>NC_060256.1:78463248-83532439 GCF_921293095.1 Ischnura elegans | reverse complement strand
AGAGGAGAGAAGGGTGGAAATTTTTTCGTGAGTAACCGGTGGTTCAATCTATTTAAAAATCGATGGAATTTGCATAATGTGAAATTATGTTGTGAGGCAGCGAGTGGTGATAGAGAGACAGCGAGTGGTGATAGAGAGGCAGCAGAAAATTTTCCATAAGTCCTTGAAAAAATTCTTGAGGAGGGTGGCTATTTATCAGAGCAGGTGTTTAACGTCGACGAAACGGGGCTTTTTTGGAAAAGAATGCCTCACCTTACATTTATTTCGTGAGAAGAAGAGTCCGCACCCGGATTGAAGGCAGCAAAAGATCGCCTAACTCTCTTGCTTGGAGGTAACACGATGAGAGATTACAAATTGAGACATCTTATTTATCACTCGGAAAAGCCGCGAGCATTAAACATGTTGACAAATCCTCACTTCCAGTCATTTGGAAATCAAACCCAAACGCATGGCTTACATCTGCCTTATTTGAGGACTGGTATTGCAACCATTTTATACCAGAGGTGAAGAAGTACTGATATAAGAAAAAATTCCACTTAAAATCCTACTGATACTTGACAATGCAACCCGACCACCCTGCACACTTGGATGATTTAAATGAATTTATTAAGGTGATTTTTCTGCCCTCAAACACAACGTCCCCTCTACATCCAATGGATCAGGGACTCCTCGCATTTTTCAAGGCTTATTACTTCAGGAAGACATTTGCTGATGCCATTGCCACTACAGATGGGGATGGTGGAATGACACTTAGGGAGTTTTGCAAGGGCTACGATGTGTATCAGGCAATAAAAAACATAGCATCATCCTGGGAAGAAGTAACAAGGAAAAATATGAATGGGGTTTGGAAAAACCTTTGGCCCTGAAAATATCCTCCCCGTAGAGGTTCCAAATTTTAGTTTTAAGGTTTTCGCAGCGATTAGATGCAATCCATTTTCGAGTGTACGTCTGCGTGCTTAATATATGCGGGGGTGGATCCAGGATTTTTTCTGGGGGCGATAAGAAAAACATAACTAGACAAGAAAAAATACAACTGTCAACAATTGCTCCTAATTCATGGTCACAAAGGAAAGTAGCCGAGGAATTTGATGGATTTCGGAATACTCAGTATGAAAATCCAGGGCTTTTTACAGTAAAAAAGGAATTTTGGCTATACCAGAACCCAAACAAGGAAGAAAAGAGCCTGAATAGACAATTGCTGCAGTGACAAATTTTTTTGAAGACGATGAATTTTTATACATGCTGCCGTGAGTCCGTGAGACCGTGTGAGTAGGTACAAATAAAAATATGTACATGCAGAAAAGACTTACTTTATGCAATTTAGATGAAATATTTATTGCATTCAAGGAAAACATCCAAAGCTATAAAAATAGAATTTTCTAAATTTTGTCCTTAAAATGGTGAGTCCTGGCTGGTTCACTTGTATCACCAAAATGTTGAGCTTCTGCTTATGCAATAAATCAGTATGATAAAAAATCAATCCATAAAATGATGGACAAATTAGTATGTTATACGCTGTCCAGGGAATGCATGTTACGATGCATGAATGTCCTAAAACATGTGAGCCACTTAGATTGTATCTGGAAGATATTTTATAAGATTTCGATGATGAGGAAGAAATAAAATTTTCACAGTGGATAAGTGATGGCAGAAAGAAGTTGAAGAAAATGATACTTTCACGTCAAGAATATGGTATGGTAGAAAAATTGAACCTCTCATTCCACATTCTTTTATCACAAAACACCTACATGAAGGAAAGGAAGGTAAACTTACTACATGGCGAAGCTATGGTTCTAATGGACTTTGCCGAAAATTATAATTTTATACTCCAAAATGAAGTGCAGTTTTATTATTGGAGACACTTGAGTTGCTGAATCCATCCTGTTGTGATGTATACAAGAGGCGAGGGTGGAACTTAAGAAGAAACATTTTAGTGTTTAATTTCTGATGAGTTGAGGCATGATGTACCATTTGTTTATTAAATACAAGAAAATACTATTGACTACATCAAGTCCAATTTTGAAATGTAAAGAGAGATGAATATTTAACTGATGGTTGCAGTGCACAGTATAAGAATTTCCAAACAATAATAAATTTGTGTTATCATCAAAAAGATTTTCAGATACAAGCAAGTTGGTCATTCCATGCTACTAGTCACAGAATAACTGTCCATGATGGAAACGAGGGCACAGTTAAAAGGACAGTCACAAAGAAAAACCTACAGAGTGCTAGAGAATCGGAGCAAATCATTAATGCTGAACAAACGTTCTCATTTTGTAAGAATCTGTTCTCTAAAAAAAATTTTTTTCTTTTTGAAACAAGATGCCATTGAAAATAAGAGGAAAACTCTAAAAAGGCGGTTTGAAATTGGTGAAACAATGAAAGGAACAAGGAGTTTTCACTTTTTTCAACCAGTGACTGGTGAAGTTATTACAACAAAACGACTGAGCTCAGACACTGAAATATATCTAGAAGAAAACATATTCAAGAGCACTTCTCAAACTATGGAGCCTAATATTCACTCTTTCGTAGCATGTGTATACGAAAATAATTAGAGGATAAGAATGGTCCAATGCTTCAATGAAGTTGAAGGGGATTATGACATTATATTTATGCGCCCTCATGGACCTTCTGAAATGTCTTTTGGCCTCGGAAAGAAGAGCTGTGCCCTGTACCAACAGCTTACCTTCTCTGCATTATAAATCTACCTGAAACAAGCTCTCGGGGGCCGCTCCTACAAAATTGATTCTGTATCTTGGAGAGAAATAAGTGAGGCATGGAACACTTTTAAAAATTCAACATAAATTTTAGATCGACAAGTCATTTGTTTATCAATGGTTTTGTTTCATTGTTCAGTGTTTTTTCCACGAAATATAAAATTTTATGCATAAAAAAATGTGTATAAGTATTCGGCTATGGTCAAACATATTCCATTTTCGTTAAATTTTATTTTCAACTTAGTTGTGTAATAAAAATGTTATAACTCAAAACCCCACTCATATCTTTACACCATTTTGAAGATAATTTTATCCTTTTTCCAGTAATATTAATTGTTTAGGTGTATCTGGAGAAACATTTTTGCGACGAGTTTTTTTCTGAATCAATGCACGGATTTTTCAGAAATCATATTTTTTTTGTTTGGGATTAATTTTTATTGTGGTAGAGGGTTGTGATTCACATTTTTTAGTATCATATATTCCTTGGGTGTCAAGTCTACTATTTACTGGATCATTTGGCATGGAATGGCCAAAGAACGAATTCGTGCGGCAGTGCTTCAAGAAGGGCGTCCAAGAACCC
Organism: Ischnura elegans; assembly: GCF_921293095.1. NCBI lineage: Eukaryota > Metazoa > Arthropoda > Insecta > Odonata > Coenagrionidae > Ischnura > Ischnura elegans. The sequence continues at coordinate 83,529,142 of NC_060256.1, read as the reverse complement.
AAGAACCCAAAAACCCGGAGCCCGGAGAGCATCCGCAGCAAGACTGCCCTTTTTCTCGCGGTTTTGCCAGCAAAGAGCCGTGGAGATTCCAATCACTGGCCCAATGATGAAGGCTAAAGCAGTATATTTGCATGAGAGGCCTGGTGAAGACAATTTTAAATTCTCGGATGGATGGTATGCACGATTTAAAAATAGGATGGGAATATCCCTTCATAAACTACCCGCTGAATCACCAAGTGTTGAAGTTAATGCTGTGGAAGGCTAGGCTCCTGTCCTTGAAGCCTATTTGGATAATTACAGCCCCTGCGACATTTACAACGCGGATGAGACGGGCGTATATTTTAAGCTTCTCCCGGACAAAACTATTGCCACTCGAATGGAGCCCTGCAAAGGAGGGAAGAAAATAAAGACCGCGTAACTGTTCTTTTATGCGCAAATATGGATGGTTCACATAAGTTAAAACCTTTCGTTGTGGGGATGACGGCTGCTATCTTCACGCAGTGGTTACGAGCATTTGATGCCAGGATTGGTGGAAGGAATAAAAAAGTGCTATGTGTGTTCCACATGAGTTCCAAAGTGCTACGTGTGTGCAGTGTTCCACATGAGTATTGCAATTCTATCTTTTTCAGGTTAAGGGCGGAATAAAGGTGGAAATAATCTTCATATGCTTCAAGTCTGCATGTATGACAGGTTTACTATCGCGTTTCAAAACAGCTGACTCAAATGCTATCGGAATAATCAAAACTAATTACACCAGCATTACGGGATCTAAAAGCATTAGTCATATCAATTATCTTCGGTGGAAATGCGTGAAAAACTGTTTTGAATAAATAGAAGGACAGATGATGGATTAATTCCAAACTTTGTCTGTCTGTTAGTGCAATATTTAAGTTTCGTAGGGATTCAAGCAATCAGATGCAATATCAGAGGACGTAGAGACCTCTTGCGGAAGTAGGGCACACTTTTTGATATGACTGCCGACTGGAACCGACTGATTTCATTTCATTCTTGATCAAATTCGCAACAGGATAGACAAAGGAAACAAAAGAAATAATCCAATATCACCACTGAAACAACTTTTAATAGCCCTAAGATTCTACGCGACAGGAAGCTTTCAGGTAAATTGAGTGACTTGAACACAAGGTATTTAAATTTTAGCGGGTTTGCAACATGAGAGTAGCGAATATCGTACCGCTAAGATTGACGTTGTTATTGAAGACACCGGTATGTCGTTGGAAGATATTCCTACTGTTGATCTTGTTTCGTTGATGATTTTGTATTTAAATCATACTTTTTAATATAATTGCTATGTATACGATAATAGTATGTAATATAAATAAACATACCTGAAGTTACACGCTAGTTCAATACGCCAGAATTACGAAGGTTTGTAACGTTAAATTTCAAGTTGTTTGATAGAAGGCTGTCATCTTGCGGAGAGAAATTTACACTATTACTAATTAGCTAATTTGAATACTAATGCTGATTTATTAGTGTAAACAATACACAGAATTTTGTTGTGGGTAAGATGAGAGTCATGCCTAGTGTTCCATGTAAGTACATAGGTTAAACTCGTTTTCATGATAAGCATTTTGGTGTATTAAGGCGTTCACTTTTTTGTGTAATTTATGTAAATCAAGTGTAATGGCCATATAAATCAAAATCATTAAAAAAGTTTCATTAAATTTTTGTGTTCCTACCTTCTCATGATCGATGTTGGCATTTTCTTTGTCATTTGAGATGACACTTGTAACTTGGCAGAGTGAACTTATATATCTTTTGCTGATAATGTGAATAGTGGCAAAAGATAAAAATGGTACATGATTTTTATGTCACAGATGTAACCGAAGATAATGGTATTTCTTTATGTTTGTGATATATTGTGGAAAAACAAATCCTGCGTAGATTTTATTAATTAATGGACAAGAGATCAGAAGCAATGGTACTGTACTGACTGTCCCAAGGGTCGTGTGTCATTTTTGACCTCTAATTTTAGTTACTTCCCCTCGAGCAATATTCGTGAAAATTGGCATACTTATGGGGAAAGTTCCTAAGTTTTGTTGAGTGCAAGCAAAATTTTACAATTTTGACCTTTTGACCTCACAATGTGGGCCCAAACCAAAATTTTGAATTAGCCGTATGGGTTTTCGATGTTAAAAAAATTGATGTAGAAAAAAGTCTGAATTTCATTGACCAAGATGTCAACTCTTAGGTTTTCGGACACGAGGAAACCAAAAATATGTAACTCTTTTATTAACGAAAATTCAACCGTTGACCCAGTAGTCACAGTCAAGGTCATAAGGGTGACAAAAAGAATAGGATACCATCAAAGGTGTCGATCCATGGGTTTCAAAGGGTGCCCAAGTCATTGGTATTATACAAATCTTCTCCACTATTTGACCTACAAGACTAATACTGAGGTCAGGGAGTAGAGTAAACGCTAGTCCCAACCTCGTTAGAGCACTTCATTTATTTTTTTATTTTTTATTTTTTTTAGCTGTAAACGGCTGGTTTCCTAACAGCCCCTGCCACACGCCTTTTTGGCGGCTTGCGGGGTATTATGTAGATGTACAGGTAAACGTTGGGCCATCGTGGCAACCAACGTGTCCAACCATACGTTTTAAAGGGTGCTTAAGTCAGTTTTGCAGTTCATTTATCAATATTGTTGATTTTTTGACCTTCGAAGGTCATAAGGTGGTCAAAATTCACGGAGGTGTGCGCAAAAATATCCAGGAAATCAATTCGCTAACAGCAAGGATGCCCAAGACAGTGGAGCGATAAACATATCCATCTTGTTAGTTGTTGACCTCCGATGGATACATAGGGGTCAAATGTCACAGAATCTTACGCGGGAATATCAGGACAACTACCGTGACAGACAAAAAGTTGTTCTAAGGTATGGTGCTGACCACATATCAAGAGGTTACCCTACATAAGTTACTCAGTAACACATTGACCTTATTGTGTGTCTCAAAAACTGTTTGACTAATAATTCAAGTATTTTCATCCAAGCCACGTTACCTCATCAACAATGTTACCCATTAGGGAAACTCTGCAGCTACATGTCTCTTAGGCATTAGTTCGTTGTTAGTCACAGTGGAAGGAACCACCATGAAGAGCCTTACTCCCGCAATCAGGGCGGATATAATCGAGACTTACATATTAAACGGAAAGTCAGTTATCAAAACTAATTCGTAAAATTTTCTTTGAGCATGGTTTCCGCCTTAGAAGAACAGTGGTCCACAGGTTATACGACAAATTTAGGAAGGGGAGTTTGTTCCAACGTAGAACATCTTGATAAGAGCAATTGTAAAGGGCACCCAACAATCTTATCAAAGCACAGAAACGCAGCTGTGGCTTCAGTCTTGGCATCTCCATCAAGATCCATCCGCCGCCGTGCACTTTCTTTCTAAAGCGAACACTTAGAGGTTTAGTGAATCTTGTCTTTCGGTTAAAAAGGTCTAAAAGCAGTGGGTGAGAAATAATGTTAAAACAGGGGTGGTTCGGCGGAGATAAAATTTTTGCGGCATAATTGCACATCAACGTCTCTCTGCGATTGACTAGGGGAGGCTCTCCAGTATCGGCGTAAATGCTCAAGACAGGGGAGGTCCTGAAGGCACCGGTTGCTAAACGCAGTCCAGTATTATGAAACGTCGAGAGCGGTTTCGTGTAGGTCTCACGGGCGGATGAGTACACAATCGATCCGTAGTCTAGCCTAGAACGTACCAATGCTCGATACAGCATTAGCATTGAGGTACGATCCGCGCCCCATGTCGAATGTGGCAGAAACCGTAAAATGTTCAGAACTTTGAAGCAATTGTCTCTTAGAGTTCGGAAATGTTCGCGCCAATTCAGGCGCCGATCCAATGTCATACCCAGAAATCGGGCGTTCTCAACGTAAGGAAGCTCATTACCATTGAGATATAGGGACGGTGGGGCTTGTACAACCCGTCCTCGGTAAAAGTGAATGCATTTCGTTTTCTCAGTAGAGAAACGGAATCCATTCCTATGAGACCTACCGGAGAGCTTATTCAGAGTCAGCTGGATCAACCTAGAGGCAATCGTTAATTTTGATGACCTGCAGAAAATAGCGAGGTCATCAACAAACAAGGAGCCCATAACTGGGGGGCGGATACACTCGGCCACATCGTTTATCGCAATGGCAAATAGGGTCACGCTCAGTACGAACCCCTGGGGTATTCCATTTTCTTGTGGATATAAGGTATATAGATATTCACCCATTCTAACTTTAAAAACTCGGGCAGACAGAAAAATTGTAATGAAAATAGGTAGATTTCCTTTAAACCCCCATTTATCAAGTGTCTTCAGAATTTTGCACCCCCAAACACGGTCATACGCTTTTCCTAAGTCGAAGAACACGCCAATTACGTTTTGCCGCAAGAGAAATGCTTCCTGAATGAAATTGTCAGTCTAGCGTCTGCTATCTCATTCCCGGCTATCCCCTCATGTCCCGGTACCCACAGAAAATGGATATTCAAACCCTTTCTCGAAAGGGTCAGCAGGAGAGAGTGTATTTCTTGCACGATCGGGTGCACGGGTGAGAAGCCAGAGATGGCTTGTAGCGAGCTCCTGGAGTCAGTGCATATGACAAAGGAGCCGCCGTGGTCACCTAGGGCTTCTAGAGCTGTCCTTATGGCATAAAGCTCCGCCGTGTACACACTGCACATCGGGTGAAGCTTTGCTCTGATGTTCCCGTGGATAGGGGAGAACACTGCACATGCACAAGCAGAGTTATCTTTCGAACCGTCAGTGTAAACGGGGGTAAGGTTGGGGTGATTCCATCGGAACATGGCAAACAAACGCTGGTACTCCGAGGGAGTTGTGGAAGACTTCGGTCGAGATCGTGAAAGAATATTCACCACCGGAGTGGGAGTGATCCAAGGGGGGTGTTCCGAGAATGAAACAGGATACACTTCAGGTAGCGTGAATTCGCATCCGCGAATAAAATCGTTAAAACGAACGCTTACTGGTCTGGTTGCTTTAGTCCTTCGGTTAAAAACATTAATAAAACGGGGTTTAAAAAGTAAACTATAACATGGGTGACTCGTCATTGCTAAAATTTTGGAAACGTAGCTACAAAGAAGCCAGGTCCTTCGGTAGCATAGAGGAGGCTCGCCTGCGTCGGTATATATACTGGGAATCGGGCTGGTCCTAAACGCCCCAGTGCATAGTCGCAGACCTGCGTTGTGCACTGAATTAAGTGCTTTCAAATACGTCTCGCGAGCGGACGCATACACGAATGAGCCGTAGTCTAATTTCGACCGCACCAGTGTGCGGTAAAGTAAAATTAAGGTGGTGCGGTCTGCTCCCCAAGATGCGTGGCTTAAAAACTTTAAAATGTTCAAAGATTTCAAACAGTTTACCTTGACAGAATTAATGTGCTCCTTCCAGTTGAGTTTGTGGTCGAGGGTCATCCCCAGAAAACGGACTGATTCCACAAATGGGAGGTTTCTACCACCTAGGTGTAACGTGGGATTTACATGGACGCCCCGAGTGCGAGAAAAGTGAACGCACTTTGTTTTCTCCAAAGAGAAAAGGAAGCCGTTATTTTGGGTCCATTTGTGAAGTTTATTGATGGTGAGTTGCGCCATACGCGATGCATTCACGACCCTAGATGATCTGCAGAAAATCGCGAGATCATCCACAAACAGTGACCCTATCACTGGCTCCTGGATGCAGTGAGCTATGTCGTTGATCGCAATAGCGAACAACGTCACGCTCAGAACGGAGCCTTGGGGAACTCCGTTGTTAAGAGGGTAAAAATTTGACAACAACTGTCCCGTCCTTACTTTAAAAACACGGTTGGTTAAAAAATTTTGTATAAAAATGGGCAAACAGCCTCTAAAACCCCACTCGCGTAATACGCGTAGAATCTTACGTCGCCAGACCCGGTCGTAAGCCTTCTCTAAGTCGAAGAATACACCGACTACGTGTTGGCGGAGAAGGAAGGCTTCTTGGATGAAATTTTCAATTCTAACCAAGTGGTCCATTGTGGAACGGTTCCGTCTGAATCCGCATTGTATCCTAGAGAGGAGTTTTCGACGCTCCAGCCACCAAATGAGACGTCGATTTACCATTCGCTCCATTAACTTGCACAGGCAGCTGGTGAGAGAAATCGGCCGGTAAGAATTCGGATCAGCTCGGTCTTTTCCATGTTTTGGGATGGGAACAATGACGGACTCCCGCCAGGACGGAGGAAAATCCCCATTGGCCCAGAGCTGATTAAAAGTTTCAAGGATTTCCAGCAACGCCGATTCCGATAGATTTCGGAGGAAGGCATTGTGGATCTCGTCGGGTCCTGGGGACGTGTCGTGGGAGTCATGGATGGCAGATTTCAGCTCCCAAATGGTAAATGGCATATTGTAGTCTGCCGTTGTTTTAGGCTCCATAAAGGATATAGGGACGTTCTCGAGCCTTTTCTTGAGGATCGCAAAAGAAGGTTCATAGCATTCGTCGCTGCTCACTTTGGCGAGTAATTGGGCGAATACATTCCCTATCGCAGCTGGAGAAGTGATAACCTTTCCTTCGACTTCTAGGAAGGATATACCTAGATGCTGGCTGCTACCCGATATGCTCCTCACCTTACGCCATACCTGTGCAAGTGGAGTCCTGTGGTTGACACCGGAGACAAAATTCATCCAAGAAATCCTCTTTGCGTCCTTTATTACCTGACGCGCTTTCGCTCTTAGTCGCCGAAAAGCGGAGAGATTATTTGCTGTAGGATACTTGTTGAAAATTCGGAGAGCTTTCTTACGTTTTTTAATGGCTTCTGCGCAGGTTTCATTCCACCATGGCACAGCATTTCTTGGAAGGATGCTTCGAGATCGTGGTATGCTAATTTCGGCGGCTTGAATGATGCTGGATGTCAAAAGATTTACGTTTGTTACACAGTCGTTGTTTTTATCCCACACGTAGTTAAAATTTGAGTTAAAAAGATGCCAATCAGCTTTCCGGACAATCCAACAGCCTGGTCTAATAAAATCGGGGTTTACATTTTGCTCCCTTTTGATTAAAAGGGGAAAGTGATCGCTCCCACTAAGATCCTTATGCACAGAGAGTTTGAGTTTATTGACCAAACTAGTCGATACAATACCCAAGTCAATGGAGGAATAATCGCCGCTATAAGAGTTCAAACGGGTTTTCTCGCCGTTATTGAGCAAAATTAGGTTAAAATCACTAATAAAACTTGATAAAATACTCCCCTACGGTTGCACTGTTCCGGGTTGTTCCCCATAGACGATCGTGAGCATTGAAATCTCCGAGTAAAATAAAAGGCTGAGGTAGCTGATGAACAAGGGATTCTAGATTAAAACGGGTGACGGGTGCACCCTCCGGCAGGTAAACGTTGCACACCGTTATCGCCTCGGGAGCGTGCACCGTCACCGCTACCGCTTGGAACGGCGTGTTAAGATTTATTCGGGAGGTGTAAAGAGCCTCCCGGACAAAAACCGAAACTCCACCATGGGCTCGTTGGCCGCTGGTATCGTCCAATCTAAAAGCGTTAAAATGTTTAAAAAAATCCCTTGTCCGTGTCCTTAAAACGTGTTTCCTGCAGACATATACAGGACGGGTTAAAATCTCTGATTAAAATGTCTAGCTCCTCCTTATGCCGATAAAAACCGTTACAGTTCCACTGTATGATAAAAGCCATTAAAAATTGATAAAAATTAAATAAATAAATAAATAGATTAATTAATTTAAAACTGACAGAGGGAGAGTCAACGCTTGATGTGTCTTCTCTCCTTAGCCTTCGCCCGGATGATTTCTGACTCGGAAATATATTCGTCTTCTTCCATAGACTCTGGTTGGCTACGCGTAGGCGAACCAGATGGACCCGGGGACTGAGATTTTCCACGCCCGCTTTGCGTGGCCACGGTGGGTGTTGTGGTTGGGTTCTTCTTTGAAGAGCCCTGACTAGCATCGTAGTAGTAGTGTTTAATTTATAGGGTGCGTCGGCGGCTAAGGCCATTTTGCACCACTCACTGACTGGTATTGATAAAGGGGATTAGGTCCGTTCTGAAATTAACGTGTCAATAATTTACAAGAGGTATCATTTATATTTTATTGAAAAGTCGAGTTGAGTGTAGGAATGCTATCAGTCGGGAAATGTTTTCGGGAGTGTCTCCTAGTACCTCAGCTAGGTTGACTCCGAGGTTGTGATTCACCCGTGCAGTACGATATCTTGCACAGTCCGTCAGGATATGTCGCACTGTTAGTGGACAATCGCAATTTAAGCATTGGGGCTGTATTCTCTCTTCGGTGAAGAGGTATGAATGGGTTAATAAGCAGTGACCAATTCTTAAGCGTGTTAAAACCACTTCCTCCCTGCGGACATTTCTTATAGAGGTCTGCCACGCCGTTATTACGGGCTTAATTTCCCGAAGTTTGTTATTTTGGATTTCGAGCCATTGCGTCTTCCAATTTTGTCTAATCATACCCCTCATGGCATTCCCTAAATCTTCCGCCGGCATTAACTGAAAATATGTATCCGGAGACCTGAGCGCATCTTTGGCCGCAGAGTCTGCTTTCTCATTCCCTGGTATGCCCACATGTCCAGGGACCCAAGCGAAGCTTATAGTGGTCCCTTTTTTACTCAGGGATAACAGAGTGCTTTGTATGTCCTGAACAATGGGGTGACAAGGAGAATAAAGAGATATGGATTGGAGAGCACTGTAAGAATCTGTACAGATCATAAATGACGCAACACTGTTTTTAATGGATCGGAGAGCAATCCTAATGGCAGTGAGCTCAGCCGTAAAAATGGAACAGTACGGATGCAATTTTGCCTTAAGTACTCCATGATATGGGGATACCACAGCGCACCCACAGGCGGTATCCGATTTCGAACCGTCAGTGTATACGAACGTAGATTCGGAGTTTTCGGCGCGGAATTCCTTGAAAAGTTGTTGGTATTCTCCCGGCATAGTAGTAGATTTAGAGCAGCGAGTAAGATCAAGTCTCAAAGCTGGCCGGGGAATTAACCACGGCGGCACGTTGCTGTACCCAGTGGGGTACGTGGCGGGCAAGGTAAAATTGCGTTCTGCGATTAGGTTTCTGAAGCGAACACTTAGAGGTTTAGTGGATCTTGTCTTTCGGTTAAAAAGGTCTAAAAGCAGTGGGTGAGAAATAATGTTAAAACAGGGGTGGTTCGGCGCGGATAAAATTTTTGTGGCATAATTGCACATCAACGTCTCTCTGCGATTGACTAGGGGAGGCTCTCCTGTATCGGCGTAAATGCTCAAGACAGGGGAGGTCCTGAAGGCACCCGTTGCTAAACGCAGTCCCGTATTATGAACCGTCGAGAGCGGTTTCATGTAGGTCTCACGGGCGGATGAGTACACAATCGATCCGTAGTCTAGCCTTGAGCGTACTAATGCTCGATACAGCATAAGCATTGAGGTACGATCCGCGCCCCATGTCGAATGTGACAGAAACCGTAAAATGTTCAGAACTTTGAAGCATTTGTCTCTTAGAGCTCGGAAATGTTCGCGCCAATTCAGGCGCCGGTCCAATGTCATACCCAGAAATCGGGCGTTCTCAACGTAAGGAAGCTCATTACCATTGAGATATAGGGACGGTGGGGCTTGTACACCCCGTCCTCGGTAAAAGTGAATGCATTTCGTTTTCTCAGTAGAGAAACGGAATCCATTCCTCTGAGACCAAACGGAGAGCTTATTAAGAGTCAGCTGGATCAGCCTAGAGGCATTCGTTAATTTTGATGACCTGCAGAAAATAGCGAGGTCATCAACAAACAACGAGCCCATAACTGGGGAGCGGATACACTCGGTCACATCGTTTATCGCAATGGCAAATAGGGTCACGCTCAGTACGGACCCCTGGGGTACTCCATTTTCTTGTGGATATAAGGTAGATAGATATTCACCTATTCTAACTTTAAAAACTCGGGCATACAGAAAATTTTTAATGAAAATAGGTAGATTTCCTTTAAACCCCCATTTATCAAGTGTCTTCAGAATTTTGTACCGCCAAACACGGTCATACGCTTTCTCTAAGTCGAAGAACACGCCAATTACGTTTTGCCGCAAAAGAAATGCTTCCTGAATGAAACTGTCAGTCCTGACGAGATGGTCGGAGGTTGACCTACCCCGTCGAAAGCCGCACTGGATATCCGAAAGAAGGTTCCGCCGCTCCAACCACCAAACGAGACGACGGTTGACCATTCTTTCCATCACCTTGCATACGCAGCTGGTGAGAGATATCGGTCTATAGTTGTTTGGGTCCGATCCATCTTTTCCTTGTTTAAGGATGGGTACGATTATGGACTCCCTCCAAGGGTCTGGAAAACTACCCTCTAACCAAATTTGGTTAAGGGATCGCAGCATATGGGGGAGTGCCTCTTTGGGAAGATTTCTTAGAAAAGCGTTATGCACCTTATCTATTCCTGGTGAGCCGTCACGGGATTCGAGGATGGCGGAGGTCAACTCCCACAGAGAAAAGGGGTCGTTGTAAACCTCGCCAGAGTCTCTCGGGTTGAAGGTAAGAGGTATCGTCTCATTCTGCTCTTTCAGGTTTCTAAATGGTTCGTCGTAGCTGCCGTTACAACTCGTCTCCGCAAGTCGACGTCCGAAGCACTCGCTTATTTCGGGAGGTGTCGTCAGAACTCGGTCAGTCTCCTTCAGGGATGAAATTGCAGGGTTGTGGTTAGAGCCAGAGATGCTTTTAATCTTCCTCCAGATGTTGGATATGGGAGTCCTGTGGTTTATAGAACGCACAAACTCCTCCCATGAAGCTTTCTTGGCCTCCTTAACCACTTGCCGAGCTTTCGCTCTGAGGCGCCGGAAGGCGGTGAGATTTGTCGCCGTAGGATATTTGCTAAAGATTCGGAGTGCCCTCTTTCGCACCTGTATAGCTTTTGCGCACTCCTCGTTCCACCAAGGAACTGTGGGCCTGTGAGATTTGCATTTAGAACGGGGTACGGTGGAATTTGCGGCTTCTAGAATGTTATCTGTGAGTACTTTTATGTTCCCCACACCATTCACATTGTCGTCGTGGTTAAAATAAAATTTTCTTTTAAAAAGAGACCAATTGGCCTTGCGGACAACCCAATTGCTTGGTTGAGTCGGACGGTGGATAAAACCGCCACCTTTAGTAATTAAAATAGGGTAGTGGTCGCTACCGCATAAATCTTTATGTACGGACCACTCAAGCCTGCGCATTAGGCCACCTGTCGAAATACTTAAGTCGATACACGAGAAGGTACCGTTGAAGCTGTTGAATCGAGTTTTTTCACCGGTGTTTAGTAAAAACAAGTTAAGGTCATTGATAAAATTTGTGACTATGTGTCCCCTTTGATTGCACTGAGTTCTTGTGCTACCCCATAGGGTGTCGTGTGCGTTGAAGTCACCCATTAAAACATAGGGCCGAGGTAACTGACGAACGAGGGATTCTAAATTAACTCTACTCACAGGTGCACCTTCCGGCAGATATACGTTGCAGAGAGTAATTGCCTCGGGTGCGTGTACTGTCACTGCAATTGCCTGCAGCGGAGTGTCCAATTGCACTCGTGAGGTGTATAGGGCCTCCCGAATGGCAATTGCCACTCCACCCTGGGCTCGCTGACCACTGGTGTCGTCAAGTCTAAAAAATTTAAAACCTTTTAAAACGGTCTTGTCTGTCAGCTTAAAATGCGTCTCTTGCAGGCATATGCAGACGGGGTTATAGTCTCTAATTAAAACAACCAGCTCCTCCTTGTGCCTATAAAAACCATTCATATTCCATTGTAGAATAAAATTCATGGTTTAAAATCTGGAAATGTACGTATGTACACAGTGAGCGGAGGATCAACGTTTTAACCGCTGTTTCCTCTGCTTTATCCTGGCCTGGAACACTTCTGTGTCCGAGACACAGAGGTCTTCTTCCATGGCATCATATTGTGCATCTTTAGAGGATGTGGGTGGGGGTGTTTTATCCCGCTTATTCCCAGCATCCTCAGAAGTAGATTTTGGGTTTTTCTTAGGGGAAACCGCCTTAGAATGACTTTTCCTGTCCGTGACTTTATTAATTTGCTTTTCTGTTTTTTTTGGTTCCCGTATGGGCATCTTCGTGCTCTCAATGCGAAAATCATTATAAGTCTGAGTGGAGATGGTACATGTAGTTTTTTTAGTGGTGGTTGCGACTATTTGCGAATACGATTTTGAAAATGTTGGGGCCATCTGTGACCGGTATTTCATTCGTGCCTCGGAATAGGGGATTCTTTCCAGGGTCTTTATTTCCATTATCCTCCTTTCATCTTTCATGACGGGACAATCTCGGGAGTACGATGGATGCGTGCCCTCGCAGTTGACGCAGAAAGGCTCCGATGAACATTTCTCACCGTCATGCTTGTCCTTGCCACAGCGCGGGCAGGTGTTCTTGCCCTCACATCGCGGTGCGATGTGGCCGAATTTTTGGCATTGAAAGCAACGCATCGGGTTGGGAAAGAAAGGTCTCACAGGTACAGATTCATAGCCTAGGTAGACTTTGCTCGGGATTTTATCCAAACCGAACGTGAGGATTACCGAGGTAGTATTAATCACTTCACCGTTACGCTTCGTTGTAAGTCGTCGACAATCAATGACACCCTGGGAAGCCATCTCCTTCTTAATTTCGTCTGGTTCGACATATAGTAGGTCGTAGTGGCTGATCACACCCCTAGATGTATTTAGAGTACGGTGGATCTCGACATTGATTGGTATATCGTGCAACTTTTCTACTTTTAACAATTTTTCGGCTTGTACGTTATTGGCTGTTTCGATTAATAGGGAACCATCTCTAAGTTTCTTTACTGAGTTTGGCACTCCTGGAATGATGGCTTGAAGTGCTTTTTTAATGAAGAAGGGAGAAACCTTTTTCAAATTTTCGCCGTCCTTGGAGCATTTCAATGACAGAAACCGTTTTGCTCTTTCGAATAACTGTTCTCCTCCGCCCGTGTCCGGGCGGGATCTCTTTGGTGGAGGAAGAATTTCAGACTCCATACTACGTTATATTTCATCCCCTGGGCTCCCCACCCACCACGGAGCCACACATTCGGGACGCCACACAGAGATTCGGTGTGGTCGCCAGGGCTACCCAAGGGACATAGGAACCTTCGAAAGGGGGTCTCTTTCGGGTTAGAACCTCCAGCGCGGGGGCCCTCCGAACCCACACGCCTTCAGCCGCCCTACGGAGACCCCCATATCTCCAGCACTAACCCGTCCTGGCGTACGCTCGGAAGGAGCCGCCAAGCTCCCCAGCCGCCAGGAGCCGATTGACCGAGCTGGGCTCTTCTCGGCCGCCCGTTTTGCGGGGAATCCAGGGCCGAAGTGGGGTGTTGAACTCCGGCCCATACCGGGTATCCGACGCCCAGCTGGGTGCCGGAGAACTCACCCACCAGGATCCCCTTCTCCCCCACGTACGGGTCTCCACGCACGGCAAACACGTGGGTGATTCTGGACGCCAGATCTTACGGCTACTCAGAGCAGCAGAGTCACATGCTGTCTGGACACTATCCGAGCGAGCGACGGGGTTTTTTTACGAGCTTGTCTCCTCGGTGGGCTCGGGTCCGTGGGGGCGCGACTCCCCAAAGGAAGAGATAACTCTCCTCCCCCCGTGCGGGGGACTAGCATCGTTTTTTTTCCGGCGGTGTGCCCTTCTTCGTTGCCGGCTTGGTAGCCTTATCCGGCTTGGCTTGCTTTGCATTCTTAATAGTATGTTCTTCCTTATTTTTCTCTTGCATGTCTGTATTGTTAGTTTTCTCACTGTCTACTACGGCAGCATACGAACGGGAGAACGTAGGCGCGATGAGTGTTCTGTATTTCTTTCGTGCTTCTTGATATGGCAGCTTTTCCACGGTCTTTATCTCCATTATTTTTTTCTCTTCTCTCATCTTGGGGCAATCTCGAGAATAAACCGGATGTGATCCCTCGCAATTCACACAGGTTGGTGCAGAGGTGCACGCGTCACCTTCGTGTTTATCTTTGCCACAGCGCGGGCAGGTGGCCTTGCCCTCACATCTGGTAGCGATGTGGCCGAAACGCTGGCATTGAAAACACCGCATGGGGCTAGGAATGAATGGCCTTACGGAAACAGATTCGTATCCCACATAGACCTTGTCAGGAAGTTTGTCACGACAGAAAGTGAGGATGACGGACGTGCTGTTGGTCAGCTCACCGTTCCTCTTTGTCTTTAGACGGCGGCAGTCTATTACGCCCTGAGACGCCATCTCACTCTTTATCTCATCTTCAGAGACGTAGAGTAGGTCATAATGCGAAATGACTCCCCGACATGTATTGAGTGTTTGGTGCACCTGGACCTTAACCGGTATTTCGTTAAATTTTGTCATTTTCAATAACTTTTCGCTTTGTGTTTCGTTGCTGGTTTTAATTAACAGTGATCCATCCCTTAATTTTTTTGGCCGATTCTAAGTCACCGGGTATCGCTGCCGTCAGAACTCGTCTTATTAGAAAGGGAGATACCTTTGTCAGGGTCTCACCATCATTAGCACATCTCATAACAAGGAATTTCCGACATGCGGTAGACTTACTTTCTCCCCCGCCCACTTCCGGACGGGATCTTTTCGTTGGAGGAAGAAAATTGTTATCCATGGACTCAAAACAGAAATTCATCCCCTGGGCTCCCCACCCACCACGGAGCCACACATTCGGGACGCCACACCGAGATCCGGTGTGGTCGCCAGGGCTACCCGAGGGATATAGGAACCTTTGATAGGGGATCTCTTTTGGGTTAGAACCTCCAGCGCGGGGGCCCTCCGAACCCACGCACCTTCGGCCGCCCTACGGAGACCCCCATATCTCCAGCACTAACCCGTCCTGGCGTACGCTCGGAAGGAACCGCCAAGCTCCCCAGCCGCCAGGAGCCGATTGACCGAGCTGGGCTCTTCTCGGCCGCCCGTTTTTCGGGGAATCCAGGGCCGAAGTGGGGTGTTGAACTCCGGCCCATACCGGGTTTCCGACGCCCAGCTGGGTGCCGGAGAACTCACCCACCAGGATCCCCTTCTCCCCCTTGTACGGGTCTCCACGCACGGCAAACACGTGGGTGAAGCTGGACGCCAGATGTTTCGGCTACTCAGCACAGCAGAGTCACATGCTGTCTGGACGCTATCCTAGCGTACGAAGGGTTTTTTGACGAGGTTGTCTCCCCGGTGGGCTCGGGTCCGTGGGGGCGCGACTCCCCAAAGGAAGAGATTACTCTATTCCCCCCGTGCGGGGGACAGTTTCAGTCTTGTAAAAATGCTGCACGTGCATAAGCACAAATCAATGGAGGAATATTCTCCGTTAAAGGAGTTAAAGCGTGTCCTCTCGCCATTGTTCAATAAAAAGAGGTTAAAATCTCGGAAAAAGCTGCTTAAAATCCGTCCCCTTCTGTTGCGTTGGGCAGAATGGCCGCCCCACAGAGGATCATGAGCGTTAAAGTCGCCCAATAAAATATAGGGTCGCGGCAATTGACGTATGAGGGCTTGAAGGTTATTGTCATTTACCGGAGCATCTTCCGGGAGGTACACGTTGCACAGCGTTACCTCCATGGGTGCATGGACGGTGACGGCCACAGCCTGGAATGGGGTGGTTAGCCGCACACGGAAGGTGTGTAGGGTATCCCGGACCGCTATTGCTACACCACCTTGGGCTCTTCGCCCACTCAAGTCATCCAACCTAGTCACACTATATCCCTTTAAAATTCCCTTGTCTGTCGATTTAAAATGCGTTTCTTGTAGACATATACATAAAGGGTTAAAATCATTTATTAAAACAGCCAGCTCCTCCTTATGCCGATAAAATCCATTACAATTCCATTGTAATATAAAAGCCATAAAAAGGTTTAAAAAGGGTGAAAGATAAAAACAGAAAAAAAGGATGTAAATATTTAAACTTGGAGCAGCATTAGCCCGGAAATCTGTGGAATCATCGCTTCAAGCGACTTTTCCTTCCCTTATTCCTGACTTTTTCGATCTCTGTGTCCGAAATACAGAGATCTTCGTCTATGTCCTCCTGCATCGGTTCCATACCTTTGCCGGAGGGACCAGGAGAGGGAGTTTTCTCTCGCTGGTCAGGTTTTCTGGTTGTTTTCTTTGCTGTATTTTTGGGAGACACTACGGAGGTGTTAGGGGTGTTTTTTTATTGTTGCTACTGCTACTCGCATTCGTTTTTTTTAATACATCTATCTGCTTTTCAGGTTCCGTCTGTGTAGAAATGGTGCACTTCTTAACTGGAGCGGAGGCGATTGCGGCAAAGGAACGCGAGAAAGAGGGGGCACTAAGGGCTTTGAACTTTTTCCTTGCCTCTAGGTAAGATATTTTATCCACAGTTTTAATTTCCATAATCTTCCGTTCCTCTTTCATTTTCGGGCAATCGCGAGAATAAGCCGCGTGCGTACCCTCGCAATTCACGCAGCAGGCCGCTTCAGCACATTTGTCCCCATCGTGCTTGTCCTTGCCGCAGCGCGGGCAGGTGGCCTTGCCCTCACATCGCGTTGCGATGTGGCCGAATTTTTGGCACTGGAAACAGCGCATCGGGGCTGGTATGAATGGTCGCACGGGAACTGATTCATACCCTATGAACACTTTGTCAGGGAGCCGGTCACACGTAAATGTAAGCACTACAGAGGTGGTGTTTACTATTTCTCCATTCCGTTTCGTTGTCATCCGACGAGCGTCGCACACTCCCTGGGATGCCATCTCTTGTTTGATTTCGTCAGCGTCCACATATAGTAGGTCGAAGTGGCTTATAACTCCCCGACATGTGTTCAGGGTTCGGTGAACCTCCACTGTCACTGGGATGTCGTGCATCAGTTTCATGTTGAGAACCTTCTCACTTTGCGCCTGGTTTGCCGTTTCGATCAAAAGGGATCCATCCCGTAACTTTTTGGCCGATTTTATATCACCTGGGACCGTAGCAGAGAGGACTTTACGAATTAAGAAAGGGGACACTTTTTTTAGTGTTTCCCCTTCTTTCTGACATTTCATTATAAGAAATTTATCGTTTTTCATTTCTCCCCCATTCGTTTCCGGACGGGATCTTTTTGTTGGAGGTAAGAAGTTATTATCCATACGCTCGTACAAAATTCGTCCCCTGGGCTCCCCACCCACCACGGAGCCACACATTCGGGACGCCACATCGAGATCCGGTGTGGTCGCCAGGGCTACCCAAGGGATATAGGAACCTTCGATAGGAGGCCTCTTTCGGGTTAGAACCTCCAGCGCGGGGGCCCTCCGAACCCACACGCCTTCGGCCGCCCTACGGAGACCCCCATATCTCCAGCACTAACCCGTCCTGGCGTACGCTCGGAAGGAGCCGCCAAGCTCCCCAGCCGCCAGGAGCCGATTGACCGAGCTGGGCTCTTCTCGGCCGCCCGTTTTTCGGGGAATCCAGGGCCGAAGTGGGGTATTGAATTCCGGCACATACCGGGTTTCCGACGCCCAGCTGGGTGCCGGAGAACTCACCCACCAGGATCCCCTTCTCCCCCTTGTACGGGTCTCCACGCACGGCAAACACGTGGGTGATTCTGGACGCCAGATGTTACGGCTACTCAGAACAGCAGAGTCACATGCTGTCTGGACACTATCCGAGCGAACGACGGGGTTTTTTAACGAGCTTGTCTCCTCGGTGGGCTCGGGTCCGTGGGGGCGCGGCTCCCCAAAGGAAGAGATTACTCTCTTCCCCCCGTGCGGGTGAAAGAAATTGTAATGCCCTTCCTGCTCAAAGAGTAAAGGGTATCTTGTATGGACTGCACCAAGGGATGAGAGGGGTAGTAATCTGAAATGGCACGGAGTGCACTTAAGGAGTCTGAGCAGATTAAATAGGACTTGCGTAAAGATATATTTTCCAGAGCATATTTTATGGCTTCTGCGTTGTATATACTGCAGAGCGGGTTGAGTTTAGCTTGGATCGTGCCGCCATAATAAGGAATGACGGCGCAGGCACAAGCTGATTCGGATTTTGAGCCGTCAGTAGGAATGGGTACAAGCCGCGGTTTGCGTTCGAGGACTTCTTTAAAAAGGAGCTTGTACTCCAAATCCAAAGTGGAGGACTTAGCTCCCCGCGCTAAAGAAAAAATAACGTCTGGTCGTGGAATGACCCACGGCGGGTTAGCTGAGCATCCTTGGTGGATGATGTCGGGTAGCCGAAACTCAGCTTCATTCATGAAATTACGAAATCGCACGCCTAAAGGCTTCGTAGATCTTGTCCTACGGTTAAAAACATCCATAAATCTAGGTTTGAAAATTGCATTAAAACAAGGGTGATCTTTTAATGATAAAATTTTGGCAGCATAATTGCACATTAAAATATTTCTCCGGATGGATAACGGTGGTTCCCCACAGTCAGCGTAAATACTAGTAATCGGGCTGGTCCTGAACGCACCAGTGGCCAACCGGAGGCCAGCATTGTGTACTGTCGTCAAAGGTCTTAAATAGGACTCTCGGGTCGAAGAGTAGGCAACCGAACCATACTCAAGTTTAGACCTCACCAAAGCTCTATACAACATGAGCATCGTGGTTCGGTCAGCACCCCAAGTCGTACTTGCTAAAATTCTCATTACGTTCAAATTTTTAAAACATTTGTCCCGAACAATAGAGATGTGGTCGCGCCAGTTCAACCGAAAGTCGAATTTCAGCCCTAAAAAACGAGTCGTCTGCACAAAAGGTAGCTTCTTTCTGCCGAGGAACAGGTCGGGCATACCGAACGCTCGTAGTGCGAGATCGGTCGTGCGAGTGGTTTCGCACACGAGATATTTCGAACGGACTCGGGCATAGGCCCCCAGAAAGGACGCCGCCTTTTGCAGTTCACCAATAAACGCAACATCTTCGTCAGCGGGCAGCGGACGCCAACGCGTTACGGCGAGCATGGTGAAGGCGACGTGCTCGATATCGCGCTGCATTATCTTCCGTCGGTGCTGTCGGCTAAATCTATCCATGCCCTGGACAGCGACCACATCCCGGTTATCTTTCATCTCAACCGGCGTCCAGTCTAACAGACGCTGGTAGGACATACAATCAACAAAACAGTGAATGAAGCGTGTTCACTAAAAATGACCAACGGCTTGGCAGGATAGGTGTGCCTTAAGAAAAAGCTGATCAACAAAATATCGTTGGATGACAGTTGCCCTGAAATTATATCCATGATATGTAGTGAGTCATAACGTTACAGTTCCGTCGGATGTGAACCTGGTTGTTACTGTTTTTTTGTATCCAGGCCTTATATGAGAATAAGGTGTCTACAAATTCTTTACTCGCTATCTCGCTTTATTCGCTCATCTATTTCTCCTTTTCTTCATCATCATCACTGGTCAACAATCCTAGGATTGGTTTGACGCAGCTCTCCACTCAGTTCTCCTATCAGCGTATCTTTTCACACCTACGTATTTCTTCTCTTTCACATCTCTCTTTACTTGTTCCATATATTTTGTTCGAGGTCTTCCTTTTCCATTCTTGCCTTCCACTTGTCCTTCGGCGATTGTCTTCATCAGGCCATCATGTCTCAAGATGTGGCCTATAAGGTTGTTCCGTCTTCTTATTGAGGTTTTCATGCTCTTTTTCTTATACATTAGCAATCCATAGGAACATTGCAGCCAAGACGAAGGTTGCAGTGGGCCAACCGCAGGCTGCAGCTGTAGTGCAGCAGCGTCAGGAGTCCCTGAGTGAGTGGGGCTTCGCCAAAGAAGTGTCTGTGAATTATAAATAATGGCTCTTGTTCTTCAAACAAGTGGCCTTACCAAGGAGCCGCTTCAAATAGACGGACTCATTAGCCTAACGACTGATAAAAAAATCGAGATCCGGAAGTTTGATTGCTCTTGCAAAGTGGGGCAGAAAAATGCAAGCACGTAGCCGCAGTGCTATGGTATTTAAATAGGTAAGCATGTTTGTAGTTTTTAGATCGTTTGCACAATAGCATAGATGTTGTTGATGTAGTTGCAAAAGTGGCCGTAAGATAACATCAGCGCCACCTCACTATTCACCTGTGGGTCGGCCACACACACTTATTCTGTGCAGTCTACTGTATGAGCTCGCCAAATAAACATCTATGGATAATTGCATTCTTTTAATTGCTCATTATCGAACCCGATCAACAACGACATGGTGTCAGAAGTGTTAGTGCGAGTTCATGCATAATTAATTTCGTCGCGTGTGCGTAATTCGTGGAACGTCACCGTAAAATGGACGCAAAAATGTCCGAGTTAAAACCTTTAATTTAGAAGGGAACGTGAGAAATAATTTCCAACTCTGGATACAAAGATTTAAAATCGCAAAAGTTCTCATAAGGAAATAGATATTGTAATTTATATGGTACCACAAGAGAGGCAACATCAAATTGGATTTCAGGAAAATATATTTAAAAAGCATTATAGTGAGTGAGCAGGACATATTATTGAAGAATGTTGCCAAAAAGACATGAAGTGAAATATTTACATGATTCATGATAAATGGGAACTAAAAGGAGAATTATCAGGAATATATAAAATTCACAAGGTTATGTGGAATATGAACCAAATGCTACATTAATTTGCAGTCTATACTTGGAAGGGAAATTTGCTCACTGAAGAGGGTCACTTAACCATAAAATAAATGGTGAAGAATCTAAAAATATCTATCATAGGTGAATACCATGTATCTGTCCACCAAATTCTCCTAATTCTTCTTTAAAGACAGATGCCCACCTGGATATCCTATGTCTTTGGCCACTTTCCTGAAATATTAATAACCATTACAAATTTCACCAGGTAAATGGATGAAATATCTTTTCCAGACAATGAATGATGTAAGCACTTTCAACATACCCATAAGCGAACATGTTGAACAAGTTTTAGCAACATCTGCTAGGAATTGGCTGTCATCACCATAAATGGCTGTTTCGCCATTGCTGTCTGGCAGTCCGATGTAGCTCGCGAAAGTCTGCTAATGGCTTGCCGTCAGCGCCTAGTCATATGTTTTTCTGAATAATTCCTATTATCTTCAGACCACATCCTGGGAATACATTGTGCTGATTATTGATGATTGAAACATTCAGTCTTAACAGAGGCGAGTAGTCCTCCCAGGTCAATCCTACGCCACACCAATCAGTATCGAATCCAACTAACAGCTCCAAATTCTGCGCTGTTGTTTTGCCGGATCCAGGAGGTGCGTAGTATATCGCGAGTGGCGATAACTTGCTTCTGAATTTTCGGTTTTGGCATACATAAAAGTATGACTATGAAAAAAACAACTATAAAGTGCATGCCTTCTCCTTTTCTATCACGTTGTCCATTGTGATGGTCTCGTGACATCCCAGCCGTCGGCGCACTCGATTTAACCACCCCAGAACGGCGGTAAACTCTTTGCCTAGAGCTGATTTTAGGGCATGAAGCCCGTGATCTGAGTGTGGAAAGTGCAGTAGAACTTAACCCTCACGCTCAGGTTTGGGAACCATGCGCTCCCTCATCTCAGATACTAGCTGCTGGTCTCTGATCATTAGCTGCTGGTCTCTGATCATTAGCTGCTGGTATAGCCTTCTAGCTTCACCCTCGTACATTCCTCGCATCGACTTGCTCCACCATATGGCTTTGAACGCGTCGTATGGCAGAAGATGTGGAGTGTCACCTTGAGAGGCTAACTTCCAGGCCGTTAATCTTGTGAGCATATGCTCAACGGGATCAGGTAGCCGCATCTTTCCTTTTCTGACATTTGAGAATACGTTGTCGACAGATTTTTCTAACGTTCTATACCAGCAGGTGCTTGTAATAGGATTCGTTGGATGATCTACGATAACGTCTCCGCCTCGCTGATTCTGGAACGTTGTCATGGTGTGAATGTCTCCACACATACACTGCAACTTCAAGCCACGCACGCCATATTGTCTGATGACCGTTGACATGAGTTGACCTATTTGTTCCTTAGCATGCCATTCCCACTCTTCGACGTAGTCTAGATAGTCTGGGTAGGCTGATGATGGATGATGGTAATCTTTCCTATTCTCTTCACTCCTTTCAACTAGATTTAGCTGCTTAACACTTGCGACATAAGAGTTCAACCACTTCTGATATCCCTCGTCAATGTGCGCATCGTCATATACATCTTCTTCTAGATTTATAACGGAGTTTGCCATTTTAAGGTTTTCTTTTGGATTTTATTTTCCTACACAAGGACCAGTATCCAGAACCTTTTCTGCCCGTGAAGAGAGCAGCATTGCTTTGCCTCGCTGCTATGAAGAGCAGTGTTCTCTCTTCTGTCCCTGCAGGAGATGATAGAGTTACATGTAAATGGTGATGAACATAACAGAATAATGAGAAATAAGAAATGAAATTTCAGTTGGTAGCCATCATGTAAATGTACTTTATAAAAAGGAATTAGTTTAATTTTCGAGAAATGCCATTGAATGTGAATGAGTTACCAACAATGGACTTCTTCAACACTTGCCATTTTAAGGGCCTTCGTAGTGGAATTTTAGGTAAATGTCCAGAAAACAACCCCCACCGATTCCACGGAAAATTTTTTCGTCATTCTATGTTAAAAACCCTCCTAATTAACGTGGTGCTAGTCATTTCTTTCGCAAATGAATATTTTCCCATTTATTGACATTTTTAATTATCCACCCAAAACTACCTCCTTACCCTTTAATCACAAACTTTCGCGAGATTCGAGCAGCTCGAGGGATATTTTTTTCCAGTTGAACCCGAAACTACCCCCTTACCCGTTAATCACCAACTTACGCGACTAAAATCGAAGAATATTACATTGTCTTACCTTAAGCAGTTAGTTCTCCGGCTTCAGTGGGCGACGCGTCTTCCACATGGGATGGTTGGGGGGGGGGGGGGTATAAAGTCGCAGCCTGCAGGAAAAACTGATGAAGTAGCTGATTCTTCGGTGTGGCACAGATGAATAAGTATCGCGACAGATACTGTTGCAAATATTCGGAACGATTCCCGGGACGCCTCACCCACTCCTTCACGTCACGCCACAGCCTCTCAATGTTTTGCGTGTGGACGGCAGGGCTATCGGGGTTCACAAAATTTTCGCTGTGGTTCACAGTATGGTGAACGTACCCGAGATCTCTGATATTACAATATCCCTTCCAACAGTCACTATAAACCGTCGACCCACGTCGAATGAACTTTTCAATGAGTGGCTCCAAGCTTGCTCGATCACGTTTCTCAGGTAAAGGGACGATGAATTTCTTTTTTGAATGCCTTTCGATCCCACCGAATAGCCAAATTTGTTTAACACCGCGCCCTCGCTGATATTTTCTTCTGGCGATGAGGGTCTCGTCAATCTCCACAATCACTCCTTCGCCATCAATAGGAGACTGATTTCTTACCCAGTGTTCAGTAACTTCGCTGCAAAAGGACCGCCAATCCACGCTAGTGGTTCTTGAGAAGCCCAAACACTCTGTGATTGTGTCATGATCCCAGTGTTTGGACAGCCAGTGGTTGACGAAGATCAGAAGTTTCCAGGGTGGAAAATGCAGGCCCGAAAGGAAAGTTCCTTTCAAAGCGGAAACCTGATAATTACACCGCTTCCTTTTCTTAGTTTTCGGAACCACGTGGGTTGCTGGACAACGCCAGAGAAGTCTATCTTCGGAAAAGTGACAGAGAGCACCACAAATACCGCACTTCACAGAAGGTGCAATGACACCGTGGCGTCGTAAAAATGTTATGGCGGCGTCTTCCTTTTTATGAAAAGCCGATATATTGTCGAAGTAATTTCCTTCACAACTATCGCAACGTCCTTCCATGACGGGAAAAGTTGGAGGAATGACGACGGAAGACGTAGAAATTACGGCGGAAGACGTGAGCGCATGCGCAGCGGCGAAGTAACTGCTTAATATGAATTTGTACAAGCTGGTACCACGTTGGCCTTGGCTAAAGGAAAAAATACCCCTTCTATTTCAAAGAGTACTGCTAATTTGTCAACAGTAGCTTCTAAGCAAGTAGAAGCTGAAATAAAGAGGCAGAACTGAAGAGGCAGCAAGAGAAAGAAATGGAAGCTCTTAGAAGAAAGGAAGAATTGTTGAAGAGGACTGAAGCCGCTAAGAAGAAAAGGGAAAGGCTAAGGAGAGAAGACGCATTAAGCGTTGACTCTCCCTTTGGCAGTTTTAAATTAATTTATCTACAGCAGACTCTCGATTATCCGGGCTAATGATGGGGAGAGGGTGCACGGATAATAAAAAACACGGATAATCCAAACTCCATTTTATTTCTTAAATTTTCCGTAATATGCACAAAATTATCATACGTATATTCATTTTCGCAAATAGTCCGTTAATTTAGTTTGTTTTGAGGACTCGTTGACAGCTTTCTTCACCTGAACACGGAGTTTTTTTGCTGCAATAACGTCATTATAATCGTAATTACAGTGTTCCATGTAGCGCAGCAAATTTTCTACGCAGGTGAGCGCTTGGTTGTGAGTCATGCGGTCGCTACTCCCCTCCTCTCCGCTCTCGTCACTTTCACTCCCCTCACTCCCCTCCTCACTCGCCACTCCGGAAGAGATCGCGGCGTTAATAATGTCCTCATCCGTCATATGACGGAATCCCGGTTCACTTTCGTCTCTCTCCAACCACTCGTTTAAGTTTTCTACATCAACATTTTCGAACCCTTTCATTATTTTTACTAGTTCCCCCAAGTTGGGATCACTCACATCTGATTCTGAAAATCCCTCGAAATCACCTTCGAGGTCTAGCAAAAGTTTCATCCACGAACGAACTAGTGTGATAGGTTTCACCGAAAGCCAGGCCTGAGATACACCGTGAATTGCATCTAATATTGTCATTTTCTTCCAGAAGTTCATCAAATTTTCATCTTCAATGGATAGGGTTCGCAGAAGACCAACGCGGTAATTTCTTTTCATTGATGCAATGACGCCTTGATCCATTGGCTGTATAATTGATGTGACGTTTGGGGGTAAAAACTTAGTAATAGGGAAGTGCACTAGTGTTTCAAATGCACCAAACACATTTTTTAAATTAGAGTTCAGAATAACATAATGTCGTAAAACCACAGTTTAAATCCTAATAGTGAATACTTGATTCGAGATGACCGTCTGAAATATGGAAAAATTCAAAGGCCGCGAAAACGGGTGTCCATGTTGAATATTGGCCGTGACGTCACAAGGCAGTAGCAGAAGGCAGCTTCTACACCGTTTAGTTCTACCACTATTATTGCATAGAAAAATTACAGAATTTGAGGGTATCCGTTTTTTGCTGTCATAAAATATCTTCAGAATATATATGTGGCTGCTTCTCTTTTGAGTAAACGACTTCATCATTGCGTAATATATTAATATTCATTTACGTGTCAACTTCAAGTTTGGAAAGAGTAGTACGAATAGCACATTGAATCTTTAATAAATGCATGATGGCATTTATTTTTCGCTGGGTATATTTTGGCACAATGCCGTTTATCATGCCGAAACTTTTTTTGTAAGAACCGAGTCAAACTAATAAACCTATTTCAGACGTTTGCTGCAAGACTTATTCGTTGCGTATGTATTCACGCCGGCCGGAACGTTCGCCCTTCGCAACTAGAATCATGGGATGATAGCCTTATTTCCGAGCTGGCTGGTTGTTGCAATGGTTCGCTGTCCAGGATGGGTTCAAGAAGAGGTAATCTTGGTGGGGAGAAGGAAAATTCCAACGATTTATAAATGGTATACCAAACTTTGATGTATTTATGGTTACTGAATTTTTGAATGAGGAGGACAGGTTCAACGCTCCATAGAAATGCGAGACGTTAAGGCTAACAAGGGGAGACCGCGTACCTTGCTGCATCTTTTTCAATTAGGGCGTTAGTTAGGCTGTAATTAATTAATTTTCATGCGTTACTTTTTACAAGTTATATATATAAATCCAAAATATCCACAATCTTCTAATGGGTCGCTTGGGGTAGTGGTAGCGTGCACGATTCAAAGGAAAGATCTCACCCGAAGGACCGTGGTTCAAGACTACGTCATGGCATTATTTTTTGTTGTCTTCATTGTGATCATACGGCATCAAGTTTATCATTAATTATAATTGCAGCAAAATAGACATGAGACAATTTTTTTATCGTCATAATGGCGTTTAGGTATTTTAGCAATGTCATTACAAACGCAGAGATACGACGACTACAAGAGTTGGTGTGCGCTAAAATGTTAATTTTTTCTCTGCTTATACTGACCAACTTCCACATTAAAAATGAAAACCACTCTTGCAAGAGCAAATACCATTAAAGGCTCGCGGCAAGCAACAATATGCGTACAGGCATAATTAATAAGAACACAAAGCGAATATAAAATGCCATATATCTCGAACACTTGTAATTCACATTACTCCAAAGGGAGTTTACTTACTCAGTACATACCTCAGTACCTTGTACTCAGTACCTACCAGTTTACCTCAGTAGCAGTGCTAAAAGAACCATTCTGAAACATAATTTCAACTAACAAATAGGATGAAATAAAAGTTGATAACCCTGGACCGGGCGCGCTGGCGTATAAAATACGTCAATCTTTGAAAACCAAGGATTTCGACATTGTACGTACATTCTGGGCTATAATGGTCTCGTGTATTCTTACAATGTACTTTGACTGCCTATATTGCGAGTTTTCAAAGTTCGAGGTATTGAAATGCTTCCTGAATGAAATTGTCAGTCCTGACGAGATGGTCGGAGGTTAACCTACCCCGTCGAAAGCCGCACTGGATATCTGAAAGTAGGTTCCGCCGCTCCAACCACTAAACGAGACGACGGTTTACCATTCTTTCCATCACCTTGCATACGCAGCTGGTGAGAGATATCGGTCTATAGTTGTTTGGGTCCGATCCATCTTTTCCTTGTTCAAGTAGTAGTATTTGTGTTTAGGGTGCCTCGACAACTAAGGTCATTTGCACCACAGACAATCTATAAAAACAAAAATTTTTAAAAGATGCATTAAAAAAACATTTAAACATTCATAAAAGTTTTGAAATAAAAGGGGTTGTCAAATTATAAGAAGGTTGGAATTTAAACACTGTTAATTAGCCCGGTCTCAATTAAAAACTTTATCACTCGGCTGACACTATCAGGGTCGTCTCCTAGGATGTGCCCTAGGTCTCCTCCGATGTTCAGCCGATGGCGCACAGAGCGGTATTTCTCACATTCGGTCAGGAGATGTCTCACAGTAATGGGAGAGTCGCAAACATCACATAGGGGTGGAATTCTCTCTTCGGTGAAGAGGTACGAGTGGGTCAGAGCGCAGTGCCCAATTCTCAATCGTGCGATTGCGACCTCCTCCCTGCGGTTCCTCCTGACAGACGTGGGCCACGCTGAAATTACCGATTTGATTGCGCGCAGTTTATTTCCGGTAAGAGAGCGCCAAGTCTCTTCCCACTTTTCTAAGGCTATCTTTTTCATGGTCGCATTCAAATCTTCATATGGTACCAGCACAGAATCAGCAACGTCGTCCTCGCTGGCTGCCTTCGCGGCCTTCTCATTTCCAGCAATACCCACATGTCCAGGAACCCACAGAAAACGGATTTTCACTTTTTTCCGAGCAAGGGAAAGTAGTCTATTTTGAATTTCCTGGACGATTGGGTGACTGGGAGAAAAACTGGAAATGGACTGCAGGGCGCTCATGGAGTCGCTGCAGACCATAAAGGACGCGTTGCTACACTTAATACCATGCAGAGCCATCTTTATGGCGAACAGTTCTGCCGTATAGCCGCTACACAGCGGACTGAGCTTGGCCTTAAGGGTTCCATGGTGAGACGAGATCACTGCACACCCGCACGCACGCTCCGACTTCGATCCGTCCGTGTAAACAGGAATGAAGTCGGGGTGGCGTTGCATTACTTCCTTGAAGCTATGCTGGTATTCCGCGGCAGTTGTCAAAGATTTTTGATTTTTGTGGAGGACAAAGCTGACTTGTGGAAAAGGTACCTGCCAAGGTGCATTATCCGAATTCCCAATGGGGTACACTTCTGGGAGTATAAACTCACTGTCCAGGATAAAATTATTAAAAGTAATACTTAGGGGTCTAGTTGCCCTAGGCCGCCTGTTAAAACTATTAATAAAAGGTGGGTTAAAGCGAGGTGGAAGACAGCGCGCTAACAGCCCTATATGTAATAAAATAAGAGATCCGGGAAAACGGAGAAGGAAGGCGATGACCAAACGGCTGGCAAATAAAAGTAGAATCCGAGTGAACACCGGAACACTCGCGGGTTTTTACCTTTCAGAAGGGGGCTTAGTTAGCTTAAGTTATACTTCTACGAAATACCCCCGTTTTAGTTTTTGGTGCATTTTCCGAATTCCCAATGGGGTACACTTCTGGGAGTATAAACTCACTGTCCAGGATAAAATTATTAAAAGTAATACTTAGGGGTCTAGTTGCCCTAGGCCGCCTGTTAAAAATATTTATAAAGCGTGGGTTAAAAATAATATTAAAACTAGGATGCCCTCTCATTGTTAGAATTTTAGCAACATAGTTGCACATGAGGATGTTTCGGCGTGCAGTCAACGGGGGCTCCCCAGAATCTGAGTAAACACTCAAGACCGGAGAAGTCCTGAAAGCTCCAGTTGCCAATCGAAGCCCCGCATTGTGAACCGTGTTCAAAGGTCTCAAATAGCTTTCACGGGCAGAGGAGTAGACCAAACATCCATAGTCTAATTTCGAGCGCACCAATGCTCTATACAATAAAAGCATCGTGGAGCGATCGGCACCCCACGAGTAATTACATAGATATCGCAGGATATTTAAAACTTTCAGACATTTGTTTTTTTAAAACTCAATGTGCTCACGCCAATTAAGGCGGCGGTGAAAAATCAAGTAGTAGTGTTTATTTCATAGGGTGCGTCGGCGGCTAAGGCCATTTTGCACCACTCACTGACTGGTATTGATAAAGGGGATTAGGCCCGTTCTGAAATTAACGTGTCAATAATTTACAAGAGGTATCATTTATATTTTATTGAAAAGTCGAGTTGAGTGTAGGAATGCTATCAGTCGGGAAATGTTTTCGGGAGTGTCTCCTAGTACCTCAGCTAGGTTGACTCCGAGGTTGTGATTCACCCGTGCAGTACGATATCTTGCACAGTCCGTCAGGATATGTCGCACTGTTAGTGGACAATCGCAATTTAAGCATTGGGGCTGTATTCTCTCTTCGGTGAAGAGGTATGAATGGGTTAATAAGCAGTGACCAATTCTTAAGCGTGTTAAAACCACTTCCTCCCTGCGGACATTTCTTATAGAGGTCTGCCACGCAGTTATTACGGGCTTAATTTCCCGAAGTTTGTTATTTTGGATTTCGAGCCATTGCGTCTTCCAATTTTGTCTAATCATACCCCTCATGGCATTCCCTAAATCTTCCGCTGGCATTAACTGAAAATCTGTACCCGGAGACCTGAGCGCATCTTTGGCTGCAGAGTCTGCTTTCTCATTCCCTGGTATGCCCACATGTCCACGGACCCAAGCGAAGCTTATAGTGGTCCCTTTTTTACTCAGGGATAACAGAGTGCTTTGTATGTCCTGAACAATGAGGTGATAAGGAGAATAAAGAGATATGGATTGGAGAGCACTGTATGAATCTGTGCAGATCATAAATGACGCAACACTGTTTTTAATGGATCGGAGAGCAATCCTAATGGCAGTGAGCTCAGCCGTAAAAATGGAACAGTACGGATGCAATTTTGCCTTAAGTACTCCATGATATGGGGATACCACAGCGCACCCACAGGCGGATTCCGATTTGGAACCGTCAGTGTATACGAACGTAAATTCGGAGTTTTCGGCGCGGAATTCCTTAAAAAGTTGTTGGTATTCTCCCGGCATAGTAGTAGATTTAGAGCAACGAGTATGGTCAAGTCTCAAAGCTGGCCAGGGAATTAACCACGGCGGCACGTTACTGTACCCAGTGGGGTACGTGGCGGGCAAGGTAAAATTGCGTTCTGCGATTAGGTTTCTGAAGCGAACACTTAGAGGTTTAGTGGATCTTGTCTTTCGGTTAAAAAGGTCTAAAAGCAGTGGGTGAGAAATAATGTTAAAACAGGGGTGGTTCGGCGCGGATAAAATTTTTGTGGCATAATTGCACATCAACGTCTCTCTGCGATTGACTAGGGGAGGCTCTCCTGTATCGGCGTAAATGCTCAAGACAGGGGAGGTCCTGAAGGTACCGGTTGCTAAACGCAGTCCCGTATTATGAACCGTCGAGAGCGGTTTCATGTAGGTCTCACGGGCGGATGAGCACAATCGATCCGTAGTCTAACCTTGAACGTACTAATGCTCGATACAGCATAAGCATTGAGGTACGATCCGCGCCCCATGTCGAATGTGACAGAAACCGTAAAATGTTCAGAACTTTGAAGCATTTGTCTCTTAGACGGAAATGTTCGCGCCAATTCAGGCGCCGGTCCAATGTCATACCCAGAAATCGTGCGTTCTCAACGTAAGGAAGCTCATTACCATTGAGATATAGGGACGGTGGGGCTTGTACACCCCGTCCTCGGTAAAAGTGAATGCATTTCGTTTTCTCAGTAGAGAAACGGAATCCATTCCTCTGAGACCAAACGGAGAGCTTATTCAGAGTCAGCTGGATCAGCCTAGAGGCATTCGTTCATTTTGATGACCTGCAGAAAATAGCGAGGTCATCAACAAAAAAGGAGCCCATAACTGGGGAGCGAATACACTCGGTCACATCGTTTATCGCAATGGCAAATAGGGTCACGCTCAGTACGGACCCCTGGGGTACTCCATTTTCTTGTGGATATAAGGTAGATAGATATTCACCTATTCTAACTTTAAAAACTCGGGCATACAGAAAATTTTTAATGAAAATAGGTAGATTTCCTTTAAACCCCCATTTATCAAGTGTCTTCAGAATTTTGTACCACCAAACACGGTCATACGCTTTCTCTAAGTCGAAGAACACGCCAATTACGTTTTGCCGCAAGAGAAATGCTTCCTGAATGAAGCTGTCAGTCCTGACGAGATGGTCGGAGGTTGACCTACCCCGTCGAAAGCCGCACTGGATTTCCGAAAGAAGGTTCCGCCGCTCCAACCACCAAACGAGACGACGGTTTACCATTCTTTCCATCACCTTGCATACGCAGCTGGTGAGAGATATCGGTCTATAGTTGTTTGGGTCCGATCCATCTTTTCCTTGTTTAAGGATGGGTACGACTATGGACTCCCTCCAAGGGTCTGGAAAACTATCCTCTGACCAAATTTGGTTAAGGGATCGCAGCATATGGGGGAGTGCTTCTTTGGGAAGATTTCTTAGAAAAGCGTTATGCACCTTATCTATTCCTGGTGAGCCGTCACGGGATTGGAGGATGGCGGAGGTCAACTCCCACAGAGAAAAGGGGTCGTTGTAAACCTCGCCAGAGTCTCTCGGGTTAAAGGTAAGAGGTATCGTCTCATTCTGCTCTTTCAGTGTTCTAAATGGTTCGTCGTAGCTGCCGTTACAACTCGTCTCCGTAAGTCGACGTCCGAAGCACTCGCTTATTTCGGGAGGTGTCGTCAGAACTCGGTCAGTCTCCTTCAGGGATGAAATTGCAGGGTTGTGGTTAGAGCCAGAGATGCTTTTAATCTTCCTCCAGATGTTGGATATGGGAGTCCTGTGGTTTAAAGAACACACAAACTCCTCCCATGAAGCTTTCCTGGCCTCCTTAACCACTTGGCGAGCTTTCGCTCTGAGGCGCCGGAAGGCGGTGAGATTTGTCGCCGTAGGATATTTGCTAAAGATTCGGAGTGCCCTCTTTCGCACCTGTATAGCTTTTGCGCACTCCTCGTTCCACCAAGGAACTGTGGGCCTGTGAGATTTGCATTTAGAACTGGGTACGGTGGAATTTGCGGCTTCTAGAATTTTATCTGTGAATACTTTTATGTTCCCCACACCATTCACATTGTCGTCGTGTTTAAAATAAAATTTTCTTTTAAAAAGAGACCAATTGGCCTGGCGGACAACCCAATTGCTTGGTTGAGTCGGACGGTGGATAAAACCGCCACCTTTAGTAATTAAAATAGGGTAGTGGTCGCTACCGCATAAATCTTTATGTACGGACCACTCAAGCCTACGCATTAGGCCACCTGTCGAAATACTTAAGTCGATACACGAGAAGGTACCGTTGAAGCTGTTGAATCGAGTTTTTTCACCGGTGTTTAGTAAAAACAAGTTAAGGTCATTGATAAAATTTGTGACTATGTGTCCCCTTCGATTGCACTGAGTTCTTGTGCTACCGCATAGGGTGTCGTGTGCGTTGAAGTCACCCATTAAAACATAGGGCCGAGGTAACTGACGAACGAGGGATTCTAAATTAACTCCACTCACAGGTGCACCTTCCGGCAGATATACGTTGCAGAGAGTAGTTGCCTCGGGTGCGTGTACTGTCACTGCAATTGCCTGCAGCGGAGTGTTCAATTGTCAGCTTAAAATGCGTCTCTTGCAGACAGATGCAGACGGGGTTATAGTCTCTAATTTAAACAACCAGCTCCTCCTTGTGCCTATAAAAACCATTCATATTCCATTGTAGAATAAAATACATGGTTTAAATTGTTAAAATAAATAAATAAATAGGTTAAAATCTGGAAATGTACGTATGTACACAGTGAGCGGAGGATCAACGTTTTAACCGCTGTTTCCTCTGCTTTATCCTGGCCTGGAACACTTCTGTGTGCGAGACACAGAGGTCTTCTTCCATGGCATCATATTGTGCATCT
The DNA here is from genome assembly GCF_921293095.1 of Ischnura elegans. Taxonomy (NCBI): domain Eukaryota; kingdom Metazoa; phylum Arthropoda; class Insecta; order Odonata; family Coenagrionidae; genus Ischnura; species Ischnura elegans. The sequence continues at coordinate 83,496,495 of NC_060256.1, read as the reverse complement.
TTAGATGTTTTGTCTCCTCTTCCTCTGTGGTGAATCCTTGGCTCGTCCACTCGCCACTGTGAGTAGAGTGATGGTTCGGCGTGCGGTGGGTGTGGGTAAATCGGGTGTTGGTTCAGGGACAATGGAGTCAGGGTCTGTTTCAGAGGGGCAGGGAATTGAAAGCTTAGTTTAATTTTACCCGGGAATTTAAATCCGGCGATGCTAATGACACTTTACGAGTACGCCAAATGCATTTACACATTCACCAAGGGCATTTTGGAAGTGAACCAGCCATGTCCAAAGTAAATAAGGAGCAGAAGGAAATGCTGCTGGAGTTCATTGAAGGTAATTAACATGCTTTCACTTACCTAGAAAATAAGTTACCGCATTAATGTTGATATTAATGTTTCCAATTTCGTATTTCAGCAAATAAAGATCTTGCCAAGGGAAAGTTTTCCACTCCACAAGGAGCAAAGGATGCTGTTTGACTGTGGGAGGAAGTAGCGTTAAAGATGAATGCGTGCGGAGTACGCAAATCGTGGAAAGAGTGGCGGAAGGTGAGTGCATTACATTCTTGTTGTAGATATATGTAGTATAACGCGATTATTCTCGAAGTAAAAAAAACGGCCCGCAGTACAGGATGTGCGATAGTATGACGATCTTCTTAAGTGTGTGACAGATGTAATTTTGTGTCATTAAGGTTTATTACGTGCGTTTTCATATGAGCTGTAATTAATAGCTTTCGTTTAAGGGTGGGCTGATGATTATCTTAAAGGAATTAGGTCTACAGTCACAGTTATCAATTTTTATTTATTTTCAATTATGCTGAATATATAATACCGAATTAAAGTAGTGGAGGGAGGTGTGTGCATGCGGTTGCTATTGTTGACATTTTCAGTTTTGATACGATTATTGCCGATGTCGAAAGCAATCAAATTGTTTGGTTCAATCACAAATAAACGGAAAACCTTAATAAGGCTGATCGTGGTATCTATTATGTGTTGCCATACGTAACATAGTTATTTCCCGTAGCAAAACTTAGATAAAACTGGGAATCAGTGCTAATGGTAAATGAGTGAAGTGTGAGTTTAATGAGCAGATGACTTAAAAGTAATTACAATTATTTCTAACTGTATGATGATGGATTTGGAAGCTCTTTTTCTTGTTTTCAGCAATAATGTTTACATGAGAACACTTGAACTTGATGGTAAATGTTAAACTGTATTTAGTTTCTAACATGTAAGTCAACAGCAAAATTTGGAAGACCCCTTAAAATTATTGTAATTTAAATTCATCTTGGTGTAATCACCCTTCCTGATCAATTGTGTAACTTGAAATATTGCATGTAAAGAAGTATCCAATTTAATTTATCATTAAAGGCTATGAATAATGCATTAACTTACCTTCCCATAAATGTGACTTTTGGTCGAAATACCTCGTATATTATTTGTGATGATTGAATTTACCTATGTGTACCCACTCAAAATATCTGTGAGAAATACCAGTAGCAAGTAACATTCACATTATACGAAACTTTCTGTGATCTATGAATGGAAATTGAGTTATTTGACCATTTATGTTGCATGTCATCTTAGAAGTGACATTATTCCCCATGCCAGTGATAACTAGATGGTCATCGTGGTTTAGATCATCATTTTATATAGCTGACCATATTAATGATATTGTTCACTTTTCAAACGCAGAGGAAATATTGAACTGTGGTAATTCTGGAGCGGAATACTTCTCTGGTCTTAGTGAAGATGAAATTAAAGTGGAATATCTGAATTATTTGCAAAGCACTTTTCATCTGTGTTCAGTCACACAGACCTTGATTATCCTAAGTTCAGTTTCCAAAATGATATTTCACTGTCGAAATTGCATTTATCTGTTAAGGAAATTGATAAGAAACTGAGGTCTGTAGATACAACAAAAGCTCGGGGGCCTGATGCCATTCCTCCTATTCTAATCAAAAATTGTTGTAAATCCCTACTATATCCACTTTTTATTCTGTTCAACATGTCACTGAATTGTGGCTCATTTCCTGATGTACTCAAATTATCATCGATAATCCCTGTCTTTAAAAATGGTAAAAAATAAACAATGTAAAAAACTATCGTCCTGTTGTGATACAATCATATTTTGCCAAACTGCTTGAAAGCTTAGTGGTTGATAATTTGGAACCTGTACTAAGACATATTATTGACCAACATCAGCATGGTTTCTATAAGGGCAGATCTACTACTTCTAACTTATTAATACTACAGAATAACATTATATCTGGTTTTGATCAGGGTAAACAAACTGATGTCATCTATACTGATTTCAGAAAAGCCTTTGACAAGGTCAACCATAAAGTATTGTTAGCCAAATTGGAATCTCTGGGTATTTTTGGTAATCTGCTAGATTGGATTAAGAGCTACCTCTCTAATCGCTATCAATTCGTTAGGTTAGGTCAAGTCAAATCTGAGGCATACAAGGTAACTTCTGGAGTTCCACAGGGCTCCCACTTAGGACCTTTGTTATTCAACCTATTCATTAATGATATTGGTCTCAGTATTAGTGCATCTCAATACTTGCTTTATGCTGATGATTTAAAGATATTTGCCACTATTCATTCACCTGATGACTGCTTTAAGTTACAGAGGAGTTTGGATGGATTGATAAAATGGAGCGAAGGTAATGCAATGGCTTTGAATACTGACTAATGTTTTTACATATCATTTAACCGGGGATCAACATCCATCACCTACTTATATTCTTTAAAGGGTCATTCCTAAAAGGAATTTAAGTTCATAAAGGATTTAGGGGTCACTTTTGACTCCAAACTTCAATTGAACTTGCATTATTCCATAATTCAAGCAAAAGCTTTAAAAACCTTAGGCTTTATTTTCAGGTTTTGTCGTGATTTTAGGGATAGTTTAAACTGTTTAAAAGTGTTATATGTTTCACTAGTCAGATCTATTGATGAGTACTGTTCCTGCGTCTGGTCGCCTCATTACAAAATTCATATTAATTTACTTGAAAGAGTGCAGAATAAATTTCTTAAATTTTTGAAGTACAGGTTTGTTCTTCATAATCTAGGTAATGAGGCTATCCTCTCTATTTTAAATCCTTAACCGCTATGTGTGCGGAGAAGGAATCTCTGTATCATATTTTTACATAGGCTAATTATGAGTTCCATAGATGTGCCTGAATTACTACAGGCCATTACATTCAAGGTGCCAACCAATGGTTTGAGAAACCCTGTCATTTTAGTATACCATATCACTCCACCAATTATTCTTTCTTTTCACCATTATCAAAATTAATGCGTGATTCTAATTCCATCCCTAAGGACATCGACTTATTTAGGCTTTCAAGTGACCTGCTCAAGAAGCTTCTGAACAATATTGCATAATATTAAAGACCTATTCATTTGGTGTAATTGATAGTCTTAGATTTTGGAGTGAAATTTATTTTTTACTTTAGTAGTAGTATTTGGATTTAGGGTGCGTCGACGGCAAGGTCATTTTGCACCACTACTGTGCTATTTAATTACAAAAGTTATGTATAAAGTAATCTACTGCATCTGATGCCTTCGTTGAAAGTGTACATAATTAGACATTATTAAAAATGTTTATTTCTCTGAGAAACCGAAATGTACAGATTAAGTTGGTAGGGTGGTCTCCTAAAAGGGTTTTTAGGTCTCCCCCTAGATTATTTCGTCTTCGCGCTTCGCGGTACTTAACACAATCTAGCATGATGTGTCTAATACTTAATGGACATTTACAATCCCCACATTGGGGAGGTTCCTTCTCTTCAGTAAAGAGATACGCATGGGTCAGGGGGCTGTGCCCTATCCTCAATCGTGTAAGTACTACTTCCTCTCTCCGATTACTACGAGCTGAGGAGGGCCACGCTGCTACCATGTCCTTGATGCCACGGAGCTTGTTATTATTTAGAATCCTCCAATACTCCCTCCATTTTCCAAATACCACGTTTCTTAGAGATGCTCGTAAGTCCTCGTGGGGAACCAGCGTTGAGACAAGAACTTCGTTATTCAGAGCTTCCTTGGCCATAGCGTCTGCTATCTCATTCCCGGCTATCCCCTCATGTCCCGGTACCCACAGAAAATGGATATTCAAACCCTTTCTCGAAAGGGTCAGCAGAAGAGAGTGTATTTCTTGCACAATCGGGTGCACGGGTGAGAAGCCAGAGATGGCTTGTAGCGAGCTCCTGGAGTCAGTGCATATGACAAAGGAGCCGCCGTGGTCATCTACGGCTTCTAGAGCTGTCCTTATGGCATAAAGCTCCGCCGTGTACACACTGCACATCGGGTGAAGCTTTACTCTGATGTTCCCGTGGATAGGGGAGAACACTGCACATGCACAAGCAGAGTTATCTTTCGAACTGTCAGTGTAAACGGGGGTAAGGTTGGGGTGATTCCATCGGAACATGGCAAACAAACGCTGGTACTCCGAGGGAGTTGTGGAAGACTTCGGTCGAGATCGTGAAAGAATATTCACCACCGGAGTGGGAGTGATCCAAGGGGGGTGTTCCGAGAATGAAACAGGATACACTTCAGGTAGCGTGAATTCGCATCCGCGAATAAAATCGTTAAAACGAACGCTTACTGGTCTGGTTGCTTTAGTCCTTCGGTTAAAAACATTAATAAAACGGGGTTTAAAAAGTAAACTATAACATGGGTGACTCGTCATTGCTAAAATTTTGGAAACGTAGCTACAAAGAAGCCAGGTCCTTCGGTAGCATAGAGGAGGCTCGCCTGCGTCGGTATATATACTGGGAATCGGGCTGGTCCTAAACGCCCCAGTGCATAGTCGCAGACCTGCGTTGTGCACTGAATTAAGTGCTTTCAAATACGTCTCGCGAGCGGACGCATACACGAATGAGCCGTAGTCTAATTTCGACCGCACCAGTGTGCGGTAAAGTAAAATTAAGGTGGTGCGGTCTGCTCCCCAAGATGCGTGGCTTAAAAACTTTAAAATGTTCAAAGACTTCAAACAGTTTACCTTGACAGAATTAATGTGCTCCTTCCAGTTGAGTTTGTGGTCGAGGGTCATCCCCAGAAAACGGACTGATTCCACAAATGGGAGGTTTCTACCACCTAGGTGTAACGTGGGATTTACATGGACGCCCCGAGTGCGAGAAAAGTGAACGCACTTTGTTTTCTCCAAAGAGAAAAGGAAGCCGTTATTTTGGGTCCATTTGTGAAGTTTATTGATGGTGAGTTGCGCCATCCGCGATGCATTCACGACCCTAGATGATCTGCAGAAAATCGCGAGATCATCCACAAACAGTGACCCTAACACTGGCTCCTTGATGCAGTGAGCTATGTCGTTGATCGCAATAGCGAACAACGTCACGCTCAGAACGGAGCCTTGGGGAACTCCGTTGTCAAGAGGGTAAAAATTTGACAACAACTGTCCCGTCCTTACTTTAAAAACACGGTTGGTTAAAAAATTTTGTATAAAAATGGGCAAACAGCCTCTAAAACCCCACTCGCGTAATACGCGTAGAATCTTACGTCGCCAGACCCGGTCGTAAGCCTTCTCTAAGTCGAAAAATACACCGACTACGTGTTGGCGGAGAAGAAAGGCTTCTTGGATGAAATTTTCAATTCTAACCAAGTGGTCCATTGTGGAACGGTTCCATCTGAATCCGCATTGTATCCTAGAGAGAAGTTTTCGACGCTCCAGCCACCAAGTGAGACGTCGATTTACCATTCGCTCCATTAACTTGCACAGGCAGCTGGTGAGAGAAATCGGCCGGTAAGAATTCGGGTCAGCTCGGTCTTTTCCATGTTTTGGGATGGGAACAATGACGGACTCCCGCCAGGACGGAGGAAAATCCCCATTGGCCCAGAGTTGATTAAAAGTTTCAAGGATTTCCAGCAACGCCGATTCCGATAGATTTCGGAGGAAGGCATTGTGGATCTCGTCGGGTCCTGGGGACGTGTCGTGGGAGTCATGGATGGCAGATTTCAGCTCCCAAATGGTAAATGGCATATTGTAGTCTGCCGTTGTTTTAGGCTCTATAAAGGATATTGGGACGTTCTCGAGCCTTTTCTTGAGGATCGCAAAAGAAGGTTCATAGCATTCGTCGCTGCTCACTTTAGCGAGTAATTGGGCGAATACGTTCCCTATCGCAGCTGGAGAAGTGATAACCTTTCCTTCGACTTCTAGGAAGGATATACCTAGATGCTGGCTGCTACCCGATATGCTCCTCACCTTACGCCATACCTGTGCAAGTGGAGTCCTGTGGTTGACACCGGAGACAAAATTCATCCAAGAAATCCTCTTTGCGTCCTTTATTACCTGACGCGCTTTCGCTCTTAGTCGCCGAAAAGCGGAGAGATTATTTGCTGTAGGATACTTGTTGAAAATTCGGAGAGCTTTCTTACGTTTTTTAATGGCTTCTGCGCAGGTTTCATTCCACCATGGCACCGCATTTCTTGGAAGGATGCTTCGAGATCGTGGTATGCTAATTTCGGCGGCTTGAATGATGCTGGATGTCAAAAGATTTACGTTTGTTACACAGTCGTTGTTTTTATCCCACACGTAGTTAAAATTTGAGTTAAAAAGATGCCAATCAGCTTTCCGGACAATCCAACAGCCTGGTCTAATAAAATCGGGGTTTAAATTTTGCTCCCTTTTGATTAAAAGGGGAAAGTGATCGCTCCCACTAAGATCCTTATGCACAGAGAGTTTGAGTTTATTGACCAAACTAGTCGATACAATACTCAAGTCAATGGAGGAAGAATCGCCGCTATAAGAGTTAAAACGGGTTTTCTCGCCGTTGTTGAGCAAAATTAGGTTAAAATCACTAATGAAACTTGATAAAATACGTCCCCTGCGGTTGCACTGTTCCGGGGTGCTTCCCCATAGACATTCGTGAGCATTAAAATCTCCGAGTAAAATAAAAGGCTGAGGTAGCTGCTGAACGAGGGATTCTAGATTAAAACGGGTGACGGGTGCACCCTCCGGCAGGTAAACGTTGCACACCGTTATCGCCTCGGGAGCGTGCACCGTCACCGCCACCGCTTGGAACGGTGTGTTAAGATTTATTCGGGAGGTGTAAAGAGCCTCCCGGACAAAAACCGAAACTCCACCATGGGCTCGTTGGCCACTAGTATCGTCCAGTCTAAAAGCGTTAAAATGTTTTAAATATCCCTTGTCTGTATCTTTAAAACGCGTTTCCTGCAAACATATACAGGAAGGGTTAAAATCTCTTATTAAAATTTCAAGTTCCTCCTTATGCTTATAAAAACCGTTGCAGTTCCACTGCACGATAAAAGCCATGATTAAAATATAAAAGAGGATTAAAACTAAAAGGAGCAGTTGAGTCACGAAGGGCGCTTGAGGCGCTTGACGTGACTCTTCTTCCCTTTGCTCTCAATTTTTAAAATATCCGTATCGGATAGGTATTCCAACTCCATTAAATTGGTTTGGCTCTTTGGAGCCTTATCAGAGGGGCCGGGGGACTGAGAGTTCCCGCGTTTGGTTTGTGTAGCACCGGCGTTGTTTTTGTTGGGTTTCTTATTTGGTGATTTCGTTCCCACGACTTTATCCTTGTTTGCCGGATCTGTGGCCTTAGCCGGCGCGGCCGATTTTTGCTCTCCAGCCTTCTTGTTCAAATTTTCTTCCGTCTGAGTCGAGATGGTGATTTTGGCAATAGGAGCGGAAGCTATTTGGGCGAAAGATCTGGAAAAAGTAGGAGCTACTTGAGCTCTGTACCTTTTCCTCGCCTCAAAGTACGGGATCTTCTCTACCGTCTTGATCTCCATTATTTTCCGCTCTTCTATCAGCTTCGGGCATTTGCGGGAGTACACGGGATGAGCACCTTCGCAGTTGACGCAACGCTGGTCACCATTGCACTCACCCTCGTGCTTGTCCAGGCCGCATCGTGGGCAGGTGGCTTTGCCTTGGCACCTCGTGGCCATATGACCGAACTGCTGGCACTGGAAACATCTCAGGGGTGCCGGTATGAATGGTCGCACTGGGACCGATTCGTATCCGATAAACACTCTGTCAGGGAGTTTGTCACGCGCGAACGTGAGTACCACTGATGTCGAGTCGATTTTCTCTCCGTTGCGCCTTGTAGTGAGTCGACGAGCATCAGAGACTCCTTGGGAGGCCATCTCACGTTTGATCTCGTCGATCTCAACGTACAGCTGATCAAAGTGGCTTATAACTCCCCGACAGGTGTTTAGGGTGGAGTGCACCTCGACCTTGACGGGAATATCATGCAGCTTATTAACATTAAGTAACTTTTCGCTCTGGGCTTCATTTTCAGTTTCAATGAGCAGTGTGCCATCGCGAAGCTTTTTAGCTGATTTCAGCTCCCCGGGAACCAAACCCGATAAAGCTTTACGAATAAGGAAGGGGGACACCTTTTTCAGGTTCTCCCCTTCCTTCTGGCACCTCATTACTAGGTAGCGCTGACTAGCGCCGTTAACTTTAGCTCTCCCGTCGTCTGGACGGGATCTTTTGGTTGGAGGTAGAGTTTCTTCAGCCATCCAAGTATATAGAATTCATCCCCTGGGCTCCCCACCCACCACGGAGCCACACATTTGGGACGCCACCCGCGAGGCGGAATGGACGTCAGGGCTACCCAAGGGATATAGGAACCTTTGACAGGGGATCCCTTTCGGGTTAGAACCTCCAGCGCAGGGGCCCTCCGAACCCACACGCCTTCGGCCGCCCTACGGAGACCCCCATATCTCCAGCACTAACCCGTCCTGGCGTACGCTCGGAAGGAGCCGCCAAGCTCCCCAGCCGCCAGGAGCCGATTGACCGAGCTGGGCTCTTCTCGGCCGCCCGTTTTTCGGGGAATCCAGGGCCGAAGTGGGGTATTGAACTCCGGCCCATACCGGGTTTCCGACGCCCAGCTGGGTGCCGGAGAACTCACCCACCAGGATCCCCTTCTCCCCCTTGTACGGGTCTCCACGCACGGCAAACACGTGGGTGATTCTGGACGCCAGATGTTACGGCTACTCAGAACAGCAGAGTCACATGCTGTCTGGACACTCTCCGAGCGAGCGACGGGGTTTTTTTAACGAGCTTGTCTCCTCGGTGGGCTCGGGTCCGTGGGGGCGCGGCTCCCCAAAGGAAGAGATTACTCTCTTCCCCCCGTGCGGGGATTTTTTACTTTATTTTTTACTTTATTTTTTAATTTATGTTCAATATAATTTTAATTATTTTCTTCATTAAGATGGATAATTTTTCTCTGTGTGTTACATGATGTTTATGTGAAATTCTGTACTTTCAATATGTTTGAAATGGGTTATCAATACCCGTCAATAAATATTATTATTATTATATATAGGAGTAAAAATTCACCTTTATTGCAACATGGGGCTGACGAGCGTGGTTATTATACTGGAAAACATTAATGAGAAAAACTCAATTACTTTAAGTGCCAATCTAAAAAACGAAAATGTGTCTATGTTCTCAACTTCAAAAAATTTATGTTTAACTATACCTGAGAGTGGAGTGAAAGTAGAATCTGAGTGTGTGACAATTGATACAATAAATCAAGTGAATGTTCTTTTGGAAAACCAGGGTCAATTTGAAATTTTGCCAGATCATGTTACAAGCTACTCTAAATCTCAACTTGCGAATCATTCATTCGAAGTAGTAATTGATGCAATTGAAAAGAGTGGTAAATGGCAAGACATTGAAAGTGAGTTGATGGCATCAAATGGAAAAATTGCTCAATGCTTGTATGAACTGAGAGATCTTAGGACTAAAGTGCAAAAGCACACTGATGAGATTGCCATTCATGAAGAAAAGTTGAAGACGGTTGAAAGACAATTGCTTGAGTTGGCAGAAAAAGACAAGATGTTACATGAACAAGTTGATATGGATACTGTAACCGAGTTATTAGCTCAGAAACTTTCTAGTGGAATATCAAGTATGAATACGTATTCCCCAGATCAATTACAAGAACTACATGAACTTCGTCAACTTGAGGATGTCCCTATATTATTAAGGAAGAACGTATATGGGATTCGAGAGGATTCGCTAACTGTTGGAACTCGAATTGGATGTTTTGGATTCATTGAAAAAGTTGTAAACAATGTTGCTTTCATTCGGGAAACTATGCAGAGCTATACTACTAAAAGAATGATGTCAAAGGTTGGAGGGAAAATGATTGGGTGGCTACTATACAAAACCCATAAAGGAAGTTTTGACACTTGTGCAGTTATTGTTAAATTTTTCAAGAATGCTTTGCAAGTAATAATTCATTGTGATGGTTATTTGGCGGTGAGTGCCAATTTGACAAGTGAAGTGTTTCTTGGCTATAAGTATTTTAGTGTACACACGAGTCAAGGGCTCGAGCTTCAACCAAATTTTCGTGAAGAATGTCATGTGATTCGTTCAATGAGGAGTTTCCTTGGACGTAATTGGTCAGAGGTATTAGATCATGCATGTGAAGTCTACACACCACAAATTAATTTGGATCCAAATAAGAGTGTGGCTTTGAATATAATGCGTAATTGGGACAACTCTACGTTTTCTTTGAGAATGTCGAGCAGGTTCATTAACGGATTCATTTGTTCAAATCTGGCTGAGGTTTTGTGTGTTGTCTCTGAGAAGTGTTTGCTTGGTTTTACTAGTTTATGTGAAATAATTCTACGGATGAATGCGGTCAATGACCATGTTCTGAATGATGATGAAATCTTAGAAGGCTTGTCACGTACAGGGTTTGAAGATGGTGAAATTAGGAATTATGCATTCATGTTTGCAAATTGGAAAATGTATTCAGTAAATTACATGGATCCTGAGGTTGGAAAAACATGGGCTGTGAAAAAATCAAGGGACAATACGCACACAATCTTTTCAACTAAAACTATTATGCGATTAGAACATGAGGGTGAATGGGTGTATGTTTGTCCTGGGTGCGGTCATCTATACTGGAACAAGGTAAGTCAATTAATATGCTCTCATTCAGATCACACCAAAAGTTCATATCTTCTAAGCGAAAATGGACCTGAGATTTTCAAGTGGTGTGATGAGCGAGATTATCAAAGATTGAAGGCCTATTTAACCAGCGCGGAGGTACAGTTGTCTAGATGGGCAAGTAATCGTGACGCGATGTTATGTCAACCAGTTAAAGCCTATAAGGTTTTGGAAAGTGTGTGTTGGATGATGAAAGTATAATTAGCTTTTCCGTATGCATGTGTGTGATCGTACATGAGTAATCATATCTATATATATATATATATATATATATATATATATATATATATAGTTCAAGTTAATAACGATAAACACAGAGACACAAAAAAGAAACACTCACATTGAAAAAATAATAAATATATATATATATATATATATATATATATATATAGATATGATGAGATACACAAGATGCATATATATATATATATATATATATATATATATATATATATATATATATATATATATATATATACAATGTTTTGGAAAATATGATATGCACGTGGCACGTAATATAAATAGTTCAAGTTAATAACGATAAACACAGAGACACAAAAAAGAAACACTCACATTGAAAAAATAAACTCGTCGAAGCTATCGAAGCACTTCAGGCTTCTTCGTCAGCTGAAGTATGAATGGTGAGGAAAGGAGAGGGTTGGAAGAGGGAGAAGAGGGGTAAGGGGAGAGGTGTATGGGGAGGGGGAGTTAGGAATAGGGGTTAGGATGAGACGTTCAGACCTGGAAGGCTATTGGCTTGAAAGTGCCAAATGCAAGCCAATTCGAGGGTGTGGAGGTTGAGGGCGGAGTCGTGGGAGGGAGGGAGGCAATAATGGATACTTTGTAGCATTGATTGAAAATGGAATCATGTGACAGACAATGTGTAGGAACTGGTAGAGAGGAGTGGGGGGAAGATGGACAACAGGAGGCGCGATGATTGTTAATTCTGAGATTGAGAGGGGTAGTGCATTGGCCAATATAGAAAGCAGGGCAGAAATTACAGTGAAGAAGGTAAATGATGTTGGTGGAAGTACAAGTAGTGGAGGGGAAAATCGGTAGGAATTTAAGCTTGGGGAGAAAAGAGGCAGGGGGTGGAGAGAATATCTTGCAGGTTTTACACCTGGGACGATTGCAAGGTGAGGGTGTGGAGATAGTGACTGACTGCGACTTTTGGAGAGGGCGGGTGGCTTTAAATATGGTGTTTAAATTCGGCGGTCTCTTAAATGTTATCCGAGGAGTGGAAGGGAAAATCTGAGAGGTGGACTTGTGTTTGGAAAGGATGGGGTACAGGTCCTTCAATATATTTTGTAGCAAATGAGCACCAGGAAAGTAGGTTGTGAGCAGAGAAGGAGAGCAATGTTTGTCTGCGCGGGGTTTATTGTGAATAGCCGGTTTTTTTCTTATTTTGTTCAACAAGAGTTTTTCGGGGTAGCCGCGGTGAAGAAGAGAGGTGTGGAGTTTGGAGAGGAATTTTTGAAGGTCTTCGGGGTTATTACAGATTCTGTGTCCCCGGACAGAGAGGGAATAAGGGATGGAACGTTTGGTGTGTGGTGGATGGCAACTGCTGTAGTGAAGGTATTGTTGTTTGTTGGTAGCTTTGATGTGAACCGATGTTTTGAATTTGTTATTATCTGAAAGGTGTATGTCCACATCTAGGAAGGTGATATTGGTTTTGGAGATGGAAGAGGTGAAAGAGACTGAGGCAGAAGCGTTAAGTGAAGAAACAAAGGTATTGAGAGAGTCGGTGTCATGAGGCCAGAGAATGAAAATGTCATCTATGTATCTGAGCCAAAGAAGGGGTTTTAGAGGGTAATCAGTGAGGAAATTTTCTTCAAACAGGCCAAGGAAAAGATTTGAATGGGCATGGGCAGTAGGTTTAGCCCTTCTTATGCAAATCTTTTCCTTGGCCTGTTTGAAGAAAATTTCCTCACTGATTACCCTCTAAAACCCCTTCTTTGGCTCAGATACATAGATGACATTTTCATTCTCTGGCCTCATGACACCGACTCTCTCAATACCTTTGTTTCTTCACTTAACGCTTCTGCCTCAGTCTCTTTCACCTCTTCCATCTCCAAAACCAATATCACCTTCCTAGATGTGGACATACACCTTTCAGATAATAACAAATTCAAAACATCGGTTCACATCAAAGCTACCAACAAACAACAATACCTTCACTACAGCAGTTGCCATCCACCACACACCAAACGTTCCATCCCTTATTCCCTCTCTGTCCGGGGACACAGAATCTGTAATAACCCCGAAGACCTTCAAAAATTCCTCTCCAAACTCCACACCTCTCTTCTTCACCGCGGCTACCCCGAAAAACTCTTGTTGAACAAAATAAGAAAAAAACCGGCTATTCACAATAAACCCCGCGCAGACAAACATTGCTCTCCTTCTCTGCTCACAACCTACTTTCCTGGTGCTCATTTGCTACAAAATATATTGAAGGACCTGTACCCCATCCTTTCCAAACACAAGTCCACCTCTCAGATTTTCCCTTCCACTCCTCGGATAACATTTAAGAGACCGCCGAATTTAAACACCATATTTAAAGCCACCCGCCCTCTCCAAAAGTCGCAGTCAGTCACTATCTCCACACCCTCACCTTGCAATCGTCCCAGGTGTAAAACCTGCAAGATATTCTCTCCACCCCCTGCCTCTTTTCTCCCCAAGCTTAAATTCCTACCGATTTTCCCCTCCACTACTTGTACTTCCACCAACATCATTTACCTTCTTCACTGTAATTTCTGCCCTGCTTTCTATATTGGCCAATGCACTACCCCTCTCAATCTCAGAATTAACAATCATCGCGCCTCCTGTTGTCCATCTTCCCCCCACTCCTCTCTACCAGTTCCTACACATTGTCTGTCACATGATTCCATTTTCAATCAATGCTACAAAGTATCCATTATTGCCTCCCTCCCTCCCACCGACTCCGCCCTCAACCTCCACACCCTCGAATTGGCTTGCATTTGGCACTTTCAAGCCAATAGCCTTCCAGGTCTGAACGTCTCATCCTAACCCCTATTCCTAACTCCCCCTCCCCATACACCTCTCCCCTTACCCCTCTTCTCCCTCTTCCAACCCTCTCCTTTCCTCACCATTCATACTTCAGCTGACGAAGAAGCCTGAAGTGCTTCGATAGCTTCGACGAGTTTATTTTTTCAATGTGAGTGTTTCTTTTTTGTGTCTCTGTGTTTATCGTTATTAACTTGAACTATTTATATATATATATATATATATATATGCATCTTGTGCCATTTATTAATGTTTTCTATATGCGACTCGTGCACATGGGTGCATAGTGAACCAGTAGTCAAAAAAAAAAAAAAATTAAAGTGATAGAAATACAGGCCATCTTCATCAAAGAACAAGGAAATGAAACTGTGTCATTGTTAAATGATATTGAGGGATCATCATACCCTACTTCTCATATTTTACATGAACGATTAAGAAGAATTGAGTCTTCCATAAAATTTGTTTGTGTCAATTCATCAACCTCCAAAACAGTGTTAGCCCTTGCTAAATGTAAAAATCATTTTCTCCGAGTCAGAATGAGGAACTTGCATGGGTCGTAGATTGCTCTAAAAACTATTTTTAATAAGTCAAATGGATACATTAGCTCGCAATAATACCTTCAGTTTCTCCATTAAATATGAAAAGAAATAAAAAAATTGCATTTAAAATCGAGAAAAATTTCTCTGAGCCGACCACTGCGCGAAGACACCCGAGCGTTGCCGAGGCCAGGCGTGACGTCATAGGTGCCTAAACAACCGTGGGGAGTAGGGAAATACGCTGAGCGCTTGGTGTAAAATTTGTTTTGAGGGAGTATTTAGCCGCTCATCGTCACTTTATTTTGTTCTGTTATTCTTGGGCAAGTTTTCCTATTGCTATTATGCCTAGATTATTACTTGGGATATTAATAATGCGGCATCGGGATGATGAAGTACAAGCGTTTCACTTCGTGGTGTTTTAGTTATTAGAAAAATGGATGATAACGTTGCCACTCGTTCGAATAGTACACCTGAAATTCATCTACGTCTACATTATACACCGCAAGCCGCCTATAAGGCGTGTGGCATGGGATGTTAGGACACCAGCCTTTTTTTAGGACACCAAAAATTGATGCCACGACCCTTCTGGAATTTGTTAAGACAAATTATTGACTGAAGAGACCTGAAGAGATAACCTGGAAGAGACTCTTACCCACGGACCAATCAGAACGCACCTAGCCCAAACCAAGGCCTAAATAAGACGGGCAAAAACCTGCATCCGATACTTCGTACCTGAAGACGCTAGCTGCAACGCCGGCGAAACTGTCGTCTTGAAGATGAATCGACGCGGAGGTCAACCCGGAAACCTTGCTACGCAAGACAAATTATTGCTATACGTTGGCGGCAAATCGAGTTGTAAAAGAAAATTGTAATACTGGAGGATAACGATCGTAAGCTGTGCTGTTGAATTTGGCAACGCCGGATTAGCGGAGAAGGTAGTCCTATCCGTCCTACGGTACGAATTCACAGCAAAACAGTCTGCACACAATCCACATGTGAGATCGCGATCGGTTCCGCTGCCAACACACACACAAGCTACAACCTATTTCAATAATATAGGTAAATCCATAAAAAATATACTAGCATATACCATAAAAATATAGCGGGAAATAGGCAAATACTCTTATCAAAAACTGGATGTCACTGTCACATTCTTATATTCATCACGTACAACTTACAATAACAGAACTCGTTATGATGAATTGAACTATTTATTCACAGATTTAAACCCTTAAATTAGCCCACACAAGTGACACATTTGACATTTCTCACTACTATTCGTTGAAATAATGGAATAACAAACTTCACACACAGTTTTTATTTCAATAGCGTGATCGTGAAATGTCATATCTACGGTGAACAACGGAGATTAGCACGCCACTGACAATTTTTACACTACTGTTTGACATTTATCGATAGCGTAATAGCACTTTTTACAGTTCAATCACGATGGAACACTGATAACTCTTGGCCGATATTTTTCAACCTTGTCAAACTTTGTGCATTACAACCACTGGCACTGTGATTATTAGCAGTAGCTTAACGGGAGACGTCACGTTGAAAATAACACTATTTTGGCACAAAAATGTTCCTAGATGTCTCCAATCAGCGAGCAAAAGTTTCATTGACTGGAATTCACCCCATAATACAAGCACAGACAGTCCTAAACGACGAATTCTCCGGTACCTACGAATAAACGGATGAAGTTATTGTATATAAAAGCTAAGCGGACATCAGTAAACATCAAAATCGTTCTAATTGCATACTTAAATGAATGATATGCCGTCGATAACATCAACTTACAATTAACGTATCCCCCTTCCAATGGCCGTGGCTCAGACTCCTACAACGATGTTATTTAGGTATTATATAATTTTTGGTTTAACTACTCCAGTTTTATATTTTATGCCCGTACTCAGATATTAATATTATAAATAATGCAAAATATGAGGGCTTCCAAGCCTCTATCGTCGAATATTTATCTTTAAATATAAAATATTCAACACGTCTAACAAACGAAGCTCTCACAACTGCTGGCAACTATTACAAACAATCACAACAATAGCTTCGCGTGATGTTTAGGCACCTTTGACGTCATCGAGGCTTCGTCGGCAGTGGCTTGGGGGGTGAGGTAGTTTTTCCCGCGCTTTAAAATTCGTAATATTTATCATTAAATATCTCGCGAAGGAAAACTCAGATAAACATGCGGTTTTCTTTGTTGTATTCAGAAAATACTTTTCTGTCCGCCTGTGAAATAAAAAAAATTCATGCAAGTTCCCCATTAAGGATGGCCTATTAAATGCAGCAACTCATGCTCTTTGTAAATTAAATACATTCAGTTCAAACAAGTGGCCTTACCAAGGAGCCGCTTCAAATAGACGGACTCATTAGCCTAACGACTGATGAAAAAATCGAGATCCGGAAGTTTGATTGCTCTTGCAAAGTGGGGCAGAAAAATGCAAGCACGTAGCCGCAGTGCTATGGTATTTAAATAGGTAAGCATGTTTGTAGTTTTTAGATCGTTTGCACAATAGCATAGATGTTGTTGATGTAGTTGCAAAAGTGGCCGTAAGATGGCATCAGCGCCACCTCACTATTCACCTGTGGGTCGGCCACACACACTTATTCTGTGCAGTCTACTGTATGAGCTCGCCAAATAAACATCTATGGATAATTGCATTCTTTTAATTGCTCATGATCGAACCCGATCAACAACGACATGGTGTCAGAAATGTTAGTGCGAGTTCATGCATAATTAATTTCGTCGCGTGTGCGTAATTCGTGGAACGTCACCGTAAAATGGACGCAAAAATGTCCGAGTTAAAAACCTTTGAATTTAGAAGGGAACGTGAGAAATAATTTCCAACTCTGGATACAAAGATTTAAAATCGCATGCACTTGACAAAGAAAGTGAGGAACGTCAAGTAAACATTTTGTTGAACTACATCGGTGAAAAATGCATCTCGGTTTTCAACTCGTTCAATTTGACTGCCAGCGAGAGTACGAAAGTGGACGTAGTCATAAGTCGCTTTGAAGAGTACTTCTAGTTTTAGCAACATCTGCTAGGAATTGGCTGTCATCACCATAAATGGCTGTTTCGCCATTGCTGTCTGGCAGTCCGATGTAGCTCGCGAAAGTCTGCTAATGGCTTGCCGTCAGCGCCTAGTCATATGTTTTTCTGAATAATTCCTATTATCTTCAGACCACATCCTGGGAATACATTGTGCTGATTATTGATGATTGAAACATTCAGTCTTAACAGAGGCGAGTAGTCCTCCCAGGTCAATCCTACGCCACACCAATCAGTATCGAATCCAACTAACAGCTCCAAATTCTGCGCTGTTGTTTTGCCGGATCCAGGAGGTGCGTAGTATATCGCGAGTGGCGATAACTTGCTTCTGAATTTTCGGTTTTGGCATACATAAAAGTATGACTATGAAAAAAACAACTATAAAGTGCATGCCTTCTCCTTTTCTATCACGTTGTCCATTGTGATGGTCTCGTGACATCCCAGCCGTCGGCGCACTCGATTTAACCACCCCAGAACGGCGGTAAACTCTTTGCCTAGAGCTGATTTTAGGGCATGAAGCCCGTGATCTGAGTGTGGAAAGTGCAGTAGAACTTAACCCTCACGCTCAGGTTTGGGAACCATGCGCTCCCTCATCTCAGATACTAGCTGCTGGTCTCTGATCATTAGCTGCTGGTCTCTGATCATTAGCTGCTGGTCTCTGATCATTAGCTGCTGGTCTCTGATCATTAGCTGCTGGTATAGCCTTCTAGCTTCACCCTCGTACATTCCTCGCATCGACTTGCTCCACCATATGGCTTTGAACGCGTCGTATGGCAGAAGATGTGGAGTGTCACCTTGAGAGGCTAACTTCCAGGCCGTTAATCTTGTGAGCATATGCTCAACGGGATCAGGTAGCCGCATCTTTCCTTTTCTGACATTTGAGAATACGTTGTCGACAGATTTCTCTAACGTTCTATACCAGCAGGTGCTTGTAATAGGATTCGTTGGATGATCTACGATAACGTCTCCGCCTCGCTGATTCTGGAACGTTGTCATGGTGTGAATGTCTCCACACATACACTGCAACTTCAAGCCACGCACGCCATATTGTCTGATGACCGTTGACATGAGTTGACCTATTTGTTCCTTAGCATGCCATTCCCACTCTTCGACGTAGTCTAGATAGTCTGGGTAGGCTGATGATGGATGATGGTAATCTTTCCTATTCTCTTCACTCCTTTCAACTAGATTTAGCTGCTTAACACTTGCGACATAAGAGTTCAACCACTTCTGATATCCCTCGTCAATGTGCGCATCGTCATATACATCTTCTTCTAGATTTATAACGGAGTTTGCCATTTTAAGGTTTTCTTTTGGATTTTATTTTCCTACACAAGGACCAGTATCCAGAACATTTTCTGCCCGTGAAGAGAGCAGCATTGCTTTGCCTCGCTGCTATGAAGAGCAGTGTTCTCTCTTCTGTCCCTGCAGGAGATGATAGAGTTACATGTAAATGGTGATGAACATAACAGAATAATGAGAAATAAGAAATGAAATTTCAGTTGGTAGCCATCATGTAAATGTACTTTATAAAAAGGAATTAGTTTAATTTTCGAGAAATGCCATTGAATGTGAATGAGTTACCAACAATGGACTTCAACACTTGCCATTTTAAGGGCCTTCGTAGTGGAATTTTAGGTAAATGTCCAGAAAACAACCCCCACCGATTCCACGGAAAATTTTTTCGTCATTCTATGTTAAAAACCCTCCTAATTAACGTGGTGCTAGTCATTTCTTTCGCAAATGAATATTTTTCCATTTATTGACATTTTTAATTATCCACCCAAAACTACCTCCTTACCCTTTAATCACCAACTTTCGCGAGATTGGAGCAGCTCGAGGGATATTTTTTTCCAGTTGAACCCGAAACTACCCCCTTACCCGTTAATCACCAACTTACGCGACTAAAATCGAAGAATATTACATTGTCTTACCTTAAGCAGTTAGTTCTCCGGCTTCAGTGGGCGACGCGTCTTCCACATGGGATGGTTGGGGGGGGGGTATAAAGTCGCAGCCTGCAGGAAAAACTGATGAAGTAGCTGATTCTTCGGTGTGGCACAGATGAATAAGTATCGCGACAGATACTGTTGCAAATATTCGGAACGATTCCCGGGACGCCTCACCCACTCCTTCACGTCACGCCACAGCCTCTCAATGTTTTGCGTGTGGACGGCAGGGCTATCGGGGTTCACAAAATTTTCGCTGTGGTTCACAGTATGGTGAACGTACCCGAGATCTCTGATATTACAATATCCCTTCCAACAGTCATTATAAACCGTCGACCCACGTCGAATGAACTTTTCAATGAGTGGCTCCAAGCTTGCTCGATCACGTTTCTCAGGTAAAGGGACGATGAATTTCTTTTTTGAATGCCTTTCGATCCCACCGAATAGCCAAATTTGTTTAACACCGCGCCCTCGCTGATATTTTCTTCTGGCGATGAGGGTCTCGTCAATCTCCACAATCACTCCTTCGCCACCAATAGGAGACTGATTTCTTACCCAGTGTTCAGTAACTTCGCTGCAAAAGGACCGCCAATCCACGCTAGTGGTTCTTGAGAAGCCCAAACACTCTGTGATTGTGTCATGATCCCAGTGTTTGGACAGCCAGTGGTTGACGAAGATCAGAAGTTTCCAGGGTGGAAAATGCAGGCCCGAAAGGAAAGTTCCTTTCAAAGCGGAAACCTGATAATTACACCGCTTCCTTTTCTTAGTTTTCGGAACCACGTGGGTTGCTGGACAACGCCAGAGAAGTCTATCTTCGGAAAAGTGACAGAGAGCACCACAAATACCGCACTTCACAGAAGGTGCAATGACACCGTGGCGTCGTAAAAATGTTATAGCGGCGTCTTCCTTTTTATGAAAAGCCGATATATTGTCGAAGTAATTTCCTTCACAACTATCGCAACGTCCTTCCATGACGGGAAAAGTAGGAGGAATGACGACGGAAGACGTAGAAATTACGGCGGAAGACGTGAGCGCATGCGCAGCGGCGAAGTAACTGCTTAATATGAATTTGTACAAGCTGGTACCACGTTGGCCTTGGCTAAAGGAAAAAATACCCCTTCTATTTCAAAGAGTACTGCTAATTTGTCAACAGTAGCTTCTAAGCAAGTAGAAGCTGAAAATAAAGAGGCAGAACTGAAGAGGCAGCAAGAGAAAGAAATGGAAGCTCTTAGAAGAAAGGAAGAATTGTTGAAGAGGACTGAAGCCGCTAAGAAGAAAAGGGAAAGGCTAAGGAGAGAAGACGCATTAAGCGTTGACTCTCCCTTTGGCAGTTTTAAATTAATTTATCTACAGCAGACTCTCGATTATCCGGGCTAATGATGGGGAGAGGGTGCACGGATAATAAAAAAACACGGATAATCCAAACTCCATTTTATTTCTTAAATTTTCCGTAATATGCTCAAAATTATCATACGTATATTCATTTTCGCAAATAGTCCGTTAATTTAGTTTGTTTTGAGGACTCGTTGACAGCTTTCTTCACCTGAACACGGATTTTTTTTGCTGCAATAACGTCATTATAATCGTAATTACAGTGTTCCATGTAGCGCAGCAAATTTTCTACGCAGGTGAGCGCTTGGCTGTGAGTCATGCGGTCGCTACTCCCCTCCTCTCCGCTCTCGTCACTTTCACTCCCCTCACTCCCCTCCTCACTCGCCACTCCGGTAGAGATCGCGGCGTTAATAATGTCCTCATCCGTCATATGACGGAATCCCGGTTCACTTTCGTCTCTCTCCAACCACTCGTTTAAGTTTTCTACATCAACATTTTCGAACCCTTTCATTATTTTTACTAGTTCCCCCAAGTTGGGATCACTCACATCTGATTCTGAAAATCCCTCGAAATCACCTTCGAGGTCTAGCAAAAGTTTCATCCACGAACGAACTAGTGTGATAGGTTTCACCGAAAGCCAGGCCTGAGATACACCGTGAATTGCATCTAATATTGTCATTTTCTTCCAGAAGTTCATCAAATTTTCATCTTCAATGGATAGGGTTCGCAGAAGACCAACGCGGTAATTTCTTTTCATTGATGCAATGACGCCTTGATCCATTGGCTGTATAATTGATGTGACGTTTGGGGGTAAAAACTTAGTAATAGGGAAGTGCACTAGTGTTTCAAATGCACCAAACACATTTTTTAAATTAGAGTTCAGAATAACATAATGTCGTAAAACCACAGTTTAAATCCTAATAGTGAATACTTGATTCGAGATGACCGTCTGAAATATGGAAAAATTCAAAGGCCGCGAAAACGGGTGTCCATGTTGAATATTGGCCGTGACGTCACAAGGCAGTAGCAGAAGGCAGCTTCTACACCGTTTAGTTCTACCACTATTATTGCATAGAAAAATTACAGAATTTGAGGGTATCCGTTTTTTGCTGTCATAAAATATCTTCAGAATATATATGTGGCTGCTTCTCTTTTGAGTAAACGACTTCATCATTGCGTAATATATTAATATTCATTTACGTGTCAACTTCAAGTTTGGAAAGAGTAGTACGAATAGCACATTGAATCTTTAATAAATGCATGATGGCATTTATTTTTCGCTGGGTATATTTTGGCACAATGCCGTTTATCATGCCAAAACTTTTTTTGTAAGAACCGAGTCAAACTAATAAACCTATTTCAGACGTTTGCTGCAAGACTTATTCGTTGCGTATGTATTCACGCCGGCCGGAACGTTCGCCCTTCGCAACTAGAATC
This sequence comes from Ischnura elegans, assembly GCF_921293095.1. Taxonomy (NCBI): domain Eukaryota; kingdom Metazoa; phylum Arthropoda; class Insecta; order Odonata; family Coenagrionidae; genus Ischnura; species Ischnura elegans. The sequence continues at coordinate 83,474,210 of NC_060256.1, read as the reverse complement.
ATGGGATGATAGCCTTATTTCCGAGCTGGCTGGTTGTTGCAATGGTTCGCTGTCCAGGATGGGTTCAAGAAGAGGTAATCTTGGTTGGGAGAAGGAAAATTCCAACGATTTATAAATGGTATACCAAACTTTGATGTATTTATGGTTACTGAATTTTTGAATGAGGAGGACAGGTTCAACGCTCCATAGAAATGCGAGACGTTAAGGCTAACAAGGGGAGACCGCGTACCTTGCTGCATCTTTTTCAATTAGGGCGTTAGTTAGGCTGTAATTAATTAATTTTCATGCGTTACTTTTTACAAGTTATATATATAAATCCAAAATATCCACAATCTTCTAATGGGTCGCTTGGGGTAGTGGAAACGTGCACGATTCAAAGGAAATATCTCACCCGAAGGACCGTGGTTCAAGACTACGTCATGGCATTATTTTTTGTTGTCTTCATTGTGATCATACGGCATCAAGTTTATCATTAATTATAATTGCAGCAAAATAGACATGAGACAATTTTTTTATCGCCATAATGGCGTTTAGGTATTTTAGCAATGTCATTACAAACGCAGAGATACGACGACTACAAGAGTTGGTGTGCGCTAAAATGTTAATTTTTTCTCTGCTTATACTGACCAACTTCCACATTAAAAATGAAAACCACTCTTGCAAGAGCAAATACCATTAAAGGCTCGCGGCAAGCAACAATATGCGTACAGGCATAATTAATAAGAACACAAAGCGAATATAAAATGCCATATATCTCGAACACTTGTAATTCACATTACTCCAAAGGGAGTTTACTTACTCAGTACATACCTCAGTACCTTGTACTCAGTACCTACCAGTTTACCTCAGTAGCAGTGCTAAAAGAACCATTCTGAAACATAATTTCAACTAACAAATAGGATGAAATAAAAGTTGATAACCCTGGACCGGGCGCGCTGGCGTATAAAATACGTCAATCTTTGAAAACCAAGGATTTCGACATTGTACGTACATTCTGGGCTATAATGGTCTCGTGTATTCTTACAATGTACTTTGACTGCCTATATTGCGAGTTTTCAAAGTTCGAGGTATTGAAATGCTTCCTGAATGAAATTGTCAGTCCTGACGAGATGGTCGGAGGTTAACCTACCCCGTCGAAAGCCGCACTGGATATCTGAAAGTAGGTTCCGCCGCTCCAACCACTAAACGAGATGACGGTTTACCATTCTTTCCATCACCTTGCATACGCAGCTGGTGAGAGATATCGGTCTATAGTTGTTTGGGTCCGATCCATCTTTTCCTTGTTCAAGTAGTAGTATTTGTGTTTAGGGTGCCTCGACAACTAAGGTCATTTGCACCACAGACAATCTATAAAAACAAAAATTTTTAAAAGATGCATTAAAAAAACATTTAAACATTCATAAAAGTTTTGAAATAAAAGGGGTTGTCAAATTATAAGAAGGTTGGAATTTAAACACTGTTAATTAGCCCGGTCTCAATTAAAAACTTTATCACTCGGCTGACACTATCAGGGTCGTCTCCTAGGATGTGCCCTAGGTCTCCTCCGATGTTCAGCCGATGGCGCACAGAGCGGTATTTCTCACATTCGGTCAGGAGATGTCTCACAGTAATGGGAGAGTCGCAAACATCACATAGGGGTGGAATTCTCTCTTCGGTGAAGAGGTACGAGTGGGTCAGAGCGCAGTGCCCAATTCTCAATCGTGCGATTGCGACCTCCTCCCTGCGGTTCCTCCTGACAGACGTGGGCCACGCTGAAATTACCGATTTGATTGCGCGCAGTTTATTTCCGGTAAGAGAGCGCCAAGTCTCTTTCCACTTTTCTAAGGCTATCTTTTTCATGGTCGCATTCAAATCTTCATATGGTACCAGCACAGAATCAGCAACGTCGTCCTCGCTGGCTGCCTTCGCGGCCTTCTCATTTCCAGCAATACCCACATGTCCAGGAACCCACAGAAAACGGATTTTCACTTTTTTCCGAGCAAGGGAAAGTAGTCTATTTTGAATTTCCTGGACGATTGGGTGACTGGGAGAAAAACTGGAAATGGACTGCAGGGCGCTCATGGAGTCGCTGCAGACCATAAAGGACGCGTTGCTACACTTAATACCATCCAGAGCCATCTTTATGGCGAACAGTTCTGCCGTATAGCCGCTACACAGCGGACTGAGCTTGGCCTTGAGGGTTCCATGGTGAGACGAGATCACTGCACACCCGCACGCACGCTCCGACTTCGATCCGTCCGTGTAAACAGGAATGAAGTCGGGGTGGCGTTGCATTACTTCCTTGAAGCTATGTTGGTATTCCGCGGCAGTTGTCAAAGATTTTTGATTTTTGTGGAGGACAAAGCTGACTTGTGGAAAAGGTACCTGCCAAGGTGCATTATCCGAATTCCCAATGGGGTACACTTCTGGGAGTATAAACTCACTGTCCAGGATAAAATTATTAAAAGTAATACTTAGGGGTCTAGTTGCCCTAGGCCGCCTGTTAAAACTATTAATAAAAGGTGGGTTAAAGCGAGGTGGAAGACAGCGCGCTAACAGCCCTATATGTAATAAAATAAGAGATCCGGGAAAACGGAGAAGGAAGGCGATGACCAAACGGCTGGCAAATAAAAGTAGAATCCGAGTGAACGCCGGAACACTTGCGGGTTTTTACCTTTCAGAAGGGGGCTTAGTTAGCTTAAGTTATACTTCTACGAAATACCCCCGTTTTAGTTTTTGGTGCATTTTCCGAATTCCCAATGGGGTACACTTCTGGGAGTATAAACTCACTGTCCAGGATAAAATTATTAAAAGTAATACTTAGGGGTCTAGTTGCCCTAGGCCGCCTGTTAAAAATATTTATAAAGCGTGGGTTAAAAATAATATTAAAACTAGGATGCCCTCTCATTGTTAGAATTTTAGCAACATAGTTGCACATGAGGATGTTTCGGCGTGCAGTCAACGGGGGCTCCCCAGAATCTGAGTAAACACTCAAGACCGGAGAAGTCCTGAAAGCTCCAGTTGCCAATCGAAGCCCCGCATTGTGAACCGTGTTCAAAGGTCTCAAATAGCTTTCACGGGCAGAGGAGTAGACCAAACATCCATAGTCTAATTTCGAGCGCACCAATGCTCTATACAATAAAAGCATCGTGGAGCGATCGGCACCCCACGAGTAATTACATAGATATCGCAGGATATTTAAAACTTTCAGACATTTGTTTTTTAAAAACTCAATGTGCTCACGCCAATTAAGGCGGCGGTCAAAAATCAAGTAGTAGTGTTTATTTCATAGGGTGCGTCGGCGGCTAAGGCCATTTTGCACCACTCACTGACTGGTATTGATAAAGGGGATTAGGCCCGTTCTGAAATTAACGTGTCAATAATTTACAAGAGGTATCATTTATATTTTATTGAAAAGTCGAGTTGAGTGTAGGAATGCTATCAGTCGGGAAATGTTTTCGGGAGTGTCTCCTAGTACCTCAGCTAGGTTGACTCCGAGGTTGTGATTCACCCGTGCAGTACGATATCTTGCACAGTCCGTCAGGATATGTCGCACTGTTAGTGGACAAACGCAATTTAAGCATTGGGGCTGTATTCTCTCTTCGGTGAAGAGGTATGAATGGGTTAATAAGCAGTGACCAATTCTTAAGCGTGTTAAAACCACTTCCTCCCTGCGGACATTTCTTATAGAGGTCTGCCACGCAGTTATTACGGGCTTAATTTCCCGAAGTTTGTTATTTTGGATTTCGAGCCATTGCGTCTTCCAATTTTGTCTAATCATACCCCTCATGGCATTCCCTAAATCTTCCGCTGGCATTAACTGAAAATCTGTACCCGGAGACCTGAGCGCATCTTTGGCTGCAGAGTCTGCTTTCTCATTCCCTGGTATGCCCACATGTCCACGGACCCAAGCGAAGCTTATAGTGGTCCCTTTTTTACTCAGGGATAACAGAGTGCTTTGTATGTCCTGAACAATGGGGTGACAAGGAGAATAAAGAGATATGGATTGGAGAGCACTGTATGAATCTGTGCAGATCATAAATGACGCAACACTGTTTTTAATGGATCGGAGAGCAATCCTAATGGCAGTGAGCTCAGCCGTAAAAATGGAACAGTACGGATGCAATTTTGCCTTAAGTACTCCATGATATGGGGATACCACAGCGCACCCACAGGCGGATTCCGATTTGGAACCGTCAGTGTATACGAACGTAAATTCGGAGTTTTCGGCGCGGAATTCCTTAAAAAGTTGTTGGTATTCTCCCGGCATAGTAGTAGATTTAGAGCAACGAGTATGGTCAAGTCTCAAAGCTGGCCAGGGAATTAACCACGGCGGCACGTTACTGTACCCAGTGGGGTACGTGGCGGGCAAGGTAAAATTGCGTTCTGCGATTAGGTTTCTGAAGCGAACACTTAGAGGTTTAGTGGATCTTGTCTTTCGGTTAAAAAGGTCTAAAAGCAGTGGGTGAGAAATAATGTTAAAACAGGGGTGGTTCGGCGCGGATAAAATTTTTGTGGCATAATTGCACATCAACGTCTCTCTGCGATTGACTAGGGGAGGCTCTCCTGTATCGGCGTAAATGCTCAAGACAGGGGAGGTCCTGAAGGTACCGGTTGCTAAACGCAGTCCCGTATTATGAACCGTCGAGAGCGGTTTCATGTAGGTCTCACGGGCGGATGAGTACACAATCGATCCGTAGTCTAGCCTTGAACGTACTAATGCTCGATACAGCATAAGCATTGAGGTACGATCCGCGCCCCATGTCGAATGTGACAGAAACCGTAAAATGTTCAGAACTTTGAAGCATTTGTCTCTTAGAGCTCGGAAATGTTCGCGCCAATTCAGGCGCCGGTCCAATGTCATACCCAGAAATCGGGCGTTCTCAACGTAAGGAAGCTCATTACCATTGAGATATAGGGACGGTGGGGCTTGTACACCCCGTCCTCGGTAAAAGTGAATGCATTTCGTTTTCTCAGTAGAGAAACGGAATCCATTCCTCTGAGACCAAACGGAGAGCTTATTCAGAGTCAGCTGGATCAGCCTAGAGGCATTCGTTAATTTTGATGACCTGCAGAAAATAGCGAGGTCATCAACAAAAAAGGAGCCCATAACTGGGGAGCGAATACACTCGGTCACATCGTTTATCGCAATGGCAAATAGGGTCACGCTCAGTACGGACCCCTGGGGTACTCCATTTTCTTGTGGATATAAGGTAGATAGATATTCACCTATTCTAACTTTAAAAACTCGGGCATACAGAAAATTTTTAATGAAAATAGGTAGATTTCCTTTAAACCCCCATTTATCAAGTGTCTTCAGAATTTTGTACCACCAAACACGGTCATACGCTTTCTCTAAGTCGAAGAACACGCCAATTACGTTTTGCCGCAAGAGAAATGCTTCCTGAATGAAGCTGTCAGTCCTGACGAGATGGTCGGAGGTTGACCTACCCCGTCGAAAGCCGCACTGGATATCCGAAAGAAGGTTCCGCCGCTCCAACCACCAAACGAGACGACGGTTGACCATTCTTTCCATCACCTTGCATACGCAGCTGGTGAGAGATATCGGTCTATAGTTGTTTGGGTCCGATCCATCTTTTCCTTGTTTAAGGATGGGTACGACTATGGACTCCCTCCAAGGGTCTGGAAAACTACCCTCTGACCAAATTTGGTTAAGGGATCGCAGCATATGGGGGAGTGCTTCTTTGGGAAGATTTCTTAGAAAAGCGTTATGCACCTTATCTATTCCTGGTGAGCCGTCACGGGATTGGAGGATGGCGGAGGTCAACTCCCACAGAGAAAAGGGGTCGTTGTAAACCTCGCCAGAGTCTCTCGGGTTAAAGGTAGGAGGTATCGTCTCATTCTGCTCTTTCAGTGTTCTAAATGGTTCGTCGTAGCTGCCGTTACAACTCGTCTCCGCAAGTCGACGTCCGAAGCACTCGCTTATTTCGGGAGGTGTCGTCAGAACTCGGTCAGTCTCCTTCAGGGATGAAATTGCAGGGTTGTGGTTAGAGCCAGAGATGCTTTTAATCTTCCTCCAGATGTTGGATATGGGAGTCCTGTGGTTTAAAGAACACACAAACTCCTCCCATGAAGCTTTCCTGGCCTCCTTAACCACTTGCCGAGCTTTCGCTCTGAGGCGCCGGAAGGCGGTGAGATTTGTCGCCGTAGGATATTTGCTAAAGATTCGGAGTGCCCTCTTTCGCACCTGTATAGCTTTTGCGCACTCCTCGTTCCACCAAGGAACTGTGGGCCTGTGAGATTTGCATTTAGAACGGGGTACGGTGGAATTTGCGGCTTCTAGAATTTTATCTGTGAATACTTTTATGTTCCCCACACCATTCACATTGTCGTCGTGTTTAAAATAAAATTTTCTTTTAAAAAGAGACCAATTGGCCTGGCGGACAACCCAATTGCTTGGTTGAGTCGGACGGTGGATAAAACCGCCACCTTTAGTAATTAAAATAGGGTAGTGGTCGCTACCGCATAAATCTTTATGTACGGACCACTCAAGCCTACGCATTAGGCCACCTGTCGAAATACTTAAGTCGATACACGAGAAGGTACCGTTGAAGCTGTTGAATCGAGTTTTTTCACCGGTGTTTAGTAAAAACAAGTTAAGGTCATTGATAAAATTTGTGACTATGTGTCCCCTTCGATTGCACTGAGTTCTTGTGCTACCGCATAGGGTGTCGTGTGCGTTGAAGTCACCCATTAAAACATAGGGCCGAGGTAACTGACGAACGAGGGATTCTAAATTAACTCCACTCACAGGTGCACCTTCCGGCAGATATACGTTGCAGAGAGTAGTTGCCTCGGGTGCGTGTACTGTCACTGCAATTGCCTGCAGCGGAGTGTTCAATTGTCAGCTTAAAATGCGTCTCTTGCAGACAGATGCAGACGGGGTTATAGTCTCTAATTTAAACAACCAGCTCCTCCTTGTGCCTATAAAAACCATTCATATTCCATTGTAGAATAAAATACATGGTTTAAATTGTTAAAATAAATAAATAAATAGGTTAAAATCTGGAAATGTACGTATGTACACAGTGAGCGGAGGATCAACGTTTTAACCGCTGTTTCCTCTGCTTTATCCTGGCCTGGAACACTTCTGTGTGCGAGACACAGAGGTCTTCTTCCATGGCATCATATTGTGCATCTTTAGATGTTTTGTCTCCTCTTCCTCTGTGGTGAATCCTTGGCTCGTCCACTCGCCACTGTGAGTAGAGTGATGGTTCGGCGTGCGGTGGGTGTGGGTAAATCGGGTGTTGGTTCAGGGACAATGGAGTCAGGGTCTGTTTCAGAGGGGCAGGGAATTGAAAGCTTAGTTTAATTTTACCCGGGAATTTAAATCCGGCGATGCTAATGACGCTTTACGAGTACGCCAAATGCATTTACACATTCACCAAGGGCATTTTGGAAGTGAACCAGCCATGTCCAAAGTAAATAAGGAGCAGAAGGAAATGCTGCTGGAGTTCATTGAAGGTAATTAACATGCTTTCACTTACCTAGAAAATAAGTTACCGCATTAATGCTGATATTAATGTTTCCAATTTCGTATTTCAGCAAATAAAGATCTTGCCAAGGGAAAGTTTTCCACTCCACAAGGAGCAAAGGATGCTGTTTGACTGTGGGAGGAAGTAGCGTTAAAGATGAATGCGTGCGGAGTACGCAAATCGTGGAAAGAGTGGCGGAAGGTGAGTGCATTACATTCTTGTTGTAGATATATGTAGTATAACGCGATTATTCTCGAAGTAAAAAAAACGGCCCGCAGTACAGGATGTGCGATAGTATGACGATCTTCTTAAGTGTGTGACAGATGTAATTTTGTGTCATTAAGGTTTATTACGTGCGTTTTCATATGAGCTGTAATTAATAGCTTTCGTTTAAGGGTGGGCTGATGATTATCTTAAAGGAATTAGGTCTACAGTCACAGTTATCAATTTTTATTTATTTTCAATTATGCTGAATATATAATACCGAATTAAAGTAGTGGAGGGAGGTGTGTGCATGCGGTTGCTATTGTTGACATTTTCAGTTTTGATACGATTATTGCCGATGTCGAAAGCAATCAAATTGTTTGGTTCAATCACAAATAAACGGAAAACCTTAATAAGGCTGATCGTGGTATCTATTATGTGTTGCCATACGTAACATAGTTATTTCCCGTAGCAAAACTTAGATAAAACTGGGAATCAGTGCTAATGGTAAATGAGTGAAGTGTGAGTTTAATGAGCAGATGACTTAAAAGTAATTACAATTATTTCTAACTGTATGATGATGGATTTGGAAGCTCTTTTTCTTGTTTTCAGCAATAATGTTTACATGAGAACACTTGAACTTGATGGTAAATGTTAAACTGTATTTAGTTTCTAACACGTAAGTCAACAGCAAAATTTGGAAGACCCCTTAAAATTATTGTAATTTAAATTCATCTTGGTGTAATCACCCTTCCTGATCAATTGTGTAACTTGAAATATTGCATGTAAAGAAGTATCCAATTTAATTTATCATTAAAGGCTATGAATAATGCATTAACTTACCTTCCCATAAATGTGACTTTTGGTCGAAATACCTCGTATATTATTTGTGATGATTGAATTTACCTATGTGTACCCACTCAAAATATCTGTGAGAAATACCAGTAGCAAGTAACATTCACATTATACGAAACTTTCTGTGATCTATGAATGGAAATTGAGTTATTTGACCATTTATGTTGCATGTCATCTTAGAAGTGACATTATTCCCCATGCCAGTGATAACTAGATGGTCATCGTGGTTTAGATCATCATTTTATATAGCTGACCATATTAATGATATTGTTCACTTTTCAAACGCAGAGGAAATATTGAACTGTGGTAATTCTGGAGCGGAATACTTCTCTGGTCTTAGTGAAGATGAAATTAAAGTGGAATATCTGAATTATTTGCAAAGCACTTTTCATCTGTGTTCAGTCACACAGACCTTGATTATCCTAAGTTCAGTTTCCAAAATGATATTTCACTGTCGAAATTGCATTTATCTGTTAAGGAAATTGATAAGAAACTGAGGTCTGTAGATACAACAAAAGGTCGGGGGCCTGATGCCATTCCTCCTATTCTAATCAAAAATTGTTGTAAATCCCTACTATATCCACTTTTTATTCTGTTCAACATATCACTGAATTGTGGCTCATTTCCTGATGTACTCAAATTATCATCGGTAATCCCTGTCTTTAAAAATGGTAAAAAATAAACAATGTAAAAAACTATCGTCCTGTTGTGATACAATCATATTTTGCCAAACTGCTTGAAAGCTTAGTGGTTGATAATTTGGAACCTGTACTAAGACATATTATTGACCAACATCAGCATGGTTTCTATAAGGGCAGATCTACTACTTCTAACTTATTAATACTACAGAATAACATTATATCTGGTTTTGATCAGGGTAAACAAACTGATGTCATCTATACTGATTTCAGAAAAGCCTTTGACAAGGTCAACCATAAAGTATTGTTAGCCAAATTGGAATCTCTGGGTATTTTTGGTAATCTGCTAGATTGGATTAAGAGCTACCTCTCTAATCGCTATCAATTCGTTAGGTTAGGTCAAGTCAAATCTGAGGCATACAAGGTAACTTCTGGAGTTCCACAGGGCTCCCACTTAGGACCTTTGTTATTCAACCTATTCATTAATGATATTGGTCTCAGTATTAGTGCATCTCAATACTTGCTTTATGCTGATAATTTAAAGATATTTGCCACTATTCATTCACCTGATGACTGCTTTAAGTTACAGAGGAGTTTGGATGGATTGATAAAATGGAGCGAAGGTAATGCAATGGCTTTGAATACTGACTAATGTTTTTACATATCATTTAACCGGGGATCAACATCCATCACCTACTTATATTCTTTAAAGGGTCATTCCTAAAAGGAATTTAAGTTCATAAAGGATTTAGGGGTCACTTTTGACTCCAAACTTCAATTGAACTTGCATTATTCCATAATTCAAGCAAAAGCTTTAAAAACCTTAGGCTTTATTTTCAGGTTTTGTCGTGATTTTAGGGATAGTTTAAACTGTTTAAAAGTGTTATATGTTTCACTAGTCAGATCTATTGTTGAGTACTGTTCCTGCGTCTGGTCGCCTCATTACAAAATTCATATTAATTTACTTGAAAGAGTGCAGAATAAATTTCTTAAATTTTTGAAGTACAGGTTTGTTCTTCATAATCTAGACAATGAGGCTATCCTCTCTATTTTAAATCCTTAACCGCTATGTGTGCGGAGAAGGAATCTCTGTATCATATTTTTACATAGGCTAATTATGAGTTCCATAGATGTGCCTGAATTACTACAGGCCATTACATTCAAGGTGCCAACCAATGGTTTGAGAAACCCTGTCATTTTAGTATACCATATCACTCCACCAATTATTCTTTCTTTTCACCATTATCAAAATTAATGCGTGATTCTAATTCCATCCCTAAGGACATCGACTTATTTAGGCTTTCAAGTGACCAGCTCAAGAAGCTTCTGAACAATATTGCATAATATTAAAGACATATTCATTTGGTGTAATTGATAGTCTTAGATTTTGGAGTGAAATTTATTTTTTACTTTATTTTTTAATTTATGTTCAATATAATTTTAATTATTTTCTTCATTAAGATGGATAATTTTTCTCTGTGTGTTACATGATGTTTATGTGAAATTCTGTACTTTCAATATGTTTGAAATGGGTTATCAATACCCGTCAATAAATATTATTATTATATATAGGAGTAAAAATTCACCTTTATTGCAACATGGGGCTGACGAGCGTGGTTATTATACTGGAAAACATTAATGAGAAAAACTCAATTACTTTAAGTGCCAATCTAAAAAACGAAAATGTGTCTATGTTCTCAACTTCAAAAAATTTATGTTTAACTATACCTGAGAGTGGAGTGAAAGTAGAATCTGAGTGTGTGACAATTGATACAATAAATCAAGTGAATGTTCTTTTGGAAAACCAGGGTCAATTTGAAATTTTGCCAGATCATGTTACAAGCTACTCTAAATCTCAACTTGCGAATCATTCATTCGAAGTAGTAATTGATGCAATTGAAAAGAGTGGTAAATGGCAAGACATTGAAAGTGAGTTGATGGCATCAAATGGAAAAATTGCTCAATGCTTGTATGAACTGAGAGATCTTAGGACTAAAGTGCAAAAGCACACTGATGAGATTGCCATTCATGAAGAAAAGTTGAAGACGGTTGAAAGACAATTGCTTGAGTTGGCAGAAAAAGACAAGATGTTACATGAACAAGTTGATATGGATACTGTAACCGAGTTATTAGCTCAGAAACTTTCTAGTGGAATATCAAGTATGAATACGTATTCCCCAGATCAATTACAAGAACTACATGAACTTCGTAGTAGTAGTATTTGGATTTAGGGTGCGTCGACGGCAAGGTCATTTTGCACCACTACTGTGCTATTTAATTACAAAAGTTATGTATAAAGTAATCTACTGCATCTGATGTCTTCGTTGAAAGTGTACATAATTAGACTTTATTAAAAATGTTTATTTCTCTGAGAAACCGAAATGTACAGATTAAGTTGGTAGGGTTGTCTCCTAAAAGGGTTTTTAGGTCTCCCCCTAGATTATTTCGTCTTCGCGCTTCGCGGTACTTAACACAATCTAGCATGATGTGTCTAATACTTAATGGACATTTACAATCCCCAAATTGGGGAGGTTCCTTCTCTTCAGTAAAGAGATACGCATGGGTCAGGGGGCTGTGCCCTATCCTCAATCGTGTAAGTACTACTTCCTCTCTCCGATTACTACGAGCTGAGGAGGGCCACGCTGCTACCGTGTCCTTGATGCCACGGAGCTTGTTATTATTTAGAATCCTCCATGACTCCCTCCATTTTCCAAATACCACGTTTCTTAGAGATGCTCGTAAGTCCTCGTGGGGAACCAGCGTTGAGACAAGAACTTCGTTATTCAGAGCTTCCTTGGCCATAGCGTCTGCTATCTCATTCCCGGCTATCCCCTCATGTCCCGGTACCCACAGAAAATGGATATTCAAACCCTTTCTCGAAAGGGTCAGCAGGAGAGAGTGTATTTCTTGCACGATCGGGTGCACGGGTGAGAAGCCAGAGATGGCTTGTAGCGAGCTCCTGGAGTCAGTGCATATGACAAAGGAGCCGCCGTGGTCACCTAGGGCTTCTAGAGCTGTCCTTATGGCATAAGGAAGTCCGATTCATCGACGACATTTTCTTATTATGGGCCCATGGGCGTGATTCGCTTGACACTTTCATTGCATCCCTCAACTCCACCTCATCCGTTTCTTTCACTTCATCAATTTCTGCCTCCTCCCTTACCTTCCTTGACATAAACATCCACCTTGAAAACAATACCTTCAGCACCTCCATCCACAAAAAACCCACCAACCATGAACAATACCTACACTACACCAGTTGCCATCCACCTCACACCAAACACGCAATCCCCTACTCCCTCTCAGTCCGCGCCCATCGCATCTGCAACAATTCACCATCTCTTCAAAGAGCCACACAGAACCTCCACCATGCTCTCCTCAAACGAGAGTATCCAGAATCCCTGCTTAAAAAGAAAATACTCTCTCCCTCTGAACAGTACACCCCACGCACCAAAAAAGAACAAACCAGAAAACTCAATCTCACCACCACATTCTTCCCTGGCTCTCAAAAAATTAAAAAAATATTAAAAGATCTGTACCCCATCATCAGCAAAAACAAAACCACAGCTGCTCTTCTTCCATCCTGCCCCTCCATTGCCTACAGAAGAGCACCTAACTTAGGTAATATTTTAAAATCCACCCGCCCCCTCCTCCGACACACACTCCCCCCACTCTCCTCCCTTACTCCATGCAAACGCCCTCGTTGCAAGTGCTGCCCTCTGCTACGCCCCACCACTTCACCTGTTATCAATAGATCCTCCTCTATACCGTCTTGTACTTCCTTCAACGCTGTCTACAAGCTACTTTGTAATTTTTGCCCCTCGTACTACATAGGAGAATGCACCACACCCATATCCATCCGAATGAACAACCACAGACACTCCTGCAAAACCCCCCCCTTTCATGAACCCGTCCCCATTCACACCGCCTCACACAATAGTTCCTTCGATAAATGTTTTTCCCTAACCATCATTGAAATTCTGCCAGAAAACGCAACCATCATCGAGGTGAGAACGAGGGAAATGGCACATATTTGGGTTGAAAAGGCGTTTGAAACGCCCGGGCTAAACATTGCCCACTAATAGTCAAAGCAAACCCTACCCCCCCTTCCCCCCTTCTCCCCTTCCCCTTCTTCCACCCCCACTACTCCACCAAGGAGAGCTTCTGGAGGATCCGCCTGCAGCAGTTCACCTTCAGCACTGACGATAGCGGGTCAACCCGCTGAAACGTTTGCAAGCTTCTTTGTGAGTGTCCTTTTCTATGTGTTCCTATGTTTTATATATATATATATATATATATGCATCTTGTGCCATTTATTAATGTTTTCTATATGCGACTCGTGCACATGGGTGCATAGTGAACAAGTAGTCAAAAAAAAAAAAAAAATTAAAGTGATAGAAATACAGGCCATCTTCATCAAAGAACAAGGAAATGAAACTGTGTCATTGTTAAATGATATTGAGGGATCATCATACCCTACTTCTCATATTTTACATGAACGATTAAGAAGAATTGAGTCTTCCATAAAATTTGTTTGTGTCAATTCATCAACCTCCAAAACAGTGTTAGCCCTTGCTAAATGTAAAAATCATTTTCTCCGAGTCAGAATTAAGGATGGCCTATTAAATGCAGCAACTCATGCTCTTTGTAAATTAAATACATTAAAAAACAGTGACCCGGCAGATAATTTTTTCAAAACACTAGAGACGTTTAACCCAACAGTGCTATCTAGCTTAGTGATTTCTCCATTAACAGCTGGAAAACTTCACACAATATTCAGCTTCTCAAAAATTGAGAGCTTGGTTATTGTAAAGGGCTTGGAAGAAATGCAAATAATTTTGCAAGAGAGACTTCTTTCCGGTGAGAAAATTGACATCAGAACTATATTAATTGGACTAGTAAGCTCCAATTAAGAATTTGCGAAGAGTGCCATTCAAGCAATTTCAGTGCCATGTTCTAATGCAGATAGTGAACGCTTTCCAAGTCGTTACAATGAAGTACTGTCTAGTGGAAGACACAATTTAAAAACAGACAATCTAGAAATGTCAACTACTTTTTACTATGAGAAATAATTGCACTTCCACTGTATTTACATTGTGAAACTATTTTGATGGTTTATGTATTATGTTACTCTTCAATTCTATTCAAAGTACATCACTTATATTAAAATTTAATTTCAAACTTCTCCTGAGAATATTTCTTAATAATACCATAAAATTACCCAAAAAATATAGGAATCAACAGCAAAATCAGTTTTCATATCGTGGAAAATCGAATTTTTCCCCATTTTATTTGACGAATTTTTATGACGAAATCTGAGAATTTATTTGACGAAATTCCTAATTTAAATCTAGGTCCCTAGTCATCTACAATAGAGCTTCCATTGGTAATTCTCAGCCTATAACAAGCAATTTTAGCGTAGGTTGTAAGCTATCTGCGTACATGGTTATACTGTGATATGTGTGGTGGAAATCTTTTGATGATTTTAATGATATTACTGAGAACAAAAATTCAGTCACCTTACATTGGGGATTAAGAACCCAATGGGGGCTTAATATTGAAGTGGTTCATTAATTTAATAATTTTATAGGTGTTAAGTCAACTGAGTTTCCATGTTCAATGCAGTCTTTTTTAAAGAACTTTATGGCAGATTAATAAAGGTTACCTCAATGAGCACACTGCAATGCTCCAGTGTGATAGTGGGACGAATGTAAACATATATCCTTGCTCCTTTAAACATTTCCAAGGGTCAAATAATACTTAATTTTTTTATGGAAATAGAATTACAGCCATAGTACTACTCAGAGAAGAATTATGCTAGCTATTTCATATTGAAAGCATTTTTACATTTAAGAAATCTTATTTTTCAGTGTTGGCATGATTTAAAGACGGCCACAAAGGGAAAAATTGCAGCTCTTGCCTTAGAGGGCAAGAGAACTGGAGGTGGCCCTCCTGCTGAGGAACAGCTGGAAGATTTTTATAAAAGGGTATATGTCCTCATAGGAAGTAATGCTGTCTTGGGGCACCAAAACACATGCGAGAGTAGAGTGATGGTTTTGGTAAGGAACGCTGAGACTGCTGTCATGCTATGCTATTAAATTATTCCTGTTGGATGCTAATTTGGGAGTTCTTCAATATTTCAATCTTTTTAGTATCAACTTCATTTCCTTTCACAGGGGGAAGAAATAGGAGACCTAATTTACTTACCACAATATAACCCACCCTCTGCTTCAACACCCACCATCCACATGTACACAACTGCCACAACTCCCATTACCCCAACTTCACCATCCACCACAATCTCAGCTGCCCCTAGATTCATACAGAAAGGTGGGCGATGATTGGTTGCACGCTGTCCTGAAGTCCTATCCTACCGCCCCTACCGTTACCCTTCCGGCGTTGCCACGTCTTGAAACAAGAATCTCCCCTCCCCCTCAGCCTGTTGACACGTTGCCATAAACAAATCATTTCTCCCTCGCACCACTCTCCTCGAAGATGATTCGGGCATACCGAGTAGTAGTAGAGATGCGTTTTTTGGAGTGCGTCGATAGCAAGGTCATTTGCACCTCTCATAGTTCGCTAACTTTAAGGAAGCTTATTGGGTTCTATTAAGCGCTTTCAACAAAAATAGGGTATCCCATTGTATGAGGTCACAAGAGATTAATTATTCCGGTGTTGACGATATATTGCATTGCATTATTAATATTATCCAAATTATTACCCAGAATGGTTCGTATATCTTGGTTTCCAACTAGTTCCCTGCGTTCAAGAGAGTATTTTGTACATTCCTCCAGAACGTGTCTCACAGTAAGGATGCAATCACAACAATCACAGCGGGGAGGTTGTTTCTCTTCGGTGAAGAGGTATGCATGTGTGAGCGCAGTATGACCAATTCTAAGCCTAGTGAGGGCGACCTCTTCCCTACGACTATTCCTGACTGAGGTGGACCAAGCAGTCGTCTCTGCTTTGATGTTTCTTAGTTTATTGCCAGCGATATTATTCCATACCTCTTGCCATTGCTCCATGCATATTCTCTTCAGTGCGGCTCTTAGATCGTCCGAAGAGATCCTATCGAAATCGATGTCGGTTTTACAAAGTGCCTTCTTCGCTGCTGCATCCGCTATCTCATTGCCTCGAATTCCGACATGCCCCGGGATCCACATGAAAGAAATTGTAATGCCCTTCCTGCTCAAAGAGTAAAGGGTATCTTGTATGGACTGCACCAAGGGATGAGAGGGGTAGTAATCTGAAATGGCACGGAGTGCACTTAAGGAGTCTGAGCAGATTAAATAGGACTTGCGTAAAGATATATTTTCCAGAGCATATTTTATGGCAAGAAGTTCTGCGTTGTATATACTGCAGAGCGGGTTGAGTTTAGCTTGGATCGTGCCGCCATAATAAGGAATGACGGCGCAGGCACAAGCTGATTCGGATTTTGAGCCGTCAGTAGGAATGGGTACAAGCCGCGGTTTGCGTTCGAGGACTTCTTTAAAAAGGAGCTTGTACTCCAAATCCAAAGTGGAGGACTTAGCTCCCCGCGCTAAAGGAAAAAATAACGTCTGGTCGTGGAATGACCCACGGCGGGTTAGCTGAGCATCCTTGGTGGATGATGTCGGGTAGCCGAAACTCAGCTTCATTCATGAAATTACGAAATCGCACGCCTTAAGGCTTCGTAGATCTTGTCCTACGGTTAAAAACATCCATAAATCTAGGTTTGAAAATTGCATTAAAACAAGGGTGATCTTTTAATGATAAAATTTTGGCAGCATAATTGCACATTAAAATATTTCTCCGGATGGATAACGGTGGTTCCCCACAGTCAGCGTAAATACTAGTAATCGGGCTGGTCCTGAACGCACCAGTGGCCAACCGGAGGCCAGCATTGTGTACTGTCGTCAAAGGTCTTAAATAGGACTCTCGGGTCGAAGAGTAGGCAACCGAACCATACTCAAGATTAGACCTCACCAAAGCTCTATACAACATGAGCATCGTGGTTCGGTCAGCACCGCAAGTCGTACTTGCTAAAACTCTCATTACGTTCAAATTTTTAAAACATTTGTCCCGAACAATAGAGATGTGGTCGCGCCAGTTCAACCGAAAGTCGAATTTCAGCCCTAAAAAACGAGTCGTCTGCACAAAAGGTAGCTTCTTTCTGCCGAGGAACAGGTCGGGCATACCGAACGCTCGTAGTGCGAGATCGGTCGTGCGAGTGTATTCGCACACGAGATATTTCGAACGGACTCGGGCATAGGCCCCCAGAAAGGACGCCGCCTTTTGCAGTTCACCAATAAACGCAACATCTTCGTCAGCGGGCAGCGGACGCCAACGCGTTACGGCGAGCATGGTGAAGGCGACGTGCTCGATATCGCGCTGCATTATCTTCCGTCGGTGCTGTCGGCTAAATCTATCCATGCCCTGGACAGCGACCACATCCCGGTTATCTTTCATCTCAACCGGCGTCCAGTCTAACAGTCCTGGTCCCTACGGTAATCATTAACCAGACCTCAAACTACCGGAGGGGCCCGCCAACACCACCGCCCCGGTACCAGCAACAGGGGCAGGCCAAACAGCCCTTTCGGGGACGCGGATCCGGACGCGGGGGCTCCGGACCCAGAGGTCGTCGCAACTAATCCCCGGTCCTCGACAGTCGCTATCGTTCTACGCTGCCCTGAATCGACATCTGATGGCAGCGGGGGCGAGGATGAGGGCGATACTGCGAATGAAGAAATCGAGCCTGAGTTAATGTTAAACTGGCACGATTCGGGGGCACCGGAGGACGCAGTAAGCCTGCCGGACTCCACCTCCACTACCTCCACCGACGCGGAGTCGTCCGACGGTGAGGAACAAGAAGAGGACGACACAGCATCCGAACCGGAGGACGACAACGAGTCGGATAGTGGGAACGAGTCACAAGGGGACTCGGCCAGCACCACAACAGAGACCAGCAGAAGCACCGGGAGGGCATCCACGTTTGACGGCACGGACGACGAGGTTTCTATGCCCTTCCCGACATTCGGGGACCTGCTGCACAACACAAAGGGCGTAAGGTTAGTCCAAAGACTCCCCTCCCCCCCTACAGTGCATCCTGAAAAAGAAATGCAAAGTGAATGTGCAAGTGAAAATATCAGTGCCTCCTATAACACATATGAAAAGTTTCCCACAGTCAAAGTGTTCCCCTTCCCTTCTGCGAGTGTCTTAGAATTAGTTACCCAAGGTGCAAATTTACCTATGCCCCCAGAGGCTCCCTATGTATGGCAGACAACTCGAGAATCGGCAGCCATGACCGATTACATAGATTCCCTGGTAGGAAGACAGATCCTAGCAATGGCTAGGCCAGTGAACGCGTTCCAACTGATTGCGATCCCGAAAGCGGATGGCGGGACTCGAGTGATCACTGATTTAAGTCCATGGTCTAAATACTTTAGGAAACCACACTTTACGCTGAAAGATGCTGCAAAGGCGTTAGTAACGATCCCCAGAAACGCATGGCTTGTTAAACTTGATTTGAAAGATGCCTTCTGGCAGTTGCAGATTGATAAGCATCACAGGAAATATTATGGTGTCTATTACAAAAACCAGGGTTACATTTGGAATAGACTCCCGATGGGGCACACATTAGCGCCCGCTATTATGCAGAGATATGCAAGAGCGGTGGCAGAGCAAATATTTCACAAATTTGGTATTTATATGTTGTGCTATTTGGACGACTGGCTGTTGGTACTTGATGCAGACCAAATTAAATTGATCGACAGTGTAATTGAATTTGTAACATTAGACTTAGGTATTGTTCTTAATGAGAGTAAATGTAATCTGTTCCCACAACAACATATTAAGTACTTAGGTGTAAGAATTGATACACAGAATTTATGTTTGAAATTGACAGTGTCTACACTCCAGCGAGTGCACTATATTATATCTGTTATCACCCGTTTAAGGAAACGGGATATGCCAAAGGCATTAGGATTTCTATCCTGGGTAGTGTATGTCTTAAATCTCCCATTGTTTCTAATAAAAGATGCGGCCCAACGCTTCCTCAGATGGTGGCATCAGCTGTGGGATGAACTTGTGTTCCATGGGCCGCGGTATTTCGTGAACTATAGTGTGAATGTTGATGTATATAGCGACGCGACGCCGTGGCAGGTAGCATGGGTCGCACCGACAATGGACATATGTGAAATCTGGGTATTACCTAGAGAAACGGCAATATATCGTGCAGAGTGTGTGGCGGCAGTGATGGCGGCGTGCCATATCTTGAGTCTCACACCCATTGGGACCAATGTTATTGTGCACACAGACAATATGGCAGTGATGTATACCCCCATTAAAGGGAAAGGTCTAGCTTTTAAGAGCAATTATGTAAGAAAACTGTACTTAAAAATAATAAAGGATAAGTCGCGTGTAGTGACCTGGTGCTATGTTCCTACCGCTCTGAATCCGGCCGACTGTCCGTCCCGGACCGTCCTACCTCCCTATGCCAAGTCGGCGGCTCATTCGCGGGCTGCCGGCTGGGTATATAGGTGGGACGAAGCCTGGGATGGGCAGTCGTTCGAGATTGATCAGAGTGGGAGGACATAGCGCCAGATCTCTCTCCAGGGATCTGCCGAAAACAGATGCCAGATGAGAGGTTCGTGGACTATTTCACGGCAGTAATTAACATTAGTCTGCAATGCGAATTAGGATCGCTACGTGAGGAGCTGACTAAGAGTAAGATAATTTATGGGTTGGATTCCAAATATTCCGACCTGAAGACCAGATTAATTTCAGAGGACGACAAGCGTCTTACTCTAGATTACGTGATGAAGTTCCTCAAGAACGTCGAGGCCTCCAGACTGGACGTGGTGACCATGGATCAAGTGGACAAAGGGGAAGAAGTCATGTTGGCTGTGAGGAATCGCAGAATGCTAATTGACGGTAATCCTGGTGCTAAAAGGATAGTGAACTGTAAGTACTGTGGCGGTTCGCACGGAATAAATAAATGTCCGGCATATGGAAAACGGTGTCGGTTGTGTTCAAAGTTGAATCATTTTGCCAATAAGTGTTTAAAGAACAGATCAAGGAAGAATGATAACTAAAATTTAAAAATGAAAAATTGTAATACGTCTAATAATTGTGTGAGTAGAGTTCATGAAGCTCAAGAAAGTGATGAGTTTTTCTTGGGAATTGCTCTTGTGGCTGAGGATGGAAGTAATTGTCCATTCAAAAATGAACTTTTGAAAAGTTACATTGTACATCAAGAAGAAGTTAAGTTTAAAATTGATTCGGAGCTCGGGCAACCACACGACAAAGAGTGGTCGTGAGATAAGAAAGCCTCAGCGGTACATACAGGACTATGGGGAGGAGCAAATGTGACGTGAGAGGATGCCTCAGTCATGTGAAACAGGTGCCGATTCACATGTTTCCGAGGACACGAGAAAGGTAAGAAAAATCATTAGTAACTTTCATCTACAGACATCATACATTGAAATATATGATGCCCAGAACCACAGGTTTTTCATCGCTTTGATTTTCATTTTTTTCTACGTTATTTATGTTGTATTTAATAGAGGGGGATATTGATTTTTATTCTCATTGTGAGTTTACTTTGCTCACGCTTGAAATATAACTGATATGAATGGAATAAGGAAATCATTTAATGTAGGCAACTTTTATATGTGCTGTTTTGTGGTGCTTCGCTGCAAATGCCTCTCGTGATCTCATAATGAACAATACATCTATCTTTGAAAAGTACGACGATGACATGGATTTTACTCTAATCATGTCAGCATTTTCAGACGGGAGTTTCTTAGTCCGCTGCATTAAGGCTCTGCAAAGCCGTGTCTAAATAATGATGAATTTAGGTTCGATTATTTGTCGCTGATTTTCTGCTGTTGTTAACAGTGAAGTAAGCACTTTTTTAAGTAGTATATAGTATTATTCTATCGCGCCACTTGCCTTAATCAGAAAGTAAAGTGATGTAGTAATACTTGCACAACATTTGTTTCTTTAATTCAATCCTAGAACTGGTTTTTGCATTGAAAGTTTTGCATTTTATTGAGTTATTTCCTTTTCATATTTTTTTAAGTGAATGTTTACATTTTTCAGGGCTCTTGTGTGGTTGCAATTTTGTGGGAATCCTACCCTGGCAGAAATCCCTGTGGAGAAGCTCTCCATGAAGGCTTCAGTGTGCAGTAAGCACTTTGCTCCTCGGCAGTTCAAAACTGCAGCCTGCCTACGGCTTAATTTAAATGCAGTGCCATCCCTTCTCCCTCCTCCTTGAACTCCATTACACTTGCCTTCCACTTCTCATCTGCAATCTCCACTTTCTCCTACTCCTGTTGCTAATGATACTTTTGAGTCTTCTGTGTTTTCCTCTCCAGTTCCTAAATCTTCTCTGGACTCAGCAGAAGCCTCTCTTCTTCCCAACCCTGGAACGTCCACTCCCCGACATCCAGTCACTGATTTCTCTGCTCTGTCTGACTCTTATTGTCTCTGACTCTCCCGAAATTCTACCTCAACAAACTTCTTTTCTCCTGAATTTTTCTGCTCTATCTTCTTCCCCAGCTGTCACAGATAGTATCAATGGCCAAGATTCAATGGCCAAGTCCCTTTCGGGTGAAGGCGTTAGGAGGTCAATCCTGAGGGATATTGGAATGACAAGAGTGGGGCAGATGACGCCTAGGAAGAGGGTCATGTACAATGAGCTACTAAATGATCGCCGCAAGATAAACAGGTGGAAGAATCTTGCCAAAAGATTCAGGTCGGACCTGCAAACTATGCAGTCAGAAGGCAAGTTAGTAGTAATAGTGTTTATTTTATAGGGTGCGTCGGCGGCTAAGGCCATTTTGCACCACTCACTGACTGGTATTGATAAAGGGGATTAGGCCCGTTCTGAAATTAACGTGTCAATAATTTACAAGAGGTATCATTTATATTTTATTGAAAAGTCGAGTTGAGTGTAGGAATGCTATCAGTCGGGAAATGTTTTCGGGAGTGTCTCCTAGTACCTCAGCTAGGTTGACTCCGAGGTTGTGATTCACCCGTGCAGTACGATATCTTGCACAGTCCGTCAGGATATGTCGCACTGTTAGTGGACAATCGCAATTTAAGCATTGGGGCTGTATTCTCTCTTCGGTGAAGAGGTATGAATGGGTTAATAAGCAGTGACCAATTCTTAAGCGTGTTAAAACCACTTCCTCCCTGCGGATATTTCTTATAGAGGTCTGCCACGCAGTTATTACGGGCTTTATTTCCCGAAGTTTGTTATTTTGGATTTCGAGCCATTGCGTCTTCCAATTTTGTCTAATCATACCCCTCATGGCATTCCCTAAATCTTCCGCTGGCATTAACTGAAAATCTGTATCCGGAGACCTGAGCGCATCTTTGGCTGCAGAGTCTGCTTTCTCATTCCCTGGTATGCCCACATGTCCAGGGACCCAAGCGAAGCTTATAGTGGTCCCTTTTTTACTCAGGGATAACAGAGTGCTTTGTATGTCCTGAACAATGGGGTGACAAGGAGAATAAAGAGATATGGATTGGAGAGCACTGTAAGAATCTGTACAGATCATAAATGACGCAACACTGTTTTTAATGGATCGGAGAGCAATCCTAATGGCAGTGAGCTCAGCCGTAAAAATGGAACAGTACGGATGCAATTTTGCCTTGAGGACTCCATGATATGGGGATACCACAGCGCACCCACAGGCGGTATCCGATTTCGAACCGTCAGTGTATACGAACGTAGATTCGGAGTTTTCGGCGCGGAATTTCTTGAAAAGTTGTTGGTATTCTCCCGGCATAGTAGTAGATTTAGAGCAGCGAGTAAGATCAAGTCTCAAAGCTGGCCGGGGAATTAACCACGGCGGCACGTTACTGTACCCAGTGGGGTACGTGGCGGGCAAGGTAAAATTGCGTTCTGCGATTAGGTTTCTGAAGCGAACACTTAGAGGTTTAGTGGATCTTGTCTTTCGGTTAAAAAGGTCTAAAAGCAGTGGGTGAGAAAATATGTTAAAACAGGGGTGGTTCGGCGCGGATAAAATTTTTGTGGCATAATTGCACATCAACGTCTCTCTGCGATTGACTAGGGGAGGCTCTCCTGTATCGGCGTAAATGCTCAAGACAGGGGAGGTCCTGAAGGCACCGGTTGCTAAACGCAGTCCCGTATTATGAACCGTCGAGAGCGGTTTCATGTAGGTCTCACGGGCGGATGAGTACACAATCGATCCGTAGTCTAGCCTTGAACGTACTAATGCTCGATACAGCATAAGCATTGAGGTACGATCCGCGCCCCATGTCGAATGTGACAGAAACCGTAAAATGTTCAGAACTTTGAAGCAAGTGTCTCTTAGAGTTCGGAAATGTACGCGCCAATTCAGGCGCCGGTCCAATGTCATACCCAGAAATCGGGCGTTCTCAACGTAAGGAAGCTCATTACCATTGAGATATAGGGACGGTGGGGCTTGTACACCCCGTCCTCGGTAAAAGTGAATGCATTTCGTTTTCTCAGTAGAGAAACGGAATCCTTTCCTCTGAGACCAAACGGAGAGCTTATTCAGAGTCAGCTGGATCAGCCTAGAGGCATTCGTTAATTTTGATGACCTGCAGAAAATTGCGAGGTCATCAACAAACAAGGAGCCCATAACTGGGGAGCGGATACACTCGGTCACATCGTTTATCGCAATGGCAAATAGGGTCACGCTCAGTACGGACCCCTGGGGTACTCCATTTTCTTGTGGATATAAGATAGATAGATATTCACCTATTCTAACTTTAAAAACTCGGGCATACAGAAAATTTTTAATGAAAATAGGTAGATTTCCTTTAAACCCCCATTTATCAAGTGTCTTCAGAATTTTGTACCGCCAAACACGGTCATACGCTTTCTCTAAGTCGAAGAACACGCCAATTACGTTTTGCCGCAAGAGAAATGCTTCCTGAATGAAACTGTCAGTCCTGACGAGATGGTCGGAGGTTGACCTACCCCGTCGAAAGCCGCACTGGATATCCGAAAGAAGGTTCCGCCGCTCCAACCACCAAACGAGACGACGGTTGACCATTCTTTCCATCACCTTGCATACGCAGCTGGTGAGAGATATCGGTCTATAGTTGTTTGGGTCCGATCCATCTTTTCCTTGTTTAAGGATGGGTACGACTATGGACTCCCTCCAAGGGTCTGGAAAACTACCCTCTGACCAAATTTGGTTAAGGGATCGCAGCATATGGGGGAGTGCTTCTTTGGGAAGATTTCTTAGAAAAGCGTTATGCACCTTATCTATTCCTGGTGAGCCGTCACGGGATTCGAGGATGGCGGAGGTCAACTCCCACAGAGAAAAGGGGTCGTTGTAAACCTCGCCAGAGTCTCTCGGGTTAAAGGTAAGAGGTATCGTCTCATTCTGCTCTTTCAGTGTTCTAAATGGTTCGTCGTAGCTGCCGTTACGACTCGTCTCCGCAAGTCGACGTCCGAAGCACTCGCTTATTTCGGGAGGTGTCGTCAGAACTCGGTCAGTCTCCTTCAGGGATGAAATTGCAGGGTTGTGGTTAGAGCCAGAGATGCTTTTAATCTTCCTCCAGATGTTGGATATGGGAGTCCTGTGGTTTATAGAACACACAAACTCCTCCCACGAAGCTTTCTTGGCCTCCTTAACCACTTGCCGAGCTTTCGCTCTGAGGCGCCGGAAGGCGGTGAGATTTGTCGCCGTAGGATATTTGCTAAAGATTCGGAGTGCCCTCTTTCGCACCTGTATAGCTTTTGCGCACTCCTCGTTCCACCAAGGAACTGTGGGCCTGTGAGATTTGCATTTAGAACGGGGTACGGTGGAATTTGCGGCTTCTAGAATGTTATCTGTGAGTACTTTTATGTTCCCCACACCACTCACATTGTCGTCGTGGTTAAAATAAAAATTTCTTTTAAAAAGAGACCAATTGGCCTTGCGGACAACCCAATTGCTTGGTTGAGTCGGACGGTGGATAAAACCGCCACCTTTAGTTATTAAAATAGGGTAGTGGTCGCTACCGCATAAATCTTTATGTACGGACCACTCAAGCCTAGGCATTAGGCCACCTGTCGTAATACTTAAGTCGATACACGAGAAGGTACCGTTGAAGCTGTTGAATCGAGTTTTTTCACCGGTGTTTAGTAAAAACAAGTTAAGGTCATTGATAAAATTTGTGACTATGTGTCCCCTTTGATTGCACTGAGTTCTTGAGCTACCCCATAGGGTGTCGTGTGCGTTGAAGTCACCCATTAAAACATAGGGCCGAGGTAACTGACGAACGAGGGATTCTAAATTAACTCGACTCACAGGTGCACCTTCCGGCAGATATACGTTGCAGAGAGTAATTGCCTCGGGTGCGTGTACTGTCACTGCAATTGCCTGCAGCGGAGTGTCCAATTGCACTCGTGAGGTGTATAGGGCCTCCCGAATAGCAATTGCCACTCCACCCTGGGCTCGCTGACCACTGGTGTCGTCAAGTCTAAAAAATTTAAAACCTTTTAAAACGGTCTTGTCTGTCAGCTTAAAATGCGTCTCTTGCAGGCATATGCAGACGGGGTTATAGTCTCTAATTAAAACAACCAGCTCCTCCTTGTGCCTATAAAAACCATTCATATTCCATTGTAGAATAAAATTCATGGTTTAAATTGTTAAAATAAATAAATAAATAGGTTAAAATCTGGAAATGTACGTATGTTCACAGTGAGCGGAGGATCAACGTTTTAACCGCTGTTTCCTCTGCTTTATCCTGGCCTGGAACACTTCTGTGTCCGAGACACAGAGGTCTTCTTCCATGGCATCATATTGTGCATCTTTAGAGGATGTGGGTGGGGGTGTTTTATCCCGCTTATTCCCAGCATCCTCAGAAGTAGATTTTGGGTTTTTCTTAGGGGAAACCGCCTTAGAATGACTTTTCCTGTCTGTGACTTTATTAATTTGCTTTTCTGTTTTTTTTTGTTCTCGTGTGGGCATCTTCGTGCTCTCAATGCGAAAATCATTATAAGTCTGAGTAGAGATGGTACATGTAGTTTTTTTAGTGGTGGTTGCGACTATTTGCGAATACGATTTTGAAAATGTTGGGGCCATCTGTGACCGGTATTTCATTCGTGCCTCGGAGTAGGGGATTCTTTCCAGGGTCTTTATTTCCATTATCCTCCTTTCATCTTTCATGACGGGACAATCTCGGGAGTACGATGGATGCGTGCCCTCGCAGTTGACGCAGTAAGGCTCCGATGAACATTTCTCACCGTCATGCTTGTCCTTGCCACAGCGCGGGCAGGTGTTCTTGCCCTCACATCGCGGTGCGATGTGGCCGAATTTTTGGCATTGAAAGCAACGCATCGGGTTGGGAAAGAAAGGTCTCACAGGTACCGATTCATAGCCTAGGTAGACTTTGCTCGGGATTTTATCCAAACCGAACGTGAGGATTACCGAGGTAGTATTAATCACTTCACCGTTACGCTTCGTTGTAAGTCGTCGACAATCAATGACACCCTGGGAAGCCATCTCCTTCTTAATTTCGTCTGGTTCGACATATAGTAGGTCGTAGTGGCTTATCACACCCCTAGATGTATTTAGAGTACGGTGGATCTCGACATTGATTGGTATATCGTGCAACTTTTCTACTTTTAACAATTTTTCGGCTTGTACGTTATTGGCTGTTTCGATTAATAGGGAACCATCTCTAAGTTTCTTTACTGAGTTTGGCTCTCCTGGAATGATGGCTTGAAGTGCTTTTTTAATGAAGAAGGGAGAAACCTTTTTCAAATTTTCGCCGTCCTTGGAGCATTTCAATGACAGAAACCGTTTTGCTCTTTCGAATAACTGTTCTCCTCCGCCCGTGTCCGGGCGGGATCTCTTTGGTGGAGGAAGAATTTTAGACTCCATGCTACGTTATATTTCATCCCCTGGGCTCCCCACCCACCACGGAGCCACACATTCGGGACGCCACACCGAGATTCGGTGTGGTCGCCAGGGCTACCCAAGGGACATAGGAACCTTCGAAAGGGGGTCTCTTTCGGGTTAGAACCTCCAGCGCGGGGGCCCTCCGAACCCACACGCCTTCAGCCGCCCTACGGAGACCCCCATATCTCCAGCACTAACCCGTCCTGGCGTACGCTCGGAAGGAGCCGCCAAGCTCCCCAGCCGCCAGGAGCCGATTGACCGAGCTGGGCTCTTCTCGGCCGCCCGTTTTGCGGGGAATCCAGGGCCGAAGTGGGGTGTTGAACTCCGGCCCATACCGGGTATCCGACGCCCAGCTGGGTGCCGGAGAGCTCACCCACCAGGATCCCCTTCTCCCCCACGTACGGGTCTCCACGCACGGCAAACACGTGGGTGATTCTGGACGCCAGATCTTGCGGCTACACAGAGCAGCAGAGTCACATGCTGTCTGGACACTATCCAAGCGAGCGACGGGGTTTTTTAACGAGCTTTTCTCCTCGGTGGGCTCGGGTCCGTGGGGGCGCGGCTCCCCAAAGGAAGAGATAACTCTCCTCCCCCCGTGCGGGGAGAAGGCAAGTTGCTGCAGGATCTTGAGAAGACCTTATCTCCCACTGCTAAAACCTTCTTGGCGGCGATCTTAAGGGTTGGTGGAAAAAAAACCCCAAGGAAGGAGGTGGACCGAGAAATAGAAAGTAATAGCTCTTTCCATTTTTAAGCATTCCCCTAAGACCTACACCGTTCTACGCTCTTTTCTTCATCTTTCTTCTAAAAGAACTCTAACTAAACTTCTATCAAATTTCCTTTTTCTGCCTGGCATCAACAGCCAAATCTTTCTATACCTTTCATCTTCCATTAAAAAAATGAGGGATAGGGATCGGTACTGCATACTGATGTTCGACGAGGTAGCCATCAAGGAGGAGTTGATGTACCTATGTGCCGCATCAGGACATCATCATGGGCTATGAAGACCATGGGGGCCAGAAGAGAAGGAATGCGGCAGCCAAGGTGGCCATGGTCTTCATGGTAAGGGGGGTGTGGGCCAAGTGGAAGCAACCGCTGGCTTACTACCTGAGTGCTGGGGCCACATCTTCCGATGCCTTGAAGGCCACGCTGGAAGAGATATTGGACAGCCTGAAGGGAATAGGGCTCAATGTAATTGCCACGGTCTGCGACATGGGCACTAACAATGTTAGGGCCCTAAAGCTTTTGGGAGCATCATTTCAGAATCCATGCTTCTACTATGGAGGCCAAACTGTTTTCACAGTGTACGATCCACCTCATCTCCTCAAGTGCTACCGAAATTTGTTGCTTACGCATGATATGGAGGTACCTGTCTCTCTTGGTGGTCAAGAGGTGACACTGATGGCATCATGGAGGCATTTGGAGGAGCTCTTCGAGGACGATGGGAAGAATCCCTTTGGAAGGTAAATACTACCAAGGCGTTCCATGAATGTCAAAGTTAATTATTAAAGTATGGTTTACATGTTTCTCTTGTTTGAACTCATTTAGCCAAAATAGTAATTTCTAACTTCATCTTATGTTATCAATCTGAGACTAATTTTGCATTATGATATGCATGAGCTGCATTTCCTTAAATCATATTTTTTATGTTTCAGGATGTTCCGCCTCACAGAGAGGCACATCAACCCTAAGGGTTTCTCGAAAATGAAAGTGAACTTAGCTGCACAAGTGTTCAGCCGGCTTGTTGGACTGGGATTGAGTGGCTTAGTAGCTAAAGGTGAGGTCCTTCACTATATCACTGTTTTTTTTATTGGCAGTTGTTAGGAAGTTCTTTGCATAACCTTTGCACGCGAAACTGAATTTCGGAGTTTGATGTAGGAGAAGGGGTAGTTGATATCAGTTAAACAAATTTTCAGTTAACATTTACCTGACCAATTATGTGTGAAATTAAAGAAATTGTTTTCGGGAGAAGAAGAATGAAGTACTCAATCATGAACTTGTGTTGTGAGTGGGAGGGAAATTAAAACTCAAGAAGATGATGTTAGAGCGTAGGTTTCCGCGGCGATGGTCTGATCTCTACATTTCTCCAGGGTTTTCTTCCGCGTCAGGTTGTTGGTTGATTGACAACAGTTTCGCTGGCTTTCCTGCCAGCGTCTTCAGGTCGAAGGTTGATGACCTTCGACCTGAAGACGCTGGCAGGAAAGCCAGCGAAACTGTTGTCAATCAACCAACAACCTGACGCGGAAGAAAACCCTGGAGAAATGCAGAGCTCAAGAAGATGGTATAATTCCACATTCATATGCCTTTCTATTATTCAGGGAATAACTTACTCTTTGTATTTAAGCTGAAATATGTCTTTAATTTAATTTAAATGCTAGCTGACTTGGCTAACTTCGTACCACCAAAAATAACAGAACAGTTTAGTTACACCATTAATTAAACTAGAGCTGCTGTAATGCTTTTAATAACATTAAAAAAAACTACACCAGGGAAGTAGACCAAGGCATTTTTTTGAACGAAGTTTCTAGTTTTTATGGTTTAACTTAGGAAATTTAAAGGCCGCTACACACGGCAAATGATTTCATTCGCATGATCATCCGCATGATCATTCATTACTAAGAGTCAGAAATTGCTTGCAGATTAGTTTACAAACACTATAGCGAAGTGTTCAAAATTGTTTTCCTAATGATCTTGGTACCGTCAAAGGGGGTGACTTGGGACAGTGGTTTGACTTGGGACAATTTGGTATCATTTTATTTAGGTTGACACTACTACAAAATGCCTAATGCAATGAGACAAATTTCTATCACAGTGTCTTCTCTGACCACATGGCAGTTTCTAGGCTATTTCACACATGGTTACACAGGTGTGACTTGGAACAGTTCTAATTAGTTAATAAATCCGCAAATAATTACCCAATAAAATTTATTTTTCTTGTAATTATTCCTGGCACATAGCTTGCACTTTGATACTGATTTCAAAAATATTAACTGAAATGGGAGAGAAAATTTGAGTTTTGAATGCTAAAACTGTCCCAAGTCTCCCACTTTGACGGTACCATGTTTCTTTAGAAATTGTATTTAAACAACACAATAACTACCATAATTTCAGAGATTTATATAGTACTGCTAGAGTAATTGTGCAAAAATGAGTCTGGACTTCAAAGAGATCATTGTGCATGGAAGCAAAAAAGTGTCATTTTTATAGTAAATATGTATGTTGTATGGTATTCAAAAGCTTATTTGGTCCCTAATCAGTTACAATATTGCTTCATATTTTCAGGACCTGATGATGACGTCTAACGTTGAAACCATGGTCGTGAATAAATATTAATGTGAAAGCACAAAGTTCTTCTTGTTTAATTTAATTATGAATCGCTTTCACCAAGTTACGCCTCAAACAATCAATTTTTTCAGGACTCCTTGGGAATGACGCGTTGGGGACCGCGGAACTGTTCCTGTCATTGAACGACCTATTTGATTCCCTTAAGAGTGATTCCGGGAGCAAGGTGGATGAGAGGCGGAAGTTAAAGGTGCCGATGACGCAGAGGAGCTACCACCATCAGCTTTTCAGGGAGATGACACTTAAAATTGAAAAGTGGAAGTTCATTGACATGAAGAATGGAGGTCGGCGAGTCAATGCGCCATCAAAGAACGGATGGATGGCCACCATCAAGGCCATTCAGCTCCTTTGGGAGGCTTACGGACATGTGGCACCCAGCATCAGCACCCGCAGTTTCAACCAAGATCCCATCGAAAATCTTTTCGGTGTGGTGAGGCAGAACTGCGGGTGCAACCGCCACCCAAATGCCCAGTTATTTGTCGGGGCATTAAAAACTGCAATTATTAATGGGCTTCTAAGTTCCTCCGCCAGAGGAAATTGTGAGGTGGATGATTGCACCATTCTCAAGGGCCTGAATGAGATAGTGAGTGGTGCAATCAGTCCAGACGACGCCTCACCAAATGGGCATCGCAGCCAGGTGTCTAGGGCCTGGAAAATATCCGGAAAGCAGTGGAGGTCCATGGGACACCTGGCTGCTGTAGTAGCTGAGGATGTGCTGAGGGGTAAAGACTGCCCATCTTGCCGGGTCGACATAGTGTCCTCCAGTGATACTCCTGATGTCCTCATGGTGCTGGAGTCGAGGTGTGTGGGGAGCATCACACCAAGTGAGGAACTTTGTGCTATCATAGGACAGGTGCTCACTCATATGATGGAGCTGCTGCAAACGGGCAGCCATAAAAAAGTTAGTGAGTGGCTTTGCACTCAGAGCAAAGGGAGGTTTGACTTTGATTTCCTGAAGTGCCCTGAGCATAAAAATGTTATGGAGGGAGATGTTCTTTTTTCGATATCTGTATTGTGTATACTTAAATTTCGTTTTGTTGAGAACAAAAAACTGCAACAATTTAATAAATCCTGTGTTCCTTAAAACTTTTTTGGGGCATTATTGGGTATCTATCTTTTTTTTTCCTTTTTATGCTAGCATTTCTTAACACTTGATGTTTCTCAATTGCCTCCTTGTTCGTGAAACCTTTCGTTGGTTTCAATTATTTTCTTTTTTAGATTGTTTTAAGTAAGTTGGTAAGTAACCTTTGGAATGCGTGGTACTGGGTGTTTTAGAAGATTCAAAATTACCGCTGAAAGAGATAGCAGTGCCCTCTTACGGCAAAAACGCGAACTAGCATACAAGTGGCGCCATCCGACGTTGCTGAATGTTACTAGCTGCTTCTGGTGAATCAGGCTACAACGGATTTAACGCACGCATTCACGCCTGTGATAGCTACGATTACTTGAAAATTATTTCATTGTAATCCTCCAAACAACTTGACACAAATAACTAATAAGACCAACTTTACGTCTAAGGAACGACTTAAACGAATTATAGGAATTATCATCCACTGGCAAAGTGCATCTGGAACAAGAAGAAGCAGTGTGGAATCAATTACTCGGCGGGGAGGATTGAGCATTTCTGCCATGTGAAGACGGTTGCTGCAAGGCCTCCAGTCTCGCGGGAATTTAGTGAGATGGCATTAAAAATACTGCTTGCGTCTAACCCTCGCTCATCTTTGGCATTGCATATGTGAATATTGTAATAGTTTCACATTATAATTGTTTGACTGAGAGTTCTTTATAAAAATATTTTTCAGAATTGGAGGACAAGTAAACCAAGAGGACTGCTGACACTGAAGTTCAAGAATGGTACTCTCTTCGCTGCCAGACAGTTAACGAATTGAGAATGGTGTAGGTGCAATTAGGAAGGAGTACTGATTACAGGAAATTCCTGGTATAGACAAATGACTTTTGGACATTTTTCTACCTTACCATTTCCCGGAATCGATTCAATTCGAGGAATCATTACCTAATCCATATATTAATCAACATTCCAATGAATAATAATCACTTCAATCAAGAACTCCTGACCATCCAATTAACAATGGATACAGTGTTGAACTCATCGACTCTTTGCTTGCAAAGAAAAGACGACAAGCAATGAACCTCAACACCTCTCTCCACAGCAGACAAGTGAACTCCGTAAATGGTGCAAAATTTCCTTCATCAAAGATCTCTCCTACAAGATTGCCAACCAAATCCCTAGGGAAAAATTCAGTTTCCTTTTACACCCCTACCAGATTATCCCGACTCTTGTGTAAACACAAAGACCTATTTGAAAGTGAAAAACTGAGTGGTGTATATGAGATTAAGTGCGGCGAGTGCCATGCGCACCATATATACGTCATACAGGATTGCGGACGACTGTATTATTTATAGGAAAATAGAACATAAAATTGATCAGGAAACTCTTCAGGATGACTAAACAAATTAATGGATTGGGTATCCAGAAACGGGATGGAAATAAATCCAAATAAATGCTAATATGTTAACTTCAGCAACAGAAGAAAAAGCGAAAATAGAAATTATGAATTTTCGGATAGTTTAATTCCACAATCTAACAGCTTTAAATATTTAGGACTCCATTTGTCTAAGAATTTAGGAGTCCATTTATCTAAGAATTTCAGAGTCCATTTATCCAAGAATTTAGGATGGGGTTTAAACGTAGATCACAAATCAAAAAATCTTTTAAGGTATTGCACTGGGTGATGAGAAACCTCAGAGGAAGCACTAGAGCCACCAAAGAAATGGCCTATACAACCCTAGTACGACCTACATTAGAGTACGCGTCTCTTGTCTGGGACCCTCATTTTTAAGGAGAGGTCAAGAAATTGGAGAAGGTGCAGAGAAAAGCTGCTAGGTATGTGTTGGGAAAGCATAAAAAACGGAAAAAGTTTCAGAAATGCTCAGAGTTCTAAGGTGGGAAAGCTTACAAGAGAGGAGGAAAAGAAGCAGGCTATGTGGCATGTATAGAATAATGAGTGGGGAAAAAGGATGGAAAGAATTTGAGAAGGACATATCAAAACCTAGCTTTGTTGGAAAAAATGATCACCAGTTCAAGATAAAGTGCCGATCACAGAGGACAAATGCGAAGCAGTTCTCCTTCTTGAATAGGACCATAAGGGACTGGAACGATCTACCAGCAAAACTATTTGAGCTCTTCCCGAAAAATTTAGTTTTAAGAAGCGGTCGAAGAAGTAGGGACCAAGGGCTTTTTATAATGTTTTCTATTGTTTTTTCAAATGTTTTCTATTGTTTTTTCAAATGTTTTCTATTGTTTTTTCAAATGTTTTCTATTGTTTTTTCAAATGTTTTCTATTGTTTTTTCTATTGTTTTTTCAAATGTTTTGTTGTTTTTTCAAATGTTTTCTATTGTTTTTTCAAATGTTTTCTATTGTTTTTTCAAATGTTTTCTATTGTTTTTTCAAATGTTTTCTATTGTTTTTTCAATGTTTTATATTGTTTTCTTTCATCATATGTACATGTTACCACCAGGCCAATGGCCTACTTGTAACGATTTTAATAATAATAATACAAATTTCAGCACGAGATCCAATGAACATAGGAAGTGCATCGCCTAAAGTAACTCAACTTCGATGGTGGCCAAACATCATTGAGAGCGGCCACAATCCAAACTTCACAACTGAAGTTCTCCATAAACATACCAAAGGGAAGAAATTAGACGCCTTGGAAAAATTAGAGATCCACCAACGTAGAAATTCCCAGGTTTCCCTTCTCAACGACCACCTTTACCTTTCCAAATCGCCCCTGCTTTCCATTGAGTTCCAATAGTGCGTTCCCAGAAGTGTTTACAACCCCTTCTCCCCCCCCCCCTCCTGTCGCCCACTCCCCGTGAATGGGATCCCGCAGGCACCATACAATGAATCCTAACCGCCGACTCCCCGCTCCCCACCTACCCGCCCTCAGAAGAACGCGTCCTCGAGTGTCCTGCTAATCCGTACGGCAGCCTACCGGCACAGAAGACGCCTTCCCCCTTCCACACCATTCGCCGATGGCCCTCGGAAACAACACCCGAAGATAAGAAGACCGCCACGTGTATTTAATTGCTTTCGTTTCTATGTCCAAGGCCGTGTCCCAATTCACGTTTCTGCACCCTTCGTGCACTAGTTGACGTCACATTCCGGAAGTGACGTCAGGGAAGTGTCGTCCCAATCCACCCTGAGGAAGGGTTTAAGGGCGTGAGGGGAGAAGGGTTTGAAGGGCGTGAAGGGCGTGAGGGGAGAAGGGTTTGAAGTGCTTGAGAAACCTACCTACGCGCCCTTTCCGAGGTGATCGTCATGGCGAGTGGTTCGGAGAGGTGCACGCCCGAGAAATGGATTTGTAAGTACCCGAATACTACTGTTTATGCTTCATTAAATTAATGTTTAATCCATCTTATAACATGTTAAGTATAATATTTCATTTAAATCGAAAGGAATTTATTAGTAAATAAGCGAAAATCTAGTTCCGTTGACTTTGGCGTTGTGAGGATATTCGCGTCATTATAAATTCTTAATGTAAATTCAAAACTTGTTATTTTACGTATATTCTGCTTCGTACCCTATCGTATTCGTCGTAGTAATGAGCATTAAAGGAATTGTTTCTCGTTTGTATGATTTTGATTGTTTCTCGTTTGTATGATTTTGATTGTACCTCGTTTGCTTCCGAGCCATGTGGTCACACTTATTGGGTAGTAAAGGTTAACTTGCGTTTCTGTGTTCATGCATCGGCGTGTATTCATGCTATTTAATAAGTTATGTTGGTAGCATATGTAATTAAAAGTGCTTTGGCATTAGATAATGAAAAGGGTAACTTTAAATTCGCATTTGCGTACTTTGTAACTTCCGTGCCATGTGCTTCCATTGGTTGAAGTTTCCTGATCCATCACTTCTAAAAAATAAATAAATGTGCGTCTTGTGTTATACTCCTTGAAAAATCCTGTGTTATTATCCAAAATGGGAATTTTTATTTCTTCCACGCCTTGTGCTTTCGTTTTCTGCAACGTGCTAGGAAAGTTACCAACTACTTTCTTAGATGAACGTAATCTTCATACCTTCACAATTTCTATTGCCGGCAGTGAAATTAAATATGCCTACTAATTAGTTAAATTGTTATTTTCTCCTTATTCTCGTATCGTTCTTACGTTTAACTCTGTTTTACAGTCAATCATTACATTGAAGAAGCATTCACTGGGAAAGATTCGTTATTTGGACGGGAATCTGTTTCATTGATTTTTTAAAAGTGCTGATTTTTTTATTGCGTTGGTGTCATGTGCTTTATTTTGTACCAGAGATCGTGTAGTTCGCGTATGGTTTATGGGTAAATGCTGGTCACCAGCGACGGTGAATTTTCCTCCACTATATGTCTCACGTTTTTCGCTGAGGTGATTCTAGTTAAGGGCTTACCATGTTTCTCGAACGATTAAAGTGACGTGGTATCAGGTTGTACAAATTCATATAAAATTCCACTACGAAGGCCCTTAAAATGGCAAGTGTTGAAGAAGTCCATTGATGGTAACTCATTCACATTCAATGGCATTTCTCGAAAATTAAACTAATTCCTTTCTATAAAGTACATTTACATGATGGCTACCAACTGAAATTTCATTTCTTATTTCTCATTATTCTGTTATGTTCATCACCATTTACATTTAACTCTATCATCTCCTGCAGGGACAGAAGAGAGAACACTGGTCTTCATAGCAGCGAGGCAAAGCAATGCTGCTCTGTTCACGGGCAGAAAAGGTTCTGCAGCAACTGCTTATGGGTATGTTGAAAGTGCTTACGTCATTCATTGCCTGGAAAAGATATTTCATCCATTTACCTGGTGAAATTTGTAATGGTTATTAATATTTCAGGAAAGTGGCCAAAGACATAGGATATCCAGGTGGGCACCTGTCTTTAAAGAAGAAGTGGGAGAATTTGGTGGACAGATACATGGTATTCACCTATGATAGATATTTTTAGATTCTTCACCATTTATTTTATGGTTAAGTGACCCTCTTCAGTGAGCAAATTTCCCTTCCAAGTATAGAGTGCAAATTAATGTAGCATTTGGTTCATATTCCACATAACCTTGTGAATTTTATATATTCCTGATAATTCTCCTTTTAGTTCCCATTTATCATGAATCATGTAAATATTTCGCTTCATGTCTTTTTGGCAACATTCTTCAAAAATATCTCCTGCTCACTCACTATAATGCTTTTCAAATATATTTTCCTGAAATCCAATTTGATGTTGCCTCTCTTGTGGTACCATATAAATTACAATATCTATTTCCTTATGAGAACTTTTCGTTGTCGATCTTAAGTGTTCCTATCTTACATTTATTTGTGACAACACTCAATTTGTGTCATTCCTATGCATGCTACTCTGTTGGTATTTTTCCCTGAATCCATGTTGAATGTACGCTTTAATCTGTATGGTATGAACTGAAATCAACTAATCAAACTTTTACCTTCATGTTACAGAAGTGTAAATAGCCCAGGAGTGGGGTCAGTACGGAGGGCGGAGATAAGGGGCCACTAACATGGCGGTATTATGATGCCATGGACCTCATACTATCCTCTCAGCATAACATAACGCCGCCTGTGATCGTGGATAGTGGGGAAGATGCTTCATCTATAGCAAGAAGCCAGCCTGTTCCCCAATTGACCTCCACCAGACCCTTCGAGGAAACTCCTTCAAGACAGAAGCGTGGAAGGGAGGAGTCTTCGGAAGTCCTGACGTATCTTCAGGAGAGTGATCGGGGTAGTAGTAGTGTTTCTTTTATAGGGTGCGTCGGCGGCTAAGGCCATTTTGCACCACTCACTGACTGGAATTGATAACGGGGATTAGGCCCGTTCTGAAATTAAAGTGTCAATAATTTACAAGAGGTATCATTTATATTTTATTGAAAAGTCGAGTTGAGTGTAAGAATGCTATCAGTCGGAAAATGTTCACGGGAGTGTCTCCTAGTACCTCAGCTAGGTTATCTCCGAGCTTATTATTCGTCCGTGCAGTCCGATATCTTGCACAGTTAGTAGTAGTAGTGTTTATTTTATAGGGTGCGTCGGCGGCTAAGGCCATTTTGCACCACTCACTGACTGGTATTGATAAAGGGGATTAGGCCCGTTCTGAAATTAACGTGTCAATAATTTACAAGAGGTATCATTTATATTTTATTGAAAAGTCGAGTTGAGTGTAGGAATGCTATCAGTCGGGAAATGTTTTCGGGAGTGTCTCCTAGTACCTCAGCTAGGTTATCTCCGAGCTTATTATTCGTCCGTGCAGTCCGATATCTTGCACAGTTAGTAGTAGTAGTGTTTATTTTATAGGGTGCGTCGGCGGCTAAGGCCATTTTGCACCACTCACTGACTGGTATTGATAAAGGGGATTAGGCCCGTTCTGAAATTAACGTGTCAATAATTTACAAGAGGTATCATTTATATTTTATTGAAAAGTCGAGTTGAGTGTAGGAATGCTATCAGTCGGGAAATGTTTTCGGGAGTGTCTCCTAGTACCTCAGCTAGGTTGACTCCGAGGTTGTGATTCACCCGTGCAGTACGATATCTTGCACAGTCCGTCAGGATATGTCGCACTGTTAGTGGACAATCGCAAATTAAGCATTGGGGCTGTATCCTCTCTCCGGTGAAGAGGTATGAATGGGTTAATACGCAGTGACCAATTCTTAAGCGTGCTAAAACCACTTCCTCCTTGCGGACATTTCTTATAGAGGTCTGCCACGCAGTTATTACGGGCTTAATTTCCCGAAGTTTGTTATTTTGGATTTCAAGCCATTGTGTCTTCCAATATTGTCTAATTATACCCCTCATGGCATTTCCTAAATCTTCCGCTGGCATTAATTGAAAATCTGTATCCGGAGACCTGAGTGCATCTTTGGCTGCAGAATCTGCTTTCTCATTCCCTGGTATTCCCACATGTCCAGGGGCCCAAGCGAAGCTTATAGTGGTCCCTTTCTTACTCGGGGATAACAGAGTGCTATGTATGTCCTGAACAATGGGATGACAAGGAGAATAAAGAGTTATGGATTGGAGAGTACTGTATGAATCTGTGCAGATCATAAATGACGCAACACTGTTTTTAATGGATCGGAGAGCAATCCTAATGGCAGTGAGCTCAGCCGTAAAAATGGAACAGTAGGGATGCAATTTTGCCTTAAGGACTCCATGAAACTCCACAGCGCTCCCACAGGCGGTATCCGATTTGGAACCGTCAGTGTATACGAACGTAAATTCTGAGTTTTCAGCGCGGAATTCCTTGAAAAGTTGTTGGTATTCTCCCGGCATAGTGATCGGGTCTGGCAGAGGTCAATAGGGGAACTTGTTAAAGTTCAAAAGGAGGTTGCCGATGGAATTAGGGATATATTGGATGAGATCAGAAATAAAAGATAAAATGTATTTGCTTGTTTCCTTTTTCTTGTAATGGTCCTCCTTTTATGTTTAGCTACCCTCGTCACTTGGATTTAGGTGTCTCCATGGTCTGTGGATGCGGATGTTCATTGTCATGTGGAATTTCTAGTACTAACTAAACTTGCTCCATGATAGACTGAACTTTCCTCACTGAAATCACTTGTCATTTTAGAAAATATTTTCCTGCCTTGAGTGTTGCTACTGCCCTTCATATTTTCTTATTATGTCTTTCGGCTGTGAATGGAGTCTCCTATATGCCTACTAGACCATATGCATTTTAAAATCATTCGCTACATTACGGTCATTAGGCTTGGTCTCATTTGCCTGGATAAATTTTCTGTCCCATGGTCCTTTAATTCGATGAGGTAGAACATATTTTCAGAATATATGGAGTTAAAATTTTCAGGCTACTCCATCAAGGCTGTTGAAATCTCGGGGAAGTGGTGTAAAGGTAAGGTACCTAAGACTTCATTACTGTTCAGTTATTGCGGCAGGTGGAACTTTTTTGATTAAATTTTTTAATTGATGCACTAGCTTGAGATGTCTCCCTGGTCAGTTTATATTTTGCACTTCCCTTGACATATCAAATAGTTATTTGAAGATAAATCTGGTCATTCATTGCTGGGTAGGCTCCAAATGTTAAGGTTATTACATACTTCTATGAAGACGGAACTTTTTTGATTAGATTTTTTTAATTGATGCACTAGCTTAATATGTCTCCCTGGTCAGTTTATATTTTGCACTTCCCTTGACATAAAAAATAGTTAGTTAGTTAGTTATTGTTTTTAGGGCGCGTCGACATCTTAGGTCATTTTGCACCGCATCATTCCATTCGTAAAGATTCATTTTGGGAGGATCACGTCATAAACCTTAACCTGAAGGTATCTGGGTATTTATAACCTCGGAATATAAAATAATAGGTGAGAAAGGTGTGTGCGTGAATACAAATTGTGTAACGAGGTTAGATTTCATTCAGCAGACCAATAGTTTTCAGAAATTTTATTACCCGACTAAGACGTTCAGGGTCGTCACGAAGCATGTCGTTTAGTCCTCCAACAAGGTTCATCCTATATCGCAATACCCGATATAGGTCACATTCCGTCAGGATATGTCTCACACTGATTATGGAGTCACATTCCTCACAATGGGGCGGGATTTTCTCTTCTGTGAATAGATAGGAGTGAGTCATGGCGCAGTGCCCTATCCTGAGACGTGTGATGACTACCTCCTCTCTCAGAGTATTCCTCACCGAAGAGGCCCACTCTGACACGTCAGGTTTCACGTTACGGAGTTTGTTCCCCGTTTGGGAACACCAGCGTTCTTTCCACTGATTTAGAACGATTCTCTTCCACGCTACCTGGAGATCACCTGCAGGTATTGGCAGTGTATTGCGTTCTATATCTGATAGAGCCTCTTTCGCCGCTCTGTATGCCTTTTCGTTTCCGCGTATTCCCATATGCCCTGGTATCCACATGAAACTGATTTTCGCACCCCTCATTTGGAGGGAGTGGAGGGCAACATGAATTTCGTTTGCAATGGGATGCGACGGAGAGAAACGGAGTATGGTCTGCAGAGAGCTCATTGAGTCAGTGCAGATGACATAAGGTGTGTCATTTTCATGGATTCCCTGAAGGGCCATCCACAGAGCAATTAATTCAGCCGTGAAAATACCGCACAGAGGGCTGAGCTTCCGCTTGATGACACCGTGGTGATTTGAGACCACGGCACATGCCGAATCAGTTTTCGACCCGTCCGTGTACACGGGCATTAACTCTGGGTTGAGGGCTAAGAATTCCTTAAAGAGCTGCTTGAACTCGGCAGCCGAGGTGGAACTCTTGAGACGTCTGTGGAGTTGCGTATCGCATAACGGTCTCGTCTTCTCCCATGGAGGTAGTCTAGAAGTAGTAGCGGGGAATAGTACGGGAACGTTGAACGGACATTCGTATAAAAAGTTTCTTAGCCGTACGCTTACTGGTGTGGTGGCTTTCCGTCGTCAGTTAAATATTTCTAAAAATCGTGGTTTGAAAATGACATTATGCGCTGGGTGATTTCTCGTCGCTAAAATTTTTTCAGCGTAGTTGCACATTAGAAACTTCCGTCGCGTTTCGAGAGGTGGTTCTCCAGCTTCAGCACACAAACTCAGGATGGGTGACGTCCTGAAAGCCCCAGTTGCCAAGCGCAGGCCAGCATGGTGTACCGTTGATAGTGGTTTCAGGTAGGAGTCACGTCCGGACGAATAGACTATGGACCCGTAATCTAATCTCGAGCGAACTAGTGCGCGGTACAGTAAAATCATTGAGGAGCGATCCGCTCCCCAAGTCGTAGTAGTAGTATTCGTGTTTAGGGTGCCTCGACAACTAAGGTCATTTGCACCACAGACAATCTATAAAAACAAAAATTTTAAAAGATGCATTAAAAAAACATTTAAACATTCATAAAAGTTTTGAAATAAAAGGGGTTGTCAAATTATAAAAAGGTTGGAATTTAAACACTGTTAATTAGCCCGGTCTCTATTAAAAACTTTATCACTCGGCTGACACTATCAGGGTCGTCTCCTAGGATGTGCCCTAGGTCTCCTCCGATGTTCAGCCGATGGCGCACAGAGCGGTATTTCTCACATTCAGTCAGGAGATGTCTCACAGTAATGGGAGAGTCGCAAACATCACATAGGGGTGGAATTCTCTCTTCGGTGAAGAGGTACGAGTGGGTCAGAGCGCAGTGCCCAATTCTCAATCGTGCGATTGCGACCTCCTCCCTGCGGTTCCTCCTGACAGACGTGGGCCACGCTGAAATTACCGACTTGATTGCGCGCAGTTTATTTCCGGTAAGAGAGCGCCAAGTCTCTTTCCACTTTTCTGCTTTGAGGTTACTAGCTTATTTATATAAGCCGGTAACTAGGATATATCTGCCTGAGTGATGTCACGGGGTTATCATAGGAGAATTGCATCAATCGTCCTCAACTGTTCTGTGTCGAGGAGGTCGTTTTTTCAGTGTTGAGTGGTGGTATATTAAAGGGGAGTCTTTTGAGTAGTTGCTAATACGAAGTTCTTTATATAGCGGCCTGTTTGGCGATAATCAAATCAGTCGAACGTGATGGCTAAGCGAGTGCAGAACGCAGTACCTGCCGCTGGTTACTGGGTCGCTTCTACCTTCGAAGAAGCCGTAGATTTCATTACGGTGTATTTGAATGAAGTTAGATCCATAAAGCTGATATTACACCCTTCAGCTTTTTTCATGAAAAACGAAGAGGAGGTGGAGCTTCATCTGGGCTGCAACCTGGACGCTATTTTGGATGTGGACATGCTGGAGGTTGAGGACTTTTTCGGGGACGCCTATGTCAAGTTGACGGACATCGAAGAGTTCTCTCAGATGATGGAATCCGGCCTCACCTTCCTTGGCATTGCATCGTGGTGGTTTACCATGGCGCCTTCCCAACCCAACAATTCTCCGAATCCAACCCCGAGAAATACCCGGAACGCCGAATACTTCTCCCGGGGCACCGGTACGAGACGCACGAGGATGAAAAATACGTTCGCGGGATGCTTGGCGCTTGGACATACGTGGGACCCGACGCTGAACAATAGACAGCAAATGAGAAGTATCGAGAAATGGTTGAGTTAAAATCCATGTGTGATGGTGGAAAATATGCATATATCCGAGTTACCGGCTTGGCATATTTCGGTTGATAATTTCAATATTCAAATATTTAATGAAAGAGGTAATGTTATCTATGATGTTTCGCGAAATCCTTCCGATAAATTAATACGTATGTTCTATAAAGATAAAAAGTTCTCCTACATCACAAAACTAGACGCGTTTCTGAGGGATAAAACGAAGGGAAACGCTAGGGCATTTTGCGAGGGATGCAAACGCTACCATACCATGGGAAAATGTGAGGTTCGTGTATCTACCGTAACCGATTCACGAATTATGGTGGGTAACAAACCCAAATGTAAACATTCTCTGGTTATATACGCGGACTTCGAAGCCTATATAGAATCGGGTGAGCACCATATCTCAGGTTACTGCTTTTATGTTTTAAGTTCAAAAGGAATAATTAAGAAAAGTATTCACACCGTCGACGAGGAACCCGAACTTGCTGCTCATTTTGTAAAAACGCTGTCATCATGGATTAAGTTGTGGTCGCTAACTCCGGGTTTTGAAACTACTAAGTGTATGATTTGTGGAAACGAAATTTTGAATAGGGAGAATGTATTACATGGCAAACGTAACTTCATTGACGGGACGAGGGGTTCGTATCATAAAAGATGTTGGCTTTACTACGAAAACGCCGCTGTGATTCTCTTTCACAATTTCCGTGGTTATGACAGTCATCTAATTTTACGTGAAATCATACGGGAATTCGGTACCCAGGTACAATGTAACGCCAAGTCATTTGAAAAAATTGATGTGATGTCTGTCCTTACCGAAGAGGTACGGTTTCGCATAATGGATAGTTTTAACTTCCTACCGTCTTCCCTTGATGCTCTATCGCATACAATCGAGTATGCGAAATATTTGCCGGAGCAATATCGATCCAAGGCCCCATTTCCTTATGAATGGTTTGATTCCCCAAACAAACTGAATCACACACTGCCGGATAGCGATGACGCTTGGTATAGCAAGGTCACGGGAGTTCAGCAAGATAAGGAAGCGGCCTTCGAGGTCTTCGATAACAAATGCATGCTGACTTTCAAAGATTACCATAATTTTTATCTCGAGCTTGACGTTGCGTTGTTGACCGAAGTGTTTGAGGCCTTTCGCGAAGCTTCCTTCGTAACATATAATTGTGACCCAGTTTATTTTCAAGGAATTCCCTCATTCACCTGGCATTGCAGCATATTGTCGAATCCCATGGCATTCAAAGTTATTACGGATTCTGAATTATATGTCCTAGTGAGGGAAAATATCAGAGGAGGGGTGGCCCAATGCATCACGCGATATGCCAATGTCGAAAGTAAAGCGGATGAAAGCATATTATTCACGGACATAAACGGTCTGTATTCGAGTGTGATGTGTGAAAAACTGTGTGTCGAACATATCGAGACATTGACAGAGCTTCCATGTGATTGGGAGCGGTGGGCGGAGGATGGTGATCGCTGCTTCCTTGCCTTGGTGGATATCAGATATCCTCCACGACTTCACGATGCTCACCACCAATTCCCTCTGGCCCCGCACAGTTATAACAAGAGACTTTGTACAACATTCCTGGACAAAGATCACTATTTGGTACATATGAGAAATTTACAGTATTATGTGAAAATGGGACTCATTATCACGAAAGTGCACAAAGTGTTTATTTTCACGCAGGAATATGTATTCAAAGACTATGTGACTAGAAATATAAATTTAAGAAAGCAATCCACTAATAAATCTTATGCAAATCTATTCAAATTGGCCAACAATAGTTTATATGGAAAATGCGCCGAGGACCCTTTCAAGTACAAACGCTTTTCCGTCCTGCAAGATAAACATAACGAGGGCACTGGGAGAACTAATTCCTTCCTGAAGGATTGTCAAAATTACATCATTGTAGACGATAAGTACTTTTGTGAATTTAAGAAGAAAGATATAGTATTGAATAAACCCGTCCAATTAGGATTTTCCATATTGGAGTTGGCCAAATTGAGAGTATATGAATTTTTGTACCGTTTGCAAGAGGTGTTCGGTGACGATGCGTCCTGTTTGTACAGTGACACGGACTGTCTCATGATCCATTTTAAAAAGTGCAAACAACATCCCTTGCTGACGATGCTGCACGATGAGAAATTAGGACCCCTTCTTGATTACGAGGACGTTCCGGACGATTTCGTTATCAAAACCAGGGGGACCCACAAGCAAGCCGGACTGTGGTCCGATGAGAGTGGGCACAGAAAAATTATGGAATTTGTGGGACTGAGGGCGAAATCATATGCCATCCGATTCGAAGATGGGTTCAGCCTGAAAAATAAAGGAACTAAATCCTCTGCTAAAACCGTCCCGGATGGTACCCGTGTGAAATTTCAGGATTA
Organism: Ischnura elegans; assembly: GCF_921293095.1. Taxonomy (NCBI): domain Eukaryota; kingdom Metazoa; phylum Arthropoda; class Insecta; order Odonata; family Coenagrionidae; genus Ischnura; species Ischnura elegans. Next base: position 83,429,357 of record NC_060256.1, on the reverse strand, counting down.
CAAGGATGCTTTGTTTTCTAATAAAAGTATATTTGTGGATCAGTACAGCATCCAGTCCAAAGAACACCACTTGCAAACAGTCGTACAACGAAGATTGGCTCTCTCCTCGGAGGATAGGAAAAGGGTCGTTTTGAACGACAGAGTACATACCCTACCCTTTGGGTATAAGGGTACAAAATTTAAAGATGTATGGACATGTGATTAAATAAAAAGAAAAAATGTACATTTTAAATATCTTTTTATTTTCAAATCTTTACAATCATGTTAAAAATGGCATCAGAGTTCCCATCTCATTGTAGTTTTGTCTCCCGTTCACCCATCCTCCTCTAGCCCGCAGATGGCACATATCGAGTGGTGCCACAGTTGATGTTTCATCGTCTCTAAATACGAACGTAACCTGAAAACTCTGTTCCATCATGCACGAAGCCCTAGTCTTCATGAGTGAGCCGTTATTTTTCTTAATGGGGACCATGGTGAAAAAGTGATGTTGTAAGGGCTTGTATTTTGCGAACAACCACTGACTTCCCAGTGCTGCGTTCCTTCTGTATAGTTTGGGATTAAAAGAACTCGGCCACGGTGTGTAACCCCGTTTAATCGTTGTCAATTGCGATTTCTTTTCAATTCCTTTCAATTGAAAGGTATTAAAAATCCCTGGGGTCCGTGTATTAATGAGGTCCGGATACAACATATCGCCCTCGCAATTCGTTTCTACTTCAAATTCGATAATATCCCCTGCACCTAAAATTTCAATTTTGTCTCTGTTTCTGCAACTATTTAACGTCATTTGTTTCGTTTCCCAATTATCCGTCATTGCCGACACGGTACCCGTTTCATCTACGATACCGTAATAATATCTACAATTAAGCCATTCCTTCTCTTCCTCAGTAGTTGCAGCTGCAAGTAAATCGTGGGCACCGTAATCCACATCGTTCAAAATATAGCCCTGATATCGTTCATCGTTATTCAATAAATTAGCGTGAATGGGATGACTTATGCAATGTATATTTAATTTTTCAAAATTTTCTGTATTCGGAAGAGAAACTAAGAAATTATCTTTTTTCTGTTTAAGCAAATCGTCCATTTTAACTTTACTGGCAGAATCAGTATTTGTAATAGTATAACCGGTGGTGACGGTGTGTTTTGGCATGAAATGAATAATTTTACTCTGTTGTACAAAGGAAGACATTTCCGTAGGGGAATTGCTCCTCACGGTAATTTCATCCGTGAGTACGATGAAATTCGAAATTTTTACCATCGGTTTATGTATCCTGAAACCCAAACAAGTTGGCAGCACGTTGGATATCACGTCTATCATTTCATCATCGAGCATGGAGTGTAGGGCTATCGTTAATGGTAGTGTCTTTAATGAACAATCAATTTCCTCCCAGGAGCGTTGTCGAAAGGTAAAGGTCACGTGGTTGAAGGGTATGGGTCTTTCCATCGGCGACTCACTCTCTCCTTCGGGTATACCGTGCTGTCCAGAGTTTCCCGTGCCCCCCGAGGAACCACCAACATCACGTCTCGTTCTTTGAGTCGGTGGAGGGGTATCTAGAATGTCCTCTGCGGCTCGTTTTTGTGCCATCGTCCTTTTCAGCATGTCAATCCCCTATAAACATACAAGACCCAATCAGCGAACTGTTCCGGACTAAGAACACGGTCCGGTTTAAATTCAATGTTAAAATCAAATGATAAAATTCTATTGTTTAATGCCTCTTCGTCAAGAGGTCTAAGATAACCTTTACCCAGCAAATGATTATTTCCTGTCATTAACACCGGAGTTCTTTTTAATTTTTGTTTGGAAGTATTTTTTCCCGATTTCAAAAGGGGCACCCGCCAAAATGCTTTTCATATCTTCACAAGTGCACTCAATAAAGAAGGGTTCTTCAATAACAATCAAAGATTTATTCAGAAAATTTTCGTATGCAAATTCACTCAATGAATGGGAACTCGATGCATAAGCTGATATAAAATGACGTGCAATACTTTGCACTATAAAACTCTTTCCACTGTTACTCCTTCCACAGAGGTACATGCAATTGATCTTTGTGTCCTCTTCATTAAGTATTGTCTTAAGGCAGTTAACAAAAAGATTAGGAGAAATAGAATTTCTAAGAAACAATTCAGATATTGCACTTCTGCTGTCGCTACACCCATCCTTTGCACACGACAACAAGTATTCAAATCTATTACTCCTTTCAAGCACAAGTCTATCTTTCACGTATACTTGAATTGCGAGTGTACATTCGCGCATCAAATTATACCCATGAGCTTTAATTAATTGTCTCCATTCTTCGGAATCTGTACTATCATATAACTCACTCCAAGAAGTGGCCTTGTACTTCTCGATCAGGTCACTTAAACGTTTTGTAGCGTTTTGAGGGTCCTGCTTCGCCATCAACAGGTTTCGGCGATGCGCAGCACACAGCCCTCTTCCTGGCCAGCTCCAAGAATCTGCGACTCTGGCTCTCTGAGTGATGAGGCGATAAAGGGTTGATGGACACGAAGGGCTCCCATTCGCCGAATTTAGTTTTCAGCGTGTCTACCCGTGTGGAGTACGGCAATGACAGTCGAACTGCGTCGTCACCTTTTTTCTCGAATTTAATGTTTGATTGCACAAAAATTCCGCTCACGAGGACGAATAGATCCTCTAAGGACAGTTCCGCAGGGTCGACTGACTGCAATAACCACTCCGAAGGAGTAGATAAAGCGGACATTGTGTCTGACGTATCCTCCATCGAAGTAATCTTTATACTAACCCGATAACATGATCGACTCTTATAAACCTTGACTTCTAGCTGAGGTTGTATTGCATAAGAAGGCCACTTCCTATAAATCTTGAATGTGCCCGCCCTCAGCCGTGCCCGTGCCCAGCAGTACCGTTCCCAGCCGTTCCGAAACAATAATATATCTTTTTTGTGGTCGCCTTCAAATCCTCATATGGTACCAGCACAGAATCAGCAACGTCGTCCTCGCTGGCTGCCTTCGCGGCCGAGTCGGCCTTCTCATTTCCAGCAATACCCACATGTCCAGGAACCCACAGAAAACGGATTTTCACTTTTTTCCGAGCAAGGGAAAGTAGTCTATTTTGAATTTAGGATGCCCTCTCATTGTTAGAATTTTAGCAACATAGTTGCACATGAGGATGTTTCGGCGTGCAGTCAACGGGGGCTCCCCAGAATCTGAGTAAACACTCAAGACCGGAGAAGTCCTGAAAGCTCCAGTTGCCAATCGAAGCCCCGCATTGTGAACCGTGTTCAAAGGTCTCAAATAGCTTTCACGGGCAGAGGAGTAGACCAAACATCCATAGTCTAATTTCGAGCGCACCAATGCTCTATACAATAAAAGCATCGTGGAGCGATCGGCACCCCACGAGCAATTACATAGATATCGCAGGATATTTAAAACTTTCAAACATTTGTTTTTTAAAAACTCAATGTGCTCACGCCAATTAAGGCGGCGGTCAAAAATCAAACCCAGAAAGCGGGCTGAATCCGTATAAGGTAGAATTCGGCCGCTCAGGCGAAGTTCTGGTGGAGGAACTTGTGCCCGCTTACGACGGAAGTGGACACATTTCGTTTTTTCAACGGAAAAACGAAATCCACTTCGATTCGACCATTCCCCAAGTCTGTTAAGGGTCAGCTGGATGACCCGTGCGGCACTGGCAATTGTGGATGATCGACAGAAAATGGCCAAGTCGTCCACGAATAAGGAGCCCATCACTGGTGTTCTGACGCATTCTGTAACGTCATTTATCGCAATGGCGAAGAGTGTGACACTGAGTACAGAGTCTTGTGGTACCCCATTAAGTTGTGTAAAAGGTCCGGATAAATGATTACCTAGTCTTACTTTAAAAACACGGTCTGCTAAAAAATATTTGATAAAAATTGGAAGATTTCCTCTTAGGCCCTTAGGGGTCAGTGTGGGGAGCGTTCCCTAATAGATGGGAAGGCTGCTGAGTAGTTCTCGTCGCTGCTGGTCTTGGCAAACGCTTCCCCGAAAACGTCGCATATCTCATCCGGTGTGTGAAATGTCACACCTTGAAATACAATGCACGAAACTCCGTGAACATGCCGTGCTCTCAAGATAGCCCTCACCTTGTTCCAGACCTGAGTTAGTGGAGTCCTGTTGTTGATTGAGGATAGATAATTTATCCAGGAGGCCTTCTTTGACTCCTTTATAATTTGCCGAGCTTTTGCTCTGAGTCGTCGAAGTGAGGCAAGATTTGAGGCAGTTGGAAACTGCCTCTAATCTTGCCTTAAAAATACGGAGGGCACGTTTCCGTTTCTTAATAGCTTCGGCGCATTCCTCATTCCACCATGGTACCGCTGGTCGACGGATTGCGCCCTTAGATAAGGGGACACTAAGTTTCGCTGCGTCCACTATGCTAGCGGTTAGCACCTCAACGTTCTTTGTCCCGCCCCGAAGAGCATCGTACGTGAAATTAAAAGAATTTTTAAAAACAGACCAGTCGGCTTTGTGGACAATCTAGTTGCCCTCGCTGATAAAATTCGTATTGTTACTCTAGTCAGACATATACATAAAGGGTTAAAATCATTTATTAAAACAGCCAGCTCCTCCTTATGCCGATAAATCCATTACAATTCCATTGTAATATAAAGGTCATAAAAAGGTTTAAAAAGGGTGAAAGATAAAAACAGAAAAAAAATTGATGTAAATATTGAAATTTGGAGCAGCATTAGCCCGGAAATCTGTGGAATCATCGCTTCAAGCGACTTTTCCTTCCCTTATTCCTGACTTTTTCGATCTCTGTGTCCGAAATACAGAGATCTTCGTCTATGTCCTCCTGCATCGGTTCCATACCTTTGCCGGAGGGACCAGGAGAGGGAGTTTTCTCTCGCTGGTCAGGTTTTCTGGTGGTTTTCTTTGATGTATTTTTGGGAGACACTACGGAGGTGTTAGGGGTGTTTTTTTTTATTATTGCTACTGTTACTCGCATTTGTTTTTTTAATACATCTATCTGCTTTTCAGGTTCCGTCTGTGTAGAAATGGTGCACTTCTTAACTGGAGCGGAGGCGATTGCGGCAAAGGAACGCGAGAAAGAGGGGGCACTAAGGGCTTTGAACTTTTTCCTTGCCTCTAGGTAAGATATTTTTTCCACAGTTTTAATTTCCATGATCTTCCGTTCCTCTTTCATTTTCGGGCAATCGCGAGAGTAAGCCGCGTGGGTACCCTCGCAATTCACGCAGCAGGCCGCTTCAGCACATTTGTCCCCATCGTGCTTGTCCTTGCCGCAGCGGGGGCAGGTGGCCTTGCCCTCACATCGCGGTGCGATGTGGCCAAATTTTTGGCATTGGAAGCAGCGCATCGGTTGAGGAAAAAATGGTCGCACAGGTATCGATTCGTATCCTAAGAAGAATTTAACGGACAGTTTGTCTAAAGCGAACGTGAGAATTACTGACGTGGTATTAATCACTTCACCGTTTCGCTTCGTAGTCAGTCTGCGGCAGTCGATGACACCCTGGGGGGCCATCTCTCTCTTGGTCTCTTCTGGTTCCACCTAAAGAAGGTCGTAGTGACTTATTACTCCTTTAGAGGTATATAAAGTGCGGTGGATCTCGACTTTAACTGGGATGTCGTGTAATTTTTCAGTTATAAGCAATTTTTCAGCTTGGATGTTGTTCGCAGTCTCTATTAGTAGGGTACCATCTCTTAGTTTTTTCACCGAATTTGGCTCTCCTGTAATTATCGATTGCATAGCTTTTTTATGAAAAAGGGAGACACCTTTTTCAGAGTGTCACCTTCTTTGGCGCATTTCATAGACAAAAAACGCTTCGAGCTTTCAAAAGACTTTTCTCCTCCGCCCGTGTCCGGGCGGGATCTTTTTGGTGGAGGAAGAGTAATCGTCTCCATGAAAGTAAGAACATAATTCATCCCCTGGGCTCCCCACCCACCACGGAGGCACACATTTGGGACGCCACCCCAAAGGTCTCATAAGAAGCTTTCCTCGCTTATTCTATCCTTCTTCCGCTTAGGCATCTCTTTACCCTTACATCTGGTGAACCCTCCGCCCCCGCCTCATCCACTTCACAGCTTCAAACCTGACCTATCAGTGATTTACAACCTTCCTCCCCTACCGCCACCCCACGCCAAGGTCCAAAAGCGAGTCCATATGTACGATTCACGCCCAGGGCCTACCGATGAGCCAGCCTCTGCTACCACGGAGGAACCCAAGGAAGAAAATGTAGTCAACCTTTCTTCCAACCCCCTTTCTCCTGACCTGCTCTCTCTCCTCCACAAAGGGCTTTCTTTCTGACCCACGCCGAAAGTAAACCCCATTCACATTCTAAAAGACACACTCCAGTTCTGCCGTAAACTTAAGTGGAAATTCTTCTGGGAGACCCATCCTAACCCCACCCAACACTCTTCTACCGTCCATAGTGCACTGACGAGATTTAAGCCTCCTTCGCACGAACCCAAACCTCTTCCCTCCAATCATCCTATTGAAATTTTCAGTAATCTCCTCCTTTCTAAATTTTCGGAGAGATCTTTCATTAAATCAATTAAACCCAGGGACAATCTTTCGCGAGCAGAAAAGTTGGCATTAAATTCCCTCATCCGTAACCCGGACATCGTCATCACTCCGTCAGACAAAGGGTCTACGGTGGTCGTGATGAATGCGGCTGACTACAACAACGAGGCGCTTAGGCAATTGTCCGACGCTTCGGCGTACCAACCCATCCCTGCTGATCCCAACCCCCAATACCGAGAGAAGATTCTTTCTTTCCTCGAGGAAAAGGGACCACATGAAGGACTAACAGCCCAAGACATCGAATTACTATCACCTTCCAACCCCCGAAGCCCTCATTTTTACTTACTACCTAAAATACACAAAGCTAATAACCCCGGCCGTCCGATAGTTTCTTCCATTCAATCTCCCACAGAACGAATTTCCGCTTTTGTTGACCATTACCTCCAACCCATAGTGCACTCTCTTCCCTCATGCATTAAAGACACGTATCACTTCCTCCAGCGCCTTCACTCGACCACCCTTCCTGGAGTCAAAGACGTCATAATGGCGACCATCGACGTCACATCTCTTTACACCTCCATACCACACACAGAGGGCCTCTCCGCTCTCGAACACTTCCTTGAGCAGCGCTCCACTCCACAGATTCCAAGCACAAAGTTTCTCGTCGATCTCTCCGAGATAATCTTGAAACACGATTCATTCTCGTTCAATAACGATCACTACACACAGTCTAGGGGGTGTGCTATGGGGAGCCGGTTCAGTCCGTCCTATGCCAACCTTTTTCTTGGCCGCCTAGAACAATCTTTTCTGTCCCAATACCCACTCACACCCACCCTTTGGGTCCGATACATAGATGACATCTTTCTCCTGTGGCCACATGGCATGGAATCCCTAATCACTTACATCTCCTGTCTCAACTCATTTTCATCCGTAAATTTTACATCCTATTCCTCCTCCACTCGTCTCACATTCCTTGATGTGGACATTTCTCTTACCAACAATAAATTTCACACCTCTGTACACATTAAAAACACTAACAAACAGCAATACCTACATTACAATAGCTGTCATCCGACACATACGAAACGCTCCCTACCTTTTTCTCTTTCCATCCGTGGTCACAGAATATGTAATAATCCAGACTCCCTTAATAGATTTCTTTCAAATTTACACCACGCTCTCAGGAGAAGGGGTTACCCGGAACCCCTCCTCAGGAATAAGATCCGAAAAAAAGCATATGTCCCGAAAAAACTAGGCGGGGACAATTCGTCGCAGTTTCTTTCCCTCTGTACGACCTTTTTTCCGGGCGTGGACGTACTACGTAGGACCCTAAAAGGCCTTTTCCCCATCCTCTCAGACAACACGACCACTTCCAGATTTTTCCCGCGATGCCTTTCACTCGTTTTTAAAAGACCACCAAATCTGGCCAGCATCTTAAAAACAACCAAACCACTACCCAAACAAAGTACCTATATTAAACCAAAGCCCTCGCCCTGCAACCGTGCAAGATGCAAAACTTGTCACATCCTCATCACCGAACCCCTTCCCGATCAATTCCTTGCCTTCCCTCTCCCCTCAGTGTCGGACATTTCCTGCACAACAAAAAACATTGTGTATATACTGTTCTGCCAGAAATGCCCCGCTTTTTATATCGGCTTATCCACCACTCCCCTTTGCATCCGAATGAACGGGCATCGCTCTTCATGCAATAGCGTTTCTTCTGTTTCTTCTTCCCTTCCAGTCGCCGTTCTGCTTCCTCCCACAAAGTTCTGTTTGACCAATGCTATAAAGTGGGAATATTGGCCTCCCTCCCCCCGTCTACCACCCCCTAGAGCTGAAGGACTTAGAGCAGGCATGCATATGGGCTTTCCGTGCGTTTTCTGGTCCAGGAATCACAGGCTTCTTCCTCAGCTGAAGTATGAATGGTGAGGAAAGGAGAGGGTTGGAAAAGGGAAAAGAGGGGTAAGGGGAGAGGTGTATGGGGAGGGGGAGTTAGGAATAGAAGTTAGGATGCAACGTTCAGACCCGGAAAGCTATTGGCATGAAAGTGCCAAATGCAAGCCAATTCGAGGGTGTGGAGGTTGAGGGCGGAGTCGGTGGGAGGGAGGGAGGCAATAATGGATACTTTGTAACATTGATTGAAAATGGAATCATGTGAAAGACAATGTGTAGGAACTGGTAGAGAGGAGCGGGGGGACGATGGACAACAGGAGGCGCGATGATTGTTAATTCTGAGATTGAGAGGGGTAGTGCATTGGCCAATATAGAAAGCAGGGCAGAAATGACAATGAAGAAGGTAAATGATGTTGGTGGAAGTACAAGTAGTGGAAGGGAAAATCGGTAGGCATTTAAGCTTGGGGGGAAAAGAGGCAGGGGGTGGAGAGAATATCTTGCAGGTTTTACACCTGGGACGATTGCAAGGTGAGGGTGAGGAGATAGTGACTGACTGCGACTTTTGGAGAGGGCGGGTGGCTTTAAATATGGTGTTTAAATTCGGTGGTCTCTTAAATGTTATCCGAGGAGTGGAAGGGAAAATCTGAGAGGTGGACTTGTGTTTGGAAAGGATGGGGTAAAAGTCCTTCAATATGTTTTGTAGCAAATGAGCACCAGGAAAGTAGGTTGTGAGCAGAGAAGGAGAGCAATGTTTGTCTGCGCGGGGTTTGTTGTGAATAGCCGGTTTTTTTCTTATTTAGTTCATCATGAGTTTTTCGGGTTCAACCCACTACATTTTGGATTAAACGAATCAAAAAATTCCCCTCGAATTAGCCCAATACACCTGCCACACAGAATTTCTCTCATCCTGCATTTCACTAGGTACTTTTCCGAATGGCCTTTGAATAAAATTCGCTCTCTCGGGCATTCCACCTATTCTGCGTCCCTCCTTCCACATTCTTTCTTTTCAATACTCGCTTTCCCTATACCAATTCACTCTCACGCAATACCTAGGGTTAGTTGATCAATATTATAACTCTCTGCTCTCTCTCATAAAATTAATTTCACTCTGTTCGCCTCACCTCCGTATGACCGAGTCTGGCGCCAGAAGATTCTGAATACGTTACACGGGTGGGGCCTAAGAGGAAATCTTCCAATCTTTATCAAAAATTTTTTAGCAGACCGTGTTTTTAAAGTAAGACTACCCACGAGAGAGAGATCTACCAATATAATCTTGTGAGTGGAGAAAACACACTCCTCTCCTTTCCCCATCACTTGCGGCAGATGCATAGCCTACCCTTTGCAGGAAATCATCTATAAATCCCCAAATTTATAGACTCAGGGGAAAGCTCGCTGGATAAGGGCGATGTCCTTCAGTATATTGTAAATTTCCTATCCTCCCCCTTGCACCTCAAGGTGTTTTTCTCTATGGTGCCTCATACCCCTAGACAGAGTCAACAAAGCCACTCGCTTAAATTTTTCCATTTTCGTTTGTGAGCACCGAGCAGTTGGGATGCAAGAGTTCATTCTTTATTAAATAGAAATAGTACGATATTTTTTCTTCCATCACAAAAGTTAAAGGATGAAATATCCAACCCATCAATAACATTGACCAAAGCAATTCCTTATGTTGCAGACATAATAGGAATAAAGAAAATGGTAACCAAAAACCTTGGTGCTAAGGAACATTTCTCCTGGACTGAATGTTCAACTCATGATCTCTAACTAGAAGTTTATAATGCCTTTATCAAAAATCACTCAGAATGCATAGCAGAGGAAGTAGTGAAAAGAGGAAAGAGTGCAAGTACACAGTAGAAACTTATCAGGCTCTTCCTCACTGAAGTTTCTTTATTTCTACAGGAAGCTCAAAGAGATGAGATAGGAAAAAACACGTATTTTGCCAGAGCTGAATAACAGACTAACAATAATGAGGATGAAGAAGAGTAGGTGACCAACACAGAATTTAATGCTTATTTTGTATTTTTTCAGAACAGATTGCTTGTCTAATAAGTTTTCCTTAATAATATTTTTGTGATAGTTCAAACTACAATTCCTCCTAAGTACTTCCTATCTTCCTCTTCCATTTGCACATACTCTAAGCACCTTCACTTTTTCTGAGTTTCATTCGTGAGGCATTTTTGTTTACTAACCATAATTGCAAGACTGCTTTCAGCAATATCTTAACCCTTTTAGTCGCCTTCTACGACAAGCAGGGACACTGCGGTAGTATTCTATTTCCCCCTAACCGCAGGGGAGCCACCATAATTACCATAACATGGTACTTATTCCATTGTAAACATGATAAAGAAGGTACAGGACATGGATATCTAGCAGCAGCTATTCATGGATCTACCAGGCATGCCTTCCTATATGCAGAAACACAAAAGAGGATTTTTTCTCAATCATTTTAACCCATTACCAAACAGGGAAATTGAGCTTAACAGCCTCAAATGTGAAATGAAAAGAATGCTTCATTGGCTGTAGCAATACGGCTATTAGAGGTTGGGAATCCATGAAAATACATAAAGCCTAACCCATATGGCCAGATATTTGAAGATAAAGATTTTCACCCAAATATCAAAACTATATTTTTAATTACTAACTGAAATTACTATGATGATTGGATGGAATCTATTATTTTCAATGTTTCATGATGAATCAAAAAATTTATTTTTCAGCAAAAACTGGCAACAATGTATCTACATATTGAGTAGAAAAATAAGAGGTACTCAATTTTCAATTGAAATCATAGGATCCCACCTAAACTTCCATTTGACAGGTACAAGAGAGTATGTATCAGGGTAAGATTTTAAAATCCAATATTTATAGGATTTCACAAGTTTGAATACTGGCAGATATGCAGAAATGAATTTCAAATACTATTATTGAAGAACGTCCATAAACCCCACAGTTTCATTTATCACTATGTATTGTCAAAAGAAAAAACTTCTCGCGTGACTAACTGTAAAACCTGGATAAACCTGGCACTTAACAATTTTGAATTACAACTTGACCAAGGTAATGAATATTAACACACACCATCTTTACGCAAGACCATCGTCACCTTGAGTGAGTTATAAGACCAAAAATTCAAATCGATAAGTTAGGAGAGGAGAATACACATGTAGTACAAACAGTTTATCCCAAACATGGGCGACAATCCCTGCTTGTGTGCTTTATGGAGGAAACTAATGGAACAGCATCCTATCTACTGGATGAGATGCTAAGCCTCTTCAACTTAGGATCTAAAGGAATCTCCCTAAAATCCTTAAGAAACATCCTAACATCCAGGTGCAAACCCTGATAATGGCAGATATTGGCCTTCAATTTCCAAGGTCAAAATACAAATCATTAAAGTCATAAGAAGAATGAAGAAAAGCTGAAATAGGAAACACCTTGACAGTCATTGGAATTGAAGAAATATGTACTAAAGAAAAATACGTCATGAGGAGGCATTATTGAAACCACGCAATATTGAACAGATTAAATATTAATGCCTCCCAAAAGAGAAATCAAAATAAAATATTTTGCATCCAAAATAATATACCACCATTACACCTTAGCAAGGCTTGCTTTAGGACTTATAATGTTAAGAATAGTATTAGTGAAACCTTAACTTCCTAAAATTTGCTATTAGATGGAGATAAAAACATTGATGAAATAAACAATTTCCACGAAAAGAAAAAAAATCGCAACTAAGACACATTCGTTGGTACACGTAAGAGCTGACCTTCAGCAGAGGAGATAGAAAAAACTCACTTAGCTTCACTGATGCATAGCTTAATATAATCACATGGAGCACAACAATACGTAATGACTGATTAATACATACAGGCAAAAAGAAGTGAAATTTTTAATTGTTAACCACAGCCTTTGAATACATATTAATTCACAATTAGATGAGCAGTTATTATTTTCTCATCAATGATCAAGCATCTCATGAATGAATCAAAAGAAGTCCCACTGGAATATCTGGTTCATCAATTAAAACATCTCAAAATAAAAATGGTCACATTAAGTTGCTCACATGATTTAACTTATGAATTGCATGCCACCCTATTAAGAATGCACCTCACAGTATTGATTCCAACGTATTGATACATTCCAAAAGGTGCACATTTGACTACTCTTTACATTGTGGCTACCAGTGATTGCCCACCTAAGTTACAATTGCCATAAGAATATTGCAATGAAATTCTCCTAGAAATCATCTAAGGTTTTCATTACAATGTGATGAAAGATTAGCAAGATTTTTAAAGAAATGATGATCTGAGACATTTGGCTTGCATCACTAAAAGAATACCTGGATCCTGTAACACTAATCCAATGTTGCACTAACAAGAGGTCCACCTTGATTTTTTACAGATTTATTTTCTATTTGATGGGTTTTCTTTCAATTTCCTTTAATTTTGTGAAAGTAATTTTATTACACACTCACTCCATCAAAGCATATTTTTTGACAGCACAAAAGTAATAGCCGATAACAACACTTCTCCAAATATGTGAAATACACAACCTCACTGGAATGTTCACTTGTGATTGAAAAATATGATAAAATACATCAAGGAGAAGTAAATCCTTAGTTCAGGCACATCCATAAATCTATACATTATTAATATATCCACACCTTAATATGACAGGTAAAAACGATAACAAAATTAAGGAAATAACTTCCAAACATGAGTATAAAACAGGTGTAAAAAAATTACTCAATAGCTAACGCACGCACAAACCTGTTGAGCGAGCAAACAACATCAAGGCACCTATGGACACATACATTAGTTTCACAAATATTTCAACAAAAATTCACTATGATCCCTTAACACCACCTGGCAATGCAGAGGAGGCTGGCTTCTTTATGTGAATTGGAATTCGTGTCTTCACCCTGCCTAAGTATTCATTGTAAGGTGAGGCAAGGTAGTATGTGCGATCATGGTACAAAACCTCGCTGATGTGCTTGAGGGAGCCATCAGTGCAGTGGAGACTTCCAATCACATTACCCAACTTATCTACCTCCACTATCCTCGCACTGCTAGGAACGACATCAGCTACAGTTTCAAAACTACCAATCTGCAAAGGAAAAATGAAGACCAATCAAAAAAAGCAAAAGAAATTGATAGATTATGGAGACCCACATTTCACTTTTTAAGTATGCCATCAACACTCATAATTCTAGCATAGGTTTCTACAGCAATACTCGTGACAATAGGGTGGTTTCATATTATTTTTTTTTTTGCCTAAATCGAAAGATTATTACTCCTGGAGTACGTATTTCACGCTTTTAGATTTTTAAATGACGATATCTATTTTTCGCGATTAAATGAAATGTAAAATTTTTAAGCGCGCGAAAACGCGACGCTTAAGTATGAATGTCGGGAAGTCTCTCCGCGTGACATATTTCTGGTTCCCCCTCCCGCCCTGCGAGGTGACCTTGAGGCGAGGCTTAGCTCTGATACGACGCAGTCTGCTAGCGGGTAGCCTAGTACCCTGCTGGCTGGTAGCGCTTGGCTTAAATAAGGATTATTAATAACTTATCAAACGAGTAAAACTTTCCGACCTTAGCCAGTTTTAATAAGTGATTGTTAAGACATGTTTCCCTGAGCTCTGCGCCTCATGCATGCAATGATAACCTCAGGCGACGTATAACTCCTATCTTCTCGTATAGAAACTAGGTCCCTGTGACGTCACGTGGAGTGGCATCGCATGGGCGCCAATCTGGCCCTTTTCAAATGAGGATAAAAATGGACCATTGCCATTCGTCTAAAACGGTATTTCTAAAACGAAATAATTTGTATATTATGAATACACTAATGGTGGGTAACGAATCGCAATCAATGCCTTTCGTTTTCTTTGATGAAGGAAACTACCCTATTGTAGGATTCTAGAATCCCCAGCGATTTGTGTTGACTTAACTATAGGAAAGGAGTTTAAGACTACCTAGAAAAATAAGTTTGGATCATTTTGACCCATTTACATAGTTCCCCAGATTCATGCTTCTTTCCGTCATCAAAATGGCTATTTTCTGGCATTTTTCTAACAGAAGAGTGAATTAAACCCTGATCAAAAGAAATAACTAGCGAACAATACCAAAATTACAATTATTATGATATATGCAAACCCATAGCTGGATAAGCCCATAATCAAAGAATAACATTGAAACGGAATAAAAAGATTTCAGATGCTGACATTTTATATTTGCAAGTGTTACATGATCTGCAGGGCCATTCCACCGTTACGTACGGGACATTTGTACTAATTTTTACAGCTTTAAAATATTATTTCTGCTCTTAATATTTTCTGTATTTCATTGAAACAGCTATAAATTGTTAGGTGTAGACCTAAGCTATTTTTCAAGCTACAGTTTTGGCTTTAGCTCTTTGTTGTAACTGTTGCAAGAAAAAATAAGTGCCTGTTACGTACGGGACAAGCTGGGTCAACCACTTGTTTGGCTCATGTTATGAAAAATGATATTTCAGCTCAATTAGAATTTTCATAATGCTGTGCTATTTTTTTTCATATAGCTTAAAAAGGATGCTTCAAGTACATATGTTTTACATTATTAACAAAAATTTTTAAACTAAGTTACAATTTTTTTACCTTTTGTTACGTACGGGACAAGGGTGTTACGTACGGGACATTGTACACTTCAGGTTAAAAGTTATTGAAAACAGGCAGAGATAACATGGTCAAAAACACATTTATCAGAAAAGGTTGTTAAGCCAATTACAACATAAGAAGATCATATGTTTATAAGCATTATTTTCTTGATCAATTAACTTGTATTTGCTTAGCTTAATTATAATACAATTAAGGTATAAAAAAATTATACAGCTACTTTAATCTTGTTACTATGGTATTATTAAAAAAAAGGAGAAAGATACCCGAGTTCATATTTTAAGATCTTTAAAGTTAAATTTTCCATCGTCTTTTTTTGTTCAACACTATAGGAGGAGAAATAGCTTTAATCACCTCCGTCTCTCTATTGTATACAATACAATCGGGCAGCATTGGCCATTTATAATGTTCTGGGGACTGGTGGGTACCATCAGGGGTACAGCTAGGAATTAAGGCTAGAGGAGGTTTTAGGGGTGACTAATAGTGGGGATCTGGGGGGGTATGGAATACCTGCCAGGGCAAGCAGGAGGTACGGGGACTCTCCCCCAGAAATTTTTTAAGATAAATGGTTCAAAATGGGAAGTTTTACAGCTTTCTGAGGGATATTTTATTAATCCTTACACTTTTCTATAAGTAATATTAATCCAATTAACTAATTTAGATTTGGGGGGTGTTTATCCCCCAAACACCTCCCCCCCTCGCTGCGCCCCTGGGTGCCATGACTGTAACTTACAGTTGCTTCTCTGAGACAATTTCTGTGATTTTGCCTCAAAATAAATTGCCATTTTATAGCACTAGAATCCACTGACCTCTGAATTCTGTCTTCACTTCAACAAACAGGTCTAAATTCAAGTTGATATCTTTAAAATGTTTCTGTCCTGAAAAAATTTCATTCGCATTGCATATCACGTGAAAGCTAAGGATATCTGGTGCTGCTTGAACATTGTCTCAAGGCTTTACTTTGATGATGGTATCATTTATTAATCTTCTCCAGCATAATATGCCTTAAACAAACAAATATTGAACAACAATACAATAAAACTTGTCTTTGAACAAACTACTGAAGATTCTGATGCAAAATCCTTGGCAGATTGAATAGAGCATCATTTTCATCCTCACTACTCTTAACATTCAGTCAGTTCTGCATTCAGGAGAACTGATATGAGCTTAATTTTTTAGCTTAAGTTTGCCTGCTATTCACTGTCATTTTTTCCCTTTCATACTTTTTCTTTGTCGGTAATATTTTCTCTTCGCTTTTTTCTTAATTAATTTATCCTCTTACTTTTTTTTTAAGAACCCATCATGATCAAATGCATTTAGTTTACTACGCATTTTCTTTACTCTAGCAGCAGCAGTTGCCTAAGGTTTTTCCACCTCCATTTAAATTCTGAAAAAGCATCAAATTTCTTATTTTCAAAGTTTCAGGCATTACTCAGTGGTGCTTATGTAAACTTACTTAAATAAAAATACTTCATGTAGTCCACATTGATTATTTTCTGACCTTGATTCCCTCGTAGTAATCAGTCACAAAAATAACATATGCTATAATCACTCACGCACTGAAACATGTATTACGTGTTGGCTAAAGGAGACTGTAAATTCTAGTATCATCAAACATCTAATCGAGAACAACTATCTTAGTGATTTCACATCTGAGATCTACCACACACTGAGACAAAAGAAATTAAGTCCCCACTTTTTGTCATGAAGAACTGGAGATTAATGAGGTGACAAAATCAAATGAAACGCAGGAATTAAAAAGTCATGTTTTACCATTTCATTCACCTTACTTTTTCTAACCTTCTCTACCCGCCCTCTATGCACCTAAAATTTTACTTGTTCTTCTGTTTACTACAATGCATACTTTCAACCACAGCACCTACTCCTCTGCCACTTTGTCATTTCATGACATAAACGTAATACCTGGCCCTTCTACTAACCGATGCCAAACTCCCCAACCCTGAGTGCCCAGAGCACAATTTTAAATTTAAATTACCATAGGCCTAGACTTTTCTGGCCTAAATGTAAATAACGCTTCATTTTATGTTTTAGAATTAAATATTATCAAAATTTAGTAATGATATGACATAGTGAATTCATTTTTATGTATATTGCATATTATGTTATGTAGTGTCCCGTACGTAACGTTACGTACGGGACAGAAAGAAATTGAACATTAGGGTATGTTTAAATTTAATTATTTTTTCACAACATCATAATCATTTAGTTTGACACAAAACCTGTTTAGAAAATTGTATTTTGAGTAGCTGTTTGTCAAGAAACTTGGTGAAAAAACAAATTTATCTATTTTATGTTACGTACGGGACAAAGAAACAATCTATTTTTAAACATTGTCTTTTACCATTATATTATCGCAAAATTAGGATAAATTTGTGATAGAAACTCTTATACTGTACTATATTTTGATATTATAATTACCAAGACAAATAAAAGTAGCATTTAGTCAAGCATTGATATGGCAACTCAACCTATGAAAGTGGCAATTTTTGAACAGCTGATGAAGAGACGACTTTGAACCTAGGTTACCAACATATTTAAACATATTTGACTAAAATTCTTAGTAAATACTCATAATATAACCTTATGAGAAGACAATCATGACATAATAAGTTAAATATAAAAAAATATTTTTATTTCCAAAAGTTACCTATTTTCATGGAATGGCCCTGCAAGTATATACCCTCGTAGTGCAGGTGAAGTAAAGAGAGAGAAAACCTGACCTCAATGACAGGTTATGGTACACGATCTATATCATGGGTCAAAATGACACATAGCTGTCCAAGGTATAAGCCCATTTGAAAACTTTATGAGGTAGAACAAAATTTCCTTTCTATAATAACATAGAATGAGTCATTACACATCAAGTCAGTGGAAGAGAACAAGAAATATGGATCAAAGTCTGTAAATGGACCAAAATTTTTTCAACAGTAAAGTAATTAGCTAACTAAATAAGAACATGTTAAAGAAACACTCATATGGGAAAAATTGTTAACAGACCCTTAACTATTTAATTGCATCGCAGTTGTTTCCATTTGCATGACATGACTTAAATTTTCCCCGGTAAATAAACTAAAAGATTCCAACATTTCCTTGATTTCTACAACATGTAAAAACCCTGTAGAAAATATCAAAAGCACTATCCTGTATCAATCCAGATATGGTCCTAACTTCATTATTATATAGTTTATATTTCAAACTTCATTATTTAATAGTTTATTGAGTTAACAACTTCATATCGATACCTCCACTGCATTAACGCTCAACAATCGCCCACCGAATCAAATACGCTCATCTAGTACTATAAGTGCTATCTAGATGAGCGAATTTGATTTATTGGGCGATTGTTGAACGTTTATGCAATGGAGGTATCGATATATTCATTTATTCGTTGTTGCTATGCAAGGGATTTTGTTTGTAAAAAATAAACATTTATTCTGGCTTTGATAACAACACAATGAATATTGCTGTCGGATTTGTATTTCAAGTTGAGTATTGGTGTTCATATTTTGGGCTTATATTTTAATCAATTTCTAAGAACCCATACAAGCAACCTCTTTCTGCAAAGGAACACTTGTAAAATAATAGTTGAAATTTACTTTTTAAAAAAGTGTCAAATGTCGTCTGCTTTAGAGCCAAGATTACGCATATACACTAAACTTCGCGTGGAGATCCAGAGCATCGTCTGCTCCCACAACAGTAGTCAAATAAGTACACACACACTCCATAGCCTCCACTGCTTTAGATAAAGTGGGAATTGAATAAGACTCATTTCCTTCTTCAGCATCATCATCATCACTTCCATCTTTGTTTTCTTTCAACTCCTGTTCGTGAATTTCATCGATTGACATGGTTAGGCAAACAGTGAGATCATCACACTTGCAATACTCGTTGAAATTCATCTCTCCAGCAATCTGACGCCACTCTTCTAGGGGAAAAGGAGTAATTTCTGCTGCTTCTATAGTGCGATCCGCTATTTCACACTCTAGACGAATAAATGGAACCATCGAACGACACATTCAAACTTTGCGCTTGTTTGCACCATTTAAGAAGAACATCTTCCAATTCTGGAACTTTCCCATCACGAACGTGCTTTCACTTTTTGTCACACTGACTTGGGATTTTTTTGCTGTTTCTTACAATCGTGCTTGTATACAGGTATGTTTAATCTTCACGCTAACTCCACTCGCTTTACGAGTGGATTTTGGTCCTCTTCCTCGGGAATTTCAATCTTTTCTTAAGTTGTAATCTGCTTCACCATTAGTTTTCTCTCCATTTCAATTGTAATTAAACTGCCCTCGCTATGATAATTCGTGCAATAGCGGCAACTGCCCACTCGTGAAATTTGTGTACAGTGGGCACTCCATAGGCAACAGAAGGTGAGAAGCTTGGGTTGGGGAAAATTGGGGCTTCTCATTGGCAGCAGTTTTGCATAGCCAGACATTCCCGAAAAATGGCCGCATTTTATTCTTCATCACGTCACAAGAATTGAGAAATGCATTTGGATATCTCACGGTCGTAGAAATAGATGTGGAATGAATGCAAGAATGTTAATGGCTAATAATAATAAATTAAATCATGAATTTGGAAGTTAACCCAAGAAGATACTAGAGTTCGAATTGTGGGTTGCGTCACTGCAAGCTATAGAGTATGTGCACGTTTTTGGGAAGTGATCTTAAAAAAAAATTTATACTTCTAATTAATAATTAGGCTAAATTCAGAGTCTGAGAATAGAGAGGTGCTTTTTAAGTGAGATATTAATTGTTAAAATTTGCAAAATTAATGATGCGCTGAAACACTGGTCGGCCATATTCTCAAGCCTGTGACGTCATTTTGTTCGATGTGTTCTCAGGCATACCTTGTTCTTTAGGGTGAGCCCCTCTACAACGTATACTGAGTTCGGAAAGAAGCATGGAATGGCTTATGAACTAGATTAAAAGTGTATACATGCCATCATCTACATCTTTTAAGTCATTTATTTCTCGGTTACACTGACTACAAAACTCTATCAACTTTGTAACCTTGAACTACCTAATCGTATTTCTTACTCCTCGGTTCTCGCATTTGCGTTTGTTTGCAGATTTATAGTGACATTAAAATTATTGGAAGCAATTAAACAGTGATGATCCTTGAAAATAGTACTACTTAGTTCGTGAAAACTAAGTCAGTAATTAGTAACAAATTAACATAGTAACAGTACCCGTACAACCCGTACTAGTAACTAAAAAACGGAAAAATTAATTTTCGATAAATCGGTTGTGAAATAAGCTCATTATTACGTATCACAAGTCGGGACTACTTTTTGGAAATGCACCGCACGCAGGGATTCCTCGCTCAATGGATAGTCATAACAAGACACTTGTACCTTGAAAACCTATAAACTTATGCTGTGAAGAAATGTAAAATGAACCAATTTTAAAATTGTGCTAACAAATGCTTTGAGAAGCATATTGAAACCGAATGACTGAAAAGTAATCGTCTGATCTAACTATCAAACATTTGATTTCCAGCCCGAGAGATTTCCATCATTCATCCGGACCAAGTTTTCAATAAGCAATTTTTAGATATACCTCACAAATGCTATTCATAAACTTCAACCAAGAAAATTTATATCTGACAGACATATCTCTGTTAGCAAAATGAAAGTAACTTGAAGAAACATTGAGAGAATCAGAACTCTGATTTTGAATATGTACATTAATTCTAAGAAAGAACAAATACGTCGATAAAAAGTGCGTTTTTTAAAGAAATGAAGATCAGATTACTGCATTGACTGGACCAAAATGTAACTTCATTGTGCTTACGTTTCAAATCTTAAATAGCCCAGAAGAACCGAGCTCAGTAGCGGCAATTAAATAATGAACTAAGGATATTCATCCAGTCACCACGGGCCATAACTGAGTATGAAAAATTATTTTTCGTGAGTCAGTAGGTTAAATAATAATAGAAGAGAAAATAGATAAATTAAATTATGATCGGTATTTGAAATAATGATACAAATATCGGTAGTTATCTACGTAACGGCACTTTTACTTCCGTAAACCTTCGAATCGTGCTAACAAACTTTTGGCCAATTACCTACTGTAAACAATCTTACTTAATTCACTTAGACCTAATTTCCGATGAGGTTTCCCGTGGATTGTTCTTTATTATGAATGAGGCAAAACAACAAAAAAGCTCCAGTTCAACATTAAAACTTCGTGCCGAGGCATGTAGGTATAGTCCAACATAATCAGCACGGTCGATCATTGAAGCATCCACCTTCGGGACATTATTTGAAGAAACCTCCACGAAACCTGATTCCATGATAAGCACTTAAACGTATTTCCCTTTACACAGATCAGATCCAACAACTTTTTTCAATGCACACGTAGTTTATTGTATCAAAAACACGATCATAACAATATAAACACCTTGCACGCTGTTGAGATAAAACAGAATGACGTCACATACCGAGGAGCCAATAAATGAGCATTTTCGCCTGCCCAATATCGTAGCGAAAACAATGCATATTAAATCTTAATTATTAAATAAACTAAGCAATAATTAATGCTGCTAATCGAAATTCATGATATTTATGATACACTTTATCGAATAAACTGCATTTCAATCGTATTCCTCCCGGGTGCACATACTCTATTGAGCGTACTAACCAGGAAAGTGCAATTTTTTCAAACGTACTAACCAAATACTTTTACGTGTATTTTGTTCGGACGATACCGGGACCAAGAGAAATCGCCGTACTAAGGAGGAAAATGTACTAACCAAGTTCCACTGTAATGAAATTCTTGGTTTTTTCCAGGTAACATTTTTTTTTCAAGTGTTCATGGTCTTTTTCAGGTTTTCATGGCCTCCTTTAATATGCAAATGCCCTTTAGGACTTTCTTCCGTCTGGACACCGGAAGTCCATTTTTAATTCCTCGCCGAGAGATTTTTCTTTGCGCACGTTGATATTATTACAAAACCGTAAACAAATTTCCCTTACCCAATCTTTCTGAGATCACGGAAAATATTTTATTAAAATTGCTTATAAAATGTAATAAATCATAAAATCTATTTCATATAATAAAAATGCACTTGGTTTGAAATATATAAAGACAAAATACATACCTGCTGAAACATGTTATTTTCACTTGCACTTTATTATTCACATAAACTCAAACGAGGTGAGCTCAGTCTATTGATAGCTATTGCCATAAATTGAAAGCCTATTTGCCATAGAAATGTTTCCTTGAGTAAAATTCCAATGGCAAACTCATATTTTGAAGCATATGGCATGCGCCCTTATTTTGTGTCGGAACCGAACTTCGAGTTACAAATCAGATAATTTTCGTAAATGGTTCATTCTGGGTCCATTAGAATTGCAAGTCATTTCATTCGTCCTTTTTCGAATACAAGTCCATCCCAAGCTATCACTGAACTTGAAATGCTTAGACAAAATAACAGACTTCCACCATTAAAATGGGATATATAGGTCAATGTGTTGTCATATAGTACGGACCAATTGCTACACTTTGAATATTCCTGTGTAGATAAATGCGTAGACTAAGAGTCTGCGCGTGCCTGACCTTGAAACATGGTTAACATATCGAATTTGATCAGTCAACCAAAGTATTATTATCAAGATTGAGATATTTATAAGGTTTCATGGCAAAATTCACGGCTTTTTCCAAGTTTTTTCACGGTAGACAAAATTCATGCCTTATTCACAATTTTAAGGTTTTCACGGTTGAGTGTGAACCCTGTATTCTTCAACTCAACAGTCAAATTTAGTATCGAAGGTGGCCACCGCAGCCAGTGCCTAATGGAGGACTTCATCTGCTTACTTGGCGTGGGAAACTTCGCAGAAATAGCCAATATCGTCAGTAATCAATAGGTCGATAGTTTCAGTCGAAACCTATGTAATCGATCTTCTGTATGAAGGCCGTCACGTGAAAATGAAATGCAGACGATGATAACATGAAAGATGTAGTTAATAGTGCTTTGCTAGTGACTATCATCAATCGACACACCCTTTAATCACATCCATATTATTAAGCATATTTCAAGGAAATAAATTCATGGATTCAGCAATGAGGAAAAAATTGAAATATGTATGTACTCCCTTTAAAAAAAAAAGAATGCGTCTATTTCTAGCGCAAGTGATATCAATGAAATGGAGGATACGAAATCACAAACTTCATTATTTCATTGTGAAGATTTCTCGGGATCACCACTGGGTCAGGAACTCCATATCTGGCGACGTTTCGATGTACGACTTGGTCAATGTTCTTCAGGGCTGTGGGTCATTCTTATTGAATTACAGACAGCCCTGAGGACGATGATCGAGTCCGACATCGAAACGTCGGCAGATATGGAGTTCCTGACCCAGTGGCGATCCCGAGAAATCTTAACTAAGTCCATTCGCCGGGAAAGCACCAAATCTTTCTTCATTATTTCACTCTAAAGAGGTGAAAAAATTGCCTCAGGACCAAAAATTTATTTCATTCTAGAGAATTTTTTGCTGTACATAGGTTTGTTGTACAGAGGATGAAAATACACATGACTTATGGGAAGAAATTCGGGACCGTAACTTTTTTTTGTTGCATAGAGAACTTGTCTTCTATAGAGGTTTGTTCTAAAGAGGTTTGACTGTATTTTCGTAACCAAAATTTAAAAAAGTAATAAAACGTCAATAATAACTAGTAATAACAAAAAAACACACACACCCTTCTAAAAAAATTTATGGAAAGTACTTTCCAGCACTGCTAATTCTGCCATGATGTCACTGTTGCTAATGATGTAATGATGAAAGCACCAAATCAATTATAAAAATTTCAGGAGAGGAAAAATATAAAGATTTTGAGACGAAACATGATAAAACAGTAGGAAACCTTGAAATTTTCTCAATTTGGAATCTATGTACTTTTGGGCGAAAATTTTCAATTCAAAATTGAACATAATGTATTCAATTTTGTCAACTTAATTTTTTTTTTAACAAACCATTTAGGCTCAAGAAAAATTAGAATGTCTTTCATTCATCCATATGAAAACCTTTTTTCTCCAAAATTTAAACAATGAATCCGGTTAAGTCCAATCATCATTGCTGAAATGACCTTCACATCTGATTTTTTTGGAAATCCTATTTTTTTTAAATACAGGAAGTTACTACATGCCTAAAATATGAGACACCAAAAGTACTCTAAATGCATACTCTTATAATGATAAAGTTGGGGGTTCCTTTCTTAAAGCATTATGCTCGCAGCTGAGCTTAAAGCCACTGAGTGTTTACAGCGAGTTGTGGAAGGTGGATCAACCTCTAGATAATAGTGGTTAGTAGCAAAATAAGCAAGTTCGATCGTCAAATAAGCAGTCGTGGACAAAAAGCGACAGTGTTCTGAGGGGGTATTTGTTTATCCTTGAGTAAGGTAGACCATTTATGAGGGTAAACCAAAGTAAGTCGCTGCCAGACCGCATGAAGCGCTAGGAGCAATCCATCAACACCACCGTGTTCCTTGATTTCTCCACTACCACTCTTGACCGCCTTTAAGAATTGTTGAAAATCCATTGTTGGCAAACAAGCTGTTTCCATGGAGCTTCCCCTCTTGCCTCCGTCCCGGACTGAAATTCAGTCTGTCAAACGATTTTTGCCCAGGAAAAAGGCGAAACCTATCGACATTAATCGCCAATCGGTTGAAGTCTACGGTGAAAAATGTATGGACGTTAAAAACGTTCATAAGTAGTGCTACAAGTTTCTTTTCGGCCGCGTAAATGTCCACCGCCAGGTGAGTACCCAAACAGCTCACCCAAGACCACCAGAGGTAGCGCATGGAATGTGTGGAAGAAATTATGCGCCATTTTGAAGAGGAAGGGGACGATTTTTTTGGGCACTATCACCCACTGATTTCCACATGTTGCTCACCCTGAAAAAACACCTAGGATGAATGAAGTTCGTGACGGTCGCCAAGGGGATGAAAAGTCTGAAGTGAGTGGGGGGGGGGGTGTGGCTCTTGCCTCCAAAATTTTAATATAACTGCCATATGTAATTCATAATTTCAGGGATATTTTAAATTTTTTACTTATGCAATCATGGAAACCATTCCCTTTTCAACTACTCGTTATTTCAAATTATGTCAAATATTCACTTCCATTTTCCACTTATCCAGACCTCTCATACTTAAGTTCACAATATTACATTCATGTTTTACAATGCAATTATTGCTACTGAAACCCAGAGTTCAGGAAAATTGTCATACTTCCCCGAACACGGGTATTACCAATCCGCCACAACAACAACGTTGTTCGAATTCACATTTACGGCAGTACGTGGTGTGACGTTTTTACCTTGTTTTACCCAAAATTGAAAAACCAGCCATATCGCAGAAGCCTAATTAAAGAGAGCATCATACAAGGCTCAACTAAGAAAGGGATTTGTTAATAATTTAGATAACTAACATTGGTGGTGTTGATAGCTTAAATTTGAAGCTGTAGGTCATGATTTTTGTTTCAGTTAAGACATCTTGGCCTCTTCAGCTTTAGGCATACACATATATAGAAATTCCATGCAGACAATGTCATCAAATTTTCTGAGACCCTAAGGGACAAACATTATTTGAATTGAGGTGGAATTACCCACTGATAAAAAGACTTACCATATGCACTATCTTCTTCGTGTAAAAGTTGGGAATGACTGAGTCAATGAATGCAAATGGCAGTTCAATGAGCATGAACATGCGAGCAAAAAACTTCTGCAGAATTGGATGCATTCCCAAGAATTCAAGTACATTAAATCCACCAGGTGCACGGTGTGCAGTAAGAGCGATGAAAAAACCATCATTTTCAGTGCGTTTTATGTTGTCTGGTGCACCTGGAAGGCCATCAAGAAACACATCGGTCTGCCCCTTCTTTGGACCCTTAAGGTGATACCTGTAACACAATACATAACATATACACATTAAAAATTCTATTCTTAAGTACCTCTAACTTTAATGACCAAATAAATTAAATATATTTTCTGATTTGCACCACTCCCACATGGCTATTTATCCAAAAGAAAAGCACTTTTTATAACGTTAACTGAGATAGAATGATTCAGTAATTTGCAAAAATTGCCCATAGTAAAATAGTTGCCGTGTCCCTATTTGTACCCATATTTTCAGAGTTTTAAAACATTTATACCTTCAACTATATAACTAAATGCTATAACATCAGCATCAAACGTGATGTCAAAAATCATGCCTGATGCCGATGACTTGAGCAGGGTGGGACAAGAAATGTTATTTTCAAAACATTTTCACAAAAAATAAGGACTCTAAAAATTCATTTAATACCTTTCACCACTGAGAGAATGTAAGTTCAACTGATTCAGCCATGATATGGAGGAAGTTGGACATATTGAAATGAAAGGTGGTTGCACTTTTCCACAGTAATTTAATACATACACATCTGGTACAAGTCCTTCTCCCTCTTCCTATCACACGTCTGGTCTTGTATTAGATGATAGCTCTGTAAGCCGAAATATGTCGTATGAATTTAAATTATCGTGGAAAAGTGCAACTTTGGCTTGAGAAAACGCTGTTAACACAATAAGTTGACCGTGGACTCCCGATAAGATGGGATTGGAAGGTCTCTTGATAATGACGAGCAAACATTGAGACCCATTGAGCGAATAAATTACTGGAAAATTACTACGGCTGTTTAATCATATCACAATGAATTTCCACTAAGTGTCATAGAAAAAAATAAAATTTCTGTTAGAGTACGTTATTAACAAAATAAGCATCGCCTGGGTGGAATTCGGAAAGGCGTTGCCAAGGCTATGTTTATGTTTATGTTTTAGATGTAACTGTTTCTCTTGTTCGCAGTGGACGTGTGCGTTATAACCTCTTGTAAAATAAAAGGTTTTTTCCTGCATGTGCTAGCAGGTTATGGGCCCAGCCACAACGGGTTCCACTGCGAAAAGGGTGCTTTGCAAAAGGCGAGATCTGTGATTTGAGAAAGTGAAAAACGAGGTAGGAAACGGTCGTTTGTGCCAGTGGCGGTTGGTACATTTTTAATGATCATGGCATCCCTGAACGAAGACTTCGCGAGCCGGATACCAAGTTTGAACTCAAATAATCACTTTGCTTGGGCGTTGCGAGTGAAAGCAGATTTATTACTTAGGGATGCATGGGAGGCTATTGAAGGTTATACCGATGCGGAAGGTGCTGTGTTATCTCAGGGTGAAGTTCGGCGTCGCGCGAGATGTAACACAATCGCCTTGTCCGTTATTTACAAAACTGTTGGGGACGAATTTCTTGGGGATATCGCGGAATGTGCATCGGCAAAACAGGCATGGAACATTCTAGACCAACTGTGCAACTGCGATGACCTGGTGATGGTTTTGAAAGAACTCACTCACTGTGTCAAAACCGAAGATGTATCCATCCAAGAATATTTTTCCAAGATGCAAACTCTCCAGAAGAGGGCGGCCAAGGGAGGATTCGAGATGACGGACAAGCAGGTAGCTGGCATAATTCTCGGTAATCTACCGGAGACGTACCAGGGCTATGTGAAATCATGGGAAATAGAGAGCTCTAACCTTACAACGACTCTCCTTAAGTCAAAATTGTTGGCGGCAGAAAAGAAGCTGATTTATGATAAGCAAGGAGATTATGAAAAACATTTAGTTTTTCGAGTCCAGACTTCTAAACAGAAAGGGAAGACTTCTAACGAAGGCAGGATGGGCGGAAGTAATCCGAGGAAAGATTATAAGGAAAATTCAGCGAAATCAGCCAACAACGAACGACGATTTTGGTGCTTTGCCTGTGGGAAGGAGGGACATATTTCAAGGAATTGCCCTAGGAAGAAGGAACATGAAGGGGAAATAATCGTAGTAGAGCAGAAGAAGGTATCAACAGCCATCGTGTCCAGGGAATTCGTGTCGCTCTGCGCGAAGAGGAAAGTACCCGACGGCCAGGGAGTGTGGTTATTGGACTGTGGTGCTTCAGATCACATGTGCCCGCGAAGAGAACTATTTCACCACCTTGAACCAATGGAAGGAGAAGTAGAGGTTGGTGACGGCGCCCCTTTAAGAATTGAAGGCAAGGGAAGTGTGATGCTGAACATATCGGACGAATGCGGAGGTAAAGATGTGGAACTTAAGGAAGTTCTTTATATACCAGCACTACAAGATAGCCTAATTTCGCTAGGGCAAATCGAGGAGAAAGGTTGCAAGATAGAGACCTTCAACGGCGTAGCAAACATCTATCTTAGGGAGAAACTAATTGTCAGGGCAGTAAGAGTCGCTCGACTTTACTTTGTGTCCACTGTGGGAGGCATCAGTATACAGGAGATTAGTGAAGAATTTAACAATATGGGGAAGAAGAAGGGAGGTGGAGGAGGTAGTGGAGGCGTGGTGGATGGGATAGATACCACAGAAATGAACCGCAAGCAACTTGAGGCTCATTGTCATCGGTTGAGGGAAGAACTGGAGAGGGAAAGAGAAGAGCGAAACTTCTTTCAAATTGAAAGAGACAAGTTAAAATCTTTCTGGGATATTACTAGAAAGGAATTGGAAGAAACTAAGGCCGAACTAAGAAATAAAGATCGTGACATGGAAGAAGAGGAAGAGGCTCATCACTCTGAAATGAAGTTCCTCAGGCAGAAGATAAAACATCTCCTCTATGAACATCAAAATAACTTGGAGGAACTCAAGGCGAGAGGTGGAGAGTCAGAGGAGGTGACACCCATCCAGGGGCCAGGGGAGGTAATCATAAACCTCTGTGAAAAAGAGCCTGTCTATAAAGGAGGAGCGGAGGGTGGTCTACCACATAGGTCTCAAGGAGAAGACGATGACTTGGAGGAACTCGAGGCGAGAGGTGGAGAGTCAGAGGAGGTGACACCCATCCAGGGGCCAGGGGAGGTAATCATCGCCTGCTGCAGAGGTCCAGATAGCAACATCCCGGAGAATGCAGAGGAGGCACGGAGTGAACCAGATGCGGAGAAGTGGAAGGCTGCGATGGAGGATGAGCTGGCGAGCATGCAACGCCAGTGTACATGGGAGATAGTCAAACGTCCCACTGAGATCAATGTCGTGGGGAGTAAGTGGGTATTTGCTATAAAAAGGAATCACATTAGGTGGAGGACCTATCATATGGCGATCTAAAAAGAAAAGTTGTGTTTCTACTTCATCTATTTTTCTGAGTATTTGTCTTTATATGATTCTGTGACTGAACTTATGTGGTTGAGAGAGTTTTTGCAGGAAATTGGACAAAGTAAAAACAGGGGAGGTTTCATTCCAGTATGTCAGATCAAATGATAATGTCGTTGATATGTTGACAAAGCCACTGTCAGGAACTAAGACAAAAGAATTTTGTAAGATGTTAAATCTTAAGGAGTGCTAAGAGATTTATATTTCAAATTATTATTTTGTCAATCCCTAGGGGAGGTGTTAGAGTACGTTATTAACAAAATAAGCATCGCCTGGGTGGAATTCGGAAAGGCGTTGCCAAGGCTATGTTTATGTTTATGTTTTAGATGTAACTGTTTCTCTTGTTCGCAGTGGACGTGTACGTTATAACCTCTTGTAAAATAAAAGGTTTTTTCCTGCGTGTGCTAACAATTTCTTTGTTCTTTTCCACACTTTATTTTAAAAAGCACGACCTAGGTTTCAGCATCTCATGCTATCATCAGGTGGTGATGGACCTGATGATAGCATGAGATGCTGAAACCCGGGTCGTGCTATTTAAAATACAGTGTGGAATAGAACATGGTAATTTTATTTTATTCTATGATGAAGCAGTTCCACAGAGTAATGCCTGAGATCGTGTCTTATATTTAGAGATGTGCGAATAGTATCCGCGAATACTCGAATACCTCGAATACTAAAAAGTATTCAATACTCGAGGTCACGAATAATTATTCTAAAGGTGCTATCTCGAATACCTTGAATACTTTGAATTTCACATCATACTCAGTCACACGTACGTCGTTTGCAGTTGACTCGGAAAAATGTAGAGAACTCTAGTCTTTTACTGCATGCAGTGCGATTTTAGGCAAGTTGACAAACTACATCAAATTCATGGAATAGAGCGGTGAAAAGAGTTCCACGTGGGGAACCAAAATTGATCGGGTGAAAAAATCCGAAAATCCCTGGTTTCCCCCACCAGGAAAACCTCAGTGCCACATCTCACAATTCCCAAAATCCGCTACCCCCTCTATCCATCAGCCCTTCGCACCTCCTCCAACGCTTTCCTCCTCTCCATTTGGACATACATATTCACTTCAAGCCAATCAGTAGCCTGACTAAATTACTCCATGAATTTACCTGATTATTCTAGATGCCATAGTCTCTGCCACTAGCACATAATTTTCCTCGCTGGATAAGCTGACCCCATTGGCTAAATAGAGGTTATCCACAAGCACTTCATTCTGTTTAGTCTTAGGGTTGTATCTCAAAAGCCTGAAACAAATTACATTGCCATAACCAATCAGGAGGAGACGGATGAGATTTTCCACACACATGCACAATCACCAATAATTAATACTACAACCTTCCACACCAATAATTAATACTACAACCTTCCACTTCTATCCCCAAACACAGAAAAGCCACCATTCTGGAGATCCACAACTGCAGATGAATCTGACCAATAAACCATTCCATCACTAGCAACATCAATTCCATTCGGAAACTTTGCTTTTTTGCCATTTATAGGCTCATCCATAGAGACTAGTTGTGTGAAAGCTCCTGAAAACAAAAGAAAACATAACTTTCATATCAAACCCAAGGACACAACAACGATGCTTAGGTTGCATTATCACTTTAACTATCACTGCATAGACAAAAAATCAACACTATTCAGTCACAAACACCAGTATAAACAATGATACATAGATAAACACAAAGCCAATAATGTTCTTGACGGTAATAGAGGACACCAGCACCACTATGTGGCCAATTTCGGCAATATGGTACTGTGACACCCCCTCCCCAAATGCTTGAAATCGTGGAAAAAAGGGATGGTGAACATGGAGGATAAGCTTATAGCCAAAATATCAGATTTCTCCTAGGATAAGGTCAAATCTGTGCTGGCTGGGACCCTGACATAGTTAGCGAACAAAAAAATGTTTAATTTATCTCTGGAATGTAGCAGAGGAGCCAAACTCTCATTTGCATTCAGAGTACAGAATTTGTACAAAAACTGCAGACTTCACAGAAAAATGACTGCCTAAATGAATCATGGTCAAATTGAAAGGGATGGAGCTTCTATTCAGACCTTACAAAAGGATATATTTTTGCATGACTTTAAAACTTGACTTCTTTTCTCCCATCAGGAAGTGGCTGATGATGCAGACTTGGTTTCCTGAAATTAGGTTTTATCTTGTACAATGGGTTACGACGCTTGCTCCATGTTAACATTTTGCCACTGTCTCACTCAAACAATTGTTTGTACTTGATTTATCTTTGTGCCATTTGTTTCTCTAATTTTCACCTCCTGTTTGCTGGTCCTAAATATTATGCTAGCTTGCAAGCAATTTTCATGGCCACACTTGATCTTTGTGTGAATTCTTTTATCTTTTCCCTTTGAATAAATGTTTTGCTATCTGTATGCTCTGGTTTCTATTTATTCATCCATTTTATCAATGCTATCAAGTATCTCATTTCTAAAAATATTGATTGAACACACTTTTTTTACAGTGCTTTTGAACAGTATAAATTCCCTATGAGTTTAAAAAATAAATAGTTTAACATCTAAATATTGCATAGGAGCACCTTATTATGAATATAAATATTGAGGGGATGTGAGCCAGAAAATCAATACGTACAATTCATGTATGAGTGCCTGTAGATACATATGTATATTTCACGTATGGGTATTCAGATTTCCAATTTGTAATACGCACGCATACATACATCCTGAGGGACTTTTAAAGCACTTTTACGTGAAATAAACAAACAATACGGTCATATTCCATCATATACATAAGTATATTTCATGTATAGGTATTCAGATTTCCAATTTGTAATACGCACATATACATACATCCTGATAGACTATTGAGCCACTTTTACGTGAAATATACAGACAATACGATCGTATTCCATCTTATACATATATATTTGCTCATGCATTTTTCATGTATTATTAATGCAATACAAATGCTGTATTGTATGGGAGCAATAAATGCTAGTTGTAATCTTGTTTGAGCATTTGCATTTCATATGCAGACGGCTGGTTTCTTAACAACCCCTGCCACACCCCTTTTTAAGCAAATATCGGGGTAGTATGTAGATGTAGAATTCACAGAACTAACAAAATATCGTTCCAAAGTGCATTAAAAAAATGACTATGACAATGATCATTCCCAAGTTTCCCAATAATTTTTCCGCTCTCTCAAAATCGACCAATCCCTACTCTAATTTTCGTGCTAATTTACCACATTCAGCACTTATACAAACACTAACATTGATGGACATGTACTAGAACCATGTTCACTGTTCTGTAGGATAATTTATATCTGAAGTTTTCTGCAAATTGGCCTTCACTCATGCATGGCCACGTAACATATTCATAATCATACAATACATCATACATACAATATTCATTAATAAAATCATACAAGGCATGCTAAAAGGGGGCCCAGGAAAATGGGCATAAAACTTCTTAATAATTTGCCTTCTAATCTTAGAAATGTGAATGATGATATTTTGTTTAAAAACAAGTTGAAAAAACTTTTACTGAGAAAAATGTACAGTGGAACTTGGTTAGTACGTTCCTCCTTAGTACGACGATTTCTCTCGGTCCCGGTACCATCTGAACAAAATACAGGTAAAAGTATTTGGTTAGTACGTTTGAAAAAATTGTGCTTTCCTGGTTAGTACGCTCAATTGCTAGCCGTGACGCAACCCGCAATTCGTTCTCCAGTATCTTCTTAAGGGTCGTAAAGCTCCGAATTCATGATTTAATTTATTATTACAGGCGGTCCCCGACTTTCGTACACAATGCGTTCCCGAAAACTTGTACGAAAGTCGAATTGTACGAAAGTCGAACCATTGACTTCCATACTAATTAGGGGTTACGTTCCAAAAGAGCGGAATTTACGTACTAAAACCTTTTTTTTCACGGAATTCATTTCAATTGACTTAATTTTAATAATATATTATTAAAACTCCTCAAATCATATAATTTATTTCGAAAATACGCAGAAAATGCAAATATAAGTTTAAAAAACAAGAACTCCGTTGGCTATCGAGTGAAACTTCCTCTTGGCGTTTAAGTTGACATTCCACTTATTACGTCCACTATAAATAAAAGGACATATCAAGTAGCATAAAAAAATGTATTCGTTGAACCCGCACTCTGGATACCTTTTAATTTTTACACCAAAATTCGATGTTTGGCAGGTGACATTCGTGATCGCGTATATTCCGCATGTTATTCAAAAAAGACAAAAGACAAACGGAATTCGGGTGATATGTCGTGCAATATTGTTGCTGAAGGTTTACATGAATCAAACAGCACTCAAACGAAAAAACACAATTAGAAAGAAGGTCTTACTAGTTTTATTGAAAGCTATTCGATGATGTCTAGTCAACTTCTTTTGAAAAATATCTTCAATGAAGGCTTTCCTCTTCTCTTGATAAAGGAGCCTATAGCAGGCAGTCTCTCTCCCAAATAAATCACCTATATCAGAGTCAATTACCAACAATTCCCTTCATTATATACGTTAATATTGTTCGCATATACTGCCAATACTGCAATTTGAAACAATTGAATGTTGGGATGCACAATAAACATAGCGGGAATTTTAAAAAAATTACAGACCAGCGTCCGAAAGTCCGAATTTAGCGTACGAAAGTCGAGTAAAAGGTGTCAATTTTGAATGTACGAAAGTGCGAATTGTACGAAAGTCGAGTGTACGAAAGTCGAGGACCGCCTGTACTAGCCATTAAAATTCTTGCATTCATTCCACATATCTTTCTTCGACCGTGATTTATCCAAATGCATTTCTCAATTGTTATGACGCGATGAATAATAAAATATGGCCATTTATCAGGAATGTCTGACTATGCAAAACTGCAGCCAATGAGAAGCCGCAATTTTCCCCACCCCGAGCTCCTCACCTTCTATTTCCTCTGCAGTGCCCACTGCGCACAAATTTCACGAGTGGGTTGCTATTGCACGATTTATCATGATGAAGAAATGAGTCTTATCCAATTCCCACTTTATCTAAAGCAGTACAGGTATCCCCCGCTTAACACGGTAGATACGTTCCGAAAAAGTGCCGTGTTAAGCGAATTCGTGCTAAGCGAATTATTAAAAGCCATTAGAAATTCCGTACATAATTTATCGGTGATACTAACATCGAATAACAAAATTGGGCCTAGAAAAGCTCGGTTGGCTAGTTTTATATAAGTTTATTTGCCTAATAACAACATTAGTTATAATTACAAAATTCTAAATGCAATAATATTGTTATTATTTCAATTTTCCGAAATTATGTTAATAAACTGCAAGTCCACGCTACTCATTGAAGTTAGGGTAGTGAATCGCTGACTGCTTAGCACAGCATGTATTTCACGTTGGTGGAATCACAAATTGGACGAATTAACCTGAAATAAAGCATACAGTTTATTAAAGACGAAACAGAGATGCTAACGTAGAGGCAGAAACGGCCAAAAATGGGTAATTTAAATAGATCGAAGAAGAAAACAAAGGAAATGCGATTGGCGCTATTTATTCTGGCAAAGACTGTAGAACGGACGAAAGTACAAGGACAATTTAACCGCAAAGAAACTTTGCACTTAGAAAAGTAATGGCCTGACAATACGTAGAGAATGATATAGATACCTGAGAACTTATGACAGGAAACTCGCGGGAATAGTGATTACTGCCTGGATGCATTGGATGACGAGGGGGCGTCCTCAGCTAGGTTTTCGGATGCATTAAATCTGGAACGTCCAGCCAGGTCTGGTCCAGCTTTTTTGAAGAAAGCATCCAATGAAAGTTGCTTGGCTTTGCAGCTATTTTCCTTGTAAATCTGCCTGTAACACCCAATTGCAGCATTTACTTCGCGATTTACTTTTGAACTGCGGATTTCATCTGGGTCACCATCTTCGAAAATTTGAAGTGCTTCTTCTATAAGGCAGAATGCCCTTGCTATTTCCTTGTTTTTTAAAGTTCGAACAGCTGCCTCTGGCTCTTCAGACATTTCGTCGCTGCAAGACCCTCCATGAGTTTCTTCCTCCCGGTCGTGAATTAACTCTTCATCGCTTAACTCGTGTTGTGCATTTAGCAGATCTTCAACCTCTTCTTCGTTCACTTCCTCGAAGCCAACTTTCCTGGAGAAACTAAGGATATCGGATTTCAAGAGGGAAACATTTTCGCCGACATCAAATCCCTTGAAATGTACACAATCTGGCCATAAATTTTTCCACACGCCATTCATACAGGTTAATGGTACAGCTGCCCAAGCCTCGGCGATAATGTCAATAGCATGCTTTATATTGAATTTACGCCAAAAATCTTTCACTGATTGTCTATCACCACCATCGGTTTCTTCGATCAATTTTGAGAAGGTTCTTCGGACATAGTGTGCCTTAAATGTGGCGATTACGCCTTGGTCCATGGGTTGGATAATGGACGTAGTGTTAGGGGGTAAGAACACAACTTTGATGTGCTCAGATAAATCAACAATATGAGGTGGGTGCCCAGGAGCATTATCAAGAACCAATAAAATTTTGAACTCCAAATTGTTTTTTGCGCAGTAAGCCTTAGTTTCCTTGTGCAGATGGTTTTTAAAATACTCTATAAATAAACCACTTGTAACCCAGGCTTTTGTATTGGAGCGCCAAATCACTGGTAGAAGCTCTTTCGAATATTTTCGCAAAGCTCTGGGGTTTTCAGAGCGATACACTAATAATGGTTTTAACTTCAAATCACCATCTGCATTTCCGCCTAGCACAAGAGTGCAACGGTCTTTGGCAGCTTTAAACCCAGAAGCAACTTTTTCATCCTGAGAGATAAATGTTCTGGATGGCATTCTTTTCCAAAATAAACCTGTTTCATCGATGTTTATCACTTGTTTTGGACTATAGCCACCATCTTCTATAATTTTTGCCAGCACTGCAACGAAATCTTCTGCCGCAACTTTGTCTGCCGCTGCAGCCTCCCCAGTAATTTTCAAATTATGAAAATTGTAGCGCTTCCTGAACCGGTCGAACCATCCTGAACTAGCAATAAATGGCTGCACACATTCTTTGTCCTTGCTTATATTCTTTTATATATATAATGCTTTTTCTTTGATGACTAGCGTACTCACTGGGATGCTGCTCTGATTTTGCCTCTCGATCCAGAGTGACAGCGACTTCTCCATTTTTTCCATGGTTTCAGACCGCGTTCGATTTACTTTTGCAGCGCTTACACTCGTTGCACATTTAAAGCTACTTTTAATTCTCCCCGCGTTGGAACAAATTGTCCTAACAGTAGCTTCGTGTAGATCCACGGCACGCCCAATGCCTGCGATGCGCTCTCCACGTTCGAAACGTTCTACTATTGCCATCTTCGCTTCCAATGCAATAGTCTTTCTCCTTCTTTTCCTTGGCCCATCACTCGTGGCAGATATTACACATTTTGCACTCATGTCCGAAAGTTTAGAATTGGTTTTTATGCGGTAAAACCACTGACAGGCGAGCACTCGGGATTTGAGGAGAAACCATGATGCGCCGTAAAGACGTCACTAGTGGGAACTATCTATCCAACTCGCGGGGTAAATTGATACAATTTACTTCTCTGTATCATTTCAGCACGAGGTTTTTGAGACATCAAAATGCTCGCATTCGCTGAGCTAACTGGATACCGCGGATGCCTTTTTTTCTTCTACGAAATGGAAACTTAGTATAATTTCTCGTAATCCTGTGATACCGATACGGTGGAGGCCGACAGTATAACCCATTACGATGTTTAGATATTGATGTCGTGGTCTGGGCTCAACAAAAAAGAACAAAATGTGTAACATGAAGTTGTTTTTCATTTCGCAATGGATTTTTTCTCAGATTACAGGCATTTGAATAGCTTTTTCCGTCGGCACTGCAAAAAATTTGATGTCACACTCGCGCACTCGGCGATCAACTCAAATGATGATATGATTTTATGAGGGCCAATGTATTTATTATAATTCTTAAAGTGGATGACGTAGGATATTTCTTCCCGTTTTATCCTTACTTAGTTACTCAAAAAAGTAGGCTTTGGTGTATTATACGTATCTGAAGTTAAATTAAGCGGGAACTTAGGTCAACTTCAGTAAAAGTGATTTTTGAGGACCAATCGTGTTATAGCGAATATCGTGTTAAGCGAATTCGTGTTAAGCGGGGGATACCTGTACTGCACGACGTCAATGCTACGAAGTACGTGCGTATTTAACTACTGCTGCAGGAGCAGACGATGCTTTGTATCTCCACGCGAAGCTTAGCTTAAAATTACTTGATCTCGGCACGAAAGCAGACGACATTACACAAATTTTTAAAGGAAATTTCAACTGTATAATATAAAATCTTCTTGTAATTACATCGTAATCTAATAATCTTGCGTGTTATTGATATATCGATCAATATAACAATCAATATGGTTTCATTCCAGAAGCGAATGTGTACGGCTGTTGCTGTATTGAAGGTTAATAAAATTTTGTCCAATTTTTATGATGTTCAAAAACAACCCGTTGATATACTCAGGGTTGTTGTTATATTCTCCAAGTGCTGTGACAAAAAAGAAATGACTTAGCTTTACTTGTCCTCTTTCTATAAATACATGTAGGATAAATCACGGGAGAAAGACGCCGTTTTCATGTAATTGTCTTCGGGAAATCTATGAAACATTGTGATTTTTTATTCACATGGTATTGTTTTTCAATGTAGCGCCCATTTTCTTTATTTTAAAGGTGAAAAGAGTTCAGGAAGGCGATCCTACGAGAACTACCGATAGTAATTGTAATTGTGACGACTTTTCCACAGATTGCAATTACCCCGACTGCTATTTTTTACTTTCCTCGTTAGCACGTTTTCCTGGTTAGTACGTTCATTTTTTGTGGTCCCTTCAGAAACGTACTAAACAGGTTCCACTGTATTATGTATTCAGTGGAGGAATTTCTAGATGATCTATAAGTATATATTGTATGATTTGACGTGCCTTGTATCTGGGCCATTATTTAATGTGCTAGATTGTTGGCCAAATAATAATAATAATTCAAGAGACAGTTGTCAATGGTTAGTTTCAGTGTTAAATTACATAGACACCAAATGTTCTAAAATCATCACAAGAAGGTAACTTACTTTTATTGACATCAACTTGAAATATGCCATAATATGCATCTGCCACAAATAAATATCCCTTGGAATCAAATTTCAAACCCAATGGCCGGCCACACACAGCTTCCTCAATGAATCCCCCTGAAATTTAAATGAAAGACAGAAATTGAAACATCCACATGATAAAAAGGTTATCAGAGCCTTAAGCCCATAAGACGCTTCCCAATTTATTGGCCAATCCATCGGATATTGGATTGTGGACCGACTGACACACACCAATTTCTAGCCCAATAATCGTTTCACAATATTTGACACAATTTCTCAGCCAATCTGGAATTTAAAACAGGTTCTATTTTCTCATGGCCAATCTCCAATCACAATTCAGTCTTGTCGACTCCTAGCGGCCAAACCTAGACAGGGTTCCCACTCTAACTACATTATAAAATTCACGGTTTTTTCCAGGTTTTCACGGTATAAATGTCATCAAATTCACGGTTTGTAGAAAAAACATTTTAGGCAGAAATATTGATCACGTAACAATCATCGGCTGCACGTTAACTAAAAATGAAACAAACGCAACAGATGCCTTGATTTCAAACGCAGCAATGAAACTGCTACCTCTTATGACGTCACCCATAGTTAGCAAAGTTCAGGTCCGGCTAAAGGGTGTGAGTGGGAAAATGGAGAGATCAGGGTGGCAGGAAAGTGAAGAAGTGTCTGATTTTTTTCCAGGGTTAATGTCTTCCAATCGCAGGCTTACGGTCAATGTACCGTCATGGCACACGGACCAATTAATAATAGCGCTTCGAATACACGTGTGCAGAAAAATGCGTGGACAGTATCTACACTTGACTCGGCCTTGAAACATGATCGGATTATCGATTTTTCTTTTAATCTGTCTATCGTAATTATACAATCAAGTTTGAGAGATTTTTAAGGTTTTAAGACTAAATTCACGGCTTTTTCGAGGTTTTTTCACGGTAGACAAAATTCATGGCTTATTCACGGTTTTAAGGTTTTCACGGTTGAGAGGGACCCCGCTAGAAGCTCTTTACAAAACATCCCCTTTGGCTATTTAACAGTTTCTTTTCCAAGAATTGGCGTGAAATTTTCGAAAATGTGGACTAAAGAAGTTGTGTCGCTGTTAATAGAAGCGTTCAAATCGCACGAGCGCTTGTGCAATGTTAAATTGACGAAGTATAAGAATAAAAATTTACCTGCTGATGCACTGAAAGACATAGTTACGTGCCTAAAACTGCTGGTGTCTGTAACAGAGGAAGAGGTGAACACGAAAATTGCCAATTTAAGGACAAGTCCTCCACTCGCAGCTCATGCTCCACCATTCCTAAAAGTCCTCGGTCGCCGTCTTCTCGCCTCTGAAGCCAATCCCTGCACCATATTTTGCGGTGCCGATTACGCCGGTGTCCACCTTCTTCTTCAGCTACCACAGCTATAATATTAGCTGCAGCATGTTATAGTGCTGCTTCTTCTACATTCTTTTTCAGGCAGTTTGCAACGCACTTTATCTTTGCAGCACCTCAAAATAGCTATTAAATTTACATTTATTTCACCACCTCCCTTTCTGTAGCTCATTGGCAATCAATCTGCGTCCGGAATTGCCCTTTTCTCATTTTGTGTTATGTGGCGTTCTCGAGCGGGACATTAAAACACTACAACGGCCAATATTGGTGTAAATATTAATACATGCCGTACGATACGTAAAGCCCAATATTTTAACCAATATTGCGTGCTGATATATTGGCCAATAAATTGGAAAGTGTCAGACGGGCTTTAATCCTGGGAAAATCCAGGGCCATTATTTAATAGGGGGACAACAAATTCAGTATCAAGAATCAGCCCAAAAAAGTTTCATGGTCTTCGGACAGGCTTTAAAGTCATTTGTGTTTATATTATGGAAGTCCCTTGGAGTCAACAAGTTTCCTCGCAATATAGAAAGGATGACACACAGGGAGTACGCAATCTTACAGATTACAAACAAAGTTGAGCATTCAGTTTGAACACCACATTAACATAATATAAATGGAGCAAATTCTGAGTCAAACCCATGCCAATCAAACTAAACCCATGAAAATGAGTTTTTAGAGAAAACTAATGTTACTTGAATAATAATGACACTGTTATCTAATGAACAATAGGGCATTAAATGCAGTGGCACAGCGAGGGGAGGGGGGAATTTGGGGGTTAAAGCCCCCCCCCCCCCACAGCTCAGAGAAATTTTTACCTTAAATCCATTTTACTTAATTGGATTGATATTACTAATAGAATAGTGTAAGGATTAATAAAATATACCTCGGAAAGCCATAAAACTCACCATTCCGAACCATTTATCTTGAAATTCTGCAATTTACCAATCTCGCACATACCGATTATCCTGGTGGGTATTCCATACCCCCAAACACCCCGGTATTTGTTGCTCTTAAACCCCCCCCCCCCCCTCCAGCCTTAATTCCCGGCTGCGCCCCTGATTAAATGAGCATACTAAATTTGACCAGGTATTAAATGCATTGAGATATAAATGCTCCAGGCATATAAAATAGTAATCTCATATCAATGCATCATTTCTTCAGATATGGAGGACCATTTCTCCATCGTTTTAGCAGCATGAATGAATTAATTAGCATGGTGTTATTATTATAGTACTTTACCGATTAAGGTAGACTTCAATGGAGTACTAAAGAAGTAATCTGGGAGCCTCCCTTTCCTTCCAGCACGGCCTTCTTCAATTCAATGTAAGGCCTACTCCCTTTCAGTCTATCTAAAAATCCTATTCTTTTCCTTCTCCTCCCTTGTTTACCTAACATTCACCTCTCTGTCTATTTAACCTTCTCCATTCTTCTGCATACCCACATCTCGAATCCCTCCAATTGACATGGTTTAAGACCCCAAAAAAACCTTCGAAATCACATCCTGAGAAAGCACTTGAGAAAGACCTTACTTCGCACTAACTTTCATTGAAGGTTACTCAACACTACACAAATCCAGATTTTAGCAGAGTTAAAGTTTGAAGGGTTAACCCACTTTCCTTCCAAAGTGTGATTCATGCAAATAAGGCAGGATATTAAATGTAATAATGTTGCATAGTTAAGTCCTTGATAGCTCACAGTGCAAAACACACTAACAATAACACGAATAAAATTGATTAGTTTTTATAATAAAATTAAGATTCAAATCGTGTATGTCTTCTACGTCACTACCTTAACGCAACATAATGGGAATTTCTAATTAAAATAACAACAAATACAATATATATTTGACCTCCCTCGGCAATGAAATTGGACGGAATCTTTTAACGAAACAACTTGGCATAAGTAGATTGCTTAAAAGAAGTGTTCATGAATTTCTAAAGTAAGCCGACTCACCATGACGTATCAAAACTAATAAAGTAATGGTTCAAAAACTCGACTCACCGCACGGTTTTCCGAACTTCACAACAGGTACAACCTCATCGTTCACGAACTTCACGATCTCTCCGCCATGTATTCCAGAGTAAATTTCACCTTTGTATACTTCTAACGACTCCGGGCCTTTAATTTTGCCTTCAAACAAGTGCTCGCCTCGATTCAGATCGCCATTGACAGCTAGAGGGCCTTCTAAAGGCATTGGAGGAGTAACCCTGCGTGAAAGAAAAAAGAACTTGGATTAAGAACATAACAGAGCAACTAAAAAATGAAAATATTGACATGCTTACCTCAATTCAGAAAACTCGAACGGTGGCGGCAGTCCAGGAAGAAATACTATTAGTAGAAATACAATTGTAGCTTCCACAACGTGCCTCAGCAACTTTCTGAAGATTCCACCCATTTTTGATATTGACTAGGTGAAATATAAGTCAGGAAAAAAATTAAATGCGAGAGGTAGTTGAAAGTGACTACAAAAGTAAACAAAATCCTTATCAGCAGCAAGGCCCCCTCGATATACTCACCTCAAAGGTTAAAATTGTTAATTACAGGTATTCCACGCGGAGACTCGATTCTCGTGCTTCGATTTCACAACTTCAGTCGTCCACACCAGTTCAACCACTTCCATGCGCAGTCTGGGCAATTATAGTTACCTAGCCTTCTAAGATACAGCATAACCGGTTCCACCATGCTAACCCCAATCACAACATATTATACGGAAATATATACAGGCAACGGTATCACACCATATCCCTTAAAGACAAATTACTATACAATCACGCACACTTCCGCATAATCACCCCAACCTAAGCAAATCCGATTCATACGAACTCACCCAAGACACAAATTACCAATTCATACGAATCATTCAATCACAGCAGCGACCGAAGCCACGAGAAAGCCCTGTCATTTCGGCACGGCCGCACATGGAGTAGAACGGGAGCAAGAGCAGCAAGAACGGGAGAACGGCTGCGTAGTTACTGCGCCTGCGCTGTTCATCTCAAATCCAGATAGAGCGCGGGAAGTTCCATTTTACATTTTTGTGGAAACTTAAAAAATAGGAGTTATTATCGGACTTAAGAGCCCAAACATTTCCCACTGTTGCCATTTCATGGCTGAATTGTAACTTAATTAACAGTTAAGATTGAATTTTGTGCTTAAGCATCGATGAACCCAAATGAACAAGCTGGTTACTGAAAATTTTCGGAGTGGTATATGCCTCCCGTCACTCAAGTTTTCCCATCAAAATCCCGCCAGAATTTATAAAGAGCTGGCATCTAACATAGCACCGTTAATTAAATTAATATTTGAAAAATCTCTCGCGGAACATCGTGTCCCTCCGGATAGAGTCGAGTAGACCAGACGGAAGAGCTATAATTAAATGTGAGCTAATAAATGAAGGGGTTAGGGGGTGCATAAGCAGTTTTTAGGATTCTCGTTTGGGCGAATTTGTTTCCTCGTAATCATGCCCTTAGGAGTTCGGTGATCTACCTATGTAGATCTTGCAATTTGAAGTACACCGATGAACTGTCACCAGCAACAGCTATCAGTTTCACAGGCACCACATTATATGATGGAAAAATTTGTTGAAAAAAAACATGATCAGTACAAATGTAAGAGCTAATAAGAAAACTTGAGATATGAGATATTACAAAAAAATAGTCTTTAACATCCTATAAATTGAACAACATTGTTTAAAAAATATGAAGCCATTAGGAAGATAAATATATTATCAATCTAATATTTTTAAACACCAAGATCAGTATGATGAAATAATAATGACTGCCGAATTGGAGAAATGTCTCAACAAATAACTTAAGTTCTCAGACTTGAGTTATTGGTTAATTAACCAATTATAACTCAAGTCTGATTAAAATAAAATCAAATTTTACAAACGAGAGGAAATTATTGAATTAATCTTGATAATGGTAGTCACTACAGGTACTTCATAATTAATTATATGACCAAATTTTCAAGGTTCATCAATAACATCCAGACCCATGCAAATAAGACAAACATTTAAGAATCGAAGTCCAAAGTAAAACTTCATTTGTGTTTTTTGCATTCTTTACCCAGATGATTTTCGGACTTAGTAGAAAATATTTCAAGTGGTGAATGACGAAAGTCGAAACGTCTCCAAAAATGTAGTTTAAAACGCGATTCATGAACTTTGGAAACGATTTATCCGTTGATTATGGACAATTTTTTTGCATTCCTTACCTAGATGATTTGCTGATTTAGTTTTTTGGCGCCTTCGTTGAAAATATTCTAAGTGGAATCGCATGAGGAAAATCAATGCATCCCCAAAAATTCTGTTTAAAACGCAGTTCATGGACTTTAGAAATGATTAAACCTTTGATTATGGAATGGGAAATCCAATAGACAAATAAAAACGTTGCACAATGTTGCAAAGTAACATTGCCATTTAACGTTGTCATAGCGTTTCGCCAACGTTAACATTACAATGCAACATTTGTAACGTTGCTACAACGTTGAGACAACCTTTTCTGCTGCTGGGGTTGTTACAAAGGTAGGGGCTGGCGACCCTGTTGGAACTTAAATGTATTATAGTTGATGCATCTAAAGACGTGTTGGTATATATAATTCCTTAGGCCAACACTAGCTATCTCCACCAGTAAACCTTTAACGTACCTAGATACTTTCCGAAGAACCCTTGAATATCTAAAAGTGTGTCAATTGACAATGAAGTTATAAGTGTTTTCACCTAAGCATAAAACTGGATGAAACTGGAATAAACGGAGTGGTACATGGTTAGAAAATGCACACAAGCATGGATCATCCCAATAAATCGGGAAAATTGAGGCAATTACATGCATAATTAAAGTGATCGTTATCCTCCAATATTACAAGTTTCTTTTACTTAGTAATTTTCTGCCGACGCATAGCAATAATTTGTCAAAACAAATTCCATGAGGGTCGTGGTATCAATTTCAGGTATACTATTTGAACGAGAAGCAACATTACCATCAATTTTTCTGATAACTGAAATATACGAGGTAAAATGCTTGTATTTCATCATCCCGATGTCGCATTATTAATATCC
The DNA here is from genome assembly GCF_921293095.1 of Ischnura elegans. Classification (NCBI taxonomy): domain Eukaryota; kingdom Metazoa; phylum Arthropoda; class Insecta; order Odonata; family Coenagrionidae; genus Ischnura; species Ischnura elegans. The sequence goes on along the minus strand of NC_060256.1, from coordinate 83,384,553 downwards.
TAAGTAATAATCGTAGCACATTAACAATAGGAAAACTTGCCCAAGAATAACAGAACAAAATAAAATGATGATGAGCGGCTAAATATTCCCTCAAAACAAATTTTACAGCATGATCTCGGCAGGGGCACAGCTAGGAATTAAGGCTAGGGGGGTTTTAGGCACAACTGATACTGGGGAGTTAGGGGGTATGGAATACCCACCAGGGGAAGCTAGAGGTGCGGGGCCCTCCTCCAGAAAAATTTTAAGATAAATGGTGCAAAATGGTGAGTTTTACAGCCTTCAGAGGGATATTTTTATAATCCTTACATTATTCTATAAGTAAAATGGATTAAACTTAAAAATTTCTCTGAGCTCGCTTATCACCCAAAACCCCCCCTCGTTGTGCCACTGGCTCTCAGCATATTTCTAAACCTTTGTTTAGGCACCTATGACTCAGGCCTGGCCTCGGCAAGCCTTGAGTGTCTTCGCGCAGTGGTCGGCTCAGAGAAATTTTGCTCGATTTTCAAAGTCAATTTTTTTATTTCTTTTGACAAGGAATGGAGAAACTTTAAGTATTTTTGCGAGCTAATATATCCGTTTTACCTGTTCAAAATAGTTTTTATAGCAATCAACGACCCATACAAGTTCCCCATTGAGAGATAAGAAGAGTCAACAGCCTGCAGTGCTCTCACCTCCCCTAATTTCATAGTTACCTGGAGTCCTCATTCCACCCTCATCATTTCGAGAAAATGTTTAAGAAATCATGTAATGCAGAGACATCCAATGACCTAGGATTACTATGCCCTGCAACCTCATCTCTGTACCTTGACCCCTCAAGGAAGCTGCTATTAAAGCAAATGCCGGCCTCGGTGGCGGCGGGGTAACGTCCTTGCCTGCCAAACAAGAGGTCGCAGGTTCGAGTCCCGCCTGGGTAGATTTCCCCTGTCCAGGGCATGGTTGTTCGTGTAAATTTAATTGTTAAAATTTGTTGAATACCCCGATATAAAATGGCCAAATATGAGCTCTATTCGGTGGTCTGAGAATAAAATAAAAAATAAAAATAAATTAAGGATTTATTAATAGGTAATGATGGGGTTGTTCACCAATTTTTTTGATGGTTGTGATAGAGTTTAGAGAGACTGTATTTTTCCATTTCTCAATCTATCATCTACTTCTAAGGTCTTTGCAGGTTAAACTTAAGGGCCTTAACTGTTTTGTTGATAAGTTGATGAGGTTAAGAAGTCTGGCACTAAACTGCTTCTCCTCACCTTTAGACATTGTCATTCACAATTTTGAGAGGGATTTCTTCCCTCAAAGAACAGTTCTCCGTAGCAAACGAGAAAATAAACAAGAACACTAATGACATCACAATCTTTTGAATATGGGGCAGAAACTTTCGTATTTTTTAATTTAATTTATCTATTTTGCTTTATTTATTTCACCACCTAAAATGGCACGAAGGCTGTTACATTGGCTGTTTACATAAATAAATGATAGCTAAAAGAAAACAATAAATGAAAAACTAACAGAAAACAAAAATGTTCAATATAAGAAGGGGCATAATGGATTAGACAGCGGTGACTTGTTCAGGTGGCAAGGAGGATTTGTAAATAGGGCAGAGGAAAAAAGGTCCAGGGAGGGGATTTTCGAAGCCATGGAGTTAAACAAGGATGGGATTCAGTAGAAAAGAGAGGTATTTAGAGATGGAAAGATGGAATCGCAGAATGTGAAGCAGAGTTATTACGTAAGGGACGAGGAGGTAGATGAAAACGGAAAAGAGGAAGAATTTCGTTTGTCTGAAGATAACCGCTAAAGATTCTTAGCAGAGACACGAGATCAAATAAGACGCAGCAGCTAGTTATGTTAGTGAACCTGAGGGAGGATAGGATAGAGTCACAGGCATAATATCTGACTGTGGGGATTCGATGATGGGCTACCGCAAGAAAGAAGTTGACAGGGCGGTTGAGCAAGTTTAGAGTTGTGGGGCAGGCGGTAGACCAAACTGGTGAGCAGTATTCCATTATGGGGAGAATGCATCCGAAAAAAACTTAAAACGGTAGGATCATGAAGGAAGTTAGTCGACAGAGCATACCAACAATGGCCATCGCTCTCTTCATGATCATCAAAATGTGATCCTGAAATTTCAATTTATCAGCAAAGATCACTCCTTGGTTGCAATGGGAGTTAAGAGGAGGGATAGGCTTATTAACAAGGTTGTATGAATGCTAAAGGGGATTGTTTTTTAAAGTAAATTTCATGAGAAGTGAGGAAGCTGTGATTCAGAGATAGAAACTTTGAATGTATATTGTAACGGTGTTTAAGTTTATGCATCAGTGATGTTTGATGAATGGTGTTGAAGGCTTTGGAGAAGTCTATGCAGCAATCATCAAGCTTTGAATTAGACTCGAAAGAGTTGGTTATATGGTGGTGCAGTACTGCAAAGTTAGAGAGAGGCAATCCACCAGGAAGGAAACCAAGCTGATAACGGGATACATAGGGGCGGGAGAAGTGAAGAAGACAACTATGTATGATTCTGTCAAAAATAATGGACAGTAGAGGTAGAATGGAAATCAGACGATCATTTTCAACAACACCTTTAGGGCCAGATTTTAACATTGGCGTGACATTTGCACTCTTTCAGTGTGCAGTGAAGTTGCCAGTGGAGAAGAATGGCCTGGCCAATCTTAAACGATTCTGGCCTTAATGAGGGTCCAGAATCGTTTAAGATTGTCATGAATTCCATCAGATATTTCTTGTATGTTTTATTTTAAAATTAGGAGAGAACAGCTGAATCAGGAAGAATGTTATTACATACTTATTTGTTCCTTCAATCTACCAAGTTCTTTCAATGAATTGTGATTTTGAGTCTGACTGAAAGACCTCATTGATGATGAGAAAATTGTGTAAGAGCATTAAGAAGGCTTTCAAAGAGGCTCATGTGGAGCATTGGACTCTGCCAGGGTGTAACATGGGAAGCTTACCCTATCATTACCCTGTCAAACGAAGAAAACTTTCTGACCTTAGGCAGTTTTAATAGGTGATTATTAAGACATGTTTCCCTGAGCTCTGTGCCTCATGCATGCATTGGTAATCTCAGACGATGTAAAACTCCTATCTAATCGTATAGAAACTAGGTCCCTCTGACGTCACGTGGAGTGGCATCGCATGGCCGCCAATCTGGCCTTTTTCAAATGCGGTTAAAATTGACCATTGCCATTCGTCTAAACTGGGATTTCTGAAACCAAATAGTTAGTATATTGTGAATGCACTAATTGTAATCGATGACTTTCGTTTCCTTTGATGAAGGAAACTACCCTATTGTTGAAGGTGTAACTATTGTGTAGAACTTGTGAAAAGCAACTGTAATGCAACTAAGAAATTAAATGTTTTTATCACTGTAATATTGAGTTTGTGAAGGAAATAAAGGTAATTGTAAAAGGAAAATAAAATTGGTGGTACAGGCTTGTAGGTAAAAATTTGGTGAAAGCTAACTCTTTAAGTAGTTGTTACTGCAAACTTAACCTTACCCTTTAATGACCAAATTGAACAATCCTGTAGATGTGTAGATTACTGTGCTATGCCAATGCCAACTAATGCCAATAACAAAATGATAATAGATGTTGCATTTGGTTGGTTGTACATAATATTATGATATATATAATATAAATATTATGATATATAATATGGAGATCTGTTGAAAATTTAGAGCTGAAGCCCCTTAACACAATTCCTATGTGGCTGCTAGGGTTACCTTCACTTATCACAATACCTTACGTAGAGATTGGAAGGGCCAATGCATGTATTCACAAAATGTATTAATTTTGCAGGGTGCCTCCAGTACACATTGGTATCCTTGAGAAACAACCTATGTCTGCAAATACCAAGCAAATTTATTAATAATGAGTATATTCAAAATGTATTGAGCATTTAAGAGCTCTAGTCATGGAACATGGGTATACAGCATACCCTTGGTCTTCCTAATTGGGACAAGAGGATTGAGAGTTATGGTGGAAATTTTGAAGCAATTATTGAAACTCCATTGGCCCCCTAAAATGATAATTAGAACTTTCACCCATGAAATGAGAGTGCTCACACAAGTAGAAAGTAAAGAGACAAGTCTGAGAGAATGATTCAGTTCTCACACTTGTGCTGCTAGATATTAGTCACTTTCAGAGTGAAGTTACAAATCTGTTTTTATTACAGCTCCTGTATGTTCAGTCCCCATTGAATTACTTTTGAAAGAATGACCAACAAGCAAAAGCCTGAATAGATAATATTACAATAATTGTGTCCGTACACGTACAAAGCTTTCACAAAAAATGAATAAATTTATTATTTCATTATTAGCTTATCAATTAAATGTCTGTACAAAACTCCACTTTAGACCACAACTCAAGCATTCCATCTATGAATGTAACCAATGACACACTTGAATAAAATTGTGAACATAGAGTCCAAACAAGATAACATAAATTACCCTTGTCAGTTATTAATCATTGAAATGCAGCTGCAATCTGTGTCCTTTAACACCGCAGAGCACAATGTTCAAAATCCAACTTTACCAAGCCTGGTGTCAGTTTTAGGATTGGCTGTGGTAGATTGCACAGACACAATGCACTCATTAATCTTGGTTTGGAGATCACGAAGTTCATGGATATGCAGGAGCCTTAAAACTTTAGCAGCTTGATTCAAAACATAGTCACCAGTATCAAATCCAAGATCAGCTTCTTGCACAGGGAAAGGTGTACCCTGGAATATTTATTAAAAATAATTGTATGGTATAATGTTGAACCAATAAGAAAAAACTATACCAACTTCCACAGCATGATTTATTACACTAACATAGTTTTGTCAAATACTCGACATAATCAAGTAATATTCACCTTGAGGTGTTGACTGTTCAATGGAACCATGGTTGGTTAATACCTCATCGATTGAACCTTTGCTAAGCTATTACCATCTAATTAAAATGCGTTTGAGGACCTCATATCCAGCAAGCTTGGGACCAAAGGGTTTCTGGATTTCTGGTCTTCATGGTGTATTTTGTTAATTAATTAATTTATAAATGTGTTCAAACTCTTGTTCTCTATATTTGAGATCCCCACATGTCCCTTCCCTGGCTGTTAGTGTACGTTCATAGCGTGTGCTAACTTCTTACTCATCCCAGAAAAAGGCTCTGAGAGAGGTGCCGTGAGGTGGATAGTCATAACACTACGCAGAAGAATTTTCTAACGTTCTGGTTTTCCTGGACTATGGATTCCGGATTTGAGGTCCTCAACTGTATTAGTATTATGAAATTCCATTAATAAGCCATACCAGAAATGAAATTTGTCACATAATGCAGGATTTAAGATCTGTAACTATAATACCAACTGCCATCCGATCGAATACTCACAGTCCAACTTGTCTACAGGGTTCTCAGAATTGAGATTCTATAAACACTAGTGAACAAAGCAGAAATTGAAAATGAAGAATTCGTTACTAATGAAAACTACTACGTAACTGCTAAATTTCACATGAGATTGACCATTATTTTTACTAACACGATTTTAAGAGAATCACTGAAAATCTCCGTCAAAGTCACGGCAGACTCAACTAGCCATGAAATGAATTTAAAAAATCTGATTAAAAAAGAAAACCTGCCCACCACCTTTATATCTCATGTCACTCAAGGTACCAAAATCGCGCGAGCATACCTGGATTATCACAGACTTTGGATTCTCTAACGCTTCGGCCGAGAGACGTTGTGTCACTACCTTGCTTATGGCACTTAAGGTTATTAGATGATCGGGGTGCTGAGTGACGTTGAGTAACTGAGCCAAGGTATTGACTCCCTTTTTGAATTCGTCTGCTTCGACTGGCAAAAAAGAGAGGAAAATTTAAGATCTGTAACATTAATTACCAACTGCCATCCGATCGAATACTCACAGTCCAAATTGTCTAAAGGGTTCTCAGAAACTACTTTTGGTGCATTGCTCAAGTTCTTCTTCACACTCTCTGACGTTTGATCTTTGTACTTCTCGGCTGAGAAAAAAGGATGTTATTAATAACAATCATAATTCTTCAAACTGAATATAACATTTACTTCTTGTAGGGGCATTCGTAGACAGCCACTTCCATTTACATATTCACCAGATTATCAGACCTTTTCATATAGGGAAGTTCAAGTTATGGATTGGATGTTAATCTTCCCCATGAATTTGCACAAACCCTTTAAACCGAAGTTAGTCCTAAATCATTATTCTTTTATTTCACAAAGCTAGGAGAAATAACTTTTCATTGCTTTAATTATAGCATTACCATTATCAGCATAATCCAGCCTGACTGCGAAAGACAATAACCAGTCCAACTGTTCCTCACGCTTCTTGAAGTCCGGAGCGACAAGGTCTTTGTTGTATTGCTGAAAATAACTTGGCCAATCGGGAGACGTAATGTTCCTAAGATTTTCTCTGTCTTCAATCTTATAATGACGTATTTTCTGGTCTTCAAGCCATACTATCAGAGATCGAAACTGCCTATCATCTGAAAGTAAGATGATCATAGGAGGCAATAAGTTATCTCATGGCCAATAATTAGCATTCGCTCACACCCAAATGCCAAATTAAATGATCAATGTATATTCATACAGGCAAAGACGGGGATAAGAAACAGCCAAATCCCAATTCTATGTTTCTCATTTAGGTACACATACCATCTACATTGAAGTTGTCATGTGCATGGTAGTCCAATGCCGTCAACTTCCTCCTGAACATATTGTTGGTAGAAATAATTCGAATTAATCTCCTATGAACAAGCTAACGAAATATTTATCCACTTTTTCACTGCCGACGATGCCGACAAAATTTTTACGTGCGCATTCCTCACTTCACACAGAAATCAGTGATTTTTTTATTATTATCACTGAACTCTTCCAATAGGTGGCAGATTGACCGAATGTTTCTGCGGTAGTGCCAACATAGTAAAGTCATGAAAAAAACATTGTGCTGAAGGGTTATTTCTATCATTTCTCAATTATATATTTTTATGTTAACATTTTATGAGTAAGCTTCTTTAATTTTATTAATAAATTCATGCCGAAGCGTTGTGATTGAGATTTTTTTCTTTAAAATCCACGGGACATACACGTTGTTAAATTGTTGATATTGGTATCCTTGTAGAAGCCCGTTGGAGTTTCTAGTTTGTCGTTTGGGTTCGAGGTTCATTTGAAGAAAAGTGAGATTTTCTTCAGGAATCTCCGATTATTTGGTGCTACCGGGTGCATATTTGCTCTATCCATTTATACTACGTGCACATTAAGGTAAGCCGACGAATTACATGCCATGTTCTCAAGCTTTATGTAGAAATGAACGAACCAATCAAACATCAAGGTCATGCGCGGTTCTCCACTTTTCTTTCGCGGGTTTTCGTTAAGTCTTCTCAAGATGGTGTCAAGGGCAGAGATTGCCGAACAGTTCTCAAACTTTGGTATAGAAATAGCAGACGATGTTCTTGAAAAGTGTAGGTCATATTTTAATTTAATTCTACTGTGACGTGTAGAGTAAATTTTGTGTTCTTGATGTTTTGCGTTGTTTAGAATTATTTATCATGTCAACCTGTTGCACGCGTTATAATCTGGCGCGGGACTGATTGGTTTTCTCTCTAAGTTTGGTTGAGTTTTCAACGGCCCCCCGTGGTGTGCGGTGTCACTTATGATTTATACATCCATTATTATTTAAGTTTTAATAAGTAACTTGGTTTCGCAATAGTCCCTTACGATGTCGTTTCAACGGCAGACCTGCCCAGTTCAAATGCAACGTGGTTTCATATTTTAGTTGTTATAAATGTTAATAATTAATCCGGAATGGAACACGTAGGTTGATTTTTTAAAGGAAATTTCTTGTGTATTTAGGCTGGGAGGTTTGCGTGGAAGCCGGTGTCGGGGAGGAGGAATTTTTGGAGACATGGATGGCCTACAGTGTTTCAAAATTGGGAGGAGCGGATCCTACGGTAGAATTGGTAGCTCAGATGGAGCGGGATGAATATGGCAAGAAAAGTGGCACACACGGCCGGAATCACACACCGTCCACGCCAGCAAGCAGAGGGAAGAAGGCTGCGGGGGATCTGATAATTTACGATCCATCAAACCGGAACAGTACTCCTACATCTACTCTGTATCCTTGCTATATTGAAATATTATTGCAGATTTCAAACCCACTGATGATGTTTTGGACTTGTGGATAGTTTTATATTTAGCTTTACTGGCAGTATTATTTGTTTCGTCCTACCCTAAGTACCTTAATTCATCTTTGGTAATCATGTATCCGTATTTATCCTCTCCTTTGTTGGTATATTCAGAGGGTAGATTCAACCTGAATTAGTGGATCTAAGCTTGGTAACTTCGTCAGAGGTTTCACAGAAATTCCATCAGTAGATACATTTTATAGGGTAGTCCTTGAGTTACAACTTGATATGCATAAGTTTCATTTTGCTGATCAGGTATTCAAGTGTAGAAAATCTATTCGCATTCGGTATTTTGGTAATCCTCGCTAATTTCTGACTATTTTGAGGCAATCCTCATCGTCACTAGCATAAAATATTGAGATTCGTGTAATGCATCTTTCTAGTTCAATATTCAGTTGCCTGTTTTTTTCTACTGTTCAGGGCATCATTACTCTTTTTGGCTAGAAAATCACCATTTTGATTATCGTCATTCTTCTTTTGCCTCGCATATCTTCCCCTCTTAAAGTGATTCCTCTGTGGATATTGACATGCTTCTGACATTATCTCAAAATAGTCGCTCACTCTAGTGAGTGCATTTTATATAATTCTTCATAATCCGTCTTCCAAATGTGAGCGCGTTTTACCGGCGGCTGTTTCTTTTATTTTTTTATCTACTTTTTTGGCGGATGTAGTATGAAAAAATGATTCATTTAAAATGTTTTCTGACTAGGTACTCATAACGGAAGCCTTGCATTATCCCATGATTTTCGTTTTTGTGAGGTTTTCATCTTTTGACCGTCTGGTGGTACAAGTTAGCATATTTCATTTTGTATACCTTTGGAGTAAAAGGACCATCACAACATGTGCAATGCCACAGCCAGGAGGGTCCGGACCCCCCCCCCCCCCCACATAAAAATGTAAAAACAATTATTCTCCTTTGTAAGAGAAAACAAAATATTGAAAAGTCATGGAGTTTCAAAATATTTCATTTACAAATCAAGTTTTGTCGATTATGGGAAGTGTTAAAATAAGTTTCTCTACTTAGTATGTACCTTTTTTTTTTTTTTTTTTTTTTTTTTTCAAAAATTCTTCCCTAGGTTTTGGGCTCCCCCACTCCTCGTACGAATTTCCTGGCTACACCACGGTCAACAAATTTTTTTGTGAATGTTCTGATAGAGACCCAAAAATCTTTCCATCCAGGAGGTAAAAATTTTCCTGGGTCCATTATTTACGCTGAATTGTTAAAATTGCTCATCCATATCTTTGCATTGGAGATTACATTTAAGAGATTTTGAACAGGGTGGTGTGGGATTTGGAGAAAAGAAGCCTAGGCCAAGAAATCGAGATAGCTTAGGATTGCCATCGAGGAGAAACAGGGTAAAATATAAATCAGAAAATATATATCTCAATAGGGTAGTTTCCTTCATCAAAGAAACTGAAAGGCATTGATTGCGATTTGTTACCCACCATTACTGTATTCATAATATACAAATTATTTGGTTTTAGAAATACCGGTTTAGACGAATGGCAATGGTCCATTTTTATCCTCATTTGAAAAGGGCCAGATTGGCGCCCATGCGATGCCACTCCACGTGACGTCACAGGGACCTAGTTTCTACAAGAGAGGATAGGAGTTATACATCGTCTGAGGTTACCAATGCATGCATGAGGCACAGAGCTCAGGGAAACATGTCTTAATAATCGCTTTTTAAAACTGGCTAAGGTCGGAAAGTTTTCTTCGTTTGATAAGGTATTAATTAACCTTTTTTAAGCCAAGCGCTACCATCCAGCAAGGTATTCAGCTACCCGCTAGCATCCTGCGTCCTATCAGCGCTCAGAGCCTCGATCAAGGTCACCTCACAAGGCGGGAGGGGGAACCAGAAAAACGTCACACGGAGAGATTTCCTTACCCGTCGCGTTTTCGCTCGTTTGAAAATTTTCACTTTTCATTTAATCGTGAAAAATAGATATCGTAATTTAAAAATCTAAAAGCGTGAAATACGTACTCCAGGAGTAATAATCTTTCGATGTAGGCAATAAAAAAATAATAGGAAACCACCCTATTGTTATGCTCCAGAATTCTTAGATTTATGCTACACAGACTGGCATTAGTAATTGGAAACATAGGTGGACGGATTTACTTTTATATATTTAGTTGTTTTTTTTTATTGTAAATTTGCTGTGCATATTTCATTGAATTTACAGTACAAGAAAAATATTATTGGAAAAGAAAACGTTCTTAAAAATGTGATTTTACTAGTCATTCAATAGTCTGGTGTTACATCATTTAAGTCTGAACGAGTTAATAACAATCCTTTCGAAGATGCACTTAAGATTAAGATTTATGCTATAAAAGTTGCAAATTCTCAGTTTAACCTTTAACAAGGGTAAATTATGGATTTGAAATTAAGGGATGGCTTGAGCTCTATGGTCTCTCAAATGAAAGAAGGGAAAAATGACCAAAATACTAAATATCCCATCATGTAATCAACTTTTAAAAGAGAGTTTTGTAACTTCATTGGTTTACAAAATCACCATGATGAGGGAGAAATGGGGACTATTTCATTGCAGTGACCAAACTGCAGTCTCTCAATTATAAAAGCCATGCATCCATGAATGCACTACCCAGTTGGAATCTGTTGTGTGGGTTTAGGCCTTACTTGAGGTACCTGGTAGATAATTTGAATAACTTCCTTGTGTATTTGGCTTTTCTAGTGGAGAGGCTGGTGTTTGGTCACCGCAGTGAAGTTGTCCCATCCCCCACTCACTTATGTAATGATATTGGGTAACTTTATGAGTTCATTTCATTAAATCCATAGCTCTAGAAGTCTAGAGATAAAAGGGTAATGTCTATAATTCCAAATATTAGTGCAATAAATATGTTGGTGCAGTTGACAATATTGTTGTGCAAACGAATACAAATGAACCACTGGTATATAAAGGTGAAGAAAAATTGTTGTGAACTTTTAACCCTGGACAGCTGAAAACAGGAGCCAAAAATACCAATGATATTTAGTTGGTAAACGTGCCATTTATTAACCGAAGAAGCACTTCGATTGGCCATGAATTTGCTCTGTTGCCAGATGTCTTGGATACGTAGTGATCTTTGCTAGGCCCGGCATTTGAAGTCATGTTTTGTACAGCAGGGCAAATGTGCATCCAATCGGAGTGCTTTGCTTAAGTTTCTTTATGTTGTAAATTGTACTTTTTCGTCCATTATTCTACAGTAATTTTGGTTCCTACTTGCATCAGCTGTCCAGGAAAAAATTTAGTGAAAATTTTTCTGCTCCCTGTACACGTAGATTTAGTGATTCACTTACATCCCTTTGCCAAAGGATTATTGTGTATCCCACTCATCAAATATTATATGCACTTATCTCGGAAGTTATAACCCTTAGCCTCTCAAGTCCTTGTATTTTGTGTCTAGGACCAGTAGCTCAGTGAGGGGGGTTGGCTTTGGGTGAAGAACTCCTCCCCCCCTCTAGAGCTCAGAGAAATTTTTAAGTTTAATCCATTTTACTTAATTGGATTAATATTACTTGTAGAGTAGTGCAAGGATCAATAAAATATCCCTCAGAAAGCCATAAAACTCCCATTTTGCATCATTTGTCTAAAAAAAATTCTGGGGAATGTTCACCGCACCTCTTACATTGGCCAGTATTCCATACCCATGATCCCCCAGTATCAGTTGTGCCTAACCCCCCCTTAATTCCTAGCTACGTCACTGTCTAGGACTGTGTGTTGATTTTACTCTGTGATGTCTCAATCTATATTAGAAACTTTGCATGTGTTCTCAGCCTCACTAACTCTTGATTTTTAAAGTAAATACATAATGCAACACAATGGCCATATTATATGTGTGAAATGGAAGTTTTAATTTTAGCTCAACTTAAAGCTTATATTGTTTCATTTATGATGCTGTGGTAGCATTTAGAAGCAATGCTTTTCTTAGCTTCTGTTAATTCCTCTCATTTTAATTTTCCTGTGGCTACTGAAAAATATTTCAAGTTTGTTGTGTGATTTACCTTAATATTTCTATAGCGATGTGGACTTGTTGGAGACATACGGTGGCACGCCAAAGGTAGGCCTAATTTTTTTCTACTTCATTTAGTATGAATTTAAGAGTATTTTTAGTTGAGCATTTAATTTCACTGGTGCTTCTTGAGATTCCTTGGATACTTCGATCTCGTAATTACCATACATGTGGCTGAGGGTTGATGGTGGCATATCACGAATTTATGATAGGAAGGATTTTATTTGTTTAAAAAAATTCTGGTAGTGTGAATTCCCTTCAATATGTTGACTGAATGTTATGCTCATGTATCTTAAATTCATCTTTACTTGGCACCAAACTTATCACAATTTGTATTTTGGAAGCACTTGCATTGCCCTAGCTCATATTTTGTGTGGCAAATGTTGTTGTATTTTTGTTTTTACGAAATGAAAGTGATATCTTGATTTGAGATATGGTAGGAAATAAGGAAGGAAGTTATGCTAAAGAAAAGATGCATAATCAACAATACTGTATTATCTGGATGATGTGTAACTTTTCAGTGTGCTTCACCATGCTTTATACATAGTACTAACATTTTCTTTTAATCATGCATTGAATAAACCATAAGTTGCACATTTGGTTAATGAAGTAGTTTAATCCATTCTGTGTAATATAATACACCTCTTCGTATGGGCTTATAATTATCAAATATATTTTCAAGGTCCATTATTTTCAGAAGTTGTTGTAAGGTTTCTGTGCTTGTTTATAGTGTCAATTTTTAACCTTGTGTATGTTATATTTAATGCCATTGTTTTCATATCACAGGTAGTGGTTATGGTTTTTGCTTATTAGGATATATGATTGAGAATGTTAAGGCTAGGAAAATGAATGAGCTTATGGTATTTGTTTTTAGGTTTGATACCTTTAAAGTGCATTTTCTAAAGAGATTTTGATGTTAAGGCGTCCGTGTATAAGTTGTAATTTAAGTTCCATGAATTCATGTAGCTTTTAAATTACTTCCGAGAGTCAAGTTCTCAGGTCTTATGTCTGGTAATCATCTTGTGCCTCGTTCACACTACCATCATTCTCAACCAGCGTAAGGTGACGTCAGAGCCAGCGTGCGTTCACGCATACCATGGTTAGACACTGGGGGCACCTGATGAGTGATCCAAGTGAAAAATGAATTGACAAGAACGAATAACCTGTTGGAAGGAAATAGGGAATGTGTAGGATAGAGTTCTTGTGTTAATTGCAAAGATTTTCAACGTATATGCATATTATGAGCTGCTCGTGAATTAAATAATTGCATTCCAACATCGTCGGGAATTGTTCCTTGTTCCTTGCTACGTAGAAGTTAATTCAGATGTGTTCCTCCAACTAATCATTTCATCAATAGCCTGGTTTGCATTTTTCTACTGCTTTATTGAGTCCGAATTAAAGTAATTATTAGTAATAATTTGGTTGGTATTAACCCTTAACCAGTGATGTGCAATCTGGGAGACCGCAATAAATAAAAAATTTATAAAATATTGCGACGCCATTTTTATTGTTTTGTTTAATTTTTCTTTGAATGCGTAACTATTTTAAAGCTTTACTATTAAAATTTTTACACTCCCAATACGAACCAATTTTTCATAAAAAATTGTGATTTGAAGCAGGATCAAAAAACTGATGTCAAAACACTTGAGTTATAATTATTATATTTATGTATCAATATTTCGCCAGATTCAAAAATGGCCTTAAATGTTAAAGTTGGAAGGCTAAGTAGTAAGTAGCCATGAAATTTATCCCGCTTATTCCTTTTCTTGATGCATTCTTAGTAAGTGACGTGCGGTCTCACAGACCGCTAATCGAGTTCAATTGCAAATTTACAGAAATTAATAAAAAGAACGTTAAATTTTAAGAGTGGGATGTCCTTGTTATGCAAAAATAGGAAGCTAACGAGAATTATAGATATTTTGAAATCTTAATTTTGAAAATATTCATAATTTTAGAAACGCAGTGGTCTCTCAGACCGCACATCACCGGTTAAGGGTTAACAAATATATACTACTACTTGCCCTTGATTCGCATGTGTTGACAAATCATTGATGTAGGTGCAGAAAAGACGACCTAATCTTGAGCCTTAAGCATCAACTGAGACACACTTTTGGTGATTTGGGATTGAGATACACTAGTAGCTGCATTGCAGTCTTAGCAATTATTGTTTCCTCATTTTGACAAAGGACATGATCCAATCTGATGCCCTAACGTAAATTAAAACTATTTCACTTCACAACCATGGTGGACGAATAACTTGCAGAAATGTGACTTGAATATTGTTGAAATTAAACTTATGAAATAAGAGAGAGAACGTGGTATTTTTTTGCGATATTTAGTATCACCCGGCATTTCTAACTTTATATTCTATTGTTATGTATAACTAGCAGTTAGCCTGATATTTTTAATGATATGGGAGGAACTTCAGTTCAAGGATAACATAAGTTTTTTTTTTTAAACTGGGACAAAGAACTCTTACCAAAACATTAAAATCATTGTGACCATTAGATTTCCGTTAGCGTAGTTTCGCACATTTAACATTATTCTAGCAAAATATTTATAGAGATTATTAAATATGACCGTAACTATACATTGCGAGCCAATGGCTAATTCACTACGAACTATAGCATATCGCATAACTTAAATTTAAAGTTTGCAAGTTTATAATTTATTAACATTCATCAAATTACGGAATGAATCTACAGCACTTTCCTTTGAATAAATTCTGATGAATACATGTAGTTCAGTAACAATGGCCGTCTCCCCTTTGAATGCTTTATTTCTGCTTTCTTTCCTCTTATACCACCTTGTTGCTGCTTCGCCTTCTTCTTTTTCTGACCAGCTTGTAATCAACTTGTGTTCACATATGCATAAACTACTGCCAACCATGGTTGGAAAATGGTGGTCAGAATCCCAACCACGGTTAACGGTAACTTGCATTCACACCTCGTTTTGTAGCCATGGTCGGAGCTAACCAGCGTCGGGGCATTGGATTTCTACGAATTTTTGTTGACAACATGATAAATTCACAGGTAAAGTGGGGTTATTTCATTGTGTATGCAGTTCTTTGGTTTTCCTTATTTCCTTGTGCATCCCAGCGATCAGGGAAGATAATATTATTTAGAGGAACTTACTCGGTGAATTTCTCAGAGATTACCTTAATATGAGATTTGAGATACAAGAATTGAAAGTGTGTTTGTAAGTAATCCAAGAGGTAACTAGTAGCCCTCTTACAAATACAAGATTAATTAACTCTGAGGGCTACTTACAAATATTGGAAGATCGTTTGCCTGTCAGACCCTAGTGCCCCCCCACCCCCCTCCCGGATAAAATGCTGGACCCGCCCTTGTCCATTTGAGTACCTATTTAACTGTAGCATTGTGCATAATATCCTTTTTCCTTATTAAGGAAATATTCTGAAAATCCTGCCAAAGTTTCCAAATATCCACCGTAAGCGACTAAGTCGTTGTTAATTTTCTGTGAGTGACGAATCGCCAATGCGGCTTATATAATTTTAGACGAAAAATTATGGATATGAACTTGCGTATTGAGGTTTAATGGCAGGTCTCTTCATGACCTTAGTTTTAGGCAACACACAGCCAACGTGGCTGAAGAAAATTCTATTTTGTTGTTTTTATTTTGATGGTTTGAACGGAAACTTCTGGCTAGGTGTCAACAATTTAGAGCGAAAGTACTCCTCGTATCATTGCGAATATTGGCAAAGCCAGGGATCTAAGGGACCATCCATTGTTGCGGACAAATCTGTTTGGGGAACCGTTCCGTTCGTAATATTCCCGCCATTTTAACCGCGAAACGGCGCGTTCCGCTTTCAAGTCGTGCCCCGCGGCGCGAAGTTCCTCAGGGTCCCGCCATCCTCTGTTCTTCCCTGCTGCTGGTGCCCAAGCGGAGGCCGGAGATCGCGGTCTCCAGGAGGGACAGAGCCAGCCGCAGCGTTGGGAACCAGTTTTCCTCCTCCCGGATAATTGGAGGGGAGTGGGGATTAAAAGTAGGTGGGGGCGGTTTGCCGTGAGCGTGGGAGAGAGGAGGGGGGAGGGAAGGAGTTGAGGGTTGAAGAATCGCCGACGTTGCCAAATGACTGCGGTAGTATCTTCGCCTTTTCCTACTCACTCGCTCACGTCTTGCTCAGATGGAGCGAGGGATCGCTTTCAAGAAAGGGTGCACGATCACCCCGGAACTTATTTCATAGGAGCGTCATTCTTTTGTACACGAGTTCGGACGAGCACGTTCGATGGGTGCTTTCGGGCATCGATATTACGATCGAAAAGGCCGTTTTACACGGGGCACGTCATTGCGTAGGCATCGATATTACAATCGAAAAGGCCGTTTTATACGGGGCACTTCATTGCGCAGGTTGGCCCCAAAAAAATTGCGAGAATGCAAGCTCGATATTAGAGGAGGGGCTTTTTTGCCATCTCGCACGCGTTCTTGCAATTCACCACGTTTTTTTTCGTACTTAACGTCAGATTCCGCAATGACGTGCCCCGTGTAAAACGGCCTCAAGACTTGTATATATTGAAAGATTTATTTTCCTAGCCTCACTTCTTGTCTGTATCTCCGGACACTATTCCTCCAAATTTGATGTTTTCAGGTCGTTTCGCCAATTGGCTACATGAGTCTCCCTGAAGAGGCAAACTTCTGCAATCGTTCAAAGTGGCCCGTAGGAGACCGGGAAAACTAGTTCATCTCAGTGTATCTCTTTAATCGCTGGCAACCGTACATCGATGGTTAATATCTGCAACATTCCCCTAGGGAATAAAGTGATTAGAGGCCACCATCGTAGTCACTGATAGCATCCAGCAGTTAAGGATTGATGGGGCATACTTTCCCATGGGGCACATGTTCCCTACCCACCTTAGGTTTGAACACTACTTCGTGGTGGGCCTAAGTACAGGATGTAGCTTTTGTGTGACACTTCAAGTTGTGGCGGCGACATGATGGTTTTCGTGTCGTTTTCGGATGCAGAGTTAAAATATAACCATTAGTGATTTTGCCCTATTTAATTTAGAGAAGAAACCTTTGCCCATTATGTGGGGTTTGGATAAAAATTTCTTTTCTTCCTTTTTAATAATTTAGTATTTTCATTAACGTGCTAAAGTCGCCTATTTTTTCATATTAATGCATAAGTTTGTC
Organism: Ischnura elegans; assembly: GCF_921293095.1. Lineage (NCBI taxonomy): Eukaryota > Metazoa > Arthropoda > Insecta > Odonata > Coenagrionidae > Ischnura > Ischnura elegans. The sequence goes on along the minus strand of NC_060256.1, from coordinate 83,367,191 downwards.
CCATCGTCAATATTCAATAATCCGAAGATTGGTATGACAAATTTCTCTCCCTCAATTCTGGTATTAGTTATTCTTGCAATACTACATTATTATTTTGTTCTATATTCTTCGTAAACAGCTCAATATATGTCATCTGAGGTCTTCCTCTGTCGTTCTTCATTTCCACCTGTCCTTCAATGATTGTTTTCATCAGGCCCTGTGGTGTCGCCGATGAAGTTATCCTGTCTTCCCAATGTTTTCAGGAGGCTTCTACCTTGCTCTTTGTAAAACTGCTGCTTTTCTCACACTATTTGTCCTTTTGATAATCATCCTTCTCCTATCTATATCTGCAATTCCTCTACGTGATGATAATTTGGAAATGAACTAGCATAGAAATGTTACCTTTGAATTATATTTTTATAGTCTAGTTTTTTTAGCTATGGAGTAGTAGTTATCAAGTCTAAGAAGTTAGGACATGGATCGGTAGAAATAATATTTCCGTAGTAAATTAGTACCTCAATGTATGTCCAAATTTGGAATAGTGGTCCTGCCAAGTTAATCCTATAAAACGCTGGAAGCGAGTATCTGTGAATGGGTCTAAGTAATGTTGTTAAAATGTTTTTTCGGCGTAGATTTTCTTATCTTACGCTGCGTTCGCCGAATTTCTTCGGCTGTGGGCATCTCCACTAGTATCTTCGGCTAATATTCGATGACTTCATCAATCTCATGGAACCGGCTCATGATTTCATCCATCTCTCTTCATCGCGATGCCTGTGATCCCCATTCTTCTCCTTAGGCGCTCCAAAGCTTCTACTCGTGGTCTAGTCCGCTCTCTCTGTCCTTGCTCACATTTTTTTCTTTTGAATTTGTCTATGGAAAAATGAAAAACGGATTGTAGATAGTTATATTTATTTTCGGTTTTATACTCATTTTAGAAGCGCATTTAAAGTAGTCCCATTTTTCTGATCGTTTAGAGCACAGTTTTTTTGCGTGGAGTTACACTGTCAAGATTTTGCTACCAAAGTTAGCAACTACTTAGGTGGGCATATTAGATTTTCATATTATTTAAAGGCTCTTGTCTGGCACAAAAAGGATCTTGTGTTTATATTTAAAGTACATCCCAAGCAACACCGGAGTGTAGTAGAATTTAGTTCTCGGAAGTATATGTTTTGATATAATGGGTTTGTTGTCTGAATCGTGTTTTCCAGTTTACGTACGTATTGATTTTGTACTACATCGTGATTCACCATCCGTGAAGGCTTTTGTCATTGCTCATTGGTTTTCGGGAACCTTACAAAACGCAATATTGACACGGTGGCCTTGATTATTGCTAACTGCTCCTGGGATGTGATGAACAGTGCTGTTTTCGGTGGTGTTTGAAATAAATAAATAAATAAATCGAAATTAAGCGAATTTCACCACGTAGAAGTTTGCGTTATCATAACGTTACTTCTACTTGTTAATCGTATGGTTTGTAAATTTCATGTACGATATGTTTCGCAAGATATCCTTGAAGCTGCCCCATTTTAATTTGTTTACTGCAAGCAGTAATTTCATAATCTGTTTTCTGCTCCATATTAATCCTCATCTCCGGTTTGTGATTTCGGTCAGAGTAATTTTCTGAACGTAAATGATTTACTCTGTTTTAGTTATTTTTTCTACAAGTAGGTTGTGAAAATTTTCTATTATTTGAGCGTGAATGTAATTTTTTAATTACCTGCGGCTAACCTCTCGTTTTCCAATTTTTTTCGGCAAGATTTTATTTCATGCGTGCCGCCTCATTGCGTGATCTCTCTTTTTTTTGCTGAATTTTTGGTATGTCATTTGTTGCGTGGTGTTTGCCCCTTTCCATCGCTTCTCAACATTCCCACCACTCCTCTAATCCATGTCTCCGTAATCATTCCATATCCGATGGCCTTGGAATTACCCCCTCCCCTCCCTCTTCCGCCTACAACTTTCTCTTTCCCCCACCTCTTTTTTCTCCTTTTCCACCGCCCTTCGGCATCACAAGCGTGACTGCTGTTATCCGGAGGCCTATCTATGATTTTGTCCCCTATTTTCCGGATTCTCTTTCGTCCAGAGTTTGGTTTGGTATCGTGGTCGAGGTTTATGCGTTTTCTGTTCGACAGAAGTTGTGTACTGGTGTCAACTGTTATGGTATCTTTTTTGTGATTTTTACGTGCTGTCCAGTGACGTCATGGCAAAATTAGCAGTGCGGAACTCACTTTCCGTAACTTTTCGCAGAAGTGAAATATGAGTGTGTTTTATTTATTTATTTATTACAAGTTACTATTTACCTGTTATTACTATTTTTTTGTTTTGGTGACGACTGTTTATGTTAGTTGCTTTCAGGCAGCACAATTGATAAAAGTGTTATTTGACTATTATGTGTTTTGCTAACCAGTGCCGCATCAGCGTTCCGGCACTATGACACACTAATACTGCTTGAAACTTCGGTTCATCTTTCGGAACATGAAAAGTTCTTTTGGTTGAGCCCTGTTTATTTTCGCTTTTTGGTATCTCGTCAATCGTAAACAGTTTTCATTGAATTAGTAGAGGTAAACTAAATAATGGCTGAAGTTCGTTATTGCCCTGTCTTCGGAACCCTTACGCTTTGCGGTCTTCGACGATTGTTAAATCTCACTCCTCTAAAGCTTTTCTGAGAGATTTCGTATGTCCGTATTTGCTCTTACACCGATTTGATTCCTATTTCTATTCCTGGTGACAAATTCTGTGAGGACTGAACACTGATAAGTGTGGATCGGATTAGACAGGACCGCTTCTTTCCCACGCATATCATGCTGGGTTCCGGGAAAACATTTTCATTGCTCCGTTTTATTCTAATTATCTTTCTAAATGGCGTTATTTTCATGTCGCGATATGGAGTCGAATAAATTATTTCCGTGCCTCCTGCTCTTTTTAGACCTATTAAGACTGTGATATAATTAATGTAGCTTAGCGTTGTGAAAACTTAATTTTAGTCCACGTAATTATGATCACAGGCCACTTGCTGAAAGTTATGCCACAAATGGCATGCTCTTTAGGAGTACTCGCGCTTTTGGGTTGCGATTGCGTTCATTGAAGATTTTGTAAGGTCAGTGTATGACGTTTTCATGTATTACGTCCTGAAAATCGTTTCTTCGTTCAATTTCTAGTGCCGGGCTGGTTGAAGATATGTAGTCATCCCGTTTAATGACCTGTAGCTGATGAAACGGAGGCTCGTTTTTCGCAATAGCCTAGGTTTTTACGGTATAGAAAATTTTATTTAGTTTCGTGAAGGTTATCATAGGATTGCAATCTTCACTGAAATTCGTTACCCTTTCATGCTATCGTTTAAGGTTATCTGACTGAAGGAAAACATTCAGGTGTGATCATGTCTCCCCACGTACCAGTTAAATCGCCGGATACCTTTTCTTAATTTATTATTTGTTGTTAATCTGTTACCTTTCAATTCAAAAATTTTTCTCTGGGGAAGATTCCGAACTTTTTACTTGTGAAATTGTGAACTGCTCTTTCTTGGAATGCATTCTACGTTCCAAGGACACTACCTGCAGTCCCTGCGACCCCTGCATCGTTCGCAAGTACGTAACAAGTTCCCAGAAATGCTTCCTTTGAGGGACCGTCGGGATGCTAGCGTTGTGGAGGAGTCGGCCGAGTGGTAGAAAGGGGTCTCCTCGTCCGCAGGGATGTATCGTTTTTAGTCCGGTGAGCTCCGTACCGCGGGACAGGGAAATTACCCCTCATCCTGGGCTTTACTACTGCGGTCAGGGAGTCTACTTCCCATCCTCCATGTCCCTGACAGGGAGGGACTCCCCGTCCTTCCCGCCTTTTATTATTTTACCCACATCTTGGATTGAGCTACGAGTGGATTCTCTTAAATCACCTGATTTTTACTGTCTTCATGGATCATTGTGTGTGTTTTAGAATGTAATAATATTTCGGAGAATGATGATTGGCTAGCAAATACCATTATTCTATGCATTTTCTTGCGTCGTGTTAATGCAAATAAACGCTGGTGGTATGGAAAAGTCTTTAAAATGACATTAATTGTAACAGAATTGATTATGCTTACATTCTTACCAGTTTTTTTGGAGAATGGTTATGTTGTGTTAAAGTGATTACCATGTTGGTATACCCGAGCTTAACAGGTGACTAGCGGGTAATATCGCAGGAATTTGGTAGTCTTTTAATAATTCAACGATACACGGTATGAATATAATGTTGGTGGTGGAATTGACGTTAACACTCAACGGAAACGAGATAAGCGAGGTGCCAGAAATAGCGAAGTAGTTGATAGTGACTCCAGTGACGGATTGTGCACGAATTTTAAATAGTTGAAGATAAGATTGAGACCTCAATTGCCAAATTTTCTATTTTTTTACGTCAGTGGAACGTAAGTCATGACGCATGTGCTTTTCTTGTCTCTACTCTTTTGCAATAATTCCCTATTGTGAGGAAATTCACTGTAATGTGTTTCCCCGCCTCATGGAAGTAATATGATCTTCACCTGCAGTCCACTTATCGGGAGGTTGATATGGGGCGAACTCTTTCAATTTTCATTCCGTCATATGGTAAGAAACGTTGAATCGATGAGTAATAATCCGAGGAATTAGACATAAACAAAGAATAAACTGCGATTGCACGGGACCAGTGATCGTGGAGAGGTAAATCTTGAGAAACCATTGGTGTATCGGACGAACGCTCTAGGGGATTTTTTCTAATGGCAATTCATGTGTACGTCTTAGTGTTTGATATATCCTTTCCCTATTGTTTGTTTAGGTTTATTGATTCACGGGAAGGAGTCCCGTCACATGTTTATTCTTACCATCTTACGAAGTAACGTAATAGTATATAATCATTTACAATTTGTCAACGTTCACATCGATGTGAAATACTTACTAATATATGGGGCACTTAAGGAGATTGAAATTTTCCTAATAAATTCATTCATAAAATGTTTGACCTCGATGAACTCGGAAGTTTCCTTTGTAATACCTTTAGCTCTGGGCCTATTTAGCTACTCCTATCGGTAGCAAAATAAATGGTGCATGGTTGGTGAGAGCTAACCCTTGCTTTAGAATTGCACGTGTCATTATGGAATCGCTTAAATGTAGTTACGTGCATTGATACCCCTGCCCAAAATTTGAGATATGATTCGTAGGGTATAATGCCGATGAAGTTACTATATTTCTTTTTTTTTTAAGGGTTGTCGTTATCAATTTATTTGTAATTTTTTTATTCAATCTTCTACCACGTTATGTGGGTTGAAAGTGTCATGGAAAGGAAGTTGGTAGTAGAACGAAGGCATTATTCTACGTCTTTAAGCCGAATTTATCACATAATGGCACTTGTTATGTGGGAATCGCTTAAATGTAGTCACGTGCATTAACACCCCAGCCCAAAATTAGAGAGATGATTCGTTGGGTATCATATTGGTAAAGTTACTGCATTTTTTTAATGGGTTGCCGTCATCAATTTATTTTTAATCTCTATTTCGACTGCATGCTTGGCAGGTTTTACTTCTGCAACATGATGTCGGTAGAAAGTTACATGGTAAGGAAGTTGGTAGTGGGACGAAGGCATTACTTCCCTCCTTGAGGCCGACTCGTCGGTCTATCCCCTTCCATTCCTACCGTTCACTTTCGGTTGGGGGCGGAGGAGGCGGCAGCGTCCCTTTCCCCTTCCACTCCTCCCTCTGGGTACCATGACCTCCCCATTCCGCCGCCGCCTCCCCCCTCCTCCACGCGCTTCTCTCCCTCTCCGGATGGTCGCCTCATTTCTTTCCTCTCTCACTTTTCAAGGCCATTCGCCCTTCCTCGCAGGCAGCCGGTCGTCTCTCTCTGCCTTTCCTACCATTGTGTCCCTCCCCTCCTTCCGCTCGCGTTCAGCCCGACAAGCGTTCCTTCGGTTCTCTCTGAGGAGGGGCAGTTCTCTTCTCCGCGCGCTGGGCGAGTTCCCCCACCTCAAGACTGGAGTCTTGCCTCTCTTCCTCTGCTGGGAGAGGGGGGGATGAAGTGTAGGCAGGAGAGGAGAAACTCGGAGCTTCAGAAATGTCCGAGGCAGCGATAGCGAGGAAGTTTTCTCTCTGCCTGCCGTCTGGGCGAATGTTCCTATCCGGACGAGACTTACCGAGTGTTGAGATCAGCGTTTTATTAACTCCTCGGCCGTACTTCGGTTCGTGTGGTGCCTGTGGTTTTCTTTAGTGTGTACGCCGGTGTTCTCCTTGCTGGATCTGGCCTCCGCTCGTTGGATGTTCTCTCGACCTGAGATGCCTTCTTCCGTCAGCGCGCGCCGACGCCATGCTTGACGTCGAATTGCTGTGATGAGATCCCAGGGGCATCGGTGATCTGTGTATGCTGCGCCTTCCAGCAGCGTTAAAATTATTGGAAACGAGGGCAAGATGTGATTGTTTGTGCTTAGTCGTTTTGCGTATCATATTTCATCTTCTTCGCTAGAATTTTCATTTTTTAAACTAAAATTTCCTCCTGGTTTAGTCCTGTAATATGGTTTTGCATGCCGTAATTGTATGGTTTAACTTGATAGTATTACTTCCTTTACCTAGTTTAATTTATCTGATATGATTTATGTACGCATTATTACCCTGACTCTTCTCTCACAATTATCTACCTATTATTTATTGTATATTCGATTACCTACGTAGTTTTCTTAGGTTGATATCTGTAGTAAAGTGGAGAATACTGGTCGGGTTTACTCATTTGTATCAATTTTGGTGGTAGCCTTATACTTCTTTGCCCCTTTAACTTTAAAATATCTATTTGTAATTGGTTATTCGAATGCTTTCTTCATGTTAGAATATATCGTAGAATATTGGGCTCGGTTACTATGCTGTTAATGAAATCATATCTGATACTCACGATGTTGTGACTGGTTTGTAGCCGCGCATGACTTCCGGGGTGTTACAATATGAAGATGTGCAAGGCACGATGCGTCCTTTGGTTCAGTGATGACGATGTTCAGTGCATTGAACCCGGGATACTCATCGCATGCATTTTGAACTCGGAGTGCTTATTCCTTTTATCTTTTTTCCAGCTACTTTTTCATTGCTCTAGCAATAGCTTGGTTTAGTCCCCACCGTGATGTATTTGTAAGTCGTACTGAATAAGGGGTTTCTGTCTTATTAGTATTATTATAGCCTTTTCGTCGTCTCTATGAAGCTCCCTTAATTGTGTTGAGCGCTGAGTTGTATTCCGTAGCAATGCAACGACGACAGATAGTTAGAAACCAAGGACGTGGAAAGGAGAGGCCTTATCCACAATGTCCTTGCGCCCATTAACTCAAGTCTCTTATCAGTTTTTTCCTCTCCTGACCTAACTTCTTCTTGTAATGCGGATGCCAGATCAGGATTAAGATTTCATTGTATTGGAGTACGATCGATTTTGATCAATGACGATGGCGAAGCTTGACAAGTCGTTTAATTTTGTTAAATTACTCTAGAACCTATTTTGCCTACCGAATGCCCTTGAAATGAATCGCGGATTTCGAAGCATTCTCTTTGAAATTCAAAGTGGAAGACAGTTAATTGTAGGTTTGATTTCATGTGTAGTTTGTACCCGTTGGTTTGTCGATGTTTTTAAATAAATAAAAACATTTTTTCAAAATGCTTTTATTTCTAATGCCTCGGGATAATTATCATTTACCGATTTGACTGATGCATCATGGATTTATTCTATATTATATAAATCGCATAGACCTAGCTCGGAGATATGTTTGATTGCCCCGTGAGGATTCATCTCAGCTTCTTAAGGTTTATTTATCGTAACTCGTATCTGTCGTGGCCACCTATCTGTTCCGAATAATTTTTTAATGAGAGCACCTGTTGCATCCATCAGCTGGTTGGGTCGGTTTCCTCTTTATGATCTACCAGCAAGTTTTTTTTGGCAGTGTGTGACAGAAGGTATTTGTATCATTTTTCAACTTCAGATACCGTGCGAAAACATGCATTTGGAGTTTTGCCGGAAATGGGACTGTTAAATATCTTCATAACATCGTTACTGTGATTTTGTTTTGTACTCCTCACCGTCCTTATATTGTTGAATTTACGCTGTCGTCGTAATGGTAGATATGTATTTAAGACACCATATAGTTTTAGTTTGGCAAAATGTCTTATCTTCCATTGAGTTTCGGGGGGGAAATGAGACTACATGTACATAATACCCTGCGAGCCACCTCTAGGGTGTTTGGCAGGGGGCACTAAACATCCTAGGCAATCCTAGCTACTTTTGTTGACACGAATTTTATTCTTTTTAATGAAAATATTTGCCCAATAAAGAACGGCCTTTAATTCTATTGGTTAAATTCTAGAAACCAGCTCCTTTCAAGGTTTAGCGACTTCAATAATTTCCACAACCAATGGAATTTTTTCGACTATTGTGTGGTTGCCCATGTGTTCTCTCGTTATTTTGTGAAGCGCAATCGTTACATTTAGCGATAATATATTCGCATTCTTGTAATCTATTTCCATTTTTAAAATTTCTTGTTTTGGTTGTTGGAATAGGTTATATTCACTACATTGAATATTTTATTCATTAGTTAGATGCATTTCTCGTCCATAGTGAAATTGAAGGATGGGTGGTTAGTTGGTCCGAATTTGAGTAAACCTGGCTTAAGATTGCATGCAGACCAAGTTTGTTCATAAAATCTTTACCGTTTGGCCAGCTGAATGGTAGTTATTTATCCTCGTGCCTACTGCCTGCCGGACGGTTTCCACTTCAAAGACTGTCGTTTGTTTCGTGCTTGGCTCGGAGAATATTAGGTGTGCTTCGAAAATGCAGTTTAATTTTTTTTTCGTCGTGCGGTCTGCCGCAGTGCGGTGCAAATATAGTTCCCCCCTGCTGCCTTAGCGACTAATGCACTCCGTGGAGCTACTCGAGTTTCGTTTGGCGGGAATGCGGTGTTGTCGTTTGCCTTCGCTCGTGAAAGGGCTGCAACGTGAGTCGTGATAGATCTCCACCCACGTTTCGACTGCGTTTGTGGTCACGAAATCCTTTCTCCAGGATCGGGAGAGCTATCATCGAATCTCCGCCGAAGCTGGGAGAGCGTGCGATGTTTTTCTTTACTATTCCGTAAACTATCTGTGAACTGCTGCAAACTACTCTCATTTAAGTCAAAATTACAATTGTTAAAATCGTATTGAATTGTTTCTTTGCCGTCTAGATGCCATGTCCGGAGCAATACTTTTTGATCCAAATATCGATTTTCGTCCCATTAATTCGATTATTCTTGGATTTAGTGGAGGAAACATGGAAGGAATGCGCATAATGTAATTACGACGACTGTACGCACTCAAAAAGTAACAAGCTGAATCCACTATAACCAGTGATTATAAATCGGCGATAGCTAAGGTTTATTTTCCATTAACTGTGGTGCCCGCTATTGTTCATGGGAACGTCATTTCAAATCAATTCCATTTTTTTCTTTGAACCAGCCTTGCCCCTGTCTTATTCGTGAACCACAGACGCCCTTTTCGCTCACATTATGTGACCAGTGGGTATTTCGCGACGAGGTCCAATATTCCGGTCGGCAGTGACTAAATACTGTTCCTCTTAGTTTTAGGCCTTTGTATGGGCCTTGCGGATTCCCAGTTTGCAAAGAGAATGTTGCTCTTCGAATGGATTTACGGAGTCATGCCGTTAAAGTTTCCTTTTATTGTGTTTCCCCAACGAAGTAACTAGACTAACATACATGTTACTCGAAGGCTTATTAATGGGATATGTACAAAATTAATTGTTTATGCTGAAGGGTTTTATTCTTTATGGAGGATTTATTACTGAACACAATTTTTGTAGGAATCGGTTCGCGAAGTAAATCGCACTTTGTGTTCACGGCTCCTAGTTAAAATTTTGTTCTTTCTGCCATCGAGTCCCGCGATACTCTCCATTTTTCGAATTGTGGGTATTAAAATCTACGGTACTGTAAATAGTTGTTCTTTTACAACATGTATTGCGTATGTTAGGAAATGTTGTATCATTCTCCAGTGAATATTTGAACTTTCTTTCCTGCATTTTATCCTCTTTTTTACGAGTTTAGTTTTGTTTTATACTTAAAAAACTCCAACCACGTAAGCTTTTCTGGCCACCTTACCCTAACGTACCCCAGAATTTTGAGTAAATTTTGTTTGGGGGGACAGGGACGTGACTGATTCTCTGGCCTGGTGGCGCGATTTGTGGCTTGCCAAATTCTCTCGCGGTTATCGGAAGTCATTTCAGGTTACGGGTCTCCCCTCGTTGGAATACCTCGGTGAAGACCCCCTCACTCCGCCCTTGGCCTTGGTGCCTCCACAGGGTCGTCGCCCTCTCCAGTTTCCCCTCCTTTCCCCCCTCCACGCTTCTAGCCATCTCCGCGGACCCTCACCTCACAGCCTGTTGCCTCTGCAATCGGGAGCGTTTGGTCGTCCTTTTTGACTCGCGTGAATTATTTACCATTTCCATCTTTCCCGCCCGTATTTGTCGTCGTTCATAAGTTCTGCTCGACTTATTTAGTCAGGGGGACTTGCAAATGAGCGATGTTTATTTCGTTGTGCTCGCGAATATTAATCGTAACCCGAACCATAAAGAAATGCGAAAGGGAACTTGTCATTCTCAAAATCAAATTGTTGAATGTAATTTTTTCTTGTGTTCTCTGATGTTGGTAACTATGAATATGTTACAAATACCAGTAGTCGAAATTACCCCCATCTCCATCCCTCACCATCGTTGGGATGTCCCGGAATACATTTTGTTTTCGATGTAGCACGCTTCACGCCCACATTTCTCAACGATGGCTCTTACATAAGGTTCTTAAGAACCTTGGCTTTTACATACGATGATATATGGCTAAATGTATCAGTACATGTCGTTGTTATTGGGTAAATTTTGACTCAATTATTTCACCTTACCATAACTCCATTAGCTCTCGTAGCTCTTTGGTACTTGAAGCGAAACTTTGTCCAGTCTAAAAGGCCCACGAAAATATTAATTTATTTTATAATATCTTATTAAGTAATTGTATTACTTCGTTTTGATTGGAGCCAAAATTTTGATTTCCGCTTATGGCTATGATTTCATGTGCGCATCGGCGTATGCTTGTGTCTACAGGAGCGGGGCAGGAAGTTGGTCGGGGGTGGTGATTACTGGCCCCTGCCACCCCTGCCGGCGTCGCCTCAGGTGCGCTCTTCCGGATGACTGACGCTTGGGATTGGGAGCGCCTCTTGTTGGCTGCAATTTGGCTGGGCTTGCGTTGTAGAGTGGTTTTCTGGCCTCCCCCCTGGTTTCCCTTGCCTTTCCGTGCTGTAGACGCGCATGGTTACATCGCACCTGAGGCGGGTTGCAAATCCATGCTAGGCTCATTGGCGACGGCAGACGAGATGTTGTGTTACTTCTGGGACTCTTGTTGTTTGGAGCGGCATTCCTTGGTGTATGAAAGGCCATATCAATGATCAATCCCTCGCCCACAGTATCCATGAGAACAGACGACTGCAAGTTGGGTTCTATAATCTCGGAGAATTTTGTCTTCCCTAGAGCGTGATCAGTTTTGTGGTCCTCAGCGCCAGTGGAAATGTCGTTCAAAGATTGTTTTCGGATAATTTAGAAATATAGGCTAAGTTCATTTTACTTATATATTTAGAAGGAAATGTGTACATTTTATATTTATTGAGAAATCTCTGTATTTAAGTATCTACAATACTACTCAAGACATTGGTTTTATGTTTTTTGTTCTTTTTTCCGCCAAAGTAGCCTAATACTGCGGAACATTGGTTAGAGGAGTTACTTTTCTACATTTCAGTGTTCATTTTCTGTGGTTTTTTCAATTTTAGCCATCAGCTTTTCCCTGCTGCGTATGGCTCGCGCATCATTCTTGGTGGATCTTGTTATTCGCCCCGACCTTTCGTAATTTCTCCGTCTCCTCCGCACTGGGGTTAAGCTTTGCAAATTTGACCTCCCTCGGCCAATCTTCATTCTTTTCTCGGACGAATCGTGTTCCGTCAGGGTTACATAAGTGAGGGGTGTTGTCCTGACAACCCCTCCCCCTCCAAAAGCGTCTCGCTGCGTCTGCCTTTGATGCAAATGAACCGAACTTGTGAATGGGATCAGCCATTCCGTCTCGGAAGCTTACCTGAATTGGTTCAGGGAATTTTTGTGATGGTGCACGTTTTTGCGAGATGGATATTTGCTTGTTATCTAATCTGATTGTCCCAAATTTCTGAATGCCACGGCGATAGTGATTTTCACGATCTCTTCACCAGATAGTATTTTACTTCGAATTGTAATTATTGTCGTTAATGTTTAATGTTAACTTTAACATCTGATCTCTGAAGGTAGTAAAGACAATTCCTTTCGTATTGTAATTAAAGGAAAAATACTTGTTGGCATCAAGTTTTATCCTGGAAGCCTGGAATGTTAAGTTTTTGTTTCAATGGATGACTGAATTTTCAGAATGCTTGCGGTAGTGAACTCAACAGTATTGATGTAGACGACGTGTATTTTGAAGTAATAATTTTAGTTAATTTGTTCTCATTCAAGGCGCTACTCGTTTAATGAAATGGCTTCAGATACTTTCCCTTATTTTCTTTAAATATTTACATGGTCGATTGCGTCTACTAACGCCTCCGTGGTATACAAGCTATTATGATTCCTCATGAGATAATCATACTCTTCTATTAAGTGTTAATAATTACAATATTATTCAGTTTCCCGTTGGATTGCTCTTCAACTAGGCGAATGTTCAGGTATACCCTGGCGATTGAACCCAGGATGTCGTTATTCCGCTGGTATTTAATTATCCTATTTCGTGTTAGAAGATCGATAAAAAATCTCGATATTTGTGCGGCGTCATCGTTTCATTGGTCTCGTAATAATTTGTTGACTGGAATAAGGTAGAATCGTTCATGAAGTATGATAGTCGGGGGGTTTTACCACGAGGTTTAGCTGATGTGTTTACCTCGAGGGCTAACTTTTCCTTTGAAAGTACAATACCGTGTGGCCTTCGTAAAATGTCGTTATAGGGGTGGAATGCTTTATCGGGGAGGAGCGAGTGTTCAGTTGGAAAAAATCCATTTTTCTTTTGTCCATTGAAGAATTTTAGCTGAAGGAACACAATGCTAACATTTCCGTAGTTGCCCGTCTCTGGTTAGCTTAGCGGTATTTTGACGTCTCGTTGGCCCCCATTAACTCCTGGCCAGGTAAATTCCTTGGCGTCAGACCCTAATTAGTGATTAGCGAGGGTAAGTAAGCCTTCTAATCGCCCTTCTAAGTGTGGTCAGCTTCAGCTGCAGCATCAGTTGCTATGGGGTTGATTTTATGTTTGTTCTACCTTCACCTTCGGAACTTCGGTTATTCTCTCTTCCTCCTACATGAGGTACAGCAGATCAACCTCATCGTTAGAGGTTACGTTGGTACGATATCGTGTTAAACATGATACATGCAAATTTTGACTAATTTCCACTTGATGCATCCCAAAAATGTCTTGATTTAAGCTAAGGTTTTTGCTATTAATGCTAGTAAGGCACATATGTAGCGAGAGTGATGCTTCTTCTGAATGCACTTCGCTACTGGTTGATGTTGAAATATGGGATCACGGCATATTTCGCGCTCAATATGAATCTATCATCGAATTAGGTTGGTATCGCCGCTTCTCGTTGCTGTGCATCGAAATCCCGTCTCAAGACTTGATTGTGCCTTCCCCCGAAAAATACGTTCCGGTTCCTTAGATTCCATCCGCCTCCGGCCCACCTGCACTATCCATTCCCCCTCCCATAGGCGTGGGAACGGCTGTGGGAGTCAACCACCTCATGGCCGCAACGGACTTTTTTCAAAATTCGAATTTCCTCTGACGGGGTGGGTGGATGCGTGCGTAACAATCGGTGCGCTGTCCGGTTGCGCACTGGCGTCCTCGCATCCCTCCTTAGGACATCTACCTGCCGTTCCGCATCTTCCTCTTCCATAATCCTCAGCGCCCGACACCTGGCGGGTTGCTATGACGATCAGTGTGCGAGGCTATAATCTACTCAAATCGTATTATTGCGATATCGCTTGTTCTGATTATCTACTACTTTATTTCTCGTATCCAGTGATTTGATTTCCCATTAGAAGAACGAACGAAGTAGCGTGAGGTAATTTTGACCTTTAGTTAATCCTCGAATTAATTGAACAGTCTACGTCACCTATGTTGTTATCGGGGCATTTTCTTTTTGACCGAGGACTTCTATTTCCCGACATCAGTATACATACATATTTGGTTTAATAGAAACTGCGCCAATGTCTCATATGACGTTATCACGGCGTTTTCTTTTCACTTAGCTCTTCAACTTCACGATTTCAGTAAATGTACATATTTGTTTCAATTCGCAATTTATCCGGAAGCTGTATCGCACTGAACGCTCAAGGACTGTCAATGTCGGATTTACCATTGGCGATGGTGTAACACGAGAAGTTTTTCTTGATGCGTCAATTAGGGCCATCGGGCTTTAGTCCGCCGCATGGAAGTTCATGAATTATCAAAGCGAAAGTCATCGTCGATAATTCAATGTTAGATAACCTTATAATAACTGCTGTGTACGAACGTACTATAGGAGCGGTCTTCTGATGCGTTTTGGTAGTTAACCCTATCGGTTGCTGCCTTGAATATTTTTCATCATGCGATGCAGTCGTTTTCCCATTTAAACATTTGGAGATTATTTTATCATTGTTATTGACAAAGCAAGAATACGGTCCGGACCAGATCCCGTCTGCTCACCTGTAGCCTCCAGATTATATTTGTTTGTCCATCGTATTTATCGGTAGTTTAGTCCATTTAGGTGTCTTCCGAATTATTTCATGCTCTGCCCTCGAAGCCATCTGTCGAGTGTGTCCTATTCGAAGCACTGCTGAACTCCACCATTTACTCCTCTAGTTTCATACTCGGTATTCCTTCACGTTATGAGACGCCTATCGTTATATCGCTGTCCCTATTAAATGCTTGGTTGCCTTTCTCTCAATTTCCAGGTTCTGATGTATAATGTTCGAATGCGTTCTGATCTTTCGTTCTTTGCGAAGTGATCCTTGAGTCTGCGCTGTTGTTCCCGATAATTCCCTCTATCAAGACTGAATCATGTCTATTCTGGACGATGGTTGACCCTCGAATGCGGAAGTCGTGCAATGTGCTTCAGTTAAACAGCTGGCTTTAATCTATAGGCGTAGCTCTCAGACGTGAAAGGCAGTAGTGAACTGTCTAGTTACTTGCCATTCCTTCTCACTCATCCGAAGTTGGAAGGGAATAACTCATTGGGAATATTCTGACATTATAAAATGATTTCGTAAGGCCGCTCTGATGTTTTTTTAATGGTTGTTTCGCCGCACATTCGCGATGAAAAATCTCCGGAAGACAGTTTGAGTCACTCCGGTCGTCATTTCTTTCGTTGCGTGATTGCCGGCGATGCTCCAGCACAGCTGACGCCTCTTACGGGCGCTCCACCCCGTACACCACCCCACCCGCCCATGTCGTGTTGTCGTCGTTAATTGATAGTTAGGGGTTTTTGGAGCGGTGGTGAGATGAGGGACTGCCCGTTCATTGTCATGCCCGCATGCCTGAATCATCTCGGCACGCGTCTGTCCTTTCTTCTCTCCCCTTTTCGAATTGCACTTCTCCGCCTCGTGTGTACTCTTGCCGGCTCTTCCCGTTTGGTTTATCTCGCGTTGCGACTTCCATCGGCTTTACCCCTCCACTTGGTGGCGCGCTACCGCCTTGGGTCTCATTCGCGGCTAAACACTTTTACTGCCGTTGAATTGGTATGATCTCCTGGGTTTATGGATGCCATTTAAAGACTCCTACACAGCCCCGACCTGGGAAAATTTCAGATCGTAATAATCTGACAAATCTTTCCCTCTTGACCTGGCGTATTCTGTATTTTCGCGACAAATTAACGTTTGTTAATTAAAAATTTACAATATTTATACTGAATTTATAAGAACACGACGCGTTTCGTTGTTACCACAAAGCCTCTTGCTCACACAAGTTCAGTGTAAAGATTGCAATGTTATATTTAACCAAGTTATTATCTTGAAATTTTCAGGATGAAATGAGTTGATGTTAATGTAAAAAAAACTTGGCTTCAGGGAATATAACGGCTTTGAATTTTCGAAGTCGAGAAGTAGGCCAATGTTGATAAGGTTCGCACACTTAAATGTATATACCCTTCAATCGTCAAGTTGATGTATGTTTTTAACTAGTGGTGCGTCGCGATAAAGGTCCGGCCGGTCATGAGTGTTGTTCTCAATTGTATTGAGTGTTATTCTCAAGTGTTATCAATGGTATTTGCTGTAGGAACATTTTTCGAAATATGTTTTTTCGATTAGGTAATTATCTGGCAGCAAATACGTTAGCTAATAGCTACCATTATTTAATTTTTACCAGTTTCGTCTCTGCATTTCTCCAGGGTTTTCTTCCGCGTCAGATTGTTGGTTGACAACAGTTTCGCTGGCTATCCTGCCAGCGTCTTCAGGTCGAAGGCCAGCGAAACTGTTGTCAACCAACAATCTGACGCGGAAGAAAACCCTGGAGAAATGCAGAGATCAAACCATCGCCGCGGAAACCTACGCTCTAACATTTTACCAGTTTCATTTGTAAACTGACTGTTTAGGAAAAGTCCGGGTCGGATCAGTGTGGTGACCGGATGATAATCGACCCTCATGAAGTTAAGTATGCATTCAAAATTGTAATCTGTTAAAAAAGAATCAAATATACATAAATGCATTTCTTACTCATCGACATCCTAACGAGGAGAATTTGTAGCCGTTATATTCCGAGTAGCGTGTGCTCTGCGTTTTAATTTTCTGGTTTACTTTCAGTTTTTTAATCATATGTATTCAGTACATTCACTAACAGTGATGATTTCGATAGCGTTTCTTGTGTTATCATTTTCTTATCTAGATATCTACCTAATCGCATGGCTCGGTTTAACCAGACCTTTTTTTCCAACGTAAGACGTTGCTCGCAGTCAGCTGATGGGAATATTTTTTGCTCGCTTCGCATAGTATATAATAAAATCCAATAAATAACGAGGTTACTCAGTCGAAATGTTTTTCAGTTCATAGCCATCATTATATGTAGTCTTGTATGAATGAGATTGGGAAAGAAGCTCCCTTTCGTTATTCCAATCGATTCTTGTGTATCAAGTATTCACCACTGGTCAAAAATCCCTTGTTAAATCTATAACGTTATATTCGCCGTTTGCTTCGTTGCGGCTCAATATGGGTCAATCGTACGAAATATAATACTGATAATGCTTTCTTAGTACTTGAGGTTTTCTTATTTGAAGGTGAGGATAGATTACTGGGAATACGGGAAGTCGGGAGAATTTATTTGCATGGGTTCCAGAGAAAATAAAAATGTGTTAACAAACGCATATGATGTTTGTCAAATGTTTTTCCCCATTCTCTTCCTCTTGGAGATTTAAAAGAAATTTCGTTTTACTCTTTGGTTTTAGGTTAATATTTATCATCAGTGAATGTGATAGCGGTAAATCATGTGTAAGCTAACCGCCTGGAAAATATCAAAATTACATCGAAAAGTAACTTTGGGTTCTTGTGGAAACTCTGAATTTGTTCCTAACTCAGCCCCTTGTATGATGTATTTATTTTTACTTTGTGTTGTCTGTCCCCTATGGGTGTATATTCCCATCTGTTGTGAGAAACCACGCGAGATGTTGATTCTGTGCCGTTGGTCGCGTGCCATGGCTTGTGGCTTTCATCCCCCTGTCCCCCACAATTGTTGCCGCCTATTTACCATTCATTTTCTCCCGGCAACGCGTGCTAGTAGTTTTCCCACGGGTCTTCCCCTCCTACTCAGCCCGCGCTAAGCTTCCCTCTGCCCTGCACCAACTTATCCTGCGATGCGGGCGCGTTGTTGCTCTTGGTGCTTAATTGGCGAGGTCTGTCCCTGCGATGGATTAGAGGGTATGCCGATGCGATCCTCGTAGGGGACCCGGCGGGTGCTGGGCGAATCGCTCAGCGTGACGAGTTATAAATGCATTATTAGTAGAGTTTAAGGAAAGTGATCGCCGCGAGGTAGGGTTAATGGACCCAGGGCATACATCCAAAGCTACGGCATTGTTCTCTGATGAATTTGAATTGTGTATTTATTCTAAAGCATACTAGTATGCAGTTATTATTATAATTAATGTGGCACAGTTACCGTCGACCGCTATCCAAATCCAGTGCCGTCGACACTGGATTTGTATAGCAAGCGTCAGACTTAAGTTCTGTTTCGTGCGTTAAGTGCGTTTTCGCTTGGTTAGGTTTTATTTTTCCGTAGTTTTCTTAGTTTTTCATTGTTTAATAGCCTCTCTGGGATGAAGAAATTCGTATTATGCTGCTTTGAAGCCATCACGTAGTGCGTTTCCGCCTTTTGGGCCCTTAAATATTTTTGTCGAAGTTGGTCAGTGGAATCAGCTGGAAGGAACTTGAGTTTATTCTCGTAGTATTTCATATTTGTGGTGACTTTTAGCTGCGCCAAATTCGTCCGCTTCCCACCCGTTGCTCACGAGGCGTGCCTTTGTTTCCTGTTCGTATTTTTTTATATTCGGCGGCCCAGCTCCTTGACGCGTGACACATCACGGCCCTGTGTTAGCCATCTGACCGTGACCATTGAAGAGAGGACATGTCCCTCAACTGAAAATAGGCGCCGACTCGGCTTTAGAGGTGACCAAATCTTATTCCCTTAAATATAATATTCCAGGAAGGTCAGTTTTTTACCTAAAAAATTCCTGCCTTTACTGAATGAACCCTAAACACCCCATTCCCTAAATCTCTTGATTGTCAAGTGGTAATAAGAGGTTTATAAAATACTAAATTCTAGGAATTCTGTTCCTACGGTACTTAACTTGATGAATTCACTGCAATAGTTCTTAGGACATTAATACAGTTTTCTTTTTCATGCTCTCCTTTTTGCAATGGTATTCATTGTGTAGCTCATACTGTTAGTATCCCTAAAAAGGTTGCACTATGGTGATGCCATATTCGAGTATGTTGTAGGATATTTAAAATAAAAGAGGGAACTTAATGATCCTTCGACGAAACCTCGCTGATTTTTTTACATACCCTATTTTTGAACTTGAATTATTCCAGAACCATTGGGGCATATCAAGGTTGTTAGCTCATTGTTCCAACGCATACCTGCCTGTAATGATAGTGAAAGTAATATACTTCAAAATTCCTAATGTGGTTATTGGTATTGGCATATTACCCATCGCTCGATTATCAAGTATTCAGCACTTGAGCAAATACGAAACAACACTGTTCCTGTGGTAATTGGGGTATCCTGTATTTTTTATCGTATTTGCTAATGGCAATTGCAGTCCACTCCTTTGTCACTCTAGTTGTTCTGTCACTTGACTTTCACCTCTCGCATTCAACATTCACTTAAATTCCGTCGAAATACGATCCGCCTTGTGTATTATTTTATCCGCTTGTATAGAAAATTATTCATATTAGAATCAAAATGGTTCAACGCCATTTTGAAATCTTCATTCATGGTTGTTTCAGATCTTGAGAGTTTAAAAAAATTGTTGATGTAAAATTCTTCAGTGAAGAATCAAATACCATGTATCCCTTTTTGACTCCCGGAAGAGTGATAATTGTATGTTGCTATCGCTGAGTTTGATCAACTAATGTCACAATGAATTCAACGGTTAAACTTTTGCTTTGTGGCATTTTGTGCGTGTATTCTTTATTGTTCGTGTAGACTTACTTTTTCACTCTAAACTTTTAGGGCGAAATTGTTGCAGTTCGCGAGGAGACGGGTTTTAAATGTTTGTTTGTTGATTGCCTCTTATTTTTTCCCCGTGAATAGTTTCTTGGTTCGTCTCCTTTCATCAACTTTCGTGCTCATTCTCATCCTTCCGAATTCACAATATTATACCTTCAGCTCTACATTGTGCTAGGGATCGGCAAAGACTAACAAGATAAGCTACATTGTTCGCTATTTTTTCTTCCGCCCCCATTTACGGACGCACTACTCCCAATCGGAAGGACAGCCGCTCGCCCCTCTCCCCATGCCCGTTTCGTGCCTTTTCTGTGCCAATCAGGGCCTTCATTCAGTCTGGCTCGCTCGAATTGAACGGCCGTTTGTCTGCATCTTGCCACTGTGCTCTGAAACCGTCGGCCGTTGCCCTACAGATGTCGTGTTTATGAGGCCGCGTCGTAGATGAGCTCCGTTTTTCTCTCTCGTCGATGTGGCTCGGTTATTGGGAAGTGACATCGTGTTTGTGAAATGTAGTTTTAAATACCAAACTGTTTTGTGCTCATTGTAGCCTGTTTCTATTAATTTTCAATGCGTTTTTATGGTTGCGTGTGTCGCACGAGTTTTATTTTGCAGTGTGTCGCCCATCAAAGCCTTCACCGAAAGTTTTTATAATTTTTTTTCCGAAATTTTACTTGGTAGATTGTTGTGTTCTTTTTGTGCCGTGTGTTCTATTTTTTACAACGGTTGAAATCATTGGGACGCGAAGGACGTTCAGTTGAGCCGCGATGTATAGTTTCTTTCGGGTTGCCCAAATATCCTCATCATTTTTTCGGCTCTGGTTTTCAATTAATTTTTTTTCTATTAATTTCCATCTCGTATTACTGTTCTCTATCTCATCGCGCTCAATAAACTACGTCGATTTTTTTGATTGAATATCCGATAATTGCCGTAATACAAACCCCAGGACCCATATTTGTGGAATTATTTTAATGAACGGAATGTTACTTGTTCCACCACTCTCCAAGCTTTCCGAAAAGAAGTTAAATTTCAAGCTAGACTTGGTGGTAGAAGTCATTTTTACGTCACACGGCACGGATGTTCTCATGCGTGCGTTTGGCATAGGGACCCGCTGTTCCCAGGGGAACCTCTATCATACATTTCCTAAGTTCTTGCCCGCAGGTTATCAGGACAGTCCCGTATTCGGGACAGGTATTCGTTGAGGTATCGGTAGCATTGTTCACCTGATCGTTTGTGAAGCCTAACTGTGTAGAGTTTACCCTAATTTTTGAGTTTTTCAGCTTGGGAAAGCTGTTTTATTGGTGGAATTTATTCTGAAAATTTCATTATGACCTGGGTTGTCCTCTGTTACTGTAAATGGAAAATATGGGCTATTTGTGTCAAATAATGGGAACTTGTTAATACCATTTTAGTTCGTTATTCACATGGAATTCCCAATGCATGAGAAATCGCTCTGGCTTGGTGAATGTTTTTTCATATGCATATTTTTTAAACTTATTTCTTGTGATTGTGGTTAGCATTTAATTTTATTTGAGATTTGTATGCAATTGGTATGTTTTTTAAATTGCTTTTTTGTAGAGCTTTTGCTTTTTCATGCATGCAATCAGTAGGCCTTAAAAACCCATTCTTATGCTGTAGTCTTGTTACAGAATTAGGATACAAGTGTAGAATTAAGTTTTTTTTGATGGGGTCATAGAGATAATCTTACGGTTACTACAGCATTCTTTTTTTCAATTTACGCTCTTGGCTTAATTTGCAGAAACCTGTTAGGACTATCCTAAGAACTCTTATGGTGCTCTGCTAGTATCTTGTGGCACTGTTTTCAACTGTACCACTACTTTTGCATTTGTTACGATCCTCTTGGGCTTACCCCATGGAACTTAGGGCTTTGGTGTGCATACTTAGTTACTGGGTGCAGGCGGGCACATACTAGGGCATTATCAACTTCTTGGCAGTTTTGACATCCTAATGGTTTTTTGTTCTGCTCCAGCAGTAATATCTTCGCTTTACACCTTCGACTTGTAAGAGAGAAATGCTCAATGTTAACCATATGGTTTTAAGATGCTCGATTGGTGCACTTCCAGTTTGTGATTACTTAAGCCTGGTTGTGGTCGATGATAATTCCTATTAATTGACAAATTTTCTGATTGGTATGGGTTATAAGTTTCTACATTATGTGAATCAATCTCATTGAGGTGGAACCATGTCATTGTGTACTTGGCAAAAACATTTTAGTCTTCTATTTAGCAATTGATACTATTGTTTACCAGTAATAAATGATAAATGTGAAAAATTGCCTGTAGCAGTTATAATTTGTATTTATGGTAATTTTTTTAATGCTAACATTTACTCATGCAAGTTAGAGGATTGTATTCAGCAGCATTGAAACCCTGAGAAAATATTGAAAAGATTTTTAGATCTTCTGTAAGATGATGTGAGAAAGTCCGGAGGAGGTGAAATGCCAGTGGTGGGTGTAGGTCTATTTCACATTGTATTGGATACTGTGACTAGATCCACACTCATCAATGGACAGTTTGCCTATTATTTCATCTGCCAGTTGGTTATTAGCCATGAAAGTGAAATCGTGGCGTGCAACTTCACGCAGTTGGCTAATATATCATGAAGTCTATTCCTTATTATTATTGTTATGTAACCATTGTCGTGTTCTTTTGGAAGCTGTGGCTTTTGGGTGTTCTCGATTTGTCAAGCAATGCTGTCCCATCTTTATCAGCTGCATACGATGGCAGTTCATCCCCAGATGAGTGTTGGTCTCGTGCATGTTGTATTTAGTACCATGACTAGATCCACACTCATCCAGGGTGGCTGCCTGAGGTCTACAAGTGATGCTGTTCGTACAAGTGAAAGGAGAGAATTTCTAGAAGTCTCCTGTGGCCTCGTAAGTTTTAGAGTTTTACCATAAATTTTGTGTCTTTAGCATTTATGATTTTTACATTTAGCTTGATGGTGAAGAGGATATATCGACATTGTATGATCTAGTATCAAATATGAAAAGTTCCTTTGCCATATGAATACGAAGAACTAACTTCATTGAATCATGTGATAAATAAATTTCTGTTAGCTGGCAGGCATAACGAAATAAGTCATTGTGAAGGTTTTTCATGTTTCAAGAAATATATGTTTACTTCAAATTGATTCTACCCAAGTTCTTTTGAGATATCTTAAATAGAAATTCTTATTGTTATATCTAGGGTTATAATAAGTTTTATGGGCCCAGGGACTCAAATGCAAGTGCTTGGAATACTTATTCTTAAAATCTATAAGTATACAAAGATTGTAATATGTGATTGTTAGTACATATTTTGTGGGTGTATTGCTGAAATGAAAATTTTATTAATTGAGTTCGATTCTTTATGGCTTTGATCGGTGTGTGAATATATTTTGTACTTTTTCCACCCAGGTTAGCCGAGTGGGAAGTGGAAGGAGTAGGGTGAACGTTGGAGCAGAGTTGACCCCTTCACGTGTGAGCAATGAAAGTGGAATTGTTACAAATGAGAGGTCTGGTTATGCCGTTACACCCATCAGGGGGGCTTTTTCACCTGCCAGTTACTCTCCAAGCACGTGAGTGGAGTTTATATCCTTGTATGCCCCTAGTATTACCTCACTTGTTTCCTTGTATTTATTGTGAATTGTTAAAAGAATATCATTCATTGCTTTTTGTAGTGGGGATGCTAGAAGTCAGGGAAAATGAAACATTGGAAACTCATTGAGGAGATAATGGATGGGAACTGGGGTTTAGGAAATGGTTTATGGCTAAGTACCACAAACCTCACTAACTTCGTGTTCAATCTTAAATTTGGCTTGGATAAGTTAGGGTAGAAGCTATTCAGATAAATTATTTTGTGCGTGAAAACAAGTGTAAATGGACCAGCTTTTTTCCTGGGGTTTGAAGCTCAAGGTTCATCAGAGTTTTGAAAACCTGGAAGATCTCAGTGAATAACCAAAACAGTCCGTAAACAATTCCGTTATTAATTTTTTTGATTGCCCATTAAAGCAAGAATACACTCTAAACATTTGTCGTAGTTTTTGTGATTGATTGTGGTGGTTCTTCTTCTAAGGAGTTTGTATGCTTCAGTGAGCCTTTAGTTTTGAAAAAAATGCAAAATGAAATAAAAAACTGAGACTTCATAAATTTCTAACTTACTTATCTTCTGGAGATTTAGGACAGAACAGAAGGGACTATTCTAGTAGATGCCGGTAGTTATTTTTCAAAACTATGTTTTCTGTAGTGGAGTAAAAATTGTTTCATCTTAGTATTGTGTTTGTGACAGCATTGTGTAAATACAGTATTTTCTCTTGGTTTTCATTTATTTAAAAGTGAGCTATTACCTATACTTTGTTCATTTTATCTCTGCGGGTGAGCTGGTGTGGCCAAAGCAAGTGGAGATGAGGGGAGGGAAAATTTTTCGACATGTGACTTTGCCTTTGCCAATCAGCAAACAGTAGGCGTGGCCTCAGTGAGTCACTCTCAGACCTCTTTCGAGTAAACATCGTGAATCTGCTCGTGGAGCAGTGTTGCCAGACCTCACGCGTTCTCCTTGTATGTGACTAAGTATGCCTTCCACCAATGGTGCCTCATTCAGCGCAGTACCTGACAATGTCTTGCGTTTCTGTGAAAGGATTATCCCTAATGCCTTCCAAATGAGTAGGTATATTGTCTCGGTGCCAGGGCCAGAATACCTGTGGCCACCTATGACTCACACGTTTTCAGTGGCAAAGTAGGGCGGCTATATACATTTGGCAACATTATGTTCGCTCCTCCTCTTTCTCTCTCGGTACTACCCCTCCCCTATCAGCGAAGTCATCCGAGAGTATCCGGGCTCTCACGAAAGCTCGACTGCAGACATAAAGTGAACAAACTATATTCACCCTGAATCTTGCTCAGGTTGATTCTGATGCTCTTTTCCAAACGGTGAGATACACACAGTATTCTACCCTCCACAATTTTTCTTCGGTCTATTCCAATCTTTTTACTTCTTGGTTTTCTCCATTGTATTGTTCTAATTATGCTTAGTAATCAGCTGTAGCACCCCTTTTATTTTCAATATTGCAACAGGACAAGGCCCTAATTAATCGCATATCTTCAATTGACGTCTAATTTTAGTGATTTTAGACGGATCCTTTTGTTGTTTGGACCTATTGAAATTTTCATTCCTTGCTATTTGTAATTTTTATTTATGCTTTCGTAAAAATTCATTAATTTTTGTGTGAGGGTTTGGTGCAAAATTTATCATTCGATTATGTTGATATGTCTCTCAACTATTCACTATTTTTTGTAAAGCCTTTAAAGATTCATGTTTTGGAAATAACGTTGACCTTGTTGCCTTTTATGGAATGGTTTATTGATTGCATACCTAATTTATAGTGCTAATCCATCGGCAGCCTACTCTGGGAGGAGCAATGCAGGAAACGTGGTGTGCAGCCACAATGTGTCTGACGTGGCTGCGTGGGAGTGGGATGATGGGCCAACGTCGTTCCAGCCGCACGTTGGGAGCTTGCAGGGTCAACAGTTAGGCTCAGCCAAGCTGAGTTACATGTGTGACTTTGTTGGGGAAGTGGCAGAGTTACTGGAATCTCACTTAAGGGAGATGGAGAAGTGGCTCAATCAGGGAGGGGGACTGGAACCGTGGGTGCCGGAGCCTCTTGATGTCCCTAGAAGTGTAAGCTGAATTTTTTTTTGTAATATATGAGCATTTATATAATCAATATCCTTTATTCTGTAATGCATTCATTGCAACTTCAATTATATATTTATGATGGAAATTCTTCAGAGGTAATTGAAAGAGACAGATGATATATTCATTTTTGTTTCTGTCACTGTTAACTTGATTCTAAGTTTGTTCTATTGTCATGAGTTAGCAAAATTTCCATTTAGGCCTCAAGTCATCAATATAATTTCTTCCCTTTTTCTCTGTGCCATTCTTATTATCTTTCTTTGTTGCACATTTTGTTGCATATTTGTTGTCATCATATTGGCATGGAGAATGGAATAAACGGGGAAAATGAAATGGAGGGTTTAGTGGATGACCAAATACCAATCTATATTCAGATAATCATGGATCAACTACAAAGTGAATTGTTCTATCACCGACTGCTAGAGTAAAAATCTCACATTTAAGTAATTAAGAGGACATTATAAAATGGATTTATTCTTATTAAGATAAATAGAAAAACATTTTGAGACTTATTTCTTGCTAGAAGATTTTAGAAAATGTTTGAGAAATAATCAACACTCCATGATTCCCTCAAACCTTTTTTAGTCAATTTTATTTTATTTTTTATCAGATGGGGTCTAATGTATGCTGTTTAGTAATTTGAGAGGTGCAATTTATTCGTTTGTTAATGATGGGTTTAACTTACTCACAAATCCAATAATTTTTTCATTCACTTATCTGCGTATGTTTTGCAGTGAAATTCTCTCATGTGATTTTACAGGCATCCTCAAATTAACTGTAAAAAGTAAGAATGTTTTGGAAAAATACAAAGAATGTTTATTAAAAATGATTTGTCATCTGAAAGAATTAATAAAGCAGGAAAGCATAAAATCTAGGAATCCAATACAGTATCCACAGAATATGAACAATTTTCTATTGATTTTCCTGGAATCTATATCTGGGATATCCTTATTATGATGAGAGAAAAGGCATGAATTCATGTTAAATGAATGCTGAATGTTTGTCCTATTCCACTGATACTATTTCTCATTAGTGTATATGTTTTATCGTGATAATGTTATGTTTCTAACAAATGTTTTCGTAATAATTGCATAATTACAGTCCTCTCAGAATTACCTGGGTCGAATATGCAGTGATGGTCGCTTGAATGCAGAGTCAATCCTCCTGGAAGGTTCTGTTGATTCATCGGTTTCTGGGAAACCAATTCGTCTGGATGTAAGTGGAATGTCTTCTGCAGAGGATGGGGGACAAAGAGAGCCTTTTGCTGTCTTCCCAGGGCAAGTGGTGGTAGTAAATGGGCAGAACAACAAAGGTCAGAGACTCTTTGCTCAGAAGATACATTCTAAGGCATCTGCACCTCTTCCTTCCAAGATGCCATCTTTATCTAAAGAAACAGGTGGGTCCAATAATTCAGGTGACTCAGGCCTGTATTCTTAGTCGACCCTGTTGGGCCAACCGACCCTGGGTACTTCATCAGCCCCTACATAAAGCCATCTCGCCCTACATACGCCACATCAAGCCCTACATTTGGCTGTTCTTGGAACTAAACGGGCCCTACTTGATGTAGGTACCCGAACCAGCCCTACACCCTACAGTAGACTCTCGTTAATACGAACAACGTTGTTACGAAGTTCTCGTTATTACGAAGCAAACCGTTGGTCCCGTCGAAAAGGCCTATCCAAGCTATAGTAAAAGAAACGTTATTACGAAATTTTCGTTTTTACGAAATTACGAACCTATGTCCCGGTCCCGGCGGTTACAATATGAACTTTATTACGAAGTTGCACGCACAAGTCACGGTATTAAGGTGGATATTCACTACACTTAAGTTTCAATAATTGCGCCACGTTTAAGTTATTCTCGTTTACTGTGCCTAAGAGCGTCAATTATGGTTCTTTATTCAGTTTACACGCAACATCATAAAACTAGCTTCATTCCTGTGTAGTCAGGGTGCCCTACTCATAACCGTTCGTAAATAGGATGTACAGTCAGACCTCTTCCTATGCACATTCGATTTACGAATTTTCAGAGATACGAGCATTCAAAATTTTCAAATTTCAAATTTGGCGCCTTTCGATTTGGCCGATACTACGCGGTGTGGCGCTGGGAAACTCTCACTGTGATCATGATCTGAATAAGGTATCAATGAAAATTGTGTGAATTTAGGAATTGTTCAACGTTTCGCCCGTTCTTCGTCACCGCGGGGAGCTATTTTTTCGGCTCCGAATGCATCGCAGGCCCCGCTAGATCAGTTCGCCACAAGCGTGAGTAAGCGCATACGTGTAATGCAGTGTTGCATCCCGCAGGATAACCTTACTCTGCGATAAATTACATACAGTCCGGCTGGCGAGGGTTGTCCGATTACGGCACAATAGGATGGGCGGATAATCCTGCGCCAGCACGGTTTAAAGCCAACCGCTGTCCCCCAAACGCACCTCACGCCCTCGCCTAGTCATACAACGTTGTCAAACATGCATAAACGAACACCGAAATAAGCCTGATCCACCAAAATAAGCCCATTCTTCGAATCACAGAACAAGTGATTATTCCTCTAGGTCCTTCACGCTCGTCGTCCCTTCCGGATCTTTTCTTCACGGAACACTTTGTAAGCGTTTCCCTTTCTTACCTGGCAGCCTTGCCCCCTCCCCGGACCTAGACCATTTTGTCTGTAATTGGACAACTCTCGGTGGCCGGACTGTAATTTTATCAACCTAGGAACAAGGTCTTGGGACGCATCGAGTTTGAATATCGGAGTTCATGTATTCGGGAAGATATCAACCCTCGATTGTGTCATGGCGCAGTCTTCTGTTGAAAAACTGAAACGCATTTTCCTGTTTATATATATTTCCGCGTAATTTAATCGCGTTTATAATACACTGTTTTTTTCGACGATTCCTAAAAGAAACGTTCTTACGAACTTCGTTATTACGAACCTCCGATTTTTCGGTCCCGTGAACTTCGTAATAACGAGAGTCTACTGTACAAAAATATGGCGGCCAATTATCGTCTGCTGATCACTTCGATTAAAGAATCTACCTTGTAATGCATATGAAGCGAGACAAGCTCACACAAACTATTTTAAAATGTACAGAAACACAGCAGAAAGGTAATAATACCACCACATTATAGCCAACAAGTTAAATAAATCATAAAATTGACTGAACTAATAAGAACAATATGGCGGTATACATGCACCTTGCTTCTACGAATAAATAACAATATTTTTCATGTTTGGCTCTTGGTATACTTTTGGGAAATCAATACTTCGTTTACGCATAACCATAGAAAACGTATTTTCATGCCATTATTTGCCACATACTTAACTTACACTTAATATGCTAATACTAATGCCACATAATAAACTTAACTACGGAAGGTGAAAGGAAATGACGAACCTTGATGATGCAACGTAAGTTCCCTCGTCAATGATCATATTTGCTCCGTACTTATTAGTATCTTGTACAGACCGCTTTTGAAGTAAGTTAAAGACAATTAGATTCTACTTATGGCTCTATATGGGAGTATTTGTGGCGATAATTAAGGTACCGACATGACCTGGCGGACGACACCAATTGTTTATTTATTTTGAGCTGATGCCCTAACAATATGCCCAAAAATTATCAGATGTCTTTTCTTAAGTTTCATAGTTAGTTCCTATTACGCCTCCAAAGTGGAAAATTGGCGCTGTGCCATCATCTATGTCATCTCAGGGAACTTAACGATGGAAACACCCCCCACCACTTGTGTAGGGTTGACTGAGAAACGCATGTAGGGGCCTTTTGCAACGTAGGGACGGATATGTTAGGTCCACTAAGAATACGGCCCTTATATTTGCTGCTAATTTTTTTGTTTTCATTTGTGGAGTTGCCTTTGTTACATCTTTTGAAATTCTATATGTTAGTACAAATCAAGGGTGAGCCTATGATTGTCACAATCAGAGGTAATATATAATTAGACTAGCTGACCCGGCGAACTTCGTATCGCCTAACAATCAATGAACTTAAAGTTTACTTACACCATTTATAAATCAAGAGCGGCTGTATCGTTTTTAATCATGTTTAATTTATTATAATGAAATAAGGATACAAATTCAATAAAACTACGTAAATGAGTACCAAAATTGCTTGTCAGAAGGACATTTTCTTTATTGAATCTATATAGGGTGGATCGGAGCTCGTCTACGCGGATATTTTTCAGCTAATTTTATTACGTTTTAGCTTAAGAAATTTTGGGCATTGTGGTTTAATAAAGCAGTTCATGAAATAAAAATTATGCGCATTCAGTTGTTGGCTATTTGCGTTATTAGCTGTAAAAAAATGTTTTTAGGTCCAAGTCTGTTGCATACACTTGGCCCATTCAGGGGGCAGGTTGACACGACCCCAGACCGACGCTTGACTGATGCTCAAAATCGTGCAAGAAAAGCACGCAGCAGCGCTCTATGAAGCAGCATTCGCATTAAATGACTTAAGGCGCGCCAGTTTGAAAAAAATGCACTGCGTAAACGTACTGCATGCGTAAACGCACCACGGTGAGCCCTACACATTCGGGTTTAATGTCTTGCATCAAGCACCTTCTGAGAAACAACAGTTTTTGTTTTGTTGTCAGGCGCAAGATAAAGCGGATGAAGCTAAATAAATATAGCGAAGCAAAGCAGTGACGCAGCGAGAGGAGGTTTTGGGGGATAAACTCCCCCCCCCCCAAGAGCTTAGAGAATTTTTTTATGAAAGATTTTGTTATTAATATTAGGGGGACGGATGACTAACAAACAAAACATATTTAACTATTCACACAGACGCAAAACCCACTATTTTGAACCATTTATCTTAAAGAATGTCTGGGGGAAGTGCTCCCACACTTCCCGCTTACCTTAGCGAGTTTTCTATACCCTACAGACCCGTGGTATTAGCTGCGCCCAAAACCCCCTATCCTAGCTACGCACTTGAAGCGAAGGAAGAAATACAGAGGATGGTTTATCGACTCGTGAACATAGCACGTTAAATTGACCATGAGAAAATCATGGGTTTTCATTAGCACATGAGCACAAACAACACAAAAACTGAAAGACTGACCATGCGATTTTTAATCGTTATCACGAATGCAACACGAATTGGAAATTGAATACGTTTAATCTCAAAAGATGGCATATGAGTTGAGATAATGGAATCTACGGAATAAGGACTTCCTCACCTTTGAATTTTCCTTTGAGTGAAGCTGTGTGAATCACATTCATTACCAATTATTTTAATCACCAAACACGTTCCGTTGGATAGTTATGGTTGGTTTAGGCTTCGAAAGTTTATGAACACAGAAACTACATTTTTCTGTAAATCGTGCCTTGGTAAGCTAGGTATGTCCAAGGACTTAAAATATTCAGATAGGTAGTTGGTGATTTCGTCTTCGTTTGTTACACATTTAAAAGATTCGAATTCATGCAGAGTACGAACTATTTGAATCTACCTCGTTTTAGTCATCCGCATCTTCGTTCTTGCTCGCTAAATCAACCATCTTTGATTCTTTTGGTGATCAATCATATTCTGGTACTCTTTGTTGATGAGCTCACTGAAACTAATTTGCAATCATTCCAAGGAAATGAGTTAAAACTACTCGATTCCTCGACAGGAACACGGACATTACCGTTTGTCAACAATTGCTTGGAGATTTGTTTACAAACACTGTAGTGAAGTGTCAACTCAAGCTTGGCCACAGCTGGGCTTACAATTAGCTCGAATTAAATTTTTTAAATGTAATTTCAATTTAATTAATATTTTGAATATATTTAGTAATTAAAATGTTATATTGTTACTAAATTCAGTTATTAAAGTGGTAAAAACAAAACAAATTATTTAATTTGTAGTTTTGACTGACTTATCAATTGTTGTGTTACTATAACTCCTAAAAGCATGTCCATAGGAAAGAGATGAATTTTTTGTGTGAAATTATCCTTTTTTTAATAGCCTATATGTTAACCCCGCCTGAGACGAATCCAAAGAACCAAATCTCATTGAAATCGGTGCAGCCGTTCTCGAGTTATAAGTGTTCTAACTAACACGATTTTCGACTTTCTTTTATATATATAGATGACACACTTCATGTAGACACCAAAACCAGGGGGGAAATTTTTTTAAAAATAGGGTACTAAGTAATGGGTTTTAAACTAATGTTAACACTTTTCGTACTCGAAAAAACTTCATTTTTTTTTAAGAAATATTTTGTAAATTCATGATTTTTCAATATTTTGTTTTCTTTTTAAGAAGGAAAGTAATTGTGTTTTTATATTTCCGGGGGGTCCGGACCCCCTGGCTATGCCACTGGATAAAGAGTGTCCAGACAATATTGAAAAATTTGTGCTTTTCTAAACCACACCCAGGGTAGAGCACGCCAGATGGAAGCTCACCCAGCATTTGAAGTGTTGGCCAAATCTTTGCCTGCTGGCAAAGTGTCAGATATTATTACGCTGAAAAGTAACAATAAATTATGCATGTGCATAAATTTTGATGTGGTTATTTTTGTTCGTTTTTCATATTAAAGCTAACATGTGGCAAATTCTGGTTTTCACAATTTCGATTATTTTTCTACCTGCAATTGAAGTGTAGAATTTTATTATGAGCCCTCATTAATATTGGAGTTGTGAGGTGTAAAAACCTTGTCTTACATTCATGCAAATACGGTAATTGAATTATGAAAAGGAGACTTCATATCGGTTCCCTTCTTTACTTTTTAGTGCTACTTTTATTTGTAAACACTAAAGATGTATCTAATCTGAATATACATTCTTGTTGCAGGACCTTTACATGTTGTTGTTGGTGCCGGGCCTTTCACACAGTTGGACACACTGTCATATGAGCCACTCCAAGACCTCATGGCTCTGGTTCGCAAGATTCGCCCTCATGTCCTTATCTTGATTGGTCCCTTTCTGGATTTCACCCATGCCCATATATCAGGGGATGGAGGCTGTCAGCTTGCAGAGACCTTTGAGACTTATTTTGATCGAATGGTGGATGAGATGATGGGCCAACTACAGGGGTAAGTTGGCATTCACAATATGTTTGGTGCCTTTGAAAAGTGAAAGCGGAAACTTAGTTATTGCACATGATCTTTATTTATGACAGTTTTGTCATTTTAATTCATCATTGAGGACAGGTCAATTAAACTACTCACATGTGGGCTAAATAAATACAGTAGACTCTCGTTAATACGAACTACGTTATTATGAAGCAAATCGTTGGTCCCGACGGAAAGGCCTATCCAAGCTATAGTAAAAGAAGCGTTTTAACGAAATTTTCGTTTTTTATGAAATTAAAAACCTCAGTCACGGTCCCAGAGGTTACAAAGTGAACTTTATTACGAAGTTCCACGTATAAGCAACGGCATGTAGGTGGATATTTGCCACACTTAAGTTTTAATAACCGCGCCACG
This sequence comes from Ischnura elegans, assembly GCF_921293095.1. Classification (NCBI taxonomy): domain Eukaryota; kingdom Metazoa; phylum Arthropoda; class Insecta; order Odonata; family Coenagrionidae; genus Ischnura; species Ischnura elegans. The sequence goes on along the minus strand of NC_060256.1, from coordinate 83,334,372 downwards.
TTGAAGTTCTTCTCGTGTACTGTGCACAAGAGCGTGGATTTCTTTATTCAGTTAACACACAACGTCATATAATAAGCTTCATTCCTGTGGAGTCATGGTGACCCACTCATAACCTCACGTAAATTGGACGAACAGTCAGTCCTCTTCCTACGCACATTCGATTTATGAATTTTCAGACATACGAGCATTCAAAATTTTTAAATTTCGAATTTGGCGCCTTTCAATTTGGCTGATGCTACGCGGTGTGGCGTTGGAAAACTCTCACTGTGGGCACAATCTGAACAAATTATCATTGAATCCGGTGTGAATTTAGGAACTGTTCAGCGTTTTGCCCGTTCTTCGTCACTGAGGGGAGTTATTTTTTCAGCTCCGGACGCATTGAACGCCCAGCTAGATCAGTTCGTCACAATCCTGAGTTAGTGCATAAGTGTAATGCAGTGTTGCATTATGAAGGATAACAGTACTCCTTAATTCCTTGCATACAGTCTGGCTGGCGAGAGTTGTCCGACGACGGCACAATAGGAGGGGCAGATAACCCTGCGCCAGCATGGTTTACAGCCAATCGCTGTCCCCCGAATGCACCTTACCCCCTTGCCTAGTCATATAACGTTGTCAAATGTTGGAGCACTGAAAAAAGTCTGATCCACCTAAACAAGCCCTTTCTTTGAATCACCAAAACAAGCAATGCTTCCTCTGGGTCCTTCACGCTTGTTGTCCTTTCCGGGTCCTTTCTCCACAGAACCCTTTGTAGGCCTTTCCCTTTCTTGCCTAGCAGCCTTGACCCCTACCCTGACCTAGACCAATCTGCCTGTCATGGGACAACTCTCGGCAGCCGGATTGTAGGTTTATCAACTTTGGAACAAGGTTTGGGGAATGCATCTAGTTCGTATATCGGACTTACTGTATTCGGGAAGATATCAACCCTCGATTGCGTCATGCCGCATTCTACTGTTTAGAAACTGAAGTGGATTTTCCCATTTTGAATATATTTCTACGTAATTTAATTGCGTTTATAAGATACTGTTTTTGTCGATGATTCCTAAAAGAAACGTTCATACAAACTTAGTTATTACGAACCTCCGGTTTTTCAGTCCTGTGAAATTTGTAATAACGAGAGTCCACTGTGTTGGAGTGAGTTGTTGGGGCCGGGAATAAAGTGCAGAGCCTCAAGTGGCTGTAAGGGATAAATGAAGTAAAGTTGAAGTGTCATATCAAAATTTTCATTTTCATTTTACAATTATAAGTAAATATGTTTAAGTTACACTGGATGCAATGAGATTTCGATTGCCGTTATCTTCAGCGATGGTTATTGAATCTGTAACTTCGTATTCGTTACTTAATCTTTGCCTTTAGTTATTTTTATATATCAGCATTCTAGAAGTTTTTCTGGAGATAATTATCACATTAGTATGGGTTTGTCCCCTGATTTTTTTATAAAATGTCCCAGAGGACAGTGAGTGTGTGTATCCCTTGTAGCAATGCATTTTGTACAAAATTTCTATCCTTGGTGTGTTTCCCTAGTTTTAGTTATCTCTAGTGATGGGTCGGTTCGATTCCTCGATTCTCGGCCAAGAATCGGAATCGAAAATGAGTACTTGCCAATGTGAAAAATCGATTCCGATTCCCGTAGTACTTCGAACCACAAATTTAAATATGACCGCGTTTCCAACAGCCATTTGAATTTTCGAGCCGCGTTATCGTAACGACAAAAAACATTATCTTCTAGGGATTTGCGAGTACTCGGAAGTTCGAGTAGAGTCGAGTAGTTGGTACTTTTATGCGCTTAAGTAGTTGGTACTCGACTCGAGCGTTTCGAGTAGCATTGCAAATGTCGAGTCGAGTAAGTTACGGTTACAGGGCTTTCGAGGCTAGTAGGTCCAGCAATCTGCCGACAGGAAGTGCTATCATGAAACTCATGTAGTAATACAGTTTTTAAAGCCGATAAGTAATTCCAATGTCTTGGCTTGGTAGTTTTAGCTTGCTGTACACTCTACAGTTGTCGACGTAGGCGCCGAATACCTTTACGCCAGCCGCGGCGGCCGATTGTCTTCCGACCCGGCGCACACCGCGGTGCACCTGTCCGAAATCGGAAAAAGCTGGAATCAAGTCCAAAATCACCTTTTTGGGGATAGAGGCTTGCAACTTAGCGTAAATACTCATAAATCATTACCATATATATACTTATATGCCATTTTACCTAAATACGGCGCTTTAGTGATGATACAGTGGCCCAAACATGACCAACTTTTCAAAACCACGCGCGATCTCGTTATTCCTCGAAAAGTTTTAAATTTATCCAGGTGGTGTTGCGTTGGTATGATTTTTATGGAATAAAAAACACAATAACCTTTCACTTGGTGCTTTTTCTATACTTCCAATGACTTTTGAAGATCATGGCTTTCATCTGTCTGGTTTTACAACGCGAAATGGTCGATCCGTTTTTCATTTGAAATTTGACATAAAGTAGAAACTATCTTTCGTTTGCAAAAAATATAACTCGGAAAATTTGAACCACAATATAAAGTAAAGATTTCTAAAAATTACTAAGCAGAAATCTTGGGAAACACTTTTGCGAAGAAGGAAATAAGAGCGATTTTTTAATCGCGCGTCAAGGCTGAGCTACACGCCGCGGAACTCTGTAACTGAGGCCGATTTTTCAAGTTTTTTTAAACTTTAGTCTTGAAAATCGTCATTTAAAGCACGGACAATCGTCTTCATTGACTTAAAAAACTAAAATGAGGGTGTTAAAAAGGGTTATATATAGATCGACTTGACCATTTAACACATTACTCGAGTGAAAATACTAAGGATTGGATATTTTTCGGGAACCATCCCACGCATAAGAAATATGGCTCGGGTATTGAAGTAAAGTGAAGAGATTAAGTCGGCATGCTTAAGAGAGAGGAAAATGAACTGTTTCCTCGAAAGGCAACAGCTGATACCCTTTTCCCTCGCCACCTTCGCAGAGGTGAGTCACGCGGAAAGCAGAGTTTTCACATCACAAGGCATCTTTTAGCCTTTTTTAATACTGCGTCCGTCCGATGTGATATTCATTTGTAGCGTTTAGTTTCTTTCTTGAACTTAAAAAAGCAAGAGTTTTAAGGTTGATTAAACGACGTGAGAAGAATAGGTATTTTTGGTAAATTAAAGCTAAGTTCTTTAGTTCATTTGCTTAGGCAACTTGAGTTCCATGAGGTTTCAAGATCCACAAAGATCGATGATATACTTCAAGTTTCCGAAATCTTGCAATTTTGGGAGGAAAGTACTTTCCCAGTCACACAATTATGTAGCAAAAGGCAATTTTCTGCAGGCAGTAATACTGTAACATGGAGACATCACAACCTGCTGGCTGAGCATGTTGGTTTTTCTGCTTGAGAATTTGAAAGGGCCAAATATTACACGATTAATATAAGCAGTATTTAATCTTAATCATAACTGTGAATATGACTTTACTCAGGGTTCTCCCTTGTATTTATAAGTGGTCTTTTTCTTGGAGCCTATGTCGTCAGAATCGATGGAATCGGTATCGGTAGAATCGGAATCGAAATGTCAGAATCGGGATCGGAATCGATAAAATTTTGGAATCGACCCATCACTAGTTATCTCCAAGTCAAAAATTAAATTTAGCCTATTGCGGTATTTTATTGAGTACTATTTTTTTAACTTCTTGGTGAATTCAGACAGTGAAAACTTATTTCACATTTAATTTAGGAGATGAGAAAGGCAACAGAGATGGAGAGTTAATTATAGGTGTCATTAAATACTTGCAATATAGATAGACACAAAAGGGGAGTAAAGAATACAGTACAGTCATTCAAGTGGGTGACAAAGAAAACATTCCATGCTATAAGTATAAGAAATTCATTACTTTCCAATGACATTGTGTCTTGATGTATGCTTCTTTGCTTATTGTTTTCAGCTTACCAGTAATGCACTTAAGATTATTAGGTGATCAAGAAATTATTACAAAAACATTAACTATAATACGAAAATAGATTGTCCACTGCATTTACTAAAGGTCGAAAGAATTAATTCTATGTGAATGATTTATTAATCAAGCCTGCAACTTTCAATCATAATACAAAAACATTCACTAAATGCAAATTCAATGTCAGAAAAAGAGTAAAGTCTTCTGTTAAAAAATCCTATCCCGTATTTCATTTGTATTATGGTGTCACGATGGGTTCCTCAACTTCATGGAATTTGATAACTTACATGTTTTTCTTTGGATAACTTAACTGAAAGTCTGTTAATGTTGCAGGATGAACACACAAGTGGTTCTAGTCTCCAGTGCACGTGATGTGCATGCTCATCCCGTTTATCCAACGCCAGCCTATGCCTTTCTCCCAGGAGGACGTGCAGCACAATACATGAGCAGTGATGGCACAAAACGTCCAAGGCTCATTTTGGCTCCAGATCCTTGTCTCCTGGATGTATCCGGAGTGGTGATTGGGGTGACTGCAACTGACATATTGATGCACCTGGGGCGTGAAGAAATGGCTGGGTAAGTATTTACATTTGTGCTGAACTTAAGTTTCGCATTTATTATCCTGGGAATATGTTCACCTAGAGAGGAACGTAGCTAAGAGATTGGCCTCAATTGTTGATGTGGGCACCAAGATTAGTGCACTAAATGAAAAATATTTGGAAGTTATTATTGGAATTTATTTTGGTGTTGGCTTCATTTACTGTTGGCCAAATGAGTGGGAATCTTCTTGAAGTAATTTGACGTTGTGTGAGGTGAAGTCCGAAGGGGCTCAAGCCATGTAGTCCCGTAAGCTGCCGCCCTTGGCTTCACCACTGACAACTTCCGAATCTTTCATATTGAAATAGTGTATACAGTGATAATTTACAATGTGTGGCTGTGATACAGTAGACTGCCGTTAATGCGTACAACGTTATTTAGAAATTCTCGTGTTTTTATTGAGGAAACCGTTGGTCCCAACAAAAATGCTAATCCAATCTATGGTAAGAGAAAATTATTACAAAATTTACATTGTCGCTAAAATACAAACCTCAGTTCTGGTCCAGGGAGCTATAAAGTGAATTTCCATGAAAGTGAAAACAAAGTTCCATGGATATGCAACAGCATTTACAGTAGACACTATTAATACGAACATGGTTATTATGAAGCAAATTGTTGGTCCCGACGAAAAGGCCTATCGAATCTATAATGAAAGAAATGTTAATACGAAATTTTCATTATGACAACTTTACAAACCTCAGTCCCGGTCCCGTCAGTTACAAAATGAACTTTATTATAAAGTTCCATGAATAAGCAACAGCATTTAGGTGGCTAAGTTCTAATATTTGCGCCTCTTTTAAGTTCTCATGTTATGTCCCCAAGAGCGTCAATTATGGTTCTTTCTTTAGTAAAAGGTAATCCTGTATACATGCAACATCATATAATAAGCTTCATTCCTGTGGAATCCTGGTTACGCTCTCATAATCATTTGTAAATTGGATGTGCAGTTAGCCCTCTTCCTACACACATGCGATTTACGAACTTACAGAGATACGAGCATTCAACAATCTAAATTTTGAATTTAGCACCTATCGATTTAGCCAATGCGACATGGTGTGGCATAGAGGAACTTGCATTTTGGGCATAATCTGAACAAAGTGTCATTGAATCCAGTGTGAAGTTAGGAACTATTCAGCGTTTTGCCCGTTCTTCATCACTGAGGGGAGCTATTTTTTCAGCTCTGGACGCGTCACACGCCTAGCTAGATCAGTTAGTCACAATCCTGAGTTAGCGCACAATTTTGATGCAGTGTAGCATTCTGCAGGATAACCATACTCCTCGATTCCTTGTATACAGTCCTGCTGGCAAGAGTTGTCTGATGACAGCACAGGAGGAGGAGCAGAGAACCCTTCGCCAGCACAGTTTGCTGCCAATCACTGGCCCCAAAATGCACCTCACACCCTCGCCTAGTCACTACACATCATTGTCACATGCATATGAAGCACCAAAACAAGCCCTTTCCTCGGATCTCCAAATCAAGGGATTCTTCCTTCACGCTCTTCGTCCCTTCTGGCTCCCTTCTTCACGCAACCCTTTTGTTTACAAGTGATGTAAGCATTTCACTGTCTAACGTGATAACCTTGAACCCTACCCCGAACTAGACCCTTCTGCCTGTCATCGGACAACTCAGCGGCCGGACTGTAGGTTTATCAACTTTCGAACAAGGTCCGGAACTCATCTAGTTTTATATTGAGGACTTACTGTATTAGAGAATCATGCTGCATTCTTCCATTGAGAAACTGAAATGCATTTTCCTGTTTTATAAATTTGCACGTATTTTAATCGCTTATATTATGAACAGTTTTTTTCAACAATTTCTATAGGAAACGTTCATACGAACTTTGTTACTACGAACCTCTGATTTTTCGGTCCCGTGAACTTTGTAATAACAAGAGTACTGTATACCCTAAAGGCATTTTTAAAGGTGGCTATACACTATGCTATGTCATAATCATTGTGCTAAGTTTAAGTTATCCTTGTGCACTGTGCCCAAGAGCGTCAGTTATACCGTATAAGCGCGTGTAAGAGGCGCACCTTTTTTCCCAGACATTGCAGCCGAAAATGGGGGTGCGCCTCTTACACAAACTTCTTATCTTCCCCCCTCCCCTTCACCGGTCGCAAGTCCAAGGGGAACTGAGTGGCCTTGGTTTTCAGCGTGAGTCAGTCATCTGAAACCCTGGGTCAAAATCAAGCGGCAGGCAGGGGAGTTTCTCCCTTTGTGACGTATTTTTAAAATGTTCCTGTTTGAATTTCTTGCAAGCATCGCGCCGTCACGTCGGTGCCCCAGAAGTGAACATTAAAAAGATCGTGCGGGGTGATTCGCTCCGGAGCGCGCGCTACATTCACTGCCACGAGTGGGCATCCCGCGGCATTTATACTGCATACAGTAATCGCTTTTCAAACGTATAGAAACGCGTAGTTTTGAAGGACATACCTGGTTAATAGTCAACATTGTCTTGCCGAGCAATTTCCATTACGCTGAGCACCTGATATTTCAAAATTCATCTTCAGACGCTAATATGAGGATTTTTCCAACTGAAAATTATATTGGTGTCAAAACCTGCGGTTAAAAAATTCGAACGAGTGTGTTCATTGTTGGACTAAATGGTGGATAGAAGAAATCGGAAATGCTTATAAGTGAAGAGCGCTGAAGGAGAGGTCGAGGGGAAGGAGCACGCTCCCTCCCCTCCGTATTTCAAGCTACGAGGCTATGAGCGAAGGAGGAAGGGAAGAACACGTCCGATCTTGCATGTGACGTCGTTGCCTTTAAAGCGAAGTGGCGAAGGCTCAGCAATGTGATATACGCAGTTTGCGTAGCCTGAAGTTTCCAGTCCGTCTCGTCTTGTTTGAATGCGCTTATGCTACGCTTGTTTCTTCCGAAATTGTGCTGTTTGGACTATGTTGAATATTAGTACCCTTGTTTTAGCTATAAATCTTTGTGTCAATCAATTAGAGCTCAAAAAACTTAAATGCTGTCAGATATACATCGCGTTAGGTCTAATTCTATTTAGAACCTCGTGCGTGTCATACAATTGCTGAAAGATTTCGAGATATCTTCGAGCTCAGAAGGTGACTCACCTAGAATTTGACCTCCAGAAACTCGGAGAATTGAACCTGGTAGACCAAAAAGGTCAGTTGGTGAGATGGGGTAGGGATGAAACACGTTTCCATTGTTCCCCTTTAACTTGATATTTTCCTATTTTCCTGTGGAGTCTCGGAAAGGAAAAAAAAACGGCAGAGGCATTGGCTGATGGAGGGCCGAGTGTAGTTCCGTTAGGCCCCTTGCACACAAACCGATTTTGGACGGCCGGTAAAATATCGGCCGACATTTTACCGGCGAAGCGATGCTTGCACACACGCCGGATTTTTACCGGTCAAACGATAAGTTGCTATCTATGTTTTTGAGCCGGCGCCGGCGATCCACAGTGACAATGGCCGACAGATAACCGGCATTTTGCCGGTGCCGGCGCGTGGTCGGTACGTGTGCAAGCTCCAATGCTCTCCGATTGTTCGCTATTGGAATGTGGACGGCCGATATTTTACCGGCCGTCAAAAATCGGTGTGTGAGCAAGGGACCTTAAATCTACGACGTGGTTATTATCCTACGGCGCTGAGATTGCCCCGATTGTTGTCCAATCTCTTGGGAAGGTTCATGCTATGTGCCTATCGTGTTTTGCCTTACAATTTTTCACGGATGCAATTCTATTGCAGTACTCCTGCGAGAGCTTTTAAACAAAATTGTTCGTGAGTAGGACAAGCAACGTAGAGCGATGGCGTATGCGAAGAGAGGATCGGAACTCTTTCTACTCCCTCTTATGCCGCTATTACCCCCGCAGTTATCAAAATTTCCTCTTTCAAATAGTACTGAAAGAGGAAATTTCGATAACTGTCGAAATTCCGGGCATACGCCTGCCACACCGCACGATAGGATAAAAATTGTCGCAAAAATTTTTTTCTTTATAATTTCGATGCTCAAAATAGGGGTGCGCCTCTTACACAAGCTTATACGGTAGTTCTTGCTTCAGTAGGAGATAGTACAGTATCCACGCAACATCATATTATATGCTTTATTTCTGTGGAATCGTGGGTACCCACTCATCTCAGCTCGTAAATTGCGATCTGTATGTCCTCCTCTTGCGAACATTCGATTTACAAACTTTCAGAGATATGAACATCGAAAAATTCAAGCATTCTGGAAATTTCAAATTTGGCGTATTTGGAGTTGACTGATGCGACACAGTGTGGTGTAAAGGAACTTGCACTTTGGGCACAGTCTGAACAGTGTCAATTTAAACATTTACATTGAACAGAGCACATTTCATTTGGCTCCATCCATGTCGCACACGTTGCTAGATCAGTTTGTCACAATCACCAGTCAACCTGTGAATGTAATGCAGTGTTGCATTCTGCAGGATAATCACACTTTTCGATACCTTGCATACGTTTATCAACTTACAAACAAGATCTCAGAACACATTTTGTTGGTATGTTGAAGACTTGCTGTACATGTGCATGAATAGGTTTCATGGACATAATGTATTATTACTATCCTCATGGAATATACACCCAGTAAGACAATGCTTTGCCATGGCGAGGGTTTAATTGGGCAACTTGTGATAACATTTCATGTAGATTCCTCATCGGTAGGGGGATACGATAATTATTCAACGTTGAAGATGTTAAATCATTAATATATATGCATATGATTTGTCATATTACTGTGTAATATATGATAGTATGTATTTGGTGGTAGTTTGATACCGTATTTCTCCGAATATAGTCCCCCCCTTAATTTTAAAGCAATTTTGGGAAAGAATGTAAAAAAATTCACAGGATTATAGTCCCCCCCTACTATTATCACAGGCATTTTTAAGAAAAAGGGGGACTCTATTCAGATAAATATGGCATAAACCTATCTTATAGTTCTATCAACTTCATTTTAAATTAATGAATTATTTTTTATGCCATTCTAGGACTGGTCACAAGATTGATCGCCTTGGCCGACTTGCAAGGCATTTAATACATCAGCGAAATTACTATCCTTTGTACCCGCCAGCACTTGGAGTAAATCTGGATATGAAGCTTTGGAGCCAGATGTGTACAATGCCTGTTACTCCCCATATCCTCATATTGCCTTCAGATCTCCGTGGATTTATTAAGGTTGGTATGATTCTAGTTTCCCTCTAGTTATCTGGCAAAAAATTCTCCACACTAATAAATGGTGAATCTTTTGCAGAACTAATATAGGTATATAACTTGAATGAAGGGTTATTATTTATTGGATTTGTATGTTCTTATTTTGATAATGCTCACATGTGGAAATTAAGCTCTGTGCTTGCATTCAAGTCAATACAGTGCAACCTCGATATAACAACACCCCACGGTGCACTAATAAACACTCGCTATAGCGAACTGTCGCTTTACCGGAGGTGGGGCAAATAATAGCCAATATACCTGTTGCAAACAGATATACAGGAACAGGAGTGGTGCGGCGACAGATTAACATCTATCCCATAAACGTAAGCATAAATCCAGACGAAAGGCGATGTTTTTTTGCATCACTAAATTTCCTTACTCAAATAACGACTAACTATTCAAACAATTTATAAGCGCCGCACTGAATAAAAATCATGCAAAGCATTGTTTCGTCAATCATTATATTTATCGAACGACAGTTTACCACATAAATTTGAGGCTGAGCACTCCATAAACTTCATTTCTAACAGATCGCTAGCAGTTACAGAGGTTAAGGAGTCTTGATGAAAGTCTTCCGGCGGTGAAACCCTCGCTATGGCGAGAGCCAACACCGAAAGGGTCTCGTAAAAACGAATTTTTTAACACTCTTATTATAGGGTCAATTGACGGTGCATCGGCTATCTCTCGTAATAGCGGGGGTGTCGCTATAGCCCGTACTCGCTTTAACGAGGTTCCACTGTATGTTAGTTTTTCAGTAATTTCTTATCAGTGTAACTGGCTGTATGTGTTCAGTTGCTATTTAATTAATCCATTTTGCACACAAGCATTTATTTCCAGTTTCTTTTCAATTTATCTTCTGCTCAGGCATATTACGTCTCAATGAAAGTAAAAGGGATTGTGTGAATAGTGCTTAACGTATTTTACCTGAAGAAAGTTCTATTCAAATTCTGTGTGCATTATAAATAAAAATCCAATTATTGCTAGCTTCTGAGTTTGTGATTGGTTTCTGTTCCTGTTGTGGCAGATATAAATTAATATCCTTGTTAGGTATGGACCTATAAGTGTATGAATTATGAGCCCACAAAATCGTTATCCTTAAATTTATCTGATGCCTAATCTGATTGTACCATATTTAATAATCACCTCAGTTTTCATCATCAAAGTAAAACATTGAGTTTACATTATTTATTTACACCCTGATATATAACAGTGGCATCATGAGTCATTTGCATGTCATATTTAGACTGAATCAAAATGCTACTTTCAAAAATATTTGTTAAATTAGATAAAAAGCATAGGGTTTAATTTCAAAATTGCTAGTATCTTGAAAGTTTCACCAAGGCTATGTATCCTTTATTCAATTATGTATGTATATAACCGATTGAAAAGAACGGACAAATTTGACTATGAAAAACACAGAAACACATATAAAAGAGACACCATAACTGACAGATATTTCAACGGGATGACCCGCTATCTTCAGTACCGAAGGTGAACTGACCTTATCTGAATCGAATAGTTCACCTTCGGCACCAAAGATAGTGGGTAATCCCATCGAAACGTCTTCTCAGTTATTGTGAGTGTCTCTTCTGCATGTGTTTCTGCATTTTTCATAGCCAATTTTGTCCATCCTTTTCGATCTGTCATATAGCCCGTACTCGCTTTAATGAGGTTCCACTGTATGTTAGTTTTTCTCATTTTAGGTATACATTATCATGTAGTACGTTTTTCTCGAGATTTTATTTAATAATAATATTTGCTCTTATTTCTGTTGCAGGATGTAGATGACTGTATAGTAATGAATCCTGAACGTCTGACCAAAGGAGTAGTTGGTGGTTCATTTGCCAAATTTGAAGTGAGACCCCTTGAAATTAGTGAGCCTTCACTACTAAGTAATGTGAAAGCACAGATTGTCAAGATATGATAGTTTTTTTCCTCCATTGTGAAAGTGTTTGGTGCCTTATTCCTGTTTGAAGGGAGAAGTAAGAGACTTAAGTAATTTGGAGGAGACTTTATGAAGTACAAATTAAGGGATAGAATCCATGGTGTGATAATATCCACAATACTATGGACTAAGGTAATCCTTCTTTCTTCCCTATTTGTGTCAGTTATACCAAATACAGAGATCTTAGGATAAAAGAAATCCTCGAGTTATGAATGAAAAAATATTTTTTGTAAATGTGTGCGCATGGTATGTTTCCATAAAAGGAAACTCAGGACTGTATGAGTTCATTATTTATTAAATTTAAATTCTAATATTGTACTATTATTGAATTTAATTGCTGTGCGAATTGTGAGAATTGATGAGCGAATGTAATGTTGCACTCCAGCTTTTCTTATTCAGTATTTGTTACACACCACTTGAATTCAACAATGGATCCTTGGACCTGAATAGTTTCTTTTGAGTTATTTACATCACAGTAGTTGACTATTTTTTACTCTGAGGGTTAGTTATTGTTTCTGTGGATTCTTTGCCAAGTTCATCATTGATTGCACAGATTTCTCCATAGCACTTCACCATGACAGTGGCCTGATTCTGGCTGTTATTTCTTTCCTTTCCTATATGTAAAAAGGTGGAGCTATCTTGAGTGAAGGAAGGAAGTAAAAATTCTGCATACCTACTTTGGTCTTTTTTTCTTCGAATCATGAGAGATATAATGCACTGTCCTAGGTATCATTTATATGTTCCCTTTGGTTTTGATACTGGGGAATGGAAAAGTCATCCAGGGAAAGGCCTAGACTTAAAAGGTGTGGCAGGGTGGCAAAAGATAATTCCTAGGAACTCTAGAACATGTGGAGAGGGTTGTGTGAGAGCCTTGTCTTAGTGCAGTATCCTGGTGGTGAATGATCTGTATCCTTTGCGGCAAAATTGTGTTCTAGAGCTTTAGACTGCAGGCTATTCTCCAGACGCTGTATGCCATCCATATTCAACAAATTTCATGCATGGGCCACATCATTATCACTTTTATCTGATTAGAGTTCATACTCTGCCCAGCCCATTTTAATCACATTTAGCAATCATGAATTCAGAAGACCTAAGTCCTGGTTAATCTTCCTTCCGCTAGAGTTTTTGACTACATTTATGAAATTCTGTTGTTAGACCAAGTCCTGCCGTGCACACAGTACACATGCTGACAAATTGTGAACTATTAACCTTTTCCCTACCGTACACGTATATATATGTGTGGAAGTTTCCTGACCCGGGAGACCACGGGCGTATATGTACGTGTGAGATTTTCCCGGTCAAGAAAACGAAACCCGTATATATATGTTTTCTAGCTCTCCCCCTTTCAGGACGGTCGTGGGTTTAGGTCGCCTTTGTCTCAGGACCCAAAGCTTCGGGGTTTAGGATTAACCCTCCGAATCCGGGAGCAGGTACCCGGACCCTTCGTCTTTTATAACCCCTCTCAGCGGTAAGGGACAGCGGTCATACAATTGTTTATAGAGTCAATTTTCGAAATAAATATTTGTTCATTTCTCAAGAAATATAAACTAAGAATTGAATTGTTTGTCTTTTGAGCAGCGTTTACAATTTTTAAACGAAATTCTACGTCAAATATTAACTTATATCTCGAGTTATGTATAAACATCAGCATGGAAATTTTGCTGCGTTAAATGCTTTGATAATGGCCTTAGAACTTCGTTTAAAATTTGACAATGCTCAGATAAAAATGAGGAATTATATTCAATGTCTGTAATTTACGTGCAAGCAACAATTATCCATTTGCTAAATACATATAAGCAATACATTAGTTGACCGCGAACCAATGCTGCAGGTATGGTCGTAAACCCGGAAAGGAGGGAGCACAACTACTCTCGGAGTCCGAGATAATGCAGAGTCCCACCGTGGAGGGGTCGAAAAAGGTTCAGCGAGACCCTTCTTAACGAATGCCCTCCAAAAATGCTCTGTACCACGAGAAAGAAGAGTCTCTTGGGGCTCGGTACAGCAGTCAAGCTAAGACGAAAACTCCGCCGTCTCGAAAGGGTTAAACAACAATGTTGATGTTTTGAGAGGCTGAAGAGCAGGGAAATTGACAACATTGTATAGATGTAGAAAGACTCCCTCTAATTCAACTAATCTGCGTGCAATGATCGGTATTTCAAAGAAAAGCATTGCTTACTGTGCAAGTACAGAATCCCTGGGTGTCAGGAGGGTTGTGGCCTCACCTGCAAGCCTTAGCTCCTGCCTTTATAATAACTGCCTGCATATAATTGTAGCCATGACTGATATTATAGTGCACTTATTACAGTTACAATTGGGTATAATGAAATATATTATGTTGAAATTGACGAGATTTTAAATCACTGTTTCCTCTATCACATATTTCCTTCTCAATGGAAAATAACAAATGTGATTCCTATACATAAATCTAGCCTTAAAAATGACTTCTCTAACTATCATCCCATCTCAATGATTCCCGTTTTTTCCTCAGTCTGTGAAAGGATCATCCTGAACCAACCTTACTTCTTCACTACCCCCTTTTTCTCCCATGATCAGCTTGGCTTCCATCTGGGCCGCTCTTGTTTAACGAACTTATACAATATTTCAGCAATATGCAGTACAATCGATGGCCGAAAATCTCAACTCAATGCAATCTTTCTTGATATTTCCAATGCCTTTGAGACCCTAACCCATAAACTCCTGCTACATAAACTCTGCTCCCAATTTAATATCCATGGCACCTCCTTTAGTCTCTTCTCCAGTTTCCTTTGTGACAGATTCCAAAGGGTAATATGTACTCGCTGTTATCTTCCTGGTCTAATGTTACTTCGGGAGTGCCTCAAGGTAGTCCTTGTAGTCCAAGGTAGTTTGGGAGTCCTTGAACCTTTCCTCTTCAAATTATTCATTGATGATCTCGTCCCCCTTGTCTGTTCTTACCAAGCCCTTACCTTAATCTATGCTGATGACTGCAAACTATTTAAACAGATTAATGATCTCACAGATTCTAATATGCTACAAAGAGCTATAACAAAGGCCTCAGATTGGTGTAGTATCTGGTGGCTGAAATTGAACTTAAACCATAATGACAATATCTGTGAAGAAAGCTCCAATCCATTTTATGTAATCGATTCCTTGCCCCTTAATCCTTTGTCATCCATAATCTTGGAATTATCGTGGACCACAAACTTCTGTTCTGTGAACACCTTGTATGGTCAAATCAAAAGCCATGTCACCCGTAGGACTACCCTACTGGTTCATAGATATTACCAGTACTAAGGCACTCCAATCCTACTTCTCATCCATAGTTCTTAAGGTGATCACCTATTGCTCCCCAATTTGGTCAATGTCTGCTCCCAGTAATCTTGCCACCCGTAATGGTGTTACAACTTTTTTGCAAAAATTGTAAAATATAGGAACCCAAATCTCCGCGAGCCACCTACTAATGCAGTTTTATCTTCTTTATCTCGTCTCTGTCTTCAATCAGTCGTTCAAATTCATTTTCAATGCCCTTAACTCCCATTTTGACAGTCCTGATATTGTTTCCCTCTTCAACATCAGAGTACCTTCCCGCCACACCCATTTTACCTCTTTACTGCACATCCTTATACCTAGGCTATCAGTAATGAAGAGGTCTCTATTCCACAGACTTTCTTTTCTCATAAATTCAGTCCCGGCTGATATTGATCCGTTTCCTTATTCTATTGAAAATTTTACTCGCTTGGCATCATCATATTTAACGCATAAGTGATTATACAGCTAGATAAATACTGTGATTGTAGCCGTGGTAATCTGTTTGTTGTTTCGCTTTTTTGTTTGATTTAAAATTGTAATTAATAATAAATTTATTTAATTTTTAGTTGTTATGAGTTAACTATAAACTGGCAGTATTGCTGTATGTGTACCATTTTATTATAATAGAAAAATGAAAACAATTTGGCAAACTATGTAGTCATCTTATTAGCAATGGAGCAACAAGTTCTTTGGTAAATTTCCCAGCCAGTGCATACCTTGTATTTAATTTATTATTGGAGTATTCTACCGATTACTGTAGATTTGCATTATTTAACCTTCCAGCTGAGCATCCCGTGATTTTCGTGTGAAGTCTTCTTTTTGAGCTAATATCTACGCGCATCTCGCTATTTTTACCATGCAGTATTTCCCTGTACACAGGAGGTATTCGTGACCACATAGTTTTTATTTTAGTACTAGGTGGCTCATGTCGTTGCACTTTCTCAATTTGAGTTCATGGCAGTTGTCGGCATTGCCTACTGCAACTGGACTCACTGTGTTTTGATACCTTTTTCCTGAGTATTATGTTTTACACGAATTTTAATTCGTTTTCTAACTAAACCGTCAAAGCAGCAATTTTCAGTGCAAGTAGTTTTTATGTAATAGGTTGTTACGACTCAAGTTTTATGTGGTAAAAATTATGTTTTTCACATGCCCCTGAGAGAGTTCCTATCGTTATTTCTCTTTTGCGTAGTTTCTGTGCACCACTTTGACTAATGTCTTATAGACCTGACGATGAAGACAACTTCACAAAGGATGAAGACAGTGGAGTAGAAGCTGTTTCTCGTAGGGAATGGAGTAAATTGGACAGGAAAGGATAGTGAGGACATCCCTTCGGCAAAAAACCGGAATTACTGAAAATATTGTCGCTGATACTAAGCCACTGCAGTACTACGTTATTCTTAGATGAAGGTTTACTGGAGAGAGTTTTTAGAGACACCGATTTGTATGCTAATCAGTGCATAATGAATTGTAGAGTCAAGAAAAGGTCTCTAAATAAGAAATGTACTCCAGTCGCAGTGAAGGAGATGAGATTTCTTTGCCATAATAATCTTGTTAGGCATTATCAAAATGCCATGTTAGGAATGGTCTTGGTAAAACCATGAAATATTGTGTACTCCATTTTTTTATGAATTGATGATGGTAGATAGGTACATCTTGCTTCAGAGATACTTTTCATTTTGCAAATAATGAGAGCTCCAATAAGGATCAGCTTCCAAATTCAAAACTGGAAGTTTTATGAGGTTATGGAGCATTGGAGTAAACAATTCCATGATTTATTCATTCCTGATCAGACTCTGCAGGTGAGACCTTAGTCCAGTGCAAGGATCGGCTAGGTTGGAAAATATTCAATATTAAGAAGAGACTTACGCCTTAATTTTTGGAGTGAAATTCATATGCAATTTTTAGCTGTATACTGGAAAAAGTACAGTTCACAACCGGAAGTATGATATGTTGCCTGTGAGCAGCAAGTGTGTTCTTCACTGATGGACCATTTTGTAAATAAGGGATTCTGCTTCAAGGTGGATAAATGGTATGTCTCCTGACCTTGCAGATATCTTTTTAACACTTAAAACTGACATATTTGGCACTGTAAACACCACAAAACCACCTTTGCTGTGGTTTATGATTATGACAACACAATGGGTGGAGTCGATCGTTGCTATATCTTATTACTCAACAAGAAGAAAACAACATTAAGTATTATAAAAAGATATTTTGTTGACCAGTCAGTGTGAAATTCATATGTTTTATTTAAAAAAAGCATCAAAAGCAAAAAACATTGACTTTGTGGAGGTCAGACTTCTACTAATGGAGCAATCAATTGAAGAATATGCAGATCCAAATTTCAAGTCTCCTAAAGGGAACTCGGGTATACCCCATCACCTCTTATGCTTACTGGCAGACATTTTGCTAGTTATATTCCCCCTAACCCCATCAAAAAGAAACCCAGAAGGCAGTGTGCTGCACCGAAACAAATGAAAACGTAAAGAAACAAAAATCTGGTGCTGAGTGAACATAAATAGTGTGAAGTTGGACTGTGCCTGGAGCCATGTTTCAAAATAAAGAGATAATACACGGAGATTATTGAATATTTTTGGTATTTCTTTTTAAGTTATTGTAAATCTTGTTATATATGCAAAGCCAACTACCGTAACCACAATTAGTAAAATACCTATATGTTTAAAAAATGTAATTGCCCTATTTTATTAAGAATATTCATTAACTGAACCTAGTCCACTCAATCAAATGCTTTTCCAAAATTCACAAGTGGACATCCTGGTTATTTTCTAGGTTCCCCTCATCTAAAGACCGCTCATAAATTACTCAGCATAGAATTTCAAGGACCATGGCATACATAAAGCAAAAGTTTGATCCATTTACAGTTTAGAAAAATCATCTCCACTGACCTCTACTCTAATCTCCATCCTTCGTGAAGCTGGACCCTAACTTTTTAACCTCGCCCGTTGACCAGGAAAAGTCCTTGGGATACAAGGGGTTTTTCAAAAATTGTCCATGGCCACTCACCCCTCATACACAACCTCACCCTAAATACCCTGTCCACACCTAAGAAGACCAATCGAAGATGGACCAAGTCACAAGCGTAAGAGAAGAGGATAATTCGAAACGAGGACTCCATCCTGACGACCCTGAGGCTTAACACAACAGGAAAGGCATGGGTGGTATCGTCACCCTGGAACCCAGTTAGTTCTGGAGCCCTATGCAGTAACTACATCTTCTCGGTTCTGAGATTTCGAAATTGAAATTTCCGTTTCCGTCTCAGAACATTTCGATTCAGTTTCATTTACTCGGAAGCTCTTTGACGCTATTCACTATGCTTATCGGGATATATTCCGTGCCCTCCCCTCATCATCAGGAGAGGGGGAGATTGCCAAAGTTACTACAGTCTACGTCACGGAATGCATGATGAATGGTCGCACAGCCAATGAATGCATAGCATCTAGCAATTGTTTATCATGCCATTGAATATGTAGAGCGGAGGAGGTATGCGAAAAATGTTTATTTTAATGAATATTGTTGTTTTAGGTCGCAAGCAACCATATTGACCATCTCTCCCAACATTGCGTATCCCGCTCAAGGCGAATGATTTTTTCTCTGTGAAATAATGTGCTCACAATCAGCAGTCCAAACCATCTTTTTATGTATATTCCAGAAATTTCAAATGAAGGTCATGAAGTCGCGGTAGCTCAAGTGCCTAAAGCATCTACCCGGAGAGCGGGGGATCCGGGTTCAACTCCTAGTGGTAGGGAATGAGTTTTTTTCGGTGGAATTTCCATACAAGTGTTTTTCTTGGTATTATTATCTCCTTGATATTACTTTATCGAGAAATGGAGTGCCAGGGGATAAATTACCCTGGGATAGTGGTCTCCTTAGCATATGCATTGCGGGTAGCTGCTACAAGGGAAAATAATTTGGAGGGGGTAAGGGAGGGCTGAAGCCCCCCATTCCTCTTCCTGGGTACGTGCTTGGTGGTGCTAGGTGGTGAAGGAAAACAGGATGCTGCAAATTATGAACAGTTATGAGGACTAGCCACAAAGGCCTAGTTGGACAATTTTTTAAAATTTAAATTACAACGATTTTCCTGATGGCCAAACTCGGATTTACCACCATAAAATTAAGAAGCTCTTGCTTCTCCTCTCATGACAACCGTATTAGTGCACCACTCGGGCTGATATCTGTAGTGAATTTGGTAAACTTAAGTAACTGAGCAAAAAATTGTATTAAAAAGATTCAGAATTAAAATTTGTGTAGGTTACCAGGGAAAATCCATCTAAATATTAAAAATAATACCAACGAAGTTACCTTAAATAAAAAAGAAAAAAAACAAAAAAATTCAGCCTTGACTGGGTTTTGATCCTGTATTCCTGACTTCTCGATCAACTACTCTACCCACATAAACTATCATAGACAATGCTTATTTTTGCAAAATTTGTGACCTATAAGGAACAAGACAGTCTGGACTGCTGAGGAAATTATTCCACAGAGAAAAAATCATTCGCCTTGACCGGGATGCCCAATGCTGAGAGAATTGGTTAATATAATTGTCTACGATCTAAAACAACAATACAAAAAGATCAGTATTTATTAACTTAGCTTAACACAACAATTTTTCAACTGGTTTCGTCTCGAACATTATGTACTTCTTAATTCCGTCCATAACCATTCATTTCCAATAACTTTCAGTGCACATACCGTGCCAGTTGTGCAAATTTACTTACCAACTCTTACCAGAATCTGCAGAATCACTTTCACTGTAAAAATATTCCATAAATTACCAGCTGGCATATCACTTTCCGATTCCGAGAAACAGAAAGTCATTTTCCGACACCCTTCCTCTCATCGGCCGCTTTCACACGGGTTTCCGTGACGGAAAGTTGGAATAGACCTTAGCGGATAGCTCATTCTGATATTATGACGTCTTTCCGGGAACAAACTACGAAATATCCGAGAGATTGCCTTAGTGGATAGGGCCCCTGACCTGGTTACATTACTCATATGCTCTTTAGGGATAGAAAATTCAGTGGACCTCTCCTAAGCTTTGGGGAACATACGAAATTCCTTCTCACACTTTTTTAGTACTGCCGACACTGCAACACTTGGTCAACCACTCTAGGTTCTCCGGAGGTGGAGATGGCCCCAGTAAAGATGCATCAAAAAGAACCAAACTGCCAAAACGAACTGTTCACTGAAATGAACTGGTTCGAAAACTAAAACTCCCTGTTCACTGTTCATGTCAGCCAGTGGCGCCAACTCCATGGGGCCTGAAGGGGCCCGAGCCCCCTCAAAAATTCGTTATGGGTGTGAGGAAAAAATGTGCTAGGCTTGTCGATTTTCCCCGTAGTGTCCAGATATCGAGATTTGAGTTATCAGGGTTCTAATGTTGATCATATGACTCTTCTAAAATGCTTAAAAAACTTCAAACTCACTACTTATAAAATTTCCAGGGGCAAGATCCCCTGTTTGAGCCCCCCCAATATTTTTTGTAAGTCGGCGTCCCTGATGTCAGCGCTGCACACGCACTGTGTATTCATACTCAAACTTTCACGTTTGTAAAATCTAATGCTCAGTATTTTGCGAAGGAAAAACATTAAATTTTCAATTTTATATGTTTGTAGGAACGCGTATTGAAAGTCCTCATCTCTTTTGGTGGTAAAATAGTTGTCATGGAATGAGATAAATTTGTCATTGTTCATTATGTGACTGCTGCTATCATCGAGCCCTCTCCAAAAATTTCAAAACCCTACTTTGAGCCATGAAACTTCTACATTGGAACCCATAGATTAAATTTATATATCTAGATGTGCTAAATGTGTCAACTATAACCTGAGTGCCTATTGCCACCCAACTGTCTAATTCTGTTGGTGTGGGTTGCCTATAGATTGCGGGTTGGAAAACCTTTTTTATATATTATTGAAGATTAGATAATCTACCATTGTATCTATCTAATATAATTCTTTGTTAATTTGAATTGAGAACCAAATAATATTTTTCCTTATCTGGAACATGAAATCAGAGATACTTGTACTGTTAACTTATGATTAGTGTCCATTGGGGCTATGACTTTTGCACCCCATTCTCTTGAGTTTATCTTCAGCTTTTTATGGTCCCTACTTATAAACAGTTCCAAAGGAGGAGGTTGGGAAGCTGTATCCTCACCCCTTATTTGACCTTAAGAATTGCACTTCATAAAATGGTCCCCAAATGATTTTAAATAAAAAAATGATTGTACATCTTCATTCCATGCTATTGAATACCTATACTGTAGGTCTTCAATGATTAGTCAGATTCCTCTTTTTTTAAGATTTTTTTTTTACAATTTTAAGACCTACTCCCTATGTTTGCCATTTCTATCCTTTCATTAACATGCGGGTAGTTTTTAACATGCATCCCGGTGTTCTTTCTAAGCATTATCCCTTCTCCAGCATTACCATTTAGTGATCCTATGTGTATCATTCTGTACCTTCCACTCCAAAAGTCTCCTTGGGGCTGCTTCATTTTGCTGATGCCTAATATGTCAAGATTAATTCTTTGCTTCTCCACCTTCAAGTTCTCTAGCCTACAGCAGGTATGAAGTGATCTAACGTTCCATGTCCCTGTCCTTAACAATCTATCACCTTTGTCCGATGTACCCTCTTGAGTAGTCCCCCCAGAGATCCGAATGGGGGACTAGTCAACCTCCGAAATATTTTAATCAAGATAATTCCATCATATCATGATATAGAGTGAGTGTTCTCCTCAGGATGATAATGTGGCGGTTTCCCCCTGCCTTCCACATTGCAGTACTACAGCTGTTAGAGTAAATATTACCATGCCCGTAGTGAAATTTGTGTCCCTGTACAGAATAATATGGTCTCCACCTTCGCACCTATGAAGAATAGCTGCTGCTCTCTCCCCTGGGTGATGAGAGGCATAATTGTTGACTACCCCCAGTCACCAAGTCACGGCATCTTCACAGGTTTTGGTATCATTTAAATGGTCTACCTTACCCAAGGTTAGACCAATAACCCCTCAGAATACCTCGATTTTTTTCCATGGACTGCTTATTTGATGAGGGAACTCTCCTATCTCGCAGCGAACCTCTATACCTAGAGGTCGACCCATCATCCGAAACCCAGTGGGCACACACTGTGGCCTTAAGCTCAGCCACAAGAAGTTCCATGTGTATGTAAATAAAGTACTGCTAATGATAATATTAACTACTGCTGGGCCCCATTGGTTTTTTTCTTTTTTTTTCAAGTTCCCCCACCCCGTCTCTCATTGAACTTTTGAGGGAATTGAGGGAATTAGTCAGTTGATCATTGTTGACAGGGTTTACTCATATCTCACACATCTAGACCAAATTTCTCTTTTATGAAGTTCTACATTTGTATTTAAGCTATGGCACAATTTCTTTTACGTTACAGCTGAACGGAGCTACACTGTGAAGTCAATTATTTTTGGGGTAATAATAATAATTAACTACTAATTAATTTTCTCACAATCTTGTCAAGGGATCAGACTTACCCCGTACATGGGGCAAGTGCGTCCCATGGCTTATGTGCAATATATTTCCACATTACGAGGCACATGGGATATGTGCGATTTGCCCAGAAATTCAGCTGTACATTGCTTTTTAAAGTACCAAATTATGTTTAACCATCCTTGAGAAATCAATTTTTGTCTTAGGTAATGTAAGTAGATTTTTTTGCCTTTTTTTAAATTATGACATAGTGGGAAACATAATGAAATACACTTTTGTATGTTCCACAAGAGTTTTTAATCCCGACCTAGGTTTCGGCAGTACACACTGTCATTATCAAGGTAATCTTGATAATGACAGTGTGTACTGCCGAAACCTAGGTCGGGATTAAAAACTCTTGTGGAACATACAAAAGTGTATTTCATTATGTTTCCTGCGAACAAGTTCCACCAAATATCGCCATCCAACCTTAAGCTGATTATGACATAGTGTACATAAAAGCTGAATAAATAATAATAAAAATAGTATAATCTTTTATATGACAACAAATCTGAATAGAAACTAGATTGTAATGAACAAAGAATTGCGTCTCTAATGTAATTCAGTGGTGCAGTGAGGGGGGGGTTTTGGGGGATAGGACCCTCCTCCCCCCCCCCCCCCCCCCCCCAGAGTTCAGAGAAATATTTACTTTTAATCCATTTTACTTAATTAGATTAGGATTACTTATAGAATAGTGTTAGAATTAATCAAATATCCCTCAGAAAGGCGCAAAACTCACCATTTTGAACCATTATTCTTAAAAAATTTCTGGAGGGATCCCGAAAATTCCTTTTATCCTGGCGGGTATGCAATACCCCATCACCTCGTTAGTATTAGTTGCGCCTAAAATCCCCCCAGCAATTAATTCTTAGCTGCGCCCCTGATGTAATTTACATCATAAATTTAAAAAAGCAAGATGAAGAAAAACTCATGGTGTTAAACCAATTGAGCATTGAATATTTATTTGTTTATCTTAAGTTGTACCCCGAGAAAGATAGGCAAAACGTTAACTTTCCTCGACGGCCGGCAGAAAGCTTGAGTAATATTTTACAACATCTTCCCAAGGTAATTCGCTGTAATCCTCATTCCTTGGACAGGCGAAATTTATTTCAGTACTAAAACGTCCTCAGAAAGCAAAACATGGGATCACCTGGTTCATTAATCTCCAGAATTTTCCCTACATTGTGAGCAACTGACTTTGCAGCTGAATCTAGCCAGAATCCAATCTCCACTTTGAATGTTAGTCACCAAATTTGTTAAGTTTTTTCGAATCATACTATCTTGTTTCAGGCATTAATACCATATCATTTCGGGGATCGGGTGGGTGTGGTTGCTAGAGTGTTGGCTTCCCACCCGGTGGGCCCGGGTTCAAATCCCGGCAGCGGCAGAGAATTTTCAGAGACTTCCCGATCCCTGCTTGAGTGTTGTGTGGAGGACTTTTCAAGCGCAACACTCCGTCCGTCGGATGGGACGTTAAGCCGTGGTCCCCTTGGCGCCTTTCGTTAAGAGCAGGCTAATGCCGACGTCAGGTTTCTCTCCACCCTACCTTACCTACCCCTTCCCTCATGGCGCAAATGACCTCAGCTGTCGGTCGTCTCCTCCAGATACCTACCCACCATATCATTTACATCCTCCTCATCAGAAGATATGATATCCAATGCCCTATCATAATCAATCTACAAACTTAAGAAAGCTATCTTCATCAAATAAACTTTCAAAATAAAAGTTGATGTGAGGACTCAAAGTAAAAGACCTGGTTTTATAAACATCGGTGTTTTGCAACATTTATACAAGAAATTTTAACGCAAGAACTGTTGGACAGAAACTAAAAATTTAATCCATACTACAACCTCGTAGGCTGGGGTAAGTGCGACAGGGGGTCGCACTTACCCTAGGCAACGGGGTCGCACTTGCCCCAGAAGGTAGGGATGAATGGTTAAGACGGGGAAAGTGCGACCCCCCATCTAAACTAAATATAATGATGCAATTTCCACAATTTAAAGTAAAGCGAGGAAAACCAATCCATGAAGAAGAGAAAACAAGATATAGTTCTTGCCTAACACCTCCGATGCGTTGATTCTGAGGGAACCGGTGTAGCCTCTCTTCACAATCGACTAAGACTACGAGATGAACTGACGGGTATATTTCCTAAGCATGTAGGACGAGAACTTACGGGATAAGTATTACAAAGTCGTTTGCTCTGGTTTCATTACTATGTATGGGATATGTTGCACTACCGCCAACTGTTTCGAGAACGGAAATACGATGGGGAGGTCGCACTTACCCCACCTCACCTAAGGCACACTTTTGGTGATTTGGAATTGAGATACACTTGTCACTGCATTGCGGTCTTAGCAATTACTGCTTTGACTTTGACAAAGGACATAATCCAATCTGATGCTATGCCGTAAATTAAAACTATTTTGCTTCAATTAAATGGTGAACGAATAACTTGCAGAAATGCGACTTGAATATTGTTGAAATTAAGCTTATGAAATAAGAGAGAGAGAGAGAACATGATATTTGTTGTGATATTTAGTATAACTATTTTCTGTCTAGTCTTATGGGACTCAAGCAGCGACAGCACCTATAGCTACATTTATGAGATAGATATACAAGGATTTTACCAAAGGGGATTTTAATACATTTCATCGCAAAAATTTTGATTCTGAAATAGGATGATTTACTCAAAATTACCTCTGTAAATTTATATAGCGAGTCTTATTTAAAAAATCTACGGTTGGCAATTGCAGCGAAAACCTAAGCCCACGAGTCCATTTAAACTTTGATTCCAACCCCAGTTATGTATTGAAATATTTGCGATAGCCAAAATTGAGAAAAAATACAAGTTGGCACCATCGCTCATTGATTGATAGCCATTGGAGAAATTGCATTGTGTCCCGTATTTTTCGCTGATATTGGTTGCCCTATTTCAGCGAAGAATATAGGACACCTAGTCCTAGAATGTCGGACAAAAACAATTGATGGAGATCAGATAAAAATTGATCGTATGTAAAAACCAGTCGAAGAACATTTTATCTTTTACGTGGTTCTTTCATAGATAATCAATGATGAAAAAATACAGATTCTATTCACACTTTCATGCAATTCGATGCTTTACGATTCGCAATGTAAACAAAAATTGGCTTCGATAGACAGGGGGGCAGCTAGGAATTAAGGCTGGGAGGGGTTTTAGGCGCAACTAATACTGGGATGTTTGGGGGTACGGCATACCCGCCAGGGTAAGCGGGAGGTGCGGGGGCCCTCCCCAGAAACGTTTTAGGATAAATAGTGAGTTTGACGGCTTTCTCAGAGATATTTGATAAATCCTTACACTATTCTATAAGTAATATTAATGAAATTAAGTAAAATGGATTTAACTTAAAAGTTTCTCTGAGCGTTGGGGGGGGGGGATTTTATCCCCCAAAACCCCCCCTCGCTGCGCCACTGTCGATAGAAATATACGAAGGGATTTAGAAAGAGTAGTTCACTAATTATATCCCAAAATAAAATTTGGCTCCGACAATGTAGGGAGGAATGTGATAATAGTATAATAGAGGCACTTCTTGATCACTCCTTTCCAGAATCATAACGAACTATTTTATTCATACTGTGCAAAAAAATAAAACCATGGCCTATTGCGCAATTATCTAAAATACTACATTGCAACATAATCTGTTCTAAATTCAAATCAAACTAGAACGGGGATTAATTCTTTAAATTAATTTTTCAAAAAATATGCTTTGGGATACCGGTGTGGTATGCGCGTTGCATGTATTGTTATTTTGTTGTCAATTCGCGCCATTTGGGAAACAAAAAAATTCAGTAAATCGGCTGTGAGTTGCGCCTGAATAATACTTAAAGTTAATTTCATCATAGGCTACTGGCCGACATTATGGAATGTATCTTAATGCCGAAAAATGGAGGATCAAAGGATGGTTGCATCTGGGCCAGTGGTCATCTCAGCAGACGTGTAGCTGCTAGAGGAAAACTTTCTCTAGCGGCTCCACAGTGGTCCCAATCGCTAATCTAGCGGGACAAAAGTCAGTTTTGCAACTTTTAAAAATAAAGTCACCGTAGGAGTAGCGATATCCGTAATTAAATGCTTCATCATAATTGGTAACTTTTACAACGTTTATATTAGTTATAACAATGTTAAGCAGCTGCAAAGTCAAGCGTTGAGATTGCCTACCCGCCGCCTACACCCAGGCGGTGGCTGACTCGCTAGCATTGACACGTACCTGCTAGATAGCAATAACGCAAAGAACGACAATAGGGGTGTTAACCTCAAACGAAATTACTCATTTAAGTAGATGCTAACGGTGAGTTTTGGCTAATAATTCACATTAGTGAAAATATTTCTGCAATAGGTGCATTACATTTTCTTTTGTGCTCCATTGAAATTTGTGCGCTTTCGAAACGGCCAGTTTCGGCGGGAAGTCAGGCTCGAATGGCTCTGACGTCGGACACAACTACTGTACGGACTGTACGCTTTTAGTGAACGCCGTTATCCGAGCCGTGCTTGAATTTGTGAATGCCGTGGTAAGACATGCCTTCGGATTGTGGTTTTGTGAGGGCTAATTCTAATACTATGCCTAATATGAGTGCTCTGATGCTCATTTTTCATTATTAATATATAGAGGACAAGGCGAAGAAAAAATACGCAAAAATAAATCTAATAATGACATTTTTAGCGTTTCGGAAATGCAAGGTTTCAAGCAGGCAAGTTAGGAGTCAATGCATATTAATTATGATAGCACTGTTAAATATGTTAATCGTACTAATGAGTATATTTTGCATCAAATACTTAATTTTGTTACGATTTACTGAGCCTTGGCTTCCATTTGTAATCGAATTATCCCCTAGTAAACGCTAAAATGATTCTGGAGGGGTACATTTCATATTATATCACAAATCCCTGTCACGCAATGCTCGTTTTTTTAGTTTTAAAGGCTTTTGATAATTTATAGACTATAAAAACTTAGGTGACATGAAGGAACTAATATCGTAAAATCACTTTTGTCCCTCTCAGATTTGTCTGAATCGTAATATAGAATGGCGAATTATTGTCAATATTTATTCTTGTGAATGTTACCTACTGTAAGGCCCAGTGCATCACGCACCGATTTGGGACGGCCGGTAAAATATCGGCCGATATTTTACCAGTGAAGCGCTGCTTGCACACACGCCGGAGTTTTACAGGTCAAAAGATAAGTTGCTTGGTTGTTAAGCTGGCGCAAGGGATCCGCAGTGTATCATACTGTATCATACACTGTTAAATAAAACGTTGACTTTTTAGTTATAAAGCCCCGTGATTATTTTAAACGGATCTCGATGAATGAGAGCGAAAATACTTTCAAAGCGATGGGAGATTCTAGCGGTGATGAAAGAATGCTGAGGTGAACTTAGAGGGATGTGTGGAGAGAATTTCATGGTGAACACTGGAATGAAGGGGCCGCAATAATTTGAAACAAAGTGCGTTTTTTTTTTAAAGCGAAGGTAAAGGCAGTTATCTAAAAGAGAGAAATCCTGAGGAATGCAGAGCGAATAAAAACGAGAGAAAATCCCGAATGTGTGAATGATGAAGAGTTGTAAGTATTATCGCAGCTATGATGTAGCTACTCCTACTCTTTTGCTTCATGAAGTCTCGGGTACTGAACTCGATTGCATGCTACATAATCGATAGATTTTATCACCAGGGTCTTAATACAGCAAAAGTGTGGCATCCATTACATAATAGCTGCGAAAATAATTTCAACTCTTCATCATACACATATTCGCGATGTTCTCTGGTGTTTTTTCCCCCTCTGTAATCTTAGGACCTCTCTTATTTAGGCAACTGTCTTTGACTTTTTGCTGTGGTTTAATCCATTACGCAATCACAACAAATTTGGCATTTTTCAATTCTTATTTCCTTTTTTTCCCTCCAAATTCTAGGAAAAGTCTGTTTTTCAATTATATCATGCATAAAATAGGAGTAGTATCAGATAACTAAATCATCGACCGAAATGACAATTAGAACTTTGACACACTTAATCACCGATATGGTGGTACTACCACTCTCTGAAGTAAGGTCTTATAGCTCACGACGGTGGAAGACAATAAAAAAGTGCTTAAATTCACGAAGTGGCTCCTTAATTCATGACTGGCTAATGAATGAAAGGGCCACAATCATTTGAAATAAAGTTCGTTTTTTTCTTCAATAGCCACCACAAAGACAGTTATCTAAATGAGAGAAGTCCTAAGGAATACAGAGGAAAAAAAACACGAGAAAAAAGCCCGAATGTGCGAATGATGAAGAGTTGTAAGTATTATCGCAGCTGTATTGTAGCTACTCCTACTCTTTTGCTTCTTGAAGTCTCGGGTACTAAACTCAATCGTATGCTACGTAACCAGATGACATTTTGAGCCAATGATTAATAAATCAGCTCCTTTTTTTAATTTACGCACTTTTTTATTGCCCTTCGCCGGTTTCCTCTTTAAGACCTTACTGTAAGAGGGTGGTAATATCACCACATCGCTGATTAAGTGTGACAAGGTTCTAATTTTCATTTTGCTCGATGACTTAATTATCTAATAAAACTCCTATTTGATGTGAAGCTTAATTGAAAAAAAATGGAATTTTCCTGGAACTTTGCAGGAAATAAAGGAAGCAAGATTTGAAAAATACCAAATTTGTCTTAATGCTGTTATTAATAAAACTATGTTTGATATTCGCGCCCTGTTGTGGATTTTCTTTTTTTGGCCTAAAGAGGACAATAAGGGATTTTCCACTAGCCGCGACACCTGTCGGAATATTTTTTCGTTATCTAATGCTTTCCTGGGCCCATGAGGCTTCGAACCCGGCCTTACTCACTGACTCACCGACTAACGGGAATTATCGTAATATTCAAGACGCCTTACCGTGGAGCCTATAGCCTGGCGGCCTGGGGTAAGTCACTCAGTGTTATCGTGGAGGCTAGTTATCATTTTCGATACAGTCCACTTTGTGTTTTAATCATGAAATGTCCGGCGATTATGCAGGTCTTTCGGATTCCGGCCACTAGGGTGGTTTCCTATTATTTTTTATCGCCTAAATCAAAAGATAATTACTCCTGGAGTACGTATTTCACGCTTTTAGATTTTTAAATGACGATATCTATTTTTCGCGTTAAAATGAAAAGTGAAAATTTTCAAGAGCGTGGAAACGCGACGGCTAAGTATGAATGCTGGGAAAAGCCCGTGTGACATCTGGTGTGTGAGGCTACCTGGGTGCGAGGCAATGAACGCCGCTACTATGCGGGCTTCTTGCTGCCGAGTATGGCGGTAGCATAGAGTGCCCTGCTAGCAGGTAGCGCTTTGATTTAATAAGGATTATTAATACCCTATCAAACGAAGAAAATTTTCCCATCATAGGCAATTTTAATAGGTGGTTATTAAGAAATGTTTCCCTGAGCTCTGTGCCTCATGCAGGCATTGTTAATCTCAGAAGATGTTAAACTTCTGACTACTCCTATAGCATCTTGGTCCCTGTTACGTCAAGTGGAGTGGCATCACATGGATGCCAATGTGGCCTTTTCAAATGCGGTTAAAATTGACCATTGCCATTCGTTAAACTGGGATTTCCAAAACCAAATAATTTGTATATTATGAATACACTAATGGTGGGTAACGAATTGCAATCAATGCCTTTCGTTTTCTTTGATGAAGGAAACTACCCTATTGCGGACGGAGTGAGATACAATCGCTATATGTCATATTAATTTTATGAATGCTTACGTGGTTTTAATAAGAACCAGGACTCACCGATGCAGCGACCTGTAGAAGAGTCATGAGAATGCTTGAAGCTTTGTTAGAAGATGTTTAATCATGGGTTTTTCATTTAGATTTATCTGGGTTTAAATGAGACATTTTGCTAATATATCCAGCCTCTCCTCATTCCCTCACATTGAATTTACCTTATTTATTCGGTATTCAGTAAACTATGTATAGTATTGAATGTGGTTTACCTACTCCTCTTTCTTTCTTCATCGTATGCTATTTAAAATGGTGGAATTTTGAGCCAATGTGTAATGAATCAGCTCCATCGCGAGTTAAGGATTTAAAAAGATTGTCTTCAACCGGTGTCAGGCATAAGACCTTACTTTAAGAGAGTGGTAATACCACCAGCTCAAGGATTGATTGTGACAAGATTCCAATTATCATTTTGGTCGATAATTTAGTATCTGATACAACTCCTATTTGAAGTATGGAGTAATTGAAAAAAAATGAATCATAATACTGACCTGACATAAGATAATGACCTGAAAATGTTGAAACCGGTCGAGTCTTTATTAAATATTGCGTGGAATACAACGGAGTTTACTCGCAGCTTGGTTTTCGGGTTGTCATCCGCGTCCATTCATTTTCACTATGACAGTTTCGTCGGCATTTCAGCAGGCGTCTTCAGGCTTGAAGTGTCGATTGCAAGTTTTTTCCCGTCTTATATAATCCTTGGTTTTGGGCAGGTGCCTGTTAACTGGTCGGTTTGTGGACGAGTTTCATCGAGGCGTTGGAGAACGATTAGCTATCCTCCCTTTTAAAATTAGGTGTTTTTTGTCTACTTAGATAGCCTCTCGCATGAGTCGTGGATAGTAATACTTCTCTTTAGCAATGAGTAAAGCATTTTCGAAGCCTTTTGCGTTGGTCCTTCCCATACATGCTCGACGATGGCGGATAGGTGATATTGTGTATTCTTGGTGGCCCTTGGATGTTCCTTCATTTTGCATTTCAAAGCCCGTGATGTTTGGCCAATATTTGAGTCTGGGTAATGAAAAGGAAAGTATCTATTTTTCCGCCAATTCATTTCCGCGGTACAACTAGTTTCGACGAGGCGGCATCTTCATCACGTACATTCATCATCATTAGGTGCCTGATGAAGACGCCGTTGCGTCGATACTAGTTGTACCGCGAGAATAAATTGGTGGATAAATACAATTTTCTTTTCATTTGCTAGAATGAAATTCCACAGAGTTGAGCAGAATCAGAGGCGTAGCGAGGGGGAGGGGTTTGGGGAATAACCCCCCCCCCCCCCCCAGAGCTCATAGAAGTTTTTAATTTTAATCCATTTTACTTAATTGAATTGATATTAATATAGAATAGTGAACGAAATAATAAAATATCCCTCCGAAAGCCGTAAAACTCACCATTTTGAACCATTTATCTTAAAATTGCGCAATTTATTAATCTCGCACCTAACGCTTATCCTGGTGGGTATACCATACCTCCACACACCTTGGTATTAGTTGCACCCAATTCCCCCAGCCTTCATTCCTACTAAGCGCCCCTGAGTGGAATACTATAGAGAATATAATTTGGGACTTGATCACCTATTGCGACAAAGGTACATCGAAACTAATAATATTGCCTCACTGGTTGACGTGAGTGAATAATGTATTTGATATCGATTGCATAATATTTATCCATTTGAGATTGATGTAATTTTATCATATTTATCCTGCGCGTGACGTTGTCCATAATACCATCCAGTCATAATTTCATCTATGATTTGGTGCTTTCCCGGCCAATAGATTCCGTGAAAATTTCTCGGGAGAACCATCGGATCAGGGACTGCATTATTGCCGACGTTTCGATGCCCGACTCGGCCATAGTCCTCTAGGCCAGCGTTTCCCAACCAGTGGGTCGCGACCCACTAGTAGGTCAGGGCGGAATTTAAGTGGGTCGCGGCGTGGCTCTTGCAAATGTACCAAATTTAAATGATTCACCAGATAATTTTAATTTTATGTATGTGTCATTTTTATTATTTTTTTAACAAAAAAATCTTGGTGTAATGCTTGCCTATTACATTGAAACGAAAACAATAGCGTATATAAATGTATATAAATACCAATTAAGTGTACACAATGCATACATACGTATTTTATGTGTGTGTGTGTGTGTGCAATCATGGGTGGGGTAGGGGTGGGTCGCGAAAATGGAAAAAATTAAAAGGTGGGTCGCTAGACATAAAGGGTTGGGAATCACTGCTCTAGGCTATTGAGTGAAAGCTATCGTCCATGGGCCATGGGATGATGTCAGAGTTGGACATCGAAACGTCGGCAGTAATGCAGTTCCTAACCCGGTGGCGATCCAGAGTACTTCAGTTCACGCATTCACGCATTTCAGTTATGATTTTCTTTGACTGGGGAAAGCACGAATATTAAAAGAGGATCCTCATGTCGTCCTCTAAATATGTTGTCGCCAAGGGGGTTGTAGGTAAATATCCTGGAGGGGGCACCACTGGTTTCGAGCGTGGAGCGAAAAGTGGCAGGAATGGGGGTGCTTGGGTAGGATAGCCACGCCCACTTTGACCAAAACATTGTAATCCCTTAAGAGTAAATGCTAACTATCTGGTGAAATATTCGGTTGTTACGCTAAAATAAACTATCGCAAACGAACACAGTAAACCTTTTTTCTATCATTATGGGATGGCTTCGTGAAAATATGCCTCGAATATCTTTTCCCAAGGAAAAATCATTGTCAATCATCACGGTTCCGCTGTGCAACTAGCTTAGCCGAAAATAACATTTTACAAGTGTAAAATATCCATTCCCATGCACTAATATCACTTTTCTTGGATTTCCTGAAGAAAATTTGTTTAAAAAAATTTCGTTTTGAACTAAATTTACTTTTGCAGGAATATTTCTCGGGTTTCCCACCGGGTGTCGTATCGGGTTGTAGTTCCCAACGTTTCCATGACTAAGTCCGTCATCGTCATCAGGGGTTAACCATAGCAGAGCATACGCCGGGAAAAACTCAGATTCTAAATTTACTTTTACTTATAGGGGGAGCGGGGGGTGGGGAGGGCAGCTTCCCCCTACTGGCCCCCGCTGGGTATGCCCATGATAATGTGATCTGTCAAATTCGTTATTTTTCAATGCTGTTTCTCGCAATGACAAACTTTGTTCTGCAAAATATTGGATGAAAGAGGATCGCGTTACACTCACCACAGCGCCGCGGACATTTTTGAAAACATTAAAATGCGTCCGCAGTGGCAACAGAAATCAGCCTTTTATGGAATGACATTGAGCCTCCTCTATGCAGACCCCTTGAGGAAATATTGCGTAAACCATCATTCTCTATATCACTCTGTCATTTAAGGCTTCCTTATCGTTGTCGTACTTTGATTGGCTGCTGCTTATTCCACGTAAGTGTCCAATGGTGGCAAACTCAATGGAAAAAATGACGGAATTAGGGACTATGATGACATCTGAAAATGATTACGTCCGAGAGCCATAATGTGTGCCGTCATTTTCTGAACTGAACTTTTACAATTCCCTGAACTAGTACATGAATATTGGTCGCGTCATTCTGGCTTACTTAAGCGTGGACAGAGATTTTAAGTGGCAATGTTTGAACACTTAAGAACTGGACAAATAATTGGCAAAGAGCTCTGGGCCATTAAAAAAAATAACGCGCAATGGATGACATTAAAAATAATAAAATTCAGCGGAATACATAATCTATGGAGATCAATGGGAGAATAAGGGTAAAATAATATAATGCAATACAATTAGATAGCCAACAACGTCATCAAATTTTAATGCATCCCAAAGTACATCCAAGGAAATATAATTTGGTATTTGGCATGCCATGGTGACATTGTGACGATGCCTTTGGTGACATGCATCATAATGTGTAGAACAATATGGCCACGCAGGGAAAAATCACATTTACGCACAAAATTGAAAAATCAGCAGAATGAAAGCGTTCGAATAATATTTTGAGCTAGTAGAGTTCATCATGAATGACCTACTGCTCTTACAAATTTTTTTAATGCCATGGTATGATCAGGGAGCGTGGCAACTAAAATTTTTCATTTTAGAAAGAGTATAATTTCGAACTTGATCACCTATTGTTACATAATGACAGTGAAACTAGTAATATTGTCTCACAGGTTGACAAGAGTGAATATCTTTTTTGATATCCATTCTATAGTATTTATCCATTTGAGATAGTTCTAATTTTAACATATTTATCTCGCGCGTGATGTCATCCAGTTCGCTGCGAAGTGGCATCCATACACTTTGGAGTGGAACATTTGGGTTCGACAGTCTCTGCAGCCCTTCATTGTATGCTCTTATCATGGATTTCCTCTTCTTCTCGAGAATTTTCAAATCGCGTACCATTTCTTCGTACTCTTGGAGATCGGCAGCCATATCTGTTGTAACTCTCCGCTGTCTTCCTCGCGGCTGAGTTTCTCCAGCTACCATTCCTCCCAGATGTCCATTTCTGCGTTGGTACTGGTTCCTTTCCTCCATGGATGGTTTGTTGTGCTTACGGCAATGGGGGCGAGAATGATGTGTTCTTTCTCCTCCTTCCCATGCATCGCCGTAATCCTTACGAGTCATCTGCGATGAAAAAGGAAGCGTTCGTCATGGATAATGTTTAGCTGATATCTAAAGTGGTCAGTAGCGTAGTCAGGGGGGACAAGGGGAAACGCACTCCCCAAGACAATTCATTTAAGCGGAAAAATATTAACCTATAAAACAAATTTATTCTACTCCACCAATATGTTTTATCCAAACAACTTCCCGACGACCGATTAATTGTGTAATTTTAAGCGTCAAAATAGCATAAAATGCGATTACTAGAGATAAAAGTCTTCATATACTCCAAGAGGAGAGTTGAACCCCCCATACCCCCTCTGTTCGTGCCCCCCAAACTTATGGTTTTGGCTACGCCTTTAACGTGCTTATAGAGTAAAGTTTTGAATGGGGTAATTCAAATGTTTTTGTGATGTATTTTCTTTTTATGTGGAGTATTTACACAAATATTGAAAATTTAATAAATGAACAATACTTATTCATGACCTATGATTAGAAGAAGGTTAAGACATGCGAAAGACTCATAGAAGTGGATTTTATTGTTCGTGAGATTCACATAAATGCTTATCCCTAACGAAAGAAACAGCATGAAAAAATAGCATAGTTAGCCTATGAGATCCACCGCGGCATCTAGATTTTCCCCATTTCAATATCGGCCTCAAGAACAGAAATCGATTACCGCTCTTGTGCATATTTAGTATGTGACTCAGAGGAAATAAACCCTATACCCTCGGCAAAGGTATTTTAATATAATTTGAATTATGTACTTACATTTTGGGATGAATACATTTGGTAGTTAGAGTGGCAGGAACACTTGCATCCAGGTGAAGTCTGGCCGAAGTATTGGCGGGAAGGGGTCGTCGGTTGCGGGTGGAGCTCTTTATGCTCCTGTCGCCTCATTTCGTTGATGATTGTCTGCGTCAACCTGTGTAGTAGGGCCTCTCTTATTATTAGGGGGTCGGGCTGTTCCCACAGCCATTCGTTTTCTGGCTCCTCCCTCATATCCTCGTAAACGCTTTCCAGGAGTATCTCAACTTCCTCAATTGCCTCGCCTCTCCAAGCCCGGTCCACTAGTTCCACGAGATAATCCAACGGCATTTCTGAGATTCCCAGATTTTCTGCGGGTCGCCTCGGTGGTGGTGGATCAGTTGCAAACCTGACACCAGGCATCGCACCTTTCCGTTGTTCCCGTTCTTCTGTGGGTCCATGTTGGCATGGATGCCTGAAGTCATATTCAGCTTTGAAGCGATTATTCTTCGCGTCCAATCCGTGGGTACAGAATTTCATCTGCTCAGCTGGCTCATAAGGATCGTGGAAGGCTCTACGTTGTTGCGATGGAACGTAGTTTTCGTTTATAACGACACCTTCGTTGTGAAGATGAGGGTTCTTGCGATCCATTCTGTGGGTCCTATATTCCATCCGCTCAGCCGGCTCAAGAGTATGGTAGGAGGCTCTGGTTTTTTGTGATGGAAGGAAGTTTTTATTTATATAATCACCTTCGGTATGTTGACATGGGTTCTCGCGGTCCATTCTATTGTCCCATTTCTTTCTATCGCCTTCAGCCAACATATAAGGATGCTTGTTGGCGTCAACGGGTTCTGATGGGATATACATTGGCTTTAATGAATCACCATCACCATGGCCGAAAGCGTCATTGCATCCCGTTTTTATGTCATGGCAAAATATTTGTTTCTTAGGCGGCATAACAGAATATTCCAAGTCATGAAATTGCTCTGGTGAGAAGTGGTGTGCATTGATACCGTTACCGTTCCCATGAAAGGAATGATTCTCGACACCAGTTGAAATTTTCCTTCCAATTATTTTACTCTCAGATGGAAGATCTCGATAGTTTCCGTAATAAATGCCGTCATTTGCAACATCTCCCATAAGGTTCCCATTTTTGTGAGCCTTTCCCTTATCCAAAGTTTCTGTCTTCCGTTCGGTTGGCACGCAAGAATGATATGTAGCCCCAGGATTTTTTGGCGGGTAATGCTGAGAATTTACCATCTCATATTCAACGCTGACACGATTATTAATGTAATCTGCTACCTCGTCTCGGCTTTTTGCCTGTTTCAAATTATCTTTTTCTTTGTGGTTCGCACTTTTGCGACAATTACCCTCATTCCTGCCTTTTATTTTTTGTTCAGTTGGCACGTCAGAATGATTAAATGTTCCACTGTTCACGGGTTTGGAACAGATTGAATTTATTATCTCACCTTCGGCATCTGGGCGAACGTTGGTGTTACCCCTTCTATGGTCGTGTTCTTGTCTTTCCTTTTCATCCGGCATGGGAAGACGGTTTTTGTCACCAGGCGAGCTTTCACTAACGACGACAGGAGTTTGTGTCACTGGATGGTCTTGAACACGTTCTCCTTTGGCCGAATTTGCACCATCACCTTCCGCTTCGTTGAGTTCAGAGTACAAAGCGTCGCTCAGGTCTTCTTCAACGACTTCCGCGGCCAGCAATTTCTCCTCGGTGTCGTCGAAGTACATTTTCGGACACGGAGGCATTGGCTCCCCTGGCCTTGGGGGATTCGTGAGCTTGTGTGTCCACGTGAGAGTTCCGGATGCCATGTCATTGAGGAGAACGGACAGGTGGATGTTTCGCCTCTCCTTTTCGTCCAGGGTCTTGGGAGTCACTCCGACCAGATAAATCAACCATTTTTCTGCCTGGTTGCGAAGCTCGTTGGGAATTTTAATCAAGTTCGGTTGAATGTGCTCCAGGTGGAAGATATACTCTTTATCCAGCCTATCCTCCAGGATGTTGCCAATCACACTCCCAGAGGTGCTCGATGCACATCTCTTTAAAATACGTTCCATGATGTACGTGGCGGAAAATATAGATGGCGAGATCTGCTGTTTGGTATCAACTCCAAATCCACTGAATGGAATCGATTATGAGATTCAACTGCAGGATATAAATGGAATCTCGTATTTGCACGAGTTCTTTTCGAACTCTGCTGGCCGAAGACGGAACTCCGCCGGCTGTTGCTGACTGCAAACGCCTGCAAGATGACTATTTTCTTCCTCTGCTACTCAAGTGATTGATGTATTACTCACTGTAGCTGTTTGATACTGTAAACAGTGCGTTTAAACTTCGTTTATAACACCACAATATGCTATCGCATCCGCTCTCTATCGCTTGGAAAATCCAATTGATAAAATGTCACCGTACGGCTACGTTTTCTGGTTGCCAAGGTAAACGAAAGTATTGTTGCCGCGCCAGATATGCCGTCTGCTTGCCTGCGGTAGAATATGCGCTAAGTTCTATTCCCTATGCTTAATTCCATTGTTATGAGCCGAGCTCTGTCCACGTAGGGGAGGGTGAATGAAATATTTGTGTGTTTTAAGGATTATCATGTTTTGTGAGTGGTAAATACCATTTAAGATCACCATATTTTTACGTCGGATACTGATTTTGAAGAATGTTGCGCAGTGTCCAATGTTATTTTTATTTTGATAATAATGGAATAAATGAGCTGAAATGTCTCTCTATCTTTACGATTATACGAGAAATCGTTTTTGATGACAATATTAGTAATGAAAACTATATTTTACTTAACCGTGTATTTATTTAAAGTCTAAAGGTATTAGCTGATTCGCCAAAAGCCGCATGTATTTATTATATAATGTGCCGGCGTTCTTTCCTGGATGAATAGTTCATTTATATTTTGTGAACTTCCATCGTGCTTTTTAATGCTTGATGTCTACAGTGTAGCCGGAGATCCCGCGAACATCTTCTGGTCAGTCTTTGAGTTTGCCGCGGAAACATATGCTGGAATAGGGCTATTGGTATATAGCATTATTTAGAGTGATTTTTCTTCAAATATAATTGCTTTCAAATACCAGATTTTAAATGGCGATCTCTCAGTCTTTAAAACCTCGTTTTTTATTGCCTTCGATTGTTTAAATAGACTTATAAAAAAGATATGTCGAGGTAGGATTGCGAAACCTTCAAAGACATGTGGAGACGTCCTTATAGTTATAGATATTTTTATCAGATTTTGCGCCTACTTGCGCTTTTTGACAATAATGCCCTTTA
The DNA here is from genome assembly GCF_921293095.1 of Ischnura elegans. Taxonomy (NCBI): domain Eukaryota; kingdom Metazoa; phylum Arthropoda; class Insecta; order Odonata; family Coenagrionidae; genus Ischnura; species Ischnura elegans. Next base: position 83,295,513 of record NC_060256.1, on the reverse strand, counting down.
TGTTCCATGAAGTTAACAAACGAGAGCCGTTGAGACGCGGGCCTGGGGGAATTTCCTCAGAAGACGCCTGGAATATCGGGATAAATTACGCTAGAGAAGAAATATATATAATTTTAACTATTGTAGTTTTGTACGGTATACATTTTTATTTATATTTATGGTATACTTATTACATGGCTTACAATTTTTTACATTTTTGTATCGATAGGGAAATCATGTCGCATTCAGAGAGATTCAAGGTACCGGCGGTGAATCGCATGATTTTGTCATAATTTCTGCGGAAGAAAAGACTATAGACGATTTATTAAATGCGTAGAGCATAAATTAGGATTTGAAAGTTGTAATGAAGATACCTCAAAGGACATCAGGAAAATTGTGATTCTATTTTAAAGTAATTTTGATAAAAAGTGGAAACAGTGCTCCAGAAAATACGACAGATTTTGCTAGATGTGCCCAGTCTCTTTTGAAGGATGTATCGAAAGTAGAACCTTGTTTTGCACGCCAGATTTCATTGCCAAGCTCTGGGAAAAAAGATGCGGCTGCAATTATAAAATGCATTACTGAAGAAATACCAAAGAGAGCTACCAACAATAAGAAGGCTTAATTGTCTTCACCTTTGATTCCAATACCATATTCATCATTAGAAGCTTTGTCCTTTTACATGGAAAATACCTACTAATCAAAAGTGCGTAAAAATCAGAAGAGAGGCCAACCAGAGACGGTGCCATGTTTATCCCTCATTCAAGATAAATTTGAACTCAAAGTTGTCTTGCTATCCCCCAACACAAGAACTGACCATAACTGATACTTCGGCCGAGGTCAAATTACAGGCTGTAGTGAATAGCACTATTTTGGCTCAGAAAGATGTTTTCGCCGCTTTCCTTCGGTCTGGTAATGAATTCAAACTAACGATGATATTCAAGTGGGGTTAAGATGGGAGTAGTGGGCACAAGCAATATAAGCAAATATTTGTATTTAGGAAGGAATCAGGTCCAGTGGACGATTCCTATATGTTTTCCATATCTATATTGCCTCTTCAGCTAAAATCAAATGATAAAAACAACATCTTATGGCATAATACCAGGCCATCTTTGATCAGGTAATTTAGACTCATTAAATTATTTCTGGAAGATGAAAGTTAGGAGATTACTGTGAAAGAAGTGCAAAAGATAGAGGCGCAGATGTCTCCACTGATGCCCTTGGTCATCGAAATAAACGGGAAGAAATTGTACATAGTATCACAATTTTGACGCTAAAAGAATCCTGACATTTCATCAGGCATTACTGGAGTGGAAGTGGAATTATTTCCATGGTTTGAAGCAATTCTTAGCGCACTTTCCTGTGGTTTCTCCATAAGTACAAGTGAATTTGAGAAGTATGCTAAAAAAACAGAAAAAATATACATGCGTCATACTCATGGTATTACATGCCTTTCACGGTACATGAAATCTAATTCATGAGACAAAAGTGATTGATTGCCCCCATTGAATTGCATTTAGTTTCCATTGTAATGCTTTCCAAAGAGGCCCAAGAAGCAAGGAATAAGCATATTCGGAAATTCAAAGAAAATCACGAGCTAAAATACTCAAGAAAGGACACAATGAGAGATGTTTTTAACCTACTATTAGTCACATCTGATCCTTATGTTTCCAGTCTTAATTAGTTGCACCCAAGGCATTGTTATTCCCTCTTGATGTATGTCAGACAGCTTCTCAGGGAACCAATATTACCTGTACCTAATGCAATTAGTAATGTTAAAGAGATGGAGGATGTGGAGTCGGTAAATTTCGGAGATGAAGAGAATTGGGAGAGTAATAATTATGAAGGTGACTAACATTCCGCAGTTCACATTCTGTGAAAAACTATTTTGTGTAAATCCTGTGTTTAGGAGTATATTTTTGGCGTAATTAGTTCATTAAATGAAGAAAAGGGCATTACTATAGATTTTTTAATGATTTTCTGCATATTTTTCTAAGTGTTGAGAAAGACGAAATTATTTTGTAAATTTAATTTTATTTTTTTTGTTTTTTTTTATTTAATCATAAAAATCACCTTGAAAAGACCTATGACATTGTTATTTTGTGTTTTTGTCTATAATTTGGCAATTCGGAATGTTTTCACGACAAAAGCTCTAAGTTTTTTGGGAAAAATAATTTTGTCCCGCTAGATTCGCAATAGGGTAGTTTCCTTCATCAAAGAAACCGAATGGCATTGATTGCGATTTGTTACCCACCATTACTGTATTCATAATATACAAATTATTTCGTTTTAGAAATACCGGTTTAGACGAATGGCCATGGTCCATTTTTATCCTCATTTGAAAAGGGCCAGATTGGCGCCCATGCGATGCCACTCCACGTGACGTCACAGGGACCTAGTTTCTATAGGAGAAGACAGGAGTTATACATCGTCTGAGATTACCAATGCATGCATGAGGCGCAGAGCTCAGGGAAACATGTCTTAATAATCACCTATTAAAACTGGCTAAGGTCGGAAAGTTTTCTTCGTTTGATAAAGTATTAATAAACCTTTTTTAAGCCAAGCGCTACCAGCCAGCAAGGTACTCAGCTACCCTCTACCACTGCTATCTATCAGCGCCCGTCAAGCCCGTCCTATCAGCGCTCAGAGCCTCGATCAAGGTCACCTCACAAGACGGGAGGGGGAACCAGAAATGCGTCACACGGAGAGATTTCCTTACCCGTCGCGTTTTCGCGCGCTTGAAAATTTTCACTTTTCATTTAATCGCGAAAAATAGATATCGTCATTTAAAAATCTAAGAGCGTGAAATTCGTACTCCAGGAGTAATAATCTTCCGATATAGGCAATAAAAAAATAATAGGAAACCACCCTATTGGGACCACTGTGGGCTCCCTTGAGAAAGATGGGCCACGTCCCATCGAGCTAACTCTACCCCGTAAGCTCCATACTTTCATTGTTTGTTTAGTTTTTTACTATCTAACCAAGTGTCTTTATATGCCCATTCTAGGTCGAGAAGAAGTTAGCTATGCAGGGGCAACGAGTAAATCTTCATCAGTAATCACAGTTGCATTTAAGCGTGCGGTTAAATTCCTATCTTTCCTTTATTTTGAGTGGAAAAAACAGATGGTGCACTGCCTCCCTTACTTTACGTCTCATAGGTGACTATGATTCAGCTAATGGCGAAATATGGCGCTCGTTATTCCACCGTTTGGATTGATGAGTCCCCGTTTCACCGTATGCCTTCAATTTTGAGTTTACTCTATCGTATGCCGCGGTGAGGGCCAGTCTTTCATCCCTCGCTCCATATTATAATTGGAAATGTTCTCAAAGGGAAGAATTACCCTGGATTCCGTACGAAACCATCATGAATAATCGCTACCATTTACACGCGCGGTTAACACGACGCATCACTCCTGCTGAAACGGATTGCCAGTATTTGCTTTCTTGCTTAGGGACTAAAAATGTTGTGAACTGCCTTTTCCTTTGAAGAGGTCGTGTCTTTAGGCCTTCAGCATGACGCAGTTCAGAGTTGAGAGTGGAAAAAATTTCGAATCGGTGCTAAGCCACTCAGAAAATAGTTCAGTTGCTGGGAAACCATGTGACGATAGTGTTGGAATTCATTTCTGAGTGGTGTGCTTTTTCCGTCTTGTGAAGTGATTATTTATAATTCCCAATTACAAGAAGGAAGCAGTGTGTGCATCTAAAACACGCAAATTGTTCGTTAAGCACTGTGAAGTGTATTGGTTTGTATGGAGTACAGAAATACCTGAATTTGGAAATCACTGGTTCAGTGCGTGATATATTGTTAAGTATGTTGGATGGTGTGCGTGTGGAAGCATCTTGTGGTGATTGTGCAGTTACATTGTGTAGTTTTTGTGTTACCATGAGAGTTACAGAAGAGGAATAATGATACTAGGATCTCAGGATTTGGCTTCATTCTCCTGAAAAGAGTCAAATACTCCAGATCCAAGGAAACAACCAAGTAGCTATAATTTTCACCTTTTAAAAGTACTCGTAATTATCATATTTTTCAATGCAGTCGATTGGGAGCACACAATTATATTGACCTCATTAATGACACCGGGTGCATTAATGGCAACTGGCTGCATGGAATTCTTTACCTTCACGGCGTAGCATTAGTACATCCCGGACATAAAAATCACCTGCTATCCCCGCAAAAAAGGTAGAAATCTGAACTTTAAGCATTTGTATGAAATTCTGCCGAAGCTCTGTAGGGTCGCGTCATGTATCGTTTTTCTTATTGTTTCTTCGACTACATTCATGAATTATTAATCGGGAAAAACTTAAAATTTTAGTTTCTATGGTCGAAAGAGTGAAGAAACACACGCGAAAAACTATGAGTTCAGCGAAACAGTTGTTTTCTTCATCTCCTAACGAGCAAAATATTTGAGTTGGTACATTTCATTGTATTTATATAGAGAGAACGATATCTCTGCATTACATATAGCTTTTTAAAATGAAATTTCACCTATTCTTTGAGATTTTACATAGCCGAAAGGTACCTAGACATCAATTTCTGAGGCGTAGAAAATTACATTAATATCGAAGTTATGTATACGATATGAAAAAAATATTCCCAAAAATTTCAAGTGGAGAAACGTTTATATTGTTCCTCTTACTTAAAATAAACCACAAAAAAGAAAATTACCCGGCAGTGGACACTACCAAAGTAGGAGCCGAAATTGTTGTCCAGAATAGACGCGGAATTGGCAATGCCGCTGAATCACGCCTTCGCGGCAGAGAACGAAAATCCTTTCTCCTCTGAGTAGTTGAAAATGAGTATGTAGTTATTCGAGGAATGGAATTTGACAACAAGAGCGACTGTTATGATGGGGTGCGCAAGAGTCACGGCCTCCTATCAAGCGTGAATTCCTCAAGGAGTTGAGTTACGAAGTCGCCTGAAGCCCTCATTTCATCTGCGGAAAGCATTATCATGAATCGCCCCATCATAATAAACATTGTGATAGTCAAATTCCCTTTCTCGACGAGCAACATACTTCTTTTAGACCGTACCGAAGAAAATACCCACCCCCCAACTCAGTGGGTTTGTTATTCTCCGATGCGGAGGCCTGGTTCGGCGGCCTTGCAATTATACGTAGAGGTTATTGTTGGTTCGCAAGAACTTAAAACTCTGTAACTCTGCTTTGGATAATCTTAAGCTGGTATTAGCCAAAATTCCTCTTGAAATATTAGGATATTAAGTAAGATAGTTTTGCCCACCTGGTGAAAAAAATCTTAATGATCGGAAGTCCTCAAATTCAATTTCAGAGGTGATGCACGGTTTGTTCTATGATTTAAATAATAAGTTATTGATTGATCTGATCCATAGTTAGTCAATTCTGGAGAAGGTTTTGCTTCTCGAGTGATATTTGAGTTCGCGACTTAGCGAACGAATGAATACGAAAATGACGTAATATTTTAAGTGGTGTGACTTTAGGTTTTATTTCCCACCTCTCTTTCAATTTATGCCAGAGACGTACTCAATTACTTATTATCTGTTCATGGATTTCTGATTGGTGAATTATTATTTATTATTAAAATATTCAACCGATTGAGGTAGGCTTGCCAGGAGCACTTATTAAGCATTCAGGGAAACTTCTCTTCCTTTAAGCACTTCTCACTTCCATTCACAATAAGGCCTACTCCCTTGCATTCTATCTAAAAAAAAACCATTCTCCCCCTTCCTTTCCCTCGTCTACCTCACATTCTACCCTCTAACATTGATTTGAACATCCACTCTTCGCAAAGAGCTCCCCCCATCCATACCCTCTGTCTATTCCGTATCTCATCTAGAAGCTCCCTCTGCTAACCCACCATTTCCAGCACTTCGTCGTTCCCCCTCCTTTACGTACACATTAATTTCTCCATTCTTTAAGTATGCTGCCTCCCCGTATTAGAGTAAGAATTGGGAGACGTCGGATAGCTAGAAATCTCTTTAATAAACACATGTACCTGTCGAATATTTAACGTGACGAGGGAATTTCAAACTAAATGAGCCCGGCGAAAAATTAGGAACTCATAAAAATGAAATACAATGTATTAAAATATTTTTAAGTCGACTCACCGATGAAAGGCCATTAAGTTAACCTTGAGTGATAGTATTTGACACCTAAATGCACATAAACAATCCACTCTCTCGCTGATCGCATACGTTACGTTACGTAAGTTACGTGATGCAATACCCATTGACGCTCGGCGTATGTTGGGACCAAAGTGGTTAAGTCACCATCATCCTACCCATCCTTATTCCGTCGATCATTCGAGTAGCCATTTTTCTATAAAATACGTAGAATAAGCGGTCATCTCCACATGCATCCACATCGACCAAATTTTTATAAAACGTCCACAAATTCAAAGAGAATTTTCCTAGATACATGCCATTAAAGGATCTCTAACGGTAAAAATAGGCCCAAATGAAAAATTTTTCTTGTCATTTCGTTTATTCTGTCTATTCTCCTTCTCGCTTTGAACTAGCAACGGAATGAAATTGTTAAAGAGGGCATTGTTGGTTCACAACAACTTAAAATTCCGTAAGTTAACTTTAGCTTAATCATAATTTGAACAAGCCAAATCTCCTCTTGAATTTATCGGGTAGCAGGTAAGATGGTTGTGTCTACCTAATGAAAATTATCTTAATGATCTTAAGTCTTTTAAATTGAATTTCAGAATCGGTTCGTGGTTCGTTCTGTGATTTAAAGAATAAGTCATTGATTGTTTTAATCCAATATTAGTCAAATGATTTTTTTTGTGAAAAATACTTTAGCATTGCAGTAGAGTACGTAATTAATACGGACGTCGAAAATATGGATTCACATTTGACGAAAATCAAGTAAACTTACGTATATAAATATAAGGTTATGTTTGATTCAAACTCTGAGCTATAAATTCATATATCAATTATTGCATTTTGATTTCTATCGTGTACTTGCTTTATAGACAGTCCGTATAAAGGGCATTTGGAAGCCATAAAATCGAAATTACAATTTATGCCATTGATAAAGTTATTGTTTATGCCACAATCTAGAAAGCCTTAACTACATGAGCTTGGGCTTTCTCACTTCTAATCCTCACACTATTCTATAAGCAATATTAATCCAATTAAGTAAAATAGATTTAACTTAAAAATTTCTGTGAGCTCTTGGGGGGGGTGTTATCCCCCAAAACATCTCCCTCGCTGCCCCACTGGAGGGATATGAAGTACAGTAGATCATTAATAAGCCGAATTTCATGACACTTGACCGTTGATACTGTGGATTCCTATCTAGCGGAACATAAGATGAAGTGACTAAAGAGTACATACATGCATGTATAGAAATGCTTGAAATATTGCGTAAAAAGTTCATTAAAAATGGTTTTATATACCACCTATAATTATTTAACGACAGAACCATAGTGAATTCAAATTTTTACCGAAAGTGTCTTAACGTTTAAGGTATATCCAAATTTTTTGATAATGTTGACTTGATCCCTAAACAATTCTGATTGTATAGCGACGTTCAATTGTACTTTGAACGAATGCAGTCAGCTGGAATGAGGGGGTTGTGGATTTTTCGTTGGAGACAAGGCCATTTATTCAAATTTGAGGTCGTCGGTTATGGTAGGAGTGAGGAAGTAAGTAGTTTGGAGGTGGGGGCTCACACGGCTCCTCATAAATGTGCTGAGAATTGAAGGTCGCGGAAGGAAGAAGATCGGTCTGATAGTCGCTTCTTACTGCCATGGATTGCATCGGCGGAGCACATGTGTCAAAGTGAATATAATTAAGATTTCGATCTTTTTCTTCCATTATATACAGGAGACGCGCAATTCCAATAATTTGATGTCAACTTTGTATTTACAGCCTCAGTACTAATGCGGGAAATGGCGAAAGTTAGCAAGGGAAATAGTCATAAATTGACTTTAATTAAGAATAAATTCACTCCCCTAGAGGGAACCCTCAGTAGGGATGTTCGTATACAGTTACCCTATTCCCTGTCCTTACATCCACTGAGCTATGCAATGGTACCCATTAATTTCAGAATAATCATCAAAAAGTGTGAAACGTTGCCAAAAATATCATTAATTAAGGGTGTAGAGGGCCGCAGACGAGAAATATTGGGCTCTTGAGATAAGAACGAATAGTTACGGGACAGGAGGTGAGTCATCTGTTTTTGGAGGATTCAGTCTTCAGATTTTTGAGAGCGAGACGACGTAGAGCCTGGGAGGGGATTGGTAGTCCTGCACAAACTCCAATTTCACTTGAATGAAAATTAATTGAATTAATTTTTTTCACTCACGTATTCAGGATTTTTCCAGTGAAGTTTTTCTCCACCGGCGTGCTCGTACCATATGTTCTTCTCGCACCAAATTTCTGCTCACTTCTTGCTCATATCTGTGACAGCAACCCCGACAAACACTACGATTAACACTCAGAAATACGCTTAGTTCAGCGTTACTGAAAAATTACACAAAAGAGAACAACAAGAGAAAGGGTTTTGGAAGTTGGTATACCATATAATAATTTTATGAATCTTATGGTTTGAACAAATTGTAAGCGATAAATTATCATATTCATCTTCATCACAGATAATGAGACGATTAAATACAAAAATCGGCAACAGAGAATGTTAATTACTGACCACATTTGTTGGATGAAAATTAAATCAGGGAGGTAATCCGAGAAATCTAAAAAATCTTTTGGAACTGAATAGTGAAAAACAATGCAGATAGTCCATCCAATACAACCTGATAAGTTCAAGGAATTATAATCGGGGTGCCCATTACTACGGCGACGGCAGGTAGTTCGCCATTGAAAATTTGGGATTGGGTTTAGAACTATATTTCAGGGGGTTTACAAAAATATAATTAATTTCATCGCTCACTCAATGCCTCAGACCGAAGGTTAGCTTGGATAGACGTAAATATATATAAGGAGAACTGAGTGGAGAGCTACGTCAAACCATCTTCGGATTGCTGATCTATGACGACGGCAATTGATTCATAGGACTTGCACATTAACTTTCACATAATCATGATCCATGTCGTGTATTTCTGCGCCTCAAGCACGACCGTACCAAATTTTACTATGACCCCATTCTCACATTCTCTATAAGCAGTAAAACAGATCCAATGCAGTTACTTTAGGATCATTACTCAGAAGAACGGTAACAAAGAAGTATGCTGCGGAAATGCCGATAAGATACAGAAAGTAAAAGATAGATTCAAAAAATAAGAGAGACAGAATCAAAAAATACCAAGACCGTTTTTCAATGACAATCTATCGGAGAATATCAAAGTTTGAAATAATATAATTTTTACTAGTATCACTCCTTGAGGATCTGTCGAGTGGATAGGTAACTAATGCAATTGAATCATAAAATGCTAAGAACCCACCATACCTTTTTGTATTGTGATGGCATTTTGCCGATAACTGGTGCAGTAAGAAATGGAATGCAGGTTATGAACGCAATAAAAGCCCACAAAATGATAATAATTTACTCACTCACTAAATCACGGTCAATCAGAAGAATATCATCCCGGCAAGCCGCTGTTTGCAACACGTAATCATCCTTCTCTAACCTCTCATGCACACATTGCCTCACTCCTTTCAAATTTCTCAAGGGTGCTCTGAGTGCACGCCGATGTTGATGAAGTTAGGGACGGTGGTCCGTTGGTGTAGTCACTGCGACACTTACAGATTGGAAGTGGTTTTTGAAATGACGCTGGTGAGTGAGTCACAGTCTTGTGACGGTTAGCAAGACAAGAAATCACGCCAAAGTTAGGAGGTGGGGGGGATTAATAGTGGAATTAGGCGACGTCTGGTTGAATAGAGCACTGAAACCGTTGGAGAGTCTAAAGCGCCCAATCACGGAAACTATCGAACTTATTACGCAACACAAGGAAATGATACGAGCTCTTAGGAAAACTAAATTATTTTAAATGAATTTATATAAAGTATTACATTTTAAAATTAATGTCAATGACATCCTTTTTATTTATCTATAACTTAAATTTTATTTTAATATATTTACGAAAATACATCGGTCTTATTTTCGTGACGTCAAAGGTGTCAGCCAATCACGTGCCTCTTCAAACTTCGAATATTCGGGAGCCTCGCCCCGTCTCAGTTTACTGATAGTCGTCTTCGAGTTAAGAGGTGAGTAACCAAGCCATGTTTAAGTGTCCGGTTCCCTATTTCATATTTACGCCATTACTATTTTATTTAAGTGTTTGAGGTATTATTGAATTCGCTGTGATTAATGCCGATAATTATAAGTGAAATAACCGCTTTATCGAGCTTTATTCCGCTTGAGGACATGTATTACCCCTAGCCAAGAATCAAAAGATTTGAAATAATTATTTTCTTGATATCTTCGCCAGTGATTTATATCCTTTCATTGTTCCTGCTAAAGGTGCGAGAATAGTGGGGATATTTTTCCAATTCGTGCCTTATTGCTATGCTTGTCGCGGTCCGATTGCTATTGTGGTACGGAGTACGTCTAAATTGTTGATCGTTGAGCACGACGCCTAGTGATGTTTCAGTAATGCTGCCTGCATGTCTCACGTATCTGATGATGGACAATTGTCCATTGCAACAATCCAGTGGCCATTTTGTGATAATGTAGTCACTAAGGTGTAATCAGTTTTATTTTATCTGATTTGAGTATTTGTGTATCGTCGACGGAGTGCTTGAAGGTCATCCGTACATGCTTCTCGAGTGATTTTTTAGGGGTTTTGAGAACAGGTAAAATATAATGATTTGTCTCCCATCGTCGGCAAGAGGCGAGTTTTCACGTCGTCCTAGCTCTTGCCCTAATAATATCGTGAAAGAATTTTCTGGACTTGGTCACCCGTATAGTTGAACATTTGTAAGGCTGTGCTATTTCACCGCAGATTGCCTGACCTTGTTGTTATCAGTGGGATGGTATTACTCGCAGATCCTTCAAAATATATTCCTTAAAATTTCGTTTTTAGAGTTGAAATAGACGCCTCTCCTTTGTTGAAGTCGGCAATTGATTGTAATTGCTAACTTTATCGCAAATATTCGGGAAGTTCCTCGGAAATTAACTAGCCAAGCCTTTTCGGTATTGTTTTCTTAAATTTTCTCTTCCCGGCCGTTAACTTACATGGCCTTTACAATCACAAAGAAAGAATAATCGAATATATTAGTGTATAAATTATCACTATTCACCAACTTCGTTTTTTACCTAAAATTTTCCATCATCGTAATTACCGGATTGTGCTGCGATAATATTTCAGTATTCAAATTTTATACATTTCGTACACTCTGTTCGTGCATGATAACAGCATTATGTTAATGTGTGTCTATCTCTTATTACTTTCAGTATATCCAGTCCACGTGAAAGTTGTGGTGTGTCTTTTATTCTTGTACATTGGAGAGTGATCCTGAGGAATGAATGGTAAGCTAATTTCAATTTTCAATATTACACAACATTTCATTGTGTTATATGCCAAATTTTTGCCATTGCTAATCCTGAGTCTTTAACTTGAAATAGAAGATTTTTTCACGGTGTTATATACTTAAGTCTATGGACAATTTTTTTATTTGGCTTGTCCCGCCGTGAATGGAGTTCTTAAAAATTTCGAATTTCAGGGAAAATACCGGAAAAGATGAGTGGAAAATTCTACGTCTAGGTTTTTTGATGCAATTGTTAAGATACAGGCGACAGTATTTTCCTTTGTATAGTTAACTTGTTTCAAAAGCGGCCTCTAAAATTAAACTACCCTTGTGAATTCGTTATGTATATCAACGTCTTCTGATTACGTTTGCCGAATGATCTTCGGAGTGTGTTGGCACTTGGTGAATCAGTAGATTGGTTCCTTGGAACATTAAGACGTTTACATTCCGATGATACTTATTATTGGTTCTACCGCTTTCGACAACATTTAAACCTAATAAAATTATCTTAATAGTTTTTCTTGTAGAAACTGACTGAAAATCTGTTGAAGTGAGCTCCATTATTTGCAACGCCAACAGCTTTTGATATTTCCTTGCGTTAGTATCGACAGTATGGTTAAACTTATGGCAATGGCCCCTAACTCAATCATTCAATTCCTCCGAATGCATTTAGATATTGAGTCAATTGAGGATTCCGTATATTTAAGAGATCCTTGCTATAAGTATTTGAGTGTAACAGCTAAATAATGTATGCGGCTACTTTTTTAAGCTTTTAGTCATTCTTGGTAAGTTTATAGTACCTATGGTCACTTTATTGTTTTCCGAAGATATTGGAATTATTGTGTCTCATACTTCCAGATTTGGAGGTTTTAATAAGCATTACCTCCACAATCATAAAATAAAACTTAATTTTCTGAAAATATTTTGTTGAAAATGCGATTATATAAATGCAACTTGCTTGCTCATACCTTGGCTTCCGGAATTTTGCGGTCGAGAGAAGCTGACCATCAGAATTATTGGCGTGGTTGTTTAGTCTTTTTAAAAGCTTTGGCGGTTCGAAAGACTGGTTTGTTTATGTCCTTCTTGTTCCACAAGTTGCCCTCTTTACTGGAGTCGAATGCTCTTCGGCCGGTACCCTTTGAGCAGCGGCGCCTTGTATCCCTGTGGTATTCTATCCGCTGAACTCTCAAGGGGGAAGGGAATGGGAGGAGGAGGGGGAGGGTATACGCTTCCACCAAGGCCAAGAAAAGGGCGTGCTTTCTGGCGAAACCTGGACAACCTTAACTGTTCCTACGGAAATGGAAGAATATTCTATATTACACAGGCATTTCTGTAGATGCTATAGAATTTCTTTCCTGGAAATGTTGTACCTCGTATGTAATCGCTACAGGTTTGACTTGGTGGAGATGCGATATATATATAATAATAACTAAACTACAAATGGTAATTTCAACACTTAAATTTTAATCTCTACTACCTAGAGGGTGATTTACATCACAGATCGACGTACTTAGGAATCACTTCTAACTCTAAGCAATGGTTATTAAAATTCGCGTTGAGATAGGCTACGAGAAATTTAATGGAGGGTTTTAAATATAAATTAGCATTACTATCATTACGTAGTAATTAGGCATTCGGGTTTATATTTAAATATTATAAATTGCCATTAGTAGTTTATATTTTATCATGGATATGTTTTTCTTCGTTGCTGAAGCCACAATTCACAACATAACATCATTTTTAACCTTTTATGTATATTTAATTCCATCTTAAAAGGTGCATTTCATTTCCTTCGCCAATACTTATTCGTATGCATTTATAGGTCATCTGTCTTTTGCCAAGAATTTTTCTTTTGTAAAATTCTTTACGAAGTTTTGTTGCACGAGTAAGTAACCGACTAGTGTTGCTTTCTTATTTCGATTTTTTGCGTTAGTTCTCTTTCCTATTGGGCTCCCTGCGGTAATTTCTCAATTAATTTTCTGTCATTAACAGTACAATAACCCTTAACTTTACGAAGAGACTTCTCTGTAAGTGAAAGTTTTTCTTGGCTAACGATATCCTTCTTTTGGCCTCCGGATGTAATTATTCTGTCATGACGTCATAATGAGACAGATTTCGTTTTTCCGTCTTCTTCGAATGATTTAAAAAATATTTCTCTTTTCCTTCACTCTTCTTGCCACTTCCTAATTTCTTACTCGAGCGAACCACTTTCTCTTTGTTATTCTTCGGTAGCAGCACATTTCGAATTCTACCACTACTGACATGTTTTGTAGGCGACCCTGAGAAAATAGGTTTGTATTCACAAACAACATTCCTTTATGCCCGCGATTTGATTGCCGTACCGAACCTATCGCTTTGAATTTCCGCATTTGCCGTTACCTCATTTCGAAATGTGAATGGTTGCTCTTCTTTGGGTTTGTATTCCAAATCGTCGTAAATCCTTGTAGTTCAGCCCCGTTATTTTGAAGGTAATATCAGATAGGAATCGACTCCAACGGACATTCGTGCGGACAGTTGAATCTAAGGTATTTTAGTTAGTCTAGGAACGCCGAAACTTATTTAGGGCACGGGATTAGGGGCTAAACCGCCCATATACCTCACAAATTTTCTTCAGCATAAGTGACGCACATCTAACCTGGCGCGAACTAAGGAGCCTTCGGTCTCATCCGGACTCGTGTCAATGGCCTTCCGTTATATATCTGCGTTGAAATACTTAATGATTACATGGGAAATGATAGAATATACCTTGTTAGGTTCACTAATGTATATTTGAGGAAACACGACCCGGGTGTCATAACATAGTTACATCGTCAGGTGAACTATGTTATGAAACCCGGGTCGTGTTTTATCGAATATATTAGGGAAGAGAACAACGTTTCTCTTTCATTTTCCATAACGAAAAGGCTTCAGACAGTTAATCCTGAAGTCATCAGTCATTATCTTAATCAGTATTTCATTACTGTTTCTCATTATCCAAATGAACGCCTTCCCTCTACCTCCTTTCATATTATTCTCGTGTTTTTCAATAATTAAGGTTTCCATTTTCTATATATTACTCTTAAATGCTATCCAAAACATATAGCCCGTTGCAGTGGAGTAGCCAGGAATTTTGTTTCCGAAACCAGGGTGAAATTAAAAAAAAATTGGGTACTAATTAGAGGATTTTAAACTAATTTTAATACTTTTCCTAATCGAAAGAACTTAATTTTTCAAAGAAATCCTTCGTAGATTCATGATTTTTCAATATTCTGTTTTCTTGTATTAAACGAAAGCAATTCTGTTTCTATATTTCGGGGGGGTGGAGGTGTCCGGGCTCCCCTCGCTACGCCACTGGCCCTTTCCCTAACACATTCATCCGGGGTTGATGGAATTTCAAATTTCTTCATTCGTAAATATCCCGAAAAATTGTCATCGTAACTGCTTGAAATATTCAACTATTCTGTATCCATCTATCTGATTTTCCTATAATATGGAAAATGTAATCTCGAGACCCGTCAACGGGGTTCGAAAGCCCTCCTCCCCTGCTGATTTCCGCCCAATGTCGATTCGATTTTATGTGCATTACCTTAAGCCTTTGAAAAAATTGTTCATCGCCAAGTGACTGATTACCTTTCTGGCAAGGTGGCACATTCAATCTGTAAATAAAAAGGGTGACCTCTACGGCCTCAATGTAAACTGGGAATTGAAAAAAACTCCAATGGCCTTAGGGTAGTTTCCTTCATCAAAGAAAACGAAAGGCATTGATTGCGATTCGTTACCCACCATTACTGTATTCATAATATACAAATTATTTCGTTTTAGAAATACCGGTTTAGACGAATGGCAATGGTCCATTTTTATCCTCATTTGAAAAGGGCCAGATTGGCGCCCATGCGATGCCACTCCACATGACGTCACAGGGACCTAGTTTCTATACGAGAAGATAGGAGTTATACATCGTCTGAGGTTACCAATGCATGCATGAGGCGCAGAACTCAGGGAAACATGTCTTAATAATCACTTATTAAAACTGGCTAAGGTCGGAAGGTTTCCTTCGTTTGATAAGGTATTAATACTCCTTATTTAAGCCAAGCGCTACCAGCCAGCAGGGTACTCAGCTACTCACTAGCAGCCTGCGTCGTATCAGCGCTCAACTCGCCTCAAGGTCACCTCACAGGGCGGCAGCGGGAACCAGAAATACGTCACACGGAGAGATTTCCCGGCATTCATACTTACGCGTCGCGTTTTTGCGCGCTTGAAAATTTTCATTTTTCATTTAATCGCGAAAAAAAGATATCGTTATGTAAAAATCTAAAAGCGTGAAATACGTACTCCAGGAGTAATAATCTTTCGATTTAGGCAGCAAAAAAATAATAGGAAACCACCCTTTTGGACTCCCACATGCTCACCACACAGTACAGAAAACTTCACGCATACTAAAAAATTATTCTACCATATGCCGTTAGAAATAATAATAAAATAAAGAAACATGCATTAATGTTAGAACATGCATTAAGTTTTACATAGGTTAGTAGGCTACACTACATTTCATGTAATATATTTATGAGTTTTATCGCTGCCGTTATAATCTACATCTATATAATACCATGCGAGTCACCTCTTGGGTGTTTGTCAGGGGGTGGTGATTGATCAATCACCAGCATGCACTTGGACTCCCACATGCACGCCGCACGGTCCAAAAAATGTCACGTATTCTAAAAAATTATACTACCATATGCTGCTAGAAATAATAATAAAACTAAGGAACATGCATTAGGTTTTACATAGGTTAGTAGGCTACACTACAAGTCATGAAATCTATATATGAGTTCTATCGCTGCTGTTATAATCTCTTAATGATCATGGAAAAAAAGACATTCTGAATCTGTCTGTTCTACAATCTACCTCTCTTATTTTATTTATATGATCTGATCTTCCGTAGGATGTTGGCGTCCGTAAGATATGGCTAACTTCGTTAGAAAAGACACTGCTATTGAATTTATTGAAAATGTTTGGTCTTTTATTTCTTCTATGGTCTTTATGGATTCTTTAACCCGGCGGAAATCGCGAGAAACATTATTCACTTCGGCATGATAACGATTCATTCACAGCACAACGACGAAAGGTTGGGAATAAGGCATTATTAAAAGAAATATACAAACTAAATTGAGAAAGTATTTTAATGGCGTAACATCGGTATTTTCAGTAACAGAAGAAATTTTAATTGTAAAAACTCTACCTGAAAACCTAAAACTCGGCCGATCTCTCCAGCAGTGGCACCGTCTTCAATTCATTAAATAATATCAAGTTTTTGTTCTAATGTCACCGTTTTTTCTTCATGCCTGAAGAACCACCAGGATAGCCACTCGTCTTCGTGGACATTTTTTTCGGTTGGAATCAGAAAAATGTTCGGAGAATGGGTAAATGAGGCAATATTTATTCGCTCAGATGCATATTTAACATGTGCTACCCACGCCAACCTTTTCTGTCGAACGAAAATTATCAAATTCATTAATATAGTAATATTTACTATACATCAGATGCGCTTGCGTCCTATTTGCCATTATATTTATTTTCGTCGCGCATAATTTGAACGTTATTGCAAAGCAACAACGTCGTTAAATGATGAAGGGTTTCAATTTTTGGACAACGCTATCGTGAAACAACGTTAAACGGGACGACGTTAAACGAGGATACTGTCGTTCGCCATGTTAATCGCGAGAGTGAGTAAAATTAGCGATCATTCACGATGACTTCGTACGGGAACTACAGTGATTCTTTGGGTATGTGTAATGCTAATCTATGCACCTCTGTGATTGTAGTCTAATCTAGGGTTAACATTTATCTCTCGCTCAATAAATTTTCGAAATATCCATGCTTAAAACTTGGAAATAATAGTGAATAATGAAATGAATAGCATTCGTCATTCCCATTAGAGCCTCCCCTGCATATTTGCACACCTATAAGCTCCGCACAAAAAAAAACACAAATTCGAAATCGCAGGAGTACTGCAGTCTTCACGCAGAGTAAATAAAATTCACGAACGGATTTTTCTTGGACGACACAGCGAGCTGAACGACAGTCGGATGCATCGTGTGAATGATAGCTATTAATCACGATGTCTTCGTACACGGAATCCAGAGTAATCTTTCCCTTTGAGCGCATTGGCAAATAGGTTTTCATATGGAGCGAAGGATAAAATGTCAGACCTCGCTGCGGCATGCGATAGCGTAGACTCAAATTCAAAAGCATAAATGAGAGACGAGGACTCATGAATACAAACAATTGAATAGCGATCGCCACATTTCGCCATCAGCTGAAGCATACAGTTTTAATTACTTTTTTAACTACTCAATTACTTATTTTCTATTCCTTTACCAGCATTGATTAGGGATTATAACTGAAAATTTACATCCAAGATGACCTAATGCAGCAAATTCATCTCCTTTCCACGCTATTCCTCGCGTTTGCAGATATAATCCGATGCAAATGTAATTAACATGGACGTACCCAGGAAGGGGGGCAAAAATCCCCCCTAGAATCAAAATTAATTTTTAACAACTTTTCTTTAAGTCCAAGAATAAGATGCCACTATAAAACGTGTCATTAAAATCAAATGATTTTTTTATGAGCAAGCATTTTTTAAAGCCAAGAAAGCGTTCTTATAATTTTCTTGAAATTTCGGTTTCCTAAACCTTTCATTTTTTAAATCTTGATATATATATACCAATTCGAAATCGCAGGCGTACTGCCGCCTTCACGAAGAGAAAAACAAACACGATAAGAATTTCCTGAGAGGACGCAACGAGTTGTATGACAGAGATGCGTCGCGTTATAACCCCTGTTGTGAATGATAGCGATTATTCACGATGTCTTCGCGTACGGAATCCAAAGAAATCTTTCCCTTTGATCGCATCGCCAAATAGGTTTTTAAAGGGGTTGAATGTGTTAGTGCACCCCATAGGAGACTGATTTTATCAATCGATTGATTCACTAACCATAAAAACCTTCATCAATTTAATCACCGCGCATCCTTCAGTAACAGTAGATTTTTCGCTAGATTCTGCTGTAGAGGATAGATGTGGGAATAGGGTAGTTACTTATTATTTTTTTACTGCCTGAATCGAAAGATTATTACTCCTGGAGTACTTATTTCACGCATTTAGATTTTTAAATGACCATATCTATTCTTCGCGATTAAATGAAAAGTGAACAATTTCACCCGCGCGAAAACGCGACGGGTAAGTATGAATGCTGGGAAAACCCCGTGTGACGTCATTCTGGTTCCCGCTGTCGCCTTGTGAGTTGACCTTTGGGCGATGCTATTAGCGCTGATACGATGCAGTCTGCTAGCAGGTAGCGCTTGGCTTAAATAAGGATTGTTTATACCTTATCAAACTCTCCGACCATAGGCAATTGTAATGGGTGATTATTAAGAGACGTTTCCCTGAGCTCTGTGCCTCATGCATGCATTGGTAATCTCAGATGATGTAAAACTCCTATCAACTCGTATAGAAACTAGGTCCCTGTGACGTCACGTGGAGTGGCATCGCATGGGCGCCAATCTGGCCTTTTTCAAATGAGGATAAAATTGACGATTAACATTCGTATAAACTGAGATCTCTAAAACCAAATAATTTGTATATTGTGAATGCACTAATGGATGGTAACGAAGCGCATTCAATGACTTTCGTTTTCTTTGGTGAAGGAAACTAACCAATTAGGGCGCCTTCACAGTTCGGCGCTGTGTTGACGCCGCGGCTCGCGAGCCAATCGGAGCCCGTCTTTGAGAATTGATGACGTCACGTCTCCAGCTCTCTGCGTCGTCGCAGAAAAATCTGAACGTGTCGTATTTTCTCTGCGTGAAGGCGGCAGTACGCCGACGATTTAGAATTGGTGTTTGTTTTATGGGAAGCTTATGTATTCAACTACGCAAGATTAGCTCTGATGGGAGTATCAAATGGTAATGATTTCATTATTCACTATTATTTCGAAGTGTTAAGCATAGACAATTAGTATCTTTCCTAAACATAATAAAACTGCTAATCATAAATCGATTGCCATCACTGAGTAGCATAAAGAAACATTCCTGTTACTCATGCTTTCGTGTATTCTGCGTCAGGAAATAAAACTTAAAGATCATAATAATACATAGGCAAGGCAAGGGCCATCGCTATGATTATCGACTTTATGGTCTCCATATTAACTTCCGATGCTGTTTATAGTCAATAAGAGTATTTTAAGAAATGCAATATCGTAAAAACTCACAAAACAACATATGTATTGTGCGTTTGGCTCCAAATCATAAGATGATATGCACCCGGGCCGATTTTTAGTAGCCGACGCTTTTTGACTTTCATTTGCTTTCGCAACGCAGAGCTTTGAAGGGCAAAATTTGCTGGCGGGGCGGGAGCTCTCGTGGCGTCGACACAACACAGAGTGGCGGAAGTTGCTTCGAAGTTCGGAGAGGGTTCGAATTGGAAGTAATAATCATAATTTTTGATTTTTTTTAAACGAGGAATTTTGAAATCAAGTCGATAGATGCAGATGACTCAAGAAAAAGTTGATTTTGAATCTTTCAAACCAATGAAGCTATTAAAATGAGGACTATCTAAGTTAAAACATTTATTTCTAAACAGTTATTTCATTCCCGGAGAGGAAAAAAGCAAGGAAGTTGGTCGTTTCTTCGTGTCCTTTCGGCTGATTTCGCTCAAATATCCGCTGATTAAAATTCCTACTAACAGTAAATACGAATATTAACTAATTGTAAGTAACCAGATCCACTCGTGGTTGAAATCGTTTTGATAACCCAAGAGCAAGTGAACTAATTTCAATTCGTTCGAAAGTCATAGTTTTCAAAGTCCTTGTCTAAGGACCATGTTGAAATAAATTGGAATAATATGAACTCTTTTCAGCCCATAAGTAATCACACGATTATCAATTATTATGCGCGGATGTACGAATGGATATCATCTGTTTTTTTTCAAATTTTGAGTTATCATACCAATATATCACTATTTGGAAATCTATTTTCATCGTCGCCTCCCGATTTCACCACTGGCACTATAAGAAAAACACCACCGTACCCTTTTCTTAAACTCATGTGAAAGAGGTACACGGATCATTCGATCCTACGATTGTATTTATACATTTACATCTACATAATACCCTGCTAGCCACCTCTAGGGTGTTTGGTAGGGGGTGATCAATCACCAGCATGCAGCATTCAATTGGACTCCCACATGCACACCACACGGTCCAAAAAACGTCACGCATACTAACAAATTGTTTTACCATATGCTGTTAGAAATAATAATAAAATTCAGAAACATGCATTAAAATATTTTTAAGTTAGTGGGCTACACTACAATGTCATCTAATGTAATGTTCCTAAAGTCCATCAGTCGTTTGTGTCCTGATTCTTTGCAAAAACGCGTTGCACAAATTATTTTTTTCAAAAAGATTATTCAATGCAGTTTGGCTGCCTGAGCGCTGAGATAACGGGCGTTGCCCTGGCTCAGAATACTTCCAGGAGTCAGCATGTCTCCTCTTTTTTTATTGGAATGGACGTGATGTTTCACACTGTTTCACAAGCTAGCCACATCGCATTAAAAAAATCTCTTTTATTGGCATAAAGGTCAAGACATGTCAATGCTGAAGCTTTTCAACGAGTTTTCTCTCTGTTTCTCCACGGTGCACACTTGGCGGGAGAATCAATTTAGGCAGTTCAGTCAATGAGATTGCTATAGTAACCTTAAAATAACAACTTACGGTCGGAAATGACTTCAGCGTGTGGTACGTAGGACGCGAAGTTGCTCTACGTGCGCAGTACCCGCATGTCGCTTGTCTTCTGTTTTTGATGAGCGATCGGAGGTTGAAAAAAGTAACGGCCCTTGTTTATGTTGGTCTCAAATGTAGCAGCTTGGAATGTACGGTAATACTGCAATTTTATTTTCCTTTCATTTATAAAGCTTTCAATGAGTTTTTCGTGAGCTTCAATCACCTGTTGTCCCCCGGAGTTCCTATCAGTTTTTTATTTTGCGTAATATAAGCCTCGCCCAGTGAGGAACTATCCGTGTTTAATAATTACGACTATTGTTTCAATTTTAATATCATGTGTACGCGTTCCATTTGGAAATTGAGTTTATGATTGCTTCTGTGCGTGACATAGTGCATTGCGATGTTTTATGAAGTAGATATTTTTCAGTTAGTATCTATGCAATACGTCGCTCTATTCCTAATTCCGTTTTCGTGAGGTTGATGACATTTTCTGTATGGTGAAGTGATCGTGCCAAACATCTTTGTTGGATCGGATATTTACTTTGTTAACTGCGATGCGTTTTTGTCCAAAATCGAGACGAATACCTAGGGGCATATTCAACATTTGAGTGGTGGTATTTCTGTAGCCGTCGCTTTAGGCACGCATTTGTTTCTCCCGAATGCATATATATAAGGAAAAAAAGTGATATCACATGAGTTTTGATTCAGATTCGTGAATAATGGTGCAATATTCTAAGCTTTAAGTGCGTGCCACGGCGATCTAAGAACGAAATAAGTTATCGATCGCCTTTCGGGTGGGGGTTTATGATTTAATAGCAATACGTTCCGGCATATAATCGCGTTTCTCTATTACGTCCAAGGGATGTAACTTCAAGTATTCTCTCGTTCATTTTCTCTGGTAAAATTCTTTTCATTTCTTGTCATCATCATTGATTAAATTTCGCCTGACAGCATCTTCTTATAGCAAATACAAATATCCTTCCTTGTTTATTTGAGAGTTATATACTTATTTCTAGGAATCACTACCTATTTTGGACCCATTTCGATTTCACCTTTTTTTTGATGGTTAATATTCGTTTTAATTTCATCTTATGAGTCATTATGTTAATACAAGTTAAAGCCATGTTTTAGCCTTCAGAACCTTCACGTACTCCTCGATTTTGTTTTTATTCAGAATTCGTGTTTCATGTGTTTCTGGTTGCCAAGTAAATTTTTGCGAACACTTGCAAAGTTCGAGCTAATCTCTCGCTAAAGATTCTTCCATTTTATCTGTGGGCGGTAAAAATACAATCTGTTGATGTTTTGAGCTGTCGTCAATGCAATATTCCTTACGGAAGGCTTTCTTAGTTGTGATTGCATTGATCACACACACAAGTATCAGTGCCGTGTCTTCCGAGCTATTTTTCGAATTAATTTCACCCAAGTGTCATCCGGATCAAGCAAGACTAATACATTTTACGGCCGATTTCGAATTACAATCACAACTATACCATTCATGATCACTCTGATTTTAATCCGTCTATATAAGGGAATTCAAATTTTTATTCAATTTTTATTTGATCAACTTGGAAGCAGAGTCACCGCCATAAACATTAAAAATTACTATACTTGTAGTTAAAATTGCTTTATATTATATTGCTAAAAGTGCCATTATAAATAATTTATAATTAACTTTAAACCATTGCCTTTATTCCGAGAAACGTGTAAATATTTGCTATTGCATGATTTCGAAGTTTTCTAGGTTATCGCAAACAAAAATACTATGTTTTTAAATGAATGTTTTATAATCCTGTATAAATCATTATTTAAATTTTATTTGCCCCCTTATAACGCTTACCTCTCAAAAGTTGTGATTATATAGCAATTATATGCGTCTGTTGCCAGGGGGCTGTCTGGGGTGATCGGGGAAAAAACTCTTAATAATTACCCTTTTAAAATTGTCTATGGTCGGAAAGTCTCTTTCGTTTGATAGGGCATTAATAATCCTAATTTAAGCCAATCGCTACCTTCTAGCAGGGTACTCTGCTACCCGCTAGCAGCATGCATCGTAGCGACGCTCAAAGCCTCGCACCCAGGTGGCCTCACACGGCGGCAGCCGGAACTAGAATGACGTCACACGGTCTTTTCCAAGCATTCATGGATATGGTCATTTAAAAATCTTGAAGCGTGAAGTACGTACTCCAGGAGTAATAATCTTTCGATTTAGGCAATTCAAACAATAATAGGAGACCACCCTTTTGGTGATGAAGTGGGGTATTCACGGATCATTCCGTGAGGAAGGAGAATGTAATGGACCTCTAATCGCTGGGCCAGGTGAATTATCTCACCCGAATGAAAGCCCGAAAGAACTTAATTCAGAAAATTCGCCAGGAAAGCTCCAGACATTTCTTCCTCTACTCTTTAAATTCGTCATTTGCCCAAGTGAGTTTTTTTCTGATTATATTGGATACACGAACATATTATTCCGCATTGCAATGAACGATCAACTCCCTCGATACGACATTTCACTGCAGGTTTGTCGATAGAGGCGCTTCAAACAAAGCTACGTTCAAGTTTGAATTGATTTTTTGCATAACTCAATCATAATCTTGAGTATTTCCGAAAAAGTTGAGAATCCAAATCAACCTACACCTACAGGCCAAGCCGAAGATCATACGTTTATTTCGTTTTCAGCGTGTCGTCAGTCTATCTGCATCTTGCGAAGTCACGCTTTAGTTACAGTCTCAGTCTTACCATGTGCTGCAAGAATCAGATTTACTGCCTTCGACGGGGAATCTCCGAACGAAAATTTTAGACTTGGTCCCAGGGCTATACTTTGATATTACGTTTAGGTGCGGGCAAATTAAAAGTGCAAAAAACGGACCGAATAAACAGCCTGCCCACAAAACGGAATACAAACAGTGGCCATCATCACTGGTCAACAATCCTAGGATTGGTTTGACGCAGCTCTCCACTCTATTCTCCTATCAGCTAATCTTTTCACACCTACATATTTCTTCTCTTTCACATCTCTCTTTACTTGTTCCATATATTTTGTTCGGGGTCTTCCTTTTCCGTGCTTGCCTTCCACTTGTCCTACGACGATTGTCTTCATCAGGCCATCATGTCTCAAGATGTGGCCTATAAGGTTGTTCCATCTTCTTATTAAGGTTTCCATGAGGCTTCTCTTCTCTCCTACTCTTCTTAGGACTTCCTCGTTACTAACTCGGTCGATCCATTTGATTTTCATCATTCTTCTGTAGCACCACATTTCGAAGGCCTCTATCCTTGCTTTCTCCGCTGCGGTCATTGTCCATGCCTCACTTCCGTATAGGAGCATACTCCAGATGTATGTCCTCATAAATTGTTTCTTTACTTCCATATTTAAGTTTCCCGCTGTAAGCAGTTCTCTCTTTTGGTGGAATGCTCTCTTTGCCTGGGCTATTCTGCTGATACTTTCTTTCTTACTTCTCCCGTCACTAGTTATCTTGCTTCCCAAATAACCGAATTCATCCACCTCTATCAAATTTTGCTTCCCTATTTTAATGTCACTCTTGACTTCTTCTCTTCTGCTGCATACTAAGATCTTGGTTTTCTTCGTGCTTATTTTCAGTTGATATATACCCATTGCACTACCCATATTAACCAGAATATTTTTCAAATCCGTCTCTGTTTCTGCTATAACGGCCATGTCATCGGCAAATCTTGGCATGCTAATTTTTTCTCCATGGATATACAAACAGTGGTAATCCTAAATCAATTGATCCTTTCTCCCCACGGCAGTGGTTCGCCTTTCCAAAAATCTAGCGACCATTAACAGGTGTAGCATCATGTCAGATAGCAGCGCCTCAACGATGGCCGACAAGGCAACGAAAAGAAGAGTAGAATAGTCGAGAAGCGCGCAGCAATGAACCGGGAAGTTTATTAATTGTTCCACATCGAATTGCTTGCTTGATTTAAAATTTAAGTGAATACTTCAGTGCGCCTGAATGCACGCATAATAGTAGTGGATTTGCCTAGTGTTCCAAAAATGGAACACTGTTAAATAAAAGCTTATAACTAAAACAAAATACGTTGTTTCAAAAATTTCTTCATTAAGTAATTTAGTTTAAATATTACTGAACATGCCGGGAAAAATAAACAACATTTTAGCGTATTTGAAAATAGTTAATAACATAATATTAGAGATGGTCTCAGAAAAACTGCCTCGATAAAAAAGACCGTTATTTCTCAACACACTGGCTGCGATGCGTTGGCAAAACTGACTAAATCTTTGCGCCCTATAATACAATATATCTTTATAAAGAGGCACAAGAAGGAAAACCGTGGCATATTGGTGTATAATGAGTCGTAGTCATTAAATTAGATGTCGCGTCAGGTGTTCCATAAATGGAACACTAGGCATAATTGGGTTAATCAAATCTCCGTCTGCAAAGCCTCGCTTGTAAATGTTCTTCTAGTGCAATGAGATCTACTTTCTCTCGTCGTTAGTGTTGCCGCGAGACTCGAGACTTTCTCGTCTCGTCTCGAGTCTCGTCTCGTTTTCGAGACGAGACTCGAGACGAGACCGTAGGGTAGAATTCGAGACGAGGCTCGAGACGAGACCACCTTTTGACGAGACGATACTACCTCCACGAGACTCTCGAAAGTCTCGAAATTTAGATACACGTCCTTAATTGATTTTTGGTATAGTTTTATGCCTAAAACTATATCCTTCAGTTAGGACGAAATACATTTTACGTTTTTCTTAAGCATTATATTTTAAATACAGCTGAATAATAACTTTTCGATAGATGATCAAATTATAAACTAGAATATTTGTTGAAAAACCAATTTCTGAATGCATGAGCGACACTTATGGAGCCAAGTAAGGGAGTGTTAATGGCTGACTACTTTTCCTTGTTTCCCGGGATAATTAATTTGGAAAATTGGAGCCTTATTTTAATGTAAAAAAAGTTCTGGCTAAACTTTCGAGAGCCACAGCATAGTGTTACAAAAATGTGTTACGTTGGGTGGTCAGCCCCTCGCTCGGTATCTTTTGCTTTGGGTATTTCCTGCATTTCTTGATTTCTTCAGAGTTCCAAGGTCTTTCTTCATTCTGCACTTGTGAAAGCATCGAAGTATCGTAAACATAAGACTGCATTATACAAATATAAAATTAGGACGCATGACGAGACTTATTCCGCGTCGGTAAGAAATACTGCACAACATAATAGATCGTTACGAGAACGCCAGAAATCGTGTATGACTTTCGTAAATTGCTGTTTCCTTTTTCTTTCTACCGTTTTTTTAGCAATCCATCACAAAATTCACGTTTATATTACTTCAGTAATACATATTACTGCGCCCTTCATTTTTAAATTTTCCCTAAGATGGCAACGACAGTATAATTTTTATTACAGCTGAGAGGAATCCTAAATTACCTCTATTTCGATCGCTTCAATTCCATTAGTGAAAGGTTTTCACACGCCGTGCTAACTCCAAGTTGTACATTAAGTAAGAAAAATATATTAAAATTAAAAAAATTTTACAATTAGTGAATTTCATGAGAGACATAAACGTGTTTATAATTATATTCATTAAAATTCATGTATAGTTATTCAAGCTGAACTCCTCTGAGATCCTGCCAACTTAATTTTTTTCTTAACTATGAAGTCTGTGGTGCTGTCATCGGCACTAAAATCTCAGTAAGCTGAAGAGTCATGGTATCCTCAATTTTTTATCTCACTCATTTGAAGATATTCGGAGAAAATGAAACGTGATACAGAATTTTAACTTTTCTGAAAGAAAAAATTCGAATCGGTTCATAATTGGTAGAGGATATTTCGAGGTGGTATTAGTATCTTCGTGTATTGCTATCTCATTACCCTATTGGAGTCCCATCTCTAAGGCCATGTCCGGAAACATTTGATCCGCATGTAATTGCAAAACAATGTGGCTCGCGCGGCTGTTAGCTAATAATTATTTCAATGTATTGCATATTGTAAGAACTTATGGAGAGAAAGTCGTACTTAATTTTTTTACAATTTTAATAAATTTTTAAAATTGGCGGTGAAAAAATGTGTCGTACACAGTTATGCCACACTTGCCGAGAAAAGCCTGTGGAGGGGGGCAGGAGGATGCTGTTGGCCGCACCGCGATGTACAGGGATAAATATAGTATCAATTATAAATGAAAATATTCGAATTAAATATGACTTGCAAATTAATTTTACGAGAATTTCAGCCAAATATCCTGTTCAAAATTATTACGTGTTTTGACTATGGCTACATGCTTGACTGTTTTGACTGTTTATCATAATGGCCATAAAAGATTTTTTTAGCCACAGAAGGCAAGAAAATCCATGTTATTGAACCGTACAATGTATATATTTATCTAAACTAAATAGAAATGTGACCTACACATCTAATTTTATTCGATCGCAGTATTTCAGGCATAACTAATTCCGGTTCTAGAAATGTAAAAACTACTATGTCTTTACATGAGACAAGTGTAAAAATATTTTTACACACATAAATACAGCAGAAATTAAAATGACAAAAGCTTTCTCGGGCACCAAGTGAGTGGTTGTTGTATAAGTAGCCAAATTTTGTGTCGGATTGCCACCGTCGGGTGTTTGAATAAGAATACGTTCTGCTGAAAGTGTCTTTTTCTTGTCTGAAAGATCTTCAAATTTATCATTCGCTAGGAAAACACCAAAAATTAAAACGTATGCCCCGAAATCGTTTGTATAACGTTGCCTTTGACAACTACATCGCTATCACCGTTCAACAATTCGATAATCGAGCCTCTGATGAAGTTTTCCGATGGATTTTCGTATAAATGCCTGTGAATGACTTTTTCAGTGTAATCGTCCTGTATAATAATCTTATTTTCGGAAACACCGGATAATTATAATAGATTAATATGAACGTTTATTTTCAACTTATTAACAAATTTTATAAATTATGAATGTACCAGTATACCGGTATTTTTTCGCCGGTATAAACGAGGGAGTACTATTATTGCTATTTAACCCCTCAATCGTGACTTTAAATTCCCATGGTCGTTCCCTTAGCGTGCGTCTGCGTCTTCTGAATGCCATGCCTTAAGCGTGAAAGACACACTGTATGAGTTTGAAAGTTTCATTAGGTATTCCTATCTCTTAATCTTCCATATATGTACTTTCAGTGAGTATATATGTGAGACATATCTGCCTGATTTCGTTCTGTGCCTCTTAATTGCCTCTATGTGTGTGGTCGACTCTTTTAGAATATTTTTTCCAGCTGATGCCAGGATGCTTCCTCTAGGAGCGGCGACTGGTGGACGCCCATGGAAGATAGTCTACCACTTACGCTCCGATTTATGTGCTTTCTAAGCGATTGTATGTTCAATGTGGGGACGCTGAATGCCTTCCTCTGTGGCTCATTATCATCTCATCTTCTGTCTCATCTTTTCCTTTCTCTTTCTTCGTGGCAATGATAGTGAAGGCTTGGACCGTCCAGGCATTGTCACTCAATAGTTCTCGGAACCTCGAAGACCTGCCAGCATCTGGTATCTTATTTATGACGTTGGAAGCTGAGGGTTGGAGTTTTTTTCGCGCTTGCGTTTGCTTTGGTGGTTTTATTTTTTTCGGTCTTGGGCCCCTTCCGTATCTGAATCCCTTCTTAGTTGACCATGCCTTCTAGCTCTCGTGAGTGGTCCGATCAGAGTGTGCTTGACTTTCTGGAATAAAAGAGTGCAGAATGTTCTGATACGATTTCGTAAGTTACAGTTGGATACTCCCTTGACTCCAGGTTCGAAGATTTATGGCATCTCATTTTTCTGTGAATTTTCAAGAAAATAATTGGGAAGAGATCGGCTGTGAAGACGCGCCTCTAACCTTTGCGTGTGATTTAGTTGAAAAGATATATCGCCTATTCGTGTAAAAAGGATCCTTGGAATTGGAGTTTTTTTCGATGATGAAATAATTACAATTATAGTGACTGAGACAAACCGCTACATGGCATAGTTTCTTTAAAATTTACAAAGAAAATTCCAAAGCAAAAAAATGCGCTTTCACTATAACCTTTCGCCCATTAGTGAATATTTTAATCTTAGTGAACAAAATTATAGCAGGACAGAATTTAGAACAGCACAAAGGACGGCTCTCGGATACCGATACGGAATGTGCTCGATCGACCGGACGGCATATTTTGTTCAACAAAACCCATAAATTGAAACATATAGGGTTGAAAGAAGAAAGTGTGCAGTGAGTGAGATAAACATAAAGAGATACGAGACAAGATACAGATGTAAAACTGCCCAGGAACCTGTGTTTTGAGAAACCCCACAGACTTTTGAACTACTAGACACGGCATACAGGGAGCAGGCAAAAGTAAACGGCGCTGAAAATTGTAAGTACGTATTAATAATAATCAAGTTCAAACAATGTTTAAGATAATATAATTTTTTGAATTTTTTTCGGTGATCGATTAGGATTATGTCTACATTCCATTTTTAGACATTTTTCGTTTTATGTTATTATTTTATTCATTGATTATCAATAAAATCAATGATTTTAGCACCAGTTTGATGCAATTGGTGTCCAGATAAATATGTGCTTGCAATTTATATTAATGGCTCTCCTATTTTTAAGACTATCGATTAAGCGATTCAGCACGCTAACGTATGGAAACGACCCTAAATTTACTGTGGGGGAAACGAGACGAGACGAGAGTCTCGTCCGAGACTCGAGACCGAGACGAGACTGGGGTTCACGATACGAGACTCGAGACGATACCAGAGGTCAGGAAACGAGACTGAGACGAGACTGGCGAAAGTCTCGTCTCGTCTCGTCTCGCGGCAACACTACTCGTCGTCAATATGTACACGTCATGGCCTTGAGTGGCGTATACTGCGATCGCAGAGAGCACTCTGTTGCCCAGGAGAATGGCAGACGGGTGAAGGAGATGAACAGTTTACCTCAAGGAGAAATCTGATGCTATTTATTATTGTGAATACAAAAGTTTAATTATAAGGGTATATTCTACATGTTCTGATATTTTCAGAATGATACCACTAATTTTAAACAAATTGTACCCCAGGAAATCTCCCCGAACCATAAAAGGTTTTAGAAAAATACTATTCGTAATGTTGTTTGAGCATTTGCTTTTTATACGTAAACGGCTGTTGTCGTAACATCACATGCCACACGCCTTTTATGAGGATTTCGGGGTAGAACGTAGACGTAGATGAAATCGACACAGATGGCAATTAGAGCGTTCTCTAAGTCTAATTTGATAGTTCTTTTAACAGTCTTCGCATATATTTTACTCCGCAAGATGCATCAATAGACTCATGATGGGGGATGACAAGTCTTTAAATAGACATTAAACTAGAGGAGAGATTCAAGTGTGTGTTGTGTGAGTTTTGACGTTGGTCTAGTTTCTCTAACAACTTCTTAATTGTGCGTGAAAAATCAAATTCCTATACGTATCTCTTGGGCGAATTATCTCTCGTATTGTATTCTTTCTGACCGATCTGAAGATATAGTTCGGTTCTTGAAAAATGTACCCTTATCCACCCATTTTAGGTGACTTTCCTCGATTTTTCAAGCCGTCTAAGTCTAGAACGTAGCCGTTAAATCACAAGTGGCTTCCAAAAACATTCGTGCCAAAGCTCTGTCGTGCTGTCTTTTCGCCCGTAGTAATTTTTAACGAACCCGCCATGTTTCTTTGATGCATTATTTTTTCCATTCGTACGATATACTTTCCCTGGGACCTGACCGACCGCTTTCCTTCCTTCGAAGGCATTCATTTCGCAAAAAAATTATCAGCTACGTTTAAGGCCCCCACCTGCAAACTCCCACCTCAGACATACGTCAACCGAAGATCTCAACTTTGAATGAATGCAGTGATGGGCAGTGTGAGTGTGAGTCAGTTCGAATGAGCGACTCAGCAGAGAGAGAGAGCTGTGAGCTGAGAGAGTCTTACTCGGTGAGTGGCGACTACATCCTGCCATACTGTGCGCTGAAATAGGGTAGTTTCCTTCATCAAAGAAAACGAAAGGCGTTGATTGTGACTCATTACCCACCATTAGCGTATTCATAATATATAAATTATTTGGTTTTAGAAATCCCAGTTTAGACGAATGGCAATGGTCAATTTTAACCGCATTAGAAATAGGCCAAATTGGCGCCCATGCGATTCCACTCCACGTGACGTCATAGGGACCTAGTTTCTATACGAGTAGATAGGAGTTTTACATTGTCTGTGATTACCAATACATGCATGAAGCACAGAGCTCAGGGAAACTTCTCTTAATAATAGCTAATTAAAATTGCCTTTTATCGGAAAGTTTCCTTCGTTTGATAGGGCATTAATAATACGTATTTAAGCCAAGCGCTACCTGATAGTAAGGTACTCAGCTACCTGCTAGCAGCCTGCGTCGCTGCGGCACTCATAGCATCGCACCAAGGTGGCCTCACACGGCGATAGCCGGAACCAGAATGACGTCACACGGTCTTTTCCCAGGATTCATACTTATCCGTCGCGTTTTTTGCGCGCTTGAAAATGTTCACTTTTCATTTAATCGCGAAAAATATTTATTTAAAAATATTTATTTATGTCATTTAAAAATTTAAAAGCGTGAAATGCGTACTCCAGTAGTAATACTCTAGTAGTAATAATATCCTATTATTTTTAATTGCCTAATCTTTCGATTTAGGCAATTAAAAATATAATAGGATACCACACTATTGTTCGAGGCGAATTCAGACTCCCGGCGCTCACGACTCCCTCAGCGCAAAATGTTCGTCTTTGAGTCGTGTGTGGGTGGGAGTCGAACTCCATGCGCACGCGACTCCTTCCACAAATATTTTCCGTGTTATGCTCATCGCACGTTTGGCGGGTCAAATGGAGCACAAATGGAGCACTTTTCGCGGGTAGGCCACTGCTCACCTTTCTACGCCGCTTGAAAGATTCTACCTGATTAAATTTCTGGGTATTACTTAAAAATAAGGGGTCTCCAAAATTCGGCCCGCGGAGGGCTTTCATCCAGCCTGCGCACTCGTTTCAAGTGGCGCGCGATTCTCGCTCGTTTAACTCTTTGAGACGCCGCTAGGAGCAAGCAGCGCTGTACCGCACGTCAAAGTCGCCTTCAACTGTTCGTAAATTAGAAATAAGCCACCGAATACTTCAGTAGATGTTGGAATCGAATACTTCAGTCATCGGCAAATTTGCTATCCGGTCCGCGGGGCGATTCGGAACTTGGAATGTGGCCCTCGTGGCCTAGTAAATTGGAGACCCCTTCTTTAAAGAATTTCATATGACAGCATAAACAATGTTAAAGTAGGAAGAACTCTGCGAAAAAATGCATCGACATGCATTTCCACAGATCAAGTTCGAGTCCCCACTTCTGGCTCCACAAATGAACATTGTTCGGAAAAACCTTCTAGAATTTTAGAAATTAATTACAGTAATGTTGTTGTTTTACAGACCATAGAGATTGCCTTAATTTTCCCTGAGATATCTTCCACCACCATAGTAAGAAAATTGTATTCATTACTAGTATATAGCATTAAAAATATTATACTATATATGTTTCAATTATTACGTGTCATCAACACTTTGAAAATGGAATGATAATAATTATCATTAATAATTTTTTTGCAATGGAAAGATGAATAAAACATCTACTATTATAAATTGTTTTCGGTTATTTCTTGATTAAAGCTTTCTTAGCTCACGGTGATGAAAGAGAGACATACGGGTGTTTGCCGCGTGGTTTAAGTGAAATGGTCTAGACGCACAGTGGGCTAGAATCGTTTAAAAATCTGATTAAAACCTCAAAAGCGATTTTTTTGAGCTAGGGAGTTGAAAATTCGCATACATATCTTCAAAAAAATTGTGCATGACTTTTCAAATTATTTATTCCCTATGCCTTCACGTTAACAAAATATTTGCGGCCAAAGTTTAACAAATTTAGTGAAAAACCATTACCTACCCTCGATTTTTTCTGACAATAGCTAAATTTATCTTCATGCAGTGGTTTCATTAATAGTGTTATAGAGAAAACTATTATACTATCTTAATTGACACTTCTTTTTCTTCCACTTGGAGGGTTTTCAAAAATTGTTTTCATCATTTACTGAAGATATATTACAAAATAGCGTAGCATTTTTTAAAGACAATATTTACTTAAACATAGAAAAAACGTAGATATTTCCGCCGACATCCGCCAAGATACTTATTCCAAGTCATTATATGAAGATTGTACATTGTGGATCTAAAGTAAAATCTTGCACCAACTTGCAACCTCGAATTTTAAATAGTTTTTTCGAGCGTGCGGTCGACCCCGGTTCTGGCGGCGGAGAGTACGGCGACGCGGGAAGCGTGTGGATGCAATATGGCCTCATTCATTTTTGTCTGGATAATACTTATATTATAGAAAATAAACACCATATATTGAAATTTATAAATAATGCTACGAATTACTCTTATCATGCAATCTCTGGGAACTGCAAGAAGTGCATTGAAAGGTTTTCTTTATTTGAGTGTATTACATATACTATTAAATTATTCGTTCTTATCGTGATTGTTTTCAATGGACAT
The DNA here is from genome assembly GCF_921293095.1 of Ischnura elegans. Classification (NCBI taxonomy): domain Eukaryota; kingdom Metazoa; phylum Arthropoda; class Insecta; order Odonata; family Coenagrionidae; genus Ischnura; species Ischnura elegans. Next base: position 83,261,808 of record NC_060256.1, on the reverse strand, counting down.
CTGAAGACCAAGTAGGATTTAGTAAATTAATTAAAGTAATGTTACTGTTTCACAGAACATAGAAATAACCTTAATTTTCCCTGAGAAATCTTCTACAAATATAGCGAAAAAATGCATACATATTAGTACATAGCATGAAAAATAGTGTACTATTTTTGTTTTAATTATCACGTATCATTAAGGCTTTGAAAATGGAATGATAATTAGAATTAATAACTATTCGCAATTGGAAATGTCAATAACACGTAGGCTTTTATAAAATACTTACGGTAAATCTCCTTTTTAGAAATCATAGGATAAACCATTATTTTATCTAAGTAATATTTTACAACAACTGTAAAAATTTGTGCTATTAATACATTAATCCCAAGCGTCATTACAAGTTTTGTTGCAAATGGAATGGTAACCAGCCTACAGATGATATAATCAAGTAGGTTTACTTAAATTAGTCAAGACCGACCGCCTCTATGTGTCCAGGATTTGATCTTCGACTCTGGCGACATGTAAACGATTTGAACTGCTCGTGGCATCGAATATGCTCAGCAGTTCATAACACATTATCCGGTATAGTACGTAGCTTAACTGGCTAAAGTACTCGGCGGGAATTCGAGGGATCTGGGTTCGTATCCCGTGAAGGCGAATATTTTTTTCTCTGAGGGTTTTTCGTACAAGATGATATATTTATACAATGGGTCGTTGTATACACTGGATTGTCCGTACATTTTCCATCGTTTGATGGATTACTGCAATCTATTTAGTTGATTAAAATTACGATAACACGTAACAAATATTGAAACAAATTCATGTGTGAATAACTAGCATGAAATGGCAGTAAACATTTGGCATATAACTTAAATGTAATGATTAATATTGATATTTACAGATAGGTTAAAAATAAACTTCAAAATTACAATATCATTTTCATTTATTTCAGGGTGAACAAAGACAGCCGTTTACCAGGAGTAAAAATATCGTGTGGTCATTTTAAGTATTAAGAAAACTGACACAAGGAATAAGATACAAGGTGTTTCTATGACTACGGAAGGCGTGTTTGCGGCAGTTGGATCTCCTATCAAGTAGATGGTTTTCAGTGATGAGCAGAAGCTTATAGCTGAAGTTTTTATTACAATTCAGGGATTTCTGATTCATGGTGTTAATATGTTGCTTCTTTCCCAACAGAATTTAATCGGAAGAAAATCTAATTAGCATGGTATATACCAAGGTATGATGGTAAAATGAAGACTCTCTCTTTGATGATTGTAATTCAAGAGGGACGGCTTGGTACTATGAGGTATGAGTTGAATTCAGCTCTTGGTTAAAATCGGATCCGATGAGGTTATTAAGTGGTTATAGACCCATATACTAAATGGGTCTTATTATGAGAATTCTCGTTAACGGAAAGTTAACAAAACCACATGGTGAAAAGAGTGAAATATTAAAAAGGCGACATAATTACAAAAGGTATCAAAAGTTGCAAATGAAATAGGCCTAAAATACAAAACCTCAGTAGGCAGGCATAAAGGTATATAAAGGTTAAGCATATTTTTGCGTGTGATTATGGTTTCTTTGTTTTGTAATGTATTTTTTGGGTGACATCGAATGTGTATTTTATATAAATGTGCTCTAACCAGCCCAGGATTACAGGATGAGGTACATATCAAAGTATGAAGGTTTCAATATGGCCTCTCTTTGATATTTGTAATTAGAGGGGCGAGCTGGTGTGACAGGGTATGAGTTGAATTCAGCTCTTGAAAAATCGGATCCGATGAGGTTATATTATATTGTTATGGACTCAAAAAATAAATGAGTCTTATGATGAGAATTCTCGCGAACAGAGAATTCGCAAAAAAAACCATGGTGAAAGAATTCACATTTATAAAAGGCGCCGAATATACGAAAAGGTAGAAAAGAGTAGACGAAATAGGCCAAAATTTAAGTTGGCTTGCAAAAAGGTACCGTGTTTATTAATTTTTAGTGTGCCATTATGATATTTTTGTTTTGTTATGCATTTTTTGGGTGACTTGTATTCTTGTATTACATGTTCAGTTGCACTAATCAGCTCTGTTACAGGGTGATGTAGAAGAGAAAAGACAGCAATGAGATCTCGAAGAAAAGCGATCCGATATGCGTGTGAACGTTGCGTTTTATCCGATGCGTTGCGCGATTGAGCGAAAATTGCGTTGTGAACGAAAGAACGGCGAAAGGATTGGAGTGCGATTCGGGTGTCCTCCAAATTTAGGAGGAGAAGAAAGAAGACAACAAGAGAAGAGGACCATATTAAGAAGAAAGCAAGTGAATTAGATTAGCTTTTGGGCCTTTAGGGCCGTGATCATTGCGTCGAGTAAGGCTAGGATTTTTAGCTTGCGTTAATTTTAGTTTTTTTTTTGTGTCGAACCGTGGTTTCGCATGCGCTGTAAACCATTGAAGTGTACGGGGATGAAGCTGTGTCACTTGAATGGAAAAGTGGTAATTTCCTCCTTGTGTCACGGTGACTTCCCGTGCATTTCATTGGGGCGTATGCGATTCCTCGGGGGAAGGGTGATTTATTTTCCTTGTATGCACTAACCCGCTTTCTCCTTAGGCTGAAGATATTCCAGTGGCCGAAGACATGAAGACTTCTGAAGATTGAGACCATCAGTTGATTGAAGAAGGAACTTAAGAAAAATCAACCAGGATATTCTTCACATGGAAATCGGTAAGAATGAAATTTTAAAATATATTTCGCCATTGATATCTTAGATGCTGTTTTGGTTTTTATATTTCATCGCATTGTTAGGTTTATGTAATTATGTTTTGTGGACGAGTAAATGTTATAATGTCTCCCATGAACATAATAAGTTTAGAACCTCAGTTTGATAAGGAATTTAAAATCAATTTTCCCTGTTTTTTCAATTCAGTACCAATTAAATATGATTTGCCCTAAAATGGACGCTTACATTACAAAATGTTACACAGTTATGCTAGATATGAGTTCTCTACAACCAATTACTGTTTCAATTTATTGCTCATCACGTGTTGTTAAGTGTTTATTATTTTTTTATTGTATCCGATTGAGTTTATATTTTTTAAATTCTTGATGCATATTATATCATTTAGAATATCTACTTAATTTTGGTCTTTTTTGTGTCCGTTAAATACATCTTATATTCTCTGAGCTTAATAATACACATAAATTCTTTCTTTTTGTTTAAAGATCTTTTTGCCTCGTAGCACGCGGAAACGTTATGATCACTGCGTCTAATCAGTTTTATTTTTTATTATTATGATGCCTTTTTTAATACGCAATCACTGCATTTATCTGTCCAATGATTGATTCTTATTGGTGATTTATTTCCATTCCTTATGATTGAGTTCGAATCCTTCCAAAAACATTCCCAAAAGTTTTTTTTTCGGAATATACCTTTTTTGTGAATACGTTTGAATACCTCTCTCTTCGTGTATAACACTTATTCTGTTGCTGAATTTATAGATTCAATGGAAATAACTCAAAATTAATTTTGCACAGACTTTATTTTAAAGCATTGAAACATGAATGTAAGTTATCTTCAGGTTAGAAATCACCATTCATTCTACAACTTGGTTAACCACTCTGAACAAATCCCTCAATATCCTTTTAAAAATTAGATTTTTATTCTCGTTCCTCTCTGTCGAAAGGAAACGCCTTTTAAAATTTTTCGTGAAGAGGTAATACATGCACTTTATAGGCAATTACAATAAGCGCATGGCTGAGTAGAAAGTCAATTCTTGCGACCCATTCATTATAATTGCATTTATATGGAGTTTATGTGAGTCCAAGGAGAAAAATTCAACTCCCGTTTCTCTCTCATCAGCTACGAGTCATCGCAGAGGATTATGGCAGTGCGCTGTTGGAAAAATGGCGCTAATCCGGAATGTGATAACGCAGTGACATCACGCCAAAAGGTAAGAAAATCATTCAACTACATTTTTTCTGTGTCCGTTAATCATTTTAAAAGTGTATGATGTGAATAACTCTAAAAAAAGAGAGAGGATAATTTTATTTTCGTTAAATTCAGTAATATTATTTTTCTTTGACTTGTTCGTTGTGGTATATCGCAATTGATCTGCTTTGTTTGGGCCTTGGTAACGACACGTAAATAGCTTCAGGCAATGGTGTTTTTTTTATTCGGAGATTTAATAACTTCCTCAATTTTTGTAGAGTGCATGGAGAGGAGTATTAGTTAATGAAATTACAATAATTGAAAAAGAATTTGTATCATTCTTCCGATTTCTTCAACTCTTCCGTAGTATCCCTTACGCTTACCGTTAACACCAGTATTTTTTTCATGCAGCCAGGGTGGAAATCCGAAATTCAGCCCAACATAAGTTTGGTATTAACTCTGTCAGCTGAATCAATTACTGCTGAAAATGAGCATTGAACGAAGAGTAGTACGAATTTTCATTAAACTGCTCAATTTTTCTCAGTCAGTGTCATTCAATATTTCTGTTTATAAGATCGGCATCCTTTACAAATAGCTCATCAAGTTCGCTGCATGCTCTTCTGATTCTTTTTAATGTTTCCCTTCGATGTTTAAGACATTAAAAATAGAATGATTTTCACTAAACCATTGTCGCGCGTGATAAAATTAAAGCCGTCATTTATCGAAAGAGAATTCTCAATTCTCGTGCAGTCATGAGAGTATTATTTCCACCCTTGCGAAAGTAAAATGACGAAAAATGTATTCGTGATTGTAATTTGTTCTGGAGAATTGATTTCCACGGAGAGCTGAGCCGAAAAGTCTATTTATTTTCGGAATCGATATTTTGAGGTGCCCATTAATAGATTTTTTGTTGTGGTTGAAAAGAAATTTCATTCTAGCTTCATATGGAGTCAAATTATTTAATGGTGCAGTTAATGGACATAATTTGATGCATAAAAATTAGTATGACTGTGTAATTTTTTTAAATCACATGAAGGGTACAGAACTATGTACCATGAAACTCTAAATGACGTATATAAATTAATATTTTTTCATAAAATATTGGACAGGAAAATATTTTATAATATCTATCTCACCATGTAATTTTTGACAAAATCTAAATGACTATGCACTACATTGATTATGGTTTCCAGATATTTTTAACGAATAATATTAATAATTGCACTGTGCCTGGACAATGAAATTAATATTCACTTTCAAGAAAGCCATATTTTTCATATCCGTTTGAGCCAAGATGATGATTTACGCCATATGTCATAAGGAAGAAACGATTTTTCGTGAGCAAAATCTGATTTGATTTAATATACCCTTACGCCATTTACGAGAATACAGGTAAAATTTAGAAGTAACGGTATGCTCATATTCCTTTTAGTTATACGTCTTTTTCATTTAATTTGAATTTTCTGTACTTTCATCGTCAAAATATATTGATTTCTATTCATTTTCCGATGTGTAACGGTGAATATTAATTTTTCAAATCGGTACGCTCCAATTTTTGTGGTTCAGTACTTAGACAAGTGCAAATTATTTATTTTTTGAAGCTTTAAAAATGTCAGTTAATCCTTATATACGTCAATATCATTTGCTAATTCACTACATGGACCCTAAAGGCTTGGAATATCTATAAATATTATAGCTGAATTTCCCCGTCCAATGGTACCATGCATTTTCATTTATTCCTGGAGATATTCATTTTTTACGTTTCTTAACAGATATCCTGTAAGCCCCATTACATAAAAACTATAGTTTATTTTCAATTAATTTTCGTTATCCTTATTTAAGCTTGTCTTCGTTTAAATTGTGTTTTCAAAGATGATAAATTAATCTTTTTAGACAATATAAGCTTTTGGCAGGGATCCTATATTCAGCAACGGCACTGAATAATTTTTTAAAATTTTTTATATCTAATTCCGCTATTTATAAAACTTAATCAAGGGAGTCGAATCCTTTTTTTATTTTCAATCGAATCCTTTCTAATTTTTTTTAACTTGGTCAAATCAAGAATAATAACCTTTGTGTCGTGCAAGGTGACCTTTCTATCTCATGGATGAGTACATAGGATAATTTGTTTTATCAACAGGGACAGAGAGAGAGAGAGGCAGCTTGCAATGATAGACATGAAAGAAGGAGTTTTAGGAATGAAATAAATGTGGAAAACCTCTGCATTGACCAATGGAAGTCACTCAGGAACTCAACAATTATGAAGAAGGAAACGAATTGTGTAGATCGTGAACTGAAGAACTGAAGAGTCAAGAGATGAAGACACGATAGGAACATATGACCCATTTGAAGACTCAAGAGATGAGGAATGGCTATCCGACGTCTGAAGATTTAGATTATATTTTGTTTCGTGTCTATTTCGATTGTATATGTGCCTTTTGTATTTTTTGATGAATTTGATTTAATTTGTGATTTAATGAGTGAATGGGATTGAGTTTTTGTGTGAAAATGAGATCAAGTGTGAATGTGAGAATGGTACTTAGTACATATGTGTATGAGAGTAATTGAGTCAGTGTGCGATAGAGAATGTGCTTTAGGGTGAATGAGTGTGTGTTATTAATTGTGAATGACGTTGTTACTTTGTGTGAAGTGCATTATTTCGTGTGAATGAGGTATGCTATTTCGTATGACTGAAGTATGTTTTATTTCGTGTGAATGAGGTATGCTATTTTGTGTGAATTCGAGGTATGCTATTTTTGCGTGAATGATGTATGCTCTTTGGTGTGAATGAGGTATGCTTTTTCGTGTGATTGTGGAATATTATATGATGTGTATTTACGGTATGCTATTTCGTGTGAATGTTGAATGCTATGTGAAGTGAATTAGGTACCTATGCTATTTCGTATGAATGAGGTATGCTATTTCTAGTGAATGTTTTTTGTGTGAATGAAGTATGTTTTTTGCGTGAATGTGGAATGTTATATGATGTGAATGGTGTATGCTATATCGTGTGAATGAGGGTATATTATTTAGTCTGAATGAGTATGTTATTTCGTGTGAATGTGGAATATTATATGATGCGTGTTAGGTTTACTATTTCGTGTGAATGACGGATCTTATTTCGTGTGAATGAGGTGTGTTTTTTCGAGTGTATAAGGGTATATTATGTAGTCTGAATGAGGTATTTTATTCGTGTGAATGATGGAATGATATTTAGTGTGAATAAGTGCGATTATTAGTACGTAATTTTCGTTTGAGTGAGAGTGCGTTATTGAGTGTGAATAAGAAGTATTTGTTTATTATAATTATTAAGCGATTATTATCGATATATGTGTGAATGATGGTATGTTGTTTATATTGCGAATGACCTTGTGTTACGTTATGTGTGAATGAAGGTTTAATATATTTGGAGTGAATGAGGAGGGTATGTTATTTGGTGTGAATGAAAGTGCCATCTTGTTTTCATTGGAGGAAGCCATTTTATGTGATGGCTGAAGTATTGCTTGTTTTTTTATCGTAGAACTTGGGTAGCGTAGATAGTAGATGGTAGAGTAGTGCATGTCCCCCTCAAATCCAACTGCGTCCTCAACGTGGAGAGGGGCTGTAACAGCGGACAGCCATGTTTCAACGACGTTGCCATGGTGATTTCAAACAAACTTTCGAAATTTTGCTCGGAAGTTTTTCCTGCTAATTTTTCTTTCACAGAACTTGACGAATTCTTTGATTTCTTGCAAACTACATTGATGGTTTCAAAATGTAAAACCGGTGAACTAGATTCTACCTATGGCTTTCCGCTGGCTAATGCAGTTGGTGACTTATGTATCGGAGTGTGTACGAATTCATTTACATTGTTCACAGTTGTAAGTGTTTCAGTTTTTTTAAATATAAATTGTGTTCCATTTAATTAATATCTTTTAATTCACATTGTAAAATTTGCCCGTAATTTAATGTATATCGATTCAATGCGCTATCACTTTTTTGGAAAGTACATACTTTTTTATTTTCAATAAAATTACATGATTTACTAAAATTTCACCTTAAATGTTTCTTTACTTCGTTCGCTCTGAGGAAAAAAATAAAACTACCTATTTATGTTATGTAACCCTTACAGTCGAAACACTGTGTATATGTATTTTATGTTTTTATTTGCATCATATTATATTGGGTAAAAAAATTATCAATCAGCCATGTTTTACTTCAGTAATTATCTACTTAATTCATGTGTTTATTTCTGTAATAAATAATTTTAAATTGCCTTCATTTAACTGATTATGTTCGCAGACAAAAACCCTTGTACTTGATATTGTTCATTGTGTGTCCTTGTTTTTATCAGTACAATTTAATGTTGCGCCAAAATCTAATTTCAAAATTTGTTTTACTGCATGTCTGACTAGGGAGATAACACTTTTCAATTACCTATTTTTTTATCTGCTCTGCGGAAAAAATCGTATTTTTTATTTTTCTGTCTGTGTTTGGGTGTTTTTATTTTCAATAAAATGTTAACATTCGTGCATGCGATTCAAAACCTGCCTGTTTCATTTGCTAGTGTGATAAATAATAGTTGTTAATTATAATATATTATATTTTATAATTATATACGGAAACGTTTTTTCATTGTTTAATTTTTAGACCTTGTATATGTCACTGTATTTTTTTATGCTAACTAAGTTTATATGCGTTTCTGTGAGAAATAAAATCTCAATTTTTTTATTTTCTACGTTAACCTAAACGAATGTAAGGTTTTTCTTAAGGGTATGCAATGAATATTAATAATGTAGTATGAATATGAATGTATGAAAGTTAGGAAGATGACATTATATTTGTTAGTACGAGTGACAGCACTTAATTTATGTTTAGTGTTGCTATGTATAAATTATAATTATATGATCAATTATTAATCACTGAATATATAAGTATAATTGAGATGGTATTATATACTTTTAGTGTGTGTAATTCAGTGCCATGAAGTGTTATTAATTAGTGTGAATGAGTTTACATTAAGCGTGAATGAGTGTGTGCCTCTTACTGATATCAGAGTATATATTCTGTAGTGTGAGTGCGAGCTTGTATTTTAGTGCTATCAGACTGTTGTGTAGTATGAATGAGGGTTTATATTAAAGTGTGAATGCAAGTTGGTGAGAGATTTTATATAATTATTAGTTTGAATGAGTGTACTTAATTTAATGTAATGTGAGGATGTAGTTTAGTGTGGTTGAGGGAGTGAGGAAATTAACTGGAAAAACGTTAATTGTTTTTATTTTGTGCCCGAGAATATATAATTAAGTCTTATTGAGGTTATTGAATTTATTACTGTTGTTTAGTGTGAATCGGTTTGCGTGAGTTTGTGAATATTTTTGTGTGAATGTTGGCATGTAATTGTGTAAGTTTGAACGAGGGAGTTGTCCTTATTATCTATAAATTTAAGAACTATGACCTGGATACATATACAAATGCACAGAATTATGGAGGTAAGGGAAAGAAACTAAGATTATTACTCACAATCTTGGAAATCGTCCTACAATGCAGGTGATCTGAAACTAGTCTACCATCATAAAAGTTGCAAAAAAATTAGTAGTTTTGACTTGACTTATGGTTTATTGTTCCTTGCTCAGGTGAGGCCACAATCCGGCCCCCTCCTCCCCTGGACCACGGATGTTTTACAGGGTTTTAGTCACTTGAATAGGATATTAGCACACAACAGGTGAGGTATTCAGCACGCTGGCCAATTTCAGTTCACTTTGTAGATGTCATAGTCGAGCCATGAGGACGGCCAATTGAATTACTTCCTCCGTCCAACAATTGCATCAGTATCACCCAGCAACCACGTGCGTTGTACTTATGTGTAATAGATTTTTCATTTAAAAATTTTAAATTGATAAATAAATATAAGTAAAATATGACTCTGGTTTAAAATAGCAAAAGTGGCCTCGTGCAATGGAATTAAAACCAATAAATATTTAAAATAATGGGGAATAGTGGGGCAGCGATGGGGAGGTTTATGGGGGATAAAACCCCCCTACAGCTCATAGAAATTTTTAATTTTAATCCATTTTACTTAATTGGATTAATATTACTATATAGTCAGTACTTAATCTATGCACTTATTTGTAGAATAGCGAAAAGATTAAAACTCTCCCTTAGATAGCCATAAAACTCACCAATTTGAAGCATTTACCTCAAAAAGTTTCCGTGGGAGGGCCCCCCATCTCTCGCTGACCCTAGCGGGCATTCAATACCTCCCAGACCAACTTAGTATCATTTAAACACCCTAAACCCCCCCAGCCTTAATTTTTAGCTGCGCTCCTGCTGGGGAATACATGTATAACTTAAGAAAAATTTGTTAAAATGTAGTAAAAAATGGGTTAATTGGACATAATTTAAAAAATATATATTTGAGAGATTTTTAATAATTAAGTTCCATTTGTGAAGTTACATATAGGTAAATGTAGGGATGAAAATAGAATTTATTTGGGTGTCAAATAGTTATCGTTATCACACGTGCATCGGCAAACTGCTGATAATTGATGTGGCTTATTTATATCAAAATTGCAAGAATCTACAATGTTTGTAAATGTCATTAGAAAAATGAACTTCATAGCCCAAGCGCGCATTTCTTGATCGCTTTTCCGTACACAGTGTGATAGCTTTTGCGATGGCTTTTCATCAGCTCGGTTCTTCATTGTTCTAAAAAAAATAAAATACGAAACGCGACTCGCGGCACGAACATACCGGTTTCGAAGTTAGCATAGGTTTGCGTTTGTGGGGTTTGTTAACAACAACTCCATTAATTTTAGTTGTGTAAACAATTTGATTTCGGCCAACTGCTGATAATAGATGTGGCATATTTATATCAAAAATGTAAGTTGCAAAATAGCCAAGCGCTCAAATTTGGGCAACTTGAATTTACGCGCGAAAAACGGGTACTTTTTTGAGAAAAAATTAAGTATAGTAAGTACTATTGAGCCGAAGATTTTTGAAAGTACATGATACATTGTAGAAATAAATTCTCTTTCGTTTGCTTCTTGTTGCATTGAAATTAATTTCTTCGTTTAGACGCTAGAGCTCCTCTAGCGTCTAAACGAAGCGTCTAACTCGGGTGTCTTGCTTTTTTTTACAGATAGTAGTACATTGGAGCTTTGAGGTTATAGGGCGCGTGTGGGGCGTTAGGCGTTTACTCCAGGTGCGATATCCCGGGAACCAACTGACAGAAATGAAAGACACATGAGGTGATGCTATAAATATGTTTACCGTGTCGTTGTAAAATACATAAGAATGATAAAAAATCCGAGAGTGACATTATCATCAGGTATTTCCGAAAAAAACAAATTTTTTACCATACTGAAATAAAAGTTTAGTTAAAAAACAGTTTCTGATAAAATTCATCGAACTTACAGTTTCATGGATCGATGAACATTTTTGTAACAATTACACAATCAGTTTCATAAACGGTTTGATAAATACTATCAAGATGGCAGTAGCAGTTAGATAAAGACTATACCAAGATTAAAAGGACAATGAAAGCGACGTAGCGTAAGCACATGAAAGATTTTCCTCCCAGAAAAACATTGTTCTGATTAAAATTTTATAAGTGCTGGTGTTTAAGGTAAGTCCTCATTGAGGAAATCCAAAAAAAGTGGAGAAAAAGTGCCGAACATTGGACCCCGCGTGACAGTAATAGACTTTAACAACCGGACTAATGATTCAAATCGATTGTTGTAATAGAAATGTACAGGAACAGGAATGCATATCATTATTCTAATTACCCACCTAAATTTTGAGAAATGAATAAGGCGTGACTGCAGTTTCCCTCCGTAAGCTTATGAAGAATAGTTGTTGCATACTATATTCTACGTAGGTACTCGGTATCAATATCTACTGCAATTGCGCAAGAATGCTTTACTTGCAGGCTTTATTACATTGATTTAATTTAACTATAACGTGCTATGTGAGATCCTGGGCATGAATTGGGTTTAGTGCGACGAATTTTATCACATGATCATTCATCATTATTACGAATGATGGCACTTCGTGGGGTTTATTACGAACGGCTCACCGCATGCGATGAGACTCCGAGTACGATGTCCTACCGTCCGAAAGATCGTTCACCGCCTTTCAAGGGATTGCGAGAGGCCTCCGGTCGGAGACACACCACGGCTAAGGGGGTCGGTGTGACACCACGGCTGGATGCCCTGCTTTTGTGACTCCGACCCCTTAATGGCAGACGTTTGTTTACCTTTTCCGCGATATGGCGGTTGGCGTTTCCTAAGAAAAATTTCCTACGATAGAGACTCGGAAGCCCTCATGCAAATACCAATATTTCGAAACTTACGCTGTGATAAAAACTTCCCGTGATCTTGTTGCAACGATATTTTATACGAATCATTTTCTAGCTAAATGGATTCTAGGGTTTAAAAAGAAATTAGAAAAGTTTTTAAAACGAGGACCACCCCACTTCCCATGGACCAAATACACGATCGCTCATTGGACCATCTTATTGAGATTCACACGGTCATTCCGATGTCTCTTTTTTCATCGCTTCCCGTATTTAAAACTCTCATTCGATTAAAATCCAAACGTGAAGTTAAAATCGGCGTTAGCAGCCGCGCGTTCTGAATAGATGGCATACATTAAGCGACGGTTTCAGGGACGATCCTATTGGTGGAAAAAAGGATGAAATTTTAATACCTGGAGACATGGCGGAAAATTTTCCATTGAATTTTGTAAATAGGGTAGTTTCCTTCATCAAAGAAAACGAAAGGAAATGATTGCGATTCGTTACCCACAATTAGTGTATTCATTGAATACAAATTATTTGGTTTTAGAAATCCCAGCGTAGACGAATGTTATTGGTCAATTTTAACCTAATTTGAAAAAGGCCAGATTGGCGCCCATGCGATGCCACTCCATGTGACATCACAGGGACCTAGTATCTATCCGAGTAGATAGGAGTTTTACATCGTCCGATATTACCAATGCATACATGAGGCACAGAGCTCAGGGAATCAGGTCTTGATAATCATCTATTAAAATTGCCTATGGTCGGAAAGTTTCCTTCGCTGAATCGGATAAAGGTAGGCGTTTTAAGTTGGCCGATTTAATGAAAGAGCGTTTTAACTTTGCGATATAATAAATAAAAATAATAAAAATAAAACTTCGTGTTAAAACCTGAACTACGCGTTTATACCCGAAGAAAACATAATTTTTATTTTTATCAACCGTGGACCCCAAAAGTCTCAATGAAGAATAATAATCAATTAGAGAATGGTGGCATTATTTAAACATTAATTTGATTCCTTCACAAATCGCCCTAGAAAACATCACCTGATTATTCTGGAGATAATTGTTATTGGTTTTAATTATTGTTAGATTAAATTAAGATAATTTTGAAGAAAGAACTTTTAACTCTATAGATGTAGGTTCGGGCCCTCTATAATTCGCCCGTTTGGAGCAAGGCTTGAACCACCACTGAGATTTACAGTATAGAAGTATTGATTAGCAATTTTTTGTCCCAAAATTCTAAACCATTAGCAAGCATAGCTCCTCCACTAGCCACTAAAAACATTTTCTATCCATTCTAACGCGACTCTGGATATTTTCCAAGCAGCGCAGCTAGTATTAATTTCTCCCCTTACTCTTCGGTGCTGTAATGATTGGTCCAGTAATAATTTAAACAATTTCCATGATGCTAATGCATGCCGATAACTGCAAAATAAAATGATCCCACTAGTTCACAGACTTATTTCGTACTTTCGAAAGGAAACGATTGATGAAATATACCCCCGTTTATTAAATGAAAGGATTGTTGTAGTGGTTGCTTAAACAATACCTAGTAGATTGTTGATCAAAATGGAAATCACAAATTATACCCTCGAGGCGGGTTCCTATATATGCATTATGTAAGTGCAGTAATGATCATTCCAGACATGCAATTAGGGAAGATAATTTTAAGTGCAATGTAAGTGGCTATATGTATATCCGCTTGTGCCGTTTTTTTTTTTAATTTGGAAATGGATTACGAATGGCTTCAAATCTCGACCCAGAAGTAAGGAAACATTTACACACAATAAATAGTTAAATGTTAATTTACCGCCGAAATATGGTTGAAAATCGAATTTTGGTTTATAAATTAAATCTTTCAACCAATACTGCAATCATAAAAATTTTCAGGGAAAGTTCATGTGGAGTTCTGGGGGGGGGTTCATTTTTAGGGGGTATGTTCGTATCCCCAAAGCATTTTGAGGTGGGTTTAAACCCCTCACTCGCCACGGCCTTGATTTAAACCATAACAATGATTCAGCATATGTTTTGAACCTACCTCCAAAGCGGGAAGCTTTCGTAAAGTGTTTTCAGCAAAATAGACTAGATAATGAGATCACCTGCGGGCTGTCGCAGTTACGCGCCTTCACGAAGCATCACGAGGAATAGCTAATTTGAAAAGCAAACATTGAAATCGCAGCGATGTTGACCATGGTAAAGAGCTAAATGTAAACTGGAAAGATGATCTCAGCAAACACTCTTATTTTATATCTCACAGCAGAACATACGCCAATGATAACACGATGTTCATTCAAAAAAATGCACGAATCGTTAGAGCCTTGAAATGAGGAAAGGGAGGCTAGACTAGCTACAAGAGCTCCAAAAATTAATTATTTCACATAGAAAACGACTGTATTCTTCGACGTCTTTGGAAAAAGGTTATTTTAAAAATACTACCACCTAGCCTTGACAAAAGCAAATATCACTAAATATTTCAGGCAATTATTTCTCGGTGAGAAAATGACGTTTATTCGCAAAAGATAAGTTCTTGCATTCAGCTTTATTTTTACATTGGAAATCGCGTGATAAGTAATTCAAGTATTCATCAGCTATATATCGATAATTATGATCGTTATTGACCAAAAATTAAAACATAGGAGAAATATATTACATTGTTTAATAGCATTAATTGGGAAAACTTGCAGAACCGGATGAAAACATTAATTTGTGGAGCTGTGGTTGCTATAGGAAGGTACTTCAGGTTTTTTTATTAGGGTAATTTCAATACAAAATTAGGCTTTGAATCGTGATTGTACGTACCCAGTGTCAGTTTTCGTTGTTGAATATTCATTTTTAATGTATTCTCTCATAGAGGGCTTCAATCCGGAAGTAAATTAGGAACATCGACTACAGATGTCGTTCGGCATCACAGCGTTTAAACCACTTTACCCTTCATTAAAAAAAACCCTCAAAGATTTGGAGAGGGGGAAGGAACTTCTCCCCTCTAATAAGTGCGCCACTAATTGCAATTGCGTGAGGTAAATCATTCATGGATATATAAAATAGACCATCACTAGAAAACACATTAAATATCACGGGAACAGATAGAAAATTTTCACAATGTTTCCATGATTCAGTCCTATTTTTCCAATGTACTCCAGTTTTTACCTAGGTTAACCTGAAATCAGTCGCAGGGGCAGAAGGGGGCAGCTGCCCCCCTCACCCGCCAGGAGCAAAAGTTGCAGATGTCTGTAAGGAAAATAATATTTTTTTCAATCGAATCATTCTAAAAACTAATAACGAGCTGTTACAGTTTTCTTAAAATGTTAGTTTCATGCATCTTTTCCATGCTTAAATCTTACCCACAACTTGAACAATGATGGCTTGCCTCCCCCCCCACCCCCCTAGTTTTGATCCTGGTTGTTACGACCTTGATACGAAGGAAGAAGGTGGTGGAAAAATTTGCACACAGGAATGAGAATAAACATTAACGAGCTAAGTGCTAGCAGTGACGAATGGAGATCGTACTTTTGTTCGGAGCAGTATTTTTAAAGTACGCTTGTAAGAGCGAGCCATACTTCTCAACGATACGAGGGATCAGTCACGTCTTTTGATTTTCTTCGGAAACTTGAAAGTCTTGAAATAAAAACGCGAGGTGCACGGTATGTTGAATTGGTGAAATATAAACTTGCGTTCATGAACTTCTTTAATGATCATTATTTTTTTTGTATTTATAGTGGTCAGGAAAAAATAGCAGTTAATATTTTGAGAAAAAATTCTGCATTGGATCATTTTGCGACGAAATAACTAACCATTCTTGTTAGAAAAATATATTCAAATAAATGTTGTGGAACACAACTTGGGCGTTCCCAGAATCATAATTAGGGGGGACAAGCCATGGTCTAGGGGAGGAGGGGCAAGCCATGGGATTTATGAGATTATTTCCTTGAAAAAATAGTTTTATTTTAGTGACATATCTCATACTAATATAAATATAGATTTTTTGCCGAACGGATAGATATGGGAATTCGTTTTTCCCCCGAACAATAAAGGACTTTAATAAACGCTTGTCCCAACCTCGTTAGAGCACTTCTTTTTTTTTAATAGCTGTAAACGGCTGGTGTCCTAACACCCCCTGCCACACGCCTTATAGGCGGCTTGCGGGGTATTATGTAGATGTAGAAATTATTTTTCGTGGGTTTAAAGAAAATTTGTTGAATACTTTCGTTTCAATTCAGTACTGATTTTGCATAACGACTTTTGCGATTTTTGCTTCTAGGGGGGGCAGCCCCCCCCCCTGACCCTCGCTGGGTACGCCCATGGAACATAAGGTTTCGTTAAATAATCGTATAAAATTCCTCATTCAATTTCACATAAATAATAAATTAATTTCCGCACTTCACAGTTTTAACACGATTTTGTAAGTCCATGTCAAAAACCCTCCAAATACTCCACCTCGGGCAATATCCTTACTGAGAAAGATGCACTTTGGAATTTAAATTTCACAGATTAACAGAATTTCGTGTGATTTGAGTACCAACCGGGTGATGAAACTACCGGGTTATGAAGTAACTTACTGCATCCAGTAATCTCTTTTAAAAAATGAAATTTCCTGTAATATTTTCATTCCAAGCTTTTAAAATCAACGGAGTTCACTCTTCCTATAGAAACTTTAAAATATCGTTTAAAGCAGTTAGGTACTTTGCGGTGTTGACTCGTTTGCGGTCTAGCCAAATATTTACCGGACTTGAAAGTCTCTGTCTTTTAAGATGTTCGATTCAATTCGACTAAAAAAAACTAAAGAAATTTTCGTTACCCAGCAAATAATAAAAACTGTTGGAAGTAATTCAGGGCCGGAATAAGTTCTTTGTTTTGGGCAGGCGGTTCATTACTTACCGCGGCCGGTATGCCGGTATTACTTATGCCTTGGTGGTATGCAATACCCCTCTCAGTCATAATGCTTCTTAAGTCACCAGACGTGAGCGTAATTATGATCTGGCCCTTAATAATTTCTAAATCACTGCAATACAAGTTATTTAGAGATAAATATTTTTTGAATGTCGACAACCTTTTCTATAGAATGTAATGGACACATCGGGTGTAAACATGCCTCTCAAAGAGTCATCACCATTAGGGCTCTGCTTCATCCTATATCATTCCCACACCAAAAAAATGTGTCATTGAGACCTTTCTGAGGGAAGATAAGAAGTTTTTATATGTGTCTACTTCAAACTCAGCATAATTTGCCTCCTGAATGGCTTCTCTGTCATTATTTTCGTGTACATCTAATATCTTGAGGGACCGCGGTGAGGATATACCCGGGCGAAGTGGAACTAGATGAATCACTCAGCGAAAATTCTCCTGGTACTCAATAGCATACTCATTTTTATTTTCAAATCAGTTATTTTAAGAAAGCATACCGCAGTTTCAGTAATCGGTATGTGTATTTTGCTCCTTCCCGACCATTGGCACACTGTAAACAAGATTTTTGGTTGGGTGGCCGAGCCGTAATGACTTCCTGTTCCTTCAAACCATTGTCGTAAATCCGGGCGCAGTCAAAATTGCGTCGTCGAAGGCGGTGAATAGGGTGGTTTCCTAATATATTTTTCATTGCATAAATCGAAAGATTATTACTCCTGGAGTACGTGTTTCACGCTTTTAGATTTTATATGACGATATCTATTTTTCGCGATTAAATGAAAAGTGAAAATTTTCAAGCGCGCGAAAACGCGACGGGTAAGTATGAATGCCGGGAAAACTCCGTGTGACGTCGTTCTGGTTCCCGCTGCCGCAAGTGAGGTGACCTTGGGGCGAGGCTCTGAGCGCTGATACGACGAAGGATGCCAGCAGGTAGCCGAGTACCCTGCTAGCTGGTAGCGCTTGGCTTAAATAAGGATTATTATTCCCCTATCAAACGAAGGAAACTTTCCGACCTTAGCTAGTTTTAATAGGTGATTATTAAGAGATGTTTCCCTGAGCTCGGTGCCTCATGCATGCATTGGTAACCTAAGACGATGTAAAACTCCTATCTACTCGTATAGAAACTAGGTCCCTGAGACGTCACGTGGAGTGGCATCGCATGGGCGCCAATCTGGCCTTTTTCAAATGAGGATAAAATTGACCCTTGCCATTCGTCTAAACGGGTATTTCTAAAACCAAATGATTTGTATATTATGAATACACTAATGGTGGGTAACGAATCGCAATCAATGCCTTTCGTTTTCTTTGATGAAGGAAACAACCCTATTCATCATGGAGTTGAGTTGTGAAGTATTTTGCTGCTGTCATTTCCACTCAAGGCCGGATCCAGAATTTATTCTGGGGAGACGCAATGGCATGACAGGCAAACAGTCTTCTCAGTGGCGTAAATGTGGGGGGATGAGGGGAAAGATAAATCAAATCATCAGAGAAAGCGTCCAAACCCCCAAAGCCTCAGAGAAATAGAAAAATTAAACTATTGTCTAGTTTTTGCATATAGCAACTGCATCTGCTTAAAGTTAGTTTTAGTGACAAAATGATGTAAAGTGTATTTCCGAGAATATTTTTCAAATATTTTACCAGATTTAGCCCGGGGGAAGGGGTCGCCACCCTTGGCCATCCCATCCCCCCCTCAAGTCATATTCCTAGTTACGCCTCTCGGTCTTCTTATATTTGAGATTAAAAACAACATGCAACAATTACTATGCGAAATATTCTCTTTGTTTTATTAGGAAAGTTATAAACATGAAATTAAATAATTGAGGCTCCGTAATATACTGAACAAAACGAACTCCTCGATAACCGTATTAAAAATCTTGTCTATTTTCTTTAATCGTCTAGGGATCGGGGGCACGTGCCTCCGTACCCCACCCTCTAAATACGCCTATGCTAGAACGCATGCGAGAATGCATGGACATGAGATGGCAAAGTAGTCCCAGTTCTAATTTCGTTCGTGCGTGCGTGAAATTTCACGTCATAATGAGAAAAATGGATGCAGTTTTAACCTGCGAAATTACGTGCCCCGTGTAAAACGAACTTTACTCCGTCATGAATAATATTATTCGTATATATTTTCAATATCCATTATCATGGACAGAGAGTCGATTCCTGGGAAGTAAAGGCCCTCACAAGCCACTGGCTGCATCAAGGAGGTCGTAAATATCTGAAGGGGGCACCAATGATTTCGAGCGTGCAGCGAGGTGTGGCCGGATTGGGGGTGTTTGGGTAGGGCAAGGCAGGCCCACTTTCACCAAAACATTGACAACCCCATAAGGGTCAATGCGTACTATTTGGTGAAATTTTTTTATCATAACACATTAGTAACGATGGAACGTTAAATGTAAACTTTTTTTCTTACTCCATTGGTAGGCTTCGCGAAGTTATGACTCAAACATCTTTACCCAGGGAAAAATTATTATCAATCACAACGGTTACGCTCTACAACCAGCTCAGCTGAAAATAAAATTTTACGAGAGTAAACTATTCATTTACTTGCACTTATACTGGTATTTAATTTTATTATTGGCAACGGAAATCTAACAATGACAGTAATAAAGTATATTTTAAAGGATATCCCAACAGTAAAGTGGCTAACAGAAACGGAGTTTATACGCTAACAGAAGTACCGTGAATGATGGGGAAAATACTATGACAATCACCGTCGAAATACTAATGATTATGGTGGCATTTTTCACTTAAGGTAGTTCATTTTCAGAACATAACTTAGCCACCTCAAAATATCAGTCGGAGGCTTAAGTTCAACAATTGTCAAACCAATATGGCGGAACTTTGACCTCGCTAAAAAACTCGGAAACAGCGCCTCCAGATATTCACAACCTCCTTGGACAGCATATAGAGATGCGCGGCGACGCCATGTTTCTTAGTGCCATTGTGACTGATTGTGACTCATTCATGGGAGGCGGTATGCTCCCAAACCCCCACCTCCTCTTAGAGAGAGAGGGTTGCAACTGGGGAAGTGTTAAAACGGAGTGACCTCGAGGGTGGAGAATGATAGGAAATATTTTCCCATTGGTATGTGAGGTTCATCCCCACTGCGGGGCAGACCGCTTATATAAACCGAAAGTTCTCCGGCCGACCAGAGAGCAGATTGGAAATCCAAGTGCAGACACAGAAGGGCAGCATAGGGAAACTGGCAGAAATGTTGAGAATCAAGGTACGTCTAGAAAGACCCATTTATTCTAATAATTTCTCAGCGCCCATGTATTCATTGCATCAGGAATTGAGCATTTCACCGAATGTAGGAGAATTCGCGTTTTTTACCTTCAGTGCAGCCTCCTGTGGCAATTTCAGAGCGGCTTTAGTAGCTAATGCTAACTTCCTTTACGGCCACAATTTTAAGTTGTGAGTATCATTTCAATGAGTGAGCTTGGTATTTCAATATGCGTTGGTTTCAGTGGCCTTTAAACTCTGATAAAATAGATGCTGCCGTTGCATTTCTGTGTGCTTTCTTCGAGATTTTTCCGACGCCTTGCCGTGTTTTATCAATCTACTGGAGTTAAAACGTCTTTTAAAATAGGGAAACTGTTTTGTCTCCAATGGGTCATTGTTGAGTGATTTATAAAATATCCCTAGTTATAATTTTCTTGAAATCTTTTTCCTCGTTATCTCAGTGATTTTCGACTCGTTTTATTAGTTATTTGTCATTGATTGAAATATTCCGTAAACATGAAAGATCCTAGCCACGTTATCACATCGCTTTCATTGCTGGAAGTGCCTGTCGGTTTTTTCATGCATCTCATATTTTAACTGACTTCCGCTCGTTTGGAAAGAAATATATATTGAGAGCCACGTTACATAATTTGGTAAAAAGTTGATAAAAAAAGTCGCGATAGACAGATCTGCTGTGGCTCAACGTTTGTTCAAATTTCTTGGAAGACGGACATTGGCTTCGTATTCGGATTCGTCTGGTTAGTAAAAAATTCTCCATCAATGAAGGAAAGGGAAGAAATTGTGTAATTGAGTCTTGGAATAATTTTTACTGGTGACCTGAGTTTCGAAAACTAAATCATCGTGTTTTGAAGAGTAATAGACCTTTGAAATCCCTGTCTTGAATAAAAAATACAATGTAATTTGCGAAGTTAGTTCCGCTCCACCATGGGAAACTTTCCCATTGCTACACCGTCGACGGAACGTTCTTTTTAAACTCTATTTATTTGTGAAGATTCCATTACTAAACTCGTGAAATCTGACTTCGGTAGGCGAATGTAATACTGGTAAAAATTTTATGGCTGAACTTTTTACTAAGAAGATAGTCTCCCCGGAAGACTGACCGTGTGGCTTTTGTCATTGTTTTTATCAATTTTGCTGCCATGATATGTAAATGCAGTCCCTCGCGTTTTCGAGTTTTAGGATATTTCAGTTTTACCCGAAATAGAAATGATAATTGTAGACATTATTTTGAAGAATTGCAATGAAATGAGATAACAACAATCTTTAATGCTCGTATGAAATTCTAACAAACGCCATATGGACGTACCGATGGTTCAAAATAGTTGCAATAAAAATATCTCTTCATTAGTTGATCAAAAATAATTTGCCCCCCCATTCCTACTTCCAGTACTCCCTTGCGTTTTTCCTTCCCCTTATTCTTGTCGTCTTGCCTCAAGCGGTCATTGGTTCATCTTACAACGTCACTGATAATTTCATATTGTTATCACGATCAATTTTCCCACGATTAGAGGTTAGTTAATAAGGAGACCGAATAATATTTCTATAGTAGTATTTTGAAGGGTATTGCTTTTGTCACATCTTTGCTTGCAAATAAAAATTCGGAATGAAATTCTTACAAAACTTACAGTTTACCTCCTCTCAAGTAACCACGGTTTCTTTTAATTATCCGAAAGAAGTTCACATTCCCGCTGACGAAATCTTATCATGTTTATTTTTAATCGTTTTAATGCGTATTAACTAATCAAAGGGTTTAAGTATTTTCGAAATGATAGAATTACTCAGTCGGAATACCTCGAAAAGAAAAATTCTATTAAAGTATACAATTTAGGAAGAATGAATTGAGTGGCCATCAAACAATGGCGAATGAAACAAATTATTTTTCGCGAGTGTATTACTTAATTATTACGGCAGCGGTCAAGTACATTTTTTTAAACAAACCATATGAATCTAAATGAATGAAACTCAAGATAAAGTGTGAAACTTTTTGCAGCGAAATCAGGAGTTAAGGGAGGAATTGCCACCTGTCCTTTCAGAAAAAAATATGTTGCGAGTGTAATCCGTTTTGTGCTTCAAAACTTTGATATACGTACCTACCAATAAATGACTCGGCGTGCACCCTGCCCGTCCTTCGAGATAACGTTCCTGGGTCCGTCCTAGAATTATGAGATCCCCAAATTCTCAGCTGATTGGCTAATAGACGAAGAGGCTTACCTTTGTTTAGACTTTTGTATGAAAATTAGGTAAATTCTGCACTTTGATATTTAAAAAACTATGGAAATATCCTATTTTTAAGCGTTTTATTCCCACGAGAGCTATTTTGTGTTTTAATGGAAGACAAATGGGGTTTTGGAGGTAGTTTGTGCCGAAATATCTAAGGTTGCGAAACAAAGCATGGGTATTCTTTCAACAAGAATTTTAGAGGAAGACAGAGTTCAAATAACAAGCATACGTTTTTTGACTTTGGCTACGTTTTTTTCCTTTTCGGAAGAAATGAACCCAAATATTGAATAATGAGTTGACTCTGAGATCCCCTCACATTAGACGTCTTGAAAATAGCTTTAATTTCATTGTCCTGAGTAGTTTTGAAGTTGCCCTTCACGAAAACTATCGCAGCCAATGCTATACACAAATTGAGGGTGTGGAGGTAATCATTCCATTGCCATTTGCAGTAAATTCTTCGGCAAACAATGCGTCGTTATGCATATATTGAAATCACGTGGACATACATTCAAGTCATCACGTGAGAAACAGGTGCGCCTTCCGCCGGTCAAGTTCACGTGGTGTACGCGAGGAGTTAGACTCAAGGCAGACAAACGTTTCGAAATGCATGTGAATCGACGCTCACACTCACGTTCACACAAAGAGTAGCGGATTGATCCGGATTTACGCTCGACGGGAGATGACTCTTACGAACTCATACGCTCTATTTCAAACAACTGTGCTGCAAGTGCGTGGCCTCGGGAAGAAGACGGTATGAATCTAAGGTCTACTCCGACCATCACCAAAGAATGTTTAACTCAACTTTTTCGAGAGATAATGTGCATGCAACTAGGGGCGCAGCTAGGAATTAAGGCTAGGGGGGGTTTTAGGCACAAGTAATACTGGGGTGTCTGGGGGTGTGGAATACCCGCCAGGGTAAGCGGAGAGGTGCGGGGTACTCCTTCAGAAACATTTCAAGATAAATAGTTCAAAATTGTGAGTTTTACGGCTTTCGGAGGGATATTTTATTAATATTTGCACTATTCTGTCAGTTATTATTTTGTATATTACATATTTTGTAAGTATCCAATTAAGTAAAACGGATTAAACATAAAAACGTTTATGAGCCCTGGATGGGGGGGGCGGTTTATCCCCCAAATCCCCCCCCCTCGCTGCGCCACTGCATGCAACATCAGATGATATCTATACAAGAGCGCGCAAGATGGCGGCGCGGTAATAAAAAGATGAGGCCAACAATGACCTCAACCAACTCCCGGAAACTATCGTGACTTCCGTGTTATCATGGAAAATGAAAAGAATTTGCGACAAGTACTTAAAAGTTTTTTTACTATGTTTTAAGTAAGGTTAAGTGGTTCTAAATAAGGACATTCAAGATATTTTTATAAATTAAAATAAATTTGAAATTGAAAAAAATAAGGAAGTACGATAGTATCTATTAACGCCGCTTTAAGCAGAATACGTACTTGCACAATCTGACGTGTGTTCGAAGGCGCAATCAAAACTGCGTCGTGTAAAGCGGGGAATTGCGAGAATGCGTGGACGTGAGATGGCATAATAGCCCCTGTTCTAATTTCGTTCATGTATTCGCACAATTCCACGCCATTTTAAAAATTGATGCAGTTCTAACCTGAGCAATTCCGTGCCCTGTGTAAAACGTCTACTAAGTGGAAGTACTTCTTAATCTGTAAGCGGCGGACGGCAAAAAGCGTAGACCAGGGGTCTTCAACCTTTTTTAATGCAATAGAACTTAAATTCGCACCAGTGGCGTGTTAGTGTTAACATTATTTAAAAACGCTCCATGTACTTAGTACCCTGTTTTTCAAAAATTTTCCCCCGGTTTTGAACCCCCCTCCCCCGAACGAAATTCCTGGCCACACCACTGATTCGCACCTATTCAGTGTTAATTAACTCTCTTATCTCTTCTCCGATATGCGAATAAAAACAGCATCCTCACGTGACTGATGACTGAATCAATTCGTTATGAACTTCAACATGCCAAAAAAATCCCATTTTAGCATGTAAATTATTGGGAACCAGGAGTAAATTATAAGTATGTCAACGGTAAGGATTGCCCTCCACACATGGTGCGTATCGACGGCACACATCTCTGGATTCCGACCGCTAATTGATGCGCTACGACCCAAAAGGCGGAAGTGCCGCGCGGTAAAGCATGTGGCCTCCGAAGGAAGACGATGCGCCGGCAACAGTAATCTTCCTCACTGCGAATACGGAAAGAGTGCCACTTCCGGGTGACATTCGCATTGTAATCCCTGAGTAAATATGAATAAGAATGCGCAACGGTAGAAAACTACGGTCACATAAATGTTATACAACTTTTCTTTGACCGTAGTTTTCTACCGTTGACGTTACATTATTATTACTAGTTACATTATTATTATTATTAGTTACATTATTGACCTCTCCCTTAGCCAATAAAGTATGGAGATTATTGTTAATAATTTTAATTGTAAAATACGTTCACTATGTTTCCTTTGATATGCATATAATATTTCCTAAAATCTTTGGTGATAAGTGCAAAACATTTCCGTGCATAGTTCGTTACGCGTGGTCTAGAGTTCAAACCTGAGCCAAGCAGTGCCGAGAGTTCTGCAAACGGCATATCTCGTGAGTACTGCAGGTTGCATTTGAAAGGCGGTCCGATATCGTGCGAGATGTTTCGCCGTTGACAGAACTGACAGTAGGCACATACCAAAATAAGGAAAATATCACAATCTTTTTTCTTGAAAATCAAAAATATGGCCTAATAAATTACTGACAAATCCTTGAAACAGTTAACTAGCCCAAGCAACTGTATGTGCCCAGAAACTTCCGCGATGGTAATCGGATGGCTGGATCCAAAAAGTGAAAGTGACCTCTTATTTCTACATAAAAGACTTAAAGATTGTTCATTATATTGGTATTTATAAATTATGCTGCGAAGATAATGTTACTGCTTCCTCAGCCCCAATTCCCTCGTCTTGGGGAACGTTTTTACCGCCAAAAATTAAATCCACCTCGTAAGAAAAGGTTGGTGGTTGAATATGCAATTGTTTTTATCTCATAAAATAGCCTAGCCAAGTTTGACTATTAATTGGGACAATATTTTTCACTACTCATGATCGCGATTCCATGGCTTGTCTTATTTTATGCTCCTGATTGTTTTAATGCCTGACTTTTTCACCATACAAACGTCGAGCACCAATTTGTTATACTATAAAAAAAAGTCTTCATAAGGGATACATTATTTCCTTCGTGTTAATGATCCTAACTCTTGTTATGGATGTTCGTATACCGTAATAGTTTACGCGAGGGCAACTACGGAACTAACAAACGCATAGTGAGTAGGTACATCATGTTAATTACGAACGTAAACCCTCGCGAAGTCAGTCATTTGTATGTTACCTGCTTTGCGTGTCGTTTACTCGTGAATGGGATAGGTCAAGCTCCACATCATGCTCGGAAATAGAAAGGCGCACATGTTTATCGCGATCATCATATGCCAGCCCTGTTGTCAAGGAAACGGGCGGGAAAACATGAGCCGGTGAATCCGCTAATGCTTTCTTTCCACTACGCTCCTGTCACGTGTGTCTGAGGATGACGGGTAGCCGTTCCAGATAAGGCGTAAGCTACCAGAGTAATCGCTATAATTATGGCGTCGATATTACGGTTAGAAACCCAAGTGACTACCACGTGCGGGCAGAAAAATTTTCGCAAAGGTCCCAAGAATGTTTACAAGAGCAAAATTTTCTAAAAATTTATTCTCTTACATGAATGAATAAATATGAAGCAATAAGTGCCGTTATAAATGTAAAATAATATTTTAAAAATGCATTATGAAGTTATAGCTTTTAATTTTTTCTAATCATGGGTTTTTTTGATTGAAAATTTACATTTCATACCAAATTGTTTGGCTTTTCAAGGCAAAGGCGAATCATGGTCGTTCTTATGTGGGGTCATTACTTTTCACGTCGTCGCAGGTATACCTCTCATGTCCTCTCAGCGATAATGCGTTGTGAGTCTGATAGGCGTAGACAAGTACTTATTGATATTCATCGATTATTTTTACACATTGTTGTTAACCTGGTGATATAAAATTTTTCATTGGAGGGCCAACTTACAGATTAACATCTTTGGAATTTCATCAGAAATTACGGGGAAGGGGCAGTCGCCCTCCCCTCCCTCGCTCCCCCTTAATCCGGCCTCGGGGCGAATAGGGTAGTTTCCTTCAGTCCTTTGGGGTTGGTCAAATATGTCCATTAGGGATCCCCAGAAAGGATCGTAGATGGAGGGATCGTAGTCTTTCTTGTCGACTGAATGTATCGCTATTTTCATACACTGTTTCCTAATCTACGTCTACATAAAAACCCGCAGGTAGCCTCAATATGCGTGTGGGAGTGTTAGGACACCATCCTTTAACAAAATAAAACATATATATCTAGAAAATATTGAAAGTATCTTAACTTCTACCTGTTTCTAAGTAATGTCGCGTGTGTAGACAAAGTTTGTGGATTTTTTCTACGAAAAGACACCTCCATGTGATTCTGTTCTGAACGAACGAATAGTTTTCAATTTTAACATTGGGAGGTTTGAAAAGATTTTCTTCAAACTTAAAGAGGTCAGGTGCTGGAAAGGTCTACAATTTCTTCCATATCGTGGAGTCAGTCGACTAGAGTAAGGATAACTTGGGTAATAGTAATAAGATTACAATGTGCGCGTTTTGTGATCAAAGAGTGCTCTTTATTTAAAGTAATCGTCGCCACAGACCTCTAACTCTCTTGAAATTGCTTATCACTTGTATTGGCGCTATGCGAGTTTTCAAAGGAAGATGAATTTCATGTCTCGCTACGTCGCGTCACACTGCTTTGGTGACGAATAGGGTAGTTTCCTTCATCAAAGAAAACGAAAGGCATTGATTGCGATTCGTTACCCACCATTAGTGCATTAACAATACACAAATTATTTGGTTTTAGAAATACCGGTTTAGACGAATGGCAAAGGTCAATTTTATCCTCATTTGAAAAAGGCTAGATTGGCGCCCATGCGATTCCACTCCACGTGACGTCTCAGGGACCTAGTTTCTATACGAGTAGATAGGAGTTTTACATCGTCTTAGGTTACCAATGCATGCATGAGGCACCGAGCTCAGGGAAACATCTCTTAATAATCACCTATTAAAACTAGCTAAGGTCGGAAAGTTTCCTTCGTTTGATAGGGGAATAATAATCCTTATTTAAGCCAAGCGCTACCAGCTAGCAGGGTACTCGGCTACCTGCTAGCATCCTTCGTCGTATCAGCGCTCAGAGCCTCGCCCCAAGGTCACCTCACTTGCGGCAGCGGGAACCAGAACGACGTCACACGGAGTTTTCCCGGCATTCATACTTACCCGTCGCGTTTTCGCGCGCTTGAAAATTTTCACTTTTCATTTAATCGCGAAAAATAGATATCGTCATTTAAAAATCTTTAAGCGTGAAATACGTACTCCAGGAGTAATAATCTTTCGATTTAGGAAAAAAAATCGGAAACCACCCTGTTGAGATCATTGTTTAGGGGGAAGGAGTGTCAACTTTCCGCTGCGCCTTGGTGGTATGCTATGCCTATCAGCTATAATGCATCTGCTCAGAAAAGTGACTTTTAGATTCTCTCAAATTTCCTTAAATATTGTTTGTTGTTCTGAAGAAATAAATACGTGCGTTGGATAGCAAACCTTAAAAATTGCCATCTTTAATATTTTTCCAGGAATTAAATGGGAGTGGTCGCGTGACCCCCTCTAAAAATAGGAAAGATTTTACATGGATATCATTACGTTCCTTTTTTTGTGTATTGCAGAGCCTCAATCATTTAATTTCTTACTAATAACTTTCACATTAAAATAAATAGAATATTTTGTGCAGTAATTGTTGTATGTTGTTTTTAATCACAACAATGAGAAGATCGTTTGTGTTCCAGAGCCTTGTGCCCCCAAGTAAAAAATCCTGGATCTGGCCTTGAGCATGCATGTAGTTGCCACTTGCCACAGAACACTTGGTAGAAATGCCTATGATTAGGTATCTAGACGGGATCGGCGTCTGCTACAATTTTTGTCTCAAAATTCATCTTTAGCTGACCTTAAATGATGAAGGTGAATCAGGGCCGGCCTTAGGTCGGGGCGACGGCCCCGGGCCCCGCGCTTTGGGGGGCCCCGCGTTCGTGAAAAAAAAATTAAAATATACGATAGTTTTGAAAACGCAATTTCAACTATTACTGTATTGTTAAGTCCGTGCTAGACAAAAAATAATATTATGAAAAAGGAATAATAATGCAGTAATTTTTATTGTGCAATTGCGTTTGTCAGTACAGTACAGTATCGTGTGAGTGATAACAACGAGTGAGAGAACTTGAGATGAGTGAGAGCGGGCGTGGCTAACAATAAGTAGTTGAACCTGCATGTGAAATTAAAAATTAAAATCTTTTTTCATTTTACAGTAATTGCTTTAGGCTTACAACCAATTAACTTTCATAATCTAACTTATAAAAAGCGCGCTTTTTATGTTTATTTTACGTTATAATTTTATGAATAAATATAATTATAAATTTTATTTGTATTATACTATTTTGAACTCAACTGCGTGATGGTATCATAACGGCGTAATTACGAAGTCTGAATTTGGGAGGGGAACACATACTTAGCCAGAGAGTGGTAGGGATTCAAAATGCTCGAGTTTGTAGATGGGGTATAGAGTTTAATATTTTAAGTGAAGGGCCCCGCACTGAAGGTTCGCCCCTAGCCTCGCACCTGCTAGGGCCGGCCCTGAGGTGAATAAGGATCTGCCATCCTACTTACTTATGGGATATAACATGATCTAATAATAAGAAAAAAAATTGGGTGGAGTGGAAGCGAGGAAAAGGAAGATGGCGGAGGGAAGGCTTAGGAATGGGGCGTGGGTTGTCGTCATGAGGATTTTCTTGGGGTGTAGCAAGGGAATTAATTTTTCCCAACAAAATGGAATTACATTTATTATAATAAGGCCTCAGCAATTCAGTGCATCCTGTATCTATCCCCAGAGCTTGCTGGTGCTGATGGTGGTAGTGGCTGTGCTGGTACTCATGGTGGATGCACAACTGCAGACTGCCGAGCAGACATATTTCGGTTATAGGAGGGGATACTTCAGAGGTGGCAGCAGCCGCTATTCTGGCTACAGAAATGGATACAGGAACCACAGGGCTGGCAGATATGGTAGAGGATAAGACTCATGCCATCTTGGGGATATGGTTTATACCCCTGGGATGAGACAATTTTTATACTAAATGTTTTCACGTGATGCTGAAAATGCTGCTCAAATGCTGGTGTGCAACAGTGAACAACTGAAGATCTGATGAGGTGACATCATTGCAATAACCACTATTGCTGCTGCAGAATCACCTGGAGGTGCCACTGTCAGAGTGACATATCATATGTATTGTTCATTTATGAATAGTATATGAAGCACAAAGTTCAACCAGTGCTAGTGATTGGACCATTGAAATTACTTCTGTAACCAAATGCAGAGCTAAACATAAGTGGATAAAATAAAATATACATTCATCCTATAAAATCGGCCTGGTTTTTTGTTTCATCACCTTTGTAGAAAGATGCGATGGTGGTTGGCGTAACATGGTGAAACTCCTTCATGATGCACAAAGGTTAAGAAAACCGGTCGCAAATATATTTTATCTTGTGAAACAGCGAAGTCTTTTCTTAACCTTTGTGCGTCACCTTCGTAGAGGTTTCATTTCTGAGCATCATAAAGGTAATTGATGATTCAAATACATATTTTGCAATGTGTCATCTCAAGGGTTTGAATTCTGTTCAGCACACAGTGTATTGTGAAAAACTGCCAGTTAAGTTAGGAGTAGAGACAGAAAAATGATGGTCAAAATAGACTTTCAATCAAAATGAAAAGCTTGAATTTCCAACAAAAATTGAAATTTGAACCAAAAGATCGAATAATTCAAAAAATCAATGTTAATTTTTAAAAACTGTTCTTACAAAATACCTACATGATAATTTTTCATTTGAAAAACACTCAGAATATGTACTAATTTGTGTAGGATAAAAAAATCCAAAAAATATATCCATATACATGCTTTAATTAGTAGAAGTAAAAATTTTCAAAGGCATGAACATTAAAGTCATAGGATCATCGCTAGACATTGTTCGGTTTCACTATAATTTTTAAGAAAAATTATTCAGACGCTTCCTTGACGATAGAGGGTGTGCCTTTTCAATTTTACCAGCCTTAGGGAAAAGTCGTTCAGGACACATGTTATCATAGGCCGGTAGTGTCACTGAGATGAAATGAAATGGTCAAGATTGAAGTTGAAATATCAAGTTTGGATCGAAGTTTGAATGAACCTCACAACATTTCAAGTCCCTCGGAAACAATGAATGATATATTTTAGCGAATACATAATCTTAGGAATCCATTTTCACCTAGAAAATGGACTTTAATAAATTTAAGGTTGAACTGGATAGTCAATTCTCTCTAACAATTACTTTTTTCAAACAGCTGGTGTCCTAACAACCCAAATGCCTACAGCCTTGCGGTGACTTGTGGGATAGTTTGTAGAAGCAGTGAAAAATCAAAGTAGTGCTGTATAGCATTAACTGCTATACCCTCCTCACATTATTTCTGTCTCACAACACCAAGTACAGTTTTTTTTTTCTACCTATGTCAATTATTTAGTAGCCAAGCGCGTTGCAGGAAGCTAAGTGCATAGCACTGCATTCCTCTTATCTTGCTTTCTTGTAGGTGTCATAAATCTACTAGTGGCTCAAAACTTGCACTTTTTTATTTACTCTGATAGAATTATGAGAGTTCATTCATTAGCAGGGTAGAAGTATATTTTACCCAAAAATCAACTTCGCAATCCACCCCACTTACGACAAAAGTAGAAAATTGTATATTGTGTATAATGTTCCATACATTTACATAAAAAAGGAGATTTGAGGTTTAAAATGAAAACTTTCAGTGTGAAAAATTCAGGTTTATTGACTAGACGTGTCCATTATTCCAACAGTATAAGAATAGTATTTTTACAAAAACCTGAGTTAGATGTAATAACTACTACTATTGAACTTATTATAGAGCCACAGAAATAAGCAGTAAGATAAAGCATATACAAAGCATCATACACTCCATTACAAACATTTTCATTGCATTAGTTTTTTTACCAAAATACTAAGTACAAAAAGTCTTTTATGGCACAAGATAATTACAGTCTTAATAAGTATTTGCCCTTCAGTTTGAAAAATAATAGCAGCATTGCCTCAATTCGACAATTTCAAAACCAAATTTTGACATTTCCAATTAAGTCACTAGATGTATTCCTAGATATGATTGCCAACAATATACATAGTAATAATTCCTGTAAATTATTCCATTCAAGTATTTAGTGTAATTTTATGGGGCTAAAAACCCATCTCAAGTTATTGTTTTCTCTGCACAAAAATGGGTAATATGTATTACCTAAATGATAGTTGAAACACACCTTTTAGTCTGTGGCTGCATAATAACTTAAAATTAGAATCTAGAGACTGATAGTGGTTAATACATCTACTGGTAGATTTTTTTAGTATTACTTGGTCTACCCAACAAAAATCATGACAATCTTAATGAACTATTGACATTTTTACCTTCATTAGAAAAGTAAACCTTAAATCATTGACTTTACAAGATAAATATCTCTTGAATACACACCATAACACAAAATGGATCACAATAATGTCTATTGTTTTCATTTTAAATGCTTTGAAAATCCAGGAAATTAAATGTAATTTTAATGCATATTAATTCTTCTAATACCAATATTCAGACAATAAACAATATATCATTCTGTAAATTACTTTGAGTATTTTACCCTTACGTATCAAAACCGGATGGAATGTCAGATGCATGAACTTTACATTAGCTGGAAATTACTTAATATTTATACATATTAAGGTTATGTGAAAGAGTAATTCACTTTGCAGATTTTTAGAGCCTCCAAAATGTTGACATTAAACTAGTTATAGATCGTATCCTTTTAAAATAAACATACATAGCACTTGCAAGACATTATTTACAGGCTATTTGTATCACGGTTGGAAAATGAAGATCAGATGAAATCATACAAATTAATTACTTGGTCAAGTTTGTACCATGATTTTTTTCTCAGAATATCATAATTCCTACAAACATTGCAGAGTAAATAATGCATCAATGTAGGACAATTATTTTACTAATCAATAAATTGAGCACAGGAATTACTAAAAATATGAAAAATGCTATGCAATTTATTAAATAACCCATTATATGAAACAGTGAGGAACATATAGCTATGAACGAACACAATTGATTGAATACAAAAAATGTATATAGTAATGATACCCCAATTTATCTGTTCACAGAAAAATGCCCAGTCCACAAGCAAAAAGAGCCTCTCACAGAAGCTCTACTTTGTTATTAAAATGGGAATTTTAGTCTAAAAATAACGTAAATGTTCCCAGAGATACCTAAAAATTGGTGGGAATTGATAGAGATCAGTCTTGCATGCATGCAAATTACATGAAACATTTCAAATTTTCTCTTTATCTTATTTTTAGGCCATGAGCTTTTAACCCAACTGAAATGTCATTTTGTGTGATTACTCTGATGCAAAATTACTTTCCATTATTTCTTTTCCAAGCCTTCACTGCCCCTGATCAAAATGATTTGAAACCCAAGCAGAGCTGTAATGTACTTATGATCCCCAAGACAGCATTTTTTCATTTTTTATCTCAAATTTTTATTCTTTCAATTTTTTTCATTTCATAAATGGAAAAAACAGTATTGACTTAGATAAAGTGACCATATCTTGGAAGGGACAAAGCGGTACACATAGCGTACCTAAGCATTTTCGCAACATTTTTGGGGTAGGGTATTTATTTTATAAACATTGCCCTTTAAAATGGTCAGGTGATTTAACTATGGGAGACTTTCAAACATTCACTTTGTGTTGTTTACGGTTAACTACATGTAAAAATTACAAAAAGACACTAATGTCGTAAATGTCGGGTACGAGTTTTTCCCCCTCTATATTCTTTCGATTCATTATCAGGATAGAGACAGTAAGATATGCAGCTCACCAGCAACATTAGTGGCATAATTATTTATTATGTATTGTTGTGTTTTTGTCAGGGCAACAAATTTATAAAAGGACGTAAAATGAAAGTTTCAGTATTTCACACAGATACAAGTCCAAAAACAGGACATTTGCCTGCCCCGGGGAACATCGCCGGGACAATACCGGGTAAACTGGGATGTATGGTCACTTTAACTTAAACAAACTTGATCAAGTACACAAAGCAATGCCACTTATGATGGCTGACGTATTCGGAAATAGTGGCAGAAGTAAAGAGGGAAATCGATGAAAAAGGTTTTGACAGTGATTTGTAATGTTACAGGGACTGGAGGGCATGGAGGCAGTGATCTAGTTTGTGGCACCTGTTTTCTATCAAAATTTACGAAATACATGCTGGAACTTAGTGTGCTATTTCAAAACTCATGGCCACGGAAAAGAGCCCGTTCTAACTATTTATCATAAAATGCATACGTAGTTGTAGAAGGTATAAAAAAT
This sequence comes from Ischnura elegans, assembly GCF_921293095.1. Taxonomy (NCBI): domain Eukaryota; kingdom Metazoa; phylum Arthropoda; class Insecta; order Odonata; family Coenagrionidae; genus Ischnura; species Ischnura elegans. Next base: position 83,227,651 of record NC_060256.1, on the reverse strand, counting down.
CACTTAGCACTGCTAAAATATTAAAAAAATAGAGAAGAGACCGAAAGAATTAGGGTACATGAATTGGGGTACCAAAAACATATCCTCAACTCTTGAACTCTCTGAAATTTATATTTAAAGGTATTTTAAAACAATAGAGCTGCCAAATTGCCAACTGACATTACCACTAACTCATTTTACCTAAATTTGACAGGAGATGTCCTCAGTGTTCATGGTAATACAAATTCTTGCCATAGTTACAGGACTGAACTTGAACGTAGTCACAGCATTGCTGAGATTCCCATGCTATACTTATAATTATTGTCCCACATATCTGTTTCAGCTTAGAAGGGTTGACATAATCATACAACCATTATTTATACATTATTGAACAGTAAGACAGCAAAAAAAATTACAGAGATCGAGAGAAAACATTATCCCTGAAATTGTAAGGAGTTTAAATGCTTGATTTGTACAAACTGTCAAATGGTGGACGAGTATAAGGATGTGCACTGCTACAAAATGCTAGGGCAACATTAGATCCGATGAGTCGAGCAAGCAAAATCCCATAAAACTTTGGAAAAATGAATTTTTTCTCATCTTAACAATAAATAATGATGTTTCTGCTAAATGATGAAATATTCAGGCATTGATCATAAAGGCCTGAAACACCAGCACTGATGCCATTTTCAAATTAGCACACTTTGCTAATGGAGTACTAAATACAGTGGCAAATATAAATTATATGTTGGTGGGAGACGGGTGGTAAGATAAATGTTAAGTAGGTTAAGAAATTTTATACAAGGACACCCCGTAATATTTTAGGTTGAAGCAAATATAAAATTTAAATAAGTTAGAAAGATGAGTGATAATAGAAGATGGACAGTACATATTACCACACACCATGGCTATTCCATTGTGCATGGCTCATTAAAATAACTCGCATTATTGAACTCGATCATTTTCTTCATTTTTCTCATTTGGGGGGGGGGGGGGGGTGGACTGGCCCCCCTTTATATTTAATTTATATTTCACTGCTGACTGACAAAAACTTATCTTTTGGCTAGAACTATATATACACTTCAAAGCAAAAATTTACAAAAGACACTGAAAAAATAAAATAAAATATGGCACATTTTAAGCAAGTGTAAAATGGATTTAACGTATATATACCTTGGTTCAGCTTTTTCGGAGAGATATTTTAATAGGTAGTCTGCACAGTATAAATGCCACCTTCAGTGGTGGAAAAATATCCAAAATAAAATAAAAGAACATTGGAATGAGAGCAATTTTCCCGTTCTATACATCAAACCCCACTTATTTGGCTATTCCACGCAATAATTGAACCAAAATGTATGCAGGTTTCTCAACCCTCATGAAAGTTCTTCACAATATATTTAACGCAGATCCTAACACATCACCGTTAAAAAACATGCAACAACTATTCCAGGATTTATGCTGTACCTAGCAACACTCATGGCCAATCTCCAATTCAAACCAAGTATGGTGGTTTGATTAAGCTATCGGGCAAGTTTCTTCCCACTGGTATTTAAATATGAGTTATATACATACAGCCATGCCTTGTTTCACAGTTTTTTCATTAATAGTTAACAACAGTGAAAATAATCAACTGTTTTTAATATCCACTGTTGGAACACCCCAATGAAACAATACTCCCACAATTTGTTTTGCTTAGTTATAGTTTTACTCAATTACGAGAAAATGTTTCATATGAGAGGTATATTTAAAATGTGGAACAGCTTATCAGGCATTTTTCAGCATAGTTTCAAACTATAGAAAATTGTCCATAATATGGTACAAGTATGTATCTATGATTTTTAAAGGTAATCATAAGATACATACACCTATCAGCTCTTAATAATGATTAAACCTGTGAGTATATTAACAGTACTGCCTGAATGACAGATGCTTCTAGGAAAGGGTAATTTTAAAATTGTGTGAGACCAAATAAGGAAAACTACCTATATTAAGTGATAACCTTTGCCAAAGATGTTTCTAAGAAAAAAAATTACAATGTTTCTCTGAATATAGTCCCCTACCATATTTTGGAGGCTTCAGTCTTAGGAAAAAATTTAAGAAATACACAGGAATATAGTCACACAGGAACATTCATCCTAAGCATTTTTGGAAAAAAGGGGAGACTATATCAAGATAAATACGGTAAAAGCCTTCCAATTTAAACATACACAGCTCATAGGAAAATTTTCACACAAGTTACACTGAATGATCAAATCTCTTACACTATCATTTTGAAATGGCTCAGTTGATGCAAATTAGAAATCATAGAGCGAACTCCGCGTTGTACTAATGCATTCAGGGCTACCCACAGGGGGGGGGATCTAAGGCACAAGTTGCCATTGAAAAAGAATTTGTATGGTAAATTCGAGGGATAGATATTTGGAAAAAGCATTAAAGACTTTAAAAATATTAGTATCCTTAAATGCATCCCTTGTGCTACAAAGAGCATGGCTGAATAAGTATTTTTCAAGCTCCAATGATGAACACCATAAATAAATAATCAGTTCCACACAAAGCAACAGGGTCAAGGTAGCAGTCTAATAGCTCTGAGGGCTAATTTCTTTCAGGAACTTTAATGTGAGCCTTATTTTTATGGCATATAACTTTTCACCACTTCTTTCCTCATACATGCATTCATTATGAAGATATTCTAAACCAACGTCAGAGTATCAATTTTCTGGAGTGCCATGCTTTCAAAAATTTCATTCGCACAGTTAAGAGTACATATTAATAAAAAATGAGTGAGATCAAAATTTATATCACAAACCTTCTAATGATTAGAATTTCGTAAATATTAACTATCCACCGATGCATAGGCACTTTTCTTTAAATGCACATGCCTTCATATTTTTTATTCATATTATGGTATTTTTTATTTTTATATAAACAAAGTAATAACTGTCACTGATGACAAAAAGAGGCTAAAAATTAACTTCTCTGTTTTTCAAAATCATGATGGTATTATCTCCAGCATGGAAAGCATATCATTGCTAAGGATTGAATTATTGTTTTGCTTTAAATACAAAATATTCCCCCAAAGAAATATATGGCTGGCCAATCTCTTTTGATGGGATAAATGCTAATGTCAGGTGAGGCTTATAGGCTAATAGCAATGATTAGGTAAGATGACTGATTTGTCCCCAATGGATAAAATGCCATTACTGATAATAAAATAATCTTTAACTTTTCACAAGCTGTTATCAAACTGACAATTATGATAAATAATAACATTTCTGGCACACCCTTACAATGGCATCATGCTAGAGAAGTTTGAGCACACATGAAAAATTTAACCATTCATCTGCGGCAGCTATCAACGTGGCAGTCATTAGTCAACCATGGAAAGTGGAAAGAATCTCTCTCAGTACCCATTAAACTAGATAGAGTAGATAGAAAACTTTTTAAATCTCCTTCTGACCCTTCTCTCATACTTCTAAGGGAAGCTTTTGGCCACCGTCTTATTTCAGCTTCTAGGACAAAAATGAATGACATAGGACAGGTTATAAAGGATGTAAAAGACATGAAATATGTCCCCATAAAAAGGCTAGCATATATGAGAGTGGAATGGAGAGTTGCATCAAACAAATCTGAGGATTGCTGACTTATGATGATGGGAAAAAAAAAATGCTAACCGGCAACACTTGGGTTACCATGATAATTATTTCATCAGCTAAAATCTATAAAACAAACACTGTATGAAGTTTGCCCTCAATTCTCAGCTAAATTTGATAACTAACAATCAGGAAATTGGTGAATATTTACCCATATTGATCATAAAATTTCTATGAATCTCATTTCTTGCATTCAGCCACTAGAACACATTGAGAGGATTATGAAGGGACAGGATAGTATCTATAGGGAATAGAATGTGGACTCTAACAAGCAAGGGGGGACTAGTTTGGGTAAGAAGGGAGGGTTGCCAATTGTCGCATTCATGCAAAAAAGAGTTCATTGGGGAATAGAGAAAAGAAGGGCCAGCAAGAGCGGGTATGAAGAGATGGCTGAAAGATTTAGTATGTTTTTCCCACAGTCACTGGTACACTCTTACATGTATATTTCCCACAGCTGAAGAGTTAAGAGAATGCATTCACTTGAAAGAATAAATCACTCCTGCTCAATCGTATTTTCGTGATGTACATATTACTCATTAAATTATGGTATACAGTGAGAACAAAGGTTTTTGCAGTAATGGTTTGATCTCTGTATTTTTTCGGGGTATCCTTCTACATAAGTCGACTTGATGAATGCAGTTTTGTTGGCTATCCTGCCAGCGCCTTCAGGTCGAAGCCATTTTTGTGAGGTCCTCCCACCACAGAATTTCTTGCTTCAACATCTTCACCTTCAACATCTTCACCTTCAACCTGAAGACACTGGAAGGATAGCCAGGAAAACTTGTCCACATGTCATATGATGCGGAAGAAAACCTATGAAAAATGCTTATGGTTTACCCTTGAAATTTTCAGATCACATTTAGTAGCCCTATTCCAACATTTATCGGTTGGTGCCTAGCTCAAAAATAAAAATTTAGCCTCTGACAAAATAATGAGGAAAATTTTTCATAATAAGGCCACAGGCAAATGTTGAAAAGGGTCGAATCCATATTAACTGTGCATTTCCTGATGATAGTGCAAGTTCTAAGCGTGCAATATGGCAAGAAAAAAAGACAAGTTGAGCAGGAGTGAAGCATCCTCTTAAGATGATCAGTCACATCAAAAGTGATGTATGAAATGATATCATAATATGTAACTGCCTACCAACAGAAGCCATTTTTGTGAGGTTGTCCTGCCGCTGAATTTAATGCTTCAACGCCTTCAGTAGTTTTTGGAAAAAGATCGAGTTAATTTTGTAATCCACATTTTAGGCCTCCCCTAAACAATAGCATAGTTCCCAAAAATCACATGCAGAATTCCATCCACCATTGCTTAAAGCAAACACACCCTGCAACTTTCGAATTGATATGATGCCAAAAAGTCATTTGTGCAAACCATAGGGAGAAAGGATCATGCCTCATAAAAATCAAGTACATACAACCTAAAAAAGCATAGGGGAGGGCAAGGACAATTCATTCCCTCGGCAATGAAAGAGCTCCGGTGATAGAGATAAATCGATGCAGCCGATACTGGGGAGGATCAAATATAATAGACAATTTTCCCCGCCATTAACTATGCAAAAATGCTTTGCCTGCAGCTACAGGTTTAATGTGATGCTATTTGACTACACTATTCTAACGCGTTCCCCACAGAAACCCAAGGATAGAATACATTAACTAAGTGATCACCCAAAGACTAACAATATCCCAAAAAATAACTTGACAAATTTAATATCCAAGTTTTTAATCTCTCTCAAAAACATAATAGGACTGAGTTAAAGGATCCTAGCACCCAAAGGAATATTGCCATGGGTTATCCTCTACTTCAAGATATGAGTTGACTAGTTTTATGAGTGATGAAGTTGAATCTTAAATGGGAGGATATTCAATAGTGGCCCAATAGTTAAACAAGAGGATTGATCCCTTTTACAGGCTTTGGTGACCTGGAGGTACATTGATAGTTATTTTACTTAGTTTTGTTCAAAATCAAGCCTAATTATTGCCATGTGAGCTCAGATATAATTTCAAGATATATTTTGGGTTGAATTTTGATTTTTTCCATTGCTGCTTCATACTTTTAACTTAATATTGTTTAGTTATGCAAGATGTTTCCTTCACATGAAAATGTGAAGAGGCTGGTCCCTCCAACACCGCTGTCAAGTCTGCTGCTGCAAGTGTAACTATTGAAAAAATGTACCGTTTCATGATCTCTAAGTAAGTAAGTTTAAAACGAAAAATCAAAGTAATATCGTTCCCAAAGTTTCTCAAACAATGGTTACCTTGAAAATTTTAATGTCTTCTCTGAGCGCTATTCATATTGGCCTGTCATAAAACCATAGTTTTGACAACCTGAACAAAAATTCAGAGGCATAACCTACTCAGCAGCAGTAAACAATTTTCAAAGATGGCATACCTACTCTCCAAATGGATGGCCTAAAACATATAAATTACTGTCATGTGATAAATAAATTGAATACCAATTGTCTATCGAGTTCTACTATGCAGGGATTCTATGTTACCTAGAGAAAAATTTCAGATGAGATGAAAATTTAACATGAAGTCATATAAATTAATGTCTATGATTAATATCATTACTAGAAAAAAATTGTACTATTTCTATGACAATGGGTCAATAAAAATTAGCTAAAGGCACAATTTCAACCTGGGCTCTATTGATATGCAAAGAGAATGAGGCATCGGCCTATAAAACTGACATACTTCTATCAATAAAATCTGGACATACTATTTTATGCAAAGAAAAAAACCTTGGACATCACAGTGAAGGTATCACACATTTCTTGCTATCGAAGAAGTTGCATTAGAAAATAGCTTAACACATGTACATCCCTTTACGCACAGCATATAAAATCGATGACCAATGTCAAGCTCACTTCCACAATAAAAGTTGAGCGGATGGTTTACCCCAGTAGCACCATGGTGTCTTCACTTATGTATTGAGGACTCCCATCTGATGAATTTTTCGATAGGTATATCCGAGGCAGGCTATCGGCAGATGACTTCGCCAAGGTGGGTCTAACACCACAAATAAAGTACCACCCAACGACTGGCAACAAACAGGCACGAACATGAGCCACTGGTTCTGATTTTGTACACAGCAATAGAACCCAGAAAATCTGAAGAAAAAAAACAATTAATGCGATTAAATACGAGCTAAGATAAATCAGTATAATAATAAAAATTCCAATCGTTGTCCTTTCTGCTTACAAAGACAAAAATTAATTACCTGTAAGTATGGTATCACAAAAATTAGGACCCAAATGGAAAATGGGACATCGACGAGATGATGCCAAAATATCCCTTGATCCTTGTGCTGATGGTACTTGTTACTGTGTTCCAAAGCATTTGATTTGTACTGATCTGACAACTCGAACAGGTAATAGGCAGTTGCGAGGGTCCCAATTAAGTATACGAAGAGAAGGAGCCAGGCTATCCTTTGCCTGAAATTCATTTTCACAAAGAGCAAGCGCAGAGTTCATTTTACGGAAGAGTAGGAGCTAAGTCCATGGCTCGCCTACTGAAGAGGCTTCCCAAAATTTATCACAACAGTTATTCGCGAAGACCACTGGAAAACAAAGGTAAATGTTGGTAAGAATTCAATGGTGCTTGGGACTTTGAACTGCACACTCACTGATCATAATGCAAGTAATTAACACAATCTACAAAGACGATTGATTTAATTCAATACTAGATAAATCCTTCTTGCATTCATAGTAACTAGAATATATGTTCGGCCCTGGATGGCTATGCATATTGTTTACTAACACTTGAGGATTTTCATTCAGCAGCCCATTGCGCATTCATTTGTTGCCTTACCAACGCAACGGCGGAAACGTAATTAACGTAATGTCAGATTCTCCATATCACTCTTTCGTCTACACATTTTCAAAATGCTTAAGTATGATACCGAGACCCCCTTCACACAACATCCAACCAAATCAAAGCTACCTTATTATTTGGACTACCGATATTGCCGTAAGCCTCAGAAAAGGTGCGAAATTCTTATGTCATTTGTCATAAAGGCGCTTTATTTGATTAGTTGCAACATAATCAAAAATGTCTGTACTTTTCTTCAATACAACAGGGTTCCGTGGCTATTCACACAAAATCCTCTTACTTTGAAGGAATTATGTGGCAGAGTATTCAACAAACTACCCCCACCAAATTGTTGGAATTGGACCATTGAAGAAGTAGGAGATTGGGTAGAACATGTTCTAGGCTTTCCACAGTATAGGGTGAGACATGAAGCGATTTGACACAAAACGTACAATTTTTTGAAATTTAACATAAGCAACTTTGTCCCTACCATTAAATACTGAGGGTAACGTATCTGAAATTAATGAGGGATTTTCAGTAGTTCAGTAAAAAAGAAAATTCAGTAATTTTCAGGGACATATATTCAAGAGAAAAAGTTGTAACAGAGGCGCCACATGTTTACCTCACCTAGTAATGTCTAAATAAGCTGAATTTGGTTTTATAACAGCATGTAAATGCATAATAAAGGTAATAATCATTTATAACAAATAAAAATTGAATATGTAGTAAGGATTGGGAGTAAAGGTAAATATATTTTTTTGCGTTGAAACAGAAATTGGTAGTTATAACTATAAATTTCTGTTTCAATGTCTACTGTATATACTGTGACTATAGTCAAGAAAAAGGCAATAAATGAAATGCATCATGGCCAACCCTGCATAAATATTTAACATGTGGCGACAGTGGTATAGGTTGCTAGTAAACACCATTATAGGAACTAATGACACAGATGAAGTACATTTTTTAGCTCATGGTCAGTGGAGAGCCCATTTTGCAGGTTGATGAGGGAAAGGGAATAATGTGCAGCATTCATAGTAATTGAATAGAAGCAGTGAGTGACATTATAAGCTCACCTTAAATGTTTTTATTTTTTGAACTCTAACAGAATCAGCAAAAAGAGACATTTGGAGTATGAGCCGGAGTATTTGACTGTGAACCACAATTAATTTTTGAACTATTGAAGCATAACTCACCAAGGCCTTTTATGCCTCACGTGACAAGAAAGAGAGAATTTTCAGTTTGGATCCAGATTTTTTAAAAATGCATCTAGAATCATATTAAGACTCAAATTTTCATGGCCATGAATTGGCCAGGCAGATGGAAGTAACTTAAATTATAATTTTCCATAGAAAAAAAATAGGGAGCAATAACTAGTGTGGTAATCATCTAACTGAAAAAAAATTTCTTTCAAACAAAAATTCAGAACTGCTTTGAGCAGAACTATATTTCTGGGAGAAAATTGATATTAGTGGATGCGTCTACCCTGCCAAAATGGAATATTACTGATTTTGGACACATAATGGTAATTTGAGCCACGACAAGATTTTCTTGTGAGCCAGTATCTATTTCATATTAAATGGTAAATATTTGATGAACCAATTGATACTCTTAACAGGTTATTACTTCAGCAGTGCGAGATATGTTGAACATAGAGCAAGAATGTTTTGCAAGGAGTGTAACATTACCACCAAGGGATCCAAACACAATGATTCTAATATATAAGAGGCCAACTGGAATACTTATTGATAGAAAGCAAAAAACAAAAATTTTAGAGGAAGTTCGTTATTTGATGAAAAAGCCAAAACTACCTGAAAATTTATGGGATTGGACGATTTCTGAAGAACCTAAATTTCCCAAAGAAATGGTAGGAGCATGGAGAATCAGACGCAATAGTCCTCTATTTGCATGCAAGTCATCTTCAATGGGGGAAATAATTAAAGAAATGAAAGCAACGAAAATACTATAATGAGAAATCCATTGCTAGGAGGCCATCAAGAAGCATTAAAAATGTGAGCTATAAAATCAACATATTTTTGAAAAAACAACATATTTTTAATTTCTCTTAAATCACAGGCATAAGATGAGGGGTCACGAAATTCACAGAGCACTTTTAAAGCTCTTTAATTCATAGGAATGTTAGGAATTTTGTGCAACATTATTCCTTTTTGTGCATCATAATATGTACACTTCGAATAATTATGCCACTCATTGTGAACGTTTTGAAAAAATAAATATGTGAGATAAAAATACATGATTCAATTTTATTTAACGAAACTCTATAGTCTACTGGTCTTCAGCAGCATCAATAAACTGTTCCATTTCACTCATGCTTTTATGCAGTAACATTTGTGGTCAAGGGCTATTTCTCGAATTAGGTAACTCTCCGGGAATTAGAAGTGCCATCAAGCACAAGTAGGAATCACAAAAAAATGAAATGGAGTCAAAAGTGGTCAGATCAAATGAGAGGCTGATCATCAACATTGACGAACAAATACTATTTTAACACAATCTGATCCCACTAATTCATCTGTCCATCCAAATCACAGTATATCACAATAAAATAAAATGGTTTTGTTAACTAAACATTCCAAGGCTCAAGATTTAACCATTTTTTTCCGCCTGGTAGGCACAAAAATGTCATCTGAATAATTATCTTCCCTTTCGATGGAGACTTTGGCTTTTTCTGGAGATGCATTGCCCAGCTTGAGAGATTTAGCAGCCGTTGGCATGAAATCTGTATCTTCTTCTTCAACTCTAGTTGCCACTCCAGTTTTTGAGGCGGAACATTTCTTTGAATAATCCATGTCACTGCTACAGTCTGTGTCCAATTCAGTTTCACTTCCATACAAGTCAATTGATTTACTTGGTGAAACATCCTTTTCAATATTTTTAGTTTTACAAGCAACATCGTGTGAGCTCCCTAAAATGAGAGAGTTTTATAATTTCTAGAGAATTATGAAATCGAAAAAAATCTACAGGTCTTTTCATAATACAGTGATAGCTAACAGCTGACGATAATTACCTGAGGTTGTAGGACGAGACTCAATGAATTCTTGCAGCTCACATATTTTCTCCTTCTTTGCATTAAGCACAGCTAAGGACTTAGCATAAACAGCCTCTTCCATTTCAGACTTCAATTTGGCAATGCTGCCCACATGGGTGCGTAAGGAAGTGTTTGCTGTAAAATTATAGATACATTAATGTGAAGACTCATTGAACACATAAATTACATATTCTCATTATAACTTTCAAGACTTTCCACCTAAAGTACGAGTGCTGCTGGGCGTGCATCAAGTCCACTTTGGACTTTATTACTAATTTGCTCAACATATGTCTTTTTATTGGGAAATCCATATGTATAAGGTAATTGCAATGTCTCATAAAACTACAATAAAATTCACCATATTCTCACTGGTTCAAACAACATACAAAAATCCTAGTTGGCAGGAGTGAGGCATGTGTCAGAATCACAGTACAGAAAATGTCATTTGGTATTAGTACATATGTACAGTCACTTTCAAAAGTTTTAGGACAAAGTTTGTGGCGCCACTTCTGCTTCTCAAGAAAATTTAGTTTCCCTTACTCCATTTGTTTTCCTTGCTCACGCACTGCAAATATTTCGCTTCCATGTGAAGATATATGAACAAAGAGGGAGAAATTACTTGCTAAATTTATCGCTTTGTTTCGATCTTTGATGGATTTAATGATTAATTTCGTGTGCATACTCTGTGTCCTTGCTCCGGTTTTCACTGCTGGTATGAAATTATGTATTACAAAAGCCTCAACGTCAGAAGTCGTGTGGCGTAGTGGAGTAAATACGACGTCGTCATAGTAAAGGTTGTTGGATCGATTCCCCTGCTCGGAATTAAGATCTCAACATTTTTTTTCCTTGGTAACTCCTTTTGTATTCAATAATGGGTTTCAAATAATTTAAATTCGCTGTAACCGTTTTATACTTTTTTAAATGGTAAATGGTAATATACAGGTTAAGAATTGGGCAAGGGTTGACGTATCATTTTTATGGATTGCTAGTACACATTTTGAACGTTAGGGATTTGCAAAAGGGGTAACCGTAACCCGACGGTAAGGGGCGCATTCAAACCCAGCGTTGGTATTAACTTAGTGATTTTAGATTGGCGATGAAGGGTCATACATAGCAGTTGATTATTGCATTAATTAGTTTAGAAAGCTGTTGGTTATTATGAATTTCTGCAATGAGCTCCATACTTTTTCACCCGTCCCTTGAGACGGGTGATATGTGTGTCATTATATGACGTCCAACTTGACTTACATACAGCAAATAGCCTTTATAATCATCACATACTACTTAATTTGGGTTTTGCGTTGGATGTGTTTTCTAGTTTTCAATCAATGCAAAGATCCAACTAATTTGTCAGAACGGATTCATCCAAGTAATCGGCGAGCTGATAATCATCATCATCACTGGTCAACAATCCTAGGATTGGTTTGACGCAGCTCTCCACTCAGTATGGCGAGCGGAAATCCAAACCTGTTGATATTATACCTTATTGCGAATGCACAATCTAGAATTTTATCCAATGAATTAGAAGAAGGCCTAAACAGCCCTAAGAAATAAAAAATATCTTAAGAGACCTCTACGCCATCATCAGCGCAAACCAAAGTACTTCCAATCTCCTCCCTTTCCGCCCTTCTATCACCTACAGAAGGGCACCCAACGTGCACAAATATTCCGATCCACCCACCCCTCTCTCCCCCGCACTCCCCCCCCCATATTCTTCCTCCTCAACATGCAACCGCCCAAGATGCAAGTGCTGCTTCTGTTTTCGCTCCACCTCCCCACCAGTCATCAACAAATCTTCCTCTTCTCCTTTTTCCTATAAACTCTTCCTTTAATTCCATCTACCGACTATCCTACAATTTCTGCCCTGCCTACTACATTGGAGAAAGCACCACGGCAGTATCCATTCGAATGAACAACCATCGCCTCTCCACCAATTCCCCCCCATTCGTTGAACCAGTACTCCAACACAAAATAGTTCCTTCGAGCAGTGCTTTTCCCTTTCCTAAATCGAAATACTACCAGAAAATTCACCCAGCACACCTGGGTGGAAACAGCGTTCAAACCGCCAGGGCTGAACGTCGCTAATTGCTAGCCACCAGCCAATCCCTCCCCATTTCCCCCTCACCTCCACCTACCCCTTCAACATCCCCCCCCTAAACTCCACAGAAGACATCAGCAATCCAAAAGATGAGGATATTCTCATTCCAAGGATTCCCATGATCCCATCTGATATGCCCTTAGGGTTAAAATAAATTCAAATTTCGGCTTCGTGTTTCATTCGCGATGATGATTAGCTAATTACTATGTCAACCGTTGAGTGTTTGTAGTCTGAATTTAGGAAATCCATGTTTTTTTCATGAACAATTATATGTGTCATGTTCAGTGTTGGTAAACTATCCGCTTCATTTGTTCGTGCGTCTAATAACAAAGCAAAAACTGTTGTATATCAGAAGGTGCTAGTGCAGAATAAACCCAAATGTGTAGTGTACACTCAGGTTCGTTTACATACGGGGCACGTTTACGGATTGCACTTTTACCAAACCGAGTTATAAATGGCTCGCCACAATTTGGACTTTATTAACTGCTTTATAAAACCACAATGTCTAAATTTTGATAAGTTAAAACATAAAAATTAGAAAATTCACAGAAAGAAATTGGTCATGTGCGCCAAATAAGGCAATCGATTGGACGCCGTCCTCAGGTGTGCGAGAATTTAGTTCGTTCTATGAGCTCCAGACTGGAGGCGGTCATAGAAAATAATGGCGGTATTTCTCGCTATTAATTAGATAAAACCAACGCTTACGCCTTCCGAAGAATAATTTCGCAGCTTTGCCATTTTTGTATCATGTTTTGATTTTTTTACTTTTATTGGTCGATAAAAGATGTTACGAAAATTTACAATTATTTTTTATGCGTATGTACTGAATAAAAACACGGCAATAAAATTATCAATTTTAAAGTTTTCCATAAGTTTTGGGTTCGCAAGTAATTATTTTTGATTATTTATTTAATTATTATTTTCACTTTAAGTCATTTTTATTTGATTATTCGGGGAGAGATGATTGATATCCACAAATTTAACTTACCTGGGATTAATTTTATAATTTGTCATGGTAATAGAATTTACTTCATTCCTTTAGTTTTCATTTTTCAATATTTAAAGGTTTATCTGTTAAACGATTCTCAGTTAAGTTAGAAAAACTTGAAATTATTTAAGAGTTGTAGTGGGTTATTGAGCTCTACTACCCTCTAGCGCTATGTGCCTGCTACGGTAAGTGTATAGCATGAGTGGGGTTTCACGGAGACAGATTTTCGTTTTGACAATGCATAGGTAATTCTCTCCGAGGGCTATTTTCAAAAATCTGGTGGTGGTGGACATTTTTCTGTTGAATGTCGTTCCCATCCTGTGTGGTGTGTGGGTAGCACTGCAAGTACAAAATATCTGTCCGTCGCATGTGACGTTCAGACCCTTGGCGCCTTTCGTTAAGAACAAGAGAAAGCCGATGCCAGCTTTCTCTACTCCCTATCTTTTTTAACGTGCTCTGAACGCGCAATTGAAGTTATTTGTCGTTCCCCTTAACACAGTACTTGAAAGAGGATTCAAATATCGGCGAATTCCTTATTTCCGCCATCTTTAACTATGATATATATGCAGGGGTGCCGACTCATAAAAAAATATTGGGGAAGCCCATACCGGGGGTCTTGCCCAGGGAATTTTTATAAATAGTGCGTTTAAAAGTTTAATTTCGAAGCTCTATTTTGAATCCCTAGACTGAGGTTTGTGGTGGTGAACACTGTGCTTTATCACCCGTCTCAAGAGACGTGTGATAAAGCATGGTGCTCTTTGCAGAAAATCATAATAATCAACAGCTTTCTAAACTAATTAATGCAATAATCAACTGCTATGTATGACCCTTCATCGCCAATCTAAAATCACTAAGTTAATACCAACGCTGGGTTTGAATGCGCCCCTTACCGTCGGGTTACGGTTACCCCTCTTGCAAATCCCTAACGTTCAAAATGTGTACTAGCAATCCATAAAAATGATACGTCAACCCTTGCCCAATTCTTAACTTGTATATTACCATTTACCATTAAAAAAAGTATTTAACGGTTACGGCGAATTTAAATTATTTGAAACCCATTATTGAATACAAAAGGAGTTACCAAGGAAAAAAAATTTGAGATCTTAATTCCGAGCAGGGGAATCGATCCAACAACCTTCACTATGACGACGTCGCATTTACTCCACTACGCCACACGATTTCTGACGGTAACGTTTTTGTAATACATAATATCATACCAGCAGTGAAAACCGGAGCAAGGACACAGAGTATGCACACGAAATTAATCATTAAATCCATCAAAGATCGAAACAAAGCGAAAAATTTAGCAAGTAATTTCTCCCTCTTTGTTCATATATCTTCACATGGAAGCGAAATATTTGCAGTGCGTGAGCAAGGAAAACAAATGGAGTAAGGGAAACTAAATTTTCTTGAGATGCAGAAGTGGCGCCACAAACTTTGTCCTAAAACTTTTGAAAGTGACTGTACTTCTCAAAATTTCAAAAATATGCTCATAAATTTTCACTTCAATCCATTTGCATCCAAAGTTTATCAATACATGATTCCAAAAGTAGGATTATTTTTATAAAGATCATTCTACTAAAGTTAGAATTACAAAAAAATATTCAAATAGGGTAAAAAAATTTGTGTTCTGTGCAACAATCTTGAGCATCCTGAACAACAACTACCTATAAGTAGATCATTTTAGAGCTCAAACTCATGGCATGCATTTATTTTTTGGGTCATTAAATTACTTGTACCAAAGGCATACATATGCATGGAGGTCACTATAGGGAAATGGCAAGCTAGTCCAACAAAAAGAAGTATGCAGAAAATAATGAAATTTTCTTTCTTGACCATTGAATTACATACTGTTTTTTGTCCCTTTTCTGGAGTTGCGGAAAAATTTTGACAACCATAATAGAGTTTTTGTACTCACACTTTTTAAAATTTATTTTGGGTATCAGTAGGAATAAAATTATACCCAATCAACTACATATTTTCAATTGTCTTTAAACAAAGTGGAAACATTTCCACCTACGATACGACAAATTCACAAATATTGGACTGGTAAGGGATTCAATGAAGTACTATGATACTCAGTGGAATAAATATCAAGACTCAGCTACATCCATTGGAATTTTCTTTAATACAATAAAATTCAATGCTGTCGTATCATCATTAGGTTCAACCTAAGTCTGTTTTTATTATGGAAGGTGAAGTATGCGATGAATGTTATATTCAAAACTTCTAAGGTTATGTTAAATACTCATGTTATTTACCCTATTAATTTTTAATTCACATGTTTTCCAAAAATTGCGGATGCTAAAATTGTGTACTAAAATTTTCTCCTCTCCATAAGAAACAGACTTGAAAAGAGTTAAAAATTTAGCCCTCACACGCCAGAAACAAAATTATTCATAAAAAATAAAAGGTCAAATTTTTAGACAAGGGGAAAAGAAGGAGTTGCTGATACATATATGTATTTCATTCCACATGCAATGTAGCACTAGGGGAAGAGGGGGATAGAAAAAGTATTAGGGAATGTGGATAGGAAATAAGATATGATTGATAACAGAAAGCAGAAGAGTTTTATCAAAGCAAGCCTTATACATATGTATATGGTTGCTGGGATATTGGAGAGTGCAAAGGATAGACTGAGATATCAAATGGACTATGTAATGTACATGATATAAATGTATGAAATAAAAATTACTATCATGTATTATTAATGGTAAGACAAGTAATCTCAGAAAATAGGGAGGTTAGAAGAACACACGGCTAAGTAGATGGAGATATAAGTAAATAAAAGATAACCACAGAAAATGAAGAGGAAAATATAAAAATTAGGAAAAGTTTCAATGGGAATGGGTACGTGCAATTTGCACCAGTTTAAGTCATAATCCCATGGTAAACGAGGGAGAACATAGACATACATTAGGGCCAAAGATTGGATGATGTTAACGGAATGGAAAGAGGTTCTGAATTGGTGGATGGAATGTGTAGAGGATCTGATGTATAGAGGATATGATATCTGGTGGGGTATAAACCACCACAGATAACCTTAGGGGTCATGGGATTGATTCCCACCTGCAAGGGATTTTTACTTCTTGGCTCAGTCTCCTGATACAAGAGGAGAAGTCATATATCATTTGTATCATAAGGAGATGGGAAAAAAGTATCAAAATTTTATACACTCTTTACTATATCTACACAGTTCTATATTTTTTATTTCCTCCATAAACTTCATTAGATATACTTAAATACTTGATCAAATACAAATACTTATTTTTGGATTTGAGAAGTATTACTGAACTGACAACAATGATTAAGTAGATTCAAACAATGGAGGTATAAAGGATAATACATTTGCAACTTGAATTTCGACCTTGAAGAAGACAACAAGACATGAAAATCACCGACTGTAAATTCTTCGACTTTTTTCCACGAGTTTGTGTGGGCTTTGTGTTATATTTTTGTCGCTTAACGAATAAATACCAGTTCTCAGGTCGTCGTTTTCCTTCTTTAAGGACTTATTCGCCGCTTGCAGGGTCGAACACTTAGTTAAAAGCAACTCGACGGCGGCGTCTGCGAATGTTGAAACTGGCATCTGTACAAAATAAAAAGACACCAAGGTTAGATGGGTACATTTCATCATATACAAACAACATTTTCCTATATATGAAGCAGTGCGACATACCTCCTTGAGCTGCAAAGCACCGAACTTGACTTTAATGCCATTGACAGGGTCAACAATTTTTTTCCATACTAATTCAGACTTCACGAAAGAATACGTAAATTCTGCGCAACCGCCATCAGAAGTTAATGCCCTCTTTGTTTCATGCAGGTATTCACTCATCGATTCATGTGTTAATTTAGAGAGAGAACTCAAGTCACATTCTGATACCTGGAAAATGAAACGCTTGGTTAGGGAACATGCATCCCACGCAATTATTATGGAGATGTATTTACTTAACGTACGGACTTATGCCATGCTCCATCCTTATGAAAAACATTTACAGTGAAGCTTTCACTGGTCCACTTTGAGTAGACAAGGAGTGAGTCCCCAGGAAAATTTTCCAGCGGCACCTTGCATATACAAACGTCTTCCATTGACCCTGACAATACCTAATATTTATCACGAGCTATGAAAATATCGACAACCGCCTTTTCAAAGCACAACTGGGTCCACTAGCCCCTTTTATTGAAAAATTTCACGGGTCTTTTTAGAATGTCACGGCTTGTTTACAAATTTGTACTGAAATATGCAATTTCACTTGTCATTTGTGATGTTAATTTATATTAATAGATCGCGCCACGAAAACGATGTGATGTGATGCGAGCGGGAAATATTCCGTCGTTCAAAATACCGTATGGGCCGGTGCTGAAAGATATATCTCCGGTGAAGCGATAATACATCGATTAAGTTAATATATGGTTATTATAATGACGAAAAACGATTTTTTTGGGTATTCATCTTAATGATTGTGGATAAACATTCATTACGACAGTTCCAAGTCGTAGTTTATGTAACCATTTGTTTTTTTTTAACAGCGATTGCCTGAGCGGGGCTCCTAACTCCAAAAACGTTCAACAAGGAAGCATGTGTATTGCATATATCAGCCGTCTGAGAGTTTTCACGCTGTTTTGGAGAGATTAGTTTTACGATCTATTTTTAAATTAAGCTGCCAAACACGAATTAATGGTTTTCCTAAAAACATTGTAACGGTTCACACTTAAACGCATCGGATATTTATTTTCCCATTTTCATTTTCAAATGAACTAACCCTCACAGATTTTCAACTCCTTCCTACGACCGTTGGAGCAAAACAGAGTCGGAGCCATGCCCTATGATTTCGACTAAGACATAAGCCTTCCCATCCACTGCACCAAGAATTTCTTTTGTAAACTTATGCTTCTCGAGCCTCGAAATATGTTCGACGCAGGGCCGCATCAATGCGCTGCGATGCTCGATTCGGAACGGCCTGATGCGCATCGACGGATATTGTGCGTGATTCGGAACGCACACCGTCACGTTAAATGTATTAAGATCCCAAAAAATTTCGAAAGGTTATGAACAATAAACAGGTTAAGACTAGAGTTAATCTGGGAAAAATTAACTAGTTAAATCTTTATTCATTTAAATCTTCATTCATATAATCTAAAATCTTTTTCTGACTGCGTGAAAAATTCGGGTTCACTACCTGGGATGTGCCTTACGAAATAGGGTGGTTTCCTATTATTTTTTAGTGCCTAAATTGAAATATTGTTACTACTGGAGTACGTATTTCACGCTTTTAGATCTTTAAATGACGATATCTATTTTTCGCGATTAAATGAAAAGTGAAACATTTCAAGTGCGCGAAAACGCGACGGCTAAGTATGAATGCCGGGAAAATCCCGTGTAACGTCATTCTGGTTTCGGCTTCCGCTGTGTGAGGCCATGAGCGCTGCTACGATGCGGACTGCTAGCAGGTAGCGCTTGGTTTAAGTAAGGATTGATGATACCCTATCTAACGAAGGAAACTTTCCGACCTTAGGCAATTTTAATAGTTGATTATTAAGAGATGTTTTTCAGAGCTCTGTGCCTCATGCATGGATTGGTAATCTCAGACGATGTAAAACTTACGTCCCTGTGACGTCACGTGGAGTGGCATCGCATGGGCGCCAATCTGACCTTTTTCAAATGAGGTTAAAATTGATCATTAACAATCGTCAACACTGGGATTTCTAAAACCAAATAATTTGTATATTATGAAAACTCTAATGGTGGGTAACGCAATCAATTCCTTTCATTTTGATGGCAGACTCTCCCTGCGTATAGAATTGTGGAAGATTACTCGGGATTTCTACCGGGTCAGATTCTCCAACTCCATCTTGGTCGACGTTTCGATTAACGAGTTGACCATCGTCATCAAGGCATGATGCAGTGCATGACAACACGTTCATCGAAACGTCGGCCGAGATGGAGTTGGAAAACCTGACCCGGTGGAAATCCCGAGTGACCTTCCACAAGCCTTTCATTTTCTTTGAGGAAGGAAACTACCCTATGATTTTCGCCTTCTTTTCTTCGGATGAATTGATGAAGAAAATTCTCGATGCTGTTTACCACTACAAGAATTGAGGTTGTTTACTCAACGCTCTCTGACGATTACCATATTATTTTTTTCCTCGGTTGTCGTGTTTTTGTAGGATTTAATCCAGCAGCAATCATCTTTCGTTTCGTCCGCTGGTCTCTCGAAATGCTTCTTCAATAGGGAACTTTATGCTCCGTCTTCACTTACACGCACAAGTATCGCGTTAATTTCAAAGGTTCCTTTAAAAATATCTGAGTTTTGTTTGTCAATGTAACCCTCCTTTTGGCCAATTCGCATTTTCCCGTAGGTTTTAGTACTTCCTATGGTACCGCAAAATCTGTTTAGCCACAGACATTACGGAAGAGAATCGCTTCTCCAAAGTTCGCACATCTGTCTAGCCACTTGAGTGGCCACTTCAGAGAACGTAGGATTCTTGTGTGTGTTCTCAGATCTGAAAATATCGTGAACAATACTAAGAGATTTCCTCACTTCTTTAAAAGTTGGCGAAGTCGATTTGTTTAACGCCGACGAGACGCCAAAAAAAGGGACAAGTCGCCTCACTACGCATTCTTTTTTTCCTTCTGCCATCTGCCGATTTATGTTATCAAAGATGAGCGCTCTCCTATAGGGGCGCAGCTAGGAATTAATGCTGGGGGAGGAGGGGTGTAGGTACCACTAATACCGGGGTGTGTGGAGGTATGGAATACCCACCAGGATAAGCGGTAGGTGCGAGATTAATAATTTGCGGAATTTTAAGATAAATGGTTGAGAATTGTGAGTTTTGCGGCTTTCTGAGGGATATTTTATTACTCCTTGCACTATTCTATTATTAACATCAATCCTATTAAGTAAAATGGGTTAAACTTAAAAATTTCTCTGAGCTCTGGGGGGATTTATCCCCCAAAACCCCCCCTCGCTGCGCCACTGCTCTCCTAAGCAGCACACGTACGATGAATTTTGGTGCGTTCGGGGCGTCGCGACGCGTCGGAGGGTTAGTGACGAGCGGGGAGGGGACGCGAGCGGCCTGGCGCTCTTCTTTCCGCGACGCTGCGTGGGCGTTGGAATATTCTCTTCGCGGGCGCGCACTAAAATTTAGCATTTTATTGTGTAATGGTGGCAGATGCGTCAAAATGCACGAAATTATTGTCCTAAAGTCCAGTAACTTAGCAAAATCCATAGGGAATGACCATAAAATATTACTTTTTTCCATTTTTCACCCTCACCCCGTAAATGGCATTTGAGCGGGCGTCAGGGGTTCATCCAGGAGTCTCAAAATTTTCAGGCCTTATTTTTTATCAGTCCCACTACTTTTTTTAATTGGCCCACGTGGATTTGAAAAAAAAATCGAATTTTCCGATCCGCCGTACCCCATAACGCTCGCATCTATCGTGAAGCGTATATGAAAGATGAAACGGAAGTTTTCTTCAAAGTTTCTTGAAAGAAAGTTTTTGCTATTACAAAATTATACGTTTTCATTAGTTGCTTTATTTACAATTGTGCTCAGTTTGAGATATTATATTTAAAAAATGATAAAATAAAGGTGTAAGAAGATAGATGAGAACCTAATGGTATTTTGAAGGGGTTATTTGAAAATCAGAGGACTTTTAGATTTCGATATAGTTGCAAGGTAAAAATTAACTAAATAGATAATAATAATAATAATTATTATTATTATTAAAATTATTTTCACAGGGGATGTCACTCTGAAAGAGTACTCATAAGTAGCAGATGAGATAGCCTAATGTAATGCTGCGTCAAATCAAACTTAAGGAATGTTGACTTATTACGATGAAATTTAGTGCTTTCATATCCTCTTGAGATCCCTGTAGTATACGAAAAACATTAATTTGTACTTATCTTGTTTCGGGGCACTGTTCCAAATGTACACCCTCACGTTAGCCATCCCTTCATACTTTAAAATTCCCGAACAAGACGTGCTTCTAATTTAATTACTAATATTAATGCTTCAAGCAACTTGAGCACGGTATTTCATCTTGATCTCACTTCCGTTCGTTTTTAAATCCTGATGTATCAGCCTGGAAGGACTGCGCAGCTGTGGAGGAAAAAGTCTATTTCAACCCTATTAAGTTCGGTAAGTATTCCATTTGAGTTTAGCGCGTTTTGAATTATTTTTAAACAGTTGCCTAAAGAATTGCGTCATATTTCAGAATGCGTGCCGTGTATCAGACGTGAGTTCGGAATTGTTAAGCTGAGAAAGTGGTGTTGGGATTTAGTGATATGATAATAGTTACGAACAGTATTCCTCCGTAAATCCACTGCATGATGATGGCTAATCGAGTTATTTCGTACTTAATTTCGCCTGTGTTAAGGAAGCCATTGCCATGCATTGGAGTTGCGAATCCTTGTTTGACGAGAAGGAGGAAACAGTTACTGTGGAGTTGCTCTGGGTTCACAACAGGTTAGAGAATCATTGTACATGGTTGATTTTAGTGTATAGAGAAAATAAAATACTTTAATTAGATTTTTCAGTTGATTGCAAGGATATGCTGCTAGTTTTGAAGTGTCCTCTCCTTTGAAGGTTTTTTTATTATAAAAATGGGATTTTTCGAATGTGATTTAAAAAATCCTAATTATAAAAATGAATATGTTTTAGATTTTCGATCCACCTCTTCTACTCCTGTTCCCCGCGACCTCCTCTTGGATAAGCTGAGATCAGCATCGTCTGGAGAGCAGATTTTGAAATTGGTTGGCTCCCATCACTCCATAATGAATCAAAGCCATGTCTTGGAAGCCCTTCTATCCTTGGGATCTCTTCAGAAAAGAGAAGCGTCAGTATAGCTTTCACGTTACACTTGAGTCATGAAAAATTTTCATTTTCTCATGTTGCGTTACCATCTTATATAAATTCTTTTCAGGTCTTTGAAGGTTAAACAAGAAATCATTCACAGCCCAGAATTTCTTAAACTGAGTCAGAGACTTAAAGTTCATTCAAGGGCTCTTGCCCTCCATGAGACCATTGGAGTGCTGAAGGTGTTTTTTCTGAACAATTTCAACACTTTTGAATTATAAAGTTCTGATTTGAAATTGTAAGTTACTTTTTTCTGCCCTAGGCAATGGTCCAAATTGGTGTGCCCACCTCCAGCCCAATAGTAAATATTCTACTGCAGCTCATAAGGCATAGAGTGAATGATTTAGTCCCTGGCCAAATAGTCTTTGTCGATTCCTTGCTGGAGAAGATGCAAAGGAGTCCTTTACTTGAAGCCTTGCGGATAGCACTACCTCTAATATTTGAAGCAAAGCTTCATACAGTGGTAAGTAACTGTTGGTCAATCTTTCTCTTCTTGGTACACGATGACTACTTAACATTGTTCACCAGCCTTTCTTCTTTTTGATGCTTTCACCAAAATTGATCGATTTTTCAAGAAATTTTCAATTTTTACTGTATGTGGACGAGGTAGGCTAGGAAGTAAACAATTTGTTTAACTACCTCAAATGCCACTTAAATTTTTTCGTTCCGGTGGATTTTAAATTGTTATGCACACTAATGATTGAAGTGAAAGCAGAGTGGCTATTTTTTACCCAGAGTGTAATAATATTACTGCTTTTGCTACAATTAATATCATCGCTATCCCAACCAGTTTTTTTTAAACTCAGTGTTGGAAATTGCCAGTCTGTTTCAACTCTCGTCATTGCACCAGGATAAACCATTTTCAGGTGTACTGCTATGTGGAATGAACTTAATATGCTAAATTTTTGATCCCTCCTGCTGGGAACGTTGTCAGGAGACTGAATGAGATGTAACCATGATTGTCATCTGGACAGACCATTTGCTTTGACCAATTTATTCACTATTAAAATGCATGCCATAAAAATTTGCCTTATTTTTGCCATAGTGTGTTTTGAGACCCTCTTTTGGCTCTGCTCATTCCTGATCATTGTAGAGCCATACCTTTTCGCTAATTGTAGCTTGGTCTTTGGCTAAGATGAGGAATGGGTCGGTTTGGCTCCTGTTGTTCTTGAGCCTAGAACCGTAAGAGAATTCAAAATCAAAAAGTATCTGTCAAATTCCAATTTAAAAACTTTTATTTACATTAATTCACATTGCATACTTTAAATTGAGGGATGCTATGGATCCAAATATTTAAGAGATAACTTGTTGTGTTATTTTAAGCATCCCACATTATACGTGAGGAAAGTAATTTATAGCTTTTGAAAAGTAAGCCGTGAAATTGTAGCATTTGATTAGAGAACCAAGAAACATTGCCGGAAATTCAACCTAAATTGTAACCTACCCTATCCTTAGTTTAGATGCCAACTATCATTAATGTCAGTTGATCCCATTTCCTACCAGTTTTATATTTTCATCATCATCATTAGTCAACAATCCTAAGATTGCTATGATGCAGCTCTCCATTCCTCTCTCCTATCCGTTAACCTTTTCATAGTGATGCATTTCTTCTCTTCTACATCCTTTATAACCTGTCATATGTAACTCATTCGGGGCCGTCCCTTCCACTTCTCCTTCAACGATTGTCTTCACCAGGCCATCATGCCTCAAAATGTTGCCAGCTAAGTTGTCCCGTCTTCTGCTTAAGGTTTTTAGTAGGCTTCTCTTTTCTCCCACTCTTCTTAGCACTTCCTTGTTACTTACATGGTCAAACCAGTTTATTCTCATCATTCTTCGGTAGCACCACATTTCGAATGCTTCCACCCTTGACTTCTCTGCTGCTGTCAACGTACAAGCCTCGCTTCCATAGAGAAAAGTACTCCATATGTAGCATCTGATGAATTGTTTTCTTAGTTCTGTGCTTGTATTATCAGCTGTAAAAAGATTCTTCTCCTTGTAGTTAAAGCCCTCTTCGCCTGTGCTATTCTACTGACTATTTCTTTCGTGCTTCAACCGTCGTTGGTAATTCGGCTTCCCTGGTGAGAAAACTCTTTCACCTGCTCAAGCTGATGCTTTCCTAGGTCAATGTTTGTCTTAGCCTCCTCTCTTATGCTGCATATTGATATCTTAGTCTTCTTATTGTTAATTTTCTGCTGATATCTGGCCATTGTTCTTTCAGTATTTGTCGAAGTCTTCTTCAAATCCTTCTCTGTCTCGGCTATGAGTGCTGTGTTGTCAGCAAATTGCAGCTTACAACATAATTTTTTCTCCATGGATATTGACACCCAGAACTTTCTCCTTGATTTCATTGATGGCTTTCTCTATGTAAACATAAAAAATTATGGGGAAAAGTGCACACCCTTGTCTCACCCCTTTTCTTATTCTTGCTTCAGCACCAACAACAGTTGCTTGGGTCAACATTTGATCACATCTACTTGGTTTTTATACAAACCCAGAACAATTCTGTGATTATTGTGGAAATGTTTACAATTTAGTAAATTAATTTTTTCACTAATTCCTTTCCCTGGGTCACCTCACACTTAGAGGATTTTGTTTTGGGGTGTCCAAAGGTTTCACCTGGAATTTGAATTATTTTGTTACGTTCAGAATAATTTTTATACATATTTTAACATTACTGAAGTGACATCCAATAAACTCAATATCATGCTGAATATCATTTTAAGGGAAACTTCTGCTGTGGAAAATTTAATTCCATATTATTTCAGCCTTCACTGTCTCTGTGCATTTCTATTTTAGAATTCTCTTGTTTAAAAGTACTGCCCTTTAATCCTACTTGAACATCCTTATATTAGCCACTTTCTAGTGAGGAGAATATTCTCAAATTTGTCACCTATATTTTTGGTAACTTGCTATTCTTATCTTTAAATGCATAGGTTGGAGATGAGGATGTTTCCCCTGCATATTTAGCTGATTTATTGTCATATGCATCAAAAAGAAAGCTGTCAAGAGACACAACCCATAAGATTCTCTTGGCTCTCTCCAAGCCAAAAACTATGGAGGAAATTGAAGTCAGAGCAGCTCAAAGCATAATTAATTCACTTTGCTCTAACAAAGCTCTTTCATTTTCTGTCAAGGATGGTCTTATATCCCGATGTCTTGAGGTAAGAGAAAAAAAATATTTTCAAAATAATTTAGCATAAATGGAATTAGTAAAAGTTGCCCTCAATGACTTGTGGGTACTTTATTTTTTTTGTAGTCATCTCAATGGTTGTATTGATTACCAATTTTTTTGTTGAGTGTATTTTTGACATTGCGGATGGTGGGTCAGCCCCTTAGGACAGAAGTTAGCTGTAATTTAAGCAGGTTTACTAGTTAGAGAAGCAGATATGGCCAAAAAGTGACAGCATCCTGAAGGGGTATCAACCTACCCTTGGTAGAGGTAGGATATTTAAATGATTTGAAAACCTGTGAAGAGGCTATGGCTTGACAATGTGGAACTTGCATGAATTTTTTTTATTTCACAGGCGGACAGAAAATTATTTTCTGAATTCAACAACTTCTTGAACTTGAATAACTTTCTGAATTCAACCGCTTGTAAATCTGAGTTTTCCTTCGCGAGATATTCAATGATAAATGTACGGAATTTTAAAGCGTGCCAAAAACTCCCTCCCCCCCAAGCCACTGCCGACGAAGCCTCGATGATGTCAAAGGTGCCTAAACATCACATGAAGCTATTGTTGTGATTGTTTGTAATAGTTGCCAGCAGTTGTGAGAGCTTCGTTTGTGAGACGTGTTGATTGTTTTCTATTTAAAGATAAATATCCGACGATAGAGGCTCGGAAGCCCTCATATTTTGTATTATTTATAATATTAATATCTGAGTAAGGGCATAAAATATAAAACTGGAGCAGTTAAACCAAAAATTTTATAATACCTAAATAGCATCGTTGTAGGAGTCTGAGCCACGGCCGTTGGAAGGGGGGATACGTTACTTGTAAGTTGATGTTATTGATGGCTTAACAATCATTTAAGTATGTAATTAGAACAATTTTGATGTTTCCTAACGTCCGCTATGCTTTTATATACAATAACTTCATTTATTTATTTGTAGGTACCGGAGAATTCGTCGTTTAGGACTGCCTGTGCTTGTATTATGAGGTGAATTCCAGTCAATGCAAATTTTGCTCGCTGATTGGAGACATCTAGGAACATATTTTGTGCCAAAATAGTGTTATTTTCAACGTGACATCTCCCGTTAAGTTACTGCTAATAATCACAGTGCCAGTGGTTGTAATGCACAAAGTTTGACTAGGTTAAAAAATATCGGCCAAGAGTTCTCAGTGTTCCATCGTGATTGAATTGTAAAAAGTGCTATTACGCTAATGATAAATGTCTAAGAATAATGTAAAAAATTTCAGTGGCGTGTTCACCTCCGTTGTTCACCGTAGATATGACATTTCACGATCTAGCTATCAAGATGAAAACTGTGTATGAAGTTTGTTATTCTATTATTTCAACTAATAGTAGTGAGAAAAGTCATCTGTGTCACTTGCGTCTGCTAATTTAAGGAATCAGTGAATAAATATGTACATAGTTGTTTTCATCATAACGAGCTCTGTTAGTGTTGTAAGTTGTATGTGATGAATATAAGGATGGTAGTGACTTCCAGTTTATGATAATTGTATTTGCCTATTTCCCACTATATTTTTATGGTATATGCTAGTATATTGTTTATGGATTTACCTATATTATTGAAATAGGTTGAAGCCTGTGTGTGTGTATTGGCAGCGGAACCGATTTGCGATCTCACATGTGAATTCTGTGTAGACTGTTTTGCTGTGAATTCGTACCGTAGGACGGATAGAACTACCTTCTCTGCTAATATCGCGTTGCCATATTCAACAGCACAGCTCGTACGCTTACGATCGTTATCCTCCAGTATTACAAGTTTTTTTATCATCATGATTTGCTGCCGACGTATAGCAATAATTTGTCATAACAAATTCTATGAGGGTCGTGGCATCAATTTATGGTGTCCTAAAAAAGGCTGATGTCCTAACACCTCCTGCCACAAGCATTTTAGGTGGGTTACCGGGTATTATGTAGATGTAGATGAATTTCAGGTGTACTATTCGAACGAGCAGCAACGTTATCATCCATTTTTCTGATAACTAAAACATACGAAGTGAAACGCTGGTACTTCATCATACCGATGTTGCATTATTAATTTCCCAAGTAATTATCGTGGCACAATAGCAATAGGAAAACTTGCCCAAGAGTAACAGAACAAAATAAAGTGACGATGAGCGGCTAAATACTCCCTCAAAACTAATTTTATAGCATAGCATGCGCTCAGAGTGTTTCCCAACTCCCTACGGTTGTGTAGGCACCTATGACGTCACGCCTTGCCTCGGCAACGTTCAGGTGTCTTCTCGCAGTGGTCGGCTCTGAGAAATTTTTCTCGATTTTAAAGTCAATTTTTTTTTTTCTTTTGATGATGAATGGAGAAACTTAAGGTATTTTTGCGAGCTAATGTATCCAATTTACTTATTTAAAATAGTTTTTAGAGCAATCAGCGACCCATGCAAGTTCCTCATTGGTGGCCACAAAAGTGATGCTTTCCGTCATCTGGAGGTGATGGCCACTATTCTTCATATGAGTGAAGATAGTGACCATAGTGGTTGGGGTAGTGGAAGTAATTTTAATATAAGTATGGTAGTACATGTTGAAGTTGTTTTGGGTTTCCCACCGGGTGAGGTTCTCATCTCTGCCGACGTTTCAATGGCCGTGTCGTCCATCGTCATCAAGCCCCCACCTGGTGGGAAACCCGAAACTACTTCAACATCATCATACGCTGGAAAAACCTCAGATCTAACCTCAGATCTTTCTATGGTAGTACATATCTACTTAAAAAGCTTTAATGGTGTGATGTGGAAGCCAAGGACACAGTATTCACAGCTCTTACAATATTTTAGTCTTGTTTAAAGACTTGATAGAACCCTTTGAAATAAAATGTTCCAGAGGTAAAATAGTCTATAAATCGGATGGTCAAGTGGGGTGCATAGAGAGTGCATCAGTCAAGTTGAACCTGAAGGTGGAAACATGAAGAATGAAACAGGATGTACCGAGAACTGGACTGTGATCTGAAGTGGCCTGAAGGAGAAGAGGAGGTGGAGTGATGACTTCTGGAGTTGAAGCTGCAGGATTGAATGCACAGGTTCTGTACATGTTTTGTACATACTGAGTTGGGATAATGATTAGAAAGAATGTTGTGATACGTATGAAAAGCTTCCTGCAGTATAATGAAAATAAATAATGGTCAAGATTGAGATCTAATGGGTAGATATGGTTGTGGTGAAGGTTTGCATGCCAATGACAGACTATGAAGAAGTGGAAGAGGCCTACGAAAATATCACAAAAGATATCAAATTGGTAGGAGAATTATGTAATCATATTATTTTATGAGATATGAACATGGTCATTGGCAAAAGTATAGGAAGGAAGAGTTACTGAAGAAATGGATTGAGAGAACAAAATGAAAGAGGAGAAAGATTGTTGGAAATCTCCAGTCAACACAGGCTACTGGTTGCCAACATGTTATTTAAAAATCACAACCAAAGAAGGTATGCATGGGAAATCCCAGGAGACATAAGATTTTAAATAGAATACATATTGGTGGAGAAGAAAGTCAGGAGCCTGGTCAATGACTATCGAAGGTACCCTGGAGCAGATATCATCACCATAGTTTATTGATGATGAATGGCTCTTGAGATTCAAGAGACTAAAGAGAATATGTTAAGAACGTAATGCAAGTAAAAAACTGAAGGAATTACAATGCTGGCTTACATTACATGCAGTAGTGTATAGTAAAAAAGAAGGGAATATAATATAACTGGGACAACATTAAAAGTGGACAACAGGAGGCCTCTAACGAAGGTTTTGGAAGAATGAAAGCTGCCAAGAAAAAATTATGGATCAGGGATGAAGTCATAAGCTGCATTTAAGAAAGAAGAAAGCCAAGAAAGTAAAAACTAAAAATGGGCAACTAAACTTCAAGAAAATAAGGCTGGAAGAATTCGTAATGCAAGGAAAGCTAGAGAAATGTGGGTAAATAATTTTGTGAAGATGCATCAACCTTATCCATGGAAAAGTGGAAGCTGCCATTAGAATAGTGGGGAATCACTTCAAGGAACTGAGCACCAGGAAAAATACCACAAATGGCAAGAATAAATATCTTCGGCATGAAAATGGAGACAACTTGAATGGATGGTAGGAATATTTGGTAGAGTTATAAAACAGAAGTAATTTATAAATTAAGTAATTAAAGAGGTAAGTGAAGTAAAAATTGATTTTTCAGGCAAGTGCATCTGATTGGCTCTTAAACATAAGTCAATCTAAAATTTCAATGTGTGAAAACTAGATATAGAATAGGTAAATATAACTACTTTGGTTATGAATACTACAGAGTTTCATTCCATTAAAGTTTTTATTTCAAGATTCTTTCAAAAATGGATGCTATGGCATTCCACTGGGGTTTCATTTGAGGAGCAAATGATGGCCACATTCCAGTTTCTTATAGTTATGTACATATATGAATGAATCGTTTTTATTATAATTGGATCTTGATTGTTATATTTTCTAATTTCAGGTTATATCCAATTCTTTTCATCATTGTTCAAAGAATGAATTAGATACTGTAACTTCAGGGATATCGAAAGCATGCTCAAAAGGATTCCTTAACTTCTACAATGAGGACTTTGTTGATGCTTATGTACATTATATTATTAGGTGTGATGTCGGACTAGTCCAGGCTGTTTGGGCTGTGAAGAAATTAACGAGAATGGTTTGTACGATTGATTACATCTAGCAATAAATAGTGTTGTTGCATACATATATGAAGAACATATTTGCTATTTTTGGAAGAAAAATGTAATTGCTAACGTGAAAGGCTGTTATTTTTGTGTGGGGGCACCCATTTCAACTTAAGTATCTGAGCCGTAAATATATTATTAATACACAGCTGAACACAAAGTACTATTACTTATACTACTATAAACTTACTCATCATAATTTCTTTATTTTTAAGACTAACTAGTCATTTATTTGTAAACTTGGCTTGGATTGCTTTTTCTAGTCATTGAATGTATCAGCGGACTTGTATTGCCAAAGATGTATATTTAATTCATGTTTTCTTAACTTTCATGCAGGGCCATATAAATATTGAATTATTAGATTACATAGCTAAAAATGTGGAAGCTTCTCCTCAAACAGTGGAAGATGGATCAGCTGCATTGCTCATTTGCCTAGTCAACGGATTTTCTCAGGCGAACTACAAACCAAAGAACTGGGATATCATCGAAGAGGCCATATTAAAAAATGAGCACATTAAGTCTGTAAGTTCATGAATCCACTACACTTAATTTAAACTGACCTCAGCACATTCACAGCACCAGAAATTTTCTGTTCTGACTCTGGGAGCAGCAGTAAACCAGAAGGCATCATTTTGGTCCTTAAGTTACTATTTACTGCAGTTTGCAAGGCGGTGTATTTTTAAACTTTGTAAATGTGTTAAGAAAATCAATTTTCCCTGAATTCGACTCCTCCTTAATTTAGTATATCTCAGTCTTTTCTTAAATAAAAATGGTTCAAGGTACCTTAATAAATTTCACCTAAAGTGTTATAGTGTCTATGAAATGTCTCTCAATCCTGCAACTTCTGTGTATTGTAATGAATAGGATTGGATATGACCCAATTTTTCACATTGATCATTAACATCCCCATCTTGTGGAGCAATTGACACTAGCTAATATGAATTCTTCTGCAGGGGAAGAATTTATAGACACCTGGTTCGAATCTGGGAGATGAGGGCTTGAATTCCGGTCAAGGCAAACAATTTTTCCTCTGTGAAATTTTTTCACATGCTGTCTGATAAATTACCCTGATTGTTCCTGGCAATTAGAGTCCTGAATCACTGAGGTAGATAGATCTCTTTACACAGAGCTATTGTTAGCTGTATTAAATATGTATATACATAGGTAGTTTTGATGAGTAGAAAGAGATTGAAGAAGTTTGAAGTATGATGATTTGGTGTTGTGGTATGCATTTTTTGACTAAATCGATGCATTGCAGGGGAAATTGGAGTTGCCATGGCTGAAGTTTGGCATGGAGTTGGCTTCGTTGGGGTGCTTTTCTACTGTCCTGCTGCAGCGAATATTCCAAGAAGAATTTCTGAAGAAGTTCCTATCCAGAGGTTAGTGCCAAATATGATGAAATATACATATGGCGTAAATAAGCACTGAAGCTCTGATTAAAAAACACCTCCAGTACCTATTAGTTGTAATTCTTACTTGTTTTTGTGGGAAAAATTATGCAGCAGTTACATTTCTGATCTGTCATCTAATTTGAGTACTGATGCCAAAATCATCATTAGGCTGAGTTTTTTCCAAGTGTGAATGTTAATTATTTGGCACAAGTGATTTTGCATTCATCTGATTTGTGACTGATTATGCTTAGTTCGATTAGTCTGCTAAATACTTTTGTCCATCTTTGGATTGAAAATTGCCTTATTTCGATTTTATGTATTTTTTACTTTTCAGAATATAATTTAATAGACCAGCTTCAGCTCTTGCTGTTGCACCAGGCTGTGAAAACATTGTACCCATCATATGTTGGTCCATATCCTCCTGAAAAGATGATTGCTGCAGCATCGAAACTCAATGGAGACAATGTGGAGCAGTTTGTCCTTCAAGGTGCTTTGGAGAAGGGCTTGGGTGGGGCGGCATACGTTCATCAGGGTCTGCGAACTCATCTTGGGCACTTTATTGGTTAGTTCATTGACAGTCTCATAGTACAAACTTGTATATTTATTTTTTGAGCATTTTGTGTATCTTATTATGAGATACCAGGGGCACTGACTTAAAAAATATATTGGGGGGCCCATATCGGGGGTCTTGCCCTGGGAAGAGGTTAAATTCAAAGTGTTTCGCTGCACCAAAACACTATCATAATCACACCGCTTGTTTTCAGTTAACCTGCTTACTACCTTATAATTATTTGTTTTAACACGTATTGAATTTATTTTAAAAGGTAACTATCGCGAAACATGGGAAATAAAAAATACCAATAAATTTTAGTGATTTCACAAAGCATAATATAACTTATTTTCTTGAATTATTGAGGGGGCTCCACCCCCCCAAACGAATCGTTGAGGGGGCTCGGGTGCCCTCAGGCCCCATGGAGTCGGTGCCACTGTGAGATACTTACGTATGATCACATACCATAATTGCTATTGAGATTTCACTGAAGTATAAATTATGGCTGTTCCTATTTTGAATGGAACCTTAATTCATTTCTGATTGCTACTGTTAATATTTTGTTTTCAAGTTGGCCCTATCTGATTGTTCATTTGAAATAATTTGGCGAAGACGGCCTTTGTCATGAGCTCTTGCTGAGTCTTATGTGCAGAATTAGGCAGGTGATAGTGATGGTAATTATCAGTGATACCCACAAATTTTCCCTGCTGCACAGAAGTAAATGAGAGCTGATCGGGGAGGCTGAATTTCCAGCCCATAAGTTGTTTGAAATTAACTAGGACCTATCATCTGTGTAACATGGCCAATCCCGAAAATAGTATTACAGAAATTTCTCAGTGGCAATGGCATTTTATCGCAGCATGTAAATTTATGTTATTATCCTCATTATTGTTTATGGAATACATTATATTATTATTATTGTTATTATTTGTAAAAAATCAAGATAAATGTCAAGGGGCTTTTGCTTTTGAAAAACCTTCCCTCCTTTCATTAAAAGTAAGGGGTTTGAATGATGAAAACTAAATTAAATTGCATTTGTTTATTGCTGATTGAGTGAATTCGTTAAGGCATAAATAAACTCACACCTGGGGGAGTAATTTCAGCCAAGCATCTTGTTGTATCCATGTCTCTTTTATGGCTCCATTTCCATAAGGAATATTCATGTTGAATTTCTGAGTTCAATTTAGGGTGTTAATTATCCGTTGGTGGATTTTCTAGATTGCTTCATGTATTTCCTGTTTGTGTTGAAGTAACATGGTGGAAGCTCGATTTTACAAGTTCTGAAAATCTCAGGAAAATCACTCCCTATATCGAGTGGTCTTTGGAAGGTTAAGGATGAATCGTCTCACTTCCCATACTCAACTTAACTTACTTTTTATCTTTTGTATTGGTGCTATTTCAGGGAGGAATGAGATGGTGGTTGCTTTAACTTGTGTGTTGGTGTAAAATTTAGCATTTGAAATATATCGTGATACCTATTGCCTCTCTTTTCCAAACACGCATCTTTGGCTTTGTTTCGTACGATTTGTAGCTATGTGATCGCGTATCTGGGATTGTCTGAGAGTTATAAGATGCATCATATCACTGTGTGACAGCTGATGCCATATTCCAGACACCGGTCCAAAAAGTCCCATTACACGAAATGCATGAGATGCAGTCATTGTGGGATGCAGTTACATGAACTTGTAGTGCAGTTGCACCATCCACGACACTCGGAAACGTTGAACATTAACTCTAGTAAAGGGAAGTATGCAGCCACAGATGCACCCTACTGGGGTACAAACACTTAAAGCTGCAGTTGTTGACTAACTATACTGGTAGAAAATGCATTAGTTTGTGGTGAAATGTCTCCCTACCCCCGACACTGCATTGAACAACCTGGCTGATCAGTTGGACATGTGGCCTCGGTGAACTCTTGACCCTGCCTCCGATCCACGACAGGGAGCCTGGCTTGCAGACTGGGTCTACTATCCATACGAAGTTACTCTAGCCTTAATGTTGGGGATCTTTTGTCCTTGGGCCAGGAAGTGATTCATTTGAGTTGTGGCTGTGATTTAATCAGTGTGGTTTCTTTACTATATTCCTAATGCTTAGATGCTTAATGGATGGCGCAATAAAAGCCATAAATCAGTTTTCAAAGTTATTATTTTCACTATTGCCCGTAAAATAGGTGCCCCCGTTTACTTTCAAGTTAGCTAGATATGCACTGATCTCAAGAGAGTTACTGTATTTCTCCGAATATAGTCCTGCCCCAAATTTGGAGGCTTCAGTTTTGGGAAAATAGAAAAAAAATGCACAGGAATATTGTTCCCCCCCCACCCCTTCACTTTTAACTCAGGTATTTTGGAAAAAAAGGTGGGGATTATATTTAGATAAATACGGTATACCTCGTAATACTGAGCACATACCACGGCAGGAACTCCTTGGCCTTACCATATCCTTATTTTTTACATGCTAATTGTAGGCCTATTGATGGTACATTGCCAATGACATATGATTCCTGCCAAATGTCATTCTTATAAAAATGAGCTTCCACTTTGTTTTCTATAAATTATCTATATTACTTTATTCTATTCTTTATTTTCAGATCATGTGATAGTAATGAGGAAAGGAGGATACCCAGTGGCTTTAAACTTGCACCCATCTAAGGATTGCTTTATTGAAGACTTAGTTAAACCATCGGACAGCTTTTTGTAAGTTTTTTGAGTATATTCATGTGATTGAATTTAGGGTTTTTACTGGTCGAAGAAATTAGGAAAATATCAGGGAAAAGTCGGGGGATCTCATCCAGGGAGTCAGGGAAATTTATGTCATGATGAATGGATTCTTAAGAACCGCCATGTGGTTTGGTGGCCGACAGCCTTCATATTTGTGACTTTTATTATGCTGAAATTAAGTTCACGAATTACTATTTTTATATATAAATGTATTAAAGAAAAAGAATTTGAATATACAGTACACTCACGATTATCCAGGCTAATGATGGGGAGAGACGGCAAGAATAATCAGAATACACGGATAATCCAAACTTAAATGTCTTGCAATGTTCATATTTTATGTAAAACAAACATAATACAGTGGAACTTGGTTATAACGGCATCGGCTGTAACGTCAACTCGGGTTTAACATCACATTTTATACTGACCA
Organism: Ischnura elegans; assembly: GCF_921293095.1. Lineage (NCBI taxonomy): Eukaryota > Metazoa > Arthropoda > Insecta > Odonata > Coenagrionidae > Ischnura > Ischnura elegans. Next base: position 83,192,257 of record NC_060256.1, on the reverse strand, counting down.
GCCAAAATTAAACATTTTATGTTGTACGAAAACCCGTTTATATCGTCAACAAATATTGCGACGCTCAGGTGTAGCGTCAAAAATTTTGCGGTTCTTAGGTTGCAAAACTGGTAGTGTAATTGTATTATGTCCCAAAGTTCATAAAAACCATGTGTAGAAACATCAAAAGCAAAAACAGGTCACAAGCTGGACGTTGACCAGGTGATGGGTTGCAACTCTTTTGTTTAATGGGTGTCTGGAGGGAGTGGGGTCTGTCCCGCATACCTGGGTCTTATCCTTTCCCACCCCTACATTCTACAAGGTCACTGACACAGGGACACTGTATTGTATTGTTTGTTTCGTTAGTTGCGGTAGATCATCAGTCACATCACTACCTACCTCCGTGTGAGCATCGCGTATGTTGACAGTTGTTTTATACGTCGTTAGTTGTGTTTTGTTTGTGCTAGGTCAAGTTGTGGTGTCACTCAGATTTAAGTCTGCTTTTTTTATAACGTCACTCTGATATAACGTTAAAAATCTTCTGGTCCCTTTGATGACGTTATGACCAAGTTCCACTGTATTATTATTTATGCAGTCATTCTATTATTCCAGACTCATTGAGAGCTTTCTTTGCCAGTTTGCGATCTTTTTAGCGGCAATAACATGGTTGTACTTATCCTCATTCAGAATAGTCCATGTTTCTATTCCATTTAATGTAACTATCTAAATTTCAATTTTAAACTTTGGCAAATCATCTTTTGTAGACTTTCACTTAAATCACTCTTAATATCTCCTTCATTACTAATCATCTTTAGGTTAAATCGTGATGTTTTGGGGAACAGCAGTGGCGTAACTAGGAATATGCTTTTGGGGATGGGATGACCTGGAGTAGCAATCCCCACACCCCTCCCACCAGGCAACTTTTTTGGGAAAGTTAAAAAAAAAAAACTACAAGCCTGAATATGCATTTTACATCATTTTGGTGCTAACAATTTAAATGTAAGAAGATGCAGCTATTAAAGTTCAAAACAAGACAATAGTTGAAAATAACTTTTTTATTTGAGGGGGAAATATATCCCCTCATCCCCCCATAGTTACGCCACTGGGGAACAGTGATAGGTAATTTAATCTCAAATTCACTTTTGTATATTCCATTGATATTATTGATCGGCCCAGGTTTTTTCATATTTTGGCATTAGCAAGGCGAAAATGCTCATGGTGCAAGCATATTTATATATTTCTAGGTCAGAGAGACAGGTCGTTAGAAGTTATAGGAGGAAGCAGGAGTGTGGTTGATGTAGGACATTTCTCTAAGAGATAGCAAGGTGACGTATTTGGCTTGGAGTTGAAAAACCAAAGTAAAGATGAGGAGTGGGGAGAGTACATTTTTTCTTTCGCCACACGTACAATTTTTGTTTTGATAAGCAAGAGAAATTTGCAATATTTCCCTGAAGTCCCAACATTTTTCCTAGACATTGGTTGTGGAGAACCTGGGCATGATAGTAATAATTGCGTTTGAATGGTAACAACCCTTTGCACTTCTCACCTTATTTCGTGTTTCCTTACTCCAGGTTGTGCATATCAACTCAATGGCTACTTAAGCAATGCACTCATATTGCTTCTCCCACCTTCTAATGACCTGTCTCTGACCTCCCCCTACCTCCCAAAAAGTGTAACAGCACATTCGTACTGTTACAAGAAATTTTTGTTGTTATTCCACTTCGTATTATTATGCCCCACGTGGTGGATAAACATGTAACATGAAAATCTATTAATTTTTTTACCTTGAAAGAAACCACGATTTCGATATCTCCTCTCACCTTATATTTTAATTACTTTGCCCTAGCTTGTTTGTCGGAAAAGATAATACATGAAACATTGCATGTTTAGAGATATGTTTGCAAATTACTTGACAAAATGAAATAATAAGTTTACAGACAATTAAAATAATCAAAATAATTCCTTATATCCTTAGGTCTTAACAAGTTAATTATATTCTAATTGAGGTACAAATTTGGTATATGAATAATTATTCCTTCTTTTAAGTATATTGTCTAATTATTTGCCACACTTCATCACTTAAACTTTTCTCAAAATCCAATTACTTGATACAAAGGGATACCAGTCACAAACTTAATTCTTGGCCAATTAAAACCTCTTGCCTTATGGCTTCTTGTATCTTATATGAAAATAAAAGTTTATAGTTACAACATAATTATTCGATGACACAGGTTGGTTTGTCCCTCTGTGGTCTGGAAAATCCTCTCAGCCTGCGTGGTGTTCTTCCTTGGTGGGCCCTCAGCTTTTTTGGGTCTCGTCCTGTTGTAAAATCTCCCGTTCCTCTCCTTAATTCCAGCTCCGTGGTCAATTCTCCTTTTCTATGTTGGCTATGTCTCGCACGATGCCACACTCTGGAACTTCCCTGTACCAAAAACTTGCGTGCTCTGTCTTTGCATGTCCATTCACTCCGACGGTATGACCTACAATGCCCCTTGCGCTCGGCTTCTACTCCTTAGGTCTATTGTTAATTCTCAAAATTCCCGATATGGTGGGTCCCCTATTGTTATTTTAAACCAGGAGGTGGTAAAAGAAAAATGGCAAGGCCAGCATTATGTTACAGTACCATGAGTGTTTTCACCTTGATGACGACATAATTTGTCAAAACCTGGGCTAGTCGATAAAATCTGTGGAACATACAAAAGTGTAACTGTAATTGTTACCTGCGAATGCTTTCACATAATACATATGTATTACCATCTTCCCTAAAGTTGGTTTGTGTGAAGTCATTAGAGCAATCAAGGAGAAAATCTCTTTGATGTTTACCCCGCAGAGTAATCTACTGGGAATGTAATCTACTTAGGAAGTCATCTTCCAAAGTAGATCAGAGATATATGTATGTATGTACTAATCTAATTCACTATACAAGTTGGTTAGAGATTATTTTTCATGCTGGTCCACTGACTGTTGGTATTTGACCAATAGCGGAGTACTTTTGCATTACATATATCAGGCATTTATAAAGCCTATTTATGGTAAATGTGTGTTGACCATTAAATACAGTGAAACCTCAATTTTACATTCCCCCATTATACATTTTCCCTAATTTTGCACCATTTTTATCAGGCCCCAAACAATACCGCCTTTAATGATACTCTATTTTACAATATCCTCAATTTTGCACTTTTTGTAAGTGGTCCATTCAAAAGTGTAAAATAGAGGTTTCACTGTAAGTTTATACATCTTGTTATTTTTGGGGGTAAGTCAGTATTATAAAAACCAGCAAATCCTCTGGCTGGTATTTTCCAAATTTTATTTTCGTGTCTATCTGGTTGGCTAAATTTTTATTATATGCATAACATCTGATTGAACTTTTTGAAATCTTAACTAAAGCATTAATTTTAGTTGAGGTATCAATAATTTCAGTTATGTGTTAATTTATGAAAGCATAGCGAGTCCTGAAGATGCAAACATAAAATTTCCAAAAAAGGTCAGCAAGGCTATTTACTGAGTTTTTAATAAATCCTGACCTATTTCCAAAAATAACGAGATATGTATATGCATTTCTATATAAGTTAATTTCTCTGCACATAAGTTAATTCAATTTGATGCTACATACTGCCCTGAACTCCTAATTTTCTCATATTTTTATTTTCAGACTTGCTATTTTGGTAATGCCTCCGTCTTGTTATTCGTCTAACTGCCAGAGGCTGAAGGGCCCTCCGTCACTTATGATAAAAACATTAGAGGCTCTTAATTGTAGCGTCTTACCTTTGTCTTTATCTTTGTGGAATGGACTGCCTGATAATGAGAAAATACCATACCTTATGAGGGAAATCAAAATTAAGTATGAGGAGCGTGCCTTATCAGAAGGCTCTGGAGAAAGTGTGTATGAAAAGGAAAGTGTCTAGGAGTTGATACATTTTAGTCACCACCATTATCATTGTAAATACTGAGTTTTTATCGAAGACTTAACTGTGTTCACGTAAACTCATTAAACCAAAACTAAATAAATGTATTTTTTCAGTATTTATGAACATATTGAAGTAAATTTGTGAATTCTGTAGAGTGCAATGCTTCGGTGCCAGTCTTATTTATTGTGTGAAACTAATCCCTTGTTAATTATGGTTAATTCAGTTACCAGGCTGTGCAACAGTGATATGTTTCCAGTTTGATAATGATGCAAATTATTCTATTGGATTAATGCAGTGTTGAAGTTTTAATGTACTCATTGTTACTGAACTGCATGTATTCTTTGCATCAATTCAAATATGTATATTGGTTATGACATTGCATAGCTTAAATTTAAACCCAACTCTGGGCTAGTCAGCACTCTTTTGACAACGTGCAAACTAATTGTTCAAAAAATATTCAAGTCTAACATGAAAAAACCTGCGTACCCATATGTCTAGCAGACTACAATGATACTAAACTACAAATCACCTTTTCAAGGTGTCTAATTTCCTGTGCTTACCTAAAGTTTTGATGGAATTTTGCTATGTACTCCTGATAATTCCCACCCTGATACCTCTTTCTGGGATTTTTTTCCCTAAAAAACTTTATTTGAAACAATGCCATCAGGTAATATGTGTGAATTATGTCCGATGCACCATCTTATGGTAAAATATTTCAATTAATTTACTTAACTAAATTTTAGCCCATGTAAGAAACATGGCCTGGCATGGACTATGCCCTCCATCTCTCCATTGGTTACACACTTGCGTTGTGGCTATGTTTAACCCTCCGTTGGTCTCATGGCGTCTTCCAGACACCATGCCATTTTCTTTTCTTTGCCAACATTGTATTTTCATAGTCAGTAAACACATATTCCTAATGTCTTATTATTTTATGATTTTGAAATAGTCACCAATGTGATTACATGTTTTGTCACATTTATGGAATAAATTTCGATACTTAGTTTTTCATGGAGTCCAGTAGATGCCACGTGACAACTTGAGTTACAGTATGTTAAATGCTAGCTTCATGATATTCATCACAAAGTTTTTAAATACATTTATAATTTAAACTAACGACTATTTAAAGCATTAAATTTTGGATCAGTGGCTTATTACTCCGATTTTTTTATTTTAATCAATTTGACAACTGAATAAAACTATTATTGCGAAGAATTTACTATGGTTCTCGCATAATGTGAATTAACTTGGGTGTATAATACACTGTTTACGCTTCTGCTACATACATTGGTGGCTTATTATATTAATTCATAACATTAACTGTAATCATACACACAAAAATTTTGTGGTTGTATCAAGTAATTACTTTCCAATCTGATAGGAGATATTTTGGTTCAAGTTCAATTGAACGAGCTATCAGTATAAAATGTCTCCAAAATCAATAATGCCCCCTGTGGTCAAAATTATTTGTTGGGTTATTAGCAAAATCTGTGAAACTGTGAAAAATATGTTTGCATTTACTGTCCAAATTAAACATGTTGGTATATAATGTCGATGAAAGAAAAACTCTAAGAAACGTCAAAATAAGTATGTAGTGTTCAGTATTTGATCAATGCAATTATCTCCATCATTAATTTGTATGATTTTGTGGTCCACTCATGAAATCAAGTATACAATGAATGATTTATTATAATTAAAACATTTCTTTCTATTTTCATACATTTTGTTTAACCATTCCAAAATGGTGTCTGTGAGATGCTGCATGACAAATAACGTTCCAAAATGTGATGCGATTGACGGAGGGTTAATTAGTAAAATGATAATGCCTTGAGACTGAGACTAAAATCATTTTAAAAGAAACTCTTGAAGGATAGGTCCGTAACAGATAGTTCAATCTGAAGAAAAGGTAATAACACTGCTCTCATCAAATCATAGTCAAATCTGGTTGTAGAGACCACATGTTTATCATTAGTTCTTTAGCTGCGGTGAATACGCATGTACGTATGTGTCAATAATAGTCTGAAACCTTGCAGTCCATGTTGTCCAGCATTTTATTTTTATAAACCCTTGTCATAGTTAAAAAAGCACAATGAAAGTTTTGTCCTTACTGCTAGATACTTCCTCAGAGTAAGGAATTTGGTATGACTTAAAAATTACCTTGAGGAATTATTCAGCAGTGGAGATGGAACTTTTGTGGCATATTTTTATGCATTTTTTAAAACTGCCACAAGGGTTTACCCATAGGTAATGCTGAACGTATATGTTTGTGTGCATGGGCTACTGCAGGAAAAATTTATATGTACTGTGATGGAACCTGCTGTCACATACGTGATATGAAGAGGGGAATTCCGGTCGTCCTGCACAGGGAATGATCGAATAAAAATTGGTCTGCTAGAATATTTCACAATACCTTATCATGTACAACATTCACAAATATACTGTGATGAAGATGAAGTTGAATGTATGATAATGAAAATGCAGATGAAGATGAACAAAAGGAAATAAGAACATACATGGAACAAAAACCATGAAAAGAAAGGGACCTTTCCCCATCCAAAATATGATTCAATTTACAGTATAATGAATTAATTGGGGCTGACTGCAACACATGCCCTAAAATGAATTTTCTTGATGGTTCAAGAATAGTTTACAGTCTTATTTGGTTATCACTTTAACTAAATTTCATGGAGGACAGAATGGACTGGTGCCAAAAAAAGGAATAGAGATTCTAATTCCGTGTCTAAGGAAGTGAAGATAACCAGAATGTTGGACGTGTCGCAAGGAGCGACCTTCTTACTGATTTCTGTTGAAGCAGGAATTGTTGGAGCTGTTTATGGAGTTGCACCATGGATCCCCACAATCGCGGCTCCAGGGTGTAATGTTGTCCCTGGTGGCAAAATAACAGGCCAGCTCACATCAGCTTCACCCTCTGCTCCTCACGATGTCCAACGGTTGTCCTGCTCTTTCAGCTTGATTCTGCCTTACATGGGAGAATCTGGTTATCGTATACAGGTACACTTCCTTCCTGCATTTGCTCTTTTTATATGCGATCTTCCTACTGAGACGCACACACACAGTGTTTATATATACCTCAGGAGGGGTATTCACTTGAGAGGGATGGGGGTTTCCCAGTGAGATGGGGTTACATGTTTCAGCTACGGGGAAAAGTGGGTCCTCAGCTTATTAAAAGCACTTGTCTGTTTCCACACTATTTTACTTTCACCGACCATGGTTTCGGCAACTTGTGCCATTATCAAGGTTGCCGAAACCATGGTCGGTGAAAATAAAAGAGTGTGGAAACAGACAAGTGCTTTTAATAAGCTGAATATCAAAGATTTCCACCGTATCACGCCGGACACTGTATCTTTTATTAAAAGTGGGTTCCTCGTTGGCCCCAGTTAACTCGGAGACGTTGCACAGGCCACCATACACAGTGATGCCATACAATGATAAGATCACCTCACGTACACACATGATAAGATCACTCAACCTACTAACAACCACTACTCGACCATCCCCTGCCCAAGCCACCACAGTGCGTTTGACCCTTTCTTCTTACCTTCTCTTCTTACCCCTTCATATCTTCATGACCCAATCTTTTTCTTCTTGATAGGGACTCAAGGCAAACCTCCCTTTTTACCCTACGTAGTCTTTTCATTGATGTATATTCCATTATCATGAGCTGTATGCTTTTCTTTTAATTATCCTCTCCATTTTGTGGTGTTCTCACTATAAATGGATGAAAATTATCAGAATCAAATCAAACAGAGTTATAAGAAAGCTTAATGTTATACTTACGTAGATCTATGTTTCCAGAAAAATTGTTCCGGTCATATGGAGTTTCACTTACCAGTCATCTAGTGGAGAGTGCTCTACCAGTGGAATCTCAATAAAAGCTTTGGTAGAGCTTTACTGGGATCTTCTAACCTCCCCTTCCCATCTCATTTGGAAAGTGGGTTTGGCCTCCAAATATTTTCTACATGCTGTGCAAGAATTCTGTATATGTAGTCACAGGAGCTGAAATGATAGCAGGAACTGCTTATTTTGGACATACCTCTTATTTTGGACCACGGGAGGATTCAGCATCAAATTGGGGGGGAGGGTCATGACCTGGGTCTAGGGAGTATGGAATACCCCCTGGGAGAGAGGGGTGTTCTCCCTTGTAAAATTAAAAAAAATACCCATTATTTTATACATTTAAGAGTTCAAAAACTATGAAACTAATAATATTTTTTTAAATTCTAAAATTTGGGGAGGGTCATAACCCCTGTGATCCCCACCTCCTAAATCCGACACTGCAACTGACCCTAATGGAAGTCTTCTCTGGTTAAATTGAACAAGACAGTTAAATGTGCGTGACATTGTTTGTTTTTTACTAATGAAGACCCTAAAGAAATAATACTTCTTGAACAATCTTCCTTGGCATTTAGCTGAGTAATGTTAATATTTATTGAATATTTAATTAACAGAACCTCACATTCACTATTAATAGACCTGCCAGAAGACAGGGTTACAGTTACCACTGAGAGTCTTTGTTTACAATAGACTGGAAAAAGGGGAGGGGGTTGGGCACCACCCTACCAGGACAGTTCCAATGGCAAGGATTTTACAATTGTATTCATTATACATTGTCCACAATAACGTATACTTGTTGTCCAATCTGACAGCCTGTCTCCGACCCCTTGGCCATCAATCCTGGTTGACAGTATTTCTTTAGTGACTTGTTCTTTGCATGCGTTTGGCTGCATACATTGGGTAACTGAAGATCCAGTAATACTGGACCTCATTTAAGGCCATCTACCCTGCATCCAGTTCAGCAGTTACTGTATAAATCAAAAGTGAATTCTACAATTAATTGTGTCAAAGAAATTTATCTCCATATGCTGATAAGTTAGAGAAATGCATGTTTTTTTTAACAACTTGAAGAATTACATTAATATTTGCCTGCTGTTCCTGTTATATTTCATTGTCCATACATACCCATTTAAGAGGTTCTTTGAATAATAAGGGCAGCTGCTTGATGGGGCTTTGGTGTTCCAGCTGTGATTCTCATTTTAAAATCATATTTTTCCTCGTAAGTATTCATATTGTGCTTCTGTTATTTTACTAGTAACAGACAAAGAGTAAAACAGCGCTGTTTTTCTCTTTGACGGAAAATTTTATTATATGTACATGTGGCAGTAACGGATACAGAAAAAACTAATAGGAGGGACACAAAAGATATTTTGATCCACCTATACTTTTATCGTATGAAAAATATGAAGTTAAATGCAAAATTGAGCATAGTTTTATTTAAACTAATTATATGCATATACAAGACAATGCTATCTTATGGTATAAAAAATTAAAACTGTGGTTCAGCAATATATTCGACAATGCGGGCAGCCCCGCAAGGGGAGGGGGGGGCGCCCCTGTATGTATCCGCCACTGACTTGTGGGACGTCCCGTACGATTAAAAGTTTAGGGTAAGAACCATACAGGTATAAACTTAGGGTTCTTGGTTTTGGGTAAGTGCGAGCAACTTATGCAACCCTCGTATCATGTATGATTTTGGCGCCTCCCCAGCGAATACCTAGAATGAAATCCTCTCGGGCTCGCCACCGGGAAAGATATTTGAATTTACACGGCGTTTCGTGCAGGGAGGTTCTCCAAGGTTAGCCTTGTTATTCTCGAATAGTCTCGAGAAAGGGCGACGTTTCGGACCCCTAAAGGTCTGCTAAACAGGGATAACCATTTGGAGTACCTACGTTTGTTCTTGTCTACTTCGCAACCTTTTTACCTCTCAAATTCAATTATGCAAACGCTAGTAAACATTTCTATGGAAAAATTTCCTTTTCCTCAGTCGCGCAACCGCGCGCAATAATCGAAGTGAAAGAGGATTTGTACGGGTACGGGTGGTAGCTCGTTAAATAAGTATCCTACAAGATAGGCAACAAAATCACTGGGAAACGCATGGCTTTGTTCGTAGTTCACGATTGCGGCGCAATCTCCACTTGAGTATCCAGCTTAACGTCCCAAACTCTTATTCATGTTTGTTATTGTGCGGTGAAATATAATTGAGTAATTAGTTCGGAAATAATGACATCTAATGGTGAATCAAAGGCAGAAGTATTGCCAGAAGAGGCCGAGAAAGCGGAAAAAGTTAAGGAAGAGGCCAATGCATGTTTTAAACGTGAGTATTGCATGCTCGTTTCGCGTTCGAGATACCATAATGATGTTACGTGCCGCTAATAGGTTATAGCTTTTATTTAATTATTTTGTCGATGTTTATTACTATCCAAATGCCATTTAACTTTTAGGTTATGTATTTTATTTATAAGTATCGTTAAAGAAAATTCGTGATGTTTAGTAGTATTCATATTGAATGTATTGTGTGAGAAATTCGTGTTCTCAACAAATCCTCTCTTTAATTGTGATGCACTTTTAAATTTCAGGGCAAGATTATAGTCGTGCGATAGAGTTATACTCCAAAGCTATCGAAATAAACCCAAATGTCGCTGTTTATTATGGTAATAGAAGCATCTCTTATTTGAAAACTGAGTGCTTTGGTTACGCATTGAGCGATGCATCAAAAGCAATTGAATTGGAAAAGACCTATGTGAAAGGGTATTATCGGAGAGCAGCGGCATTTATGTCTCTTGGGAAGTTCAAGTTGGCGCTTAAAGACTTCGAAGCTGTATGTTTTCCGTCTACTTGGATTATATCCTTGTTATGTTCATATGTGTATTTGCAGATATAATTTGAAGTTATTATTCAAATTTCAGGTCACTAAAGCTCGTCCAAATGATAAGGATGCAAAACTCAAGTTTTCTGAATGTGCTAAAATTGTTAAAAAAATTGCTTTTGAAAGAGCCATTGCGGTTGATGACTCTAAAAAGTGTGTGGCTGATTCTATAGACCTCGATAAAATGGGTGAGAATTTTAATATTTTTCTTTAATCATTTCTAGTATCGAAAATTATCAGTCACATTCTTTAACATCTTATTGAAAGTTAGTGAGGTACAATCTTTTTTATGTCATTGATTCTGCTTCTTCCATTTTTACTGAGTATTTGCATTAGGCATTAATATGTATGCCATTCCTATTATGCCTACAAATTATGAAGACTGTCACAGCTACCAAGCTGTGCTGATAAACATTGAGAAAAATCTGAAATAATTCCAGCATGTATTTGATTTTATATCTTGCCTGCTTTCCTTTCCCGTCCATTTTACATGCTTCAGTCTCAATAGTCTTTCTCTGTTTTGTCTTAATGAAAGAGAGTTACCTATCATGTGGGTATACTGTTGGCATCAAAGTACCTAATGTATGTGTGGTTTCTCACTTCTAATATATCATATAGTCTTTAGAGTAGATAACCTGTAAATTATTATTTCACCTTTGCTTTCATTTGAGTGAGAATATGGGGGTGTGTTATTTCGCACGGTATATTGTTATTGATAATCTTCTCTTTATACAAACTGAACTTTTCCAGCTGTTACCATCATTTCTCATGCTTTCCAGTATGTTATAGCAGTGTGTTGGTTTCAGCTGTATGTACTTGTTAACATTTTTTAGAAATCTAGTTTGATGTTTGTATGGTGTGTATGTTATTATATGGTATGTACCATGTGTTATATGTATGATCATTGTACAGACCTGCTTGCAATCTTACCACCTAGGAGCCAAAAAAATTTTAAGTCCCAAATTGGCAATGCTGCTCAACCTTACCTCAGCCTTGGAGAACAACAAATCCTCTGCATTGGAAGCATGGGCCTAATCTTTGGTGTGGTTGAAAAGTAGTGTGTAGCTGATCTAGGAAGGGAATAGGGTAGTTTCCTTCATCAAAGAAAACAAAAGGCATTGATTGCGATTCGTTACCCACCATTACTGTATTCATAATATACAAATTATTTGGTTTTAGAAATACCGGTTTAGACGAATGGCAAGCGTCAATTTTATCCTCATTTAAAAAAGGCCAGATTGTCATCCATGCGATGCCACTCCATGTGACTTCACAGGGACCTAGATTCTATACGAGTAGTCAGGAGTTTTACATCGTCTGAGATTAAATGCATGATTGAGGCACAGAGCTCAGGGGAACATCTCTTAATAATCACCTATTAAAACTGGCTAAGGTCGGAAAGTTTCCTTCGTTTGATAGGGGAATAATAATCCTTATTTAAGCCATGTGCTACCAACTAGCAGGGTACTCGGCTACCTGCTAGCATCCTTCGTCGTATCAGCGCTCAAAGCCTCGCCCCAAGGTCACCTCACTTGCTGCAGCGGGAACCAGAACGAAGTCACGCAGAAATTTCCCGGCATTCATACTTACGTGTCGCGTTTTCGCGCGCTTGAAAATTTTCACTTTTCATTTAATCGCGAAAAATAGATATCGTCATTTAAAAATCTAAAAGTGTGAAATGCGTTCTCCAGGAGTAATAATCTTTCGATTTAGGCAATAAAAAAATAATAGGAAACCACCCTATTTTTTATGATAGGGTGCACACGAGTTTAGGCCTCTCAAGAGAGCGTGAAATCATCATGGAGTTGAGTTGCAAAGTATTTTGCTGTTGTCATGTCCTCTGCAGAAAGCATTTCTTTATTTCTGTGCATATTGCTTGGTAAGGCGATTGAAAAGTCAATTTTTTTTTCGCAAATATTAGATATTTTGTCGCAGATCACCAGTCTCAAGGTAGATGAGAAGTGGCGAAGCGCTCAGCTTGAGATTGTGGTGCCATCAAATTACCTCAGAAAAGGTTAAGTCTCCTTTTCCTTAATAAGAGAGAAATTAAGTCTCTTGATTTTCCACCGCAAATAGTTCAAGGAGGAGGTGGCATATTGAAAAATGGAAAAATATGGGTATCTTTAATTTTAAAGCTACCTTAATCTAAAATAATAAAAAATTAGTGGACCAGCCCATTTCTGTCATCTAATGTACAAAATGGAGGGAGTAGAGTCGCATAGCTAAAATCCTCCCATCATATCATGACCTAGGAAAAGGAGCTCCCCCTCATATCCTGTATGTGAATTTTCTGCGTCTTTGGCTCATTCTGGGGTTAGCTTTTGCCAAAATTGTGATGACGAATCGATTATTCACCGCCTTCACTTTTGTGACTTAAATTTGACTGAAATGAAGGTCATAAGTTGCTGTTTTTCCATGTGTTCATTGTCTGGAAATACATTTTTTTAAATAGAGATACTAAATCACAGTACCACCCTGGTCAGATGCGCCAAATCATGCCACGGCTGACCGAGACCAATTGTTGAGGGGCGGATTTTGATCAAAGTGGTCGTTATGACTGCAGTACTTCAAAACAGAGTAAAATTCATTTTCGATTGATTTGCTATGATATTTCTTTATGTCATTAACCGATGATACTCAGCTGTTAAAAGCAAACACCAATCGCATTGCCGGAAATCTGGGCTAAAATGCCATAGCGTTCAAGGTGTTAATGAATATTATGTAATGATTGAAAGGGGTGGTGAAGTCGGGGAAATGAAAATTTTTGTCTGGGAATTTAACTTGGGAATCTGGTAACAACCCTAATTCATATCATTCCTCCTTACAAGTAGGCAATCGACAATTAATCACTCATGTGTGGGTAGAAATCATGAAATGGTTGGAAACCAGTTGTGCTAGAGTCATGCCTGGTGACAATTGGCAACTCATATTTGAAATTATTGATCAGTATACAAAAGGGCTCTAAGTTTGGACTTTTTTCCATTCACGAAAGACAGCATGGTGTTGTGACATGAAATAACAATGGGTTGTTATAGGTTCCTTTGGATGCATTTGCCATGTACGATAAAGTGGGGTCCCAAGTAAGTTTTGACTGCTCACCGGCAGCATGGATGGCACACAGCGAAGAAACATGCGTGAAAGTAACCTAAGACAGAAAGAATGATCTGAGTTTAGGTGTTGGAACATGATTTTATTAAAAATTGTGTCTTTTACCAACCCTTATTTTTCTTATGTTCTGCTTTGGGAATTCTGCCTAACCCAGAAACTCTCTCTCGTAGGTCCTGTCTTGTATTCTCCAGATATCTCCCTTATTCCATTGTCTCCATCCTGTTTCAAATCTGATTTGGGCTCATTTTTGGACTGAACACTTAAATGCTATACCCATCTTTGGAACATGATTTTTTACCTATTTGTCATTTTTACGTCAAAAACATTGTTATGGTGATGGACATACTTGTAATTCTTTCCCCTTTGTTGATGCTCTTATTTTTCTGTTGCTATATTTCCAAATATTGGCCTTTCAATCATGCATACTATCTCAAGTTGATTGGAACTTCATTTGATTTCATGAACAACTTTTGGAGATATTTTAAGCGTTTCAAAGTTTACCCAAAATTTGTAGTTTTTGGATCACTATATTTCTTGTTTTTTTTGTGGGGATTGATATTTGATAGTATGTGTGTATTGCAAGTACTCGTGTGATGTGCATCCTCAGAATACCAGTTTCTTTTTCTCAATAGCGATAGAAGATGACTATGTCGGGCCCGTGCTGGAGGATGGTAAAGTGACTTTGAATTTTATGGAGGAACTAATGGAGTGCTATAAAAACCAAAAGAAACTGCATAGAAAATATGCGTACAAGGTTTGTTTTAAATGGCTAATGGTTTAGTTTTTTTTTCTATTTTAATTGATTAGGTGTTGAAACATTCCTAAGCTGTAACTCAAAGTAAGGTACATGCATCATTTGTAGTAATGAAATGTGATGAGCCATGCCTTAGTATGATACTTTGATTTTGGGTGTTTTTATTTTGATCTCTTTTAACTTTACTGTAAGAATTCCTTGATTGCTCTTTTTGAATTCTATGATTGTTTTGCTCACCATTTTAAATGTATGTAAAATATTATGTGGAGGCCATTGGGAATTTGTTGCTCATTTTTGTCATGTTGTCATCACAGTCTTTACCTCGGGAAGATGTTCTGAATGGGGCTAGAATGGTAATATTGCATGGAAGAAAAATATGTCTGAGAAATGAACTATGAGTTAAGGATATTTATTGGAAAGATTTTTTAAGTTGAATTCTATTAACGTTGAGACCTGTCTCAGACTCGAAAACAGTGAGTAATACTTTTAACAGGAGATTTATTTTACAGATACTTCTTGATATTAAGCAATGGTTCATGGCTCAGCCGTCCTTGGTTGATATCACTGTGCCCGATGAAGAGAAATTCACTATTTGTGGAGACATACATGGTCAATTTTATGACCTCATGAATATATTTAAACTGAATGGCCTTCCTTCTGAGAAGAATCCATATGTATCCTTAATTTGGTTTTATTTAATATTTTGGTATTCAATGCTTTAGTGCATCATGGACAGTCTAACTGGTCATTTTTTTAAATCTTGGTCACTACACTCCATTGTGGGCCCTCATTCCACGGCACATTTTTTTGGGATCATGGATGTTGGTGCAAGAGCTGGCAATATTATTTTGGGAACATTGGACGATGTCGGCAATTCCCAAGGTGACTGAGAGGGATGGGTAGAATTAACTAATGCAGCTATGACAATTTGATTTCTCTGGGTGAGGGAGAGAGCGAGCTAAGGGAACAAAACTGACCTCTTTTAACTGTTTTGCTATCACAGCAATTTCTGTTTTCATTCCCAGAAAGCTCAAGCCCTATTCATGAACAAGTCAGTACAAAACACTAAATTCAAGAATAAGTGTTCTTGAATTTAGTGTTCTGTACAAGCAAGTTCTTCTGTTTATGTAGAATATGTATACATGTAATTTGAATGTATAGAATACCAAATACTGTATTTGTCTGAATATAGTCCCCTCCTTTTTTCCCGAAAATGCCCATGGTGAAAGTGAAGGGCCCATATGAAAAACTATATTCAAACCCGTTTTTTAAATTTTTTCCTGAAACTCAAGCCTCAAAATTATGGGAGGGGGACTATATTCGGAGAAATACGGTACTCAAAAACGAACACCATTTCATCAGGAGTGATAAAGATTTATATAATCTCCAGTATAAAAGTAAACTATCTCGAAACATTGTAAACAAACATTTTTGTATGGGATTTAACCTGGGGCTAATGTATCAGAATCTTGAGCATTATAAGGTGAAAAAAGAAAGCCGATACATTGTCTCATTGAGCATATAAGGGTTAATACCGTATAAGCTTGTGTAAGAGGCGCACCCCTATTTTGAGGATCGAAGCTATAAAGAAAAAATATTTTGCGACATTTTTTTTATCCTATCGTGCGGTGTTGCAGACGTATGCCTGGAATTTCAACAGTTATCGAAATGTCCTCTTTCAGTACTATTTGAAAGAGGAAATTTTGATAACTGCGGCGGCATAAGAGGGAGTAGAAAGAGTTCCGATTCTCTTTGCATACGCCATCGCTCTACGTTGCTTGTCCTACTCACGAACAATTTTGTTTAAAAGCTCTCGCAGGAGTATTGCAATAGAATTGCAGCCGTGGAAAATTTTAAGGCAAAACACGACAGGCAAATGGCATGAGCTTTCCCAAGAGATTGAACAACAATCGGGGCAATCTCAGCGCCGTAGGATAATAACCACGTCGTAGATTTAAGGCCCCTTGCACAAACACCGATTTTGGACGGCCGGTAAAATATCGGCCATCCACATTCCAATAGTGAACAATGGGAGAGCATTGGAGCTTGCACACGTACCGGCCACACGCCGGCACCGGCAAAATGCCGGTTAGCTGCCGGCCATTGTCATTGTGGATCGCCGGCGCCGGCTCAAAAACTTAGCAACGTATCGTTTGACCGGTAAAATCCGGCGTGTGTGCAAGCATCGCTTCGCCGGTAAAATATCGGCCAATATTTTACCAGCCGTCCAAAATCGGTGTGTGTGCAAGGGGCCTAACGGAACTACAATCGGCTCTCCATCAGCCAATGCCTCTGCTGTTTTTCCTTTCCGAGACTCCACAGGAAAATATCAAGTTACAGGGGAACAATGGAAACGTGTTTCATCCCTACCCCATTTCACCAACTGACCTTTTTTGGTCTACCAGGTTCAATTCCCCGAGTTTCTGGAGGTCAAATGCTACGTGAGTCACCTTCTGAGCTCGAAGATATCTCGATATCTTTCAGCAATTGTATGACACGCACGAGGTTCTAAAAAGAATTAGACCTAATGCGACGTATATCTGACAGCATTTAAGTTTTTTGAGCTCTAATTGATTGATACAAAGATTTATAGCTAAAATAAGGCTACTAATATTCAACATAGTCCAAACAGCACAATTTCGGAAGAAACAAGCGTAGCATAAGCGCATTCAAACAAGACGAGACGGACTGGAAACTCAGGCAACGCTAACTGCGTATATCACATTGCTGCGCCTTCGCCCCTTCGCTTTAAAGGCAACGACGTCACATTCAAGATCGGACGTGTTCTTCCCTTGCTCCTTCGCTCGTAGCTTTAAATACGGAGGGGAGGGAGCGTGCTCCTTCCCCTCGACCTCTCGTTCAGCGCTCTTCACTTATAAGCATTTCCGATTTCTTCTATCCACCATTAAGTCCAACAATGAGCACACTCGTTCGAATTTTTTCAACCGCAGGTTGTGACACCAATATTACTATATGCAGTATAAATGCCGCGGGATGCCCACTTGTGGCAATAAATTTAGCGCGCGCTCCGGAGCGAATCACCCCGCGCGATCTTTTCAATGTTCACCTCTGGGGTACCGACGTGACGGCGCGATGCTTGCAAGAAATTCAAACAGGAGCATTTTAAAAATACGTCACTAAGGGAGAAACTCCCCTGCCTGCCGCTTGATTTTGACCCAGGGTTTCAGATGACTGACTCACGCTGAAAACCAAGGCCACTCAGTTCCCCTTGGACTTGCGACCGGTGATGGGGAGGGGGGGAAGATAAGAAGTTTGTGTAAGAGGCGCACCCCCATTTTCGGCTGCAATATCTGGGAAAAAAGGTGCGCCTCTTACACGCGCTTATACGGTATTATAAATTATACTAATGGAAGAGAAGGACCTGTTTTAAAAAATTTTATTCTCCGGATAGGCATTGCAATGAAATGGGGAAGGATGCATGTGCAATGTCTTACATTACTCGAACTTACTCAGTATGCATAGATTTGAAATCATTGTTAATTAGCCACTGATAGGCAAAAATGCTCAATCAGTGATGCACTCTTCCATCTGCTGTCTGGAACCTTATCCATGCCTCGTCAATGCCGCTGAATGGAGAGAGAGAGAGTAAATTTTATTTTTTCCCCCTCTTTGTGATATTGTCTAATTTTTGGGCCCGATGCAATGACCAGAATCTCACATAAAATTGTTCTTTCTTCTCCTAATCTCAAGCTGTCACACCAATGTAATACGC
The DNA here is from genome assembly GCF_921293095.1 of Ischnura elegans. Lineage (NCBI taxonomy): Eukaryota > Metazoa > Arthropoda > Insecta > Odonata > Coenagrionidae > Ischnura > Ischnura elegans. Next base: position 83,174,048 of record NC_060256.1, on the reverse strand, counting down.
TCATGAATGAATGATAAATATGGGAGTTGCTTTATATGTATTTTGTTGACGGTAGCAATGGCTCTCATGGCATAGTGTATCAACATGCATTGTCAGGCTATTAATCAGAACATAGGCAGGGGCTCTTGACAACCACATGGGGTAAAGTAAAATCTACATATTTCTTTGCTACAGCATCTTTTTTATTTACAGAAGAAATGTTTTCATGGTATTATTTTTCAATTTCCCTTGCATGTTATGGGTTGTTACTCATCATGTTGTCTGTTTCTGGCATAAATTTTAATAATTGTATCTAAGGTTTATGAAAATTATTACTTTGTGTTTAACTTTTCCAATATTTTTACTTGTAAAATCTGTGAATGAAAATTTTGTCTACCTTAACTCTTATCAGCTCTTTAATGGTGACTTTGTGGATCGAGGATCCTTTTCTGTTGAATGCATCTTCACCCTTTTTGGTTTTAAGTTATTATATCCTAATCACTTCTTCATGTCACGAGGTAAGTTTGACTACTTTTTTTTTAATTGTTAAAATATATATATCATTTGCATTGCATTTCTGGCTTTTTTCCACCTACCACAGCACCGTTGTCCTTGTCCTTTTTCTATTCCATGTTCCTATCCCATTCTTTCCTTGCCTGTGAATTTATTTGCATCACTGGAATATATTAGATCAATGATGGCATTACACCACCCTGATTCTGTTATGTACTGAAAAAGGCATCTCATGGCAACTGAAATACAGCCCTTTGTAAAGTGAAGAACTTGAAAAATAACTATCAATTGATAATTTAAAATTAATTTTTAGAACTTAATGGTATATTTATGTATTAATGTCAAGTTATTTCAGTGGCAAAATCACTGTTGCAAATAATTATTTCATTGCTAGGTACAATACTCATAAATATAGTACCTGCTTTTACCATTTTGTCAATTGTTTTCCATATTAGCCCCCCCATACATTCAAAGATTAGAACACTGTAGAGAAAAGTATCTGGTATGCACGGAAAATTTCTCATCATGCTGTGAAAGGTTTTGGTCTCCTAAGGTCACACCAAAATTTTGACAGATTTTAAGAGGGCATGGTTTACCGAATTGTGAAAGGTGCCTTGGATTAGGCAAAATGAAGATCGGCGAAATACCCTCATATATCCTTAGTTATCCATTTCAATTATAAATTAGCCATAACAACCTGGTGTAAAATATGTATTCAAAATATGTACTAAAGCAAACTATTTTTACCTAAACCAACTGTAAACAGTAAACCACTGCTGTGATAATTATGTACTTAGCCATATTTTAGTCGTCATTTCTTGTTGAAGTTCAATGTATATGTTTTGCTAGTCATTCATGTAAGAGACAAAATTTATTGGTGGGAGGGATGTGAATAAGCATACTCGGAGCCCATTGGGAAAAAATCCAAAACATGCCAATGACCCTCAGTAGAATTGTTTATGCCGGGATCGGTTCTAAAGCTACTTGGGAAAAGGATACTATGTACATGGGTAGTTTGTTAGATTAGTCTACTTGTTAAATATTTTGAGCGACTACATATTATGTATGTAGTAAATCCTGAAGTTTTTCTGTTATTTGCCATAATTTGTTGGTGGTGTGATTGGTGCTGTATGTACGTTAAACATGAATGCAATTGCATTTTTAGGAAATCATGAGTCTCTCACGATGAACCAAATGTATGGATTTGAAGGAGAGGTTAAAGTCAAGTATACAGATCAGATGGCTGAACTTTTTACTGAAGTTTATAACTGGCTTCCCTTGGCTCACTGTATAAACAAACGAATTCTCGTAAGTATCCTTTTCTTTAACAGTATGTGGATATATTTAAGAATCGTCTATGGCCATAATATTCTACATAATAACTGTTGTTTGTTTCAAGGTGATGCATGGAGGACTATTTTCCCGAGATGATGTCACGTTAGATGAGATAAGGAAGATTGATCGTAATAGGCAGCCTCCTGAAGATGGTAAGAGGATTTTTCTGGTTCTTGTGTAGATTTTCTCATTTGTAAACCTATTATGCGTTACGAATTACATCTAATTAGGCCCTTTATGTGCCTTCTTAACTCTGCTTGTCAACTGATACTGGTTAACACGGAGTAATCTCTTAGTTTGTTCAAAGTGCATGCTACAGAAGCATTTGCTAAAGGGACCAAAGGGTCACAATAAGAAACACCAGTGTTTGTACAGAAACAATGGCAAATTATTTGTAAAAAGTAATTTTATGTCAATTTAAGTTTATATTTTAATGTTATGATAAGACAGGAATACTACCAACACTTCCTACCTTTAATACAAGTGGGACTTAGAGTGGAACCTTAGATGCAAAGCACAATGGCCACTGCAACTGAAGTGCGATAAAAACATTCATTTTTGTCATAATGGGTCCAGGAAACATAATTATAGATACATCCACTAATATTGCATGTTCCACAAATTCTTTAATGGCATGACCCAGATTTTGACACACTGGCTATATCTTTGGTCTTCCAGAAAGACTGTGTGTAGTGGGTCAGACAGTTGAAAAATTTGTGGAACATATAGTATTAGTGTATCTGTGATAATCAGTTCCACCAAATAACACCCTTCCCCCTTGATAATGGGTCCAGACTATTAGAAAGGCTACAACTAAATGTCAGCCTAAGACTACCTCAAAGCATTATAAACATGTGATAGAGACAAGAAAAACATTTTTGGAAACTACCCTATTATAGCATTTCCTATCATAGCCCTTACCTTAGCCATTTTTTTTATCTAAACCCACCGGGCTTGTATACTTTTTAGCCCTTCAGGAACCAGTTTCAGCTGGGTGGCTGATCCTTTTCTGGGCCATGGAGTGGGGATTTCTCTTCACTCTTCTCCAAATGAGGACCCATCTTGCATAGTTTAGGTACCAGACCTAAGATTTCCGTGGTTCTAAGTTATCCTTGAAAAAAGTATATACGAGTATGTAAATTTGCCAATGCCAAGTTCACTCCGTGTTCAGTTAGCACAGCTTTTAATTTCACTCGATTTTCCTCCTTTTTTCCATAGTTTTTCTCAGAAAGAGGAATTTTTTTAGATCTTGGAAAATTATTCATTCGCCTTTGTTGTTTTTTTCTCACATTGTTTTATCTTATTGAAGGTACCAAATGTGCTTAATAAAATCCAAGTGATGGCCTAATGCTCTCGTGTATTTTTGTGGCCTATTTATGTCCTTTGACTATCAAGTTTACTGGACATTATTTTTTTTAATTATGTGGAGTTAACTATTTTTTCCTTCGGTGATAATAATGGTTAATTGTGTGATCACTTTGCAATATAAGTCATGTGTTTTGGTTTTCCTTTTATTATAACTAAGGGTGACAATTTCTCAAGCAAGCTCTTCATTGTTTAACATACGCTATTCTTTATAGGTCTTATGTGTGAGCTACTTTGGTCTGACCCTCAGCCGCAAAATGGCCGTGCTCCTAGTAAAAGAGGTGTTGGGGTTCAGTTTGGACCGGACGTCACTGAGTCATTCCTTAATCTGAATCATCTTGATTATGTTGTTCGAAGTCATGAAGTCAAGGATGAAGGGTATGAGGTGGCACACAATGGCAAATGCATAACAGTGTTCTCAGCTCCAAATTACTGGTGAGTACTATATTATTGTATGCATAGTAGTTTCTGGGTAATTAACCCTTTTGCGCTGGAGGCCTGGTGGAGCTGACGGGATTTTCAAATGCATAACACCTGAGATTGGGTATAGCTGTCATGGAGTTTTTAATGCAAGCGAGCAGACGTTGGCTCCAGCCGACGCAAGGGAAGGGAAGTGACCGCTGAGGTAGCAATTGTCCGTAGCAATCAGGCCCGGGCTAAGACCCAGCTCAGCGAGTCCTTAGAGCCACTCCTCGGCAATTAAGCTGAACCTTCCCACTCATTTATGACCATCCTCTCCACAGGAATCCGTTGCGAAGTGGTTATATTTTCAAAAGTTTTTTCAATGATATATTTTATTGTATACTGCAATGTTTTTATACTTTGAAATGAATTCTTCAATTTATTTGTGGGTAAACAATTTTTTAACGAAATTTTAGGGTTAAAAATAACGGACTTCTGGACTTATAACCTTATACATATGTCCGATAGTTTACATGTCAATTAGTAAGAGAAAAAACATACAAAGCCAATTATTAACTGTTCTTATCCCTTACAAGAACATGGACAAGTGCAGGGTATCTCTCTCTGTAATCTATTAAGTTCTTCATCTTCCCTGGCTTTAAACTTGAACTAAATGAAACTATTTTTCCCCTTATTTCATATTCTGTTAGTAATGCAAAAAGTTTTCAACATTTTTCAATTTTTTATTTGTCTGAATTCACATTTTTAATTATTTTATTTTTCAATCTTATTTCTTTCCTTCCTGTTACTTTTCTTCTATTATTTATATAATAACACTAGCTGCACAATGACTACAATCTTTTTCTCTTCATCTAATTTAAAGTTTCAAATCCCTGATGCTGTTAGGTGGTGAAACACATTGGGTAAATAATATGTAATACTGTAGGAAAACACAATTTTTATTCTAAAATGAACTTTAGATACTTCTATGAAGTGAAACTTAAAGTTGTTAGCAGTATGATAAATAAAACCCTACCAGATTATGGTGATCGTGTTATAAAATGCAGAAACTTTTCAATTTTAGTGACACAATGGGAAACAAAGGTGCCTTCATAACTTTAAAAGGAAAGGATATGGAACCAAAGTTCACAACATATGAGGCTGTGGTAAGTTTCCTGTAACTAAGATATATTCTTTGAGCTTGAATGATTTTTTCATGAAATGAAGTAACTATCTTGCATTTTGTATCCCACGCTCATTTATCTTATTTCAGCCCCATCCAAATATGAGGCCTATGTTTTATGCGAATACTCTCATGAATTTATTGTGCTAGTTCCTGACGGTTGGCGCTAAGTGATAAGGCTAAGAGGCCACTGAAAACTTCAAAACAACTGATTTTAGAAGCCATTATATGTTGCTACTATTGTGGCAAAAAATGGCTAATGAACAACTGACTGCAATTGAGCAGTTGATGGCAAAATGTGGTTCTATCATAATTCCATTGTTATGGAAGATAAGGTATTAGCTCTTCAGAACCTTTCTATCATTGTCTCTTGATGACAGGAGCTCCAGATTTATAGACTTCTTAGGAAATAACAATTATGATGAAATGGGAGGTACAATTTCCACAAAATTTTATTTTTGCATTTTCCAAATCAGGAAAAATTTTAAATCTGTACAGCGATTGTTCACTTGACCGTAAGAGGATTTTCCAAAGCTGCAGTTTTGGTAGTGTCTGAGGAATAGCTATTTGCTAGTGCAATATTCAATAACAATTTTAGAACTAACTGAATAAGTTTGTATGGTCTACTTCATTTATCTATCGGAGAAAACATTTTAGAGGTCATGATGAGTAAGTTAAGAAGAGAGGGTAATTTTACTATTCATTTTGAGCAATGAATCTTACTGATTGTAATTTTTTTCTTCTGGAATTTGCTGTTTTGGTCAGTTGACTTTTTGCTGTGTATATTATTTTCAATCTTTCCATTGATTATTGTTTATATTTAACCAGTTGCCACAAGTGCTGTTTATTTATGGATTCCAAAGCTTAGTCATTACCTGCTAGTTCATTTTGTTATGTGTAGGGTGATAAATGCCGTGGAGGTTTGAAGTGAGAAACGGTTATTCAGTTACTTGGCAAAGGAAGTAAGAAAATGTAATTCTTACTTCATTATTTTCAGTTCCTGAAGGAGTACAGTCAGGGAATTACAGTGTGAATGAATAAAAGCATGTACCATTTATTTCAATGAATTTGTTCAATAAACTTACAAATTTATCTTTGTTTATTCATTGTAAGAAGAGGGAGAGTAACTTCATTTTCCAATGAATTTCTATTTTCTCGAGTTACCTGGAGAAAGAGACCATTCTTCATTTATTTATTCCTAAAGGAGAAATACTTAACATCTCAAATGCATTGAAAAGATAAAAATACTCCAAAAACAAAGACAGTTGTTTTACTTACTGTAATGATCTTCACATCAGGCCTTTTCTTTAAGCTCTCAATGAATGGTATCGGTTTGCCCTTAGGCATTGGAATTGTAGCTAGAACAACATTAGGGCCAGCAAATACCTTGAGTACCTCTTGTTTAAAACTTTCACTGAACATCTCCATCTTTCCTATTTCATCAAGTATGATAACAGTGCAAGACTGTAAAAGAATAAGGGCGTAGAAAGTTAAACAACCTACAGCAATGGAGAGATTGGCAGCAAAAATGTGGTTCCATCAGAATTCCATTGTTATGAATAATAAGGTATTAACTTTCAAAACCCTAAATGACGTATAACCATTGCCACTTTATCACTTCCTCGATATTTACACTTGGACTGTTGATAATGGTTCGACATGGCAGTTTCAGCCGCAGGTACACAGATATTAAAGTAGTCTAACTCAAATGCCTTCGAAGCAGACTGTTACTGCAAAATTTTAAATTTGCTAAACTGCCTGGTTTCCTTACTTAACTTCTTTTACTCATTATAGTGGGCCAAGTATTTAAAACTTCATACAGATTGTATTAAAATATAACAGACACACCAAATAATAAAAAAATATTAGTGTATTGCAAATTTTTCATTGAAAACTGCAAACATTAATTTAGCTAATGTAGGTTGCTGGCCAGGGATGCTGGATTAAAGAAACTGTACTGTATTGGCCTAGATCTTTTTGAGGCAAAGTAATTTAAGCTCGTGGCGAGTCCTGCCACTGTAAGAAGTTTACACCGTCATGGTTGTGCATCTGATACGAAATAGGAAGTAATTAGCTTTGGCTCTTTCGTTAAAAAAAATATTATCATTACTTATTACACGCTAAGTTACTTGATTATGTAGTCCTACAAAAATAATGCTGCTCTTCGTGACAGTGAGATATGGGCAAAGACAGCACTAGAGAAGTCAAGGGTGGAAACATTAAAAGTGTAGCAATGTAGGAGAATGTTGAAGATCAGATGGACACACTTTTTGAATTATTAGGTCCTCCGATGAATGAGAGCAAAGGAAAGCCTTCTTGAAACCCTTAGATGAAGATGGCACAACTTTGTTGATGCTCTGACGAAGACAGCCAATGAAGAATAAATAGATGGGAAATACATCGAATTAACACCTCAGATGAGATACATGTCACATATGTTACGTAGGATTTCGAGGAGAAGTAGATTAGTGTAATAAGAATGGATGATGAGAGAAATGAGTGGAGGAGCTAGGTCAATACGCTAATCCCAGGATTATGGACTAATAGCAATGAGGAATTTAAGCAATAATCCTAACCTATGGCTAAAATGTGATTCTTTGAGTAGTTGGTGTGATAAGCACTGTGCTAGAAGAGATTGTCCGACCAATACGCTTTCATGTCAAAACAATACCAGCTCACCATGACATTATCAGCTTTTGTGAACATAATGAATTTGTTTGAATATTAGCGGCCAGCAATTCATGTCTTCAATACACTCACTTAAAATTGCAAGTTTTCATGTTATTCATAAACAATTATTGAGTGACGACAGGTATTTTTTTTACGAAATTTACTCCATACCTGAGCTTTAAGAGATGGTAAGGCAAGCGACTCAAAAGATTCCTTGTCGACCGCGTATTGGCCAACCCGGGGCATTCTCTCCAATGTCCGAGGGTCACAGTTCGTACTACGGAAGAATAAAGGCGAATAATTTAACGTTCAATTAAAGTCATCGTCATAATTAGGCAAATAAAATCGCACCTTAACCTCGCTAAGGGACCGGTCTTTCCGTCGACGGTGACAACATTAAATCCTACACGCTGACGGCCTTCTCTGATTTCTTCGGTGAAGAACCCAGAGGTAGGCAATCCCTTCTCTTTGAGAACTGAGCATGCCTTCTGTACTAAGGTTGTCTTTCCGACACCTTGAAGATATTGGTGATTTGGGGAGTCAGGGGAAAACAAAATATTTAATTCTCTCGAACGACAGCAATAGGAACGTGCGTACCAATTTTAGCACCATTTTCGTACCTGGAGGGCCAGTTAATAATATTTTGCGAATATTATACGGCGATGATGACATTTATAAATATCGTTTTAGTGAGGAAAATAGATAATTTCACGAGACGCGCGAAATACCTCGAATCAGCTCGACAGGTTAAATTCTAACAATTGAAGTGCGATATTCGTAACGAAACAGCGCGCGTACCCCGAATTCGCGCTAATGTGCAAAAAAAGTCTTCCATGGTTTTACTATGGTCGCAAGGACCACGGTTTTACCAAAAATACTCTATACTGTAGTAATATTAACTCTATGGGCTTTACCCGCGGAGACGAATTTAATATTTGTGGATTTACGTATGAGAGTGACGAAATACCACGTTTAGGATTAAAAAAAGGTTGAATATATTTCTAGCATAGTACTGCATATATTGTTTGCATAAATAAGTTTTAATAATTTTTTGGTGATTATCTAGGTAGAAACGTATATTTTTTGAAAAACATAAAACCACGTGTATACCTTATTTAAAAAAATAATGATTCGATACGGGTACATGCTGTCAGTGCAGTGGCGTAATCGTGGGAAAACCAGGGGGGGGGGGATTTTTGAAAAACAGTGTACTAAGTAATGGGTTTTTGACTAATTTTAATACTTTCCATAATCTAAAAAACTTCATTTGTTAAAGAAATATTTTGTAAAATCATGATTTTTCAATTCTTTATTTTATGAAGGAAAATAATTATGCTTTTATATTTCGAGGGGTGGGTCCGGAGTCCGGACCCGCCACCTGGCTACGCCACTGTGTCAGTGGTTTAGTGGGTGTCATTTTATTATGCCTATAATACAGTTTATGTTGGTGTTCGTCGCAGCTGTTTTATTTTGCGTAGGCAAGGAAATGTGTTTATTTAATTTGCTGATTTTTACAGGATGCCAGACGGGGCTATCAAACAGCATGTAATATCATACGCGTAGGGGTTGGAATGGGGTTTGCTCTTCCCTCAGATATCCACATCAAACTTCGAGGCGAGTCATTTTTTGAGTGCCGTGTACTTTATTGTTAAGAAAAAAAAACACTTTTTAAATTAAACGAATGTGTGTAAAAAGTAACAACTCACCAATTGTGACTTAATAATCAAACCGCTGCTCCACGGCGGTTCTGGGCGAAATCACGTCTTATTCAATCGAATTTGCGATGAAACAGGAGTAGAGACACATGACACTTAATCACTTTACTATAACCCACATAGCACAAAATAGTTACTAGATATCTGCAGCCTTCAATGTATAAATTCCTTTTTTTATTTTTGTAAAAAACATTGTCATATCCTTTCATGCCTTGTATTTATAAATATTATGTAGCCATATTCATTCTTATCCCTGATAAAGGTGTATAATAGGGTACTTTCCTTCTTCAAAGAAAACGAAAGGCATTGATTGCGATTCGTTACCCACCATTACTGTATTCATAATATGCAAATTATTTCGTTTTAGAAATACCGGTTTAGACGAATGGCAATGGTCCATTTTTATCCTCATTTGAAAAGGGGCAGATTGGCGCCCATGCGATGCCACTCCACGTGACGTCACAGGGACCTAGTTTCTATACGAGAAGATAGGAGTTACACATCGTCAGAGGTTACCAATGCATGCATGAGGCGCAGAGCTCAGGGAAACATGTCTTAATAATCACTTATTAAAACTGGCTAAGGTCGGAAAGTTTTCTTCATTTGATAAGGTATTAATAATCCTTATTTAAGCCTAGCGCTACCAGCCAGCAGGGTACTCAGCTACCCGCTAGCAGCCTGCGTCGTATCAGCGCTAAGCCTCGCCTCAAGGTCACCTCACAGGGCGGCAGCGGGAACGAGAAATACGTCACACGGAGAGATTTCCCGGCATTCATACTTACGCGTCGCGTTTTCGCGCGCTTGAAAATTTTCACTTTTCATTTAATCGCGAAAAATAGATATCGTCATTTAAAAATCTTAAAGCGTGAAATGCGTTCTCCAGGAGTAATAATCTTTCGATTTAGGCAATAAAAAAATAATAGGAAACCACCCTATTACGTTGGCAAAAATTGCATTTAAAATTAATCGAGATCTATATACTGCAAGACACTGAATCAAAATTCAATGATAATGTTGCAGTCTCCTTTGAGAAGGCTAAAAGGAAATCGTATGACTTCAAAATTGGAATCGGAGGAAGCCCCTTTTAGAAAGTAGCGAAACCCAGAGAGGTTCCAATATTCAGGAAGAATCCCCAGAGGAGACCCTAACCCCACCTCCTGCTCCGCCAGCAGGCTGTCAGTTGAAAAATATACTGAAGTTACAGCGAAACATAGTACAATCGAGTCCTTTATCCCAAATTTTCTCATTGGGCCCGATTCGAAAGTAAATGTCAAGAAAATATGTGCTCAAGATATCTTGTAGATATCGTAAAAGCGGACATTCAGGTATCTACAAAATGTCGAGAATGATACTGAAAGATATTTTCTAGATAGAAGCTGAAGACGTCCAAGATATTTTGTACACATTCTGTAGATATTTTGACCGGGCTTTAATTATCAAGAAAAAAATTCATTTTTTCTCTCGGAAAGGGAGTACATTTGGGAGAGAGTTGGTGGCTGGGTCGAGATCATTGCAAGGTTAAGTGATTTAAATGAGGACAGCGCGTGCTGTTTTATATTTTAAATAAATACACAAACAAAAACATAAGTAAGTACGGTAGTAATATTTGGTTGATAGGAAGTACAATCACTTTCAAAAGTCGGTCCACATACCGGGCGCAGCCGTCATGGTTATTCCCCGAAGTCGACCGTGGATTGCTTACGCGTTCTTTGTCCACTGGGGATCGATTTGACTTGATCGAGTTGTGCAAATGGTGCAACTTGGCTACTTTAACCCTCTCCAAAAGAGACCCAAGTACGATTTCAGAGGTAGGAAGGCTCCGTGAACCCTCCCCGCCCCCCACAGCCAAGCAATTCTACCATCGAAGGAAGTGGAGAAGAATTGAAGGATTTTTCCTGCGAGTAACCCATCGCGCGAGGAAGAGAGGAGCATCCGAGTCTTTTGGTAAACTTATTTAGCTCATATAGTACAGATAAATTTTCGGAGCATTTCGAGCATAATACTCCAATATGTTTTACTCGATATCGTCTGATGAAAAATAACTAACTGTATATACGCCAATGTTAATATTGTGTGTTACATGCATTATATCGTTAGGCGCCTTTTACGGCTATTTTTAGCAGAAAAAAGAAAAGGAAAAGGGAAAAGACTTATTTTGACGTCTCAATGAAAGGGGCAAAGATAAAAGATATACTAAATGTGCCTTAAAATGGTAAGAAATGGTAAAAACAAGTCATATAATTAATGCTTCTGATGGTTTCTTTAATTATCGAAAATATATTACTGATAACTTTTTAAGACATTTGAACTTTTGATGAACATGAAGATGTGTGTCAGTTACTAACAGATACCTGGAATACATTAAGCATTATCTAAATATTTGCTCAGGGAAATGTCAGTAACGACTGAAATAAATATCATAACGAAGTAAACATGATTATTTAGCGCACATTTTTATATTTCATTTCTCGTGTGATGAGACACGTAGAAAACTGCAGGATAATATATATCCCAAGAAAATGCTTAGCAATAATGGCGCCTATCAGAGTCAGGGGCGCAGCTAGGAATTAAGGCCGGGGGGGGGTTAGGTGCAATTAACATCGGGGGGTGTATGGGGTATGGTGTACCCACCAGGATAATTGTCAGGTGCGAGATAAATAAATTGCGGAATTTTAAGATAAATGGTTCAAAATGGTGAGTTTTACGGCTTTCTGAGGGATATTTTATTTATCCTTACGCTATTCTATTAGTAATATCAATCCAATTAAGTAAAATGGGTTAAACTTAAAAATTTCTCTGAGCTCTGGGGGGAGGGGGTTTATCACCCAAAATCCCCCCTCGCTGCGCCACTGATCAGAGTGTCTAAAATACTTAAAAATAGAGCAATGTACATTGGTGGTGTTTGTTAATAATGTGTTAAAGGCATAATCTAGAGGGTTATTTTGTCGGCAACTTTTAGAATGTTCTTTCAGACGTTACCTCCGATTTTCGTTTCTTCCTTACATGTGTGTTGCGACGCAGGTACGTCTCGATATTTTATAGTTCAAGCCAGACTTCTCATTGTTAGACTATCTATATCAGAATACTATCAGGGTGAGAATCGCATGATGGACTTATGTTTCGCCTTGTGTTCTGGCACGGAGAGTCGGAGAGATCGCGAAGAATTTAGGAATACTGAAGAATGCCTCGGTAAGACTTACTCGGACGGTTAGAGTTAAGTCTAACTGGCCCTTTCAAGGTACAGAAGGCATAGACAATACCCGAAGTTCGAGCTCAGCGAAAAACGTAGTTGCTCGCGCTGGCCGTGGGGATTGACTTTTGAAAGTGACAGTACCTCGATAGCTGCAGGCGGCTATAACATACGTTAATTTTTTTAAAAGCCCTTTAGATATCAAAGATTAAAAATTAAAAAAACATCGTCACTAGTAAAACACCCACATATGCATCTATTCATGTGATAATAGCCTTTATGTTCGAAAAAAAGCGCTCTCGAAACTACTGAGCAGCGGGCGATATGCTGCCTGTTTCGGTTGGGATCGGTGCCCCCTGGTTCTATCACACATGTGCCCCTCCATCTACGGTCTTGTATGAAAAATGACTCGAAATTTACAGAAAAAAGTTCCATCACTTTGCCCACGATTGCCTTGGCGGCAGCGAATTTCAAACCGCAGCGCCGCGACCGCAACGTAGCGCCCATGGTAGCGCCATCTGCTCGGGAATTATCTAAACTCAATCGGGAGGGGGCGGAGGGGAAGGAATCGCGTAGGAGTGATACAGGCAACTCTTTTCCCTATTTTCACTATCACTTTCACAGAAGCGGCACGGCGGGCATGTGGTGCGGAATCGCGCGGTTTCCCGCCAATCCTATCGCAGACGGTCTCGTAGTAAGCTAGTCAACAGGGAAAGGATTGAACGAGTGGCAGCGTGTTTGAGTTTTTGGCGAAGAAAGAGAAATTCGTTCGGAGGAAGTGTGTGTCCTGTTGACGCTTAGTCAGGGGACCTACCGAACTGGCCTTGGCCTTGCCCGCGCACCAGCCATTGCGCAGTTTATGGTAGGAAACAGCCTCAACGGCTTGAAGAAGGCAGACGGGAGCAAGAGAGCTGGTGGAGCTGGGTGCCAGTGGACGAACCAGCTCCTGAATAAACTTCATGTTTCTCTAGTGGTTATCATAGCGGGCAGTCACGTAGGTACCCCAGCCAACCGCAACGGACTGGAGCAAGTAAGTCATTCATCCCGTTTCTTTGTCCGAATTTAACATTTCTCACAGCTGTTATTTTCACGTGGCATTAGCAGTATGAACACTCTGAAGCCCAAGCTCAAGCATACCTCGGGATGCATATTTCCTGCCAGGGACCCGAGCCCGGGTAGAACTCGGGTTGTATTTGATTCTGTGGGTATTCTGTGCATTTTCCTCGGGCTAGAACTATGTACCCTCTTAAGTCATCTGGTCGTCTTGAATGGAAGGTGCTGCCATTTAGCAGTTCTCAAATGTACATACTTCTTAATGTACTGGATTTTGTAGAAAAAAAAACAAAAAAAACCTGGGTTTTACACAACCCGCACTGGAAAATACCACGGGCATCAAAATGTTATCGGGGCAGACGGATATCCAGCGAGTAAGTCACTTGGGTTGGTGTGCTTTAGTCGTTCGAGATTAAATGCGGCTCGGATATTAGACTACAATTAATAAATTCTGGATGGGAGTTATACAGAAAGCTCACTGCTTCATTTTTGGGCGAGTCCTTGGTTAAACACCGGCATTTATCTCAAACGATACTAGCACATCTTCCTTGTCCCGCCCCCCTCTGTCTTGAATCGTCAAAAACGTACATTGTTTCAACGAAACGAACGTTATGTGAACATTTTCGGCATCGTGATGTTGAAAGGCCTGTAAGAGGGCATCAATTATTTACGTGAGGCGTGTAGGGGGTCAAGCCGATTCTTACCTTATCTCACGCACGGGATAGGGGGGTCCTGGCAGGTATCGCGTCATTTTTGCCGCAAGAAACAGTGCAAAATGCGATTCTAGACTACGATCTTAGTAATCTTAAATACTAATCTTAAATCAAAATAATGACACGAATTCTTTTTTAATAAATTAACGCAATGAAGCATATTTTTACGTATTTACATGGATAACACGCATTATGAACAATCTCTCGTGAGATTTTAGGAGGGGTGAGGGATCGGGCAAAATCTCGCGATATCTCACGAACAATGAGGCGGGGGTGGTCCAAAAATCGACAAAATTAAGTCACGTGATTTATGGACGCCCCTACCTGCCAATAATGAGATTTATGTCAGTGACACGGTAAAAAAAATGCAATAAGATAAATGATAAAATTGCATCAAAGAAACAAAGAGACGGGCGTATTAGGAAGAGGTCTCAAAAGGTTGTTCAACATCTTTCAATTAAAATTTTCCGTATTGGAAATAATAACTCATGCCAATTTCACTGGCTACGTTTTAATGATGACTCGTTTTTCAGCAATTATTGCTATACCCTTGATTCGTCAACGGTCAAAAAAACCTGTCGTGAATGCAAAAAAATCAGTAAAATTCGTAGTGTATAATTCTACCGCTTTCAAATGTTTCTTATTGATAATTTTACAAAAAAATACATTTTCTACTCCGTACCGGTAAATAATTTGAAACTTTGAATAGACTTCATATAATTTATTGTTTCATTAGGACCCCTTCGACAGCTTTTTTTTACTTTTACTGTAGTAAAAATCTCGTGGCATAAGATTATTATGTCGATATTCAAATCTCCAACTCTATTCCAACCTCCATTCAGCCTCCATATTCAAATAAGTCTGTCCGCCTTGGAAACACGATCGTCAAGCGGTCTAGTGGAAAAATTTGATAGCGTCTTTAAGGAGTTGGTCTTGAAATAATCAAGGGGAATATTTATAAATAATTTTGATACATATAAAAGAATAATTTGCCTGGGAACAAGAGCGTACCCAGGATCATAACGGGGGGGGGGGGGGGGGCAAGCCATGGTCTAGGGGAGGGCAATCCATGGGATTTACGAGATTATTTCCTTGAAAAATTAGTTATATGTTAGTTACATATTTTATACTAATATATATCATTTCTCGTGGGTTTAATAAAAATTTGTTGAATGCTTTTGTTTCAATTAAGTACTGGTTTTGCATAAAGAATTTTGCGATTTTTGCTTCTGGGGGGGGGGGGGGGGCAGCTGCCCCCCCTGCCCCTCCCTTGGTACGCCCATGCATAGGGAGCCTAGATCCACACATAATAATCTTCTGTCACGAGATTAGTACCTTGTAATGTTCTACCTCATGAGTATATATGGAGAGGCTCCAATATGGAGAGGTTCCACAAAGTAAAGCCTGAAGCTTTTAGTTATATTTTAAAACTATTGTCTAGCTTTGACACATTATGACTGCATCTGCTTAAAGTTAAATTTTTAGTGCCAAAATGATGCAAAATGTATTTCCAGGTATTTCAAATTTCAAAAATTTTCCTGACCTCGTTGTTTTCGAGAGAGGGTCGCCACCCCAGGCCATCTCACCCCCCCCCCCCCCCCAAATCAGTTATTCCTATTTACACCCCTGCTTCTATAAACCTAAAGGAGAAGACGGGACAACTTAGTTGGCCATATTATGAGGCATGATGTCCTGATGAAAACAATCGTAGAGGGAAAGGTGGAAGGGGAGAAGGACGTCCGCGAATGAGTCACTAAGGACAAGTTTTAAGGGTGTAAAGGCCTGTATACACGGTACATTAACACGTACGGGTTAATGTCTAAATATATGAACGCGAGAATGAACGCCAAAATGCACCGTGTAACCACCCAACTTGTGCGAATGCATGCACAGAAGATAGAACCTATTCTAATTTGGTTCATGCATTCGTACATGTTCCGTTCCGGTCCACAAAAATCATTCACGCAAACGTACATTAACTCGTAGGTGTTTATGTATCGTGTAAACAAGCTTTAAAAGAGAAGAAATATGTCGCTGTGAAAGGGCTAACGGATAGGAGAGAGGAATGGAGAGCCAAAAAAATCCTAGGACTGATGACTAATGATGATACGCCCATCGATCTGTTCGCAGAGTGTCAAATATCACCTTAAATCTCAGGAGCTACATGCAAGAGAACAAGCTCCCTACACCGGATGAGAGAAATTCACGCACCAACATTCTAGAACAGGATCAGCTACACCCTCGCCAATGGAAACTAACTCCCGTTAGACGCACTGAATTGGGATAACAATAGATCTGGCCTCGAGTCACAATCAGTAAAAACGAAGGCTCTAGCAATAGATAGTATTCATCAAAAGTATTACGATGCACTTATAAATATCAAATTACAGTCCAAAAGTCGCTAATCTATTATTACGAAGACAACGATAACATAATATGGCACTCTATGACCGTGGGACATCGGCTTAAGATGCATGCAATATCAGTCACCTGACGATGTAACCAAGTTACGAAACCCGGGTCGGGCCCATAATTAAATAACAGTGAACCTTTCTAAGTTTTTATTTCTTTATTTCCAATAGTTTTAAATATTGTTTTTAATTTCTCTGAGGCTTTTGGGGGATCTATCCCCTTATCCCCCAACCATAGGTACGCAACTGTTGAAAAGACTTCTCTCTTCTCATACTCTTCTTATCACTTCCACATTAATAACTCGGTCGATCCATGTTATCTTTATCGCTCTTCGGTAGCTCCGATGTGCAAAGGCTGAGAGAAATTGAGGCTTCTATTTCGATTCCATATGGGATTTGAACCCGCTTCCTTCTATTCTGTTGTCAATTGCTCTAATGCTACAGTCAAAAAACACACCTCCCATGTCGGTTGTGCCCTTCAAATTCACTTCCGTTAATGCAATACACGAGCCAGAATTACTATGTTACGGAAAGGAAAATGGCTGCCATCCCTCCCCTTTTTTTCGACACTCGTAAGTAATTTTCTTGTCGTTCCGATCGCCCAGGCATCATTCTTGATATAACTTTTAGATTTTCTATTTATTTTTGCACAAAATATACTTTCAAGTGCAAGCAGAATGATTCAAGTTCCGTTTACTACTCCAATAAATTATTATCTCTAGAGAAATTTTCTAGAGTCCCTCATCTGTGTTTTTTCCAACAAAAAGTTGGCAACTTTTTCTGGTACTCGGAGAAAAAAAACCGCATTTCGCTCACATGTTATGTTTTGTGATTATCCCAGGATTTAAGTATTGAGAAGTACTATTTACCCAGTAGTTCTCAATATACATTCCAATTTTAAATTGAGGTCAAATCTAGTTTCGGAGAGGAAGCAAATGTACTTATGTTGCAGCTTTCACTCGTACACGTTTAGGAACACCACCTTTAAATTACCATAATATTGTGTGCAAGGCACCTACGTATATTTCCTCGGAACTTCGTAAAAAGATTTTGGAGCGTATTATTCGCGGCTACAGAATCTCGTGTTTGTCATCAGAAGGATGCATCAAGTAAACGGATACTTTTATGCACAAATTCAGGCTATTATTTCTTGACTGTCTCTGAAATATGACACAATTCAATTAAACATGAAAGTTCCTCTAAAAGCCTCATCCAAAAGTGCTAAGGACATTCACAGGCTTCATTCCACTATAGGCATTGTATTTGCGAGCGCTGGACATCGTATGACCAATTCATCGGCGAGATGCTTGTTATACAGAGACTAAGTGGCAAGAGCTCTCTCCGAAATGAGGAAAATAAAATAATTAAGTTTAAAAGCTAATTTAACTGTGATAGGGACCTTTTCATCTCAATTCAGACAGGTATTGCAAAATCATGTCTGGCGATCATAACCGATTTCCTTGAAAGTTGTGTACGTGCAAGCAGTATCCTTATGATGAATAATTATTCCTTTATCTCAGCATAGCACGGAACCGTTTATAAAGTATTATCCTTTTAAAATTGCTGATTCAGGACTTAGAGTAAAAAATGGATAATAACATAAATGCTAATTACTAAGGAACCATTGTTTAGAAGAAACGGCATTTATGCACATTCTGACATTAATTTTATGTAATTTGAAATATTAATAAGCAAATAGGACTTGTTTAAACAATAAAAAATAGTAATCGTTTAACAATTCATCGCTAAAAAAGCCGCCTTTTATTTGCTTTCAAAAATTTCAGTGGTTAGTTAAATGTTCTGCTATCAAGACTTGTTTAAACAATAAAAATTAGTAATTGTTTAACAATTCATCGCTAAAAAAAGCCCGCCTTTTATTTGCTATGAAAAATTTCAGTGGTTAGTTCTGCTATTCTGCTGTTCTGCTATCAATTCAAAAAATAAAAAAGTAGTTCAAAAAATAAAAGTAGTATTTTTATACTTTTTGTTTTAAGGCATGTTTTCGATCCAATGCAATCCTATCGTGCGCCAAGATTGCATACCTTGGAGGGGAAAATGAAGATTCATTCTACTTAGCATGCACGAGGGATAAAAAGTTCATACCCGAATAATTGGTAAAATCCACTGGCTGAATGCAAGTTCAATCTGGTGTACTTCCATGGCGGCAAATGTGTAGCTATAGCCATAGGCGGATCCAGGGGGGGGGGCTTAGGGGCACGTGCCCCCCCCCAGACCCTCAAAAATATGCAAGATTTTTAATACGGTCCCATTATGATTGCGTTCGTTTTGTATTACGAGGTATCGTTGTGCCCCACCCAGAACAAAATCCTGGATACCGCCTTGGTTGTGCCCCTCCCAGAAAAAAAATCCAGGATCCGCCCCTGGCTATAGCCTAATTTAAAATGAGTTTAAGTAAGCATGCGTTGATCTTCCCACCTTTTCTGCTATTGCTCCATTATTTCAAGATATTGTTGGCCTGAGCACGAGTTAAAGATATAGGCATACCCTAAAAGCCGAAATCACTTCACTTGAGTTTGGCGAACATTCCTGAAGTAGTCTGATAGGCGCAATCGCTTCTCGTTACCGCGGTAACGCTCTGCATTGGTGCCAGAGAAATTTTATCGACAATAAATGATAGTCTCTGGAGGGTCGTATCTAAGGGAGGGAATCTAGCCCCCATCCTCCTGAATTGAGGATCAATGCACACCAGTGGTGCTAAACATAAGATAATGAAAGTTCTAATTAATTTGCCCGTTGAAATCTTGAGTGAGTCTCTTACTAGGCGCGTACAATACATTTCCATTTTGTTCGGACCTAATATTTTGTAGACGTAGTTAATAATATGGAGGGCTGAGAAACATATTGGTGTAAGTCAGTGGCGCCGACTCCATGGGGCCCGAGCCCCCTCAAAAATTCGTTATGGGTTTAGGAAAAAATGTGTCAGGCTTGTCGATTTTCCCCGGAGTGTCCAGATATCGAGATTCGAGTTATCAGGGTTCTAATGTTGACCATATGACTCTTCTAAAATGCTTAAAAAACTTAAAACTCACCACTTATCTAATTTCCCGGGGCAAGATCCCCGGTTTGCCCCCCCCCCCCAATATTTTTTGTAAGTCGGCAACCGTGGTGTAAGTCAATTGTTGTTGATTTTAAGATATCTAGGGCAACCGACTCCAAAATAGTCTAACTACGTAGAAATACAATGTTATAGTCATAGTTACACTTGGAACCGCCGGTTAAGCAGCACATACTGGGAGCCCTCAACACAATTCTAACTTCTTTGAAAATTATTATGGAAAAACTTTCATTTTTTGGCTACTATATACCAATATATTTCTAAGCCTTCCATATAGAGTGTTGGAGGCCAGCGATTATCGCTTCTTCTTCCTTTAAGATGGCTCCCTCTATCTTCTGTTCCTTCTGCCACCAAGCGACTCTAGGTGAAGCTTTTCAGAGCTCATCTGTATTCACTTGACACCGGACAAAAGAAGCTCTGCCCATCCATTTAAGGCTCACCAAAAGATGTACGCCCGCACGCAGGGACCAAATACAAGCGGCGAAAAGTGACGTTGTAGGGCATGAAAATCAAGAAGTCATGTAGAAGTCAAGGTGCGAGGATTTTCTGCATGTTTTTTTCCATGTATATTATCAACATGCTGTATGTATAAAAAATATTTTATCTTTAATTTCTTTACGAAAAAATGATGAATTTTTAGATATATATTCAGTAGGCTTCTCGTAATTTTTGCAGTTGCCAATAATGTTAATGTTACCAGTTATTCACATTTTCTCAGTAATTTCTGCCTATTAGCTCTTGCATTTATTAGGATCAGTTTTGCGTCTGTTTTGTGCTACAACAGCTACCTCGACTTCAGATTATTCGAAAGTTGCCGTAAAATAGGTCAGTTAAACTAATGAATTCAAATGAAAGAGTTCGTTAACTTCGGGTTTTATTTACTTTTTTTGGGGAAAATCGCGAAACCGGCCCATAGATTTAATATTTTATGTAAGTTCCTGAGTAAATTTACGCGATTTTGATATAAAGTGGAACACAGGTAACGGCAGAAAAAAATTACCTAAGGAAAATAATATTAGGGATTTCAGTGAAGTGTGTGAAGAGACATCTGAAGAAATTTTAAAAATCCGCTCGTTAGTTAATTTTTAAAAAGTTACGTTAATTTTTTCAACACGTCGGCGGGGTTCGGCTAAGCGCGCCGGGCGTTTGATACTCACCACTCGCTTCACTCTCTCGTGCGATGAGCTGTGTTATGTTTTCATTGATATTTATAGGTCGTGTAGCCAAGTGCGGCTCCAGGATTTCCTTGAGGAGGGGGCGCGACGGGCTGCTTACCCCTCCCCCCACTCTCTCTCTATCTCTCATGATGTGGCATACTAGCGTCAAAATAAGATAAGAGTTTCGGCATTATAGTTGAGAAATAATGAAGGAACTGGTACAAATTGTTTGGTTTTGATGAGCGAATTGCACCGAATACACCGAGAAAATTGCAAAAGCCCGTGTTATTTTATGGAAAAAGTTGTAAAAGTAATTTCCGATTTACGTGTGGAATTTCAAACGATCTGTATATTTTTCGTTCCAAGCGGGAGACACAAGCTTTGAATAGACGTTCGAATCGTAGATTTCGATGGAGAGTTGAGAGTTGAGAAATAGGGCGAGAAAATAAAAAAAAACGCTGTGCAATCTTATGGGAAAATTGTGAGTATAATTTACGACTCATGTATTATTTATGCACTTTCAAATATGATCAAATCATGAAAACAGAGAATCCACACCAAATGCAGCAAACCCCATTCCTGTAGATCAAAAATTGAGAGAGAAAAAGCAGACATAAGCGTAACATTTATAAATAGAGGGTAGTCTACGGTACATGATGCGAGTTCGCATTTTATACCCCTTGACAAAAGTGCTTAGCGGGCGAAATGAAGTTTTCTCTTCAATATATTAAATTCCAATTTTACCCATAAGTATTTAACTTTTGGATTTCAGGAACTATTGTATGATTGATCAAGAAAATACAACTGAAGTCGACAGTAAAATCATTTGCCGCATTTCATTTGAATATCTTGGAAAATATTTTTGAGAAGTTATTATAGAGATTATTATCAAGTATTTATAAATACAATCATGTGCACACACAAAGTTCCATGGCAGTTTTCATTGGTTTCATGTCATTAAATTCCGGATTTTTTTTTCAAAAAAGTTATCTCATTATCTAATTCCGTTAACATTGTACTTTTATTTTTTTTTCAATAACGGTGTATATTTATCACATATTTTTTCAAGCATGCTTTCTAACGAGTCCGAATTTTTTATTTCCATGAAAACAGCTGGGATTAGTGTATTCAACTTGAAGCACTCTATTGACTCTCCAGCAAATCTGTCCTTGATATCCGTATTTACGTAATCTAAGATGGGAATATAGATTATTTTTCCCAATACGCGATTATATCGCCTTCATCATTGGTAGCCGGGTAATTTGCTCGATTCTTTTGTCGATTGGCTGCACGTGGAATGCGGATTTGAACATTCATATCCTCCATCATTTTCTTAGCCTTTGCAAAAATTCCAGACAAAATTTTATAAGAGTTCATCCGCTTATCCTTTAGTACTTCAAAAGTTTGGTAAACTTTCTTTTAGCTTGAAAAACATCTACAGTTTCATTTAGCAAATATCTGCTTAAAATATAAATTGCACTAAAAACATCACTCAGACTATATACAGTTCAAATGAATTCACAGTTACAAATTGATAACAATAAATATCTTCCTTTAGTTGCCGTTTTATAATCATCCCACTTTGACACTTTTTCGAGAACTTTGGCAATATCATGTAAGTCGTCTCTATAAGTTAAAATAGCTTTTTGCCTTTCTAGCCATTTAGTCTCACAGTTACCTGTCATTTGATGACCTAAGATATCAACAATGGTTTTATTACGTTTACTTGATGCTTTAAAAAGTCGCGGGAAGAGATGTCGAATCTTGTTCCTTTGAATCATTTTCTAGCCGAGGCTTCTTCCTTATTAGCCACCTAACCATTTTGCATATCTATGCAAATAAATTTAGATCTACGCGTACACAAAGAAAGAGAAATCAGTTTGATAACATAAAAAAAGAATACAACCCCAAAACGAATGCAACTGTCCAAGCTCACGTGTGATTGATGAATTACTCCAACCGTTTCAGAGAGAAACTCTTCAACTTTAGAATGTGTCGTCAGAGGAAATCTTCAACAATTTTTGCTCGTAATTGTACAGAGCTCCAACTTGAAACAGCAGGCCAGCAAAACAGATACCTGCGCTCCACCTTTGTGCTGCTTGACCGTGCGCACGAGTGGAAACGATCGATGAATCTGTTGTCGGAGTTGCAGACTTTCAAATTCGAATCATAGATCTGGCAAGCTCATCTAAGGAATATATAGTTGCAGAAATTTTCTACAAAGAAAATAAACTCGCCTGCCGATAGTGAAACAAATTATTCGGAACATCTCAACTTCGAGAAAAACTTTCTGGCTGTAGGAACGATGTACCGTAGAATGGGGTGACTTCGGCCACACGCGCTTCGCTTCACAAATTGATACTTGGTAGCAAAATGGGTGACAAGCCATCATTTCATTCTCGCCTTTCCTGGCATAGGCAAGAGGAGATTGCAAGCAGCAAAAAAATTCCGTCAGTCACCGCCCAGGGGGGGGGGGGGTGCGCGCCCCCCGCGCCCCCTGGCTGGAGCCGCCCCTGCGTGTAGCCAGTGCTGTAGTTGAGGCGGTACGATCCGGTACGGCGTACCCCCTAAAATCAAAACTCGTTATAAGCGTATCGGTTAAACTACCTTTTAAAATCTGTAAAAAAAATTGCCCTACTGTAAATTGTCCAATGGATTACAGAAATAAAAATCGGGATATGATTAATTACTTGTTCAGAGTTATCTCGTGGCACAACTTGGATCAAATATAAGAGTTTGAGTTTGACATTTCAATCGCGGCCAGATATATAATACATGTTCAGCTATTGGCAAATTTTGGTAAGTACCGCCTAAATTTTATTCCCAACTACAGCACTGCGTGTAGCGTTGTAATAGTCTGGACATTGTACCGAATCAATAGAAAATCGTGCAATTTATGTTGTTTCTTTGGATATTTCTCAAAAGCACTCCAAATTCACACTCTTGAACCCAATATCAAATGCATTTTTATAACAAAGAACCCATATGATATGTCAAATAGAGCTCGATGAGTATAATTTTGCATTTCATGCGCATTGATACTTGTTTCTTGCGTCCCAAGCCGCCTTTGAACCTTTGAGTATATTGAACGGAAACTATTCATACCACAGAATATAATTCTCTTCAGATCTCTCTCGGTATTCACTATGAGATGCGTGGGTTAAAAAGTCTGTAGAAAAACCTTGCTATTACCCCAATTACTTAACCTTCCTCTTCGTTTTAGAGAGACTGTGGGAAAACTCTTGTTTTTGAATGCATCCTTTGCCATGCCTCGAATTTTTTCCAACTTCCTTCCAATATTATGCAAACCTTCCATAAACTTATGGCCTTATTTATTATTTGTTGGTTTGTATTCAGTTTTTGTCTCATCATTAATGTAAACGCGTACTGATCACGGCGAACTTTCGGTAAAAAGGTTCATAATATTCCAATAACGTGTATAGTAAATAGCTGCTGCCCATGCAACGTTTCTATAAAACAGATTTTCTGCACTAAGCTTTGCCATGTGGATTTATTATAAGTAAATTCGATTTAATGGAATTAATGGAATTCTGGAAATATTTTACCGATATTTCAGGAATATTTTACCGATGAAATTGCCACGAGAAACAGGCTTGTGGAATTCATGTAACTTATAAAGGTTGAAATGGATCGCGTTCACAGCTAATATCTCTGATGAAAGTAGGTACTCCTTCCTAATTGCAAATGGCGCCTTTGTCAGAGCTCACACATTATCAAACATTAATCTCTATAGATTACAAGCTCTTCACAACCTCGCGGTCGTATAATCTTATATCGTATGTCTTCATAACCTTTTTATCACAATTTGCGTTAGGAGTGCATTAGTGCTTGCGAGTCTTTACGACTGGCTCAATGCAAATAGTGTACATATAACTTTAGATTTAAAATAAATTGATTGCATATTAAGTTTTATTTTTCTCTATTTTATTGCAAGAAGCTATGATTTTTTTTCATTATTTTATTATTTTTTTCTATTTATCGTGGACAATAAACATTGAGTTTAATGATGTTTGTGTCTCCCCGCCGTGATGTCGCTGCGATCGCAGTATCATTGGAGTACGTGTGGAGTGTTGACTTGTCTGTAGATGGAATTATGAAAAATAAAAAAGAAGAAACTTTGTGCTTACACATGAAATATTTATACACACATTTACACGACCATGGTTTCAACGTAAGACGTCATCATCAGTTGATTGAAACCACTGATTGAGCTCCCCTGATGATAACGTCTTACGTTGAAATCATGGTCGTGTAAATGTGTGAATAAATATTTCATGTGAAGGCACGAAGTTTCTTCTTTTTCATTTTTCATAATAAATAGCTTTCACAAATTTAATCCTAAAACCATGAATTTTGTAGATGGCATGTCGTTAACGCATAGTGTAAAGAGTAGTGGACCTAAAATTGATCCTTGCGGAACGCCTACTTCCTTCGGACGCAAGGATAAGGTTTTTGCTTCGGCGAAACAGAATTTCCTTTGTTTCAAATAGCCTTAGACGAAAATAATATCGGAGGGAGGGAATTTGAGTTGATGGAGTTTATAAATTAGGCCCCTGTGCCGCACTCCATCAAACACCCTGGCAATTTCTAAAAATACCGCGTCGGTCGTGAGTCGGCGTTTATAACTATGGCTAATTTTCTCCACCAGACGGAGAATCTGGTGAAAAGCGGACATTTTTCGTCGGAATCAGAGCTGATTAGGCCGGATGATATTGTTATCAGTAGAAAAAGATTCAAACCGGCGGAGAACAAGAATTTCGAGGATTTTAGACAGATTTGAAAGTAGAGGATTTGGGTGAGGGTTTTCAGGAATTTTAGTCTTTGCTGGGTTTGGGAGGAAGAATGACTTTTACTTGTTTCCAAGCACTAGGAAGATATGGAAGAGAATAGAAGAGATTAAAAAGATCGTAAATAAGAAAAAGAAAGTTTGAAGATCATCTGGAATATTTCAACTGAGCGTTAGAAATATTATACAAGCTGGGAGCTTTATTTGAAAGAAAGATAATTCAAAATACATATTTCAAACATCAGATGGATTTGCGATGGGAATGAAAGCAGGAAACAGACGGAAGGGTTTCAAAGAAGGAATTAATTGTGGGTTCAATTGGTGAATGCGAAGAGTCCAGTAACATAGTGTTTTGCAGATGATCATCTTGGATTTAGACTTTTTGAGCGGCATCAGAAACTAAAAGTAGAGTCGGAAGTGAGCGGGTGGAGGAAAATTTTCTCCGAATTTTTTAAACGCTTGATAGTTCGCCGGATTGGCTTAGCATGACATTTGTTTGGATTTTCAAGGGATTTGCTACATAATATTTCTAGGTAATGTTACTAAAATTACAGATTTATTTTTTGACAGTGTTTGAGGGTTTGTTATAATAGGGTGGTTTCCTATTATTTTTTTATTGCCTAAATCGAAAGATTACTACTCCTGGAGTACGTATTTCACGCTTTTAGATTTTTAAATGACGATATCCATTTTTCGCGATTAAATGAAAAGTGAAAATTATCAAGCGCGCGAAAATGCGACGGGTAAGTATGAATGCCGGGAAAATTCCCGTGTGACGTCGTTCTGGTTCCCGCTGCCGCAAGTGAGGTGACCTTGGGGCGAGGCTCTGAGCGCTGATACGATGCAGGCTGCTAGCAGGTAGGTACCAAGCTAGCTGGTAGCGCTTGGATTAAATAAGGATTATTAATATCTTATCAAACGAAGAAAACTTTCCGACCTTAGCCAGTTTTAATAGGTGATTATTTAGACATGTTTCCCTGAGCTCTGTGCCTCATGCATGCATTGGTAACCTCAGACGATGTAAAACTCCTATCTAAGTCCCTGTGACGTCACGTGGAGTGGCATCGCATGGACGCCAATCTGTCCTTTTTCAAATGAGGATAAAATTGACCCTTGCCATTCGTCTAAATCGGTATTTCTAAAACCAAGTAATTTGTATATTATGAATACACTAATGGTGGGTAAGGAATCGCAATCGATGCCTTTCGTTTTCTTTGATGAAGGAAACTACCCTATTAACTTTACCTGCGGGGACTCGCGATCTTTGCCACCGTGGACGAGCGGCGCTTGATGTGCGTGACTAAAATATGAGGGAGTTTGTCAGGCCTTTTGTCACGGGGAGTGAAGGAGCGCGAAACACGGCGTTTTGCTGAGTGATGTGCGGTGGTGATAATTTCCGCTTGCTTATCGGTTACTGCAGGAGTGGGTTTTGAAATTGGAGAAATAGAGGAAAGGGAATCATTCAGAAAGATAACATAGCTATCCCAGTCTCTGACGGCAAAATTGTTTTATTTGATAAGGGAATGGAAAATTTTAACGGTAAGTGATCTGAAAGAACATACAGATGGAGTGAATTTAATGGGGTGATTGTAGGAAAGTCCGACATAAATACTATCGCAACGCCGCGGAGCATAGTGAGTGCGGAAAGAGGAAAGTCGAGAACTGATGTCAGTGAACCACGTTAGCGATTCTCTGACATCATTTGGTTGATTATCGGAGGCAGGATGTGGGTTTTCGGACGGAAGTGATGGTAACCGGGTGGTTTCCCATTAATTTTTTGTTGCCTAAATCGAAAGATTATTACTCCTGGAGTAAGGCAATTGATACGTTGAACTGGGGTAAAACCCTCGTTCGCTCACAATTGAAAACCATTGATTTAAAGCGTCCTCGACATTTGGATCCTTACCTTGAAGTTTGCGTTTCAGAGGTGGTGCTTGCTTTCCATTGTAGCTCCTTTCTTCTCTCGGTCTATGCTGTTGCTGCAATAACCGAGCCATCGTCGATTTTGGTACCCCATTTATCACAACCAAACGGCGATGACTGGATTGGGGATAATTTTTAATTTTGTCCCGTATAGCGATTTTCAGCCAGTAAAAGGTCCTCACTCAAGAAAAGGAGTGATATTCAATTTCCGGCACTTAAAAAATGTCACTTATTCAATGTTCATTTACATGTAAAACACGATATAAATCCCACCACTGACACTGGTTTTAGTCTTTTAGTTCTCAAATGACTAGATGCGAGTGATGAGAAAAATGGCATCTGTGCATGCGTCAACTACTGCGATGGGGCTTGGAAAAAGAGAAAGGAAGGAAAAAACATGTAATTTTCTAATGACGATAGCTCAGTTTAACAGTGGAAAGGAGGAGTGTTGATTGACCATATCATTCAATTAACTTTTGTACAAGATGTAGCAAACATAACGCTCTTTGTAAGCAACATCGTTCATCTCGACCAGTCTTCTCTGCTCCACATCAGCAAGTTATCCGTAGAAATTAGCCCGCACCCGCTCGTAAACCCTCACCACGGTTTTCTCCACATTTTTCTCACTATCCTGAGTTATTTTAATCATCTCTAGCCCAACTACCGCCACTCGAGTCCTCTCTTAAAAAAGAAGCTGCGTTGATTTATGTATCATGGTCTAGAAACGGAATCCGAATCTTTTCACGGATAGTATTACAACAAGAGATTTAAGAATAAGACAAGAATAGGTACTCTTGTGAAAAATAAGACTAAATCAGAGGATCAGAATGTTAAAAAACAGCATTCTAATATGAAAAAAACTTTATTTCGTCGCCAGTATAGAGTCAATGTTGACGAGTTATGGCCCAATAAAGAGGCAGGCTGTCCCAGTTAAGCGGAGAAAACTCTAGGAGCATTGGATTCTGTTATTCAAGATCTGCCCCAATTAAGCGGCTGCCCCAACTAACCGGTGGGTCCATTAACTGGAATTTACTGTATTAAATGGGACTTGGAGTTGGGACAGAATTTTTTTTGTGATTTTCTCCATTAGACCATCGTGTCTCGGAGTTAGGACGATAATTTGTTTTGTCTTCCTCTGAATACGTCCATCTTCTCTCTGGATTTTCTCATTACTCACTTGGTGGATCCATTTGTGTGTATCATTCTTCTGCATTAGATACTGTTTTTAGGATTCTTCCACTTTCAACTTTTTTCGGTATTGTAAAGTCTACTTCAGGCGTGACAGGCGTTCAAGGAAAATTTCTGTGCTTCAAATGATTTCGCTCAGCATATTCCAATATCGTTTATTATAGGAATAGGTTTAAAAATTTTCAGCGTCATAATTTTTCTGAACGCCACAAGATATGGACCAATATATTATCAACGTTAAATATTTTATCTAACCTAGTGGAATAATCAGTATTGTCGCTTAAAAGGACGGGAATGCGTTTTAACCTAATTGAATATAAAACTTGTGCATTTTAATGAATGTTCTTTCCTTTCCTTCAGGTGAATTCCAAATCGCAAGCATTATAAAACGAGGATCAAGTGTGATATTCGAACGTAAAACATTGTTGATTTCATTTGTTGTATTTATTTCTGATGTTTGGATGTATCTCATAAATACCTTCATTGATCTTAATGCTATTATTAACTCTCAATTTCTACGTGCCGAGACTATTAAAATCGACTGCACTGTTTGAGTTTAAAGCAAATTGTTGCGTTATAGCCTTCGAATTTTTATCCATGCTGTGGTGACATCCTCCTTGAAGCTCCTTCGAGATTGTGTATGCCTTAACGAAAAAGCGCACACTTCCTTATGCCTTCTTCGCCGCTTCATCTGTAGCATTTATCATGTCATAATGTCTTGGGTGAAATTGGAAGAATGCCATCCATTGTCTCAAATCGTCGTCTCTACTAAAACTATCTTATTTTTGGAAGAGGAAAAAGTCTGCGAGACACATATCGGGTAATTAGGGTAGGTTAAGGAGGACCTTTTTCTTCTGCTAAATATATTCTCGCCAGCAGTGGTGTCATGGTGCCGGAACGCGTCAGAACGCCGTTCTGTCACTGGTTAACAAAATAAATAACACAGAGGGTAATATTTCACTTCTAAAAAAATTTAAGGAAAATACGTTCCCTCACTACTAATTTTGCCATGACGTCGCTGCTCGCCAGCGTAGCGTGAAGCTGCCGCCTTTCAGTACGCCCCGCGAGCGTTATTACTGAGGGAGCGTTATTATGGAGCGTTCCCCCGAAATGATGAAATGAAGAAAAATAATAGCCCATAGGCGGATCTAGGGGGGGCATGGGGGCACGTGCCCCCCCCCCCCCCCCCCAGAACCTTAAAAAATATGGAAAATTTTAATAAAGTCCCATTATCATTGCGTTCGTTTTGTATTACGAGGTAACCTTGTGCCCCCGCCAGAACAAAATCCTGGACACGGCCTTGCTTGTGCCCCACCCCCCAGAAAGAAATCCTGGATCCGCCCCTGCCCCAGCCTGTTCAATGATTTTGGTTTAATGAATAATACTCGATGGCAATGCAGCAGTATGCAGTGATACTTCGGAATGTATATTTAAATACGTAAAAATAGATATAAGTAAAATAGTTAACCGGTATTTACAGCTGCAACGCGCGTGCGGCGCGCCAATGGATGAAAGTTCTTGAAGGGATTGGAACTCATAGAATAAAATGGGCGAGGGCAACGATATATTTAAAGATATAATATCATGGGGTAACCTTCGAAGCAATTCATGAGGACACCATGCAGAAACAATGATAGTAACGTGATAATGGACTTCAATTCTGGTTGTCGACTAGAAACAAAAAAAGGGGAGTATTGTAATTACAGTGGTGGCTATACATATAATCTTTGATAGTGGCGTTCGTTCGTACCTACGCGTCGTCGCTCCCGATGTTTCGCCCCAAGTACTTATTGTGTTCTCAATGTGTGTTGTGTATTTTGATTTGTGAAGTAGGGTTTCCCACTGTCCCTATCTGGGATTTTTCTTCCTCATAGAAAAATCTCCCCGGGATGGTGGCAGAGAAATTGCGTACGCATGGTTTCGCTAGGTAGGGCCCCCTTTGCTTCCATAGCGCTGGGGTGCTTTATCCCTACTCCCACTTCCTTCCAGCCCTTTCTCTTCCCTGGAGGCGTCGGCGGGCTCCGATCGCGACGGCGCCTCCATCCTTTTTCCTTCCCGTCCAGCCCCTCCCCGGGTGATCGGGCGAATAAGCCACGAGCTTGGGTCCCGGCCCCGGTGGTTGTAACCCCAAGAGGGTTCCCCTTGAACCCTCATGATTCCTGTGAAGTAGGGTACGTGTCGTCGTTTCCGAATTTCTTCGTGAATACCTTTCCTGGGCGAGTGTTTTTGCAATCCGTGTTGACTAACTTTGTGAATTAAGGGCACTTTGGTCGCCCCGATTTTCTTCACGAGGACATATCTTGGGCGATTTTGTTTCATGTTTGTGTATTAATGTTCATTTGTTGAATTAAAAAGGGAACGTTACCACTTATTTAAAAATAAGTTAGCTTTGCCTTATATTGATTGCCCTCTTTATTTATTTCCAACTTCTCCGTAAACAGCACATTAAGGCCTTTACAACGGAGGATTAGCAAAGGACGTCACAAACATCCATGCCCTGAATAGGAACCACCTACCCAGGCGGGATTCGAAGCCACCACCCCTGGTTTGGCAAGCGAGGACTTTACCCCACCGCCACCGAGGCCAAAACTGAGACCTTCTTTAATTGTAAGTATCGATCCCTCATCTGAAGTTGTTGCTTAGTACTTGCGTATTTTGTTATAACTATTGGTTATACAACTCCCTAAGGAGGTGATTCGAGGACAGTGGAAACGAGACACCTAGGGCGGGCTCGCGGGTTACACTCCTGGGGCAGGGACTGTAAGCGCTAGCTTTTTTCCCATGCCCGCAGGAGGGGAAGGACAGGAAGGAACAAGGAAGGAGGAGCCGCCGCGATAGGAGCCCGACGACGCCTCGTGGGAGGGGATAGGGAAGGAAGGGATCGGACGAGGAATCCCGCACCGTCACAAAGGCGGGCGGGTCCTACTAACAGCGAAACCAAGCTTACGCAATTAATGTTCTAACGATCTTGGAGGACCATTCTATGAGGAAGAAGGATCCAACGATCAAATTGTTAGATTGAATCGAGGACAGCTTACAATGGGCTATAACCAGGGATGGCAAGTGAAGCGAAACGAAAATGTCTCGCTTCGACCCGGAGGGAAACGAAAATACGAGGTCTAGGTTTAGTTTCGTTCCTGCACCAAATTGAAATCACCAAGGAGTTTAGTGTCGACCCGGGACGAAAATTTAATCCCGGGAACGAAACGAAATTAATCGAAACTCCGCGACTGAAGTGGCAACAGAAATCAGCCTTCTATGGGATGGAATTGGGCCTACTCTATGCAGTCCCCTTGGTGTCAGCGATGGTTTCAGTAATTGAGAAAAGGACGTGACGAGAAGGGATGATGGCAAGTGAAACGAAACGAAAATTTTTCGTTTCAACCCTGAGGGAAACGTAAATACAAGATCTAGGTTTAGTTTCGTTCCCGCACGAAATTAAAATCACCAAGGAGTTTAGTTTCGTCAGGGACATAGTTTCTATACGAGTAGATAGAAGTTTTACATCGTCTGAGATTACCAATGCATGCATGTGGCACAGAGCTCAGGGAAACATGTCTTAATAATCACCTATTAAAACTGGCTATGGTCGGAAAGTTTCCTTCGTTTGATAGGTTATTAATAATCCTTATTTATGTCAAGCGCTATCTGTAAAGGCCGTTTTACACGGTACACGGAATTGCGCAGTCTGACGTACGTGTGAAGGCGCAATCAAAATTTCGTCGTGTAAAGCGGTGAATTTCTAGAACACATGCGAGAATGCGTGGATGCGAGACGGAAAAATAGCCCCTGTTCTAATTTCGTTCATGCATTCGCGCAATTCGACGCCATTTTAGAAATTAATGCAGCTCGAACCTGCGCAATTCCGTGTACCGTGTAAAACGGCCTTAAGAAGCCTGCATCATGCGGCGCTTATAGCCTCGCACCAAGGTAGCCCTACACGGCGGCAGCCGGAACCAGAAATACGTGTCACGGCCTTTTCCCAGCATTCATACTTAGCCGTCGCGTTTTCGCGCGCTTGAAAATTTTCACTTTTCAATTAATCGCGAAAAATAGATGCCGTAATTTAAAAATCTAAAAGCGCGAAATACATACTCCAGGAGAAATAATCTTTCGATTTAGGCAATTAGCAAAATAGGAAACCACCCTATTGAGTATTTTCGTCTTTTTATAGCAAGCATTCACGACTATTATGCCGATTATGGCATTAATTTTACATCGTTATTCGTTTGTTCGTTTCTCAACACAGAGGAGCAGATATACAGTCGCCGATTGATATATATGCCGCTATGTAGAAAGCGTAAACTGAGGCGAGTCGTACGACTTTTATTGATGGCTATCGAATTTCAAGTTAGAAAATTAAGGAATTTTCTTTAACGGTCCATGTATAGGTTATTATTAATGAAATTTAATTGTATCAGTCCATTTTCGAATTCAAGTCCATTGCAAGCTAGTTTTGACATTGGAGACTTCCGCGATTATTTCGAGAAAATATAGAATCATATTTATTAGCGGTGATTATTTCAAAGTTAATTAAAACGGTAATATAATACTAGTGAGAATAAAAGTGTTCTAGCCGGAGAGCGGGTTGATTCACGGTGTGATGCGTAAGAAATGGCGTAGTCAGTGTCATTAATCATTTTTAACAAATTAAATTGTAATTAGCATTTCAACTCCGAACCAAAATGGTCCCCTTAACGCCTTTTTCTAGGATTAGGCTGATGCCGACGCCGGGTTTCTCTCCACCCTTCCCACCCAACCCTTCCTTCATGGCGCATATAACCTTAGCTGTCGGTCGCCGTCTCCAAATGCCATACCATTTCATCCAAAATAGACAAGATTTTTAATACGGTTATCATTACGTTCGTTATATTTTTTGTATTACGTAGCCTCAATCATTTGATTTATTATTAATAACTTTCATATCAAAATAAGGAGAATATTTTGTACAGTAACTGTAGTGTGTTGTTTTTAATCTCATATATGAGAAGACCTATCAGACCCTTGTGCCCCCCCCCCCCCAGAAAAAAATCTTGGATCGCCCCTGCATACCGTCATAATAATATGGTCTGGAACAGTACAGGAACAGATCACCTCCATAGAATTTTAATATGTATAAGCATATCGCCTGTATCGTATTTCTACATAATTTATTTCTTGTATGTATTTATGTTCTTCGTGTATGTATTTATGTATAATATGGGAGGCGGATCGCCGCACGGGAGAATATTTACAAATTTTAAAAATCCATGTATGAGTCGTCACTAAATGATGTTTTTGGAATTGCCAGTAAGGTACTTCTAGGAGATAAAATAAAAATTTGGTTGAATTCTCGGAAGGAGAATTTGAAAAAAATTGATTATTATTTGAAAAATGTAATATCAATACTAATCATACCATTTTATCAATTTTAACATATTGTCTTACGCAAAGTCTTGAAAATATGCCCTAAATTATGGCGGTAAAAAAATTTGGTGGAGAAATAGAGCGAATTATATGATTCTTGGCACTTCTATTTGCTGAAATTGAAAAAATAACATGTACATAAAATGCGTGAACTCTTTTTCTCAAAACTATCAGTGTGTTAATTTGATGAGAATACAGAGATATACAGAAATTTTCATCAAACCTCATATCTTAAGGGGAAAATGTGTGTTGATTAGAAGTGGAATTACCGACCCATGTGGCAAATCTTGAGAATAAATGCATCGCTCTCGCTTAATTGCCACGCTGGGGATATTTATGAAAACCGACGAAACTGCTCCCAGAGTGTAAAGTGGCCATACGTTCCGGTTTGGCCGGGAAAGCCCCGATTTAGACCGCTTTTAAAAGCGTCTTATCGGTTTCCGAAAAATTTCTACAGTGTCGCGTCTTCGTGCAAAAATTATGGGAATTATGTTTTCATAATTAAAATGTATAACAGAAAGCGTTGGCGATAAGATTTAATAGTTCAATTTGTCAAATTAGGAAAATAACAATAATAATAAAAATAATTTTTGTTTTGAATTTACGAATCCATTTTCATGGAACAGGGCTATAAGTTTTCGGAATTCTTTAAGGGCTCCCCCCACCCTGTACTAAGATCCAGGGGGCAGCTAGGAATTAAGGCTGGGGGGGGGTATGGAATAAGGTAAGGTACAACTAATACTAGGGGTATGGAATACCGGCCAGGGCAAGCGGGAGGTGCGAGATTAATAAATAGCGGAATTTTAATATAAATGACTCAAAATGGTGAGTTTTACGGCTTTCTGAGGTATATTAAAGCTACATAATTTTATTAAGCCTTACACTAGTCTATAAGTAATAGTAATCCAATTAAGTAAAATTGATTAAACTTAAAAATTTCGCTGAGGTTTGGGGGGAGGGGGGTTATCCCCCAAAACCCTCCCCTCGCTGTGCCTCTGCTAAGATGTCCCTGTAAAACTAGAAATGAGATCTAAGGTCCCGGTCTAGGCCAAAACATTTTTGCCCACCTTACCTAGGTGGCAACAAAAATAAACCTTCGACAGAACGCACTGGTACCTCCTCCCTGTGGGTGTGTCCTCTTGGTTTGACGTTATCGTAATTTCCGGTTATTTGACTTCATCTGACACCTAAGTGCTAATATTATCCGCAAAACATACATGGGGATAGTTGGCCGTACTTCGCAAGTGATGTACTGTCACGTATTTCCTCAGTTTTATTTCTTGTTCCGACTCGTCGATCACTCGTTGAGGAGAGTCGAATGCGAATAAAGCAGGCGCCGAGACTCAGTCCATGGATATTTGGTTAAGACCTCTTCTAAAATCCACCTCGCCGTTGAGTCTAAAAACAAAACTGCTCCTTTACAATAGCTGCATCAAACCTCTCCTATCGTACGCATCCCCGGCCTGGCTCCACGCTGCAACGACTCAACCTGAAATGGATACAATCTGCCGAGAACGTAATTGTGAGAAGAATTGTCGGGGCACCGTGGTTCGTCTCCAATAGAAAAACATCAGGAAAGACCTGAAGATTACTCCCCTTCTCACCACCTTAAAATCTTACCAACCGAAATTTGAAAAATCTTTTGCAGCGACGCAAAATGATCTATTGCAAACCCTTTGGGATTACACCCCTTCTGAAAACGCCAAACAAACGCCAAAGTCCCTAAAACTACCCTTATCCCCTCCCATATTCCCTCCCCCACTTAAGCAAGTCTACGATGTGCAGTGATCAGAACGAGAATTGAAAATGCCAGAACCTAATATTTGCCATGAAACTCTCAGTAGACAGCTATAACAGCTGGGAACTCGAGTCTACACAAAAGCCGCGAAAAATCGGCGTGGCGTGGCGTCCATGGATATTTGGTTTATCCTGTGTCTGAGGTTGACGCGCCCTTGAGTAGATATCGTCGCTTCGCCAAGAAGGGGGAGACCGTGTTGGGTGACGTCATGTTTTTGAGTCGTTGATGCTTCCTTGGTTATGCGCATGCGTCCAATTCCTCTATTTTTATGTCTAAGCGAGAGCTCAGAAGGAATCATCAATTTACTAACTGTCACTTCGATAAGCGCGCCTCGGTAAATTTGCTGCAGATTCTATGTGGCGTCAGGGGCGCAGCTAGGAATTAAGGATAGGGGGTGTTTTAGGAGCAGCAACTAGTCCTTGGTTGTGTGGTATACCTGCCAGGGTAAGCGGGAGATGCGGGGGCCCTCCCCAAGAAAATTTATAAGATAAATGGTTCAAAATGGTGAGTTTTATGGCTTTCTGAGGGATATTTTATTAATCCTAACACTCTTCTATAAGTAATTAATCAAATTAAGTAAAATGGATTAAACTTGACAGTTTCTCTCAGCTTTGGGGGGGTGGGGGGTTTATCCCTTTTCGTCAAAGTCATTCTGTAAATATCATCTAACGTTCTAATTAAACTTCTTGATAGCATATTTTCAGAGAAAACCAACGATTTCAGCAACAACCAACGATGAAACAAGAAGGGCTTATGCATGTCAAAAGTAACTCAATTGGGTAAGCCATTATAATTGGGAACGAGTTATTCAAAAATATTAAAATGATTGTTTTTGAACAGTTTTTAATACCCTTTCCTTAATGAGAAAAGAAGTCATCTTTTGCAGAATGAAAAAAATTAAGATTACTCCGGTTTCGAACCCTCCCAGAACTTTGACGCAATTTCGCACATGGGATAAACTCTTACTGCCTTTGGGATAAACATGGGATAAACTCATACAGCCTTTTTAATAAGCCTATCCCTCTTGTAACCTCCCACTGCGACCTAGGCGTGATATTTGATGACAAATTAAAATTTCAGGATCATATTTCGATGATCGTGAAAAGAGCAATGGCCATTGTTGGTATGCTATATCGACTTACAGACCTTCACGACCCTACCGCTTTAAGAACAGTTTCTTTCGGATGTATTCTCCCCATACTAGAATACTGCTCACCAGTTTGGTCTACCGCCTGCCCCACTACTCTAAACTTGCTCAACCGTCCTGTAAACTTCTTTCTTGCTGTTGCCCGCCATCGAATCCCCACACTCAGATATTACGCCCGTGACGCTATCCTTTCCTCCCTCAGGATATCTAACATAACAAGCCGCCTTGTCTTATCTGACCTCATGTTTCTGCATAGAATCATTAGCGGTTCTCTACGGACAAACGAAATTCTTCCTCTTTTCCGTTTTCATATTCCTCCTCGCCCCTTACGAAACAACTCTCTGCTTCACATTCCGCGATTCCGTCTCTCCATCTCTCAACGCTCTCTGTTCTACCGAATCCCCTCCTTGTTTAACTCCATAGCTTCAAAAATCCCTTACCTGGACCTATTTTCCTCTGACAGTAGTTAAAAAGCCACCTTAAAATGCCATCTGAATAATTCACCATTGTCTAATCAATAGTGCCCCTCCTTATGTTTAATAATTTTGTTTTCTGTTAGTTTTTATTTTCTGTGCTATTGTTTTTTATCTATTAGGTATTATTTATTTAAAGAACAGCCAATGTAAAAGCCTTTGTACCGTTTTTGGTGATGAAATAAATAAATAAATAAACCTTCTCGGCCACGGAGCCACTTCTTTGTGAAGTAAGTAGCGAGTCCAAATATGAATCTAAATCGAGGAAAAACCTCGCCACAGAGCCCGAAAAAGCACTCCGACGGCCCAACGTGTGCGTGGGTGTGAATTTGATCAGTGAGAACTATCTGCGAGAACTTTTGCCCCAGGGGTTTGACTTCCGTTTTTCTAGACCGGTCCATTCGCGTTCGTCGTCGTCTGCTCTTGGTGGTGTAAAGTCTTAGGATTACTGCTTGCCTCATGTGCCAACCATCCAAGTTTTCACCGAATCGGTCCCATCAGTAAAATGGGGCTCGTTGGTGTCTACATATCGACCGCTCATAGCCGCAAAGTAATATCTCAAAAAATCATTCCATACAGGCGTATCTTGAATTTATGTTTCAGAAAATCCAATCTGTAAAATTTGAGACATATCTGAATTTTTTTCGATGGAATCGTATTTCAGACTACCAGTCAACAATGAACGAAATTTCAGATACGATTACATGGCTCAAATTTTACGCAAACGATTTTCTAGACTAGAATTTCAAGATACGCTTGAATAGAATCATTTTTTGAGATGCTACTTTATGGCAATTAGCGGTCGATATGGTTGAAAGCGAAAATGCAATTCCAGAAAAGAAAAACCTTATCACTCTAGAGTCCCGAAACTTTCCCAGAATAGGGTAGTTTCATTCATCAAAGGAAACGAAAGGCATTGATTGCGATTCGTTACCCACCATTAGTGTATTCATAATAAACAAATTATTTGGTTTTAGAAATCCCAGTTTAGACGAATATTAATGGTCAATTTTAAACTCATTTGAAAAAGACCCGATAGGCGCCCATGAAATGCCACTCCACATGACGTCACAGGGACCTAGATGCTATACGAGTAGTTAGGAGTTTTACATCGTCTGAAATTACCAATGTATGCATGTGGCACAGAGCTCTGGGAAACACCTCTTAATAATCACCTTTTAAAATTGCTTATGGTCAGAAAGTTTCCTTCGTTTGATAGGGTATTAATAATCCTTAATTATGCCAAGCGCTACCTACTAGCATACGCTCATAGCAAGGTCGGTAAAGGATGGGGTTAGGCAATGCCACCATGGTTACCTCACACGGCGACAGCCGGAACCAGAAATACGTGCCACGGGCTTTTCCCTTCATTCATACTCACCCGTCGCGTTTTCGCGCGCTCGAAAATTTTCACTTTTCAATTTATCGCAAAAAATAGATATCGTCATTTAAAAATCTTGAAAGCGTGAAATACGTACTCCAGGAGTAATGATCTTTCGGTTTAGGCAATAAAAATAATAGGAAACCACCCTATTGACGTCGATTCTGCTTAACCAAGCCCCCAATGCGAAGCACATCAAACACTGCATGCGTCTAGTAAGGGCCTTTTTGCGTATTGATGCTGAAAGTTTTCATTTTTTTACCGAGAGTTGAAAAATTTCTTCATGAGAATGATAGGAGCATCAAGAAAATTTCGAATTGTGTCTTACGAATTATTCCTGTAATTTTGTTTGAACTTCGATGCCGTCTATTTGAAAGTGAAGTTTTCTGATCAAAAAGAATTTCGAATCTCCTCAAGGAAGACGTTGAGATCGAATGTCTTCCTCGTGGAGAATTCGGTGGCTGTGTTTTAATCGATGCCATGGTTCTTCATTAAAAGGGAGAAAATAAACATAAAATAATGTTTATGATGGCCTGATGAAGACAATCGTCGAAGGACAAGTGGAAGGCAAGAATGGAAAAGGAAGACCTCGGACAAAATATATGGAACAAATAAAGAGAGATGTGAAAGAGAAGAAATACGTAGGTGTGAAAATATTAGCTGATAGGAGAACTGAGTGGAGAGCTGCGTCAAACCAATCCTAGGATTGTTGACCAGTGATGATGATGATGATAAATAAAACACGCATCTTCCAAAACAGTATAAAATGCGTTCAACAGTTAAAAATAAGCTTTTTATCAGTCGGAGAGTAAAGGGTGGGAGCTTATCAGGTTTTGATAATAATATTGCGTGCCAATCCTTACTCACTTATCAGCTATGAGGCTCTTCTACACCAGGTTCTAATTAACCTAATCAGCAGCCACGCCTTATTTTCAGAGTGATGAAAAGCTTATTTTTTTATTTTTTGGGGAATTTCTTACTGTTTTTTTTTGGGAAAGGCATGCTTTTCATCTTTTTTATTTTATTTTTTTAAATGTTTTAGGGCTGCCAAAGGCTTGGACCTAACTGATGAACCTTAGACCCTTCGATCGTTACAAATGCCCTCTACGTACCGCTGCTATTCTCATGAAATCAGAAAGTTAATAATGGCCAATTGAGAATCAAAAGTTAATGGGGAAAGTTTTAGAGGAAGAATATCAATTATTTTTCCAGTGAATTAAACCTAATCTGTTAATTCATTTTATTTCATCACGCATTTAGAGGCAACAAAGATTCTAGCAGCGGAGAAAAATCACATATAAACCAGAAAATATCCACAAAAATGGTCACCTCCGTGGTAAACCACGGAATGTAGTAATTTTCCTACAGCCTACGTTCTCCATTTCCCTGTCCCTTCTGCGAGAGACGAAGCTTCGGCATATTTAGGAGACATCTCCACTTAATTTCACGATCGATCAAGGATTTTAATTTTTTTACGCTGAGCATCTAATATTTACGTAGAAATAGCTTTTTGTAGAAATCAGTATTGGCTGAGTATTGCCTCGATTAGGCGCATTCAATTTTAAACGGCGCCAAAATCCTATGCCTATCTTATGGTTCCTGGGATAGATTAGTGAAAGAGGCAATAGAAATATGTCTC
The DNA here is from genome assembly GCF_921293095.1 of Ischnura elegans. Classification (NCBI taxonomy): domain Eukaryota; kingdom Metazoa; phylum Arthropoda; class Insecta; order Odonata; family Coenagrionidae; genus Ischnura; species Ischnura elegans. The sequence continues at coordinate 83,133,524 of NC_060256.1, read as the reverse complement.
GAGGAGATAAAGCTTAACAGAGACCCAGAGCAGAACATCAGCCAAATATGGAGACAGTCGATTGATAAAATACAACGATCACGGACTCAATTCAAATTCCAACGCCCCTGAGCCAATTTGAATCGGCAGGCTAACAATGGGTCTCAACCGTCCTTTGGCCAGCTCAATATAAAAAGCTCGTGTGGAGCAAACTCAACAGTCAGCAGAGTACCAAAAATGCACGAGCTCATTAAGACGCAAGCTGTGTGACTTCAAAACTCCCTTGCACGCAACACGCTTACAGAAAAATTATGGGATTGCCCAGCACATTTCAAACGCTTCAAAAGCAACAGACTTCCAAAAGAAATATTAATTCGCTAATCCCGAATTCTTTCCTATGTCTTTCCGTCCTACATTATTATTGTATTTTGTATATTGTATTTTGTATTCAGTGTGCTTCCGTTGTTGTCTTGGCATTGGACCTCAGCCTTGGCAAGAAGTCACGCTTATAAATTGTTTAATTGGTGATTGAAAAAAAAGAAAAAAAATACTGCATAATAAAAAAAAGAAGTAGAATTGTTCCAAAAGAAAAAAAATGATGATAAATACAGAAAAACTATTGCAAAAAAATAAAAAAAGAACAAAACGCTTAGCAATGCAAAAAAATAAAATAAAATGCAAAAATCTTAGAAAAATTGATATATTACTAAATCAAAAATGTTTTGGGCCAATCAGGGCCCTTTCCCGACGTCCGATGTCAGTTACGTTTAGTTCTTGTGATTTTAGTGTGCTTTTTCACGCACTCACTAGCAGCCTGTCTTTCCCATTCTCCTTCACTAACACTGGAAAGGTTATACTGGTCCCTTCACACTTGAATCTTCACTTTCCCCCTGCGTGAGCTCTTGCTCACATTCATTGCCGCTGAAGAGGTGGTTTATATATTCACCGGCAGCTCGCCCATCTCCCGGTATATAACCCGGGCCAAATTTTAGAGTGCTCGTCGTCGAACTCGTCAGTCAGTCTTTGCCCTCATAGTTTCTCATCGAAACGTTGGCCTTAAACAGCCTTACACGGTGCGAAGCACGAGAAGATTTTATCAACAGCATTCGCCTGTAAAGTTTACGATATGTATTGTATATCTTATGTTTTCTAACGTATTCTGCCGAGGGATGCGCACAAAAATGCTTTCTGCGGATGAAAGGATGGCTTCAGAAAACTTCGTTAATCAACTCCGTGTGAATAATTCTCACTCGCATTGTAACTGCAATTTGTTTGCTTTTTAAGTTTTACCGTTGTGATAAGTGTTGATAAGCCTTTTCGTATCGCGTATTGGCTCGGATGGAGTTGAAAGCGCACGATAAGCCGCAAAAGCTTCTTATTAGTATCAGGACTCGAAGTGCATGGCTAAATTCATTTAATTCCTTACGCTTACCTTGTATCGGTTTTACCGGAACTGAAACTTCAAAAACTTCCCTTGACTACTGTGATTTTTTTTTCTTAATTTTTACTTCAGCTGTCTGCGTGTAGTCTGTAGAAAATTGACGACATGCTAAGTAAACCCCCTGGATCGAAAAAATAATGTAATTATCGATTGATTATTGCTATTCTTTCCAATTTGGTCCTAAAAATCCGGTAAATAGCACCGTATTTTAAGATTTTTCGCCTTTAATTCAAGCTGTCATTTTCGTTGAATCGAAGACCCAAAATTTTAGAGTCAAAGAATTAAAAAAATGATTTTATCGTAAAAATATGGAAGTGAAGACGTTCTTAAAGTGGAAATGTTGTTTTCTTGGCTCTTCCTTAAATATATAGGAAATTCGGTCACTGATATACTTAATATTTGAAAAAATACAAATACTTTGCATGAAAATTACTATTAATTTGAGTGAAATTTGTTTTCATTTAAACTTATTACCTCCGCTGATTTTGCTTTGAAAAAATAACGAAAATCGAGCTTCTTGAAAGTTTTGTATTCTTCTCACTTTTTGAGAATTCGAGTCGGCGATGATTTGCGAGGTGCAGGTACTATTTGTAGTCCAGAAAAACATATATTATAAGGAGAAGAAAGAGCGTGTATTAGAAAAAATACATGTATTTTCGTATTATTTATTCATGTAGTCTATACGCCAATTTAAAGTCAGATTGCCTTTATTTAAATTTGTGTGTATATTAATGAATTTTCTGCTCAGGATAGTTTTAAAATATTAGTATATTAGCTCAGTGGCGCAGCGAGGGGGGGTTTTGAGGGATAACCCCCCAACCCCCCAGAGCTCAGAGAAATTTTTAAATTTAATCCATTTTACTTAATTGGATTGATACTACTGATAGAATATTGTAAGGATAAATGAAATATCCCTCAGAAAGCCGTAAAACTCACCATTTAGAACAATTTATCTTAAAATTTCGTAATTTATTAATCTCGCACCTACCGCTCATCCTGGTGGGTATTCCATACCCCCACGCACCCCGGTATTAGTTGCACCTAAACCCCCCTGATTCTTCCTAGTCTTAATTCCTAGCTGCGCCCCTGTATTAGCTGTCAATGTACTTCGAATTCCCTCTGCCATTCTGTCTGGCTACGTCTTTCGACGATCTAAGCTCGACTTGGAAAATGTTTTCTTATCTTCCCAGCGTAGAGCTGAACTCCCTGGCAAATACTGTCCAAATATGTGCTCGTTCTATCTATCTTCATACCTCCCCGCAAGCCGCCTCAATAACCGTGGGGCATGGGTTGTGAGGACAACAGCCGACAGGAAATAAAAAGTAAATGCTATAACGAAGGTAGAATTTCTTTAAGCCCTAGATTGTTCGCGGGGAATAAGAAATGCCATACGTTTTCGTTCGGCTAAATATCTCTCTTAATTCATTGTTTTAGCCGAATTTGGAAATATAGTGGGGTTCTTATATGATGCTCTTCGTGTCGTTCTGGGAGATATATATTCTCAATTGCTCTAGCCATCTTTGTCTAGCGCGCAGCCTCCGAACCTATCACGGCTCCCAGCCTAAATCGCTTAATGTATATTTAACGCTCTCTGTACTCCCGTAAGCAGTTTTTTACGAACGACGCAGCTTCCCTTTATATTTTATAAAGCTCACGATTACCTAAGTCTTTGTGCGCCAGATCTCATGTATGCTTGCCGCATACCTATTCAGGGTGTGGTCGGACGAGTGCGAAATAGCATCTATCTTTTACTTTCTCATCCGAAAATCTTCTCACAACACGCTTGACGAATCCTAGCTTCTTCTTCCACAAATATTCCTTGTATGTTTCCGACGGTAGATTCGAATTTTTCGTAACTCCCTGATACCTACTTCACTTTATCTGACGCTTTTATGTTGACACAATCCACTGCATATACATGGGGATAGTTGGACTACCTGCGCAATAAATGTACCGCCGTGCATTTGCACAAATTGAGATCTATTCCCCTTAGACTAACGTCTAGAATTTCAAAGTCAAAGTTGTCACTAATTTCGCAGTAAGGTAGTTTCCTTCATCAAAGGAAACGAAAGGCATTGATTGCGATTCGTTACCCACCATTAGTGTATTCATAATATACAAATTATTTCGTTTTAGAAATACCGGTTTAGACGAATGGCAATGGACCATCTTTATCCTCATTTCAAAAAGGCCATATTGGCGCCCATGCGATTCCACTCCACGTGACGTCACAGGGACCTAGTTTCTATACGAGTAGATAGGAGTTTTACATCTTCTGAGGTTACCAATGCATGCATAAGGCACAAAGCTCAGGGAAACATCTCTTAATAATCACTTATTAAAACTGGCTAAGGTCGGAAAGTTTCCTTCGTTTGATAGGGTATTAATGATCCTTATTTAAGCCAAGCGCTACCAGCTAGCAGGATACTCTGCTATCTGCAAGCAGCCTGCATCGCAGCGGCGCACATATCCTCGCCGCAAGGTCACCTCACACGGCGGCAGCGGAAACCAGAATGACGTCACACGGAGTTTTCCCAACATTCATACTTAGCCGTCGCGTTTTCGCGCGCTTGAAAATTTGCACTTTTCATTTAATCGCGAAAAATAGATATGGTCATTTAAAAATCTAAAAGCGTGAAATACGTACTCCAGGAGTTTCTCCAGAAATCTCTCGATTTAGGCAATAAAAAAATAATAGGAAACCATCCTATACTGTGAGCACGTTATTTACGCTTGCGGGTGAGAACGTGAATGTTCTGACTGAACTAACCAATCTGCGATTATTTATTCCTCCTTGATGGTATATTCTATCGACACTTCCATTCCCTACGTTTTAATGAATATAGCCTGTTGTGCCTTTATTTAAGATATTATTAACGTTGGCTCTTTCACCAATTTATTTTTAATTGTCGTTTATGAAGGTGTTTGAATGTTAAAGAAACCTGTATTATTGTCTTTTACGATAATTCGCCTACTTTACGAGCGGTTGGCGGCGAAAAATCGACGGACTACACCCTATGGCAGATAAGTCGATGACGTCACAGACTGAGGGAATACTTCTCGGGTTCTCCGTCGGGGGGGTCTCAGTCAAAAGGCCCGCTCCTAAAATCCCCGACGACAAAGGGCCCGAGACAAAACGCCCGAGACTAAATCCCCGAGGCGATTTTGTCGCCGGGCCTTATGTCCTCGGGGGGTTTTGTCGTCGGGCCTTATGTCGGCGGGGGTTTTGTCGCCGGGGTTTCTGCGCCGGGCCTTATGTCGGTAACCCTCCGTCGGCTCATGTTTTCCGTGGCCGACGTTTTACTGATATACTCGTGCAATCCAGCGATTTGATCGTTGGATTATTCTTCCTCTTAGAATAATCCTCTAAATTCGCTGGCACAGCAATGGTTTTCCAGGTTTCGCTAGTAGTAGGACCCGCCCGTCTTTGTGACGGTTCGGGATTCCTCGTCCCATCCCTTCCTTCCCTATCCCGTCTCAGGAGGCGTCGTCGGGCTCCTATCGCGGCGGCGCCTCCTTCCTTCTTTCTTCCTGTCCTCCCCCTTCTACGGTGCAGATGTGATAAGCTTCGGCTTCAGACCTCGGCCCAGGAGAGTAACCTCGCGAGCCCTCCGCGGGGTTTCGTATCCACTGATCTATTCGTGCATCGCCATCGGGTCAGATGAGTGTCGAACTGATTGTGAGGTTTCGATCTAGTTACATACCCTTTTCCGGGTATCATGTGGCACGTGAGTGGTCAGCAGCAGCCAATACGGTGTTAGTTGGTCATGGTTGATGCAAGGGCGTACCCAGGATCAAAACTAGAGGGGGCAAGGGGCGTGGTCGTTCAATTGTGAAAGGTTAAGGAAACTAAAATTTCAAGATATTTATAACAGCGCTTTATTAGTTTTTAAAATTATTTGTTCGAAAAAATATTTTTATTTTAATTACATGTTTTTTATGCACTATATCAATTTTATTGGGTGTAAAAAAATACTTTTGTATTGAAATAAATTTACTTTTGCTTCTAGGGGGTGGCAGCTACCCCCTGCTGCCCCTCGCTGGGTACGCCCATGGGTTGATGCCTATGTTCGAACATGTCGTCCGATTTGACGATGCCAAGATTTTGATACAATCCTCAAAATATTTGGTTAGTATCATGAAAGTAGCAATCAAAATTCAGTGGGAAAAGAAAAATTTCGATAGAGACTCAAGTCATTGCAAAACTGTGTGGAAGATGTTGGAAAACCAATGAAGTACCTACATTTAACGGAGCCTACCATATTGGCTGCTATTGACCAATCACATATCACCTGGCTGCGGGCAAGGGTATATAAGACGAAGGGCATAGGGAGATCAAGGAGGGGGGGCACGTGCCTCCCCCAGACCCATATGAAAATATGCAAAATATTTAATACGGTCCCATTACTATTGCATTTGTTTTGTGTTACGTGGTAACCTTGTGCCCCCCAAGAACAAAATCCTGGATAAGGCCTTGCTTTAGCTCCCCCCAGAAAGATATCCTGGATCCGCCCCTGATGACAGGAACCTCGCGAGTTGAACATCAAAACGTCGCATCGGCAATAGTAAACCTGACCCGATGGAGAACCCGAGAAAAATTCCTGTAATTAGTTCACTGGGAATGCCAACCATTCTATTTCACGTCAACAACTCCTGCAAAACGGGTCATAGCATCTCAGCTGCTCCTTGGCCTCGCTCAATGAACTTTCATCGTTCATTATTGTACACACCCATGTGAGCATTCCCATCCTTCAATGAGCAGTTCTCTCTGGAAGAGAGAATGAGCCGAAACTCTAATGATGTCACCAACTCATGGAAAGAATGGGTGGCAAATTTCCTGATTTTTTATGTTAAAATTATAACAGGAGAAAGACTGACTGCGGAATATTTTGTTTGTGTCGCAACTTATATCTTTTCATTACATCTGCTGAGTTACGACACCATTAGTTATCCCTTGGTTAAATTGCTCTCTGCATATGTAGATGATCCATCCCCTATGGTGCAAATGACCTTAGTTGGTGGTCGCATCTTCTGAATAGTATGCCATACTCTTCGGTACCATCAATGCGTGGCATGTTTAAACAGCTTTTTGCCCCTGTTAACAGCATAAAATTGTAAGCAATCTCTCATTTGGGTTATTTCCCTTGACAGTTTTTCCCAAATTAGTGGCTGTCCATGTTATTCTGTGGCCCAAGCAATGGGAATCTACGGTATATATTGTTTTTTAACCTGATTATAATCACATGTTGAGCTTTTTTCATTATACAATCGATGGCAGTGGCTGTGAAATTGATATGGATACTCTTTATTTCAGCTTGACTGCCATGAACGTGGAAGGAGATGTGTCTTCTGAGAGCTCATCGGGAAAAGCCCCAATGAAAATTTATGCAAGTGTTTACGTGCATGAAAAAGATGGTGAAAAGTCTGATAACATCGATGACACGTGGAGGGTGGTTAAGTTGTTAGAAGACTTGAACTGTAAAATAATCAATGATGAGGACTCACCTCCAGATGAATCAGAGGAGGACAGAGAAGCAGAAGAATGTTCGAGCATGAGTGATGACACGTCAGATGATGAAGATTCGAAACCTAAACCCAACACTCACCATGAGGCAGTCATAATTAACCAGATGACAAAAGACACTTTACACAGCTTGGAATCTTGTGAGTACTGACTTGGCTTTAGATTAGCATGTTATGAGTGGGTAACACTACTGATGAACTTTTAGTTAACATTAATGGTGAAATCATACACTCTTTTCGGAAAATAAAGAATTACAATGTGTAAGATTCATTGTATTTTTATAGGTAGTACCCAGGTTTCGTAAATACTTACACTATTAGCAGTGACGTAAATGAATCCTCATTTTTTTTGGGGGGTCTGAGTACTCTTGCCTCCTACACTAAATTCTCCCAACGATGTTTTGTAATTGAATATACACAAATAATATTATGTCTATATGAAGAATTATCACTGCATGACATTGTCATGCCCTCTCGCATAATTTTTTAAACTATATAATTCACACTACAACACATAACTTTGAATTTTATTACCCTCTTTCTTGGGAGGTGGAGGCTTGCCCTCCCCACTATATGCCCCTGATTGTCAGGTTCGATGATGCTGCTAAGTGATGAAACTCATAGGTCTTGCCTATTGGAATTCAACAAACCTTACATAGTGTTGTAAGATCTTAGGTTTTCCTGGTGTAAGAGTTTCAGAAAGGATTCTTGGGTTCTCCACTGGGCTCCCTGTCGATTTCTGTAACAATAATGCCTGTTCGCTATCCGTTTGAAGCCTGTTGGAGATTAAGTGAACTGTGTACGATCAGCCTATGAACAATCTCAGGCCACACACTAATGGGAACAACTAAAGAACAGTTCCAACAGTTTGTACTCTGTTTGCAGCTTGTTCCTTAGAGGGAGGCAACGAGCATTTCGGGAACAGTAGTGAACAAACTCTTAACAGGCAGAAGCTGGTTGGTTGTATGCTATTTGAAAAATACCTTATCATGTTGAATAAAACTTTAGGGCTAGACAAAGAATACCTAATCAGAAATTTCTGTTTGAAAATTTCAGATCTGGAATAGTATGTTCTAGTCCTGGAATTGGATGTGTATGATGCAGTATGGAACTGATATGGAACTATTACGGAAACAATATAGAATGTATCAGTGCTATAGTTGGGAAAAAAATTTGGGAAAAATTGAAATTTCAAACTCCAAATCTTATATTAGTTCCAAGTTGTGCCATGAGATAACTCTGAACAAGTACAAGTACAAGTACATAATCATTTCCGTTTTTTCTTTCTAAAATCCATTGGACAATAGGGAAATTGCATACTTTTTATAAACAGTATGCTGATATACTACAGTAAACACTTAGTACCGCAATATACTTTTTTCCGCTTAAAATTCAGTTTATACTCTAGAAAATGACTCCCAAAAGTCGCCCGAGTTTCGCGGGCTAAAAAATACCGCCCCCACTAATCTTTGGCTGTGACGTCATAGTTCAGTACGAGTCCAAGATCCAAGCCCAGTACCTGCAGGTTTGGAAGAGCCACGTTGCGTTTAAAGGAGAACGTGGGTGAAATAAGGAAAAATTACAAGTGGTGCATTGTTCCTCTGTGCAATAACACCCCAGAAAAAATTTTCGTCTGCATTCCCATGGAGGAAATTAGAAGAAAAGCCTCGATGCATGCCGTCTGTCGGGATGAGCGTTACGGAAAAATAAGAGTATGATAAACCCGTGTGCTATGTGAGCGAAGATAACTTTAATATAAATAATATTTCCATATTTCATTGACTGAATAACTTGAAACTGAGATTTTTCGATAATTCGGCCGCCGTAGAATAAAAACTCAACTTCCGAACAAAAATCGAGATAGGTGTTTCTCGATGGTTACGATCGTTACGATGGACTCAAATTATTAAGGCACTTGTTCAATTTCAGTTACGGAAGGACATAGAAAATTCCATGATGCTTAAAATCAAGGGAGGAAATATGAAAATATAGAGCAACGTTGATCCTCATGCATTCGAGTGCCAGCCAAGAAGACAGCGTTTTCTTCTACTCTCGGCGTCAAAATGATGTGCCGCTGTACTTTGCAAATTTATATCCTGGCTTCACCACATGCTATAATAATGAATTCAGATTATTTTATTACAAAAAAATTGAAAAATGTAGACATGGTCAGTGCAATAAATGACTCCGCGCACCGAAAAATTAGCCGTTTTGTCAACTTCATGAACTTTGCAACTCAACCTAAGGAAAACTACTATGTCTACAGCATTCATCTTCCACATTAATTTACACTCATCAGTGCGGATTAATAAAATGGCTTTTGGGTATTTTTAGAACTTATATTTTGTTATAAATTAATGAAAATATTTAAACATTATCTTGTCCCATAGTTTACCCCGAAAGATAAAGGAAGTTGTAGATGGAAAAAGAATGGAATCCAGAGGTGGTCACAAAAAATGAATCGCAGCATTCTTTGATTTAATTCTACGCCGTTGCTTGCTTTTCAAAAAAAAGTTGAGTCACAAGAGGAATGTTCCGCGGCCTTTGATTTGGAAACTATGGAGATAAGAATGGACATGTGTGGATCAGCAATTTCCATTTAGTTGGCTGTCAGGATAAACCAAGGATCCATTTAAAGGTTGTCAGGCCATCGTATAAAGATAGGACTGATGTGCACCACAGGGGAAATGGGGTGTTTGAGGGAAAGTCAAAGCCAAAGTTGCCCAAAGAATGTGCAGTTCTATGTTGCTCTTTCCCCAGTTAAAACCAAATAGAAATTGGATTGGGATGATATTTTCACCACGGGTTCCAGTGATAGTGAAAGTGCAGGTGATCACGGTCATCGTCGAAAGTCATCCCTCTAGGATTTCCGATACGGAATTTTTAAGTGACAACCGATCGCAATGACGATGAGCTCGCCTTTAGAGAAGGTTTCAGATATATCGTGAGAAAAGCTCCCAAAATGTATTAAAGACTCTGTTTGGAAAACATGTACATTTTAATGCTAATTTAGGAAGTATTTCATTTCAAAAGTAACTTATTAACACCTGAAGACGTTGTGTTTATTATATTGATCGAAGGGCGATTGACCGATTCTTTCTGCAGAATAGGAAGTGGCTTCGGGGTTTTTAGTCACAAGATGGTAGATTGTGTTGGAAGTTCGTCTATATTATCGCTACTAAATTGAAACATTAATCCTCAGAGCTTCCTGTCGCCCTCAAGGCAAGGTATTTTTAAGTTGAAAGTATCATCGACAGCTTCGAGGTGGAAATAAGTTCACCATAAGACTACCGGACTGCCAAAAGAATACACATTTCACCTGGGTATACGCTTTCGCCAATATTATACGCAAGTTTCACTTTGTTATGAACTATAAAACATTAAAGATCAGCTACCTTTCCATTTCTCGGCATCGACTTTCCGAGCCGACGAATTCTACAGTTTCACTAAAATACCCTGTTATCATGATGGAATCAGTAACAGGAAGCTTGCTAGGATCAGCCTAAGAATAACCATATGTCTTCATCTTTACGCAATCTATCGCTTTCAATGGAGGAGAAATAGATCAAATAATAGCCCTGAAGTCACAATGAACAACTCCGATACGTCTACACTTCAATAAATGAATCATAACCACGCCGTCGCATGTATTCAAGTATTCAACCTATACTATGGCCGTGCCGCCGTGCCTCGTACTGAACTATGACGTCACTTTTCTACCAGCCAATCATCGGGCGTTTTCGCTTCTCACTTGCATTTGAAAATTCTCGTGAACTTTGATGCATTAAATATCGCAAACCACGTCATAAAATAATAAAAAAACTTTCACCGAGGTATGCAAACATATATTTTTAAATAATTTTGGGGCTATTGATTATATCTGAAATATATGCAAGTTCCCTATTTACAGTAGGGCTATTTTTTTACAGATTTAAAAGGTAGTTTAACCGGCATGCTTATAACTTAAGTTTGGATTTCAGGGGTACACCATACCGACCCAACTACAGCACTGGAATGTATGGAACAAATATGGAACAGTTGGTACTTTGATGAAGAACAGAAATGGCAATTTCCACACTTTTTAATTACAAATAGAATTTTAATAGAACAAAATATTGAAGTAAAAGGGTTATAAAGTAAAATTGAAAGCTCCCTTTTATGAATGAATGGCCTTCCTTTTGTAGATTAGTTGAAGCTGTCGCTAACTCTTGCCGGGCAGTTTACAATTTCTTCCACTCCCCTTGACCTCATCATCAACTGTTATACATGGGTTCTTGTTGTTTATTCTCTTGACATAGATTCCTTCCCTCATTGAATGGTTCTCCCAGAACAAGGCAGTGTTCTGGAAATTTAATGAGGTCATCAAGTTGTAGGCGGTAGCTTTCATGCTTCTTAGGCTGTTTGACACAGGGCATGTTATGGCACAGGTTAGCAATGAAAATATTTGTTGAAATTGCAAGAATGTGAGCTCTGAATCAGAGCAGGAGCTATTTTGCCATCTCGCATACTCGCCTGGGTCCTAGTAATTCTCCGCTTTTGCACAGTGCAATTTTGATTGCACCTTGGTACATTTGTCAGATTGTGCAATGGGGTGCCCCTTGTATAATGGCCGTTAAATTTGTGAGAGAAATGCTGAATGACAAAAATTTGTGTTGTCGTATCTCATCTTTCCTCTCTAGCTTTCAAATTCTTTTAATGCATGCACTCAGATTTGGGACCATTTTGAATTACCACAATGGAGGTAGAGGCAAGAGCACAAGAAATCTACCTGGTGCAGCTAAATGGTTTATGGACTTAGAATAACTGGGACTAACTGCTTGTCACTCATTAGTGCAAATCAGCTATAGATTTTAGAAATTGATTATTTTCATAACCATGGCTCTAAACATGTTCATATGCATGTTATGTTTTCTGATGTAACATTAATTTCATTTTGTAGTGGCTAGTAAAAATCCTGATGCCGGTTGTTTTATCCTGTATATCTTTGCACGGCAAATTGGCAACAAATTGAAAACTAGTGACAATAATGACGTGGACGTCTTCCAGCTTTGGAAAGCAATTAATAAACCTACCATTCCGACCATATTTTTTGTTCAGGTGAGTTTTCTTTCTTTTGGTGCATGTGGGACTGTGCTGTTTTCTATTGTAAAAAGTTTTGTAGCCTTCAAAATTTTCCTAGTATTTAAATATTTATTAAAACTGACGGTTCATTGGCAATATCTGTTTATGTGAAACTGAATATAAATCTAAGGGGCACTAAGACATGCAGGGGCTGTTCAAGTTTTATGTACTTATACTTGAACCGTCTTTACTAACATTATATTTGTTAACTCAAAAGTTAACACAAAAGGCTTCCCAGAGGCAAAATGTGAGATGATACCATGCAGCCAGGCATTGGGGTAGTATTCAGAATGCCATCACTCAACATTTCTTGATCAGTCTCATGCATATCAAAGTGAAATTGTGTATATAAACCTTGTAAATACATATGTTGGAAGTTATATTCATCATTGGTCGTCGCCAAAATGGGTTTACCTAATAGTTTGGAATTTTTTTCTCCAATGGTGTTTATCTCTAAATTCCCCAGGAATTTTTTTATAAATTGTACGCTCTAGTGGGTTGGCCAACATTGTCTAATACATATTATCCAATTTTGAAAAAATTTCAGATCTAAGATCCTGAAATATTGGGACAACTTTCCTGAAGTAGGCAATTTTAATTGTGAATGAAAGTCATATTATGGCCCAACCCAACGTACACCCCTTGTCCTGACTGCTAATCCTTCTCAAAGGGTCCAACTCACTTTTTGTCAGAACAGTCAAGTATCTCTCACCTTTTTCCATAGAATATGATTCAGGTGAGGGGAATATTATCACCTATCTAAACATTAGTTTGGCTCCAATGCAGAGCATAACCTGGATGACGAGAGGTGATAGTGCCTGTTCGGACACTTCAGGAATATTCCTCAAATTCAGTTGCCCAATTTCAGCTCTTCAACAAGCCTTAGTAAGTTTTAAGCCTTAGTGCTCTTGTGGTTGAAGGATACTCTCTGCTTGTGAATAGAGACCCTCTTCCTATTTTTGTGACTTTCTTCATGCTGTTTCACATCAGCGGCATGTATAGATCCTCATTTTGGGGAGAGGGGGCAAGCCCTTCGTTATGTTCCCTCGTGAGGGGAATATTATCACCTATCTAAACATTAGTTTGGCTCCAATGCAGAGCATAGCCTGGATAACGAGAGGCGATAGTGCCTGTTCGGACACTTCAGAAATATTCCTCAAATTCAGTTACACAATTTCAGCTCTTCAACAAAAGTTTTGGCAAAAAATTATCTGAATTAATTATGATTTGTCTTATCTCTGTCATCAGGGTAATTCAGAAAATGATGCTGATGAGGTTCCAGATATCCTCTTAAATTCAGAAAATGCCACGGATCGCAACAAAAACACCATCACCAGCGTAACCACCATTCCCAAGTCAGCAAATGTCCTTCTAGTTTACCTTCCTAAACCTGGTAAGTCTGTTTGTTACTTTTTTTCATTCCATGTTTTCTGCCAGTTATCAATAATGATTCAGAGTATGTTTATTCAAGAATCACCAGATCAACAGATCAAGAGCATATTCCCAAAAAGAAAATTCTTTCACCCCCTCAGTCCCCTATAGTATGTGAAATGCCATCAGAAAAAAATCCTCTGGATTAGAATTAACCACGGATCTTTGGCATTTACCAGAATATTATTATTATTAATGTGATTTTATTGGTTTTTATAAACATGGTCTTGAATTCCTCTGTAAATGGACCTATAATGCTGATTTTGTTTAATTTCAGAAAATTTAAATGTGTCTGTGCCAGAAATTCTCAGGGAGGAGTTACTCAAGAACTTAGAAATTCACACCAGTTTGATAAATGTGAATAGGATGTTAAGAGAAAAGGGGTGCAAATCAAGTCCCAAGTTCAGCTCAACAGTAATTGAAGATTTGCATCTGACAAACGGGTATGTAATGATTACCTTCATTTTGCGCCATTGTCAATTTTACTTTTAAAAAATAGTGTACATTCCTGATGTGGATCTTGAACGATAGAATCACTTCCATGTGGAATCAGTAGGATACATATCAATGGCTAATTTCTAACAACACGTATCTCAAAAATATATATTATAAAATATAATATGAAAATAAATAAATATATATATATATTAGAGATGGGTCGAATAGTAGATTTCTCGAATTCGAATATCGAATTCGAATATTAAATCATTGCTCGAACATTCGAATACCTCGAATACCAGAATATTATTAATATGATGAATGCTGGAATGTTTGACTCGGTTGCCTATGCAGCAGGTAACACAACATTTTGGGGAGTAATTTTGATTTCCTTTAAATGATTCGAACAGGAATTTAGCTGATTAATGAATATTTTAATTTTATGGAAACAATTGGGCATATAGTTAATTCAACTAACATCGCTTTACCCCACTCCTGCTGCCAAGTGCTAGCTGACAATCTGAGGCATTTTGAAAAATACAAGCTCTTTTCCACCGGATTTTCTTCAATTATTTTCAGTCCATCTTTGGGAGTTCTCACGAGATAAGAAAATAAATTGGAATGCTATCAGGGAGAAACCAAATATTCTGAGAAAATATCCCTTTGTCTGCGACTGTAACAATAAAGATTTATAGCACCACTCATAAATTGTAACTTGATATATGTTTTCGGAAAAAAATACCGCATCAACTTCCGAGAAGCTCTGCTGCTCGTATCTAGTTTCGCCAGAATGCTAAGTCTCCGTCGTATTTTGATATTTATTTCTTTGCGTAAAATGCTTAAATAAACTCAGAAATACGTCGTGTTTGGTCTTATTCTTTTTGAAATTACGCGCACATTACTAATATTTCAATTCAATAAAGGTGTAACATCAATTGACGAAAGTCATTCTTAGACACCTTTTGTGCTAATAGATGACTCATGCAGCGGTTGACCTCCACAGAAATGGGGAACTTCGAAGCTGGTAGGAAAAAAAAGGTCAGTGGGGGCGAAAAGGGAGGGCCCGAAACACGTTTCTATTGTTCTCGTGTAACTTGGTATTTTTTCGAAGCTAAGGTCTTCGTAATATGATCCCTGCGCGAGCTGTGACCTTTTTTTATTTCGAAGAAGAGGAAAGCCTCAGAGGGGGGGGCTAGTGCTGAATGGAGAGGGATACCGGATCTTGGGAAATGCGCTAATGCAAGTATCCCACGGTACTCACACAGCAGTTGACCTCCAGAAATGGGGAACTTCGAAGCAGGTAGCCAGAAAAAGGTCAGTGGGTGAGAAAAGGGGGGAGGGCGTGAAACACGTTTTTATTGTTCTCGTAACTCGATATTTTTTTCGAAGCAGGGGTCTTCGTAATGCGATCCCTGCGCGAGCTGGGACCTTTTGTTTGATTTCGGAGAAGAGGAAAGCGTCAGAGTGGGTGAGGCGAGTGCTGAATGGAGGGGGATAGCGGATCGTGGGATATGCCCTAAGGTTGCTATCCCACGGCACTGAAGTTCTCCTGGTGGGGGGAATCGGGGATTTTCGGAATTTTTCACCCGACCATTTTCGGTTCCCCTCGTCGAACTCTTTTCACCGCTAAAATCCACGAATTTGATGTAATTCGTCAACTTGCGTAAAACGGCGCTGCGGGCACTAAATGACTACAGTTCTCTACATTTTTCCGAGTCAACTACCAACGACGTGCGTGCGACAGTGTATGACGCGAAATTCAAAGTATTCGAGGTATTCGAGGCGGTACTTTTCGCATAACTATTCGAAACCTCGAATATCGAATACTTTCTAATATTCGAGGTATTCGAGTATTCGCGGATACTATTCGCACATCTCTAATATATATTTTTAATTGTACTCTGAAATTAGAAACCAAAAATTCATAGAACTGAAAAATAAGCATAAATTTCCGCACTAAATGTTGTTTTTTTTGCTTGAATTTTATTTTTTAAATGTCATTACACTTTGTTTAAGATACCCTTCTCAAACCAGCCAAATATTGAGAAATGTGTTGTTAGAACTTAGCCATCGATATGGACTATAAATTAGATAAAACATATAAGAATATGTGCACAAGGACTTTGGCCCCCCCCAAAATGAGGATAATATTTTTGCACTTTAGCTCTTTACTGCACTGCTTAAATCTGTCTTAGAACCCACATAGCAACGAACCTCTCAGAGACGTCTCACTATGGTCTCGAATGACTCGAATATCACGTATGTCTCACAGATGTGTCGGAGATGTAATCTTGAGACGTTCAGGAATTAAAAAAAAACGTATTTAAACGCCATCAATGCCTTCCATATATATTTTTCGGTGCAAATCTGCAGTTTTGATTATTAAAATCACGACATTTAATATGTGTTTCTTATTTTCAAAAGGTGATCCATCACAAAATTTGTCGCTAAAAATGATCGAGAAAAGTAGGCCATAACTGTATAATTTAAATTTAATCAGTTTTTTGCCTAAATTTAAAGCATACCATAGTACAAAGTCTAATGAGACATCTCAGAGACTTATGTGAGACGTCTCGAGAGATGTCACATAGACCATTTTTTTGGACATAGTGACATCTCAGAGATGCCTCTGAAGCTCTCAGAATGTCTTTGAGACGTAACATGTGATATTCGAGACGTCTCAGAGACGTATCCGAGACGTATTTCTGCTATGTGGGAACTTGTAATGCATCAACTGGTTGCATGGAGTTTAAAAATTTGACATTAATTTTAACCCTTTCGAGACGGTGAAGTTCTCGTCTTAGCATGACTGAGCCCCGAGAGATTCTTCCGTCCCCTCCGTATGGAGCATTTTCGCAGGGCATTGGTGAAGAAGGTTCTCGCTGATAATCATGCACTCTCAGCACCAACCTTTTTCGACCCTTCCTAGCGGGGACTCCACATTATCTCAGACTCCGAGGGTACTTGGGCTCCCTCCCTTCGGGGTTTAAAACCCTGCCAGTGGCATTGGTTCGCCGTCAATCATGCTTTGTTTATAGGAATTAGCTATATGGATTACTGTTTCCTGCACGCAAATTGCAGACTTTGAATTGAATTCCTTGTTTTATTGTGAGAATTGTCAAATTTTCAACGAAGCTCTACCGTCAATATTAATGCATTTAATGCAGCAACAATTTCCATGTTGATGTTTATACTGAAATTGAGATATAAGTTTTTATTTATCGTAGAATTTCGTTTAAAAGTTGTAAACGCTGCTCAAAAGACATTCAATTATTTGTTTGTATTTTTGAGAAAAAAAAACAAATATTTATTTTGAAAACTGACTTAATGAACAATTGAATGACCATGGTCACTTACCACAAAGAGGGGTAATATAAGACGAGGGGTCCGGGTACCTACTTTCAGATAGCCAAAGTCCCGCTTTGTTGGGTCCAGAAACTAAGACTTCGCAAACCTGTGACTGTCATAAAAGCGGGAGAGCTAGGAAACGTATATATTCGGCATTCATTCACCTGCGTAGGAAAATTTCCGACGAAAATATATGGCTTTCATCTCCCGGGTCAAGAAATGTCCAGACGCATATTTACATCTTTAGTAGGAAAAAGGTTAAGTATCAGATGCTATGGAGTACGAGTGCTTATTCAAAAATTATTAACCTTAACTTAAATTGATCTTGCCAAAAATATTTTTTATATAGCCTAAGGAGTTGGCGTATGCAATTAAAACTCTAGTTTTTCACAGCTTGAAGTCTTGAGGCACCTTCCTCTATTTAGATGTAAACTCATGAGAACGCATATTATGGCATTTTGTTTTTATAACCTCCCCCCCTCCTACCCCCCGGAAATGTAAAACATATAAAAACACAATTATTTTCTTTCATAAAATGAAACAAAATATTTTTTTTAATGAATTTAAAAAAATTTTCTTTAACAAATGATGTTTTTTTCGATTATGAAAAGTGTTAAAATTAGTTTAAAACCCATTACTTACAGTTAGAACCCTGTTTTTTAAAAAAATTCCCCCCTGGTTTTGGACGCCCCCCGCAAACGAAATTCCTGGCTACGCCACTGCCTGCTAGCTCAAATTAAGTGGAAAAATCATTTTCCTTGATTGGGATTGTCTCTCGGATCTCTCGAACGTTCTTCCCAAGTTGCACCAGATGTTCTACCACTTGAACTAGCTAGGCATCTTCCTCTGCATAGTTTCTCGCAGGAAGGAGATGAATTGGTAGTTCAAGTGGTATAATATCTGGTGCAAATTTGGAAGATCTGGTTCCTGTTCCTTGTTACGGCAAAAGAATTTTCCTCTGTAGAATTTTTGCTCTGTAACAACTTGCCTATTCTTCTGCATACCCACTGCATTCTTTTTGCCTGGAGTAGGAAAGTAGAGGAGTGGTGGTGCAGGAAGTATGCATCTCAATTTCTATCAATTTGTATATTTATTCCATGATTTTTCAACTGTGAGACATAATTGGTTGAAGTTTACGACATTCATCCTCATAACCAGCAGCACTTATTTTCCTTGCAGGAGCAGTATGGTCAGATGTCTGACTGCTTAGGAATGTATCCCAAGTGCTCATCTGTTTTAAAAATTAAATCTTTTTGGCTTAATTGGAGTAGCATCAACATTTTGTGAAATCAGTTCAATTTCAATTTGAAAATTTTGAAAAAAATTGACTTTGTTTGATTCAAGATGGAAACCTCTGATTTGCTGAGAACTAATGTGTGCTTGATTGATCTGTTTACTTCAGAGAACCTGCAGCGTTACCGGAGAAGTATAGCTGTGAGAGGAATTTTTTGGCTTATGCTTTCCTCTTTGGCACCTACAGTCCAGGTCTGGATTTAGATAACCTGGATGAAGATGTACCTCTTGATAAAAAAAGTCTAAGGGTCTTGGAGGAGGAGTTCGGAGTAAAACTTGAATTTTGTGTTGAAAACCATTTAATGAAAAAGGCAGATTTTGAAAAAAAGCTGCTTGAAAGTAAGTATGAATATGACAAGCAACATATGCTATCTTTACATTCTATCAGCCAACTGGCACTGTTGGTTGAGGGAAATAACTGATTCCATTTCTAGGACTGTAGTCCTATCAAAATTTAACTAAGCTTAAATATATACAGCTCCTTTATCCAACTATAGTTTGAGGGTTGTCTTGATTTTCTGTCCTGTTATATGGGTTTCATGACAACCATTTAAACTATGTACTGACTGACAAACCGTTTGGATGCAATTATTATGCACTATTTGAAAATTGGCTATTACATATTTGCTATTTAAGCAAATTCAAATTTTTCCACTTCAAAGATCTTTTGAAATTTACATGTAAAGTCAAGTTCTCCTATTTTTCTCCTCTTGTATTATTTACATAAAATATGTAAATAAAAATGTCGTCTTTGGGAAATGTCAACATCTTCTGGGGACTCCTATGTTTTTGTACAGCCCTTTTCATTATGTGCACATGGTTGGAGGTGGAGGCTTGCCTTTTAGCACTCTTTTTATTTTTGCATTTTCGGGGAATCTGCCTGAGCATTGAGTCTGGTGTTGGTGTTAAAGGTGTTTGGAATGGGGCAAGAATAGGAACTCATTGTTTAATTCCACCTCCACTTATTTTGGGTCTCTTTGTTGCTCATTGAATGTGGTTTTGACTGGGCATCCTCATTTGCACAATACAGTAAACTCTCTGAGAATGTTGTTGTGTAGTGGCTTCAATCATTGGTAGTGAGGCTGTAGGCCGAGATACATATAATGAAGAAAGTATTCCTTGTATCTCAAAGTAATCAGGATAGTTTTAATGTCTTTTTCAATGCAATGGCATTGGAAGTGCTTTTTCTGCTTCAGTAATTACATCCTGGTTTGCATGATATCTTTGAATGGATTAATTATAATTATACCTCCATAAAGACTCCCAAGACTACCCCAATTTAATTTATATCAGGTAATATTTCTGGTTACCAGGGGAATCCTTGCCTCCCTACTTAAATGGTATTTTTTTCCTATAAAAGTACAAAACCTGTACATTCAAGTACAGTAGATTCCGGTTAATTGGGACATATCGGGACAGGCGCACCTTGCCCCAGTTAAGCGGCTGCCCCAATTAGGCGAAATATCCCATATATGGCATAAACAAACGTTTAAATGATAGAAAGAAGTCTAAAAAATGTTTATAATTCAAATGAAATTTATTAAACTAATCATTTTCTAAATAAATCCGTGAGAATAATGTATTTATTAACATTTTTCAATATTTTTTAAAAATCTTAGCTAAAAATATATTTCACAGCCTCAGGCGACGCTGAATGATTTTCTTTTACTGATTCCTATGAAAGAAATATTCACGTTTTATTAGTTAAGAATATGTGATTCCCTAATATTTCTTTTACTTATAAACATGCCAGTACTTACTGTTCAAATCTTATCTCCTCGTCTGAGGAATTTGTCTAATGTACCCTGCTGCATTCTCGTCATCCTTGTCGCGCGAACAAAGTCGGCACAGACATCTAATGACGACATTGGGCTACCTTCGTTGCCCTCTTGCATAAAGAAGAGTTTGAACCCCTCAACGAACCGCTTTGGATCTTGAGATGTCACTCGGCTACACTCAGGAGTGATTTCATCTCCATCACTATCCTCACCTTCCGCTTCACCTTGTTGCCTGCATAATATGGTTTCAACAGTATCATCTTCACAGTTTTCATTGGTGTCATAGCAGTCCAAATTGCAGTCAATATTATCGAACTCTTCATGGCTTGTTACTTGGTGCAGTTTCGAGCTGAATTCACTTTCAGGTTCTGCTGGAATGTCGACAACTGCGTTGGAATGGTTTAAACTGCAATGATAAAACCGCCAGCTTTCAGCTAGAAACATTATAGCCTGCAGAATGTTTACCTTTGAACTTACTTCTTTGGCGGTGGGTGACGATGTCAAAAGGTTGTCTTCTACAGATTCTAGAATATAATCTACTAATTTCCCACGGTAAAGTGTTTTCAAATTTTTAATGATCCCCATATCCATTGGTTGCACCAAGGATGTTGTGTTTGGGGGTAGAAATTCCAACTGAATATTTTTTTAGCTCACGTGAGTAATTGGGATGCCCCATACAATTATCAAGTACAAGAAGAATCTTTCTTGATTTTTGTGCTAATTCTTTATCTCAAGTGGTCAACCAATGAGTAAAGATGCTTGCAGTCATCCATGCTTTGCTATTGGTGTGGTACTGCAATGGTAAACTGTTTATTCTAAGCCCTTTGAAGCATTGAGGCTTAGCCCTTTTCCCAATGACTAGATGAGTTTTTTTTTAACAGTTTCTGAAATATTCGAACAACACAAAACAGTGATGCAATCCATCACCTTTTTGTAGCCTGTTAGTCCTACAGAACTGTAACAAAGAGACCCATTGGTGTTGCTCGGTAATACAGTCCCCTTTCATCGGCATTGGAAGTGTCATCAGCAGAAAACTTCTGGAGTAACTTGGGCAGTTCGCTCAATTTCCACTACTCTGCACTCACAAAATCAGCATTATTTTTTTCTCCGTGAGCTCTCTTAACTTTTATTTCATTTTCTTTCATTTCATATTCTTGTCTTCCTTCTAGACAGCCAACCATCTATTGCCTTAAAATGGTCATGACCAAGTTTCAAAGCTAGTTCCTCCGACTTCTTTTTTAACATTGGACTGCTAACTCTAACCTCTTGTTCGCTCTCAATCAAAAACCATTGGTTTAAGGCATCCTCAACATCTGGATCCTTACCTTGACATGTGCATTTTAGGGGTGGTGCTTGCTTTCCATTGTGGCTCCATTCTTCTCTCAGCTTATCCTGTTGATGCAATAACCGAGCTATCGTTGATTTCGGCACTCCAGTTATCTCAGCCAAGCGGCAATGACTGGATTGGGGATGATCTTTAATTTTTTCTAGTATAGCAATTTTTTCAGCAAGTAAAAGGTCCTTATGTGGCATTTTACTCAAGAAAAGGAGTGTTATTGAACTCTTGGCACTTAAACAGTATCACTTATTCAGGGTTCCCTTAGATCGTAGATCAGAAGATAAATCCCACCACAGACAATGGTTTTAGACTGTTCGTTCTGAGTTGACTAGTTCCGAGTGGTAAGAAAAATGACTTCTGGGCATGCGTCAACTGCTGAGATGGGGATGGAAAAAAGAAAAAGGAACGAAGAAGCATTGCAATCTTCTAATGGCGATAGCTCAGTTGTATAGGTAGTGGAAAGTGGGAGAGGGGATAGACCACATGAGTTAGTTGAATTTTGTGTAAGATGACGCAAACAAAAAGCTTTTGGTAAGCAACATTGTTTATGTCAACCAGTCTCCTCTGCTCGACATCGGCGAGTAATCTCTATAATTTGGCTCGTACCCGCTTGTATCGTGAACCCTCAGCATGGGTGTTGCCACTTCTTATCTTTATCATCATCCCGGGTTGATTCTATCATCTGTAGCCCAGAGGAGTCCTCTCCTCTTCAAAACAACATTACGTTGAATGAGGTCTCGTGGTCGGACTGAATCCGAATCCTCTGATGGACTAGAAGAGCTTTAAGAATAAGGCAGAAATAGGTACCCTTGTGAACAAAAGGACTAATTGTTAAAAAAACAGTACGAAAAATTTTTAATTTCCTAGCGGGTGTAGCCAATGTCGCCGACTCTTGGCCCAATAAAGCGGCATGCTGTCCCAGTTAAGCAGAGAAAACTCTAGGATATTCTACGATTTGTTTCTGTTCTACAAGATCTGCCCCAATTAAGCGGCTGCCCGTTATAACTGGTGGACACACTTACTGGAATCTACTGTACAATGAAAACAAAAATATCAAAAGTTTTAATGAATTTTTGTCTTAGGTAGTACTTAAAATGTTGTTTTCCGAGGCTCATTTAAACAAATTTTCCAAGAATGCTTAGGGGTTATGGAATACCCCCCTTCCAGTGGGAAGGTTTATCTATATAGCCCCTAAGCCCCTGGCAGCATTGCTGGCCCCCCAACATAAAACTCCTACCTTCACCCATGCTTGGCTATGCTAGTGCTCAGGACAACAGGTTGGAAGCGCTGTTGGAAGGGCAAAGTTGCTTTAAAAAACCCAGCTTCAGTGATTGGCAATGATCAGAGTTCAGTAAATAATTTATACTTAGTAATTTTCACCTTTTACCCCTGTGCTCTGATTGGTATTGTAATATTAAGGGGGGGTTTTTCATTTTGATGACTTACTCTGCTGTGAGAGATGAAGTACACGAAGAACCAGCAGTTCAACACATTGTAATATAAAATCAGTAATTGATATTGACTAGTACCCACACAGCACACGGCTGTCCACCAAGTGGCCTACGGATGTGCGTAGGCCATCCGCATTTATGCCAGAGGATGTCCACTGCATGTCCGCATGTCAGTAAAAAAGACTGCCTATGGATGTCCTGAAGGCGTCTGCTCCGACACATTTAGGACACATTTAGGTTAGGACTGAATTTTGTTTCTTACTAATAAATAAATACTATTCCGGACAAGAATTTAAATAAATAAGGCATAAATTTCATATACAATATTTATTATACTTCTTTTATACAAGAATCTAACACAAGACGTTACATATTACTTATTTGCCTTCTTCCCCTGCAAGTGCTCCTTGGCATGCCTGATCCACTTTCTCACAGTCACATATGCAGATTAGAATCGTGTGTGATGCAAAGCATATCAGTGGTGAAATGCAACACCTTATGTGAGCACTGAAAAGTAATGGTTACAGTGTCTCTACCATAAAAAGAGCGATGAAAGAAATACACCCGCTTCAAGATGACGACCACAAGGGGAAGAAGCCATTGGCATACGTATAACTTCCATACATCTCCGGAGTCACCGATAGAATCGCTAAAATCCTTCAAAAAGGCAACATCAAGACTCGCTTCTGCACAGTGAAGAAAATTAAAAATATCCTGCCTTCACCGAAGGATAGCCATCCTCCCTTTCAATCCATGGGAGTGTATGAGGTACCCTGTTGCTGCGGCAGAAGCTACGTGGGACAGAGCAAGCGTTCTATCTCCCAAAGGCTTAAAGAGCATGAGAGAGCGTTGAAACTACATCTGTGGGACGCATCAGCGGTCGCTGAACATTATGCCTCCAACCCTGGGCATAAGATAATGTTTAACGCTTCACGGGTATTGGCAAAGAGGGAAGAATATCACCCGCGTCGTATGCTTGAATCCGTCGAGATAGCGAGAAGGTCAAATAACTTCAACAGGGAGGATGGATATAACCTCAGCTGCAAACGGAGAGGGTTCCTGGCCCAATCTAATGACCAACGGCTATCGCCTTCCGTGAAAATTCAAATCGGGTCAACAATTAATGAAACCTATATAAGCTTGGGACGATTCTCTCCCTCCCATTCTCTTGAAAACGCTCACAGTTGGAGGAGTGAAACGTCAAGCAGATAATGTTAAGTACGCAGCATTTCCTGAAAGCAACCACCAACACTGTGAAGGATCGCTTACTGCCAGCACCAGCTAAGCTGAATTCTGTGGCCATATTATCACTGATCACCCTTCTCATAATTCACTAGGTGGCATATGAGGCAGTACTTCTTCCTATTATCTTCAAGTAGACTACCTGTTTAAGATGAGTAGTAGCTTAGAACATTGTTTATGTGGCCAACATAACATATGATACATTGAAATATGAATGTCAAATATTTTGGAATTACATGTCCTACCATCTTATCAGCAGAAGGTTCATTTTTTAATTGCTCCTTCAAGATCCTTAACTCAGCCTCTCTGGATATATTTAAGAATACTCAATAAGTTAAAAATTTAATATGGATTAATATTCTCTCAGGATTCCCACCAGGTTGGAAACTCCATTTCAGCCGATGTTAAAACCTCCGACTCAGGGCACAGAAAGTCACGACGCCGACGCATCGGCAGAAGTGGAACTTATATCCCGGTGGGGATCCTGAGAGAAGTTAATCAACATCATTCGCTGGGAAAGCATCAAATGTACTTCAAATTTGTACTCTCCTTCTAAGAACAGCGGGTGCTGGGCTTCGCGGTATGATGGTTGCTATTTATATTTTGAATCTTGACAATGCAGCGGCTTGAAAATTTTGTCTATATGAAAAAATGTGGTTGACTCACGGATACTTTCGTGCGATGACTTTTTATGACCTTCGGCGTGAATTATCAAGACTTCCAGAATATTTGATATCTCTCTTTACGATATTATACTTTATTTGATGATCATTAAACAATCACGATGTAAATTCTTTGTGAAAAAAAGGGTAAATTAGCTATTGTATTTGGATTACTCAATTTTCATTCTTTTGCACCTAAGTGTGAGACCTTAAGAAAATTTTTCGAATAAACTGTCCTTACTAATTTTGGTCCTGTAGGACTTTACAAGTGTGGTCAAAACTTTCATACAGATGGGACTCTGATTGGACATCTGCTGGATGTCCGAGATCAGACAGTGTGCAGACGGATGGCAAGGACGGCAGCCGGTAGTCCTCTGGCTGTCCTGAAAATACACGGACAGTGAGAGGACGCGCCGGACGTGCAGCAGATGTCCTTTGGCAACAATGTGCTGTGTGGGTAATTTCTCCCAATGGTTCAATAATTAGGCTGAGTGAACACTTATGTATGTACCACAGAAATTGCCTGTTTTCAACACCGTCAGTTATTAAAAAAGAGAGTGGATTTAAGAATTAGGAAACTTAATTGTCTATCAACTAGTGGAGATGTAACAATGGAATAAGAATATAGGAAAACAAAATGCAATATACCTCAACACTGAGGCTTGCTATCTCATAGGCAATCATTGCCATTTCTGACCTTCTGATATGAGAGCATGATTAGCTTTAATTTAATTGGAAAGGAAAGGGTAGTATAAGTGGTCTGAAAAACTTCCCGAAAACTTGAGTTTTAATATGCCGATTTGCCTGTGCACATGTTAACCACTCCTTTTATGAGCATATGAAGCATGACCATTTCCAGTCCCTAGATTCCAAGTCTACTTTGACAGCTATTTAATTTGCTTTTTACATTTTGAATTAAATTTTACTCTTTTCTTTTTTTTCAGTCCTGCAAAATGAAGAATTGGATTCCTGTGATGGCATTATAATAATTTTGTCCACTCATGGAATGGAAAATCTTTGCTTGTTTGCATATGATGGGTGTTTTACAATCGACTATGTTTGGCATAGCCTTGCTAACTCAACGAAATTGAAGAATAAGCCTAAAGTCATAATAAGTGATGTAAGTCTCTATGAATCATGAATTTGAGGGAAGTACAGTACACTACTGATTGTCCAGGCTAATGATGGGGAGAGGTGACAAGAATAATCAGAAAACAAGGATAATCCAAAATTTACTTTTATTTCTTGTAATTTCCATAATTCACGTAAATCAAACAGTCTATTATTACTTACGCACATTGCCTATTACTTTAAATTGCTCTCCGGGATCATTAAGAGCTTTCTTTTCTCGACCGTGATCTTTTTTACGATGATAATGTGATTGTAATTATATTCCTACTGCTATATGTTTTCAAGTTCTCAGTTCATTAGGTAATAACTGTTTAGTATTATAGTAACAAAGAGCACAGAGCTTATAGTGGGGAACCATCAATCATGCTTGAGGAAATAAAAGACCCCTCCTCATTTTTCATTCAGTGGAAATAAATACAACGGTGTAACATTCAATTTTAATTCAAACAAACTGAGATTTTAGTGTTCGAGGAGAGCCACAGCTGGCAGTCCTTTGGTCATAAAGTTTTAAGTTTTTTGGCCTACTGATCAAACATATGTGACAATAATAACGTTATCCTGACGTGAATATAAAAAAATTTATACTTTATCCTCATATTTGCCAACTCAAACCGTGAGGGGTACACACATGAAGAGAAGTTTTTTTTATGAAATTTTTACTGGCCGATGCCCAATTACATACAAGTTATTGCACATGGATGAGCTTATGCTTGATTAAAATTGAATTATGAGAACAAAACAATAAGAGAAATAAATGGAAATAATGCAAAACATAAGGATGCAATGTATAACTGAACATAAGAAATTGATTACACATTGTTGTCAAATATTAGAGGAAAAAAGAAAGGATAGATTCATAGATTTATGTAAGCGGAATGCTCTATACATTGGAATTGAAATGATGTCATTGTTACAGCATTTTTGGAGTAAAATAGAAATTAGCTGCAGCTGCAGAGTTAAGATAATTTATGTGGCCCGTGGCTCAGAATTACTTCAATGGCAAAAAGTTTTTAGTGCTTGAATTTGAGGATATCAGTCAATGTCCTGTGAACAAATTTCTCTTCATTGATGTTAATGCATTACAGGCTTGTCGTGGACCACGATATAATCTGGAAGGGGCAGTGCCATTCCCTGGGAAAAATTCTAAAGGAGGATCCAGTAAAGCCGTCCCATTTAGACCAAGCGGCCGTGATACTGCGGGTACTCCTAGCATGGATGACATGTTAGTTGCTTTGGCTTCCGTTGAAGGTAGGTCAGCAGAAAAGATCGACTTCCAATTTTTATGCTGTTTGTCATGGTTGTTTGCACTCGGGACACCATTTCACCACCAATACTTCAAGCTCTGCTCAGATTAAAATCATTAGTTTTAGAGGCCAAAGGAAATGGTTGAGGGTATTTCTAATTTGTAATAAATACAGTGGAACTTGGTTAGTACGTTCCTCCTTAGCACATTTTTCTTCTTAACAAGGGGATTTCTCTTGGTCCTGGAACCATCTGAACAAAATACAGGTAAAACTACTTGGGTAGTACGTTTGAAATAGTGGCGCTTTCCTGGGTAGTACGCTCAATTACTTTCCACGACGAAACCCGCAAGTCATTTCCTACTATCTTCTACAGGTGTTTAAACCTTCGAAATCATAAGTTATTTTATTATTTTCAGCCATTGACCTTCTTACTTTCATCCCACACCTCTCTTTCTTCGACCTTGATGCATCCAAATGGATTTCTTGATGCGAGGGGTACGTGCGTCATTACTTGACAAATGTTGTGGGAGCAGACAATACTTTGGATCTCCACGCGAAGCTAAATGCAAAAATACTTGATCTCAGCACAAGAAATAGAAAGTAGACTACCTGGGACAAATTTTTCATGTGAATTTAAACTGTAAAATATAAAAATACGCTTTTAATAATCTTTAAGTGTGTTATTAATCGTCATATCAATTTCAATATATCAATTGATATGGTTTCATTCCAAGGACAAATGCGTAAGGCGGTTGCCGTGATTTATGGTAAATGAAGTTTTGCCCATTTTTATGATGTTTGAAAACAACCAAATGAATCACTCAGAGTTATTGTCATATATTCAGAGTAAGCTCTGAGAGAGAAGAAATTATGCTTTATTGTCCTCTTAAAACATATACATGACAAATCACGGGAAAATGATGCCGTTTTTATTTAATTGCCTCAGGGAAATCTATGAAACATTATGATTTTCATTCACATAGTGCCGTTTTTGCAATGCAGTGCTCATTTTCAATGTGGAAAGGGTTCAGGAAGGCGATATTACGAGAACTTCCAAAATTAATTTTAATTATTACGACTTTTCCACTTTCCTGGTTTGCACATTTTCCTGAATAGGACATTCATTTTTTTGTGGTCCCTTCCGAAATGTACTAAACAAGCTCTTCACTATATATTATTCTGCATAAATTTAAAATGTGCTTATGTAGGATATTTTCATTTGTCACCTTCTATGTGGATCTCATGTGTATTACACATCTCATTGCATTTAACTGTATGGTAAGAGCATCATATTAGGTAATTTTTTTTAAAGTATGTACATATTAAGTCTGATACATGCTGACTATCATTTGCTTATGACTCTGCCTATACTGAAATTAGTATTTGTGGGTGTCCAGCCTTATGGAAAACTTAGAATATGTACTTGGAAATATCTAAGTATTTTATTTTTACTGGAAATAACAAATTGACTCCAGAATTTCCCATAGTTTCAATAAATAAAACAGCAGTAAAAGTTACTAAATTCCTACATTAAATTACTCTTGTGTTTTATATTTTGTATGGCTGGATGAAATATGTACCACACATATAAGCGCCGAAGCAAGGAGGAAGCTGCAGCTTCGGGGACTGTCTTGCTTTAATTTTCATCCAACTCTGATGACATTTTATTATTTTTGTCTTACAGGAAAGCCATCATATGGTGGCATGGGCTCCATTTTTATCAGCAATCTGTGCCATACATTGAGAAAACATGGTGAATTGGATTTTCAAACAATCCTCAGAAGAACTATGGAAAAGGTTTCATTAATTGAAACTCAATACAAGCAGCAAGTTACATTCACCTCTGCATTGCAGAAACTGTTGTACTTACCGAAAAAAAACTGCCAATAATGGTATGTATACAATCATTGCCATCAGATTGGGATTAAGAATATTTTTTGTGTGTCTCTATGAAAAATTTCCTAATTCCTAACTAAAATCTGATATGAAACTGGTCATGTCAAATTTGGAACAGGTATGGGAATGAAAGAAGGATTTCTGGTAAGCTGCTTTGATGAAT
Source organism: Ischnura elegans (assembly GCF_921293095.1). NCBI lineage: Eukaryota > Metazoa > Arthropoda > Insecta > Odonata > Coenagrionidae > Ischnura > Ischnura elegans. Next base: position 83,104,044 of record NC_060256.1, on the reverse strand, counting down.
TTTCCTCTGGCTTCTGAAGAGGTTAGGCTCTCCATTTCTGGCAACAGTTCAATGTAATACTTTTCCATTGTCTTCAGGGCTGGTTGATGAATATGGAACTTTCTTATTTGAAGTTTCTTATTTGATCTGGTACTTAAGAGTGACTTACTAGAACAAGCCTGACATTTTTCTTTAATATAATGTTAACCTCACCGTTGTAAAAATTTAATCAGTTAGACATTTAGACAAATTTTTGTGCTAAAAAATTCTACCAGATGGTGCAGTAGCAGCTCCATATATGCTATCTCTCTGTGGCATGAGTTCCCTAATGTGTATAGTGAAGCCTGTATTAGGTGTCTAGGGATGGTTCCAACGGAAAATGGTCATTATAATGGGAGATCATTGGACGTTTCATTTATTGCAAAAAATACATAAATACATATATTGTATATAAACAGGCAACTACCCATCAAAGATCAAGAAAAGATAAATTTTGATAGAAGCACTTAGATATAAGATTTATGTATGGAGAAAAAACTGTTGCTACTTAGCCCGTTATGGCAATAAGCAGTGATAAATATACCATTCAAGGTTATATTTATGAAGGTTAAAGGTTATCTAAAGAATTTAATGCTATTACGATGAGTGAGAATGATCAACAAATATTGAGAGTATGCAACCCGCGTGCCACTCAAAATGTCTGCCTGGGGTGGTGAACTCTTGGTGCGATATCTCGGGAACCAATGGGCAGAAATGAAAGATATTTGAGTTGGTTCACCACTAATGTCTAACGAGATATTTTAAAAAACAGAAAAGTGATAGAATAATCTTAGAGTCACATCATCTTCAGTTATGTTAAAAAAACACCCAAAAAATACCAAAATTTTAAAATTGTAAGTGCAATGCGGCACATTTTTTTGGTATCTGATTGCAAAACTAATTTTCATTATTTATTTTCTCATCAAATGGAACAAAACTGGGGGGGACATCCCGAAAGAAATTTGAAAACTTTAAAAAGTAGTGTACTCTAGTGTACGTAGTTTATTCGGAAGCCATTTTATGTAGGTAGTGTAATTTTTAGGTCAAATTCATGAGCTTCAACCCCTTAAACTTGAAAGCAACCCCCCTCCCTCAGATAATAGGGTAGTTTCCTTCACCAAAGAAAACGAAAGGCGTTGATTGCGATTCGTTACCCACCATTAGTGTATTCATAATATACAAATTATTTGGTTTTAGAAATCCCAGTTTAGACGAATGGCCACGGTCAATTTTAACCTCATTTGTAAACAGGCCAGATTGGCGCCAATGCGATTCCACTCCAGGTGACGTCACAGGGACCTAGTTTCTATACGAGTAGATAGGAGTTTTACATTGTGCCTCATGCATGCATTGGTAATCTCAGACAGAGCTCAGGGAGACATTCCTTAATAATCACCTATTAAAACTGCCTATGGTCAGAAAGTTTCCTTCGTTTGATAAGGTATTAATAATCCTTATTTATTTTTTCTCCTTTTTCTTGACCTTATTTTAATATATTGTGACGAAAAGCCTCGTCACGGCGCATTCTGCGTCCAGCTCTTCTCCCCGATTCATATTGGCGCGCGGCAACAGCGAGTGATGAGCGACCTTCTTTTCTTTTTCCTATGTTGTCTGCTAGAATTTAGCATGTCTCTTGTTTTGTAAAGGGTATATAAGGCCCGGTATTGTGGGATGTGGGGTTGGATTCCTGAGAAAGCGGCAGTTGTTCCGCTAGAGAAGACGGAGGTCAGCTGTGACAGTGCCAAGGTGGGGCGACAAGACGGGGCTGCGGCAGACGAGGGCTACGGCAATTTCGGAGGTCGGGCAACGCGACCAGGGGAAGGGCGTGCGCAGAGAGAAGCGTGGAGTACAGCGAGACACGAGAAAAGTGTCCTTGCTTTTTCGTCAGGACATCACGACATCGTCCAAGGATTTGCGGGAGGTGGTTCCCCGCGATGGACGCATCGTGACCCGGCGGCCAGGATTCGGACCCGCCGTCTTTGACACTTAAGTACTCTAAACCCTCTCCCGGGACGGGGAAATAATCCCGATCCCTCCCCCGCTCCAGCCAGCCCACGCGCCCTGTACGAAGAAAGTCCCCCAGTGTGCACGTGTGTCATCCTAATACTCATGTGGCTTCTGACACAAACTCACGTCTCTCTTTCTCGGTCTGAAGACCATTTTTAATTGTATCACGATTCTCCCGTTCTCGTCATCCCTTCTGGTTGACGTCAGACTCATTTTTGATTGAACAGAACGTGGAGCATGTAACATTTGAAAGTAGAACGACGAACATTACTCATAATTGCCTTTGAAGTGCAGCAAGATTTCGAGTGCCCGTGTCATAGCAATCTCTGAGAGTATAGTGTTATTTTTGTCCATTTTTGTTCATTTACCCCAATAATCATCTCATCCCTCATTTATTAGATATAAGATTTCTCTTTCTTTTTGTGTATGGCATATTTGCTTCATTTTTATTTCTGCAAGTGTATCATTGATGTCTCGCCCAATTCAGCATCACTATTCCATCCCTCATTAGCGTTTAAGGACAGAAGTGTTCGTTTATTTTTCTCTAATAAATTTTTGTATGACAGTCATTCGCTGTGTACGAGGTCATTCATCCCCTTGCTGTGCCATTGTGTTTAATGCCGCGAGTTCCCATCTTGACCGCGAGCCCCAGAACCTACGAAAAATTAAGAGCTCGGATAATAATCTCAGTTCGACGGTGCATGGCTCACGGGAGTGTTCCGTCACATCTGGCGCCCGACAACGCGGGGCTCGATCAGGGGAGAACTTGCCATTTAATTTTAATGTTCGTTTTTGATGCCACGAGGTTGGCACGTTTTGATCAAACGGCGTGTTGGGCGCGTACCGTCACATCTGGCGCCCAACAACGCGGGGCGCGATCACGAGGGGATTTGCATTTAAATTTTAATGTTCGTTTTCGATGCCACTGTATTGGCACATTTTGATCATTCGGCGCTCGCGTCAGCTATTAGTGCATTTCACCCACATGAATGCGCGTGACCACGAGCGAACTCGTGATTATTATGTAATTGGGTTCAGGTTAGTCGACCATTTGTTAGTTATAGTGTCACGCCATTGGCAATCCATTCTCAAGTTTGAATCCGATTGTGTGTTTTTCTTGTACCATTGCGTTGTCGGTTTTCTTTTCTATTTTTTTGGTGTTTGTGGCCGATGAATGGTGGTCTACGGGTCGTTGGGGTATCCCTTTGTTTTATTCCTGCTGTTTAAGGGGATTCAATTATGGATACGTCCGACGATAAGGCACCCGCGTTTACCGTGTATCGGGAGGTCGCGAACGAAGTAGACAACTCCGATGACAAGAGCGTGAATTCAGAAACCGATGATTTAACTGACACATTCCGGGGAATGCTGTTAGATACGCCGGGTTCTGGCATGAGTGGGCAACGTAAAACACAGCGTGAAGGTGACGAGGGGGGCGAAGCCAGCCGAACCGAATCGAGTCACGATTCTAATGATGATTATGTGTCTAATAAAACAATCTTATTGATGATACAAAAGATAAGCGCTCAGCTTAACGCTAATTATGAAGGCATACAGAGCATGCGCTCTGAGATTAGCGCTCATATTAACGCTCGTAACGAGAGCATGAGCGCTCAGATTAACGCTAGGAACGAGAGCCTGAGCGCTCAGCTTAACGCTAATAAAGAAGCCATACAGAGCATGCGCTCTGAGATGAGTACAAATAATGAAGCCATACAGAGCATGCGCTCTGAGATGAGTACAAATAATGAAGCATTGCGTCAGGAAATTAATCATAATCTACGACAGGAAGTTAGGAGTTGTCATGATATTTTAATGCAGGAAGTTAATAGTTGTCATGATATTCTACGGCAGGAAAAGTCCGTAATTAAAGATAAACTAAACAATGGTGAAACTCATTGCCTAGAAAAGGTGAATGAGATCGCGAAAAATGATCGCGATGAATGTCTAAGGGTGGTTGATTCACAAGTTGAAAACCTAGAGGTGCGCACAGACGCTCTAGAACGCTCTTATAATGACATTGCAAATCTTAAAAAGCACGAGGAAAATGCCGTCGAAATAGACGAACGCAGGGTAAAATCGCTCGAAGCGGAATTTGAGGCATTGAAGGATAGCGGCACGCCAGTAGCAACGGCGACGTTATCAAGTGAGTCATTGACGAAGCCCGTGTTCTCCGCTCGAGACGCCGATCACCCGATAGCGTTTTTAAAAGAAGTGGAAAATTGTCTCTCGATGATTACCGTTCCGGAAACGATGAAATCAAAAATGATTTTTACTGAAGATTCGGAAATCGGGAGGGAAAATTTAATTTTGTTTGCAACCCGCCAGTTAAGAAAGGCTGGGTTAAAAAGAAAGCGTAGTCAAGACAAGACCCATTCAAATTTTCATGTCAGGGATTTAGTCTTGTTAAGGACACCTAAGGTGTCTGATACCCAGCTTGGGTTGTTTCATAAGTTTTTTCATTTGCTCTCGGGTCTATTTAGAATCTCAAGTTTAGTTTTAGTTTGTTGCTCGTTCATCTGGCTTATTCTTTCCGCGATATGCATGGATTCATCTCTTTCGTTTGGACACATCTTTTTCATTCACCCCTTAGGAAAGAGATGCATCCATGCAGGGGGGCGATGTGACGAAAAGCCTCGTCACGGCGCATTCTGCGTCCAGCTCTTCTCCCCGATTCATATTGGCGCGCGGCAACAGCGAGTGATAAGCGACCTTCTTTTCTTTTTCCTATGTTGTCTGCTAGAATTTAGCATGTCTCTTGTTTTGTAAAGGGTATATAAGGCCCGGTATTGTGGGATGTGGGGTTGGATTCCTGAGAAAGCGGCAGTTGTTCCGCTAGAGAAGACGGAGGTCAGCTGTGACAGTGCCAAGGTGGGGCGACAAGACGGGGCTGCGGCAGACGAGGGCTACGGCAATTTCGGAGGTCGGGCAACGCGACCAGGGGAAGGGCGTGCGCAGAGAGAAGCGTGGAGTACAGCGAGACACGAGAAAAGTGTCCTTGCTTTTTCGTCAGGACATCACGACATCGTCCAAGGATTTGCGGGAGGTGGTTCCCCGCGATGGACGCATCGTGACCCGGCGGCCAGGATTCGGACCCGCCGTCTTTGACACTTAAGTACTCTAAACCCTCTCCCGGGACGGGGAAATAATCCCGATCCCTCCCCCGCTCCAGCCAGCCCACGCGCCCTGTACGAAGAAAGTCCCCCAGTGTGCACGTGTGTCATCCTAATACTCATGTGGCTTCTGACACAAACTCACGTCTCTCTTTCTCGGTCTGAAGACCATTTTTAATTGTATCACGATTCTCCCGTTCTCGTCATCCCTTCTGGTTGACGTCAGACTCATTTTTGATTGAACAGAACGTGGAGCATGTAACATTTGAAAGTAGAACGACGAACATTACTCATAATTGCCTTTGAAGTGCAGCAAGATTTCGAGTGCCCGTGTCATAGCAATCTCTGAGAGTATAGTGTTATTTTTGTCCATTTTTGTTCATTTACCCCAATAATCATCTCATCCCTCATTTATTAGATATAAGATTTCTCTTTCTTTTTGTGTATGGCATATTTGCTTCATTTTTATTTCTGCAAGTGTATCATTGATGTCTCGCCCAATTCAGCATCACTATTCCATCCCTCATTAGCGTTTAAGGACAGAAGTGTTCGTTTATTTTTCTCTAATAAATTTTTGTATGACAGTCATTCGCTGTGTACGAGGTCATTCATCCCCTTGCTGTGCCATTGTGTTTAATGCCGCGAGTTCCCATCTTGACCGCGAGCCCCAGAACCTACGAAAAATTAAGAGCTCGGATAATAATCTCAGTTCGACGGTGCATGGCTCACGGGAGTGTTCCGTCACAATATAAAATGATGTTTCCTGGAGTTTAGGTCAATAAATTAAAAGTTAGCAGCCAACGTTTCGTTTTATTTTAAAAACATCTTCAGGGCTATGTTAGATAAAAATTGTGAAACAATATAGAATGCAGAGAATTAGGCAATATACAATATATATACATAAAAAAGGAGCAATCAGGTTTTTTTATAAAAAATATAATTTATAGAAATATATATATAAACATATATATATGAACAGAATGGATTATACAAAAAATTTTGACATACCTCTAAACTTTGAATACATTTATTATATTTGGTTTCTACGGTATTGCCACAATCCTTATTTAAGCCAAGCGCTACCAACTAGCATGGTACTCTCCTACCTAGTAGCAGCAGCGTCGCATCAGCACTCATAGCCTCACCCCAAGGTTACCTCACTTGCGGCAGCAGGAACCATAACGACGTTACATGGAGTTTTCCCAGCATTCATACTTAGCCGTTGCGTTTTCGCGCACTTGAAAATTTTCACTTTTCATTTAATCGCAAAAAATAGATACATATGTATCATCATTTAAAAATCTAAAAGTGTTAAATGCGTACTCCAGGAGTAATAATCTTTCGATTTAGGCAATAAAAATATAATAGGAAACCACCCTTTTACTAATTTTCTCTTGGTGATTTGAGTCAATATTTTTGTTGAATGATTTTTGGTGAAATTGGCTGGAAAGAAAGAATCACGTAGTATGTACATGTCAGGTTTCATTCTACTATCATCATTTTAAGATCACCATTAAAACCTATCATAGTGTGTACATATCAGGTTTGGCAAATTGGCTACTTTTAAGTAAAAAAATTCTTAATTTAATTTTTGGTGGTTTGAACAGAAAGCAGTCAAATAGAGGAGTTGGAGGGTATTATTTTTGTAATTTTTTGTTCCAGTTTGATTGATGTCGGGTGAATGACTTACGCTGGATTGACAGCTGAATCTTCTTCCATATCTCATATCATACTGATGACTACAGAATCCTACTCAACTGCCCAGTGGATTTGCATGGTGCATTGCCATAAGTGATCTTGATTGATTGGGGCATAAATAAACCCCAGGACAACAATTTCACCAGGAACCATTGAAATTTTAATTTTTATCATGGTGAATGAGTCGGCTATGAAGATATAGTAGCTGTGATTTGTTATAACTTCATTGTTTTGAGATGGGAAAGTGTTGCATTTATGTCATATGAAATTAATAAATGAAAAAATTGAATAAAATGGTGGAAAATGTCTCATTGATCATAAAATCCATTTTGTTGACCATTGAATGTGCCCTAGTGCTTTAGCAATCTCTTTTCCTTGATCGTACTATGTGTCAAAAGTAATATCAAATTACAAAAAAAATATCAAGTATGATAAGAGTAATTATGTACACCTGTTAAATTTGGCTGAATGGCACATTTAAATTAGATATATTCATGCTTCCTACATATCATAAATCTTATGATTCTTCTTTCACAACAAATATGTATGCATATTGATTCAAGCTTTTGCCGATCATTGATTACAAATAAACTTTTTTGTTATTTTCCAAATTCTTTTGTATGACTTCCAGTGGTGTTTCCCTTGCACCTTCGAGGCTTCTTGAAGTGTGACAGGTGCCTCTTCATCTTGAGGCCGTAGGCTAAAGTCGAGTAAGCCAATAGGAAAATCTGGCCCTGATTGTTTGACATTGGCATTCAAAGTGAAATGCGACCACATATTTTGGAAATTGGAGTATCATGGGATAGGTGCCCCTAGGCTAGTGGTTTCTTCTGCTAATTTATTGCAAGTAATCACTGCAATGGAACCACTTTCTGGGTGGGAGGGGGGGAAAGGAAAATCCCCTTCCCTGGCAATGTGACTACTAAAGCCTGAATCACACGATCACTTTTTTCTATCTCTTTAGAGCATTGGTACAGCCAGGAATTTCGTAGGGTGGGGGGTCTAAAACCAGGGCAGGAAATTTAAAAAAAACAGGGAACTTAGTAATGGGTTTTAAACTAATTTTAGAACTTTTCATAATCGAAAAAACTTCACTTTTTTATAGAAATATTTTTTAAATTCACGATTTTTCAATATTTTGTTTTCGTCTATGAAGGAAAATAATTTTGTTTTTATTTTTCGAGGGTGGGGGGGGGGGGGGCCAATGACCTCCCCCTTGGCTACGCCACTGCTTTAGAGGGATCAATTCTACGGTCGATCCGATGATGGCGGTAAAAATTAACATTTCACGGGATCATTTTCCATGATGGTTCGGAGGATGGAAATCCCATCCAGTTTTACCATGAATATCACGTAAGAGGATCCTGAAGACTGCCTGTAAAAGTGTTGTCAACCACCTTGCATTTCAAGGGCGTACCCTGGATCATAACGGGGGGGGGGGGGAGGGGAGGGGGAGGGAGGAAAAGCCATGGTCTAGGGGTTCGGGGCAAGCCAAGTTGTTTTTTTTTTAAGAAAAATTTTAACAGCGCTTTATTAGTTATGAGATTATTTCCTTGAAAAAAATACCTTTATTTTAGTTACATATCTTATACTAATACAAATCATTTTTCGTGGGTTCAAAGAAAATTTGTTGAATACTTTCGTTTCAATTCGGTACTGATTTTGCTTAAAGACTTTTGCGACTTTTGCTTCTAGGGGGGGCAGCTGCCCCTCGCTGGGTACACTTATGGTTCAGCTGTTGGCAGTGGCGCCGACTCCGCCAGTGGCGTGAGGGGGCCCAAGCCCCCTCAAAAATTCGTTATGGGTGTGAGGAAAAAATGTGCCAGGCTTGTCGATTTTCCCCGGAGTGTCCAGATATATCAATATTCGAGTTATCAGGGTTCTAATGTTGATCATATGACTTTTAAAATGCTTAAAAAACTTAAAACTCACTACTTATAAAATTTCCCGGGGCAAGATCCCCGGTTTTAGCCCCCCAATATTTTTTGTAAGTCGGCATCCCAGGCTGTTGGCGATTTTTGGTGAGTAACGTCTAAATTTTTTTTCCAACTACAGTATTGGGTATACCTCAGGGTGTAAATCGAAATGTATTGGTACACATGATGATGTGATATATCAAAGCTGTAACTTTTCATTGATATTAATCGCGTTTACAAAAATTACTGTCCTCTGTTTAACGCACATGATGACTCATACTTATGTATCAACAGGAGACTTGAATATGGAATCAGCTGCATTGTGATAAAAGTTATTTAAAGAATGCGAGATATTGTTGCAAATGAACAAATGTATCAGTTTGTGCGCCGTTAAAGTCAGGAATATTTACCGGTTTTTGTTATTTTTTAATTATTTAATAATTAATTTTAGGAAACAATAGCAATATTTAGGTATGCCGTCGCATGTTCTCTGATAAATTCTGTGCATTTTGGTACCTCATTTGTAGAGTTTGGTTGCGTATAAGTTGAGAAAAAGGTATCTATACATTAGAAATATTATAGAAGATACTGCAAAATATTGGATCGCATTGCACTCATCACTGGGCCGTAGATATTTTTGAAAACTGATGATCCGGCCGAAGTGGCAGCAGAAATCATCCCTCCAAGGGATGGAATCCCAGCCGGCACAAACCATCAAATTTCTTTTTGGCAGCTGGATGTCATCCAGATGCAAAGAGTATGAGTGCATCCTTTTATACAGATGCCGGTCCACCGCCGAGGGGATGAACCGCCGCACTTGGAGAGATGCCGTGAGGATGAGGATGCACGAAAGTGCTGCCATCTAACGGCGGAAAATTGAACTCGGTCATACTAGTATTCCTATATTGCTTGTCTGGTTCTCTTTATCTCGTGATTGTTTTACACTACTCGGGATAAATCAGAGCACGTTTTATTTCATGAATATAACTTTAATGACTCAGCATAAAACAAGAGGCAGGCGAACACAGGAATACAGGCGTACACAAGACAACATATGAGAACTTCAGTACAACATTGCTATCCATCGGAGTCCAAAACAAACGCAAGAGTTCAAATCCAGGAAAGTAGAGGCCAATGAGTGCGCGAGGGTCGATACCGGGAGATTAGACAAAATTGCTGCAATGGTCAGAATAAAAAAATATCACTATAAAACATACCCAACACAACACTCTATCTACGAGGCTCCAACACGTCGAGATAGGGATAGATGGCTACAAGACGACAAGTCCATACCTACTGCTGTAGTCATTGGTAGTTCCGTATGTCCGTGAAAATCTTGAATACAATGAATAATTATAATAATAATAGTTCTTGAAATTTTATAATAATTAATGCGAGGACTTGCAGATATTTTTAAGTATTAAACCACATCATGAAAAATATGGCATTCATAGGCGCAACTAGCAAAGGATGGCAGAAGGATATTTGGTACCTAGCGCATTTTGTCACGCATTGCATCCACTTCACATATAGATGCGGTATGGGCTGTGCCGGCTGGGATTGGACCTCCTCCATAGGCGGATCTAAGGGGGAGAACGGGGGCACGTGCCCCCCCACCCCAGACCCTTAAAAAATATGCAAGATTTTTAATACGGTCCCATTATCATTGCGTTCGTTTTGTATTACGAGGTATCCTTGTGCCCCATACAGAACAAAACCTGGGTACGGCCTTGCTTGTCCCCCCCCCCTGAAAGAAATCCTGGATCCGCCTCCGACCTCCTCTATGCAGTTCCCATGGCTGAAACCATCGCTAGCAACGTTCTTCGGCTAATCAGAACACACGGCCCACAAATATTACGTGAGAGCACGAATATTACGTAATAGCATCCTCAAGTCGGCGACCAAATGTGTTGCCATACACCGCACAATTACCTAATGGGGTTTTTAAAAGTCGCCACTATTGTCGCTGACGGACAAATTGATCCGAGTTTCACGGGGAAATAAGGTATAATTACGGGAATTACCGAAATTAATATACAAGATGATCAAATTCATTACTTTTCCATGCCATTCCTCGAAAGGACAAACATTACATTGCAGATTATAGGAAATAAGTGGATCATCGCATGCACTCAGGCATTTTTTAAACCGATTAAAATGCGGACGAAGTGGAAACAGAAATCAGCCTTCTATGGGATGGAATTGAGCCTCCTCTATGCAGTCCCCTTGCATTAGAGTATCCTCAAGTCTGCCTCTAAATGTGTTGCCAACCACCGCGCATTTAAATGGGTTTACAAAAGTCGCCACTCGCGTCGCTGACGGACAAACTGACGCGAGTTTCAGGGGGGGACATAGGCGGATTTAGGAGGGGGGGCACGGTAGCAGGTGCTCCCCTCCAGACACTTAAAAATAGGCAATATTTGTAATATGATCCCATTATCATTGCGTTCGTTTTGTATTACGAGTTATCCTTGTGCCTTGCCCCCGGAAAGAAATCCTGGATCCGCCCCTGGGGGGGAATGAGGTATACTTAGGGGTGTCAACCGAAATTTATATGCATTATGGTTGTGATGTATCAAATGTGTAACTTTTCAAAGTTACTCCTTGCAATTATAATTGCAAAAAGTATACAAGCATTTTAATGCAAAATATTGGAAAGAAAAGTGGATCGCATTGCACTCATCACCGCGCCGCGGACATTTTTGAAAACCGATTAAAACGCGACCGAAGTGACAACAGAAATCACCCTTCAATGGGATGAAATTGGGCCTCCTCCAGGGGCGGATCCAGGATTTTTTTCTGGGGGGGGCACAAGGGTCTGACAGGTCTTCTCATATTTGAAATTAAAAACAAAATACAACAACCACTATACTAATTTTCTCTTTATTTTGAAGTGATAGTAATTAATATTATGTCCCCTGGTTTTGGACCTCCCCAGGACGAAATTCCTGGCTACGTCACTGGTCAGGATTGACATTGCTGCCAACATTTCGACTTCAGGGCGAACCCTTCATCGTCATCGTCTATCATCGTCATCAGGGCGATTTTCGATTTTTGCCCTGATGACGATGGCAGAGAAGGCCGTCAAAACGTTGGCAGCAATGTCCATCATGACCCGGCTGATTTCCCGAGAAGACTTCATCAGCAAGATTCGTCGGGAAAGCACCAAACCCTTCAAAGATATCCGTGTTAAAAATCTTGTCCATTTTTTAAGCCTTTTGGGGGGCACGTGCCCCCTAAATCCGACTATGGCCTCCTTTATGCAGTTCCCTTGACACGGGTTCTATTGTTACGCCGCGATTAGCTTTCATTGAACGACAATTGTAAATACGGAATGCAATGGAATAAGGGCGCGTCCATAGATTACGTGAGGTGATTTTGGTGATTTTTGGACCCCTCCCTTAGTGAGATATCGTGCGGTTTGGCTCGACCCCCTCCCTCTAATTTCACGTGAGGTTGGTCAAAAGGCATATTTACAGTTTAAATCCAACATATATTGTGGCGGAACATGAAAACGCCACCTATTTTACTGGGTGGGGAGGGCATCAATGGTCCCGAGTACGGAATGATCGAACGATTATTGAGTACTTTGAAACATAAAAAAAATATATTTTCCACTTCAGACATAGCATACACACACACTTATTGAAATTAAATACCCTGATGAGAATGAGGTGAACGAAAAGTGCACAAGATGATATGGTTGAATTGCCCCCCCTCCAAAAGAAATGCAAAAAAGCAACAATTTGTGATTGGTAGAATTCGTGGGCCGAGTTTACAATTTGCCCAAATTAAGTTTTTAGGCTGCTCTCGTGGTAACACTGAATCAGATTTCTGACAAGGAGTCAACAGTTTGATGATTACATACGGCGCACCGGGATAGAGAGAAAAAACCCAAATATTTTGGATACACAGTTTGGGGATTAAATCGGGTCTGGGCGAACGAGCACGGGGACGGGTCGCTGACTGCGACGTTATTACGGTTTCTCGGAGCCTTGAGCAGTAGGAGCCGTCGATGATGCGACACGTTGGACCCCAAATGTCCGTGGGATCGGGGGCTGTCTTCCTCCCGACCTCTGGGCGTTGGTCCTGCCTGTCGCTCGTCTGCAATGTTGCTCTCCGCTGCTGGCTACCTCCGTAGACAATCTCGTCCCGCTAACAGCACTCTTTCGGTACACCCAGAAAAATGACGACCAATCTGGCACGTCATCAATCCCTTTCTGCGTCGATCAGGATCGCGTTTCTCGCCCGTCGACCAAACTAGAATTTCTCGCCAGGAGGCTCTCTCCGTCCGCCGCTTTATAGTGATATTGGAGGGGGATGATACACAGGGGATGGGTTTTTTTGGGACAAGAGGGGTTACACTTGGGCCTCACTGTTGGGTGGGGCAACCACCGGTCCGAGCTGACCAAACACTGAACATTTGTGAGTCACTTTTACCTCATGCCCGGGGCATGACACACTATTACGCACACACTCAGACATACCCACGCTCATCCACACATATGTGATCATCCCCTACTCGGGTCATTACATAACGAGAGAAAATACGTGACATAAGGTCAGTATGTCACAATTGCCCCCCAACACGAAGGAATTTTTCATTGCGAGGGATGAAAGGGGCCCCGCAAAGAAAAATGAGTTCGTGTTACATGGATGAACAAAATAAATCACACAGGTAGAGAACAGAATAAATTCTCACGAGAAAAAGAAATTTGGAATAAAAAATGAAAAAAAATACTTCTTTAGATTCCTTAACACCTATAAGGAATTAAAGAAAATGCATTATAAATACCCAGTTCAGAATTGTCATAACGGGCCAAAAGAAAGGCATTTGGTCCCACCTTTTTGGAAATTTTAAAAGGGCCACTAAATAAATGAAAGAATTTATGAAAAAGACCAAGCTTAGTGTCCGAAACTCTCGGCGTTCTAAGCAGTACCAAGTCCCCAATTTGGAAATGGGAATGTGTCCTTCCCTGGCAAGCCCTCCTCCGATCGGCAGAATTCTTCAAATGACTAGTAGCAAATCGAATGATCGATTCTTTATCAATTTTGGAATCATCTGGGATCACCAGCCCATCGGGAAATCTGTTTGGCGCCTTATGACCGAAATGGACTTCGATCGGCGTGAGATTAGTGGATTCATGAACCACCTCGTTAAACCATCTGTTTATGAAAGGAACAAGTTCAACCCAAGTCCTGTGATTTTCACTACAGTACACCCTAAAAACTCGAGACAACTCTTTCATGACTCTCTCACTTGGATTGGACTGGGGATGGCGTATGGATGAATATATGACTTTTATACCCAGCCCTGTTAATTCATTCCTCCATCTATCGCTAGTGAACATAGTCCCGTGGTCCGATAAAATCGCAATGGGTGTTCCCGCTAATGGGAAAAATTTATTTTTTAAGCAGGTTAAACAATCTTTTGCCTTCGTCCTGTTCAGAGGATACACTTGGACAAATTTTGAGAACACGTCCACGCAAACGAATATATAACGATTGCCCCCCTTTGCTTTAGGAAGCGGACCATAGATATCCACAGCTATGAGTTCATTTGGTCTGGTGGGAATAATGTTGGCCATAGGGCCTTGAAATTTTTTTGACTTAAATTTTGTTCTTTGGCAGATATCACATTTCGATACAAGTTTTCTGATTTCTCTCTCCATGTTAGGCCAATAATACCTAGTTTTTAAAGCCGCCGTGGTTTTTGTACCACCAAAATGTGCATACATTTGGTGGGCAAAGACTATAACATTCTCCCTGATACCTCGTGGTAACCAAATCCGATAATGTGTTTGATTATCGGGCGAATTCAGTTTTTTAAACAGAATTCCCTGACGTAAGGTTGCGGATTCCGCTAGCTTTCTTACACGACTGTTCTGTGCGCCGTCAGCTAAAGCGGTTCCACGAAGACACACTATGATGGGACGCAAATTTCGGTCCTCAAATTGAAGGCGTGAAATGTCTCTGCATTCACCTTCGGGAAAAGGTGCTATGTGAAGGTCGATTTCGGCAATCAGGTATTGCCCCGGAAGGCATTCAGTCCTCGGCAATAGATTCGACGAGTACCTGCTGAGCCAATCGGCCACTACATTATTCTTACCCGGACAATATTCTATCTTAAAAGCAAATTCTTGAATCAGGAGAGCCCACCGGGTCAGACGGCTGTTATTAAAGTGACACTTGTTTAAAAAAGAAAAGGCCTTGTGATCCGTGAGAATAATAAATTCCCTTCCTAACAAGAAGACTCGAAATTTCGTTAAAGTCCAGACAATTGCAAGGGCTTCTTTCTCGGTGTTTGAATAAGCTAATTCCGGACCTTTTAAAGAACGACTTGCAAACGAAACGACCTGATCATCACCGCTATCTCCTTTCTGAAATATGACAGCTCCGATACCTACATCGCTACTGTCCGTTTGAACGTAAATTTTCTTAGAGAAATCCGGAAAAATTAGCATAACTGTTTCCAAGAAACATTCTTTTACCCTTTTAAAAGCTTCGTCATGAACCTTCTCCCATTTCCAAGGATTGTTCTTTTTCAATAACCTTAATAAAGGAATGGTCAAAGAGGCATACCTCTGTGCAAATTTGGCATAAAAATTACAGAGACCTAGAAATCCTCTCAGTTGTTTTAAATTAACAGGGGGTGGAGCGGATTTAATGGCCATTATCTTTTCGGGGTCTGGTTTGACACCCTTTTCGGACAGGACATGTCCTAAGAATTTAATTTGCTTTTGAAAAAACTGTGATTTATTCAAATTTAGGGAAATATTGGCTTTTAAGAGCTTATCAAAAAGCATAGCTAATTGCTTTAAATGATCGTCTACATTGGATGTCGTGACTAGTATGTCATCGACATACACGGTCAAACCATGATTATTTTCATGGCATAAAACATCATGCAAACACCGTATTAGAGCAGAACTACTTGTCTTTAGTCCGAATGGGACGCGTTGAAAAACATAACTACACGAATTAAACAAAAAACCGGTATATTTCTGATCCTCTGGGTGTAGCATGATTTGCCAATACGACGCGGTGAAGTCGAGGCTGGAGAAATGCTTAGTTCCATGAAAACTCAGCAAAACTTCGTCAATGCGCGGCGGAATATCGTTTTCTGGAACGGTTACGCTGTTTAGTCGCCTAGCGTCCAAACATAATCGCACCGTACCGTCTTTTTTTTTACTACCAAAAGTGGGTTGATATAGGCCGTTTTTGCTTTGCTGATTATCCCTTGGGCAAGCATCTCATCAATTTTTTTTGAACGGCTGGTCTGTAAGCTAATGGAACGGGATATGACCGCTGCAGAAATGGCCGATCATCCGTAAGTTTAATCCGATGGATGACTCCCGTGATCGGGTTCGGGATAGAGGAAAATAACGCCTTATATTTCAATAAGAGACCCCGCAAAGCGTCCTTTTCTTCATCATGTAAATGCTTTACATTTTCTATCGCCAATTCTATCTCCGCCTCCCCTACCCTTTCCTCTAAGGCTAAAACAGTAGGAATCTCCCGGGTCCCACGAGCGTTTATCGGGATGCTAACAAGTGCCGTTTCCGAACTCCTTAGCAAGATATGCTTTTTCTCTAAATCAATGATGACCTTGTTATCCATAAGAAAATCTATTCCCAGTATTAATGGTTTAACTAGATTCTTTACAACCAGGCAAATTACCTCGAACTCAATGCATTCTATAGTGATCGTAAGTAAAACCTGACGAGTGATGGGAGGAGACTTCCGACTATCAGCACATATGATACAAGATCGGTTCAGAGGAAAGCAAGGTATCATAGTTTTGATATCTAATTCTTTGAAATATTCCTCCGAGATTGCGGAAATTTCGCTGCCCGTGTCTAACAGCGCTTTACTCTGAACGCCGTTCGCGGAACAATTCACGATCGGACAGCAACGCCTCTCGGCATAAATACTTCCTTTCCTTTCGTCCACTGCGCCTTCTACCTCAATTTCGTAAGTCGCGATGATCTGACATAAAACCTCCGCTTTTTCCGCGTCGGCTGGACACCGGAGGGAGTCTAGACCAGCCGGCGCGAGTTTAAACCTTCCTCCTGGTTTAATGGGGACCCACTACAATGCGGTTGAAGGGAGGATTGTTTTTCTGATGGCAAGTTGCCTCGCCCGCGTCCCCCTTTGAATGTGACTGAGTTCACTCGGTACTCGTTATCAGCTGTCGACGGCCTCGTGTTACTCGACCCGTGCTGCGAACCTTGGGGATTAGCATTACCCACTGGTGGCGCGCTTGACTGATACGTTTGATCATATAACCCAAGCAGCATTATTAACCGATCGACCGTCAGCTGTTCTACAGATTTTAGCATATTTTGCACATTTATGGGAAATTGTCGGATTAATGAATAAATAATTTCCCCTTCAGACATAGGTGGAGAACACAATCTCGCTAACGCTACTTTCTCCGTCGCGAATTGTTTCATCGTGTTCATCTTCGTTCTTACATACTTGCCTGTGATTACATGCATACGAAAATTGTATTGAGTATCGGCATCCCAGAAATTCGACAAAAACTTTTCTTTACATTCCGCAAGTGTGGCCGGAAGCGGAAATAAGGACTTCCCCCACGTTTTGGCATCTCCTTCTAACATTTGAAAGAAAACTTGCGGTTGTAATGCGTGCGGAATATTTACCACCGAGAAGTAATCATGAACTTCCTTTATGAAGGCAATGGGATGTTCGTGACTGAGGGCAGAGAAGCTTGGCTTTGTGAAAGACTGGGCAGGCACAGAAACTACCTGCGAGGTTATGCCCTTTTCTTTAAGAGTGACAATTTCATTTTCAAGCGATTTAATTTTTTCGTCGCGTGCTTTGAAACTATCCTGCTCGCTTTTCTGTGTCGCTACCACTTCCTCAACGTTCTTTTCCAACACCTCGGTACGAACCTTAACATACCCTACTTCGGAAATTACCACCTCTCGACATTGTTCGCGCACCTTCCTGGCGGTTTCATCTATTTTCATTTCAAAACGAGTTTCTACCTCACCTATATTTCTATTCATTTGAGACACCTCCTGAGAGAGAGTCTCCTTCCAAGTTTGAATCTCGACTTGTATTCTCTCATTATTGAGTTTAAACTCTTCGCGTAACGCAGCATTGTCAGCCTTTAGCTCATCATGCATCGACTTAGTTTTACTTGTTAAATCATCATGCATCGACTCAGTTTTAAGTTCGATGCCGGTAATTTTACTTGTTAAATCATCATGCATCGACTCAGTTTTAAGTTCGATGCCGGTAATTTTACTTGTTAAATCATCATGCATCGACTCAGTTTTACTTGTTAACTCGTCATGCATCGACTTAGTTTTACTGGTTAAATCTTGGATCAAGGACACGAGGGTCTTAAGAGTGCCATCCCTCGAATCTTCCGGTAATAACTCCCCCATATGGTCACTAATACGGGCGGTCGATGATGCTACCTCACGCTCGTTTGGGGTACGCAACACCATGCCTGCTAAACCAGTTGTTATGCAATTGGTTTCCGACCGACCGCTGCCCGCATCAGACTCGTCATCTTCGCTTTCCTTCTCCCGATACTTTGAAAATGCCGATTCTTTATTCCCAAGTTCTGCCATAGTGGCATGCGAAAAATAACCTCGATAAAACAAAATATCCCTTAAAAATACAAAACAATGCCAACCTTGTGAAGGTGTTCCTTGCCAGGGTTAAGACGCCTTTTATTTATTTTGCGTACTATACGCATTACCAATCGTGCCGCGAGTTGGGCGCCATTTATATGTGGCGGAACATGAAAACGCCACCTATTTTACTGGGTGGGGAGGGCATCAATGGTCCCGAGTACGGAATGATCGAACGATTATTGAGTACTTTGAAACATAAAAAAAATATATTTTCCACTTCAGACATAGCATACACACACACTTATTGAAATTAAATACCCTGATGAGAATGAGGTGAACGAAAAGTGCACAAGATGATATGGTTGAATTGCCCCCCCTCCAAAAGAAATACAAAAAAGCAACAATTTGTGATTGGTAGAATTCGTGGGCCGAGTTTACAATTTGCCCAAATTAAGTTTTTAGGCTGCTCCATGGCCACCTATAATACAGGCCGGAACATGGAATTTTGGCAACGCTGTGCCGGGGTGCGATTGTGTTTGCTTAAGAGCATGGCGACTTATGCGTGAAGAGTGTCCGTGTGACCAAAGAAGCATAAAATCTCTTGTTAAAAAGGCAGAACTGGACTTATTTTGTGGATATCCCATTGGCTAAAGGTACGTACAATAGTTTAAAGATAATTTTTGGGAGCTGAAGGAGGAAAATCACGTTTATTACTTCAAAAGTGTTGTGATCACATGCCGGCCGGCCATTAATGGAGGGGAATTGAGAGTGCAACAATACTGGTTTTAAATGGGGAAAAATAATTATTTTTCTGTACTGTGTTTTGCCTTACGGCAAGTAATATAGTTAAAAGATATTCTCAGTGTATTGTGAGTGGATATTCAGCAGTATTTCATCCAAAGCATTGCGTCTCTTGGCGGCCGGCCACGAAGGAACATTAAGAGAACACAAATGAAACGAAGTGTATTTGTCGGGTATTTAAATGCTGCGTTGTTTTTTATAATATTATTATTCTTGAGTTAACAGTGATTGCTATATTTGGTTGCCTTATGAATAACTATGTGTAGCTGTATCTATAATAACGTCGTATATTATTGAAGGAAGAATGGCTACTCATTAACTCTATTAATGTTTCTAGGTACTAATGTCATTCATATTTTCCAAACTAATCATGAATGCACTCCTCTTTTTCTGTGATCAGCGAAACTATTTTTATTCATGCAACTTTCCATTGTTTTCATTTAAGGTGCCCAAACGTTATCGTGTGCCATATTGCAGAAGCAACTACCTATCCACCAAGAACAAGGGGTATGTGACTGTGTTCCAGTTCACCAAAGATGAACGCAGTAGACAGAAGTGGCTGAAGAATATCCCTCGGAAGGATTGGAATCTTTCTTCAAGCGCAATAGTTTGCGTCAAGCATTTTGCTGAGCAGGATATCCTACACCGTGTAACTTACATGAATAAGAACGTTGAAGTGAAAAGTTACGAGTTAGATCGCCTAAAGTTGTCCCCTGGTGCTACTCCCACAGTGTTTCAGGCCCTCTCCTCTTCTTAAAACTTCTTATTGTGATCAGTGAACCATGAAAATCTGTGAAAATAAGTAGATGAGTTGTACTTCTAAGAAATGAAATCAGGAAATATTGAATGAATCAGTGGAACAGGAAAAGACTGCTGATGAAATGATAATATTTATCATTATTTCCGAAATACATGCTAATTTGACATCTGGCCGCCTTCTACTACTAAAGGTACATTGGAAAATCAATTGCTACTAAGTGATACGGAATATATAAGTGGTATTTTGAACTAATTCATCTTTCCCTTGCAGGTAGAACTTCTTGTCGTGATCAGTGAACTATGAAAACCTGTGAACATAAGTAGATGTAAATCTTGGAAATGAGATCAACAAATATTTTATGAATCAGTGGAACATGAAAGAACATTGATGAAATGTCAATATTTGTTCTCGTATCGATAAGGGCACCTTAATTGATAATTATCCGCCTTACAATATTCTAGGTATATTGGAAATCCAAGGGTACTGAGTGATATATCTATACGTGGTATTTTTGAACTAATCCATCTTTCTCTTGCAGGTAAAACTCCTTATTGTGATCAGTGAAGCATGAAAATCTGTGGAAATAATTAAAGATGAAATGAACGAATATTGTATGAATTAGTGGAACATGATAGAACTTCTGAGGAAATGACTATATAAGTTTTCATATTGAAAATACTTAGTAAATTGACGTCTAGCCGCCTTCCAATACGGTAGGTATATTGGAAAATCCATGAGTGCTGAGTGAAATTACATATATGTATGTAGTATTTAGAACAGTATAATAATTTTCTCTGCAGCTAAAACTCCCTTTTGAGTGAACGTTTGTTAGTGAACCTTGAAAATTTGGTTATATAATCAATTATGAAGAACCTGCTGTGGCTACCATTATCGAGATTAATTCAATAATTTCCTCTCGTTTGTAAAATTTGATTTTCTTTTAATAAGTATTGAGTTAAATGTTAGTATAATGTTATTTGTTGACACATTTTTCCAATTCGGAAGTCGTTAATATTTCATTATACTGATCTTGTTGTTAAGAAATATTAGATTGAATATATATTTATCTTCCTTGTGGCTTCATATTTTTTAAACGTTGTCCAATTTATATAATGCTAAGACTAGTTTTTTTTATATCACATAGTTTTATAATTAGCCCTAACATTTGTACTGATCATTTTTTTTCCATCAGGTAATGTGGTGCCTGTGAAACTGATAGCTGTTGCTGGTGACGGTTCATCGGTGAACTTCAAATGGCAAGATCTATGGAGGTTGTTTCCAGCTGAAATTGTAATTAAGAACCTGTGGCAGCTTTTATTTATTCCACTTTCTGGAGTAATATTTATGCTTTTATGGCCATGTCTTGTGACATTGTTAGGTTGTTTGACCTCTTCAATATGAAATGTTTACCGGAAAATGTATATATCTGATTTTTATTTTAAATAAATGTTGTTGAACTTCATAAATTATTTTTCTCTCCTGAAATACCGCGACGAAAGGTGCTAGAAAATAACGCATTACTTTTTAACATGTTATTTTTTTAAGTTATGCAGGGAGGTGAAATGATGTTTATTAAAAAGCCGCTCTTTATTTCTAAGTCAATAAATTTTATAGGGTGTTCTTCCATATTAACAACCAATGGGTTAAGTAGTAAACTAAACGGTATTTCCTTCTTGGTTTGAACTTCTGGGACGTCGATCGCAGTACTTAAATATATTTCCGTGCATAATCTCTCGTATCCCTTGGCTTGTTATTAGTTCTCACGATTACTTTTAATAAATAGCTGTTAAAATGCGAAATATAACTACTCGAATAACTCAACCCTACCGTAATTTTTAGCTTAACTTTAGGGAAGGTGAACGGAGGTCCAACCGTATTAACGTCAACAGCTGAGAGGCCGATCCACCGCACCCCAGGCGATGTGCAGAGTAGCACCCCTGACGTCACGTAAAGCGCTGTCGCCAAATTGCATGTTCCGGCCTGTATTATAGGTGGCCATGGCTGCTCTCGTGGTAACACTGAATCAGATTTCTGACAAGGAGTCAACAGTTTGATGATTACATACGGCGCACCGGGATAGAGAGAAAAAAACCCAAATATTTTGGATACACAGTTTGGGGATTAAATCGGGTCTGGGCGAACGAGCACGGGGACGGGTCGCTGACTGCGACGTTATTACGGTTTCTCGGAGCCTTGAGCAGTAGGAGCCGTCGATGATGCGACACGTTGGACCCCAAATGTCCGTGGGATCGGGGGCTGTCTTCCTCCCGACCTCTGGGCGTTGGTCCTGCCTGTCGCTCGTCTGCAATGTTGCTCTCCGCTGCTGGCTACCTCCGTAGACAATCTCGTCCCGCTAACAGCACTCTTTCGGTACACCCAGAAAAATGACGACCAATCTGGCACGTCATCAATCCCTTTCTGCGTCGATCAGGATCGCGTTTCTCGCCCGTCGACCAAACTAGAATTTCTCGCCAGGAGGCTCTCTCCGTCCGCCGCTTTATAGTGATATTGGAGGGGGATGATACACAGGGGATGGGTTTTTTGGGACAAGAGGGGTTACACTTGGGCCTCACTGTTGGGTGGGGCAACCACCGGTCCGAGCTGACCAAACACTGAACATTTGTGAGTCACTTTTACCTCATGCCCGGGGCATGACACACTATTACGCACACACTCAGACATACCCACGCTCATCCACACATATGTGATCATCCCCTACTCGGGTCATTACATAACGAGAGAAAATACGTGACATAAGGTCAGTATGTCACAATATATTGATATAGATTAACGTATGCTTAATTGCGTTGGATTTATTATTAAAAAAACAGAATTTATCTAATTAAATTTTAATAGAGAAACACGTTTCGCTAATTTCAACCCAGTTTCCTCACAATTTTACTCTGAATATTGTGGAAAGAAAATTACGTGGTACTTGCCGGGACCCCCCTCTCCCTTTAGTAAGATTGGGTAAGATTTGGCTTTACTCCCTCCCCCCTGAAACGTCTCGCGTAATTAATGGATAACCCTTAAGCGATCGATATAGGGTCTGTGAAAATGACAGTGTGATTCAGAAAATGATAGGTAGAGCGATCATTTCTCTGGTCCCTGAAGAGCTATCGTTGGAGCTGTCACTCAAGAGAGACGAAAAAAAAAGATCACGTGATTCAGACTTAAGATCTCCCTTCAACCCGCCCCCTCTGTTTCAAGCCGTGTCCCAATTGGCCATTTGGCTATGCCAATTCCAGGATTCCAGCCATGACGCCATCTTGGAAGGATGTCCCAACTCGTTAGCCAGCATAAGGGAGGAATACCGCGGCCGCCAGATTTAGGCATCGAGGAGTGCATCCTTTGCCCCACTTTTCCCATGATTCAAAGCGTCCAAAGCGTCTTCAGGAAGAAATCAGAGAAAGGGCATCATGGCCAAGGCCCGTATATAAGGGCCATGATCATGGCTGTCAACAAGGGATAGTAGTTGTTTGCAAGTAGTGTTGATATTTTGAGACTTGTTCTAATAATTATTAATTTTTATTTTGTTTATGATAATGAAATTGCGTTAATAGAAGTGTAAGAATTACGGAGAAATTAGTTAAAGAGAAGGCGGCGTTGCTAATTGACAATTAATGCTAATTAATGTTTATATGCCTCTTATATATGTATATGTTATTTTATAACTTTTTATACCGATCACATGTTATCTTTTGCTACCCTTTACTTTTGTAACGTGTTAAATAATGCTTATTGATGTTTATATATGCTTATAATATATACTTAATTATGTAACACTATCTCGCGGCTGAGCTTAAAGCCACCGAGTGCGTCCACCGGCGTTGCGGATGGTGGGTCGACCATTAGATATAGAGGTTAGCTGCGAGATAAGCGAGTTCTCTCGTCGAACAAGCAGTCGTGGACAAAAAGCGGCGGTATTCTGAGGGGGTATTGGGCTACCCTTGGGTAAGGTAGACCATTTAAAAGATACCAAAACCTGTGAAGATACCGTGACTTGGCGACTGGGGGCCGCCAATAATTATGCCTCTCATCACCCGGGGGAGAGGGCAGCAGCTCTTCTTCACATGTGCGAAGGTGGAGACCATACTGGTCGGTACAGCGACACACATTCCACTACGGGCGTGGTAACATTTACTTTAACGGCTGTAGTACTGCGATGTGGAAGGCAAGGGGAAACCACCACATTATCATCCCGAGGAGTCACAGCTACTCCACTCAATTTATATAATGACATGATGGAATTCTCTCGGGTAAAATATTCCGGAGGTAAACTAGTCCCCCATTCGGATCTCCGGGCGGGGACTACTCGAGAGGGTACATCGGTCAAACGAGATAGAATGTTACGGATAGGAACATGGAACATCAGATCACTTCGTACCTGCGGTAAGCTAGAGAACTTGAAGGTGGAGATGCGAAGAATGAACCTCGATGTATTAGGCATCAGCGAAATGAAGTGGCCCCAGGAAGGAGACTTTTGGAGTGGAAGCTACAGAATGATACACACGGGATCGCTAAATGGTAATGCTGGAGTAGGCATAATGCTTAGAAAGAGTGCCGGGATGCGTGTTAAAAGCTACCTGCAGTTTAATGAAAGGATAGTAATGGTGAAGATAGATACTAAACCCGCAGCTACTGTAGTGGTACAGGTTTACATGCCTACGTCAGATTATGAAGACGAAGAAGTAGAAGATGTCTACCAAGATATAGCGGAAGTTATCAAGCAGGTAAGAGGGGAAGAAAATCTTATTATTTTAGGTGACTGGAACGCTGTCGTCGGCGAAGGTCAAGACGGAATAATAACTGGGAAATATGGGTTGGGTAACCGAAATGAAAGAGGAGAAAGGCTACTTGAATTCTGCACGGAGCACAGGCTAGTGGTTGCCAGCACTTTATTCAAAAATCCCCTGCGAAGAAGATACGCGTGGAAGATGCCAGGAGACCGTAGAAGATTCCAAATCGACTACATTCTAGTGAAACAAAGATTCAGGAACCAGGTGAAGGACTGCAAAAGCTATCAAGGGGCAGATATCGATAGTGACCATAACCTAGTTATGATGAAATGCCACCTTAAATTTAAAAAGTTGAAGAAAGCCGTGAAAAACATATGGCAGGTTGAAAAATTGAGGGAGGTTCAGCATCAACTGGCTTTTAAAGAGGCTGTAGAAAATAAAATAGGGGAGGATACGACCAACAAACCAATGGAAGTGAGTTGGAAAACCATTAGAAGTGGTCTGCAGGCGGCAGCTGAGGAAGTTCTTGGTAAAAGAAGAGTCGTTATGAAAAAACCATGGATCACGCAGGAAGTATTAGATCTCATTGAAGAAAGAAGAAAATACAAGGCTGCGAAAACAAAGGAAGGACAGAATCGTTACAAGAGGATAAGGAACGAAATACGTCGTAAAGCGCCGAAGGCTAGAGAAACGTGGATGAAAAGCATTTGCGAAGACGTGCAAAACAATCTTAAACATGGAAAAGTAGAGGCCGCTTATAGGATAGTGAGGAACCACTTTAAGGAAATCAAAGAAAAGGCATTGGGAGTAAGATGTAATACCCTTAGGGACAAAAACGGAGAACTATTGATTGAAAACGAAGAAAAAGGGAAGAGATGGAAGGAATATCTGGAAGATTTGTACAAAGGAAGTCGCCTCAGAACGAATGCTATCGAAAACGAGAGGGAAGTGGATGCCGATGACATGGGAGCCCCAATTTTAAGATCGGAATTTGATGCGGCTGTAAGAGACCTCAGGATAAATAAAGCGTCTGGCATTGATGACATTCCTGCAGAACTGATCAAAAATTTAGGAGAGAAGACGTTGAACCAGCTATACAAAATCATTAGTGAAATGTATACGACAGGTGAGATACCAAAGGATTTCGAGAGGAACATTATAATCCCTATTCCTAAGAAGGAAAGAGCGGAGAAGTGCGAAGATTTTAGGACCATAAGCCTTACTACTCATGCATCAAAGATACTGACAAGGATCATCTATAGAAGAATAGAACGAAAAGCAGAAGAGTACTTGGATGAGGACCAATTTGGATTCAGAAAAAACAAAGGCACAAGGGAAGCAATATTGGCCCTAAGACTGCTCATAGAAAAGAGAATGGAAAAGAACAAGCCAACATTCGTTGCGTTTGTGGACTTAGAGAAAGCATTTGACAACGTGGATTGGAGCAAAATGCTTGGAATCCTAAAGGAAATTGGGGTTCTTTATAATGATAGAAGAATCATCCACAGTTTATACAAAAACCAAGTAGCCGTGATAAAATCAGGGCCAAGCTGTGAAGAAGCAAGAATTTAGAAAGGAGTGCGACAAGGCTGTACATTTTCACCCGTAATTTTCAACGTTTACATCGAAAAAGCCATTAATGAAATCAAAGAAAAGGAATTGGGAGTGAATATCCATGGAGAAAAAATTAGCATGCTAAGATTTGCCGATGACATAGCCGTTATAGCAGAAACAGAGACGGATTTGAAAAATATTCTGGTTAATATGGGTAGGGTAATGAGTAGATATCAACTGAAAATAAACACGAAGAAAACCAAGATCTTAGTATGCAGCAGAAGAGAAGAAGTCAAGACCAACATTAAAATAGGGAGGCAAAAACTGATAGAGGTGGATGAATTCTGTTATTTGGGAAGCAAGATAACTAGTGACGGGAGAAGCAAGAAAGAAATTATCAGCAGAATAGCCCAGGCGAAGAGAGCATTCCACCAAAAGAGAGACCTGCTTACAGCGGGAAACTTAAATATAGAGGTAAAGAAACAATTTATAAGAACCTACATCTGGAGTATGCTCCTATACGGAAGTGAGGCATGGACAATGACCGCAACGGAGAAAGCAAGGATAGAGGCCTTCGAAATGTGGTGCTACAGAAGAATGATGAAAATCAAATGGATCGACCGAGTTAGTAACGAGGAAGTCCTAAGAAGGGTAGGAGAGAAGAGAAGCCTCATGAAAACCTTAATAAGAAGACGGAACAACCTTATAGGCCACATCTTGAGACATGATGGCCTGATGAAGACAATCGTCGAAGGACAAGTGGGAGGCAAGAATGGAAAAGGAAGACCTCGAACAAAATATATGGAACAAGTAAAGAGAGATGTGAAAGAGAAGAAATACGTAGGTGTGAAAAGATTAGCTGATAGGAGAACTGAGTGGAGAGCTGCGTCAAACCAATCCTAGGATTGTTGACCAGTGATGATGATGATGATGATGAAAGAGAGATGTGAAAGAGAAGAAATACGTAGGAGTGAAAAGATTAGCTGATAGGAGAACTGAGTGGAGAGCTGCGTCAAACCAATCCTAGGATTGTTGACCAGTGATGATGATGTAACACTATGTCTAAATTCTTATTTATGTAACACTTTTTGTACATTAGGTTAACACCCGTAAGAATAAACAATTATTATTATATGTTATTGGACAAAGTCCCGAAATTGGAATCGGAATAAGTAACAAAAATTGAAATCTATAGTGATTATAAGATTATACCGAAACCGGATTTATGTACAGTCGGATTCAAAATTATTGCAACAAATGGAGCGGCGCCACTTTCGCCGCAGTTTTGAAATCGAGTTTCGGTATTTTCTATTGCACCAGTGGAGAGGGAAATTTGAACAAAATTCCCACTTCCCGCAATATTTTTATAACAACATCATTAAAGGGAAATGTATGCGGGATATGTGCAGTGTTTAATACCACATAAATTGTGCAGCTCATGCTAGATAATAAATCTACGTCCTGAGCGTCACTTTACTTCCTCTCGTAAGTTAGCCGATGCGTCGAATTATATTGTCTTACAATTAACCATAGAGTTTACATTACTAAGGAGGCCCCACTAGGTGGCGGTAGCAGTCATAATTTGAACACGGGTCCCGCGCATTAATTCAAACTCCAACTTTTGCCACTTGTGCCGCGACCGACACTACCATCCCCTTCATTTGGCTTGTTGTCAGTGGCGGCTTATGAGTGATCGGCTGTTATCATCCTCTGTGAGCCGAGAATTTCACCGATTTTGGTGTTTTTTTTTAGTATTTCTCCACCAGTAAGATATTTAC
Source organism: Ischnura elegans (assembly GCF_921293095.1). NCBI lineage: Eukaryota > Metazoa > Arthropoda > Insecta > Odonata > Coenagrionidae > Ischnura > Ischnura elegans. The sequence continues at coordinate 83,076,046 of NC_060256.1, read as the reverse complement.
GAAATATCATGGGTAAATCTCGGTGTTTTGTGCCCGGATGCAGCTCCGGCTACGATTGGGAGCTGAGGGAAAATAAGCGGTTGGGGATACAGGACCATAGCAAGAATTTTTATCATACAGACTGTCCCAAGGGTCGTGTGTCATTTTTGACCTGTAATTTTAGTAACTTTGCATGGAGCAATATTCATGAAAATTGTCACACTTATGGGGAAAGGTCCTAAGTTTTGTTGAGTGTAAGCAATATTTTAAAATTTTGACCTTTTGACCTCACAAAGTGGGTCCAAACCAAAAATTTGAATTTGCCTTATGGGGTTTCAATGTTAAAAAAATCGAGATAGACAAAAGTGTGAATTTCATTGACCAATATGTCAATTCTTAGGTTTTCGGACACGAGAAACCCGAAAATAACACTTTTATTTACGAATATTCAACCGTTGACCCAGTAAGGTCACCGTCAAGGTCATAAGGGTGGCAAAAGGAATAGCATACCAACAAAGGTGTCGATCCATGGGTTTTGTAGGGTGCCCAAGTCATTGGTATTGTCCAAATACTCGTATTATTCACTAATTGACCTCCGAGGGTCACCACGGGGGTCAAAGGTCATAGAGTTAAAAGTCGGGCAATCATAAAAACCAAGGGGTCAAACCATAGGTTTTGAAGGGTGCCAAAGTCGGTTAGGCTGTTCGTAGATCCGTATTGTTGATATTTTGACCTTCGAAGGTCATAATGGGGGTCAAGGGTCATAGAGTTAAATCGGCCCACCATGACAGCAAAAGAGTGTAACAATGTGTTTTAAAGGGTGCCCAAGTCAGTTTTGCTGTTTTTAAATCCATATTGTCGACTTTTTATTACCAGCGAGGGTCACAATGGGGTCAGAGGTCATAGAGGTATGTTTTGAAATAATAGGAAACAAACAACAAAACAACCTTTGGTTGGGGACATTAGTTTTCCTATTATTTCAAAACATACCTCTATGACCTCTGACCCCATTGTGACCCTCGCTGGTAATAAAAAGTCGACAATACGGATTTAAAAACAGCAAAACTGACTTGGGCACCCTTTAAAACACATTGTTACACTCTTTTGCTGTCATGGTGGGCCGATTTAACTCTATGACCCTTGACCCCCATTATGACCTTCGGAGGTCAAAATATCAACAATACGGATCTACGAACAGCCTAACCGACTTTGGCACCCTTCAAAACCTATGGTTTGACCCCTTGGTTTTTATGATTGCCCGACTTTTAACTCTATGACCTTTGACCCCCGTGGTGACCCTCGGAGGTCAATTAGTGAATAATACGAGTATTTGGACAATACCAATGACTTGGGCACCCTACAAAACCCATGGATCGACACCTTTGTTGGTATGCTATTCCTTTTGCCACCCTTATGACCTTGACGGTGACCTTACTGGGTCAACGGTTGAATATTCGTAAATAAAAGTGTTATTTTCGGGTTTCTCGTGTCCGAAAACCTAAGAATTGACATATTGGTCAATGAAATTCACACTTTTGTCTATCTCGATTTTTTTAACATTGAAACCCCATAAGGCAAATTCAAATTTTTGGTTTGGACCCACTTTGTGAGGTCAAAAGGTCAAAATTTTAAAATATTGCTTACACTCAACAAAACTTAGGACCTTTCCCCATAAGTGTGACAATTTTCATGAATATTGCTCCATGCAAAGTTACTAAAATTACAGGTCAAAAATGACACACGACCCTTGGGACAGTCTGTATGATAAAAATTCTTGCTATGGTCCTAATACCGGATCTGACCCGTCCCCAAGTGTGCCTAGGTGGTCTGGTAATGATGTCAACGAGTGCTCTTCTTTATGAGCTGCGCAGGAATCATTCTTAATTCTCTAAAACATAGGTGCCGGAAGTTTAAAGACATGGTTGATATCTATGGGCCCTCAAACTTAATTCAGGCTAGGGAAAGTTAACAGCGTTTCCTTTCCCACTTATTCTTCCCTTCTCTCAACGTGAATTAGCGTACCGATTTTGTAATTACGTACATTTTCACCACCAGGAAACTACATAAACTCACGGTGATAGTTATATTTTCGAGGGCAGTTGACACGAACTTTATTTTTTAGCAATGAACGATTGAGACATGGATTCAAATTCGCCGCAAAGCGTGCCTCTCGCGGCCATTTTAGGGTGTCTTCACAGCTCCGCGTTGCGTCGACGCCACGAGAGCTCCCGCTCCGCCAGCAAATTTTGCCCTTCACAGCTCTGCGTTGCGAAACGTGGATTCAAATTCGCCGCGTAGCGTGCCTCTTGTGGGCGTGTATTGCTTGGGAACAACCGGGGCTCGCTACATCAGCGCCGCTATTTGATGCGATCGGTGGGAATCACAGGAACCAAGGGAGTGGAGAATCCTGTGTAGAGTATTTATGCAATTAACGCTGAAACTTTTCCATCAGCGATAGCGAACAAAACATACACATTAAATATCCGCCGCATTATCACAGCAAATAATGCCACAGAGTGTTAAAATTCAGTTTGATTTAGTGACACCAGAAGACTGGTTCATTCCCTTCCCTGACAAAGCTCGTAATGAATCCCCTTCAGATTCATCGAGTGAGATGGTCTAGTGGTTAAGGAGAAGACTAACTACGATAGTAATCCGAAGTAGGTGATTCGAACTTCTCTGCATTTTTTTTCTTCAGTTGTATGGTTTGGCAGTAACAATTTTTAAAATCCACTTTAACGCATATTAACTTAATTAAATACTGTTGTCGCTATAAAATTTTTAATGAAGAAAATTGTACTTTTGCTTTCCGCAGATATCATTTCCTATCATTGGATTCATATTTGGACTCACCGATTACCTCTTACCAATACGTGGCTCCGTAGCCGAGTAGGTCTATACTGTGCGCTGTAACTTCATGAGAATTTTGCGAGGGACAAGTCCGAAGTAATCAATTTTTTTCATCTTTTAAACAAAATAATTGCAAGGGAATGCAGTTTATTTTATCAACACAGTAATGGTGGCGACTAAGAAAAATTCAATACTGAATTTTTTTAAGGAGTAAAATTTTCTAAATTTAGACTCCGAGGTGATCCACACATGTGTTAATCCTGACATCACACGAAGTAAATTTAGGAGCAGTAATGCAGGGAAATAGCAAATATCCAAAACGCTTACTCCAGGGAAAGCTATTATATCTAAATTAATTAGCACTTTCATAGTAGTACACTCATCTTATACACAGCGAGGAAAAGAACCGACCGAAAGGTAATCTATAAAATATGACATTAACTTTGTCGCAATTAATTTTCATAGCGTTATAAACAAGAGTGCTAAAATCGGATGTAAATTTCAGGACGCAGACATGGTCCTAGGAACAGAGAGTTGACTTATGAAGGATATAAGTGTCAGCGAAGTTTTCCCTCCAGTATTTAAAGATCTACAATTACGATCTACGCGATGGGATAGGTGGTGGAGTTTTTCTAGCGGTGTGATCACACAGCGGCCCCCATGTATTAACTTATGTTGAAATAGAGAGTTTATGGTGCACAATTAATCAAAGAAATAATATTATTTTCCAATTAGAAAATCCAATATCTGCATTTACTTTTTTCAATCTCCCATCTATAAGTTTTGATTCTTACACCCTAAAACCTATATCAAGGAATACATGAATCACCGACATCTTAGTAAACGCACTACCAAATCACTCACTTGCACAAGTAGTTGACAAGCTCGCAAGAGGAAATAAAATTCCACCATTATTCAGTAAGCTATCCTAAGTTGATAGGTATATAAAATATAAAAAAATATTTGTTGATAGCCCTGAAGAAGTTGGCATTCGTCAAGCGTATTGTGTATTTCGCACTCGTCCGACCATATCTTAAATATGCAACGAGGATATCGGATGCGGTGTAGAAAGACTTAATTGTTGAACTTAATTAAACACAAAGGAAAGCTGTGAGATTAGTCAAAAACTGCCACGGGTGTGCAGGAAGCTTTACATAAATGTTTAGCGTATTACGTTAGGAGCCACTAGAGACCGAAGATTACGAGTCAAGCTTATATTGCTTGAGCAATTGAGAATGGATATCTTCAACAGTGACACAGAGAACATGATATTAGAACGCCACTACATTTCCGGGTCCGACAGAAACGACAAATTAAAAGAGATATTTCGCCGAACAGACAGGTGTGGGAATTCGTTTTTCAAGGACTCAAAACAGTATATATGTATATTATTGTTTTATTTATTGAGGCCATCTTTCTTGTTTTTAAGCATCTCTTTTTCCATTGCAACCAAGATCCATTCAAGATCAAATGGGCCCCCCCAAAAAATATTGGGGGGGCCCATATCCGAGGTCTTGCCCCAGGAATAGGTTAAATTGAAAGTGTGCCGCAGCACCGAAACACTACCATGATTCACAACACTTGATTCAGTTAACCTGCTTCACCTTATAATTATTTGTTTTAACACATTGTTGAATTTATTTTAAAAGGCAACTATCGTCAAACATGGGGAATATAAATTATTAATATATTATTGTGATTTCACAAAGCATAATATAACTTAATTATTTTCTTGAAATATTGAGGGGGCTCCGCCCCCCCAAACGAATCTTTGAGGGGGCTCGGGCCCCCTCAGGCCCCATGGAGTCGGCGCCACTGTTTGTGAGACCAAGTGCCAAAGGATGTAAAGAGATGTGGACTGGAAATAGAAATGACAGAAGACTGAATGGGGTTCGATTGAGGGGCCAAAAACAATCATGGGTTCTCATGGCCACACGAGTGAGTAAGTTATGTGGGAATCCATAAGCTCCTCAGGCCAGCAATGGGAGGGAGAGATGGAACAAGAAAGAGAAAATAACAGTTACATAAATACTTGTCAAAAGTAAGAAAAGCTTACTTTTTTGTTTTGTCTATTTACTGCATCTTACACTCCCAACAGGTATGAGGCTAGCAATTTTCTCCTGGGAAGCTTAGCAATTCATAAACTAGAAAATCGTACACATCATTAAACCAGCTGCACATATTTTTCATTGGAATCTTGCTGAAAGTTAAATTCGAAATTTTTTTGCAGACATTAGATATGGAATATAACTAATGAGGTGATGGCAAAACTACACATAAGCCTAGAGTCTACCGGTACTGTGACAAACGGCAATGACTGAGTTTATGCCTAATAGCAAGTAGGCCCAAGTATCAGAATTCTATATAAGTAGAGTTTAATTTCACTCATTTAATTTTCTTTATTTCGCTTGTTCAAAATTGTAATGACTTTCAATACTGTACAGTTATTGACTTTAAATAAAATATTGTATATTGTACGGATTTTGTCGTGTATATTGTGTACTATACTTTAAAATGTGCACATGAAAGAATTATTATACTGTGCTTAGCACCTAAATATTAAAGAAAATAACTATACTGTAAATAAAAAAGTCAATTTCTTTGAAAATATTTTGTCTTAGAGTTGTTTGCATTATGCAGATGTTTGGAGTGCATGTGTCGGTATGAGCTGGACTCCAATGTATTTGGAAAAATGGAGTATTCGAGGATGGATTGCCCTGGGATAGTGGTCTCCTCAACACAGGGCCGGCCTTAGGGCGGGGCGACCGCCCCGGGCCCCGCGTTCGTGAAAAAAATTAAAATATACGATAGTTTTGAAAACGCAATTTCAACTATTACTATATTGTTAAGTCCGTGCTAGACAAAAAATAATATTATGAAAAAGGAATAATAATGCAGTAATTTTTATTGTGCAATTGCGTTTGTCAGTACAGTACTGGGTCGTGTGAGTGATAACAACGAGTGAGAGAACTTGACATGAGTGAGTTATTACGAAGTCTGAATTTGGGAGGGGAACACATACTTAGCCAGAGAGTGGTAGGGATTCAAAATGCTCGAGTTTGTAGATGGGGATTAGTTTAATATTTTAAGTGAAGGGTCCCGCACTGAAGGTTCACCCCTAGCCCCGCACCTGCTAGGGTCGGCCCTGCCTCAACAGATGTATCAACGGCAGTTGCCGTAAAGGAAAAAATTTTGGTGGAGAGTGAAACCTACAATGCTCTTCCCTCGCCTGACATTCAGTTGCAAGAGTTAAGGCTACTCCATCTTCATCGCAAACTTCTCCAAAAAAATCAGCTCATGTTCGAGAGCTCATGTTCATTTCCTATGGGGTCTTTCAGTCAGACCCAATATTACAATTCTACCAGGCAATTCTGCAAGTGGATGGAAAAGATAAGTTATGACAAAAAAGGTATTTCTCATCCAGTCATTTTCTCATAACTTTTAAGTGAAAAAATGCAAAATTTACCACATATTATCATGAGTTAGTGATGTTGTTAAGTTCTGGTTCATTAATTCATTTAGATAAAGAGGTAGATTTCACTGTTCATTTTCATCCTTTTCAGTAAAAAGAGCAATTCTTGATGAATCTTACCAGCATATTACAGTTGAGGACCTCAAATCCGGAATCCAGAACATTTGAAAATTCCTCTGCGTAGTGTTTTGACTTGCCACGCCAAGTGGCTTCACTTTATGACCATCAAATGATTCTAATATTTATGACGTGGGTTTCAATTCCACCTTCATCAAATTATCACTTTTACAATGTGTTATTATTCTGTAAGGCAGAACATTCAATTGAGCTCCGGTATCTGGTTTAAATTTGACGTTTACACCATTAACATTAATAATCTCAGACCAGACGTTGGAATCATCTGTATACTCAAACTGCTCACGACACTTTCAATAACAAAATCATTAAGATCGTGTTCAACACTTACGTCTTGGGCAGATAAGTCAACTGATTTTACTTTAGTATTATTATACAATTTTCTAACTTTACACGCAATTGCAAAATGATTTTGCTTTCCACAATCATTGAAAATTTTACCAAATGCTCGACACTCCTTTTTTATGCTTATAATTGCACGTTTTACACAAATTCACTACTGTTTTAGGTAGGTACTTATCAGTATACCTCACTGAATCCTTCCATGCTTTAGCTCTCGTTCTTTTCCTGCTGACTGCATCCACGGGTTTGGTTCCTTGCAGGGTCTCAGCCTGATGTTTCCCCATCTCAGCTGCCTTGCAGATCTCTTTTATGCACCCTGAAAATTCCAAGTTGGTACATGAGTTTTAAGCTAGTAATCCGTCGCAAAAAAGACCGATTGAGCTCGAGGTATGCGTCCTCTTAAAAACTAACACAAAATATCAGCGCTGATGTTGAGCACTACGTGATAGTTTTTGTATGAGCACATTTTTTTCGCATAATAAATCGAAGCGGTTAACTTGGGCTGGCAACTGATAAGCAACGGAGCTGCCGCAAGGCGACGTCACAGAAAATGGGTTCTAAGAGGTGTGTAAGGAGTTGTAGAAGACCGTAGCTGCTTTGCAAGAGTTAGGCAATGAAAACAAACCTGTCTAGAGACAAAATAGAAACCAAAGCTTAAAATATAGGAGTTATTCGAAGATAAGATCCTAGCTTAGGCCGAGAAGTTCATTCCTTGTCCTGGTTGGTTTGTGCAGGCCGAAGAAAGGACAAGAGGTGGGAGCTTAAAGGTTAGGAGGTAGAATGGTATGTATTGGTATATGGGCACTTTACCCGAGTAGAGAGGTTCAGATCCAGTTGAGTCTACAGGCCCTCACCCACCCCAAAAAGAGGTAATGCGAAGTTGGGTCTAACCGGTCATATCAACGTGTGGAAAATAGTTGGAGACTGATTGTGAGTGGTAAATAGGTCTAACGCCTCAACAGATGAAAGTTAAAAGGAAATAAGTAACATTTATGCAAACCGAAGGTTTTTATTGAAGAAAATTGGCCACACCATTCCCCTGCAGTTAATTTTAAACACTAGAGAAACATTTCCGTCCTTCAGCATTTACGGAAATGGCAATTAATATGCCATGAATTTTTCTCGGACTTCCGACATACTGTTAGTGAGACGCGTCCATCGAAACGTTGGCAGAAATTGGGGAGCCTAACCCGGACGGAAACCAAGAGAGAAAAAGCCATCGCTGCAGCTCAACGGGCAAGCAGCAGCAGAAAAAAATACTTCACAGGCACTATAAATTTCATCGTTTAGCCCAACTTGTTGAAATCGTTGCGGTCTCGAAAATATTCACGCAAATGGCAGAAAATAATCATCAAGATGGACAGAATTTTGAATGATTTTTGGAATGTTATGTGAATTGACATAGAAAATTCGACACTTGAATAAACACTTGGAGAGGCATCGCATTGGTGTGAGCCATGCGTGAGAGAGTTACTATATTACCTTTACCGTTATTCAAATCAAGGCCGCAGTCGTAACGTAGTGGGGATAGAACCACCCATGTAATTTCTGGGAAAATTGAAAATATTGCAATTGCTTTTAGGTGGCTTACCAATGAAAATTTTCGCATGAACAGATTACTGAACAATGTTTTAAAATAATTTATGAAAACCACAAAGTTACTCGTCCACGTATATCAGGCTTCATACGTAATATCACTGACAGGTATTGCACACCACCAAGTCGCGGTATGGAAGTTAATGAACCCCCTAAACAACGATGTACAACGACTGCTCCAGCCATACACATAAAATGTCCGGGTAGGAGGGGTTCATTATGAGGGATTTCGCATATGATCATTCTCTCCAGAATTTCGATAGGAAGAGGAATTGAGACCTCCCTGACTTTCCCACCGCTACCACGCCAATGCCCTTAAGCTATTACCCTTATTTCATTGAAAAAACATTACGAAAATACATGCAAATGCGAATGAGTTGATCTTTGCCATTAAGTTCTTAATGTACTATGTGGAACTACCGAAACCGTAAATGTATGGAAAGTGATAGGCAACACAAAAACAGCAATCCGATTGAATCGTAACGCACAACTCAACCACCCACTTAAAAGTGCAGCAAATTATCTCATTTAAATAATAATTTTAATGATTTCAACACTGTCATGGAGATCAGTTAGCGACCGATTTTTGCGTCCTTTAATTGCACTGCTATTTTGACGAAAAAATCACACCTCAAATAGCGAGATTTTACAAATGCCTATTACTTTTTTTTCAATTCTTCCCACCCTACAGATAAAACCAGTAAAATAATTACGAACATTATCGTAAAATAGCCCGCATGACTTTTTCAAAGTAGGTTTATCCTATGAATTGTTCTACCGCCAGTAAAACATTCTTGTACTCACGTAAATGGCCATCCGAAGAGTTTTAATGTTTCTTTCGTAGTCTCCTTCGCACTGTCTTCTTACACCAACTCCGTAACTGCTGAGAAAGAAGGCGATCTTGATGAAGAGGGTAGGTTTGTTTATCAGCTGTCTAATCAAGTTGCTTGAAATGGCACCAAGGTTCGTGACGAGTAGACTAGAGGGGGGTAAGACTTGATAGGAGGCGGGGTAGGGCAGTTACTGCGGCCGTCGAATTAAGGCAGGCTCGACATCAAATAGCCATGACTACTGCCCAATTTTACGTCGCGGAGCAGGCTGTTACGAGAGGCAATGGAATAATGCAATACTTTCGTGAAATGATGATAATCTTGCGGATGACGTCTTTGAATGACCTTTGAAGCAGATTTTCCCCCTCCCACAATGGGATGATTTTTCTAGAAGGCGCGAAAAAAGGTTGGAAAAATTGCATCAAGACCCTCGCGGAAGGATACTAAATGTTTTCCGCTAAAGTTTTCCGCGAAGACTTAAAATTAAATTCGTTCTTCCGCGTTACGAATCAATTTTCTAATCGCACCTAAACGTATTATTAAATTAATAAGCAACATTAAATATTAAAATTAATAGATTTAAATATTTTATAAGTTATTTATGTTATGCTGTCGCTTGCTTTTTACTGTTTTTTTTTTTTAAATTTATCGGAACTATTTATTGTGGTGGCTAGTCGTCACGTGACACTCGAAGAAGCCCACAATGCTTCTCCTGAAAATCTTTCATCAGTCTGGCGGCAACTTGCATTGAGTTAAGAGGTGAGTACGGGAGTGTTCCCAAAAAGTTAACAGCTTGCATATTCTACATTCCTCTCCGGTGTTGATGGCGTGTGATTTCGACTTTAGGCATGTGAAATAATTGTTGTAGCGAGTGACCATGGAACCCGTAAAGTAAATTAATTTTACGGAAAATGGTGTTCAACGAAGTGCTGAGAACCAGTGACCCCGTATAGTCTTCATGTTTATCAAGAGTAATTCTCATATTTTATTCGATGTTTGAGGCTACGTAATGTAATCGTTATCCATATGACGGTCGTGAATATATTTTCGGAGGGAAGTTTCCATCGCTCGTTTACATGAACCGTTCTCGTTTTTTCCTGTTTTGGGACTTGCAAAATACTTGCAACGTATGAAATATCCATTTTTGTGTGTGGTGAATTTCTCTCGCCTCTCAAATTTTAAATTCACTATTTCTCGGCATGCGTGAACCAAGGCCGTAAGACGTGCTCCAGAAATTTATTGACCGGGGTTTCAATGTAAGCTTTTGAATCTGCGATTCTCGGGACCGTACATTGCTCTATACCGTCATAATCAGTTGGTACTGACGTTGTCTTTTCTAAGTTTTCACCGGTGTGTTATATTGGTTGCGTCAAAAATAGTTAATCAAAGTATTCGTATATTCCATAACTATGTAGTGATATGAATCAGAATCTTTAAAATCATATCTTTTGTCAATCTTCATTGGTATATTCCACCTTGCAGCCACTTATTCCACGGATTGGTCTAGGAAATGAGTACATTGATACATAATATGGAACGCTTCTTTAAAACTAAGGTTGGGCCATAATTCTGAGGGAGTTGGAAATAAGAATTAGAAATTAGACAACAAGAAGTTAGAAATTCTTTCCCTGTATGATTTGTTCCACCTTAACGGTTAAATTTACCGGAGCTGCAATGGCGTCATCAACTCGTGAAATGTGGGCGTTACCTTCGCGTGTTTTTCATTTTAAACAGAGAATGGCTGAGTTTTGAAGATTGTTTTTCCTCGTAACTAAATTATCTTCGGACTTTCCTCGTAACTAATACAATGTCCCCACTTCCATCTACCGAATACGTATAATGAAATGCGGTTTCGGGTCTGAAAAATTTACCCTACTGTGGCATTTTGCCTCCTAAACACTGCAGCGAAATACATGGTAGCGTGGGTGACTACTGGTGACTACTAGTAGCACTTGGTTCACTATTAGACACGACATTTTTTAAAATTCTCAGCCGGTAGGGATCGAATTCCAATAACTTTCTTTAATTTCGTTTATTTCTACTTGAAAAATGTATCAATATGGCTCACTCATACATTATCGCATATTTTAATTCTTTCTAGTGATAATATTTATATTATGACTAGAGGTTTACAAAGGATAGTAATCGTTTGAATCGAGCACTAAGTCGAGGCGAAATTTAATTTGTTATTTTTCTTTCTTTACAGCAATGCAAATCCGTTGTCGCTGTCGATTGCGTGAAGTGAAATCATATTTTGCGGGAAATCCTTACAAGGTCACATGGGAGAGGTGTGCTGATTAAGATATGGTAAGTCAGTCAAATTTTCGTTCATTTTTAATTTATGTATCCTTGGTGATTCATTCTCTTCCTTTAGCATTTGATTCATGTATATTTTGCTTTTACTTCACAAAGTCTCAATGCACTCGCAAAGTAGAACTATTTAATGACGTAGTGACCATTCATTTGGTGATTCACGGGCATTGTAAACTTTTTCTCGACGTAGATTTCTCTGTCTGCTTTGTTCCTCCGTGAGGGAGACTCCCAGGAAAAAATATCCAAAATATACTAAAAAATTTTATGCAATGAGATGGCATTAGGCAGGGTCATGTATCATGAGAACATTCAAGAAACCTTTTTAGAATTTTGTTTCAATCATCAACGAATGAAACGCATGTTTCAGCTTCACAGTGATAAGTTAATAGTCGTCAATGTTAATCCATTGCGAGGATTTACAGTTTTGTTCAGCTTCCTTCAGATAAATAGGTTTACCTATAACCATGAATAATCATCATTATAGCTTTATTTGAATGACTTGCGTACTACGTATTGCCCAGCTTACTTGTCCCCTTTGCCTCCTATGCACCATTCTTACTTCGATCTATTTCTCAGCTCGAGTGATTGGTCTTTATTTGAGCTTATACTTGTTTTTGACACAATAGACCAGTTCAGGACTTTCTTTTATCGTCAATTTTGATAACAGCACTGACATATTTTTCCGTTTACAACCCGTCGTTCACTAATGAGCAATTCTCGGTGAAAAATCGAAGGTGTCGAGACTTTGGCAGAACATTTGATACCGTCACAAATTAATGCGGAGCGAGTCACCGCCCCTAGATACTCCCAAGCATCTCTCGCGTAACAATCGAAGTTAATTGCCGCTTGTTTTAATTATTTGTTCCGACGTTCCGTTGTTAGTTAACACTTTTATTACTAGAATGAAAACAAGAGAAATATAGTAAGATGCGGATCAGCAGTGGCGGATCTAGAATAGGGAGAAGGGAGGAGGCTAAGTGGGGGTTAGCCGACCAGCAGCAGCGGGGGTCCGAATAAAATTACTATTCTATCTAGTGTGAATTGGATAATCATTAATAATAATAATGGATAATCATAATTAATGGATTAGTATTGATATGGCCCCCAAGGCCCCCCTCCCCCATAGATTCGCCACTGTGCGTACAATTAAAAAATAACTGCTTACAAAATAAATACAACAATTATTAGTCTAGGAAGATTAGATTATTATTATAAGGGAGCAACTAGACGGTTCTGTAGTCAGAAATGCTTTCCCTCTCAATCGGTTCTGATTTACCAGAGATGTAATGGCATCACCAACTCATGATATGTGGGCGGTACCTTCTCGTATCTTTTCATTTTAAACAGAGAATGGCTGAATGAAGATCATTTTTCCTCGTGACTAATCTTTCCACTTCATCAACCGAATTCTAATAATGAATTGTAAAATATTGTCTGAGTAATCGACCCTATTGTGAAATTTTGCCTTCTTAGTGCTGCAGCGAAATACTTAGCGGCGCGGCGTGGGTCTCTAGTGCTTGGTTCACTGTTGGGCAGTCCAGGCTCTCCTTTCACTTCGTGATAAATTGTTCAATTTCTCAGGCGGTAGGCGTTGAAGTCAAATAACTGTCTTAAGAGGCGTTTATTTTTACTTTCCCAACGAATGATTTTAGCTTACTTCGACTCACTTGCGCACTACGACCCGGCCTGTTCTCGTATTTCTCATTATGGCTAAAACTTACTGCCCGTTATCATAGACATAAGTAGGGTTCCTTTCCCCCAAATAAGGCGTGAAAATGCTTGAGACCTCTTATCTCTGCTGCCTATGGGAATAGGAGGCAATCTATAAGGATATCTGTAAGAAAAAGAAATTCTTGATACTGATATAAATTCATCGATCTAGGACAAGTCACAAAATACCAAGTACACTTCTTCCACATTTATGCAAGTATGCACAATAGTTTCCACTCATTATTAGCGTGTTTCAATCAATTACAGGTCAACATTGACTAATGATAATGACTCGTCATTTTTATTCGTTACAAAATATGATTTTGTTTAATTATTGATTTTTTTTCTCTCGAATGCCTGAAATTATAACTATGCCGAACCAACCGCAACTCAAATTTCGTTCTTTCAGTAAATGCTCGCATAAATGTAGTTTTGAAAGACATATCAAATGAATGTCGTTTCAAAATCTTGAAGGGGAAGTTCCATGACTTAACGGATGTAATATGGAATGTGAGCTGAGGGTTGGTGGTGTGATGACAGGGGAGACCTTAGAGGTCTGGATTTGATCCTGTGAAACCAATCAGGAGTTTTCCTGTGAAAACATTTGTGGTGGTAGATCGGTTACTTTGAGTATTTTTTCCATTGACCTCCCACATAGGGTCTAGACTACGAGCAGACTTTCGTGCACAATATATTAGGCGAAGCTTCCCCCCTTTACTTCTTCTAGGTACCTACTCTTCTACATATGTATACTACGCAGCAAGCCGCGTCAATAAGCGTGTGGCAGGGGGTGTTAGGACACCAGCCGTTAACGAATAAAAAGGAAAGGCCGAACGAAGTCCTACCCAGAATTTATTAAATTCTTTATCATGCGGGAGGAAAACAAATTCAATTATACATCCATTCGAAAAAATATCTCTTATTATCGTTTCTGAGGGACCTGGAAATACAGTTTTGTTCTAATATGATTTTCTCCGAGTCTTCCTTTTCTTGTCGTGCCTGTTTTCCCAAGCGGAAAAAAATGTCGAGCGAATTATGCCTACTATCTGTGGCCTGTCGCAACTAGACATTTAATTTTGAAGCCCATTGTACAATAGCGAGTCGATTATTCAGTCATCTTTTTCTCCTACGGTTTTATTCATACCTGTCGCCATATTAATGCAAGCGTATAAAACCCAAATTTAATAAAACGTGTTTATCGTTTTAAGTTTCCCGTTGATTTTAACCATTAGCTTTGACTTGCAATGGTGAAATGCTTACCTTTTATTTTTATCATCAGTCCTCCATAATAGTTACATGTATTTCTCCTTAAACAATTTAGAAAGTTAAATACCGTACATACATAAATAATTTTGAAGCTATAGTTGACCTCAGAGTCTATTGTCTGTTGGAGGGATCACCTTCAGAAATACAATCGTAATTCTGTGCATATTGCTGCGAAACAAGAAATGCCTTCCAGATGAACTTTTGATACATTAGAAACACACAATAAATATGAACTAAAAAATGGAATTAACAATAAAAAAGGAGGGATCACCTTCAGAAATACAATCGTAATTCTGTGCATATTGCTGCGAAACAAGAAATGCCTTCCAGATGAACTTTTGATACATTAGAAACACACAATAAATATGAACTAAAAAATGGAATTAACAATAAAAAAGGAATGTGGTTTGAAAATAATTCTATTAGATATTCCTATTCCCCTATAACATTTTTTTAGTATACAGCCAGGTTCATTTGCTTAAGGATGGTGTATATGTTGTTACTCTCGTAGTCGTATGCATCTTGTTTCTCTCATTGATTGTTTTTCGCAAACTAGTGCAAATTTTTGGTCCCAAGAAAAGAAAGCTGCCTTTAAAAAAATTACACTTGGTTTGGGCAATACATATGAAGTATTTGTTCGTAGATAGTATTATTGGGGCTTGTCCAAGACTTTTGGACTACCTCCACCTCCACGAAGGTAGAAAGCCTTAGCATCTAATAGATTTATCTGTGTCTCAGGGGTAGTAAGTACCTGCAGTTTAAAAATTATAGGAGAAGAGAGTGAAAGGCCATGTGCTCCGGCTGAAGGAGCAAGTGTGATTGCTCTTAGAGCTGTATGTGTACGTTTGAGCGAATTTTTAAATGCACTAGCTCAGCTCAACATGTCATAATTTACCCTAGAACATACGAATGCATAATAAATATTGTAAATTACAGTTAAAGAACACTTATTACGAATCAAGTAGTGTTTCATTCTACAATTTTTCAAACTATTTGCAAGATTATTTGTATAATGCTTCCATTTTAGATGCTCATCAATTGCTAAACCATGGTATTCGTATTCCTCAACTCGAACCAGTGTGAAACTGTCAGCATGTCATTTTAGTACGCTTGGAAGAACGTTACACAACATTAGTCAATGGGGAAGCTGTTGTATAAATTTAAACACAATTATGTTTTCTCGTTAATCTAAGTTTGTACGGTGCAAACCATTGGTTGATATCGTTTATATCACATTTTATGCATTGCTGTACATCAATCCAGTTCACACTTTTGTAAGACAGGACTAGGTTATCCGCAAAAGCGGTTAGTTTAACACTGAAATTTAGATTACACAGATGATTGATTTATAATAAAAATCATATTGGACCTAACGCTGATCCTTGAGCCACTCCAGAACAAGTATTTTCGGAACTTCTATGGCTATTGTAGTACGTTAAAACCTTTAAGCGCGCAGTCAGGAAACTTTCGAAATGACTTTATAGAAATGCTACGAATTTCTGCCAGATGCGGTTTATCCAAAAACATCTTGTATTTTATTGTATCAAAGGATTTTTTATAACTATGTATGCGGCAGCGGTTTATTTATTACATTTAAAGGACTGGAAAATCGGGTTGATAACGTTTTTCAAGGGTCCTGTGTACTTTTACGTATCCTAATACGAGGTTCGTCCTACAAGTCCTTAGAATTTCCGAAAAATTGCTCTCTTGGTTTCCAAGATCAATGTTCATCAGAAATTAGCACTTGAGACTCGTCAGCAGTTGAAGTTTGAGCTGTATCCATCCCATAGTTTCTTTGTAGCTACCGATTGTAGAGAACAACTTTTGCTTACAAAAAAAGTATAGAGCTGAAAGGAAACTAAAATCAAACATGTATAATAATTGGTTCAATACAATTTGTTTTTATACCTTTTCCTAAAGACTTATTGAACGACTCTCGTACTATATTGACTGTCACGAAACTACTCCCTTTTTCCGGAAAATTTACCAGTATTCTTTTTACAAGATTTTCAAGTACGTTAGAATAAATTTAATCGGACGGTAATTGTGAATACCACGTAGTTCGACTTTTTTGTGAACGGGAACAATAATTTCTTGCTTCAAGGATGCAGGGAACCTTACATTTGGCAAGATTTGATTGAAGAAATGGCAGAGTACATCTGCAATGTCTTATATGATAATTTTATCATACCAGCATTTAGTTGATCTGGACGGGCAGCTTTTTTAAAGATTGGCTATTGGAAATTTTTAATACGTCAGGCGTGGTGACTGGTTCCAAAAAGAAGTTTAGGCTTAGATGATTTTTACTATTTGATGAATTATCAATCATTGAATTATTTTTTACAAATGGATACAATTTAGGAGACTCAAATGTGCTTATGAACTCCTTCTTGAAGTCAAATTCAATAATAACTGGGTCATTTAAGGTCTGATTTCCATGTATTAGTTGTATTCGAAGTAATTTTCGCTCTCTTTAATCCCTTAAGATGCTCCACTGTGTCTTTTTATTTCGATTTACTTAGTCCAATTGTTTCAGGTAATAGGAGTTAGCCGCATTACGGACACTTATACACAGTTTATTTCTTATCTTTAGGTACTCTTTTCTCAAGCCGTTATTGTGCGGGTGATGACGTAGATTTTGAAAAAGATTTTTTTACGCGCAACTTTGCTCATCGAGGAGTCAGTCATCCAGGGCTTTAATTTTACGGCACGTTCATTCCTGACCATACTTAAGACTCATTTACACATGTTAGCATTATGTTTGAATTTGTAGTAAAAGTTTAGGAAACTTCATGTTCTTCATACAATACTTCCCTAGAATACAGACGATCATTTGCATTTAATGATTTACGGCAGTGACATTAGTTGGTGTACTTCCGTTTTCTTCGCGAGCAGAAAGGTTGGAGATTGGGTTGGACTCGAGAGTGATGCGTTATACCTAAATGCGTAACCTTGGCTTGGAGGTCTACATTAAAAGTGTTGAAGAACCGAGTGATTAAATGATCTGAACGGGTATCTCATTGTATAGTAATTCTGGTTGCTTCAGTGATTAAGGTAGTCAAGCCACATGAACTCATGGGATTTGTAAACTGCTTGGAGTCGCAGCTGGGCATTAGTAACTGAACATTCATAATACTGACCATTACTAATTTTTGAGATATGCACCTTGATTGGGTTCAAAATCTGAAACAAATTGATCAATAGAAATTTTTTGTCCCTGTAGACGACAAAGAGATCAAATATACAAAACTTGTATGAAACATTGATCAACAAGCAATCAGTAGGGTTTATATGACAAGGCCTCAGTACAGTTGTTATATCATGTCTTATAAAAGCTAACACACCTCTTGCTCTTTCAGAAGTATTACAACTTCCATAAGAATAGCACCTACCCACTCACTGTATATACATTAATTTAATCAGATTGTATTCATATTTCATTCAAAGCTATAATATCGGGTAATTGTGACATGCTATTTAAATGTGAAAGTAGTAAATTAAAGTTGCGTCTAGCACTTCGGATATTTTTATGGACGATCAATAGGGAATTCATTCCATTAAAGGCATTTACAGTAATATTTATATCCATAAAATTGGCTTATAGTCTAGGTATACCCTCTATACCATTGAAGTATGAATCGCAAAAGCAGTGATCAAAGATGTTATACATCATCCATGATGTTAACTACAATTGCTGGCTCCCTTCCTACTTTTCTCAAATAAATTTTACCTCCACAAATCCAAAGATACTTACAGTGCTTATCATTCTGCGCCACCCCACCTTTCTACCAGCACAAAGGGTCTCATTAATGTAAACAAGTATTATCGTTTTCAATAATATGCAGACACCCACCAGTCCCATTTTATTGATGGGGCCGTGTCGGTGACCACTTACAGGGTTGGCACTCAATGCAAGCTTTACGTCGCCGACTTTAAGAATTGCCTTTACGTCGCCGACGAGGTCGGACGCGGATGCAGCCTGGCTAGCGAAATGGGAGTCGAACTCCCGGGGCAAAAACCCTGGCGGTTGCAATGCACTGAGGAAACTCACGCACACGTTGGGCTGTCTGAGGTTTTTCTTTCGGGCTCAGCGGCAAGTACAAACTATGATGTGACTCACTTAAGGGGGTGTATATAGGCCACACTGGGAGGAACTTCTTTACTCGTGTGTCCGAACGCAAAAGGTGCTGGGAGAACAGTTACCCAACTTTTCAAAGCGCCCAATGGCACACAAATATACATCAAATTTTCGATATTAAAATTATTCGGTTCCAAGAAAAAGGGCTTATTTTAGGTGCGGCCGAAATGTGGGAAATTGTTAAAAAGAAAAGGAAGAAATTTGACTTACTGAACGGAAATGGGTTTTTTAGTCACTCCCCCATCTTATATGTACTCCCCTGACTGCTACCTAACCCCACTTCCTTCCCCCAAAACCTTTTTTATGTCGTGACATGCCGCAATTCCGGAATTTAGGTTGTCTGTATGGTGAACTCTTCTTGACTTACCGTCTGTGCCTCCTCCTACAACCCCTCCACCTACTTTCTTCTGATCCATCCCCTAACTACTTTTCAGTAACGGATATAGAAAAAACTCAAGGGGGAGCGCAAAAGATATTTTGAGCCTCCTGTACTTTAATCGTAATGAAGAATAATCAAGTCACATGCAAAGTTTAAGATAGTATTATTCAGAATGATTATACGCACATATATATAAGACAATGCTATCTTATGATATAAAAAAGTTACAATTTAGGTTCCGAAATATTAGGCGATGCGGGCGGTCCCGCAAGGGGGGGGGGGCATATATGTATTCGCCGCTGCTACTTTTGAAGATATATATTTATGTTCGAAATAGTAATTTGTTTGTACCCGATTATGACTGTATAAAAATCGAAACACGTGTTGTGAGGAGTGGAATGAAATTAGTGGGCAGTACGATATCTTTGCATCAATTCGATATTTTGTTCCGCGATATCTTCCCGGAAAAAGGTTGAATTTGCGGCATGGTATATCCTCTTTTCATATTCATACGTGACTCACCGTTTCTGACTTACGAAGTTGTGGCTCCATAGCTTAGTAGGTTCATTACATGTGCGGTTGTTGCGGTGAAATGTGGGAGGGTTTAAATTCGAATTAATTATTCTCTTTTTCATTTTATAAAATAATAAGAGTATACAAGAGTCAATACTACATTTAAAAAAATAATGCCTCTATCTACCTTAACACATTTCTTTCTAAACAGATTAAATCACTGAGGTAAAATAAGTCGGGGAAGTGGCAGCGGTTGTATCTTAATTTCCTTGCGGCTAATCACTGTCAAATATCCATTGAGTAAAATCCCAACTTATAGTATCGGCAATACTCGATAACTAACCAGCTACATTCGTAGTTGAAATCCTTCTATAGCCCTAGGGTATGAAAATTATTCTAACTCACTAAAATGGGACACGTGGATGTCTATGGTATTATTGAAAACGATTGTACATCGCTAGGAGGTACGGATAACAAGGTCAAGAGTCGAATAGAAAAAAAATATTTTTACTTGGCACTTATCAAACAGCTTATCATTTACGTGCTGATTCAGAAATCGGAGTTGAATTCCTCCCCTTTCCCAACTAGATTTCGTCTTAACCGGGTAGTAGTAGACAATTATTTATTTCTACATCTAATGCAGCACAAACTTTATTCACCACTACTTCCATATTTTCATTACATTGGCTGGGGATGCCATGAATTTCCGTCTTAATACCTAACATGCGTTTCTCAAGGCCATCAGAACGGTTTAGTGCGTCAGAAAGTTGCGTCTTAAGCACCACGCTTTCACTTTGAAATTTTGATATTTGATCTAAATATTTCTCTAATATTTTACCCTGCGATTCAATTAACTTTAACCTGTGTTCCAATTTATCGTATGGCTTATGAATAGTGTTTCCTAGTTTTTTTGATCCGTTATATTTAGTTATTTTATAGCCTCTATGAACAAATAAAATATTTCCTGGAGGGATTTACCTTCCGATTTACTTCTGTCCATACGGGATGTCTTTCGTAAATTTTGGCAGTACACACATTTCCAGGATTGTCTTCTTGATTCAATCCCTTCGATGTCAGCGACTCCTGTAGAGAAAATCCATGGAAGGTTTTACGGCAGGTATCGCTTTTGATGGAAGTTGTATTCCGTGTAGATGTGTTACACTTTGCACACGAACTAATGCCAGAAAGATGTTGTAGGCCTGGCGGATATAACTCCTGTAAGCTCGATTTAGCCCACTTTTCTTTACACAAATAAGGCTTCCATTCAATGAAGGCAACTATTTTCACAAATTTAGCCGGAAACTAAATGGCTCGCAAACAGCGACGCATAGCGTTGAGTCAACCACACTGAGTACACATCCATACCCGACGGGAGCGGAACACGAACTGAATCTTAGCACCGGACCTCGTTGCGCTCACTGCCCTTTAGTTAACATCTATATACTACCCCGCAAGCCGCCTAAAAAGGCGTGTGGCAGGGGGTGTTAGAACAAAAGCCGTTTACATATGAAAGAAAATGCTCTGACGTAATAACGAGTAGCATTTTTTAAAGTCCTTTATGGTTCGGGGGTAAACGAGTTCACACATCTATCCGTTCGGCAAAATATCTCTCTTAATTTATTGATTCTGTTGGACCTGGAAATATAGAGGGGCTCTAATATTATGTTCTCAATGTCACTCTTAAAGATATCTATTCTCAATTGTTCAAACAATCTTAGCCTATCGCGCAGCCACCGAGTCTCCGGTGGCTACTTCGCTGGGCAGCGCTGTCTGTACGCCCGTATCAGTTCCATTACGAATAGCGCAGCTTTTATTTGTACTTTTTCAGCTCACGGATTATTTATTTCTGCACCGCATCCCATAGGCTTGCTGCATATTCAAGGTATGGACAGGAAGAGCGCAAAATAGCACCTCTCTTTCAGTTTTTCATCCGAAAATCTTCCCACAATACGCTTCACGAATCTTAACTTCTTTAGGGCTCTGCCAGAAATATTCCTTATATTTGTTCCCCACGATTGATTGTAAGTTATCATAACTCTCAGGTACTTCACTTCGTCCGTTTCTTTAATGTTAAACCCACAGTTTAATCAAGCGAAGGGGCACCGCGAAGTTTTCAGACACGGAAATGAACCTTTGATTACCGGAGTAACTAAAACAGTCGAACGTAATTAATTCCGTTACGCAGAATGAAGGGAGTCATATCAATATTAATTCGAGACTGTAGAATCTCACCTGGTTAAGAAGCTCGGATGCACAAATCTAGTGGTACCAAATTGACAATCAGCGAAATGGAAAATGAAGGCAGGTCTCACCAGATGTCAAATATTTCATATTGCTCCTTGGTAATCAATCACCTTCTCGGATGCCAGTGAAATTAACCCTCCACCACTTGCCCGTTATCGTATATTTATCCAATGAGCAGTGTTAGTAAAAGTGCTGAGAAAAAGAAACTCGGCTATACTGCAGTTACTTTTTAAAAGGTAATCATTCACGAGTATAAATTACTGATTTTAAAGGTAATCAGTAAAATTATATTAACCTAGCGGGGACTCCGCATTATCTCGGACTCAAAGTATAGTTGGTCTTCCTCCTTTCCGGGTTGATAGCCATAGCAGCGGAATTGGTTCCGGGTCAACTCATGGCTAGTTTTTGTGAATTAGCTACATGGATAATTGTTGTTTGCCCGTATGTTGCAGATTTCGAAGTCAATTGCTCGCTTTTTTCTGTGCATTGTCAACTTTTGAACGGAGCTATACCGTCCTAATTAACGAATTTAATGCATCAACAATTTCTATTTCGAAATCGAGAAATAAGTTAATAATCATGGTAATACTCATTTAAAAATTGTAAACGCTCCTTAAAAGACAAATAATTCAATTATTAGTTAATATTTTTTGACAAATGCTTATTTCAAAAACTGTCTGAATGATCACTATCTCTTACCATAAAAAGGGGTAATAGGAGATGAGGTGTCCGGGTACCTGCTTCCGGATTTCGAGGGTACGGCCTATGTCCCCGCTTCGTTGGGTCCCGATAGGACTTCGCGTAGCTGCGACCGGCATAAAAGGGCAACGAAACGGATATTCGTTCGCCTGCGAGGGAAAATATGAGACGAAAATTTGCTGCTTTCGTCTTCCGTGTCATAAACCGTCCGAGCGAATATTTACTTTGTTAGTAGCGAAAGGGTTAGTTACATGGTTAGGGTGTTTAGGAGGGGCGAGGGGGTCAAGCCGATTTTCACCCAATCTCACGTGGGGGGCCAGGTGGTCTTTGCAAGTGTCACGTAATTCTTTTCATAAAAAATAATAAAACATTGTTTTTTAATAAATCTAACAAATGAAGGTGAGATTAACGTGTTTACACTGAAAATACGCATTCAATTCTGTCGCCATAATAACGCATGGCTATGGGCCATGGTTTTAAGGCATTGATTTTTCATTTTACCACTAAGATAATCCGTGAAATATAGAAATAAGGTTCACTTACTTGCCTCCTTTGTCTCCAGCATCAATTCCAACGATTTATGTGAAGAGAGAAGGAAATTTTTATATAAATATTTACTCTGATTATTGATTAAAAATGAGCTTCCGTACTCATTTATCCAAAATAAACTAGATAGTTAAATCGTGATCTCGGTTGAACAAAGCAACTTTGAATTCCGATTTGTACAAATCCAATATAGATAAAGAATCTTGCTCAACTTGTAATATACTAACATCGTGCGGTCAATAACTTCAATTTTTTGAGTTATATATTAAACTTTTGCTGTCTGCCTATTTTTAAAAACAAAATAGTTAATACGATGTAATATTTCCCAAAATGTTTGTTTGCTGTGTATTTCTTTGGTACTGCTTATTCTGCGAATTCTCTAGTGCTGCTATTAGAATAATTAAAGTTATATATTTCTAAGTCATTTTACATATTTATACAAATCTTTCACTGCTAAAATCAAGTGGATAAAAGAATTCCACATTAAAGTACAATAATTTAATCTGTTTACGAGAGATTTTAGTATATTTACTCTATTCAATATCACTGTAGCAAGCTCCCTAAAAAATAGCCTGATGATTAAAAGTCATTGAACAAATATGTGATTTTCTAGAGAATTTTTTGGGTGTCCTTCTTTTTAAATAAACAGCCTTTGTTTTAGCATCCATTTCCACGATTTTTAAAGACAGACGGGTATAATAGTTTGAGTCATTCCACCTCAATTCCAAGAAAGCTTGTCCCGTAGGGTCTCAGATTTTGATGAATGCATGGTTGATAGTTTATAGTTGAAGCTGTAGGTCATACTACTATGATATAGATTACCAGTCTACGAGTACACGTCCATAGACTGGTATTAAAAGTAATCGGAAAGCCGCACGGGAGAAAAAGTAAACGTTAAAATATTTTCAAAAATATCATTCAGGAGTTGATTAAAATTTATTTTTTGTAATTCTAAGGCAATGAATGAGCCTACATTCTAAATAATAAATGCTTGGGCCAATTATGAGATGGATTTTTTGAGAAAAGTTGATTAACAATGTTTTAAACATTTTTAAATATAACAATAATAGGGAGGTGCACTTTTTAATATTTTACTCACAATCAGAGTGACTTCCGAAAGGACTTAGCTGTAAAAAAAGCAATAAATAATGGCTATACGACAATTTGATAGTTAAATTGTGGGGTTTATATGATTTAAGGCAATTTTTTTGGGAAAAAAATCGAAAACGTATTAAAACCTCATTAAAAAAAGATCTCATGGTATTTAGTTTGAGGTTGATGTAGACCCATACAGATATCAAAATCTGAGACTCTTAGGGACAAACGCTTGTTGAATTTAGGTGGAGTGACACATATTTAATAATCTAACTCCCGAATTTAATTTAATTTTTTGCTCTCTCCTTAGGTGCAGGCCATCCCCGGACGTGAGGAGAATGAAGGGTGGAGCAGGAAGAACGAAGAAGAGAAGAAGACGATGGCCTCGCGGGACATCAAATGCTTATTCCTTGTATGTTATTCGGAGAGATTTGACTCGAATTTTAATCCACATTTTTGCTTTTTCAATTTCAGAATGAATATTGAAGAATTAGAACACCATTCATCGACTTGGCATCAGAAGGCTGAGAGGAGTGCGGTTTTCCTCGGACGCTGGTCATTAGCGTATCAGGTTTTCATCAGGTTATCTTGAACATGAAATGGTAAATTCGGGCCGACCTGAACCACACAACTGGAGTTATGAGAGACTCCTGGTGGAAAGTGAATCCACCCTCGATTATCAAAGCACGAGCTCTAGGTAACAACAGTACACGAAAGGTAACGGCTCGAAGAAGCAAGTTTAAAATGGTTTCGAAACAGCGCTGAAACAAAGGTACCAGAAAGTGCACTTTAAATTATTTACTACGAATGAGACCGGTCCTAGGAGACAAAGAATGCATTCTTAGGCAGGAAATCCATGTGGGTATTTTTGTGTGTGTAGTTTTTTAAAGGTATTTGGGTGGGTTTTGTACTAACACCATTTATTGCAGGAATGAAGAAGGAAGACGTAGATGAGGCCCCGAAGATAGAAGACATCGCAGGGGGCCTCGAAGAATGAAGAGTGAAGATAATGTGTGTGTGCATCGGGAATGAGTGGATATTGATAATCCCTCGCCTGAACTGAGTGTTTTTTTTTTGTACTTAATTGTAACATGTCTGTAACTCTTTCCCTTACAGCCATGAAGATTGAAGACATCAAATTGAGCTCGAAGAACGGCAAGAATCCGATTGCGTGTGTTTTATAATCTATCGTGTGATTTCGTGTGATATTTTTCTGCGTGTGATTATTTATATTTGCGTGTGCTGCGAGTATTTTTCCGTTGCGTTGCGTTAGGGCTTGCATGTTATTTATTTTAGTGTTATTTATTTATTTGTTTGTGCATGCACTAATCTTACCTCTTCACAGATTCAAGCCATCGCTGGACTTCAACGAAGAAAGAGTGAAGAATGCACGAAGAAGAGGAGATTGAAGACGCAAGTATTCACAGAAGTAAGAAGAGGAGCATCGTAAGAAGACGTGTGCGATATTTGCGGCTTAGTTTTGGGCCCTTCTGGCCAATGAATAAAAATTTGCGTAAGGCTAGGCGTTTTTTCCGTGCGTTAGTTTTAGTTTTTTGTGCCGCGGTTTTGCATTACGGATTCCATTGCGTCATGCAGGAATGTGGCTGTGGCTAGGTAGGAAATGTGTGGTTTCCTATTGATGCCATTGTCACGTTCTTGCGTGCTGCTTTGGAGTGGTGCAAATCCTCGGAAGGGTTATTTATTTGTGTATGCACTAACCCGCTCTCTCCCTAGGTCCGCAAGCCATCGCTGGATGTGGAGAGAAGAATGAAGATTCATCGGAAAAAGAGAAGACAGAAGAGGATGGCATCGCGGGACCAGAAGAAGACGACATCTTAGCTTTGGGCCCTTATGGCCAGTGAACATAAATTTGCGTAAGGCTAGGCGTTTTTTTCGCGCGTTAGTTGTAGTTTTTTGTGCCGTGGTTTTGCATTACGGATTCCATCGCGTCATGCAGGAATGTGGCTGTGGCTAGGTAGGAAATTTATGATTTCCTATCGATGCCATTGTCACGTTCTTGCGTGCTGCTTTGGAGTGGTGCAAATCCTCGGAAGGGTTATTTATTTGTGTATGCACTAACCCGCTCTCTCCCTAGGTCCGCAAGCCATCGCTGGATGTGGAGAGAAGAACGAAGATTCATCGGAAGAAGAGAAGACAGAAGAGGATGGCATCGCGGGACCAGAAGAAGACGACATCTTAGCTTTGGGCCCTTATGGCCAGTGAACATAAATTTGCGTAAGGCTAGGCGTTTTTTTTCGCGCGTTAGTTGTAGTTTTTTGTGCCGTGGTTTTGCATTACGGATTCCATCGCGTCATGCAGGAATTTGGCTGTGGCTAGGTAGGAAATTTATGATTTCCTATCGATGCCATTGTCACGTTCTTGTGTGCTGCTTTGGAGTGGTGCAAATCCTCGGAAGGGTTATTTATTTGTGTATGCACTAACCCGCTCTATCCCTAGGTCCGCAAGCCATCGCTGGATGTGAAGAGAAGAATGAAGATTCATCGGAAGAAGAGAAGACAGAAGAGGATGGCATCGCAGGACCAGAAGAAGACGACATCTTAGCTTTGGGCCCTTCTGGCCAGTGAACCTAAATTTGCGTAGGGCTAGGCGTTTTTTTCGCGCGTTAGTTGTAGTTTTTTGTGCCGTGGTTTTGCATTACGTATTCCATCGCGTCATTCAGGAATGTGGTGGTGGCTAGGTAGGAAATTTATGATTTCCTATTGATGCCATTGTCATGTTCTTGTGTGCTGCTTTGGAGTGGTGCAAATCCTCGGAAGGGTTACTTATTTGTGTATGCACTAACCCGCTCTCTCCTTAGGCACGATTCATCGCTGGACATGGTGATAAGGAGAAAGAAGACACTTGGAAGAAGATTGGATGATGCACATTACCGAGCCGGCTTCTTGCGGCTCTACATGAGTTGCAGCAGATAAGGAGCGGTATGATCGCAATATTCATTCAAATTTGGTTCATTTTTCCCAAGCAAATTTTTAACTTCACGAGTTGCTTGATAATGTTCAATTTTGCAATCATTAACGGAACTCAATTGTGCTGATGCTTAAACTGAACTTCTAATTTGCCCACAAAGCCATCAAAATTAACAAATAAACTTAATATCCCCCTCAATTTAGTCATTGACTACTCTGTTTGAAAATTGTACTTGGTACTTAGTAACTGAAAGTGATATTTCATTGGCCTATTAACTTAGAATTGAATTGAAAACTTATGAAATATATTGCAATGGGCAAAATATTTTTTGTGCCAACATTTTTCTGGATTACTCATAATCACCTATTAACGTATTTTCTTTAAAAGTGTTTTCAAGTCAAAATATCACCTCCCTTAACAGTCTCCATAGAATATTTTCACATTATAAAGCAGTGCGAATAACTTTTATTTATAATTAGTTTCTAATTGTCTGTTTTTTCATTAGAAATTTTATTTTGATTTTTCATTCTGAATCAGAATTATTTAACTATTTTTTATCCTGTGAAAGGTTACCCACTTCAAAATCAATGCTTAATTTTTCCTATTTAAACAAATATGTAGTTCCATTTAATTGGAATTAATTTTTTATTTTAATAAGTATTATTAATTAATTGAATATTATTTTAATTTCTCCTGCAATACGGGAAATGTTATTTTTCACTCGAAGTTTTTTTTATCTAATTAAAAGGTGAGCCTATTTACTCTCTAACGTCTATGCGTCATAAGAAAATTTATTGAATGATTCAGCCATGAGGCCTATTTTCTAGGACATTGATTTGTCTCTTTATGAGTGTTCGTTTTTTTCCATTGCAGAGTTCGTTGGATCGTCTTGTGTGAGTTGACTACTCGAGGCCTCGATGAAAGCACGCGCAAAAAGATCGAAAGAATGCAGCTCGTTGCCGCAGGCAGACGGTAAGATTTCATTCATTCCTCTTCCAAGTTTTGAGTTCAGTTCAGAACCATTATTTAGTGATCACAAAGGTCATCCTGCGCTGAATCTCACGGCATTGATTGGTTGACGACGACGATAGCGTTTGCTTTCATATATTTCGGTTTGATACTTCATTTCCATTAAATTTAATAATTCGAATGAAGGACAGTTATGGGGATTTTCGTGAATCTAACATAAGTATTTACTTTTCTCTTTAATTTTCTCATTGTAATGTGGAGGTCGAGGTTTCCATATTGGCGTTGCTTTTGATAACTCAGCAACCGTCATGCGCGCTCAAGTAATTACTTCCTCGGAGACCCTACCTGAGGGAAACGTGAGATTCCGGTAATATTTTCTACCTTTCTGAAATTTTCCGTCAATTTAATGAGTATAAGTGACATGTTTCAAAAAAAAGTCGCAACAATAATGTTACAATGATTGATACTCTTTTGTGTTTAAATTTGGGTACTTAATTTCTGGTGACGCGTTTTTCCTTGCTATTAAATATTTATTAAGCCAATGGTGTCGGAAAAATCAGTATATATTTTTCATTTTTTTTCGGCTGTTTTGTTTCTGAAGTGATACTTTGACCACTGGTTCTTCGCATGATCTTGAGAATTAGCTTATATTATTTCTTTCGTATCAGAAGACTTAATTATTAAATTACATCCTACAAGAAATCATTAAAATACACCCTCCTGGATTGGCGTGGTGTCCTTAATAAAGATGCCATATCTGTAACTTCTGTTTTCGTCTTTTTAAATAATTTCATCGTATTGATTTTTATAATTTCATCATTGTTTTCAAACTCATATAATATTACATATATTAAATGCAGAATGGTATATATTTGCTATCAAATTTTAGTAATACCCATGAAGTCCAAGAAAGTCGTAAAAAAGGTGTGCATATATAACAGACTCAGCTCACTGTAATGATTTCCGGGAAAATTTTTAATATTTCCCGATCATATCTTTAAAATGTTTAAAGAATAATGAAAATACATTGAAATATCGCCGATGAGATAAGTCAAATAATTTGGAATTACCCGCTCTTGCATTTTTTAAATTTTTTCTTGACGCTTAAAAAGTTAATATTTTCTGAACGTCTTCCTCGAAATGATATTTCTGAGCTGAGAGTTGACTTTTTAGGTCTCCCCTTCGTTGGATTTTGAGAGTTTTTTTGTTATATTACCACAGGTCATGCTTGTGGACAACGACAGCGATTGCTTTTGGAGACAACTGTGGAGGTCCATGAAATGGACACCTGAAGGTTACTGCGCCGACAACTAGAAACTTGAGGATTTATCGTGAAGAAAGAAAGAATGAAGATAGGGAGAAAGAAGACACCGAGCCTGAAGATGGTTGTTTTTTTGAATTTTTTGTTGCAATTATTGTACAGGGTGTTTGTATATTTTTTATTAATGCATGTATTTTTTCCAGCTATAGCTAGGATTTGCGGCAGGAGAGTAGGGATTTTATATTGCGTCCTACCGTCTAGTAGAAATAACTCAGATTAGGCAGGTCTTCGTATATCGTGGCCACGATTCCGTATTTAGGCGTTTAATTAATTCATGCGTAAAAAGCAGTATTTTGGTAGGCAGGGCTGTATGAATGGATGAATGTGATTTTATGAATGAGTGAATGGAATGTGATTTGATGAATGAGTGAATGGAATGTGGGTTTATGAATGAGTGTGCGCTTGTAGTAGTAGTACTAATGGTAGTGTTAGTAGCAATACTGACACTAACTGTCCCTTCCTTTCACTAAAAATCCCTACCCACCCTCCCTCCCCCTCAAAATCCAAACTGCTCCCTCTACGTAGGGAGGGGGATAAACAGAGGAAAGTCTATACCAAACAAATTGTTAATTTCAATTAATCATTTATGTTATCTCCTGCTTGAATTATAGCGTTGGACTTTCCTCTGGCTAAAGCAGTATGGTATCCTAGGGCAATTTCAAATTCTGTATTTGTTCTTTGTGCTTAGGAGGTTTGAAGTGATAGAATGTTATCAAATATTTGGCTCGTATAATTTTGTTCTGTTTATAATGTTTTCATTTTTTGTTATTTTTATTCTTAAAGAAGTATTTAGTTTGCTGTATGAATGTGATTTTATGAATGAGTGAATGGAATGTGATTTTATGAATGAGAGGGTGGAATGTGATTTGATGAATGAGTGAATGGAATGTGGTTTATGAATGAATGAATGATATTAGTAGTAGTAGTGCTTGATTGTTATGAATTGCTAATTATTTTTTGTGTAGTTTTTTTATTCTTATTAATTTTGGTCGTAGTGTAGTGCATGCCCCCCTCAAATCCAAACTGTTCCCTCATCGTGGGGAGGGGGTGTAATAGGGATAAGTCATTAATTTACGCCACATGCTTAAAAAATTGCACCCTTATTGGGAATGTGATGGAATATTTTTTCTTTCAAAGTTTATGGTTTTTCCGCATGAGTTACGAATTGTAAATGTTATTTGATAACATGCAAATATGACTTATCCCCGGCTAAAACAGTTGGTGCATTTGTGATTTGTATTTAAATATGTGAAATCATTGAATATATTATATGTTGCTGTGTTCTTTATTCCAGTGATAAGTACTATTTGCATTACTGTTTTTGTGGTTTTTCGATAATATTGTACAGAGCCTTCTTTTATTTTTGTAACTATTGCTTGTAATTTTGCCAGCTATAGTTTAGACTTGGAGCAGGAGAGTAGGGATATAATATTGCATTTGACAGTTGTTAAGAAATGACTCAGAATAGGCAGGTCTTCGTATTTGCGACCATGAAAATATAATTAACACCTTGACCAGAATAAATTGTACCCATTGCTAAGGTCGATTTTTGTTATTGTTGTTGATATTTTTTATCGATTTTTAATGATATTATTTTAATAGCAGTTGAAATTATTAATTTAATAATTTTAAATGCTATTAAATGGTGTAAGTACATGTAATTTCTTTCTACTACTTTGTACAAGTAAAGGCAATAAAACTATTTTCTATATACCTTTGATGTGGACGTTGACTATGTTACAAAGGAGATGTTGTAAAAATAAAATATTTTAGTATCTTTGTGATTGGTGACATAAAATAAAACATTTTACATGTAGTTTTTGTGAAAATTAAAGTGCTGGTACAAATCCAGTAAAATGGAATGTCGTCAAGGTATTGACAAAATTTTACATTCGTCAGTTGACAATTAACCTAAATAAAGTGAGCATTTTCAGAAAGCATCCATCAGGGTGCAATTACATTGGGCATATATTGTGTGCATAACTATATTTCAGTTCATTCAATTGTATGCAAATAGGCAATTTGTTAACATTGTTAACCCATTTTTGGTAATGTTAATATGACATTGTTACACAAAAAGATTAGGAACATGTATTTTTTCGGCTACAGTTAAAATTCACAACAGGAGAATATGGGTTATATATTAACTATATAATGCTGTTGATTACAAATAACTCAGACTAGGCAGGCCTTCGGACATCGTAACAATGAGTCCATGTTATGGTGTTAGATTAATTCAGGCGTTCATGTTGAGGTATTTTGTTAGGTATAGCTTTAATAATGGATTGGATAACAATGGATGAATGTGATTTTGTGAATAAAAGTAATGGTTCTGGTAATGCTTGATCAGTATAAATTGTTCTTAATAATGTACGATTTAATTTTTTATGAGCATAGGGGTGTATTGGGGGCGTAAACATCCCCCATATTTTTCCCCTGGAGGTGACTACCTGCAACGTAACTGCTGAGAAGACCACAAGCCCTCCAGCACTCCAATTTTCAAATTATGTGGTTACATTTCATTATGTCTTTCAGTAATCAATGAATATTTATAATGCTGAAAGATTATTTCATCGCTAAGTAGCTGAAAAGTTAGTAACGAGTGTATCGTTGTCTGATACCTCCAAAGCGACGACAAAAGAGTATCATTGCAGGAAAACCACATAACACCCGAACTCTTCATACTTCTCTGGCCATGTGGCTGACTGAGAACTCAGCAGCGATCTGCCAGGTCAGTTCAACCATGAAAATTAGAGCCTCATTTGCATAGCTAATTTGAATTGTTTTTTTTTTAAATATATAACACTGTTAGACAGTAAGATGGAGGGGAAAGGGCTTTGGGATATCAGCCTCGAATATTTATACATATAAGATGAAAATATTCCAGGTTGGATACACACAGTACAAGACAATTTAATAAAAATCTTTCCTAACTCTGAGGAAGGTGGTAGGTGCCCCTGAAAATTTATTTATTTTCATCTTCAAGTGTGTATTTTACTGTGTGCGCCCAACCTGGGACATTTTTGTGTTATACACCTCATAGAGGAATATCCTGAAATATTTATACATGTAATGGTAAGCAGGGGCGGATCTAGGAATTTCTTTCTGGTGGGAGGGGGCACAAGCGCGACCGTATCCAGGATTCTGTTCTAGGGGGCAAAAGGATACTTCGTAATACAAAGCGAACGCAATGATAATGGGACCGTATTAAAAATATTGCATTTTTTTAAAGAGTCTGGGGGGCACGAGCCCCCGTGCCCCCCCTCTAGATTCAACTATGATGATGAGTTATTAGTTATATTTATATATTGTCACTTCTTGGTAGGGTAAGGTAGCTACCCCAAAAAACCGGATGCGGTAAGATCCAGTATTATATGTATATATTTGAGTGCAGCAAGAGCAATCTCACATGGTCACTAAGTATAATACATCGCCGGCGAGAGCGGCGAGACAATTCCCGCAGCCGCTCCCGTCTGAACTCCCGTCCCCCATCTATCGACGGGCTAAGCTTGTATCACGCGAGGTTTGCGGAGAAGGCGCATCGCTGTGAGTCCCCATGTAACTTCGCGGAAAACAAGTAGGGCAGTTGGTAAACGCGGCAAGCGCCCTGCAGTCGGCCGCCTTTTCATCACTGACGCCACCTCTGAGCTGCAGCATCTCGTCGGCACTGGATCGGACTTGTAGAATCCTGGAGGGAAAACTTCGCTGTCGCTTAGATCCTTCATAAGTCAACTCTGTTCCTATGACCATGTCTGTGTCCTGAAATTTACATCCGATTTTAGCACTCTTGTTTAGAACGCTATGAAAATTAATTGCGACAAAGTTAATGTCATATTTTATAGATTACCTTTCGGTCGGTTCTTTTCCTCGCTGTGTATAAGATGAGTGTATCACTATGAAAGTGCTAATCAATTTAGATATAATAGCTTTTCCTGGAGTAAGCGTTTGGATATTTGTCATATCCCTGCATTACTGCTCCTAAATTTAATTCAGGTGATGTGAGGATTTACGCATGTGTGGATCACCTCGGAGTCTATATTTAGAAAACTTTACTCCTTAAAAAATTCAGTATTGAATTTTTCTTAGTCACCAACATTATTATGTTGATAAAATAAACTGCATTATCTTGAAATTATTTTGTTTAAAAAATGAAAAAAATTGATTACTTCGGACTTGATCCCTCGCAAGATTCTCATGTAGTTACAGCGCACAATATAGACCTACTCGGCTACGAAGCCACGTATTGGTAAGAGGTGAACGGTGAGTCCAAATATGAATCCAAAGATAGGAAATGATATCTGCGGAAAGCAAAAATACAATTTTCTTCATTAAAAATTTTATAGCGACAACAGTATTTAATTAAGTTAATATGCGTTAAAGTGGATTTTAAAAATTGTTGCTGCCAAGCCATACAACTGAAGAAAAAAAAATGCAGAAAAGTTCGAATCACCTACTTCGGATTACTATCGTAGTTAGTCTTCTCCTTAACCACTAGACCATCTCACTCGATGACTATGAAGGGGATTCATTACGAGCTTTGTCAGGGAAGGGAATGAACCAGTCTTCTGGTGTCACTAAATCAAACTGAATTTTAACACTCTGTGGCATTATTTGCTGTGATAATGCGGCGGATATTTAATGTGTATGTTTTGTTCACTATCGCTGATGGAAAAGCTTCAGCGTTAATTGTAAGACAATATAATTCGACGCATCGGCTAACTTACGAGAGGAAGTAAAGTGACGCTCTGGACGTAGATTTATTTTCTAGTATGAGCTGCACAATTTATGTGGTATTAAACACTGCACATATCCCGCATACATTTCCCTTTAATGATGTTATTATAAAAATATTGCGGGAAGTGGGAATGTTGTTCAAATTTCCCTCCCACTGGTGCAATAGAAAATACCGAAAATTGACTTCAAAACTGCGGCGAAAGTTTTGTTGCAATTGTTTTGTCCATTTGTTGCAATACTTTTGAATCCGACTGTGCGTAAACCATACTTCAAATAGATTTTGAAAATAATTCCCAAGTAAGACGGTAACCGCTTGAATAGACTAAATAGACCTGTTATTAATAACACAAAACTAGAAATCAAATTGCTAAAATATAAGAAATTCGAAAAAGTACTTGGTTGAGAGAAGATTGAAATATTACGAACCAATTAAAAGGAATATACGCTAACATTTCGCCACAAACTTAGCTAAAACCTCTTTAACAAAACCATGCGGAACTAAAAATACGAATGCGAAAGAATACCCCTACTTTACCATTACAAAAACAAAAAGGTTGTCTAAGATACTTAAATTATGATAAAATACTCTTATCCGACATCTAATACTCAAAATTACTTGACACATCACATTTTAACTATTTAGGGTGGGTTTTGTTCATCATTTGTTCAAATCATTCCGAATATCTCTTGTTTTGCATTGGCCTAGTGCCCAGTAGACGGCAGTACCTGCGTAAGGATGTCCCAATTCATGCTCCCTTGTGGTTGGCTGCCCAGAATCTGGCTGGCTAAATACATGGTGCCTAATGGCTAACGAGTTGGGACACGGCTTCAATCGCATTTCACTTCCTGCATGAGCACATCCCCTTTCCCTCCTCACCCGGCGAACAAACTCTCGCCTCCGAGTCTTAGAGAATGGAGAAAGAGTCAACCTCAAGGTATACTCGACGCCAGCGCCACGTACGGCAATATTGGTACCTATTATTAATATTGGTCTACCAAAAAGGCCGCTTTCTGTTGTTTTGATCGCATACTGTGGAATTGATAAAATCTACAAGTCTACCGAATAGGTTGACTCTTTTTGTCAATTTACCTTGATTGCATTAATGAGAAATTACCTATTTGTTTATAGTTGAGCGGATCTAAAAATTTTACTCTTTCGCTCACATTGTTATAGAAATGTACTTCAGGTCCCTACATACAATATCTTCATTGGCATGTTTCTTTCCGTGAAATGGTTTCTTAATCCTCTACCTTTCGTCTACTCCCCGCCATTGCTTTATTAATGTTTGTGGTGTCCCTGC
This sequence comes from Ischnura elegans, assembly GCF_921293095.1. Taxonomy (NCBI): domain Eukaryota; kingdom Metazoa; phylum Arthropoda; class Insecta; order Odonata; family Coenagrionidae; genus Ischnura; species Ischnura elegans. Next base: position 83,040,686 of record NC_060256.1, on the reverse strand, counting down.
GTATTTGCGTAGTTCTTTAATTTCCCGTTTTGGCGCTGCTCTCGGGTATACCTGACGGTTGACTCTTTCTCCATTCGGAACCACTCCTCGCCTCCCCGTCAACATTTACGCCATTTGATTGACAGCGCTGTTCGTCTGGCAGACGCCATCTCACCTGCGCGGTCGAGGGAAGGTGTCCCATCCGCCCGCGACGCGCCACTACCTGACGCTCGGGGTCTTCAGGCTGGAGGTGTGGTGCAATGGAAGGCCACAGTTCACCGCGTTGGGATTGCCTCTCGACGGAACCGCCTCCCTACTCTCCCGGCGATCCCTCGGCCGCCGACCCGTCCCTCTATGAGGCACAGGTGAGAGATTTAGTGTAATGCATAAAGACCGTTTTACATGGTACACGGAATTGCGCAGGTCAGAGCTGCATTAATTTCTAAAATGGCGTAGAATTGCGCGAATGCATGAACGAAACTAGAACATGGGCTATTTTGCCGTCTCGCTTCCACGCATTCTCGCATGTGTTCTAGCAATTCACCGCTTTACACGACGCAATTTTGATTGCGCCTTCGCACGTACGTCAGATTGCGCAATTCCGTGTACCGTGTAAAACGGCCTTAAAACGAGTCCTCACTCCGTCCATTCGAAGTTCGATTTTTGTCGCCCGATTTTCAAAATTATCCGCATTGGAGCAATGGGGGCAGGGTGAAGCATTAATTCCAAAAATTTGCAGCCACTATGACCGGAATAGAAAATTATAAAAACAAATATATCATACAGCCAGTGGCGCCGACTCCATGGGGCGTGAGGGGGCGCGATCCCTTAAAAAAAGTATTATTGTGGGGAAGAAAATATGTCAGGCTTGTCGATTTTCCCGGAGTGCCCAGTTTTCAGGGCTGTAATGTTGATCATGTTACTCTTCTTAAATGCTTTAAAAACTTTTAAACTCACTATTTATCGAATTTCCCGGGGCAACACCCCCAGTATGGGCCCCCAATATTTTTTATAAGTCGGCAGTCCTTCGCACAGCCACTAAATTTTATTTAAAAGCTCACAGCACGTGTTTGGATTGCCTTGCAATCATCATCAGTACCTACATGAATATGATTGTACCATCATACCAGAACATCATTAGTACCAGTGGCGCCGACTCCATGGGGCCTGAGGGGGCCCGAGCCCCCTCAAAAATTCGTTATTGGTGTGAGGAAAATTGTGTCAGGCTTGTCAATTTTCCCCGGAGTGTCCAGATAACGAGATTCAAGTTATCAGGGTTCTGATGTTGATCATATGACTCTTCTAAAATGCTGAAAAAACTTAAAACTCACCACTTATAAAATTTCCCAGGACAGGATCCCCGGTTTGGGCCCCCCCAATATTTTTTGTAAGTCGGCACCCCTGATTAGTACCTAATTGACGATGATTGATAGGCAATCGAAACACGTGTTGTGACCTGTTAACTAAAATTCTGGGTGAAGTGCGATTTCTTTGTTTACAATTTGATATGCTGTTCCACGATATATCTCCGGAAAAAATTGAGCATCGAAACGTTATGAATTATAATGATCAAATCATCACGAATTTAATATTTGGTTAACAGCGCTAATTATAGCTAATTTCCCTGTGAAATATGAATCGCTCTGCCCGTGAGCGACATGAATGGCGACTGTGTGAATCTATTTAAATGTGCTGTGGGTGTCAACAAATCTGGAGGCCCAATAGAAGAATCCTCTGTTGCAATATTCGTGTGTAAGATCGCCGCCATCTTTGACCGACCACGTGCAAACTTTACACGAGACATACTTCTGCCGCGATTTTTTTCTCTTCTTAGGCCCGGCACACACGTTCCGATATACCGATGAGGTTTACCTGTACAGATAAACCGGAGCGTGTGTGCCAGCCGCGGTAGGCCAAACTGCACAGCCGTAGCTATCTGCGTAGGCGACCGGAGAAGAATAGAAATTCAATTTGTTCTATCTGTGCAGGCGTGTGTAGACCTGTGTGTGAGTGTGAATCACTCCGGCACGCCTGTACAGTTTTTAGTTTAGCTGTGGCTAGTTCCTTGAGTGGAGATCGTCTCACTGCACCTCATCTCTCAACAGAGTTTAAATCTTCCGGTTAACCGTAGTGTATGTGTGTGCTCTAGCCTGCACAGGCATACCTTTCTAGTTTACCTCTGCAGGCGTACCTGACAGTTATATCGTAATGTGGGTGCCGGACCTAATATGAGGCCTCTCTCCGTTCCGCAGAAGTTCAATTTTTGTTGCCACTTTGGGCGAATTCTAATCGGTTTTCAAAAATGTCCCCAGGGGCACAATTAGTGAAGGGCGAATCATTTATACCTAACCTTTGTAATCGCGAGAAACAGCATTGAAAAGTTATGAATTTGAATGATTTAATCATCTCGGGTATAACATTTGGTTAACATCCCTAATTATGGCTTATTTACCCGTGAAATACGGATCGCTCTGCCATTCAGCGGCACGAGTGGAGACTTTTTAAACCTATTTAAATGTGGCCCATAATTAGAATCCTCTGTTGCAATATTCGTATGCGATATCGCCGCCATATTTGACCGACATTACATTAGACATTACTTCTGTCTCGTTCTTTTCTCATTCTACTATGGTTAAGGAGGTCCATGTATTACTTAAGCACATTTTTTACCCCTCCCCCTCTTTGGAAGTAAAAATAGACATGTGAAATCCAAAAGTAAGTGAACTCAATACCCTCCCTCGGCAAGCATTACTAATACTTGAACCTACCCTTAACTCAGTAACGTGTGTAGAATTATTTGTTGCGGGCGGAGGAAAGGGGAAGTACGGGAAATATAGGTTTTTTCTCGTGTAGCTTCAAACCGATGGTTGTCTTCGATTGGCGAGGGTAGAGCTCACTTCAGACTAAGCCATAGGCGTGTGCCATCTTTTAAAATCATTCAGTATTCAAAAGATGATTTCCACTTCGTTATTCACGCTCAAAAGATGATTTCTCTTGCCCTGATGGTTGAAAATTGCCTGATAATCAGTTTTGTTCCTTACTCTTTTTGTGATTTTAAAGTTTTTCCAAGTTTATTTATGTGCGACTGAATTTAAAACTTCTTAAGACGCGTTAGGTATTAAAATTATAAAATACATGCGTTGCAAATCACCTGATCCGTCGCATCGTCACGTTGGTACTGCATATAATATGCGTTACATTCAGTGGCGTAACTGGGAATATGATTTGGGGATGGAGAAATACATTTTACATCATTTTGGCACTAAAAATTTTACTTTAAGCAGATGCAGTCATAATGTGTCAAAGCTAGACAATAGTTTTAAATAAATTTTTATTTTTCTGATGCTTTGGGGAGATCTATCTCCTCATCCCCCCAATAGTTACGCCACTGATTACATTAGTGTATACCCTTTAATATTACTCCACATTTCGGAGTTATGACACATATACATTACTAAAAAGAATTGTCAAATTTGTTTTTCTGTCGGCTGTCGACACATTCATGAATTATCTGCATCTTATCTCATGACTCTCGGCCTCTAATATATCCTATTGGTACAGTGCAGCTAACAGTCAAACCAGTTATATTAAGCTAAAAAAAATACAAATCAAATAACACGTAGATACTTTGAAACTCTGGTTTTTATCGATTGAATAGTGATGAAAATGAGGCAATCGGTATCCTAATAAATTAATTGTTAGTAATGCGTTATGTTTGTTTATCCATTGTTGTAAGTGCTACTGGAAAGGGAATTACCGAGGAGAGGAGAATACATGGGTTTTATTTATATTTTTTAGCTTACTGTGTGTTTAGTGCTGTGAAATCAACAACATACTCGTAAAGAAGTCACTTTCAAATGGACGCTACGATTTGCAACCCAAATATTCTCCTCTCCTTGCTTCTTTGGCTGCTGTCTGTTCATGCAGCATTTACAAAACATGTTTTGTGCTGTATCGTGTGTCGTATCATAAAATCATTGTTTATAAGCTTAAACTACAGAGATTTTTACTTATAAAATAAAAAAACTGATTTTAACTTTTTATTTTGAGGAATTTGATTGTTGTAGTCTTTTATCTTTCGTAAAAATGAGAAAATACGTGCGTCATGTTTCATTGCAACATCATGGATTATAGGCACATAATATGGAGATTTATTCTGATATCGAATTTTATGAAAATTTATAAATTCCAAATTATTAGTAATCTTTAGAAAACGGCATTCCATTACCATTCATAAAATGGGCAAAAATGGAGACGCAAAATAATTATTCCACAATTTACGCCAAAAGAAGTGTTAACTTACAACGGTAAGCCCCCAAGGACTGCCTTATTATATTTCTTTTATTTGTCTACTGAGAGCATTACATTATATTGATACGACCTCATTATCTTATATTGATATACATTTATATAGGCGCTCTGGGGTGGTTGGAGGCCCTCGGTTGGGATGCCACAGCAGATCCGGGGGTCCTCCCTCAGAAAATTTTAGGAAAACGCATGCTCGGAAATTGATTTTGACGCTATTCTGACTCCTAAAAACTAGTTGAAAGCTAATGAAACACAATAATTTCGTAAGAATGAATGCGATGAAAAGTGAGAATTTCGCGGCTTATAAAATTTAAGTTTGCATGCTGGATCCATTATCTATTTAGTGAGTTTTTTCCTTGATACTGCTCTGAAATTAATAAAAACCTCTAATAAGCTTTTCGAATAACCCTTTCAAAAATTCTGTTTTTTAGCAAATTTATTTTATTCCTTTTTTATAATCTTTTTACATTGAGTATGTTGTAAATAAAGCGTTATATGGTATATCTCACTGTACCCCCTCTTCTAAACTCATATTTCTGAATAGCTCTATTACCTATTCATCCTCAGAACTACTGTTTCCATCAGAAGAATTCGGGCGGATTTAAATCTTATTCACATACCCCAACCCCGTACCTACAAGTACCTAATTTACTTCCACATTATAGCATCCAAGTTTTGGAATTAAAATACCCCTCCACTCTGGAATCCTTTGAGAGGAAATATTTGCGAATATTTAAAACATTAGCACTGTTATTTTGAAATGTAAGAATCTTTTTGATGCTTACTTTGATTTTTTAAACATTTGTATTCATAAACTCTTGTGTTTATGTTATGATTAATTCATAATGATTGTATTTTTAGCAGAACGTTATTTGTACTTATGTTTTTTACACTTATGGGTTTTCCGAGAGCATAAATAAAACCATTCATTCAATATATCATGAGCAGCCCGCGACAATTAATGATATTATCATTACGATTTTTATATCCATTGTGATTATCTTGTGTTGCCTTGGTATGTTACACATGCACAGAGTGTAGTGGAGGGTGGCAGGATCAACAGGAGACCTTGCTCAGTCCCCGGACCAGGGGTGGCATGCTGTATAGTCCCTCACGGTACCGGAGACGAGGGACCTGCCGCCGGTGGACCGGCCCTGGAGATGATGCGAGTGCCTGCATTGGTACCCTTCCAGCCCGATGGGGCCCTGGCTGATGAGTCGGCTCACGTAGTGCTCATAGAAGAGGCTAGGAATGCAGCTTGGGGCAATGATGCTAAAGGAGACGAGAAAGGTCAGTGGTTGTTGACAGTGCAGTGCTGGTAAGGATGCCAGTTCAGATTTCTTCAATGACTAGTATGTCAGATGCGTTCACAGAAACACCAGCGACACTAAACAAATACGTTCATTTGTGTTGCCGGTCTCGGTGGCGGGGGAGTAAGGTCGTCGCTTGCCAAACTGAAGGCCGCGGGTTTGAGTTTCTGTAGTGAATAAATATTACTATGTCATCGGCCATTTAAAAATATTTATGGATTTAAAAATTATGGATTTTCACGTTAAAATACACTGTCTTTGTGAGAGAATGATGACCTTCTCTCGTAAAATATTTTGTGTCTCAAATTTGGGCCGAAATATATCGTTGAAAAAGTAGCACAACATAGAATAGACATCGATGCCCAATATATATTTTTTTCAGAGGGGGTTACCGATATGTTAGCGTCAGTACTTAAGTTTAAAGAACATAATTCCGGTTTTCTGCACAGCGAGCAGCAGCGGGCTGAAATCCAAAAACGCTGGCCAAAAATCGCAGTAGTCTTGATTATTGGGCCAAATTTATGAAAGTTTTTGTGAATTTTATATTGTGAAGATACAATGAAACTTAGTTAGGATGATGTAATCCACAATACTGTTTAGGAGGTCAAAATCAATTAAAAATAGGAAAAAAGTGCAGGAAGCATAGTTTCCGGGGGCAAATCGAAATTTTGATACGGGAATATCAAGGGAAAGATAGAATTTCACACATTTCTAACAACGTTAAACCTATCGAATAGCTGTTTACAAGGTAAAGGATGATTCAAAATTGCTATTCGGTCTTTAAATTTGAGAGTTTGGTCATTGAAGAGTGATAATGTAGAAAAATGCCATTAACAAATATTTTTATTGCTACTTGCTCAAAAACAAAGACGTGCCAATTAAACTCCTAGTCTGAATCAGAGGATAAAAACTCCTCATATGTCAAAATATTTTCTTTTGTCACAAGAAGATTGTTCACCTCCTCGCATATTTTTTTTTACTTTACGGGGAACACCTAACAGAACAAGAAATGGAAAGGTGTAATGAAGGCAGTAGTCTATTGAAAAAGTAAAGGTTTGTGGCAATCCTAGACACTTCTGTAGCACGTTTTCACAGTATCTTCCACGTCGCCTCTTGAGAAAACTATCCAACTATCTATCGTTCGGGGGGGGGGGGGGGTCCAAAACCAGGGGGGAAAATTTTTTGAAAAACAGGTTGCTACTAGTGACAACAGTACCAATCAATTTTCAATTGACCCACTGGTTTCGAAGTTGGCAGAGGTTTGCGTTATTTACAACAACTCCGTCAATTTTAGTGGTATAGACAATTTGTTTTCAGCAAACTGCTAATAATAGATGTGGCTTCTTTGTATCAAAATTGCAAGTTGTAGGAACGACAACTACGGGAATGCCAAACGCTGAAAGTTGGGCAACTTGATTTTACGCGCAAAACACGGGTTCTTTTTTGAGAAAAAAATTAAGTACAGGAAATACTGTTCAGCCGAAGATTTTTTAAGTACATAATACAACGTAGAAATAAATTATCCTTCGTATGCTTTTTGTTGCATTGAAATTGAGTGCTTCATTTTGACGCTGGAGCTCCTCAAACTCGGGTATCTTGCTTTTTTTACAGACAGTAAGTAATGGGTTTTAAACTAATGTTAGTACTTTTCGGAAAAACTTCATTTGTTAAGGAAATATTTTGTAAAGTCATGATAAAAAATATTTTGTTTTCTTTTATGAAGGAAAATAATTGTATTTATATTTCGGGGGGGGGGGGGGAGGGGTCCGGATCCCCTGCACTCCCCCCCACCCCCCATGGCTACGCCACTGTAAAAGGAAGAATGGCGTGTTTAAAAATTCCCATTCCATGTATTAAAACTTTGTGAATAATTGGTGGCATGTTATACCCTGTATAAATTTTTACGTTCAGTTTAGCTGTTTTAAGAGAGTAAGATGCGTAAACCGTATCATTTACTTGAATTTCAGCCGATACAGCTCTAAAAATTGCTGAGAAGCGGGTTATTAGATTGTCCGCAATTCCTTTAAAGGATTCTACTCGGCATTCTATTAGGATTGTCGATTAATAATTGTTTACCAACTGGAAGACATTTGGGAGATATTTTAACACTGCGGAAGAAAGTGTTAATGGCTGTTTTCAGAAGAAATTGACTTCAGAAATCTACTGTTCACTGTGGAGAACTCATGCCACTTTCGAAAATATTGGTAAAAACACTTTTAGAATGAAGGCCGCAAGCAAAGTTTTTAATTTCTCGTCTTCTTCCAAAAAACGTTTTTTATGTAAAAACTCTAAAACGAATGGTTCTTCTGCTTCATGGACCTATTTGCCCAGACCACACTATCTAAATTTTTGCGAGTCAATTTCGTGGTATCCATAACTGGGCCACTATACTGTGAATGTTCTTCAGCGTAAACTTATTGTTAGACAAGGAATACTGAAGGGCAGGGGCAGAGCTAAGAATTAAGGCTAGGTAAGGCTAATAATTAAGGGGGGTTTTAGGTGCAAATAACACTAGGGTGCCTGGGATAGTATACCCTCCAGGGGAAGCGGTAGGTGCCGGTGCCCTCCGCCAGAAAAAAATTGAGATAAATGGTTCAAAATGTTGAGTTTTACGGCCTTCTTAGGAATATTTTGTTAATCCTCACACTATTCTAAAAGCAATATTAATCCAATTAAGTAAAATAGATTTAACTTAAAAATTTCTCTGATCTCTGGGGGAGTTTTATCCCCCAAAACCCCCCCTCGCTGCGCCACTGCTGAAGGGAGACTGATGCCGAGTACTCTGCTGGAAAAAGAGCGAGCCAATCGCATGTGCGGTATATTTTGGGAAAATCCAATTTGTAGAATGGAAACATTTGCACGCGTTCAAAGTAAAAGAAGAAATCTGGGTGCATAAACGGGTAGCCTCGGAGGAGAAAGGGCTTATCACGGGAACCGTTGAGTTTGTTGCCGTCCGCACGCGGGTTCTGCGCTAGGACCTGAGGGTAAAACCGTCATAAAAGGGTATACACAATAATAACACCGAAAATTATAAGTAGTTGAGAGGAATGCACTCACGATTTAGGGAAAATCCAGCCTCTCAAATGGACTTCTATGTATATCACACTTTGTTCCCGATTGCCCACCCCGTGTATTGCGAGTCACGGTGCGCGACAATCACGAAGGAATCGACTTCAAATTGGTGGACAGAAAATATCCCGTTGAAAACCGTCGAAGGCTACAGCTCCGCGGTGTCATATAACGACCGTTTTCGCATTAGCATTCTGGGGTGAAGGGGTAGGAGGGTAAAGAAGGAATGCATATCTCAGCTGGTATATTTCTCGGAGGTCTTTGTGTATGAGTCTCAGGAAAACAACTCACTTTTTAAAGTTTTTAACGCTTTTACTAAAAGCATATTTCCCGATCGTATAAAAAAAAAACTAAATTAACTTCAATGAAGCGTGCACTCAAGTCGGCTGAAAATCTTTCGTTGTCTTCACCATAGACCCTCTGAGGATCGGTGTCTTGAAGTCCAGCTCAAAAACGGTGAATGCTGAACGTTAAAATCCATCCAGTTTCAATAACCTTACCGCCCCTGACGCGCGGAGACGAACCGTGCCGCGCGATCGAAAAATCAATTTAATTTCCGGCGTCGCTAACTTATTTCAAAGTTAACTGCCTACAAATCTCAATAATTCTTCAAATAATGCTCTCATATAAGTTACTTCGCGTGAATTTCACGGAAACCCATTTGAAACTTTTACTATATGTAAAATTTTGTCGAAAAACAATGTCCACCATTTTGTAACTGCATGGCAAGAATTTATCAAAGATATTCGTTAAGACTACGGAAATTAAAAGAAAAAATACCATGATAACAGATTATATAGTTTTTTATTCCGTAAGAATCCACCTTTAACTTCACCATCTACTGCATTTGGAATATTTTCAGAGAACATTGAAGACGGGCATTTTTATGGAAATTCGCTCGTGTTTGAGCCTCTGTATCTCAATAACGGATTATAATCATGTCAAACCAGGTTCAATTACGTAAAGTTCAATCATTTTCGAGTTGAAATGAGAAATTTCAAATTTCTAACTCTAAAAAAAGCCATTTTAAAATTTTGTCCGACCGATTTCCACCCACTGTGCGCCGGTCAGCTTTGCTAATTTTTTCGGTTCTTTGAACTTTAGTGCAGAAAATATTTCTGAAAAGCTCATTTTTACCCGATATATTAACGAAATTCAAATATAATAACGTAGTAATACCCATTAGCATTTTTTTTCAATGTTTCATGAATGTAATTACAAAATTTTGTCTGCAAACCTTACACACTGATTCAGCGCCCTAAAAACGGAAAGAGGCGAAGATATCAACACCACTTCAATACTTTCCTACCGAGGCCCTTCTTGCACATGTTGGCTGGAGTAAACTCTCACACATACGTTGTAGGAAGGTTAATATTTAGGCAAGGATATTGTCTTGGATGCGATGGTTGTATACATCAATATTAGTTTTACTCATCAAATCAATTTACAAGTGTATGAAACGGGGACAACAGAACGGAAAAATGCGATAGATTTCGCATAATTTGCACTCCTCGGGACAAGAACCCTATTCCCAATAAAATACAAATCTAATTTTAAGTATCCTAGTCGTATGTATAGATCAGGCGCGCGTAGTGGTCGTTGTTTAGGAGGTTAACTACTTTACGTTGCGCCTTTTTGATGTACCATTAATTGTAATTGATTTTGTAATCCATTGTATTGACGAATGCATCGAACGAGTTTTTTTATGACTCAAGAAAAGCAGTATGAGAAAGATGAGAGAAAATCGCTGCCCATTTTGAGGATCTGATGTATTTATTATTAAATATTTTTTTCAATATTGCAAGCATGTTTACACAGTATAAAAAATATAGATGCAGGTTTAAATTTCATTTACATTTTTATTGAAGTTGGAGTACAGAGATCGCTAACCAATTCATTGAGCTTTGTACTTGACATATGTTTATTATTGAAATTAATATTCCTGAGCACATTAATTTATTTAAGAAACATTACGATAAATCTTTTTTAGCTGCAGGTGCTAGTCTGTTACATATATATAGGTTTTCTCTTTTTGTCGACTCCCTTATTAACATACATAACCTTAAAAACGGCGTCTCAGCGCCATCTCTGGATCAAACTACAAACTTGGGAATTCAACTGTATTTTATCATTTTAACTTCAACAATTATCCCTGACATTACCGTAAATTCCCTGATTTCGCTGACTTTTCACTTGGGCATTTTTATCGGGGCCCATTCCAGTATGTTATCTATCACAAATAACCTGCCTCGACGTAGTGATCTATCAAAGATCCAATTTCATTTACCTGGTCTTTGCTTTGCAAATGATGACGACCTCTTTATCTGCAGATTACAAGAAATCGGCATGCGATCGGGAAAGGACCAGAATGAGAGACATGAACCGTGCTTTCGACCTTCTGAGAGAACGGCTGCCCACGGGAACCAAAGGACCAGGCAAGAGGCTGTCCAAAATTGAGTCTCTCAGGTGAATAAACTGTTTCCATCGAGACATGCTAATGATTGTACAATAATTCTGAGATTAGCAATGTCAACCTGCCTGTTCAACCACAGGTTGACTCTACTGCGTTACCGGTCGTTGCTATGTCGCCTATTGTTGTGGCGCTGTTGCCTGTCATAGTGTTGCAAATTGTTGCTGGTTGCTAGGGTTTCGCTGAGGAAATGCCGTGGGGAGACAGTAATTAATTGGGTGCTTTCCATTCATTGACACACGTCGACACAAGTCGACTTGCGTCGCGGTTTTCGTGTTCCATTCGGTGTGTGTCGCCGACTGTTGTGACACAAGTCAACAAACGGTAACGCACAGGAATAGGAGAGTTATAAACAAATGCCGCGAGCCGACACAAGTCGACTCATGAGTCGCATGAATGGAAAGCACCCATTGTGGTTTGCCACTGTTTGTCTCCCGTGTTGTGGGAAGGCTGTTTTTGATCAGTTTATGCACGTTTTTTGCCCGCAACTTTATTCAATGTCGACCTACAACGTTGAGATCAGGTCTAAACTGTGCGTGTTGAAATTCTGCGTCGAACACGAACTACGCGATGTATTTTTGAAAGCATGCATCGTGTCATGCGATGGCTATTAATGATGAAACCTATATGACCGAAATGTATGTCACCCATGTTTTCAAACTTTTTAATCAGGCTCACCCGTGATTTTGCTGTAATTTTTTTTCGGGGAAGAATGGGTGCTTTTTTACAAAAACTGTGCAATTATTTTAGTTCATGAACATGAATTAGTAACATCTGCTGTCTCTAAAAACTATTTCAGACTTTTAGACATTGATGCAACTAATTTTTCACATGCGTGAGGTCGTTGTTGAAATGAAAGTTACAACACGAGCTGTTAAACTAGAGTAGCCTAAAGGGACCTCCATTTCATTTTCGGGCTCCACAGTTTCAATAGATCTACCACGAATAATAAAAATAGGATCCTCAAATCTGCCTCTAAATATGTTATCACGCACCGCGCATTTTAATGAGTTTATAAAAGTCGCCACTCGCGTCTCTGACGGGCAAATTGATCCAAGTTTCACGGGAAAATAAGGTATAATTAGGGAAGTTAACCGAAATTTATATACATGATGATATGATCTATCAAATAAATTTTCAATCATGTTCTTCGCAATAACAAAAATTTTATTGCAAATTATTGAAAAAAAGTGGATCGCATTTCACTCATCACCGCGCCGCGGACAGTTTTGAAAACCGATTAAAATTCGACCGAAGTGGCAACAGAAATCAGCCTTCAAGGGAATGGAATTGGGCCTCCTCTATACAGTCCCCTTGACTAATATAAATCTGCTTACAGAGTCACTTTATCGGCATGATGCCTTATTACCCATCCTTAATTAACAGCGAAGTATCGCTAGTGGCATTCAACTCTCAGTTCCCTTCTGGAAGTTTTAATGTCGCTCCATCTGCGTGACTTCATATTCCTTAGTCTCAACGAATCGTAAGAAAACGCTGTTTGAATATTGGCCTAAGTTTCCTGCTGGAAGTATTAAGGTCCAGTGTGTCTGTGTCACAGGAGCGGTTTACCAATTCGGATTTTGTGAAGAATATTCGTACGCACTAATGCGAAAATTGGGAGTGCTAATACATGTATTATTCGTATAGTTGATGGAGGAATTCGCTACTAGTGAAGGGAAGATAGCTGTGAGTGTTTTATGTTATGTGTTGCACAGTGGCGCAGGGAGGGGGGGTTTTCGGGGATAAAATCCCTCCCCCCCAGAGCTCACAGAAATGTTTAAGGTAAATCTATTTTACCTAATTGGATTAATATTGCTTAAATAGAATAGTGTGAGGTTTAATAAAATATCCCTCAGAAGGCCGTAAAAATCACCATTTTGAACCATTTATCTTAATTTTTTTCCGGCGGAAGGCCTCCGCACCTCCCGCTAACCCTGGCGGTTATGCAATACCCCAAGCACCCCAGTATTAGTTGCGCCTGAAACCACCCCCTAGCCTTAATTCCTAGCTGCGCCCCTGGTTTGGTAGAAGCTACGTGCTCCTGGGTAAGGATGAATACCACGAATATTGTAGAAGAGTATCCTCAAGTCGGCCTCAAAATGTGTTTTCACGGACCGCGCATTTTAATGGTTTTAAGGCCGTTTTACACGGTACACGGAATTGCGCGATCTGACGTACGTGCGAAGGCGCAATCAAAATTGCGTCGTGTAAAGCGGTGAATTGCTAGAACACATGCGAGATGCGTGGATACGAGACGGCAAAATAGCCCCTGTTCTAATTTCGTTCATGCATTCGCGCAATTACAAGCCATTTTAGAAATTAATGCAGCTCTAACCTGCGCAATTCCGTGCTCCGTGTGAAACGGCCTTTACGGATGTCGCCACTCGCGTTGCTAACGGACAAATTGATCCGACTTTCACGAAAAAACAGGGTATAATATTGGGTTTTAACCGAAATTTATACACGTGGTGATGTGATCTATCGAATTCATAACTTTTTAATGCTATTACTAATGCAATCACTAACATTATGCTGCAAAATATTGGAAAAAAGTGGATCGCATTGCCCTTATCACCAGGGGCGGATCCAGGATTTCTTTCGGGGGGGGGGGGGGGGGCACAAGCAAGTACGTATCCAGGATTTTGTTCTGGGGTCGGGGGGCCAAGGATACCTCGTAATACAAAACGACCGCAATAATAATGGGGAAATAACTTGAAATGGGAAAAATAACTTGAACAGCCATGACTTGCCCCCCCCTAGTTTTGATCCTGGGTACGCCCTTGCATGTGATGGCCGATTGTTATCGAAGTGGCAACAGAAATCAGCCTTTTATGGAATGGAATTGGGCGTCCTCTATGCATTCGCCATGATGAATACCATTATAAACAGAAATTATCGGCTTTTTACCGTTCCAAGGATGAAGGAAGCCCTTTCAGAGAACGAACTAAAAACCAACTGCATCATTTCAAGTGAGTAAGTAGAGGATTCAAACTGCTTATATGTTATTCAGAATGGTATTGCATGTATATCAAGCTAAAGTACATATCGAACTCTTTGTTCTCAAGAATTTTCGATGTAATGCTTGAATCATCCTCCGAAAGTTGTAAATAATTCACTATAACAAATTCACCAGATAGCTGATAACATATTCGTTTTGAAAAGGTTTTTATACGCATGGTAGGCATCCGTTGAAACCTGTGGCGTATAGATGCGTGCCCCTAGGGGGCCCGCCCATTATTAAATAGTCAATGAAATCTGATCCATAAAATACTGGATAATGTGTCCTCTCATTTATTAAATTGCAATATTACCATAGCGGAAAAATCTGACTGCTGATTTTTATCGGAAAGTACAGACTTAGGTAATGTTATTTGTGCGATTTTCAAACCATTTTGAATTTTTCACTGAATTTTTTGTTAATGGGCCTAAAAAAATGATATTTATTGGCATTCGTATTAGCATTTCTGGTTTAATATCTCTAGTGCGCGGAATTGCTTTACCTGTTTTGATGCCCGACTGTGATGTTGAATCCATTATATAGCCGAGTAGGATGACGCCACAATGCTGCTTCCGAGCTGTCTTTTAGGTGGCGTTGTAAAGCGTTGATCGCATTCGGTTTACGCAGTCGTGTGGGTACAAGTGGTCTCTATTTACCAAAGCTCTCGAGTCATTTCGAAAGGATAATTTAATACCTGCAGAAAAACAATTCGAATGACAACACATGTCTGCACGGTCGAGATTGACTGAATTTAAATAATTTTCTGTATTTGTAGCAGCTTTTTCACCTGGATTCATTTTTTATGGTGGAATTTGAATGTCTATATCATACGTGGAAATGCGTAATAGTCACCAACTTGGAGAAGACAGGAATGTTGAGAAAGGAGATAGTGGCTTTTGAGGCCTCGATACTTTATTCATAATACTATAGAATGATAGCTATTATATTGATATCTAAGTACAGAATTTCGAGTGATTTTATCCTGGAAGTTCGAATTATTTTATCCTATAAGTCGATAAATCCACTGCACAAACGCTTAACAATCGATTTCATTCGGTGGGCGATTGTTGAGCGCTTGTGGAGTGGAGGTATCGAGATGATAATCGAACTTCGCTGACCACGAAGTATCACAAAGTGACCTTTTAAACCGAAAAGGTTTGGCATACCTCATTGTGATGATTTATTTTTCTAATTTTCATTGTATGATGGACATCCCTTCTATTCCCTTCTGGAATAGTTTATATCTATAAGTTTTTCTGGCGCGATTATTAAAAAAATAAAATGAACTCCGAGTTTAATCCTTTAAATTTTCTTTCAGTATTAACGCAGGTGTTCGGTAGACTTTGTTTCGTCCATTATTTGTCACGAGCAGTGGCGTAACTATGGGGGGATGAGGGATAGATCCCCCCCAAAGCCTCAGACAAATAAAAAACTATTTAAAATTGTTGTCTAGTTTTGACGCATAATAACTGCATCTGCGTAAAGTTAAATTTGAAGCGCCAAAATGATGTGAAATGTATTTTTAGGCATGTTGTTTTTCAAAAATTTTCCCGGAACCCCTGTTGCCTGGGGGAGTCGCCACCCCAGACTATCCTATTCCCCCCAAAACGTATGCCTAGCTACGCCATTGGTCACGAGGCTAATCAGGTTGACTTACTTGTGGAACCCCTTCACCTCCTCAAGTTTCTGGTTTCCCTTGTTTAATATCAATATTAGCCCCTTCTCTTGTGCGTGGACTAATGTCTTGGCTTCATTCGCATTGATTTTCAGCCTATCCCTAGCCATTGCATTAACAATTTTTATTAGAATTTACTTCACATCCCTCTCCGTTTCTACTATTACTAATACTATTTCACCGGAAAATCACAGCATACTAAATTTTTCACCGTGTATCTTCACTAACGGCGCTTCCTCCTCTATTTCAATAATAATTCTCAATAAAAACATTGAAAATTACAGGAGACAAAGTACATCTTTTTCTTACTTCATCCCTTGTACTTGCTTCCTCACAGCTGGGTCCAGATTCGCTACAGCTTCTCGGGAAAAATTTAAATTGTGGATTAATATACGGTCATTGTAGAACACTATTATTTCTTTCAGTATTACCAATCGTGCTCCAGTCTGCGTTATCAAAAGTCATTTTTAAGTCCACAAATGCGATGAAGGTCAGTTTATTTATATTTTTGTCTTTACAGCCTCGAAAACAGCGCATTTAAGGTTTTTACGGCGGAGGAATTTTTTAATTAACGTTTTAATTTTTAATTTTAATCGTTACTTGGGTTTTTGATTGTATTAATGTACACGTTAATATAAAAGTATGCTTTGCTAGGTTGACGCTTTAGATTGTTTATTATTTGTTTAAAAACTTTTCGGAGGAAATGTGTAGTTGATAAAAAGAAGGGGATTGTTCAAAGAGAGAAGACGTATTATTATTATTATTATTATATTGTACAAGTTACAAGTTGGCTATTTGCCAGGTGGTAACAGTTTATACAAAAATGAAAAAACAAAAATATTGTAAATGAAAAATACATCCCCAAAATGAAACTAGATAGTGAATATTTAAAATGCAATGATATTAGTTTTCCAATATAAATCCATTACACCTCATCTTGAAAATCCTTACGTTGTTTGGGTAGGGCTTAAAGAGTTCTGCAGGGAGTCTATTCCATTCCGTAATCGTCCTGTTGAGGTATTATAAAGAGGGGCAATGCCAAATTTAGATTTCAAGGAAGTATATATTATTCGAGGGATGTCGACGTCACAGATGATCACAGACACCCCTGCCCTGATTAGGGGCAACTAATCAGTCGGGACCCGCGACCTTCTGTTTGGCAGTCGAAGACTTTACCCCGAAGCCATTGAGGCCGCTCGGCAAGTTTGTTCTTCACCATTGCGTTCAGCTTGTCATATTTCATTCTCAAAAAGGTGATTAAGGGCATTTCCTGGATCCAGCATGTTGCGCCAGCGTTTGGGTGGGTGGGGAAATATCATTCGGTGTTCTAACGGCTTATTTGTTATCGAAATGCCGATGTTCCCCCACTAGTGGGCGAATTCTATTCTCCCTCCACACGTGCGTCGCCTCATGTCAGACGTCTCTCCGACCCCAGTCGCTCCATATCCTCTGCCTCACACCTGTCGCCATCGAGGAACTCGTCATAAACCTTCGCTCTCCCGTAATCCCCAGACTAATCCTCCCCTCGTACTTGCCACCCCCAATCCTTGAGTCCCCCTCTCACTTCTCCCGTCAAACATGGACGATATGCGTGACTTGGCGGACGTTGAATTGTCTCCGTCAAATGGCACCGGAAACGACGAAACGAAAAGCACTGGGGGTAAGAATAGACGCCGATAATATATCAATTGCGATGCATGCTTGCTTTCGGGAATAGCTTTTGCATTGGTCGATTCGGTCTCAGCATTGATATACGATGCTTGTCCAGAAAATAACGGGAATTAAATATTTAAATTTCTCGCGAGTTTAAAGAATCCGATTGTTAATTTTTTTATTATGTGGCTATAAATGCCCCTAAAGTATGATCAAATTTTCAGCCCTATGTATAATTTACTTTTTCTGTGACAGCCGGTAAGGTTAGACGTGTTTTTTTTAAACAAGGTCGTCGATTTTCAGCTGACACTTCATTGCTTGTTCGTGAATTTTTGGCCAAAAACAGTACGGTAACGATGCCTCAGGTTTCATATTCGCTAGGTTCTCTTTGTGACTTTTTTCTTCTTCTAAAAATAAAGATAACCGAAAGGGCCGTCGTTTTACAAGAGTAGAGGATATTAAAAGAAATATCTGACATAGTTAAAGGCTCTCACAAAGATCGAGTTTGAGAAGTGTTTCAAGGATTGGAAGAAGTACTGGCACAAGTGCATAATAACATAGAGTAAGTATATTCCCTTATGAGCGTTTCTACGCGTCACTGACTGACCGTTACACCCTGTTTTTGTTCATGTATTTCCCCTTTGACTTAATTTCTTTTCTTAAGGAACTTTCTGGAGGATTACACCAAAAACAAGTTAGTGAAAGCATATACTAGCTATGGTACCACCATGTGACCCCAGTAGAACCGGAGATTTCAAACTTCAAAGTCGTCGTCACTGACTGACAAAAATGAAACTCCGTTTTGTGACGTTGTCACATTTATTCGCATTGCTCTGAAATTATGCAAGATAAAGAGAAACCACGAAATACGTAAAATAGTTCTAAGTGTTGCCCAAACGTATGCAAAATCGTGACTTCGTGTAAGTAATGGTTTCCTCTCTTTGGCCATAAAAATGGAGCGTCACTGACTGACGGGAATTGTCACTGACTGACACATGTGATTTGATGCGTGTTAACTTTTCTTTTTCATGGAATGAGCATTGCAAAATATATGTATATTGAACACAGAAATTTATTGAAAAGAAACAATACAGTTGCATAGCCAGGGGTATGTCCAGGGGGTCCGGACCCCCCCCCCCGAAATTATTTTCACAAAAGAAAAACACAATTATTTTCCTTCAGAAAAAAGTGTTAAAATTAGTTTAGAACCCTCTACCTAGTACCCTGTTTTTAAAACATTTTCCCCCTGTGTTAGACCGAACGAAATTCCTGGCTACCCCACTGAAACATAAGCACATAGTATGTATTTTATCCAGTAATTTTGCTTCGATTTCTATATTCTCGCTTAAAATGGTGAGTACTCCTAGCACTATGATCTATTGCGTAAGGAGACATCTTAATTATATTTATAGCAACTAACTCCACATGGTGAACAAAGAGTGTGTTCCGAATGGGTGAAATGCCGTGCCACTGTTAGTCCAGCATTTCATTGGACGCAGAAATGCCGTGTGCAGGGATCTCTGCAAATTTTATTTTCATGCCGTTTTAATTACACACTCATACTGCATTTATTACAGGAGAACCCGACTTAAAAGCTTCCCAGGTCATGTTTCTGCCTTTGCCCCCAACTACATCAACACCACCCTTTCCATGATCTGTTACGACTTCATTGCCGCTCTCTATTCTTCCTGTTTAATTCCTCGCGTCACCTCTTTACTTTTTCCTCTCACGATGGTCGCGCTGTCTCTCTGCTCCCGTCTTTGCCATCTTAATAAATCCTGACATATGTTACAATTAAGGATTTCAGATCTCAACAATCATTCTGCTCCTATGTCCCGCTTTCACAACAAACGTACCGAAGCGACGCGACGACAATGAAGGTGACGGTGATACGCGGCATGCCGAAGTCAACAATTGGCAAAAAAATAAAATATTCCGCTGCATAAACAAACAATTTACCAAGAAAAATAAAACTGATATAACATTATTACTCGAGGAACATATTATGCCACGAATTTAGTGTACCAGTCGGGGCCAATGAAGCGCACGCACCAAAATTTGAAACTTGAGCAATACCACAGGTTAAAATGTCAGTCAGTGACGGCCCTCAGGAACAAAAACGGTGAATGCTGGGGAATTTTTTTTATTCTGATCTTTCATCCTTGGGATGGACTTGATTTGGATACGAAACGATTTATCTCCCGCATCCCTCGATTTTGGTCAGCGGAAAAAAATGTATGTCAATCGTCACTGACTGACACCAAAACGACGCACTGTTGCGTTACATTCCTCTGCATGACCATGTGGCTTTCAAGTATTGATGAAATGGATTGGTAAGACACAGTCATGATTGGGGAGAATGGTTAACTGTAAATTTTCATAGAAAAATCTTATCTTAGTTGCGAAATCTTCAGTAATATAATGGCTCTGTAAACGGAATCATTTGCTCATGTGATACGAGAGCTCAATTCCGCGGCGTTTTCGTAAAAAATGGTTGGAGTATGGGGAGAAACAGGTACGGATTATTAAAATTTGGAATATTTACACCATGTCAGGACTTTGAACGGTCCATTTACCTCAAATTGAATTTTTGAACCCTAGTATGACAGTTACGTAGAAACGCTCTTATATAAACTTACTCTTTGATAATAACTAATGGGGACTATTTTGAAGGCGACAATATTAATTTAGGCGAATAAATAAATATAAAAACATTCCGTTATTTTCTGAACACTCCTATAGGACCACCTCCTTTTTTTTATAGACTATAGTATATAAAAAAGGTAGGGAGGGAGGGTACCCCAATCTCCTCCAAATGAGGAAAAGAAAGAACAAAACTTAGTGCTTTCCTGGCGTGTGATGTTCAGTAACTGCTAGTGATGGGTCGATCATGAACGATTCGATCAAAAAGATTGAATCACTAGGTGAATCAAATGACTCATGATTCATTTCGTTAAACAAGTCGATCATCAATCATCAATCACTCCGACTTCCGGTTTCATATCAATCATCTCGGTTTCCGGTTTGTTTCAAAATTTGGAACGATCGATGCTTGATCTCTTTTCCTCAGGGCAGAAATAGTTGTGAGAAAATTAAATGCTATGTTATGAAGAACTGAATACTTGTGTAATCTTTTTCTTAAATGTTTTCCAGCAGTTATCAGTATTAATAACACCAATACACGTAAAAGGAAAATATTAAGATGACTCCTGCAGGAGAACGTTAAGAAGTAGAAGTTAAAGCTGGTTACATTTTATTGTGCCGTTCATAAAATTATCCTGCAGATCAGATTCATGCATAGTGTGTGGTGTATTTTGTGTTATATTTTGATCAACTATAGTTTGAAATTATTTTATAAGTGTTAAGAAACTGTGGCAGTTTTGCCTTCCCAAATAT
This sequence comes from Ischnura elegans, assembly GCF_921293095.1. Classification (NCBI taxonomy): domain Eukaryota; kingdom Metazoa; phylum Arthropoda; class Insecta; order Odonata; family Coenagrionidae; genus Ischnura; species Ischnura elegans. The sequence goes on along the minus strand of NC_060256.1, from coordinate 83,019,828 downwards.
TTTCATGACACTACTTCCTTCATTTTTGCGATCTAATTTACTTATCTAGGAATTCACAATCAAAATAGTATATGAAATGATAATATGGATAGCAATCAGCGTTACCAATGCTCTTCGCAGGTGAGGCAATATTTATTCGATTATTCAAAGTGATTTATTGCATCCATTGATTGAGTCTTTTCGATCTTGATTCCTTTTGAGTCTTTTCGATCATGATTCCTTTTGAGTCTTTTCAATCATGACTCCTTTGAGTCTTTTCGATCTTGATTCCTTTGCGTCTTTTCGATCTTGATTCATTTGAGTCTTTTCGATCATAGTGATTGAATCAATTGATTGGATCACTTATGTGACTCGAGTCAAAATGATTGAATCACTAAAATGATTGACTTTGCCCATCACTAGTAACTGCACTCGAGTTTCCATCAGGGTCAATAACTCCATGGACTCCAACGTTTCAGCTTCTTACACGGGCGCCATCTTTTGGGAAATTTCTCTGGTGACTGTGCCCCAGTCGGAAGACGGAAAGTTTCCTGTATTAATTCAGAGCACGGCTGAAAACCCGAAAGTTGTTCTCAGAGTAAGACAAATTTACCACCACAATCTGAATTAATACAGGATAGAGAAAAAATTTGTCACGAAATTTTAACCATCGCTACCTTATGCTTGGAGGAACCAAAATTACTTACGATGTTTGAAGTAAAAAACGCACTATTTTTAAAATATGGAAACTTTTAGTCAAGCGCTCCAATTTTCCGCGAGTTTACCATGCTGCCGGATGCCTAGGATGCATCGCGATCTCCGGCAGATAAAACCAGGGATGGTAAGTGAAACGAAAAGAAAATATTTCGTTTCGACCTGGAGAGAAACAAAAATCCTCTGGCATTTTATCGGAGCAAAAAGGTAGAACGCTGAACTTAAGGAATTTGTATAAAATCCTATAACCGAAGCTCCATAGGATAGCGTCATATATTATTTTACTCATTGTTTATTCGACTGCAACAATGAACCATTAAACATTGTTTAAACGTAAACATTTAGCTTATATGGAGTGAAGAAGAACACACGAAAAACTACGAGAACGGCGAAAATCGTCTTCTTCATATCGTCACGGGAAAAATATTTAATTGCTGCACTTCATTGTATTTTTTATAGAGAGAACATCTTTTCATTAAAAATAGCTTTTGAAAGTCAAATTTTACCCATTATTTTATTTTTTAAATCGCCGAGAGGAAGATTTCAATATCCGTAGTGTAGAAAAGAAAACACGTCGAAGTATACTACATATATGTAAAAAATATTTGTAAAAATTTCATGCAAAGAATTTTTATAATATTTCTCTTACTTAAAATAAGCTCTTATAAAAATTTTTTTTTTTTAAACCAGCCTTTATATTTAGATTACAGGGGATGAGCAACGTTTATATATGACACAAAGGAAAAAAACTCAGTGACCCCGAAAAACCAAAAGTGACGTATTAAAAAGTCACTATATTTATTAAATTTTCAGTGAATGGTAAGCCCCCTATGTTTCAAAATGCCACCCCTATGCTTTTAAATGCCTACTATGTGGATATGCCTAAAGTGGATAACTTTTACTGTGGTCGCAAAACACGAAAATCGACCATTTGGAACTTCTTAGATCAAAAACATGTTTTGGGGGGCTATAGGTTGACTGGGGGGTGGTTAAAGGGGGGTTGGAGAGAAAAAGTTATATTTTCATGTATTGTCATCGGAAATGAAGAAGTGTGCAAAATTTCAGCGTTTTTGCTTCACAGGAAGTGAGTCAAATTTGAGTTACAAGATTTGTACCAGGGTGCGTTCCGAATCACGCATCATGTGCATCGATGCGCATCAGGCCGTTCCGAATCAAGCATTGATGCGCATTGATGCGGCCCTGCAACGAGCATATTTCGAGGTTTCGGAAGCATCAACTCGCATCGGCTCGCATCAGAAATTCTTGATGCAGTTGATGCGGAGGCGAAAATGGGCGCAACCTTTAAAATTTTGACTGGAGTTTTGTGTTTGCTTAGGGTGTTTACACGACTATATTGTGCTTCTATTATCGTAGGAAAGAGTTTAAGGAGTTATAGATATTAGTTTTTGAAATAATTAGTCCATATAAAGTTGAAAATGGGAAAATGTATATCCGTTGCGTTGAAGTGTGCGTGTATGTAACTTGTTTACAACCGTTATTAATTTAATTGGTGGTAAAAAATGCAAAATACGATCTATAATTTCACACATTGATATGCAGGCGTGGTAGTTTTATCCGTAATTTTGCTTCTGTACACTAACTTGTGGAAATTTTCGACACTTTAACGTTATATTGTGAAAAGATAAGTTGAAAAGCTACATCAGGGAGTGTTTATAGCACAAAGACTGTGGTTTATAGTATAATAGTATCTTCAAAATAACAATATAAGACTTTGTTCGTCGGAATATTATAATTGCTTACGCTTTGCATAACCTAACTGGTCTATCATTTGAAGGCATATATGTTGCAAATTATTGCCATTTTGCCGAACGTTTATTAGCTATTTAATGTGCGAAACTATACATTCATTGCAAGTGAATTTTCTCGGTAGGTACTGAAATTATTTTCCCCTGCTAAAGAGATCAGTTCACGTTATGGTACCACAAGTAAAGGGACATTCAGTGTAGTGATGCCGTGATAAATAACATCATCAATTAATTTATTTATGCAAGGATCATGGATGTGTGCTTGATTTACATGTACACTGCAGTGATGTGTGCTTGAAGAACCCCATCGAGTTGATTGAGTATTCAGTGCAATTGTTTTGTTCATAGCGTGTGATTTGGTAAGCCCGGATAAATACGTATTGCAGTACTGCAGTTAGTTTATAAATTGGCTCCAAATACTCTTTAATCGACGCATTGATGACGCGGCCAACTTATTTTCAGTGTCCTCCTAAATGCTATCCAACTAAAGGCACACTTCTATCAATGTTTCCTAAAGTAATGGGTTTCCAAAATGGTTCTCAGTTGAACTTGGGTATCTGTCTTAAGAAGCTGCATCATATGATATCAAACATTGAAAAGTAAACAAAAACATTGAAAATCGGAAATCGCCATAACTATAGTGATTACCGGTTTTCAATGTTTACATTCAATTTTCAGTCATAATTACAATGCATAAAATTTTGTAAAATCAGGAGGAAATGCTAAATTCTATTTGATGAATGCCACTCGATCCTAAGTAAATGGACAATGCCCAACTATCCAATCCCCAAAATGTACTTAATTTTATTGTGATTTAGGCTTTTTTATGCACTCGGAACAGTAAAATATGTACCTATGTTGAAAGATGAGACATTGACCTACACTCCAAGAACTATTTTAACATGTTGTAGCTATTTATTTCTTAACTTTGCAACTAGGTTACAAGCACAAAAACCTCCCTTCAACTAGTTGCTTCCATCAGCTACAAAATTCTATCCATTAATGCAGTTCAAATGCTTACCATTGTTAAGCCCATTTGGAAGCACATTTGCTATCATATTTTGTAAACATGTAATCAGCAATTATTTTTTCCTATGGCAACTGAGTTTTTAACAAAATGATGTCTAACCTCTGTTCTTTGACCTTCCATGCACCACATCAGTGCCAAGTTTTTTTGCTCCAGCTGCCTAACTTACATACTCGCCTTCTATTGTATACATAGCCACTGCACAGCACTGCTTTTTGTTTTCCCAAGCTACTGCTCCATTAACTAACTTGTCATGTATCCAGTATAGGACACTCAATCTATTTTGTCAATGGCAAAGTCAGCATTTTTGTATCCCTCCAGAAACGTTCCTGACTAAGAATAAGATAATTTATAGTCCCCATCATATATCTTAATATACTCTTTGCATATGCCCAGTATTGCATTGTAAAATCATCAATAAACCTTCTTAACTTTGACACTGCAAAGACGCGATCTGGCCTTGTACAAATCATTGCATACATAAGACAACCAATCAAAACTAGAAATGGAGCATCAGGAAAAGTTTTTGGGTAACTGCAGGAGCTACATTCAAACCTGCTTCTATGAGACAAAGGTTGATTGCAGGTCAAGTTAGTAGATGACAAGGAGATTATGTGATCTGGTAATTTTTGAGCCATTCCATTTTTTAAAGAAAACGTCTTCTGCTTCTCCTCCCTCGCTTCCAAACACTGACTCATTTTCTTGATTACTCTCAAAACTACTGTCTACATTAGTTGGAACTTTGTCATTACCCTCACAACTTGATTCAGGGATGGAGTCTTCATTACTTGATATTCTGATATTCCCCTCACTACTTGGGTACCTTTGTGAGTTCAGCTCTGCCATTCTCTCCACTGCCAGGTTGAGGCTAGTACCTAATTATCCCTTATCCCCTAAGAGCCTAGGTAGAATGAAAGAGTTACCAAGAGATATTTGGACTGGTTTAAGCTCCCTAAACATATTTACAAAGAATACTACATCACGTGCTTCGATGAATTTTCCCGCAATATCAGGGTCAGTCAAAAAATACCATTTTTGACTCCTCACAATTGCCAATACTTTTTGCATTTGGCATCCAGCATCTTTCATTGCTCTGTAGCCACATAAGCATAGAAAATACATCCAAATACTTTTAGATGTCTTCGATTAAATTTTCGTTCAGACCATCTCTCCTCAGGTAATGCATTCCCTCCTGCTTTGGATGTTACTGTTTCGAGATATACAGCTTCTCAACAAGCTTCAACCCAATAATATTTTAGTAAATTGATGCCAGAGAGTTTGTACCTAGCTTTCTATTTGCTCAGCGAATCATTTCTGCTTGAAGATTATAAGATTTTGTAGTTTAATCTTTTATCACACATGCCCTTAACCTCCCCTGTTATGCCTGTCCCATATATTCACCCCCATAATCTGTATGCAGGCATTTCATATTGTTCCCTGTCTCATTCTCCATGCTTGTCTTAAAAATTGTATAGCATTGTAGGACTAAATGAGACTCCTTACTTTTAATAAAGAAAACAAAAACCTTTCTTGTGCAGTCATCAGTTAAGGTGAGCATACATTGTCCTCGTCCTTTTTCTATTCCATGTTCCTATCCCTTTCTTTCCTTACCACTGAATTTATATGTATATTTTGCATAAATAATATAAATATATTTTCACCTATAATACCATCAGACCACACAATTCTGAGAGGATCAGACTTAATTTATTACAAACAGCTTCCATTCTAGCACTTATCTCGAATCATTTCTTTGCTAACATGCCATCAACATATGCTATACAAGGCTGAAATATATTAGTAGGGGGACAATTCCACACCACTGACAACCACATTATAACCTGCATGTTACTCTGTCACAAGTCTGTTACTCTTGTGCCACAGACTTAGCAAACAGTCCTCTACTGCTTTGACAGTCAATCCTACGTAACTTAAGTTGCATTACTTTTACTTTCTGAATTATATTGTTTCAAATCTTGACAACATATGCCATTTTCTTCAAAACTAGTGGCTAGATCACTCCTTTTACTTCCAAAGATCTGGCATCAAATAAGCTGTACCCAGATTCATTAAACAAGACAGCTGTGTCTTTTTAACTAGCTTGCTTACAGACAGTACATTGGTTGATAAATTTGTAACATTTTGATCTGGAGTATAGCAATTTACAGAGTGGGAACATGGGCACTTAGGGAGGAGAATGGGAGAGGCTGGAGGTGTTCGAGATGTGGGTATAAGGAGAAAGTGAAGTGGACTGAGAGAAGAAAGAAGGTCAAAGTGCGAGACATGTTGAGTGAGGAGAGACAGCTTCTGGATAGCATTCAAAGGAGACAGGAGGTATGGATTAGGCAAGTACTGAGCTGGGAGTGGATGTTGAAAACACTATTAGGGGATAGAATGTTGGGTAAACAAAGGAGAGAATAGGATTTTTAGATAGCATGAAAAGGGTGAAGTTGTGAATTCAGGAGGGAAGTCAATGAGGGCAAGGGGGACTTTTGGAATGCTCCATGCAAACCTACCTTAATACCAAGCGGTAGAATACTTAAATAAAAATGTCTTGGAGTTATTTTTTAAGCATTATATATGCAGTATGAAAAAGTGTTTGTGAAAATTTTATCGAGGTATTAAGTATTCCTTCCCGATTTTTATGAAAAAAATTTGTTTTCAAGTCGTATATCTTGTCGGAAAGCCATAAATTGATGTCTAGCAGCTAAATCTACGTACTATTGATCGTAAAAATCGTCTCTTCAAAAAAATTTGACCCGTAAAACTCACTGATGGCTGAGATATACTATACACTACGCTTCCTTATTGACTGTTTTTCGAGTTAGCTGCAAAAATTCCCGTCAATTCGCTCAGTCTATCACTATTTTAAGTAAATATGAGTTGCAAGTTACAGCTTGGAACTTTCGAACGACCGTAATGAATATAATTAAGTTTTAACATACGCATCAATAAACGTTTTTCGTCATCATAAGTACTATGCATATTAAATTTCGGCATATCAATCATTGTGATATCGCTTAACCCGAACTATCTTCCAGCACGGGTGCCTGCCGGTATTTTGAACGGGGGAATACTTCCCGCTCATATCGCATCAAGCCGTTCCGAATCACGCATCAGCATAAGCGCATCAATGCCTTGATGCAATTTCGGAACGGCTGCATCAAGGTCATGCGTTCATGCGCATGATGCGTGATTCGGAACGCACCCCCAGACAAACAGACAAACAAACAGACAGGTTGGTGAGTTGATATAAAGGCTGGAATAAACAAAAAAAACGTCGTTTTGCTGTGGTGCATTGCGTAGCTTCGTCCCAGCGCTAAATTAAAATCGCCAATGATTTTAATTTCGACCCGGGACGAAACTTTACTCACGAAAACGAAGCTAAATTAATCGAAGCCCCCTTAAACATACCTTGTTATGTTTCGATCCCAGAAGTGGAGGGGGCAATGAGGGAATAGTTTCGACCCATCGCGTTTGACATACGTGTGGAGAGGATAAAGAATTTAGCTTCGTTAGCATACTGCGACTCAAGGGCGTACCAAGGATCAGCTACCCCCTCCTGACCCTCGCTGACCACAGGATGAACATATCTAAATATCTTCAGACAGTTTTCTGGGCGGTCATTCTTCGTGAATATTTCTCAAAATAAAAAAAAACAAAAAACAAATTAGTGCTATTAATAAAACTCATGCTGGAGATTAACCTCGTTTTAATGCATGTCATTTATAGCTCATAAAATTTTTATACATTTTATTTTTTACTTTTTAGCGTACGTATACGAAATCTCAATTTCGTAGGTTTTATATAACCCCGCATTATTATGTTTCTTGCCGCACAATAGCATCGCCAGTTGCATACCTTCAAGGATATAATTGATAAAATCACGTCGAATCATTGTATTACTTACATTAGTAACTCTAATGAACAGAATTAAAAATGAGAAAGAATTTAAAAATGAAATTCTATTCATTATTCACTGCAGACACATTAATTGGACTTGACCGTGATCTGGACCAGGATCTACGGATTCCGAGGATAAAGCGATCACTTTTCCGATACGACCATTTTTCATAATCACAAATTTGGTTGGTTCCATGAATTGATTTATTGACCAAAAATTTATACCATTTTAATGAACTCTTCTCTTTCATTTAGAGGGTTTTTAAAGATGTATATTAAAGATATATTACAAAATGGCGGAGTGTATTTTGAGACAATCTAAACGGAGGGAAAAAGTAGATACTTCCTCTAAATGATTTATGCCACGCCTTTCTTTGAAGCCTCTAAATTGTGAATCAAAAGTAAAATTCTACTCATACTTACAACGCCGAATTTGCATCGTTTTTTCGAGCGTGCGATCGACTCCGGTTCGCTCTCTGCCCGCAGCGGACAATACGGCGACGCGGCAAGCATGTGTATGCGATATGGCCAAATTCACTTTTCTACCTTGATAATCGATATAACAGAGATAGAAAATAGTCATTATGTCTAGGCGCCACGACGCCTAGAAAGTCGATCGCCTTGAAGAAAAGACGGGAACCCTTTCGTTACGGGCACGCAGCGAAAGGGATAAAGCAATACCCCCTGGTAGGCGGAGGGGGGCAATGGTATCGTACCCAACCCTACCGCGGCCTGATCACCCGGTTCTCCCGGATTCGCGCCAAATGTTAGCAACTTAAATTGACTCCCGGATATATCGTTTGTCTGGGAGCATAAACAATCTTGAATATGGTTGTCTCGGGTTTGCAGTCCGGAGAGAGTATCCATTTTCACCAATGTTTCGAGGTGCGACACGCTCCTCGTGGAATGGTGCTGGTGCCATGACCGTGGCCTGTATTAAATTAGTATTATGTACTTAAAAAAGTGTTAATACAGACCAGTGGCGTGACTATGGGGGGATGAGGGGATAGATCCCCCCAAAACCTCAGAGAAATAAAAAAATATTACAACTATAGCCTAGTTTTGACATATAAATTCAGCGATGCCGACTTACAAAATATTGGGGGGGGGGCCCAAACCGGGGATCTTGCCCCGGGAAATTTTATAAGTAGTAGTTTTATGTTTTTTTAAGCGTTTTAGAAGAGTCATATGATCAACATTTGAACTCCGATGACTCGAATCTCGATATCTGGACACTCCGGGGAAAATCCACAAGCCTGACACATTTTTCCTCACACCCATAACGAATTTTTGAGGGGGTTCGAGCCCCATAAGGTCCATGGAGTCGGCGCCACTGCATATAATAACTGTATTTACTTAAAGTTACATTTTAAGTGCCAAAATGATGTAAAATGTATTTACAGGCACGCCATTAAAAAATTTTTTTCGCGGAACCCCCCTTTCCTGTCCCCACCCTAGGCACCTTCACCCCCCCCCCCAAAGCCTGTTCCTAGTTATGCCACTGATACAGACCACAGTCATGGTACCAGAATGATGGACCTCGTAACTTTGGAAAAAATGGACAATCTCACCCAACTGGAAACCCGAGACGGAGGCAGATTCAGAATCAAATTTGGGGGATTGGGGGGTCATGGATGCGAGGAGTATGGAAAACCCCCCAGGAGAGAGGGGCATTCTCCTGTGTAAAATTAATTGCAGGGAGTGCTACACTCTTTGATAAATACAACTCAAATTTCTCTCACGTTCGGGACTTTTAGCCATGCAATTGCATACACACTCCCATGGATGGATTCAGGGAGGGCACGTGCCCCCCTAAATCCGCCTTTAAAAAATAGACAAGACTTTGTACATGGTTATCATCACGTTCGTTTAGTATATTATGGAACCTTAATCATTTAATTTCATGTTAAAACAAGGAGAAAAAATAATAACATAATAAAATATTTGTTGTATGCTGTTTTTAACTTGAAATATAAGAAGACCGTTTGCCTATTGGGCCCTTGTGCCCACCCAGAAAAAATTCTCGATCCGGCCTTGCTTACTCCCTTTACAAGGATACAAAAACTATTAAAAATTTAAAAAATCATGAAATTTGGGGGGTCATGACCCCTCTGACTCCCCCTTCTGCATCTGCCACAGACCCAAGAAAACATTACTTAGTCTATTCTCTGGGAAACTACCAGTTCTTTCTCCACAAGCAATCTTGTCCTTTAAATCTAATAAAACTCCTCAAAGGAAGAAGATGCCTCGGTGGTTCCAGTGGCAGAACATATGGAGCGAATTCTGGTGATCTGGGTTCGAAAACTGAGCTAGGCAAATGCTTTCCTCTATGGAATTTTTTATAGTAACGTCACAGCACTGAGAGTTCTGGCTTTATCCTCAAGACTGTTGTGCCATGTGCTGGCTTATGTGTATGCTTTAAATCCATCAAAACTCCATTACGGAAGATACCATGGTACATAGTTCCATTTATAGACCTCATTGTGGGAATTTGGGAGATCCGATCAAATCCCTGTTATTGCGAACGATTTTTCCTCAGTGGACTATATGCATTCCTAATTATATTGTAACTTGGTGATATGGGAATCAAATGACTGATTTTATGCATTGTTTTCAAAGGATGATAAATTTTTAGCTAAATTAGATACTGGGGCTGATTCAGATGTTAAACTCAGGAGGGGATCTTATTCACTTCTTCCACTGCACCCCATCAAATGCAATCTTTTGATTTGCCATGAGAGTAAGTGTATCATTTGATTTTAGCTATTTACACATGCATTCATTATTTAGGTGAAGTCGAGAGAAATATTTACTCTCTCTTGTTTTTAGATAGGAGAGATCAAGAGGGTATACCCTTAGCAGATAGGCAATAGCCTGAAAATAGAACAATAATAAAAAAAAAAATTGTATTCGTTTTACATTTGGTATTTAAATGTAACTAGAGTGAAACCATCAAACAATTTGATTGTAGCATGTGAAAGTCATTAAAATCTAGGAGTCATGAACATAGGCGGATCTAGGGGGGGCATGGGGGCACGTGCCCCCCCCAGACCCTTAAAAAATATGCAAGATTTTTAATACGCTACCATTATCATTGCATTCATGTTGTATTACGAGGTATCCTTGTGCCCCCCCCCCCCAAGAACAAAATCTTGGATACGGCCTTGCTTGTGCCCCCCCCAGAAAGAAATCCTGGAACCGCCCCTGGTCATGAATGCAATGATATTAAAAATGGTTTCATAATTTTAAATTTATGCTCATTATTTATTTGAATGAGAGTTAATTAGAGAACAGGAATAATATGGACGAATTTTTCTAATCTAACTCCTCTGATATGATATTATAATGAATAGTGTCTTATGGGTATGAATGGGTATACGATATGTATGTGTTTTATGTGAATGGATTTATTTAATGGGTTGCATGATAATAATAATAAATTAAAAATGAACGGGCTTAGAGGGAGGTGGCTACCCTACACACTCTTCTTTCATCAACTCCACTTAGCCCTCTCTCCATCCTCATGCATGCAGATCCTGTAACACCGCACAGTACCTTTAGAATCTCATCCCAATTTCCTAATATGTATTGTCAATAGTAATAGAGTTTGCGAAATCAAGTTACCCATCTTTTTCCTCCTCCAATTCCTGAAAAGTTGTCATCAACTTTCTGGTTTTTTAAAAGTTATTATTGGAGGAGGGTGGAAATTTTTGCTGTAACTTATCTCTTCCTACCATGTACTGAATTATTTTCATGTATTAATTATATTAGTTGAGAGTGAATGGTACCATTTAAAACTTACTATCCATTTTATTACTAATCCTTTCATTGAATGGGTCATCTAGCCCCATTGGGATTCATTACCTCGCTACTTCCTCTTTTATCAGGTGCTCCTCTACACAATTGTTGTAATTTGAGTAGGTGCTCACCTACGATTACGTTAATTTTTTAATGCCCAGCAACATTTACTAGAAATGCATTCAGGTAACTTTTGTTTTAGCATTGTATTGTGCCACTGCTAAATGACTCTTTTCTATTGCCAAACTTACAAACCCTTTCGCAGCAGCTTAATCTGCACAGAGCTACTTGTCACATGCGGTGGAAAAGTAAAGGACTTAGTATGTGGGACAATAAAGTCTCCTACTACCTGGAAAAAGATATAAAAAAAAGTAAGGGGAAAAAGAATGACTCACTATTGGTCTTGGAATAAGCCAATACCTCATGAAAGAAGTGAGAGTATGGAAAAGGGTAAGTTCATCCATGGCATGCTACAGGGAGAACGAAAAGATATGTACTCAGCAGCCTACCGTGAAGTCGTACCGCAGGTACAATCACAGCAACGAAATGGTTAAAATATCATTTTTTCATCGTGCTAACTTATGTAATCTCTTTAATGAGACCCCCTCTTTATCACTGAAATGCCAAAATTTTGAAGCCCCTTAAGTTTCGATTCACAGAGGTTTTATTTTATTTTGTCTATTAAGGCTGGCCATCCGTTACATTCGCCACCTGCGAGCCTCCCTTGAGGAGAGTAGTGAGTGCTTGACTGAAGCTGGCGCTCACTTTCATGGGTCTGCCATGTTGGAATCTCCTACAATCGACCCCCTGGCTTCCACATCTTGGCGGGGTGGTTTTGAACATCGGATGCTGCGCTACCCCCATCAGCTCCTCCGCTTTGGAAATGCCCCCGTTGAGAGGAGCTCTTTCGGGGACACATACTCATCGCCAGCAAACTATATAGATCACTGCTGGGAGGGTGTGTCAATGAACGTCTCTTGGGGACCCCACCATCATGCGATGCATTATCCTAATCCTTACTCTTCTACGGAGGATGGGTCTGTTGACTGACTGGTAGTGGTTACTGCAGCTGTTATGACCATTTTTGTGGATTGAAAGAAATTGTAACTTCACCATTTCCTCATCAGTTTTTATTTAGATGAACTCTGTTATGAAATCACGGCTGGAAAAAATCTCATTTGGAAATAATGAGGCTGCAAATTTTTCATCTGCTATGATGAAGGATTTCCACGAATTCACACTCACCACCATTATGTACTTATTTCATTTTGGAGATCACTATTCTTCCTCATGTCTATGTGATATCATGCCAAAGTTTTACAAATGAAGATTTACCAAAGAATGTTTAATGCGTGAATTAAAAAAATGAATGCATAACCCTATGACATGGTTATGTAACAGAGTTATTTTTCCTTTTCTCACTCAGGTGAGGTTTTTTTATCTGAAATAATTGAGAATTAGTTCCGTTGCACAATAAACCTGAAGGATGTTGTAACACCCCTGTTTGCTTATTATTTAATAGTTGTTACTAGAGCTTATCCAGGAAAAAGAGTATTTACTTCATGATAATTACAAAAATAAAGTAGGTATATTGTATTGAAAAAAAAAATTAAGTAATGTACTCTGTATTGAGCTGGCTCCATGTTAATCATGTTCCATGAAAGTTAATTATCCAGTGAAATAATGGGCAAAGCAATTTGAAGTAATGGGCCATTTTTACAGTCATCTATTTTTGAAACCCATGATAGTAACTGTTCAACAAGTAAAGATAGGCTGTATTAGCAATATGTACTTTTACATATATGTTAAGCAGTAGCCTCTTGTCATCAAACAATAATTGATCATACCAGAGATGTGAATCAATATGAAATGGCTATTTCAAGTACAAAACCCAAAAATTTCAGACCATATTCTCTTCAAGGCACATAACTGTAAAGGCATAAATGAGGAATGAGACTAAATGTGTCAAATCAGAAAAGGAAGTGTATGAAAAACAAACCCATTCGAAAGGTATGCACCAAAAAATGTTGTAGGAATGATGGATGTAAAAATGCCTACCTTCAAAGAAATCTAATTAAAAGAAGTGGTGAGTGTGCAGATTTGGGATGAGGAATTTGGACACAGAATTTGTATGGATATGTGTGGTGAGGATATTAGTATTTTGGTGTTGAACTTTGATGCAGATACATGATTATGACCCACTCCCTCAGACTGAGTGGGTCATTATGGGGAATTGAAAGTAGTGTGAATGAATAACTTGGGTGCAGGTATTTGCAGCTGATGCTGGTGATGTTTGGGGATATTTTGAGCCTAGGGCATACCCAGCGGGGGGCAGAAAAGCAAAACATTTATTTCAAAGCGAAAATAAAAAAAAATTCTTGAAATCCAAGAAAAGTGAGATTATTATAAAACATGTAATTAAAATAAAAAGATTTTTTCTGAGCAAATAACTTTAAAAAATAGTAGAGCCATGTTCCCTATTGGAAAAAATCAGCCGATTCCATTGAAAATTCCAATTGAAATCAATTGAAAATGCCAATTTTCAATGGAATTTCCTTGTTTTCAATGGAATATCCAAAAATTCAATTGGATTTTCAAATTTACAACTGAAAATACGAATATTCCATTGAATATTAGGAAATTCAATGGAATTCGAAGAAAAGATACAATTGAATTTTCAAGTATTCCATTGGATTCTCAAAATTTCAATGGAATTCCCAAATATCCTATTGAAATCTCAAATACTCCATTGAAATCTCAAATCAGCCCCCTCCAACTCCCGGCCGCTAGGTGGCCCTAAAGCTTCCGTGCGAGGGAATCGCCGATAGATGGTGCTAGTGGGTGTTTGCGCGTCCAGCATTACGAAATTGCATTGAACCAAATACAATACTTGATCGCTGGAACAACGAATTTAAAATGCCTTCAACTGAATTGAACACTAAGAAGCAATTTAATAGCCTTTTAATTTCATTGACAGCCAGTTAGAAAGTCCATGTACAAAAAACATTGCCTTTAGAAAAAATTGAAAATGAGATGTTGTCGTCTGCTAGCAGTCGTATTTTATTAGCTCTACTTCGTAAAAAAGAAGTTATTTGCGTCCTGATCATCATATATTTATCGCTAACGGCATACTGCCTGACATATAATTATCAAGGTATCGGTCCCCCCAAAAAAAATTGGCGATACAGACAATCGAGTCGGCGTTTCCTCCTCCAAGGAACTCCAGCGCAATTATGCTGAATGGGGAAATAAGTTTTGGCTGCAGAAATCTCCTTTAAACTCTCATTAGGTCACCTTAAACAGGCAATCCTAAACTGGTAGCTACGAGGATACGGTTATCTCCGATTCAGAAATTACAAGATCCGCAATGAGAAAAACTGGCCCAAAATTAATTACTGAAAGCTTCACATAACGACTCATATTAAGATTAGATTAAGACTTAATGGTTATTCTGAAATGGAAAATGTACGTTTGAGAACCCTAATTAAGACTTTGGGCACAACAAAAACACCTTGCTAAATTCTTAACCCAAGAAAGTCACAGAAATACACATCACAAGATCAACCGAAACAGCAACCAATGTAAAGGAAAAGGGGACGTCTGGGAACGGTAGTTGAAGGAAGTGATTGTTGTTAAATTTAAAATGCATTTATTCATGAAAGCAGAAGCACTATCATTAACACTGTACAGGCGAGCTTAAAGGATAAGGGCAAAGGTTGGAAGTGTGAAAAATGTAAATAAATCTCGAAGTTCATGAAGATTTGAGGGTTTTCCACGGTTGTGGCAGTATCACTTCCACCAAAAGATCTGGAGATGAATGACCGCCTAGAAATAGAAAATTTTCAAAATTAGGCAAAATTTAAAAAAATATATTAAAAAAATGAGTTGCAATCCTAGGTCGTATCAGTTATAAATGTGGAATGACAGTACTTTTACCACGAAAAATCTCCACAGTTAGCTAATAATGGCGTTACACGAGGTTATGTCTCACCAAAAATGTGAGGCTTTGAGGCACGAGAAAAATATCATAATGAAAGGGTGGGGCCAAATTTTCGATTGCAAATATCAAGAGATAAGTTCATCCTTTCAATTCTTAATATTACCAACATTTACTCTATTCTCATGACTTCCTTTTTTATTACAGATAGTAACCCCTGCCCCTTTTCAGCAAAAAATATCCTGACCACATTACTGTTGTTGCACTTTGTTTACAACTACAACAATTTCTAAACTGCAATGGCAGCAAATCCACAGAAGTAAAAAAAATATGAAATTAATTATATTTCAACATCCGTAGGCGGATCACCGTTAGTCCGTGTATATTATTGTACGCTAAACAACATCAATACTTGCATAAAATGAGCATGGATGCAAGCATAACTATCGCTAGGGCGCCATAAATCTTATCCCACCAGATAACAGATGCTACCATTATAATTTCACTGTCATTAAGTCCTAAAACTAGAGTAGGATGCACATTAACACTTTCACCATGATCATAAAAACATAAATTCACTGCACAACTGTATCTAATAGGAATGAAATAATACAAGTTTTCAATTCGTGGTGGAGCGATATGTTTCCTCCTCTTTCTGTACTGACACAAAATTCTTCACTAAATATCTAAAGCCATCAATTAATTGCAAAGCGAGCTACGAAACCACCGAGGTTATACAATTGCAATTAAGTACAATAACACAATTAGTAAAAACTGATGGAACTATGCCTCCACGGCAACATGGCATGATATTATTTCGGTATTATGTGAAAAACATGAACCATTGATTTCCCGCGAAGATAAAAATAAAAATTTCCGTAAATAAATATCGGATGCTTTGCCATATCCTCTTTAAAAACAAGAGAAAGGGCATGCATGGAAGAGTAAACAAAGCCGCCATTGCAGATACTGCAGTATTTCCGCTATCTATTTGCACCGCTAATTTATTCTTAGCGAATAACACATATTTTCAACTAAAAAACGAGGTCACTGAGATCTAAAACCACGAAAAAATTACCAAATAAACGTTAATAGAGCCATAAAACTAACATCGGTAACCCACCGCATTTAGAGTACTTACCACTGCTTTGAAAAAACTTTTATTTTCAGCTCAGCATTCCTTCCTGGTTTACCTGTATCTTGTAGAATTATTAGACACATATAAAAAGCGCGATGCACGAACCATCTTCAAATTTAATAGCTTTTTAGCAATATAACACATCTTCCAAGTGATGAGCTTCGCTGGTTCACCATTGAAATGAATGTAACAGCAACGCGATACTGGGCGCGCGACAGGCTCGCAGCGCCACTCTGTAACGAACTAAAAAAATTGAATAACGTGGGAGGATTTTGGGACCAGCCAACCAACGACATAGCAGCCGAGTTGGAGGGGGCTGTCTCAAATACTCAATTGAAATCAAAAATACCGTTATACCCAGGCTTTGCGAACTGCCATGTTAAGAGGAGGTACCTTGCCTCCCCTACCCACCCCCCGCTTTTTCCTTACTCGACGTAGTACAGTGATTTTTATAGATGGCAGCCCGAAAAAAGTGTACGTTACTGCCGATAGATGGCAGCACTGACAATTAGCGGCAAAACTGGGTATTCAAATATGTCATCCAGTATATACAGTAATATTAATACTCGCATTTCCTGAAAAACAAAACTTTTTGTTTCCTTTAAATAAAAAAACAATGGTAATTAAACATTAAGTCATTTTTATTGATAAAAAACAGTAATACATTTATAAAACAGGGCAACATTAACATTTGAAAAAGATCACTGAAAAACAATAGATCACCACTTCAATGCCTTACGTTCGAAACAATTTTATAAAGCACGAAAAAATACTAAGGCATTTAAATAACCTCACATTCAGGGATAAGGAAAGAAATATTGCTAACTCGAACACATTGAGCAAAAGACAGTTGTGAATGCAATGCATTAATAGGTGCATGAGCAATGAATAGCAATGTGACAACTTGCTTATCAAATGCATATGAAGCCAATGGCAGTACAACCCAGCATAACCAAGCAAGACAATTAAACCAACACGCAGTTAGAGGCAATCAACACAATCAGCAAAGGACAGTTGTGAACGCAATGCATTAATAGGAACGTGAGCACTGAATAGTTATCAGATAACTAGCCACAACACTTGCATATGAAGCAAAAGGCAGTACACCACAGCATAACCATGCAAGACAATTAAACCAACAGGCAGTCAGAGGCACTTAAACACAATCAGCAAAGGACAGTTGTGAACGCAATGTATTAATAGGAACGTGAGCACCGAATAGCAATCAGACAACTTGCTTATCACATGCATATGAAGCAAATGGCAGCACACCCCAGCATAACCATACAAGAAAATTAAACCAACTGACAGTCAGGGGCACTTCAGCACAATCAGCAAAGGACAGTTGTGAACGCAATGCATTAATAGCAACGTGAGCACTGAATACTTATCAGATAACTCGCCGCAACACTTGCATATGAAGCAAAAGGCAGTACAACCCAGCATAACCAAGCAAGACAATTAAACCAACACGCAGTTAGAGGCAATCAACACTATCAGCAAAGGACAGTTGTGAATGCAATGCATTAATATAGGAACATGAGCACTGAATAGCAATCAGATAACTACCTTTAACACTTACATACGAAGCAAAAGGCAGTACACCACAGCATAACCATGCAAGACAATTAAACCAACAGTCGGAGGCACTTCAACACAACACAAACACTTCAGAAAAGGACAGTTGTGAATCCAATGCATTAACAGGCGCGTGAGCACTGAATATAAATCAGAGAACTGGCTTTAACACTGACATACGAAGCAGAAGGCAGTACACCACCTCCCATCCGAAATATGGGCACCACACTCCAAAACACTACGGTAGTGCTTGATTTTCACTCTATAAAAATAAAGACTTATCACACGGATCACGAGAGCTCCTAACTTGCCAAGAGAACAGATTCAAAACGTGGTCACGTGGTTATAACGGCGCTGGGACCACGTGAGTTCCACGAAAACCCTCCCCTACTTCCCCCTCCCTCTCTCACCTCCCCTACAACTTCAATACTTCTCTCAGATGGCGTGAGAGTGCAAGTTACCCGGAAGCCCCGTAATGCCTCGTTCACATTACGATCGTCCGAGCCGTCGTCGTAACTATCGTGCATTCACATTACGATGGTTGAAACCTGTGCTGCTCTCTAGTGCTGACATCTAAAGTGAACGGGAAATTGATGATTAGCAAATCTGTTGAGGTTTGCATTGACAAGATGTTACTGTTTTCAACGTGTATTTACCGAATAATTTTTCTTCCGCTCATATTCTTCCTTCCTAGGACAAATCCATGAAAATAATAGAGCTCAACGAGCTTTTCGTCCTTCTCTTGTCGCTTCCGTTTCCGGTCTCCCAGCGCCTAACCATAGTAAAGTGGCAACGTTCGGAACTACGTCAACTATAGTCAGAACTTGCATTCACACGGCTAGTTCGGTCAACTATCGTTAGGACGACGGCTCGGACGATCGTAATGTGAACGAGGCATAAGAGATCGCACTGGTTGGTTATACCGTTATTCATATGTTTACGTGCACATGGTTGACTGGGTTGTGGTCAGTTGTGGTTAATTTTTTGCTTGTGGAGAAAAGACTATTTAGTATCGTTGTTATTTAACCTGTGCTTGATACCCACAGCGTTGTTTAGGTCATTCGTGTGTTTCTTCCGTGATATAGTGGAAGTCTTGATGTGATTGTTGTGCTGTAGTGTGTTCATTTAGTAATGTATCGTTTGCCTTCAGTTTTTTGACTGGTTATACTAACGTTTGTGTTTAAAATGTAAGCATATTTATATAACTTAATTATGCGTACGTGCGTTACCAAGCCGACAAAAAACTACTAGCATTGTCGGAATAGTGTGTATCACGCAGGTTTGTTTGTGTGAAGTGAAATTCCCGTGTTTTTGTATAAACATGAGTGTCATGTTTCTGTTGTGAAAAACAAGTTATGTTGGCTTCATGTCAAACCAGAAGTATATTTATCAGTATTTTAAAGAAGCCTTTCTTAGATAAAGACGTGTGAGATATTTGTTGGTGAAGTTGTTATCGCTAATCGCGGAAAAACGTCTTCTTTTCGACAACTATTCAACGTTGTTTGAACTGGTAAAAGATGTGGCTCTCATGGTATAGTTGTTTTTCTGATAATCATGGCAAAACTATACAGATTTTCGATAACTATTCATGATTGTGAGAAGTGATGTAAGATGTGGAAAAGCCCAATTAAAGTTTTCATGACACTGCTTCTAAAAATATTTCAACTTTAATTTTTGTTCACATGTTTTATTTATTCAGAATTCGGGATTCGTGAAATTTAGATGTTAAGTATATTCTACCTAATAATAAGTTTACCATATTGGATGCATTAATGTATTTGTAATTTTTTCAATTGAACTGTTCCATTGAAAAGTGACCAATTTCAATGGAATTTTTATTTCAATTGTAAAAATTTTCATTTGAACTGTTCCATTGAAAATTTTTCAATTGAACTGTTCCATTGAAATTTGTCACTTTTCAATGGAACATTTCAATTGAATTTTTTCCCATTGATTTTTTCCAATAGGGTTATAATTTTCTTGAAATTTTGGTTTCATAACCTTTTCTGTGTTACAACGTGAACGATCACCACTTGACCCCTCACCCCCAGTTTTGATTCTGGGAATGCCCTTGTTTCGACCTTTTATGTACATACCTGTTGGGTGCAGATGTAAGGTGGTGATGCGTGATGAGGGTTCAGGGGTATTATTGCAATGTGTGGAGTGGGTGTGGAATACCTTAAGTTTGTACGTGGATGGCTGATTTGGATAGCATTGAGAATAGTGGTGCAGGTCATGGATACTTCCTTTCAATTAACTCACACAACACCAGTTCTTGTCCTGTAGTTGACCTCTCTGACACTAATTGCCGTGAAGTCCTCACAACCAAGTCACAGTAATCAAAGGAAGCCTTTCAGTCCCTCATATTTTGTGGACCCATATTGCTGATAATACCCAATGTAAGGAGCAGTCTTACCTTTTAGGTAGCCTACCCATACCTACACACATAACCATACCTAACCACATTGCTATGCAACTGTTTCCCACCATTTTCTTTTTTAAAACTTGGATTTTATCCAACCATCCCCTATAACCTCACCTCCTATAAATTGCCTGGCACTTAACTTCCAGGGATAACATCATACCTTCTTATCTGATTATGTATTAAACAAAAATGAAGGGAATGATGATGGTTAACGTAAGACATTCATGTATTATTCTGCTCACCGTGTGTTTCATCCTAACATTCAACTGATTTGGGATTATATGTACTATGAGAAGGAGAATATTAAAATTTTCTTGCATTGACTACCTGACTCTTAACCACGGTCTTAGAATATGAGGCTAGTAACTAGTAGAAATTACACTAATTTTTTCCACCCCTTAATTTAAATGTAATCTAAGAGTAAAGGCAGGCTACAAACAAGAATTTGAAGAAAAAAAAAACACTATTTGGCCTTATCACTGAATGAACCCCCCAAAAATGTTTTCACGGTATATATCCTGGTATCGTATAAATGTCCTAACTGGGTATGGTATAACTCTAAGGATAAGTCTTAGAATATTTCCACCAAATGTTTTGAACATAAATTTATCCAGGGTAAATGAAATATTTTGGCTTCAGGAGAAATACTGGTAAACCCTGCCTGAGTAGATATTTGCGACCAAAAATGTAGTGTTATCAGTAAATTCTCTTCAGTGGTTAGGTAACAGGGTTCTCACTCTAAATAAATTATAGAATTCATGGTTTTTTCCAGGTTTTTCATGGTATAAATTGTGTCAAATTCACGGTCTGTTGATAAGCCATTTCAGGAAGAAATATTGATCACATAACAATCACAGGCCGCACGTTGACTAAAAATATGGCAAACACGATAAACGCCAGGGATGCAAACGCAGCAATGAAAGTGCTCTTATGATGTCGCCAAACGTTTGCAAAATTTAGGGCCGGCTAAAGGTTGTGAGTGGGAAAATGGAGGGTGACAGGGAAGAGAAGAGGTGTCTGATTTCTCGTCAGGGTTAATGATCACTTTGGCTAACGGTCTTCCAATCACAGCCTTAACATCTGTGTGTCGTCATGGCACACGGACCAATAATTGCACTTCAAATATTGATGTACAGATAATTGCGTGGGCAGTGTCTGCACTTGAATGACCTTGATATATGATCGACAAATCCATTTTTCTTTTGATCCGTCAATCGTAGATCAATCTACAATCAAGTTTGAGAGGTTTTTAACGTTTTACGATGAATTTCACGGCTATTTCCAGGTTTTTTCATGGTAGACGGAATTCACGGTTGAGTGGGAATCCTGGGTAATTATGAGTATTAGAATTTAAACTCATGCAATTGAATCAATGTAGATACCAGAAAGCCAACTCCTGACTTAGCAAAGGCATGTGAATATCACATGTTAAGGGCAGGGGCACCAGTCACTCGGGCTCCACACACTTAAATAATTTATTTGGGGGTGTCTGAAGGCTTTCCCTCAGGATTTAATCCTCGTGCCCTCTGATCAGCAGCCAAGCTTTTGACCCACTAGGCTTCCATGCTACTGAAAATCCTCACCAATGATACATTATTATGGGGCCAATGAGCTAGAACAGGGTGTGGGTCTGAGTAACCAATCTCTATAAAGACACTATATAGAGAATAGTTGCACTCACAGCCACACACCAAACATTTGCCTTCATAAGAGTTAGGGGCGCATTCCAGGAAGTTTCTCACCTCTTGATCCTGACTGAAACTTGACTTGGTTGCCATTTTGGTATTACAAAACCTCATATGAGCCCCAGAACAAACAACGACCATATGCAACAGTTGGTAATTGAAGTTGAATCACCTCAAGATGTTTGCCTCCATCATCACACACTTTTGTAATGGAGAATTTAAAGTAAAAATACTTCTATGAATGATATTCTACTCCAGTTATGCTAGTTTTTGATTAGCAGGAGACCATAATGCATATTTTTGATGCATATATTATGATGATACCAAACATTTTGCGTATTTCACCACTGAATGTTACCACAATTACTCCACTTCAAGAGATTACAGTTGAAGTTAGTTTCTAAAACAGATTTCAAATGGAACTTGAGTCTGAAATCTTGAATGAAACTGAACTTGAGTCCCCTAGGTAGAGTGAGGAGTCAATATTGAGCCAGATTCTGGAATATGCCCTCAAAGTTTAAAATTATCCTTTGTATTGGCTGACCTTACAACCCTGCCTTCCCTCAGTGACCCAGAGCCAGATTTCCTTCACTTCAACACTGTTTGGTAAATTAGCATTCAGAAATATACGTATCATATAATAACCAAAGAATAGGGTAGTTTCCTTCATCAATGATAACAAAAGGCATTGATTGTGATTTGTTACCCACCGTTAGTGTATTCACAATATAAAAATTATTTGGTTGTAGAAATCCCAGTTTAGACGAATGGCAATGGTCAATTTTAACTGCATTTGAAAAAGGCCAGATTGGTGCCCATGCGATGCCACTATATGTGACGTCAGAGGGACCTAGTTTCTATATGAGTAGATAGGAGTTTTACATCGTCTGAAATTACCAATGCATGCATGAGGCACAGAGCTCAGGGAAACATCTCTTAACAATCACGTATTAAAACTGCCATTGGTCAGAAAGTTTCCTTCGCTTGATAGGGCACTAATAATCCTTATTTAAGCCAAGCACTACCAGCTAGCAGACTGCACCGTAGCGGGCACTCATAGCCTCGCGCCACGGTGGCCTCACATGGCAGCAGCCGGAACCAGAATGACGTCACATGGGCTTTTCCCAGCATTCACACTTAGCCGACGTGCTTTCGTGTGCTTGAAAATGTTCACTTTTCATTTAATTGCGGAAAATGGATATTGTCATTTAAAAATCTAAAAGCATGAAATAAGTACTCCAGGAGTAATAATCTTTCGATTTAGACAATAAAAAAATAATAGGAAACCACCCTATTGTAGCAGGGCTTAGAATCATACTGTGAGTGTGAGCCGGAGCAAGGATCCGGGGAAAATCTACTATTACCGTCTGCGTGAGCTGCCATCAACGACGATTAGGCAATCATTTTCCATCAAAAACGTCCAATGGCCAAATGGAGTCAACAGGGAATCTATTGGAACTAGTTATATTCCAACATAACATTGTCATACCCATAAGCAGATCAACAAGCTAAGACGCAAAATTTTCACTGAAAGTACATGAGGCCACATAAATAATAACATTAGGCTTTCAATTTCTAACTAAAATGCCAGCATCCAAGGAGGATTTTTGTCCCGAGGCTGAATGTTTATTTACAAATGGAATTAAAATGATATTTCAAAATGAATTTCCTGAAATATGGATTACCTTAATTATATATTTTTTAAACAAAATACAAGCATCAAGATCGGAAACATGGTCAAGTAGGTATTCAACAAACTCACCCCTAGGACTTTTGAAGCGGGAAAAACAGCATTGTACCAGATATACTTGACAAAAATAGAGAAACTCAATATGATGGATATGTCTAAGTTCCAATGAGATTCTTACACAGAATCTCTGATCACACAGTACAAGCAAAAGACAAGATCTGAAGTATAATATAAGTATGCATGGTGCAAAAGTTTGAACTGTAAAAACCAATCATCTAGGAAATGAAACTGATACGGAATAGCCTCGATACCTATATTGACTACAAAAAATTAGGAATCACTTTCCCATAAACATGGTAGGAAAGTTCCACGACTTAAATATGAGGCGTCAACTAAGAACAACATGGTTTTGGAAAACCACTTCATTGTAAATGCACTATAGTGTGTATTAACTAGCGGGCACACCCTTCAACTCCTGTAATTGGTAATCAGCTCATTACACCAATTAAAAAATATCCTACTCTTTCCACAATAAAACCGTTGACACATCTGCTATGGAGCAATTTAACACGGACCTAACTTGCATCACATTACACAAACCAATCATTCATCAAAGAAAACACTATATATACACCATGGTATATCCCTAGATTTTATAGCAACACTAGCAAACCCTCCCCCTCGATTTGGAATGCTAACTCCCACGATCGCCGGCAATGAACTTCAAATAAATAATTCACAACACTGATTATCTACCACCTCACTTGCTCCCGTTTATGTCTAATTTAAATTGGTGCTTTTAGGTACATCAACATCTCGAAAATATACATTGTTGATCATAATAATTGCTGCAATCTTTAAACCTTAAGAGAAGCAAAATATAACACTTCCACGGAGGGAAAACACGACTTCCTACCATATACATGATGCGTATTCAAAGTAAGATGTAAAGTACAGCATGAGTGACTTCCACACACACACACGTTCACACTTGAGCGAGGTAGCATGCTCTTTTTGCTTCATCGGGTAATCATTTCCTATTTAACTGCACAAATTTATTTTCTTTTGCTCAACAACGCAATGCCAACGCCTACGAGACCTCCAATGGCAAGTACTGCTCCTCCAGCCAAAGCGATTCCAATGGCTCCCTCTGCAAAGAGTATCAACATTATATGTAAGTACAGGCAGAGGATACATCAGCAATTAATACCCTTAAGTAGATCGGCTTACCTTTATCCATTCGCTTCTTAATGTTACTTTCCAAAGCAAGCACTTGCTGGTTTCCAGGTTCGATACTTAGAAAAGCTCTAACATACTTCAAGGCTGTGCTGTACTCCTAGATGGTCAAAATACAGTAATAAATTCAAATGTTTTAAGGTTATTCAGCACAAGAAACAACGAAAATGATCAATTACTTTCAGTCTCGCATTCCCAACCGCGAGGAAATACAGATAATCTCGTTTCCTATCTCCTCTGTCATTCTGGAATAATTCCTCCAACAGCATTATGCCTTTCCTTATGTCTGCAGCTAGCTTACTTCGAACTAAACACCATGCGTATTGGAACTTGACAGTGGCGTTAACCTCTCCTCTAACAGCTTCATCATGATATGCTCTTTCGAAATTCTGAAAATAAAAGCAAAATTCTTCATTCACCAAACAATTACCGAGACACGATATTTACTAAGGTGCAGTGCGTGACAATGAGCTGCTACTTCTTATATATCGTTGTCATCATTTTCCGAATGCAATTATCACTATTGCAGTGGCTCAAATTCAAAAATAATCATCAAAAATTACTTACCCTCAGCTCCTCGGCTGACCCAACTTCATCCAGAACATCCTCCATCTTGAATGACAGATGACTCACGACGACAATTCCTGCGAATAGTGGCATTGACAGAACCCGCGAAAATTTCGTTGCTGGTTTCAACCAGTTTCAACTAATCAGAGTCACGAGCAATGCTGAGGTAAGTTACCTTCGTATTATAACACATTATTACTCGGTGTAAAATTATTTTTAAATTAAACCGTGGAGTTTCCTCGTCACCATCATGTGACTTGTTAATATCAATTCCGCCTATCCTAGCAACGTGGAGTGTCGTGAACTTATGCACGACACTGAGTGAATAATATACGACAATTTAATAAGCGTTCGCTAATAATGTATTTTTACGAGATGGTAGATAATATTATCAGATAGGATAAAAATTCGCGAGGTACTTCCAATGCAATACTCGGCTACTTCACCAACATATGTATGTAAACAACAGCGTGTTCAACTGGGAACATTTTCTACTGAGGCATGTGCCTTTCAAACTGAAGTCTTAAACTAATTGAGGTTTTATGACCACTAATATTCTCTCACCTATTGTATGAAAGCTGCAGATGTAATATAAATGAAACTCGATTACATCGAATTTCATTGAACCAGCCTTTTATGTAATTATGAATGGGTTTTCGTGTCACTTGATAAGTAGTAATGCTCACTAAAAGGTTGAACTCCAAAACAGCCGTAAACAAACAAGCTTTACCTCCTGAGAATGAAAATGGCATACGAATGCTCTCTTACGTATGCTACCCTCTAGTATGGCCCTCCTCCTCAGCGTTAAATCTCTCGTTATTACGACAAACACTATTAGGCTTCTTTCATACTTCCTCCTAGTGACTATCTAACTTAAACAAAGCTTAAGAGCTCACTTCCTCTTGTATTTGGAATTAAAATTCATAGAATAATTTCTTTTGATGATTCTCTGTATTTATTTGAAGCGGCACCAGTACTGTTACAGTGGAGAACTTAATGTCAAGTCCCTTACATCACACATTTCCTGACCATTCACATCATCCTTTCATCTCATAGCACATCCCAAGCACCCAAAATTGACATGCTGTCCACCCAGATTTTCCATTAGGCAAGCAACAACAGCAATTCAACTGCACTTCTCATTAGTGAAGTGCAGTTGAATTGCTGTTGTTGACTCATTAGAGAGAAGTTCAGTTGAACTGAGCCTTAAGTAATTTTTTAGAAATTGGATATGTGTAGTAATTGTAAATTTCAATTTGAAAAACCTTGGAAAAAATAGAATTTTATATTTTTAAACAAGAAAACACCACAAAATCAACTATTTCGAGCAAATGGCATTTATTGGTGATGTAACCAAAATCGTAAAAACTCATTGCATGCAGGATTATTGATGTGTATCGGAAGTCCATGTGAAGAATGATGTGTATATAAGGAAGACCAGCAGACTGAGGACTTGGAGAACTTTCATTTAATTTAACCTTTGGATACAAATTCTAACCCCTCAAGCATGTGCGACACAGCTTATGCGTCTTCGTTCCTATACGGTGCTTTAATCGTAGCTATTTAAATCACCCAGGGTGCTTTAATTTGGCGGCACTGAAGCTCTTTTGCAAACAGTAAGTAAAATATTTTTAGCGTTGTAATCGCTAACCGAAAAAATTTCCAAAAATTATATTCTCTAAAAAATTGTTTAAACTTGATAATTATTAATACGTACTTACAATTTTCGGAGCCGTTTGCTTTTGCCTGCTCCCTGTTTGCCGTGTTTAGTAGTTGACCAGTATGTGGTGTTTCTCAAAACAGAGTCCTACACAGGTTCCTGGTCAGTTTTTACATCTGTATCTTGTCTCATACCTCTATATGTTTTTCTCACTCACTACACACTTTCTTCTTTCAACCGTAAATGTTTCAGTTAGGGTTTTGTTGAACAAAATGCCATCTGGTCAATTGAGCACATTCGGTATCTATAACCGAGAGCCGTCCTTTGTGCTGTTCTAAATTCTGTCCTGCTATGATTTTGTTCATTAATGGGAGAAATGTTATAGTGGTAAGGATCATTTTTTTTACATCTTCCTTCCTCTTTCTATCCACAAAACAGAAATTTGGTGAGCCATGAAAACCTTTCCTTGCTCATTAAGTTGAGAAAAAAATGGAGTTTCGAATACACGTTTTCTGATAAAATACATTCTGAAGCTTGGTTTCTCTTTTATTCCCATTATTACAAGAAAACCTAGAAGTACTATTATTTCCACCTGAGTGGGAATCCCCTTTGGAAAGAGCAATTTTTTTTGCTTCGGAATTTTCTTCGTAAATTTTCAAGAAACTATGCTATGCAGTGATTTGTCTCAGTCATTATAATTGTAATTATTTCATCATCAAAAAATAATTGCAATGTCAAGGGACCCTCTTCACATGAATAGGCAATTTTTTTTCCCAACTAAATCACACGCAAAGGTTAGAGGTGTGTCTTCACAGCCGATCTTTTCCCAATTTTTTTCTCGAAAATTCACAGAAAAAGGAGGTAGTATAAATCTTAGAAACCTGGAGTCAAGGGAGTATCCAATTGAAACTTCCAAAGTGGCATCAGAAAATCTGCACTCTTTTCTTCCAGAGCATCAAGCACAGGCTCGTCGGACTACTCACGAGAGCTAGAAGGCATGGCCAACTAAGGAGCCAAGGCCAAAAAAAATAAAACCACCAAAGCAAACGTAGGCATGAAAAAACCCAACGCTCAGCTTCAAACGTTTTAAATAAGATACCAGATGCTGGCAGGTCTTCGAGGTTCCAAGAGGCACTGAGTGATAATGCCTGGACAGTCTGTGCCTTCACTATCATTGCCACGGTGAAAGAGAAAGGAAAGGACGAGGCAGAAAAACATGATAATGAACCACAGAGGAAAGCATTCAGTGTCCCCATATAATAACGCACATTCTAAGAAAGCACATAAATTGGAGTGGAAGTGGAAGACTATCTACCATGAGCATACACCAGACGCCACTCCTAGAGGAAGCATCATGGCATCAGCTGGAACAAATATTCTAAAAAAATATGAGCTCACAAACAAAGGCAATTAAGAGGCACAGAACGAAAACAGGCAGTGTCTCACATACTCACTAAAAGTACGTATATGGAAGCTTAATAGATAGGAATACCTAATGAAACATTTGGATGCCTATAATGTGTCGCACACCCTTGAGGCATGGCATTCAGATGACGCAGACGTTGCGTCACACACACTGAGAAAAGGACCACGGGAATTTAAAGTCACGCTTGAGGGGTTAAGGCTTGGTCGTAAAGGATTTGTGGAAGACTTATGCCTTGAGCATCATGATCAAATTTTTTGGGAGGTACTTATACTTGTATATCTGGGAGATACTTTGAAATGTCAGTTAGTCTATATTAGATATTCAAATTTAAGAATAGATACTTCAGTGAAATATATACTTCTAAGTATGATCTGGGTGTCAAAATCATGATCAGTTGCAGCAGTTTGATTGTGAATGCTAATTATGTTTTCAAAGGAGCTATTTTTGCTGAAACTAGGCACGTCAGCAGTAGTAAGCTCAGTTTTAATAGAACCTGGATGATATGGAGTTGCTCCCTTATTGGAAGTATTCAATTGAAGCAGTCAATTGTAATTTGGCACTTTTTCTTGGGAAAAATTTTCAATGGAAATAGTTTTTCAATTGTATATTGGGAAATTCATTTGAATATTGTGAAATTCAATTGAATCGGCAGTTTTTTTCCAATACGGACCTTACTTTCTTTGGATGGTAAATGCAAATAAACTCTATTTATATGCATACCCATTTGGCTTGAGCACCCCTGGAAAAGTGCATGAAATTAAAGTTAGCTAATGACATTATTAGTGGCGTAGCCTGGAATGTCGTTTGGGGGGGGGGTCCAAAACCAGGGTGGAAATTTTTTTAAAACAGGGTACTAAGTAGAGGGTTTTAAATTAATTCTAACACTTTCCATAATCGAAAAAAACTTCATTTTTTGATGAAATATTTTGTAAATTCATGATTTTTCAATATTTTTTATTTCATCAAGGAAAATAATTGTGTTTTATATTTGGGGGGGGGGGGGGGGGGTCCGGACCCCCACCCTGGCTCTGCCACTGGACATATTGTACATTTCATTCATCATCTCCTCTGTTCCTCTTCCCAAATTGAATCTGCTTTTAATACTTGGCAAAAGACCTTTTTCTGTAATTTACATTAAACAACCCTTTTGTATCCCTCACCCTTTCTTGTTTACTCAACACTCTTCCATGTACACATATCATGGTTTTAAGCTACTTTTCTTGCCTCAGTGAATTCCACATCGGCACTTCTGCCTTCTATCCTATTTATTTCCCCAAGTAGTTTCATCATGTCAAGAACTTCCTCATTCCTATTCCTCTCTGTCCATCTCACATTCTTCATCATCTTCCATACCCTTATCTTGAATGCCTTCTATCTAGTGGAGGCCGATGCTTCATTTAAGACTTTTACTTATCTTTTCTTCATAGTATGGCTGTTATATGTGAATTGTTGATGATGTTGGCAGCATTTTTAAATTTGCCATTTTTTCCAGAGGAATGGATTCCCGCCAGGGTAACTTCTTGATCGTTGATGTGGGTGATTATGCAGAACTTGTGCCAGACTTGTGGGTCAGCAGAAGTGGACAATGGACACATTTCCCTAAAACCACTAATTGCAAGGCTATAAGGAGAGCTGTTTATTTAAGGGAACCTCCTAAAAGGTCATGGAAGTTGCTGCCTATTAATGAAATCCTGGATTCATCATGTGAGTGCCAAGATGTACTACGTCACTCTTCCCTTAAGCATAAGACATCAGGTTGGAATACCTTACAGTTGACTTTCACTTTTGAGAGTGTTTTCAGCAGTAATGGTACAAACAGCTGAAGTACTTTTTCACACTATTTTATTTGCCTAACTGGTTTAAATGTTTACAAGCCATTATCAAGAGACAGCTCTTGATAACGATGTGTAAACATTGAAACTGGCTAGGCAAATGAAATGGTGTGGAAAATTACTACAGCTGTTTGTATTATTACTATTGATGAATTTTCACTCAGTGAACAGTGAACACAATTGATCCGTGTCTTTCCAGCCTTTCATTTCTGTTGCTTTTGTAATAATAATATGTAATAACTTTGAGTTAAGGTATGTCCATAAAGGGTAATAATCCAGTTGCCAGCATCATGCTGCCCAGTGCCATCATTGATGGGATGTATAAATGTATTACCATGTTGCTGGGCAACAAATTTCAATGTGAAATTCAAAATCTTAAAAAAAAATTATTGGTTCATACAGGAACATTCAGGGTAGAGAAAAATTGTTTCTTGAAATTAAAACGGCTGATTCCAGTGGGAACCGAAATTACTTATGATGTTTCCGTTGAAAATGCACCATTTTTAAACCACAGAAACTTTGCACAAAGTGCTCTGATTGGGCTAGAGTTCTATGTTGCTCAAAAATGTTAGTTATTGTTATAAATGAGTAAGTTATTATTATTATTATTATGTATTATTATACATTGCTGCAAGTGGGCTATTGCCTGGTGGCAGCATTAGATGTACATGAATAACAATTGTGTACATACCAAGTTTCTATCTATCTAATACAAAGTTTAGAAACTGAATAGATATCCAAATTGAATTTGAAATTGAAAATCATTGGAAATATTTCTTTAAAAAAACTGCTAATGACTTGTCAATGGACTCCTGCTGAGAAAGGGTTAGTGGGTCTAGTCCATTACCTAGGGTAATAGCTGGGCCCCCTAATGAGTTGGGTCCCCAATTGGAGGGACAAGGAAACTAGGGTAACTCCTCCCAAGAAATAGCTCTATGGAGAAATGTTTAAAATAATATCATGCTACTCATAGAGTCATAGCATATAAAACATTTTCCTCTCTGCGACACTGGCAGGAAAGGGTTAAAATGTGAAATCTGGCCTGTACATCAAATTTCCAGGGGATCAACCAACCTGGATAGCATTTTGAAAATTCTGTGATTCGATTCTTGGTGATTCTTGGTTTACGAAGTGATTGATGTGAATAATCAGAGGAGGGTTACACTAAGATAATCAATTGGAAATTTGCTCTCCTGTGCGGAGAGATTCTGCATCTGACTGATCTGGAGAAGACATGTGGTGTTTTATATTACAGGGTGTCCAGCAACCAGGAAAAAACGGGAATTGTGCGTGAATTTTTAGCCCCTGGAATTATGCAAGAATTATTCAGGAATTTTCGCTCCTATCGGGAATTTCAAATCTTTTATTTCAAATTCATTTCACATAATATTGTACCAGTTTGACACACATTTTCTGGCCTGAAATGTGTTTGTAGTAGGGCCATTTTTATCTCAAATCAGGCAAATAGTGCAAAATCATGTCAGGTGACCACCACCGATTTCTCAGAAAGTTATATTTATGAAAGCAGTATCCTTGTGATGAATAATGGCCACTTTGTCTAAGCTCAGAACTAAATTGTTATATATTTACCATCCTTTGAACATTGCCGAGTCAGGCCTCAGAGTAAAAAATGAAAACTCACATACATGCTGATTACTAAGGAACCATGGCCCATAAAGCATTGGTTATTATTTCATTTAGAAGAAAATTCAGTTTTGCACATTTTGACATAACTTGCAAGTCAGTTGAAGCAATAATAAACAAATAGGACTTGTTTAAACAATAAAAATTAGTCATTATTTATCAATTAATTATTAAAAAAGGCCATCTTTCATTTTATTTAAATTTCTCTGCGGGTAGTTTAAACAGGGGCAGATCCAGGATTTCTTTCTGGGGGGGCACGTGCCCCCCTTGATCCGCCTATGAGTTTAAATGTTCTGTTATCAATATGAAAAATAAAAAAGTAGTATTTTTATGCTTTCTGTTTTAAGGCATGTCAAAGTTAGGCATGTTTAATTACTTAATTTTAATTGTGCTATATTTGTAGAATTTTTACAGCCACATCGAAACGTAGAATTTCGGACAAGACCACAGGTACGAAATATTTTGCATTCTTGACTCAAGTATGATTCAAAAACACGAAGAATAGATTGCGAGATGACCTCTGCTATTCCTTATGAGGTCGAAGCAGCATCTTGGCTCAGGGTTCCCACTCAACCGTGAAAACCTTAAAACCGTGAATTTCGTCTACGGTGAAAAAACTTGAAAAAAACCTTGAATTTCATCATATAACCTTGAAAACCTCTCAAACTTGATTGTAGAACTAAAAGTGGCCGTTCAAAAGAAAAAATAATATAGCAGATTCCCAATTATCCGGCTGCGATTTATACTGGTTGCGGATTATCCATGTATGATTTTTCACTCTCGCTCAATATTTTCCGCAATTTTGGTAAAAAAATAAAATCCGACGCAAAATCACTGGAATTACTGCACTAATACCAGGATTCACCGGGCTTATTACTTCCGTTAGAATCCCTTTCGTAATACGGAAGCGAACGCGCACTAGCTGCATTCACGGGAGTACTGTGTTTCTGTTTTCCAAGCTTCGCAGTGCATGACCGCGCTCCGTGATCACGGATACACTTCCCGCGGCAGTTGCAACCCACGCAACTTGTGCGAGACGCGACTACGTGGCGTGGTGCGTGATGGTGTATTTTCCGATGTCGGGTAGTGGTTTTGAAGCATTCGTGCAAACCACTTTTCTTTATCCGTGATCACGCAGCCACGGATGTGTGATTTTCAAAATCAGGCCTTACATGGAGCATTAGTGATAAGATTACAGCCATGTTATCACCGCTAAAAAGATTGCGAACTGGCAAAGAAAGCTCTCATTGAGCTCGGGAAGCACTATAAAAAGCTGAATAACTGCATAAATAATAATATTTAAATAATATTTTATTACTGATTTGTGAATGAAAAACTTTGCTGTTTCTACAATTTGGAACTTTATTTTCCATAGCTATTATAGCCATTATTTTCCACTGCTAGTCCTATGAATATGATACAGTGTATCGAAACTAGTCAGGAAAATAAAGTTCCAAATTGTAGAAACAGCAAAGTTTTTCATTCACAAATCAGTAAGATGGATTTCTACAACGTGAAGGCCTCTACTATTCAGTGCATAATATTATATTGTTCGTTTTAGGTAAATTATGAACATTGCAAGACATTTAAGTGAAAGTTTGGATTATCTGTGTTTTCCGAATATTCGTGTCATCTCTCTCCATCATTAGCCCGGATAATTGGTAGTGTACTGTAAGTGGATCATGTTTAAAGGTCAGTCACTCGCAGACACTGTCCACGCAACTGTCTGCACATGCATATTTGAAGTGCAATTATTGGTCCGTGTGCCATGACGAGACACAGACCTTAAGCCTGTGATTGGAGGACCGGTAACCAAAGTGCTCATTAGCACTAGAACCGTGGACGGGACTTTTTTGTCCCATCGCCCTTTGCAAATGTTTGCCATTCATGTACTAGTGGTTTGATCCCTTTGAACTTTACTGACTTTTACTCATTTTTTATGCTCTTTCGAATGGTCATATCGAACATATTGTACGATGTTTGGTTCACGAGAAAAACGACGATTTACTTAGAACTGCGGGATGGGACTTTTTTGCCCCATATGGGGAAAACATACAATTTCAGTTTTTTTTGTACACTTATTTTGTATTTTGCATAATAACAGTTTATTACAAAGGGGATCGATGCACAGATACCGTTATTCTGCCAGTTAGAAGCACAGAAGGGAGTAATCTGTGCACTGTGCTGGCTGCCTACTCACGCAGAGCCGGCTGCGTCATCTCTGCCCGGCGCTGCACCCCTCTTGACAAACAACACTTTTGTTGTCAAAATAAGTTTACTGTATTCCTAGTTATACTTAATAAAATGTTTTAAACATTACCTAAACACGTGTTTTATTCACACAAACCACAAAAAAACCGTCAATTATACTTAAACACGACAGGATAAACGTATTTTGTCAATGGGACAAAAAAGTCCCATGCCGTGGTTTTGGTGGGGTTGGAAAGTTCAGCGGTTCTAGTGCTAATCCTCACTTCCCCTGCCACCCTCCATTTTCCCACTCACAGCATTTAGCCGGCTCTAAATTTTGCTAACGATAGGCGACGTAATAAGAGCACTTTCATTGCTGCGTTTGCATTGCCGGTGTTTATCAAGTCTGTTAAATTTTTAGTAAATGTGCAGAGGTGATTTATACGTGATCGATATTCACTCTTAAAATAAAAAAAAACAGACGGTGAATTTGACGAAATATAGACTGTGAAAACCTGGAAAAAACAGTGAATTTTATAATTCAGTTAGAGTGGGAACCCTGTTGGCTTGCATTGAATAAATCTAAATTTTAAATACAATGTGTGCTAACTAAGCTATTCCCTGTCTTTGTAAATACATAAATATAATGCAGAAACGTTTCTTGGGTTTTCCACCGGTTGATGTCGTCCGTGTCTCCTGAATTTTCGAGCAGCAACTTGCTGATCATCCTCAGGGGATCTTCCGAATGCCGTTCTTCGAAATTTGTCAAGAATATATACACCCCATCCGAGGTCAGGTGCAACCTGATTAATCCTGTAAACAGATTACACCTGACCACGGATGGGGTGTATATATACTGGACAAACTTCGAAGAACGGCATTCGGAAGATCCCCTGAGGATGATCAGCAAGTTCCTGCTCGAAATGTCGGGAGACATAGACAACATCAAGCAGTGAAAAACCCAAGAAACTTTACTGCACTTGATACGCCGGGAAAACCTAAGATTACATTATTATAGGTAATATTATCTAAAAGTACTGAAGTAATTTTGGGTGTTTTAAAATTCTTATCCATTGCATAAGCAAATCACATAAGATTTACATAATCACAATTTTTCTGTTTTCATTGGCTGGACACATAGAAGGATGATGAGAGTGAATTCTCATTCCAGTCTTAGAACGTCCAGTCTTGAGGCCATTTTACACGGGGCACAATCTGACAATTGCACAATCTGACGTGTGTACGAAGGTGCAATTAAAATTGCGTCATGTAAAGCATTGAATTGCTAGAACGCATGCGACAATGCATGGACTTGAGATGGCAAAGTAGCCAATTCTAATTCTGTTTGTGCATTCGCACGATTCCATGCCATATTGAGAATGAAATGCAATTCTAACCTGCGCAATCATGTGCCCCATGTAAAAAGGCCTTTATAATCCACACCTTAGATCTTCATTCCAGGGAGGGGGAAACAAACCCTCTCATTTTTCCAAGTAGGCTTCCGCGGAGATTATGATGATATTTAGTGATTTTTCCGGGTATTCTTCCACGTTTGTCGATTTTGTAGGACAATATTTCGCCAGCGTTCCAGTTGGCTTCCTCAGGTCCACTGAAGTCCAGTTCAGTGGACCTGAGGTTCAGTGAGGACCAGAGTCCAGAAGGTCAGTGGACCTGAGGAAGCCAACTGGAACGTTGGCGAAATATTGTCCTACAAAATGGATAAACATGGAAGAATACCCGGAAAAATCACAAAATATCAAACCCTCTCATTGTTAGTCCCTGCATTTATGTTCTTTTAATGGTATTTTATACTGAAATTAAAATGAAATGTTTTGGCAAAAACTTGCATTTTTATTTTTTCAATACAAGAGCTGCACTCCAAGAAACTAATGTAGTACATATTAAATAAGAGGTCAAAAAAAGAAGGAGAAAAAAACTCATTTTACTGAAATTTATATGTATTACAGTAGACATACTCTTAAATATTAAACTGTTCTAGAGAACCAATCCAGATTGTTTGCTAAACCCATCGTCAGTCGATCCCAGGGAGTGCTGTATTTGTATTTGTGAAGGAATATACCGTATTTCTCCGAATATAGTCCCCCCCCCCTAATTTTGAGGCTTCAGTTTTGGGAAAAGTTAAAAAAATGTGTTTGAATATTGTCCCCCCCATTACTTTGCCCTGGGCATTTTTGGAAAAAAAGGGGGGACTATATTCAGACATATATGGTAACTGCATGCCATGGCCATAGACCCTATTTATGATTCATTTAACTAATTCAGACTATGGTAAATTAATTAATTTATTTTTTACATTATGAGGGAAGAGATGTAGGTACCCAAAAATGAACTCAAGTGTCAAAGACAATAGAGGTATGCAAGGTTAGGCAAAGTGTTTCCGTAGTGTAATGCTGTGAAGTCTCAAATGCCAGTTTATGTTATACCTATTGCTAGTCACTCATTCACTCAGGCTGTTCTCTCTACTTTTTAGCTGGTTATCTGGAAGGAAGAAGAAAGCAGAACAAGGCTCAAATGTGGTTTGAGGCTAGACAAATAGAAGAGGCAGCTACTGAAGATCAACCAAATGCAAGTGGATTGGAAGAAGATGTAAATGGTGAAGCCATGAGTGATGTTGAAGAACTAAGTGAACTTCTTGATAATGCACCTCATTGTGATGAAAATGAAAGACCTTTTGCAATTAACGATAGAGGGAAACCTATTTGTCATAGTAAGTTTATTAGCGTGTATTGGGTGAGAGAATACTCATTCAAAGGTTTTCTGTGGAGATATTTAATTTATTAATGATTACCACCACACATTCACTGAAATGATATGCATTTATTGTACCATGACTAGAGATACGTGAAAATCGCACTTTCATTTTTATTTTATCGCACTTTCAATAACAGTTTACAGCATTTTGTAGCGTCTATTTTTTATTTCATAATGAGGTAGATTACAATAAAGTGTAGTGAAACACAGTTATATGACAAAATACAGAATATTTTGAATAATTAGGTTGTAGAACAACAATAAATTGAAAAATAAGACATATAGTGGCGGAGGTGTAGCTTGCCCATGCCCACTCGTAGTTCGCGGCCATGTAGAGTCCCAGCCTACTACCAGCTGGTCAGTCGCTCACATGCTCTAAGCGGTGAGTGTCGGCGGAGCATTTACACTACGCTTGGCACAAAATGTACGAATTTTGCCGTCGAAAAGGCAAATTTGCGTAAGAATATCATAAAAGTCTCTTCTATGTCGCATTTATTTGTGCACATCGCATTTATCGCATTTGCGATTTTCATGCATCTCTAACCATGACTCTTGAACTGCTTTTCTCAGTATGCAACAAATTCCTCTTTGGGCATTCCTCTTTCTTTAGTTTGTTATACAGTGCCACTATAAAATGGCAACTATACTGTATATTTAAAATTTGATAAATAAATAAAGGGCACCACTCCCTAAACCAAGGGAAAACTCACCCCTAAGCCAAGTAGGGAAGATTATTTTTGTCTTGACATTTCTTTTCTTTCAATCTTCTGAGCTTATCTTATGAATTGCAATTTCTGGAGTAAGTGAGCGACTACATAACCAGTCCTGCATCCACTCTTTAATTGTAAATTCCCTTGAATATTTGGTAGCATTATATTCATATGTAAATGCCAATTTTGTCAGATTGTCACCAAACTTATGGCTGGCTGGTGCAGCATAAAAGTTACCCCCCGACATCAAGAGAAGTCACTGTATTAGTCATCTTTTATTTGTCTTCGCAGCGCTTTCACCCACCCCTAAGATTATTTATAAATTGAAATAAGTTATATGTTTATACTAAGTTTGGTGAAGAACCAACGAAAATTGGCCTTATTGTCTCTATACTGTACTATAAAATAATGTAGGACTGTATAGTACTGTAAAGCTATATTTTCACCAAATATTATAGTATCAATTTTCCACTTTGTTGCAGTATCTGGAAAATGTAATTATTATTTAGTTTTTAACCCTTTCACTGCTGTGAATGTACTTTTTATTCTTCCCTGCCATGCACTTCCACCGAAGCACTTCGAAGGGCCCTTAATCCGGGACCCTTTCCTCAACGAGCTCACCCTCGCTGGCCCCTCTCTTCGCCCCTTCGAGCAGGGGGGCCTCCCTCCCCAAAAGTGACCGCTCTGACTGCATTTTGAAAATCTTTCAATCAATGCGATCATCAAAAAAATGATTGTTTGCATCACACTCCTGCCAATCAGGCAATCAAGTACGGCTTTGAACCGTGTTTCTGCGATGAGAAATAACGATTTTGTTAACTTTGCTAGAATAATTGCCAATATCAGGTGGTCCACAGCCATGTTTTAGCAAAGTTAATAAAATTGTTATTTTTCATCGCAGAAACACGGTTCAAAGATTTAATTGATTGCTTGATTGGCAGGAGTGCGATGCAAACAATCATTTTTTGATGATTGGATTGATTGGTTGATTATCAAATTGCAGTCAGAGCGGTCACTTTTCGGGAGGAAGGCCCCCCGCTTGGAGGGTCCTAGAGACCGGCCAGCGAAGGTGAGCTCGTCAAGGAAAGGGTCCCGGATTTGCGACCCTACGAGGGTGTACCACGCCCGCCTATCCTGGAAGTACCTGCTCCATGGCTCAATGAAACTCATTTTAACCTTTTCGCCGCATGTGAGGAGAAGGTTTTCTGAGATTGAACCGCAGTGAAAGGGTTAAAGGAATGCATGTAATGAGTAATGAGTGGCACTCATAGTGTTTGGTGTGTAGGACAAACTTTCCAGGTTTAAGGTCCTATACTGTATTGATGCCATTACAACTTAAATTCTTTATAAAATCAATTAATGGTTTAAATCTTTCTCTATTTAAAATTGTAATTTTTTCTTCTGATAATTTTTTTTCTTTCTCATGGTAAATTGCAGTTTCCAATGATGTAGAGGATCAGCTTTTTCAAAATTTCACTGATATTAAACAAATGTTGGACTCGATTTCACTCAGATTGGACACAATTACACAAAAAATGGACTGTGTGTTGGAAAATCAAGGGCAGAAGCAGAGATCTGAAAATACTTTCACTGAAAACAGCATCTTGGAAAATGGTGACTTTCAGCTGAGCGTCAATCTACCTGTGAAATCAAATCATGAATTGATTGCCTTGAACACAGAATTAGGAAATGAAGTAACTCATTGGAATCTGGTAATGAAATTAACCTTATGTTGCAAATTAAGTTTCTGGTGCTTACTACATATATGCCCTTTGAGAAATATCCTCCGATATTTTCTCTCCTGTGCATATTTCTGAAAGTTTTGGAGAGGGTTTTTGGTTGTATTTTGGGGCACCAGATATCTGGAATTTGTAGATGTCCTGCCTTTTTTTAAATTGTCTGTTTGCATGCTGTCTGCTTTAGCCTTGAGGCTTAATTGTCCAGGAAATGGAAAATCACGTGGTCCAATCAACAATGAGACTATTACCAGCAATGGTAATGGTCAATGATGTATCATTATTAAGGTATTATACCTATTAAGTATCACCTTGATAATGATTTAACTGTTCAAACCATAATTGATATTAAAGGTAAAGTACTGTGTAGGTTTTTGTTATAATTACATTGGGATTTGATGTTCTTGCAGGTTTTGAGATTGAAAAAAATTGGTGGACGAAGCACAAAGGACATTGCCGTCAGAGTTTTAAGATATCTCGTGTCTGATTCAGTGGCAGAAAAATATAGCTGGCTTGGGAAGAAAGGAAAAAAGATTTTTTTTTCTCTGAAGAATATTTACTGTGTTATTGAAGGTGAGACATCCCCATTTACGTATCATGAAAGTCATCTTACTCATGCATTCTCTCTCTCTCTCTAATATACACAGCTTTAAAGTTATCTTAGAGAAAGAAAGAAAGAGAAGCTTTAAAGTTATCTTATCAAGGTCTATATCTTATATTAAAGTTCATAACTACTATGAGTAATGTTACTTTGTAAATATTTAGCTCATATGTAATTGCTTTTTAATGTGCATTTGGTATTGAATTTTTTTCTGGGAAACTGGTATGATTTTTCTCATTCATCCATGCGTACAGTTCAATGGTTACTATGTGCAAATTTTTTAAATGTTTTATTGTAGTATATTTTTTAATTTTATAAATTTCCTTGTCGTGTATCAGTACAAGTTTTATTCTGTATTTGAAATTTATATATTTCTTTTCTCCTTCACAGCAACAGTGCGGCATCATAATCCGAGTGCAACTGAAGTGGAACTGATTTCTATAATACAAAATTGGCTAAGTAAGGCCAAATCTAGGAACATAAATAGGATCAGAAATAAGTAAGTCGTTCATTAAACTGGTACAGTGGAGCCTGTTTATAACAGTGGTCCCACTCAACCGTGAAAACCTTTAAAACCATGAATAAGCCGTGAATTTCGTCTACCGTGAAAAAAACCTGGAAATAGCCGTGAATTTCATCATAAAACCTTAAAAATCTCTCAAACTTATAGAAAAAGAACTACAATTGACAGATCAAAAGAAAAAAAAAGATATTTCAATCATGTTTCAAGGCCGAGCCACATTTATCTCCACACGTATATTCGATGTGCAATTATTAGTGCCTTGTGCCATGACAACACATTGATCTTGAGCCTGTGATTGGAAGACTGGCAAACAAAGTGTTCATTAAGTGTGGCGAAAAATCAGACACTTCTTTACTTCCCTAACTCACTGCTCCCTCCATTTTGCCACTCACAACCTTAAGCTTCACCTTAATATTGATATCGATAGGTAACGTCATGAGAAATAGCACTTTCATTGCTACGTTTGAATTCACTGCACCTGTCGCGGTTGATAGATTTTTAGTTAATGTGCGGGCGGTGATTGTTACGTCATCAATATTTCTGCCTTAAATGGCTTATCAACAGACCGTGAATTTGACGATATTTAGACCGTGAAAACCTGGAAAAAGCGGTGAATTTTATAATTTAGATTGAGTGGGAATCCCTGCATAAAGAAGTTGAGGGTGCTGTAAGTTTACTTTGTTTTAACCAAACTTCGTTACATGTGGGCCTACACTTGTGAACTTTGGATTGAACTTCTAACCAAGCTTGCTGCAGTTATATCGTGGCAATTATTTTATAACCTCACCTTGCCTTTCAATCACCTTTTTTGAAGCAACAGATCCGTAACAATTAACTATCATCTCACTCTTTCCATCATGCGGCTGTAAAGGGAAGGATTTTAAGATCAACAGTAGAACTATGCGGTGATGGTCCCGTGTGAGAACGACTTATGTTAAGATAAAGAGTGGTTAAGGAGCATAGATGGCCATAATTTCTTTATAAAAGAGGAAATAATTTGGTGCTAATGACCCTGCCGTCGACGCACCCTTTCGCTCAATTCTACTACTAAGAGGAAATAATTCCCCTAGGAACTAAAGAATAGAGTAGTTTCCTTCATAAAAGGAAACGAAAGGCATTGATTGCGATACGTTACCCACCATTAGTGTATTCTTAATATACAAATTATTTGGTTTTAGAAATACTGGTTCAGACGAATGGCAACATTTCTAGGAGTAATAATCTTTCGATTTAGGCAATAAAAGAATAATAGGAAACCACCCTATTGATCATAACAGCAGGGATTTTATATCATCCGTACTTGTTACATGCGGGGAATTAACATTGGCGATCATAGGAAAGTCCAAGGGAGTGGCAACTCACTTGGCACTACTTTGTTACATCGGTGAGTTATAAGTGAGTTTTACTGTAATTCAGAATTTGCATCAGGGATGTTTCAGGGAAAAGCCACCCATTGGAGATATGATG
Source organism: Ischnura elegans (assembly GCF_921293095.1). NCBI lineage: Eukaryota > Metazoa > Arthropoda > Insecta > Odonata > Coenagrionidae > Ischnura > Ischnura elegans. The sequence continues at coordinate 82,977,824 of NC_060256.1, read as the reverse complement.
TCATCTCTCTGCTTAGGTAAGACTTCTGTTCAAATGCAGTTGAAGTTGAGGTCAAACTTGGAGTGGGGATATTGAAACCTCATAAATGCACAGTATGATTTAGTCTTACATATATACAATTAAATAATTTATTAATTATGTAGTTGTTTTCCCGATTTCCGGGTTTTCACTTCATTGCTTCATGTGTGATGACAGTTTTCCTGGCATCTTCAGACCAGAAGTGGAGTTTTATGATCAATTGACCTGTGTATTTATGCTGAAGTGGTGGTAATAGCGGTTCTTCAGTTCCACCACTTCGGAGCGTATACAGGTTGGAGAAAAATTGTGTCACGAAATTATAATCCCGGATTGCTCTTACAAGTATGAACTAAAATTTACTACTAAGTACTTCAGGGCATATAAAACGCCTTTTTTTTTCCAAAATAATACCTCAAAAAATCAACTTTTGTGATATATGTGAAGGTGCGACCTCCATTGATTAATGTTCATTACTGATTCTATTATTTTTACTAATATGAATTTTTATTATTCAATTGAAAAATATTGTAGTTGTTATTGTTATTATTAAGCTAATTTATATTATGTGATGTTGTTTATTATATACATTTTACTATCATTTTGTATGCTTTGGTGGTATTGAAGGAGTTGGGTTTAGACGAATGTTAATGGTCAATTTTAACCTCATTTGAAAAAGGCCAGATTGGCAGCCGTGCGATGCCACTCCACATGACATCACAGGGACCCAGATTCTATTCGAGTAGTCAGGAGTTTTACATCGTCTGAGATTACCAAAGCATGCATGAGGCACAGAGATCTAAGAAACATCTCTTAATAATCATTTATTAAAATTGCCTATTGTCGGAAATTTTTTTCGTTTGTCAGGGTATTAGTAATCCTTATTTAAGCCAAGCGCTACCTGCTAACAGGGTACTCTGCTACTGCTAGCAGCCTGCATCGTAGTGGTGCTCATAGCCTCGCACCAAGGTGGCCTCATTTGGCGGCAGCCGGAACCAGAATGACGTCACATGGGCTTTTCCCGGCATTCATACTTCACCGTCACGTTTTTGCTTTTCTTTAAATCGTGAAAATTCGGGAACTCCTATGTGAAGCTGGTTAGCAAATAGGAAGGAGGATTTTGGACATCAGAGTCAATTTTATTAGAGGCCTTTAGTGGCATTTTTTTAAGTACCCATCTAAAATTTTTCTCTCTAAAAGTTAAGTTACATATCAAACGAAGGATCAATATCCTCATGCTTATAGCGGCAGATTTTTATTGATGAGCTTGTTAAGTCACTCTATATTTTTCGGTTTTCTCCCAAATTTTTTAATCTACCTGATAAAGTTCTGAGAGAAATCTCGTGCTACAATGTGGCATTGGTATTATTCATCATATTAAAATTAATGTATCAGTGAATCTCTCGAGGGATTGCTTTGATTGCATTACACTATTGTAAGTTTATAATGTTAAAAGAAAAGCTTTAGACTATGTTATTCATTTTTTTGGCACTCATTCTCTTTGGCTGCGGTTACAATTCCAGTTCTGAGCTCAAGCACTGGTGGAACCGAGAACCTAAGAACCAAACTGACCCATGCCTAATTATGTATATCGTTTGTTGTCGGATTGCAATTACAAAGAGTTAAGTTAGAGCAAGGGTTAGTTGGTGAATCATTAGAAGAATAAATTAAAATGTTGACTATGTTTCAATATGCATACCTACTTCAAATATAACAAAGCAATTTGTATGAAATTTTTCCATGATGTTCACAATAGGGTAATTTCCTATTATTTTTTTATTGCCTAAATCGAAAGATTATTACTCCCGGAGTATGCATTTCAAGCTTTTAGATATTTAAATGGCAATATCTATTTTTCGCGATAAAATGAAAAGTGAAAATTTGCAAGCGCGCAAAAACATAATGGCTAAGTATGAATGCTTGGAAAAGCCCATGTGACGCAATTGTGGTTCCTGCTGCCGCCGAAGTGAGGTGACCTTGGGGCGAGAATATGTGCACTGCTGTAATGCAAGCTGCTATCAGGTAGCACAGTACCCTGCTAGCAGGTAGCGCTTGGCTAAAATAAGGAGTATTAATACTTTATAAAACGAAGGAAACTTTCCCACCATAGGCAGTTTTAATAGGTGATTATTAAGAGATGTTTCTCTGAGCTCTGTACCTCATGCATGCATTGGTAATCTCAGACGAGGTAAAACTCCTTCGTATAGAAACTAGGTCCCTGTGACTTCACGTGGAGTGGCATCGCATGGGTGCCAATCTGGCCTTTTTCAAATGCGGTTAAAAATGACCATTGCTATTCGTCTAAAGTGGGATATCTAAAACCAAGTAATTTGTATAATATTATGAATACACTTAATGGTGGGTAACGAATCGCAATCAATGCCTTTCGTTTTCGTTGATGAAGGAAACTACCCTATTGGAGGTACGTGTATATAAATTGGTATTTGAAACATTATTTAAGTTCCTAGTAATTTAAGTTCCCTTGAATGAAGTATGTACTTAATAGCAAGGAACTTGGACAGGGGATGTAGAAGTTGGGGTGAATGGGTGATAGTTATCATTGAGAGCAGTGAAGCTGCTTTGAGGTCATCCTTTGGTGGTTTTCTTGAATGTAGTATTATACTATCAGTAATAATATTTCTTTTGCCATTCCTTTACAGGTGTTGAAGTTGAAGGAGTTATTTTTTTATCCTGCAGATGACAAGATTTGAAGTTAAATGTATATAGCTCATGCATGATGGACTTATTAAGAGTTTCAATTTGTGTTGAGGATTGCAGGCCATTTCTAATACCTGATCATCTGCTAATATAACTAATTTAAACAACATTCCTTCCACTTTAACTCCAGCATCCAACTCATCCTCTGCATCCCTTACCATCTCCTCAGAGTATACGTTAAAAGCAGCGGCGATAGAGGACAGCCTCGCCTCACTCCTTCACCAAATGTCAAATAGCCAAATAGCTTTGGACAGAAATAAGTTCAGTCTAACATAGCTTCAATTTCTGGGTGTGTAAATGGAAAGTGTCTGAAGCATCCATGAATTTGAATTTTTTTTATTTATCCACGTGAAACTGTACACTTACTAGACTAAACTGTCACATACTAGGCTGGTATATAGGGCACGTCAAGATATCAAATAAAATATTACAATGTTAGGCCAAGGTACGAACTCAAATACTCATTAATAGTATAGAAGAACGTTGAGAACATATAGAAGCACGTTATATAGTTACCCAGCCGGCACAGCCCATACTGCATCTATATGTGAGGTGGATGCAATGAGGATGCAATGTGTGACAGGATGCGCTAGGTTCCAAATATCTTTTTGCCATCCTTTGCTAGTTGCGCCTGTGTATGCCATATTTTTCATAATGTGGTTTAATACTTAATAATGTCTGCAAATCCTCGCATTAATTATTATAAAACATTAAGAATTATTATTATTATTCACTGCATTCAAGATTTTCACGAACATACGGAACTGCCAATGACTACAGCAGTAGGTATGGACTTGTCGGCTGGTAGCCATCTTTCCCTTTCTCGACGTGTTGGAGCCTCGTAGATCGAGTGTTGTGTTAGGCGTGTTTTATTGTGACTTTTTTTAATTCTGACCATTGCTGCAATTTTGACTAATCTCCCGGTATCGACCCTCGCTCACTCATTGGCCTCTACTCTCCTGGATTTGAACTCTGCGTTTGTTTTGGACTCCGATGGATAGCAATGTTGTACTGAAGTTCTCATGTGTTGTATTGTGTACGCCTGTATCCCTGTATTCCTCATGTGTAGTCCAGTGTTCGTCTGTCTCTTGTTTTATGCTGCGTCATTAAAGTTATACTTATGAAATAAACGTGCTCCGATTTATCCTGAGTTGTTTTAAACAATCCTGAGATAAAGAGAACCAAGCAAGCAATACAGAAATGCTATTTCGACCGAGTTCAATTTTCGGCCGTTAGATGGCAGCATATTCGTGCACTTGTTCCTGCATCCTCTCGGCATCTCTTTAAGTGCGGCGGTATCTCTTTTCCGCATCCCCTCGGCAGCGGTCCGGCATATGGATGGCATCTATATGAAAGGATGCACTAATACTCTTTGCATCTGGATGACATCCAGCTGCCAAAAAGAAATTTGATGGTTTGTGCTGGCTGGGTATATGCAATACTATGGAAGCATGTTATGTATGTTATTAAATTTCTAATGATTAACTTTCTCAATGCCAAGTACTGGGCACTATATTTATTCAAACTTGATTTGACAGGTCAGCTATATTGTTCGGTGTGACATATGTACTTCCATACGTAATGTTTGTTGGGAGGTGTTCATTGTTACATTGTATTGGTCTCATTCTGTGTCTAATAATTGTTTTTCTCTATCTATGTCTCCTAGGGTGAAGGAAGCAGAAAAAGCAGGGAGCCAACTTAGAATCAAAGAAGAATGCAGCTAACGATTCTCTGGTTCCTAACTCAAGATTTTTACAAGTCTTAATAATTTTTTTCACATGGAAACGTCTTGTAAATATGTACATCAGGCTCTTCGAGGCATTCTGGTGTACTAAGAGGTTTTTGTTTACTAAAAAGAATTTACATATCTTAATTGATTATAATGAATTTTATCTTATTCTGTGTCTAATTTCATTTAGTTATCCTTATAACAAAGGTGTATTTAGACACTGTATTTTCCTCATCCTGATGCTTTTGCCGAGTGCATTTAGAATTTCAAGTATACCTACATCTTAATCACGAATTGCCTTCTATTTTTTATCGAACAACTTTTTCATTTTTGTTTACATTTTGTCGTATTTTTTTATGGTATTTTCATTTTTCTGGACTGAATTGTCTTGAAATCGGAGGTAAATATGTCACATGTACAGTATTGAATTGTTCCACAGAACACTGAATCACTTGTTGTTAGATAGCAGGTGTCCTGTTATATTATGGTTCAATCTCTCAGGGTTATGCTTTGTTGAACTGAAACGGGAATAGAAATGCCACTCTGTGTATATGTTACGCAGGAAATTGAAATTAACCACGATTTTAACATAAAACATTGTTCACAGGATCCGTTAGTATTGACCTTAAGAATGAAATTCAATGTCAACATTGCTGGAAATGTAATACCGGGACTCCAAGATGATCGCAGTAATGTTTGAAATGTATACATATATGTACAAGGTCACATTTCATCTCATTTCATGCTGACAACTTTTCATAAGGCCTATAAAAACTGTCGTCAAGACATTCCTTCCATTCTTACCCCTCCACGCCCTAAAGCCAAAATCTCATTGGGACTATGACACTGCCTCAGGAAAGTACTAGGTGCTTGAGGTTTTTGGAAGTTTGTGGTTTGCTCAATTTTCTGAGATATCTATCCTCTGAAGGATCATTGGAGGTGATATCTGAAGCACCATTAGAAGAAGTGGGCACTGTGAACTACTAGTGCTGCTGTTATGCAACCAGATTTACTAATAAGGACAATTGGATAGGAGAATTGCAGTGCAGCTCTGCACATCAGCCTGGAGCAGAACCTTTTTGAAGAAGTGTAAGTAATTTATTTATTTATTTACATATTTTTCGTTTTCCCAATAACCCAAGGGAAAACATTTCAAAACACTTATTACAAAAACACTTCACAAAAGATATGCCAAAAAAACATAAAAATAAGTTGTAAACACACCCTTATATTAAAATATTACAATAATCTTCAAAGAAAATATTAAATAAAATTCAACAATGCATACTTTGCTGGTTACAATAACACATTATTCTTAATTATGATACTTATCTGAGATATAAATACATTTTTATCCCATGATAAATCTGTTTACATAGTGTTGTAATCCCTACACATTCTTATTAGGGGAGAGTTGCAACAATATTTTGATTTTGCAAACGAAATGAGGAAGGTTTGCTGGTATCTTTGCTTGTATTGCGGAACTTAAAAGTTTTATTTCTGGAGAATAGTTCCATCTTTTCCATACTTTACTATTTCATATAAAAATTTAAGTCTCTTCCTTCTTGCATTAAGTGACATAAGTCCATAAAAATTTTGCAAATTTTTATATGATGTATGATTTTTGTACAATGGGTATACTTAATACTCCCTGTGGAAAATAACTCTAAGAAATCTCTTTTGTATCCATTATAATAATAATCTTTATTTGCCGGAAAGACAATTATATGCAGTACATAAATTGTATAAGGCATGTCAAAAACACAGGTTGGGTACAAATAAAAGATATAAGGCACAAACAGCAAAGTGAGGTGAGCATATATAATATTACTGTGACAGGTACTCTGATATAGAGTAAAAGCAGCCTGAAAGTAAAAAGTCTTTCAGCTTGTTTTTAAATACCCCTTGACTCATGGGATCTTTTAGCTCCATAGGGAGCTTATTGTACAAAAGTAGGCTCATAAATTGTTCACCACAGGCAGCACTTTTAGTCCGTACATAGGGGACATGCAAATCTTTGTGCTGCCTCGTATAATGAGTGTGAATGCTGGCGTTTGGGACAAAGTCTTGGAGTTAGTCTTTACTTTGAGAAGTATGGTGAATATATAAAGACAGGGCACAGGTAATATTCGTAGAAATTTAAACAATGGCCGACAGGGTGTCCGATAGGGTTCGTTGGACAATAAGCGTACCACTCTTTTTTGAATTTTGAATATGGTAACGGCATGTGGAGATGAACCCCAATGCAGAATGCTGTACAGAACATGAGAGTGGAATTCACCATAATACAAGAGTAGCAGAACATCTAGTGACACAGTGGAGCGTATATACCTGATTAGATAACACACAGAACTGAGCTTACGTGCCAATTCGCTGATATGCATTGCCCAGGAAAGATTAGAATCAATAGTCACACCCAAAAACTTTGTACTCTCAACTTGTGGTATACATGCACCGTTAAGGTCCACAGTGATCTGCCCATTATTTTTTCCAATATTTGTGAAGTAGATAAGTTGAGATTTACAAACATTAGGCTTCAAACAATTTTTAACACACCATTTATACAACTGCTGGGATACAGAGTTAGCAGAGGTACATAAGCTATTCACTTGAGATGAGGTAACAACTACAATTAGCATCATCAGCATATAACACTGGGGTGATATCAGAGGATCGAGAGACAAAGTTAGTGAGATCATTCACATATACTAAAAACAAGATAGGGCCAAGAACAGATCCTTGGGGGACACCTTGGGAAATAACTTTTGGTGGGGAAATAAATTTCACACCATTGGACACTACAGCAACAGTCGGTGATCTGTTGGCGAGGTAAGATTCCAACCAGAGAAATGGAATACCTCTAATACCAAAATAGGATATCTTATTCATAAGAATTTTATGGTTGACACTATCAAAGGCCTTAGATAAGTCATAGAACAAGCCAAGTACTTCAGCTTTGTTGTCTAGAGCATTCAGAATTATATTGACTGCCTGAGAAATAGCTTGGGAAGTTGATCTTTTCTTTCGAAAACCATATTGATGGGGAGAAAGATAGTTATTTGATTCCAGGTAAGAGGTCAATCTGTTGTAGAAAATTTGCTCGAAAACCTTGCCAAGCTGATTGATAATTGAAATTGGTCTAAAGGAGTTAAAATCATGAGCAGAACCCTTTTTCTTGTAAAGTGGGATAACTTTAGAACTCTTTAGAGAATCTGGGAAAATTCCTAGCTGGAGAGAGTTGTTAATGAGTAGTAGAAGAGGAGATTTAATGTATTCATATGATAAACATATTAGAAAATGGGGGACATCATCAGGACCAGCACAATACTTAGGGCTAGACTTGAAGATGATAGAGGTCAATTCACGTTCAGAGCAAGGATGAAGGAAGAAGGAGGTAGGTGAGGGATGAGGTTGGAGGGGGAGGAAATCAGGAGGGGGGGATAAGCCAGAGGGGCAAGAGAAGTGATCATTGAAGGCAGATGCTAGTTGAAGAGAATCAGTGATGAAGTTGCCAAAGCTATCCTTGAGCTGAAGGTGAGTAGGATTTACATTCAGTTTTGAACTATTTATAATCTTCCAAATGGCCTTGGACTTATTATCAGCAGATGCAATTTGAATGTTATTATAGTTATGTTTAGCTTCAGAGATCATTTTTCTCAATATACATTCCATGAAGCCCATGTGTTTCTTTACAAAGGGTGCCCCCACAATAACTCCATAGTCAAATTGCGATCTTTTTAGGGTACATATCATATAATATTAGCATTGCTTAACTATTCTGAAAACTAATTGTAGTTCTAATGATAAAGCCCAATGTCCTATTATCATATTTCACCAAGTTATGCTCATTTTTTCCACGTTACAGTGTATTGTGGCAATAAATATTTTCTATTGTAAATGTCACTTGTTCCATGGAGATTCATTTATACATTTTTGCCATGTTATGCAAGTCAAATAAAATTCCACTTCAATTAAAGAGATATTAATGGCAAATAACCTATGAATTCAACCTTAGAATTGCACAAATCTGAATTCTAATTTTGGGAATGTATTTTAAATAAATTAGAAAGGGGTTACAAATTTTGTCATTGCCAAAAATTAGTTTTATTTATTTGATATGTGAATATTAAATTTTTTTATTTTAATTGCATACTTATTGCACTTGTTACAAAATTAATTAAATTTAAATTTTGTTAAATATGGAGTTATTTGGAGAATATAATTTTTAAATAGCATTTTTCATAAGTACTACATATTAATTTTTAAATAACTCATTGCTCATGAATGAATTTTATCTGCCTATCTTGATTTTTCCCTCGATCCCATAATATGGTTGACAAACCAGTAGCACCAGTATTGGTTTAGTGAGAACACAATGGAAGAAAGAGCTGAAATATCCTAAGAGAAATGTGAAGAAAATGACAGATGAAGAGTAGTTGGATGCCCTCATGCAGTCTGATGAATAGATGGACAGGGAGGATTCCAGCAAGGAAAATAATGCAGCCCATGGAGGAATTCAAGAGGAGGACTCATCCAAAAGAGTCAGGAAGAGGATGAAGAAAATGCCCATGCACGTCATCAAAACTGTTCCGAAGGCACTCATATGACCTCTGATTTATGATACGAAGCTAATCTTGAAGGTCTTAATCGAAGTTACGAATATCCCTTCTTCAGGCTCCTCAGGATTAAAAGTAAATATTCCCAACGAGAATTCTTATGACTATTTTAGACTCATTGCCAGTGATATTTTTTTTAGTTAATTGTAACAGAAACGGGTATCAATAATTATTCTATGGTTTGAAATAATATTTCTGCGAATGCTAGAATAGCATCTTGGAAAGTCATGAGTCGATGAGAATTGGAAACTTTATTGTCCTCCTTCTATTTCTGATCGGAAATGTTTGTCTTAGTAGATTACAGTATTATTGGAAAAAATCTGAAACATGTTATAATCTCCGTTTTTTCCTAGTGCATGTCTTGTGATAGGTTTTTGCAAATATTATGTGCTATGCACTTTGGTAGAAATGTGGCTGAAGGCGAACCCTTACCCAGTGATCCCTTGTACAAAATATGACCCTTGCTTGATATCTTTGGTGCAACTATGAGTGAAGTCTACCACCCGGAAAGGGCTTTGAGTCTAGACGAATCCATGGTTCTTTGGAGAGGTCAGTTACTATTTACACAATTCATTCCTAACAAACGTCGAAAATATGGAATCAGATTGTACGTGCGCACTGAATCATGTGGTTTAGTTTGGTGTTGCTTAATATATATTGTGGCTTCAAGTACATATAAGGAAGTGAAGGGGTATAGGGTGTGCAGAGAAGGTGACTCATAAATTATTGGAAAATTTTAAAAATAAGGGCCAAGTTGTGTAAATGGATAACTTTTACAACAGCATGAACCTTTTCAATTGTTTGCTGAGAGAGAAAACATACTGTACAGCATATTGCAAATGAAGAGGAAAAAGAACCCGGAAAAAATTAGGGAAGGGTGAATATGGGGGTAACATTTATAGAATGGGGTTGTGCATTTTAAAATTGAGGGATAAAAGAGATATGCCATTGATTTCATCCGGGTATGGACACAATTTTGTGGATATTGTGGGCAGGTGGGGAAGGGTGTCAATTAAGCGATGTGAGGTGAATGCTTACAATAAACATATGGGAGGCATAGACAAGGCAGATCAATTGTTGTCTTAATTATTTGAAAAGAAAACCCTCCATTGGTACCTAAAGGTAGGAATACTCTTCATTGAGATAAAAATTATTAATTCTTTCATATCATATAAAAAATTTAGTTGGAAACTCATAGATTTGTTAGAATACCCCAATGAAATAATAAAATCATTGCTAATGTCCAACTTGAGGAATTGCCTTCGATAAGTTCCCCTAAACATATTCACTTACCACATTCTTTAGAAATGAAAATAAAAGGAAGAAAGAAGTACGGAGTATGTGCCAAAAATAGAGCGAGGAACGATGTTAGCCCTTACTGTCCAGATTACCTAGAAAAACCTGACTTATTCTTAGAACCATGCTTCAGGATATTCCATTCTTACAATTAATTCAAAATAATATTTTATAATTTCAAGTAGGTATGTTAATTCATTAAAATAAGTTTACATCACTGTTTAAAAATAAGTTTTAAATTTATCACTGACTTTAATTGTACTCTTCATTGCTCCTTTTTTTCCAGTATGATACTTGAAAGTTATCTCAAAATGATGTGTAAATTATGAGTTTTTTTTATGGCAGAAATATGATTTCGGTAAAAAGGAAAAAAATTTGTCATTTTTGAATCAGTGGCGTATCGAGGGGGAATCACTTTTTTTTTAAAGGAAACAATCCTTTTGTTTCCTAAAAGAAAAAAATATTGAAAAATCATGAGTTAAAAACCTTTCTCGGGTTTCCACACTACTCAGAACCCGAAATGTTGGCGCTCTCAGATTATCTTACCCATGTAGTAACTGGAGAATAGCTAAAATATTATTTTTGCTGGGGAGGTGTAAAATCATACATATTTTAAAACCCTCTGCATACTTCTGTTTATATCTGTTTTTCGAAAATTTTCCCTTGTGGCCTTGGATCCCCCCTGAACGAAATTCGTGTTCGCTACCCCACTGCTTCAGATGCTCCAATTTTTTGAAATGCTAATCTCTTTGCAAAATAAGTTGAAATACAGTAGATTCCGGTTAAATGGGACATATCGGGACTTGTACACTTTGCCCCAATTAAACGGCTGCCCCTATTAGGCGAACTCCCTTGTATATGGGCGTAAACAAACATTGAAATGATAGAAAGAAGACTAAAGAATGTTTATAATGCAACATAAGCTTATTAAACTACTAATTTGATTGATAAATCATCGAGTTTAGTTAATTTATTATCATTTTTAAGAATCATAACAATTCAGTTAAAAAAATATTTTTCATAGCCTCGGGCGACGCTGAATGAATGTCTTTTACTAAGTCCTTATAAAGAAAAGTCCTATCCTCTTGCGGATAGTATAGAAACAAGAGCTTTCAAAATAGGTCAAGAATAGGAACATTTGTGAAAAATAAGAGTAAATCAAAGGAGGAAAATATTGAGAAATAGTATTCTGAAAACAAGAAAAATTAATTTCGTCGCGAGTATAGAATCTATGTCGCCGACTCATGGCCCAATAAAGCGGCATGCTGTCCCTATTAAGCGGAGAATACTCTGGGATATTCTGCCATTGGGTTCTGTTCTTCAAGATCTGCCCCAATTAAGCGGCTGCCCCAAGTAACTGGTGGACCCATTAAACGGAATCTACTGGATATGGACGTTTGAGGGGAAAAGGGGTGAAAAAATTCTTTTTTATCTTGGGCTACTTTAAGCACGTTGCAAGGGTTGCATAGCTTTGCCAAGGCTGTGTGTGGCAGATGCACTGCTGCATCCTTATTTAATTTATTTAAAACAATCATACAATTTTTATTGTTATTTTTTATGGTATCTTTAGAGACATAACTACTTGGTTTTACAGATAAACTTCTGCCCCTCACTGCAAAATTTTTCATGAAACTGGCCCGCAGTGAAAGTGTTAAATGCTTATAAATGTATGTATTCTTATGATAGGCATTTTAGGCTTGGACAGAATGCTTTAATAAGTATTCAGTATGTACAATGGCGGAAAAAATTAACGCAAAGCTCATTGGCATCCAAAAGCTGCCAGCTCAGGAACTACTTAAAGACTCCTCATAATGCTCTCATGCAACCAGGAATTTTATGAACTCTGTGCCCCTCATACCGGGGAAATAATCATATCTGTCACATTATGACAATGTGCAAAAAATCCAACTACACATTCTTATCCCCATATTCTCCAAAGTGTGCTTCTTTCTTGTCTCACCTAGAATAGAGTTTACTCTCATTAGGAGATCTCTGAACATGCCTGACCCATTGGGGATTGAAACTGCTTGTGTGCACAATCTTTCTTCAATTGCCTTTTCTACCAGCAAAACTGAAAGTTTTTAGATACTATTTTTGAGGTAAATAGAACCCATTTTGTGCAATTGAGACAATGGACAATGTTTGAGCATTTCTGAAGACAGGAAATTCGATTGCCTGTTACCACACACATTACATTTGTGCTCTATTTTGGTTCTAATTTTTGTTTTTTTCTTATTTTAATGAATGTTTACCAACATTGCATTTGACTTTCTAACAACCATACACTTCTAATGAATTATGCTGCTTTTGTTGTTGTGTCAATGTTTTCAGGTGTTATATATTCGAAAATTACTATAAGCAATGGTATCAGAATAATAATTTATCATTAGTTAAGGGAGTAAGGGCAGACTGGTCAGCAGATTACTTTTTCCAAGTTGCCCACAAGTCCTGATCAAGTGTAACGTTTCCAGAGAGGAGTTATCAATGACCTTGGCTGGAATTCCCTGGATATTCCAAATTCGCTTCCATTACTGCCATTACCTGCCACCAGGCTATTTGCGGTGAATGCTGCCTTAGCTTAGGCTATTCATCTCTTGATGTCTGTTGATCTTCTTACATCCAAAGTATTGTTGCTCCCACATTAGATGAATGACTCCCCTTGCTTCCTTCTCTTTCTTTTGAGGGGGAAGTTGACCTCTGTTTTCTCCCTTCAGCATAAAAGTATCTTGGTCATCTTCCTATTGATTTCCATATTGTATTCCTGAAACACTTATTCAGTTGTGTTCAGGGAGTCCTGGAGGTCCTTCTCATTGCCTTCTGCAATTGCAATGTCATCTGTGAATTGTATCATATTGATTCCTTAATTAATGAAAAAATAGAAAAGATGGTAATAATGGCTCTCAATGCAAATTTTATATTATGCCTGATCAACCAAAAGAGTTGAAGGATAATTGGAGAATATCAAGCAACTTGTCGAAGCAGATGCATTTTTGCTGATTCATACCCAGTGGCGCAGCAAGTTTTTTGGGGTGTTTTATCCTCCAAGGTTTTGGGGGATATTACTTAATATTACTTATTAATTACATTAATATTACTTAAAGAATAGTGTAAGGATTTATAAAATATCCCTCAGGAAGCCGTAAAACTCCATTTATCCTAAAAATTTTCTGGGGAGGTCCCCTGTACCTCCCGCTTACCCTGGTAGGCATTCCATACCCCCAGACACCCCAGTATTAGTTGTGCTTAAAACCCCTCCTAGCCTTAATTCCTAGCTGCGGTCCTGTTCATACCCACATGGTGAATTGGAAAGAAGTGAATCATTCCCTCTACAAAGACCTAAATTCACCCTTGTTTATCAGTAGGAAAGTTTAAGTACATATGTAGAAATCTTTTTGCGATTAATATGTACAATTTGGAATTGTTTCCTTGTATAAAGCATGTTTGGTGATGGTGAAACTTATCCAGTAACAGTCATTAATCCTAAGATAGGTATTGTGCAGCTATCCGCTCAATTCTCCTATCGACTATTCTTTCAACACCAACATTATTCCTCTGCTTGACATCCGTCATTCAGTGCTCCATGTACATATCTCATCTGTAGTCTACCTCTTCTGTTCCAACCTTCCACCTGCCTCACAAGGAGAATTTTCATTAGACCACCATGTCTCATGTGACCAATAATATTATCATGTCTTCTACCCAAAGTTTTCATAAGACTTCTCTCTCCCCTCTTCTTATAACTTCCACATTTCTAACAGAATCCATTTGATCTTCATGATTCTTTTATGACACCCACCCAAGCAGCAATCTATTTCCCAACAACATGCAGACAACATTGTCGGTGTTAACATATGATTGGTTTGGAAGCCAAGGAGTACAAGTGATTTTTTCCCAACAGAATGAGGTAAAGTTAATTCTTAGAAGACATACACAAAAATTGGTTGCCAAGGAATACGAGCGAGTCTCAGTTCTGTGCTGACATCGAGTGGAAAATCAATTACACTACATCAAATGTGTAATTCGTCTCGTTTGTTTTCTATACCTAATTTCTGTACTTAACGGTGTATAGAAAAAAGAAATAACTTTTACCTCTTTGCTTCCAAACCACTCATATGACATCCATGCAATATCCATGTTATTCCAATTAATGTTTTGCGGATATTTGTCAAATATCCAAAGAACCTGCCAGTGGGGTAGCTAGGAATATATGTAGTTCAGATGGGGGGTCCAAAACCAGGGGGGAAATTTCAGGAAAACAGAATACTAAATGGATGGTTTTAAACTAATCACAACACTTGTCACAATCAAAAAAAACTTCATTTTTTCAAAGAAATATGTTACAAATTCGTAATTTTTCATTTTTTTTCTATTATGAATCAAAGCAGTGGCGCAGCGAGGGAGGGGTTTATGGGATTAAACCCAACCCCCCCCCCCCCCAGAGCTCAGAGAAATTTTTAAGTTCAATCCATTTTACTTATTTGGATCAGTATTACTTATAAAATAGTGTTAGGATTGATCAAATATCCCTCAGAAAGCCGTAAAACTCGCCATTTTGAACCATTATTCTGAATTTTTTTCTGGAGGAGGGCCCCTGCAACTCCTGTTTACCCTGGTGGATATGCAATACCCCCACACCCGTAAGTATTAGTTGCGCCTAAAACCCCCCCTAGCCTTAATTCCTAGCTGCGCCCCTGAATCAAAGTAATTTTGTTTTTATATTTCTGGGCAGTTCCAGACCCCCCAGACCTCCCCTCTGGCTACGGCATTGGGACCTGCCAAAAAAACGTTGCAGCGACGTCCAAAAGTGGACATGGAGGTCCACATCTCTTAGATATCTTCACAAAATGTAATGAGTAGATAATGGCTGTGCTAATTATGGTTTTTAGTGATCTCCAGGCGTACAAACAAAACATTTGTCCTATTTCAATTCTATACAGAAGAGATTCTACCTAAGGATACTGTTTTGTAAACAGTTTTTTTACTATGGATATTACAACTTTTGTCTGTGTAACATTATTTTTACAATTCATCATGGATATTACAAAAAGTTCTATGCAACGTCTTTAAAATATCCATCATGTAATAACAACGTGTTTTGGTTATATCAAGCTTATTTAGATATCTGATGGATATCATCTGCTGTTTGGGCACATTTCGAAAGCGCCCAATCTTCTTCCATCGTTGGTCTCTTGGCTACCCAAGTAGAAGAACTCCTTCACCTGTTCAAAATTCATGGCTCTCTAGTTTCAAGTTGATCTTTACCTCTTTTCTTTTACTGCAGACCAATACTTTTGCATTATTTGCTTTTATTTTCAGCTTATATGTAGTCATTGTTTTTTTATAGCCAATAGAATTTTCTTCAGGTGTATCTGTCTCCTCCGTCACCACTATGCCATCGGCGAATCGCTGAAAGGTGGGAAAATGGGAAAGATGAAAAAAAATTTTGGGGATGTAATTTCGCGGACAATACCTTCCCTGGCGACGTGCTTGCTAGCTTGAAGTATGATGTAAGAAGTTTTCTCATAAAATACATCTCTACCTACCTTTCATCCTACGTTTATCAAGGGCAACTGATACATGGCATTTTATGATGATTTTAAGGCCTCATTTCTCATCTTCGTAAATATTTTACTATCACGTTCGACTATCACTAATTATGCTTTGTACATTAAAGGAGATTCATAAGGTATCTAACTATCAAAAATTTAAATCTCTGCTTTCTTATTAATTTCTATGCTGATTGAAACCCGTGGATGTTTGGGACGTCTCTTTTAAAAAGTGGAAAAAGTATTATAATTTCGAATTCGAACCCTCCTAGAACTTTACCACAACAACCGCGCACACTATAGACCTACTCGGTCTCGGAGCGATGCAATGGTAAGATATAATGGCGAGTTCAAATATTAATCTAAATATAGGAAAAAAAAACTTGCCACGGAAACCGAAAGAAAAGACGGCCCTACGTGAGGGTGGACGTGAGTTACCCCAGTACATTCCATCCGCTAATCTCAATTCTTATTGGGCTCATACTCCTGGAGTTTGACTCCAGCTTCGGTAGCTAGGTCGCATCCACCTCCGTCCTCGTCGGCTCTTGGTGGCATAGGAGTGAGGGATTCAGGTCGCTTTGTGTCAACCTTACAAGTTTTCACCGACCCGGCCCCATCAGTTAAGTGGGACTAAGGGGTGTATTCATACTTTAGGAAATGATAGACCACTAGCTTATCGTCTTCAAGGTCTTGTTCTCAGTGGCGCCGACTCCATGGGGCCTGAGGGGGCCCGAGCCCCCTCAAAAATTCGTTATGGCTGTGAGGAAAAAATGTGTCAGGCTTGTCGATTTTCCCCGGAGTATCCAGATATCGAGTATCGATATTCGAGTTATCAGGGTTCTAATGTTGATCATTTGACTCTTCTGAAATGTTAAAAAAAGTTAAAACTCACTACTTAAAAAACTTTCCGGGGCAAGATCCCCGATTATTTTTTAATACCCCCCAATATTTTTTGTAAGTCGACGTCCCTGCTTGTTCTGCATTGAGGACAAACCAACGTTAAGCCTAAACCACACGATCATTTTTCCTGTTCCTCAGAGTGATAGCTGCAGCTGCAGATTTTCAGGGACCAAAAGAGTGATCGATCGACCCCTCATTTTCTATGCCACACGATCGGGACGACCATCCCACGTTCCTCTTTTTTAACGCATAATCCGTCCCCGTACCCATTTTACCACTGCCAGTCAATAGGGTGGTTTCCTATTATTTTTTTATTGCCTAAATCGAAAGATTATTACTCCTGGAGTAGGTACGTATTTCACGCTTTTAGATTTTTAAATGGCGATATCTATTTTTCGCGACTAAATGAGAAGTGAAAACTTTCAAGCGCGCTAAAATGCGACGGCTAAGTATGAATGATGGGAAAAGTCCTTGTGACGTCATTCTGGTTCCCGCTGCCGCCAAATGAGGTGACCTCGGGGCGTGAATATGTGCGCCGCTGAGATGCAGGCTCATAGTAGGTAGCAGAGTATCCTGCTAGCAGGTAGCGCTTGGCTTAGAAAAGGATTATTAATAACTTATCAAACGCAGGAAACTTTCCGACCATAGGCAGTTTTAATAGGTGATTATTAAGATATGATTCCCTGGTCTCTGAGACGATGCAAAACTCCTATCTACTCGTATAGAAACTAGGTCCCTGTGACGTCACGTGGAGTGGAATCGTATGGGCGCCAATCTGGCCCTTTTCAAATGCAGTTAAAATTGACCATCGCCATTCGTCTAAACTGGGATTTCTAAAACCAAATAATGTGTGTATTATGAATACACTAATGGGGGGCAACGAATCGCAATCCATGCCTTTCGTTTTCTTTGATGAAGGAAACTACCCTATTAAAAGCCAAACGTGACCTATTGACAAATGCCAAATCGCTGTTAGCGGCCGTGCGTTCTGATTGGCTGAAAGACGTTACATGTGACGGTTTCAACGACGGAAAAATGGACGTGCCGAGTGATGAAAGGTGTACCAAGGATCATAACGAGAGGGGGGGGAAGCCAAGTTGTGACATTAGTTTAAGAGATTATTTCATTGGAAAAAGTTTTATATTTGTGACATATCTTATGCTAATACATATAATTTTTTGTGGGTTTAAAGAATACTAGTAGAATACTTTCGTTTCAATTCAGCACTGATTTTTCTTTAAGACTTGCTTCTATGGGAGGTAGCTTCCCCCCCTCCTGCCCCTCGCTGGGTACGCCCTTGGAGTGGTTGAAAAACAGATGGGATTTCCATCATTGGAGCCTTTGCGGAAAATGATTGCATGAAACGGTCATTTTTCCGCCATCATTTGCGCTATCACTCGGGAGGGACGGACAAAATGATGGTGTGATTCAGGCGTAAGTAATGGCAGCTCCCCGCAATGGAAACGGAGGTGGGGGGGATCGTTTTCTGGAAGACGGCAGCGCCAGTTCCCCGACAGCACTGTGATAGACGTCGAGCCGTAGGAAGGCCAAAACATCCATCACGCGAATCTGGTTGCATGCACGCACTAACAGTATATTTATGTTTGAAAGTATAAGTAGTAATAACGATAACAGAATTCAATGTATTGCAAAGTTCATTCAACAACTTTGTAATTACAACTCTAAGCATAGTTGCTGTTCTTGTCATTAGATTTAAGTTTCTTATTCCACATAAACAACATCCAACTCTGACAACGGTACGCATGCGCCATTTTCATTTGCTTTTGTCAACTGTCTGGTAGGGGTGCGTTTTGACTCACCCACAGGCCGAAAATTCGCGCCTCCGCGCAGTGAATATGTGACTGAAGACAGGGCTTTGACTCAAATTTTTGATCAGTTCTTGGTCTCTATTTGGAGCGGAGTTATTCTTGCGAGAAACAAGCCATTTTTTTTAAGAAGTTAGCAATTTTTTTCCCTCCACCTGGTTTCCACTGCGTTGCTGTTAAAAAATATAAACCAATGCTACATATATATCCCATGAATTTTAATGGAAACGGTTCCTCGTTACATGCAAACACGCCCCCCTAGCGATTTTAACGGTAGTGTCCTGCAAAGGCACTTTCTGGCGTGGTATCCAGTCCCCTTAAGAGAGGAGCCCCTGACCTCCTCCCCCGAAATGCGCCATCTCGAGACAAGGGCGCACCCAGGATCAAAACTAGGGATATTCGACTTCATTTGACGCCTTCAGGTTAACTCCATCCACAATGTATACACGGCGATAGAGATTTTCTACTCAGGAAATGTATAGCCGTAAATTTTTTGAGATTTAGTTGTATCCCCCACTGCTGGATCCACGCGTGAGGATATGATGACAGGATTTATGAGTCAACCTCTTCAACAATAACTAGATACTTTTAACTGACGTAGTTGCCTTGTTGTACCATCATGGCGCGTGCATTCCATCAAGTCTTGCAGTGAGCTTTCGTCCCTTCGTTTTTCCGGCAATTTTTCAGTAGCTCGGCGCGGTCATAACCTGATAAATTTTTAACGATCGCGACTTACTAACAGCTACACATTAATTTCCGGGAAAAAATTTACCACAGTAACCGAAATATCTAACAAATACTGATAGCTTCCTTTAATATTTCATCAATGGATTCATAATGTAACTATAGTAAGAAGGCCATCCAAACGTCTTATGCCGTGGAGTGCCCAGAAGAGAAAATGAAGAGTTTTTAGTTTAGCATCATTAATTTGAATACTAATTATCGTAATAACATGAAGCTTCGTATGCCTTATCCGAAAACCTTAAGCCCCTACATGTATTAATTATGTTTTAATGCCTCATTTGGTTTGTTGCTTGCAAGTGTAAGCCGTAAATAGAATAATTTCGTGCGGCAACCAGAAAAATACACTGAAATTCCTTTTCTTGAATTTCACTTGATGAATTGTTTTCAGCATCAAAATACTTTTCATGCCATAAATCAAAGTAGAATTATAAGAGCATTAACACATATAAGTTCTCTTTAAAAAAATCTTGTATCTAAATGAGCTGTTTTTGAGGTATTGGTCTTCAAACTCGTGTTTCAGAAGTTTGCAACGGATAGTAGTGCGTCTCCTCCTGAAGACAAATTTCTCACTAGCTTAGAAGTTCGAAGCCTGAAGGTAGTTAGAGCGGCATCCGATGAAGTCTGGTGAATTACGCGAGCTACCTATTATTTATGCAAAAGAGTTGGCAAAAAATTTAAACAAAATAAAAAATAATTAGGAATGAAATGCAAGGGCAATCTTGCACCTAAGCACAATAAAAACGTCAAAAATGATTTTTACAAGGGCATTTATAGTAGCCAACTTGACTAGTTTCAGCACTGCTTCCGACCGTTGCACAGTGCACACGGAACTGTTGACGACACACCTTGACTAAATATTCACAACCTAAGTGGTAAATCGTAAATAAAAATATTTATTTATGAAAGAAAGGTATGTAAGATTCGGAATGACGAAGTTAAATTTATTTTCCAAATTTAGGCAAAGTCGTTGTGTTGGTGCAAGAGTTCGTTTTTCGCAAATATTTTTCTTATTTCATCATGAACTTATACTTTCCCGTACATATTTAGATTCGTGAAAAAATTTTGCTCCTTGTGAACACCATTGTCAAACAGATTCTTTAGCACGAAAAAAACCGTATTTCTTCATAAGAGTCACTGTTAAATTATCTTAATTTTTCCGTCAAATATATCAAAAATCGTGCATGGGAATCCTTTTTTCTTTGGATCAAAGTGCGTCCTTCAAAGAATATCTGACCAAAGTTTAATCAAATTTTAGTTACTTTTACCGAGGCGCCCTTAATACCTTAAAGAGGTCCTTACCTGAGCGCGCTTCACCTATATCGGGCTTATCAACAATGGCGGTGAAGGAGAGAATCTTAAACTTTATGCTCGCGTTTTTGCATTCACTTTTTTCCTCGAAAACGGCTCTCCACTCGCTGATGTTACCAAACTTATTTATCCACCCCCCCCACTCCTTTCTCTTACGTTCCTCTCGTGCTTTTTTCCCCGGGCATATATTCCTCGGCGGCACCGTCTACTATCCACATCCGCCATCCTCGCTTGTAATTTTTTTTACGCCCGAGCCCTGACCGCTTTTTAGGCGGGAAAACGGTGGATCGGGGCGGGAAAGGGGATCGGGGAACTTTATCTCCTTTCGCGTCCACTCTTGAATCTCCTGCACCACTTCCCGCCCACCAAAAACCCCTCTACCCTCTTTAAACCACCCAACCCACCCCTGTTTGCAATAAAACCCCCCCCCGAAACCTACCCGCTATCCACATCTCACCTTGAAGGCTTACCCGCGCGCTCTCCCCTTCCCCAGGGAGGGAACGGACCACCCTATTCCCCCCCACCCAACCCTCAGTCCCGCATGCCGCCAAATGCCTAATCCCGTCTGATCCTCTCCTGCCAAATAGCGCACGGACAATATATATAAATCCACCTCGTGGATCTTTTTTTATCCCTCGCCTACATCCATTCTCTTCGCCCTCTTCTCTCTCTCTCTCTCTGCGTTCTTCTTTCGGCGACTTGCGCGGAAGCTGCTCGCGGGCTAGGGTGTGGGGCGGTGGTCCGGCAGGTCATTTGGCTTAAATCATCGGTAATCCCTGAGGGTGTGGGGGGGTGGGCTCGGGGATTCCGTGGGGCTCTGGCGGCCGGAAGATAGGCGACCTGGAGAGTAGCGGTGCAGGCTTAAGCCCTGGAGGCCGATGGATGTTTCGGAAGGTGGGCGAGGGAGGTTGGGGCCAAATAGCTGGGACGGCAAGCGGTACCGTGTACGTCCGAATGTGGGGAGGCACGAATTTATTTATTTTTTCCCCCTTTTTTCACTCTCTCTCGCTCTCCGAGCGGGGCAATTCGGAACGCGCTCTCGCGACTCTGTTGTTTAAATCGGTGCTCGGTACTTCGGAGGGAGGAGAGAGAGAAAAAAATGGCCAAGATTCGCTTAATTTTTTATGCCTTATTTTTATTATTGTTATTATTTCGCTAGCCGTTTCTGGAAAGGTTTATCGTACGGTTTTTGCGTTCGGTTCATTGCTTTATTCCGCCAGAAAATTCACGGGAGCAATTTGCAACTCTCTTCCATTGTTAGACTACCTCTTCAGGGCTATTAGATGTTTCCGAATTGGAGTAGAAAGTGGGATGACCACGTGGGAGATTTTCAATTGCTAATTTCGTTTGAAATTGTATTCATTGTCATGGTGAGTCTATAGGACAGCATAGAGGAGTCCGTCCCTTAGAAGTTTGATTTCTGTTGGCATAGGGCGCATTTTAACCCTATGCGGTCCAACGTCTAGGCTGGCTCGATAGGCCTAGTGACACATCGCACTTGCAGCTAATGTTAAGGGCCTTAAAGTGGAGCTGGACGCCGCGGAAAAGGAAGACAAAATTCACTCCACAGTCACTGCCCAAATGTTTATGCAATATAGGAGTTGAATTTCAACAAATTAATAAGCGCGTAACAATTCAGTAGCCATGCAACATCCTCTGGACCTTGTGATAGGTTCTGCGGAGATTTAAGATCAGAAAAATGTCCACAGTGTGTGTGCAGGAGTGTGTCATCCGTCACTGAGACTTGATCCGAGGAACCTATCATTTGTTGCATGATACTTTACCCAATACACCACCGGAACGATCATGCCCTAAGGCAGTCACAATGCCCAATAGGTCGGCTTCGTCCACAGATGTCCTGACGAGAGTAAACTCATTCTAGGTGAGTGGCGAAGCATACTTCGGAGAATATGCAGTAGAATAGGGTAGTATCCATCATCAAAGAAAACGAAATGCATTGATTGCGATTCGTTACCTACCATTAGTGTATTCATAATATACAAATTATTTGGTTTTAGAAATCCCAGTTTAGACGAATGGCAATGGTCAATTTTATCCTCATTTGAAAAAGGCCAGATTGGCGCCCATGCGATTCCACTCCACGTGACGTCACAGGGACCTAGTGTCTATACGAGTAGATAGGAGTTTTACATTGTCTGGGATTACTAACGCATGCATGAGGCACAGAGCTCAGGGAAACATCTCTTAATAATCACACATTAAAACTACCTAAGTTCGGAAAGTTTCCTTCGTTTGATAGGGGAATAATAACCCTTATTTAAGCCAAGCGCTACCTGCTAGCAGGGTACTCAGCTATCTGCTAGCAGGGTACTCAGCTACCTGCTAGCAGCCTGCGTCGTATCAGCGCTCTAGCCTCGCCCCAAGGTCACCTCACACGCCGGCAACTGGAAACAGAAATACGTCACACGGAGTTTTCCCACCATTCCTACTTAGCTGTCGCGTTTTCGCGCGCTTGAAATTTTTCACTTTTCGTTTGATCGCGAAAAATAGATATCGTCATTCGAAAATCTAAGAGCGTGAAATGCGCACTCCAGGAGTAATAATCTTTCGATTTAGGCAATAAAAAAATAATAGGAAACCACCCTATTCTCTTGCGCTTTTTTATAATGCGACAGATATGATTATTTCCCCGGTATAAGGGGTATATAGCTTTTAAAATTCCGGAAGTATGAGAGCATTAAGAGGACAAAATTTTGGAAGACAAGTAGTTCCTGAACTGGTCGCTTTCAGACGCCAATGAGCTTTGCGTTAATTTTTTCCGTCACTGCATGGGCGTAGCCAGCGAGGGGCAGAGGGGGGCAGCTACCCCTCCTAGAAGCAAAAATCGCAAAAGTCTTTAAGCAAAATCAGTACTGAATTGAAACGAAAGCATTCAACAAATTTTCTTTAAACCCACGAAAAATGATATGTGTTAGTAAAAGATATGTGTCTAAAATAAAACAATTTTTTCAGGAAATAACCTCATAAACTAATGTCACCACTTGATTTGCCCCCTTGTTATGATCCCAGGTGCGATCCTGTGCCACTGTACTGTGCAGTGGCGTAGCGAGGGGGGTTTTGGGGGATAAACCCCTCCCCCCAGAGCTCAGAGGCATTTTTAAGTTTAATCCATTTTACTTAATTGGATTGATATTACTTATAGAATTGTGTAAGGATGACTAAAATATCCCTCAGACAGACGTAAAACTCACCATTTTGAACCATTTATCTTTAAAATTCCGCAATTTATTAATCTCGTACCTACCGCTTATCCTGGTGGATATACTACATCCCCACACACCCCGGTATAAGTTGCACCTAAACTCCTCCCAGCCTTAAGGCTCCCGGATACCTAGACCAAAAACTACGCTGCAGACGTCTGGGCAGGGGCCGTATTCTGTAACTCCAAACCGATCGGTGCGGCACCGATTCGTCGGGTGCGACGTCACACCGACTCCCGGTAAGAAGTCGTGTGATTCTGTACGAACCCGGTCGGTGCGGCACCGACGAGAGGACGGGAGATCGTCGGTAGCCGTACCGACAGCAAAGAGGTGTCGGTACGGCCACCGACTAGTGGGTTTCATGAATTCCCCGGTGCGCATTGTACGTTTTATTTTGTTTTTACCTCATCACCGAGTAAATAATGAGGTTTTCTCCAATGTTATCTTTTTCTGCCCCTTCGAATACGCCTCTATAATTCACTGTGTCATCATCTATATTAATTACCTTGACAGAAATATAAGATAATGGTTAATAAAAATGAGGTTTGCTAACATATAATGACTTTCTCTCATTTATGTTACCGCACTTTCACTCGCTTGTAATAGGCTTTATTTCTCTCTATCATCATTTATTT
Source organism: Ischnura elegans (assembly GCF_921293095.1). Classification (NCBI taxonomy): domain Eukaryota; kingdom Metazoa; phylum Arthropoda; class Insecta; order Odonata; family Coenagrionidae; genus Ischnura; species Ischnura elegans. Next base: position 82,953,270 of record NC_060256.1, on the reverse strand, counting down.
GCTCCTTTGACATAAAAAAGATATTTTTGATTAAATATGAGTTTTGCCGCAATGTTATCACTTTATATCACTCTGAATAGGCGACTGTTATTTCACTCAATCATCAATTTGGCTTTTCTCTCGGCATAGAAATAAGATCTTTTTATTTAAGTATGAAGTTTGCCACAACGGTATCAGTTTCTTTCATTTGTAACGGGCAACTATATTTCATTTCATCGTCAGCCATTGATTCCCTTGACGATAAAAGAAGATATTTGTTAATAAGTATGAGGTTTACCGCAATATTATCATTTTCTCTCACTTGGAATGCGCAACTTATACATATGTATTTCACCCAATCACAATTTATTTACTTCCTCGTCATTACACTTCTTTTAATTGCACCCAGCTCCATATTTTTATAACAATTTCCTAACTTGTTCCTCTAATATTACATTTGCATTTGAATCCTACGTTCACATTCCATGGTATGCTATTTTCGTCTGCTACGGTGCCAATGGCATAACCTTCCGTTGATAACATTTATACGGAACTTACTTAATGACAACTATATTACCAAATCATGAATAAATAGCATTATACGGAACCAATATTTAAAAAAAGAAACTACGATCTCAAGGATAGTTTCAATAATTCATTCCAGCAACAACAATCTCCATCACATACAAACTTTATTGTGATGTTGTAATATTGTTTCCTTCGATTCTGTAGTTACAGCATTACTACCACACATTATATAAGCATTGTCAATAACTTATCCAATATCGTTTATCTTAATCTAGCAATAAGTCGTAATTTCCGCGAATAAAAAGATTGAGAATGACGACAACAAACTGTGCCAATGAGTCTTCACTTGTTTTTACCCTTCTTTCATTGGTGGAGACACGTGAAACTTCGGATATATTCGGATTTTCCCTGTTTGGGAAGGAAGGGGAACCGTACCGACTGGTTTGAAACCGACGACCTTACAGAATCGCTGAAAGTGTCGTCGTCGGTGCGGAATCCGTTGTCGGTACGGTTTGATGTCCAGTCGGTGGGCTTGAAAGGGAAACCGACCGGTGCGGCACCGACGAAATACAGAATACGGCCCCAGATTCGTCTGAGGCCTCTGTTATTCTATGCACATAACATTTGAATGCTTACTTACGAAGAAGAAACATCGATATTTGAAAAGATCGTCGTAGTTTTTCATTTCTCGTTTTACACACTGCAATATTGACCACGGAAAAACACTAAATTCGGCAAAATTGGCTGCCTGCTACGGCGTATATGATGACGGAACCCAAAATTTTTTACGTTCTTTTTAAACGATAATTCTTCATCTTCATGTTAATCCATACCATTTTAATATACTCCCCATAATAGCGACACTAAGTCAATCTATGCGAACCTTTGCACGCTATAACCTCAGACGATGTAAACCTCCTATCTACTCTTATAGAAACTAGGGCCCTGTGACGTCACGTGGAGTGGGCATGCATCGCATGGGCGCCAATCACGCCTTTTTCAAATGAGGTTAAAATTGACTATTAACATTCGTCTAAACTGGGATTTCTAAAACCAAATAATTTGTATATTATGAATACACTAATGGTGTGTAAGGAATCGCAATCAGTGCCTTTCGCTTTCTTTGATGAAGGAAACTACCCTATAGGCCGCGAGTTTGGCCTGTTACCAGATATCTAGGATGCATCGCGATCTTCGGCAGGCAAAGCATTCAAGGCATGAGTTGTCTAGAGCATCCGACAACAGAGCAAATTCGCGACTAATCGCAGCGATTGGCTCCAATTTTCTGTAGCTTAAAAATGGTGCGTTTTCGACCTAAGCATTCCTGGTTATCCTAGTTCCTACTTACATCAGCTATCCAGGGTTAAAATTTCAAGACACTATTTTTATCCACCCAATGTAATTCGGTTTACAGCTCCAATTATATCTTATTTCTCCGTGAAATTCGGATCGCTTTTCCCTTTAGCGACTCGAGTGGTGACTTTCGTAATCCCATTTAAATCGCGTTTGGCGACAGCAGTTCTAGAGCCATACTGGAGAATCCTCTGTTGTAATATTCGTGGTGAGTATCAACAATCAGGGATGGCAAGTGAAACGAAACGAAAATGTTTCATTTAAACCCGGAGGGAAACGAAAATACGAGGTCTCGGTTTAGTTTCGTTCCCGCACGAAATAGGGTAGTTTCCTCCATCAAAGAAAACGAAAGGCATTGATTGCGATTCGTTACCCACCATTAGTGTATTCATAATATACAAATTATTTGGTTTTAGAAATACCGGTTTAGACGAATGGCAAGGGTCAATTTTATCCTCATTTGAGAAAGGCCAGATTGGCGCCCATGTGATGCCACCACACGTGACTTCACAGGGACCTAGTTTCTATACGAGTAGATAGGAGTTTTACATTGTCTGAGATTACCAATGCATGCATGAGGTACAGAGCTCAGGGAAACAAGTCTTAATAATCACCTATTAAAACTGTCTAAGGTCGGAAAGTTTTCCTCTTTTGATAAGGTATTAATAATTCTTATTTAAGCCAAGCGCTACCAGCTAGCATGGTATTCTGCTACCATGCTAGCATCCTGCGTCGTATCTGCGCTCAGAGCCTCGCCCCAAGGTCACCTCACTTGCAGCAGCGGGAACCAGAACGACGTCACACGGGAGTTTTCCCGGAATTCATACTTAGCCGTCGTGTTTTCGCGCGCTTGAAAATTTTCACTTTTCATTTAATCGCAAAAAATAGATATCGTCATTTAAAAATCTAAAAGCGTGAAATACGTACTCCAGGAGCAATAATCTTTCGATTTAGGCAATAAAAAAAATAGGAAAACACACTATGAAAATCCCTAAGGACGAAACTTTACTCCCAGGAGCGAAACTAATTTAATCGAAACTCCGCTTCTCATAGTTAACTTTCGATTTTGATGTTTTGATCATGCATTGATGTTTTCTTTCGGTCGATAATTTCCTCATGGCTCAGAAAGTCGACAATTTAGTCCTTCTGCCTTTCGTAAATCACCTCCAGGATCTTCTGATCTCTCCCGCGCTCTTTTGCACTTATTAATTGCTGATTCCGCTGTATGGCTCATTATGATTTATCTCGTGATAATTTCGCCAAGGTCACCAATAGTATTTAGTTAAGGGGATATTGTGGACGTTCAGCTATTGCGTTAGCTTTACGTACGTAAGCTACTTTCGGGAAAGGGGGTAATGAGTTTGCTTACTTTTTCTGAAAAGTGTGAGGGGGCGTCATGGCATTGCTTACGTAAGATATGAAGGTCTTAGGGCCAGTTTCACCAACGAGGATAATTGAATTAACTCGGATAATATTCTCCAAAAACCGAGATATTACAACAATCGCGTTTCACCAGATGCATTAACTCGGTTTTGGGCTGTTATCTCGGTTTATACTTTTACTGACGATATTCCGCCGTTCATAGCTTATTATCCAAGTTAATCTGAGGGCAGATGTAACGTGGCATGGTGCGCAAGCAGCTTCATCAGCTCTCGGAAAATACGAATGACAGCGATGAAGAATATCGGCATTCTATTCGGAGACCTTGTTCATTATGGATAAATGAGCGTGCAGATTATTTTAAAATATATGGTAAAGTACATTTATTTACTTATCCCAAAATGGCAAATGAAACTGCAGAGGCAGTTCTCGCTCTCATTGAAGAAGACGAATTTTACTGAAAGGGAAGGTGGAGGTTTCCAATGCCGTATATTTTATAGCATTCGGAATGGCGAACACATCTTTAAAATGGTAGTGGTTCTAATGAATGGGCCTTAGTTTGGCTGCAATTAATTAATCTTCATTCCGTACTTTTAACAAGCATTATACAATTATACTGTATAATGCTAAAATAGCGCATTGTCCATACGTCGGGGAGTTGGTGTAGTGGTACCATCGTCGACTCTCACTCTGTGTGCCAGGGTTCCAGCCTACGCCACAACAACTTTTTCGAAACTTTTTTTTGTCCTCTTCATTTTGATCATACGGCGACAAGTATGTGAATAATTTTAATTGAAGCAAGCATAGACATGAGGAAATTTTTTTTATCGTCATAATAGGATACGTGATCTCCCCTCGTCAAAGCATTTTCACGTTTCTTTCTCTAAAACTTGAGCTTTTCCATACCCATGCTCCTCTTGAGCCAATGATTCTGACAACTCTTGCCAAAATATATTCGTATTATTAAATGTTACAAGCCTTTCTTTGAATTTTCTTACATATATATACAAAAACATTTAATCTCTGTCCTCTTCCTGAATTAATACCTATGTAACAGCATCGTTATCTTCAAAATCGCAATTTTACCAATGTGAGACGTAATAAATTATTGTAGCACAAAATAACCGAGAACTGTGTTTATTTAAATCTGGGAGTCTCGGTAAATAAAAAAAATTCATTTTTAAATAACGATACATTAAACAAAGGTGCTTACAAGTTTTCACAACTTCTTTACCGCAATATTCTCGCATTCCTTGCTCTTTCCAAACGCGGTTCCCCTATTTGTTTTTTATTACCCGTGCGTGGTATTCGGTAAGGCAAATTAATAAATCCTTCCACGAAAACGTAATATTTGAGCTTTTCTAACTCTCATTGTCAATATTAACTCTGTTGCTGTTCATTTTCTCAATCTGTATGTGCTTGATTGTACACTTACCGGCTTATTAAACCTGATTCCATGCCATACGGTTGCTTACCGTCATTTATTTTCCCACGTCAGGGTTATGAGAAACGTACGAGCCAAAAAATTTATTCTGATTATCTCGGTTTTTGAAAACTAAGATAAAACATCGTTGGTGAAACACGATCCTCACATTTCTGAGATAATAATTTTAACTGAGTTTTTGAAAACTGAGATAATAGAGAATATTATCCGTGTTGGTGAAACTGGGCCTTAGTCTTTAAATGTAGAAAGGGGTCGTATTCGGGGAAAAGGTCAGATTGGTTTTACGCTAATGGTGATTTTTTTTACTCCCAGATACTATAAAAACGTCCAGATAGTATATAGCGTAACGCGTACTACATCGAAATCTACAAAATACCCTGTGAGCCACCTCCAGGGTGTTTGGCAGGGGATGATCAATCACCAGTATGCAGAATGTAACAGGACTCCCATATGCACACCACACGGTCCAAAAAACGTCACGCATTCTAACAAATTGTACTACCACATGCTGTTATAAATAGAAATAAAATTGAGAAACATGCCATGTAGTATAAATAAGTTAGTAGGCTACACTACAAATCATATAATCTATTTATGAGTTCTAACGCTGCCGTTATAATCTCTTATTGATCGTGGAAAAAAGACATTCTCAATCTGTCTGTTCTACAGTCTATCTTTCTTATTTTATTTATATGATCTGATCTTCCGTAGTATGTTGGCGTCCGTAAGATATTACTAACTTCGTTTGAAAAGACATTGCTCTTGAATTTATCTGAAAGGTTTAGTCTATTTTTCAATCTACTGTCTGACAGAGGTTCTCATCCTAGTTTGTCTAAGAGGTCTGTTACACTAACAAGGCTAAGGTTACTAATAACAATTAATGAATACTCTTAAATAAATGTATTATACTAGTTAAGACCTATAAAGCACTTTAATTGCACGATTTTTTTTGTAGCAATGATGTCAAATTGTTAAATAAACACTTAAAAGACTGTAATATTTTTGATTTTCTTTATTTTATGGAAATATTAGAATGAAAAAAAAAACTTACAAGAGCATGTAGGTGGATGGGTTCGGCAAATGAGTATTATTCCTCCTTAGAGGAGGTAACGTAAACGTAAAAAGGTAAAACTGGCTAAATATGTGCTTGCATAATTCTTGAATGCGCCCATAAATTTTGTCTTTGCGAGGTGTCCCGCGGTCATATCCAGGTTAAGCCTTTGGGTATCTCCAAAACTAAGTCCTCGCGGTGGGTGAGAAAGTGACTCCTTTCACGGATTGAGTGAACTTTCTCGTCTCTGTATTTTCTGGTTTCGGTTATCCACTCATATAAATTGACCATCACTCACCCCTACTGACCTTTCTAGTCCCTGGAGTAAGATCTAATTCTTTGACGTCATTGCAGTGGTAAAGTATTTTTCTGCTAGAAAAGTTTTCTCCTTTGATTTACTGTTTGCGTTACAACATAGCAGAAATGATGTGGAAATTTTTAGCTTTTCGGCACAACACTCAGTTTTGTTTAATCCTTGGGAGTCAAGACTTTCTGATCGTACCGTTACATCCATTCACAGCAGTATATAATTTATAATTTGGAGGGTAAAGGATTTAAAAGAATATGCTTGAGATAGAAGAATTTGGATTGCGGTGTTAAAAGGGGGAATTGTGCATCTCTTTTGGTAACTCTATAAGATGTCCATTTCTATCAGAAGTACTATATGTAACTTTTACTTAACATATTGGAAATAGAAAAACGGCATTAATTTAATTTATTAAAGATTAAACGTGAGTTTTTTTTCTTCAATGATGCCGGTTCGAAGGAGTTTTTATTTCTCGAATCAAATAAGGCACTAAAAGCAGTAGCTTCTTTCCGCAGCTTTTTATAATTATCTCTCTTAAAAGTTAACGCAAATATCTAAGGAATTCTTGGTAACGTCGCCTCATCCACGTGGCGCGGCGATTGTATCTAGAGTTTCTACAAAGGTAACAGAAATGGTAGGCTGTTGTTCATTTTGAGCCATTTTTAATGGTTTAACGTTCATTTCGCTGCTATATTTCTAGCGTTCTTTGAAGGTAGTCACTTCTGGGTGTTTTGGATAAATATTTATGCTTGCATTATGTTTATGGATGAATACGAAGTTTCGTAGATTCACATTTCAAAGCCACGAGGTTTCGTTTTTGTCTCCGTTTATAACTTCATTCCGTAATTTAAAGCGATATTCAATACATAAACGTACATAAACTTGGGTCAACTTTCTCACGAATAATTGACATTGATGATAATGCAATAGCAGCGGACGTGATCGAAATAAGATTTATTTTTGCTGCTTTGAATTATATGTTTTCATCATAATAAGCATTGGGAGTCTGGTTTTGAAAGGAAGTTGCAAGAAATTTGAGGAAGGTCGCAGTCATCTTTTGTCTGCCCTACAAATATTTTCATAGAACGACGAAGTATTTTGCAGCGTGCTATCGCAGCGAAACCCTTGGGTATAGAAGTTGTCAGGGCATGGGTGAGGGGAACAATAACCATTAATGGAAATATACCAGATCTCGTGATCGTCTCTGGGATATGGCGCAATCGATGCACAATAGGATTTACAGGACGTCACAAGAATAGAGGCGGAATAAACGCGGATTTTCTTGACTGCAAAATAAGGTGATTAGATCGAGTCGATTTCGTGGTCTTTCCGCAAGAGAGCAATGCATGAAGCGATTTGCGCAGCCTAATTAAAGTCTCTCGAGTGCAATCTTTTTTTTCGGAATCGTGATCAGGAGCCAATTTTACTGGGAATTGCCCTCGACCGCAGTCCTCACAAACTTCTTTGCGGTCCCGGCCCGTGATTAGTATGGGTTCGGATGTTTGGAAAACTCGGGAGGGAGGAGGCAATTGAATTGAATCCCGATCGGAGGACAGTCCACTTGGCTTAGTCGTAATCGATGATGGCGCGTATTGAACTCCTCCTGCTGGGAGTGAGAGTTATAAAAAAAGTGAACAAAAGAAAAACGAAAAAGCGGTATATAGCGTTTTCGGTCCGTTTGGTTCTTTCCGTTCCCGCGAATGCGATGCAATTGGAAGGGCTCTTGGTGTATTTCGACCCCGCTTCGTTGAATGCGCTCGCGTTAGTCTATTATTTCCTCTCCTCGGAAGGGTGGGCAGCGGACGGTGGTCACGTGATCTGTGGGGAAAGCTGTGAATCGGTCTGTGCTCACGTGAAAATTGAGTTTGAAAGTAATTGAAATACTTTCTTTACTTCACTTTTTTGACGCTTCATTGAGTGAATTACAATTGATTTGCCTGTTAAGATTATTGGCGAGATATATCTGTTCTCTTAATCAAAATCCCTTGTCTAAAAACGCCTTAATAAATTTATGCCATTAAATCAGCTAAACTAATAAATCTTTGGCGTGTAAGTGAAATATTAAAAAAAAAAAAAAATGTTTTGCCAATTGAGGCTTATCTCTTTAATGGCACCTGCAGGGTTCCGCCCTTTGCGTTCATCCTTCCGATTGCGTTCTTATGAACTTACGGGTTCATTTGGGCGTTCGCTTGAATAAATTTGGATTTAGTTTTGCTCACGTTACTTTTCAAGCTTGCTTCTGCATTATTGTAGTTCGACAACATAGTAGAAGAAATTCAAACTCAGGAGCAAGTCAACGAAAGCGTGTTTTCATAATTTTTGGGGCAAAGAGGAAATAACTTTGTCAACCTTGTCGAATTTATTTGATGGTGCGTGTTATTTCACAGAATTTTCATGAAATAACATTGTGACCACTTTACTTAGTTACACTTGCAAGAACCTCAAAACCTAAACTGTTTTTCGTGTTTTATATTTTACTATGTCACAAGTAAAGTGGATTCATATTAAGGTATAACAAATATTTTTAATGTTTCACCAAGAAATAATTAAAACTATGAATAGTGAAAATAGGAAAAAGGAATAAAACTAATAAAATATCACAGAGAACGCTGATCTGAAGTAAGGTGTCGATTTCTAATTTGAGCTGTGAGCGCCTGAGCATTGAGTTTGAAAGTAATTGAAATACTTTCTTTCCTTCATTTTTTGACGCTCCATCGAGTGAATTACAATTGGTTTGCTTGTAAAGATTAATGGCGAGGTGTATCCGTTCTCTTAATAAACATCCCCAATCTAAAAACGCCTTAACAAATTTATGTTGTTCAATCAGCTAAATAAATAAATATTTGTCGTCAATGTGAAATATTTAATAAATTTTGTTGCCAATTGAAGCTTATCTATTTAATAGCGCCTGCAGGGTTCTGGATTGTTGGGTGCCCATTTGGAAAGCTAATGTGTTATGGGTGTAGGGATGCCGACTTACAAAAAAATATTGGGGGGGGGCCCAAACCGGGGATCTTGCCCCTGGAAATTTTGTAAGTAGTGAGTTTTAAGTTTTTCAAGCATTTTAGACGAGTCATATGATCAACATTAGAACCCTGATAACTCAAATATCGATATCTGGACGCTCCAGGGAAAATCGACAAGCCCGACACATTTTTTCCTCACACCAATAACGAATTTTTGAGGGGGCTCGGCCCCCCTCAAGCCCCATGGAGTCGGTGCCACTGTATGGGTGTGAAACTGAGGGTGCCGGTAGAGCAGCTTGGCGGTTGGTGTAATCCTCCGCCACAGTACAGTGCAATACACCGGTCAATAGGGGCCTAAGATATCTGAGGGAAAATGGACCAAAGGTATAAAAAGCGGTGTTGTCCCGCGAGCATTGGGCATGTTCTACGTCACTTGCTACCGGCTAGGCAATCCATGCGTTTCAGACTTAGTTCCTATCGACTCAAGGAAGGCTTTCCGATAGGATAGAAGTCGATTAAGCTAGAGGTGCCGGAAAATTATTCCGGTTGCGAATGGCGATCTGTTGTAATGCTGTTTTTGTAAGACCCCCGATGCTCGAAGGGGTGTCGCCGATCAATTGGCAGGGATTTTTGGAAAGAAACTCGTAGACTGCGGAGTGATGATTTTATTCGAACCCGTTTACATTATTCGCCGTCACACGTCTGACTCTGCAACGTCCGCCTCCCAACGGCCCCCTCCGCTGACCTCCCCTCCTCCTCCTTCTCCATCCTCAGCCATCGTCTTTTTCTTTCACCCAGCTCTGCAGTTTCCCACGGGAGGACGGAAACCGCCACAGGATACGAGGGAGTAAAGCGACCCGACTCATCGCAGAGACAGAAACTCATGACTCGGGAAGGAATATGAAGGAGAGTGTAGGTGATGGGTTGGGGGCGTGAAAAGGATGGGAACGGAAGTTGAGTCTGCTGTTCCTGCCTCTTTCATTATTTTATTAATTTATTGGCTCTAATAAAATAATACCACTTTATTTCATGAGTGCTGATATATGTGGATGTTCTGATAGAGTAATAAATGTGTAAGTGCCTTTAATTCTCGTGTAAATTAGACAATAAATGGGCAGGCTGTAATATTCTCGGCGCAAGTTCGTTTGCATGTTATTTGGACGAGTAATTTGGAAAAAATAACGTGAAACAAGTTGGAATGCATGGCGTAATGACTTACATATATGTAGGTGGCATAATTCATTGGAAACGTATCCGTGGGTTTGGAAGTATAACAATTTGTCTAGTTAAATATGATTGTGTGCGTGATTTGGCATCGTAGTTACATCGAAATTAGGCGTGGTTATGTACCTAATGCAGTTGATTCCATAGCGTACATAGCAAACATTAGATAGTATGTCTGAAACGCACGGAAGACGAGCATAGGATAAGTTCCCGACACCGGCAATCCTATGAGACTCTGACACACTCTCCTGGTTGCTTTCCTTGAGGCTGCCACAATTCGGGGGGGATTCAATGACAACCGTGCATTTCATGCTCCCAAACCCCGTTTTACTACTTTCGGTTGCGTCCGACGCGTTATTTGCGTCGTTTTCTCATTACTGTTTGTTACGTCACGTCATACAACCTCTGCGGTTGGACATCCTGAAGGGTAGGCACCCATCTCGACACGCTCAAAGAGAAAGTACATAGAAATCCTGTATGATCACAAAATCCATGCTCCAAGTTTCGCACCTCTCTGGGTTCTATCCTTCCCCAGCACCGCCGGGTGGCCTGTTAGTAAATTATATTTCTTTTTTCAATCGGTATTTCTTTCTAACTTTTAAGCGCCACCGCACTCATCAGGCATGTACTCACTTTTCAAATTGAGAAAACGTTTTTTTTTTTTTACTTCTTGGAGAGGATAAAATTACGCTGAAATTATGTTTCAATCAAATATTGGTCTAATACGACGTCATTAAGTACTATTTTACCGTATCGAGGTATTTTTTAAGACACCTTTCGACTATTATTAAACTTAACGTCCGGCCTTCACAACGCGGTTGATGGAAATTATATAAAGATTAATGAATAATCATTTTCTTTGCAAAACTGAGTTTTGTGAGATCACAAAAAACGGCATCATTGTACTTTTAATGCATAGATATACCACGTACATGCATTCACAATACGATGATGGCAACCATTCTGCCTCCAAGGCCCTATCGGGCTTCAGTGGTCAATGGGAAGCAACCAGTTTCATAACGACGCGACGTCAGTAACCATTTAATCGTTTTACTGTATTTTAAATTTTTTTATCCACATTACAGAATCATATTTTGTAAATATCATTCTGTAATGAATAAATTCTGTAATGTAAATATGATTTTGTCAATATGATTCTGTGTATGATTCTGGAAAAATATGACTCCAGCATGAGGAACAAGCCATGCGCTGCGGGTTTGATTAGTCCTCGAAACCTGTGACGAAGGGAAATTAAATTACATACATTCAGTAATTCATGCCTCCTTTTATTTCCGCCGGAATACCGCGCGATCGTCTCTTGTCTTCGTAATTATAATACGCACGTCCCCCGCGTGGTCAGTCAGCGACAGGCGTTCAAAGTCTTAAATGGGTCCTGCAGCAAAACCTCTGTTGGAAAGAAACATAGCACCTTTATTAGTGGTGCTTTATCACACTTGCATTTTTTATAGTGTTGGTAAGTATAGCATGTAAAATAAGATATGAGCTGTGGGTTATTTCCCATAGTGAAACCTTGAACGAACGAACGTCTAAAATATTTATTTGTGGTCCTATATCGTACCTATATTATATGTACTATTTTTCAATTAATGGGTACTTGATTTCTGCTAAATCATAGTGTGACGATTATCTTACGGCGTTATTAAGACGGTATATAGTATCGGCGGTCCGCTCATGATACATCTGTTTGAACGTATCTCTTTCTTTTATTTTTAGGCATGGATTGATTCTGAATTATAAACAGTGATGTATAGTTATTTCCTAATAGGTCAGGGTCACACGAAAATAAATGAATTATTATTATTTTTATATTGTGGTATCTCGTAAGTAACTCTAGCGTGAAGAAGTTACGCTTGTCTAATCTTAAACGTATTGTCCAACCTTCACAACGCGATTAATGGAAATTATATTACGTTTAAGGAATTACTGAATGATCATTTTATTTGCAAAATAGATTTTTGCTGGATCACAGAAAACGGCATCGTGGTAATTGCAATGCATACATATACCACGTACATGCATTCAAAATACGGTTCACTCAATCCACACTATCTGTGGCGGATGGTCCTCGTAATTCAATTGAAATGAAAAATTCATCGACTCACTTTATTTCCGCCGGAATTCCGTTAGATCGTCTCTTGTCTTCGCAATTATAATTCTCGCGCCCCACGCTTGGCGTGCGGGCGACCTCCTCCGATACTTTTCTGCCCGACCCCTCCGAATCGCCTCCTGCCTCAGGACCCCTGCCCATCTGTCGAGGCACGCGATAAATTCAAATTAGCCTGTGTACCTGTCAGGCCATTACTCCCTCACCATGGAGGGTTCCGTGAATTCCGGGTAGGGTTCGCGCGGCCGGTGGGGGGGCGGTGGCCTCTCACCATGGTTTTGGCGGTCGCCGAACGGGGATTGGCCGTGGAGTGCCAGAATGTGCGTGAGAAGTGTCGGAAGGAAGCCTTCTTTCCTTCGTCTATTTGATGCATGTGTCTTTATGACCAATATCACTTTTGTATATGTTAAGTTTATTTTCTGTTTTTAAGTTCATTTGTTGTTTGCTTTGTTTATTTGTGAGCATGTTTGTTTTTATTTTGATTTCTTTGTTTGAGACGTTGCTATGGTGACAAAAGATAAATAATGTATTGCTAAGGAGAGAGCCATCTTGAAGTGGATGTAAAATAGGATGAGAATAAAACAGAGTGTCAAGTGATATTTACATTGGATTTAATAGCTGTGATACGTTATATTGAATGCGATCCTTCGCCAAATTCTAATCTAATTTAAAAAATTCTTTTTCAGCGAGCGTAAAATATAAGCCTACTGACTTTTTTATTCCTTAATGCAGGGATCTTCTACCTTTTTTAATATAATACAAGGGCCAAAAGTCGATTTCACATGCTCCTGAGGGCCACAATGCTCCACATACTTTTCATCTACATCTGCATAATACCCTGCGAACCACCTCTAGGGTGTTTGGCACGGGGTGATCAATCACCAGCATGAAACATGCAATTGGATTCCCACATGCACACAACACCGTCCAAAAACGTTACGCATATTAAAAATTATACTTTCACATGCTGTTAGAAATAATAATAAAATTCGGAAACATGAATTAAAGTATACATACAGGTAAGTTAGTCGGCTACACTACAAAGTTATCTAATCTATTTATGAGTTCTAACGCTGCCGTTATAATCGCTAATTGAAAAAAGACATTCTGAATCTGTCTGTTCTGCAGTCTATCTCTCTTATTTTATTTACATGATCTGATTTACTGTAGTATGTTGGCGTTCATAAGATATTGTTAACTTCGTCAGAGAAGACACTGGTCTTGAATTTATCTAATAGGTTTAGTCTATTTTTTAATCTACGGTCTGACAGAGATTCCCATCCGAGTTTACCTAACACGTCACTTACACTAACAAGGCTATCGTAACGATTTTTCACGTACTTGGCAGCTCTTCTTTGCTCGCGTTCTTGCTCTGTTTTTAAGCCTATTTCATGACGGTCCCAAACACTGGCAGCGTATAACTTTTACCTCCACATCAATAAAATAAAATAGAAAACATAAAATTTCAGTGTAATAATATATATTGGTTAAAAATTCTAATCAACCAATGCGATTATTTACATTGTTTATTTTTGATGAGTGTGTCGATCTTTATTTCGCGATACAATATTTTCTTTACCCTCTAGGTGCCGCATGCGGCAAGGGGGGCCCTGGTTGAAGACTCTTGCCTTAAAGCATGTTTCTGAATTTCTTTAGTATTTCTAACAGCATGACTTACGGGGAAATGGATTCGACGACATAGTTATCCCTCGAACATTTAATAAGGTCATCAACAAGAATACCGAAGACAAAAGCAACACCGTAGAAGCCGCAAACACCCCTGAAAAATTACCTCATTGACCAGAAGAAAGCCTTCTTGCCATACATAAAGGGGACGACTGACAAAATAGGAAATATCCTACGAAAATTTCAGATTAGGACAATCTTCTCTCCTCACGTGCAGATAAAATACCTCATAAAAACCGTCAAGGATAGAACTCCACTTCAAGTCAAAGGGGTCTACCGAATTTCATGCCAGACCTGTGGGAAGAACTACATTGGCGAAACAGGCAGATCAGTCAAAACACGCCCAGAGGAGCACGAGAGAGCAATTCGACCGGGGCAGTTAACGAAGTCCTCGGTAGCCGAACACGCAGCGATGGGCTTTAAATGGTGAGTACCTCTGGGATACTCCCACACTAGGCGGGTTCAGAAAATAGCAGGAATTTCAGTCTTTTGAAAAAAATTATTCATTTATTCGTCTACATTAATGTTGTCGCCTTCAAAATAGCCCCAATTACATATTATGCAATAGGGTAGTTTCCTTCATCAAAGAAAATGAAAGGCATTGATTGCGAATCTTCACCCACCATTAGTGTACTCATAATATACAAAGTATTCGGTTTTAGAATTCCCAGTTTAGACGAATGGCAATGGTCAATTTTATCCTCATTTGAAAAAGGCCAGATTGGCGCCCATGCGATGCCACTCCACGTGACGTCACAGGGACCTGGTTTCTATACGAGTAGATAGGAGTTTTACATCGTCTGAGATTACCAATGCATGCATGAGGCACAGAGCTCAAGGAAACATCTCTTAATAATCACCTATTAAATCTGCCTATGGTCGGAAAGTTTCCTTCGTTTGATAAGGTAGTAGCAATCCGTAGTTAAGCCAAGCGCTACCTGCTAGCAGGGTACTCTGCTAGCAGGTAGCAGCTTGCGTCGTATCAGCGCTTAAGCCTCGCCTCAAGGTCACCTCACAGGGCGGCAGCAGGAACCAGAAATACGTAACACGGAGTTTACCCAGGATTCATACTTAGCCGCCGCGTTTTCGCGCGCTTGAAAATTTTCACTATTCAATTAATCGCGAAAAATAGATATCGTCATTTAAAAATCTTAAAGCGTGAAATGCGTACTCCAGGAGTAATAATCTTTCGATTTAGGCAATAAAATCATAAAAGGAAACCACCCTATCCTTCCAATTCTCAGAACACTTCTAGAAACCAATCTTAGGGATAGCCTTTACCTCTGTCGCCGATTTCTTTTAATGCAATCTATAATTGAGAAATAACGGCCTTTTAAGGCTCCCTTTACTCTTGAAAACAGGAAAAAGTCACACGAAGTCATCAATGACGAATATGGAGGCTGGAGAATCGTTAGAGTTTTGTTTTTTGCGGACGTCTAACTTTCGCGACTGCCACAGACAGCCCCCTCCAACTCCCGGCCGCTAGGTGGCCCAAAAGCTTCCGTGCGAGGGAATCGCCGATAGATGGTACTAGTGGGTGTTTGCGCGTCCAGCATTACGAAATTGCATTGAACCAAATACAATACTTGATCGCTGGAACAACGAATTTAAAATGCCTTTAACTGAATTGAACACTAAGAAGCAATTTAATAGCCTTTTAATTTCATTGACAGCCAGTTAGAAAGTCCATGCACAAAAAACATTGTCTTTAGAAGAAATTGAAAATGAGATGTTGTCGTCTGCTAGCAGTCGTATTTTATTAGCTCTACTTCGTAAAAAAGAAGTTATTTGCGTCCTGATCATCATATATTTATCGCTAACGGCATACTGCCTGACATATAATTATCAAGGTATCGGTCCCCCAAAAAAAATTGGCGATACAGACAATCGAGTCGGCGTTTCCTCCTCCAAGGAACTCCAGCGCAATTATGCTGAATGGGGAAATAAGTTTTGGCTGCAGATATCTCCTTTAAACTCTCATTAGGTCACCTTAAACAGGCAATCCTAAACTGGTAGCTACGATGATACGGTTATCTCCGATTCAGAAATTACAAGATCCGCAATGAGAAAAACTGGCCCAAAATTAATTACTGAAAGCTTCACATAACGACTCATATTAAGATTAGATTAAGACTTAATGGTTATTCTGAAATTGGAAATGTACGTTTGAGAACCCTAATTAAGACTTTAGGCACAACAAAAACACCTTGCTAAATTCTTAACCCAAGAAAGTCACAGAAATACACATCACAAGATCAACCGAAACAGCAACCAATGTAAAGGAAAAGGGGACGTCTGGGAACGGTAGTTGAAGGAAGTGATTGTTGTTAAATTTAAAATGCATTTATTCATGAAAGCACAAGCACTATCATTAACACTGTACAGGCGAGCTTAAAGGATAAGGGCAAAGGTTGGAAGTGTGAAAAATGTAAATAAATCTCGAAGTTCATGAAGATTTGAGGGTTTTCCACGGTTGTGGCAGTATCACTTCCACCAAAAGATCTGGAGATGAATGACCGCCTAGAAATAGAAATTTTTCAAAATTAGGCAAAATTTAAAAAAATATATTTAAAAAATGAGTTGCAATCCTAGGTCGTATCAGTTATAAATGTGGAATGACAGTACTTTTACCACGAAAAATCTCCACAGTTAGCTAATAATGGCGTTACACGAGGTTATGTCACACCAAAAATGTGAGGCTTTGAGGCACGAGAAAAATATCATAATGAAAGGGTGGGGCCAAATTTTCGATTGCAAATATCAAGAGCTAAATTCATCCTTTCAATTCTTAATATTACCACCATTTACTCTATTCTCATGACTTCCTTTTTTATTACAGATAGTAACCCCTGCCCCTTTTCAGCAAAAAATATCCTGACCACATTACTGTTGTTGCACTTTGTTTACAACTACAACAATTTCTAAACTGCAATGGCAGCAAATCCACAAAGTAAAAAAATATGAAATTAATTATATTTCAACATCCGTAGGCGGATCACCGTTAGTCCGTGTATATTATTGTACGCTAAACAACATCAATACTTGCATAAAATGAGCATGGATGCAAGCATAACTATCGCTAGGGCGCCATAAATATTATCCCACCAGATAACAGAAGCTACCATTATAATTTCACTGTCATTAAGTCCTAAAACTAGAGTAGGATGCACATTAACACTTTCACCATGATCATAAAAACATAAATTCTCTGCACAACTGTATCTAATAGGAATGAAACAATACAAGTTTTCAATTCGTGGTGGAGCGATATTTTTCCTCCTCTTTCTGTACTGACACAAAATTCTTCACTAAATATCTAAAGCCATCAATTAATTGCAAAGCGAGCTACGAAACCACCGAGGTTATGCAATTGTAATTAAGTACAATAACACAATTAGTAAAAACTGATGGAACTATGCCTCCACGGCAACATGGCATGATATTATTTCGGTATTATGTGAAAAACATGAACCATTGATTTCCCGCGAAGATAAAAATAAAAATTTCCGTAAATAAATATCGGATGCTTTGCCATATCCTCTTTAAAAACAAGAGAAAGGGCATGCATGGAAGAGTAAACAAAGCCGCCATTGCAGATACTGCAGTATTTCCGCTATCTATTTGCACCGCTAATTTATTCTTAGCGAATAACACATATTTTCAAATAAAAAACGAGGTCACTGGGATCTAAAACCACGAAAAAATTACCAAATTAACGATAACAGAGCCATAAAACTAACATCGGTAACCCACCGCATTTTGAGTACTTACCACTGCTTTGAAAAAACTTTTATTTTCAGCTCAGCATTCCTTCCTGGTTTTCCTGTATCTTGTAGAATTATTAGACACATATTAAAAGCGCGATGCACGAACCATCTTCAAATTTAATAGCTTTTTAGCAATACAACACATCTTCCAAGTGATGAGCTCCGCTGGTTCACCATTGAAATGAATGTAACAGCAACGCGATACTGGGCGCGCGACAGGCTCGCAGCGCCACTCTGTAACGAACTAAAAAAATTGAATAACGTGGGAGGATTTTGGGACAAGCCAACCAGCGGCGTAACAGCCGAGTTGGAGGGGGCTGGCCACAGACAAAGTAAAATTGAATACGGCTGAAAATTTTACCATACTTCAAGGGCATGTGTATCAACATGATAAAAAATTTGACAATCGAACTCTCCAAACTCGCGAAAAATTTAAAATTTAGTTCCCGTTATTTTTTGAGCACACTCGTACTTTTCACTTAACAACGCCTCCCGTACCTTTGATAACAACCACCGGCTACATTCTACCTACCCTTCCCTGGATCTCATTAGGCCCTTTGGAAAATTCAAGAGTCGGCTCCAAAAAGGCTCCTGCTCCTGAATCTCAGTATTAACAAATTATTTTTAAAAATATTTTTGAAATTAACTCTTATTTCGGCGCGTTAGGTAGCTATATTAAAATTATACAATACATGGGTTGCAAATCATCAGACCATCATGTCTTCACTCTTCCCCTATTGTCACGCTCGAAACAGGGTCGGCCTGAAAAGTAGATATATTGATTTTCCTGTAGTGTAGGAGTAAAGCACGTAGTGACATGTGCTTTGAGGAGAGGTCGGGTGGTATGCAGGTTGCATACACTGATATTTTGTTCTCCGTCCGAACGCATCGGTAAATCATGCATTTCATTGAATCAACTATATGTTTTGTTTCGTAAATAAATATGAAAGATAAATTTCATTAAAAATGTCTTCCTTTATATACAAATTTTGTACGACACATGAGAAAAATTTGCAGCTTAAAAAGTTGACGTGATAGAAACGTAAAAACTGAGGTTATATTCTTATCCATGGGTCAAAAGTTCGTAAAAAACAACTCACAGATCTAAGACAATTAAATGCCTGTTCCCCAGTGTAACAATTAATTTAAGGCGCGCGGTATTTGAAACTCGACTCGAATAAAATGGGGGCTTTATGACGTCATTCGCGTTGCATTGTGCGATGGGGTGGATGATTCTTGCTCCGGAAGGGTTGAGACAATCTTCTCTTATTACCCCCCTGTGACCTTAACCCCTCCTCCTCGGCCCACCCTCACTGCTGGATTGATTCGTAATAACTCCCAAACAACTCAATTATGAACTATCGAGGTGGAAGTCACTGGCAGGCGGCACGCAAATGGCGTGATTGCGGGGTTATGTGCAAACATATGCGAACTAGCAAATTTAACTTCGTATTTCAGTCCTCTTGGGTGTTGTTCAGAAGGACTCCCCCTCTATGAATTCAGGTTGTTATCCTCACGCTGATTCAGGGGTGGAGTAGTCGATAGTACCTACGGGGTGGCATATAAAGGTTTGTGTATAGTTTTTAAAATAAAATATTAGTTCTAGCTCCTTAGTTATTCATTGCTTCTAAAGATTTATTTAATTAGGTTAAGGAAGACCTAACTTCAGATGTTCTAAATACGAGTGAATGGTTTCAAGATGGGGAGGACAGGTCATTTCCCCGGTTTATTTCCTACAGCTAGGATACATGATATCCACGGAGAAATAAGTAGTATTCAGCAATTTAATGACGATATACCGAGACAGTCACTTACCGTGACGACTACCGAGACAGAATTACGAGAAGAAAACTGGAAAATATGGAAAAGAAAATGGCCCGATATCAGCTGAAAATATAAAAGAAGACTAATATATCAGCATGAAGCAAAAGAGAGTATGCTAGAAGAAACATTAAACTAGGAAAAGAAAAGCTTGAAGAGGGAATAGGGAGTTTTTTCCATAGGAAGCCGAATTAACAACAATGATTGAAGCAAGAAAGAAGTCTTTAGAAGAGCACAGGCGAAAAGGGCTTTCTCTAAAAAGAATAATATACTTACAGCCAAGAATACTAGCAAAGAAGTAAGGAAACCATCTATCCGAGTCTACATATGGTGAATGCTTCTCTAAGGGAGCGAGAATAGGACTTAAACAGCAGCAAAGAATTAATGATTTGAGAGTTCACTTCGTAGAACGGTGAGATGATAGATTAAAAAAAACTTTGTTATATTCCGCACAACATTTATTTTGAAAACTCTACCGGTTTCGATCTTTACAGGTCATTAAAAAGAGATGGAAGGATTCTTGATAATGACCAGAGAAGGTCGAAACCGGTAGAGTTTTTAAAATGAATACTTTATCGAATATAACAGTTTATTTTTGAATCTATCAGCAGCAGAGAAGCCAAGAGTGGCAGCATTCAAAATGTGGTTCTTCTGCAGAATGATGAAGATAAAATGGATCGACCGAGTAAGTAATGAGGAAGTACCAAGAAAGTGGGAGAAATGAGAATTCCTCTAAAAAATTTAAGGAGAAGACGGGAAAACTTAGTTGGCCACATTCTGAGGCATGCTGGCCTGATGAAAACAATCATAGATGGACAGGTGGAAGGGAAGAAGGGCAAGGGACGGCCCCGAATGAGTTATATGGGACAGGTGATAAAGGATGTGAAAGAGGAGAAATACGTCGCAATGAAAAGGCTAGTGGATAGGAGAGAGGAATGGAGAGCTGCGTCAAACCAATCTTAGTACTGTTAACTTATGATGATGTTTAGATATAGCCAACATAAAAATATATCTTTATTGATGCTACTGAATTTACTTCTGGTCAGCTTCAGTAGCTGGTACGTAATTCTCCTGCACAAAATAATTACGAAATGATTTGTCAGACTGATGGTTGTGTTGCGATTTAATCGCAACAAGTTCTAATATTTTTATCTGAAACATGTTTGTATAATTAATAGTGCATCATGAGTAAGACATCCATTTTTTAGTTTCGCATCTGATATTTTGTGATTGTAATCTAAGCATAGTGAGAATGGGCAAATTCGTGTTGTAATCCGGCTTAAGTCTTACGAATTTTACCAAGTGAATATCGCTCTTAGTTTTTTGTTAATTATGCTTTACTCTCACTCTAGAATGGGTTGACAGATAATCGCTTGTGTTGGTTCACGAAGGAGATTCGCATTCGAATCCCGCTGAAATGTTACGATGTTTCTTCATTGCAAACATTACCATTGGGGTGCATTTCTTTATAGCTTTTATTCTTTATTCGGATTAGGTAGCGCAGTTATTGCGTGGAGGATATGTAGATTTTTGTAGGAGATCAGAGTTGTAATCCTGGTCAAATTTTATGATATTACTTTCACTACTAATTACGATATTTCTTCACGGCAAACGTCACTGTCGGGGTGGATTTCTTAGATTTTAATATCTATTTGGATTAGGTAGTGCAGTTACTGCGTGGAGGAGGTTTAGGTTTTTGTAGGAGATCCGAGTTGCAATCACGGTCAAGTTTTATGGTATTACTTTAGCTACTAATTACATCCTTTGTGCGTATTTCTTAGCCTTTTATTTCAACCCTCGATTAGGCATGCTGAGATGCTGAAATTTTCGGTCCGGGTGTTAGTAGGGCCAAGGAGTAATTTCGGGTAGAAATTCGAGAGAATATCTTTGTGAGTTCAGGCTTCGATTAGTCAGATGCGACGCCTGCTGTTGCGGAACTGTAATGGAGGCAAGTGTTGGTTCGTGGGCACGCCGCCGCAGTCCCCAGAGTTTTCGCGGGAGATGTTCGGTCGGGGTACGAAAGGGGTTAGGAATCTCCGCCAGAAGGGTTCTCTCCCTCGGGGTTCTCCAGGGAGTGCGTGTTGGGGCTTTTTGGGGAAGGGTGCCGTTGCGATTGGCGAAGGGTTTGGCACAGTGCGGTTTAATTGGAGGGATAAGTGGGAAGGGTGGGTTTGCTTGGACGGAGGGTGGCAAGCGGTGAGGATTTTAATGGGAGTGGGCGGCGTGGTATGATGGATAGAAGGGCCAATGCAGGAGATGACACCCGTGGTAACTATGCGAGGATAGTAATGGCCACGGATGTGCGGCGATTGGGATTGCGACCTAATCTTCCCAAAGTTGCGGCCAAACGATGATATTTGGGCGATGCCTACGCCTCAATATTGTTAATACTGATTAGTATCTTGGAATGTAGGTCTTTAAAAATAGAGTAGTTTCCTTCATAAAAGAAAACGAAAGGCATTGATTGCGATTCGTTACCCACCATTAGTGTACTCATAATATATAAAATATTTGGTTTTAGAAATCCCAGTTTAGACGAATGGCCATGGTCAATTTTAATCTCATTTGAAAAAGGCCAGATTAGCGCCCTTGCGATGCCACTCCACGTGACGTGAAGGGACCTAGTTTCTATACGAGCTGATAGCAGTTTTACATCGTCTGAGATTACCAATGAGGCACATTGCTCAGCGAAACATCTCTCATTAATCACCAATTATAACTGCCTGTGGTTGGAAAGTTTCCTTCGTTTGATAAGGTATTAATAATCCTTATTTAAGCCAAGCGCTACATGCTAGCAGGGTACTCTGCTACCTGCTAGCAGCCAGCATCACAGCGGCGCACATATCGTCGCCCCAAGGTCACCTCACACGACGGCAGCGGGAACCAGAACGACGTCACACGGGGTTTTCCCAGCATTCATTCTCTGCCGTCGCGTTTTCGCGCGCTTGACAGTTTTCACTGTTTATTTAATCGCGAAAAATAGATATCGTCATTTAAAAATCTAAAAGCGTGAAATGCGTACTCCATGAGTAATAATCTTTCGATTTAGGCAATAAAAAATAATAGGAAACCACCCTATTAAATGAAAAACCTTTCGCCAACGTATCGATATATATTTTATACCATCATCAAACAAATGATAATCATTGC
Organism: Ischnura elegans; assembly: GCF_921293095.1. NCBI lineage: Eukaryota > Metazoa > Arthropoda > Insecta > Odonata > Coenagrionidae > Ischnura > Ischnura elegans. The sequence goes on along the minus strand of NC_060256.1, from coordinate 82,930,489 downwards.
AAAAATAAGTTCCGATGAAGGTATAAAAATATACCAAAACGTTGGCCAAAAATTTTGCATTTAATTCTGAAAGGCTTGCATTATAAGACACTTATCAACGCTAAAAATTGAGGTCAAGAGAAATAAAATAAGTCAATTTAACATGGATAATTACTATAGGAAATTTTTTTAGAAACATTCAAGTTTTTGAAAATTTAGAGTTTGATGCTGTAAAAACTCGTCTCGAGTTACACCAGTTGGCATCGGGCGCGCAGCTAGGAATTAAGGCTAGGGGGGCTTTAGGAGCAACTAATACTAGGAGGGTATGGAATACGGGAATTGCGGGTGCCCTCCTCCAGAAAATATTTAAGATAAATGGTTGAAAATGGTGAGTTTTACGGCTTTCTCAGGGACATTTTATTAATCCTTACACTATTCTATTAGTAATATTTATCCAATTAAGTAAAATGGATCAAATTTTAAATTTTATCTGAGTTCTGGGGGGGGGCGGGGGTTAGCCCCCCAAATCCCCCTTCGCTGCGCCACTGGTTGGCATAACCATCATTTATAAGGCAATTGGTTACGGTGGTTTTCTTACTGAAATGTTCCTCCATATTGAAGGGAAAACGAACTATAGCCAGTGGAATTTTATCTTGCATTAATTTTGATAATATTCATTGCTAAAAGAGGTAACGGAATAACACCTGTCTACATAGACTTGATTCTATTTTATACTTAGTGGCGAACTGAAAATTGTGAGACAAATGATTTTAATTGTGGAATGTGGCCATTTGTGAAAAACAAGGCATTTTTCTTAAAATATTACTTATTTAATGGCCATGATTTAACTACTTTGTCTATTACAAGTAAACTGGTTTCATAATATGAAAAATTTAATATAACTTTGGTGAAATTTCAAGCTCAATTAAACGATTAATGTATACAGCTCCATCATGCAGGGAAGAAAGATAATTAGTGAATGATATGGGTATGAACACAGGAATCTTGACCTTTTCTTCGAAATTCGTGTAGTTTTAGTATCGCACCGGATATTTACTTGAATCATATTCCAAGAGTGGAAAAGAACGTATATAGCATCTCGTTCATACACTTTGATATGTACGTGATTATTTTTCCTCTATCCGAAAAATTTTCGAAGAGACCAGTGGCGTCGTGGCAAAATTAGCAGGGCCGGAACGCACTTTCCGTAACTTTTTTTGGAAGTGAAATATTACTCTGTGTGTTATTTTATTACTTGTTATTAATTAAATTTTATTTAAAAACATATTTTTTGGATACTAATGAATATTAGAAATTTTGAGCTAAATTGATAAAATATTTATTTGACTATTTCGTCCTTTGTTTACCAGTGCCGGAGCGGCTCCATGACACCACTGCAAGAGACAAAAATTGAGGAGCTTCTCTGATTCTTTACTGTTTTACCTTTGTGAAGTGATATAATTGATCCTAATTTCTGATGGCCATTTCCTAGGTCGCATTTGTTTGTTGATTTGGATGGGATTTATGTTTTCTTGAAATATTGCTGCTGTCGAGATGTAATTGCATGCAATCGTGAACGACGGCTTACAACTTATAATATGCTTCTACCAGGAATAATTTGTTTAACGCATGACTATCGCTCAACCCGTCATTGGTTGTATTTTTTCCTGAAGAATTACTCGTTTTCATCTCATGCAATCATATGGATATTTTCAGGCAATATAGAGTAATTCCTTCTCAATATTTACCTGTATCTCAAGCATGAAAAATTTTACCTTCGTGAAAATACTGAAGTGTTTTAAGAGGCCTCTGTCGTATTCTTTGCTTCATTTCCTTTCCCATCCAAAGTCAGCTTTTCCTCCTTCCCTTTCGTTTCCCACGCAACCACCTCCCAACCCCTTCGGCCGCAGGAAGTGCTTGCATGACCACGTAAGGCATTCTGCGAACGTGGTCTTGCTATGCACCCGAGCCAATAACAGAAGCGCTGACGAGAGGAAGACGACGCACAGTGGTCTGAAATCGGAAAAAGCCGGACAAAAGTCCAAAATGGCTTTTTTTTTAGAGACAGAGAATTAAAACTTAGCATAAATACTCATTAATGATGGCTAATTATGTATTTGCATGCCATTTTACACATAATTCATCCGTTGCTGAGATGCAGCACCTCAAACATGACCAAATTTTCAAAAACGCGCGCGATCTCGTTTGCGTAAAACCATGCAGATGTGAACCAAAATCTTCAGTATAGCCAACAATATAGCCAAACCATCTGGTCAAAGGAATATTGTGTTTTTTATTCCATAAAAATCATACAATGCAACACCACCCGCTTAAGTTCAAAGATATTCGGAGATCGCGTGCGCTTTTGAAAATTTGGTCATGTTTGAGCTGCTGTATCTCATCAACGGATCAAATATATGCAAAATGGCACACAAATCTATAATTAGCCATCGTTTATGAGAATTTATGCTAAGTTTTAAGTCTCTATCTCAAAAAAATATTTTGTACTTTTTTTTTCGATTTTAGACCATTGTGCGACGGCACGTTTATCAGTCGGCGTCGGTATGTTAACGAAGTGAGAACAAAGCGTGATTGTTCCCGACTTGAGTTCTTCCTTTTTTTGCGCGACTTTCACTATCAATCTCCGGTGGACGAAGACGAGAGAACCACGGCGACTTATGGAAATATAATTTTCATATTTTAGGTACAGAAAACAATAAAATAGGGTCTATTCTGCATACCCTCAAAAAGTCAAGAAGATAGTGTCATCAAAATAAAAAATGCATCCATTTATTTAAGTATTCTACCGATTAAGGTAGGTTTCCATAGTTTTAAAGTAATATTTCGGCTGATCGCCTCCCTTGGTGAACTCTGTTAAATTCACAATAAGGCCTACTCCCCCTCATTCTATCTAAAAAATCTTATTCTCCTGCTTCCTCTGTCTGTTCACCCAACATTCTTCCCTCTAACACCGTTTTTATCTTCCCGTACTCGCTCAGGTATTGCTTCATTCACAGCTACTGTCTCCGTATCTCATCCGTATCCTCACCCAACATGTGCAGCACTTCGTTGTTCCTCCTCCTCTCCGTCCACTTCACCTTCTCCATTCTTGTGTCACGACAAAGGGACCGGTCGAGTGGGTTTGACGCATTCTCTTGTTTATATTTCTCTCATGCTTAATTATGCATATCAAATTTAGTTTGCCTAATAAAATTCGTACAAATGCTTAATTTTCTAGGATTATAATTTTCCTTTTGTCTAACATTGTTTTGCTGCTGTATCTTTAATTAGAATGGTAAATGTAGCGATTGGTTAAATCAAAGATGAATGTTTTGATTAGCTTGAAATAATACCGGAGACAATCGGGAAATTTTGTTTTTTCTGTGGCAAAGTTGGTGAGGCAGTTCGGGAGGAAAGTTGTTCGGGCGACCCAGGGTCCTATCCGGCTGGCCAAATGTTTATTTACGTTTCTCTCTCAACGATTTGGAAGGAATGAGGCTAATAATGAAATGTGCTTCCCATTGGTGGTGTTTGAACTCATCCATTTTTACGTTAATTATGGGAAACGGTTGCAAAAAATAACTCAATTTATCTATTTCACGTATTTTAATTAAATATTTTGATTAAATCTTTTCTAAAAAGAAAGTGATTACAGCGAGCATGTTGACAAGAAGTAAGTGGTCGTGGAATGTAATTTTTATAATTAATATAACTCGTTTACGCATGATAAAATGAAATTAAAGGCTTTTTGTTCTTTCCACACTTATTTTAATATTCGGCAACCTATTTTGACTTGTTCTACGTCATGCTCAAGCCCAACTTCCACGACGCGAGAAATTAAGACGCGAGCTTAGCGTGTGGAAAGTATGAAGTGCCTTTTATTTTATTTTAGCATGCATAATTTCCACAAAGTTAATTCACCCGCCATCAGTGGCGCCGACTCCATGGGGCCTGAGGGGGCCCAAGCCCCCTCGAAAATTGGTTATGGGTGTGACGAAAAAATATGCCAGCCTTGTCGATTTTCCCCGGAGTTTCCAGATATCAGGATTCGAGTTATCAGGGTTCTAATGCTGATCATATGACTCTTCTAAAATGCTTAAAAAACTAAAAACTCACTCTTATAAAATTTCCTGGGGCAGGATCCCCGGTTAGGGCCCCCCAATATTTTTTGTCAGCCGGCACCCCTGCCCACCGTCAACTTCGTTTACCCATGATGGTACCTCCTGATATCAGACTTTGTGTTCATGGTGAAGCAAGAAACTCAGTACTGTTCCACAAACTTTTATCAGCTGTCGAAACTAGTCGACAGCAAATAAAAGTTAGTGGAACAGTACTGGTTTTTTTGCTTCACTATGAATATGTCATCGTTCCACCAAGTCACGCCAAAATCAATTGATTTCAGACTTTGTGTTTTTCTAGAATCTACAGACATTGCCATTCACGTGTGAAACGTCAGTGACTGCAAGTAACTTTTAAAACTATATTTACTGAGAGTAGCTTTAAACTTTTCCAGCGTTAAAATTATCGATGATGCTGATGAAAATTATTTTGCTGCCATTATAATTTTTTATTGTAATTTTGAATCGTCGCTGATGGAAAGAATTTTATTTATTTCATTTCGCATCACAATAGCACCCAGAATAAGCTTCGGGGTGCGTTTGAAGACGTCCGATGGAAATACCCTCTATTGGCACACATTGTTAGTCGAGGAAATTCTGATCGACCACTTGCTCGAAAGACGTTTCCCTCGCCCGTTGCCATCCACGCGGGACACCTGTTATCTCTGCCAATTAGGAAAGCATTCTTCTTAAAGAAGACGTCAATGCCTGCGTTATCTTCGGGAAAATTTAATTGGAATTTCCATCGGGACAATGCTCGATTAAACGAAGCAAGCGGAGAGGGGGGGCCTCCTTTCAAAAAATGCCCGCAAGATTTATCTGCTAGCAAAATAGGCTTATTCAACTTGACAGAACCAATTGTGCTTCCGCCTCTCGTAGGAAGATTGAAACCGCGCGAGCATTAAGCGTCTAGACAGAGGCAGAGCTCTTCGTCAGAGTGATTTACTAGAATCGGCGACGGAGCGACTCGAATTGTAGCAAGTGGAGGAGAGGAAGACGACGGACAAGTAAATGAGCAGGAACACATGGCACTCTCGGAGGGGACGAGTTAAGGTAAAGGGTAGCAGGAGCCAGTTTCGCTCTGTGGCCATCGGAATTAAGACGCGAGCTTAAAGAGCGGAGGAGAAAAAAAATTGAAACGTCCTCGGCGCTTATTTTTTCATTTCGTTAACAAGATGAAATCATCCGCGTAGCAGTTCGAAGGGCAAGCCATGTTTCACGAGGCTATAATTTCGTACAGCCGTAATGAGGTGTCCCATGAAGTGCGTATTTAGCCAGTGAGGTCGTTGCGCTTTCCTCAGCTCATAACCGCATGCCTTGCATAATAATTGATGGCCAAGTTGCGACACGCAGGTCTCTATGCGGTCCGATAGGTTTTCCCATGTGACGACAGGCTTTCGCATGTATGACTTTGGTTGAAATTGACGTTTGGGGTAATTTTGGTACATAGAATTAACGAATAGCAACTGATGTCAAAGAGTACATAGTTTTTTTGGGAACTTACATGAGGGTGAACTGTGAACGTAAAGAATTACGTAATATTTTATAGGTGTAGATTCGGTAAGAACGTTAAAACCTCAATGATCAGCATATTAGGTTGTGATGTTGAGGATCGCTACCTCCTATCCACCAGATCAAAATCACCAGAAAATAATAACCATCCCGGAAATTATCAATATTAGCTGTGGCTATTAGCTTTATTATTTCTTGGCTTTATGCCTTGTCGGGACCAAGTAGGACTAGTAGGGCGTCATGGTGCTTTAATTATCGTGATTCTGGGCGCAACTCCGACTATGATATATTTGACAAATTCAGATCCTTCTTTGTTGAAATTTATAAAAAGAATCTTCTACTCATATTTTAATGATTGCATACTCGTTTTGCCGTCTGGTTTTGTCAGGTATTTTTATCAATTAAAATTTTGTTTTTATTTTAATTTGAAAATTGTTCTTTTAGTGCGTTTATTGTTAAGATACAAAATTTTAGTACAATATGAAAGGTATAAACAGCATATTGGTTTAAATATATATGATCGAAAATGAATTAATACATTAACATTTTTAGACGCGAACACAATATGAAGTTAGACGACAGTGTGAAATTTGATCTAACAGGGTTGTTAGGAATTATTAATTATAATAAAAATAGAAAAAAGCCGGCCTCGGTGGCGGCGGGGTAACGTTCTCGCCTGCCAAACAAGAGGTCGCGGGTTCGAGTCCCGCCTGGGTAGGTTTCCCCTGTCCAGGGCATGGTTGTTTGTGTACGTTTACTTGTTTCATTTGTAGAACACCCAGGTGTAAAATGGCTGAGCTGTATCCGGTGGTTTGAAAATAAAATAAAAGAAAGAAGTATCTTTGAAAAACTAATCATGGCAGGAGTTATTGGAGTGTCTGTTTTATTGTATAAGTCATAAGTAATTGTCAATCCATTCGGTTGGATGTATAATATCGGGATTGGAGTAAGTGACATGGTTGTTCTCAGTTAAATACTTCTCAAAGGATGGTGACCAGTAGAAGGAGTTTAATTTGGTCAAGGCCGTGAATTCGGATGAGGCCTGCAAAAGATCATGCGCTATGAGCTGTCGATTGATAAGTGGAATCTCATGCGTTACTCCTCACACGTCTCTCGACACCAGTATCTACCCCAGCTTTTTTAAAACTCTTTTCCTTAACTTGCTTCGCCTGTTTGCCCGTTTCACCTAAGTATGGGATATTTTCATTGATTTATTACCCACTTTCCAGTGTCAGATCGACTTGAAATTTTGCACACTGACTTTCTTCTAATGAGAGTGCTGTATTCAATAATTAGACATTTGAAAAAATTCTCCATAGTGCTCTAATTAATCAAATAATTTCCATATAGATAAATAGTTTAAATTTTCTCAATAGAAAGCGTTAGTTTCTTCTGGTACTTTTGACGCTGGGAGTCGTCGTAGGAAACGAGTTCAAGCCGAGTCCATACTGAAAGTTTGTTTTCCAAGTTTAACTTTTGTATATTTCACGATCAGATATAAGAAAAAATAATACTAAATAATATTGTTTTCAGGTACAACATTTTAAGGTTCATTGTTCAAAGATGCAATATATTGACGGTTCATACATCATTCATGAATCATAATCCCTAACAGTGGCGCAGCGAGGGGGGGGGGTTTGGGAGTTAAACCCCCCCCCCCCCCACCGAGCTCAGAGGAATATTTAAGTTTAAACCATTTTACTTAATTTGATTGATATTACAAATAGAATAGTGTAAGGATAAATAAAATATCCCTCAGAAAGCCGTAAAACTCACCATTTTGAACCGTTTATCTAAAAATTCCGCAATTTATTAATCTCGCACCTACCGCTTATCCTGGTGGGTGTTCCATACCCCCACACACCCCGGTATTAGTTGCACCTAAACCCCCCCCCCCAGCCTTAATTCCTGACTGCGCCCCTGATCCCTATTGCACCAATTACCACCACCACTGTTCAAAAAATTACCAAAAAATACGATTTCTGCGCTGCGATATGTTAAGGAAACGAGAGTGATAGTCATAACAACAAATTTGTTTGCATCAAAGTTCATTGAAATATTGATTGAACAAAAATTTACTTGTAATCGTTTTAAATTACGACGAAAGCGTTTTTTTTAGATGTATTTTTGTTTTGTATTTTTATAAAACCTTTCCTCACGGACACCTCTGACAGTATTCAGTTCCCCGGCAGAAGGATATGCATTTGTATAAGGATAGATCCTATAGTACACGTACTCTCCCACTTAGAGACTCGTACCCTTTTTAAAGTTTACTCTTTTACGGACACCATTGCCACGAGTATTTCGATTGAACTGTAAAAAATCAAGGGTATTTCAAATAAAAGGATTTTATTCAGCTGGCTTAAATTCCTACTCAATGCTACTAACAAGGAGACTTTGCGCAAGTGATGTCAAGAAAGGAGATGTAACCTTTGTTATTTGAAAGAAGACCCTTAGATAGGAATACTGTTGAAGGGTTTTGTCCATATAAGCCCGGGTTAGAGAGAAAAAAGCATTTCAAAATTGAAAAATACGGTCACATTGAATTTAATTAAAAAATTTCGCAAATTGTATCAAGTCCGGTTTGGGCTAGTGGGAGCTTGCCGGGTTTTCGTTTTGAAAGACCGGGGTTTGAGACTCGGAGGGAGTAAAATTTTTTTCCAGTCTGCCACTTTCTCCATTTTTTGTAATCTGTTCCATCTTCTTCAGATTTGTTGATTTCAGACGTTTTACATTTTTTTTACTTGAATGCTCTTCGAGAATAAGCCCTAAATTGACATTTATGTCGCTAGCTAGCCTTTGCTTCGAATTATTCTTTCCGTTGCTAAGATTTATCCAAGGGGTGATAAAACAGTGCTGTTGGCATCGAAGTGAAGGGAACTTATTTCAAAAGCAAAAGATTTTAAACATATTGTCTTCGAAGAGTTTCCCAGGTTTCTCCTGTGATTAGATTTTTACCCGTCTACCTATATGATCAATACATGTAAGCATAAAAATGAGGTTTTCCTTTAGGTGTTCTCCGACTTACCGACACCTCTCACTTACGGACACATATTCGAGGACCGTAAGTGACCGTATATGAGAGATTTCACAGTATTATGATCTGATCTACAATGGCATGTTGGCGTACTTAAGATTTCTCACTATTCGTCTCTCTTGCTACTCGCCACCCCGCACTCCCACCCGCTTTGGCAGGGGCGTAGCCAGGGGGGGGGTCCAGACCCCCCCCCGAAATATAATAACACAATTATTGTCCTTCATAAAAGAAAAGAAAATATTGAAAAATCATGAATTTTCAAAATGTTTCTTTAACAAATTAAGTTTTTTCGATCATGAAAAGTGTTAAAATTAGTTAAAAACCCATTACTTATTACAAAAATTTCCCCCCTGGTTTTGGACACCACCCGAACGAAATTCCTGGCTACGGCACTGCGCTTTGGCCTAACTCTGTTGTCAGGGGCGCCTTGCGGTCGTGAATTTGGGGGGGGGGGGGAGGTTTGCGCTGGAGGAATGAGCAGGTGCGCCGCTGTGGAGTGAGGAATTACGAAACGGTTCTGGTCTAATGGAAGGAGGAGGGGGATGTTCTCGGAGATGGATGAGGATGGAGATGGAAGAGATTTGCTCAAATGGAGAAGAGTGGTGACGGGGTGCAGATGGAAAGTCCCTCCCGGAGGAAGAGGAGCTCTCTCTCGCCTCGAAGCGTGCGTGTTTCGCGAGGGAAGAGGATTGGCCCGTGGCCGTGAATTTATGAAATAAGCGCCCGAGACAAAACGCCTCCGCCGTGTATGGGTGTGGGGGTTTAACATTTCAAGCTTGTCACTCGCGTTTTAAGCCTGTTAAATGTGCCGCCACAGCTAGACGGAAGCGGCAGGTTTTGAAGCTAGGCACTCCAGCGCTCTCGTCCGAAAGAAGGGAGTCGTGGGTGCCACGGGAAATGACATAAGATTAGAAAGAAAGGGATCGGGTACACTATACGTCTTAAAGGGAGATATAAACTTATCAACCGATGTAGAATAATTTCAAACGATTCAAGCGTGGCATAGTGGAAGTTATTGGAACATTATTATTATTATTAAAGTATTCTACCGATTAATGTTGGTTTCCTCGGAGATTTTAATAAATATTCTGACAGTTCCCATCCTTTGGTGAACCTCCCCCTTAAATTCACAATAAAACCTAATCTCCCTTATTCTATTCAATAACTAGAGAGCTAGAACTAATATTCTTTCAATATTAGTTCTAGTTCATTTGAAAATGACCAGATTGGCGCCCATGCGATTCCACTCCACGTGACGTCACAGGGACTTAGTTTCTATACGAGTAGATAGGAGTTTTACATTGTCGGAGATTACTTATGCATGCATGAGGCACAGAGCTCAGGGAAACATCTCTTAACAATCACACATTAAAAATACCTAAGTACGGAAAGTTTCCTTCGTTTGATAGGGGAATAATAATTCTTATTTAAGCCAAGCGCTACCTGCTAGCAGGGTACTAAGCTACCTGCTAGCAGCCTGCGTCGTATCAGCGCTCAAGCCTCGCCCCAAGGTCATCTCACACGCCGACAACTGGAATCAGAAATACGTCACGCGGACTGTTCCCATCATTCCTACTTAGCCGTCGCGTTTTCGCGCGCTTGAAAATTTTCACTTTTCGTTTAATCGCGAAAAATACATATCGTCATTCGAAAATCCAAGAGCATGAAATTCGCACTCCAGAAGTAATTTAAGCATCTCGATTTGAGCATTAAAAAATTAATAGGAAACCACCCTATTGTTTGGTTGTGGGGGGCGTGGAGGGTTCACGGAGCCTTCCTACCTCTGAAATAGTACTTCGGTCTATTTTGGAGAGGGTTCAAGCAGTCCAGTTGCACCATTTGCACAACCCCATCAAGTCAAATCGATCCCCAGTGGACAAGGAACGCGTAAGCAATACGAGAAGATCGACTTCGGAGAATAACGGAGACTGCTGCGCCCGGTATGTGGACCGACTTTTGAAAGTGACTGTACACCGGCCTAGCAGAGATCATTTCTACTTACGGCATCTACATTTGGAATTCTCTCCCTGAGGATCTAAAACGGAAGGGCTCTAACCATGAATTTAAACATAAATTATACATGGCTGTACTCAATGGAAAGCGATAATAAAACATTAAAAATAAAAAATACAATACAGCCTACGTATTACATGTATTGTTAAATTTTAATCTTTGTTTACTTTTTATCTTATTATTATTTCTGTATCATGCTGCTATACCGTTATTACTTGATTATTTCATCTACTTTGAGCTTTTAGATGAGCCAATAGGGTAGTTTCCTTCATCAAAGAAAACGAAAGGCATTGATTGCGATTCGTTACCCACCATTAGTGTATTCATAAGATAAAGATAATTTGCTCTTAGAAATCACAGTTTAGACGAATGTTTATGGTCAATTTTCACCTCATTTGAAATAGGACAGATTGGCGCCCATGCGATGCCAATCCACGTGATGTCACATGGGCCTAGATTCTATACGAGTAGATAGGAGTTTTACATCATCTGAGATTACCAATGCATACATGAGGCACAGGGAAACATTTCTCAATAATCCCCTATTAAAATTGCCAATGGTCGGAAAGTTTTCTTCATTTGAAAGGATGTTAATTATCCTTATTTAAGCCAAGCGCTACTACTAGCAGGGCACTCTACGCTACCGCCATGCTCGGCAGCAAGCAGCCTGCATCGTAGCGGCGTTCATAGCCTCGCACCCAGGTAGCCTCACACAGCAGCAGCCAGACGTCACAATGACTTTTCCCATCATTCCTACTTAGCCGTCGCGTTTTCGGGCGATTGAAATTTTCACTTTCCATTTAATCGCGAAAAATAGATATCGTCATTTAAAAAATGTAAAAGCGTGAAAGTAACTTTGCTTCCTTGTTCACATATTTATTAAGAGCTATTTCTGTGGCCGAGACATATGGCGGTCCCGGAGGGCGCGCGCCCTCCCTTACTGGGCCGCTAGCATTGCCGAACATTGCAGAATCACAATTGTAACTTTTTTTATATCATAAGATGGCATTGTCTTGAATGTGTGTATTACTTGACTTGACTTTTTTTTTATTATTACCTGGCTCGGGTGAGGCCAAAATCCGGCCCCCTCTTCCCCCGAGCCAGGGCTCTTTTACATAGGTATTTAAGTTCATTATTACAGTACAAAATGATATCGGTATGCATTATTTTCTTCTTTTAGTACATTTGGTTCAGCTTCGTGGACATTAATGGTCATTGGATGTAAGGCTGGTCAAGTCTTTTCTTTGCTTCACTCGAGTTCATCTCAGGAAATCCAGCATAGGTATACGATATGTATACGAAAAAATAATTAAAAAATAAAGAAATAAATAATTAATTGAAGCAATGTTAAAAACAAATACCTTGAATACGCATAAAAGTATAGGCTGCATTCTCACCAATCAGTGAAGGACACGAATAAAAATCAGACGAAGTTGGAATAAAAACGTTAAAACATTAAAATATTCTGGTAATCAGAATTGAAAACTTAAAAGAAGTCACAAAAGGACATTTTAAGATAAACTGATTCTAACTATATAAAGTTTTGTTATAAAAAATGACATAAATAAATCAGTTTAAACTAAAATTTCTAAAACGTTGCATGTAACTTAATCATTTTTTACTGCGAAAAAATTACAGGTAGCCCAAGATATCTTTTGTGCCCCCCCTTGAGTTTTTTTCTGTGTCCGCTAATGCCTATTCTGATGATATTGAATATTGTTGATGATACAAAGATGCCGAGATCTGGATTGCCACAGATCGAAGATACAGTGCCACGAGGCTCACACTGCGTCTACAACTACGAGGTACCGTGCAAGCCACCACGAGGGATTGTGGAACGGAGTGGTTCTACACCAGGCATGCAGCCAATGGGACTGCATAGAGGAAGCCCTATTCTATCCCATGGAAGGCTGATTTCTGCTGCCACTTCGGTCATCTAACGATCTGATCGATGGATCATTCTTCCTCATAGGATGATCCTCCAAGATCGTTAGAATATTAATAGCTTGCCTGGTTTCGCTTATAGTAGGGCCCTCTTCGCTTCTATTGCGCTGAGGTGTTTTTCCCTGTCCCGTTCCTTCCGTACCTTTCCTTTCCCAGAGGCGTCGTCGGGCTCCTATCGCGGCGGCGCCTCTTTCCTTTTCCCTTCCTCTCCTCCCCCTCCCCGGGTGATCGGGCGTGTAAGCCACGGGCTTGGTTCCCGGCCCCGGTGCGTTGTATCCTTCGAAGGGCTCCCCTGAGCCCTCATACCCCCCCCGCTTAAAACCTGCCTATCCGATTTCTCTGAATATTATGCTATGGATGGTGATGTGATGTATCAAATTCACAACTTTTCAATTTTATTCCTCCCAATTACAAAGATTACTTATAAATAATGTATATTATAGGAAAAAAGTGGATCGCATTGCCGCGGACATTTTTGAAAACCGATGAAAATACGACCGAAGTGACAACAGAAATCAGCTTCTATGGGATGGAATTGGGCCTCATGTATGCAGTCTCATTGGCTGCATGCATGGTGTAGCAACACCCGGTGCCACACACCCTGGTGGTGGCTTGCACCAGTGGCGTAACTATGGGGGGGATGAGGGGATAGATCCCCCCCAAAGCCTTAGAGAAATAAAAAAATTAAAGATATTGTCTATCTATATTAACTGCATCTGCTTATAGTTAAATCTTTAGTGCAAATGTTGTATAAAAATGTATTTCCAGGCATGTAATTTAAAAAAAATTAGCCGTTTGCCCCTCCCCCGTCGCCAGCCCTAACCATTCCATCCCCGCCCCCCCAAAGCACATTCCTAGTTACGTCACTGGCTTGCACGATATCTCGTAGATGTAGACGTAGTGTGAGCCTCGTGGCACTGTATGGTAGAACTGAAGGGTGGATAACAGGAGATGGGAGAGGAAAGGAGCCGTGTATATTTCTGCCAGGGAGGTTGAATTGAAGGGGATGAATGCGGAGGATGAAGGCACAGATACGGGTGTGAGAAGTGAAGGGAATTGGGGAGGGGAACGATGGGGGGGGGGGGTGTAATTAGAACATGCGATGCTACCCAGTCGAGGATAATGAGAACCGGGGCTTGATTTATGGGTCAGAAAGTTGCGTTGCCCGCCCCTCCCCTCCCTAACCTCATCTCCCGCCCCCGACGGCGCGCGGCCTCCCTCACCCCGTATGATGCTATGCCAACACCCCACGCCATACTCCTCATTTGGAAGCTATTCTCTCGCCACATGGCCCCACCCGACTGTCTCCAACCCAGCTCCAGGGCTACGTCTTTTTATCCATTTGTCCATCCCAGTTAATTTCATTTAAGTGCGACTCAGTCGTGCGCAAAGTTTCTCAACCATACGAATATTGAGGTTATTTTTATTTATTAAGTTCTAAGATTGGTGCACGACAGCACTATATCTATACCTTTTCCCAGCTAGTTCCCTGACTTCCCTGACGCTCTTCACATCTTTCTTTTTTTCCTAATCTTCATCAAGTACTCGGCGAGATGTAGACCCCGTGGAAAGACTTCGGCTTGGAGCTGCTAGTGACTCGGAGGCTGCGCACTATCCTTAATGCCGCTTTACACGGGGCATGGAATAGCGCAGGTTAGAACTGTATTAATTTATAAAATGGCGTGGAATTGCGCGAATGCATGAACAAAATTAGAACAGAGGCTATTTTGCCATCTCACGTCCACGCATTCTCGCATGTGTTCTAGCAATCCACCGCTTTACACGACGCAATTTTGACTGCTACTTCGTACACCCGTCAGATTGTGCAAGTGCGTGCCCCGTGTAAAACGGCCTTTAGACTACTTGAACAATCGCTCACCACGGAGAATATAACATTAGGACCCATTAGGACCTATTTTTCCAAGTCAGATAGAAACGATATATTGAGAGAGAAATATTTTTCGAACGGATAGATGTGGGAATCCGTTTTCCCCTCAAACAAGTAGATCTTTAGTAATTACTAGTAATGCAGCTAACATTTTTTTCTCAGTGAACAATTTTCCCCCATTTTCATTTTATTTTATGGATATAAGGTAGAACTGAAGGTATGATGCAAATTTTAAAAAAAGCTAGAAGTTCCCGTGGAAATACCTCCGTTAAGACGGCCAAAGACTCCACTCCGCGGTGTCATAAAACGACCATTTTCGAAGTAGAATCCTGAGGGTCAGGGATCGGTGAGTGAAGAAGGTATAAGGGCCTGGTATCTTTCTGGTAGGTCTTTTTGTATGAGTCCCAGGAAAACAACTCACTTTGTCGAGGTTTGAACGCTTTTAATAGAAGTATGGTCTTCGATCGTATCCAAAGAAAACGAAATGAACTTCGATGAAATGTGCAATTACATCGCATGAAAAACCTCCACTGTCTTCACCATAGACCATTTGAGAATCGGTGTCTTGAAGCAAAACATAAAAACGGTGAATGCTGAGCGTTAAAATCCATATAGCTTCAATAACCTTACCGCGTCGCGGCTAATCCAACTCCCGACGCGCGGAGACGAACCCGGCCGCGCGATCGAAAAATCAATGTGATTTCCGGCGACGCAAACTTATTTCAAAGAAAGCTGCATAAAGACCTCAATATATCTTCAAAGAATGCTCTCATATAAGTTACTCTGCGCGACCTTGCCGAAAACCTATTTGAAACTCTACCTAAATGTAAAACTTCGTCGAAAAACAGTATCCGCCATTTTGTTACTGCACGGTAAGAATTTATGGACTGTATTCTTTAAGATTACGGAAAAATAAAGAAAAAACACCATGCCAACAGATTACGTGGTTTTTTATTCGGCAAGAATCCACCCATAACTTCACCATCCACTTACTTTGAAAGATTTTCAGAGAAAATTGAAGACGGGCGTTTTTATGGAAATTTGCTCACGTTTGAGCCTCTGTATCTCAGAAACGGGTAAGATCAATGTAAAATGAGGTACATATCAATAAATTTCAATCATTTTTGAGTATACCTGCGAAGTTTCAAGCTTATAACTCAAAAAAATCCATTTTGTAATTTTGTCCGGCTTTTTCCGATTTCCGCCCACTGTGCGCTGTTCTTCTTGGCATCTTTCCTTATTATGTACGAGAGACGATTCAATTCAAAATCGAAGTCTGATGAAGGAACGAAGCAGGCACATAACTGTGGTACTTCCAAAGATTTGTCTGATGAGGCTCAACTCTCTTCCCAGATAAATAATTACGCAGTAAATTCGATGTCTTGCACGATAGATTCGCATGCGAATCGTGCACGATCGGCCGACCGCTTCTCTTAAACATCGCTGTTGCACTCGTTCAAACAAACTAGAACAATTGAACCAAATCGAATGATAATTTACCCAGCGTCACAAGCTAGTTTAGTGATAACCTATTGTCAAAAAATATTAGGACTGCTTAGAATAAAAATGAGCGTGAATTGTTTAGCATTATCAGGTTCTCTTTTGTGCACCACCCATGGTATTACTTCATTTGTAATAAGACAACGTAATAATGACAAGTGAGACGCTTATTGAGATGAGTCATTTCTTTAATAGAGTCCAATATTTTTTCAAACCATGTAATATCCGGCAATTATCTTTCTTAAGTTCCGACCAATTGCGGACAGAAAGAAAGACTTGCGCTACTCTGTATAAAGTAAATTGTCTGGTTGGACTCACCGGAGCAGCTCCTAATAGCGCCCTCGGCGCGTTCATTAAATGTCGACCTGACTCTTTTTTTATTTATCGTGTTTAACGTGCATCCAAATTATTAATAAAATTATAGGATGAAAGGTTTTAACAAAAATAAATTCAAATTCTATGAAATAGAGTCCAGACTGGTCATGCACATACATTATTTTGATTTAAAAGTTCATTTTGTACACAATTTCCATCACCTTCAAGAAAAATTACCTTCGATGCTCTAATAAATTCGGGTTGCTACATAGCGTATTAAAGGAATTACAAATTCTATTTAAAATAGTCACTTTTAACATTCATAACATAAAAAGTCTTCTTGTGCATAACTTTGTTATTTGGAACATTTATACGTATTCGGCCAGTCAGAATGCTACTTCCTCCTTTATTTATGCGGTCATGTAAAAAACAATGAATCTTATTGTAATCTCCTTGTACATAGTCTTTGAATCTCTAATGTTTGTATCAAGCTCTTGTACTGGAACAACAGAGAAATAAGAGTCATCTACCAAGATCGCAGCACGATTTCCCTAGTTTTCCGCAGCGTTGTCTAGATGATGTCTCCATGCTTCTGGGTTTCACCGCGTGGATTTTCTTTGCGACGACAGTTTCTCCGGTATTCCAACCGGTGTCCTCAGGTCAATGTCGGGATTCAATTTTTGGTGACTTGTATAGTGCATTATTGGCGCCAATTTTTCATGCTGGATGCTGATTGGACCACCTTCTTTTATCTCGTATGACCCTCTTCCACGAGCTGTGGAGAGGGTAGCCGTCTTCTCTATTCATGTTTCCAGGTGTCTTGAATATTTCGATAGCCTCCTTTATCAGCCTGGGAAAATATCTATTTTCTTTTGCAACAACTGTTGCTTGGTCAAACAATATCTGGTGTCCAGGTTTACTCCATGGATGCTCCGCAATGGCGGGGAGCTGAAATTGCTTATTTCTTGTGGCTCTTCTGTGTTCCTGGATGCGCAATGAAATTAATCAAATCTATATAAGTCACCAAAAATTGAATCCCGACATCGACCTGAAGACGCCGGTTGGAATACCAGAGAAACTGCCGTAGCAAAGGAAATCCACGCGGTGAAACCCAGATGCATGGAGACATCACAATTTCCCTAATTTAAAGCAGAAGATTGAGATGGGCTGGCCTCGTACACAGGAGGGAGCTTGACGCCACATTGAGAATGGTGGCAGAAAAAAATCTTCCATGAGGCAGGGTGCCCAAGACTATGGTGGGGTGATCAAGTGCAGGAATATATTATGCAAAGGCTCCACGTAACACCGGTACTGATGCAGGACCGAGACAGATAGCGAGCAACTATAGACGAGAACAAAACCTTTTGGCCACATGGATGGATATATGGTGATGGAGATTGATGAGAGCTCTATTTTTCCGGTTTTGGATCCGTCACCTACCTCCCCAGCTATTTTCGCAAATAATGGACGGCTTTAACCCTTTCGAAAATGAGTTGATGACGCTCCACGCTCGGGACACCGTTTCTTAAAGATGTCGTCAACATATCTACCCCGCATTATACGATGTTTATAATCTTGAGATCGCTTCATTGTATCAGGGAGTGGTCCTCCTAGGACGAGTTGATGAACAGCAACTACAACTACGTCATCCACTGGAAAATAAGTGATGAATTTCGCGTCAATCTATTTTAAAATTGTGAGGAAATGCCTAAATGGGAAATATAATTTTCTTTCTAGTCTGTCTTTTCCTCCCTTTGCCGTATTCTTTTAGAGAATTACGATTTCGGGTCTGATAATAGTCCCCCTTAATGAGGACTTTTTACTCAAGTGAGCGTCTTCTTACTCTTTATTATAGAATTAGTTCTTTGGGCTCATTGAGGCTGCTCCTTCCTTGCCAAATGTTCCTACTTCCCCTGTCCCCACAAACTTCCTTCAGCTTTCGATGAAATCGAAGTGTGCCCACACCGATGATTATTTCGTTTGCCTCCATTTCCATTTGGAAAGTCAGACGCATTCTTATGTATTGTAGATTGCTAACCTTTGAAATGGCGTCCACCGCTTGACTCATTGCACACCCTCAGGAATGCCAACACTGAATTTTCCGTGCTAATGTGTAGATCATCTCTAAACGTCCTATTCAAATGACGCTTATTGCATACCAGAGTAATTACACAGTGACTAGGAAGATAATCAATGTCTGTGCATGGAGCTAAAATTGAAATAGCAAAAACTCTTATCGCGTCGTGGAAATAGTTGAATATATCCACTGGTATAGTTCGATGTGTAGGAATAAATAAGAATGGAGACAGTGAAGTGGACGGAGAGGTGTAGGAACGACAAAGTGCTGGACATAGTGGGTGAGGAGGGGCAGCTTCTGGATGAGATAGGGAGGAGATAGAAGGTATGGATGGAGGGAGTGCTGAGTGGGGAGGGGATGATGAAAACAGTGTTGGAGGGCAGAATTTTGAGTAAACGAGGGAGAGAAAGGAAGGAAATAGGTTTTAGAGGGAGTAGGCCTTTTGTGAATTTAACAGGGAGATCCACGAAGAGAGAGGAACAGCCATAATATTTCCATTTTATACTCCATGGAATCCTGCCGTAATAGGTAGAATAATTAGACAACAACATGCTTCGTGTCATACTTGGAACTTCAAGTAATTTTCTAAAGGCCGTTTTACACGGTACACAGAATTGCGCAATTTGACGTACGTGCGAAGGCGCAGTCAAAATTGCGTCGTGTAAAGCGGTGAATTGCTAGAACACATGCGAGAATGCGCGGATGCGAGACGGCAAAATAGCCCCTGTTCTAATTTCGTTCATGCATTCGCGCAATTCCACGCCATTTTAGAAATTAATGCAGCTCTAACCTGCGCAATTCCGTGCCCCGTGTAAAACGGCCTTAACTCACCACGTGTCATAGTGCAGATCTTCTCCGTCCTTTCGATATTATGTAACATCTAGAGTACTTGCGAATAAATTTTATTTCCTGGTTACGGTGCGTTACGCTGCTGTTCTTTCATTTTTAATTTATACATTTGCATTTATATAAATTTTCAAGCCGTAAATATAGTCATCTTTCTTGTCGATATTCAATTTGGTTATGGAAATATGGACATCGGAGTTTATTTTCCTTATAGTTGACTGAATATAGAAACAATTCTCGATGATACATGGAACATGCAATGTAGCATGTATCTATTTATTTATCCATCTATGTACCTATTTAAATGTAAAGCCTCTGAAGCAGACTTATAATTAATTATTTTTGCTATCTTAATGGAATACTGATGAAAAACTGTATTATGAGTGGTTAAATACAAGTATTGGTTTTAGATTAAGTAATGCATTTAAAAGAGATGGTACTGGGTGAAACTTGAGGTCAGTGGTTGTAACCAAGACCAGAGCAAAGGCAACCTCTGACCCTTGCAAATATCAATTCCACATCTATAATTATTGTTTCCCACTTCGAAAATTTACTCGCAAATAACGTTTCTCTGATTTTTTTTTACGAGAAGACGCGATTATAGCTGGCAAAGGTTACAAATTATTCTTGTTTTGCACTAAGATTTTCCTTGACCTTGATTACCGGCGAATCGAAGTGAATATCTACGTATGAGTAAAAGGAATTTAAGCCGTCTTTTTTTCTAGTGAATAGTTTAATGATGGTAAATTATGCTTTCCCCCACCCATGTCACTATACTCACAGGAACTGAAACTCGCCAAGTAAAAGCGCCTCGTTCCATTTTGTTTATATTGTTATATTCTCATGATATTTGCTTTGATTTGAATTTCAAGTCTTAATTTCAATTTCCTCTCTATTTCACAGTAATCTATTATATGAAAATGCTCTGAAGCTCATTTTCCTTGCATTTGGCTGGCTTTTGAAGGATGCCTCAATAATAAATGGAGCGTACAAGATTTGCTCTTTCCACTATCGAATACAATTTTCAAGCACTAAGCCGTTTTTATTGTCAAAAGAGTACACTTCAGCCTGCTGAAATTTCATCTTCAAAATGTGATATATTCTGAATTGTATATATGTTGTCTGCTCCAGTGTTCCAATCATTAATTTGGCCATTATCAGGAAGAACGTCAATTACTATATATATACAAATATAACTGCCACTTACATTCGTATTGTCCTTAGAATTATTTATTGTCCATTAATTTCGGAAGAAACTGGTTATTTAAAGTCACGAGTAATTAATTTTTGATCTTGCCTACGTTTAATACTCAACTCTGAACCATTTTGGCGATAAGTGTAATCTTGCTGGTACACGCATTACAGATATTAGCATTATAGTCTTCCCAATGATATTTCATAAGCTTTTCATTCCTTCAGATATCTGCCGTGGGGTAGGGATAAAGAATCTGCCGTAAATTATCTTATTGTGAAAGACAAGATTTGCTTTTCATCCTTGCACCGTCTGGGCGTCTAATATGTTTAAGGGTAGAACATGTATTTCACGGAATTTCGTTACTCGAAGGTAGAAATGCAACCAGTACGAGAGCAAAAGTATGGAAATACCACTTGGTTGACTGCGATATATTGCGTAAGTCTTCTTCCATTTGGATATAAAAATCTATGTTTATATCGTAATTAATATTGCTGAATATTGGTGCCGTCAGTAGAGCATTTGAAATGTCACATATGGTTTTAGAGTGAAAGTTAATATCTGATCCGCCCATGAGGCATGTATTGCGGATTAAGAAAGGAGCCGCCGGAGAGAAATAAGTTTTCTCACAAGTCTTGGACAAAATTTATATTTATCATAATTTACCCTTTATTCTGCTTCTTCATTCAGTCTCATGAACGCCGTATTATTTTTTTTGCAAATCTCAAGGCATTGATTCTCATCTGTGCTTACCATAGACTATCCCACGACATCTTAAGACCGGTGCAAGATGCCTACGCGACAGGTATGAACTGAGAAAAAATTAATCCGCTGAAAAACCCCCGTGAGAGCAAAAGTGGAATAATGTGCAAAACCGGTTGTGCATTTGAATTAATCCTCGGGGAATATCCACGGAGGAGTTATTATACACGGGCGTTTAAGACGTCCGCCAATCGAAACGTAATGTACTTAATGTCATTCCGATGCTTGGCTCGGCTTTTTTTCTTTACCACGGTATCCAGAGTATTCCAACGAGGTTCCTTGTCGAGCAAAATCTCCGCTAGTCTTGAGGCCCAATAATAATGCGGACTTCATTACCTTTCATGATCTGCATCCTTCTGGACGTTGTAATCGCGGCGGTGCAAGATTTGTTCGCAACCCTCTCCCTCTCTTTTCGCTCCATTCCAGTTTAAAGAATGCGATTTTCTCACAGATTAATTTTATTTGTGTCTCTCGTGTCGTATACTGTGGGAGGAACTGGCTCCCGGTCTGCCCTTAAATAACATCCTTCAACCCTCCGCCCCTCCGTATCACTATACGTGGTGGATACTCCATCCCGTCCTATGGAGATGAAGAGAGGGAAGAATTATTTTTTTCTAAATATTTTTCTCTAAGAAAAGTCTCTTCTCTTTTCGTACCACTTATTCCTCCATTCTCTCTTTCTCTCCTTTGACCGAGTATCTCTCGGACGTAATGGAAAGGTTTTGAGAAGAGTGGGAGAAGAAGAAGAAAAAAAAAGAGACTGTGAAATTTAAATTTCGAACCGACAAGAGGGTTTTGGATGGTGGGAAGAAAGGAAAGCCATCTCAAGTCCCTTTCACTGGAGTCCGTGTGATGCGGGTGAGATACAGCGACAGGTCGGAATCCTTGAGGCGAGCGGGCGTTTCTTTCTTCCCAGTCGTTTTGGTTCGTTGTAGAGGCTGCGTAGAGGAGGAGATGGTGTTATAGAGAGGGTTCTGGAGGAGGGAATTGTGGGTAGGAATTTGAGTGGAGGCAAATACGGAGTGGTGGACAAGACACCTTCGACTAATGGGGGCGATGGAAGTGATGCTGGCAATCATAGTCAGTAGCCACGATTTTACGTTGGAACTTCTTGAGTCAGGAGAATGATCTGGTGCTTTCCCGGCGATTTGAGTGCATAAAGTGCTCTCGGGTTTCCATCCGGACGAGAGAGTTCAAAATGTCCGAAGAACGAATATTAAAATAGAGGATTCTCAATTCCGCTGCTTGAATAGGGTAAGAAAAGATCCAAAGAAAACGAGAGGCATTGATAGCGATTAGTTACCCACCATTCGCCCATTCATAATATGCAAATTAATTGGTTTTAGAAATCCCATTTTAGACGAATGTTCATGGTCAATTTTAACCTCATTTGAAAAAGGCCAGATTGGCGCCCATGCGAAACCACTCCACGTGACGTTACAGGGACCTAGATGCTATTCGAAAAGTCCGGAGTTTTACATCGTCTGAGATTACCAATGCATGCATTAGTCACCGAGCTCAGGGAAACATCTCTTATTAGTCACCTATTAAAATTGCCTATGGTCGGAAAGTTCCTTCGTTTGATAGGGTATTGATAATTCTTATTTAAGCCAAGCGCTAAGTGCTAGCGGGGTTCTCTGCTACCTACTATCAGCCTGCGTCGTAGCGGGGCTCATATCCTCACACCAAGGTGGCCTCACACGGCGGCAGCCGGAACCAGAATGACGTCACATGGACGTCGTTTTCGTGCGCTTGAAAATGTTCTCTTATCATTAAGCTAAGAATAGATGTCGTCATTTAAAAATCTAAAAGCGTGAAATACGTACTCCATGTGTAATAATCTTTCGCTCTGGGCAAAACAATATAGGAAACCACCCTATTGTTGTCGCTCCGCGCGCATTAAAATCAGATTTCAAAATCGCCACTCGCAGCGCTACCAGTCATCTTTATCAATTGTTCACGTGGAAAAACACGGAATTAATATGTAACTGAGCCAATTAATCATATGAACTACATATTTAACGCTTGCGAGATGATTGTCAACTAATAATACCGCTTCAACTACGGCTAATGGCGTAAGTCACACTGACCGAGATACTTTTGCTTAGTCGCACCGCCGAAAGAAATGCGCGCGAAACGTACACAGATATGATGCTTAACCGCCATGTTTTTGGGCCTCCGTTAATGGAGTCCTTAGGTCCGACGTTTCATCTTACGTCACGCTCCTTGTCTTTAAGGAATATTGTTGGTTCCATGGTCTTGTATTTTGTACTCGCGGACCAGATCTATACTTCCTTTGTCCAGCTGTTTCCAAAGATGCTAAGTACAGCTCTGACGTGACGCAGCGAGGGGGGGGGGAGTTTGGGCTCAAGATAAATTTTAAAAATTAATCCATTTTACTTAATTGGATAAATATTACTTAAAGTATAGCGTAAGGATTAATAAAATATCCATCAGAAAGCCGTAAAACTTATTATTTTTCATAAAAATTTTCTGAGGGAGGGCATTCGCACCTCCCGTGCCGGGCTGGCAAAATCACATGCTGGTGATTGATCACCCCCTGCCGAACACCCTAGTGGTGGCTCGCTGGGTATTATGTAGATGTAGATTGAGCGCGAGATCTGAACACTACGCCGCACGGTTGTAACGCAAGAGAGCGACTTGCACGAATGAGAGTTACGTCGGCTGCAAGGAAAAAATTTCTGGGAAGTACTTGAAAAAAATACCGCAAAATAGTGGAATTTTCTCAAGCGTTAACTGTGTATACGAGCATATGGTTAGTCCTTCCCAGTCTGCAAAAAGGGGAATAGGGTAATGGAAAAAGTAAGAATAATGAGGTCGGTGTGTGGGAATGATATCGAAGAGTTTTCCTCTCCTTGCTTACCATCATTATTAGTTTTTGCGTTCTTTTCCACCAGTAGGTAGGTACTGTTAGACAAGATATTCCCCTCCTGAAATCAACCTCTTTCTTTACTCGCTCTGAAGTTCCTCCCTGCATTCCACAGTCTCATTCTCCCCACAGTATAAGATATTCGATCGTGCCATGAGATGTAAATTCGTTCGTAAACTACCCGCAAGAATATGTCAAATATTTTTAAAGAGAAATGCAAAGTGAGCTAGCTGAAAAAATGATAGAAATTATTCGTGTCCCCTCCGTTGAAAAAAGCGGTCTGGTGTCCGCTTGCGTTTCGAAAGCTAGCTAAATATCGAATGAGGATGGGACTTTGGGACACGAAGACATGAGCTCTCCTGAAATTATGTTATTTACGAAAATTACATTCACAAGTGTCGTGTGCTATTTCTGTTTACACTTCCTCCTTAGCCTTCATCTGATCATGCCTTGAAGCTATACAAAAAATACAATTTGAAGTTCTAACTATTGAGTATTCAACAAACTTAAATCTCCATATCGATGGCTAAGTTATAGCAAAAAGTATCTCAAAATTTGGCCACTTTGAGACAGGTATCTTAAACAAAGTGTAATGACATTTAAAAAATAAATTCAAGCAAAAACAACTCTTTGTTTGCAAATGTATGCTTCTTTTTCAGTTTTATGAACTTTTGGTTTTTAATTTCAGTGAACAATTGAAAATATGAATCGTTTCTTTTGCTCTCCTATAAAGGTGCTATTTTTGAGATACGTGTTGTTAGAACTTAGCCATCGATATAGTGCTTCAGGATGAGTGGTGTATGCGTGGTGTGTAATCACCCCGTGCCACACTCCCTGGTGGTGGCTTTTATGCTACCTCGTAGGTGTAGATTAACCTTTTCTGGATACTTTTTATCCCATTAATTAATGAGAGTGGAGTAGCATCGTCAAAGATTCCACCCAATAACCACAAAATTACGGAAAAACTAAACACAATATAAAAAACGATAGGGAGTGTGGTTGCCTAGTGGGCTTGACCTTGGGGCGAACGGTCTTCAGTTCCAGTGGCGCAGCGATGGGGAGGTTTTGGGGGATAAAACCCCCCCTAGAGCTCAGAAAATTTTTAAGTTTAATCAATTTCACTTAATTTGATTAATATTACTTATAGAAAAGTGTAAACATTAATAAAATATCCCTCAGAAGGCCGTAAAACTCACCATTTGGAACCATTTATCTGAAAATATTTCGAGGGGAGGGCCTCCGTACCTCTCACTTACCCTGGCGGGTATTCCACACCCTCAGACACCACAGTGTTTTGCGCCTAACCCCCCCCCCCCCCAGGCTTAATTCCTAGCTGCGCCCCTATTCAGTTCAAATGAATAGCTAATTGCAGAGAGGCATCATGTTCAAGCTGGACGATTTTTCTTTTTATTCTTTAAGTTGTTGCTAGGTGAAAGACTCAACGTTTCCTACTATAAGGAAACAAGTATTGCTAGTAACTCCGAGCAGGCATGTTTTCTTTTAGTAGGAAACGTTGAGTTTTGCACCTAGCAACTACTTAAAGAAAAAAAAAGAAATCGTCCTACTTGGACATGATTCCTTTCCCTAGTTAGCGATTCAAAAGTGAATGTGAGTCAGGCCCCCTAACACCCTTTACGGTAAAAATGGAAAACTGGCACTATAACTGCCAATGAATTTTGTCATATTGATATAATAATGCATAAATATAAAGTAGCATGGCATGAATATTATTATTGATTGGTTCAATACGATGAAAGGAATTGGCAATCATAGTGTCAAAGATAAATTTCGTCCGTAGAACACCTGCCAACAGTTATAGCAAGCCAGAAAAAAAACATATATGGTGAGCGAATTATATTTAATTTTTTTTCATATACCTGTTATCTTCCGGAAATTTCAAGTCATCTTTAAGCTTGAGGTTTATCCTCTTCCTTAATTTTTATTCAAATTTTAGATACCGATTTATTTAATTGGTATATACTAACTTACTTTTACTGTCTTCGAAACCTGGCCTGAGTGAAAGCATACCATATGAGGGATACTTTCGCTTATGCTAATATATGATATGGGGTTACAGGAATTTGTCCGAAATGAGTAGTTTGATCCTGAAATATTCGTATTGAAACACTGAATTAAAATTAAAATGGGTACTTTATATTTATTATATTTTCCCAAGAAGTTCTTTCGGGAGACGTGGGTTTTTGAACCCTCGCTATGCTCGCTATGGCCTTGCAGGAGATAACTATTTCCTTCAAACATTTCATCCTGCAAGAGTCCGTCTTCAGCCTTGTCCGTCCTTCCCCTCCTATACCGTCTCCTTCCTCGATAGCATCCCATTCCAACTCCCTCCCTGCCGTGTTGTTACTGCCCAGCCGGACGTTCACGTGAATTATAGCGCAGCCATCCAGCGGGAGGCATGGTAACGCTTCCCCGCTACTGGCCGCCTGCCACGGAAAAGACCGAATTTTGAGGAGAAGGTTATTTGGGAATGAGAACTGAGATTCGGGTGGGCGACCCTCAATGTGCGCGCCTCTGTAACACGTGGAATGGAAGGTGTAGTTGATGGCCGATGATGAAGGGGAATTGTAGTGGGATGATTAGATAAGAAGAAGAAGCATTGGTCGCTGATTTTAAGAGGAAACTGCGGACAGTGATGGAAAAATGACGGTTAAAATCGAAAAATATATCTATTCCGACTTTTACTTCACTCAGCCAATCACCAATAAAGTCAGATAAGAAAGGTTTGTTTATCTACATGCACTTATGGTTATATCTTGTCTGTTTCATAGGAGCCTATTTGTAAAAATTTATTTGCAAAAATTACAAAATAAATCAGATTGATAAATGCCATTAATTAATTAGAATAAAATTTAGAACTTCGGCATTTGGCGGGAGATGACTTGGAAAGAGTTCATGGGTAAAAGTCAGAAAAATATATGACTGTTAACTCTGCAAGCACAAACAAAGACAGGTGTAAAAATTTTGACGGATGACCCTATTTCCACAATGCTATGTAAAAATAAACGGAAAGAGATATTTGGCGTGCGTGAATACGACTTAGATTAAAATGGCAAATTCCGAAATCATGAGATGGATTTGATTCGTTGAAAACGATATCAGCATTTGCTTTTGCATCAGCATTATTTTGAGTAGGGGATTTTCATTTGAGATTTTAGTTTCGAATTAAAATCAATTTTTCGTGCACGTAATTTTTTATCGAAATGAACAGCTCGACTTTTCTACAAAAATCGAAATTTGAGCCGAAAGATCCATTGATCGAAAAAAATCGACGTTTCTTTTTAGAAAAAAATATAATTAATAAAAACATGTTTATTATTCATTCGAAAAGCACTCAAAATACACATTTGAATTGTAGAAAAAAAAAATCCCAAAATATACTCAGAATACATTATTTAATGTTTCAGGAAATATTTATAAATGCAAGCAAATTAAAGTTTCGGGATCACCGTTTGGAAACATTCTGTTCCATTAACATTTTTCATAAAAATCAACTAATTGAGATGCTTTTTTGTTGGCCGAGGCCATGCGTTTCCAATTTTACCGGCCTTAGAGAAAAGTCTATCACATGAGAGGGTGACGTTATCATAGGATGATGGTGAAACTGCTCAGATCTAACGAAAAGGTCAAAATCGAAGTTGAAAAATCGAGTTTGCATCGAAACTCGAAGATAATGTGTCGATTTCGATTTCCTCGATCTTTGACTACTAAAACTCGATTTTCGATTTTCATGGAAATCGATTTTTCCCTCACTAACCGAAGACCGGCTTGAGGAATTTCAAGATAGCTTTAAGCTGGACGTATATCCTCTTCCTTAATTTTTAATCACATTTTAAATATAAAAAAACGTCGTTGGTATATATAATAATTTACTTCTACTCCCATCAAAATATGGCTATTCTGGGTGAAAGCATGGTGTAACCTCTCTGCAATATGCCCTAATTTTTTTCTATACACAATTGCAGGCACTTCGGAGCATTTTCTTACTGATGGGAAATAATACTGCCCTCACCTGAGTAAATCACCTCAAAATTTCACATTTCGTGCCTAGAAAACCTGCTAACAGTCACAGCAAACAGTTCAGATCCTTTAAAATGCGGTAGTAATGATTAATTTTATTCATATATCTTGACTTGACTATATCTATTGACTTTCGGGACTTTCTAGTCAACTTTTAGCTTGAGGTTTATCCTCTTCCTTAAATCTTTAATCAGATCTTAAATACCAATTTATGTCGTTAGTATATTCTTAATTTACTTCAACTCTCTTTAAAACATGTCCATCCTGGGTGAAAGTATAACACCCAGAACACGAAGGACACTTATGCCTATACTACGAAAGATTTGGTATGGGATGACAGGAATTTGTCTCCAACGAGTAGTTTGATTCTAAAATATTCCTAATAATATACTGAATTTAAGTTAAAAGTGATCCATCATATTCATTCTAACATTTGCAACCATTTTATATCTCTTACGACAAGTTTTTGATTGATAATTAGAATCAAATTTACCCTATGCTTGATATCTACTTTGATCCTCTGGCTGTTGTCATTTCCAAAGTTACTTTAAAAAAATTCGATTATTAGTTTCCGTCCAATCTTATGGGTTGGCTTTGTTATATAACTCAGAATGATGAAATTTATTTTAAAATATCTTCCACTACCTGGCATGAACTGCTGCTTCCACTACCTGGCATTGAACTTAAAGATACCTCTGTCCAGAGAGACCTATTGTACGACCAATAAACTTGTTTGTAAAAATGGAAATATATCATCGTGAACCTACCATTGCATTGAATACATGGCGGCATTTAAATCATTCATCTTCGCTGAAAGAATTAATGAAGATATCCTCAACGCTCTGCAATTAGCAATATATATTCAAGTAAAGCAGTAGTAATGTGTTTATGGCGATTTCTGTTTTACCTTTTGACAAAGTGTTTGTATTTCTAGAGGGTTGCCATGAATCATCTGGACCCATAAATGCCTCCTTTTGTCTCTTTTTTAATGACTTAGTTAACCTTAAAAAGGTTATTAAATTTCACAAGGATCACTTTATTGAGATGATAAATAATCTTTATGCGTACGGTGAAAGCGGTTAAGGTAATAAAATGACACGTAGGTGATTATTTTAGTTGCACGATATCATTTTATTGGCGTAATGATTTATATACTGCGGAATCATAATCTAAGCTTTTAATTGCTTCCATCATGATATTGTACCGCATAAATGGCCATGAATCAACCATTAACCCATAGAATAGATACATATAATGGCCTGATACAAATATTGACTACGGCTTTTTTTCATTTTTAGCTGAAATGAGTATTTGCCTATTTGTTTCACAAATCCCCGGAAAGCCAAGGGCTACCATATTTTGAAATACCTTAGCATAGGATGCTAAATAAAAGATTACTTATTTGAACCCAGGGGAGGGTAGCCTTCTTATGGTAATAGATGATTTTAAGTTGGTTTTACTTAGCATATTTCATGATGCTCGTTTCAAACGAAGCTTACTAATATCGCAAAGAAATTCGCGGTTTATTTTTATGCCGTCATAAAATATCTCTAGGTACCATATTATGTTTACGCGTGGGTTCTCATTTGTGCGTGTCTGAATGAATCCAACCAAGCTTGTCAGCACACTGAACGCCACTTATGAATTTAAAACTCATGTGTTGGCTTCAACTGGGATATTTTTTGCTGTTTGAATGAAGCGTAACCAATCCCATGAAACTTAGACGAAAAAGAAATTCGCGGGATTATTGTTTTTTAACCGCGGAAAACCCTTTCATTCCGCAAGGTATTACAATGAGTGCGTCGACCCGTAATTTATTGAGCAATACCGCGGGTGGAACGATGGGCAATTGCGCGTCTTCTGCGCTGAGGTCTCGTGGACGTAACTCATTAAGCAAGATTCATGCCTGTTCGCTGTGGAAGTCAAATAAAGAAAATTCCTCCTCGCCAATCAAGTCTTCATGAGATCCGCTCGCCAATTTTATTCCGTGTTTGACAACGGAGGCAAGCGAGGTCTTCTAGACGCGGCGAGAGTCGTAAATTGACTTATCCAAACTATTTGCTTGGAGGAGTTTTCAAGTCTTCGCGGAGGCAACTGCACTCAACGCCGCGCTTTGCTCCCGGGTGGGGATGAGTGCTTCTAGTGCCGTGTTGCGTCTCGCTGCCGTGCTAGGGGGCGTGACTCTCGACTGTTTTTGGCTCCGCCTACAGAGCGCGTCTCCTCCCAGCCGAAAGAGGGAGGAACACGGCGCTTGAGGGCCGTCCGTACAGAGCTGCCCTCTCCCGTAGAGTCTAGCTACTACCAACCCGCGGTCAAGAGGCTGGAAAGAGGATCGCATTCTGCGCCTCAGCGTACTAGCCCATCGGCAGGCTAAACTCGAGCTAAATGGAACCATTTCTGTATATTTGCTGAAGGATTTTTAAAAGTTTCCATGCAGGCTCACGCGGAGATTTTGAATGTAGGCAGTGATTCTTATTTGATTATGAATTATTGCAGTGATTATCCATTTTTTCTGGACAATATTTCGCCAAATGGATGGTTCCTTGTGACTGGATCCAGTTGTCGAAATATTGTCCAGAAAAAATGGATAGACGTGGAAGGAAATCCGGTATAAACTCTGCCTTAAAAGCTAAGAGTGTGTTTTGTCTCGTTGGCCCTCCAGAAGTAATACGTGTACTGAGTAGCGTAACTAGGAATACGATTAGGGGGGACGAGGCACCCCCCTCCCAGACAATGGAATCTGGAAACATTTTTGAAAAATTACATACCTGGAAATACTTTTAACATCATTTAGCCACTAAAATTTAACTGTAAGCAGATGCAGCTATTATGTACATCAAAACTAGACAATAGATTTAGATTTTTTTATTACTATGAGGCTTTGGGGGGGGGGGGGAGCTATCCCATTTTCCCCCAATAGTTACGCCACTGCGTGTACTACTTCGAGAAATCGTGTGTAAAATGCAGGGTCGGACTTAGGATGTGGGTGGCCAGGGAACCCACCATTTTGGTGGAAGGCGTTTGGGTTTCAAGGTGTTTTCAATTTGTAACTTACAATTAGTAATAACAGGGAATGCGAGTAACAACATTTTCAACAAATTTATTAGCAAGGTACACATACCTAATGAATTACGATCGAAGGTTTCCTTGATTTTCGCGCTGCGTGCAGCACGAAGCCGAAACAAACCTGCTTCACTTCTAATCCCCTTAAACATGATGTTATTTTAAGTTTTTTTTTTCCGATTTCGTGACATTTACCTCTATATTTCGGAAGATTCATGCTTGGTGGGTGGTCAAGGCCCCCCCTTTGATCTGGCCCTGGTGAAATGACTTTCGTATAATAATTTATTTATTAGATACATATTGTTTCAAGTAAGCTATCCATCGACTATCGTATTCTGCGCCTCAGCTTACTGCAGCGGCCGGCTAAACTCGAGCTAAATAAAACTACTGCAGTGAAGATGGTAAGGATTGTTAGATGTGTATTCTAGCCCGTTAGAATCCCAAAAATAATACGTGTGCTTTGAGAGGTCATGCGTAAAATGACCTCCTTGTACTTTTTATGTACGTAATATATATGGCTACAAGTATGCTATCGCCTATCGTATTCTGCTCCTCAGGGTACCTACTACAAAGGACAGCTAAAGTCGAGTTAATTGAAACTGCTTCCGTGGACATGCTAAGGGATTGCTAATTGGGTGTATTCCAGCCCGTCGAACCCCAAAAATAATCCGTGTACTTTGGGACGCCGTGTATAAAATTACCACCGCATAATTATTTCTTTATTCAATGCATATTGCTACAAGTAGGCTGACGCCCGATGTTTACATGAGAAATAAAATAAATGAATGCAAACCCAACCAACCTTAGAGCTGAGTAAAGGAACAGAAAATACGCGATGGATACAAAAATACACTGATATCTACGAATGAAATACTGCTAAGAAAAGAAATTTAAACTTAAGATCACATTACTAAACGTTTCCAAATGAATCGCGACGACACAACCAAGAAAAGAGGAACACTTACAATCGCAAATTTTGATATTTGCGGGGAGGATCTTAAATATTTATTCAGGTATGTTATTCCACTCCTTTATTCCGCTACGCAGGAATGATGTTTTCAAAATGTCCGTTTTCTGCTGCTTGAATTTGTGATCGTCCCTTCCTATGCAACAGAGTAAGCATTTGACCTATTTTATTCCAAGCTCGCTCTTTTATAAACGCTTTCTTAACCTCATATGACCTATTATTCTACAGTTGCTCTTTAATCAGTAATTGAAATCGATTCGTGTATCCTCTATCTATCAAGTCACCGTCAAGATTCGCCACTACTGTACGGTAGCGTTTATAGAATTTAATATCGGGAGGTAGGGGAAATATTGTATTAGTAAGGTTGAATTAGTATTATAAATTGTAGGTGTATTATTAGTTATATTAGTTTAGTAATTTATTTAAAAAATTAATATGAAATGAAAAATCACGATATTACTTATAGGTGGGTGGGAATCCTTGCGTTAGCTCTTAGCGGTGGGTGCTAGACAACGCAAGCGATAAAAACTGTTTTCGTGTCGGTGGGATATTAGGAGCCAGGCCCCTGGGGTTTCCCTTATACAAGGCCCTGATATTGTAGGAAATAGTTTCTGGCGTCACTAAGCGGGAGGATTATAAAGTCAAGATGAAAAATATACTATTAATATATACTCCGCAATAATTTGATCCAAAAAAAGACCTAATTTTCGGCAACTCATTGCCGTTTTATAGGTGGAATGAATGATTATGGTGCGCAGTAAGTACTTTTAAAGGGTTCTCAAAGAGCACCATTGTTGTTAAGTGGGAAAATAGAGTCATTTTAGCTAATTTTGGAAGAATATGTGTTTTATTGAATAGCTCAACACCCGTATCAAGTGGACATTTTAGGTCTTATGATCAAAATTTAGTTCAGGTCATAATGAGCGTTTAGGATAATTGTTTTGTAAATCTATTCTTTTTATATTTTCATAGTCACTCGTCAAATACCATTGGGTTAACCTAACCTACATTAAAATGCCAAAGTTCAAGCGTATTTTCCTAAGTTGAGTTTGAAATTTTGTGTGACATAGCTCTTAAAAATTATGTAAGAATTTGAAAGCACACCATCAAGTTTTTAAAAAGCGTTTTTCTCATAAGAAATTAACCTGGGTAAAATATTTAATTCAATTTTCAAGGCTCTGAAATTATGTTTCTCACGAAAGAAAAATTAGGAAAGGGGACTCATTGCAATCCATCCTAACCCAAAGAAGCTTATTTTTTTTAAATATTCTAATGCACTGTTAGAGAATAGCGAACTCATTGCTAAACAGTGACACAGCGGCCGATAAAACTCGAGCTAAATTATGTTACTGAGCGGTACTACTGGAGCGACCACGCGTGTGTTTCATGACGCAATTTCATCGTTGAGATAGCTTACTTTGAAGGGCTCGTGAAGTGTTTTTGAGTCGGTAATAAAATGAGTATTTTAGTACTCATATTATACCAGTATTAAGGACCGACAAAAATATACCTACACCTGATATCGATAATAATTTTAAAACATTTCAAGATAATGCGTCGAAGCGTAAATGTGTGATTGCTTATTTGTCTCACAAAAAGTCTGCAATGGATAAAGGTGAAGTTGATTTCCATTATAATTCCGATAATTTATAGATAAAACGTTTATGGGGAGGATTGAGTCATCATATTTTGGGAGACAAGGGCGAGACTGTCCAGCTTGAGGGAAGTCAGACCCTTGAATTGACCACAAAATGATACCCGAGAATCTATTACAAAGCACCTAAAATGACTAATATATTAACTTTTTACCACCGGAAATAATTTATATTCAGCTTCCGAGATGCTGAGGTTACGATCGCATTTATTTTACGCTTATAGACTGCTTTATAGGTGTGAAAAGTGTTTTAACTTATTTAATAGCGTGAATAAATTCACGCTATTAAATCACGTCAGTTAAATAATTGCATGAAAAGGAAAATACCATTTTATTTATTTTTATTTATTTTCAATAAACCCAAAAACAGTACACGAGACCTTTTACATTGGATTTTTAAACAAACAAAATTTTAAATAATAAAGTATAACAAGAAACAACGACAAAAAACATGATTAAATACACTCAGATATCACGTAATACTTCACTTCTATGAACGCCTCATCCGCTCATTATTTATTTGGGAATAATTCGATATTATGGAAACTCACGTTTAGAAGTTGATTGAATTGTCACATTACTTGTCTTTGGGCATTTAAATGTTAGTGGATTCCGTTGAAATCAGGAAATCATTAAACTACGAAAGACTGATAAAATGAATAACAATTATCAAACGATTTATTATAATACGAAAAGTTTTAAGATTTATTTAATTCTGATTAAGTTTGCAAGGATCCACAAGACTCTTAATATAATTTATTGCTCTCGTGATAAGTAGGTTAATTGACTTGCACATTTAACCAACTTGCTTGCCAGTCGCTGCAGGAACAGGTACTAAGTAAATTCAATTCCGAAGAATATTTAGAAAAAAATTGAGGCAGCATTGTGACTTTACACATATATGTGATTTCCATGAAGCTCTCGCGCTCATTAGTTGCACTACTGTTTTAAGGGTGTTCTAATTGTAGAGTAAAGTGAAATCGCTATACCACGAATAGTTTTCTTAGAATTTGGAGAAACATCTAAGGTTGGAGTTCAAGCACAAAGTGGTGTTACAATTTCTTACTCCGCAATCATCTCAGGAACGAATTGACTTTGTTTTACGTATATGACGCGTCGTAAAGACTTCGAGTATTACCAACTTGCCCAATTTCGTCAGTAAGTTACAATGAATGCGGCCATAGAAATTTACAGTTTTCTCGAGTTTTGTGTGTCTTAAGTAACGAATTAAGGAATAAAATTATAAGATGTTATGTTTTCCGCGTTAATTGTATTTCTATTAACGACTAGTACCAGCTGGTCGTCAATACTAGTCGTCAATAGATTGCCATTTTCAAGTCCACCTGGAATAGAAATTGAAGAATGGCAGCAGAAAAGGCAATGAATATATTACTAATTTTCAGGAAAATTACTTTCCTATATATCCTTTACAGGGAAAGCTCTATCTCATCGCCCATGATGAGTTACAATACAGTGATTGAACTGCACAGATGCTTTTTTCATCAATCTCAATTATGCCGCACAAAGCTACCTCTGTTTAAATTGACTGCACAAGTTTGCTTTCTGTTTCCGTGCTCGTCCAGGAAATCCGGTCTACCCTTCAACTATTCTCAGATCTGGACAGAGATCGATTTCTTCTTCTTTTTTTGCTCGTGTTTCTAGGATTGCAGGATCTTCGTACGCGAGGTGTTCAGTTGGCTCGTTAAGCTTGGATTTTCACCGCATGTGCTGAGAGTCAACGGCGGATGCACTTCATGCAAAAGCGGAAGATCCCTTCGCAGGAAGAGGTTGCATCCGAACAATGGGAATGATGCAGTGCGCGGAAAGGCGAAGGAACTTCTCTTCGTCGCTGAGAGGGAGGAATCCTTCCCTATTACCTTGTTCTTTTGTTTTTTTGCCTACCCTTCCTCGGTGGCGTCAAGGATGTTTTAAATACACTGGAGGCGCTGAATTCGAGTTTTAAGCGTGGTCAGAAATTCCGCCATCTTGGTTTGACCATTTTCCGACTTAGTCTCAAAGAGTGTACGTATATAATCAAGTATTCTATTCCTTATGTCGCCTCTGATTCATAAAATGAAAATGGAACAATTGCTTCTTGATTGTCGTAGGAGTTTCCGATCGTTCGTCATACTATTGTGTACATTAAACTGTCCATATAGTCACATCACGGTGATAATATATCGTCGTGAACATACTTTCATACCATTATTGCGACCGTTCCGCCATCGTAAGATTTCCATTGGCTGTAATGTTATTAATTACCAGTAGAAGTGCAGGGGAATGCGTATTTTGCACTTGTTAAATGTTATTTTCGGCTTAGCTAGTTCAATTTCAATTTCAATTAATTTATTACCGTGGGCCATTTGGCCCATGAGATAATTTACAAGTGCTCAACAATTCAGTAAAAATAATTTGACAAAGGTTAAAAAAAAACACTACATCAAGACTCAGTAAATGCCAATAATAGAGAAAAAAACAAAATATAAACCTATACATATACATACAATCCTAGTGCTATGTCCTCCATGCTATTTGCACAGCCGAACCGTGGTGATTGACAATAATTTTTCTTGGGAAAAGATATTCGAGGAATATTTTCACGAAGCCTTCCCATAATGACAGAAAAAAGGTTTACTGTGTTCGTTTGCGATAGTTTATTTTAGCGTAACAACTGAATATTTCACCAGATAGTTAGCAGTGACTCTTATGGGATTGTCAATGTTTTGGTCAAAGTGGGCGTGGCTTTCCTACCCAAGCACCCCCATTCCTGCCTCACTGCGATCAACCCTCGAAACCAGTGGTGCCCCATGCAGCCCTCCAGTGTATTTACAGCCTCCTTGGGTAGCGTACACAGGAGTATATATGCATACTCGCTTTGCTCGCTGGGGGGGCTCTGCCCCCCCTAGGCCCCCCCGGAAAAGGCCTGCGGCCTGTTATGCTCACTGTGGGAGGTCTTACACTTTTTGTTTGCTACTTGTTACTTAAGGATCGTTTACTTTTAAGCTGGCTAGCTTAGGTATAGGCAATATTTCCACTTTAACGTAAAACGAGCGCATGGTACGTAGGCTACATTATGAATGTAAATATTTATAAAGAGAAACGTTTTTCTGAGGGGCTAAAAAAGTAAATAAATTTCTACGAGTTTCTCTAACTTATTCAATTCAAATACAAAAAACGTTGAGACCACGTTCCACTGCATACGTAATATCATAACATAACACCACCTAATGCATACGTAATATCATAACATAACGACTTTACGTATCACAATGAAAAACACGTTTATTAATTATTTTCCACAAAACTCAACCAAATTCTTGATACACGAATAAGACGTAACAGCTGTTCCCCTTCGTAAGCGAATTACGTAGGGACAGAATATCAATATCTAGAACAAATGCACCTAAGCATGAATTGGGGCTAGTATGATGAATTTTATCGAAATATTATTTATCGTGATCGCGAATGATTTCACTTCAGAAATACCTCTATTTAAAGTTTTAATGAATCGGGATACACAAATATCTCAGCTTTAATATCCAACGCAATGCGCAATAAATCTGGTGAGTAACGGATCACAGCCTTTGGTGTACAAGACATTGTGAATGTCAAGATTTCGATAATTTTCACAGTTGAGTAACTTAGTCACTCAAGGAAACGTGATTTTCGCAAGACAAATAATTGAATAAGAAATACCTTTATTTGCACTTATCTTCCATATTGTATTATTCACTGCCTATTCACTCCTGCAGCTCACGGATAACATTGTACATTAAAAAGGAAATTAACGGAAAAAAGAACGTAAACAAAAATAAAAAGTTATCACCATCACAAAACACGATAATAAAATCATTTTTACCAACCTATATTATGTAAGACTTGTTTAAAAGTCTTTCTACTACAATCGTGTATCGCCAACAAGATACGAACTATAGTCAACAGCACGAATCATATTTCAAATATGGCATATTTCAAATATGGCATTTAGAGCACTTGTTAACTTTGAAATTAATAACCACCACACTCTCGATGTAATATACCAAAAACAACAACTAATTTCTTACCTTACATTTCTCCGCTTTTCATTTGAATGCGCTTTGATTTAAACAGGTGTTTGTTCTTGCGGAAAGAAGACGCAAAGAAATAGACACTTCAATTATTACTTTCTTAATTTTCTACCTTATATTTATCAGTTTTTCGTTCATTTCCTTTATCTTATTTCCCAGTTTAGCTCCTCTTGTTTGCATAAACAAATAGTTGCTATGATTGTTTGCTTGTATGACTGCCGCGCCGCCATTGGAATTTGGTGGCCATTTTTTGAACTAATCCCCATACACTCAATTTTATATGAATAGACTGATAAATAATTGTAAATTTAGTGTTTTCATAATTTTTCCTGGGGTTTCAGACAATTTTAGAGGGGGTCTTCATTAGACTTTTTGCCGTATCTCGTCTCGTTCACCCCAAACATTTGTATACGTGAATGAATGAATGAATGAGTGGTCGTTAAGGGGCTTCATGTTATATAGACTCGCTATGCTCGCTGGGGGGGCTCTGCCCCCCCTAGGCCCCCCCGAAAAAGGCCTCCGGCCTGTTATGCTCACTGTGGTAGGTCTTACACTTTTTGTTTGCTACTTGTTACTTAAGGATCGTTTACTTTTAAGCTGGCTAGCTTAGGTATAAGCGATATTTCCACTTTCACGTAAAACGAGCGCATGGTACGTAGGCTACAATATGAATGTAAATATTTATAAAGAGACGTTTTTCTGACGGGCTAAAAAAGTAAAATAAATTTCTATGAGTTTCTCTAACTTATTCAATTCAAATACAAAAGACTTTGAGACCACGTTCCACTGTAACACCCAATGCATACGTAATATCATAACATAACGACTTCACGTATTACAATGAAAAACACGTTTATTAATTATTTTCCACAAAAGTCTACCAAATTCTTGATATACGAATAAGATGTAACAGCTGTTCCCCTTCGTAAGCGAATTACGTAGGGACAGAATATCAATATCTAGAACTAATGCGCCTTAGCATGAATTGGGGCTAGTATGACGAATTTTACCGAAATATTATTTATCGTGATCGCGAATGATTTCACTTCAGAAATACCTCTATTTAAAGTTTTAATGAATCGGGATACACAAATATCTCAGCTTTAATATCCAACTCAATGCGCAATAAATCTGGTGAGTAACGGATCACAGCCTTTGGTGTACAAGACATTGTGAATGTCAAGATTTCGATAATTTTCACAGTTGAATAACATAGTCACTCAAGGAAAAGTGATTTTTGCAAGACAAATAATTGAATAAGAAATACTTTTATTTGCACTTATCTTCCATATTGTATTATTCATTGCCTATTCACTCCTGCAGCTCACGGATAACATTGTACATTAAAAAGGATATTAACGGAAAAAAGAACGTAAACAAAAATAAAAAGTTATCACCATCACAAAAAATGAAAATAAAATCATTTTTACCTACCTATATTATGTAAGACTTGTTCAAAAGTCTTTCTACTACAATCGTGTATCGCCAACAAGATACGAACTATAGTCAACAGCACGAATCATATTTCTAAAAAGGCATTTAGTGCACTTGTTAACTTTGAAATTCATAACCACCACACTCTCGATGTAATATACCAAAAACAACAACTAATTTCCTAACTTATATTTTTCCGCTTTTCATTTGAATGCGCTTTGATTTAAACAGATCTTTGCTCTTGCGGGAAGAAGACGCAAAGAAATCACTTCAAATATTACTTTCTTAATTTTCTTCATTATATTTCTTAGTTTTTCGTTTTAATTCCTTAATCTTCTTTCCCAATTTAGCTCCTCTTGTTTGCATAAACAAATATGTTGCTATGATTGCGTGCTTGTATGACTGCCGCGCCGCCATTGGAATTTGGTGGCCATTTTTTGAACTAATCCCTATACACTCAATTTTACATGAATAGACGGATAAATAATTGTAAATTTAGTGTTTTCATAATTTTTCCTGGGGTTTCAGACAATTTTAGAGGGGGTCTTCATTAGACTTTTTGCCGTATCTCGTCTCGTTCACCCCAAACATTTGTATACGTGAATGAATGAATGAATGAGTGGTCGTTAAGGGGCTTCATGTTATATAGATTACTCTCGGGGTGGGCAAGACAGGCCAAGGTCATGTTAAGTAGATACAGTGCGATACCGCGAATGCGATGTATCTACATTTACATATTCACCTGCAAGTCACCTACAGAGGTCAAATTTTTGCGGAGAGATATCGTGGAACAACATATCGAATGATAAATAAAAATATCGTAATGCCCACCAATTTCATTCTAACAGCTTACAAAACGTGTTTCGATTGCTGCACATTCATCATCAATCGAAACACGTGTTGTAAACTGTCAAAAAAATAAAATTAGTGGGCAATACGATATCTTTGTTTATCATTCACCTGCAGAGGTGTTTGGCAGGGGGTGACATACATATCAGTGGCGTAACTAGATATATGCTTTTGGGGGGATGAGAGGGGGTTGGTGGGGGATACCTCTCCAGGAAACGGGAAGTTAGGGAAAACTTTTGAAAAATAACATGCCTGAAAATGCATTTTCGATCATTTTGGCACCTATAATTTAACTTAAAGCAGATGCAGTTACTATGTATCAAATCCGAACAAGATTTTTGAATTTTTTTTATTTCTCTGAGGGGGAATGCATCCCCTCATCACCCATCACCCCCGTAGTTACGCCAATGATACATATGTAACCGTGACTATGCCGAATTATCGAAATCGCCGTATTTCTGGAAATGTAGAGGAAAAGAGTACAATGTACAAAATAACTTATTTTCACTCATAATTTTAGGATTAAATTCGACTTTTTAGTCGACCGTTACCGCTAAACCATGCATTCGCCGCGAGTCCGCCCTATCTCATCTTTCATAATTTAGTTCTGTGTTTCCGATATAGTGGTTCAATGAGGCAGGACTTCATGCAGTAGGAACGGATCAGACGCGCATCTGCGTACAAAATAAGGCAAAAAATATTTGCTATGCATTGAATAACCTTTTTTAAATTAAAACTGACGAAATTATTTTAGCCGATGGGAGGTCGCCATCCTGAGACGCCGGATTATTGGATTTCAGAGATTGAACTATATCTTAAATAAACCCACTCCAAGATATTTTATGTATGTTTACATTTTAAAATAAATGTGAAATTTAAAAACTACTAAAGTAGGTACTTCCATATGGATAGGAAATGCTGCGATTGCTATGAACGGCAGGCGGTAGACAGCTTAAACGCCAAGTTAGCTTCATTTCTGGGTTGGGTCCCTTATGTACGCCCCTTCCCTTCCTTATTTCAATATCTCTTTCACTATCGATTTCGTTGAGGAGGCAGACGCTTGAAGCTTGAATTTTAGCCATTTCGTAAGTTTCCGCGACATTAGATCGCTTAATTATTCACTTATTTATGGATAATGACGTAGTGCCCTTAATCTCAATAGCCACCTCTAGCAACTCAGTGCCTTGCAGGAGAACTTGAAGAATGAAATCTATGCTACAAATAATGGCGATCAAATTAACGTTATATTCATCTATTTACTCAAACTAAGAACTGATGTCTAACCAGCACCACAACAAATACGAGGCGGAAAGTATGAATACTCTTATTACTATTCTCCTTCTAAGTATCGTGGGGTAATTATGGCTTCCTGACTACATTACCCAATAAAGCATTACCTTAATTTATCATTATCATCACGTACCTTTTCTTGAAATTTTTTCCACCTTCTCATCCTTAGATTCCACATTCTCTTCTGTTGCTTATTCTGCTCCACTTTTGCAAGAGAAAATACTGACTTATTTCATCATTCAAGGAACCTGTCATTAAATCTCTGAATCGAAATAAATTCAATCTCTATAGTTCCAATACTGGAGTAGCCTAGTGTGTTGAGCGTTTGGCAGCTGATCCAAGGGTCTCTGGTACAAAACTCGGGTTAAGCCTTCGGACTCACCTAGAGAAAACACGTCGAAGAGCAAGGTAGCTCAAAGACAAGATGTGGTCCCCTCCTCTGAATTTGAGACATTCGCCACTTTCGTGTTGTCTCAGTGGGTGATCTTCTCGCGCTAAAACTGCAAAAGAATCAAAGTTGTTATTAAAACATTTCGGTTCTTAGTCGTGCATGTACGCTGTTTGCAAGGTAATAGGGTGGTTTCCTGTTATTTTTTATTGACTAAATCGAAAGATAATTACTCCTGGAGTACGTATCTTACGCTTTTAGATTTTTAAATGACGATATCTATTTTTCGCGATTAAATAAAAAGTGAAAATTTTCAAGCGCGCGAAAACGCGACGGCTAAGTATGAATGCCGGGAAAACTCCGTGTGACGTCGCTCTGGTTCCCGCTGCCGCAAGTGAGGTGACCTTGGGGCGAGCCATGTGCGTGTAATTTCACCTTATTCTCGATCCAGCTACATAGTGTTCACTGTTTTTAGAACAGTGTAATTTTAATTTTGCTTACAATTTGAATGTAGACCCCATCTGATCTTGAGGCCCTAGACCTAAGCCTTGCTTGGCTATGTAGAGAAATTAGGCCCTGGTAGTATGTGATTCATGATCTTAGTGAATGAAATGTCCCAAGGTGGTGATTGTTTCTCCATGTTAATAGAGTCCTATGTGCTATGCGGGTACCTATACAGTACTGATGCCGCTCAGTAAATCGGTTTTTATCCCTACGGGAAGGCGTGGCACTTTTTTCGTTGGTGGTACCGTATCGCTCCGTCTCCTTGACAGCAGGCAGCCACTGTATCGTTCGAAGTGCTTGGAGGCGGAGAGAGAGAGAGACAGAGAGAGAGAGAGAGAGAGAGAGAGAGAGAGAGAGAGAGAGAGAGAGAGAGAGAGAAGGTTGTTGGGAGTATGTTCCGTGGGTTACACCGCGTCAGAGGGACGTGAATCATTTGGTCGTGGGCCAGTCGATGTGCTGTCCTTGCGGCGATGGGCGGGCGCGGACCGAAAAGAAGCATTAAAAGAAGTACACTTGCTTACAGCGTGCGAGAGGCGTTTTATAATTGGATCCATCCCAAGTCGGTCGAAAGGGAACGTCAAAGGATCAGATGTATCTGCTACGCCCGCAATGGTTTTAAAACGCCTCGAGGCTCCGTCGGGGCTTCCATTTGCACGCAGCCCAATAAAGAACGGCTGTCTCCTTCGAGGAGGTCGTGAGCGGCCTTAACGCTTCGGGCGCGTACAAAATTAAGCAAATATAAATCGATGAACCTTTATTCTTGGCGATGACAAATTATCCGGGGCTAAATGACGAAGGGAAGCGACTTATATGAATATACTCCTTCTGTCAGGTTATCGTGAGGCATCGCCATGGATTCGTTCGTATTGGGCGAATATCTCTCGAGATGCATTAGAATTTGGCTTCGAGGCATCGTTAGCGGAAGGGTGGAGGATTTTTTTGTGACTCATGCTAGCGGATGGTAATGTTTCTGAAGTGTTTCACCGGTTGGCATAATGGAAGGTTTTCGTCGTATGACGTTTATGCTCCAATTTATGTAATCAGTGTGAATTGTATTTCTGCATGATAAAGCTGTCTGCAATAAAACGAATTTAAGATTTTTTTAATCATTCACTTTTATTTATTTCCTCACCTCCGAACTCCGAACAGCACTATTAGGCCTTTACATCGTGGTTTATGATAACATTTAGCAATCAAACGTGCACAATCATTTATGCTCTGGATGATGATAACTTACCCAGGCGGGACTCGAACCCGTGACCTTTGGTTTGGCAGGCGGGGACTTTAGCAAGCCCTGCCGCCACCGAGGCC
Organism: Ischnura elegans; assembly: GCF_921293095.1. NCBI lineage: Eukaryota > Metazoa > Arthropoda > Insecta > Odonata > Coenagrionidae > Ischnura > Ischnura elegans. Next base: position 82,886,851 of record NC_060256.1, on the reverse strand, counting down.
GGCTATTAAAGTATCAAAATAGAATAACTAACTCTCGATGAAATTAAACGCATGAATTTCAGTAGAGTCGTTCAATAGAATAGAAATTTAGTATATAATAAAATGGAGGGTATGAACAATATTAATATTAAGTCGAACTAGGATTTATGTGTATTCATTACAACTTTCAAAGCAATTAAGGCATGAGCGTCAGCCTGATATAGCTCTTTATTTGATGTAAAATTTGAAACATTTTATTAACCGGAGTTTTACGAGTAATTAGTAAGAATAAAATACTGTTTGAGGAACTGAATTGCATCTTTAATGGAGAACTTACAATGTCTGTAATTCTTCGTTCAAGATGGGTAGACGAAGGTGAATATGCAGTGCTTGTAAGTGCCATAACATCCTTCTATCATTAAATAAATTCTTGAAACGTAATATACCTTGAAATACACTGTACCGACGCAAGCGCCTTGGGTAGCATACCGCTAATGCGGTGGTTTTAATGGTGGTACCCGGGATATTATCGCCCCGTCAATCATCTAAAGATAAGAAATATTTTGAAAAACGACGATACGTACTCGATCATCATAACTTATATGCTAATATTAGCCTGAGGGCAGACTTTCTCTTTGAGATACTTCACGGACTGCTTCCTTCCATAAATAATGTTCGGTAGCCGAAGGTATGCAATAAAATTCCTCTGAGCGTAAAGCACTTCTGTTGGGTACAATTTATTGGTTCATAAGTAGAGTCAGCATTCCACTGAAGACAGTTGCCTTGATGACATTCCATCGTCGCATTATTGATATTCACTTAAGCGATCCTGTTCAGTTTTTACTCATCAAGAATGCTTGCTTAACTCGTGTGATTGTAAAGAGTTCAGGAATAGGGTGGTTTCCTATTATTTTTTTATTGCCTAAATCGAAAGATTATTACTCCTGGAGTACGTATTTCACGCTTTTAGATTTTTATATGACGATATCTATTCCTCGCGATTAAACGAAAAGTGAAAATTTTCTAGCGCGCGAAAACGCGACGGCTAAGTAGGAGTGATGGGAAAAGTCCGTGTGACGTATTTCTGGTTCCAGCTGTCGGCGTGTGAGATGACCTTGGGGCGACGCTTGAGCGCTAATACGACGTAGGCTGCTAGCAGGTAGCTGAGTACTCTGCTAGCAGGTAGCGCTTGACTTAAATAAGGACTATTATTCCCCTATCAAACGAAGGAAACTTTCCGAACTTAGGTATTTTTAATGTGTGATTATTAGGAGACGTTTCCTTGAGCTTTGTGCTTCATGCATGCATTAGTAATTAATGCATGTTTCTGAATTTCTATTCTATATTCTATTTCTAACAGCATATAGTAGTATAGTTTGTTATTATACGGGACGTTTTTTGGACGGTGTGGTGTGCATGTGGGAGTCCAAATGCATGCTGCATGCTAGTGATTGATCACCCCCTGCCAAACACCCTAGAGGTGGCTCGCAGGGTATTATGTAGATGTAGATGTAATCTCAGATGATGTAAAACTCCTATCTACTCGTATAGAGACTAGGTCCATGTGACGTCACGTGGAGTGGAATCGCATGGGCGCCAATCTGGCCTTTTTCAAATGAGGTTAAAATTGGCCATTGCCATTCGTCTAAACTGGGAATTCTAAAACAAAATAATTTGTATATTATGAATACATTAATGGTAGGTAAGGAATCGAAATCAATGGATTTAGTTTTATTTGATGAAGGAAACTACCCTATTGTCATCAAAAAGGAAAAAAAATCGTTTGAATGGTTTCTGAATTGATGCACTCGTTTAAAGGATATATTGTTCATGTATTTTATTCTCAGAGTCGTTGATTGATAAAAATGAAACGTCGAAATTCGCACTTTTGCGTTCTTTTGTAAGAGATATAGAAACCTCCCGCGGCATCAGATTCATCTGTCCGTCTTTTTCTGTCAGCGTAGGCAGCGTTCACCGAAAAAATTATATACTCGGTGGTTCATGTTGGAAATTCGTTCTGAACTCGAAGAAAAAGCTCTATTAGAATATGATGATTTGGTTACTAAAAACTTGCAGAAAAGATTAGTGTGCGCATTCACCGTGACAGTTTTTACGAGTAATATGGTATTTCGAACACTGTGTAAGGTATGCTAATTAATTTTGTGGAACCACGATACAAGGAAATAATATTGACTATGAACGTTCCATACTATTTTTACTGGCATCGACTGTGGTTTTGATACTGTATTATAATTATTGAAGTGTATATGAGAGTATCGAAACAGTGATCGGTGCTAATAAATATTCAGTGTGGACCGAACAGAGTGAATATAATTTCCATATATCATGGTTACATCATCATCATTAGTCAACAATCCAAATAGAGAATAAAAGCTAAAAAGAAATGCACCCCAATTGTGATGTTTGCAATGAAGAAATATCGTAGCGTTTGACCGGGAGTCGAAAGCAAATCTCCTTCGAGAACCAACACAAGCGATTATCTGTCACACTACCAAATATATATATATATAGAGAGAGAGCAAAACATATTTAACAAAAAAACTAAGGGCGATATTCACTTCGTACAATTCGTAAGACTTAACCCGGATTCCAACACGAATTCGCCCATTCTCACTACGCTTAGATTGCAATCCACAAAATATCGGATGCGGAACTAAAAAATGGATGTCTCACTCATAATATACTAGTAATTTACATGCAGGTTTCAGATACAAATATAAGAAATTGTTGCAATTAAATCGCAATAAAAAAAGCAGTCTGGCAAATCATTTCGCAATTATGTTGCGCAGGAGCATTACAAGCTATTGAAGCCGATCAGAAGTGAATTCAGTAAGGCAGAACCAAGTAAGATATATTTTTATGCTGGCTGTATCCTCTACATCATCATAAGTTAATAATTCTAAGATTGGTTTGACGCAGCTCTCCATTCCTCTCTCCTATCCGCTAACCATTTTATAGCGACGTATTCCTTTCTCTTTAAAACTTATCCTAAGTATGTAACTCATTCGGGGCCGTCCCTTGCTCTTTTTCCCTTCCACTTGCCCTTCAACGATTGTCTTCATCAGACCATCATGCCTCGTAATGTGGCCACTAACTTTCCCCGTCTTCTGCTTAAGGTTTTCAGGAGGCTTCTCTTTTCTCCCAATCCTCTTCGCACTTCCTCATTACTTACGCGGTCAATCTATTTTATCTTCATCATTCTTTTGTAGCACCACATTTCGAATGCTTCTACTCTTAACTTCTCTGCTGCTGCCATTGCCCAAGCCTCGCATCAATACAGAAAAATACTCCATATGTAGCATCTGATGAATAGGGTAGTTTCCTTCATCAAAGAAAACGAAAGGCATTAATTGCGATTCGTTACCCACCATTAGTGTATTCATAATATAAAAATTATTTGGTTTTAGAAACATCGGTTTAGACGAACGGCAAGGGCCAATTTTATCCTCATTTGAAAAAGTCCAGATTGGCGCCCATGCGATTCCACTCCACGTGACGTCACAGGGACCTAGATTCTATACGAGTAGATAGGAGTTTTACATAGTCTGATATTACCAATGCATGAATGAGGCACAGAGCTCTGGGAAACATGTCTTAATAATCACCTATTAAAAATGCCTAAGGTCGGAAAGTTTCCTTCGTTTGATAAGGTATTAAGAATCCTTATTTAAGCCAAGCGCTACCAGCTTGCATGGTACTCTGCTACCTACTAGCATCCTGCGTCGTATCAGCGCTCAGAGCCTCGCCCCAAGGTCACCTCACTTGCGGCAGCGGGAACCAGAACGACGTCACACGGATGTTTTCCCGGCATTCATACTTACCCGTCGCGTTTTCGCGCGCTTGAAAATTTTCACTTTTCATTTAATCGCGAAAAATAGATATCGTCATTTAAAAATCTTAGAGCGTGAAATACGTACTCCAGGAGTAATAATCTTTCGATTTAGGCAATAAAAAATTAATAGGAAACCACCCTATTGTTTCCTCACTTCTATGCTTTTATTCTCAGAGGTAAGAATATTCTTCTTTTTGTAGAAAACCCTCTTCGCCTGCGATATTCTACTGACTATTTCTTTCTTGCTTCGTCCATCGTTGGTAATTCGGCTCCCCGGATAAGAAACCTCTTTCACCTCTTCAAGCTAATGCTTTCCTAGGTTAATGTTTGTCTTTGCCTCCTCTCTTTTGCTGCATATCATAGTCTCTAATATCTTAGTCTTCTTTTTGTTGATTTTTAGCTGATACCTGGCCATTATCCTTTCCATGTTTGTCAGTCTTCTTCAAATCTTTCTCTGTCTCAACTATGACTGCCATGTCGTTGGCAAATCGCATACTAATGTTTGGATATTGGCTCAGTGGATATTGACACCCGAAGCTATCTCCTTGATTTCGCTGATGTCTGCCCCTATGTTAACATTAAAAATTAAGGGGGAAAGTGCGCACACTTGTGGTACTCCTTTTCATATTCTTGCTTCTGCACCGTTGGGTCCACATTTGATCAAGCTACTTGGTTTTTACACAAGCTATGAACAATTATACGATCATTGTAGAGCACTCCGATTCCTTTCAGAGTTCTAAGCATTGAATTCTATTCCACGTTATGAAATGTCTTCTCGATAAAGTCCTTTTGTTTTTCTCCATTCTCTTTGAGGCTAAGAGCCAAAATCTCTCTTGTGCCCTTGTTTTTCCTAAAGCAGAATTGGTCCTCATCCAGGAATCCTTCTGCTCTTCGTTATATTCTCCTGTAAATGATTCTTGTCAGAATCTTCGACGCATGTGTCGTCAGGCTTATGATCCTAAAGTCTTCGCACTTCTTTGCTCTCTTCTTTTTGGGCATGGGAATGATGATGTTCTTCTCGAGGTCACTAGGTATGCTGGTCACATTTTCAGATCAGGTCTGAATGCCGATAGATGGAAATGGCCCGCCATACATACCATCCTCCGGGTGACCAACCGGTGGATCGACCAATCAGCGTCGAGGATCTCGACTTTTCCCAGGTAGTATTTAAGGTGTATCTATAATCCCCATTGAAGTTTTCTGTTGATTTTTCGATTTCAATAGCCTCACGAATGACGCGAGGAAATTTAATCGTTCTTAGGCCAGGACCTTTGATTCCGCATGTCCTGAATCTGCCGATTGCTCAATATATTTATTTTTGTTGAAATATTTCTTTGAGTGTAGGTCGACGTATGTTATGCAAAAAAAGTTATAGCCATCATCATGGCTACGAAAGAAAAAATATAAGAACAATATAAAATACAAAGATAACAAAGATATACAATATTTTTACATAGATAAATGTTATGATAGCGTTTTTTCTATATTACATTTTTTTCATGTATATATTATTATGTTTTTTCTTTCATAGCCCTGATGATGGTTTTAAATAAACAGAAACGATGGCTATAACTTTTTTGCGTAACATGCGTTGACCTACACTCCAAAAAATATTTTAACATGTATTAAACGAGGTCAAGATAAGGAGAAAAAAATAATGTTTATTTTTGAGCCCATCGGTGTACGGCCAGTCGGACGGAGATGGCTCTTTTAGTTTTCCCGACGTATTTTTGCCCGCAGCTGCGTGGAATCTCCTACACTCCCTCATGTTGTAAATCAGGGGTTGCGTCTTTGCATTTAGGAAGAAGTTGGCCTATCTTATTCATAGCACTGTATCTCGGTGTATCACTGTGTCGACATTCGTCGTCATCAGAAATTAACTTCGTCACAGATTATTTGTTTCAGACAATTATCAACACACATTTTCCTCTAACCTTAATTATTTGATGTCATTAAAAACCCACATTATAAAATAAAATGACGAAATGGCTAGATTGCAAAAAAAAAACCGTTTTCATGGTAAATGCTAATTGGATTCACAGAAATGTTTGCGTTATCTTAGCTCCGTAATTAAGAATTTGCGACTCAATGTTTATGGAAATAAAATTCTTAAAATTGTCTCCCCTACCACATCCTGAAGTATTGCAGATTCCTGCTGAAACACCCACAATATATATCTCGGCATTTCATTATGACAGCTTAAGATCTCTAAACTCAGAGCTCTAAACGAGAGATTATTATTAAAGTATTCTACCGATTAAGGTAGGTTTCCATGGAGTGCTTAAGAAGAATTCCGGGAGCCTCCCCTTACATCATGCACTTCCCTCTTCAGTGCACAATAAGACCTACTACCTTTCATTCTATCTAAAAAATCCTATTCTTTTCCTTCCCCTCACTCGTTTACAAGTTGCGAAAAATCATGATCAAGTGGGAAAGGAGATCCTCTTAAGAACCTATTTCATGTCTCAAATTAATAGTTTATAAATGCTATATTTCAAAATTCTTAGATAAATAAGCAAATAATGATACCATTCTATCAGATAAACCATTTATTATGTGGCTAGGATCCCTTTCCATGAAATGGTCCATGTAGTATGAGTAGTGTGGGTATGCATTCCCATTTGGGAGGGTTTTATTTTGGGTTGGGTGGAAAGGGGTGGGTCGTCTTTGTTACGGCGAGTGGGCGGGGGTCTATGGGGACGGACCCTACCCAACCCACCCCACTCCCCCCGCCGTCATCCGGGCTGTCACATAACCTCTGCTTTATATTACCCAACTGCCGTAGTCTCTCCCTCCTCCGTGGAGGTACCTCCTGGTGGATGAGCTGTCTTGCCATCTTCCCTCTATACAACCCATTTATTAAAGTATACCTCACCTTGAAGGGAACCCGGCCGAGGAATGGGAGAGTTAATATTTTTTTTTGCGTGATGCATCCAGGTCCAACTTGCTGATGATAATGAGAATTACTTACGTGTCTGTTACGTCAAGGAATCTCGCTTACACCCTAGTACCATGAAATGCATGATAATACGTCTGATGAACACGTAGCAATCACATTGGATTTCCGTTTAATCTGAAAAATAATAAATTATTTACCAATTAAAAATACAGTTTAAATATGTATTTAGATAGATACTAGTTTTATTGATTATACAGAGAGAAGATATGTGACGCCTCGGAGTAATTTCTTACGGATAAGATTCCTCGTTCTGCCTTGATAATATGTACTTCACATACGTGTTTTATGATAGCTTATTTCTTTGTTTGGATCTTACGGGCTGTAGTTTTCACATTCGTGTTGACAAGAGTCTGGCATTTTGGTTGAAGAAAAGATGTGCGTGAAAACCCTATTTATAGTTAATTATGAAGTTATGTATTTGAAGTAGATTTTTTATGTATTTACTAAGTAAATATATTTAAAATAAAATTGGCCTAAGTAAAATAGCACAAGTTTATTCGCAAATAAGTAGCGCTATCTTGAGGTAAAGTCTTTTGATCATTAAATCTTCTTTTAAGAAAAGCATTTTTAATATAGTTTTTGACTCCCCTACCACACATGAATTCACCCGTGAAATCTTTTTCTTGGATCTCCTTTGAAAATTACTTTTGAAAAAATTGCAGCATTGCATTCAGCATAAATTTAATGAAATATGCGAAATAATGAAATATGTGAAATTAATGATTGCCTTATTAATTAAATGTATTTATAGTCTTATAGTATAGTCTTAAAAAGCGTAAGTGGAACTTTTGAATGGGTTAGATGAGACCTGAAGATAAATTAATAAAAACCTCAAGATTTCCATAACTTGGATTTATGGACTCTTATTTCCATCTCAATCATATACAATGCTGAACTTGATGAGATTTATTGTACAACGAGTTCTGCGTGCTAAGGAATTTCGGAAACTTGTTTGGAAGATCTACAGCGAGCGCGCAGTACCTCGATTAGTGATTACGGATGGAAAATGCATGGATTCATTTCCGGAATTTTTTTCTGACTTAACATTAAAATTTTAAACATGCTTGGATTCCATGGTGGATTGATCCAAAATAGAGGGTCCAACAAAGCTTTCTCCTTCATTTCCTTCGTCTCGTTTTACTAGAGCCGAAGCCTATTGTACATTGTCAGTTAGTAAAAATAGTCTTTTGTGCTGTTCTCACCCTCTTAGATGTCAATACTGTCTAGCAAAATGCTTAAACAAAGCATAACGTGTTGTCTACTCGCTAAAGACTCAGACATTTTTATGATTTCATTCTCTTTTTCGTCACAATCCAAGCCAAAGTGTAAAATTCATTTTCGTATCATTTTTATTCTCATGTTGAACGTTTTATCGTGATAGATATTGTCTGTTAATTGAGTTGATTTCAAGAGGATATTTTTGGGAAAATAATATGTTGATAGGCCAGAGCAATGAGAATCTTTGTTTTATCTCTTAGCTGATATAAGTTCCAGCTTTACCAATTCTAATGATGGCGAAACCAATTTGATATTGATTATTCAAGGTTACGTACAAACGTTTTCATTCTCAATACAAAGTTTAGATTACAGTCCTGTCTAAAAATGGTAGGTAAAACCACCGAATACAGCGCATATTGGCCATTTTACATCGGGGTATTCAACAAATTTAACAACTAAACGTACACGAACAACCATGCCCTGGGCAGGGGAAATCTACCCATGCGGGACTCGAACCCGCGACCTCTTGTTTGGCAGGCGAGGACGTTACCCCGCCGCCACCGAGGCAAAATGTAAATGCCGGTATGTAAATCATGGGATTTATTTTCGCTTTAAATATCTTTGGAACGTCCACGTTCTTTAATGGGATTGTTATACATGAACGTGAAAACGTCTGTCTTTTGATAGGCGTTCCCTGTCCTTTCTTGGGACGTTTTTTAAGTATTATTTTTGCATTAAAGCAACCCGCCCAGATCACCGTCTAATTAATCAATTTGTGGAAAAAAGATAGGAAATGGGCCATCAAGGGAATGAAGCCATCTCCTTCGTCGCCATCAGTCTTAATGTAATGGCGGGAAGGCCGAGCGTTTAATCTTCATGTGCCAACCCCCTCCCAAACGCCCCCCCCCTATGCCCATCCAGGAAATTGACCGCTGGAAGCACCGACAGCAGGACTGTCTGGATATCATCTCGGCGGTTTCGTTCACCTGCCATCTTGCCTCCGCTAATGGAGGTGCGATCACAGGTGTACAGAGTGTTGTACGGTTGCCCTCCTCATCGCTCTACAGAGTTTAACCCCTTTAAAAAATGAAATGAATTTCTCTAACTCCTCCCCTTCTATACGTTGGAGCTTCCACCCTCATGCTTCTATCATCCTTATTCCCTTCGCCGCATCCCTTGGGAGACCTTCTGCCCTGTTCCTCTCTCTCTTACATACAGTCGGACGTGGCTTGGCCTCCCTGCGGAGTTGCCCGGATGTGTAATGGCGAGGTTTTAGTTCTCTCTGTTCCACTCACCTCTCCTTATCTCTTACCCAATTTCTACATCTACATTATACCGCGCGAGCCACCTCAAGGGTGTTTGGCAGGGGGTGATCAATCACCAGCACGCAAGAGGATTCACATGCACACCACACGGTCATGAAAATGTTACGCATACTAGCAATATATACCTCAAAATCTTGCAAAGAAAAAACTAGCCAACTAATGATGAAGATGATCTGCTTGTGAACCTAGAACACGAAAAAAATGCTTTTAGAAGTACTGGCAAAATTCAGAAACATGCATTAAGGAACAGGGGCGCAGCTGGGAATTAAGGCGGGGGGGGGGGGGCACAACTAATTCTGGGGTGTCTGGGGGTGTGGAATACCCGCCAGGGTAAGCGGGGAAGTGCGGGGGCACTCCTTTAGAAAATTTTCAAGATAAAGGGTTCAAAATGGTGAGTTTTATGGCTTTCGGAGGGATATTTCATTAATATTTACACTATTCTGTAAGTAATATTAATCCAATGAAGTAATATAGATTAAACTTTTAGAAAATTTGGAGCTCTGGGGGGGTGTCTATCCCCCAAAACCCCCCCTCGCTGCGCCACTGCTAAGGAATACAATGTTAGTGTTGTGTTTAGTCAAATGTTAGCAAACCACACTGCAAGTCAACTAACCTGTTTCTAAGTCCGAACGCTGCCGTTATAGTCTCTCATCGATTGCGAAAAAAACATTTTGAATGTCTCTGTTCTACAGTCTACCTCTCTTATTTTATTTTGATCATCGGATCTATCGTTGTATGTTGGCGTGTGTAATGTATGGTTAACTTCGTCGTAAAATAAATTGCTCTTGAATTTGTATAATGAGTTAAGTCTTTTTTTCAGGCTACGGTCTGGCAGATATTCCCATTCCAGTTTATGTGAGAGGTCAGTAACACTAACCAGACTATCGTAACGAATTTTCACGTACCTGGCAGCTCTTCTCTGTAAGCATTCTGATTCCGTTTTTAGGCCTATTTCATGAGGATCCCATACTGTGGCAGCCTATTCTAAATGTGTCTAACAAGGGAGAAATAGCTAATTTCCTTCTTTCTTTCTATTCTTATGGATCCTCTCCATTGCCAACGCGCCTACTACCGCTATGTTTCTCTAATCAAAATCATTCAGATCTTCTCCTTGGAGACAATTAAACGTGATGAACTGTCCTCTTATTTGTTAAAAAATTTCGACAACACGTTCCTAGACCGGCAATTGGGAGGTCTGGGTTCGACTCTCATGTAAGTAAAAGGATTTTTCATGTTGAATTTCATCATTGGTATGTTTATATTTGCACCCGTACGCGTGACTGCGTACAAAATTACTTGTTTCATGCAGTTCTTTGTTTTTATTATGCCCAACCATATTTTGACTGTCAATTACGGACCCAGGATTTTTTGGGGGACACAAGGGTCTGACAGGCAAACGTAATTCTCATACTTGAGATTAAAAAAAAAAAACAATCACATCGAGGCTCCGTAATACAAAAAACAAAGCGAACGTAATGATAATCATAAGAAAAATTTAGCCTCCTTGTTAACCGCCTGGGGGGGGGGGGCACGTGCCCTCGTCCTCCCTCTAAATTCGCCAATGTTAACAGTCAGTATGTATTTGCCTTATAAATGATGTTTGATTATTTATTGCATTTCTTTTTACTGTTGCTTTGACCTATTTGTTACCTATAAGTAGATATTAATTTGGAAGTCTGCCGCGTGAACGGCGGTGAAATTTGCTTGGAATGCCGTGAGAAAAAAATCCCCTGGACCGGCTCATGGTCTAACATCTAGAGCCATGAACCTCGGTACAATGGCCATGGGAATTCAGGGAAGCTTAGTTCTCTGCGCAGTGAACCGGGAAGTCGAAGGTCCGTGGTTCGATTCTCATACAATGCATGTATATCGTAATGCATATATACCTTTGGATTCATCATTATTATCGCCAGAGCTCGCAAAATTTGCCGTCGATCTCCGTCGCACACACTGTTCTTGCTGCTGATAATCTTTGCTCTTTCTAGCCCTCCACCCACCGTTCCCATCGCCTGCATCTCTTCCTCAATCTCCTCCTCCCAAAACCACCCCCCCACCCAAGTAGACCATATTATGGGGACGACCCGCGGAGAGAGTTAGCTCGCCTGTGACGTCATTTCCTCTTCCTTCACTGGAGGGAGGAAGAAGTGAGAGAGAAGAAGGTAAGAGAGGAAACCACGGTTGGTAACCGCCCTGCCCGAAAAAAATGCACGCTCTATGCGAGGACGAGTATGGGACGAGACGGGTGGTGGTTTTTTTTCTTTTCTTTAACGGGGTGGTAGGTGTGGGGGCGGGGGAGTGGGGATGGGGGGAGGAGAGGTGGGGGGAGAGGCGTTGAGAGTGATTGCTTGAAGGGGATAAGGAGGAGAGGGGGAGGGATCGGGTTAGTTGGTTGTGTTAATGGTTGACGAGAATTGGTGGGAAGGAAGCGGATGGGAACTGTTGTGGTGTGAGGATAAGGCGGCAAAAGGGGAGGGGATCGTGGCGCGGGACACAATGGATGTAAAATGGACGAAGGAAAGAGGCAGGGCGAACAAGAGAATACGGGGATAAGGAAAAATAGATGAAAGAGGAGGTGGAGGAGAGTGTAAGAATAAAGGAAGCATGGGGGAGTATGGTATGGGCTGGTTGTGTTTTTTTATATTTTTCCTCCATTCTTTTCGTCTTGATCGCGACTGGGCGTTTCCTCGTTCGCTCGAATTTTTCCGCTACTCTTTTGTTTAGCTCATAATGATCACGAAAGAGGGATGCTTACAAGTTTTATTTTTTCTTAAGTGATAGGGGAGATGTTCTTTTAATATGGAAATTAGCCATTTACTGAGGTCTTGAAAAGGGATGCATTTGCATAAGAAGCAACTCGTCATTACGAGCCCTCAATGTTAGTGGCAAAGGACGTCATTCCGGTGGGAGGTCCACGCGTTATACTAAGAACATAAGTACGTGCCGAGGGGACGATGTTCAAGTAGTAATGCTCGGATTTTTAGTGGTCAAAGAAATCATTTTTGAAGCAATGAAAATGGGAATTAATTACAACTGGTCTCCCATTTGGTTGCATGAATACTAAGCTATGGAAAATGAATCCTGAGACTTGAGGTTGAGGTTAGGAGTGTAAATCAGAAGGGTCAGGAGTATTTGATGAAAGTATGTAGAGAAATATCTTAAGAATAAAAAAATTGAATTAATAGCCTTATTGTCTAACCTATTTTATCCCATAAACCCAGTACCCTGTCTACAAGTCTATAATTTAATATATTTGCGGGGCTGAGATATATCTGAAGAATAAACAAAGCGAATGAGTGGCCTCTGTGTCCAACCTATTTTGTCCCATAAGCACTAATAACGTAATTCAACACATTAATGTATTTACGTGGTATCATACGATAATTTAATTCCATATATTTTTGGAAAATGATTTTTCATGATAATGCCCAGATTTATCTAGTGTCGGTCCACCCAGAATCATGAAATTCCCTTCACTCGCTGTAATAACTCCCTTCAAGATTAAATCTGAAGAAGAATTCTTTCGGAGTGTCTTCCACGTTCAACCGTCAAGCCAAACGGTATTCGCTCTCAGTCATTAGAGAATCCTCCGGTCAGAACTTCTGACTCGTAGAAACTTGGCGGAATACAAGTGAAACATCCGACTGGATGACTGAAGTCTGAACAAACCCCGAAATTAATTCTAGACCGGACGAATATCTCCAAAAATGTAGATTTTTATAAAATGTGGCTACATCGAATTGGGCAGACTTGTAGTGTATAGATTTAGTGTTTGTAGTAACGTTGATTTTATTTGTTCGAATTGCGTCGCAGATCATTGAAAAAAATGTTTATATGTGTTGCATAATACTCATGGCTTCTTGTCAGAAGAGAGTATTTAAGCATCCTCACAGTTGCTTAACCAGGATTTTGAAATTCACCGGAGATTTCGGGGTCCTTTCAGGGTGTATGGATAACACCCCATGGAAAAGGGAGCTCGGGGACCTCCCCCGGAAAATTTTGGGATTTTTAATGTTGAAAACGTGATTTTTAAGTCCCAAAAATAGTAATTTTCTACGAGTATTTATTAACATAAAGTAAAGGCAGTACTTTTGAAGGCTCAAAAGGGGGGAGGGTGGCAACCTAGTAACCTCCCCCCCCGTGGCTTTGCTTCTGCATCCACATCTACCGTAATATTTTTTTTGTTTGTACCCAGTAGAAAAAAAATGACAGAAAAAGTTGTATGGAGTTCCTTTCAATTACAGCAGTTAGAGATGTGTGAGCAGGGAATTTAAATTTGTAAATAAAATTAAATAAATCAATATTAATTTATTTCATAAAGTATTCGTCGATGCAACAAAGAAAGTCTAAAAAGAGCATTTTTCTGTATCTCTGGAGCGATGAATCGATGCGAATCCACCACCTATCTTCACTTTCACTTCTTATTTATGCTAGGAACGCAAGGATGACATCATTTTAAAGAATTACACTCGAAGATTGTAGATGTTTGATAAACTACGTCGGTTAACCTGTGTAAACAAACGATTGACCATTTAATTCAATTTGGTCGGTTGATTTATCACGAATGATTTTTGGCTACGTCATAAATTTTGGCACCATCTATTTTGTTGTCAGGCTCAAGAAAGTATGGCTTACGACCATATTGCGTTGCGATTCTTCGGAAAATGATGGCTTGATTGAGATCAGATGTATGAATTGTGGACGTGCTTTTTTTCGCTTGACTTAATGGGGCACTCCTGTATTGTATTCGGGAGAAAAAAGTTTGAAAAAAACAGTGTTATCTACCCTCCCCCATGAGTTATACCAGTTTCAATTTAGCGGCTGTTATTGCTCCTGACTCCTCCCCTGTCAGGAGCTTGCGAATTCAATTGCGCTTTAATTGAAAAAATATCAACTCTCTTTGGATGCATGGCAACTGTAAGTCATTTCGACACCGATTGAGTGATTTTGGAAACACATGCGTGCTCCCGTATAAAAACAGTCGACATTTTGGTATCGAACTGATTTTTTTCAATAGCTCGTAACTCTTAATCATACTTGTTCTTTGTTGGCGATCCTGCGCCATCATGGAATTGGGAATCAAATTGGTTTTAAGGTCGCTTTATGCCCGTTGATCATACATGGCGACCCTGAATGACAACCTGATGTGAAAATGAAACGGTAGGGACCATTAATTCTTTCCTATTCAGGAAACACTTCGAGATAATTTGTAGTAATTTCTTATGGAAACATGGCTTGATATTGCATAATTAGTTTCATGGAGAGAGGAAGTAAAACCGCATAAATTTACGTAGTAGCAAATATTTTGTAAACTGTCAATACGAGACTCAAAGACGATTTTTCTGTTTTCTTTTAAGCTCTGTCTTTAATTGAAAGGGCTATAGCTAATTGTATGGAATATCATGTAATTGGGGATAAAATTGGTTTGATGGTTGCTAAGTGCTCGTTGATCATATCTGTTGATCCTGAGTGACAACCTGATGTGAAAATTAAACGTTAGGGATCAATATTTCGTTCTCTATTCAGGCAACACTTTCGATATAATTTGTTGCAGTTTCTTACGGAAGCATGACTTGATATTGTATAATTAGTTTTATGGAGAGAGGGACTAAAACTCATTAAGTTACGCAGTCGGAAATATTTCCATAACTGCCAATATGAAACTAATAGTCGATTTTTCTCTTTTCTTTTAAGCTCTTGTTTAATTGTAAGGAAACTTATAGTATGGAATATCATGCAATTGGGAATCACATTGGTTTTAAGATCACTTAGTGCTAGTTTATCACAACTCTTGACCGTGAATGACACCCTGATTTGAAAATGAAACGTTAGATATCATTCATTAGTTCTCTCTTGACGGAACTCTTTCGAGATAATTTTTGTTGTTTCTAATGGAATATAGTCACTTGATATGATATAATTTGTTTCATGGAGAGAGGGACTGGTACTACATAAACGTTATACAGTAGGAAATATTTTGCCAACTGTTAATATGAAACTGAAAGACGATTTTCCTTTTATTAGCTCTATTTTAAATTGCAAGGAAACAAATGGTATGATACACCGAAAAAATTTGAGGTTAGAAGTAGGAATTCAGGGCAGTATTGTACTTGCTTCTGAGCGCATGATTTATTGAGTAAGATTTTCTCGGGTTTCCAGCCAGGTGAAAGTATCCTTTTTCTCTTACATTTCGAGGTCCAACACAATCCTCGTTATCAGAGATCGGTCACTTCCGTTGGGTGAAAGTACACGTTTATCGTCATAGAATCATACCCTAATGAAAAGGAACATGACGGACGTCGAAACGTCGGAGAAAATGGTTGCTCTCACTCGTTTGAAAACCCGATTATTATTAAAAACCTTATCCAGTCTCTTCGGCGGGAAAGTACCGGATCTTTTTTCACATAATTCAATTTTAACTAGACTTAACCTATTGTGTAACTTCAAGATTTTCCTACGAAGTTAGCCATATCCTACGAACGTCAACATAATACGGTATATCAGATCATAAAAATTAAATGAGAAAAATAGACTGTAGAACAGATAAATTTAGAAAGTCGCTTTTTCCGCGATCGATGTAAGACTATACTTAACGGCTACGTTAGGACTGAGAAATAGGTTAGTTGGCTGGTAATGTAGCTAACTAAGTTATGTATTCCATAAATGTATGTTTCTGAATTTTCATAGCAATATGTCTGGCATGTTATAGCTTCATAGGCGGGTTGCTTTCATAGGTAGGATATAGATTAATAGCTGAAGTGTCCTAAGTAGTGTACTTACTGATGTAGTTCCCATAGCTGAAACGTCATACTTAGTGTAAATGTTGGATAGTGCATCTACATAATACTCAGCAAGCCGCCTAAAAGGCGTGTGGCAGGGGGTGTTATGACACCAGCCGTTTACACATAAAAGGAAATTATGACTAGCATTCATTAAAGTCCTTAATGGTTGAGGGAAAAACGAATTCCCATATCTCTCCGTTCGGCAAAATATCTCTCTCAATTTATCGCTTCTGTCGGACCTGGAAATATAGTGGGGTTCTAATGTCATGCTCTCCGTGTCGCTCTTAATATAGTCCTTACATTCTATTCTCAATTGTTCAAGCAATCTAAGCCTAGCGCGCAACCTCCGAGTCTCCAGCAAATTCGCGGAGGTAAATTATAATCAGCTTGTGTATGTAGGTGATGGTTCACCCGCTACTAAACACCTATGTAGGTGGCTCCTAGGGTAATTGCAGGTGTAGATGATTTATTGATCTCTGGTTGCCTTTTTAAACAGTGGATGGAGCAATTTATTCGCCCTGTTGACATATCTTGTCCCTGAAAATTTATTTTAAAATTACATATTATGTACGTAATTGGTTCTGATATTTCTGAAAAGACTGTTGATTAGAGTTGTAAATTGTGATTTGAATTAGGCATTTATACACATATGCTCAATTTTTTTTAGCGTGGAATCAACTAGCTGATTTGTACTCTACCTCGTAAACCTAGGCGTTTGTAGAATTATAATTTGAGCTTAGTTCAGCTAATCCTGCGTCTTTCTGTATTGGTAATTTATAGCTAATTTGCAAAACTTAACTTGGACATGTATTTGTTTCGTATATATAAAACTAAACTTTAGAAATTTAATGGAATTTAATATTGAAAGGCGTTTGGAGCGTTGTGAAATCCTCCGTGGTTGACTAAAGTTGGAGAATCGTTTTCCTCTAGGTTTACATTCACACCGATCGTGTTCGTAGACGACGATGCCGGCGGCGAAACCGAGTTCTATTGACGTTGGACGTGTGTTTCCGAAATCCCGATGGGAATGCTTCATCAAGAGGTCTGGATATCAATTCACCGCGAAATATCGTAACGCATTTCATATTATTCCTATCTGTGTAGAGTACTTACGATTCAATTGCCATTACATGTCCACGAATGATTTAAAATAATGTATACCGGTAGCTTATGAAAGGATCGTAATGTATGAATATTAAGAAAGGGATAATGAAGGGTCTGATGTGGAGTGTAGCGCTTTACGGTGCGGAAACATGGACTCTTAATAGGGAGGAGAACGACAAAAAACTGGAGGCGTTCAAGATGCGGGTCTAGAGAATAATGAAGAAGCTGAAGTGGACGGAGAAGAGGATGAACGACGAAGTGGTGGATATGGTGGGTGAGGAGAGGAAAGCACAAGCCTCCTTCTGCTTTCGATGAAATCAAAGATTTCCCGAACCGATGATTATTGCGTTTGCCTGCAGTTCCATTTGAAAAGTCAGACGCATTCCAATGTTTTGTAGATTGCCGGCCCTTGAAATGGCGTCCACCGCTTGACTCATTGCACACCTTCAGGAATGCCAACACTGAATTTTCCGTGCTAATGTGTCGTTCCATTTCAATGACGCTTATTGCATACCAGAGTAATTATACATTGACTAGGCAGATAATTAACTTCTGTGCATGAAGCCAAGATTGAAATAGCAAAATCTTGTATCGCGTAATGGAAATAGCTTAATTTATCCTCTAGTGTAGTTCGATATGTAACTATGAAGAGGACTGGAGAAGGTGAAGTGGGCGGAGAGGAGGAGAAACAGCGAAGTGCTGGACATGGTGAGTGTGGAAAGGCAACATCTAGTTGAGTTACGGAGGAGGCAGAAGGTATGAATGGAGCGAGTACTGAGCGGGGAGGGGATATTGAAAACAGTGTTTATATTGATAATATAACAGAATATTGAGTAAACAAGGGAGAGGAAGGCAGAAAAAAGTATTTTCCTTGATAGAATGAAAGGGATTAGGTCTTATTGTGAATAGAAGGGAGAGGCACTGCCAGAATACTTCTTAAAATCTCCTTGGAAACCCACCTTAATCGGTGGAATACTGTAATAATATTCCCGGTTCGATGCAAAATTCTGACTTCTCATCCGCGGTGAAGTCAATTTTTGTCTACTCTTCGTGTGCCGTACCCTCTTGGAGAAACCCGAGGTGTATTCAATGCGGTTTCACTCCTCTTATCCCTTAAAAAAAATGTACTGCGCGCATTCGCGTGTAATTATTTTTCATTTTTCGTGATTCACGCTTCGAATTTGCGGTTTGAAATCTTTATGAGACGCGTCGCCTCCGTGCAAATCTGCGGTGCATTTTGAGGCGGCCGAGAAGAGCGTGAAAGAATCCGCTACCTCGTTATAAAATGCTCGACGGGACATAATGCAGTTTATGTGACCTCCGCCCCTTATATATTCTGGCTCAGAGGAATCTGCACTCCGCCCCGTGAGCACTTTAAAGCTGTCGTCTTACCGCTGCTCCACGCTTTGGATCCCACCACTTCGAGCCCCGAGACGGCATCTACTCTCCTGAATTCTTATTCTTCTGCATCTTGGTCGATTGAGCACGGCCTACCGACGGCGGCAGAAGTGGTAGCGTGACGAATTCAACCTCCGTTGTGAAATTCAATCCCTTTACCGCTTGAAATCGGCCGTACAGAGTGGAGAGGAAAGGTGTTGGGACATGATTGCAATGTGTGTGAGGGAAGGGAAGAGGGATTCTGGCGCCGGCGTTTGTCAGATACGAAAAAGGACGGGAGACCAAGGCGGTTTCATTTTGCAGAAAGTACATCACATAAAATGTTGCATAGAATAAAATGCAAGCAGTGCTGCCACCGAGCCGGTATAGCTTCTTTTAAGCTATACCGGCGTGTATAAGTTTTGTTTTTTTGGTAAATTTCCCGCATTGTAAGCTCTGTTGGAGTTTGAAAAGTAGATGGAGTTCTCTCTATTTATTATTTTTCTCTTTTTATTAATCTCACAAAAAAATATTGGCCCAGTCCATCTTCAGGATTTAGCATTTTATAATGACAATTGTCAGTTCATTACCTATTGTTTTACAGAAAATTATTCTATCTATTGTTCCATAAGTTCTACAGGAAATCAGTTCTATTGTCCCACAGAAAATCAGTTATTAAAAATTGGCTTGCCATCGGCAATCAGCGAACTGCCGTTTGGTCCAACGATATTCTAGTGCCTTGATCCCATCTAGAAAATGGGATTTCTCTAGGCCTGCAAAATAGTTGTTAAAATTATAGAATATAGTGATAGAGATAGCGACTTTTAAGCGCCTAGAAAGGATGTATTAGTCGCTTTTTTTCCTCCCCACAATACTTTCATCATTTCTATTCCATTAGTAAAACCTCGTAAATCCATAAATTGTAATCTTAAAATTTTCGTATATCTGAGTATTATCTTCATTATTACCTATTACTCCTTTATTTGTTTTAAAGGTTTCTCACATTTGAAATTACCTTACATTTGCCTGTAATGCACTTGAGGTATTCATATTGTCTTGTAGTTAATTATTTTTATGATTTTTCCCTCTCATTGCGTTTTGCGGCAGGTAGTATTTTTCATCCCAGAACAATAAGCACAATTTTCAGTTGAATTCAATTCCAATCCTAGTTACTCTGCGTCCTTTATGATGGTCTTTTAATTACGAGCCACTGAACATCAAACCGAGGAGTTTACATTTACATCTGCATACCACCCTGCGAGACAACCCTTGGGTGTTTGGCAGGGGCTGATCATTGATGACTGATCAATCACTTGCATGCAGCTTGCTAGAGCGTCCCCACATGCACACCATAAATGTATATATGCCTCATAAGCTACAAAATTCTATTTCTGTAGGCAACCTACCTTTGTAGCTAGAACATGCCAAACATGTTGTTTGAAATGCTATGAAAATTCAGAAGTATGCAATTTTCAATAAGCTACACTATCTGTTCTACTGTCTATTTCTCTTTTTTTATTTCTGTGGTCTGATCTACCGAAGTACGTAGGCGTTCGTAACATATGGTTGACTTCGTAGGAAAATAAACTGCTCTTAAATTTGCGTAATAGATTTAGTCTTGCTTTCAAACTAGGGTCTGACAGTGATTCCCACCCTAGCTGTTCTAAAAGGTCAGTAACACTAATAAGACATTTGTAATGACCTTAGCTACGAGGTGAGTGCTTCGAACTCCTGCCGACGACTACGAAGGTCACCAATGAAATTTTTTTGGCCCTCGACAATCGTGCCCATAAAATGATATTTCAAGTTCCGGCTGCTTCGGTCATGCCTGGGACAGATAACTTGTAGGAAACCCTTGTGAATCATGGCTCCTCCAGTGACAAGTTCATTGCTCTTGATCTCGATGATTAAATAAATAAAAGATTGTAGCACTTTTCCACAAAATTCCACATAATATTGTGGAGAAGTGATAAAATATTTAATTTATTTTTAAAAAATATCTAAAAAAATATATAACATGCCTTGGCACGCTATGGATAGTTTCAAATATGAAGAAAACGACTCTAACTAAAACGAAGTATTTTCCAAATCATAATGTTACAGAAGTGTTATCAGAGCTACTTCAAAAATATTTTACACATGTGTTTTTTTATTTTATTAACGGGAAAATGCTCTTGATCTCGACGAATCAAGAGCAACGTGAAGGCATCTCTGCGCTTAATTGATCGAGTAGCATCACATATATGGTGGACCCATCCCCTCAAACGTCCTCATCTGCTCTTTAAAGCTTTTCCCTTCATCTTTTAAGCGTTTATTTCGCATCCGACATTATCTCCCCGCAAAGAAAGCAGCGACGTCGAGTGAGGAGAAGTGGAAGGCGATGGGAGGGGGGGGGGGGGAAGGAGCTCCTTTCGAGGGCCGGATGAGATGAGCACCTGGATAAAAAAGGAACCATTCATCCGGTTAAACATCCCGCATGGGTGCTGGACAGTGCAGAGAAAGAGAGAGAGAGAGAGAGAGAGGAGGAGGAGGCAGGTACTGGCTGGGCTGGGCAGTATTTTGAAATACGTGTATTTTAAAATGCGTATTTGAAATACACTTGTAATTGGTACTTGGCATTTTAAATGCACGACCAGAATGTATCTTGTATTTTTTATTTCAAATACAGATTTTTGGTATTTTCCCATTCATAAAATAAAAAAAAACACATGCGTAAAATACTTTTGAAGTAGCTCTGATAACACTTCTGTAACATTATGATTTGGAAATTACTTCGTTTTTGTTAGAGTCGTTTTCTTCATATTTGATACTATCCATAGCGTGCCAAGGCATGTTATATATTTTTTGAGATCTTTTTTTTTTTAAATAAATTAAAGATTGTAGCACTTTTACACAATATTATGTGGAATTTTGTGGAAAAGTGCTACAATCTTTTATTTATTTAAATATGCCTAACTTTCACCAATTGAAGCCTGAATCTGTGTAACCTATATTTTAGATCTCTTGGTTTCCATACAAATGTATTTTGTATTTTAAAAGGTATTTAAAATACTATTTTAAAGTTTGTTTTTCAAATACCCAAGTGAAAGATATTTTTCATTTTACATTTCAAATACATTTGGAATTCTCATGAAACAGCCTTAAAAACGCAGAGCTAGAACGCATGAAGAGAAGAGCTGCCAGGTACGTGAAAAGTCATTACGATAGTCTTGCTAACGTAACTGACCTCTTAGATAGACTCGGATGGGGAACCTTAGTCAGAGCGTAGACTGAAAAATAGACTAAACCTATTTCGTAAATTCAAAAGAATTGTTTTTTCCAGCCTTTATATCAACTCACCAACCTGTCTGTTTGTTTGTCTGTTTGTTTGTCTGGTACAAATCTTGTAACTCAAATTTGACTCACTTCCTGTGAAGCAAAAACGCTGAAATTTTGCACACTTCTTCATTTCCGATGACAATACATGAAAATATAACTTTTTCTCTCCATCCCCCCTTTAACCACCCCCCAGTCAACCCCCCCCAAAACATGTTTTTGATCTAAGAAGTTCCAAATGGTCGATTTTCGTGTTTCGTGGCATTTTTAACATAGGGGTAGGCATTTAAAAGCATAGGGGTGGCATTTTGAAACATAGGGGGCTTACTATTCACTGAAAATTTAATAAATATAGTGAATTTTTTAATACGTCACTTTTGGTTTTTCGGGGTCACTGAGTTTTTTTACTTTGTGTCATATATAAACGTTGCTCATCCCCTGTAATCTAAATATAAAGGCTGGTTAAAAAAAAAAATTTTTTTATAAGAGCTTATTTCAGTCGTAGTTAACATGTCTTATGAACGCCTACATACTGCGGTAGATCAGATCATATAAATAAAATAAGAGAGATAGACTGTAGTACAGGTAGATTCAGAATGTCGTTTTTTTCCCACGATCAAAAAGAGACTATAACGGCAGCGTTAGAACTCATAAGATCAGATGACTTGTTGTGTAGCCTACTAACTTATGTATACCTTAATGCATGTTTCTGGATTTAATTATTATTTCTAACATCATGTTTTGTGTGTCCTAGCTAAATCGGCAGAACATCTTAATGAGTAGCTGGAAAGTTTTGCCTTTCAAGGATGAATGTGGTTATATAATTTGTTAGCACGCGTAATGTTTTTTGGACCATGTGGCGTACATTTCGGAATCCTATTGCTTGCAGCGTACTGGCGATTGATCACCCCCTGCCAAAACCACAGAGGTGGCTCGCAGGGTATTATGTAGATGTAGATGTGCATATGGAGCGGTATTTAGTGTTTTGTGCTTAAAATACATTTCTATCAATAATTAGTATTTTGTTCTTCAAACACATTTGGAGTGGTATTTTGTATTTCAAATACTCCTCGACCTGTATTTTTCCCAGCCCTACTTACTGGGTGGGCAGGTTGGGGGAGGAAGAAGCCGGGGGTTTGAGTCCTGCGGTCGAGGGTCGGACGAGAGTGGTGAGGAAGGTGGAGCACACAATATAACAAAGGGTACGCCGATGACAAGACCAATGAAATATATCTCTCTCTACCCTTGAGCTCTGCTCCTCTCCCCCTCCTTCTCACAGCCGCCCTGGTTCAATATATAAGGCTCTCCTCCACTTGTACTCCTTATGGGAAGGGCACGGTGCATTTTTTTAATTTATCCTCCACCCCCAAATCCTCAACATATCCTCCACCTCTCCCCAGACCTCCCAGCCTCTCGCGTACTTTCCTCCTTCACAAAAAAACCTCAAAGGTTTCGCTTCCACTTCTTTTTTTTCTCCTTCCCATCTACCCCTTAAAAAAACTCTTTCTTTCTCCCGTTGGTCGGCTTGTCTTAACGTAAGAAAAAAAACGCGGTTGGTTTTTCGTTGAAGTTGAGCTGTTTGAGCCCCCCTCCCCACGGTGTGCCCTTCCCTTAACCCAAAGGCTAAATGTGCTTGCATTGCTCGACTTTGTGTCTCATTATCAGACTCCTTATACGTAACAATGGGCCTCAAGTGCTCTCTGGGGAGGTCCAGACAGGGGTGGGGTAATAGAGGCTTGCTTACTTTTTTTTCATCGAAAGAAATGGAGTGATCTGGAATGAAAAAAAAGGATTGCTCACAATGGTCAGGATCGGGAAAGCGTCCCCTTTTCACTTATTTACCGGGCGGATGAAAATCTGCTTCGGTGTGGGAACGTTTGGTATAGGCCGTCACTGTTACTCAAAGCATGTTTGGCACGTATGATGTTATCCTTTCCCGGAGAATTATTTTCGAAAAGTCTTTTCGGTATTTCCACCGGTTTTATCAGTTTTATTTCACCAACGTTTCAACGAACGTCTCGTTTTTGCTAGTTTGCTTATTGTCAATGGCTAGCTAATTGCGAAGATTTGATTTCCTGCGGGCGATTTATAGTTAATGAACTGCCAATTGTCATTATAAAATGTTATATCTTGAAAATGAATCATCGCAATGGTTTTTTTAACTCCACCTACTTTTCAGGATCGAACAGAATTTAAAATGAGGGCAATTTATAAAATATGCCCGTTTCGAAAAAATTAAACCTCTTTCAATCTCGTCCATCATCGTCAGGGTGAATCAGGGTCATCCTCTGGAATAAGTTTGACGGAGGAAAAAATATTAGTGAGATGTAACCAATTAAATGTAAACAATTACAGTTAATCCCAATGCTTATGTCCACTGTTTATAGTTATATCACAACGTTTTTGGTTCAGTCTACTTATTCGTTCACCCTGATGAAAATGGACGAACCGTTGGTTGGTGCTATACGAGAAATTGGGTGATATACGAGGAATTAAACCGGTGGAAATTCCGAGATGACTTCAAGCATGCGCGTCTCTTCGTTTGCCATTTTCTACTTCATGGCTTTAAGA
Organism: Ischnura elegans; assembly: GCF_921293095.1. Taxonomy (NCBI): domain Eukaryota; kingdom Metazoa; phylum Arthropoda; class Insecta; order Odonata; family Coenagrionidae; genus Ischnura; species Ischnura elegans. Next base: position 82,862,371 of record NC_060256.1, on the reverse strand, counting down.
AAATCACCCCCTCCTTCAAGAGTTGAACTAGTTATATTAATATCTCATGATTCCCGTTGGAATTGAACGAAAGATTTTAAATGGCAACGACTGTATCGATAAAACGAAACTTCGCACTAGCCTACTTCGGTCGGCTTACTCGAAGGAAAATCTTGCGAATCTTAACCCCTATTGGTTTTCCGTAAAGTCAAGCAGTTGAGGCGTCCTGTACGATCCCATCTCCCTTAAACTGTTCTCTTCCCTAGCTTTGTAAAAAATTGAGCCCCGCTTGCAGTTTATAAATGACAAAATATAAATATCATATATTTTTCTCATAGACGGAATGTTTTAAAACGAGTTAAATTGATGTATTAATTGTGATTAAATCGTGATGGAAAATTCAATTTTCCAAGGAGAATGCGATATTACATAGAAACGTTAAGGAATCTACAGGACCAAGATCAAAGTGGACAATGGATCGTGGTTACAAAAAATAGTAATTTTACGGTCCCCGTGAAGGTTTTAATTCTTACGAATCGAGTTTAGACAACTAGAATTCAGTGAAGTAGCTTTGCGAAACCCGGTACGTAGCCTTTTTGTTAAGTCCTTTTCTTGTACCATCCAGTTATTTTTAAACAATTTGTTGCAGGAATGGTTAGCTTTCATGATATTATGCGTGAAATCATTAGTTATATCCTAGGATAATATATGATCATAATATTTACGAGACAAACTTGTAAATGGTTGAGAGTATTGTTTAAAAAAGTTTGAGTGTCTTTCGTAGTCTTTCGTAATAACTGCGCCACTTTTTCAACATTCATACCACTAATTATGACTACTATCTATTGTATTATGAATAATAAAATTGTTATTATTATTTAGCCATGAGTTAATGGTTCCTGAAAGTAAACTCGCAAACAATTGAAGATAGACCAAACAAGATCACCGCTCCGAAGAACCTACCTGCGGTCTCGTTTTAAATTGATCATAATCTTGAAAGGAAAACGAATTTTGCGTGCGAATTTCAAATGGTATCAACATCTATATTTCTCTTGACTAATTCGAAGTCTCACTTGAATGCCCGGTTGTGGCTTCAAGGGGGGACTTTGCATGTGCGGAGACATTTTGAGAACCTGAGTGGGCATGTATTTTTTTCAACATGACACGCCCCGAGCGAAATGTCGTGTGCGGCTTATCTCATATTTGTCCCTCTGATACCCACCGTCTGCATTCCCATCTCACTGTAACCTTTCCTCCGGCGTTAATTCATATAGATGTTAAAAATCGCAATGTTCGGTGCTGCGAAACAGGATGTTCTCCCTGAGGAGGTATAAAGAAAGGTGGGGTCATATATATATTTATTTTTTTGTCTTCCCAAAATGCGTGAAACCTTCATTTTTCACGCGACTGTTCCCCATGGATTGCCTTATCGAGATTTTAGACGTGAGAGGAGAAAGCCGTATGGTCTGATTCGTTTCCTTAATGAAGTCGCTTACTTTGTCACAACTGTCGACTTTATATTCCATTCAATTTTTTATGTTACCCTAGATAAAATATCTTAGTAAATATTCATATTCTATTCGAATGAACAATTTCAGTTAGAAGAGAACATAAGGAAACGGATGCCCAGTCAAACTATGTTAAAACTTTGTATCCATTTTCGCTGTACATATACGAATTAAGTTGATAAACTATTTCCAACACGAGTAACTCTCGGATCGATTGAACCTTTTATGGATGCCATGGAGTTTCCATAATGGTTGCCTTTTATGAGTTACGTTATTTGCTAAATAATTTATTTAATAATAATATTTTTTCTTCCTTATCTTGACCTCGTTCAATTCATGTTTAAATAGTTCTTGGAGTGTAGGTCAATGTATGTTATGCAAAAAAGTTTTTGCCAACGTTTCTGTTTGTTTTAAACTATCATCAGGGCTTAACTTTAATATATAATTATCAATAAATATGTACATTATTAATTAATATTATTTATTAATAAATATGTGCAAAGTTAAGCTCTGATGATAGTTTAAAATAAACAGAAACGTTGGCAAAAACTTTTTTGCATAACTTACATTGACCTACGCTCCAAGAACTATTTTAACACGTATTTAATAATATATTTAACTATTATAATCAATTATAATCATAATAATTTACTAATTTTTATTATATATACGTCATTAGTTATAGAGACACCATGTCATGACAAACGATAATTCAGAGTACTGTTTTTTCTATTCTCGAATAATTCTAAACGCAGCCTAACTGCATTATTATTTAATAGTTACTTCCTTGAGAGTTTTTGCATCGTCAGTTCTAACGCTAGTAATCATTGGTGCTTGGAGTATATGGCTGACAAAATAAAAAGACCAAATATTTTTCTCATAGATAAAATGTGTTTAAACTAGTTATACTTTTGTAGGTTGTTAATTCGTAACCCAATTAATTGTGATTGAATCGTCATGAAAAATAAAATTTACAGGCCGATATCAATATTTCATCGAAATATAAGGAGTATACAACATCAGGATTATGCCGGATAATGGAAAGTATTTCGGTGAAAGAATAAAAATATTTAATAATTTTACGGTCTTCGTGAAGGATTTAAATCTTACGTACCGTGTTTAGTCGACTAGAATTTCGTGAGGTAGAGTAGGAAAACCTGGGTCGTAATCATTAGTTTAATCATTTTCTTGTTCCATGCAGTTATTTTTAACCCCCTTTTTTTTGCAGGTACGGTTGGGTTTAGTATATAGTATTATGCGTGAAGTTAGGTATGTGCTTAGATAAAATATGGCCATAAACTTTAAGAGAGCGCCTGATTCTCTGTGAGTGGCCATTATAATAAATAAATTAATAACTTGACACTTGAGTAATTTTGCAGTGGGAACGTTAATTAATGCGCTTTCGCGGACATGCGTGACTGCTTGGACTTTGCCTCACGTCGCCCTTTTCGTGTCGCGAGCAGCGGTTGGTCCAAACCCCCCGTGAAGCGTGGAATTTTTAATTCCTCCCTCCAATTCTCGCATCGTTCTTTCTCTCACTCCCCCCCTCCTCGACCGGCTTGCGCGCGTCGCCATATTCGTACAATTCGGGGAAGTGTGAAAGTGGAGTTTTCGTGCGAAAAGATTCGCGTATGAAAAGAAAAAATGGTTTTCCATCCAAAAACTGACATGGATTGTTTCTCATTCTGTAATACTTTCTTTGTGTATTTGAACGTAATTGCGCGGTGGGTTATGAGTTTCCCAGGGATCTGAGCCATGCTTCAAGATGCCTTTTTACGATGATGAAGTGCTGCTATGCCAGATGCGGAAATGCGTGAAAAGTTTTCAAGTATGTATTTGAGGGAAAGGGCCTCTACAGAACCACTTTTGCGGTGAATTTCACAAAACGAATGAAACAAATACTCATTTGCAGATACACTGACGCCATTATCAAATTTTTTGATTTCCATTATCCACTGAAATACGGTGGAGCTGTGCCCGCCGGGCACTTTAGGGTAGCGCAATTTATATATTATTTGTGTGAATGCATGTATGATTTGTACGATTGTGCCAACAATGGTACTGGGAACGGTGAACTAGGAAACGTTGTCAAACGTGGAACCGCCTGGTGTCGTAGTAGAAGGAAACAGAAGGTAGCTGCTTATATATATTTAATGGAGGTGTACTTGACACAGTTTGTAATTATTCTGAACGGTTTATATACTTAACGGTTGCGAACAACAAATCTAGGAATATTAATTCCGATGGCATACGGAATGAGGCCGGAATTTTTTGTGCTTGAAAATTTCCACGCGGACGACTTATTGCCTGAGCTTACCTCGTCATCGGAAAGAAAACTCTCAAAGACAACAAATTACGATTGCGTTGCAAACCAATCGCAATTATCCGTTCGGAATGAAATCTGTTCGGAATAATTCCGAACAGAGTCAGGCATAACCCCTGTTCGCTTATTATTATTATTTTCTTTTGGCTACTCTCTCCTCCTACGCCTTATTCCTACAGTGATGGCTGCGTGGGTGTTTCCGAGCGAGGTCCTTAAAATCAAGCAGTCGTAGCCAAGAGGGCTGCACCGAGCGATCTCAGTGCTACATGGGTGAATGATGCCAGAGTCAATAAATCTTTTTGGTGAAGAATTTGGGGTAGCACGGAGTGGGAGAAACTTTTGGAACCGAAGCTATCCCCATGCATCAAGTGTGTTCAGCCTTATTCGGAGGCTTACGAAGAAAAGTGATCCGATTCCTTATCCGGCCTTCTTTCGTCACTTCTCCCCAATAGGGTAGTTTCCTATTATTTTTTTACTGCCTACATCCAGTACAAACTCCTGGAGTACGTATTTCACGCTTTTAGATTTTTAAATGACGATATCTATTTTTCGCGATTAGATGAAAAGTGAAAATTTCCAAGCGCGCGAAAACGCGGCCGCTAAGTATGAATGCTGAGAAATCTCCGCGTGACGTCGTTCTGGTTCCCGCTGCCGCAAGTGAGGTGACCTTGGGGCGAGGCTTTGAGCCCTCATACGACGCAGGATGCTTGCAGGTAGCTGAGTACCCTGCTAGCTGGTAGCGCTTGGCTTAAATAAGGATTGTTTATACCTTATCAAACGAAGAAAACTTCCGACCATTGACAATTTTAATAGGTGATTATTATGACATGTTTCCTTGAGGTCTGTGCCTCATGCATGCATTGGTAATCTCAGACGATTTAAAACTCCTATCTACTCGTATAGAAACTAGGTCCCTGTGACGTCACGTGGAGTGGCATCGCATGGGCGCCAATCTGGCCTTTTTCAAATGAGGATAAAACTGACCCTTGCCATTCGTCTAAATCGGTATTTCTATAACTAAATAATTTGTTTATTATGAATACACTAATGGTGAGTAACGAATCGCAATCAATGCCTTCCGTTTTATTTGATGAAGGAAACTACCCTATTGTTGGTTGTCTTAGGATCGTGACTAGGCATTCGCGCAACGCTATTTGTGATATGGAACTATTATTTGGTAAATGTCCTCCCATGGAAACTCCTTTTTCCTTAAACTCAAATCAGAATGTTAGTAAGAATATCTTTCGGTCATTTTTTCTATTTAGCTTCACTTGGAGCGTTTCGAAAGCAGTTTTACAATCTCAGGAAGTGAAATTTAAGTAAGCATTAGAAAATACATAGCTCTGTTCTTTTGCCTATTATTTTCGACTCAAGAATCCAAGGTAGACCTATCTATGTTCCTTGAACATTTCCACGCCCGAGATGCATTAAGGCCATAACATCAACTTCATTAAATTTTTCTACAAGCTCAACATATGGTATTTTGAATACAGTATATAAGTAACCTTTTATTTAAAGCGCAAGGGATTTTTTCTAAATTTATGAGGCATCAGAGTATCTGGCTGTCCAATAGCGTTCATTCACGATCTATAAAAAGATTTCACAAAGCATAGTTTTATCTTAACTTCAGCAAATTTGTTCTTAGGTCCCTCTGGAAGCAAGTTCTCTTCGTTCGTAATTTTATCATGTCACCCGGTTCCAATTTTGTTCAACACATGTATAGGATTTGACGTAGCGTTTCGACGTATCACCACCAGCGGCTCCAAAAGACAAAAATGATGAAAAAAAGCACCTATAATGCTTTAATTACCGAAGAGACGACTTCATTCCTGCCAGGTATTTCTCTCTTTGACGACATAAGTTGATTAAATGGCGCGGTGAGGCCTTTTTGAAAACTTTTCCCTCCTCCCCATTGGGCAAGTGGACACGGGGTGGCGGAGGAGAGAAGAAGAAAAAACTTCCCCAATGGTCTGAGGCCAATAAGAACGCTCCTGAGAGAGACGAAAGATTATATCGGAGCTCACAAAAAAGCAATCTCTTGGATGAGGGACGCTCAGTTTCATTGCGAAAACTCTCGCAAGGGGGTGTGCGGGGTGGGGATCGGGGTGGGGGGAATTCTGGGAGCACAATGAAGGGTGGGGTGGGGGGTGGCGAGAAATCCCCTTCCTAGTTCTCTTATCTGTCGCCGGACACTCATTAACTTGGAACATAAATCACGGACAGCGCGCCGTGGAGAGGGAAAGAGTCAAGTCCCCTTGTGCCTTCGGGGGACCTCGGGCACGTTTCGGTCGCTAGGCAACCGAAGGGATTGATCCCGTTCGCGTCTTTTTTTATCCTTTCTGGCCGCTGCTGAAGATGATTCCGAATGCATGGCTTAAAAACGGCGCATCTTTATGAATGGAGCAGTGGCTCCTTCCCCATCTCTCACTAATTCCTCCCTCGGAGGGAGTGCTAGAGATTTTTCGGACGGGATACGAAAGGATATTTGTGACTTTTATTTCTCAGAATGAAATGAAGCTTGCCTTTTTTGCTTGCGTTTTTAAAGGTAAGGTTTATTTTTGTCAGCATTGTATCCTCTATAGTGGGTATACTGCGACTCTATTTTTAAGTATACTGCTAATTGTTTTATGTATGTATATCAAGGGTTAGTAATCTATGCCATAGACTCCAGTCCACAGTTATTTGTTGCATTTTTAATTGAACAGTTTCTAAAAGCCCTTTTATGTTCGTTCTCGTAGCGCCACGGTTCCAATAATAATCTAGCTTTTCTTTTTTATTTACGTTCATTTTAGTCAGCATTCAATATTGCGTAAAAAAGAGGGAATTATGTTAGAACGAAGGTCTTCGAGGTGAAGATTAGATCCCTGCATTTTCCTCGTTTTCCTCCGCATCAGTTGGCTTGAGGACAACAATTTTGATGGATATCCTCCCAGCGTCCGTCGTCCACAAGCCAACCCTCGCGGAAGAAAACCCGGGAAAAATGCAAAGATCAATCCAGGAATCGCCCCAAAAAAAATTTTGCTCGGGTTGTCTTTCATAATAATTATTTATAATATAAAAATAATTTCTTAATTGGTTGTCAATTAAATAGAATATAAAAAAATAATAAAAATCAATTGCCAAGTTAGTTCGGTCGGTTAGGGTCAACCATGAATATGATGAGTTAATGAGAAGGACCCTATGTAAAGTTAATGCCACAGAAAATATTGGAATTCGTAACGATATAATTTCTTTACCGTAATAAAATACCCGCATTTTTAGCGCTTATGAGAGTCGGTGATTATGGATAGTAGTTGTAATTAGTATTTTTATGTAATGAGCGGAATTTGATCTCTACGATCTCTCGATCAAAAATATGGGGTAAAATTCTAATGGTCCCGAAAATTATGAGTATATTTGGCAGTTAGAATTTCATTTAATTAACATTAGTTGCATGTTTTTTTGTATTTTCAATTCTAATAGTGTAATAATGCGTAAAGTTTAATAATAATGTTTTTATTTAGTGTTTCACTTGTCCACTGAATCTTTTACATAATTTCAAATAATACGTTATATGCTTTTTTTCTAAACTTGAGTGATGAAAGTGTAAAATATATCCGCAAATCATTATTCTTAAACTATATTTCCCTTATCATCTCTATGAAATGTTGCTATGATAAAACACTGATATAAGGTGCTCAAAAACATAATATATCAAATATATGATATATTTTTATATAGATATATATAAGACCGTGGCCTTATACTTTTTTCACTTGTGTATAAATTAATTCTTTACTTGGTCAATATGCGTCCAACAAATTATATCTGCGTTACACAAGAGTTCTTTGGAAAAATTGGTTCATATTTTCGGTTAATCTTACTAATTTGTGCACTATGAATGATGTCAGACATTCCCGGTGGATGGCGTAGAACTAGCTCTTCAGGTGACTTCTCGGGAATAGCAAATGACCCCAGAGATTATCCAATAAATCTTTATCTAATGTGCAGTCTAATTCATTACATTCATGTAAAATGGATTCCACTTGAGTACCAGTCTTAGCTAATATTCGCGATAAAATGGACTGAAGTATTTTTTATGACCTCCATCTTATTAAGTATATGATCTCGATCGTGACCTTATTTTGTATCCGCACAGAGTAAAATCGGATTTGGCTCCCACGATCTCCATTTGGCATGCATGTTTACCTTGGAGCATGTTAGTGGCGATTTCATTGGTTGGTGAAAAGTGGTTACGGCCTTTACGGATGCATTATAAGCTCGTATTAAAACTCGATTCTGTTGGTGAGAGGTTGGTGGATGTATTGTGGAGGAGTGAGGCGATAAAGCACCAGCAGGTTTGCGTTTGCATGGGTGTTATGAGGTAGGAAATTTATGGAGATATGCGCGATAAGCGAAGTTTATGTCATTTTATAGAAAAATTCAAAGTGTACTCTTCTAGCTGTACTTCATCGGCTATATCTAAAAAATTGGGCCACGGCGCTATATTTTCTGGATATTTCATTAGAAGTTCAACATTTTTATATGGCAATTCGTGTTAAAGTGAAGGAAAAACAGGGATTACTACTAGCATACATAAGTCATCTTGACAAAAAACTGAAAAATTGTACCTAGACCTTTAAGATCATTATAAAAATAAAAAAGTAGGCGAGTCACCTACCAACAAATTGAATTGATAAATTAGTGGCTGTGCTGTTTTCGGGGAGGTGAGGATGAATAAATAAAATAAAAAACGATTATTTTAAACGGATAATTTCATCATCATCATCAGTGGTCAACAATCCCAATATTTGTTTGACGCAGCTCTCCACTCAATATTCCCAGCAGCTTATCCTTTCACACCTTTTCACCTAATTTCTTCTCTTTCATATCCTTCTTTAAATATTTCATATATTACGTTCGAGGTCTTCCTTTTTCGTTCTTGCCTTCCACTTGTCCCTCGACGATTGTCTTCATCAGACTATCATGTCCCAAGATGTGGCTTATATGGTTGTTCCGTCTTCTTGCTAAGGTTTTCACGAGGCTTCTCTTCTCTCCTACTCTTCTTAGGACGTCCTCATTACTAACTCGGTCGATCCATTTGATCCTCATCAATCTTCTGCAGCACCACATTTCGAAGGCCTCTATCTTTCTTTCTCCGCTGCTGTCATTGGCCATGCCTCACTTCCATATAGGAGCATTCTCCAAATGTAGGTTCTTATAAAAATTACTTCCATGTTTAACTTTCCCGCTGTACGCAGGTCTCTCTTTTGGTGGAATGCTCTCTTCGCATGGGCCATTCTACTGATAATTTCTTTCTTGCTTCTCTCGTCACTAATAATCCTGCTTCCCAAATAACAGAATTCATCCACCTTTACCAGTATTTGCTTCCTTCTTTTAATGTTAGTCTTGACTTCTTCTCTTCTGCTGCATGCTAATATCTTGGTTTTATTTGTGTTTTAGTTGATATTCACCCATTACCTTACCCATATTGCTGTGTTCCTGCCGGTCACCCCCCGATTTCTTTTTTCCCTTTCCAACTACCCCCGAAGTCCACCCTCTAGACGAGAGACGCTGAAGGTGAGATTCAAGGTTAGATACCCAATTATTTGACCGTCGCCAGCTGCACCGGCCCAGGGCCGCCTTCCAAACTTTCCAAAGCCATTATCCCATTAATTTCTTAAGATTAAATTCCTTTCCCTCGACGCTGGCCGCTCCCAAGGTGTTGCAAGCGTCCTGCATAAGCGCTAAGTCATTATCTCTCGAACTGTGGTTGTTTACTTGTTAGTGATGCATTCAGATGACCGCATTCTTCCGTTCACAAGGCGGTGCATCATTAGTTGGGCTTATGCGCCTCTTTTTCTTGAGCTTGGTATTTTTCCATCCCCTCAAAAAAGGTCATCGTATAGAGGATGCGTCTCTGACGCCATCCCCCACCCCACGCGTAACACCTAGGGCGTGTCATGGAACATTCTAGAAGCTTTTCCTACGAGACTATAAATACCCCGTCTTCTGAAGAAGACACTCTCTCTTTGGTAAATCTCTGACGGCGAAGCGCTGCTCCACGACACCCTCTGCCGACCGCCACTTCGACGCCACACCCTTTGCCGAGTTCGCTGCCTGACCTCCGCTCCGCTGGATCCTCTGTCAGTCGCCGCTTATCCAGCTGTCTCCCCCGCCTGCGATTCTCGCCCCTTTAACTCCGACGTCATGTCACACCGTTTGTGAGTAATGTACTCGTAATAGTTGGTTATTAAATGGAATTACTTAAGATAATGTGTGTTTTCTTTCCTAAAGATCATCCCTATTGACATGCGATCCTAACCCTGAGCAATTACGTCCCTAAATTCCCGTGATGCTCATTTGAGTACACGACAAGTGGTGGAGGCGCCGGGTATGTCATAAATGGTCTTGGAAAGAAATTCACAACGCACTATGTGCATAAACTAGCATAGTTATTGTTCATATGCCGTTCCTCTCAAAATGCATGCTGTTTCAGCGCGGGGAGACGCCCCAAGTTATTAGTATGCGCGGAGCGAAGTTTTCTTTTTCAGGATATGCATTTTATGTTGTGTGATCTTGTTTTTTGCATGCTTATGTACTATGTTGGTGTTGGTTATGCTTAGAGTGTCTAGGCAGGGTTTCTCTTGCAGGTAGTGATGAAATTTCGTGTGTTGCGTGTGTAATGCATAGCTTAGAGTTATTTCATGTTTTCTGATGTGTTTCGCGTCCCCTCGTTTCGGACTCATTGCAGAGTTCAGGTAGTTTTTCTCAAATTGCTATTAATGTAGAGATGCCAAATTAAAATTCATTTCAATGCAAAGAACACCCCCCAGGGCAAGCAAGAGATTAGCAGGAAAACCGCCGGTTTATCATATCGCTGTAAAGCCAGTCAGGCGCCCGCTAGCTGAATCAGATTCGAGCGAATCGGAGGCGAGCGAGTCCGAGAGGGATTCAAGGGAAGATAAGGCGATAGTAACTGATTTAAAAGCGTTGCAGATTAACGCCTCGACAATGCCTCTAGGGGAATCGAGTGCGCAAGCTACGGGGGGTGGGACCCCTGGTGAAGTAAATCCGCCCACGTTTTTTCGCACCGGTGGTCTGAATTTAGCCCCGCCGAAGTTCAATGGGAATGGAAATGAGTGCGTATTGCAATTCTTGTCCAATTTCAATAAAATAGCCACCGCTAATAATTGGCCAGTAGAAACGAGACTTCGTCTTTTTCCTTGTTCCCTCGAGGGAACAGCTCAAAGATGGTTACAAGGATTACCTGCCTACGATGTCGAGTCTGGTTCTCTCCGCGGTACGTGGGACGAATTGGTGGCGGCATTTAAATTGGCGTTTAAAGGGACAATGTCAGATGAAATGAAAGCTCACAGATTAAACGAGCGTACGCAGCAAGCGTTTGAAACTTCAGAGTCGTACTTCTATGACGTAACCGCCCTCTGTAAGGAAGTCGACCCGGAAATGCGGGAATCGGAAAAAATCCGAAATGTTTTAAAAGGCTTAAGACCAGATATCGTAAGAGTAGTCCTCCCAATGAAACCAAAAACTTGTGAGGAATTGCTAGAATTCATTAAACTTCACGAGGCTGCAATCCTCGTATCCGAGACAGTGAAGGAACGGAGCACCCCCCAAAAGGCCGCAGTAGACTCGGGCGCGTCGATCAGCCGCTTAGAGAGGGAACTCGTTCGCCTACGAGGCGAACTAGAGCGCAGTCGACGCAACCCCAACACACCGCCCGCAGGGAGACAGGGTCCCTCCTCCCCTAGATACTATCAGGAAAGACCACCTGCGGGGCCTCGCTATGATCAAACTAGATATTCTCCTCAGAATAGGGGCCAAGGCGATGCAGGCGCGTCGGCTACCCCTAGGCGGCCGCCGTATGAGCAGAAAACCAGAACCGCCGAGGGTCGCATAATTTGCTATAATTGCAACAAACCTGGTCATTATGCCTCTGTTTGCCCCCAAAAACAATCACCGGGGCCCCGTGCGGCCCCCCGCGATAATAAGCTTGTGGGAAACTCGAATCCGCGGATGTAAAGGGAGGTCCATTCGCGGGGAAACCGGGTGCGCAAGATCTTTTAGTGGTAAGAGGAGAGATAGAAGGACAGAATCATACGATCCTATTAGATACAGGGGCAGGGGTATGTGTTCTGAGAGAAGATCTTGTTAGAACTCCCATTAGACAAACCAGTGTCAGTATAAGAGGGGCAGACGGTACTAAAATGCGAGTAGTGGGCGTGGCCGTAGTGAAAATCCGACTCAACGGAAAAGAGTTCCATCTGGAAGCGATAGTAATAAAAAATGCTTATATCCCTTTAGTTCTGGGAATAGATTTTTTGCGCAATACCAGAGCGCTGATAGATTTCTACTCGGGCCTAGTTAGGCTCGAATGGAAAAATGAAGTAGTTTATTTAGAGACAAACCTCCTCAAGCCTGAGGTCTTAAATTCGCAGCCAGATGAGGACGATGACGAGCGGAATTTTCGTGACAGGCTGCGCGTGGAATATGACGTAGTTGTTCCCCCCAGGGCCCAAATTAAATGCAGTTGCTCGCCATTAACGCGCACGTCAGACGACGTTCTGGTGACATCTTCAGTGATCACCAGGCGAGGGCTTAGTGTCGAAGTTCCCCGCGAAGGTGACGTCGTTGCGGCCACCATTAGTAATCACCGCTATGTCCCCCAGAAACTATTTAAGGGTACGACCCTGGGAAGGAGGGCCCAACAGGAAATTAGCGAAGAGCGTGAGATTGATTTTTCGGAGGTAGACGATATTGATTTCCGCCAGGAATTTCCAGCACCCTTAGATATTAATCCCGATTTGAGTCGCGGGGAGCGGAGAAGATTAGATGCTTTATTGGCCAGCTACGAGGACGTTTTCGCGTGGAAGCCCGAGCAAATGGGGAGGACCCAATTGGTCGAACATTCGATCCCCACGGGGGATGCATTACCCATTCATCAGTCCCCTTATAGAGTGTCGCATAAAGAAAAGGAAGTAATCAGGTCTCAGGTTCAAGAGATGTTAGATCTGAACATAATTAGGCCCTCTAAGTCGCCTTGGTCGAGCCCTGTTGTCTTAGTCAAGAAAAAAGATGGCGGGATAAGGTTCTGCGTAGACTACCGGAAACTAAATCTCGTTACACGCAAAAATGCCTACCCTCTCCCCGTTATTGACGATCTCATGAGTTACCTCGGTAAGGCTAAATATTTCACTAGCCTCGACCTCTTTAGTGGCTATTGGCAGATTCCCGTTAAGGAGGAAGATAAGCCTAAAACCGCTTTTGTCACTCCTGAGGGACATTATGACTTTAACGTGTTAAGTTTTGGTCTTTGCTCAGCACCCGCGACCTTTCAGAATTTAGCCGATAACGTATTTTCCGATTTGAAGTGGAAAAAAGTATTAGTCTATTTAGACGATGTCGTGGTCTTTGCCGAGACATTTGATGATCTCCTTGAACACATGAGAGAGGTGTTTGATAAGCTCAGAGAGGCGAATCTCACTTTAAAGCCTTCGAAATGTCATTTCGCGCAAACCCAAATTAAAATGCTTGGTTATCGCGTTAGCGCGGCTGGGCTTGAACCGGACGCGGAGAAGATAAAAGCTATCGCGGAATTTCCTCGCCCGACGAAGGTCAAGTCAGTGCAAAGTTTTCTAGGGCTGTGTAATTACTATCGTAAATTTATACGAGACTTTTCCAAGATCGCTAGGCCCCTGCATGAATTAACAAAAAAAGACAAGACTTTTATGTGGACGGGGTCAGAGGAAGCCGCCTTTCAGGCGTTAAAAAACGCGATGACAACCGCGCCCGTGTTAGCACACTTTGACCCCGAATTGCCCGTAGAACTTCGCGTAGATGCCTGCGACGTAGGGATCGGGGCGATTCTATTGCAAGGGAAAAGCCCGAAAGAAATGCATCCTGTGAGCTATGCATCCCGCTCACTAACCAAGGCCGAGCGAAATTATTCTATAACGGAGAAGGAATGTATCGCTACAATTTGGGGATTATTATATCACCGAGATATGATTTACGGGAAGAAAGTCACTATTGTAACGGACCATCATGCCTTGTGTTGGTTAAAGTCACTTAAAGACCCATCCGGTCGACTCGCGCGGTGGAGTCTGCGCTTGCAAGAATTCGATTATGAGGTTGTACATAAGGCCGGCCGATTGCACTCAGACGCTGATTGCCTATCAAGGCACCCAGTATCTGAGCCTACAGCCGAAGATGAAGATGGGCCGAATGAATTGCCGATTATGCTACTCGCGGCGGAAGATTTAAAGGACAGACAGAGAAAAGACCCGTTATTAGAGCCACTAATAAAAGCGTTGGAGGACCCGAAAACCGCGACGCCGAAATTAGAAAAGATTTCGCGGGGTTACGCGCTGATAGACGGGCTACTAGTGAGGAAAAATGCAGGTTTACGCGGGAAAGACTATTTGACAGTAATTCCCAAGGAATTGATGAAAGAAGTGCTATTTTCTCACCACGATGACCCCATGTCCGGACACTTAGGATTCGCGCGTACTTACGATAAGATAAAAACCCGCTATTACTGGGTAGGAATGAAAGCGGATATTCTTAAATATGTACGTAGTTGCCCTGATTGTCAGTGTAGGAAAGGTCCTCACACAAAGCCTGGGGGTTTCCTCCAGCCGATCAAACCACCAGAGCGACCTTTTCAGAAAGTTGGAATTGACCTTCTGGGTCCATTTTCAAGGTCGTCTTGTGGGAAGACAATGGTCGTGGTGGCAACCGACTACGCGACTCGCTACGCGGAAACCAGAGCATTAACTAACGGGACTGCCCCTCAGGTAGCTCGCTTCATCCTCGAGCAGATAATCTGTAGACACGGATGCCCCGAAACCATCCTATCGGATAGGGGGAAGGTTTTTCAATCTGAAATGGTAACATCCCTGTTAAAGAGTATGGGCGTAGCGAGTTCATTCACGACGGCCTATCACCCACAGACAAACGGGTTGACCGAGAGATTTAATAAGACGCTTGCAGAAATGCTTTCGGCTTTCACAGGTTCGGACCAAAAGGACTGGCCGTTATTCTTACATCAGGTCACATTTGCCTTCAATAGCTCAATTCAAGCCACTCTTGGAGAGACCCCCTTTTATTTAGTGCACGCGCGAGAAGCCGTCTTACCCCCTGAGGTGAGTCTATCCCCCGAGATAAGTGACGACGGTAAGAAAGCGCGCGAGCGGTGGGAGGAGGCTCGTAAGGTAGCCTTAGAAAGACTCGCGAACCGCCAAGTAAAGGACGCGGCACGCTATGACGAAAAACACAGGGATGTATCGTTCAAACCCGGGGACATGGTGCGTGTGTACACGCCCACGCGGAAAGTAGGAAAGAGTGAAAAACTCTTACCCCAATATCACGGCCCATATGAGGTCATACGGCAAAAAGGGCCAGTTACATACGAAGTGAGAATGAAAAAAGGCAAACTAGATACAGTTCATGTGTCACGAATGACGCCGTATCATGTACGCGGGTTCGGAGAACCAGACGCCCAAGGTGGAGGGCGAAAGAATGAGAAATAGGCTCGGAGGGAGCGATATGTCTTCGGAGGTCACACTCCAAGACATTTTTTGGCGTAGGAGGGGTTGCGACCTTCATCGCCCGGCGGACGGTGTCAGCCGCAAACAGCAGCCAGTTTATTCAGCTGGAAAAATACTGAATAAGAATAAACCCCACAGCACGAATTTTAATTTTGCAACAAGGCTGTTAGTTTAAATGAATATTAACCTTTTTCACAGCCGCCAATTTTTCTTTCCATGTTTCTTCGTTTATTTTGTATCTTTCTCTGCCAAGTGATGCGCTCTAGCTATTTTTCTTGTCTTCGAGATGCGTCTCACCCCCCCCTCTTTCGCGCAGTCAATGATACTCGCACCACAAATATAAATGTCGAGCGCATCACTGGCCCATGTAGTTTTAGAAATGTTTATTTTTTTGTGGATTTGTTGGTAATGTGTTGTCGATACGGCCGAAAGTGGCCTAAAAAGATGAGCCTCTTCTGATGACATCGCCTGAAAGGAGAAGGGCAGGAGGAGAGGTAAGAATTAAAAGGATTAAGAGAAATGCTAATTTATTCGCAGCGGATACCGCCCTGAAACCGGATTGGATGATCCTCGCAGACCTGGCGAGTGCCGAATATTTGTTTCCGGGGCGGTAAACGGCAATTTCCTCCCCGCAATCCCCTTGAATTTCTCCTTAAACAACACCCTCATCTGTCCGGAGCTCGTGGGGACAGATGCCCAAAATCATTTAGTCCGGTTCACCTTAACCCTAGGGGTAGAGGAGATAGACATGTGGGGGTGGCCCACCGCCAACCTCCGCTTCCCCTTGGTTCTCGGAATGGAGAGCCTTCTGAGTTGGGGCGCGCTATTGGACATCGAGCGCCGGGTCGTTTTCCTCAGGAACCTGCGAACGATGCTACCCTGCTTTCCTTACATCGGAGAGGTGGTCTCGGGTCGGAGGGGTTTGACCCGCGTTTCTTGGCCCCTAGATCGCACCCTCCCCTGGTACCTCCATTCACCGGCTCCTCCCCTGGGGGGGGCGTGGCGGCCATCCCCCTCTGGGCGGCCCTGGCGCGTCTCCCCCCGGAGGGGAACTTCCTCGTCCTCTTCCTCGGCCGATTCATCCTCGGTGTCAGGTGGGGAAGAAGATGCCGAGGCGGCGGTTGGGGGTGGGGAGCGAGCGGAGGAGGGGGTGGGGGACCGGTCGGGGGAGGGGGCGAGGGAGGTTCGGGAGCGTCAACAACGGCTACTGGACCTCCTTGATGGATTGGGGGGGGAGGGGGGGTCCCCTGCGCGTCCACTCCAGCCTCCACCCGAGAGGCAGGCGGAGCGGGGCGCGGGTGACCTCCACTCCCCTACCGTGCGTCGGAGGGGTGCTGCGGGCAGAGGCCGTCGCATCCTGGAAGCCGCGGGTCTTTACCCCATGCCAGAAGACAGACCGGGGTCCCTTAGCAACTGGCCCTCGGAAAGTAGCCTTCGGGGTGATTGAGGGAGATGGCCCCGTCCGAGAGGGGAGGTGTCTTCTCCCCTACCCACTACCTTCCTTTAATCCTTCCGTCTAAAAGTCCGTTTACCGTCCCTTCGCCCACAGGAGTGTGCCCACAGGACGTTGTCTTCGGCGCTGACCTACACAGGTAGAGATTTTTTGTTTGTTTATTCCCCATAGATCCACCTGAGAACGAGAGAAGCAGAGAAAGCACTGGGTTCTGCCGGTCAACGCACCACAGGACACATACCTATTCCCCTTCCCGCTATCCCACGATAGCTAATGTATTCATTACTAATGAGAAAATATTAGCGCCACGGTCGAGCGTAGAATAACACTCGAAATCTAGGTCGCATTAGCTTTGGCTTTAAATCCCTCTCTCTCTCACTGTGTTGGGGTAGGTCATATGTAAACAAACCCAAAGAATTTTCAAAACATACGGCTGACAGATAACTCCGCGAGAAGGAGACAAGCGAAAAAATAAGAAAGAAAAAATAAAATTATTTTCTCCGCGGGGAGATAACCGCCAGACGGCTGGGCGGAAGTAGATTATTTTATCTTTTCTTCCTCGAGGGAAGGAAAACGGACGCCCTTTTAAAGCCCGCCAGCACTGCTACTAGCCAAACTTAATCTCTGAAATATAAATTCGCGAACCTTTTTTCGGGCATAATGAATCTTATACTATTTTCTGCGGCGTTCACGTTTTTCCTTGGACTAAACGGGCAAACGGTTCCGACTACTTCCCCTGCTATAAAAATAGTCGCCGGAACGCATTGGAATTCTTTGCCCGAGACGTTAGCATATGAAGCGGTAATCCCCTTAATTTTTAAAATAAGGTGGAGGGCGTCTAACCGCGATGCGCCCGAACCCCCTCTGATTCAGTGCGGGTCCACTGGCCCCGTGTGTAACGCCTTGAATTCTTTACGGGGCACCGCGATACAAGTCAGTAAGCTCGTAGATTTTGTGAAAGTTAACCCCCTATTCTATGGAGGCAATGAAGGAGCCGTATCGAGCGATCGTAATCGCCGCTCGATTGATTTTATCGGGACCGCTATGCGATGGTGTTGCGGATTAGCCACGAAGAGCGACCTATCTAGCTTCGCAGAGACACAGTTAGGCTTTGAACGCCGTCTAAAAGAATTGTCAGCCATGACGAGATTAGAACATAATTTTGTAACCGACATTAAGGGTCAGTTAGAGAATTATACAAAAATTGTTGATGAAACGGTATTCGATATGAAGAGGCGAATAGTTAATTTACAAACGATAATTAAATCCCAAATAACTAAAGCGTCCAACGCGTCCGCCGAATTTAAAGGCATGGTAATGTCAATAATAGACATCTTAACCCAGAATCTCTATGCTCAAGGGTAGTTGACCTTACATTTGCGTGAAAACGAAGCATTGCACAAGTGTCATAATCATTTATTGCCAACGTCGATATTTCCCATTGAGGCCTTGCAAAAGGAAATGGATGGGCGTGCGGAAAATATACGAGACCACGGCTATGAGTGGGTGGTTTCGAGCGCTGCGGAAGTGGCTACCCTTAAGGTGGCTCACTGTCTCCTGCATGAAGGTGATATGATAATTCGCGTGAATATTCCCATCGTAAAAATAGGTGCAAAATGGGCTCTCTTTGAAATCAATGCGACTCCTTTTGCTTGGCACGAACAAACATGCTCTATTGTTCACGAAACTGTTTACGCTGCGGTCGATGGAAAGCGTTTACGAACGATTTCCGGTCCTGCCTTACACGACTGTCAAGTGCATTCGAATAGGTTATGCTTTTTACCCCGTTTCAGCGCAGATACGGTTCATGGTCCGAGCTGTGCCATTCAAATGTTTAGAGGGGGAACCATGTTTCAATTGTCAAGGGCGTGCACCTTCCAATGTAGGCCCGGAAAGGCAACCATTATCAGCGAAGTAGGTTTCGAGCAGTATATAATTACGCATCCACCCCCCGAAATCAGGATTGACTGTGACGATTCTTACTCAAAAACCTTTAATTCAACATTACCGGGCCCAGGGGCTCTAGAACTGACTCTTCCGTGTCAATGCTCCGCACATTTTTCAGATTATTTAAATATACCTTCGAATTTTCCATGTAATTCGGGCCCTCAGCAAATTAAAACCGTTCACATCTTACCTGCTATCTGGTCTAATTTAGACTCACTCGTTTTGGACCCAAAATCGCACTCAAACCTTACCCACCTTCGAAAAATTAGATGATTGCTTGAATCAAAACTGGACAATCCAATTGCCGCATTTAAACCTTACTCAGCCGCGACTCTCATTGACGGACGATAATGATGGCGTATACGTAGCAAGATCTGAGAAAACGATGGCAGGATTATCTCTATCGTGGAATGGTTTCCTAACCTTGGTCCTCGTCGGCCTGGTCTATTTCGTGTACAAACACGAGAGACGGATGCCCTATCTACTTTTGACCCCGCAAGGCCAAGAACTAATTTTCACCCGTGCTGCGCGGAGAAAGCCTACGGATAACGAAACGCAGGTAGGCCCCCCTATGTCTTTGGTCAAGATTCAGTATAGTAATTCGCATTTCCCGTATAGTAAAAGTTCGCGTGCGGCCCGCGATTAAAGCGCGGCCGAGTCGCCAAGAGGGAGAGATTACGACGGAATGTCTTCCGGTAGCGTACTCCGTGATATGACGCATGAATGAGAATAAAATATAAACGAAAAAATAAACATTCACATCCTTTCCTTGAGCTGAGATTACGATGGTCGCTTCGAGTATTATGACACGAAATCGCTTGAGACTCGTGAAATACGGTTTAAATGCCGCGAGAGGGCATTGCTACGCGAGACGCAGTGTTAAATATTTTTTGTGTGAATTAACTAAGTCTTTATTTTCAGCAAGTACCGCCGTGGCCGAGTTAGGGCCCGTAGAGCGGGTGAAAGTTCCAAAATGCATAATTTTGGTTATTTTTTAGAGGCTTCGAGTGAGAGAATCCTCGAAGTGGGTATGGGATGTTGACGCCTCAGTGTAACTCGAAGGCCAGCGTATGAGACGCTTTTGGCCAGGGAAGAGCGATGGATGCATTCCATCCCTCTTTCCCTCGAAAGTATTTTATTATTGATGTTGAAGGCCGTAGGGTCTTCTTGCGCGCAAAAGGTTTTTTGGAGGTGATGACTCCTCCAGGGGCTCAGGGACGCCTGTGCCCCTAAGTTTAATATTATTGAGAGAATATTAGAATTGAAGTTATGTTTTATCGATCACGTGATCATACTGCCAGTAATGTGCGACGAAGGCACATGGGCCTAGTTCTGTTATGATGTAAATGCCGGTAATGCATGAGGAATGCATGGGCTATTATTATGAAATCTCGCGAGCGCCAGGAGGGCGTAAGGAGATTATTTGGGGGATAGTTTTTTCCCCGCGTTACAGTTACACTGAATGGCGCAACAAGGTTCATTATGTGTGATTGACACATTTTCAGATTTATAATGTCCAACACGCGACGAGGTGGGCCCCAAGTCCCTTTCATATAGGTGTCTTAGGGGTGAAATGGTCAACAAGACCTCCGCGTACGGAATAATTATTGCACAAGCCTGTGACATTTTGATTTGACAAGCCTTTATGGCGCGACCTGCAGTAAAGGGCAGCTTACCTGCAAGGTATTACCTTGGCTGTGATAAGATATTATCTTTTGACTGAGAGACCAAATGCTCATTTAAGTTTAGTTCAGAGAAACGCTTATTTTTATGAAATTTTATATATCTCTTTATTTTTATGGGATGACTTTTCTTTCTTTAATGGCTCTTAAATTGTACTCATTTTTATGGTCCCCTAGAGATTGTTAATGACGTAAATATATATTGCCATTATTGACTTGACTAACGGAAGTGTAATGGACTTGATCACTCCTACTCACTCCCTATGTTGGTTACTCATAAGTCTGAGCGCTTGTTTTTCTTTAGGAGATTCATATGCGCAAGTGGCCGCCACAAGCCGCATCCTGTTTGCGTAGCTAAGTGCAAAGCAGCCTTCCGCAATTCAGGCCTACTGCTTGACGTGGTGTCATTATATTCTGTCATTGTCTCATTGCGGATACAGTACTTAGAGCTTAATAAGTCATTCTATATTTCGATTTAATTTTGGCTTATGACATTCGCTCTTGCCAGCCAACTCTTACTTTATAAGTTACTTTTTTTTTGTCTTTTGTGTATTATTTCTGCCTACTCACTGGGTCTATTCTAAATATCGTCTCTTGGGTTCGATTATATCCTCACAGGCCGCTCACCATGTCCTATGTGAGCCTAACCCTGCAGAGGAATCTGGCCTTTAAGCCCAGAGTGGGCTGGCGCCTTCTCTCAGTGGCCCTGCTTACGCTCGCCACTTCGAGTGCGGCCGCCCCACACTCCGGCCTGGGGTTACCACCTGTCGACCTCACCGCCGGGGCCTATCTTAAACCGTTGCCAAACATAACGGTATACACCACATCCACCCCTCTGGTCTTCAAATTGCCATACAACCCTGCCTCCCAACTCCGATTACTTCGTGAGATGGTGGGACGGACATGCAACTCAGCTGACCGCCGCCCGGTATGCGGACTTCCCCGCATGGCAGTGGATGACGCACTTCGGAACTGGGATCGACGAAATTGGTTGGAGTCTCTGACTGAGGCGCCTTTGGCGACGGACGGTGGCGCCATGACCAGCGCCTTTTCTCTCCCCACGCGCCGGCTCTCCAAGCGGATGCTGATATCCGACGCGGAGGGGGAGGAGTTGGAGGACAAGTTGGCAGAGGCGGGGACGGTGACAAACCTGTCCGCACCCTGTGTGGCTAACTACGCCCCCGCCCACGGTACTGAGCCCGATTACGGCCTCCTGACTGTCGTCTTGTCTACTATTGCTGCACAAATGGATGTCCTGTCCATGTGCCAAACTAGGCGCCTCAGCCCTTCGGTGGTCAATGTGGAAAGACTCCGCACCGAACTCTTGTCAGTCCAAAAGTCTATCCACAATCGTGGGTGGGAACTGGCGATTAAACATTTCTCTCGATATTACATTTTGAGTCTCGTAGACTGTCTTTTGTCTCCTACCTCCCTTTACCTATTCTTAGTCATTCCTCTGACAAAAGCAAATACCACTTCGGTCTCCCTTCATTCCTTTGTGCCCATACCCTTTGCCTACGGCGATCACACATGCCAAATTACGGCCCCTGCAACGGAGCTAGCACTTATTCGGACCGCTGAGGGTGTGCAGCTGGGTGAACTACAGTGTAACCCCTATCGGGATGAGTTATGCTCCCTGGAAGCGGCTCGCGACGACGACTCCATCCCGATGCGGTGCGCCCGCCGAGTGGCGGTGGGCGGGTCCGCGGACGAGGCGGCACGAGAATGCCCCCTGCGTTGCCGAAAATCGGCGGAGACCCGGGTCCTTTCCTTGGGGCCATCCACGTTCCTGATCACTCATCCCCCGAAGGACGCTGCGATCCTTTGCGATGGTGTCCGATGGAGCAATTGGGGCGCAGAGAATAAGGGATCCTTCCATATTTCCTTACCTTGCGGCTGTCGCCTCGTCTTCGACGGCAGCGAAGTCAACCCTTCCTTCCCCTGTATCCCCTCCACGGCCCCCTCCCTCTCCATCCGTCGCCTTATTCCGGCCGAATGGTCGTTACTCCTCTCCATTACGCTCCCTCCCTTCTCTCTGGCGCATTCTTCAACCTGTACGGATCTAAATGAGTGTACTAAGTCTTCATGGAATCCGGAGCGTAATTCACCGTTGGAGCTTCGCCCATGGATGCTGTTCTTGAATATGGCTGTGATCGCCTTCTTATCTATTCCCGCCTTAGTCCTGAGTATCCGTCCATACATCGACTGTTTTCACACCCCCACTCCCTTCTTCCTGAGAGAGGATAATCACTCGCCAGCTCTTCGCCCACCCACGCCGCCGCCGGTTAGCCCTGCTAGGAGAGGTCCACCCGCCTTTCCCCCTCCAGCGATTCCTTCCGCGGCCGCCTCCTTTCGGCGCCCGACGCCGATCCTGTCCGCTGAGGCCCCTGTTTACGAGGTGATCGAAGAGACAACGTATCTGCCCATGCGTCGTCCGCCTCCAGTCCGATAATAGTGCAGTGTTTGTGAATATTCCCCCGTCTGTGAGTAGTGCTTGGCGTTCTTCGCCCTACCTCATATTAGGTGTAACGTCGTTAGTGTTCAATATTTGATTTTATTCATGATAGTGTCTGTGTTTTTGTGTCTTTGGACTACCATGCGTGTAGCATAGATACTTCACTTCATTAGTTCACTTGCCTTTGGCACAATGACTTGGTTAAAGTGGTACTACTTTTTTAGTAACATTATTGCTTTCATTTTAGTTGTGCTTTTACTAGATTGGCTTTTTGATTTTAGTGACGGTGATTTTTGATTGATGATTGATTTTCATTTTTTTTTTGCTGTGGTGTATCGGTTCATAATTGTGGTTCATTGCTCTCATGTACGTTCTTTACGAGAACATTTTTGTTTTTCTGTTTTGCTTTGGAGTTGCGTAAACTTGTGTTTTACCTAGGTGTCGGTTAACGTTAATTTTGTGCACTTTTGTGCATTTTTTGAATTATTGTCTCATTGAGTGCTCTTCAAGCTGGTTATTTACCTCCCTTTTTGATGCTTTGTATGTAGTCTCCGACGTTATTGGGAGTTTCAGTTATCGCTTTTGTGTTTAGTGGTTTTGTGTATTTTTGGATTACGGGTTTATATTTGCTTTGGTCACTCAGTTAGTACGTTTAGTGTTACGATTTATGTATTATGGCTCTCTCTAATTTGCCTGTTATCTTGCATTATATAAGTTGCATTCCCATCTCCCTGTATTACCTTGTAATGATTTTAATTTTAATTCTCATTTGTGTTCTGATACGCGTTATTTGTATTTGCTACTTATTGTGTTTCATATTATTTCAATTAATCTTGCTTGCGGTGGACACGTTTTTGAGCCCGTCCATTGTCAGACTCTGCATGGGCTAACGCTGTTTTGCTGTCTCACACGTTCCACCCTTTATTTCATTGTGTTTTCGGTTTTTGGTGACTTCCATGTTTTTTTTTGTGTGTGTTTTTGTGCTCTTGATTTTGTGTGCATTTGGCATGCTTCTTGGACTGCCAGTCCGCCTCATCGGCCTCTGTGTAATTGACTGTTGCGGTCGGTGACCCTTTTGTTTTGTGTATCTTTTAGTTGGCTACTTTTCATTTTATTACGTTCTTTTGTGTCACACCGACTTCTTGGTCTTGCCTTTTGCTTGGGCACACTGTTGATTTCTCGATTTTGTTTCGGTGTTTGTGTTTTGGTCTCTATCGATATTTGTGGCATGGCGTCCTTCCCTCCTCCCCCATTCCGCCCCTGGCCGGTTCATGTCTTTGGCCGATAGCGGTTTGTGCTTGACCCTGTTGGCACCGGGTTTCCTTCCCGGGACGGGAAGCTCCGCAGGGGGGGGCATATGCTGTGTTCCTGCCGGTCACCCCCCGATTTCTTTTTTCCCTTTCCAACTACCCCCGAAGTCCACCCTCTAGACGAGAGACGCTGAAGGTGAGATTCAAGGTTAGATACCCAATTATTTGACCGTCGCCAGCTGCACCGGCCCAGGGCCGCCTTCCAAACTTTCCAAAGCCATTATCCCATTAATTTCTTAAGATTAAATTCCTTTCCCTCGACGCTGGCCGCTCCCAAGGTGTTGCAAGCGTCCTGCATAAGCGCTAAGTCATTATCTCTCGAACTGTGGTTGTTTACTTGTTAGTGATGCATTCAGATGACCGCATTCTTCCGTTCACAAGGCGGTGCATCATTAGTTGGGCTTATGCGCCTCTTTTTCTTGAGCTTGGTATTTTTCCATCCCCTCAAAAAAGGTCATCGTATAGAGGATGCGTCTCTGACGCCATCCCCCACCCCACGCGTAACACCTAGGGCGTGTCATGGAACATTCTAGAAGCTTTTCCTACGAGACTATAAATACCCCGTCTTCTGAAGAAGACACTCTCTCTTTGGTAAATCTCTGACGGCGAAGCGCTGCTCCACGACACCCTCTGCCGACCGCCACTTCGACGCCACACCCTTTGCCGAGTTCGCTGCCTGACCTCCGCTCCGCTGGATCCTCTGTCAGTCGCCGCTTATCCAGCTGTCTCCCCCGCCTGCGATTCTCGCCCCTTTAACTCCGACGTCATGTCACACCGTTTGTGAGTAATGTACTCGTAATAGTTGGTTATTAAATGGAATTACTTAAGATAATGTGTGTTTTCTTTCCTAAAGATCATCCCTATTGACATGCGATCCTAACCCTGAGCAATTACGTCCCTAAATTCCCGTGATGCTCATTTGAGTACACGACAATATTAAATTATTTTTTAAAAATCCTTCCGGAAAATCTTTGCACGCTAATTTTTTCTCCATGGAAATTCACTTTCGTAGCCTTTTCTTTGATTTCATTAATTTAAAATTTGTTTCTCCACAGAATTTCAGGAAAAATTCAGCAAATTGTAAAAAGTAACGCTGGATACCTCCAACTTAAAAAATAAATGTATTAACTCGAATATAAGTATTGAAGTTTCCTCATTGTTATTACCTACCATCGATTTAGGAGGAAGGTGTCACTGGCCGATGTGTGGATATGGCAAGAGAGACAGGGAGAGAGAGAAGGCCTGGTTAGACTAAATTGAAGATGAATTGAGTAGACAGTATAAAGGATCGTGACTCACGGTTACCGCAGGCTGAGGAGAGTCCTTACGGCTGGACGTCATCTGGTGTTGATATTGAAGAAACTCGTGGTCAATGGAGAAAGGGGGTTGAAGAGGCAACATTGGATGAGGCACATACGTAGGATGAAGGAGATAGGAAGTATCTAACACCTAAATTCTTATTTATTTTACCTTTGGCCATGAAAGGTGGTCCTAACATCTTCTTCTGTGTACCATTATGACCTCCAGCCTCGTTAGATGTCTTCTATGAGGTGAAACTGTTTTCATTAAAATAAAATTCACTAACTCTTGGTTAACTATGTGGTATTCCATTATTTCCTGGATATAGACAGTTACTTATACCACTTATTTTATAAGAGCGCGACCCGGGTTTCAATGAGTAATCATCATCATCAGGCGCTAATTATAATTTGTTTATCTTGTTGTTAATCTTGTTGTTACCTAGTTACTTAATGAATTTTAAAATTTAGAGAGCTTAATGCTTGATCTTGTGGACAAAATTAAAGACATCATACCTCCGAAGAACTCAAGACTAGTATCTTTTGATATCGTCAACCTTTTCACTTGTGTGCCACCAGAGGAAGCAACCGGCCTAGAAATAGATCTCCTGGGGGCAGCCAATATTGCAAAGAAAATGAAGGACGAATTATCCACCCTTCTCAAAATATGTGTGGCACAAAATTATTTCAAGTTCGATGGTAAATTTTACAAACAAAGTAGTGGCCTCGCTATGGGCTCACCACTTTCTCCGTTGCTGGTAGATGTTTTTGTTGATAGTTTGGAAAGGAAAATTTTTAGCTCAGGGCATAGCCTACTAAATTCTGTGGTATACTGGTACCGGTACGTTGACGATATTATTGTGCTTTGGAATGGAACTGATCGGCAACTGGATATGTTCTTGAGTTTTTTGAATGACATCCATCCTACAATTTCATTTACCTGTGAAAGAGACTCCAACCATTGCTTAAATTATCTGGATCTTACAATCAAACTCGATAAATGCCGGCATTCCTTCTCCATTTTTCGGAAACCCTGTTATACCGATCATGTCATCCCAGCAAGTTCAAGACACCATTACTCACACAAACTTATGGCTTTTCATTCCATGATTCATCGCCTGCTAAGCATGCCACTTTCCAAAGAAGACTTTAAGAAAGAAATCATCACCATTAAACAAATTGCTTCTGCCAACGGTTATTCTCAAAATTTAATAGATAAACTGATTAAAAAAAACAGAGAAGATTGGCTATCGACCAAATGTTTTCGGCGGACGAGGATAAAAAGAAGCAGTGGTGCACAGTGACGTACCTCGATGCACTTTCTCTGAAAATGGCTCATTATTTACCCAAGGACAAATTCCGCTTGGCTTTTAAACCTTATTCCACCTTAAGGAGACTGATCGTTAAATGCAAGGACCATATAGACCGATTGGATAGATGTGGAGTATATTCTTTGAAATGCAGCGATTGCAATGGTGTATACGTGGGACAGACAGGAAGAAGTTTTGATATCAGGAAAAAAGAACATTTAAGTGCTTACAAACATAATAAAGATGAAAAGAGTAATTTTGCTAAGCACTTAATATGTAACTGCCACAGAAGCGATTTTAAAATGAATATTTTAAATTTTTGCAATTACCGCCGAGAACTGGATTCTAGGGAACAGTTAGAAATTTTAAAAATTATTGAAAATCAAGATAGTACCCTTATAAATGAATACCTCTACCCATCCTTTTCACCTATTCTGGCGTCCGTTTTAAAATTCATCAAGTAACTAGGTAACAACAAGATAAACAAATTATAATTAGCGCCTGATGATGATGATTACTCTTTGAAACCCGGGTCGCGCTCTTATAAAATAAGTGGTATAAGTAACTGTCTATATCCAGGAAATTCATTAAAATACACGAAATAATTTGTTTTGGAAGGCGCAGTCGCAAAGCAACCTCTTGAACACGGTTTTCTATCTTATTAAAAGGTGAAAAGTTGGTAAGGCACCAGCGATTTGTGTCTCCATTTTATTTATTCTTCCAAAAATACAAAAGTAATTGGCTTATTTACCTTTATTTACTATTAATTTTTTAAAAGTTATTTTTAGCTCGTATTTTCGAGACTTAGTGTTTTGTCTCGGTCTCGATGGTGGCAATAAGTCTTTGTTTCGAATAACATAGTAGCGAACCTACCTGATTACGCAATTATGTTCTAATAAAAGGCGAAAAGTTGATAATGGACCAGTGATGGGTGACAATCTTTTATTTATTTCACCGAAGTTACCAAAGTCATAGGTTTTGTTACCTGTATTCATAGATTTTTTCAGTTATTTTTAAACTCGTTGTTTTGAGACCTTGAAGTTATCTCGCTCTCCATGATGGTCAAAAGACTTTTCTATGAATCGTGTAGTCCCGAATCAGCCCCCTATAGCACCCTATCCCAGCCCATAGTGTTCCATGTTCCTTTCTTGAGGCCAGTTCCTGCGATCTCCGCTTTGGTTTGGAGCATACCTTAAGATACGCCTTAATTCGAACATTTAATCTGGATGTTATTTGTATCACAAATAGCGTATTATATAGACGGTACTCACCTTATATTCATTATCCATTGCTGAGCCAAGCAACGTAATACTCCTGATGGGCTCTTCGACTAGTGGCGCATCTTCTGGCCATAGTTCTGAACTGGCTTCATCATAGGAGCATGCCTAAAGCCGTAGTTAAGGGGGGCTGTCCCGATTCTACCTCCGTAAGACTGGTAGGTTTGAAGGTACAGGCGGGTAAGCGAAGATCCGGCAGTCTTCGGCGCGAGGGGCGTCCATGCATGCAGCGGGGGCAATTAAGAAGGCCTCGCTGTTCTCTTCTTTTGCGGAAAGAAGGGAGACGACTTGGGGGTTGGTTTGGAAAGGTTGTTGAGACGGATGCACGCAGCTGGGGTTGGCCGGAGCAGCCGAAGAGTGGGGGAGGGGGTTCGAGAGAGAGAGGCCACCTTCCGACGCATCTTATTACCATAAAGGAGCCTCGACCAACCAGCACTGCCCTCGAGGCAACAATGTTCGTCTTTTATTGGTCTCATGCTTCGATCGTAAAAAAATACGGAGCAAAAAATTTAATGGGTGGGGTTTGGAATTACAATATCCTCCCACCAGGTGGCGTTGAATCTCCTCCCAATAAGTTAAAGGAGGGAGGATGAAAAAAAGAAAGTTTGTTTAATTTATGGTCGGCGTCCACATATGCCTTTTTATAATGGGTTTCCTAGCGGAGATATAGTATGGTCTTTGTCGTCGCTTTGTCTATTTTTTATTTGCAGTTGGTAACTCTGCCGCGCTCCTCTTGTTAATGAGGTTCTTTAAGGGAGAATGGGCGGTCAAATGGCCGCGGTAAAAAATGTTGGCGAGGTATCGTATATCAGGGCCAATGAGGGCGGAATAACAGGTGGAAAGTGTTGATTTAAAATACCGATAAATTAACCTACCCCATCCCTCGATCGATTTAAAATGCACTCAAGATGTGAGCTTCATTCGTTGGGTGACCAAGAATTTTTTTCGGACCATTTTGCCCTTTTAGGGCCATCAAGATTTATTTTTCTTATTCAATGCAAAAATAACTCTTATTATGTGCAAAAAGTGAAACATTTCGATTTTCCAGTTGTTACTCTTGAGTTTTTGACACTACATTAAGAGTTCCGCTTTACTATAGAAGCTGTTTGAGATCGTTCTGTGCAATCTTGCGAATTCTTCTTCAAAAACTGCTTCACTATCTTTTTTTTATATGGAGCCTTCATATTATCTTATATCGATTCCAGGGAGTGATTTCTATTCACTTAATATTTGATGAATTTGATCTCTCCCGTGAGACTCTGGTGGTAGTTACTATTCGTTGATTGATAACTGTTCTACATTAGTTACTATTCGTGTATATTATGTTCGATTTTTTGCGTGTGCCTTAATGATTAAACGCTAAGAATTCCTTAGTGGATTATCTAAAACATTTTTGACGCTTAAATTGAGGTAATGTCGTGCTGGAAAGAATGGATTAGGATTTTCCTTTGGCAATGGTGGTGATTTTTATGTTTTTTTTTGTCAGTGATATATTATTGCGTGCACTATTTGGCTGAGGAGAGTTCAACGCTAGCAGAGGATCGAGTCGGGGAATAAGATTGTGAGTAAAAGTATTACATGGGTGATTTCATAAATTATTTCCGTCAATGTAATACGTCCTCTTAATTTTCAGCGATGATTACCAGTAGAGATACATATATGGAAGCTCTGCCTATTTTTGTGGAATTGTTTGGTTGAATTATGTTACAAATACCAATTTTTCCAGCTATTTTATAATTTTAATACTCTACTTAGCAAATATAAATCTTCAGAAATTTTTCTTATTTGCGTTCAGTTATAGTGAAAATAAGTATATCGGCTAATTTGGAGTAAATTTTCCATTGAGCTGTGGATCTTTTTACGAGGCTTTTACAATCGACTACCGTCTCCAAATCCATCTAGGAATCCGAAGTTTTTCCATTAAAATTACCGAGCGAGAAACTGATGGCTTTTTTAAAAATGTAAGTTTTCTGTAATCATCGTGTAATAGTTTGGATAATAAAGAAATAATCCAAAAAATTCAGGGAATTTTAGTTTGATATTTGAGCGGCAATTATGATTATCGGTCTTTAATCAAGTCGTGAATCAAAGAGTAAGTTGACCTGGCAAAATTACGAGTCAAATAGCGACTATAAATAGACTTGATAGACTTAAAACTTAGCGGAAATACTAAAAAACGAATGCTAATTATTGATTTATGTGCCATTTTATATAAATTTGATCCGTTGCCGAGACACAGTCACCTAGACATGATCAATTTTCAAAAACGCGCGGTCTCGTTTTTCTCCGAAAATCTTTGTACTTAGGCAGGTGGTGTTGCGGTAGTATGATCTTTATGGAATAAAAACACAATATTCCTTTGATCGAATGCAATTTCTTTGGCTGTATTATCTATGATTTTTGAAGATTTTGGTTCACATCTGCATGGTTTCACATTAAAAAATGGCGTACCCATTTTTCGCGTGAAATTTGAAATTAAGTAGACATTATCTTTCGTTAAAGATATATGTAAATCGGGAAATTTATATCACAGCGTGGAGTAGAGATTTCTTAAGATTTTTGCCAAGAAATTTTTGAAAGCGACGAAGGAAATGAGAGCGATTTTTCGATCGCACGTCAAGTCTGAGCTACGCGACGCGGGACCCTGAGGCTCGGTAACTGCGGTCGAGTTATCAAGTATTTTGAGAATTAATTCTTTAAAAAAAATCATTTCAAGCATTCACATGGTCAGTTTTGACCTAATTCACAATTAACAGGCTAATGGATACATTAAATGCATTACTGTAGAGTAGTTGATAAGGATTAGATGTTTGTCCGAACCATTCTACGTATGAGAAGCATACTTCGGATATTGAAGTATTTTGTTAAGAGATTAATTCGGCATACAAAAGAGAGAGAGAAAAAAATAAAGTTTCTGCGAAAGGCCTTTGCTTTTCGCTTTCCGCAACCTTTGCTCTTCCCTCCATTTTCCCTACCCTTCATTTTCAATCCTCGCCGAGGTGGGTCGCAGGGAAAGATTTGTTTTATTGCGACGCACAGCCTTGGATGGTATTTGAATTCTTTTACTACGATTTTCTTGTTGTCCGAAGAAAAACAGGTCATCTTGCAGTTTTATTTCAATATCTTTGAAGGAGTGTCTTGCTAGTTGTCCAACTATCGTGTCTTGCTGGAGTGAAATGCAAAATTTCGTGTTACTGAGTGATTTGCTTAATTGAATTACGATGATTAATTCCCGTAGTAGAACAGCGCTGTGATTTGCCTGTGTGAATTTTTTCAAGGCGAAATTTTTATGATTCCTATCAAAATGTTTGGTGTGAACGAGACGAAATACGGTCATAGAAATGAGGTCATAGAATCGACCTCAACTAAAATCGTCTCAAACCTTAAGAAAAATTATCGAAACACCAAATTTTCTATCAATCACAGGATTGCCAACTGCCTCTGTCTTCACTTTTTGGGATGATTTGGGGGAAAATTATCGATGATAATGAGGAATTTGAACATGGCAAAGAAGCTTTTCCATGGCACCAAAGCCATTGCGCAAGCATTAGTGGCAATCAGAAAGCCTGCAAGCCAAGAAATGTTTGTTATCCCTGGAATTCAATTTAAGTAGGTTAGATATCACCGAAAGAATGATCTTTAAGAAACAGTCGGTAATATTAGTAATAAATCTGTGTAATAATTCTTTTTCTGGGGGGGCAGAGCTCCTCCAGCGAGAGAAAGCGAATCCAGCGTTTAAAATTCATTATGAGGAAAACAACTTCCCACGGTAACATTTATTTATTTATTTTATTCCTAAATTCCGCGGAAACAGCACATATAGCCTTTACAACGGAGGATTAACAAAGTACAAACATCCATGCCCAGGATAGGGATCACCTACCCTGGCGGGATTCGAACCCGCGACCTACAGTTTGGCAGTCGAGGTCTTTACCCCACCGCCACAGAACCAAAACGGACCTGTTTAAGCTGAATGACTCAGGCGAATGGAGTAGTTTCCTTCATCAAAGAAAACGAAAGGAATTTATTGCGATTCGTTACCCACCATTAGTCTATTCATTATATACAAATTATTTGGTTTTAGAATTCCGAGTTTAGACGAATGGCAATGGTCAATTTTAACCGTATTTGAAGAAGGCCAGATTGGCGACCATGCGATGCCACTCCACGTGACGTCACAGGGACCTAGTTTCTATACGAGTAGTTAGGTGTTTTACATCGTCTGAGATTACCAATGTATGCATGAGGCACAGAGCTCAGGGAAACGTCTCTTAATAATCACCTATTAAAACTGTCTTAGGTCGGAAAGTTTTCCTCGTGTGATAAGGTATTAATAATCCTTGCTATCTGCTACCTGGGAAGCAGGTTACTCTGCTAACTGCTAGCATCCTGCGTCGTATCAGCGCCCAAAGCCTCGCCCCAAGGTCACCTCACTTGCGGCAGCGGGAACCAGAATGACGTTACACGGGGTTTTCCCAGCATTCCTACTTAGCCGTCGCGTTTTCGCGCATGAAAATTTTCACTTTTCAATTATTCACGAAAAATAGATATCGTTATTTAAAAATCTAATAGTTTGAAAGACGTGCTCAATAATCTTTCGATTTAGGCAATAAAAAATAATAGGAAACCACCCTATTCGAAGCTTATTTGACTATTGAAGACTTGCCTTGGTCCTGGACATTTAGCATACTTGGATTTGTACTAGGTCAAGCACATTGTGACTTTGGCTTTAGATTCCTGGGGATTTCTGAGGCACTGCTTAAACTCGATGATCGCGAACTGAAAGGCGTGTAAATATCCGCCCGTGTCATTCGCCGCTGCAAATTTGACTTAGACCTCCTCCTAATCCTCCACCCCTGTGCGGCACCGTGATTGCTCATTCCACCCCTCCCACCCCCCAGTTGTCATGATCCGTAAGTGGGGGAGGCTCTCTCCCATAACCCAAACGAATGGTCCGATGCGAAACCGCCATTAGTGCCCCCATGGAGGCATGTGATTAATCACTTCATTATTAATGTCGCAATGGAGGTCCTCATACGCCAACCCCCACTCCCATTGCACCTATATCCTCACGGCCCCCACCCCCTCTCTCTCTTTTTCTCACTGTCCATCTCCGAGTGTGGCGTCAGTTTATTTTTTTAATCTCTCTCTCTCTCCTCGCGATGGCCCTTCCCTTTTTCCGCCACGTACCCCTTCAGCATCCGTCCGCCAAAGAGGACGTTATGCGCCTCGTTATTCGATTCATGGCCGCGGCATAAATGGCAGAGTGCTGTTTTCATCACCCCTCCTGATTTCCTAGTTTCCACCCACTGGAAAAGTTTGCGACGAGATAGAAGATGTGGTTCTGGACCCAATAGGGTAGTTTCCTTCATCAAAGAAAACGAAAGGCATTGATTGCGATTCGTTACCCACCATTAATGCATTCATAATATACAAATTATTTGGTTTTAGAAATACCGGTTTAGACGAATGGCAATGGTCAATTTTATCCTCATTTGAAAAAGGCCAGATTGGCGCCCATGCGATGCCACTCCATGTCACGTCACAGGGACCTGGTTTCTATACGAGTAGATGGGAGTTTTACATCGTCTGAGATTACCAATGCATGCATGAGGCACAGAGCTCTGGGAAACATATCTTAATAATCACCTATTAAAACTGGCTGTGTCGGAAAGTTTCCTTCGCTTGATAAGGTATTAATAATCCTTATTTAAGTCAAGCGCTACCTGCTAGCAGCCTGCGTCGTATCGGCGCTCAAGCCTCGCCCCAAAGTCACCTCACAGGGCGGGAGCGGGATCCAGAAATACGTCACACGGACTTTTCCCAGCATACCTGCTTAACCGTTTTCGCGCGGTTGAAATTTTCACTTTTCCTTTAATCGCAAAAAATAGATATTGCCATTCGAAAATCTTAGAGCGTGAAATACGTACTCCAGGAGTAATAATCTTTCCATTTAGGCAATAAAAAATGATAGGAAACCACCCTATTAGCTCCCGAAAATTAAATGTGAGGAAAATGTTGCTATTGTTGATATTGGATTAACTTGACGATGACTTCAACTATTTCTGATTCCCCTTTCGGTAAACAGGAAAAGAATTACGGGATCCCCTACCAATAATTCTAGGATTAAATATTTTCCTTTAGAATGAGTAGGAGTAAACATTTCCAGGAGCGGATATTTTATTTAAGGAAATGCAGGGAATTTTAGCTTGATATTTGGGTGAAAATTAAGATAATTTGGCTTTTAATATCGTCGTGAATCACCGACTACTCCACCTTGCTAAATTAAGAGTTTACTATGACTATTAATGGACTAGTGCAAGGTCAAATAGATCTTGTGTTTTGGTGCTTACTTGCAAAAAAATCCATCATTTTCACTGGCATTCAAGCCAGTGCGGTCCTAGTTCCATTGTCTCTCACAATCAGTAAGGGATAGCAGTCGTCGATCCATCCTTGAACCCTTTTTCTGCCCATGCGCCTTCAGTGTCCGCCGCCGAAGAGGACGTTATGCGGTCGTTATTGGATTCATGGCCGCGGCATAAATGGCGGAATGGTGTTGTCATCACCCGTCCTGATTTCCGGAGAGAATGTCTGTTTTGCGAGCTGTGTCAACTGGCCCCATCAGGTGACATACTAGCCATAGGGGTAGGGGAGCTGTGGGGGATAAAAGCCCCTCCAAAATTGGTATTGGCAAGTAGACGTTCTCATTAAAAAGTAATATCGTGAAATAATTTCATATCCGCATATTGAACCTATTGGATACAATATTATTTATTGTTGCACTATTTTTTATTTATGCTTATACTTATCATTATTATGTTACTTATTTTATTCATTATTATTTTATTACCATACCACCATGGATGTCGACTTACAAAAAATATTGGGGGGGCCCAAACCGGGGATCTTGCCCCCGGAAATTTTATAAGTTGTGTAATTTAAGTTTTTTAAGCATTTTAGAAGAGTCATATGATCAACATTAGAACCCTAATAACTCGACATAAAAAACCTAAAAAATCGACAAGCCTGACAAATTTTTTTCCTCACACCCATAACGAATTTTTGAGAGGGCTCGGGCCCCCTCAGGCCCCATGGAGTCGGCGCCACTGCATACCATCGAATACAGTATATGTTGGATATTTTACATCGGGGTGGTCAACACAGTTAACAATTAGGTGTGAGGGAACAACTATGCACTAGATAGTGGCAACCTACGCAGGAGGGACTCGAACACGCGACCTCTTGTTATTTACTCGGTCGCCATCGAGGCCGGCCGATACCAGGTAGCAGAGTATCCTACTGGCAGGTGGCGCTTGGCTTAAATAAGGATTATTAATACCTTATCAAACGAAGGAAACTTTCTGACCATAAGCAATTTTAAAAGGTGATTATTAAGAGGTGTTTCCCTGAGCTCTGTGCCACATGCATGCATTGGTAATTTCAGACGATGTAAAACTCCTGACTACTCGTATAGCATCTAGGTCCCTGTGACGTCATGTGGAGTGGCGTTTCATGGGCGCCTATAGGGCCTTTTTCAATTGCGGTTAAAATTGACCGTTGCCATTCGTCTAAACAGGGATTTCTAAAACCAAATAATTTGTATATTATGAATACACTAATGGTGAGTAACGAATCGCAATCAATGCCTTTCGTTTTCTTTGATGAAGGAAACTGCCCTATTCTCGATGTGATTAATATCCTACTCATTTATGGACCACATAACCCTCTCCTACTCCATTAGATCTACGAGTTTTTTATCTGACCTTTGATAATTAGTGAAAATAGATTTTACTGTAAATGAATTAAAAATAACTGGCAATTTTCTTCAAATACTAAGTAATTGTGGACAGTCGGCGATGAATCTTAATTTACTAATATGTTAAGGCCTGGTTACACGATACATTAACACGTACAAGTTAATGTACGTTTGCGTGAATGGTTTTGGTGGACGGGAACGGAACATGTACGAATGCATGAACCAAATTAGAACAGGTTCTATTTTCCGTTCACGCATTCGCACAAGTTGGGTGGTTACACGGTGCATTTTGGCCTTCATTCTCGCGTTCATACATTTAGACATTAACCCGTACGTGTTAATGTATCGTGTAACCAGGCCTTAAGAATTCCTCCTAATTAAGCTCTAATAAATCCGCATGTCGGTGAATCCAGCCACATTATCATTATTGAGATATGGCATTCATGTCATTCATGGGGGGTACTCAGAAATGTTACTTATATTTTATTCTTGAGAATTTCCTTCTAGAATCTTCATTGAATATGGAAATATTATTTTATATTGAGATATGGCATTCATGATCGGGGGTACTCAGAAATGTTACTTATATTTTATTCTTATAATTTTCTGTTGTCATAATTGTCACTCAAAATACTTGTACTTCTTTTTGAAATTATCTGGACGATTCCTTTGAGTCTTCCCCAAAAAAAATTGCGGTTAATTGACGATGATATACGAATATGAAAAAGATAAGAAGCTAGCCATTGAAAATTCGAATCTGGTGATGATCTGTGGACTAATTTTATGGACCAGAATTGCTTTGCTTCATCTTTCTTATCTTATCCAATTCCTTTCACTTTACCTTAATCTCAAAGATATTTACTGTGGTGAATAATGGAAATTATTAATCGCCTCTGTGTATTTTTTCAGTTGTTAAATTTTGAGTAACCATTGACCCTCCTCAACATCATGAATACCTTATTTCAATAATTATGATGTGGCTGGATAAACTGACGTGTGTATTTTTTAGATAGGAATATCCAGTGTTGGTAAAAGTAATGAGGAAAAGTAACTGAGCACAATTGCAGGTACTTCGTACGAAAATTAATCAATTACGAGTATAAATTACTGATTTTAAAGAGTAATCAGTAAAATTGAAGGTAGAATTACTCCTTGTAAGATTGTCCACTCTGGTAACCGTCAAATATAGCAATAAAAATGTGGAAAGATTTTGTCATAAAAATTGCTATTTGCAATTTCACTTGCGATACATACAATCATAACTGGTGTAACGACACAAGGGGTGTCATATTTTATACCCATCCTAGGTATACTAAAACATGGGAGTGGCTGAACCTAAAAGAGCAAATTATGGTACTCAGGGACTTGAAGTTACTTTTTGGCATAGGAAGCCAGCAAAGAAATTGTCGATTACGAGCAAGTAACGATTACAACGAATTTAACGATTCCTCTTTCACCGTGAGGGGTAACTTAATATAAAAATTACATTTCGTAAAAAGTAATCGTTACATGTAAAAATTACTGCAAAAGTAATCCTTAAAAGTAATCCGATTACTTTTACACGATTACTTACCCACGTAAGGTATAATAGTGTCTTTTACTCCCATTAAATAATTACTATCTGTATGTTATGAATTGTTTAAACGTAGTCGTGAGTACTGCCATAGGAACTTCTGAACATGGCTTAATTCGCTATCAGTCGAGAATGCAGTCCTGGCAATTTATTTCTATTTTTCAAGTTTCGATTCCGCGATATGGATAGTGCCCGTCCGGACCAATTGAGACTTAATTTGTCCATTCTCCTATTTTCCAATTCGCTGCGGGAGAGAGATTGGAAAACAAACGGAAGAATTCGTCCCAACATCATTCGGCCCGAAGTGTTGCCGTACCTACTCCCGATATTCGGCCGTCGCATGAAAAATTTCCGCCAATAAATAAAGGGACCCCTTCTCCCGACCCCCCAGATTCATTTTCATGGCACCCATTAATGACCGGCAATCAGGAAAATAACTACGTGCCCGCTTTTCGGATCGAAGGTCACAACTCACCGAGGCCTCGATAGCCCTCCGCGATACCAATTACGTCGAATTAAAAAACCATAGCGATGCGAATTACATATTCATGACTCTCTCTCTCTCTCTCCCTCCCCCCCTTCTCCGTGCCCCGAGCGCGCGAGATGGAGGACTGATAAGTGGCGACGCCACCCGACGAGATTATGAAGGAGAAAAAATAACAACAAATGAAAGGGATATTGCGCAGTTCAATAATAATAAATTTTTTCTCCCCGTCCCTCAGCGTTACCCCGTCCTCACCCTGGAGGGAGATGAAAATACTCCTTTTTTTCCTTTCCGGACGGACCTCATTGGATGAGCTTTATTGGAAGGAGGGATTCCTGGATGTTTGCAGGGAGTTTTGGGAACGGGGAGGTTAGAGGGGTAGGGGGTATGAGATGGGTTTTGGAAAGGGTTAGATTGAGAATTGATGAGTTTTCGTTTGGGCGTGGTGGGAGTTGGGAATGGCCAGATCCGGAATCCTGAAGTTATCATCTCGCAATGCAGTCTGGTCGGAATTAAACTCGGCGGGCGGGGTAATTATCAGTTACGGATTTCTCAGCCTTTTGGCCGGGCTGTTGCGTCGTCCGGCCATTAGGGGCTTTCACGTATGCCGACTCCCCTGATTTGAACGTATATTCTGCCCCATGGGAAATGCAACATCAATCCACGGCAACGATCATCAGTTTTTCCTATCCGAGTAATTAATCCAAATTTCTTTTTGCTTTGTGAGGCCAGATTTGGACCAATGGATTACAGATCGCAGGTCGTGGCATGGCAAGAAATTGGGATGCAGTTCTATTCATTTTCCCGATTATGTTATTAAAAGATAACGTGTGGTAGTAATTAAGTGTGGTTATTTTACCTCATACGTAAGAGGTGTACTTTTAAGTTTTGTCACAGCGAACGTGCCTAATGAGATCATTTGAACATTTATTCCATATATGTGCGTAATTTTCGATTTTATATTTGATGTCGCATCAATTTATTCATTGGGGTGTTGCTTTATATTCTGTTGATTTCCAATTGTTAATTTGGCAATGCTTGGGTCGAAAAGCAGAGGGTTAGCATAGGCCGATAAAATGGGACCCAAGGGTTTGAAGTGTAAAAAAGTAATCTTCTGAAAAATTTCTTTTTGGTTTTTGAACGACCCATTTATATGAGTAATGATTATTTAAAAACTTATGCATTAATGCGGATGACCTCTTAAATTATTTATTCGATTTTTACCGCCCTTTAATATTCTTATCATTTTGTTCGACCATTCACTTTTGCGTCCTCCTTTTCGTTGTTAGATTTTCACGTAAAAAGGTTATATCTTCCATTTTTCCTATTATTTAATTTTTCATACGCACAAATCTTCTTCAATCATTTGACTAGAATACTATCTTTTTCAAGTAATTCCCCAAGGCCGCACTCATGAAGGGGCTTGGAAAGGGAATAGGTGTATTATAGGATTGAGTTTGAAAAGGCAAACAAAATATATATAAAAGTACTCGATCATTCTTCATCCCTTAACTTGCCCACAAAAGAGTGGAAGTTTTTAAATAGAACTACTGTACGACCGTAGAACGTACATTAATTGATAAAGTAAAAGCTTGAATCAGAATTTTTGCCTCACAGCTAAAAACTTTATTGTAATTATAACGCTGCTTTTGATTTTTTTGGCTAGAGTAACAACAGTTCCGTTTGTTAGAGCATTCGTGATAAAACAAATGGAAACAAAAGTCTTTGCTTTTGATCTACTATGAGCATTGCTTACCTCACCCTAGTAACGCTGTAATCAGTTGAATTGTTATAGCAATATCAATTACAACGAAAATGGGAATGAAAAGCTTAATGCGCCAATTTTGTATCGATCACAAACTTCTCATCACGGTGTTTCCTCCCATGTTCCACACCACCCGTCCTACACTGATGCTATCCATCAAATGATAGGGCCCCTCAATATCCGAAAAAGTGAATTTTCGCGAGCTAGTTTTTGCTGACAGTTTTTATTTGAGATAATTAGCATTGTTATTAAATTATTCTGCCAATTTAGATAGGTTTCCCTGGAGTACTTAAGAAATATTCTGGCAGTCTCCCTCCTTTCATTTACTTTCCTCTTAGATTCAAAATAAGGCCTACACCCTTTATTCGATCTGAGAATTCTCTTTGGAGGGAGGTCTGCAGTATACCAAACATTGCAATGCCTCTATTTTCACTCTAATAACTCAAGCCAGCTCATTATCCGTGTGACGGAAATTGTTGGGAACACTTTGGAGATATTAAGGTTTTGAGAGTTTTAACCACGAAAAAAATTCTATTTAATGTCTTTAGTTTTATTATTGTATTTTATCGATTAAGTTAGATTTTCATGGAGAATTCATGAGGCATTCCCCCTCTTCTGGTGGGCTTCTCTCTTCAGTTTTTATGATAAGGCCTACGCCATTTCATTCTATCTAAAAATCCTATTCTCTTCCTTCCTCTCCCTCATTTACCCAACACTCTACCCTCTAAGACTGATTTCAACATCCTGTCCCTGCGAAGTACTCGCTCCATCCATGCCTTATGTCTCCTCCGTGTCCCATCAAGGAGCTGCCTCGCCTAATCCACCATTTCGAGTACTTCGTCGAAACTTCTCCTCTACGTCCACTTTACCTACCTGTCATTTACAATAAATCGTTTACCGTTACTGCATGCAGGGAATGGAATAATCTTAACCTCATCATCATTGGCATCTTTTAAGAGGAGGCTACACAAAGCACTTTTCACTTCACAACTAGCTGGTAAATATACATGACACTGAACAGCGCCTACGACAAAGTGATATGTATCACTGAATGCTTGTATATATATGTTATATTTTATATCTTAATTGCATGTGTACTGTTTGTGTATACTTTGTACCTCATTGATTATGTTGTATTTTACAAATAACGTGACTTTAGCTTTCACTCAGTAGGTTTTCGCTGGTTTTTAACGCCCCCCTTCTTGTGTGGGCGTTTTCCTGCAGTAGGTTGTTTCGCTGAAGGATATTACACCCTTACCCTTATGTTTTTTCCCACAAACAGAATTCTTTTTTCCACAAAAGTTTCACATACAGTTGTTCATATTTTTGACATTTCACAAATATTGTGTAACCTTTGTATTGTAAACGTTTGTCTATTATTTTTTAATATGTTTGCATTGACGCTATTATGGAGGGGTTAGGTGGAAGAGGGGACTTCCTAGTCTCAACCTCGCCCGAATAAAGACATTTTATTATTATTATTATTACCTCCTTCACTCTTCTACAGACCCACATTTTTAACGTCCTCAATCGTCGTAGACCATAGTACAATGTGGAAAAAACCTTAAAGGACTCCAATAATTCTGAAAATTGCGTAAAAGCTGCGAAAAATATAAAACTGTATGAAGATTTTCACAGCTTCTATTATTAATGTTGGTGGTTATTTTCGGGAATCGCTGCGTAGGTAATATTTAATAAAAAGTAATGGTGTTAAAATCTTACCTACGCAGCAATTCACGAAGACAACCACCAACAATATAAAACTTAGAAAATTTGCATTTGCGAAAAACAAGGAGCCCTACTCTCATTGATCGAAATATTTCTCTTACATTTTCTTCGAAACTCGCGTTTTGGATATCTTACCTAGCCATCGATTCAGATGCGAAACGTAATATCCGTATAAATTTTTTGGCCGACTTTTCTGTAGTAAGAAATGACATAGGTAAGACGTTAGAGTATCATAGTTTGGCATTTTTATATAGGAGCAATTGAGTGGT
This sequence comes from Ischnura elegans, assembly GCF_921293095.1. Lineage (NCBI taxonomy): Eukaryota > Metazoa > Arthropoda > Insecta > Odonata > Coenagrionidae > Ischnura > Ischnura elegans. Next base: position 82,820,705 of record NC_060256.1, on the reverse strand, counting down.
TTATATCACCCAACCATATCTTTATTTTAAGGGATTACATTTAACAAAACTGTTATCCTGTTTGAGAATTTTTCCCTTGCAGTTACAAAATTTCAATTAAAAGTACATAACTATTATTTATATTTTTGGTCGGAATATCCTTATAATTATTTATTTTTATCAATTGCAGTGAAAGTCGGAATAAATTGCTATATGTTCCCATTTTCACCAACAAGATCGCCCGTATATTTTCTATGTAGTACCTAAGTAGGAGGAAACTTGGACCACATTCACGACTTCTACCTCATTACTCCAGTAAGTGAACCGATTGACTCCTTCCAAAATTCACGAAACAATTCCTCAGGTGTGCATATATTTGATACTTGCATAAAATCTTCATCTTAGTATCCCTTTAAACATCTCCCTCCCCCCTATGTGTTTGCAATCTCTTACCACTACACTCTGCATTTAATGGTCTGCTAAGTCAAATATATAGTCACTTAATGAAGAATGTAAGAGTGGTAGCAAACGGCGGCAAATCATAGAAACGGAATAACGAAATTTACAAAATAATTTGGGAGGATAAAATCAACGCCAGATCCTGATTCGGGTTTAAAAAATTAATTGCATACAGAGTGGTGGCAAGGAAAACTTCGCAATAATGTAACTTAGCGTAACTTGTAACTTAACGTAGTGTGTAACTTGACTTAGAATAACTGAATAGACGTATAGCTGAAATAACTCACCAATCACTGGCAGGACCTCGCGTCAATCGTGAAATTGACTTTTGGACTTCCGATGGTTAATTTGATTCTAAATTGACTTTCGGCATACAAAAATCAAAATTTCCTATATTTACCTTCCTTTTTTATGGTCGAGTTTCAATAAATATTGCGCTTTCCTCAACTAATGACGATGCTAAGTTGAGATATGCCGTTTAAAGTTGATATGAACCCGCAGTTGCTTTTATTGAATTTCAATTCAATGGTTTACGCAAGTTATGTCAAGTTAAGCTGTTGTGAATGAGACTTGACCATTATGTACTACTCTCTGCTGGTGACAAGTTGCGTACTGGGGTATTAAAATATAGTTGAACATCGTACCAAGGTAGATGTGTCGGGATTGAAAATACGTGCTAATTCGCGCGAACTTCCTTTAATTCAATTATGGCTAAAGCATAACGCTTAAAATATAGCCTCACCTAATACAAAATTACTATATGTTTCGTGCGATCTTCGAAAATGAAATTTAGTGGATTATATAAAGATAAATTTAATGCTCTGCAATTCAAATCTCTAGATTCTACAAAACAAAGGTTATACTCGCAATGAAACAGCCATGAATAATAATAACCAACCAGACAGCATGGCACTGCCGAACCTCTCCCTGCCAGAGTTCAGGCGCGACTGACTCCCACCACTGTCTCGCGCTAAACCAACGCCGCAACGTCAAGAGACAGAACACTAAACGTCCACTCTTAATAAGTAACGAACATCAAGTGAAATCGAATTACCAATTACCTATTGTATGCTGTAAAATAGGGTAGTTTCCTTCATCAAAGAAAACGAAAGGCATTAATTGCGATTCGTTACCCACCATAATTGTATTCATAATATACAAATTATTTGGTTTTAGAAATACCGGTTTAGACGAATGGCAATGGTCAATTTTATCCTCATTTGAAAAAGGCCAGATTAGCGCCCATGCGATGTCACTCCACGTGACATCGCATCGGTCAAAGAGACCTAGTTTATATACGAGTAGATAGGAGTTTTACATAGTCTGAGATTACCAATGCATGCATGAGGCACAGAGCTCATGGAAACATTTATTAATAATCACCTATCAAAACTGGCTATGGTCGGAAAGTTTCCTTCGCTTGATAAGGTAATAATAATCCTTAATTAAGCCAAGCGCTACCAGCTTGCATGGTACTCTGCTACCTGCCAGCATCCTGCGTCTTATCAGCGCTCAGAGCCTCGCCCCAAGGTCACGTCACTTGCGGCAGCGGGAACCAGAACGACATGATACGGAGTTTTCCCAGCATTCCTACTTAGCCGTCGCGTTTTCGCGCGCATGAAAAGTTTTACTTTTCATTAAATCGCGAAGAATAGGTATCGTCAATTAAAAATCTAAAAGCCTGAAATACGTACTCCAGGAGTAATAATCTTTCGAATTAGGCAATAAAAAAATAATAGGAAACCACCCTATTGTTTTAGTTGACGCGCAAAAATGATAAGAATTCTCGCCATCCGTACGCGACGGGTTTGTGGCTTATGGGAGGGATTTTTTTTTAAGTTCGATTCCCTAGTTTATTTTTGCTTAAATCTTGTGTCATGAAATGCATCTTCCTTCGGCCTATTTCTAATCCCTTCCTCGTCTCCTCATCACCTCCCTCCATAACCTCGTCCAGCGGTCAGCAACTCTTCACGGACGGCGCGCGCGTTGTGCTGTTCTACCCCACCTCACCCTTCACCGCCGCTATCCATTAATCATCTACACTCCCGAAATTACGCATGTAGGCCTCCGTGAGGGTGGAACTCACGGGCTGGCCCTTAGGGGGAAGCACGGTGGGGTCGGAAAAAGGCCCGGGGGGCGGGGCTGACCCCTGGCGGAGGGGGGGGGGGGGGGTGAAGGCGGTGTACGCTGTCAAGCGGTCGGACGCGGGCGTCAGCGGGCGCCCTTTCCCCCCATCCATCCCCCGTTGACCCTCCACCTTCGCGCTCCCCATCGTCCAATCCTTTAGCTGGCTGTCCTCTCTTCCAAATGTCTCCAAACCCTTCGGGTCCCTTACGATACCTCCCCGTTCACGCGGCGAAGAGGGAGTGTAGCTATGCGCATCGTACTCGCCGCGTAGGTAAGGCCTTCACGTACCAAACCGAAACCAGCCGATCAAATCCCAACCAGTGTCGTAGCGAGGGTGCCAACCCATTAAGAGGTGGGGGAAAAACGATACCCCGTAGGAAAATACAAAATTACACTGACAAAATTCAAAATTACGCTGACAAAATTCTAAATTACATTGACAAAATTCTAAATTACACTGACACTAAGCGGCGAAGGCACATCCCCGAGGAATTTTCCTCCAGATGATTCTCCTCTATACTTCTCAAATGAATTGGACTTTCCTCCTCAGCGTCTCATCATCAATCCGGACCTCTCCCCGAAATATTTAGACGTATAAAAAAATAAATAAACCATAGGTAGTAGGGGAAAGTCTTCAAATAATGAAATAATAATGTTAAAAAAGTTTTCTTTTTGTTTCATTAATAAAACAAAGGAACTGAGATAATAAAGAACAAAATATTGAAAAATCACGAGTAAAAGATTCCTTTGAAAAATGAAGTTATTTTGATTCTGAAACGTGTTTAAATTAGTTTAAAAATCTCTACTCAGTACCCTGTTTTTCATAATCAAATTCCTCGGTATGCGAGGTGGCCAAGGGAAAGGAACTGCTCCCCTGCTCTGTATGAGCGAAGTTTAAACGCCTGTGACCTAGTCCGAGGTGATATGTACCCTCACCCAAGCGAAACAACCATGGGGTTGTATCAGTGAGTGAGGGGTGAAAAGGTATAAGGAAAGGGGGGAAACATAGTGCTGCTCTCAGGGAGAGTAACCTCAATGGGGTGGTTTCCTATTATAATTTTTTTCCCTAAATGGAAAGATTATTACTCCTGGAGTACGCATTTCACGCTTTCAGATTTTTAAATGACGATATCTATTTTTCGCGATTAAATGAAAAGTGAAAAATTTCAAGCGCGCGAAAACGCGAAGGCTAAGTATGAATGCCGGGAAAACTCCGTGTGACGTCGTTCTGGTTCCCGCTGCCGCAGGTGAGGTGACCTTGGGGCGAGGCTCTGAGCGCTGATACGACGCAGGGTGCTAGCAGGTAACAGAGTACCCTGCTATCTGGTAGCGCTTGGCTTAAATAAGGATTATTAATACCTTATCAAACGAAGAAAACTTTCCGACCTTAGTCAGTTTTAATAAGTGATTATTAAGACACGTTTCCCTGAGCTCTGTACCTCATGCATGCATTGGTAACCTCAGACGAAGTAAAACTTCTATCTACTCGTATAGAAACTAGGTCCCTGTGTCGTCACGTGGAGTGGTATCGCATGGGCGCCAATCTGGCCTTTATCAAATGAGGATAAAATTGACCATTGTCATTCGTCTAAACCGGTATTTCTAAAATCAAATAATTTGTATATTATGAATACACTAATGGTGGGTAACGAATCGCAATCAAAGCATTTCGTTTTCTTTGATGAAGGAAACTACCCTATTTTCTTACTTCGTTAACATTGCAAGTAAATGGTTTAGTTAATTGGTATTTAAAATATATCAGTCATTGGCAGGCTGAATCCTCGTCTGACACTTGAAGCTTCCACCGCGCACTTCTCTATCCTATTTAACTCGAAGTCAATCCTTTGAGCTTCCCTTCGTCCTATTCTTTAGTTATCTATCCCACCTTCCTGACTCCTCCGAACCCGATGGGCCCCTTACATTACTCCTAAGAATGGTCCACTTTCTCCAATCCTTTATCTTGCTGTTCTCTCTTTCTGACGTCTCCAAACCCTTTCGGTCTATTATACCTTTCCGTTCACGCTGCTATGGGAGTAACTGGGGAAACTTTCCAATGTGCTGAAGTAGCTTGGTGTATAAAACGAAGAAGTTGAAGTATTCAATTGTAATATCGATAGTCTTACCTGTAATTGCACCTCGTCATTTGGCTGCCACAAAAAATTGGCTTTCGATGCTATATTTTTCGGTAATGGCATTTCAAAGTTATTTTTACACTCCTTCCGACGGCATTAGTTGCCGAAACACAGGAGGTATGCTGATTACTGCTTAACTAATGATTATTTGTGTAGTGAATTGTAGTATTTCAAGGATTAAAATAATCACCAGTTGTGGAAGCACCCGCTTTCAATTCGATTCGCAGGCCGCGAGTTGCCTACCCTTGCTCAAATTGTTTTTACCTCTCGCTGCAATGTAATTCACGTTCTGTCGTGAACGCGAGTGGATGAGAGCATTACATTAACTGAAATATTCACGTCAAGGGACGCTTTCAGGTGAACCCCGTGCTGACACTTGCATCAATTTTTCATTACTCTTTACATTTTAAAATTTTAAACCCAGTGGAGTTACGTTTTGACAAGCAAAAGCTCCCTCTCAAAAGAATTCCAAGTTAATTTTTGTCACGTACAGTCATCTGCTAATTGAGAAAGAAGTTCTTTACAAGCGTTTTGCGGAAAACATTTTTTTGGTGCCTGAATATGTCAAAGTTGCGGTGTACGTTTCATTATGCTTAAAAATATGAATAGATTCGTGCAATAGTTTTCCGTGGGGAGTGGTGTCGATTTTAAATGATGAGCCGTGACGTGGCTGTTATTTTTTGAATTCCTTGAAAATTTTCGCATAAAAATGTCGCAATTACTCAATTCTGAACCTGTATTTTGATGTTAGTCTTAAACGTGTCATTTCGTTCAATGAAATTACCGTTACCGGTGGTTATTGAGAACCCTCATCGTATGTCTAACGGAACTGTAAACCACGGTCATAGCCAGGGAGACATACTGGTACTATAATGACATTAAGGTACTATCTTAAGCGATATAATACGAGGAGGGACCCAAAAATAACCCGACAGAAATCGCTGCGCACGTAACTCTTATATTTTGGCTTCTTTCACCAGATGGGAGTTATTTCATCATTTCTTTTTCCGTATTCGAAACAGCGTGGCTTTAGATGGTTGTAGCGAGGGCCTGTGGTGGTTTACATTCGAAGAGTTTTTTGATCTCTTCGATTTTTGAAATGGCTGGTATTCAAGAACAGCGTGCTGCATGAAAATTTTGTTCTCTTCTCGATAAAATTGAGTCGGATACGGTTAATCTTTTGTCTACAGCTTATAAAGAACGCGCCTTAAAAATAAATGAAGTGCATGAGTGGTATTCGGAATCAAACGGCGCAACATGTCGATCGAAGACATTCAACGTCCGGGCCGGCCTTCCAGGCCCAGAACTGATGAAAATAAAAATATTGCAAGATCAATCGTGATAGATCCATAAATTTTTTCCAAGAAATTACATAATTGTAATTAGATGAAAAGCTATCACTCTTAGTAAAATCAGGATCTACAGAAGCATTAGTTTCCAGGAATTCACACTCTTCATGGTGCTGTAATTTCAAGAAGCCACACCTTTGTTTTGGTCTAATGGAAACAAGAAATTATTTGTTTTCTATATTTCAATTTCCTTTAAATTTTGAATTCTTCTGAGTCATATTTGCTTATCAGAAAGCTCTCTTCCGTTTATTTTTCTCATTTTTGCCAATGAAATGTACATTTAACAAGAAATAATACAAATGGCATAAATATAAATTATTATACGAGTCGTAATTTTTTGTTATTCTATCATTAAAACACAGTTGAAACATAATATAATCAATTAATACTAGTGCACCTGTCATCACATTAAAATTTCACAATTGAGAAAATATAAACAGTAATTGCAAAATTTAGAATATTAAAAGTAAAATCATACGAAATAATAAATTCATAATAGTTAAGAAATCACGCATAATTCAAAATTAGCGTTTTCATGATTTAAGGGCGGGGTAAGGGCTAATCATGAATGCTATTTGTTTATCAGCCACTTCCATTTAGAACAGCCTCGCCCAATACTTTTTCCTTTTTGTTCGAGAGAAGGAAGAGACTCAGCAACTCTGAGACTGTTCCGTGTCTTCGATGAAGGCCCTAACGTCTATGCTTTCTCTCATTAGTATTTCACGATATCCGCGTTCCGTGAAATCGCGTGGGCGGCCAATACACGGTGGAACAGATGTTTGGCGTAAGTAAATAATCATTCGTCTTGGAGATATTAAGGGAGACAGACTTGTTTACCCTCCCAGCCGTCCACTTCTCTCACACTCTCCGGGTATTACTCCATCGTCAATTGTTTGTTTGCCCTCGCCCGGAGCGCCTTAGAAACACAGTTTTGGCCTTCGCCGATCGGCCGATTGTTTCCTCGTTGGCTCCGCGAGGATATTGCTGCCCGCCTGCGTTTCGCCAGCGATGACGTCAAACCAGTGGCCTTCATTCCCGAGACTAAATGGGGTACAGCGATTGCTTCTTTTTGAGCAAAGGTGGACGTTTCAGGCTTAATTTTGTGGTCAAATTAATTAATTGCAAATTTCCACGATTATAAGCTTTAATACGACATAGGTTTCAATTTTACTACTTCATATTCAAGGTGAAGATGATTTATGAGATTGTAGTAGTAACACTGAATCCTTGGTCGTAATAAATTTTATAATGGTGGAAAATTGCAAGTATTTATTTCATTATGGATGCATTCCACTACATTACGTTTGAATATTCGGTTTTTATTCTTTCCAAAGCAGCTGTAATTTATGCCCCATTAAAGCCAATTCAAAGTCACGTTGATCAAATCCTGAGGTAAAGATTCCTTTTTCGTCTATAATATCACGTTCTTCCAAAAAATTCTAATAATGGGGTTTATTATGCACTTATAAATTTTTTATAATAGTTGTCCATGGTGGCTACGTTGTAAGATATATTATATCGCTTAAGATAGCTCCTTTAATGCCAAAATTATACCAATAAGCCTTCCTGCTTAAAACCAAGGTTTACGCTTCTGTTAGACACACGATAAGGATATTTATTTCAATGTGGAAAAATTCCTACACGCTTGAATCTTTGAACTTTATCTATTTGGTGGAAAAAATTGATGGTGGAAAAATAAATAAAGGTGGAAAGGAAAGTTCAAATATACAAAAAATGGTAGAAAGTGTGATATGGAGTGATTTAAACCGTATGGCACATTAATAGAAAAACAGAAATAGCTTATCGTCGGCAGAGAGATTAAATTAGAAGTTGAAGAAAGAGTAGACTTGACAATGTTAGAAATGATACATCGATGAAGATTATGGAATAGGAAAAAGATATGGTCCGCGAGGTAGAATGGAAGAAACAACTCTAGTTTCATACACCAAGGGATGAAGTTCGCCTTGAAAAAATATTTGACTTAGCCGGGATTCGAACCCGGATCTCACGATTGCCGGTCAGGCTTGGTGGTGCAATTGGTTAACAGGCCTGACCGGCAATCGGGAGATCCGGGTTCGAATCCTGGCTAAGTCAAATATTTTTTCATGGCGAACTTCATGCGTTGGTGTATTTAACTTTGCACCCGTGCGCGTGACTGCGCACAAAGTCACTTGTTCCTGCAGAACTCTAGTTTCGCCATGTAAGTTGGATGACACCGGATGGTCCAAACAAAGATTAGATCGGAGACCTCTGTAAAAACTGATAAGAGGAAGGCCAAGGGTGAATTGGAGGCATGAAATACAGAGACCAATGGAAACCAGAGGAATGAGAGGAGTGTCGTGACAGAGAGAAATGGAAGCTGAATGTCGGAAAACGTCAACATTCGCAAGCAACTGTAATTCGTAAATAAAAATAAAATGTTAATAAGAATAAAGCTTGTATTTTTCCAAAATAAAAATTGAATACGCCTGGTTGCGATGTACTTCATCATCTTTTGGTGAAGAAAATACTCAACATGCATTTTTACACAAAAATGAATGGGGGGAAGGGTCGATTGAAGGAGGTCTGATGGACTGTTTTCCTCATTACCCAAATATTCACCCGCCACTCACCCCACTCCCCATACCTTACTCCCCATCTGCAATTGACTCTTACCCCCATACATTTTGGTATAAAAATGCATGCTGATTATCCTATTTACCAGAGGAATTGAAGAAGCTCGTTTAATAATTTTCTGTTTATTTAGTGGTATACTCGTCATAAAATTCGCTTCGATGGATTCATATCCATTTTAAAATTTTAATGAGTCATTTAGGAATTGGGCAAGGGTTGATTTAAAAGATTTAAAAAAATAAATTATTAAAACAAATTTAAAAAAGTTACATTTAAAAGATTAGGGATTTATGAAAAAGGGGGTAACTCGGAAACTCTCTTGAGAAGCAGAAGTGGAGCCGCTAACATTGTCGTAAAACTTTTGAAAGTAACAGTACGTTTAGAAACTTGCGTAAAATAATAGTTAAATCAGTAGCTTTGGCACGAGGAGCTATTGTGAATAGCCTTTTATGGGTCATACTTGATAAGTATGCGGAAAAGATCTTCTTGCACATTTACATACGGGAGATACTTCATTCAGAAAGCAGGTTTTACGGAATCTCTTGTCGTTTCCGCAGTATTTGCGGCGCACGCGACAATGAAATCCACGCTCCTCATTGGCCGAATTCATGTGCGCACGCGAGGACGGCGTGAGCTCACGCAATGCGGCCAAGAAACCGTCTTGTGCGCCATCTGGTCGTTTAAGGCATTCCTTTCTAGGCGTTGATAATTCCATGGCCTGGAAAACCGTGCTTACTTCAGAAAAGTCGTTTATTTATTGCAACACTTTGCGGCGACCAGGATGATAGAAATAGAGAATTCATTTTTTGTCTTGCGGAAAAACTTTATTTTGTTGGTCTCTTAACACTTTGCATGCCGTGGACGTAATATTACGTCCCGCTAATCCTTCTGAGGATTGCCAAGGACGTAATATTACGTCTATCTATTTTACTGACTTTGCTTGCGTGAAGCTGTAATATTTCACCCGTGGTACTTTTCCAGTTTACTGCTTAGTGGTTCTGTCATTTCAAAAATCAACTGCACGATGGAAAAAGAGTTCTTTTAATGTCTTGATGACGGAAAGTCCTCTGTAGCTACCGGCACCCTTTTCTCAGCCTACTTTGTGTGAAAACTCTTTGGAGGAAAGAACCGTTCGTTGAGGGTGCAGTGACTCTTTTTGTCATCCAGGATTTTGAATGATTTGCTTGGAGCAATGCTTTTGTATGATTTCCATGGCTTAAATAGTTCAAATTCAGCGCAATAAAAATATTATGCATTTTATGGCGGTACATCATTTATTGCACCTTTTTTACTTTTCAAAAACAGTAGGTTTTCATTATGAAAATATATATTTAAAAGTTAGCTATAAATGTTATTCAACTCATTCATAAAGAAGAGAAAAGTCCATTTTTATTGAAATAAACATCGATATAAATATATATTTGATGCTAATGTTTCAAAAACATTTGCTGATTTAGTAAAAATGGCTGGAGTTTTCAGTAGGGCTTTAAAAGTAGGGACTGGCACTCAACGTGTTAAGCCCGACGAAAGAATTTGTTACAGGGCATTTCCTTGAAAATGTCAGCTTTTTCTCTCAAATTAAAATTCAGGCTGGAAATAATTTATCTTGATAAATTAGCAGCTAAATGATTGAATTTTATGGAATCAGTATTTGAAACATAATTCAGAGCCTTATTTAGAGCAGTATTAAGAAACTTTTAGTTTTCAAATTCTACTTCGATTCACAGAATTTTGAAGATGTTTAAAATCATTACACTTAGGAGATTAACCTGGCCGTAATTCCGTCACATGTTAATTTTTGGCGTATTTTGATGATTAATTTTGTTCCTGTATTAATTAATCACCTTCATAAATGTGTTTTTGTACATGCTAAGTTAGAATTTTCGGAATTTTTTGTACTTTACAATTTTATCGAAATATCCCTAAGCATAGTTTTCTCTAAAGGTAATTCCATCACAAATTTAATTGCTCTGCAATTAAAACCATGCTGAGGTGGATTACTGCATTGATTCGTAATAAATAATCCTATAAAGTCAACTTTATTTGGAGAGGTGTCGTGGAACATAACTAATGGTAATGATAAACGAAGATATCTTATTGCCCACAATTTATTAACCGAATACTGCGCGTGTTTCGATTGTCATACAACCATCCTCAGGTACTAATACAGGCTGAATGTTTGTATTAGTAGCCCAGTCACCAAATTATCCACGATATTTACCTATTCCCCCACTACCTTATGTAAGTGCACAATTAGTACATATTAATGTAGAGTAAGTTTTCGTAACAGTAACAGTTAGTTTGCATATTTTACTTAATATTTTTGTAAAGACTCTTGTATGTAACCAAAAGCAAAAATGTTTTATTGCTTAAATCCAACCAATGACAGACGTTAAAAATAGATCATAGAAAAAATATAGAGAAAGTATGAAACCATAAGAATAGCTGTAATAATGGATGTGGTTCAAAGATTGATTTTCTCACTTCATTTTCCCGTCCCTCCGTTTATCGACTGCAAAAAATGTACAGGATCAAATATATAGAAGATTTGTACTGATTTATAGTTTGCAGCTTCTGTTTCGGTAACCCGCGGTAAAAAAATAATTTTTTAAAATAGAAAACTATGAAAAAATTGAAAATTTTTGATATTTTCCTGAAAAATGACTGCTTTGGGAAAAAATTCGTTGTCTTTTTCAAATTCTCATTGCTACTATCGAATAAGTTTTGGTCCTGGTTGCTTCGGAAATATATTCATAATGAAAAAAGATCTGTATTTTTGGGGGGATAATATTCTCTTATCCTTTTTAGGGAAAAACTACTGCAGATATATCTGCATATCTCAGGTATCCATTATTTCCATTTCATTAGTCAATCATTTAAGATACAGAAATATGGTTTTAACTTCTAATGAAAATAATCGAAAAATACTTGCATTAATTTCCGAGGAATACATTGATAAAATCCATATCCTTAACAATATATATCTAGATACCGCGCATACATATTTGATACATATTCTGTGATGTATCGATACCTCACGGTTAAGTTGTTTAGGGTTATGTATCGAAGTTTCTAAGTCATTGATAGTACTTGTATGAATATGATAAGCATCTAACATGCGGAGCTTTAAATATTAAAATTAGAGAATTTTTACTGTTTCCGCCATTTTATTTTTGAGAGGCCCCTGATTGTTCTAGAGCAAAAATAACATTAGATTCGGATTAAGGTAAAAATAATTAAAAATCGAAAAAATCGTGGATCTACGCTGAATAATAACGGAGATATTAGTTTTGTCAAGCTTTTTTCGATTTCCGCCCACTGTGAGATATAGATCCATACAAGAATGGGTAATGGGAAAACCTTCGAAAACCTAGAAGAGAACAGGTTGGCATAGGACGTTGAATAAAGGGATTGGTGCCGTTCTAACTGAAGTGTAGTCGCCGACTGCGGTGGTAAGTGAACTATGATTATAATTTAAAATTTTCAAAATTTTGTTGAAATAATGACTTCTCCGGGGTAAAATTGGGTTGTCTTTTCCAAATTCTGTCTATTAAACTTTCATAGCTATTTTTGACCAAATTTTTAGCCCTGGTTGCTCGGAAAATATATTCATGATATTAAAAGATTTGACTTTTCAAGGGGAGATTCTTAGAATATTTACTATCATCCATTTTGAGAGAAATGGTAGGCGGAACTTCGTTAGAGCATTGCCTTTTTATTTTTTTAAAGCTGGTGTCCTAACACCCCCCGCCACACGCCTTTTGAGCCGGCTTGCGGTGCAGTATGTAGATGTAGATGCCATTTTACTTTCGCGTTGGTCTGTACGTTGGTCTCGCGATGCGTGTGCTGGGGAAGTGGGGGTAGCATTAAAGGGAAGAATCGAAAAATAAAATGGAGACCGAAAAAGATAAAGCTGGAGGAGAGGTAGCCGTTGGAAGAGTGGCTATTTTGATGGCATGGGAGGAAGGTTCTTTTCCCACCCCGTGAAGAGACGGTGGTTGGTCGGCTTCCGTGCCGTGGGCGCCTCTAGCACCCTTCGCCTTCCCCAAAATCCACGGCCTTTTTATTCCGTGGACTTGCGGCGGCCGCCAGATGGCCCCTTAAAACAATATGGGCGGGTCGGGTCCCGAAGTCTGGAATAATGCCGGGCGATTATGGCCAAACCAGCTACCGCAGCGAGTTGCCGCTGGCGACTACCCCCTAGCACGTACGGGACCAATCCTTTCACTCAACGTCCTACGCCAGCCTGTCCTCTTCTAGGTTTTCGGAGGTTTTCTCACTACCCATTCCTGTATGATTCTATCCCTATAGTAACTTTTCTTCAAAAAGGATGATAGATTTTCCCCTCAAAAAATCAAATCTTTTAACATCATGAATATATTTCTTATAAATTAAATATAAGAAGCAGATACTTTGTGGAGATCCAATATAAGGTATGAAGTGATACTAATTTGCACTTTTCCACATAAAACTTTATTTCACCTGAGCCTACATGTTTCACTCCACTGCAGCATTATTAATACTAACTATAAAGTATGCCAGAATAGGATGATTTCTCCTTCCACCCCCACCTTCTCATTGTCTTGTGAGTGTCCACATTTATACGAGACTATTTATTCTGGCATGGTTAACCTTTTGTTAGGCTTGATAATGCTGCAGTGCAGTGAAACATATCGGTAATTCATAATATATTTCCCGAACAACTCCCGAATAACACTTCATGTAATATATTTCCCGAAAAACTAGGACTAATAACTTGGTCGGCATTAGCTAAGACAATGTGACGTAAAGAATTTGGAAGAGACGACGAATTTTCTCCCTGAGAAGCCAATTTTTCAATACATAACCTCCGATCGCTCAGCAAAAACACCATACAAGTCACAGGCGGATACTGCGCGGGTAGGGCCACTGCGCATCCTCTGCACCACACGCTAAAGACATTTCTGATCGTAAGTTGTAAGGTTTAGGTTAGAAACAATCTCATTAACTACACTACCTCAATTGATTCCCCTATCAAGTGCGCAATGCAGAGCGACAGCAAGAAAACTCGCCGAATGGCTTCAGCATTGACATGTCTTGACCTTTATGCCGATAAAAGAGATTTTTTTTCATGCACTATGGCTAGAGAGTGAAACAGTATGGAACACTACGTCCATTACTATTCAAAACAAAAGAAGAGACGTGCTGACTTCTGGAAGTGTTCTGATCCATGACAACGCCAGTCATCTCAGCGCCGATGCAGCCCAACTGCTCCTTGAGCAATTTCCATGGGACATTTTCGATCACCCACCGTGCAATGCTGACATAGTTCCGGGGTATGTAAAAACTCTTCTCGGGATACCGCGCGGGTAAGATTATATGAAAGCGCCGACGTTTCGGGTACCGACTCGCTACCCATTCTCACGGCTAATTTTCGGCGCTCTCATATAACCTTACCCGCGCGGTATCCCGAGAAGAGTTTTTACATATTGTTCGCCGGGAAAGTTCCGGGGTACCTCCATATTTACGCTGAAATGAAGATGTGGCTTGATGGCAAGCGTTTTCAAACGGACGATGAGTTTCAGGCCGAAAAGAATAATTCATCAAAAGTCATTGGCGGCAACATCCTATGAAGTAGGTATAGTAAACTTTGTCCACTGGCACGAATAATTCCTCAATCGCCATTATGTCAAAAGGGCACCGCAAGTGTATATATGCTCAATATTTAACAATGAAATAATTTTTAATTTATCACTTCGTGTTCTGATCATGACCCATTGGAGCCTGAAAAAAACACCCTCGTATATTAACGCTAGAACGTTCAAATCAACGATGGCAAGTGAAACGAAACGAAAATGTTTCGTTTCGACCTGGAGGGAAACGAAAATACAAGGCATAGGTTTAACTTTGTTCCTGCACGAAATTAAAATCACCAAGGAGTTTAGTTTGGACCCGGGACGAAACTTTACTCCCGAGAACGAAACTAAATTAATTGAAACCCCGCTACTCATGGTTAAGTTTCGAGCCCAGAAGTTGAGTGGAGGGGGGAAAAAGGAATAGTTTCTTCACATTTAATGAAAGAATGTTAGGAGGTTAAAGAATTTAGCTTCGTCATATTGCGGCGGAATACTTCGTTGCGCATTATGAGTGGAAAAAAGCCCCATGCATCTAGGCGAGAATCAACTTTGCGTGCTCCGTTTCTCACTGACTCCAGCGCAACCATTTATTTCTTCGGGACATATTATGACGTCACCTAACCCTGCACGATGGGGGAAATATTCATACCCTGTTGACACCATCGCTGTTCACACCTAGACATGGACAGCTAGACGGGAGAGCCTTTCCCGAAATGATGGTATTTAAACGCCTCTGACTACAAGTTATTATCTAGAGGATAAAACTTCCTGCAGAAGTATTATGAGCATCAAATCGATCGACCGAGTTAGTAATGAGGAAGTCCTACCAAGAGTAGTAGAGAAGAGAAGCTTCATGAAAACCGTAATAAGAAGAGAGAACAACCTTATAGGCCTTATCTCGAGATATGATGGCCTGATGAAGGCAATCGTCGAGGGACACGTAGACGGCAAGAACGGAAAAGGAAGACCCCGAACAAAATATATGGAACAGTTAAAGAAGGATTTGAAAGAGAAGAACTACGTAGCTGTGAAAAGATTTGCTGATAGGAGAATTTAGTGGAGAGCTGCGATAAAACCAATCTTAGGATTGTTGACGAGTCATGACGATGAAAATAAAGTACTTCTTTCATTACTAAAAAGAAATTCCAAGTTCCCTAATTCCTAGAAAAAGAAAATTAGCTAGGATACAATGGAGAATAATTTTCGTTAAATATTATTGCATAGAACCTGCGTCCACAGGGCCCTGTATTTTCCACACGTATCTTTTGCCGTCACAGAAGAGGAGCAGAGATTTCACCTCTAAGATTCAAAGAGATTCTTTTACCTTAGATACAAGATTAATCTTGAGTCCTCCGCTTCTTGTATTTTTCATCACATCTTTTTTCGTTCCAAACCTTCCCAGAATTCCATCATTGGGAAGGCATACGTCATTCTTTCCGTTCATTTAGCCTGCAACCTTCTCGAAAACGTCTCATTTCCATTGTTTAAAATCCTCTTTGTTCCCATGCTGTTATCACCAAAGATTTAGTACTTACCGCATGAAGGCATGCCTCAAATTCTTGTTTTAATTGCTTCCTTACTTAATGACTTTTTGTGTTCAGGCTCTCCGACACTTCGAAAGTCCACTCATTGTTTCGAGATTGTTAATGCCGACCGAAACGGATCTTAGATTGAAAATACACATTTGTGAGGAAATAATTAAGTATTAATAAATTTGAAAATACGTTATAAAATGTATTGATATTTGTACGCGAGTAGGAATGAAAGATAACAAATCTTTTAACTTAATTTAGCCTCTGTATGTTTGAAAAATGCGGTAAATGAAAATTTTCGTGAAACAAAATAACAACTAGAGCTGAAATGTGCAGTTATTGTATTCTGTGCCGTCATATAGGCATGGTAATCTGCATTGCTGAAGTTTTGCGACATTAATACAGTTACTCGTAGTTGTTGGCGAATCTCCAAGCCAAAGCGGTATTTAGAATAGAATATAATATTTTTATTATGCTCTAGGTAAAACCTATGAGAGTAAAAAATAGGAAATACAGGAAATGTTCAACTCTTAATAAAAGGCATTTTGACAAAAATAAGGCATTATGGAGATTATTGTTAGGCTAACAAGTAGTAGATATTTATGTAAAAAGAATAAAATATTCAGTACTAATAACACAAAAATATAAGTTTTAACTTAGACAGTAATGAACACACACATACATGTACACAGTTATGTTGAGAGTTTTGATAACATCACAACTTTAAGATGATAACTCTAATGAGTTGAGGAGACTGAATTAAGCCCCAGACTTCAAATAGGAGTACAGCCTTCTTTTAAACGACAGAAGTGATTGTGATTTAGGCTGTACATTTGTCAAAAAATGAAGAGAAAATCTATATCTTTCCGAACCAGGTTCCACTAATTTCACACTGACCATTCTATTAGCAATGCTTGCTCTATTAGCAGTAATCCTTGAAAAAAGGCACGGACTAAATTGCTCCAGCAGCTTGCGATTGGCCATAATTGAATCCTGCCTGAATCCTTGTGATAGCTACCTGTTCTTATCATTTGATGTAAAGTTAAATAGTGAATTAATATCCTTTATATGATTAAATTTTATTTACTGGATACCTTTTTATGATAGGAATTTTAATGTATCAAAATGTTTTTACTTTGTTAAAAATACGCTATCATTATGTATTGGGTGCATTTAGAAATAATGTGTTCTTATTTCTTCCTTTGTTTCTCTTTTAATTATTTATTTATTGATTATCGTCATCTAATCGTCATATCATTGGTATCAAATTTATTATTAACACCGAATGCTGATTGCGTATCTCTTAGTATGGAATGAAGTTACTTCATGGAATATTCATATGAATTTCTACGAAACCAAAATTTTAAAATAGTTTCAATTCATCTCAAATCTAGATTCGATAAATTAATACCACCTGTCTTTATTTGTTACAGGTTCATTTTCTAATCATGAATTGGAGACATTATTCAACAAAACGAACCATTAAGAATTCACGGCTACATGAAAAAATTAAGTAAATCCTTTTGTGTATTTGATTTATTAGTAGAAAAGAACAGCATTTGAGGGATGATGGAAATAGATGCTTTTTCAACTTTTGCTAGAAATACAATGTTTTGATGGCTTACGCCGTTAATGGTATTCCGTCCAACCTCACTTCTGATAAACTGAATGATTTTTCTCTCGCTATCATTGACATCTTATTCATTCGAGACGCTTATATATTTTGCTTTATCCTAAGAACCGCATGAATATATTGAACGATTGATTGCCAATCGCTAGATAGAAATGGAAATCGACTTAGCCAGCCATTGGTTAAACTGACGGCAGAGGTTACACGTTCCGTGTATCTGATTTGCGATAGAAATCTAAATTTTGACACTGCTTCAATTCTTCGCCAATAGCATTGCAACCTACATCCAGGTCATATTCGCATAAAGCTGAGTCGTTTGGTGTCGCACTTTCAAATTGGTTCGACCGATTTGAATATATTATTTCAATCTTGATAGTGGTTAGTTGAAGGGAGCGACATCATTATGGGACTGGAAAACGTGTAGCTTCCGGAATATCTGAACGAATTCATGTGCATCTTTAATTTTCCGATTGGATTGCACGCTTGAAAGGGGATTTCCAAATTGGTGAGTCATGTGGGAGGAATTTTGACGGGAGAGCAAATTGGGTTGTGTGTGATTAGGGTGATGGATTCGTTGTCACAACTGCAAGTCAAAAGGCCGTGCAGCTTTTGAATCAATCAAGAGCGTTTCACCTTCAACCTTTTCTGCCCATTTGAATGTCGAGCATTGGCATATCAGACCTACAATATTAAAATTTTTGCCCGTTTGTATGGAATTCTTTTTAATATAGTAGTTTTGAAGTTGGAAGTGATTACGCCGGGCTGAATGGAAAGACATTTGTAAAGAACCAAGATATTTCGAGCCAGATTTCATTGAACGCAGGCAATTAAAGTGATAACTCTAGCACGTTTGGGCTCACTACCTGCACCGAATACCCAAGGCAATTCTTTTGATTATCTCCATATTTAGTTTGGAACAATCCTAGTTTCCTCCTTTTTTGGCTGTAAGACATTTAAAATTCCGTTATTTCGATGCCTGACGTGGAATTTGGCGTTAGATTGAACATTTTTGTGTAAAATTTGCACTTTATTTCATTGTAGCATAGAATTTTAACTGTTGTCCTGCTTTCTGTGCTATAAAAATTATTTTCATGCAAAGAATGAAACCATTTATCAGCATGCCTAATTATATTTACGGAAGAGTTTAATGTAAAACTTGTTTGTCCTAAAAGAACCTATCATGTATGAGTTTCAAAAGTTTGAAATTAGACTCCATGTTTACATACGCCATGACACTTTAAGAATATTACGCAATTGGATCGTCATTAATTTGTTTTAAATAGACCCGGGGCGGATCCAGGACTTTTTCTGGGTGGGAAGTACAAGGGCATGACAGGTCTCATATTTGAGATGAAAAACAAAATACAGCAATGCTGTAGAAAATGTTCTCTTCTTTTTGATATGAAAGTTATTAATGTTAAATTAAATGAATGAGGCTCCGTAATATATAAAACAAAACGAATGAAATGATAACCGTATTAAAAATCTTGTCTATTTTTTAAGCGTCTGGTGGGGGGGGAAAGCACTTGCCCTCCCTAAGTCCGCATATGAATGAGACCACCTTGGAAAACTAAGTTAAATAGCTCCTAATCATATGAAAATTAGGCAAAGAATAAAATTAAGCTAAAATTTAATTGTTTTACCTATAATTAAACTTATAATGGTAAAAAGACTCGAAAGAATTTTTCTGAGATAGAAAATTTTGTGCGTGGGGGAAAAGCAGCTACTAAACTAGGCAAAAAGACCATATTGGACAATCAATTGTAAAAATATTCATTTATTCATTTTTTCTCTCTCTTGTATTGCTTTGGCTAACCCCACGTCATATGCCAATCAACTTTATGATCAATGAAAATTAACGTGTGTATTTTTCACTTCATTATTATTCTCTTCAGGCGATGGCTCTACTCCTGTAGACATTTGAACAAATTACATTTCTGACCTTTATATAATTTTTTCATAAGTATTCTTCGTGATTTTGCCTCCAGATATATATGAAATGTGTTGTCAAATGGAAAAAAGCATAAATATTAAATTGATTTTAGAATTACTATCATGAATATCAGTAATCTAACGCTCCATTCAGTGGGCCGTCACGATCCGCAAAGTTAAACCTTGACAACCTGACTTTTGTGGAAGCTCTGTTTTATTAGTAACCTTGCCTCCCTGGCGATTCGCTCAAATATTCTCGAGAGCGTGAGCGGGGAAAAGGAGTGGAAGCTTTGGAAATGGACGCACTCATTAACCCGCGCAATTACCGCGGCCCCCGCGCTAAACCTCTCCCTTCGTTGATGAGTGGGTCTCTCTCTTCGGGAGCGCCTTCCTAGCTGCCTGGCTCTTGCCTCCGCGGACGTTAGGCAGAAGTTCCGCCTTCCTGGGACACACTTGGCTGACTCCAATTCCTTCGGCCAACCCACTGCCATCCACGCTTCTTGGTTCGACCACTTCCTGAATCCATCGTCATTCAATAGGGTAGTTTCCTACATCAAAGAAAACGAAAGGCATTGATTGCGATTCGTTACCCACCATTAGTGTATTCATAATATACAAATTATTTGATTTTAGAAATCCCAGTTCAGACGAATGGCAATGGCCAATTTTAACCGCATTTGAAAAATGCCAGATTGGCGCCCATGCGATGCCACTCCAGGGACCTAGTTTATATACGTGTAGATAGGAGTTTTATGTCGTCTGAGATTACCAATGCATGAGGCACAGAGCTCAGGGAAACATGTCTTAATAATAACCTTTTAAAACAGCCTAAGGTCGGAAAGTTTCCTTCGTTTGATAGGGTATTAATAATCCTCATTTAAGCCAAGCGCTACCTGCTAGCAGGGTACTCTGCTACATGCTAGCAGCCTGCATCGTATCAGCGCTGAAAGCCTAGCCCCAAGATCACCTCACACGCCGACAGCGGGAACCAGAATGACGTCACACGGCGTTTCCCCAGCATTCATACTTAGCCGTCGCGTTTTCGCGCGCTTGAAAATTATCACTTCTCATTTAATCGCGAAAAATAGATATCGTCATTCGAAAATCTAAGAGCGTGAAATGCGCACTCCAGGAGTAATATCTTTCGATTTAGGCAATAAAAAAATAATAGGAAACCACCCTATTTCCCATTCAGTCATTAATAGTACTGTATGTGAAGCCCTAAAAATGGCATACTCCAGCCAGGCACATATACATCTACCGACTACCCCGCAAGCCACGTAAAGTGGCGTGTGGCAGAGGATATTAGGACACCAGCCGTTTACATATAAAAAGTAAATTCTCAAACAAAATTACGACTAGCATTTATTGAAGTCCTTTATGGTTGAGGGAAAAACGAATTCGCATATCTATCCGTTCGGCTTAATATCTCTCTTAATTTATTGCTTCTGTTGGACCTTGAAATATAGAGGGTCTTTAATATTATATTCTCCGTGTCACTCTTTTATCTATTTATGTTATTCAAGCAATCTTAGCCTAGCGCGCAGTCTCCGAGTCTCTAGTGGCTCCCAGCCTAATTCGTTCATCATCTGGGCATTGCTGTAGAGGTAGTACGTATAAATATAATTTAGTATTTCTAACTGCATATTTGCATGTTTCACTAGCTTCATAAGCAGATCGCCTTCAAGAGTAGGATATAGAGTAATCCCATACCTCATGTGCCACATGTTGCGTAAATTTTGCATAGTTAACGTTCGTGGAAGTTAATTTTAATCCTCAAGGTCCAACGATCAATCCAAACATGTTGGTAATGGCTCACCTCTTGCAAAACACCTATGCATATGGCTTGTAGGGTAATATGTAGATGTAGCTCTAGTTTACCCGAATTTATTTCCATTGTGGTGACTGCTCGCTATACATCTGAGGAGACCACTAGCCCAGTGGCATCTGTCCTCTGACACTCCATTTTTCAATATATTCACATTTCATGATTTCTTCCTATAACGAATGTCTTATTTAAATTTCATCATGACAAAAACTAAGTATAGCTGACTATGATGTATTTTTTTCGCGGCGAATTATTTGTGTGAATTTCCTCGGGATTTTCATCGGTCTAATTCGTTGAATATCACCAACGCATCAACGGGCGACTCGTCCATCGTCATCAGGGTAAATGAATAAGTGTGACTTTACCACCAAAATTTTTGAAAATCACCTGGGGTGTCGAATGGCTTCTCCGAATATAATATATACCTCAATTCACCTCTCAAATCGTATACCCATAGCCTCATTCATTGAGTAGACGCATGATGATGAAGATCAGATCATTTAAAAAAATAAGAGAGATAGAATGTAGATCGGACAGATTCAGAATGTCTTTTTTTTCACGATCACTAAGAGATTATAACGGCAGTGTTAGAACTCACAGATAGATTAGATGACTTGTGGTGTAGCCTGCTAACTTATGTACACCTTAATGCGCGTTTATGAATTTTATCATTATTTAACAGCACGTGTTAGTATGAGTAACGTTTTTTGGGCCGTGTGGTGTGCATGTGGGAATCCAATTGCATGCTGCATGCTGGTCATTGATCACCCCTGCGAAACACCCTAGAGGTGGCCCGCTGGGTATTATGTTGATGTAGATGTAGATTATATAAAATACCCTGGCATTTACGGCGCATTCCATAGATTATTGCCATTAGACGTAACCTTGCGGGATAGGAGGATATTTCAGTTAAATAAATGCAGGAATGTATTCAGTGGAATTAAATACATTGCTTACTTCGTAATGATTGTTGTCTACGCCATGGTGGTGGTTTGGAATTGAAGTTTGATACGTTGTTTAATCGTTCATGGCATAAATCGATTTTTATTTATTTATTCAGACTCACATGTAAATATATGAGGTACCGTGCAAACGACCACTAGGGTGTGTGGCACCGGGGCCCCTGCATATTTATCATTAAATAATATAATGTTAATAATGCAATGAAATGCTATTAGCAGTAATTAAAATGTGAAAAAGGGAGCATATTTGCACATTTTTTATTTTATGAGGGGTGCTATATGGATGTAGTTACTTCACCTTTTTTTTTACGTCGAGGGCCCTCGTGTTCACAGGATAGGCATTTGACTCCTAATCAAGGCATTTAGGCTTTCAAGGCAAGGCATCTCTCTGTGAAGTTATATCGCCCTATGCTTTTTCGAAGTTGTCTCATCAATATCTCCAGTTATAGAAGCACACTTTTGCTCCGCAGATTCTCTTTATCTGCGTGTGTGGCCAACTCTAATAAGAGTGAAGCGGTGTAATTGTAGCTAGGCCAATTTTTTTCTCACGATCCTATCGCTTAGCGTGATTCATATTTTGATTGAGTGATATTCATGACTTTCTCCGAGAACCAAGGTCAAGTTAACTTTTTTTTCAACTCGTGAGCGATTTTTTTTCTCTTTTTGGCGCTAAATGATTTCCAATCTATTAACTTAAAATTTAAAGCAGATTTTTTCCGAACGCTGTCTAAACTACTAAGTTTGCTTCTCCTCACTTTTAATTTATGCCAAGAGAACATGTTTTTGTCGAGTTCTTGTCTTTGTCGGGACAGAATTAACTTTGCGATAGATAATAGTACTGTTTTATTCATTTGCTTGAATTAGCATAATTCATTAGTCTTATTCCCTACGTTTGAATTACTTGTCTATTTAATCTAATTAAATTACTTATCTATTTTGATGCTTTCGATAGCTTTATTTATATCTTATCACACGATCTTTGTTTCATCGTTTAAATATTATGGTATCATTATATATCTACATTATTCATTTTAACTATTACAAATTTTAATGCTTGAATGATAGCCAAGGATAACATCAGAGTCATAACACAAAAAGTCTGTAGAAATTTCTCACTCCAAGTACCTACATATCCCAATGAGCAAGAATTGACGGCGTATATTTTACCATTACACTCTAACATAAACTGCAGAGGTTAATTACTCTTTATATCTTCATATAACTCACTTTTCCTGGCCCAGTGGCGTTAAAAATAAATGCTTTTAAAACTATTAAATTTTGGCTAAATTTGAGAAAAGGTGCCACTCGTTGAGATTTTATGTGAAACATTCTGGTTCCTACTGCTTTAAAAAATGTCGCATTGTGATATTTCGAAAGATAAGATACCATCCTACCGAACAACTCGTTGATCTGAGTGACTTTATGCACTATGCTTAAATTAAAGTCGTTTGTTCGAACATGGCGATTAATTTGCATATATTTAATTTGATCTAGTGAAACGATTTTATCCTTTTTGCCAGAAAGTAACAGCTTGTGTTGTCACATCGCCCATCGGATAAATATATCATTTGCATCCGTGTAAGATTTGATTCTTGTTAAACACGGAGCGAAATTTTCAATTTGGCGGATATATCGCGTTAACTCTGGCTGATTCTCCGCGACTCTGCGGGGGGATGAGCGGAGATGGTTATGACGGGAACCAGCTGCTACCGTCTGTTTCTTTAACCGACCAGGGAGCGGGGATCCCAACCTTATCCCCCGCCCTTAGTGCTTCAATAAACATCAAATGAATTTTAATACGAAGGAAAGGTGCTAACGGGGGTGACCTGCGCTGAAATGCTCGTGCCGAGAGAGATCTTCGCTCCGCGACCGTGTTTTGTTCCTCAACCTTTCACTCCGTTCCCGCGGAAACAGCCAGTTACCCACCCCCTCGGAAAGTTTGACGCATCTGTTAGCCCTTTGGTACAAAAATATCCATTATCATTTTCAGAGATAGGTAAAGTGACGTGGAAAAAGGCTAGTTTTTTGTATTTACAATCATCAATGGGTTATAATTAAAATTTTGAATAGGAGGACGTTACAGTTATACCTATGATTAGTTTTGGTCACAATTTTTGAACATATCATATGAGGTTTACAATTGAGGATCGTAATTTTGAAAGAATAAATGACTTTAAACCCCTCAGTACCATAATAAGCTCAATCAATACTGAATCACGTGAAATCCGAAGCAGAATAAATTCAACCAATAGAAGCATGTTTGCCCTAAATAAACTGCTGACGTAAAAATGTTATCCACCGAAACCAAACTTAAAACAAAAAAAAACATGATAAATATTTTAAACATAATTCATGAAACCATTATAGACCAATCGTTCTCTACGGAGTTGAATCATGGGTAATCGAAAAAAGTGCGCAAAGGAAGCAAATCACCTTCGATAATAAAGTTTCAAGGAACTTTTTTGGACCCACAAGAGGAAACGGAGCTTGAAGAATGAAGATTTAATAGGAATCCAGGGATCTTTTTAACTCACCGGCCGTTGCAGCTGAAACCATGAGCCGGAGATTGCAATGGACAGGACACATCATGTGACGAGATACCCTACCAGGGCACATCATGTGACGAGAAAAAGATACCCTATGAAAACAAGTCTGGATAGAAAGCCCTGATGGAAGGCGACCTCCGGTATCCAACCAAAAAAAATATGGAAGAATTAGGTGATCATTGATTTGAGGAGAATGAGAGTTAGCAAAGAGGATGCAGTAGTTTGGAAGAATTGGACTCTGACGGCTTGCAAGGACAAATTTCATATAGGGTATATGTGGCCATGGGAATAAGTAAGAGAAAGTATCACATGGGATTACTTAATGCAAATATGGAATGTGGTATGGTATTTTAAGGCTGTGTTTTCATATAAAAAATAAAGAATTGTTTGTGTTATATTCCTTCCCGTCTATTTCACGACTATGGCCGCGCCGAACGCGCCTTTCTGAGAGCTGTTCCGATGAGCTCAAAACTCACCTTTGCCAACCAGTCCATAAAGAAACATGAATTTAAAATGACTTACGCATATCGTTGTTGGCGTACAGAGATGTTTGTGAATAAGAGAAACTCAAACCTAAAAGTTTACAAAGATAAGAATCAATTGATCAGAGGAAACATTAAGAATGGGAACAGATTTTAAAATGTATATTGTCCATTTTTATTATTTTTTGTTTTAAAATTCTGGCAATTTTCTTTTGGATTTCTTATTTTCGATTCTTTTACAATTTTCGTGTGAAATTGATGATGAAATTTCATTGATTTATTGTGATTTTTGTTTCAATTTTATGAAGATTTTTCTTGCAACAATTATTTTAAGTTGAAAATAATGACATTACTAATCAAAATTCCATGGTTAGAAGGAGGTGAAGATAGGACAGTTTGAAGTAATAGTTTATAGTTTTTATCGATGTCCTTGAATGCCAACTGGACGTTTTACGGTAAAGTGGTCTAGGGAAAATGAAATTACTTTTGCAGAAAGACTGAAAGGATAGTTTCAAGATATAGCGTAGATCAATTTCGAAAATGTAACGATCGCAAGTTAATAATGCCTAAAATGTAATCGTAACCGGTAACTCTGATACTTTACCTCATCTCCATTCTTTTGTCGCCTGCCATTCTCTTTCTCCTGTCCGGCGAATGCATAATGTAATAGGCTGCCTCATTCCGGAACCTATTTACCCACCATTTCGAGCCAAGCTGGCGCCCGACTAATTCTGCGAGGCGAATCGACGAAAAGGGATGAAGCAGGGGTCGTCCTCATCCGAGGATTATCCTTACACACTTATGCGCCGTTTCAAACTCCATCCGCGCACCTCTTCCCTCCACTAAGGGCAAAGCCGTGGGGATCTCCCGGAAAAAGGGTTCGGCGCGCAAGCCGGCTCACGCAAGGGTACTCTCAGGAGTCGACGAAAATGTGTGTACCCTCTCGTCGAGTAAGCAGATCATCTGCAGTAGTCTGTCTAATGAGGGCCTCGGGAAGGCGCCGTAACGAGAGACGGGAGGAACAGGCGCGTCGTCGAACGGAAGACCGGGTGAGAGGGTTTTTGGTGGGAGATTGTCGCGTTCAAAAGTGCCAAGTGCCTTTCACTTCCCGGCTCTCTACTGCATCCATGAGAGCCTTTTTTGATCGTTGAAGGGATTAACCCCTTTAGCGCATTTATAGGGTGCTAGACGGGGGTGTAGGTACCCGAGTGCCGGGCGGTAAAATTTTCCGACACTCTCTCGTCTTCTCTTTGGTTTCTCGATGGAGAGTTTTTCTCTCCCACCCTTTTTCGAGTTTTATTAATTCATACCGATTGTTTTTATTTCGTTCATCTTCGTTCGCGCCTTAACACGGCATCTTTGAGCCTTTTACATCGAGGAAACGTGGGGAGGGATTATAGTAATTGGTAATAGCCGACGAGCACGGACACTTATGCCTGATAATGAGGAAACCTACCAAGGAGAAAGTCAAGCCCGTGAAATTCAGGCTAACAAGCGGCCTGCCGTCTTTAACGCCGGATATTTATGAACGTGTCAGCGATATATGCATAAATGTGCACTTTAATAGGGTGGTTTCCTTTTATTTTTTTATTGTGTAAATAGAAAGATTATTACTCCAAGAGTACGAATTTCACACTTTTAGATTTTTAAGTGACGATATCTATTTTTTTCGATTAAATGAAAAGTGAAAATTTTCAAGCGAGCGAAAACGCGACGCCTAAGTATGAATGCTGGGAAAAGCCCGTGTGACGTCATTATGGTTCTCGCTGTCGCAAAGTGAGGTGACCTTGGGGCGTGTATGTGTGCGCCACTGCGATGTAGGCTGCTAGCAGGTAGCAGAGTACCCTGCTAGCTGATAGCGCTTAGCTTAAATAAGGATTATTAATACCTTATCAAACGAAGGAAACTTTCCGACCACAGGCAGTTTCAATAGGTGATTATTAAGATACGTTTCCCTGAGCTCTGTGCCTCATACATGCATTGGTAATCTCAGACGAAGTAAAACTCCTATCTACTCGTATAGAAACTAGTTCCCTGTGACGTCACGTGGAGTGGCATCGCATGGGCGCCAATCTGGCCTTTTTCAAATGCGGTTAAAATTGACCATTACCATTCGTCTAAACTAGGATTTCTAAAACCAAATAATTTGTATATTATGAATACACTAATGGCGGGTAACGAATCGCAATCATTGCCTTTCGTTTTCTTTGATGAAGGAAACTACCCTACTGCTTGAATTTGAAAGAGTTGCCTTGAAAGCCAAATATATTCTATGTTTCAATTTTCTTAACACAAGTTACCTAATTTAATTGATTGACGAAAATATCGTAGTTACCCCTTCTGACACCTACAAAATATTTACCTTACAAAGGAAACAAAGTGTGCGTAAGTATCGTGAAATGTTTCTGATGGAAGTAATCTTCTCCTCCGGCGTTTATCATTTTTCCGGGACCAGCAGTGACCGTCTCAGAGAATTTTACTGTACTATACCTGTGTGAGTCATCACTAACGCGAGGTAATTGATAAGGTTTTAGGAAGCTTTCGAGACGAAGGGAGAGCGGTTCGGATTAGTGGCGGATGTTGCACGGGTTGTTAAAGATCACGCGAAGTTTAATGGGTCGGATTGTAACATCAATATCCAAGCTGTTACCCAAATATGCGGTTGAGAGTCGGCGATGGCCCATTTGGGCTCATTCATAAACAAGCGAGCGAGAATCGTCGCTTCTCGCTTCGGATGATGCGAAAAATCAATTGAAAGCGTCTCTTCAGGCTTAATCCTACTCAGAGGGCTTTAATTTGGGCCCGTAAATTACTCGCTCGCGTCTTGTTTGTTCATTACATTGTTTGGCGAATGATTACGAATAATGTGAATGTGTGCCGTTGTCGGGACTTGCTCCAAAACGCAAGAATCGGTTGAAATCCAGATTAAGCGGAAAAAATGCACTATAGGGGCGTAGAATTATTCAGTAATATTTTTTAAAAGCCTTACTTCTTCATACATATTTTTATTAACTTGAATCATTTATAAATTTTATATATTGATTTTGAAATAAGGGAGTTTTAAGGAAGAATAATACATATTTATTTCACTAATGTTATCAATCTCATGAAGTTTGGGATTTAAAATTGGTTTTTTGTTGCGTTGACTGAATTCTCCGTTGATGGAAACAATGTAACAAATATTCGTAGCACTTTTTTTATAAAGAATTTTCTACTAATTAAAAATTATCTCTTATCAACTGGACGTTGCATCATCGATGAAAAGACTCCTGGATCCTCACAAATTTCCAAATGTTGGGAAATGCTATGGCAGGATCTGTGATTGAAGATTGTGGAGAATTTCCCTTGATTTAATGCATAAATATGGTTGAAAATGTAAAAATTTAAGTTTATCACTTTTTCATTTCCTTTGAAATCAATAAATTTTATAAATTGACTTAAAACTGCATTCGTGGAGTAGTTTCCTCTTGAGGAAGTACCACCAAAGAGGGTGCACGTCCCTACTTTATGACTACTCTTTTTTAGTAGGAATATAGTTAACAGGATAGTGATACGTGATTTAGATCCTCCATCTTACCATATCTCATCCCTGATTTTTAGATAATCATGCATTTTTATTTTTGACTGTTGAGAATTTCGGTGTGATATTCAATGTGAAATCGAGAGTAAGTTGAAGGACCAAAAATCAGTATATTTTCTGAAATTAAGAGATACTTGTAAGATAAGGAATAGCAATTTTTCATATAATACCCAGAAATATATCGTCAAGAGAAATTTTTTTTTAAAAAGAACGTTCTCTTTGCCTGACCTCTGCATACTCAATTGAAGGTTTCTCCTAGGAGATATTCAAATTCCAGATTTAAAGTCTTTTCTATGAAATTAAAAAAGATTTAATGCCTTTACACTTTCATTTCATATTTTTTAAAACAATTTCTTTAATAACTACTAATCTCTTGGATTGATAAATGTTTATCCAACATTTTCCTTTGTACAAGGCGAAAGAAACTGCCTTAGAGTTGTGAGAATTTATTCTATGAATTGAATAAAAAACATATGTAATTTGTATCCCATCTTACAATTATGTTTCTTAGTTTTTATGTAGTCATAAAATTGACCACGTCCATTTCTCAGTGCTGAGAACTGTTAGTTGTTGGAGAAGACAAATCTATCCTATTGGATATCCCAAATAGTGGAAGAGTGTTTTGGTAAATAAGTCGTATGAAATATTGTATTCTCAGCCTTGTAATACCAAAGGTGTTATCGATGTTGGACACACATAAGTTATTTAATAAATATCCTAATTGATTAGAGGCACATAAGATGAAATATTTTTGAAATATAATGTCGGTGCACAAATATCGCGGAAGGTGGCTCTATCATCACCTAAGTTCAAATAACTCGCCGCGCTGTGTTAAGGGATCTAGTTAGAATGAGATGATAGCTACCTTTTATTGCACTACGAGTCCATTGTCTTTAAAATTAGCATCTTCCTAGTAGAGGTCGGGATCTCGTATTGAAGACTAGGAGCCTGGAAAAAAATTGCCCCCAATATCATGGCCAATTGCAATCATGTAGTCCGAAGAAAGTTAAAATTTTTTCGTTCCTTGTGAACCTCACCTCATTTATTCTTGAATGGCCATTATTATATTTTACTTCATTAACAACACTGGTCAACAGACCTAAGATTGGTTTGTCGCACCTCTCCATTCAATTCTTCTCTCAGCTAATCTTTACACACCTACGTATTTTTTCTCTTTCAAATCCTTCTTTACCTGTGCCATATATTTCATTCGGGGTCTTACTTTTCCGTTCTTATAAACTACTTGTCCCTCGAAGATTGTCTTCATCAGGCCATAATGTATCAAGATATGGCCTATGAGGTTGTTACGTCGTCTTGTCAAGGTTTACATGAGGCTTCTCTTCTCTCCTAGTCTTCTTAGGAATTCCTCATTACTTACTCGGTCGATCCATTTGATTCTTATCATTCTTCTGTAGCACCACATTTCAAAAGTCTCTGTCTTTGATTTCATCGCGACTGTCATTGTGCCTTGCCTCACTTCTCTAGGGACAAGGGGGGGGGGGACAAAGTATGTGGTAAACTCCCAGCAGTAGTGGGGGTCCGAACAAAAATTACAATTCTATCTAGTGTAAATTGGATTTACAAGGAGAGGGCTATAGCCCCCTCAGCCCCCCGATAGATCTGCCTATGTGCTTAAATTTCCCGCTTTAATTAGCTGCCTGAATAGGATTATGGTTCCATGTATTGAAGCGGTAGATTGTGCATAATATTATTCAGTTCTTTTGTAGTGTATTCCATAGAAATGGCTAGGAAGTAACGCAATACGAGTCGGATGAATGCAAGTCGAGAATCAAACCTGATTCATAATGCTTGGGTACATTATAAACACCTTTAGTTACGTCGTCAAGCAGCTTTCTTCAGTTCTAGATCTTGTTACGGACGAAGGAAGCCGAAACATACACCGTACGGAGGTTTGAAAAGAATATTTCTATCTCATTAGCTCTTCATATTATGGTTTAAGTTATCTCCGTACGCAAATGCTTCATGATTTTTTTTTATTTCAACATCACTCTGGCGGCCTTATTGGAAATTGACGTCACTGACAGCAACGCCGCCATCGGTCATTTGAGTCTCGAATTTCCTTCGGTGGAATGATCTCTTCGCCTGGGCTGTTCTGTTGGTAATTTCTTTCTTACTTCTACGATCGTAAGTTATCTTGCTTCCTATTTTCTTCACATAAAAATAAAATGCAATCCCACTTTTCCCCAATTCTTCAAATGCTAACGACGCGTTTCTGCTCTCAGGGCCATCAACTGTCGAAATAGTTGAGGAAAAGTGCAATAGCATGGGCTGTTCCTCACTCTTGAGGGTGTTCTGAGGGTTGAGCAGCTTGGCGGGTGGTGTAATCCTCCGTCATAGTTCTGGGAAATACTCCGGTCAATAGGGGCCTATGATATCTGGGAGCGAATGGGGCCCTAGATATAAAAAGCGACGTTGTCCCGCGAGCATTGGGCATTTTTGTTTTGGTGAGGCTCTCGTCGAGTGCGTGACGGTGAAAGAGCTGCTCCCGAGAGGAGAGACGGACCCACGGCACCTTCTGGAAGACCACCGCTACCTCCGCAGCCAAGGTAATAACGTACTCTAACTCCCCAATAAGGGGACTGCATAGAGGAGGCCCAATTCCATCCCATAGAAGGCTGATTTCTGTTGCCTCTTCGGTCGCATTTGAATCAATTTCCAACAATTTCGGCAGCGCGGTGATGTGTGCGATGCGATACACTTTTTTAAATAATATTTTGCAGAATAATGTTTGTTATTGCGAAGAATAGCATAGAAAAGTAACACAGGCCAACAAAAATTTTTTTTTGAAATTTTTTTTATTTCAATAGCTGATCTTTATAGATTTTGGTGTGCCGAATCCAAACCTGGCCTTAGTTTTTTTATTACCCGTAGTTTCCAAGCATTTTATGTATTTAATATTTAGTGTAATACCCCTATACGGTACACAGGGAAATCAATGAAATAGCAACTTTAGCTTGGATTCAGCAACTTTAAAAACATAAGAATAAGGTGAAAAATCTGAGCTTTTCCCGGTGAATTGCGTGGATGAAAGCTTCTCGGGTTTCCTATAAGAATAAGGTATTTTCAGTAAAAAAGTTTTTTCATTGTTGGCCTGTGTAATTCATTTGATAGATCACATTATCGCGTGTATAAATTACGAGTAACAGACTTAATTATACCTTATTTCCGCTTGGCACTCGGATCAGTTTGTCCGCTAGCGACACGAGTGGCGACTTTTGCAAACATGTTTAATTGCGCTGTGGGTGAAAACACATTTTAAGGCCGACATGAGGATCCTCTTTTGTAATATTCGCGCTTCCTACCTTCCTTTATCTCTCAAGGGTGGTTTTTTTCTTGAGCCGGTCACAATTACGTTTCGGAATTCGTCAAAATTTGTTCTTTTTTGTTAATAAAATATATTTGTTTTTCATTCGGTTTTTCTTTCCAACTTTTAAACGCCGCTGCACTCCTCGGGCCTGTACCCACTTTCAATACATATTATTTTAATTTGTCGCACTTCCGTAATTTCTCGCTTGAATCCGTTGAATTTATTTTACTTTACATTCATTTACCTAGGATAACTTTGATGGAGATTGGGCTGCTTGAGTTTAGTGTTTTGCCATCCCATCTTGCGAGCCCGGTTTCCAATCCGGGCGTCGATACATGTTTACAGATATCCAAATCTCTGCATGGACGCATTTTTGAGGCATTATGAAAGCAGGAAAGCACTTGGACCGACGGATAGGACATTAAGCCGTAGTGAATAAATCGTGTTGGAGTAGAAATTTTCCATATTGAAATAAATACTTGTAATTTACGTCGATTATTAAATTTATTTCGAACTAGGTTTCAATGTTACTACATCATTTTAAAGGTGTACCGTGAAGTTGATGTAGTAACAAGGAAACCTAGGTCGTAATAACTTTAATAATCGTAGTAAATATTTCAATATGGAAAAAATTCACTCCATCATGCTTGTACCTTCGAATTTTATTCTTTTCCGAGCATTTGTGATTAATGTGCAACTAAATCCCATTCAAAGTCATTTTGATCCATTCCTGAAGTAAAGATTCGTTTTTCATCTAAAATATCACGAGCTTCAAAAAAGTTATGAACAATGGTGTTTATTATGCACAATTTTGTTATTTATAATAATTTTCCATGTTGAAATGGTAGAAAGTATCATTATATCGCTTAAGATAATGCCCTGAATGTCATCATAGTACCTATATGCCTTCCTGCATTATGGCCGTGTTTCACGTTTCTATTCGACTCACTATAAAGGTTTTAAATGATCACCCATTACGGTAATTCCCTTGAACGATATGACACGTTTAAGACTAACATCAAAATATACAGAATTGAGTAACTGCGACATTTTCATGCGATAATTTACAAGGAGTTAAAAAAATAACGGCCTCTTCACAGCTCATCATTTAAAATCGACGGTATTCCTCACGGAAAAAATATTGCACGAATCTATTAATATTATTAAGCATAATGAAACGTACTACGCAAGTATTAATTTCAAAGCCGATGTGAGCCTTACATAAAGAACAGATTTAAGACGTTGCGACGCCAGGTGTCTTTTGGCTCTTAATTAATTCTTCAGTTACACAAGTGACCTCAGCTTTCAATCACCTCTTCCAATCAATTTACCGGTTTTTGTACCTCTATGATCTCCTTAAGGTTTCTCATCCATTGCCTTCCTCCTCCGAAATTCTTCCAATTCTAATTGTATGGCTAAATGGCACATATATTTTTGCCCACGCTTTCCTAATCGCGTCCTACATAGATTACTTCCCCGGCGGTTAAATGAGTATCGATCTCGAATCAGAATTCAAATATCTCCAACTATCACCCTTTCTACCGCCCCGCCGAATGGTTCCCCAAATGCAAAACCCAACCCCATTGCGTCCAGAAACTTCAGCACGGCCGAGGAAACCACCACAATTTCCCCTTTGCCCGCGTCACACTCCTCTGCACCCCCAACCCTTCTCCTAGTTTGCCGAATATTCCTCTCCTCCACACCCTCCCCCCGAGCACGCACCCTGCTCCCCGGTTTATTACATGTATAAATTAAAGCCGTGGGGGTGCTAATTGCACCATAAATCCCAAACACTAGCTCTCGCCCCCTCCTCTCCCCACTCCAAGCCCACACTTGCACCCCCCCGACGCTTCCCCGCCCTACCTTAATATCTCCCCACCCTCCGCAGGCACCGTCGCACCACCAACCCCTTCCTCCAGCTCAAAACCCACCCCTTCCGTTCCTCCCTTCGCGCTCACCGTTCGGCGTTTCTCCCTCGACGTGCTCTGTCCTAACTCAGTGCCACACCGCACGTCTGCGAACCTCCACACCTCCACCTTTCAGTCTGCAGCGTCGCTTCAACATGCTGATCTATCCTCCAGAACCTCTCCACCTCTCTGGACATTGCTACCACCACCACCACCGCTGCTGTCTATATAGCATATCCGCAGGTCCGCGTACCTGCGACTAGTAGTCAAATTAAATTCCTGCGTGTCGTAAGCTCTCTGCTGCCGGCTCGGAAATATCTAGCTGACTATATGACTCGGCCATGCTCACCGCAGGTGTTTGGAAAAAAAGTGCGCGCATTTCTGTCGTTTAGGCAATGAGTGGCGTTAATGTTAGCTTGGCGCTTCATGGGACTGGTTTTCGCGAGGAATGTCACCGTGAGCCTGGCAGACTCTTCTGAATTAGGATGATTGCACGCAGTAATACACTAGGAGATTAATTGGTGCAAGTCATTGCGGCAGATATGTGACACCAGATGGCATTTGGTCACTCAATAATGGATGGGAAGTTAGGATTGTGTATAACTGCTGTTAATGATAGAACACTTGTCTATCCGGAAAATGACGTATGGAGTATGTGACACCAACATCCTTTTAAACTTTTGATTACTTCATTTCTTAAGCGGACGATTTTTCAGCGCATACTTTTTACTTTACGCGCGCTGAATTACAAATATCACTATACGCTCTGTCAAGTCATTGTTTTTGCTACTTAAATTTTAGTAACGTCTGATAAAAAGGTATTTATTTTCATTGGAATGTTAAAGTTTATCTTCAAGAATCCGAGTTACTATCTAACTGCATAATTCAACACAACAGACACTTTATATAATGCATGTAAAAATGAATTCTTGTGACAATTCATTACAAATTTTAACTAAGCAGTCCCGCGAGGGCGAAAAGAAGTCTTCCATGGTAACCTCTGTCAAAACTGTTCTTTTGTACCCTTAAAACTACTGATAGCCATTATTCATATTTATACATTGTTTTACCTAACATAGATGTATGTTTGTCGATAAATTTCCCTCACAGGTTTTCCTTCCACTTCATTCCACATGACTTCGTTATTTCACAAGGCATCTGGGTCCCATTTTTTAATCCGTATTTGAAACCGATCCATTCGCTTCCGTTTTATCTTTTTGTTATTCTTCAGTTTTAAATCGGACCATATTTCGTTTCTTGCGTTCCTTAGGAGTTGTTATCGAATTATTACACCCAAATAACAACTGTTATAAGTGTAATTAGTATCCGCAACTCTTTTTATTATGACCAAAATGAGTCAGTGAAAGTTTCTGTGGCAAATAAGTCGGAATATTAAGTATTTCCATATTAAAGGTCTGATAAGCCATGCATATCAGATCTGAATGAATGTACGGCTCTCATAATTATTATGATGATTTGGATAGATATAAAAATTATGTGCTAATAATAAGTTACCTATTCATTAATTAATCAATTTCATTTTATTTTAACCATGATCTTCATTAAAATATCGATGTAAAGCCTCTGTCTCCATTCTGTATCTACATCTTATAAACGAAGACTTCGAAGTTCTTCTGAAGTTGGTTTAACTTCCCTCTACATTCTAAAACTGCCTTCTGGTGGTGTAACACATCTTAATCCGTTGATAAATGCCCATATATATTAAGTAACCCGTTTTTTGTCACGATTGAGTAATATAACCTTATGGGTGTTCCTTTCCTTAAGTAAGGGATTGAGTAATATAACCTTAACTTCCCACGGAAGCTAGTTTACATGGAAATAAGTTTTTCACCATAATGAATGCAAGACTGGAAAATATGCGTACCGCTGAAGCCATTCCAGCCTCCGCAATTTAGTCAGTGAAAGCCTATCTAAAAAGCATTAATGGGTTCATATCTTCTAGTTAAGGTCCATAGAGAATGATTGCCATGATGGCCAAAGGAGTGTCGCCACGTAAACGCCTTGACGCGAGACGTCAAAGATGGCTTTTTACGTGGAGAATAATGCATGTACCTTGCTATTTGAATCGATTAACGTTGTTATGTGACATCAGAATAAGCAGCTTATTTTGACGGAAACCTCAATGCATAGGAGGCGTTTCTCATTAAATACATGCTCTAAAATTTTTCCAGTAGGCCTATGGCATCCTATGAATATAGGGCTGTAGCATCCCGTTATTATAGAAACAGGAATGGATTTCATTGAGTGGAGAGTATTATATTTTGGTAACGACCAGCCAGGGAATGCTATTAACGTCCATTTTGCCTCACACCATTGCCAAATTCGCTTGAGGTAAATGCTATTGTGATTTGAAGACTTTATTTGGATATGGAAGGCATTACAGGAACTGATTTTTTAGTTTGTTTTTGTAATGATCTACTCAGCAGACCGCGAGAGCGCCATAAAAATTTCACTTTAAGCGATCAAATACCATCGGTTATGAAGATATTCAATTTCTAGTCTCATTCTACTAGTGTATATTGTTCAAAACTGTGCTTTATATGTAGAGACATGTCACCTTGGTGTCGTGAAATCATAACTTTTGGAAACGAATATTTTTGTCGTCAAATTCGTTCTCCCGTATAATACAGTCATTTGAGCTTGCAATTGATTTTCATATTTTTTTCTGCCAGCATGAATACGTTTCTATTTTTGTAGTGAATTCGGTTGACTACCAAACTCTCTCCTCTTAAATTTGCAAACACATACGCATGGGAAGAGAACACTTACTAGCCTATTCAGTGGTCGTGAAATTATTATAACGTGTGCCAACCTAATTAATACGTAGCTATAATTTATTATTATAACAACTTTTTTGTAACAAGAGACACTTCAGTTTGACATTAAGAGATTGATGGAAATTATAGTCATCACTTAATTTATTTTAAATCGACTTGATTAATTTTTTGTTGTTTATGACTGAGTTAACCTTATCTGGTGAAAGTGAGGAGTCAATTTATGTCTAATATTTTGTCCAAGTTTTAATACGAACGTAATTCTCCAAAAAAGCTATAAATGTTTTGCAAGGAGCAATATTCTACGCAGATAGAGCGAAATGTCATTTGAATACCTCTTTATTGCATGGGACGAATGTGATTTATAGAGGCTTTCAGCTTTCGCCTCGGGGCGCTTATCCGCACTCCCGTAGCACCTGTCTTTTTAACAAGTTCTCCAGGTAATTCCTCCTGGCAACTGCCTCCAGTCAACACGTCTACATTGTCTCTCAGCAACCGAAAAGTGGGTGCCTCGATTTACTTTTTCGCTGCTTGCTGATTGGATGATGGAGCGAAATTTGATAAAAGCCGTTGTATGAGCTTCACCTGGAGTTCTTGCCCGCCTGTACTCAATTTTTATCATATCGTCTTTTGTTTTTTCGATCGTTAAGAACACCTGTTTGCCATATTTGTCTCTCATACCCAATGACTCCTCGGAATGGTCTGTCCATTAATAAAGGCAATGCTTATGAATCGTATCTTTCATTTCATTTGTCATCTGACGACGCGCCATAAGAATCATCATCTTCACTTATTATAACGCAATCGGGAGGGTGACCGCAACGTTTTGGATCAATGACATCAACTTTTCAAGGTTCCATTTACGACTGATTGTGAGTCGTATGAACGTTGCTAAGTTGATCGCTATTCCGGCGTAGTTGGAAATCGTTTTAATCGACGGTTGGCATAGTTTCCTAAATGACTATGTTTTCACTTACCTGGGAAATGCACTTTTTATGGTGTCACGACCAGAAAAACTAGTAATTTCTTCCTTTGTTTAATTAATAGCCACTATGTTTAGGCTACTGAAGGCTCAAAAGGAAGCTATTAATTTGAATGGCGGACTCCTTGAATCTGAGGCTAGCTAAGTGTAAAAAATCATTGTTTATGGTTTTATAGGTACTTCAGATTATTTTAGAAATATTTATTATCACAAAGGGGAGTAGAAAATTATTTTATCGGAAATTTCTTTTTGATTTCAGAACGAGAAATATTCGTTATTTTTGTATTTCATGTGCCTTAACGGTTTTCCAATTAATTTTTTTGCCAAGTGCTTGCATTTGTCTCTCAATATAAAATACGCAGGCATTCAGGACAACAGTCGTGTAATACATAAATTTATATTGTAATTGGGTTTATATAATTCTATTTTGGAGCAACCAATTGCAGTGCGCGGCTATACTTTTATATGCTAGTATCGTATGGAAACGAATCTTATCATAGCTATTTTCTACGGATAGATTTGCCGTGCATTATACCATGCCATTCCATCTACTACTACTGCCGCTACTGGTTTTTCAATAAGTTATATTTTATCTCCGTGCATCCTGAGAAACCCCGAAGTTATATTTTTTAAAAGAGCTGAACACATCCCGCGTTTCGGGCGAATTGTATCAATTTCCGTGTTTCTCCCAAGCGAGGCGTTTTTCACGCCGTTCATCCCTGGGAAGGGCGGGGTGGTCTGAGGTGGGACCCCCGCCCTTTGTGGGATGACATAGGTGACGCGACGCACCTGTTCTTACCTCCGCATTTGCCTGATGTCCCATCGGGGTGGTCTCTTCCACTCCTCATAACGCCCGCGGAGGAAGAGAATTCTTTTTCCGGGCCTTTCCTCTTCCATGTCCCATCCTCCCTCGCACCACCTCCTAGAGCCATTCCAACGGGTAAGAAAGGGCATAACTTTCTTGTGCGGAGGCACCGGAGAATACGTATATATAAAAAAGGAGGCGATATATATGTATATGTGAGAAAAGGAGGGAGTAGAGAGAAGAATGTATTGGATTTATGGGTGTGGTATGAGGAGGGTCCCTCCTCTTAAGGAAGGATGTCTTTCCCCCCTGCTGTGAGAACCTCAAGACGGTTCGGCGTTGAAGACGGGGGCAGTATGTGGAAGGCCGACGAGCTGTGCTGTATGCATCGATACATCCGTTATATTTTAAATTCATAAAAGGATAGACATATCCAAAATCGCCTATAGCATACATTACGAAGACTCAGTGTAAATAGGACCCATAACCCCCAGTTGACCATTCGAATTTTGTAATTTTTCCAGACGAAAATCTAGTGCAAAACTTACGCAATCATCTTGGAATTTCCAGTGTATCTGAAGTAGGCTTTGGTATCATTTCCATGTAAATTCAAATAAAAAGAACCAGATTGGTACCAAAAATACGTTCAATTGAAAAAAGTATTAAGTTAGTATTTGTTCAACTCCTTAATTCTTTGTTAAAACTTTCGCGGGTACTACTCATGTTAAATAAAAACTTTTGGGCTATGTCGCCGCGTGAATTTTTTTTGAGTGGCACCAACGTTTCCCGACCGATGCTGGTCGCTTTCTCAAGGGAATCTGGTGAAGTGGGAATTTAAAATCATTAGGGGGTGGAGATAGGGGAGCGGGAGGTGGAAGGAGTAGGCTGTTGATAGTTTTTCCGAATTACGGGCTGCCAAGTGCGACTTATTTTAAGGCCGGTGCCCCTGTTAAAATTATTTTTCTTCTTAGTTATTTCTATATCCTCCCTGACGAGTCTCTGTTTGAAACCTTTCACTTCAGCAACAATTTTTGCTTCCTTATTTTTCGTCGATTTTGTGGCCCAGCGCTGCGTGTTTTGCTACCGTGGACTTGTTAGACTGCCCCGGTCGAATTGCTCTCTCGTGCTCCTCTAGGCGTGTTTTGACCGATCTGCCTGTTTTGCCGATGTAGTTCTTCCCGCAGGTCTGACACGCAATTCGGTAGACCACTTCGACTTGTAGCGGAGTTCTATCCTTGACGGTTTTTATGAGATGTTTTATCTGCACGTGAGGAGAGAAGATTGTCCTTATCTGAAATTTTTGTAGGATATTTCCTATTTTGTCAGTCGTCCCCTTTATGTATGGCAGGAAGGCTTCCTTCTGGTCGCAAAAGGTAATTTCCAGAGTTTGTGGCTTCTGTGGTGTTCATTTTGTCCTCGTTCTTTATAATGACCTTATTTTTCTCGAGAGATAATTCAGTCGTCGAATCCATTTCCCCGTAGAATGGTCTCTAGTTTCCACCTACCTTACTGCGGTTGAGTTGTTTTAGTAAT
Organism: Ischnura elegans; assembly: GCF_921293095.1. Lineage (NCBI taxonomy): Eukaryota > Metazoa > Arthropoda > Insecta > Odonata > Coenagrionidae > Ischnura > Ischnura elegans. The sequence goes on along the minus strand of NC_060256.1, from coordinate 82,780,589 downwards.
TTTTAGTGTATGAGCGGTGAATTAAGGTTAATTAAACTCCATTATTTAGGCTGGGTGATGATGAGACAAAGCGTGCAGGTACCAATTTGTTGCTGTTCGATTTATATAGACTGCATGCCCTAATGTTCTTATTTTCACGAGAACGTCCAAGAATGGAAGTTTTCCATCTTCCTACACCTCCATTTTAACGTTTATGTTGTCGTTGATACCGTTAAAATAAGTATAAAATTCTTGAAGCTTCTCGATTCTTGCCGTGCGTCCAAATTATAGAAGTATCGCCGATGTATCTCACCCAAATCTCACGTTGCTGGGCGGCGTTCTGGATAGCTGTTTCTTCTATTTGTTCTATATATATGGTTGAAATTGCTGGCGAGAGAGGGGACCTCATCGCTGCTCCAGACGTCTGTTGATAAAAATAATTCCTCCACTGGAAGAAAGTACTCTTGAGGCATATCTTTGCCAGCTTGGCCAATGTTTTTCGCAAGGAATACGTCAAGTGGCCAATTTTTTTAAACCTTTTTATTCATTTTCCTCTCCCTTTGGAAAAAAGCGTGCTTATTATTTTTTTAAATTTTATTTTTATTTTCTCATTTATAGTGGTGAATCACGTATATGGCCAAGTTCCCCGTAGACAGGACATAATGGACTTTAAATTAACAATACACAGCAGAAACAACCGTGCCCTATGTGGGGGTAAACTTTTCTGGCGGGACTCGAATCCGCGATCTTTGATTTGGCGGGCGAGTCCGGCGAAAATATCTCCAATGAAAATAAAATAAAGAAGTTTACGAAGGAAAGCGCAATTTTCCAAAAACATTATAGAAAGCACTACAAAGGAAAAACATCTTTTCATCACTTGGAAAATAAGGCATGGGTGCTGATTGGTGCATTAGAAATGAGTGAAGAAGAGCCTGACCTTACTGTCGGTGTCAAAATGATATGCCGCTGTATTTTGAAAATTTATATATGGGCTTGTGCGCATGTTAAAATAGCGATTAAAACGTCATTTTATTTTTTAAATTTTATTTTTAATTCCGATGCATTTTTTGTTTTATGAAAAAATCAAATATGTAGACACAACAGTGCAAGACTCCGCGCACCTGAAAATTAGCCGATTTGTCAACTTCATGAACTTTGTAACTCAACCTAGGGAAAACTACTACGTCTACAGCATTCATCTTCCACACTTAGTTGCAGATATTTATTTAAATCAAGAAAATGGCTTTTGCGTATTTTTTGAACGCACATTTTGTCGTTAATTAACGAAAATGTTTAAACATTATCCAATACTACAGTTTACCCCGAAAAGTAATATGTAAGTAATTATTGGCACCAATGATTCATTTTCTGAGCGGTGATAAGCTTATTTTGAAAACTTTTTGTTCATTTTACACAGCTTTTGGAAAAAAGCGTGCTTATTAATTTTTTATTTTCTGATTTTTTGTGGTGAATCTTGTAACCGATTTTTGTTACTCGCTTATTTTTTCGCATTGAATCTGAAATAGTAGAATCTCAAAAAAATGTTATTTAGTGTAACTTTATACTAATAACTAATTTTGAAATTCAAAAAGTAAACATTTGAAATTAATATATTGGAATGGACTGGGCTTAAACTCATTTTCTCTTATGATTGTCAGTGTCAAACGGCCTAGAAGAGGCTAACGCCACCTATTGTGAACTTTTTAAAACTATTTAAATAAAAAAATTCGTTTATAAATTAAAGCGCGGTAGAAAAAATTTCAATTGTCTGATTATTGAATACTGTAGCGTCATCAGAATTTTAGTTCGGTATGATAATGGAAAGTGCGAGGGAGGTTTTTTTTCAACCTACGATAGCTGAGGAAAAACACCATATAAGCGACAGGCGGGCATCTACTGCGCAGGTAGGGCAATTTCGCGTCCTCGCTCAAGTCGTTTCTTGCCTCAAGAAGTTAGTTTAAGGTTAGTAGCAATCTCATTCACTACACGGAATCAATTGATTATCCCTCCAAGTGTGCACTGCGGATAGACAGCAAGAAAACTCGCTGCTTGGCTTCAGCATTGACATGCCTTGACCTTTATGCCGATAAATGAGAAATTTTCTTTAATGCAATGTGGCTAGAGTGTGAAAAATTACGTCCTTTCCCATTCAAAACATAAGAAGTGATATGCTGAACTCTAAAAGTGTTCTGATCCATGAAAACGCCCGTCATCTCAGCCCTGATGCAGCCCAACTGCTCCTGGAGCAATTTCAATGGGACATTTTCGATCACCCGCCGTACAATGCCAATCTAGTGGCTTGGTGGGAAGCATTTCCAAACGGGTGAGAGGTTCACGGTAAAGGCAAACTTCATTTTAAGTCATTGGCGGCATCATCCTATTAAGAAGGTAAGGTAAAGATTGTCCACAGGTACGACCAATTCCTCAATCGCCGAGGCGATTATGTGGAAAGGACACAGCAAGTTAGCTCAACATTTTACAATGAAATAATTTTTAATCAATCACTTCGTGTTCTGATCATGACACATCGGAGGTTAAAAAAAAGGTCCTCGTAGGTTGAAAATCTATTATAAGATTTCTTGTATTGTCATTAAAAGCAAGCAAGTGTGCTACATTTCAAGCTAATACGGCAATGGGAAGTGGTTTTCAAAATCAATTTCAAATTTGCATCGTTGAAACTGAAAAACAGGGTTTAGAAAAAGCGTGTAACATAGGATAATAATATATCGGCATATTTTCACGTACTGCACTGTGGATAAAGGATGATGGGACTAAGTGAGAATCAGCTTGGAGGTGGGGTTGTCGTGAGAAGTATTTCTTGGGTGCCCCTCCACGTCGTCCATTATCACTTCCTTGGCGACTTTTAAGAAGGATCCTGCCTCCTGGGAAGGAGGCTTATACGTTACGACCGTCGAGGTGAAGAGGATGACGCTACAGCATTAAATTGTCTTCCTCCAGCTACCAGTTATTTCCGTGTTAAGCCATAACTTTTCCCTCCCAGCCACTCCCCCACCCGCTACCTTTCTCGAGGAAATATTTTAATGGTTTTCCATCCTTTTTTCTCATCCCACCCTTCTTACCCAGTTTAATATTTAATTTTAGAGCTGATGCTATCAGTCCCCCGTGAAGGCTCAGCTTCCGAGGGCCTAAGTTGTGTGAATCCCCCGTCCGTATGTTCTGCTATCTCCTGTGCTAATTGGGAGCTATTGACTGAAAAATGATCGGAGCGGACGGTTAATCGACGCGTTTTGTTGTAATTTGTCAATTATAATGAGGGGGCAGGCAAGAAAAAAATGCCTTTCTTCTCGGTCTCTTCCCCATTAGACATACCACAGTTAAATTTACGCGTGAAATGATTCTCCTTTTGGTGTATTCAAACTCTTTGAGGTCACCATTTCTTGGGAGATATTACCAGGGTGGAAAATATTCTTACCGTGGGATAGTTCGAAGGAGGCGTATTGTGCGTGATTTAATCTTTGAAATACCTCGTAAGTAATCGGTAAGCCAGCGGTTTCCCACACCTCCGCCGCGAAAATTTTCTCTAGAATTTGTGACAAAAACTTCGCGATTGGATGTTTTGAAATTGAAAATGGTCTGTTGAAAGTATGAAAGGGCCTTTCACGTCATAGCATCTCATTACTTGAAGTTGGTACCTCTTGGCGATCTGCAGGGAGTCTACCTTTATATGGCTGGTCTGGAAGGGTGTTTCCCCGTACCCCAGAAGCCATGGCGGCTGTAGTATTCTAACTTATGGTTCCTTTCCACGAAGTGTGTGTAATAAGTGTGGTAAAGTGATCACCATCCCTTTAATTTGTCTAGAGAAAGTACTGAAATGTGAAAAAATTCAGGTTGTTTGGGGAGAAATTTATTATCTGGATTTTCCGGAAAATTCAGTTATTTCTGCTTTTCTTGAAGTGGTTTATGACGAAATATTTTATGAATTTTGATTGCAGGTATGCTCACTTAAATGGTGGATGGTCTATTCCGAAAAATTTATATGAAATAATGAATAAAATGTTTTGCTGTGATTATGCTATATTTATATTAATTTTTATTTAATAGTGTTAAAAAATATCTTAGGAATATCAGCATTTAATAAAAAATTACGTACTTAATCAAGAGAAAAATAGTAATAATTAAAAAAATATGCTCAGCTTCAATGACCTCTAATTAGTTATTTGAATAGGTAGATATGTGTGAATAACTTAAGAGTCAAACGTCCTAGTACGTTAATATAATGGTGTCCCGCTAATCCGAAACAATTGGTACGAAGTATGTTTGGATTAGCCGAAATAATAATTTAAAAAACCTGTTTTAAACGGAAGAGTGAATCACAAGCGTACGCAGTGCATGTAACTATACACTCCCATTATTGTTGATGGGGAACCAGCAAAGTTTAGGGTTTTTAAAAGCGTTCAGAAGTGTTGCGTTTTATTACAGGAACCAAAAGAAAGCGTGGTTGGGTAGACCATTGTCCAAGTAATGGTTCCATAGCGAGTTCGTAGCTAATGTTAAAATTTAGTGAAGATAATGATTTACCACTTCGTGTATTATTTTGATTGACTATGCGCCGTAGCACCTAAACATATAAGTACTGACCAGCGGCGAAATTGTAAAAGCATTTTCACCTCCAAATTTTGTCCCATCACTTCGGCCTATGGATCAGATTTTCATTCAAATTCATTTTAACTTAAAATACAGACAGCAGTTTTTACGAACATTGAATGACGTTGACATAATCTCTTTACTTCAAAAAACAAAAGTAATCATTAAGGATGATATTGACTGGGTTATTGAGGCTTTGGAGAATATTATTTAGCAAACTTTCAGAAAGCCTTGAAAAAAATTTGTGGCTAACTCAGTACTGCACAGTATCTCAGCCCACATCGCCCCACCAGCATCAAAATCTTTTACTGGTAAGGTGAGTGTTTAACTTTGTAACGTTTTTAAATAACCACTACTAACTTAACAAATAATTTCAGTACAATTAAAAAACAAGCTCTATATTTTGAAACTTGGGAGCAAAAAACAACATCAAAAAGCCACCATGACTATCACAATCCCATTTAAATTATCCGTACTACCACTCACTGAACCACCGCCATGAACTGCACCAGTGTGGATCTTGAGTTCTGCCGTATCCCTTTTCTCCCGTTCTCTTCTCCTCTCGTAGGCGCCTCCTTTTCTCTGCGTTCTCTTCTTCGCCCTGCCGATCTTGAATTCTGCCGTATCTCTTCCTCCGCTCTCTCAATACACCGCTACTTTAGTCTTTCTCCCGATCTTTATTTATAACACGTCCACCTCCTCCTTCTCTCCATACACGACTCTCCCTTTTCCGTTCACAACAATCTCCCCGTCCCTCACTGCCATTGTTAGTTTTAAATTATTTACAAACAACATGGTGGCTTGTTTACATTATGTTACAACTTCCAAGTCCCAACTTAGGATGGTCCGACTATAGTATGTAATGTGGTTGAATGGTTAAACTTCTTTCGTTCTTAGATATCCTTGGTGGATATGATCTGGAAAGGTAAGCCTTTTTATCTTTCGTTCTCATGTGTACTATCTCTCCTGTATAAAGACATTGAATGATTTTTGGTGACCCCATGTAAGCACAGTAAAGGCTCATTTTGATTTGGAAAAAGTGGCCAAAGATCTATTATCTATTTATGCATCAAACCTTCGTAGGATATAACAACCCTGGGGTTGTTTGTCATCCGATAACGATGTTAAATATTTTAGTATATCAAGATATCTCTAAGACCTTTTTGCTGACCGTGATTTCAGATTTTAGGAACTTAAATATAGGGTCATTGTGAACCTCCACCATTTCTCTTGCGCATCCAAATTGGCTTTTCTCTGCTTATGTTAGCAAAGGCTTCTTTGACCTTACAATTCTTTTTGAATGCCAGCTTATTTCGGAGTTTAATAATGAAAAAACGGTTATAGACTCATCTGATCTGATTGCTGGGAATTTTAAAATCTACATAAAATGAAATAAACCATCTGAAATCGATTTTCATTTTTGAAATGAATAATTAAAACTATTTTATTTTCGAATAGTTTCAGCGGTGATTGCTTGAAATTTTTCCATGGTGCAAAAAAGCAAAACTTACGAATTTCACCTTATATTTTTTATTTTATCACGAATAGAGTTTCGTTACTTGTTACCATCTTTTGGTGAAATTCCTAAGTACATTTTCAATATATTAATTAAAAAATTGCAGGTCAAAGGAGGCGGAAGTGGAGGGGATAGAAAGGCGTATTTTTGATCGGGTATTTGGTTGCTGCTATTGAAATTAAAATTGATAAGTGCTATTCGCAAGATTTTATTTTTGTTTTAAGGCCGTAAAATGGCTAATGGCTTATAAAATAGTCTATTCAGAATATAAAAGTGCTGATTTCTACCGAAGTCCAGTTAATTACGATTGCACATAATTCTTAATTAAGTTGAGTGCTAATTTTTCGATAAAAATGGTACAATTCGTTTCGCTTCGAAAGGTTTTTTTTAGTGGCTCGGTGTCTCGAGATGAGGAAGGATGATAACGTTTTAGAGATTTATATGTCCAATCCAGGTAAAATGCACCGGGTATGGAATTGAAATTAATAGTTCCTCCCGTTATTTCAGCGCAGATAACTCGTGCATGCACGCCGTGCATATGCGTGGAGCAATGGCTGAGGGTAGGCGGGGTCTGGATGCCATTCCCACTGGGCGGCAACTTGATGCGGATCTATGACAATTAGGTCAAGAGCTCCATGCGCACCATTTGACCGGGCGCATTCGGAGGCGAATGGGACGGAGGGGAAAAATAACGGCCCCATTCATCATCCGCCATTATTGTCGTACCTATAAGGAGTAGGCCCGCGTAAATTGGATTCAAACGCTCCATGGGTGGGTGGGAGTGGGGGTGACGGTGGAAAAAAATGGTATGTCGTCTTTCCCTTGAGTCCTCTCTCGCTCCACCGTAAAAATGCTCTCGTATGGTGCGCAATTGGGTCCTTTTTTTTTTCGAAGTGGGAGTTCGCGGACGAGCGTTTAGGTGTGGTGGAAGGGGGTGTGATCTCGGGCTTGAGTCGAGCCTTTTAAAACTGCAGGGTACGGTTGTGTGCGTATGTATGTATGTATGTGTACGGCTAGGGCTTAACCCCAACCCACCCTCTATCCGCCAAACCCTCACCCCATCCGTTCCCTTGCAATCCTAGTTTCCCCCACCCTAACCCTTGGCTACCCCATTCCACCTGCTCCATCGGGCTCCCCCGTGGGCTTCCCGTCGTACACTTCCCTCGTCCCTATCACAAGGCCTTCTCCCCACGACACTTACGAAATTAAAAAAATATATATTCACTCCTCTCTCTCTCTCGCTGGGCGGCGCCGCCGAAACCCAGGGTCTATAGTCCCACCTGGTGCCCCAGGGCCGGACTTAGCCGCCGTCACAAGGGGAAGGAAGAGTGTGGGTTCTCCATTTCGACAGATCAGCCAGTCCCTTTTCCAACTGTGGGTGGCTCGTGCCCCTGGAATGAGGAGAGCTATGCTGTAGATCTCCCTCTCTGCTCCTAGTATCCAATGGCTTAGCATCCTTGCCTCGGGCCCTCCACTGCCATTCGACTGTATGAAGGATTGGGGTGGTCCATTTGGGAATAGAGGCTAAAATAGGCTGTGTGGTAGATGCTCATTTCTTTGGTACCTGGGCATATCTTTATATAAAAATTATGGAATAGCCTCAAAATTATGGAATAGCCTCCCTATACCACTTAAGGAATCTTCATCCCTACAAGTGTTCCGCAGTGGACTATACTTGGTGTTAGGCAGCTCATCTTGATTGGCTGCTTGTACGTTGCATAGACGTGTTTTGTGTGTTCTGCATTGTTGTTTTGTATATTTTTCTTACGTTATATTTTGATTGACTTGAAAGTTTTGTAAATGTTCATTGCTGTCGATTCTTTCAATTTATTTTCTTCCATTGTATTAGACCGAACTGAAATATTTGTTATGTGTAAATATTTGTTAATTGGTTCAAGTTGTTTTCTGCTGTATTTGATTGATTTGGATTCTTTGTGCTTGTTGTTTTTTGTTGATTGGTTCAAGTTATATACTTCTGTTGTGTTTGATTGTCTTGAAGTTTTTGTATAAGCTCATTTTTTTGTTAATTGATACAAATGAATATTATATTGATTAAAATACTGCTGAGCTATAAACTGACTATATATAAATGTTCCAACGGATATAAATCTGAGAGGAATAAATTATATATTATATCTGTAGGGAAAATAATTACTGATTTCTGTCCTGAATGCTTTCATTGTGAGATGCTTCCGATCGGTTTTACTTGACGCTGGTGATCTCTTTTTAGTTTCTACTTGTTTTATTTTTCAACCAACACGGTAGATGACCCATTTTTAATTAACAATTTTCTCCATAAAATTATGCAAGGTTTGAGAAAAGTTCGGAAAATTTTCAAAATAATACTGGCCACAGCAAAAAAAGATTAGAACTCGATAGATGTTGTGTTGCCTAATTTTCAGCCGTATTTATGTAGTGGAAGGAGGGAATTTGATATTTTCTCTTTAAGCCTTGTTCTAATACTTGTTGAGGTTGTGTTGAATTTCAGCTCTGGCTCTGAATTTAAAATGTATTCATCAATTTTCTACAGATCCCCACCGATTATCATGCATTATCTCATATTTAGCAACTAAGGATTAAATATTAATTAGTTTTTAATTCTAGTAGATAGCTTGAATTGAAATTATGCTAAATTTTTGACTACCCTCAAAAGAATAAAAGCATTCTCATCAGCATATTGTGATGATAAGAAAGGTGCAAGTTTTTGAGTGATCGACTGAGTGTGCAATGAATCATACACTGGGGAGTGTCAAGGTGTTGCGAGTGATAGAAGTCTTGCATTGCAAATATTTACGTGGTTGCCAACGTTAGGAATAATGAGTCATCGGTTTCGGTTGAAAGCTGGAAAGATGATGATCGTGCAGCGTCATAAGAGGACCTCAATATGGAGAGGTCAAGTAAGAATTATCGATTTTCCATCCAGCAAATAGACTGGACACGATATGAGTATATTCCTCTGCCAATAAGTAGCTCTGCAGTGTGGCAGAGAATATTTTTTTATTCAACGCATTCAACACCTGAAGCCACATGGAGCTAACTTGTTGTGATTTATTTCTAGCCTCTTCTTGAAGTACAGTGTCGTCAAATCAGTCATTTATGATGATATCTTACCCCTACTCCACTCATGTTCTTCAGTTGTTGTGTAATTTAGTTGGGGGATGTGTATTTCACATACTTCCTCCTTTCGAAGCAAAAAGTAGACGTGTTTCATTGCCTCAACGTCCATTACTCTCCATGCCATTTTGTTATTAATTACTTTCCTTGACAGTGGCGACGTAAAATCTCGATCCTTATGGAATTACCTTGTAAGCCATTAAAATAACACCAATGCAGATGATAGCGGAGGTGAATAAGGCTAACCAGCTGTGATGGATTAACTTAATCCTTTACGTCTCCGCACGCTACGATCTGTATCGGCTTTGAATGCACAGCCGTCAATCATAAACGCGTTAGACTAGAGTTAATGCATCGCGTCGAAAGAATTCCGAGATTACGTAGGCGGCGGTTGAGTTATGACCTTCATTATAATGTCCGCAAAGGGTCAGTCGAGTTTATCTGTAGCCTTTAAGGTTGGGTTTTCTCTCAGCTATGTTAGTAGTGGTTGTGAGGGAGAGTAACTACTTGAGTAACTCGATGGTTTATTACGGAATGTGTCGGGTAGGCAACAAAGGGGACAGAAGGCTTTACCGTCTCCCATTTGCGGAAGGCAATAAACTTGTGGAATTAAAAAAAAACATTAATTGACCCACAGGCGCGTAAAAACCGCATGCACTCTTACATTTACATCAGCACTCATTAAATTTTTTGCTCCTTTCTTTAAATAATCCTTCACCTTACTTTGAAAAGAATATCATTTATCATGTTTTTTCTAATTTAGTCCTGAATTGCCCCTGTCGTAGCATCTTGCTGCCTTTTATTAGTAGTATTTCCGGTGGCAATGTATTGGCTCAGCCAAAAATTTCACTCAGTTCTTATTCGTAAACACATTAAAGTCTTTTAGTGGAAATTTATTTACGTGTGGGTTTAGCTGAAATTTAGAATGGGTTTCTTATGCTTGAAATTTGATCATAAGGAACATTGCGAAAGTTTATTTATTACATCTAAAGTTTTTATGGTACAATTCCCGCCAATCTATAGACTCTAGTATGCTCCTAACTGAGGCATAAAATCTCTACGCAATAATTGGGATTACGGGCTCGAACGTGGAACTAAACCCTCGTCAAAAATCCATAGCCCAATGAATTGTCACTGTCAAATTCAATTTCAGCTTAGAATCCACATTTTTCGGATATAGTCGGATAGTGGGATGGCGAGCTTAATTACTGTCATGTTAATCCAATTTCTAACAAACCCAGGAGAAGGCTAGCCCATGCTGGCCTGCACCTGGGTTTATAGGTTTGCATCCTAGGAGAGTTAATAAGGAATTTTAATAATTTTTCAATTTTTAACGACTTAAAAAAGTTAATATGATGTCCCAGTGGAATAGCGGCACTGTTAAAATAGGGTGGTTTCATTTTATTTTTTATTGCCTAAATCGAAAGATTATTACTCCCGGAGTACGTATTTCACGCTTTTAGATTTTTTAATGACGATATCTATTTTTCGCGATTAAATTAAAAGTGAAAACATTCAAGCGCGCGAAAACGCGACGGCTAAGTATGAATGCTGGGAAAACGCCTTGTGACGTCCTTCTGGTTCCCACTGTCGCAAGCGAGGTAACCTTTGGGTGAGGCTTTGAGCGCTGATACGATGCAGGTTGCTAGCAGGTAGCGGAGTACCCTGCTAGCAGGTAGCGCTTGACTTAAATAAGCATTATTATTATTACCCTATCAAGCGAAGGAAACTTTCCGACCTTAGGCAGTTTTAATGGGTGATTATTAAGAGATGTTTCCCTGAGCTCTGTGCCTCATGCATGTATTGGTAGTGTCAGACGATGTAAAACTCCTATCTACTCGTATAGAAACTAGGTTCTTGTGACGTCACGTGGAGTGGCATCGCATAGGCGCCAATCTGGCCTTCTTCAAATGCGGTTAAAATTGACCATTGCCATTCATCTAAACTGGTATTTCTAAAACCAAATAATTTATATATTATGAATACACTAACGGTGGGTAACAAATCGCAATTAATGCCTTTCGTTTTCTTTGATGAAGGAAACTACCCTATTATATTTTAAAACTGTAATGAGTGTTGGAAGCTGCGGTAGTCAATTGCAGTTTCCCGACGGCGTAGCGCAGCACACCTTGATTCACTATTAGTAGCTGCACGTTTTCCAAATATCATAAAAGTCATCGTGAAAGTTCATATAATGCTGAACCAGGTCTCTCTCTCACATTATATCAGTACATTTACGAATAATCGCAAATTTCCTGCTCTCTTCTTTCATCATGTTACCGTTTACATCGTGGAAAACGTTTCCTTCGAGAAACAGTTTTCATTGCATTGCCATTGAATTCAAAGACATGATCTATTTATTAAACCCGTTTTGATTTCAAGGCAACGACTTTACTGACTCGTTTACAGACTAGAATAGAGAAAATCTTGCCCTCCATCACCAAAAATATGCCCAAGTAGATCTACGCAGCATCGATTCTCCAAAGACTGATAAATATTTTATCTGCAGCGAAAATCCATGTTTAAAGTTTCATTTTGTTTTTGTCCATCATTTGAGCCGACCATTTGCTTTAAAAGAAAATTACTATGCTCTAAAATATTGCGTTAAGTGCCTCTTGGGAACACACAGTATTAAAATAAATGTACAGAAATGGAATTGCAGTTGTGTAACAGACAGATGAAGAGAACTCCAAGTAATGATACGCTATATCGATCCGACCCATCTATTTGTCTCCCAATATCCAGAATTTTAAGACATTTTCAAGATTAGGTAAATGATGTATCACTGTATGGCAATAAACTCCGAACTAGTCCTTAGTTTGTGCAAGCAATATGTCACCATACATTCTCGGCTGTTCCTTCTCGCTTGGAATCCGAAAATGCACCTCACTTAAAATTCTTTTGTCTCTGGTCATAACTTCAGCTGACAGTTAGTTTTCGTCGGATTAGTTAGAGCAATAACGTTGCACTTTAGCATAATTGTTCATAACCTTCCGGGTACCCAAATTTTTACACATTTAAATGAAAGTGTTGTAAACAAATTGTGATTGTGAAACGGTAAGACTAAGATCACCGTTTGGATAAAAAAGGAACGCTGAGGTAGTCCTTATGTTGTACGCATAATAGTTTTCTTATTTCTCATGTCTTAGTGCTTCAGATCGTAGAAGTGTATGATTTCCAAAATTGGAACGCATTTCGTAATCTACTACAATTAAAATATACTGATTTTGTGTCGTTATGAATCATTAATATCAACGTTAATGCATCTAGTATTTAAAAAAGTATTCTTGTTATAGAAAAGGAAACCTGATTATGCCTCATGCTGAAGGAACTCGTGGTAAAATAAATCACAGTATTTTTTTATTCAGGAAATTAACATAGATTCTTGTATTAAGAAAAGGATTCTTGCGATGACAATGGAAATCTGATGTTGCCTCATGACGGAGAAAGTAGTGGGGAAATAAAACATAGGATTCTGGTACTAAGAAAATGAAACAAAGATTCTTGCATAAATTAAAAAAGGTTTCTTTTTATTAAAAAATGAAACCTGATGGAGGAGAAATTCGTGGGAAAATAAAACATAGTTGAAGACTACAAAATCTATTCTGACATGAATGCTCTCTTATAGTATGTGCTATGCACTTTGAGTATGTCTATCTTGCTTAGAATCGGACCTTGTGCCTCACTGGGGGACAGGGCAGGGCAGTATTTCAAATGCAATTATTTTAAAATTATTACTTGAAATACATTTGTAATTTGTATTTGGCATTTCAAACAAACGACTTGTATGCATCTCGTATTTTGCATTTCAAATACAGATTTTTTGTATTATCCCATTCTAAAGTAAAAAAATAAATTTTTTAAATACTTTTGAAGTAGCTCTGATAATACTTCTGTAAAATTTTCCTTCATAGACTACTTCGCTTTCATTAGAATCATTTTCTACATGTGTGAAACTATCCATAACAGTGGCCATGGGGGGATAACCATGGGGGGATCCGAGGGGTCCGGACCCCCCCTCCCCCCTCTGAAATATATAAGCACAATTACTTTGCATCATAAAAGAAAACCAAATACTGATTAATCATGAATTTACAAAATATTTATTCAACAAATGAAGTTTTTTCGATTATGAAAACTATTAAAATTAGTTTCGAAACCATTACTTAATAACCTGTTTTTCAAACGTTTTCCTCCCTGGCTTTGAATCCTCCCACCGAACGAAAGTCCTGGTTACGCCACTGTGCCATAACGTACCAAGACAGGTTATATTTTTTAAAAGATTTCTTAGTTTACATACAAATGTATTTTGTATTTTAAAAAGTATTTAAAATACTATTTTGTTTTTTGTTTTTGAAATAGCCTAGTCAAAGGTATTTTGAATATTCCATTTCAAATACGTTTGGAGTAGTATTTTGTATTTCAAATATTCCTCGGCCTGTATTTTGCCCAGCCTTGCTTGGTGACATAGACGATTTTACCGAAAGAGCTTATAGGGTTGGGGGGCGTGAGTCCCTTCCCCTACGGGTCCGAGTATGACTTGCACTTACTCCGGGCGGGCACCGCTCTCGACCATTAATGCCACACTTGATATAACTTCATTTTCGCTGCCCTTTTAGATGCCTGCCGAAGATACGTCCTCCTATCTATCTCTGCTTTCCTCTCCCTCCCCGCTCCCCTTTTTATCCTGCGGCCAGCGAGATCCTCACACCTGTTCCCCCGCTATTGTTGCCCGTCAGCCCTTCGTGTCTCCGCGGAGGCAGGAAATTAGTCGCAAGTCTTGACGCCGCCGCGGTTACGAATTGCTCGGGGCTGCATGAGCCGGTCTATAGTGGAGGTGTCGCTGGAAATGTGGGAGGAGGAATAAGGGCTGTCCTTTGTACTTGAAGTTCGTACCATCGACGGAAGGGTGTGCCTTTGAAGTCACGTGGCTATGACTCGGCATATTGTTGCGTTTTCCCGATCTACCTGTCTCTGCTCCACGTCGGCGCCTCGATATCCAAGACTGGTCGGCTTCGTTTGTGTCTCCGCGAGCCATTGTCGAAAGGCTGCCACTGTAAAATCGGCGAATGGCGACCACTCGATCGCTTGATCGAAAAAAATTGGCAGCTTTCTTTCTTAAGAAATAGGTATCCCTTTACAAATCAGGATGAACTTTACCTTGAAGAATCATTGGCTTAGACGGAACACGAACCCTGATCTTCCAATTACCGGTCAGATATGCTACCAGTACCACTCTCAGCTTGGCACAAAACAAGCAAGTTTTCCGAAGTATGTGCTTCTTGTAGAAAGTAACTTTGTGCGTTTGCACTGTTGCAAAATTATTTATACATCGTATAAATCCACTGTGAAAAATGCTTAGCACAACCGTGAATCTTTCTTTTAATTGCGCGGTCAGGTATCATACCAGTACAGTGATGGAAAAAGAGATTTCGATTAAAATCGAAAATCGTGTTTTAAGTGTTAGAGATCGAGGTAATTGAGATCCGCTTAGATATTCGAATTTAGATCGAAACGCGATTTGTCGACTTTCGACGATTTCATTTGATCTCAGCAGCGCCACGATAACGGCCTATGGTAACGTCACCCGTAAGGCTCGCATCGCATCTAAGCTAAATTAATTATCCTGATAATTTCATCCTTTGCGTAAAAAACTTTGAACCAATTCACTTGGCTGCGTAAAAATGTATATGCTTTATGTATTACTGCAGAAAATTTCTCCGTGGCACCTTATGTGGAGAGTGTTTAAGGAGTTTAAGAGAAGCAGGGTTTTTGTTTTGCGTAAGCCCGGAGTTTTCCTTCTTTTTACTCTCAGGTCTGAAATTTAACGTAAAATATATTTATTTTCTCCAAACCGCTGGAAGTGCTACTTTTTCTTAATGTCTTTCCATTTAGTCACCACATCGAAACGTGGTGGACTTAGGAGTATTGCCGAAGGCTTCTAATCGTAGGGTCGCGGTTTCAAATGTAATCAAGGCCTAATAACGCGACCAAGTAAATATTTCCATACCCAAAGTAGGCTCAGGGAAAGGATCGTGAACACTTTCCCTGCATGTATGTAATTCGCTTAAGATGGCTAATGGAGACAGAAATGGAGCAATGAATCTAAGGAGCGCCCATTTGATAGAAGAAGCATAAGACATTTGTCGTCACTGTGATCATACCTGGACTTGTGGTCTCACGTATCTGTAGTCTGACTTTCTTGTGTCGTAACATATTGAACTTCGAAGATAACTTCGCTGTGTCAACATTTGAACATTTTTATTACATTTGTCCTAATTATTATAGGAAAATATTTCAATTTTCATTTCGTTTTAACTTGTAATAATAATCCTATATCATTTAACCTCAATAATTCCTATTAGAAAATCCTTAATTGAACTAAGGCATACTTAGTAAGAGAGGGTTTATCTAAACTAATATATACTTTGATTCTTTTAAAAAGGGATAGTCAGTGAGATACTAAAAATATTTTTCTTAATTTAAAATTTCAACTGCTGTTTCACGCATTTCTATGTGCGTTAAGAGCAATTAGAAAGAGACCCGAGGATTTTCATTACAATCACCTGTTTCAACAAAGGGAATTCCTTAAACCTATGACGTATATTCAAACTTTGCCTAAAACAAAATAATCTGATGTTGTTTCAGGTAATCTGGGTCGAAAGTGGGCAGTTTTTTTATCGTCTTCTTTTCAAATGAATTGCCTGTTTATGTTTTTCAATGACTAATTTTTACGTGTTTACAGGAGGAAGGAAGTGTGGCAGGCGGGGAAGAGGGAAAAGTAGAGGCCTAGAGAATTGGCATTATGTATAGTACGTACATCTACATTTACATATTACCTCGCATTCCGCCATAAAAAGCCGTGCGGCAAGGGGTGTTAGGATATCAGCCGTTTACTTATATAATAAACGAATGCTCAACCAAAAGTACGATTAGCATTTATTAAAGTCCCTTATGGTTCGGGGGAAAAACGTCGGGAAAAGTGAACGTAATAAAAGAAGTTGTGTGATACAGGTTTTGCAGCTATATATCAGGTGTTCTGGCCGTCTTGCTCATACAATGACGTCGATTTGGTTCAAAATTACTGTAACGATATTATCATAGTATTCTACCGATTAAGGTAGGTTTCCACGGAGTGCTTAAGAAGCATTTTCGCAAAATCCCCTTTCTTCAAGCACTTCTCTCTGCAATTCAGAATAAGGCCGGCTCCCTTTCATCTAAAAATTCTATTCTCTTCCTTCCTCTCCCTCGTTTACCCAAAATTCTACCCTCTAAACACTGTTTTCAACATACCATCCTCGCTAAGTACTCGCTCCATCCATACCTTATATCTCCTTCGTATCTCATCTAAAAGCTGCCTCTCCTCACCCACCATGCCCAGCACTTCGTCGTTCCTTTTCCTCTCCGTCCATTTCACCCTCTCCATTCTTCTCCATGCCCACATCTTGAATGCCTCCAATTTTCTCTCGTCCTCTTTCCTTTGCGTACACGTTTCCGCACCGTAAAGAACTGCACTCCCGATCGAACTCTTCACAAACCTTTTCTTTAAAATCTAACATAACGAACCTCTCATAAGCTCCATCCTATTCATGAACTCCTCCTTTGCCAATGCAAGAGGGTGGTTTCCTGTTATTTTTTTATTGCCTAAATCGAAAGATTATTACTCCTGGAGTACGTATTTCACGCTTTTAGATTTTTAAATGACGATATCTATTTTTCGCGATTAAAGAATAGTGAAAATTTACGCGAAAACTCGACGGCTAAGTATGAATGATGGGAAAACTACTTGTGACGTCGTTCTGGTTCCCGCTGCCGCCAGTGAGGTGACCATGGGGCGAGGCTTTGGGCGCTGATACGACGCAGGATGCTAGCAGGTAGCAGAGTACCCTGCTAGAAGGTAGCGCTTGGCTTAAGAAAGAATTATTATTCCCCTATCAAACGAAGGAAACTTTCCGAACTTGGGTATTTTTAATGTGTGATTATTAAGAGATGTTTCCCTGAGCTCTGTGCCTCATGTATGCATTAGTAATCTCAGACAATGTAAAACTCCTATCTACTCGTATAGAAACTAGGTCCCTGTGACGTCACGTGGAGTGGAACCGCATTGGCGCCAATCTGGCCTTTTTCAAATGAAGTTAAAATTGACCATTGCAATTCGTCTAAACCCCTATTTCTAAACCCAATTAATTTGTATATTATGAATACACTAATGGTGGGAAACGAATCGCAATCAATGCCTTTCGTTTCCTTTGGTGAAGGAAACTACCCTATTCTCTTCCTGATGTCTTAACTGAAACGATGGAATATGTATTTATGCGGTGGAAAATGGTTTTCAATCAGTCTTTGCAAAACAAAGTTTCTTACTTCATGTTCTCTTATTTTGTCTTTGATTCTATTGCCAATTTGACCCTTGCACGCATTTTTGGAATTCATCAGTCAGAAGTAAATGTATGAAAGTGTAAGTATGTTCTCTTTAATTTTTATGGTAGTAGGTACGAGGTTTGTACAGAAAGTGACGCGAATTTTAGTTTTTTGAATAAGTTATTTATTTACAAAATTAATGCTGTCGCCTATAATGCAGTTCCTAATAATTATTATGCATTTGTGCCAGCGCTTTCAATCATCAAAACGCTTCTCAAACTCGATCTTTGGGATATTCTTCAAGCTCTATCAGCGATTCGCTTTTAATGTCTTCTATGGTTGTAAAATAGCGTCCCATTAAGATTCTCTTTAGCTTTGGAAATTGGGAAAACGTCAGTCATGTCTGACAAATATGGAGGCAGGGACATCGTTAGAGTACTATTTTTGGCTAAAATATCACTAACAAGCAATAAGTATGAGCTAAAAATCGCCGAACTCATATAAACAGGTCCAAACTTGGCGGCTAACACACGCTAAGTAACCAGTGAATATAGCTGAAAATTTTAGCATTCTTCATGGTCAGCTTCTAAATGAGATACGCAGGAAACAAAAGGTATGGATGTAACGAGTGCTTAACGGGGAGGGGATATTGAAAAAGTGTTAGAGGGTAGAGTGTTGGGTAAATGAGGGAGAGGAAGGAAGAGAATAGACTTTTTGGATAGAATGAAATGGTGTAGGCCTTACAGTGAATTGAAGAGGGGAGTCCATGAAGGCAGGGGAGGCTGCCAGAATTCTTCTAATGCGCTTCATTGAAACTACCTTAATCGGTAGAATATTTCAATGGTAATTATAGGGAAAATTATACAAACATAGTAAAAAATGTCAGTTGGACTCTCCAAACTTCATACCCGCGAAATTGAAAAAATTCCGTTAGTGTCTGAACACATCTCGTAGTAAGATTTAACATACAGCTAATTCCGGCGCAAATTCGTATGCTTTATTCAGAATTCCCTAAATGGCTTCTTGTCTCGTTCCGTTGAGGGAATCGGTTGAACATTCCTGAGGACCCTGTGCTAGGGAGGATTAGGGTGCGTCCCTTTTCCGTTTCCTCTGCCTCTTCACTCTCTCCGATTGACAGGTTGTAACTTTTCCTGCACCCAAAACACAGCTCGCGAAAACGGAGCCACAGGTGCCTTGCCCTCTCTTTCTCCTCTCCGGACCCAACCGTCGTCTGCTCAACAAACGCCCACCTTTTCCACCGCACTGGTCCGGCTCAAAAGAAGGTTAATCTGATATGGCTTTCGAACCCCCCCCGCAGTCCTTACAAATGGGATTTCGTCCCTTAGGCAGTAAAAACTGACGCGGGACACAACGGGAATTTAGGTTAAGGGCCGGAGTCGGTTGGGGGACCCGCTGTTGTCCGAGACAGGTTGTGGTGTTGTCGCTGGAGATGCTGTGAGATAAGTAAGGGTTAAAAGCGCTCTTAAAGGGAGTGTGAGTGGCCAGGCACAGCGATCACTCGAGGGAGGTTATCCTTTTCACTTTTCACAAGGGCTCCTGGGCTGTTCTCTTGCTCAAAGCGTGCAATGATCATTTAAAGAGAGTACATATTCCGGGTCAAAGAATTTCAGAGCGTCCTATTCTTTTGAACCGGCCCCTCCGCATTATAACTTGCTTAAGAGTAGGCGAGTTAGAATAGGAAGACTCACCTAGCAGTGTAGGCTCAATTTACTGACATAAGTTGGAAAAGATTTTTCGCAGACAACAGGAACCAAATCCTTCGTTTACCTCGTACTATGGTAGACGTGATCATGAAAAAGAAATCAAATGAAATGGACTGCAAAGCAGAGTAATTAAAAATCGCTTTCTTTCCTCGTGCGATGAAAGATAGCGAGAGAAACTTAAGTACTTTTATCATCTACGACTAGATTCTTGTTGACGAGTGATCCGCAGTCCCAGATTATTAATCATTGGAATTTAAGTAGGTGCATTGCTTGTTTTCAAGAGGGCTCCTCTCTTGCTGAAAGCGTGCAATGATCAACTCAAGAGAGTACATATATTGGGTCAAAGAATGTCAGAGGCTTCTATTCTTTGAGCAGTGTGATGTCGCAACCCTTTTTTTTAATCTCTAACAATAATAGACCCCTATACTCTCTGGAGCTTTATTCTCTCTCCTGCCTCCAATATGGCTCTCTTCATAACAATCCCTTATTTACACTCCGATCACCATAGCGCCCTCAACTCCCAAAACAGCAATATAAACATAAACATGCATACAAACAAAATTACAATTCAAACATAAATGCAATAAACTCAAAAACAGCAATGTAAACCTAAATATGTCAATACATAATCCAAGGACCTTGGCATAATTCATCACGCCCAACATCAAGAACGCGACGTTACGGCAGTCGCCTTTGAAAAGGTTAGGCGAATTAAGATGGGAATATTTACAGGAGCGCAGAGCAAATTTTAGGCTAAATTTAATAACCTAAGTAAAGTTGGAGATGATGTTTTTGCAGACGACGGGAAGCATGTCCTTTAATATCATGATGAAGATAAAACAGTTGTTATATTTCCACAGATTTTATTTCTTAACCGGCCTAGGTTTCAACAATATACACTGGCATTATCAAGGTACCTTATATAAATTCTCTATTTCCACAAGGTATCGCCTTAGACGTTAAACTCAACATGTCCCTCGTTTATCACGTACTGTGTTAAGCGTGATAATGAGGAAATAAAGAGATTACAAAGCAGAAAGATTTAGAATTTCTTTCTTTCCACGTAATATTAAACATAAAAACGATGTCTCAATTAATAAAATTAATGGCGTCACTCGTTAGGACGACTCATTGCATGTTTTTTTTTCAATTCCTCTAACCTTGCATGGATTTCCTATAGTAATTAAGAACCGTAGGCAAGTTTTCCCTTCCAAGAATTTGGACGCATATATTTTATATTATGCATAATATTTTTATGACTGCGGGTTGTGCATGTGAGAATCCTCTTGCATGCTGCAATCTGGTGATTGGTTACCCCCTGCCAAACACTGTAGAGGTGGCTCGCAGGGCATTATGTTGATGTATTCTATATTGGTTAATATTTTGAAGATAAGCCTCCACGTTCACAAATAGAGGATAAAGTTATAATTTGCAATATGATGGAAAGAGAAACTTGAGTACTTCCATCATCTACGACTACATCATTTTAAGGAGTGATCAGTAGTCTTAGATTTTTACTTAATATACTTACTTTTAATAATGAGAGATTTTAATAGGCGCTATATAGTGTGTTATTGATGATAGCAGAGTGAATATTTTCATGTGGATATACCGAAGCTATTTCCTACAATTTGTCTTCAGCGAATACTTGAATGTTTGGAGCATTGAACTCCGGTAGGTTCGTATCGCCTTGTACACAAAGGCCACAGACATTCATTTAATTTCGCTCTATGAACGAATTAGAAGGATACTCTTTCGAGTCTAAGCGAAGGGAAATTGTGTGCCTTTGAAGATTATCATTTTACGCGCACTCGTGAACGAATTAATTAAGATTTACGTTGGCCAGTCGAAGGCTATTATTTCCTAAAAATAATTATATTTTAGCCGAAACATCATAATTCATCTAAAACTAGAAATGTAGTCGCAACTGCAGTTGTAGCTAAAAAAATCTATACTAGTCGAAATTTAGAGTCATTTTTTACATTTAGTAGTAGAATTTTGGTGGATGAGAGCTATTCTGTAAATGATGAGGGCATTGTTCTTCCAGTGTATTTTTTCTGGGGCTGAAACATTTATGTCAAAGTATTTTAAAGCAGTGATAAGGGAAAGAAGAATTTATCTACTCTCGAAAATAACGATTCTGTGTGGATTTAAATTTTTAGATCTAGCGAAATTTTATCATATAAAAAATGATGCCTTGAAAGAAAAATTTTGTTGAATTGAAATGATTTCCTTTAAAAGTTGCCACGGAAAATTTCTGGACTAAAAACTAATGTTTCCTTTAAGATTTTATCAATAAAAATCTGCACATGGTTACTCAAAAGCATGTTGATTTTGTCTATGTCGTTTTATTTCAAAGAATTGTGCTCAGCATTTGAAAATATGGAAACGGAACACACCTGAAAATCCACTGAAGTATTCCTCTGAATCTTGTCAGGTGTTTTTACCTCAACATCGTCTACGATCTGCTTCAACTCATGCTGTCCAGTCGTGTTGAACGAAATAACCGATTCAGGAGTAAGTTTTCTGGCTGGACGGAATCATTAATCATCATATATTATTATGAAAGGTCAATTACATTCATTGAATGAAATTGGCGTTTAAGTCGACTGCAAATGCGAAGAAATTTTCGTGTGATGAAAATAAATATATTTATATGAAAATCGCCAATATTTATTCTAAAAATAGTAAACAAGTGGGAGTAGAATTTTCAATTAATATTCACGATAAGTAAAAATTTAGTATTAGATTTGAATCGCAAATTCAGGCCGCGGCATCCTTATTAGACTTGGCCCCGAAGCCAATATTCCATTCGATTCGAGTTTGCTCAATTTACTTCTCTTTGTTATCTGTCTTACCTGAACTCGATGAAAGTAACGTCTCATGTGTTCCGGTGAAAATTGTACAAATATGTGCTACAGATGGATGCATTGGCGGATTTTGGGGGGAGCACGGGTGTACGTGTCCCCCCAGACGCTTAAAAAATGGGCAAAATTTTTTATACGCTTATCATTACGTTCGTTTTGTTTTGTGCATTAAGGAGCCTCAATCATTAAATTTCACATTAATAACCTTCATTAAAAAAAAAGAGAAAGTTTGTACAGTCGTTGTTTTATCTTGTTTTTAACCTCAGGTATGGGAAGATCGCTTGCCTGGCTGGCCCTTGTGCCCCCCCCTCAGAAAAAATCCTGGATTCGCCCCTGAATCGATATGTACATTATATCGATATATTCGATTTTCACCTGGTGAAAATTCATTCAGAATGAAGATGTACACCGTGTTGTACACCGTACATTGTGCAGACTTGCTAAATTTCCACGGAATTTTTATTAGGTAGAACACATTTTACCGTTAAGGCATACTCGGATATGATGCCTTAGCGTCAAAATGCGGTGTACCTATGAGAAAAATCTGTGAACATTAACTAAGGCTCTATATATTCATTTGGATAAACTGCTTGTAGTACATTTTAAGACTGATGTCTCCACTATCTCAACATAAACCGTGTTTTGGTTCTATACATCTGGGAAAGTTCTCCGAAAGACCGTATGAATTCAAGTTGGGAGATCTGCTATAATTGTCGTCGTGAATTTTTTTCCATTCCCAGATACCCTCTGCTTTCTTTGCGAGAGATATCCCCGTTTTGTTCTTTCCTTTCACGGGGCTTCAGCAGGTTGGGGACTACCGCGCATTCTTCAAGGAAGTAGATTCGAATGGGCTGACGCTTAGCAGGCCCTCATTGTCTGCGAAGGGTCCCCTCAAAAGGGATTCCCTTAGAAATCTGCAAAGTGGACCTTTTTCCCAAAGAGAGAGAACCCATTGTCTGCCCGTTCACATCCTTCGATAACCATGCCTCCATTTCCTTCGCCTCACAAGTCTTATCCTTCTTCCCTGAAAAACCTTCTTCTTCTTCCTCTGCCTCTTCCATTTGATCGCTATCAGCGCTCTCTGTGTGCTTCAAGTCTTCAACCCCTCGGAGGGAAACGACAGGAAGATGGTGGATTGACCGTAAAAGAAAATATGTTCGGAGAGTCTTCGATACAATGTTTGATACAGTTTGTTTCTGGGTAAACTCCAGAGAACTAGAGCGAATTGTAGGTTGGGTCTGAGTAAAATTTTCGTGAGAATATAAATCCTGAGTGATTTGTGGATACGCATGCGGTTTGTTGATTGATGTTGATTTGCCTAGTGATGCATGTAATTCCCCACGCCTGGTTAGTTTTTGGCCGTTAATAGTACCGGTACGTATTCATCATGTTATCATTCTTCTTCTGTCTATGTCATATTTTCTTATCCTTTTCTTTAGTCATTTCCTCTCCATATGCATAAAGGGAACAACGTGTTCTTTATTCTTATTTTATCTTATTATAATTATATTCCCCTCTATCCATGTTTGAAAGACACATGTAGTTTTAATGATATTTCAGTAGTATGATCCTTAAGTTAGGTGTAAATCATGCTTCTATGAAATTACCTAACCTTAAATGCCGGTGTAAGATAAAAATATAATCATAACAATGATATAATTTTATTGCTAAAAGATTGTTACATCCGATTTAAACATATTATGAAGGAACAATTTATAGCTCAGCAATCATTTTTTAAGTATAGCATTAAAATTGAAACCTCAAAAAAACATGTAACAAAGAGATTACAAACATTTTCATATTAAATAAAATTTATATTTGCTTTTACTACCCTGTCTCATTTTTGAAACTAAATTATTATATTATTCACTCTTAGGTTTCTTAGTATTGAAACAAATTGAAACTTGTTGTAAAGATGACGGTGAAAGAGTACTAAGGTGTTTATGAGGGGGTGGGAACCCAAGGGGTACGAGTGATTTTTTTAATAAACAGAGTTTGGCCAAGAAATTGACAGAAGAAATGTACAAAAACTTGGTTGCCAAGGGATACGAGTGAGTCTCTGTTCTGTGCTGACATCGAGTAAAATATCTAATGCACTGCTAAATTACTAGTTGATATCGTTTTTTTTCTGTACCCAATCTCTGTACCTAACTCTTGCTTAGAAAACAAAATCACTTTTACCCCTTGGTTTCTCACCCACTCATATGAGAAAACTCCCTCAGACGTGAGGACGGCGCTAAATTAGGCGATTTTTATGCAAGCACTTCGTCCAATTCATTTTCACGAGATCTTCAAATGAATGGAAGCCGCGGGATATTGAAATGCGTGCATTGGGCGTACTTTCCGC
The DNA here is from genome assembly GCF_921293095.1 of Ischnura elegans. Classification (NCBI taxonomy): domain Eukaryota; kingdom Metazoa; phylum Arthropoda; class Insecta; order Odonata; family Coenagrionidae; genus Ischnura; species Ischnura elegans. Next base: position 82,756,076 of record NC_060256.1, on the reverse strand, counting down.
TCCATCGAGAAACCCTCTTCTTCCGTCGGCGGAACGAGTCCATACCTCTTACCGTGTTGTCGACACGAGTGATTTGACAAGGGCGAAGATGACACGGAGCATTTCGAAGAATGGATGGCGGAGACTCCCCGCAGCAAATGACTCCGGTCTGTGATTTGACGGGAGCTATACACACCGCCTTCAAAGTGGCAAGGGTGCGAGGATGTCCGTGGAAAGATATCGTGATGCGTCCGTCCACTCAAAATGGTTTTCCTCCCTGGGCGTTGATGGACCAATATTTTTCCCCTCTGCCACGCGCGATTAGAATGGAGTCGTTCCCTCCAGCCCGAAATCGCATAGAAACTTCATGAAAAGAAAAGGTTATGAAAGGGAAAATATGCCACGATGAAAAATATTTTCCGATGAACTTAGCCACATCTTGCGAACGCCAACATACTACGGTAGATCAGATAATGTAAATGAAATAGTTAGGCTGTAGAACAGATACATTCAAAATGTCGTTTTTTCCACGATCAATAAGAGATTATAACGGCAGCGTTAGGAATCAGAAATAGATTAGGTGACTGGTATTGTAGCCAACTAACTTATGTATTCCTTAATGCATTTTTCTGAATTTAATTATTATTTCTAACATCATGTTTTGTGTGTTATAGCTTTATCAGCATATATTCTTAATGAGTAGTTGGCTTTTGTATAAATGTGGTAGTATATTTTTTATTATGCGTAACGTTTTTTGGACCGTGTGGTGTGCATGTGGTAATCCTATCACATGCTGCATGCTGGTGATTGATTATCCCCTGCCACACACTCTAGAGATGACCCGCAGGGTATTCTATAGATGTAGATATCTTCCTTACTCAGTCATTGCGTTGTAAGTTTAACTTAAATAAAAAAAATGAGAAATTTGACATAAGCAGTTATCGGGTTTCCATCCTGGTTAGAATCTCCATATCTATCCTTGTCGACATTTCGATGAATTACGTGCATCGACTCGAATGGCTTTAGTAGTGTAGCCAGTGGCGCTGAATCCATGGGGCCTGAGAGGGCCCGGGCCCCCTCAAAAATTCGTTATGGGTGTGAGGAACAAATGTGTCAGGCTTGTCTATTTTCCCCGGAGTGTCCAGATATCGAGATTCAAGTTATGAGGGTTCTAATGTTGATCATATGACTCTTCTAAAATGCTTAAAAGCTTAAAACTCACTACTTATAAACTTTCCCGGGGCAAGATCCCCGGTTTGGCCCCCCCCCCAATATTTTTTTGTAAGTCGGCATCACTGAGTGTAGCTCTTGGATAGTTTGACTAGGGCTATGTAAAATATGCTCAGTGCATAGTTAATAGCTTATTATGCTTGTAAATATAAACTATCTATATGAATTTTTGGCATGATATTACTCATGCATGAATCCCTTAATACGATAACTTTACATTTTACTATGAGTGGTGGATCCAGGATAGGGACAAAGGGGGGGGGGGGGCTAAGTAGGGGGTAACCTCCCTGCAGTATTGCATGTCCGAACAAAATTAACATTCTATCTGGTATAAATTGGATATTCAAGGGGAGGCTATCTATAGCCCCCTTACCTCCCCCCCATAGATCCGCCTCTGTGATGAACCGTACATTCATCGAAACGTGGGCAAGGATGGAGATGGAGGGTATAACCCGGATGGAAAACCGAGAGCTTTTTACGTCAGCCATTCCCCGCGAGAAAGTCAAATCTTTCAACGAGAAATTTTCCGTCGAATTTTATTCGTTGGTGAGGTAGAGTAAGTTCATTTACATATAAGAGGTACCGTACGAGTCACCAACAGGGAGTGTGGCACGTGGTGATTCCACAACGGGCATGCAGCACTCATCCTAGCCTTAATAAGACTCGCGCTCGTTCACCGGGCACAGGCAAAGCACTCAGGACGACACACGGTCAGGCCAGAAACAAGGAGAGTGCTAAGGACACGATCATGCTGCCATGTAAGAAGAGTACCATAGAGAACTAGCCTCAGAAATTGCCCCCTACTTGCAGTTAATATTCAGTAAATCCTTCAAGCAACACCAAGTACCTGATGACAGGAAAATTTCTAATGCAACGCCAATATTCTAAAGCGGAGACAAGGAACATCCATATAATTACAGACCGATATCTTTAACGTTCATCTATAGTAAAGTCCGTGAAAACATTGTAGTCAGCGCAGTAATGAAATACCACGAAGCGCATATCTTTTTAATGAGAACTAAACATGGATTCAGGAAAAGTGGATCATGCAAAACAGAGTTTTTATATTATTTTATTTTGCGTTAAGTTTTTTGTACCGTGTGGTGTGCATGAGGGAATCCTATTGCATGCTACATGCTGGTGATTGATCACCCCTTGCCAAACACCATAGGATGGGAATCTCTGTCAGGCCGTAGATTGAAAAATAGACTAAAGCTTTTAGGTAAATTCAAAAGCAGTGTTTTTTCTTACGAAGTTAGCCATATATTACGAACGCCAACATACTACGATGGATCCGATGAAGGGAAAATATGCCACGATGAAGAATATTTTTCCGATGAACTTTGCCACATCTTATGAACACCAACATACTACGGAAGATAAGATCATATAAATAAAATAAGAGAGATAGACTGTAGAACAGACAGATTCAGAATTCTTTTTTTTACACGATCGAAAAGAGATTAAAACGGCAGCGCTAGAACTTACACATGGATTACATGACTTTTAGTGTAGCCTACTAACTTACGTAGAACTCAATGCATGTTTCCGAGTTTTGTTATTTTTTCTAAAAGCGTGTTGTAGTATAATTAACCAAACGTTAGCCAATAAAAAACCAAAAGTTAGCGTAGTGAGTGATTCATGGATGAGTGATAACATACCAAAAAATTCTTGCAGATAGCTAACATCTAGTATTTGTAAGTATAATTTGATATTGACTACATATGTAGAGCCTATTTTTCCTAGTCTGACTACAGGTATCTATCTAAACTATCGCAAGTATTATGATCCCTCAATTTTCACGGAAAAAACGGCATGTTATGTATGCAGCCTATTTCCCTAATCTTATCCATATGATCGTTTTAGCTGGAGCACAATGCCAGTTCCTCACCTCGGTCTGTGGTCACACTTTAAAAGCCTGGTCCAGAGTAACGGCTGATTGATTCATTCAGGGAGAACCATCATTGAGGCAAGTAGCGTTCACTAGAGTATAAAAATTTGCGAACCATGTGAGGTCCATGCACAAAGCAGAGGAATAGGTGAAAAGTGGTGATTCGCTCGAAATGAGTTCTTCACGACATCAAATAATCGGCGAAAGTCGTATAATCCCGAGGAAAGATCCTTGTTTAATCGCCGATATTTCCTCGCAAATAACTCCAGTCGTTGCAAACGGGTCCATAAACGGGAAAATACGAACCACTTTTTCTTTTCAAACTCTATCAGTCTACAATTAAAAAAATGCTTGTGGACGAGCCAATCGAAATGGAAACTTATTAGGCCACGCGCACAGGTGCGAAGGTAAGTTTTTTTCGGTTAGCTCCTCGGGAGTCACTATACCTTTACACGATTCATACTTCAAAATCCAAGTAAATGGTTCGTTTTTCTAGATAAGTTTCACTGATAATTCTCTAGGTACTCTATGTGCTATGTTGCTTTATGAAGTACTGTAGAAATATATGAATACAACACACTCGCACTTAATGATTATTGCCTCTCGTTTTTAAGGTACAATATTCAGAAAAAACGAAAGTCAGTGGAGAGGATAGTAAATTATTTGATACCTCTGGCATGGAACAAGAAACTTGACTAAAGAAGCTGCTAACCTATCATATGTTATTAAAGTAAACGATGAGGACTTAAAAAGATGACATGAATCTTGAAACTTTTGTATCCTATGTGAGCTTTTTATTTCCAAGTTTTATTAATGAACTATGTTCAGTACTATTTTAGACGTAATCACTGGCGATTAAAATATGGGCATCTATTCTACGGTTGAATTTGACCGTGGTGAAATAATATGCTGTGTCTCTAAGGGTTCCCAAAATTTGTGCGGCGACGATATTATGACATCTAATTCCGGGTGTTTTGCGTAATAAACTACGTGTATTTATTCTAATCCACACTATAACTCGCGTAAAATATTTCTAATTTTGGCGTCCACCGTCGGATAAACCATTTTATTCTATGCCTGCAATATTTTTCTAGGTGATATTTCCGGTGATTAAATCTTGTTAGATAAAATAAGAAAATATCTGCACGTTTTTCCCAAAAGTTTTTATTTTTTGTGTTTTTATATTTATTAAGATGTTGGAAATGGGTTTTAGCTAGCCCTAGATATCAACCTATCTCAATCTTAATCTACATTATGGCTTGAGTAAACTTTTTCTAATTTTGCCGTCCACCGCCGGACTAAACCATTGTCATATTTTTCTAGGTGATATTTCCGGTGATCAAATCTTGTTGCATAAAATAAAATAACATCTGACCTTTTTCCCCTTAATTTGTTATTTTGTCTGCTATTTATGCGTCGGATATTCGATTTAGCTAGTCCTAGATATCAATATATCAAAATACAATGCTAGTGAACGCAAGGTATTCAAACATTAGTATAAAACGATTAGTAGGCGAGCGATAGGACGAAAGTATAGTGGGAGAATCTCTCTTAGGATGGTTTCCTGAGCAGATCGTGAGATGTGAATCAGCAGAAAAAAAGAACTGCGACCGGGGAAGTGAGCATTGGGAAGAAGGGAGATATATATAATATGTAGATGCATTACACAACGGGGCAAGATTCCGCCGCGATCTCCCCGCTGCGTTGAGACAAAGCGGCGGAAACCTTTCTGCACATTTCGCTGGCTCCGAACAGGGTTTGCGATCATAATCTTCCGGCAAGGGGCGGTTGGGAAGAAGGCGCGCGAGGCGGAGACTCAAACTCGGGAGGAAGGAAAAGCAAGCCTCCGGGTTTTCGGACTGAGAAGTGCTTTGGAATGGGAGAGTGGCAGACGACGCTCTTTTAAGTGGTCTTAAAAATACCTGCTGGCCTCTCTTCAAGCCCATCCACGCTGTCCTCCTCCGTTGCGCGCTATACTGAAGCACCTGCCTTTCCACAGTCATGAGCTGTGTCATTCTTTCGTCCCATTCTTTTCTCCGTGCATTTTCCACCCACTGGTTCGCTTTCGACGTTCAACATCGTTTTCATCCCTCGGATAGCTCGCTGGGGAGTGTGGTGGCCTACTGGATAGAGCCCTTAGCAACTGATTGAGAGATGAATCGATCGATTCGGCTCTCACGTCTTGAATATTCATTCTGAATGATATTATCTTAGGAAGTCCTACAATCTTCTATATTATTTCTACTGTATAGACACCTTTTTCTCAACTTATACGCAACCAAACTCTACAGAGGTACCAAAATGCACAGAATTTATCAGAGAACGTGCGACGGCATATCGTACTTCCTAAATATTGCTATTATTTCGTAAAATTGGTTTTGAAATAATAAAAAAAACAAGAAAACACAAAAAAAAACAAAAAATAAAAACCTGTAAATATTCCTGACGTTAACGGCACACAAACTGATACATTTGTTCATTTGCAACAATATCTCGCATTCTTTAAATAACTTTTATCAAAATGCGGCTGATTCCACATTCAAGTCTCCTGTTGATACGTAAGTATGAGTCATCATGTGCGTTTAACAGAGGATAATGTAATTACTTCCAATGTTGTCTTTAAAGGGGTCCTCTGACCTCAATTTGTACATGAATATTCTAATTGAATTTGTACATAAGACCCTGCCTTTTTTTCTAAATTTTAAAATTAGAAACGTGCCTATCCCTCTGTGGACCTGCATTGAAAAGAGCGGGGGAAGTTCGCTGGGAGCGGGCACAGCACGCTCGCCTTAGTAAATTTTGACAGATTTTATTTGGTACGGTGAGCTTAGACGCTTAGGCGACGTTTTCGAGTACAATGTTTCACATAAATATTGGAATTATTTTTGTGCACACGCGACGTGGATTGACGGATCACTCCATGACGCTGCACATTTTAGGAATCTTGCCAGGTTGTCAGCTGACCAGAGATTAAGAATACCTCAATAAAGTTTAAAACATGTTTTATTATACAGACACAGTTCGTACCCACAAGAAGTGGATTAAGGCGGGGAGTACAAATATTCTCGAAGCAGAGATAGAGAGTCAAGTCACTTGAGCGGGGCTTCTTATAGTTTACTGCTTACCGTGCGTTTCTTCTCAGGACGACGAACTAACCGAAAATAACCAAATAACCATAGTACTGGCAGGAGGTGATCAATCACTAGCATACAATAGAATTCCCACATGCACACCACACAGTCGAAAAATCGTTACGCACAATGATAAATTATACTACCACATCCATTCAAAGGAAAAACTCGCCTACTTCTCATGAAAGCAACCTGCCTGTGAAGCTAGAATATTCAAAACATGCTGTTATAAATGCTAGGAAAATCAAGAAACATGCAATTAGGAATGCGATATCTCCACTGCACAAACGCTCAACAATCGCCTAACGAATCAAATCCGCTCATCTAGCAGCCCTAGTACTAGATGAGCGAACTTGATTCGTTGGGCGATTGTTGAGCATTTATACAGTGGAGGTATCGAATAGGTTCATGAGTTAGTAGGCTACATTACAAGTCAACTTACCTATAAGTAAGACCTAACGCTGCCGTTATAGTCACTTATCGATCATGGAAAAAAACGATATTTTGAACCTATCTATTCTACAGTCTATCACTCTTATTTACTGACGTTGCGTGTCGTTTTCCTGAATACTTTACCTATGACCGGCAAGCGGGCGTGCTTCTGATTGAGGCTAGGATGAGTGCTGCATGTCTGGTGTGGACTAACCTCGTGCCACACACCCTTGCACGGTACCTCGTAGAAGTATTGGAGTAGGTTACACCTGGTGCGCTGGAGACGAGCGCCATTTAGAGATGAATTGACGGGAAGCTCAATGACTGGGCTAAAAAAAAGACAGACTAAGCATTCAGTCATTGAACTCGGGACATTTAAATTCCTGTGATCTTTGAGAAATGGCTCATGTTATTCCTTAGACTGTGACGAATCCTCATTCCGGTATCTCATTTATCTGTAGGTCAGATCGTTGTATGAAGGTTTATGGGTATATTCATCGTATTTATTTGGGGAAGGAATTAGTCCGACCTCGATGCCATTAGCATGAACGCTCGAGTTGGAAACTTTGGTGATAAATTTCACACCTTATCGACTTGAGATTACAATCCGTCATACCTCCGTGGCTCACCACAGGCGCGAAGTCCCTCATCTTCGCGGTGAGGGGTAGGGTTGGGTCATGTTGCGGACTGTAGCGGACACCTTCAAAACTGTGCCCGAGCTGTTAAAAAATTGTGCCGATGTAAATTTCGATGCTCAGCTTTCTCCTTTTGAGGGTGAGATAATTATCGGACGGACGGGTGGAGGTCGTCTTGCGTCGCGCGCTGTTTTTCTTTTTTTTTATTTTATTTCCACTCTCTCGCAGTCGTATATTTGAGTGAGATTTCTCGCCGATAAGCGGAGGTGGTAGTGGTGCTTGATCTTCAGGAGGTCGATGGTTTGTGTTCGTCAGGATGAAGAAGAGCCCTCTCAAAGATTCACCGGTTGAACCGTGAGGTGTGAAGGTTTTCGGCTTCTCCGCGTGATACTGCCCGAAGTCGACTTCCATGGAGTGGATTTTGTTTCGTCTTGCCATTGTGAATAATGAATTATGGCACCTCTGTTTGAAAAATTCAAATTTTGGTGGGAGTGAGTTTCTTCTGCAGCCACACATTTGACACTACAACATATGCGACTGCAGATGAAATTCACCACTGTATGTATGCGAAATAGCTTCAATAGGTGTATGGAGGTCGTTCACTTGTAATAGAGTAGATATTATAAAAATAAGTGCGCGTTGCGAGTGATTTTAATGTTTGACTTCGAATTACCATTTATTCATCTTAATTTTATTCTAGTCTACTTTATTTCCTCGAGGGAAAACCCGAAAGTTTCAGTTATAGTTTTTGAAGGTTGGATGATTAGAATGTGAGAAAGAAGCTGGTTTCTCTTTGGCTTCAATTACATCAAGCTAGTCACTGCAAGAGTTTATAATTATTTCTTCACTAGAAATTTTATTGCGAATTAACTTCATAACGGAATAGAAAAATTGAGTGTTCACTAGTTTAGCAGATAATTTTGATGTACTATTTGCTATAGTTATTTGTAATGTATACCAATAAGTCAAATATTCAAGATAATTCAATTCTATTTTCAATTATTATTTCTTGTTTTTCTTTGGAGTGACTATAAGCAGTTGGGGTTTATTTTAAGACCAAAGGTGATATCTTATTCATGGAGTACATTAATTTCTTCTCCCAAAATTTGGCTCGCTTCACATTGCTTTCGCCTACTAACTTTACTTTACTTTCGCAAACCAATTTTATAAGTGTGTACTGCGGCGAAGGTGTGTCTTTAAGTTTCAGTTAATCGGGAAAATGAGGATGAAAGAGGAAATCAAAATGTTTGGTTTTGAGAATTTGCTTTTTATGCTGAAAGATACCTTCCATGATTTAATCGGCTGTTTAATCTTGAAAGAGACGAGCTCATCGACTACAAAAACGGTCCAAAATCAACATTTACTTCATGTTTGGACCGATTAAAAAGGTCTTGTTATTCCAAAAATTAACGCCGGCAAGAACAAAATACTAATTATTATTAAAATTGACGGCCTCGGTGGCGGTGAGGTATTGTCCTCGCCTGCCAATCCGTAGGTTGCGGGTTCGAATCCCGCCTGGGTAGGTGGTCCCTATCGAGGGCATGGATTTTTGTGATGTTCTATTCTTATTGTCGAAACGCCCGTTGTAAAGGCCGCTCTGAGCTGCGGGGAAGTGAAAAATAAATAAAAAAGTATCATTTTTTTACCCTTGAAAATCTGTTTGTTGGTTGGGTTTTAGATATGTCAGAGGAACATCTTTGTATCCTAAGAGTATCCACAGTTATTATGGGATTTATATTAATTACGGTAAGATTTATCGTTAACAGGCCACTTTACATTGCAAGGTATGACCTAAGTTTAGTGAAGGTTGCGAACCGTAATCAGATGTCTGGTAAGATGATATGAAGCGGATGAAAGCGAATAGAATTACGAAAATAAATTAGGTTTGGAGGAGCCTGCACGACCCTTGTGGCTAACATCTTCGGCTAGTCTTTCTCTTTCCCATTTCCCTTTCAAAACATTTGCGGACGGCGAACACATATATTTTTTGGACCGATTCCATCTGCTTCAAATCAAACGGGGATAGGTATTTCTCTACAGATAGTAGGTACCTTGCTTGCTCCCGTCATCGCTCCAATTAAAATTAGACGGGATCCAAACTGGTGGTGTCGAATGTGGTGAAGGTATCCAAATAAATCGGTTCTTATTTTGAAGGGGAAAGGCGCCTGTTCCAACGACTCGAGTCTTTAACTTTTGAGGTAAAGAGGGAAAGTAGTCCTGGGGGGATGAAAATCCTCTCTTAGCGCATACTCGACTGCGATGTGTAAATGTAAGTGCATGTAACATTTAGCCAATCCCATTTCACCGTTTAATAATTTTCATCAAAAAACTTTCGGGACTAATATTAAAAAAAAACGATAAAGTTATAACTAGGAATAAAGTCAATTTGTATTTTTCTGAGACGGTAAATAAATCATAAATTCATTGTTTTTAGCTAAGAGACTAGTATATTTTAGAATTTTCATCGGAAAACCTAAAGAAAACACCTCGATGGATCATTTTTTTCACGTTTAAACCCAGAAAATAATAAATAACATTCCTCAGTTCATTTATTATTTGAAAGGCTTTTTCCTTTTCTTCTTATTCCAAATCTTACGCCAACACAAAGAGTGTGAGAAGCCAAAGAAGAGGTACGTGTTAAGGACTTCGAGGTGTGTGCTTGGGATGTGTAGTGAGACTCGCGGTGCAGCGCCAGGACGGAAACTCCCGCTGTGCCCCCCAACCCCTCCCCCGCTCGTATGTACGCCTTACACCGGATGTACCTTCACTCCGACCTTCTCTCTCCCTCCTCAACACTCACTCATCTAATCTACTCCCTCTCATTCTCTCCCTCGAGGCGTTCTCACAGCCTTTATATCCACTCGTGTTCTACGCTCTCCTGCGGTCACAAACACTCCCAACCCGACCTCTCTCTGCTTAATGCAAAGGCGGATAAATGAAGAACCCCCGCTGGGCTGGCCGGCTCCGGCGATGGGCATATGCCGTGCTCGGCTTAAAACAAATGTCCCGCCATGACTCGAAGGGGGTTTCTATTTTCGAAATAAATAGCGGTCATTTATATTTAAATTTTCCATCTGTAGCGTTTAAGTAACGTATGGCGTAGGGGAGTAGTGCCTTGTGTTGTCTTTTTTTTCTCCTCTCCTCATCGGGAGTGGGAACGTTGTGGACTGTGTTTAGGGGAACGGTCCTCTTATCTACTCTTGTGTTCGCTCGTTACCTTACACCTAGTTGGGTGGAGCTGGTCGGTGTTGATTTTATGTTCTTGGACTAGGCGTCGTAGAGTCTGTTTTGATCAGGGCGTGACAGTTTTATGATCCTCCGTGAATTTTTTGGGAAATTATCTTCAAGGGATATATCGTTGTCCATCCACGACTATTATCTTTCATAATATTACCGGTACGAACTGGTTCTTTTCTACTTAAGCTAGACGTTGGCTTGCAGCCTCAGCTGGGTTATCCTCTCCATTCTAGTGGACATTTTGGCAATCGGTCATTAATATTTTATCCCCCTTCTTCCGTGTCGTGTCGAAGAATCGGTAAGATTTGTAAAATTTACGGAAATAACTTGTTTTTTTTTTAACTTTTAACACTATTTAACAATAACTTTTAACAGGATAACTTGTTTTCGTCGCAAAAAGCTTCGGCTCCTCTCGGTCTTTATAAAAAATAATTTTCCTGGAGTTATTAAGAGAAGAACTCTTATTATTATGGTAATATGCAACGTAAATAGCTACACAATCTAATTGCGAGGGACTTGGAATGAAAAAATGTGGTTTCAATTGTATGGTCATGAGGTAGGCGTGCTCCAGATATCAAGGTAATAGGTGCTCGCGGACGCTTAGCAACGAGGTGTCAGTTTTGACCGGATACCATAGTTTTGCAGTTTTTGATGCTCTAAGTAATTACTTTCCCGTGTCAGTTTTGCATAGTACTTATCGTATGCGCGATGTTTTGGTGCGCGCTTGGTATTTTCTGAATGTGCGTGCGTGATAAATATGGGATTATCAATAACCCCAACAATTTTAATGCACACCTTTAATAATGTAATGAATGTGTTAAGTAATGCATTGTGTCATATTTGAGTCTACTTAGCTTTTTCCCAACATTATATCATAATGGTATTGGGTAGAGATCTATTTCCAAATGAAGAGGAAAACGTTCTTCCGCTGCTGTGATGAGTCTATTACTCATTCATCTACTTCACATTAACAAACAGCAAGTTTTGCACTGATAAAGAAGTTGTTAAAATTTTATTTTTGAATTATTGTGTCCATCTATCGCAATATTCTTACGACAATGTACTTAATCGGTGATCATTGTGACATTTTGACTATTCCAATGGAGAATTGAATTTCTCTCAACATAATCATTTTTAATTTCTTTTTCGCTTCTGAAAATTTCTCATTACCGATATTACAGATGATAAAATATGCCCGGCTATTGTACGTGGAATTTCACGGAAACATGTTGTAAGATTTGCCCCTAATTGATTTTTAATAGTTTTTTTATCAATTAGTTACGCGTTTTATCATGCGTGTAGTTACGTATTATAAGTGACATCTGTGAGCTGTATAATACTGCTTTGATTCTCTTGATGCTTTGAATCGAAGGCCATTGTATCTTGATGCGTTATAATTAGAACTAAAAGAAGACTATGAAAGGTTTTTCTTATGCAAAAGTATATTCTGATGTGAAATTATTTCTGATATGAAGTAAATCTTATAATATTTAAAATGGTCTTTTTGATTTTAAATATTCCAACTATCCATATCAGGTATATTATGGCCTAGTTTTAGATAAAATCTAAGAGATCTCACAATGCTTCCTGTGTAAATACTAGCACGGATGCGTTCTACTCATTACACGAATGCATTCAATGCTGAGGTGTTGGTTGCTAGTTTTATCGCAACAGTATCCTCTGCTTATTATCTTGAAATCTTTTTCCCAAGCGTCATTTTGATGTTTTCAAAAGGTGGGTGCCCTTATGTTTCTTTCTGACCGGAGTAAGGGTTGAACCGAACATACACTGCAAGAGAAATATAGTCGTAAAGTCCTGCAAGCGTTTTGACTAATAATACCCATACGGAGAGACTACACGAATTGTTCCCACACTTTGGGTCGTGAGTCCCAAATGACAAATGTCTCCGGCGTACCCGTGCTTCCACCCTACCGTACCCTCTTCTCTCTTTATCCATTGAACTTTATCTCGCATAACATTGTACAAGACCGAATGTAATGTACCGACGAGATAGTCGCAATTCCCTTTCTCACGGCGGCTCCGAGCACAATTTGACTTCTCGATCACGACAGGGGTGGTTTTGTATGTGTCTGCGAGGAGGATGGGTCGCGGGAATATTATCGAAGGGTCGGGTTGCGAAAGTAAGGGTTTCGGAAACGGGTGGGTGGGTGGAACCAGTTGTGGGGGAGGGTGCCTGAGATTACATGGGAAAGGGTACTTTTCGTTGGGGGTTGGAATATACTTTTTATTTTCTGGGTGGGCTCTTGCCCCGAATGGGGGTGGGTTTGTCGCATCACGGCTTGGGTGCCTTTTCGTGAAAATTCACATCGGGGTATGGTAGCCTAAAGGTAGTTCCCAGCGTCTGGGTGGTGGGAGTTATACGTGGAGCGTATATATGTATATTTTTGGGCAGATGCTCTCTTAAAAAGGGGAGGTTGGTCATTCTTTCGGGGGATAGAATGTGGAGAGGAAGGATGGGTTTGGAGGGAACGTTTGTATCTCTTAGAATCCCGCCGGTGAAGTTGGTAAGTCGGCTTCATGGTCGTCGGGAGGATGAGATGGAGAAATGGCTTGTATACGCGAGGGGTGGTTGGTTGGTTGACTCCGGGGGAGGGTTGGTGGCATTAGCATACAATGACTGCAGTCACGAGGTAGCGGATACAGATGTGAGTGGCAGATGTAAGCGACCCCCTTTACCCCATCCCTCTTGACTCTCTTGAAGGGGTGCGGAAAGGTGCCGACCACACCCCCACCTCACCCAATGCCATTCAGGTCTTTTTTTTTCGTTCTCCTTCTTTCGAGGCGGCCCTCCCTCCGCTCACGTTTCAACATCTTATCATCATTTACAAGGAGCGCCCCCGCGGGGCTTAAGGGAGTCGAAGACACGTTGAGATGCGGTTCCACCGGGCCGCGTCTGTCGCGCCTGATACCCTAATCGGGAAGGCGGCGAGTGAGATGGGGCCATGGCTATTTCTTATCGTACGTTTCCTCCTAATTCGTCGATTTGCAACAGGACGAGGATGCAATCAGCAATTTAGGTCTTGGCGTGGGGTGACCGCGCCACAAGGATTTAAGTTTTTAATATCTAATTTTTGTATTTTTTTCATAAATATTTTACTAAAAAAGTGCGTCACTAAGCATGCCAAAGAATAGCCTACCTTGTGGTTTTCTTTCAGTTATTCGTTCATTTATAATCATTAATCCATAAAAATATTATTAGTTACATCCAGTCAGCTCATGAACTCGCCACGTTCATGGTGCAGGTTTACCAAGGACCTGTTACTCGTTTGCGTACCCGGCAAATTTGGGCTCAGATGTGAAATGAATACAAAGTCTTGTTCATTACTTCAGGAGGATACGATAAGCAATTTATGTCTTAGCGTAGGGTGACCAGGGCACATACTTTAGAATATAAGTTTTTGAATTTAGTATAGTTCTCAAATATTTTGTTAAAACCGGTAAGTACGTTACTAAACACACCACCTAGTCCATCTTTTGGTTTTCTATCATCATTCGTTTGTTTATTATCACTAGCCCCTAAAAATGCTAATATAAGTAACTTACATTTTTATCGAAAAATGTTTGCTCAATCGTCACATTTTTATTCCAGGAAGACAGCAGTCACTGACTGCTGCTGCAGTCAGTCTAGAATTTAAAAAGCCCATCATCAAACAAAAAATATTGAAGGAGAGAGATACTTTTTAATCGTATAAAATTAGTGGTTGAAAAAGAATAAGGACTTTTAAATATCCTACCACTCTGAAATCCATGGGAAAACGTTTAGGACTTTGTGATCACTCTCATCATCACCATCAACTTTCTGAGCACTCATATTAACCATTGTACAGAGCCAAATCAACTACAACTTATTTTTACCTATTCTTCCATAGATGTGGAAAAAGGAGAGATTGTTTCTTGATGGTTCTAAAGCAGAGACCAAGGGAGAGCTTTTGATAATTTTCCTGGGATTTTAATCTCATAATCACGTCTAGACGTCTGTCTGTCAAGTCACGTCTGACGGAGTGACTGGTGCGGTGGGTGCGTTTTATTTTGAACAAGGTTATCATATCATCAAAATATAATCACTTACGTCGGATAATTAAACAAAGAGTCTCAGCGAAGCCTTTTTATTTAGGAAAAGCCAGAGAACTCAGAACAAGAATACTAGAAAAATTGTTAAAAATTTGATATATGATGAAATTGGCGAATTTTTATACTTTAAAGCATGAAAGTCCCACTTATACAAAAATTCGAAAGACTTATTTCGGCGCTCTACTGGTTTTTGGTATTTTTTGTGTGCAGATGATTGAAAACGTACTTAGATGCGTACCAACCTGTCGATTTTGTGCTTTCTTTAGTGCTTGTAAGTCTCTCATTTTGGCCATTTACCCATGGCTTACGAGCAAGACTATTGTATCCAATGGAATTTATAGAAATGAATGGTTAATTAATTTAAAAGTTCTTACTTTCCTTTTTGAGTCTGAGGTTATTAACCCCGTTCGAGGTTCTGATATCATCTCATTTTATTATCTGATCCTCATTGAAATTAGCGAATCGTTACTAAGGTGTTCTGAATATATAGAGCCATCGGCTCTGCACTCCTGGGTCGGCAAGGTAACCCTATGGATGCGCGGCAATGTTGTTATGGTTAAGGAAATCCTAAGGAAAGTAATTAGGTATGGCCATAAAGTAGCATATCTATATAAACAATTACTTACTTCTATTCTTTCGTTGCAATTATGACCGCGGGAGCAGGATAAATTCAATTTTTGTGAAGGAGAAAAAAGTAAATTGATAATTCACAATCTATAACTCTTAGTAGTTTGATGATCTGGAGATTATTAAATTGACTTTATGATTGAATAATATACGTATTTATTTGATTCTTTGAGTTCTTTCAGCTGATAAAGAGAAATATTTTTAACGGTGGTAATAGAGTGATGATGAATTACTTAAGGTGGCATGTTTTCCTTTTATTACAGGCAAAGGCGCTGAGCTGAGAACAGCAAGAATATTGCTTTAACCGGTAAGTTGAATGACTGAAACTGTGTACCGTTTGCCTTTCATATTATGTTACAAGATCTAAAAGTTTAGAGATTTATATCGTTTGAATATTTGTGTGAGTATGTAAAAAATAATTACTCTTTGAGCATTACGGATTTAATTGGCCTTCTGTTAATGCATCCCAACGAGGTTACCGTATTAAGGGTACTTTGCTTCGGTAAGGAATGTAAGTGTTAATTGTCTTCCGCTATCTACTCATTCAAGAAAATTACACACGTACTGATCTCATTAAAAAATTTAAGGAAATTATGCCATGATAAACAAATTTCTGAGAAAATATGTACACGTACAGTCACTTTCAAAATTTTAGGTCTAAGTTTGTGGTGCCACTTCTGCTTCTCAAGAAATTTTTGTTTCCCTTGTTCCTTTTGTTTTCCTTGGTTACTCACCGAAAATATTACTTTAATATAGTTTTCGGGTGAAGATATAGACACTCAGAGGGAGATTCTACACGCAAATTGATCATTCTGTTTCGATTTATTTCGGATTTAATGATTACTTCTTCTGCATTTACTATGTACTTACCCCGACTTTCAATGTTGGTTTGTATTGTACGTATTATAAAACTTCCTATGGCAGCAGTTACGGTGGCCTAGTGGAGTACACGTGTGACGGAGATAGTGGTAATTGTGAGATTGAATCCCCTACGTGAAAAACATTGCTTAAATTTCTTTATGGATTTCAAATCATTTTACATTCGCTGCAGCAGCTTTATATACTTTTTGAACGGTAATGAGTCACATAAAATTTAGGAACTGGGTAGGGTTAGACGTATAATTTCTATGAATGGCCAGTACAGAGGGTGACCGTAGCCCGGCGGTGAAGGGCGCATTAAAGCTTTTGAAACTTTTTAGAGAATGAGAGAGCTTTGTTTTATTTTCGATCTGCTATATTTTTCCAAGAGGACTATTGTCTGCTCGAGAGGAAGTTAAAAGATACTTGAAGGGCCATGCATTGACCATCGCACTGGGCTAACCCTCATAGCTATTTGAAAATAGGAAAAGGCTGAAGTAATCATGATTCCTTGGTTTTCTTTAACTATTTTTACAAAATAACGCTTGAATGTAGTTTATGATGTTTATTGCTTAATCCTGAATATTTTCACTGATGGAGAGTTTTACTGTTGTCTATCACCCGTTTTTAGAGTCTAATAACTTATTTTATCCGTGAAAGTATAGTGAAAAGACTCCTAATTGCTATTTGACTCATGAAGATAAAGTGAATGCTTTTTAAAGAGCATCGTACCGATGCTCATGAAGATGTCGTCTATAAACAAAGGAAGAAAAAGAAGAAAAAATACGAAATAGGCTATGTGTATCTCGGAGAAATAGTGGGAAACGAGCGTGATGCGCCCGCTCCCAGCGGGCTTCCCCCGCTCTTTTCAATGCAGGTCCACAGAGGGATAGGCGCGTTTCTAATTTTAAAATGTAGAAAAAACAGGCAGGGCCTTATGTACAAATTTAATTGGAATGTTCATGTACAAATTGAGGTCAGAGGACGTCTTTGAACACAACATTGGAAGTAATTATACTACCCTCTGTTAAACGCACATGATGACACATACTTACGTATCAACAGGAGACTTGAATGTGGAATCATCCGCATTTTGATAAAAGTAATTTGAAGAATGCGAGATATTGTTGCAAATGAACAAATGTATCAGTTTGTGCGCCGTTAACGTTAGGAATATTTACCGTTTTTTTTAATCATTTAAAAACCAATTTTAGGAAACAATAGCAATATTTAGGAAGTAAAATATGCCATTGCATGTTCTCTGATTTATTCTGTGCATTTTGGTACCTCATTTGTGGAGTTTGGTTGCGTATAAGTTGAGAAAAAGATATGTATACAGTAGAAATAATATAAAAGATCGTCTTGGTTAATACTTCACAAATCTAAATTTAGTTTTCAAATGGGATTGACTGCGATGAATAAATTTTCTTCTTTAATGACAAAACATAACCGTTCTTTCAGCGATTATAGAAATAATTTCAGCCCCACATTTGTTATCTACTCCGGGTGGCCCTCCCAGCCGTTGCCTCGCGAAAGTGGCTCGTCATCCGAGGTTATTAACGCCTTTTAACGCAGGTGACTACCCACGCGCGAAGTGCTTCTCAGGAGAGAGAGATGGTTCCGAATAAGCAAGGCGACTACATTAGCATACTCTCGACTGATTCTACCGACAAATTTGACGCCGTCGCAGTCTTAAGCATTGTTTAATTCTTGTCATACTCGAGAAATAGCGCAGTCAAGCTCTCGCCTCCTGTCCTATTGTATTCCTGTTTCAGTAGCTTGCAGGGTACCGTATACGTGTTACTAGTACTCCTCGTGGCATTAGGTAACTACGCATATTGATATTTAAGGATTCTTCATGGCCAAAAATAACCGTAATTCAAAATGAAAGCAATATTAAAAAATTCAAAATTTATTTCAAAATTATCGTAACGTTCTAATTTTACGAGTACCTGAACGTTTTGCACGAATTGAATCATATGCTGAGATTGGAATCAAAATTCCTAGGTCACACGATAGGCGTTATACGTTTGATTGGCTGAAAACGGCGATAGCGTTCTTTTTGATGTGGTTTTTTCTATTGGAAATGTTATTTGGATTTAATTTAAGTCTCAAGAAGGAAAAGTATTGGAGTTCTGATTAAATATATTTATTAGTATTGACTTTGCTATTTTTCATTTCCCATAGTAATGCGGGTCTTCATTATTGGCCTAGGCACTTGGTTGCAGAACAGCTATGATGAACAGATAAATTTCCTCTGTGGAATGAAAATTACAATCGGGATTTGTTAAATCATTTTACCTAAAAATAATTTTTAATCTCCACTTTCCACTAAGTCGTGAAAGAAATGTTACAAAATTAAATTGAATGGCATGTAAATAAATTCCGTGGAAATGTTTTAAAAGAGGAAATTGATGCTTACTGGTATTTGCTACTACTGAATTTTCCACACCTTTTAGAGAAAGATAGAGTGGGAAGGAGCCAAGATGCTTCAAATGCTAATGAATCTCTTGATTTTCACTTGTGGACCCTCTCCCTTCCATAATCAATATTGGTTCATTATTCGTTTTCTTTTTTTGGAACTGTCTGTGCCGATGCAGTTTAGTTCGATAGTATATACTTTGAATTGAAAGGTACCATGATCGTAAAAGTTGTAGTGACTTAACTAAGTTGTTAATTGTCTCGGAATAGTTTTATTAAGAAGAATACTAATAACATCGTATACTGTAGGGAAGTATATATTTTAACAGTACCACCATATCTAATCCAAAACATTTCTTTAAAATAAAATTATCGGCAAATAATGACCATGGCTTTGCTCAAGTTGTCTAAACTCGCATTTAAATTCCTTTACGCAACCCAAACATTTATAAGAGATTTAACGCCGCATTATCAAGGTGCATGTCAACTCCAGGGAAACATTATTGCCGATAGTTTTCGAAGGCATTTTCACCTTAATTCAAGCATCGAAAATACTTATGAAGTTCGTCTCACATGCTTACTGCTACTTGCGAAATTCTGATGGCTCAAGGCTGGGGCCAGAACATTTTGTCATTTTTTCGGTGTGTACCTAAGAATTCATCCCCGAATCACTTTTGGAGGGTGGTTAGAACCTGTCGATTCCCCCACGCTAAGGCCTTGAAATAACTCTTTAAAATTTGAATGCTTCGATAAAGTAATTGGCATATTCCTCACCGGTTTTCGCTGGGGGCGAGCTTCAACACTTTTTACCTAAAATAATAAATTTGTGTTTTTTTTCCACCCAAAAAATTTCTGGCCCTTAAAATATGAAAAATCTTAGAGTTAGGATAAAATACTAGATGTTCATTGGGCACCATAACTGTTGGTATATAATTGCTGTATCTATGGCGAGGGATTTTTTTGAATCAATGAAAGTGGATAAGACTTCATCAATTGACTTCAGCTTATACAAAATCAATAACATCTCAAACCACGGATGTAAGATCTTTCTTTGTCAGATTGAATTTATGTGACTAGACTTATTGTAAAGATACTGTAGATCTTTAGCTCTAGCATTTAATCGACGCTTGCACAGCTCCTCGCAAAATGTCGTGATATCTAACAAAGCACCTATTCGGAGAAATTCATCATGCTCTTTAGATGAAATGAAAATAATTCTACTTATTTATGTGATCGTTATGTCTAAGAACTCCTTTGCCGAATTTTCCTTGATTAAAAAGTCATATGTTCTTTTCGGCACCTGCGCATTCTTTATTCATGTGCTCTTAGCGCTCCGGTGATTTCAACGGTCGAATGTGTCCATTCTACGCGTCTGAACTATCTGCACGCCGCGCCGGAAATATTTGTGTTCGTGGGAAGTAATTTGCGGGTTTAAAATAGGATATTTTGTTGGGTGCAATTAGATTAATCGGTTACGTAAAATTTTCAACTAAACACTTTCATGGTGTTGAGATAAAAAGACTTCCATAATAATTATCCATTATTGTAATTAAACTCGCACCAGCCCCGGAGGCATGGGCGGTACTTGAAAAAGTACCGGTATTTTTGTGATGAGTATTGAAAAGAAATAATAGTATTCTCCCAGTAGTACCATAATTGATAAAATATGTTAGTAAGTTGAGGTTTAACGCTTGTCTTACCCTAATTATTCGGTATTTCGGCAAAAGTAGCGTAACATACAGAAGGAATACACTGAAAAAATCATTAACTGGATTTTTTAACGAAAATTTATCGGAAAAATACATAGAGGCTAGATTCTTTAATAGTGAGAGGGGTGATAGCGATGAAGATTTTAAAGGCAATGATTTTGGTGCTTACCATTAAATTTTGGTATTTTCCTGGCGTATATGAAGTGTGAAGTTCTCTCGGGAACTCCATCAGATGACTTGTTTTCCTAAAGCCACCGGTATTTTTCGGACTCGAGACCAACATTAGAACGTCCTCTGCCGAGAACTTATAAAAAAAGCCTTCTTATTCACAGAGCTTACGTTGTCAGTCTGAGATTACCCAGAAAAAGCTCCTCTAATGTTAAGACATTTCATTTTATGATTTTACACGACAAGAATCGGTGGTATATATGGCTGAAATACTGCGATCGAATAAAATTAGTCGTGTAGGTCGCTGTACCATTAATTTCAGAGGAAGAAATACATATGTGGAGTTCGATAAATGTGACTTTTCTTGCCTTATTTGAGTTAATAAATATCTTCTATATCAATAATGATAACAAATGTCTCGAACTCACAGTTTTGTAAAAGTACCGTTAAATGATGAGAACACAAGAAAGAAACCAAGGAAGGAGGACACATCCTAATAATTAAGAAGCAAAATTAATTATGGTCTCCTTTTGGTGGTGTACTCGATTGTTTGTATGTAAAAAAAACGAGAAACGGATGAACATTGTCAATACATTAAAAAAGTTGATGGCTATTGTAAACAAGCTTAGCCTATATCATGATAGCATCGCCATTTTTCATTCTCTTCCTACGTTGATCAACTGTATCAGTGCTTATACCATCAGTTTAAATTAAAATAAACAGAGGGTATTATTTTTAGTGTGCTGAAATACAAGTTGTACACTAATTACATAAGTCTGCGTCCACATTTTCTTGTCTCTTGTTTATGATTTCTTGAGAAATAGCCTTGATACTAATTAAATATACACTTCTTGCTGAAAGCCATTGTGAATTGGTGTTTATTTCTCGGAAATGGCCAAGGAGGTTTTAAATACATACAAAAATATTCGTAAATACATAGTATGTTTACAACCTCCTTGGAAGTGGCCTACTTTGCTTGATATATATTATCAACACTTAATTGTTTAAGTAGGTGGGTAGGTAGTTGATTGATAACACATAAGATGGCAGCGCCGTCGAAGTACCGGTATTTCTAGTACCGACACTCCGGTAGTACCGCTAAAAAAATACTGGCCGGTACTACCGAAGTAGAATAAAAAATAGTACTTGATACTACCGAATACCGGTATTTTTTGCCCATATCTACAGCCCAGGTTACGAATCGTGCCCATTATTTTAAACAAGGCACCCATTGAATGTGTGTCGGAGTGTCCCTTAATTTAAAGTTTGGATTACCATAAATGAAGTACATTTTCAATGATAGGGGTATCTGAATGTGACATTATCATCTCGGTGTCAGTAAATTTTGAAC
Organism: Ischnura elegans; assembly: GCF_921293095.1. Taxonomy (NCBI): domain Eukaryota; kingdom Metazoa; phylum Arthropoda; class Insecta; order Odonata; family Coenagrionidae; genus Ischnura; species Ischnura elegans. Next base: position 82,734,315 of record NC_060256.1, on the reverse strand, counting down.
TAGCTCCAGTATGTCGTTAAGGGAGAATATGCTTATTAGGCTCTCCCTGGTATATATATAATGATTGCAGACTGCTAAAATCACGCCAAAATTGTCTCTTGACATCGTGTTAATCGACGGAAAATAGCACCCGTCGAACGTGGGTAGGTGTTTTAATTAAAAGTTTGGATAAATAATAAAGAAGTGCTTTTCTTTCGCCGTTACGAAGGAAAAATTCCTCAGAGTAATATCTCAGTCAATTGTATTTTAACACTTCGACACAGGAATTTTTTTCTGCATGTCGAAGACGAAGACTTTATTACAACTTCCATGAACCGCTACGAATCACTGGAACACTATCAAGTTTGGAGCCTTCATATGGATATATGGATCCTGGGATGGCTTCTTCAACTCTTGGCTTTGGATTATATGGATTCTTCAGGAGTGGATTAGCTACGTATTTTCGCATTCAAGTGTATCTGGCTCGCATAATATCATCTCGCTGACAGTAAACTTTTGAATTAGCCCCGATATTTGTTTAAGGGAGAATATGCATATTATAATTTCCCTGGTATATTTATTAACTGCTGAAACGGCTAAAATCATGCCAAACTTGTCTCTCAACATCGTGCTAATCGACCGGCCGGCGTGAATACATACGCAACGAATAAGTCTTGCCGCAAACGTCTGAAATAGGTCTATTACTTCGACTCAGTTCTTACAAAAAATGTTTTGGCATGATAAACGGCATTGTGCCAAAATATACCCAGCGAAAAATAAATACCATCATCTATTTATTAAAGATTCAATGTGCTATTCACACTACTCTTTCCAAACTTGAAGTTGACACGTAAATGAATATTAATATATTACGCAATGATGAAGTCATGTACTCAAAAGAGAAGCAGCCACATATATATTATGAAGATATTTTATTACAGCAAAAAACGGATATCCTCAAATTCAGTAATTTTTCCATGCAAGAATAGTGGTAGAACTAAACGGCGTAAAAGCTGCCTTCTGCTACTGCCTTGTCACATCACGGCCAATATTCAACATGGAGACCCGTTTTAGTGGCCTTTGAATTTTTTCATAATTCGGACTGTTATCTCGAATCAAGCATACACTTCTTGGATTTAAACTGTGGTTTTACGACATTTTGTTGTTCTGAACTCTAATTTAAAAAGTTTTTGGTGCATTTTAAACACTAGTGTGATTCCCTGTTGTAACAGAGAATCCGGCGGGGAATGATTGAGTGATTTTACTATGACGAGATACTATGAATTTCTCCAAAAGAGCAATATATAACGATTTTGCCAAGAAAGGCAAAGCATTCGAGGACGTAATTTGTCCAGAGCATCCGGCAACAGGGCAAGCTTGCGGCCAATCGGAACGCTTGGCTCAAAAGTTTCTGTAGTTTAAAAATTGTGCGTTGTAGACCTTAAAACCATACGTATCTTTGGTTCCTATTGGTATCAACTATCCAGAGGTAAAATTTAGAGGCACAATTTTTTTCCACCCTGTGCAACCGTCATCCGCACCAAGCGGCTACGTAGTAATTGCACGCTTATTTGTCCACCGCGCCCTATCGGAAACAATCATCCAATACCAGTCGATTATACGATATATATTTCACCCACGAGCTCTCAAACCTTAAGTGCCGTTGAAATCATTTTGGAGAAAAATTTACGGCTTGAAAAAACCATCGGATGGGTTCGGGAGGAATACGGGAGGGTGGCAAGGTCTTGATGGGCGATGATAGAGCGAAGTTGGGGGAAGTGAATAACCCTGTCAAGCCGATATTGAAGTGCCTCATTTTGACACTGTTGTAACCCGAAAAACCTTCCAACTCTTATTGGCATCAGCGATTTTAGTTTTTTTCCAATTCGCTTTAAATCATCTGTCATAATTTTTGCTTTTAAGTACCATAACTTCAGCTAAAAGATAACAAACTGTTATTCATTTTTATTAGAGTGATAAATGCACCTCCAGTGCCTATGTGGACAAACATCATGCCTGTGATACGATACGAATTGACACTCTAGGCCAGTGGCGCAGCGAGGGGGGTTTAAGGGGAAAAAAACCCCCAGAACACAGAGAAATTTCAAAATTTTATACATTTTACGTAATCGGATAAATGTTACGCATAGAATAGTGTAAGGATTAATAAAACATCCCTCTGAAAGCCGTAAAACTCACCATTTTGAACCATTTATCTTAAAAAATTTCTCGGGGGGGGGGGGGGGGGGTACCCACACCTCCCGTATTCCATAACCCCAGTATTACTTGCTTCTAAAACCCCTTTAATTAGTTGTTTTTAAAGCCTTAATTCCTAGCTGCGCCCCTGTTCTTGGCTCCCTTGATCGGTTAGGACCTTGTTGGTGGTACAGAATTTCAGGATGCACTCCTGAACCTTGGAGACGGAAACCACCCCCGTTGTCGATTGCACAAAAGGACAATTACTAGATATATGGAGAAAGTATCCAAATTTGAGAGAATGACCCTTTTTTCTTTGGCCCTCGGCAGTGGGCCGACGATATCAATAGCAATGGTATCGAAGGATCTGTTAGCGGCCGGTAGCGCTAGTAAACGGCATTTGCTCTTCCCGCATGGACTTCTCCTATTACATGACACGCAATTTATTACACAGGCCTCGCAATGTCTCCCAAATGCGACCACTAATACTATGAGGTTTTGTGTTGAACTGTCCCTCAGGTGCCTTGATAGGGCGTAGTAATGAAACTGTCTCAAAATCTCATTTCTCGCACCCTTCGAGACAACTAAAATTCGTTCAATGGCATTAGGCTCAACTATGTGGAAGTTAATACACGAAAATGAACAGGAGACTTCGTTCAATCATACTGATTAATTGGACGGACGGTACGGACGAAATAAATCAGTGAAAATCAACGAAGTCTCCTTTTCATTTTCGTTTTCAACTAAAATTCTTTCTCGCAGGCCGATTTTGAAGTGAATCCCGTCCGCAACATTAAAATCTGCATCCCCATTCCTCTCCGCGAAGTCGTCACGTTATGTGACAATATTATAATTTTTTATTTCGCGTAAAAATTGGCAAAACGAAGCACCCTCTAGTATATTACGCCACCCCGCGGGTGCTTTTACCACGCATGAAACTCATTCCAGCGAGGGTTTCACCGTTTCTGCTTTGAATAACAATATGAAAGCTTTTATTCGAGTATATGCCACAGAAATCATTGCAGTAAATTTTCGGGATGGAAGAGATGGGAAGTTTATTTGATAGCTGGCCCCGAAATCTAAGGAAATATGGAAACATTGGGAGTCATTGACAGCGCATCCAGTATCTAATCGGACACAAATGGCATTTGTAATACGATTCGGAAATTGCAGGTTTTGCAAGGTACTCCAATTTGTTTCAAGAAAAAAATGAGCCAAATAAGGCAATCCCGTGGATATTACTCCAGTCCACGATATCCTTGACTACGCATGAATCTCACTTGCGTGAAGGGCCATCGCTTATCGCATATCAATAAATCTCGCCGGTGCTTCGGTGATGGTTAGCTGTGAAGTTTTAGTGTTCAATTTGATGCATTAATCCATCGAAATGGACGTGAAAAAGTAAGCTTGATCGTTTACGAAATATTGACCGGAGTATCAAGCAGAAGAATAACAGAAAAAAAACGTTTCTTATGGTAAAAGGTTACATGGAAGTTTAGAGACGCTATTTTTTCCCATATGCTGTCTGAACTTTTGACCCTGACCTCCGAAAATTTGGCGAACAACGACAAAATTGTCATTTATGTTCCTCAGTCTGGGTGACCATATTTTTGGATAGGGAGACTATGGTTAAGATTGATAGTAGTATTTTTATCTCTTTTTGATCGATTAGTTAACTTGATACGGAGGTATCATTGTAGGTATGTACGCATTCCACTACCAACTTGCATTTTTCTCGATGTTTGCTTTGAATGACTCGATGATAGCGTTTCCTATTCCAGCCGATATCGTAAAAATCACGGATTAAATTTTAGGATAACTAAAAGAGACGCGCAAGTTACCTAATTATGCAATAGCTAGACCTATAATGTAAACAAATATGGAAAATAGTGAAAATTGGTAATTAATCAATGGTGTATCCCTTATTTGGAAAAAATCACACTTTAATGCGATACGAATGCAATGTGCTTCGAGGAAAAAGCGGCCAAACGAAGCATCCCTCTGGATATTACGGTGCCTCGACCATTTATGAAATTCATATCCTTGAGGGGGTATTGCGCATATATTCCCAGCTTGTCAATGAATTACGCGGGTGTTCAGGTGATGCGTTTCCGTGAATTTAAAGTGTTGAATATGATTAATTATTCCATCGAAGTGGACATGAAGAATCTGGCTGGATCACTGGCAATATATAGTCCGAAGTATCACGCGGAAGAAAAAAAATACCCCTAATTTTTGCAAACAATAACGAAATTGTCATTTATTTTTCTCAGAGCGACCATGTTTTTGGATAAGGAGACCATGGTTAAGATTTTTTTAAACGATCATTTAACTTAATACGGTATTGTGTAATGGTATAATCGTAGTATTGGTGACCCAGCAATGATGAATCCCGCATTTGGAAAAAAATCACACCTGTAATGCGATAGATATTGGCTACTTTTGCTACGTATTGCAATATGCTTCGAGAATAACGGGGCATCCCCGCGGATATTTACGTTGCTATGACCACGTATGAAACTCAATTCCGCGAGGGTACAATGTGCATATATTCATAGCCTGCCAATGAATCGCGCGGGTGCTCAGTTGATGCGTTTCCGTGAATTTAAAGTGTTGAATATGATGTATTGGTCAACCGACGTAGACGTGAAGAAGCTTGCTAGATTGCTGGCGAGATATATTATCCGAAATGTATCACGGATGGAAAACAGAAAAACCTATTAATTCTACTAAGAGGTTACATGTAACTTTAGAGACACTGCCTTTCCAAATTGATGTCTTATGTCAGCTATTCTGCATCCGGTTTCTGAAACTTTGGAAAATAACTATAAAATTTTAATTTATTTTTCTCAGTCAGACTGACCATATTTTTGGTTGAGTGGATCGTGTGTAAGATTAATATTGGTATTTTACACTTAGCTTGATGATTATAAACCCATTTTTAAACCAATTAACTAACTTATTACGGTGAACTCTGAAGGTATCGTTGTAGGTGTTTAACACAATAAAGGCGTTTCCTATACCAGTCGATACTGTAGAAATTACGGCAAAATTTTCGGGAGAACTCAGAGAGCGGAAGTTGCCTAGTTGTGCAACAGTTCTGAAATCTGAAGAAATATAGAAAAAAAGGAAAAATTGGTAATCCAGCAATGACGAATACCGTCTTTGGAAAAAAAGTCACGCAAATGATCACGCAATGACCTCGCACGTCCATGCCAATTTGACCACGTATGAAACTCATTTCCTCGAAGGGGCATCGCGCATATATTCGCAGCTTGCCAATGCATCGCGCGAGTACTCGGGAGATGTGTTTCCGTGAATTCAAAGTGTTGAATATGATGTATTGGTCCGAGGTCCTATGGTTGCAGGACGTGTGCGCGCGGCTGTTATACGGAGGAGGGTTTGCAATCTTCCCCTCTGCCCACATCTCGGATGGATTTGAGTGAATAATTATAGGCTGTGCCATTCCGACTAATGGCACCCTCATTTTTTCTCCAATCCTGGCGTCTCTCTCTCTCTGTTCATTCCCACCCCTTAACGGCCCTGAAAACTCTTTCCCCCCCCCCACCACTCCTTGACTTTACCAAAGCCTTCTCTCCGCACCGCCCGAAAAAAACACCCCCCTCTAACTCCCTCCCATACTTCCCCGGGCTTTCCACACGTACAGCTAATAACCACCTCTTGTAACTTAATGGTGTCCCCTGATGAAAAATTACGATAATAACTTCATTAGCATATGGCGATGAATTTGGTTAACCCAACCCCTCCTTCGCCTTTTATTTTTACCTCCGTTTCGCTCCGTCGAGGAGTGACTCGAACGCGTTCAAATGGATGGCGCGCGCAATTCGGGGATGACCGAATTAATATATTCGCGCGCGCTCTATCCACTTAAAAATAAAAGAGGATCGGATGGGGAGTGTGAGAGAGGAATGGGTTTTGTGAGCATGGACAAATGGAAGTTGCGTAGCCTCGAAGTTATTATTCTATTGTCCATGGCGGCCGTGTGTTCCCTTATGTTAGTGTGCTTACGATCGCGACTCGGATGAGCCTGGACGGAGCCTACGTCTCGTAATTTATTTTCGCGCGAAAATTCCTCTTCCCAACCCTCCCCCACCCCCTTCTCCTATTTCCACAACCATTCTCCCCCCTCCACTGCCTCCCACCTTCCCCCCTCCCCCTTGTGTATTAAATAATCGAGTCCCCCACCCCATTCCCCTTCCCATCGCGATGTTCCCTCGTGTTGGTTTTTACGAGCGGCCGACGTGATGAAAGCTGCTGTACACGCCGCTGTTCCCTGGGTTTAGGGAATGGGATTACTCGTGGTTCCTGTCTTCCACAGCATATATATAATCATCACTCCCTTTGTTTTTCGCGAGCGTTTTGCCTCAAATATAATTCCGTCTTCATTTTTATCTCTAAATCCGTCAAGGATTCAAGCCTTTCGTGGCGAGTGCCGGAAATAGCGGCGGTGAACACGGTGCTAGTTGATCCAAATTTGCACGTGTAATGATTCTGGAGTATGGCTGTGGCTTTATACTGAATTGGGTCGGATACGAGTCTACGATGTCTGATTCAAGCTTATTTAGTTTTGTTTCAGTAGTGTGTATTAGACTTTTTTCACTTTATTTTTAAGTCGTACCATAAGAGACCATGATATTATTTGTGAATTGTCAGACTTTAACATTTTTCACTTCCGTGATAGTACGTGATTTGTGTCCTTTTACCGTAGTAAAAAATTTGTGGATTAATAATGAATTGGATCGTCATATCTCCATTAGTCAATGACTATGAGAAGCTCACCAATGAATATGTCTCCAAGTATTTAATTATTTTCACCATCATAGTGGTACCCAATCTACTTACCGTTAAAGTTCCAGTGCATGGAAAGATTGTCGTAGAAGGGTGAGGTTATCAAACTCCCTCTTTGATTAGCTTGCTTTCCATTTTTGATGCGACGGGCCTGGAACTGCGGCTGGTTTTAAAATTCCTCCATGAAATTCAATACGGACAATATTAAAATGATACTTTTACGTATCATTATCGGAAATAAAAACTGGTGATACAAATCTTACGACATTTGCGCAAATCAAGGCATATTTTAATTTACAGACTTAAAGCTAGAGAGAATTTCAAACCGAAGTACAATCCTTATCCCTTGTACCAGGCGCGCAGCTAGGAATTAAAGATAGGGGGAATTTAGGAGCAACTAATGCTGCAGGGTATGGAATACGGGTGGTGCGGGTACCCTCCCCTAGAAAAGTTTTATGATCAATAGTTCAAAATGGTGAGTTTTATGGCTTTCTGAGGGATATTTTACTAAAGCCGTGTCCCAATTGACCATTTGGCCGCCTGATTTAGGCATCGATGAGTGCATCCTGCTCCCCACTTTTTCCATGATTCAAAGCGTGCAAAGCGTCTTCAGGAATAATTCAGAGGAAGGGCATCATGGCTGTCCTCAAGGGATAGTACTTGTTTGCAAGTAGTGGTGATATTTTGAGACTTGTTCCAATAATTGGTAATTTTTATTTTGTTACAATAATGAAATTGCGTTAATAGAAGTGTAGGAATTACGGAGAAATTAGTTAAAGAGAAGGCGGCGTTATTGGACAGTCCCGAAATTGGAATCGGAATAAGTAACATAAATTAAAATCTTTAGTTATTATAAGAATGATAACGAAACCTGATTTCTGCACGTAAAATATAAGTTGTTTAAACAAATTGACTAAAAATCTAATGGAAAACTTTAAGAAAGATTTTGAAAATAATCCCGAAGTCGGACGGTAACCGTTTAAATAGACTAAATAGACCTGTCCTTAATAATTCAAAGCTAGAAATTAAATTGCTCAAATATAAGAAAATCGAAAAAGTAATTGGTTGAGAGAACGATTGAAATATTACAAACTAATGAAAAGGAATATACGCTAATATTTCGCCACAAACTTAGCAACTACCTCTTTAAGAAACAATACGGAAATAAAAATACGAGTATGAAAGTATACCCCTACTTTACTATTAAAAAAGCAAAAAGGTTGTCTAAGATACTAATATGATGATAAAATACTCTTCTCCGACATCTAAAACTCAAAACCACTGGACACATCGCATTTTAGCAATGTGGGTTTTGTTAATCATTTGTTCAAATCATTCCGAATATCTCTTGTTTTGCATTGGCCTAGTGCCCAGTAGATGGCAGCACCTGCGTAAGAATGTCCCAATCCATGCTCCCTTGTGGTTGGCTGCCCAGAATCTGTTTGGCTAAATACATGATGCCGAATGGCTAACGAGTTGGGACACGGCTTAATACTTACGCTAATCTATGAGTAACATTTATCCAATTGAGTAAAATGGATTAAATTTTAAAAAATCTCTGAGTTTTGGGGGGTTTATCCCCCAACTTCCCCCACTCGCTACGCCACTGCCTTCTACCATTTAAAACCTTAGGACAAACATGCTGGATTGCAATATTTGTGCTTCCCGGCGTATTGGATCACTGAAATGTATTCGATGTTCCCGCCAGATTCATATTTCCATCGTCGCAGACGTCTCGAATCACCAGCTATTCTTTATTCTCAACAGTAATGGCAATTGTGTGGCAATAGCCAGTAGGTGTTACATATATGAATTCAAATTTTAGGTTCTGCAAACCGAGGAATGCAGGGTGGAAAAACATGTAATTACCAACCTAAATAATGCCGGAGTTTTTGATCGGTTGAAGATATTGCACCACGAAACTAAAAAGTCGGGAAAAATCCTAAGGTATCGTTAAATATCATCAATTTTTTCTCTAATATGACGTGCAATGGTTCTTCAGCAAGTTTATCGGTGTAACTACTAGAAGTTCTCAATAATTTGGCAAACTTTTTCTCTTGCATATTTATTATTTAACATGCTTTAAAGCAGTGTTTCTCAAACTTTTTCGAGCCACCGCCCCCTTGGATCCATAAACCTATACTCAAGGCCCCCTTTACTTCGGTACCTTTAAAATAATAATCAGAATCATATACTAGCTTACCAAATGAGGAACGTTGTTATAATTAAATTTAAAAAATGATTAATTAAATGTTTATTTAGAATCCAACGGATGTATAGTTTTTTAAATCATTTATGCAAATGATTTAAAACACAATAAAAGGAACTTAACTAAGAATATACTTTTGGGATAAAAATAAATAATTTTGAGAAAGCTATTTTAGAATTCATAACGATGCATATTTCTTTGTAACTCTCATTTTCGCCCACCATGTCCAAAAATTCCTCGGTCTCTTTTCTCTCCGTACAACTCCGTTTTATTCCATACTACCGTATCCAGTGCCTCCAGCCTCTGGCTGTTCTTTCTTTCAGGGCCCAGGTTTTTGCCCCGTGTAGATATAATATCTGCCTATTCGCCAGTCTATCCTAAATTATCTGGCATTTCTATCGTCGTATCAACCACCTCATATTTAGAAATATGTTTCCTATGACTGCTCTCATCTGATAGATCTATCCAGTTATTGTGTCCTTCCTTCAATGTGTTGCGTAGTATCAAAGCACTGGTTCGTGAGTTCACCTTGCGGAATGATGACATGATAGAATCGAAAATAAACTTCGTTATATTCCACACAGTATTTACTAAAAACTCTACCGGTTTTGACCTTTTGATAATGACCTGGTTCTCTTACCTCTTCATAATGACCTGATAAGGTCGAAACCGCTAGAGTTTTTAATAAATACTCTGTCGAATATAACGAAGTTTATTTTGATTCTATCGAGTTGATTAGTAGTTAAATTGTGCAACCTAATCAAGTTTGTGAACATCTACATCTACATAATACCCTGCGAGCCACCTCTAGGGTGTTTGGCAGGGGGTGATCAATCACCAGCATGAAGCATGCATTTGGACTCCCACATGCACACCACACCGTCCAAAAACGTCCCGTATACTAACAAACTATACTACTATATGCTGTTAGAAATAATAATTTCATTAAGAAACATGCATTAATTTTTACATAGGTTAGTAGGCTACACTACAAGTCATGCAATCTATTTACGAGTTCTATTGCTGCCGTTATAATCTCTTATTGATTGTGGAAAAAATGACATTCGGAATCTGTCTGTTCTACAATCTATCTCTCTTATTTTATTCATATGATCTGATCTTCCGTAGTATGTTGGCGTCCGTAAGATATGGTTAACTTCGTCAGAAAAGACATTGATCTTGAATTTATCTAAAAGGTTTAGTCTATTTTTCAATCTACGGTCCGACAGAGATTTCCATCCGAGTTTTTCTAAGAGGTCAGTTACACAAACAACACTATCGTAACGACCTTTCACATACCTGGCAGCTCTTCTTTGCACGCGTTCTAACTCTGTTATCAAGCCTTTTTCATGAGGGTCCCAAAAACTGGCAGCGTGTTCCAAATGTGGTCTAACGAGGGAAAAGTAGCTAATTTCTCTCACTTTGTCGTCGCAGTTTCCTAATATTCTTTTAACAAAACCCATTTTACGTATTTTTTATCTACCTTCATGCGTATTTATCTCGAAGATTACATAAACTATATGAATTTTCTCTTTCTATTAGTTACTTTCTTTCCCCGTCACATTTTTAACTTTTGTAACTCAAACCTCTTTTGTTCATAATTAGACCCATTGCCATTCATTCTGTACAAAAACCGCATTATCTTATTTCTCCTCCCCCGCTAAACTGGCATAATCTTTTAGATAGCTTTCACCGTACCCTACCCGCTCAATACTCGCTCCATCCAAGTCTTCCCTCTCCTCTGTTTCTCCTCCAGAAATATCCTCTCCTCACCCGCTATGTCTTGCACTTCGTCATGCATATCCCTCTATGCACGCAGTGTCCAATTTCACAGTGTTATGTATTATTTTCTGAATCTTAAAAGGTAAATCGCGATTAACAATCATCCTATGAATTCGTATTCCGTGCAATAAATAGTGTCCAAGTTAGTGTTAATTATCCATAACATCTAACTATAATGTGATTTCATGCATCCGCAAGTTCGTTCTCTATATATAGATTGGAAATGTCTAATTGCTATTCATGAGAAAGCTTGAACGCTGGATTTCTGAGTACCTGGTAATATTTTTTTTGATTTTTCACCCGCTGAAAAAGAGTATGTTCGTATCATCTACATCTACATGTACGTAATAACCCGCAACCCGCCCACAAGGCATGTGGCAGGGGGTGTTAGGACACCAGGTGTTTACACAAAAAAGGAATTGCTCTATGGGAATTACGACTAGCATTTATTAAAATCCTTTATGTTTCGGGTGAAAAACGATTTCCCATATCTATCCGTTCGGCAAAAAAATCTTTTTCGTATCTTGATCAAAGAAAACCTCTCTGTGGGAAATTATTTAAAGAAAAACTGACAACGGGCCTTCAGTTGTCAGCAGTGCAGCTCTGCCTGATTCCTATATTTCAATTTTCTTTTACTTTAGATATCGGGATTAATATTGTATTGAGAGCCATTTTTTATCATCGGAAATCAACCACCGTTAGCACTTATAGACTTCAATTCAATATTCAATTCAACTGCATAAGTATTAAAAAAGTCAGATAAATCACGTAAATGTCAAGGAAGATCTTCGAGCTCTCGAGAAGAACTTGGGTTACGGCGAAGGTCTGTGAACTGTTCTATTATCGACGCACACCAGCATAGCAAAAATTCCCTTTTCCCCATATTTCCCTTCATTTTACCTGTGTTTCAAAAATCGCTCAATAAATTTTACGGGAAATGCATTTTATCATCTTCCATTTCTCCTTGAACATTTTTATGCTCCCTGAACGTAATACTGCTATCTGATTAAAGGCCGCTACACAAGGGGATAGATTATGCGAAATAAATGATTCACCGTATATAACGGAAAAGTTCGCGAATTAACCGTCATGCGCATTATCATTCAGTAAAAATTAGAATATGTTATTTTGCTCGATTGATCCCGTGAATGATGACACGTTCATTCAGCATGATCATTCACCATGAATAACGGCCTTAAGATAATGCCAGGGAAATTGAAATTTATTTCGTGGGATTTCTTTTCAGTTGAAAGTCTTTTAGCTATCATGCTGAGTTAGGTTTTACACATTGGAATTTAACTTAAGCCTTTGCAGCTAAGAATTTGGAAATGATCGTGCGCTAGTTTACAACTAATTTGAAACGACGCGTCGTAACTCTACTTAACGTGACCTTCATTTGGAAAAAAGCTTAATTATCTCAAGTCTAGCCGAGAGTGAATGAAATAGCAATTTTTATCTATATTTTGAAAGTTTATAGAAAGTTCTCTAAAATAGAGTTAATGATTTTTCCCCCCTGTGAGTACTTGTAGTGGCAATATTTCTTGGATTAGTGAACTTAATTGCCTAGGTTATTTTTAGCCAAATTAATCCAAGTTACGTTGATGTTAACGGGGCTTTACTTTTGATCATTGCATCTACATCTACATACTACCCCACTAGCCTCCTCAATGCGTGTGTGGCGGGGGATGTTAGGACACCAGCCCTTCACAAATAAAAGGGAATGCTTTAGCAAAGTTCCGCCTAGCATTCATGTAAGTCCTTTATTGTTCGGGGGAAAAACGAATTCCCATACCTATCTTTTCGGTAAAATATCTATCTTAATTTATGGTTTCCGTCGGACCTGGATATAAGGCGGGGTTCTATTATGATTTTCTTTGGAAGATATCTATTTCCAATTGCTCAAGCAATCTAAGTCTAGTGAGTCGCCTTCGAATCTCTACGGCCTTCCAACCTAATTCCTTTAACATCTGCGTATAGCTTCCAATACGCCCGTGGCTGTTTTTGACGAACCGCGCAGCCTTCCTTTGTATTTTATTCAGTTCGCGGATTAAGTCTTTCTGCACCGGATCCCATACGCTTGCTGCATATTCAAGGTGTGGACGGGCGAGTGCGGAACAGCACTTTTCTTTTACTTTATCATCTGGAAATCTTCCGACAATACGCTTGAATAATCTTAAGACATTCAGGGCTCAGCCAAAATATTCCTCATATGTGTTCCCCACGATAGGTTCGGATAATCGCATCGTTCTCTCAGACATGGTGTCGCGATTTTCTAAAAAAATTCAGAACATGAAAGGGAAAGATAATTTACGGGTAAAGTTTCTTTATTCAGGCATTCTCTCATGAGTATACAATAAAAAAACACGCAAGTTGTCGACCATTATTCATGGGTTGGTGGCATCATAAAGATTTCCGGTTCGTTTACTCGTTCAATGAGAACCTTGTATGTTGAAATGCCATGGAAATCTGTGGATGGAAATTGCCCTTTGAGTTGGAGCGTTGACCTAGACACGGTGGGGTTTCCTTGCTCCATGACCTGGTCCAACCCTGAGAACAGTTGCGCACTGCATTGTGGGGGTCTTCCTTCCGCGCTGTCATTCATTTCCTTCAACGGGCAAATGCATTTTGGGCGCGCGGCAAAACAAATGTCTCCTGTATCCGCCCATCCAAACCCTTCCCTTCCGCCCCCTCATTTTTCTTCCTCCTCCCCTCCCTGCCCCCATCCTCTACCTCTTGTTTCGTACTTCTTAAGACGCCGCGTTCTGTTACGCCTGCGATGCCTCACTCCCTTGTCTCGTTCTTTCATCGTCAAAAATGCTGCTTCACCTCCATTGCGCATTCACAGCCATTTTTTTAGTTCGTGGATGATACACTGCTAATAAATGTGTTGTAATGCAAACGCCATATCCTACCGTTTTGGTTCAACTATGTTAAACATATGCCTATAAATTTTTAGAGGCTCTTTTTTTATAGATAAATAGCGATTTTTAACCGAAATCCATATATCAATGGCTAAATTCTAACAGCACGTGTATCAAATTCGGCCGATTGGAGATAGGTATCTTAGATAAAGTGTAATAACATTAAAAAATAAAATGCAAGCTAAAAACAACTCTTTGTTTGCTAATGAATGCTTCTTTTTCAGTTTTATGAACTTTTGGTTTTTAATATCAGTGTACAAGTAAAAGAGATTAATCGTTTTTTTCGCTCTTCTGAAAAGTTGCTATTTTTGAGATACGTGTTGTTAGAACCTAGCCATCGATATGATAAATTGATTAATATCCAAAAGCATACAAATATGTTAACGATTTTGGAAATAATGCGATATTTTACCACCAGACTGGCAATATATATACAATGCAATAATGACAATAACAGAGTCCTTTGTGTAGATATAATGAATTTTGATCACAATGTTACAGAGTATGCTACTAACAGCTTGAAACCCTCATTTCTAAGTGCACGTTGGTGGTATTGTGCAATATTTCTCTTGGAAATGTCTTTCATATCAGGCGCAAAAATGCTGTTTCCCCTGATTAATGTATCATAGCATAGCGTTCAACATCTGATGTGCTAGAGAAATTGGGTAGAAAGGTTTGATTGTTTCGGTTGGTGGGAGAACAGTACGTTTGTGCGTCTTTAACCCATTCATCTCCAGCGTTGCGTTTACGCAACATTATTGAATCGTAATTCTTAAAACAGTCCTTTATTTCAGGATAATTTTTTTCTTCGGTCCGCTGACTGTTTGAAATATCTCTGGTTCTTATTATGCTATTTTTGTGAAAATTTTCATTAAAATAATCATTTTCATTTCGACTCGAAAGTCGCCTTTTTCAAAGCGTTGAAGCACAGCAAATTGTAAATGATGTTTCACTAAGATTTCTTGAGAAAATAAAATGTTGTAAATAATAATGCGTTTACGTAACGATGGGAATTCTCTGGTAGCCAAAAGATATTTTCTTTTAGCATAAAGCATTCGTCAATGTGGATATTTAAATGGACAGCGTAGTCTTCTAATTGAGTTCGGTGAAAATGACGAGACCTTAATCGCTGCAACGGCGTCTTCTTAAGACGCCGCGCACTTTATCATCAGGTATTCTCCACCTTCCTGCCTTGCTCGCCGTCTGATATGTTACCCACCTCCCGTCTACCACTTCTTAGACACAAAAGTGCGCTTGTTTTCTTCTCGGCTTAATTCATTTTTTCTCAACTCGTCCATTCTTCCCTGATCTCGTATTCTTAGCGCGCATATCATTTCCATTCGCCTATGAATCTCTCGGTGGATGTGTTTTCAGACTAGTTCAGGGTAAACGTGTCTACGTTTGAGCAGATTAATGATTCCTAAGGCATATGGGAATCCTCGGAAGAGTATAGGATTGGTAGTACGAAACTGTAACTACGTGTTTCTGGGATTGACATGTCGAAATAATGAGGCTGTATTTCTTTAACCCTCTATGGCCCAATTTTTTACATTTGCATGTGCAGAGATCTGACAGAGAACGCCCTCAGGAGGGGAAAAAAGAAACTAAAAGTAATACATGAGAGGGGATTGGGTAGGCTAACTATTACTTTGAAGTCACAATGGTATACAGAGGCCAAGGAATGAAAAAAAACAAAAAGTGCATAAATGCGGTATGTTACCTCAAAGTCACCCTAGGGCATAAAGGGTTAAAACTTGCGTTCGCAACTATTCAAACTTTACCTGACAACGTTGAAATTAGAAGAAAAATGCTATCGTTGAATTATGTTTTAGATCAAATTTTCTTCCGAAATTTCGACGTAATTATGTACTTCCTGATTTTATGTTACCACCCGACATTATGGTCGACTTGTAACAATTTATGTAATAATAATAATAATATATATAAATAATAATAATATTACTGCAAGTTCAAATTAACTTTAGTTTTAACGGGAGCATAACATTATAATGCACATTTCATATTTTTATCTCAACGGAATTATGCTTTTAAAATTATATTGCTCGGGTTTGTGTACGGCTCTCATCTTTTTCGTATCACATTTTGTTAAAATAAAATAAAAAAATAAATAAATAAAGTAAACGAGGCATTGAAGGGGGAGAGTTACACAAATTTAGCCCCAGTTATGTTTATGGAAGAAATTCTTGTATTTGTAGGAAATGACAGCGATGAAAATAAGTGTAGATAGGCTTGATATTAAATAATACTATATTTTAGTGCATCTTGGAAAAATTTATAGGAAAACACCGGCATTGTATTTTTTTTGTTATGAAGGTTCTCATAAGCTAATAACAAATTTCGGCGAAATATATCGCGCTTTATAGAAAAAAGGACTTCTCAAAATTAATAGCCTTATTTTTAAAACAATAAAACCAAAATTGTAGGATTGACTGGATGCAGTACTTAAAATGCAGCACACAAAAAAGCGGCGCATCATCCTCGAACTAAAATAAAAATGGCTACGGGTGCGCAATGGAGATGCGATAGCATTTTTGACGATGAAAGTAGAAGACAGGGGAGTGAGGCTGCACAGGATTAATCTTATTGATTCAATACGAGACCATTGTAGCAATTGTGGAAAAGTTAAGTTTGCAGTGTAAGGTAATAACGGATTACTTTGACATGCCATGTGTTAATTAGTGACAAAGTGGAATTTTAAACCTGTAGCTTTAATCTTTCCCATTCACATAGACCAATCTTGCGGTATTTCCTCATGCAATAACCATGCATTCCTTTTAGCTATCTTCATTCCTCTTAAGAAGAAAACTGTTGCGGTGTATAAATTATTGGTGCATCTTCTAATGAATCTTACTGAAGTTTTTTACCTTTGGTTTTTTTAATGGGAATTTGTTTAAAAGACCGAAAGTGTCAATAAAATGCTGAAATTACTGAGATGGGACCTATTAGAACGGAGAAGAAAAATAAATAGGCTTTGCGCACTCTTCCGCACACTTAATGGGGAAAAGGCATGGGGGGAACTACGGAAGAAGATTGAATACCCCAGCTATATTGGTAGGAATGATCACCATTACAAGATGAAATGCCGGCCACAAAGGACTAACGTAAAGAAATTCTCGTACCTCAACAGGACGATTACGGAATGGAATAGACTCCCTGCAGAACTGTTTAAGCCCTACCCTAACAACGTAAGGATTTTCAAGAAGAGGTGTAAAGGATTTATATTGGAAAATTAATATCATTGCATTTTAAATATTTACTATTTAGTTTCATTTTGGTGATGTATTTTTTATTTACAATATTTTTTTATATTTTGTATAAACTGTTACCACCTGGCAAATAACCAACTTGTAACTTGTACAATATAATAATAATAATGACAGAATGGTGTAATTTACCTTTAATTCGGTTACATTATGCCAAAAACCTTTTCGTTCGTTCATGTGAAACCAGCGAGCCACTATTATTGCGGTGAAATAAGATTAATAGAATTTTTCTTTCCTTACTTGCATTCCTGTTTCGCAACTCTGCCGAATGAAGTGGGGCGCCCGGAGGTAAAGATTGCCGGCGTTAAAGAGCTGATATCCCCGCAAATTTAGTCACTGCTGGCGGCACGAGAACCACATTCTGACGCCAAATTTTGCTTCTTTTTAATGTTAATCGTATCGGAATTTGATTTAGAGCGAATTACCACTAAGAGATACAACTTTTTTCATTTAAAAAAGTAATGACATATTTAAAGAAGATCTCTCTTGGTTTAGCTCATGTCATCACTTTTTAACTTTAACTTATGAAAAGGTTATGATGATTGCTACAATGCCGAATAAATTAAATTGACAAACTGCAGCAACACTCGTTGTTCAGTCAGTGCTCTTGTTCAGTTTATAGCAACGGTATAATTGTTTTGGCCAGGTTTGAAGCCATATTTGTATGGACTGGAGGAATTGTTGTGTTAATCCGAAGAATATGGCTAGTGTGGGATAAAGAATCCAATTACATCGGTAACTCGTAATGAATCGTACAAATTTTGCGCTTATGTACCTACACCTCATGGAACAGGTGGATTGTCATTATTTTAATTTCCTTCTTTATGTGTTGTGGAATTAGAATGCCCTTTAAGTATGAAATGATTTAAGAAGATGTGGTTTAATAGCACATTAATTCTTTTCTCGAAATAACAAGGGGTTTTAAGAATATTGTCCCTGGAATAACATTCTCTTTTGTATCACTGCGAGATTGATAGGAATTTTACAGTGATAGTATCAATAAGATATATTGCAGAATTCTAATATTTCATACAACGCTGTTTGGTCAGGGCTCAGGTTATAACCTCAGCAAAAATCTCTAATTATTTGTTCTATTTGCTTTAACAACCCATTTATTTAAATTTCCTTTAATTCAACCATTTTCTTATTCAATGAGTAGCTGAAAATGAACACATATTTTCAAATTTACGGAATTAGTGAAAGTAAATACTCCATTTTGGGGCTTGCCAGAAAATTAGCCATTGCAAGTCACGAATAATAGCTGAAAAGTAAGCCAACCGTAAAATAAAAGTTACTACATTTACATGCTAGTAGCCTCATAAGGCGAGTGGGGTGGTACGACAATCGCCACTAACCTGAAGGAGAGAACACATCATGCGAAATTAAAAGCTATTTTTGGTGTGCTTAGACAGTAGTCTTCATAGTTTTATGGTCGTTTTGGGGGAAGAATTGCTATAACTATCTGTTCGGCGGAATATGTGTAGTCTTTTATCGATTCTGTTGCGTTTGAAAATATCCTACGGTTCCCCGAAATGTATAGCAGCCGTTCTCACAGTTATTAATTATCATTACTCTGATCGAGTGCATCCGAGCAACATAGCCACTCCTCGTTCATTTCCACTTCCGCATTCATTTCCACATTTACTTCCAGTAATAGAGGAAGAGAAGCTCCTTGGAAAATATTTCGTGTCAAGGGAACGCGCGCATGAACGTCTGCCCTTTCAAAATTCAAAATAATTCTTCATGAATATGAATGAATTATATGATTTGGGCGTTTGTTTCGATGACGCTGGCTTTTTGGGAGAGAAAACTGTTTTTTGTTCGCCCATGTTTACTATATCGGCCTTCCCATCGCTTTTTGGAGTATTGCAATGCAGTACGGTCGGTGATTATCGCGATCATCTCCTCATTTCCAGCGCGAAAACTAAGGTATCAGCGAAAATTGTTATGACCGATGACGTTACTCCTCAGATCAACTTGGCGATGGGCTGTTCCAGTGTACCGTGAAATTTTTATACTTTCGGAGTGACTTGTTGAAAACTTATAGCAACGATAATAGTAAAATTCCATGAATATTTTTCCGCAATCTAAAATTTCAGAGGTTGCTGAGAAAATCGTCTGCGAAGATTAGCTTGCTGAGATACAGTGGTCGAATCACTGAACAAACCCAAGCGGAAATCATTATTAGCTAACCAGAAAGGTGCGTAGCGCATTCCCGGCGAGTCTGAAGTTCTTTCGGCATTTTCTCTGGATGCCTTTGAATTTATTGTTTTCGTGATGACAAAATTTTTACCATTGTCAACAGCTGGCGTTTATCGGTTGAGGTAATACATACTGCGAGTCAAGGCTCAAGTCATTTGATTCGATATAAAGACGCTGTAACTTGTAAAACTATTAATATCATAAAAATTACTTAAATGAGGGCATCCAGAGACAATGGCAGGAGTACTATAATTGGCTTACCATGTCCAGCTGGGGAATTGTAAAGCAATCTTCATTCACTCAAGAGTGTAACCCCAAATTGTTAGCTTGGACCTCCGTCAGGCGCGTGAAATCACATATCCAGTGTAGGAGGCACAGACACTTTTCCTCAACACCTTGCCCCGCTATAATTTTGTTTGAAGATTATATGTGCAAAAGGATTCAACTGGATTTGAACCTATTTGCAGTGCCCTGCTAATGTGCGAGAGAATTTTCTGCATCACTCCCGTTCACAAGTATTTTAGCATTAAAAATTACGTATTTAAATTTTAAATCACCTTGAAATTTTCAGGGTATTTAGAGTAAACCCTTAACTTCATGTACTTCCATCTAAAATTCAAGAAACGTTTACCTGAATATTTCCTTTAGTGGAGTCCAGTATTTTCATTTTGAAATACTGGCAAATGTTATCATAAACAATAAAACACCTTTTTCACACCTAAGTGAAAGAGTACCATACATTTTTATTGTTTGCAATTGATTTTCACAAAGTTACGCCTGAAATAATCGAGTTTTAAATGTTATCATGGCTTTACTCCATGTTCCACTCATGGTTATGGCTTAAGATTTAAAACCAAAAACTGCCGCGTCAAAGACGAAAAGTTATCGTGGGAGTGATGTGGCTTCCTAAGGAGTCTTATCATGCTATATATATACATATATAGAGCAACCAACGTAACATTTATTACAACTCGGCTGTCATAGGCGCATCTTGTCCATTTCCACGCTTCCTGTCAGGAGGAATCATAGGTACGGATGCACAAGTCCAAGAAAGGACAAGTAGAAGTCTCTCGCTCCGTCTTTCGTGTCATGGGGAACGAGGCCGGGATCTTTGGACGTTGTTTCGACTCGCTTCCCGTCCTGTGGATGCCAAGAAACAACCCCCCTCTCCCTCGCAAGTACGCATGCCTTTTTGTGAATCCCACCCCCGACGTCCGGGCGGCATGAAGCGGATAAATATGACTCCTCCTTGGGCGGCTATAACGTTCTCCGACATGATGGAGGTGCGCTCCAAAGTGTAAGATCTTGAGCGCGCGCTCGGGGAAGCTTTTCGTCCTGGGAGCTCGGATATTTTTTTTTATTCCTCGCGAGCTGCTTCTTCTCGGGAGGAGAATAAAGAGGGAATAAGAGGAGGTATGGGGTGTAGGGCATGGGTTGCTGGTTGCTCCGTTGCTTTTGTGTCTCGCGAGCTCGGATGAAAAGGACGAGAGAGAAGCGAAAGGATGAGTGCGTTTGGAAGAGCTGTGGGTTGGAGGAAAAAAAAGGCAAGGAGATACATAACTCGTGGACAAGGAGCCTTGACGGGACAGTGTTGTTTATGCGTCGAACCGTCTTACGGGCAGGCATCTTCCCCCTGCGCTTCTGTTGCGAGGATATCCCAGTGCGAGTTGGGCGGAGAGAGTGGAAAGAAAGGGTTTTGTGGAAGATGTACTAGGGGTAGGTTCTTCGTTTGGGGGAGGTAAGAAGTAAGCGTGTAAGGGCTTATTACCGCTTTGAATTTAAGGCAAAACTGTCTCTGTAGGTTGGGTATTATGTTAAAATAAAGTATAATATTTTTTTCATTACTGTGTGGAAACATAACCATCTGAAATTGCCAATTCCTCAGAGAACAAAAAAATCTAAAATTACGACGTGGATTTCGCTTATTACTGCATCGTCGGGTATGACGATAAGCGAAGTTATATGCTCAGTAATTTAAGAAATTTTATTGCCACATAATTTAAAAAGATATTAATGAAGGTACAAACGAATTGGAGCTTAAGGTAACCACAGAGGCATTTGCCAGTTGGTGGGATCACCTTCAGAAAATAATCCCTATACCTACCTACTGGGAAGACCTTCGAACCAATTTATATAAAGAACGCCAAATAACTGCGTTGCACATGGTTACTAATGGTAACGAAATTGTACTAATGGTAACGAAATGATGGAATGGTCTGGTTTGGCCTGATAAGCTGATGCTGCTGTGATAAACGAACCTATATCGCCATTGAAATTTTTTATTAAAAAAATGATTCTATTTTGATCTATTTGTGATGGTAATATTTTCATAGGCAAAACATTTGCACTAAATATAAATAGGGTGACTTTGCACTATAATCGAGTGCGAAATGGAGCATAAGAACTAATCGTATTCAGATCTAATTGTAAGTATGAATAGGTATGGAATGCTGAAAATTATATTAATTATGGATAATAAAATTCGTACGCCCAAATATGCCGTGAGGAATTTTCTAGAATGAATAAAATGAGGTTACAGGAACTGGAATTATTATTTTTAATGAATGCATCTAGTTACCGTAATTTTAAGAACATGGGAAAACAAAACAGTAGCGATATATGGGGTCTGTATTCCCGGTTACAATAAAACCGGAGTAGTGGCAAAGATTTGGAATAGTTATTGATTCATGAAGAGAAAATATGTTATTGTTATTTAATTGCTCTATAAATTAAGGTAGGTTTGTGTTGGAATATTAAAGAATTTGTCCTTGTAGGTACCAAAATTTATACTCTTAGAGTGAACCTATGTTTTAAAAATTCCCTGGGTCCCCTCCTACGATGAGAATTTCTCATTAGGAATTCTCCTAGGATTCACTCGGGATTTGAAATCGCTACCTTATTGTT
Source organism: Ischnura elegans (assembly GCF_921293095.1). NCBI lineage: Eukaryota > Metazoa > Arthropoda > Insecta > Odonata > Coenagrionidae > Ischnura > Ischnura elegans. The sequence goes on along the minus strand of NC_060256.1, from coordinate 82,712,029 downwards.
GGAAGCCAATAATATCACTTGCGAAAATAAATGCGGTTTTCTCCGTAGGCACTGAAAAGTTTAGCCAGAAAAATTCATCCCTATATTTAATTGCAGTTCTTTGACTTTATCCGACTCAGCTTCATCATGAAGTCAACCTTTTGCGCTCCATCTATACATGTGTAGGTGTAGTAAGGTGGATAGATTGAATGGTTTGGGGGACTTCGTCAGGCGCTCCGACACTTACGTTAGCTTTTTCTTGATCCATTGTGCCAAAGTCATTTTAACACTTGAAATACCAGACTTGACACCCCTCCTAGAACTACCAAATGGAGTCATACTGACTCCTACCTTATCATTCTATGTTTTTGCTGATTGTTGATGTTGATTTTGCTGGCCTCGGTGGCGGCGGGGTAAAGTCCTCGCTCGCCGAACAAGAGGTTGCGGGTACGAGTCCCGCGAGGGTAAGTTTCCGTTATCCAGGGCATGGTTGTTCGTGAACGTGTATTTGTTAAAAATTGCTGAAAAGCCCCGATTTAAAGGCCAACATGAGCTGTTTTCGGTGGCATGAAAATAAATACATTAATGATTTCGGCTTTTATTGATGCATTACTTAAGATAATCATTTTTGTTTATGATTGTAACATTTAAACCGTAGTTTTAACAAAAAATGATAATTTTTTCAAAATTCAAGATTCGAAAGTATCGCTGTATGCGAAATTCGAAAGTATATCAGGCGATCTTGTATATCGCGAGGAGTCAAATTGACTCCATCGGTAGTTCTAGTGTTAACCTGCCTGACGGAGTACAAATATACTGTGGTTCAGGTATTAATGGTGCGGGCCCTTTACTTCACAAATTCGGTGATCTTTCAAGAACTGGTATGGCAATTGGGCTGGCTAAGCCACTGGCTGTGCCCTTGACACAATAGTTGTGAATTCGTAAGGGGAAATTGATAAAATTAAATATTTTAAATCAATGTACGATCCAATTCACTTTGTACGCAGTCACGCGCACGGCTGCAACTTTGTATGCACCAAGGATAGAATTAAAAAAAATATTCTCTTGTTCGGCATTCGTATATTTCCTTCTCACACCTTTTTCGGAAAAAAACAGCCTGAGATTTGCCTTGGAAGAAATAACTGGTAGTCTAGGGTATCACGGTTATCGGGTTCCAGGTTTCATATCCGGGTTTGAATCTCGGCTATGCCAAATGTACTTTCATGGCAATTTTCATCATTCATTGGTGTATGAATTATTTTGCTAAATCCGTATATCCCTTCACTTTATTTGAATGTGCAAATATAGAATCAAAGTATCTTCATCTTGTGGTGTTCTGCCCATCGGCAGGTCCCCCGCGCCAATGCTGTCTCCTGTCTCCGGCCATCTCCTTGAAGTCTCTATATCTTCCAATTTTTATGTTGTCAATGAACTTCAGCCTTCTCCTTCCCCTTCTTATAGGCCCTTCCACCGATCCCTCCAAATCTACTTTCAAAATTCCTTTCCCTCTAATCAAATGTCCCAGCCAGTTTCCCTTCCTTTGATTTATTTTTTCCATCAATGTTCTTTTCTCATCTATCCTATTTAATACTCGCTCATTCCTAACTCTATCCGTCCACCGTATTCCCTCCATCTTCCTCCAAACCCACATCTCAAACGCCCCAATCCTGTCCCTGTCTCTCTTCCCCATCGTCCAAGTCTCACATCCATACATAATCACACTCCACACATAGCATTTCACCAATCTCTTCCTCAATTTTAATTCCAGTGCCTTGTTACACAAGGCTCTCTTCTTCTTCTTGAAAACTTATTTCGCCGTTCCTATCCTTCTTTTTATTTCCCCTATACTTTTCCAGTCTTCAGTTAACAAAGTTCCCAAGTAACTGCAGCTTCTCACATTCTGTATTTCACCTTCAGTGTAATAGAGAGTATTCCAGTTCGTGAAGGAGTTTGAAAAGGAGATAGTTTGGTGCAAGATGTACAAGGAATTGGTAGGAAGGTGTCGGGAGGTTAAAGATGGGGAGAGGTTGTGGCTGGGTAGAATGGCAGAATGATCTCAAAGAGGAAGGAGAAGAAAGGGTGCGAAGAGGAGAGGCTAGGAATGTCTTTTCTTCTCCTCCCTTTCTTCCATTCTGCTTCCCTTTCATCCCAGCCATTCTACTCTCACTCATCGTTTATCACCGTCCACCATTATTCTTGCGCGAATGGGGATTCAGTTTTTTTCTCCTCCCTACCCACTAACCCCATCTCGCGTCGTTCTTTTGTTTTTCCATGCACGTGGCGTGGTGGTCCTATTCCCTGTCTCCTCATACCAAGCCCTTCCTTCCCTCGACCCCTCAACGCCGAAAAATGATAGGCTTTCACCACCCTAACCCCGAAAGCAGAAATTTATCGCAAGAGTATCGCCTTTTTTTCTCCCTCTTGGTCCTTCTCCGGCATGCATCTCAAAGATCCTTTTTTTTGTTCGAGGGCTTGCGTTTTCTTATTCCACCAGATGGAATGTTCTCGTTTGGGGTATGAAGTTCAGAGTGCGTATGGAAAGCTATTTGCGTCCTCATCTCCTCTGATTTCTTGAATATTCGTCTTAAGTCGTGATGTGCGGATTTTTATCGCTTCTTAGATGCTCATTTAGTTTAGTTCCCTCTCTTTTGGAAGAGAGTCGCAAGTTTCATATTTGTTCCTATAGATTTGTAGCCCATTTATGGATCAAGCGTGTAAGTGGATTGTAATATTTATAGAATAATTTTGGTACAAATATATTGAAATATAAATTATGCTCTTGATTCATTTATAGCTTAGGATATACCGTGAAGAAGTGTACCGTGTATTATCTTTAGTGGAATGAAAAATGTTGCATCATTCGCAGGAATGCCTAGCTGTAATTACTGAAGTCAAAGTGTACTGGATCAACGTCATCATCACTTGGAGGTAAACAAACATTGGCACATGGTATCGTAGTAAATAAGATAGTGTTGGTGTATTAAAAAATTACGTTGGAGGTAATGCATAAATTCTATTGATTTACAGTTTGGTGGATATCGTATTAATTGCTCTCCTTGGTTAATGATTTTTCATCTTATTTCGATTTTAAATATTTTATTCTTAAAATATCATGCTGTGGAGAGGGTTATCGTGTTCGGAAAGGACTGTGTGTAAATATTTTTTCTTCGAGTTTCTAGGTTTGAGATGAGAAACATAGATTTCTTCCAGACGCTTCTCTAATGCACGTAAGAGATGTGAACAAATCTATCTGTTTTGCGTTTAAAACCTTGAAAATAGTTGAAACCGATTATGAAATCCGTTAATAAAGAAATCATTTGGCTTAGCAGGGATTCGATCCCGAATCTCCCGATTGTCGGTCAGGTATATCACTAGTTACATCCCTAAGACGTCCATATTGTTGCATAGGAGACGGAGGTCGTGCTTCCTAAGCAACTGACGGGGAATAAACCCCTCTTAGTCGTGACAAATGATTTTCAAAGCACTGTATTGAAAAAGTAACTATGTACGCACTCACGCGCATAGGTACAAAGCTACCTATGTACAACAAGGATGAGATTCGCCGTGAAAAAAAAATCTCCCTGCTAAGCCAAATGATTTTTTCATGGCGAATTTCTTATATGGTGTACATAATTTTGTACATGTGCGAGCAAAGTTTTTGCGTCTGCGTGCAAAGTTTTTTTCCACGTAGTTCTTTGAAAATTGTAAGTACACTAAACGCAAACTAAATCTTCTCCTAACCATTGATGAAATTTAAACCACATCATGTTCATCGTAACAAAAAATATTTTTGTTGTTCTCCTCCGTTGGTGTATAGGCTAAAGAAGCATATCACCACTTAGCAACACTTTCGTCGCGAATGTCGCAGATGTCACTGGTAGGCGCACTGGAATTTTTATTGCTCTTGCCACGTTCTTCGCTTGTAACCCCCACCCTAGGAATGGAGAGGGGCGTCGCCCGCAGCCCCCCCATTGATGAAGTTTGGGGGAAATTATTATTAAGTTCAGGGGGGGTGGGAGAGTGGGAGGATTGGACCGAACGTGGCGTTTTCCTCTTATTAATTTGCCAAGTATGCGCGGAGGAACATCCGACGGCGGTGCGAAGAGGGAGGCATTAGCGAAGTTGGCGACTTGTGCGGGGAAAATTCTCCTCGCGGAGCAGCCCCCTTTCAACCAACCCCCGCTCACCCTTCCGCCACCCCTTGCTTTCCTCAGCAACGTGCGCTAAGAGATGTTCTTCTTTTTTTTCGCTCCAAACTCTCCGCGTAACCTCGCGAAGGGTTTTTAAAAGCGTAGAAGGGGCAAGTGGCGTCGGTATCTTCTCGGAGAAACCAAGACTCCACGACACGCGCGCCCTTAAAAATAAATTAATTCTCGTCGCAGGCAAAAACATAATTAAAGCAAGTCTCACTACCATCCCTCCCCCCTTGGGGGAGATACCGACCCACCCATCTGGGGTGTCGTCGCGGCTTCGGGAGCACCATGCACCCGCAAACCTGCTTCTGTTAAGATGCCTGGTGTCTCTTCTGCATTCCAAAGAAAAACGAATTAATAGTATTATCTTGTAAATTTCAAAACATTTCGTTTCTCTAATACTCCAGACAGTTGTAGACAAAAGTTTGCTATTTTTGATATAGCGGGCACCTGGTTCGATCTCGGAAAATTTCCATAGACGTTTATGGCTATGTCGCTGAAGTAAAGGAATAATTTAGATTATGGTCACAATAAAACATCGATTCTTACTAAAAAATTATACAAATCTCCTTATCCTCATTCACTCTATGCAATGTTGTATTATCTATTCGTACTTTATGGGTACACATTATTAAGAATTTTTAGTTGTTTTTTATTATATTTATTTGTTGTTTATGTAAATATATTATTTTGGCGTTTATTTATAATGTCCAAAGGACCAATGAATCCACGATAATAAATGTTTATTATTATTATTTTGTGCAGTTGGTGAGTAAATACTCGTATTGAAATCATAATACCTTATTTGATTGGGTATTGTTCTTGAGTTGGAATAAGTGGCTGGAAAGAAGTATTAAATCGACATAAAATATTATGCTTGCAAATAGCCCTGCTTTATTTTAGAAATCGATGGATTGGAAAAGAAAAATGGCCTTGAAAAAAGCATTATAGTCTAAACAATGGGTTGAAGGTAGTAAATGTATTGAGGAGAGATACATTATTGACATCATTGATGTAAAGGAGGATGCTGAGTTAGCGAGGAAGAGTTAGGAGGAGGTTGGGGGACTAGGATAGAGCAAGAGTAATAAGCCCTCTGGGGAACTGGGAAAGATAATAACTTTTGCATTCTGTGGAGCAGGAGGTGATAGGCAAAATTGGGTTGTGTACATAAAAAGAGTGATAGATAAATAAATTATTTATTACCCTGGGATATTGTCCCGTACTAAAATTAGCATGAAATATGTCAATTTGTCAAAGATTTATTTATAGCAGCAAAAAATAACAATTTGCAATAACAATCAATATTAAGGTCAAACAAAATTAGCACTAAAATATTATAATAACACTGGGCTACTTCAATACATTGAGTGTACAAAAAGATAAATTCATCCGCACACCAACGTTCCACGAGCATACTTCCTAACTTAAAACTCACAGACTGAAAATTATTTATGTTAATTGGCATGGAGCTCCACAGTTTTAAACCAGAAATTTATACACATGCAAACCATGTTTTAGGTGGAGGATTTTTTGCATTGTTGCTATGATAAAAGCGGAATCAATTATTTACTCTGAACCGTGTGGTAATGATACCCTAATAGATAGTGCGTAGTTGGGTTATAGGGACGAGCCGCTGCTACTTGCCTGGCCAGAAAAAGGGTTCTGGTAGCTGGCATGGGGTTGGGGGCACACGACGGAGGAGAAGTTCGCGAGCGTGGTGCCCGTGGGTGCGGGGGAGAAGATATTGCTCGGGAGATGGCGAGACAAGGAGCGCGGGGAAACAAAAGTGGCCCAAGGAATGTGCGAATGTAATGAGAGTTAGAGAGGGTTGGGAGAGGAAGTTTTGTCGTTTGCAATGACAGGGTAGGGGTGTCCTCCTTAGGGTTGTGCTAGCTGACAGGGTGAACTCGAGGAAATCTCTTATTTGCAGAAAAGGAAAGCGGGGAACAAAAGTAGTATTTTAAGAGAAAAGTTAACAAAGAAGCTTTTGGATGTCCATTGAATGACACTGGTATTTAATGATTAAAAATAATTTTATGTATGTTCATTTAATTTATTTTTCTGTTAATTACCTACTCACTTAATGGCTGAATTCGAAGATATCTGGTGATTTTTCCGGGTATTCTTCCGCGTTTATCCATTTTGTGGGACAATATTTCGGCAACGTTCCAGTTGGCTTCCTCAGGTCCACTGAGGTGTCGATGCAGAAAGTTTTTCATCTTATATACACCCCGTTTGCCGCCTTTTTGTGGTGTGCCCTGATTGGTCAGGACCTTTGAAGGCAAACGGGGTGTATATAAGATGAAAAACTTTCTGCATCGACACCTCAGTGGACCTGAGGAAGCCAACTGGAACGTTGCCGAAATATTGTCCCACAAAATGGATAAACGCGGAAGAATACCCGGAAAAATCACCAGATATCATCATTATCTCCGCGGAAGCCTACTTGGAGACTGAATTCGAAGTTTGGCTTGGATAGGTGAGGATAAAGCTCACCCCAGACTAAGCTACACACTCACTCACTTACAAGGGCCACTTATGTCCTAGTTGACGTACCAACAATTTCCCTTCATCTCTCTCTGACCGTTGCTCCCAATACTGACGCTCCAGCCGTCTACAAATCAGATAGTAGTTGGTCCAATCATCTCTTTCTTGGTCTTCCGCAAGGTCTTCGTCCATCTGGGTTTGCTTATAGAACTCCTTTGACTTACTTCCGTCTTCTTTTCTCAGCAAATGGCCAAACCATCTCATTCTCCTGCCCTTTATTTCAACAACAATACCATAACTCTGATATCCTAAATGAATTTTCTTCTCCGTCTCCCTTGTTCATAAGTCGGTCCATAATTCTTATGTAAACCTTATTTTTCGGATACTATCAACGATTTATCCTCTTTCTTATTTAGAATCCACGTCTCAGACCTATTCTCAGACCCTCTCATATTGGGCAGATTATTGTTTTTAATATTTTTATTTTTGTTTTGCTGGATATGGGTTTAAGATAAAGCCACAGATGCGTGAATACCACAAATTCAGGCTAGGTGGGGAGCCAGTTCCCTGCTCCACCTCTCACTTCGAGGATTTTGCTTAGGGGTGTTTGAAGGCTTCATCCGGGTTTAAACTGGAGACCTATGTGTCATCAGCCGAGCGCACCAACCACTAGGCTACCACGCTCCCTTAAGTACTTACTAAGTTTAATTAGGGTGGTTTCCTATAATTTTTTTATTGACTAAATCGAAAGATTATAACTCCTGGAGTACGTATTACACGCTTTTAGATTTTTAAATGACGATATCTATTTTTCGCGATTAAATAAAAAGTGAAAACTTTCAAGCGCGCGAAAACGCGACGGATAAGTATGAATGCTGGGAAAACTCCGTGTGACGTCGCGTCGTTCTGGTTCCCGCTGCCGCAAGTGAGGTGACCTTGGGGCGAGGCTTTGAGCGCTGATACGACGCAGGGTGCTAGCAGGTAGCAGAGTACCCTGCTAGTTGGTAGCGCTTGGCTTAAATGAGGATTATTAATACCTTATCAAACGAAGAAAACTTTCCGACCTTAGCCAGTTTTAATAAGTGATTATTAAGACATGTTTCCATAAGCTCTGTGCCTCACGCTTGCATTGGTAATCTCAGACGATGTAAAACTTCTATCTACTCGTATAGAAACTAGGTCCTTGTGACGTCACGTGGAGTGGCATCGCATGGGCGCCAATCTGGCCTTTTTCAAACGAGGATGAAATTGACCCTTGCCATTCGTATGAACTGGGATTTCTAAAACCAAATAATTTGTATATCATGAATACACTAATGGTGGGTAACGAATCGCAATCAATGCCTTTCGTTTTATTTGATGAAGGAAACTACCGTATTGTCAGTCGGGGATCGGGTTGGCGAGGTGAGTAAGGTCTGCCATTCCGTGGTCCAGAATTAAAATCCTAGCCATGACGAGGATTTTTGGGTGGAGATCGTAACACCGCCATCACGCTAATTCGAGGCCAAGGTGAAAAAGATAAAAAAGTTCTGATAAATATGAGCGTTTATCATTTTGGTGCCTAGGAAGGGACTTTCGTGGATTTTTTCCTTTTATCTTCTCAGATTTTACAATTAAAAAGATTTCCAGTGGTGCTACGGTGAAATTTGGCATGCCAGTGGAAATAATACTTTGTTGCGCGTAATGAAAGTATTTTGCAAAAAGTCCACTTGTTACTAGGCAATTACAGGAAGGTTCAATTTCCTTATAAAATTTCGTCTGCAGGAATTGAAATGTCGAATCAATTGATGTATTAAATTTAATAGTCACAGATGGCCTGTGAGAGTTCGTTTCTGTATTTCAAAGTGGCTATCGCTTTTAGTTTTGAACCTCTGTACCTATGGCACTGGTTGAGAGAACTTCCAATTTTAGCTCTGTCCGCCGCGTAGGACATAGTTTCTGTTCCTATAAGTGCTTTCTTAGGCTACCACCAACGCTTGGATTCTTTTAACCTTACCTTATCCATACATTCCAAATTATTTATTTTTAAGCCGCCCTTTCTCAATGCCATACTGCACGTAATCGACTGATGTAATAAAATTCTCGTTAAGTTATTTTTCCTTTATCAAGCGTTTTCCTTTTTATAAAATATTTTTTCTGAATATTATATTTTTAGCCTGCCCTATGGACACGTACGGCATCGGAGGAGAAGGTCGCCATCATCATAGCGAAAATGGGGAAAAACCCGAAGCCCTGCTAAATGGTAAAGCTCTTTGCGATTATATTCGTGATTCTGTTTTACGACTAAAAACTTTTCTGGTTTCAACATTTTCAAGAGCAAAAGTGGCAATCTTCGATATTCGGAACGCCGCGCCGTGATGGAGGGGATACGGAAAAGAGCACCGGTAGCTATTTCAGTGTTAAACGCCGCCTTCGTGAGCGGTGATTACGAAAACGAACCAGCGCTCATCGGTGTAGGTGGATGGGGAAGTGGGGGAATAGCAAAGGTTTGGCATGTTGAGACAGGAAGTAGCTAGTTTATGGAAGACAGACGATTCTGAATTGTTTAGAAGGGTGCAAGCAATTGGATTTGAAGGTGACTGAGAACTTCGAAGCCTCACAGAAGCGTTAGCTTCTCTCTGTCTCGAAGAAATCTTAAAAAAAAGAAAAAAAAGTGAGATAAATTAGGAAGCTCATGTCTCGACGATTTGATAATGATTCATCAGACATGTATTATATCATCCATTGAAAGGATTTCATTATTATCATTTCCTATATGGCGTTGGCAGTGAAAATCATCTAAATGGCTTCAATATTCTCATCCGGTTTTGATACAGGAAAAACGTCTTCCTTTTACTTTCGTTGGGGAAACATTAAAGTCTGCATTCTGTCTAAAATAAAAGAAGAATGAATTGAGGTATACGAAATAGTCTGAAAATTTAATTATTTGGAATGGTGGTGTGATGATTTTGTTTCATTCTAAGGATATAATAGTTTCAATCGCATTATGAAGTGATGTTAATAACCTTTCTGGAGTTTACAGGCGTCGCATTCATGTATATTTGCTATTTATAGCCTACAATGTTTTCAAAATATGAATAAATTTTGTAAATCTTGATTAGATTTATTTTCCTTACTTAGTTTTTATTTTTTCTAGTGACAATCAAATTTACCAGTTAAAATAAAATAAAAATAATAAAAATCCTTGTTAAAATAATTGCGGACAGCAAAGGGACATTTCTTTACGATGAGCAGCGATGCTTAGTTTTCTTCATCAACGTACTCCATGTTGACAGTTGTATTGAGTTTTTTCAACGATAACTTTTGAATAGATCAAATCAAAATAAGTTATAAAATACCTTTGCTCATGTTTTTGCGGTGAAGGATGGGATTTTTTCAACTAGAAATATTCTATTTATATTCTTCATTAACACACTCTATGCCAACTATTACATTAATTTTACCCAGAAGAAGGAATTTAACAACCTATTACAACCTGAACGAAAATGATATTTTTTTTAACATAAAACGAATTTTATCAGCTGTTAATAGCTGTCATTTTTTCTACATTTACGTACGCCATGCTGACAGTTGTGCGTCACGAGTTGCATTGGTTTCTATTAATATTGCAGTACAATATTTAAAGAAACGGATTGCGTACCTGGATCCGTTTCCTCGCAGCAGGTGATTCAGGGAGATAATCAAAGAAATGGGTTTGCTTTTCCGAGAGAAATATATCGAGGGCATTTTAATGAACACGGGCGTTGCAAATGGAGGCGAGAAGAAGTTTCGATGGCGCCGATCCAGGAAGTTGAACAGGATTTTCAGCGAGGAGGGAAAATTGATTTGAAAAGGGTGAGGAGGAAGGCCTGGAAGTTTTCAAGGGACTCGGTTAGAATGGGTTGGGTTGGCTGGGTAACGAAATGGAGAGTGATGGCGCGGCTGTTGAGATTGCCTCGTGTTGAGAAGTTGAGGCAAAGGAATGGCCACTGGGGGCAGGTCGTCCCGGAAGAAAGAATGATTCGGGTGTAGGTGGAGACATTGAGAAATCTGTACATTCTCCTCCGAGCGGTTTCCCGTTTCCTCTCCCGGCTGTCTCGGGGCCTCCAGTCGTGCCAACTTTGCAGAAAAAGGACTGGGAGAATCACTCGACTCGACTTAAAGGCAACTCTTTCGTCCCCTTGTCGTTAAAGAGATTGCTTTTGGAGAGCGTTTTATTTTGAATTCATTCTCGTTGTTCGCGATTCAAATTAATTTTTATTGAATTTAATTCTTCTTCTGCTCCATAAATAACTATTAGACACAGTATTAATGTAAATATTGATCTTATTAATCTCAAATTATACTCGCCGTTGTCTCTTTGACTGATTCATCTTATCCTGTAACTAATCAACAACTCTTTACCCTTGGCAACCATTTTGCTGATTTAATTAGCAATTCGTTAATTCATTAACTTCAACAATTTTTCGCTTTTTTTTCTGGCCCTGTCTATTCTTTGAGTGTTTGGGAATTTTCAGTTTATCTATAGCTTAGGAAAGGCTTTCTTTTTAATGGGGTTTGAGGAAGTAATATTTTTCTTTAGCGAGAAGTCCTAGTCCAAGTATATTTCTCGTTGTTGTTTTCCGCAATTCCCAGCTTTGCAGCTGTCTCCTCGGTTTAGCGAGAAGTAATTTTTTTCTTCATCAACACACGCTTTACTGAAATTAATATTAAAATAATCCCTAATATGGAAGTGAACGATTTATTAGAAAAATCTATGCTAAATATTTTGAAGAGAAAACGAAAAAATAATTTTAAAAAATTAAGGAAATCTAATTCATTTTAAGCCTAATTCATACTAAGCCAATGATTTCTTTCTAAAGGCGTGGTAAATGGTGAGTAATATGCGCATCTTCGTTGAATATTTATCACTTTATCAATAATCTCACTATTACAGCAGAAGTATAGTGCCTTAACTTTTTCTGAAAAATATAAATTTATTATAAATTTTGCCCTTTTATAATAATGGCTCATCGCATATTGAGCAGGTGTCCCTTGTTACAAATTGTCAATTTACGAACAATCCTACATCCTCCAAAATATGCTAAACTAGGACGTTAATGAAATTCCGTTGTGGATCGCAATTTATCTCAGAAGCGAGCCTAAACTAAATAAGAGTTGTCTGCGAAATGGTATTTTACTGTTAATACTTCGATTAGGTCCTTACAGAGATTTTCAAATAATTTTTTTTGAAAAGCTATTAGCTTTTGGAGGTGCCATAATGTCCTATGCGTTCTTTTTGCTATAATAAATTAACATCGTGTACCAATTACATGTCATGCAGATAGAATAATAGCGACAAGAAAAATAAGCGGCCTCACGAAGGGTATTTTTATTTTCTTCCTAGGCTAGTTCTCTACAGTCTTAAAATCAAGAGGGGATCTTTACAATTTACTGCTAATTATGGAACAGTAGACATTTCAAGAAACTGCCATTACACACCTCAAAAATAATATTGTTGTAAACGTATTAATGTCCAAAGATTAAACAAATCCTTCATACTTTAGAGGTTTTTCCAATTTTTTGTTGGTATCATGAATAAAACATCTGTGCATGAAAAGATTAATGCAATTTTGTTTGGAAGAACTTTTGGCATCCAACGCACTTATTGTAATTAGCATTCGAAGGGGAAAGCTCGTATTATTCGGGAACCTAGCTTTAGAGGTGATATCTTGTCCAAATGTCGGTGAATAAAACGCGTGGATTCTGAGGAAACTACTACCCTTGCCAAATTAAGGGGCAAACATGTGAACGAGGAGAGATAGATAGCATCATCGTCTGTTGGGGATGACGCAGTTCCGAATTCCGTGTGAATGTTATTTTGTTTTCGCTCAGCCCGTTATCAATTCGGCGAAGCGTTTATAAAGACCGTGTTTTTCCTCCGCATCGATTTCATCACCGGCCGTGAGGACGGACGCGTCCGGTAATGGGAGGAACAAGCATCGACATCCGAGATTATTAATCGCCGAAAAATCCACACCGGGGGAAAAAAGATTGCCGATGCTAATCCGACGGGACGAGTGTCGCGTCCGGAGCCAATTGCAGTGGGGACGATGGGAAAAACAAATAAATAACGAAAAACACGAAACGAAGACGCCCTCCTCTCGTTTCGTGTGGGGTGCCGAAAGTTTGTTTATTGCGGGATCCTGTGCTTATGGCTCATGTTTCATCTTCTTATCGGCTCGTCCTCTGCAGCTTATCAGTTTATCCATCCCTTCTCGCTCTCCGCGGAAACAAACCGCTTTTGTGCCCCTGGGCCCATCTCGCTAATTCCTTCCACTCGCTTGATTCATTAGCCCTCAGGGGGAGGGGAGAGGCTCTAGGGGAGAGGGAGGGTAAACTCCAGAGTGGGTTTCCTTGGGGGAGGGGGAGTTAGCTGTCGGACCCCTCGATGTCGGCCTTTGGTCAAACGTCCGACGGCTCGCCGGGGTACATAAACAAAAGACCCGGCCCAGACTGACGGACAGGTGTGATGTAGGCATAGCTGCCGAGCCAAGAGAGGAGTTTGGGAGAAGCCTTGATGTTCCCCCACACCACCCTCATCCCAATCTCCCTAGAGACGTGGCTCCTCTGCAGTCTCCTCATCTCCTCGTACCAGAACAAAGCTTTTTTTATTTTATTCAGGCAGCCTCGTTCCCCATCTCCCCCGCGCTCACAGAATGGCCTCATATCTTTCTCCCCTGCCCCCTTCCCGGTGCGGACAAGATCTCGGGAACCCGTGAATCGCTCACCGCGGAAAGTCGACGGGAATCGGCAGCGGACGTTGCGGCATCGCTGAAACGGGCGCGCTGGGCCGTGGAGAGGTTTTCAGCGGCGTTCCTCCCTCGCGGGCGCCGGTACTAGAGGGCGCCTAGTGCCTCGTTCAGATTAAGATTGTTCCCAAGGGCGTACCCAGGATCAAAACTAGGGGGGGGGGGGGAAGGGGCAAGCCATGATTGTTCAAGTTGTAGGTAAGATTTAAGCATAGAGTTTAGAGTATTTATGGATTTAAGAATGGAAAAGATGAAGGAAATCAACATTTTAAGGAAACTTTAGATCTTAAAATTACTTTTTTGAAAAAAATATTATTTTCCTTAAAGACATTCGCGATTTTTTCTTCTAGATGGGGGCTGCTGCCCCCTCCTGCCCCTCGCTGGGTACGCCCATGATTGTTTCAGCCATTGTTGGAACTATCGTGCATTCACACTACGATGGATAAAACCTGTGCTGCCCTCCTGTACTGAAGCCTTAAGTGAACGAGAAATTGTCGGTTAGCAAAGCTGTTGAGGTATAAAAGGTTAATAGGAACTTTATTGTGTTCAACGTGTATTTAACGTATAATTTTTCTTCCACCCATATTATTCCTTGCTTGGACAAATCCATGAAAAATAGAGCGATGGGAGCTTTTCTTTCTCACAAACTTTTCGTCCCTCTCTTGTCGCTTCCTCTTCCGATTACGCATCGCCTAACCATCGTAAAGTGGCAACGTTAGGAACTACGTGAACTATTGTCTGGACATGCATTCACACCACTAGTTCTGCCAACTATCTATCGTTAGGACGATTGGTGGGACAATCGTAATCGGAACGGGGTATAAGGGAAGGGCCATTCCTGTCTCCGGCAATGAGAAATGGAAATGTTGAAGATCCCCTAACGCAAAGTTTGATATATTTATCATCCGCGTTTATATAGCTTTGCTGTCTTAGTATGGATTCAGCATCATCTATATCTACGTATTACCCTACAAGATGACTGGAGGAAGTTGTGGCAGTTAAGAATGCTGTAAATTCAACTTTGTCTACCACAGCGGCGCTGCGAGGGGGGTTTAGGGGGTAAAACCCCCCAGAGTTCGTAGAAATTTTAAGTTTAATCCTGTTTTAAACTTAATTGGATTAATATTACTTATAGAATAGTGTAAGGATTAATGAAATATCCCTCAGAAGGCTGTAAAACCCACCATTTTGAACCATTTATCTTAAAAATTTTCTGGGGGATAGGGTAGCACCTCCCGCTTACCCTGGCGAGCATTCCATACCCACCAATATTGGTTGTGCCTAAAACCCCCCTTAACCTTAATTGTTAGCTGCACCCCTGGTCTACCATTCTTGAACAAAGATCAATCGACATTGCATTTCTCTTATCAAAGCATACAATTCATTTGAAGGATTTGGTGCTTTCCTGGCGGATCTTGCTGATAAACGCTTTCAGGGAAATCAGCCGGGTCAGGATGGACATTGCTGCCAATGTTTCGATGGCCTCCTCTGCCATCGTTATCAAGGTGAATGAATGCAATGTCCATCCTGACCCGCCTGATATCCCGAGAAGAGTTCATCATAAAATTCAGTTTCTCAAACCATATTTTTTTTATTGTATATTATTTATTATATTCTGGGTTTCGCATTTTATCTACCTCGCGCCGGGGGCTGATGTTTTCGGTAAGTTGGGAATAGCGGGGAAAATATTAAAATTTGGGGTGAGAGTTATTTCCTCCTCCTATCCTCCGTAATTACTTGTCGATAAACTTAAAACTCTGCGAGTTCTGAATCGTTTTATGTCAATTCTTTTATCAATTGATTCAACCAGAATGGAAATCGATTTACAGCTTTAATATTTCCGTCACATATCTACGTGTGCAATAGTGACTATGCGGGAAATTATTCTATTTTCTCTCGAAAAGGTTTTTAATAAATACTAGGTGAGACTTCTTTAGAGTATTTCTTTTATATTAATTAATGGCTTAATTTGTTGAAGGGTTTGAACTTATTAATAAGTTACCACTAGAACTGAAGCAAGTAAGTAAGATATCCCAGTGCAAGAAAAATCAACTCAACCACTCAAATTTCTTTACACTAAGCTGTTTTATTATGTGATTGAATTTCTTTATATGTAATTAGTGCTTGATTGTGTTTGTAAATAATGAAGATTACCACTTTAATCTGGGCCTGATACGTGAATGAATGACTGATGTCCTAACACTTCCCGCCACACTCTAAGCGTCCTAATAGTCCGGCGCTTATTTTACAAAAATGATTCGATTTAAGAATTCGTGGTCTAAAAATGTGTGAATTGGTGAGAAAAAATATAATGAAGTTACAGGTTGGTGCAACATTGGATAGCCGTGCCTATGGTGCCAAAAGAGCATCAATGCAGTTATTTTGAATGTTGAATTTTTCGTCACATGCTTATTGAGGCGGCTTGGGGGGTAGTATGTAGATATGAAGATGTAGATGAAGCTATGGGAAAAATCTACCTCGAACATCTGCCACCAACGAAGTGACACAGTTTTATTCTGTAGCTACGTATTTTATTCGACAATACGTGATTTTTGCTTAAATGTCCTCTACCGTTTTTGTTCTCACTTTCCATCTGTATTCTATCTTTAAGACTCCAGCGACATTGCTTGAGATAAATCATGCGGCTCTCAAGACGGAGTTACTTCGGTTTTCTCTGCCGATTTCAATTAACAGCAATGTTTTATCTCTTGTAATTGATTTTCTCTCTACGCTTCTTTAGAAGTAACATTCACGGTGGAGATATCCGAGGAAGATTGATCGCGATCCTGTCTGAATGTGTATGGCGCTGCGTAGGAAGTCTGTCTAGTTGTCCGCCCACTCCTATCCGTAAGAATCCTGGCTCGGAGGAATTATTCATTCCCTCAACCTTTTCGGTTTCCACCTCACATATGTCTTCTGTCTTTTCCGTTTCAAAAATATATCTCTCTCCGTCATTTGGATTGTTCTCTTGAGGTAATGCTAAGGAATGCGCTCAGGCAATACGCCGTCTATGTCCAGTCATTTGAACTATATTCTATTGCCGCTTTGATTCTGGATTCCGTTTGATCTTTCTTTCAGCATGGGGTTTGTAATCTTTGTAATTGAATCACAACATCTATACATCTCTATGAAATGTTACGGTAACTGATCGTGAGCTGTTGAGAATACAAATGGGTCTAATTCATTTTTAGTCAGATCTTATACTCATTCATTTCTTCATTCACAGAGAAAAAGAATTGCAAATGCGAAATTATTGCGGAGATGCCGTCAGTGATAGAGCTATGCTAAAATGGACTGTGTTTCATTAATTTACTCTTTTCTTTTAAAGTTCAGTCCTAAATTCATTTTGTCATTTCAAGGGGTTGAATACCTCAAATTTGTTCGTTAAATAATGATAGTGGTCATATTATGCCTTAAAAAATGATAATACTCTTTGTTTATGGGGTATTTTTACCGACACATGTATGCATATTCAACTGGAATTGGTTTTTACAAAAGAAACTGCGTATTTTTGTGAGCTATGAAGCATTGTTTATTGACATTTTAGGTAGAATGCTGATTGCTGATCAGTGAAGTAGGGTTCAATTGCCGTTGAGTCTTATGAGAAACGAAACCTATAGCATATAACGTTTCCATTGGTACTTCAATTTTAACGCTGAATTTAAAATCACCGAATATCGAGGACCCTTGATAAATATGAAGAGTTTTTTTCGACCGTGTAAAATCCGCATTATATATCTTTTACTTGGCGGCTTAGTGTGGAAGATAGGTATATAGTGGCACCTTATTTTTGTATTCAGTGCAGGAAATAAAACTCAGCGCGTGTACCGAATGAGATAAAATCTTTTGTGTCCGTTTGAGAATGCAGCTCAGAGTGTGTTCTAAGATCTCATGGTTTGAATGTAGGACTGTTTTTTTCTGTAAAAAACGGGCTTGAATTCAACGACCATTTTCTTTTACGCGATTATCATCTTTGCCGCAACATAGCTACAAAATCAACTTCCGTCACGCCCTCTGCTCCACCGAACGAATGTACGCCTCCGAAACTTGCGATTGGGTAATACGAAAGTTGAAGATATCGCCGGAGGTGGCGGTGAGGAGAACTGATATATGGTAGAGGTAGACGGAAGTCTGGATAAATTTTAAATCACTAAAACTGAGTCAAATTCAATTGCCGTTACTTAATACTCGCGCTACAGAATTTCTATGAACATGTGAGAGAAAAATTTGGAAGGATGGGAGATGGTTTCATCAATTGTGTATCATATGCATTTTGTCTTATTCAGTTGACATTTTAGAGAGTGTAAAATGTAATCAGTGAAGCATGCTTTACTACACATCGAAGGAAATTCAGCTACATAACTTGGGTGTGATTGAATCTTTTACTATACGCGACTTTACCCATTTTTATTCTTAGAATCTTGAGGCCTCGTATAAGCCTCCAAAATCAACTTTCAGGGGAAATAAGGCGACTGCTTTCCCTACCGCTATTCTCATCAATTACACAACTTATCAACTTCTTTTTCCCTTATTATCCCCGCGTTTGCACACCAGGGAACTCCCCCTATATTCAGACAGGGGATCGAAAGTTAAGAATATCGCTGAATATGGCGGTGAAGCAAAGAAGTAGTTAGGGAACGGGATGAATGGAGCATGGTCAGAATGAAACTTATTCTGCAAATATTGAGGCATAATTAAATTTTACTCAATAGTCACCCTAGAGAATACGCATGAAATAAATACAGGGAATTTTGAGGGTTAAAAATGTTTTTCTATAATTTATGTCTTCGGTATTTCGTCCCATACAGTAGACGGTTCAGGGCAGTGGCGTAACTGCGGGGGGATGAGGGGATAGATCCCCCCTCCAAAGCCTCAGAAATAAAAATAATATTTAAAGCTATTGTATAGTTTTGACATGCAATAGCTTCATCTGCTTAGAGTTAAATATTTTTTGCCAAAATGATGTAAAATATATTTCATGCAAAATAAAGCGTCTGCTTTCCCTAACGCTATTCTCATCATTTACCCAACTTATCAACTTTCGATATCAACTTCTATTTCTCCTTTTACCCCCACGTTGGTACAAGCGATGCAGTTTTTTTTCACTGCCCAGTTGAGGAAATTAAACTCGGTGCGTACGAACATGCATTAAGTAAGATAATATCTTTGTATGCAAGGCGAATTTGCATACGCAGCACATAGTTTGGTTTTGGAATCTTGAGGTATAGTGTATTACCAATTTCAGGCGAAATCAAGCGACTAATTTCCAAACCCATCCTGCTCACAACACTATCGCAAAATCAACTTCCTTCTCTTAACTTCAGTCCTCCGTGGGTGAACCGGAGAACTCCCCTCTCCCTCTGGTAAGGCAAAGAGAATTCTAGGCCGATCGCAGATGATAGAGATGAGGTAAAGGAGTGGTGAGGGTATAAAAAAGAAAGAGTAAATAAATTAAAAAGGAAACATTAAAGAATAAATGAGGATATCAAGAATAAAGGGTATAATTAAAATTGTGTTTCGCTCACAAAATTTGTACTCGCCCTATAGAATGTCTTATCAAGAATTTCCGAAGGATGAGGAATGCTGTACTGTATAACGTATTTTCTGTATATTCTCAACCTGCTGACGCTTCGGTGAGAAGAATGGGTAATTAGCAGCGCAATTTTTTCCTCCACGCAGTTCATTCGAAAAATCGAACTGTCGTGGTGTGGAATGTTCAAGAACTAGCATCAAGAAATATCAAGGCATAAAAAATGCTCTCCTCTATAACGTATTTTCTGTATTTTCTCAACCACGTAATCCTTCGGCGAGTAGAATGTATAATTAGCAGCGCAGTTTTTTCTGCAGTTCTTTCAGGAGATCGCACTAAGTGTACATATTGAGTGCGACTATCTCTTTTTACGGAATGCAAATTTGCATATTCAACACGTAGTTTTATTTTAGAATATCAGATTTTCTTGTACAACCAAATTCAGAGGAAATCAAGCGAAAATTTTCCCACCGCTATCCTCATCCCTTGCACAACATTATTCCAAAATCACTTCCTTCACTCAACTCTGCTGCTCTGTACGTACGCCTGAGAACTCTCCCTGCCTTTCCGACAAGGCGATGCGAAAGGATATCGCTGAAGATAGCGGTGGGGTAAAGAAGTGGGGGAACGTGGGGAACTATAACTTGTATGAAAGAGGAGGACGGAGGGGGCTGCCTGGTTATCGGGGCGTGGAATGGGTTGGGGGAGGGAGGGGAAAGGAAGGGGTAGGGGGTGGGAGGTACGATAAATCTCCATGGTAACAATCCACCGATCTTATCTGCCAGCACCTGAGCAATGTGGCGGGGGAATTTGAGGAGGAGCCGCGTGTGTGGATGGAACGAAGGCAGGTAGGCTGGAGTTTTCTTGGCGGAGGTGAGAGGTGTTTGTTGCGGTCTACGGATGGGGGAGTTGGAAGCTTCTTGGGGAGGGGAGGAAGGCTCACTCAGATGAGGCAACAAGATACAGTCGAACTTCGATGAGACTTAGCTCCACTTCAAGGAATATTTAGGACATCCATGTTTAGTAAAATAACTAGGAAACAAATTTTCTGAGTAATTTAAAAAAAAGTAATCTACCGGTTAAAGTTGGTGGTTTCCAGCTATACTTCGTGAACATTGCTGAAAATTTTGAAGGAGTAACTTAAACTTTGTTTTTTTTTCTCCACAAAATCATATATTTAACGTTAACATCAATGATTTATTAGATAAAAGTTAACGTCATCTTCTGTCAACCATGGTCGTGTTTTAGTAAATAACTCTGTTGAAAAGCAAAGTTTAAATTTTTCATTCAAAATATTCTACCAATTATATTAGGTTTGCACTAAGTAATTAAGATGCATTCTACAGCTTCCTTTTCCTTCGCGTAATTCTCTATTCAATTCGCAATAAGGGCAACTCCCTTTCATTTTTCTAAAAATTCCATCACCTTCCTTCCTCTCCCTCGTTTACCTAACATTCTTCCCTCCAACACTGTTTTCTACATCCCCTATCCGCTACGTTCTCGCTCCATCCATACTTTCCGTCTCCTCCGTATCTCCTTTAGTCACTTCCTCTCCTCACCCACCATGTTCAGCACTTTGTTGTTCCTCCTTCACTCCGCCCTATTCACCTTCTCCATTCTTTTCCAGGTTGCTAATAACAGTCAGTTTATTTCAATGGAAAATTGCTGAAAACATGCCATAAGAGGACCATGGTCAATCATAGGTTAATGCATGGAACGACAATTCCTGAGAATTTCGCAATAATTTACCATATTCTTCCTCATGTTAGGCAGACCTTTTTTCAGCACTGTATTCAGTTAATTATAATATACCTACAACAGAGTTACATGTGAATACCTTGATTTCTTTCACAAGCCCTACGTTTAAAAATACTCTTCCTTTTTAAAGATGTATATTTCATATTAAATTATAAGCACAAATTTTGATTTATCACGTACTCAGCAGTGGAGGAAAACTATCATTTAAAATCTTAGTGTATTAGCAGTGTTTGTGACGCTAACAGGATTTCTTCTAGCGATAAATAGCCAACGCAATATGTCATTTCCACAAAAATTTTAAATTCGAGACAAATTAGTTCAGATATAGATATTGGGATCCGAGGGAATTTCGATAGTTAGGAGATCCTGAGAAACATGATGGGAAAGGCGCGAAGGTTGGGGGGTCGAAGACTCCATAGAAGTTAGACTTTACCGAGTTGCAGGAGACGGGATGATGTTGCAAGAAGTTAAATAAGGAATACTTTGGAACAGTCTGAGTGGGTGAGCGTATTGGTTTTGAAATCCGCGGCAGGCAAACATGAACGGTGAAGTTTTAGGCACCATCACTTGTGCACGTAAGGGCGCCCTAAGTTTTGCATCGCGAACGATTTGAAGTTGGTCTTATTCGCTCGTCACACGTCGATTCACGTCTCAACAGGAAAGTTAAAAAGTTTGTGTTTACCAGTTAATGGGGTGAGAATGGCATTGAAGTTTATGCTGTCAGGTTAGTAAGAGAGCGATGCTAAACTAGCTACACAAATACACTGGAAGGATTGCATCAAATTCCTCGAGAACAAGTTCATATGCTTGTAAAAAGAACATCTTGATGAAATGGAACTTTGCGTAATGAATTATTTATTGCATGTAAACACTTTCCATCCTCACAGCAACAGGTTATCAATAAAATAGCTGATTTTGGTTCTGCGAGAAGACGCTTTATCGATATATTGTGTAATCTGTTGGTCATCCAACTAGCATTTTTATGAACATACTTCAAAATTTTTCTTGCAGTTTTTATCATTATTCATTTTCCACTGTAGAATTCCTCTCTCATCTCATTCACGTTTTCTAAATGATTCCATAATAATGAGATTTAACAAAAATTCCCTCATCCATTGTAATGCACTCATGGCGCTTTCAGTTTAAGGGCAAATGATTTTGCCATCAGAAAAATATACACTATCTCTGCCAGGTGGCGGATCTATGGGGGGAAGGATAAAGGGGCTATAACCCCCCCCCTTGAGTATCCAATTTACTATAGATAGCATGGTAATTTTTTTACGACCCTTACTAATGGTGCAATGTTAACACACCCCTCCCTCCCTTGTCCCTGTCCTGAATCCGCCACTGTCTCTGCCTATATTCTTTGTTGACTTTTTAATGATAGTGCATTAAATGGCTCCTGCTGTACTTCATTTTTAGCAGACTAATAATAGAAATATAGTAAGTATTATGATATGTATATTGAACATATTCTTGAGTAATCTTCCTAACTAGAACACTCGACTTTTATCAACTTTTATTTAGACGAATCGAGTAGGTATATTAAAATGGTTTCCGCATCACTTGATGAGCATTGATTTGCTAGAGGGTTAGAGATAGTGACCCCAAATCATCATCATGATAAAATTCTTGAACACGAAAAGATATTTTAATTGATTTAAAATAAGGCATTGTTTCTTATTTTGCTTCTAGAACTACGGAAAGGGCGATAGGTAAACATTTCGAGGCATGATTCCCGTAGCCTTCATAGCTTCATAGCTTCAAGCCGGAAAGTTTTGGGTCTAAATCGAGTCTAAAAGGCAAGAGTCGGTTGAGCTTTATGGTCAGAAGCGGTTGTAATGATCCCGACATGAGTTTACTCCGCCTTTTCTGGTCCAGTGCGGTTGAGCGAAATGAGGAAGATCATTGGGTGTGTTCGGGCAAGGGTGCTTAAAGAGAGCAGGGTGGAACGTCTCGGTAGAGATTGTTAGGAAGCTGGTTAAGAGTGACTCCTTGAGACAAAACATTACGTTATCACCAGCACGATATAAATCCAGGTGGAGCTTTAAAGGGGGTATAATAGGACGGGGGAAATGCCGAAACACTGGCTTTGGTGGGTTAAATGGGGCGGGCGGGGAGAATTCAAGAGGAGGAAGGGCGGCAAAATGGAACAAAGGAGTCCGGAGACGTTTTGCGGGGGTTTGGGGGGAGGTTCTTGAGGTCGGGTTTGGGAGGAGGAGAGTCTACGCAGTCGAGAAGTGAAGGGTTTAAGAGGGATGAATAAGGGAGGAGTGTGCGTGTGAGACGGAGTTAAAAAGGTAGCTAAAAAGCGGTTTTTGCAACCCTTCACTTGCCCCATTCAACCGCCATACCCTGTTCGACCGCCCTCCTCTCCGTCTGCGCATGCGTGGGTAAAACAGTCCGCCTTTTTCCGTGGGCCGGTGGCTCGCAAGAATGCGCCTTCGTTATCCCGACGTCAGGCGTGCATATATTAAGGGCGGCGGAGATGTGCAGCCGTAGTACAAGGGGGCGGGTGGGGGGGCGGGGATCGACACCAGCCCTGTCCGTGGTGCCTTTCGATCGTCACGTGACCTTCTCCTCCCCCCACTTAAAAAGACGGAGTGGGCAGGGATTGGACAGCGTCAAAGTCTCCCTTTACCCCCGTGACGAGGACGCCAGTTTGGGACTCTTCGTCTACAGTTTAAAGTAGCATCCTCCCTTATTCTATAGGTTGTGTGCGCTAGTGTGTGGTTACCTCCCTCTCGAGGATGTTGCCATGTCTTTCAAACTTCGACTTTTAACGAGTCTCGCGTCGGGGCGTAGTCTTACCTTCACTGAAATCGAGGAGTTGCATTCACTGATATGAGACAGGTTTTCCCAACTTTCTTTATTGCATAACATATTGTGTGGATGAAATGGGGATCATTCTGTTATAAAAATATAAATTTTCATCTTTAGTAATTCTCCGTAAATTTCTGCGCATTCGATGCATTTTGGCAAGGCGCTTGTGGAAATGCAAATCAAAAAGGCTGATTCCAACATTTTCAATTCTCACTGGTAACTAACTACACTCTCCTTTATTCTCTATGTTCGTAAACGTAATGGTATGCGAAAAATGATAGCAATTAATAATAGTTGTAAATTATATTCGTTAATGGTAACGCAGAATGTATTTGATGAATGGATATGATATAATAATAATAACAGTGCAAATGATAAGGAAACATCAAGAACATAAGTGGTTACTTAATCGAAATAATAGCGATGTGTTCTATAAATATGAGCAGTGCTGGGTGGGTTGGGGTAGACTGAGCTCGGGCTGTTTTATTATAGTGCGATAACATCCTGTAGTCATATATTAAATTCTACTCTTAGTTTCCGAGTTTGTAAACTGTTGAACATTTTAGTTAAATAAAAATTATATCGAAGATAATTTGGTGGCATATTATTTGGCTGTGCTAAGGGTAAAATTTGGATTTTATTGTCGAATAAAGTAGCTACTTAACTAATGGGAAATAACATGCATGAATTACCATGGAATATTAGAGAACATTCGTGTAAGAATAATTTTGCTCTGGCAAAATAATTTCCATCTTCAGTGTTAACATTCGCCATAAAATATGTTAATTTAGCCCTAACGATTTTATGGGGAAATGCTAAAGGTCTGGTGGAGAACGCGTACTCGATGCCTTCTTTGGTATTTAAGGGTGTCTGGGAATGAAATTATCTTTAAATATTAATCAAAAGGGAACATAAAAACCTGCATATGCTCTTATTTTCTTCTCCCTCTACATATTTCCTCAATCATCTTAGTCTTTTGTTCCTTTCTATTTCATCCTTTTATTGAGAATAATTCTCTTAAAACAAAATTGGCTCAATCTTTGAGTACTTATGTATATGTCGAAGAATTTGTTTCATGCAAAATGGAATACATAGACGATATAGTATTCGTTCATTTTATTATTTTTTCATACATCTTGTTTTGACGCATTCACGCGTCATCATCGGGCACTCCCATAAAAGAATACATTAAAGTGGAGATATAACACATCCTATACGCACATTTCATTTTAAATCATTACTTTCTGCAACATCTCACCTTGCAACATCTCGCCTTAAACCGTTGCTTTCATTAGTTTTATGCTCTTTAGGAATTCTTGGAGGCTCAAATTCAAACCCGATATTTTATTTTGATATGCAACATAATGAACATTTCTTGACCATGTCCACATTTATTTAATCATACACTTACGAGGGGCACTCCAAAACTAAAGCACACAATTATCCTGACGCCACAATAGAGTAGTTTCCTTCATCAAAGAAAACAAAGGCATTGTTGCGATTCGTTACCCTACATTAGTGTATTTACAAATTATTTGGTTTTAGAATTCCAGTTTAGACGATTGTTAATGGTCAATTTTAACCTCATTTTAGAAAGGCCAGATTGGTGCCCATACGAATCCACTCCACGTGACGTCACAGGGACATATATTCTATACGAGTTGTCGGGAGTTTTACAGCATCTGAGATCACCAATGCATGCATGTGGCACAGAGCTCAGGGAAACATCTCTTAATAATCACCTATTAAAACTGCTTATGGTCGGAAAGTTTCCTTCGTTTGATAGGGTATTAATAAACCTTATTCAAGCCTAGCGCTAAGTGCTAGCAGCCTGCATCGTAGCGGCACCAAGGTGGCCTCACGCAGAAAAATAGATATCGTCATTTAAAAATCTAAAAGCGTGAAATACGGACTACAAGGGTGATTATCTTTCGATTTAGGCAATAAAAATTTGCTTAAATATAGTGCATAGAAGCATCCTTCCCCCTTCCATTAAAATTTAGTTGGACGCAATACCGATCGTGGCGTGGTAGCAGCTGTTCTATAAGATGGCGGATGCAATTGGTGTTCGTCAAAAGCAACGCGTTGGCTTTCAGTTCCTTTTTTGTGAGCACGAATATTGCAAAAGAGGATCCTCAAGTCGGATTCCGAATGTGTTGTCAACCACCGCGCATTTAAATGGGTTTACAAAAGTCGCCACTCGCGTCCCTGACGTACAAATTGATCCGAGTTTTACGAGGAAATAAATAACAATTAGCGGTTTTAACCGAAATTTATTTACATAATAATATGATTTATTAATTGCATCAAAGCTAAATTCTATTCCTCGCAATTACAATCATTATACTCAAAATATTGAAAAAATTGAATCGCATTGCGCTCATGAGCGCGCTGCGGACCGATTTCTGAGAAGCGATTGAAATGCCACTGAAGTGGCTACAGAAATCACTCTTCTTTTGGATGGAATAGGGCCTCCTCTATACAGCCCCTTGTTTGTGAGAATGATATGGTCGGAGCATTCATGAAAGGTGTATAGAGATGATACCTCGCCTCGACGAAATATCTGGATTGTCTTTCTTCCCTTGTCCCAGCCGTTTGAGCTGTTTCCAGTAGGTATCTGTAATATTCATTTCAGTTTTAGTTTTTGTCTCTGGTTAAAGTATGGCAGGTAGATTATGATTCAGGGGTAAGGGATGTGGTTTGGGAGTTAGGAGGAATTAGGGGTCCTGTGCTCTGCTGTTGGGTTTGGTTGGTAGTTCCAGAGGTTGATGAATTTCCTATTTTCGGTCCGGGGAGTGAATAGGGTGGTTTACTATTATTTTTTATTTCCCAAATCGAAAGATTATTACTCTTGGAGTACGAGTTTCACGCTTTCTGATTTTAAAATGACGATATCTATTTTTCGCGATTAAATGTGAAAAATTTGAAGAGCGCGAAAACGCGACGGCTAAGTATGAATGCAGGGAAATCTCCGTGTGACGTATTTCTGGTTCCAGCTGCCGGCGTGTGAGGTGACCTTAGGGCGAGGCTTGAGCGCTGATACGACGCAGGCTGATAGCAGGTAGCAGAGAACCTTGCTAGCAGGTAGCGCTTGGCTTAAGTAAGACTTAATAATACCCTATCAAACGAAGGGAATTTTCCGACAATAAGCATTTTTAATAGGTGATTATTAAGAGATGTTTCCCTGAGCTCTGTAACTCATGCATTGGTAATCTCAGACGATGTAAAACTCCTATCTACTCGTATAGAAACTAGGTCCCTGTGACGTCACGTGGAGTGGCATCGCATGGGCGCCAATCTGGCCTTTTTCAAATTCGGTTAAAATTGACCATTGCCATTTGTCTAAAGTGGGATTTCTAAAACAAAATACTTTGTATATTATGAATACACTAATGTTGGGTAGCGAATCGCAATCAATGCCTTTCGATTTCTTTGATGAAGGAAACTACCCTATTGCTTGTCATCGGTGACATTGAACAGGAAGTATTGCCTTTTTGTAATTATCAATGGAAGTTTGTAGGCCTGCGATTGATTTTAATTGGATAAATTTTGCTGTGTCAATCGCTGAATCTGCAATTACGTGACTACTTGCCTAAACTGGGATTTATAAAACAAAATAATTTGTATATTATGAATATACTAATTGTGGGTAGAGAATCGCAATCAATGCCTTTCGTTTTCTTTGATGAAGGAAACTACCCCATTTTTGAAGGCGCTGAGCTTAGCTTCAAGTTCGTGAAGTATTGGGGTGATACCTTAGGTCTCTGCGGATGTCCTTATTTCTTATGAACCGGGGGGCGGCTGCTACTTTGCAGATGAGGATGTTCTACAGAGATGATAATGTCGAGTACAGTTAGCCAATGGGCACCAGTGGCGCAGCGAGGGGGGGCTTTGGGGGTTAAACCCCCCCCCCCCCAGAGCTCAGAGAAAAATTTATGTTTAATCCATTTTACTTAATTGGATTGATATTACTAATAGAATAGTGTATGGATCAATAAAATATCCCTAAGAAAGCGGTAAAACTCATTTTAACAAACATTTTAAACCGTTTATCTTAAAATTCCGCAATTTATTAATCTCGCACATACCGCTTATCCTGGTGGATATTCCATACCACCATACGCACCGGTATTAGTTGCACCCCAGCTTTAATTCCTGGCTGCGCCCCTGGTGGGCACAAGGAGTATCTGGTGAGAACGGCACGCCAATGTCGAAGATCGTGGACGCGGCGGTAGACCTTATACTGCACAAACACATCTCATTATTCAGTGCGCCGAGTCAGAGTTTAACCGAACAGGAATACACGTCTTACTTCCGAGGTGGCGAAAGGCAGTTGAAAGAGAAGGAGATTATGCTAAAAAGTGACGCGGTGTTTATTTATTTATTTCCATTACCCCATAAACATCACATTTACGGCCTTTACAATGGGGCATTAACAATTAACAATGAAGGTCGTTCAAACACGCCCATGCCATGGATAAGGGTAACTTACTCAGGCGGGACTCGAACCCGCGACCTTCCGTTTGGCAGTCGAGGACTTTACCCCGCCGCCACCGAGGCCGGAAAGGATGTGCTATTACACTGTAAAAATTGGAAGTTTTCCATTGTCTAGAATAAATGTGTAGTGATAGGAAATTTGGGTGCATTAGTTATGGAGTGACCTTCGAATTAATTATTTAGAGGGAAGTGATTCATGACGTCATCATGAATCAATTCCCTCACTCCCACTGCCTCACTTAAACCTTTAGCAGTTATTCCTCCTTCTCTCTACCTAATTTCCCAAATCTATTAAATCCCCCTTTCCCTGCAAACTCTACCTCATCCCTCTACCCCTGAAGTATACATATTGGCTGTAGCCGGAGGCATTTACATTAGAAATAGCGTTATGTACCGAAACCTGGATCTGTTGGAATAAATATATGTGGAAATAGATAGCTACTTTTCATTATGTTAAATATCAAAGAGTTCCGTCGAATTACGCTGGAAGCTATAATATTTTATTACCATCTTTGTTACTGGTGTTCCAACGCATCATGTTTACGGAGACGCTGCGCCGATTTTACTTACCCCTTCAAAATTTGCTCTCATCGAATGGAAATAGACAAGTACTTTTCATTATTAAATACCAAATATTAAGCTGGATTATGCCGGAAACTGCAATCTTTTATTTTCATCTACGTTACTGGTTTTCCAACGGTTCATGTTTATCGAGACGCTGCGCCGATGTTTGTCCCCTTTGCCCCTTCAAAATGTACTCTCATCGATTAGAAAAAAATAACAAAGGACGGAGAATACGCGCGGCATCTGCGCCGTCGCTGTGGGCTAATTTTTATTCGGTCCTCAACCGTAAACGCAGCCAAGCTGTGACTTGTCGCAGCGCACCATAATTTCTTTTCGTCCTCACCAAAGCACCCCGTCCCCCTCCTGCTTCTCTTGCCCCTTTTCCGAGCCTCCGGAATTCTCCGAAGTCCGAGAGTGAGAGAGGAAAAATAAGAACCGTTCACACACGGACATATTAATCGGTGACTTATTCCGGGGAAGTAATAACCATTAGATCCGCGCTTTTACGACGCAGGGATGGCGGGCAAAAAGGGAGCAAAATAAATAAAGGGGGGGATCGCATCGCAATTTCCTCACGAGCCATATAACCCACCGACGTTCTATGCAACCACCGCATTTGCTCCTCCCATTGCCGGACCTCCTAAAAACTCCCTTCCCGTCTTTTCCCAGCCTCTCTCCCACCCCTAAAAATCCTTTTTCTCCCCCCACTCAACCCCGACACCCTTTTCGAATCTTTCCCAAATCCGCGACCGCAAACTCCCACTACTTTCGTCTCGCTCGCCCCGACCTCCTATCCTCCCGTATCCACTCACACGAACACCATCGCACACCCCTTCTGCCACTTCAGCAATTTTAGCGCCTAGGACACAGCGGTGTAGTAGAGTGAGAGCAGGGAGAATAGCCACTACGGCACAATATTTGAATTTCCAGTGCTGCTTTACACACACTATCTGTGTAACTATCACTCCTGATCGTAAAAAAAGTGCTGAAGGTATTCTTGATACTCAAAAGTTAGAATAAAACTTGGTTGAAATTCGTAAAAAATGGCGTTCTACGCGCTATCTCTGAAATAATATCACTCATAGTCATACAAATAGTGCTGTAGGCATTCTTGGTACCCAAAAATTGACTGGCTTGAAATTCGCAAAAAATGTTTTTTCCTAGAAAATTGCATAAGCTGAAATAGTTTCATCTCATGTACAAAAAAGGCTGAATCTTTTATAAGATACCTCAAAATCTCATGATATTGATGATAATTCAAAAACATTTTAATCTGGAAGGGCTATGGTGGAAAAAGAATTGATGGCAAACATTGATAAAAAAACGAACTTCTACCGCTGCCATTTTTGTGTCTAAGACGTTATAGACTGGTGTAGTGGAGCCGGTTTTTACAACGCGGATAATATGTTTTGCATGGAAACATTATAGACTCTAGTTTTTATCCAATATGATTTGTTACTCATTTTTTCGTAAAAATAACAAAAAACTACCTGCTTAATGACTAAAAAGTTTTCCTTATGCACCAAGTGAAGCGGTAAGAATATCTACAGTTTTTATTAGTTTAAAGTAGCCTTCGCCAATGTCAATCTCATTACGTTAATAAAAAACTAAAATAAAATCAGGAGCCTTCACTTATTTAATTTAAAAGCACTGATCCTGATTGCAAGTTCTTTGGCTCCTTTGTGAATAATTCAAATTGATTTATCCGTAATTTTAAAAATACGTTTTAATGTGAAAACAGAGAATATAAATTAAGGATTGCTTATTTAATTTTTTCAGTTTATATGGTGGAAGCCAATGCTATTTTTGCTATTGCTATCTAAATTTTTGAATGTCTTGTATGATATACGGCGTGATGTGGAGGAAATTCTTAATATTATTAACTAATATAACTTTCCGTGCGGAAGACTTCTTAAGCAGTAATGCCACCTCTTAGCCCATGGCGAAAGACTGCTTGTAGAGTCATGGGGCCTTTGACGGTTCTTTCGTTTCCTCCACCATATTGCCGCAAGGTAGGGTTCTTCTTTCGGCCCGTCGGCATCAATTGCACCCCAAGCGTCGTTAAGGAAGCAGTCGTTCTTGGATCCATCACTGTTTTTGTTACACGCTTTGAAATTTTGAAGGAAACTTTTCTCTGTAATTTTCAATGGGCTCCAAAGTACTCGGTTTTCCAATTTTATTTTTGTGAGAATTTTTTAATTGCGAATGGTAATACTATTAACATAAAA
This sequence comes from Ischnura elegans, assembly GCF_921293095.1. Classification (NCBI taxonomy): domain Eukaryota; kingdom Metazoa; phylum Arthropoda; class Insecta; order Odonata; family Coenagrionidae; genus Ischnura; species Ischnura elegans. The sequence goes on along the minus strand of NC_060256.1, from coordinate 82,681,200 downwards.
TCTTTATTAAATCTGAAACTATCATTTTTAAATATAATATGAACATTGTCTATTAGAGTCCATTGTAATTAAAGTTGGCCTAAAATCTTTATTGTTTGCTCTCAAATAGTTTTTTGTGATCTAAATCAACAATATTTCGCGAAAAATAACATTAGAGCAAGACATCTAATGGAATAAACTATTTTTGTTTTGGTTAGCCTAAGTAATCACATAAACTATGGCAAATGATTGCTTAAGAAGTCAAGAAATTTTTTTAAGAAAAATGTTTTTTTTTCGCAGAAATGTCATAATATGATATCATTGTACGGATATAGTCTTATAAATACGAGATTATCGAAATAATAGATTCGCCATTGAACATGAATTCCAAATTTACACCCCCACGGAAAGTGAGCCATTGCAACAAGACGAATCCTGTGGAAACATTGTAATTTCTCGTATAACTAAAATTTTTGAAACAAAAAAACAGGAAATTTTGAACCCCCCCCCCGAATTTTTCACCGCTTGTTTCCTTGCTTAGAGCTTCGGTAGAACTAATTTTAAGCTTTCCGCTCCTGCGCTAATCCGTATCTTCTTTGCACCCCCTGCCCCACGCACTAGATCTCCACTCTTGCAAAAAAAATAGGTAGAAAAAAAATATTTCTCACTTGCCGTTCATGGGAAAATCTTCCCCTCCCTTCCCCTCTATGCCTTCGATGCGATCTAACCCACCCATTTCCATCCTCTAGCTCTCCGGGCCTTTTCTCGGCCGCAAACGACCTCCCTACAGTCCACCATGAACCACATCGGCCCTATATTTTACGCCCCCGCAGCCGTGAAAAACCTTTTCCTCCGGCGCCCACCCCTACTAGCGGCCTCCCTCCACATCCAGGGCCCTCAACGGACCTCCCCCACCATCCCTCCCTTGCACACACCCCTCTTCTGAATACCCCTGGCACTCCAAACTCATTTCTTCCCTGGCTCTCTCTTCCACTACAGGTTAATCCTCCCGCAAGCAATTAATTAACGATCCATCCCCTTCTCCCCGCTCGCTAATTTACAAATGGTCCCCCCCTCAAGGCGGCTTAGCCTTTATTTTTTTCCGTTATTTATACATGCACTAGTAAATATGTGCATATATGACTGATTATGTAAAATGACGTTTAAATGTACACTTCCGTGTATCTATAGAGACACAAACATAAATGAGAAGCAACTCACTGGCTTTTGCAGGCGTAAACACAGGGGAATATGTGCATTTGTGATTAATTATGTAAAATGACGTTTAAAAATACACTTCTGTGTATCTATAAAGACACTAACATACATAAGACGCATCTCATTGGCACTTGCAGATAAAAACACTGGTAAATATGTAACTTCATGATTAACTATGTGAAATGACGTTTGAAAGTACAGTCCGTATATATACAAAGACATATACATACATAAGACACAGCTCACTAGCAGTAGCGTACATGAACATGAGTGCGTGTGTCAGGGTTGCTTTTATTTCTTCTGTCTTCGGAATAGAAAATTCACGTGGCACTTATTTCACTCACGTTATATTTCCGACCGCAGTTTTGACAATGTTATCTCTATGACAACCACCTTGATAAAGACATGACACTGTCGCAGACTAAGACGGGAATAAAGTGGAACGTGCCAATGTAATTTTCTTTGCCTGTTTCATGGCTTCCTCGAGTAATGCCGCAAACGTCGAGCATTGTTCTTCTGCCTCATTGACTAGGTATTGAAGACCTCTGTCGACACGCGTTTAGCTAGTATATTTACAATGGCACCGATTTTCTTATACCACAAACCTTCTGATAATGCTCAGGCATGGTTAAACACTTAGCCAAAAGATGTTCCAAGTCATGCATAGATATGACTCTTCCACCAGACATGTTATGTTTCACTGTGTAGTTATGGTTGATGGTTCATCTAGGATGGAAACAATTAATTGGATAAATATTTTAAAATATGTAAAGCATGTGTATGTATACAGCATATCTTTATGCACCACATACGCAAGACGTTACGCACCAACACTCGCGTATAATGTGAGGCATATGTAACGGGCGCATCTCCCATCTTTATATATTTTTTTGGCTTTATGTGAAGGCGTCGGTGGGAGAAATGGCGTGCATTAATGCCGGGAAAGTGTGTTTTTGGTAGGTTATGGGTTGCGGTGGAGAAACTGTGGGTTCGGCATAGAGGATAGGAGCGGGGGCGGCCAGGGGGTGGGCTAGGGGATGCATGTGGGAGAAGGGGGGTTACAAGAGGCGGGAGCATCTCTTTTGTGAGCGCAGGGGAAGGGGGTTGAACACTTCATGAGGGCCGTTTGGAATATTAAACTTTTTCGCGTGATAGGTGGAGGTGGTGGCAAGGAAGAGAAGCGAAGGGCGAAAAAAAGGGGTGGTTGCAGTAGTTCCCGAGAGATGGCAGAGTTTCGGAAGAAGCTTGATGAACGGAAGGGGAGAAAGAGAGGCATCGTGAAATATGAAAAAATGAGACAAGGAGAAAAATAAGTGTGTTGGAATAAAAAATGTAAACATATGTAAATAGTGTAAATGGTTCAAGTCACTATCACTAAACAGAGACACAAAAAGAAACACTCACACGGGAAATTTTTTTTACGTGCACCTCATTTTTCCAAAACTTTATGTGTGTGTTTATATACATATTGATGGCTAAGTTCTAACAACACGTATCTCAAAATTTAGCCAGTTTAAGACAGATATCTTAAACAAAGTGTAATGACATTTAAAAATAAAATTCAAAGCAAAAAATAACCCTTCGTCTGCAAATGTATGTTTTTTTTACATTTTTATGAATTTTTGGTTTTCAATTTCCGTATGAAATTAAAAATATCAAGTTTCTTTTTCTCTCCTGAAAATTTGCTATTTTTGAGATAGGAGTTATTAGAACTTAACTATCGATATGTGTGTGTGTGTGTGTACAAATCTCTATGTATGTATGTACGTCTTTGGAGGAGCTTCCACCTTTTCCCTCCTGAGTTATGACGTTAGCTGCTCCCGTGCTTTTCGAGCTCGTAAATTAATGTTGACGCTAAATTCGTCTTCGCCTCCCGTTCGAACTCCCTTTTTACCTCATCTACTCACCACCTTCCTGCCCCACGTCTCCATCGCGGTCGCCGAGGGTGGGAAGGGGTCCTTGGCGACGTGTCGCGGTCACGCTCAGTCTTTTGTTTTATTTCCCACCTCTCACGCTTCCTCACCCGCTCATTCCGCCACCTTTCCGCTTCTTCTTTTTGCCTCGAGATGGCGTCGGGACGTTCCTTTCTTCCACCGAAGACAATTTCGTCGGCGATGGGAATTGGTAGGAGGGAGAAAGAAATGAGACAAGTGTTTCCTTCGGCGGAATCTGGTAGTCATGGAGTTCGGTTTCCCCGTGCGTGTCCGACAGCGTTCGTCGCAAATAAATCGTCGGGTTGACACGTGAGGAATGAAAGTATGACATGGAGCTAATGGCGTGCGACCTAAAATGTATTTTTTATCTGATCGGAGCCGTGGGTATCGTATCCGTGATGTCTTCGTTAAGGCTGGATCCTTTTATTGGACCCTCATCTTTCTCGTTCCTTCACATACACCTTGTAAACCTTCTTGCCGGCTTCTGATGTATCATAGCTTATCGCATCTGGCTCGTTCAATTATAAATAAAGTGTTATCGATGGCTGCAGACTTAAGTGCGTTCCTTGATCGTTGATAATTCACGGCTGGTAACTGGAAATATATTATTCTTCAACTTGTCGAAGGCGATTGATGAATTGTACTTCAATGTAAATTTCAGTGCAGAGGTTGAGTCTCATGAAAGGAATTTCTCGCTGTCAAGGAACGAATCTAGTTACCGAATCCTCTTAGCCGTTTCATTAATTTCCATGTGGATTTTTTATCCTTTTTTTAAAGCAAGTGGATTTCTTCGAATGGAGTTGTATTCACGAGCATACTTCCTTATACTTTTACTTCATTATTTATTCCAGTTATTTTTTTTGACATTCGAGTATAAGCTGAATCAGATTTTTTTCTCTGATTTCAAATTAAAAATTAGGGGTGCTATTGGTGGTGTAAAATATATTTCTTTACGGTGAAATTTGTACGATACTATCCCACACTATCATGGAAAAATTTCACAAAGTTTTCCATTATAGTAAGTGTTGTATTAAATAATTAAAACATTCCATATTTCAAGTATTGAGCAACTACATTCATCAATTTTTAAAAAACACATCATAACCGATATCTTCACCCTGGGATTGGGTCATATTTGTAAGAGATGAGGATAGTAGATGTGCAAATCAGTTTTTTAGAAGCTCAAGTCGTAAAGCGATGTTCTTAGGTCACAATTGAAATAGAAAATTTGTCATAAAATTTGAGGAACATCTGAATCAATCGGCAAAACACAACTTGAGGAAAACTCATATTTCAGCATAATTTGCGCCAGGATATATTCAAATTAACTTCCCAGAAATTATGGGATTTAACATAAAAATGGAATCAATTGCGTACTCGTTGGTTACTGCAGTTGCACAGAAGGTAAGAAAATCTCAAACATAAATATTAACTTGGTATATTTCCTAGATCTAATTAATACTGTTAGAAGAGGCGTCAATAAAGTTCTAAGGAAACGTAAGTTTTATAACAGAACGACTTTTTGTACGAAGGAAAGCGAAGTCACCATAAGACATGACCAGCATCAGTTGTAAACAGTGGCGGATACGTATGGGGGCGCGCGCCCCCCCCTTTGCGGGGCCGTCCATATTGTCAAACATTGCAGAACCACAATTGTAACTTTTTTACATCATAAGATGGCTTTGTCTTGTATGTGAGTATAATCACTTTAATTAAAAATTTCTTAAACTTTGCATGTGACTTGATTATTTTTTACTACGATACTCGGGATAACTCAGGATATCTTTTGCGTCTCCCCCCCCCCTTGAGTTTTTCTGTACCCACTACCGGTTGTAACCAGAATAGTGGTCCTATCTGTAAAGCCAGCATTTGAGATATTGAAAGAAAAGTAGAACAAAAGAAGAATAGACAAATTTTAAGGCATTAATAATTAAAATTTCGTAAATCAGTGAATGTTAAATGGTAGAAATGGAGCGATTAAAAAAAAGTAGTAATGAGGCAAGGTAATGAAATGATTTTACGGTAATTGACGAAGTTTACTCAGTGATTTAATCCGAAGGCTGGTTTGGTCAGGTGAGGGTAGAGTTCACCCTCGACAAAGTCACACGCGTGTGAATTTCTCAAATTCAATGTGTGGTGGCTGATTTCTTTACCTATGGCGCCTCGCACTTCGATGGTTATGTTTGTGGGTGTCCGAAGGCTTCAGCCGGGTTTTGAACTCGGGACCAATCGATCTAACGCCAAGCGCTCTTCTCTGAAGGCTACCCTTCTCCCAGCCGAAGGAAGAAATAAAGTAATTTTGATTATTGAAATGATGCGTTAACGTAGAAGAACGTTTATGTTAGAAGAATGGGAGTGAAATAATCTGAACAAAGCCATTCGTAGCAGAATAATACACCTTGACGGGCAAATTCTGAACATATCATCCTCTTGGTTGATATTGACACTAAATACATGCATGGAAAAATTTATCTTCGTATGAAATTATTAAGATTTTTAAGAATATCCTTATTTCAAAACACAGTCATTTTTTCTGGTGATACATGAAGTTTATGAACTATGGTGTTATGAAATGATTTTTATCAGCTGAAATTAATATTTTTTGATCATAAGATATGCCAAAATTTCGATATTGAAAATTCAAAATTATTTATTTCAATTCGAAAAGTTACGTTTTATTACCGCAAAATTCGCCGAGCGGGATTTTGGGGATAAATAGTTGAAAAAATTAATGTAACGTTGAATTGGAAAATCACTCGCCTAGCATGCATAGCACGCATGTCTTTTTCCTTTATTAATATCTGTGGAAAACATTCATATTATTCTGGGAAAATAATCACATGGTCGTCTACACGCGGAATATTTCTCGTGGTGTAACACACTTTGGCTGGCGCGCACGAGAACTAAGGGGTTTCTAGCCGGCCACCTCCTTTTTAACCGTCAGACATCCTGCACTCGAGGTCCCCTAACGGCCTGCTACACGCAAAACCGTCCCATTGGGGCCGGAGGACATTCATAATAAATCGGGGACATTCGGGCAAGTGCGAAAAAACCGCAAACACGACTCACTGGCCGTGATGTACGGTCGCCACCCCATCCGAACGGAAACGAAGGGAAGGAGCGGTAAAAAAAAGAGCATCGGGGACTAGGCGGGAAAAGGGTGCTGCCCTCTCTCTCTCTCTGGGTGGCTATATGGAAGGGAAAATATAAAAAAAGAAGAGCTGGGAGCGGAGCAAGAAGTTAAGGTTGGAGGCCGCGAGATCTACTGGCAATAATAAGCGCCGCGACACTGTATATTTCCATTATCCTCACCCACACACGAGGGCAGGGCCGACCACCACCGTCCTCAACTTCCCCGCCCCTAAACCTCCAACAGCTTCCGACGCCAACCCCATCTAGCGCCCGGAAAACACACCTCCTCACACCGTCCCCACGTTAGACCACCGCGCCGACCGCACCAAATTTCTATGCAGCCACACCTTTTCATTGCCCGCAACACTTAATCTCACCGTCGCTAATGCCTCACTAAAGTTTACGCTTACTTTGCGCTCTTATCCAAGGAATTTTTAATCCCCTCTCATCCCAACCTCTCTTTCCCTTGTTCTTTTGCCTTCCCCGGACCCAGCTCATCCCATCTCGTCCTCGAAACCTCCTGTGGGATTATCGGGAAAATATAAAAAAGACCGATACTTGAGGGTGGTGGTGGTAGCCGTGCGACCAAGGGATACGTTTAGCTTTTGTTTTCCTCCCTTTTAGCCGTTATGTCTTTTTTTCCGTTTCGGAGAAGCTTAATTACTCTCGCCTGGTGTTGAGTTTATAAGAATTGAGCTGCCGTTGGGTGGAGGAGGGCTGCCTATTGGTTCTTCGGTCCACGGCGTTATTTTGCGGTGAAAGATTGGATTATCGGCTGCTTCGCGGAAGTGGGAGTTTAATGTTTTTCAAGTTCGTTCCTAATTATCGCCCTGATAAATTTCGGTATAGAGATCAATTAGTGGGGACATTAAGCTGGGGGGATAGGGTGGGAGAGAGTTGAGAAATTTAAACGCTTATTACTCTTTGTTTTTCCGTGCAAATGCCTCATCCATCCGTTTAGGGTGCCGTCGATATTTTACACCCTTACCGCGAAGTAATGGACTGAGTAACGTTCATTTGCCTGGTTGCGGTTCGGTTTCCACGCTTCATTCGATAAGTTCCGTCGGTTCATAGGTCCCGCAAAAAATCTTGCGCCAAAGGAGTTCTTAAACGCGTATCTCATGGATAATGAAGTCATGGATGATGATGTATTTTCGGTATCTAGTATCTTCTGCTTCTTATTTTTTGCCCATTGTTTTTATTTTGCTGCATATTATCTGCTAGATAAAAGCTCTTTTGGGCATTGTCGTTTTGGGTTAAAACATTTGCCGGCGTTCTTTAGGTTCAAGATTTGTCCTTGGATAGCATTGTTCTTTCGCACCTCATCTTCATGGCTTCTAATCTCTGCATTTCCTTCTTGTTGAGGGCGGCGGCTTCGACTCTTCGAGACCTGCATCATCAGATTTGCTTATTATTGTTAGCGTATAGGAAGCAGTCAAGTACAATAAAATAGTTTATATTGTATCGATTCCCTTAAGATTCCAAAGAAATTCTTGGTCAGGAGAGCGTCTGAGGTCACCTTTCTTTCTAATGACTCTTGTAGTTTTTTAGCAACTAAACAATATGGTGAAGCTTAAGATCACAATTTACTAGGAAGGGATCTTTGCAAAGTAATTTTGTCGCTCAGCTCCAATATGGTCACATCTTAGTTTTATTTCCTTACCATTGTTCAGGTTCTCCGTGAATTTCACCTATACTTCCCCTGTTTTAGTATAAAAGGCCTACTTATTAATATAGGGCATAAATGAAGTTTTTGAAGGCCTACTTATTAATATAGGGCATAAATGTAGGTTTTGATTTTATAACATTCGTTATAAATTATTCGGATTATTATAGGTATTTATTTTAAGAATCAAAATTGGAAATAAAATATATAGGCATGATGGATTGAGATATGTGAAAATAAAATAACTACTATATCGTCCCCCCATATTTTTGACCAAGGAGAAACAGCGGGAGTATGAGGCCAAATCTGCTGAACTGCTAAAATTTGGTGGAGTTGGTCTTAGGGTTGGCTAGATCAAAATCCCAAAAAATCTCACAAGGGAAACATGCTGCCATATGTGAAAATCGGCCGTTATCTACGTCTACATTATACCCTGTGAGCCACCTCTTGGGTGTTTGGCAGGGGGGGTGATAAATTAACAGCATGCAATAGGATTCCCTCATGAGCACTACATGGTACAAAAACGTTACTCATGCTAACAAATTATACTACCGCATTCATTCATAGGCATAACTTGCCAACTACTCATTAGGTTTTCTGCCAACAAAGCTGGCACACACAAAGCATGCTACCAGAATAATTAAGAAAATTCAGGTCACATCTTTTCGCACATAGCATAACATACAGATTATTACATATATTTTTTTGTTCTATCATTAATAAAACACAAAGCTAAGCATAACTTAATCAATCAACACCGGTGCCCCTGCCACCTGTTATCTTGGATTTCCTACAAAGCATCATTTTAAGCGCAATAAATTCGTATCTAAGAGTTCGGTAAACTTAAGATTTGATCAGTATCGTTAGTTAAAGTAAAGAAAACAATAAAATGCAGTTTATTTGGCATTAATATTCATAGTATGCAGATGAAACGCTTGATCAGAGTAGCGTCTAAGGTTAGCTATGCTTATTTTTATCTTTTATGACTCTTATAGTTTAAAAGAATGATAATTAGATGCCAAAGTTATTGTTTTAAAAGAATATGCAATAATTTTTTAGCAGTATGTGTCAATACTGCAATTTCTAATTGAGGGTAACAAATAATTTATGGAATCAGGTAAGAGTTTCGTTTACCTTTCGAGTCTTCTGAGTCACATGTGACTCATCAGGAGGCTCCATACCTTTTACTATTCTCATTTTAGCGAGTAAAATACAAATTAAAATGAGTTATTATAAATTACATGGCATAAAAATTATCGCATTAATATTTTAGTTGTTCTATCATTAATAAACAAATTAAAGCATAATTTAATGAATTCACACCGGTGCATCTCCCATCGTAACAAAATCACAACACCGAAAAAAATTTTAAAATAAAATTATGGAATATTAAAAGTTAAATCAGGTAAAATAATGAATTCATAATACTTGAGATATCATGTATTAGTAAAAATAGCGTTTTCATGGTGTAGCATGTATTAACGTGAAACTGTTACAAAAAATTTATAAAATAATTTACAGTGAGATATTATGTTTTAGTTTACAATTGATTATTAATCTTAAAAGTTTCATTGAACAATAGGAAATTACAACAATAATTGATGTATTTTATAAATGCTATTCTCAAGAAGGCATTTTTCCCATTCATGCGCAGTCCTCAGGCAAGCTTTTGACATTGAACAGGCAGATAAAAGGGGGTTGCAGTATGTGGGAGGGATTAGGGAGTTGAGCGGTGAGGAAAGTGTGCACGTGGCAAGCAGAATGGCTGACGTAGTGACTTAAACAAGGGGACGGCATAGAAGGAATACATTGGGAGTACACAAAAAATCTAAATTTGGCGTTACAAATCGTAAAAATTAGCTCGACGGCGCTATCTTTGCACCTCCGACGAGCGGATTTCAGAAATAAGACTATTCGATTCAACAAATCATTTTCGGCGCATTGCTTTAACCTTTACGTAGTATTATTATCGTATTATTTATACTGTAGGTAATTAGGCTATGGTGTGTTCCGTGTCAACACGCCTGTTCTCCAAGAGACGCCGAAGTACTGAAAACAAAAAAAAATTACTTAGTTGCATTACGGAAAATAATTTTTAAAAATCTTTATCTAATATTCACTGCGACATAATCGTTAAATTTTTTGTAAGAGGCTAAATTATTATGTAGGCGCGCTCATAAGATTTCTTGGGACCCGCGAAAAATATCCCAAACTCGCCTATGACTGAATGGACGATATGTGTCGAACTGGATGATTAGATATTAAGTTTTCCTGGATATCACACGATTACTTATACCTTTTCTTTTTCTTACAGAGCGCGACCCGGGTTTCAATGAATTATCATCATCTTCAGGCGCAAATGATAATGATGAATCAAGATGATGATAATTCATTGAAACCCGGGTCGCGCTCTGTAAAAAAAAGGAGTGGTATAAGTAATTGTGTGATATCCAGGAAAACTTATAATGGAATACCAGGGATGCCGGCACACAAAAAAAATTGGGAGGGGCCCAACCGGGGATCTTGCCTGTGGAAATTTTATAAGTAGTTAGTATTAAGTTTTTTAAGCAATTTAGAAAAGTTATATGATCAACATTAGAACCCTGATGACTCGAATCTCCATATCTGGACACTCCGGGGAAAATTGACAAGCCCGACACATTTTTTCTCACACCCATAACGAAATTTTGAGGGGGCTCGGGCCCCATGGAGTCGGCGCCACTGTGGAATACCACAAAGTTAATCAAGAGTTAGTGAATTTTGGATTAGATATTCTTAGATTTGATAACAATATTTTCTTGGTGGGATAAAATAAAATAAGATGCTCACCACGTTCTCCTTGAAAAAATTAATTACTGCTAACCTTGGGCCTCGCACTGCGTTCTCCAAACATGCTTCGTCTCCCTTATGAATATGCAAGCCCGGGGCACATCTGTCAGTTGGAATATATATAGTTGGCGCGAGCGTTCCAAAGACCAATGCGCGCGAGCTACTGCGTCAAAAAATTCTCATAGTTTAGCTGTCACTTTGAATAATAGTCGGCCCTTGGTCATTCACGAACTTCCATCTCTCCGGCCAACCCTTATACCTTCTCTTCAGTGGCACTTTCCTATGCATTAAGCCGTGTTCTCGTCCGAGAAAGGGTTGTGAAGGGTGTGGGGTGAGGTAGAAGGAGTGACAGGCAGGGTTGGGGGGTGCTTGATGCTGAAAAGGGCTACTTCAGAGATGTACGCCCATTTTTGGAGCCGAGCCAAAAGCAATGGCAGAAAGAGGATACGTTGCATCTTAAGGGGGTGTTACAGTCAGACCATTAGAATCAATATGAATATTTCGAGCACCTGATAGATCTACGCCCACCCAGGGCCCATGCACGAATTATACATTGTGTTGGTGAAGCGATTTTATTTTTATTTGGTACTTCAATTGGGATACTTACGTACTCGAGGACTTTCACGCATTAGGTACACAGTGAGACACATGTTTTGACTACTTTGAGTACTTCTCCATACGCGTGAGCCATTAGCGGCGAAATTCAATAGAAATACCGAATGCTGAGCAGCATTAATGAAGTAAGTCAAAAGTTGATGAAACACACCGTGGAAAATGTTGTAATTTCCTCCATAGATATTTCATGGAATGTTTATTCTGCATCTTAGTAAAAGATAATTTTACCCTCACTAGGAATTGCGAAAGCCTCAAAGACCATATTGTTTCCAATTCCCTATTGGAGCTTTATATTTTCGGTGAGTGAAATTCTCTCACTTATTTGTAAATTATTAATTAGCCGCTATGATAATGTAATCATTTTTGTTTTCTTTATGGTGTGCTAATGACTCCAAATTATTTACCATTTCCTAATCAATCTTTGCTGCATTCTTCCTATCATGTAATTTTCAGATGATAAAATACGAATTTACAATAAAAAGGCTTATTAGGTAGCCTTCTATATTGATCGTAAGGTATGTACTGTTCAATAGTTAGGTAGCCTTCAATGGAGCATCGAGTTCACATGTTAAGTATGCTGCTCTGCCTGCGCTAGTGATGAAGTGAGGAGATCTCTTAGGAATAAAGGGACTAATAATAACAACATCTGTACATAACGATGATGGGTTTGGTTCAATGCGACACAATATGAGAGAAAATAATTAATTTGGTTATTTTAAAGAAAAAAACGTGGATATATGTCAGCCATCCAATGAATTTATTTATGTAGTTGCGGTTATTAAAGAATACAGTTGAACGTGATACATTACAGAACTAATTTCAAACTTTTCTAATTTCATTCAAAGTAGTCATGGATGACGATCGAGTTAATTTGGGCACTAATTTCTACCTAGGAGCACCTCTATCAATTCTTTCATTCTTTACATTGCTAATTCGACGGTTTTTAATTTAACTGTCCAAAAATGTATTTTTTTTCATGGTATGCATCCACTTCCAAGATCGAAGAGACTCCCTAGTGTTTCTGTATCGAAATCCATAGTAAACTTTATTATGAGAGTAAAACTTAGCACAAATCTACTCGTTTTCCGAAATAAAGAAACGCGATGGTGGGAATTTGATACCATAAACAAGGCCTTGATGAATATACCTTGATAATGGCAGTAAGTGCCGAAAATTTTATTTCCATTTTTACGCGTTATATAAGGAAATAGTATTATATACTACCATATTTTCGGTCAGTGAAATTCTATCACTTATTTGCCAATTATTAGTTAGCCACTATGATAATGCAATCATTTGTTTTCTTTATGGTGTCCTACTGACTCAAATTTAATGATTACAATTTTATTTTTGATTTCTCTCAGAGATATTCTTTGATTAGGCCCTTGATTTTTAATCCCTTTAAACCTGAAAGAGCTAGGACGTAGGCATGATGGGAAGCTTTGGTACTTACTCATTCTTCCTCGAACTGTTCTGCATCTCCTTAGAGAAATATTTAAGTGCTTGGTACTGATTCTACCTGAAAATAACGGCAATGCCGTGAAACTCGCTCTCTGGGAGGGACTCAATCACTCCTATATCCCCACTAAAGGAAAATTCTTTTCAAACATTCTTTCGCTAAATGAAGCCTAAAAATGAATGAGTGGAAAGAAAAAGGAGAGAACGCGTGCAATAAATGGTGCACTACATAATGGAGTTTCGTTTTAGTAAAAAATCATTTTGGGAAGAAATCGCAGCGAAATAAATTATCCAACTAATCTAGCCATCCTAAGTTTTGAAAAACTAAATTTTACTTAGCCAAACTACTTGAACATTCTGTCAAATTATGCGCGTATTTTTATGGTGCTTACTACATCATACTGTCATAGTCATGGATCGTCAGTTTTGTGTTGCAAAAATTAGTTAATTATTCACTCTCTTAACGCACTTACTGCAAAGTAAATTAATGTCATAAACCAACTCCAATCATTTAAAAATAGGTTTTGTCTCCCAAAATTCTTGATATTGCTATCAAATTATTCGGTAGAAATAGCATTTATTTACTTAACAACGCTGTCTATCCTTTAGCTCACTTTCTCTTGAATAATAAAATTTCATCAACCATTCCTTCGTAATTGTTATGAAAAAATTGGTTGTTTACAGTCAATTCTCTTGCTTCTGGTATCAACTTACGCAAAATATAAGTTTTTATATACACCAATGATAAAGATCGCCATGAAAATATATTTGGCTACACGCCTGACCGGGAATTTGGAAATTTGGGTTCGATTCCGGCTAAACCAAATATTTTTTCACGACGAAATTCATCCTTGGTGAGTATAAATTTACAACCGTGAGGTGATTCCGTACAAAGTCACTTATTTCATGTAGTGATTAGTTTTTATGTTACATACTTCGTTTGAGGAGCTATAAAACTTAACGTGCTTAACAGTGCTTAACCTGAGTGAGCCGAGGAGAGATCCATGCGAGCGAATAAAATGGAAGAAACCTTTCGGGTGCGGGAGGAGGGGTTGGGCGGAGGCTGGTGTTGTTGTTGAAAGAGGGAAGGAGGGGGGGGATAGACTTCCTTCTCTCTCTCTTTCCACCACTCAGTGTATGCCCAGCACGCAATGCTTACATTAATTACGTTGTGTCAGGAAGTCCGAACTCCGCTTCCACCCCTTAAAAAAACCACCCTGTGCGTCTCGATCCTTCCCCTACCCCATCCGATTCTTTTCCTGCGTCCTGAGGGGGTGAGGGGAACAGCGGGGGTCTGGGCGGCCCCTGTAGGGCGCTGCGAGAAGGGTGGGGACCTGGTGGATGCCCAATCCCCCTTCCCAAGCCCATATCGGGGGGGTGGGGGGTGGACGAGGGGGTTGGTTGAAGGAGGAGGTGAGCTGAAATGGTCTCCATAGGAGCAAGGAGAAAGATCCCCTACTCCACACAACGGGCTTGACCCAACTTAACCTTATCTCTTTGCGTCGCTCTTGGGCACACCTTTTGTTCGTAGTCCACGGGGAAATTCCCCCTCCTCCATTCTCTCTTCGTCTCTCCTTACATTCTTTTCCTTTTCTCTTTATTTTTCTCTCTCTCTTGCACGCTGTCGTCTTCAAGGGGGGTTTCGAAGTCAACCCTTTTATTTGACGGCTTCAATCGTAACTTAGAGGAGTAAATTTTTTTTATTCGGCACGGTTGAGTGTTACGGGGGCGATGATTTACGCCTTCAGAGTAGCTTTTTAGCGATGTTCGGACGAATGCTTTCATTTCTTCGTCTAGTTATTGCCGCCGGTTGGTATTTTTTTAAATTTTTTCGTTTTCAGATGAAGCGTGGGTGATTGTCCTCGTAATTTTATTTTAGGGAAGAGTGCATTGGTTATCGCAGTTTTCATTCAGTTTTTTTTTTTAATCGAGGTGTCCTATTCTTAGACTCAGCATTTCCTAGCAAAAGAATGAATATCATACCATTTGTTTCATGTCTCCCTTATCTACGTGTTACATATGCTGTTGGCTCTAAATTTTATAGATAGTTCGCGATCTGAAATTACACTTAAAATGGATTTAGTGTGATCACATAACTTAGAAAAAGGGAGCATCTGATCTTTAAAATCCTCCATTTTTATTTTTTATTTTCTCTTTAGAGATGCCTATTTAGGATAAATCTTTCCAAAATATTCATTTCAAAATTATGATATTCGATTTAATATAACTCTGGGTATAGGAAACTTACCCAATTTTCATCTGTCCTTCTCTGATAACCCCTTTGGGAATATCTGACCATAACTTTTTTCTTTGCGCATACTGCATTCATAAAAAAGTCCATACTCTGCTATCCATAATTTTCATTTCTATTCAAGGAATAGTTTAAGATTAAGGGTATTTACTTTTGGGTTCCTTCAGGTAGCTGAAGTGTTTATAGCATTAGATAATGTTGAGAAATCGAATTCTTGTCCGTTAAGTCTGCTCAAATTTGTCCGTATTTTGAACATGCCCCATTTAGAATAATTATGATAACAGATTATAAGAGCATAATGGAGAAACCGGACTCCCAGGTTGATATTAGGAAAGGAAGAGATATAAAGGACTACCTCGTGCGCAGAAGGTGTTGAATTTGTTCGCCTTTCTTGCGTGGTGGTAGGTCTACGTATTTAACAGGATCCTTTTCAAGGTGCCAAAGTATCATGTCTTATGCCATAATTGCGTGAAATGAGGTAAGCAGGTTTTGTATTTTCGCTAAGAATGTTATTAGTAGCATAGTACGAAATTTTATATTGTATACTCTTTCACCCTGAGAAAGTTGAAGTGTTTAAACGCCAGCCACACGTGCTATGGCAAAAGAAAATATCCATTCTTCTTTCGAAAGGGGAATTTAATCTCTCTGTTGATAAGAAGCTGTCCGGTTGACCGATTGCTTTATTCCTGAGAACTCAAAATAACGTGTGGTAATCTACGCAAAAAATATTATTGACAAGAAAAAAATCTTCTGACCAAAGTTAATCTTGTTTACAACATAAATAAGTTTACTTAGTCCAGGGGGAGTAGAAATTGCATTTGGCCTTTCACTATTTGATGAGTAGCCAGTGTTCAGAAACATAAGTTAACATGGAAATAGGTTCAAAATGTATCAGTGCCAATTCAAGCAGAATTTGCAAGATTATATTATTGGAATAAGATAAGGTGTTCATTATACTTTCTTGAGGTAATGGCAAATAATGTAAGTATATTGTTCAATATTAAATCAATAGACGAGGTTAAAAAATTAACTACACAATCAATTGAATACTATGGTTTCTAAATGAAAATACAATCGTTTAAAGTAAGTCCTATTAAATCCGAAGAGAAATATACACATAACTCAGGAAGGGAAAAGACTGCCAGTTTGTTCTAGTCTTGTGTATTACTTTAAACCACCCGCTTACGTTCCCTGCCTTTTTCTGCGTAAGGGACTCTCCAAAACATGTCGAGGTATCCGTGAGAGCGGCTATTCCTTGCAACCTTCCTGTCCGTCCGAAGGAGCGGGAAGAGCAAGAAGCAGAAGGTCTCGCGGTGTGGTTGATGCTAAGTAAGAGGGAACCCGCTGCTTCTTGATATGGTTCCGTGGGCTATCTCCTGCGAGGCCGCGCCGTCTTTCCGTCACTCATTTGTTTTTGATCTCCCGCTGCGGTAATCTTCGCTCGCTTGTTTTTCTCTTCTCACGGTGTGCCGAGCCGTCGTTGATCGGACGCCTGGAAGGTGGATACGAGTTTCAAAATGAAAATCTGAAGGCTGATATATCGATGTCGTTCCTCAAGCGGCGCGATTTATTCTCGGCCTGGTGAAAATTCAATGGCGCCGTTTAAAGAATATATTGGACGAAAGAACTCTTTAGAGTTTGAAATACTTGGTGTTGGTAGGGATATCGTCGATGAGAAAATTGAATCCTGGTGCCCCTGGATTCGATTGGAATTTTAATTTTATTTACCATTGCGAAGTAAAGAGTCATCATGTTTGCGATCAAGTAAACATATAAATCAGTCATGTGGTGGAATTCCGAACAATTACTTTAGAGAATGATATAAAGATTATATTTTGTTCAATTATTAAAAGCGTGTCACACAGGTTTCGTCTTGTGGGTCACTAAGTCAGGGATATCTAGACGATTTTTAGCAGTACCTATCGGCAGTCTCCTTTAGAGCTGATGAAACTACTTTGTTTACGCGAGTATGAGTTATTTCTAATGGCTGGCGATCCTTTTCGGGACTGATTTATTTTGAGAAAAACAGAAGCCAACAGAAAGAGTTGAAGTATTCTTCTGTGGAGCGTATTTTAAGTCAAACTGAGAATACCTACGAATTTTCTTTAAAGTTATCGTAATACTAAGTAGTAAAATGGGCGTATCCCTTTTTAGTATAGTTACAATATAATTCTAAAATATCAGAGGTGAATAGTTAGCTGTGCCTAGTACTCCATGCATGCCATGGGGAATTTTTTTTTCTATTTCGCCGAAAGAACATTTAACATCTGATCCGAGATATATAGGCGTGAGTATTCAAAATTAATATGTTTTCGATTGAACTCCATTGTAAATTGTTGGCACTACAGCATCGCAAAAATACTTGGTAGGATGAAGGTTTGTAATTTTATGACTGCAAAGCATATTTTCTGTAATCAACGTTTAATATTAAAATTCCGGGTTTAATGTAAGTTTCATGAAGAAAACGTTGTTTTAAAAAATCTAAACACTAAAACTTTGTTTGCATATAATTATGCTGTAGGAATACATTAAACTAATGATCCAGGAGGGGCAAACCATTATCCTCACCGTAAATGCCAGCGGTTAGCCTAAATCAGGGATAGTGCGCAGAATTAGCCTAGTACCTGTTTGGTTACTAATATATATTTAATGTATACTACGTATACTACGGAGCGTGATGGACTTGTGGGTATATTGTTGGGCTACCAATAGGATCCCAATTAGGAACGAATCCTTTGGGCACCTCCAAAAAATGCCCACTAAGTGCTAAGTGGCTCTGTAAAAGCAACTGGCCCCCTGCCTTGAAGATGAGGTTTCACATTAATATGGGGCGAGCTCTACCTTCTCCTACCCAAACCAACCATTGGGATGAATCACTGTGTAAGTGTGGTAAACGTAATTAGTTTTTAATTTCTTGATTTTTTAGGGATAATATGCGAATGCGTTCGTAAATTCGATTTCTCCTGTAAACCTATCCGCATAAACTTTGAGGGATAGCATGTAAATAAAGTATATGTCTACAAAATGTAACTTTGAAATGTACCTGCCTAAGTATTATTTCGGCTATCTCTTTCAGCATAAAAATTTATGAGCTTCATTTGGGATTATCGATTATGCGTATGCTGGTCGGTAGGCGATGTTCAACAACGCGAGGATAGACATGTATTTCTCGTAGCATGTAGTTTATTTTTAGAAATTTCTCGGCGACTGATCTTTGATCATAAAATCGCTGAGATTAAGATGTCCCTTACGTGGCGTTAACTGGGTATCGTTACTCAAAGGAGCGAAATTTTTTTGAATTATAGCCTGTCATCGCTGACATATCTTTTCTCGTGAGATATAACGTGGAGGCTTCAAAGTCGTCTCGAGTTTGAAGAACAACATCATACGATTCTAAACACTCTCCATATGGCGCAAGCGAAAGACCTAGCCATATTTATCATGCCTTCCTCACTTGCTGTGGCGTTGTCGGTAATTATTGAGGTGACGAGTGAAAAACATTGCCTGGGTGAGTTCAATCCGTACGTAATTCGTTAAGTTGTTCAATGCTCTCAGTTTACCGCAAATGTAAAAGTTATGAATCAACTTCATGATCAACCGTATGATTTAATTGCGATCAAGCCAAACAATTGCGAGATCATTGTGTATAATCGACTACCAAAGCATCTGAAACAGAATGTTTCATGCTTCGGGTTATTAGATTTTTTCCATTACTCATTATTACCGATTGGCCGCATTTTTCAAACAAACCTGTTTTGTTTTGTCGGTTAAAACGTGTTGTGTTCATGAAGTAATGCAGCCGCAGTTGTTGGGGAGTGGAAAATTCTGTCAAAATGTAGGAGAAGATACATTGTGTGGGTAAATGAAGTAAAAGCAGGTAAGACTTCTTTTGCTTCCAAAATAATACTTATAACAAGTTTACGGTTATGATTCACATTAAATAGTTAACATTCTTCACTGGTTTTAGCTTCCTCTGGTCATTAGCAATCTGTGACAAAGTTAAAAGCATGGTGAAGGTGATATCACTTCAGGGTTATTCCCGAGACAATAAAAAATATGGGGATCGGGTTGGTGTGGTGGCTAGAGTGTTGGCTTCCCACCCCGTGAGCTAGGGTTCAAATCCCGGCGGTGGAAGAGCATTTTCAGAGATTGCCCCAGCCCTGCTGGAATACAGTGTGAAGGACATTTCAAGCGCAACACTCCGTCCGTCGAATGGGACGTAAAGCCGTGGTCCCCTTGGCGAATTTCGTTAAGAGCAGGCTAATACCGACGCCGGGTTTCTATCCCCTCTTCCTTACCTACCCTTCTCTCATAGTGCAAATGACTTAAGCTGTCAGTCGCCTATTCCATATACCATATAAAAATATTATTTCACCATTTCCGTTTACAATGGTCACTCGTTTTGATAATTCTCTTCGCGTTTCAGGTTTTCCCTTGCTGATCCTCCTGATCCTACCTCCCGTTATGAAGGGATTTCCTTCCCACCAGATATCTCATTGCGTACTGAGTATCGACTAACCATACCATAATAGCAATCATCCCTGTATTAAATTGAATAATCCCTTTTATACCCTTGAGAATAATATGTGGTCAAAATTGCAAGAGAGGTGCCAAAAATTGCATGGAATATATTCAGCTACGATTCCTTGATTGCTGCAGTTGAAACCGTTGCAGTGAAAGTGTAGTTGAAAGACTATTAAACGTTCGTTGAATTCAATCATTCATATATTGTTGAGAAGCAATAGTGATCAGATTTAAAGGATCATCTTAGAATTCTCTCTTACATAGAGAGATACTCTTACACTTAAATCATTTCTGATTAAGAGAAGAAGAGGAAAACTTGGTAAATAATTGTATTTATGATTGTTGATATGGAGATAGCCAGCCTTTTCCGTTACGATTCTCTCATTTCCTCACGAAGTAATTAATCATTTGAGCAGATTATTCATCGGACTAAAGTAGGTCAAAACTTAATCCTTGAGTCAAATACTCTCCAGCTCAAGGAGATACTCGAAGCAATAGTAACCCAAAAACTCCTTGGAGATGTTGAAAATTTTATTTCAATGCTTTTCTTTGCTTGCTTTGGCTCTGCTCAAATAAATTATTTTTTGCGCGCTGGCTTTTTTGCCATTAGCTAAGCTGAAATTCAACGGCACTTTATGAATCGTATAGTATTTAAGGTAGCTGGCATTCTATACCGTATTTAAGATATGTCGTAAGTATGCAGAGTGAAATAAAAGTTATGAAGAAAGAAAATATTATATATATTTAAGTCAATGTAAAACAAGTTATAGCCAACGTTTCGATTCATTTAAAATCATCTTCAGGGCTATGAAAGAGAAAACATGAACAATATAAAATACAAAGATGACAACGATATACAATATTTTTACATAAAAATGCTACGATTGCGTTTTTTATACAGTAATATAATTTAAAGTATACACACACATATATGTATAAGAACAGAATAGAATACACAAAAAATTTTAACATGCCTCTTAACTTTGTACATATTTATTGATGTTGTGTTACTAAGGTATTGCCACACCTAGTTACCATTAATAATAGAATAGAAGAATAGAAGAGGAAAAAAAATAATGAAAATATTATATCAATATTACTTCGAGTAAATTCGAGCACTGTTTATTTTTACCTTTATAAACGATGTCAAAATGGTGAATAACTAATTTTATAAAAAGTCTTAAGATTTTGCTATTTCTATGGAGAATAGTGGCGAAGAATCACAAGTATCGATTTGCATGCGTGATGCTGTGACATACAACGATATGCGTTATCCTCTCCCCTGTCTATGATTATTATTAGACTAGGAAAAAATTCCATTTAAATAGCATTTTCATACTTGGCTCTAGTTAGTGAAAATATTAGGGTATTTATAAGGCATTATATCACACATTAAACGGCATCCAACCTTCAAAGGTCTTGAACTTCAATGTTAGTAAAGTAATTTACGCCATTCGACAAAATAGGATTTGTAAATAATATTTTCATTTCATTTACCCGTTAGAACGAAAGCCGAGGACAAAATTAGTGGCGGGTTGTTGTGCGGAAGAATGGATGAAATATTAGTAAGTTTTATTTTACAGTTACTCTAATTAATAACATTTTATAATTTTGAAATACAAATTTTAGATAAATTTATCAATCCGTCGCCTACACTATCAGAACTTAGGAAATTAGTTTTACCCATGACAGGGTTTTTTAAACGTAATAAACATTTTTTGTCGCAAGCATACTCCAAATAATTCAAAATGGTTTCTAGTTGGTATTTCAAATGAGAAAATAAAAAATTAAACATGATTACTTGTAGGAGCGCTAAAAATATTCGGAGAACTAGATATTATACCGTTTTTAAAAGGATTGCAACTCATTGAAAGTAAAACTTAATTGGTCGGACTCCTCTCTACGTGCCTAATTGCTTTTCAGTGTGACCGATTTGAATAGAATTATTATTTGACTGAGATAAATATTGAATATGGGTTTTAACTAAGCATTTTTCCCGTTGCTTCATCTACCTCTACATGTATCGCCCCGCAAGCAGCCTCAACAGGCGAATGGCAGGGGGGTTAGGAAACCAGCTGTTAAAATGAGAAGAAATACTCTTAAGAAATTACGCCTACCATTTATCAAACTGCTTCATTGCTTGGAGGTAAAAAGAATTCGCATACATATCCATTTGGAAAAATATTTCTCTAAATTTATCATTTGTAAAGCACCTCAAAATACAGAGGGGTTCTAATACGATGTTCTCCGTGTCGTAAAAATACCTTTTCTCAATTACGTACGCAATCTAAACCTTAGCTTGTAGAAATCCGAAGTACTAAGAATTATAGTTAGACGATTTTGAGCTCTGCATTTTGCTCTCTTATATGTATATTCTATATATAGGAGCAGAGAAGATATATTTATCTTATATAGCTTCTCTGCTCCTCTATTTTCGCTCTCGTGAGACCAATTCGAAGTAGATCTGCTGACGAAGAAGGGTTGGATTGCCTGAGAAAGGATCTTGGATTTCACCCTTGCGTTCGACCTGATGGCCAGCGAGAATACACGACACGTTGCCACTAACATTTCGGATAAGCCATTCCTCGGCTTATCTTATTTACGATTCCTTCCTCGGGTATTACCCCGTCCTGATCTCCACTCCCAACAGACATACCTCTACGCTCGTGGGATCTTCAACCTCCCCTCCTCCTTCCCATAATTCTTATATTCCTCCCCCCACCACCACCACCACCTCCCGTGAAGTGCGACTCAAGAATGTCTGCGGCGAAAATTACGATGTGATGGCCCCCGTGGAGACCTTAGCCGGGGGAGGCCGAGGTGGGTTGGGGGAGTGGACCGCCAGGGGGTGGGGGATGGTTCGGGAGGGACTTTGTAAGAGATGGAGGGGGTTGAGGGGCTCGTCATACGGTTGGGATGGGTTAGGAGTGGTCTGGGACGTTTTGATATGGAGGTTGATTGTCCCGTGAAGAGGCAGCGGAGCTAAGGGAGTCGGCCTCCTGCGGTTTCCCCGCGCACTGCAGCACGAAAAATCTCGGAGTGGATGGTTGTGGGAGGCGCAAAAATATGAGGAGCAAAGTCTCTGGAGTCAGTTGGTGGGACTTAATGGAACTAACGCTGGCTAGGAATGCGGTGAAAGGAAGGGGTGTGGGAGGTAATTTGCGCTTTTCAACGTTCGCTCTCCAGACACGGGTGTCCTGTGGCTGCGCTGTGGGCAGGTGTCAAACGCGTAAATCTTTATCATCTTCTCCATTCCTTCAAACGAATGAATACCTGTTACAATCTGCAATTAATGCCATGGTAAAAAATTTCCCTGGACCAGGAATCGAAGCACGCGCTACTCGGGCCAAAGTGGAGACTACTAGGTTTTATGATTCTCTTGGCAATTTATTCATCAAGTAACCTGTATAGTGTAGTTATTTGTGCAGTGACCCGGAAAGCTAAACATCCGTGATTCCGAGGATTTTTCCTCATGGGAATTATTATGATTCCATCCCCGTTAACGGCGTCAAATCGTAAATATTTATTATCTTATCCAGCCTTCAAACCAATGAATCCCTGTCATAATTAACAATAATTGAAATGATAAAAAAATTCCCTTTACCGGGAATCGAACCACGGTCTTCTCGAACCACAGCAGAGACCACTAATCCATCCAGGTTTTGTCATTCCTATGGCAAGTCATGTACATTGAGTTCTTTGGTGTTTACTAAGTTGAAATTTAACGATGCTTTATGAAGAATATAGAATTAAAGTTGCTGGAATAATATTCCCTGTCAAAAATATGCTGAGTGAATATGAAATGTAAAATGTAAATTATATCAAAGAAGCATTTGTGGCAGAAGTAGTAGATCAATATTGCCCTAGGCAAATACGAGTTGTTTTCATTTTAATCTCTATTACCGTCGGTACAGCAGTGGATAACGATTTTTCTATTGAGAATGTTTGAATTTACGAAGAAATCCGGATAGCGTTGTTATCTACGAAGTGGCCCGGTAAGCCAAAGGTCCGATGTCCTATTCGTGATCCGGGGGATTTTTCACCAAGACAAATATTGTGAATTTCACCACCCTTAATTCGGCAGGGTCTAAACATATCAGACCTGTTACAATGGCTTGATATTTTGGCTACTTATGAATTTGAGACGTAGTTTGAGGCTGTTGAGGCAAAAAGCCTTTCCAAAAAATGAGAAACAAAACCTTGCCTATGTGTGGTGGTTTGCTAGGGAAATTGATACAACACAGTAAAAATGCATTCTTGGAGAGTGAAAAAGATGATGAAGAATTATTATCATAAACGTCTTTGTATTCATAATATAAAAATTATTTGGCTTTAGAAATACCGATTTAGACGAATGGCATTGGTCAATTTTATCCTCATTTGAAAAAGGCCAGATTGGCGCCCATACGATGCCACTCCACGTGACGTCACAGGGATCTAGTTTATATACGAGTAGATAGGAGTTTTACATCTTCTGAGATTACCAATGCATGAATGAGGTACAGAGCTCAGGGAAATATGTCTTAATAATCACCTATTACAACTGGCTAAGGTCGGAAAGCTTTCTTCGTTTGATAAGGTATTAATAATCCTTATTTAAGCCAAGCGCTACCAGCTAGCAGGGTACTCAGCTACCTGCAAGCATCCTGCGTCGCATGAGGGCTCAAAGCCTCGCCCCAAGGTCACCTCACTTGCGGCAGCGGGAACCAGAACGACGTCACGCGGAGATTTCCCAGCATTCATACTTAGCGGCCGCGTTTTCGCGCGCTTGGAAATTTTCACTTTTCATCTAATCACGAAAAATAGATATCGTCATTTAGAATCTAAAAGCGTGAAATACGTACTCCAGGAGTAATCTTTCGATTTAGGCAATAAAAAAATAATAGGAAACCACCCTAATGATTGCCTAAAGAATTTGATTGTGAAGGGAATAATAAAAGGGCAGAAGGTTAAGGCATTTAAATAAAAACGATGCGACGCACGCTTAGATTTTATGAATGCAAATGACTTATAACTAGAGTAATGACACCATATTTTAACCTCTAGCTTATTCATATTTCCACATCTTGCAAACATCTCGTCATTGGAATTTTTGAAGTTTATTATTAGTGCTACCATTTAATAACGACATATTTTGTTGCCACCTCTAGTGCGTGAAGTCATTTGTGACCAGCTCATTCCAACTAGCGAAACATATTACCGCACATAATAAGAAATGAATATGATGCTTCATCGGCATTGAAATTACCTCATTCCTTAAAGGCTAACAATATTTCAAACTCTTAATAGTGACATAAAGCCGCCAATTTGTCTTATAACTGGTGTGGAAGTTTCCTATTTTCTGAAAATATTGGCCTTTTTGTATTTCCCAAATTCCTTTGTGCTTCTTCATCCTAAATATCAGAAAATGAGAAACTACGAGAACTTGAAGTTGTTACTGTGGGACGGTATTTTTAACTTTTCATCTGAAAATCGCCTGTTATATTTATACCACAGTCAAGTGCACTTATTAGAATTTTGGATGCCAAGCCACCCGTATTTCTCAGCTCTTTTGTCTCGATGGAACTTGTGCATTAAGGATCACGTGACTAGCGTGCAGTCGTCCGATTATCAATTCGTATAGGTCCACAATCCATTTCGTCCACATCCCCTTGTAAACTCCGTGTGGGGTCCATAGCTTCACGATGACCTTACACGTATCCAATGTCTCGCTTGACCAAATATTTATGAAATCCCCTTTCCCTCCGCTTTTGGCCCCTGTTGGGAAGCGTGTGAAGGAGTTTACGGCGACGTTTCTCAACGAGGGATTTTCGTGAGCCAAGTGACGGCGGGTGCACGGAGGGATATATCCCAGGAGGAGACCCTTCTCCCTCCGTTTCGAACCGTCAACGAAAGCACGGGGCGACGGGGAAATTCTATCCGCAGATAAGAGCCTCACTCGCCGGCGAACGACAAGCACACCTTCCCCCGCGGCGTGAATTGTCCACGACGAGACTTGCGGCTCCGGACTCGTATTTTACGACCGGATGGGCCAATGGTCCCCTCTGGGGCGGTCTTGCTCGTACAATTTACTACGAAAATTTGCAGCCGTCCCTTAAGTGAAAATGTTGTTAAATCCAAGAATAGCCGAAATCATAGAATAATCTGTATTTAAAAATCCGAAGTTCCAAGCGTGATGGAGCGGAATTTTTTCATATCGAAATAAAAATCTTGCAATTTTCTACGATCATAAAATTTATTCAGACCTAGATTTCGATGTTGCATTGTTGAAAATTGCAAGAGTTTATTTCAATAATCTATCTTATTACAAAAAAATCCTTATGATTCACTAATCGTTGAAATCTCAAATAAATAGAAACTTCCATTAGATGAATTACTAACCGCACTGCTGATGCAGCTTTCTCTAAGTGAAAATGTTGTTAAAGTCATGAAGAGCATATGTCGAAACCATAGAATTATCTGTATTTTAATACTTAAAATGCTAATGACTCTGATGAATCTGTAATGAAATCTTGAATTAATAGGAAATTCTATTGGATGGATTATTCACCGCACCCCTGATCATACGTACATAGTGACTCCATCCAGGCTATTTGTAATTGGACAAATTCTAGTTCTTAGAATGATGAACTTGTTTTGACTCTATATAAGAAGGTATTATTTCAAGCACCAATGAAAAGGAGGGATTATGTAAATAATGGATTGCCTAAAGAATGTGTCTGATTATGAAGGAATTAATAGAAGGTCAGAAGTCTTAGAAATTCTAAATGAAAACGACCTATGATAGCAAATTCATACCCTGGGTAATGACGAAGGCCCAGGACAGGTTCCAGGCCCTAGACAAAAATTTTAGAATGGAAACGCTAGCAGAGTTAACGCAGCATATGCAGTGATGTTGTGTTGTTTAAACTGTCATTAAAAAAGTTTCCACTGTTACCATTCGTCTGGCACATGATGACGTTCCTAAAAAATTTACAACTGGGCGGAGGAATGCGAATTGCTAAGTTGCTGAGAAACGTGAACATGAGTCTTGACTTTGTGCTGTATTTTTAATGGCGCATACGAAGAATGGAAAGTACGTTCAATGTTTGGAGTTTCTTATGCTTTTGAAATAAATTTAGTTTTTTTTAAACTTCGGGAAAAAAATATTTCCGGGTATTATGGATCAATTTAGGCTATGATTGTTAAAGGGATTCAGCATTATGATCATTGATTTGAGATTCGTAGTTAATTTGTGTCTATGTTCTGTGCTGCTGATGCGTGCTCTGTCTTGTAATTTTTCTTAACACTATTTTTTCAAGGAAGTAGTTACAAAATAAGACGTAAGAAACCCAAAAATGCGGTAGATTTAAAAAGTAACTATACTTGGGTTTTCTAAATTGGGAATGATATGAATCATAACCTTTTTAAGCCCTCCAGTATACCAGTTAATTATCCTGGTGTTAGGTCTTTTTATGCATACATGTATACTGTTATCCTTCCATTTTTAATAGCTTATTGAATCATTTTCATTGAAAGAAGTGGCGTACGATTGCTATTGATTTAATTTTCATGGAAAAGATGCACTCTGAATCACACACCTTTCAAGCATCCCGTCGATATGCAATAGCTGTTTTATTTTTATGAACAAAATCGCTAATAGCTATTATTAAAGTGGAAAATACCCCTCTGAAGACTGCATAGGAGAATGAAATGACTTTCTATTGCACGAAAATGATATTTCAATTAAATTTTATTCCCCACTGTTTCAATTGAAGTTGGTATTCACTCGAAGGTATTTTTATTCAGTCAATCGAAGTCAAAGCACTCTTTGATCAAGGATATGAAAACATCCTATTTCAATGTATTAGCCTTTCTACGGTTGCTGTTCATGCCTTTAGTGAGTTTGGACTTGTATGAAACAAGCTAGACTACCTGCAGAAAAGCCTGTTCAAAAGACCTGCCAAAAATATCTGAGAGATTATCGCTTTCATTTCTCATGTCCGTGTTGAGAGACACTCGATTGGTCAATGCTAGCCTTAATTAACCATTGTGTAAGAAGTAAAGAAGTAAAAAATATATCTGTGTAATCGGTTTGGTAATATTATGAGGAAAACCCTGTAATTTATTTTAAAAATTTCAGGGAACAAATGAAATATTGTACAATCTTGTACCATTGTAAATATTGTACCATTCGAAAAAACCCGTTTTATAATCATATTGCTGCAGTAGCTGCCTCGGGTTATGTGAATGAGACGTTACTCGCTAAATTAAAAGAAAATGGCCAGCAGATGCTGTTTACGAAGCAATTTTATGCTTGAAATCGTTGCTGGAGATGCAATGAACACTTTTTCGCTCAAACATTCTGATAGCAGTTAATTGCGGGAGCGTTTTGAGTGCATTTCTAGAGCCGCTTCCTCACTCGTTGCTAGAGACATGTGAATAAGAGAATGGATTATAAATCCTACCTTAATGGCTTGATCTTATCAATGCTCCAAACCATTTGAAGACACTTTTCGTGAAATGTTTGCTTTGAATTCAAGAAAGTGATTAAATCGGTCTTTGATACGGGACGTTGCTCCGGCTGTGTTCCCATTTACGTCATGAACATGTTCGTTTTCCCAGTTAAGTGTTATCATAGCTTTAAAATGTTTGGTGTGATTAAATCTAATGAATAAGAAATTTCTTAAAAAATGGCCAGTGGGCTCCATAAATGTTCATAGGAAGATGGAAATTTATTTATTTCCTTGCCATCCTTGACGTCAAGTTCTTCTAATAGCAGTTAGATTACCGAATAAGTGTGCCATGATTGGTATTTATTAAGTTATTAGATTATTGGTTAACCAAATAGAAGCGTGTTTTAGCTTGGTAAAATATTTAAATATATTTTTTCACGATGAAAAGCGTTATTTTCCCTTATATTTACAAAATTATAGACTAAAAATACACACCTAGCATACAATTACATTACTACTATTAAATTCTGAGTATCCCCGTTATAGTGCGGAGAATATCATCCGTAAAACCTATTAATATCTTTAATCACGGCATTTTATGCCTTTCGTAGTGACTGAAAAGATGTTGTATTTTTTAATCTACACTAAATCTCTGCTTTTACTCAGCCGTCAATCACTTCTTATAAAATATTTTATAAATTCCAGGAAGTGCCTTATGTTTGGGATACCTATTACCTTTGTATCCGATTTTCATCAAAGTTTTGTCTTTCAAATATTGTAGGTTTCACTTTATAGTTAGGCTGATACAATTTTCAGCTTAAATTTCTCCGTTAATTATTAATTAATATTCCAATAAAATACTTTGTTTGTGGAATAATGGCATGTTTTGTGGAATAATGACATGTTTTTTGTTGCTGTAATAGCTGAAAAAAGTCTTGGCAATGATTTGCCAGTTATCGTGAAATATGTTGAATTGAATTTCGGACGTTGAATTTTGGAATTTTACAATAACTTTTGTAATCTTATTGCCAATGTATCAAGGAAATACTCAAATCCTCAGCTTTGTTTAGGGATCAGCTTGGCAGAGCTTTTAGTTTTTACGGATACGAAAGCCTCTTTACTATCTTACTTAATTGCGTGGATATTTCATAAAAGGAGACGGTCAGAAATGAATACTATGGCCCACGGCTCAAATCTGAGGTATATTACGCAGGATGAAATTTTATTTGGAGTAGAGTCGACAATTTCGAGGCCAACAGAAGCATGTTGAGAATAAAACGGAATACGCACATTTAGTTTGTTCTTATGGAGGCTACCCTCACAATGACTTGTACTCCATATTCATATCCAATTATTTATGATTGTAGGTAAAAGAGACGGTTAATTTCAAAAGATAGTGTCCCGGCACATACAGATGTTGAATAATAAATTACACAAGTTCTATTGTATCTTGTTATGTAAGCAGCAGTTATTTAAAAATGCCAGGTATCTTCGGTTGAATTGTAGAAATGAATGTTTTTATAGCCAACAAAAAATCGCCTGCGAACTCTTTTTGCTAGTTTCATTAAAAAAATAGCCTTTGATGTATAGCCACTAAAAATCTGTTTTTTGTCCACTTTAACTGTGCAAATATTTGTAAAATGTAATACAAATTACTTTGCTATTTTGCGCTGAATTATAGCGGATTCTATTTCGTGTACAATCAGTCCGAAAGTCAATTCTGTTTTTACATGATTTACGATTTTACAGTCTGCTATTTCCTTATGCAGAGGTAGTGCAAATCAATGAAGTGAAGAAGGTACCAATTTGGCCAATGGTACGAGTCGTACGATTAAAATTTCAATGAAGTTACTCATTATAAGTTTATTTTTGATCACTCGCTTTTATGCTGTTTCTTTACGCGTGAGAATCACACCAGCAAATTATTCAGGAGGACCCGATATTAATAATGCGACGAGGAGAGACGGCCAAAAGTTCGCAGGGGATTCTGCATTCTATTCACTGTCGCAAAAGGGATGGGAGAGAAAAAAAAGAAGGGAAAGATTCCCGTAGCTTCGCACAGCTCATTGTTTGCTAATAGAAACTGGGAGGAAGCAAGAGAGGATTCGTCGGGAGTTTTCTTAAGGTTTTAACCCCCTCGAGAAGAGACCTTAATGAGTGGAGTCCCAAAAGGCGGAGATAAATCTCTCGAGCCTTTTCCTGCGCTCAGCTCCTCCTTATATCGGAAGCGAGGCGAGCAGGAGGTAGAAGAAGATGTGGAAGGAGGCGAGAACGCTTCCGAAGCGATGGAGGAGGGAGAAGAAAAAAAATCTCTTTTTTTCCCTACGTTCTCTTCATTTCCCCCCCTTCTTCGTACGCTGTCTTCGTTAAGTTAAGAGTTCTTAGCAGAGGGGGTTGAGGGGGAAGGGATTTTCTTTTGCACCTTAACCGTGAAGACAGGGCCGTGGACACGGTGTCGACCCATCGCGTCGTTTGAATTTAACGATCAGTTGATGGGAGACAAAAGAAACGTTTGACTCGGGACACTGATTACCATACCCAATGAGCTAGGGAAAGCGTGCAAGTGACCCGTTAAATATTCAGTCCGTTAAGAAGTCGGCGGTTTTTTTCCTCTCCTCCTTCGTCTCCCCCCACCCCTGTTTGTTTTTTTTTCTTCTTTGAAGACCTCGCTTTTCCCCTCGACGGTATCCTAAGCGATTTGCAGTCGGCCCAACCGATCGTCCGGACAGTGTTTCGATATCGGTTTCAGCCGTTGATGGCTTAGTCTCGTCGTTCGGGTCGTGACTGCTCCCATCCCTTGTAATTTAATGTGACGGAGGGCGGCCTAAGCTAATTTCAAACGATTTCTTTAGACGCTGGGCCCTTTTTTCTTGAATCGGAATCAAGGGACGTAATGGCCGACGGCGTGTTGGCTGGCCAATTTTCTGAGAATTGCAGTCCACTCAAACACACTTAGTATTTAAAATGGTCACTTTCAACGAGAAATGCTTTTTTTTTGGGTTTTCTTTCCGTATAAGGCACTATTAAGGCCTTCTTGTATCCCTTGATTTCTCTTTAATATCTTACAATTGTTTAGGAAAAGGACTCTGTTCCCACGATAATTGTTTTACTCGCACCAAGGTGCTTCGGATAGCATCTTTACACATTTTTCCAGTGTTTGGCATCACCAGATGGTAATGATACGTAAATTATGGAATATTTTTTATCGTTACAATTTCATTTCTTTTTAATTTATACACTACATTAAGTGCGGATATCTACTTTGAAATATTAGTCTATTTTTTATTTTTTGGACAAATATCACGGGCAATTTTTTATCACGATTGTGTAATTAAATGAATTAATCTTTTTACAAATAATGATGATTCCACGATTACTTATCAATTACTCGTGTTTTCTTGATGGATACTGTTTTCATTAAATTTATGTTTTATAAAAATTAGATGTTATTTAATTCTCAGAATTTTTGAATTTCTATATTTTCTGGCCAGAAATTCTTCAATACCCCTTTTTTAGTCTTATTGTTTTACCAGTATTCTATTCAGATATTTAAAGTTCGTTTTTCATTATTTACAAATGCTGCTGGTTGATTTTGAAATCATTATTTTAAACCCTTCCTCACTACCGTATTCGTACCTTCTAGTGAAAATTCTATCAAGATCTTTTTGCGTGGTTGGCATTTTTTGGGGTCTCATGGTCTTTTATGGTGATAATCTGATTTTAAAATCATTTTGATATTTAAATCAGGTTAAAAGCAAAAATCATTCAAGATTTTGATGCATATTCTTTTAATTAATTGAATAAAATTCCCATGCAAGGCCATTTTCAGTTCACTTAAAGGCATTATGCGCTCCAAATTCGTTAAATGAAGGCAATGCACGACCCAATATTTGTTGGATAAAGTCTTGTGGATGGTAAGGCCTTTTTTGTAAAAAACATGTATATTTTCAAATTTACATTTTCGTTCTGAAATACCCTTAATCATATTAAAGTTCATCTTATGTCAAGTCATTAACTATACTAATATGGATTTTTTCTCGTGAAACTTATTTTATCTTTTTCTAAAAATGAGCAGTTTAAAATGAAAGGACCCAGAATTGCAAAATTTGTGCGTTTTCTTGATTGGTAAATGTATTTAATTTATAATCAATTGAAAGTTAAAATGGCCGGAATCAGACAAATCTGAGTAGCGTTGTCATCAACCTGAGAAGTAAAAATATTCTCCTCCATCGTGTGTGATGGTGCTTTGAAAACGTAAATTCGTCGAACAATCTGCACAATATGAATCCTGATATTTATATTTTATAATATTTCCTGGAGTTTAGGTAAACGTAAAGCAATTTATAGCCAACATTTCGATTTATTTTGAATCATCATCAGGGCTATGAAAGAAAAAAAAATGAACGATAGAAAATACAAAGATAACAAAGATATACAATATTTTGCATAAAAATGTTACGATGTTTATGTAAAATATTGTATATCGTTGTTATCTTTGTATTTTATACTGTTCATTTTTTTTTCTTTCATAGCCCTGATGATGATTTAAAATAAATCGATACGTTGGCTATAACTTGATTTACATTCACCTAAACTCCAGAAAATATTATAAAATGTATTAAAAAGGTCAAGATAAGAAGAGAAAAAAATGATATTTATATTCTCATCAAGGAATTTTCCATGGCAACGCTTTCAAAACAGTGATTTCAAACATAGCGAGGAAATTGGGCGGATGTGGATGGTGAATATGTTTTGACTCCATCCGTCCCGGAGAGAATCTCCTTGCGGTAGAGAAAGATGTATTGACGCCCTGCCCACGTGTAGAAGCCAAAATGTGCCAATCACGTGGCTCTTATTTTTTCCGCTTGACAGTATTCGTCCTCGGAGGAACATTCATGCCTACATGCCCTTGCATACATGTTTTTCCCCCCAATCCTTCCAACTGCCTCCCCTACCTCTGCTTTCGCTGTCTGTCTCTCCACCTCCGACTCTGCCGTCTAAATAGCCCACGATGTTTTAATTAGCCCTTCTTCCTACGTTCCTGTCTTGTTCTCTGGCCGTCAGACGTTCAGTTGATATATGCGCTTGACCAAAGGTCCCTCACTTCCAAACCTCTCCCACCCCTCTTCTTTCTCATTCTCTTCCCACCGTACGTTTCAACCTCCCGACGTTTCAAGCGCATGTTTTTGTTTCTTTAATTTTTCCGTCCCAAGATCGAGTAGTGAAAAATGGCGTGTTTGTCGGGGTTGTTTTTGGGCCGTTTGCGAAATGGCGAGTGCTTCTAGTTTAAGGGAACCCTGGGTTAGCATGTCCCCATTTGGGTGCGTATGCATAAGTGGAGGAGTGGAGTTTTGGTATGGTGGGAAAGATGGAGGTCATTTGAAGTCTGCATGCTGTTTCATGACGTTCACAGTTCATTACATTCCCTTGGGCTCCGAGGAATTATATTTTAATTGAATTAAATGTGCTCCCATCTCGTCCGCATACATGACCCTCTGCTCACCATTATCTCTATAGGGTGATATTTAACCCTCATTAAGTGCGAAAATTATTTATGATTCAGGGGTGTTTTCCGAGGGGAGGATCTGTGATTTTCTTCGCTAATTTTTTGGTATTCTGTTACTTCTCGCAAGCTGTGGGGAGTTCCCTTGAATATTTACTCACGCCTCGTTGGAATTCTTAATACATTTCTACCACACGATCGAAATTAATTTAAATGACAATTATTCTTGTATACATGAGCAATGTGCCATTTTCCCCTTTCATATTATTCTAAATTTCAAATATTTACTGAAGCTCTGTCATAGTAAATACGGGCTTAATACTTATTTAATTTCAGTTATTGCTTCAAAGTCTGCATAATAATAATTGAGCAGGCTCCGAGGATAATTATTGGAGCCAGCTAGTAAAATGAGCGTATGAAAAGTTTATTAAGTACAAGCGGAAGTTACGCGGGGTTTTGGCAGTTGTAATTTCCATTTATAAATTTTTCACGCCCGAATTTTCATAATAATTCTCTGATAAACCCGATGAAGTAGTACCTGATTTTATCGGAAATCAATATGTATATAAAAAAATTAAAAATTTTAAGTTGAACCTAGCAGTACAGTTATTTTTTATTTACCCCCATTCTATTTGTAAGTATGAAATTTTTGCAGTAGTTGAAGCTAATATTGGAGGCTAATTTAGAGGCCATTTGACTGGTTTTGCAACTAATAAAGAATTAATGCATTAATCAAAATTCAATCTGTGTAAGTGATGAATATCTAATCTTTATTAAGGAAATCTATTTAAACTTTAAATCTTTCCTAAAATACAGTACTACCTTCATTGAAATATGGATTCTTTAAGTATAGCTGGGAGTATAGCTAATTTTTTGTAATTGGGAGAAGCTACTTTATTATTGTATCATATTATACATTGTATTATATTTTATTATGATATTATTGTATTACATGTATTATTTTGTGACGGGATATAAATGTTTTAATACTAATAAATATGAGATTACTCTTCATTATATCTATCTCTTAGTGAAGAGCTCACTAAGGATTGTTAAATGATTGATTTCAGTAAAAGATGCACATGAATAGGCTAAATCTTTTGCAGAATATTGATTGAAGTATTACACATCTTATATTCCTTACATTTCTAGGTATATTATTTTAATGGCAATGGTAGATAGCGCATGATGTTGATTGCGCAATTATTTCTTGGGTTCGGAGAAAGGTTGACGAGAAGCCAGCATCACGCTCTTGGGAAATCTGGTTGACCCTATCTTTGAGCTCATAATTCAAAGATAACTTATGATAGGTTTTTAATCTCTTGAAAAAAAGGAATGCTGAAATAACTAAAGAGTTGGAAACACCCTGATTAGTGAGATATAAAACGCATGAATGGCCGTCGCCGAAATAGCTTTCCTAATTGGAGATTGATCCCGAATACGCATGCCCACGGCGCGGCGCTGGACCATTTGAATGCTTCTTTTCGTTGAGCCCGGTCAAAAATACACCCTATTCCCGAGCTTCTCTCTCGAGCCATCCGTCTTGGAAACGTTTCTCAGAGCGGGGTTTAATTAAGACGCCACGGATCGGCTCCCTAGATACGGACTGGTCCATCGGAAGAGTGGTGGGGGTGATTCAGAGTTAAGGTAAGGGGGAGGGAGGAAAAAAATAAATTCTGAGGGAAATTAAATGGTTGGGAAAGAAGATTTGGTGGAAATGGTAACGAGAGGGGAATAAGAGATTGGTCAAGTTGGAAGCTTCTAAACTTCAAACTATTAGTATCTTAATTTTTGCTATTATATTAAGTATATTACGTTTATAAGTATATTCAGCGGGCTATAAGCCGGGTTTTGGCAATTCATGTTTTCGTCGTGAAATTCTTCACGTGCAAATTATCATAATAATGCTAATAAACTAATATTGCTAAATTAGAGGCCATTTAACTGGTATTGATGCGAAAATCAAGATTTGGTGGAAATGGTAACAATAGAGGAATAAAAGATTGGTTATTTGTATCTATTAACATTTGAGTATTCTCTTTTAATTAAATTCAAACTTTTACGTTGAAATATTTGTGAATGTATTTATTGTTAAAGATTATTCTTGTCTTCTTTCATCCCTCACGTATTTCAACCGCGACCCGATTAAGGTTCCCATGGAAACTGTTGCCTAATTTCTTTTATGATGATATGTGAGTTCATATCGATGATTAAGTTCTAATAATACGTATCTCAAAAATAGCCACTTTTCAGAAGAGCAAAAAAAATTACGATTTATTTTTTTAATTCAATATAATTTTAATTGAAATTAAAAACCAAAAAATACCTAAAACTGTAAAATAAGCATATATTTGCAAACAAAAAGTTATTTTTTGCCTGAAGTTTATTTTTTGTTAACAGTATTAGGAGTATTAACTCAGACCGGCCTAATTTGAGATACGTGTACTTAGATAGATGAACTTAAGCTTAATAACATAACCATCGATATAATGCTCGAGTTTGCAACGGGAACATTTCGAGGAAATAGTCTACAGTTTATTTGAACATATTTTATGAAGCATGCAAAAGGTTAAAAAACTATAATGTATGTAAGGGATCTATTTATCTAGTCACACAGTCTCATTAGTGCTCAACGTGAGTCTATAGAGAGAAATGTTACCAAACTCATTCCATCGTTGGTATAGTACCTATGGTATGGTATTTGGAGAAGGCGACTGGTAGCTTAGGTCATTTGCGCCATGAGGGAAGGGTAGGTAAGGAAGGGTGAAGAGAAACCCGGCGTCGGCAATAGCCTGCTATTAACGAAAGACGACAAGTGGCCATGGCTTAACGTCCTATCCGACGGACGGAGTTTTGTGCTTGAAATATCCTCCACACAACATTCAAGCAAGGATTGGGCAGTCAGTGAAAATTCTCTGCCGCCGCCGGGATTTGAACCCGAGCCCGCGGGGTGGGAAGTCAAAACTCTAGCCACCATACCCACGGGATCCCCCTTAATCCCTTGTTTATTTTAGGAGACGTACGTATTCCCTAAGGGGATTATTTGAAAAATTAAATTATCGTGGCTGACAGCTTAGTTACTGTGTTAGCTAAAAGGTGTAGGTATTTCAACTCGTGTTCGCCGGAACTCCTCTCGTTAATTTCATGTAAAGAGAATCCACAATGTATCTCCAATGCAGTGTTACATGAAGCCAAACTAGGATTTATGTAATTGTGAAAAATTAGTGTTGAATTTCTTTATTGAAGCTCTCGCGGCTCATGGCGGCATACACCCGTATGTCTCTCTTTAATGTGTTGCACTAATATAAAGCCCCAAATTTTTTATAGCTTAGATTTCTTGGCAGGCGGTGGTATCACTAGAGCTTTTTACAAGGTGCTTCATGTACAGTGTGCACTGCCAGATACTCTGCGAAAATAGGGTAATGCTGCTGCCTTTATAAGTTGTAAGATTTAAATGGCTCGCAGAAGTCAGGGCACGTTCCAATTATCATACGAAAAATGAATATAAAATTCTAGAAATGATCCTCAAATAAAAGATTTCGTTCGCATTACAAATTTGAATAAATATTTGACTTGAATCATGGGATGATTAAAAATGGTTGATACTCTTGAAAAAGGCAAAATACAAAAATATAGTTATGCTTAATCTCATGGCTAATATTTACAACTTCATATCTCAACAGGAAATTATTACAATTTACCATTGAACTCCGCCTTATATGATTTAACAGCACTTACGGAAGCTATTCTTGTAGTAGCACATGTGGAGAATTTTTGAAGTCACATAAGATAATAAGTATAAGACCTTGAAATGCAGTTATAGTAGATATTTAGACATATGCTAAAAATATCTGCATCAGAATTCATTTGTAACAAAGAATTAATTTATGAGGACTGCCATCGTTATACTAAAGATAATGATAGAAAATTATCCGTTATCAATTAATCAGTGAATAAAAGGAAATTAATGTTTCCTTCTTGCACATCTTGGCTTTTCCTCTTGTATGGATCAGGTCATGGAAGCCTCAGAAAATGGGTGTCTAATTGTCGTGGAGAAGGTATAAGAAGCATACATACATTTCCAAATACAAATCATCTCCCTGTATCTTTAATCTGAACAATTACCAACTATAAAATTTAAACTTCCATTCCTAACTAGCACGAATTCAAAATAAATAATTAATATATTTATATAAAAATTATTATCATGCATACTTTATTATAATTCTTGCTGAATAGATCTTAAATTTTCTAATGGGGTGTAAGAAAACTATTCAGTGAATCATATATCGATAAAGAATTTTTCTTGAGGTATTTTTATTATATTCATTCTACTAAAACAGGAATCCGAATCATTACTGCTTGATAAAAACTTCATATTATACTGATAAGAGACGTCATGCTTGCGGATTTATCTACCGCAATCTTCGAATACAAGTTATTCAATATGACGTACATACCTGAATATTTTTTCTCTTAGTTTTATCAGGAGCTGGAAGTGAGCGGAGGTCATGAAACCTCGTTTGCTCCTATTAGCGGGCGTAACTAAAGCTGCATATTTTCCGCTGCGACTCTCGGATATCAAGGCAATCTTTAGCCATTTATTCCTCAAGTTATGTCTTGCGCTCATGGCGGTATCTAGAGAAATTCTACCATCCACTAAATTTGCGTGAGGAATCCAAGACGTAAGAGTCTGTGTCGCTTCTCGAAGGTTTTTCCCAAGGTTTCATTTAACTCGTTAAACTCTGAACCTCCTTAAAATTCCTGCCAAATCAGTATGCAGTGGACACAGCCATTCATTGTAGCCGCCCCCTACTTTTCCCTCTAAATTTCAATTTGCATAGCTTTTCGCCCGCCTCACCCCTATTGGCCCACGACGTCGGGTTCACTCTTAACTCTGTCTCACTGCTGCCCGACCCTCTTGATAGCCCGCTGCTAACTAAACAACCGGTCCAAATTAACATGGCAGCGCTACAGATTGAGACAAGAACTTTGCTATCCTTTTCCTCGAAGAAGGCTGCGCCAGCCTAAAAGGTATTCCAGGACACCCGCCTTTTTGTGTATGTAAAACGGATTTCCAATGCTCTAGGACCCTTGGCACCGGCGGAGTCCGTTTTCAAATTACCGTCTCCAGAACGATTTCATTTAGATTTGTCGTCTCTCTCTCTATTTTTTTGTAGTACAGCTTAATTAGGAACAGGCCATAGTCTTGTAATGTTATGACGCTGGTCATATGTGTTTGGTATCATTTACATCATGTTATGATGATTATTTGTTGATAACACTTTCTAGGACCTCTTAACTAGAATTCTTACCAAATTCTGTGAACAAGTCTGGCATTGCATCCGTATGCCAAAACCAGCCTTACTTGGACTAATAGCGTGATGAAAATGAGCTCAATGGCAACATAACATTCCAAAATGACAATTACAAACATGTCACAGCGTCTCAATTAACTTTTTAAAAATCTTTGCCAGTATAGTGTCGTCACCCACCATTCAAGGAACATCTTACCTATCAACTCAGCCGGTCATAATTTGTATTTTTTTTATTTCCCTTACTAGATTTTCTCTCTTTACTACCTTTATTTCTTATCAAAACAAGCAAGACTGATCGCCAAGAGTGAGAAATACCTTTGGGAAACTGTAAATCAACGGAAAAATTACTGCAGGAACCGCAACTCCTGATTTTAAATGGTACTATGAGGAATTACGAAACATATGCGAAAGAGAAAGGCATATCATGCTTTACATTCGGAAAAATCGCCAAACTGGCTGTATTTTCCTCTCCTTGGATTTAACTACGTTATTATCTCTAAAGTGTTACTCTTTACTGTAAAATGAATAGAATTTTCTGCTTGTTAACTTATTGAGACTTTATGAATAATTACTATACCTGCCTTAAAGTTTATCGATATCACTTTTAGCAACTCGAATGGTCCTGTTGCGGGGTATATGAGGAGTAATGGAATAGACAAACAATCGATGGGAGAATGGAAGGGGCGATGTAGAGAAATGGAGTGATGATAGGATAATATAGATCATGCGTATTAAAAAGAAAATTATTTGATTTGTTGCTGTATTAGTGGTGCAATTCAGATTGCTATAAAAAATATGGAATCGTGTGTTTATGGGAACGAGAAAGCTGATTACTAATGCGGCATGTTAGCCTAATTGGTTGCTTTTAATTTCTCTGAAAAAATGAGTTTTTATTTTCATTCAGTGGCGTAGCCAGGATTTTGAAATGGGTTTACCGGAGATATCGAGGCCAACCCGGGGTGTATGGAAAACATCCCAGAGCAAAGGGGGTTCTACTCTGGAATATTTTGGGATTTTTGATGTTGAAAACGTGATATCCAGGACTAAAAAGCAGTGATTTTGTACGAGTATTTATTAAAAATTATTTATAGAGGCCATGTTACTCATTTTGGTGACTCAAAGGCTCAAGGGAGGGGTTGGAAGTCGAAAACCCCCCTTCCACGTGGCTACGCCACTGCTTTCATTTATACAGCCTATTACGTATGGGTAAGCTTTTCAGCTATTTTGTGAATTTTCAGCGCCGTCACTTCAGGAATCTCTACTTGACCAATTCGACAGGTCATGTTTCCTGGGAAAGAGTAGCTAGGGATTTAGATAAATACTCAAAGGTGGAGGGGAACTCTTCTTTCCTTGAGCGGTGGTGTAGTAACAAAAAAAATAAAATAGGCTAAAAATGATTGGAATATTTTACATGAAGTCCTTCTTAAAGCAAATACCACCCAATACAATAAATTTAATGGGAATATCTCGCGCACGCAAACATCTATTGCGAATCACATACTTAACAGAAAGGAACAGCAAAATTTTGATCCAGGATGATGGTCACATCACCCACACTTTCTCTTCTGTGAACTGAAACTCAACCGATGCAGGCGTGGTGTAGCGGAAGTCCAGCATATTGAAATGAAAGGTAGTTGCACTTTCCTACAATAATTTAAAGCATACATCTGGAAGAAGACAGAGGCTCTTATACCAGATGATGGATCTTTGAGCCGAAACGCGTCGAACGCATTAAAATTACTGTGGAAAATTGCAATTATATTTGTTTAAAATGTGGTAATGAATTATTTTTAATTTAGTAAGTAGCCATAACCGTGAAGGTATATGTGAAGAAATTTGCGAATCACTCCCGCCTTTCATTCCTCCCAATATGAATTTCCTTCTTCATTTTACATAATATGGTCTTATACTAACGGATTCTTCAGTAAGGACATCAGGGAGAGAATTAGGTAGTTTCCTTCATCAAAGAAAACGAAAGGCATCGATTGCGATTCGTTACCCACCATTAGTGTATTCATAATATACAAATTATTTGGTTTTAGAAATACCGGTTTTGACGAATGGCAAGGGTCAACTTTATCCTCATTTGAAAAAGGCCAGATTGGCGCCCATGCGATGCCACTCCACGTGACATCACAGGGATCTACATGCTATACGAGTAGATAGAAGTTTTACATCGTCTGAGATTACCAATGCATGCATGAGGCACAGAGCTCAGAGAAACACCTCTTAATAATCACCTATTAAAAGTTCGGAAAGTTTCCTTCGTTTGATAAGTTATTAATAATCCTTATTTAAGCCAAGCGCTACCTGCTAGAATGGTACTCAGCTACCTGCTAGCAGCCTGCGTCATATCAGCGCTCAGGCCTCGTTCCAAGGTCACCTCACACGCCGACAGCTGGAACCAGAATGTCGTCACACGGACTTTTCCCATCATTCCTGCTTAACCGTCGCGTTTTCGCGCGCTTGAAAATTTTCACTTTTCTTTTAATCGCGAAAATAAATATCGTCATTTAAAAATCTAAAAGCGTGAAATACGTACTCCAAGAGTAACAGTCTTTCAATTTAGGCAGTAAAAATAATAGGAAACCACCCTATTTCTAGGCTTCCATCTTCTGATTCACTTACACTAGGAAGATCACTTTGGCTTTCTAATTAAATTATTGTGGAAAAGTGCAAATACCTTTCATTTAGAGTAGAAAGAAACGTTTAATTTAGTATTTATTTCATTTATGCAGCGTGAAATAATTGGATTTCCGGCATTGTTCACTAATATTTATCGCTCGGGCTCCGCGAATTTTTCCTTGACCAGTTCGGAGGGTCCTGTTCCGGG
Organism: Ischnura elegans; assembly: GCF_921293095.1. Classification (NCBI taxonomy): domain Eukaryota; kingdom Metazoa; phylum Arthropoda; class Insecta; order Odonata; family Coenagrionidae; genus Ischnura; species Ischnura elegans. The sequence goes on along the minus strand of NC_060256.1, from coordinate 82,639,505 downwards.
GCGAAAGGGGGGTTGGTGAGATGAACGGTCAGGGGGGAAATGGAAGGGGTGAGGGGCACGGGGGATGATATGGCGGCTGCAAGATGGACGGGTGTATAGAGTCGGATGGAAAGGGGGCTGAATGTGGGTGGGTGGCTAGTGATTGAATGCTATGACCGCCCACTTGATTGATGGGTTTCGCGAAGGCAGGGTTTTTGGCGGGCGGTCGGTCCGTCGCAGGCCCTCTGGAAAGGGGTGACATGGCTTCTTAATCGATGCAGACAGGAGGCAGAAGGGAGGATAATAGCACGGGAGTCGCAAGCTTAAACGTTTCGCTGGATCCCCCCTCGGACCAATTGAGGCACGGCTATTAGGGCCACTCCCCACCCTGCGAAATTTCCCATATCCAAGCTTTTTTTTAATTAATTTAATTTTTTACGGCACACATCTCTACTTTCTATATTTTTTGGAAAATTTTTCGTAGCATCCATCCTTTTTCCATGAATTTTTTTCCTTCTCGACTGCATCCGTTTGTTTTTATTATTGTTATTTTTACATCGGTCCGAGATATTTATGACCGTTCGTGAGGCGGCTAAATGGAACGCATGGGTGCTCCATTACTGGCTTGCTCCGCAGTAGTTTCCCCAAGGGACCCAGTAGGGAAATAGTTGCTTGTGATCCTCTTGTTATATTTTCCCTGTCTTGAAGTTATCTTTTTTATCATTTCACCTGCTTGGAATGCCATTCTAGATATTATTCATAGCTTAAAATGGTTTAATTCGAACGTATACTTTTGAACCGCGACTCCAATGTTATGATCTTGTTTCAATTGGTTATACCAAAAGTAAGTTTCGCGCTAAAGCTTTATATATTTGAACATACTTTTTTAAAACGTGATTAGTTGCAGCTGCTTTAATATACCTCATTAGGATAAATATTACGCCATCTTGCGTCAGTCTATTTCTCATCATACTTTTTCATGTTTTTCCTTACTTATCGATGCGGTAGCTACGTAACTGTAATTTTTGTTTCGTAATAACATAAATGGATAATGAGTTCTTTTCATTAAAATCTTATATTCTATTTATAATGGTAAATTTTTCCACAAGAAACAGAAAAAAATACGTAACAGGCATATGGATATATATACAGGATTATACCTTCGCTTTACTCAGCATAGGGAGCAGGCACAGTGTATTACATCGTTCTGAAAAATGTATTGTCCATACGTTCCTAATAGGTTTATTTTATTAATTTGGCAAATATCTGTCATTGACAAAAAGAACACCCGTCTCGTGCGCTTTTGCAGTTTGCCAAGAGCTAAGATGGCGAGGCTGAATGTATATGTGGTCATTTACTCCTTATTAATTCAGTTAAGTATATTCTATTTTGCAAATTCTCCTTCATATTTCATCAGTTTTACCACATCCGACTGTGTTTCCTCTCCTCATATCCTTTCTAAAAAAATACTCCGGTAAAATTTTTAATATTTTGTACATTTAGCCATTGGGTCAATTTATCTTCCATCTTTAGATATATATCATTTCTTATCATTTGACTTATGCTGTACCAATCAGTACATGGTTTATGTTTTTATCTAAAAAGTGGCCTTAATTGAACTCTCTAATGGTTTTAGTTTAGGTTAAATATGTAGAGCTTAATAATAACTTTTTACTACAAATTTTTGCTTGTGTCTTTTCACATTTTGAATATATTTTTGTAAATTGAATATATTTTAACTTAGGTAAAAAATCATCGTGCCTTGCAGGTCATTGAGACTTAAAGTAAAAACTTTTAGCAGTTTTGTTGTTATGATCGAAAAAAATTCATGATCCCTCAGAACTGATAAAAATGTATAGATTATACCAGAATCGTAATTAACCGACAGGATCAAATAAGTAAAATTATGGGATAAAAATGACATTTCTAGCTATGCGCTTGAAAAACTATGACTATATCCAGCCGGCTACGCACATTATGGTATATGACAAATTTGCATAACCAAGTATTATTTAGTTGCCAAAGCGCCTATACTCGAGCGATTTATACACCGGTCGACATATGCCGTGTTCATTTCATTGAGGGCTTTGTTGTACACGTCGCACTTTTCATCGGGTTACCTTATTTGTATCCCCTAGTCATCTTCATCCTCATGTTCAGCTCTTTTTCCTACTAAGGTCTGGAATTCGGAGATCATAAAACGATTCGTTCAATTCCATTGATTGCAGCATTGCTGTTGTTAACAGAAAAAAAACATTTCATACCTTTGATTTTTATTTGAGCAATACTATTTTTTACCTTTCCACGGGTCTATCTATTTTTAGATATATCTAGTGGAATAATTTAAGCTTCTTTATTGAACGGTTGATGGCGTGGTACAAGATATATTTAAATTAATTTGCACTAGGTTTGTATTTTTAAATTATGTGCGGATTATAGTTGAAATGCGATTATATTTCTCTTCACCGCCTCGGATACAGCAAATTTAAGGTTTTTCACGGCGGGGAATCTATCGAAAAATAACGTAGGAGGATCATAAATACCCCACTCATGGATAGGGGAAACTACTCGATCTGGCGGGACTCGTATGAGCGACCCAAGTTTGGCAGGCGAGGACATTATCCCGCCACCACCGAGGCCGGATATTTTACGTCTCGATATCCAGAAAGGCACTTCGAATGTGAGTCAATCGTTGATAAGAATGGAAAGTTAGTGCTTGAGTCTTGTATTTTCAGTCATGATGGGAAACAGTCAGGTTGAAAGAGTGAAATGGCAGTTAGTGGTAAGTGAGCTCTTTCGAATAAAAAGCTATTTCACTCGTTTCTCACCTTTTATGGCAATTGCATGAATTAAGCCTGGCAATGACATAAATAGCATTAATATCACTCACCTTATTCAGCATCATGTAAAAACTTTCACTCCGTCTCCCTCCTCGTTCTTTAAAACCTAACCTTACTTCGCCTCCATTCTCGCTTCATCCCGTATTTCCTCCACCCGCACTACCTCCCTTTTGTTTTTTAATTATTTCTTGCCGGAGGGGGTGGGTAGCAGCATTATGGCCCGACGGCTTATCGCGTCTGAGGGAGGGTTTGCCGGTGAGGCGGGCTTTCGAGCAAGGATACAGGCGGGAGGGAAACGGCGAGATAGGGAGCGGGCGGGTATTAGAGCAGGGTGCACCAAGGCTCTGTACTGGGTCCCCTTCCCTTCCAAACCTCCCCTATCTTCACCCACCCGCTCACCAGCACAGCGCCTTTATCTCCCTTATGCCGCTTTCAACCCCTTCCTCACATAGCCACCCAGAAACACCCAACCACCCCCTACTACCCACCCCCACCCCTCCGAAAGCTTTATCCCAAGTCTCATGACGTAGGGGAATCCCTGAGCGCGTCGGGCTGGCGGGCGGACCAGATTTATGAGGCAAAAGCAGCGTGCTGGGGAAACGCGAGGAGTGGAGAGCCCTTCGCTATCTCCGAGTTCGTGTTGGTGGATGAAGAAGGCGGGATTTTAGGAGGGGTTAAGAAGGGGAGGTTTTTGTTTAGAGGGGGAGGTGGCAATTTCATGCGGATGTGGGAATGGAGGGAAGGGAATTTTTGGAGAGTGGTGTCGTGGAGGATGGGCGAAACAGTGTGGAGGGTGGGTTTTTCAGTTGAGTGGAGGAGGAGGAGGTACGAGCACCGGTGTTGGTGTAGGAAGAGTTTATCCCGTGGGTGGGAAAAAATAGCGGGAGGTGGGATGGATTGCGAGTAAGGTGGCGGAGAAAGGTGGGACCGATAGTGAGACGATGCCGGGTGAAATTGTTGAGGGGAGTGGGGAGTAGATGGGAGGGAAACGGGAAGTTTTGAGTCTCATTTTTACTTTTTTCGAGCTTACTTGCTTATATTCTCTTTCCGCATGGCGTGACGCGCGTGCACTTGCCGTTTTCGTCCGAGCAGTGATATCGCTTACAGCGGAAAATCTCACTCTCCGAAAAGACTTTTTCCATAACACGACCTGTGATATTTTATCCTATTCTTGGCTACGTTTCTTTTTTCAATATTTTGATATGCATAAATGATGCAATTAAGAGTTATATATAAAAATGTTACTAGAGTTATTAGAATGATTTCACTTTGATGCAAATCGATATCTCAAACTAATCGTGAAAAAATGTATGTTCGACCATAAATTTTGACCAATTCTCATTCACGTATCAAGCGTTTACTTATACATTTTAATTAGAATAACTTTTCCTTCGTCGAGTTTTTATTTGGTCCAAATTAAAATTACACTTTTTAACTGTATTATAAATGGTACTGTATATGGGAAAATTGCGAGTATCTCACTATTTTGCTTTCTGTTCGGCGCTTTGCTAGTTTTTTTTTTACGTTAAACGATGATTCTATGGGTAAATGCTGCAATAAATGTTTTATAAATTGCTGATAGTCCCACACACTTCAACCCGGATCAGTTAAGTTGTTTTTTGAATGGGAAGCCTTACAGTGATTACTGTTCATCCTAATGTTCGATGGCTTATTTTTATCTGAAGCCATTGGAAAATAAAGATTACTGTAGAGGAGGAGTCATCAACGTAATGCCAAGGGTTTAGGAAGGTAAGCAAGGATGGGGAGATAGGTTTCTAGGATTTGAGGTTCCCGTAGATTTGTGTGCGTTGGATAAGGATTCGAAGGTCCTAGAGGACGAAGGGGTTAGCGGAGCGTCGGAAGAAAGAGCTGTGGGCCACATAAGACACCTGGTAGGGTGGGCTGCGGGACCGAGGATTTTTTTTCTCTTCTTCGTGGAGAGAGGGGTAGGGCAGAAATGAGAAAAGGATTACCCTTAGCCCTTCCTCTCACGAACCCGTCTCTTGGTTCCGCCGTCCTTCATGAAACAAAAATAAAGGAAAAGGGAACAGAAGACGCGCGAAATGCGAGAGACCTGAATGGACGGTGCAGTTGGGGGAGGTAGTTGAGTGAGAGGGGTGGGGTAGGATATATATATGGAGGGGAAGGGAGTATGGGTGGAGTGGGGAAGGAGGGGAAGGGAGACCTTCTTCCTGCAGGATATTTTCAAAGGTGGCCACTCAGTTGCAGAAATAAAATTCCCGGATTTTCCAATTTCGTTTTATGTTTACAGCAGGTGATAGGTCATGCTGTCGCAGGTAATACTGTGGCTTAATTAAGCTATTAAAAATAAACATTTGTCATCATCATTATCACAGGTCAACAATCCTAAGATTGGTTTGACGCAGCTCTCCACTCAGTTCTCCTATCAGCTAATCTTTTCACACCTACGTATATCTTCTCTTTCACATCGTTCTCTACTTGTTCCATATATTTTGTTCGAGGTCTTCGTTTTCCGTTCTTGCCTTTCACTTGTACCTCGACGGTTGTCAAGAATTTGTCAAGAATAAAAAATAAACTTTAGGATTTATAAAACGATAGTGTTGCCAATACTAATATGCGGTTCTGAAAAGAGGGGTTTTACAACAAAATCACAAAAGAAGCTCATAAAATTTGAAAAAAAAAGTGTTGTAAAGAATATTCGATCCCATTACAGAAGGAGAAACATGGATAAAAATGACAAAGCTTAGAGAACTGTGTAAAGAGCCAAATATTGTCGGAATCATCAGAAGCATGAGATTAATATGGCTGGGCCACTTCCAAACTGTCCGCCAAAGGTAACTGGTAGCTTTATGAAACTCTAATATTGTGGCTTCGGGAAACGCAGATATGGGCAAAGCGGGTAGGTACTCGTTTCGGAGAAGAAACACAACTTTGATGCGACTGCCATATTTAACATGGACAAACAGGTGTTGGAGAGCAGCGCAACTACCTTAATCAATAGCTTTATCTATCAAAAGCAAAAGCTAACTCGGTGTACTGAGTAGTGCAGTAAGAGTCAACTAATCACTATAATTTGCTTCTGCAATGCAGCCGGGTTCTGTTTTCTTACGATTTTCGCAAAAGATTTTACATTTTTTTTGCACCAAATATCTTTAGGGCATAGTGAAAGACGGTCAACTCTAGCACCTTAGGCGATATTCATATCACGGCAAATCAGACCCATACCAGCTATGGTTACTCCCAAAATGAATCGTAAACACAAACGACAACAATCAGAGATATTGACGTCCACTTCTGTTAGAGCTGAGCAGGCTAAAAAATGTGATAAATTCAAAAACAAGAGATATTACTGAAAAATACAGTGAGCCGGTTATCGAAGACTGGCTAAAGTGCAGCCAGTGCCAAGGAAGGGCACACGATAACTGCACATCATATGCAAGGAGTGGGCAGCTACTACTGAAAAGCTTTCCTGAAAGACTAACTTTTTAATTTTTCAAGTTATCCATTTTGCCTCTACGGCGCATCCGTTTTGGCCGATACAACGGGCAAAATGGATAATTGGTACGTTTTAATTTAATTGATTTTAGGAGACTTTACCGTTTAAGGTCTCATTTTTTTAAAACCTCAGTCCAAAGTTTGTGAAATAAAGTACTGATTAATGATGAAGAAAGTCCTGTTGATTCGTAACTTTTTGTCAACACTTTTCCTTAATATACCTATGCGTCTTGTCCGGGCCTCGGTATTCTCGGTAAATGCCATATAAAGGTGAGAGAGATAAGCTACCTGACTCTAATTATGCCTCACTTGAAGTATGCTGTTTGCGTGTAGGATCCTTATGAAGTCGGACTTACATCTGAAATCAATAGAGTACAGCGCAGGGCGGACAGATTCGTGATGACTTGATACGATAAAAAGTGCAGCGTTCCTAATATGTTAGGCAAAATAGAACATGAATCATTACAGGAGCGCAGAGCAAAGTAAAGGCTAAATTTAATCGGCATATACGTTGACTATTTTTTCTCAGACGACGTGAAAAATATCCTTCATTTACCTTCGTGCTATGGTACACGTGATCAAGAGAAGAAAATAAAGGAAATAGACACCAAAACAAAGACATTTAAAAGGTCCTTCTTTCCTTGCACTATACAGGACAGCGATGATGTCTCGATTAATAAAATAAATGGCGTCACTCGCTAGGACGACTCACGTGTTTTAATTTTTCCATTGTTCTAACCTTGAATGGGTTCACTGTTTAAATAACTAATCGTTGGAAAGGTTTGCATTTGCGTGAATTTGCACTATATTATTGTTATATATTGTGTGTGTGCATGCGGAGATTTTCTTGCATGCTGTATCCTGATTATTGGTCACCCACTGCCAAACACCCTAGAGGTGGCTCGTAGGGTGTAATGCAGATGTAGATGTATTCATAATTCTGCCATCCTAAGTTTTCGATAATGCAGACCCGCTATTTTCCCCTTCCCAAGCCATTTCCTTGAGTTCCCTATCATTTGTCCACCGTATTACCTTCTTTTTATACTCAATATACTCATCCTTAGGTCTTTCTCGGTGAAATTTTTCTTCCATCTGTGCCTCCATTATTTTTCGTACGTGATCACTGTGCCTGTTGGTCACGGCATATCCACCAGGGACCTATGTGGCGAATTACGGTCCAAAGCTCCCTTTTTCTCTCAATTTCTTCGGCACAGCCCCTCTTTTCTCACAATATCCTTCTAATTGATTTCCAAAACCCGCCGCCAGCCCGAGGAAAATGTAAGAAATATTTGCGGCAGATCCCTGAAGAAGCTAGGATTCATCATGCGTGTTGAGGGAAGATTTTCGTTTAAAAAGTAAAAGAGAGGTTCTATTTCGCACTCGTATGGCCACACCTTGAATATCCAACGTTGGTATATGTTGAGTATATGAGATATTACATATACAGCTACGGAAGTACAGAAAGCTTTACAAAATGTTGAGCCAATAAGACTCGGAGCTGCTAGAGAATCGGAGGCTGCGCTCTAGGCTTGGTTGGTAGAGCAATTGAAAATAGATATCTTTCAGAGCGACACGGAGGACATCATATTTGAACCGTACTATTTATATATCCGAGTCCGACGAAAACGATAAAGTAAGAGAGATATTTTGCGGAACGAACTGGTAAGGGAATTCGTTTTTCTCCTGAACAATAGAAGACTTTCATAAATGCTAGGCAGCACTTCGCTAGTGCATTCCTTTTTATACAATAACGGCTGGCGTCCAAACACCCCCCTCCACTCGCTAAATGAGGCGCCTTGCGTAATAGTAGATCATCAGATCTCGAAGGGTTTCTTCCAATTTTATCAGCTTTTGAAAATTTTTCGGATAAATGGATTGTGATTAAGCAAACGTGGTCATTTGTTTAGAATCGATTGAGGTTGGAACATTCAGTTAAGTTTTTAAATTCAAATATCGATATTCTCACCTAGGAAATTGGGAAAAACACGGGAATTTGTAACTACCGGTAAAAATGGGAATTTCTCGGAAAAACCAGAAATAAAAAAAATGGGTAGATTTACGATAAACTATCCTATAAAAATTAAATTTGAAATAAGAATAGGATATTTAGGTAGAATCAAAGAAGGTAGGCGTTATTGTAAATTTAAGAGGGAAGTCCATGAAAGAATGGGAGACTAAGAGAATACTTCGTATGTACTCAATGGTAACCTATCCCATACTCCTTGGTCCAGGTGTATTGTACACAATACATCAGCGTTTGAATTTTTTTCCGCTTGTTAATTGTTAATTCCGCTGAATATTTAAAATTTCGTAATTGTTACTAGTTCAGTGCTATATAAGACACGGTCTCAGGCGTTATTTTGTGGAATTGCTTATTTGTAGAATAAAATAAAATAACTTTGTTTTATTCCACACTTTATTTTAAATAGCACGACCCGGGTTTCAGCATCTAGTGCTATCATCAGGTCTGAGGTATCATCATCTAGGTCTATCAGTGCTATCATCATGAGGTCTGATGACAGATCAAATTTACCAGACATGATCTAATTCACCAGAAAAATAGAAATTCAGACCAAAAATAACGGTACGTATGTCCCGGGACTGAGGAGGTTAATCGGTAGATTTATTTTTTTAAAGAAAATAATAATTGTTTATTCTTCCATCAAACAATGCACACAACTTCTTTTAAATCGAATATGAAAGATTTAGGTAGTCTTTAAGGTTATTCCAGAGGTAAGACTAACTTCAAGCACAAAAACATGCGTTACCCGGACAAAAAATTGAGCAAAACACTCCGCGTACAGGACATTATGTAATACAGTCTATAATTGACAAAAAATAAGATAAAAATACCAATACGTAATGAATATCCAGAGCTCTATAGCGAGATAATATTTTTCAGATCTCTTAGATCGTTAGATCGTTAGCTGACGATGTAACCACGTTACGAAACCCGGGTCTTGCCCATATTGAAATAATAGTGAACCTAACAAAGTTTTATTTCTTTATTTCCGATTCTACTCCTCAGTGCATATTATAAATGGTTAAAATTGAAAATCAGGAAAAAATAAGACGCATCTCAAAAAATAAGACACGAAGAGCTCACCCTGGAATGATACCCGTGAACTGTCGACGTGAGAAGTGGTAGTTATGCCTCAGTATCCTTGAATTGTATGGGAGGAGGTTGGAGGCGATAAGGCGGTTTGGAACGGGACGAGGCGGACGGATTGAACCAATGAGCGGATCGGGGTCTTTTCCGCGTGTCTCCGAGATTGCGCCCGCACCGCTATCTCTCTTCCCCCGCGCTTCTTTTGTTTAACTCCCTACCCAGACCCACCCCCTTGACCCGCGACCATAATTCCCTCGACCCGAAAACTTCGGGTCTCATTGCTGGATGTGTCACGCTCTGCAGATAAAACTCCTTCCTCTTCCAGGTGGTCCCCTGTCCAATAGAAATCCCCCCTCCCCTCTGGGTTCCCACATTTTGGCCCCGCTATTCTTTGCTTCTCGGAAGGTTTTTTTTTTCACCTGCTAAATACTCGAGGCCTCATTGACAAACGTTTACACCTTCAACCCGCTCGCCAATGAAGCTAGTGCGATAAGTCTACGGCTCCCTTTTCGCATTGGATGAGATTTCTCGGACGGATATACGAGAATTAATGGTAGGGTTGCATGTTTGGCAGAAGAGTTTTAAAATGCTTGCGCTAAACTTCCGCACCAAGGAGTTTTCATGGCCGTAGCCATTTGAAGGAGCTCAAAAAAGAATTGTAGTTAAGTGGAGAAAATAATAATCAGTTAAGATTTATCTTTCTCTGTGTCGTGGAATGGTTGAGTATTAAAACGAAACTTCATGCTTCCTGTTCCATAGGTGCCATATACATCAATAGAAGTATATGATTGTATGCTTGTTTATTTTCATTTCATAATGATTATTAAACCTCATATTATTAACTAGTAGACGGACTATAAGTAAATATATCTCGTTCAAAAATATTTATCTTTTATTTCTAAGATTTTTAATCAAAGAATTTTTATTTAAATTTAATCAAGACTGGGCATTTTATGGAATCTAGAATCACTTATCGTAAATAATGTCCTCCAATTATTGCTATTTCATGAAACATAGTTTTAAAATGTTTATATAGCCTTTTTTCTACTGGCTGCCATTTGGGAAACCCATGTACCTAATAAGTCTTAACGCCTCCATTAATCAGTAACTTTGCCGAGGAATCTCAAACTTGGATTGAATTTTATCTTTGAAGTGGTACTGATTCAAACTTATCGGTTCTTCCTACGTTTCATATTTCAAGAAGCTAAGTGGTTATAACCCCCGTCATCATATTTGTCTCTCAAAATAAATACATTGAAGATTTATGTAGTTATCATAGACTTGGCATTTTATGGAATCTAGACTCAATTGCAGCTGACATATATCCTTTCCATTAAAGATTAAAATAACACTAATTACTATATCTAGAACTAGATACAAACACGCCAATACAAAGGCATCATTTTATTAAAATTTTGCATGACTACATTGATATCAAGGCTTGGTAAATTTTACGATTACTTGCTTGCATATGGTATTTGCTCTACGTCTACGTTGAAAGTATACTTACATCGTTGAAAAATAAATTGTGCATCAATGATATTCCTAAGAGTTTAAATTGATTAGTTTAAGTATCCTTTTATCGAAAAGATTTCACTATATATTTTGGCATTTCTTGAATCACAATATTAAAATGCGAATATAGCCTTTTTCTAATGGCCACCTTTAGAGAAGCCCGTCTAAATAATTTTTTACGTATGCATATATCAGTATTTATTTTGGGTAAATATTTTCGCGAACCGATGTTTTGGCAAAGATGTTATGAATTCTCTCTTAGCAAAGTTGAAAAACACTGGGTGAATAAATGAATCGGTATGTTACATTTAAATTATATTTCCAGTTTTTATTCATTTATTATTTTATTAATCGACTATTCAGACTATATAATTGCTATTTTTCCTTGCATGTAAATGTTAGTTTCCCAATTAATGCAGATGATTGTAATATCAATGCGTCTTTCGTTTTGCTCGGCGAATGGATTTTGATGTCGCTATTGAAACTGCTCTCTCTTCTCATAGTTTCATGTTTCCAAAAGTAGACAGAAATTTGCCAGGACGACATTTCGGTTTGTGATCATCGACTGTCATTTTATTATTACCCGAGGATTGCTTCATAGTTTTCCGTCTCTACTCTCCATCTCCTCCTCTCCACGAGACATTTGACAAACGCCGTGCACACCCCCATACCTGCGTTGCATTTTCACCGCGGCAAAAAAAATAAAAAGGTTTGCAAGTCCGATCGTCCTCGAGGAACGAAAAATGTGATCACTCGCCCCGACAGATGGACACGGTCCATCTAAGTGACGCCGAGGAATAATAATAAAAAGGAAGAACAAAAAACTAACGCCCCGCGCACTCCCCTTTGACCACCTCCCGGTTTGACGTCGGCTCTGAGCGCGTCACTTGCTCGTCGGCGGGGGAAGAGTGTTGGTGGTGGACAGAGCGAAGAATTTACGTTTTATATGAAGAGGAGGGAAAAAAAAAGGGTTTTCGTAGTGAGGGAATACTTTTCGGTCGGGTGGGGAGAGAAGGGGCAAGGGTTTGTCTCATTGGCGAGCCGAGGCCTTGTTTTCAAAACCCGGACCTATTGCCCACTCCCCCCCCAAACCCCTCAGTGGCCCCCCTAATCCCTGCTTCCGAGCCAGGGGGGCTGGACTCGGTCGCTCCTCTCCGTGAAGGGGTTGGGGAATGAAAGGCTGGGGAAAAAATTGTTGGATAAAAAACATCCCCTGGCGGAAATCCCTTCGCTGGACCCTCCCGATAACGCTGCTTCGCTCCCATTGACCTTCCCAGCCTCCCCGTCTCTTTTATCCTCCTGCTGCGTCCATACCTTCACTCCCTGCAGACTTCTCGCCGCCCATAACTCTTTTTCCCTCCGCCGGCTCACAAAGCTTTTGTTTCCAACCGCTTCTCTCTCCTGTTTCGCCTCCTTCCTATTTTTTCCCCACCTCTCTTCCTTCGCTTCCTTCCTGTCCGCTTTCTCCCCTCTTTACATCCTCCATTTCCCGCTTTCTCTCCGTCCACTCTTCCATATAGCTCGTCATTTAATCCCTCCACCTCCCATACCTCTCTCTCTCTTGGAAGCGCGGAGGCAGTTTTATTTGAAGCTGCTGTTTTAATTCCGCCCAATTTTTTTTGTTATTCCAACGTCTCTTATTCTTTCACTCTCTCTCTCACTCTCTCCCTCTCTCTCTCCATGCGGACCTCACCTCTGTGGAAATAGTGTAAAGAAAATTACAATTAAATGTGAATGTTTTTTTCGGAATGTAAGGGAGTTTTTCGTCTAGGTTCAAAGAGAGTGTTAAGTAGACCTATATCACCCTTAATTCGCAAACTATTTCGATGTGCGGCTGGTTATTCACGGTTTTATATACTGATAGACAGTTAATAAACATAACGCCTATTCTACAGTATCTGGTTTAAAGAAAAATCAAATAATTTTCAAATATTTTTGTCGCATAATAGTCCGAGTTAGAACTCAAGCTCCTTCTGTATTTCCTCCCACGTTGTTTATAATCCCCGCGTCTTTCTCTTCATCTCCTTCTGTCTCTCATCAAATGGACCTCACCTCTGTAAGAATAATGTAAAGGATATTACAATCCAAATTGAACGCTTTTAGGAATGTGAGTTTTCCGTCTTGGTAAATAAAAAGTTGAGCTCTACGGCCTCAAGGTCAAATGGGGAAAGAAACACTCCAATGGCCGTAACAAGGGACCTCGTCACAGGTATAAACAAAACACTGTGTGGTATGCTGGAACGGGAAAAATCGCAGCAGTGACCAACCCCAGCCTCTCAACCGGAAACCCTTCACTAACACACGATCAACAGTGTAGAAACCTTCGCGAGGGTTGTGGGACCTCGCTAAGGCTGCTCACGTTGAAACCAATCACTCGCTTAACTATGAAGGAACCTTCGCGAGGGTTTTGGGGGGCCTCGCTAAGGTTGCTCAAGTTAAGAAACACACAAGTGAATCTTTGTCCTCAGTTGCGTTGAGAAGGGAATCTTGGATTCCGAAACCGGTATGCTTTTCCCGTCCAGGTGGCAGTTCCATCGCTCAGTTTTGAGCATATTCTCCCGGAGTTTATACCCACGGAGTAAGTGTTGCTTGTGTGATTGTGTGTGTGTGTGTGTTTCTTAACTTGAGCAACCTTAGCGAGGCCCCCCAAAACCCTCGCGAAGGTTCCTTCATAGTTAAGCGAGTGATTGGTTTCAACGTGAGCAGCCTTAGCGAGGTCCCACAACCCTCGCGAAGGTTTCTACACTGTTGATCGTGTGTTAGTGAAGGGTTTCCGGTTGAGAGGCTGGGGTTGGTCACTGCTGCGAATTTTCCCGTTCCAGCATACCACACAGTGTTTTGTTTATACCTGTGACGAGGTCCCTTGTTACGGCCATTGGAGTGTTTCTTTCCCCATTTTCCGTCTTGGTTCAAAGGGAATGTCAAATACATCTGTACCATCCGCTATTCGCAAAAAGGTTCAATATACGGCTAGTTATTTACGGTTTTATACAATGATAGATAGATGATGGAAAGGAAGGAAGAGAAAAGGATTTTAAGGTATATCGAAAGAAAGTTGGCCTTATTGTGAATGAGAGAGGGAAGTCCGTGAAGGGATGGGAGACTGTCAGAATATTTCTTGAATACTGCATGGAAACTTACCTTAATAGGTAGAATACTTCAGTAATAATAAAAATTGAAAAACATAATTCCTATATTACAACATCTAGTTTAAAGAAAAAATAAATAGTTTACAGACATTTTTGTCGCATGATCGTTCGAGTTAAATGTAATGACCCTTTTTTATTGTGTTCAAATTTGTTTATAAACCCCGCCTATCTTTCCTTTCCTCCCTCTATTAGTACCTCACTACTGTGCAAATAGGGAAAAGGAATATTAGAATTGCAATTAAATATTTTTTGAGTGCAGTGGTAATTTTTCATTTAGTTACATATACCGTTCCAAGTACATCAATAGAACATGTTTGCGAAAAATTTCGATGTATGGCTAAGTAGGGCGAATGATACACGGATTGGCTACTGATTAAGACATTTGGAAATAATAACATCTACATTGTGAAATTATATACCGAGCAAAATTTAATTATTTTTAGTTAGTGTTGTAACTTTTGGCAGAATGGTGGGTCAGTGTGTCAGAGCTGTGGTTTTCTTTGCTGAGGGTTCCGGGCTCCAGTCCTGGGGAGATATCGGAAACTCCATGTAAACATTCTCTGACAACTCTCTCGTGAGTCTGGGAGAGCTGAGAAAGGAACTGGCTCCCTTAACCTCAATATTTGAATTCACGCACCTATTGCTCAGTGTAGTGATCCGGAAAAGGAAGATTTCCATTTCCAAAATAAGTATGCACAAATATGTTGTTGTGTGAGCTATGACAAACTATGCCTCGGGATTTATACTTTTTCACTTACAAGAACGCCTAACCTTCCTTTTCCCCTTCCTCTTTGACGAAAACATCCTGGTTCCACTTCCCTATATAACGGCACGTATGGCTCGTGCGACCAAAGCACCTTCGCGAGACATTGGTAATATCTTAACTTTTGGCCATTCTAGACGCACAAAGTCATCATTACTTCATGCCTTTTGCTTGAATGGATTTGGAAAATGGGATTTTAAATGCGATATAAATTGTGGATTAAAAGTTAAACATTTGTGTGTGGGGCATTTCCATGAAAATGTCAACATTTCCTCTCAAATTAAATTTAAAAAATTTAGGCTGGAAATATTTTATATCGATAAATCAACGGCTAAGTTTTTGAATTTTGTGAAATCTCTATTTGAAACATTATTCAGAGCCTTGTTAAAAGTTTTCATATAACACTTCTATTCACAAAGTTTTGAAGATGTTATAAATCACATGCTGAGGGGGTTGACCTGGAAGTAATTCCGTCATATGTTAATTTTTGGCATATTTTGAAGGTATTTCGATAATTAATTATGTTTCTGTGTATGAAAATCACCTTCATAAATGTTTTATAATCATGCACAGAAGTTTTGCAATTTCTTTTTTTTTTTGAATTTTACAATTTTATCGAAATATCCTCGTCCATAGTTTTCTCTGAAAGTAATTCCGTCACAAATGGAATTGCCCTGTGATTATTCGCTTCCCGACACCAAGGGCAAGAACCCACACTTATAAAAGCATGCGACCCGCGACTTTAAGGCGGCGGGCCATACCATTACATGAGTATTGGGTCAGCTCTTCCTTCACCTATCCAAACCAACCTTCGGGTTTGATCGCTAAGTAAATGAGCTCTTATATTTAATTTTCAGTTTATGCATAGGAAGAAATAAAAATTATAATTTTTAGAAGAATATACGAAGTAATCGGAGAAAATGATCGCCAGTGTACTAGTACTATATTACTATAAATGATAGAAAATTTCATATACATGGTGTATCAAACAGTATGTACGCATTAAAAAGTATTATTTTGCCCAAACTATCAATCATTGCGCCTCGTTATAGAATAAAATAAAATAACTTTGTTTTATTCCACACTTCATTTTAAATAGCACGACCCGGGTTTCAACATCTAGTGTTATCATCAGGTTCAACATCTAGTGTTATGATAACACTAGATGTTGAAGCCCGGGTCGTGCTATTTAAAATTAAGTGTGGAATAAAACAAAGTTATTTTATTTTATTCTATAATGAAGCAATTCCACAAAATAACGCCTGAGACCGTGTCTTATATTGCGCCTCGGTTGTTTCCGAGGCTGCTCAAAGAAAAATTATTTTTTCAACACAATGGAGCACCCCCTCGTTGGAGTCGCCAAGTGGGTGGATATCTGAATAAAACACTACCGAACCGTTGGGTTATTCGTGCGACTAAGCATGTTCAGCTGGGCTCCATGGTCATCTGATTTGACACCGTGAAACTTCTACCTGTGGGGTTTCATTAAATACAACGTTTATGCACCACCACTACCCATGGCATGGTTGTAGAATAGTATTTGTTTGGATCATTGATATAAAGGATATTGCGAACTGTTTTTGTGGTATGTGGAAACGAATAAATGAGAAAATAAATAAAGGAACTGATAAATATATTAAAAAATAAGGTTTCTCGGTTGAATATCTGTTACTCAATCCCTATGTATATCCCTATCACTTATTTTTTAAATAAAATAAAATAATTTACGCCTGATAATGATGATGACTATTCATCGAAACACGGGTCGATTTATTTAAAAAAAAAAGAAGTGGCGTTAGTAATAGTCATGCATCCAAGTAACCTTAAAATGGAATACCACATAGATACACATGATTTAGTGAAGTTAAAATGAAGAAATAAATTAATGAACAAATGAATAAATACACTAACTTACATAGCCTATAGAATACTTTAAGAGTAATAATGCCAAGTTTAAAACCAAATGTACTTTGGTGAGGTCTCCGCATATGCCCAGTATTTTATTATTATTTTTTAAACTCTTCCACGCTTTCTCCATTTTTTCCATACCCTCGAATGCGAGTTATTTTTTATTCCGAGAAAGAACACGGGAGAAATATACTACGTGAGGGGGCTCGTAGTGTGGGGAAGGGGGACATTTAGTAGTCCTAGTCCACTCCTCCCTCTGTTTTTTTAACTTTATTCTTTCCCCCTTGTATATATCCCGCCTCGCGACTTCTTTTTTGAGTTTAATTATTTTTTTCTACTAAAAAAACCTTCCTCCCTCTCAGTTGAAAGTTTTTCGAGCCATCAAGGATGATGGAATGTCGATGGCGGGCCATGTCGCAAGAATACACGCTCTTAGTCAGCCGAGTCGGCGAATCCCGGAATTTATTGTCAATGATCCGTCAATCCACCAGAGCAACGCTTAAAATGGCCGATGCCTCCCCCGCGACTGCTCTCCATAGTCCAATTCGAATGAAAGTGTAGAGAAAAAAGTTCGGGAAGGAAGTGAAGGTGAGCGAAGTATATAAATGTATGCTCTCATGTTTCATTATTTTAAGGGCACATTTTCGAGTATTTCATTTTTCACGAGCATTGGACCATCCGTAGTTCTTGGCGACGTAAGTGAGGTGCTCCAGGGAAATAAAATCGCTTTTGAAATAAATGGATCGTCGTACATCGATTACAAAGTTCATACAAACGGATATAGCATGTTTTAAGAAAAAGTTACAAATCCGTGTAACAAGTTACATGTAATATTGTGTTACAAAACAAAATTTCGTGTTATATAACAAGTTTTTGGTTTCCCGCGCGAAGTGGGAAAATGTGTGACATGTTACAGAAAAGAGGTGAGGCGCATGGTGGGGATAGCCAGTTGATGGGTGGGCTAGGACTAAATTTGTAACAAGTTATTTGTGCATTTTTGTCTCTGCTGGACTCCTGTTATAAAACAAATGTTATTTAAAACAAATGTTACAAGTAACTTGTTACATATAGCATGTTTGTATAACATGTCGCACAGTGTAAATTCACCTTGAGAGACCTCTTATTCGTAGGAGCAGTTTGGTATTGGTAGTATACGACAGCTATGTTTGTTCTAAATATGAGTTTGTAGTTGACCGGAATATAATTAAAATTTTGATGTCCATGGGAAAAATTATTGCATGGATGAGTTGTTTATGAATAAACTTTTCTTCTAATCATTCAAGTCAACAATCCTAAGACTGGTTAGACGCAGCTCTTCATTTCGCTCTCCTATACGCTAGTCTTTTCATGTTGACATACGTCTTCCCTGTAATATCCTTTATAAACTCTTCTATGTAACTCATTCGGGACCGTCTCTTGCTCTTCTTCCCATTCCCCTGTCCTTCTACGGTCGTTTTCATCAGGCCATAAGGCCTCATGATATGTCCAACGAGGTTGGGTTTTCTTCCTTGTGTGTCTCTTTGAAGCTAATCCCGCCGGTATATTTAACGAGAGAATTCTTACATAATTAGATCTTTTATAAGACCTTGACGTAGGTAATAAATAGTAAAGAATTTTTAATAGTCAAACTTGTATTGGCATCAGCGAGTTATTCTGGAAGGCTTTATGGTAAAAATTTTATTTATTAAGCGACAAAATTAGTTTTTAACTCATGTAAATACTGTCGATTCTGTGTTTTTTTAAACCCATAAGTGCATGGCGTCCGATATATCGGACGTCTGTATTTTATTTTGTTATGGGCTCCAGTTGACTTGCGCTACATTTTAATACTGTATTAAGTTCAAATGGATGTCTGTCTTCATCCCCCCCGCTAATATTTTAGTGGACTCATTGAATTTATCGACTAGAGAAGTATTTATGTAAGACATGGCACGCGGCCGATATATCGGACGCTATGCACTAATGGGTTAAACCAGGTATAAATTATCAATTTGATAAGATTTTTCATGATTATTCTGTATTGAGACCTTGGGTGTAGATCTAATTTATTTCAGCAACCTTCTTTCTCTTCAATTTGTTTCCGTTTATTCGAAATCCTTTTTTTTTCCATTCCCGTCTTTCTGACTTCGATTCCACAGATTCCATTTTATTTCCCCCTTCATTGCGTCCGGCTTTACCGTTCCGGGAGATTTTATATGCTCCTGATACCACGCAATTTAGCTTTCTTCGCTTAAGTCTCCTTGGTTTTCCCCTGAGGTTTTGCCACTTCAAGATTGCTGCCGAGTCCGGCCCGGATAATCCATTTTCCCTTTTCCGCTTGGCTAAGCGATTCTTTTCCTTGCCGCAAATTTTTTTTCCGCGTCCGCGGTATCAATCTCAGTTTCCACGCATTATCGAGCCTTAAAACTCAGCGTAAACTACTATTTATTATTTGACCTCTCCCCTTTTTCCAAATCAAACGTCATGTGTTTGATTATATTGTTGCAGCAGAAATATACGTATATAATGGGAAAGTAGGGAAAATAGTTACTCGGGATTTTATGGACTTTTTTCTCCGGATTTTCCGTGAGGAGAGTTGCTGATGGTTAGATATATTTTCTAAATATTGCCGTCTCTACATTACGTACCTCCTAATGATGCTGAAAAATATAATTCGAGGCGTTTCAAAATCGAGGAATTTGACTTGAAAAATGGTGTATTGGTGTTATGATTCTGGATGGGATTAATGTTGATTGTTTACCATGTTTGATCCGTGATACATTAAACAAAAAATATTAATTTCCACACCAAAATATATAACTCCACTACCAATCATGGTTTCGACTCTCCATGTCATATTAAATTACTCTTAACTTTTGACCTACCTACTTGAAAATACTTAGTGAGTCGAAACAATGGTCCGTAGTGGAGTGGGTGGAGTGTAGACCGCTTACTGAACCCCATACGATTGGGGCAACTATGACGCGTGCAGATAAGTTTCCAAGATCTTTCCATATGACACAAGCCATTAAAATGACTTGATTGATATTCTTTGGTCATTGATTTCTACCTAATGAGCAGCGAATACCCAAAAAATGCTTATGTTTCGGATTGGCAAGGACCCTCGAAAACAAAGCATTTCCCATAGAAAACGTGGAAATATGAGAGAATTTTTTATTACTACGCAATGGACACCCTGCGTGGTAGTCTGGTGAGTAGAGCACCTGTCTACTGTCCCAGGTTTAAATCCTGAATGAAGCCATCGGGCAACCACAAACCAAATCCTCTAAGTGTCAGGTGGCCCAGAGAAAGAAACTGCCCCGCCTACCCTTAATTCTTTAAGTCCACAGCCTGTGGCTTAGATCGGGGTAAGCTCTACCCTCACCTAACCATACCAGCCGTCGGGTTTAATCACTGAGTGGGAGAGTGGACACCCTGGGTTGTTCAATGAGGCGTTGTGATGCAGTGTGGGATGATCACTCCGTCGCATTTCAAAGAGGGCCAGTATGGCAAATAGATACGTTTTAAAAAGAAATAAAGGTCAAAAGGAGTTGATTCAAGCAAATATCGTAGCAAACACCCTAAAAATATAGGCATAGTCGTATAGATTATAATAGAGGTGATATATCGGTAGAAATTTTTTTAGTGATATACAAGTCAGCCATTATTCAAAATATTGGTCTCCGATAGTATGTTTTTTATATTTTTATATGCTATTTATCCACGCCCCGAGAACGGCTAAAATATACTTCGTAATTACTGCTAATAAATCAGTGAACTAAAGTATTTTTGGTCATATAAATATCGGCCAATCATCATGTATATTATTACAGAAAGGTCTTTTTCTGTCGTTCAATATACGTTCCGTTAATACTGCACTTACAGTGATAAATGAGGTATCGAATCGAATCAAACGTCGAATCAAAAAATACAATTTTAATCTCAAATTTCACTATTTACGCATTGATTTGACTTGAAAATTTCGATTTTTCCACTTCGATTACTCACTCGAGGTAGGTATATCGACTCAACACATTTTTTATTCTTAACTTCAAAAAAAGGTTTAAAACCTTTTTTTGAAGTTAAGAATAAAAAATCAACAACTGAACCAAATAAACGTAACATAAGGAGGCAAAAACGTAAAAAAGTTTAAGGAGTATTGTACTTACCAGAATTCATTTTTTCGCATGTACATGCATGTATGTAGTATTTTCTAGAGTTTGCACTTTCTGTGATATTTACGTTTGCATTAAAGCAACTCCTAACTAAAAATTATGGACGACAACATTGTTAATTTTAATATTGTCGTTAAAGAAGCCTTGTGAATTGCGTGTCATTATTCAATAACAGACGCCATGATTGTTCGTGACTGCTACCTAACTCTCCTGCACGTATTTATTCATTTTGTGTATATTTTTACAAAAAAACAAGCATGAATATAGTGCTTTATGATACATTCTACTCTATTTAAAACCCAATTACACCGTTCCCTTAGCATACTTATTCCCTGATAGAGTGAAAGTGCGAAACTTTCGGTCAGGATACCTAGTATTTTATAAATGTCTGATTACGTTTAGGTGCATATATATGATTTTTATGAATCGCAATAACACCCCTTCAAGAATATCCCGTGAGGTGATTAAAAACCGGGAAATTTGATTGCGGATTGGTAAGGATTGCAGATACCGACATTGCATCCCATGTATTGATGCATTTTTCGCTTTCTTTGTTACTCCGTTTCTTTGTTACCCCCCTTCATCCTGGCTCCCGCCGTTTTTCGGTCGCAACTTGCGCCCGCCCCCTCCCCAGGTATCCCCCGTACCCCACAGCCGTCTACCGTGCCGCTTAGCGAGCGACAAGGGACCAAAACAACGGGCCATCCCCAGGATCGTGCCTTGGGAGCTTTCTCCACCGCGAATTATCCTATCCTTCTCCTTCCCAGCGGCGTGTGTTTCGTCCGAACTCGTTGCCTCCATCACTCGTGCGAGCCGCTACATACTTCCACCTCTCACCTTTCCCTGTTGAGACCCCCCCAACCCCCTCTCCAACCCCCTTCCCCTCCGCTAGGTCGCCTCGTGTCCACTCTATAATACCCTCCCCCGAAACAGCGCACCGGCTTCCATCTGGGTCCCAGCTTATATGATCAGAGGAACTGGCGCTGGACAGGGGCCGGTCTCCAGGCACCCGACAGGGTTTTAACGAGAGTTTAGGGCAAGAGGGGGGAGGGGGAACGAGGGGGGGAGTTCAGGGGTGGTCACGGCTGTTTGTGTGAGTTGGAGGTGGGGGCGGAGTCCCTCAGGAATGCTGGGATGTGTATGTGGTGGTAGGTTTTGCGTGTGAGAGAGTATGAGCGTTGGAGACTTGGAGGTAGGTGGAGCGATTATTAAATATAATGATATAATTTTTCCATGCATGCATATTTTTAACAGATTATTATATCCATTCAAGGAAGTAAGGAAGCCTGTGCTTAGGCTAACTTCAAATTTCATAAACTGCGGAAATGAAAACACATAAAACCAAAATACACAATACCTTGAAAAAAACATTGTGTGCGTAATAATATCGTAACTGAATTGATCGTAAGATGAAATACAACGTGTAATGTACAATACATATGATGCCAAGTGTGTTTAATGCAATATACCGACCCGAATAACTTTCCGATGTCATCAAAAGTCACTATCTATTTCTTTATCAACCTTTTGTATGCATAAACATATAAACGTAATAATATCTTTAAAAAACATTGGCCAATATGCATATGACCAAAAATACTCAATTTCACTTGTATATAAGCACTAATTCTGAAGTATGTTTTGCCGCTCTCCAGAACTTGGATGCGTGATACATAAAAATGTGTGAAATCATACAATCGGAGACCGATATTTCAAAAATGGCCGACATGTATGTCACTAAAAAATACAATTCTGCCAGCATATCAACATTAATTATGAAATATATTTCTGTTGTTCTCGAGATGTGGGATGTGCGATTTATAAAAATATTGAGAAATATATAATCGGAGAATGGTATTTTAAAAATGGCCGGTATATGTGTCACTAAAAAATATATATTTGTACCGGTTCATCAGCGCTAATTATGAAGTAAGTATACCTATAATTGCCGCTCTCCAGAGGTAGGATGTGCTATATATAATAATTTATGAAAATATAAAATCTAAGGAAGAAATTAAAAAAAAATGGCCGACACATTTATCACAATAATGGAGTTTTACCTTTATATTACCGATAATTATTAAGAGTAAAACTCTCTTTTTGGAGTATGTGCTATCTGCTTGTTTTAACTTCTTTGTTCCCTCCTTTCTTTCCATTCTAACGTCAGTATATATTCGTTCTAAAATCACGTTGCAGCTAAGCAGAATTTAGTTGTGAGAAGGATTCAAGACACTATTAAATTAAAGGGACGTGTTTATGCTAAAAAAGTTAATTTAGAGCGGTACTAACCACGAAGTTTTTTTCCTTTCAAATCAATTTGCCGGCCTCGGTGGCGGCGGGGTCCTCACCTGTCAAATCAAAGGTCACGGGTTCGAGTCCCTTCATGGGTAGGTTGCCCCTACCCAGGGAATGGTTGTGTGTGATAGTCGTTGTCTCATGTTATTTCCTCCGATGTGAAAGGCCTTAAATGAGCTGTCTTCCGGGCGATGAAAATTAATAATTAATCAATAAATTGTGAATTTTCATCAAACCCGCAGTCTACAATCAGTTACAAAATCACTGAAGTTTGGTGTACCATTTTCGATTAAAGCAACATACCAGGCTCGAGTATTTTGATGAAAATACCAAATGTCGCCCATGCTGGTGTATCGGGAAGAATGTGCCGGAATTACTGGTTAGCCGGTGTACTTCTCATATACCGAGGGGGTGTGTTGGGGCGTGAGATACCTTGTCTCGCCCCCGTTCGCCCCTCCCACCCCTGGTACAGCCCCTTGCGCCTCACCGAGGCCCCCGACGTGTAGGGCTCGGGGTTGGGCTCCATATTTGCGCTTGTTTGAGGGCGATTGCACGCAGACTCGTCCAGTCGACGGGAGAAATTTATTTGTTCCAAGCGAAACTCTTAGGCATCCCTCTCCTTCCCCCCTCCCCATTCCCCATCTCTCAGCAACCCCTACTTTCATTCTGACCACCCCCTCTTTCGCTACCTCCAGAACACCTACCCCCTCTCTCGCCCGGTTCCCTGACCAGCACACCCTTTATAAAATCTTCTTCCCACCCTACCCTGTCCCCTATCAGTCCACCAGAGCCTCAACTCCTTGACAAACACCGTTCCGATACCTCCCCCATGTACTCTTCCAACGGTGGCAATTTATTAAAAGCCAAGAGGAGGAAGGGAAACATTTTTACATTTTATAGGAGATTTTTTCGTGTGATTTTTCTTTTTTTTATCCTTCCAGTGTCCACCAATGTCCCCAATGCGTCTAAAATCCCCTCCTCTTAGCTTTCTTTCCCTTTAGTGCTCAATCTCCCTATCCCTATCCATCCCTCCTACTCCTCCCTATCCCATGACCAGCTCACAAGTCTCCCCCAACCATTCCTCCCATTTGAAAAAAAAAAAAACGATAGAGTTGGTCCAAATCCCGATTCCCTACCCAGCTATTATGGAGACCTACTTAAATTAACGGCACGGGGCAATACACGTTAAAAATTGCTCCTGTGCCTCTTCTCTGTGCCCCGCTTTTGAGGGGAAAAGGGGTTGGGGTAAACCGTGCCCCTTTTTTTATTATTCTTCAGGCTTCGAGAGGGATGGAAGGTGTATGGGGGAGGGGGATTTAAGGTAGGGGGAGGGGTGGGGATTCAGGAAAGGGAGGTTTTTTGGCAAGAGTGGTGGGATTGGGGAATAAATCTCAATAAATTAGCGTTTTCCTCCCGCGTCGAGCAAACTTTTAAATATTAATGTCAGAAATTCGGGATGTGTAGGATGGGGCATTTATTAAATCCTGACTTCCCATGCGAGGGGCCTTGTATTTAATTCCCATGCATCTTCGTCGCTAAACCCCTTCCCCAAACCCCCCCCCCCCAAACTACCGTTTTATTTTTGGTCCTATCCTTTTTATTGTTTCTTTTTCTGCATTTTTCGATGATATTTCTGCGGGAAGGAAGGAAAAGCGGAGGTTGGAATGACCGGTGCTTCCCTTTCCCGTGTTTTTTTCCTCGTGTCTGTGTTTGCGCGTTTTTGAATTGTGTTCCATCACGTTAAGATATCCAGATGGGATCCAGCCAAGTGCGAAATTCCAGCTTCCGCGCGCCCTACCTCCCCATTCCAAAGGATTCCCGTACCTCATCCCACCATCCCACTCCTTCGCCACGCTGTACCCATCCCCCAATATCCTCCCTCAAGTGTCGAGGAAGAAAAATAATGCATTTGTTTATATCGCCGCACCTACCCGCTGTCGCTTCTCAAATATTTACCTTTTGTTTCAGCGAAGAGTTATTTACCGGTTGCGTCAGCTAAAGCTTGTTCCTTCTGATGGATTCCGATTTATTGCATTTTGCTTGGGGTAAAAAAGATGTATAAATGTGCGTAGTATGCTCTTGTCTTAATAGATTTCAGATTTATAACCACGGTTCTTATTTCACGTCTGTCACCGGCGTTTTGTTTGTTTCCCTGTTTTTCATGGTCTTAACGGCCATTGTTTTGATTTCATTCGGGGGAATGAAAGAACACGCAGGTGCTCCCAATGGAATGGCAGGGATTGATACCTTTTCGTTCCCATTTAGTTCCGTAAAAATTCGCGTCCATTCCCAAGGGTGGGTTGGTACACTTTGAGTTGATGTCTTTATTCCTCGCGGAGTAGCCGTGCGATAGAGAAATGCATGTTCGCATGTCTCGAGAGAAAACAGGTACTACCCATCTAAATTAAGTTAGTGAGCTCTAGCTCAGAAGCCTCGATATTTTTTGTTGGTGGCGGTAACTTTGATCTCCCACATTAAGTTTTCCTAGGTTTTGTCGCGGAAAATTTTCTGTCGCTTGATAATTTGACTCAATACATGTACGTAGCTTCGGTGGAAAAAAACTGTTAATCCATCTTAAACGGAATAAATACGTTACTGCTCACATTTTATCATTAGAATTTAGTATCAAAATGATACATATTATCTAGTTATTTGTATTTTCTCATCTATCTACCCCACTACCATTTACTAATGACTCCGAGATACCTAACCAATCAGCGACCTCTTTTTTAAGTTAAAAGGTATTCTTGACAGTTTTTGGATGTGACGCATATAAATAAATATAAACTGTACTCGTAATACCGCTTTCATTCATCGTACTATAATCCCAAGATTGATATACAGCAGCCCTCTTATTCTCCATTTCCTAAGCCCATTCCTTCAGTACCTAATGTTCTCTTCTCTTGTGTCCCCTGTAATCTGTCGCAAGTAATTAATTCTAGGTCCTCCTCGCGATGTTTCTCCTTCAATTTGTTCTCCCATTGTATTCCCTACGTTAAAAATAATAATAATTTGACATGACCTATGTACCGGGTCCTACTCTCGCGTACGGTGCTCCACATTAAAATACGGATTAGAAAACGATAGATATTGTGTAGATAATTCCTTTTATGATTTTAAAATCTTTTAAAAAATAAGAATTCATTCTCAAAACGGGCTTCAATTGATAGGATCTTAATTTTGCTGGTCATGGTGAGATACTAGCGCCTGAGATTGCTTCTCAAAAGAGTTCTTGACCTCCGCACCACGCTATGACTGTTGCCATGTACTTTCTATGCAGTAAATGTTGCCGTGCAGGTAATAAGGGTTTGATTTGTGTTGTCACTGGGCAATGTTCTTTGTTGTGGGTAGTCACTCTTGGATTACGGCCAAATACGAGGTCGTTCACAATATGTTATGGGAGTCTTGAAGGATGGAAGGCAAAAAAGTACAGAGCTCTTAAAATTTTAGGTATTTTTTTATTGTTACAAGTGGGTGGTCTTCAATTAGAGATAATTTATACTCAATGCGAAAGAAGAGGTGGCCAAACGGTGACCAATCGTGTATAGAACTGACTTTTAAATCTGTCAGATTTTCGATTCTGATGAATTGTCTCTTTGAAGAATCTTATTTGTCGCTGGATGTACAAGAAAATCGAATGTAGGTAGATGTATCAATGTCTCGTATTTGCATTAGAAACACAACGTATTATCCGAATATTCTAATTTGTAATTCAACTTCACCATAGTTTTAGTTGGTTGAGGGATTGGCCAATAATGACCTCATAAGCGCCTACTTTTAAGAAACAAAGTGGAATACCGCCAATCACGGCTTTCCCACCGAATGCACCCCGGGAAGGAAGTATGGCTGAAGTTATATGGAACATGCGCGGATAAAAGTCTTATAATGACCTCGAGTTTGGCATGAAAGGTCTCCTTTTTCAGTGTATTTATAAATCCCTCTGTTTTTCCCTCAAAGCTAGCACATTAAAGTGCTGACGTGGTTGCGACAAAATACTTATGAAATCAGCATCTCAATAGAGACTCTGGCTGAAAAATAGATGTTCATTTATCTTTTAGTAAAATGACGCATTTGACATTCCATTTGTATTATATTGTTTCTGTTTATCCTTGAAAAACTAAACATTAGAACAATTTTTCTGCTATCCTAAAACAAATGGTGATTTAAATAAAATTCATTTACCATTCTGTATGCTATATAGCCCATTTTTTTAACATCTAACGATGTCATTGGAGAATGAAGAATTTGAAAACGAAATTTTCGACGAGTTGGACTCTAGTATTTGTATCGAATGGTGTGATCATGACGTAATCGTCGGAGAAGGGATCTTAAAACTCAAGACTCCGCCTCAGCACGCCGCAAAAAATTCTCCTCGATATATTCAGAGTTCAATTAAACGAGTGGAGATAAATGGTGCTTAAATCAGTGTCATTCATACGATGTCGCCAGTGGTTTTAGTGTCAAAGAATTTTACTGGCGAAAGTAGTACTTCCAAAAGATATTTTCGCAGAGCTAGACTCAAGCATCTGTTTTTTCAGTCTTAATGCATTCACTCACATGCGTGAGTCTTTTATCTTTAAAATTTATCAGCGGAACCGATAGATTAAAGATGTTGTTTTTGCCGCGTACAATAAGGGACTATATAATAATTTCTATTATAATAACGATAATTTTTCTCTAAGATAGTTTGGCTCCGACCAGGTAAAATAGGCTATTAATTCATGGTCAATAACTTATTATATTTGCAAACACTAACTATCCTCATAAAATTTTTGACATGCTGTAACTCATGCATGAATGACTTACAACGCTAACGTCTCGTTATTCCATTGCGAACTAGTAGTTTTATTTGAATGGTAACATTTCCACCTCCCTAGCACTCTCCTAGTTTCTGGTCTGACCACGCGTTGTTGTATGTATGCTTGACCTGTGTCCAGCAAGCGAGCACTTTTTTTTAATTAAGGCTAGGATATTAGCGGCATGCTTGGAGTGGTCTGACAAAGATGCGTTCCTCACAAGAAATAATCGAATATTTATTAAGATATTATTTTTCAAAACACTCATGTATTATTAACTGCATTATTATTTTCGTTTATTGGCATAAATTATTGTTATTTGATGGTGGCTTAGCTACTTCTGGTCCTATGGCCTTGGAGACCACCTGAAGCTCCTTCTCTGTGTTATATTTGTTATTCAACTGTGAAATTAAAATGCAGGAGTAAATAAAATTATTATTATAATCCCGTGATGACACATCCTGCTGTGTTACTTCGGTCTCGGAAGGTGTAGATGAATTGCAACGCTGCTCCAGGCGATAAGTGTTGATATCCATTGCTGTCTACGGTGAAAAATTGAGATATAAATGTCTTCCAGAGCACGTAATTGGGTGAGATTATATTTCATATCCCTGCTCACAGTAAGCTCTAGGGGCGAATTAGCATTAACTCCTTTTCCTCCTCGGTCCTGGCGTATTGTATAAAATACATCTACTGCCTGTAAAAAAAGCAAGACACTCGAGTTTGAGAAGCTATTACGTCTAAACGAGGAAATGATTTCAATGCAACAAAAAGCACATTAAAGAGAATTTATTTATACGTTAGATTATGTACTTTTTAACTCTTTCTAACCCAGAGCTAATTTTCGGAGAATTCAAATATCAATATTTTGCATTATGAAAACTTGAAAATTTTGCACTCAATCATAAATATCGTGGTAGCTAAATTATTAGTCATTGCAATCAACACCACAAAGTAAGGCGTAGTTTAGATATTTACTGAATAGAGCAGAACATTTATACGTTTTTGATGTTTCTTAGAAGCAACAATGGGTTATAATGGGTCAAAATCTTCGGCTTCGGCTTCACAAATAGTTTTTCCTATATTTATTTTTTTAAATTTAAACTTTTAGCGCTTGGTATTCCCTTAGTTTTCGTTCCAGTAACTTGCAATCTTGATATTAGAAAGCCTGATCTAGTATTAACAGTTTGTTTCAGTTTCAATCTTTTCACAGCTTGCCTAAGTGAAACGTCGTTATTGCAACTAGCTCATTCCGTCTTTACAGTTGATAGGATAATACAGAAGCATGAATCACAGAAATCTATAATGCTGTTCGTTCGTATCTTATTAACCAGAAAACATGAAATTCAGACCGAAAATAAGGGTAAATATGTCCCGGGACTGACGAGATCAACTTGCGTCGATGCTGACAGTTTTGAATCGTGTGATCGTGAAGAAACTTCCGCCAAGGGTTGCAAGACGCGTGTGATATCCCTGCAGCGTGCCGTAACTAAATCTCCTCGATAGGATCAGATTTCAATTGAATGAGTGGGCGAGTGAATAGTTTAAAAAAACCGCGATCGTCCATCCCCTTCCGTGATTCGATGTGCCCTCAGGGGAACTGCCAGGGGGCGCGTATAACCTCCTTCCGCACGGGCATTTCGGAAGGATGCATTTGCCGTGAGGGTGCCGTTGGCGGTCGCTGGAGCCGTTCGATGCTGCGGCGATCCAGGGGTACGGGAGTGGAAGGAGTATGGGAGGAGCCTAGGAGGAGGGTGTGGGAATACAGGGAAGTGTTGGCGGGATATAAGAGTTTGCATGGGCAGGTCCTGTGGGAAGGGTAGATTGTTGGTGTTAGGCAGAGGAAGAGGAGGCAGGCTGTATAAGCGAATGGGTTAGGGATAAGCGCAGCATCGTAAATATCTCAACTGGCGGACGGTCATGTTTGCCTTCGGGTGTGATGGGATAGCAGGAGGAACCCGGGGGGGCCCTCCGCCCTTCTCTGCATCCCCGCCCCCCCCACTACTCTTCCCCCCGTACATTTACGAACGCACCGGGATGGAAAACCGTCCGGCGAAAAATACGGGAAGGCGATGTTAGGACGTTGTCAGGGGGCGGAGAGTGAAGAGACAGCAGACGAGCGATACCGCGAAAAGGGAGATAGACATGCTCACGCTTTTAATGTGGTCAATAAAATGCAAAGTGTCCATCTATTTTCGTCCCACGGGGGCGGGGAAAAATTTTGTAATTCCTCGGGATATCGTCTTTCAGGAGGGGTGTGGACGCTTGAAAAATTCAGCACGCATTTGGGACCGGTCGGTAAAAGTGGTAATCAAGGAGCCCTGGGTATGGCATGGCATGAGCTCAGGTGAAGGTACATCTCTGATGCTCCTCTGGGGGTTGTAAGACGACTTCTAAAGTGGCTAATGGACGTTTTTGCTCTACCCCCTCTTTTTATCAGCATGCGAAAGCCTTCATTCTCACACATATCTGCATCATTGAAACTGTGGACACCAATATATGTGCAGATGGGGTGTTGCCCAGTGTTTTTAAATGTTTTTAACAAGGAGTCTACATCTACATCTATCTACATCTACATAATACCTCGCAAGCCGCCTAAAAGGCGTTTGGCAGGGGGTAGTAGGACACCAGCCGGTTACACATAAAAATGAAGTGCTCTAACGAAGTTGGGACTAGTGTTTATTAAAGTCCTTCATAGTTCGGGGGGAAAACGAATTCCCATATTTATCCGTTGGGCAAAACATCTCTCTTAATTTATCGTTTCTGTCGGACCTGGAAATATAGTGAGGCTCTAATATTATGTTCTCCGAGTCGCTCTTAAAGATACCCATTCTCAATTGTTCAAGCACTCTTAGCCTAGCTTGCAACCTCCGAGTCTCTAGCGGCTCCGAGCCTAATTTTTTAAAACATCTTTGTAACGCTTAATGTACTCTCGTAGCAGTTTTTGACGAAACGCGCAGCCTTCTTTTGTATTTTATTCAGTTCGCGACTTAAGTCTGTCTACACCGGATCTCATACACTCGCTGAATTCTCGAGGTGCGGTCGGACGGGTGTGAAATAGCACTTTTCTTCTACGCTCTCATCCAAAAATCTTCCCACAATACGCTTGACGAATCCTAATTTCTTCAGGGCTATGCCGCAAATATTCCTCATAAAAATTCCTAAAATATATCGATGGCTAAGTTCTAACAACACGTTCTCAATTTCGGCCGGTTTGAGGCATGCATCTTAAACAAAGCGTAATAACATTTAAAAAAATAAAATACAACTCTTTGTTTGCAGATGAATGCTTCTTTTTCAATTTTATGAACTTTTGGTTTTTAATTTCAGTGTGCAAGTAACAAATATTAATCGTTTTTTTGCTCTCCTGAAAATCAGTTATTTTTGAGATACGCGTTTTTAGAACTTAGCCATCGATATATTTCTTTAGGTCCAGCATTTTATTTCGCCATTACGATGGATTCTTTCCTCGCTATATATCTATGCTCCCACCACCTCTCCTCCCCCATTCTTCTTCTAATTCTTACCCTACCCACTACTTTTTGAAGGTATGTACAGGGTGGAGGAAATTGTCGAGAAATTTTACCCCCGGATAGCTGATGAAGGCAGGACCAAAAATAACTAACGATCGAAAACGCACCATATTAAACTACAGAAAATTTTGAGCCAAGCAGACCGAATGCCTGCGAGTTTGCCCTTCTGCCGGATACTTCGCAATCTCCAGCAGGTAAAGCATCCGACGTAAAGAATTGTCCGAGGACCTCAATATCATTAGTAATTTTGATTCTTACCGGAATCAGTTTTCCGGGGTTAAAATGTTGTGACAGTTTTTCTCCACCCTGTATAACTTCTGTAATACTAATAACTTTGTACCTAAGGATGACTGCGAACCAATAAAATACGTGTGGAGAGTTTTATATTAAATTAAGTACACAGTACGATATCTTTGTGCATCTTTTCTCTAAGCTGATATACGATATCTCTCCCAAAAAAGTTAATTTTTAACATGGCTGTGAGTTTGAACCAGGGGATAAACCACCCCTCTTCGAAAGTCACCCCTAAGACTGCATCTACAGCTGCCAATAGACGTTATTGTAAACGACCCTCCCTCTCTTAGTACCCTTGCAACTGTGGATGTCAATGTATATGCTGCAGAGTGGGTGTACTCAGTATTTTGGATTGCTTTTTAACTATGCCGTGGTGAGAGGATTAAGGCGTCACGATATTTAAACCCTCCCCGGTAAGGTTAATTTTCCTTTGTTACTAGGCTACGTCCAGTCGCCATGTAAACTTTTACTTGCGTATCCAATATTATATGAGATATATGTAGAACTTGGAGTGTAAACCAGGGACTGGTAATGACCGAATAAATTTTATACCGAGTTGGAATGTGTAATTTGTGTTGTTTGTGCTGTTCGCGAAGGAATGTGTCATAGATGTGTTGTAGGAAATGAGAAAAAATGTGTTGGTTATATTGGATCATCTCGATTGTATCAGTAGTTCGCACAGGGTGCATTCATTTGGATTTTAATTCTTTTCCTCTATTTTTATGCATGGCTCGATTTTCTGTTGTGAAGGGCTGTATAGGTACAGTTATTTTGTCCTGAGCCAGAGGCTCACGAAAATAAATGAATTATTATAAAACGGAATGTTTCATGAGGAATCTGAAATACTTCAGGAGGTCTTAGGGAAGACAATTTTAAGCATTTATTGTCCATAAACATGTGGTCACACTCCTTTATTACTGAGCTACGGCAACGGAAACATTTTTCGGAATGTACTTTCCAGTTGCCATGAAAAGGTTTTTCTTGGGTATCCAGCATTATCGACGTATTAATTTATATTCTGGATTTTTAAGGTCTTAAATAATTAAGATTGGGCGAAACTTTGTGACCATATATGTGCGATTACTATTGCTGATACTTGCTCAAATATATCGTTTCATCAAGCTCAAAGGATAATTTTTTCAGAAAATTATTATCCCAAAATTTCGTACAACCTTAATTACCGTAGAACGGGGTGAAAAGAAACATCGGGGTGAATAGAAACGAAACTTCTTTTTTTTATGTATAATCTATATCCTACAGAACTATGGGTAAGTAGCGGAAACTATTATTATTATT
This sequence comes from Ischnura elegans, assembly GCF_921293095.1. Taxonomy (NCBI): domain Eukaryota; kingdom Metazoa; phylum Arthropoda; class Insecta; order Odonata; family Coenagrionidae; genus Ischnura; species Ischnura elegans. The sequence continues at coordinate 82,606,397 of NC_060256.1, read as the reverse complement.
TTTTAGGTTGGTACATTTTTGGCTGAAAGTGAAATAATGGTTTGTTTGGTTGGCAGCACTGGTTCCTGTTTGTTTGTCATGTTGAATTTTACCACGTGATTCTTGTTTTTTTAATCCACTTTGAACTTTCCACGTAAGTCAGAGTACGAAGTGTTCTTAAAAGTAAATAGCTGTAAAAAACATAGTTTAATTATTCATATAATAGATTCAGGCTTATTTTAAGCTTTAAATTTAACAATATTATTTAAAAAATTATTCATATTTTTTAGGTTAGGCGTTCAGAATTTATGGGGTGAATAGAAACAAATCATTTTTATTGTTTTATTCACCCCGCAAGAAAATTTTTTCAAATATGACCGGTCTGATCTCACAATTTATTCATCATAGTTTAATCTAGTTAAATACGGTAATTTCAATTTGTTTACTTACAGCTATGTAACTTATTTTGTTTATGTACTGAATTAAATCATTATGTTGAGAAATAAATTTATATTTATCCATTACAAATTAAAAATACCATATTTAACTGTTTCCATTCACCCCCGATTCGTTTCAATCGAAAAAAAACATGAAATTGAAGTACTGTTTCTATTCTCCCCCATTTGCGGGGTGAATAGAAACACCATTTTTTAATTTTTTTCTTTAAAATCCAATGAAATTTTAAAAATTAAATACTATAAACAAATAGGTCTAACAGAGATCTGTGTTTGGGCAAAAAATTGTTTATATGGAGCAACTACAAATATGCAAAATGTTCAAACCAAAGTTGAAAATTGTTTCTATTCACCCCATTTTCCCGGTATTCAATTCTTAAAAAAATCTGGGTGGTAAATAAAATGTTGTAAAGGCTGGATACCCAAATATAACCGTTTTATGGTAGTTGCAAAATGCACAGTGCATTAAAAATGTTCGGTTTTCCATAGCTCAGTAACTCAGGAGTTGCGACCCCATATATATGGACTATAAATGCTTAAAATGTTTCCCCTACCACCTTCTGAAGAATTGCAGTCACCTCCTGAAACACCCAGTATGATTATTATTCTGTAAGCGACGGATCGAAATGCTACGGAGTGGGGGTATCCTTATTTTTCAAATTCTATCGCAATCAACAGTAAAATAAAATTGTTGAGCATGGTGATATTTTTAGATTGCCCCATGTTACAAGGTGAGTTCGATAAGTAATGCAGCACATTTTTTTCACGCCCAATTTGTTTGAAAAAACTTGAAATTTCTTGTGGAACATTTTCAAACATTCCCTATTTGTCTCGCCGGCCTCGGTGGCGGCGGGGTAAAGTCCTCGCCTGTCAAAAAGGAGGTCGCGTGTTCGAGACCCGCTTGGGTAAGTTATCCCCATCATAGGGCATGGTTGTTTGTGCACGTGAAACTGGTAAAATATTGATAACCCCGATGTAAAAGGCCGTCTAGAGCTATTTTCGGTTGTATGGAAATGAATAAATAAACAAATAAGTTTAGTTGCATGGACTTTCGATAGGTAACCGCGCCATACGGAGCTGTTAAAAAGGCATCTCTAACCGACGTGCATCCCTAACAACTGGAATTGATTGAGTTCCTTTTCTCGGGAAACTACGGTATCTCAGATATTCATATGCGCTTGCAGCATGTCTGCAGTGATCTGGTTGTGGACAAAAGCGCGGTGAGTCGTTGGGCAACGTGTGTTTCATCATCGCCGCTAATGGGATGATGAAGGAGTTATTGATGCGGAACGACGTCAACTCCGAAATCGACCAGTGGAATAGTACCGTGCAGGCATACAAGCCTTTCCTTCAAGGTGGCGTCAAACCATAGAATTATATGGAGATTATGTTGAAAAATAGTGCTCTGTAGCTAAAAAATTGGAGAATAACATGGTGTATTTGAATGCCGAATGAAACGACCCCTGTTTCAGAAAAAATAAGTGGCATTATTTGTTGAACTCCCCTCGTATCAAAGCCTTAGTGAGCGCTTGGAAGATGCGGTCTTCAAGATAAACCACCCCCTCGAAGAATGATCGCAGGCTTTCTCGGCGTATAGAATTTTGGAAGGTTACTCGGGATTTCCACCGGGTCAGGTTCTCCAACTCCATCTCCGCCGACGTTTCGATGAACGAGTTGTCCATCGTCATCAGGGCATGTCGAATCTTGAAAATCGTCCTCCTTGTATACGGATGACGGCGTTATCATTGAAATTTATTCTAGCTACACCCCAACTCTTTTATACGTAGGCTTGACAGTTCTTCTTGTTGTATCGGGTTGGTTTTCAAGCTGGATGGAAATCAATTTATAACTTGAATTTTTAAAGCACATGTATTCTCTGTTGTAAGATTCACACATTGAAACTTATTATATACATATAAACCAACTTGTAGTAACTGCGAATTTCCCAAGCCCCGGACAATATACCGTTTACACTTTTTATCTATTTTCTTCAATTCCGATGCCGCGCTGTTTTTACTTGCCCGAGTTTCGGCATTGTCTCCTCTTTGGAATTCATAAAGTTCCATCCGTTTGTCAAATGGCACTTTAACATGCTCTAGCATTTCTTTGTGGTCCAATTAAATCTCCATCTGGAACTTCCACTTGTCATATTCCTTTCCTTCAAAGAGTGGAATTTAACATCTTCCGTCTTATCGAATTTAACAACAATTTCTTTTTCCCGGTGAAGTGCTGGGCCCATAAATTTTGCCTCGGGTTGGTTTTCAAGCTGAATGGAAATTCATTGTGAATTATACTTAAGTGTGAGAATCTTTCAAGCCGAGGACACACGTTCTTTTATGCTTAAAGTAATTAATTAATTTCCATCCGGCCTGAAAATCAACTCATGGCAACATTTCTACCTTGTGGACTATCATGAACGTGACTTTTATATGCCTGCGTTTTTCCGTACTGATTGAGTTTTTTTATAGCTTGAAAATTTAATGTGGTGGTTATCCAAACTAGTTGAAACAGCTGACTTTCTGGGATGGAATTATTCTTTTTCCAGTGCAAAGTGTCTTACTTTGCTCACGCATTGAAATTATCAAATATATATTTTATAACAACGAAGTAACACCATTATTTATCAGTTGCGTCTGGGTGCGTTCAATTGAGTATCCCTTACGGTTGAGTACACAATGAACCGCATCGCAGTCGTCACATCATAAATAAACGCTTGTTAGATATAGATTCTATCGATCAGTTACTGTGACAAAACCTTTTTGCTAAAATTGCATCCATTGAAGTATTCCAAGTATTGAGATCCTGTTTGTATAAAATCGGATGATTCCGTGAATATGCCATCTTCAATGTGATGGATATGTGAATGTGATGGACTTTGGACAGTTTCTCACGCTTAAATCCCATTCTTTAAAATTAGTACTTTATTTTGATGATGACTCATCAACTTCGAGCGGTATATAAATGGGCTATTTGTACATTAATGTCATTTGATTCAGTCTAACTCTACTTTCATGTTTTCACCGGTGAATTCATCACATGCTATTTTTGTATTTATGTACTTGTGCACTTTTCATGTATCTAATTACGCGCACGGTCACGTATTCTCATACACTTCGATGATTTATTGGTAGAAATTAATCACGATCGTAAAAATCGCACATCAAACACTGGTACTAATTCATAAATACGTGCTTATTCTGAGGGTAATTATTCATTCATTAATGGGATAAAAATATTCCCTCACGTGATTCTTCCTGTAGACACACATTCCGAATGAGTTCTTAGTAACTTTATATTCAACCTGTTAATACCGGCTGAAAAAACGATGAATCTTTCCTTTTCACCTGTAATATGTAATATTTAGCTGTGTACCACAATTTGATCATTTGGTCTCTGTCGATCTTAATTATATACTGACCTAATTGATCGCAAGTGAGTAATATGTTGGTACCTAATAGAAAGTGAATTGCGCCTACCTCTAGTAGATATCTCTTGCAATTATATTGTTTGAACCGTGCCTTGATATACCGGTCGAAACAACGAAGACAAAATACTTTGTTTGAAATGGGATGTGCAGATGACAGGGTCAAATAATAATTTCCAAGGTCATAAGAAATGTTCAATGGTATTAAATCACATTACGTACTCCGTTTAAGTATTCCGGGACTAGCCACGGTGATAAATTTTACGGAGTCAACCACAATGCACAAATTGTGCGAAAAATCCACAGAGGAAAAATCATTCGCCTTGACCGGGATTCGAACCCGGATCCCTCGATTTCTGAGTCTTTAATATTAGGTGCGCAATTAAGTTTCCGCTGTTTGTTAACAGATGGCTCTAGCAATGACTACTGATCGATTTTGACGTATCGGAAACGTCACGAATCAAGCTTAGACATTTGGTAAACAAACCGCTCGACAACAATGGTGATTTTTTTAGCGTCACATCCTTATTGTTGCGTGAAAATTTCCGCAATTGTGCCAGGCAACCGTCATTTGCGGGGAGCGTTTATTTTCTTCTTTCATTCGAAGAAAACGGAGGTTGAAGTGCATCGAGAGCTCCAAAAGTAAACGGAGATGCTGCTCTAAGTGAAGCAACGTGCAGTGATTGCTTCCGTCGCGTCGCTTTGAAGACGGTCATTCCAATGCTGACGTGAAGGATGACCCAAAACGTTCGAAGACGCTGAATTGGAGGCATTACTCGATGAAGATCAGTACCAAACTCAAGAAGAGCTTGCTTATGCGTTAGAACTTACCCACTTATCCATTTCCAAGCGATTGGATGTTTTGGAATTTATGAAAAAACAAGGAACTTGGATTCCTTATGATTCTAAGTTAGTCTACAGCATGACAACGCTCGACCCCGCGTTGCAAAACTCGTTAAAACCTACCTGTAAACGCTCAAATGGGAAGTCCTGACCCCCCCTGTATTCCCCAGATATTACGCCGTCCGATTATTACTTGTTCTGTTACATGGCATATGGTTTGGCTGATCTGTAGTTGCGCTCATACGAAGACACCATGAAATGGTATGATTCGTGGGTAGCCTCAAAAAATGAACACTTTTACTGTTACGGTATTGGCCTCTGCCCCATTGATGGGGAAACGTTGTACCTAGCGATGGACAATACTTTGAACGATTCATTTATAACTATTTTTTCACGATAAAGTTGTATTTTCGTTCAAAAAACAGTGGGAACTTAGTTGCGCACCTAATGAAAGAATATTTGAAAAAAACTGAGGGTGTTCGACCCTAATCAGAAACACTAAGTTAATTCTTTGATCCGGAAAAATAAGTGAAAGGCATTTCGCTAGTAACTCATTTCTATTACATGCATTGTCTACGATTCATTTTTTTGGAACGACGAATTACTGTTTTGCCTGAAAAAATTATGAATCGGCACTGGAAGGGCAAACACTTTGGGAATCGAAGCTTTTTCATTTCGTCAGGTTTTAGAACCAGAAGCAGAAAAGAAAGGAGGGAGAAAATAATGCCCCGGTCGTGCAATATATTTGCATGAAAATAAACTGGTTATAATAATTTTCGTCAATTGGCTATCAAATAAATAAAAAAATAATGAGCGGAAGTAAACTTTCGTTGAGAATCGCCGTATAAAGGGGAGATGTAAGACCTTGGGAATATTTTTCCCTCGACTAGGTGAGTGTTTGCTCCTCATTCCAAAGGTACGATTGTCTTGGCTCTCGTTATCAATGGCGAGTATCGATTGCTCAACTTTAATTTCGATGTCAATTTCGATCGCGAGTCATCAGGAATTGATCAGGCTATATACAATAGTCTTGCAGACACCACATCTGCATACTACTCCGCAAGCCGCCTGAACTGGCGGGGAGTGTTAAGACACCGGCCGTTAACATATGAAAAGGAAATTGCCTAACGCAGTTCCTTTATAGCATTTATTACAGCCCTTTCCAGTTCGGGGGAAAACGAATTCCTACAACTAGTTCGGCAAAATATCTCTCTTAATTTATCATTTCTATCAGACCTAGAAATAGAGTAAGGTTCTAATATGACGTTCTCCATTTCGCTCTGAAAGATAATCCTCTATCCCTCAGGAATCTGAGCCTATCGCGCAGCCTCCGAGGCCCTAGCGGCTCACACCTTTATTCGCTTAGCATCAGAGTAACGCTGTCTCTACGCCAGTAGCGGTTATTGACGAATCGAGCTGCTTTCCTTTGTATTTTATTCAGTTCGCGGATTAAGTCTTTCTGCGCCATATGCTCACCACCTATTCAAAGTGCGGTCTGACGAGTGTGAACTAGCACATTTCTTTTACTTTCCTCTCACCAGTAGATGCACAAATCATGCATTGAAAGAAATACTGCATGAAACTAGCTCATTTCTTTTACTTTCTTCTTTCTCTCACTAGTAGATGCACAAATTATTCAGTGAAAGAAATTCTGCATGAAAATTTATCACTAAATACGTGGTTTTGCAGAGTTTTAAGAGCAAGGATTTCGAGGCTTGGCATTTAAAAAGTTTATTGCATACTTGAGCAGATGAAACGGTGAAGATTTTAACTCATAAGAGGCAAAGGATAACTGTAGCAAAATAGGTGATCAAGAACTGAAAATACGTAATGAGAGGGTCGTAATAGTATGAAGAAAACTCTCTTACGAAGTTTTACGCTTTACATTGCTGAAACTTGCAGGAAGGAGGATGATATGAGACTGGAGATGTTCGAGATGTGGGCGTGAAGGAGATTGGATGAAATAGATGGAGAAGGAAAGGAGCGTGAATTTGATGGGCATGGTTGCTGAAGAGTGTTGGAGAGTTATAAGAGCAGAATGGGGAGGAAAATAATAGTTATTGGATTATGCGAGGGTGAATTTGCCTTGTGAACTAAGAAGGGAAGTCAAGGGGTGTTTGGTGAAATGCTTCATGTTAAAGTTACTTCAACGGTGGAATGCTTTGTAGAGACTACATATTCCCTCGAATGGGAAATCTGTGGTCCCTATTTGATTCGATTCTTGTGTAAAGGTGAAGATGTTTGATGGTTATACTTAGAATATGGAGTCGTTACAGTTTTTTCTCGTAAATTCCTCACTTTTTCTCAACTCCTGCTAGTCCGCTTTAAGATTCTATTTTACAGCAAATAGTCGCACGACCGCATATCCATTTACCCAATGGTAAGCATCGATTTTTTCCGATTTATTTCGTCAGGTAAAATATAAAAAGCAAGTAAAAATTTATCACTCATCGTACAGTTGCAAGTTGGAATTTCAATATATAGTAACTGCAATTTGCCATAAATCGTGGAATGTTAGGTGTTTTGCTCCGTTATTAGTTGTATGGTCATGGCTCTAAGTTAAAAAGGGAACAGTTTTTGAGTGCTTTAAAAAATGAGCCTTATTGCTCGCTGTCGGAATGGGCCACCATAAATGCTAACACTTCATGTTTTACCGACATTAAGTATAGTTTACCGCTTATCTTCTCCATTCGATGGCTGTTGTTCCATGCGTATCCATCGCATGAAGCATTCACAATTGATTTAAGCGCTCGATGAATGTTAATCACTACAATCGTCGCACATTGAAATAGTTTTCTTTCATTGGTATTTATTAGTGGAGTTTGATTTTTAGATTTCAGTCTCACATTAAATCTCATGTCTTGATTTCTTTTTTAAATTTGTCGGCCTGTTCCGACCATGGTGTTTTGTTCTCCAAGTAGATCTGAGATTGGGCGCAGGCATGGCGTGCGCAACTGAGAAGACAAGGAAAACTTTCACTCCGCGAGAGATTTGACGAGTGAGAAATGCCACTTGTGTGTCGCGAAACGTGGTTCCTCCGCCGCAGTCGTAAATTAAATAATATTTTCAACCGCCCCTCTAACTAATGTGTATCGGCTGCTGACCCAATGGTCTCCGATCGGCTGATTCTTATTCCCCGTGTCTCAGAAGTAGGTGTTCCTGCAACTTCGACGTCCACATCCGGCCTCCGCGCCGCGCCGGCAAAGTGACAAAAAGGACTGGTGAAAAATATTGTTCGGTAAATGGACAAGGATAGATGACATGGTTTGATCTCTTATCAAAAGTGTTCATTTTATTCGCGACGGGAATTCTTGGCGTCATTTGTCTACGCCTTTGCCTTTTCTGTCGTTTTTTTGAAAAAAAATCTTTTCCCCTCGAGTGAGCTCGTTTCGTGAGTTTCCTACGTGTTAGTGATGTAATACCCGCGATAGCGGCCCCGGCCGGAGAGGTGATGAATGCCCCTTGACTCCAGATGGAGCGATACGGCGCGAGTGAGTCGTCAACTGTTTTTGAATCGTGGCAATAGTTTCGAGAACTTTTGAGATTGCTATTTTTATTTTTTTTTAAAGCTCTTTCGTACGGGTGCGATTATTCCGCGTGCATTTCTTTCCGAAAGGGACATTTGTTTGGCTATGCGAGCACGATGTGGAGCCATATTTTATTCCCTTTATCGCATGAACTAGCGATTCCCTCGAATGGGAAATATGTAGTCCCTATTTGATTCAGTTCCTGTGTAGAGGTGAAGATGTTTGATAGATATAGTTAGATTACGGAGTAATATACAGTTTTTTCTCTTACATTCCTCACTTTTTCTTCACTTCTGCGAGTCCGCTTTAAGATTCCATTTTACAGCAAATAGTCGCACGACCGCATATCCATTTACCCAATGATAAGCATCAATTTTTCAGATTTATTTCGTCAGGTAAAATCTAAAATGCAAGTAAAAAATTATTACTCATTGCGTTTTTTTTACACAGGACGTAATTGGAATTTCAAAGCACAGTTGGATAAAAATTTAGCTTAAAAAGCCTTGTGGGAATATGTTACGTAACTTATCGCGTTTGGTCACATTGACCCAGTATTCAAATATATGTATAAATATCTGCCATTAATTTTAGCATCAATAATAATTTGATTGGAAATAAGTGTGATTCTCATTTATAAAACGAGATGTGCGAAAAAACTTATTGCAGTTAATTGAAATCCCGTGAAACCTCAGGTGCCTCAAAAATAATTTGGCATTCAATACATATACTCCCAACTTCATAAAATGGCAAGGGGTAAGACGTTCATTATTACTTCAATACCCGCGTACGGTGAAAAAACTAACTAAGAGGGACAAAGTGTAGAAGCGATCATCGAAACTGCAAATTAAGAATGATAAAAGTAAAATTTGAAATTACTTGGGGCTCTCATTGATGCAATTATAAGACTGAATGCCAGCTTTATTCATTAAAAAAATCATTTGGGTCACATAGACCCGACGCGATCACTGAGGCGTTAAAAATGTAATCTAGATAATTTTACCCATAATACGTACATGCGATTTCCTGAAGCACTTTTCACACAGCCATGAAGAATTGTGTCGCCTAGCTTACTTACAACGCTAAGGTCCGAATCCATTGAGGAAGATTAAAAGCATGATATGGTGGTCAATTTCACCATTAACCATTATTTCCTGTTTATTTGTCGTATGTCTAATCTCACATAATGGCTATTCATTTGTGTAAGTCTGAAACTATACGTCCATGGCCCAAATTTATAGCTTGATATTCGAGTTTTATTTACGTTTATGACTAAGAAATGATAGTTTTGTTTACACCAAGTATTTTTGTATCATTTCTAAAATTAGTGTTCCCATTTCATGGTAGTTTTAACGATGGTGTATTAATTAGTTAAATCAGGGAGAAAAACAGAACCTAGGGGATTATATTACAAAAAATGTGGAGCATGAAATTTTAATTACTAAGTGAAAATTGTTTAATGGTGATGGGCAAAAACTTAGCCTTATATTTAGGGCTTTATGATAGCTGGCGTTCCATTGAAACTCCGGGTTAGTAGTGAGGCAGTACTACAAACTCTGAGATACATATAATACACATTGTACAATGTCAATGACAGTAGCATGCTTGAAACCTGGTTCGGTGTCATGGAAAACCTGCGAAACGATATTGAATAATTTCATCTTATTTTTCATTTACTCTTTCTATTCCTTGCAATAAATGTTTTTCACGGTTATCTGTCGTACTGTACTGATTGTACTGAAATATATTTGGTGAAACTGTCCTCAGGAATTGCATTTGTTATGCCTTGAGGACCCTGTGAAACGTTACTGAATTGATTCATTTTTAATTTTTTATTAACTCCTTAGATACCTAGTAGTCGTTTTTGAGAGTCGTGCTATAACTTAAAAATGCAATGAAAATGATGAAATGAAACCATCCTGTGAATCTCAATTTGTTGTGTCAAGAAGAATAAAAAATTATTGAAAGCAAGTTGTATTCATTTTTGGGTTTGGAGTAAATAATTTGACAGCTTATCGTAATCAGAGTGGATTTACGCTTTGAGAGGATTCAGTTGCAAACTTTCACGATTATCTATCTTTCTCTCTTGTTTTGAATTTATTGTATCGTCCATTCTCCTTAAACGCCTGTTTTTCTCTTGCTGTTACTTCATCCATTTTACTGATAAAACAGGCAGTATTGTCTCATAAAGCTTACCGGCAGTTTACGTTATTTTTTTAGATGTATCAGTGATCTATAGTTCCCTACAGTCTGTATAAAAAATGGTACGTGCCATTTGTGATATCAATAGGAACCTTCGGATGTGTCTTTTTTGTGCATCGATGCTTTGATTTTGGTAGCGGCGTTCTGCTATCTTTTAGCATCAGCATATAAATTTTGTGGAATAAGTTTATAGGACCATAATTTTCACCAGAGATCTTGAGGCTTGATTTTTCAATATCTTCTAGTAAGCCTTTGATTTAGGTGATAAAAATCATTACTCTTAATTAATGACTTCATGGTAGCAAAACGAAGGCAATCAAATAAAAAATACTTCTATGCCATCAGAATTCTGAAAACTGCTCTGTTAATCCTAACTTTCATCCTTTATCGTATTTTTATTTAGTTTTGGGATCAACTAAAGTGATGTATGCAGTCATTATTATAACTTATTGAATGACTGCTTTCCTTGAATTCAATATGACGAAATCGGTTCCAAGAAGAGGATTAATGACATGTTTTGCATATGAAATGTTGAAATTGTACTCTTCCGGCTCTCGAAAGACAGTAACATCTGCGAATTGCTTCAGTCAGCTATTTTTTCATTGCGTAATAATAATTTTGCTTTTAATAGTTAAGGAGTATATTATATTCCAACTCGCTATAACTAAACCACGTCCGAAGACGATTTTGTGACAGTTCCTCAGCTGTCATTGGTGTGTGCAAAAATGTTAATGTTTCGTTTGATGAAATACGTATTTATTACTTTTATCGAAATCATGGCTCCAATTTCTTCTGGTGTTCTTTGGCTCCTGCCTTCCATATCTAGCTCTCCGGCATCACTTTAAAGGATCATTTCCATTAGGATGCCGTAAAATCGGATGCAAATTGCTTAGCGGTGATGGTTCATTCTATAGGTGGACGATGGCTGCGAAACTGTAGCCAAAGGGCCTCCCATTCCTTGAGAGGATGAATGACTTGGCAAAATCGTCTCTCTATGCGGGGCTTTTAAGATTCCATTCTTACGGAAAGCAGCGAGGCCGCATGTTAAAATAGCGTGACCCACGTTTTCGGGCCACCCTTGCGAAACACTACAGCTCTTTCTACCCAAATGGTTTTATTCAAGCTATCAATCATTGTATAATTGAATTCATGATAAGATGGATGACGTGGAGATTGTACTACGAGAACGAGTACTTGCCCATTTTAAGTGAGTCTTCAACCCAATCTTACTAGTTTTATTTGAAGGGTATTTTGTATTTGGATACTCCACAATTGTGAGTGTGGAGGCTGTTACTTACTACTCTGTGCTTAGTAAATGAGGGATGAGGGAAGTTAATTCAATGATAGCCGAGGCTATGTCATCTAGTATTTTTACCTTGCGATGTTTCTTGAAGATATTGGCTCTAATAGAATATATTCGAAAAAATGCATAAAAAGCCGTTGTAACGTTAATTTATCGCTAAATTATGCAAATATGCTTTTTGATGCACTGAATTGTTGAAAATGTCTTGTGAATGTAGACTTGAAAATGATACAGTATATGGACACTAGTCGACTATTATTGGTTAAGTTATAGAGAGCAAAGTTTATTTTTCCTATATTAAAATAATTTTTAATGTGATTTGTTTCTCTTAGATCATGTTTTTGTAGCTCATCATGATCACTTAAACATCTTATAACACATTATGTGAGAAATAGATCTGAAAATATTTCTACAAGTATGGTCTTTTCATGGAGTTTCGAAAGTTTTTTTATATATTTATATGAAGCCTAATCGGCGTGATTAACTTATGTCTTCAAAAATATTTTTTTTGGATTCATCATGCTTGGAGAAGGTGACAGTCTTGCTCGGCTTCCAATAAAAACAGAAGATATTGAATATTTAGGACCATTATAGCTATGTATATTATTTCTAGATACTCAAAACGCTTCTACCAAGTATAAAACCGTTTAAAAAATACCATTGCCTTCATCCTGATTGTCTCTGGCCTGGCTAATTCATTTTATCTAAGCCTCGAAGAGATTGTTAAAAAAAACTTGAACTCAATAGCATCCCAGAAATGACTGTCGCTGTTGATGCAAACCTATTAGCGCTAGTATACCTATTCTGGCTTATGTGGCACACAATATTATAATCTCCGGTTAAGTTCCTCCACGGCCTTTTGCCATCTTACGTTCTCAATAACGACCTGTGGTCTGCCTCAATTTTTTGCGCTTTGATTATTTCCCTACAAACAAATTTCCTCGCCCATTACCTATTACAAAAAATAGATTCAAAGAGGGGAAGACCTTCCCCATTATTTCCCGATCTTTCCATCCAGGAAAAGAGTCATTCTTCCTCCTTCGCTCCAATTTCGAACTCCATTGAAGAAGCCCTTTCCATACCTCACCTCAATCGGGCCGTGAATTCAGCCGTATCCGTCCTCTATGAATGCATCTCTTCCCTTGCTCTATGCCTCGTGGTTTTCTTCGCTATAAGCGCTTCTTTGCCGCCTGCCGGCCGGACGTGAGAGCCCGAGATATACCGGCGATGCCGCCCGACCTATCCGATGCGCTTCGTCTACTTTCGCCGAAGCATTGTCGTCCATAGTTCGCATTGAGAGCTGCGGCGTAATGTATTTCCTTCCTCGATGTGGATGACCTCAAAATGGACACCGTACCCCCTGTGCAGGAACGGAGAGTGGGTAAAAAGAGGCGGTGATGATTAAAAAAAATACTGGGGTCCAAGCACGGAGCCTTGCGGGAGAATGATTTTCACAAAAGGGTCTTCGTTTTCACGGTGACGCCGCGGGAGGGCGGGCCGGGCGATTGTTGGCCCTAACTCAATCAGCGTGGGAGGAAGATTTGTGGGGATGGGTTTTTCAATATGTTTTTTTTTTCTTTCTTCCATATCCTGCTCTTCCATGGCCTTCCTTTCTTGCCCCGGCTGTTCAGGATAACTAAAGAAATGGGATGAGGGAGGTTAACCGCTCGGGGAAAGTTCAAAATTTTACGGATTAGAATTGCCTTCACGGCTCGGCTAAATTTGAGCCAGTCTCATTACGTTCCTGTTTTGGTAAAATTAATGATCGTTCAAGGCGCTGTGTTACTTGACCGTTTAATTTGGGCGTAAGCATAGAGTTCGTCCAGGTTTAACAAATATTTTACTCACAGCCACATAATGCTATGCATGGATGCATCATCTTACCTAGATTTTCTTTTCTTGAGCTTCGCTCTATTTATTGTACTTTACAAAAAATCATTACGCTCTTGCACGCCTTGGAGATGTTTTTCTGGAATTATTTACCTATTTTCCTTATTATTATATTATTCTAGTATAGACTGGCCGTGACAACCATCCACTTTACATGCATTCCTGATAACCGATATTTTTTATTAGTTACCGTTCAAAATGTGACAAGAGCATACCCGTTGTAAATTCATTGCATAATCATTGGGTACAGCCGTTTTAATTGAAAACATACCTACATGTTACTCAGGGGTCATAATAAGAATTGAATTCTTTAACATATCTGCGGCCTCATTGTTCGTGGTACTTCCCATAGAATATTTAAAATTATAACCCATCTTGATTTCATTGGCATCTTTATATATTTATTACGGGGTACTTTTTACGGCTTTTTCCTTAATCCTCGTAATATTTTTTAATGACTCGCTTTTAACTTAATTAATTGCAAATTTTCACAGGATAGGTATGCTGTTGTTTGAAGGTGACAAATGCGTGATCAAATCAGTTTTTCATTGTCTCCTGTATGGAATTTCTTGCCGGAAAAAGTATGAAATTATAACTACTTTCAAACACTTGGTAAATCGTAACCTCAATGTGGAGTTTTAAAATATATGAATTTCCTCATAAATAAAGTAATACGTGTATTTAGCCACACAATCGTACTACTAAACTAAAATTCGCCACTAAAATTTTGCAATAATGCGCCTAATAGGTGCCCAATCTACTCGTTTAAAAGCTAAAAGACGCTATTGAAAAGGCAAAGCACTTGCATGGCGATCGCAGTGATTCGGCCAGTTTCTTAAGCCCTCTTCTCGAAAGAGTTAAATACCTTGCTTTTACGCCACCGCTATTTCTTTTCCTAACTCCTAACTTCATCACAAGTCAGTAAAGTCAGAAGAACACGGTTAAATAAATTTACAAATTTTTAGAAGGATTGAATGCGCCACCACCGGTGACTTGAAAAATACGCAACTGATCTACATACTTAAAGTTTGTGGTTAATTTTATTTTCGGAGACCTCTCAGATGCGGCAATAATATTTGATAAATGAATGAAGAAGAGAGAACTCGATAATATAAGCAGTTTTAGTTCTCTGAACTGTGAAGAGTAAAGCGAGGTCTTTGAGCTCTATTTTACTCGCATTTTTTAGCCTGCTTTTTCAGTTCATCTGTTTCATCGATGGAATCTTGTATTTGATTTTCAACCCACTTCCTATTGAAGGATCAGCTTGAAATTTAGCACACTTGCTTGCTTTTTATGACATTACAATATTAAGTTATCAGACATTTGAAATGTTTTTCCATTGTGCTCTGGTTGTTTAATTAAATTTCCATGTGGAAAAATAGATTTAAATTTTCTCTATAAGTGGTGGTAGTTATACATTTATGCTAGAAGTTTCTTTAAAAGCTCTGGTTTGATCGACTACGTGACTCATCACTAAAAATGAGAAAACGAAAAAAAGATAAAATACACGCTTTTTCGAGAAACGGCATAAAATGTCCAAAAAAGTAAACTATAAGCTTTTCACCACTCGCTAAATAAAGCGTGAGTGATGATTATCTTTAGATATTAATATCTACATCTATTTAATACCCTGCGAGCCACCTCTGGGGTGTTTGGCAGGGGGTGGCCAATCACCAACATGCATCATTCAAGAGGATGCACACTGCACGGTCATAGAAATATTACGCATACTTACTATCAAAATACAAATGCATCTTCATAAGACAAAACTTGCCAATGGCTAGCAATTCCTAGAGCAAATACATGCAAGGCTCGAACTTAGGTTAGAACAAGGAAAAAAATCACATGCAATGGGTCATTCTAGCGAGTGACGCCTTTATTCCTATTATATGAGAAAAGTTTGCTATCCGTAATAGTACGAGGGAAGAATGATATTTTAAATCTCTCTGTTTTGCAGTCTCTTTCTTTCATTTTCTTTTCATGATCACGTCTACCATAGTACAACGGTAAACGAAGGATGTAGTTCACGTCGTCTGAGAAAATATCTTCTTCGAATTTGCTAAGTAAATATAGCATATACTTCAATCTACGCTCCTGTAAAGATTCCCATTCTAACTCGTGTAACATATTGGAAACGCTGCACTTTTTGTCGTTACAACTCATCACAAATCTGCCCACACTGCGCTGTACTCGATTGATTTCAGCCATCAGTCCTACTTACGTACTAATATATGCGTGCCTATCCCTACCCATTTATCACGCTCTTCTACACCCAATTATATTGAACTTCATCAGCCCCCACGATTTATTCTTCAAGAGATGAAAAGGTGTTTATCTTTTTTACTTTTTAGTGCATTGCATTTCTTGGAAAAAGGTTGTTTTTATTATTATTTTTATCTTATTTTACCTCAAAAGCCTCCCTCTGTTTTAACGCGCTCCCAAGTGTATTGGGAATATATCCCTTCCAAGTTAAGGACCACATATTGTATTTCGTGGGGGGTGAGTGGGCGGGGTTGGGGTGGAGCAGGAGGAGGGCTGGGGGGGGGGGGAGGATTTTGGGATGGGTAAGAGGGTTTTCCTCCGCCAGCATCTCGTTCTCCCGGAACGATTTATTTATCCCGGCTGTCAAGGGTAGCGAGAGTGGATTCGCCGTAGCAATGGCTGAAGGGAATTCCTCCGGATGGATTGTAATTCCGCGTCGGCTCTGCCCTAGGATTAATAGAACGGAGCCCAGCCGGCTCCGCAGGGCTTTTAGTTTTAATAAATGTTTCGATTCCCGAAATATTTTTGTGCATGGAGTGTGAGCCGTTCCGTCTGCTTTTGTTGACCGATTTTTCTAAGCGAAATAGCATGAAGATCTTGAAGTTTCGTTACATCAAAAAATTCCTTTCTTAAGGAATTGCAAAGCATTTTGTGGTTTTGAAGCTCGCGGCATGTTTGAATAGTTGCTATATGTTTCTTTCGTTTATTATTCTTATCATTGTTGCTATTATATTTAAAAGTACAGTTTGCGGAGATATTTGGTGGAAATACTTTGATATTTGAATAAAGATTGCCTTTAGATATTTAAATAAAAGATTGCCTTGTCTTGTACCAGATGATTGCACCAAGTCTTGTACCAGATGATGGCTCTGTGAGTCGAAGCGCGTCGTACGCATTAAAATAATGTGGAAAAATGCTGCCGTCTTTTATTTAAATATGCCGTACTTCCACAATAAAAGGCCTGAATCTGTTAAACTTAAATCTTGTGATATTTAAAATGATGAAAGTACTTCCCTATTATCTCTCTTATTTATTTCAACCAAACCAGGTTTCGACACATAATGCCATTTTAAAGGTGCCTAAAACTGAGTCGGATGAAAGAAATAAGTGTGGGAATGGACAAGTAATGTCATTGTGTTAAAACTATAACATATACGCTGATGCAAAGGATTCCATTATATTTACGAATGATGATGATTTTTACTTCAAAGTGGGCACCTGTATAAGATAATAATTTTAAAATATCAACCAATGCCTCACAATTCTTCTTGAAGTATTTGAATATTGATTTCTTAAAATTTAGTGCGTAATACCGTGGCATAAAGCCAGCGCGGAATCCCGTGGTGTATTCTTCTATTGACTTTTCAGAGCGATAAGGCATTGAGATCTTGCAAATTCATTATTTTTATAACTGTATTTTTAAGGATTGGAATATGTGCCATTAGTTATAGAGGCTGTTAGGAGTTGGTATTTTATCGGGATTTGGATATTACTATTAGCGATAAAGTCCTTCAGCATACGAGGGTTGTTCTGATATTATAAATTGTCGTTTAATGTACTCCTTGTCTACTCATAAACGACTCATATTTCACATATATAAAAGAAAGTCGAAAAAGGTGTTAGTTAGAACACTTATAACTCGAGAACGGCTGCACCGATTTCAATGAGATTTGGTTCTTTGGATTCGTCTCAGGCGGGGTTAACATATAGGCCATTAAAAAAGGATAATTTCACAAAAAAAATTCATCTCTTTCCTATGGGCATGCTTTTAGGAGTTATAGTAACACAACAATTGATAAGTCGGTCAAAACTACAAATTAAATAATTTGTTTTGTTTTTACCACATTAATAACTGAATTTAATAACAATATAACATTTTAATTACTAAATATATTCAAAATATTAATTAAATTGAAATTACATTTTTTAAATTCAATTCGAGCTGATTGTAAGCTCAGCCGTGGCCCAGCTCGAGTTGACACTTCACTACCGTGTTTGTACACAAATCTCCAAGCAATTGTTGACAAACGGTAATGTCCGTGTTCCTGTCGAGGAATCGAGTAGTTTTAACTCATTTCCTTGGTATGATTGCAAATTAGTTTCAGTGAGCTCATCAACAAAGAGTTCCAGAATATGATTGATCACCAAAAAAATGAAAGATGGGTGATTTAGCGAGCAAGAACGAAGATGTGGATGACTAAAACGAGGTAAATTCAAATAGTTCGTACTCTGCATGGATTCGAATCTTTTAAATGTGTAACAAACGAAGACGAAATCACCAACTATCTATCTGAATATTTTAAGTCCTTAGACGTACCTGGCTTACCAAGGCACGATTTACAGAAAAATGTAGTTTCTGTGCTCATGATCTTTCGAAGCCTAAACCAACCATAACTATCCAACGGAACGTGTTTGATCATTAAAAAAATTGGTGATGAATGTGATTCACGCAACTTTACTCAAAGGAAAATTCAAAGGTTAGGAAGTCCTCATTCCGTAGATTCCATGATCTCAACTCATATGCCCTTTTGAGGTTAAACGTATTCAATTTACAATTCGTGTTGCATTCGTGATAACGATTAAAAAATCGCATGGTCATTCTTTCACTTTTTGTGTTGTTTGTGCTCATGTGCTAATGAAAACCCATGATTTTCTCATGGTCAATTTAGCGTGCTATGTTCACGAGTCGATAAACCATCCTCTGTATTTCTTCCTTCGCTTCAAGTGCGTAGCTAGGATAGGGGGTTTTGGGCGCAGCTAATACCACGGGTCTGTAGGGTATAGAAAACTCGCTAAGGTAAGCGGGAAGTGTGGGGGCACTTCCCCCAGACATTTTTTAAGATAAATGGTTCAAAATAAATTTTTCAAAAAATTCATGGTTTTGTGGCTGTGTGAATAGTTAAATATGTTTTGTTTGTTAGTCATCCGTCCCCCTAATATTAATAACAAAATCTTTCATAAAAAAATTCTCTAAGCTCTTGGGGGGGGTTTATCCCCCAAAACCTCCCCTCGCTGCGTCACTGCTTTGCTTCGCTATATTTATTTAGCTTCATCCGCTTCATCTTGCGCCTGATAACAGAACAAAAACTGTTGTTTCTCAGAAGGTGCTTGACGCAAGACATTAAACCCGAATGTGTAGGGCTCACCGTGGTGCGTTTACGTATGCAGTACGTTTACGCAGAGCATTTTTTCCAAACAGAGATTAAATAACAGATACTAAAACTGGCGCGCCTTAAGTCATTTTATGCGAATGCTGCTTCATAGGGGCTTTTCTTGCACGATTTTGAGCATCAGTCAAGGGTCTGGGGTCGTGTCAACCTGCCCCCTGAATGGGCCAAGTGTATGCAACAGACTTGGACCTAAAAACATTTTTTTACAGCTAATAACGCAAATAGCCAACAACTGAATACGTATAATTTTTATTTCATGAGCTGCTTTATTAAAACACAATGCCCAAAATGTCTTAAGCTAAAACGTAAGAAAATTTGTTGAAAAAAATCCGCGTAAACGTGCTCCGATTCACCCTATGTAGATTCAATAAAGAAAATGTCTTTCTGACAAGCAATTTTGGTACTCATTTACGTATTTTTATATGATTTGTATCCTTATTTTATTATAATAAATTAAACATGATTAAAAACGATACAGCCGCTCTTGATTTATAAATGGTGTAAGTAAACTGTAAGTTCATTGATTGTTAGGCGGTACGAAGTTCGCCGGGTCAGCTAGTTTCACATATATGTAAACGCATGCTGAAAATGAAAATTGTTGCTCTATGTGTCAAAAAAGTGCCAAAAAATCGAAAAGTTTGGAAAATAATCAATATCTTTTTAGTCAGCGCCTTTTAATGCGTTTGTGATCTATCCGACGCAAGAATTTACAGGATTCGCACAATTTTTTCGGATGCCTCAGCGTTTCAAAAGCTAAGGCGAAAATTTTCTTTGAAATTTCATGTTGAATTTTAATAGGCTGTAGAAGCATAGCTCATCATTACATTATCTACATATTTCTGTGCATATTGGCTTTTTAAAAGTGATAAATCGAAAAAAAAGACGTGAACGGTAATGTACACGGCTATTTTCTCTCTCTCTATCGCAATAATTGAGTAGTTTATTCAAATACTCGAATTTATGATACACTAATGGCTGTTTTTGTGAAAATCATTCCCATTCATTATGAAACCAACGAATTAAATCACTCACATATGTTCCGCTCAACCTCTTTTCATATTCCTTCCCTTTGTGGAAGTCCAATTCCCCAACTCCTGACTCCTTAAACTGCCTATGTACACTGTGGAAAATATGGAATCGTACAACCATGAAATCTTTTTGTTGAAAATAACCATATTATCTATGAACCTTTCAACAAAAAACGTGCAGGGCAAGCAGAAGAGTTATGGTTTATTTTGTTGGCTTGTTAATGTAGTGTGGAGTTATATGCGATAATATATGCTTGTTGGAATGAGTGAAAGAATGTATGGGCGTAATGTTTTTAGCTCAAATATTATGGTATTTCATATGCTGCGAATGAAGAATAGAAAAAGTGTTGGGCTTTCCCGATAATTTTCTTGGATTATTATACCGTTTTAATCGAGATATGTGAACGTTCCGCCTCGGTGGCGGTGGGGTTAAGTCCTCGCCTGCAAAACCGTAGGTCGTGGGTTCGAATCCCGCCTGGGTAGGTGATCCCATTACAGGGCATGTATGTTTGTGTTGTACATTGTTAATATTGGAAACCCTCGTTGTAAAAGGCCGTCATATGCTGTTTACGGGAAAGTTGAAAATAAATAAATAAAAATAAATAACCGTTCTCGAGTACACATTTGTTGAGAACAGGCGTACTGCCGTGAAGTACTCGCTCAAATTTTGATCTCCTCTCCTTTGACCACTCCGCGGAAATACTGCCGTAAATAATATAGCGATCGCTTCGGGGCCTGCTGGCTCGCAGCACTCCATCGCTTCCGGCCTGCCGTGGCCCGCGCACTACTCGCTGAAATGAGGCCTAAATAACAAACGGTGAGCGCCGCGCAGCTGAGTGTGAGAAGGGCGGAGTGTAGTATCGCCGGCTTATTACTGCAGAGTGGGGCTTGTGTGTGTCACGTGTGGGAGAAGGGGGTGGTTTGGGGCGGGGGGAGGGGGTTGTGTGGTACAGTTTTGTCGCAGGCCATCCCGGGAGCATCGAATGTTGTTCGGGAGAGAGAGTGAGGATGAGCGGTGCCGCGAATAGCCTGGGGATGACCGGTCGCATGACCCCGTCTGGTTTTCGGGAGATTAATGAATGTATATCGCATACTGATTAAGATGGGTTGACGTGCAGGGGAGTGGGGAGGGAATCAGTGTTATGCCACCCGTGCAGGGAAAGGGGACGTGTGTCTGTGTGTGTGTTGGACCGGTGCACTGAGTGAAGTTTGCACTTCGCGGAGAGAGATTTAAATGCGCGCCGGAGTTGTCAGTCGATGGTGGCGGTTGGGCGTAATAAGTTTTCGGTCACGCTGTGCCTCGTTCGCCGCCTCTAGTAGACCGTAAAACTCACGTTAACGAGGTCTTAACCGAGTATGAATATGGATTTGTAAACTTAAGAACAGAGTCAGCTAGTTCGAAACTGCTTTAGCCGGTTTCTGCAAGAAACAAAATGTTTGTATTCACTTTCGTAATTTTCTCTTCAATTACATCCACAAAAAAGGCTTTCTGCGCTATATTCTATTAATGTTGCGCTTGATAATCAGCATTTTCATAGAGTATAATAGAATATTTTTATTATGCTCTCGGTAAAACCTAAGAGGAAAAAAATAGAAAATACAGGAAATGTTCTACTCTTTATAAGAGGCATTTTGACAAAAATAAGGCATAATGGAGATTAATGCTAGGCTAACAAGTAGTAGATATTTATACAAAAAATGAAAATATTTAATACTAATAACACAAAAATATAAGTTTTAACTTGGACAGTGATGAACACATACATACATATACACATTTATGTAGAGAGTTTTGATAACACCACAACTTTAAGATGGTAACTCTAATGAGTTGAGGAGACTGAATTACGGAGGAGACGGAATTATACTGATGACAGGTTATTAAGGCGGTAATTCTCAAAGTAAAAACTATTTCACAGTTCTCTCCTGATAACATTATTTAGCTTAGATAATATTCATACAAAGCATTATATATAAAATAAAAAAATAAAATAATTAATAAGAATTTATAATATTTTGGCACTGAACATAAGTCAAAAATAAGATCCAAAATAGATAATACTAATTAAAAATATTCAGGCATTTACTATTATTACGTAGTGGTTGGGTTAGTATTTTCATCCAGGTATTTCTCAAAGCAAAGGAAAATTGTCGTCCACTATTACCATATATGCATATGTCCTTTTGCCAGGAACCTTTAAATGGAATACTAGTAACAATAATTAAGTGAATTTTATGGATTTGTAAACTTAAGGAGAGAGTCAGCTAGTTCGAAAAAGCTGTAGCAGATTGGTGCCGGAAGCAAAGTATACGTAATTTTCAAGTGAATTTCAAAATATAATCCTCTTTTTGTATTTAATTGAGTTAAATCCACAAAAAAAGCTATTTGCGTTATATTTTCTTGAAATTGCGTTCGAGAATCATAATTTCAACACAGATTCTTATGGAGGAATTCCTCAAAGCAAAGGAAAATTATGGAAAACTGCTTATATTTAAGTATATGTACTTTCGACATTACATTTGTATGAAGACAAGATTTTATCAAAAGAACCTCGTCCCCTGGCTTCCAGGCCACTCCGAAATGGTATTTTGAGTGTTTTCTACTCATACTCATTGTTGAATAATCTCACTTTAATAATGACTGCAATGTTGAAGCCCAATTTATGTCTCAGCAGTTACTCCAAATTAATTTAAGTATACCGGGACTAGCAATGGTGATAAATTTACGGTTTCGGCTTGTCCGGTATAGTCCTCAAATTTCCACAGGCAATAATGACGACTCGGTAGCTTAAAATGATAGCTTACCCCCGATGTAAAATGGCCAATGTGAGCTGTATTCGGTGGTTTGAGAATAAAATAAAATAAAAATAAATTAACTGGCTAAAGCACTCGGCCGGAAATCGAGGGATCCGGGTTCGAATACCGGTCAAGGCGAATGATTTTTTTCTCTATGGATTTTTCACACCATTTGTGCATTTCGGGTGACTCCGTAAAGTTATCACCGTGGATAGTCCCGGTATACTTAAATAAGTCAAGAGCGACCGCCTCTCCGGCTGTGGCGATGTCAGCACGATTTGGACTACTTGTGGCATCATACGCACAGCGGTCACTCCAAATTAATTTAAGCATATTGGAACTAGCCACGGTGATAACTTTACGGTTACGGCTTGTCAGGTATAATCCTCAAATTTCCATAAGAGAGAATGACCCCTCGGTAGCTATGAGGACTCGACCGGAAATCGGGGGATCCGGGTTCGAAACCCGGTCAAGGCGAATGATATTTTGTGTGTGAATTTTTCGCGCACTCCAAATTAATATTTCTTTGAACACACCCACTTAACATTTATTATCGATTTACAAAATCACATATTTCGGTGATAAATTTCGTATCGTAAATTTGAGTTCCACGTGGAAGTTGCATATAGTGCTGAAATTTGGGTCCCTCAGAAACATTAATAAGTTTTGATTATCCGTAATCGAATGACGCATTTCCTTCGGTGGATTTTGAAAGATTTATCTGTCCTTAAAAGTTTTGGCACAATCACTAAAATTATTTTGTTTCCGTCCAGTTTACGCATTAAATTTTTTTGCGGAACTCAAAAGTGTCCCGAAGATGTAACTGGACTAAGATATAAACCCTGATTTTTTTCCGGTCTCTTTGAGATATATCCCCGAGTAGTATAATCAAGACCCTTTTTATAGCCGAACTCTCGAAAAGAAGTACTTTGATGCCCTGTTACCAGCGGTCCGTCAATGATTTGCAGCGGAGCAGCACCAGATTTCCCTTAGAAATTTAAACGTAGCGTGTGTGCGTGAGTTATTTCCAAAGGCTTAGCATCTACACCAGTCGCCCAAAATAAATCGGTAGATCCTCGCTGAATCCTCAATTTCCTTTGAAGTGGGATGGTATTTTGGTTTAAGGGATAAGCAAACAGTGGCGTGTAAAGGGAGAGTAAACTAGACAGGTGTCTCCGACTTCTTTCCATCTCGCTTTCTACTCTAACAAAAGCAACATGGTTTGCCACCCCGAAAATCCTACGCCGCCGCACCGTATTCCTTCCTTGTTTTTCTCCCTCTACATCGCCTTTTCCCCTGAGTTCTCCACCTTCTTTCCTGCACCCTCAGTATGACAAGTCCTCTAAACATCCAACAATGACAGATGCTCTTGCCAAGAAAGAGAGTTCCACATCAAAGCCCGCTAGCGCCACGTTGCGGTGGGGGAAGGGACTAACTCCTCCCCGACCCAAATATACGCGTTATTCATCCCATAAAGTGTACCCTGTTTTGCAATATTCCTCACCCTTTCTAAACCCTTTCTCTCTTTCATTTCAGAGTAATAATAAACTCGCGTTCGGCCCGCAATAAGGCGATCCATCAAGCAGGTGGGAAAGAATTACAGAGCTTTCACGGGAGATTTTGATCAAACATCTGGGAGGCGGTAAGTGGTCTTTGATATAACCCACCATCTCAGTAGTCTCTCTTTCATTTTTTGTCTTACTCACGTGCGCTTATCTATTCGGATTTATGCACGGTCGAAAGGGATGTCTGGAGTAGTCAATTTTGGAATTAGAGAAATTTTATCTTCAGGAGTTCGTTTCATCTTGCGCTCATTGTGGTCGGCCCTGGAAATACTCCCACTCCTTCTTCACTATTGAGGGTGATGACTTACACTCCGAGTGTTGAATGCATTAAATTGAACATAATTACTCTCTTTGTTCAAATGATTGCAATTGGGAGCATGACTACTCGCGCAGCGCGTAATACTGGCTACCACTGAGCACTTCTTAGCCATGGAGCTAGTGAATTGTGTGAGTTGTCTTTATCATTCATCACATTTCCCTATTTTTTATCGAAGAAGTAGCTGTATATTTTTTATTAGAATTTTTTATAGTATTTGTTGGCAAATATCATATTGAAGTGTACATACATTTAGTATATCATAAGAAATGAGACTATATCACCTGTGGATGCAGTAATCAAATTAGGTATTTTGTTTTATTTTTAAATGCGATGGGAACTATCCATGTATTAAAGGGTGCGTAATAGACATAAAACATTTATCTGTGGATAAGGATAGAGGCGTGTTTCCTTAGAGTAAAATATATGTTTAGTAGTATTTGTCTTGCTAATAATCCATTATTATAAGTGTCAATCTAAGCTAAATTCTACATTGAAGCGAAAATATGTAATGCGAATTACGTCTGTTCAAGCGAAAATTAATATTTGGAAAACTCTTTCTTCGAACTAAATGGAGTTTGAATAGCGATCACGTGTAGCAAATGAGGTTAATGGCTTCAGGCGTTACTTAGTGGAAGGTATGCGTGATTATAGCAATGGTATATCGATGGCTATGTTCTAACAACACGTATCTCAAATTCGTCCGGTTTGAGACAGGTATCTTAAACAAAGTGTAATAACATTAAAAATAAAATACAAGCAAATTACTCTTTGTTTGCAAATGAATGATTCTTTTTCAGTTTTATGAACTTTTGGTTTTTGATTTCAGTGTACAAGTAAAAAAATCGTGTTTTTGCTCTCCTGAAAATTTGCTATTTTTGAGATACGTGTTGTTACAACTTAGTCATCGATATTGCTTTCTTCCTCAGTATTTTTGTACTGAGATCATTACCAGTTTCACCATTTGTGGTTTCAACAGGTACTTAGTGCATCTGAAAAATTAGGCAACTTTAAAATTACGTTGTGCCGTAACTGGCGAAATTGATAGCGCGTACAATATTTAGAATTCTTTGGAAACAAGAAGTTGATATAGATTCTTGTAATCTATTTAATGTAGCCTGCAGTTCAGCTCAGATTGGTTGAGAAACGCCTCGGTTTTAATGTCAAACCAAGTCATTTTCGAGCGCACGATCTGTCGGCTGATGTTCACCGGTGCGCGAGACTTGAACATGTGTTCGTATTGCGTGGAGTTTGTGGTGATGCACGCGCTTATTTTGAGTGCCACATATGCCGTCGGGAAGTTAGTCTTTCAGGGAATTCGTTCGCAGGACGCGAGAGAAATGGATACAGAAAGGGAGAGGAGTTTGAAAGGTGAGGAATGAGCTGGGGAAGTAACGGCGCCCTCTTAAAAAAGTTATGAAACAGATGACGTGCGAAATTGGCGTAAGTATGAGAGGAAAAATGGAGTGGGTTTATGCATTGGTGCGGGTTGAGGCGATGGTTCACGGCGTTTCCTTGTCATTTCTCTCTTCGCGAGGCATCGGAACAACCCGGGACGCCATAGAATGTGCGACTCCACCGATGCAAGATAAAGTGGTAAAACAGCTGTTCCCCTAAAGACGTCCGTCTTCTCAGCCATTGCTCTTCCCCCGTGAGCTCCCTTTAAGCCCGGAGGTGTGACTTCACGTGCATTTCATTTATTTATCCTGGGGCAGATGATGCCTGGTGGCAGGATTGCCAGTTTTACAGGCAAATTTTCTGGTGAATGATGACTATAAACTAGCCAAAGTCTAAGGTTTTGATGATAATGATGATTTAAAAAATGATATTTTAATATTGAATTGCTTAAATGCTGTTTAATGAAGTTTCATCTAAAACAAATTTCGGGGAACATATTTATTAAAGTATTCAACCGATTAAGTTAGGTTTCCAGATTATTTAAGAAGTAAAAGAAAATATAAGAGGGTCGATTTCTTTATATGATCACTTTCATTTGAATTAGCCTGTGACATGAATCTGAGAAATAGAAAATAACTAACCCACAGTATTAGTATTATTTTTACCTTTTATGCAATATATTATAGCGTCATTTGTATTATTTATCGGGTTATAATTATTAAAGTATTCTACCGATTAAGGAAGGTTTCTAGATTATTTAAGCAGTATTCTGGCACCCTCCTCTCCCATCATGGACTTCCCTCTTACATTTATTATAAGTCCTATTACCTATCATTCTGTCTAATAATTATAATTTCTTCCTTATTCTCCCTCGTTTACTGAATATTACATTGTTTTCAGCATAGGAATTTTAAAAAATATCCTCATCCCATGGAAACCCTCACATAAAAATGTGAAAGTTGCAAGAAAATTAAATGAAAAATTCGATATGCAGAAGCGAGAGAGTTCTTTTGCGGCGTTTGAAATTGCTCCCTATTCCTTTTTCATGTATTCATTGAATGTCAAAACAGGCATGGTTGTGAGCATGGATGGAAAGGAAAGCGTCATCATAACAATAAATAGATCTCGCCAAAAATATTTTAAGCACCCATTGTTTAAGTGGAGTAGTTCCATTACCTAATTATGTGTCATAAAAGAGTCGTTATTAAACAGGTAACTAAGCACTCAGCGATAGGGGCAGTTCATAAATATTTGGAACAGTTCTGAGAGTTGTAGAGAGTTCATTTTTCAACATCATCATAATTCAACAATCCTAAGATTGGTTTGACGCAGTTCTCCATTTCTCTTTCCTATCCGCTAGTCTTTTCGCAGCGACGTATGTCTTCTCTTATACATCCTTTATAACCTATAGCTAATTCGGGGGGGGTCTCTTGTCCTTCCATTGCACTGGTCCATCTACAATTGTTTTCATCAGGCCATCACGCCTCATAATGTGGCTAACTAAGTTATCCCGCCTTCTCTTAAAGATTTTTAGAAGAATTCTCCCACTCTTCTTAGCACTCGGTCCATCCACTTTATCTTCGACATTCTTTTTTAGCAATATCCATGGTAAAAACACAAATGGTGATTTCCACACTATTTAATTTAACACTCAAACACCGACCATGGTTTCAACATATTGTGTCTTTTTCTACCTTGAAAATGACACAAAGTGTTGAAACCATGGACGGTCGTTGAGTGTTAAATCAAATAGTGTGGAAATTACCATTTGTGTTTTTATCAAGGATATAGCAAACTTCCATAAAATCAACCCTGAAACGATTTTATACTTTGGTATCAAGTTCACTTTCACGCGCTGATATGTATTTTAAAGGTTTAAGTGTCAAAGCACTTCAAAATCATACTTGACTCCATTTTTGGAGCGTCTTCATTGTCGTGCTATCGTTAAAATACTTTTTTATATCTCAAGAAACTTGGTATGAACAACCCATTATATCACCTTCTCATATTGTGAGGTGGTGTTACACATTTACGAGCAAGATTGATATTGAAGTAAATACGTATTTGACTAGCAATGCCGACCTCGGTGGCGGCAGGTTAACGTCCTCGCATGTCAAACAAGACGTCGCGGGTTCGAGTCCCGCCTGGGTAGGTTTTCTCTATCCATGGGTATACTGGTTCGTGTACGTCTGCTTGTTAAATTTATTGAATACCCCGATGTAAAATGGCCATTATGAGCTGTATTCAATGGTTTGAGATTAAATAAAACAATTTATTTACCGTTAAAATACGCAGATAAATTGTTGAATTTTGTTTTACATCTGCTGGGAGGTTCTGTGTGTAGGAGTGACGGTATAAGCTAGGTGCCACCTTTCAGATTCCCATTTACGATGCTCTTAGTTTTACACTTCCAAACCCATCCTACCTACCGCTCAACCTTTTCGATAGCTTGCATCTAAAAAAATAAAATACTTTCAAGGAGTGCGATCAAACTCACCCCTCCTCCCTGTCTGCCTCTTTAGCGCGTGATGTTCAGCCGATGCACACTCGCTGCTATCTTTTTTTTTGATTCACACGACAAGAGATCCCCGCTTCACTTCCTCCTTGCCGTTCGCAACCTTCCTCACCAATCCCACCATCCACGCTCCTATTCCCCTTTTTATTTATCATTTCCGTGCCCTCATCCTGTCTACTTTACGTAAAAGATCGCCTCAAGCATGGGGGACTATCTTATCTCCCTCCTCTATCGGTTTCGGAGTCCTTTTCAGCGCCGCTAAACTCCCTCGTGGTACGATGCTCTGTGGGGGTGGGTATTTGCGAAGGTAGGTCGTACCTACGCCGTGTTTCATACGTGTAAGTACACGCCGTGCAGATCGTCTTTGTTTTATTTTACGTTTCAAGATGCGCTTTCTATCCCTCTATCTCTCGTTTGTTTTGTTCGGGTTTGAAGAATGGGAGTTGAAATGGCGTCTCTTCACCCATGGCGGGCCCAAAGAAGGCTTCGCTGCCGCCTTTCTTGGTTTTGGACGCGCCTGCGTCTAGCACTGAAAGAAACGGAGATTCTGAAAGGCCATTATTTTTGAATGTGTGTGTGTGTGATTCTCAATATTATCTTCTTCCGTCGCTTAGTGCATGTGTCATATCCCCGATGTTACCCTTGCCGTTTCAGGCGACTCCAGACTAGCGTACGAATGAAAAAAATATCTCTGCTGTTCTTATTTATTATTTTTCAAAGGTTAAATAAGAAATGAAACTTATAAAATTTGTAATGAAACTTTTTTAATTTCGTAATTACACATGAAAATTATTATGAATGAATCTGAGTGAAAGTAGTAAGTCAGAGTAAAAGGGGAAAGTTAGATCACAGCTACAATCGAATCAAATCGGGAGATGAAATGGTTAAAAAAATGTGAGTATTTTAGATGATAAATTAATTTAATCAAAAATTTAATGAAAATGTTCAAATTATCTTGGTATAGCAGCGTCCATTACTTCAGGATGACTTATGGATAATAAAATATACAGAATAGTGCGCTGGATAAGAAACTTTCTTTGATTCTCAATAAATGAATTTTTGTGTGACTCTGCGTACCGAAGGATGGTTTGTATGCATGATGGAGATAAGGGTTATTCTAAATTGAAGAGAGGAGGACTGGCGATGTAGAAAGAGAGAAAGCTCAGCGTTTGAGAATTTGAGAAAACATTCGTCATTCCCATGAGAGAATTTATCCTACGTGGAATATTTTGTCGATTCAACCGGTTGAAACTGTGAATGTTTACTGCCCAACTCTAAAATTTATCTCCCAAATTTTTGTTATATTACTTAAGGGGTTAAACAGAATTTTTATTTTAAATATACCGTTTACAGAAACCAAGGTATTTTAAGCGTGGTATCAACCAGACAGAATCGCAACGAATGTCAAAACCAATTTGAAACTATTTATATTTCACATAAATATTTTCGTAGTATTTATCAAAATGTGTTGATGTCGAAATGTGTTCATTCCCTTAAAATATATTGTGTGAGCATATTTATTTTCTGCGATTCATTCTCAAATAATTCAAATTAAGGGTGGATGGCAATATTTGTTGGAACTGTGTATCAGGAAACACAATCAAAGGAAAATTATAAGTATGTTCTACAATTTTTTTAAGGGACCCAGGTGTCGACACTATACTCTATGCCAGCATTGTATACACTGTATACCTTTGAGACATGATATTGTGTTTAGTGTCAAAACCTCGGTTAGACCATTAATAAATTTGTCGAACATACAATATTAGTGCATTTGTGGTTATGTGTCCTCATATAATTCATTCTCATAGGCGTATTTTAATGTCCGTCTATATGTCCGTCAGGTTTGCTAAAGTGTTTCTCAGTCAGCTCTATTGTATTTGAAATGGAATGTGATTTTATCCTCTGAAACTATGACATTTGAAGCTAGTCTATTAAAAATAGCGCTGCCCATTTCCTCTGTGACTATTGATCAAAGATGATCCTCAGAATAGAGGAACGGGAATTGCTGGAGCCAGACATATTGGCGGCTAAATTCTCAAGTACTTGTGGGTAAAATAGAACCAGATTTCTTTCCAAAGTGGGCCCTTCGTCATATTTCCCCATTTTCCTTATTTCATGGAACGGTTCTCCTGATTTATTCGGCACCAGGCCAAAACTGATGGTGGTGTACTGCTTGTTTTGACCCCTGAAGCTTTTTCATCATTTTGGATTCATTGCTATGGTTCCATAATTCTAACTGGTCCATGGGACCGGTGGAAATTGTGGAGGCTCTAAATAACTCGCGCCGCACACTGGAAACGGTCCAGTGACTTGAATCGTATTTATCCCAAATACCACACAAGAAGGCCTACTCCTTGATGAAGAGCTATACTTTTACTTTGGCGAAGAATGAAAGATGACACGATCTGGAAATAATTCAGATCCGTAGCGTTCCTATAATCATTTAACTTTCGGTCAAAACTTCCGTTTAACTCGTGTAGGTAGTTACTGCTATCTCTTCGTTTATTATTAGTTTTAAATATATCTTATTTTCCAACTTATAGATTAGGAATAAATGTAGTAAAATCAACTCATAAAATCAACTGATTTGGGCGTTACTTGGTGGAACGATGAGCTATTCATGGTGAAACAAAAACCAAGTACTCTTCTACAAAATTTTATTTGCTGTCGACTAGTTTTAACGGCAATAGCGTCATTATCAAGACAAACAGTCATGATGATGACGCCATTACTGTATTAATAATACTGTTTGTCTTGATAATGACGCTATAGCTATTGAAACTAGTCGACAGCAAATAAAAGTTTATGGAACAGCACTTGGTTTTTGTTTCACAATGAATGTTTCACCAGAAATATGGTAAGCTGGCCCAATTTTTAGACCTCATGTTCGGTGCGCCTGTTACATTTAATGTAAGGCTTACCTTAAGGTAGTACACCACGTATATTTTATGCGGTTTGCCATTTATTTATTTAATTAATACCTAAGAAATCAATGGTTGAGGAGTAAATAACATTTATTCTGTATTTTCAGAGTTTTTGGGTTAACATTGGAAAATCCATTCTTCTATGCGATTATCCATTTAGCTATTTCAGAAGGCAATTTTAGCAATAAGTTTTCCTCG
Organism: Ischnura elegans; assembly: GCF_921293095.1. Classification (NCBI taxonomy): domain Eukaryota; kingdom Metazoa; phylum Arthropoda; class Insecta; order Odonata; family Coenagrionidae; genus Ischnura; species Ischnura elegans. The sequence continues at coordinate 82,574,602 of NC_060256.1, read as the reverse complement.
ATTATGGCTGTTGTTGCTGAAATATGAAATATGGGATGAGAAATAAAGAAGGTAGTAAATTTCCTCACATTTGTAATGTTGACCGAACCGGTTTCGAGAATGACCTGAAACTTGGTAGAAAAAACATTAAAATGATGAGGAAATTTACTACAGTCTATCATTATCATCATAAGGAGATGAGGTTTCTCCACTACCAAGGGGAACCACTACCGCTACTAGTTTATTATGCTTCCTTAGGAGTGGTTGCCCGGTGGTTACGGTATTCGATTCCTATCAGAAAGTCGTTGGTTTCGGTTCCCGGATTTGGCACTTTTTTCCATAATTTGTTAATACCTTTCATTTTACATAAATTCCATTTTTTCCATTATTCCTTCCATTATTTTCAGTAAAAAATTTATTTTTCTGCGTGGAAATCTTTTTCTGCCATACGGAAGCGTCAGATATTTTCCCATGTTTTTCACGCGGGAGCCTAGTTTCAATTGCCTGTAAATGTTTAACTGCGTTTTTTGTTTAAACTATTAGTTATATAACCCCGTATTGAGGGTGATTCATGGGCAGCTCCAGATGCTCTACAACACTACAAACTTTGATTGAAATCTGAGACCCAGGCTTGTGACACTCCCCTTGTAAGTTTCGCCGGATACTCTTACATACCTACATTCTGTACCTTATATTAATATTATTAATATAGCATTCCTTAGCGCTTTCCAAGCGAGCGGTTATCTATTGAAAATGGAGGAGTTCTTGTTAATATTAATTTTGGTGCGTTTTTCTTTCCTTGTATGGTCTAATGTGGTGGAAGTTCTTAATAATAGTTAAATGAGACATTGCAATACGATACTTGCTCTTTAAAAGCGATCATTAATCGCCCACCAAATCAAATCCTCTCATTTATTAGCCCTAATAGTACAAGATGAGCGGATTTGATTCGGTGGGCGATTGTTGAGCGTTTGTGCATCGGAGGTATCGAATATTTCCAGGCGACTTATTCGAACACGACGGGTTTAGTTTTTACGACTTGATATTGTTGATAATTTTGTTGTAACAACGAAACGCGTCGTGTTAAAAGAAATCCTGTGAAAATATGGGAGCGTCGTTTTTTACTAATAAGTTTTTTTCCGTGGATCTAGTATTCAATTCTAAGGGAAATCCTAAAATTTTCAACCTCTTCACTTGACGCCACGGTTCCGCATTGAAATTTTTCACTCCCTGCTCCGTCATCGCCTTCTATCTATAGACGTAACTCCGTTCGCTGAACGGCTGCGAGGAGAGACTTAGTGCCACAGATTTTATACTCTTCTTCTCCGCCACCCCCGAAAGCTCCTCCCCACAACCCTGCGTTAACTTCTCCCTTTTTTACCCTTTCCTCCCTTCACCGTAATGTAAGTATGTGCGTTACGGTGGTTCGGAAAATAATTTTTTCGGCATCAAATATGCGCCGTAGGTAAATATTTTTTTAAAGAATGCACTGAATTTTTAGACCACTTTAAGCCAAGATTAAGGTACCAAATAAGAAATTGTCGTCTCCAGTGATGTTTATTGCAAAGGTGTTTTGCCCGTTTAAGTTGACGGATCACTCACGATACACAGGTCGTCTTTTGCCCTTCATTGCCTCTAATCACTCGTTTAAAACTTGGTGATGATATGGAAAATTTTCACCAAATAAAAAAAAACATGTATTGCTAACTCGCACCCTGCCAAAATGTCTGGCTGCCCAAGACGTCTGGCTGAGTGGGGCACACTTCACTTTTTGCTTTTTAAAAGCCGGATTTACTCTAGATTATATATTCTTTCAAATGGTATCCCTTTATGAATGCATTAATTATGATTTAGACGGGAATATTTCCTGTGGTGAAGCCTGAAAAATCATATATTTTGAAATGTATTGTACGAGATGTCTTGCCTCTTGTCTTCGTTATCATTTTTAACCGCTTTTGTCTCTAGAATACATTCTCTTGATTTCCTTCTGCCCATCCCACCAAACGTAATTCTTACTCCCATGATGAAATCTAAGATGTAATAAGTATATTTTGAAATAAATGCATTTTATGTCTTACTACTTCCCTTTAGTATCTATCCCATCTTCACAGCTGTAGTTACCCGAGCACAATTTCTTCATTTCTTCCAGACCCTCCTACCAAGTGTTCTTGTTATTCCAATGATGAAGTTTTAATTATAACATATATTTCAATAAATGCATTTTACGTCTTACCTCTTCCCTGCAGTTTCTATGCCATCTTTACCCGTACATAATTTCTTCATTTCCTCCAGACCCTCCTGCCAAGTGTTCTTGTTATTCCAATCATGAGGTTTTAATTATAATATATATTTCAATAAATGCATTTTACGTCTTTCCTCTTCCTTGTAGTATCTATCCCATCTTCACTGCTCTAGTTACCCGCACGTAGATTCTTCATTTCCTCCAGCCCCTCATACCACATTGCTGTCATCCCCTCCCACCTCGAGGCGATCCGTATTTTCCCTGACGCTGTGGTTTCTGAGTTAGGAAAACATGGCTGGATTTATTTGGAAGACTTGGCGAGATTTAGGTGGTGGGGAGGGTGGTGTGGTGTTTGGGGAGTTGGCGGCAAGTGTTGCTCCTTCGAAGAGTTCTTGGCGGAGGCGCTGTGAGAGGGGAAGTTGGTTGTGCTAAGTGTATTGGAACGGTTTGTGGCGAGGAATCGGGAAAGATGTTCAGGATAGCTTTGATTCTCCGTCGAGGTGGGGGTGTTTTTGAAGTGACGACTCGTGGATGGGTTGGTTGTGTGTACATAAGAGGCAGCTTCTGGTTTCCGCTAATTTTTGACCGCAGTGAATGGTAGGGATGATCAGGGATATTTTTGTCGTTGTTGTTAGAAGTCAGTTTTGAGGGCACTAACTTACTTGTTAGTCTCTCACCGAGGAACGAGGTTTATAACGTCTACACGGTAATTCCTGCACTTCTAGCTCAACTTAACACTAGAACCGCGGACGGGACTTTTTGTCCCATCGCCCTTTGCAAATGTTTGCCTTTCATGTACTAGTGGTTTGATCCCTTTGAAATTTATTGACTAATACTCATTTTTTATGCTCTTTCGAATGGTTGTATGGAAAATATTTTACGATGTTTGGTTCGCGGAAAAAGGACGATTTATCTAGAACCGCGGAATGGGACTTTTTTGTCCCATATGGAGAAAACATACAATTTCAGTTTTTTTGTTCACTTATTTATTATTTAGCATAATGACAGTTTATTACGAAGGGGATCGATGCACAGATATCGTTATTCTGCCAGTTAGAAGCTCAGAAGGGAATAATCTGTGCACTGCGCCGGCCGCCTACTCACGCAGTGCCAGCCGCGTCACCTCTGCCCGGCGCGTCTGCAGGTCTGAGCTTGCAACCAACACGCTTCGCCTTGCAGCACATTTAAACATTAAATATTACCTAAACACGTGTTTTGTTCACACAAACCAAAAAAAACCTTCAATTATGCTGAAACATGGCAGGATCAACGTATTTTGACAATGGAACAAAAAAGTCCCATGCCGCGGTTTTGGTGGGGTTGGAAAGTTCAGCGGTTCTAGTGTTAAAAAAACCCATATCATGGGTGCTTAAATCAGAAAATATCTTTCTTATATCAGAAAATATCTTAACACATTACAAAGGAGTTTTTTGTATGCATATTTAATTCCTCGGTTTTGACATGGAAACTTCAATTTCATAGAATGTGAGCAATCTAACGCATATATTTTTTAAGAAGTATCTTTCAAGCTTTATCAGTCTAGCCGAGGCGGGTCGTCAATTTCACCAACGAAATTTCACTTGATACGCAGTATTCGTTTGTTAATAGCAGAAAATAGGGTACAGCAAGGCGTGTTCTTTTTATCATAAAATTATGCCGTGCTTCAAACAGTTTGAAAAAAAAAACTACGCTTCATTTCTTCCGCGCCAAAGCACTGTCACTGAAGTTATTACTAACTGAAAATAATATTTCCTTTTATTAATGACGTGGAGACATAATGTGAAAAGCTCGGGCATTTGAAATTCGAATTGTGCCATGCAGACTATCAATGACGAATAGTTCGGATACTTTAACACAAAGATTTTGGATGATTGATTTATCGGTAAAAAGAATACATATGTCTTGCTGGACCCTATTTTGCGTTGTAAAGATGTAAAAAACAAGCTGAGACAATAGAGATTATTATAGGAAGTTGCATAACCCTAGCTGCTAAGGAATAAACGAGTAAACACGACAATGTGGCCAAAGTGATACATAGGAAATTGGCGAGAAAAAATGGGATTCTGGACACCGATGCACCATATTACATATACTATCCACCTGATGCTAAGAAAAACGATAAATGCAAGATATACTGAAATGCTGAAATCAGAACTGGCCAAAAAATTGAAAGCAATACACCGGAAATGGTTATAATAGACAAAATAAGGCGGCACACTACCCTCATAGACGTAATAATCCCATTAAACCACAATATACAGAAAAAAACTCCTCCAAAGTTAATAAATATGCCGAAATTGCTGCAGAGATTAAAGCCATGTGGAAAATGCAATCGGTTGATACATGCCCAATTATCATATCAATGACTGAAATCACACCATGCGAAGTGCTTCATCAATAAAAAAAACTAAACTTGGAAGGTACATTAGAAATGCAAAAATCAGTCATCCTGGATACCTGTCATATTGTCCGACGGTTCCTATCTGTAGAATAACTGGACAAAACACTATTTACTTTACTTGGTCCGCACACTGGGAAAAACCTTGCAAGATAAGCAAGAGGGAAAATAAAGAAGGTAATAATTCGTCTTTACTGGGCGAGATTGGGATTAGAAAGTATGATCTTACAACAAACCCCTCGTCATATATTAAATACTCTCTTTTGCTCGCAGGGGGGGGGAGGCTATGCCCCTTTATCATCTTTTCATTTTAATTCCTATATATTCTTTTTAAATTTTGCTCCTTTTGTTTGCCATGGTTTTTGTTTGTATATTCCTACCAATGATCGCCGCGTCGCCATTGGATTTTGGTTGTAATTCTTTGACCTAATCCCCATACTCAATTTTAAATAAATAGACAGATAAGTAATGGGAAATTTAGTATTTTCACAATTTTTCCTGGGGTCAGATAATTTTAGAGAGGGTCGTCATAAGAATTTTTCCCGTGTCTCGTCTCGTTCACCCCAAACATTTGTATGAGTGAGTGAGTGGCCGGAAGTGGGCTTTATAGCATATAGATTTACAGAGAAATAGATTGTCAAGTCACTCCTGAAATTATTAGTAGTCATATTATAACGAAAGGGCAAAGAGTAGGGATTGTCTACGTAGGAACGAAAGTGGATGTGAAAAGGGAGGGGGGGCAAGGGGTATGGTGTTGTTGAGGGGGGGTTGAGGGGATTGGGTGGGGGTAGCTGTAAATTGGATTGCGTCGTGTGAGAGGGGTGGGTGGGGGGAAGGGGGGCGTGGCAAAACGTAATACTTGATTCAAGGTAGGGAGCAGGTAAGGCGAGGGAGGTAGGTCGGTATATTCATTCGTGTGGGCGGGGCGAACGTTCGGTTTGATATCCTTATCTCCGCCATTACAGTCGCCTAAAAGGCTATCTCGCTCCCGTCCCACCCACGAGCAACGCTCCTGCACTTGACAATGACGTCTCCTCTTGCTGTTGTGTCCCGTCCGGCGGGCCCCGCGCGGTGAGGGAAGAAGAGGTGCCGGAGAACACAGCACTAATCCCTCCAACTGAGATATTTATCTCGAAACAATTTTATTGCACCCCCAGTATCATTCACTCCTACTATCCCATCGTCAAGCAATGATTCTCCTTACCCGGATAGAGGGGGCTGGTTTTACCGCTGCACAGAGCGAAATGTTTTGCAAGGGACACCCGTGCGGCGAACAATTGGAAAGCATGTAAGATTGGCAGTTACTGGGATTGTCCGTGTCGGGTCAAACCAAGTCACTCACTCCCTGACGTGTTCATTGTATCGTCAACGCTTTTCTGAAACGTTGTGCTTTATGGTAACATATTGCATAAAGTTCTTATTGCATAAATATGGTCACATTCTGGTAATTAATGAGGCCTGAAAACGATTGCACGGGTGTGAATGGTTGACAAAATCCAGCAATTTTCTACATTGTAGGCACACTCAAATTATTATCATTACACATTGCTGCAAGCACGCTATTGCCTGGTGGCAGCATTAGATGTACATGAATAACAAATGTGTAGGTTCATACCAAGTTTCTATCTATCTAAAACAAAGTTTAGAAACAGAATAGATACCCATGTTAAAAATAATACACTAATTCTAATCTCTTACTACTAAGAATTTAACATTGTCCCAATAAACCAATTTCAAACAATCCATTAAATACATAAATACATTATTTCTAATATAATACAACTAAAAATGAACATTGAACCAACTTCGCACTCTCCATTTTAAACCACTATGTAATTAATCAATAAGTGATGCACACTTCTTCCTAAAAATTTTAAATTTACAGGGAAGATCTTAAATATAACTTCAGGTAGGTCATTCCACTCCTTTATTTCTCTATATAGGAAGGGTTTTTTCAAAATGTCTGTTTTCTGTTTTTTTTAACTTGCTCACTTATTTAATGAAAAAGAGAGATGGTTATTTTTCCACAAAATTATTTAGTAATGTACGACGCGTTTCGACCGTAAGTTCATTTTTAAGTACAAAAAAGTCTTCTAACACCTAATAAACAGTTGATTATGATGTGTCAATATTTTTCATCGCTTCAATCTCTTTTATCTAAAACCGATCAGATATTACACAGGTAATTTAGTGCAGTATACTCTTTGTGTGTTGCGTAACTATCACATTGTACTTGAAAATCGTCGAAACCGTTCGTACATATGTAAAGAAATCTGTGGAAAAATTGCCATATCTCCTTTCAGTTAAATCAGGATGTTATTCCACTACATCTCGCCTGCCTCGGTAAATATTTGCTCACTCATTTCTAATCAAGCAATAAATCCTTTGCCAATATTCTATTCGATGAAAATGTAACCTGGTAATGGATTGATTTTTTTCAATAAACACAGACAATTGACCGCAATTAGACGATAACATTAAGAAATCATCATAATTTATATTATTTTTAGATTATACTGAACAATAAGTTTTTCGGAGTATTATTCAAAAGGCTCCAATTTGGCATTAAAAAATCGTGGACGCCTTAAACTGGCAAGTATATAAGCAACGCTCTTACTAAAGGAAATGATATCTTTGGACGTTCAAGCTTAACACAACGCTAATTTTGTTTGTGTTCCGAAAAATGAATTGTGCCTGGACATGAGGCATTGTTTTCATTATGCAAATTAAATAGCCCAAAAGTTGACAGCAATGTCAAAAAAATTTATCCATTTATAATTTGAATTTAAAATATAGAACTCTAGGGTATCGGTTCAATCGATTTTTCGAAGTACATAATTTTAGTGCTACAAAACCTAGTCATCAAAATTCTTCCTCTGCTCCAGTCAGAATAGAATACCCCTATGCTTAAAGAAGTACTGCCTAAAGTACTTGTGTAAAAATGTGAAATTTTTCATTCAATTTCCAGAAATACTTGCATAGAAAGCCAATTCTTGAGACCAACATCCAACTAAGTTAATTTTGAGGAGCATATTTAAAATTGTTGATGAAAATTACAAGTCCTTCTTTCCTCTCATCTGATTTTTATTTTCTGGTCTTTCATCCATTTTATGTTATAAAAACCTTTGGGATGAATAGAAAAATACTGTTACATTAGTAGATATAAGCCCTTGTAAATTTCTCTTAAGGGTTTATGTCGAAATGTTGCTTGCTCAACATTGCATCATAAAGGAAAAGCTTGAGCTCAAACTAAAATAAGTATTTTATTATCAAAATTATCCGTCGTATCCTTGCATGAGCTTTATTAGTGTTTATAATTTTATTTTATAGGGTTTAGCTTTGCTTGAATCACAATCGACATCTATCGAGATCTTAGAGCAAAAGTAGGACACTTTTAAGCTATTTGATAGGTAACATAATAAAAAACGCCATTTCCATGCAGCTAACCTAATTCTTCTATAAATCCATAGCTCATTTGCTAATGACTCAATGTCAGCAAAATAGCGTGCCTAAATTTCAATTTTACCATGACTTTTTTGACGTAACGAACATTGTATCACTTGAAAAAAATCGAAATGGCGTGTTTAATTCTCTCTCTAATGAGGATTTATCCTGTGCTTGAACATGTGCTGCCGAAAGATGCATTGTGAAATATTGATTATTAAGGCAATTTTCTAAAATGTGTGTCTAGGAAGCCAATTATTGAGATCATAATTCGATTTAGCTCAATGGCATTCGAGTATTTAAAAATATTCATGAAAATTACTTGCGTTTCATTTATAGCAATATCATCCATAAGATACTTTTTATCTAAAACTGGTGAGAGCTTCCACCTGTAATTTTGTATAATATAGTCTTCGCGTGTCGTATAAAAATAGCTCAAAAATGAACATTTATAAGATATTTGAAGAGTCCAAAACGCAATTTTAATATATGTCTAACCTGATTCTACGACAAATGCATAGTTTATTTGCCAATGACTCAATTATAGCAAGATAGCTTGCCTAAATTTTATTTTTATCATCATTGCTTTTGGTATAACGAACTTTGTATCGTTTTTCCTCAAAATTACGTATTTTATTATCACTATAATAATCGTTTCTTCTATACTTGACCAAGTACTGCCGAAAAATCGAGTGTAAAAACATGGAATTTCAAAGAAATGTCCAGAAATGTATGGGTGGATTCTTAAGACTATAATGCGACTTTGTTTAATTGGAGGAGCGTATTAAAATATCCATTAAAATTACATGCACTCCCTTAAAAGCAATAACATCCGTAAGCTAAATTTTTATCTGAAACCGGTGAGAGCTTCCAACGGTAATTGTGCATAATATACCCTTCGCGTGCCGCGTAAACAATAGCTGGAAAATGAAGAAATTTATTGCGGAGGCAGGAGGATCGTCCATTAAGGAGAGTGTATGTGGTCCCTTTTTGTTCGCGACCCCCCGCGACATCAGAATTCAAACCCGCTTGTCGCACCGAGCGACGCCGTCTCCTGACTTCTCAAATCCATTTTACTCATGAATGCATGCAAGCGTTTTTCCCGGCCGTCAGCGGCGGACTCCCTCCTTGCCGTGGGCGGGATCCGCAGAAGTACAAGGGGATTTAGCATAGCAAATGAGGAAGGGAGTGGGGAAGGAATTGTCGTAGCAGAGGCAGACTCCGTAGTAGGACGGAGCAAAGCGGTGGATCTGGGATTCGTCCCTTATATGGGGGTGACGTACACGAAATGGGGTGGGTATGAGTATGTTAGGTGGTGCTTGGGTGATGGTAGTTTGAGCGCCTCGGTAAAAGTAACATGAATTTGATGAAACTTAGGTCGCATATTATTTGAAAGACGAACTTTCAATGATCCAAGTTAGAAGGTATTGCCATGTGTCGTGCTCGAAATATTTGACGGTTAAATCAAAGATAATACAGGCCAACAATGAAAAAACTTTATTTTACTGATAATACCTTATTCTTATGCTTTTAAAGTTGCTGAGTCCAAATATGATGGTTTTAAAGTTGTATCACCCACCATTTATTCAAATTTTACAGTTAAATTGATGAAATCAAGCTATATTTTTATAATTTAACAGCTTTTTTATAGTAATAATAAAATTGAAATAGTCTAATGAATGAAGATAATGGGGATTACTGTTGGTACTTCACCGAGAAGTTCAGAAAGCGATTCATCGCAGAAAAAGCTACACAAGAAGCTTCAGGGAAAAAAGGGAAACAAAATGTAAACCAATTCAGTTGATAGGTGAACCCTGAATTATCACGCTGTAGTAAATACAAACAATTTTATCACGATGTAACACTTTCATTGATTTCCCTGTATACCGTATAGGGGTATTAGACTAAATATTAAATATATATTGCTTGGAAACTATGGATGATGCAAAAAAACTGAGGCCAGGTTTGGATTCGGCACATCAAAATCTATAAAGATCAGCTGTTAAAATAAAAAAAGTTTTCAAACAAAATATTTTTGTTGGCCTGCGTAATTTAACATGGGCTCTTATGGAGAAATACGCTTTTTTCGTGCTAGCGAAGCTCTTTGTAACAAGACGTAATTGAAACGGCACTCATTAAAAGAAAGATTTCTTGAAAAATCTAAATATGTACGGGAAAGTATAAGTTCATGATGAAATTAGATTGAAATTTGCAAAAGACTGCCTGAAACTGGCAAGATGGCATCCGGGATCTCTGGTACCAATATTGCAAAACGAAAACCACTACACCGACGTCGCCTAAATTACGCAATTATATTTAGTTTCTCGGCTTTTACATACGTCTTACATATCTTTTGTTCATAAATAAATACCGTATTCACTCGTGTAAGCCACGTCCTCGTGTGTCCCGTGCACCCCAATTTTTGGGCCGGCTCGTGAGGAAAACAAAATCTTCCTAACGCTTTTCGGGTTTTTGGGTACTCGTGATTCGTTGCTAAATCGATAAATTTACGTTACCGTGATTAAAATTGATTGTTTGAGGCGTACCTTGGTGAAAGCGATTCATAATTAACATTAAAAGGAAGAACTTTGTACCTTCACATTAATATTTATTCACGACCATGGTTTCAACGTTAGACGTCATCATCAGGTGAACTCTACAGAGGTCCATCACAACCTTTTCCTCCATCCACACCCTGACCTGGTATAAAAGGATGTGATGGACCTCTGTAGAGTTCACCTGACGATGACGTCTAACGTTGAAACCGTGGTCGTGAATAAATATTAATGTGAAAGTACAGTAAGTTCTTCCTTTTAATGTTAGTTACCGTGATTAATAAGGTTAAGGTTAGATATGTTATTCTTGCGAAGATTTCCTAGTTTCATTGCTAAACTCTGGAGAAATAAGCGATATGTATTTGAGGGAAAATGTTACACGACTTACATTAAAATTAGGAGGATTCGTATAAGCTGCGCATCGCCGTCTTTTTACGGAAAAAGAGTGGGCGGCTTCCACGGGTGAATACGGTATGTTTATTTAGGAATCACCGGTTGCATTGTGAATATTTTGTCAAGGTGTGTCGTAAACAGTGCAAAGGTTCAAAGCAGTGTTGAAACTAGTGAAGTTGACTGCTGTGAATACCTTTCAAAAAATCATTTTTGACGTTTTAATTGTGTGCAAAATTGCACTCATATATCATTCCTTACACCGTTTTCTTTTGTTTAAATTTTTTTGGCGACTCTTATGCGTAAAATAATAGGTAGCCCGAGTGCATCATTTAAATGCAGCTGAGAATGATAGAAAGTTGACTCATTCAAGGAGCGCCGAAATTTTGTCTCAATGTTTTCAGTACAAAAATCGATAGGAGTTGTCAATGCGATGGCAAAAACTAAGTAATTTTTTTGTTTTCATTCAATAATATTTATTGCACATTCGTTTGCCTATAATATTTTAAGGATTTGATTATTGGCTATGCTCTAAGAAGATAATGGTTTTGAAACATATGTAGGTATTATTGATTGATAAAATCAGTGTGAGTGGGTTTGAAATCGTTTGGGCCATAAAAAAAGGGATTAATAAATTAACACATTGATAGAAGGTGACTAATAGTGGGCAATTAATCTTCGGGATTTACCAGAAAACCACATTCGGTATCTATCCGAAAATAAACTTATAGTTAAATCATCTCTCCTAACAAAATAATAATTATTCATTAATTTATGTTGTGTGGTAAGCCTTATTACAACAGAGACCACAGCGTACAGAAAATGTAAAAAACTTGAAAACAAAATTAAATTTACAATACGCTATTTGAACAGCTAACTCAAGAAAACAAAACGTAACTGAAAAAATGGAACTATAAAGGCATATGGTGAATAGACTTGAGTTATGGAGAGATTGAAGAAAAATAGAAGCCGTGTGGGAGCCGTAAAAAAGTTTGCAATGATAGGCCTCGCAGACCTCCATGACAGAGGAGAGGGTCAGATATCTGGGTTTCTCATGTTCCCCCATTGCCCTCTCCTCCTTCTTCCAAACAACCTCTTCCTTCAGGTGGAAAGGCCCGGCCCTCAGGGGCGCTGGCCCAAGGGGACAGTATATTAAGGGCGAGTAGGAAGGTGTGTTGCTCCCGAATGGGTTTGCGGATTGGCGTGGAAGGAGACGCGCCGGACCAGAGGGAGGTTCCCAAAGGCGGATGCGTTCGCTCTCTGGGGTGAAGGAAGATGTACTAGTCACCATCGGGCGAAACGTTCTTTTTTTTTGGTCGCACTAGAGAGGGTCGTGGGTGGGATGGCTAACACCACCAGGGAGCTCTTCTATAGGACAAGGATCGACTACAGTGAGCTGAGTGAGTCTTGATGTGGCATTAGGGATGATTTATAATTGAAGCTTAATTATTTAGGTAGCTTAAAAATTGATTTTTCAATGCTTCATGTAAAATTTTCGGAATTGTAATTTAAGTGAATTTATTATCTAGCATGAGCTGCAAAATATTTGTGGTATTAAAAAGTTCACGTATCCCGCATACATTTACCTTTAATGAAATTGTAGTACAAATATTGCGGGAGGTGGGATTGTTGTTTAAATTTCCCTCCCACTGGTACAGTAGAAAACACCGAAACTAAATTTCCAAACTGCGGCGAAAGTGGCGCCGCCTCATTCGTAGCAATACTTTTGAATCCGACTGTATCTTGTAGTAGACGATTCTCACGCTGCAAGTCACATGAGTTTTGTTTTGCATTCGTAAAACAAGATGGATGACACAACGTCAACAAGATGAGTGTGTGTCACCAAGTGTTTTCATTGAGTTGCTAAAAACTGATTCTACAAAAAGAAGAATCTTCTTACAGCTGAGAATACAAGCATAGAAGTAAGGAAACAATTCATCAGATTCTACATATGGAGAATGTTTATCTATGGAAGCGAGTATTGAACGTTGACAGCAGTAGAGAAGTCAAGAGTGGAAGCATTTGAAATGTGGTGCTACCGAAGAATGATGAAGATAAAACGGATTGACCGTGTAAGTAACGAGGAAGTGCTAAGAAGAGTGCGAGTAAAGAGAAGCCTCCTAAAAACCTCAAGCAGAAGACGGGAAAACTTTTGGGGCACAATGGCCAGATAAAAACAATCGTAGAAGGACAGGTGGAAGGGAAGAAGGACGAGCCCCGAATGAGTTACATAGGGCAGGTTATAAAAGATGTAAAAGAGAAGAAATACGTTGCTATAAAAAGGTTAGCGGATAGGAGAGCTGCGTCAAACCAATCTTAGGATTGTTGACTAATTGTGATGAAAACTGATAAATAACGTTTATAAATTAATAATGAAAAACACTTTGTTACTTCCACAAAATTCACTGAGTTTCTATTAATACTATTTTCAAATACACCGGATGCATTTGAAAATGGTGTAACAGCCGAAATCGGTAATAAAATAGAAACTCTGTGAATTTTTGTGGAAGTAACAAAGTGTTTTTCATTATTAATATGAAGCCCTTCCACCACGTAAAAGCTTCAAGTTTCGCTTTAACGTTTATAAAGATTACATCAATTGAAAATAATGAATGATGATAAATTATTCTAGATGGGAATAATTGCTTTTTTGCTCACTTAAAGAATAGAAAGAGCTGCCGCCAGTGCACGAAGGGTGATGGAAATATAATATGAAGTGCTGTACTTTTTTTCTTCTTTGCATAATTTCCATTTTTGGACAATTTTTTATGTGAAAGTGCTATGCTATGCGTATATTCTATTTATTTCATTTTTTCCAATCCAGCAGTAAAGTGAAAGTAAAAAAAAACTGAATCCAGCGCAGGCTAATTTAAAAATTGATTTGTAAATAACTTTTGTTGACAACACGAAGGCGAGATGAAAGTCTCAAATAATGTCTAATTCCTAATATTTTGTACGTACTGCAAGTATTATATGTATTATGAGGAGTAAAATTATTATTTTTATCATTACTATCATTAATTTTGTTGCCATGGTCAGGAACTCGGGAGACGACTATGCATTGTCAGAGTCCTTGTCGATGATTACGTTTCTGCGATCAGTAGTATTACTTAGGAACGTGGTTAGTGAGACGACGGATTAATCTCGAATGACGCGAAGGTAGGAATGGGGTATATATTTCTTTAATGAAGCAAAAGAAAAACGGATTGCGGAAATGACGCGGGATGTTAATTTTAAAGTTATTATATTCAATAATTGTGTTTTTATGGCCGGGATCTGTAGAAGTTAGTTTGTATCACAAAATTCTTACAGATGGTTACGTTTTTGCGATCAGTAGTATTTTTTGGTTTGGTATTTGAAGGAGGTAACCGACAGCTTAGGTCATTTGCGGGAAGGATCGGTAAGGAAGGGTGGATAGAAACCCGGCGTCGGTATTAACCTGCTCTTAACGAAAGGTGACAAGAGAACCACGGCTTAACGTCCCAGCCTACGGACGGAGTGTTGTCCTTGAAATGTCCTCCACACAACATTCAAACAGGGATCGGACAGTCTCTGAAAATTTCTCTGCCACCGCCGGTATTTGAACCCGAGCCCACAGCGTGGGAAGCTAACACTCTAGCCACCACACCAAACCGAATTCCAGTATTATTTGGAAACATGTATGAGACAACGGATTAGTCTTGAAGGGTACGAGGATAGGAAGGGCGTAGATATAGCCATAATGAAACGGAAGAGGAAAGGGCCGCGAGAATGACGCGGGATGAAGGAAATGACTCCCTAGTGAGAGAAAGGAGATGGGGCGCGCATTTTTCTGCTCGTGGCAACGCGAATGGCGTCCAGAAATGAAGGGAAGGGTCGTAGAAGGGGAGGAGTGGTGAATAGCGATGCGGAAAAATCCTCCCTCGGAAACGCGGGAGCAGAAAGAATGGGCAAGACCGCAGCTGGCGTGAGAAAAGCCAACCCTGACTTATTAGCGAATCGAACGCTTAAAATTTCATTTACTCCCTCCACCCAAGTCCCCAGCCGCCGAAGCTTCCTCTAGCCTACACACCCCCACGATAGGGGTGCGCAGGGACCCCTCTATCATCCCCCCCCCCCCGCTTTCAAAAACGCGTCCACAAGGAGTTACCACGCGGGCGAGGGAATATAATGAGTGATAAAATAAGCGCCGAGCATGGAGATAAAAAACATGGTAAGGGTTCGGCTCAGATAGTACGGCATGTAATAGGTGGCTTGGAAGGGGACCAGGGTTCAGTTGTGAAGGACGGAGGGGTAGACATACGGTAATTATCAAAAAAGGGAGGCTCGCTGAAGTTTAAGGGGTTGGTCCACGGCTTGGAGGCAAAGATACCTATGGTTCTGGGTGGGAAATGGCACTCCAGAGGGTTGGATGTTAGTGTTGGGTCCAGCGGTGTCTGTTAGTAGAGTGGGAGAAGTGGTGGACAGAGCTTTTACTTCTCCCACCAAAACGTATGAAAAAAATTCCCGGCTCGTTTTCTTTTGAATATGGCAATCCCCATTTTTTTACAGCTCCGCTGTGGCCGTGGATCTCATTTCAATTATTTAATCCTCGTGATTGGTGGGTGCAATTACACCAAGAAGTAATCTGCGAAAAAGTTTGCGCTCTTCTAAGTATTCTCGCGGCCGCATTTGAAATGAGCGGGGAAAAATTGTGGAAGAGTACTTTGCGCTCAGGTTATTAGGATCGCTTGTAATTTTTCTAAGCGCTCCTCGGTAATTCCCTTCTGGAAAATGTGTGTGATAAAATATAAAGTTGGAGTAGGCAGCAGTTTTGCTATCAATATGAAGAAAAAAGTGCTAATGCCCTCCTGTAATGCATAGAAAAGTGTTGAATAAATCATGTGTTCAGGATTGGATTCCCTATTAAATTGGTGACTAGGCCCTTCCATAGAATGGGATGAATGAATATTTCCTGCATCATTATTACAACTACAAATTTGAGTTGATTGATGCGAAAACAGATTTTTAGACACAGTTTTCTGATTGATGTGCTAGTTTTGGCATGGGGTGCTGGTGTTCGTCAAATATAGGAGTTAAATAGTTCAATGATAGAATGGCTTGTAAAATAGTAGGTAGGTTAGCTGACCGGTTTTATGATGTCTAGTTAAAGGTTTGCTGCATGTGAAAATCAGAGTTGACCAATGTATCCATATGTCGCTACCATATTGTCTGACCGTTATTCTGAAATAGTAGTTTGGTTAAATGTTACGGTTAGGAATATTATTCTACGGTAGTCGCTAATCAGGGAGCGGAAAATAAGTAATAAGCGGAAAATATTACAAATTGAATATCAAATAAGCGTTTCTTTCCCATTTTTATTAGTATGAAATAAATGTCACGCGGCGCACCCAGGTATCCTTCATCTTATTAATTAAATATTGTTTTAGCTAGGAATTACAACAAATATTTTTAAATCAAAAAGTTTCATTATTGGTATTGGTAAAATTTTCAAATAGGGTGGTTTCCTATTATTTTTTTATCGCCTAAATCGAAATATTATTACTCCTGGAATAATTATTTCACGCTTTTAGATTTTCGAATGACGATATCTTTTTTCGCGTTTAAACGAAAATTGAAAATTTTCAAGCGCGCGAAAACGCGACGACTAAGTAGGAATACCAGGAAAACTCCTTTTGACGTATTTCTGGTTCCAGCTGTCGCCCTGTGAGGTGACCTTGGGGTGAGGCTTTGAGCGCTGATACAACGCAGGCTGCCAGCAGATAGCAGAGTACCCTGCTAGCAGGTAGCGCTTGGCTTAAATAAGGATTATTATTACCCTATCAAACGATGGAAACTTTTCCAACTTAGGTAACTTTAATGGGTGATTATTAAGAGATGTTTCCCTGAGCTCTGTGCCTCATGCATGCATTGGTAATCTCGTAAAATGCAAAACTCCTATCTACTCGTATAGAAACTAGGTCCCTGTGACGTCACGTGGAGTGGAATCGTATGGGCGCCAATCTGGCCTTTTTCAAATGAGGCTAGAATTGACCATTGCCATTCGTCTGAATTGGGATTCCTAAAACCAAATAATTTGTACATTATGAATACAATAATGGTGGGTAAGAAATCGTAATCAATGCATTTCTTTTTCTTTGATGAAGGAAACTACCGTATTGGGTACTGGTTAGGGCTCTGGGTTGCTGATCGATGTACCTTGGATTCTTAAAATGGATAAAGTCACAGGACATTCTCAATCACTAGTTAAGGAAAGTGATTGGCTCCCAAGCTCTGAGTGAGTGTTACCCAACACCTCTGGCATAGTCAGGCGTGAGATTTACCTTCACCCATTCAAACCGACCTGCGATTTGAATAAATGAGTGAGCATTATTTTCTGTTTTTTGTCAACTTATTATCGAAATATGTCGAATAATACCAATATGATTTAGACGAAGAAGAAAGAATGATACAAAAATGTTCACAACTCTTCAATTGTGTATCCATTAGAATATATGCTCATTAATAGTCCTGTAATTTTTCGTGATGTCATAAATTTTTCCCTTTACCCTTTCTTGGTGATCTTATGATGCGTGAAGCGCCTTGTTAACTCCATATTTCGTCTCCTTTGCAGAACACATAATTGGCTATGAATATGATTTTTATAATGAAAAATGAGAAACAATATGAAAAATTATATGTTAGATATATTATAAATATAAAAACTTTATGTCATCATGAAAAATTACAGGACTATCAATGGGAATATATTATGATGAATAAATTATTCAAGTGTTATGAACATTCTTGTATAAGTCTTTCTGCTACGTGAAAATAATATGAAATTAAATGAAAAAATAGTAAATAATTTGCTCATTTGTAATTCATGAAGTATATTGTATGGTATGTGTCACTGTGTGATAGAAGATATTAATATTAGTTAAATAAGACATCGTAGTATTTCCACTAAATTAATTTCCACACGATGCGTTTCGTTGTTGCAACATAACCTTAAAATGTAGTAAAGTAATAGTAATAACTTAACTTAAAGTATATCTGATAACTTCATGCTACACTGCGTAAAAAATTTCCCATTCCAAACCAATCCTGGCTATTTTGCAACAAAAATATTAGAGAGAGCATATCTCATAGAAGTATTTTAAAAACATATTCCTTTTTGAATGTTTTCATTTTTATTTCAATTCCATTGTATTTATTGAACTTTATTGAATATTACTTTTTTATAAATAGTTCATCTGTAAGACATTTTTGCTATTCATCAACGTGCACATTATTACTATTATATTCCTGAAGGCGATCCCTCCAATAAACAATAGCCTGTGGGATCACCTTAAGCTCCAAATTGATATATAGAGTATGTTGTGCTGAATACATAAAACAGGAGTATTGACATCCCCAATTGGTTTGTAATATTACTCATTCTTAGTGTCAAAATAATATAAATGTGAATGGACGCTTAGTAAATTAAAGTGAACGATAATAGCGTTCGGAGAAGGGAATGAAATTATATCAATGATATTTAACTGTTTAAATTGTTTAAGAAGCAAGAAATATAATTATTTATGTTTTAGTATCGTCTCACAAAGTTTATTCTTTTATTTTTCATAAGCTTAAAGTATTGCTGTTTCGAATAAATAGAACAGGAGTATTGACATCCCCGCACGCAATTGCTATGCAATATTACTCAACCCTCGGTGTCAAAATAATGTAAAAGGAAATGGACACTCGGTAAATATAACTGGACGGTGGCAGCGTTAGGAGAAGGGAAAGAAATGGGAAGAGAGTGACCATGGGTCTCCTGCGCACCCCGGGCAAAGGTGTAATTAATGGACCAATGCGATGTCCTAATACCCGCTCTTAATTCCTTCGACTGCGCGGCCTTTATTTTCTTCCTTGTTATCCCGCCTGGGCAGTCCCACTCCCTTCCACCGCCCCCTGTCTCCCTGGGGAAATAGGGTAAAGGGTAAGACCGCTAATCAGGCACACACGGAGTGAGCCCTGAAACACTTGGGCCTCTCCGTCCACCCTCCAGGGTCTGCCACCCTCAAACTGCCACATATCCCTCCCTACCCCCGCTAGACGCTAGGATCTCCCGAGTGTGACTCCCTCCCCCCTTACCTCTCCTCCCCCTCCTCCTTGAAGTCCCCCCCTACTCCCCTCCGGCAAACAGAAACCCTTCTACAGATGCGTCCTGTTAAACATCGGGGAGAGGGAAGGGGTGGTTAGCCTTTATATCGTATTTAGAATTCACTCCCTCGGGACTCGGGCGGCTGGTATGTGTACATCCTTCTCAACTATCGTCGACTTTTTTCACGTTTAGAGCCATATTTTGCTTCATTTGGTCTGAATGCTGATGTTATGATGATCATTTTATCGTCAAGCTCTGATTGATATTTTTCATTAAATCGTCAGCACTTTTTATTTGAGTGCCGTTTGACATGACTGTACACAAGCGTCGCAATTACTGCCAGAACAAATCCGTAAGCAGTCGCAAGAGATAAAATTACGTAAAAACTGGCATGGAGATATATTCACCCAGGATTTAAACCTTTAAAGTAATAATAGTTCATGATTGGAAAAAAATCTGGGTTTTTTTAATATGAAACTAAAACTATTTAAATCTTTTTATACATTCTTTTTCCATAAGATTCAGTGGTATAATAATACACAGATGTTGCATGTACTGTTTTCGTATATCAAATTTTAATTACCTTGTATGACAAACGACGAGTCACATTTTTCAATACGCAAACCCTTGTGTCAGGTAAATATGCTAAATTTTGATACACAATACATATGTTCGGATAAAAAATAGTTAAAAGAATTTTTGCTGGGAAACGAGAGTGAATGAATTACTTCTCCCAAAGTCTATGAGATAGACATGACCTAGAAAAAAAGACCTAAATAAGCTAACATGTCAATTTGGACTCATATATTAGTTTCAAAAGACAAATTAGAGAAAGGCCATCTAAAATTGACATTCAAGTGAAAAGATTTCTTGAGTAATGCTTCCATATATTCTTATTTCATTGTCATTCACATGTTCAGGAATACATTTTGTTTTAAACTAAGCTGAAACTGTGAAATAGTAAACTTCACGTTGACACAAATTTATAATATCGAAAAAATCATTACATTCAATCAATCAATTGCAAAACATTTTCGAGTATAACAATAGCCGAAATAAATTTCTGTTTTAATTCCTCAGAAACATAATTCCTTGCAAAGACTGAACTTCGCAATCATGAATTAATTATGCCAGCTATAATAACTGCCTACTCCCGTCCCAATACGTAACTTGCCTTTCCTTGTATATGTTCCACCTATTTTATTTAATTGTAAGTGCCATTAATGATGTCAGTTAAAAATCGCAAAAGTGTGTATCGAGACTGAAGTAGCATGAGTTCTAATGTTGATGGATGGATTTATTTGGGTTGTCATTTGTATCATGAATCTATGAATTTTCAAACCAACTCTGTTTACAAGTCACCAAATCCAATGCATCAGTTGATATTCTTCTGGGTATCTGGAAAAGAAGATTCTTGGAATAAATTCTCGTGGTGTTTGTCGCGGACATTTGAAGACTTCATCTTTTTACTGCAACAATATGAGAAACTTCAATAAGATATACAATCCCAAAGTCGTTATTCCTAGTTTTATGCACTTATGAATCAGGTCAACTTCTAATTTATAAAAGTACTTGCATGGTCTACGGATGAGGGTACAAAAATCTGGCGTATGCACTCCGTCAATGCAATTTGAACTTCTTAGCCGTTAATGCTGCTAGCTATAAAATGGAAAAGTTTTGATCCATCATTGATATAAAAATGTAACCATTCTAAGCATTGTTCTAATCCTCCATGCTCATTGTAAGTTATATCTGTTAAAGATTTAAACGTCGTTCACTAGAGCTTAATTTCTTCAATTTTTTTCTTTAGGATTTTATCCTTCCAGTTTTGTGTTACTGGCTACTTCAGTTATTCCTAGAGTATCCGTGTCTTATTTGCAATATATTTCTGGGTGTACCAAACGTACCTTAACGCTTAATTGCATAATAATTGTACACTTTATGCACATACTATCCTTTGCTAATGTCTTTGGGAGCACAATATTCCGTTGGAGTTAATTCTCTCCTATTTAACTTTCTCTTGAACTTTGGTCAAAATTTATGCTTTAATTCTTCGCCTAATTTCAAACAAAGTTAATTCTACCTTAGGGTTAGTATCTAAACTAAATGATAAAGTAAAAAATAAAATCTTGCAACAGTTAAAAAGGAAAAAGTAAATTGTAATGGCGATAAAATACATGTGAGATCTGAAAATTCTTTTTGGGAGTGTTAAAATATCTAAAAATAACGGCAATGTTTCGTAATTCAAGCTAGGTTATCTGACAGGGATTAATAACCTCTGAAACTTGAAGTACGGCCTAAACTCGGCAGAGTTAGGATATTGTACGTAATGTCGTGATGCGCAAAACAATGTTGTCAAGAGTTACTTTGGTATAAAAAGCTCTTGTTTACCCCAGAAGTTTAATGAACTTTCCCCTTCATCATCCCCACTGTCGCTTTCATATCCGCGAGCCAATTTTTTTTTCCTACGATGCAAAGCGCCCACTCGAAGCATTCGTGGCTTTGGCTGGATTAAGGCCTCGCACATGAGGCTCCGTGAGAAAAGGAAGTCGTAATGAGATTATCCGAGATAAACACTGGCGATGGAAAGGGAATGTGCGGTAGGAAGAGGAGGAGGATAGTGGCCATCCCCAAGGGGATTCGGATTCATGAGGACAGCTGCGAAAGGTTGGGAGCGTATTAAGGCCCTGTAATTGATCACGTTTGTGTTTTGTTTTTGCCCGCTCCTCCTCCCCACGCCCCACTCCTGTCAGCCCGCCACCGCAGCCGGTGAATCATTTTCTAATTGTGCTGTTTTTACTTGAGGGCTTGTGTGTGTGTGTGTGAGTCATAAGTGACTTAGATGAACGCCTGGTGCTCCACTAAAACTATCAATAACCCCATCCTTGGGGCTCTGTGGGAGTGAAGGGGGAAGGGTAAGGGAAGTAGCCTGCAAGACCTCCATAAGCGCCGCGCAACGGCTGAGTACCTGGCTCATGGAGCGTAAGTAATTCCATTTGAGCTGGGTGGTCCACTTATCGTGTGAGAGAGTCTTGAAGGAGGCACTTGTAAAACTTGGATGGACGCAAAGAGCGTTCTTTTTTTCTCGGAATGACGAAGATGATGCCTTAAGAGTATTTAGGGCGCAAGAATGAAGGGAAGGTAATTATTAGAGCGAAAATAGATATGACCTCCATGAGGTTTGAGTTCAATGTTTCTTATGACGCAGGCGGAATTCTGTTTCGGTTATGAATGAGGATCTCACGTTGAAAAATATAGCATTCATACTATCATGTTCCAAAAACCGTTGGGAGAATTTTCCTCAGATAAGGATTTTCTGGTGATTACTGTAGTAATTCCATGACTTCAATTATAACTTAGTTGCTGAAGTAGACTGGACAATAAATGAAAAATATTTACATTAATTTTGACTCTTCCTAAATACTTCCTTATTTAGTTTCAGGTAGCGCATTATTTAATGTGGCATGGGGTTGCTTCATTTAATTCCTGCTGTGCTACATTTGTTTTAATGCTCAAAAACCCTTTTGGAGATTTTACCGCAGATAAGGACTTTCCGGTGAAAACTCTGTAATAATTTCATAACTTCAATTATAGCTTAATTGCCGAAGTAAACTTGAATATAAATGAAAAATATTTGCATTGATTTTGACGCTTCCTAAATATTACTTTATTTAGTTTCAGGTATCACGTTATGTAATTTGGCATGCGGTTGCTTCATTCAATTCCTGCCGTACTGCATTTGTTTTAATGTTGCATTTATTTGTCCGTCTCAAGCAACCTTGCAAAATTTTCGTGAAAGGCTGTAACTTTTCGTTTTACAGAGAAGTGCAAACCAAGATGAACCGATAACTTAAGGGCTTTTGATAGTCACTTACCGAATATTTTGGCTTTTTAGTTTCTAATAAGGAAAGAGAGCTGCGTAAAAGTTGAAATTCAGTGTTTGTTAAATTACTTTCAGAAATTATTTGAAACACGAAAGGCAAAGGAATTTAGAAATAACACTATTTTCCTGCACAAGTCTGACGTATGAAGAAAACCTTATGGCAAATATTTGAATTTAATCACGAATTTGGTATGAACATATACTCTTTTAATACCATCGTTGAACGCTTCTCCATTGATCGCGTGGCGTAAGGTTTGTTTCCAGTCAGATTAAATTTTATCTTCGAAAGCGATTCCTTACCATCAAACTCTTATACCCATTTTACACAATTCTTTCCTTCTATCCAAAGGAGTTGATTTTATTCGTTAAATGCATTCAATAAATTTTGCTTCTAAGCAATCTAGATCGAGAAACAATGAACGCTGATGCATCTCTTCTCTCAGAAAAAAAATAGAGGCGAAGAATTCGAGGAGAAACGTTTCCATCCACTCAGCTCGATTGTTGAGAGGTTTAAAGCGTTAAGAAATTCCTCCCCCGTTCGCCATTTAAATTGAATGAAAAAAAGGAAAGCCCCGCCATCTCTCGGAGACCCCAGAAATCTCGCCAGCGAATCTTTTCCTTTGACATTAAATCTTGTCACCGAGCAGCGGCAATAATGCCCGCTCGGGGACGTCTCCCTATAAACCATTTCATTGGAGCAGAAGGGAAGACATGAATTGGACCGAAATCCTGGAAGGACAAGGACTTCTTGAGGAAAAAGAAGTGGACCCCTTTTTTCCACCCCCCTTAAGGGGACACACATCCTCGGCCTTCGCATTATTTTTTTCTCCTTTCCTTTTGTGTCCGCCTTTTGTTGAAGTCCCCACTCCTCCTCCGCTCCACGCCCGCTACTCAAAACCTCCTCCCTCTTCGCCTTTCTTTCTTCGAGAAAGATTCGAAAACATCCTTCGCGACCCTCAGCTTCTCCATCTCATACCACTTAGCCTCCCAACCACCCCGTCCTTCTTCTTCCATCAACCCTGTGTTTCCTCTTCTCCGCTTAAACCTTCAGGGTCTCTTTTCCTTCAGTGCCATTCCGCTTCGCGCTCGGGATATTTCCACCCCGCTGGCTTGCGCGCGGAATAGTTTTCCCTCATTTCTTCTCCGAGCCGAGGGGATAAGTTTAATTTTTGCGGCGTATCCAATCCTTCTCCCCCTTCCCTCAGCATCTACAGCTCACTGGTATAATGGTACCGTTTTGCGTAGCTTTAAAAATTCATGAATATCTTTAGGATGTGCAAGATGCATGGGATATTCTTCAATTCCATGAAAAGTTTTTTTTTAAGTAAGCTCTCTTCTTTTTAGGATATAAAACTGTTACTTCTGGAGCCTCGTTGGAATAATTTGTTGGTACCGTGCACTTCGTTGGTAAAAGGAGAGGTAAATACCAACTTAACATATTAAGTGCCACCGAATTTTGGTGTTGCTATCAAAAAGTGACAACGTAAATTTAAGAATTTTGTAACACTTAATGAAAAAGCACAATATGGAGTTACTATTTTAGATGTGAATGCAATTATTTTTACTAAAAGAGAACTATTTGTTGGTAATAATATTCTAACACCATGGATAAAAGATAAAACAAATCGTATTAAATTATTATGATTTAAAATCGGATTTTTGCTCAAGCCGAAATACCGGCTAATGACACTGTTCACCCGTGGAGCAAAAGCCGATATATCGGTCCGTGGCAGTAGGAGGGTTAAAATGAGAACTACAGAGCTCACTTTCTTTTTCTGAACAAAATATTTGTACTTATGGAAATTGCCAAACATGCATCGCATATGCCAGTGGTGCCTTTTTTCTCAATCAAACTACTCTATTTTCCAATTCATTTTTTATATTTTTGATTTTTCAAATAGATCTTTGAATGCATAATTTTGCGATGATTGTGCGGCCCTTTTTTTACTACATGTTATTTCACTCATTTCCAACGTTGTTAATTTTTCCATTTACCGAGCCTTAAATTGCGTTTCAAGCATGGAACTCGGCTTGTTTTTATAAGGAAAAATTTCGTGGAATAGGAGCGCTGGTAATGTAGGCTGCATTTTTCGGGTTTCACCGCGTGTTGGTTCTGTTGGAGACAACAGTTTCTCCTGCATTCCAGCAGGCGTCTTCAGGTCGAAGTGCCAGTTCGTGGAATTCTTTTAAAAATTGTGAATCCTTACCGATGTTTACATATTTATAATGGCGTATTCGCGAGACTACGAACTACTGTCAGGCCCTCTTCGATGTAATGTCGCTTGCACAGTGTTAGAGTACTGTTCGTAATAAATGTTCATGTTTGTAAATTGATTTATAGTTCATGGAGTCAATATTGATGAAGGATGTAAAACTGAAAACGCAAGACCTAAGTGCTCAATTACTTATAGTTGATGGGAGATTTGAATAGAGAGTCGCGTCAAACCAGTTTCAGGACTTTGACCGTTGATGTTGATCACTGTCTACAGGCCAAAAGATGTTGGCTGAAGTGTTTACATTTTATTTAAAAAAAGTCACGGTCACGGACAAATATTTCAGTTCAAGTGCGAAGTGGTTCCTAATATTCAATATAAGCCAGTTAGCCTGTTTTTTGCTACATTGAGCAAAGCAGAACCAGCATAAAAAAGTGAACCAGAATTTTGTACATTCACATGACTCACAAGAATGCTAACAAGTATCTACTCATTAGATCACTGGTCAGACAGTCTATCAAACCAAAGACATCAGTTTAAATCAAAATGTTTCGTGTCTCGTTTTAGCAGCTGCATAGGAGAAGCCTTCAATTATCAGTCTCCAATTTCCTCTTCCCTCGAACGAAAGCCATGGAGACTTACTGGTCTCATATTCTTATATGAGGAGGTGAGAAGCGAAGCGGTACAAGTGATTTTCTTCTAAACAGAGTTAGGTACAGAAATTGATAGAAATAAATATAAAAAACTTGGTGGCCAAGGAATACGAATGAGTATCTTTTCTGTGCTGATATTGAGTAGAAAATAAAATGCACTAGCAAATATCTAGATAATATCTTTCCTTCCTGTACCTAACTCCGTTTAGAAAAAAAATCACTTGTACGCATTTCATTCTCACCCCTTATATCTCTTGAATATATTTAGGTGCTTTTAAAAGGTGCGAGGTGTGTACGGGGAGTTTTTGATTGGATTATGGTACACTATCCTCTGTGCTTATAGGCATGCTCTTATTTGGTCGCTGAAGTCTTTTGCTGACGCATCATCAAGAGGCTGGTGTTCGTTAGCAGCCTGTATCTTCTAAAATCTCGTCGATGAAAGAGTGACCTTTCTCTCTCTTTGGAGTGGCGCTTATTTTTACGACATTTTGTTCAGTTTCATCGTGTCACAATCACGACATAAATTGCCATCGAGTTCTCCCGCACGTCGCGCAAGAGCAGTTAAGAAATCTCTCTCGCGAGCCTCTCACTATATGTATATCCTAAAAGGGAATTGCTCGTTTCGCGAGCTCCCCGCAATCTCATAAAGACGACCATTCTTGTTCCCACCCCCCGACGACTGTTTATCAACTTTATGACGCTTGTGCAAGCGGACCTCACTTGTTTGTTCCTCTGTCTCGGCACATAAGCTTTCTCAGTTTTACAACAGTCGCAGCCGGTGTAGTCTGCTGAGAAGGAGTCCGTCACCAACCTCATGATTGCGTAAATGTCAAGCGAGCATTTTTTTGTCGCCGGTGTTTGAAGAATGATGCAGTAGCACTGTTGCTTTAAGCGTAACCTCAGCTACCGTAGAATTTACCTAAATAAATATGCATAGTGGAGAGATTGCTCATACGACCATTTTTGGCATATATCTCCTGCTCTCCATTAATAAGTTGAGAAAATAATACGCCTTGACCTTCTCAGTGCCGCCGGCCGATATATCGGATTTTGCTTCTCGACCAAAAACTGCCACGAACCGAAATATAGGCTTTGTGATAGGCTGTTGTTCAAATTATTAATTATGCAGCAATGAAACTCTTGAATAAAAAATCAAGATTTATCATATTGTTAAAAATCAATATTTTTGGTCAAAACTAAAAAGTAGGATCTTTATATACCACAAAAGGTTGATACAACAACCATTTTATTCGAAGGGGATACATTTTATGAAAACACCTTTGGAATTTCTCGCCAGTATCACTTCAAGTAGGCGGCACTGAATGGATTAATAATAAGACTAGAGGTTGATTTTCGCTTCCCAGTTTCTTAATTAAATTTCCTGCCCCTGGGATGACGAGAAATCTGTGTACAGTTTATTAACCAACCCTGTAATATAAAGTTAAAGCAAAACATACGCATGGTTCTTAGTGGTCCAAGATACATTAATAAGTTAAAAAAAACTCTTTCGCATAAATCTTTTAGGAGTCGTATGCCGTTTTATAAGAGTTATTTAATGTGTCAAACTTTTTATGAAATTGTAATTTGTTTTAAATACTAATCCTCCCCAATTTCATTCTAAATTTCAGCTGTTTTGCATTTTTTGTTCCAGTGAATAACGTTTATTTCATGCTTGCCAAATTTTTCCCCACCCATGTTTCTGGTGGTAGCTTTTAATCTTAGAAAAGTTATGGAATGATAGTGTTTGAATTATGTTTGCTGAGGTATCCCTTTTTCTTGCCTAAAGAAATAATGGAATTCGTTAAAGTGATGATGGAGCTTTAGTTAATGTGTAAGGGTTACATCGGAGTGGCAGTCACGTCATTGCTGTTTTCATAAAAATTTTGATACAGTGATACTATAACCTTTTTACCAAATCTACAGAAAAAGTAGTCACGTCTTTAACAGAACCTGTGGCAGTATCTGAGGAGAAAGTACCACAGCATGAAAAATTATAAATGGAATTTCATTTGGCCTTGGAATAGACTCTGAATCATTTCCATAAGGAATACATATGAAGTTCGTTATTCATGCCTGCAGGCCTTTCTTCCTTTTGCAAGTTAAAATTAGTAGTAATGGTCACATATTGTTGGAGCGTATACCACCGAAAAATAAAATAGTAAATATACGTTCTTATTGACAGAACGGCATGTGAGGACTACCGGCTGAGCAGGAGATTTTTGAGGGAGGCTGGGTCAAGTGAAGTCAGGTGGCGAGGGGAGCTTTGTTGGATAGGTGGGCGGGTTCGAGGCGAGGTGAGAGGCAGCAGTCGTCTCCTTTTTTTCCTCCTTTTCTCATGGGTTTATTTCTGGGGAAAGGACGTGCCGCGGAAGAGAAATGGCGGGCTCTTTCACGGAATGGAATTTCGTATTTAGCGTTGGGGAAGGTTAAGAGTTCACCACTGGAGAGAATTCAAGTCGGGACAAGCGGCTGTCGTCTGCCATAGTTCGCTGAAATTATTACCGGGGGAGCCACGAGGCTTTGCTAGACAATGCGAGTGAGCTCGCTCAGGCGATGCTCAATTTATGAAGGGAAAAATAGCAGCGGGAGACTATTTTTCTGGAATATTAATAAGCCAAGGGATTCAGTCTAAGATAATGTGCGAGGATAGTTTACTGCTTCTACTCCTGGTTAAAAGCAAAGCGGGTACAAAGTATTCCTTCCACGGTGCTGGGTGGCCAGTAATTCAAAAAGTAACATTCAGGCATTAATTTTACATGCATGAGGATTATAGGTGAAAAATTTAACATCGCTCACAAATGCTTCATTTGTTCTATATTATTGATGAGGCATGTCCCACGATTTTTTTTCAGAATTGATCATTTATTTTCTTTGGAAATATATCTCATTCAGGTTTGTAAAAAAATAATTTATTATTTCCATACTTTGTCATTATGCGTATATTTGTAGAATTTATTCTGAATTTCTTAGAGTGTCATAGAGAGTTCAATAATGTCTTATATGATCACAGGTTCTCCCCAATTAAGATAATTTTAATATAATTGGACAACACATCTTAAAACACCCATGCCCAGGTGGGGTTCGAACCCGCGACCATCGGTTTGGCCGGTGAGGACTTCACCCCGCTACCACCGAGGCTGGCAAGGAAGTGGAGAGCAAGGAAGGCAAGCAGAGTGGTAGAAAAATGAAGTGAAATTATCGCCGGCGAAGGAACATATGAGGAACACGTTACAAAATCACTGCGCACCTTGCGTGCTGCAAAATGTCTCAGCTGAGCTATCCCTAAGAATCCTGAGCCTAAGAATCTATGCTGCCTTTCCAATTTTATTTTCTCAGCCCGTTTGGACTTGGAAACACTAACGGAAGGAAATATATCGCAGAAAAGAGCAGTACAGGGCTAAAAAAATATTTTTAATACCATCAAAACACCTATCAGCTGGATTATGGAGAAAGCATAGCTTTAATATTTATGTTCGATTGATATTTATCCTTTATTTAAAGAGATGACCATACTACCTCTCAGGCATTTTTTAGTTTTTAGGGTCCAAAATTTTTTTGTACCAGGGGGAGAAGAATAGAGCAAAATAAAAACTATGTATATATAATACTATCAGAATAAAAAATCAAGATAAGTCACGAATAGGTACATCAAAGGGAAAATTTAAAATTTCTACGTCCCTCCCAAAATAGAATGGAAGTTTTATGAAGCAGACGATGTTTTTTTTATAGTATGCGATATTTAAAATTCACTTGACTCGCTTAGTTATGCTTATTTTTATTATCCGCAAAGCGATGCCAGTCGAAATTGAAATACCGGCTGGATTCCAAATCGTATCTGTGGTGAAGGAGGATAACTTGAAATAAAATTTCCGAAAATAACCCTAATTTGAGTATTTGATTAGTCCTGTTGATGTTATATCGAACGCGTTAACCATTCATCTGCGAAATTGTGGTAGTGTACGTTATGTTACGTTGCGTCGTGGTTCATTGTTGGGGTGCACGGGAAAGTAGCTTTACGCCTCCCTTCTCGCATTTGCATAGGACTCTACCAAACATGTTCGTGAAGATGTCGATAAGTTCATGGAATATCAATTTCCATCTCATTGAGACTTGTAACAAAGGTTAAACTGTAGCATCAATCAAGAACTACCTGTAGGAAAGGATATTTTATGGTGTCATAGATATCGAAATATTAGGTGGCTCTGCTTCTCAAGGTGATGATGGTTTACCGATACCTTTCGAAACGACAGCTTTTAAATAAAAATGATATTGTAAAAAATGCTGGTCTTATTTCCACTGCCTCGCAAGATTTGCATTTCATGTGTCAGCATATTTTCCCAACTTCCATTCTATATTGGGTGAGATATACCTAGACATTTTAAATTTTCCCTTTGATGTACTCGTGACTTATCTTTATTTGTGATTATGATAGTAATACACATACCGCAATCTCTTTGTGACCTTGCGTTACACGGTTGCGCGTTTCTTTCCTGCCCTAAGTGTGGATTATTATTCAAGATATCTATACTTTTTTAAGTAAAGACGATATTCCTCACATGGTGGGCCAAGAGAGGAAACTTCTACATGAGATACGGAAGAAACAGAAGGTTTCGATGGATTGGATAATAAGCGGAGAAATACCGTGTGAGGGGGTGAAATGTTTATTTTGATGAGTATATTAACGTCCCTATAATAGCTGCAAACTAATTCACTGATTGGGTGATTGATACAAATTAGTAGCCCAAACTGTGATAGGTGTGGGTATATGGAATATTGGACGTAAAAGTAAAAAAATATTCATCGGGAGGAAAAATCTGAAATCTTAAAAAAGTCGATAACTTTTCGAGATATATCGACTTGAATTAACATGGGAGCCTTATGGGACTAAAACTTTTTCACTTTTTTTATGTATTTCTAAATATGTGAGGAACATGACATTCCCTTGACATAAACTAGATTTTTTGGTTGATTTTTTGGTGTGGTTGTCAATGCGATGAATTGATATTTAGTATTTTTTATGATTTTTTGAAAGTGCCCCATGCTTTTCTTATGGCACTACGTTAGGATTTTTTTTGACCAACTTGCAATCATCACAGGACAAATTCCTTGAAACGCAAGATACTAGATTTTTTGGTTGATTTTTTGGCTATCTCGAAATTTTCATATGTCGAAACAATTCCGAGGAATAAACGATTTCGACTTTCCATTGTAGAGGTGGTCGAATTTTCAATCTTGGATTTCGGCGTTGAGACATGTGCCATATGAAAATTTGGAATCTTTAAGAAAAACCGTTAGAGGGTTCTCCGAACCCTCACGTTTGAGCTTACTTTCGCCGTAACCCTCTTGGTTAATTCATAATTAAATTCCGAAAAATGTCCTGCAAGCGAAAAATCATTGTCGCCATTTTTTTGTGGAGCATGCAATCTTGAATATCTTAGCAACCGTTTAAGCTAGAGGAATGAAATTTTCAGAGTAAAAATATTATTAAAATGGTCAACTTTTGCTATGATGACCATTCCGCTCGATTGATTCATGTGAGAGCTATATCGATACGATTCTCCTTGGATACGCTTTAATCGCTAATAACTTTTTTATTAATCAAGTTTTGAACATGAATGTCATACAAAATACGACTGAAAATGTCATTCATCCGACAAAAGTTAAATCAGGCGAATCGATTGATTAGACTCGAAGTTATGATCGATACAAGGTTGTATTCGATTGAGCCATTTTTTGGGCTTATTTACATAGTTACGGAGATAAAAATTTTAACAATATGTAAGGAAAAAAATGAATTATGCGCACACATAAATTATTTAGATGAATTATGTTTCCTAATGAAGATACATCGATTTGAATTTATATCTTTTTGTATTAGGCCCCCGTAAGAAATACACGCATCCCGTCTATCTACGTCACCAATATAAGAACATAGGCTAAATTTTGAAAGCGGGGATATTAGAGAAGGCAGGGATAAGGGAGTGACCATAGAAGGGATATCAATAGGATTGCGGATTTTACAGTACAGATGTCAGCAGTGTCTAATGTACGATTCGATTAGTATAGCAAACACGCAAATTGGCATAACTTGATAAGTGTGTACGTTTGACCAATGAAACTTGGTAAACAGGTACATCTTGGTATTCCTCACGATACTCTATGGTAGTATGTTTTGTATTCAGTCTCACGTTCGATATATATCGAATCTACTTTTTCTTAAAATATATCGAATTGCTATAACATGTAGGATTTAACATTCAAGGACATAGTTTACTAGGGATTAAATAGTAGATACCCATAGACTGGATTTAAAACCAATAGCATTGCGGATTTTACAGTACAGATGTCAGTATGATCGAAAAATCGATTCGATTATTATAGCAAATACGTAAATGGGCATAACTTCAATAGATTTACCGTTGGATCAATGAAATTTGGTGATTGGGTACATATTGGTATTCCTCACGATGCCCAATGAAAATTTGTTTTGTACGTAGTCTCACATTCGATATATATCGAATCTACTTTTTCTTTAAATATATCGAATTGCTATAACATGAAGGATTTTACATCCAAGGACATAGTTTACTAGGGATTAAATAGTAGATACCCATAGACTGGATTTTTAACCTATAGCCTTGCGGATTTTACAGTACAGATGTCAATATGATCGAAAAATCGATTCGATTATTATAGCAAATACGTAAATGGGCATAACTTCAATAGATTTACCGTTGGATCAATGAAATTTGGTGATTGGGTACATATTGGTATTCCTCACGATGCCCAATGAAAATTTGTTTTGTACGTAGTCTCACATTCGATATATATCGAATCTACTTTTTCTTTAAATATATCGAATTGCTATTACATGAAGGATTTTACATCCAAGGACATAGTTAACTAACGATTAAATAGTAGATACCCATAGACTGGATTTTAAACCTATAGGATTGCGGACTTTACCGTACAGATGTAAGTATGATCGAAAAATTGATTCGATTATTATAGCAAATACGTAAATGGGCATAACTTCAATAGATTTACCGTTGGATCAATGAAATTTGGTGAATGGGTACATATTGGTATTCCTCACAATGCCCAATGAAAATTTGTTCTGTACGTAGTCTCACATTCGATATATATCGAATCTACTTTTTCTTAAAGTTTATCGAATTGCTATAACATGTCGGATTTTACATCCACAGGCATAGTTGACCAGGTATTAAATAGTAGATACCCATAGACTGAAAATTAAACCAATGGGATTGCGGACTTTACCGTACAGATGTCAGTATGATCGAAAAATCGATTCGATTATTATAGCATATACACAAATTGGTATAACTTGAAAAGTATACCCGTTAGACCAATGAAATTTGGCGAATGTGGACATCTTGGTAATCCTCACACTGCCCAACAGAAATATGCTTTTTATGTTGTCTAACGTGCGATATATATCGAATATGCTTTTTCTTCAAATATATCGAACCGCTATAACATATAGGATTTTACATCCAAGGGCATAGTTGGCCAGGTATTGTATAGTAGATACACAGACTGAAAATTAAACCAATAGCCTTGCGGATTTTACAGTACAGATGGCAGTGTAATCGCAAGATCGATTCGATTATTCTATCAAATACGCAAATTTGCAAAACTTAATTAGTTTATACGTTGGACCAATGAAATTTGGCAAATGGGTACATCTTGGTATTCCTCACAATGCCCAAATGAAACATATTTTGTGTATAGTCTCACGTTCGGTATTAATCGAATCTACTTTTTCTTAAAATATATCGAATTGCTATAACATGAAGGATTTTACATCCAAGGACATAGTTTACTAGGGATTAAATAGTAGATACCCATAGACTGGATTTTTAACCTATAGCCTTGCGGATTTTACAGTACAGATGTCAATATGATCGAAAAATCGATTCGATTATTATAGCAAATACGTAAATGGGCATAACTTCAACAGATTTACCGTTGGATCAATGAAATTTGGTGATTGGGTACATATTGGTATTCCTCACGATGCCCAATGAAAATTTATTTTGTAAGTAGTCTCACATTCGATATATATCGAATCTACTTTTTCTTAAAATATATCGAATGGCTATAACATGTAGGATTTTACATCCAAGGACATAGTTAACTAAGGATTAAATAGTAGATACCCATAGACTGGAATTTAAACCTATAGGATTGCGGACTTTACCGTACAGATGTAAGTATGATCGAAAAATCGATTCGATTATTATAGCAAATACGTAAATGGGCATAACTTCAATAGATTTACCGTTGGATCAATGAAATTTGGTGAATGGGTACATATTGGTATTCCTCACAATTTTCAATGAAAATTTGTTCTGTACGTAGTCTCACATTCGATATATATCGAATCTACTTATTCTTAAAGTATATCGAATTGCTATAACATGTAGGATTTTACATCCACAGGCATAGTTGACCAGGTATTAAATAGTAGATACCCATAGACTGAAAATTAAACCAACGGGATTCCGGACTTTACCGTACAGATGTCAGTATGATCGAAAAATCGATTCGATTATTATAGCATATACACAAATTGGTATAACTTGAAAAGTATATCCGTTGGACCAATGAAATTTGGCGAATGTGCACATCTTGGTAATCATCACACTGCCCCACAGAAATATGCTTTGTATGTTGTCTAACGTGCGATATATATCGAAAATGCTTTTTCTTCTAATATATCGAACCGCTATAACATATAGGATTTTACTTCCAAGGGCATAGTTGGCCAGGTATTGTATAGTAGACACACAGACTGAAAATTAAACCAATAGCAATGCGGATTTTACAGTACAGATGGCAGTGTAATCGCAAGATCGATTCGATTATTCTATCAAATACGCAAATTTGCAAAACTTGATTAGTTTATACGTTGGTCCAATGAAATTTGGCAAATGGGTACATCTTGGTATTCCTCACAATGCCCAAATGAAACATATTTTGTGTATAGTCTCACGTTCGGTATTAATCGAATCTACTTTTTCTTAAAATATATCGTATTGCTATAACATATAGGATTTTACATCCAAGGACATAGTTGACTAATATAATTATGTGGAAGATAGCCATAGACTGTAAGTTAAATCAATAGCATTGCGGATTCAACAATACAAATGCCAGTATAATCGAAGAATGGATTCGATTATTATAACAAATACATAACATTGGCACAAGTTGAATAGTGTATCCGTTGGACCAATTAAATTTGGTGCTTGGTACATCTTGGTATTCCTCACAATTCCCAAAGGTAATATGTTTTGCATGTAGTCTCACGATTGATGCATATCGAATATGCTTTTTCTTAAAATATATCGAATCGTTATAACATAGGATTTTGCATGCACGTACATAGTTGACCAGGAATTTTAGTGTTGATGATCAAAGATTGGAAGGTAAATCAATCGGATTGCGTATTTTCAATGCACGTGTCAGTACACTTGATAATTCGATACGATTATGATAGCAAATATGCCAAATCTTTCTTGCAAATTGGAATATCTTGAGAATAAATATTTTTTAAGACCAAAGAAATTAGAGGAATCGTTACAATTCAGTATTTTACAAACTGCATTATGGACATTCGTTTTGCAAGTGGAATATCTTTATATATTTATCTAAAGAATCTGCGTTGTATTTTCAAGAGTGGCTTATCACAATGCTTATGAACTTTAACAGTTGAAAAATAACCACATAATCAACACTCTCTTGAAATTTTTAAAACCTTATTCCGATTATGTGTCAATGGTTAACTTAATGGATCAAAGAATCAATTATCCGTCAAATAAAATCACATTGAAAATAACAAATATTTCTAACGTTGAAAAATTTAGTTCCTTACCCTTTCAAAAAACGGCGGGGAAATTTTTGAATATTAAACCACTTATGGGCACATGACTCGAAAACATGTGACACAACTATGTTCCCACCCCCCCTAATTACCCGCTTGATGAATTCAAGCGCCCAATCGACTCGTTAACGTCCCTATAATAGCTGCAAACTAATTCACTGATTGGGTGATTGATACAAATTAGTAGCCCAAACTGTGATAGGTGTGGATATTTGGCTTATTGGACGTAAAAGTAAAAAAATATTCATCGGGAGGAAAAATCTGAAATCTCAAAAAAGTCGATAACTTTTCGAGATATATCGACTTGAATTAACATGGGAGCCTTATGGGACTAAAACTTTTTCACTTTTATTATGTATTTTTAAACATGTGAGGAACATGACATTCTTTTGACGTATACTAGATTTTTTGGTTGATTTTTTGGTGTGGTTGTGATTGCGATGATTTGATATTTACTATTTTTTATGATTTTTTGAAAGTGCCCCATGCTTTTCTTATGGCACTACGTTAGGATTTTTTTTGACCAACTTGCAATCATCACAGGACAAATTCCTTGAAACGCAAGATACTAGATTTTTTGGTTGATTTTTTGGCTATCTCGAAATTTTCATATGTCGAAACAATTCCGAGGAATAAACGATTTCGACTTTCCATTGTAGAGGTGGTCGAATTTTCAATCTTGGATTTCGGCGTTGAGACATGTGCCATATGAAAATTTGGAATCTTTAAGAAAAACCGTTAGAGGGTTCTCCGAACCCTCACGTTTGAGCTTACTTTCGCCGTAACCCTCTTGGTTAATTCATAATTAAATTCCGAAAAATGTCCTGCAAGCGAAAAATCATTGTCGCCATTTTTTTGTGGAGCAGGCATTCTTGAATATCTTAGCAACCGTTTAAGCTAGAGGAATGAAATTTTCAGAGTAATAATATTATTAAAATGGTCAACTTTTGCATTGATGACCATTCCGCTCGATCTATTCACGTGCGAGTTATATCGATACGAATCTCCTTGGATACGCTTTAATCGCTAATAACTTTTTTATTAATCAAGTTTTGAACATGAATGTCTTACAAAATACGACTGAATATGTCATTCATCCGACAAAAGTTAAATCAGGCGAATCGATTGATTAGACTCGAAGTTATGATCGATACAAGGTTGTATTCGATTGAGCCATTTTTTGGGCTTATTTACATAGTTACGGAGATAAAAATTTTAACAATATGTAAGGAAAAAAATGAATTATGCGCACACATAAATTATTTAGATGAATTATGTTTCCTAATGAAGATACATCGATTTTGAATTTATATCTTTTTGTATTAGGCCTCCGTAAGAAATGCACGCATCCCGTCCAATTACGTCACCAATATAAGAACATAGGCTAAATTTTGAAAGCGGGGATATTAGAGAAGGCAGGGATAAGGGAGTGACCATAGAAGGGATATATATAGGATTGCGGATTTTACAGTACAGATGTCAGCAGTGTCTAAAGTACGATTCGATTAGTATAGCAAATACGCAAATTGGCATAACTTGATAAGTGTGTACGTTGGACCAATGAAACTTGGTAAACAGGTACATCTTGGTATTCCTCATGATACTCTATGGTAGTATGTTTTGTATTCAGTCTCACGTTCGATATATATCGAATCTACTTTTTCTTAAAATATATCGAATTGCTATAACATGTAGGATTTAACATTCAAGGACATAGTTTACTAGGGATTAAATAGTAGATACCCATAGACTGGATTTAAAACCAATAGCATTGCGGATTTTACAGTACAGATGTCAGTATGATCGAAAAATCGATTCGATTATTATAGCAAATACGTAAATGGGCATAACTTCCATAGATTTGCCGTTGGATCAATGAAATTTGGTGATTGGGTACATATTGGTATTCCTCACGATGCCCAATGAAAATTTGTTTTGTACGTAGTCTCACATTCGATATATATCGAATCTACTTTTTCTTCAAATGTATCGAATTGCTATAACATGTAGGATTTTACATCCAAGGACATAATTTACTAGGGATTAAATAGTAGATACCCATTGACTGGATATTAAACCAAATATCTTTGCGGATTTTACAGTACAGATGTCAGTATGATCGAAAAACCGATTCGATTATTATAGCAAATACGTAAATAAGCATAACTTCCATAGATTTACTGTTGGATCAATGAAATTTGGTGATTGGGTACATATTGGTATTCCTCACGATGCCCAATGAAAATTTATTTTGTAAGTAGTCTCACATTCGATATATATCGAATCTACTTTTTCTTAAAATATATCGAATAGCTATAACATGTAGGATTTTACATCCAAGGACATAGTTAACTAAGGATTAAATAGTAGATACCCATAGACTGGAATTTAAACCTATAGGATTGCGGACTTTACCGTACAGATGTAAGTATGATCGAAAAATCGATTCGATTATTATAGCAAATACGTAAATGGGCATAACTTCAATAGATTTACCGTTGGATCAATGAAATTTGGTGAATGGGTACATATTGGTATTCCTCACAATGCCCAATGAAAATTTGTTCTGTACGTAGTCTCACATTCGATATATATCGAATCTCCTTTTTCTTAAAGTATATCGAATTGCTATAACATGTAGGATTTTACATCCACAGGCATAGTTGACCAGGTATTAAATAGTAGATACCCATAGACTGAAAATTAAACCAATGGGATTCCGGACTTTACCGTACAGATGTCAGTATGATCGAAAAATCGATTCGATTATTATAGCATATACACAAATTGGTATAACTTGAAAAGTATATCCGTTGGACCAATGAAATTTGGCGAATGTGCACATCTTGGTAATCATCACACTGCCCAACAGAAAAATGCTTTGTATGTTGTCTAACGTGCGATATATATCGAAAATGCTTTTTCTTCTAATATATCGAACCGCTATAACATATAGGATTTTACATCCAAGGGCATAGTTGGCCAGGTATTGTATAGTAGACACACAGACTGAAAATTAAACCAATAGCATTGCGGATTTTACAGTACAGATGGCAGTGTAATCGCAAGATCGATTCGATTATTCTATCAAATACGCAAATTTGCAAAACTTGATTAGTTTATACGTTGGACCAATGAAATTTGGCAAATGGGTACATCTTGGTATTCCTCACAATGCCCAAATGAAACATATTTTGTGTATAGTCTCACGTTCGGTATTAATCGAATCTACTTTTTCTTAAAATATATCGTATTGCTATAACATATAGGATTTTACATCCAAGGACATAGTTGACCAATATAATTATGTGGAAGATAGCCATAGGCTGTACGTTAAATCAATAGCATTGCGGATTCAAAGATACAAATGCCAGTATAATCGAAGAATGGATTCGATTATTATAACAAATACATAACATTGGCACAAGTTGAATAGTGTATCCGTTGGACCAATTAAATTTGGTGCTTGGTACATCTTGGTATTCCTCACAATTCCCAAAGGTAATATGTTTTGCATGTAGTCTCACGATTGATGCATATCGAATATGCTTTTTCTTAAAATATATCGAATCGTTATAACATAGGATTTTGCATGCACGCACATAGTCGACCAGGAATTTTAGTGTTGATGATCAAAGATTGGAAGGTATATCAATCGGATTGCGTATTTTCAATGCACGTGTCAGTATACTCGATAATTCGATACGATTATGATAGCAAATATGCCAAATCTTTTTTCCAAATTGGAATATCTTGAGAATAACTATTTTTTAAGACCAAAGAAATTAGAGGAATCGTTACAATTCAGTATTATACAAACTGCATTATGGACATTTGTTTTGCAAGTGGAATATCTTTATATATTTATCTAAAGAATCTGCGTTGTATTTTCAAGAGTGGCTTATCACAATGTTTATGAACTTTAACAGTTGAAAAATAACCACATAATCAACACTCTCTTGAAATTTTTAAAACCTTATTCCGATTAAGTGTCAATGGTTAACTTAATGGATCAAAGAATCAATTATCCGTCGAATAAAATAATATTGAAAATAACAAATATTTCTAACAGTGAAAAATTTAGTTCCCTACCCTTTCAAAAATCGGCGGGGAAATGTTTGAATATTAAACCACTTATGGGAACATGACTCGAAAATATGTGACACAACTATGTTTCCACCCCCCCTAATTACCCGCTTGATGAA
Organism: Ischnura elegans; assembly: GCF_921293095.1. Taxonomy (NCBI): domain Eukaryota; kingdom Metazoa; phylum Arthropoda; class Insecta; order Odonata; family Coenagrionidae; genus Ischnura; species Ischnura elegans. The sequence goes on along the minus strand of NC_060256.1, from coordinate 82,534,623 downwards.
TTCAAGCGCCCAATCGTCTCGTTAACGTCCCTATAATAGCTGCAAACTAATTCACTGATTGGGTGATTGATACAAATTAGTAGCCCAAACTGTGATATGTGTGGGTATATGGAATATTGGACGAAAAAGTAAAAAAAAATTCATCGGGAGGAAAAATCTGAAATCTTAAAAAAGTCGATAACTTTTCGAGATATATCGACTTGAATTAACATGGGAGCCTTATGGGACTAAACATTTTTAGGTTTTTTTCGGTAGTTATAAATGCGTCAGGAACATGAGATTCCCTGGACGAAAACTAGATTTTTTGGTTGATTTTTCAGTGTGGTTGTCATTTCGATAAAATGATATTTAGTATTTTTTATGATTTTTTGAAAGTGCCCCATGCTTTTCTTATGGCACTACGTAAAGAATTTTTTTGACCAACTTGCAATCATCACAGGAAAAATTCCTTGAAACGCAAGATACTAGATTTTTTGGTTGATTTTTTGGCTATCTCGAAATTTTCATATGTCGAAACAATTCCGAGGAATAAACGATTTCGACTTTCCATTGTAGAGGTGGTCGAATTTTCAATCTTGGATTTCGGCGTTGAGACATGTGCCATATGAAAATTTGGAATCTCCAAGAAAAACCGTTAGAGGGTTCTCCGAACCCTCACGTTTGAGCTTACTTTCGCCGTATCCCTCTTGGTTAATTAATAATTAAATTCCGAAAAATGTCCTGCAAGCGAAAAATCATTGTCGCCATTTTTTTGTGGAGCATGCAATCTTGAATATCTTAGCAACCGTTTAAGCTAGAGGAATGACATTTTCAGAGTAATAATATTATTAAAATGGTCAACTTTTGCAATGATGACCATTCCGCTCGATCGATTCATGTGCGAGTTATATCGATACGAATCTCCTTGGATACGCTTTAATCGCTAATAACTTTTTTATTAATCAAGTTTTGAACATGAATGTCATACAAAATACGACTGAAAATGTCATTCATCCGACAAAAGTTAAATCAGGCGAATCGATTGATTAGACTCGAAGTTATGATCGATACAAGGTTGTATTCGATTGAGCCATTTTTTGGGCTTATTTACATAGTTACGGAAATAAAAGTTTTAACAATATGTAAGGAAAAAAATGAATTATGCGCACACATAAATTATTTAGATGAATTATGTTTCCTAATGAAAATACATTCATTTCAATTTATATCTTTTTGTATTAGGCCCCCGTAAGAAATACACGCATTCCGTCCAATTACGTCACCAATATAAGAACATAGGCTAAATTTTGAAAGCGGGGATATTAGAGAAGGCAGGGATAAGGGAGTGACCATAGAAGGGTTATCAATAGGATTGCGGATTTTACAGTACAGATGTCAGCAGTGTCTAATGTACGACTAGATTAGTATAGCAAATACGCGAATTGGCATAACTTGATAAGTATATACGTTGGACCAATGAAACTTGGTAAACAGTTACATCTTGGTATTCCTCACGATACTCTATGGTAGTATGTTTTGTATTCAGTCTCACGTTCGATATATATCGAATCTACGTTTTCTTAAAATATGTCGAATTGCTATAACATATAGGATTTTACATCTAGGGACATAGTTGACCAGGAATTTTAAAGAAGTTACCCATACACTGGATGTTAAACCAATAGCATTGCGGATTTTACAGTACAGATGTCAGTATGATCGAAAAATCGATTCAATTATTATAGCAAATTCACAAATTGGTATAACTTGAAAAGTATACCCGTTGGACCAATGAAATTTGACAAATGTGCACATCTTGGTATTCTTTACAATGCCCAACAGAAATATGTTTTGTATGTTGTCTAACGTGCGATATATATCGAATATGCTTTTTCCTCAAATATATCGAACTGCTATAACAAATAGGATATTACATCAAAGGGCATAGTTGACCAGGTTTTATATAGTAGATACCCATAGACAGAAAGTTAAACCAATAGCATTGCGGATTTTACAGTACAGATGTCAGTAGGATCGAAATATCGATTCGATTATTATAGCAAATACGTAAATTGGCATAACTTCAATACTATATCCGCTGGACCAATGATATTTCGTGAATGGGTAAATCCTGGTATTCCTCACAATGCCCAATGAAAATATGTTTTGTATGTAGTCTCACGTTCGATATATATCGAATCTACTTTTTCTTAAAAGATATCGAATTGCTATAACATATAGGATTTTAAATCTAGGGACATAGTTGACCAGGAATTTTAAAGAAGTTACCCATACATTGGATTTTAAACCAATAGCATTGCGGATTTTACTGTACAGATGTCAGTATGATCGAAAAATCGATTCAATTATTATAGCAAATACACAAATTGGTATAACTTGAAAAGTATACCCGTTGGACCAATGAGATTTGGCGAAGGTGCACATCTTGGTATTCCTCACAATGTCCAATAGAAATATGTTTTGTATGTAGTCTAACGTGCGATATATATCGAATATGCTTTTTCTTCAAATATATCGAACTGCTATAACATATAGGATTTTACATCCAAGGGCATAGTTGACCAGTTATTATATAGTAGATACCCATAGACTGAAAATTAAACCAATAGCATTGCGGATTCTACAGTACAGATGTCAGTATGATCGAAAAATCGATTCGATTATTATAGCAAATACGTAAATTGGCATAACTTCAATAGATTTACCATTGGATGAATGAAATTTGGTGAATGGGTACATATTGGTATTCCTCACAATGCCCAATGGAAATTTGTTTTATACGTAGTCTCACATTCGATATATATCGAATCAACTTTTTCTTAAAATATATCGCATTGCTATAACATGTAGGATTTTACATCCAAGGACATAGTTGACTAGGGATTAAATAGTAGATACCTTAAGATTGGATTTTAAACCAATAGCATTGCAGATTTTACAGTACAGATGTCAGTATGATCGAAAAATCGTTTCGATTATTCTAGCATATACACAAATTGGTATAACTTGAATAGTATACCCGTTGGACCAATGAAATTTGGCGAATGTGCACATCTTGGTATTCCTCACACTGCCCAACAGAAATATGTTTTGTACGTAGTCTCACATTCGATATATATCGAATCAACTTTTCTTGAAATATATCGAATTGCTATAACATATAGGATTTTACATCCAAGGGCATAGTTGACCAGGTATTATATAGTAGATACCCATACACTGGATTTTAAACCAATAGCATTTCGGATTTTACAGTACAGATGTCAGTATGATCGAAAAATCGATTCGATTATTACAGCAAATACGTAAATTGGCATAACTTCAATACTATATCCGCTGGACCAATGATATTTCATGTCTTGGTCAATCCTGGTATTCCTCATAATGCCCAATGGAAATATCTTTTGTATGTAGTCTCAAGTACGATATATATCGAATCTACTTTTTCTTAAAAGATATCGAATTGCAATAACATATAGGATTTTACATCCAAGGAGATAGTTATCAGGATTCATATAGAAAAGACCCGTAGACTATAAGTTGAACGAAAAATTTTGCGGATTTTAAAGTACAGATGTCAGTATAATCGAAAGATCGATACGATAATTATAGCAAATACGAAAATTGGCATAACTTGATTGCTATATAAGTTGGACCAAAGAAATTTTTAGAATGGGTACATCATGATATTTCCCACAATGCCAAATAGAAATATGTTTTGTATTTGGTCTCACATGCGATATATATCGAATCTTCATTTTCCAAATTATATCGATTTGCCTTAACATTTAGGATTTTACATCCACAGGCATTGTTGACCAGGAATTATAGAGTAGATGACTATTAACTTAAATTATAATATACAGCATTGCGGATTTTACAGTGCAGATGGCAGTTTAATCGAAATATCGAATCGATTATTGTAGCAAATATGCAAATTGGCATAACTTGAATAGTATATACGTTGGACCAATGAAATTTGGTGAATGGGTACACAATGGTGTTCCTGACAATGCCCAATGGGAACATTTTTTGTATGTAGTCTCTCATTCGATATATATCGAATCTGCTTTTTCTGAAAATATATGGAATTGTTATAACACATCGGAATTTACATCAATGGGCAAAGTTGACAAGGAATTATATGGTAAATGGCCATAGACCGGAATTAAAATTAAAAGCATTGCGAATTTTACATTACAGATGCAGTATAATCGAATGATGGAATCGATTATTATAGAAAATACGCAAATTGGCATAGCTTGATTCGTATATCCTTTGGACCAATGAAATTTGGTGAATGTGTAAATCCTGGTAGTTTTCACGAAGCCCAATGGAAATATGTTTTGCATGTAGTGTCTCATTAGATATATATCGATTCAGCGTTTTCTTAATATATATCGAAGGTCTATAACATGCAGGATTTTACATCTGCGGGCGTATTTGACCATGAAATATAGGGTAGATGACCAAACGGGAAGATAAATCAATAGGAATGCGAAATTTTAATTTCACCTGTCAGTGTACTTGATAATTCGATATTATAATGGTAGCAAATATGCAAATTTTCGTATCTGTCCATCTACTGATGTTAAACCGAAGAAATTATATGAATATGTTTATTATAGCATTGTTCATGCTGCACTTATGAAATATATATTTGCGTTCTAAGCTCCCATTCGATTCATATCGAATCTACGTTTTTGTAAAATATATCGAACTGCTTTTACCTACCGAATATAACATCAACGGGGACAGTTGAACATTCTTCGGTTCTTTCTCCAATTCAAGTTTCATAACCGTATTAATATATTTATTGTTATCAATGCGTTTTGTTGTTACAAACTTTCCTTACATGTAAAAAAATGACAGCATTGAGAGACATACATCGTCAGAGAAATCCGAACATTACTTCATTATTCGAGAAATATTTATTCGAATAATCATTTCATTAGTCACTGTTCGTTTATTTTCTAATAATGATGTATTTAATTTCATTAAGTCTGCTGTATTCAAACGTTAAAAATCAAAAATGGAGGCGATATAATCCTAGGTTAAGGGCTAAAATAAGAAAAATCGGCTACGTTTCATAAGTTCATCTATCGTACACTATATATTTTTCTACATTGCGTTAATTATTAATATCAAAACGGTTTTCCGAAGCATTGATCACCGTGGTTACTAAGAAGGTCTTAAGTATTGTTGACAGTGAATGAGCGTATTGCCCGCATATTTCACTCATTTAAACGATATTTGGGTTGTTTCTTTCGCTTTTTGAACCACTTATGGGCACATGACTCGGAAACACGTGACACAACTATGTTCCCACCCCCCTAATTACCCGCTTGATGAATTCAAGCGCCCAATCGACTCGTTAACGTCCCTATAATAGCTGCGATTTGATTCACTGATTGTGTGATTGATACAAATTAGTAGCCCAAACTGTGATATGTGTGGGTATATGGAATATTGGACGTAAAAGTAAAAAAAAATTCATCGGGAGGAAAAATCTGAAAAGTTGAAAAAGTCGATTATTTTTCGAGATATATCGACTTGAATTAACATGGGAGCCTTATGGGACTAAAACTTTTTACGTTTTTTTCGGTATTTGCAAATGCGTCAGGAACATGAGATTCCCTGGACGAAAACTAGATTTTTTGGTTGATTTTTCAGTGTGGTTGTCATTTCGATTAAATGATATTTAGTATTTTTTATGATTTTTTGAAAGTGCCCCATGCTTTTCTTATGGCACTACGTTAGGATTTTTTTTGACCAACTTGCAATCATCACAGGACAAATTCCTTGAAACGCAAGATACTAGATTTTTTGGTTGATTTTTTGGCTATCTCGGAATTTTCATATGTCGAAACAATTCCGAGGAATAAACGATTTCGACTTTCCATTGTAGAGGTGGTCGAATTTTCAATCTTGGATTTCGGCGTTGAGACATGTGCCATATGAAAATTTGGAATCTCCAAGAAAAACCGTTAGAGGGTTCTCCGAACCCTCACGTTTGAGCTTACTTTCGCCGTATCCCTCTTGGTTAATTAATAATTAAATTCCGAAAAATGTCCTGCAAGCGAAAAATCATTGTCGCCATTTTTTTGTGGAGCATGCAATCTTGAATATCTTAGCAACCGTTTAAGCTAGAGGAATGAAAATTTCAGAGTAATAATATTATTAAAATGGTCAACTTTTGCAATGATGACCATTCCGCTCGATCGATTCATGTGCGAGTTATATCGATACGAATCTCCTTGGATACGCTTTAATCGCTAATAACTTTTTTATTAATCAAGTTTTGAACATGAATGTCATACAAAATACGACTGAAAATGTCATTCATCCGACAAAAGTTAAATCAGGCGAATCGATTGATTAGACTCGAAGTTATGATCGATACAAGGTTGTATTCGATTGAGCCATTTTTTGGGCTTATTTACATAGTTACGGAAATAAAAATTTTAACAATATGTAAGGAAAAAAATGAATTATGCGCACACATAAATTATTTAGATAATTATGTTTCCTACTGAAGATACATCGATTTGAATTTATATCTTTTTGTATTAGGCCCCCGTAAGAAATACACGCATCCCGTCCAATTACGTCACCAATATAAGAACATAGGCTAAATTTTGAAAGCGGGGATATTAGAGAAGGCAGGGATAAGGGAGTGACCATAGAAGGGATATCAATAGGATTGCGGATTTTACAGTACAGATGTCAGCAGTGTCTAATGTACGATTCGATTAGTATAGCAAATACGCAAATTGGCATAACTTGATAAGTGTGAACGTTGGACCAATGAAACTTGGTAAACAGGTACATCTTGGTATTCCTCACGATACTCTATGGTAGTATGTTTTGTATTCAGTCTCACGTTCGATATATATCGAATCTACTTTTTCTTAAAATATGTCGAATTGCTATAACATATAGGATTTTACATCTAGGGACATAGTTGACCAGGAATTTTTAAGAAGTTACCCATACACTGGATGTTAAACCAATAGCATTGCGGATTTTACAGTACAGATGTCAGTATGATCGAAAAATCGATTCAATTAATATAGCAAATACACAAATTGGTATAACTTGAAAAGTATGAACGTTGGACCAATGAAATTTGGCAAATATGCACATCTTGGTATTCTTCACAATGCCCTACAGAAATATGTTTTGTATGTTGTCTTACGTGCGATATATATCGAATATGCTTTTTCTTCAAATATATCGAACTGCTATAACAAATAGGATATTACATCCAAGGGCATAGTTGACCAGGTTTTATATAGTAGATACCCATTGACAGAAAGTTAAACCAAAAGCATTGCGGATTTTACAGTACAGATGTCAGTAGGATCGAAAAATCGATTCGATTATTATAGCAAATACGTAAATTGGCATAACTTCAATACTATTACCGCTGGACCAATGAAATTTCGTGAATGGGTGCATTTTGCTATTCCTCACAATGCCCAATGGAAATATGTTTTGTATGTAGTCACACGTTCGATATATATCGAATATATTTTTTCTTAAAAGATATCGAATTGCTATAACATATAGGATTTTACATCTAGGGACAAAGTTGACCAGGAATTTAAAAAAAGTTACCCATACACTGGATTTTAAACCAATAGCATTGCGGATTTTACGGTACAGATGTCAGTATGATCGAAAAATCGATTCAATTATTAAAGCAAATACACAAATTGGTATAACTTGAAAAGTATGAACGTTGGACCAATGAAATTTGGCGATTGGTCACATCTTGGTATTCCTTACGATGCCCAACAGAAATATGTTTTGTATGCAGTCTAACGTGCGATATATATCGAATATGCTTTTTCTTCAAATATATCGAACTGCTATAACAAATAGGATTTTGCATCCAAGGGCATAGTTGACCAGGTATTATATAGTAGATACCCATAGACTTTAAGTTAAACCAATAGCATTTCGGATTTTACAGTACAGATGTCAGTATGATCGAAAAATTGATTCGATTATTATAGCAAATACGTAAATTGGCATAACTTCAATACTTTGTCCGCTGGACCAATGAAATTTCGTGAATGGGTATATCCTGGTATTCCTCACAATTTCTAATGGAAATATTTTTTGTATATAGTCTCACGTTCGATATATATCGAATCTACTTTTTCTTAAAAGATATCGAATTGCTATAACATATAGGATTTTACATCCAAGGATATAGTTGACCAGGAATCATATAGAAAACACCCGTAGACTGGAAGTTAAACCAATAGTATTGCGGATTTTAAAGTACAGATGTCGGTATAATCGAAAGATCGATACGATAATTATAGCAAATACGCAAATTGGCATAACTTGATTGCTATATAAATGGACCAAAGAAATTTTGGGAATGGGTATATCATGGAATTTCTCACAATGCCCAATAGATATATGTTTTGTATATGGTCTCACATGCGATATATATCGAATCTTCATTTTCCAAATTATATCGATTTGCCTTAACATTTAGGATTTTACATCCACAGGCATTGTTGACGAGGAATTATAGAGTAGATGACTATTAACTGGAATTATAATATACAGCGTTGCGGATTTTACAGTGCAGATGGCATTTTAATCGAAAAATCGAATCGATTATTGTAGCAAATATGCAAATTGGCATAATTTCAATATTATATGCGTTGGACCAATGAAATTTGGTGAATGGGTACACATTGGTATTCCTCACAATGCCCAATGGGATCATTGTTTGTATGTATTGCTTCATTCGATATATATCGAATCTGCTTTTTCTTAAAATATATGGAATTGTTATAACACATCGGAATTTACATCAATGGGCAAACTTGACAAGGAATTATATGTTAAATGGCCATGGACCGGAATTAAAATCAAAAGCATTGCGAATTTTACATTACAGATGCAGTATAATCGAATGATCGAATCGATTATTATAGAAAATACGCAAATTGGTATAACCTGATTCGTATATCCTTTGGACCAATGAAATTTGGTGAATGTGTACATCCTGGTATTCTTCACAAAGCCCAACGGAAATATGTTTTGCATGCAGTGTCTCATTAGATATATATCGATTCAGCGTTTTCTTAAAATATATCGAATGGCTATAACATGCAGGATTTTACATCCTCGGGCGTATTTGAACATGAAATATAGGGTAGATGACCAGAAGGGAAGATAAATCAATATGATTGCGAGATTTTCATTTCACGTTTCAGTGTACTTGATGATTCGATATGATTATGGTAGCACATATGCAAATTTTCGTATCTGTCGAACTATTCATGCTAAACAAAAGAAATTTTATGAATGTTTATTAAAGCATTGTTCATGCTGCACCAATTAAATATATTTGCTTTCCAAGCACCCATTCGACACATATCGAATCTACGTTTTTGTAAAATATATCGAACTGCTATTACTTACCGAATATAACATCAACGGGGACAGTTGAACATTCTTCCGTTCTTTCTCCAATTCAAGTTTCATAACCGTAATAATATATTTATTGTAATCAATGCGTTTTGTTGTTATAAATCTTCCTTAGATATAAAAAAATGACAGCATTGAGAGACATACATCGTCAGAGAAATCCGTATATTACTTCATTATTCGAGATATATTTATTCGGATAATCATTTCATTACTCTCCGTTCGTTTCTTTTTTAATAATGATGTATTTAATTTCATTAAGTCTTCTGTATTCAAACGTTAAAAATCAAAAATGGAGGTGATACAATATTAGGGTAAGAACTAAAATAAGAAAAATCGGCTACATTTCTTAAGTTCATCTATCGTACACTATATATTTTTCTACGTTGCGTATATCATTCATATCAAAACGGTTTTCCGAAGCATTGATCACCGTGGTTACTAAGAAGGTCTTAAGTATTGTTGACAGTGAATGAGCGTATTGCCCGCATATTTCACTCATTTAAACGATATTTGGGTTGTTTCTTTCGCTTTTTGAACCACTTATGGGCACATGACTCGGAAACACGTGACACAACTATGTTCCCACCCCCCTAATTACCCGCTTGATGAATTCAAGCGCCCAATCGACTCGTTAACGTCCCTATAATAGCTGCGATTTGATTCACTGATTGGGTGATTGATACAAATTAGTAGCCCAAACTGTGATAGGTGTGGGTATATGGAATATTGTACGTAAAAATAAAAAAAAATTCATCGGGAGGAAAAATCTGAAATCTTAAAAAAGTCGATTACTTTTCGAGATATATCGACTTGAATTAACATGGGAGCCTTATGGGACTAAATTTTTTTAGGTTTTTTTCGGTATTTATAAATGCGTCAGGAACATGAGATTCCCTGGACGAAAACTAGATTTTTTGGTTGATTTTTTGGTGTGGTTGTCATTGCGATATATTGATATTTAGTATTTTTTATGATTTTTTGAAAGTGCCCCATGCTTTTCTTATGGCACTACGTTAGGATTTTTTTTGACCAACTTGCAATCATCACAGGACAAATTCCTTGAAACGCAAGATACTAGATTTTTTGGTTGATTTTTTGGCTATCTCGAAATTTTCATATGTCGAAACAATTCCGAGGAATAAACGATTTCGACTTTCCATTGTAGAGGTGGTCGAATTTTCAATCTTGGATTTCGGCGTTGAGACATGTGCCATATGAAAATTTGGAATCTTTAAGAAAAACCGTTAGAGGGTTCTCCGAACCCTCACGTTTGAGCTTACTTTCGCCGTAACCCTCTTGGTTAATTCATAATTAAATTCCGAAAAATGTCCTGCAAGCGAAAAATCATTGTCGCCATTTTTTTGTGGAGCATGCAATCTTGAATATCTTAGCAACCGTTTAAGCTAGAGGAATGAAATTTTCAGAGTAATAATATTATTAAAATGGTCAACTTTTGCAATGATGTCCATTCCGCTCGATCGATTCATGTGCGAGTTATATCGATACGAATCTCCTTGGATACGCTTTAATCGCTAATAACTTTTTTATTAATCAAGTTTTGAACATGAATGTCATACAAAATACGAATGAAAATGTCATTCATCCGACAAAAGTTAAATCAGGCGAATCGATTGATTAGACTCGAAGTTATGATCGATACAAGGTTGTATTCGATTGAGCCATTTTTTGGGCTTATTTACATAGTTACGGAAATAAAAATTTTAACAATATGTAGGGAAAAAAATGAATTATGCGCACACATAAATTATTTAGATGAATTATGTTTCCTAATGAAGATACATCGATTTGAATTTATATCTTTTTGTATTAGGCCCCCGTAAGAAATACACCCATCCCGTCTGTCTACGTCACCAATATAAGAACATAGGCTAAATTTTGAAAGCGGGGATATTAGAGAAGGCAGGGATAAGGGAGTGACCATAGAAGGGATATCAATAGGATTGCGGATTTTACAGTACAGATGTCAGCAGTGTCTAAAGTACGATTCGATTAGTATAGCAAATACGCAAATTGGCATAACTTGATAAGTGTGTACGTTGGACCAATGAAACTTGGTAAACAGGTACATCTTGGTATTCCTCACGATACTCTATGGTAGTATGTTTTGTATTCAGTCTCACGTTCGATATATATCGAATCTACTTTTTCTTAAAATATATCGAATTGCTATAACATTTAGGATTTAACATTCAAGGACATAGTTTACTAGGGATTAAATAGTAGATACCCATAGACTGGATTTAAAACCAATAGCATTGCGGATTTTTCAGTACAGATGTCAGTATGATCGAAAAATCGATTCGATTATTATAGCAAATACGTAAATGGGCATAACTTCCATAGATTTACCGTTGGATCAATGAAATTTGGTGATTGGGTACATATTGGTATTCCTCACGATTCCCAATGAAAATTTGTTTTGTACGTAGTCTCACATTCGATATATATAGAATCTACTTTTTATTAAAATGTATCGAATTGCTATAACATGTAGGATTTTACATCCAAGGACATAGTTTACTAGGGATTAAATAGTAGATACCCATAGACTGCAGATGAAACCAATAGCATTGCGGATTTTTCAGTACAGATGTCTGTATGATCGAAAAATCGATTCGATTATTATAGCAAATACGTAAATTGGCATAACTTCAATAGATTTACCATTGGATCAATGAAATTTGGTGAATGGGTACATATTGGTATTCCTCACAATGCCCATTGGAAATATGTTTTGTATGTAGTCTCACGATCGATATATATCGAATATGCTTTTTCTTCAAATATATCGAATTGCTATAACATGTAGGATTTTACATCCAAGGACATAGTTGACTAGGGATTAAGTAGTAGATACCCATAGATTGGATTTTTAAAAAATTGCATTGCGGATTTTACAGTACAGATGTCAGTATGATCGAAAAATCGATTCGATTATTATAGCATATACACGAATTGGTATATCTTGAAAAGTATACCCGTTGGACCAATGAAATTTGGCGAATGTGTACATCTTGGTATTCCTCACAATGTACAATGGATAAATGTTTTGGTTGTAGTCTCACGTTCGATATTTATCGAATATGCTTTTTCTTCAAATATATCGAATTGCTATAACATGTAGGATTTTACATCGAAGGACATAGTTGACTAGGGATTAAATAGTAGATACCCATATACTGGATTTTAAACCAATAGCATTGCTAATTTTACTGTACAGATGTCAGTATGATCGAAAAATCGATTCGATTATTATAGCATATACACGAATTGGCATAACTTGAAAAGTATACCCGTTGGACCAATGAAATTTGGCGAATGTGTACATCTTGGTATTCCTCACAATTCCCAATGGAAATATGTTTTGTATGTAGTCTCACGTTCGATACATATCGAATATGCTTTTTCTTCAAATATATCGAATTGTTATAACATGTAGGATTTTACATCGAAGGACATAGTTGACTAGGGATTAAATACTAGATACCCATATACTGGATTTTAAACCAATAGCATTGCTAATTTTACAGTACAGATGTCAGCATGATCGAAAAATCGATTCGATTATTATAGCATATACACGAATTGGCATAACTTGAAAAGTATACCCGTTGGACCAATGAAATTTGGCGAATGTGTTCATCTTGGTATTCCTCACAATGCCCAATGGAAATATGTTTTGTATGTAGTCTCACGTTCGATACATATCGAATATGCTTTTTCTTCAAATGTATCGAATTGCTATAACATGTAGGATTTTACATCGAAGGACATAGTTGACTAGGGATTAAATAGTAGATACCCATATACTGGATTTTAAACCAATAGCATTGCTAATTTTACAGTACAGATGTCAGCATGATCGAAAAATCGATTCGATTATTATAGCTTATACACGAATTGGCATAACTTGAAAAGTATACCCGTTGGACCAATGAAATTTGGCGAATGTGTACATCTTGGTATTCCTCACAATGCCCAATGGAAATATGTTTTGTATGTAGTCTCACGTTCGATACATATCGAATATGCCTTTTCTTCAAATGTATGGAATTGCTATAACATGTAGGATTTTACATACAAGGGCATAGCTGACAAGGGATTAAATATTAGATACCCATAGACTAAAAGTGAAACCAATAGCATTGCGGATTTTACAGTAAAGATGTCAGTATAATCGAAAGATCGATTCGATAATTATAGCAAATACGCATATTGGCATAACTTGATTGCTATATAAGTTGGACCAAAGAAATTTTGGGAATGGGTGTATCATGATATTCCTCACAATGCCCAATTGAAATATGTTTCGTATATGGTCTCACTTGCGATTTATATCTAATCTTCATTTTCCAAATTATATCGATTTTCCTTAAAATTTAGGATTTTACATCCACAGGCATTGTTGACCAGGAATTATAGAGTAGATGACTATTAACTGGAATTATAATATGCAGCATTGAGGATTTTACAGTGCAGATGGCAATTTAATCAAAAGATGGTATCGATTATTATAGAAAATACGCAAATTGGCATAATTTGATTCGTATGTTCGTTGAACCAATGAAATTTGGTGAATGTGCACATCCCGGTATTCTTCACAAACTTCAATTGAAATATGTTTTGCATGTGGTGTCTTATTAGATATATATTGATTCAGCGTTCTCTTAAAATATATCGAATTGCTATAACATGAAGGATTTTACATCCGCGGGCGTATTTGACCATGAAATATTCAGTAGATGATCAAACGGGAAGATAAATCAATATGATTGTGAAATTTTAATTTCACGTTTCAGTATACTTGATTATTCGATGATTACGGTAGCAAATACGCAAAATTTCGTATCTGTCTAACTATTGATGTTAAACCGAAGAAATTTAATGAATATGTTTATTATAGCATTGTTCATGCTGCACCAATTAAATATATTTGCTTTCCAAGCTCCCATTCCACACATATCGAATCTATGTTTTTGTAAAATATATCGAACTGCTATTACTTATAGAATTTAACATCTACGGGGACAGTTGAACATTCTTTGGTTATTTCTCCAACTCAAGTTTCTTAACCGTATTCATATATTTATTGTAATCAATTTGTTTTGTTGTAATAAACCTTCCTTGAAATATAATAATATGACAGCATTGAGAGATATACATCGTCAGTGAAATCCGAACATTACTTCATTATTCGAGACATATTTATTCGGATAATCATTTCATTAGTCTCTGTTCGTTTATTTTCTAAAACTGACGTTTTTAATTTCATTAAGTTTTCTGTATTCTAACGTTATAAATCAAAAATAGGTGAGCAAATCAAGAGGTGATACAATCCTAGGGTAAGACTGAAATACGAAAAATCGGCTACATTTCATAAGTTCATCTACCATACACTCTATATTTTTCTACATTGCGTAAATCATTCATATCAAAACGGTTTCCCAAAGCATTTCTCACCGTGGTTACTAAGAAGGTCTGAAGTATTGTTGACTGTGAATAAGCGTATTGCCCGCCTATTTCACTCATTTAAACGATATTTTGAGTGTTTCTTTCGCTTTTTGAACTACTTATGGGCACATGACTCGGAAACATGTGACACAACTATGTTCCCACCCCCCTAATTACCCGCTTGATGAATTCAAGCGCCCAATCGACTCGTTAACGTCCCTATAATAGCTGCGATTTGATTCACTGATTGGGTGATTGATACAAATTAGTAGCCCAAACTGTGATAGGTGTGGGTATATGGAATATTGGACGTAAAAGTAAAAAAAAATTCATCGGGAGGAAAAATCTGAAATCTTTAAAAAGTCGATTACTTTTCGAGATATATCGACTTGAATTAACATGGGAGCCTTATGGGACTAAAACTTTTTCACTTTTATTATGTATTTTTAAATATGTGAGGAACATGAGATTCCCTTGGTATAAACTAGATTTTTTGGTTGATTTTTTGGTGTGGTTGTCAATGCGATAAATTAATATTTAGTATTTTTTATGATTTTTTGAAAGTGCCCCATGCTTTTCTTATGGCACTACGTTAGGATTTTTTTTGACCAACTTGCAATCATCACAGGACAAATTCCTTGAAACGCAAGATACTAGATTTTTTGGTTGATGTTTTGGCTATCTCGAAATTTTCATATGTCGAAACAATTCCGAGGAATAAACGATTTCGACTTTCCATTGTAGAGGTGGTCGAATTTTCAATCTTGGATTTCGGCGTTGAGACATGTGCCATATGAAAATTTGGAATCTTTAAGAAAAACCGTGAAAGGGTTCTTCGAACCCTCACGTTTGAGCTCACTTTCTCCGTATCCCTCTTGGTTAATTAATAATTAAATTCCGAAAAATGTCCTGCAAGCGAAAAATCATTGTCGCCATTTTTTTGTGGAGCATGCAATCTTGAATATCTTAGCAACCGTTTAAGCTAGAGGAATGAAATTTTCAGATAAATAATATTATTAAAATGGTCAACTTTTGCAATGATGACCATTCCGCTCGATCGATTCATGTGCGAGTTATATCGATACGAATCTCCTTGGATACGCTTTAATCGCTAATAACTTTTTTAAAAATCAAGTTTTGAACATGAATGTCATACAAAATACGACTGAAAATGTCATTCATCCGACAAAAGTTAAATCAGGCGAATCGATTGATTAGACTCGAAGTTATGATCGATACAAGGTTGTATTCGATTGAGCCATTTTTTGGGCTTATTTACATAGTTACGGAGATAAAAATTTTAACAATATGTAAGGAAAAAAATGAATTATGCGCACACATAAATTATTTAGATGAATTATGTTTCCTAATGAAGATACATCGATTTGAATTTATATCTTTTTGTATTAGGCCCCCGTAAGAAATACACGCATCCCGTCCAATTACGTCACCAATATAAGAACATAGGCTAAATTTTGAAAGCGGGGATATTAGAGAAGGCAGGGATAAGGGAGTGACCATAGAAGGGATATCAATAGGATTGCGGATTTTACAGTACAGATGTCAGCAGTGTCTAAAGTACGATTCGATTAGTATAGCAAATACGCAAATTGGCATAACTTGATGAGTGTGTACGTTGGACCAATGAAACTTGGTAAACAGGTACATCTTGGTATTCCTCACGATACTCTATGGTAGTATGTTTCGTATTCAGTCTCACGTTCGATATATATCGAATCTACTTTTTCTTAAAATATATCGAATTGCTATAACATGTAGAATTAAACATTCAAGGACATAGTTTACTAGGGATTAAATAGTAGATACCCATACACTGGATTTAAAACCAATAGCATTGCGGATTTTACAGTACAGATGTCAGTATGATCGACAAATCGATTCGATTATTATAGCAAATACGTAAATGGGCATAACTTCAATAGATTTACCGTTGGATCAATGAAATTTGGTGATTGGGTACATATTGGTATTCCTCACGATGTCCAATGAAAATTTGTTTTGTACGTAGTCTCACATTCGATATATATCGAATCTACTTTTTCTTCAAATGTATCGAATTGCTATAACATGTAGGATTTTACATCCAAGGACATAGTTTACTAGGGATTAAATAGTAGATACCCATTGACTGGATTTTAAACCAATAGCCTTGCGGATTTTACAGTACAGATGTCAGTATGATCGAAAAATCGATTCGATTATTATAGCAAATACGTAAATGGGCATAACTTCAATAGATTTACCGTTGGATCCATGAAAATTGGTGATTGGGTACATATTGGTATTCCTCACGATGCCCAATGAAAATTTGTTTTGTACGTAGTCTCACATTCGATATATATCGAATCTACTTTTTCTTAAAATGTATCGAATTGCTATAACATGTAGGATTTTACATCCAAGGACATAGTTGACCAGGAATTTTAAAGAAGTTACCCATACACTGGATTTTAAACCAATAGCCTTGCGGATTTTACAGTACAGATGTCAGTATGATCGAAAAATCGATTCGATTATTATAGCAAATACGTAAATGGACATTACTTCCATAGATTTACCGTTGGATCAATGAAAATTGGTGATTGGGTACATATTGGTATTCCTCACGATGCCCAATGAAAATTTGTTTAGTACGTAGTCTCACATTCGATATATATCGAATCTACTTTTTCTTAAAGTATATCGAATTGCTATAACATGTAGGATTTTACATCCACAGGCATAGTTGACCAGGTATTAAATAGTAGATACCCATAGACTGAAAATTAAACCAATGGGATTGCGGACTTTACCGTACAGATGTCAGTATGATCGAAAAATCGATTCGATTATTATAGCATATACACAAATTAGTATAACTTGAAAAGTATACCCGTTGGACCAATGAAATTTTGCGAATGTGCACATCTTGGTAATCCTCACACTGCACAACAGAAATATGCTTTGTATGTTGTCTAACGTGCGATATATATCGAATATGCTTTTTCTTCAAATATATCGAACCGCTATAACATATAGGATTTTACATCCAAGGGCATAGTTGGCCAGGTATTGTATAGTAGATACACAGACTGAAAATTAAACCAATAGCATTGCGGATTTTACAGTACAGATGGCAGTGTAATCGCAAGATCGATTCGATTATTCTATCAAATACGCAAATTTGCAAAACTTGATTAGTTTATACGTTGGACCAATGAAATTTGGCAAATGGGTACATCTTGGTATTCCTCACAATGCCCAAATGAAACATATTTTGTGTATAGTCTCACGTTCGGTATTAATCGAATCTACTTTTTCTTAAAATATATCGTATTGCTATAACATATAGGATTTTACATCCAAGGACATAGTTGACCAATATAATTATGTGGAAGATAGCCATAGACTGTAAGTTAAATCAATAGCATTGCGGATTCAACAATACAAATGCCAGTATAATCGAAGAATGGATTCGATTATTATAACAAATACATAACATTGGCACAAGTTGAATAGTGTATCCGTTGGACCAATTAAATTTGGTGCTTGGTACATCTTGGTATTCCTCACAATTCCCAAAGGTAATATGTTTTGCATGTAGTCTCACGATTGATGCATATCGAATATGCTTTTTCTTAAAATATATCGAATCGTTATAACATAGGATTTTGCATGCACGTACATAGTCGACCAGGAATTTTAGTGTTGATGATCAAAGATTGGAAGGTAAATCAATCGGATTGCGTATTTTCAATGCACGTGTCAGTATACTTGATAATTCGATACGATTATGATAGCAAATATGCCAAATCTTTTTTGCAAATTGGAATATCTTGAGAATAACTATTTTTTAAGACCAAAGAAATTAGAGGAATCGTTACAATTCAGTATTTTACAAACTGCATTATGGACATTCGTTTTGCAAGTGGAATATCTTTATATATTTATCTAAAGAATCTGCGTTGTATTTTCAAGAGTGGCTTATCACAATGCTTATGGACTTTAACAGTTGAAAAATAACCACATAATTAACACTCTCTTGAAATTTTTAAAACCTTATTCCGATTATGTGTCAATGGTTAACTTAATGGATCAAAGAATCAATTATCCGTCAAATAAAATCATATAGAAAATAACAAATATTTCTAACAGTGAAAAATTTAGTTCCTTACCCTTTCAAAAAACGGCGGGGAAATTTTTGAATATTAAACCACTTATGGGCACATGACTCGAAAATATGTGACACAACTATGTTTCCACCCCCCCTAATTACCCGCTTGATGAATTCAAGCGCCCAATCGACTCGTTAACGTCCCTATAATAGCTGCGATTTGATTCACTGATTGGGTGATTGATACAAATTAGCAGCCCAAACTGTGATAGGTGTGGGTATATGGAATATTGGACGTAAAAATAAAAAAAAATTCATCGGGAGGAAAAATCTGAAATCTTTAAAAAGTCGATAAGTTTTCGAGATATATCGACTTGAATTAACATGGGAGCCTTATGGGACTAAAACTTTTTCACTTTTTTTATGTATTTTTAAATATGTGAGGAACATGACATTCCCTTGACATAAACTAGATTTTTAGGTTGATTTTTTGGTGTGGTTGTCATTGCGATAAATTGATATTTAGTATTTTTTATGATTTTTTGAAAGTGCCCCATGCTTTTCTTATGGCACTACGTTAGGATTTTTTTTGACCAACTTGCAATCATCACAGGACAAATTCCTTGAAACGCAAGATACTAGATTTTTTGGTTGATTTTTTGGCTATCTCGAAATTTTCATATGTCGAAACAATTCCGAGGAATAAACGATTTCAACTTTCCATTGTAGAGGTGGTCGAATTTTCAATCTTGGATTTCGGCGTTGAGACATGTGCCATATGAAAATTTGGAATCTTTAAGAAAAACCGTTAGAGGGATCTCCGATCCCTCACGTTTGAGCTTACTTTCGCCGTAACCCTCTTGGGTTATTCATAATTAAATTCCGAAAAATGTCCTGCAAGCGAAAAATCATTGTCGCCATTTTTTTGCGGAGCATGCAATCTTGAATATCTTAGCAACCGTTTAAGCTAGAGGAATGAAATTTTCAGAGTAATAATATTATTAAAATGGTCAACTTTTTTAATGATGACCATTCCGCTCGATCGATTCATGTGCGAGTTATATCGATACGAATCTCCTTGGATACGCTTTAATCGCCAATAACTTTTTTATTAATCAAGTTTTGAACATGAATGTCATACAAAATACGACTGAAAATGTCATTCATCCGACAAAAGTTAAATCAGGCGAATCGATTGATTAGACTCGAAGTTATGATCGATACAAGGTTGTATTCGATTGAGCCATTTTTTGGGCTTATTTACATAGTTACGGAAATAAAAATTTTAACAATATGTAAGGAAAAAAATGAATTATGCGCACACATAAAATATTTATATGAATTATGTTTCCTTATGAAGATACATCGATTTGAATTTATATCTTTTTGTATTAGGCCCCCGTAAGAAATACACGCATCCCGTCTATCTACGTCACCAATATAAGAACATAGGCTAAATTTTGAAAGCGGGGATATTAGAGAAGGCAGGGATAAGGGAGTGACCATAGAAGGGATATCCATAGGATTGCGGAATTTACAGTACAGATGTCAGTATGATCGAAAAATCGATTCGATTTTTATAGCAAATACGTAAATGGGCATAACTTCCATAGATTTACCGTTGGATCAATGAAATTTGGTGATTGGGTACATATTGGTATTCCTCACGATGCCCAATGAAAATTTGTTTTGTACGTAGTCTCACATTCGATATATATCGAATCTACTTTTTCTTCAAATGTATCGAATTGCTATAACATGTAGGATTTTACATCCAAGGACATAGTTTACTAGGGATTAAATAGTAGATACCCATTGACTGGAATTTAAACCAATAGCCTTGCGGATTTTACAGTACAGATGTCAGTATGATCGAAAAATCGATTCGATTATTATAGCAAATACGTAAATGGGCATAACTTCAACAGATTTACCGTTGGATCAATTAAATTTGGTGATTGGGTACATATTGGTATTCCTCACGATTCCCAATGAAAATTTGTTTTGTACGTAGTCACAAATCGATATATATCGAATCTACTTTTTCTTAAAATGTATCGAATTGCCTTAACATGTAGGATTTTACATCCAAGGACATAGTTTACTAGGGATTAAATAGTAGATACCCATTGACTGGAATTTAAACCAATAGCCTTGCGGATTTTACAGTACAGATGTCAGTATGATCGAAAAATCGATTCGATTATTATAGCAAATACGTAAATGGGCATAACTTCAACAGATTTACCGTTGGATCAATTAAATTTGGTGATTGGGTACATATTGGTATTCCTCACGATTCCCAATGAAAATTTGTTTTGTACGTAGTCACAAATCGATATATATCGAATCTACTTTTTCTTAAAATATATCGAATTGCTATAACATGTAGGATTTAACATTCAAGGACATAGTTTACTAGGGATTAAATAGTAGATACCCATAGACTGGATTTAAAACCAATAGCATTGCGGATTTTACAGTACAGATGTCAGTATGATCGAATAATCGATTCGATTATTATAGCAAATACGTAAATGGGCATAACTTCCATAGATTTACCGTTGGATCAATGAAATTTGGTGATTGGGTACATATTGGTATTCCTCACGATGCCCAATGAAAATTTATTTTGTAAGTAGTCTCACTTTCGATATATATCGAATATACTTTTTCTTAAAATGTATCGAATTGATTAAACATGTAGGATTTTACATCCAAGGACATAGTTAACTAAGGATTAAATAGTAGATACCCATAGACTGGATTTTAAACCTATAGGATTGCGGACTTTACCGTACAGATGTAAGTATGATCGAAAAATCGATTCGATTATTATAGCAAATACGTAAATGGGCATAACTTCAATTGATTTACCGTTGGATCAATGAAATTTGGTGAATGGGTACATATTGGTATTCCTCACAATGCCCAATGAAAATTTGTTTTGTACGTAGTCTCACATTCGATATATATCGAATCTACTTTTTCTTAAAGTATATCGAATTGCTAATACATGTAGGATTTTACATCCATAGGCATAGTTGACCATGTATTAAATAGTAGATACCCATAGACTGAAAATTAAACCAATGGGATTGCGGACTTTACCGTACAGATGTCAGTATGATCGAAAAATCGATTCGATTATTATAGCATATACACAAATTGGTATAACTTGAAAAGGATACCCGTTGGATCAATGAAATTTGGCGAATGTGCACATCTTGGTAATCCTCACACTGCCCAACAGAAATATGCTTTGTATGTTGTCTAACGTGCGATATATATCGAATATGCTTTTTCTTCAAATATATCGAACCGCTATAACATATAGGATTTTACATCCAAGGGCATAGTTGGCCAGGTATTGTATAGTAGATACACAGACTGAAAATTAAACCAATAGCATTGCGGATTTTACAGTACAGATGGCAGTGTATTCGCAAGATCGATTCGATTATTCTATCAAATACGCAAATTTGCAAAACTTGATTAGTTTTTACGTTGGACCAATGAAATTTGGCAAATGGGTACATCTTGGTATTCCTCACAATGCCCAAATGATACATATTTTGTGTATAGTCTCACGTTCGGTATTAATCGAATCTACTTTTTCTTAAAATATATCGTATTGCTATAACATATAGGATTTTACATCCAAGGACATAGTTGACCAATATAATTTTGTGGAAGATAGCCATAGACTGTAAGTTAAATCAATAGCATTGCGGATTCAACGATACAAATGCCAGTATAATCGAAGAATGGATTCGATTATTATAACAAATACATAACATTGGCACAAGTTGAATAGTGTATCCGTTGGACCAATTAAATTTGGTTCTTGGTACATCTTGGTATTCCTCACAATTCCCAAAGGTAATATGTTTTGCATGTAGTCTCACGATTGATGCATATCGATTATGCTTTTTCTTAAAATATATCGAATCGTTATAACATAGGATTTTGCATGCACGTACATAGTCGACCAGGAATTTTAGTGTTGATGATCAAAGATTGGAAGGTAAATCAATCGGATTGCGTGTTTTCAATGCACGTGTCAGTATACTTGATAATTCGATACGATTAAGATAGCAAATATGCCAAATCTTTTTTGCAAATTGGAATAACTATTTTTTAAGACCAAAGAAATTAGAGGAATCGTTACAATTCAGTATTTTACAAACTGCATTATGGACATTCGTTTTGCAAGTGGAATATCTTTATATATTTATCTAAAGAATCTGCGTTGTAATTTCAAGAGTGGCTTATCACAATGCTTATGGACTTTAACAGTTGAAAAATAACCACATAATCAACACTCTCTTGAAATTTTTAAAACCTTATTCCGATTATGTGTCAATGGTTAACTTAATGGATCAAAGAATCAATTATCCGTCAAATAAAATCATATTGAAATTAACAAATATTTCTAACAGTGAAAAATTTAGTTCCTTACCCTTTCAAAAAACGGCGGGGAAATTTTTGAATATTAAACCACATATGGGCACATGACTCGAAAATATGTGACACAACTATGTTTCCACCCCCCCTAATTACCCGCTTGAAGAATTCAAGCGCCCAATCGACTCGTTACGCTATTTAAAGCTGGAAACTGATTCATTGATTGGGTGATTGATACAAATTAGCAGCCCAAACTGTGATAGGTGTGGGTATATGGAATATTGGACGTAAAAGTAAAAAAAAATTCATCGGGAGGAAAAATCTAAAAACTTGAAAAAGTCGATTAGTTTTCGAGATATATCGACTTGAATTAACATGGGAGCCTTATGGGACTACAAATTATTCGCTTTTATTTTGTACTTTTAAACGTTCGAGGAACATGATATTCAATGGACACAAACTAGATTTTTTGGTCAATTTTTTGGTGTGGTTGGCATAGCGACGAATTGATATTTAGTATTTTTTATTATCGTTTGAACGCTCTCAATGCTTTTCTTATAGGAAAACTTTAGGAATTTTTTTGACCAACTTGCAATAATCGTATGACAAATTCCTTTGCCAAAAAGGTAGACAATTCTTTGGTTAATTTTTTGGCTATCTTGGAATTTTCGTACGTCGAAACAATTCCGAGGAATAAACGATTTCGATTTAACATTGTCGTGATGGGCGAATTTTCAAACTCGGATTTCAGCCTTGAGACATGTGCCATATGAAAATTTGGAATCTCCAAGAAAAACCGTTAGAGGGTTCTCCGAACCCTCACGTTTGAGCTTACTTTCGCCGTATCCCTCTTGGTTAATTAATAATTAAATTCCGAAAAATGTCCTGCAAGCGAAAAATCATTGTCGCCATTTTTTTGTGGAGCATGCAATCTTGAATATCTTAGCAACCGTTTAAGCTAGAGGAATGAAATTTTCAGAGTAATAATATTAATAAAATGGTCAACTTTTGCAATGATGACCATTTCGCTCGATCGATTCATGTGCGAGTTATATCGATACCAATCTCCTTGGTTACGCTTAAATCGCTAATAACTTTTTTCTAAATCAAGGCATGAATGTGAAAGTCATATATAATACTACTGTTAATGTCTTTTCTTCGACAAAAGTTAAATCAAGCGAATCGAGCGATTACAGTCGAAGTTATGATCGATAAAAGGTTGCATTCGATTGAGCCATTTTTCAGACCTATTTACATAGTTACGGGGATAAAAATTATAAAAATATGTAAGGGAAGAAATGAATTATGCGTACACATAAATTATTTAGATGAGTATTGTTTCCTAACGAAGATATATCAATATGAATTTATATCTTTTTGTAATAGGCCCCCGTAAGAAATACACGCAACGCGTCTATCTACGTCACCAATATAAGAACATAGGCTAAACTTTGAAAGCGGGAATAGTAGAGAAGGCAGGGATAACGGAGTGACCATAGAATGGAAGGGATATCAATAGGATTGCGGATTTTACAGTACAGATGTCAGTATAGTCGAAAGTACGATTCGATTAGTATATCAAATACGCAAATTGGCATAACTTGATTAGTGTATACGTTGGACCAATGAAATTTAGTTGATTGGTACATCATGGTATTCCTCAATATCCGCAATGGAAATATGTTTTGTACATAGTCTCACCCTCGATATAAATCGAATCTACTTTTTCTTAAAATATATCGAATTGCTATAACATATAGGATTTTACATCCAAGGACATAGTTGACTAGGGATTAAATAGTAGATACCCATAGACTGGATTTTAAACCGATATCATTGCGGATTTTACAGTCCAGATGTCAGTATGATCGAAAAAGCGATACGATTCTCATAGTAAATACACAAATTGGTATAACTTGAAAAGTATACCCGTTGGACCAATGAAATTTGGCGAATGTGCACATCTTGGTTTTCCTCACAATTCCCAACAGAAATGTGTTTTTTACGTAGTCTAACGTGCGATATATATCGAATGTGCATTTTCTTCAAATATATCGAACTGCTATAACACTTAGGATTTTACAACCACGGGCATCGCTGACCAGGAATTATATAGAAAATACCTATAGACTGGAAGTTGAACCAATAGCATTGCGGATTTTACAGTACAGATGGCAGTACTATCGAAAGATCGAATCGATTATTACAGCATATACGTAAATTGGCATAACTTCAATAGTGTTTCCGTTGGACAAATGAAATTTGGTGAATGGGTACATCTTGATATTCTACACAATGCCCAATGGAAATATGTTTTGTGTGTAGTCTCACGTTCGATATATATCGAATATGCTTTTTCCTAAAATATATCGAATTGCTATAACATACAGGTTTTTACGTCCAAGGACATAGTTGACCAGGAATTCTGTAGTAGATGACCGTAGACTGGAAATAAATCAATGTCATTGCGGATATTGCAGTACAGATGGCAGTGTAATCGAAAGATCGATTCGATAATTATAGCAAATACGCAAATTGCCTTAACTTGATTACTATGTAAGTTGGACCAATGATATTTGGTGAATGGGTTCATCTTGGCATTCCTTACAATGCCCAATAGAAATATGTATTTTATGCAGCCTTGCATTCGATATATATCGAATCTTCTTTTTCACTAAATAATATCGATTAGCTATTACATTTAGAATTTTACATCGACGAGCATTGTTGACCAGGAGGTATATAGTAGGCGACCATTGACTGGAATTAAAATCTATAGCATTGCGGATTTTACAGTACAGATGTCAGCATGATTGTAATATAGAATCGATTACTGTAGGAAATACGCAAATTGGCATAACTTGATTACTATACCTGTTAGGCGAATAAAATTTTGTGAATGAGTGCATCTTTGTATTCCTCACAATAAGCAATGGAAATATGTTTTGTTTATAGTTTCACATTCGATATATATATGGATCTGCGTTTTCGCAATTTATATCGATTTGCTATTACATTTAGAATTGTACATCTACGGGCATTGTTGGCCAGGAATTTATAGAGTAGATGACCAATGAAAGGAATAAAATCTATAGCATTGCGGGTATAGATTTGTTTGCAATTATTGGGGACAACAATTGAATAGAAAGAAATCAATAGTATATGTCTGTAGTAGATGTCTGTTTAGTTGAAATACCGTGACCATTATCAAGGCCATTTTGCAAATTGAAATATCTTAAAAACTATTTGTTTAAAACTAAAGAAATTTGGGGAATGGTTACAATTTAGTATTTTACATAATGCATGATGGACATATATTTTGTGAGCGGTATATTTTTAATATATTTATCTAACGAATCTGCGTTTCATTTTCAAGGTTCGCCTATCACAACGCTTATGGACTTTAAGACTTGAAAAATAACCACAAAATCGCCACTATCTTGAAATCTCAGTTCAGTTATTTCTCAATGCTATACTTAACCTATCCATGGAATGAATTATCCGTCAAATTAAATCCTATTGAACATTATAAATCTTTTATGAGTGAACAATTAAGATCCTTTCCCATTAAAAAAAACGGCGGGGAAATTTGTGAATATTTGAAACACTTATGGACACATTACTCGACAAAACGTGACACAACAATGTTCCCACCCCCCTAATTACCCGCTTGAAGAATTCAAGCACCCATCCACTCGTTATTACGCTATTTAAAGCTGGAAAGTAATTCATTGATTGGGTGATTCATCAAAATTAGCAGCCCAAACTGTGATAGATGTGGATATTTGGCTTATTGGACGTAAAAGTAAAAAAAAATTCATCGGGAGGAAAAATCTGAAAACTCGAAAAAGTCGATTGGTTTTCGAGATATATCGACTTGAATTAACATGGGAGCCTTATGGGACTAAAACTTTTTCACTTTTTTTATGTATTTATAAATATGTGAGGAACATGACATTCTTTTGACATAAACTAGATTTTTTGGTTGATTTTTTGGTGTGGTTGTCATTGCGATGATTTGATATTTACTATTTTTTATGATTTTTTGAAAGTGCCCCATGCTTTTCTTATGGCACTACGTAAAGAATTTTTTTGACCAACTTGCTATCATCGCAGGACATATTCCTTGAAACGCCTGACACGAGATTTTTTGGTTGATTTTTTGGCTATCTTGGAATTTTCGTGCGTCGAAACAATTCCGAGGAATAAACGATTTCGATTTTACATTGTCGAGATGGGCGAATTTTCAAACTCGGATTTCAGCCTTGAGACATGTGCCATATGAAAATTTGGAATCTCCAAGAAAAACCGTTAGAGGGTTCTCCGAACCCTCACGTTTGAGCTTACTTTCGCCGTATCCCTCTTGGTTAATTAATAATTAAATTCCGAAAAATGTCCTGCAAGCGAAAAATCATTGTCGCCATTTTTTTGTGGAGCATGCAATCTTGAATATCTTAGCAACCGTTTAAGCTAGAGGAATGAAATTTTCGGAGTAATAATATTAATAAAATGGTCAACTTTTGCAATGATGACCATTCCGATCGATCGATTCATGTGTGAGTTATATCGATACCAATCTCCTTGGTTACGCTTAAATCGCTAATAACTTTTTTCTAAATCAAGGCATGAATGTGAAAGTCATATATAATACTACTGTTAATGTCTTTTCTTCGACAAAAGTTAAATCAAGCGAATCGAGCGATTACAGTCGAAGTTATGATCGATAAAAGGTTGCATTCAATGGAGCCATTATTCAGACCTATTTACATAGTTACGGGAATAAAAATTATGGCAATATGTAAAGGAAGGAATGAGTTATGCGTACACATTAATTATTTAGATGAGTATTGTTTCCTAACGAAGATATATCAATATGAATTTATATCTTTTTGTATTAGCTCCCCGTAAGAAATACACGCATCGCCCTATATACGTCACCAATATAAGAACATAGGCGAAATTTTGAAAGCGGGGATAGTAGAGAAGAGAGGGATAAGGGAATGGCCATCGAATGGAGGGGTTAAAAATAGGATGCGAATTTTTCAATACAGGTGGCAGTATAGTCGAATGTAGGATTCGATTTTTACAGCAAATACGCAAATTGGCATTAAATGATAAGTGTATACGTTGGACCAATGAAATTTATTGAATTTGTACATCATGGTATTCCTCACAATGCGCAATGGAAACAAGTTTTGTATATAATCTAACGCTCGATATATATCGAATCCTCTTTTTCTTAAAATATATCGAATTGCTATTGCATATAGGATTTTACATCTAAGGACATAGTAGACCAGGAAATATATAGTAGATACCCATAGACCAAAAAATAAACCAAAAACATTGCGAATTTTAAAGTACAGATGTCAGTATGATCGAAATATCGATTCGATTATTATAGCAAATACGTTAATTGGCATAACTTCAATTCTGTTTCCGTTGGACCAATGAAATTTGGTGAATGGGTACATCTTTGTATTCCTCACAATACCCAATGGAAATTTGTTTTATATGTAGTCTCACGCTCGATATATATCGAATATAATTTTTATTAAAATATATCGAATTGCTATAACACATAGGATTTTACATCCAAGGACATAGTTGACCAGGAATTATATAGTAGATACCCATAGACTGTAAGTTAAACCAAAAGCAATGTGGATTTTAAAGTACAGATGTCAGTATCATCGAAGAATCGATTCGATTATTCTAGCAAATACGTTAATTGGCATAACTTCAATAGTGTTTCCGTATGACCATTGAAATTTGGTGAATGGGTACATATTTGTATTCCTCACAATGCCCAATGAAAATATGTTTTGCATGTAGTCTCACATTCGATATATATCGAATCTGCTTTTTCACAATTTATATCGAATAGCTATAACATATAGGATTTTACACCCACGGGCATTGTTGACCAGGAATTATATAGTAGATGACCATAAACTGGATATTAAAAAAATGCCATTGCGGATTTTACATTACAGATGTCAGTATAATCGAAAGATTGAATCGTTTATTGTAGCAAATACGCAAATTGGCATAATTGGATTAGTATATACGTTGGACCAATGAAAATTGGTGAATGGGTACATCTTGGTATTCCTCACATGGCCCAATGGAAATATGTTTTGCATGTAGTCTCACATTCGATACATATCGAATCTGCTTTTTCACAAATTATATCGAATAGATATAACATTTAGGATTTTACACCCACAGGCATTGTTGACCAGCAATTATATAGAAGATGACCATAGCGTGGAAATAAAATCAATATCGTTGCGGATTTTACAGTACAGATGTCAGTATAATCGAAAGATCGATTCGATAGTTATAGCAAATGCTGAAATTAGCATATTTCGATTAGTATTTACGTTGCACCAATGAAATTTTGTGAATGGGTACATCTTGGGATTCCTCACAATGCCCAATTGAAATATTGTTTGTGTTTAGTCTCACGTTCGATACATATCGAATCTACTTTTTCTTAAAATATAGCGAATTGCTATAACATATAGGAATTTACATCCAAGGACATAGTTGACCAGGAAATATAGAGAAGATTTCTATTAACTGGAATTAAAATCCACGGCATTGCGGATATTACAGTGCAGATTGCAGTTTTATCGAAAGATCGATTCGATAATTGTAGCAAATACGCGAATTGGCATAACATGATAAGTATTTACCTTGGACCAATGACATTTGGTAAATGGGTACATCTTGGTATTCCTCACAATGCCCAATTGAAATATTTTTTGTTTATAGTCTCACGTTCGATATAAATCGAATTTACTTTTTCTTAAAATATATCGAATTGCTATTACATGTAGGATTTTACATCCAAGGACATAGTTGACCAGGAATTATGTAGTAGATACCCATAGACTTGAAGTTAAACCAATAGCATTGCGGATTTAACAGTACAGATGTCAGTATAATTGAAAAATCGATTTGATTATTTTAGCAAATATTTAAATTGGCATAACTTGATTAGTGTATCCGTTGGACCAATGAAATTTGGTGAATGGGTACATCTTGGTCTTCCTCACAATGCCCAATGGAAATATGCTTTGCGTGTAGTCTCACGATCTATATATATTGAATATGCTTTTTCTTAAAATATATCGAATCGTTATTACATACAGTATTTTCTATCCACGTACATAGTTGACCAGGAATTTTAGGGTTGATGATCGAAAACTGGAACAGGATTGCGAATTTTCAATACACGTGTCAGTATACTTGATAATTCGATACGATAATGATAGCAAATATGCCAAAGCTATTTTTCAAATTGGAATATCTTGAGAATAACTATTTTTTAGTACCAAAGAAATTTGGGGAATCGTTACAATTTAGTATTTTACACACTGCATTATGGACATATGTTTTGCGAGTGGTATATCTTTATATATATATATCTAAGGAATCTGCGTTTCTTTTTCAAGTTTCGCTTATCACAACGCTTTTGGACTTTAAGAGTTGAAAAATAACCACAAAATCATCACTGTCTTGAAATTTTAAAAACCTTATTCCAATTAGGTCTCAGTGCTAAACTTAGCCTATTCAAATAATGAACTATCCGTCAAATGAAATCATATTGAAAATAACAACTAATTTTAAAAGTAAACAATTAAGTTCTTTACCCTTTCAAAAACCGGCAGGGAAATTTTTGAATATTGTAAACACTTATGGACACAATACTCGACAACACGTGACACAACAATGTTCCCACCCCCCCTAATTACCCGCTTGATGAATTCAAGCGCCCAATCGACTCGTTGCGTCTATAAAGTGGGAAACTGACTCATTGATTGTGTGATTGATACAAATTAGCAGGCCAAACTGTGATAGGTGTAGGTATATGGAATATTGGACGTAAAAGTAAAAAAAAATTCATCGGGAGGAAAAATCTGAAAAGTTGAAAAAGTCGATTAGTTTTCGAGATATATCGACTTGAATTAACATGGGAGCCTTATGGGACTACGACTTTTTCACTTTAATTTTGTACTTTTAAACGTCCGAGGAACATGATATTCAATGGACATGGATAAGATTTTTTGGTCAATTTTTTGGAGTGGTTGCCATAGCGACGAATTGATATTTAGTATTTTTTATTACTGTTTGAACGCTCTCAATGCTTTTCTTATGGGAAAACTTTAGGAATTTTTTTGACCAACTTGCAATAATCGCACGACAAATTCCTTTGCCAAAAAGTTAGAGAATTCTTTGGTTAATTTTTTGGCTATCTTAAAATTTTCGTACGTTGAAACAATTCCGAGGAATAAACGATTTCGATTTAACATTGTCGTGATGGGCGAATTTTCAATCTTGGATTTTGGCGTTGAGACATGTGCCATATGAAAATTTGGAATCTCCAAGAAAAACCGTTAGAGGGTTCTCCGAACCCTCACGTTTGAGCTTACTTTCGCCGTATCCCTCTTGGTTAATTAGTAATTAAATTCCGAAAAATGTCCTGCAAGCGAAAAATCATTGTCGCCATTTTTTTGTGGAGCATGCAATCTTAAATATCTTAGCAACCGTTTAAGCTAGAGGAATGAAATTTTCAGAGTAATAATATTATTAAAATGGTCAACTTTTGCAATGATGACCATTCCGCTCGATCGATTCATGTGCGAGTTATATCGATACGAATCTCCTTGGATACGCTTTAATCGCTAATAACTTTTTTATTAATCAAGTTTTGAACATGAATGTCATACAAAATACGACTGAAAATTTCATTCATCCGACAAAAGTTAAATCAGGCGAATCGATTGATTAGACTCGAAGTTATGATCGATACAAGGTTGTATTCGATTGAGCCATTTTTTGGGCTTATTTACATAGTTACGGAAATAAAAATTTTAACAATATGTAAGGAAAAAAATGAATTATGCGCACACATAAATTATTTAGATGAATTATGTTTCCTACTGAAGATATATCGATTTGAATTTATATCTTTTTGTATTAGGCCCCCGTAAGAAATACAAGCATCCCGTCCAATTACGTCACCAATATAAGAACATAGGCTAAATTTTGAAAGCGGGGATATTAGAGAAGGCAGGGATAAGGGAGTGACCATAGAAGGGATATCAATAGGATTGCGGATTTTACAGTACAGATGTCAGCAGTGTCTAAAGTACGATTCGATTATTATAGCAAATACGCAAATTGGCATAACTTGATAAGTGTGTACGTTGGACCAATGAAACTTGGTAAACAGGTACATCTTGGTATTCCTCACGATACTCTATGGTAGTATGTTTTGTATTCAGTCTCACGTTCGATATATATCGAATCTACTTTTTCTTAAAATATGTCGAATTGCTATAGCATGTAGGATTTAACATTCAAGGACATGGTTTACTAGGGATTAAATAGTAGATACCCATAGACTGGATTTAAATCAATAGCATTGCGGATTTTACAGTACAGATGTCAGTATGATCGAAAAATCGATTCGATTATTATAGCAAATACGTAAATGGGCATAACTTCCATAGATTTACCGTTGGATCAATGAAATTTGGTGATTGGGTACATATTGGTATTCCTCACGATGCCCAATGAAAATTTGTTTTGTACGTAGTCTCTCATTCGATATATATCGAATCTACTTTTTCTTAAAATGTATCGAATTGCTATAACATGTAGGATTTTACATCCAAGGACATAGTTTACTAGGGATTAAATAGTAGATACCCATAGACTGGATTTAAAACCAATAGCATTGCGGATTTTACAGTACAGATGTCAGTATGATCGAAAAATCGATTCGATTATTATAGCAAATACGTAAATGGGCATAACTTCCATAGATTTACCGTTGGATCAATGAAATTTGGTGATTGGGTACATATTGGTATTCCTCACGATGCCCAAATGAAACATATTTTATGTATAGTCTCACGTTCGGTATTAATCGAATCTACTTTTTCTTAAAATATATCGTATTGCTATAACATATAGGATTTTACATCCAAGGACATAGTTGACCAATATAATTATGTGGAAGATAGCCATAGACTGTAAGTTAAATCAATTGCATTGCGGATTCAACAATACAAATGCCAGTATAATCGAAGAATGGATTCGATTATTATAACAAATACATAACATTGGCACAAGTTGAATAGTGTATCCGTTGGACCAATGAAATTTGGTGCTTGGTACATCTTGGTATTCCTCACAATTCCCAAAGGTTTTATGTTTTGCATGTAGTCTCACGATTGATGCATATCGAATATGCTTTTTCTTAAAATATATCGAATCGTTATAACATAGGATTTTGCATGCACGCACATAGTCGACCAGGAATTTTAGTGTTGATGATCAAAGATTGGAAGGTAAATCAATCGGATTGCGTATTTTCAATGCACGTGTCAGTATACTTGATAATTCGATACGATTATGATAGCAAATATGCCAAATCTTTTTTGCAAATTGGAATAACTATTTTTTAAGACCAAAGAAATTAGAGGAATCGTTACAATTCAGTATTTTACAAACTGCATTATGGACATTCGTTTTGCAAGTGGAATATCTTTATGTATATTTCTAAAGAATCTGCGTTGTATTTTCAAGAGTGGCTTATCACAATGCTTATGGACTTTAACAGTTGAAAAATAACCACATAATCAACACTCTCTTGAAATTTTTAAAACCTTATTCCGATTATGTGTCAATGGTTAACTAAATGGATCAAAGAATCAATTATCCGTCAAATAAAATCATATTGAAAATAACAAATATTTCTAACAGTGAAAAATTTAGTTCCTTACCCTTTCAAAAAACGGCGGGGAAATTTTTGAATATTATACCACTTATGGGCATATGACTCGGAAACATGTAACACAACTATGTTTCCACCCCCCTAATTACCCGCTTGATGAATTCAAGCGCCCAATCGACTCGTTAACGTCCCTATAATAGCTGCGATTTGATTCACTGATTGTGTGATTGATACAAATTAGTAGCCAAAACTGTGATATGTGTGGGTAAATGGAATATTGGACGTAAAAGTAAAAAAAAATTCATCGGGAGGAAAAATCTGAAATCTTTAAAAAGTCGATAACTTTTCGAGATATATCGACTTGAATTAACATGGGAGCCTTATGGGACTAAAACTTTTTCGCTTTTTTAATGTATTTTTAAATATGTGAGGAACATGAGATTCCCTTGACATAAACAAGATTTTTTAGTTGATTTTTTGGTGTGGTTGTCATTGCGATAAATTGATATTTAGTATTTTTTATGATTTTTTGAAAGTGCCCCATGCTTTTCTTATGGCACTACGTTAGGATTTTTTTTGACCAACTTGCAATCATCACAGGACAAATTCCTTGAAACGCAAGATACTAGATTTTTTGGTTGATTTTTTGGCTATCTCGGAATTTTCATATGTCGAAAAAATTCCGAGGAATAAACGATTTCGACTTTCCATTGTAGAGGTGGTCGAATTTTCAATCTTGGATTTCGGCGTTGAGACATGTGCCATATGAAAATTTGGAATCTCCAAGAAAAACCGTTAGAGGGTTCTCCGAACCCTCACGTTTGAGCTTACTTTCGCCGTATCCCTCTTGGGTTATTCATAATTAAATTCCGAAAAATTTCCTGCAAGCGAAAAATCATTGTCGCCATTTTTTTGTGGAGCATGCAATCTTGAATATCTTAGCAACCGTTTAAGCTAGAGGAATGAAATTTTCAGAGTAATAATATTATTAAAATGGTCAACTTTTGCTATGATGACCATTTCGCTCGATCGATTCATGTGCGAGTTATATCGATACGAATCTCCTTGGATACGCTTTAATCGCTAATAAATTTTTTATTAATCAAGTTTTGAACATGAATGTCATACAAAATACGACTGAAAATGTCATTCATCCGACAAAAGTTAAATCAGGCGAATCGATTGATTTAACTCGAAGTTATGATCGATACAAGGTTGTATTCGATTGAGCCATTTTTTGGGCTTATTTACATAGTTACGGAAATAAAAATTTTAACAATATGTAACGAAAAAAATGAATTATGCGCACACATAAATTATTTAGATGAATTATGTTTCCTAATGAAGATACATCGATTTGAATTCATATCTTTTTGTATTAGGCCCCCGTAAGAAATACACGCAACCCGTCTGTCTACGTCACCAATATAAGAACATAGGCTAAATTTTGAAAGCGGGGATATTAGAGAAGGCAGGGATAAGGGAGTGACCATAGAAGGGATATCAATAGGATTGCGGATTTTACAGTACAGATGTCAGCAGTGTCTAAAGTACGATTCGATTAGTATAGCAAATACGCAAATTGGCATAACTTGATAAGTGTGTACGTTGGACCAATGAAACTTGGTAAACAGGTACATCTTGGTATTCCTCACGATACTCTATGGTAGTATGTTTTGTATTCAGTCTCACGTTCGATATATATCGAATCTACTTTTTCTTAAAATATATCGAATTGCTATAACATGTAGGATTTAACATTGAAGGACATAGTTTACTAGGGATTAAATAGTAGATACCCATAGACTGGATTTAAAACCAATAGCATTGCGGATTTTACAGTACATATGTCAGTATGATCGAAAAATCGATTCGATTATTATAGCAAATACGTAAATGGGCATAACTTCAATAGATTTACCGTTGCATCAATAAAAATTTGGTGATTGGGTACATATTGGTATTCCTCACGATTGCCCAATGTAAATTTGTTTTGCACGTAGTCTCACATTCGATATAAATCGGATCTACTTTTTCTTGAAATGTATCGAATTGCTATAACATGTAGGATTTTACATCCAAGGACATAGTTTACTAGGGATTAAATAGTAGATACCCATTGACTGGATTTAAAACCAATAGCATTGCGGATTTTACAGTACAGATGTCAGTATGATCGAAAAATCGATTCGATTATTATAGCAAATACGTAAATGGGCATAACTTCAATAGATTTACCGTTGGATCAATGAAATTTGGTGATTGGGTACATATTGGTATTCCTCACGACGCCCAATGAAAATTTATTTTGTAAGTAGTCTCACATTCGATATATATCGAATCTACTTTTTCTTAAAATATATCGAATTGCTATAACATGTAGGATTTTACATCCAAGGACATAGTTAACTAAGGATTAAATAGTAGATACCCATAGACTGGATTTTAAACCAATAGCCTTGCGGATTTTACAGAACAGATGTCAGTATGATCGAAAAATCGATTCGATTATTATAGCAAATACGTAAATGGGCATAACTTCAATAGATTTACCGTTGGATCAATGAAATTTGGTGATTGGGTACATATTGGTATTCCTCACGATGCCCAATGAAGTTTTGTTTTGTACGTAGTCTCAA
Source organism: Ischnura elegans (assembly GCF_921293095.1). Classification (NCBI taxonomy): domain Eukaryota; kingdom Metazoa; phylum Arthropoda; class Insecta; order Odonata; family Coenagrionidae; genus Ischnura; species Ischnura elegans. Next base: position 82,497,776 of record NC_060256.1, on the reverse strand, counting down.
ATTCGATATATATCGAATCTACTTTTTCTTAAAATGTATCGAATTGCTATAACATGTAGGATTTTACATCCACAGGCATAGTTGACCAGGTATTAAATAGTAGATACCCATAGACTGAAAATTAAACCAATGGGATTGCGGACTTTACCGTACAGATGTCAGTATGATCGAAAAATCGATTCGATTATTATAGCAAATACGTAAATGGGCATAACTTCAATAGATTTACCGTTCGATCAATGAAATTTGATGATTGGGTACATATTGGTATTCCTCACGATGCCCAATGAAAATTAATTTTGTAAGTAGTCTCACATTCGATATATATCGAATCTACTTTTTCTTAAAGTATATCGAATTGCTATAACATGTAGGATTTTACATCCACAGGCATAGTTGACCAGGTATTAAATAGTAGATACCCATAGACTGAAAATTAAACCAATGGGATTGCGGACTTTACCGTACAGATGTCAGTATGATTGAAAAATCGATTCGATTATTATAGCATATACACAAATTGGTATAACTTGAAAAGTATACCCGTTGGACCAATGAAATTTGGCGAATGTGCACATCTTGGTAATCCTCACACTGCCCAACAGAAATATGCTTTGTATGTTGTCTAACGTGCGATATATATCGAATATGCTTTTCTTCAAATATATCGAACCGCTGTAACATATAGGATTTTACATCCAAGGGCATAGTTGGCCAGGTATTGTATAGTAGACACACAGACTGAAAATTAAACCAATAGCATTGCGGATTTTACAGTACAGATGGCAGTGTAATCGCAAGATCGATTCGATTATTCTATCAAATACGCAAATTTGCAAAACTTGATTAGTTTTTACGTTGGACCAATGAAATTTGGCAAATGGGTACATCTTGGTATTCCTCACAATGCCCAAATTAAACATATTTTGTGTATAGTCTCACGTTCGGTATTAATCGAATCTACTTTTTCTTAAAATATATCGTATTGCTATAACATATAGGATTTTACATCCAAGGACATAGTTGACCAATATATTATGTGGAAGATAGCCATAGACTGTAAGTTAAATCAATAGCATTGCGGATTCAACAATACAAATGCCAGTATAATCGAAGAATGGATTCGATTATTATAACAAATACATAACATTGGCACAAGTTGAATAGTGTATCCGTTGGACCAATTAAATTTGGTGCTTGGTACATGTTGGTATTCCTCACAATTCCCAAAGGTAATATGTTTTGCATGTAGTCTCACGATTGATGCATATCGAATATGCTTTTTCTTAAAATATATCGAATCGTTATAACATAGGATTTTGCATCCACGTATTTAGTCGACCAGGAATTTTAGTGTTGATGATCAAAGATTGGAAGTTAAATCAATCGGATTGCGTATTTTCAATGCACGTGTCAGTATACTTGATAATTCGATACGATTATGATAGCAAATATGCCAAATCTTTTTTGCAAATTGGAATATCTTGAGAATAACTATTTTTTTAAGACCAAGGAAATTTGAGAAATCATTACCATTCAGTATTTCACATACTGCATTATGGACATTTGTTTTGCGAGTACTATATCTTTATATATTTATCTAAAGAATCTGCGTTTTATTTTCGAGAGTCGCTTATCACCATGCTTATGGACTTTAAGAGTTGAAAAAAACCCACAAAGTCAACACTCTCTTGAAATTTTTAAAACCTTATTCCGATTATGTGTCAATGATTAACTTAATGCATAAAAGAATGAATTATTCGTCAAATAAAATCAAATTGAAAATAACAAATATTTTGTTCCTTACCCTTTCAAAAAACGGCGGGGAAATTTTTGAATATCAAACCACTTATGGGCACATGACTCGACAACACGTGACACAACTATGTTTCCACCCCCCCTATTTACCCGCTTGATGAATTCAAGCGCCCAATCGACTCGTTACATATATAAAGTGGGAAAGTAATTGATTGATTGGGTGATTGACACAAATTAGTAGCCCAAACTGTGATATTTGTGGGTATATAGAATATTGGACGTAAAAGTAAAAAAATATTCATCGGGAGGAAAAATCTGAAAAGTTGAAAAAGTCGATTAGTTTTCGAGATATATCGACTTGAATTAACATGGGAGCCTTACGGGACTACGACTTTTTCGCATTTATTTTGTACTTTTAAACTTTCGAGGAACATGATATTCAATGGACATGGACTAGATTTTTTGGTCGATTTTTTGGTGTGGTTGTCATAGCGACGAATTGATATTTAGTATTTTTTATTACTGTTTGAATGCTCTCAATGCTTTTCTTATGGGAAAACTTTAGGAATTTTTTTGACCAACTTGCAATAATCGTACGACAAATTCCTTTGCCAAAAAGTTAGATAATTCTTTGGTTAATTTTTTGGCTATCTTAAAATTTTCGTACGTCGAAACAATTCCGAGGAATAAACGATTTCGATTTAACATTGTCGTGATGGGCGAATTTTCAAACTCGGATTTCAGCCTTGAGACATGTGCCATATGAAAATTTGGACTCTTTAGGAAAAACCGTTAGAGGGTTCTCCGAACCCTCACGTTTGAGCTCACTTTCTCCGTATCCCTCTTGGGTTATTCATAATTAAATTCCGAAAAATGTCCTGCACGCGAAAAATCATTGTCGCCATTTTTTTGTGGAGCATGCAATCTTGAATATCTTAGCAACCGTTTAAGCTAGGGAAATGAAATTTTCAGAGTAATACTTTTATCGCAATGGTCAACTTTTGCAATGATGACCATTTCGCTCGATCGATTCATGTGCGAGTTATATCGATACCAATCTCCTTGGTTACGCTTAAATCGCTAATAACTTTTTTCTAAATCAAGGCATGAATGTGAAAGTCATATATAATACTACTGTTAATGTCTTTTCTCCGACAAAAGTTAAATCAGGCGAATCGATTGATTAGACTCGAAGTTATGATCGATACAAGGTTGTATTCGATTGAGCCATTTTTTGGGCTTATTTACATAGTTACGGAAATAAAAATTTTAACAATATGTAAGGAAAAAAATGAATTATGCGCACACATAAATTATTTAGATGAATTATGTTTCCTAATGAAGATACATCGATTTGAATTTACATCTTTTTGTATTAGGCCCCCGTAAGAAATACACCCATCCCGTCTATCTACGTCACCAATATAAGAACATAGGCTAAATTTTGAAAGCGGGGATATTAGAGAAGGCAGGGATAAGGGAGTGACCATAGAAGGGATATCAATAGGATTGCGGATTTTACAGTACAGATGTCAGCAGTGTCTAAAGTACGATTCGATTAGTATAGCAAATACGCAAATTGGCATAACTTGATAAGTGTGTACGTTGGACCAATGAAACTTGGTAAACAGGTACATCTTGGTATTCCTCACGATACTCTATGGTAGTATGTTTTGTACGTAGTCTCACATTCGATATATATCGAATCTACTTTTTCTTGAAATGTATCGAATTGCTATAACATATAGGATTTTACATCCAAGGACATAGTTTACTAGGGATTAAATAGTAGATACCCATTGACTGGATTTTAAACCAATAGCCTTGCGGATTTTACAGTACAGATGTCAGTATGATCGAAAAATCGATTCGATTATTATAGCAAATACGTAAATGGGCATAACTTCAATAGATTTACCGTTGGATCAATGAAATTTGGTGATTGGGTACATATTGGTATTCCTCACGATGCCCAATGAAAATTTGTTTTGTACGTAGTCTCACATTCGATATATATCGAATCTACTTTTTCTTGAAATGTATCGAATTGCTATAACATATAGGATTTTACATCCAAGGACATATTTTACTAGGGATTAAATAGTAGATACCCATTGACTGGATTTTAAACCAATAGCCTTGCGGATTTTACAGTACAGATGTCAGTATGATCGAAAAATCGATTCGATTATTATAGCATATACACAAATTGGTATAACTTGAAAAGTATACCCGTTGGACCAATGAAATTTGGCGAATGTGCACATCTTGGTAATCCTCACACTGCCCAACAGAAATATGCTTTGTATGTTGTCTAACGTGCGATATATATCGAATATGCTTTTTCTTCAAATATATCGAACCGATATACCATATAGGATTTTACATCCAAGGGCATAGTTGGCCAGGTATTGTATAGTAGATACACAGACTGAAAATTATACCAATAGCATTGCGGATTTTACAGTACAGATGGCAGTGTAATCGCAAGATCGATTCGATTGTTCTATCAAATACGCAAATTTGCGAAACTTGATTAGTTTATACGTTGGACCAATGAAATTTGGCAAATGGGTACATCTTGGTATTCCTCACAATGCCCAAATGAAACATATTTTGTGTATAGTCTCACGTTCGGTATTAATCGAATCTACTTTTTCTTAAAATATATTGTATTGCTATAACGTATAGGATTTTACATCCAAGGACATAGTTGACCAATATAATTATGTGGAAGATAGCCATAGACTGTAAGTTAAATCAATACCATTGCGGATTCAACAATACAAATGCCAGTATATTCGAAGAATGGATTCGATTATTATAACAAATACATAACATTGGCACAAGTTGAATAGTGTATCCGTTGGACCAATTAAATTTGGTGCTTGGTACATCTTGGTATTCCTCACAATTCCCAAAGGTAATATGTTTTGCATGTAGTCTCACGATTGATGCATATCGAATATGCTTTTTCTTAAAATATATCGAATCGTTATAACATAGGATTTTGCATGCACGTACATAGTCGACCAGGAATTTTAGTGTTGATGATCAAAGATTGGAAGGTAAATCAATCGGATTGCGTATTTTCAATGCACGTGTCAGTATACGTGATAATTCGATACGATTATGATAGCAAATATGCCAAATCTTTTTTGCAAATTGGAATATCTTGAGAATAACTATTTTTTAAGACCAAAGAAATTAGAGGAATCGTTACAATTCAGTATTTTACAAACTGCATTATGGACATTCGTTTTGCAAGTGGAATATCTTTATATATTTATCTAAAGAATCTGCGTTGTATTTTCAAGAGTGGCTTATCACAATGCTTATGAACTTTAACAGTTGAAAAACAACCACATAATCAACACTCTCTTGAAATTATTTAAACCTTATTCCGATTATGTGTCAATGGTTAACTAAATGGATCAAAGAATCAATTATCCGTCAAATAAAATCACATTGAAAATAACAAATATTTCTAACAGTGAAAAATTTAGTTCCTTACCCTTTCAAAAAACGGCGGGGAAATTTTTGAATATTAAACCACTTATGGGCACATGACTCGAAAATATGTGACACAACTATGTTCCCCCCCCCCCTATTTACCCGCTTGATGAATTCAAGCACCCAATCGACTCGTTACATATTTAAAGTGGGAAAGTAATTCATTGATTGTGTGATTGACACAAATTAGTAGCCCAAACTGTGATAGGTGTGGGTATATAGAATATTGGACGTAAAAGTAAAAAAAAATTCATCGGGAGGAAAAATCTGAAAAGTTGAAAAAGTCGATTAGTTTTCGAGATATATCGACTTGAATTAACATGGGAGCCTTATGGGACTACAACTTTTTCGCTTTTATTTTGTACTTTTAAACGTCCGAGGAACATGATATTCAATGGACATGGACTAGATTTTTTGGTCGATTTTTTGGTGTGGTTGTCATAGCGACGAATTGATATTTAGTATTTTTTATTACTGTTTGAATGCTCTCAATGCTTTTCTTATGGGAAAACTTTAGGAATTTTTTTGACCAACTTGCAATAATCGCACGAGAAATTCCTTTGCCAAAAAGTTAGATAATTCTTTGGTTAAATTTTTGGCTATCTTAAAATTTTCGTACGTCGAAACAATTCCGAGGAATAAACGATTTCGATTTAACATTGTCGTGATGGGCGAATTTTCAAACTCGGATTTCAGCCTTGAGACATGTGCCATATGAAAATTTGGAATCTCCAAGAAAAACCGTTAGAGGGTTCTCCGAACCCTCACGTTTGAGCTTACTTTCGCCGTAACCCTCTTGGTTAATTCATAATTAAATTCCGAAAAATGTCCTGCACGCGAAAAATCATTGTCGCCATTTTTTTGTGGAGCATGCAATCTTGAATATCTTAGCAACCGTTTAAGCTAGAGAAATGAAATTTTCAGAGTAATACTTTTATCAAAATGGTCAACTTTTGCAATGATGACCATTTCGCTCGATTGATTCATGTGCGAGTTATATCGATACCAATCTCCTTGGTTACGCTTAAATCGCTAATAACTTTTTTCTTAATCAAGGCATGAATGTGAAAGTCATATATAATACTACTGTTAATGTCTTTTCTCCGACAAAAGTTAATTCAAGTGAATCGAGCGATTACAGTCGAAGTTATGATCGATAAAAGGTTGCATTCGATTGAGCCATTTTTCAGACCTATTTACATAGTTACGGGGATAAAAATTATAAAAATATGTAAGGGAAGAAATGAATTATGCGTATACATAAATTATTTAGATGAGTATTGTTTCCTAACGAAGATATATCAATATGAATTTATATCTTTTTGTATTAGGTCCCCGTAAGAAATACACGCATCGCCCTATATACGTCACCAATATAAGAACATAGGCGAAATTTTGAAAGCGGGGATAGTAGAGAAGAGAGGGATAACGGTATGGCCATAGAATGGAGGGGTTATCAATAGGATGCGAATTTTTCAATACAGGTGGCAGTATAGTCGAATGTACGATTCGATTTTTATAGCAAATACGCAAATTGGCATAAAATGATAAGTGTATACGTTGGACCAATGAAATTTAGTGAATTGGTACATCATGGTATTCCTCACAATGCGCAATGGAAAAATGTTTTGTATATAGTCTCACGCTCGATATATATCGAATCTACTTTTTCTTAAAATATATCGAATTGCTATAGCATATAGGATTTTACATCTAAGGACATAGTAGACAAGGAAATACATAGTAGATACCCATATCCCAGATATTAAACCAAAAACATTGCGAATTTCAAAGTACAGATGTCAGTATACTCGAAAAGTCGATTCGATTATTATAGCAAATACGTTAATTGGCATAACTTCAATTGTGTTTCCGTTGGACCAATGAAATTTGGTGAATGGGTACATCTTTGTATTCCTCACCATGCCCAATGGAAATTTGTTTTGTATGTAGTCTCACGCTCGATATATATCGAATATAATTTTTATTAAAATATATCGAATTGCTATAACACATAGGATTTTACATCCAAGGACATATTTGACCAGGAATTATATAGTAGATACCCATAGACTGTAAGTTAAACCAAAAGCAATGCGGATTTTAAGGTACAGATGTCAGTATGATCGAAGAATCGATTCGATTATTCTAGCAAATACGTTAATTGGCATAACTTCAATAGTGTTTCCGTTTGACCAATGAAATATGTTGAATGGGTACATCTTTTTATTCCTCACAATGTCCAATGAAAATATGTTTTCCATGTAGTCTCACATTCGATATATATCGAATCTGCTTTTTAACAATTTATATCGAATAGCTATAACATATAGGATTTTACACCCATGGGCATTCTTGACCAGGAATTATATAGTAGATGACCATAGACTGGATAATAAAAAAATTTCATTGCAGATTTTACATTACAGATGTCAGTATAATCGAAAGATCGAATCGATTATTGTAGCAAATACGCAAATTGGCATAACTGGATTAGTATATACGTTGGACCAATGAAAATTGGTGAATGGGTACATCTTGGTATTCCTCACATTGCCCAATGGAAATATATTTTGCATGTAGTCTCACATTCGATACATATCGAATCTGCTTTTTCACAAATTATATCGAATAGCTATGACATTTAGGATTTTACACCCATGGGCATTCTTAACCAGGAATTATATAGTAGATGACCATAGACTGGATATAAAAAAATGTCATTGCGGATTGTACATTACAGATGTCAGTATAATCGAAAGATCGAATCGATTATTGTAGCAAATACGCAAATTGGCATAACTGGATTAGTATATACGTTGGACCAATGAAAATTGGTGAATGGGTACATCTTGGTATTCCTCACATTGCCCAATGGAAATATGTTTTGCATGTAGTCTCACATTCGATACATATCGAATCTGCTTTTTTACAAATTATATCGAATAGCTATAACATTTAGGATTTTAAACCCACGGGCATTGTTGACCAGCAATTATATAGAAGATGACCATAGCGTGGAAATAAAATCAATATCGTTGCGGTTTTTACAGTGCAGATGTCAGTATAATCGAAAGATCGATTCGATAGTTATAGCAAATGCTGAAGTTAGCATATTTTGATTAGTATATACGATGCACCAATGACATTTTGTGAATGGGTACATCTTGGGATTCCTCACAATACCCAATTGAAATATTGTTTGCGTTTAGTCTCACGTTCGATATATATCGAATCTACTTTTTCTTAAAATATGTCGAATTTCTATAACATATAGGATTTTACATCCAAGGACATAGTTGACCAGGAAATATAGAGAAGATTTCTATTAACCGGAATTAAAATCTACGGCATTGCGGATATTGCAGTGCAGATAGCAGTTTTATCGAAAGATCGATTCGATAATAGTAGCAAATACGCGAATTGGCATAACATGATTAGTATTTACGTTGGACCAATGACACTTGGTAAATGGGTACATCTTGGTATTCCTCACAATGCCCAATGGAAATATGCTTTGCGTGTAGTCTCACGATCTATATATATTGAATATGCTTTTTCTTAAAATATATCGAATCGTTATTACATACAGGATTTTCTATCCACGTACATAGTTGACCAGGAATTTTTGGGTTGATGATCGAAGACTGGAACAGGATTGCGAATTTTCATTACACGTGTCAGTATACATGATAATTCGATACGATAATGATAGCAAATATGCCAAAGCTACTTTTTTCAAATTGGAATATCTTGAGAATAACTATTTTTTAGTACCAAAGAAATTTTGGGAATCGTTACAATTTAGTATTTTACACACTGCATTATGGACATATGTTTTGCGAGTGGTATGTATATTTTTATATATTTATCTAAGGAATCTGCGTTTCATTTTCAAGTTTCGCTTATCACAACGCATTTGGACTTTAAGAGTTGAAAAATAACCACAAAACCATCACAGTCTTGAAATTTTAAAAACCTTATTCCAATTATGTCTCAGTGCTAAACTTAGCCTATTCAAATAATGAACTATCCGTCAAATGAAATCATATTGAAAATAACAAATAATTTTAAAAGTAAACAATTAAGTTCCTTACCCTTTCAAAAACCGGCAGGGAAATTTTTGGATATTTTTAACACTTATGGACACAATGCTCGACAACACGAGACACAAGAATGTTCCCACCCTCCTAATTACCCGCTTGAAGAATTCAAGCACCCAATCGACTCGTATGAAATTAAAACAGGGAGGAGGAAGAGGAGAATAGGATCTATAGGTATAATATTTGCCCTTATCTCGAATCAACTACTTTTTTTCTAATGTACCAGAGGTTCAATCATTTGCGCTTGAGTCATGATCTATAGGAGAAAGTAAAAAAAATAATATTTCAACTGGTAGTTTCATTCTAGCTTCTGCGTATCGATTATACGATGTTTGGGATGAAATCTTCCCATGTCCGCAAAATATTCATTCATGCATTTTGCTAATGAGCGGTCGCTGTTTTTATTTTTTTGCACCTTCCTCGGATATCTTAACCCTTCGGGCCGTATTAGCAGATAACCAAGTTCCCCTTCAACGGCAGTCGCTTCCTCTGCCAGCATTCTTCCTCTTTCCTTACCTTCTTTTTTTGGCAACTCCTTCCTGCTACTATCACGCTGCCGTGTTCCCTGAGAGGATGAGGGCTGAAGTATATGGCCGCGTGATGAAATATGGCGACGAGGCGCTACGGTTGGCAATGTGTACCCTCCCCTCTCCCGCACTCCTCCCACCGGGCGACTTTGCTAGCTTTCCCGCTAGAGTGTGTGAGTGGGATCGCGCCGTAGTTCCACTCGACGCCGAGGCGACAACAACGCCACTATTTGCGTCCTGCCCTATGTTTGATCTCCTCTGGTTGTTACGCCGGGGTTGTTTGTGCTCTGTGACAAGTTTTTCGTCGAAACATCCTTTGGGGATCCCACGTCCAACCTCCGACTCCTTCCTCAAGCTTATTTCTTCTTTATAAAAAAATAAGATGGGAAGAAAATAAGATAGAGGACACCTCGGCCACTTTCTCCCACCGACAATCCGACATTAGTCTTGATCAAAGTTCTGCGGACTTCACTTGAGGTTTCGCTCGCCTGAACGTTAAAACCCTCTCCAACGTATCCTTCTCAATAAAAATACATCGTGACCGAGTTCCCTGGGGATAAATCGGGTTGAAGATCTTCGGAGGGAGATTTCTCTCCTCCACATATATATTTTTTTCTCATCGTTGCTGTTGGACCAAAATATCGGCAACTAGTCATGTGAAAAATGTTGGCAAGGAATTTTGGAGGCGTTTTGAAATTTATTTCTGAAGTGCATGTAAATCAACTCCTTACGAAACGAGAGTTGGCGTAAACATATGTTGAATTCTTTTAAGTACTCTCAGGAATTATTTTTGCCAACTCGTGTTTTGTCGTTGGGGATATTAAAAGCCCATGACTTCAGTAATTCTTTTCGTGGAATAAAATGTATGATCATATTCCTTCTGTACCTTTTATTATTTCCACTAATTTGGTGCAACAACAACTCGTAAACAAAAATGAACACACCCAGTTATTTCAATTCAAATGCGTAACTAAAGTAATTAAATTATATTTCTCACTGTAAAGCCCAAGAGACAAATATTATGAACCTTTTTAATGGCTAATTTGGATTTTACTACCTTTCTATTCCTTTTTATTTTTCAAAGCTATTTAATCTTGATGTTTCCTAATGTTACCTCATTTCTTTACAAATTGAAATTCGTGTGAAGATTTACTGGCCCACTTCTTGATGGGATAATTATGCTTGTCATCATTAGTGATAATTTGTGTAGACTACATGTTCCAAAATAGGGTCGTAACTATATACGGTTCGTTCATCGTATTGTTCAGACTATTATATTGATTGTTTTTATAATTGATATGACCTTGTTATGTTCATTCATTCAGATTTATGTCCTTGAATACGGAATAAATTTTGTTTTAGTATTAATTGATGTTTATTGTCTCTTTACCGAAATAATAACCATTTATAAGTGAAATGAAGTGAATATTTGGGGATCTGCGATTACACTATTTCTCAGCAATTAATGATCATGGGAAGAAAAAAAATTATATCATCATTATCATAAGTGAACAATCCAAAGATTGGTTTGACGAAGACATCGTGTCTGTTTTTCAGTCAGCTGCTTAACGTTTTCATGTTTACTCTTTGCTATAATTCACTTTGTTAATATGTTATCATGTGTAACTCATTTTGGACCCTACATTCCTTTTATTGCTATCATCTTGCCCTTCGGCAATTCTCATCACCATACTGTCATGTATCATGCTTCTTACGCTTTCATAATATCTCAGAAATTAATGACATTGTTCAAAATAATTTTTATCGTAGTATAATACATTAGAGTTAAAAAATTCTCTCCATACCTCGATACATAGTCTTCTATTTTTTAATCAAAGGAGAGGCAAGCGGGGATGACAATATTATGTCTAATATATTTCGATATTGTCTCAAAAATTCAATTATTGTCTCAAACAGCATCCGAGCATTTTTGTTTGGATTTAAAAATGCTGCTCATGATACGAATTATTGTCTTCTCTCGTTTCATCAGATGGTAGTTATTATACAGGGATTGAGGGAGACGGTGGAAAATAATAGGGAAAAATTGCCTGCATTATTTCAGAACGGAGTCAAAATAAATGGGAAAAGCTGTTGTGTTGTAATCAACAAGTTAATTTTACGTTTAACTTGCCCGAGCATTCCCAGGCTTTCTCCACAGATTCATAACTCCTCCCTGGGGATATATCCGCCCGGGTAGTTTCCATCTCAACCCTCCCCGCCCTCCAACAAGTTATCCTCACCGGATGTAGAGGGTGAGAAACTGCTCGGGGTACCCATTTAAGATGTCGCACGAATTAAGAGTTCGGTTAATCAAGGTGCCTTTCCCAACTGGTGCCTCCGAAAATGCGATCAGCCCCTCATCCCTCTCTCAAAGTTGTTCGGGGGAGACTAGAGCCCTCCTATCAACATTTTCCCCTCTTAACACAGCGTTTATTTCGGTGGGAATTCAAAATAAACCGGTATTTATTGCGTCATCCAAATCGTAGTTAACGTATCCCCGTGATGCTTTGTTCTTCGGAGGGCTTGGCGTCAGTCTTAAAAGTCACATTAGGTCTGCTAATACCAGCATTAATGATGTTTAGTATGGCGCTCTTACAAAATTAGAGGCTCTCGCATATATGTATATATCTAAATTTGTCTAGATCTAAGCTCTCTATTCACGAGAGTATTTTACTCAGCTTGTTTGGGTCCTTGAAATTTCTATTTCAAAATATTCTTGGTAGTCTGACAAACTCATGAACAGAACTTGTACTCCTTTTCCTTTGATTCTTTTAGAACTTACATTCATTGAAATAAAAATTATGAACTTAGGTAAGTGTTTAACTCTTGTCTCAATAAATATCTGCATCTCTCTTCGATTACCCGTAAAAACAAACGACCCCGTCCTCAACGAAAAGATTTAACCTCCAATATTTATGTTAGCTGAAGTGATGAAATTAATAGCTACTGTTTGCCTTGTAATGTTAATAGAAAGTTATCCATGCAGTTACAACGTGATATAATGGAATTTGTTTTCACGCCAAATTTGAAATTCAATGGTTTGTAGCTCAGTACTGTCAATATGTTAATCTCTGCACATTAGTGTTTCCTGTTATTAAGCTTAATTGTGTAATGTGATTAGTATAACCACAGCTAAGCGCATAAATTTTCCTATTTTATAGGGAGACATAAGTATGAATTTAATCTATTGCATGCACCTTACTCTTTGAAAAATATCTGATTTTTTTTTCAAATATACTGCTGGATTTTAGCTTGATTTTAATATCTTTTCACCCATCAAAAGTGAGTCGAAGGTATTCGGGTTTTAAAACTGATCATCAATTTCATTCAAAATCATAAAAAAATGTGTGATTAATTCTATGACATCAACATTTTACGGCTAACTTAATTATATATTTTACTTATTCATCACGGGTATTCATTTTATTCAAGGAGAAGGAAAATTTTCAGAGGTTACGTTGCGAATTTTTTATATTTTCATGCGTAAGATCTAACGCGCCGCTCACTTTTTTTCGTTTAAAAAGATGTGTAACCCAAGATATTTTTCTATGGATTAATTGCTGCAGTAATCTTTCCAATAAATAATTTCGTCACGTAGAGATAAAATGGATTCTGGAGACAAATTGAAAAAAAAATTATCCAAGCAAACAATTTAAAACGTTGGAATCAAATTGACTGCAGAAAGAGGGTAGTAAAAATGTTAATTCGCGCTAGTCTGATTCCTAATTCTGGCCTGCATCCATTTCTTATCCGAGTCTACATCACTATTCTCTTCGCCTCCGGCAATTAATCTTATGAGTAGAGAGACCTTCTTTAATTCCACCCCGGAATCTCTATCCTCCTCTTGACTCTCTTATTTCTCCCCGCCAATGAAACCCTTTTCTCTTTTTCCTTTTATTCACTTTGATACTCCATTTGAATGCATCTCGACCCGTGGCTTAATAGCCCCATTGCCTTTTGCCCCCGTTTATTTTTTTTCTTCTTTGCGACGCCGGATATTGCTTGCCATCCAGCTTCTTTTAAATCTTCAAAGTCCATCCACCACTCTCAGCTTTTTCCCCCGTTTAGCCAACGGCTTAATTTATGGTCTTTATCGGTTGGTTTCCGAGTTTTCGTCACGTTCGGAGGGGTGTGATTCATTTTCAATTTTCTGGTCTCTCGACCCAGCAGATTTCTCTCCTGATTGGCGGGATTTTTGAATCCAACTTTTGGCATCGAAAAGCATTCGTCCCTTATTCTTTTCAAAGTGTCTTCTAAAGTGCTGGTATTCTTTCAGTCCAGATACTACGTAATTTAATATTTGATTAAATATTAAGTAATGCAACATGCAAAGAAGCCTTTCCAGCGTGTGACAATATATAGGATGACACACAATATCTGTGCCCAGATAACTGTTTTCAAAACTTTTTATACTCATACTGTTTTTAGGTTGAAGAGTGGACAATAGGTTTTTTACGTAGTATCATCCATGTTTCCTATCTGTGCAGCTCTGACGGTGATTAGCAAGTTAATTGAAATGTTGGAATAGTTTTTTTTGGTAAATTACCAAAAAAATTTAAAAAATACTCAATAAAGGCCTACAATTTGATTCTAGAGAAATGATTACCTTATAAATATATTTTTTATTTTACGTCGTAATTTTACTCCATTTAGTCCTGTATTTCCGTACAAATTATTATAACTGAAGTAATGTGTTCAGATTCATGTGACCGACACCTCAGGTCTTTTCAGGAATAGCTCAAATGATAGCTTAAAAATGAATGCTTGATATGCACTTTAGCAGTCACGGCTCTAGTATAATGAATAGAATTTTAGAATGCATATCAAATCGCTTTTTCTTCATTATTTCCGGTGGAGAATATGATTAGGTTGCCAGTTAGAGCGTGCAACCGCAGGGAAGGACGTTAACGCTACGTTCCGGAGTCAAAGAAATGAGAGTGGACTGAGAAAATAATGTGAAAATACGGAGAGAAAATGAATAGTAACTATAGAGGGAACTACAATCTATGATTCAGGATATAAGTAAATTACGGAGGAGGGCAACCCTATTTTCCAAAATAGCTGTAATATCACTTTCACGTAGTGCTAGACAATTAGAAGGCCTAATTCTCAATATGGCCTTTCCCTACATTCTCAAACGTACTCCGATTGTTTTAGCATTTGGAGGAGGCGAATGAATTACATAGTAGCTTCATAAATGGCTGTACTAGGTGTGATATCTGGGGATTATTTTTGACATAAGGTCATGTTGAATGATTCTTCCTTGGTGGAATATTCACTGCTGCGGAACTGTTAATGAAATGCCGAGTTTATTTTACAAATCGTTCGGGAAAATGTGTACTTGTAGTGAAATGCTATTTTAAATGCTTTCCGTATCAATTACCCCTATCGATCGCTTGTATCGATTTTCATGGAAGTCAATTTCATTGAGGTATTTCTTGCTACCAATTCTGCGCATGCCTTCCGATTGTTCCACCTCCTCCTCCCCTTCTTTTCGCCGCTACAGTTAACAAAAATGTACAATTTGAATGCACAGCACACCATTTTGAACAATTTTGTACCTTGAGAGGATGTAGTAACATCGCAACCTAGGTCGGAGTAAAATATTATAATCGCGAAGAATTGCAAGTGTTTCGTTTAGGGAGGGGGTCTGTCAGAATACTTATTTATTTTATTTTTATTTATATTTTATTCAATTATTTACTGAATCACTCAAAAACAGTCAGAAAGGCCTTTGATTGAATGGAAAACTTAAAATCTTGCAGCTTTAACGAATATAAAGTATAAAAAAACTATAAAAAGTATATAAAAAAGATCCAGAAGATTGCTTTTCGAAGCTGCCTCTTATTTACCTTCATACCACCGAAAACAGCTCATGTTGGCCTTTACATCGGGCATCGGGGGCAACAATTAAAAAAAATACATGTTCACAAAAACCATAGCCTGAAAAGAGGCAACCTACCCAGGCGGGACTCGAACCCGCGACCTCTTTTTTGACAGGTGAGGACTTTACCCCACCTCCACCGAAACTCAAAAACTCCATGGAAACCTACCTTTATCGGTTGAATACTTTAATAATAACGGAATTATTAAAGATTGCTGATATACCAGCGCCCTCCAGTCCTACTCCCAAAATACGGTAGTTTCCTTCATCAAAGAAAACGAAATGCATTGATTGCGATTCCTTACCCCCCATTAGTGTATTCATTATATGCTAATTAACCCAGAAAGTTATGTTTAAGAAACCCAGTTTAGACTAATGGAAACGGTCAATTTTAACCTCATTTGAAAAAGGCCAGATTGGCGCCCATGCGATTCCACTCCACGTGACGTCACAGGGACCTAGTTTCTATAAAAGTAGATATGAGTTTTACATCGTCTGAGATTACCAATGCATGCATAAGGCACAGAGCTCAGGGAAACATCTCTTATTAATGACTCATTAAAATTACCTAAGTTCGGAAAGTTTCCTTCGTTTGATAGGGGAATAATAATCCTTATTTAAGCCAAGCGCTACCTGCTAGCAGGGTACTCAGCTACCTGCTAGCAGGGTACTCATCTACCCGATAGCAGCCTGCGTCGTATCAGCGCTCAAGCCTCGCCCCAAGGTCACCTCACACGCCGGCAGCTAGAACCAGAAAGACGTCACACGGAGTTTTCCCAGCATTCATACTTAGCCGTCGCATTTTCGCGCACTTGAAAATTTTCACTTTTCGTTTAATCGCGAAAAATAGATATCGTCATTCGAAAATCTAAGAGCGTGAAATGCGCACTCCAGGAGTAATAATCTTTCAATTAATGCAATAAAAAAATAAGATGAAACCACCCTATTGGTCATCACCGCTGAGATAGTAATTGCTTCAATTCGCCGAGTGCCGTTTTATGAATTTATTGAAGGGTGGTTATGTGTAAAATTGATGAAGTCTCTTCTTATCCTGGTGAAAAAACTCTAAAGAGTGGGTGAATGAAACCCAATAGACGGGTAAATTTTCCTGAAACTTGATGGGTAATCGCAGGTGTGCAAACACATTCACAGATATGCGCACTCCTGGAGTAATAATCTTTCGATTAAGGCAATAAAAAATAATAGGAAACCATCCTGTTCCCATCACTTTCTTCCGAGCGCTTCACAGCATCACTGTCAGTCGTCTGACCCTTGACTCGAAGACTCTTACGATCCGTCAACCCCCGCCCATCACAAGCAACACCCTGTGTCTCCCCCGAAAAAGACCCTCTTCAGCTGCTCCTCATCGGCGAGTCCGTGGTCTCAGTTCCGCCAGGACTCGGCCCACTCTTCCCCCGTGTCCCGAGGAGGGAGTACCGCCTTCAGCGCCCTTGTCCGCCTCAAACCCACCCCCTCGCGTCTCAAGGGAAGAAGTCCTCTTCCTTTCTCCCCGTGCCGAGTTAGTCACCCTTCACGCGGTCCACAGCCTCTCCTACCTAGCCACCCAGCAATCATTCTTCTCCGAGACTAGCCTCTTAATCTTCCTCTCCGCTCTCAACCCCACGCCATTTGGAAATAGTTGAGCCTCAGCCAGGCTCCGGGGTGGAGGGGGAAAGTTTGGGGGGGGGGAACTGGGGGTCGCGGAAGGATAGGGAGAGGGTGAAACGGAGGGGGGGTGCTAAATATGAACCGCGCGGGGTGTGGAGTAGTCAGTTTTTTCTTATATTCCTCGCCTTGAAGAGTGAGGACGCGTGTGGAGAAATAGACCGAGGAGGGAGACTATGGTTGGGGAGGGATGATTTTAAGAAATGAGGATATAAGACTTATTTTCTTAGTAGTTTAGGGGTCACGTTGGGTATTTAAATAGGGTAGGAAATGTACCAAATGATGACCAGGTTGATAGTTTGTTTTCGGACGAGTGCATTTTGAAGAGCATCCGTTCATTCGTTGGCAAATTACGGCTGATTGTTTGTAGGTTCTGTTTTATATTCAATCGGTGGTATTTTCCTATTCTTACGACATAATAAGTATTACATTTTTTTACTGCTACCTTCAAATGTTCAGTGGGTTTAGAGTACATGTTTCTAAAGTGTAATTATTATAAATTTGCGTAAATACTTATGTAGAAGATTGAAATTTGAGATACAGGTAAATTTTGGCAAGTGACTACAGTTTTCAAAATAACAGCTTAAGTTTTAAACCGGAAAATTGTCTCAAAAACGATCGACCGGGGGTGAAAAGTTTTTTAAATTTTAAGAGCTATTTACTTTTAATTTATGAAATGAGAGATGAAGTACTGAGTTCCTCGCGACCTAATTTTAAAGCATATTTTTAATTATTTATCCGTCAATTTCTCTGCTATTTCCATATTCATTTTTAAACATACGGTTACGCTAAATCATTTGTGCAATGATGTATCACCTTTTCAATCAAGTATTAAATCATTTATATTGATTGATTTTTTCATAAGTATGGAAAAGTACTACACTTTGTCTCAAGGGAAGAATTCCTGTCGTTACTCTTTTAGAAAAGGGAAGTCAACTCGTGACGCAAGAGCGATAATGAGGTCCCTGGTGGAGGGGAAACTAGCGTATGACCAGGACGTGTATGCTTGCTTTGTGGATTTTGAAAAATCATTAGATAGAGTGAACTGGGTAAAGTTAATGGATATTCTCAAGTAAATAGGTGTAGATTGGAGGGAAAGGCGACTGATTCGCAATCTGTATATGGCACAGACTGCGCAAGTGAGGGTAGCGGACGAAGAATCTGGGTGGGCAAGAATGAGCCGCAGAGTGAGGCAAGGCTGTCCTCTATCGCCGCTGCTCTTGTACGCTGAAGAGATGGTAAGGGAAGCGTGGGATTAGTTAGAAGCTGGAGTAAAAGTGGGAGGAATGATGTTCAAATCAGTGAGATTCGCGGATGACCAGGCGTTGATCAGCCAGTCAGCGAGGGGGCTTCAGGCTCTAGTGGATACGTTATACGAACGTTGCGAGGAGTATGGGATGAGGATTAATCACAAGAAAACTAAGGTTATGCGGTTCTGTAAAGCATCACGAGCGAGGAATGTGAGACTCAAGATAAAGGTGGGTGGTGAAAAACTTGAGCAGGTTGAACAATTCAACTATTTAGGCAGTACCTTAGAGGAAAACCGATACAGTAGTAAGGACATCAGGAAGAGAATAGCATTAGCGAAGGAGGCGTTCGCGCGGAAGGAGCTTCTCAGAGGATCGTTGTGTAAGAGTTTAAAGAAAAGGTTAGTGAAGAGTTTGATTTGGAGCGTAGCTCTCTACGGTGCGGAAACGTGGACACTGAGGAAAGAAGACGAGAGAAGATTGGAGGCATTCGAGATATGGGTGTGGCGAAGAATGGAGAAGGTGAAGTGGACGGAGAGGAGAAGGAACGACGAAGTGCTGGGCATGGTGGGTGAGCAGAGGCAGCTTTCAGATGAGAAACGGAGGAGACAGAAGGTATGGATGGAGCGAGTACATTAGCGGGGATGGGATGTTGAAAACAGTGTTAGAGAGAAGAATTTTAAGTAAACTCACAACAGTGTTTCTCCTCTTATCATCCTCAACCCGCAGTAAGTTTTAGGTGACCCTCTGACCCTTTGATTTGTTTGGTAGAATAACTCATCCGCGAATCATTTGTTAACTTACTGTAATCATAAAATTACCTTCGTGGAAAAATTGACCTTCGTCACCTGGATCCCTTAAAATGTGCTAACGAGAAGGGCGACCGGGAAACTGAATTAATTTATGTTTTCGGTGCGGTATTTGGAGATAATTTTTGAGTTCAAGTGTAGTTAAATGATTCTTTCTCGGTGAACGATTCGCTTCCTTTGATGGGACACTGAGTTTTTTTTTCAAATTGTTCGGAAAAATATGAACTTTGTTTTGAAATGCAATTTCAAATGCTACCCGAAACAATCACCTGCATTAATCACTTTTATCGATGGGAATTGAAGTTAGTACCAGTGATATCTTTTTTGCACCCAGTTTTTCGGTAGTGTTATCTCAGTGAGACTTATTTTCAAATCGTTTCTTGTCTTCAATGCACATGAAGTCGGAGGTTAATCCGAAAGCAATAACCGTGCCCGAAAGACTTAAGGAACAAAAACCACTTAAGCACGCACACATTTTACACATTGTAGTTGACTGCCATACAAGTCCACCAATACTTTCAACTCGTACGTGTGGTCGTGACTGTGAAGCTGAGGAAGTACGAGTCCATTGCGGTCTTAATTCGAAGTATAAGCGAATTTGAAGCCGTACAACTTTTAGGCTATGGATATATACCAAGTAGCAAACGTTGATTAAAGTACATAGGTAAATGAAATAGTTAAAGTTTCAATTTTTGATTTATCACTCATGAGGAATTGAAGGTAAGTCAAAATATTTCTTAATTGTTTTTCAAGCGTAAATACATTTCCCTTTTGCCTCTGCCATTTCTTTTCTTCCGCTTTTGTCACCACGAAGTCCTTTGAGACTCTTGTAAGTTAGTAATAGTAGCGATATATTGTGTGTTTTAATGAGCTAGAGCATCAACACTTTACTTCGACATGTAAAAAAGGCATTAGGTGAGGTATGGTAGGCGATGGATAGTAGTATTTGGAGGAGGCGCCCGACATCTGAGGTCGTATGCGCCATGAGGTAAGGGTAAAGTAGCAAGGGTTGAGGAGTCTCAATCAGCCTGCTCATAACAAAAAGCGTCAAGGGGACAAAGGCTTAACGTCCTATCCGGCGGACGGAGTGTTGCCCTTGAAGTACACTCCACTTGGCAATTAGAAGGTAATGGGTAACTTCTGAAAAAACTCTGACCCCGCCCACGGGGTGTAAAGTCATCACTCTATCCACCACACTATCCCGATCCTTTAAGCCAGGCTTTATATTGAGTAGAGAATTCGATTCATCCCCTCTGTAACACGATGTCTAGTGTAATGGATTTGAGACGTCTCTAAGATGAAGAAAAGGTGGGTTGATTCTTTGAAGTGGTTGACGCGGAGATGAAGGTGAAAGAAAAAGTAATGGGAAATTCAGTGAAGGGAGGAAGGCTGAATAAAGCTTACATCAAATAAGAAAAAAAAAAAACAGCGAAGAACTTGCAGGAAACCTTCGCGAAAAGTTTTCGGCTGTGAAGTTGGAATATTCATCCTTCTAGAGCAGGGAGACGTCATAGGGGAGGGAGGATTCCGGCACGCGTCGGATAGACAGGTGAAATTCACTCTCTGCCGTGGTTGATGAACCAAGCGAAAGAGATGGTCGGATTTATGAGAGCAGTATTTCAGTGGGAACGTGGCATTAATGTGATCAGAATGTCGTCTAAGGCATGGAAACATGCTAGTTGCTGGTCGTCAGCTTTTAGAGCCTAAAAAAACTTACGCGACCCACCCACCCCCTCCCTCACTTAGAGAAATCATTAAGGAATATGAAGTGAAACACTTTGCTCTTTCCACACACAAATTTATAAAACTACAGTCGACATGTTTCGCGAAACATGTCGACTGTAGTTTAATAAATTTTGATGTGGAAAGTGCAAAGTGTTTCACTTCATATCTCATAATGGATCTCCACAAAGTATCTACCTCATCCATCCAATTCATGAAATCATTAAGCGTAAATTTTTCGTTTTTGCTCCCGCAGGAATATGATTAATGGTGAAAATGCCGAAAGTATAAAATTTTATACTTTCAACGTTAAAAATTTGAGCATTGTTAGACTAAGAATCCGTGTTAACATTACAAAACCGCATAAAAATGCATGCTTCATATTAACTTTTTCTTTTGTAGGCTAAATGGCAACGCAGGAGTTTGTGTTATATAAACATTTTATTACGTTATGCTATTACTTGATACTTTTGTGACAGCCATAACGTTTGTGAGCGCTAACCATGTAACCATTTTTGCTCATCTAAGAATGAGATGAATGGTGAAAATTCGTAAGGAATCTACACATTAGAGAAAAGTTGGACTAAGAATTCATGTTAACATTACAAAACCGCGTACGAAAGCAGGCTTCGTATTACCTTATTCTTTTGTAGGCTAGTTGGCAACGCCGGAGTACTATATTATGTTATAAATATTTTATTACATTATGTAATTACATGGATCCTTAGTGACATCTGTAGTGGCAGATATAGTGTAAGTAATCAAGTAATGCTGAATCTTTGGAGTTGTATCTTCCGCTACATTTTTTCGATATTTATTTAGACCTTCATAATAGATGCGTTAGTTACATTAAGTGATATTTCTTTCTCCTACAACATATCAACAATTTGCAATTTTTGCAAAAAAATTCTTGCTAAAAAGCAGTGCTTTTTTCATTTCCACCGTAGCAAAATATATGAAAAGGCTTTTATGATGGGTAATTTCACATATTTTGAGAATTATATCACCTAAATTTCCGTTGAAATTATTATGCATACGTACCCATTAACTTACGCCAATAAAACCGCTCTTTTGTCCGTGAAAATATATTTTTTTAGAAGATTTCTATAGGAGTACACTTTGAGCAGAGTTATTTTGTGAAATAGGATATTTAGTATTCTGATACGGAATGGCTGATCACGGCTTTTCCCAGCATTCATACTTAGCCGTCGCGTTTTCGCGTGCTTGAAAATTTTCACTTTTCATTTAATCGCGAAAAACAGATAGCGCCTTTAAAAAATCTAAAAGCGTGAAATACTTACTCCAGGAATAGTAATCTTTCGATTTAGGCAATAAAAAATAATAAGAAACCACCCTATTACACGAATTATCACGTTGATATTATTATATAAAACGCTGCGCAGAACCAATTGGCAAACAGATAGACCACCAGGGTAGAGTTTGGGACCCCTGAAGGCCAGTTACGATGAATCTACCAGCATAAAATTAACCTCTCAATGCAAAAATATAATTGTCTTAATTTCATGATCGGTGTTACGGCGACGAATTCTTTTCATCTCGAATACACTAATGTGCATTTGTATAATCAGGAGATTATATCCGTGCGTAATATTATCCGGTTAATTCTGTACTCGTCGTTGGTAGGGAAGGGAGAATGAAGGAGTTCAAGGGTGTGGAGATTAGGATATGCGCGTAGAGGGGACGTGTAAATGATCCTGTGACAGCATTCCTTTCGTATGTGGGCTTAAATTTCTACGCATATCCTCTTCATAGCTTCCTTCCTCAGTGTTTGAAGCGGCTGCGTATATTTCGCTTTCTCATGGAACCAGCCCTGAGTTAAATATATGATCATCGCGCTATAAATGCTACTTGGGGATTCCATCGACAACTGCCCTCAGCTCATTCAGCCCTATTTTTGCGTTCAAACAAAGTCCTCGCATTGACGTATCCGATTCTTAATTGGCGCACGAATTTTCACTCGTACGGTATAAAGGGTGTGTAGGGTGACTTACCCTTCCCTGGTTCGCGGGGGGGAGGGGATTAGGGGCGCGAGACTGGTAATCAAAGGCGAGGATTCCGAAATGGTTGGAATTTCCATTTGGGTGGCGATGAGCAACGGGAAGGATTTCATTGAAAGGGGAAAAGATGAGGCCGTTTGGACGTGAGAGAGCCTCCGTCGTGGATTTCCGAGCTCTCAGTGTTTGAGGGAGTGGGAAGTTAGCTTTGGGGATTGGTGGGGAAGGGTAGGGATGGAGTTTAAGGGTTTGGAGTCAAGGATATGTGCGTAGAGGGGACGTGTAAAAGACCCTGTGACAGCATTCCTTTCGGATGGGGACTTAAATTTCAACGTATCTCCTCTCCCATTGCGATCCTTTAAGGAATTTCCATGCAGTTTCTCCTCCACCCTCTTCTGTCCCTCATGGACGGATTCTCATTTTATTTCTGAGATTATTTTTTGTGATTTTTTTAATGCAGGTTTATCATGAAATAATGGTGTGGTTCTGAAAATGCTTAAATGAAAACAATGTAATAGTAAATGTCGCTTATCTTCATCAGTCCCGGGACATATCTATAGTTATTTTTTGCATGAATTTCATGTTTTCTGATTAATTAAATGATAGATTAACAATCAACATTGGCGATTTCTGTGAATCATACTTCTGTATGATGCTATCATCAGTAAGGACGCACTGAAATCGTTGCAATAAATACATTTCACTAAGCTAAGCTGTGAAAAAATTCAAACGGCGATGTGTTCTGTCCAATATGCGAGGAAGAAAGAGGTTATAAAGAATTTCATGAGACCATTGCTCTATATTGTTATAACGGGGTATCGTTACATCCATAATAAATGTTTTCCCCCATGTATGACAGGATTGCCGGCTAATATCCCGTAAATGGTCTTTATTTAAGCAACGGATGCGTAACATTTAACCATCGTCCCACCCTGTCCATCAAACTGGTGGAAAGGGAAGGATTTTAGGATCAACAGTAGAAATATGTGGTGATGACACACGTAAGAGCAACTAACGAGAAGGTAAAGAAAGGTTCAGGGGCCGAGATCGCCGTAATTTTTTTATAAAAGAGGAGATAATTCGCCAAGGGGCCAACTAATTTTTCGCACTAGCGGGGAATATCGTATCATCTGAACTCATCATATACTGGGAAATTAGCATTGACGATCATAGGAAATTCTAATGGACCAGCAATTCACCTCATTATAATCGGGATTTCGTTACATGCGTGATCGTTATTATAGATTTTAACTATACTTAAAGTTTACGTTTATTTCATTTTTTGAACTTGTCTTTTCAAACGGATTTTTCCCATAGTTAATAAATTTAAATTTGTGATCCTTAGTCGATCGGCAAGAGAGAAACCCGGCGTCGACATTAGCCTCGGCGCCAGGCGCTCGAAAGGCGCCAAGGGGACCATGGCTTAACGTCCTATTCGACGGGCGGAGTGCTGCTGGAAGTGGCCTCCTCAAGACATCGTGGATCGGGCAGCCTCAGAAAAATCACCACCATCCTATTCCGACGTTTCTCTCCTCTCTTTTTTCACAGCTTAGCTTAGTTGAATGTATTTATTGCAACGATTTCAGTGCGTCCTTACTGACGACAGCATCATACAGAAGTATGATTCACAGAAATGGCCAATGTTGATTGTTAATCTAGCATCTAATTAATCAGAAAACATGAAATTCATGCAAAAAATAACGATAGATATGTCCCGGAAGTGATGAAGATAAGCGACATTTACTGTTATTCTGTTTTTATTCGGCGGTATCTCTCTTGCCGAGCAACTAAGGGCTGACACATTGAAATTTTATAAGTATGAGAGAAAAAAAACTGTTTGAAAGGATAAAATTCGCTATTTCTTAAAAATGCTTATCGAACAATTTTCCGGTAATTTTATTGATTGGATCGCATTGAGTCATATTAAAGTTCTAAATAGTTTAAGAGAAGAAAAATACAATGGCAGGGCTTCTACAAGCTTACATTTGACGCCAAAAATAATGTGACCACCTGCGATTACGTGCAACTTTCCCAGCCGCTATTTGCATGCATCTTGTAAGTAGACAATATTTTTTCACAGTTCTTTCCATGGACAACTGTTCAAATTGTCGTAATCATATTTACACGTTTGCTTTTTCATCTCGGTGATTCATTTCATTTGATAATCATCATGGTGAAAATAGAATATTATTCTTCCTTGGAAACGAATCGTGTATCCCATAAATCTATCGGAAGACCATTTTCCTCTGTAGTACTCTCTCATAATTTTTAGAAAAATTAAGTGTGCAACCATAATCATGAATGGATGCATATAGTGAAGATATTTTGCATAGTGAGATCTTTAAAATGCGTCGTTACATTAAAATCCGTGCTTTTGAAATGCGATGTGCGAACTTTTCAAATCGTTACGTAGGTAAATAGAACGTTAAAATTAATAATTATTTATTTCTTACCTTTTTACAGTATTTTTTCAGCATATTTGAAACAATTAATGAAAGAATTAGGTCAAATATAAACTTAATTAAATAAAGCCCGAAGATAAAAACCAGTTTGGAGGAAATTAATTGTTGCCGTGCAAATACAAAGTTAAGTAAATAATATATGTGCTAGATTTACAACAGTGCTACACCACCAGGTATCACTATTTACAAAGTTATCGAAAATCTTTTCAATATTATTATAGTGGAATAACAATCCATTGACCTATCTTAAGAACAATATATTATTTCCAGCCCCTATTTCTATTTTTACATGCTGTGGAAGTAGGTAAACATTTTTGGCTCTAAATTAACAAAGATTCTTTGAAAGTCGGTAATAATATGGGCTTGGGGGCGAAAGATTGAATTGGATACGTTACATTCGTATTTTATTGTCACTATGCTAAGAAAATTACCTCTTCGCACGTGCACAACTCTTTAATAATTTATGTAAACATGAACAGCGTAAAAGCGAAATTCTCTGCTCGCGAATAATTGGTATTATATGATGGAATTGATTTTTATAAGAAGGAAATTGTTCTTACTTTCTTCTGTTGAACCAAGCCAGGCTTATCAGAACAATTATACGCACTTCCCCTTCAAACCATTCCATAGCTTATTTTTGCATCTAAAATTATGTTTGTCTTAGAAATGCTGCAAGATATTTTTTGATGGTGAAAATACAGATTGATCAGAAATTGTCTCAGAACCAATTCCACAGCACATAGTTGCTCATTCTACTTTAGCGCGGTCCAAATCCACCACAAGGAACTTGAGGTGAGTTTTTGAGATTGATAAAAACATACTTCTCATGGCTAGCAACAGTACAGACTGCCTTGTTATATGATTAACTTCCAATTTATCTTATATCTATTACATAATCATACATTAAATACTTGGTTTTTTCACTCAACGACAAACTATTGTAGCCAAACCACTTCCTTATAATTTCAAGTCTTTATCTAATATTTTCCGACCTTACATAGCTTTTCAAACAGAATATAATGGTTTAATTAGTGAAATGCCTTTTTAATATGCATGAACAAATTAGCGGTGTACTTGTTGGAATTCGAAAAGTATTTCGACAACTCACGCCGCTTAAGTGATTCATGTTTGATATCTTTGAATTATATTATATTATTCTTAAGACGTAATTGGCCTGCAGTTGAATCGTGTCCTGTGAAAATCATCTCATTTTTATATTCTTTCAAAACTGACTAGCTGAAAAAGAATCACTTTATTCATTTCTTTGTGTGTTTTCCATTAATTTTTTCCTCCTCCCCATGCCCATATCATCTTTCCCCTTTTCTCTCTTGCCGCTTTTCTTAGTCGGAGGAAAAATTCGATATTTCTTTTGCATTCTCACGAATTCCGCCAGGATTTTGTTTCCATTCCCTTCTTCCTTTTCGGGACGATCCCTTCCTTTCCACCCCCCCACTCCACTTTCCACATTTTATCCCCCCTCCTCCAAGATACCGCCCCCACCCCTTCCACACCCTCTTTCCCCTCCCACCGTCTTACGTTACGACTAAAGGAGTCGCACGAGAAGTTATATACGTTCCTTTGGCCTGACAGGGGCTTTAATTTCTATTTTCCCGCCGTCTCCCCAGCTTAATTTCAACACGGGATCTTTCCTGGTGTTCTCTTCAGACAGCGTTTTAATGAATTCCTTTGCTCCCCCTGCTGAAGTGAGGGGGTAAAACTCCCCCCCCCATTCTTACATCTCTTCAAACTCCTCCCCGTATCCGTCTTCTTTGTTCCATCCTCATTTTTGCTTCCTTCTCCTACATCCTTTATTCGCTCAGCCCTTTTCGTTTTTGTGAAAAAAGGAATGATATGGGGTCTCCCGGATATCAGGCACCAAGAATGTGCTCAGTGCATCCTCGACTTGAAAC
This sequence comes from Ischnura elegans, assembly GCF_921293095.1. Classification (NCBI taxonomy): domain Eukaryota; kingdom Metazoa; phylum Arthropoda; class Insecta; order Odonata; family Coenagrionidae; genus Ischnura; species Ischnura elegans. The sequence goes on along the minus strand of NC_060256.1, from coordinate 82,470,161 downwards.
GTGGGACGGTTTGGATTCAAGGCCGGTGTTGGGAGGTAGTTTCGCGTCTGCGCCATTAAAAACAAATAATTCTCGCGTTTGTTCTAAAAAAAATGGTTTTACTATCATTTTTACATTTTTATGTCGGCCGAAATGTAACGGTATGGTATACAGAGTGTTAAATACACCAAGGATGAAGTTCTCCAAGATATTTGACTCAGTCGGGATCAAAATATTTCTTTATATATGTTTCTTATATATTTCTTCATAGTCAAATATTTTCTCATAGCGAACTTCATCCATTGGTGCATTTAACTTTGCACCCATGCGCGGGACTGCGTACAAAGCCACTTGTTTCTGTAGTGTATACAGAATGTTTCTTAGCGTCTCAGAGTAGAGCAGTAAAATTTTTTCGTAAGTATCATTCTTACACCTACACTCCGAGACGCTAATAAATATATTAAAAACTAAGGTCAAGAGAAAGAAGATAGAAATCGGTATACAGAATGTGCCCAATTCCAATTTATATACTTGTAAGTAAATACTTGCTCCAGCTATTTGAGCTGATCGTGGGACCTTTATCATATAACAAACTTGATTTGACTTAAGTGAAGGTATTAAATATTTAGTATCTCCACATTGAAACGTACGCGCGCCTACAACTTATTCATATAGTGATCTAAATTATATGTCGTTATTTCACATTTCCATTAAGTAATTCCAACTGAGTGACCGTTCAGCTGAGAGATGCGCTGTAGGTGGGTATCCGGTTATTGAATGAATGGTGAAAGTTTGGTCGCTGACGGGACGATGAAGAGCGTTACATCAGTTTTTTGCAGTTAAAGCAAATTAATACTAGTGGTAATCATTATTTTTCCAATTATTTTTATCTTAGATAATTATTGCCGTGAGAGCCGGCATAGGAGTGCTTTTTCATAAATTCAGATTCCAATACTTAGTGCCATCGCAGCTCTGTAAGTGAAGATGAAAAATTGCTTGCTACTGAAGAGGAGAAAGAATGCTCTGGTGAAATAAAGTTTTTGGGAGCAGAACTCTATTGGTTTTCCTTTTTTGTGTTACATATTGCATTTCATTCCGGAATGGAATGCGCATTTCATGAATTCGTGCTTTTATAACGTATGGTAATATGCTACTATTTATAAATTCATTTTAAACTTCCCATAAAAATGGTGAATTTTTTTTTAATTGGGTACAATAAACACATAAATTTTAAAGATTAACAAAAAACATCAGCAGAAAATAGCATGTAAAATATAGACATGATATGGATCAACGGAATGCATAGAAAATGAGGGACATAGTATATTGGGTGGCTGAGGAGGGAGGATTAGGTCAATCCAGGGCTGGGAAATAAGAAAGTTGTAGGCTTTGGGGAGACGATAGGACAGGGAATGCTGGGATATTGATAGCTGATAATTTGGAATCGTAAGCAAGAGACTTTTGCGTGTGGTACGAGGAGTAACATGTCGCGGAAAGGGCATTGGGAGTACCACTTCACCAGCATCTAATAAGTACCATGGAAGCCACCACCAGGGTGTGTGGCATAGGGTGATTCCACAACAAGCATGCAGCACTCATCCTATGCTTAATCAGAAACGTGCTGGTTCGCCAGACACAGACCAACCACGTAGGACAATGGAACGCGATCAGACCGGAAACTAGGAGAATACCAAGGACAGGAACATGCTACCATGTAAATAAAACTACTATTTTGAAATAGAAAAACGACAAGTTAGCGTAGTAAGTGATTCATGGATGAGTTATAATATGCTAAAAAATTAAGCAGATATTTAGTATTTACAAATATAATAAATTATTAACTATACATGCAGAGCCTAATTAACTTGTCCAATTCGAACAATCGGTGAGCTTAACTATTGCAAGTGCTATGGTTCCTTATTGCACGCGGGAAAAACGACATCTATACTCCACATTTACTTTAACTTACTAAGAAATAAAATAATAAAATATATACAATTTTGAAAACCAATATTCCAGTTCTGAGGCCACTCTCATTCTCTTCCGATGGATCGTGACTTCACCCCGAAGATGCGCTACGCTATTTTATGTAATCGCAGAATCAACTCCTCACTCGCCTTAAATTACTTCCTCATATTGTGGTCTCACATGTCTCAAACTTATACTTTTTTTTAGATCCTTCATTTCACTTCTAACATTTTAGAGAAAGGCTGGTATTACCTGAAGAGTAGAGGTAGTGGTAAAACCTACCTGAAATTTATAATTTTATTTATTTTGATATTTTAAATGACTGATATTACTTTGAATCTGAAATTTATTGGCACGTAAATATTTTTTTTTCTTTAAGCTATACTGACTCGTATTTGTGGATAGGTGTCACAGTAATTTAACAAGGACCTGAGAGTTTGAGTTGGAGAACTTGAGTTTTCCTTCATGTTACAAGTCGTAAAGGTTCTTTTATCCTGGAAGCATCCATCAAAAATTGATATATTTTGTCCCCATTGTACAAATTTAATTTTCATGTTCACTCTCTAGTGTTGGATTATTAATAACACAGGCCAACAATGAAAAAACGTTTTTACTGAAAATACTTTATTCTTATGTTTTTAAAGTTGCTGAATCCAAATATGATGGTTTTAAAGCTGTATCACCCACCATTTATTCACATTTTACAATTAAATTTATGAAATCAAGCAATATGGTTTGAATTTAACGGCTTTTTTATAGTTATAATAAAATTGAAAAAGTAGGTCTAATGAACGAAGATAATGGGGGATTACTGTTGGTACTTCACCGAGAAGTTCAGCAAGCGATTCATCGCAGAAAAAGCTACACAAGAAGCTTCAAGGAAAAAAGGGAAAGAAAATGTAGACCAATTCCAGTTGACAAGTGAACCCTGTATTATCATGCTGTAGTAAATACAAACAATTTTATCACGATGTAGTGAACAGTAAATACAGACAATTTTATGATGTAACACAGTGTTTCATTGATTTCCCTATATACCGTATAGGGGTATTAGACTAAATATTAAATAGGTACATATTGATTGGAAATTATCGGTGATACAAAAAAACTAAGGCCAGTTTTGGATTCGGCACATAAAAATCTATAATGATCAGCTATTAAAATAAAAAAGTTTTCAAACAATATTTTTTTGTTGGCCTGTGTAATTATTGTCTTCTTTATCCTGGAGGTCTCTTGTTTTCCGTTTCATTTTCTAGAGCCGTAAGGTTAAATCCTCACTAGCACTAAATCCGTAGCCAACTCACTCTATCTTGTGTTTTCTCCTTAAGTCCAGCAAGAGTTTATAGCGTAACAGAAGAGTGGCGGGTACTTGCGTGCTTATGGCTCATTGGATGGTCTCTCTTAGCATTTACGCTTTCCCGGGAGCGGACCCTGCGAAAGGGTCTAGCGACTTCAATGTGGCTGTTAACTCAGACCCCGATGGAAAAGGGAAAGATAAGATCCTACAAAAAAAAATCCGCTCCCTCGTAAGTTAAAATTAAAATCGCGGAAGTTTCCGCCCTTGTTTTCATGAGTTGATGACGTCATATAGTACTGGCTCATTTACTCTTTTTAGACAAACCTAATATTTAGAGTAGCAATCGCTCACAATATTTGATATAACAAAAAGCGATCTGAAGTCAATGAACAAGGCCGATGAGTAGCGGAGAAATGAGGAACCGCTTGTCATGAGTAGGTATGTGGCGTCATCAACTTATTTGCGAAGGGGTCAAGGCCGTTGATTTTTCTTTACGAACTGCTCCAGAAGTAGGCGGTATCGGAAAAATATGAATCTTTTGTTTTTAAGCGCCCTAACTATCTTCAATATAATAAGACGGTAAAACAAAAGTAGTGTTACTTTTGCACCACTATACATATTTTGAATTATTGTCACTCTCTAGTGTGTTATTGTGTATATTAACCTTTGGTGTAAAGGAAGTTTCCAATGGTAATTTTCTGGAGTCGTAAGGTCAATTCCACCTTGGCTATTAATCCGTGGCAGAGATTCTATATCTTTTGTTTCTTCTCGACCTCCAGTATGAGGTTATAGAGTATCAAAGGGGTCTCGTGTGTTATTCTCATTGGATGGACCCTATTATCTTAAAGTCATACTCCAGATTCCGAATTCTCCATTTCAATACGTAAATCAGAGACGAAGATTAGTATTCTCCTGAAGAGGATGACCTGGGTTAAAGTACTAAACTAAATTTAATGTCAAGTCGAAGTAATAATTTTTAGCGACTCATTTGGAAGTTGTTTTTATGGGGGAGATATTAAATTAAATCAGAATTGAGTCATTACAGCTATTTAGTTACCAAAAGCACTACTTTATCTCAACAGTTAACACCACGCTGGTTTAAAAAAAAGAAACTCAATCGGAAGTTTAGCATGATTTTCGCCAATTTACACTGCTAATGTCATTACCTATCGGTGGATTGTTAATATTTATTTTTTTTAATCCTGACGGTCTCAAGTGTTCCATGTCATTTTCAACGACTCACTTGCATTAAATCCGTGGTGAAGTCCCTCTATCTTGTGTTTCGTCCCAAATACCGGCGAGAGTTTATTGCGTAAGAGAGGCGGGTACTTGCTTGCTTATGGCTCATTGGGCGGTCCCTCTTAACGTGGACGCATTCTCTCTGGAGCGGCCCTTGCGTAAGGGCCGGGCGACTTCAATTGTCGCTTTAAAGGGAAGTGGGAAGGAAACATCTCACACAACTACGCTCAGAATTCTCCCGCGTTTCTCTCACTCCAGACCTTTTCCACCGCTCCTTCCAAATCCCCTCCCATTTCACGAATTTTAACCTCGTCATCAGAGGCATTATCATCGCGGCACGTCATTCAAAATCCCTTAACTTGGTCCCCACTCGCCAGGCCCTCACTCCAAAGAGCTTCTCACGACTCCCTCGCCTTCCCAACAATATCCGCCCGTTCTCCCTCTCGTCTACATTTCTGAATAAAAACACACACTTCCTCTATCTTTTACTACCTCTCTCTCTCTCTTTCCATTTTTGCATATTTTTTTCTCGCGTTTTGCCGCCTGACCCCTGCGACTCTTCTTCCTTCTCTCTCTCTCTGTCCTTCATATTTTTTTAATTTCATTTTGTCTTTCTCTCTCTCTACCGTCGCATTTCAAATTATCCTTCGCTTGCAGTCACTCCCCTTCCTAGCCTCTCGCACCGCTCGTCCTCCTACCTTCGTGAGAGATTGTACGCAGGGCCGCTGCCGGGGTGTTGGGTGTGCAAAAGGTCGAGGGAAGTCGCGGCTCCTCCCTCCTCAAGCGCTCCTCAAACTGTCATCCATTCTCATTTATTCAGCAGCACTAAGCACACTCAACGCTAAATTGAACCCCATCCCTTTCCACCCATCTCCTCGCCAACTCAGGGACCCCCTTTCCCCCCCCCTTGTCGCCCGAAAGAGACGCCACCTCCGACCAAATGCAATTTAAAAATGAGAAAGTTAAAAATGTAAGGACTGTGCCATCGTCTAAAGGGTATCCCTTTGAGATTCGGATGAGATGAGGGAAATGGTTATATTCAGTTTATTTGTAGCTCTTCTTTTCGGGATGGCGGTGTTGCCTTCCTATTTTAAATCTGTACAATGCTGTCAAGTAACTCAGCGTTCCGTGAAATTACTCCGCTACGTTTTTGTCCTGGTTTTTTGCTACCTGCGATGTGTCTAATTGTTTTTTTTTTATACTTTCCTGAAACGAATTAGCTGTTTATTACGATTCTTCATTATTTTTCTCCTAATAATAAGCATATCTGATTTGGAAATGGAATTTAAATGAAAGAGTATTTCATCATAAGCTAGTCTTATCGCATTGCTTTTCGAAATTAACTTTAGCTGAAAAATGAAAGTGACAGCATTAAAAACTTATAGAGGAAGTATTTTCCATTATTCTGCTTTGCTTTTTTTGTCACCTAATTTATAAGAAGATAAATTTGACTTTTGTGAAATACCAGAAACATTATTAAAATCGTATTATACTTGTAAAATCGTCCTTCTTGAGTAGGTTTCATCGGTTCATGGTGTTATTTTCATCTCTTTCCACTTAAGATAGGATCGCTGTCATTGGAAGAATTAGAACGTATGTGCTATCTTATAGAAATTAAATTGTCTAGAGACCTCATGAAGTATTTTCAATATCAGCTTAGCAAAATGACATTACCACCGCGTATGAAATGCACATCCGTAATTATTTCATTCTGTTGGTCGGTATCATCGAAAGTTTCAACGGTTGGTTGGGCAAGGAACATATACAGCATAAACTACCATGTAAATGGCAGCCATAATCTTAGTAATCACACAGTCACATTTTCCTCTCTTGTATGGAGGCAAAGGTCCTGATGATGCCTTGACGGTCGAAGTTACACTTAATCTTGCAATCATTGTGATAGTAGGTGTTAATGGTTACGATTCAAAAGTTGGGTTGCAAAATATTATACTTTAGAGGATGAGTTAAGGGAAATATTCGCCGAAGTATATTTCGTGGTGTGGAATGTTACTTTATAATTTGATAATATTTCTCTTTCAAAGATGATCTAATTGTAAGTCTACTGCAAGTGTGAATTTTTATAAACCACTCACACTTATTTTTTTCCAATTGATGGTATATGTATTCAGTAATAAAAGAACCTCTATAGAAGAATTAATTAAAGTACAAAACTTTTGCTTAGAAAAATCCATCTGGGGATAGAATCATTGGTGATGAATAAACTATAGCTACTTCTAATGACTTATTTTAGTAGTTTCCTTAGATAAGCTAAAAAATGTCTTGCATAAACATTCTTATGAATGTGATTCTATAAGAATTTTCTCTTTTTATTTTGGTGACAAAGTGAAGTTGTATATTTAAGAGAGTTCGTTTGTTTTTCCTGCAAAAATATTCTTAGGCATATTAAAATAACCTTACATCAATTTAGAGATGTATTTTAAAACCAGTTGGTTCCCAAAAAACAAGTGTTTTACCTAGCAGGGTACCTAATTTCCAGATATACAGATAGATATTGTATGAATCTAAAATCTTTGGTCGACATTAAAAGAAAAGTGAAAGAGTGCTTAATAAGTAAAACTGTAAACTTGTAATCTCCTTAATTTAATTGGAAACGTGCATAATATATTAATTCTCATATTTTTGTTTCAAAGCTCCTAAAAATTTTTGTGCCATGTTATTGTTTTTTTGTATATGAAGTTGTAACTTGTAATGTAATATAAATGCTATGCTTTCTATGTCGCCACTGTGTAGGAGAAATGGAACCTTCTGACAAGCCATATGGCTTAGAAGGACCAAGTTTGTATATCCTAATAAAGACAATCAATTTTTGGAATAATAAGTTATAATTAATATTTGCACTAACAAGCTGCTGATATAAGTCATCGGTTACTCAAGGTCGATCGAAATAGATAGTTAATTTAGTATACATGTTCATCCAAGACTTGAACTACTTTCGCTCCGCTATGTGTGGTCTATGATGATCGTAATAATTCAATGACTCTTTGCTTGTTACAAGAGGACAAGACGCAGGCTGCGGAGGTCTTTTTACCGCAGGGAAAGACGCGGTTACTCTTCTCACTCCGTCCTGGGGTTTTAATTTTTAATTACGCTCGCAAATCATCCCTCCTAATTTGCACGGAGAAACTCCCGGGGTGCTTTAATGTGACGGCCGTCACATTTTATGCCCTCTGACGAGTGCTGCTAGCGAGCGTGTCGTTAAAATTTACACGCGCCTCGTAAAAACAGAAGTCGCGCGTATTTTTAATATAACGAATAGCAGTCAAACCAATAAGGTCAAAGCCTTGAAATCGCTGCACGAGATGCAATAATTTCGCCGGACATGACAGTCACAACTGTTACGGGGGAGAAAAATCTCGAAAGGCAGTAAATGAGTGTCTTTTGGGATGCCGTACGTAACTTAACTACCTGCAGGGCGCGAATACTTGTGGGGGAAGGAAAAAATTGTTTTTATGTAAATACGTGCACTGCAGTGGTAAACTTAGCTTCTGCATAGTTTCCCGAATTCCGCTCTGCCACTAAATTATTCCATTTTTTTGTGGAGTTACTTGTGATTTTTACGGCTGTTTAAGTGGATTTAATTGCCTCCTTGGTCCGTTAAAGAGGTTAGAGGAACATTAAGAAGTCGTGCTTTCATGTTTAATGACCATCCTCTACTGAAGACGACCCTTTTTTTTTATTCTTCTATCCTCTTCAATCTCCGGTTTGAAAGGAAAGAGGGCGCAAGAAGCATGTTGGAGATGGACTTGAAGACCCCAACAATGCCCGCTGCTCAGAATCGTCGCATATTCCTTCCTGTTCGGAGATTCTCCCTGATAATACATACGTGGAGTGTAGTGCTTTACGGCACGGAAACATGAGCACTTAGGCGAGAGGACGAGAAATAAATGGAGGCGTTCGAGATGTGGGTATGGAAAATAATTGAGAAGGTGATGTGGACGGAGAGGAGGAGGAACGACGAAGTGCTGAACATGGTGGATGAGAAGAAGCAGCTTCTAGGAGAGATACGGAGGAGATAGAAGGTATGGATGGAGCGAGTACTGAGCACGGAGGGTATGTTGAAAACAGTAGTAGACGGTATGATGTTGGGTAGTCGAGGTAGAGGAAGGAGGGGAATAGGATATTTTTTAGATAGAATGAAAGAGAGTCCATGTAGGGAGGGCACGCTGTCGAATGTTTCTAAAATACTCCATGGAAACCTAACTTAATCTGTAGAATATTTTGATAATAATACATCCAGAAAGTAATGTCCAAAAGGTTGCACTTAGAACCGCCTCTTACATTTCTCCATATTCATCCGCTGCCTCAATGCTTCACCAAGATCAAGATTTCCTGAAATATGAAGGTGACTTATTGGTTTTGGTGCTTTAAATACATTTATTTAACCTTTCGAAAAAGGTTAATATGCAATTTATTTTTCGATTGGCCCCGCATGCCCCCCTTTCATTGAACCGCTGAATTACATTCATACTAAGGCCTATTTTATTGAATGATCTTCATAAATGTTACCTTCCCTTACATTTCCTTCCCCTCTTTCTAGTCAACTATAAATCACTAAAAAAAACATATCGTCGTCTTGGAAGGTGTTTTAGGAAATTGATAGGTATCAGAAAGTTAATATCAAATGGATAGTGCCTTTTGTGCCTTATAAAATTCTTCTTCCCTGTTATTCAACATATGAGAATTCTAAGACTATTAAGCATTTGGAATATTTCATTAGTAATGCGAGTAGGTTTGGCCAGCGTCGGTCAAAATCATTTTCATTTCATGTTTCCTGTGTCTAGTGATAGGAGAGTTACTTTTGGGGGCCGAAAAATCGCGGGAATTCTATCAAATTCTAGTTTGCTATAGTCATATTTTTTAGAGTTTTACACCCTTGTGACTACGTTAAAGCCCCTTTTTCTTTATATCTTGATTTGAGCATGCTAGTCATGAATTATAATTTGTAATTAAGAGAGAAGTGATTTAAACCTGAGAAAGAAAATAATTTTTCGTTATTTTAGCAGTGATTTTAGATTAAGGCCTACTTATCCTGAGTAATAGTGAATTATGAAGATATAGTTTTTATCGACTCTCCACAAAAATTATATTAATTTCTCTTTTTGTCGGGAAGGAAAAAAATATATTTTTTTCTTTTACGGCCTTCCTTCTTCCTAAGCTAATCAAATCAAACTTTACATCACTTAGGTATCTACTTTTCTTATGTTACCCAGTGTGGTCGAATTAAATGATGGCAAGTAAGCCCCTTTCACAAGAACTTAACTTTTCGTCATTTGACTTATTATAACCTGGACCATAACCTTTACCACATAAGTATTACCACAATATCTTCTCGTCTGCGGATGCATCGGGGTATCGATTTTCTAGGATTCTTTATCGTTCATAAGACTCTCGATGGATTTTACTATCATCCCTGCAGCTTCCTAATTTCAATAGAAATTTAACTTTACCTATTTCAATGAATGACTATGTCTAGATATGGCGTTGATGTGAGCCAGCATACGCTCTGCTACATTTTCAACTACGTAGGTATGCCAATTAAAATTAATTTTGATCAGATCTTGATTCTCTTACGAAAGTATCATAATGGTGTCGTGGAACACCGTATAGTTTCTACAGTGGGAAGATCATTAAAAATAATGAGCACTTGAAATCGATCGATTCCTTGAATCGATCGATTTCAAGTGCTCATTATTCGATTCAAGTGAATGCCGACTGCAAAAGTGACAGCCGAATGAATCAATCATTCGGCTTTCACTTTTGCTTCGGCTTTCATTTCTGTGAAAATTACAAAGGTTGTTTTGAGCTCTTCTTCCAATATTGCCAACGAGTAAAATAATTCACTTAAAAATTTATGGTATATTAGTAAAGGTTTTTGTATATTGGGTATATATATTGTATATATCACTATGTATATTGAGTAATGGAATGGGGAACTGTGTATAAAAAATGGAAATTCAGCTATAAATAATATATTTAATGAAGACACCTGCAGAAAGTCCTAAATGACTTAGCTGTGAACCACAGATTTTTTTACTTTACGTCCGTGAATATTTGTGTTGATAAAGACATCGCTATTATTGATTTCCTAAAACTTAAATTGTGGCATATTTGCCATTGGTTAGGGGAAGTAGCTTCCATAAGAGGGGAGAAGTAGGAGCCGGAAGCTGTGAGGAATGCTGTATGATGTATAAAGAGGGAATGGAGAGGAGGGAATAGTAAAAATGGGAGGGAAATAATGGACGCGGAATGAAAGGAGACAGGTGAACGACACAGCGCCACACCCCTGATTTACGGGCCAATAAAATGCCACCCTCTATTGCGGCGAGGAAGACCGATGCCATTGGGAACTGACTCCACTCAAATGCCATCGCCCTTCTGTGCGGACGGAAGCGAAGGATGGGTGCATGGTCGTGAACGAAGGACGAAGGCGAAGACTACACATTTTTATCATCATACACGACTTGGGACCATGCTTAGGGGGCGTCCGCTTTAGCTTTTATATACTCACGTATGCCATTCGGTGTGACGTCTATACAGTCTGTTAGGGTGGCCTCTTGGTTAGGCGTTAAATGGTACTAAAGCAAGAAGAAAAAACGACCTCCTTAGCACTCCTTACGTCAGCTCGACACTCCAGCTAATGAATGCTTCTTGCGTTTCACAGGATCGACACCTTAAGGGTCCATATCTTTACGGCCAGAATATGTTGTTACTCTCACACTCCTCATTATTTGTGAAGCTTATTTCGTTTATAGCTTATTTAAGGCCTTGACTAATTTTAAGCGAATAAGTAAAGGTCATCACGGCACCATTTTATGCCGGAGATTATGGAATGGTGATTTCGGGGAGTTTTTACAATTTCTTTTGAGCCCGGTATAAAAAAAATGTTTTCATTACAGAGATTTATGAAAAATTGCATTTAAAAAGAAAGAATGTTCAGAAATTTAAATTATTATAATTTCTTTTACCTCAATAACATTTCAGTTTAAAATGCTCGTTAATGTGTTACAAAGTTCTCCTCATCTTTGAAGATCGTTATAACATTATTCCTCCAGGTCGTTATATAATTATCCATCCTACCATTCCTCGGTCTCTAATATTCCTTTTCTTCAACTAGGATTAGTTCCAAATTTTCGATCGGTACTTACCCATACCATCCATTCTCTGAATATAACTTCTACCCAATTACTACTACTTCTATTTTTCATGTGACATCATAATAGCTTTGGGGTAGTCTCAATCGTTGAAATTGAGGTCGTATTTGAAGATTACATTGCATCAACATAATACCCTGCGAGCCACTTTGAGGGCGCTTGGTAAGGGATGAATCAAACACCAGAATGATGAAATCAGACACCAGCATGCAAGAGGATTCCCACCTGCAGAGCAGATCATAAAAATGTTACGCATGCCAACAAATTATACTTCCACATTCATGCAAAGGCAAACTGCCACTCAAGATCATTTATGTTCATGCCAAAATGTTGTTAGATTAAAATATTCCAAGATCAGTTCCAATCCATGAAAAACTTGTCAACTGCAAAGTTAGGTTCGATACAATAGATGAGGGTAGAGGTCTCCCGAGTGAGTATAGGCGTGTGAAATTCATACAATCACGCATGGGCGAACCTACTGCTGGGTAGCTGCCCCCCTTTATGAGCAAAAATTACAAAATTCTTCCAGAAGGAAAATCAGGAATGGATTGAAACGAATGTTTTCAACAAATTTCCTTTAAACATACGAAAAACGGTGTAAGTGTAAGACATGCGACTAAAATATAATTTTTTTTTCGTGCAAATAATTCTGAAAACTACAAAAGCGCTGTTATAATTTTTCTTAAAATGCTGGTTTCATTCACCTTATCCGCGCTAAAAACTTGAGTGACCATGACTTGCCCCCCCTAGTTTTGATTCTGGGTACGCCTTTGCATTCAGAGCAGGAGGTCAGTTTCCATGGGTCACCGCCAACTTTGATGATATCCGTTTCGGGGTATGCGAAATGCGAAGGCTTCACTTGGGATCCGAATCCTGAGTATGTAAGTAGTGAATCGCACCACTCATACAACACCACGCTATTAAAAAAATTTAAGCTTATCGCTTCTCAATTAAATCGGAGTGCGAAGCGGTCAAGGGAAAGGAATTTTAAGGTATGAAATTCAAAAATATATTTCTCAGTTCAAAGAAATATACCCTCATCTATATAAACCAGTGTTATACTTGAAGCAATGAATGACGGAGTGCTTCATTTTGGTAATATAATCAATGGGTACTCAAAGAAGTGTGAGGAAGTGGTCACCTATTTGCTGAAGAGAGTTCTTATATCAAAGTTCAGAGATTTCATGATACAGAACTACAAAATGACGTTGTTAACAACATAAAGATTATGTTTATTAATACACCACCGTGCGGAGATTAATTTTTTTCAGTATAAATTTTATTCATCAAATTTTGGAATCTTTGGCAATTATTTTCAAAGTTTCAAGCTGGTTTTCTGAAAAACAATTATGCGAAATAAGATTGATGGATTTGCATCTTGAGACCGTCTTCAGTATTTCATAACCTTGCGTGTAATTTGTAATCAGGAAACATCACAGAAATGTGAACTCATGCTTTTATTAAAAGGTAGCCGTTAAAGTCATTTGTAGTCCTGCTCTTTAGGAAAGTCGAATACAAGTAAGAATAAAATGCAGTTTTTATGTGAAAGCTAAAAATTCGATCTGGTGCGATATTCATCGCTCCAAGTTACGGTATATTATATTTGCAGTGGAGAGAAGATAATTTTAATTACTTGCTGTTTGAGGTAGAGTTATCGCGGTTGTTAAATACGAGAGTAATTATGCTGGAGTCGATGTTTACACCATAAACAAGAGAGTCGACCACTGGATGATTTTATATCTCTTGGCGGCCAATTTTTATTCTCACGCGTTTAATTTTACGACTTTCAGTGTAGCAGACTGACCTAAGTGTGTTTTTCTACGACAATGTTTTCTTCGGTGACAGAAGCCTATCGTTTTTTTAAGGGCTGCGATCATTTTGGCTCGCTGGCAAATTTACAGCCGCTAAACCAGTTTTTGCTGCATGGAGGAGGTGCGGCGAAGAAAGGATGAGGTGTTTGAATCTCCTGCGCCCTGCTCGGTGGGCCCTTTTATATTTCAGACCTCGCGGCATTTTATTGCATTGTGCGCGCGCGGAAATAAAAAATGAGGAATAAGACCGAGAGGCAATTAGGTTCGCGAGACCTCCCCCACGCACTGGCACGTCGTAGAGCAGATCGAATCTACAGGGTGCTAGAAAACCAACTCCATCTGTTAACACTTCCTTGAAGGTCTCAAAGGCTGTGCCCAGGTGTGGGAGAACACTTTCCATTAGCGAGGAAGGTGGCATTTCCGTCACTACTATTTCTTAGCGGAGCCATTAAAACGGGCGCTAAGCAGCGGTCGCCCGCGTCGCCCGCCTTCCTCCAAGGAGCCCGATGGAGGAAAGGGAGACGCTACGCCCGGGAGACATTCGTTATTTTATTGAAACTGCATAAAATCTCAAATGGGTTCTTGTGCTCGACATGACGGAAAGTTTTACGTCCCATAGAAATCACCCACTAGTTACCTATTTTGTGCGTGCAAAACGACCTCTTTTATAGTTTAGGTGCTTGAGTAGCGGGTTATGCGTTCCAATAAATTTGGTTTAAAGCATGCACACCGTCGGCTTGAAGTTGGTTACTACTCTTACAGAATCTCTAGTCTTGAGCTCCTTTCACTCTTAAGAACTAACTAGAAGCTGTTTATATACTCTTATGGGGTGATGATTACTTATCTCGTAATTTTTTTCCGAGTGCATAAAAATTTTTCGTGGTATCGTATCTGGCAGCGGCAGTTTTTCATAGAGAAGTCGCGATATTTCGCAATTTTTATGTCATATCGATATTCGCTTCTTATATGAGATTATTTATCCTGAAAAATTATTCTTAATAAGCATGTTTTTCAGACCACAAGAACTGAGCTTAAAGAGGAAAAAGAGTATACCAAACAGACTCGTTTCTTGGGGCTTAATAGTTTTGATTTGAGGACAGTCTATCATCAAATTTTACTACCATCGGCAGGAAATATTTTTAGAATCAATTTTATCAATCTTAGAATGTATTGAATAAAATATAATGAGAAAGGACAAAATGGCGTTTTCTATAACTAAGAGGAATTCCATTTCTTGGAGATGCATGTGTACAACATAAAATGTCAAAAAATGAATTGATCCAAAAACCATCCAAGTGAATGCATGGGTTTAAATTCGCCCGACGGATGTAGTATAGTTGGTTTATTATACAGTGGCGTCGTTAAGTGCCAAGGAGAATCGGAGATCATGTGGACTACAATCATAACAGAGATTGTTGGGAGATTTTGTTATATATTTTTGAGAATTAGAAGATTTATTATCAGAATATCCTCAAGTGACAAAAATATTTATTATATGATTGGTAGGTATAATTTACTGGTTCCCTATGGATTGCATTAAATTTTTATCAGAAATGAGGAAAGATTCAGACTTAAGAAGTCCAGTGACCCTCAGATCATGAATAATAAAAGTACAACGGGCCTGGAGTGGGCGGTTATGGATATGGTCAAATTAATAATAGATCGCTTTTGCTCTGAAATTGAGATTATTGCCCTTTCAATGCAGTATCAATTGATGCATACAATCAATCAAATTACGAAGTAACTCGCTCAATTTTTCGATTAAGATTATCGGCAATTATGTGCTTGGTGAGCTATATTTAGAGCCAGGTACGTGAATATGAGCTCCAGCTATATTATACTCTTGCCAAGGGCACCACAGTGCTAATGAGGATTGAAAAATCTGTGTTGCAAGGAAACATTACTAGGGTCGGGTAAAGAATTTTGACACGACTTGCTTAGGAGTTAGTAATAGCCAGAGTCTCAGAGGCTTTTTATTGTGGCTTAATTATTTTGAATATAAGTAATATGATTTTTTGGGTGATGTAGAAGATGTATTAGCAATGATGAAATTCCCTGAGCCAACAGAGACGATTAAATTAATTAGATTATTAGTTGAGCGTATATTTACGCAAGGTAGTCTGTAATTCTATGGATATTTTCCGGAGAAAATACAAATTTAGCCAAAATTCACGTTTTTCCAAGTCCAAATCTCACCACCTGCTTATCGTTTTTACCGTATCTCGTCCATGTAGGAGGTTGAACGAGTATGCACGAGTAGATACAGAAATTCTCACATGCCGAACGCGAAGCTGCATTATTGCATGTTCTCTCACTTATTTTTCGCACTGAAACAACATCACACAGCTTTCTACATAAACATGTCATCACCACTGGGGTAATGATTCCTTCAACTCGTTGATTGCCGTTTTACGAATTTATTGAAGGGTGGTTATGTGTAAAATTGATGTAGTCTCTTGTTATCCTAATGAAAAAAACTGTAAAGAATGGCTGAATGAAACCCAATAGACCGGTCAATTTTCCTGAAACTGGATGGGTAATCGCAGATGTGCAATATGTTCCAATGCATTCTCAGAATTTATTATGAAAGTATTATATCGGCTATGAAAATTTTTAATGCCTTGGTTTGCCGGGCCTTCCACATTCAACTTCCGCAGTAACGTCTATTCCATTTCTTTATATCGATAGACCTTATTCCCTTGTATCTATTCCCCACCTACCTAATATTCTTCCCTCTCGGGTAATTATCAGCATCACCTCACCGCTTTGTGCTCCCGCCATTCAAACCTTCTATCTCCAACGAAACTATTCCAAAGTTTTCATAACTTACATTGTTTGGAACTTCTTTGCTCTTTTAGTATATCGATAGTACCGAATATTCTGTCATTCCAAATAAGGTTGCTCATTTTTTTGAATGCATAGAAACATTGTGAAAAGGATATGATATTACTATTTAAATTTGAATAATTATTCAATGAAACAAATATTCGAAAGGTTTATTCTTCACGTCGTAGATGCATGTATCATATACTTTTAATGAAAATACAGGGTGTGGCTAAAATTTACGACTCAGATTTCAGGACGAATTCCTGGCACGTATATGAAGACATTATGTGATATAAACATTAGTCCATAAACGTTTTGCTACCATACTACATATTACTGCCTGCAACACAGTAATCGGAGCAAACACACGACAACAAAAAGCACTAGTAAACCACATGCTATGTGACTCACTCTTTCTCACAGGTGATTTTTAGTATGCTCTCCACTAGCATCGATACACGCATCAATCCGTCGTCGCAGTGAATCTAGAATGCGCTGATGTATCCCTGGAGTATTGTGTTCAGTTTTGTAGCCTTCCACAATACAGGCACAGGGACTCAGGGCATCTTATACTGGGTTGCGATGCGTAAAAGTTTTCGAATGCCCCCAAAAATTTAAGTCCAACGGGTTCAGGCCCAGAAAGCGCAGAGGCCAAGCAATTATGTGCTCCTCCACCTATTCAACCTGTTATTGAGATGCCGGAGGACAATAGCGTGTAACATGGAAACATATCTTATGCGCACCCATGTTCACATGGCAATATGTCTCTGTTTAAGTGTCAGAAATGTGCCCTACAATTTTGCCACACATTTTCCTTGCATCGTGCATGGTGAAATCTTCCCATAAAAATTAGTATAAATAAATTCAAATGATTATATGGCAGGACGTTCTTCGTCCAACAGGCAATCAGAACATAACGTGAATATTTCTTTTCGGTTTCATCTTGGAGTTAATCAGTTTCCTGAAATGTATTCATCCCGCACAGCACTCATAAATCTTTGAAAGGCAGAATTATTTCCCAATGCTAGTGAATCCTATACACGAGCATTGGGAAATAATTCCTTATTCAATTCTACATCTACATACAACCCCGCAAGCCACCTGAAATAGGCGGATGGCGGGGGGTGTAAGGTCGCCCGTCGTTAACAATTTAAAAGGATATTCTCTAACCTTATTTATTGTTTCTGTCGGACCAGAAAATATAGTGTGATTTCAATATGATGATATCCGTGTCGACCTGAAAGATGTCTTTTCTCAATTGCTCAAGCAATTTTAGCCTCGCGCGCAACCTCCGAGTCTCCAGCGGCTCCCAGCCTAATTC
Source organism: Ischnura elegans (assembly GCF_921293095.1). Classification (NCBI taxonomy): domain Eukaryota; kingdom Metazoa; phylum Arthropoda; class Insecta; order Odonata; family Coenagrionidae; genus Ischnura; species Ischnura elegans. Next base: position 82,452,548 of record NC_060256.1, on the reverse strand, counting down.
GTTTAACATCTTTGTAACGCTTAATATACTCCCGTTGCATTTTTTGACGATTCGCGCATCTTTCCTTCGTATTTTATTCAGTTCGCAGATTAACTCTTTTTACGGTGGATCCCATATGCTCGACAAATAATTAAATTTTGGTCGGACGAATGTGAAATAGCACTTCTTGAAAATCTTTCAACACTTATGGCCACAAATTTCTCGTAAATGTGCCCCTACGATTGGTTTGAAATTATCGTAACTCCGTGATAACACCATATCTATCACCATAGGCGAATTTAGGGGGGGGGAGGGGAGGGGGAGGGTGCGAGGGCACTTGCCCCCCCCCCCCCGGACGCTTAAAAAATGTACAATATTTTTAATACGCTTATCATTACGTTCGTTTTATTTTGTGAATTACGGAGCCTCAATCATTAAATTTCATATTAATAACTTTCATATCAAAATAAACAGAATATTTTATACAGTAATTGTAGTATTTTTTTAAAATCTCAAATGTGAGAAGACCTGTCAGACCCTTGTGACCCCCCCCCCCCAGAAAAAAATCCTGGATCCGCCCCTGTCTGTCACCTTTGTTGACGTCATCTACAACATATACATGGGGATAGTCTTATAGGTTGCATACCGATGAGATAAATGTACCGTCGTGCATTTCTTCAGATTTTGTTGTTGTCGTCTGTTGTTCGGCATCGGAAATGGATAGAAACTCTGTCGTCAAGAGTGATATTTATACGCTTTTTCTTACCTTGCTTCACCTGTTTGTCTATTTCATCGATAGATTGCTATATATGATTTCAACGCACTATCCATTGTTGGATAGACTTAGAATTTTAGTACAGATCAGAAACAAATGGCAATGCATTCTCTCACTCGCCCTACTATCGGCGCAAAAAGAAAGGTAAATCGTTGAACGTTCAGTATTTGTGTAAAATCCTGCCGAAGCTCCATAGGATGGTCGTCGGCGATTTTCGTCTTTGAGATTATTTTAATGAAGAGGAACAATATAAGTATTTCCGTAGATAAATAGTTTAGAAACATTTTTTAAATATAGCATACGTAACTGCGATTTTAAAATTCTTTTCCACACCTCGGAAATTGAAATCTACCTTTCGGCCATTTAAAAAATCGAGGAATGGGTAAAATTTAATTTTTAGAAGCTATTTGTAATGCGAGGATATCGTTTGGTCAATAAAAAAACAATGAAATGCAGCAATTAAATATTTTTCCCGTGGCGAGATGAAGAAGACCACTGTTACGCCGTTCTCATCGTTTTTCGCGTGTTTTTCTTCACTCTTTCGACCGCAGACGATAAAAGTTTACGTTCATAAATTTTTTTATGAATTATTGTTGTAGTAGAATAAACAATGAGTGAAAAGATATTTGTCACGGAGCTTTTTAGTATTTTTGAGTATTTTAACAAATGCTCAAATTTCAGCGTTATACCTTTTTTGCGCCGATTTTGGTCTTCAGAGGCAGTATTAGTAACCTTTTTGACAATTAACATTCGTAATAATCGCTCAGCTTCAGGATAATAATGATTTAATTATTTCTTGCTTATGTAGGAATTTAACTTATCTGGCGCAACGGTTAACTCGTCTACCTAGTGCTCAGAAGGATAAGGATTCTAATCTTGGAAAATTGATTGTTATTTTGACTCACCTATCATGCTTTTCTACCCCCATTTAAAGAGAATCTAATCAGTACCCACGCATAGTTCTCCTATTGCTTAAAAGATTTTTTTTTTACTTTTTAGTTCATTTTATACTGTTTTTGAAAAAGGAAGTTTTTTATATTTTTATTTTGTAAAAAATAACGCAAAATTATATCCGAAATGGTGGTCGCGGTTTCGCTAACCTTTGTGCGGGGGCGGTATGGGTTACTTCGGGAGTTATGTCTTTATTTTTTGTTTCAAGAGTTGCTCCGCTACGGGAGGAAAGTTGAGGGAGTGGTGCCGTATTACGATTTCAAAGAGTGGGAAGCTGCGAGGCGCACGGAGGAATAAATGTCACGTGGGAGCGAGCAAACAAGTTTAATTGGCAGCCCTAAATCAAGAGGTGCGGTGGGATGAGGTTTTTGAGATGGCAGAGTGCGTGTTGTCACTGTGTGTTCGCCTGTGTGCGCATGTGAAGAGTTGCATGTGCGCCATGTGGGAGGGATGCGAATTAAATCTAAAGATAGTCGATACATACAGGCTTAATTAACCCTAGAAGGGCACACTGGGGTCCAGTGGACCCCAGCAGTTTTTTTCTTTGCTGTAACTTTTGTAATACACAAAATATTGAAAGCTCATACCAATGTAAATTTCCTTTTATATCTTAGTAAAAGTTTCATGTGTGTGGATATTTTTTCAACGCGCTTATTGCTTTATAATTTAATGTTGAATATGGTCTGGGGTCCATTGGACCCCAGTGTGCACTTAATGAAATTTTTTTGAAATTGCGAAAAAAAATTAACACATATGTTTATTGCCTTTCTTGCTGAAAATACATTTGTTATAATCGTATTTATACGTTTATAGTAATTAAAATGTCATTTATCATTTTTTATCACTTTGGGATATTTGAGGACATCAACTTTTTTGTGGAATATCTTGGTTTCCTCTTTTGCAAATAATTTAGGAACTTCGGAGTGAAAGACGTACGAACAAACTTCAATGGAATTGATTGTAGAGCAATAGTTTTGAACATATATTACTCATAATAGTAAACTATTCATCAAACATTGACGTTTGAAATTATTTGGAGATCTAAAGAGAGAGCGAAATTTGGTTTCGGATCTGCCTGGATCAAAAGGAGCAGCGCGCGACGTCAAAACTTCCCGGCAAGCTTGGGAATTACTGTTGGATAGCGCTTTACGAAATAAAATAATGACGCACACAAATGAGGAAATACAACGGCAGCGTCAAAATGTCACAATTCCTCAATTGTACCACGGTGATGTAGATGTTGAGGAGATTGAGGCTTTTTTTGGATTTCCATATTTTTCTGGGGTGCAGAAGACGTGCCACACAAATTTGTATGAACTGTGGTCAACTGAGTTTGGATCTACGTTGTATCAATGCACCTTGTCTCTTTACCGATTCCTGTTTTTGCTGTCAACCTTGCGTTTTGATGATAAAAACACGAGAATGCAGCGCAGAACGATCGATAAATTTGCGCCACTTCGTGAAATTTGGGAAGGGTTTGTAGATAAATGCAAGAAATGTTACACTCCTCATGAGTATTGTACAGTAGATGAACAACTTTTCGGTTTTTGAGGCCGTTGCCCCTTTCGGATATATATGAAAGGAAAGCCAGATAAGTATGGCATAAAAATTGTAATGATGAATGATGCAAGAACGTTTTACATGGTAAATGCCTATCCTTACATAGGAAAAGTAGTTACCAATCCAGATGAAACTGTTCCGACATATTATGCACGGACATTGTCAACACCAATTCATGGCACGAATAGAAATATTACGTGCAACAATTGGTTCACTTCTGTTGAGCTTGTAAAGAAGATGCTAAAAGATTATTCAATAACGATGGTGGGCAACATTCGTAAAAACAAGCGCCAAATTCCAGTGGATTTTACAGGAAGCTGTTGTTCAATCTTCACGATTTGCCTTTGACCCTGACGTGATCCTGGTGTCTTTCACACCGAAAAGAAATAAAATGGTGCTTTTTTGTCATCTTTTCATTTGGATGGAGCTATAAATGAAGACAATGGAAAGCCCGAGATTATTTGCATGTATAGTGCCACTAAAGGAGGAACAGACACATTTGATCAACTGTGTCATGAATATACAACAGCCAGAAAAACCCTTCGATGGCCAATGCGGATTTTCTATGGCATGCTAGACCAAGCTGGTATAAACGCAATGGTTCTTTACTCTCATATTGATAGTAATGAAAAAATAAATCGGAGAACATTTTTGAAAAACTTGGCTTTGTCACTCATCAAACCTCATTTGCATCAACGGATTTTGAAAAAAAACCGCGTTCTTCAATCAGGAATACTATTGCGGAAATTTCAAAAAATTGAAATATCAGCAATTGATAAACCTGAAATCCTTCACAACAAAATACGATGCAGCTCATGCCCAAGGAATAGAGACAGAAAAACAAGAATTATATGCTCATCGTGCCGCGCTCCGATGTGTGACGAGCACCGAAGTTATCTGTGCACTACCTGTACTGGAGTGAGAAATTAACAACAAAGCATTTTTTCTAAAAATTTATATTTTACCTGTAAAATAAATAATAGTAATGTGCATTTTGGAGCAATAGGAAGTCCTAACGAAATTTGTGAAAAAAAATAAAAAAAATACACTGGAAAATTTTGTTGTTTTCAATTGTTAAAATTAATACGTTTTATGGAAAGAAAAAATATAAAACATTTTTTTACATGAACTACTCAATGTAATACTTAAGCTGTTAAAACTATTTGTCTGTACATCTAAATCATTCGTAAGAGTAAATAAAAGTAGGATTGGTGACTTTCTTAAAGAATTTTTATGTCTTTAGAGTGAAAAATATTGTTTTACTTTCATTTTAATATGTTTAAATAACTTATTTTTACATATTTGTGTAAGAAACACTTCTATTATTGATATTTACTATATTAATTGCAAAAAAATATCAGGGGGTTGAAATTTAAAAAAATTTAAATTTATGGGGTCCGCTGGACCCCAGTGTACACTTTATGATTGAAAAAATAAGTGTGCACTTCTAGGGTTAACTATGTGAAACCTTTCCATTATCTATCAATTCAATCTTCTATATTATTTCTACTGTATAGATACCTTTTTCTCAACTTATACGCAACCAATCTCTACAAATAGGATACCAAAATACACAGATTTTATCAGAGAACATGCGACGGCATATCTTACTTCCTAAATATTGCTATTGTTTCCTGAAATTGGTTTTAAAATAATTTAAAAAAATACAAAAAATACGAAAAAAAACAAAAACCGGTAAATATTCCTGACGTTAACGGCGCACAAACTGATACATTTGTTCATTTGCAACAATATCTCGCATTCTCTAAATAACTTTTATCAAAATGCGGCTGATTCCACTTTCAAGTCTCCTGTTGATACGAAAGTATGAGTCATCATGTACCTTTAACACAGGATAGTGTAATTACTTCCAATGTTGTGTTTAAAAAGGTCCTCTGACCTCAATTTGTACATGAACATTCCAATTAAATTTGTACATAAGACCCTGCTTTTTTTCTACATTTTAAAATTAGAAACGCGCCTATCCCTCTGTGGACCTGCATTGAAAAGAGCGGGGGAAGCCCGCTGGGAGCGGGCGCATCACGCTCGTATATTCATAAAAGTGGATGTCTGTTTATTTGTCCGCTATGCGTTTCCATGCGGCTGAGCAGTTTGCGACCAAAGTCAGTTTATAGATACATCCAAACCTTGTAGTGCTATTTTGGTTGTGTCCGACCCGTTCTTTGCGTGGTTTATTCGTTACCATTTGTTACGTTACACAAAATCTGCGATTGGACATCTTGCCGTGTAGCTACACCTCTTCACACGCTCGAGGAGAAAACATTACTCAAACACTTAACCTATACTCTTTTCTGTGCAAAACTTTTTTCTGGGAGATGCGTTGGCACGACGTTTTTGTTCTGCGTGCGTAAGTAAATGCAACCATCAATTCCAAGTTTCACGCCATTCCATCGAGTATTGACACCCACTCACTCAAATATTCATTTAATTTTTTTTTATCTGCTGCAAATACAATGTTAATGAGCGATACAAATCTACGACTTTCTATAGTTTCCAGATTTTGGGAGTCAACACTGTGCAAAATTGCTTATAACTGGCACTTCAAAAGTTCAATTTCTGCAATGCAATGGATTAATAAACAATTCATAACTCTGTGTTTAATGAGCGTATTGCCGCAATTTTCTCCACAAATAATGGTCAATCCAGCAAATTATAATACTATATTTTTATTAACTTTTCTGTCAAGATGTCTCCGAAAACGCATTGATTGATTATTAAATTATAGTGGATTTTCATCGCTCATTAACTTTATAATGGCTGCAAATAATAAAATATGTTTGAGTAAGATTAAATTTATGATAATTATTTTGCGACAGCTGAGTATAGCGTCTCTGAATAGCTATTATCGCCTTAAGGCACAGAAGTTTGCACATTTATTTCCTTACATTTATCTCAGGTATGTGCGTAATTTGATACACTTAACAACGTATCCTAAATATAAAGCCCATTAGTCATTTGTACGACGAAATCAACTTACCGCCGTTATGTGTTGTAAATTTTTTTTGTGGATGAATAGCAAGAGAATTTTCGTGTGAATAGTGCATGGTGTTAATGCATCTTAAATTTTGTGAGCTTACGAAGCTTCTCTTACCAATTAGTTAAAATTAAGTGTTCCCATAATTTTCAATACTTAATGGACTTTCCACCATTATGCATTCTTCCTGTGTTATCTAAATTCTTTGTACCATTGCCTTCGTTAACCTTAAGAGGCCTTCAAATGAGTCTTAAGAAGTGCTACGCTTAATCCGGAAGAAAAATTACCGTTTTAAGTCTCTTACTTGGAGATGAGCTCAGAATCGCATGGCTGAGTATAATGGGTGCCAATTTATTGGTTTTTTAAGATTGTAGAACAGAAGGGAATATAAACGTGCTCGTTATGTCTTACATTTTGCATTATAATGCGTTCTGCTTTTGTTAGGCTGGCTCTTCTGGCAACAGGTGTGCAACTTATGGCTTATGAGTGATTATGGCATTAGGGAAACCACTTAGCGAGGGGAAGAAGACGATGTACGAAAAAAATGCAATTGAACAATGCAGAACAATTCTTGTAACAGGAGTTTTTTTGTAATAATTCCTTACCCTCCTATTATGGTAACTGTCTATTAGGGTAGTGTCTATAAGTTGGTTAATTAGCATCCTGCTAAATGGAATGGTCGACAGTTTTTAGTGGAATATTTTATCTGAGATTGTTTGAGCAAAAACGTTTCACCGAAAAAGTTGAACCCTTTGTTTAAATGCACTCAGAAATGCTTTACGATCTTCTTGACTTCAAGGCAAAGCACATTTATGCATCGAAGATATCCCATTTTCGATGGAGCAAAACGTTAGTTCAAATGAGGTGATTTTATGTGGCAATTTATCGACGCGTAATTAGTGATGTTTCTGCTGATTCAATATCACTGTGTATGCTTATATGGTCATGTTTTATGAATTAGTAGATGTAATGTTAATTAATTCCTTATTTTGTGGCGAGTACAAGCAAGATAACAATTAATGTCTATTCAAAGGGAATAATTTCCTATCTTAGTGATTTTATGGCATCCGTTGCTAATTGATTGAGAGCTTTGTCAGAACTATTGCGGCTTTTATTCATTATGGAATTCTTATGAAATTCTTCTGTTTGCCGAGTTATTTCGAAAGCGATTCGCAAAATCCTAGACTGTCTTATTTTTACCCTAATGCCATTATTTTAAGTATTTGTTTTTCTAACTAACCAACTTATTTTATGTGTAGCGGCGGATCCTAAAATGAAGTAAAAAAAGTCATCCCTTAGATTTGGTATTGGCCGTACGGTTCTAGACCAATAGTATTGAATATACTGTTTGAATACAAACCTCTCCCAGTCCAGGGAAGTAAGCTTAAAAAAGTGATTCTTGAAGTGCTACTTCCACGAAAATTAATTCTTGCAATGGTTTTAGGCCTCATTCAGGAAGGTCTTGTGTCCTGGTGACATGAAATGATCGGCGATAGCTAAAGTCTACCATTTTCTTACCTTTAGCGTTCTTTTTATTCTCTTTCAGCGTGGAAATTTTATGCTCTTTCTGGAGGAACGAATTGTTTTGCATTCAATGACCACGACGCAGCAGTACACTCAAAAATGGTTTATACTCAGCTCATATACTTATTTACTTATAATAATGGTGATATTTTTAAAAATACAAACGGTTGAAACAGTTGTTTTTAATATTGATTGAAACTTTCGTGGACCATTGATTATAAATAAACTTTTTGCTGTTTTCAGCGCGTTTTTGTACCACTTTTTCTGAAAAGAAATGCGAGGAAAACGCTCAACAAAGTGATTCCGGTTTCGATTCACACGGTTTCAGTTCTTTGACAGACATTTGAACGTTTTTCCATATACTTTCTTTAACTGAATATATCTTTTAATACTTTTCCACTGATTCCTTTAGTGTACTTTAGTACAGTATCGTTAAATTATTTTGCATTAGTTCTAATCATCTTTAGCAATTCTTTCACAATATAATGTTACTTTCATAAAGCAGTAATTAAATGTCTTGGATGATTTTATTCTTGCTTCATGAGAACACCATCCGCATCATAAGAGGATAATGAAAAAATAACTACATTCAGCCCTGGTGATGAGCTCTGAGTCGGAGCTTGAAACGTTGACCGTTATGGGTAAATTAGCCCGTTGGGAATCCCGAGAACAGTTTTCCCAACAAAGTGATTTATTTTGAAGGAAATTTTCACGGGTTTTGCACCGGGTGTGATTTTGGGTCATTGCTCCCAACTTTTCAACGGCTAAGTCTGCCTTCGTCTTCAGGGGCCTTTATGGTACAAAAAATTCAAACCATACGCCGTGAAAAACTCAAATTATACAAACAGGAGATATACAAGGAATAGAATAGGAGATAAACCAAATTTTATAATTGTTTTTATACGTCACGAGAAAAACAAGAGTTTAAACACTACGATCAGGGATTGCTTTGTTTTCATAAAAACCGCTGTTAAATTTAAATTTAGACCCTCCCACACAATGGCATAAATCCATTCGTGTGATTGAATAAATCCGCAGCCGAATGTAACCCGATCGAGCGAGCGAAACTTTCCCGGGGCTTATAAAGCAATCAGTGGCGTGGGACGCGTCACTCAGCCCCGCAATCGGACACGTTGAAACGATTTCGCGAAGCGCTATTCCCTTTAGTCGCCGATTAATCTCTCTAACGCTCCCGAAGGTCGTGACTCTGGTGTGAGATAGGCCCCGCGCTCGTGTGACTGCCGTAGTCTCTAATGAGCTCCCCTATGCTAATCCGACCAGTTCGGGGGAGGCACGGTTGGGGTTGAGGCGGGGGAATGTCCCGTGAAGTCGTGGGCCGACCCCACTCGATGGATGCACGCCATGCATCGCATGTGCAGAGAAAATCGAAATGCATTTATTTCGCGCCATCCCCCACCAGTGGTACTGCAGATTGAAATCTACATCTGCATCTCTAAGTATACATGATACCCTCTGAGCCACCCCCATGGGTCTTTTGCTGAGGGTGAGCTTGGAAGAAGTGCAGCTCAGGTTATGTTAGTTACTGAACGCTCTGTTATGGTGTAAAATCTATTTAAAAAGCTTAGCGTGTGGGTAATGTTCTCAATGAATAACGAAATCCTCGATATGGAATTACTGCTGTATAAAAGCAAAAAAAATATATATATATTGAGGAATAATTTGTATAACTGATTAGAACTAATAAGAAATAATTGAACGATGCAGGATTAGTGTAGGAACCAGGGGAAAAGTATTAAAATCAACAACTCCATCTCTTAGTTTACATGATACCCTGCGTGCAACCCCTTGGGTCTCTGGTTGATGGTGAGCTTAAAAAAGTGCAGCTAAGGTTATGTTAGTAAACGTTCTGTTATGACGTAAAATATTTAAATATACTTTTAGCGTGCGGGTGGTGTTATCATGAAGCAAGCATGAAGTCATCCAAGACATCGAATTACTGTTACATGAAAGAAAAATTATATTGTGAATGAATTAATGTAACTAATTAGGACTAAAACGAAATAATTTAACGATAATGTATTAAAGTACACTTAAGGAATTAGTGTAAAATTATTAACAGATTTATTCAGACAAAGAAAATGTAAGGAGAAACGTTTCAAGAGTCATGCCGAGAACTGAAACCGGAATGTTTGCCGATAACCGTGGGCTAGATATAAAGTAGGCACTATATCATGTCCCTATGCTCATAAATATTGCCTTTCAAAGTATAGCAGAGATGGATCTAATGCAGATACAAATCAACTTTGAGTAAGATAAATATATCTTAACTCTACCTTTTAGAGGGCAAGTTATGGCTGCGAGGAGTACGGCCTTCGGGAATATCATTTTATTCAACTATTGCACGGCCGTAGGACGTTCATGATTTGAATTTCTCTCTCTATTTTGTCAGTGAAATTCTTACTTCACTTTATTCATGAAAAGTATGGATTCCAATGTGGTTTAAGGCCCATATTTTCTGAATTTGTCTATTTTTCAGTGATATCAGTACCATCGGCATAAATGACTGCATTATTGTGTTAAAGCAACTTTTATGGGTTATTGTGACCATATTTATTTTAAATCAAGTCATCAGCAGTGGGATCACTGCTTTTCGACCTAACTTGGTTTCGTTCAAATATATCAATATTCTTTGATATGAAGGGTAACTTGCTTGTTTTGTTCAATGGCCATGAATTATTGTCTGTATCGGCTTCCTATTGTGTATTTTGACATCTTTTTATGGTCTTTTTTCAATTAATACTCCTCATCCAACCATCTCCAATATTGGTAAAACTTATCCAGTACGCTGCTTGCTTTTTTTTACTTCAAATGGAGTAAAGCCGACTTCTAGTGATGCAACTGAACGTTACGTTCAATGATATGTTTTTACGATGGATACCGGACAATATTCAAAAGAGCTTATCGATGGCTAAGTCCAAACAGCAAATTTGGCCGGTTTGAAACAGGTATCTTAAACAAAGTGTAATGGTATTTAAAAAATTAAAATTCAAGCAAAAAAACAACTCTTTATTTGCAAATGTATGCTTCTTTTTCAGTTTTATGAAATTTTAGTTTTTTATATCATTGTACAATTAAAAGATATGAATCATTACTTTTGCTCTCCTGAAATGTTGCTATTTTTGAGATCCGTGTTGTAAGAACTTAACCATCGTTATGTTAGCTGGGATTTTGTTGCCTTCACACTCGCCCGCATTAATACACCATTTTCAAAAATTCGCTCGTCGCTTACCCTTGGCTAGAAATCAGTAAAGGCGAGCATCGAGCTCGTAGAATTACATTAAAATCAATAAAGAGAAAATTTTATACACTCGATTACTGTGAGAACCGGATTGATGATTCGAACATTTAACCCCGTAGGCCTGAGTTCAACTCCTAGCGATGGTGTAGGTTTTTCAGGTCGACCGATCCGATCCCCGAGAAATGGGCTGGGCTGAAAATAAATTTTTCCCGGGGTGGGCTGAAAAAAATTTTTGTAAAATTTCTAAAAATAAAAAAAAAACAAGATTCCATCGAGGAAATAGGCGAAGTAAGTTAAGAAAAATCGCAGAGCCTGGTGAATTTTGGACGAAAATTTGTCGGCGCCGGGTTTCCCTCATCCCCGTTCTTTCCTGAACTTTTGGTTGCTTACTCAATTAAGTACATGCCATCCCCGATTACCGATCCAGTCGGAATTATTTCTCGCGGTAGTCTTAAGCGTATCTCTGAGATCAAAGCCCAGTTCAGAATCAAAATTAGTGATGCAAAAATGTGGGTCGAAATCGATTTTTCGATCAATCGACTGTCAATCGAAATGAAAAGCTCGGTCGGATACCCGATAAAAATTGAAATTGGAACCAAAAGATTTATTGATAGAAAAACATCGACAGTCATACAGATCATTCATTAAATGTTTATTATTCTTTCGGAAAGCTCTCTTGGGATTTTTTTCAACTACACACTTGCGTAGTAGAAAAAATCCAAAAAACTCTACTCCAAATGAATTATTGAAATACAAATGCAGGGAAATTAAAGCTTTGGGATCCCCGCTTGGAACTATTCGGCTCCACTAAAATTATAAGTGAAGATGAACTGATTTAGATGTTTTGAAGATAAACTACGGCCTGCCTTTCAAATTTTACTGGCTTTAGAAAAAAAACTTTCAGTCGAAACTAATGACTTTATCATTGGCCGGTACTGTTGCTGCTGACATTAAACGACATGGTCAACATCGAAGATCGAAAAATGATTTTATGCTTTCCGGTGAGTAATGTGGGTAAGCAGCAATCATAAACAAATGAATGACATTCAGCAGCCCTGAGGATGAGCCCAGAGTCGGATATCGAAACGTTGGCTAATATGTATAAATTAATCCAGTGGGAATCCCGAGAAGAGTTTAAATTAAAGATCGAAGTTGAAAAATCGAGTTTGGATCGAAACTCGAAGATTACGGTTCGACTGCGATTTCCTCAATCATTGACTATTTTCAACTCGATTTTCGATGATTAATCGAAATAAATTTTTCCATCAACTAGCTAAAAACTAGCAGCTTAATAAACAGGCAATTTTTCCTGAGGGATTGTTTTTCCATCCATTTTTTCGAATTTGCGAATTTAATCACTGTAACAGGTCATAGTAAACACCTCCTTAATCATGAATCGGCCGTCAAGATCTAGATAACTCCGACTGATCAGGACTAACGTCATTTTTATAACTGTTTATAGCAACATGTCAACGTTTTTTGTTCTTTCAAATCTCTCTCCCTGATGACGATGGACGTTTCGACCGTTGAAATTTTGGTGTTATACAAAACAAATTAAACCGGTGGAAATCCTGAGAATACTTCACGCAAATAATTCGCCGGGAGAAAATTGCTTCAAAATTTGGATAAATGTTTTTCGGGATAATGCCACATTGATTGGACGACCGTTTCGGGTGGATTCCAGCTCCGGTCATAATGATCCGCAGATTTTAACCGCATCGAAGATCTAAGCTGCAAAATCAAGTTTGGATTGAAACTCGAAGATTACGGCTCGACTACGATTTCCTCGATCTTTAATACCTCGTTCAGATTACGATTGTTCCAGAAATCGTTGGTACGATCGTGCATTTTCACAACTATGCTTAATACCTGTGCTGCCCTGTAGTACTGAAATCTAAAGTGAACGAGAAATAGACGGTTAGCAAGGCTTTTGAGTTATATAGGGTAAAGATATTACTGCTTTTAACGGGTATTTAAAGTTTAATTTTTCTTTCGTACATATTCCTCCTTTCTTGGGCAAATCCATGAAAAAATAGAGCGGTGGAAGCTTCACAAACTTTTTAATTTTTATTTCATCCGTAACAAATGCCCAACATATTTTTTGAAACTCATTTATAACGCCCTAGTAAATACCAGGCTAAACTACGGTGTGTTTAGTTGGGGTACAGCTTATAAAAATTCTATAAGATCCATTGTTGTATTGCAAAAAAGGCTTATTAGAGTAATTTTAAAAAAGAGCCGTTTTGAAAGTTCCTTTCCCTTATTTTATAGTATAGGTTTGCTTCCATTGAGACATCTTTTCATTTACAAGGTTTTACGTCGTTTTTTCATGAGATGTGGAAATACGGGGTTATTACTATACAACCATCCTTCCTTCACCCTACGAAGATCATGTATTGCTTTACCTAAGACTAACCTTACGCTGTATAAGCGTTGTTTCTTGTTTATAGGGCCAAAAGTGTACAACTTATTACCCGTATCATGTCTGAAAACAAAAAATAATAATGTAATTATGAAAAATATTCAGTCTTGGCTGTTTAAAATGCAAAGTATGGAGGATTTTTTTCTATGATGTAATACTATGTAATATAAAAATATATATGTTTGTTCTTACTTGTTTCAATTCAAATGTTGTGCTTGCTTCAATTCAAATGTTGTTCTTTCTTCAATTCAAATGTTGTACTTGCTTCAATTCAAATGTTGTGCTTACTGCAATTCAAATGTTTATATGTCAGCATGACCCTATGCAAATGATGGTAGCCAAAAAACAGGTTGTCCTTAATGGCTACCTAAAGTTACTCCGTTTTCGGTAATTAATTCTATTCTGTACTTTTATTTTTTGGAGTAATAAAAAATTATTATTATTATTATTAATATTTTTCTCCTTCTCTGGTCGCTTCCTCTTCCGGTGTCGGTTATTAAAACTTCTGTGGAACACAAAGCAGTGTATCTTTTATTGTTTCCTGTCACCAAGTTCCACAATGCATCGCGATGCAGCCTTAAGTTGATACGTGAACTGTTTTCTGGACATGCGTTCACACAACCAGTTCTGCCAACTATCGTTAGGACGATCGCTCGGACAATCGTAATCTGATCGGGGCATTCCCATTAAAACTTGATTTTCGGTTTTAATCGAAATCGATTTTTCCATCAACTAATCGCAATATCTCTCGGTTGAACAGATGAAGCGCGGTGGGCGGTGCCCAAGGCTGCGGCCGGAGGCGTTGGCGTGGAGCCCCGTTTGTCTGCCTGTTCGCCCGTCGGTGTAGAGCGGGCCGCGAATTTGCCACGTGCGGGGGTGGGGCGGATCGCGAGGAGCGGGCCCCCGGGGGCGGAAGGAGGGATTGTTAGCGAGAGAGGGTGGGAGGGGATGATCCATCGCTTGCCCCCGGCCCAACCCACCGCTCCCGACCTTCTGTCGGATTCGTGCGTGCCCACGCCGACGGCTTCATTCCCTTCGGGTCAAATGGGGGCGGGAGGTGAGGAAGGGTTGAATGGGGTTGGGTGTGAGATGGGAACAGTAACAGATGGAAACGGTTCTCGGGTTCGCGTGGACGAAGAGTGTTCTTTCGATTGAGCGAGCTGTGAAGATAACCTTTCGAGTGTTGTCTTCTGAGGTGATCAACCCTCCGGGAAGCTTGAGTGCCGTCCAAGGAAGAATTCAATTCCTTAGACATCTCGGTTTTGTAAGGCTTGGTGGCTAGAGATTAAAAAAAAGGAATGAACCAGGCAAATGACCATATTTTCTTTCATAAAAGTGATAATAAGGGTGTTTCGCTTTGCTTTTTTTCCCCGTTGCGAATTATAATACCCAGAAAAAAATGAGTGGAATATTACTGGTGTTTCAAATTTAAAAATAGATTGATACCTCACAATTTTTGCATTTGACTTCAAATTTTTGACCAAAAGCCGCAAATATTTCTTGTACGCTTCTAAATTAGAATAATAGAATCTTTGGTCATCCATATTATGAATATTAACTTTATATCTGTATATACTGTATGCTCATTTTTAATCAGTTGATGTTTTGCAATTTCTCTCAATGCCATGGTGTACGTACTGCTTGCAGCTCGAAAGTCATATTTAAATGTTCCTCCATTCTGATTTAAATTAACTGATGAAAACCTCGCGTTACGGTAGGAAAGAGATCGAAAAGTTACCGAGATAATTTAAAAAGATGCGAGAACAAGGCATCTCAATACACAAGATTCTTTTATGCTGCTTATTTTCAGATGTGGTTCCAATATCACTTTTAAAATATAAATTTTCGGAAAATTTCTTCTTTATCCGTGTTTATATATAGGGCACCTTTCCTATGATCCAGTTGTCTTTTATTGATAAAGCTATATTAGAAATGACGCCAGGGTGCACTTCACTGAATGCTAGGCTTTAATATCCTCGGGATGAATGTGAACTCAAATCTGATACTTTCGTATGATATTAGATTTGAGTTCTCATATTCCTGACTATGTGGTATTTTAAAGGGCTCTCTTTAATGCTTATTTCGATTCCATGAAAATTTACCATCACTATCCATAATGCTTTCTCGACGTATGACTCGTCGGAAATACTTTCAAGAAATACGAAAAAAAGGTATGGGGAAAGTATTCTCCATCTTGTCTTAAATCTAATGGATATTGTTCAGAATGAATTGAGATAGAAGCAGGGCAAATGTAAATGAGCAGAAAATTGCACGCCATTTCCACGAAATTTGGAGAATTGGAATGGGGAAATCAAGAAAAATATATAGAATTGAAGGAGTGCAATAGGGTGCGAACTGTTGGTTATGGTTTAAAATTTCTAAAGGTATATGCAACCCTTTTCGGGTATTGTATGACAAATATTTCAGGTAACCATTCGGTCAATCAGTTAGCATGTAAATCTCTGACCTACTATCACCTTTCATAGGCTGAGGGTCACTTTCAAGCCATATTTATTATCAGACTAAGCTATATTCCTTATTCCTTACCTACCCCCTAAAAAGCAAATGTAGGCCCCATAACTAAGGGATACATATCATTGTTAACATTTACCGGTAGATCATGAGTCGTAATCGAACTCAGTCTGTGGAAATTTCTTGGCGAATTCTATATGCAAGGTTATCAAGGGACTTGTCAATAGGGAAGTCACTTTGGAGCAAAAATACATCTTGTATGTGACCACATGACGCATTTTCATTTCCTTGGGAAAAAACTGTCACAAACAGATCGATTCTTAAAATAAACCTGACTTTCAATCCAACGAATATGTCTTGGAATGATGTTATAATGTGTATCAATGGGATTGTGAAAAGTAAAGCAAAAAAGATTCTGGAACATTATCTTTCTTCGTAAATATTTTGCTAAATTATTCTCCTCCTTCGAATTAGAATTTTAGTAAACCATTATAAAGGAATTTTAGTTGATAATATGCTCTAGGTTTCAAATTGCATCAAGGTCAGTTTTCCCACTAGAATCCGAAGTTTCGCTTAAGATCGTTTTATTATTATTCTAACGATAACGTTTGGTTCATAGATCATTTTTCGAATCACTGCAGCTGTTCCTTATCCTAAAATTGAACTTCCTTTTTCAATTACCAGGAAGGAATATTCCCTTTAATTCTACTCATTAATTCTATTATCTTTTTTCCTTTCCTCCGATTGCTAAATATTTTTCCTTCTAACGCGGTTTTTAGTATATCCTTCTCGGTAAATACTCGCTAAATGGCTGTAAATATTTGCTAATTGTTTTAAAAAAATTGCAGTAGTGTAAACACGACTATAATATAAAACGTATTTAACATGATATGTAACATTAATACACAAGTAATAATGCATTGCTATACCATGGCATAGCATTACTCCGCGCTCTTGTAGTTTCTTTTCCTTGCGTAATTGCGACCAAGTTTCTCCGTGGCTCTCTCCTGCAGTCTCAGTGTAACTGTCACTTCTGGCACTCGGTTGTCAATTATATCGTTGCACTTTGGGATACCTTCTGGGAAAAACTTCGGAGCAAAGGAATGGGCTCAATAGATCTTGCAACTCGGACGTTTCGTGCAGGTCGGCGAAACCTGCTAACGATTTCTCGGCGGGGAGAACTCCGGACGTCATAGTCGTTAGAGGAAGCGTCGCAGTTGAGAAAGGTGGAAGGGAAAAGGGAGCAAAAAACGATTGGCAAGCTTGCAAGTCTTCTTGAAGGGAAGGATGCTTCTCTGGTGGGCGGGTTAGTGATCCCAGTCTCTCAGGATTCATCAGTGGGGTGGTGTGGAAGGGGTCGTTAGGGCGAGGGAGGAGTCGGGGGTTTTTGAAGGGTGATCTTGCATTCTTATTCCCTGCGAGAATGGAGACGTCTTTTTCGACAGCCTGGTAATTGGATGCAGGAGAACAGGGGGGCTCCCTTGATTCCTGGATCGGTGTCGTTCGGGCGTTGAAGTCTCAGGTGCTGACATCCCTTCTATTTTTTAGCACTTGCGTAATTTTCCATGATTTATATACTTCATCATCTACTGTATGTATCTCATCCGAGATTATTCATCAACGTTCTTTCCTTCCACTTGTGCAGCGACTATTTTCGTCATAAAAAATATCTTGAAGCGCCTATTCCGTTCAGTCAGCCCAATCATGCTGAAGCTGCAGCGTCATACGTTAGTATTAGAAGTACCAATTTAAAAAATATTTAATTAATGTAATTTAACCCGGTAACGCCTGAATTAAAAAGTTTCTGCGATTTATGATAATCATATATTTTAATACCAATGAAATTCTAAGTCATTCAGTGCAAATTTTGATCTTTAAGCACTAATGGTTACCGTGATACGTCCTGGTACCATGTGGTACCGCTATGCGTTTAAGGGATCAAAAAAAAATCGAAATTTGAAAAACATTTCGGAAATCAAATTTTCAAGTCAAAATATAATGCGACAGCGCTAATAGATGGACAGTAAGTACCACAATAGGTCTAAGTAGCGAGAATTGGAAAATTCGGGGCCGGGGGGAGGGAGGAAAGGGAGGGGTGAAGGGAGGGGTGAAGGGAGGGGTGAAGGGAGGGGTGAAGGGACCTCCTCAGACCACCCATATATACGCGCCCAAGAGTAGTCTAGACCTAAGAAGAGGAAGATGTAAAAATTGTTAATTTCTGTTCACATAGAACGTCTCATGTAATTTCTAATGATGAGTTTTCCATCTGATTCTGAAATCGCATTAAGTGTATTCAATTGAGGGTCGCGTAATGCGTTATTATCATATCTTTTAGTGACAGTCCATATTACGAAGCTGTATATGCAAAATTATTACGAATTCCACGAAACCTAATTAAAGAGGCTAAAAATACTGACTTCATGTTTCGAGGATAAATATTTCCCGGAAATATTGCAAACATGCTTGATTTGAAATCTTGTACGAAGATCATATTTTATTGAGGCACGAATACGATGACGTAGATGATAAAGTACGGATGGATGAATCTTTGAACATGCGTCTCCCAATTATACATTTTCAAAGCAATGCTGCATCACGGAATCTGAGCAGGAGCTGGCCATAATTCCATCATGCCTGCACTGACGTCGAACCCTGGACTACTCCGGCCGGATGTCGGACCTTTCGGAGCATCGCCGAACTGTCTTCATTAGCGCTCCGCAGACGGCTCGTGATAGTAAATTCAAAAATGCAGCGGCTTCCTCTGACACGTAAAAATTATGTATGGGATCCCATTTCACGTCACTCTCTCCTCGTGTTTCCATTATTTTCTTCCTTTTGCTTTCTCCTTCATCCAAGAGGATCGCGAGGGAATGTAATTTAAGGCGTGTATACCACCTTGGAACTATGGCTGCTTATTGACCTCAAGACTGTTGCTTGCGACCTCTCGCAGTGGTAATACTACGGTTTTTGCAATAATGATACGAGAAGCAATGGCGAAGGTTTTTAAGAAGTTCCAACTCTTTACTAAGGACTCAATTTTTATTCAACAATAGGGTGGTTTCCTATTATTTTTTATTGGCTAAATCGAAAGATTATTACTCCTGGAGTACGTATTTCACGCTTTTAGATTTTTAAATGACGATATCTATTTTTTGGCGATTAAATGAAAAGTGAAAAATTTCAAGCGCGCGAAAACGCGACGGCCAAGTATGAATGCTGGGAAAACCCCGTGTGACGTCATTCTGGTTCCCGCTGTCGGCGTGCGAGGTGACCTTGAAGCGAGACTTTGAGCGCTGATACGATGCAGGCTGCTAGCAGGTAGCAGATTACCCTGCTAGCTGGTAGCGCTTGGCTTAAATAAGGATTAATTAAATTAAATTGATTAAATAAGGATTAAGGATAATTATTAATACCTTATTAAACGAAGGAAACTTTCCGAACTTAGGCAGTTTTAATGTGTGATTATTAAGACATGTTTCCTTGAGCTCTGTGCCTCATGCATGCATTGGTAATCTTAGACGATGCAAAACTCCTATCTACTCGTATAGAAACTAAGTCCCTGTGACGTCACGTGGAGTGGCATCGCATGGGCGCCAATCTGGCCTTTTTCAAATGAGGTTAAAATTGACCATTGCCATTCGTCTGAACTGGGATTTTTAAAACCAAATAATTTGAATATAATGAATACACTAATGGTGGGTAACGAATCGCAATCAATGCCTTTCGTTTTCTTAGATGGAGGAAACTACCCTATTGGAATGCCATAGGGTTTCATATTTTTATCCAAGAAATGGAAAGTACCAAACAAAATATACAGGTAAGTGTTTTACAAATTGATATGGAAAATAAACTTACAACTTGAAATACTCAATATAGTAATTTAAGTACATGCAGATAAGGATATAATTTATAGTGATTTATAGTAATCAATATTGGAAAATTAAAGTATCATACGGACCTATGGATTTATTTCATAAAACAAACTGAACTATTCATAATGGTCCTCCAGGGCTCTTATTGATCTTTCAATTTTCATGTGGCTTGTAAAGCATTTATATTGCACTATCACAGTTGAAACGACAATCATTGATGTGATGTAATTCTCAGGGTAGCGAGAGAATATTACTTAGTTTTCTATACTTACTAAAAGTTAGAATGTCAGTGTTTCATATAGAGCTCACGTCAGATTATTTACCGCATGTTACGTTTCTGGGAGATTTTCATTTTTATAGATATTTCAACTGTCTTCGATTCATCAATCAACAATTATTTCTTACCCAATATACATAAATTTATATAAATGCAATAAATTTTTAAGTTATGAAAATTTACAAATTCAATTTTCATGGTATGAAGCGTGGATATCTTCTAGTTTTGACTAATATTCTGATAGAGAAGGGCGCACCTTGAAATTTTTGTCATCATTAATTAAATAATAATTTTTTAAATATTCTTTGTAAATCTACCATTCCAATTTTTCTTTGGCCATAGCCATCGGAGCCAGCTGGAGCGGCTAATTCGGCATATTAACGGTAAAACTCGTGGTTGATGCGTTATTTGCCCGTGTGTCTTCATAGGCGGCTGGTATTGTTGCTCTTAACGCTATTTTCACAGTTTTGGAAAAGAAAAGTTTATCTTAGAGAAAAATCAATTTTATGAATAGTGAAGAGCAGGATTCAAAGTAAATAGGTAAAACTTGAGATAACTACTGCCACTGTAACATTTGGATTCATGAAATATTTTTTCATTGTGCATGTTTGAACTATTTGTAGCTGCAGTAAATTCGTTTACTCAGAGACAGATGAAGAGTTGTGCGATTTACTTCACATGGCCTTATTGATTTTTCGATTAATTCTGGATTTTACTGCATTTGATTGGGTTTTAGAGCTATTTCAGAGATACTGCTATCACTTTGCTTGCGTGAAAACCCTAAAAGTAAAACTTTTATCAATGCATGCATGAAAAAATGGAGGATAGTCCTCATAAAATTCAGCATTTGACAAGTAACTTAGTACGCAGTCAGGCGCCCGCGCGCCGGGGAAGAAGTTGGTTTCACAAGGGTGAATTTCACCATGAAACAATTTATTTGAACTCGGCGGTATTCGAACCCGGATCTCCAAATTGCGTTTGAGGTATGTTACACCACAATGCGTAGGCCTCGCTAACTTGACTGTCAATCGATAGATCCGTGTTCGAATGCTAAGCAAAATTATTTAAATGAAAGGTTGTCACAGTTTTCCAAAATTATTTAATTATTTAATGCGCACGACGCATCATGACATCAACTTGGGTTCTTGGTGGACCCTGTTTAATATGGAGTCTACTTTTCGAGACAGTCCTAATTCCTCAAACCTTTCCCGTCGTGCCGGACGAGCCAGCCTCTCCCGAGTACCTTTTTCGACGGGCCGAGATACGTAAGGTGGCAATTAAAGGATTTCCCTGTCGTTATTTTTCACTGGTCCCTCTTCCTTTGGCTCATTCCAAGTCCGTCGTTGGGTCATGGCGGGGGGCATGGAATGGTCGGAGACGTTAGGTGACCGGAGATGGGAAAGTTGTAGCGTCGGAAGCGTTAAATGGTGTGGGGCGTATGTAGTGAGTTGGGCCGAAGAAAAAAGAGGGATGAAAAGCAGTCGTTATTGAGGAAAAAATTGTTTTTTTTTCCATAAAAAATAAATTTTACCCCGAGAGGAAGGACTTTGGACGGGAATTAGGTTTGGGCTTGGGGGTGGGGTGAGGCGGATATCTTTTTTTTAAGGGTTGAGGAGAGAATGTAGTTGAGGTGTCAGAGTGGAAGGGGGTGTTGGGCGGGCGAAGGCTCTCTCGTGGGCTTTTGTATGAAGTGACATTATTTACGACCCCGCAGCTACAACGATTCTCGTTCGTCTCCATTTTAGTTTCCTGTCCTTGCGAGTCTTTCGTCCTTCTCGTCCTCCTTCCACTGTCCATCCTGATTCTCTTTTCTTTCTCCTCCCAGCCGTCTCTCTCGTCTTTATTCAGCTCCTTTCTTCTGCAAAAAATTTCGGGACTGGAGATATTGCGCCGCGTAACTCAAACGTTTTGCCAATTTTTGTCTGTTTAAACCGAGTAAAGTTTTATAAGTTATCTTCTCCAGTGGCAGATGGGGATACGGGGGTAGGGGCTAAGTAGGGGATAACCTCTAAGCAGTATAGTGGGTCTGAACAAAATTACCATTCTATCTAGTGTAAATTGGATATTCAAGGGGAGGACTGTAGCCCCCTCAGCCCACCACCACTGATATTCTCCTCTCCGAAAATTGCACATTTAATGCCTTTATATTTGTGATTTCAAAACAATCACCAACAACGGATTATCAAAACGACCCATTCTCTGGTTAGGGGCAACCCAACCAGACGGGACATGAATCCGCGACCTTTCGTTAAGCAGGCGAGGACTTAAAACAACTGCTACAGAGTCCGGCCAGTTCGTTTTCGACTATTTGAGACCACTTTTGTTTTATGGTGTGGTGAAGTTTTCATAGAATTAGTCTCTGGCTGGTACTTATAACCAGCCAGGTAGTCAATTATCTTTTTTTTCATCCATTTCAATTATTTTTACGAATTTTCCGGCGTTATCAGAGCTAAGAACTGTTATTAGTATTTATATTATCGTGCTGGTATAAGTCCAACTATTTTTATTCGACTTCTTACACTGAAGTTTTGGTACGATATGTATCAGCCAAAGCTCATCGAATTACCATGGTAGTGAAAGTAATCGAGACTACCTCGGCCGACGGTGGCTAATGGAAGTTATAAAATATTGCGTTTTTCTGTTGGACACTCTATAAGGATTTCTGTGTCCACAGATATACCCATTGTTGTCTCTTCGCTAGCGCGCATACGGTTTCAACGTTAATATATGGAAGCATCTTCATATTTGACATGAGTTATAGCTTACATGTGAGATATCTTGTCCCTTGATTTTTGTAAAAATAGCTTTTTCATAAATTGAGGCAGCCTTATTTACCCGAGCTGCTTTGTGTAGGAATACATTTCAACGTATAACGGTCAAAATGGTGGATTAATTTCAGTATGGGCAAGTATAATAATATTTCATTCTTGCAGGAATAATATTTATATTGATGGCCAGGTTAAACAGCAACAGTTGTTTTTAAGTCAGTACTGACATGCTGTTTCCATCATAAGTGAGGTACAGTGAAGATGGATGTTGAGAGTTGGGATTTGGCCCCACGAGATCATATTTGGCTGCCTGTATTTGGCGTATGGGCTTCTTCATCTAATTATTTCAAAGACTAAGGTAGGGTTTTAAATTTTGAAACAACAATATTTTCTATGTATTGGTGCTTCCAAATTTTGAATTTTTATACTAAAAATCAAAATTTTTAAGCTTATTCTCAAGGTCACGCCAAAGCACTGAGAATTATGACTTGGGGGCGTTCAAAAGCTTCATTTGAATTTGAATCTGGAATCCATCAGTAGATGAGCATTTTTGTTGTGCGCCTCGTTCCCTGATCGGTGGCAATGGGACGAATGTTAGGTTCTTATTAAGGAGTCAGATTGGGCATTATAATGGAGGGGAAAGACAAAGGTTAAATCCACCGAGGAAGGCCAGGAGATAAGTGTCTTAAGTAGCATAAGGAGGACAAGAGGTAGAACAACCACAGGAAGCTAAAGGGATTGATTCATCATCTGCAGCTCTGCAGCCCGGAGTTGGCCTTGGCGTCCTCTATTATACTATGCCTCCATTCAGTTCTTCTTTTTGCTTTCTCCCTTCATATTTTGACTATTATTGCCTTCAATTCATCTTCGACATCCTGTCAGGGGCGCAGCCAAAAATTAAGGCTAGGGGGGGTTTTAGGCGCAACTAATACTTTGGAGCGTGGGGGTATAGCATACCCGCCAGGGTAAGTGGGAGTTGCGGGGGCCCTCCCCAAGAAAATTTTTAAGATTAATGTTTCCAAATGGCGAGTTTTACGGCTTTCTGAGGGATATTTGATTAATTCTAACACTTTTATATAAGTAATACTAATCCATTAAGTAAAATGGATTAAATTTAAAAATTTCTCTGAGCTCTGGGGGGGGGGGGGGGGGTTAACCCCCAAACCCCCCCCTCGCTGCGCCACTGCATCCTGTTGCATCTTTCCTGGCCCATCTCTTCTTCTGGCCCCTGCCATATTGCTATTAAGTACTTTTCTGCCCTTTTGCTTCCTTTCTGCAAGGTCCAACCATACCAGTCGAAGTGACTTGGCGAATCTAACGGTATCCTTCTCTTCTAGTGTTTCATTTACTGCGTGTTCATTCCTATTCTCCATCTCTATGCTTCCATAAAAGAGCCTTAGATTTTCCGTATGATATTTCTTTCAAATTTTAAAAGGGTTTCTGTACCCTGACTTGATAATGAAAGGGATTGAGTGCAATGAGAAAAATATGCAGTATACTAGGGTAGAAAAACAAAGGATGAGCTTAGGATAATTGGGCGTAGCTTGAAACGTTGGATAATATGGATAATTTAACTCGTTGGGAATCCTGAGAAGAGTTTAGATCGAATATCGAAGTTGAAAAATTTGAGTTTGAATGGTAAATTGAAGATTACGGCTCGACTACGATTTCTCGATCTTTGACCATTAAAACTTGATTTTCGATTTTAATCGAAATCGATTTTGACATCAACTAGCTAATCTAGGTTGTTTATGTTCTATGTTTTTTCCCTGAGAGTCTGTTTTGCCATCTATTTCACGAATTTGTAAATTGAATCACTCTAATAGGCCATGGTGAATTTTTAATTTACTTATTCGCCCTCCTTATTTTCCTATATGTACCGGACCTTCTCCGATCGTGTCCTTGAAGCATTCCGTCTCCCAAAGGTGGCACGATCGTTCCGTCTTTCCCGTAGTAGTAGTGTGCGTCGCAAATATTTCTCGCTGCGGTCTCCTCATAGAGTCGTTTCCTCCCGACTTTGCCTCCTCATCTTCACTTCCTCTCGGCGAGTGCTCCTTATCTCATCCGCTCATCCCTCAACTACCTTCCCACTCGAAAAAATTGCCTCAGCGCCAGCTCCCTCAGTGTTGGTGGTGGTGGCACATAATCGTGGCTTTACCCTCACACTAGACGTGTGTGAATGTGTGTGTTTATATACATAGGTGTGGTACATACAGTCCACATTTATGTACAGCACATGTGTATGTACATGAATGTATATACGTAACGTTTATATACACATGAATGCGAGCATGAGATGGGTTCCATGGAGTGGAGTTTGGGAGCAGAATGGTAGGCACGGTGGCTCGCCATGACGTCACGCTGGGACAGATTTATGGAGTCCCGTGATTTACGAGACGGGAGTTGGTGCTAAGAAGCAGGAGGGATAAGGTGTGGAGGAGGTGAAAAGGACGGCGGGGGAGGGCTGAAGGGGTAGGGGAATTGGGGAGAACTGGATGGGGAAGAGGGTGGGGGAGTCTCTGTGTGTAGCAGTGGAGGAGATGATGAGAGAAAAGGCTGGTGGTACGAGAGGCGGGTGTGGGAGTCGGGATGAGCTGGGTTTTTGGAATGAAGTGAGATGAATGCTTGAGTGGGGTGGTCCAGGCAGCCTCATAAGAGTGGGGAGATTGAGGTGCTACCACCCCCTAAAAGTCTGTCTAAAGTCGGCTTATGGTAACCTCTCCCTCCTCATCCAGAATTCTTTCATCTCCTAAAAACTCCATCCGCTAAGCACTTCACCCGTCCCCGATCGAAATTTTCGAAATTCTGAGGATGTTTCCGAATTTTCTTCCAATTTTACAAGTTTTCGAGAGCGGTTCCCTCACAACGTAACCTATTTTGTCATCTTCCTCGTTACCAGGAATTATATTTTCTCGTGCGTGCCTTTGAAGGTGAAATGGTATCCTAGGTAGTATTATGGTTGTCTATAGTATAAACTATTTCACCGAAATCCCGAAGGGAATGGGTGGGGATAGACGCTTTATATTCTTTATCAGAAAGATTATCCACATCACCTATCGATTGCAACCAGCTTTACCAAATATTTCCAGAATAATGAATTTAGCTATGCCAGGAGTAAACAGTTTCCGTAAAATTGGTGATATATTTTTCGGGAGAGCTTGCAGTCTCTTTTCCATGTTCCATGTGTTGTTTCATCGACTAAAGTTTAAGCTTACACTATATCACTGTCATGGCGAAAATAGTAATAAAATAAGTCTGGGAAATGACATTAATATTATAGTGATTCATGATAATGAAATGGAGTATGCTGAAAAATAGTGAGGCCAAAACTTGGATCGCACTAATGTGATTTATTATGACTATTTTGCGCTAGAAATCAACCAGGTAGTATCAACTTTCTATCACAAATGTGAAGATACTTAGGTTCTCAATTCTATGTAATGATTAAGTTTTTATCTACTAATAGCGTTGTAGGTGGATGATAGACTGTTTTGTTGGAGATCCTTGGCTCAAACCATAGTTGAGCGTATGGGCTCCCCCAGCCCAAATCATCGCTCAGTGGATTTCTGAGTGCCAATTGGTTGGAAAACTCAGCCGAGCTCAGGAAAGAAATATCCCCACATATTGAAAGCGTGAATTGTTATATAGACACAGTTACACAAAGTGCGTTTTATCCTCTTCAAGTGAGATTGCTGAACAATTTAAAAAATATCATTGTGAACACGTTCAGGTAAATCAGAATTTTAATGTAATTGAAGCGTTTCGTTTTAACATTACTTTCCGCAAAGATAGAGGTTTGAGGAGATTGTGGAGATGTCGATGTGGAAAGTCGAAAATGTTATTGAGTTCCTTGAAAGGACAGCGATTTTAGATTCTTGGAAAACACGATTCATTTCAAAAAATCTCTTAGTTTGGTCGATAATGTCAAGGATTATATTTCTCATTGCATATACAACTGATTTAAAGTTTACAAAAATATATTAAATGTTTTCCAAGGAAATGCGTTGCATCAGTTCCCGAATTCCATTCGATTTAACTAAATTCTAGTGGTGAGATATTTTCTCTCTCTTGGGAGGTAAATATTGTATCGCTTCTATGTATATTAGTAAAGCTTCTTTGACTTCTAAGAAACATTAGATTTAATCTTGGTTTTCCGAAGAAATTATTTATTTTGACGAATATAAGAACTCGGTATTTGATTGCATTTTATTTTTATATTCCATTCAAATAAAAAAACTAAATGATGGATCATTTGTTTGTTATTTTCAGGTAATTTTTATACTGTAGAATCATGAGTGGCAAGCAACATGTATGAAATAAATTTCTGTCTTATTTATACCGATCCAAGATTAATTCGAGTTGGTTGGTGGATTGAGGATGCTTCATATGGTTTATCAGTTAGGAGTAGGGGTTCAATTAGTATGAGAGGTCCTGATTCAATTTCCATGAAAGAACATATATGTGATAGTTATCCGTTGTGTGTTATTTAAATAGGGCGTAGTACTCAATTTTAAGAATTTAATTACGCATGAATGTTTAACGAAGACAAGGTGTATATTTTGGTGTTTTTGGTGGTTGTGCTGTATCTGACCAAAAACTTTAACTACATTAGAATATGAGATGATATCGTATACAATAGCCGTCTTCTTTTTCCTGTATTTAATTTTTTATCCTCTTTGACTACTAACCAGCCACTATCACGAATAAGTTTTTCAAGTGGTTGAAATAAAGTGGTAAATTAATATTTAAAAAATATTATTCCATTAGTCGCAAGCAGAAGAAGTGATAAGGCTTGATTGTCTCAAATAGCTAGACTTTGCTGAATTTACCTCCATAG
Source organism: Ischnura elegans (assembly GCF_921293095.1). Taxonomy (NCBI): domain Eukaryota; kingdom Metazoa; phylum Arthropoda; class Insecta; order Odonata; family Coenagrionidae; genus Ischnura; species Ischnura elegans. The sequence continues at coordinate 82,424,857 of NC_060256.1, read as the reverse complement.
TATATTATTCAATGGAAACTCTTCAATGTTTTTCGTTCAAAAGGGAAGATAAACTAACAATTACTTCCAGCGCTTTAAAAATTCCTTGTTATATCAATATGAATATAATTTTAAATAATAATAAAAAACGCCTTTCTCCGCGGAGCAAATAAAATGGCATTGTAAAAATATCTTCCATCCTTATTCATTGCCGGTATCCATAATTCGGCTAATATTTGATTTTTTAATAAATATTTTAATAAGGGAAATGAATCATAAATATTTTCGCTCACTTCAATGAGTGGTACTTCAAAACCAGGTCATTTTACTAAATTTAATGGAACTATCCTTTTCTTCGGTAGATCCCGGGATAATATCATTTTTCCTTGCGTAAAAACTCTTATTAAGTTTCAATGTTACGTTTTCTGTATAGCATCGAGTGTCTCCTGCTGTAAGTACGCGAGTTTCCATTTTTTTCATTTTCACCTGCGTTTACATTTAAATTTAATCAATGAACCGACTCCTTCTGAGTACTGGCGGAAATGCTTTTCGGCAAAAGACTAGATACTCTGTTAGTATGCATCTGCGATGCTGTTTATCCCTCGAGGAAAAAAGTCGAGTAGGTCGTCTTGAAATTTTGCCGCACAGGAAGGAGAGCGAAGACTGGGCTTTTGTTGAAAGCATTTCCCTTCGCCGCTTGGGTTACCAAGCGTCAGGGGGGGGGGGTGGGAATAAGCCAGTAAATTTCAGCCCTTCAGACGCTCCGGTACTCACAATGGCCGCTCATGCATTACGAATTTCTATGCGTCTTTTCCAATTCCGTTCCAGCCTTTTCTTGGTTTATTCCTTTACATCCGACGTTCCTTATTTGCGCCATCGAACGCATTATGGTTGCGTCCCGAAAATGTAGATTGTATTATATTATACATGCCTCTCCTTGTGCGAAGGGCTGCTCCGTCTTGCATTCACTTGACTCCCCTCGCCAACACGCCGGGGTGAAATTTACTGCCTCTTCTAGATTCATTCCCTCAGTGCACTTGTACTTCAGTTGAGCTCTTTCAAGGAAAATGTCTCATTTTAAGCCCGCGTAATGTTCTCGTTGGTTTTTCTCCATGTTGAATGTTTGGTTGAGCGTTCATATAGTGTGCCTGTTTTATTTATTCAATTTGACTACTTGACAGTCAGTATCACAAATTACAATACAATATTTTTACATAAAAATAACATAAAACATGACATAAAATTTTTATGTAAAAATATTGTATATCGTTGTTATATTTGTATTTTATATTGCTCTTATGTTTTTTCTTTCATAGCTCTGATGATGATTTAAAATAAATTGAAACGTTGGCTATAACTTGTTTTCATAAAACACGTTGGCCTAAACTCCAGGAAATATCATAACATGTATTAAACGAGGTCAAGATAAGGAGAGAAAAAAAAAATTACTATTATTAGTATAAGTGGTCGAAATAAAGTAGTAAATTAAATCTTCAGCAAAACTAATATACCATTCGTTACAGGTACAAGAAATAATAAGGCTGAATTGTCTCAAATAGCTGTTATATGCTGACTTTGCCTTCATAAATTCCTATTCCATGAAAACTCCTCAATATATTGCGTTGACCTGACAGAAAATATAAATTCACTTTATTATAAAATACGATCTAAACCTTGTATCGCTCGGAATTCCAATCGATAAAAAACTAAATTTACACCAAGCAATGAAAGTCAACACCGAAATTTACTTTGACTTTAGACTTAAATGCAAATCGCTCTATGATTTTTATGCACTGAAATATTCTATGTATCAACCATTGTACACTATGCACTGAATTGTTGAGGCCTTTACTTTGTAGAATTCCATTATATGGTTGGAAAGGAAATTACTTTGCTTTTCTACAAAACACACACTTTATTGCTGACTAGTTTCGGTTACACTGTACCATTTAGTCTTCCACCATACTAGTCTTGAAAATGGTATAGTGTAACCGAAACTAGTCGGCAATAAATTGTGTGTTTTATAGAAAAGCAAAGTAATTTCCTTTCCAACCATTGTACACTAGCCTCTGCTCTTGAAGTTTTAGCTTATTTAACTTATATTATTCGTATTTTCTTTTATTTCTACCGTTGTAAGCAATTTTTGCAATACATGAGTTAATGGAAAATGAGACGGGTGAATTCAAGAATTGTAGAAGTCGTTATAGTAATTGGTATTTTGTAATACGGATTTTATATTAAATTTTTATTACACTACTTCATTCATTCACACGGTGCCTTAAGCGCAAACATACAAATATATTCATAGGGTAGGGAAAAATAGGGTTGGAATAGCAACATATGGTTGAAAAACGACGTGGACATCGGTGCTCAAAAGTATCAGGGGCCGACGAATTGATGATGATCTCTGACTCAAATTGCACTGCCACGAAAAGGTTCTAAGTAATTCCGTACGAAGCCGATAATAACTTCTTTATAGGCGATGAATGTGGATAAATACTAAAAACTACAGTATATACAATAGCATAATCGAAGTTCTTAAATGTATTATGTTGGTATACCATCGTCAACAAAATCCCTTACCTGCTTGATAATCACGGCGTATGAATGATGCACACTAGCATTTAACAGGATCAAAAATTTCCGGCATCATATATATTGGTATACTTATTAAGCGCAGTGCTAGAGGGAGGAGGATAAGAATGGGATTTAATGATATAATGAAAGGCGATATCGTGATTTGAAGAGTGAAGTCCAACAAGGGAGCGGAGACGGCCAGAGCAGTTCTAAAATACTTCATGTAATCCTTCCTTTACCGTTACAGAATACTTGTAATTATAATTTACAAAGAAATTCACAGCGTTGAAAAGAAAAGGTTTGGAGCATATGATCGAAAAAGGACGTGGAAAATGGTGCTGTGGTAGATGGGAAAAGCCAGAAATCAGAGGATAAAAATTCGGCCTGATTGGGCCTGGGTTCGTGATTTACCAAGGCATACAGATTACTTGGACTCCCTGAGTATCACAATTTGCTTTTCTTTCTAGATTCAGCCACTCTCATGTTGTAGCCTCTCATGTAGTTACTTACGACTGGTAGAAAATATTACACCCCTTCTATTGCAACAGCAGTTATAATTGTGTGTATGGCAATTGAAATTGCAAATAGCAATTTATGTGACTCAATAATTCCACATTTTTACGGCAATATTCGACAGTTTCCTGGTGGTCTCATGATTTCACAAGAAGTAATTGCGATTGTAACTGTAGTTTTGCTGATTACCTTTTAAAATGAGTAATTTTTTTTTCTCGTTATTGATTACTTTTTGTACGAAGTAACTCTAATTGAGTCCTACCTTCTCTATGTAGGAATAGAAGAAATAAAGCTTGGCTATTTGCACATGGTAATTTATTGTAACCGACCATGGTTTCGTTACAGCGTAACTTTATTAAAGTCCACGTTGATAAACATGGTTGTTCACAATGAATTACCATGTGGAAATAGACAAGTTTTTATTTCTTCTTTTCCTACGATAAAGGATTTCCACAAAGTTACGCCCGCAACTTTTAATTATTTTCTATGCACATATACCAGCACTACCCTCAGCTCCTCAGCGTCGTTGTACTGATAATTTTTTATAATCAGTTATTCGTTCTCAAAATTGATGAATTTTTGCACGAAGTAACTTTAATTGAGCCCAGTTACTTTTTCTAAGTACTTTCACCAACAATGCTATCAGCGCCCTGTGGTTAATCCCAATACTCCCCAACGCTAACCGTCCGCCACTTGGAAATGCAAAAACCATCTCGCAGTCACTTTCCCACGCCCGTGTGTATATATCGCCCCTCCTAAACCGCTCAACTCTCCGCCCCCCACTGCCCCCGTGCTTATATTCAAGAATCCCCGCCCCCATCCTTCTTCGCCTCCGACCCCGACTGCCACCTCCTTCGCAAACCTTGGAAAACCTTCTCAGGCGGCGCGGTTGACTTGGAAATGCTCCTTTTTTGAATCCCGTTCAATCTTTTAGAGTGGGAGTTGGTTTTTGTGAATTTTTTTGCCGCCGCCCTCAAAGATTCATGGCCTTGTGATGGCAGGAGAGAATCCTTAAATACGCTCTCTTGTTGTCTCCGGTTCATGTGAGATATCCTGTTGATTTTGCTTCTAATTATCATACTCGAGTGTTGAGAAAGTGAAGAAATAAATGGTTCCAATGTCATGATGATATTTGATCTAAAAACGGTAGGAAGGAAATTAGCTTAAACCATTAGTGCATAAAGTTATTTTTGTCAAATATTCATTTAGAAAGTAATTATTCTGGCTAAGAAGGTTCATTTTAACTTATTTCCGGAATTTTTAAATTTTTACAATCAATATTTTAAATAATACATAATATATTGGACGATCATTTTTCAGTGTTGATTACATATTCAAAATAGCATAGAAAATCTTAATTGTATAGAAAATAAAAAGATCATTTTTAGAAGAAAAATGAGATAAAAGTTGTCAACATATTGAGCAAAATACTACAGTAAAAAATGCTGTACTTACCCCGTGCGGGTGACTGAAAATTCTTTCAATGCCTTGTCTCACATAAATGCTTCTCAAGTCGATAAATTCAAGGAGTCAACTGAAATATTAGCGGGGCGGTGAACACAGACATCCATTTGAACTTGATATAGTATCAAAATGTAGCACAAGTCAACTGGAGCCCAGAAAAAAATTAAATATGAGTGTCCGATATATCGGACGCTATGAACTAATGGGTAAAAAGTGAGGTTTTTCGAGGAAGGATTATTGGTTAAGCCCTAGAGTCTTTTAATAGAGTCTCTGGTACCAGTAAATTTTCCCAGCATTGGTCTGTTCTTAAGGAGAGGAGAATTAGGAGGAAATGTTTCAAAAACATGTTTCATATTCCTGTATTTAATTTCACTTATAATGGAGAAATTTGGGTAAATTTATATTTATTTGGTGCAATAATTTTCATAATGTAAAATATTGTCTTCTTATTCCATGAATTTTCAAAATTTAAAAACATTTTTCTTTTTTAAACTTGCTTAAAACTTCTGGGAAATTATTATATAACGGCCTCCAATATATCCATGATTTTAAATAAGAATATTTATTTAACTTTATAAAAATGCTAATGGGGATCAGCATTTGAAAATGCCATTGCTATCTATGTTATTTCTGGTAGTTTATATGGATAAATAAAATTATTTTCCATTTTTTATCAGTGTATCAACAATTTGTGATGGATTACGGATAAATTTATATCCTTTACTTCACTTCTTAGTTTGATTATTTTGCATCACCACCCAAGTTTGAACATCGTTATGTTGGTTTAGGGAGTTCCACCTTGTTTATGCCTTCTTTGAAATTCTGTACTATTATTATGCTACGGCCTCCTCTGCACCTTGTATTTCATAAAAAAAAATTAGCCTACTTTATGAAGACATCAGGGATCACAATTCTCTTTCATTGTGGGGATATACGAGGGATTTTGAACATTCCCTCAGAAATTCACATCGCTTTCACTATTACGTCTTAGGCCATTTTGCATGGAAGGATTGTTTCGGCAAGTACGTTTTGTTTTGAATGAAGTTACCACATCAAATATTGTCTTAGGGATGACGGTACCAGACGGCATAAAAATTACGGAATCTCAGCTTGTAGGTTTTTTGGGATAAATCCTAAAAATTCGCTCTTATTTTTAAAAATGAAGATGTATAACTTTAGTAGATAAATTATCAGAGATTTTTTAATTTGGTACGACTCTTTTTGACGCTAAGACGCCATACTCGAGTACTCAAGAACAACGCCATTGCGTCGAAACATGTCTTGAAAAATAAAAAAAATCTGTGAAAATTTGCAAAGGTAGTAGGTCTTCATTCAGCATGAATATTCAGTAAATGAGAGCCGAATCGAAAGATATTTTTTCTTAGTGAGTTTTCAGCTACCGGCAACCGGAAACGTATTCTTAACACTTACGATTTTGCAGTGGAGCGTAAAAAATAAAAAAAAACATAGTTTGACGAAAAAGTTTCTAAAATGCCATGATATACCGTTTTTTTTTATGAAAACTCAGTAAATATATCTCTTTTATCGGATAAAGTCACGGCGTGGCAAAAACGCCGAAAATATTGCAAAGAGTCTGTCAAAAGGGTCATTGTATTTACACTTCATCCGCTGAAATCAGTGAATATTTATATCTAAAAGCATAAAATTCCCATTTATGGAGGATAGTGGTGACACTTATCCGCGATATACTCTTGAGTCACTTCTGATTTTTGTTGTCTCCAGTTTTTTTTCCCCGGCTAACAATGGAAGTTAAGATTTCTAGAGTTTTACACTGGGTCCTTCGATCGTTTCGATGAGTTACACACCCATCGTTACCATCGCACGCAGCCAAGCGCTACCAGCTAGCATGGTACTCTGCTACCTGCTAGCATCCTGCGTCGTATCAGCGCTCAGAGCCTCGCCCCAAGGTCACCTCACTTGCGGCAGTGGGAACCAGAACGACGTCACACGGAGTTTTCCCGGCATACATACTTAGCCGTCGCGTTTTCGCGCGCTTGAAAATTTTCACTTTTCATTTAATCGCGAAAAATAGATATCGTCATTTAAAAATCTAAAAGCGTGAAATACGTACTCCAGGAGTAATAATCTTTCGATTTAGGCATTAAAAAAATAAAAGGAAACCACCCTATTCCTGATTCCTGGAGGACGATGGGGGAGATATTAAGTAGGTACCTTATCCGGTGAGGAATCATCACTGCTACTTTGTTTTTTGTTTTTGTATCACCGCCCAAATTTACAAATTGATATCCAATGGCCGGTTCTTTAATGTCTACTCGGCGTACTGCTGAACTTGACACTTTCATAACCTTAACTTGAGAATATTTGAAAGTTAAAGTAAAGCCAAGCAGTTCAGAATAACGTTCAGTGAAACAGATGATCTTAAGTGGTAGACATCGTTAACTCTGATTTTTATGCCCCGATAAAACTTAATTAACAGTGATTTCTGAATTTCTTCAGGGTTTTCTTCCGCGTCACCTTGTTTATAGACAACAGTTTCGCTGGCTATCCTGCCAGCGTCTTCAGGTCGAAGGTGTCGGCTGTTGGTTTCTGCCTCGCTGATATACCGTAGGCTAGATGGGAGCTGCTCTGTGATTGGCTGTCTGACTGGACGCTTATCTCTGATTGGCTCTCTCTTTGATGACTCTTTTCCAGGCGCTGTGAAGTATCCATCTTCTCTATTGAAATTCAACGGTGTTTTTTCAATTTCTATTGATTCCCTGATTTGTCTCGGGATGTATCGGCACTCCTTAACTAAAAGGTTATTTTCCTCAAAGTGGATGTCGTGGCCAGATTCCGACAATGCATGTTCGGCGATGGCGGAGAGTTGAAACTGTTTGTTTTTGGTCGCCCTTTGGTGTTCTTTAAACCATCGCCGCGGAAACCTACGTTCTAACATTAATTAACAGTTATAAAATGGACCCTAAGTGTGGCAGAGTACTACGAGAAGTGGTGTCAATTGGAAACACCACTTCAGTATGGGATGGTGCGATAGTTGCGAGCCAAGGAAAAGGTGGTGATGGGTGGGGCGTCAGAGAGGGTGGGGGGTGGGTGGAAATATGTAAGGGGGTGGGGAGGGCAATAGGAGACGTTCCTTTTGTGGCTTGATTTACGATCGCAGAGTCTCTCCAGCTCGGATTCCGTTCTTCTCTTTTTCTTCGGGCGCCCAAGAAGAAGAGGACTTGCAGTACTCCTCGCATTGAGGCCACTGTGGACCCACTGTTGCGAAGATTAGGGGGCTCTGCGTTCTTTCCTCCCTTTCCCAGGATAGGATTAAACTTATACATCCGCGAAACAACCTTCAAGCCACGTAGAATTTTCTCGTGTCTACCACCAGGTCAGAAACTGGAATCTTGTATTTCGTCTTTTTTGTAGACGCATTACTCATTTAATGCTAATCACTATTAAATAAAACTAATAAAAAATTAATAATTCCTATTCGCTGTAGTGTTGATGTTTTCAGGGTAGGTAGAGTAAATATTTCTCAAAATTTGCCTGTATCTTAAAGATACATAAACTACATTTAAGGAAATATTGAGATAATATTTTCAGATAAATGTGGGCCTAATTCATGTAATCTGAAAATTTCAAAGAAATTACCTATTATGAAGTATAAATTTTAAGTGATTAATGTTTCACCAAAAACACTCGTCGAACGTGATGTATATGTACCTTTAATTATTTAATACTTAAGCCCATTATTTCCAAGTCAAATCGAACAGTTTTCTAATTTTACCACTCTGTGTTCTTTCTATATTGCTTTGAGTTGTGATGATTTTTGCTAGTAACTCTCCCATTCTCTGTGAACAGGTTCCTTGCACTCGGACAATTCTTCGACATATTAGGTCTTTCACGCAATATACTCATTATGTCTTGAAATATTTTTTCAGTAAATTGTTAGACTTATGTTTCGAATATTGCCAACTTTTCCAATTCTCCAATTCACTTTTAAACACTCAGAGTGTGCAGATTTTGGAAAAATACCTTAATTTTCACTCAGGGACCTAGCAAACATTTCTCCGGGATGCGGTGCAGAAAAACTTTACCTATGTATATAATAGATGCTACGAAAAGTTGCGCGATTCGCCAAAAACTGCTACGTGAAGACAGAAAGCATTACACAGATTTTACTCGACTCATGCTTGGAGCCACAAGAGACTAGGAGGCTATGTGCCAGGCTTAGATTGCTTAAGATACTTATTGTTAGAACAGATACCATTCAGGATGACAGAGGGAACATTATCTGAGAACCTTACCACATACTTACAAGATCCGACAGAAACTATGAAATAAGAGTGATATTTCATTAAAAAGTTAGATATTTAAATTCGAATGATAAATGACTTTAGTGAATGCTAAGTAGGACTCAGTATACGCATATTTCCATGCCCTTTCTTACCTTTATTTGCTTACGGTTGGTATTCTAACATCCCCTGCCACCCGCCTCTTGAAGCGGCTTGTAGGGGAGGTACATAGAGGCGTACGTATTTCATTAAAAAAAAAATAATTTAATATTCTTCATTCTATGACCTTGCTGAGACCAGATGCTGCTTTGAGATTTTTCTTCGGTAATGAGAAGTACGGACCGAAGTCTCTTAATTCTGGAACCTTTCATTTACACTTTATCTTTTGAATGCGACTCTGTGGATGAAAAATTTGTTGACCCCGGAACAGGTCGTTTCATCTCGTCCAAAAGACTTGTCGCCTATCTTTCTGACCTTTCTCTTTTCAGATAAAAACACTTTTAATTTATGGCAGTGTGCACGGCAGTAACGTTCGAATCTCTCGTCGGTGGATCAACCGGATTTCTCTGCTTTCGGTTCTGTGCGCGACGGAAAAGACCTTCTTAACTTGGCTTCGTGCTTTCTGGGAAATGAAATAATCCCATTTTCTTATCTATCGTCACGTCAGAAGTACACTTCGTATTCTTTGGTGCTACTGCCGGCCTCGGTGGCGGCGGGGTAAAGTCCTAATAAGTGAAGGTCGTGGGTTTGAGTCCCGCTTAGGTAGGTTGTCCCTGTCCTTGGAATACATGCTCATGTACTTTGTACTCATGTACTCATGTGTTATCAATATATTATTAATCCTGATGTAAAGGCTAATAAAGACGTTTTCAATGGCATGGAAATAAATGAAAAGTATAAAAATTATAAGTATTCACCTTACGTTTGTGAAGATAAACATTGACAACGTGATACAGATGGAAATTTAGAAAAATATCGTCGCTGGCATAATTCATCGGTTACATTGGTTGTAGAATCGGTTAAAGTCCTTTTACCCTGCGTTTAAAGTATTTAATTGAATATTTAAATAAATTTAAGATCGTAGCACTTTTCCACAAGAATTTTTGATTCGTACAACGCGTTTCGGCTCACTGAGCCATCATCTGGTACAAGACCAGATGTACTTGTACAGTCTTGTACCAGATGATAGCTCAGTGAGCCGAAACACGTTGTACGCATTAAAAATTCTTGTGGAAAAGTGCTACGATCTTTTATTTATTTAAATATGTCTAACTTCCACCAATTGAAGCCTGAATCTGTTGAACTTATTTAATTGAAATTACTTTACCTGTGTATTCCGTCACTTGACTGCATTTTTTGTAAAACCTGTGCATACCAGCTGAAAAAATCTTACCCTTAACATAACCCGACCAGATTGTCCTATAAAGAAAAGTGCCTTTGTTAACATCACTTTCATTCCATGGAATTAAATCCATTTATTCTCTCAATACGTCACCTATTCAATTATTTATTTGTTACTTAAACATTTGAACTGCGAGAGATGCCAATGTTGGCTAACCTGAAATTTCTCTCTGTTAACTAAAGAATATTTAATACTGCAAATGAAAATTAATTGATTTAAACCCACATTAATTATGATGCAAATTCAGAAATGTCAAACCATATTATGTTATAACATTAAAAGCTAGGTCAATATACGATGGAGTGAATTCACAAACGAAAATATTTTCATTCTAAATGTGAGTACTCCCACAATGTGAAGCCTACAAAATCAGCTATTTAGAAGGTTAGATATGGAGAACTTTGAAACTAAATGTTAAATAACTATACTCCAAAAATTCAGGTGCCATACCCAATCAGATTTTCTGTGGATAGTTATTTAGCTCTTGGTCATTGGTCGTTTATTTGATGAACGCAGAACGGACTGCCATCCCCACTTTCATGGAAACTTGTAAAATGGTAGTGATCGATGTGAATTTGAAATTGAAAGTTTTCGCTTCTCCATTTTATTGTATAAGTATTTGCCGTGTGTTTTGCATGCGAACTTCTTCTAACTTATTTTTTTCAAGGAGAATCTCAAAATCGTACATTTCGCTGAGAAATACTGCTTAACCCCCACTTGAGGCCTCGTAAAGTATTGAACCACTCCCCCGCACCCTCCCAAAAGCAACCTTAATCCACCCTACATAAGAACACGCGGTGGTAACTAACTAGCGGTGGTGGTAACTTATTACCCAAGTTGGCAGCGTTATCTCTTCATGCTATGTAACTAAAAAGGTGAAATGATTAGAAATAACTAAGCTGCGGCATTGTTCAACTAATTTGATAGTATAAGGGTAACCACTATGTTCAGCTATGGACCAGTCCTAGTTCCCGTAGCTTTTACCACGATGTGCTTCTAAAAATAAATAACAACGGCCATGCCATCTGGAGATCTAAAAAAATTCAAAAACGATGAATGTGAACGGTAGAGCTTTTGAGTTTTTCTGAGTGAAAATTTCTCAGGAAAGCACGATTCGATTTCCATTGCTTTTTCCTCATGTCCTTTTTGCCCTAATGGATTATCGGCAATCATGTCCTCTAGTAATAAACGAGTCTTTTTAAAAGGTCCCAAAAACGTAGCCAACGTTTTAATTCCTTCGGGATTCCTAGCGCCTCCGTTTTATGCGAGCAATAATTAGTTTCTGATTGAACTATAAATCATGAAATTAGAATTGAATTGGACTGTTGACGTGCATTGTGATGATTGGATATTACTTATTTAACGATAATTTCCAAAAGTTGCATCACGTTGGGTGACGCGTTTGATGGCTAAAACCGCTCATTAGCAACTGGCTACTGCAGTTCGGGAGCCATTTAAAAAAAATGTGGAATATTTCGGATTATATGGGTCTTTTTTTTAACAAAATTTTTATCCAGTGGAAGTAATCTATAATTTACAGCCGTGCCTTCCCCTTCTACGCCTAGTATCACCGACGTTGTAAGAGTGATAACTAGTACTTGACGTGCATTTTATGTGTGTATATTACTGGTTTAGGCTAATCAATCGTTGTAATTGATTTGAAAAAAATGTCTGAAATTAATAGATTATGCAATGGAGAAAGTTTTTTCTTTACAAGAAGAACTTTGACGCACTCTTAGAAAGAAACTCGGACATTTTTACCGGAGAAACAGTCGAAAAACAAGAGCACACAACAGGAAATACAGAAAATTTATTGGATGGCAACTTTGAAGTAAGATTTTAAGGCCAACAATTCATATTTGGCAATCCATTCTGTCATTCTTATTATTTTCTTATGAGTCGCTTAATGATAACGTGGGTATTAAAATAATTGCTGATAGTCAAATCAATTGAAATAGAAGCTGTGTACAATCAAACTAACTGGTAAAAAATGGGTATTAATTATTGCTATGCACTAAAGGAAATTCAAGTTTTTTATTGAATAGTTTTTATTTTTAACAGTTAAATTTTTGTGTTCGTTGTTTACGCTAATTCAAATCTACCATCAGAATCAAAAGTTGCAGATGCATCTTATTTAATTTTTTCACACAAACGGATCAAAGACTGTCATACGCTGACCGCGCGTCCCATGACATTTCTTTCTGGATACTTATTAATGGTCAGGGAAGGGTTACTGAGAAAAAGTATGGGACGAAACTCCACATATCCCTCCAAGAGAGACAAAGATCTCCGCAGTCTGCTGGATGTCACCCGGTGCCATGTTCCTGACATGGAATTCTGGGAGGTGCCAGCGCCTCCCACCCCTTCCTCCCACATTTTCCCCACCCACTTTCTTTACACCGTTTCTGCCCCCTTCCCCAACACGTAACCATGGAGACGTCTCCCCCACCCACTCCCAACACACTTCTCCCACCCCCCCCACCCATTGAGACGGCATTCGAGCCTAAACCCCGTCCCATAACTCGTCTTCGCGTGCGCCAGTGTCTCCGACTGCTTCGTATCTTAATTTACGGGCGCTCTCGCCTCCTCCCACCTCTTCACCCGTCGCCGAGTTTCCTTTTTGCCGCGTCTTGTTTGCGTTGCCGCCTCGCGGCCGCGATCCGAGTCCCGTCCTGCGCATGCGCGGAAAGATGGCGGTATTCACGTGACCTCCCGCCCCACACACTTTTTTCCCGCCTCGCCACCCTCCGCCCTTCCGTTCCCGCCCGACCGAAAAATAAATAAAAAAAATTTTCCAACTCCTCATTTCCATACCTTTTCACTCTCTGCCTCTCTCCCCTTCCTGCCTTTTGGAGAAAACTGCCTTCTCTCTTTGCCTCGTCTCTTTCTCCCTGAGTTACATGAACGCCTCCCTAACTTACGGCTTCGAGCGCGTTGTCCGCCATCCTACCCCGTTGTCCCCACCCACCCACCCCTTTCCCCCCCACCCCGACGCACCAAAAGCAAGGCCCTTGACACGCACAGCCGCCCCTGGAAGTCGTCGTCATCATCCCGACTGCATCGGTGCCAGTTGGTGCCTCCCTCCTGTAGGTGGATAAGTTTTCACTTCCCATACTTTTCCCCCTCCCCTCCCTCCCGAAATCACTGAAGAAGTTTCTCCACAGACTATTCCCATTTTTTTCTCTCTTTCACTTCTCTTTTTCCTCTTCGAGAAAATATTGTCCTTTATCGGTAACTGGCTCCTAGGTTCCCCTTCCACCGAAGGCGACCTGTGTTGCGCGTCAGTGAGATTTCTCCGCCACGGTTTTCGTGCGTTTGTGGTAAACACTACTGACGATGCGATGTGAAAAAGTTGGATGTAATTAAAACATTGCTCACAACTACTTAAAACGTCTTAACTTGATGAAGTATGAAGTTCAAAACTAAAAGAAAATATATTGATTCACGGCAACTTTATATTGCGTAGGTCGACTAGGGTTGCCCTTGTTCTCAACAACTTTACTTAAATTGGCGTAAATAAAGCGTTATTAGCAATAAGATTGCTAAGTGTTTAACAGCAACTTAAAAAAATCTTTGCGCCACTTCGAATGATCATTAGGAGAGAAAAAAACGTATTTATCTTAAAAATTGCTAGTAGTAAGGAGGGTGTCAAAGCGTCTTGACAGTCAAATAAACTATTGAATATTTTCTTAATTCGATTTTATCATTTGAACACGGTCTGAGCAGCGGTTTGCGGAAAATTTATCAATAGGTATAGGGAATATAAAATGAAATTAAGACTGTTATAGTATGACACACTGTATCGAAATTGGTCGCGAATGAATAAACTATAGTGGAACTAGGAAATTTGTATTATTTCCTGATAGATGAAGCAGTTCCAATATGTTGCGCCTCAACTATTGCAAGTTAAGAGAAGTTAAGTTGTTGTGAACTATTGAAATAACTAGTTGTGGAAGCTTAAGTCATTTTTTAATAAAATCTGAAATTTCTTTTGAAATAAACTAATAATAAGAAAGATCGTGTTATCTATCTAGAGACGTAATAACTATCGGGATCTCACTAATATCAATTTCGCGAAGGATCAATATTTTGGAATGTCATTGAAGGAATTTGGTGCCTATTTTACTAAAAATTTGAAATGGGTCTCAGCGTTGAAAGCATAACTAAAAGCGCTTTCACATCGTCGTATTCGCCAATGAGAAATACAGGGCACAATAATGAAATACATGACTTATAAAACCCTGGTTCGATCAACCCTTGATTATGCTGCTCATACATGGAACCCTCTCAAGAAGGGAAAAAGAAGTAAGATGGACTCTGCAAAGAAAAGCGGCTAGATATGTGCCGGAAAAAACACAAGAAGACTGAGTATGTTATTGAAATGCTAGAGGTGGTAAGATAACAGATCCTGTCACGCCAGTCTTGGTTTTCCAATTCCTTTCGGCTAATTGTGATTGCTCACGCATCTACCTCCGTGGTACTAGGCCCAAAATTGCTTTTAGAGCAAAATAAACTTTCTTTTTAAATTATATTTCAGAAAATGCCACTTCTCTCTATACATCCTGCGGCAGCTTTTGGGCGTTATACACGTAAAGATGTTTCCCACAGCATAATGAAGGGTAAGCGAGGAAAATGGGATGACAAGATAAAATGAGGAAAATCCTGTATTGTCAAAAAGGTTTTTTGCAAATGTCAATTGATTGTTTTTTATAAACTTGAGGAGTTGTTTAACTTCTGCAAAATAACGTACTAATTATCTTTCTGAATTCAAGATCTTCTAAAGGAGCCATTTCAAGTATTTTTGTACCATGATTATTCTTTAATACTCTAGATATTGGACATGATTTACAGCTGTTTTTATCATGACAGGCACTGTTTTTTTTTTTGTTAAATGTTCAATTTTTTTACGGACGGAGATGATATTTTCTGAAAAAATAATTAAAGCGTACTTCCGAAGAGGGAGTAATTTTATCATAATATCAACGGAAATTGAGGCGTTATAAGTCATGTTATTTGTAGTTCTGAAACAGCATAAATGTGGGAAAAAGTTATTAACATAATTTAGGAAAAATGGTAGAAAATGATACCATTATTCTGAAACCGTGTTTTCTTTTATTTTTGATGGAAGACTTCCAAGACAGGAGATTTAACAATTGCTACCAGAAAAGTATTCCACTAAGCATATTGAAATAAGGACTTGCAATTTTCCACGATCGTAAAATTTATTACGATCTAGGTTTCAATTTACTGCGTCCATACCACGTCGCACAGTGGGCTGAAATCGAAAAAAGCTGGCCAAAAATGATTTTTCTCACTTTTTAATTTGAAAAAAACTATTATATTTTCAAATTATAGAATAATCAGTGACCACATTACTGAAATAATTTTATTTATAACTAATTTTTTGAAGCAGGAGACATCTGTCAATTTAATGAAAAATGATCGCAAAATTTTTTCCCCATTTTTTGAAAAAATTGACTGAAGTTTTTTTCTACTGTTGCGTTATATTTAAAAATGCCTAAATTTAAATCATTACATAAGAGAAATTAACATTTTTAGAATCCATTGTAGTGAAAGTTTTAATTCTAGCGATAATATTTATAAGTTTTATTTAAACAATTAAAATGTCCTATTTTTCACGTATTTTTAACATAATGTAGAGAAAAACTTGATGTTTTTCACTTTGCTTCACGAAGTGTTTAGCACCACATTATATAATGAAGTGTCAACTTTAGTTATCAACTGAAAAATCCTGCCCCAATCTGCCTCCCCGCCTCTCCCATCAAGTTACGTGCATGAATGTCCAACCGCCCGACGCGGTGGTTATTTGCTAACCTTTGTTCAGACTTAGCTGTAGTCGACGATAATTCGCCAAAAGTGAGCCGAAATTACACTTGTCTACACTTATAAACTCTGTATACATTTAGCATGCCATATTAGTCTTATTGTACCAATTTTTCCAAGAGCACATTACGATTTCCTTCATAAGTCATATAATGGACTCAACGATTGCGCCGGCAAGTCATATTCTTGTCCCGGGAAGCGGGCGGCTGCAAATAATTATATATTAATTCTTGGAAAGCCCAATTCTTAACACTATACACTCGCACATTCTGATATCCGTACTCTCCTAGGCCAGCTACCATCAGCTCAAACACTGGAAAGGGCACACGTGTGGCGGAGCGCCCGCGCCGCCCGCGCAGTGGCGGCGGGCACTACCCTGCCGACCACGTTAATCCCTATTGTACCCGAAAACCCAACCACCGTGTTATGATTCTTATCTGGCGTTAAAGAAGTTCTGTACTCGTTTCATAACTGTCCCTTTGTAGAAATGCCGCTTATTGCTTTATTGCCTCGATCTATGAAAGGGTTATTGCACTGTTGAGGATCGCTTCCCTTCGCACGGGGTTTTCCACAAATGCTTCTCTCCAATTGGTTGAAAACTATTCTCTTCCACAATTTTACCGAGAAAATTAGTCATTTTGTGTTCGTGAGTGCGAAAGGATGTGCGTGATTGTGCTATGGAAGCAAAGAACGAGGATTTTTTTTCCCTATATCGTGCAATTTCAGCGTTGAGGCCGAACTACCACTAGTGAAGGATACCTCGGAACGATAAAAAGGTACGTTTTCCAAGTAAAATATCTCTGTGAACGTGTGTATTATTTAGGGAAATATGTTCTAATTTAGCTTTCCTTACGCGGTGATTTAGATTGTTAACATTTCGGATGAGAGAAAATCGAGCGCATGAACGTAACCCGCAAAGAAATACATGACGTTATTGTTAATGAAATGGGATATTCGCTGTCGTCAAAACGTGAATTGGCCCTTCAATATCTTTAAGATAAGTTAAAATTGGGGAAAGACGAGAAGACAAAGGAAATGTTGAAGAATTTCATGGATAAATACGTTTTCAATGGGTATATCCAGATATGGAAAGAATGCAAGAGAACCAGTGTCAGGTTTGCAGTAAAATTTCGATGTTGTTTAGAGAAGGATATACCGCTCCCAACATATATGCATGAATCTCTGCTTGAGACTCCTTGTTAAAGCATGGTCAAGGCACGACTAATGATGGGAACACTGCCCGACGTTTTTTTCTGAACCTAAGCTAACATCAGAAATTACCGGTATGTTTACCACCAAAAAGTCATATTTTATAGATTTTTATTTATTAATTCCAAAATTTGTTATGAATATTTAAAATTTTTTGAAAGAAGGATTTGGTGAGGACTTTATTTCCTTTTTAAATAGGCATTAGCTAGGAACTCATCTCAAGGTTTGCCTCTATTTTAAAAGCTCTGACATCTGGACTTGAGATAGATTACGCCAATGTCAGCGAGTACTGCTCAGAAACTGCATCCCTTTTTGTGGATATGTATCCGTGATACTACATGCCTCCCACGGTGCACAAAGTGCAGTTTCATGCAGCATCACTTGCCAAGTCAGCAGTGCTTCCAATTGGCTAATTTTCTTAGGAGGGCTTTGGAATCTCTCCACAAAGATATTAGAAGAATCGGAGCGCACCACACGCGAAAAATTTTGCGCCTAGAAGAAATGGGAGATCTTTTCCGAAGGCTCCTCCTTACTTCGGATTATCTTATATCCAATAGTTATGTATGTAAAAATGCTAAAAGAAATATTTCAAAGGATATACGAAACTTACTTGTATTAGAGGAGCCAACTTCTGATGAGGACAGTGACGGCTGGGAATCCGATGAAAACTGGTAGTGGGCTGGTAAATTTATCCCTTATGTTTTCTTATGTTTTATATATTTATGTTAATATATTATGGTTCATAAATAATATTATGTGGCATTTTGGTTTATGGTATACATTTTTTGCTAGGTGATTTCTTATGTGTCCTTTCAAAGTGTTAACGCAAAATTAGTTGACTAAATCATTAATAATGTTTAAAAAAACAATTTATGTATTTTATATGAACATTTTTATTTAAATTATTAAATTTCATGTTAAACTACTTACTCTTTTATTCCTAACTATTAATTTCAATGAAAAGTTCCCTCTTAACTGAAGCCGTCTAAATAGTCGATTTTTGTTTTTTTTTTCGTCTCCGCGAATTTGTTCAAAAAATTTCCCAGGATCAATATTTCGGCAAAATGTCTTTATATTCATGTTATATAACCCAAATATGAATAGTAGGAAAAATTTCGTCGAGCTAATTATAAAAATATGGAAGATATGATTTTTGGCCAGCTTTTTTCGATTTCAGCCCACTGTGCGTCGGTGGATTGGTGGGTCAGTGGATGTACTATAAACTATTTAGTATTAATGGTGGATGTATTACCAATGAAACCTAGATAGTAATAAATTTAAATGATCGTGGAAAATTACAAATATTTATTTCAATATTGATAATTTCCACTCCGCGTTTGAATCATCGGATTTTATTCCCACTGTAAAGGCACAACCTCGCATTTTGGTTACAAATTGTGCCACTTATTGGTACATTTAAAGCAGAAGAGATCTGTGTCCGTATTTTACAGCCCGGTATCACCAATGCTGAATCAATGGTGCCACCAGTTATCTTCACTTGCTCTCTGATCTTGGAGTGCAGGTGCCTCCTTCCTCTGGCAGTTGCGATGTCTTCATGCCCTCTCTGATGAAGCTCTCCTCTCCTTACGCAAGCCGTGGCAAGCGGAAGGGTGGAAAGAATCGTTTTCAAGACCTTCTGGTCTCCGGAGGCACGTCTATGATTGAATTTATGGCCGCCGTAAATCATGACTCGCAGACAACTACCGCCGTCACAGCGAGGAACAACCCTGTTAAGAACGGACGCTCGGGGTCATTGGAATTGGTCGGGAAGTCAGGCTGAGGGGAAGAAAACAAAAAGCTTGCTATTTCTCCTTTTTTCCATGTACCCAATTTCCTTTTCCTCAATTGGATCCGTTTAATTGGTGATTCCGATAGTTGTATTTGGGATGCTTGGAGTTCGCTTTGGGTGCGTGTGAAAACGTTTTTCAAGAGAGCCACATGGTCATAAAAATGTTACGCGTACTAACAAATTGTACTTTCACATTCATGCAAGGGCAAAACTTAGCAACTACTCATGAAAGCAATCTGCCGTTAAAGTTAGAACGCACAGAATACATTGTTATAAATACAAAGAAAATTCACAAACATGCATTAAGGAATACATAAGTTAGCTGGATAACCTACAAGTCATCTAACCTATTGGTAAGTTCTAACTCCGCCGTTATAGTCCCTCATTGATCGTGGAATAAACGATATTCTGAATTTATCTGTTCCACAGTCTATCTCCCATATTTTATTTATATGATCCGATCTAACGTACTATGATGGCGTTCGTAAGATACGGCTAACTTTGTGGATAAATACACTGCTCTTGAATTTACATAATAGGTTTAGTCTATTTTTCAGTCTACGGTTTGACAGAGATTCCCATCCGAGTTCATCTCCGATCGTGACTAAATAGATCAAATGAAGTACCCTCTTTTCGTATATTTTGGCATTTTCCTTTGGTAAAACATATGTGCGTCTACCTCTCAATCCAAATTCATCTAATAAGTTTGTTAAAATGAAAACAGGGTG
Organism: Ischnura elegans; assembly: GCF_921293095.1. Classification (NCBI taxonomy): domain Eukaryota; kingdom Metazoa; phylum Arthropoda; class Insecta; order Odonata; family Coenagrionidae; genus Ischnura; species Ischnura elegans. The sequence goes on along the minus strand of NC_060256.1, from coordinate 82,405,090 downwards.
GAGCAAATGATGGAAAGTAGGCTGCCGTAATTTTTTTAGAATACATTGATTCCAAATCTATTACTTTGAAAGTGGAATGACTTTCTAGCGTTTTCTAGAAGTTTTACCAGCAAGAGTGGCATTCATAGATGTTTAAAAGCGAAAAAATGTCAAATTTCCGCAGGAAAAAATGTCACCTCGGTAGCTGGCTAAATCACTCAACCGGAAATCCAAGTTCGAATCCTGGTCAAGGCGAATGATTTTTTCTCTGTGGATTTTTCGCACAATTTGTGCATTGCCGATGACTCCGTAAACATATCACCGTGGATAGTCCCGGTATTCTTAAATTAGTTCCCAAACACACAAAGTGGACAATTCAATGCTTACATACAATCACTATAATGCAATTTATTAAACGAATTGTTTTTGAAACTTTATTAACACACAGTAGCGCCAATTTCTTCCAACTAACTCTGTTTGAATGACTATTTAAGAGTTGAAGAAAAGGCTGGAGTATATTATTCATAGTGTGGTCTGAAGTGAGGCACTTTATAATGCGGTAGCATGGAAACTTAGAATGGAATACAAGAGAAGACTGGAGGTGTTCAAATGTGGGTCAGGAGAAGAATGGAGAAGGTGGAGTGGAAGGAGAGGAGGAGGAACGACGAAGTCCTAGGCATGGTAGGTTATAAGAAGCAGCTTGTGGATGAGATATGGAGGAGACAGGAGTAATGGATGGAGCGAGTACTGAGAGAGAAAGGAATGTTGAAAAAAGTGAAATTTAATGTTGTAAATTCTTCTAATTTCATCATTATTGCCTGTAAAAAAATTCCTGTTTGAACGTTTTAGTTATAGTGTGATGACTGTGGATTTGTTGCAAACATACTTAAATGGGTAGAAGAATTTACTTTCAGAAAAGAATAAAACTTTGGTAGTTCCACAACTATTTGTTCACTCACGATCGATTTGTACATAGAGTATCATCTTGTGGCCAGTTTTATTCTTTCCTGACAGTGGTGAAGGAGTTTGATCAAGTCACGCCGCGAACAATTGCATTCATTTAAAATAATTTAATAAAACCGAATTAATTTCCTTAAAACTCCTGAGACAGTGCGATGAAATGGCACCGTGAAATTGGTCGAGAAGTTTGCGCACAAAGAAAACAAAAAGATGGCTATAATTGGGGGTGCGGGAAGGGACGGTTGGGGGGCTACCCACCTTCGCTGCCGGGAGAAGGTGGGGCATAATTAGTCCCACGGCTGGAGATAGTGGGAGAGAAAGAAGTGCGGAAGCACGACTGTGGACCGGGTTCTCACGGTAGGACCCAAGGGGCGCGGGCAGTAGTCAACCGGCCTCTCTATCTCTCACTGTGTTTGCTGCGTGGGTCAGAAAGGTTGCTTTACTCATTAGTCCGCCTTGCATATCCGCCCGGGAGCGGTGGTGCAGGCCCGCAGATCAAGATGGCGCGGGAGCGTGAGACGGACAGGGACCTTTGGGGCCCCAAAGGGTTGTTGGCGTTTTAAGCGGGAGGTGTGCGAGAGGGGTGGGTTGAGAATTTTCTCCCCCTCACCTACGTCCTCCACGGCCGGGAGAGTGGCTTGTAGTTTTTCGAGATAAGGCTGGGTTTGGGTGGGCGAGGAATGGGCTCGAATGGGTTACGAGGAGGAGACGGCCGTTTTTATCTGGAGAGAGGCGTGAAGAGAGGAAAGGCACGACTTTCGGTGGGTGCTCGCTTTAGTTTTTTTACACTCACTCTCACTTAAGCGAAGAGTGATTTGGAGTGAGAGGCATAGAAGAAATGCCCACGGCTGTTTATTCATAGTGTGGGCAGTTACTAACAAGATATTGGAGGTGAATTATTCCCGCATTGACTTGAGGTTTTATTTGATGTTTTTTATTTATTTATTTATTTATATCACACCAAAAACAGCACTAAGGCCGTTACATTGGGTGTATAAACAAGGTAAATTATGAAAATACAATTAACAAATATGTAAAAAAATAATATCATAAATAACAACCATTTTCAACGCATACAATACATACAATAGGTCGGTGTCAAAATGATAGACTTTTCACTTGGTTATTAAAATAGGAGCGGGAGGCAAAGACGTCAAGAGAGGAAGAAGTATTGGAGATTGAATTAAAAATAGAAGGTAGGCGGTAAAAGATATTCCCAGACGGAAATTGGGCTGGTGTAGAGCTTCAGTATTGCGGGTTTTGCGAGCAGGAATGCGTAGTGAAAAGAATGTTAAAAGATCACTGGATCTGAAGGACCCATTCATGATGCGGTAAAGAAATTTGATGTCTAACGTCAATCTGCGGTGGTTGGGGTGTAATAATCCAATTTAAGGTCCTTTTATACAGGGTACGTCATTGCGCACGTTAGCGCTACATAACTTTCTCATTATGGCGCACGATTGCACGAACTAAATTAGAACAGGGGCTATTTTCCGTCTCACGTCCATGCATTCTCGCATGAGTGCTTCACACGATGCAATTTTGACTGCACCTTTGTACAAACGTCTGATAGTGCAAATACGTGCCCCGTGTAAAAAGGCCTTAAATTCATGTCTGGGGCTAAGGCAAGAGCGAACTTCACCCTCACGTATTCGCACCTTCTCTCGGGTGGAATCATTGAGTGATGCATTAGAAAGTAATAACTGCAATTTCTATTATTGTGGATGTGTCTCAGTAGATGGAGGCTTTTGGTAATGAAACTTATCAGGCCAGGTAAAATGCTAGGGGTGCCAAAAGAATGTAAGAGATTGTAAGGAAAAATAGGTTTTTTTTGGAATGATTTCTTTTTAACGTGGTTTTTAATTGTAAATATGCTTTTTATAAATAAATCATTAAATAGTATTAATTGTATGAAATAAACAATATTTTTAGTAAAAAATAGGTGCGTCTAATTCTCAATTCATATTTACCTAATAAGTTTGTTGAAATGAAAACGCATTGGATGGAGCAAATAATTAAAAATAGGCTGTGGTAAGTAATATTTGGAAAGATATCGATTGCAAATTTATAACTTTGAAATCGGAATGGAATTGTGGCGAGTGTGTCAGTCCTTCATCGCCTATCAGGCTATGTGTGTGAAAAATCTCTGTGCGAAAAATCCACAGAGAAAAAAACTCATGCGTCTTGACCAGCATTCGAACCCGGATCCCTCGATTTCCGGTCGAGTGCTTTAGTCAGTTAAGCTACCGAGGCTTCAGAGGTGAACACAACCGGACTACGTGTTACTGTGACTAGTCCCTATATACTTGAAAAAAAAACCTCTTATTTATTAGCACCCTAGCATTATACTCCGCTTGATGAAAACTTTTTTTAGTGCATTTCATTAGTATGCTTTTGTTGTTCTTTTATCTTCATTTTATTTTTATAGTCCAATTTTCATGCTTAATCATTACCTCCCATGCATTCCTTTGTTAATTACCTGGGGCCTTTTTCATTCAATGCCATCTATCTTATTATCTCTATGCGATAATTAAATTTCTAAGCAATTAAAGAGCCTGCAAGTAAATATTGCAATAATATTACACTTCCTTCAACCCACCTTTTTACATTATCTGAGGCGTTTTTCCTGTTTGTACATAGGGTTTCACTCTTGCCGGATCATGCTAAGACAGAGTTGTGCCAAATTCCTTGATCGGCGGCTAAACATTTCCGTGCGGTTGAGTTATTACCCGCGGTTCCGAAGATTTACTACCAACACGGGAGTTATTGCGTGATACAGCGCTAACGGGCTGTGTTAATTTCAAATCTTTTAGCGCGTCGAGGAGATCTCGAGTTGGATTTCCTTTGCGGCTGAAAGTAAAAGTCAACGTGTAAAAATTGGTCCCTTCCTCTCAAAGCCAGCATAACTCGTGTCTGCTGATAATCCAGTCCCTCGAAGGGTATTTTTCAGTTAGCTCTACCCGAGATGGACAGAGGGTTGTGTATAGGCCCCGAAAGGCCAGGAGTTTCTGGAGAATTTATCCTGCCTTTACGGTGCCATTTTACCACGTATTATTATGCACTCTTTCTTGTTTGTCCTTCCGGGAAAAATCTTGCAACTCAAATGTTAACCACTTACTGATTAACTAGAACGCTGAAATTTTCAGGAGAGCTCAGAACTAGATAAAAATGCGATGTTATTACACTTCTAAAACGGATATAGTAGTAAGGACATTAGGAAGAGAATTGCATTAGCAAACGAGGCGTTCATGAACAGGAAGGAGCTTCTGAGAGGATCGCTATGTAAGAATTTAAAGAAAAGGTTAGAGAAGAGTTTGATCTGGAGTGTAGCGCTCTATGGTGCGGAAACGTGGACATTGAGGAAAGACGACGAGAGAAGATTGGAGGCATTAGAGATGTGGGTATGGAGAAGAATGGAGAGGGTGAAATGGACGGAGAGGAAAAGGAACGACGAAGTGCTGGAAATGGTGGATGAGGAGAGGTAGCTTTTAGATGAGATACGGAGGAGACAGAAGGTATGGATGGAGTTAGTGCTTAGCGGGGAGGGGATGCTGAAAATGGTAATAGAGGGTAGAATGTTAGGGAAACGAGGAAGGGGAAGGAAAAGAATAGGATTTTTAGATAGATTGAAAGAGAGTAGGCCTTACAGTGAATTGAAGAAGGTAGCGCTGGAAGGAAAGGGAGGCTCCCAGATCACTTCTTTAGTACTCCATGGAAACCTACCTTAATTGGTAGAATACTGTAATAATAATTACACTTCTACCGCTATTGGAAGAGTACCTCGAGCAGTATTCAGAAATATAAATTAAATATCGAGTTCTAAAAATAGCCGCTTAAATCCAATGGATGCGCTGCAATAGCATTAGGTGCAATAAAGTATCTGTTTTTTAAGCGTAAACAATTTAATCCACTGCAATACAAATAACTCATTCATTGCCATGTGTCTCTCAGTTAAGAATTCATTGTGAAACCCTCTTGAAAAATATTTACGGTTGCTTTTTCGCAGTTCTTAGCGTCGTTTTAGGTTGATGTTCTCGATGTTATTTTAGGTAACTGAGGTTGCTGCCTCTTGACTAAATTATCTGCCACTTAACTAACTTTAGATTAAACTAACCACTCAGTGGCTGCATGTGCTGAATTCAATTCAAACGAATTCCCATTCATTCAAAACATTCACCTTCGAGAGGACCATGGCCACTAGTTTTGTAGCCTTGCATTATTTTATAGAGTGAGTAATAAGGTGCTGCAGGTGTTCTTTCCTAAATGTCTCTCCTTAAATAATCACAACCTTTCACTCTCTTTTAAATCGCCACGAACTTCATTCTTTCTAAAATTCCCCTTCAATCTGAAGAGTACAGTCCTATCGTCTTTGTATTAGATATCGAGGAAGAAATGATGTTAACGCATGAAGCTATGCCGCATACCTTTGTTTTAACTTTACTTTATCTCTGATATAATATGAAATTTTATATCAGAGAGATCAGAATTAATGAACAGAAAACGTTTCATTGTCTCCAAACATTTTTCATATTATTTTCTGATTTTTAATGCGGATTTCAATTCCTCTCATTACTTATTCCACGTATTCTCCTCTCGCATTTTTCCTAATCACTGCTTACCATTTCATGCAATTCAACAATATTTCTGTCGACGAAGTATGTACTTAGATGTTTGAAAGTGTATCGCGCAGCCTAGTGGATAGAGCCATCGACTAATATTAAAAAAGGCACGAGGTTTAGAACTGTTGAACACACTTAAAAATACCATTTTGTTATAAGATGGCATTGCAAGATGAAAATAAGTTAGCAGCTGTCCTGAACGCTCGAGATTCACAATCCTGTGGCTTACTTTGGGGTGAGCTCCTCCTTCACCTATACTAATGAATCTTAAATTCAAAGCGCCTTTGAATGTGTTTGAAATGCAACTTGTTCCTGATGATCCAGTTATATGTACGGCTTTGATCTTGAATTCTCTGAATTCTGTGACGTTAAATTCATGAAAGTGTGTTTACATTCTGTATTTCATATTTTATGCAAACGGTTTTAGCAAAAAAATAAAAAAAGTTTTGGGTTCAGCCATAAAAAACCTAAAATTTTACTAATGTATATTTAACCGGTAATTACGTTTAATCCGTATGAAAGATTAGTATTGAAATACTATGAAACAAGTAGGAATTGTAGAATAAATTAATATATCTTTATTAGAAAAGATAATTTTCAAAGCAATCTATGCTCTTTTGCAGGTCGCGAGTCACATTTTCAGGATCAACTCAATGGAGTAGGCCTTGTTCAACGGTTACCCGCGTTTTCAACTCGAGCATTACATGCGCATTGCACAGGACATTAAATTGGATGGCAGGCCAACATCCGGAAACGAGTGCACTTAAAACGGAAGGTTGCAGCTGAAGAGGTTGGCCTGGACAACTCACGGTCGTTCATGTGGAGTGCAGAATCACTGTAGTGCCATACGGTGTCCTCTCTGCGCCGCAAAGGTATGTACATGCATTACGTGCAATGATTTTTTAATGGTTGTCTCAGGTTAATTTTCTCAAATACCTTGTCCATGTTTGAAGCTGTTATTTTAAAGGTAGGTCTACAACAAAAAATACAATCAAAATAAGTACTTACTAACCACCTCCATTATCTTCCACGGTAACACCTTAAACATTGAAATAAATACTTGCAATTTTTCACGAGTATAAAACTTATTACAACGTATGTTTCAATGTTAATATATCATCTTTAAGCTGTTGATGAAGTTCTTGATGAAAATTTATTGTTATTAAGGAAATGCACCATCATTAATGTATTTCTTGGTAGTAATAGATATACCTGATAAGGAAACGGTCAGGGGGTAACGATATCATTTACCATAAACGTTACTTTACCATAGAAAACTATCTGTAGCCGTGAAAGAAAATTGATTAATGGAATTGGGATAATTTATTTTATGAAAAAGTGTTGTCAAAGGAATTCGAATTACGGAAATAGTAACTACCTCATGAACGGTAGCCTAGATGCGAGTACTCATGTATATAGTTCCTCTAGTCTTTAGTCTAATTTTATCAATGAGCTGCTGGCTGGACTTCCGCATATATAGAGGTGAGAAACTCCACAATTTCCTAGACTAAATGATAATTACTACGATTGTGTTATTGGAAAAGTGAGGTTTCAAGTTTTCAGTGCATAAAGTGCATAAAGTGTTTCTATAAATTTATACTCACAATTTTGTTATTGAAGTAATTATATTGGTGGATGTTTTAAATATGAGAATTTCGAAATGGGTCGCTAGCAACTATTTCCTGTTAAGTAAAAAACTTACCTTATTAGAGGCTACATTTTGATCCAATGATTTTCAAGTAATTTAATTGAAAATGATCAGAATCTTGACTCTTGCTCAAACTGTTTCCCTTGATCGTAACTTTAGGAAACGTCTTAATTTATGCCCGTGCATTAATTAGCAAAATCGAGGGAAAATTATCTTAGAGATCATGCAATACACCCGGAGCGTAATTTACAGTGTGTTTCGAGACGTATTCCTCTAATGGAATTTTTCTTAAAAGAGATGCTCACGCTCCCGATAATTAATTCAGTGAGGCCTTGCACCGGCGTAAATCTTGATTTTAGCATGTTAAATGTTAATTAGAGTTCTATCTCTGCTTCCCAGGCTCTTGACTTCTTTATGCCCTCGAGTTGCTTTTTTACGACCAATGTTCGATCTTGCTTTCGATCATTTTTTACAGAACTTGGTCGTTCCAAAGTTAGCAACTTAATTATGCATTGTATTCATCAGATAAGGAAAAAAAGGATAAACCCTATCAAGGGTATAGCTGACGCCTGTTCACTAGCTACGCTAGCTAAATAACTTCTTAACCCTTAACCGGTGACGTGCGGTCTATGTGTTTTTAAAATCATGAATATTTTCAAATCGGCTGTTTTTAAGTGTATAAAATCATCGTTAGCTTCAAATTTCTTTATAGTAAGGATATAAAACTATTTAAATTAAACGTTTTATTATTTAATTCTGTAAATTTACAAATTAATTCGATTAGCGTCCTGAGAGACCTCACGTCACGCCTGCAGAATTCATCAATAAAAGGAATTAACGAGATTAATTCAATTGTTTCCTATTAGTTAGCCATCTTTCTTTGAAATTTAAGGCATTCTTTTGAATAATGGGGAGATATTGACGCTTAAAAACGATAACAATAATTCAAGTGTGTTTGATATCAATTTTTAGTTCCTGTTTTAAATTTCTTTTTTTACTGAAAAAGTTGTTTCGTATTGGGAATGTATAATATTAAATATAAGTTTTATAATAGTTTATAAGATAAAGAAACATACGATTAAGCAATAAAAATGCCGTCGCAACAATTCATGATTATTTTATTTATTGCGGTCTCACAGATCTCACCCCACTGGTAGTGTAACAATTATTTCATGTCACTGGTTACGGGGTAAAATTATATTTCAGAATTCTATCTCATTTTGATGTTAATAATTGTTTACCAAAGTAAATATCATTATCCTCATTGTCTGTAATGTCTTCAATTGAAATTTAAAGCGAGTGATATGAGCAATGATTCAACATTAGTGGTCCATTTTTTTGTCAGTCTATTATAGGATTCATTAAATTTCATTGAGATTTAGCATTACCGGTCATATTCCTTATAAAATTTGATATCTTTATTTCCTAATAATCATGTCTATTAGAACAAAAAAGTGATCCATTTATGAATTCATCAATATGGTGATAATTGTATCAAGGCTATCCCGTTCGCGCCCATTTTACGGGATTGTGATGTTTCTTTTCGAAAAATAGTTTACAATGGCCATTCATAATTAAGTAGTTTCTAATAAATTATTTCAATATTAATCATCGATGAAAAATTGAAATAATTCATCTCTATAAATACTTTTGTAATCCTACGTTCATTGCATACCCGATGGCAGAAACACAGAACTTACGTGCAATGTAATAATTTTCTTTCAATGAAATTGGTTTATAAAAATCACCTAGTCTCTTTCTAAAGGATAAATATTTTATCAGATGCATTAAGCGACCGTCCTGAGATGAGTCAGTGCGAGTGAACTTACATCAGCATGACAATCATAAGTTATTTACTAAATTTTTCAACTTGTTCCAGTTTGATAACTTTTTTAATTCAACTATTTTTGATCGAAAAAAAAATAAAGCAATAGAAACGGGTGTGATAGAAATAAAGTTGATGTTCCGAATTTCCGCGAATAGCAATTATAAGTAGCGTACTTATTTAAACAATATCGTTTAAGAGTAATACTAAACGGCGCAGCTTCCATGGAGGTTAGAGTCACTTCTGGTGTACCTCAGGGCAGTGTCATATGCCCACTCCTCTTCCCTCTCTACATTAAAGATTTTTGTTGTGAAATAGAAGACCGTTAACTTTAATTATCTTCGGACGACACTGTAGTTTACAGGAAAAACCGTTTCTAAATAAACTACTGTCGTCTTTATTTCACTAGCGAATTTAGGACTAGATACTCTTCTCTTACAATTGACTTGTTTAACAATCAAATACATCAATGCTCTGGACGGTGGTCAAACCACGCAGACGGGATTCGAACCCGCGATCTCTAGTTTAGCAGTCAGGGACTTTACCCCGGCGCCATCAAGGACGGCAAATGCTAGATATTTAACTTAGGCCACATAAATATCTTGATAAAGGTTGTAAATAAATGAAATCGAAAAGCTATTAAAATATCCAAAATGGCTAGGCCTATTGCTAAATTGTTAATTATGTTCGTATTACAAAAGTCAGCAAACAGCGAGCAGTAATTAGTCCGTGGGTTAGATAGGACAGCCAAAGTTAAATTCCAAAAATTGCTTATTAATGAAATTCTAGAAAAGAAATAACTCCCCAAAACAGAGCTACATATTTCATTCTGAGTTCCAAATTAGACACTGTAAAATCCGTGAAATATCTAGGAGTTAGACTCAATAATGATTATCATGGAATAAACATATTCGGGAAAAAACAGGGCCAGGTTAATCGTAATTTGGGGTTTACTGAAAGAATACTAGGAAAGTGCGACGACAAACTGAGAGAAATTAGCTACTTCTCCTCATTAGACCCCTTTTCGAATAGGCAGCCAGTGTTTGGGATCCTCATGAACTAGGGTTAAAAGCAGAATGAGAACGAGTGCAGAAGAGAGCTGCGAGGTTAGTGAGAAGTCGTTACGATAGTTTTGTTAGTGTTACTGACTCTTAGATGTACTCGGATGGGAATCTCTGTCAAACCTAAGAAATAAAAATAGACTAAACCTATAGTGTAAATTCAAGAGCAGTGTATTTATCCACTAAGATAGCCGTATCTTACGAACGCCATCATACTACGTTAGATCAGATCATATGAATAAAATATGAGAGATGGACTGTGGAACAGATAAATTCAGAATATCGTTTATTCCACGATCAATGAGGGACTATTACGGCAGAGTTAGAACTTACAAATAGGTAAGATGACTTGTAGGCTATCCAAATAACTTATGTATTCCTTAATGCATGTTTCTGAATTTTCTTTGTATTTATAACAGCGTATTCTGTGCGTTCTAACTTTAACGGCAGATTGCTTTCATGAGTAGTTGATAAGTTTTGCCTTAGCATGAATGTGAAAGTACAATTTGTTAGTACGCGTAACATTTTTATGACCATGTGGTGTGCATGTGGGAATCCTCTTGCATGCTGGTGATTGTTCACCCCCTGCCATACACCCTAGAGGTAGGTTATTATCTAGATGTAGATATCACCCGTAATCGTAATAAAAACGTACCCCTACAGAGAATGAGTAACATTTCCGTGAAGTCTATGTCACAAAAATGTTAACACAAATCGTTTGGGATTCATATTCCAAGATTGTGGAAGAGGGTGGGTGGTTTTAGGGGTAGTGCTTGGAAATAAGGCTTGAGCAGGTGTGAGACGAAGTAGCCTTCCCTCGCCCCTACAATCCATTCCAAACCCCCCTGATATTCATCCCCCTCCTCCCTTTGGAATCCTCCCCCCACCTCCGCTGCCCAGCCCACCGCCTGGACGTCTGAGAAAGACGGAGATGCTTTTGGGAGGTGGCATTTTCATATCAATGGCCACGCACTCCGGATGACTGCGTCCTCAACCCCCGCATTCCACTCCCTCTATCTCCACCCTCCACATTTGCATCACAGATGCTAGAGCCGTGATGGATAGGCAAAGGCTAAATGCTTACGTAATAAATGCATGAGGTTTTAATATTGCATTATTCTCGGGTTTCACTTTCGCTTAATGGCTATGTGGCCGAGTAAGACGTTTGAATGGGAGACTTCCGCAACATTTTTAAGCCTAATGTAAGTATACCTGGACTAGCCAAAATGGTAACTTCACGGAGTCACCCGCAATACACAAATTGTGGGAAAATTCCGTAAAAAAAACATACGCCTTGACCAAAATTCGAAACCGATTTCCCGTAATTTTCGGGTGACTCCGTAAATTTATCACCGTGGCTAGTCCCGGTATACTTAAATTAGCCATATACTCAGTTACGTGCCGGCGCAAGAAGTAATTTTCAACAAGGATGATTTTCACCGTAAACTCGGCGGTATTTGAACCAGGATCTCTAAATTGCCTGCGAGGTATGCCACACCACAATTCCTTGCCTTGGCTAGCTTTACTGCCAATCAATAAATCCGAGTTCGATTCCCGGTTGAGCAAAATAACTTTTACATGGCGAATATCGTCCTCGGTGTAATTAACAACCCTCTATTTGTTGGCTATGTTACTGCAGGTATTATACCCACCTACTCACGATTAGAAGAGAATGCATTGAGTGTAAAGAGGCTGGGAATGGAGGTAAGAGACGCTTCATTGGACATAATTTGTTCGAAAGTGTATGTTCCCGTGGGAGTTTTCGTCCTCTGTGCTCGGCCAGCATGGTCCAAGCACACGTTACACCGCCCTCGCCCCCACCTCTTCGGAACACTAACACCCTCTCTTGGTGACAAAACGCAACCGCACTCTCTCCAGAACAAGCCCTTATGACGCGCCGGACCCAAGCCTCTTCACCCCCTCGGGGAAACATACTGCGCCACGGCCGAAAAACCCTTCCTCGCCACATTTTGACCCTCCCGAAATGAACCCTCCAAATACTCGTGGGGCCGGCAGCTTGTAGACTGACCCTTGACCCGAGGCGTGCCTTGTATAATACCGACCCGGCCACTCCAACGGGCGAGAATATCCCTGTCTTGGTGGCACTCACTTTGCCCGAACAGCACTTGCGCATTCCCTTGTAGCGCCCAGGAACACGTTTTCGCCTACTACGGCTCTCGACTCGAGTCTAGCGTGAAAACCACCGTCAAATCATGTTCCGGCCGGCAAACATGCGCACTGTTGCGTCGACTCGCTAATGACGCCCGAGAAGGAGTTATGGCGATGCGTATTGCGATCAATCAAGGCATCACGGCCAGGTTCGTGAAGGGTGGAGGACTCTTTTCTTCTCGTACGGTCCATATATGGGCGCATACAGTTCCCAACAAGGTTAGAAAATGTCTTAAAAATATTATTCGAGGAAAATTTATCAATGTCTTCCTGTAAGCCGATACGTGTACATACCTAAATCTGCAGATATCATGATAACACACTTATTTCGTAAGGAACGTGGTTTGATTGCCTATAGTGAGAAAATTATTGAGCTCGGTGCATACTTCCCAAAGAATATACAAATATCATGTCACATACTTATTATTAATGATGAGAGATATTATTTATCAAATTTCAATGGAAACATAATTTTCAATGGCTACACTAAGGCTTGTAGAAGTTTTCAAACTCATTGTAGAGAAAAATACAATGCAGGTGAGCATGTGAAAGTAATGCTCTATTGGTTAAACAGTCTCAAAAATTTCGGCAACCGCGGAAAAATAGAAAGTGTATTGAAAACTCTGGAACTCAACTGGTTGGGAATAGATTTAATGAGTAGTTTAGGAATCCAAAAAATGTTATTGTAATGGTTTTTATTTTGCTATTATCGTGCACTGATTTTGAAGTTTTTGCAATAATGAACCCATGAACCAATAATGAATAATGAACCAATAATGAATAATGAATTTTATGTGTATGAACTTGCCTTGTTGCTAAGATATTTTCGTTTGCCTGTACTGCCGTATATAACGGATGGCTATAATTCATGTAAAGGATGAAATGAAGTCATATAATAGTATTGACGTTATTAAATGTGGGGAAATCAAGCATTTACACCTCATTTAGGGCATATAATAATTTCTAAACTATTGGCCAATATAAGCCGATTGGGAGTTCCGGCAAGTTAAGCCGCGGTCGATAAATCAGCTGTCTGGGAGTCCAAGGGTTCACAATTAAAGAATAAAATGGGGGTGCAGACATTTCCTGCTATAGTTAGAATATTTCTTAAATTCAATAATTCAAAAGGGTAGAAACACTGCTAGGATACGGTAATGATGAAAGGTGTACAATTTGTTGTGCAGGGAATCAAATAATTATTATAAATATTATATTTAGATCATATAAATCAAAATGAAATATATTCCTCGAATGCAGGAAAACAATATAAAAATAAGCTTTCATTAATGACGCGCCTGAATTATAATATCCAGCTAAACTTTGTTGCCAAAAAAATTGGGTTTCAAGTGAGGTGGCCACTTATGATTGTATCAAAATATCATTACTTAATGAAAAATAAAGTCTTATGCAATAGTGCTGAAGTGTTAATTTGATATTTCTTCATGATGTCCGGGCTTTTATGAGTTTTCATCAAAGAACATTAGATAAGCTAACGGTAGATGATAATATTATAAATTACCACTGCTGGCTGTGGTCGGAAACTCTATAGGTAGTGTATCAATTTTATTCCTGAGAAATCACTTAAAACTGCTTTTATTTTATTCATTTTCAGATGTGATGTAATAAAAAATTTAAATAGATCGACGTAGTAATTACGGCATAGCAATGTCCAAAACAGGTAATGCAAACTCCGTGACAGCAATAAATTTTTATTGCGTGGTTAACGCAAAAATTCTACGTCCTACTTGATCGCACAATTTTTCTTGTTAGGTTTTTTTATTTTGTAAGAGCCTAGATCTCCAAATCTCACATTTGATAATATTATTTTTTACATTAAAAGCTTATTTTAATAACAATTTATTAAAGGGGTTGATGCGGTTTACCCATTTGGTGTAAACTTATGAACACCTATTTTTATGTGCGATTCAAGTGATAGTTGTTCAGGTATTGTTGAAAGTCTCGACCCGGCTGATTAGTAGTCTTGATAATAATAGCTTATTTCTCCTTGAAATATGGGTGTACCCTGCGAGTGGCAGGAGGAACTGCCCCCCCTCTTGAAGCAAAAATCACAAATGTCTTTAAGGAAAATAATATTTTTTCAAGCAAATACTTTTAAAAACTAATAAGGAGATGTTACATTTTACTTAAAATGTAGATTTAATTAACTTTTTCCATGCTTAATTCTTACTTACAACTTGAACAATCATGGCTTGCCCCCCTCCCCCCCGGTTTTGATCCTGGGTACGCCCTTGCCTTGAAACTAGATGGCTTCGCCTATCAACGACTTGAGTGGCGAATTTTGTGGACCCATTTATAAGTATATGCGGTTGGTGACAACACATTTAGATGCCACCTGAAGAATCCTCCATTTAAGTATTCATGGTTTAATATTTTCTCTAATGTATTACTCGCCCTTTTCGCCACCCATCGTCCATTTTGATTCGAAGGCAAGTAAGCCCGCCATTCCTTGGCCATCTCTCCTTTTCGGAACGCAGAGACCGGACTCCGTTTTATTGCTCCATTGTTTCTTTCCTCGCTCTCCTCTCTTCTTCTGCCGCAGACATCCCTTTGGTCTTTGTGAGGGTAGAAAGAGAGATGCTTGCCTTGTGTTTGCCGCCGGTGACACCGCCCGTTTTGATACACCTACGAGTCGCCCTGAGGGCTTGATGCGGGACCACAGCAATTACCAGTAAGTCGCCTCCGTTTTCTCTTTTGATGCCCGGGCAAGCGGGCTGGGTGGGGAGAAGGGTCTGGCATAATATTCCTGACTTGTCTTCCTCCTTCTTGCCTCTTCATGTTCCCTCTTGTGAGAGATTGTGCCGCGGGTGAAGGGAAATTTCAGGCATATCATTAGCAAATATGTCTCCCTTTTTTTAATGTTCCGAAAAGGGTCGCGACTTAATCTGTGAGACAAGAGTCCTTTGTGGAGTCGTGAAAGAAATGTTTTCCGCCTCCATTTTTTTATTTAAAGGAAAAGAATACTTTCATTGTTCGCACAGGTATTATTTTCGAGTTAAGTTCATATCAACTGCTCATTGTGATGCATCTGATCATGTGCTCAACTGTGATGGACAAACTACTGAGGTTTTCTCCCTTCGTTGCTCTTGCATGTTTTCTTTATGTTCTTAGGAATTATTTTTCCGGAAAAATTAAATTTCATCAAAATTCTTGATTGTAAAAGAAGCTTCAAATTTGAAAGTTTAAGCTATTATTCAGCGGCGGCGGTTTTGTTGGAGTCTAATAACATCTTTTGTCGTTTCTAATCTCCATACGAACGTGATTTCTTTAATGTATGTACTGAATGTCTTTTGCTTTTGAGCTCATTAATGACTGGTTGATGTTTCCGTATGAAGAAATTTAAGTCATATTTCTAGCAATTTCTTTGCGAAATTATTAAGTTAGAAAGTACAAAATATCTCGTCAAACTGGCCGGAATTGAATGTTCCGCTAATTTTCGAAATAATTTATACTGCAACTCCAACAATAACTTTCAAATTAGTAGTGCCTGAGCGCATTATACAATAAAAAATAGTGCCTGAATATCATACGCAGTTCAATATTCAATACGCATATTCAATATTACAATTTTTGCGAAAATCGGATTTATACATCCATGAAAACTTGTTTTCATTTATCTTCAATAACGTCGGTATTTGACTCTATCACCAATATACTGTAAGTATGATGGGGTATTTTTTCATTCCTACCTCGCATTCCAAATAATCTCATTCTGTCTGACCATGCACTAAATTTTTTTATCAAGAAATGTCCCTCCTGTTGTATCAGATCCACACCCACCTTGTATTGCATTTCTTGTTATTGTATTTTTTGTTTTCTATTTGTACAAATGGTATTTTAAATTTCGTATCGTTTAAGGTTCCGAGTTTTTATAAGAATATTATTTAAGTCCTCATAACGTTACCGGACTAACGAAATCAAAAAAATGTTGATTTATGCTAAAATATATGCTATCTTGATAAATGTCGACATTATGCTGATTGCACCTAAGGTATTCATATAATAATACTTAGGTCACTAATACCTTTTGAATTTTTAAGAAATAAGTGCTGCAATTAGAGTCCTATTACGCTAGTAAATGAAAATGGCGTTAGGGTAAGCGTCAATAGCTGGGGTAAGTGTTTAATTTAAATGTAATGATTTAATCCTTCATGCTGTGCACCTTTATTTTGCTTTTAACATCGATGATTCATCTAAGATGGCGAAGAAATTTTTTATGTGACAAATGATAAAAGTATGTTCTGAATCACGCAGTCGCCAATCTACCTCCATATGAAGAGTAAAATGGAGCTATTTGAAGGGGCGCTCTGACGAAGGGTGTCCCCGAACATGCTCTGTGGCTATATTGCGTGTGGGTGGCCACACGTTTTGGTCACCGCGATTCCTTTTATGGCGTCGCGCTAAGCGAGGACGTGGAACAAGCGAGCGTCGTCTTGCGCAAAGCCATTTGAGGTGGGACTGCTCCCATACCCATGGCCACATAAAAACTGGCCCTTTGAAAGTGCAATCCGTGTTCCAAGCAACCCCGGCAAAGCATTATCACATTAAAGAAGCCCCTGGAGGAAGAACGAAGTATTGGAAAGTTAATAAATTAAATGGTTAGTGATTGCGGTGACATATTTGGATTGGATTGGGATAATGACCAACTACAACTGTAAAAATTATTCTTCAAGTGCTCCTAAATTCCAAAGTGAATGTAGTCTGATGCAGTAAATATCGTAATACGTATTGAGTGTGTTCAATATGGCATTTTAAATTGAAATGTCAGAATTTATGAATGGAATAAATAATTTTTACTTCTATGCAAAAGGAATAGGTAGATATGTTTTTTTTTAATTTTTATATTTTGTATTCTCATTGAGTTTTCGGGGATAAAATATCGTAGTTCTTTATTTGGAGGGATACAGAAGTTTGCAAACTTCACTTACGCAGGTATCTTTTTCCCTTCTACCTTTCATCGAGTGGATTGGATTCCCTGAAAACCTCACCAACTCTAACGAAGGGTGGTAGCCATTATGATTTAAATTTATTTATCTAGAAGTTACTGCATCCATTCAGGATATATTTTTTCGCTGAACTTCCTTCCCATTTATCGATTTCATGCATGAAATCGTGATTTTTTGTCAGAGTAGTTGACTCCAAGATGGCAACTTTTGATGATTATTCAAGCAAAACTGTATGTGGGGTGATAATGAGAATTCCTACTGTGAATAGGGATAAAAATGACCGTGATGTATCGCGCATACATGAGGATATTATGTGCTGCATGCATAAAAGTGTAGATTATTGTCTATTGCGATCGACAATCAAAGTAAGTGAGCATAGGTTGTGGATAATTCAGTGAATTTTATTTTGAATCGGTATTTTCCTGCTGCTTAAGAGTGTCGTATCAGGATGAATATAATTATGATTCTTCCATTTACTTCAACTACTGCATCACTAAGTAAAAGGGTGGTTTTCTATTATTTTTTTATTGCCTAAATCGAAAGGTTATTACTCCTAGAGTACATATTTCACGCTCTTACCTTATTAAATGACGATATCTATTTTTCGCGATTAAATGAATAGTGAAATTTTCAAGCACACGAAAACGCGACGGCTAAGTTTGAAAGCTGGGAAAAGCCCGAGTGACGTCATTCTGGTTCCGACTGCCGCCGTTTGAGGCCACCTTGGTGCGAGGCTATGAGCGCCGATACGATGCAGGCTGCTAGCAGGTAGCGCTTGGGTTAAATAAGGATTATTAATACCCTATCAAACGAAGGAAACTTTCCGACCATAGGCAATTTTAATAGGTGATTATTAAGAGATGTTTCCCTGAGCTCATGTATGCATGTGCCGAAAGTTCACCGAAGATAGCGGGTCATCCCGTTGAAACGTCTGCCACTTATTGTGTCTCTTTTGTATGTGTTTCTGTGTTTTTCATAGCCAATTTTGCCCGTTCTCTTCGATCGGTGATATACATACATTATCGCGTAGTGCGCTTTTCTCGGTTTTATTTCATAATATCTCTTAATTAGCTGTAAAAATTAGGATATGCAAAAAAAATAAAATGCGGTTAAGTTGTTTTGGTCTTTAAAGGGTTTAGTCAGCCACCCGTGGTATCCTACTCTGAAATTACGCAAAAATAAAATGAAATATCCTTCACCTCCTTTCCTTACAACCTCTATGAACCCATATAAATACCCTCCATGGAAAATTCCTATAGAAAAAGTAACTAGGCTAGGCCACAAATCGTCGAGCAACAAACCGAAGAAGTCGAAGAATTAAAAATAAAAACTCACATTGCCGGGCGAAATTAATCATATTCGCTTCGTATTATTTGTGGAACCTCCTGAACCCTGTTGGTGGAGGGAAAGGATATTGTGGTGATGCCTTGCACCTGTTTACTTCTCATAGCGTGTGGTTCCCTTACAATGCCAACCTATTCGTCTTCGAGAGCGGGGGAGTTCACTACCCACCGAAGCCCCTTCGACCCATTCGTGACGACCAGACTCAATTTCGGTGCTGAGCCGTGACATGCCCGCACTGTCTTTGATTTGTGACCACATCATTATAGCAGGCGGCCGGAGGGATTTGGAATACAATCCGTGCATGCGTGGTGATGGCCTGGGTGGGAGTCTATCGTGGGAGTTTGAGGTATTCGGTGTCTGTATACAACTCAATGTCAACTAGAGGGCAATTTGGAGCCAACTACATTGCCATAGTCTTTGGCACTCTCAATAGCCAATGGTTGACCGCATTTGAGTTGCATGAGCAGTATTTCGGATTAGCCATAGGCTTTTATCTTCAAAATTCCTATCCCATAAAACAAGAATAAGAAAATACAAAGCAACAGTAATCTGCCCAAAGCTGATCAATGGTAATAGACGTGAATACTAAACAATAAAGAGGTGAAATCATTGTTAGTATTCGGAAATAAGTTTTACGTAAAATTTATGGAGCTTCTTATGAACAAGGGAGATGGAGAAGAAAATTCAACGAGGAGGTCAAACAGGAGTGATGATATTAGGGGGATTACCTTATAGCGGGCGCGCCTGATACTTTTACACAACCGGGCGCGTGGCTTACTTTGTCCGCAATACATGTATTTATATGACAACTCTCGACTTTAGCTAAAATTTATCTTTATTTGTAGAAATTAGTTCAACCTTGTACATTTATGGATGATACAGATATAAAGGTACACAGGTGGTACACGGCCGGTCGCGCGGCGTAATTTATACGCCTCGGGTGTCGGGTTCCTCTTGCCGATATAGAAAAAAATTGCTACTATACTTTGTACTTTAAAAACTCACGCTACAGACACTCAAAATGACATTGTAAGAATGCACTAGGCCATTCAAGAAAGGCGAAGCTCGAAGTATACGGCCGGTCTAACGGCGTACTTTGTACGCCACAGGTGTCGGTTCCTCTTGCCGATCTAAAAATAAATTAGCTACAATACTTCGAGCTTTGAAAGCTCGCACTATGGACAGTCGAAGTACATTTTAACAATGCACGCGACCATTCTAGACCAGAATGAATGTACAGTACTGAAATCCTTGGTTTACGAAGATTGGCGTACTTATACGCCAGCGCGCTCGCTCGGGGATGATGATGTCCATGTATTGAGAAAATAAGACCGAAGTGAAATGAATGAAGTTCAAAAAGCAAACCCAGATGGACGAATACTAAGAGGAAGACGAAGAAAGAGATGGTGGGACCAAATTGCTGCACAATTTACTGACCTTTGACCTCCGTGTAGCCGCTGGAGGAGAACTGGTTGACAAGATAGCTCTGCGGACCTAGTAAATGACTTTGGCAACCTTAAAACCTTATTTTTAAGCATGATGGTTGTATAGATAGTGCGAAAGAAACCTCAGAGGCGATTCACGCCATCATGACCCCCTGGAGGACAACGAGATGACGAAACGGATGTGTGAACAGTACCATTAACTTGGGCACCTTTGAAAATCTTACGTTCGATACCTTGGAGTCAAGAAAAATATCAAAATCAAGATGCAGACGGAACTGTTGACCTCCGGAGTTACGTCTCCCAATCGAGACGTATTTACGCGGCTTTTATTTTCATGATACTGCAATTTTCCGAGCTGCTTTCACACTCTCTATGAACTTATTTTGCGCTCTTACGTAACCTTGTTCTTAAATTGCCAGTTTTTTTTAACTAATTAGAGCGGCTGGATACAAGAATTTTCGGTGTTACCTACTTAGTTTGTCTATGTGTTTTCTTTGTCCTTAGGTGCTAGCTAACATGCAACTACTAAATTCATTAGCATATATTTTTCTCTGTGAAGCTTAAACATAACATTTTCCACATATACCAGCCATCACATTGAAATTTCACAGTTGAAAAAAATATGTATAACATACTAGAATGTTAAAAGTCAAGTCACATAAAATCTTCTACTTCTTCCTTCTAGGATTAGGCTTCTAACAATAAGCCTGTTCCGGCTTCACATTACCATCTTTTTCTTGGCCTTCCTATAATTCTCTTGCTATTCCATTCCTTGTTTTGGAATTATTTCATTTGGCATTCGAAGCATGTTTCTTTCATCTGTGTTTGTGGCCTTGTATCAGTGACTGCCTGGACACCCGGTTCATCTCTTATTTGAGTGTTTCTTAATTTATATAATCTTGTGCGGCCTTTCACTGATCTTAAAAATTATATTTCCGATACATCTATTTGCCTTAATTCATTCTTATTTGGTATCCAACATCATGATCCGTAGAGTACGGAAGGGACTGCCATCACTTCATAAAATTTTATTTGTGTTTATTTTCTCGTTTTGTTTTTCAGAGTTCTTCTATTTGCGCCACATTCTCGGGAAAGTATTAACTTTATTTATAATTTATTTATAATATCTTTGTCCTCGTCATATTTTATATCGCATCATAAGTACTGGAAGTGCGACACTTGCTCCAGGACGTGATCCTCAATAACAGTTTTTGTTCGTATCGGGTAGCCTCCTAAAAATGCCATAGTCTTTTTTTTGGTTTTTGAAATTCTCAGATTGTATAGTTCCCTCAACTCGTGTAGTCTATGTACTGCCATCTGTAGTTTGTCCTCTTTATCTTGCATTATAACCTGATCGTCAGCAAACAACATTGTATTTGAGCATTGAGATTCCATGCCTGTTGACACTGGTCAAATAAAATAATAAACTCATGATAATTTAGTATTCATTCAGGCCCTTAATAATAATAATGCAAAAGTTGTCTTTACTTCATACGAGAACTTATGATGGCAAGCATAGGAAAAGTGATATGTGAGAATATAAAAGTAAGGTAAGCAACATGCTGCTCACTGTGTAAAGGTGTAGGATTTTTATTGCCCCTACCGATGATCTTACTCTTTCGCCAAGTGTCGCTATTGGTTTAATGGTTCGAGGATTCTCTTTTCGACACCCTCAGATCCTTCTCTAAGATGTGCTTTCCATTGTTTCCTGGCAATGAGTATAAATTTAAAACCTTTATCCTCCTTCCCTGAAGAACTACCTCGCTTTATCGTAGCCGCGCTCTGCTTTTTTTGATGCGCTAGGAACGCATTTAAAGATTTGAGCGACTCATTTTTCATTCTTCATCGCACACGCACAAGTGTGGGCATTACGGACTAGCATACCTCCTGCCTGACTTGCTACCTAGCTGCCCTTCCCTCTTCAAATCCGACTTCTTATTTATGGGCCCGCGGGAGAGCGCCTTTGACCGATCTCAAACTCTCCCTTGCCGAGATATCCTCGCTAGACTACAAAGGGAGTTGAGATCAGACTCGACCAACCGCCAACCTCCTCAGAACCCTTTCTGTCGCCGCAATCATCACCGACTAAGCTCTACGCCTTTAAAAACGTTCTTAAAACCGTTTTATTATGTTCCACCCTCCATTCTTGTTCCTTTATAATTGTGTGTTACCTGAACTCGTTCGTTAATGGGTGATTTGTGTCTCCCACGAAACAAAACCCTTTTATCTCTTCTCGAACTACGGCACGTGCGTGAATATTAAAAATTTAATGATGGCACACTGCGCACTTCGCTTTGATACCTTTTCGGAAGCCAGTCGCGGCGCAGAGCCACCAGTCCATGCGAGTATATAAACAGATGGAATATCAAAGTTGAAAAAATTAGTAAAATAATAGAATATTAAAAGTTAAGTTACATAGAATAATGAATGCATAATACTTGAGAAATCATGCGGGCCCATAAAGAAAATAATGTTAACGTATGTCTTTACTTCATACATGAATTTATGATGACAAGCCTAGCATAAAAGGGAGAAGTTAGAGTACCTACTCACGGAGTTTCTTAATATTCCGTCTAAAATAAATTCATCCGAAGTAACAAATAAAATCTTGTTACAAATAACTAATGGAACGACCATGGATATGGAATATGATGATGTGGAAAACGTTCTTATCGTATGGGGGTTAGACTCATTTTAACTGGCTAAAATCAATGACCTTTAGATAATCAGAGTAAAATTATGACTCATAAATGAAATTTTAACAATAGATGCATTAAAATATCGCCAAGCAAGAGGTAATTTTTTAAATACGCGGTGAGCGTCAAATACATCGAGGTATTTACATCAGCGTTACATAAACAGAAAATTACGGGCCAGGTCTACTGTTTGCACCCTGAAAATTTCTAGACGATTCTTAAGTTATGAACAAATAATACCCCACGAAATAAGATAAAAGCGGGTGGGTAAAGTATTCTTAAACATTTATTTCTGCTCATGAAAACCATCCGTAACTTCAGAGTCTACGTCTTTTGAGTTTGTAACTTTCTATTATCCATTAGATTGGCAAAGTAGTAGGGTAGTTTCCTTCATCAAAGAAAACGAAAGGAATTTATTGCGATTCGGTACCCACCATTAGTGTATTCATAATACAAAAATTATTTGGTTTTTGAAATCCCAGTTCAGACGAATGGCAAGGGTCAATTTTAACCGCAAATGCAAAAGACCAAATTGGCGCCCATGCGATGCCACTCCACGTGACGTCACAGGGAACTAGTTTCTAAACGAGTAGATAGGAGTTTTACATCGTCTGAGATTACCAATGCATGCATGAGGCACACAGCTCAGGCAAACATGTCTTAATAATCGCCTATTAAAACTGGCTAAGGTCGGAAGGTTTCCTCGTTTGATAAGGTATTAATAATCCTTATTTAAGCCAAGCGCTACCAGCTAGCAAGGTACTCTGCTACCTGCCAGAATCCTGCGTCGTATCAGCGCTCAAAGCCTCGCCTTATGGTCACCTCACTTACGGTAGCGGGAACCAGAACGACGTCACACGGAGATTTCCCAGCATTCATACTTAGCCGTCGCGTTTTCGCGCGCTTCAAAATTTTCACTTTTCATTTAATCGCGAAAAATAGGTGTCGTCATTTAAAAACCTAAAAGCGTGAAATACGTACTCCAGGAGTAATAATCTTTCGGTTGAGGCAATAAAAAATAATAGGAAACCACCCTGTTGCTTCGGTTTCTTTTTATGTGAATTCGAATGGTATATTTGTCTGCTACTCGTTTTTAGTGGAACGAAAAATCCGTAGCCTCAAAAATTCGTCTTGAATGCATAATTTACTTTTGTAAATTTTACAAAGCTCTCTGAAAAAAATGCATGGATAGAAAATGGTACAGCTTATCGTATCGGATATATTTGTTTACCTAAGCTGTTGTTTGATACCCACTGATTTGTTGATGGTAAGTCGGCAGCTTCTTTTGTCTTGAATAATATTTTATATTTTTTCTATTTTTCCGTCGTCATTGTATTTAAATGTCTTGAGTCCCTCATTTATGTTACTGCACCTTGTTGATCCCACTTCGTTTTTAATTATAGAATTCTAAGATAACGTTTTCATTTGCCTTCTCTTTCTAATTTGGCGAATTGAGACATCTTTGTATTTTTGTATGAGTATTCTTACCCTTTTTTAAGATCCTTGGTACATTTAGTTGTCACCAAATAGGTGAAGTACTCCACAACCGGCTACTGTATAGTGATCTTAAGGTTATAAAAGGACTATTCTTTACTGTGGGAAGTGTACAAATACTAGATTTCGTCACTTTCTGTTTTTTTTAATTGGTTCCAATAAAATTGCTTTTAAATGATTGCTCGTGAAATTTCGAGAGAAAATTTATTCAAATTGCCGTTCTCGTACCTAGATGTAGTGAAAATCTGTAATGAACAACACTCTTTCTTAGCTTAGCCAACACCCGGCCAACTTTTTTTATCTTCACTTAATGCTTTCGATGGCTCCTGACTGATCTGGTTGATATCCTCTTCTCCTGTCCGAGAGGCATGCTTGGAAGCATTTTTCGGTAGGCGGCAGGTATTTCTCTTGCTGGGTTGGGGTAACAAGGGCAAAAAAATGGGGGGATGGAACATAATCCCGCGGGCAGCTTTGGATCGCTTCGGGTGTCCTAAGGGACCGTGGATGGCCGTTTACAACCATAAAGGCAAAAAAATGTTGGGAGTGGATTTCTTTTTTTTCCATTCTGAGGAAACAGAAAATATCACCGGGGTTAAAGCCAGGAACCCCAACAGTCTCATCTTTCTCTAATCTCGTACCTTTTATATTTCCTTCGGAATGAAACGGAATACCACTGAGAAGGGTAGGAAGGGGGAAAATGCTTCGGCGGGTATCTGATTTTCCGAAGAGGAAGGAATGCTTTTGGGGTGTGAGGCTTAAGAACGTAGGGGGAGAGGGAGGACCCGCGGACATTTCGAGCTGAAAGGCCGTTTTTCACGGGGCACGACGAAATTGCGCAGGTTAGAACTAATAATAAATAGTAATTAAAATTATTTTATTACTCCACACACAATTACATGACAATAGCAAAAATTGAGTAATTTTAGGTAGCCGCGAAGGATAACCTGTTTGAGGCTACCATCCAAAATAATAATACATTATGCTTTACATATAGTGTAGCTCATTTTGTGTTACCTTGATAATCTATACTAAAAAAGCTTAAGTGCGTACATGGAAAGAACAACTAAAGTAGTATTTACAATTCATTTGCATCAATATTTTATAACAATATTTGTTCTGCACTTTCTATAGTGAAAAGTCAAGAATGTGCATTTCGCAAAAACTTTTTCAAAGACTTTGAAATAAAGCATGACTGGGGTAAAAAATTATAAACCTTTGGTCCTACGTACAAAAAACATCTTTTAAACAAACTCAAATTTGTGATAAGGGCACACTTATTTTACGTTGGGTAAAGGGAGAAGGCAGGGACTGAAATATTTTCGAGTTGCCACATCTAGCATAGAAACATCGTAGAACCTTGTAAATATATAGATGCCTCAACGGAAGCAAACGCAAATGAAGAAAAAGTAAACTACATCAATTTCTAAAATGGCGTGGGATTGCGCGAATGCATGTACGAAATTAGAACGGGCTATTTTGCCATCTCACGTCCACGCATTCTCGCATGTGATCTAGCAATTCACCGCTTTACACAACACAATTTTGACTCAACGTTAGTACACACGTCAGATTGTGCAAGTACGTGCCCCGTGTAAAACGGCCTTAAGAGTACGCATCATTCTGTCTCTTAAATGGTTATGATTTGTCATTTTTCATCGCGTATTATTTATTTAAAACTTATGCCACCTTGTATGATACTTGGAACGATGTGATGAAAATAATGGCAAATTTGCTTGCTATGGGCATAATATTACCACGTGAAATCCTTCGATTATTCCTACGGGCGTAATATTACGCTAACCGTCTTTTGAAAAATCATAGTTTGCCATTATTAGGCAAAGTGGTATTAACCTCTAAATAAACAAATGAAAGAAACAAAAGCCAAATTCATTCTTTGAAATTATACCAAAAACCTATTCCTTGCATCAAAGGTTGGTTGATAATAAATGACGTAAAAGTAATGAAAATGTATTTTATTTCATTTAAAAATGTAAATTTAAAAGTTTGCCGGCCTCGATGGCGGCGGGGTGAAGTCCTTGCCTGCGAAACAAGAGGTCGCGGGTTCAAATCCCGCCTGGGTGGGATTTCCGTCTTCAGGGCATGATTGTTCGTGCACGTTTAAATTTGCTAAATGCCCCGATATAAAATGGGTATTATGGGCTGTATTCGGTGGTTTGGGAATAAAAAAAAATATATAAAAATTAAAATAAAATAAAATGGCCAGCACAGTACTCAGGGCAGCTCAGTAAGTCTTGTATTAGAAATTGCAGTAGTTCCACTGAATTTATTTTTGCACGACGCGTATCGTGGTTAAAACTACATTTTTAAAGCACATGAACGCGTCGTACGCATGTAAATAATTTTGGAGAAGAGAAATTACGTTTTATTTTAATACTACGAACTTCCTCTTCATCATGCATGAGCCGGTCGAAAGTATGAGTTGAGATTCATTAATTCATTTTGGGAATAATAGCAACGAACGACGAGAGATCGATGAGCGAGACCAAGCATTAGAGAAGTCGAGACCCGCTCCACATGAGCTTGCGACGTCATCAACTTATCAACTGCGTAAGGATTAGGGCTTGGGATTTCTTTCGCAAGTAGCCACAAGGCGACGTTACGGATTGAAAACGCAAGATCACTTTTCTCTTTATTTCTGAAACTCTACCACAATCGACAATTTAAAAAAATGAGAGGTGAGCCTATTACGAAGAGCTAAGATGGCAGAATGTTGGCCACGCCGAAAAAAAAACTTCCATACCGCCTTCGGTTTACATCAAGTTCCCTCCCATCGGAAAAAAATAAACCAAATGAATTCTTCACGGAGGAAACAAGCGTTTTCCGAGGGGACGACCATGTTGTTCCATCCGATTAGATTTCTTTATTTATGGCGACGGGATGGTTTGTCAAAGGCGGATCATATTTTTGACTGCCCAGTCCCTCGGTCGCTGCTTTTTACCCCGCTCTTCGGGATTAAAACGAGAGGGTCCGGCGTGGTGGGATGTGTGTTTGGATGTCCAGCTTGTTCGTACAAATCCACCTCTCCAACCTTATCCTCCCATCCCAGCCGAGGAAAGAGAATTCGTTCCCTTTCTTCTTCCCGTCTTCGAACTCTTCGGTTGGCCTTTTAATATAAAATAAATCAAAGATCGGAAAATGAAAGCTGGACATGAGAAGGGCCGGTTCTAGACATTTTTCTAGTGTAAGCGAACAGCCAAGGGGACAAATCCATTCCACAGAAGGTTGATTTATGTTGCCACTTCGGTCGTATTTTAATCGGTTTTCAAAAATGTCCGCGGTGCGTTGATGAGTGCAATGCGATCCACTTTTACTGTCTTAAAAACTTAAACAATCTGGATTTCAATGTTGGAGCATCATCTTCATCTGTTATATTTTAAACGAAAAAATGCTTTCATCAGGTACTATATTTAAAAATGATTTTTTCGTTGGAAATAAAGCACTATATGACGATGCTCCGGTAATGAAATCCGGATTGTGCAAGCTTTTTCTTTGGCCATTGTGTATTGTAAAAGTCATCTACTTTTGTAATAAATGGAATTCCACAAAGTGAGCACTATTACCATTTAATTCAAAAATTGTAATATTCGTAGTCCAGCTTATCTGCACGAATGTACCTCATGCAACCGTATCCCCGCCGAAGAAAGAGACTTCTATCCCTTTCTTTCTCCCGTCTCCCATCTCCTTGGTTGGCTTTTTAAATAAAATGAAAATAAATAAAAACGAGGATTGGAAAAATGAAAGCGGGGAGGTGGATGGAAGAAATGAAGGTTGACCAGGTTCCAAGCCGCAGGGAGCTGATTCGGCGCGGAGATAACCTCGCCACAAAGACGTTGACCGATTGACTCGACGTGAGTGATACGTTCTCGGTCGATGGCTTCAAAGGCGGATATTTCGTGATCATCGCAGTCCCGATAAATTATGACGTTATTGCATCCCCGGACCAAAATCGATTGGTAGGTTCCCGTTGTGTCGGTTTCAATGTTTATCTGTTTGTTTTTTTTTTCTCCTCAGAAAACCTTAAACTTCACGTACGCGATCGCAATATGAATACCTTGGGTGAGGCATGGGCTCTTCTTACTTGTCGTTCAGCTGTCGATTGCGGCGCGATTTGCATGCATTGGCTTTTGGGTTTCAATCTATCAACCTCGTCCACCGCCGCGTGACGAGTACGAAAAGCCGCACTTGCTAGAATTTGCTCCTAAATTTTGGCATTCTTCATTTAGATTTGCGTGCGTGATTTTGACTGTGTGTTTTCCCATTTTTCCAATAATACGTAATTGTACACTATGGAATAAGTAATCATAGAAACCTACTTGTTCTCATGATATGGCATTGGTTTTGTCCAAATGCTCGTATATTTTTTTCAGACTTTCAATTGACCACAGAAACTATAAATCTGTAGGTGTTTCCTCCGTATTATATGCGGCATTAGTAAATTCTAAATTTTTATACCGAAAAATATAGGCAAATATGAAAGAGATTTCATCAGTTGAATTGCTCCATGAAGAACCTGCTGTTAGAGTGCTATTTAATTTTTGTTTATTATTGGATACTTATAGATTCTTAAATAAAGTTGAGGGTAACGGTTCCCTTGACATACATAGATACATAATAAATGGTTCCGGGCAGATGTTTCTAGAGTTTAATTTTATTCCGTCGTTAACACTTTGCCATGGGCGTAAAATATTGTTAATCATGCATTAAATATATAATGCATGAAATCTTTCGATTTTTTACCAGCTTAATATTACGCCATCCGTCTTTTGAAAATTCGTAGTTTTTCATTTTATTTGACAACGTGGTATTAACTCAATTTCTACACAAATGAAATGAAGAAAAAGCAAAAAAGATTCTTTAAAATTATGCCAAACACCTATTCCTTGCATCAAAGGTGGTTGTTAAGAAATAACACAAAAGTATTGAAAATGTCCAGCAATGAGGTACAGATGTACAGTACATAGATCAGCACGGTGGGTTTTAATTATTCCGGCTCGCCTTTTTTTCCAAGTTCCGAAAACTAATTTCCTGAAAAAAAACTATGAGTATTGAAAGACTAGAGAGATGGCACATTTCCACAGATTTATTGAGAGTACGACGCGTTTCGACCATTAGGTCATTTTCAAGTGCAATGAGGATTAGTTGGTCACGGAGCTGTATTTAAACAGAACGGATGGGTGGCAGGTTGAAGGGGAAGTTTTTGAAGGGCATGCGTCATTGGGTGTTGCGCTTTAGGAAAGGTATTGCATTATTTTTTTTATATGAATGGCATGGCATTAAAGGTATTATAAAGTAAAATTCTAAAGGTATGGCATTATTTTAAAGGTATTGGAACCTGGTCAACCATCATTTCTTCCATCCACCTCCCCGCTTTCATTTTTCCGATCCTCGTTTTTATTTATTTTCATTTTATTTAAAAAGACAACCAAGGAGATGGGAGACGGGACTAAGAAAGGGAGACAAGCCTCTTTCTTCGGCGGGGATACGGTTGCATGAGGTACATTCGTACAGACAAGCTGGACTACGAATATTACAATAGTTGAATTAATTGGTAATTGTGCACACATTGTGGAATTCCATTTATTATAAAAGTAGATAACTTTTACAATACACTCTGGCCAAAGAAGGTATAGCATTATTTTTTATATGAATGGCATGGAATTAAAGGTATTATAATGTAAAATTATAAAGGTATGGCATCATTTTAAAGGAATGGCAGAATTTTTTGGACATTCCCCACTCCTTGACATACCTTTCCCAAAGCGCACCACCCAATGATGCATACCCTTTCACAACTTCCCCTTCCACCTGCCACACATCCGTTCTGTAAAAATACTGCTCCGTGACCAACTAATCCTCATTGTACTTGATAATGACCTAATGGTCGAAACCATTGAAAATGGTTTGAAAATGACCTAATGACCGTACTTGAAAATGACCTAATGGTTTCGATAACTCTTCACTAAGGCTATACGCCCGGAAAGCACGAAATCTTTCTTTACTGTAATTTCAAGTTTGTATTTTTGATGTAATCGATGGAATTTGCATCTTGCTGTTGTCCCGAACCGTGTTTGTAATACTCCGATTAGAATTTCGCACATACGTACTCTTGTTCGCGCGAGCGGGCACCATCTCTGTGAACGCTAGCCGTTGATCCATTCTCCTCGCGCCGCGGCGATGCGATCTTGCGCGTTTTCATTCCGTAGTACAGCCGAGCTCCTTGAGATTATTCCAATTACCATCAGATTTCCACCGCCTCCTTTTCCCTCTGCTCGTATCGCGAAATGATCTCCCGGGTCAGGAATAAAATTAAAACGAAAAATAAAGTGGAAGGGAGAAAACGGAATAAAGCGGCGATCAGAACGAAAGTTCCTCTTACCGCACCCCCCTTTTCGGCGTCCCCCATATCTCCATTTTCATCATCGGTTGGGCCCTTGCGCTCGGCCAAGAGGTAGAAAATAGCTGGGCGGGTGAGGAGGTGGGTGAAAAAATTAAACACCAGGGACACAATCCCTTGTAACTTTCTACCTCCCTTATCTCATAAGATCCTTAACTCCAATCCTTCCTCATCCTGTCACTCTTGATTTTATCCCGCCACGGCATTCCTCAAAGCATTCACACGGCGCATCCTTTGCGGATGAGACGCTGTCCCTCCCCATCCCACGGTCCAGCACGCACAGTCAAACTCTCCCGGGCGCACGGACGCACAATGGCCGGGGCGCCCCATTCGAACGCACGCATTCGGGTCTTGGGAGCATCTTGACCGATTGATCCCGCTGCGCCGCTGTCAGGAAGGGCTTAACAAAAAGCCACGAGAGTTTTCGACCGTCGTATTTCTGGCGGGAAAGGGTTAGAGGGGAGGTGTAGTAGTTAGTCCCGAGTTGGCCCTGCTTCGGAGATGGCGTGGCACAGAAATGTAATATTTGGTATTTATTTATTACATTATTCAAAAACAGCCAAAATGGCCTTTGCATTGAATACAAAACATAAAATCTGCAGCTTTAACAAATATAAACTATAAAAAAGGATATAAAAAAGAAGAAAAGGGATTCAGAAGATGGCTTTTCGAAGCTGCCTCTTGAATAATCTGATGGGCATTGAAAGATCCAGGGAAGGGTGAGTACTCGAAATGATATTGAAGGAAGTAGGGAGTCTGTAAAAAAGTGATCTCTAAGAGAGAGAAAGACGGAACTTAGGTTGGTGTAGTAGGTGGTTATTACGGAAGGAGCGAGTGGGAATGTGGAGTGAAAAGAAAGGCAGCATATCTGAGGATCGGAACTTGCCATTTAAGGCATTGTAAATGAAGGAAATATCATGGAAATATCTACGGGAGGATAGTGGGACTAACGGAAGTGAGGAACACGGTGTCGGACTACTGAAATAAAGAAAATAACTCGGCGTTCAAGAATTTTAAGGCTGGAGGGACTTGCAGTGTTGACAATGATCGATACATCGATGGCTAAGTTCTAAAGGCCGCTATACACGGTGAATGATCATGCGAATGATCATGCTGAATGATCACGTGATCGTTCACAGGATCATGCGAGCAAAATAGAACATGGTCTAATTTTCACTGAATGATCATGCGCATGAAGGTTCATTCGCGAATTGTTCCGTTATACACGGTGAATGATCATGCGCATGATCATGCTGAATGATTGTGCGAATGCAATCATTCGCCGTGTATAGCGGCCTTAACAACACGTATCTCAAATTCGACCAGTTTGAGACGGGTATCTTAAACAAAGTGTAATAACATTAAATGAATGAAATACAAGCAAAAATCGACTCTTTGTTTTCATATGAATGCTTCTTTTTCAGTTTTATGAACTTTTGGTTTGTAATTTCAGTGCACAAGTAAAGCAAATTAATAGTTTTTTTGCTCTCCTGAAAAGTTGCTATTTTTGAGATACGTGTTGTTAGAACTTAGCCATCGATATACTCGATATAGATATGCGCATCGCCATACCGCAGACATAAAAAATTGGCCCACACCGCGGCGTCGACCACGAATCTACCGCAAATGGAATGGAGGATCTCCCGGAATATACTCATTGTCAGTTTTAGGATATTTACTCCATATTTTAGGGGAAGGTAAAGGTATTTAAGGTCCATAGTCACTTTCAAAAGTTTTTGGAAAAAGTTTGTGGCGCCACTTCCGATTCTCAAGGATATTTAACCCTCTTAGATCTGCAGGCTGATGTATCGGCTTTTGCTTCCCTACCGAAAAGTGCCACGATCCGAAATATCGGATTTGAGATAGGTAGTTGTTCAAATGAAAACTTACGCAGAAACTGAACTCTTGAGTTAAAAAATATCAAGGTTAATTATGTTATTTAACATCAATATTGCAAGAACAAAGTTAAAAAAATATTGATATGCGAAAAAGTGACATAAAAGAGATTTCTTTCTCGAAAGTGATAAATTCTACTTCACTACCCTTGGTATTTCTCGCCAGTATAACTCCAGTTAGGTGGCACTAAGAGATGCGTTAATTTCCCTTACGCTGTCTTTGGCTAACAGAAATATTAGAAGTAAATCTCAGCGAATTTGCGATAGTTGGAAACCTGTAAATGAATAAAAAACGAGTGAACGAGCTGAAAATAATATTAGTTGAATATTCCGCGACGGGGACCCGATCCCACAAACTTAACCACATTTGCAACAAAATTGACAAAAATGTTATTTGACTATTATGTATTTTGTTTGTTTACGGCGTTTCGGAACCATGACACCACAGCCATTTAGTGCAGATATATTCACGTGCAAAAGAAGTATTTGCGCTTTGTAGCCAAAGGTAACAAAAGGAGTTAGGGAGGCTACATTTCCTTGGCAAGAAGAAGTGGCGCCATAAACATTTGAAAGTGGCGTCCTAAAACTTTTGAAAGTGACATTTTCCGAATGGTTAGCTGTAGGAATTCTTTTTTCCCCCGAACATGAATGAATACGGAACTTCGCATGCGCATTTAGTTTTTATTTTTTAAATGCTGCTCCGCTATGTGCCTGTTGGGTCGGCTTACGGGGTAATCTGGGTAAGGGGAGTCTGTGGCAGAGGAGGGATTTAAAGCAGTTAAAAATTGTTTATTTTGAATCGAAATTCCAATTTAAATATTTTTTCCCGTCGGCGGATGGTAGAATATAATTTCACCGAAAAAACATTTCTGCAGTGAAGCATATTTGTAGATGTAGATTGCTGGATTCATGATGTTGTACTGCTGCGTATTGCGGTGTGGTACTGTCAGTCAATCGGAAAATGCCCCATTTAAACCTACCTTAGCCGGGAGAATATTTAAAGAAATGCGTACTCAAACGTCGAAGGGGTGAGTGAGGAAGAAGGGGATGAAGACGGCTGTAAGGTAGGCATGATGGAGGGGCAGAAAATGCGTTTTTGCGTCAGGAGGGGGATGGGAGAGATGTAACTGTTGGTGACGAGTTGTAAGATTAATGCGGTGGGTCACGCGGGAGGATTGGAAGGGCGTTGGAGGGTGGGATTGTGGCCGGAGATAGATAAAGAAATGTTCGTGGCCGAGGGGGGGAGGTTGGCGGGAGGCGCGGATGGACCTCGGTGCGGGAGAGATTTGAAGGCCCTCGCTCCTGGAAGGGGAGTCTTCAGCGAGACAAGAAAAATTGTTCGGTTTTAAAGGCACGCTGAGATTAAGATACGACCGTTGAAGATGTTTTTTTTTTACATGACGGAGTTCAATCCAGTACGATGTGAATCAATTCAGGACATTGTTGACATTTTATTACAAGTTTCCGGGCGCCAAGTCTGTGGCGAAGGAGGGATTTAAAGCAGTTAATAATCGTTTATTTTGAATCGAAATTCCAATTTAAATGTGTTTTCCGTAGGTGGATGGTAGAATATTATTTCGCCGAAAAAATATTTCCGCAGTGAAGCATATCGTTCGTAAATTATGGAGCAAAATTTCCCAAAAGAAGTCGCCCGATGATAAGGTTCTTGGGTCATTACAGATACGGTTCATTGCCAATTTCCCGTTAACAAGCAGGATAGCGGTAATGTTTCGAATCACTCATCGTATCTGGGCCGTAGCAGCGGACTATTTGAGCAACTTTTCCTTATTGATATACGAATATAGACATTTAATTACAAGAGCAAAGCTTATGTGCATCCCAGCATATGATGTGGAGAAATATTTAGGGTTCCGTGCCGGATAAAAGAATGTAAAAGAAAATTTATGGATGGTGCAATAGCTTGGCTTAGAATATGATGTAAATTATTGCCTTATTTATATTTATCGGTTACGAAGCTCAAGCGTTATTCGTTGACGGTGTTAATGTGCTTGTGTGTCTACTTGAATGATTCACTTTGATTTCAGCGTTTCTATTTCAGGCGCAGAAACATGCAGGTTTATAGGTAATTGAAAGTGATCACTTTGATTTGATGGCAAAACTGTTGGCTTTCCTCCCCGTGGGCCTTGGTTCAAATTCTGGAGGTATTTGAGATTTTTTGGCACTGCCCAATCACAATGTTTGAGAAGTTTATGGAGAGGACTTCAATTACAGCAGTCCGTCTGTCGAACGAAATGCGTTAGCAGCGGTTCCTGCTGTTGTTTGCCTCTTAATTCAATAAGATGCAGGTATTTTTTGCAAATGAATACTTTTAAGGAAAGCAACCATTCGTAAAAGTTTTAGGCAAGAACGTAAATACTTCTTTGTTTTGTAAATTTTATGTTTGAAAAATTTTCTTCCGTTTTTTCGTAATTTCTTTCTTTCAGTAGATCTAAAGTTCGATTTTATTAGTTTATTCAAATAATCTCCTACTCCTCGTGAAGCTAGAGAGAAGATACGTATTCATTACTTCCTGACTCTTCCTTAAGAAAAACACCATAGGTCCAACCAAGTTACATAGAAAATAAGGCACTGTGCACGGTTCTTTCATATTTTCTTCTGACCTGCTTTATTTTTCTTGCAGTACTTATTTTTGTGCTTTCCTCCTAACAGCATCGATGAAAATAGATTATGGCGGGACAAAAATTTCCGCTCCTATTTCGACAAAGGACAGCAAATCATTTCGTGGAGAAAACATTCTTGCTACAAAAGGATAGGAGACCTAAGTTATAGATGGCGCCATCTCTTTTTATTTCTCTCAGAGAGGAGAGTGCGTGAGGGCGAAGAGAATAGAGGAACTGCCCCGGGGGCCATGCATCACCAGTTCTCCGCAGAGCTCCTGTCAGTGTTGCCTCTAGGGTGGTTGCAAAGGGAGAAAAGGAAGGGGAAACAGCTAGAGAGACTTTTTCCTGAAACCATCGCCTCCATGCAACATTGATAGAGATCGAGGTCGCAGCAGAGTATTTGAATACTGTAAAGTAAATTTCAAAATTAAAGGTGGCTACTTCAACGACGTGAAACCCGCAGCCGTTATACTTTTATTATTATTGAAATGAGAGTAGCACTTTTACAAAAATATTCAATGCGTAGCACTCGTATCGGCTCACAAAGCGGTTATATATTACAAGAACCGATGTAATTGTCTTGTAACAGATGATATCTCAGTGACTAGATCTTGTGCCAGATGATAAAAGTTAAACTAGTTTTCTTTCAATGCCTCAAACTTCCACTAATCAAGTCTGAATCGGATGAACTTAATGCTATTAAGGTATTCTGCCGATTAGGGCAGATTTCCATGGAGTATTTCAAAAGTATTCTGTCAGCCTCCCCTCCCTTTATGGACCTCCCTCTTCTACTCACAATAAGGCCTTCTCCTTTTCATTCTATCTAAAATTCTATTCTTTTCCTTCCTCTCCCTCGTTTACCTAACATTCTACCCCTCAACACTATTTTCAACAGCCCCTCCCCGCTAAATATTCGATCCATCCATACCTTCTGTCTCCTTCGTATCTCATCCCATAGCCGCTTCTCCTAACCCACCATGTCCAGCACTTCGTCGCTCCTCCTCCTCTGCGTCCGCTTCACCTTCTCCATTCTTCTACACACCCACATCTCGAACGCCTTCGGTCTCCTCTTGTCTAATTTAAAAATGAGTTGGGATAGAAGAAATAAAAACTTGGCTAATAAAAGATTGGGTATCGTAATTTATTGTGGCCAACCATGGTTTCGTTACAGCGTAACATTCACTTGGACAATCTTACAATGAAACGTGCCGGCCTGGGTGGCGTAGAGGTAAAGTCCTCGCCTGCCAACCCATAGATCGCGGGTTCGAATCACGCCTGGGTAAGTTACTATTATCCAGGGTATGGATGTTTGTGCACGTTTGATTGTTAAATGTTATCTGAAGTCCTGATGTAAAGGTCGAGTAGTGCTGTTGTCAGAGGTGTGGAAATAAACAAATGGTCGCTCACAATAAACTATCACACGGAAATAGTCAAGTTTTTATTTCTGC
This sequence comes from Ischnura elegans, assembly GCF_921293095.1. NCBI lineage: Eukaryota > Metazoa > Arthropoda > Insecta > Odonata > Coenagrionidae > Ischnura > Ischnura elegans. Next base: position 82,368,507 of record NC_060256.1, on the reverse strand, counting down.
TATTCCTACGATAAAGGATTCTTCTATTCCTATGATAAAAGGTTCCCACTGGCTACCTCCATGAAGTGAAGCCTAAAGCCGTTAGATGTAAGCTTAAGATAGTTCACCGGACTCATTACAATAAAATATGAAATCCTTCACCCCAAGTTGAGTGAGGAAGTTCCTAATCTGACCGTCTTGGACCCGTCCTCGGGAATTTTAGCTTCAAAAATTTAATGGAAAGTTGGCCACACTAGTAGGACCTAGTTGTCTAGTCCCATGTTGTCTTCAGCTGACTCCGAGCACTGTGTACAGCTATCGTCAATCTGTTGACTAGAGGCCAGTTGGTAGTTTTTTTATGTTCATTCGATAAGTCGAATCCGTGAAAAATATGAAATGGGAAGTTCAAGTATCAATAAATATCGGATTTCGCCATCGGCAATGAATTAGAGGACTTTTGGTATCGCACTTTTTGCTACTTGTAATTATTAATTGCCTTAGGCTTTCGATGATTTTCGATTGTCGTTTGACGGCCGAGAATAACTCCACAATCTCGGTTTATTTTGTAATAGCGAATAACAATCGCAAATGACTACGTATCGACATAAATTGGAAATCAACTAACATCGAGGGCCATTTTGCTTGTTCATACAATTTTTTTCCTATCAGCGATGTAGAAGATCATCGATGACTTCAAGCTAATGTGATAATTGACCGGAAATATGCTCAACCCTTCAAACTATATGCTGTATGATGTCAGTTTCTCTCAAGAAGGTTGTGAATATCTGGAGGCGCTGTATTCGAGTTATAAGCGTGGTCAGAATTCCGCCATCTTGGTTTGAAAATGTTTGTACTTACACTTAGTTCCCTTCACTTCGATGCCAGCGCCACACTTTTATCACTCCTGCTTTGATGAATCTTGGCTTGGAAAGAATAATTCGAAGCAAGAATTAGCTAGCGACATAAATGTCAGTTTAGGGCTTATTCTCAAAAAGCAGTCAAGTAAAATAAATGTAAAACGTCCTAAATGAACAAATCCAAAGAAGATGGAACAGATTACAAAAAAAAAATGGAGGAGGTGGCAGACTGGAAAAAATTTACTCTCTCCGAGTCTCGAGCCCTGGACTTTCATGCAAGAAGCGCGGCACGCTACCACTCGGCCAAATCGGCATTAAACCATAAGGGAAATTTTTTAAATTAAATTCAGCGTGACCATATTTTTAAATTTTTAAATGCTTTTTTCTCTCAAACCCGGGTGTATATGGACAAAACCCTTAAACAGTTTTCCTATCTAAGTGTCTACTTTCAAATAAAAAAAGGTTTCATCTTCATCTTTGACATCAGTTAGGCAAAGTCTCCTTGTTAATCTCAAACAGTGTACGGATATAATCAAGTATTCTATTCCTTTTATCGCCTCTGATTTATATAATGAAAATGCAAAAATTACTACTTTATTGTCGTCGGAGTTTTCCGATCGTTCGTCATACTACTTTGTACATTAACCTGTCCATATAGTCATTTCGTGGTGATAATATATCGTCTTGAACATTCTTTCGTAATATTATTGTGATCGGTCCGCTATCGTAAGATTTCCATTGGCTGTAATCTTATTAATTACCTGTAGAACTGCACGGGAATGCATATTTTACACTTTTAAATTTTATTTTTGGCTAAGCTAGTTACACAGCGGAACCGAGGTGATTGGCAATAATTTTTCCATGGGAAAAGATATTTTCGAGGCATATTTTCACAAAGCCTTCCCATTATGATAGAGTAAAGGTTTACTGTGTTCGTTTGCGATAGTTTATTTAAACGTAACAACGTTCATGACCGAATATTACACCAAATAGTTAGCATTAACTCTTATGGGATTATCAATGTTTTGGTCAAAGTGGGCGTGGCTATCCTACCTAAGCACCCCCATTCCTGCCACACTACACTCAACGCTCGGAACCAGTGGTGCCCCTTGCAGTGAAGTTTTCTCGGGTTTCGCACCGGGTCAGGTCCTCCATTTCTCCTTCCAACGTTTCGAAAGACAACTCGCCCATCGTCATCAGGGATTCAGGAATTCAATCATTTGGATCCAATCATTTGGATTTCTGAATCCCTGATGACGATGGGCGAGTTGTCCATCGAAACGTTGGAGGGAGAAATGGAGGACCTGACCCGGTGCGAAACCCGAGAAAACTTCACTGCAATTGTTCGCCGCGAAAAAACAAAAAATTATAGTGGTGCCCCTTCCTTTATATTTACAACCTCCTTGGTCTCTCTATACAGGTCTTGAGTGAATGAAAATGTTTCCTCCAGTCTTCACAAGATGGAGCCACCGAGACTATTGCCGGGGCCACCAAGTTTGGGAGGTGTGGGTCGGGTCGCGTTGGCTAGGAAGCAGGGGGATGGGAGACCGCTGGTGAAGAGGGCGTTCGCACTCACCCCCCTCCCTCACTCTGCCCTCCCCTCCACATCCCGATAAACCCAGTCTTGGGGAAATTTACTGCGCTAGTCGGACAAATTTTCGCACATTATTTCCCTCCCCCTTCCCACTGCCACCTAGCCATTACTTTTCCCACCGCTCATACCACCTCACGCCCTCTACCACATTTTCCTCTCACTAAACACAATCTTTAACCGTCAGAATCTCCCCCCCGCCCGCCTGTAATCATCCGTCGGGGCAATAGGTCTTCTTTACTCCGGGGCGATCTCTGCCTCAACCGCTCTCGCAACGCCTCTTTTACGGCCTAATTCCTCACAAGTGGCATGAGGCACACGCGCCTACAAGGTCGCTTCTGGCCAAGATGCATAACCTGGAGGAATATTCCTTCCCCGTACTCACCACTTATAAGAAAACGTTTCCATTCAGAAGGTAGTGTTGGGATTCATGGGACGAAAAATACGAGGTCTGCTTTTTTTATATCGCTTCTTCATGTACTACTTCGCTCACCCAAATTTAAGTCAATCTTAACGCTTCGACCCGCTAACGGAGATTGACGTGTCTTTCCTTTCCTATGTTAAAAACTTACTTACAGTCTATTGCATCCAGGTACCTTGAAAATTAAATATCTAAATGTGTGTATAAATCGGCTGCTATCTTGTTAAAAAAATTATATAGTATGATAATGATTACTTTACTCTCAAAATTTTGATTGGTACAACTGGTAATATCAAAGTATACGGAGCTTTAGGAGGTCTCCAAGGTAAGACCAAATTAAGCCATCAGCAAATATAAAAATTAATGCCATAACAATAAATGCAGTAACTATTACATAAATATTGCTACAATGAAATAAAATCAAAATAAACTGTGTCAAGGGCATAGGTATGAAAAACTTTTCTAACACAGCTCATTTTCCTTGTTTCATATCGTAATAGTATTTCGTAAATTTCGTAATATCTCCTAACTCTGATACAGCCGCCAAATAGTACTTTTAGATGTGGATTTAGCCCCTATAATTGTGCTTTAAGCTAAGAAATGAAATTTAATGTTATGAACCTTTTATTTTAAAGCATAGTTTTAGATAAATGCAAGTAAAAAGTATTTTATGGAATGTAGCGTTTTACGATACGAAAACGTGGAACCTGAGAAAAGAGGAAGCTCTGGAGGCGTTCGAGATGCGGGTATATAAGAGAGTGGAGACAATGAAGTGTACGAAGAGGAAGAGGAGCGATGAAGTGCTGGACATGGTGGGTGAGGAGAGGCAGCTTGTAGAAGATATTCGTAGGAGACAGAATTCGTGGACGGAGCCAGTACTGAGCGGGAAGAGGATGTTGAAAACAGTGTTGGAGAGTAGAATGTTGGGTAAACGAGGGACATGAAGGAAGAGAATAGGAATATTAGATGGCTTCTATCTCTGCGATATTTATCAACCCTTACTTGCTCTTATCTGTTTCTGCGTGTAATACAGACGATAGTCGATTAGCGAGGTAGTCGATGTGGTTATAGATAAGAATCTACATCTACGTAATACCCCGCAAGCCGCCTAAAAGGTGTGTGGCAGGGGGTGTTAGGATACAAACCATTACCTCATAAAAAGGTCCAAGTGCTCTAACGAAATTACGACTGGCTATTTATTAAAGTCCTTTATGGTTCGGGAAAAAAAAGGAATTTGCGTATCTATCCGTTCAGCAAAAGATCTCTCTTCCTTTATCGCTTCTATCGGACCTGGAATATAGTGGAGCTCTAATATTACGTTCTCCGTGTCGCTCTTAAAGATATCCATTCTCAATTGTTCAAGCAATCTAAACCTAGCGCGCAGCCTCCTAGTCTCCTGCGGCTCCCAGCCTAATTCGTTTAACATCTGGGTAACGCTGTCTGTACGCCCGTAGCGGTTTTTAACGAACCGCGCAGCCGCCTTCCTTTGTACTGTGTTCAGTGAATGGAGAAGGTGAAGTGGACGGAGAGGAGGAGGAACGACGAAGTGCTGGACGTGGTGGGTGAGGAGAGGCAGCTCTAGATGAGATAAGGAGGGGACAGAAGGTTTGGATAGAGCGAGTACTGAACGGGCAGCGGATATTGAACACCGTGTTTATAGAGGGTAGAGTGTTGATTAAACGAGGGAGAGGAAGGAAGAGAATAGTATTATTAGATAGAATGAAAATGAGTAGACCTTAAAGTTAATTGAAGAATGAATTGGATGGATGAGGCAGATACTTTGTGGAGATCCATTATGAATTATGAAGTGAAACACTTTGCACTTTCCACATAAAATATTTTTATTACACACGATTCAACATGTTTCACTGCACTGCAGCATTTTCAAGACTTCAGACTGAGTCTTGAAAATGCTGCAGTGCAGTGAAACATGTTGACTCGTGTGTAATAAAAATATTTTATGTGGAAAGTGCAAAGTGTTTCACTTCATAATTTTTAATTGAAGAAGGCCCATGAAGAGAGGTGAGACTGCTAGAATTCGTCTTTAAGTCTTAAAGCAAATCAACCATTAACTTTAATAATAGGCTTCATGCTCAGGACAACTCATGACTTCGAATGTTTGCCTGCCGGACATTATGTTTTATCCAAGGCATCAGGCATAAGAGCAAATTCGCGGCCGATCGGAGCGCTTGGCTCAAAGTTTTTGTAATATATAATTGATGCGTTTTCAACAAAATCATCATAAGTGACATCGGTTACTACTGGCATCAGCTATGCAGGGTTAAAATTTCGGGAGAAAATTTTTCTCCACCCTGTATAATATGAGCATGTCATTAAGGGAAGTAATTAAAATTTTTCTAGGAGTGTAGGTCCGTGAAATGAAATGCAGAATTTTTGCCGGCCTTTCGATATTATATTATATCATGATCAGGTAGATAAATAATTGTTACAATGAATTAATACATGAAAACAGCCTTATTAAAATTTATTTTTATTTAATTAATCCAAATTTATGGTAACCATGTATTTAACTACTATAGCTACGTTCGATTACTTCCGCTTACGTCCTTCCTTTTAACATCTATATACTTATGCATTTTTTACATTTTTTATTTTAACATTGTAAAAAATAGCATTGTAAAATTGTTCATCTCTCCATGTATTAGTTCATTGTATGTTATTCATGGAACGGATGATGATGTAGCATAATATCGAAACGTCGGCAAAAATTTTGCATTTCATTTCACTTACCTACACTGTAAGAAAATTATAGTTACTATATACATTGAAGTCATGGTGAAGAAATCGATTAGGAGAAGTGTGACGAAATGACGGATCAGACTATCTCCAACCTATACAATTTCTGCGCCAAACGAAGTATCCACTTCAATAACAATTTGTTAATATGTGCGAAATAGCGTGCGAATATAAACGTGTTTTCCATGTTGATTATGAGAGACTGGAGCTTTGAGACAAGAGATACTTTTTGGTGGCCAAAGATGCCTGATCCTCCCCCTTCACCCTTAGTGATCTCCTCTGCTAACTCCCACTCTCATCACTTAGCCGCGACGATATAAAGTAACGCCGGGGACACGACTCAGCTACCCTTCCCGACAACCCTTATTCCTCTTCCCGTAAATTCGAAATTCGTGAAAAGTTGGTGGAGAGACAGGAGTGGATGCTCAAAAATGCAGGAAAGAAAGGGGTCCTCTTTTTTCGTCTCCCTACCGCAGCATCCACCTGCTATTACACAGGAATATAAACGACTTATGAATCGCGTTGTGTCACACCCCTTTAGACTCGCAAGTAACAAGGACCGGAGGAAAAAAAATATTATGTCGCGTCTCTTAACCCTATATCCCTCCAGCAGCTCCCAACCCCTGAAGTCCATCCCATTTGGGCGATTATCCTCGCTTTCCCTGCTCCGATGTGCAGTCTAAAAAAAACTACGCTCAATGAGTCCACACAAGGCCTCTTGTCCTTCCCTCCCCACTTACAACGCATGTATGTATGTAACATGCCTCCCCCTTCTGTATCGCTGTCTCCCTCCCCCCTCAGGCTTGCCACCCGACCGGCTTTGTGCACATACATACCTTTTCCTCCGGGCCTAACCCGTTAAGACACGTTCCCCGTTTCGCTTCAATCCACCCGGCGGGGGGGTGTGTGTAAGGGTCATAAAATATGCAGTGCCACCGCCGACGCCGACGTCTCCCGACCCCGGCGTTCATGCAGCCCCTGCCCGCCAATCTCTCTTTCTCTCTCTCCCGGACATCCCAACCCCCCTCCCTCCACCATGCCAGCCGCCCCATAATGCCGTCATTCCCCCCACCGTGGCTGCCAAGGTGAAGATAATCGTGCGTTACACGCACCCTCGCGAAAAAGAGCAGGAGCGGTAAGCAAACACCAGCACGAACCTCACCGCATAAGGCCTCTCATGTACACCTCCTTCCCCCCCCCCCGAAAACTCTGGTCCTGTGGGGACGAGGCCACTTGATACAGATGGCTTATCTTCTATTAGTTATATCCGAAAGAATAAATTTCCATGAATACAAAATTCTCTAAAAAAATAATAGTACAGTAAAACTCGTTTGAAATGATCACGCATGTAACCTAATCACGCTTGTAACGAGGTGAGGTACCGGTACCTTGGACTTTCCTATGATCGCCAATGTTAAATTCCCCGCATGTAACGAGTTCGGATGATACGAAATCCCCACTTTGACGAACTATTCTTTGGTCCATTGGGGAGTTATTTTCTCTTTTGCAAAGAAATTACGGCCATCTTCGCTACTTAACCATTCATTACCTTATCATCAGTTCTTCATCAAATTAGGGTCATCACCACATGGTTCAACTGCTGATCTTAAATACTTCCCTTTACAGCCGTTTGATGTAAATGGTGGGACGATGATAAAATGCTGCGGATATATTGCTTAAATAAAGGCTATTTACATAATATTAGCCGGAAATCCTGTGATGTATTGGGTAAAATCCTTTTTTATGTAGACAACTAAATCCCGTTTTTAACAAAATAGAATGATGGTCCACTGAAATTCTTCATATGCGAGTTTTTCTGTATATAATATGTTTTGGACTCTGAATATTTTGTTTCTATTTGTGCCTATGTTGTAAAAAATTCGTCATCATTGTGATAAATATATGCGTTGCGGAATGGAACTAGATAACACGTTGGAACGTTGTGGAATTCACAGGAGGCAACCTAATAATTAAAGGGACTAGGTGACATATACACAACTACGAACGCATTTCACCTGCGTTCCACTACTCACCGCAACGAACTTGCAGCAAGGACAGTGCCTAACGAGAGTGGAGAAGAATCCCTTAAGCTAGTGGTACCTTCAAGGCATGGAACTCGCCATAAGATAGGCGCGAGCTACCATATTGGCTACCGTAGTTGCCAATATAGCAGCTAGAAATCTTGCTTTTAACTCCCTTTATTTTTCACAAGGATGTGTGTAGACCAAGGTGCACCTTCCAGAGTTTGTTTGTATGGAAGAATAATAATTTGATGTTCTATTTTATTTTTAAAAATAGAGTTGTCACTCACTGTAACATTTTATCGATTTATTTACATGGAATGGAGTAAAATTTAAATGGAGTGTATGATGCATTTTTTTGGAGTACATAACTCTAATTTTGGTAAATGTATCTTAAAATTTCATCACAATTTTTACTTTAAAGCTGCTGAACCCAAAGAATAGGTGTTCGTCTTCGAGAAGAGATTATCTGAAGAAAATTTCCACAATTCAAGTTTATGAATTCAAGAAATTCGATGCAAGTAATGCAATGTCACGAGTAGCACACTAGGGTGGTCGTTATTTTTCGATTTTTCGAATTTCGTTTGTGAAACTTCCGCATTTTATGCCAGTTGGTGTAAAATATATACTGAAAAATATTTTTGCAGTTGGATTAAGGGAAAGACTTGCACTCAAATTTGAGAAATTTTGGTATTTTTGGCTGTTTTCGGTCATGAATGGCGATAAGAAGGCGCTAATAATTTTAAACTGATTTTCTTTGGTAGCCAACGACACATTGGACATTAGACACGCTGCAAACATTATTTCAAAGGCCGCTCGCTCGGCCGACATACGCTCCAACATACGGACATGGCCGAACCCAAAGCTCGCCCATATAAACCGGACAGTTTGCATGTATGTACGTTTACAGTATATGTTCCAGGTATTTACTTGGTTCTGTAGCTGCCTGTTAAGGTGAAGCCTGGAGTGGAGTGGAATGATGGATAGGATTTGGGAATGCGCATTAAAAATGACGATCCAATAATCTTAATTAATGAGAATTAAAGTTTTCTTTATGGGTGAAGTTTCTTTATGAGGATCAAATTGCCGGTTCTAAGTTGCCATCTAATGGTAAGGTACTAATTGTAAGTGTTATTTTCTATGACTTTCCTAAGGTAAATTTAAAGTTGCGATCCATTTCTATTCTTCCATTGAAAGAAGTGGTATTTTTGGGGATAGAGCGCGGATATAACTGCAAAATTTATAGCACAGCATCGGAAAGTTTGAAAGTTTCCACCAGGATTGGGTGTGTGATGCGTGCTGACAAAAATGTTTCCGGCATTAAAAGAAAAAAATGAAGATACATTTACTGAATCTTAATAAATATTCATTTTTTACTTTAATTAGATTAATATATTGAAACTGTGTTAAGTATATATCGCATGAAAATAAATTTCGTCGAATGAATAGGACTAACGCCAAATGAAGCGACGGACTTGGTAGCTTCGAGCATTATCACGATGTGGCGCCACTTGGGGTGGCACGCGCTCACTCTTTGGGCCGTATCTCGTGAATCGCTGGTCATAATTGGAAAATATTGTATATGCAGCATGCCAAATATCCATTGTATTGTTGATTATCAGAGAATATTAACTGAAAAATACCAGCGCCATCTTATCACCATTCATGTCCGAAAAACAGCCAAAAATTCCGAAATTTCTCAACTTTGAGTGCAACGCGGCACGTCTTCCCGTTATCCAATTGCAAAAATATTTTATAGGATATGTTTTTAGATAAACTGGCATAAAATGAGGATGGGGTTTTCTGAAATACATTTAAAAAATTGAAAAAAGGACCCTAGTAGCACACTTATCTGTAATTATAGCTATGGCAATTGAGGTGAACTCGATTGTTTCTGGCTTTACCTTGTGAAAATCCATTCTGAACAATAAAAAGTTATGGTACCTTTTCACAGGATTCGTTTCGGCGTTAATTCGTGTGAAAGGTAGCATAACTTTTTATTGTTCACAATTGAGGTGAAGTTAGCTAACACGATAACATCACGGGTTTATTGGATTTATAATGAGTAGTTTTCGTACGTATAACATATTATACGTAAACTTTCTATCATCAATGTGGCATATATAAATTTTTGGATGATTTAAATGCAAATTTTCTAATTCAATGTGGAGGAAGCCCAGAATTTCGAGCACTAGACAGTCGATGACAATAAGTGGGACACAATAATAAAAAAATCACGTCGATAATATTAATTTGTTTCTTCGTGGAAGTTTACTAAGAAAAGGGCAACGCTATTATGTCTGCAATATTAGGAGGGGGAGTATTTTGGGTTGCCCTGTGAGAATGACACACCTGGTAAAGCGTCGTCATGGAAACTAGTCCCACGGCCTTAGACCATATTCCCCCACCTCAAGATTATCGTCCCTTTTTCGTGTCTTTTGTCGTTTCCGGTTAATGTGGAAACTGGAGTCTTCCCAATGGATGTGTGAGAGTTCGTAATGCTGACCAAACTGGTTGAGACTAGTGTGATTTCGGCTATCGGTATGCAGTCAAGCGACATCAAGGTTTAGCTCCGAACAAAGTATGCAGCCAAGTAAGAATAAGGAAGGTCAAGGATGCTGGGCTAATGTCGGCATGGCTGAATCGATATTATATCACGGTGAGGGCACCTCATGTTTCGATTATATATTCATGAGGGGTTGAAACATAATCGCTTGCCTGACAGGTGGACCACGTTTCCCCTAATGTGCTTATTTGATACTTCAGGTTACCTTATGAGCCCAGAACTCTCCTTTTTAAGCGTCTGTGATGGCACCAAAGACGAATTTAATCGGTGCTTTAGTTCATTGGTTGATTTCACGAATAACGAAACTGGGGTTTTGTCCTGCATGTATTTCAGGCCTGCCTATCTTATGGTTTTTATTAAGATTTTATCCCAAAATTCACGGACATGAAGAGCGCTGAGAAATTTGTACCAGGATATAATTTACTTCGATGCCCAGAGAGCTGTGATAAATGGAAAATAATTCGAAGGAAAGTTTTTTCTATTTTATTTAAAGCAACTGTTCTAAGTTGTTTATGACCGCATAATGATTCCACATAGTTTAGTCCGAGTTTAAGAATTCAAGGAATTCGATGGAAGTAATGCAATGTCATGTGTAGCATACTTATATGCTCTAATATTAAGACCATGACCACTTAGGTTACTTAGGATAATACGATTGGTAGAAAATTAAAAATAAGTATCTTATACACTGTGCTTGAAAAACGCTACAGTATAACAGCAGTATAAAAGGTACTAATGTAAACTGCTGTAGATGTTCAGTTAGTTGGAGTTTCATTGAGTAAGGGTTAAAAATATTTCCAAAATGACGATTTTGCAGTTTTTCTCTGGGAAGAAAGGGTTTTAATTTGAAGATCGAAGATGATTTAATCGGCGAAAGTAAAAGAGGCATTGAAATGTTAACAAGTAATATATCGTGCCATTTTTCTTCAACCTTAACGCTGTTATTTCATTAAAAAACAAAGTATTACATGAAAAATATGCGTCGGGATGTAGTCGTATTTACCTGGTGTTACGAAGGAATGGCAATAGAATATAACCCGATGTAGATCGATCGGGTCGTCGACTGTTCATCAATTACTTTTAGCCATTAACTGTGAACTTTTTCCAGGAAATAAAATCTTTGAAATCTATCATACTCCAAGGAAAACATTTTCTCTTCCTTTTTTTGATATAAATATCTATTTTCTTATGGCTCCCGCCGAAAACGAAGCGCTTTGAAAATTGGACGCTTATCTCTGGCGAAAAATCTGACCTTTCTCTTTGGCCGAATTACTCTCTGGCGTCAAGCGCAATTTCAAAACCCCCATTCATATTTTCATTCCCTTCACTCCATGGACGGTTGACAGTTGCGCTTATCAATTATTTCACGCCCCTGGCGGGCAAGTAGGGACCATTACGGAGCTGCGGTCAAAGCTGAAATCGGATTTGTGACGCTCAATGTGCAACTTTTACTAATTACCGAGATTTTGGTGAGGTTAATCTCTCTTCGTGATTCCCACCCCAGTTTCCCAGACCGTAGAGAAATTGGAGGTACACATATGGAATCTCCTTTGAAATTATTTATCTGAATTATTCATACAAGCACGTGAAGCTGAAAGTTACTAGGCATTCTATTTTATTGTAAAAGTGGAAGCTAATAATAAAGATTTCAGTGAATGAGATCAAAAATTCCAATGGAGAGCAATCATATTCCAATAGCAAGGTCCACTAAATTTTCTTAGGGCAAAGACTTCGCAAAAAGAATACGAACGCATGTTTCAGGAATTCGGGTTCAAATTCCGTTGAAGAGAAATGATTTTTCCTCTTGCATCTTCTGTTTTTGCGGGCAACTGTAAAGTTACACCCCTACATTTTTCTTTCCTGATCCCTTTAACAGTATTCAATCGCTCGAGGTTAATAACCTGTAACAAATGAAAATCTAAAATATTTTTCTATCATTTATTTGACATTGCGCACGAAATACTTACCAACAACACCCGTTCTCATCCCCTAATCCACTCGCCCGATCCTAGATTTTCACTTACCTACTAAACATTCGTTTATCTACCCCATTGCTTCTCTGTTGAACTCACTTCCTCCACGTATTGACCACTTTTCACTTCCATTTAAATCCTTTATAAACCCTTCCCTATCCTATATGTCACCGAAGTAGCTTGTGACTGCAGATTCTTGTTTTCTTCTTTTGTAAAATTATTTCTTGTTTCCGCTTGTAATATTGTTTCTTTTGCCCTCTAATTTATATATTGTTACCTGGCCACTATAAAATGGCAACTATATGCTTTGTGTGGTTCTCTTTCTTTAAAAATAAGAAAGGCGTTATAGAAATGCTTCATTTGAGGTTCAGTAGTCATGCTAGATACTAGAAAAATTTCGCAGGTATAGCCGTCGAGTCATACAGTCTGGAACATTGTCTTTTCCATTTTTCCAGAAATTGGCGGCATTGCTTTATGATATAATAATTCAAAAACAGGTTTTATTTCGTTTAAATTTAAGTGCTGCTCGTGGTAAGATTTCTTGTTATGCCACGTAATGGACTATTACTAATAATGAGGAGGGATTCTGGAAAAAAAGTCGATCTATGACCTATGAATTTCTTGGGGATAATGTGTTGCTAGCCTTTTAATTTAAAATGGGTGGACAAAGTTTTTTTCTTTGATTAGGTAACAGAATCAACTTTAATAAGATGATTTCAATTTTAATAGCTTATATGACAGCTAAGTGGGATATTAGAAGATTTTGTGTATTATGCGTATCAATTCAACGGCTTTTGTCAAATTGCCTTTCATTGTATAAAAATAAAATGTAATGCACGTATTATTATATTAAATTTATTATATATTTATTTTGCAAGTAACACCTCATTAACAGAAAACTATATTTTTATGATTCAAATTGCGAAATTTGGGGGAGAGGTCTTTGGGGACTTCAATGAAGGAAATGAGAGCACAGTTCCTAATTTTAATAGTAGGTAATTTAGGACCTTCTTCATACTAAGGGTGAATACCAATTATTGCGTGAATCAGCCAATACAAAGTATTTGTGTGACATAAAACAACCATTTCTATGAACTAGAACTGTATGTGCTGGGCGAACTATAAACACAATAATAAAACAAACTACATAAGTAAAAAGGCCCTCTCAGAAATGTGTTGGGACCCCTTGTGACGAATTTCCATGACACGTTTTCTATGGACGTCCAGGCGGATCTATCCTCGGGCACTCAGTTTTTCGGAACAGTTAAATTTCATGTCTACCTCCAGATGGATTTGAAAAAGTATAGTATCCATAATCCTTGATCAAATTACAATTTTCCACAATTACAACTGTGGACAACCACAACAATATTTTAACAAGTCAAGCTTTCACTTTATCACGCCTGAATTGTTTGAATTCAATCCCTGTCACTGTTTTTATTTTAAAGTAGGTCCTGAGCAATTAATTAATTGGATAAGGGCCTTACGCATTCCTTGAAACCAAACAAGTGCTGGTATGTATGGTTCTCACGCGAGAGACTCATGTGAAGAAGGAGTGAAGCAGGGAATAAAAACCCAAGCTGAGCTTCTGCCATTGTGTACTTGGACTTCGGGAGGAGGGAGAAGAAGTCTTTCCCCGAGAAACCTCGACGTTCCACTCCCAGCAGTGGTGAGACCGCAATCCCTTGATGAATGTTGCCCGGAGACAGCGCAGCCCGTTCTCCCTTTCTTCCTCAGTCAAGCGTACACAGCCAAACAACCGAGGCAGCACAACAAGAGGGCGTCTATCTTTCTCTTACTCAACCGAGTCCTTTGCCGACCGGATCATAGGAATGGCCACGTTGCCTCGCGAAGTCTTCGGCCGGAGCCGGAAACAATGAAGTCTCCAGTTGGAGAAGGATTTGGGGCCTTAAGTGAAGCGATCAAACGTTTCGCGTGATCTAGGCGTATTGGTCGAGTTCTACTGATCTTTTCATTAACACCAGAATCTCGAAATGGCCTTAGTGAATTCTCACTCAGCAATTCCCGTATTGCTTCAAAGGTTTTGTCTGAATAGGTGAGGGCATATATCCTCTGACTTTCAGGTTTCAGAGAGAGTTAAATTTCATGTCTTTTCATGGCTGCAAAAATCGTGGGTGCACGGCTTCATTTTGCTTGTATTGTGATATCGTAGTATCACTCTAATAAATGTAATTATTTCTTATGCTGCTAGTAAAAGCTATAAATAGAAGACTATAGTTTTCTAAATCAAATTGCGAAATTTGGGTACTTCAATTCCCCCTCAAAACATTTGTTGGCCCCTTGTGGCCCGCGATACATGATACATCTGGCCCACGTGGATCTATCCTCTAGCACTCAATTTTTGTTACCGTTTCCCTCAAATTACTTAGAAGAAATATATCCATAATCCTAGCCTAAAAGTTGAAAATAATAGTGGACAATCAGATAGATTTCGGGAGCAATTGTTTATGGAGCCCCAAATATAATATTTACGTCCGTTTCCTTAGAAACCGACGATGACTACGATCTTCTTCTCTATGCATAAGAAATAAATGTTACTTATTTAATTTAATTTATGGTTTTGCGAATAGACAAAAATTACCTGTGTAGGGAACCTTCGTGACGCCCAACCACACCACGATAGAAAAATTAATGGCTACATGACTGAGTGATGGTAGAGCTCATCCCAAAGTAATCCACTGAAGTGTTAACCTGTGCATCGGCTGCAAAAATCGGGGGTAGTGGCGTCAACTTGATGTTTTAAAAGTCGCCCTATTACTATAAGAGTTTAACTATCTTTTTATATTGAAATTACAATATCTTGTATTTCCTTTAAGGAGCATGTGCCACGGGATCATACCTTCATCACATTGTTCCTCCTGATGTATCTCATTTGATTTGCAATTTATGTATATCCCGGGAAGAAAAAAATTGCATAAGTAGCAACAGTTCATAAATAGAAAACTATAATTTTCTGATCCCAATTGCGAAATTTTGGGGATTTAGCATATACGAATAGCGATACCAATTCAGAAGGCGGTCGATTTACAGCTATATTTATATATTTTGACCTAATTTATTGTGCAATTGCACAATTGTTCTTGCTGCGACTAAAGCCCTCAGCAGCGTGTTTAGAGTCAATAACCCACGTTTGCATCTAAATTTCGCTCATTTTATATGGTGGACAACTAGCTCATCCAATAATTTCAGATTTATTTAATAATTACCTTTATTTATTGTTTAATGCAATCATGATAGTGCTACCGAAGAGTAATGAAGATTAAATGGATTGAATGAGTAAGAATTGAGGAAGTACCGACAGAGTGGGAGAAAAGAGATGTCCTCTAAAAATCATTGCTTCTTAAACGTGGTCTGTTTTCACTTCGTTTCAGAATATAAATTATTACTTCATTATAAATTTCAATGAAGTTTATTCGCGCGGATGAGGATTTTTGCGGGTATTGCGCCGTTTAAACAGTGATAAGCGCTCCGCATGATATTCATGATGAATTCCCCAGCAGTCCTATGTGTTCCCTTGTTCTTGGCTCAGTCGGAGTCGGCTGTGAATTTTCCCTTAAATTCTTTGACGAACTTCTCCAAGTAGCATGCATACGATGCAAGTTTTGCCGGGAACATCTCAGTCAAGTAAAGGAGAGGTCGGGTAGACAGGTGACAACGAATGGCCCGTCCAACGTAAGGCGTCTCCACACTCATCATCCGTGACCCGCCCTTTTAGGAAGGTGCTTCAATTTTATGGGACTCCATAACCTCATCAATCGCACATACTTCGTGTAGACGTGCTCCCGTTACCTTGAGTACATTCATTACTAAGGTACCTGTTCGTGGAAACTTTATATTTTTGGCTATTATGACTAACCTATGAGAAATTATCACCGTTTGATTACGCAAAACTTCAAGATCGAATTAAAATAGAGGCCATCACAGTTCAGTATCAAAATATTAAATTATAGCCACAAAAGAGGTATATTCTTCATGCATTCAGTTTGAGCCTTTTCCAATTATTTTATTTGTGATTAAACAGAACGAGAAGCCCTCTACATCTGTGCAACATAGAGTAATAGTACAAAACCTCATAGCATAACCTCATCAATCGCGCATACTTCGTGCGGTCGTGCACCCGTTGGTTTTAGTGTATTCCTTATCTACATACTCGTACTTTGCACATTAATATTTTACAGAATTTTTTTCTAGACAATGAGAGGTTACCGTGGTATGTTTGCACTAGACCATCTGATGGAACTAAATGTGGACTTATTAACATTGTAGACTAAAATATGTAATTTATTACTTACTGAAATTAACTTACAGGAAGTATGACTCTCATCCATTTACTTTTAGTCTTTACCAACTGCTTTTCCATGCATCAATCAGACGATAAGCTTATAGTATTTATAAATATGATGCAACAGGAATACCATTTCGGTTAATTTTCGATTCAGTATATTGAACTGAAATTTATTATTCCAATGTCGTGCGACTTGTACATAAGTGAAGTGGCTAGCCAAAAAAGGAATAAAAAATTAGGTGTAATACAGCTTTTGTAGCTTTAAAAAATTATTTTCTTCTTTAAAGGCCTTTTGGATTATTGCTTTCCTCGAGGTTATTCACCACATATTACAATTAGCACAACTTTTAATAAATCGCTTGATATAGACAGGGTTAAGAGGGTTGTTTCCTTCTTTAAATAAATTTAAAGTTATTGATTGAAATTCGTTACCCACAATTAGTGTATTTATAATATACAAATTATTTGGTTTAAGAAATCACAGTTTAGGCGAATGTTAATGGTCAATTTTAACCTCATTTGAAAAGGCCAGATTGGCGCCCATGTGATGCCACTACACGTGACTTTACAGGGACCTAGATTCTATACGAGTAGTCAGGAGTTTTACATCGTCTGAGATTACCAATGCATGCATAAGACACAGAGCTCATGGAAATATCTCTTAATAATTACCTATTACAAGTGTCTAAGGTCGGAAAGTTTCCTTCGTTTGATAGGGTATTAATTATCCTTATTTAAGCCAAGCGCTACCTGCTAGCAGCCTGCATAGTATCAGCGCTCATAGCCACGCGCCAAGGTGGCCTCACACGGCGGCAGCCGCAACCAGAATGACGTCACACGGGCTTTTCCCAGCATTCATACTTACCCGTCGCGTTTTCGCGTGCTTGAAAATGTTCACTTTTCATTTGATCACTAAAAATAGATATTGTCATTTAAAAACCCAGAAGCTTGAAATACGTTCTCTAGGAGTAATAATCTTTCGATTTAGGCAATAAAAAAATAATAGGAAACCACCCTATTGTGCTGGTTCTTATTCGGGCATTACATGTTTAGTACTCAAATCAGAGGTAAAAGGTGGCATGAGAGTGTCAAAACCACCAAGGTTTGGCATTCCTAAGAAAGTGTGATAAACATATCGTTTAAGTCTAATTTTATCCTGCAAGACTGCTTCGGTGACTCAGCAATTCTTGAATGAGACAATTACTCTCCGGCCTCTTAAGCACAGCCGCGACTTCCAAGCGATTAAATCGTTAGTTAGCTCATGTGCGAGATCATTATTCCAGGCTTATCAACGAGGTTGGGACAGCAGCAATACTTGGTGCCAATCAACTCCTGCTCACTGTTTTGTCATGTGACTACACCCCACTGTAAGGTGCTGTTAGGACTAGTGACAATCTCTTTCTGCGACTCCTTTCATGTCCTATCCATGACAGGTAAGAAATGCCGATGTGCTGATTATATATTAATACATTCGTTGGCCTAACTGCAATTCTTGTTGCAGCCTATGTTTATCATATTATTAAGTGTGAACGTTTACTCGCACCATGGATTACATCGAAAATGAGCTACCGGTCTTTTCCATTAGGATAGATGTAGTTTTCTTTTGGGAATATTACTAATTACATTTCTCCAGTTCTCACATAAATACTACCTTCGTTCCCTCTTTAAGTTGCTTTGTTTAATTGTTGGAATTAGGTTTCAGATGCTTCGCAGCCATATAGAGCCCTCTTCTTACAATTACTATGAGTATTGGGTGAACGGAGGATTAACCAGAGAAATGAATTTGAGGAGAGGGTTAAGGAAATTTGCTGTCAATATTGGTATTTGAAGGAGAACTGAGACAGCTTCGGTAATTCGCTCTATGAGAACAGGGCGGGAAATGGAAGATGGAGAGCACGGCGTTGGAGTTAGTCTTTTCGTAGCGAATATAATCAGCGGGATCAGGATCACGTCTTAACTTCCTATCTGACAACGCGATGACAGCGTGCTATAGTGAATGTGAGACTCATGATAACAGTAGGAGGACAAAAGTTGAGCAGGTAGAGCGATTAAAATAGTTGGGCAGCACGTTAGAGGAAACGGGATACAGCAGTAAAGGACATCAGGCTGAGAATTGCGTTAGCAAAGCAGGCGTTCATGAACAGGAAGGAGCCTACGATAGGATCGTTATGTATGAGCTTAAAGAAAAGGTTCGTGAAGAGTCTGGTATGAAATGAAGCGCTTTACGGTGCGGAAACTTTGGCACTTAAGAAAGGAAGACGAAATATACTGGAGGCATTCGAGTTGTGACTCTGGGGTAGAAAGGAGACGTTAAAGTGGACGCTGAGGAGTAGGAGATTATGGAGTGAGTACTGAGCGGGGAGGGGATGTTGAAAGCAGTGTTAGAGGGAAAAATGTTAGGTAAGCGAGGAATAAGAAGGAAAATAAAAGGATTTTTAGATATGATGACAGAGAGTAGGCCTTATTGTGAATTGAAGAGTGATTTTTATGAATGGTGGAGAGACGGCCAGAATACTTCTTAAATACTCCATGGGAAGATACTTCAATCAGCGAATTACGTTGATAATAAGACATTATTAGTAGTAGTATTAAATTGTGGATTGAAGGAAGATTCCCTTCTCTACATATATATATTCTCTATGGAAACCTACATCATTCGGTAGAATTTAATGATAAACAGCTAATGTTGTACTCACCAGCTGTATACCTTGAACTACACGTAACCTGGATTAATAAACGGAAGTAAGGGTGAGGGAAATCGGTTGTTTTCGTGGCGTGAGGTGGAAGGGTGTAAAAGTAGGCACATGTACTAGTGGAGGGTGGGGGTAGCATGTGGAGGAAAAGAGAGACGGAAAGACAGAGAGAGAGCATATGGATTTCGCAATACACCAAAAGCATACTTCCATTAATCACGCGTGCTTTGGCTACTCAGAAATGACTGCCGCGTTATTAATGAATCTCCCCCCCCCCCCACACAAGCCCGCATATGAAACGCACGGGGCCCTCACCGCACCGCGAGCCACCCCTGGGCGCGTTGTTATCTCGGGCAATTACCGCTCTGGGGGAGAGAGAGAAAAAAATGAGCAGATTGTAAATTGGCAATGGTGGTAAAGAGAGGGATGAGAGATAAATGTGGGAAGAAATGGTGGATGGGAAGGGGGAGGGGGAGTTATGGAAGGATATATGTGTAAGGGGGTGGGGGTTGCGAAGGTAAAAGCCGGATGTGTGGGGTGGGGGGTGGGGGAAATAGCGCCACGTGACAATCGCGGTGCTTGGTCGCGGCGTAAAATATTTATCGTTTCTTTTCTTTTTTTTCCGGAACGGGCATATAAAGTCCGGTCGCCTAAGACCATCACCCCTGGATATGCGTCCGCTTGTAATTCATCGCCATTCTGGATACACTTGCGTCCACCTGGATCCGGCGGTAAAGTTATTTTAAAGATTTTCCCATGAAAAAAATAAGGAAAACCAATTGCAGCCCCCACTAAGTCATTACGCAGCCTTTTCTGAACGATGAAACGATCCGTGTGGACCAGGCTTGCGAACCAGTTGACACAAATTTAAAGTGGTCCAATGAGCATTGCGAGATCTAAAACAACTATAAAAATGTAACATTTCGTAAGTAAAGTTTAAAAAAAATCTTCTTAAATTTGTGGCCCTCCTCAATGCTAATTAATAAATTATATGAACAGAATTCATATTATTTCTTGAGTTAATTTTTGAATTGGCAATATTTACAGCTGCCTGATTTGGCTGTAAGTAGCGTCAAAATCATTCCATCTACGCATTTTGAGTTACTTAAGGCATAAGTGTTTTGAAAATAATTCAAAAGTTTATGCAATCAAGTACCTCAAGTTTATTTTACCCAAGATTATTGTGTTGTGACTCGCCTTGTATTTCGTCTACATATAGCTATTGGTCATATTCCGGTTTTGATCTGTGTTACGTTTATTATTATAGAAAAAGCTTATGAATTTGATCGCATTATATGGCGATTAGCTTAATACAGCTCTGCTCATGATTAACCAGCTCATCATTTCATTCGCAAGTGTTTCGTCTCGTTTGAATCATTTTATCACTTGTTCCTTTTAATCCATACGAGGCTTGTGTTTACGCTCTCTTGTATTATAATTATATACTCGTGGGATGAAGTATAAGAGATATTGGTGGCAGAGCCCTGAAGAAACTAGGATTGGTCCAGCGTGTTGCGGGAAGAGTTGTGGATCTATAAGTAGAAGAGAGATGCAATTTCGAACTCATCTGGCCACACCTTAAATAAGCAACGAGCGAATGGAATCCAGCGCAGAGATACAATCCGCGAACTTAGTAAAAAACAAAGGGAACTGCGCAAATCGTCAATAATTGCCACCGGCGTACAGAAAGCATCACGCAGATCTTAACACTTTAAAGACCGAATTAACTAGCTCACTGATTTTTATTATTTTTTCGCATATCCTAATTATTTTGCAACTAATGAGCGGGGTTGGAAAGAAATAGATCTGAAGCTGGACTCACCCTGCTACATAGGAAGGAAAGATCGTAAATTCAAAATTACGTTTAAAAACAGAAAACAGACATTTTGAAAAAATCCTTCCTATATAGAGGAATAAAGGAATGGAACGAACCACCTGAAGTCATTTTTAAGATCTTCCCTGCTAATGAAAAAATGACAAAGAAGTGCTCATCACTTATTTGTTAATTTCATAGTGGTTTAAAAGGGAGAGTGTGAAATTGGGTCAATGCTCATTATTTAGTTGTGTTACATTGGAATTAATGTATTTAATGGATTGTTTGAAATTGGTTTATTGGGACAATGTTAAATTCTTAGTTGTATGAGATTAGAATTAGTGTATTATTTTTACCATGGGTGTCTATTCTGTTTCTAAACTTTGTATTAGATAGACAGAAACTTGATATGTACACATTTGTTATTCATGTACATCTAATGCTACCACCAGGCAATAACCTACTTGCAGCAATGCATTATAATAATAATAATTAAGAGGTAAGTATTATGAGGAAAACCTGAACAAAACATTTTCAATGTGTTTTCAAGCATGTTCCCGAAGGATAACATGACAAAAAATTTTGCTATTCCTTGAAAAATAAATATGCACTTGACCAAAAAACTAAGTTCAATAATGTTATAAAAATTGGGTTTTTTAATAAATCAGCATTTATTATTGTAGAGCGAGTGTAGGGTGAAATATCGAATAAAACGCATACTCACTACAGAGGTGATGAAAATAATCAATTTTGAAAAGGTATATTTAACGACCAGTGTATACACGAGTCATGTAATTCACTTTAAAACACACTTCCATTCTTTGTTTTCATAACAAAAACAAAAAAAGTAATCACAGATACGGATTATAATTTTCATGATTTTTTATAAACATGTTCCCAAATGGTAACCTTGGACAGTAAACGGTTAAGGTATTTCTGGTGGGTCCCGCTAGACACTAGGATGATGCGCGTTAGGCTTAGATTCCTTGAGCAATAGATATCTTGCAGATAGATGCGCAAAATATCATACTGGAACCCTGTTATACTTCCAGGTCCGACTGTGACGATAAATTGGGAGAGATATTTTGCCGAGCACATAGGTAGGGGAATTAGTTTTTCCTCCGAGCATTAGAGTACTTAAATAAACGCAAGGTGTAAATTCTATTGAGCATTTCTTTTTTATTCGCTAACGTCAGAATTACTTGAAATCCCCCGCCAAACACCATTTTAAGCGGTTTTCGGGGTAGTATGTAAAGCTAGACGTTGCCTCTATCACGCCATCACGTCTTATGATGCGGCCGATTAATTTTTACCTATATTTTTATAAGACTTCTCTTTGACAAGTCATTTTTGTATCGTCAAACCTCTTCCTTTCACAATACACTTTGTATCAGACTCGCAAATGAGGAATTAAATTCTATTCGATTCGAAAAAAATCTCGTTAAGAGGCTATAAGTAACTTCAATAATTTTGTAATTAAAGAATCTCATTGATAGTTAAACCTTGTCATTATTATATTACCAAATGATAATTCCTCTCCTATTTTATGAAATATTATTTTCAATGGCCGTGCATATATTTTCAACATTATGTTTCATATTTCCCCAGATTTTTTAAATTCACATGCATGTCAGCTTTAACTCCAATTTTAACTCATATTTATTTATAGTTGAAATCAGATTCAAAGTTTATAGAATGGAGTTAGCGTGCCGTGAGGATTAAATAAAGTGTTTTTTAGAATGGTGAAAACGCAGAAATGATGATAATTACCCGTTTCAAGCCCCCAGAAGAATTCATCGAGCTATAAATATCTGAACTTACTACAATACTGTAAAAATGTTTGAGTGTCTCTCCTTTTGCTTGTCCTGGCCTTGGTGGCTGCGAATCGAAGGTCTTGGGTTTGAATCCCGCCAGGGTAGGTTCCTCTTATCTTGGGAATGGGTGTTTGTGATTGTCTAAAATTGTTGTTCGTTGGATTCCCTTGCTATAAAAGAGATAAATGTGCTGTTTTTTGGGCGGTGAAGATAAATAAAATTAACACTTACCGTGCTGACCTTAGTACAGTAGATCTTTACTCCATGCAATACTTTTGTGTAATATCTTAACAACAATCGTTCGTTGCCAGGATTAGTTGTTTCATATCATTTAAAAGAAGGCATTTTGTTTTTTTTATTTTTTTGTTTTAAAGTTAGATTTAGATGTTTATTTCTATGCTAAAAAATGGTAAACTGCGATTTTTCAAAATAAATTAAAAAATATATTTTTACGGACTTTGAGACTCGTCATAAAGTTAAATAATTATGTAATTAACATAATTTGTTACCATTGGTATTAGTTTTCTTTTACCAGTGAGTATTTTGCCTTTGACTGTCGGGTCACTGCAGACATTCGTGGGTGAACATTAGCGAGGAGCAGGGAGGGGAGATGACCAAACGCAATGAATTGGGGGCAAGAAAGGGAGCAGTATGGGATACAGATGAAAGACTGACAAGTGACTGATGCGACGGAAATAAAAGTCTGGGAGGAAATGATTGTGGACGAGAGGGAGCTGTGCAAGTGGATTCTAAGGCTCGTTTCGCTCCGCAACGCACTTGCATTGATGTTGCTCGCGTGGCGCAAGTGGATATAAAAGGGAAGAACGGAATGCGTATGAAAGATATCCCAGTTAGAGAGAAGGGTCATCGCTGACTATAGCGAATCAGTGGCACAATCCATTTGTCATTCAGTTGTTGGCGAATGTCATTTGTCAATCCGTATTGGACTGAGGCGTGCCAACAGCAGAAAGTTTTGATGCTATTGCCTGCGGCATGCGAAACTGTTCTCTGGCATGGCTATTGTTAGATTGTCATGACGATGAAACTGGTTTCGCTTAGTCCAATTAATCTGCAACCATTTGCTAATACCCAAAACTATTCTCAGGTAATAGTCGTTAATTATCAATCCAAATCACAGTTTACACACATTCGATGAGATGTGAATGTGTTCGGAGATGGATTATTCAAATTTTGTGTCCATGAAATCCGGATATAGGTGGTAATGCTGCATTTTCAGTATGACAGAGGAACGTATTGACTCAATTGGTTGAGTTCTATCCAGTTACCTTGGATACCACGCAGAATACTTCATCCTCGGCATAACATTTATTTTACGATTTGCTATTTGAGTACTTCACCGAACTTTGGAGGAGATATAGTATTTTTTAGAGGTTACTTTACCTTTATTAATTTTCCTTCGTGGTTTTCGCGTGATCGGTTGGATTCGGAATAATATTTTTTCTCTAACAGCCTATTTTCCTATCTGCCAGAGGAATTTACTAGTTTTAATGCGCATAAGGCGCATTGTGAAAACTCCAGGATCAATAATGAATTCATTATACTACCTAGGTAATAGGAAGTGGTCATTGTAACGACAATCCGTGGTTTTATTAACACTTTGCGTGCCATGGATGTAATATTACGTCCCGCTAATCATTCTGAGGATTGCCATGGACGTAATATTACGTCTATCTATTTAATTGAATTTGTTTGCGTGAAGCTGTAATATTTCGCCCGTGGTACTTTTCCAGTTTACTGCTTAGTGGTTCTGTTTTTTCAAAAATCAACTGCTCGATGGAAAAAGAATTCTTTTAATGTCTTGAGGACGAAAAGTCCACCGTAGCTACCGGCACCCTTATCTCAGCCTACTTTGTGTGAAAATTCTTTGGTGGAAAGAACCGTTCGTTGATGGTACAGTGATCCTTTTTGTCATCCAGGGTTTGAATGATTTGCTTGGAATAATGCTTTTGTATGATTTACATGGTTTCAATAGCTCAAATTGAGCGTGATAAAAAATATTATGCATTTTATGGTGGTACATCATTTGTTGCAAATTTTTTATTTTTCAAAAACAGCAGGTTTTCATTAATTAAAAATATATTTAAAAGTCAGCAATAAATGTTATTCAACTCATTCAATAAGAAGAAAAAAGTCCATTTTTACAGTCTTTATATCAACTCACCAACCTGTCTGTTTGTTTGTCTGTTTGTTTGTCTGGTACAAATCTTGTAACTCAAATTTGACTCACTTCCTGTGAAGCAAAAACGCTGAAATTTTGCACACTTCTTCATTTCCGATGACAATACATGAAAATATAACTTTTTCTCTCCAACCCCCCTTTAACCACCCCCCAGTCAACCCCCCCCAAAACATGTTTTTGATCTAAGAAGTTCCAAATGGTCGATTTTCGTGTTTCGTGGCATTTTTAACATAGGGGTAGGCATTTAAAAGCATAGGGGTGGCATTTTGAAACATAGGGGGCTTACCATTCACTGAAAATTTAATAAATATAGTGACTTTTTTAATACGTCACTTTTGGTTTTTCGGGGTCACTGAGTTTTTTTGCTTTGTGTCATATATAAACGTTGCTCATCCCCTGTAATCTAAATATAAAGGCTGGTTTTTAAAAAAAATTTTTTTATAAGAGCTTATTTAGGGTAGTGTGATCTTCTACTAAAATCCATTGCAGTTGAACTTTTCTTTGATCTCAGCAGCGCCACTACCAGCCTTAGATAACGTCATCCGTCCCATATGAAAGACTTATTTCAAAGGTCGGTAGAATTGGGAAGACATGCCTTCGATTGTCAAGGAAGCATTTCAATCATTTGATCTTTCTTAATATTTTTGGTAAAGCCGAATAGTTTCAAGCGAAGATCCCAAAACTTTAATTTGCATACATTTGCGAAATTATTCTTTGTAGAATTTATGGGATTTCTCTGCATTTCTCAAATGTTTATTTTGAATTTTTATAGAATCAATAATAAGCATGTTTTTGTACAAACTTTATTTTAAAAAATAAACCGTCAATTTTTCGATTGATCGATCTTTAGGTTATAATTTCTATTTTTGTTAAAAACTCGATTTTTAGGAATTTTTTCTGCATCTCAAATGTTTATTTCGGATGTTTTTCGATACAAAATAAACTTTTTTTGCACAAACTGTATATAAAAACAACAGTCGATTTTTTTCGATTACATAACCGATAATTCGGTTCAATTTTCGATTTTTGAAGAAAACTCGATGTCGGCCGACTTTTTTGATGAAAATGGAAAGTCGATTTTTGTTGAAAATTTGAGATTTTGATTTCGATTAAAAATCGATTGCCAGAAAAATCGATTTCGACCAACATCTTTCCATCACTACACTAGGTGACCTACCACCTACTTCCTCCGCGTTAGTCATTTCCTTCCACGGTGTCTAACTCCCATCACTCCTCCCTACCCCCTCCCCCCCACACCCCGTATACACTCAGCTGAGCCGCTCCTTCGTCACACCACCTTTTGATACAACCTCTCCCTCCCACACCCCCCGCGCCTCCATTCCCGTCCTTTGTCATACAAATCTCTTTCCCGCCTCGCTCGACCCCACCTCAGCCACTCCTTCGCTTTCTATGAAGCCTTCTCTCTCTCTCTCCAAACCTCCTCCCCTCTCCCTCCGAAGGGGTCACAATAAGTGGAAGGGCAGGGGTGAAAAAAATAGCGTCAGAGATGAAGAGAGAAGTGGGGGAGTGGAATTCCTCTTTTCAAAGGCTTTGTGTCCGACTGTCCGTGGAATGTATCCTTCCTTCCTTTATCCCTTCCGCACGTTATATGCGCTGCGGGCGTAGAAATTCATTTTTTTCCTCTCCCCCTCTTTTCTATCCCGCACACCATTCCCTTCCTATATACCTTACTATTACTCCCACTACCATTCCCATGGATGCGTTAGGTGGCGCTCCTTTCATAAAATAAAGGAAAGAATGACAAAAATCTTTCAGACCCCGTCTTTTTAACACAATTTTCTTTCTTTTTGATATTCGCGCATGAAATAAGCATGTGACGTCCCCTTTTGGTGTTGAGCCTGAATGCGGACTTGTGCCTTCATTTTTTTTCTCCTCGCCCCATGTCGTATAGAATTTTGTGCTTGACACACATTTGGAGGTGAATGCAAGGGATTTTGGAGATGTTCTGAGATATCGTTCGGCTCCCGAGTCTCGTATCTCCAAGATATATTGGTTAACAGGTTTTCTAATGCACCAGACTGTGATTGAAGACGGGTGAGTAAATTTTTCTCTCCTTCTACGGTGCGATTCTTATATCATGTCCCATGATTTGTTTACGCACGATGGGATTAGCGTATCTTTCGATGTAGGTTTAGTGATAAGGCATCTTATGCCTGCGAATGGCTGATACTTTTTTTATTTCTGCATTATTCCTGGCAGGAGACATTATCATCTCAATTTATAACGCTCGGAGTAAATTAAAAGAAAAAAAGTTTTCTTTGAAATATTTTTCATAAGTTATTCCGGAATCCAGTTTCATGATTAATCCTCTCGTGTTGCAACATTAACACGGAACAAGCTAGATCTACGACTAATATTGTGGTGAGAAAAATCCACAGAGAAATAATTATTCGCCTTCACCGGGATTAGAACCCGGATCCCCCGATTTCCGGTCGAGTTCTTTAGCCAGTTAAGCTACCGAGGCGTCATTCTCCCCTGTGGAAATTTGTTGACTATAGCGGACAAGGTGTTATGCATTGCTGAGCATACGATGCCACAAGCAGTCCAAATTGTGTACACATCGCAACACCACCACCACGAACCACCCGGAATGGGCAAATTGCGCAAAACCTCTACAGAGAAATAATCATTCGCCTTGACCGGGATTCGAACCCGGATCCTCCGATTGCGGATGACTCCGTAAATTTATCACCTTGGATAATCCCGGTAAACTTAAATTAGTCAAGAGCAACCTCCTCATTGTGGTCAAAGTTCGGGCTTTGCTCTCCGGCTGTGGTGTAGAGCCCGAACAGCCTTAACTACTTGCGGTATTAAGCCAAACTTAAGTGTAAATCAAATTTCGATCGTAATATATTCTTCATTTACCAAATTTATTTTTGCTTTAGGTCTTAATCAGCCAATTACTATACACTTTGTGTTATATTTGGAATGTTTAGGCAGGGGTTATTTTATATGGGGGGGATTAGGTCATAAATTATCGTAACCGAATGATATTTTACAAAATGCTCACTCAGAGAATAATTATGAGTGTTATTGTACCGGTGCGAATTAACATCGTAAGTAGTTTTCCATAGGCCACCTCTAAGATACTAACATTGAGTTAAATTTTCTAATACTAAAAAGAAAAATTAACTCAAGTAATTCAATGCTATAGTTTTGAAAAGCTTTCACAAAATATTCCTAATAGTGATTAAATGCAATGAAGACATGGCACGTCACGGTAGTAACTTAGAGAGCTGTGGGTTAAGCCTTAAGTCCCCTCTAAAAATATTGTTTTGATGATGTAGCTGTTGGGGAAATTCGTTGGCTTTAGCTTGGCTGATTAGGGCTGTACGATATGAATTATATTTTCACTTCCTCCCTTGCGTGATCATTTATATTGGATTTTTTCTTCCCGAGTGAAAATTAAATATTGACCTAATCGTTGTTTGCTCTGGCGTAGGAGTATATGAGTGACAGGACATTATATCACTAACTCAAGCGGCCGATTGTTTGCGAATTCAGATTATTTCATTTCATCATTTGTTCACGAAAAGGCATGAAAAATTGGTTGCGTCATTATCAAAGTGTCAGACATTAGATTTTCATGTATATTACCCCGTAAATGTATTCAATTAAAATCGCTGAAAGTTTCGTGTTCCCGTCCTGTTTTTTTAATAATTTCCTGCATATCATGTCGACGACTCTTTCGAAAGTCACATTAATTGCGGTATTCTAATGTCAAATCGTTCGAGGTGATCAAAATTACGCATTTTACGGAACACAATTTGTTCAACTGTCCATCGTGGAGAAAGATGGGAATCACCACCGGTTGATGCGAATATGTGAACCTTTCATTTTTCCGTAAGTTTTTCACCACCAATCTGCGTCGGAAAATTAATTGGACCTAATCAGAATATTTTCATACGAATGAAATATGTTAAGTTGGAAAGAGAATTGGTTTATATTTTGATGAATACTAACTTCTATTATGTACGCGAATATATACGCCCCTATATGCACTGTAACATAATGGTTGACGCAGTGGCCACATTCATTTACCCGAACTACAAAGCTCATCCTGTTTGATTTAGCAACTGAGAAACTCATTCATGAATGGTTTTCAGCCATTTGTCAGGGATTTCGCACAAGACTCATGAGGCCTGTGACGGTATTGGTCAACAGCCACTCTCAGCTAGTCATGAAAGCGATTTGATTCATGGAATAATATGTTTCCCTGGCAAGAAACGATACAAGTTAAACAATTGGTAGGCGTCATGAATTCATGGTGAAGTGCGAAGCAAATTTTTATCCAATCTCATCTCTGTTAAGTGTTTAATTTTCTGGGACTCTATTTGTATGGTGATTAGTTATGAAATCCCATACTGGGGTTTCTGGGTCTATTCCCAACGTTAGTATATATTTATTTATAGTATCCCAATTTACGGGGTGGTATATGGCCGGCACAGAAAGTATTGGTTTCTGTTAGTGGGATGGAACGAAGCGATGTACGCTGCAGTAATTATTCATTGAGTTTATTCAAGGGCATAACCGCGTACCAGGCAGCGGCGTAGCTTTACCGAATGAGATGTAGAAATGCATATGATTTTCGAATCTTGCACAGAGGAAAACAATATCTCCCAAATTCGCGCCAGGCATATTTTTCTTCTACGGAATCATAGTAGAATGCTGCGGTAGAACATCTGGCGCGATTTCAGGTTATCCAGGTTCGAATCCCGGTCGTTGTACATGATTTTTCCTTTCCACAATTTCCGTACGTTTTGCCAAGTCACACTTCGTTTGCGGACTAATACTGTCGCTAAATTTCTCTCCAGATTATCTTTCCCAACCTTCTCTGACAGCAAAGATGACCTAAGCTGTCGGTTAGGACCTCCATATACCCCCAAGTGTGTATTTCCCTACTTGATTTAGCTCTACTCCATCCTTTCCTGGATGAAGCCTTTGGTAACCTAAAAATAGAAAATTAGATTTTTATATTAATACTCATTTGAATATGAATTTCAACAACTGGGCATGATTTTTGTGCGTGGATGGAGAAAGTAATCCTTGCAAATGGAACGCTGAAATTTCAGAAATCCTCGAAGTTTAAGGGATCCCAGGAAAAGAAATATTCCTTCCCTTGCCTTGAATATTTGATCTGATAACCTGTGACCTATTCTGAGCTGAGCTCTACCCTCACCTGACCGAACTAACGTTATGGGTGACACGTCGAGTGAGTGACTACCCAGTTCAGTCACCCGAATCACCCTTTCTTCGGCTAAAGATTCCTTTTACCTCCCCATCCAATCAAAGCCGTTATACTGTTAGGCACGAACCGCAACCTGCAATCGCTCCAGTCCCTCTCTTTGAGTCTCGCCATCCTTTTGATGTCGCCGGCATCTCAAGAGAGTCCTTTGGAAGGCCATAAACGCCTCGCTAGAGGAGAATGAGGGCGTATCACTCATCCGACTCGGCTCAATAAGGACGCCAGCACCTCACCTCCTTCACCGCCGCTCCGCCCCAGCCTCTTCAAGGGTCCTCAAACCCCGAGAGCCGTGTCGTCACTATCTGTTGCACTTCCCTCGAATAAAATGAACGCTTCGCTATGCAGAACGTCATTGCATCATTATAAGAATAAATTGTCGAGATAATATTGAAAAAAAATGGAAAATTAGATTTTAATATTAACCCTTTACAACCCAATGTTGCTTCTGAGCAACATCAAAAATGTTTAAACTTTCAGCTCTATTTAGGAGATGTCTAAACTAAATATTATTTTCTACTGTAAATTTTAATGACGAAATATTTAGCTGCCACGGTAATTATCATTTAGTGTAATATTTTCAAGTTTTCAAAATGAACAATCTTGAAATTTGATTTCTCCCAGAAACAGCTCTGGGTTTGAAAGGGTTAATACACATTTGAATATGAATTTCAACAACTGGGCATGATTTTTGTGCGTGGATGGAGTAGGTAATTAATCCTTTAAATTGGAACGCTGAAATTTCAAAAAGTTTTTTTTCCAAACGCGTTTATACGATCGAAATAAATCACACGGAACTTTAAATAAAAAATTGCCTTTTTAATATTACTATACATTTAAAAATAAGTTTCAACAGCTAGGTTTGATTTTTTGTGCTTGGTTTGAGTAACTAATTCGTACAACTAGAATGTTACAAAAACTCCTTTCCAAACATGTTTATAAGATCGAAAAAAATAAAATTTAAGCTAAAACATTTATTTCTAAGGAGATTCATTCACTGATAGGTAATAAGCAGGGGATTGGTAGTGGTTGAATCTTCGTGTCCTTGCGGATAATTTCTTTCTAATATCCGTAGAGTAAAATTCCTACTCATAGTAACGAAAATTCTCAATAAATATGACCGTATATCTCTATATATATGAATGAATTGGTCATAAAGACTTGAAATTTTGATAATAAACAACTAGTAAATAAGAAATTTGATAGAATGCTGAAGTTTCAAATATTCCTTTTCCAAACGCGTAAAGAGTCTGTGAGAGACCGGGAAAGTTGGCCACTCCACGTCCGATGCGGCGGCCCCTTCGGGCGACCAAGTTCTCTTGATTCTCCGCGCCTGTCCATCTCACTCCCCGCATCTTCTCCGGACCAAGGGAGCGAGTGACGTTGGCGGGGTATCAACCAGGGGGCGGATAAGGTGGAGGTGGCGGAAGGGAGGCGGGTTGGCGGCCGGGGACGGTTCGCCTCGGTTGCCGGAGATCCGGGTGGAACGGGGCCGTCTTATGCTGGGAGTCTCCCCCTGCCCCATTTGACTCCTCCACGACCATTATGCTAAGTAGATCCCCCCCCCACTTCGCCCTTGTACATCTTTTACAAGCGTCAAGAGACTGGGATCCCGTAGAAAATCTCTCTTCCATTGGATAGAGTTCCGACGGATCTCCGGCGGAGAGTGTCATCCCAAACCTTCTCTCTCTTGCCTTCCACGAGGACCTCCCGTGTTTGATTGGATGTCCCATGTGAAGGGTGTCATCCGGGTCACTGAATCTTGATGCTGAAACCGGAAGAGGTGGGCGGTTGGATGAATATTTGCGCGGCCCGGATATCTCGAGTGCGTCGGCTTCATTGTTGTGGCGATGAATACGTCAAGAGTGGGATGGCTAGGAGAGTTTTGGACCAGGGTTTAATTCTATTACGTGGGGGTATCGTGTCGTGGTGGGCTGAGTGGCGTCAAAGTTTAATGGTCGGATAAACAGTTTGGAGGATAACTAGAATGGGGTATCAGCCCAAACTTGAGGCCGACAACTTGTACCGAAAGTCTTGTTTGTCCGTTTATTCTGAGTGGGAACATAGTTTGAATTCGGCTTTTGGCCAACATTTCAAATAACAAAAATTTATGTTGGTATTTTTCAGATGGTCATCATCGGAATAATTACGATAAATAATGAATAGCATAATAATCTATTGGTTCCCTTTTGGTGTACGTAATTGCTTCTGGAGGAGTTGAAAATGGCATTTACGAAACAATGGATTCGAGGCATTCTTTTTTGAAAATTGGCATAAATATTAGAATTAAAATGTTAAAAAATTAACTACTCGAGGTTTAAATGATATAATTTCATATTTACTTTGAATTTTGTGGTGATTTTTAGTTTCCCAATAGTATTTCATAATTTTTTAACATTAATCCCGCGATGCACAAAGGTTAAGAAAATCGCTGTTTCACAAAATAAAATATATTTGCGACCGGTTTCGATACAGCGTATCATCATCTGGCCAGATCTGTTTAAAAATGTAACCGCGGGATTAATAAATGCGATGGTGGTTGGAGTAACATGGTGAAACTCCTTCATGATGCACAAAGGTTAAGAAAAGACTTCGCTGTTTCACAGAATAAAATATGGCCAGATGATGATACGCTGTATCGAAACCGGTCGCAAATATATTTTATTTTGTGACACAGCGAAGTCTTTTCTTAACCTTTGTGCATCATGAAGGAGTTTCACCATGTTACGCCAACCACCATCGCATTTATTAATCCCGCGGTTGCATTTTTAAACATCATGCTCTACTTGCAAATTTATTTTACACAAAGTTTGGAGAAATGTGTATACGATAGAATCTCTTTGAATTCTGGCTGTCCAAACGTTCTCTTATGAGACCAAGGAGTGAAATTCTTGTCCAGTATTACAATAAAGAATTTTATAAATTGAAATAAACAAATACATGGGAGGGGTTTGTTCAGCATTTTCATAGAATTTATAACTTTTCTTGCGTTTCTGAATCATACAATTACCAAAACTTATTCTTGTGTGATTCGGTCCCAAATGATAGGGAGAATAGGATTAATCCTGCCAAGTGCTCAGTGATACTTTTTATTAATATTTGAGCCTTTATTTTGAGGTCCACCTATCATGCTGACTGGTCGTAATAGAATTGCTAATGCAGATCATTAAATTTAAACCCAAATATAATAAAATCGTTGGTGACATCGGGAAAAGTCGTTTACTCCATCACTCAGGTTGAGCAAACGACATCTGAGACTTGTGACTTGATTGAAGGTGAGCTCTAGACTCACCTGAAAGTCACCTCTCAGGTTATGGATAATTTTTTGAATGCCTTTGGTGGTGCTTTGAGGGTACCTTCTAATTCTGACGATTGGTAACTCTCGGTATACCGTTCAACGGTTCATAATAGGCCCCACCCATTGTATCTCAGTTTTCCTTCCCAAGTCCACGTATCCATTGCCTACATCTATCGCCAATCTAAAATTTTTAGACTTTTCTCCCAGCCCGTAAGATAGCTCAAAATGAGTGTAGGCATCGATTGATGTTTCTAGGCTGGCCGGTTGGGAGATAGAACCGTTTGATAATCAGTTGTCTGTGGTCGAGCAATGTGTATTCCGTCTCTAAACTTTGAAAGAGGGCTTTTAACGGTAAGTGAAGGAGAGAGAGGTGACGAATGATTGAGGCCGTGGTATATTTATGTCATCGGGATCTTGCCCTTGAGAGATTCTTTAGAAAAATAAGGGGACTCTTAGGTGACCGCTGAGAGATGGTAAGCGTTGGTCCTAAAGCAGTCTTAGAACGGAGGGGTAGGTGTTGGAAGCTGCGGAAAACGAACTTACGCGTGTCCTCTTTCTCACTTACTGTCTTTACAATTTATATAAATCATTTTCAACTAACCAATTATTATCTGGAAAATTTCTTCCTTATTTACTTCCAACTTTTATTCGGGAGTTCTATCACCAAGGCGGCCAATGCGTAATAAAATTAAGGCATTTGTTGCTAAAATGAAAATGTTGAAATTTTATTTTGTATCACTTACTCATTATTATAATACTAACTTTGACGTAATTATTTTCCAAAATATCGTCAGAACGAAGCATTAACTTAATTAGTTACGACTTGGTAATCAGTGTGAAAATTTTGAATTTTTACTCTCATTTACAGAATGAAAAAATGATTGGAGTTGGAATACGTTGAGCGAGTAAATTCATTACGATTGATTCCCAAAAAGAAAATCTATCAACCATTATCAAGTTTACCTTTATGACGTTATAATCGATTGATTTCTTGTAACAATTTGAAAAAAAAACGAAACTTTTAAGTCAAATAATGGGTAAATAGTGAATATTGACGTAGAGATTGCATTTTTTGTCAGTAGCCGGTGATTCAAGGTTTAAAATGGGAGAATTTGCTTGGTAGTATTGCAGGAACTGATAAATCTGATTATACTGGTAACAAAAATTCTGTCGAAGACATGTTTTCACGTGAACCTAGAGATATTCTTCGTGCTAATTTCGAATCTGTGCTCAGATTATTTCTATCACATTTAGTTTCATTAGGACGACCGGATAAAATAAGAGTAAAAGAATGTTTCAGAAAATAAATCGTGAGTTAATATATTTGTAAAAAATGGGTATTTACGTAGGATTTTCTCTTATATTTAGCATCTGGCAAAGTCCCTTTTGTCAATGACCAGCAGTAATCTGCTAACATGTTGCTGAACCTTCCTTGGGACCATATTTCCATCTGTAAAATTTCCTGGTGGAAACGCTCATCGTGTTCATCACTAATGGCGCCAAGGTTTGGTGGAAAAAAGTCCAGGTTTAAGACGGTAAAGTGGATATTTAAAGAGATATTGCAGCTATTTTTTTTGGTATGATTTAAGTACATTGCCCACCAGATCGCGATAATTTTCAGCCACGATAATTCATAGAAAATGTTCAACTACATTTTTGGATGCACTTCACGCGCTTTTTCTCCGTTGGATTCGAATACTGTGAAGAATAACAATCCATCAGCGCTTCCCTAAGCTGTAGATCAATAAAATTCCTTCTTTGATCTTTACCTCACTGATTTTAGGGAATTTTTGTTTCAATCCAGTGAAACCATTGCCTTTTTTGTTCATGGCTTTCAAATTTTTTTTTATCTATAAAAAGTTAAAAAATTATTAGTCAATTAGCTTCACACTTATCAACCTAAAATTAAACCTAAATAAAGCTTCACACCATTTATTTCAGAATGAACATAAGTTCCTTTATTTTTTAAATATTATCTCAATCAAAAATAAATAATTAATGAAAAAGCCCATTCCCCTAAGGAGCTGAATGGGGGCAGGAGATGGTACGTACCTAAGAGGAGAGAGGGAAGCGAGCGACTCGCCTAATTTAATTTTCAGTGGTTTAATTCTCCCGGAAGCTCATAAAAATGACTCCCATTACGCCCCCGGGAGGGCGGGGAGGGTGGTTTTGAAGCGGCGAGTGCTGGGAAGTCGCGGAAGAAGGCTTTGGAGAAGGCCGCACTCCGCAGGGCGCCCGGAGAAAGGGTGGGAAGGCTACAGCATCTCTGGGCGGCGTCACTCTTGCTAATTATTCCTCCCGAAACCTCTGCGGAAGAGATGAGGATGGAGAGGAGCATTGTGGGGCGGGAATAAGAAGGGGGAGGGGGAATCGTGGAGAAATATATGGTGGAGTGGGCGAGGTGAGGTCGGAGGAAGTTAAGTTTCCTCGCTGCTCTGACATTGACGGTAGCAGGGAGAGGGGCGTGGGGGGTGGATGCTACGTCAGCAAGTTTCATTCTCACCCACCCGCCGCTACGTAAGTCTTTTTGGTTTCGCCTCGAGGGGGTGGAGATTCCTCCTCTTCGGGGTAGGTGGCAAGTGAGATACTCCTCCCCTTGTGTGGGTTTTTGGCGAAGGGGTCTCGCCCCGCGATGCTCTGCTGTCTGTTCAGTCTTTTCCTGTCCGACTGCGGTCGAATTCCACCCGCCTATCCTCCTTGTATCCTTTTCGGCGCTACGTCTTCTGCCACCCCCGACACACAACCCCCTCTCATCTGCTATCTCATTCCCCATACCCGTCAAGTGAGTTGAGGTCCACATCTCTCGTATGCAAGAGTTTTTGCCTCCCCGCGCGCGTTACCCGGGCAACTGGAGGCTGCGCTCTCCGTTCCGCCCCCAGCTCCTCAAACCCCTCCCCCCTTCCGAAACTTTGCCTCCACCCCCTGCGGCGGATGCGGTAGAAGGGTGTGAGTCGTATTCCCAACCCTAGCAACCTACACTTGAAAGCCTCAGGAGTGCGGCCAGGAGCGGGATTATATGGTATTAGATAAAGTGGGGGGTGGGACTTGAAAGAAGGGGTCACGGGGTAGCTCCCCCCTCCAACCCCTTCAGCTCATTCTCGCCACCCTCTAGGGTCCTACAGGGTTTTCCCATCCGAGTCAGGGTAAGCGTGGGAGATGCCTGTCAAGTGGGTGGGGGTTTTTCAGGGTCTCCAGTGTGGGAATGGTGAGGGTAACCTTCCCCGATCCGGTCGAGATAACGAGGGGCCTAAACAACCAGAAGGTGGCCGCGCAATATTGCTCTTTGCTCATCATATTCCCATTGTGAGAACAATTTCTTGAATTTTTAATACGACTGGTGCATCGTCTTTTAGGAGGGCTTCAAGTGGTCGCGTAAAATTAACTCCGAATCATGTTTGTAGTAAAATTCAATCCAAAAGCCAGAAAATTTTCTCAGGGATATAGTTGCCTTGCTTAACTAGGAGCAAAACTTATTCTTTTATGCCTATGAAAGCAAAGCTGGCTGTAAAATGTAGCTTACACCCAAATTATTCTTAAAATCTTCCGTTTGACTCTGTCCAGTTTTCTTTTTACGAGTGGTAGCGCAGAAATTTGTTCAAATATACACACCGCGTTCAAAGATATGAATATATAAAGCCGGCTATTTTATGTTCTTAAATATAGCTTCTTGTGTAAGTATTGCAACAATTATCCGTTATACACTGCCCAGTGTTCTTTTTACCAATGATAGCGAAAGAATTTTTACAAGATATCAATCGATTATAACGTCAAAAATGTAAAATGATAATGGTTAATGGATTTTCTTTTTGGAAATCAATCATAATGACTTTAGCGTAGTTATATTTGAATTCCGTATTCGTGTATTTATGATCCCATATTTTTTCATGCAAATAAATTATTCATGCTAAATGCGATGGTGGTTGGCGTAACATGGTGAAACTCCTTCATGATGCACAAAGGTTAAGAAAACACTTAGCTGTTTCACAAAATAAAATATATTGCGACCGGTTTCGATACAGCGTATCATCGTCTGGCAATTACAAGTATCAGTACACAGAATTTATACCCTTGAAGGCGTTAGAGGGGTGGTAGAGTGGAGGTGGAGAAAGGGGGGAACTTCGGAGTACCCATGGCACCCAGATTCTTCGGTCTCCCCAAAATGCATAAGCCTGGAGCGCCTCTGAGACCCATTGTTTCTAGTGTGTGTAGCCCTAACCATCTGTTGGCACACAAATTAAACTCCATTTTCCGCCAGTTCACAAAATTCATTCCCAAATATGGCATTAAAAATTCAGTGGAGTTCGCGAGGGCTCTCTCAAGTGAAATACTCCCCCCTAAATGTCTCCTAGTGTCTTTTGATGTTGTGAATCTGTTCACTAGCGTTCCCAAATCTGCAGCCTTACATCTAGCCGAAATTGCTCTAGTGAAAGCCAAATCACCACCCATTGTAATTGCCGAGTTGTGCCACCTACTGAAAGTGTGTGTTAACCAAAACTATTTCCAATTCAACAATACGATATATGAACAACCTGACGGCCTCGCCATGGGATCCCCGCTGTCTCCACTCCTTGCTGACATATATATGGACAGCTACGAAGAATGTGTTTTCAATTCTAATAGCACCCTTGTGAAAAATGTTTTTCGGTGGTATCGATACGTCGACGACATTTTCTGCGTGTGGACCGGCTCACTAAGACAGTTAGACAACTTCGTGTCATTTTTAAATTCTTTGGACAAAAACATCAAAATCACTAGTGAAGTTGAATGTAAAGGAAGGTTGAATTACTTAGATTTAACCATTCAAAATGTAAACCAAAAATGTGAATTCTCGATTTTCAGAAAACATTGTTACACTGGCCAAATAATACACCACAATTCACGACACCACTTCTCTCACAAACTATCAGCAATACATTGTATGCTTCACAGACTATGTATGATTCCATTGTCGAATTACAACAGGATGAAGGAGCTAAACACAATCAAACTAATTGCATCCAATAATGGGTACTCCGAAGTTCTCATTGACAAACTGTACCACCAAAAACAAAAACGACTCGCACTCAACCTTATTTACACAGATAGAGGGAGAGATGATGACACGGAATGGCGTAGAATCCCCTATCTCGGTCGTATATCCAACAAAACTGGAAAATTACTACCTAAAGATCAAGTGAAGGCTGCCTTCTACAGTAGAAATACACTGGGCAAACTGTTGGGCAGTGCCAAGGACAAAATTAGTGCCGGAGAACACAGCGGAGTATATAAACTCCGTTGCAATGACTGCAATTCCTGTTACATAGGAAAAACTGGACGGAATTTCAACATCCGGGCCAAGGAACATCGTTCATGTTTTATTAACAACAAAGAAACCTCACACTTTGCCAAACACCTCTTGGATTCCGACCACACAAGCGATTTCGAACCGATAATCCTACATAAAGAAAACAACGGCCCAAGGCTTGACGCACTCGAGCAGTTGGAAATTTTAGTGGGCCAAACCTCACCCAACATAACATTAGTTAACGAGCAGTTGTATTCTCACCATTCACCACTTTTCAATGTTTTTTTGAGAAACCATTACGGATGACACTCACCACTCCATAACACCCCTCCCGGTATTTCGTCATCATACACCAACCCTCGGCTACACCGTGCAGTGACCCATCAGCGACGTACTTCCCAAACCTACCTTCCCTTCCCTTACCCCCTCCACCAAATAATACACCGCAATTCAAGACACCACTTCTCTCACAAACTATCAGCAATACATTGTATGCTTCACAGATTATGATTGATTCCATTGTCGAATTACAACAGGATGAAGGAGCTAAACACAATCAAACTAATTGCATCCAATAATGGGTACTCCGAAGTTCCCCCCTTTCTCCACCTCCACTCTACCACCCCTCTAACGCCTTCAAGGGTATAAATTCTGTGTACTGATACTTGTAATTGCCAGACGATGATACGCTGTATCGAAACCGGTCGCAATATATTTTATTTTGTGAAACAGCTAAGTGTTTTCTTAACCTTTGTGCATCATAAATTATTCATATTTAAAACTAAAACGAGACTCAATAGTCACGAATTTATCTTTGGAATATTTTAATTAAAGTATGTTTCATTTTATGATAGTGATCATTATGCTGACGCTTTTGATTATTTTTATACCTACTTGTAGTCCGAGAAAACATTCGCGACATTATTGATGCAAAACAGATATTTGTGTATCAACAGTTCCGAAATATTTGCAGCATCCTTTACTTGGAGCAATAGTGAACATCTCATCCTCAATGCCAATTCAGCGAAATATTTCGTTTAGAAGTATTAGAAGTTCTGGTAGAGATTATCAATCATTTGAGAAATTATACTGAAAACTTTGATTATCGAATCGCATTGGTTACAGTTTTTCTTAATTTTCAAAGGCATCGATGTCTGGCCTCGCCTTTGATGAAAAATGAACTTGCATGGCAGTATTAACTTATTGTATATTTTTTATTCCTGTGTGATGTTAGTTTACATTCTAATCAATCAGGGCTTAAATATTTCCATTGAGATAAGTAATCAAACACCCAGTTCAGATGTGATTCAAGGAATTTTTTCTGGGGATGATATATCATGCGAGAATTTGATATCGTTAAGTAAATTTTTATGGGGAGGATATATATATTATGCAAGGATCTGATATCGTTTATGAAAGCTTATTATTGACGATCCCAGGAGCGAAGAAGCCATTCCGGTTCCCGCTACCGCAAAGTGAGGTGACCTTGGAGCGAGGATGTGTGTGCCCCTGAGACGCAGGATGCTAGCAGATACCCTGCTGGCGGGAAGCGCTTGGCTCAAATAAGGATTATTAACACCCTATCAAACGAAGGAAACTTTCCGACCTTAGGTAATTTTAATCGGTGATTATAAGGAGATGTTTCCTTGAGCTCTGTGCCTCATGCATGCGTTGGTAATCTCAGACGATGTAAAACTCCTATCTATTCGTATAGAATCTAGGCCCCTGTGTCGTCTCGTGGAGTGGCATCGCATGGGCGCCAATCTGGCCTTTTTCAAATGAGGTTAAAATTGACCATTGCCATTTGTCTAAACTGGGATTTCTAAAACCAAATTTACGCTATACACCTCCTTTGATAAATAGTGCAGGATTGAGGATCATAGGTCAATGATAGTAAAATGCTATATACTTTCATTTAACTCCTTATGGAGAAAGTAATTATCGTATTCCGGCTCTATGATTGAAAATAGCACTGCTATCACGTTCTAATCATAGCCGTATAATCAATAACAGCAGGAAACAGGTGAGAGGTGCAGCCATTTAAGTCAAAAGGAGAAATGTGAGTTTTAATCTAAAAGGCTGTTTGTCAATTCATTCTCATTTCCATCGGCCTCATCCTTCTCTGCACGTGTTTGGACCATGATTGATTCAGAATTCACCATTCGCAAGCTGGTATGTTATTTTTCCATTTATTCACCTTTTGTTGAAATTTTTATGTTGCTCTTTAACGGTAATTCAGACTCTTCAAACCCTAGCGTATTAATTTTCTAATCGTCTCAAGTTACTGGGAGTTTAAAATTACCTTATATAGGAAAAAATTCCTTTTTAGTGGAGATTACCCTTGTAAACGGACGTTTGGGAATGTTCCGGAGATAGTCAAGTAATGAAAGACGCGGAATTTTGCTTGACAGTTAGTCAATTAAAATGTTAACTTCCGGAGCAATGTTTGATTTTTGCCATTTTTTACGCGGCACATCAGGCACAGTGAATCCGTGGCAAGTCATTGTATCTTGCTAGTTGACTTTGTGCTAGTTACCGTTCCAGGCGGAACTTGTTTTAGTTTTTTCATTAATTTTTCCTCTTGGTTTTAAGCTTCTCTGGCCGTATAATTCTATTAATATTCGTATCTT
Source organism: Ischnura elegans (assembly GCF_921293095.1). NCBI lineage: Eukaryota > Metazoa > Arthropoda > Insecta > Odonata > Coenagrionidae > Ischnura > Ischnura elegans. Next base: position 82,327,041 of record NC_060256.1, on the reverse strand, counting down.
TTGAAGCAAATATTGGTGGTCATTAAATGTTTTTGCGATTTCTCAGATGTAATATTTTTTTGGCACAGTTTTCGTTTTGTACAACATATTGATGCCCTCTTTTGTATGTTTTCTACTTTTGATGGCTACTTGTAAGTACGTGTATATCAGATGCTTAGGTGAAATTGGGGTCTGATAATCAACCTTACCTGTAACGGGGGCTTGTTAAAGTTTACCATTATCTTGGCTATTTCCTTGCCGACGTCGCTCCAATCTCTTTCCTCTCATATCAAAACGGGAATTGATATATGTATGTCGACAAGATACTATTGCTGTTGGGCCGATGGCCATTAAGGACAATAAATGAAAAACTTGTTTAAAAAAAAAAAACAGAATTTACCTCGTGAGAAGAGTAAGTATTAGCAAAGTAATGTTGAAGTTAATTATTTGTATAGCAGGTAATATTTGTATACCTGTAATTCTCAAGTAGAAAGAAGGAAATTTTAAAGCTATTTTATACAATTGGTAGCAATCACGTGAAATTATTGCCTTGAAACACTCGATTTAATTTTTTTCCATCGGTACAATGGGGAAAATTACGATGATGTACAGCATTTTTATATGACTTTTATATGGCATTTTACGCTGCATGTTTCAAATGATTGGCACTCGATCAAGCTACTACTACCATATGTACATTCCTCGCTGATTTTGGGTCTTTAAAATGTCATATCACTAGTTTAATAGTTGCGAGGATGCAACTGAAGTCTGCGCTACCATCAGGGAGCTGATCTGTGGCATTAATAACGCAAAAGCAGCGATATCGAGCCCTCTCAGTAAACTTCTCGCATGCAGTGAACAGAAATTCAGGGTTGAGGAGGCTGTATTACGCGCAGAGGGTTTTGCGATATGGTGTTGCGTGGTTTTATTAGGATTATGTCGCTTTAAGTGGAATTACAAAGTTTTGAAGAGGTCAAAGCCAGGGGTTTTACTCGCTGAATCCCTCGCCCGCTTTGATTTATGGAGATTTGCTTAGAGGACTTATTCAGATGTTTGGAATTTTGATGGAACACCTGTTTCATTTGCTTCATGCGAGAGTTTGGATTCAGAGTTGTTCATACGCTCGCGCGAGACATCCATTTAATTTGAGGATATTCAAGAAAAGGTCTCTCACTTTATTATGATTTTGATTGATTTTCAGCCAAGTATTTGGTTTTCATTTAATTTAACTGAAATATTGTTGTATAATTTTGCTGCAAATAATATATCTTCATAATATTTTATTTCATTCTTTATGATATTTCGGTACATATCTTTTGCATATTGAACAATTGGGATTTAAAAGTTTAAACTGTTTATAGATAATTTTGAAATGTAAATGTAAAATGTATTTATATCGGTGATAATAATTTATTTGTAGCCATTTAACTATGCCATTTTATCTTGGCCTTCTTATTGTCAACAGGAGTCGCGATTAGTTCGGAGTGGGGGAAAAAATCTCGATAATTTTCAATTCAAATTTTGGGGAATGATAAACTATTATTAGTTCCGGCAGAGTGCACCATAATTAATCTCGGAGCTTACTTCGGTCGTATTTTAGTTACTTATAAAGTGATGACTTTCTGGGGTAACTATTTGAACATTGTGATGATGGCTTTTATTTTACCTTAAAACCAGTAATTTTAAGCGTGTAGTGTAATGATAGATACCGAAGTATTTGAAAAATTACTTATACTAAAGTAGATATCCGTTATTTCAAAATTCCGTATAGACAGGATCATTAAGATAGGCAGATGTAGCTAAATGCCACTACATATGTGAAATTGATTACATAAGACATTACCAACAAGGAGCTCAAACACCACTCTTTCAAATTTGTAATCGGTGTAAACCATTTTGTCGAACGTGTTACTAATGATATTTCTCTGGTATTTTATGGGAAAATTAATTTTCTGCTGGAGCTACTTTTTGTGATTTCATTCCATTGTCTAAAAACTCCCATCTCACCTTTAATGCCTTAGGTCGGTGGATTTCAGGGATAAACTTATTAAACTTCAGGCGCGGAGAAGTTCCAAACTTTTGAAGTCTTACCCTCAAGAAGATTAAACTCCACCCCATCCCGGGATATAGTTCCATTGCTCGGAAAGTTTGACGCGTATTAAACTATAAAGAATGTCTTATTCAATTATATTCCAATGATTTAGGGTTGCCTTCGCGAGCACACCCTCCGTCAAATGGGAGTGTGGAAGATGAGAGATTGAGTTTGAGGAAATAATGTTCGCGACGTCATCCGTCTTATGTTCTTGTAAGGGACGCGAGACAAACTAACAGGACGTTACATCCACGAATATTATGAAGCAACATCAGGGATTTTGTTCCTATCTATTTGTGGCTCAAGTGGCCTACTTTTTAAATGGAATGAAATTTATTCAATGTCCTGGGTACATGAGACTTAAGAGTTTATATTGAGTAAAAACAACACTGACAACGTAATTTAATATTTATATTAAAGGTATAAACATAATTACTTACTCTTAAAATGACCGCCACATGAAGTAAAAATTAATAATTTGATTATTGATGTAGCTGATATTTGTGACATTTGTACTTGAAAGACTCCACAGTCGTGCAAGTTTACAGGAATTTTATTCCATACAACGGCAGATCTGACGATGAATGACTCAAGGAATGTTTTCACCATTTGCTTTAAACTTTCGACAACGATAGAGTATGAAAAATGTAGAGACCCGTATTTTTCTATTTTTTTTATCCATCACCTACTTCTGGAGATGACGTCACCAACTCCTGCCTGGCAGTTCATCACATTGTATATACTCCACGCCTCGTTGCATAACGGTCTCGACTGGTTCGTTGTTAATATTGTTCCCTCATTGTTGTTGGTTGGGCTATTTTTTCCTTGAATAAGTGTTCCTCTCTGAACTAGCAATTTAATTTAATGACGTCACCGACTTGTGGAGTGAGGGCGGTAACTTTAACTTTTTTAATTTTATAATTTTGAGGGAATGGCTGAATGGGGTAGATTTCATTCCTCATAGTTTATTTATCCTTACCATCAACCGAATTATTTTGATAAATTAATATTTCAAGTGAATGACCCCTTCTCCCAAAGTCCCATGCGTGGAATAATAGCGATGAGAATTTACCTTTATGGCAGTAGTCATCTCAAAATATTTTTATTCCATAGCATTTTGCATCCAAATTCATAACTCTTTCGTTCATGATGAAATTGTTTTGCAACTTCTGTCAATAATACTGTTTTATTTGTTTTTCGTGAAATTGTATTTACATTAATTAGAATAATGAAACTTCAACCCGTCTCTTACATTCATGACACACAGAATGAACCATATCATGGGATAACACTTACAATATTAAAATATTTTACATGCGTTTGTTTGTAAACAAATTTAAGCGAAAGAACATTAATCATACCTTAGTTATCCATTCAATTCATATTTTATTGTGTCAATCTTTTTCTTAAGTCCATTTGTACTCCTAATCCTATTCCTGCATAGAATGCTTATTTTTCTGGTGTTTGTCTGTTGACTGGTTGAAATTATGAAACTGGTATTTCTTCTAGCACGTAGTACTGTGTATCGTAGCATTCGTGCCCACAGGCAGAAGTTTGAAACGAAGCTAAACCGTTATTGTCATTCAGCCCATGATTGTTATTTTCCTGAGATAGGTTATAAGTGGCATTGGCTGCCTTTTTACCTCTTTAAATGAGATTATCATTATCATTCCTGGTCAAAAATCCTGAAATTAGTTTGAATTAGGTGTCTAATAATTCTTTCATTACCTATTCCATTTATTTTATCTGAGGTCTTTCTTTTCCGTACTTGCCATTCACTTATCCCTGGACAATTATCCTTATCGGGCCATCATTCCTTAAGATAATGGAAAATTAAGCTATCCTGCCTTCTCATGACATCCGTAAGGCTTTCTCAGGAATTCCTTATTGGGTAGTTTCCTTCATCAAAGTAAACGAAAGGCATTGATTGAGATTCGTTACCCACCATTAGTGCATTTATAATGTACAAATTATTTGGTTTTAGAAATCCCAGTTCAGACGAATTGGTCAATTTTAACCGCATTTGAAAAAGGCCAGATTGGCGCCCATGTGATTCCACTCCACGTGACGTCACAGGGACCTAGTTTCTATACGAGTAGATAGTAGTTTTACATCGTCTGAGATTACCAATGCATGCATGAGGCACAGAGCTCAGGGAAACATGTCTCAATAATCACCTATGAAAACTGCCTAAGGTCGGAAAGTTTCCTTCGTTTGATAAGGTATTAATAATCTTTATTTAAGCCAAGCGCTACCAGCTAACAGGGTACTCTGCTACCTGCTAGCACCCTGCGTCGTATCAGCGCTCAAAGCCTTGCCCCAAGGTCACCTCACTTGCGGTAGCGGGAACCAGAACGACGTCACACGGAGATTTCCCAGCATTCATACTTAACCGTCGCGTTTTCGTGCGCTTGAAATTTTTCACTTTTCATTTAATCGCGAGAAATAGATATCGTCATTTAACAATCTAAAAGCGTGAAATACGTACTCCAGAAGTAATAATCTTTCGATTTAGGCAATATAAAAATAATAGGAAACCACCCTATTGTTAGACTGACTAGCCAGTTTGGTCCACGCCGGGTTTTTATACTAAAGGCGGTTTCACACTGTCAAATTAACGTCAAATTCCGTGTAAGACTCCGTGAACAAGTTTTCTCGAATAGTAATGGCGTCATTCCAATCGTCGTGACTGCGGAAATTTTCTCTTGAATGCTCTTGAATCCCTTCATTTCCATCAAATTCGTCTTGTCCTGAACGGTTCTTATTTCTTTTGTTCTCGAATGGTCTTGAAGCGTTTTGATGAATCAGTTAGGGTTTTCTAACCTCCCCAGTGATACCTGGAGATGTGATGAGCGTTGACATGATAGCCGCTTGGAAGACCTTGACAGCAGACACCCGAACCTGCTTGTATATGCTGAATTGTGAAAATTGGTAATTTAAACCAGGAGCAAACGGTATCCAAAGGCTTTTTGGTCTTGAAAGAAGAAAGTCCCATCGTATTTCACGTCATCTCTTGAACTTCACTTGAAGCTTCTATAATTCTCGTGAAACCAGCGCTAAAAGCTGATAATCGACCACTTCAGAAGTGGGAATAAACACCGATCTTGGGGCCATTCTCCGCATATATCCATTATCTGAAGAGGTTGCCGCACTCGAGTGGGAAAAAAAAGGTTTTCACGCTCCTGAACCCTTTGAACACGCCGACTCAATGATGGGAAGTGGAGAGGGTGAGGATATTGAAGGGCATGTAAGGGAGGGGATAAGGTATGGGTGGTTGTTCGAGTGTTGGCTTCCCACATTGCGGGCCCGGGTTCAAATCCCAGAGGTAGCGAAGATTTTTCGGAGACAGCCCAGCATCAATACTCTGTGAAGAGCTCTTCAAGTGCTGAACTCCGTCCGTCGGATGGGACGTTAAATCGTGGTCCCTTTGGCGTCTTTCTTTACGAGCAGGCTAATGCCGACACCAGGTTTCTTTACACTTTTTCTTCCATAAACTTGCATACGGCGCAAATGACTTTAACTGTCGATCGCCTCCTCAAAATACCATACCATATCACATACCACTTGTAAGGGTAGAGTGGAAAGAATATAATGTGTGCTGAGGGAGATTTATCGGAATTATTTCGTTTCATCAGGTGAAAGTAATCTGAATGAACATTTTTTTATATAATCACGAAATACGGAGAATTTTCGAGGACACTTAGATCATGCAAAAGAATATTCTGGAATTATATCAACTACGTCTTGTATTCTCTTCTCAGTATGGGAAATTATGGTTTATTATGTTATATGAGTCAATAGCTAAAGGCATTCAAAGAGACTCTGGTCTTCAAAGAAGCTACTTTCCCTTATAGTTCATCATCTACTCAAAGTTGCTATAATTCTTGTGAAACCGGAGCTAAAAGCTGATAATCGACCACTCCAGAAGTGGGAATAAACACCGATATAGGAGTCTTTCTCCTCGGATATCCATTATCTGAAGAGGTGGCCGCGTTTGAGTGGGAAAAAGCCATTTTAACTTCCCTGAACCCTCTTTACTCGCCGGCGAGCTCAATGATGAGAGGTGGGAGAGGAGAAGGCTATCGAAGGACTTGTAAGGGAACGGCGAAAGGACTGTACTGTGTATTGAGAGAGAAATAGAGGCGAGTAAAGGGTTTTCCAGAGCGGATCTCTCTCGTCAAACACTTTTCCCGTCGACTGCCCTCAGCTCCGCCACTCCCAGGGCGGGATCTAAAGGGATCTGGTTTGTGTTGACGCCGCGCCGTTGGGGGGTTGAGGGGGGCGCGCCATTTGTGTCGGCACGGGGTAAAAGGGATGGAGGAACGCCGGTGGATCTGCCGCGGGGAGAACTCAGCTGGTTTTTAAAGCTCTCTTTCAGAGGGAGGGGGTGGGAAAAGGGACGGACTATAGTCTACTCCACCTCTCCTTCCCGGACCGTCTCCACTTTCCGCGACATGCACAAGTACCAGTCACTATTAATTTTCGGAGGCGTTGAGCAGGCGGACCAAATACTGGGAAAGTGAGATGGGTCGCGCGGTATCGTATCCTTTTCTCCCCCCGGTCTCTTCACACCCAGCTCTATCGTGCCCATAATGCTCCCTTTCATTGGGAAGAGTGGGGCCTTTTTTTTCACTTCTTCAACCCCCTCCCCCTCTCTGCGCCTGGAGAATCCGCCTTAGTCATCCACCCACGGGCGGCTGCGAGCAGTGTATCCCAACGTGTGATGCATCCGTGTCCTTTGTGTGATCGTCTGCGATGTGGAAATGAGAGGGCGGTAGGCCTTGTACACGTTTGATCGCTTACGGGAGTGGTAATTGAAGGTCCATCTTTGGTACCGCCCTTAGAGAGTCATTCCCATTGTTAAAGCTCTTCTCCTTTTTCTGCAGTTTAAATATAAGCAGCCGGTAACTCGTAAGGGATGTTACGTATTCATCATTGGGACGAGATATTCACCAGCAGTTATTCTCACTTAACAGAAATTAATGCCATGAAACGACTCAATTGACTTAAATTAATGCCATGTAACTACTTGTCTTCTGCCTTTAAAAATTTTCCTATGTGCTTTTTTACCTATTTTCATTACGAGAGTAATTTAGGATTTATTTATTTTTATTTTTTTATAGGTACATATTTATTTATGCATTTTCAAAGTTTTCATGAATTTTTTTTAACGAATTTACCGTATGATTTTGTGCGCCCTTCTATCATTCATTAGCACTTTAGTAGTCTTAGTGTGGCTGTCTCCGATGTGGAAATGAGAGGGCGGTAGGCCTTGTACACACTTGATCGCTTACGGGAGTGGTAATTGAGATAGTCCGTCTTTGGTACCGCCCTTAGAGAGTTATTCCCTTTGTTAAAGTTCTTCTCCTTTTTCTGCAGTTTAAATATAAGCAGCCAGTAACTCGTAAGGAATGTTACGTATTCATCATTGGGACGAGAAATTCACTAGCAGTTATTCTGAATTGACTGAAATTAATGCCATGTAACTACTTGTTTTGTGTCCCAAAATACTTTCTGGTGTCCGTTTTTTACCTATTTTCACTATAAAAATATTTTACGATTAATTTTTTTTTCAGTTTTTTTATGGGTACATGTTTATTTATGCATTTGCAAAGTTTTAATACATTTTTAACGAATTTAACGTATGATTTTTGGGGCCATTTTATCATCCATTAACACTTAGTAAATTCTAAGTGTGGCTTTCTGCGATGCGGTAATGAGATGGCGGTAGGCCTTGTACACATTTGATCGCTTACGGGAGTAGTAATTGAAGGTCTATCTTTGGTACCGTCCTTAGAGAGTCATTCCCTTTGTTAAAGTTCTTCTCCTTTTTCTGCAGTTTAAATATAAGCAGCCAGTAACTCGTAAGGAATGGTACGTATTCATCATTGAGACGAGATAGTCACTAGCAGTTATTCTCACTTGACTGAAATTATTGCCAAGAAATTACTCAATTGATTGAAATTAAGTTCCGTGAAAATAATTGTTTTTTGTCCCAAAATGCCATCCTTTACCCTTTTTCTCCTACTTTCATTTAAAAATATATTTTACGTTTCATATTTTCTCAGTTTCATAAAAGGTAAATATTCATTTATCTGTTAACAAGGCTAATTATAAAATTCTAACGCATTTACCGTATGATTTAAGGTGCCTTTTTATCATTCATTAACACTTATGTGAAGTCGTGGTGTGGCCGACGGTGATGCGAGAGGACGGTAGGCCTAGTACACGTTTGATCGCTTACGGGAGTGGTAATTGAAGGCCCATCTTTGGTACCGCCCTTATGGGTCCATTCTTATTGTTAAACCTTTTCCCCTTTTTCTGCAGTCTAAATATAAGCTGCTGGTTACTCGTAAGGGATGTTCCGTATTCATCATTGAGGCGGAGAAAAATTCATTACTGGCTATTCTCACTTGACTGAAATTATTCCATGAAACTATGCGGTTTGTGTAGGAAAAAATCTTTCCTATGTCATACTTCACCAATTTAATTCTGAAATTTTTTCTTTCTCATTGCCATCATTATCACTGGTCAACAATCCTGAGATTGGTTTGACGCAGCTCTCCACTCCATTCTCCTATCAGCTGATTTTTTCACATCTATGCATTTGTTCTCTTTCACATTCTTCTTTATCTGTTCCATATATTTTATTCGAGGTCTCCTCTCCATTCTTGTCATCTACTTGTCCCTCGCATACTGTCTTCATCCTCCACGATGCCTCCCAATATGATTAGGCTGTTTTGTATTCTTACCAAGGTTTTCATGAGCCTTCTCTTCCCTCTTACTCCACTTAGGACTTCCTCATTACTTACTTAGTGGGTGGATCCATTGATCCTCACCAGTCTTTTATCTTGATTTCTATACATTAGGTAAATATTTTTTTATGCATCAGCGGGTTTTTCGATAGAATTTTAAGGACCATAACGTGTTATTTTGTGTTCTCATTCATCGTTCATTAATCATTTAGTGAAGTCGTCATGTATTTTGTGTGGCCGTATGTTATGTGGAAATGGGTAGGCGTTAGACCTTACGAATTTGATCGTATAGACCAAAAGTAATTGAATGTCCATCATTGGTAACGGCCGAAGGATTTTGTTACCTATTTTCTTCCTTTTTTAAATTGAATGTATAAACCTTTAGTTTTGAATCGTAAAGGATCCAATATTTTCACCATGGAATCGAGATATTTTCCGCAAGTTATCCTTATTTATTTCTAGACGTAAAATTAACCTGCAAGCTTTCTTTGTTTGTCCTAAAGACTTGGGCTCATATATTTAGATCATGATCAGAGAATATTAATTGGATTAATGATTTATTCTTTCTATAATTCGATGTACCAATGTGATCCCTTTATTCTGCTTATCTTTCCTTGTAAAAATGTCTCCGACGGAAAATTCGAAATGCTTTTCGGGAAGGTTTTGTCCTATATTTATTATTTATAAAAATAATCTGATCTTCAAAAACTGGTCATTAGTCCAAAACTACCATTGTTCATGTGTTAATTGCATGCTCCAAATTCATTTGGGATGCAATATTTGGATCGTTTTGTTGCATCCAAATCCATAAAATATCTATGTTGACTTTAGCATAATTATTTTGTACCCCTTTTCAATGAGTATATATAGAAAATTTGCTACCATAACAGACTAATGTGACTATCGAATGATTAATGGTCATATCGATGGCTAAGTTCTAACAACACGTATCTCAAAAATAGCAACTTTTCAGTAGAGCGAAATAACAATTTATTTTTTTAATTGTATATGATTTTAATTGAAATTAAAAATCAAAAATACATAAAGCTACCACCACCTATGAAAAATCATTTTCTGTTGTTGGAGCACGTCTGTGGAACAGCATTCCAAAAAATGTAAAAGACTCTATGTCTCGGTCTTCTTTCAAGCAAAGATTTCTCCAATTCATCAAAACCCTCGAAAATGTATGATCTCGTTTTGTGCTTTTGTATTGTTTTTCATTGTTATGTGGTCTGCCTACTCCTGTGGTTACCATTTATAAATCGTTTTGGTTTGTATAGATGTGAATTTGATAGCAATAAGCGATGGTGCTAAAAAAAAAACACCTGCAAACTCTTGCATAATGTGTAATACATAATATATCGCAGTTTCAATGCTATTAGTATTTTTTTTAAACTCATGTTCATGCTATTGGAATGTATTTACTGGTTTTCTAACTTGTTAATTATGCATTTATTTGTTCGTCATTGAGATTTAAACTATTCATAATTAATGTTTTACAATATTTACCTCAGGTCTGCTTGAAATCGAATGCCATATTTACTGGAGTAAATGATTTATCATTATTCATGTTCTATCAATTTAGTTATTTATTTATTTTTTCATGTTCTACCCTAAATGTTGCGATGGGTATATGTGCAGTCTTAGGTATTTTTTGATATGATTGTTTAAGTTAACTTCAAGATTTCATTTCTATGCCCTGATGTGTTAGTTGTGCTAAATTCCATTCGGAAATATCTTTTGTACAAGTTTATTTTGTAATATCTTTTATGTTCTTAATGGACAATTTTGTCCAAGAACAATAAATATTATTATTATTATTATTAAAGCAGAAGAAGAATCATACATTTGCAAACAATGAGTCGTTTTTGCTTGAATATTTTTTTAAATAACAGTACTAGCAGTATTAACTCAGACCGACCAAATTTTGAGATACGTACTGTGTTGTTAGAACTTAGCCATCGATATAGTGAAAACAAAAAACAGATCACTGTCACTGGTAAATTATTTTTACCCTTCTACTTGAATGTTTGGTCTACCCGCATTGAAAACATTGATTTTGCTTTCCATGAGATGATTACGCCAAGGCCATGACAGTTGATCCTGGTCATGAATTTATCATATGGCTTTTGAGGTAAGGATTTAATTTTACAATAATTCAAGGCAGAATGATAATTTAAACATTATCGGAATTTCCGATTCCGGAATTATCATCTGGCTGTCACTCCACGAAATATTCATTCATCTTCTACGCTCCTGATAAGCGCTAGACCCCACTGCAGCATAACTAATACATGAAGTTTAACTTCCCGGGAATAAATGTAAAATGCCAATATATTTCTTTATATTTTTTCATGAAACATAGCAATACAGCAACTTTTCATGAAACTTTCAGACTAAACTATATTCCGCACTTGCAAGTTTGCTACGATCGTAGGTTCAGGTGTCTGCTTCAGACTCACAGTGCACCGTTTTACTCAATCTATTTGGGGCATGAGTAATTATGTGCTTTATATGAGGTTTATCTGGACCCATCTTTATGCGGCCTTAAAATCCCTTAAAATCTCCTAATGGCCGCTTTGTGTTTTACTTTCACCGCTAAAAGTCTTCAAAGGCCGCCCATGTGTAAGGTCTTCTTTAAAGGTGTACGTGAAATCAATCACGATCGCATAAAATAAGTCTGAATGACTTGAGAAATACTGAGACTAATGATCGCGTAACACATTTGATTGCGGATGATCATCTCGCTGAAGACCCCATAAAGAAAGACGCAAGGCCCTCCCCGATCGTTTCCTCACCGCAAAATGTTTTGAAAGGCAATGAAAACCCACGCGGGCCGTAACATCCTAATTGGGTAAGGTTTCATGGCTGGTTGGACCACCTCTCTCTTTAGAGTCGTAATTCTTTTTACGATGCTCCCATTCGAGACAGCCGTGTCTACTTCTCTTCGTCAAAATCCCTGTCGCGCATACCCTTGCCACCAAAATCTTTCCATTCCATCTCAGGACCATTCTCTCCAATGTTAGGCACCCCTCCAGTGGCACAGCACACATATCCCTGGTGGAATCCTTAGACTCTCCATTTCTGGGTTGACCCCGCAACCTTTGTCCTCTCTAGTTGAAGGGGATTATTTGCCTACGAGAGAAATCCTACCCCATCCTTTTCACTCACCCAAAAGGGCCGTAAGCATCTATCTATCTCTTAGTCATGCCGGCACTCCACTCTAGAGCGTTTAGTTTTAAAATTTGATGCGTTTTTCGAAACTTCTCACGCGTTTTTAGTATTGATACCCGAAGAGAAAAATGAAAAAATACACCATTCACCGTCTACTAGTCTATCGACTTTATGGGTTTGCATTGCTATGTTACCTAGTAGTAAATATAAGCTTGGTAAAAGTAACGGTGTATTTAATTTTCAAGCCCAAAAGTATTCTTATAAATAAATTTTTAATCGTGAGATAACATTATGCAGGTTCAAAAGAAATTTATTTATTTCACGTATTGAGTAATTTGTCAAATCATTTTTCAAAGATGACAGATGAGTAAAAATGTTGCGAAAATAATGAAAGGAAAAAATTGAGAGCTGCTACTCGAACGCAAGTATCCCGATTTCTGTGATGGGTGTGATTGAAATTATTTTAATGTTGAAAATCCTTTTTATTGCTTTTGAATCTCAAACCCTATTTGAGTACCTACTATGTGGAGGGAATTGCAAGTAGAGCTCTCCATCCGTCTGATAGTACGCTATGCCGTGGTCCCCTAGGCGCCTTTTGCTAAAATCAGGATGAAACTGGCGCCGGGTTTCTCTCCTTGCTTCTTTACTAGCGGAAATGAAATGCTGTCATCTCCTCCGAGTTCCATACTGTCTTCCTCGGCTTCTATCTCTGCGATATTTGTCAGCCCTTACTTGCTCTTAACTACCTCTGCGTGTAGTACGGACGTATTACTTGGGGAGATAGTCGATATGGCTATGGACAAGAATAGAGAAGGTGAAGTGGACGGAGAGGAGGTGGATCGAAGAAATGTTGGAAATGGTGGGGGAGGAGAGACAGCTTCTAGGTGTGCTTCGGAGAAGACAGAAGGTATAGATGGAGCGAGTACTGAGCGGGAAGGAGATGTTGAAAACAGTGTTAGAGGGTAGAATGATAGGTAAACGAGGGATAGGAAGGAAGAGAATAGGATTTTTAGATAGAATGAAAGTGAGTAGCCCTTATTGTGAATTGAAGAGGGAAGTCCATAAAGGCAGGGGAGACTGACAGAATACTTCTTCAATTTGTTGGCCACGGCGGCGGCGGGGTAAAGTCCTCGCTTGCCAAACAGGAGATCGCGGGTTCGAGTCCCGCTTGGGTAAGTTACCCCTATACAGGGCAGGATTTTTTGTGTACGTTAAACTGTTAACATGTTTAAAATCTGATGTAAAAGGCCGCATAGAGCTGTTTTCGGTGGTATGGAAATAAATATATAAAATAATAAAATAAAATACTCAATGGAAACTTGCTTTATTTGGTAGAATATTTAATAGTAAAAAATTCAACCGATTCAGGGTTGATGTAGTGGAAGTTCGGCTTATTGAAATGAAAAGAAATTGCAATTTTCCACAAGTATGCAACATGCAAGACGCGTTTAGGCTCGCCGTGTCATCATCTGGTACAAGATGAGTAAATCAGTCAGGGAGAGGAGACTGGCAGAATACTTCTTAAATGCTCTATCGAAACATGCCTTAATCGGTAGAATACTTTCAATAGGAGTCATTTACGGTCTTCGAAGTCAACTATTACCACTTCAGCAATGTTAAACCCCTCTGTGCAGGCTAGAGAAACGGAAACCGGAAGTGACTACGCCCAATCCTTCCTTATCCTTGGAAGCTCCCCAGCCTCCTAGACAGCCGGCTGCAGACAGTCTCCGCACCCGACCTCCGGTAATGGCGGCGCAACCATTTGGGTCCGCAGGCGGCGGCGTTCCCGTTCCACCGAATCAACGAAAAGAAACGCTCCAACACTTCCCCCTCGCCAAAGTTTTAACCCCCGACCCGACACGGACGCGTCACGTCGGGGATAGGGTCCCCTTCGCTCCCCTGAAAGCCCTTTCTCAACACCCTGGTCCCCTAATTCCTCCACAGCCGCTCTCCTCTTTCCCCGGACGTCCCTCACACCCCTCATCAACAACGTCCAATCCTCAACAATTTTTCTTCGACTCGCGGAGCGATTTTTTACGCTACGAATCCTCCTAAGTCTGCCTCCCCATCCAGTCTCCCCCATGTTTTCTCTCCACATTCCCTCTCTCACATATTTTTACGTCCCTTATTTTCTCAAGTCGTCCTTGTAAATAGTATTTCACTTATGTCTGTTATAACGCCCGCTCTGAAGAAATTTTAATTTCGACTTTAACTTCCATAAAGGACTTCTATCAAATTATTATTATCTCTATCGTACGTCATCATCATCATAAGTCAATAATTCTAAGATTTAAATGGTAATAGTAGCGAGCTTGACTTGGTGGGAGTATTGTTGGAGTTAAACGCCTTGAAACTTTGCTATTTCCAAATGATGTTTAATTCTTTCCAGCAAATTCATCATTGTAAATGGAAGATCACTTCCGTATGTTACAACGTCCGCCCTGAAGATGTTTTAACTTTGATTTTCCTTCCACAAAGGGCTTCCACCAAATTATCACTATCTCTATCATACGTCATCATCATCATAAGCCATTAATCAGAAGATTCCAAGTAATAGTAGCAGGCATGAATTGGTGGGAATCCTTTATAGTAGGATTCGTAGGAATCAAAACTTTGCTGTTTATAAATGATGTTTTATTCTTTCCGACCAAGTTGCCTTTGTAAATAGAAGATCACTTAAGTCTGTTACAACGCCTGCGATGGTGAAATTTTAACTTTGATTTTCCTTCCATGAAGGACTTCCTCCAAATTATTACCATCACCGATACTCATACAACATCATTATCACCATATGTCAACTATCCTAAAATTATAGATAATAGTATTGGGCGTGACTTTAAAGTTACTTCGGCAAAGGAAGTCCCTTACCGTAGGAGTTGAAGAAATTAAAATTTTTCTGTTTCCTAATGGTGCTTTATTCCCTCCGACCTTGGTTTCATTAAAGAGTAACATTATTAAAGTAGCAACTTAGATTTCTTCTTCTCCTAATCATAACATTGATTTGACTCAGCTCTCTATTCCGCTCTCCTATCCACTAGACTTTTCATATCGACGAATTTCTTCGCTTTTTCATGATTTATAACGTTTCCCATGTAATTAATTAAGGGCCGTTCTTTTGTCCTTCTTCCCTTCTACCTGTCCTACGATTTTCATCAGCAGGCCATCATGTATCATGATGAGACCGTTTAGGTTATCTCGTCTTCTCTTTGGAGTTTAAAGAAGACTTCTCTTTTCTCCCAATCTTCCTAGCTCTTCCTCATTCCTTATTCGGTCGATCCATATTATCTTCATCAGGCCTTGGTTTTACCGCATTTGAAATGTTTTTGAGTCCATCTTATATTCTATTCCTGTCTTTACAACCAATCATATATCCATTTTGATCTTGGATTATGATTTTTCCTCAAATTTAGTGGATAAAATTAGCATGTGTCACGAGGGAATTTTATAATACCACTTTTACACGTTATAGTCTACATATATCTCCTTTATTTTCTGCCAATTATATCTGAGTGTTTTGATTAATTTGAACGCTCCCAGTCCGAATAATATTTATCCGTGTAATCTCCACCGACGCATGATTGTTTCGCCGATAAAATGGTGGATTCTTGGTCGGAAGAGTGGGTTCCATTGATCCCACTGATTAGTAACTGTATCACAGCAGTGCAGTGCACCGGCGGAAATAAATTGCATGCAGTATGAGCCGACAAAACACACTAGTAATGTACTCCTAGATAAAACTCGTTGAACTGTAGTTTATTTATTTATTAAATTATTCAAAAACAGCCAAAATGGCCTCTGCATTGAATACAAAACATAAAATCTACAGCTTTAACAAATATAAACTATAAAAAGGATATAAAAAAGAAAAAAATAGGATTCTGAAGATGGCTTTTCGAAGCTGCCTATTGAATAATCTGATGGGCATTGACGGATCCAAGGAAGGGTGAGTACTCGAAATGGTATTGAAGGAGGTAGAGAGTCTGTAAAATAGTGATCTCTGAGAGAGAGAAAGACGGAATTTAGGTTGGTGTAGTAGGTGGTTTTTACGGAAGGAGCGGGTGGGAATGGGGAGTGAAAAGAAAGGCAGCATATCTGAGGATCGAAACTTGCCATTTAAGGCATTGTAAATGAAGGAAATATCATGGAAATTCCTGCGGGAGGATAGTGAGACCAATGATATTACATACATACATTATTATGATATATACATTACTTCAGACTTCAGTTCTTTACAGACTTTGGGGATGGAGCTCCCAATTTTTTCTAACCTCAATATCGAACTTGAATTTGATGCTATATTTATTTTGTGTTTTTCTTCCACGCATGACATTTAAAAAGACGTATGCACTGGTGATTTGGATGTATTTTCCTAGTTCATACTGAGGAGAGGTGACTAGCTACGTAGTTGGAAATAAAAAAGATCGATTTCCACTCTCCCACCCCCACTGTTCCCCACTCCTTCTCTCCAGACTCTGCTAAGCCTGTCTCTCTCCTCACTTCCCTGCCTCAAATCCCTTTCCTTCGCTATTTTCCCACTCGTTTCTCCGGGGTTTAGGGATATATATTTCACTGGGGAGGCGGCGGTGAGTTCTCACAGTTAGTTTACGGATCGGTTCATCGGCGGAGAGGATGTGCTTATTTTTCGGTCCCCAAGGAGACGAGCTATCTCAAACGACTTGTTGGTTTTTTCATCCTCCTACTTGACTGCATATTCGAGCATTTTTTTGGGGCAATGAACATCCACTTGAAATAACATGTTGCTAATGCTCCCTTTCGAGTCAAATTTATGATTGCCATTACTTAAATTACTAGCTTTAAATATTAGAAAAACAGCAATTTTAGGTGGAAGCAATATTAACGAGTCATAATGTTCTTTCATTTAATTTCTCTATTATTTTTTAAGTGTCTTTTTACGGTGAATACCTTGATGTGGTCGAGAAGGTGTCCATTATGATACCCATTATCCACCTGGAAAGAAAATATCTTGAATAGACAATTTCGTTGAATTGAAAAGCGTAGACGGTATTTTACTGCATCACTGCTGAAAAATATTATTTCCCTTTTAAGATAACTAACCAATTTAAGCCGCATTAGTGATATCTCACTATCACTAAACGGGAAAATTTAGGACGATCGTGATTTACTACTCATGATTCTTTATTAAAATTAACTGTGCCTATTTTATTGTTTTCGTCTATGATATCCTTGTTTATCCCTCAAAAGGTCTTAATCCACGTTTAGACTTTAAGTTGGTCTTAAGGTCTCTTTTGACTCTACATTGAAAACTTTAGTGCAGGGAACATAGAGTGAGATCATTCTCCCACCTCCTTTCTGAATCATTTTTAGCAATCGTGTAGGCGGCGTTTAAGTAAATTCAGTGTCCTATTGTCATTTGAGAAATAAAAAAGAGATAGTTCTCTAAATTATCTCATTTATAGACAGGCATAACTAAACAAGAGGTCTTTTACTGGACTTAAAATCTCGCAAAACGCCTCTGAAGTACATAAGGTACTAAACATTACCGACTCATATATACATTTGATTCATGATGGATGAATTCTCAAGAGATTTTACGAATTTTTATTGGCGAGAACAAGAGTTCTCCCAGAAGAAGTCAATGACAGGTGAAATTATAAATTTAGGGAAGGGGTGTGGACCCATTTTCCTGGACCAGCTCCCACTTCGAAGAGTTTCAGTGTGGAACATCCAAAGGCTTCACCCGTGATTAGCAGCCAGGACTGTCATCAGAGTGTGGATTTGGAGTGTTTATTTTGATTTATTTCCAATCATCCCTGAAGACAGCTTGTTGTAAAAACAGATTAATTTCTATAAACAGCTTACAAGGACTTAATCCCGCCATCCCGCCATCATCGAGGCTGACTGGATGTCCTGTACCACCTTATGTAGTCCTATCAGTTATAATTCACAGTGTCCGGCGATATCTGGTGGAAATGTTTTATATCCATGAGAAAAAAAACTAAAATGGTAACCTTCCACACAATTTTATTTACTAAAGTACCGACCCGGTTTCGACACGTCTTGATAATGGCACTACGTGTCGAAACCGAGTCGGTACTTTAGTAAATAAAATTGTGTGGAAGGTTAACAGTATCTAGTTTATTCCCCTATCAATTATCTGGATAACTTTGACGGTATGGCAGAGCTTGGTGGCGCGGTGGGGAAGGTGCAGCAGTATTACTATGACAGTTCCGGGTTCCAATCATGGGTGAAGCCTTCCGACATTCCCCACTGAAATTCTTCGAAGTTCGAGGTGGTTCAGGAAAAGGAACCTATCCCCCTCAATGAGTCATTTCACATGGCATTGACTTCTTCTGGGAGACCTCTTGTCCTCACCACTTCAAATCCGGCTAGCCGACGGGGGAGGGTCCTCGCCTGCCAAACCGATGGTCACGGGTTCGAACCCCACTTGGAAATGTTGCCCTTATCCAGGGAATTAATGTTTGTGATCGTCCTATGCTGCTTTTTCGTCAGACTTTTTCCTCTGTAAAGGCCTGAAATGCGTTTTTTTCGGAGCGTTGGAGTTGAAGAAAATCAACTTTGTGATTGAATCACATAAAAGTTGCCCGAGGCAACCAATCGTTTTTTGCCATGCCTGACAAGACGTTATTTTCGATTAAATGTTGGAATTGTATCCACTCAAAATGAGATATTGAAGGTCCTATCTCTCCTTTTTGGCTTTTTGTCTTCCTCGGTGGTAACTATCCATCCATTTAAGAACCTACAACGGCTCTAAGAACGCTCAATGTCGACTTCTTTGAAGAATTTCGGCGATTTCTACACCTGCCAACTTATGTTTCCTTTGCTTAGGTGGATTGCTGAAAATTTGATTTTGTGCCGGGATTTATCCGAGCAGTATGTGACAAACAGACATTTCCTTTGATATGCTTGAGCTTATCAACCCTATTATCATAAGCACCGCTTCAAGACCTTCAATTTGCTTGAAGTTAATGGTTGAGATGGTTGATTAAAGAAGACACGTTATTATTGATATTTTTTGAATTCAGTTCCTGGTATCGGGGAAAAGTTGTTTTCCTACATAGTTTCATGAAACTCGAGACAACTTTGTGGAGTGCTATTGCTCCTTTTATCTTTTTTTGGCTATTCATATCTCTTAACGGCTACTCGACGGTGGTATACCTATCTAGAACTGCGCATTGTGTAACCGACCTATCGAAGACGCCATTTGCTAATTGCATTTCTCACATCACTCGTCAAAACATTCCTTGTCTCGACGTCCAAGCCTCCGACCACCCCTGACACTTCTCCCCTAATTTATACTTCCCGCTACAGAGCGCTATGCGTCAATTACTTCAATGTAAACCCTTCCCGCACTACCCCACTCATTACTTCTCATCTCATTCCGTTTCGTTTTTGGGGGAGGTAATTGTGAGTGGAATTGGAGCGAGAGAATGTACTTGGAGGGTTGAAGGTAAGGGGCAGGGGGTGTATAGAGGTTTAGGAGGGTTGTTTTTGGAGGGAATAAGAGGAGGACCCCTAGAGACGTGGGGGTGGATTTGAGTTCTTCCGGGGTGTTTCTCCACGCTAGCATCCCTTGTTTCAGCCCGTCCCCCTTCCCCTCCTTGTCCGAACCGGTGAACTCCACGCATCCATCACGCGTGTTCCCACGTGGCTCGCTCCCCTCACACGCTCTCGCACGCACCCTGAAGAACGAACGCACCGACAGTTTCCCTTTCTTCCCTTCATTCATTCGCTCACGCTGTTGTATCCATCCAAGCTCTCCCATTCCACTTCTTCACGTGGCACGCTTTGATGCTACATCGGCGCAAAAAAGGAAGAACGCTGAGCTCAAGCATTTGTATGAAATTTTGCCGGATAGGATAGTCTCCTTCATCAAAGAAAACGAAAGGCATTGATTGCGATTCGTTACCCACCATTAGTGTATTCATAATATACAAATTGTTAGGTTTTAGAAATACCTGTTTAGACGAATGGCAATGGTCAATTTTATCCTCATTTGAAAAAGACCAGACAGGCGCCCATGCGATTCCCCTCCACGTGACGTCACAGGGACCTAGTATCTATACGAGTAGATAGGAGTTTTACATCGTCTGAGATTACCAATGCATGCATGAGGCACAGAGCTCAGGGAAACTTGTCTTAATAATCACCTATTAAAACTGCCCAAGGTCGGAAAGTTTTCTTCTTTTGATAAGGTATTAATGATCCTTATTTAAGCCAAGCGCTACCAGCTAGCAGGGTACTCTGCTACCTGCTAGCATCCTGCGTCGTATCAGCGCACAGAGTCTCGCCCCTAGGTCACCTCACTTGCGGCAGTGGGAACCAGAACGACGTCACACGGAGTTTTCCCAGCATTCATGCTTAGCTATCGCGTTTTCGCGCGCTTGAAAATTTTCACTCTTCATTTAATCGCGAAAAATATATATCATCACGAAGCGTGAAATACGTACTCCAGGAGTAATAATCTTTCGATTTAGGTTATAAAAAAATAATAAGAAACCACCCTATTCTGCTCCATTAGGCCGTCTAACATACGAGAGCCATTTTTTTTTCAATCTCTGAATGGTCATGATCCTAAGACGAAGTGATTGGTTAAAAATTATTTCAGTGCCAAATGTTGAGCACACTCGTGGTGTCTTTTCGACATAATCACCTCGGCGATAAAGGAATTGGTCTTGCCTGTGGACAAGCTTTACTATACCTTCTTCATGGAATGTTGCCGCCAATGGCTTCCAATGAATTATGCCTTTGTCCAGAAGCTCATAGCCCGTTTGAAAACGCTCGCCATCTAGCCACATCTTCATTTCAGCGTAAAGATGGGAGTCCCCAAGCACTAGGTCGGCATTGCACGGTGGGTGATCGAAAATGTCCCGTTGAAATTGCTTAAGGAGCAGTTGAGCTGCATCAGCGCTGAGATGTCGAGGTGTTGTCATGGATCAGAGCACATTCAGAAGTCAGCATGTCTCTTCTTTTGTTTTGAATGGGAAAGACGTAATGTTTCACACTGTTTCACACTCAAGCCACATTGCATCGAAGAAAAATTCTCTTTTATCAGCATTAAAGTCAAGGCATGTCAATGCTGAAGCCATTCGGCGAGTTTTCTGGCTGTCGCTACGCAGTGCACACTTGGCGGGAGAATCAATAGAGGCAGTGTAGTTAATAAGATTGCTACTAACATTACACTAACAACTTATGGTCAGAAATGAGTTGAGGGTGTGGTACGGAGGACGCGTAATTGCCCTACCTGTGAAGTACCCGCTTGTCGATCCTATAGTGTTTTTGCTAAGCTATCGGAGGTTGAAAAAAAACCTCCCTCTTATGTTGTTTTATTCATTATTTATTCAACTCTAACACTGAATCTTTGAACTTTGTTTAAGCGTAAAAGTTTAGCTTACACGGTCGAAATAGCGAAGAAGAACACGCAAAAAACTATAAGAACGACGAAACGGTCGTCTACATCATCTCGTCACGGGTAAAATATTTGGACTTAATTGATTTTTTTTATAGAGAGAACGACATCTTCGAATTACAAATAGGTTTTTCAAATTAAACTTTACCCCTTATTTGAAATTTTAAATGGCCGAAAGGTAGATTTCAATTTGCGATGCGTAGAAAATTACATAATTATCGAAGTTAGGTATGCTAGTGTCTTCCAATGGGTCATATTGTTACTGGTGTCAATTTTCGTCTTTTCTCGTGTTCACTGAGCAAGGAATTTTTAGCTTCTGCTTATACTCGATAATGATAGGTAAGTTTATTATAACTTGCAATTCTTTTCAAAAACTTTAAAAAATATTTGGGAAACATTTAATATTGAAATTGCATTTTAATGGCTCATGACAAGCAGTTTTGTTATCATCCTGATGTTTCCATACCATTCGTGAATGATGTTTAAAAATGTTTAGCTTCCATAGGCACCCATCGAGGTTAGCAAGATAGTGGGCTCTTTCACCTTTTTTTGTTTGCCAAATTGGCATTCTTATCATCATCATGGGTCAACATCCTAAGCTTGGTTTGAAGCAGGTCTCCACTCAATTCTCTTATCAGCTAGTCTTTTCACACCAACGTATTCCTTCTCTTTTACATCCTTCTTTACTTGTTCCATATATTTTGTTCGAGTTCCTCCTTTTACGTTCTTGCCATCCACTTGTCCCTCGACGATTGTCTTCATCAGGCCATCATGCCTCAAGATACGGCCAATAAGGTTGTTCCGTCTTCTCGTCAAGGTTTTCAACGGGCTTCTCTTCTCTACTATTCTTTTAAGGACTTCCTCATCGCTATTACCTCTATTACCTCAATTGGCATACATTTTAAAAAAGGATGTGCCATATTTTTCAGTCAAATCGACGGCCTCTACCCTTTTCGGCTGCTGTTCTAACACCCCCAACACCCGCCTATGTAGCCGACTCGCGGGGTACTGTTTAGATGAACCCTTTTACTGATACGTTTATGACGCCACGATCTCTTTTGAGTGCGTTACCGATTCTTAGGATCTCCTTGGCCTCCGGCGCCAGTCTCTTGTAGTCCGTTCTTGTGTATTAGTGGGGACCCAAATATAACCGGACGCAATTAAAAAAAATTCAAAATTTAATTTTTTCGTCACAAACGCTAATCTTCTTCGAAGCACTCTCCATTTAAACTGATACATTGGTTAAAACGTTTTTTCCACTGCGCGAAACACCTTTGGTACCTACTCTTTGTTTCCGATGCCTTGCAGATAAAAGTTCAAAATCTGAATTTGAGAGAGAGAGTCCCTGAAGCATGTGAACATGGCGGGCGGCCGTGGGTGAGAAGGAGAGGGAGGGGAGGGGGACGGCCTCAGCCGTCTGTTGCGCTGCGTCGCGCGAGCCACATCGCTTAGCGCCACTCTTGGCGCCAGGCTGCGCGGGCCGCAAAGACTAAATGGTGAAAGATACGTAAAAACCGATGAAATTTTAGCCCTACGACCCATAACACACCCCAATTACCCTAATTTTGACAGTTTTCGCGAAATCGTATGACAAATTAAGGGTGTTGATATTTAGGCGCCTATCGCTATCTAGTTATTTAAAATTTTTCGAAATTCGTTTTTTGCCTATCCTTTTATACTCGAGGGTCATCGAAATCGGTTGACGATTTTGAAATTAAAAAAATGTTTTTTGGGACAGCCTAACCACTCGTGCACATCAATTATTTAAGGCGTGTTCTTTACAATCTGTAAATGAAAGATTAACCGTGTCCGACAAATTTTACCGAACAGAGAAAAAATTTTCAACGCTGCACGCTGTTCTCGAATACCAGCCATTTCAAAAATCGAAGAGATCAAAATACTCTTCGAATATAAACTGTCACAGGTCCTCACTACAACCGTCTAAAGCCACGCCGTTTCGCACACTGTCTCAGAAAGCTCAGAAATTATGAAATAACACCCTTCTATTGGCAGAAGACCAAAATATAAGAGTTACTTGCGCAGCGATTTCCGTCCGCTTATTTTTGGGTCCGCCCTCGCAAGCGCTTGTATGTGTTCTCTCCTTTTAATGAGAGGTTCTTTATGTACTATTTAATGGCCTGAAACTCGAAGACGTCCCTAGCTCATGGAAAGTTGGCGGAAAATTTCTTTTTTTTTATTTTAAATTTGACAAAGAAAATGGGGAATACTTCTATTTTCCTCGCATTGTATTTTCTTCTCCCATATACGGAACTATTTTCCTGAGAAGCGATTTCCGGTTTTAGAGAACGATCTTATTTTTAAAATTTTTGTGCTTGCAAGAATACGCATTCCTAATGCGGAGGATCTCTTTCATTCACTCTGAGGTTCGCTCTGAATCCTCCCACGGCGGGCACCTCGCTTCTTTTGTCACGCATGTCATCCTTTTCCGTCCCGATTTCGCGCTGTCTGCGTGCCAGGGAGAACACGCCACGGCAGCCAGAGGAGCGGAATGCGAAGGGGAATTTCTCTCCACACAATCCCGTCACGCCGTTTTGAATATCCCGAACGCTGAACATCCGCTACTTCCCCCGTCCCTCCTCTCTGCGGCACCCAAAGCCCTCCACACCCTTCCCGGACACAGTACGGATGCAAAACCTATTTCTTTACCATCCCACATGCACCGAAAATCTCAATCGTGGCCGTTACGTGATACCTCACCGTTCGTGGTCATGAATCAGCATGACTTAACTGTCATCGGTGGCGGCGGGGTAAAGTCCTCGGCTGCCAAACAAGAGGTCGCGGGTTTGAGTCCTGCCTGGGCAAATTCCCCCTATCCAGGGCATGGTTGTTCCTAACGTGATATCGTTGAATATGTTGAATACCCCGTATAAAATGGCCTATGAGAGCTGTATTCGGTGGTTTGTGAATAAAATTAAAAAATATATAAATAAAAATCACATACCCTAGTTCGGTATTTTTCTTGCGAATATATTCTCGCAAAAACCTTTAGTTATGACCTTGAAGTATTCCAGATATATATTCCAGGTATATATCAGATCCATGTCAACGTTTATTTATATATTATTTGCGTTAAATAAAAAATCTAGAAGACCTTTTACATCGGAGTTGTTTAAATTATCAAGTGCAACAAAAAAACACACGTTAAATACTCTCAGATATTGTTTCATTTATATGATCTCCTCACCCTGTTTTTGCAATTAAGGGAGGGAGGAGAAAAGGAAGAAGGGTTTAGAGTGGAATTTTTCTGATGCCGGTTGTGAATGATGAAATTGATGAGGCTATATCAACAGAAGGAGGTAGATGGAATGAGGTAGTTTCCTTCATCAAAGAAAACGGAAGGCATTGATTGCAATTCAATACCCACCATTAGCGTATTCATAATATACAAATTATTTGGTTTTAAAAATACCGGTTTAAACGAATGGCACGGTCAATTTTAACCTCATTTGAAAAAGGCCAGATTGGTGCCCATGCGATGCCACTCCACGTGACGTCAGAGGGACCTAGTTTCTATACGAGTAGATAGGAGTTTTACAATGTATGAGTGTACCAATGCATGCATGAGGCGCAGAGCTCAAGGAAACATGTCTTAATAATCACTTATTAAAACTGGCAAAGGTCGGAAAGTTTTCTTCGTTTAATAAGGTATTAATAATCCCTATTTAAGCCAAGCGCTACCAACTAGCATGGCACTCTGCTACCTGCTAGCTTCCTGCGTCGTATCAGCGCTGAAAGCCTCGTCCCAAGGTCACCTCACTTGCGGCAGCGGGAACCAGAACGACGTCACACGGAGTTTTCCCGGCATTCACACTTAGCCGTCGCGTTTTCGCGCGCTTGGAAATTTTCATTTAATTGCGAAAACTAGATATCGTCATTTAAAAATTTAAAAGCGTGAAATAAGTACTGCAGGTGTAACAATATTTCGATTTAGGCACTGAAAACATAATAGGAAACCACCCTATTGAAGGTAAGAGTAGCCTGTACGTAAGGAAACTCTGTAGCACAAATGAGCGGAGGTGAAATTGATTGGAGAGTTCCGTGTTTTACGGGAAGGGACACTTTGGAACGAAGAATATTGAGAGAATAACGTTAGACGTGAAGTGGCCATTCATGATTCGGAGGTAAAACCCGAGGTCACTACGTTGACGTCATCGTTGTAAGGGAATTATCTTAAGTTGAGAGAGGATGTCATCGGTACTGAGATTACGGAGGGAGGGGTTACCATTTTTCACATGATCTTAATGAAGAAATTAAGAGGATTATTAAGAGTTTTGAGATTTGTAGAACAAGCTGAGGACCAATAATCAATACTTAAGTGAAATTTGCATTCCTCTCAAATTGAAAAATTTAATCTCAGATTTAAGAAGAAAAAAATATTTATGAGATTCAGGAAAATATTATAGAAATCCTTCTTTATATGAACTGAAAATTTCAATTTGATAAGGTAAGTTTTAAACAAGTTATTCGTAATTCAACATGACCGAACGAGCGTGAGTGATACATCCTCTTTTCAGCGTGACAGAGCGACTATTATCTGAGAACACACTACATATCCAGGTTAGACAGAAACGATAAAATAAGAGAGATATTTTGCAGGACGGATAAGATGGACGAATTGTTTTTTTTTCGCCAAATAATAAAGCATTTAAAAAAATGATTGGTCAAACTTGAGTTGTCAAATTCCTCCCAACGTGTTCCTAAATATTTTAGTAGAAATGGCCGTAACGCATAACGGATGATGTTCTGACAGCTCCAGCCGCATGGCCATCGAGACAGCTTGCGGAGTAGTATGTATATATGATCGAATTTTGTAATAAATTTTAACGGGCAAATATTTCATGCTTTTATTTAGTATCAAGGCAAGGGAGACCCTGGTGACTAATTGGGATTGAGAATTGAGATGACTGCCCGATAGGTCCTGGGTTCAATCCCAAATGAATTCGTTGGTCGCCACGTAACAAAAGAATCAAAAAGCGAGATGAGGTGATTTTAGTAAATGAACTGTCCCTTTTTTCTGAATAACACACTGCCTAGCCTGAGTTTTCGAAATTCTATTCTACCTTCCTCTCCCAACTTATTTTCCTCAGCGCTCACTTGGTCAGCCAGCTTAATTTTTATTGGCAACTTAACGTATTTGAACTGGCTGAATAATAAAAAATAATTTTCCTTCGAAAATATTTATTCTATTTATCTTTGGGATTAAAAAAGTAGCTTTATATTTCGGGTACGAGTAAGCGTCTATTTTTGGTGCCTCCATTCAGTCACAGTGTTGCAATCCTTACGTATGTGCAGGGGTGCCGACTTATAAAAAATATTGGGGCTCATGCTGGGCTCATGCTGTCTTGCATCGGGAAATATTATTAATAATGAGTTTTAAAGTTTTTAAAAAACATTTTAGAAGTAATATGATCGATATTAGAACCCTGAAAACTCGACTCTCGATAACTCGACATTCCGGTTTCCAATCGAGAAACCTGACACATTTCCTTTTCCTCCCCCAAATATCCAATTTTTTAGGGGCTCGGGCTCCCTCAGGGCCCATGGTGCCGGCGCCTCTGCATTTTTGCCCTGAGCCCTCCATTTTTTGCCATTCCTGAGCCAGTTGCATCCGTTCCCTCAGAATTTTCTTCTGTGTCCTTACTGATCTGCGTCGATTACTTATGTCATTTTCGTATCATTATTTGGCAGTTCCACTGTGTAGCAAGGGAGAGACTGGCGGCCGGCATAGGGCTAATTGTGAAGGAAAAATGTTGGTCAAATATTTTCGAGCAAACATTTTTTATCAAAATGAAAAGCTCGACTTTGCGAAAAAAATCGACGGCTCCTTTTTGAAAAAATTACAGTTTATACTAAAGCATGTTTACTATTCATTCGAAAAAAACTCAAATACATATTCGGGCAGTAGAAAACCGCCAAAATATCCACTCAGAATGGATGCTTAAATTATTTGTAGTAAAAATTTACAAATATAATTTTATTAATTCATTTTGAAATTGGCGATTACCGCTTTGTACCATTCGGCTTCACGAAAATTTTGAAGAAAGAATGACTGGTTCTTGATTTAAACCCTAGGTGAACCATATGGAAACCCATTCAAAAATGACTTAGGTCGTTTTCCAATCCACGTAGTATGCACTCATTCACTTGTTCCCTTTCTCCCTTGCACCCTGCTCCCTTACTAATGCTCTACTGGCACCATAAAGTGTGAACGGAAATAATGCGAACTATTGGCAATAACGAAGTGTGACGCACGGGGTAGTGCTAGGACATTTAGTGGTTGATTTGAGAATCAATTTCACCTTTATACTTATATTTTTGCATGTGAAGAGCAAGAATTCACAACGCCGATGTAATAGTACGTAAAATAGCTCACCTAATAAACACAAAACTACTTAAAACTCCAGTTCAAGATTTCTGAGTTTTCCATTGCCGCCATTTTCACGTCCACTTCCTCCGAGGGCACGTTAGCGAGGGAGCATCCGCGTTCCCTTGTTCACTTACCCTTCGTTCCCTTGCGCCCTCGCCGATGGGATCCACCCTTGCTGTCGTCACATCCGTAAGTTGACGATCGAAAAGTGCACGAAGGGTGAATAATTGCGAATTGGAAAACGGCCTTAGCCTTCATACTCTGAACTTTCCTTCCAGTTTTCCCCTCCATGCGTGGTACCTAGCGATTCTCCCATTGAAAATTATTCATTGCACCCTGTGTATGCGAAGAGTTTTTGTTCACGACGAACTCTCACACGACAAGAGGCATCCTTCCGTTTCGTGGGAATGCCTCCATTCCTCCCTTCCACTTCCGTCCTATCTGTCCCCACCCACAATGCCATCCTCAAAACCTTTTCCCAAATCTTTTGTCTTTTCTTTTGTCATCATTATTTTCCACCACCCAGCCACTTTGCCTACTTCGCCACAGCCTCCTTTGTCTGAGTCATGGGAACTCTCTTACAAGGATTGCTGCAGATCAATTTGTTTATACACCACGTTACACCGGTTTAAGCTCCTTCTTTTCGTCAGTTTAACCAGAAAGGAGTTTATTCGGTTTAACTTGTTTGCCTAATTCACACGGAAAATAATTTAGCCTGAATAAATGGTTTTAGCGTCATCGTAGTGAATAAAGCATTCATTCTGGCGGGATTTTAAAGATTACTTGTTGTTCATACCCTCGACTTTAATTGATCGATTGTAATAGGCTCTAAGTCCGTTTTTGCAGATAGGGTTTCTATTGGTTTGGATGTATTAGGATAGATCTAACCCCCTTTTTGGTCTTAGGCGTGTGATTTCGCACATTCTGGGTAGGAGGGCCAGTTCAATTCCCTGGGCCATCTAACCCTTACGAGAATTTTTATTAGGGTTTTCCAAAGGCCGATTTATCAGATGCTACGTTCGGAGATTGTTTCTTTATGGAAGCGAGGACTGAACGTAGACAAGTTCAGGAATCAGGAGTGGAATCATTCGAAATGTAGTGGCACCGAAGAATGATGGAGATAAAATTGATCGACCGAGCAAGAAATGAGGAAGTGCTAAGTAAAGTGGGAGAAATGAGAAATCTGAAAAAAAACTTATGGAGTAGACGGGAGAATTTAGTCAGCCACAAAACGAGGCCTGATGGCCTTATGAAAACAGTCGTGGAAGGTCAGGTGAAAGGAAAAAAAAGGGGAAGGGATGGCCCCGAATGAGTTACATAGGGCATGTCTTAGCGGATGTAAAAGAAGAGATTAGTGAAGAGACTCTAGGTTAGCTAGGCGCAGCTAAGAATTAGGCGCAGCTAAGAATTAAGGCTGGGGGGGCTTTAGGCGAAAGTAATACTTGGGGGTGGGTCGGTATTGCATACCCGGCAGGTGAAGCGGGCGTTGCAAGGGGGGGGGGGGACTTCTTCAGAAAATTTTTAAGAATAATGGTTCAAAATGGCGAGTTTTACGGCTTTCTGAGGGATATTTGATTAATCCTAACACTATTCTGTAATTAATAATAGTAGAATTAAGTAAAATGGATTAAACTTAAATATTTATCTGAGCTGTGGGGGGGTTTTATCCCCCCCCCCTCGCTGCACCACTGAAGAGACCGATGATCCGGAGTGCAGCGCTTTACGGTGCAGAAACGTGGACACTTGGGAAGGAGACGGATAGGAGTAGGAACGATGAAGTGTCGAACATGGTGGGTGAGGAGGGGAAGGTTTTAGATGAGATAGAGAAGAGATAAAAGGTATGGATGGTACGAGTACTCAGCAAAGAGAGGATGTTGAAAACAGTGTTGGAGTGTAGAATGTTGGGTAAGCGAGGGAGAGGAAGGAAGAGAATAGGATTTTTAAATAGAATGAAAGGGAGCAAGCCTTATTGTGAATTGAAGAGGGTAGTTAATGATTGAAGGGAATGAATCCTCCCAGAATTCCTCTTAAGCAGGTACTCCATGGAAACCTACCGTAATCGGTAGAATACTTTAATAATAAAAGATAAGGAATACGTTGCTATGAAAAGGCTAGCGGATAGGAGAGCGGAATGGAGAGCTGCGTCAAACCAATCTTAGGATTTAAAATTTAAGTTTTTCCTGGCTTAAAAAAATTGGCTAAACAATATTTTGTATGATGTTGGGCACGATATGGTGGAAGTTCTTAATATTATTAAATTAGACATTGCAATATTTCCACTGAGTTATATTATGACACGATGTATTTCGTCGTTACAAATAACATAATACAATCACTTAAATACAAACACTTTATAATGTTGTTTGTAACGACGACACGCGTAGTGTCGTAATAAAACTCAGTGGAAATATTGCAATGTCTAATTTTAACTAAAATTGGCCTAACTTTCCTGGCTCAAACCTGGCTTTATAAGGCTGAGTCTACCATCGTCTTCAGAGATGAACAGCGAAAAGGATTTTGCTCCGAATTCTACCCCTGAAGATGATGGGAGACTCAGCCTCCGAAACGTTGGGACCAATTACTCAAAACCAAACCCGGTGGGAAACCCGAGAATCATTCCTTCGATCTTAGAATTTTGACTTATGATAATGATGACGATGATGCCCTTAGGCTTCTCCAATGAAATAAACCCAGGACCGTTTGGTAAATAGCCGGACTTTTTTTTACCGTAACTCAACTCTGCATCACTATGCCGCCGTCTTAACGGCCAACCTTCCCACAGCATTATTTCGTTCCACGATCCAACGTTTCGGCTACCGTCGCCGCTTTCTTCTTCCTCGCTGCTCCTCTTTCCGCCCTTTCACGTCAAGCTGACATCCACTGCCAACCTCCTTTCTTCTCTCCCGCGCCTCTCATCCCCGCGTCTCATGTCTAGTCTTCTGCTTCCGGTTTCATGGACTGCATCCCAGCGGCTCACTTTTTTCTGGATATATTGCAGACGAGTCCTTTTTGTGAAGGTGCGTTATGACAAAGAGATTAAAATCGCTTCACATTTTTCCCCTCTCATGTATTTTGATCATGTTCAAGCATTTTATACGTTATTCTCATGATCACCCAAGTGGCTATAGATATGGTCTCGATAACGGCGGAGTATAGTCCTTCCCTGCCAAACTGAAGGTCACAGGTTTGAGCCTCGCCGGGGTGGATAACCTCTAACAGAGCCATAAATATTTGGGGCCGCATATTTTTTATTTTATGTGCCTTCCCCCCCCCCCCCCCCCCCCGAAGTGAGGGCCAAATAGTGCTTTGTTTGGGGTGAGGAATATTAATAATTAAATTTTTATCCCGATTGTCCCATTAATTGTCAAACGGCTGTTTGAGGCTGAACATGCACTCGAGAGAAAAAAATCTTCTTCTTCTTCCTTCCAGGATTAGGCTACTAAGCCTGTTCTGGCTCCACATTACCACCTTTTCCTTGGTCTTCCTATACTTCTCTTGCCAAATGGTTGATATTCCATTGCTTGTTTTGGAATTCTTTCACTTGGCATTCGAAGTAAATGTTCTTTCCATCTATGTTTGTAGTCTTGCAGTTTGTCAGTGGCTGCCTGGATACCCAGTTCATCTCTTATTTGGGTGTTTCTTATTTTATCCAATCTTGTGCAGCCTTTTACTGGTCTTAAAAATTTCATTTCCGATGATTCTATCTGCCTTAATTCATTCTTTTTTGGTACCCAACATTCTGATCCGTAGAGTACAGTAGGGACTGCCATCACTTTGTAAAATTTTATTTGCGTTTCTTTTCTTGTTTTGTTTTTTAGAGAAAAAAATAAAAACATAGATGTTCTTTTTTTATTGGAGAATATTAAGTACTTACTACTAATCGTCTCTATTTTAATTCAGTAGAAGACTAACGCCCAAATAAGCGGCGGCTGATCTTGGCAGAATGCTAATTTCAGGATTTTTTCCGTAGATAACGATGTCTCCATGGTCCGGATAAGATTGTCTAGTGGGCCGCATGTGGCCCGTGGACTCTTGTTTGGAGACCCCTGTGCTTGAGGTCGGCTATGAGGATTTTCTAGCGGCTGGACTTCATCCATTGCTACATAAAACTATCATAGGTATATCGAAGCCATCCATTTCTCCATTTCCCCAATCTAGATCCTTCAGTTCCCTGATGTTTTTCGGCTTCGTGTCCTTTATCTGCCCCAAGAACTTATCCCTTGGCCTCAATTGGGTGACTTATGCTTGTAATTGTCCTTCCATTATACATATGTATACGTCTAGTTATCACGGTGTTTTTTTAAGCAGAGTTTTCTCTTGAAAATGATTTTGTGAAGTCACGAAATATGCCCAGAAGATTGTAATGTAGTGAGTAAAATTAAATAGTATTATCTATCCAACAATCAATTATCACTTTCTTTGTTTCCCCTGATGAAAATACAATCTCTCCTGAACATAATGTCTTAGACTCTCAAGTATATCTTATTTCTGATTGTCATGCACTACCTAAATTTCAAATTAAAAAAATTGAATACACTAGCTTTCATTGGCAGACGCATTAATATGAAACTCATTCTATATTATCACCAGGGATGCAGAATGCTTCCTACTTGAGTAGGCTCGTAGTTCATTACTTACGTTCATGGACTAGAATGTTGTGGAGAGAGATAGTTCATAAAACCACCGTTGAGAGCGTAATTGCATCGCCTTTTATGAACTGTCTAATTCCATCCTTCACAATCTTCTGGAATCCCCGCTCGAAATGAATTGATTATTATTTTAAGTGCAGCATAAACTTGGACAGCTTAGCTGGCGATGCGAAAGGGGGTCGCCGGCAGTGTTCGCAGTCAACTTCACCCTTCCAATCCAGCCCGTTAACACTCGAGCACTTCCGAGTATACACGCCTTCTCCTGGGCTGTCTCAAGACGGATTCCCCGGTAAGAGGCACTGCGGATCACGCTGATCGTACACAGACGAAAGGGATGCTGCCAGTATTAGATTTCTCCCTCAATCCTACCAGCCCCCCGTACCTCAATGCACCCTTCCAGGACCACCTATACCGTCAGAGCCTGGCGCTCATCCCTTACCCCTTCTGAGGAACCAAGGAGACATTCTCCACGGATAAGAAAACCTTATCTCAATCGTGGGCGTGGGATCTCTCCATCCCCCTGCACCCCTGTAGGGCCGTGTTCCCTCTTCCCCCTGTCCCCTACACCCTGCAGAAATCCCCATCCCCCATATCCCTCCTACACACCCCGCTGCAAGTCTCACGACCCACCGTTCGCTACTTAACTCCGAGCGTCAAGCCCCTCTCAGCGTTGCCGCCTGATGAATGGCCAGCAGGGTGGATATTGGAGTAATTAAAGCGGCAAAGCAGCGCCAGAATGGATGTGACTCGGCCTCCCTTCCGAAGGGTGCGTGGAGAAGAATGGGGAATTTGGGGTGGTTCGAAGGGAAATCGTAGAGTAAGAATGGGGGGAAGGAAGGGAATTGGTGGAGCGATAAACTGGGAGTTTGGAAGAGGGGGAGGTTTTTAGTAGGTGAGGGTTGAAGATTGGCGAGGGAGGAGTAGGGTCAAGGGTGGGAAAAATGGTATCTCTGAGTACCATCTTAATATTTATGATTTTTTTAATACGTTTACTGATTATTTTCGACTGGATGGGAAAATACAACTCTGGGTACATTCTTAATATTTATAATTTGTAACAAATCATATTCATTGCAAAAAAAGCTCTGAAGAAGGTATAAAAATAAATCGAAACTTTGAGCAAAAATTTTGCATTCTATGCTATGAGATCTACACTCTAAGTCACCGATCATCATTTATGGTTTATTTCACTATGTTTTACTAATATATTTGAATAGGTGGAAAGAATGCAACCCAAGGTCTCCCGGGGCACTGCCTTGGATGCTGAGTCAGGGGTTCCAGGTTCGTAGTTTGTCATGGTCTTCCTCCTTTGGTATTCAGTACTTAGATTAATTGAAAGCAGCTTCAATACTTGGTACTCTCCATTCTTCTCGTCTCTCTGCCTTCCTCTTCATTTCCTCTTCGTAGCTTTTGCATCCAACATCCTTCATTATTTGGTGTATAACTGGAGCCGAGATCTTCCTCTGAGCCTTTTCCATCAACATATCCCTCTAAGATTGCCAATAGGATCCCCCATACCTCATTATTTGCCTATTAAGTTGGACTATTCAATTTACGACCGATTTCAATATGCTTCGCTTCTCTTTCATTTGATTCAATATTTATTCAATTTATATTCCGTCTACCATTTAATTTTTAGCAATCTTCTACAAAATCATAGTTGGAATGAACTCAGCTTCATAGTAGGTACACAGTACATTTATTTTACTAGCCGCCATTCGCTGCCGCTATTTCCATATTTTAGGTGGATAGGTATCTGGAGGAGGCGACTGACAGCTTAGGGGTTTTGCGCCGTGGTGAAAAGTGGGAGAGGAATGGCGGAATGTTTGTTTTAAATTTTCAATTTCATGAGAACTTGTTATTCTGTTGGTTTTTTCATTTTCACAAAACGCTTAAAATGATAAGTTTTAATTGAGAATACACACATGTATCACGCTAGGCTTAGATTACTTGAACAATTGAGAATGGATATCTTTAAGAGAGACAGAGAGAACATAATATTAGAGCCACACTATATTTCCAGCTCCGATAGAAGCGATAAATTAAGAGAGATGTTTTGCCGAACGGATAGATATAGTAATTCGTTTTTCCCCCGAACTATAAAGGACTTTAATAACCACAAGTCTCAACCTCGTTAGATCACTTCATTTTTTTAGCTGTAAACGGCTGGTGTCCTAACACCCCCAGCCACACGCCTTTTAGGCGGCTTGCGGGGTATTATGTAAATGGAGATGTACACTAATTTTCATCAAATTGTGATAGATCAAAGGTGAACTCAATGCGGAGTGGAATGACCCTAATGCTATTATTATTCTATGAATAGCTATCAGATAGACGTGAAGAAGGAGATTTTATTCGGTGAATAGCGGTGGTGGGGAAGGGGAAGGATGAGTACAGGGTCGCGACGGTGCTCTTGTCTTTTCCTCCGAGTGTATTGTACGCTTTTTATTAATGGCCTAGGGAATGCCGGGAACTCTTCGCGGGAGCCATTTTCTCTGATGCATACATTCCCCCTTTCCTGCGTTTCCTGCATCTCCATGATATCTCCCTTTTTCTCGCTTGAATTCGCTCCCGACGCATCCGTAACTCGAGTTCAACTGTGACAAGGGGTCTGAACTGGGTCACGCATTATTTAGACGAATTTCTTTCATTCTTTCAACACAGCGGGATAAACTAGCAGTTAGTACAAATTTAAATACTTGGAATTTTCGCAAAATATGATTTAAAAAACCATGACATTAGGTATTTAGGATTTTACACTTTACCGGTGAACAGAATATTTTAACTTTCCTCGGGATTCCGCGCGGGTTAAATTAGATTAGGTGTTGCAGTGGCTGAACTAGGAATATGTTTTGAGATGAAGGGACCTGGGGTGGGGACCCCCCCGGGCAACGGGAGTTCCAGGAAAAGTTTTTGAAAATGATATGTCTGAACATATATTTTCGTCATTTTGTCACTTAAAATTTAACTTATTGCAGATGCAGTTATTAAATGTCAAAACTAGACAATAGTTTTAAATATTTTTTTCTGAGGCTTCGGGGGGAATCTATCTCTTCTCATCACCCCATAGTTGCGCTACTGAGGTGTTGCAGAATCAAAAGCAAATATATTCAACCAATTTGTTCCCTACTTTAAAGTAAAATGTGAATTTTCCAGGTTATTGTAGGAATTTGAGGAGAATCTAATTTTTCTTAATACATACTCTTGAAGAATTAAAGTATTTTTTTTGTATACAGGAATAATTTCACCCCAACAAAATACCTTTGGGTAAAATGTTTGAGATTTTTTATTCCTATAGAGAATTTATGATGACTAATATAAAATATAAATGGCGGTATTTATTTAAAAAATACGTATTTGAAAAAGACAAGCCGGCGTAATATTCTGGTAAAAAAGAATAAATTTGCAATTCAAACTCGAATAAGTATAAGGCGTCATTCTGGAATCACTGAATTAGAATCACTTTCAAGGTAAGATAATTTTAAGAATACCTTCCTATGCAGCCAATGTTTAGACTAAAATGGAAATTGAAACCAAAGCATTGCAGCATTGGAAGAATTCGTATATCCCCAATTTCTGTATTGATTTTATTTTGAACTGGGTTGCTTGCTGGATGTAGAAACATTCACTTTGGTACTTAAATCACTAAAAATTTCATTCTATTTGGGCTTGAAGTGTGTTAAGTGTCATCGCATGCACGATGGTGATGTAATTAGCGTAACCCGGTCGTAACTTAAATTTAATTTTTTCTCAATCTGCAAGTTTTTTATACCCAAGTGATATATCTGGTTTTTGGTACCTAGTATATTTATAATACTTTGATTGTTTCGCTCTTTAATTAAATCTGTATGTCTGGGTATTAATTCTTTATTTCTGGTTATTGATTGCTATACAGAACTGTGATTAACAGTGGCGGACAACCCTTCACAACTCACGAGAGAAACTTTTGCAGAAACGAAAATAGGTTATAGTAAGTGCAGTACACTCTAAGACCAGTGGCATACCGTGGGTTGGCATTAAATTGGAGAAGCGCTCGTGGGCTGGTTTATCACATGCGCAGTTCTTGGACTGGTAATTGGGGCTAATGACTTGGGATAATGACCTCGTTGGAATTACGTCACCATTATAGTCATTTTTAATAATTCAACCGTAGTTGTCTCTTATGAGTAATTACAATGTAAAATAAAGTTTATTACACGTAGAACAGCTCAAATAGTTTTTATTCTCCTTTCAAATGAAATATCGTATAATTTAAGCATACCGGGACTAGCCTCGGTGATAACATTGCGGAGTCACCCACAATGCAAAAATTGTGCGAAAAATCCACAGAGAAAAAGTCATTCGCCTTGATCGGGATTCGAACCCGGATCCCGCGATTTCCGGTCCAGTGCTTTAGTCAATTAAGTTACCGAGGCGTCATTCTCACCTGAGGAAATGTCAATGCGTGGTCGAAGCACGGGCTTTGCTCTCCGGCTGTGGCGCTGTGCGCGCGATTTGAATTGCTTGTGGCATCAAATGCTCAACAGTCTATACCACGTTGTCCGGTATGGAACTCAAATTTCCACAGGTAGTCCTACTGGATAAAGCACACGATTGAAAATTGTGGGATCCGGGTTCGAATCCCGGTCAAGGCGAATGAATTTTTCTCTGTGTATTTTTCGCACGAAATATCGTATCTTCTATAAAATATGAAATTGTTACCTCAGGAAAAGAGGTTAGGGAAGTTAGTTTCTTTTTCTAGGCAAGCTTGGATTTAAAATATTTTCTTTTAGTATTCTCCAGGGATGCAAACCCGAAACCGTTTGACCATATTCTCTACCCAATTGTTCGCTGCCCTTTTCTCCTCCCACGCAATTTTATTTGTCCTTATCGTAACCATTTCGACCTCGAGTAATTTTTATCCAGTATCTTTTTACGATGATAAGATTGGTGGTAAAAAAGTCACCAATGCACAATTGGTGTTTGGGAATTGTATGCGCTTCGTAAATTTTAAGAGGTTTGGTGCATAGAGTCGCTTTCACATCATTCTCCTGGGAGAAATTTCCTCAAAACATCAGAAGATTAGGTTTAACTACATATAATGATGATAATTCAATGCCAATGAATTAATCGGAATGAGGTGAGATGCTGTGGAGTATTATGATATGAAATGACAACAAAATACTGCCCTTTACGTCTAATTATGTTGGATATATCTCATGTTGGATACGGATTACGGGAATATTCGTTTTTCCGCAACCATGCGTTAAGGGTGGATAATGTGAATTCTTGTTTTTCTGCTGACTCATTTTATTTTGTCACTTTAATCTAATTACTAATGTTTTTTCATATGGAGCGGGACCTAACATTAATAATATAATTTTGCATAATTTGAGCACTTTTTGAATGCCTGCATATATTTTTTGTTTATATAAAGTCACGTTTTCGAAGTTGCTACTTTCACGAATTCGCATCACACCAAAAATGATTGCTCACATCATACCAGATAAAGTACGAAAACGTCCATTGAAAATTATTTTTAAAAACTAAAGAAAGAGTGGTACTTTAAAGAGAAGAGTGTATATTAAAGTGTTCTGGTTTGAATACCTGCGAGAACAGAGGGGAACGAGGGATTTAAACACTGCCGTACGCAATGTGTTAAATAAGTTTACCATAAAAGTATTCCTGAGGCATTGATGCGACATCTTCAGGTATGACTAAATCTTCTGTTTCTAGCTCTGGATAGTGGGTGATCCCTCTCCTCCACCTCTGCCCTGCCCTTCCCCTGATTTTTTAAACATTTTATACGTAGATTGCCATCACCCGAAGCCAGTAACTTTTGGTGTAAATAAACCTAATGATGACGCCAAAATTCGTCAGAACTACTCGTAAGGTGAAGTTGTTCAAGTGGACATAAACGACAATTTTATGTGGTATTTTTTCTATATTAAATTTGAATCTTGGTCTGTAGGTCTTTAAGTTGAAATACAATTTTCGCAGACACTTTTTGATTTATAAACAATTATCAGGACTAGAAATAAAAATGAATCTATCATTTTGATAACCAAATATAATTAAGTGTTACGAGAATTTTCTTTTATAAAAACATGCTCAAAAATAGAAACATTCAGTTGTAAATTAACAGGAAAGAATAGACTAGAATTTCGAAAAATACTTTTTGCAATGTTTAGTGATGGCAACTAAGCTAATACAATTCATGCTGCCTGTCTAATTTGATGAATTAAAAAAATGTTGATTATTGGTATTTTTTTCTTTCAATAAGTATTGGCCTTGAAACGTTCCGATGTAAGAATTGAGGAATGCCTTTTCTCCCAATGGTTGCTGTAGGGGGAGCAAGCAAGGAAGGGGGATTGCGCAGGCAGGGGTGCCGTTGCATATCGTTCTTGGGGCAATGGGAGGAAAGATTTCAAGGTTTAAATTCCGGTCACCGTTATGGATGTGTTCAGGAAATGGAATCCGACCTGGTTTCAAGATGTCAAGAAAAATTTATCGCAGATATACAAGTGATGCTTGGAATAAGTGCGCGCAAAGGTGTTGTGCGTTTTACCTATTTTATGGTGTCAGAGGTTGAAAACATGATATTTTATTGCAATTTTTTTTAGTTTTAATTAAAAGATGCCCATCTACAGGTAAGTGTTTTAGTATCAGATCTATAATGTTCCATATAGTTATACATCTTTATCACTCCAGTCGAAAAATAATGTTAAGAAAATAATCAATATATTTGGTCCGTAAAATTGTAAGGTATTGTTCGCATCTGTGAATGTAAAATGACATTCCCAGTATTTCTGAACTCATCAAATTTTCCATATTGAAGTTGTATTGGATAGCTAAAGATAGAACTCACCCCGGACTAAGTCAGAGGCCTGAGAATTAATGATATTTGTGTATGAGATGAGTTCCACCCAACATCGCATATTGAGAATTCTTCTAGGGGTTAATTGAGGCTACACCTGGGAATCTAACCCGTGGATCTTCGGTTGATAGCCAAACACTTTGCCTGCCAGGGCATTACTCTCCGTTTCTCGCACATAGCTCAATTTGCCATTTTATTGCCGTTTCTACCTCGCCTAATATTTATCCCAGTCTTCTCTTATGTTATCCAACCCAGATCCTTGAGGAAGTGAGAATATGACGGTTGATTTCGGTTTCCACGATAATAGGGTAGTTTCCTTCATCAAAGAAAACGAAATGCATTGATTGCTATTCGTTACCCACCATTAGGGTTTTCATAATATACAAATTATTTGGTTTTAGAAATCCCAGTTTAGACGAATGGCAATGGTCAATTTTAACCTCATTTGAAAAAGGCCAGACTGGCGCCCATGCGATTCCACTCCACGTGACGTCACAGGGACCTAGTTTCTACACGAGAGGATAGGAGTTTTACATTGTCTGAGATTACCATTGCATGCATGAGGCACAGAGCTCAGGGAAACATGTCTTAATAATCACCTACTAAAACTGGCTAAGGTCGGAAAGTTTCCTTCGTTTGATAAGGTAGTAATAATTATTATTTAAGCCAAGCGCTACCTGCTAGTAGGGTACTCTGCTACCTGCTAGCAGCCTGCGTCGTATCAGAGCTCAAGCCTCGCCTCAAGGTCACCTCACAGGGCGGCAGCGGGAACCAGAAATACGTCACACGGACTTTTCCCATCATTCCTACATAGCCGTCGCGTTTTCGCGCGCTTGAAAATTTTCACTTTTCGTTTAATCGCGGAAAATAGATATTGTCATTCGAAAATCTAAGAGCGTGAAATACGTACTCCAGGAAATAAATCATCAGATAAAAAAAATAATAGGAAACCACCCTATTAACGGAACACCACGTAAAAGATGTAGAGAAGTTGGAGCACAGATGTTGAAAACTAAATTGTGATTCATTATGTGCCCGCTGCCATCTTCGTGGATTGCGAAAATCAAAAATGGAAGCATTTATAAATTTGATGTATTTTACAAATAAGGGGATTAAAATGTGCCAATTATCGAATGAAATTTAGGGAGTTAAGTTTTTTAACTAATTTTTGTGGAAGGTTAAGCTGTTGTAGATTATGTTAGTGATTTATTTAAAAATAATGATCGTATTCCACGGCTATCGACTTATGGCATCGAAAATACGAACTTTCATTTCACATTCACGTTCTTGTTACTACCTCTTTATTAATCAAAAGAAGTCCAAGGTTATGCGGTTGTAAAGCATCGCGAGCTAGGAATTTTAGACTCAAGGTAAAAGAGTAGGAAGGCAAAAACATGAGTAGGTAGAGCTATTCAACTATTTGT
The DNA here is from genome assembly GCF_921293095.1 of Ischnura elegans. Lineage (NCBI taxonomy): Eukaryota > Metazoa > Arthropoda > Insecta > Odonata > Coenagrionidae > Ischnura > Ischnura elegans. Next base: position 82,286,315 of record NC_060256.1, on the reverse strand, counting down.
GCAGCACATTAGAAGAAAAAGGATACAGCATGTAGGATATTACGAAGAGAAATGCGTTTGCAAAGGAGGCATTCACGAACAGTGGGTGAAGTGGACGGAGAGGAGGAAGAACGACGAAGTACTGACCACGGCGGATGAGGGGAAGTAGCTTTTAGATGAGATACTGAAGAGACAGAGGGTATAGATGGTGCGAGTGCTGAGCGGGGAGGGGATGTTGAAATCAATGATAGAGGGTTGAATGTTGGGTAAACGTGGAAGAGGAAGGATAGGGATTCTTAGATAGCATGCAAGGGAGTAGGCCTTACTGTAAATTTAAGAGGGAAGTCCATGACTGCCAGAATACTTCTTATATCCTCCATACAAACCTACTTTAATCTGTAGAAAACTTTTAATAATAGTAGGGTGTGGTAATATTCTCTGACGTAAAATATTACCGCTTATCTTAACCCATTATAACCCAACGTTGCTTCCAAGCAACATCAAAAATGTATTAATTTTCTGTTCTATTGAGGAAATATCCAAACTATGCATTATTTTGTGGTGTAAATTGTAAAGACGAAATATATATCTGCCACTATAATTATTTATTAGCGTAGAATTTTTAAGTTTTCAAAATGAAAAATCTTGAAATATGATTTCCTCTAGAAACAGCTCTGGGTTAGAAAGAATAAATTGGTAGAATAATTAAATAAAAACAGAATCATATGTACTAAGTATAATAATATGGCTTCTGCATAGTTCCTCTCTGATGTCATGATTCCAATCCCTATCGTTGGTGGATGTGTGGATAGGCCGGTTGATTTCGGGTGTTGCAGTTCCATCTCCGAGGACTGCACCGGTAAGAAGCGAGGGTGGTGGGGAGTCATGTGGGTTGGTTACGTGCCTCTCCGGGGGAGGCGTGAGGGATGGGGGTCCGTGGCCCCCGCATAGGTCAGGGGGGGGAGAGGAGAGAGGCCCCAGCTGCCGGCGCCCTTTCCACGCGAGATACGCCTCTGGTAATATATGGTTTTCCTCCCTCCCGCTTTCCTCTCCTTCCGCGCGCCGGAGGATAGGTCTCTTCTTCCCGTTCCCCACTACGACTCATACCTCAATCTCCCACCGTCTCCCTCCCACTTCTTATTACGACCACACCCTCGCCACCTTTTTTCCCTCGGCCCGTTTTCTCACCTCATCCCTCACAACCCCTATTTACGCTCCCCACCCCCACTCCTATCCCTGCGGAGGTGAAATGTGTGGGAAGGTCGAGGAATGATTTCGAGAATAAGATCCCGATCGCCTCGGATTCGCTGAGGAAATAGAAACCGATCAGGTGTCAAGATTGGGAGGGAAAAAATGCATAGATTTACGATCGGTGCTGAGGGAAACGTGTTCGCGAAATATATAACGCGTTGTATATTTTTGGAGGGTTGGTGGAATTGAGAAAATATTTTGTAGCATTTGTGATTTTCCATGTTTTTATACGCTATAATACGCTTTCTTACAGCAGCACGAACTCCACATTAAGCGCTAAGAATGCCAAAAAACTTTTTTTAACGTCGTGTTCCTTTCAGGTTAAAAATTAGATTTTTCATTTATATTTGTATATTTTCCCGCATGCATGCATAGATACACTCAAACGATAACTTCCGGCTTTAATATTTAAAACCATTCCATTATAGACAATAAAAAATAACATCTTTTGAGGTTCATTATGAAATTTGATCGGTATGTCTCATACTTCATTGTATAGTTTCATGCATCGATTCTAAATGTAACCATGTTTTGAAAATCAGGTCGGATTGTAGATTGTCGATCCACATTGTTCTGAAAAACAGCCCAACGCTGCTCTGAGTTGTTAGCAAAATAGTTTAAAGAGATTGATTTGATAATTAATCTACGCTACTCAAGTCCATGACTTATCGTTAAATATCTTAATTTAATATTGTCAAGTGTTATATGTGTATTTTAGCCAATGGTTATGGGAGTAATTGATTTGCGTACTACCTGTGCAAAATGAAATGAAAAACCTTAATTATTTTTGGCTTTTCAGGGGTTGCACTGTACCTGTCTGTACCCGGCCCATGGACTAAATCCAGCTGCTTATGGTGAGTGTAAGTTTTTTTTACAAAAGATAGAGCTTACAGAATCCTCTTAATTGCTGTTTTTATTGTTTTGCAAGCATATTAAGAAGTAAATTGAAATAATTTTTCTCCATCGTAATGTGTTCCACAGGTGTACTACTAATCTGTCCTCGGATATCATGTACCTACGCACTCCCTTTTCTTAATTTCTCTGGTACCTGAATACGTAATACCATTCCTTAATCAAATCCTCTGGGTCACACTGATAGACCTTAAGTATTACTAAAACAATCAAACATCGTTACCCTTACAGAAGTAGCCTTCTTAACTTCTGCCTTATTTATGTAAAAGTGGTATTATTTTCTCTATTTTTCAAATAACGCGCAGATTTCTATGTATTCAATATTGTTCGCAGGTCAAATATTTTTCCTCGTATCCCAAATGCTTAACGATATAGACGGTGTAATTAGCGGAATAACGCATTCACTTTTTCTCCTGAGGAACTGTTATACCATGACTGATGAATCCAATTTTCTTTAGCATGCGGCGCAAATTTTATAAAAAATGTGCTTTATATTCCATAGCGTATACCATCCGAGTCTCTTGGAATTCTCACTTAAATTTCAATGTTCAGATTGTGATAATATCTACCTTAACTCAGCCACAATATTCCAATAGTCAAGAAAAATTTGCGCACGACTGAGTCGCAATTAGTTACAACTGTCGCTCACGTTCAGTATTAGTTGGTGGAATTTTCAATATAGTTTCCTCTAAGGGTAATGACCTTCTATGCATTTTAATTGACAGTATTTTTGTACTTCATATTATATGTAACCTTACTGTTTCATTCAGACCCATCTCAGGATCGTTTTAATGGAGGTTTGAGCTTATAATCCAATATTAAATTGCTAACCTATGTTCATCCGGGTTTAGTGAAAAGGAGGTCACGGATAAATCTTCTTTAAATTAATATTTAATGATGAAATGGCTTGTTTAGATAGCTGACCTACATGTTAGCCCATCAGGAATACGGTTATTGTTAGGCTGTCAAGTATTCGTTCACCCCAGGCGAAAGAGATTGCAGGTTGCAATGACTTCTCCACCGCATTCATCTAAATATCTCTCTCAAGGAAGTCCCTTCAACTCTCGGCCTGAATATATCAATCCCATACTCTCGATCCCCTAAAGAAGAGATAGTGTCTCCAAGCAAACCATTGATCTCGGGATCTTTTGAGTTGTAGGAGGTAGTGGAGAGGGAGGGGATAACGACTTGATTTAATATCAGGAGGGGGAATGGGAAGAATTTCGACGATTTCGGCGACTCTCGACCAATTACGCTGTCGACTCGGATATAAGCCATCATATAGAGGAGAAGAAGAGAGTGTCTCGTTGATAGGGGTGTGGAATTTTTTGTCTTTATTCTTCCACCCCCATTTGGCTGGGTTTTTTGGGGTAGAGAAAAAAAAAAGGATTGGATTGACAGCTAGGCGGAGGAAACGAAAAGGGAGTTGTGTGAGACTGCCGGCATGTGGGGGAAGGGGGAAGTCTGGGAATGAATAAGAGTGGGGTTGACTGAGGTGGACATTGAGGAAGTGGGCCTAGGTCCAAGGGTGAAACTGTGCTAGCAGCGCCCTTGCGGAGAGGAGATGAATTAAGACCCCATACCCTTCTCGCGAGTGGAGACTGCGGTGAATGGGGTCGGCCAGGAAGGATTTCCCTCAGTTTAAGAAAGTTCAGATGCATTTAAATGATTTAATGAAAAATAGAGGCAATTTTACACAAATTATTTTAATATAATAATGTACGACTTTCTACCGTCAGGTCAAGTGCACTACCTTGCAATGGAGTGCGGTTTTAAATCAATTAGTTGCATAAAGTAACTGAGGCAGGTGAGGTGTAGCATCCTGCTTTAATGGAAAATAAAGATGGTGATTTTCCACAAATTTAATAAATAATACACGACGTGTTTCTACCGCCAGGAAATCCATAAGCACAATGTACACACTGTACACATTGTAATTGAAAAATGACCTGAAGGTAGAAACGCGTCGTGGAAACTTTCAATCTCTCTTTTTCGTTAAGTCAGTTATTCCGCTAAATCTCGCCAGCCTCAGTTACTTCTATGCAGCTAGATGATTTAAATCCATACTCGATTGCGAGGTATTGCATAGAAAATATTTTTTTGATAAATTAATAGGTGATATTGGTTAATAAATGATGTTGTGCTCTTTTATGTCGACTGCATGGGAGAGGACAGACTAATTCACCGTTCTCAACAACTCGTGAAACTTATGAAGTAATGCTTTTCCGGCGAATTATTTTCTTGAGTCTTCTCGTGAGTTTATTTATTGAATCATTCAAAAACAGCCAAAACGGCCTTTACATTGAATAGAAAAATTAAAATCTGCAGCTTTAACAAATATAAACTATAAAAAGGATATAAAAAAGAAAAAAAAAGATTCAGAAGATGGCTTTTCGCAGCTGCCTCTTGAATGATCTGATGGGCATTGAAAGATCCAGGGAAGGGTGAGTAGTCGAAATGGTATTGAAAGAGGTAGGGAGACTGTAAAAAAGTGATCTCTGAGAGAGAGAAATACGGAATTTAGGTTGGTGTAGTCGGTGGTTATTACGGAAGGAGCGGGAATGTGGAGTGAAAAGAAAGGCAGTATTTATGAGGATCGGAACTTGCCATTTAAGGCATTGTAAATGAAGTTCCTCCGGTTTAATTCGTTTAAATCACCAACGATTCAACGGACGACTCATCCATCGTCATCAGATTGAAAGAATAATTTAGAATTCAATTATTTTGGCATCCATGGGCTTAGCTGAAATTTGTACCGTGTTTGTATATATTATGGATTTTTTCTCTTATAATGGCGGATTTAAGCCGTTACTTTGAGGAAGGAGAAATCGATTCATAAACTTCAGCGTACCTTGGGGGTATGCAATCCCTCTCAGCGATATAATGTCTGGCGTCTGATATGCACAGACAATTGGCTTTTGGATATTAATCATTTTCATATATTGTCTCCTAATGTGGTGTAATGCAATATTAAATATCAGGGACACCATGAAAAATTAATGTCTTCTCAATTTTTCGAGAAAAAAGGGGACGGCTTCCCCCTCTCTATCTGCCAATATTCCCATAACGTGTCCATAACAAGTAGAGAAAAGAGTATTCAAATCATCCTGGATGCTTTGCTGTGATTTGATATTATCGGTAGATGGTAATGGTACAATTTTTGGTCCCACTTAGGTATTCTACAAGTTCTGGAAATGGACGGTTCTTGCATTTCATTTTTTCTCAAAAAATCTCTCGCTCCACCCTCCATTTCTATTCTGATGGATGCGTTTTCATCAGTGGCGTCGGCGATAAAGCCACGGAGTCTCCCTTGTCGTATACGAGAACGCCCTACCGTCACGTCGGAAATCAGATTGAGGCTGTGTTTTCTTCTTGAAAGATTCCTGGACTTTTCCGCTTTTTCCAAAGTTGTTGTCAAATATCTTCAATTCTTACTTTTTTTTCTATCCCCGGTCCCCTTTATTGAGTTATTTTAGCTTTAAATTCTGACTTGCGGTATCTCCTGTGGTCTTTATGGAGAAGCGAATCAATTTATACTTGCCTGAGCAAAGTTGGTTACCAGAAATACTGGGGGAAAGGGAGTGTTGTAAACACCGGGTAATGAAATCTTAAGGCTGTCATCTGAGATTGATTTTGCTTTTTGTTTTCGTCTTCACTGAGGCGCTGACCGAAGGTTTTGTACGTTGTAAACTTTTTGTCTCACAAGATACAATTGATATTTCGTTGCTATCGTGAAGAGGAAAGTTGTCATGATTATTTATTGTTTTGAAAGGAATTACTGGTAAAATACTCGCATTATGAATACGTTTATTCAATATCTGCATTGCTCTTTATTTCTTCGCTTTTTTTAATCTACTTGATTAACATTCGAAAAATCAAATAATTAAATGGTATGTTCAGTTAATGCTTAATATTCTCGCTAATTATTATCTATAAATATGACGCAGGACATAATAATATACGATTCTCGGAATAATGCTTTAAACTGTAATTATCAGCTATATAATTTCAATTCATCCGCAAATAACGATAAATTTGGTAATTTAACTAAATTTTCGGCATATATTTCTATGAGGCCATGTTTTAGAGTAGCTATATCCCCAGTATTCACGAATTTTATGAAATGATGAAATCGGTAATGGAATATTTGTCGCATTCAAAATAAGTTTTACTGCCGAATTCTTTAATTGAAAATACAGTCATCCAAGGTATCAAATTTTACTTATATTCGCCCCATATTCCAGCCACCAATCACGTATGGATGGATGAAACATGATTGTTTTGTGAAAAGTGAAAAATGTTCGCTAAAATCTTTTATATTCTTGCATAAAGTTTTACCCTTCTACGTCTAAGCTGTTGCTTCCGTGTGCCATGCTTTCAAGTACTTCTGCCAAGGGCGATGTGTGTCTTTGCCAACGGAGCCGGGACTGTTGAGTCACGAGCAGATAGCTGGCGTCCCCGATGTGACGGGCCCGTTTGTCCGCTCTGTGAAGCACACAAAATGCCGTTATGAGTGTAATCGAGACCACCATGTTTTTATTACGGTCATTGACCGAACGCATTTTTTTCTGGGTAGCAAGTCTTTTTAAGTACCTAACTTTTTTGTAAATTGTACCCGCAATGAAGGCTCTCAATTTTCAATGGACATGTAACGAATATACGCAATCGGAAAAGAGCAAAGAAAAAGTAGGGCTTCAATTGAACTTCATAGATAAAGCCCTTCTATGTATTCAGTGATGTATTTTATTTTTACCGTTCCGGTACATTTTTGCGCGAGATTTAATTAGTGAGTAGGTGATGTGAAGGTGATGAAAGCTACAGAAGCTACTGCTACGTCCTTATCCAATACGCTTGGAAGCAACTCATACGAGCATGATGTATTAACTTCTTACCCAAGGGAGGACACTCAAAACCACTTAATTAGGCAGCAAAAAATAAAAATAGAAAAAATGGAGCTTAGGTACTTGGGAGAATAAATGAATAAGTAGGTATGTATACACAGATTTTTTTAAATAAACAAAAAAAAATAAGTATCTATAAATTTCAGTATTCTATTCGTTAAATTCTAAACAATAAAAATGCACCTTATCTCCAAAAAGGATAATAATGTTATCTTAAACCCAATGTTCTAGTGAGGGAATCGTTATAGAGGTATCAAAATTTTGGACTCTTTTCAAATTAGAAGATGCCTGTGACCGGGATAATCTATAAGACGAAGTTAGAAAGATTGGGAAAATTCCAATGTGAAGACTAATTTATTTTCAGGAGGGAGAGCGGGGAAAAGAATAATTTATTTTAGCTGTTACAGCCTTGCGACAGGTCAGAATCCGAGAAGACTAATTCGCTTATAAATAATTCGCTGCTTGAAAGGAACTGGTGATATGAATTAAAATAATATTCTCACTTAAATTGCAGGCAATAATTTTAGTACTACATCAATTGATAATGCAGTTGGTTTGCTCACAGTAATGTTAAATTGGAAGTGACTCAGAGTGACCATATTGCGAAAGAAGTACACATGAAACAAGCATCTTTCACGTACCACTTCAGTATTAGAAGGGGTAAAAAAATACATGGAATCAGGAATATATTTTGCAATGCTGGTTAGAGAGAAACGTATAAGGAATTCGATGCAAAATTCCTAGTGGATATCTTCCGATTGGTTCATCATCAGTTCTCCGTTTCATTTTGGCCGAATGAAAAATTGTTAACCACTTTTTTCAATCTCCTTACCTTCTTTATATAGTTCGTACTCCTCGCACCACCCGATGAAGTCTACCATTCTTTGTTATTTATTTGTAAATACTTTTGGATATTATTTTTCTCATTGTTGGTCACGTTTTTCTTAATATTAGTAAATTATTCTCTTGCTATTCTCTGTCCTCTGTAATTGGCCTCGTGCTATTTTTTGACTGAAATAAATAAATAGTTTTGCTGAATCCTACGGTTTTCTACCTGATTGTGTATTAGATAGTGAAGCGCAAGGTAAAAGGGGATCCATCCGTAACATTTCGTAAATACTCCATACAAACATAACTTTAGCGGTAAAATAATTAAATATTTATAGTTTTGCATACTAAATGCAAGCTAGAGAAACGTCCGTAAATCTGCAAACTTCCATCGACAAATTGCTTCAAAGTAACAGCGGAAGTATACATTCTATATTGAAGTAGAAACCAACTGTAGCTTCGTTTACGTGGTACCAAATAGTATATCTGCAACGAATTAACCTCCTATTTTGGTGTAGGATTGCAGCAGATGGATCCAAAATCGACCTTTGCATTTCATAAATAATATTTATCTCAAATATTGAGGTCGTAGGCGGGTAAAAGAACTTTTACTTGGGAATCCAATTTTGCTCATTCAGCTAAATTCATACCTTTGTATATATGTAACGCAGTAAGTACCACTGATCTCAAAAGTTGTGAGGACGAATGAGGTCAACTGACTTCCTCACTCATGTCTACATATTCCTGTGGAAGAGTGAGTTCAACATCGTATTTGTGTGAGACGTTAGAAAAAATGTTTACTTTCGTAGACAAAAGTTTAAAGCGAGGTTTGGTGTTTCCTGTAGCAGCTAGCACTCTATAGCCACTGTAATGGACTACAAAATATCCAGAATACCTTGGGCTATAATTTTACGCAAAGGCACGGGCTAGCTGACTTTTTCAGGCCCAGTATGCCAATGTCCACTTGCCCCGTGGCGCAATAATGAACAACCAAATTTTAGATACTGACATCCCCTACTAATTATGAACCGATATTTTTATATTTCTATTGACGATTTTTCCAAAGGTTTCATTTCTGGTCAGAGTATCAGAGTATTAGGTTTCAGTGTTTACGTATGTTCTGTGGGCTGAGAATAGAGATGCAACCAATGTGAATGATAAAATATTAAATAAATTCAAGAATTCTGTAGGTTTTGACAATAATTTGCCATATTCATAGGACTTGGAAAATCTTCACAGACCTAAATTTTAATTTCATACCTTATTCCTTACTCTTTGTTAATAACACCCTGCATAATTTTAGCTTCAAAGTGGTTAATTTTGCTTACATTGAAAACTCAATTTTTTATGTTAACTTCAAAATCAAAATGAAATTACAGCGGTTTCATTATGCCCCCATATTAACACTTTCAGCACGCAAAAAAACAATGAATTAATTTTTTTCTTGCATTTCATTCGAGTAGCAGGTGTTGCGGTGTTCATGAGACCATTAAAATTCCTTCGACCTATCGGGATGTCTCATCGTAATTTTTTTCGCCCTAATTTTTTGGAGATGTCATGGGCCTTTAGATCCTTGTCTCCATGGGTACAAAGTGGGAAACACTCTTGAGGATGTGTAAAGCATATCCCGTATCAGTTACCCCTTTTGTAATCCCCCAATCCACCCTCTCATCTCCGCCACGAATCCTGGGCACATCTCTTGACAGTTCTCCAAAAGTGTTCCTTTAATTAGTGTTTCCTCGCCGCCTTCTAGTTACCCCTCCCCCTCCTCCATCTCTCCCCCACCCCTCACGTCAATCAAACTTTGCCCCTCTGGCGGCGGCACAGTACCCTTCATCCCCCCCCCCATTCTTCCATCCGGCACCCGAAACACTCGGCCGCCCTAAGGGCCTCCTGAAATATCTCCCGTCGTCCCACGCATCAACCTTCAACCCCCACCCTCCCTCCTCCCACCAAAGATGCAAGACTAATCAACATCTGCCTACCGTGTAGTTTATTCGTAGCTCTACACGCTGTTGCCTCCCACTACACTTCTCGATTACCTCTACTTACTCTTTCTATCACGTATGTTCGAGCATTGAGTCCATAAGTGGTTTAAATCGCGAAAAAAAATCCACTCATAATGTCGATTTAACACTTTGAAGCCGGAGGTATTTCCTTGTGCGGGTAGCGAGAAACCCAGAGTTATTGTTGTTTTTTTATAAAATTATTTCGTAATTCGAAAAAGTATATTCAACAGCCGCTAAATGACAGTGCCGTCCATACAAGAACACCATATAGCTAAAGAAAGAGGTTAAATGGTTCAAAACAGACTTATCCGTGAAAATGTACACCCTGACGTATACTCGGGCTTGGGCTTCAAAGCGTTAAATGGAAGGAATAGACGAAGAGTACTGTCATTCACCGCTAACAACGGTTTACGTTGCGTTAGTAACCACTTCGAAGAATATGATTTAAGTATTGAAATATATTTTTCAATTGAATGATTTACGTAATGTTGAGCAATGGAAAATGAATGACTCATGAACATGTGGACCATAACTATGATGACCTTCTGTACGGAGATTGTTACGGGGATATGAGATTTAACAAAAATCTTACATAGCAATATTCAAATTTCGCTCATCTAGTAAAAAAATAATCTTTTGTAAAACGACATGAGTTTTTCCCCGTTTACTTTATATTGAAATTATATATCGATATAAATTGAAAACAATGGTTGGCATGGAGACAAAAAGATAACTGAAATATCGTGTTACTAATTAGGTGTTTAGCTGAAAATTTCGGATAGGTACCTTCAATATCATAGGATTCCATTGCTATCGTTGCCGCTTCGTCTAGGCTTGCTCAAAATTTCGATTGTTACAAATAGTTGTCGATAGCCTTGTATGATATGTGGCACTATGCGTTGAAGGTCTTCGTATTAGTTAAATGAGACATTTCAATATTTCCACAGGGTAAAAGGCCTGGTATGCTATTTAGAAGTATGAATATCTTGTATGAAATGCGACTCAATGTATTGGAAGTTTTAAATATCAGTTAAATGTGACATTGCAACTTTCCCATAGGAATATTTCAACAGGAATACTGTGGAAATATTGCAATGTCTCATTTGACATACATTGTCGGTAGTTTTGCTCGTAATTTTATAATAATTTGCTCGTATGCAGTACAATGAAGAATTTCGATTCCATTGGGATGAGTTTTGTATTATTTATGCTATTGATTGTAACCACAAAGGTTGAAATTTGCCATGAAAACTAATTGGCTAAGCCAGGATTCGAACCCTGGATTGCCGACCAGATTCGCTTTGGAAGAAAATGGCTTTGTGGTGTAAATGCTGGCATACCTGACTGGAAATCGGAAGATCCGGGTTTGATTCCGGCTGAGCCAAATATTTTTCCTTTGCGAATTTCATTCTACGTGGTTATAGCTTGCACCCATGCGCGTGACTGCGTAAAACGTTACTTTTATCATGGAGTGCCTTCTAATTAATTGTGATCTCTGATTTTCAATTGTATTCAACTGTGAATAGTTGGTTGAGAACATTTGATCGATGTATGGAGCCTACAATCACACTTCCAAAAATTAGTAGTGAAAAAGATATAACTTGTAGATATAATGTTCAATTGGAAGTTTATATTACAAGTATAGAGTGGCAGGTAAGAGTGGAGGCATTTGAAATGTGGCACCACTGGCGAATGATGAAGATATAATGAATAGGCCGAGTAATTCTCTATATTTCTCCTTTGAATAGCCCGATTAAAGCGATTTCACCAATAAACACCAAAGTAGTCAATAAATGTCGAGATGAATTCAATAAGACGAGTCGAGGCAACGAAAGCGATGAGATTCCTACCGCAGATATTGTTACCGAGTAAATGCTGAAACTTGGGTCGGCAGCAGAGAACCCAGGGTAGGAAAAGGGGGAGGTTCTAGGGGGTTCTCCTCCAGTATATATATATATATATATATACCTATATTAAAAAACTGAATAAAATCAACATTTTATCTAGCATAAATTGGATTCTTAGGGGAGGCTATAGTCCCCCTATCCCTTCTCTGGATCCGCATCAGTGGGTCAGTGATAGTAATACATTTTTGTGGACTTGAACAAAGTTTTTAAATTATGGATATCGCAAACTTCCACCCAGTTGAGTCTGAACTAATTACCCCAACGAGTGATTACATCACGAAATATTCTTTGGAAGCAATCGAATAAAAATAAATTGTGATAATCATCGTAAATTATTATTCTGAAAAAATGCTACACATGGCTATATATGTTGGTCGAGGTTAAACCTACCATTCATGATGAAGTATCGTTAGTTTGTTTGTTGTCAGCAAAGAATGGCATAAATTGCTGAAATTATAGCTAGGATAGAAGCATTTTCAGAAGGAGAGTGTAGTTTTAACACTAGAATGCCTTGACTTACGTCATGACCGCTCCACACCAAAGGCGAAAGTTAGCTTAATACGAAGATGCCCTATGCGATTTTCTCCCGAGCGCAACCAGTTTCTTTTGAACCCATAGTTGTGGAAGAGCATCGCTATTTATTTTATTTATTTATTTTATTTATTTCAAAAGCTCACATACAGCAATTATTGCAAATTTACAGTGGCGCAATAGCAAGATAATAAATAATATATAAAAAGAAACAAAGTACATATAATGTTACGGGAGTCACATCAACCTAAAATGAGCCGAGAATCAAGTACATAAAATCTAACGAGAATCAAACTTCGAAATTAAAGAACACAAGTATATAAAGCGAAAGAAAATTGTAGCAATGGTAAGAAATGGGAGGTGTTGTTATTGATGTTCAGAGAGGTAAGATAGAGCCAGATTAGTAAAGACTTTCGGGGATAGGGAAAAGGGATCAATACTCGGAGGAAGGGAATTAAGAAGTAGGGAAGGCGGAAAAAAATTGCGAGTCTCAACACTCTGTTGCAAGTGCAGATGTCTGGTAGTTCTTAGCTTACGATGAGATTTAGCGAGTCATATGTACATCTACGAGGTACCTTGCAAGCCGCCACCAGGGTGAATGGCACGGAGTGATTCAACACAAAGCATGCAGCACTCATTCTAGCCATTCAGAAACGTGCTCATTCCCCGGAAACAGGCCAAGCACTAAGGGCAATGACACGTGGTCAGACCAGAAACTAGGAGAGTGCTAAGGACACGAACATAGCGTAGTTAGTAGTTCATGCATGAGTTACAACATACCAAAACTCTTGCCAGTGTTTAGTATTTATAATTATTATCTACACCTACATAATACCCCGCAAGCCACCTAAAAGGCGTGTGGCAGGGGGTGTTAGGACACCAGCCGTTTACCGCTAAAAAAATGAAGTGCTCTGACGAGGTTGAGACTAGCGTTCATTAAAGACCTTTATGGTTCGGGGGAAAAACGAATTCCCATATCTATCCGTTCGGCAAAACATCTCTCTTAATTTATCTCTTCTATTGGACCTGGAAATATAGTGTGGCTCTAATATTATGTTCTGTAGATATCCATTCTCTCTTGTCGCTCTTTAAAATATCCATTCTCAATTGTTCAAGCAATCTAAGCCTAGCGCGCCGACTCCGAGTCTCCAACGGCTCCCAGCCTAATTCGCTTAAAATCTGGGTAACACTGTCTGTACGCCCGCAGCAGTATTTGACGAAACGCGCAGCCTTCCTTTGTATTTTATTCAGTTCGCGGATTGAGTCTTTCTACACCGGATCCCATACGCTCGCTGCATATTCAAGGTGCGGTCGGACGAGAGCGAAATAGCACCTCTCTTTTACTTTCTCATCCGAAAATCTTCCCACAATACGCTTGACAATATGTTGTTAAGTACACATGTAGAGCCTATTTTACGTAGTCCGACTAAAGCTATCCTAGAGCACCTTAACTATCGCGATTATTACAGTTCATTATCGTAGGCGGAAGAAACGACATCTGAAATCTATTGGTTCGGCAGTCTATTTCCCTAATCTTATCTACTCTATCTACGGACGTTTCTACCACAATAATTAGGGTCTATGAATATATCTTGAACATCAGGCAAAAAGTATTCTACATGACATTTCCGTAAAAGATTTAATAGTTAAGATGAAAAGATTTAATGAAGATAGTTAAGTTATATATTAAAGTGTGGAAATTACTATTGCTGTTTTATATTTTACATTGGATAATTTTTCCCCTTCTACCGGTTAGACTTTCCCATTCTAAATTTTTAATTAATCCAGTTACTGTGCTGTTTATCGCAACAATTTTTAGCGAATCTTGCTGTTCGTCTCTGTATACTATCTATATCCTGAACCATTCCTTTTACACACGGGTCACACATTAGGTTGGGCTCGTGCCGAGGATGAATGCTTGTTTTCCCAGTAACCGTCCCTCGCTTCTAATAGATACACTACTTAAAACTTGAGTGCACATTTTCGACCCGCCCTCCTCCGAACGTCTTTCCCGAAGTGTTGCCATTGTTATGGCTGGAAACTTTGAGGATTCTGCGGCGGAGAAATAACAGCAGGGGAAAATGGACTGGCCTAGGGTGGGAGTTTTTTTCTCGGATGGGTTCTTAGTCGTGGATGAGTCTAAGCTGAGGAATGGAGGAGAGGTGTGAGGTAAATTTGGAAGAGGAAAAGAGGAAGGGAAGGTCTCGTCTGCTCTCGAGACACAACTGGGGAAGCCGAAGACTTTTGAGTGAGAATCCCTCACATATGTGGCGTTTTCTCGGTCGGACCGCGAGCGGATGGGGGATGGGAGCGACAGGGTGAGAAATTTCCACCATTGACTGAAAGTATGCAGGTTGACAGGGGAGGAGGGTGCAAGGGTCTGCGGGTAGGGCCGGCATGGGAGTCTTCAGGAGGATGTAGGATGTTTTTAGGATGACGGATGGGTGGAAGATAAGGGGGCAGGGTTACCAACCTTTTACATTCGATCTGATTTGAATAATTTATTTATCAAATTCTCCACATACAGCATAGTTTGCGATTTTATATTGGCACAGTATAACAAACATAAAAATCACAAACACAATCAAACATAATAAATTTAAATAAATAACAATACATTGAAGTAAACTTATTGACCTTAAGACTTTCTATTAAGATAGGAAAGAGCGCGGTTTGTAAAGGAGTGGTTTGGAAAGGAGAACGGGTGAATGTGATCTGGAAGGAATTTATGAGGGAAGAGAGGCGGGAGAGGATGGAACGTTTGGTTAGTAATAAGTGATCAAAATCCTGCTTCCTTAATAAAAGATATTCTCTTCAATTACCAGTTATCCAAGAGTTAATTACCTAATCCAAAACAGAACAGAACAGCTATTATGGTAGTGTATCCCTATTAAAATTATCACTAACCTTAACGTATTGCACATTTTTTACGTTAATATTAACCCCTTATTTAGTATTATTATTTTGCACATGTAGATTATTTTAATGTAATTGTTATAAGAATGCCATTTTGCTGGTAGTAACAGAAGCATATTAGTAAAACGATGGACAACATTATAATAAACCCTTGAAACGCAATTCTTTAACAATTATTTTTAAATACGTACATTTTTAGGGTAGGATTCAAGCATTTTTGCTGGTAGTTCGTTCTAGTTCCGCATGGTACTTTACCAGAAAGAGAATTTCTTTAGCCTATAATGTTTTCACTGGGTTCTTAAAGGCACCTAAAAGAATTATGCTGATTCCTATTTCATGGAATGTTTTCAACAAGCACAGCGTTGTTAAAAGTCGGGCATTACGTACTTCAAATACGAAGTTATGCCTTCAAGATGTTCGAGTGGGATTTTACAGCTTAACTGCTCGCTCAACTCTTAAACTGAGTCTCAAATGTGTTATGATATACTAAAGGTAATAATATTTGGCTTTGGAGTCGTTTTTGATCAAGGATATGTATGAGTTCATATCACATACTATACCGGCCTTCATGTAAATATTGTCGTTGTTACTCGTTCTTATGTATGAAACTCTTTCATTTTCCAATGAGGAATAGCTGAAATGGTGTTAACTATCTAAGCCCCAGATAAGTACTTTGAATTGCGTATATATTCTTACTTTAAGGGTAAATGAAGCAAACTTGCCACTTGCTGCTTACCTGGCATGTACTCCATTGAACAGAGGAGTTGTTTTCCTGAAGGAATGATATTGTGAAAAATATGACGAGGGGTAAGATTTTTCTCCGAAGCAAATCTTAAGAGTTATTTATGGCGTAGTGAAATTCTCAATGGGCTAGAGGTTTACCCAGAAGTAGGTAAATAAGATAAGTAGTAACTCATTCTTTAGCGAATGTAAGCGTCCCAACTTCCTCGGCGAATGAAAATTGAGTCGTGACCATAAATCCTCTGTCTCTGACCTCTTCCCAATACATTCGTGCCTGTGCATTGGCAACGTGTCCCAACAATTATGAGGACTTGTCATTTTCACTAGTCCAGTCGTATTTTTAAATTTTTCGTGAGTTATTTCTTATTTTTATTTTTTCGCGTCGCATTTCTCGTTCAAAACTATAGTATATATAAAATCTTAAAATGCTTACGATGTGTTGAGTGGTTCCTTTTCAACATTTTTCCTTATCTCAAATGCAACTTTTCGCAGGTTTCTTAAAGGTAATCAAAGAGCCGACATTTTGACCTCTAATTTCATGAGTTCGCTCCTCGACGGTAAAAGGAAATAAATATTCTATGCGTATACGAAGGAAACCATGATTCCTAACCCAGCCTGATATATTGTAATTTACTGTTTTTTTTGTTTTTTTTAATCATTTTATTTTTGTAGTTTTGACTTAATATATTTTTGCACTGTGTGTGACCACCCGAAAACATGGTCGATCGTGACAATTTGTTTAATAAGAAATATTAAAATTAATAATAAGAACTTTGTGCTTTCACATTAATATTTATTCACAAATTTACGACCATGGTTTCAACGTTAGACGTCATTATTAATGTGAAAGCACAAAGTTCTTCTTTTTAATTTTAATAATGAATCGCTTTCACCAAGTTACGCCTCAAACAATCAATTTTAATGAGAAATAAATAGGGTAAGTTTCAAATAAGTGATGCGTCCGGGCTTAACACCGAGAGATTTCAGGTAGCCATCCTGTCGTTTCCAAGGCAAAGCGAGTGAGGTGAGGTAGGCATGGAGGCGGATTGTAGCCTTTTTGACATGAGGCGTAGGTTTGGCCTAGAGGGTTTGTCGGAACCCGTCGAGAAGACCCTATGATCTGACAACTTTCAATGTTTCGTCGTCATATTAGGAATATCAAAAGTCTCGAAATATGCCATACATTATTTTCTTATGATCATTTCTATTTTGTTATTATAGTACACTGAATTTGATATTTTTGTATAATAATCAACACTTTTCTGGCCATAAAGTTGTCTCGATGCTTAGATATTTCTATTTTTCGCTGCTTCCAAGTGTATCGGATGGTAACCCCACCAATAGAGTTCTCTTCAGGGGTGCCTAATTTCATCCCATTATAGCTTATACTTATTCTATTGTTAAATTGGCTTGTAATTATAGGATGGTCTGCTTCAAGGCCAACTTCTAGGAACTGACGCTTCTGACCTTTCATTTGTTTCCGCAACGCATATCTGGGAAGGGCAAACTTTGCCAAACACCTACGGGAGCTCTCGTCACATCGACGCAACGCCGAGTTGTGAAACCACCCTAATGTGTGCTGCTTTACAAATGAAACGCACTTTTAAATTTCTCCTCCCATCTCTTTTCACTTTTCTTCGGTATCTATATTCATTGGAGACACTCGGATATCACCCTTGGACGCTATTCCAGTGGATACTATTGCTGGGTTCACCAGATATTTATTTATTTAATGCAGTCTGAAGACAGCACAAGACCTATTATAAAGGAATAACATTAACAAAGAAAACGATTAACAAATAGAAAGCAAAACGTAAAACACCGGTGAACAAAATAATATTCAACAGTATTTACAAATAAATAACAAATAATGATAGACTTCATCGGGTGGTGAGAGGAGTAGGGGGAAAATTACAGTGGAGATGGTGTAAATCTGATGAGGGATGAAAAAATAACAAATTTTGCAACACATTTTGAATAAGAGTTAATATATTGATAGTCTTATGCTACAGTCCATCATGACATGAGTACGTCTGTGTTGCCATCTCCGTTTACATGCTCTCGCCGAATGTAAATTAATCGCTCGAAAATTGGTCTTAATGGCCCCAGTCCTTTTCTTCCCTCTTTCTGATGAGTCACGAGGCGGACAGGGCTCCATTTATCACTGTCACGTTATGCGTGCGAAAACTCTCGCCTTTCCTTAATTCGTGATAATCGTGAGCAGATGAGTGTTATCTTATCTGTCATTTGAAAAACTCCAACAACATGGCGGTGGACACGTTTCGAACGTTGACACGCTAGTTCTTGTTTTCACGTTCGTGGAGAGGACACCCCCTTCCGACCGATGGTAAGTATTTTATCGTTTTTTCCGGGATTATGAACTTGTTTGAAAATTATGATATTGAAAGGTTTGGGCTATACAGGATTTGTTCAGTTGCAATACTTCAGGAAGCTTTAGGGTAGACAATTTTAAACACTTTTTGTCCCATAAACATAGAGCCACCACTCCTAGTTACTGAGCTAGGGCAACGCAAACATTAGGGTAGTTTCCTTCATCAAAGAAAACGAAAGGCATTGATTGCGATTCGTTACCCACCATTAGTGAACTCATAATATACAAATTATTTGGTTTTAGAAATACCGGTTTAGGCGAATGGCAATGGTCAATTTTATCTTCATTTGAAAAAGCCTGATTGTCGCCCATGCGATGCGACTCCTCGTGACGTCACAAGGACCTAGTTTCTATACGAGTAGATAGGAGATTTATATCGTCTGAGATTACCAATGCATGCATGAGGCACAGAGCTCAGGGAAACATGTCTTAATAATCACCCATTAAAACTAGCTAGGGTCGGAAAGTTTTCTTCGTTTGGTAAGGTATTAATAATCCTTATTTAAGCCAAGCGCTACCAGCTAGCATGGTACTCTGCTACCTACTAGCATCCTGCATCGTATCAGCGCTCAGAGCCTCGCCCCAAGGTCACCTCACTTGCGGCAGCGGGAGCCAGAACGACGTCACACTGGAGTTTTTCCGGCATTCATACTAACCCGTCGCGTTTTCGCGCGCTTGAAAAATTTCACTTTTCGTTTAATCTGAAAAATAGATATCGTCATTTAAAAACCTAAAAGCGTGAAATGCGTACTCCAGGAGTAATAATCTTTCGATTTAGGCAATAAAAAATAATAGGAAACCACCCTTTTGGATGTAATTAGCAGTTACCATGAAAACGGTTTTTCTTGGGTATCCACCATTTTCCACGTTTTGTTCAATACTGTGGGTTTTTATGACGTTAAATAATTAGCGTTAAATGAAAATGTGCGATTATAATTGCCTGAAACAATTTATCTCTAAGTGAGTGGAATTGCGCAATCGTATTTTTTTATATTCGCACAAAGCTCTCATTTTGTTAAGCTCAGAGAGTAGTTGTTTCAGGTAATTATAATTGCACGTTTTCGTCCAAACTTAATTATTCATTGTTATTAAAAATCAGGTGTAGGTATTGAATAAAAAATCGAAAAGGCTGGGTACCCAAGATAAATAGTTTTCAAGATAATTGCAATGCGCGTCTAAAAAAATGTTTGCAGACATTATCATCATCTTCAGGCGCAAATATTGGTAATTTTGTTCAATTTGCACCTAAAGATGATGATAATTCATGGAAACCCGGGTCGCGCTCACTAAAAAAGAAGTGGTACAAATTTTGTGATATCCAGGAAAACTTATAATGGAATACCACAAAGTTAATCAAGAGTTAGTGATTTTTGTTTGTAGACCTTTTTATGGGTACAAAAAGCTTAAAATTGTCTCCCCTATCAACTCTTGAAGTATTATTGATTCCTCCTGAAACACCCCATTATAAAGTGTTCCTTTGCCAACATTTGCTTTTTCCTTCTTGGATAACAAGTTAGAATGAAAGTCACCGTCATGAATAGTCATCAATCCTTATATTAGTTTCACGCAGCCCTCCACTCAGTTCTACTATCTGTTAATCTTTTAATACCTACATAATCATTATGTTTAACACCCTTTATCACCTGCTATATGTATTTTGCCCAAAGCCTACCTCTGTGGTTCTTGCCTTCCACCTGTTCTTAAGCGACAAATTTCATTGCTCTTTAGTGCCTCGTAATGTGACCGAGTAAATCGTCCCATCTTCTGCTCGAAGTTTTCTAATGACTTCTCTTCTTATAACTTACGCATTACTGACAAGGTATATCCATTTGATCATCTTCTGTTGCCCCACGTTTTGAAAGCTTTCAACCTTGATTCCTCCGCTACTTTCATGGTCCATGCCCAGGGATGCCGACTTACAAAAAATATTGGGGGGCCCAAATCGGGGGTTTTGCCCCGGGAAATTTTTTAAGTTGTGAGTTTTAAAGTTTTTAAGCATTTTAGAAGAGTCATATGATCAACATTAGAACATTGATAAGTCGACTCTCGATATCTGGACACTCCGGGGAAAATCGACAAGCCTGACACTTTTCTTCCTCACGCCCATAATGAATTTTTGAGGGGGCTCGGGCCCTCTCAGGCCCCATGGAGTCGGCGCCACTGTCCATGCCTCGCTAACATAAAGATGCAAGCTCCAAATATAAGTCCTAATAAATTGCCTGCAAACTTCAACTCTTACATTTTCAACCGAAAGAAGACTCCTTTTCTAAAGGAAGGCCCTCTGCGCTTGGGCTACACTATTGACTACCTATTTCCCAGTTGCTTCGTTCATCATTGGTTACTAGGCTTCCCAAAGAGCAGAACTCCTTCATCCTCTCAATTTTTTGGCTTCCTAGTTCGAGGTTGGTCTTCTCCTTTTCTCTTGTACCACAGACCTGCACTTTTGTTTTCCTTGCGTTAATTTTCAGTTTATATCTAATAAATATATTTTCCATAGTTACTAGAATTTTCTTCAGGCTTCTCTCTGATCTGAGAAAGAACTTACGTGAAATTTTCGCATTTGAGACGCATGCTTATCCTGAAAAGTATCTTATTTGTGTACCCTGAAATTTTCAAAATACCAGCGTAAGTCTCATCAAGGATGGGGTCATATGAAGTGCATCTGGGTTTTAAATTTGCTTGTCGGCACCTATCATAGGTACAAAAAATTTGCATCTAATAAAATTCTTAGCTTAAGTTTTCAAATTTGGGTTACAGGTAAACGAATCACCGTCTTGTAGTACAATATCTCTTTATATTTCAAAATACCATCGTTAGTTTGAAATGAGTCATTTGTCACTGAAAAAGACCAATTGAGCGGGAATAATGTCATTTTGAAACACTCTCATATGCTCCATCAGAGAGAAAATCATCCATTGACCAGGGCAGTTATTTCGTATCACCATACATCCATTGAGTGGCTATGATTTAATTTGGCATGAATCCATTAGTAGAGAGTGGATTCCCTTATAGCACCGGAATACGTCCATCAAGTATGGCTGACTCTTTGAATGCGAATGACCATTATGAGGCTCATTGAATCCAAAATGGACCGTGAATTAGTGGTGGAAGGGTGCTTATATCGCATTCGGTTAAAAGGGAATCGAAGGCACCGTGCATCTTCAATGGTGCTCAAGTTTTTGGGCTAATTAGAATTGATGGAATGCGCAATTGCCGTGACAACACTGCTGCCTACCATTTTCCAATAGCGTATTTAACGATTTAAGGGAGAGGATCTTGCTGGATACGATTCCAAATTCATACGATGCCATTCCTTATGAAATTAGAGGATAGTGCTTTGATTCTTTCCCATTTACCGATCTAAAGCACTTCCAGCGGCCTCTCCGTTTGCCATCATATTTATGCCATGTCTATAAATTATTACCGAGTGGTGCTCCAGGTAATTTGAGCAATGTAACTTCAAGTCTTTATTAACCCTAAGATTAACCCTTGCCGGCCTCGGTGGCGGCGGGGACAGTCCTCGCCCACCATACCGAAGGTCGCGGGTTCGAGTCCCGCCTGGGTAGGTGCCCTTTCTAGGACATGGGTGTGTGATCGTCTGTTGTTGGTTATTTAAACAACTCCCGATGTAAAGGCCTCAATGTGCTGTTTTCGGGGGTAATCGAGATTAATAAATAAATGAAAGTTTTCATTTTAATAGCTTAAACTGTGTTGAAAGGGGAATAATTTCTGCTGACATGAAATAGTGATTATGGAAACTATAACATTCACATAGTTTGCACAAACATTTTTAACGGAAAACTACCGTAATCTACATAGTGATGAAATTAGTTTCATCCTACTTGTTTATGACTGAAAATACGAGTTTAATATCTTATTTATTTTCCCTGTAACCCTTCCGTTATTCACATCAATAGGTAATTATTATAACTAAGATAACTTTTTTTTTTCAAGATATTGAAGGAATATTTTTGCTGCTCGAAAGCTGCCATAATTTCTTACTCATTTTTATTCCGTAATTTTTAGTGAAAATATACCCGTTTCAAGTTTCCTCAATTTAGTCAATCTGTGATGTCAGTGTATGTGATATATATAGATGTGACAGCTCTTTATTTTCTAGGTTTAAGAGTTTAAAAAAATATTCCACTTAAGCAAAGTCCAGAGTTGTTATTTCATTTGTATTTTATATGTATTTTAGTCCTTTGTAGTAACTATAGTAATTTAAGACTCAAGATTATGCATTGCGCGAACTCCACCGCTCAGATTTCGAATAATACGAAATATACATTTGAGGAATATTTTAATGCAATATGTTACTACCTATTGTTTTATAAAATACTATAACGAGTCTCTAATTTGTCAATTGCAACCTACCTAAACCTTTTCAGACGTGCCAAAATTAGTTTCCACACCTCCAAGGAATCGTGCAGTTGAAGAAAGAATTGGAGAACGGAAATAGGGTTTGCTAAGTAAATCGTGAAGAGGAGGTCGCTCACTTCGACCGCCCGCCGTAGGTGGCGTATGCGATTGTTAAGTCAGACGGGAAGTCATGGCGTCAGCCCTCGCGGCGGCGTCTAATTGCGCCGCTTTAAGGAGGCCCATTAGATTTCCTCCTCACCGGCGGTCGCCCCTGACGGCGCCTACTGCGAAGGGATGGAGTCGTCTTCCCGTCGGACGCGGTCGGCGTCTACTTCCGGAAATAGTGGTGCAACCAAGCCCCTTCTTTTGTTTCATCCCCTCGCCTCCCCCGCGAAACAAAAAGAGATCGATATACAACGCCTCCCTCCCTCTGGGGGTGGGAAATGAAGGCAGGACTGTTTTAAGGGCTCTTTGTCTTCGTCCGAGCAGCCACGTTTGTTTCCCTTCGTCCGCCGGCCTCGGAGTAACACATGCACACGGAACAGTGTATCTGCGGGGGTCTGACTCGGAAGCGCCTCCGTGTTTACGTCTGTAAGGGAGGGGCGGCCAATACGGCCTTGCACAATCTCCCAGATGCGCTCCAGGAGGGCTGCGTTATGCATTGGGTTTCGATATCGCCCGACAGGAAAATCGGCAGTCTTCTTTTCTATCCCTTGTTCGTATGGTATATTCAAGGGGATTGCATAGATGAGGCCCAATTCCATCCCACAGAAGGCTGATTTCTGTTGCCAATTCGGTCGCATTTTAATCGGTTTCCAAAAATATCCGCGGCGCTGTAATGAGTGCAATTTGATCCACTTTTTCCAATATTTTGCATAATAATGTTTGTAATTGCGAGGAATAGCATTTAAAAGTTATGAATTTGATAATTAACGTCATCATGAATGTAAATTTTGCTTGACACCCCAAATTATACCTTGTGTCCCCGTGAAATTAGGATCAATATGTCCGTCAGCGACGCGAGTGGTGAATATATAAATCCATTTACATGCGCGGTGGATGACAACACATTTAGAGGCCGACTTCAGGATCCTCTTTTGTAATCTTCGTGGGTATATTTATAGTATTTGGTGAAGGCGACCTTCATATTAGGTCATTTGCGCCGTGACGGAAGGGTAGGAAAGTCATTACGCTGGCTTTCCGTTTTTCTAATGCTAATTAGTAGGTACTTTTATTTGCATAGTAAGTAAGTAATATGTTCGTGGCCTAAGCACTGTCCTAGTTTCTGATCTGACCGCGTCTCATTCTCGTGCTTGGCTTTGAACGATGGATGGCATTAGAATGAGCCATTAATCGATTTTTAACCAAAAGCTGGCATAATAATAGCTCAGAAACTTTGCAGTTTAATTTCACTAGTAAATTCCTTGAAAACGTTTGCCAGGAATAATAATTTTGCAAAACTGGTTAAGGTCATAAAGGTAGGCTAAGTACATGCCAATAGAACTTTATTTTATTCTGCATCACCCAGGTTACTGAACAAAAACTAATGTTTTTGTTTTGCCACAATAAAGGTCAGGGATGATCGCATAAGATAGGCCGTTTCCCAAAAATAATGTGTCCTCTGGCCGTTTGAGGAGATGTCCGCTGAAAATATGTGAAATTTATTTCTGATATGGGAAATTTTCGACTATAGGGAAAAGTGGGCACCTATTTGGGTGGCCGTTTGTTTTGTTTTTTTTTTATATCGTCTCCCTTAATAAAAAGTAAAAATAGCATTGATTATGTATAGCACCTTAGTTCTCACGTTAAAAGCGAATTTTTGCTTTTTATTGAGGAGAGATTATTGGCTAAAAAAGGTTTTGGCTTCAAACGGAAGAGTTCTAATCAGGAATGAAGCCTTTGAACACGCTCGACAGAAAATCCTCTGTGCTATGCGACGTGGCCCGGGGAAATGAGTGGTTTCCCTACGACAAATATATAGAAGTCTCATGCCCATACTTAAGCTTGGAGCGAGCTCTACTCCCACCTATTCCTTCCAGCCTTCGAGTAAAAGCACCGAGTGAATGTGTAAAAAATAACACTTTAATTAAAAAAACGAATCAAAGAAAAAACATATCAAATGCAAGAAATATCTATACAAGAGAAATTTGAATAGATAATTTTTTCTGGTTTGATGAAGCTATCCGTTGTTATTTATGTCAGAAATAACGGATCTAGATGAGAATTATCAAGTAAAATTTTAATGCCTTGTGACGTAGGGTGGAATTCCTGAAACATTAGTATATTAATCCGGGAATTGAGTAGCCTTGTTTGGTGAAAGCGGTATTCAGGCATAGAAATTATAGTTTTTCACGACGTCGAAGATATTCATAGGGAAACTTTCACCATAATTATGTACGCAATTCACCAATAGAGATATTTCATGCTTAATATCGTTAATAACTCAATGCAAGAAACACAAAACACAAAATAATAAATATTCACTTTGTTTTATTTACTTACTGCAATATTTAATGCTGAAATATTTAATATACTTCATTAAGAACATATTTCTGATTTGGTTATAAAACTTGTTTTTTCGTATCATAAACGTTCACCTACTCCTTACCGAATTATTATTCTATACGAACACCTTTTGTGAATTGCGGCTGCATGACTTAGATGTATTTTTATTAGCAGTATTTTTATTTTATATATATTAGCAGAACATAACAGTTAAATAAGAGGGTTCAGCGTCCATCTTCTGGACATACGTCGTATCAGTTGACTCTTCGTGGCAACATTTTTATCCTCTGTCTTGGAGACGTCCTAAGGTAGACTATATGTAAGATGGACGCTGATATTAGACGTTGCGGAAGACGTACGAAGAAGAAGTATGAATGAGTGGATGCTTCTATTGAAGCTGAAAATATACTAGATACTTACATCTTTACCTTAACTCAATGGTGCCTTTATAATACTAATCTTCATTCTTTTGCTGTTTAGTCAACTTTTTTCTCGGCCCGCCCATGCAAAACATACATGAATCCTTCTTAAGTTGATTTATACCTTGATCTTTTTTCCACATGCAATTTCTCGGCAGAATTAGAAAACGAAGTTATGGTGAATATTTTATAAGTTAGTTTGTTCTTTATTATATTCATTTACCTATCCCAAAATATGATAAATTTTGATCTATTCGATAGCAACGGAAGTTATGACAAAAAAGTATTCTGCGCAGTAATGAATAGTTACTTGAAAAATTACCATTCTTTAGAATGACATTCTCGTGTCCCAAGCGACGGAAGTTTTGAAGTTAGTAATGAGCAATGCTTATTGATAGGGTCATCTTGTGCCATATGCTTCGCTTCGCGCAGTTCCATTGTTCCTTAATGACATCATGCGGAGGGGGGCCAAAATTAAGTGCCTGGTTCTCACAGCCAGTAGACTGCTCCCACGAAGCAGGTGTGCCACGTAATTATTTTTTTCGGCCCTCGCTTTCATTCCGTCTTCATCTTCGTCGTCCCTATCGTCACACTTTTTGTATTCCTCTTCTCTGACCTGCCCTTGGCCCTTTTCGGGCCTTTTTCCTCCTCTTTCCTCTTCCATTCTTCTCCTTTAGTTTCGCACCCTGATGCGGTACGGGAAGAGATCCCTCCCCACACCGCTCCCGCACGCACTTCGTTCATTTTCCCCCGCTATACCCTTCGCCAAGGACCGCAAAAACCCATCCCAAACTCCCCTCGTATTCCCCCACACTCCCGAGGCGTTGGCAATTCTTCATCCAGTTCTGCTCTGGTGGCCTTCGGGGAAGGGAAAAGGGCCGCTAGAAATGATGGGAAGACGTGACCTAAGACTTTGGACGAGGAGAGGAGGTTCTCGGGTCCCGCTCGGGTAGCGCGTGGTCCCTCCTCGGTTTGTGTATGTTTGTGCCTGTCTCTTGGCTTCTCCGTGCCATCTCTTCCGACAGCCGAGGCTTCGTTACGCTCAGCTGTGTTCTGCCCGCGTTTCCCATACTTTACCTCAAGACCCATATCTGTCCAGGGATTAAAAAGATTCATGGGGACTTAACTGTGCGCGATTTGGGACAGGCGGAAAGGTTAAAGTGAAGTCTCGGTAGGGAATTCGCATTGTGTCGGTTCTGTGGAGGAAAAAATTGTCACGCTCATTACAGTTATGCACAAGTCGAGTTCATGAAGACGATTCCGACCTCTCAAGCGGACCGTGTGATAGTTCTATACCCTTATTTCTGGGTGTCTTCCCTGAATCGGTCAGCGGTAAAAGGTTGATCGGTATATCTGCCATCATATGTGGATAGGTTACGGTATAAAACAATTACTTATGTGGAAGTAATAGACAAAAATTTAAATTTAATTCGAGAAAATGTGAAATTCCGTTGCAGAAAAATCATTTCCCTTTACAATTAGTAAAGTTTATGCGTCAACACTTTATCACTTACGTTGGGTAAAATGATGGAGCTGTTGAGTATATGGGAGATACGGGGTCGAGCCCTGCTCAAAGCAAATGTCTTTTCTTCTTCGGAGTGATTTCACCTTGTGTGCACTTACGTATAACTTCATTCAGATATGCCGCTCGCTGGTCTGTAATTATTTTCCAAAAGCAAGTGGAAAAGGTATATAAAACTTATTATTTCTGATAACTTATCGCCATTAATAATTCCCTCAAAAGTATGAAAAAATTGTAAAACGAAATTCTACATGAAATTTGGCATTCTCTAATTTGATGCCTCTTTTTTAAATGATATACTTTCATTTTGGTATATGCGCTGAAACATAAAATATTAGAGCTTTATTTTCATGACCTTATTACATCGGTTTACCCATAGGAGTCTCTCGTAAATTTTCAAGAAGTATGGAAATATTGATAGAGTTATAAAAATTATTCTAAAGCCTCCGAATATCCAAATAGGAACAAGATTCCATACTAAATTATATGGTTAGAACTGACGCGGCGATTGTGAGGGACACTGAATGTTGTCCAGGTAAAGGCAAATGATGTGAATTCACTCACCTTACTTTGTAATATCTGTATCTGAAAATTTAATGCTGAGCAATGGTGATGCTGCACTAGCTTTTTAGTCCGGGATTTACAGTGAGGTATAAATCTGAAGCCTGCGTCACCAACCACTCAGTCGTTAACGACTTCATTGAGACTGACTAGGATCATAGATATACATCCTTTGTTGACCTATAAACATAAACAAACGTTTTCATATTTCATCGGATCAAGTAAAAACTAGAAAAAACTCTTTAAGAAATTCCATTGCATATTCAAGTTATATTTATAACGCCTGTGCATGCTGATTTTGGCTGGAAAATTTTCTCATACAAAATCACAAGTCCGTTGTTACATGGTTACCAAAAAATCCATAACTATTAGGCAGTATATACACGCTGCGAAAATTAATGTTGGCGAATCTCCGAACAATAAACATGTTAAATGGAACTTCGCGTATTTTTCACTCGGCTCTACAATTAACCCGATCCATTTCTATCACATTTTTACAGACGTACTACATTGTTCAACACCATATGGTCTGCCTACATTTATTTGGATCTCTCAACGTTGCACGGAAAATTTAAGGGACAGCTTCGAAAAACCGTCTCCTTCCGTATTAATTTTTTTTATCAGTAAGTACTTAGTTATTTTTTTGTTACAGCTGCGGATTATAATTTTAATATTCAATGCAAAGGCCAAGTCGGCGGATTTTTATTGATACATAAATAAATGACAATGTGTCTTTGTGATGGGGAGGCTAATATCGGCGAAGGGAAAACCTCAGACTTTTCTTTACGCAATTCTACGCGGAGGAATAATCTTCAGCTCCTATCGACAATTGCTTATCATCGAATAATTTCGTTGAGTGGTGAGGATAGAGGATGAAAAAAGTCGGTAGTTGGTTTGATCATGAGGGGCACTTGTAACGAACACGCGTCTGAGAGAAGTGGAGTGAACAGCGAGGCTCTTTTGAGGAAGTGGGGGTGGGAGAGAAAAATGCAAGCGGTGGGCGTGTCTAATGCCACTCATCCTTCACTCTCGCGCGGACAACGCCTTTGGAGACGGGGCGAAGCCCGGTGGGCGGGGACGCCTCCCGCCACCCGTCCAGCCAATGAGACGTGAGGCCATATTGCGATAGGGGCGGGGCCTATATATCTTTCTCCCTCCCCTCCTTCCCTTTTCTCACTCCTTCCACTCTCTTTCCTTTTCCGACTCCCTCCCCTCCTCCACCTCTTACCCCCCCTCCCTCTCCTCCTCCTCCCCCCCTCTCCATGTAAACTGTTCCCGTTCGAGAAAACCGGACTTTGGGGGGGTAATTTTTTTCTTATTCTTCCGCTCCCCTCCTCTCCTTGCCTTATTGCCTCCCTCGCTCGGACACCCCCAAAAGGGTATAATAGTCAGAAGGATTGAAAGGATAGCGTCAGCGGGATAGCCAGGAATTACGTTCGGGTTGGGGGGGGGAGCAAAACCAGGGGGAAAATTTTTTAAACACAGGGTACTAAGTGGAGGGTTTTAAACAAATTTTAGCACTTTTCAGAATCGAAAAAAAACTTCATTTTTCATAGACATCTTTTGTCAATTCATCATTTTTCAATGTTTTGTTTTCTTTTATGAAGCAAAGTTACTATTTTTTAAATATATTTAGTGTCGCACGGGACATAGGAGGGTTCAGTGTGCCGAATTCTTGTGTGGATAATATTTCCCAGTAAATATGATTATTGTTTCATTAAATCAATAAAAAATAACACCCAAGGCTTCCTACTCATTGAGCCCTCCAATGCCCCTTGCGATATAAGTGGGGGTGTCCGAACCCCCTGGACCTCCCCCACGTTATGCCACTGGATACTGTGTGCCCAGGAGGAGGGTGAGAAGTTGGTATTAACTTTCTCAGTGCCGCGGGCAGCAGCAGACGATATCCATCGCATATCTAAATAAGGCTGATATGCCAAAAACACGTTGTTATTTCATGATGGACATTTTGGCAACGTTACATTACCTATTTGTAAAACCCACGACGTAAAAAAAAACGTTGCTTGATTACCCAAGCTGTAATTTCGGTGAAAAGTATTCTACCGATTAAGGTAGGTTTCCATGGAGTACTTGAGAAGAATTCTGGGATCCGATCCTCCCTCCCCATCAACCACTTCCCTCTTCAATTCACAATAAGGCCTACTCCCTTTCATTCTATCTAATAATCCTATTCTTTTCCTTCCTCTCCCTCGTTTACCCAACGTTCTACCCTCTAACACTGTTTCAGACATCCCCTCCCCCCTAAGTTCGGTCAAACTCCATGTTTTCAGGGAAGAGATAGTTGATAGGGTTTCCCACTTCCATTCCAATAGTATTTTTTACGTGACACCATCACGTGGACTAACTTTCGCCTGGCTCCTACCCTTCCACCTATCTGGTGGCATGGGTGGCCCTACCGTAAATAATTGCGAATTAATCCCGCTAGAGCAATTGGGACAAGGAGGGGTAAATAGGGGGTTACATCTCCGCAGTATTGCGGGTCCGAACATTACGCGTTCCGTTGCTACAAACAACATTATCATTACACTTGATAATGTTGTTTGTAGCAACTAAACGCGTAGTGTCAAAAATAAAACTCAGTGGAAATATTGCGACGTCCAAGTTTACTAAGTGTAAATTGGATATTCAAGGGGGGGATATAGCGCCCTTAGCCCTCCCCCCATATATCCGCCACTGGTCGTCCTAGCGATTGAAGCCATTTATTTTATTAATATAGACCTAATTGATGCGCAGGAAAATGTTATCAAAGATCTACTCCATTTGCCCCGCAAGTTTCTAGTTGATAGGATAAGCCAGGGGGACTGCATAAAGGAGGCTCAATTCCATACCATAAAAGGTTGATTTCTGTTGCCACATCCGTCGCATTTTAATATGTTTTCAAAAATCTCCGTGGCGCGATAATGAGTGCAATGTGATCCGATTATTTCCAATAATTTGCATTATAGTGTTTTTAATTGCGGGGTAATAGCATGAAAAAGTTATGGACTCGATATATTACAATCATCATGTTATAAATTTGGGTAAAGACGCCAAATTATGCCTTATTTCCCCGTGAAGTTCGGATCAATGTGTCCGTCAGCGACACGAGTGGCGACTTTTGTAAACTCATTTAAATGCGTGGAGGATGACAACACATTTAGAGGCCGATTTGAGGACCCTCATTTTTAATATTCGTGGGATAAGCTTTGAATGCGTAATGTGTCACCAAAAAGATGGAGAAAGAAGATTACGATCGAGATAAGACAAAAGAATACGATCGAGAAAGAGTGATTGGCCTCTTAATGTAGTCATGACACCTCGCCTAGCCTCGAAAGTACGATTTGTCCTCTTTATTTTGGTAATTAAACTCTCCACTCATATTTGCAAGTGCAAAAAATGATAAAGGATATTATTAATTTATTTGATGCAGTCCAAAAACAGCACGAGACCAATTACATGGTACTCACAATGGCAAAAAAACAATTAACTAATAGTAAGCAAAACGAAAACAACAATGAACAAAGTAATATTCAATAGTATTTACAAATAAATGACAAATAATTGTAAACTGCATAGGGTGGTGCGAGGAGTAGGATAAAAATTACGAAGGAGATGGTGCAAGATAAATGAGGGATAAAAAAAGGATCGAAATTTGGAATGTTGTTAGATATCGCCGTGCCAGCATCAGCGAAAAATCCGCAAGAATTTAACGTAATATAAAGTTAATAATATTAGGATAATAATTCGTGCTGTTTGAATTTGACGGTAAGGTTCCTAAAAATGGAGCAAAGCATGATCTGTGGGAGCTAGTATGTGCATGTGTTATGCCTTTTTTTTTGGTTGACTACAAAGACGTAGCGTATTGCATACTACATGTCGGTGTATACCCAACCCCTGCCAAACACCTATGAGGTGCCTGGAGTGTATAATTAATGTAGATTTAGATGATGCTATTTCGTGATATCTTCATTTTTGGGGTCGAAAATGCTTGAATACATCTCTTAAAGAGCGTTTTACACGGGGCACGGAATTGCGCAGGTTAGAAATGCATTAATTTCTTAAATGACGTGGAATTGCGCGAATGCATGAACGAAATCAGAACAGGGGCTATTTTGCCATCTCACGTCAACGCATTCTCGCATGCGTTCTAGCAATTTATCGCTTTACACGACGCAATTTTGACTTCGCCTTCGTACACACGTCAGATTTTACAAATACACGTGTAAAACGGCCATAAAACTGGGCAAAACATTAGCTTTAAGTATATTTTTCCTCAGCCTCAGCGATAAATGTACAATGCTTCGTAATGACAGTTCTAAATCCAATGTTACCACTCATATTTTGCTGAATATTACTGAAAAATTGAATTGCCCGCACCATGGTCAAGGTTAAGTGACGGGAAAGGATGTCGCAATTGCCAGCAGCAAGGCTTTTCTTCCAGTCCCAGATTTCTTTTCCTACCTTTCCTTTGAATCTTGGCAGGAGTTTTGGTGTCCTTTGTAATAATATTTTTTTTCTTTTCATTCTCCGCAGAGGAGAGTAAAGAAGGGGAGTGGTTATGTCGTCACAGAAGGGGACAGGAATTCCAGCCAAGTTTTTGAAAGGGAGTCAGTCCCTTCTGAAGACCTTCGGTGTCTCACCCACCTGTCTTCCCTTCCCGACAGCCACCGCGGCAGTGTCTGGCTTGACTCCTGAAGGTCCTTCCCATTCCACCATCCTCATTCTTCCTCGCTTCTCTGACCGTTCACACACGCCGCCAAGTCTGTGGTAGCGTCGAAGCGTTTATGGAGGACTTCGGAGCATTTAGGATAAATTTCCATTGGCTCGCTTTCCTACAGTAGTGGTCTCTCTCTCTTATTAGCGTCTCCTTTTGAGAGACGGATGGAAGCCGAGAGGTTTGCAGCTATTTTCACGCTTCGGAGACTTTGACCCGTGAATAGGCCTGGGAAAATGGCCTTCCTTCTCGAGGGAAACGGATTTACAGATTACGTGACGATGATTTGATTTCTTAAGTTGCCGAAAGGTGAAAAAGAAGAGACTCGTTTTGATGGTCTCCCGTGTG
The DNA here is from genome assembly GCF_921293095.1 of Ischnura elegans. Taxonomy (NCBI): domain Eukaryota; kingdom Metazoa; phylum Arthropoda; class Insecta; order Odonata; family Coenagrionidae; genus Ischnura; species Ischnura elegans. The sequence continues at coordinate 82,253,520 of NC_060256.1, read as the reverse complement.
CAGGAGTGCGTGGGATATCGAGTCGTGCACACTTTAATTATGTCGAAACATGCCTAAGTACACCCTATCAGGGGCGCAGCTAAGAATTTAAGCTAGGGGGGGTTTCAGGCTCAACTAATTCTGGGGAGCCTGGGGGTATTGCATACCTGCCAGGGTAAGCGGAAGGTGCAGGGGCCGTCCTCCAAAACAATTGAAGATAAATGAAGAATGATTTGGTGCTTTCCCGGCGAATGCTGTTGATAAAATCTTCACGGGAAATCAGCCGGATAAGGATGGACATTGCTGCCAACGTTTCAATGGCCTTCTCTGCCATCGTCTTCAGGGCGAACGATGGATATTACGGTGTATATAAGCCCGGCAATAACCAGGTCCATCATTCGCCCTAAAGACGATGGCAGAGAAGGCCATTGAAACGTTGGCAGCGATGTCCATCCTTATCCGGCTGATTTCCCGTGAAGATTTTAAGATAAATGGTTCAAAATGGTGAGTTTTACGGCCTACTTAGGTATATTTTATTAATCCTTACAGTATTCTACAAGTAATATCAATGCAATTAAGTAAAATAGGTTAAACTTGAAAATTTCTCTGAGCTCTAGGGGGGGTTGTATCCCCCAACCCCCCCCCCCCCTCGCTGCGCCACTGCTCCCTATTGCGACCTTGCGTTGAGTGTGACGAAAAGGCCTGGTTACTCGATACATTTTCACGTACGAGTAAGTGCCTGCATCTACATGATACCCTGCGAGCCACCTCAAGGGTGTCCGGCAGGAGGTGGGTACTCACCAATATGCAGTATACAATGCGCTACCTCTTCTTAGTCGTCGAAAACTAAGGTCATAACACATGCCAGCTGGTAGTGTGGGCTCTCACCGTTCACCCATTGTCCCATTCATGTTGGCACCAACAACGCTAAAAATAGGAAAATATTAAGTGGATAAATACCATTCAGCTGCGTTAAACTATTTAGATTCCGAAAAGGAAAACAAGGACCAACAAACAAAAACCAGAAAATAAAAATCATTGAATTTGAAGCATTGAAGCATAATGAATAACGCCATTTATTAACACGAGCGAGTTAATTCTATCTGCGCGAACGCGAAATTGACCGTCAAAAATAGCATGCGGGTAGCCATTCATCAATGGAGATGGTGAAGTTGACGGAGAGGAGGAGAATTACGAAGTGCTAGACATGGTGGGTGAGGAGAGGCAGCTTCTAGATGTGATACGGAGGAGTCGGAACGTATGGATGGAGTATGCAGCGGGGAGGGGATGTTGAAAACAGTGTGCCGGTTTAAAGACCATAGCTTAATCGCATCTTTGCCGCCGCTCTCCAACGACTACGCCACCGATAACGACTCTGCCCGTCTGGACCTTCGCCACCTGCTTGACCTTGCCTTCTTGGACACGATTTTTGGACTACACGCCACAGCACTCCGCTTCCATCGGGAGCAGAGACATCACGTCTGATTCCCGTCGCTAAAGGGGCGCCCGGGGGGCCGCAGCTGACTGGGCTCGTACCTACCTTTCGAACCCGGTCACTGCGGTTATCACCTCCGGGTGGTGCCTTTGCCCAAAGCGACACTCCCAGGTTGTCTCGGCCGTTACCTCAGGCACTAGAGTCTAACTCATTGCACGCCTGAGGGACACGGCCGGGTCCCCTCGCTAGGGTGATAGGCCCCAAACAGCCCTCCCTGCCCTCCCCAACGAATCATCTGGCCGCCATGGATTCCATGGCGGCCACTGCATCCACCGGCGCACCAACAGCAACATCTCGGTCCACGGACTGTGGTACTGAGGCACCGATTTCCGGCCATCCGACTCTCTATAGCTGTCGAATGGCATCCACGAACCTGCGCCAAGACCACGTCAACCAGTTGCCACCATTGCCGGAATCCCCGGACTCACCATGCTCCGACTATTCGGAAGAATCCTCAACGGCCCCCTTAAGGGCCTCACCATCGGCCCTCTTTAGGGCCTCAGCTTCATGTTCCTCTGTCCAGGACGTCAATTATGCCACCAATAGCCCTACTGCGTCCACGCAGCATCAATCCGCTGCCTCCGGAGGCCCTCAAGAGGGCCAAAATGGTCATGCTCAGGACCACATGGAAATTTCCGATGCCATCTTTCCTTCCGATGCTTACGTTCCATCCGGTGCTTTTATACCGGTGAAAACCAACAAGAGGAAGAGAGGCCCTGCCTCGCCGCCAACGCTGCAACCTGCTAAACAGCAAATTGTGATGACAAATAAGTTCAATGCCCTCTCCAACTTGGAAGACTCGGTTTCCAACGCAGAACAAGCACCAACTGAACAAACTCCGGACTCAGCTATTCTGGCCCCGGCACCCACTGCTCCGAAGCGTCCTCCACGGCGCCAACGCCCGCCTCCGTTCCTGATTTACGGAATCTCTGATTATAGGAAGTCCATCGAGCTAATAAAATCAGTAGTAAAAGGGGAATTTCACCTCGATATACGGCGTGACTTCACGAGGGTCCACCTCGACACCATTGAAGACCATAAAGCACTCAAAGAACTGCTGGCAAAAGAGCAGGCACAGGCCTCATCTTACGCCTTGCCAACTGAACGTACTGCTTCCTTCCTTGTGAGAGGCCTAGATGCTGATTTTGATCTACAATATCTCACGGAGTTATTTGAAGGAGAAGGCATTCCTGTAGTCTCCGTACGGCCCCTCCTCAACAGGGATAAAGAAAAGAAGGATCTTCATCACCTCACTGTACGGCCCACCGCCGAGTGGACATTGAAGCAGATAGGAGCGCTACGGAAAGTTGGGCCAGTCCATCTTCGGCTCACTCCATTTAAATATGATCGGCCACAAATGTGCTACCGGTGTAATAGATTCGGCCACTCAAGTGTGCACTGCACTGCCTCACCACGCTGCTGGTCCTGTGCAGGTACGCACCATGGCTCACAATGTCCGGTACCTAAAACCACTCCGGCAACATGCTGCAATTGTGAGGGAGAACATCCCGCTATGTCGAGGAAATGTCCGGTGTATAAGAAACACCTTGAGAAGCTGAGAGCTTCGCAAAAGAAGCCACAGGCACCAGCTGCACCCAAGCCTATTCCAACTCTAGGGCGACAAAACCCCTGGGGAACTGGACTCCCTGCACCGTCTCAGAATCCTTCATCTGCTCCACGCCTGCGCCTGGATGCTGAATTTCCTGCCTTTCCAGACTCTCAACGTCCCGCGCGAATACCCACTACTACCACCAACGCAACCGCTGCTGATACGCCAGACCTGGCAGCAGCTATACAATCCTTGGTTGCAGTAACCTCGGCAATCCAAACACAATTAATGCAGCAACAGACACTAATGTCTAGGGTACTCGCCGCTCTCAACATAAGCGTTCCCTAGATACGTCAAGCTACCACCTCGCCTCATACTTGTAACGTGGAACGCAAATGGAGGTCTATTTTGGAAGACCCCTGAACTGCTCTCCTTCCTTGGTGAATACAAGGTTGACGCTGCTTTAATCAGCGAAACAAAACTGCTCCCCACAACTAAATGGACTGTTCCTGGATACACAGTCTTCCGCACCGATAGAGCTGGTCCAACTCCAAGCGGCGGAACAGCAATTCTCCTCCGAGAAGGCTTACGCGGCTTCCAACTGCCTGACCCTCCAAACTCGTCCGTTGAATCAACTTCACTTCAATTAATCACTGATTCAGGCGACCTAACCTTAGTCGCAGCATATCAGAAACCAGGCCGGGACTTCTGCGCTGAAGACTACGCAGCATTATTACAGAGAGGACCGCCGACTATACTTGGCGGTGACTTAAATGCCAAAGACCCTTCCTGGCACTCCACAACGCCTAATTCCAGAGGGAATAAACTCCGAAATTGGCTGAATGACACCGCCATAAGAGCACTGGGACCAGACCAACCTACCCATTACCACTGTAATGGATCGAGCGATGTCCTGGACATCTTCCTAATGGCGAAACTGCAACTATCTGTCGTCTGCCGCACCATACAGGCTCTCGAGAGTGACCACTACCCGGTCCTCTGCTACGCAGGGATTAAACCTACTCGCTTACCACAACCGACCCATCACAATCTCGCCAAGGCTGATTGGCAACTCTTCCGAAGTACGCTGGCATCCAAGCTCCCGGAAGCAGCGACTGTCGAAACCCCAGAGCAAATCGACGATCTTGTCTCGAATCTGACAAAGCAGATGAAGGAAGCTGCCGAATCGGCAATCCCGGTAGCAGCACGTAGTCCTCCGGATTACCTAGATCTCCCAGCAGGGATCAAGGACCTACTGCGAAGAAAAAATAAGGCAAGAAATACTTTCCAGCGAACGCACACTCCCAGCGACAAACGCAAATACCAGGCTCTAAAAAGGAAGGCACACGAGGCGGTTGTCGACTTCCGACGCAGCTCCTGGGAGAAAAAACTCTCCTCCCTGAATACGGATGACGGCAGCATCTGGCGGATGGCAAGACTTATGCGATCACCATTCGTCAAGATACCACCTATTCGCACGCAAACGGCGACAGCATGCAGTAACGAGGAAAAGGCTACTTGCTTCGCTGACTACTTGGAAGAATGCTTTCAACCAAACGCGCCAAACCCACTAGCAGCTGACATCGATCAATTAGAAAAGGACGAGCCACCTCTACCTCCCGCTGATATGGAACCTCCGCAAGTCACTCTAGATATGATCGCTGAGGGATTAAAACGACTTCCATTAAGAAAAGCTCCGGGACCGGACGGAATCCGGAATGAAATTCTGCGGCAATTGCCGAGAGCTGCTGGAATTTTAATTGCCCTCATCTTCACGGCCTGCCTTAAACTGCAGTATTTTCCTACCACCTGGAAAAAGGCGAAGGTTATTGGACTCCAAAAGCAGGGAAAATCACCTTCAAAAATATCCAGCTACAGACCAATTTCCCTTCTCGACGGACTTGGCAAGATGTTGGAAAGAATTATTCAAGTCCACTTACAGCAGCACACTGAAACAGAAAAAATTCTACCATCCTTTCAATTCGGATTCCGCAGCCACCACTCAACTTCTCATGCTCTCTTAAAAGTTACCAACTTTATTACCGGATCCTTCAACAACAAAAGCTGCTGTGCCGCCGCCTTCTTAGACGTGAGCAAAGCATTTGATCGGGTCTGGCACCAAGGCCTAATTTGGAAATTGCGTTCATTCCGTTACCCGACGTGGATCACCGGCATAATAGCGAATTACCTACAAGGAAGATCCTTCAACGTCACCTGGGATGGCGCATCCTCAACCGACCGACTCATCCTTGCAGGCGTCCCACAAGGATCAGTCCTTGGACCCCAACTATACTCCATATACACAGCTGACTTCCCACAGGATTTCGGCTGGAATACCACAGCTAGCCTGTTTGCAGACGATGCGGCACTCCTCTGCCGATCAACGCGGCCTAAATTCGCTGCAATGTACCTACAATCTGCCCTTAACCGAACTTCCAACTGGTACGCCAAATGGAGAATTGATTTAAACCCTACCAAAACAACGGCGGTCATGTTTGAACGCAGGAAGAGGAAGGCTCACCAACCTGCGGCAGCAACATCCCTAAGAGGCCAAACAATAGAGTGGAGCTCCTCCGCCACTTACCTCGGTATCAAGCTGGATAAAAAGCTACAATTCAAGGAACACCTCCTGGGACTGCGTCAAAAACTCAGAAAAAACGCCTCAAACCTCAGACCATTACTGAACTCCAACGCCATTCCTCAGCACCTAAAACTGAGAATCTTCAAAGCTATTCTGATGCCCATAGTAACATATGCCTCCCCAATTTGGTCTGGACTGGCATTGAAAGGTCCAAAAACTACATTAGACAAGACCATCAGGAACATCCTGCGCCTAATAACAAGAATGCCGAGATGGACTGGCAACGAGGCGCTCTACCTAGCAACGGGGGAAACAACTGTGGATCAACGCATGCAGGAGGAGGCGAAGCGTTTCTTCGAGAAGACGCGAACATCACAAATAAATTACATTGCATCCATGGCGGTAGCAAATCTCAACTCTTGGGACTGCTACCGTCGACCAGTGTCGTCTACAGGAGACACTGAACACCTACCCCAAACCAGGAATTAAATATTCCCAGTCCTGGAAGACAGGACAGTAAACTTGCACCATCTTCAAAGTGCCCGGATGGGCGGAATGAAGAAACAACAACTGAATCAGCTCGAGAAAACAGTGTTGGAGGGTAGAATGTTGGGTTAACTAGGGAGAGGAAGGAAGAGAAATGGATTTTTAGATAGAATGAAAGGGAGTAGGCCTCGTAAGTAGTGAATTAAAGAAGAAAGTCCATAATAGAAGGGGAGACTGCTAGAATGCTTCTTACATTCTCCATAGGAACCTACCTTAATCGGTGGAATACTTTAACGATAATAATAATAAGACATAAAATGCAAGACAATAAGAGGGCAAAAAATTTAACTAATAACTTTTAATGGTATTTTTTAATTAATATTCATAGTGACACTTGTTTTGTAATTATTCATAAGAGTTGTTTATTAATCATTCATTTTGATGAAACACTAAATTTTTGATAGAGGTGCGATTACAAGCATTATTGGAACCCTTGCATAAAAAGAACTTAATCCGCCAATGGTATTTCGTATGCCTGCCATTTATCCCTTTCCCAAGCTGTGTTCCTTCAATTTTCCTGACGTTCTTTTCCTTGTGTTCGTCTTCGGCCACGGTTCAGTGAGGTCATGGCAAAATTAGCAGTGCCGGAGCTTACTTTACTTAACTTTCTTTTAGAAATGAAATATTACCCTTGTGTTTTTTTATTTAAGTTATTATTGACATTTTATTACAATCTTTTGTTTTGGTAACGAATGTACATATTAGAAATTTTATGTCAACAAAATTGATAAAAGTGTTATTTGACTTTTATATCTATTGTTCACCAGTGCCGGAACGGCGTTCTGGAACCATGACACCACTGCTACGGTTACTATGGATGCGAGTTCTGACGAGTACGTCCAAATTATACGGAACAAGAAAACGCCTGTTTTCCATTGAGAGTGGTTTCACTGGCAGCTACTACCACGTCGGAACATGCACGAGGTCGTTAGAAGTAGTTGAGAGATCAAATAAGTTAGATTTTTTCGCGCGACTTGTGTCTGTTTTGAGTATTTTATTGCGTTCATTGTTTTATTGTTTTATTAGTGATTTGATTTGCGAGTGACTTGATTATTTCACTATGGATAAGGATAAATTGGTAAGTATTGCGATCGAGAACAGGTGTTTATGGGATATAAGAGAAAAAAAATGTCACAACAGAGATATTTCTCGGCAAAATTAACTTCGTTAACGGACTTTCAAGTAAATATAATCCATAAAATTCGTCAATCTTTGCAGTGCGATAGAAACGTACTATCAGAAAATGAAAAAATGCGCGAAGTGTAACCACCTTGTTCTGACTAGGACGTACTCGTCAGAAAATATTTTCGTTAGAACTCGCATGGATAGTAACCGTAGCCTTGTCTTCCCCAATCATCTTCTTGTCTCTTGTCGTCCATTGTGGCACTTTACCTCCAATTATCCCCATTATATTTCCCCCGCATGCGTTGTGACTCATCGCATGACCTATCCATTCATGGGTCATGCTTTGCCAACTGGTAATCAAAACACCTCCTTCCCATCCCATTTTTCGATACACCTCCTCGTTACTCACCTAACCGGTTCATTGACCTTCATTGTTAACTTCCAGCTCCGTATTAAATGCCTCAATTCTTCTCGGATCAGTTTTTCCTGTTGATCACTTCTGATCCATCAAGTGCGACTGCGCTTACGATTGTTATCACACGTTATTTCCTTGCCTCTAGAATTTACCCTTACATATATGACGTTAAATTTGAGGCAGATTCAATGTTGTTTTTATGGATATTCATTGAAATGTAATACAACGATTACGATCACCTGATATTATTTGATACCCCAATGAATAGGTAAATAAACGATAGAGCACGCATAGCCAAAATCAGTGGACACAAATATGCAAGGTTATCCAAGAATCCTATGTTATGTGTAACAAGTGCGTTGCTAATACTTCAGTGGGATTTGATATCACATTGCCGTACCGTTAACAACGAAAATTGACCATTGATACACATTACAAGGCGATGGGTATGCATGCAAGCCATCTGCGTAAAAATAGCCATCCATTACCAGTGATGACGCTAATAGACTCTCTGTGAGTAGAAAAAGATTGAAAAGTAGCAGAAAATCTGGATCTACATACTGTCCCGCAAGCCGTCTCAATAGTCTTGTGGCAGGGGATGTTAGGACAGCAGCCGTTTACAAAAAAAGGAAAATTCCCTTACGAATCTGTTCGGAAAAATATCTGTTGAATTATGTTGTTTTGCCTGACTTGGAAATATAGCGGGGATCCAATGTGATGTTCTTCGTGACGCTCTGAAAGATTCTCAAATGCTCAAGTGATCTAGCATAGCGCGAAGCCTCCGATCGGTTCCTCGTCTAGTAGGGTAGTTTCCATCATCAAAGAAAACGAAAGGCATTGATTGCGATTCGTTACCCGACATTAGTGTATTCATTACATACAAATTATTTGGTTTTAGAAATCCCAGTTTAGACGAATGGCAATGGTGAATTTTTACCGCATTTGAAAAAGGCCAGATTGGCGCCAATGCGATTTCACTCCACTTGACGTCACAGGGGCCTAGTTTCTACACGAGAGGATAGGAGTTTTACATCGTCTGAGTTTACCAATGCATGCATGAGAAACAGAGCTCAGGGAAACATGTCTTAATAATCACCTATTAAAACTGCCTAAGGTCGGAATGTTTCCTTCGTTTGATAAGGTATTAATAATCCTTATTTAAGCCAAGCGCTATCTGCTAGCAGGGTACTCTGCTACCTGCTAGCATCCTGTGTCGTATCAGCGCTCAAGTCTCGCCTCAATGTCACCTCACAGGGCGGCAGCGGGAACCAGAAATACGTCACACGGACTTTTCCCATCATTCCTACTTAGCCGTCGCGTTTTCGCGCGCTCGAAAATTTTCACTTTTCGTTGAATCGCGAAAAATAGATATCGTCATTCGAAAATCTAATCGCGTGAAATGCGTACTCCAGGAGTAATAATCTTTCGATTTAGGCAATAAAAAATAATAGGAAACCACCCTATTCGTTTTATGTCTTTGTAACGCTTTCTGTACGCCCGCAGCAGTTTTTTATGTATCGCGCGGAGTTTCTTCGTATTTCACTAAGTTCATCGACTAAGACTGTCTACACCGGATGCCAAATGCTCGCTGCATATTGAAGGTGTGGCCGGACGAGTGCAAAAACGGGGAGCTTTAAAAATTCAGTTTTCTAACGGACGACAGATGAACACAATACATACCTTCAATGTTCCTAATCATCTCTTGAGTTAATTTAATTTGTCATTGAAATCTTAGTTATATGTTGTTGAAAACTTACTTCTCGCTGATGATGCCAACAGTTTAAGCGAAATCAGTTGCTAGTCAGGGAATTCTTCTTCGATTTTCGGGTTTGGTTGCGTCTCGTAGCATTGAGCTCCCCCTTGCAATTGGCATCGTTAGGAAATTGAGTGTCTTGGTGATTAGGCTGGAAATTCCGTCTCTCTTCCTGTGATGTTTGCCTACTCGTCCTCACTATTTTTAGGAATCCAACTCGTAAGTTGGTTAGGGTAGGTGAGGGTAGGGCTCACCCCAGAATAAGCTATAGGCATATGAAATCCACACATTCAGGATTATGGGCCATTTCCTTTCCTTGAGTCACCTTGAAGATGAAGGATTTCTTTTAGCTTGTCCGAAGACTTTGAATTACGTCATATCTTCATATTTTATCATTTGCTCGCAGGCCGCCGGCGGTTCTCGGGGAGGATATTACCAAGAGAAGTGGGAATCTATGGTCACATAGTAGGATTTTATTTTTGTAAAGGGGCAAATCTGGTATGCTGACGGAATACAGGTATCGATTTCCTTATACCGCGCATGGGATCAGCTTACACCCCTCTCCACAACATTGATTATTATGTGTGTATGTAGTGAGTGCGTTGACCAAAAATGCCCTGTGAACGCATGCCCCAGTAAAAAGCTTTGCAATGACAGGATGAGTAGGGAAATTTAGTTTTATCGGAGAAATGTTTTCCTCTTTAGAGTGTCAAGATGGGTGCATGCCCGGCAGTAAATCCAAACACAGACGTTATATAACGTAGCGTGACAACGATATTGAGAAAACGACACAAAGGACAGGTCGGACTAAACCAGAAGTACATTACGGGCTTTTAGATCATGAGTTTCATCTACGTACAGACTTTGCTAGGGATCCGTGCAGCCGTAATGAAAGGCACAACGGACAGACAAACAGACTTCCTCTTTTATGTACATAGAAGAGGGACGTGAAAATATTTTCCGGTTCGAATATGTATCCTGTGTCGCTATGGAAGCTATCTATGCTGAACTGTTACGTAAGTGTTCTTAACCTAGCACGTAGCGTCCGAGTTTATTTGCGGCTCCCTACATTAGCATAAAATCTATGAATGATATGGTTGTCCTTCATTAAGCAAGCCAAGGAGAATTCGCTTCGCCTATTGTCACTTTTTCACAAAAAAAGTACCTACTTCCATACATTCCTTCGGTCTTCAATGGGTTCAGACTGTAATTTTGGAGGAGAAACCATATTAAATCAGCTGTTACCATGATAACTTTGTGTTAATTGTATCTCACAATCACAAGAGGAAGCAACAGTCGAAAGTCTACGAATAAATGTTTCGCTACGAAAGCCTACGATTGAAATCAACAGCTTATGCATCTACCTAAAGTTGTTTCAATTGCTTAAATTGCCTACCCATTTTCATGCAATTGCATCGTTAATCCATCTTTTTTTATTCAAAAAGTAAAAAAATCACATTTAACTTCGTACAAAGGATAAAGGCTGAACTGACTGTGGCTATAAATTGATTGTATCTTGAAAACATTTAAAACTATCTTTTGCATTCCCCAAATTCAACAATCAACAATCGTCTTTATCGAAAAAGTCATCACAATCAAAAGCATTCCTCCGCTAAGGTATGTTTCAAGATCACCACAAATTGAATCAAAATCATAGCGCAAACAGTCACTTGCAAAATAATTTCAACATCAAAAAAATTTTTAACGCCCTCCATTTTCCTCGGTTACCAACATACTTCCCTCTTCGTCAGTATGAAGCATTCGATTGAGCCTAAGTTTGGGTTCACTCACTCTCGCCGCCTATTTATTTCATATTATTCTTCTCTAGACCCTATGCGTTCGAGATGTGGGTGTGGAGAAGTGGACGGAGAGGATGAGGAACGAGAAAGTGCTGGACATGGTTTCTTAGTGAAGAGGGGATGTTGAAAACAGTGTTGGAGGGAAGAATATTAGGTAAACGAGGGACAGGAAGGAAAAGAATAGACTTTTTAGATAGAATGAAAGAGTGTAGGCCTTATCGTGAATTAAAGAAGAAAGTCCACGTAGGAAGGGTAAATTACCAGAACAATTCTTGAATATTCCATTTAAACCTACCTTAATTGGTTGGATATTTAAAAAATTATACTTTCTTCTCTATCTATCCGCCACTACGAGAGATTCCAAGTATAACGCTCTTTTCTACCGTCTCGTATTTACCAATCCACGTCTCAAAAACAAGTCTTTTCTTCACAAACCATGCAAGGATAATGGCTATTAATAACTAGTCCATTTTCCACAACTTCAATGTCTTCAGCATTTAACTCATGGCGACCCCATCAATGTCTCTGTTTCAGGACTTGTAAATTTTTCTAGATGTCGTTCCAACTGCGTGGAAGATATTGATTTTACTTCAAGTTGTAATACCAAATCATGGTGATCGAAACGCACCAAGCAATTACGAAAGACTTTCACAGCATTTCATTGGTTTTAGTATTTGTCCGTAGATCAACTACTCAATGTATGGTTCTATTGGATGAGTAGTAAAAGATAACTATACATAATAGGACCTGAGTTTCGAAAAGTAATCGTATTAGGAACAGAGAATGAATTAATAGTAGTCCATCAGACGCACAGGATACAATATAATGACTCTTAGATATTATGTCATAAGATGAGAATAGTGAACTCGGCATAGAGGGAGGAGCGTGGTTGCTTGGTGGGTAGAGTGCTTGGAGAGAAGATCCTGTCATGGATCTTTTATTTGCTTGCTTAGATCAAAGGTTCCTGGTTCAAATGATAGGTGAATCCTTCCACACTCTCTTAGAGAAATACTCTAAGAGCGAGGTGGTTCGGGAGAAGATTGAGTCCTGCTCCCCTACTCTGAATATGTCACGCATCTGTGGTTTAGATGGGGTGCGCTCTACCCCCACCTATCTAAACTATCATCCGGTATTCATTGCTGCGAGAGTAAGTAGGCAAAAAACGCAATGTCGATTTCAATAAGCCTTTGTACGATCAAAAATAACTTGATATTTTTATTACTCTTTCAAGCAATTCCTCAACCCATAGGTTGGTTAATGGAAAATCTGCGTCTCCATTAGAATGTATTGAATAAAATAAAGTAGGATACTATTTGAGAATCTTTTTGAGATAGGTGTGCGGACTAATTAATTAGTACAGATGCACCATAAACAACCTTAAACGCTAAATCACATGGCTCTTCACATTAAATGGGCTTATGAAAGAATTTCAGTCAAATTTATTATCTGTAGATAAATTACTCCTAAGTAACGGACTCTTTAACTTCAGAAGTAACTCTTTAATGGATGTTATTTTGTGCCAAATTCTAAAAATATCTGAATTTGTCCTTAATTTAATAAATAACATCCTTGGATGAGATTGCTGATACGAACCTGGTCCGGTTATTCATTCAAATGTTTTAGTTAATTTGGCAGTATATGAGAGGATTATGAATTCTGCCCTTAATTGGCTTAAGTATATACTGAAGTTTACTATAATCCATATCGAATATAAGTGCCCTACCTTGATATACTTGTACCTACTGAGAATTGCGAGTACATTAATCTGATATTTGCTTAAGTGAAATTTATGGTTAACCTTGTGAAAAGAGTAGTTTATAAAACATACTGTATATTAATATAATTTTTGGTTTTCTCCCGGCGAACAATTGCAGTGAAGTTTTCTCGGGTTTCACACCGGGTCAGGTCCTCCATTTCTCTGATTTATTCCCGAATCCCTGAAGACGATGGGCGAGTTGTCCATCGAAACGTTGGAAGGAGAAATGGAGGACCTGACCCGGTGCGAAACCCGAGAAAACTTCACTGCATACTGTATATTAGTTCACTATGTACTTGGGAGTAATTTTTATTAATTTTTAATTACAGAACTTATAATTCGTTTATAGTTTTTAAACAAGTGTTAGCCAATTTTGAAAAATCATTATGGTTTATGATTCTTTGAATTGTCTATCAATGAACAAATAGGCACATAAATAAAATATAGTTGATCATCCAAATCATGCAACAATTCTTTATCGTCAATTCTTTTATGTGTGTTGCTTTGGTAAATGTGAATGAGAAAGTGTACAAATATATTTATGAGAATATGAGGGGAGAAATATTGAAAGAATATTTCGAAAAAAATGGCTTCTTATTTAAATGGTTTTGTTATAATTTTTTAACTTTCTAAGTTAAGAAAACGTAACTAATTCTTGTGAATACTGAATGTATGTCATTTCTCCATTATTCTTTTATGACTTTTTTTTTATTTTCCTTAATAACATTATCTGCTTTAACTTATTTCTAATGAATGGCTGCTCCTTTCTGAGAACATTTCTAATTAATGGAATATTTTATATAATTATTTATATATAAAAATGGCTTTTTCACTTTCAGTTTCTTCTCATCACTACTTGCATTTTGTTCATAGATACATCACCCATCTTAAATACTGAAGTTAAAATTATAAAAATGTTACCACTGAGTTAAAAAATAAAGCCATTGCATACTGGCGAATGTGATTCTCATCTTTTACTTGTAATTTAATGCAAAGCTATTTCGAGAGCATTGTAATGCATAAGGGTTTTCGCCTTGGGCTTGTTTTTCTCTCTGTTTATGACGTTGGAATTAGATTAAATGCCTTGAAAAAGCAGTTAACAAAAAAATTAATTACATCGTCAAAACGATGAAGGAATTCATTAAGAGATCAGGTTTTACCGGACGGTTAATCCCGTTTCATTTTTTACGTGCCGAAAGAGATAAGGTGAAATGTAATGTTGGGGCCGCGCTTTTAATCTGTCTCACAATTTAATATTAGTCACAAAGACTGATCTTGTTTGTAAAATCTCAACATGCCGTCTAGTTTGTCGGGATTTTAAAAAGTATATGCAGTAACAGGAATGCTGACTTCATTCTGTCACTTTCAAACAAGTTAGTTATACGCACTGTGGTCATTTCATTTGAACCATATTTTATTTGCCTGATTTTTTATTTCAGTTGTGTTGATTTTAGATCATTTTACTCCAAAAATCAGATCGTAGCTTGTTGAAAAATTTTCTTAACAAAATGGTGACACGATGGAAAGATTGGCGTGTGTACGCCGCGAAACCTTCCTGAATTGCTTCTTTCCGCCAGTTGGAAGTCATTAGGTAGACGTAGCTCGCTCCAATTTTGACCGAACACTTCGTGAACATTTGGTTTCCCTTATCTCGCACACCATACGCTGAGCATAAGGTGTCTGCACAGATTTCTGTTTGCCAACCCATTAGTTTGCGACGGAAGAGAATGGCGAAAAATCAGTAGCGCATCTCGTGACATCTTGTATTCTTGTTCGTGTTTACTCGGAAATTTCTCCGTCGCAACAGACTGAACATCCCCAAAGCTTGCTAAATGCGAGAAATTTGCTTTTATGTCAACTTTTCCGGAGATAAAGGGAGTCCAATATGCCATTTGTTGGCTGAATCACGATCACCAGCCACCTATAACGGGTGAACGACAACTTTCTCTTCAAACACCGCTCTGATTGTGCCAGGAATATGTGTTTATTTTATTTGAGAAACGATTGACATCAGGAGGCTTATCTTTATTTGCTTATGAGTACAAAACATCGAAATGATGGTGGTTTGATGTCCGCCTCGGCTTTCAAAAATCTACTCCCTCCAAGGATGAGATTTCTGGTTTCGCTCTATCCATTTATTGATGCGTGGTTTTATTTTCCGTCGCGTTTACACAGAAACTGATAATATAGTTTTACGGAAATGTTTGTTTTTCATTCAATAATGTTTTATTCACTTTCAATTCGATCAATGCTTCTTTAAGCATGAAAAATGTTTGTATTGCTAACTTCCCCGATCGTTAAAGCCCTAGGTGATTTCAACGGTATTCCATCATCTAATGTTTCGAGATCCAAATCTATTGTGAGAAAAAATGGAATTTTTGCAGAAAAAATATAAGTGAATGGCCGTATTAACTTATGCTTTTCCATAAACCTCACTGAAATCTAAATACCTCACAGTTTCTCTATATCAAAAAGCTTCGGGATAAGTACATATATACGGCGTGCTCGACAGAATACGGCTATGTTACATTTCAATCGATGTAAAAAAGGCATTTTAAATATTTATTTGGAATGAATTCAATAATTCGGGATTATTGACAACTATGTGAACACTTTTTGCTGAATGAGCTTAATTACAATTATGTTTTTTCTTATTGCTTTACTATATAGATTATCTTCGTAAAAAAGTAATACTTTTCGACAACTTCGTGGCACATAAATAAGAGCATTGCATAAATGATAGGAAGTATACCAATACAACAATAACCCATTGTTAAGAAAGGGAATTATTTTTTATAAATTAGTATTCACGGACTGAGCCATTAAATACCTCAGTAGCTATAAACATCACATGATATCTAAGGAATTCAGGATATAAAAACCTCTATTCTTATAAATTAGCTATCATATTTAGCCGTTGCGTTGGTGGGAGACTTATCTGCCATAAAAATTTAAGTCTATGGACGGCACAAATACGGAAACTTATAATTTAGCCCGTAGTGTACATTTCTCACACTATAAGTATATAGTTGCATAATTAAGTATCAATTTGGTGCGTATACTCTTTGTAGAATAATTCCCGCAGTAATGCATCGTGCATTTTTCTGGAATACATTCCTTAATCTTTATCGTGATTAAATTAAATGGACTTTCTTTGAAAATAGTTCAAATACATGCATTTATGTGGCCACTTCATTTAGAACTCAGAAGCTGCTCGCATAACTTGTATCAGGATAGTCCCAAATTAGTATTGTCTTTCATCATTAGTGGCTATTTTTCAGTTACTGTACTTAATCTGAGTACATCGGTACCGAACGAAAACCTATGTTCTTGTAGCTAGCAATAAAAATAACCTAAAATGCTCTTTATCCTCATAATGTTCCCTTTAAGAGTCAAGGTTGCATTATCCGCCACGAGGTTTTTATAAATGGCTGGTAGCTGCCGAGCTGGCTCAGAATCATGCGATAGCGTGGTAAGCAACTGAAGCAAGGCGATAAATTGATCCGCACGTTTACCGTAGAAGACCGCGTCCGGGATGCATTTTGCGAAGAAGTTCAATGGGTGTGGCGGTGTTATGTTAGCACCACTAAATATAGATTCTTTGATTGAGTGTAGATCAAAATAAGGGCTTTGCAAATTCGGTATCTCTGATGATGTAAATGAGATATCTATTATTATGCCGTACTATAGTATAAGGCAAGGTCTATAAACTGCGGCCCGTAAGCCAGATGAGGTCCTCTCTTTCAGCCTGTGGAGTCCTTTATATACGGGAAAAAATACGAAATTGACCTAAATCCTGCCAAAATAATCCGCTGCTTACCTGGACGTTATATTTTAAAGAGTAAAAATAGAAGAAAAAAATATACATTAATTTTTCCCTATTGCCTAGTGCTAGCTTTAGGGGGAACGGCTGCTATCCCTTGTAATGTCTGGAAGGATTGAAAAGTTATTAATTTTTATGGTGTTTTCCAATGTAAGTTTTTCTTTCGCCAGCTTAATTGAAGAGTTAAAAAATAATTGATGCATATCTAAAAGCCACTTGTCTACGCATCAGACCTCAGACGAATTATTTATAAGATGCATTGCATATCATCAAGGTGTCGTGATTAGTAATGAACCGACTCCCACCCCAAAAAATAGGCCTTACACCTTCTCAATATTTGCAATATAGCATGCCCACTGGTGAATTGTAGCATTGAAAAGTTATGAATTTGATAGATCATATTATTAGTAGGGATGGACGGATCCAGGATTTTTATCGGATCCGGATTCAGATCGGATCCTTGATTTTCGGAGCCGGATCTTTCGGATCGGATGTTTTCGGATCCAAATGCATTTTCAAATTCCTGTCGCTGAGATTCCCTCGATGATTGTTCAATCTCTTGGGAAGAGTCACACTATGTGCCAGTCGTATTTTGCTATTTATTTTCCACGGCTGAAATTCTCCTTCGTAACCTCTGCGAGAGCTTTCAAACAAAACGGTTCATGAGTAGGACAATAATCGCATGCGACGGCGCATTCGAAGAGAAAGTCGGAACTCTTTCCACCCTTATTGCGCATTGCATTCACTGAAGCTATTATTCAAATTCGGATCCAGATCTGATGTCTTCCGCGACTTTGGATCCGATGTATCAGATGAAGGGCAATATCCGCGGATACTTAGATCCGAGGTATCCGATCCGACCATCCCAAATTATTACTAATATAAATGTCGGTTTAAAGCCATAGTCGTAGCTTATTTCTAGGAACAAGTAATTCGGATCTCTTTGCTGTCAGATTCGCTAGTGGTGACTTTAGCAAACCCATTTGATTGCTCGGAGGATGACAGCACATTTAAAGGCCGACTGGTGTGGAAACTGCACGTGGAAACACCTCTCAAACTATGAGTCAGTTTGGCGATGTAGGTTGATAACCCAGAGCGGTCCCTTACATTGGTACGCGAGGGGCGGCTGACGTCAGACTCTAGGTGAGTAAAGATTCTCCCGGGCTGTTGCGAGCACAGTCGTAGAGAAGACAGTACTCGTGTCTTAACCTGCGTTAGCATGTCCGACTATCAATAGCCACGTCACCAGTGTTTTTAGACTCAGTGAAAGAGCTTGCTGTCGATTATATATCGTCAGTTACTCAATATTTTGCTCCGTCAGACGTGAATGAAGAAGCTTAACGTTGCAGGTAATATGTGGTTTTCCGCCGTTTCCAACAGAGTGAGATTTAGATAAAAATTGATCGTATGATTCCGACATGTGGCTCGCGACAGTTGATCGGGTGAATCTTGCAACTTTATTGTGTGTAATGTATTTCTTTAATATTATTCTGAGATTACGTTTCGTTTTGACCGCTCTAAGTGATTGCTTGTGCAAAGTTGAATTTAAAAACAATCTTGGCTACTGCCACGGAGGGAGTTATTAAATTTATTAATACAAGATGTTTTCTTTTATTTTTCGGGCAAATATCGTCTACAAAGCATGATAACGGGCTTCCACTCGTAGTTCAAATTATTACCTTACGCGTTCCGTTGTATACGTACCGTTCGCCATTGAGCTGGATGTATGCCCTGTTTACTTAAAGTTTGGAGGGTGTAATATAACTCATATCCACTTTAGCCATATTTCCCATAGATTCTTGAGCACTGCAATGTTGAAATTATGTTCGTAGTAAAATGAGAATAAAATTTTGGGGAAACTTATAACGTTGATAAGTGTGAAGCTTTTTTATTTCGTACTTTCGTTCCTATCCTGGGGATTTTATATTTAATTGGTGAGCCACACATAGCCATTATGCTTCGAAAGGCTAATGGTCGAAACAATCGCTTTCAGTGTTCAAAAATTCTTGCTACGCATTGTTTGAAGTCATTTGGCGTGGTTTATCGTTAAATGTGTTTTATATTATGGACCATAGCTTTAGTGCTGGTCATAACCTCCTTTTAGAATTCTCCTAAATGTCATACTGTTTACCGTTTACCACGCGCTTAACGTTATTATCCCTATCCATGATAACGGTTGTTTTATTTACTGGATTTTAGATCAAAGCAATATTTCCTTTCCAATCCTTATGTCCTTACGTGAACATTCCGAATCTGCGAATTTACATGCCTGGAGATGTTTTACTCAAGTTGAAGAAGACCTCATTGTCTAGCGAACTGTTTCTTCTTTGCACCAAAATTCTTTATTACGAACGTAATATTCACTTTAAGGTCGTGAGTCAGTGGGGATGGTAAGGAAGATATTCTCAGGCTTCTTAAGTCAGCAAGGTCGTCTTCTTGTATGTTAAATGCTTAGGAGAGATATTAATGGAGTTCTTAGTCTCATTGGCTGGGCATTTATAGGCCCAGCCAATGAGACTAAGTAATCTCAGTAATTAGCAATCAATTTATTATTCAATCTATATTCATTTGTGAAATCCATGATGTCTGTTGAAAGTATGCTGTTTTATTGAAGGTAATTATACCAATGGAGCTAACTTTTTTAGATGATTTTGAGCAATTTTCTTTTTATATTTTAAATTTGAAAAATGTCTTTTTGAATTGAAAAATGTCGTTCATCCGGAATAATAGTTTCGGGTATTTTGTACACTATATCAATTCGCATTTGGACCCTCATCTCTTCTGGAATATTAAGTCAATTTTTTTCATAATGAACCTGAAGGCTCTGTACTATAAATGTAGCTTTTGAAATCGTATTTGAGGATTTGCGAAGTTAGCCATGCTATTTCTACCGTGTTTTTGTTTCCCCGCATTTTATACCGAATTATTTTGACTAATTGGTACGCATTTCTCAGCAACGATCCTAAAACTGTACAGTTTCACCCCGAACTCCTTTTTAGTCACTCTGTGGAAGAACTTGATACACCTGCCAAATATAACTGTCGCAGATTGTAATGAATTCCTTCCTTTTTAATAACCGTGGCCTCCATGCAATGAGTATCAAATTCGATGAAAATGTGAAGCATATTTTTAATGTCAGTTAGGAAGTTAGGATATTCGGATGACGTCGCAGGTAAGCCGCAGACCTACTTAAGCTTCGATGCCTTGCATTATCAAGTTGGAGTATAGGTCAGCTCGATAATAAACAAGGCCTTACTGAGCGTGGGTGGGGTCAAGGGGTTGAAAGCCCTCCCCCGAAATAATAGAGGGTTGCGGTATTCAGTGCACCTATTCCAATCAACCTCAAGAAATGTACTCGCTCCTTAAAAGAACCCCCAGAAAAATGTTTCTAGCACCGGCCAACATAACAAATAATGCGTATAAAGTGTAATGCGTAAAGACATTTTATTTTAGCTTACTAGTCTATTTATATTGGGGGATCGGTTTGTTTTAGTGGCTAGAGTGTTGGCTTTCCACCCGGCGAGCTCGGGTTCAAATCCCGGCAGTGCCAAATTTTCAGATCCCTAAATGAGTGCTGTGTGGAAGACATTTCAAGCGCATCACTCCGTCCGTCGCCGTTAAGCCGTGGTCCCCTTGGCGTCTTTCGTTAAGAGCCAAGGTTCTTAGAGTAAAGGTTGCCTCATTCGCGACTCGGGCTCCCATTGGCTTGACGTCACTGTAGACCCAACTTCCAGCGCCATTTCAAATTCTAGCCTTTCCGCGGGCGTAACTGCTTACCGCAGCGAGTTCTTGAAGTTACCCTCTATCGAACACTATAAGCCGAATTTTAAATTGAATGCCGATTCATGAAAATAATGATGTTAAGATTTAAAAAAAGATAAATTCGTGTATTCAGACGCTATAATATCCTGATGAAGTGATGAAATGGGAAGGTGTGCGACTTAATTCCGTGTCCACACTTCCTTCCTGTAACTCTCAAAACACTGTTTTCCTTGCTACTTCCGCAATATAATTTAAACTTAGATTAATATGGCTGGAAGGAAAATACGCAAAAAAAGAATTAGTTGCTTCAAAAAATTACAGTTCCGCCACTTTTTAAATAGTATTTATGCTCGTTTTCATTCCTCGCCGGGCTTTGAAAATATATAAGATAAAGAAAATTATGCAAGAGGACATTGAAATCCTTTACTTCAATGGGAAGAAAGAAATAAGTATATAGAGTGAAAAGAGTTGTAAATTTACCGTTATTAACATTTTCAAATCATTCGTAAAAGGAATTCAAAGTAATCATACGTTAAGCAAAAAATCATACAGATGAAACGGGACTGACTTCAATATTACGCTGAGAGAAATAAGAATTCCCCGGTAAAATAATTTCTAGAAATGGAAAATGAACCACCAACAATTGCCGTTATCAAAACAGCACCATAGTTGACCGCTTGAGTGGAGAACAGCCTTCGAATCCGAGGACTCTTCTCTATCTTAAATCCCACAGAAAGTTTCCACTGTAGCCTTTGGTCAAAAAACCAAAAAGAAAAATATTTCATGGCACCAAAAAGCACTGCAGGAAAGAAATTCGATAATTTTCAGTGACAATTACTGAAAAAAAAACTTAATGTATATCAGCTATTTGGTCGATCATAAGTCTGTTGTAGAAATTTAGCTCCACCGTCAAGGTTCATTTTGAAGAGGGTATAAATAATAAGACTCAAGAATTTGTGTAAAAGGATTTACTGAAAAAATTTTTAAATCATTTTAGTGGCACTACCAAAGTTGCTCTTCCTTGTTGCATTTTTTTGTTCAAACATTTTATTCTTGTGAGGACCCTCTGCTTGGCGTAACATTTACTAATTGCTTTTTCTAAGTTGGAGATACAGCACAGAACATTGGTAATTTGTTGAATTAGTCCTAATTAGAGGGTAGAATCTACTTCATTGCAGTTTGCAGGTAAATAAATATGAACGCGAAAGAGGACATAAAAATATTAAATGGTTTGACTCAAGTCAACATTTATAAGTTTATAAAGGCTATTCTTAACCAATTTACTAGTTCGAGAAAAATATTATGATTAAAATTAACGTAAGTTTCTTTTATGTGAACTAAGATTTAACACTTGATTCCTGATACATATTTTTATGCACGCTAAAAATTTTCTGCCCCTAAATTAATAAACAATTTTGCGAAACCGTGGCCTCGAAAATTTCTCAATAGCTCTCAAAGGCAATACGAAAGGACTGAAATTTGCAGACTTAGTACTAGAAATTTGTTTACCTGATATCTTACCATTGGCACACGATGTTACTCATAGCATACGAGGTAAACGATGAATTTGCAAAATAGTCCTTGCATGAATGAGTGCGCGAGAAATATGAGTTCAATTTGTCCTAAAAGGGTAAGAATTCCTGATTCTCCAATGCAATAGGGGCATCTAAGTTCTTGATTACGAAATCTTTAGCATATCCACTTAGTTTGTCTGACTGATTCACTTTCACCACTTTTTTCACATGTGTGGGGGGCGAGACACGGTCAATGATTCGATTAGTTAATATATACAATAAAAAGATTTTTCAATTTAAGCATCCGCCTGTGATATGAAGGCCTGTTTACACGGTACATTAACACGTACGGGTTAATGTCTAAATGTATGAACGCGAGAAAGAACGCCAAAATGCACCGTGTAACCACCAAAATTGTGCGAATGCATGCACAGAAAATAGAACCTGTTCTAATTTGGTTCATGCATTCGCACATGTTCCGTTCCGGTCCACAATAATCATTCACGCAAACGTACATTAAGTCGTACGTGTTAATGTATCGTGTAAACAGGCCTTGAGACATTCCGTCCAGCTTTCTTCGTTTTCGACAAGCTGTTGGAGCATGTTGCCACAGTACAACGGGAGCCTGGCATATCCGACGATTAAAGGCGCTCTTCACCCACAAAAAGTTCGTCTTATGAGTAGTGGATTACAAAGGCGATTTCCAGAGAAATTGCAGGAAATGTGTTCAGATTCGCGTTAAAAACAAGGCGGCGCAAGGTCTCAGGAACTTATTCTTTCTCAATTTCTAGCGTGCAAACAATGAAATGGCTAGGATCAGCTGGGATACAGGGTCTACAGTGACGTAACGGGACTTCTGCTGGCGCATGCGCAGTTACGAATGAGGCAACCTTACAGTCTAAGAACCTTGGTTAAGAGCAGGCTAATGCCGACGCCGGGTTTCTCTCCACCCTTCCGTACCTACCCTTCCCTCATGGCGCAAAATACCTCAGCCATCGGTCGCCTCCTCCAAATACCATACCATATCTATTTCTATAGCTGGTAACATTTGACATTTGGCCCACCATCACGCTATAGTGACGTAGTTATAGTCTATTCATTTTATGTCTGCCGGGCCCGGACACTCTTGGATGGCTTCGCTGATTGGGGAGGGGTAGTACCGAGAGAGAGAGGAGGAGCGAACATAGTGTTGCCAAATGAACAGCGCCGCCCTACCTTGTCACTGACAACGTGTGTGTCATCGGTGGTCACAGGTATTTTGGCCTCGGCGCCGAGACAATATACCAAGGCCCTTATATACTGGTTACTAATCTTCGGCTCAATGTTGTTGCCTTGACTGACGCTCCCACCCCTCAAACCCCTCCAGAGAAACTCTGGCGCGCAGTGGCGCTGCCACTAGGGGAAATATGGAACTAACTGCGGTCTCGGCGGCGGTTCGAAAGCAAATCGGGACGAGATGGAGTGATAAGAGTCGGATGTGGACGAATTATAGGAGGAACGATTAGATTCATTGAATAATTTCACCATGGAAATGCGCTATGGGCTGTAAATCACTAGTTCCTTAGTTTCGGCGGGTAAATAGGACCTAGTGAAGCCAAAGTAACAATAAATTTATCTGCATTAGGGTTTTACCTAACTCTCGGAATTTTCTGATTAAATGCTATGATCGAAGGCGGCGGCAGTTGGAAAAAAACATATAGGTACATTAAAAGGCATTTCTCCCGTTAACGGCCATTTTACACCGTGCACATAATTGCACAAACTGATGAATTTACTAAGGCGCTGTCAAAATAACATCGTGCAAAGCGATAAAGTGCTAGAACGAATACATGCAAGATGGTGAAATAGCCCCTATTCTAATTTCATTGAAATATCCGTGCAATTGCACGCCAGATGGAGATAGAATAAGATCTCGTGATGGCCACTGCTAGTCTTCTTTACAGAGTGAGTCAACACTTCCAATGGTCATTTTAACAAAACACAACAAAGAGTCACTCTCTCGTCGCCTAGGGTCCGGTCTCCCAGATGCCAACGTATGGTGAGGATATGATTGATCAGTTCACCTTACGCATGCTTATATAGAGTTATGTTATGCAAGCAGTTACATAACATACAGGGTGAATTCTGAAAGTGATGCAATTGAATAACCCGTGCCACCCCAATTGGTTGGAGTGGGATCAAACTACTTGGAGTAGGAGGAATGGACTCTAATCATTGTTGCAAGACCAATCTGATCGCTTTCTAAGCTATGGAAGGACGTAAGTTATTATAAACCCCCCCCTTGGCCGACCTTGTCAAGGAAAAAAATGGAATCAACAGTCGAGCAAAGTTTAAGTTTTATGCTAAATATCTTTAGGAAACGAAATAAGTTGTGAGGCTTCTAGCGACTCTGTTCTGCCCTACTCACAAGTTTTGAGGGAGTTAAAAGCCTTTACAATAATAATAATATGCCTTTATTCAGGCGAGGTTGAGACTATGAAGTCCCCTCTTCCACCTATTGAAGGGCTCCTTGCCACAACATGCTACGAATCCACACCCTGGTTCCTGGCCAAACACCAGATTCGTATGCTGCCTCACCTGTAGTCCGGAGGTCACCCCATCAGATATTTTTGTGCAAGTTAGGATTAAGGCAGCCCTGAAATGAACCCATTCTTCATCCATAGAAGAGATACAAACAGCCATGAAAAAGACCTTACGAGAAGCCTCCGAAGAAACCTCCTTGGGCATGTACTCAGTCACAGCACAGTCGCTGGAAAAAATGTGCAGAGGCCTAAAGACAGTACTTAATCAATTTCTTATTACTCTAAATTAATGACACAATATCCAGATCACAAAGGAAATATAGTTAATTATTAACCTATGCTATTCAATGTCTCTTTAGAAGTGCACCCTATAACATTTATTGAATTAGAAATATAGAGCGGCTGTAAAATATACAAGACCATTTCAATGCACTACTCTCCAGTGTTGGGAAAAATCTGAGAGAGTAAAAAGTTCTCTCTTATCTTTTGGAAATAATCACTAGGATTACCTCTATCAGGAAAAAAACACCTTTTGAAGCTTACCAACATTTATTTCCGAGAAAAATTGATAAGCAAACATTTTCAGGTATACATTCTATCAAAAGGAAGTAAATTTCCACATCAATTCGTCAAACAACATCTCTCTATAATGTCATGAAACAGACAGCCATAAAAAGCATCAATTATTCTCCTGAAAACGGATTAAATAAAAGCTGACTGTAAGTTCTTCATTTGAATTCTAGTAGGAAACAGCCACCATAGGTGTTGAATATTGAAGTCCACTGATGAATCATCTTAAGGAACAGCCTTCAAGGAGTTTCACAGACATCATATTAGCTGATAGAACAAATAATAAAAAAGGATTAGTACAAGTATAAGGGCTAATAACAAAACCATGATAAGAAATTTAAAATAAAAAATGTCCAAAATTTAAGAAATTAGACCATGGCATTTAAAACATATTAAGTCACAAAGAACACAAATATTAGTAATGTGAGTGAGAGTAAATTATTGAATAAACTGAATAAGAATAGGAAAAAAATAAATATTCAGGCTTACAATTAGATAATGATCAATAAACAAAATTAGTTCACAAATTTGGCATTTAAAGTAATGATTTCTTAATGATTTTATAAATAATTAAATAGTCATCCATGAATTCCTAAAAGTCAAAATGTAAAATTCATAGCATGAGCTAAAAAAATTGAGCCATCAGCAGTAAACACTATCCCACTGAAAGCGCAAGTTTTATTAGAACACATTTCCCAAAACTACATCACATCAAATTATTTTCACAAGTTCATGGTTCACTGGTTTCATAAACCAGTTTATCATGTGGAAATATGAACAATAATGAGTCCTTCTCTAGACTGTGAGAATGGAATTGAGAAGCAGGATAGATGCAGGTGAAATGTATCTCATGATCCAATATATAATAGATTTGCCAGTGATCATTTTAAAAACCTGGAATTTGCTAGAGATGAGAACATGGCCCATAAGGACATTGCCCCATCTCAAGCTGAGTCAACCACTTGTTTGGCTCATGTTATGAAAAATGATATTTCAGCTCAATTAGAATTTTCATAATGCTGTGGTATTTTTTTTCATATAGCTTAAAAAGTATGCTTCAAGTACATATACCTAACATTATTAGCAAATTTTTTTCAACTAAGTTACAATTTTTTCACCTTTTGTTACGTACGGGACAAGGGTGTTACGTACGGGACATTGTACACTTCAGGCTAAAAGTTATTGAAAGCAGGCAGAGTTAACATGGTCAAAAACACATTTATCAGAAAAGGTTGTTAAGCCAATTACAATATAAGAAGATCATATGTTTATAAGCATTATTTTCTTGATCAATTAACTTGTATTTGCTTAGCTTAATTATAATACAATTAAGGTATAAAAAAATTATACAGCTACTTTAATCTTGTTACCATGGTATTATTAAAAAAAAAACAAGGAGAAAGATACCAGAGTTCATAATTTAAGATCTTTACGGTTAAATTTTCCATCGTCTTTTTTTGTTCAACACTATAGGAGGAAAAATAGCTTTAATCACCTCTGTCTCTCTATTGTATACAATACAATCGGGCAGCATTGGCCATTAATAATGTTCTGGGGACTGGTGGGTACCATCAGGGGTACAGCTAGGAATTAAGGCTAGAGGAGGTTTTAGGGGCGACTAATAGTGGGGATCTGGGGGGTATGGAATACCTGCCAGGGCAAGCAGGAGGTACGGGGACCCTCCCCCAGAAATTTTTTAAGATAAATGGTTCAAAATGGGGAGTTTTACAGCTTTCTGAGGGATATTTTATTAATCCTTACACTTTTCTATAAGTAATATTAATCCAATTAACTAATTTAGATTTGGGGGGTGATTATGCCCCAAAAACCTCCCCCCCCCCCTCGCTGCGCCACTAGGTACCATGACTGTAACTTACAGTTGCTTCTGTGAGACAATTTCTGTGATTTTGCCTCAAAATAAATTGCCATTATATTGCACTAGAACCCACTGACCTCTGAATTCTGTCTTCACTTCAACAAACAGGTCTAAATTCAAGTTGATATCTTTAAAATGTTTCTCTCCTGAAAAACTTTCATTTGTATTGCATATCACGTGAAAGCTAAGGATATCTGGTGCTGCTTGAACAGTGTCTCAATGCTTTACTTTGATGATGGTATCATTTATATAATCTTCTCCAGCATAATATGCCTTGAACAAACAAATATTGAACAACAATACAATAAAACTTGTCTTTGAACAAACTACTGAAGATTCTGATGCAAAATCCTTGGCAGATTGAATAGAGCATCATTTTCATCCTCACTACTCTTAACATTCAGTCAGTTCTCTAAAATTGCATTCAGGAGAACTGATGTGAGCTTGATTTTTTAGCTTAAGTTGGCCTGCTATTCACTGTCATTTTTTCCCTTTCATACTTTTTCTTTGTCGGTAATATTTTCTCTCCACTTTTTTCTTAATTAATTTATCCTCTTACTTCTTTTTAAGAACCCATCATGATCACTTGCATTTAGTTTACTTCGCATTTTCTTTACTCTAGCAACAGCAGTTGCCTAAGGTTTTTCCACCACCATTTAAATTCTGAAAAAGCATTAAATTTCTTATCTTCAAAGTTTCAGGCATTACTCAGTGGTGCTTATGTAAACTTACTTAAATAAAAATACTTCATGTAGTCCACATTGTTTATTTTCTGACCTTGATTCCCTCCTAGTAATCAGTCACAAAAATAACATATGCTATAATCACTCACGCACTGAAACATGTATTACGTGTTGGCTAAAGGCGACTGTAAATTCTAGTATCACCAAACATCTAATCGAGAACAACTATCCCAGTGATTTCACATCTGAGATCTACCACACACTGAGACAAAAGAAATTAAGTCCCCACTTTTTGTCATGAAGAACTGGAGATTATTGAGGTGACAAAATCAAATGAAATGCAGGAATTAAACAGTCATGATTTACCATTTCATTCACCTTACTTTTTCTAACCTTTTCTACCCGCCCTCTATGCACCTTTAAAATATAAAATTTTACTTGTTCTTCTGTTTACTACAATGCATACTTTCAACCACAGCACCTACTCCTCTGCCACTTTGTCATTTCATGACATAAACTTAATACCTGGCCCTTCTATTAACCAATGCCAAACTCCCCAACCCTGAATGCCCAGAGCACAATTTTAAATTTAAATTTCTGTAGGCCTAGACTTTTCTGGCCTAAATGTAAATAACGCTTCATTTTATGTTTTAGAATTAAATATTATCAAAATTTAGTAATGATATGACATAGTGAATTCATTTTTATGTATATTGCATATTATGTTGTGAAGTGTCCCGTACGTAACGTTACGTACGGGACAGAAAGAAATTGAATATTAGGGTATGTTTAAATTTTATTATTTTTTCACAACATCATAATCATTTAGTTTGACACAAAACCAGTTTAGAAAATTGTATTTTGAGTAGCTGTTTGTCAAGAAACTTTGTGAAAAAATAAATTTATATATTTTATGTTACGTACGGGACAAAGAAACAATCTATGTACTTTTAAACACTGTATTTTACCATTATACTATCGCAAAATTAATATAATTTTGTGATAGAAACTCTTATACTGTACTATATTTTGATATTATAATTACCAAGACACATAAAAATAGCATTTAGTCAAGCATTGATATGGCAACACAACCTATTAAAATGGCAATTTTTGAACAGCTGATGAAGAGACGACTTTGAACCTAGGTTACCTACATATTTAAACATATTTGACTAAAATTCCTAGTAAATACTCATAATATAACCTTATGAGAAGACAATCATGACACAATAAGATAAATATAAAAAAATATTTTTATTTCCAAAAGTTACCTATTTTAGAGGGGCAAGAATAGTACATATTACCAAAAGTTCTCCAGGAGTGTAAGTCAAGTCGTAGTTCACAAAGGTCATATGGAGGTTGTTAGTATGAAGAAAATTTTAAGAACCAAGGTTTGGAGGAAAAGTATGCAAAAAGATGTTGAACAGTGGTGTAGATCCTGCCATGAATGTCAGTTAGTGGCTAGTAGTGACCCACTAGAACCAATAGTACGATCTGAATTGCCATGTCAACCATTGTAAGTTTGTATTTCCTTGGCCCCTAACCATCAGGTGGCAATTTGTTGATAGTGTTAGATTTGCACAGTCCTTATTTGTCTAAAGGCTTGTTCGCACGGTATGGTTTGCTAAAATCTATTTCATCAGATAATGGACCACCATTTAAAGATGCAGGATTTCAGAGGTTTCTGAAAGATTTAAATATTATCCATCATTTTT
This sequence comes from Ischnura elegans, assembly GCF_921293095.1. Lineage (NCBI taxonomy): Eukaryota > Metazoa > Arthropoda > Insecta > Odonata > Coenagrionidae > Ischnura > Ischnura elegans. The sequence continues at coordinate 82,224,054 of NC_060256.1, read as the reverse complement.
CTACACCATATTGGCCCCGGGCAAATGGAGCGGTAGAATGCCAAAACAGGAACATTATGAAAAGATTAAGGATTGCTGGCGCATAAAAGATAAGTTGGATAGAGGAACTTCTGATATACCTATCCTCATATTGAGCCACTCCCCACTTGGTAACAGGTTGCCCACCAGCAGCGTTGTTTTTAGGATGCAAGATTTGGTAAAAAAATTCCAGATTTACAGTTATGTATGCAGGTGAACCTGATATTAGCTGTAATAATTAGAGACAGGGAGTTAATGTTGAAAGATGATGGTAAATTGTATGCTCATTTAACCCTTTAAGGTCCATAAGAAATGTAGCCATAATATTAAAACAAAAATTGCGTTTTTAGGCTAATATTGGTGCGTAGATTCCAAAAATAACAATTTCAAAGTGATATCTCTAATAGTTTATGAGATATCGTCTGGGACATATATGTCCCTATGGACGGTAAGGGTAAAATTCGTTCAAAATGAAAAAATCACGTGTGTTGATTAGGAAATGGTTTATTTTCATAATTTTGGCGAGTGAATTATATTATCTTGTATTTTAAATAAAGTCTTATTCTAAATCTTAACATTTTATACTTATTGCAACATAAATTTCGTCCAAAAATTATTAAAAATAACAAATAAACAAAAAGAAAAACAGAATAAATGAGAATTCAGATGCTTTTCAGGGCATCAATCAACATCCAACATATTAAAATTTCCATTATATTGTTCTTATTAATGAGATTAAGAAAATTGTTTTATATATATTTTTGTTGATAGTTAACATGTCAAAAATACAAAAAAACATAATGCATCATTTTTGCGACTGTGTCCCCCTACACACAGTGGTAACTGATAAAACAATTTCTATCTGTTGTATAACACAAATAAACATGGCATATTCCACACATATTTGCTGTTCGATTTTCAATTTTATTTTTTGCGCATTCTGCGCACCTTTTCCGGCTTGGCATTTTCACCAATTTATGTTCAGGCTGTGGTGCAGGCATACTGTTCCTACTACTACGGACAGGGCCAGCCGGGACACCTCTCTTTCTATTAGAATAGTTTCCTATGAGGAACCTCGCAATGATTTGTCTGTATTGAAGATGCGAAATTGCCTTATAATCAGGATTTGCGCCCTCATTAAGTTGCGTGTGTAAACAATGTGCGTTATTCACTGCAATGTCCAATAGATCGAAAAATATTCTCAAGTAGAACTTAATTTTTGCTTTCCTGTCAATTTCATACGTAATTTCTTTTTGATCCATTAGATCGACCCCACCCATGAACTTGTTATATGCTATTATTATCTCCGGACAAGGAATTTGTATCTTTTCTGCAATTTTTTGTTGTCTCCTGGAGACAGTGCTCGACTTATTTGAATAAATGAAATTTGACAACATTATTACTGATCTGTTGTCCATCCATTTCACGCAAGTGACAGCATTTGCTGATAGCATGTGGCTTTCTCCACGTTTTAATTCTTTATCTGGCTTGAGGTTTTTTGGCATATGTTTCCTGTCACTTCGAGCCGTGCCACATAGGTATATATTTTTTTCTAGTAATCTCAACTGAAGCAATGGTGAGTTGAAGAAATTGTCAATATATATTTCGCAGCACAAGTGCTCAAGGGATTTACTCAGCAACGTTACAACTCCCTCTCCAAGACCATACTCTGGGTCAGTTTTTTTTCCTGTATACAAGTCAAATTGATACAAATAGCCAGAATTTGAATCACATCTGCACCACATCTTAAAACCCCACTTTATAGGTTTACTTTTAATATACTGCTTCATGATGTTGTGACCTTTGAAGCGTATCATATGCTCATCTATAGACTGCTGTTTAGATGGTTTCCGCGCGTTCTGGAAGCATTGATTGAAATGTTTAATCAGAGGCCGAACTTTAAAAGCTCGATCATAATTGGGGTGATTTCTGGGAAGCATATCCTCATTATTTGCTAAATGGAAAGCATTCCTAATGACTTCAAAACGCCTCCTGGACATTATATTGGCAATGTACGGCACTTGCATGTCAGGATCAGAGGACCAGTAGTCCCTAAAACTCGGAACCACATGATACCCCATCACGAAATTCATCCCCAAAAACGCGCTTATCTCTTCGGCAGTGGTATGAAAAGATACCCCCTTTTGTTTCATATAAAGTTCACTTTGTTGAACGATCAGAGCAACCAGTTCGTCAAAACCGCAAGCTTTCCTAAATACATCATAAGCACTGGGTTCTAAACTCAAGCCTACATCTAGGTTTACCGCTCCATATTCATAATAAATTTTTTTCATTTGGAAATGTGATTTACGGGGCTTCCAGGTGAATTTAATGTCTTTGCTTGGGATTATTTTTGAATGGCGTTTGCTTCGTTTTTCTTCAGGTGGGTCGTCAGGTGATGGCAAAGTTGAAATGATAGCAGGTGGGACAGAAGTCGGTATCAATTTTGATTTCACAGATGAGAATGGTTGCGGCGTAGAAGAGGGACCAGCAAGTGATAATTCTGGAATTGGGCGTTCGATGATTATTTCAACGCCCACGTTATCAGAATCTTCACCAAGGAAGCCTAAATCTTCTTCGTCAAGCGGAAGATTGTCTTCATCATCGCTCTCATCAGCAAGCAGAATATGCTCGATAGCATTGTCAGATACGGCGAATAAGCGATCAATTATCGGCATTCTATTCAGTTGGCTAACCACTGCAACGAAGCAGTCCACAAGCGTATTAGCACCGCAATTATTGTAAAATGTATGAACTACATTCGCAAAAGGGGATAAATACTTAAAGTATATTTACTCACCTTGTTACTCTCAGTATCAGGCCACAGCAACACGAAGAGAATCACTCAACCAGCAGATGCTGTTGCGTCGTAGGAAGGTATTCTATGCACAGAACTGCATCAAAACACAGCAGGGGGCAGACTAAAAGTCGAGAACCTTGACCATACATACTCTACAGAAAAATGTAAACTCTATGACCTTGACCGTCCCACTAGAGTGGGAGGAGAACTATTGACACAGAAGAAAGGGGGGATTCGGCACCAGCAAAGCGGTATGGTGTACCTTTTCTTCAGAGGAACCCCAAGCCCCTGTTATAATGTACTTTTTTTTACCCTCCCTCTATTTCTCGCTCCTTATACCAGGCCTAATGCGTTATTTGGTCGAATGTGTCTTTCCCAAGCTACGTCATAGCGCTTACAAAGTAAGAAAAAACACGAGATTCACTGTATGCCTTCTAGAAGGCGAACACAGCCGAAACCTCGAGGGTCTTTACCCCCATTGGAATGGCGCAGAAGTTCTGCACCACGGAGGATAGTTGGGGTCAGCGCCGGCAAGTCAGTATAGCATACATCTATTTTTCTAAGGGGCAACGTCTAGACTTTTATTAATAGTAATACTATCTACGCCATGAAATAAAACATGGAAATATATATATATAATACAAGGCATTTCCCTTCTGCCAGCGAATATGATGCCGAGAGGAGTTTATAATAATACATACCAGCGACAGTCGAAATACTTGAAAACAATACTTCTTATTTGGGACACAGCAAACAAGTTTCCATATCCACAACAGTAAAAAATCAAAAATTAAAACCCTTCTCCATATGTGGAGCATTGTGTTCAACCTCAGTTACCGTTCAGGGGGTAATAACATCGTTAGCCATTCAGTTACTATATACTAGTTTTCATGAAAGAATACCAAGTCTCGCTCCCTTATAATCCATAGGGGCTCCCTTATGGTCCATAGGGACATATATGTCCCATTGCATAAAAACACTAATTTTGTCAAAACTAAAGCACAAATGCGACGTTTTTGGCTATAGTTCCACAGACCAGATACATATAAAGGATAAACCGAAAGTCCTTTTCCAATTCATCTCATCATTAATTTTTTATAAAATATCAAATTTCCGTTTCGTAAACAGCATTTCAAGTGAAAGTTTATAACAATGTGAAAAGTGCAATATCTAAAGGATCTCAAAAAAATAATATAAAACTTGAAGCCAAGATCCTATTCTTCAATAATTCCAATCCATACAATAATAGACCGTATCAATTGGATTTGAGAGAATTTCAAAAATTTGGGACATATATGTCCCTTGGACGTTAAGGGGTTAAACTGTCTTGCAAAGCCTAGTCTTGTGGAGCCAGGGGATGTGGTGTTAATGAAACAAGCTTGGGAAAACAAACTATCCACTCCCTTTAGACAAGATCCTGTGACCATTATAGAATCTAATGGAAATTCGGAGTTGATTTATGATAATCAAGGGAAACCTCATAGAAGGAATACTTCTCATGCTAAACCATATCTTCAGAGGGAACAAGAGAATGGGAATAAGGAAGAGAACTACAATGAGCTAACACCAAGGGAGGATATAGTACAGTTGAGGACCAAAAATACGGAATCCAGAAACCCAAAAAAAAAACAGAAATCTAAAATGTTTGAAAATTCTTCTGCATAGGGTTTCGACTAGACACCTCGTGGCACCGGCCTCTGAGCCTTGTTCTGGGACGAGTAGGATGTTAGCACACTCTGTAAACATACACTAACAACCTGGGCACTTAGGGATCTCAAATATCAAGCACAAGAGCCTGAACACATTTATAAATTAATTAATTAACAAAACATACCATGAAGACCAGAAATCCAGAAACCCTTTGGTCCCAAGCTTTCCGGATTTGAGGTCCTCAACTGTAGATGGAGGAAAGAATTTGCAACCTAATCCTGTGATGGCAGGAAACAATTACAGGAAAACAGGAGACTCTCCAGGAGAGATGAGGTCAATGAGAGAATGTAATAAATCTAGTTCTTTGCAGTATTATAAAATGTAATCACTGAATAACTAGTATTTATTTATTTATTATTTATTTACTGAACACTCAGTATTTAACATGCGCTGATTATTTAACATATGCCACGCTTGTAAAAAGACTTTTGATTTATCTGGAATGAAGAATGTTATTTTGGTTTATAAGTGAATTAGTGTAGTAAGTATCAGGATTTGCATTTGTTTTTGTTCAAGACTTTACGTTTATGTAAGGGTAAGAATGTCTCTTAAAGGAGAAAAGGGATGTTGAGTCCTAAGGTTTGCCACCATGCTCATAAGTTGGGATTGAGAGTTCCGGTGTAAGAGTGATGAACAATAAAGATGGCGAGATGTAAGGTGTGCTTATACATCGTTGATACATACTCTAATAGGTGATTGATCACCCAAGCTTGGTAGTACATATACCAACTTTTATGTTATGCTTAATGGTCTAAACTACCTAAACCTCTCACAGATGTTGGACATTGAAGTTGTAAAAATTATCCATAAAATAAAACTTGGGCTCATGTCACCTTACTTAAATTAATAAACAATAATAGTGATATTCATAAATATGAGAGCAAAATTTTCATATTACTTCTCTGAGTAAATCGGGACACAAATGTTCAAAAGAACAAGCTCAGATCAGACATCAATATACATTTACATATTTTCAAATTTACTCACATTGCTGGAAGGCGGCTGTATTTCTCTTGAGGACATACAGTATATTTGGATCTGAGGGTCTACATCATTCTTTGTATCTAAATGTTCGACTCCTCCAGACAGTATTATTAGGTTTCATCTCCCAAAATTACTTCACATTAAATTACATTCACAAATTTTCATGCTTCACTGGTTTTATATATCAGTTAATCCTGGGGAAAAATAAAGAATAATTAGTTCTCAAAGCCAATTACAGATCCAACATCAATATGCATTCATGTATTTTCAAATAGTAGCACGGTTAGACAGAAATTGTTCATGAAACATGCAGGATGTGTAAGGCTTGTCAGCAACTGGCTAGTTAGTAGGCCATTTATGACTTGGCAGGGAAAGATGGCCAATTTCTCTTGATTATCCAGATAATTTGCACTGAACCGAATCGATAAATCTCAGCAATTGTAGAAGCAGATCAAATTGATAAACCTCGACATCCAATTATTTCCAGAAAATTTATTGCAAGGCATTTATTAAATAACTATTTCAATTTGTTAATTCACGCATCTGGTCTTTAAAAGCTCCCGAGTAAAACAGTAATTGGTTCCGGTCATTGATTATAATTAATTGTAATTCCCAAAATATCATATCATAGTAGAACGTAGAACACTTCGAAATGGCAGAGCAAAAATGAAGTTAATTACATTAAACGCAAAATCAACCAAAGGAAATTCTTGTGCGCGACATTGCGAGATACCTGTTACGCTTTATCTATGATCCTACATAAAAAGTTAATGTTTGTCTGTGTCTGTCATACAAAAATCATCATATAAATGTGGTTTTTATCCGATCGAGCTAAAATAACGTAAAAGAATATTTATCGGTTGTTTAAATTGCAATGCATTTAAATTCTTCAAGACTATTAACCCTGCAAGGCACTAATATACGCTAAAAATAGAGGCCAAGATAGAGAAAAAATACACTTATTTGCGGTGTGTAGTAGGATACGATCGAGGAGTACTCCTCTCTGCTACCATGAACAAAACTTATGAACCTTGTGACGAAGAGAAATAAACAATAGCATTTTCACGCACAACGGCCAACTTCAATGCACAAAGAATTAGGCAAATTCTCTAACTCATCTCCGAGCTGCTCAAAATCAAAGGGCTTCTCAGCTAGTAATGTATATAAACAAGAAACCCAAACCAAAACATCAGGTCCATTCCAGATAAAAAAAACTTAAAAATAACTTTTCAAGAGTTTGATTCTACTTCAGATAGAGCAAAACAATGTTTAAAAAATATCAACTTTAAATGCGAATACTCACTGTGCCATGCGATGGACAGTAGGCGGCACACATTACTTAAAAAATTAAAATTAACGTGTCCACCACATTCTGCCATCTTGGAATAAGGTCGGCTAAAAATGTTGAGCGGGATAGGTGTTTCATTTTCGACAAATGCTGTAATATGGACACGCAGTTGAAACATTTGCATTGTTATTAAACTTAATTGCTAAGATTAGTGACACTTCGGGCCTTCACCGTTATCATAACTTAGGTACCATGCACAAGAAACAACTTATTCAAAAATGCAACATGTAAATATTCAGTGTACTTACCGCCGCCTTCCACAAATGGGAGTTTATAATGCCCAGTTTGGAATTTTATTTCTTCTTAGCATTATATACCGACTTAAAACCACGCACAAAAACGATCCCTTGTCGTAAGCCATGGTGTTCACAGGTAAGTAAACGGGATCCCACTACGAGCGAGGGCACGGGATTTGTTTCAAGTCACTACTCCTGAACCATCGCTGATTTTTCTGAGCTAATAGCACCACTTTCTAGCCACTACACTCAGTTTCGTACTGTGAAAAAATGAAACCTCCAGAAGGCCTCCTTACCACTGAAAAAATGGAAAAAAACACCACAAGTCAGCGTTTAGCCTATACTCGCCATGTTAATTTTCCTACAACTAGAAACCATGGGCACCCTCGCGCTGCCACTCGTTCAAAAGAGGAACTATTTGGTGTCGGAAGATTGAGGCAACAGCGCCCCCTACCGATTTCAATGAGAACCTCTTGGAAGATTAGTAACCAGTATATAAGGGCCATGCAATATACCAACTCATTTGGAAGGCATTGGGGATAATCCTTTCACAGAAGCCCGTGACATTGTCAGCTACCGCGCTGAATGAGGCACCGTTGGTGGAATGCATACTTACAAGGAGAACGCGTGAGATTTGGCAACACTGCTCCATGAGCAGATTCACGATGTTCACTCGGCGGAGGTCTGAGATCGACTCACTGACGCCACGCCTACTGTTTGCTGATTGGCAAAGGTGAAGTCACATGTCGAGAAACTTTCCCTCCCCTCATCTCCACTTGCTTTGGCCACACCAACTCACCCGCAGAGATAAAATTAACAGAGTATAGTGGTAGTGGTGATCTTGCGGCGCTCACATTTAGGCAGCGTGACTCATCATTCAGGATCGTCCACTCAAGTCCAGGTGTGCAACTTGAACTCGACAACCTTCCATCGTGGCATTCCGGCGTTCCACGCTAAGTCGTGTCCATCAAATGAGCCACCGGGCTTTTATTAATATTTTTTTATGACGGCCGAGAAAGCCATCCCTTAATTTCCGCGCGAACATCCTTTTGTCTCCCGGTTTTGAATAAAATAAGCGTGTGGCGTTCGCCTCACTCTCTCAATTACGCCTCCTCCGCGCAAGTGCTTCTGAAAGCCCTCGCACGCGTCCGTCAAGTGTCAGCTCGTTACCTCCCCGTATCACTCTTCATCCTCGTCTCTTTGGATGGGAATTAAGGGCCAAGTGGTCAGGCGACCGCTCTCCTAGGTCAGGACTTGGCTTTTCCAGCAGGTGGAGGATCAACTTCCCCGTCCCCCCGGCTACATATCCACCTTTTCAGCGTTCTAGAAAGCCGCCCGCACCTGACGCTCCCTTAATACCGTTGTCAACGAAGATGCCCTCCCCATCCTGCTCTTTTCGGCTGGACCACCATCATCCCTGTTTTTTTTTGTCTCGCTCTCTTTGCCCACCACGTCACTGAGTTTCGTTTCTGCCTCCGCTTTTCGCTTTCAACGTGCCGCCCCGAGGTTATGCCCGTGCACTGAGGGAGATTAAGCAAATGGTCGTCGTCTCCACTTGAAGGCAAAACGTGTTGGTAAGTTTTCGCGAGATATTGGTGCAGAATAATCTTGGACTCCTGGTGTTGGTATCCGTCAACAAATGCTCTTGCGCCACGATATTATGGGGATCTAGATTACATAAGGATTATCCATCGTATGGTGCAGTGGTTGTAGTCAGTGGCGGATCCAGGATAGGGACAAGGGGGGGCTAAGTGGGGTTAAAATTCCAGCAGTAGTGGGGGTCGGAAAAAATTACCATTCTGTCAAGTGTAAATTGGAAACCCAAGGGGGGGGCTATACCCCCCTCCCCCATAGATTCGCCACTGGTTGGAGTTATTCTGCATTGAAGACTGCCATTCTAGCCTTATATAGAGGAAATTAAAATTATCATAACTTTTTTTTACTCACTACTTAGCGAAATTTGGTGCAGAAGAATCTTGGACTCCCGGTATTTGATACCCGTTAAAAAATGCTCTTGCGCCACGATATTATGGGGATTTATATTACTTAAGGATTATCCAACATATAGTGTAGTGGTTGGAGTTAATCGGCATTTAAGGCTGTCATCCTAACCTTATAAAGAGGAAATTAAAATTATCATGACTCTTTTTTACTAAGCGAGATATTGGTGCAGGAGAATCTTGGAATCTCGGAATTTGTTAATTATCCATGAAGAAGTACTCTTACGTCACAATATTAATCGAGGGAATTTTTATTCCTGGATGATTATTCATAATTTAGTGCAGTGATCGAAGTTGTTTTTATTTAAGGCTGTCACTCAAACCTAATAAAGACGAAATTAAAATGAGCATGACATCGTCGTCATAAGTCAAAAATCCTAAGATCCGTTTGACTCAGCTCTCCACTCCTCTCTCCTATCTACCAGCCTTTTAATAGTGCCGTATTTCTCCTCTTTCACATACTTTATCATCTGTACTATGTAACTCATTCGCAGCACTCCCTTGCCCTTTCTTTCCTCCTGTCCTTTTATGGATGCTACAATGGCGTCAGTGATTTCCAAAATCCGTCTTATTAATGTAAAATAGCAATCCTTAAATTTGTGTGAAAATTCACTTCATTGCTTAAAATTTGTGTTAGTCTTGCATAGGTCTCGGTTTTGACTAGTCTTTACTCATTAAAGTTGAGTCGATACTATGCAAATTTATGAGGGAGCCATTGGACCTTGAGATATAAGTACCTACTGCATCGTGGTTTTTCCATTCGTGAGTCACTTGTTTTCTTTTCTGCCCTCTTGAACCTCTAAGCGTTTTCAGTGTTACCATGGCTTTTGCACGAATAGTGAAGTTGATCGAGTAAGTCCCCTTGTTCCCCACTCCAAGGCATCCCAGATGATGGGCAGCCGGTAGAAATAGGGGCAACCTTTAATTGTTGAAAGCCTTTGAGTTGAGAAGGTATTTTAACTAAAATATAACATTCTAACATATAAAATTCTACCAGGTCAAGAGATAAGTAAATTTATTATGATATCTCTCATTCAGGTTAAACGGAAACTATTTCCACTTTTTCGCATTGTAAAAGTAACTTGAGATATTCAGGTCAAAAAAACTTTTTCTGATCCCCAAAATTTATATTTTTATGGTATCAATGGTTTTCAAAATTCGTGGAGATGGATGACAGAGGATAGTATTTTCTTCATGAGGGTATTTCTTTGATTTCTTTTTTTATCATTTTCGATTTATTCTTCAGTTGGATTTTGTGATTGGAAATTGTATTTACACTAAGTTTAATACCCATGAATGAAGTGAATTTAGATGCCTATGCATTGGATCCGATTAGACAGATATTTGCATATTAATTTATTTCGAGCAATTTCCATTTCTAAAGCCTCCATACTACTGAAGTTAATATCAGTTAGAGTTCTAAAGTCCATTTCGCCTTGAGGATATCACCCTTTCTTAGCCAAAAAAATATAAGATATGAACAATAGTCTTCAATGTGAATACGTGGTTACCTAAATGCTGCCAATATCGCAACCTCTAACGTCAATATCAAAGTGGGAAATGAAAAAAGTCAAAAGGAACACAGGTACTTCTTGTTTTTTTTCATATAAATATTTATGCTTCACCTTATTCGTAAACAATGCGTTTAGAGTAAATAAAATTTCCAAACGAAATAAAGAATTCCCAAATCGAAAAATATTAATGAAGAAATCGAAGAAATATCTGAAATAGAAGAATGAAAACTAATACCATCTTCTGCCAACTAGATCCATCAAGCCAAGAGTCCTGTCATTTTTTCATCTGAATCTTACTTTTGGACACAGCAGCCAAAAATCACTCTTCATCATAGTATTCTTCACAATCATTTCGTCAGCAATTATTACTATCATAAAATATTACTTTCTACAATTATTACTGTCACCCTTACCTTCACAACATTTACCTGTATATCACATTTAAAAAATTCATCTGAGAAAATACCTTTGTAAAAAATTGTTATTTTTGAGAGATAGTGGAAATATTAAAGATAGAGATAGTGGAAAATATTGAAAAAGGTCTTCTTTGGAATCATTGAAATTTTCAAGAAAATTTCAGTGGTTTTTAACGAGTGATATACAACGAAAAAGGCAGATGTAGGCTAAGGAAAAATAAAGCTAGCTGCATGGAGTAGAATTTGTATAATTGTCTATTTGAAGTAAGGAGGTGTATTTCTCTTATATGACTGAAATTTGACTAGGATTTCAATGTTATAACACAATCGGCAGGGTGACTACAATATCATCGTAAAGACGCGGAAGTCACATTGACACGTGGGCCGAAATTTCTTATATTCATCCTCATAATATCCAGAGAGCCACCTCTAGGATGTTTGGCAGGGGGTGATCAATCACCAACATGCAGCATGCAAGAGGACCGCCAAATGCATACGCACACCACATGGTCATGTCATATTACGCATAAATTCAATAAAATACGCGCAAATTCATGAAAAAAAATCACGTACTCATTATTAACTTTTGATTGAAACTATCAATCTGGAGTGATAGGGAGTATTCATGTTAAATATACTTAAACTTTGATGTAAATTATGAAGCACTTGATTTTTATTATAAAACACTCTTGATATATTTTATCGAACATTTTGATATTTCATAATTTGGTCAATTATACGAAAGAGTTTGGTAAAAATAACGGAATTAATTCAATACGATTCAGAGTTTAGTAACTTTTATCGAAGTTATGATTAAGTTTACAAAGGTACCTACTTGCTTGTTTGGTAAAAAATATCAAACTCTTCATTGTCATGCAAATTTGGTTTGATAGAATTTATTAATTGTTTCGTAACCTATCGAACGGTCTGTCGTTCCTCTTTTGTTTATACCAATACACATTTGCAGTAAGAAGATTCTTAAACAGGCCTTACGTAAAAAATGGGTTGGTAGAAATGAAAGCTGGTAGAAATGGTAACTAGAAGATCATAATTTAAGCCTAAAGATGATGATAATACATCGAAACCCGGGTCGCGATATGTAAAAAATCAGTGGTATAAATAATAATGTAACATCCAAGAAAACTCATTCATGAAAAGGCAAAATTTGCCAACGGTTAGTAATTCCTATTGCAAATTTTCCGGTGTCGGTGGCGACGGGGTAAAGTCCTCGCCTGCCAAACTATAGGTCGCGGGTTCGAGTCCCGCCTGGGTAAGTTACTCTTATCCAGGGCATGGATTTTTGTGAACGCTTGCTTGTTAAACGTTATCAACCCCGATGTGAAGGCCGAACAGTGCTGTTTTCGGTGGAGTGTGAAATAAATAAATAAATAAATTCATGAAATATTAGCATAGTATCACAATCAAAAAGTAATTTCCGTGATGTAGGTAGTGATACTTCCTTTTAACCACGCGTACGAGTTGGTTTCATGCCTTCGATTAACACTTAGGTGTCCGCGTTCAGGTGCGTTAAGTACGTATGACTCCGTGGTGGTGGAGGAGCAACCCTTGTATGCGGTGTGGGAGCGGCTTCCGCGCCTCGGCCGCTCCTGCATTAAACGCTCTTTTTCATTACAAGGCTCCGAATTTTTTTTCACTCAGCGCCCTCGTGCCTTATTCATTCGTCCGCCCACGAAAAAGCGTTTCCCGGGCGAAAAAGCGTCGGAGCATTTCGCCTCCTTCTTCCCCAACCACCTCTCCGCAGTCATACCTAACACCCTCCTCCACCCACCCTTCCCACAACTCCCCACCCCCCTGGACAGTCCCACCCCCCACCCATCCGGGAGAACAAAAAAACCGAATAAATTCCGTTCCTGTGCGAGCTTTAAATTTTTCATTTCGTGCACTGTCCGCGCGAGCTCTCAGCCACGCTCCGTCGTCCGCCCTGGTAAGCGGGCCATTACGACAAAAAGCCCAAAACCCCCTCCCTCCCTCGAAAAATATCGTCTCCTTCCACCATCCGGTGCTTTTGTCTCTCTCTCTCCGTCTCACTCAAACCTCTACGCCCTCTCTTATACAGCTTTCAACCCCGAATCCAAGTTCTAACCCTTTTCCAACACATTTGGTGGTCGAGGAATGGGTTTTCTGAATGAAAATTTCAATCTATATTGTAGATCCGCTGGTCTTCTCTTGGTTTTTATTAATGAATAATGTAATTTGATGCGAAATAAGCCATTTTACTTTACTGGGATTCGAACCCAGATCTTACAAGGCCGGTCAGGAAAACTACCTATAAGTCGTCATATTTTAATCGAATTTATCTCAAATATTACCGAGAATTTAATCTTAATATATTCCCCTTGGTTGTTAATCTCAATCTCACAAACCTCAATACTCTCCCTCGTGCTGCTTTCCATTCCTGATTCCTCATTTTACCCCTTTTCAAACACATTCGGTGGTCAAGGAATGGATTTTCTGGGTAAAATTTTCAATCAATGCATGGTGGAGAAAAATTTTTGTCACGAAATTTATACGTGGATAGCTGATGCCAACCAATGAGGGCTCAGGGGAGCCCTTCGAGGATACAACACACCGGGGACAGGAACCAAGCCAGTGGCTTATACGCCCGATCACCCGGGGAGGGGCTGGAGAGGAAGGGAAAAGGAGAAGAGGCGCCGCCGCGATAGGAGCCCGTCGACGCCTCTGGGAAAGGAAAGGAGCGGAAGGAACGGGACGGGGAAATACACCTCCACGCCATAGAAGAGGTCCCCACTATAAGTGAAACCAGGCAGGCCTTTAATGTTCTAACGATTTTGGAGGATTATTCTATGAGGAAGAATAATCCAACGATCAGATCGTTAGATAGCTGATGCCAGTAGGAACCAAAATTACTCATGATGTTTTGTTCGAAAACGCACAATTTAAAAATTACAGGAACTATGAGTTAAGCGCTTCAATTGGCCGCGAGTTTGCTCTGTTGCTGGATGTTCTGGACAACTCGTGACTTCGAATGCTTAGTCTGCCAGAGATCGCGACGTATCCAAGAAATCCGACAACAGGGTAAACTCGCGGCCAATCGGATATATCAAAGTTTGCGCAGTTTAAAAATGATGCGTTTTCATCCTAAACATCAATGGTAATTTTTTTTCCTACTCGGATCAGCTAACCACGCTTAGGATTTCATTGACACAATTTTTCTCCAGCTTGTATCATAGGTCCTCTGGTCGTCTCGGTTTTTACACAAGAAGAATGAAATTTGACGAGAAATAAGTCATTTTACATGGCTTGAATCCGAAACCATTCCTTACTGAAGCCGGTCAAGAATGATACTAACACCTAATTCGTCATTTTTAGTTGAATTTCTGCGAAATATTACCCAGGATATAATTTATAATATTTTCCCACTTGTCCCTCCCTTTCAGCCATACTCAAAATTCAATACGGCCCCTCTAACACTGCTTTCCATTCCCAAGTCCACGTTCTACCCCTTTTCCAACACATTCGGTGGTCGAGGAATGGGTTTGATGGAAGTTATATTCTATATTGTAGAACCGCCGGTCCTCTCCTGTTTTTTTACTAATTTGACGCGGAATAAGTCATTTTAAGTGACTGGTATCCGAACCCAGGTCTTACCAAAGCCGGTAGGGATGTTATCTATAAGTCGTCATATTTTAATCGAATTTTTCACAAATATTACCGAGATAATTATTTATAATATATTGCCTTTTATCCCACTTTCTCAGTCACATTTAAACTTCTACACCCTCTCTAATATTGCTTTCCACTCCGGATCCCACCCTTTATCCTTTTCCAACACATTTGGTGGCCGTAGAATAGGTTTTACGAAGAAAATTTTCAATCTATATTGTAGACTCGCTGGTCATCTCCTGGTTTTTACTGATTAAGAATGTAATTTAACGCGAAAGAAGTCAGTTGTCAAAATGACTTTACTGGGATCCAACCCCAAGTATTACTAGGGCCTCCCAGGAATGCTACCAATGTGTCGTCTTTTTTGAGCTGTATTTCGGGGAGATATTGCCGAGAAGGTTATATCCAATATTTTCCCACGGTCAACGTTATCAATCCACAAACCTTTGTTAGAGAGGGTGAGATGCCAAGGGGTACAAGTGATATTTTTCTCGACAGAGTTAGGTAAAGTTAATTGATAGAAGAAAGACAGAAAAACTTGGTTGGACATCGAGTAAAAAATATAATGCACTACTAAACATCTAAATCATCTCGTTTGTTTTGTATACCTAATTTCTGAACCTATCTCTGGGTAGAAAAAGAAGCACTCGCACGCCTTTCTCAACCACTCATATAACTTACATGAGGGGCGATGCTATCTTGTGACTTAGTAGTTTCGAAAAACGAATTTTTTTTCCTCCTCATGTCTTGTTCTCACTGGTGTGTCAGGATTCATTCTGAATCCAACCTATCATTTTTTTATTCCCAAAAATGGGGATCAATTACTATCCGATTGGCTGTCTTACCCTGCTGGCCGTTGGATTATTTGTTTTCTTCCATTTCATTTACAATGCATTATATTATTTTCCTGTTTCAAGGTATTCATTGAAATCCCGTGTCCGTTTTGAAGTTATAAGATGCAAAATGACCTCGAAGGCCTCTATGATTAATTATTTAACTTGACCGCATACCCATTACGCTGGGATATATTTTTGCGTTCAATTTTCATAGAAAATTCAAAATATTTTTAACCCTTTTAATGCCATGGACCATATATCGGTTTTACTTCTCACCCGATAAGTATCACGAGCAAAAATATTATTTTTCAGGTGGTGAATTGTTCAAATAGTAAATATACTGCGACTAATCTCTTTTTAAAAAATCAGGTTTAATTATACCGATACATTATTATAAAAAAAGTAAAATTTAGAAGAACAGCATGTTGATATAACAAAAAAATGACAAAAACATTTTTCTCCAAGATATTAAGTTATATTTACTTATGTTTGGCATTGAATAATTGATATAGTATAAGTTTTTCAATAAGCCAATTCATCACCTCCCGAGGGGGTTTTTCTGCGACTTTTATCTTGCACAGCTTATTTCCTGTGCGCACGATGCTGGTATAGTCTTTCGTTAGTGCAATGCTTTCGAGCATATTCAGATTATTCAGCTTGATGCGTTTTGAATTGCAGTTGACGAATTCTTTGTGTTTTCCACTTTTTTGTTACAAGTGACAGTGGTAGTTCGAATGGGGAGAGTGTGTTGAAGTGGTGACTAGAGCAATAGACTACTTGGTGAGGTATCCCAGGTTTGAATCTGGGTTAGGCTTATGGATGACACAAAACATTTGATTTTTGATTTTTTCCTGATACGGATAGCGTGATTGCCAGGAGGCAAGAATATTCTGCCACAGATCGAAGGATGCCGGGTTCATATTCCATCCAAAGACTCATGACACCTCCAAGCAAAACTTCTAAAAGTGCTTGATGGTCCCAGGAATGGAACTGGCTGCCCCACCAAGGTTTTGAGAATTTTACAACCCCATGGCTTAGATCGGGGTGAACTTTATCCCCGCACATACAAAACAATCTTAGAGTTAAATCATCGAGTGAGTGAGCCTTAAATGATTTTCGAGAAATGTGTTCATACGTATAAAAAGATAAATACATGATAATTTTGTGGTGTAGGTACTGTTTGGGGTGAAATGTGGACATAT
This sequence comes from Ischnura elegans, assembly GCF_921293095.1. NCBI lineage: Eukaryota > Metazoa > Arthropoda > Insecta > Odonata > Coenagrionidae > Ischnura > Ischnura elegans. Next base: position 82,207,345 of record NC_060256.1, on the reverse strand, counting down.
TTATCAATTTTGTTGAAATTAGACTTGGAAAATTTTCCACTGAAGTTTGAACTTGACGCGACGCATTTAGTTTCAGTAAGATGGCATTGTTTGTGACTGTGAAACATGTCGCATTAATGTAATGTCTGGTTCTTTCCCGGCGAGCAATAGCAGTGAAGATTCTTATATCGGGCAAGGTCCTCAATATCTCCTTTAGACGTTTCGACTGGCAAGGTCTTCAGGGATTCAGGAACCCAATGAGTTGATGAACGAAAAGTTGGGAGGAGGTATGAAGGACCTTGCCCGGTGCAAGACCAGATAAATCTTTACTGCGTGTGTTGCATTTAATTAAAACATATTTTTGGAAATTTAGCCACGTCTTATTTCAACAATTATAATAGTAATTCTAATTTCCTTGAAGCTGGTTTTTTCTCGCCATTGCACCATCACGGGGTTGCTGGAGAATGTCAAACGTGGTGGTGTGTGGAAAAGAAGCACGGGGGTGTGGAGAGGGTGAGTGTCTGCGGGGCGTGAGGACGTGTGACTTCCCTCGTGACTAATGCCGTGCCCGCTGCACTCGACGCCATATGCTTCGCCACGGCCGTGCCTGTCAATCCGAACCGCCTTCGTGTTACCGGGCGGCGAGTTTTCGTGGGGACCCCCTTTTTTTAATTCTTTTTTTCCGAGCGTTAATTTCGGGCAGTCGGAAAGTCTGGTCGAAGGAGAGGGGATTTTTGGTTCTGAATCATCGTTACATACAAAGTAGGAATCATTCCGCTGATATTCCCGCTTTTTTCTCTTAATTTTTATCATTTCCACCTCTATTTGTTGTTCATCGAAACTTATTTAGACATTACATATCATTTGTTAGCATATTTGAATTGGTGTTAGCGACCTAAGTGAAGGGTTTTTGTCTTTTATTTAATAAAAAATCGAAATATCCTGAGAAATTGGAAAAAAATTAGTGCGTTCTTAGTTTACGTATCCGATGTCTACGTTTCTCACATTGTTATCAGAAGGTAATTATCATTAGGGTAATGCACATATAGAATCGGAGTGAGTTTCATATAATTTAAGTCCATTCACTTTAAAAAGAATTGTGCAAATTTATGTGTAAAATATTGATCCATGCAACACGTTTTTTATCTATATTACTACACGAATCTCCTATTAGAACCTCCATTGAGAGCGGTGTTACGAACTGTAAACGAAAATAAATGGAATTTCAATACATGGAAGTTACTTAATTATTCGTGTAATTTCAACTTTTCTTACATTTTGGAAGAGAACCTGAATGGACTGCACCTTCTCTAAGGTTATTGTTATAATGGTTGTTCTACGAATCATGTGTGAAATATTTTCCCTGCAATTAATAATACTGATAGATATTTTGTTGCACTGCGAATTATTCAAAGCCTTTAGAAAATGGGACTCCATCACCTGATGTATAGAAGTGTGATTTTGTTCACATCACAAAATAACGTATTCTCTCGATGCTGAACACTTTTAAAAACCCTTAAAGGTACTGTTGACAAACCATTTTTCAGATTAAGTGTGAGCATTACATAGTATTATCGTAAAATATCAATTTCATCTTGACATTATTGATGTGATCAAAGATTTCTCTTCCATATGAACTGTTCTTGACGTTTGTATTATATCACCATCATTATTTGCAGTATATCATATTTGCTGCAGAAAAATTAAGTTTCTTTCCTAATTTATATGCAGTTCTCTAAAAATTAAAATTTTACACCAATATGGGGTATAGTTATTTCCAGAAAACTATAGGGAGAGGAATTTATCTCAATTTACAATAGTGTTTCAATTGCTTAAAGTACCCAGCATTAAATAGTCCTTAGTTTACCATGGATTTTCTGTCATTTCGTCGTTCTGGGTAGACAGTTTTTGCTTCTATTTTCATCGAATTTTAATTTCCTTTTGCCGCTGTCTTTTTTTTTGCCACGGCATTACATTTCTTAGTGCTGTGGACCCTTTGGTTTTTCGACATTGATTCATGTCAGGTTTGAAAATAATACGCATGCATTATTCGGAGTTCAATCTTCTCTTTATTAAAAATCAGCGACGCAGCGGACTTAAAAATAACTCATCCCGCATTCCGAGAAACACGAATACATTTTGCTAGGCAGCGGAATTAATTTTGCTCGCTCTCTCCCCGAGTAAAAGTTTAATTTGGCGCATTCCGTGCAGGGCTTCATTGGATTTCGTCCCTTGTCCCTCCCACCACCTCGCAAAACCACTCCCCGGGCGCCAAAACTCCCTTCCCCGCGAAAAACTCTGCTGTGCGCGGGAATAAAATTGGATTATTTTTCACGTGCGCGATCGACAAAAGTCAAAAAATCAACGGCACGAAATGCGCACACCGCGCCGGTAGGAAAAGTCGGGCAAAAACTGTTTTCGCGCACCGTCGTTCTTTTGTTTTTTCCGACCACCCATCCCTCCCTCCCCACCCGAGGCGCCGCTCTTTTTTTTTTCGCTCGCCGGATTGCGAAGTAATTAAACTAAACCGACCGCGCATCCCTTCCGTAGCACATATCCTCTTCCCGTAGAATTACTACGCGTTAAAATTTCGTCCAAACGCAATTAAAGCCTCATAAATTATTTACCCTCCACACAAGCGCCTGCCCGCCACATCAGTATTCCCCGCGCCAGAATTTTCGACTCGACCAGCTTCATCTCACTCGTTTGTTTTTTGAATTTCACCTCTGAAAACCTCGCTACACCCAAACCACCCACCTGCTCCGCGTCTCCCCGCTTTGATAGAATGTTTGGCGTTTGCGTTTTTCATCCCGCCTTCGTTTCGTCGTTTCATTCCACCCCCTCTCATACCTCGACTGAAAACGCTCCGATGTGACGATGGTCGCAATCATGGTTTGCGAAGGGCGGGCGACTGAATAATATAGATTCTCTCCCTCTCCCTTACCATCATACATTTTCGTTCTATTTTATTTGGAAGCATTATTCGTTTCATGAAATGTTTTGATAGTTTGAGTTCCATATTTTGGTCATTAAATCTTCGGTTGATACTTCATGATTACCGACGGGAGTAGTTTGTCCTACTATTACTCACTTAAGTAATAGCTTATTTTTAGTAAGAAGTAATAGTCTCTATAAATTCTTATTAAAAAGTAATAGTCTCCCTATTACTTTTACTAACTACTTTACAATTAATCCCTTATATATACAGTCCTTCTATTATCAATCCTTGTGTACTCATGTTGAAATTATCTTTTAAGAAGTTTGCAAAGAGTTTTTTATCTCACCATTCACTTTTCCGTTTTTATCCTACCCATAACCCTCTCTCATACCTCAACTGGAAACGCTCCGATGAAACGATAGTCGAAATCATAGTTTGTAAAGTGCGGGCGACTGAATTTTCGATCCTTTTTATTTGGAAGCATTTGTCGTTTAACCGTGTGTCTTATAAAGTGTTTTGAAAGTTTGAGTTCCATATTTTCAATATCGAATCTTTGGCCGATATTCCACGGTTATAGGGGTAGTTTGCTCATCCATCTCAATTAATTTTCAGTTTTTAATTCTTGTTTACTCATACGTACTCATTGTTGAACCTCGGTAAAATTCGCAATCAAAAATAAAGAATCTGGATGCCGTAGTGGTCTGCCTCGGGGCCCGGATAGCCAAAGATCCGCAGTCCGATTCCCGGTTCAGGAAGATGTTTTCATATGCAAATCAATTTGAAATAGTATACTCATTCTGAAAAACCCTAAGTTTGCGAAGGACAGAAGAATTCAAGTCAAATATTTATGTCACTTCGAGATAAGAGTGAGGCGAGAGATATGAACTCTTACGCCAAAATTAGGAAAAGGAATGAGTTCTGGAAGTAGAGTGATTTGGTCCGTGGCTTGAGGCAAGGATATAAAAGACCCATTTAGAATTTGTGTTAGGAAGACCATATATAATGAGGTGGTGATCAGGTTGATGCGATGACTAGAGTGCTGGCTTCCCGCTCAGTCGGTCCGGGTTCCAATCCCGGAGATGGTAGAGATTTTTCAGAGAGCCTGCTTCAGTGCTTTGTGGAGAGTAGTTCAAGAATATCCGTCCGTTAAATGGAACATTATAGCTTGGTCGCCTCGGCGCCTTCCGTTGGGAGTAGGCTAATGCCGACGCCGGGTTTTTATCCAACCTTTTTTCCTTACCCGTTTGCTCATGGTGCTGACCTCAACTTTCGGTCGTCACCTCCAAATCCTCAGGTGTGCAGGTAAATTAATAATTCGGAGGAAATGAAAAGGATTGTTGAAAAAGGAAAACTTACCAGATTGATAGACTTAAAATAGAAAAATTGTTCAGGCTATGAGGTACCTGAAACTGTAAATTATTTCATTCAGTTTACGTTTCACTGCTTTATTGCCTTTCCTTCGGCTTTCAACCCTCTATACAAACCGTTTTCTATTCCTGTTCATAATCGCTTTTCGCTCCTTTGTCATTTTTTTCCTGCTGCTTGTTCCTACCAGCAGTGCATTTTTATGTCCTTACTTTTCCATGCTATCTTTTCTCTTACAATTAGATATGATGAGCTAAACCTACCTTTATTGATAATTATCAAGTTTAGAGAAAATGTAAAGAATATAATTAATATTGGCAAAGATTTTGAACCTCTTTTCGAAAGAAGATGGCTTTATTTAATTCTCTCCTACTCAGGGATGGTTTAAAAAGTTTCATTGGTTTAAAGGTCTTATGTACCAATATCAGTTGATATTTAATAACATTAATATCCATATTAATTTATAAATCTGAGCTATGGTAGGTTAGTGTAATAAGATAGTAAAAATTTTATTCCTTACAACTTATTTTTTATCTGGCAATTCGTGGACTTAAAATATAAAGCCAAAGAGAATAATTTTGTAACTTTTCACCATAAGATACCCGCCCCCATGATAAATAATTTGAAAATAATAAAACTAACTTATCATGCATTTTTTCTACACCATACTTGTAGTTATTTTGATCTGCTGGCATCATAATACTTCAAAGCTTATTCAGTGTTTGACGTATATTTCTTCTTACCCTTCTGAAATATTCCCGAAAATTTTACCTTGTTCGTTTGTCTTGGTGAGCTACATTTTTCGCAACGATTTTTATTGCGTCTACATTTCGTTAATATAATTTTACTTTATTCAAAAAGTTTATTCCTATTTCATAATTGATATGTGCTTACCAAATGAATTATCAGGATTGCGTCAGCCATGGGAATAAGTCTTCCTTTTGTTCGAGTGATTAATTTAATTGTATACATAATCAGATCGGCGTTTAACTTTTGGAATCTTGGCTTATAGCTGTAATAAGTACGTTTACGAGCTGAAAATCAAGTTCTCCATTCTTATGAATGCGAACTTAGTCTAAATTGGCCGGTATTGTTTTAAGGCTTGCATTTCGTGATGTTGACTACCGATAATTACATTCCAGCTCGAATATCATGTGAGCAAGTTACGATAAACATGCATTTTATCATCAGTTGATGTTGCGTCCGAAGCCAGACAAATGAGATTTGCGGCCGTTCGGGATTAAATTTTGATACGTATCTAATTTTCTCCGTTTCCGAGGCACGTTTTGACGAGAATAACACGATAGCCTGCAGGAGCTTTGTTTTTTTTTATAGTCGCAGCAGCGCCATGCGGCGAAACCACAAACAACATAAAACAATTTCCGGTTATTTATATCCCCATCAACATCGCCAAGCCTCACTCTAATCCATTGATATTATAATCTTGCGCTCCGCCAATAAATCACGGAAGTAAATACTTTTTTTTTTTTGCATCCGAAGCGCACGAGTACAGTGTGTTTCTTTTCTGCTCTGTGCGGGGCTTCCTGCATCCAGGCCCCTCACACCTCTGGACCAGGGTGACAAAGGAACAGGGAAAAACAAGAGTCTCATGTGTGCTCTCGCACGGGTGGTAGTCGGGATGGAAAGAAAAAAAACAAGCGAAGAATGAAAAGGGTGGAAAACAAAACAGCGACGTGGTACGACGGAGCACGAAAGTGATGGCACATTTCCCTGTTTCCATTATAACGCCATCATTTTTGTCCCCCCAACCCTGTCCTCACCCCCACCCCCTTTCTGTATCTCACATCCCGACTCCCCCAACCCCCTGCACCACATCAACCAATAGAGAGCCCTTTTCATAACCTGGTCCTACACCTCACTTCCCTCACAGCCCTTGCAATCCCTTATATAGCCCGGGAGGATTCTATATTTTGGTTTTTGCAGGAAAAGTATTATGAAGCTCGTATAACCCTCTTCCAACTTTTTAAACTCCCTTTCCCGGTATTAATCAGTAAAAATATGACAACAATAGCAGGAGTTGACACATTGGCCGTAAATTCAGGGTAAGAAATTGCTGAAAATGCCTGAACATTCATGCAAGGCTACCATCTGCTGTTTGCAATGAATACTTAGTTCATCCCCGAAGCAAACTCTATACCTATAGGATTTTATCAGCCTTTTGCTGTAAATAAACTTCTCAGCGAATTTATCGCGAAGTTTAACGTATGATTTCAGTTAGAAGGAGCAATAAATAGGATAGAAACGAGAATTTTTGTACGGAATAGATCTCAATCAATCCATTTTCTCTCATACTACAAGATAATTTGATATGCGTTTTGTATTACGAAGCTTAAAAATTTATGCACTCTCCCATGACCGGCCTACGTGGCGCCGGGGTTAAGTCCCCGACTGCTAACCTAGAGGTCGCGGATTTCGAATCCCGCCGGGGTGGAATGACCACCATCCTGGGCGTTGATGCTCGTGATGGTCAATCAAGTTAATTGTAAGAGAGGACCATGTTGTCATAAATTTGCTTGAAAAATAAAGACGAAATTATTATTATTTTTTATTAGTTCATGCACTTTCTCAGCTGGTTATACCAGACGGTAATATTCACCTATCCTTAGGGCAAATCAGGATTAGGCTCGGATGCTAAGGAAGAGAATTCACCCTATCCTACACTGTCCGATCATGCCCGACCCAGGAATCTTCTCACGATCTGGCAGGTCTGTAGTAAAACAGCTTTTTGCCCGAGGTTAATCAGTTGTTTTTGAATTCCCAGGTCTTCGACTACTTTTTTGAATCTTTTAGACAAGACTCCCTCCGCAGAGATTATCAGTCGGTGAATTCTGCCGTCTTTCAACTTCCAAATATTTTTTATTTCACCGGCCAAATTCTGATATTTTTGTGTTTTCTCTCTTTCCGTAAACTCAACATTGTGATTTAGTGGCACTGCTACATCGAATATGTTTGCTCTTTGCTGTAATTTGTGGATCAATAAAATATCAGGCCTATTGTAATCTATGGTTTTATCTGCAAGTATTGGTCTGTCCCAAAATAAAATGTGTGTATCTGTGTCTAGTAGAGCGGGTGGATGGTTATTATTATTATGATTCATAGGATTACTTAATAAATTGATGTTCATCGTAAGCTTATATCACGCCTACGTTTTTTAAATTGTCTCAAATGTGTGAATACATATACGAGGGCCGTTTCTTTTCAACCTCCAATTGGTCATGATCAAAAGACGAAGTGAACGATTAAAAATCATTTCATCGTTAAATGTTGAGCACGTTTGTGGTGCCCTTTTGGCATATTCGCCTCGGCGATTGAGAAATTGGTCGTGCCTGTGGCCAAAATTTACTATACCTTCTTCATTACCTAGCTATATTATAATATAAATTTATCTGCCATCATATTAATTTTTACCGATGCCTGTATTCCTTTACTTCCGTATTCATAACCTTGTAAAGAGAGCCCTGGCTCAGAGGAAGGGGAGGCCGGATTGTGGCCTCATCTGAGCCAGGTAAAAGAAATAAATCAAATCATGGAATATTGCCGCCAATGACTTCCAATGAATTATGCCTTTGTCCTGAAGCTTAGTACCGTTTTGAAAAAGCTTGCTATTTAGCCACATCTTCATTTAAGCGTAAAGACGGAATTAACACGGCACTAGGTCGGCATTGCACGTCGGGTGATCGAAAATTTCCTATTGAAATTGCTCAAGAAGCAGTTGGGCTGCATCAGCGCTGAGATGGCGGGCGTTGTTATGAATCAGAACACTTCCACAAGTCGGCATATCTCTTCTTTTGTTTTGAATGGGAATTCACGCTGTTTCACACTCTAGCCACATTGCATTAAAGAAAAATTCTCTTTTATCGGCATAAAGGTCAAGACATGTCAATGCTGAAGCCATTCGGTGAGTTTTCTGGCTGTCGGTCCGCAGTCACAATTTGCGGGAGAATTAATTGAGGCAGTGTAGTTAATGAGATTACTTCTAACCTTAAAATAACAACTTACGGTAAGACATGACTAGAGCGTGTGCAATTGCGCTACCTGCGCAGTTCCGGCCTGACGCTTGTATGGAGTTTTTTCTTAGCTATCGGAGGTTGAATTAAATCCTCGCATTTTCTCTCTTAATGAAAATAATATGTTTATCGTGTATTTTTATTTTATTTATAACTATTTTCTAATTTTATCTCAAGTAGTCGCACTATCCTATTTTCTTTTAAGTGTGCCAATTCAGTACTATGAACTGTAATTGAATGCTTCCCCTTTTTCGAATGATGTTCGCAATTCAGTATTTTCATTCCTTAGCCATCTATTACTTAGGTAGTTCAACTACATCCCGCCATTTTGTACGTCTATTATATTTTATCTTGTAGGTATTAATTGTACTTCACTTTTAGTATTGTTGGTATACTTGATACTCGGTCATTTTTTTCTCTTCTATTATGCAGTGTAACTCTGTCTATGCCTCGGAGTAATTCCTCGGCGTCTGTCGTGTGGCCGCTAGCAAATTCAGGAGTCAACATTTTTGGGAGGGAGGGAAAGACTTCAGGAAATCGTGCAGAATATGAAATACATAGAATTCTAAGCGAAGTAGAGAATTGCGTCACATGGGTGACTAAATCTAACTCAGTGATTCAAACCGAAAGTTTTTTTTTGTTGGATGGACTTGGTCATATACGTGTTGAGCAACACACATTCAAGATTGGGGACCAGTACTTTTCCCTGGGTCAACTCGCACTTCGAAGGACTTTAGTGTGACGGCTTTCAAAGGCTGGGATTTGAACCTGGGACCCATCGATCAGCAGCAAAACGCTCTACCAATAGGGCGTTTTCCTATTATTTTTTTATTGCCAAAATCGAAAGATTATTACTCCTGGAGAACGTATTTCACGCTATTGGATTTTTTAATGACGATATCTATTTTTCGCGATTAAATGAAAAGTGAAAAATTTCAAGCGCGCGAAAACACGACGACTAAGTATGAATGCTGGGAAAACCCCGAGTGACGTCGTTCTGATTCCCGCTGCCGCAAGTGAGGTGACCTTGGGGCGAGGCTTTGAGCGCTGATACGACGCAGGATGCTAGCAGGTAGCAGAGTACCCTGCTAGCTGGCAGCGCTTGGCTAAAATAATGATTATCAATACCTTATCAAACGAAGGAAACTTTCCGACATTAGCCAGTTTCAATAGGTGATTATTAAGGCATGTTTACCTGATCTCTGTGCCTCACGAATGCATTGGTAATCTCAGACGATGTAAAACTCCTATCTACTCGTATAGAAACTAGGTCCTGTGATGTCACATGGAGTGGAATCGCATGGGCGCCAATCTGGCCTTATTCAAATGAGGATAAAATTGACCTTTGCCATTCGTCTAAACTGGGATTTATAAAACCAAGTAATTTGTATATTACTTGTATTGAATACACTAATGTTGGGAAACGAATCGCAATCAATGCCTTTCGTTTTCTTTGACGAAGGAAACTACCCTATTGGGCTACCACACTCCCCTTCTGGATGAGATTACATTTTAATTTTAAAGAAAAAAACCTGTTGTGGTTCTCCAGAAAAGAGTAACTAGAAGCATTACTTTTAAAAAATTGATTACATCACACATTTTCACTCACTTGCGAGCAGATGATGTTTGCCTTTGTGCATATTTTTTTGTTTATGAAGTACTAAAAATTAGTTACCTGCGAAGTGCTAATTTTCTTGGCATTTTGACTAGACAATGCTATAGGAACCTTCGTATCCAATCCAATGTTCTGCCCCAAAAGCCTTATACAATATACTTATCACCGAATTCCAGAGTTATTATTTTTATTCTGCACCAAAAATCTTTAACTTACTTCCGCACTAAAAAAAATGGAAAAAGTATACCCCTAAATAGTCATTAGAACAACTGAGCACCTCAATTGCCTTACAATAGGGATTTCAAAATAATTTAACGAATAGAACCGTTTTAACTTTGTAAATATCGCAATTTTGTTCATGAGTATATTAGGAAAACAACAAATAAAATTGTTCAAATGGTCAGAAAACCCAATATTTGCAGTAAAAAATCGAATAGGAAGAAAAAAATACGAATTGAGAAATGTAGGTAACAGTACAGAAATTACTGTAAGAGTAACTGCAATATCATAAACCAAAATATCGTTGCTGCTGAAAAATTGTTTTGTTGATTTTACATTATTCCATCCCCTTCAATTTGCAACCACTTTTAGCCAAATCACTTACTTAAGGATCTTAAGTTTTCATAATTTTTCGGATATAATTCCATTGAAATTCGGCATCTTTCAAGGGGGTAGGGATATAATTGTTTTTTAAAATTAAATATCATATTATATACATTATTTCCCTTTATATTGTCCGAATTTTGTCCATGAAGTATAAGCATGCAGAAAAGACAATATTTTATTGTAATCTATAGACACATTTAATTGAAAAAGTGTTGTAGGGCTTCTGATTTGTCCTCTGTTTAACAGAGTGTCATTAAACGACTTCCAAAAGTTTTTCATACGAAGACATGTTGTCATTATCCAATTTTTTTCACAATGATGCGTATAAAATATTGTTATTAGTTAAGTTAACTGAATTAATACTATGGTTATAATAATACTAATTATAAGTCGTTCTACGGTAGTTTGTTTCGAATGGAATTTCACTTAACTCATGCTAAAATTGAATAGAATTCCCATATTTTTTAATGATAAAGATTCCCAACTGTTTTATTCCATGTATTTTTAAGTTTAGTTCGGATTATATACTTAGCGTTTGGTCATGTAAACCTTTTTCCCTCGTGCACCTAAACGTTGGTTATAACTCGGTATTAGACGTTTCGCATAGCCAGTGGTGGATTCTGACGTACCTGAAATTTCTTGAGGAGGAGTGCAGTTAAATGTACCCAAATATTGTTACTTTTAGCATAGACCCGTAAATGTCATTATATTCTTCGTAGGAATAGAAGGAGGAATACCTTTACTATTTCCACATGGTAATTTATTGACACCAATTTTGGGTCTCAATAAATTACCTAAAATTGGAATCAATAAATGACCATATGGGAATAGCAAAGTTATTATTCCTTCTATTCCTACTATAAAAGATTTCTTTAAAGTTACGCCCGCTACTTTTAATTCAAGTGCTTCTAGAAAAGTGTGCAAATATCCTCGAAAACCACCCACGACTTCCACCCTCTCTCATTGCGCTTAGGTTTGTTGCATTAGGCCTTTCCATTCTTCCACATCTCTTTATAAGCTTCCAACTCCACTGCTAACTCTTTCCTTCTTCTTACGCTCTGGAGACTTTAAATTTCCATTTCGCCCATGTCGGCCCGCCATCTTACCTCCCCCATCATCCTTCCCATCCACCCATTAACGTTTCTCCCCCCGAGTCTAATTAACGCACTCTTAGTCCCTCATATAGAATCACTTCGCTCCTTCCCTTACCTAAGCCACCTCTTCACTCCACCCTTTGCTTCCAACTGCACCCCCTAACTCTTCATTTCTGCCGCAGTTTTCTTCCGCTTGTAAATTCATCACCCTTACTTATTTTCGCCTACCCTTTCATACATTTGTAATGCACTCAGGGTGGAAATATTAGTAGCTGGTGGGTAAAATAAGAGGCCATTATATAAAAAATTAAGCAGCTTAAACTTGAAGCAGCTACAAGATTGTCTTTTAGTAAAAAATTCATTCTGCTGCTGCTTACTCGTTAGGAATTCTTTATACTCAATTTATCACTAAATTGTTATATAAATATGTTCTTTCTTCCTTGTGGGCTGGTATTTACTGAAGTCGATTAAGTTCATGGGCGTACTCAGCGAGGGTCAGGGGCAGCTGCCCCCCCCCCCCTCTAGACGCAAAAATCGAAAAAGTCTTTAAGAAAAATGAGTAGTGAATTGAAACGAAAGTATTCAACCAATTTTCTTTAAAACCAAGAAAAATGATATGTATTAGTATATGATATGTAACTAAAATAAAACTATTTTTCAAGGAAACAATCTCATCAACTAATGTCACAACTTGGCTTGCCCCCCTTAGTTATGATCCTTGATTAAGTTACTCATTTTTGCGTCACTCACGGAAATTAGCATAGTCACATTTCATCCCATTGTCAAAAGGGTGATATAGCTTCATGCAGCTGGTCGTTAAGTGTTTATACGATTGTATTATTTTATATTAATTATTATTGTATTACGTGAGATTATAGAGGAAGAGATTTTCAACGTAAACTATTGGTAAGTCACAATGTCTAAGGTTTGTTTCGTAGTTTTTTGGGGCAAGCAAATTTAAATATTGACTGATAAGTATATGCCAGCAGTATGATTCGCCATATATCAGTAGTGTCGATGTGATGCTTTTTAGTATTTTCGCCATATTAGCTGTTCGAGGAAGCGCCACGCTAGGTCGCGTTCCTAAAAATGGTTATCCTCGAATTTAGCTTGTGAAACTAGTGTATTTGTAAATAGTTAACGTGACAAGTAATGGAACTTGAAATTAACTTAAGCTACAAATGTATTACTTTCAAAAAATATTTTTTATGTCCCTATATGTATTTCATTCCTTTCTCTTCCTTACGCAATACTCACGTCATATCATCACCATCGTCATCCCCGGTCAACATCCCCGGTCCCACGATTGATTTTACGCAGTTATCCACTCAATTCTTCTATGAGCTGATTGTTTCACACCTACTTTATAGGGACTTCGTTAGAGTATTTCTTTTCTTTTGTTTACGGCTGGTATCCCAACACCCTCCGCCACTTGCCTATTTAGGCAGTTTTCGGTGTAGTATGTAGATGTTGTTGTACGTATTTCTTCTCTTTAGCCTACTTCTTTACCTTTTCTATACTCCCATGGCTTTGACTGCGACCTTGCAGGGCCAAAGATTGAATTTTCATAAATTAAAGTGTTATTTTTGGTTTTCTCGTGTCCGTAAACCTAATAATTGACATCTTGGTCGATGAAATTCAGACTTTTTTCTATCTTGATTTTTTTAACATTGAAAGTACCGTAAGTCAAACTTAAAAATTTTGGTTTGGACCCAAAATGTGAGGTCAGAAGGTCAAAATTGTAAAATCTTCCTCCCTTCAACAAAACTTAAGGAAAATTTCCCCATAAGTATACCAAATTTCATGAATATTGCTCGAGGCGAAGTTACTCAAATTAGAGGTCAAAAATGACACACGACCCTGGGACAGTCTGTATATTTTGTTCGAGGTCTTCCTTTTTCGTTCTTGCCATCTGCCTATCCCTCGACGATTGTCTTCATCAGGCCACCATGTCTTAAGATATGGCCTATAGCCATACTAATGAAGGATATATATACCATGGCTATGGTTATTCTGCATTTTTATCAAGGTTTAAATGAGGCTTCTCTTCTCTCCTACTCTTCTTTGGAGTAGGAGACTCACAGTACTTCTTCGTTTTTAAGCCCATTTTGGTAGTGTTCTCCTTCCACCACACATTAATTAATCAGCTTTTATGGCCATGAAGAAGTGTTTTTCTATTACTCTTTTGATGGAAATACACTCTCTAGTAGTAATTCGACTGTTAGTGTACCTACTTCATTTTCGCTTTCACTGTAGGTGTGGGACTTTGTTGTTTATTTTAAATAAATTTTATTCTCATTACAGGAAAAATGAAGCGGCTACGTTCCACCTTGCTGGAAAGTAACGAAGAAGCTATGATTGTGAGTAATTTTTTTTTCCTTTCTTCTTTGCATTGGAACCAGGCTATATTATGAAATATTTAGTATTTTATATCTGATTTTGATTTGTTTTTTATGTTAAAAATATATTTCCTGCGGTTTGTATCGATTGGAAAGTGTTAAGTATCGGCACGGCTTTACATGTTATTAAGAATATAGATCGTGCATGTCTGGCATTTGATATTTTTTGCAAGCTTTGCTATTAATGCTTACTTAAGGCATTATTTTTTCTTTATTAATGTTATCCCTTACATAGACTGTCATGTAGAATGAGTTCCGATTAATTTTCTATGTTTAGGTTGGTTGTTCGGATTGGAAAGAGGAGAGTAATTGCCTCTCATTGTGTTCCATTGTGGGTGTGTACACCTTGATTTTTCTCTAATCATTGTACTTATCAACCAAGAAGAGTCAGATTCAGGAACCATTACCAGTCAATTATCAACCGCAAATTTTGTATGTTTTCTGCGAATAATATTTTTTTACGGGCTCTTTGCCTATGCTTGTAATTGGTTCTATCCCCCAAATTCATTTCATCGGTTGTCCTCGAAAAGGATTAAAATTAGTGATCTTAAATATATTAGCTGCGTGGAAACTTAAAATTTAGGTTAACCATATAAGTTGTAAATGCACGATTTATTTTACTACAGTAAATATTTTCCCCGAGTAGTCAATGGAATAACAGGTACCTTCATTGAGTCCCTCATGCGTGAGATTTTCGTTAACAAATAGGCTCGTAATGGATAAAATTTACTGTAAATGTACCGGATAAAGAACTTTATATCTACACATGTTATATTTCTCTTATATTACATATTATATATTTATGATTTACCTGATCCGTCAACTGGCCGTATTTTTTTTTCATTTCTTGATATAGTACTGCTTAAAAGTATACGCTATCCTCTTGAAATTTATCTATGGCGAGGAATACGTTCCAGGAATGAAGTAAATATTTCATGTTTGAAATAAAAATTGGCATTGAAAAGGCACTTTTCTATGTACTCATAAAATCTAAGGTTACGGTTGATATGTAAACAAATAGGAAATCGTGAAATGAAGACGAAAATCGTCCAGAGAACGAGAGTGCAGCGTTCTTTCAGGGAGAAATCCTATTTTTAACGTACATCATCATGCAGGCAAAGAATAAAAAGATGATTCAATGTTAGGAAAACAGTTAATTTTAATTCTGTGTAAGAGGCAACTGTGGCTAACTACTGGTTTTTACGAATAAATCTTACGAAAATCAATGAATTCAAGAAATTTAAAAATCATTTCTATGAACTGAATGTAACTTAATTTATATCCTAGATAATTTTCCTGAAAACGAATTATGAACTCGATCAAATATGAGCTTCATACATTTAAATTATGATTTTGCGTCGGAGTATAAAATCAGTGGATTAAATCTTAATGTTGCCGTATTTCATTAATTAGGTACTTTGCAATTTTTAGGTCCCACACTATAGGTCACAAAAATCATTGTCAAGATTTATTGCTGACAAGCAGAGCGCAAAATGCATCAAATCATATGATAAATATAAATCAGTGATCTTTTTTATCAATCGTGGTTGCGATGCATAATTAGTATAGGTACATACTCTATTCCCTTTGTTGGAAACGGATTTTTAAGCATTCAATTCTCGCAATCTGAAGTTAAAATATTGCTGCGTAATTTCGTTTGTAATTACTTTTTGGATAACGGTCTCGTTTTGGGCCATGGGTATACTTTCCGTAACAACATCATTTATGAGGAGACGGCTGAAACAAATTATTGCAACTCTCATTTCACTTAGCAGTTTCATAATTCGGGCCGCGGAATTAGTGCGCTACGATTTCACGCAACTGATATAATAACGTTTTAATCAGTCCGGCCTCCGGGGAAAGAGCAATAATTTAATTAGACTTATAGCATTATTAATGAATGCGTAATTATTCCAGTTGTTCATTAATTAAATTCTTACAGTAATTCAAAATGGAGGTTAGCATTATCATTCGAGAACTGCATCCCGTAAATAATATTTTTAGGAAATTGGTGTCTATTCGTAGACGCTCGTTCATTATAAAGGTTTCACTTCTCATTTGCATTATAAATGTTAGAGTGTTTAATCTTTTGAATATAAAGGTATAGACGCGGAAATATATTGACTTCATTTTACTGAGGCGGCAAATGTGAAAGTGATAGCAGTAAGAGTTGGTCTATACATAGAAGTTTTGCGTGCTGAAATTATGGTGAGTAATGAATGAACATTTAAAACGATAAAACATTTCCTGGCATTTGAGAAATATTTTGAGGCGTTTTCATGTATCGTTTTACATTATAATCAGGCAAAAATATTTAATTTGCTAAAAATCTCTTATAATTAATGCAATTTTTAAATGCTTTATAATCAACAAAAAGTTAAAGATTTTTCTGATGTATTTATTATTTGTAAATCAAAATGTTGGTAGCGTCAGGCATTATTAATGAATGTTTGAGTGAATGGCTTTGTTTCACATCTATTCATTTTTATTTGATCAATTTGCTGCTTTACTTGGATACTTATTATTTTAAGGATACTTTTAAAATAAATGGATGCTAGTACTGATAATTAAAAACCATGGAGCAGGATATGAGTTTTTTAATGAACAAGACTTGAATAGGGATAGTGAAATCTTGGATAATGGCATCCGGGATATTGAAAAAATTATTTTTTTGATAAATCTATTTTTATATATTGTGATTGTATTTTTACCGAACTTGGGGGTTAGGACATTCTCTTTTCCTCATTCCATCTTTGCAGTAACACCCGTATTTCATTTTTTAGTTCCTTCCCTAAGGTCTTAAAAATGTAAAGTTACTGGCACATATTGAGTTTTGAGCATACGTACACCACATACGTATTTGTGTCACATTTCAAACCCTTGCGCATGAACGGCGGTGAAATATTCATGAAATGCCATGAGAAAAAATTCCCCTGGAACGGGAATCGAACGATGGACCTTAGGCTTTCCGAGCCAGTGCGCAGGCCACTTCGCTACCAGGTTCATTAATTTGAAATGCTGTATTTTAATTAATGAAATTTAATATGTTGTATATGTCCACTATAATGTTGACTCGTGAACCTAGTTTCAATACATTCACTATCGGGCACTGGAAGGATATGTACTAAATCATTTTAATACTGTACTTGACAGTATTATTTTCCACCAATTCTCGCCTAAAACCTTTGAGTTCATTCTAAATGTATGCCTGTATCTGTAAATTCTTTGTTACCTAAGCCTCATATTTCGAAACTTAAGTGTTTGATTTAAATCGTTCCAGCAAGTAATGCCGTTTCGTTTAATCGAATTCCTGTTAAAACGAGAGGAGGCTATATCGCCCGGAATTCCGTTTGCACACGTGTCCATATATGCGACGCTGACGTGATCCTCACTTGTTTTTTAATTAAAATTGCGCTCAACACTTCCCCTCCACCAATTCGCTGCGCAACAGTGCCCTCAGCCTCGGGGTGTTAGCGTGAGTGACGCGTCCTCACGACGGCAGAGCCATAATGCGGGCACGGTATCGGCAAAAGCTGTTCAACAAACGCCTTGCGCTCTCTCCGATTGATCGGACATCGTGTACATACTGAGGGACCTCTTCAATCTTCTTAACTCTCCTGCCTCTGTGTACTCACTTTGCCCTCCCCCCCCCCCACTCATCCATCTGACCTCTGACGAATTGTTAATGCTCATGGCAAGTGCGCGCAATGCACCGATCTTCTGTTTAAGCACCGCAAAAACAAACAGGAAGGCGAGAGATACTTTGTCATTCACCTGTCATCCTATCCCCTTGATTGGATCCCGAGTATGTTGGGGTGTAGGTGTACCTACACCGTGAGCAGTGCTAGATAACGCGTTATTAGGGAATTGGATAAGGTAAATGACATTCAAATGGCCGCAATTTGATGCTTAAGAAAAATAGAACGTTTATATTCAGGGATTAGCATGCATATTGCAGACATTGCCACTGTTAATGATAGAAAACTTTTGGCGACGATTCTTCATTAATAAGGGAATTCATCCATTCTTAGGTTGCTTGTCTCATTTCACTTGGCAGGTTTATAATCTTGGCTGCTAAGTTCGCTATGATTTTACATTTCTGATACAGTAACTTTTTAATCGGCACAGCCCTTGGTGAAACAGCAATAACTTATTGCTAGTTTGGTTTCTAGCAGTATTAATGAATTTTTGATCATTCCAGTTGTAGATTAATCAAACTAATCCTCAAACTTCCTCTAATTCAAAATGGAGGTTAGAATTATAATTTTAGTACCGCATTTCAGAAATAATACTAGAAGAAAATGGTGTCAACAGTAACATCTTCGCTAGTGCTTACAACATATTGCTATTGGATTACTATGATCATTAACCCTTAACCAGTGACGTGAAATATTTGTTACACTTACAGTGGCGTGCGGTCTAGGAGACCGCAATAAATCAAATAAACATGAAGTGTTGCGACGCCATTTTTATTGGTTAAGTTAATGTTTCTTTATCTTCTAAACTATTCCAAACTTTTTATTTTATGCGTAACCAATACGAATCAATTTTTCGGTAAAAAAAAAGATAATTTAAAACAAGATCCAAAAACTGATATGAAACACACTTGAAATATTGTTATCGTTTTTAAGCGTCAATATCTCGCAATTATTCAAAATAACGCCTTAAATGTCTAAGAAATATGGCTAAAAAGTAGGAAACAATTGAATTTATCTCGTTCATTCCTTTTCTTGATGCATTCTGCAGGCGTGACGTGAAGGTCTCTCGGACCGCTAATCGAATTAATTTGTAAATTTACATAATAAAATAATAAAAACGTTTGATTTTAATTATGTTACATCCGTATTACTCAAAAATTTGAAGCTAACGATGATTTTAGATATTTAAAAAACAGCCAAATTGAAAATATTCATAATTTTAAAAACACAGAGGTCTCTCAGACCGCACGTCACCTGTTAAGGGTTAAGACATTGTATGCTGTAGCCTTTAATTGGTAAAATAACAGCAGGTATTGTCCTCCATTTCCTCTTGTCTATCCGAAATTAGGAGCTGCTACCCTCCGATATCCTCTGTCTCGACCCTCGTTCTGTAAGTCACGAATTCTAGGGATTCCTCTCCACCAAAGCTTTCCGCATCATACCTATCTTGTGCGCGAAAAAATACGAGGAGTTTTAATGTGGTGTGAGACTCTTAATGAGGTGGTTTCAATCATCATAACGATGGTGGTGACTTTTTTTACTTATTTTTCAGGTTTATTAAGTTTCCTCCCGAAATTTTGTGAAAAATAAAAAAATATTCTACTGAAGAATCTATTCTGACGTTTCTTCTTCTCTGAAGCATAAAACATTCGTACAAATTTCCTATACATAAATTTCCCTTAATCGAAGTAAAGAAATGGTATTTAATGAATTAACTATTTCGCGGAATGAAATTCTAATTTCTGATTGGATGCTACACTTTTATGCTATATTTTTATTCCACAATTTACCGCCTGTAAACGAGAATTTGAAGTATGCATTGTGAGATATTTCTTTGTCTTAAAATTCTTCAGTAAGAGAAAATTATAATCTAATCTTTCTCTTTCATTAATGAAGGTTTCTTGAATTGGTCATGCAATAACAGAATAGACATTCTTACTCTATCTTAACCTCTTCTCATTGTTGATGCCATAATATTGTTTTTCTTTTGAAAGCTATTCCGGTCCAAAATTAAAAAAACGTATATTCATGGTAGAAAAGACGTGAGGTCCGAAAATTAGCAAAAACGACGCAAAATTAGGCCGCTTAAACTCAAATCAAATGGAGGTGTTGGCCACATGGTGATGATAAGTAAGAAACGCAAAGAGGCGTAATATGACTCCAAGGTTACTCTGAGACAACCCTCCTCGACAATACTACATTGGTGAGTAGAACTGTGGTAGTAGAGCCATTTCCCAAAAAAGTATCTATGAATTACTACTAAGGTAGGTTTGCATGGTGTATTAAAGAGGTACCTACTATGGAAATCTCACCTCCCTTCATGGACTTCCCTCTTCAGTCTTCCATTCATAAGAAAGTCTACTCACTTTCATTCTATCCAAAAATCCTGTTTTATTCCTTCTTCTCCTTGTTTGTCCAACAAAAAGGAAATAATATCCGTGATTTTTTTACAGTAATATCCTCTTGATTATCTGTAGAACCATACAAGTGCATTTCAGTTAGAATCGTTTGGTATTATCTATAAGTAATGCTCTCTACCCCTCGTTGCATAAAATTGTTTTCATCCTGTATCGTTGTTGAAAATTCGCTTTAGAAATATGGAAATTAAAAAAAGAATATAGTGTCTGAGCATCAAAAGGCCTATAATTTATGTCTCTCTCCCTCCTCTCTCAACTTGTTTCTATTGAGCATACGGTGCGCCAGATTTAATTTGCGATATATTTCGGTTATTCATTACCTTTCTTGATTTATGCAGTCATCTTGATTTCTTTTCGGATTGAGTAAATTCATGAAAATTATAGGTAGCCTAATTCATTTCATTTGATGGAGATTAATAAGAATTTTACTCCTCTTTCACAATACATCAGAAGTACTTTGAGTTCAAATTTTAAACGGTGACGGCTGTAATGGGATATTTTTTCCGAAAAAAGTGACAATATGTTCTCCTTTTGCTAGAATTGTCCTTCAGAAGCACAGCGCATGAAGGGATGGGGGAATTGTTGATTTTTTTATGTGATTAAGTAATTATTGTATGTTATTTAGGAAAATATTCACAGAATTACCACGTTAAGTGATTTTATTCTGTAAAAACAATATTTTCTCTACAGAAATTCAAACTCAAACCGCCCAGAATTTGCAGTTAGAATTCGTTTGCATCTATCGTTTAGGATGTAGAGTGCATTAAGCGGGGAAAGGAAGTTAAAATCCGCGTATGAAATAAGGAGAAGGAAGAAAAAAGGACTAATGATCTAATGAAAGGGATTAGGCCTTAATGTGATCTGAATAGAGAGCTTTAATGCGTGCTCTGTTAACTCGTAAACCACTTGATTTAACCGGTAGAATACTATAATAAACAAGTAATATCTATTTAGTCATAATATGCAATAATAAGCAAGGAAAATGATTAATCTTCGCACGGTATTGTGGCCAAAAATGACATTAAAAGTTCACTATCGTTCTCTAATGAACGTAGCATCCCAGGAATGTCAACAGTTCCTCGTGACGTGCGCTAAGTTTGTGTAAGTATATTTTAACTTGCCAACGAAATCTCATGAGCTGTGTTGCGTTGCTGCGGAAATTACTGAGGTGGTATGATTGACAAGATAGGTATCCTTCCTTTCTCTCGGTTACCCAGCTTAGGTTAATTTCGAGTTCTCTGCACCTTTTATTGGCGATGCAACCTTTGAGCGCTGCATTGCAGTGTCGAAACGCATCAATTCTTCTTGGCGCTCTTGAGAAATATCGTGGGAGACCTCAACGTGATCTTTTCCCGCGGCTCCCCTGCAGAGGGTACCCGAGCTCCGGCGTCTCCCGACGTCCCCTCCGAGGATGCATCCGTTCAAACGAAACATGCGACGCACATGCATTTTATCCTTGAGATGCGGATGGGAGGCTTGAGGTGCTCCCTTTGCCGGAGGATGCAACGGCCGTACCCGCCATCCACAGACTCATCCACTCTCTCCATCGCACCCACCAATGCTCCGTAAATCACATCTCACCTTGTCCCGCATTGATAAAAAAAAACCGACTCGGAATAAAAATGAAGAAAAGACCCGGTTGAACATTTTATCTTGATACGCCTCTCTCTCTCCTCGCACTTGTTTGTATTCTCCTTTTTAAGGAGTCACTTTGAAGTGCGGGCAATGGTAATGAGGTTTCAAGATGCGGACACTTGGTGTTTATCGCGGGACGTGTATCACGGCCGAAAGTGCCCGGGTGCGCAAGGTGAGGAGCAATTGAAAAACATGGACAGGATGGGGGTGGCTGAGGTGTCAAAGGGTGGATGTCACAGGGAGAGAGAGGGTGGTTTGGAAGGAAACAGGGAGTCGTGCGGCGGCGGACGGGGGTGGGACATGTGCATCTGGTCTTTGCCAACAACCGCCCCCGGTATGATTTCAAATCAAACGTCAGTTTTCGTCGGTGACCACTCCAACACCTCCATCCCCTCTCTACCTCGCCTACTGTAGCTCTCACAAGCCTCCCTGTGTCCGAATCGAAATGACAAGCGTACGGAATAATCATCGCTTCCATTCCCCCCTGTCCGGTCGGTATGTAGGTACGTACAAAGGCTCATGAGGGTTGAAGGTTAGGCACAGGATTCCTTCCGCTATTAGATTTTCCAGCTGTGCTACCGATGTCGATCAGATTTTCTCCCTGTTTTCATAAAAATCTTTTCCATTAAGAAGAAAAGGAATGTTAGAGGATGTTTCGGATGAAAATTTTCCTATCATGTGAATTCGAATGTTTTGCATTTTTAGTGCTCTAATCCAACAGCATGTGGTTGTATAATTTCTCACTATGCGTGACTTTGGACCGTGTGGTGTGCATGTGGGAGTCCAATTGCATGCTAGTGATTGATCACCCCCTGCCAAACACCCTGGAGGTGGCTCGCAGGGTATTATGTAGATGTGGATCACTGATGCGAAAATAAATTTTAACATTTTCTGTTGATGAAAATGAACTATCTTCTTTTGCCAATGCAATGATCGATCATTATTTCGATTTTCTTGTCACGTGATTTTCAACAGTTCACATCAGGTACTTTATTTCCATCAGTTGCAATTCTATATTCATATTAACTTGCTTTCAGCATTTCCTCTGCTACTTATAAATTTGAGGAGCATCTGCTATGGTTACTCTCTTGATGTATTGGTCAAAATGATCCGGTGTATAATATCATTTTTAAGACCGTTGTTTCAAATCAGTCAATGACGAGATGACAGTTCGTAATTTCGTCAAAAAATCTTCTATGGTGCAGGCATAACCTTTTATGAGGCTTGGTTTTGTACCGTTATCATATTATTTTAATGCTAGCATTTTCAAATTTTGGAAATAGTCGTCTACCTAATTAGGATATTAATATTGTTAACAATAGTGGTTTTTAGTGCTGTTTGAACCGTTTTTCCTTCGGTGGATTTGTAGTGACTTACGCACATTAATGATCCATATTATTAAATACCGATCAATTCGTTCTGGAATACTCGTCCAGGCATGCGTTGGTACTGGTATGACTCTCGGCATTCAGTTGGTAGGCCATCACCCTCCCACTCAGTGGAGAGGTGGTGGGGTACGCTGCACGTCAGTGAGGGCTGACTCTGTAGCGTGAGATGGAAATGTTTTCTCTGGCAGGATGATTTGTGAGCAATCACGTAATTTTTTTCCATCCCGACGAAACCTCTCCGACTTCCACACCCGGAGTGCGCCTCACCTGTGCCGTGAGCACCGCGGGCATTCGACAGCCACATCGGTGTGGTATGGGGCATATTGGCGGGCTCCCTTTTCGTCATTCACTTTTTATTTTTTTTGCGCGCGCTCCAGAGGCGTTACTCGCATCTCCCGGATGCTTGCTCCCCTCCGGAAAAGGGGTTGGTTACTCATGTGGCGTGATGGAATAAAGAGCATTGATTAGAAGTGGCGAGAGGTTCGTTGGAGGGGGACCTGGAGGAAGTGTTGGCTGAAGTTGGAGCGTTATAAGGAGCTTGAGCAATGTGGAGGTGCATCCTTAATGCGCGTGTGTGGCAGGAGTACTTGTCTCAATGTCAGGTGCGAGAGAGAAATGGCATCTCATACCTTAACGTATTCCAAACCGTCAACCGACTTTTTTCTTTCCTTCACCCCATCCCCATCTTACCCGTTCTCTTAGATTTCGAGGCATACCAACGTACATCGAGCTCCGCATTTCAAGACGTAATTCACTCGAGCGAATCAGAGCAGGTCAAGTACTTCAGTGACGTAGTGCCATGAAACGTTCTCCGGTCCTTTGTGTGGGGAAAAAGTTTAGAGTGCCTTTTGATTCGATATGTTCTGTGTTTTTATAGATTACTAGTAATTATTTTATTGACACACTCATGGCATTTCAAATACCTTTGAATATTTTAAAAACTTTAGGATTTAATGTGGGAAGTGTCCAAAATATTTCTGACCGACGTTGAAACAGTTTTTTAAAGTTTCTTTGTAATTTCCGGAACAAGGTGTTCAAATAAGTTTTTTCCTTGCCATAACCACTTCTAAAATATGATGAAACTCCATGGAATTGAGACATAGGTACCTGATCAGAATATAAGCTATAGTGAATCGACAAAATTTAAGCTGAGTTATGTTTTCTGGGATAGTTTTGTCTTCGTGAATTTCGTGAAAAAGGATTCAAAGTTCTTTGTTGGGCTGACATTAATACATAGAAGAATGTAATGTACGTAGAAAATTAACGCAATTGGATCAATGAATAGGGGTTTAACTCGCCAAATCAAAAGGATACTAGTGAAGACTTCACTCCCACATAGTGAAGTCTTGGCTAGACGAACGAGTAGCTTAAATGTTATCCGCTCTTCTTTTTAAAGCATTTAGGCAACTCATAATGGCAATTTTTCGGTATGGCAACCCGTATGTTCCTGAAGCTCAGCCATCTGGCGGCCCCTCAGGATTAATGTAAGCTTATTTTCATGCAACCTTTCTCTCACTTCATCTCCTCTTTTTATTTTCCGACCAAGTACCTACACTCCACCCATTGAACGGTTGCAAGACCAGACGCCTTACCGACTGAGACCTTGAAAATGAGGGACGTGTATGCTGTCGATTTAATTATCGCCCGAAAAAATGGTAATGCGCTTGAACAAATGAATGCAGCCGCTGCGCTTCCCGTGCAAGTGAGCGATAGCCTCGGCGCAAGTGTCCGATTTATTCATTGCCCCCTTCCCCGCCCACCGCTTATGCCGCAGTCTTGTCCGCACTTGTCTGCCCTTTGGCAAATGTATTCAATCGCATTAATCGATCTTGCATGCGTTAATGGTACGTCTTACCTGCCATTCTGTCG
Organism: Ischnura elegans; assembly: GCF_921293095.1. Taxonomy (NCBI): domain Eukaryota; kingdom Metazoa; phylum Arthropoda; class Insecta; order Odonata; family Coenagrionidae; genus Ischnura; species Ischnura elegans. The sequence goes on along the minus strand of NC_060256.1, from coordinate 82,182,314 downwards.
CTGCATTCGGAAAAATGAATTGAAGTCGCTCTTGCCGCTTGCGTCATGCTAGAGTGCCGGAAACCTATCTAAGGTACCAATGCTGTCCACGGAAAATACTGCTAAAAAGGCCTTAAAAAGCGATTTTTTTTAGTTAGAAATAAAGTAAAACCGCTTCTATGATTTGAATATAATTGGTTGCAGGGTATTTTATGGGGAAGAAAAAATTAAAAAATGCACCTTTTGATAGAAATAGATGAAACAGAAGTCGATTCTGTAGTTTTTACTTTAGAGGTGCTAAGGTTTCTGCTCTTATTTTTAGCATGCAATTTATTTTATGAAAATGATTGCAGTGAAGAACATATGATGAGTTATTTATTTCAGCGTTCGCATTCCCAGCTGCAAGACAATTTTTGCTAATGAAGAATGCCTTTTTTGGCCATTTTATCTACTTTATACCATTTTTTTGCTCCATCTATAGCTGGCTCTTCGACCTCTCTCCACTTCAGTCATCCATCTTCCCATGTTTATATTGTCCTACTTGTTTGCCATTCATCCTCCCTGTGGTCAGTGACCACTGGTCACCCCTGCTACTACTGACGGACATATTCAAGTGCCTTCCAGAACTTAGAACTACCCGCAGAGTTTCTTGCTTGAAGGTCATCTACTCTCAGGCTCTTTTTCGTCACACCTATTAGTCTTCCCAACGAAAGAATTCTTTCTCTGCCTTCCTTAGTCTTGTTCGTTGGAAATTCTTTAAACTTATAATAACACCAGGTTGTATTTGATGTGGAATTCCATGGCATAAGTATAGGCTTGATGTTTTCCCGTGCGAAGAAAGGAACTCGGGTGGGGTTATCGCTGCGAAAAAAGGAGAACATTCCCCTTTTTTCTCTAACGGGCTACAGAAAGGTATATGTCTTGAACTCCTCGGTCGTCATCTAATCATTGGGCAGGCTTTCTTTCGTGCATGGGAGGGTGTTCATGTTCACATTTAACACATATACATTGCGGCCTTCGACGCGTGTCTTGTTTTCCTCATTTATTTTACTATTGCTCTTTGACGAAATAAAACGTTTTATCTTGCGGCAGATTGATGAAATGCCCATATGCATCAAAGAAGACATTTGGCAGTTAATATCGTTTAGGGTGGTGCGAGAGATACTTACTTTTCTACTTTTTCGTGATTTCATATTTCATTTTCAGTATCGGAGACCTCTCCGGATATTTTCCGTAAGTTGCTTGGTGTCTTTTATTTAAGTGGTTCGGCCACTCATCTGAAGCACTGAAGCTAGCCATTCCTTGTTTTTGAGCGATCATCTTAGCTTGAACCCATGACTTTACTCGAGCTGTATCATTTCACTGATTTGCTCGTTATTTTTGAGTTAGAATATCTACAACTCCCATATCATACGCTTCGCCCAAATGGCCAATTCCTGTCCATACCATATCTTCTTACGTTTTGAGTACCCTCATTTTGGAGTATTTTCTAAATATGCCAGAATATGGTATGGTATTTGGGGGAGACGACCGACAGCTGAGGTCATTTGCGCCCTGAGGGAAGGGTAAGGAAGGAAGGGTGGAGAGAAACCCGGCGTCGGCATTAGCCTGCTCTTAACGAAAGGCGCCAAGGGGACCACGGCTTAACGTCCCATCCGACGGACGGAGTATTGCGCTTGAAATGTACCCCATACAACATTCAAGCAGGGATCGGGTAGTCTCAGAAAATTCTCTTCCACCACCGGGATTTGAACCCGAGCACGCCGGCTGGAAGGCCAACACTCTAACCACCACACCAACCCGATCCCCAGATGCCAGAATATTTCGTAATATCTCAAACATTCTGATATTTTCGCTAAATGCATAATAGAGGAAGTTTTTAAACTATAGGAACTCGATCTCATGTGCAATAAAATATATAAAAGTTGTTGAGATGTTTGATGCGGGAGTTTTAGCAGAACAAATCTTCTTTTTGGGAAAACTGGTGGCCAGCCTTACTTGCCGGTTAAAGTTTTATCGGGTGCATTCATAAAGTATTAACATAAACTTCGATAGCTATATTAACAATTCTCCCGGTACAAGGTCGATCGTAAGAGTCTCATCATTTCAAAATTTTCAGGTACATTGACAGAGAGTCGGATATCCTGTATAATTTGGTAAGTGTGTTGCCGAAAATGTTATACTTGTGAAGGAGAATGGGAGAATGTAGAGAGCGGGCGGAAAAAAGTAATACTTGGGGTTATATAGAAAAATTAAGATCGACACAGCATAGTAGGAGCTTCGAAAAGAAATTGAAAAAAAAGACATCAAAAAATTTTGATTCCTCAATAGGGTAATTATTGAATGAAATCAGCTACCTGGAGAGTTGCTAAAATCCACCCTTTATTGCAGAAAGGTTCAAAAATATCGTATTTCCAATAGATATATGATAAATGCATGCATATACGAGCACCATTTATTCTATCTTTTTGGATATGATATCTTGTATGATTTATATCTTTAAGTTTTCAAAAATCCTGAATTTAAGAATATGTATGGTTATTGAAGATTGTGAAGTACATAATATTTTTTAAGAATAAGTATGTTTATATTTCATAACAATTTTCATTTTTTACCAATTTGTTTAAAATATGATACACATGGTTCCTTGTGATGTAATTTTTAATTGTTACCTGACCGTAGTCAATTTTCACCTATTTCACCCATCGATAACTATGTTAACAATTCTCCACAATAAATAAATATGCTCGCACACTAAAAATGATTGGCACGCATTGTTATATAGATATGGTTGGCTTTGGCGGAAAATGGTTGAGGTGAGACGAATTTGTTAGAAACGACCGAGAAGGTGTTAGAGTGGGCGAGGAGAGGAAATATTTGAGGAGATTTGGTATGGTATGGTACGGTATTTGGAGGAGGCGACCGACAGCTGAGGTCATTTGCGCCATGAGGGAAGGGTGTGGAAGGAAGGGTGGAGAGAAACCCGGCGTCAGCATTAGCCTGCTCTTAACGAAAGGCGCCAAGGGGACCACGGCTTAACGTCCCATCCGACGGACGGAGTGTTGCGCTTGAAATGTCCTCCACACAACATTCAAGCAGGGATCGGGCAGTCTCTGAAAATTATCTGCCACTGCCGGGATTTGAACCCGAGCCCGCCGGCTGGGAAGCCAACACTCTAGCAACCACACTAACCCGATCCCCAGGAGATTTGGGGGGGGGGGGGGCGGGATGTAAATGGAATGGACAAGGGGTACAAGTGATTTCTCTTTTCTAATACGGTTAGGTACAGAAATTAGGTATAGAAGACAAACGAGACCAATTAGATGCTTACTTTAGTGCATTTGTAGTGTAGTAGTGTATTAGTAGTAGTGCATTTGATTTTCCACTCGATGTCAGCACAGAGCAAAGACTCACTCGTTTCCCATGGCAACCAGGTTTTTGTGTATTTCTTCTAACAATTAGCTTCACCTAATTCTGTTGATAAAGAAATCACTTGTACCCTTGGCTTCCAACCCACTCATATGAGGTGTGATCACGAACCAACGGAAATTTTAGTTTTTTGAAAAAAAAAAAAAAACATTTACTTATTCGTCCACATTACTAATGTCACCTTCGAAATATTCTTCATTTCATAGCCATTTTACAACCCGTACATAACTATTTCTATCCATTTTTCCACGTTTTTGGTTGTTGCTGATGTGCTTGGACGTCAAACGTCTAATCCGTCTAATCCTATCGGCTGCCGCAGAGCATTTGTAATCTTCAACGCCTTCTCGGCCATATTGGAAACGCCACCACTACTCACAACTTCTTAGTTTACTCATAGAAGTACAACCGTGGGCCTTTTCTAACAATTGGGGCACTTGTTAGACTCATTACATTTTACGAAACATTTGATACAAATTCTTTGATTCATTTCAAACGAAAATCGCCGAGCTCAAAAAAGCATGTCTAACGCTGGCGGCAGCCGCAGCCAAAGTAGACAATGAGTACAGTTGCAAAAATGTTCATGATTTAGGGGCATGTATACTAACATAATAAAATATTAACATAAAGGTTTTCGCGGCGTTCAGGCTCGCAGTAGGGTAGATTTCCGGGATCTGTCGGCGTTGAAATTTTGGTGGCGACGTTTTACCAAATGTGCTGTGGGTGAAACATCGCCATCCAAGTGACAACGCGGATGGTACTTAGAAATATATCCTACTATGAATTGACGAAAGCACTCCGCAAACCCGCGAAATTTAAATATTCTCGTTAATTTCTGAACAAATCTCTTAGGCGGTCAAGGGAAGTACGTTAAGCGGGAAATTAAAGCCTGAATCACACGATGATTTTCTACTGTCCCTCTGAGCGTTCGTTCCTATGATGCCTGCCGTGCATGTAATACTTGGTGCAGAAAGACATAATTCGTGAACTGCATAAAATACAAAGGAAGGCTGCGCGGTTCGTCAAAAACTGCTACGGGCGTACAGACAGCGTTACCCAGATGTTAAGCGAATTAGGCTGGGGGCCGATAGAGACTCGTAGGCTGCGCTCTAGGCTTAGATTGCTTGAGCAATTGAGAATGAATATCTTTAAGAGCGATACGAATAACATAGTATTAGAGCCCCACTATATTTTCAGGCCCGAAGGAAGCGATAAATTAAGAGAGATGTTTTGCCGAACGGATGGATAATGGAATTCGTTTTTCCCCCGGAACCATAAAGGACTTCAATAAATGCTAGTCATAGTTTCGCATTTTTTTGTGTGTAAACTGCTGATGTCCTAACTACCGCTGATACACACTTTTTAGGCGGCTTGCGGGGTAGTATATAAATGTAGATGAAAGAAAGCCAATCCAATGATTATATGACGACCGAAGAGTTCAATACATATCCTTGCCTGTAGCCCTGGAAAAATTAGGAGAATGTTACCCTTTTTCTCAGCAATAAACCTGCCCAAGTTCCTTTTATCGCATGAGGAAACATCAAGCTTAAGCTTATGCCAAAGAATTCCACATCAACACACAACCTGGTATCATATATATTATAAGTTTAAAGAATTTCTAACGAACAAGACTAAGGAAGACTGAGAAAGAAACCTTTCCCATAATCTTTCTACGTTTATTGAGTCATATACTTTACTAAAGTCTGTAAACGTGCGATTACCTAGTAATTTAAATTCATCAATTTAAAAAATAGCAATGTCCCCATTTTCCGTGGCCCATCAGCGCTTTGTCAGAAATTTGGTGGCGTTGGGGTTTGCCAGCTGCGTCGTTACGGACGCGAATTCATGCGGGTGTCTCGAAGCCTGCATTTGAGAGCTGAAGAGGGAGCCACCACCGGCGCAGGAATGTAATTGTGCACAGGGCACGTCAGGTGAACGTTGCAGGCAGGACGAGGGGTCGCGAGACGAGGTTTTCGGCGCCGGCTAGTCACGCACCACTGTCACAGATTCGCAAAGCCCTCCACTCAGAATGCAAGCGGAGCATCGGTGATGAATTGGAAGATTATGCAGGTGTTCCCCCCCCCCCTCCCTCCTCACATCCCGGGACCACCGAAACCCACCCGACCCCCGGTCCACCATCTCACACCACCGTGCGAGTTTCCGGAATCGCGGGGACACCTGAGTTTGATGGCGGAGGCTCACGAAGAGGTCGTATTCTGAGAGGAGAGACTTCGCAACTCAACCTGAAAATTGGTAGATTCATGCCAGTGCACGGGTCTTCATGCATTGCACTCACATGTATTATTACTATCGTAGTACTCAGAGTATCAGGAACTCTCAAGTTAGCTGCGCAGTAATCCATAGCCAAAGTCAACATAGAAACCCCACTTACATTGTCACTACATTATCACTAAATTATTCTACCGATGAAGGTAGGTTTGCATGGAGACTATTAAGTATTCTTACAGTCTCCCTCTTCATGGACTTCTCTCTTAAATTCACAATAAGGCCTTCTCTCTTTAATTCTACCAACATATCCTATTCCCTTCCTTCCTCTCCCTCGCTTACCCAAAATTTTAACCTGTAACACTGTTTTCAACATCCCCTCCCTCCTCAGTATACTCGCTCAATCCACGCATTCTGTCTCCTCCGTATCTCATCTAGAAGCTGCCTCTCTTCACCCACCATGTCCAGCAAATTTACGTCACCTTTCCGTCAACTTCATCTTCTCCATTCTCTTATACTAATTTAGAACTACAATCCTGCTGCCTTACTTTTCTCCATAATACATTCCAGTTATTTGATTTCCCTGCGATATTTGCTAAGCTGAGTGAGCAGGGTCTCGATGGGTCGTTTAACAAACCGAATTTAGTGTCATACTTTCGTGGGGAAAGCATATTACGACCATCTATATAAATCTTTATATTGTTTCAATAAAGGGTATAAGTTTTAGAAATTTGGTTGTTATTTCTTGTGGTCCACACGGCTAGAGTGTTGAAATTATTTGAATTCCAAAAAACATGTGTAGATGGATAAGTCGGAATATCTCCTCGTTTATATAATTAATTTATTAGTGCTTAGTAAGCACGGCCCCTCACAATCAGGCTAGCTCAGCGCTAGCCTGGATGAACGCACCCACTGTCTCTGACTTATATGCATTAACAAAACATCTAGGCCTCCTTGGCAACAATGTAAAATGTGAAGGCACCATTTGCGGTCAGGTGAGAATTTGTTCAAAATTTTCATCTTTCAGAATCAATGCACGAATTAAAATTTCAGGAATATTCTTGCATAAAATATCGCTCGAGCAGCCATAAATGTTCTCTAGGGAACTCCTTGCAGTCTCACGTCAAGAGTACGAGTCCGGGGAGCCTAAAGATGAGATGATAGGTGCAACACAGCAGCTGCTCCTCCATTCGCGATGATTTTTGTTGCGGGAGACGTTACAAGGAGAATATTTTTTTCGAAGCATGGGTTGCTATCATTCGTGAATGAAGACAGAGCGCACCATGTAAAATATCGGATATATTATTTTTTTCCAGAAAAATGCCTTGAATTGCATAAGCAGGACATGTATTATTGTAGATCTTGTATGATGTTAGACACGATGCGGTGGAAGTTCGTAATATTATTAAAATGAGGCATTGCAATATTTCCACTTACATTTTTATTCTTACACAACGACATTCGTCGTTACAAACGATACGTTACAAACGACACACACTTGATAATGTCGTTTGTAACGATGAAACGCGTTGTGCAAGACTAAAACTATAAGTGGAAATATTGCAATGTCTCATTTTAATAATATTATTGTACAGATCGAGACCATGCAAGTGAATTATTTGATTCGCAGCGAAAATGACTTTAAAAAAATAGAAACAATATCGCAACGCGTGTATTCTTTAGTACAGTGCGCAGTGCATATACCTCGGTTCAAAAAGGACAAAGTACATTCTGTACTGCATACCGATGGCTATGTTCTAACAACACGTATATAAAAAATTTTAGATTTTCAGGTGAGCAAAAGAAAGGATTTACATTTTTAATTTAACACTGAGATTAAAAACCAGAAATTCATAAATCTGAAAAAGAAACATACCTTTGCAAACAAAAATTGTTTTTTGATTGAATTTTATTTTTTAAATTTCATTATACTTTGTTTAAGATAACTGTCTCAAACCGGCCAAATTTTGAGATACGTGTTGTTAGAACTTATCCATGGATATGCCATTCGGGATATTATCCAGTCTTGGGAAAAAAAAGTGTTGAAGCTACCAATTTTTTCTAATATGAATTTTTCTAGTGTATTGAAATAAATCGATACTTCATACCCTTTTCATCCGGTTGAGGACAGGGTTCACTTAGGCGTTCAAAGACGCGTGTGAAATCATTATGCAAATGATTTATTCTAAATAACTTTCGCAGTCTTTGGACAAATTGTAGCCAATTTCAATATCCCTGTGCATAGGAATAAGTAATTTTTCGACTAACAATCATCAAATGGCGATTTTGTCCAATTACTAGGAACATACTTTCTAAGCTCAAGATGCAGAAAACGAAGGGATTTTGAAGGAATCCTGCCTTCATAGAGAAGTGGAATGACCTGTCCGAAGAAACTTTTAAGATCTTCCCCGCAAATGCTAAAATTTTTAAGACCAAATGTTCCTCAGTTCTTGGCTGACGTAATTACGATTCATAGGGGAGTTTTGGTGATTGGATTCTTTGGTTCAAACCACATTTGTTGGTGGAATGGTATTCGCATTAGTGTATTTTTTCCAATAGATATTTTTTTATGTTCCCAAACTTTGCTCTTAGGCGAGTAAGCTTTTCATTCATTTAATACTGCTCTCATGTTGCCACCAGGCGATAGCTTTCCTGTGGAAATATTTATTGAATGAATAATAAAAAATAAAGCAAATATTGTGTAAATTGAGGTTGCTTTAGATTGTAACCATATACCTTTCGTAGCCACCAAGTAAATAATTTCGAAATTATTACCCCTTCGCATTGTAATCGGTACTGTTTTCATATCACTGCATAATATGGCAAAATTCTTTTAACAAATTACGGCTCTTGAAAATTCGGCAGTGGGAAGCCGTGGCACAGTCTTTCCTCATTCCGAGGGATTTACGCCCACATTTTTCCCCTCCAAGTCCATTTTTATCTTCTCTCCGCACCCTTTCCTGATTTTCAACCCCGAACTCTTCCCGTCACTCTCCGCAGCCGCAAAGCACCCTCCACCCCCGCCTAACCTCCTTCCCCCTCCCCCTCCCCGTAGCGCTATCACGCCCTCCCCACCCCCTCCCGCCCCTGGCCCTACCCCAAAGTCCCGCTTGGCAGAGTTTCAAGTCGCCGGCTCGTCACGGGTCACATGCCGCTGACCTCGAGTCACTACCCCCCCTAACTTCTTCTTCTTCCTTCTTTCTCCCTTGTGTCTTGTCTTTTCGTCCCTGACTCGTCTTCCTCGTTCCTCTCCCTTCCTTGGCCCTCCCAATGAGCCGTTGATGCTTCGTTTTCGTCAACGACGACCCGACATTAGATTTCCCTTAATCCTTAAATAGTCACCTTGGTGAAAACCCGTGCTCCTTACAATAAAACAACTCAGTGAAAACTGAAGAAATTTTAAGGAAAAGATAATAATAATAAAAATAGGTATATTTAATCTTCACTCAAGCTTCATTCAGTGATCCAGCGCACATGTTTCTAGCCACTTATTTTTTCATCTCCTGCTTTCCCTAGTTGTTGTTTTGCTCTGCCATGTTTCAACCCATCCCCTTACCGTCCATCCCTTGTCTTGCCGCATTCCCTTCGCTGGGAGAAAGGCCTTTGTTCCTTGGGCCCACCCACGCGTCGGGGTCTTCATTCGTTTCCCGGAATATCATTCAATTTTCACCCTTGCTGTTTTCGCCTCTGCCCGGTCGCTTAAGCCCATTTGCATGTCAACTGACCGTTTTAGCCCATTGCTAAGTCTATTCGGGTCCGAAAACTTTGCAGGTGAATAATATCTTAAAAGCTTGAGCGCTTTATCCTTTTCTGGTGAAGTATAACCCAAAACCTTCAGGTGCGCCAATTGTCTACTCGTGTTTTGTAATGATAGTCGCTTAAAATAACCCTCTTCCGTGAATTTGAGGTGTCTTTTCGTCAACCATTCTATTTTCACCGAGTAAACATTGAAGTTTGAAGAGGATTGAATATCTCCCGCTTGAAAAATCCAGATTTACTTTTATTTTGTTACATGATAATGCAAGTTCATGATGGTAATATTTACCTTTGTCTTGTGGCCGATACCTTGATTATTCGGATGACTTCAATAGCTAAAATAAATTTCAGGGTTATTCCAACAATCGAAGACGATTAAACAGCCCGTAATTTTTTTCGCTTATTTGCATGCCGAAGGTTCCCAGGCATTATCAGAACATATTGACACTCCTAAGGTTTTTACTCTTTAGCAAAAACGACTTAAGCAATGTAACTCCTACATCACTGAGATAGTCATAGACGGTAACGCCAATTTTTACATTAGTTTCAGTAAATGTATAATCTGCACTGCATGTTGGGTAGGGGGTTTGGTAACAATCATTTATAGCTGTAATTTTAGTTTAATAAATATTATAAAGTGTGAAAACCCCGATATTCATTTAGAAACACCCGGTATAATAATAAAAATATATTTAATCTTCACTCAAGCTTCATTCAGTGATCCAGCCCCTAAAGATGCCGTGTTCAAATCCCGAATTAAGCATTTAGACACTCCGAATAAAGTAGCGTCGCTTAGCGAGGTGGCTCAACATAAAAGCGTTGAGCAACCAATTCTGAATCAGTGGCGGATACATATAGGGATGCCCCTCCCCCTTGTTAGGATTGCCGAACGCTGTAGGACTCCAATTCTAACTTTTCATATCATGTCATTGTTTTGTGTATGTGAATTATTAGTTTCATTAAAACTTTCTTAAACTCTGCATATGATTTGATTATTTTTTAACTGAGATAAAATTTAAGGAGCTCAAGAAATCTTTTGCGCCCCCCCCCTCGAGTTTTTTTCTTTATCCGCCACCGTCCTGAACGCGTCATATCTGGGTTGAGCTCTATCCTAACCTATTCAAACCAATATCAGTTTCAACCAAACAATGGTTCAAACCTGAAGATAGTTTAACCCCCTACCCAACACATGCCGCAGATAATTAATTTACGGAAAAGATTTAAAAAATTGGCTTTTCCGACTATGAGTGTGTTTTACCTTTTTCAGTCCATTTGCCATCCACGGCTATTCTCGTCAAAAAAATTTATCCGATGAACCCTTTTTCGGATATTTATGAAAAATATAGATTTATAAGCAAATTCATATCTCTCTTCCAGTTTAAATATTTTATTGGAAAAGTTGTCTCTCTCCCGTCAAACCCTGGTGACGGTACTGACCGATTAACTCACGTAAGTTATAAAATTCGAGGAATCAAGCGAGATGGAGTGGAATTGATTCATAATGAAACACTTACTTGCAATTTTCCACAAAACAAAAAGTGGAAAATTGCAAGTAAGTGTTTCATCACGTAAGTTACTTTTGGGGTTTGGTCATCGACAGGGAGGAGAAAGAATGAGGACAGGCACGATGGGCGAGGATAAGAAACTAGTATAGCAGATAAGGAGGAGAAATATAGAACGTTGATGGATAGAGTATGCACGGAGAAGAGATAAAGAAAACAACGTTTGTGGGGCTGATGATAGGTAAATGTGTGAGAGAGACGAGGAGAATATGGTGAGGTCTGGACGTTAAAAGGGGACACACCCGAGTAGAAGCCATGCAAACCTATCTTAGCCGTTAGAATACTTTCAGAAATAAATAATGAAAATACCATTGGAGCAATCTTAAACTTCTTATCGGTAGGTACACTCGCTGTCGGCAGCTATATTTTTCATTGTTTTTGTCTCTGATAAATTCTTTTTCATTTGTATTATTGAAGCATGTTCTCTCTAAAAATGTGTTTATTAGTACAAATCAATTATTGGAGTTTTGGTTAAGTTCATTGTAAATATTTTTTCAAAATGCCTTCTCCTACTGCCTACGTTTCAAGTTAACAATGCTAATTCTCTATTGTAATGTTGGCATGAACTGGGGAAACAGGGGAGCCCATTGGAACACCGTTGATAATGCGATAAAATTTATTGCCCTTGCCCTTGAAGCTGCACTCATCGTCAAAATGCTGTTGGTTGCGCTGAATATCCATTTGTAAAATATTATTTGTATCTCAACGGCCAGTGATATGCGTTACATCTATGTTTTGTCTTCTAGGCCATGCTAACCTGACTGATATGCATTACTAACCCCATTCAAGTAGGCATTTAAACTTTTCTGAAGTTTTTATATTGCTTATGGAGTATACGTGGCCGTTGTAGTTGCCGGCCTCGGTGGCGGCGGGGTAAAGTCCTCGCCTGCCAAACCGAAGGTCGCGGGTTCGAGTCCCGCCTGGGTTGGTTGCCCCTGGGCATGGTTGTGTGTGATAGCTGTTGTTTCATGTTATACCCTCCGATGTAAAAGGCCTTGTGAGCTGTTTTCGGGGCGATGGAAATAAATAAATAAATAAATCCTCCATGCATTGGTTTATAAATAGTGGAAAAATACACGTACCAGCATTAATACAAGCCATAGCTTTAACTAAATATATTATAATGATTAATTCTACGTATCTAATGATATTTACTTATAATTCTGAGTTAATTTATCTTCTTCTCAAGAAAATTTTTTCTCGTTTTTGTTCTGGGAAAAAAGCGGAATTATAAAACGTTTTATGCCACTTTTTCAGCAGGAATAAAATTTTCAGTGCATATTTTTGCTTCCCTCCCGCCGTCTCGCAGTAACGTTCAAAGTCTCTCTCGTGTAGAGGAAACATGCAGGCCGTGCTAAAGGGAACACACAAACGAAGGCCCGCCACACGTGCTCCACGTTGGCCACACGCTGCCCTCACATTCCGAAAACAGGGGACCCACCTCTCAAATTCTCCTCTCCCACCCCCCCCCCCCAACCAAAAACCTCTCTCTGTCGCCCGAGCACAGACTGTCCCCGAAATTTCAATCCCCCCCCATTCCACCCCCACAGTGCTTGACCCGTCTTCCCCCCACCCCTTCGCTTCCACCCCCACCCCTCCGTCCAGAGGCCAAAATCCTCCTTCCCCCTCCTGGAAGCGTCCCTTTTACTCCTCTGGAAAAATCGACTCTTGCGCGACGGGACACCAGCATGAGGACCTTGTGGGAGCCATAAATCACAGTTTCCAGGGATGGAGGGGTTGGGGTGGGGTCGGGAAGGGTGCAGAAGGGGGTGGGTTGGGCTAAGACCATGGTGTGTCCTCCCTTCCCTCTCGCAGTCCCTAGACCCTGTGGCTACCGCCCGCAAACTCTTCTTCCACTTTTCTTTCCCTTTATTTTACACCCTTCCTGATTTTCCTCTTCTTCATATTCACGTGATTTTTTTAATGTTTGGTCAGTAAAGGCAAATAATATTGTAATGTTCTGAAGACCTATGAATGCAATTGATTCGGCTTTTACTTTGTGAAAATCCATGTTGAAATGAAAATACACAACGTTGGTAACTTTTCACTGGAAAATTATTTACTTGAGAACGATGCCTCAGCGTCGAAACGCGTCGTACCAACAAATAATTTTCCAGTGAAAAGTTACCAATGTTGTGTGTTTTCATTTCTTCTGGAGACCTGTTTGTTTTCATAATGACGAAACTAGTAGAGAGCATTGAATTATTTGTGGAACGATGTTTTATTTATTTTAATTATTCAAAAATAACCGATACCGCTTTTAAATTATACGGCTATTGAATGTTAAACTTATAATCTGAAGCTTTAACAAATATTAACTATATGAAGGATAAAACAAAGATTCAGGATAAGATGGCTTTTCGAAGCTGCATCAGCTCCTTTTAATTCGTTCCAACAAGTAACGCCTAAATCAGTTGATCTGATTCGGTATACTGTAGAAATAATGTTTTTTTAAATGTTTATCTTACTCGAAAGTAACGAACTTGGGGCATAAACTTGGAATGTTCATTTCATTAATGCTTTTTCAACTGTGAATGCACCTAAAATTAATGCTTTTTCTAGTGTGATATTGTAACCGTGAAAATTCCTACGTGAGAGTAAGTGGGTAAAAGGAAGAGTTCTCGCACAGGATAAAGTAAAAATGAAGCCCCCTGTTTCTCTCTTCTCATTACTCTTCATCCTTATCTTCAATATTCTTGACTTCATCTTGAATTTGATCACCATCACTTACTCTCAACTTAGCGTGGAGTGGAACGTCACTTTAAAAATCAGATACCAGTTTAATTGCCTCTCCTCCTTTTTCCCGTTTTAATGTTCCCTCTGCTCTTCTCCATGCATTGTCTGTAGTTTCATTTTAACCTGGGTTCAAACTTCTATGAAAGTGTATGGATTTTAATTCCGAAGTAGTACAATGTAGATGTACCTACCACCGCAACCTATTGGGATTTTGAATCCTCTTTTCTCTTTTACTTTTTACTCTTCTCTGAATTATTCTCTGCATTTTCTTTACCTCTCAGTTGGTCATCATCACCCACTGCTTATTATGACGAACATTTAGATTAGATTACTGCTTTGGATAGCATGAACCCATTATTTTTATTCTTCTCATTTTTATTTACACTAAATACCTCCATGGTATATTTACTTGTTAGTTGATTATTGATGATGGATATTGGCGATTATCAAATGCGATAATTTATTTTTAAGAGTGAGAGGGGAGAAATGAATACTATTGTCCTTTCCTTACTCTCTTTCTTTTGCAGTTCCCAGGCCCTATAAGTGCTTGGGGGAACTTCGTTTGAGTATTGCCTTTATAAATGTTTTTAGCAATTGTCAGTTATCAGCTGTTGTCCTAGCAATCCAGTCATTCGCCTATTGAGGCAGCTTGCGGGGTAATATATAGATGTAGAAGCTACGGCTGCCTCCTCAAACTCTTCTATATTTCTCTTATCTTCTTCCCGCCTTATTATTCTTCCTTCAACTTTTTATTCTCTGACTTCTCCTTTGTTTTCCCTCTTTAAATCAGCCCTAACCAGCATCGAATTTTTGTCAGCCAAGTGTATAATGTAAGCATACTTTATAAATCAGGCACCCGTCAGTTTCATTCTCTCTCCCCATTTATTCCTCTTCGTAATTACTCCATGATTTCTGTACTGCGTCATTTTTTACCTGGAGTCAAACTTAGTCTTAGGGACCCCGCGAACTGGCAACTTTTCAAAGCAACTATTTGGTTGCTAAAATCCAACGTGGTCTATTCCTACCGGCAGCAGTTAACTCACCCTCGGAATAGGTCCGGACGCAATTATTTAGTTGCGGCAACTAAAAAGTCGCCCGTGGGGTGTGTTTCATTGGAACTTCCGCAAAGCAACTAAATACATAGTTGCTTTGTAAAAGTTGCCAGTGCGCGGGGGCCCTGAGATTCATCGATTTTATTTCCTAACTTGCATTGCTGTTCAAATTGGGAGCGGTAAATTGAGAGATAGATTAATAAGAAATAGAAATAGAAAATGACATTTATTTATTCCGGGACAAGTTTGTCCCTAAGGAACATATATGGTTATAAATTTAACAGAGTCAGACATATTGCAAGAACAAGTAGATTTACTTTATACATCGATTTCACAGAATGCGACTAAAGATATGACAGAGTAGAACAAAAAATACATATGTATATATAATTAGCAGCAAGACAAACGTATGAACTCATAAATACATCTGATTTTATTGAATGCGACTAAATATATGACAGGGTAGAACAAAAAAAATGCATATGTCTATATAATTATCATTATATATATTATTATAGGAGACCATGGTCCTGATCAAAGGTCCTTCTTAATTTCTCTTTTTTCCCCATTTGTCCTCCATTGCCGTCTCTCTTTGATTTGTACGCCGAGGAGAAGGTAAGGGAATCGCGGTATGGGTTGGATGCAGCAGTTTAAGGGGGGGGAATGGTGCCAAAGTCTACCTTTAAATGTTCGAATCCCTCCCATTTCACCTCCACCTCCCTCGCACACGTACGAAGCACGACGAGGGAGCTCCCTTCAGCTTTCCACGTGGGGAGGCGCCCTTCACGTGGCGCCATCCTCCGCCTGACACTCACCTCGTTGTAAGCCGCCACTCCGGCCTAAATGTCCGCAGTTGTTGTGTGTCACCCTTTTGCCACAGGTGGTGCCAGAGGAGTGTCGAGAGAAAGGAGTTACATTACAAAGATATACTAATGACTAATAACCCTTTCGCGATACAAGCATTCCCTATAAGGGTCTGCTTGCATTCGCCGTCGTGAGAACGATTGGACATCGCGGTCATCTGCTGTTTCAGACGTGACAGCTGACCTGAATTGCAATGGAAAAGCAAATTTCCCTAGTACCCATTGAATCATCGCTCAGGGATAGCATGAGGAGAGAAAAATTATGAGAATACGCAAGCATACAGGGAGCAAGAATTCTTTTGGAAAAGTGCTACGATCTTTTATTTCTTTAAATTTCTAACTCCCACCAATTGAAGCCTGAATCTGTTGAACTTATTTTTGTCCATTGTAAATCGTATTTCTATGTCTATTTGTTTAATTTCTCTTTAATTTTTCATGAGCAAGGTGAAAATGTTTTTAATGTTAGACGAGGGGTTAGAAAGAAAATGGGGATTTCTAGTCAAAATCTCGCCCAATAAAAACGAATTATTACTATTTTCTTATAAATAATTATTGATAACACTGCTCATTGAGAAACTGAAAACTTAGCCTGCGTGCATTAACTTTATATGAATTTGATACCTTGGAAATAAAAAAATGGCCTTTCAAAATAATTTTAAAGGTAACTTTCAGATCTATTATGTGCATAATTTTTTCATTAGATTTCAATTTTTTTCAACCTAGATTTTTTGTTGATTATTTGTGAATCGATTCGAATTTTTGTAGTTATTCTGGAGAAATAACTTTAAGATGCTTACTTTAAAAAGTCAGAAGGTACGCTAGAAAGAGGTGGTATGATGTTGCCAGCTCAGCTGTTACGAGAGATTAGTATAATAATATTAACCTTTAAATGCCTCCCTATCGTGCAGAAGTGCAGAAGAGTTCAAACATTACTTTTAGCGACGTATAAAATGACTATATAAATAGTGAATCAAAACAAATCCACGATCTCATTTACTCATTTTAAATATTATATCTCGTATATTGTGCCGAATTCCCAACCAAAATAATGACAACATGACATTTTTAGTTTTATCGTGGTTTTTAAATGGTAATACTGGAACCATAATATTTTATTTTACATGGATAGTTAATTGGTAAAATTAGCTCTTTTCGTATGATTTCATGCATTCGTGGTCTTTAGATATTGGATGTATACCTAATTGTCAAAAAGGTGATATATCAAATTTTCAGTTATATTTCATTGACCACCATCATTTAGTATATTTCATCTGAAGCGTCAATTGATTCCAGTTAGAAGTGCGTGTGGTTTCAAAACTCTTGGATAAATTCTTTTAACTTGTACTTTGCAAATTCTTTCTTTGAGCCGTATGAAGTCTCCCGCAATCCTAATAATATCGGTGCTTAAGGTAGCCGTGTGTCCCTGTCGAATTAATAGTGTGGAAAACTTGCTCTGTCATTTATTAGGTGCTACTCATAGGTTAGTTCGCATCGATGTGGATGCGGCTTCAAAAAGTAGATGCCTGAACTTTAGAGAGTAGAATGGTTATCTTTTTTCTGGGCCATCCTAGACTCTGGAGAATTATGTTTGGGTATGTTCTCAGGTTTTACCTGGGATCCTTAGATCAATAACTAAACCGTCAACTTGGAGACAAAGCTTCTATATTCCCAAAATACTTAACATTCTTAATCTATATTCCTCTAAGGTCATCGGCCACCCTATGGAATGAGTGCAATAGCCTAAGCTAGCGGGAGGGATGTATGGGTTCGAAATCCACCATCTCCAGTGTCCCCCATAATTTTTTTCAAATCCCCCCACCGAAAACTTATGTCCTTAATGTGTACTTATGCTAGCTTGAAAAATCAGGAGTAATCATTCAATCAATGTTCCGTAAAAGCAGCATTTAATTCCCTCTATATACGAATGTATTAGTATCATTCCCTCCTGAATGAGTTTATCTTCCTGCGACCTACTAAAATATCTCCTCCCTATTTATCATTCTTCTCTTTCATAATTGGTACATCCTTCTCAGAAGCAAAAGCGTTAAAATTTCAACGCTTTGTCTCATCCTCAGCTTTCCACGCTTCCCTTAGAATTTTATGCTAGGATAGCTCTGGAATTCGTAATAATTAATCTGTCAGCGTATCTGGAATTGATGCTATAACGCGTAAAAATACACATAGTATTCATGTCCACACTATCTCCACATCGTGTTAATCACAACCCCTCTGCTTCGCTTGGCCATTGATCTTTCGTGATTTTTGAACTGCCCGTGAGGCCGTTCTATTAATTCCCTGGAATTTGTCGTAATGGATTGTAAGTGGCTATCCCATTAATAGAATATCTGGTAAACACCCATCCGAAACCAGTTGGTGGGAAATATCACTGAAAAATCTGGCCAATAATTTAAGGGGCTGTCTCAGTTTATTTTACTCAACTTCTATTTACCTGTCTCAAGAAACTAACAGGTTTCTCGCGAATTCATAACTTAGCTTATTTTTCTGGTGTTAGAAGTTTTTGGCTTCGTTCGCACCCTGCCTCTGACTGTTACGTGGAAACTTTATCCCACAACCTTCCTTAAGTGTGATCAGGTATATATTTAATACTTTTTCACTTCTTCCCTTTTAAACTGTGCATTGTATACGTTAACTAGACTCTAAAAAGTCATAGTTTGTAATAAAAATAGCTTTATGCATAACAATTTATTTGGGGATCATTTAAAATTGCAGCTATTATATACCATATTAAAGAAAGAATGAATGAACTAAGAAAAAATAATGTGACAAAAAGAAAATAGGTTACTTAGAGAGCAAGAGCAAACAATAATTTGATTTTGCTTCCAAATATTTTCCTGCCTCGCGTTTGGTCGTCTGGAATTTTACTACATTGCGAGAAGATTTTCAGATTATACACCTCATAACAATGTAACTTGGCGTAGTGAATAATTGGCCGTAACTTTGCCGTATTTGTGACGGCAATGAATGAGTTGCTGTGTTAGCTTGGTACTTTTCGTATTTTAATAATTGCAATGAGTACCTTTATAGGACTTTACTTTACTCTCAACGAGTTTAGTAATTGCCATAAATGCTATAAATTTTACTCAGGTGTCATGGTAAATAATTGTAAAATATGTTAGTAAAATTGTAAAATACTGCAAAAAATACTTTGTTTTTATGATTATCATTAAATTTTCATCTATTCGGAGAGGTTATCTTTTGTATTTATCTGAAAGATAACGTATCGATAAAATTTCGAGGTAGCCTGGTTCTGATCACTAAGAGTATTAATCTAATTTTTGCGACACTGGTGATAGTTGAGCCATTTAAAATTTTATCAAATTATGTTCCTCCTCTTCCTGCAGCACCGTATTTTTTCATCCTCTTCCCTCGAATTCCTCTCCTTAACCCTTCCCCCTCCCTCCCCTCCTCACAGCTTCCAATAACTTGCCGACAGAGGGCCGGGCCGGAGTCGCTTCTCATCCGCACCTTCACCGAAATGTGTCACACGTGGCCCCAGCCATGCTAAACCTCTCACCAAAATGTGTCGACTTCCTCCCCCTCCACTTCAACCCCTTCCACTCCTCACTTCGCCCCATACCCATTTTCATTATCTCCCTCTTTCGCCCTGTTCCTCTCTCTCCCAATTTTCGCTGCCTCACAATCGCTTTTGTCCTCCTACCTCTTCTTCTCAAGTCTTTCTCTACCAATCGGCTCTTTCACCAATTCAATAAAACTATCGATTTTGATTGAATCTGAAAGAAACCTATATTCTTAAAATCTTCAAACGATTGCAGACTTCACGTTCCGTTTTTCAATCGATGGCTAACTTCACTCTCCATTTTTAATATATTGCCGACTTCTCGTTCCGTTTTTCAATCAATTAAAGAGTTCTCGTTCCATTTTTTTCAATTTATCGCTGACTTCTCTTTCCGTTTTCAATCCCATGCCGACTTCTCACTCCGTTTTTCAATAGATTTCCGACTTTTCTTTCCATTTTTCAATCGATTACCGGCTTCGTAATCCGTTCTTAAGTCGATTGCCAACTTTTCGTACATTTTTTCAATTTACTAGATACTTATCGATCCGTTTTTAAATGGATTGCCGACTTCTCATTCCGCTTTTCAATCAATTCTGACTTCACTTTCCATTTTTTAATCAATTTTCGACTTTTTGTTCCGTTCTTCAGTCGATTGCGGACTTTTCGTTCAGCTTATCAATCGAAAGCCGACTTCTCAAACTTTTCGTGGCGATAGGTCGACGGCTTCGACCCATCCACAGACAAGTTGATGACGTAACTGACTCTTGCGAAGCTTTTTACCGATTCGAAGGTACTCCTCTCCTCATCGCATTTTCCTCGTCTTGTTCTTTGCCATTTATGGCCTCGTGAACGATTTTCTTCTTCAACGAAAGATTTTTCCTGAATGAGTGAATGAACTAGAACCCTAATTATGTCAATTTCTCCTGAAAAAGTGGCGGTACCTTTCACATTTCCTTTTTTAAACTTATGAGATGGAGTGGCTACATTTTAAATATTTTTTTGCGGCACCGATTCTCCCGTAACATCGACCGCATTCCCATTATAAATAGCATATTCCTGTCTGACTTAACGGCTCCATCTGATTATGATTTAAACGTACTTGATGTTAACAATGGAAACGAAACCCTAGGGCGGGCTCGCGGGGATACACTCCTGGGGCAGGGACTGTAAGCGCTAGCTTTTCTCCTCTGCACCCAGAAGGGGAAGGACGGGAAGGAGCAAGGAAGGAGGCGCCGCCGCGATAGGAGCCCTACGACACCTCCGGGGAGGGGATAGGCAAGGAAGGGAAGGGACGAGGAATCCTGCACCGTCACAAAGGCCCTTACCGAAGGGCGGGCCTTTCGCTGTTAATAGGGCGGGCCCTACTAACAGCGAAACCAAGCGAAACGCAATTATCACTCACAGACATATGGGATTATGATCCAACAATCCCCACCACATACAAACTGCCTCAACAAATAACTCGTCTATGAGTCTTTCCTTTGTCTTTCTTCCTTGTAGATATAGTCACAATCATTAAAAGGTATTATAAATGTCTCATTGTAAGAAGGTATTACAATTGTCTATTCCCTAATACAAAGTATTCAAATAGAAATGAATGTACAAAAAAGAAAAAAATGAAAAAACATTGAAAAAAAAAAGAAATGTTAAAAAAATGACAAGAAAGCATTAAAAAATGATTAAAAAATAATAAAATAATTAAAAGAATGAAAAAATATATAATAAAAAGAATTATAACAAAATATTATATAAAAAAATAAAAAATATTCAAATAAATGGATAGTGGAAAATATATACAAAAAAAAAGAGAAAATAAAAAAATAAAATGTATCATTAATACTATTAAATGTAAAAATATCAATACTCCAATGTAACCTTAATTCAAAATGTAATCAATCATATTATCAATTCAAATAAAATATATATGCTATCCTAAAATTAATATAAATAGTTATAAGCTTCTGCTAACACAAACAAAACACTACACCCACAACATATACAAATGCGCTTAAAAATTGTACAAATGTAATCTGGCTGGTTAGGGTGAACTGGTTTCACCGGAACAGCAGGAACGCGCCTTCGGCGCATCACTTAATGCGTGGGCGAAACGCAATTAATATTCTACCAATCCTAGTGGATTTTCCTATGAGGAAGAAAAATCCATCGATCGAATCGGTAGATACTTGATGTTAACAGAGACTTCGAGGGTTCTGGGCGAACCCTCACCAGGGTTACAACGCACCGGGGCCAGGAACCAAGCACGAAGCTTATACGCCCGCGCACCCGGGGAGGGGGAAGAAAGGAAGGAAAAAGGATGGAGACGCCGTCGCGATCGGAGCCCGCCGACGCCTCCAGGGAAAGGAAAGGGTTGGAAGGGAGGGAAATAGGGATAAAACACTCCAGTGCTATGGAAGAAAAGGAGGCCCTACCTAGCGAAACCAAGCGAAGCTATTTCTCTGCCACCATCCCGGGGAGATTTTTCTATGAGGAAGAAAAATCCCAATATAGGCACAGTGGGAAACTTGATGTTAACAGTGAGTATCAATCAGCCACATTTCAGAAGTTGTGGCACCGATAGTGTCTCTTAACTTAATGTGAATGCCCATTTTAATTTTCTCAGCCCAATATTAATGTATTCAGTGGAGGGATTTGAAATAATTCCAAATTGCGGTCGTCCATGTCCAAATCATTGACGCGGGCCTTTTATCTTCCCCAAACACACACATGTGTACCACATGTGTGTAAAAGGTGTAAAGGTGGGCTTCGATCAGCTATACATGAAAAACTTGTGTAATACGTGTTATAATTATTTTTAATGTTTGAATGTTTTAAATATTTCAAGAGCAATATGGCAAAACTAGGTACAGGGACGAAATCGATACGGATTTATATTGTATGTGTTTAAGGAAAAATAAGTAAATGCCTGTTTGCACAATATTGCTTCCATTAAATGCAATAAAAAGTGGCTTTAGTAATTTGGTCATCCATTACTCATTGCAGATAAACATACCGATGACGAATACACAAGGAAATGCTCTTACTTGCAAATAACCAGTCAACCCTAATCTCCTCAAATCCTGAAATTTTATAGGGGCAAAATATTGATGGATATCTCATTTCGGTGGTAGATAAATAAATATCAAATATTTCTCCCAAGGAAATGCGATTAGAAAGTCAAACCATAGTCTAATGAAAAATAGCCTTCGCAATTAAGATTTTTTCTTACTATATATAAATTAAAACCACGAATCAGCTTCAATAAAATTGAAATCAAAATATTTTATTTGCCTTCTCCATTCCAGAAACTGATCCATGGATGCTAAAACGTATTATAA
The DNA here is from genome assembly GCF_921293095.1 of Ischnura elegans. Classification (NCBI taxonomy): domain Eukaryota; kingdom Metazoa; phylum Arthropoda; class Insecta; order Odonata; family Coenagrionidae; genus Ischnura; species Ischnura elegans. The sequence continues at coordinate 82,159,841 of NC_060256.1, read as the reverse complement.
GGATAAAATTGTTTTATACGTGCCTTTGTTTTCGTGGTGAACTGATGTGCCGACTGGATGGATGGAGCCAAAAAGGATTTGCTGCTCTTGTGTGTACGTTTCGATTACTCATGCTCATTATCTTACTATTTCGTAAAATATGTAATGGTAGGAAAAAATTTCACTTCCCCCTATTTTCGGGATAATTTTTATATATTTTTTTATAGTCCTAGTTACAGCCCTGTTGTGACGAGTAAAAATAAAACCTGTAATAATAATAAACGAGTCAAAAAACTACATCTGGTTGTAGTATTTTAAACTCGGAAAAGTAAACGGTAGTAGGACGATTAGAGTATTTTTTGAAAATTTTGGAACGTAAATGTATTAAAAGCATGTTTAAATTATTGAAAATTCCTTATTAGAAGGACGTCAGAAGATCTAAAAAAATATTGGTCTATCATTATCGGCGAGTATAAATTTTTGTAGAGCCCATGAAATCCTATGTGAGGATCTCAACTCTTTCTTTAGATATTATTTCATTTATCAAGCTATTAATTTTGATTTACTTGATCCAGTTGATGATTTGAGGCGTCATTTTATGGAATTTACTCATGATGAATGAAAATTGAACTTTGTTTTTCCAAATTAATATTTATTAAATAAATATTTATGTGGAAAAACAAAGTTCAATTTTCATCCATACTTGATCCAGTCTTCTCCTGGTGAGGTTAGCTACGAAGTATTAGTTCTTATATGCCCCTGTTTTTATTTTAGGTCAGTAGTTTACTGTTCTTAATAAAAGCAGCCTCTGGATACTTCGCTGTTTCGACTGGACAAGTCTTGTCTGCATAATCCCCTCTAAAATCCAATATTGTGAGTGGCGAAACATTCTTCCCGTCATTCCAGCGCCGCCTCCGAGTCCAATACCTCTTCGTCTCCCCTTCAACCTTCCCTCCTTATTCAGCGCGAGAGACAACCAGCTCCTCAATTCGCAAACTTCTCCGTGGATTCTTTCCTCAAACGGTTCTCCTCGGAATTCCCGCATCAACATTTAATCCGAGCCAATCTCCTCGCTAGCATCTCATCCACCGTGTTCCACGCTGTCGCCTCATCCCCTGCCATACTCCTCCCACCCCTGAAACATAAAAGATTCCTCTCTTTCCGCCCGGCGAGTGTGGGCGGGTTGGTTGGAACACACTGCCTCGGATGAATCTTATAAATCTCTTCGCCGCCGGACACTTTTACCCACGCAACCCGAGTCTGCCGAAAAATAAAAGGAGTGCTGGTTTCAAAAGGAAGGAGTCGTGGCCGTTGGAATATATACACGCGCTCCCAACCGTGCGTATTTATAAGCGCCGGACGCTTTCGTGGTCTTCTTTGCTCCCTCCCTACCCGGATGGAAGGAGAAATGGGATCTAGACGAATATGAACTTGCTTCCTGTTCGGAACCTACCAGTATCTATTACTTGTATGTTATTGCTTTAGCATTAATGAATGTGGTAAGTGTTAGAAAATGAGTTTTTTTTGGGAAAAATATCTTGGATATCATATTTTTTCTGGAAATTCTATCTATAAGTAATATAATTTATGTAAATAGTTTTGAATTTAATGTTTCTTGACTAACACGTGCTACTTTGATCAAATTTCTCTAAGGAATAGAGCAGTATTTTGCCAAAGATAGACTTTATATGCAGTACTTACAGGGTTATGATTTTTGATGGTGCTTATAACTATTTATGTATATTTTTCATATTTAACCCATTTCGGGTAAAGAGCCGGTAATTCGCCCGCCTGCCTCGATTTTCCACAAATTCGACAAATTGCTGGCTGCGTTGTTTTGTTGTATTTTAAAAATTGATTATAAATAATGTATAAATATTTTTGAAGTGAAAACTTCTTTAGCGGCGTTTAGCACTTAGCACTAGCGTGAGCGTCACCGACCTGACACCGCGATCGCTACAGCGAGATATACATTTTGCTCATAAAATTCGTCTCTTTGTATCGTATCCTCGGTAGTATAGTGGTCAGTATCCCCGCCTGTCGCGCGGGAGAATGGGGTTCGATTCCCCGCCGGGGAGGATTTTTTTCTCAATCTCATACAATTTAAAAAATTTTACAATGGATATTTCACCTACGCAGGCTGTAGTAAATTACGCAGGCTAAAGTACAATTTAAGGCAGTTCTTTTACGTGCATAGTGAACAATTATAGGTTTAAAGCATATTAAATAAAAGAAATAAAAGCATATTATATTTTAATATATAAATGATGTTACTTTCTATTCATACACATCGTATTTTTAATATATATTTAATAATAAACAGTTTGCTGAAAAAAATAATTTTAATTTTAGCTGAAATATGAGTATTACTGGAAAAATTAGTTCTTTAATAATATTAAATCTATATAAAAATCTATATAAAAATCTATATTAAATCTATATAAATGGATAATAATTATTTCAGTTTTCACTTCTGTCGGCCTGTCCCACCGCTGCCCCGTTTTTTATAGCGAAAAACTATATTCATTCCTTAAAAAATAAAGGCATGAATCATGCAATGAATTTTCATTCAGATTCAAGTAATACATAAATGAAATTTTTAAGAAATTATGGAGAGGTTTAGGTCCAGAAATTCCATGAACGATTAAGAAGCGAATGGGTTAAACGCAATTATTTTATAGATCTAGTCTGATCATTTGTACAATTTATGAATTAATCCACGCGCGTGGGCATTGCAAAAATTAAATATGACTAAATTATTCAGAATACAATTGGCAGTTGAAGACATCTAGGCGGCTGATCTTACCACTAGACCTATGAAATGAAATTTCGAATGAAAACTGAAAACCGTCAGGCAAACTAAAGTCATTAAAATTCAGGTTAGCCATACCCACCGCATTAACAGTGCTTCAAACATATTAATGTGAACGTGAAATAAGAGATAAGGAGACATGATTGGGAAAATCTCCGGTTTAACGCGACTGGTCGCAGCAGCGCCTTGCGTAGGGTGCTTCTTCACCCCGAGCTAAACTAAAAATAAAACAGGGGTGAACCCCTCTCACTGAGGAGCGGTTTAATTTACGAGGTGTGGGTCATCTCTCCCCCTCCTCCCAGCAAAAGTTCTGCTCACACGTTTCACGGCTCACGCCAGTCTCATGGGTAATCACTCAAACACACCCATCTTATCCTCTATACCTACCCTCTTTAGCGCTCAAGAATCACAAGGGTATTTTTTTAAAACTCCCTTTCATTTCCGATGACAATTTCCTCCTCTCTTCCTAAAACGGCGTGTTTATTGTTCTTGGAGGGTCTACATCTATAATATAATACTCTACGAGCCACCTCCAGGGTTGGATAAGGTTTTCTCAGTAGGAATGGCAATAGAAACTAAGAGAGAGTCAAAATCAGTAAAATTTAAATAGTTTCGTTCCCGGGAGTGAAATGTAAAAACGAAAAGAAATGGCTTCAAACCCGGGGAGCTAAACTCAGGGTCGAAACGAAATCGGAGTCAAAGCTACCAACTTCGGGTCGAAACTAAACAACTCTGGGATTAAACGAAACACGAACAATGTTTCGCACCGGCGAGACCACGTGCTACACCTTCGAACAGTTTAGTTTCGACACACACACCGAGTATTAATTATGGTTGAATGAAGTAGAGGCTCGGCCTACCGCCATTAGATGCATGGGGCACTCATATTTTTACCGCAAACAGCAGAACGGTAAACACACACCGGCCATTCGATTTTTAAGCTCGATGTTTTAATTGTTGTTGAAATGACACATTGCAATATTTCCACTTATAGATTTATTTTACACTACGCGTTTCGTCGTTACAGCGACATTTTCAAGTGTGTGGCTGTAACGACGAAACGCGTAGTGTAAAATAAATCTATAAGTGGAAATATTGCAATGTGTCATTTCAACAATATTACGAACTTCCACCACATCGTGCCTAACATCATACAAGATATTCGATGTTTTAACCTCACTACACATATGTCAAACGTAATGAGTCGTAACTATTCCCTCTCATCCCCCTCCACTAAACTTTAGGGATCGAAACATGACTATGTGCAGCGGAGTTTTGATTTATTTAGTTTTATTCCCGGGAGTGAAGTTTCGTCCGGGGTCGAAACTAAACTACTTGGTGTTTTTAATTTCGTGCAGGAACGAGAGCAAACCTTGGCCTAGGCCTAGGATAAAACATTTTCGTTTCGTTTCACTTGCCATCTCTGGTTCTCGCTATAAGATCTCAGATTCTCCCGGAATATGAAGTGCAGAAAGGTTTCTCGGGTTTTACGCCGGGTAGTTTGATCTATGCCTCCCGACGTTTCCAAGGGTGACTTTCACCATCTGACGTTTTACGAAGGCGCAGTCAAAATTTCTTCCTGTAAAGCGATGAATAGCTAGAACACATGCGAGAATGCATGGACGTGAGATGGCAAAATAGCCGCTGTTCTATTTTCGTTCATGCATTCGCGCAATTCCACGCCATTTTAGAAATTAATGCAGTTCTAACCTGCGCATTTTCGTGCCCTGTGTAAAACAGCCTTAAGAAATTCCGGTCTTCAAAGAAGCTACTTCCGCTCATAGTTTATTCTCTACTTAAAGTTCCTATAATTCTTGTGAAACCGGAGCCTACGGAAGCTTACCCACCTACGAGAGCCGCGATCAACTTGAATGAATTGTGATTAAAATACTATTCCTAGTAGTAAGTGGAAAGAAGACACCTTAAATTACATAATTCTGCTGTCTAATACCGTTATAGTCTTCTCGCTATCCCTTCCACTATATCGCCAACCGATGGATATTTTCCATAATTTTTGAAAACTCTTCCTTGAATTCGCTTATAAGAATCTTTTCTACGCTTTACTCTCCTGAACAGATTTCAACATTTTTCCTCACCTTAACATAGGTATTTCGCAACCAGATCCGTGAAAAGTAAGCAACGGTTGAAATTAATGAGATAACGAAATAAATTCTCTGAATACGTAAAAAATAGCTTTAATGGATGCGACTTCACTTAGGGCCTGAAAAAGCTGAACTGAGCATCCCATGAAACTGTCACTCAAAAAATTGACGACCGCGAAAGTATTTCTAAATAGAGTCGAATGCTAGTAAAAACCTCATCAACAGAAGTTCCTTTATATTTCTAGAACAAACTAATATTGACTTCTTTATAATTTTAATACATTTATCTTTAAATAATTTCAATTTATTTATGTTCAGAAATAGGCATAGATTTAAATGTTTTTTTGTATATTTAATGAACTTAACGGCTGAAATAAGGTGAAATAATTCCAAATTGCGGTCGTCCATGTCCAAATTATTGACGTGGGCCGTATATTTACTTCAAATGCGATATATGTCCCAAAAAAGATGTGAAGAAAACGGTGGGCTTCAATCAGCTATTCATGAAAAACATTTGCACCACGTGATATAATAATTTTTAATGTTTGAAAGTTTTAAATATTTCAGGAGAAAAATGACAACACAAGGTGGAGGGACAAAATCGATACGGATCTCTATTGTATGTGTTTACGGAAAAAATAGTAAATACCTTTTTGAACGATTTTGCTTCCATAAAAGGAAATAAAAAGTAGTTTTTGGTAATTTTTTCATCCATTTTTAATTGCAAATCAAAGTACTGATGACGACTGATACGACAACGGCAATTTATTTAATAACGGTTGATTTTTGCGTTGTGATTTTCAGTATTTGTGTAGGTGAAAGAAATCACGGAGAATAAAGTGGAAAACACCTTTATTAATTTTACATCATTGTCTGAGACGGCTAATCAGGTTACCCACCGAATAATTTTTGACGTTGCATTCAACGTTTTGGGAACCGAATCTGCACCCATCTTCAGGGCTGATCGGAGGGAGCAGACTTGGTTTTCGAAACGCCGCACAGTGGGCTGAAATCGAAAAAAGCTGGCCAAAACTGATTTTTTTCACTTTTTAATTTGGAAAAAACTATTATATTTTCAAATTATATAATGATCAGTGACCAAATTACTGAAATTATTTTATTTATAACTCATTAACTCATTTTTTTAAAGCGGGAGACGCCTGTCAATTTAATGAAAAATGATCTCAAAATATTTTTCCCATTTTTTTTTTTAAATTGACAGAAGTTTTTTGCTACTGTTGCGTTATGTATTAAAATGCCTAAATTTAAATCATTACATAACAAAAATGAACATTTTTTAAATCCGTGGTAGTGAAATTTTTTATTATAGCGATAATTTTTATTAATTTTATTTAAACAATTAAAATGTCCTATTTTTCACGTATTTTTAACATATTTATATAATGCCGGCGCGCCGTATTTAACATATTATTTTTTTATATTATGCCGGCGCACCGGCAGCAATGTCATAATCACCCGGTGGGGAACCCGATTAGCCTTTCAAGACGATGTACGCCTGAGAGAATACTTATGACAAGGTGTTTGGTCTACAAGATGCAGCCTTGCTCGGTGTCAAAGTTAAGGTTTCTCAAGCATCCAAGAGTCCGTATATCACCCGCGTATTTTTCGACTTTGACTCCAAGGACTAATTTATTTTCTCCGTCTCAAAAGACCCTTGGAGGTTTCCTTAGTCTAGTCAAAAAACCGAAATCTTTCCACGCGTGTGTTGTTTACATTCGCTAAAAAGAAATACGTGTCTCAAATCTTACGGAGCGATGGGGCACACTTTTTGAACCGTTTCGTCTCGGCCTCGTGAAAAACTGTGTGTCATCATTCTCTTTCTGCCGTCAGTGCATGAGAGGCGGGACAGGCGGTGCCCATTTTATGGGTTTATTATTGTGTCCTCTCCCTTTTGTGTTCCCCGCGAGACTGGACAAATTACGTTCCTCTTCTGAGTGACGATGTTTATTTTCGCAGGATAAAAATACGAGCACCAAGAGTCGTTTTGAGGCGCTACGCGGTGATTTTTGTGATAGATTAAGGAAAGTATTGTATTGTGGTTAAAATATATAAAATTTGAGTTCGTATCCCATTCAGATTTTAATTTATCCAGAATCAATATTTATTTCGAAACTTTTTCAAATTAATATTTATCTAGAGTATGTAGGTACACGCATCAACCACACAGTGACATATTTCTAAGGTTACAAAGGGAAAATTGAAGGATAAAAAAATATGTCCGTAACCGATTTTTATGTATTAAAAAAAATAAAAATCCAAGATTCATCCACGATTCGAAGGATCATCTTACCGTGGGTATTTCATTTAACAACATTTAATAATTTAATGAGATGTAATTCTGTTTGTAAATTTTATTTATGTTTTGGTTTCCTTCTTTTATAAGCTCACATTATGAAAGAATAAGTAGTTCTTCAATTTAGCCCTGAAAGGGAATTCTTCCGCGATTGCAAATTTGAAAGAACCAAATTAAAGCATTTATCTTAGGTATATTTCTTAAAAGTAATGATACTTTCATGAATGTTCTAGTTTGCATTACAACTCTTATACCAAGTATAGCAAAAAGCAGTGTGGAGAACGTCAACTATTATTATTTTATCATGACTCATATGCTTCTGCAAACTTTGCAGCTTTTTCAAGTAAAATTTGTACTTTAATCCCCATTTTCAGTTTTTATTCTCTAAGAAAAGCAAAGCAGAAGAGCTTAGTGAAATTTGTGGATTTTTAAGTGTGAATCCAACGAGATGTGACGTGAAAAGGACTTTTTTTGTGAGCTATAGTTTTTAGAGTGCAGCGATACGGGGAAATTTTGAAATTTTCTCAACAATGACGTACGCTTCTTCCATAGGTGTTACTTATGCCATGGTGATGGCTGAGGAAGGTTTGGCCGCTCGCTGTTCCTATGCAAGTTTAGGGTTTAAGATTGAGTTGAGTAGGCGTGGTTGTATGGGAGGGACTTCCTGCAGGAAGTATTCGCTGACAGGAGTCCGGGGGATGAAAAATGGAAGGGATGAAGTGACGAGGGGTTGTTGAGCGGTGGATGAATGGGATGCAGCCCTCATGGTCCATCCAAAATAGATTTGCCTCTCGGGGTGCTCACTGTGACTTGTTTTCATTTAATCATGGCCTTTCACTTACGGCTTCAAAATGAAATATATTTTGTTTTCGTTGTAAACGTTACCGTTAATGCTCATGAAAACGTCTTGTCTTCGTTTTTTCACTTAAAGTGCAAAAACTATCCTTGTTTTTTATCTTAGAAGTTGCTCATAGATAGAAGCAACAATAGAACTACTATGATAAAAGCTGCAAAACTTTTAAGATTAATTAATCGTACTTTTTTGCTCGTCGATATTTTTTTAATCCTGTGAATACAGTGGCTTTTTTTCTAAACCGTATTCTGATCTTCAATGCTTTAGCCGAGATCATAGAGTTGAGGGAAAGAGAAAATCCATCCATTATCGAGGTTATATACCTATTTATAATGCATCACCTACTTACTAACGTCAATTCAGCTGTTATGGGTGACTTTCACGGTATCAAAGCTAGACCCTATGAGCGGCTATTCTGTATATACGAACTTGGGCTCAAATTCGGATGACTTCACAAATTTTGGCAAATCGCGTCATTGTTTCGAAGTTCAATAATTGAATATCTACAACGGAGGAATAATAGCTCTGAGCTCACGTCCACGGGAACGGTTCATTTCCATAGTCTAATCGTTATTGCCTAAATCAATGAATGGCTCATTGAACAATAATCCATTTTAGCTCCGAATGTGGACTTTCTAGTTCATAAATACAGTACGACCCCCCTGAAAGTGGTTCCTCTTGCGTCCCTTCCCTTGGCTCCGTAATCCTGCTTTATCTTCTCGACGCGAGTGTTAACTAGCTCTTAAGGAATCATTTTTTCTACATTGTTCTTTTTATACACGATGATAACTCTTGTTATTAGACGTTACTGTCGTATGTCAACGTCCGGACACGAAATACTTGTCTTAAAAGCAAAACCTTTTTGGAGCACAGAATGTGGATTTATTATTCTGAATAATGACCAGGCTATGATGAGGGTCTTGGAATTATTGATAACTATTCATTGGTCTTTTTCAAGAAGGTTTTGCGGATGGTAAATGCTTTTTTTGTGATGGCCACGATTTTGAAGTTGAGGTGTTTACAGTGCCCTTGCGTTAGCATGGAAACTTCAACGCCCGTGTTTCACCGAGAGAGCGTTACTTATGGGGGTTAATGTTTCTCAGATGCATATCGCTGCAGTTATTTCGAAAAACTGTTGATTGAAATATCATACTTTATGCACATTTAGATGTCTTTTCGTTGCATTTTAGAAGTTCATGCATTGCTTATTCGATGGTAAGGGATAAATATATTCTCTATTCCAACTTTTATGCTGAAATTTTACGACTGGTTTTCATTATCAGTTCAAATTAAGTCAGATTGCTCAAAAATAATTATCTATAAGTACACAAAAGAGTGCTCAAATATTCATTTTTTAGTTTCTATAGAAAAATTGTAGACAATAGGTGTTTTTAGCATATTGAAATGCACTTTCTGCGCTCCATCATGACCTTCCAGAATAAGAAGAAAACTATTCAATGAAATAATTGCATTGTTTAATTCTCGGTTTTAGTTTAACTACGTATTATTTATAATATAAATATTGACTAGATATTAATTTTGTATTGAATAGTTTTTGAGTAGGGATTAAATGAACGAACTGCGCATGACTTATCGGTAGGATATTCAATCTGTAGATGGCATGACATACCTTCAATTGTTTAATCTACTAAATGGACATACCTTCAATCCACTGAATTTTTATACTCCCTATAAGTATTTTCAGGATTTTTCAAAGTCTATATCATATCCTTTCACTGATGCATCTATTAGACACACTTAAAGTTTGTTACTTTTGTTCTTTTAGTTTTGGTTTTTGATCTTTTGTTTTACTATTCTTAGGATGGTGAGGACCATCTGTAACTCCTCCCTTTCAATAGCCTGTGAAACGGTTCAATTCTCTTTGATTCTTTAATGTTTATTTTTACGCTCAAATTTTATTCATGTGTCTGATCCTCAGCGCCGTTCCCCATGATTTGTTTCGTAAGTCATCTTTCCTTTAGTTTAGCTTTTGGTCGCGGAACTCTTTGAAAATCGGCAAAGTGAGAATGATCAGTGAAAACAGTAAATGTTTCCTGTATCTATTTTATTTTCTACGTCAGTATTTTTTATCATTAATTTTGAATTTTAGGGAATACTTGTGTACTTGTAAAAAACATTCTTAGAATAATATTTGGTGTTTTCTTTCGTTGTTTTATCCACTTTCACCCCGATTTAATAAATAGAAAATCCGCGATTTTCAACAAGTAAATACGGTGATACCTATAGGTAACATGTCAAAGAACGAAAAATTTTGATTGATGCTTCAATATTTATTTGGTTTTGAAAACAACTTGATGTCATATTCTTTATGGCTCTAGAATTATGGCAGTAAGAAAAACATTTTAGGCTATTTTCTGATTAATGTTTGTGTGACTAACAAAAGAGTGCTGTAATTATAATCGAATCGAAGTTAGTCGCATGAAAATGATTATATTAGGATCATATTCTATGGTTCGGCTCAAACACCTGTAAAAACGGCATAGTTAATTATATAAATATATAATTATCTACGTTTTCTTTATCATCATTTTACATTAAAACCTCAATGGATGTCGTGTGTTATGAGGAATATTTTTTTTCATTATGTGTTTATAAAATATATTTGTTTTGATTCATGTAGTCGCGAGAGCATGCCTCTTAAAAAGCTTAGCGACCTTTTCCTCCTCCTGCCGCGAGTGACCGTTGCGGTTTAAGTAATCGTTTTGACGTGGAGACGTTTACAAGTGATGCGGGTGATCTCGTCAACATGGGGTCTGACAGTAGGAGACGAACGGGGATGGATGTAGCGGGGATATCCCGCATAGAGGGAGGTGATAGTGAAAGAGTGGCCTCTTATACTGGACCACTTTGCCTCCCGCTGCGTGGTGACGTCGCTCTTTCTTCATAGAAAGGGGTTTCGGGAAATGACCGTGCGAAGGCATCTTAATTAACACATCAAGAGATTATTCTTAGGTGGCGCCACTGGGACCATGAATAGCAATATAAACTTTGACAAAAAGCTTGTGTGGAAAATTTGTCGAACAAATGCAAACCGATACAAAGCAAATACATTTTAGTAAAATTAGACATTTCAATATTTCCACTGAATTTTATTTTGACACTCTGCGTTTCGTCGTTACAAACAATGTTATCAAGTTGATGACGACGATGGTGGATGGATAGGATAAAGGATGGCCCAGCTATTAAGATTCTTTGCTTCCATTTATGGAATGTATTAATCCTTTACATAAAAGGAGGAGGCTGGTATAATTTATTATTTCTCCAATGTAAAACTTCGTTTTATGGTTTATTAGAAAATTCTTTGACCGTATGAAGAGGCTAGATTACGATCTAATTCTAATTGTAGCTCTTGAGAAGTACACCAGTAATTTCTCTTTTTTTATAGAATTCATATTTTCTATTTCACACCATAGTTATAACTATCGTGGAATCAAAACAGGTGTTAAACTGTATCACCTGAAAGAGGACCATAACAATGAACCTTTTAGGTGACATTCAGGTTTCGTACGCTCTTACTGTTTCAACCCAAATTTTGGTCGTTATTAGTTAAGGTAGAACTAACACTTGAATAAGCAGACTTGTGAATTTATGTGAATGACTGCGTCAGTATGGTAGGGGGGCTTGTTTCTTTCCATGGATCACTTCGTGAAACGTATAATTCATATTGCTGACGACATTATTGACGACTATCTTTATTTTTACCCAACCGATGGAACCAGTGTATTTTTATATCAGCTATCATTTGTATTATCACTATTATAGCAGCTGATCATTTGTATCGAAAAATATGCTGAGGAAAGCTGCTACTACTTACTTCGATCCGTAAATAAGTTGTAATGGAGATATGCCTCGGGAGTTTTTAACAGTATAATGTTGTGGACAGAATTTGATGTTGACCTGGTATCAGATGAAAATCGGCCGGCTTTTCTCTACTCGAAAACAAAACTTGTTTATTTATGCAACCCTATCTTTATTATGAATCAAAGAATTAAAAGGATTGTGAAGACTCAAGACTTATTATGAAGACTCAAGCTCGCATTCGAATATGTATTATAACTCTTTTGAGTTTAAAATGCGATTATCAAACAATATTGGAAAAATGAATTTCTCACATCGTCTAATTGTGAATTTTATTTCCGATTTTACGACTTTTCACCTTAGACTTGATCAAATACCTGAACCATTTTCAGTATTTGCTTATTTTTCGGTTTTCTTTGATGCTTAACGCTTCAACCACCTCTGTTCCATAAAAAAAATAGCTGAGTGGAGCAATACCTCCTCGCAGAGGCGGAGAAAATAGTTTGGTATTCCGTGGACAACTTGCGAGTAGAGAGGGACGGGTTTATAACGTATTTTATTGTAGGCAACCGTGCACATCCAGGCGACTCGTGTTGTGAAATCTCTTCTGAGGACTAAGTCACCTCATGAAATTTATTCTGCTCGCCGTTTCGGCTTTGTCCCCATCTATGGATTTAGGTCAGACCTGAACTGTGACTTAATTCTTTCCATCCCGCTCCTTCCTTTTAAATCCGGCACACTCGAATGGTCTAGGATTCAGAAGAGGGGAAGTGAGTCACGCAATATCTCCAGCCTCTCCGCGGGAAAAACTTAAAAAAAGACTAAGAGCTTCGGCGGTAGAACAACGAAATGGAAGTCAGGCGCTGGTGGGAAGCAAGCTCACATCTCGGAAAAGTTTTCAGTAAAGTGGATCACCCGTTTCTTTCATTCCCTTTGATTTTTTTCTTCATTTTTTAAGCTCTCGATAGCTTCTGGAAACTTTATACTCCTGAGCATAAAAACCTCTCCTTTTACGTTTCATCTAAACCCCACTTCATCCTGCTGGCTTTCTTCTTATGTCATTAGTCTATCTATATGTTACTAGTTGTTATAAGAAAAATTCCAATTTTGGGTGGTGCCGAAAATATTTTCAATATGGAATGGAATTATTCCTTTTTGAATCGTTCGTAAAGGTCGATTTTAGCTTCTCAGCGCCCTGAAAACTTTTTTGCGTTTATAAGCCTTTTCTTCGGACTAGATCTGAAACTCTGTAGCTACTTAGGTCTCTCTTCACCTTCATTCTTTGAAAACAAGTGAAGACATTTATCATTAGTTTTTTCTCCTGAGGCTGGAAGTTCCTCCCAATTCCAACCAACTTCCATTCTTTCTTAAGATCATTTCCTCCAATATCCTCGGTGATCTCATATTAATACTCCTGTCAAAATTCTGAAAATCTATTGTGCAATTTAGTTAGACTTAAAGATATTAATCTTCTCTAGCCAGTCAGAAGGAACAGAATTCAAACAGAATAATGTATTGTATGCACTTTTGTTAATCGCCCAAGGAACGATTGGCTCTACGAATGATTGATTGAACTCCATCAATTGGAACGATCCATCGTCACAGTTAGTATATTTAGCTAAAGGCTTCATTATAAGAATGGCAGGGAAATATGCATTCTCAGATGCATTATAAATTTAGTATCCGGTGCATTCATAATTGCTGTATAATTCAGTATTTGTGATAGAGAGGCAGTATGAATCTTTGTGAGGGTGCCCTTTTAAGTACATGAGGAAAATATTTCCATTAAAAATGTATTCTCTTTCTATGTGGGAAACGAATATTTTATAAGAAAATGCACCCAAATCGATATTTCGTTCGTAAAACTCAGGTCAAATATTTACCATGAGATTCAGCCGCTGTGGTTGAAAAAAGTCGTCATATATGATCTAAAACTGGAAATTAAAACAGTAATTAATAATTATAAATCGCATTCCCTTCCTTGTAAATGTGGAATACGTCAAGTGATCTTGTAAAAATGATAGAAACGTCTAGATGAAGGTCGAAATTCACCGGGGTAGCGCCTTTATACATATAATTTCCCAAAAGTTACCTCAAGGACTTTAAGCAGGGACTTAAATATTCTGGGTCAGGCTCACGGTATTGAGGTAGACTACTAAAGAAATCACCATGCAAGAAGCACATATTTACTATTAACTAGAGTGCAGGTCTCTCTATCTATTCAATTAGTTCTATTGTTCATGTTATAGAACTTTAATTAATACATTCGTCTAACATCTTGATTAATTTCCCAACAATTATTTCCCTCTATTTTCTTGTTTCTGTGCCTCATCGCTAATTGCGTAGCAACTTTTGGTTAGTATTCATGAATTGGTGTTTATATCATCTAAAAGTTTCCTAAGAAAACAAGGTAGTTGCATTTAGTAGGGATAAAATCCAAGTTTCTTTCCTCAGTAATTCATTCCGGGCATTTTCTTTTCTTTGGAAAGCTTTAGCTTTACTCAATTCCGAGGCCTCAGTTTTTACCAAATAGATCGTTTAAACCTTCTCCTATTCTTCACCACATTCTTTGCCTATTCCATCCATACAATTCCGTCCCAACCTCCCAATTTCCTTCAGTTCCTTATAAATTTTCCCTATCATCTCCCTGTGTCTATACCTCTGTTTTTATGATGTGGAAATTTTTATGTATGTTTATGAACGCTCTCATCTTATAAGCTCTTTCTTGCGCTAATAGGTGCATAAAGTTGAGGTAAGAATTAAGTTTTAGCCTCTGTTTAGATGGCGTAGAAACTTGGTTGTGTGTTATACGTGTGCGATACGTGTGTGTGAATGATTTTATCTCATAAACCCTTTCTTGCGCTAATAGGTGCATGAGTATTTGGTAAATATTAAGTTCCCCCAAGTAATATTTGTATTGCTAGTATTTTAATTTTAGCAGAGTAATTCTCCTTGTATTTATATTATATTTAGATTGTATTTTAAAACTTATTGAAACCAAAACATAGTCAATATCCTCTCTTCTTATTTACACATCGATAAATACATTTTTCAATTTTCCTAAAAAATTTCTTTTTTTGGTAAACACTCATAATTAGATACTTACAGCATATGTTTTGGAAGTAGAGGTATAATCCCACGGGAGCAGGTAACTTTTTTAATAGAATTAAATTAAGAGGCTCACAGATTTGGAACCGCGTTGTTTTTTACTCAGGAAGTTTTAAGAACGATTCTGCGGTCTCAATTTCGTCCGAATGGACTCTTCTCAACCTCTCCAGCACAGGTTCTATTCCTCGCTACATTCTTTGCCTGCTGTCCACCCATCCAACTCAGTCTCCAACCTTCCAGCTCACTTTATTTCCCTATAATTTTCCCCACCATTCGTCAGAGCTACCGCTCTTTCCAACGCTGGCGCCCATCCTAGCAACGAACACACCCCCTGCCACCCGCCCAAGCCTATTCGGCGACCTCCGGCGTGCACCCCTTTTAACGCAGGGTTCGTATGCGGTACGGAGAGTGAGTGGAGGATGGGTGAGGGGGGTCTATGGGACCCCCTTTCCCCTTACACACTGCACCCAGCCAGAGCTGTGTGCTTCGCCTCCCTTACAAATCCGCACCATTTGCTCCATCGTCCATCATGCTGTCAAGGGACCCTGGAAAAGGCCTCTAGCACTCTCTGCAGCCTTTCCCAATGCTCCGACTACTCCTCTTTTCTCTCGTTCTCCTCTGAAAAGAGGCATTCTGCTCGCTAGCACCGTCGCTTGAGCCTCCACCCCTCATCGAAGCCACATACTTCTCTCTCTCCCTCCGTCCATGCCTTCATTTCATTCGCTGCCGCGTTCAGCCACCACTACACTTCAGCGGCGCCGCGTAAGGGGGCAATAGGAGTGCCTAACTTAGGCAGAACTTTGCAAGGGATAGCAAGATATCGAATGAAATACCTTTTATATATTGAAGTCAAGATAAATTGTTTTTATTTTGAAACTTACTTGTAAAATAACGTTTTCGTTGTGAAACTTGATCATTTTTCAATTGTATGCGATTTATGAGCATTTGTATCGATAAAATTTTTATCTAAGCAACATAAATATATCATTTACTCCTTATATTCTCATAAAATTAGGTTTTAATTTAAAACTAAGAGAATCCAGACACCATAAAAATTCTTTATTTTAATTTTTATAGAAAAATACAATCTTCTTTTTATCCTAAAAAACTTAATCATTATACTCTGAATTTGGTAACCCCTTGTATTACTTGTAATTTAATACGATTACAATATCTTTTAGAAGTAGTAGAGTCGGTGACTTATTTTGAATAGAATTAAAACAAGAGGCTCTCAGATTTGGTCCTGAAATCTTACAAATTTGGATATTCCTAGTTTATAAAATTGGTGTTTTACTTTTCGAAAAAAATCTTTTATGTTTCAAAAACGCGGATCATCAATACATGATACCGGATTATGCCACAGGATGATGAAATACCACGAACAAAGGGATATGTTTCGTCGTGCACTCTCCTCTGAATTCAACACATAGGCTACGCTCCTGTTTTCTTCTCTAACTATCTATTCCATCCAAAATTTTTACGCTTCCTACTACACTCAAACTAATGCAAATCTCCCCGTCACTAATGTAAATCAATCCGTCCTTTCTCCAAACTTTTTCCCATCCTTTTTCACGTCTATTCCCGTAGAAACTCCTCGACATTTCGTTATTTTAGATCCCCAATGGAGGAATTGGAAACTGCACTTCAGCTTGCAGTTTCTAGTTAAAAGAATCGAATACGCATATATTAGGAATATATATTTTTCTACCAGCACGGTAAGTCAAATCGTGTTTAAAAGGGCACAGAAGTTTTAGATTAAACTCTTTCGTAGCTTCCACTGCTACAACAATGGGTGACATGCTCAAAGCCTTCCATGCGACATGGTGTAGAATTTTCTGAGCGTAGTCATCAATTAATATGGACCCTCAGGGACTATTAATTACCATTTCAACCATGGGCGAACCCAGCGAGGGGCAGTGGGGGCAGCAGCCCTCCCCCCCCCCAGAAGCAGAAATCGCAAAAGTCTTTTAGCATAATCAGTAATAATTAAAACGAAAGCATTCAACAAATTTTCTTTGAACCCACAAAAAATTATATGTATTAGTATATGTTACTAAAATAAAACTATTTTTTCAAGGAAATAATCTCATAAACTAATGTCACAACTTGGTTTTCCCATCCCTAGACCATAGTTTTCCCCCCCTAGTTATGATCCTGGGTACGCCTTTGATTTCAATCATCTTTAGTCAGTTGTATTCGCGGATGATTCACTATTCGGCGTAGGCATTGATGGATATTCGAAATAAGCAATGGAGTACGGCATTAAAATGGCGATAAACCATAGTCCAATTGTACTAACCTTAGAGGCCAACGAGTGAGAGAGATAACATGAATACAAGTAGCCACAAATTGAACAACTTTCACATTAAATATTTTAAATAAAATTGAAGGAAGATTCAAAATTAAAACAAATAAGAAAGTATTAACAAATTCTAGAGAAAGTTTTCCATGTAGATTAAATTGTGATGGCAGAAACTAACGAGCTGTTGTATGTATTATTTATGTATCCGTAGCTGTTGATGCTATTATTAGTTGTAGAGGCATCCAATAACAGATTTTGGAAAAACGGCACCAACACACAACACCATTTTAATATTTTAATACACTTAAAATCTAGTTATGTTTTAGCCGTAACATACCCACTCTTTTTCTGTAAAAAATACATACATGACCACGCGACTCTCTGCGTATGGATGTGGATTTTTAAATGTAGCAAATAATGCATAATGAGATCTAAATTTCATTTATCAACAACTGGTTCAAATTTTCATGAAAATAGCATTAGCTTCGTATCATTATGAAGCCCTCTTATTTGAACAATCTTACTCCTGTATCTCCGCCTCCCATTAGACTTCTCCTTGTCCCGACCTCAGACGTAACCTTTTTCCTTGGCTCTTTCAATGCCCCGTCATCCTGAACTTGCAATCTCATTTTTTCCACTCACCACTGTTTATATTAGAACTCTCTCACTCTCTCTCGTATTTAGAACTCTCCCCGGTCCAGGGCATGGTTGTTTTTGTACGTTTATTTGTTACATTTCTTGAATACCCCGGTATAAAATGGCCAATAAGAGCTGTATCCGGTGGTTTGAGAATAAAATTTAAAAAATAATGATAATTGGTGATTGTATTGCTATAACAAATAGTTATCTTCGGTGTGAAAACTTCTAAGTGGGCGATTTTTAACAAGAATCCACTAACTATAAGATGCTTAGAGGTGGTTACATATTGAAAAAACATGTATTGGTCATTAAATGGCGTGATAGTCTAATGACGGCAACCGTCGAAGGAAAACTGGGTGGAGAGAATTGCAAAGAAAAACCTTGCATGGAGTGCCAATTTACCTCTTTAAATAAACCTTTTTATTGAGAGATTTAAGAGAAATTGTTGAAATATGCATTCGCGAACAAATTCTTTTCGTAAAAATGATTATACGCTAGCTAAAGTTGTGCTTAGATATTCACACTCAATACTTTTGTGGAAAGTGAACAAATTTCGGGAGATGCTCAGGCCCCCAAAGCACCCTCTTTGGCTATATAATTGCCTAGCATGTACCTAGTTAATTATCTATAAATATGTAACAGTGATAAACGAGAGGTTTCCGCGGTGATGGTTTGATCTTTGCATTTTTCTGGGGTTTTATTCCGCGTTAGTTGGCTTCAGGACAATAGATTTACTGGCAGGATAACCAGCTAAAGTGTTGCCCACCAGCCAACTGACGCGGAAGAAGACCCGAGAAAAATGCAGAGATCATACGTAATAGACTTGGCTCTGTTCCTCATTTGACATCTTAGATAATCATCCTTTGCTCTTTTGATAATTCAAGAGACAGCTTCGATAAGCCATCTTCTGATGCATCTTTGTTCCATCCTTTTTATTTTATTTTTTTAATTGATAACTTAAACTTTTTCATCACAGAATTTTTTATCAAAACGCGACCACGATTTCTGCGGTTAACGACGTCTTCTGGTAACAATGGTCATGTATTGATAATTCATTCTATGGAAACTCAAATTTTGAGTTATTCATTCAAAATGTTCAATCGATTCGACAAAGTATTTCTGGAAACCAGCAAATCCATCCTTTTTATTGATTTGCTACAGTTTGTACTTTTTAAAGCTTCATATTACAAGTTTTACATTCAATTTTACGGCCATATTGGCTGTTTTTGAATAAATGTATACTTAAAAAAATAACTCCCCTCCTGAAAAACGCCCTTGAAGAGATCCGCGAAGAATTTTGTTCGCACACACATCCAAGAAAGGCTAGTAATTCAGAACGTCATCGCTGGCGAGATATCCCCCTTGCCATCTCGACGATAGTTTCTTTTTCGGTGCGGTGTCCTCAACAGCACTGAGTGTCGTAGGTCATTCAACCCTTTCGATATACCCTTCGGCCGAACGAAAATGTGACCAAGCCGTCTCTCTCGGACCCGACTTCGAACCGCACGCGTGCTAGGGGAGGGGAACGGGAGGGGGGGTGGCGTAAAATATGGCTTCCTCGAGGAAACAGTGGCGGGTGTTGGAGGGGGAGGTTGGAAATGGATGAAGGGGAGGAGTGGATGAGGATAGCGATGAAAGAGGGGTGTGGGGGGTGAGGGGGGGACAGGTCGGAATAGTTTTGTGCGGTGAGAGAAGAGTCAGGTGCGAGTGGCATTGGATCGAGTGCAAATGGAAACGGTAGGTTAAGAGGGGAGGTGGAAAAAGGTGTGGGGCAGAGGGTGCTAGGTTGGTGGGCCGCGTGATTTACAGCGCATCGGCAGTAGTGCCTCCTTTCCCTGTAGGAAGGGTGCGAGGGTCTGGGGGTCTATAGTGAGGGTGTTTTTCAGGGAAGGGGTGAAAGAGAGGGTACTCTTAAGGGTACTGAGAAGGTTAAGAAGACGGAAATAGGGACAGTAGAGTCGTACTTTTCGAATGATATGAATAGGGTGGTTTCCTATTATTTTTTTATTGCCTAAATCGATAAATTATTACTCCTGGAGTACGTAATTCAAGCTTTTAGATTTTTAAATGACAATATCTATTTTTCGCGATTAAATGAAAAAAGAAATTTTTTTAGCGTGCGAAAACGCGACGGCTAAGAATGTATGCCGGGAAAAGCCCGTGTGACGTCTGTGTGAGGCCACCTGTTTGCGAGGCTATAAACGCCGCTACGATGCAGACTACTTGCTGCCAAGCATGGCGGTAGGGTAGAGTACCCTGCTAGCAGACAGCGCTTGGCTAAAATAAGAATTATTAATACCCTATCTAACGAAGGAAACTTTCCGATCATAGGCATTTTTAATAAGCGATTATTAAGAGATGTTTCCCTGAGCTCTGTGCTTCATGCATGCATTGGTGATCCCAGACGATGTAAAACGACGATGCCCTGGCTACTCGTATAGTATCTAGGTCCCTGTGACGTCAAGTGGAGTGGCATCGCATGGGCGCCAATCTGGCCTTTTTCAAATGAGGATAAAATTGACTATTGCCACTCGTCTGAACTGGGATTTCTAAAACCAAATACTTAATATGTATAATATGAATGCACTAATGTAGGGTAACGAATCGCAATCAATTCTTTTCGCTTTCTTTGCTGAAGGAAACTACCCCATTTTCCATGACTTCACGGAGTGGAATTTAAAAAAAACGAGCGTGATGCACCCGCTCCCAGCGGCCTTCCCCCGCTCTTTTCAATGCAGGTCCACAGAGGGATAGGCGCGTTTCTGATTTTGAAATGTAGAAATAATAGGCAGGGACTTATGTACAAATTTAATTGGAATGTTCATGTACAAATTGAGGTCAGAGGACCTCTTTAAACACCACATTGGAAGTAATTACACTATCCTCTGTTAAACGCACATGATGATTCATACTTACGTATCAACAGGAGACTTGAATGTGGAATCAGCCGCAGTTTGATAAAAGTTATTTAAAGAATGCGAGATATTGTTGCAAATGAACAAATGTATCAGTTTTTGCGCCGTTAACGTCAGGAATATTTACCGGTTTTTGTTTTTTTTGTATTTTTTGTATTTTTTATTATTTTAAAACCAATTTTAGGAAACAATAGCAATATTTAGGAAGTAAGATATGCCGTCGCATGTTCTCTGATAAATTCTGTGCATTTTAGTGCATCATTTGTAGAGTTTGGTTGCGTATAAGTTGAGAAAAAGGTATCTATACAGTAGAAATAATATAGAGGATATTTAAGATAACAAAAGTACTCGTGTTTTTCCAAAGTTCTTTATCCCTACCGACCCAGGTTTCGGCACATGATGCTGTTTTCATGGTTTTAAAATGGTGTTATATGCCGAAACGTGGGTCGGTAGATATAAAGAACTTCGGAAAAAATTTCCTCCGAATGACGCCGGAGACTGTATCTTTTATTTTAAAAGTAGTTTTTTATGCTACTGCTTTACCCTTATTTCTAGTCTATAGTAACCTCTCGAAAATTAAAATTATATAACGATCGAAGCAGGATATGTAAATTTGAGGAAAATGACGAAGGGTTTTTATTTATTTTCATAGTTTTTGGTGGAAATAACTTTTGGCGACTTTAGATGCGGAATGAAAAACCGATGAGGCAGTGCAAGGTACTTAAAATGCTCTAGATTTCTGTGGAAAAAAATTATCTCTGATCAAATCCATCGATTATACGCAACGAAAAAGCGATTTATTTATTCGATGGGCATAGATTGTGTATTTTGGTTGTCTAGTATTATCTACTTACGTACTCGCAAAAGGTATTTGGCCAAGTAGCATTATTTCGTTAGATTCCGACGGTCAAGGGTGGATTACTTTGTTCTTTGATTGCCAATTTTTGACCATGCGTATTTAATACTTTTGTGGCTGCCCGTGTCTGCTTACCGGCGATTGGCGATTATTACCGATATAGGATCGTCATCCAAAAAGCATCACATTTGAGTGGATTCATTCATCGAAAATTAATCAGTAAATTTATCGTTGAATAAATAACAGCTATTGACTTCGTGACAAAATTATGTATAGTAAGACTGTCTAGAGAGTAGATAAGTGTTGATCAGCCTATTTCGATTTGCCCCAAAGCTTTATCTCTCAAAATAGCATTCCTTCTGCGTTCTTTTCCTCGACATTAACCAAGAGTTCTCCTCGTTAGCCAATCATCAATATCCTGAAATAATTATGACGTAGACAACAATGACTTAGTGGGAGATACTTGAGAAATCGATTTGATCGGATGTCCGATGTCTTCTCTCGGGATTTGAACCCTGGATCTTTCGGTTGGCAGCCAAGCGCTCTGCCAAATAGACTATCACACTCCCCTAATGTCAAATATATTTTCTTTAAATCCTGATACTTCCCTGTCTTCTTGATATTTAAATTTTATGGAAAAAAATTCCATCTGAATAAACAACATGTGTACTTACGCTGTCTTCGGAGTTAGGCAGTCAGAAGAATTAGCAGATGCATTGTTTAGGATTTGTTTTGTTCTTCTGGAATTTGAACCTAAGCAATTACCTGACATGGAAGAGAGAGAATATGTGAAGGATAATCGGATGGCTGGGGTTTTTGCATTCAAAGGATAAGTCTCCATTCACAGGTGTCTTATCTGCAGTCGCCTTACCCCTTCGCCACTCGTAGTACTGCGATATGCTCGGGTGTAGTCATCGTCACTTGACCCGAAGACCTCCCGCTGCGAAGGAGACCGCTCACAGTTTATGGCCCAATGGGACGATTTCTCCTTCCAATCGGGGAAATGGGATTCTGCATCACCCGGGCGACGCTGGCGTCCTCGCCGGGCCTCGATCAAGGGACTCTCTTCCTGTCAGCTGCTGACGTGTGCTCCGACGTCATTAACCGTGGCTCAAGGGAATAGGTGGCCTGTAATGGGCAACGCACGTCTTAAATAAGAGAGATTGGGTTCTTCAAAATACATTTTTTACTTCAATGTATATTATATTTATTTATAAACTGCTTTCATCGGTTAAATAAGCAAATTGGAGATTTATTATGTGTGTATAATTTATGATAAAAGGTTCATTCCATGCGATTTCAACGCACCAACTCAACCCGAGCTTATGCAGTTCCTTTTATATCTGCCGTTTTTATTGATTCGAGTAAGCAACGATGAAATACATATTTGTAGGGTTTTACATCAATCAGAATAACTGGACACCTAAGTTGGACCGTTTTGTGGAGCTTGTCTATGCATATGTAAATGTCTATTACTCTATTTGTATATAAATAAACATCGTTAAAACGCTCATTTTTTCTAAAAAAATGAAAGAAGCTTAAATATTTCATGCATCTTTGAGTATTTGCATGAAATTTAAAACCAAATTTAATGCAAACTACATTTAAACTTGGATCTTAAATATGGCAAATGCATCTTAAAAACATATAAACAACAGTTATAATTATAGTCAGTTAGTTAATAGGTATTCTTTTGGATTCCTATAAATACTAATATTTATTTTTTTCATAATGATTTTCCGTAAAATTAAGCTTGAAGTTCATGTTCTGTAGCTGGGCCGTCATCAAGTCTGTATAATTTTGTAAGTTTTTGAATTTTTATCAAAAAGGTCTACCAAGTTTACTTGGTAACCTTCGATTTTTATATGTCACCTTTTCTGCGAGTAAAATTGTGATATCCTGCAGAATTGCTTTGAAATTGATACGGACAAATTTCCCGCAACTTGTAGTGACAAAAATCTTTCTTCCTGGAATAAATATTTATAATATTGGAATATTAAAAATGCTGATGTTTATTTATGTTGAAATGATTTTCCGTAAAACGAAGTTTTATGTTCACGTTTTAGAACCAGATCGTTCTTAATCCTCCATAATTTGGCAAATTTTTCAGTTTCACGAAAAAGTCTAATTCTACCAATTTCTAACCCTTAAGGTTATTAGTAGCGATGCTGTCAATAAAATGGTGATCTCCTGTAGGCTTACTTTGGTATCAATACGGACCAGTATTCAGTCACTTATAGCGAAAGAATCTTCCTTAGTGGAATAAATATTCTTTTGCTGCCTTATAAATATTAATATTACTTTTTGTCATAATGATTTTCCGTCAAAGAAGCTTGAAAGTCATGTTCTGGGGGTGGGTCGTACTTACATCGTACAAAATACAGCAAGTTTTTCAGTTTTCGTTTAAAAGTCGGTAGTCTATCAAGTTTCCTTGGTAACTCTCGAGTTCATAAGTAACTCATACTGCTAATAAAATGGTGAGATCCTAAAGACTTATTTTGGGATCGATACGGAACATCTACATCTACTGGAAATGCTGCACTTTTTGTCGTAACAACTCACCACAAATCTGGCCGCCCTGCGCTGTACTCGATTGGTTTCAGCTATTAGTCCTACCTCGTAAGGGTCCCACACGCTAGCAGTATATTCCAAGTGAGGCCTTACTAGAGTCAGGTAGCTTATTTCTTTCACCTTTTCTGGGCATTTACCGAGAATTCTTTTTACAAATCCAAGTTCACGGTTAGATTTCCCGCATACTTCACGTATATGTTTACCACACGAAAGATCCCGGGTAATGGTGACCCCCAAGTATTTAACGAATTCGGCATTTGGTAGTGTTTGTTCGGAACAATTTTCCGTCATCTCATAGTGACAAAATCCTTCTTCCAGGAATAAATATTCTTTTGCCACCTTACAAATGTTAATATTTCTTTGTGTCATAATGACTTGCAGTAAAATGAAGCTTGAAAATCACGCTCTGGGGTGGGTCTTCCTTCCGTCCGTATCATCTCGTTTTCATCAAAAAGTCTTAAACCTACTATGTTTTAACCCCCGAGTTTATAAGTAACCATTACCGGTAATAAAATGGTGAGATCATAGAGAATTACTTCGATATCGATAAGAGCAAATCTCCGTCATTTTATGGTGACACAATCTTTCTTCCCGCGCATCACCATTCTTCACCCTCGGAACCATTTCCAGGCAGCGCAGCGGCGATCACCATCAGCCGCGCATCACTCTCCGCCCGGCCCTTTGCCCACCCAACAAGATAACACTGATCTGTCGTCGACGGGCCATTGTTGGCGTCATTATCGCCCGGCTGCGGCTCCACAGGTGCGGTGGTCCGCTGTAAGCATAAAGGGAGGGATGGGATGGAGTGTGTATGGTAGTCGGTCGCAGATATGGTGTGACATTACGGCATCCGATGCGCGATTGGGCGTTGACGCGGGGGTTGAGAGAGGCTATAACGTGACGTACGGATATCGCAAGGGAGGGGGGGTGGGCAGCACTTTCGCTATCCGAAGCTGCGAAAGCAGGTGGATATAAAGTGTATACGCTTTTAAGTGGCGACGGTAGACTTATTTTAACAAGCGAACCTTGTCGCGGAATTTTCTATGCTGCTAAGGGTGGGTCTTACTTGCGTCCGTATCATTTCGTTACCATCAAAAAGTCTGGATTCTACTTAGTTCTAACGCTTGAGTTCATAAGTAACCATTACTGGTAATAAAATATAATTGGTGTTCTAATATAGTGGTAATAACTGGTGTGATACCAAACTTCGTGCGAATAAAATCGTTTCAGGGTTGACATGGAGGAAATGCGATATATTCATGAAAAAATACAAAAAATAAGCTGTAATTTCACACTTTAAGTAATATTAAATTCCACTACCGACCATGGTTTCGACACTCTATGTCAAGGGTCTTAAGCGGCTTCCGGGCCTCATGCGGCCCATCGCTTAGTTTCATGCGGCCCCTAGAGGCTGAAGAAAACATTGTGTCGCGCCACACAATATAAAATATGCATCGAAAAACTCGTCTAAATAAACAATTTCAAAAGTCGCATGATTGAACTTTTTACCTAATAAAGATTATTGCGCATTAAAATGAGATTTTTTATTGTAATCTTGTAATTTTTTTTTATTGTAATGTAATCTTGTTTGTGGGCAAAGTGACGTGGAGTGTTGTATCCCTCCGGACGACGTGAAAAGTACTTTTGGCCCTTGCATTAAAAAAGGTTAAAAACTCCTGGTCTCTGTTATTTTCAAGGTTTTATTTTGCTTATATTTTATCATGGACAAACTTCGCGTTTCTAGTGCCTCTTGAAAAACATTTAATGGAAGAAATCATTCATTTATAGACAAGAGATAGTAACATTAAATCGAATTTTCGTCTGTTTATTAGAAAGCCTCTAGTTCTTGAAAATGTAATTGACTCTCAGTATCTTCTATGAAACATATACCGCAAAAGAGTCCGTTCAACTTTCAAGCGACACTCTCCAGCTTTAATTAGCATTCAGTAACTTAATGAAAATTAAGTGAGATCAATTATTTTATACCAGTTGATTTACCCTTCAATTGGCATACATTTATTTTATATTTGTTCCTTTTCATGTGAAATTCTGTCATTAAAACACAGTCTTCTGCACTGAGAATTGACAGATTGATATTGGTTCACATATGTCATCTGTTAAATATTTAAATCAATTTAGTCCGATTTTATAGATTCAAAAATTCTTTTGCCGAGCCATCTGCAGCTTCAATTTTTAAATTGACGGCTGCGACTATGATTTAAAAGATTATTATCGTATTCCCTATTTTACCTCTCCAAAGAAGTTCAGATTATCAAGTGGATGTTAGAGTAGGGACAAAATAACATGGATACCTATAACTTTATTGTTAATGCGAAACAGGGGATACGTTCTCTATCTGAAGAGAATGCGAATTTGATGACATTTGAGTGAATTTAAGACAGAACCACGTGAACTACACGCAAAAGTGGGCACGATTCTTATCGCCGTCGCTCAGTTTGATGCCTTTTCCCTGCCAAGCGGTGTTATTACTCTCACAGGATAATGGATTTCGACTCTGGATAGGCGTTGGATAAAAAGCTGCCGTTTAAAAGGGTGGCAATTTGAAATCTCTACGGTGTCAAAAGACTCTCCCATCAGCCAGGTCTGGGACGAAACCCCGCACTTTACACCTCCCTCTCTTAGTCATGCGTCCGTCTTCCTGTCCCGCCGTCAAGCCAGCGTCAAGCAAAACGTGTCCCGCTCCGTTCCAGCGAGACGGCTCCGAGACAAGAGATTGAAGGCGGCCCTAATAATAAGGGCGTCGGGCGTGAGGTCTCCTAATGACAAGGAGGAGTGGCTTCAAAAGGTTTTTTTTTCACTTATCGTCACCACTCCATCGCTTAGACGATGGATGATGGCCTCGCATATTTGTACGAGTCCCACGTGCCCATCCTAAGAGATTACGGCTCGCTCTCCAGTCTTGGGACTTTGTCAGGGATGAATGGACAGATTTTGCTGGGGAGTACCGCAAGGCATCGTGTCAGGTGCCCGGAATTGTAAACACGGCTATCTCATCATCAACAATGTTTTTTAGTATCTAAAGTTAGGGTGCTTGGAAGTGGGAGGGTGACAGATACGATTAGCCTCTCAAGTTATTCTATGCCACGATGATTTCAATGACATAAAAATTAACTGTATGAAATAAAAAATTGAAAATAAATATACTTAGAAATTGTTTCATTTCACAGGTAATAATATTAATTCAGCGCTATCACTCCGTCTCTCTGTCGTTAAATCATAGCTTCATATTTGTGACGTCCACACTGTAGTTCATCAATATTATCCACACTTCCGTATCTAGTTTATAATTTTACAGGAACGCATTGGCACATATTACTTGAGCTAACGAGTACTGCCTAGCATCAAGTAAGGTGCCCAGAATTGCATATACGGCTATCTTACCGATGAGAGTATGCATGAAAAAACTCAAATTAGTGCTTTGGGAAATTTTAGGGCGACAACTACCTTTCCCTCCCAGCTCTACTATGTAGAAGTAATAATTACGATATCCAAGAATTACGCAATGTAAAATACTGGCTTAAGCAAAATACACCACATCAGTTTTGCCTGAAATCCTAAATAAACTTAAAAATTAAATCTTTGTGAAGAGATGGTGTATAATTTGTCTATAGCCGGAAAAGCCCTTAATCAATAGTCTCAATGAGCCACTGTGTAAAATGATCGCGTGAAACAGTTTCTTCGCAATCATTGAAGCGATCGCTGTAGCTGTCCTTCGAAAGGGATGGAAAAAATGATCTCGTGATTCAGACTTTATTTACTTCCAGCTATCGTTTTTCTCAGTCGCATAAAGGGACTGCATGTAAATTGGGTAGTTTCCACATCGCAATTCCCCTCCCAGAATCTTCAGAAACACACGTAGCGGGTCGGAGTGTCCCTTCCTCAGTGGAGACTACTCGGTAAGATCGCTTTCCATTCATTGATGGGAGGGAAAGAGGAAAAAATACACGAGGTGGTTGGATGGGGTGCCCGGGGGATAAGGCGGATTTGTATCGAAGCGAGGGCGTGAGGTGGCTGTATCGGGGGCGGAGTTGATCGCTTGGAGGCCGCGAGAGACGATCTGTCAGTCACGCTCGGTACACGTGTCAACCCTGCCATCTAGCGTCAAACGTGCCCACCTCACCCTCGCCCGGTCGCACTCTTAAACACACACTTTTGCTCACCGGAGATGGGGGAATCTCTTGATGTTGTTTTTTCTCTCTCTCCCTACCCTTCTATCAGTCTTTTACCTTCTTTCGCTTGAATATAAAAAGCCTCGTTCCCCATCTAATCCAACATCGTTCATCTGACACGCCCACCTTTGCTTCAGTGCCCCCTTATAATCTACCCTCGCCCATGATGGGTGCCTTACTCCTCGTTCCACTTCGTCCATCCCCCCGGTACGTGACCTTTGGTGACACCTCTTCCTCAAAAAGTGTTTGTATGGCAGCTCCGCCTTCCGCTATTGTTAACGGCTTTAATAGACCTCCTCTCCTGTCTTCGCTCGCGTCGATCAGGACCCATTCATTGTCACCCAGTTGAGATGAGGTACGTCACGTGGCGAAATTTAAGGAATGCCATTTCTTTTTTCTTGATAATGCCCATTGGTAACTGACATCTACATTTTCTCTGTGCATATATTATTTAATTTAATATTTGTAGCTTTGAAAATCCCGACACAGTCTTCATAACGGACAGGCGAAAATGTCGATGTCGATTAGAAAATAAATGCTCAAAGCAGAAGGTAATTATCAACAATTAAAATAACGGAAAAAATATTTTTACTCACGTACAAGAGGTTAATACCATTCCGCAGAGTAAAGTTGTCAAGAGTGGAAGTAGATGTACGAAGGCGTTCATTAAGAGTAATTTAAAGTAATTCTCCATTGTAGAAGTGTTTGTTTCCATTATGTTTTTTTACTTATTTATGATAATTATTTTTAAACTTGTATGATAAATTATCCTGTGATCTACTTATAAGTAGATCACGATAATTATGAGCGATACTTGGGTATTGGCGGAAAGATGTGTGTCTTGGGCTCCTTCAAATGCCATTGGAAAGAGCGTACTTTTCGTTTTGTTTGTCTCTTGGGTCTCTTGTTATTGGGGACCAGGGAGTGCAGATTGTTGTGCAGATGCTCATGTCGCTTTGTCCAGTCAACTGGTACATTTAATTTGCATTTATAATGCAGTCCTCTACTTGTATTTGAAGTTGATTTTCATTGGTTTTTGCCTTATCCTTCAGGGCGAAAACATTGAGTCTATTACCTTAGGTGTTGGCGAAAAGATGTTTCATTGCGATCCTTTGCCAACGATTGGATGGTGCATACTATTCGTTCGTGTTTCGTTTTGTTTTTCTCTTGTTGATGGTGACCAGGGAGTGCAGATCGTTGCAGACATTCATTTGTCTTTGTCAAGTCAACCATTACATTTCATTTGCATTTTATATATACTTCATCAATTCTATTTGAATCTGATTTTTTCTTAATTTTTTTCCAACGCTATCAGCACGAAAAAATTGGCTGTATCACCTCGGATTCGGACATTGGTGAGAATCGATCTTGCTACGCTGTGTTCGGAACCCAATGTGAACGAGAGATTGAGCGTGGCTCGCCCCGCCCCCAAATCATGCCATTAACCCTCCGATTACACCCCGCTTCTTTGTCTCCTATTGACTCATCAACCCCCACTGCTAGTCAGCATTCCCGGGGTCACGCGGGGGCACCCAACTCGGGCTTTTTTTTTCACGCCCCGTGGGCGTTCCCGTACACGCCTTCTTTGCCTCCTCTTCCCCTTCAATGCGCTCAGATCTCTCTGGTCTTCACAGACGCTGTTCACGGGGGGCGGCGTGCGTCCCGGGGAGAGATCATTAGCGGCATCGGCCGAGGTCACTCGAGGCGGTGGGCGTCGCGAGTCTAGTTGCCGTGGGTAAACCCCCCGGGGGATTTCGATTCAAGTGAACGCCTCTGGTCGTACTTTTGTCCCACCAGAAGGGCGTGCGGGGAGGGGATCACACGGAGGAGTCATCATTGGGTTTAAACCCTTCCAATTCGATTATTAGGGTGGTTTCCTATCATTTTTTATTGCCTATATCGAAAGATTATTACTCCTGAATTACGTATTTCACGCTTTTAGATTTTTAAATGACGTTATCTATTTTTCGCGATTAAATGAAAAGTGAAATTTTTCAATCGCGCGAAAACGCGACGGGTAAGTATGAATGCTGGGCAAACTCCGTGTAACGTCGTTCGGGTTCCCGATGCCGCAAGTGAGGTGACCTTGGGGCGAGGCTTTGAGCGCTGATACGACGTAGGATGCTATCAGGTAGCAGAGTACCCTGCTAGCTAGTAGCGCTTGGCTTAAATAAGGATTAATAATACCTTATCAAACGAAGAAAACTTTCCGACCTTAGCCAGTTTTAATAGATGATTATTGAGACATGTTTCCCTGAGCTCTGTGCCTCATGCATGCATTGGTAACCTCAGACGATGTAAAACTCCTATCTACTCGTATAGAAACTAGGTCCCAGTGGCGTCACGTGGAGTGGCTTCGCATGGGGGCCAATCTGGCCGTTTTCAAATACAGTTAAAATTGACCATTGCCATTCGTCTAAACCGGTTTTTCTAAAACCAAATAATTTGTATATTATGAATACACTAATGGTGGGTAACGAATCGCAATCAACGCCTTCCGTTTCCTTTGATGAAGGAAACTGCCCTATTTTCCAAATATCGTGCTCCTATTCTCTATTTATTTTTCTTTGGTTCTATTTTAAATGGCAGGTAATTAAATGATTTTTTTAAATTTGTAATAAACGTAGCACCGTGAAATAAAATGTGATTATTAAACATGGAGAACACAGCTTATCGCTACTCGAACAAAATCATTTTAATCCTTCCAATGCATCATGTTTCATGAAAATGAATTCTTTATGTATACTATGTATGTTTTAACATTTTTAAGCTTTGAAAATAATTATATTGGTCCACTAAACAGTGCTAAAATTATGAAAATCCGATGACGAGATACACTCGTCATTGCGCGGTTTGACGTCGTAAGTTCATGATGAGCTAGACAAGGGATTAACGAAAAATAGGTGGCACATTTTCACAGGTTTATTAGCGTCGCATCGTTTAAGTTAATTCAGAATATCCTTCTAATACAATACATTCCTTGCCACAGTTATTTTTATCTTGCGTCCTTGCTGATAAGTGACAGATAGTGTTTTGTCTTTTTGGTGACAGATCACTCACTTAAAACTTATCCCATGCTTTGTAAATTTAAATTGTAAATTAAAACTCACTTTTTTCGAACAAAGCAAAAACGAGTACTGTTCTACAGATAATTTTATGCTGTTTATCAGTTTTGACGGTTTAGCATCAATATCCATTTATTTATTCCCATACCACCAAATTCAGCACATAATTACAGTTTTTCGTCGGGGTGTTCAACAAATCTAATAATTACACGTGAATGAACAACCATGCCCAGGCGGGAATCGAACTCGTGACCTCTTGTTTGGTAGGCGAAGATTTTACCCCGCCGCCACCGAATCACTACAACATTTATATCTTGTAACATGAAGACAATCTGTTCGTCTTGTTAATGACGTTTAGCTGGTGAAACTAGCAGGCAGCATTAAATTGTTTTTGGAACAGTAATTTGTTTTCGCTATACTCTACCATGAATATTGATTCGTTCCACCAAATAACGCCAGAATCAGTGGATACAGAATTCACTCATTAAATTCTGAAATTTCATTTGATAAACGTAAACAAAGTAAAGGTAAATGACAAATGTTTAGCTATAAACGATTTCCGTCCCTATAAAAGACAAAAAACCATTTTTCGTGAGGTAGAAATGAGTCCTCTTGCAAAAGACGAGTCCCTCCCACATGATCGGCATTTCCTGATGACGGATCACTCACTTAGAGCCTCAGGTCAGAATCAAAATAACATAATATGCAGAGTTTATTAAGGCTTAATCTAGTGGAATTCTGACATATTGTAATTTGAAATTGTCATCTGATGATAATACGAAATGTTTTGAAACCGGTCTTAATATGAAGAAAATTGTTAATGGAAAATTATAAGTAATTTTTAATTACAAAATGTTTTGGATCCCACCAGAATAAGCCTGGATCAACTCTCTACATTAAGCTATTCTTTTGAAAATACTGTAGATCGTAGATTACACCTATGCTATTAGCCTGCATATCAAATGTTCATAAATTTGAGAAAATTCACAGGTATAATTTTCAAGTTTGAGTTACAACCAAATTTGAATCTGGGTAACGTATCCTGAATTTTTTTAATTATAGCTTGAATTTACAGCGTGTGATCCGCCAACAGAAAACACGGATAGTGTGAGGCGCGACAAGATAATTCATCTCTACTTCTCGACAGACCGTGTTTTGTCTTTTATCGGGATGGAACTTGTTTTGAACTTGATATTTTATTCTTTTTCTTGTGCTTAGATTTACCTTAGCAAAAGGAAACTGCAATTTCAATTCTTCTCTGTGTAGTCTCTGAACTTATTTTTAAAATTTTTGATTCACTACTAATATCAACATCAAAAGAAGTCCTTACAATCCGTTAAAAACTTTTGGAGTACCTTTCGTGATACTGTCAGATTGGCCTTAACTTTTCTCTACTGATTCTAGTCGTTTTTCAAGGAATGCTGGTGTCTTATTCAACCTGGCGTAGATTTCCCCAATCAGATAGCAGATACCACTCAAAGGTTTCATCGCTTGCCTCTATTTAAAATCTCAGACCTCCCTTTCCGTCTCGAAGTTAGAACGCAGCGCAGCTATCACTAATCCCTTATACAGTAGTCTCTAGATAAACCGGTAGATATCGGACTAGAGCACTGCTGGATTACCGAAAACGCCGGATTACTGGAAATTACTGATAATGACACAATTAAAGGGTAGATGTTTATTTAAGTTTTATAATGGCAATTAAACGGTTTTATTGTATACATTATTGTATATGATATGTAGTATTATACACTTCATTAGTACATAAACGCAATTGAAGTGTAAACGCATAGTGAAACTACAATAAAGAAAAATTAAACTTACATCACAGTACTATATTATTTGGTATCAATAGTCCACGTTGTTCCATTGAAGTGGAAGGCTCCCCTCTCAGTAAACACTGCTTCCCCTATTTTCTGAGTTTGAGCAGACTCATCTGCAAAGCTGACCGAGCTGACCGCTTAGTAGCTGCCTGTAT
This sequence comes from Ischnura elegans, assembly GCF_921293095.1. Classification (NCBI taxonomy): domain Eukaryota; kingdom Metazoa; phylum Arthropoda; class Insecta; order Odonata; family Coenagrionidae; genus Ischnura; species Ischnura elegans. Next base: position 82,126,338 of record NC_060256.1, on the reverse strand, counting down.
AAAAACGCCGGAATACTGGCAGGACCAGAGAAGTGAAGTGCCGGATTATAGAGGAAGAGCTGTAATTAAGCTCCCGACTGTATCCGTGTCTCGAAGAAAGATAATTTGCTATTTATTCTTTCACCATCACGAGTTAGTTTAAATTTAGTAAATTAATTAGCATCTTATCTTCTCGCATTGGATCGTGAAATCGGACTTCATGTTGAAAAAAGCGTCTGCATCATTTTCCAATGTAATTGATTCCATAAAAGCTTCGTGGAGAAATGATGGAAGACTTTTTGAATTTCGGCTTGTCATTCATGGCCACATTACTCTTGCCCGGATCTTCGATGACACGTTTACTTACACACACGTCACACCTCAGTCATGGCGTTTGTAATCGCTCTTTTGTAGATTTCGCTTGTTTTATTCGATGCAGGCCCGTATCCATCATTTATGCAGTCAATCCACAAATAAATTCCCACTGCTAACATCAAAAGAGCATTTGTCATTTGTGAACTTTTTCGTTTCGAACTGTTTCAGAGAAATGCTGCAATGATTTTCGTGTGAGATATTACGGACATTATTTAAAGTTTCCCAGAAATCTTTGTAGAATTTTTATTCCAACTAGGTTATGTCTGCTAAGCGCCATTCTGATGAGTGATATTTGAAAAATTTTGTGCAACTAACTCACTTTGAAATTGGCATGTGCAGGCAAGAGATGAACATATTGAAAACTTAGATAAAAAGTTTGGAGTTGGTAAAGGAGAGTAAAAAATCGAATGCGTTGAAAATACTTGTAATTATCTCCTTGTAGTTCTCACTTTGTTTTAATACATGGCCTCGAAATAGATCTTTTCATAGCTTAACAAAGTCCTCACTTTTTTTCAATTGGACAATTATCATTAATACAGAGCATTTCGCTTTCATTAATGAAAGGTGATTCTTTTTATGCATGAAGAAGAATATATATACAAATTAATGTTGATAACAAGGAAATTCTTTTTGTAGAATTTGCTGAACTGTGCCTCCGTCTCATTAAACAGGGAAGTTAGAGTAATTCTTGTTTAAAAACAAAAATAAATATTTTTGAAATAGATTTTTTATAGCGTGTCATCCTTAGAATCATTTCATCCGAGAACAGATGCATTTTCAAGAGAGTATTATTTTTATCAAAACTCCATTTTATTCTATATACGTGCATCGTTGGTGACTTGAGTAGCAACTTAATTTATTATTTATTTGAAATAATTGCAAACTTAATTTTGGCAATAATAAACGTTAGGTATAGTCCGAATACAAATATGTAAAATCATCCTGCAGTTTTCTTATTCTTGCGTTCAGAAGAGAAGAACGTTATGTAACTTTCTGTCCAGAAGTGACATTTATAAGGAACCAATTAGACAGCCGCTCACTCATTTGTCTGGAATTAATTAATGAAGCAAGAGAAGGAGTGTGTTCATTTTTTTCCGAGTTGTTTTCATCAGGGGATCAAAATGAAGTTCCAAGAATTGTATTTAAGAGGATGCGCTGACTTTGGGGTGGAATATTATGCGAGCAACGCGACTGATGGGTGCAATTAAAAATATTAAAATACTGATGAAAGAAATTTACTGCCAAGGAATAGTTACATAGGGAAGAAATGGAAGAGACTTTTCATCATGTAATGGAAGAAGAACCAGTTTGTACCAGTTTTGACGCAAGTCTGTATTTCAAAGTGCACTTATCCTTTCATGTTTCAGTTACACTTTGCACACGAAAATAATTTTTAGGGTTGGAAAAATTATGTGAACAAGGTCTATTAAGTTGTTATAACATTTTGTTAACATTTTACTGCTCATTCATGCATTAATTTCTCAGTGATGTGAAAAAAAAGATTCATATGAAAATGGCAGTGTAAATAATCTTTTTCAGAATAAAGAAAAAAAAATTGTTTAATGATCGTAGTAAATTCCATAAAAATGGAAAATTATTACATGTAAATTTAATGGAATACTTTATAAGTAGATAGTAGAAAATTGGTCATGACGTTCTAACTTTTTCTGTATATTGCTACTTCTTGTACGAGAGAATTATAAATAGACGAATTCTTTTCGGTGGGAAATGCAACTAAATTAGTCAAGAACTTTATTTGCTACAATAGTTGTCACGAATATATGCATATTCTTGCTACTACTGTTGTGTAGTTTCTACTGACGGCTTTAGCGTTCCGTGCCACAGTAATATTGTACTTGAGCGATTTTAGGGAAACAGTTATATTCAGATTGTTCCCTGCCTGTTTTAGATCATTAGCCACGCTATTCAATGAAATATGATTCCTTATTTTTTCCCCAAATAGCCCCACCTGCTTCTTATCCAACTCTTACTCATACGATCTTTTCCGTAACAGTGTTGCGTTCGCCCTCCCATCCAGACTACCCCTGTTCTCCGCTCCAGAAGGCCTTTTCCCAGCATCCCTTACGCGTTCTCACCAACCCCTGAGGCCTCCAGTGTGTGCAAATGATATGCAGAGCGCGGCGCGGCGCAATTTCGGTGTGGGCTCGTATATAACTTCCCAGGGCCTCCGCGAGAGGGGGGGGAGAGGCGCGACACGGTGGGAAACAAAAGAGGTTTGAATATGCGAAGGGTGGAGATGGGGTGGTTCAGGACCTGGGTGAGGATAGGGGTTCAGGGTTTTTCGTGATGTGGGAGGGAATGGTGGCTGAAATAAGAGGTCGCCGTTTGCGTGTGGGAATCTTAGGGGGTTGGGGTATTTGGCTGGGATGCTCCTGTATGGAGGGTGAGGTCTAGGCACAGTTTTTCGTAATGGGAGCGCGGGGAAGGGCTGAAGGTTTGTGTTTGTTGGTATTCCGCCAAGTAGGGTGCTTCTCTCCACCCTTCTAAATTATTCGGCAGCCGCCTCTTCTATTCCATTCCATCCCAGTTTCTTTTTCATAAGTTTCCAGTCTCGCCGCCACACGCGAATCTTCCCTATGCTCCCTCATCTCATCTTCGCCTTCCTTTTTTCTTTCCCCTTCTTCCTTATTCTTTTTCTCAACCGTGTCTCTCATACCTTCTCTGCTAACCTCATTGTATATCTTCTATCCTCTTCTTCTCGCACTAGTAACGAGCACTTGTTACCGAGAGTTGATCCAGAATTTTTTTCTGGGAGGGAGGAAATGTCTGACAAGCTAGCGGTTGTCCCTACGTATTTTAGATAAAAACAGCATACAACAAATGCAGTATGACATATTATCTTTATATTAATATGAAAGTTATTAATATGAAATTAAGTGATTAAGGCTCCGTAATGTATACAGGGTGTCCCATTTATCTTGACCACCCGAAGTAACACTATGTCCAGATGCAAATTCAAGAATATTTGTCAAGCAAATATTCAGTAGCCGTCAGGGGGACATTAATGAGCATGATTTCCTTCCTTGTAGTTTTGTTATTTACAAAGATATGAACAGCGATATGTATTTTTTAAATGGAGGAAATGAATTGCCGAATAAAAAATAAATGGTGCTATTTAAAAAAGAAATACCGCTGTTCATATCTTTGTAAATAGCAAAGCTACAATGAAGGAAATCATGATCATTAATGTCCCCCTGACGGCTAATGGAAATTTGCTTGACACATTTTTGAATTTACATCTGCACAAAAAGTTATTTCGGGTGGTCAAGATAAATGGGACACCCTTTATAACAAAACGAACGAAATGATCTGCATACTAACCCGCAAGCAGCCTAAAAGGCAAGTGGCACGGGGTGTTAGGAAACCAGCCATTTGCACACAACTGATGTTCGTATTGACATGATAACCGCATTAAAAATCTTGTCTATTTTTTAAGCGTCTGAGGGGGGCACGCGCCCCCCCCTAAATCTGTCTATGGTTGTTACCCCACAGCTCTGTGTTTCATTGGCGAGTATGCTCAGGTATCCAAAAAAATTTTATTTTCCATTAGAATGACAGTGAAATATTATATTTTTGACGCTGGAGGAGGTCCGAATAAGCTGCTAAAAATAAAATTTTAGGCTAGTTATCCAATGAATCCTCTCCCTTAGGCTACAATCTTGCCGTGGTGGAAAGGCTTCCTATGACCCCTTCAGCTGCACCGGCGGGATTAATTCTCAATTACTCCCGGTAGGAGCAGCCATGGTAGACAAATCTAATGGTAGGAGCCAGAGGAAAGGTAATCCACGTGATGGTGTCATGAAAAAAACACTGTTGGATTGGAAAAGAGAAACCCTATCTGCTATTTCTTTCCTGAAATCATGGAGTAAAATCAAATGAGCCTTGGATACTACTCATGGAACGGGACCCATTCGCAAAGGGGCGGTATCTGCTGAAACATTACGATATTAGAAAATTTCAGGGAGTGCTCGTGTCATTGCAATAAAATAAATGTATTGATGGAACTTTGCCATTTTTTTGATGCCTTGGACCTTCTGAAGTTCGGAAATATTGAATGACTATACTACTGGGCGATTTCCAGAGCCAAATTCTTGCGAAAAAAATGTTCGCTTTAACTGGGATTCGAACCCAGATCCCCCGATATCCAGTTGAGTGCTTTAGCCAGTTGAGCTAGCGAGGCGTCATTCGTCTCTTTGGATTTTTTCTCTCCGGATTTTTCACACAAATGGTCACTGTCGTAAAGTTATCACCGTGACTAGTCCCGGTATACTTTTACTAGCCAAATTTATGCTTGCCAATGAGATATGAGAATATTTTCTTTTATTGGTAGAATTTAGTCTCTAAAATATTCTCTTCCTCTTGACTCATTTTTAGGCTCACCTATAACCTGACCTAAAGAGATGGATCTCATACCAAGGATAGATTCGAATCTTCTGTCTTCATTATAGTAGTCCCGGATTTCATGCCCGACTGCCAATGAAGACTCCATATAATGGATGTTTGAGTTTTGAAGGTAGGGTATACTGTGTATAACGAGCAAAATGTTAATATTAACTTTATTTCAGCTGAGTTTTTAATAACTCTCCAAATGAGATTTTTTCGCGCGAATTTCGAATGTGTGTCTAATTCAATGTATATCAGTTTGTGAATAAAAATTTATTCGTGCGTAGGTTTCCGCGGCGTTGTTCACGATGACTGCTAATTTTCGGGTTCTAGGATACTGAGGAAGCATGACGTGGTCACAAGGTTCAATTGCGTGACCAAGATGCAAAACATTGTACCTGGACCAAAAGATCGTATCCCGCAGGCACTATGCGAAGGCGTGTACACAGTGCCATGTTCCTGTGGAAAATCATATGTTGGTGAAACATGCCGAGAAATGGCGACAAGGATGAAGGAGCATGTGAGAGCTACTAATAAAAAAACAACTGCATTTATCAGCCATTGCAGAGCATGCTTAGAGTGAGGCGGGCCATAAAATTGATTTGGAAAAAGCGAAGATAGTGGCAAAAGAGAGTCGCTACCACCCAAGGCAAATCAGGGAAGCAATGGAAATTAAAAAAAAAAACACAAAATATTAACAGGGACAATGGCTACCCAATCAGCAACGTGTGGAAGAGAGTACTGACCAATCAGCGCACAGGAGGAGATCGGCCGGCAGATAAGACGGCAAAAAATCAAAACTTCTCACCTTCGACCAGAAGGCGGAAGCAGGATGGCTTTTGAAACTGTTGTCAACCATAAACGACAGACGCGGCTGGAGAACCCGAAAATTAGCAGGCATAGTAAAAATTTATTTCAGCTATAAAAAAGCATCCACTCCATCTATTTGGGTATCATTTGGTGTAAGTTATTTTAACCTCTAATAATTTTTGAATACGATCAAAATAAAACTCGTATACGTTAGATATACCACCGAGCCATTCTTCAGCTTTGGTTGCCTTCAATTTCTTCTAGGATCTTTCCAATTTTTTTTCGTATTGTCCGTTATTACTCCTCCACCGCTTTTATGAACTATTCTATGCAGACGTCTTAGAGAAGATTCTTGATGCTTTTCTGGGCTGGGTACACTACACGATACTCCTGTCTCAGCAAGACATATAATTCGAGCGTACTAGGAAGAGCCTACTGCATTTTCCTTCTTCACATTGCCTTAAACCTGTGGCTTGCCAGAGGTCAATTACGTTTGGCAGGGTATGCTTTGACGGCTATAATTTATGCCGCTAATAGTTGATAAAAATAAGTTGTCAGTGTCTTACCATCGAAGTATGTATTAAATCTCTCATTTAGATATCACTAAAGGTGGTCATGATTTTTTTTTACTTTTTTAAAGACAAGACAGATAAATATTCGGACATGAAATACGTGTTCTTTAAATATATTCACCACTGGTTACTATGCGTTTTAAAAGATGGACTAGATGTATTAATACATCGCTTTCTTTTTTTATTTGAACAGACGATAATATTTCTTAAAAGTGATTTTCACTGTATGACTCTCCTGAGCTTATATTTAACGCTGGATATATTTCCCTTTTTTTATTTTCTAATCTTGTTCAAATACTTATGAATACTTAAGGCTTGTAGCCGACCGGACGGAAATCAATCCAGTTAACGCAGGACACAAGATTCACCACATTAAAAGCAAATAAATCTACATCAATGAAGAATATCAAATTATTGACTCGCCGTTTTCCGCGGCGTTTATTCGCTCTTGGATTTCACCCAGTACAAATTATTTTGTGGCGTAAGATCTTAGTCAGTGGCGGCAGTTGCGAAGGCACTCCAACTAGCGTCTTCAGGTCGTGTGCAGGTTTGGGTTTTTGGAAGACTTATATATACTATTCTTTTGGCATCAATTTTTCAAGGCAGAAGATGATAGGTGGATTTGATTCATTCCCGTAAAACCCTCTTTCACGAGCGGTGAAGGTGATATCCGTCATTATTATACTTAATACTTAGTTTATTTATTATTTTGAATTCTAGTGAATAAAACGAGAAAAGAAACACAAATAAAATGTTTTAAAGTGATGGCGGTCCCTACTGCGGATCAGAATGTTGGCTACCAAAAAAGAATGAATTAATGCAGATGGATTCGTCAGAAATAAATTTTTAAGATCAGTGAAAGGCTGAACAAGATTGGATAAATTAAGAAATGCTCAAATAAGAGATGGACTGGGTGTCCAGGCAGTTACTGATAAATTACAAGAATTACAAACAAATATGGAAGGAACATATACTTCGAATGCCAAATTAAAGAATTCCAAAAAAAGCAATGGAATATCAACCAATTGGCAAGGGAAGTGTTGGAAGGCCAAGAAAAAAAATGGTGATGTGGAGCCGAAACAGGCTAAGAGGCCTAATTCTGGAAGGAAGAAGAAGATTATTTTGATGTCTTCCGTTATTTATCTTAGATGGCCATTCATTGAGATAACCGCGGACTAGCCACCATACCTTTATGGACCGCAAGTGCACATTTTAGCGCAAAAATTCCACAGAAGAAAATTCATGTATACCTGTATTTACCGGTAATCGAAACCGGATCTCCGAATTTCGACAATACTATTTCACAACTTTAAGTTCTGGTGGTTGAACCTGGCGCAAATCTTGCGGATCCGAGTTTGTACCCTCGTCAATACAAACGATTCGTACTCTGTGGAACTTAAGCACTTTAATATTGGATAGTATTTCTTCTACGTAGAGACAATTTTTCTTCCCCAATATGAAACCATGTATATCCCTGGTATGCCCCCAGTTTCCTCAAATCACATTGCCTCATTTCCCAGATCTTCTTATTCTCTTGACTGTACTATTTTGAGCGATTAAAATGCGAATGATTAGCGTGGCTCATTTCCTTCTTAATAAAAAACTTAGTAACTAAAATAAGAGGCGAAAAAATAGGCTTGCTGAATTCAATTCCGTAATCCTCTCCGAGAACAAAATACAAGGGGTATCTGGAAGGGATAACACTGAATTTTCTTCACCCTGAGCCTCTTTCAACCCCGTTCCGGGAATCATAAACTTCCAACTTCCTCCCGAACTCTTTGCATTTCCTTCCTCGACCTGCTTTTAATTAATTCTTAACCCAACCTCTCTTACATTTCACCGATTCCATCCCCTTGTTCTGCCGGATTTACCTTACCAACCCCACCCCCTCCCTCCACCCCATCATCTGTTCCCCCACCCCCTTACGGGCACCCATCATCCCCCCTCCCCCTCTTGAGAAGTATGTACCCCTTCCTGTTCCGTCATCCGATTCGCTTGCCATAATAAAACCACCCACTTAACATTTGCAACGGGGTGCTTTTCGGGAATACACCCACGATGCCACATTAGAATTTCAATAGAATCGGCTGAGGATTGTCAAGGAGGTGGATGCAAAGGGGTGGGGAGTACCGGGGGTAGGGGGTACTGGGGGTTGGGGTAGAGAAAATGTGTTAGGGGGAGGGGTAGGTAGACTAGGGTAGAAGGAGTAAACACGTCTTCGTATCAGTTGGATTGAGCTCATGAGTAGGTTGCAGCTGGTAACTTGGGTCTGTACGGAAATATCTTCGAGGAAAATACAAAACGCGAAATAAGATTTGATGCTTTCCCGGCGAATAATGTAGGTAAAATTTTCTTGTATTCCGACCGGGTTAGAAGCTCCATTATTTCCAACGTTTCGAGCCCCGACTCGGGGCTCATCCTCAGGGCTGTTCGATGTCGATTTATTTTTGAAAAAATGTTTAATTTTTGTTTGGGCATGTAGGAATAAGGAAAAAAGTATCTTATAACTTCGAATTCCTTTTCAACTAGTGAAGTTTCTGCTAAATACTCCTCATTAAAAAAATACCTCTAGAGAATAAGCATACCCAGCTGAACATAAATCGGTTATTACATGTCCCAAAGAGTCTTGAATGAGATAATTTTTGTCCCTGTAGGTATTAAACAGGGCGTGTATGATTTTTGCCTAGCTATAAACTAGTAATTTCAACAACCTGTTACAGTATTCACAAAATTCATCGTGGAACTCATCTTTAGATATGCATTTTGACTCAGAAAATTAAATTTTTTGGCCTTTTTTTCAATTTTTTTAAATGATGGACGCGTAGGGGTAGACGTAAGGACATCTTAAAGCTTCCACTTGATGGCTGAGAAGTGACTTCCCTTTTAAAGTATTCCTGTAAAAAGGCCCTTATCGAACTAGCATTAGGTATTGATACCCAGCGTGTTACAAAATGTCTGTGATTGCCTCCTAAGGGATGCGCGATGTTTACATACTGCAAAGATCTTAATACGCACAGGTTTTAAGTATGTAGTGCCATCAGTCATTGCATTATTCAGTGACTCATGGTGGAACTCACCTCTGTATTTGAATTTTTTGCAAATTTCGGTTTTCCAATTTTTCTTTTCATGGAGTATTTAATAGTAAATTGTTTATTTCTATTCATTAGGTCAGTATATTCTAAAATATTCCCCTATTTCCCTAATTACACAAGCCAACAAAATAATGTTTTTTGAAAACTTTTTTTATTTCAATAGCTGATCGTAATAGATTTTGATGTGCCGAATCCAAACCTGGCCTTAGTTTTTTTGTATCACCCATAGTTTCCAAGCAATATGTATTTAATATTTAGTCTAATATCCCTATACGGTATACAGGAAAATCAATGAAACACTGTGTTACATCATAGAATTGTTTGTATTTACTGTTCACTACATCGTGATAAATTTGTTTGTATTTACTACAGCGTGATAATACAGGGTTCACTTGTCAACAGGAATTGGTCTTCATTTTTCTTTCCCTTTTTTCTTTGAAGCTTCTTGTGTAGCTTTTTCTGCAATGAATCGCTTTGCTGAACTTCTCTGTGAAATACCAACAGTAATCCCCATTATCTTCGTTCATTAGACCTACTTTTTCAATTTTATTATAACTACAAAAAAGCTGTTAAATTCTAAAAATTTGCTTGATTTCATAAAATTTAACTGTAAAATGTGAATAAATGGTGGGTGATACAACTTTCAAACCATCAGATTTGGATTCAGCAGCTTTAAAAACATAAGAATAAGGTATTTTCAGTAAAAAAGTTTTCTCATTGTTGGCCTGTGTTATTCATCGAAAAAACATTGTCTGAAGTAGCAATCCCTATTTAACTTCAGTCCATTATGATTAGTACATTAATCTGTACATTGAAATTTACAACTGTTGGTAATACAAATGCCATATTGCTTAAGATATATTAATTAATTGTGGAAATTCTATTTGAATATAAGTACATATATACGCTCCGCGAAGTTTGCGGATAAGGCATATTTTACCGATAAGATCTATTTCCCTGTATTCACATAGCTGTTATACGTCCAACGCGGAATTTTTGGCTGGGTTGCCATACAATCGTGAGAAGCATGTGGAAGGAGATTGCGATAATTAAGTGGAGTTTTCCGATTGCCATCCCATTCATAAGGTTTAAATCTGCGATGGAGTCCAAGGGAATTTTCCTAGAAGAAATCGTTCGAGAATAAATGGAATCAGATACGTTTGCCTTTCGGTGCCAGACCTTGCTTCTAGGAATCAACACTCCCTCCATTTATAGTCTTCTGGAAGTGATAAATTTGCGACTCAGTTCAGGATTTATATACCATGTTGTGAAAACTACTTTTTGAGGCTTCAGTTTCCGAATTATTCAAACTTTCACTGATAATTCATTAATAATACTTATTCACAAATAAGTAGGTACAACATTTCCAAATCTGACAAAAATGATAAAATAAGAGAGATATTTTACCGAAGGTATGGGAGTTCGTTTTTTTTATAGAAAAATGAAAATCTTGTGAATTCCAACTCAGGCAGCCAAAGATCTCACTACACGCAGATAAATATTGTAGCATTCTCGTAAAGTTGACGCCTTGTTTCAGGACACATACCGCCACCCGCTTTTCTAGGTGACTGGCTGCGAAGCATATAGCTGGACATAAAGTATCTACCCTTAATTGATGATTATTCAAATATGTTTTACTTTGCGTTAAATGACTTTTTAAAATGTTAAATTTAAACTAAAAATTTCATAAAATGAATCGTTAGGAAGGTAAAACTTTAATTTATTATAAATTAGTTTCATTTATTTTTCGCATATCACTGAAAAATGACTTGTTTATAGCTCCCAAAAACCTCACACATCTCCATATGAACACTTCGTTGCTCATGTTCTGTTGGGAGCACAGGAGTAGGTACTTGCCACATTTGTTTCACCATATCTTTCTCGCGATCAAATTTCTCATTCATGTTATTACATTTCAATCATTGAGTGCTTTTCACCTTTATCTGCATCTTATCTAATACCCTATGAGCCACCTCTAGGGTGTTTGGGCGAGGATTATCAATTACCAGCATGCAAGAGGATCTCCACACTCACAATAGACGGTCACACGAACATTAGGCATATGAAGACAATATACGTCATGCAAAGGCAAACATTTCCAACGGTTAGCAATTCCCGAAGCAAATCCATTCAAGGTTAAAACTAGGGAAAAATAAGAACAGGCAATGAGCAGTCCTAGAGAGTGACGTCATCAGTATTTTTTTATCGAAGCAACTTTTTGTATCCTTAATTGTGCGAGGAGAGTATGACATTTTAAATCTCTCTCTTTTGCAGTCTATTTTCTTTTCGCGATCACGTGTACCATAGTTTGACGGTAAGCAGCGCCGAATCCAGCATAGGGACAAAGAAAGGGGGCTACATGGGGGACATGGAGGTAACCTCTCAGCAGTAGTGAGAGTCCGAATAAAATTTCTGTTTTAAATAATGTAAATTGGATATAAAAAAAGAGAGGCTATAGTCCCCCCTATCCCCTCTCTGAAACTTTCTGGCGGTAAACGAAGGATATATTTCACGTTGTTTGAGAAAAAATCTTCTAATTTACTTTGTTAAGTTAGCTAATACTTTGCTCTACGCTCTTGTAAAGATTCCCATCCTAACTAGCCTAACATATTGGAAATGGCATAAAATTTGTCTCGCTCAATTCTCATTGCGTGTATAAATTATTTTTCACATCCCCTACATTCGTTCTTCCTTCTTCCTCCGATCTTTTTCCTTTCATTTCCTCTCCCTCCTATTCTTCCCCCCTACACTTCCCCAGCGACCACTTCCTGCCTCGAGTGTATTCATTTCTTCTCATTCCAGAGTTTAATTTCCTTATTACGTCTCCATCTCCGGGAAGGACTAAAAATGAAAAAAAAACATTCATCCGTAGTCTTATTGTTCTTTCGAATCCGAGATGCTTCCTCATTTAAATCTTTTGTTTGCCTCACATGAGCGTAAGCCCTGTATTTAATTGTGCAGGAGAGAAAAACCTATCACGGACGTCATTTGCTTTCCTTCATGAAGTTATGTTTGTACCCCTGGTAAGCAAAGTATCACGTCATCTGGAGATAAAATAATTCCACCAAATGGGTGCAAGTATTTTTAGCACGCGGGCTAACTTCTTCAGTTTTGGACAGAAATACGGCCAGTCTGCAACAAATACGTTGCCTTATACTTACAGTAGTGCATTTGAAAAATAGTAAGGATAATATGTTCATTTGTTGTCGAAAGACTTGGATGTTTTTGAAAACAAGCACGGAATAGCCAAAGTAGGATATTTATGCAGTATTACTTTGTCTGGATAGATTGATTTTCTCTTTCCGCGGACATCAGAGTTTTTGCAATGGTGGATCATAAGGTTTTTAGTTTAGAGCTCCATTTACAGTTTGATATCCATTATTGTGAGTTTTTTGTAAGAGTAGAGGCCTATTGGGTTTAGCATCGGGACGCTGATCAAAAGGTTCCGGGTTCAATTCCCGATGAAGGCTTTCGACTTAAAAATTTCGAGAAATTTCTATTTTAGGCAGTGGGAAAGTAAATGTAAATATTTTTAACCTGAATTTGTGTGAATCAGAAACTGCTTTACAACTTTTACTTAACGGAAAGTTGTAAGTTCACGTATCCTAAATCACCAATCGGGTTGAAGAGATGAGAGTGATAAGAGATAAGAGAAATAATCTATTTTTTTCGAAACAACGTTGGTCCTATTGAGTCCAGCAATATTACTGCCTCACTGTAATACCCTTTCCCTTGGGCTACAACCTTGTCGCGGAGGAAAAGCTTGCACAAATCGTATTAAATTAAGGACTTTTGTTGGACCTAAAAATATAGTGCGAACAACAACATTAAAATCTCAATTTTTATTCCACTATTGATTAATTTTGCAGCTGGTGAGGAATATATTTGTTTTTTAGAGAGGCATTTGTGTTCGAGAATTTCATACTCTGGATAGATATACAAAAATACGAGTTATCTTATTTTGATTTTGTTTCAACTTTGGTGAGCAGTATCTGAGATTTTAATCGGTTGAATGGAATTCAGAATATTCGCATCAGCACTCTTGTGAATCTTATTTCAATATGATTTGTTACGATATTTTTCTCTTTTACCTGGAAAGAAATTTTCCTTGGAAGGAACTCCTTTCTTCCTCGTATTTTTTTCGCCCTTGTATCGGCATTTTTACATAACCACGGAGAGAAGAGGATCCGCTAATTATTTCCGGTTTGCGGAACTCCTTCCGGTTGCGCCCCTTCCATTCATTTTTTTCTCGCTTAAACGCGGTAGAGGGGTGAGAAAGACGACCGTGTTAACGTTTATTAAACGGGTGATCACATGATCCGACATCCATATTCCGCTTTCTTCGGCGTTGTATCACTCCAAAATCTCCCTTAAATGGCACAATTTCACGCAGGCAGGTGTCTAAGTGGGAAGTTCACATTTTGCACCGTCTGCGAAAAAAGCGTGTTTAAAATGATGCTAGCGATCTAAAGATGATTTGCGCTTCCGTTCAATTTTACAGAGAAAAGCACGTGTAATTTCTCACTCCGTACTATCCCGTATTCTCTCTTGTTCGCATTTATTCATTTCCCCCACCATTTACCTTACCGACTTCTTTTTCACGACCTCAATTATATAATAATTAATAACGTCTTGGAGTAATAATAATAATAATAATAATAATAATAATTTATATGTATAGATAATATTTATTCCCAATTAATATATCAACAACCTAAATCACACCATGTGAAGGGCTTCATCAGTTAAAAAACTAAACTTGGAAGGCATATTGGGAAAAATAAAAAATCGGTCGTCCTGGACACCTTTCATATTGTTCGACGGTTCCTATCTATAGAATAACTTGGCAAAACACAGTTAAGCTTGACTCGGTCCATGGTGAAACAAAAACCAAGTATTGTCCCACAAAAACTTTTTCTTAATTTGCTGTCAACTATTTTCAACGTCTATACCGTCATTATCAAGACAGTCACCTGTTTGTCTTGGTAATGACGGTTTAGACGTTGAAACTAGTTGACAGCAAATTAAAAAAAAATGTTTTTGTGGGACGGTACCTGGTTTTTGTTTCACCATGAACATTTCATCGTTCCACCAAGTAATTCCCAAATCAGTTGATTTTTTGACTTTTTCCGTTCACTATGGAGAAACCTTGCAAGATAGCGCGAGGGAAAATAAACAATACTTATAAATAAAAATATAATCATAATAACAGTGCCGTCTTTATTACAAGCGAATTTAGGACTAGATAGTCCGTTCTTGCAATTTACTTGTTTGACTGTCACAGGTGATCACGCCGTGAAAGGTTGTAAATCTATCTTCGCGAAATTCGAACCCGCGACCTTTAAGCACTACCGAGACCGGAGTATAGGTTTGGGAATGAAATGCAAAAATGCTCGCCGACGTTTCGCTATATTCCTTAGACCTCCTTTTTCTTTGGTATTATTGCATAGATTTAATTTAAATTGATAGTGGTAATTAAATAAGGACCCTTAGCACATATTAAGGCCCTGAAGAAGATGTAAGAATTATATCAAAACATCGGCAAACATTTTTGAATAAAAGTAACAGAAGCAGGCGTTATGTAGTGGAATGACATTCTAAGTATTTGATTTTGATAATGACCTAACGGTCGAAACGCGTAGTACAGACAATAAACTTGTGGAATATTGCCATCTTCGTGTTATTTTTTAAAATACTTATTTTTAAAAACATTTTTGAATTTATTCCCCGGATTCTTACCGACTTCCTCATTTCCGCGATACCTCGTTTCTTCAGTCATTCATCAATCATCAATAATCAGTATTGCGAAGGTTGGTTTGACATAACTCTCCAATCAGTACTCGGCATATCGGCATATCTTTTAGCACTTGAATCATCCTTCAATACCTGCTCTTGGGTGTAACATCTGTGGCTGTCTGTGCTGTTCATACCTTTCTCTTGTTTTTCGGCAAAAATTTTCATATTTCAATCTGTATTACTGCATAAACTTAATATAAAATAACTATATGAATTTAATAAGGACCCATAGCACATATTGAAGTCCTGAAGAAGATATAAGAAAAATATCATCACGCCGACTGTTATTTTTTCATCTCTTGATCGAAAATCCGTTTGTTCCTTCAATGGGTATTGGCTATTTGGAGATCAATGGACTGCTCAATCCTAACTCAAACGCGAGCGCTCCCAATGACCAATGGGTCAAATTAAAAAAGGGAAGAGCGACGGGGCTGAATGAAAAAAATGACAAATGCCGAACGAATAAAAAAGGGGGGAGGGACCACGAGCCTCGCAAAAATGAGTAATTAATTCATCGGAAGTAATTTATCCGCTTGAAACGTATAGGAGCGTAGGGAAAGATATTGGGATGGAGTGAATGTTTGAGTTAGTGTGTGGAGAGGGAAAAGGAAGCGAATAACACGTCGGTCGGACTGGACCAATACGCCAAATCTGATTTTCCATCTTCATTTTTTTCCCCGGGAGACCATTTTCGTTTCGCTATTGTTTTTTTTCCATTCATCCACCCTCCGATTTTTTTGCGCCCCCTCTCGTTCACTTGTTTTATAGCCCTTATTACGGCTTTTACCTTTCCGGAGCGGCGTGCGGCACTAAATATTCTTCAGTTGAATTGGAGACAGTTTTGCTCGCATTTTTTTTTCTCCCGGACAATCGCCAATACTTTCTTTGTCAAGATACTAACGAGTGGACCCGCGCCGGTGATATACGATTGCGGAATATAGGAGGAAGGGGCAGGTTTGAGCCAATTTATAGGAGTGCGATTGTTTCATTCGGAATGCTACCGTGCGTATGTTATTCGTAAACGCTTTTACGGCGCGCGAATTAAAAATCCAGCCCGGGTACAACTGCGCTCCCTCGCGATGACTCCGTTATTAAGACTCTTCGTACCCATTTGTGGGATGTGTTTTCCCCGCTCATAGTATAAGTGAGGTGTTATCATTCTAAAGAATCCAATTTACAAATTTACTTAAGGCTAGGACACAAAGCTAAAGCAGTATTCGGTGGTTATATTGCGATCAATGCAAATGGTATAGCTAAAATTTCTTATGGTATAATCTGCTGGGGCAGTGCATACATGAGCACATATAAGTGTGCACTCGTTTTGAAAAAAAAATAATTAGGGTAATATTGTCTAAAAATTATTATGAGCTTTTATTTCCGTTGTTTGTGGCCCTAGATTTGTTGCCACTAAGGCATTTGTATTTATTCAAAGTGCTTAAATTGTTTTTTGCCAGAAGTGGAAATATGCCGAGTGTATGTGATAAATATAAATTCAATTTAAGGAGCGAGTCATTTCTAGTAGCAAACAGGCCTAAGTTAACATTATATAAACGTTGTTTTCTTTACATGGGGCCAAAGTTATTTCATTTACTGCCCACTGGAATAAAATAAAATAAATCCTCAAATGTAATGTTAAGACTTGCTAAAGACTGGCTTTTCTCGCAAGAAATAATCGAAAATTTATTTTGATGTTCTTTATTTAAAACACTCATGTATCATTTACTGCATTATTATTTTCTTATTAGCATATGTTTTGTTTTGATGGTGGCTCAATTCTGGTCCTGTGCACTTGGAGACCTCCTAAAGCTCCTTCTCTTCTTATTTTTCTATTCAGATGTAAACACAAAATGTAGGAGTAAATTAAAAATTAAATGAAAATTAAATGCAGGCTTTATGGACACAAGTATTACGGAATCGGCCTTGATTATTAATTAAATATGAATTTCCCATTCCAAGCTCTTTTTATCACTATAGGTAGGCACTTTCTGGTATTAAACCATATCATTTATCACATAACCATATCGGATTATGAACTAGTTGGTTTCACTCATTCTGTGAATCAATCCTAGTGATTGGTATTTAAGAGATTATGGCTCGTAGTACATTCCTACATCTACCTACTACCCCGCAAGCCACCTAAAAGGCGTGTGGCAGGGAGTGTTAGGACACCAGCCATTTACACATAAAAAGTATTTTCTCTTTACGAAATTACGACTGGCAGTTATAAAAGTCCTTTGTGGTTCGGGGGAAAAACGAATTCGCGTATCCATCCGTTCGGCAAAACATCTCCCTTAATTAATCTCTTCTGTCGGACCTGGAAATGTAGTGGGGCTCAAATATTATGTTCTCCGTGTCACACTTAAAGATATCCATTCTCAATTGTTCAAGCGATCTAAGCCTAGCGCATAGCGATTCTAGCAAATCGCGGGCATGTCTCCAGTAATAACATTCATTGAGTGATCGAGTAGTTTACGTACACTCGTTTGTTATTCATAAGAAGATGCAAAAAGAATCTTTTCCTCATAAAAATATCCACTACGCAATAGGTTCTCTGAAATCCATTCTCATGTACCAATTGCGATAACATCGTTCCATCAACTTTTGACAGTGATTCATTAGCCTCATTTGAGCTTATAAATAAAATAGAAATTGGTACCTACTTCACACTCACTCGTAGATTTCACCCCGCGGTGGTTTTAGAAAGGTGTGGGCAAAGCTCATTACGTACTAAGTCAAAGAAGTTTAAAATTACACAATATCACCCATTGCAAGTGAGCGGGAAGGGAGTAATTTCTTTTCCTGAGCCACTTCTCACCACGAAGACGTATCTTGAATGTACGAAGCCTTCACGAACACGGCACCCACCGTTTAGATAGTGAATTTAAATTTTCAATCCCATGCATCTATGGGGTGAATGTTCGATCCTCTGAGTAAAGATATGAACGAGGTAATCTAAGATAAGGTAAGGTATCGTTGTGCATATCGACTGTTGCTCTCAAATGAAGGACTTTTTTGCTATATTTTGTGGTAAATACATTTGAGGGTCCACATTTTCATGCAGGATATTACGGCAGAACTTGCTTAGTTATAGTTAAAATGTTTATAACTGCAAATGTCATTGTAAAAACGAAATAAAATGTCGAAAATTTCGGTTTACCATAACAATTACTGTAAGAAAATATTTAGGATTGTAAACAAAATACATTCTGAGATTTCAACAAATGAATGCTCACACTGATGCCCCATTCTCTTCATTTTCATGAAAATGGGACTTTTCTCAGCTCGAATGACTGGAAAATGTAGGCATTTTTATTATTTAAAGATTGAATTATCCAAATTCTTTGTGCCCTAATCATACTTTTAATCTTCGATGGGTGTCGTTTATGGTAGAAAATTTATTTTTAAAAAGAGTTTTGCGAAATGTAATTGATTTTAATCACGCGTCAGCGAGCTCATCTCCTTCAATAAAAATAACTTTTATTGCCTTTGGAAGTCTGCAATGGCCTAACGAGGGGGGAGGTTCAGGGTGTCCGGATCCCCTCCGAAATATAAAAACACAATTTCTTTCCTTCATAAAAGAAAACAAAATATTGAAAACTCATGAATTTACAAGAGATTTCTTTGACGGATAAAGATTTTTTATTGTGAAAAGTATTAAAATTAGTTTAAAACCGTTCACTTAGTACCCTGTTTTTAATAAATTTTCCACCCTGGTTTTCGACCCGGAACGAAATTCCTGGCTAACCCCACTTTAAGCCTGCCTAATCACTGCACTCATTCACGGTCGAATTAATTAAATTTTGGTCTCTGTGTAAATAATGCGAGGGTTCTTGTTCATGCTTAGCACGTGGCCTAAGGATGGCGAGGGTTCTCGTCATTTTTTTACCTGAGTTCCTAACGCATGAGGAAGATTTTCGCCATTTAGGCTTGTCAACTCAAAAAATTTAAAAGCCTATATAGGCATTTGGTAGAACGTTCTCAGTTTTTGTTCGTTACTAACTTATTATGAATGGACGTATCGTAATGTTTGATCAGCTATGGATATATTTTATACATTAACTTTGTAATAGTGTTTAAACTAAAGGGAGTACGCAAAAACTGGCACACATTTTTAATCTCAACACCACCACCTAGATACGTTGTTTCTCTACAGAAATATCACTGCAAATTAAGAAAATTAAGCGAAAATGGAATTCGTGCTGCGTAAAATGGATCAAATCTACATTCGCAATGTGTTCTTTTGGACTCGGGTTTATTTTGAGAAATGATATTTTTTATAAGATTCAGGCAATTATTATTATTACTTAAATACCCCTGTACGCAACTTGTTAATCTTCGGGTCGAGTAACCGCAAAATTCAGTGTCCATGCTCGCGCGGAACAAGAGAAATAAAAAATAAAAGTTAAGCGGCAGGAGATAAGACGCAGGAGTCTGCCATGATAGCACAAGGAGGGACGGCTTCTCATTTTCCATTTTCACCACCCACCCCACCTATTCCTCCACCTCTCATTGGCCGAGGAGACAGATGAGGAACGTGCGCGCAAGAGGGTAGAGGGAGAGCCCGTGTCGTAAATTACCCGGCATGCTTCGCGCCTCTTGTCTCTCCCCTCCCCGAGCTCACGGCCATTGACGAGCGAGTGATGCGGGGATGCGCCGATAGATGGCTCTGCCATACACTTTCTCCATTCGTCCGCCGCGCGTCGCTCCGGGAGCCTGGCGCGATCGCTGTGCCTTCGCCGGGAAGCGGCCGCTTACTGCCGCTGGAGCTTCGGCCCGAGTCCGCTCCCGTTGTCTTCGGGAGGCGGGGAAGCTCGGGAAATAGATATAGTGGAAGTCGGCGGTGGCTGCAGGTTCGACTGAAGTGCGGGGAAGAAGATATATTACCGCGGCCGGCTCGCAAACTGTTAGTTGGTCATAATTGCGTATATTTCTGGGAGTGTATTTTTTTTCTCAAGGGCCTGAACTGCTGTTCGCGTGCTGTTCCCTCCCCGTTTGCGTGGCTACGATGGAAAATGACACCTCGGTCTCGTGGTCGGAGGGAAAGGTTGCGAAAAAGAGATATGGGTTTTGCACGCGTGATTAAAAAGGGAAGGGAAAGTTGTATTTATCTTGCTTGTGGCTTGGATTGGGGTAAATGAGTTGCTTCCCCGGAGTCCAAACCTCATCTTCATCTTCGAAACCGAATAACCGTGTTGTGGGCTTTGAGAAAATGAATGGTCCTCGTATTGAGTTAAACTTGCTACTCACGCGAAGAAATTAGGATATCCTATCACGAGAAGGGATTGAAAATTACAAAGGTGCGCTATGGATATGTTATTACGTCGTCATAAAGGCTGAACAGTAATTATGGGAGAGCAGATGGAGACGCGAATAATGTGAACACAATTGAATGATTATGCTTAAAACAAATATACTGTAAGAATTCCCGAAGAAGGCGAGATGTGAACAGTCAAGAGAAAAAAGCTGGCGAGTTGATATTTTTTATCGATAGAAATTAACTGAATTTGCCATCATACGCTGCGTAATCGATTACTTTCTTCTTGTATCTTCAGTTTGTCCCGACTTATCGGATTATGATTCGAATTATGGCCTTGTAAATTGTCGATGGCTTTCCAACGCGATCAAAAGTGAGTTGAAGAATCTCAGGACTAGAGATATAAATGCATCCATAGCTCCCTTAACATTACTTTAAGCACATTTTTTTAAACTTCACAAAGGTGAAGCAGGATCTTTAGCTTTTGTTGCTAGCATATTTTTGAGAGAAAATTTGGTGGCAAATTACTTGGAAAATCACGATTATGAGCGGAAAATTCATAAAAATTGTTATTCACATGATACGTTCCACAAAAAGCCTGGATTTTCAAAGAATTAATGACTGCTTTTATTTTTAAAATATATTTAGTCATCAGTGAATGATTATTTTCATTATAAATACCTAGTTTTTGTACAATATTTTTTATGCATTCCATTCATGATTTGTATATCAACTGCAAAAGTTACCTTCGCCAGTTGCCCGAGGAGAAAGTTTTTTTTTTATTAAGTTCATCATTATGACGTAAATGGCTGCGTGTTTTTTGAATGGTTTAAAAATATTCCAAATAATGATGTTAGTCGAATCAAACTTCATTGAATTTCGGATCAATTGAAAAAAATATTTGAAATATCTACAATATAGGGATTATTTTTTACTTTAGAAAAAGTGGTGTTTTAACATATTATTATGTAATTTCAAATGATAATTAAAAATAAAGAGATGACGTGATTTTGGCAATTAGTTTCGTGTTTTAAAAATCCTCCTCTCCACTTTCATTAAATCATGTATCAATTCATCCGTGAAATTGTTTTGATGTACAATAATGATATGATTCAACGAATGAATTGAACATTTATAGCTCATTAACTGAATTTTTCCGCAGTATTTAAAAAGTTACATTTTTAAGGACGATAGTAGTAGTCACTTGATAACTCGTTCGACAAAATGCGGGAAAAATTTAATACGTAAAATTGTAATTTTAAGCATCAATCGTGATTTTTTTAAGCTAATATTTTGATTATATTAGTAATCGTAGCTATTATGTCGTTTGTAGTCCATGTCCATCATTTCGGCCAAAAATTGAGGCAATTTAATTTCCTAGGACAAGATTCAAAATTACTGCCGGTAAATATTAAATTAATTTTAGACCATGCACTGAATTGTTGAGGCCTTGACACGACCAATTTGACACGAATGTTTTATCATATTTTCTCAATTAGTTTATTAGTAACTTATTCATTGAGCCTCGAACCATATTTATCGGCTTCTATACAGTAATACTCTCTTTTCCAAAAAAAAACAATCCTTTGTAGTACCTCTTATGTTTAATACGTCATTGCATATTAAATGTGCATAATAGCAATTTGATGGCCTTATTGTAACTTACTTCGGTTTTCTGGAGGGTCAAGGACATTATTTACGTCATCGTTTTGATAGCCTAATCGATGATAGGTTTAGATGGCATTTGAGATGAGAATCACTGAGTGACGATCGAAATATTGAATAACTTTGTGTCCTTAATTTGGTGGGAATCCGGAAAACGTTTCCTTTCTGGTAGTATTCGCAAGAAAAGTATTCCAATCGCTACGTCATTTGTCCGATTTGTTTGGCGACGGGGTTAAGTCCTCGCCTGCCAGACCGTTGGACGCGGGTTCGAGTTTGGAAATGTTTTTTTTTTTTAATGTGTTGTCTAATTATATTAAAGTCATCGTAGTAGAGGGGTGACCTTGAATCATTTTAGACGTTTTTTCCACTGTATTTTTAAGCGAGTTGCGGGTTACACCAAGCATTCTCGCCTTTTTATTCTGAGTTTAAATTTTTTACAATTACACAAGTACATATTTAAAATTGCTGCTTTTTGTGTGGCAAGGAACAAGTTTTTCGGAATTCCGATATTTTTCAGGCCTAGATGCATTGAGTGACCTGTGGCAGAGATAATAATTGGTATGATGTGTACTTGTTTCTCATTTCCATAGTCTCTTAATTACTGCTTAGTTTTTCACATTTTTCCATTTTGGTGGTAATGGTTCAAAGGCCGCTATACACGGTGACTGATCACGTGATCATTCACAGGATCATGCGAGCAAAATAGAACATGCTCTAATTTTCTCTGAATGATCATGCGCATGAAGGTTCATTCGCGAATTGTTCCGCCATACACGGCGAATGATCATGCGCATGTTCATACTGAATGATCATGCGAATGAAATCATTCGGCGTGTATAGCGTCCTTTATTGATGTTGTGTGAATTAAATACAGCAATATCTATCAAGTCTTGTTTTGTATTTGCTATTATTGAGTAATCGAGTTTCCACTCGTTTACTTAATAATAGCAAATATGGACTTCAAAGAACCTATTGCGTAATGGATATTTTTATGAGGAAAAGATTCTTTTTGTATCTTCTTATGAATAACAAACGAGTGTACGTAAACAACTTGATCACTCAATGAATGTTATTACTGGAGATATGCCCGCGAATCGCTAGAGGCGCTATGAGCTAGGCTTAGATTGCTTTAACAGTTGAGATCTTTGAGAGCGACACGGAGAACATAATATTAGAGCCCCACTACATTTCCAGGTCCGACAGAAGAGATTAATTAAGGGAGATGTTTTGCCGAACGGATGGATACGCGAATTCGTTTTTCCCCCGAATCATAAAGGACTTTTATAACTGCCAGTCGTAATTTCGTAAAGAGAAAATACTTTTTATGTGTAAATGGCTGGTGCCCTAACACTCCCTGCCACACGTCTTTTAGGTGGCTTGCGGGGTAGTAGGTAGATGTAGGAATGTACTCCATGGTAATCACGATAAATAATATTTTTTTGTAATTTTAGCTCACGATTCATCACTAGGTTTTGTGTTTTGGTAGAGCTTGTGATGTAAATGATTTAATGTACGTTAAAAGACGGGAATTTAGGGATAACCTGCTAGTATACATATCGAATGAGTTTGGGGGAGCCAGGTGTCCGTGTTCTTCCGTGTGTTCCCGTCAAGACGAGTCCCGATCATCCGGGCAGCGGTGCGTTCACCCGACGCCGAAAGATTTAACACTTGCCTCGTGCGAAGTCCCTCCTCCGCTGTCGCGGAAGCTGACGTTGCGTCATTGCTACTATGGAACTGATCGAACCGCACCCTGCGCCCATGTAAGATTTCTTACCTTAAGGTGGTGGAAGCGCTAATCGCTGGTCAGTGAAAGCCCGTAATAAGATATAAACAGCCGCAATTATTTTCCTCACTTATCACGGTTCCTAAAACCAGGGGCGCAGGTAGGAATTAAGGCTAGGGGGGGGGGGGGGGGTTTAGGCGCAACTAATACCTACGGGTGTGGTGGTATTGCATACCCACCAGGGTAAACAGGAGTTGCGGGGGGCCTCCTCCAGCAAAAATTTAAGAATAATGGATCAAAATGGCGAGTTTTACGGCTTTCTGAGGGATATTTGATAAATCCTAACACTGTTTTACAAGAAATACCGATCCAAATAAGAAAATGGATTGAACTTAAAACTTTCTCTGAGCTCTGGGGGGGGGGGGTTATCCCCCAAAACCCCCCTCTCGCATTGCCACTTTTCTGCGCCGGTTTCAACGTTTTCATATCATTTTCAAGAGATGTCTCTTCAAAATGACTTATAAACACACCAACGGATGAAGTTCGCCATGAAAATATATTTCACTTAGCCGGGATTCGAACCCGGATCTCCTAATGTCAGGTGTGTTAGCCAGTCACACCATCAAGCCATTTGATCAGAGTGAACTTTGGGATGGGTTTTACCGAACCAGTGCGCGTGACTGCGTACGAAGTCACTTGTTCCTGAAGTGCTAAGTATGACTTATAAACGCTCTAACCGGTTGAGTTAAAAAAATTAGTGTAAAATAACTACGCTGTTTCTATCTTATTACAATGAATTTCAGCAAAGTAAACTCTTCG
Organism: Ischnura elegans; assembly: GCF_921293095.1. Classification (NCBI taxonomy): domain Eukaryota; kingdom Metazoa; phylum Arthropoda; class Insecta; order Odonata; family Coenagrionidae; genus Ischnura; species Ischnura elegans. The sequence goes on along the minus strand of NC_060256.1, from coordinate 82,101,849 downwards.
TCAATCGTTCTGATCGATAGCCAGTTTGAATAACTACGTTCATTTTTAAAAAATCTAGTTAACCATCACTTGGAAATACAGCCAAAAAGAATACGGGGCTCTTCGATCTCGAAGCTCTAGATGACAGGAAAGAAATTTCTATCAGTGAGACAACGCTTAAAACGGGGAGTACCCATATATCCCACATCTCTATTCACTGCACCCACAAGGAGACCCATCTAAATGAAAATACATTCTAAGATATGAAGTAATGACACTTTGCACTTTTCCACATAAATATTTAGTCCTGTGTAAAAAATGCAGACTCCTATGTAATAATGATCAGTGTGGAGAAGTGCAAAGTATCATGACTTTGAGGTGTTTTCATTTAGATGGCTCTCCATATTGGTTCAGTGAATAAAGATGAGGCATATACAGTTATTATCTGATTTAAGATCAAGATAGGTTTCGGAGACTTGGTTATAAGTAAGTCGGAAATGACATACATGTTGGTATAGGTATCATTGCCTAAGATCTACGGGCTAAAATCTGGCATAAAACATTGGTGTGGCGACTGACGTAGATTTCTCTGTTAATCACACGTTATTTTCACGCACTACTTTTTAATATAAAGATTAAAACAACATTACTACAATTGAATAAAAAGTGCAAAATGTCATTACCTCATGTCTTAAAATACATTTCCTTGAATATATCACCCTCCAACATTCATTTCATGAAAACACCTCCCTCAGCCAATCGCGAAATGAGCAAATTCACTCATTACAATGAATGCGGGCTCGCGAGCCGTTATAAGCAGACTCCTAACCCACATATTATTCCCTGCTCCGCGACCGCCTCAACTCCTTCGCGCCAAAATCCTTGCGCTCGCTTCCTCACTTTCGATCCAACCGCGATCCCTATCGAATGGGCCTCATCAATAAACCATTCGCTGAATTTCAAAGCATCCAATCGCCTTCCGCTTTCCGCCGCGAACAGCCTTGTGTATCGTTGACTCTTGCGGTCGGCTGAGGCTATTTCAAGGCTCGGGCCGTCGCCGGCGATATTTACATGAGGCGATTCAGAGATAGGCGTGCTGCTTGCTCTTTTTGAGAGCTACCTAGAGCCATGATTTCAATGCGACCGAACGGGAAGTGTATAATACAATCGGGTGACGAATAAATTTGTGAAAACTTGCTTGTCGATTCCTTCCGTGGGAATGAATGTATTTTTTTTTTCAATTATGTTACGGATCTGAAAATTCCTGTCGATGTTGAGCCCTCAAACGAACTAATTGCTGAAATACAATTTCACGTACCCAGCATAATTGATGGTGAATTGTGGAATTGAGACTGAATGATTATTTATTAAAGTGTTCTACCGATTAAGGTAGGTTTCCATGGAGTACTTGAAAGAATGATGAGAAGCTAAAGTACCTTGTCGTCTTTTTACAAATTACTACTCAGTAGGTGCCTTGCCTACATTATTGTTATGCAAAAAGGAAATATTAGTGGAAAATTTTTAAAGCTAGTAATTTTCCTTAGGACTTATCTCGTCCAAAGCGTTCGATAAGGGTAACTCATATCTGTGCATCCTTGGCCACGTTGCAGGGGCTAATGAAAATGAATTTTAGGACGATTTCTGGAATGATTTTACAAATTTATTTGCTGAATTACATCAAATATACGTAAATGAGCATGTATCGCATAGTATACTTCGAAAGTAGAGTCGGGGAAACACGAACCCCGAAAATCCAGGCATTTACTTACAGTCTGTTAATTTTTCAAATATATATCCTGAATAAAACTTAGATTTTAACGTGTTCTTTAATTCCAATCAAAATTAAATAAAATCTCATTCAGCTTAGTCTACGATGCGTTGTGTCTACGGTACATCAAGGAATAATCTACCTTTGTAATAGGTGCTTACCAGGTTGTAGTCACTACCCACTCTCTTCTTCATCTTCAAAATAAACTACAAATGATACTTTGATCACACATAAGTAATTATTATAGATTAACACATAATCAGTCATTATTTTCTCTAGTTTCTCGTTTAGTGAATCTACCATTTCATATTTCTAAGAACTAACTACAGATGGGAATCAAAATCTTTTCTTGAAAATCTTATTATTATTAGCTATTTCCGAAAGAAGAACCAGAATTTACACCTTCATTTAATAATCCACAAAATATTGAGCTGAAGCATGAGAAGCCTATGAATGTCATGATTGAATGGCGTATTATTCCTTTTCATTCGCAGGTGCTCGAATATATTCGCTTTATCCCCCAAGGAAGTCTTCTCTGAGGGCCAACGGAGCCCGATTCCTGGATTTCGGCATTTTATGGACAGTTCCCCCATCCCCCAGGCTACGTCATCGTAGAGTTTCATTCACCTCCCGCCAGGCGTCTCCGAATCCGGGTATATCGGGGTTGGAGGGGGGTTGAAGAGATGCTCCTCCCAGAATCTCGCCATCAATCAGACGCCAGGGGTATTGATTGGTAATGACAAGTTGTCTCCGATTGGTCCATATCCAGACGCGTGCCTTTTTCTTAAAGGACGGCTCTTACCTTCTTGGGTCCATCGTCTCGGAGGCTGGGGAAGGAGCGAGAGGAATCTTTTTCGCTTTCGCAGCCATTTAAGGACCATTCTGCGTCTTTAAAAACCCTTTCTTCACGGTTCCATTTCTTCCCTCGGTCTTACGTAACCCCTACACTTCGCGTCATCACCGGCAGGTGGTGTTGGCGAGGCCCAATCCCTTCCTTTACACTGGAATGCCCAAAGTAGCCTATTTGTACTCTTTTGATTTACTTTTGATCTCCCACGACTAAAGTTTTATCACCGGGTAAAAATTATTTCTTATGGCCTTCAATCGTTTATGGGATGAATTAACTCATATTAGCATTTTTCACTTAGCTTGCTGATTTTTTTCCCTTTTTTCCAATTTACCGGCAAAAGAGAGTTATTACAGTCTTAAAAGTCGAAAGAGCTCTTACATGTGTACTTTAAGAATAATTTAGTTGTACATATAAAGTTCAGTAATTATAATTGGTTGCGTTGATTGGTAGTACGGTTCTTTGATAAAAATACTTAGTCCCGTAAAGAACCCAACGCAAAATGTACGATTTCAATCTTGTAATGTATTTAAGCAGAACTTTCAAAGAAATCTGTCCATAGTCAGTCTTAAGATACGTTGTAAAAGTTTGGTAAATGTTGAAAAAGGGATAAACTCAGTTATTACGGATTAAACATGGCTGTAGTCTTAAAGGCTACTTTGGGAATTCTGGGTAGGTAAAATTCCAGGTTTTGTAGTTTTAAGACGGAATTATAAGTCCTTAGAACCCTTTTTTGACGGTTCCATTCTTTGCCGTGGTCTTATGTCATACCCTAAACTTCGCATCATCACCGGTAGATGGTGTTGGCGAGGCACTGTGTCCCCCGTGAAGTCGTCCATACATTTAGTCGTTGTTTTCGACGATGCATGAGACTTTTTGTCTCCTATCCTCATTCCTCGCATTGGTTTGACGAATGCAAATAGTCTCTGTCCCGCATTTCCTCGCTCCAAACGAGTGAGATATCGCCTAGCTTCTTTAGGCTTCCCTTTCGTCGGCAGCTTGGTTCATTGTCATTTAAGGATTCCGACCTGCAGTGAGCATTTAGGGCATGTGATACTGATTTGAGGTCTATCTTCCCGGATGGAGCTCTCCTTTTACACCTTAAACATCCCAACTAGCTTCGGCGAGGTGCTTGCCGTGGCATTAAAGACGATGACGCAACCATATTCCTGGGGTTTGAGTTGAGAATACAAGTGGAATCTTCGATCGAAGCGTAAGTAGGGGATGGAATCGGAGAATATTCAAAAATAAATACAAATTCACTCTCAAAAATGAGGTATCTGTAATTTAAGCGCATTTTCGTGGAATCTGTGAGTACCGGTTAGATGATTTAGGAATCGAAAAATTTACTCTGATATTTGTTCAATTTTGTCACGTATATATTTGTGGTAGGTAATCGAGGAAACACCTGTAGCAATTTTGCTATGTTTCATACCGTGACACTCTTTTGCTAAGTTTTAAGAAAAACTTCAAAATGGAAGTCGTTATTGGTGTTATTGATATCCGCAATTTTATTATCCTACTTATCCATCAGGCTAAAAAGATATTCCAAAGTTTCTTTGCTGAAAGCATTCGTTAGTTTCCGCTTCCTGCAACAAAATTGAAATTTTATGTGCCTAGGTTTCTTTGTCGATGACGTTCTCTAGCATCTTTCCATTGAACTACGACTCCCGTCATAGGGCTTCCTGTATTAAAGCTTCCTTTTCTTCTTCTCTTAAGCTCAATTTTACCCTAGTTTTCCTTTACAGGGTAGATAGTTAGAAGCAGGTATTGTTGAAGAATAGTGAACGGAGAGAGCGACGAAGAAAGAAAAAGTGAGCTCGCATGCAATTAAAAGATGAATATCGCGATGGTATAAAAAGATAAGCTGTTAAGAGCATTGATTACAGATCTGCGTCGAACTAATTTAAGGAAAATCACGGTTACCTTGTGCATACATGATTTCTTTCGTATTGTTACGGCCCAGGTTTTATCAAAGGAAGTCTTAACCACGACCCTTGACAGTGACGCTTTCAGATTAGTTGTTCTTAGATGTTTGCATTTCTAATAAATGGTGTGTCAACATGCTTTATGCTACGCCTTGTAGGAAGCCAATTAGAGGGTTGTTAACTAATGCTGATCATACCCATATACCTACAAATTTTATATGTTACTTTTTTACTGCACAAGTGTTAGAGGACGTAAAAGCGACAACTACAAAAATATGTAAAAAGATTGAATATTTTAGAGGAAAGTTGCCTTAAACCACTTCCTGGATTGTTTATTTAATTTAATTATTTGATGCAGTCCAAAAACAGCATTAGGGCGAGACAAAGGACTCATAATAGCAAAGAAAGTTATTAGCAAACAAAATAATATTCATAATGAAAGACAATTTGTTTCTTCCACAAGTTAGTTAAAATTTCTATTTTATTACCGGTTTCGGCTGTTACACCATTATCGATTCGATAATCCCATTGATAATGGTGTAATATCCGAAACGGGTAAAATTATAGAAATTTTTATAAACTTGTGTAAGAAACAAAATGTGTTTCATTATTAATATAGAGCCCTTTCACCACGTACAAGCTTCAAGTTTCGATTTAAAATAATATTCAACTGTTTTATCAAATAACAAAAAAATAATGGTTGTAAATGATTGTTAACCGGTGATGACGATTTCCTCTTATTATTTGACTCACACCGTAGATTGTCCTTCCCAGTATACGGTGTCTTCTACATATTTGGCGGTAAGTGGTCAGACAGGGACACATTGTAGTCCTCAAAGAGTGTAGCGAGGCAGGTATGGGCAGCCGGTGGGGCGGCAGTTCGGGAGTAGCACATAATGCACCGGCCCTTTGTTCACCGCGGGGATGTAACGTGACGCGGGTATCGCCCAGGGGGGGCGGGCGCGCGTGTTCCGTGCCTCCAAGGGCCCTCGAGAATAGATCTCTTTCATTTGGCAGCCGACAACCAGGGCGGAGGTATCCCACGGTGGAAGGATGGGGTATTTTCGAAGCAGAAGACTTTGGCGAGGGGGTGTGGGGATGATGGGACGAGATTATTCATGCATCTGTGGTGCCACAAATCATATTTTAAATAACGTCAATATCTCGTACGTCTTTATGAGGTCAAATGCAATTGAAAGATAAGGACTACATGGGTATAAAAATATTAGCTGTTAGGAGCATAGATTAAAGAACTACGTTATACTAATTTTAAGAGAATACTTTTACTTACAGTACACTATTCATCATTTTATCATTTTTCATCGACCCAGATTTCATTTTAGAAATTTATAACCGCGCCCCCTGATTTTGTACCGTCAAACTTACGACCATCCGAAGTTACGATCAAAGTTCTTTTGAAAAATAAGTTTTGAAATATCTCTAAAATTTCTTCTGAAAAGTAGCACGACGATTGCATACATATTGCGTGTTACTATCGCGAAATTATTCTCAGCAGCGTTTTTTTCGCAGTTTTGTTTCAACTTGTCAGTACAATTGTTCATATATATTTTAAAGTTTGCGTACTTCACAGAGCGAATCTACGTCAGGCGGCGCAGCAACTTTTAAGTCGAGATTTTGGCTTGAAGATGATTTAATACCCGCGAATGCGATTTCCGACTTGTGGCCTATGCAACCAACGGCCAAGTATTCGGAATGTATTCTGTTCGTCAGTCGAGGAGTACTAGTATGAAGAAACTGAAAATTAATTCAAATAATGTCTAAGTAAATGAGTCTGAACCAAATGGAAAAAAGTTAATACTGACGCATATCACCTGAGTTATGACTACATAATGAAGAAAAAATCTTCACTACAGGGGAATAGGATAAAATTTTAGTGCATAAGCAGCTTTAAATGAAGACGAAAGAGGAAGACCAATGATGGTAAACTCAACTTCAACAAATAGGACTGATCAAAAATAGGACCACTAGATCAATCTTTAATAGTGATAAGTACCTCATACAAACCTTATACCTATACAAGCCATCAAACATAAATTTTCGGGATATACATATATTGTTGACCCTTAGCATCAATAGCGTGGATCTCTAATTCGAAAATCTTACCCTTCTATTTTCTATTTTGTACATTTTTATATTTGAGATACAATAAAAGGTTGTTGGCAAATGTTCTCTGAAAGGTTGAAGATAATGGCTAAAGATTTACATCAGAGATACGTCACCCAAAATACGATCAGTTGAGCGGAAATGATGGGTTCTGTAAAATAATACAATTCCAACGAGGAGATTAGATGCATAGCACGAAGGGATTTGGGGGTAAAGAAAGCAATTCTCGTGTGGGTGTCTAGGTGTAGGCATACACTGCTTTTCCCGCCTACCGCGTCTCCGGCGTCTCGTAGCGCATGATGCTGCGTTCCTTTCGACGGTGCCTGAGAGGAAGCCGGCGGAATGATGGGCGCCGCTCGTCAAGCCTCGCCTCGGGAGCGATGAGTAAGCCCGCTTACTTTCACTCCAATGTCTTTCCCTCGCGTGGAGATGTGGGAAAAATATTGAGTGCCTAAACGCTCGTATGTGGAGATGCATTTACGGACAGTCTTGTTAATTGTGTGACATTTTACGATCCCTTATTTTGGGGAAGCGATTGCGCGATTTTGATGAACTTCGGCACACGCCTCAGGAAAGGTTATATGTTTTGATGGGAATAAGCCAATTTTGATCTTTTAACCCCATTATGTGGCCCCAAAAGCAAAATATGCTCTTTCCTTACGGAGTTTCTATGTTAAAAATATTGGTGATAGAAAAAAAGTCTTCATCTCCTTTGTCTCAGGTGTCATTTCCTAGAATATCGGGCATAGAAAAAATAATTAAACTTCTATAATCACAAAGTTAGAAAAATGAGAAAACTATTGTTTATGACTGATTTTAAATTTTTGGACAATTAATAAATAAATCAGTACGATTGTATGGCTGAATCACATCAACCAAGTCACAAATAATGTCAAGAAATTTTGAAACTTCTGGAAGTTCAACAGTAATGTTCATTAAATGCCATTCTATTCCATCTTGTATTCATGTGACTACGCATTTTCAATATTTCGCTTCCATACTAAAACAACGTCAAAAATCTGAACCTTAACACTTCTGATCGGTTTGAGGAAGTTAAATTTAAAACTTTCCTTTTAAATTCAAGGTAATAGATTATTTAATGCAAAAATGCCCATTTAAGGCAATTTATCCTGTGTTAAATAAGAAAATGAAACTTTTTTCAAATACCATGGCACTTATAACAAAATATAAACCGCAAATCGTCTTCATAAGTAAAGGAAAACCTGACGATAACGATTGATCATTATAACCTAGTCAAGTGTTATTATATTTAGTCTTAAATAGTTATCCTCATGCCAAGTGTTGTGAATATAAAATCTACCTATCTTGAGTTACTGAGGACAGAGTTTTATGTTATGTAGTTCAATATGTAATGAGTGTATCTATCATATTTTTTAATTAATTTAGCATACAAGCAATGACATGACTTTCCACTAACGATAGTATTATTTTTGCAGTTTTCCTTTACACCCCTACTGTACTCTACTTCACGACTCTTTTAATTCTTTTCAACGGACGTTGATGCGTTGAAACAACTATCCTGTCAATTAGATTCCAGTTAACCATTTTAATTCGCATTTTTGCCCTATCTTCATGTGGATTTCATGAGGAGGTAATGAAGAGGAGTTGTGAGAAAAAATGTGAGATTAAGGGCTACGCATCTAGTTTTTTTTTAATGGATATAGCATAAGTGGAAAATATTTACGCGATTATCTAATGCGTCTATCCAGAAGCTTAAAATTCTTATTTTATCGCGTCTATTTCTATCGTCGTGCTTGTATGCCAAGCTCATCTCTGGGCATAATTTGGTAGGCTCAAAGTCCACCAAGGAATCGTTTCCTTTAATACCAGTATAGAGTTTATATCAGTGAAAAGGGATTATGAAAATTAGTTTCGAGGTGACTTTATCGTGTGCAGTATATTTGGCCTAAATACATGCCTTTGGATAAGTGGTTGAATCTTAATTGACTAGGGCATGGGTTTCCGCTGCCTATTATTCTTTTGTATCCATGCTTACAGGCCTGTTTCTGGTCTTTGAAAGCCAGTTATGTGGCAGCTATCTGAGAGCGCCACGCGTGTCGGAAGTATCGCTTCGGTTCTTTTCTCAGTGAAAGTAATCACCGTGACTTGTTTCAAACCATATCATGGGCTCGATCAACTCGACAAAAGGATTAAAAACAACACAAAGGATTACTGAAAGAGGTGAAAACGACTGGGTTCGATGTGCGCTTAGAATTTTTCAGTTATCTTCTCTTATTAGGTTAGTTAGAATCTCTTATTATTAGGTCGGAAAAATTAATGAATATTTCTCTGAAGAAAAAACGGCCTACTGCTTGTTATAATATGGAAAGGCAAGACATAGATGTATTATTTACTTTCTCGGGAACGACAATCTTTTTTTGTGAGCCTCTTAATTAAATCTAGAGGTTTCACTCCCCTGAATATTTCGTTGCCAGAGCTTACGTTGCATAGATAAGCGGAAATACATAATTTTTCACTCTGAATTGAACTTAATCTGAAATTCAACGCTTTCGGTTAAGTTCCCACAGCCAATATTTTTTAATCTTCTCTCTCTTTAAAGAAATGATAACTACTTCTCGGAGAATCACGTAGCATACATAAAGTTGCGTTAATAATTGAAATAAGGAGAAAATTTGTGAATTTGCTCACTACATAGAGCGCTGACATGTTTTTTTTTTGAAGTTTTTTCAAATATCGATTTAAAACTTTTACACTTATGATCGGAAGGTTTTAATAAATCGTAATTTATCAATAGCATTTAATTTTAATAATAGAATAGCGGTATAATTAAAATAAAAGTACACAAATACTTAATTTTGGCCGAATTGCACGGGTTAACGTGAGCCAGAGTTACACGAAATCCAGGTAAAATACTACAAGAACTTATTGAAAATGGAATCAAACCGGCATCATTTTCAAACTTCTAGCTGGGTATTATGCTAACATAGCTCCTAGGAATAGCGTGAGGTTTCAAAGCTATCCATTTTTCCTTGTGTAAAGATATAGCTGTAATTTCGGCTTTGAAAAAACTTTTACCATATCGCTACAGCAATAAACGTTTGCCATTTTCTTGTTCTACAGAATAAGTTAATGCTTAAGCATTAGTAAACCTTCATAAAAAGGCAAGAATGCTATAATCAACTGATTTTACGGCAAAATGGGTTTTCAAATAGATATTTTTACTTATCTCTTTTGGCACCGTAACACGATAACTAGGATAATATTCTTTATCTACCAATTATGGACATTCACTTTGTACCCTTACTATTATTCTGATAGAAAAAAATATATTTGGCTTTGTGGCTGGTTTTTACTCCAATTAATCCAGTCCCTATACCTAGTATATTGGATTATTCTATTTCATATCAAGGATCATGTTCGCTGATTCCAATAAAGAATTTCGGAATAGATATTTTTTGAAAGGTTAATTTAATAATTTACCCTGATCTCCAGTGATCACAATAATTTGTATTGAATCACTTGCATAAAATTTTCCTCATTAACCAATTCCAACCTTGTGAGGTATAATTGTGAGGACTTATTTATTAGGTATCATAAAATTGGCCAAGGTTTTCTAACTCACATTGATATATTAGCCAGCTATTATTCTCATCCAATTGCATACATTAGCATTGTAAACAAATTCCTCATTATTTTCATAAGAAATGTTATATAAGATAATGGTAATAATGGTAATTTTCCCGTAAATAGGTGAAGGAACGATCTTTCTTTTATCTGTAATGAAAATCACAGTTTTTCCATTCTAACTGAAGCAGCTGAACATGCTCATATCATAAAAATAGCTTACATTTCTGTTGAGCAGTTATTTTTATTCACACTCGAGCCATTTGATTCCGAATATCTGCTTAAAAAAAACTCGAGTTTAAAGCGGCATTCATATCTAGATATAGAACTAGAATCTCCGTTTCGGACCAGAAGCAAAACCGAATATAAATCTAGTATTCTCTCAATGCTTCCAGTTTCTTCGTGCGGTCGACAGCCTGAAGAGGCATCCCTATGATCCGCTCCGCCAGGCGCGGCGCAGGGAAACGGCAGCGGCGCGGAGAAGAGCCGCGATGCGAGGTCCCTCCGTCAGCTCTCCGCCCGCGGAGTGACTCTAGCGGCGTCCTTCTGGGAGCGCTGTGGTCGCCAGCGACTCCACCGACGAGAATGGAGCGAGTGAAGTTACAGCGGGGGCGGGGGGCGTAGGCAAAGAGGAAGGGAGAGGTGGGAGGGGTTGAATCGCTACCTTCCCCTCCCTTCCCCAATCGAAACCGGCCGGAGGATGCGCGGCGGCTTCTGCGCAGCCCGCGGGCGGGGAGGAAGCCACCAGACCCTCACACCACTCTCCCGTGCGATTGAAGCGTCTCCCCCACCCACCATCGACACGGCCATCGGAGGAAACGCCTCCCGACCATACAGCAGCCGCCCTCTCCTCCTCGCACCCCACCCTCTCGTCACGTAAGTCCATCCAGGACCCCCCCACCACACCTCCCCGTCTTGCGAGCGAGTTCACAAGGCATCCCGACGAGTCAGCCTCCTTTAGGGCCTTACCTGAAAGCTTGCAAGCGTCCCGCCCATTTTCTGGGCTGGTTTTCAAGCCTTTCCCAAAGTCTCCCTTTCCCCCCCGCTCGCGCATGTTTTCATGGACCTCCCCCTTCCCTCTGCGGACCCCGCCCCCCTCCCCTCCTCCACGTCCTTCTCCTACATCCCCTTGGTTTCCCCTCCCCTACCGCCCCGTGATTGACAGCTGGCAGAAGCGGTTCGTCTTTGCTAGCGCGTGGTAGTCTTCGTGGAGCGGCTCTTCGCCTTTTCCGTTCAAAACCACGCGGGGAGGGGTCTTCTTATTGAGGCAAGGAAAGTGTGTTTGCCGGTGGGCGTACCAACGGATCCCTAGAGACGTCGCCGCACCCAGGAGGTCGCCGGTTCGAACCCCCCTCCCCATTTCGAGACAAAGCGTGTGTTTACTTACCAGGAAGGGGTCGGGAGGCCCTGGGACGCCGCTGTCACGTGTACAACCGCTTCTTTTCCGTCGGTTATTCGTGTTTTTTTTCTCGTTTTCACACTTAAAATCGGGTTTTCAATCAATCCCAGCTATTGTGCGCCAGTGTCCGCTTACGGGAGGAAAATATAGCTGGTCTGCTGCGCATTGAAAAGTGTCCGTGTTTACGTCGCGTTCGGTATACGAGTGTTTTGTTGTCAGCCGCGTCATCTTAACCGCGAGCCGACATCGCCGAGTTCTCGGGTCGCGATCTATCGGAAATTGCCACCGTCCTGTCCGTCAGTTCAACCCACGGAACCCGGTGAAAATCGTGAACTGGAAGTTCTCAGTCGGAGGAATAAGCGAGAGGATTGTATAGAGGATATTAGTTCCTATAGTCCTCCGGAGGTGTGGTTCCTGCCGCTGTCCTGAAGAGGGAAGTTCGGATCCCGCGCCGTCTGTTTTTTTTTCATCCCTCACAAGTCCCGCACCCCGAAGCCGACCTATCACCGGAGCCCAGGACGGAGTATTGGTCCGCTTGTGCGTTTGTCCTGCCCGTTCGTCCGCCTGTGAGTGTGTCTGTGTCAGTTGTGCGGGAGTGCGGTGCGCGGGCGCAGCGGATCGACACCCTGAGCAGAGTTCCGCTCCTTTTCCCACCCCGACACATCCCTCGCAACCCCCACACCCCCCCAACTTTTCCATACTCTGCGTGGAGCACTCCTACCCCCCACTTCCACCGGCTACGTGGGTGCAAGACTCCCCACTTCCCATACAAAACTCACACCATCTCGCCAATCTCCGAGCCTCCCCCTTGCCGGTAAGGAGACTAGGGGCGGCGTACTAGCAGCACCCCGTATTACTCGCCCCCCAAACCACCACCGACAGTCGCCAGTGCCCACCCACACACAAAACAATCCCGTCAAACCCCACGACGCCTCCCTCATCTCACGATCTGTCTCTCCGCGGGGTGGACACCCGATTTTCGTCACAGCCGGGGGTTTGGCCTCGTGGTTCATCCTCCGCGGGAGCGAGACAGCCGTGGGTGCAGAGTGGAACGCTGCAGCGCCGACCTCAACCCCGTCCCCCGGCGTCCCGGCGACTGGCCAGCCGGCGGATCGCACTCCCCGTCTACCGGCTACCCGCGCGGGCCTTGTTCCTGGAGTCCTGGCCCGTTTCGCTCAACCCTGCTTCCAAGTGTGGTGAAGGGGGTCCCGGAAGACCCTTAGAACGCTGCTGGAGCAAGGTCCTCCCAGACTAAAGTTAGGAGGATTCCGTCACCGGTGTCGTCGCCTGTTCACTTGTGTTTACGCTCGTAAAATACGGTCGGGAAGTTCACGCTGTCTTACCGAGTCCGTTTGACTTTCCGGAAGGGGTGCAGTCTCTCGTTCTTCGTTGGACAAGCGCGTAAAAACGGGGACCTCAGGAGAACTGTCGTGGATAATCCTGGAGGAGACATGCAGCAAACCTTCTGAGACGGAGACACACTCCGTATTCGACGCCAGTGAAGTGTGGCCCTCGCCCCAGTGAAAAGAAAAAAAGTCCCCAAAATTTTTGTGATCTCGACAGATCCCTCCACAAAGTATACGAAAGGAACCGAAAATCCTCGCACCCACCCTATCAGATCTCACCATTTCCCCAAGTATCTCGCATGCCGGACCCTCCCCCATCCGCCACTAGTGGTCCCATCAGGCGGTAGTGTCTCCGTGGCCGAGGGAAACGTACGCAAAGTCTTTCCGCGGAAGAAGCAAAATAACCCCGCGAGTTCCCTTTCCCAGTGTCCCGTCAGGCCCTCCCCGTCCCAGGGGGAGCGGTTCCCAAATTTCCCTGAGAGGAATCGTAAGAAAAGAGCAGAGTACCCGGAGAGGCTAAAGGGTTAGCGATCAGTGCACTTAGTCAGGGGAAGAGTGTTTTAAGCCCTTGAGGGTGGAGTGTAAAGTGGCCCTGCACGGAGAATACGAAGTAGCCGGCAGGGCGTTCATGGCTCAGCCAAGGGTAAGTCGTTGCCTGTTGTCTGGGCTAGTGTGTTTTGACGTACCCAGGAAAGCCAAGAGTACAAGCTCAAAGTTTGACAAGTTTGATTGTCAGGCAACGGAGGAATCTGTGCCTAGTGATAATACTATCTGTTTGGTGAAACCTCAAAGGAGACGATGCAGTATGTTAAACGGAGGATGTTTTGAAGTTGTCACACGATCATAAATGATTTTTGAATCCGCCAAACCGGGTGTATGGTAGAACTCAGTTCTGCAGATTTTTGTTAGTGGCTTTATGCCCTCTGGCCTCTGGCAAGCAGTATGGTACTTATATTTTTCAGCGTGCTATGTAGTTATTGAAGATAGAGTACGTGCCTCACTTCTTGTGAGGGCCGCGAAAGATGCTTAGGCAATATCACGCATTCACTTTTAATTATGGCTGTTTTTCTAAATCGATAGAGCGTGATGGGTTGTGGAAGAACTTTAGTTACCTGCATAATGGCTTTTGAGAAATGATTTAGGCGCGTTAAGGACTCAAATTTATTTAATGCATAATTTTTTGAAGCGTACACATGCTGAAGTAAGCAATTATTTCTTTTTTATTTCTTGGATTTCACTTCCTAAGGATGTCAACCATAATAACCATACCGTGGCATATCGTAAATTTATAACAGAATTTTTTTAAAATGTGGATACCTATGGCTAGTATGTAGGGTTAATTTTTTAATATTTCCATATTTTTACCTCTCTTTAGCTAGTCTGACGGTGTTATGCGCGAGCTCCTCGGGTATATCCTTAGCATCATGTTTGCGAATCCAGTATGAAAGAAAAATATTGATGCAACGACTAACTTTCATACATTGCTGAATTTTTGGGGAAGTCTTTCCCTCAATGTAATTTTCACTGGACTACGGCGCCCTCATGGGATTGTAGGTACCCTTGAAATACCCTATTTCGAATGAAATCAACACGTGTTATAGTTCGTACGTAGCGGTAAGTTTATACTCCATCATGCGTTATGTGAAGTACCCTTATCCGTGGGACTTTGTCACCGGGTTGGAGACCCTTAGCCCACCTTTCTCCGGGGTTTGAAGAGGGGCAAAGGCATGCACGGCCGTGAGCAGGCGGTCAACACGCGCGTGTCCCGTGATTGACACCGCGCCGACAGACGTGACTCCGCTCCCCGCGGGGCGGACGGTATAACCAGGCACGCCGCCCGTCTCAAAGGGTCGCGAGGCACAAAAGACGGCGATGCCTTTCCTCGGTTCCGACATTCCTTCTAAGTCCCCTGCTCATTACCCCCTCCTCGCCATACCCCCCGCTTTTGGTCCCGCATTATGCATAGCCATTCATTAAACTCCGCGGGCCGTCCCCAAGCTTTCGGGGTAACAGCGACTTCGGATAACAGGTACCAACCTACTCCCCCCAACTGAGGAGAATTTAGGATTCCACGTGTCCCGCGCGGAAGGAAATTTCAACCCTTTTCAATCAGATTCAGTCGCATATCCTTCCCTTTTCGTGCTGCTAAGTCATTAGTGTACCGAAGAAAATACAACCCAAAGTTCATTACCGCGCGATCTGTGCCGGCCTAGGAAAGGTGCCTATGTAGAGTGACGTTCCCCTTTTAATTTTACGAGGATCACTTGAATTGTTGCCTTCCCTCTGAATTTTCTTTCTAAACATGCAGTTTCGCTTGTACATTTTCCGTAAACTTCTAGCCCCTTTAATACGTTCCCTAAAACGAGATATTCGCCTTGCTGAATGCCGTTTACTTTCATATTATTCCTCGTATGTAACAGATAAAGCCTTCATATTCGGTCATTTTAGTTAAAATATTTCCTGAAACCAATTGTATTAAAAACTCCGTAGTATTACACTGGAAACATCATTATCCACTGAAAAAGACATTTTTCAGAACTCAATTCTTATCAATAGGCAATATGTCTAGGGGCGTTAACATCTTAGTCAATTCTCTTTATTTAGAGATTTATTCCAAAATTTACTGATTTACTCATGCAATATTAATCTCTTAGATTGGTTTATTTGAAAGAGCGATTTAAGTTAGAGTACAGAATAGTAGACATATAATTGCTATGTTCTTGCTCGCCTTTCCTTTTCTATAAATTTCCCATAGATCATGTGGTTGCATAATAAATACTATTATGAGTGTTATTTTCCTTTTTCAAGGGTATTTAACGTCACTGTGCGCAGTTTTAGAGAGTTCCATCTAAAATACAGTTCGTCAGCGTGAAATGGCATTATGAATTAAAATTAATGATAGTAAGAGAAGACCAAAACGGTAGAAGACATGTATGGATAAAATATGTTAGAATCATATAAATTTCAGAATTGCGAGTTAGATATATGACAGTTGGAAATGAAAAACGTATAAAATTATGGTATGATTTCTCTAAAATATTTTTTCAGTAGCGTCGTCAAAATTCTCAATGAATAGTTTGAAAACCTTTAGTATCACACCAAAAATTCGACCATTCGAAAAATTCGAATTTGACTTCGTATTTATGTGGTGCCTGAATTAGCTCTGAGGAATATGAGAGACACCAATTTTCATTTTATGTGAAATAATCCGCTAAAAAAATGAAAGGAAACGTTTTACATCATTGTTGTGTTTTTCCCTCATGAGTGCAGGTGTATTCAGAAAATATTCTCCTTTCGGACAAGGTCATTGGTTGACAATTACATAGGTAATTCGTCACCGTTTCTGTGAAGTCATTCGGGGAGCATCAATCACTTGGTGTAATGGCCGCGGCCGAAAGTTTTCGTCGGGGATAACTGTTTTATGGATCCCTCGCCGTCCACGTGACATTAGCCACATGGTCTTGTTATTCCGCACGGACGAGGATCTCCGGCTTAGCTATTTTTTACACTTTTTGCGAGATTAACGCGTTGAGAGTTGTGATAGCAATAAAATTACTTCGGTAATAGTTCGATATAAGGTAATGACAGTTCTACTGTGGTGTTTCCCGCATCATGGTCCCTGTTATCGGGCCCGGATTAATCAGAGTTCATAGAAATATCAGGAATAGCCCGGATTTTGCCATTCCGTTTACTAATTTCCACCATATATCAATTCAAACGGCTGGTGGGGGCTGTCGTTGAGGTTTTTATGGACCATTTATTATTTGCTTCTAATGGCCTCTGAGGCGTATATCGACGTTTTTAAGGAGTTCAATTTCCAGTCAAGATATCATAAAAGTAAGCTTAAGTCACTTCATTGTTGACTGCAAGGTTGATTCAGGAAAGAGCAAGATCACATCACCGGTGCTAGCTCACTTTGGAACTGAAAGAAGCGTTCAGTTCACGTTAAGGCGTGGTTTCATTTCTACTCTTAACTTACGAACAATATTTTATTAATTTTATTGTTATGTGAACTATAATTCAAAGAGAACTTGACTAAGTTTTTCTAAAAAATGTTTTATTTTCCGAATCCAACTGTCCCAATACGGTGTCTTTGTATTCCTCCGTGTGGTAACTTGTATGCCAGTGATAGAGAGGTTAGGGACTTAAATCATAATTTTCAAAAGAATTTGTTAAATAGGCTCCGATATCCTTATTATTCTCAAGCGTTAGATACCGTGTATACATATAATTGCTAATAATCGAGAGTGATTCGGATGAAGACAAGAACATCACTTTCATGGAGATGTATACGTTGACAATTGCTCATGAAGGTGTGAGACTTGAGTCGTAAACGCACCTTGACACATAAATTGGCGTTGAAATCTTCGTATTATTTGTAATGTCTGGGTATACGCATCTCAAAAAAATAACAAGTAGCAATGCCGACGCATTTTATCGAAGGACTGTCCGCTTATCTCGCACGCTCTCCTTGCTCATAGCGCAATATTTATTGTTAGAATCGAGATACATTGCTGCGCAATTGATCTGGAAATAAATCAATTCTGTGAGATGCAGCCTCCAAGTCTGTCTAGGTACATATAACGTGGGAGGTAGGTTTACTGTGAAAATATGCCATGAATGCTTTTCTCAAAGTGCACCTGTTGTGCACTTAAAACTTCTATGGCGGCGGAAATATAAATATCATTACTCTTTAATGCACTTAAAATGTACAGCGCGCTGCAGGTACTCTTGGCTGTTCCATATTCCTGGTTGTTAATGGAGTGTAAAATGACTGGTTATTGTTATGTCCTGACGATTTTGTTATGGTCAGTATCATTGTTCATGTCATTTTAATGTCATCACGCCTGACTTCATCAAATTATTCTAAATGATTATTTTCTCGCTTTTTCAAGGAAGTCGCATTCAAAAAATTCCTGGTACTAAACCACGATTGGTGAATTCAATTAAAATTTTGTCCATGTGCGAAGATTCTTTTCCTCTAGGCGTGATTGTCAAATTTTGTAAAACCTTATATTTCCTGTGTTGATAATATTGCTCACAATGTTATCGGCTTGAGAAGAATCTACTAATAATGTAAGATCCTGTATTTAAGATGATGCATATCTGAAGAAAGAACAAATCTTCATATCTATTTATGCATTCTGTTTGTCTTGGCATCATTCCTACATATCATGCCTGTAGTCTATAAGAGCTCATTCTAATTTTATTTTAGTGCACTCTATGCACAGTTTAATTTCAGTGAAATCTTTTTAAATTAATTTTATTACTTGTCTTCTCATTCTCCAGCAAGTATTGAATTCATGATCGCATATATGCACAATATATTCTTTAATCATTCTTAATACCTAAATCATTTGCCGAAATATGTTTCTATATGTACTTAAATAAATCTCTTTGTCGTTGTATATTGTCATATCTGTTACTTATACAAACTTTTCTTTCCCTTTTGTCACCAATTTGACCGTCATCTCCTGCATCTTCGCCCAATCTCCACGGGACCGCCAACGCAACTCATCCAACGTCTCTCTGTGCCCGGGACGACTCCGTCCACGGCTCACGGACATCGCATCATCTGTGCAACCCAAATAAATCCCCATTCACCAAATACCATCTACAACTAAAACCCCGAAAACGACAATAATCATCCTCATGAATATGTACACACACACACACAAATGTGCTCGTGGACCGACACAGTATGATGACGGAATCCACCCGTACATGGAGGCCCCGCCGTCCGTTGGCGGCGGCGGCGGGGGCGGAGGTGGAGGCGTCGGGGGCGGCATGTACGACCCCCGGGGGCCTCTGCAGACCCTCCCGGTGTCGCACCACTCTCCGGCCGCCCACATGAACCACCACCATCACCACCACGCCGGGGGCGGCGGGGGCGGTGGAGGCGGCGGAGGTCCGCCCCCGGCCATGCACCAGCCCTACCACCAGGGGAACCACGTGGGGGCGGCGGCGGCGGCTGCGGCGGCCGCGGCCGCCGTCTCCAACCACGTGATGGGCGCCGTGCCGGACGTGCACAAGCGGGATAAGGATGCCATCTACGGGTGAGTCTCTCTTATGATGGACGCATTGCCCATTGCCAATGCAATTCACACGTGCTGCTGCTCTTGTGGCCTGAACAATGACACGTTACACGTTGCTTACCCTGTTGTGAAAACATAATGGTTTGTGTTGCCTGGTGGGAGAATTTTAACGAGGGGCATGCGCCAATACATAACGCCCAATTAGGTCTGGAGCACTTAATCTTCATGCGTGAACTTAGGTTCATATTCATGTGGAAATTACATAAAATTAATTGATATTTAGTGAAAATATTGTGCAGTTTCTGTGATAGTGTATGGGAGAGAACTTGTGAGTCACGCATACGGTAGTGATCAAAACACTGAGACTTAGGAGTAGATCCTATACACATTGCATTAGGTGGCTATGGGTACACTAATAAGCAATGTGCTGTAATGATTTTGGTTTGTGTTAGTTGGTAGGGGGACGCGTTTGAGAAACTAAAGGAATGCTGCGCTCTCGTATCAACATTACATAAAAGCATAAAAAATGTAGTCGCCGCTAAAATTTTGGCCGTTTTGTGAAAATGATATTTGCTATTGCCGTTTAGTGAAAGAATTTTTCATCCTAAATGCATTGCATAATTGATTAAAATGCAAGTACGGACATTGATTAGCACAACTAGGTTTCCTATGCGCTTAATCCGGGTGTGTACGTCGAGGAGAGAAGTTGGAAAGGAATCTATACTTCTTATGCATGGTAGTTGGCCAAAATATGCAAAGAAAATCTGCGCCTATAAATGCTTTCTTAGGAACTCGGTGTCTTTCCATTGAAAATGTAAATGCTGTTATAAAGATATTTTTACAATTCTATTTCCTTCGAATTAGAGATCATTCGTCTAAACGTAAAAGTTCAGTGCTTTCTGTACATTTTCATTTGGATTTAACAAATTTCTAAACATCAGACACTTGGTGTTCTGCATTGATTGTGATCCTACATTGATTGTGCCCGTTGTAAGGAAGTGTTAGGTACTTTGGATTTTTGGTCATTGATTTTGATGCTTGAAATGTTCAAAGTTTGATTGTCCTGTGCCACAAAATGCTAACCGATCAGCACTAATGCGTTTATGACCGTTTTGGGGAAATTGTTTTGGTTGCCCGTTTCGTGGAAATATAAGTGACTTCTGCCTTGAAGGCCTTTGCATCGATTTTCACTGAACTAATAAGAACTTCTTGCTCTCGTATTTGCACATATTACCAACTGTAGGCCCTCAGCACTACGAGACGGCGAAGATAAGAATACTTACTTTGTTGCTCTTTGTCGGTTGTTGAAGAAATAAAGAAATATTGGAACGTTCCCAACAGAAAAGTTCTCATAATTACAGCACCATATTTTTTTATAGTCGAATTTGCTAAACTCTTACGCTTCGTTTATTTATTTGTACTAGGAACTCAGGGCCAAAGTAAATCAATCAGTAACTTGGTATTTATGACAATATAGCAATAATTATTGTGGTCCGTATCAATCGATTCAGTATTAAGGCACGCTTGCCAGATTTTCTTTATACTGATTTCTAATTTCCTTCCCTTATTACTATTTTTTTTCCCTTGAGGAAGTTTAGAATCCCCTATCGAATCAAGAATGAGGTTTCTTATGAACCGTGGTGTTCGCGTGAAAACATTCCCCTGGCGATGCAGTTCAGGAATGAGAATGTGCCTTCGCAGAAGAGCCTTCATTACGTAACTTCGTTTAAGCTTATATTTACGATTTTGCAAAATTTTGAGGAATGTTTATTTCTGATGAGCTATCATGTGTGAGTGTAAGACGGAAGGGTTGCGGAGTTGTATCTGCTCATAAGGAAGTGTTCCCTCTATATTAAACGGTTATTTCACAGCATCGTGTCTTTTCTGCATCCCATCATATGTGGTCGTGTTTTTTACTAAGTTTTTTTAGATAAATAAATTAGTTACAAGGCTAGACATTACTGCTATTGCATCATTGTCTTAACTTTGCCGACCCATATCGTATTATACACAGCCTTCCGTATTGGTAGTCACGATGTTTCAAGTTTTCGTGTACGTTTTTGCTAAGTAATGAGAAAGTAAACATAAAATATGCCACACAAAAGCTTCAAGTACACTAATTCTTCTTATGAAGTGTTTTCACTAGATTTAGTGGTTAAGTCTCAAGTACTGCAGGGGTCTGCTTGAGTTTACTCGTCATTCGTTGTTAGTCACGATTCAACATAGTATCCAAAGATATTTTTGTCCTAAGAATGGTAGCGTGAATGCATAAATGTGTTGGCAAAGAATTACAAGTAGGTATACACACGATCTCTCGGTGAAGTGTTTCCAGTTGTTTCTCTAGTGATGTCGCGGAGTATTGCGAGTTTTGTCGGAATCTTGGTGGCTCTCGCGAGGGAGCAGGATGACATGATTTGACGCGGGCCGTCTCTCGTTTTGGGGCCCGTCCCGTCGCTAGATTAATGCGGTCGTGGCGGGCTCCGATGCCAAATTACTCGCCCGTCCCCGTGCGATTTCAGTGGAAACGCAGCCCGTGATTCGCCAGCCCACGAGTATATTTCGGATTGAAATGTGATGCACGAGCGAAGTCATGCCGAAGTATTGTTAGACCCGATCGGCTATAAATAAGTCCACTGCTCACTGCTTCTCCTGCGAGGAAGTAACGTCGCACGATACTATTTCCCCGAGTGACAGCAGGCTCCCTAGTCATGTATGCGTATTACTAATGTATATAAAACACTCCGCGCGACGCGTCACATCTCACGCGGTAAGGATTCCGAGGCCTTTGCAGTTGGCTTAAAACATGGATCGCGTTTCGGATGCGCATTGGTTGAATTCCTGCTTTCCTTGAGCTTACACCCTTCGATCGCCTTCGGTGGGTTAAGAGGGTGAGAACCATTTCTCGTCGATATAGTACGTAGTAGCACTAAGCGGTTTACATAGTCAGCATTTATCATAAAATGGTCGCATTTTGTCCATTTAATATCACGATATCGTTTCCATAAATTGTTGTAATGACTACCTATTTACTTAAATAGCTCATCCTGTGGTTTTCCTTATTATTGTACATAGTAAGTTTCATACTTTCGGCATTGTACCTCGTAGCATCCGAAAATTATGATGCCATATAATTATTTTCAATGATTTGAATCCCTCTGTTGCTTGCGATTGTATTCTATTTCACGGCCTAACTACCTTCATTGGTGTCCAAAACACCTTCAGAGCAACTGAGAACTAGGTGTATTTCTAAATGCATCTTCGTTTCAATCCATTTAGAACGTTTTATCGACCGCAAGGGTCGGAACATTTTCTGTGCAATGAATTTCGCCGTGATTTCGCTAGATTTTCATCCTTAAAATATTTATTTTCTCAATTTCACTCCAAATTTGCCTCCTTATAATCCGTCTAGCCTTTTCTGTAATATAAATGTAATAAATGACAAATCATGGCCCCAAGCGTGAAAAATATTGAATATTTCGGCGAAAATCAGCGATAATTAAATCATTGGTTCGTGGCTATAGTTCTTAATATTTTGTTTTAAAGACGGTCTCATCACGTGTGAATTATGATTTGGATTAATTAATGTCCCCTCGTTTTGAGTGTGTGGAATTTAGTGAAGCCTATGACCGGCTTAACCGCGACGGTCAGCTTAGTCCGAGTCCCCGGCGACCGAGTCTGCCGCGAGTCGAGGCCTCATCGGCCGCCACCCGCTGGACGAACGGATCCCTTCGGAGCACCGCCGACATGTCTCCCCAGCGTGAAGGTTTCCCGACGGGACCGTAGACAATACACCTACTTAAACCCAATAGTAACCAAGGATGTGTCTTTAGAATAACAGTGGGGTAAACCTTTTGCTATCATCTTCCTTAATGGAGGAATTTTTTTATCTGAGTGATTGCTGTTGGTAGATGGGAAACTTCGGGACGCGGAATATTCGTTTTGTGGAAAGATCGTTCGCGGAAAGCCGCTTTGCCGTCCCCGCTCACTCGCGACCTCGCCACAATTTTCGGATTGAACCGCGATCGATAGTTTTATTCGCATCGAAGAGTGTGAGGTGGAAATTTTTGCCGGTATCACTCATCCGGCGTTGCGCGCAAAATTGCCCGGAGATCCGTGCTGGAGATGGGCCCGAGCTGTTTCGGCCAGTCTCCCGATGGATTTTTACGAGCGGTGGGTATACGTTTCTGGTTGTTTGTGTTGTGCGGGAGGGGACGAAGGGGGGGTATAAACGCGTATACCGTTTTGGTGGCGATGGAAGAGAGAGATGGTTGGCAGAATGGAATATATAGAGAGAGGGGACCTATATATGCGTGTATGGACGAGACATGGAGGAACGGCTGTCATTCCCCGGTCCGACTTGGAAAGCTTTTCTCGTCACCCTACTCATATAGCCACTGATATCCAGTGCAGGGCGGGCTGGCAGATAGGCTCGTGAGTATGCGGGAAGTGCTCGAGAAAACATATTTCGAAAAAAAACACCGTTTCCACTGGGGGAAAATATATAACGAACGGGGTCAGGCATGGTTGTTTTTATATCCTTTCATTTTCACCGTTCCGTTTCCGGGGTTACGGGGTAATAATAATGCAAACGAGAGGTAACATCATTCATTAACCAAGGTGGGAATGTTTATGCGCTCGTCAATAGAGAAAAAGAGGGCACCGAGCTATACTTATCCTAATTAAATCCTGGAGGGCGGGAGCGTAATGTTTTTCGGTAGCCCTTACTTTTTATGGCGGACTTTTATGTTCCACGAGGCAGATAAGAAAGTTATTCCTCTAATTGTTTCTAGTGCATTAAATATTTTTACTAGGCCCCGGCATCGTGTCAATATTTCCCGTGACCAACTCGAAACTATTCAAAGATAAAAAGTCCTGTGGTATGCATTACGTATTCACCATCGACCGTTGGATATCATATAGGCCGCATAAAAGTTTCGAAATGTACATTAGCTGGTAATGGCCGTCTCGCTCAAGAGTCCGCGTCACATATACAGTAGAGCATTCAAAAGGTTTGGTGTCAAGTGTTTATCTACGCTAAGCATTCTTTTCATCTCTCTGGTATGAATTTTAATTTCCGTGATTTAGCTCATCATTTTTCACATATACCTAATGAAAATATCTGTTTCACATAGCTTAAAAAATGATTCATCATGAATCCGCGGAATTCAGAAATTAATTAAAGAAATAAACAACGTGAAAAAATTGTGAAGTTTTATTTATCAATCCATAATTAGTTTGGTAGTTTTGTGCGTTTGATCCGATTATAATTGCTGTTACCGTTTGTCATTATGAACCGGCTAGTTGTTGGCTAACTGAACAGTTATGTCCTGGTTATTTCTAGAATAAAACTTTTCATCGCAGCGATAAGGCTAGCGATTAATTTTTATTTGTTTTACCTAGTAATAAATTTTTAAAAGGATAGGTTAGTGTATGAGGAACTGACTGATCTAAGCAAAATCAATATTTAAATACCGTGGACATTTCCCGATGCCCTCGGATCCAAGCAGTTAGTTAATTTGCTATTGCTTATTTTAGGCGAGAAAATAGATTTCATGATTTTTACCTTGAACCCTTGTTTTGTAGATGCAAGAAGATTTGTTAATTATTACTTTAAACGCATTGTGGAGATAGGCGAATAAAAAGCAATCTGGCTGAACTTTGTCAGGTAAATAGCTTTATGTTTAGTCATGCAGTTGCCTTCTGCTATAGTTGTCATGTTTATTTGAAACTGTTGGTTTTGGGAGCAAAAACATTGTTAATGAAACATATGTTGTAATGCGGTACAATAAAGTTGAAAAATTATTCCCTATACCACCGCGTAAGGTTTAGTGAATCAGAATCAGTCTGATCAATGCCGAATCTATATTAAAATATGCTAGTTATATTTTATACCTTCTGCTCCAGCATAATGTATTCAAAACTGTTAGTTCTAGGTTAAAAAATATTTCATGTTTATCATTTCAATAGCTTTGTTTTGTATTTTTATATAATTTGAAAATTATTTCTTATAAAGCAGCGTAAGGATTAGTAAATCAGATTCAGTCTGATAAATGCCTAATCAATAGTTAAATGTGTTGGTCATTCCGCTGCAGTGGCATAATAATGTATTCGAAACTGCTAGTTTAAGGGGAAAATATATTTCCAGAGTTTTATTTCGCTCTCTTTGTTTTGCATTTAAATAAAAAATTTCAAATTATTCCTTTTATCTCCGCGTTTCGGGTCAGTTTTGATGGCACATCAAAATGTTCGCGCGCTCAAATTACTTGCGTTATGTGCGTCGTCCCCGTGTGAGCTGATGCCTCCCACCCCATCCACCACAGCGCACCACACTTGCCAAAGCCCCCATCTCGATCGGGTTTTACGCATTGAAAGCGTCGCCGGTGCTATTCGGAACAGCCTCAAACGCGTTGCACCGTAATCACCTCATAATCGGCACTCCTGAGCGCCCACTTGTCGCAAAATCGAAAGATATTGCCGCCACAACTCCATAGGATCTGTATTGGCAATTATTTTTACGGCGTTAGATAAAAATTTCCGGGGACGATGAATATTATTTTTTTATTCAAAAAGAGTCGAGTGGGGGGAGGGCGGGAAAGGTTGAAAAAAAAAGCGAAATTTTCATCGGTGCCAATGAAAGAGAAGTGGAGGATATCCCCATATCGTACCTCCCATGCGATGATCGAACGTCTGCGGACGTCGATGTTCATTTGTTTTGTTGTTGTTGTTGTTTTTATAACTTCTTTTTGTCGTCGGACAAAATCATTTTAGATCCCCACTAAACCGACGGTCACCTTCAGCAATTCCCCCATACTGTGTCGCGAAGGGGAAAAAAATATGCCCATTTTTGCGTTCGTGAATATGAATTATTATTTGGGGACCCTCCCTGCTATTTACGTGCTCGGGCGTCTGTCTGAGTTGTGGCTCAAGCGGTATAAACGTATTTTGGGTCGATGTTCCGCGAGAGTTCGACATCGGATGACGTTGACGCGGGTGGACGTCGTGTGTCGAACACATCAGTCCGCGTTACTTTCAGCGGCAAGTCGCTGGGATGGTAGGGGAGTGAAGCGAATTCCATCGCCCCATCTTCGCCTGCTCAATGATGCGTTTTCTCTCCCATTGCGTGGAAGCAGAGGCATTGTTTAAGGCTCCTGACTCACTGTGTCTCTGTGCCAGTGAGGTCTCTTGGCTTTATTGGCGCCAGGTCGAGTCCTTACGTTGGCTACGTGCTTCTTTTCATTGATTCACCGTCGGAAGTAATGCCAAAGTATGGATTTATGGCTGAATTAAATTGGCAATTGTCCTCTATTCATTAGGTTCCCTGAAGACAGCGTAAGGTTGTCGTGAATTTTTTCGCAAATTCGTCAGTGTTTGCCGTGGTTTGTCGAATACCTAATTAAAGCCAAACCACTCAAATATCATTGCAAAGACTATCCGCGTTATTCTTCACTGGAATTTCGCTAACTTATACAACATATAAGCAAAATTTTCAAACATATTTTTTGAGACTCCAAAATGAATGTTCCTATAATTTGAATATCAGAGCGTACTGTAGATTTTCATATTGTGGGATAAAAGTGTTGATAATGTGTAGATTTGATCAGTGGAAACAGGAAAAATGTCACGGATAAGTTGGTTATCAACACGTTTGCTAAATTTTCGTAATAAAATAGGAGAAATAATTTAAAATAAATAGTTTTTTAGATTCATTCATATCGGGCGTGGCTTGTGCATAATTATACGAATTATGATTCGCGTTATTTGCCACATAAGATAAGACCTTTAAATCATGACTCAGTGGATTTAGTGCAAACATTGAGAATAAGACAGGAAAACTTCTCTTTCACGAGTTTCTGCTCTCTGTAATCACACGTTGGCATGGCAATTTAATTGTCAGGAACCCTGTATCTTCTTCGTTTTACGTAGGTATCTTACGGAGAAAATTATACCATAAATCCTTAATTGTGAGCGCTTTTTGATGTCTCAGGAAGGCTACTCCTAAGATTCTTCTAATTAAGCGATTACATCATCACTGCTATTGAGGGTGGTTTTGTGTTCGTGTCGCAGGAAGTTTTTGGTGAATGCGTCGAATTTTTGTATGCATCTGGAGGGGTTTGAGACAATGTGCCAAGGAAGTCTTTGGGTCGGAATAAAAATACCACGTCGAAGATAATGGAAGGTTTTGTGCCAAAATGGAAAGATCAAGTGGTAGAGATACCAAAAATCGCTGCGAAGTTCTTATTTTATTCGCGAATTCAAGGTCCTTGAAACATGTGAGTTATCTGAACGATTGTGAGTAAGATTCTGAGCAGAAATAAGCAATTTTCTGGACTCATTTTCAGAAATAATCGTCCACCTCATAGTGACATTTGCATAAGTTATTACCGTATTGTCAACGTTATATTCATCCTAGAGTCATGGGATTTCACTTATGCTGTGGATACTCATGCAAAAGAATTTCATATTTTTTATCGCAGTTAAAACCAAAAAGGATACCTACCTCTCACGTAAGCATCAATATTACTGTAGACTTAGTTTGAATATTGATCGGAACATTTACACAGTAATTACGGAGCATAATTTAGCCGTGTCACTCAATTTAGAACGATAATTGATATAATCATTAAAATATGAAGCGTATCAGTAGGAAGTAAATTTTTTCCGAGACCCTTAAAAAATTCCGTTTGCCTGAGTTAGGACTACTTATGGTTTCCTTCCTCTGATGGTCGCAATTACGTGATCCAAGATCGGACCCATTGTTGGGGGAGTGTGGAATTGTTGCGTAGGCCCAGGGTTCGTGCGGGAAATTCTCGATGCCAACTGTCGTGCTTTCCGATCCGATGCGGACGGAGAGATATTCTAGATTAGTCTTTTTTTTAAGACTAAACACCCGAGTGCTTCGCTTCCAAATAAATTGTAAGGGATTCGAATCTAGCCCCGGCACGCTCGAGCAGATGATCAAACAAGATTGGTGCCCGAAAGTTACATGCAAACTTCTTTGTACGAACCGGAAGATTTCTCGGTTGTAAATTCGTGTCGTTAACATTTCCTCTTGGATAAAAGAACAATAAAATAGTGTATTTAGATTTTTTTATACGAGTATTTGCTAAAAGCTGAACTTCTCCACAAGCTCCTTTTAGGCTGGTGTTCCCATGCAAGCCCTTATAGATGAGGAAAGATATGCTAATTGCAGCTCCGAAAGATGCCATAATTAGCGGCAACCTCGCGCGCACTTATGGTCTTTCATTGCAATTCTATCATTCACGCAGGAATATGCCCGCGACGGCTCAGGTGGACGCCCAGTTTTACCAGCCAGATCCTCAAATCTAGCCTAATCCCCGAGCATAATTGACGCTAATCTGCATAAACAATGGCTCTACCGAAGGCGCGTAAAAGTTTTAGCCCGCTTGTCGGAGGGTGGTTCTCCCCGCGTTCATTTCCCCAAAACTGATGACAAATGGCCACCGGACACAAAAGCGACGACTGCGGATCCCGAGGCCTGTGTGAGTTGTCGCGGTATTAGTCGAGCAAGCGCCTGGCCTTACTCTCTCCCGTACTGGAATTGTTAGTTGCGTCGCATCTCACGATCCAAGACCCCCACAACCCGTTAAGCCAGAATACCTAAAGGGAACCATAGAGATTTTAAGCTTTCAGCGGCGACGGTGCCTATCGAGGAGGCTGCCGGGAAGTAAAGGAGGGTGTGGGGTGTACAGGAGAGATTCAGGGCCGGCAGACTAGGGGCGGGCGGACGAAAGGCCGAGAAGAAGGTGTTATGGCTATGTCCTAGTTTCGTGAAAGGACGACTCAGTTTTACGGTTGAAGTTAAGGGAGCTCGCGAGGTAAGATAGGGCGTCTATTCGAGCAAGTCCTAGTTCAGTTATCAATGGCAACAATCCTCGTCTCCCGAGTTTGTGCAGAAGTTGTGATTCCCGTCTGGCGTGATTTTTGCCCGACAGGCAAGTCTCGCCGCGGTGATGGTCGATCACGCTGTCCTTTGAAGACGTTCCACGTCTCTATCGAGAAATAACTCATATTGCTTCAATTCACCTTAGAGAAGTTGATATATAATTCGAAAAAGGTCACATTAGAATTTTTACAAACTCGGAAGGGCCCTTGTCTTTGAACATTATCTTTTTTTAGCTGCATTATTGAGATCGAAATATATGCTCGCAGTTACCTATATGACTTAAAAAACCTTTACTAAATAAAATTGTGAAAATCCATAAAAATGTAATCCAAATAAAATAAATGTAAGTAATTCGTCCGGGATTTAATCTTTTCATAAGGTTCTATTTATTCCCGTTAAGCCTTTCGTTGAATTAAGAGGGAGAAGTGCATGCATTCTGAGATGTACTTTATTTGTAATAATTATATTTCGGATTTGATCACGCAAGTGGTATCATCACAGGTAATTGTATTTTTTGATTTTTGCTATAGTCGTCTTTAAATTTCGATTTGGCGCATAATTTTCAATGTCGAAATATGAATTTTTACGCGACCGTGCCATTCAAATGCACTTGAATGATATTCATGATAAGATACTAATTCTCTATGGAGGAGGAACTGTCTTTCATCTTTTGATCTCTGATTTTGCCTTACAAAATCCCGCGTTATAAAAGCAATTCCCGCTAACGAATCTTCTCGCTAATCACGACCTACGAATAAAGCTCTCAAAATCGCTAAAGTCAGCATTGTGCCTATGATCAGTCGGAATAGCTAACATTCCTCAGGAACTATTGCATGCACGCAATCACCGTTGCTTCGACGATCATGCGCGAGGATTATGCATTAGAAGAACACTCCCGTAAGAAACGACGTGAAGCAACATCCACGATAAACGCTTAGTGTGTGCGGTTTGCGGGAAATCAGTCTCGATCCGACGAAGACGAAGTTCGTGGCGAGGAGCTAAAGGCTTTCAGCCACGAAGCAATCTCTCGAACGGGTTTTATAAATTTATTTGCGAAATCGTATCAGCTGGCTTGCGAGTGAAATTATTCGCTGCGCGATTAACCCATTGGCCTGCTGCATCGTCGGGGCGCGTAAGACCTTTCAAAGGAGCACGTGGAAGGACTGTGGGGTTTGATTGGGGCCCGCGTGGGTGGGTGGAAAGCCTGCTAGGTGTGTGAATGGGGGGGCCTGATGGCCAATTTGGGGGGGAGAGTTTGCAGGGGTCGAAATCGTGGATGGAAATAAAGGTAGCGTGGAGATAGGCGGGGAGGGTGCAATGGTTGTAGCCGGAATTGTGGGTTGGGAATGGTTACGGAGGTCTTGGAGGGGGTGAGATTTTAGTTCTTTGCGAGGGTGAATTGGGGGTGGCACACGTATAAAAGGGGTGGTGGGGGTGGGTTTACGACGAGGGAGCAAACCATCACCGGATAGAGGGGTTCTAGATCGGCCCATAACGGATGTCGTCGACGAAGCTTCATTTCAGTTGAATCGAGTCGTATAGGCTTCCTCGTCGCATTTCTCTGCTTCCTCTCCGCCGTCTCCCTGTCCTCCTATCTTCGCCTCAATGCCGTCTTCTCTTCCCGCCAGACTTACCCTTTTGCCTCCCGGTGTCTTTCGCCCTCTATACGGGGGCCGAACGTGTAAGACCTGCTGGTGCCATGAATGGATTCTTCAAGGTTTTTGGCCGGGTTAGGAGATGCTGTACCAACGTCTCGAAGGCATTTCTAAGAAATAAAAATCATGTTGGGATAATATCACGAGGAAAACTTTCAATTGCTATATTTGTATCGTGAATTATGAATTGTTTTTGTAAAAATTCATAGTGTGTCAGTGTATGTAATTTTTAAATTTGAGCTTTTTACCAGTTTTG
This sequence comes from Ischnura elegans, assembly GCF_921293095.1. Taxonomy (NCBI): domain Eukaryota; kingdom Metazoa; phylum Arthropoda; class Insecta; order Odonata; family Coenagrionidae; genus Ischnura; species Ischnura elegans. Next base: position 82,071,002 of record NC_060256.1, on the reverse strand, counting down.
TACTTAAATCTACCAATAATTTGGTATTAGTAAATAACAATTGCTTAAGAATATTTGATGTTATGACATAAGTCTTTTTATTCAGCAAATATCATGAGGCTCATGGATGTTTTGGTAAATTTCGGTAAATAGAAAATTCAGTGGGGGAAAGTATGATTGATGTTGTGCTAGAATTGAGAATTTTGAAGAATTTGGTTGCACTCATGTACTAGGGAATCATAGTAAAATTTAAGGAAGGAAATCCGCAGAATTTTAACCAAAAGTTTGTCGCACGCGTACAATCTTGCATTCTGGCGTTAGAATTTATTGGACCTCGAAGAATTGAGATCTGGAAGTGCGAAAACTCTCATAAAGTCCATTGATAGGCCATGTATGATGTATGACTCAGATTATGTGATTAAAAGAAATAATTTTAAATGATCTGAAATCCTTATGCACCCTTACGAAGAGTTAATTGCAACATACGCACGTGCGTAAATGCATTTGAAAATGAATCGTATACGTATAGCCGTGAACTTCATGAATCCATTCGCAAATTAATGAACTTACTTAGGGTGGTAAAATAGCCCCAGTCCTAGAAAACTATGCAGCTCGAAGTTCTCGGAGGCCCTTATCAGTTTGCTAGGATGGTTGATTTAGTTTCCTTCTTTGGATAGGTAATCATCCTTCAATTGTATAGTCCAGTGAAAATATCTTGAAAACGATGGCGCAGTTCTCGTTGAAACTCGGTACGAGTGTGAACTCCTGAAGTGATTGAAAACGAATATAATCAATTCTGATGAGGTTCTAGTGTTCTTCCACCTTTTATACCGCGGATCGCCTGCCGTTTTGCCCGCCGATTCCTTCCCAACATCGCTTTCCTTCGATCGTCGTGATCTTCCGCGGGAAGATTGGCCGAGCGCCTCCCGGCTCAAGAGTCGATCGCCTCCGCGGGATGATCTCCGATGATCGCCCGGAGGATTTGCTCAACTGCCGGCCGCCATCATAATCGCCTCTCGAATATATACTATCTGCTCTTATACGAAGCCCAGCCGACCTCATCCGTTACCAATTAGACAGGGAAGTTGATTTATTCATTGTAATATAATGTCAATTCCCTCCAACCAATCCGTCTTTTTCCAGGGTTGTGGGGGTAGATATTCTCAACGAAGTACTTGCGACTGATTTGATAGAAATTAAATAAAGAAGTTAAAAACATGAGTGGATTTTTGCTGTTTCTATCTTAAACCTCCTCTCTGCAACTACACCAATATAAAATTGGTTTCTCCGCTCTACTTATATATCGGGATCAAGACGTAGTGAACAATTGTTTTTTGTTTTTATTGCGAAAAATAATGGACAGAAGGGAAAAGTTAATGGTGAAATAGGCATGTAAAGTTATATTTGGGAAATTTTATAACATTAGGCTTTAAGGGGGTGACATTACTTTATGTCATCACCTAAATATGAATTCAAATCTATCAATATAATATGCGTGCCCTATCCTTTATTCGGATTTTTTACACATACACGGCGATCATTCAGATATTCTTGTATTTCCATTTTAGTGAATTATATTTTGATTTATCACGCCAGTTTTTTCCTAAAAATATTGTTTTATTCTCATAAATTTATAGTATTGTCGCTATTCTCTGTGCTTGGAGTGTGCCTGTTGTGATATTTATTCACGTGTTAACTATTCATGAGGATAATTAAGGTAATTATTTAGCTGCTTAATTTTTCAACATTGATTGTCTCCGACCTAGAGCAATTCTTTCACGTATAGAGCCTTCCCGGGTGTTTGAGATACAAATTAATTCGATCTCTCATCGTTGATCTCTTCAAGTTCCCACGCGGCGTCGTTGGCGTACGTGCTGAAGCACTCCAAGGGCAGCGAGTTGATCGCGGTGCCCATCTTCTCCCTCCCTCGTATTGAAATACATTCAGGTCTTTCTATTTCCTGCCATTCCGTCATAAATAATTACCCTTTGATTCCATAGGCAAGCGCGTTTCATTCATAAGTGTTTCTCAGCTTTATACGTTTCTCTCTCCGTTATATCCGCGTGCTTATTCGATCCTAAGGTATTCGAGCTGCAATTAAGTTCCATAAATTAGCAAGCATTTTTAATTTCATTTTATCATCTTGCATCATTGCTCCCAAGTTATAAAAAATATAGTCGGTGGCTTGATGGTAATATTGTGTATTTTTCCAGTCTCTTATACTTTAATTGTGCTATTTTTAATAGAAAGTTTTCTTTGTAATTTTTTGTCCGTGCTATTTCAGACTTCGTATAGCAAACTCTGCACCGTAAACTTTCTGAACATGACCTGCAGTTCTTTCACTTTTGTATGTATCAATGACTTTCATTTAAGAGGTAAATTGTGAGAGACTGGTTTGAGGTTACTAATAATTTTTTCCCTGGATTCCTACCAATATTGTCATTGGGATTTCCACCATCCGTCCGCGGCTAATTCAAATCATGCACCCGGGTCTTTTTCCATGGTAACCTTACTTAAGCTATTCATTTTGTTTTTCTCCATTCTCTGGCCAATTTAATGGAGAATCAGTAAACTGGCATCGCCCTTCCCTCGCCCTCCTTGCTAACTAGAAATTTATCCATCCGTCATCCATTACCAGCGTCTTTTCTGGCTTAAGGAAGCGTCACGAAAATCTTGTCTCTCTCCTTTAAAAACCAAATCAATCGCGGACAATGGACGAAAAGACTTCTCGTTTTCGTACACCAATGGACCGATTCCTTTTCCTACCACTTTACCAATTTTTATTCGCGGCATCTTAAAACGCCGTGACGAAATTATCCTCTGGAGGCAATATTAAACCGAATTAATCGGGCGGAAACCCTGAATAAAATGGCAAGCAAGCGAGAGATGTGTCTTTGTATAGTGCCTGGTTTTGGGAGCGAGCGTTGTCGACCCGTGAAGCGTGCATAAGCGTCGTTGGTTCCTTGATTTTTCCACGGCAACCCTTTTTTTTTCTAGACGGAAAAAATTAAGTCGAGGGTGTTTTGGACTTTTTTTTTCTACCTTTTCCTCCTTTTTTGATTTAATGCTCCCCGCTCTGCCGGGTCTGAAATATCTGCCCCCGGAATTGTGGGATATGGCGAAGAAGGGCGGGGGAGTGGTTTGGAAGTGGTTGGACAAGGTCGTAACGAGCGGGGCAAGGGGCTCAAACATCCCTCCCCCCAGAAATGCTTGGAAAATACAGTCTTAATTGTACCCCCTGCAAGCAAACTCCGCGAAATACACTTCTTATCCAAATGAGTCAACCCCCTTCCATTCCATGCTGACCCTTTGCGTCCAACTCTATGAGACTTCTGGTGACGTTGGTCCAATTTCTTCTTCCTAATGTTGATACTTTAATTTTATTCCTTTGCTATTATCATTGGCCTTCCACTCTTCTAACTAATAAATCCTTTTCCGCATCTATTTGTGGCAATTTTTAAATCAATCTTTACATATTGAGTAGGTATACTGTTTAATATAGACACAAGATTACTCGGATCATTGCAAAGAAATTCATAAATTCATAGGGGTAGACGTTATGCATGGAAATTTAATAAAAACAGAAGAATTTCAAGTCTACTTGAGTTAATGAGATTATTTTTCCCCTCAGGTGTCTATCTCCCCCGAAATTATTTTCTTGCGTCGATCTTGCGGTTGAGGTCCGCGTTCAGAATAACTGTAAGCAAGAACGATAATCGGATTCAATGCATACAAATAAGCTTGTAATTTTAAAATCCCCGGAAACGCAATGGATCGGATAAGCTGACTACAACGATTGTGTTTTTTATAATATTTTGTCGTTTTTTAATATTTGAGCTTAACTAAGCGAGAGGTTAGAGCGACTATCAGATAAACGATTGTGCAATAATATCTCATTTTAAGATTGTTTCAGGTAGTTAACATTGCAAATTTTCATCCAACATCATTAATCTAATGTCCTAAAAAATCCAGAGTATTAAATATAATGTAGAAAAGGCTGAATAGCCAACAAAAACAGTTTTTTTGGTAACTTCAAAGTGCATAAAAAATGCTTGCGTAGCTATAGCTCAGTAACTAAGGAATTGGGACCCCATGTTTATGCACAAAAAATACTTAAATTATCTTTCCTACCACATTCTGCAGTATTGCAGATTCCTCCTGAAAAACACTGTATTTATAAGTATCTCACTTGCTGAGTTTTCTACATTTCCATTATAATAATGCAATTTGAGTTTCAATGCCGGCCTCTGCTTATGGTTATTGCTGAGCCACCTGGAGCCCTCTCGTGTAGGTACTACATTTTGTCCGAGGCCTGGAGAATTGTGGCCGAGAAAAAAGCTCGCCCCGAGAGCAAGCAGTGTGGACGGCACCTTCGTACTTGAAGGACGAATTTCTCGTCCGAAGGTGCCCTTTTCCTGCCCAATTTTCCGCTTCCATCGCCGGCGGTTTTTTGAATGGGACAAGGACGGAGCCGCCGCGGCAGCGCACTCACTTGTTTCCGCCCATTGCGCTTCCCCACACCCCTCCCCCGACGGCCCTCTCCCAACGCTTCTCCCTCTCCTTCGAATCTGAAGTTCATCTACTATGCCCCCCTATGGATTCAACCCCAAGTCTATCATCCTTCTCTTCACCCTAATTGTAAAAGCTAAACAATATCAATTGAACAGGTATATAGGATGAAAGACCTCTTACATTCGCTGCCTCATACCTCTTGAGAACGTTGGAAGATGGTGATTTCTGTTACGGCCATATGGACGTTTATCTAACGTTTCTGTGTGCATGTCATGGATATTTGTCCGGGCACATATTTGGCTACGGCTAAGCCGAAAAGCACATCATTAACATCAAAAGATGGAAAATTCTTTTATCATTCTTTTTGGATGACGACCATTTAGTCAAACCATTTAGTCATTTAGCTTATAGGCTGGTGCTCATGTTTTTATTAATAGTGTTGATTTTTCACTAGTATGTAGCAAACTGCGTCGTATACCTATGAATACAATAACGCTTTACTGTTGTTACGCTTGTGTGTGTATCCCCTAAGCACAAACCTTCGTCTCCTCTATTTAATTAGCTTAATCATGAAAGCCCTTTTAAGTAACTTCTTATGTGATTCGAAAGAATCGTCCAACTGGAGTGCATAGGAAAACTAGGACTTGCAAGAAATAATTTACGATAGTACGGACGTTGGCATAGAAATAATGCTTGTACTTTTCCTTTTGTATTTGGAGCAAGTTCTACTTTCCTTTCGGCCACATATGCTAGTCAACCGCCAAAGCGTTCTCACAACTAAGTATTTATCATGGAAAATTCTCCTTATACTCTGAGTTCGTAAATAAGATCATTCCAATAGATATTCTGTGAAACATAGTCCGTAGAATAGCATACGTAATTGCTATCCTGCGTCAAAAAATAATGTCCTAAGGCACTCGGGAACATTATTTGTACTGGGATATCGGCCATTAAGAATATGGCTTTAGAAAGTAGGTAAGCTAACTTGTAAACCATGGGGATCAATACCATGTTACGTAACTTCTGAAGGAACTTCGAAAAAATACTCGCCTCATGTTTTTTTTCGTAAACGCCTCTTTACCCGTCACTTTTTTAGGGTTGGAGGCGTAAGTCATTTGTATTATTTCGGTCCAGCCCACCGAAAAGAAGACATCTTTTCGGATGCTGAGCTACTTGCTTATCGCTTTCCTAGGAGAGTGATGTCTTGCTACTTTTCCGGATGACAAGGCAAAAATCGAAGGCGGGACTCCGCCCATTACTCTTTTCGTAAGAGGCTGAGATGTCACTCTTAAACGTCTATTTTTCGTGTGTAATTAAGTCAGGTGTTGAATAGAAAAGCCGTCGAAAGGTGAGAACTCGGAATACTATCGACCTTTGCATCGCATGATTTGAATTTGCTTACATTCTATCGTCCAGCTGTCCGGTTCGCCAGTGTTTGGTGTCGGGGAACGCATGAATTTCTCATAGCATGAGTTTCCCGTTTAATTCATTCAGCTTTTCAACCCAGAGGTTTTTATGGCTACGTGAGGGTAGAGCTCACCCGAGACTAAGTCACAGTTGTGTAAATATCATACATTCAGGGTAAGGGGTCAGTTCCTTCTCCTGGGCCACCTCGCATTTACGAGACTTTTCTTTTATGTTGAACCTACATAACGTAGTGGTTACGAGAGCACTATTTAATTGGTAAAGGCCAGTAACGTTCAGAGAATCATTTTATTTAATGATTAAAAAATTCAAGTCAGTTTTTCAATGTCTGATTGTGAACTTAATTTTGCCCAATTGTGCATTTGCTGTTTGTTTTCGTCAACTTTTCGTCTACCTTTTCTTTGTTTTTGAAGAATTTGACGAAATGTAGCCGTTTTAACACAAGCAATTCCATGGAACTGAACCGCGTATGCGTCAGCAAGATGAGGAAAATTTCAAACGATGCCCTTCCTTTATTTCTAATAGATCCGATTCTGATTATTTTATGGTATAAGAAATGAGTTTTTTTTACCATTTATTTATGCTCGATCTTGCTGTCCTACCAATGACTCAGGCACTAACTCACGTGGGCACTTAATCTTGGTGAATACGATTTCTGAACATTGATTCCGGGAATCTGTTGATTGGAGTCGTGATCATCTAGCAAAGCTATTCCCGTGCCTACTTAAGCGGTGATCCCCTCCGGCGGAGATTAGTTTTGCGAGTTAGAAGCGCACCACAGGTGACGTGCGTGCCCTTCGTAGCACTCACGATTCCTAGTACTGCATGTACCTGCTTTGGTAACTGATACGTTTTCTATCCATCGGATCAAGCGCAGTGAGGTATTAGTCGATGCAATATCTGACATTGAGGCTGTCCCGTTGGAAACATAGAAAATATACAAAATACTTGTCTTATTCGTCTATGGACTAACTCGGTGAAACATTTTCGTATCCGGCAATACAAGCAAATAATTTTAAATAAGTATACATTTTTAAGGAAACAATTTCACCAATTAGAATTCCATCTGCGCAAAATTTGGTATCTTCTTTCGGGTTTTTGTATTCGATTTCGTCTCTTTTAATTCTTCCCAATTAAATATATAATATTGAATTTAGTTTGCGGTTTGCATAATTTGTTTTTGCACCAAGTTTTGGGGAGAAATTAGACATTTCAAATAGTAGCACTGGTGAGGAATTCATTTTTATCATTGCTCCATTGTATAGAAACGGTATTTGAAAAGTGCAAATATTGAAAAGATGTTTCTTCCAGGAGTTTTTGCAAATTTTTAAACCAGAATCGCACGAAAAATTTTAATCTTTCCAAGTTTTGGGGAGTAATAGAAATTTGAAAAAGTGGCACTGGTTAGGAATTCATTTTTACCGATGCTCCTTTATAGAGAAACGGTGTTTGAAAACTGCAAATATTGTAAAGCTGTTTCTTCCTCGAGTTTTGCAAATTTTTTTATACCGTAATCTCACGAAACATTCACCTATTTTTTGACAACCATATATATTTTGACAACCAACAGTCGTCGATATATTTTTTCCGTTCTGCTTTATGTGCAAATGTGACTTTCATCCTCCTGCTGGCCATTTCGTTCCGAAACCACTTTGCAATCCTTCCCTGCCCCTTTCTCTCCGCCGCACTTAACGCTGCTTTTCGCAATCCACAAAGAAGGCCGGGGTGGGAAAAGGGGATTGTAGACGTCGAAAAGGCCTTCTCCAAGCCAAGGGGCCCCTTAAAACTCTCTTTAACCCTTTGGTTCAACCAGTTCCCTTTTTTCGCACGTATCCCTCCCTCCCACACTCCAGTGGCTTTTCTACTCGGTCGGGCAAAATGTGTGCGCGCGGAAAAGGGAGAGGTCGCCATCACTGAAATGAAAAAGTGACTATCGCGTTCCGTTTCCCACTCTCTTTCTCTCGCCTGGAAATAAGGAAAGGGTTTGTCTGTGCGAGAAAAGAGCTCAAGTAGGCATTGTGGAAGGGAATTCGTCCCTCAAGGGGATGAAGTGCGTATCTGTGATCTTAAGGGTTGGTGGTGAGGGATGGGGAAGTTTTTAAGTGGTCCCTTAAGTGATTAATGACAGTGATCATCGTACTAAAGTGTGAAGTGTAGACCATTACTTACAATTTTTTTAGCTAAAAACTATCTTATTGAAGTTAGAAAATGAGGAATACCCAAACCATGCCCTTTGATAGGTCACGGATTATGGACCTATTAATCTCAGTTATTTCGATCAAAAATTCATTTTCATTACCGTTCAAATCTGAAGCTCTTGGTAAATTTCTGAAATTTTCTCAGTGAAAAGGATTTTTAAGTTCTCATTCTTGTGCTATTCAAATGAAAAACACCTTTTGATCGCTTGTAAAGATTTAGGGATGCAATTTAAATGAATGTCAGTGTTCGTTCACGGTTGTAGTAACATATCTTCTTGGCCTCTGTTGTCCACTTGACTTTATATTTTAGTATTCTCCATTGTCCATTGTATGAAAGCTCTTGTGATGAGTATCGTGAAACTCCAGTCATCATGGCCTCGAAGCGTATTTGTGAATTCTGTTTCAGTCTTCATTCGTAAATTCTTTGGCCCTGACTCAAAAATTCTTCACTTTAATCAATTAATCAGAACAATTATTATTCCTAATAAACTCTTTTTATTGATTATTTTACAGAATTCAGTGACTTCACCAATCACATTTCCGTGGGATTAGCCCCTCATACTTTGTGTTACTAAAATTGTCAATCCATCATCCTTTTTTCTTATATTAGGTATGATATGGGACTATTTTTCAGTGCTAATTATTAATTCTAAGAAATTCATTCAATTCAACTGTAACAAAATATTCTTTTTTTTCTCCTTATCTTGACCTCGTTTAATACATTTAGTTTAGAAGACGTTTAATGTTGTTTTTTGCATAACATACGTTGACACTCAAAGAAATATTTTAGCATATAAAATATTCGTTATCAATTCCATATGTTTACCTCTTTACACGATTTGAAGGGCTTAATGTAATTCAAACGATCCCAATAACCTTTTGCAATAAGAAAATCGCGTTCATTCTTGATAAAAAAAAGTTAAATTTCCTGGAGTTAAACTTTCATTCCGAGCGGCGGTGGCTTCTTCTCTAATTGGAAACACTAATTACGTAGCAACGCAAAGATGCGTGTGGATTGTTTCATTTCCTCTTGCGATATTGCCTTAGCGATCGGCTCTCATTATGCACTTTTCTGTCTCGAACCCACCGCGTGCGTTACATCATCGAGGGAGCGATCGCCTCTCGTGAAGGCGATTAGCGCGAGCTTCACCTCTCCTTCACGACGCTCACTTCCTGTCCTTCACTAATGGCATAGAAGCGCGCTCTTCGCCTCCTGCGTCGCGAAGCTTGCATCTTCTGGCTGGCCCCCTCAAAGCGGGAGTATAGGAGGGGTTGATATACAAACAGACAGGAAATCCGTTTTCAGACCTTCGGATATTACGCGGCCGAAGTGGTATCAAATTAAATTTAACTGTAGTATTCTACCGATTAATTATGTTTCCATGGAGTGCTACAGAAGTATTCTGGGAGCCTCCCTTTTCTTCAAGCACTGCCTTCTTCAATTCGTTGTAATGGCCGTTTTACTTGGGGCACGGAATTGCGCAGATTAGAGCTGCATTAATTTCTAAAATGGCGTGGAATTGCGCAAATGCATGAACGAAATTAGAGCAGGGGCTATTTTGCCGTCTCGCATCCACGCATTCTCGCATGAGTTCTAGCAATTCACCGCTTTACGCGACGCAATTTTGATTGCGCCTTCGTACGTACGTCAGATTTCGCAATTCCGTGTACCGTGTGAAAAGGCCTTAAAGGCTGCTTTCTTTCAATCTATCTAAAAGTCCTATTCCTTTCCTTCCCCTCCCTCGTTTACCTAACATTCGACCCTCTAACACCGTTTTCATCATCCCCTCCTCGCTAAGTACTCCCTCCATCCATATCTTCTGTCTCCTCTGAATCTCATTTAAAAGCTGCCTCTCCTCACCCACCATGTCCAGCACTTCGTCCTTCCTCCTCCTCTCCGTCCACTTCACCTTCTCAATTCTTCGCCACACCCATACTTCCAATGCCTCCAGTCTTCGCTCGTCTTTCTTCTTAAGTATCCAAATTACAAACGAAAATACGAGCATTGTCATGAAGTGTTATACCAAAGTATGATGTTCGCCATGAAAAGATATTTGAGTTGAACGGTGTTCTTCTATTTCAATGAAAAGCGGTAATGTGATCCAATGATTTTGCACTTTTCAAATGTAGAAAAAAGCAAAACAATAATTCTAAAATACAAGGCAACGGCTACTATTGCTCTTGGTATAAAGATATTTTTAAAAGTAAATGCATAAAAGTGTAGAGGAAAAGCTTTTAGTACTGAAAATACAAATTAAGTATGAACGCGGAATTTTCAGTTAAACTAAGAGACTCTTCAAACTTGTTTTTAGTTTCACTCTACAAAGTAACAAAAATAGGAAAACAGCCTAAAATTAGAAGAAAGTTATTGGTGATGTTTGCAAGTATTTTTCTAGAAATAGACTGAAAATTACTTCACATATACTTATGTGTGCAAGTATATCAGTTTATATTCCAAATTTAATGTTTCGGCAAGCGTGTCGTTCCGAAGTCTCCCACGCTCCGCAATGCTGTCCGCCTGCGGCTGGTGAGGAGCGGACTCCTCTGTGTCCAGAGTGCATACCCTGTCCCCCTGACTTACCCCCCCCCACCCCTGGAGTGTTTCGCGGTCCCCCCCTTCGCATATCGAGCGGACTGATTTATGACCCCTCCACCTTCCTCTCCCTCCAACCATCCAACGGATTACTCTTGGGTCAAAGTACGGTCGTCATTATTTGTCAGAATACCATTGATTAGTTCTGGCACGAGTGCAGTAGGTTTTTCGCAGGCCGATCTTCGTCTTTTTCTTTGTCGCACGGAGACTGTCCTCTTCACTCCTCGCCCCTCCTTTCTCCCAGCAATTCCCTCGAGCGCTAAAGAGGGGTATACCCCTGTTTTTCAACCCCCTCCCCAACCCCAGGAGTCATTTCTCTTCTGGCTCTTAAACATGTCGCTATCCAATGCCAAACCTATTTCCACGCGTACTCTCTCCGGCTGTCTTCGGCTGGCTGTGTTGTCGTTTTCGCGGACACCTAGGGGTGTTTCTGTTTCCTTCATTGCGATGGGAAACCCTCCCCCCCCACATTTTTCATCCAAGAGTGCGATTCGATGGACTGGTGCAGGAGAGAAATATGAGTGCATGGACCTATTTTTTCCCCTGTCGATTTCAAAAGTCCCCGACTTTGTCGCCATTGGTCCCTCTCCTCTAAATGATGCATGAAAAATGGTATCACCGTTTCGGTCTCATAAGGGGGCAGGATGAACTCCGGGGAGGATACTTTTGCTGGCCGTTGACTTTTTGGTCCTGCTACATGCGTGTGCTAATGATAAAATGGCAGTTTTAACAATGCGGAACTCTAAGGATGAAAATGACGCTTTAGTAGATCTACCCTACGTTGTCATTGCTAATTCTTTAGTAAATATCTCGAAATCTATAAAAATAACTATTATGTTTACTGTTGATGGAAGTGGTTCGAGTATCAATTAATTTAAACAAAGCTTCGATATTCCACAGTATCAAGAAATTTGAAAATATGAGGAAGCCATACATTTTGGAAGAAGCCTATGTTTTTAATGTTTTTCTTCTGATTGATGTTTTTCTTCCGCCGTTTCTGAGCTCTTTTTTCCAAGCATAAAATAACTTCCTTTCCATCTTTTTTCCATGAGATTAGGTACTTTCTAAGTGTATTAATTCATGAGGCATGTGGTGAAATAGCGCCGAAGACACACTGTACTTTCCTCTGATGGCGATAGGCAAATCTCTTGCCATTTATTCACATTCCATTTCTATTACTGGATCGACGGATTTTGTGAATTATACGGTCATCTTTTCTCATGTCTATTTCCACCACTGCAGGCTACATAGTTTGCCTATTGGAAGACTCCAGTTTCACTTGCAAAAATCCCTGAACTAGGGGAATCATAGGGTCATATTGTCTCTTCGATAAGAAGCATAGATGGAGCTTTCGCATTTAAGGAATCTGGAATTAAACTCGATTTTTTTAGGCTTAACTTTGTGAAAATCCATTGTAAGCATTTAAAAGACTTGGTACTTTTCACACAGTTTATTTAAGACGACCGGTTTCTTCGCCGAGGCTACATCTTCAGGTACATAAATCGTTATTTTTATAGTTACTTAGTTGTTTATTTGGTTGCTATTACAAGTTGGTAGGGGAGGTTTGCGTTTGGGGTTGGAGCGTTTCTCAACTTCAGGGGAATTTCCAAGACGGGGACGGTTGACAAAAATATTCTCACAAATATTCTTTTTATTATTTAATTATTGATTAAATTTATTATTAAATATTCTTATTCTTTTTGACAAAATAACTATAAAAATAACGATTTCTGTACCAGAAGATGTCGCCTCTGCGACGAAACCGGTCGTCTTAAATAAATTTTTGTGAAAAAGTACCAAACCTTTTAATTGTTTGAATCTGGAATTAATAATTTTTCCTCTCCATCTCCCTTTCTTCCTTACCGCGCGTGAGTAAGTACTCTTTTACTTTTGCGCTCAAGGTTAGGAAGCCGTTACCTAACGAATGCGTGCATTGGTCAGTGCAACAGCACCCAAGTGTTGGACTTTCTATTTTAACTATCCATGCATTCGAACACACAAAACAACCTAAAATGCGATCAGAGTTATTATTTTCATGAAATAAACAACATATTATATCGCATTGCCGGCAAATAATTATCGTAACCAACTGTTATTTATTTTCGCAGTAGGTATTCCTTTCTTGAATATGCATTCAATTGATGGAAAGTGAAACGACGGCTTCGGCTAATTATCCGTAATTAAAATAAATATATTCTCCATAAACATGGCAATAAAATTCCTGTGTTGGTAGTTTTTGCATAAAATTATCATCACCACACCTCTAAGGCATTGATCGTGAGAGGTTTTTTTTTAAATATTTTAACATGTTTATAAAGTGGCTTTGGATGCATGCTGTCATTATTCCGTTGTCATTCAATATAAGTGTGACAATTGATTTTTTATGAAATATAAAGAATCACTGCTGGTGCATTCTTTTCAATGAAGGTTTTTTGTTGGTATATCATGAATACCCTCAAATGTTTTTAATTTTAGGTATATACTTACCTACTACTCCATAAAAATATATTCAATGCAAAGAGAGCAGGCTCCTACTATTTCTTTTCATTTGCGTTATTTTCCTCGTTAAATAAAGGAGCCTGAAGGCCTATCCGAACCAAGTGCCACGTAAATTTGACATTTTTCGTAGAAATCAGCTGTCACACCATAATGATCACTTGCACTCGATTACCCAACTTCGAGGCCAATAAACGAAGGATTAGTTTTGTTTGGATTCATTGAGGACCCTTAATGGCCACGGAAAGCTTTTTCTGGTGATGCGAATTTTTTTTACCACCGATGGGTATATTCAAGCTTTACCTTATGAATAATATGCCCTCCTTCGTCTTAGATAAGCATCAGGGCTCATATTTCTTCTAATCCTCGATAAACCCATCTCAAACATTCTGCACTTATTGGCTTAACTTTATGTACAGTGAGGTGCAGTGTCAATTCATCTGTCTCCGCCTGTGCCCCTCCCTCACCCCTCATTAAAAAGGCATTGTCGGCCAATAAAGGGTGAACAATACTCTTCCACCTCCATCTCTCCACTTCATACCAATTCCACGCGCCTACAACCCGTTCCTATCCCATTTTCATACCTTCCCCTCCAAACAAGAGGCCTGAAAGAACGGACAAGAGGTGCTGGGAAAAAGGGAAGAGAGGGTAGGTAACCTTAAAGCAATCGCTTTAATGGTTTTGGGGGGGGGGGGGGGACTTAACCTCCTCAACCCCCTACCCTCACGGGGAAATAGAGAACCTTCCTTTTCCGCAACCATCAACACCCTCATGACCCACCCCTCCCAGTCTTACCAAGATAGGTGTTTGCACAATTGAGTGTTATTCCCTGTTCTACGCGGAGGTGGTCGAGTTGATTGTAATAGCGCGTATAGGAAGAAGAGGTGGTGAAGGGGGTGGGAGGGGGTTGTAGGGGGTGGGGGTGGTGTGTGGCGAAAGGCATTGTTGGCGGGGAAAAGGAAGAAGAAGGATAGGGAGCGCGCGGCCGAGCCGTCAATGTCCTCCTCCAATAGGAAACCGTCGCAGAATTGCGCGCGGAGTCTGCGCAATGGCAATAACTCGAAAATAACCGACCGAGTCTTCACCCCACCCCCTCCTTCCTCCCCCCCCTCCTCCCCCCGACGCTTTTGCGATGGATAAAAACTTCCCCTCCCGCCCCTCAATCTCCGCATCGGCAAGGTTTTCCTCCCCCTCCTACACCCACCCACTCCTCCTCCGCCTCCTCGCGATGTTTCTCCGTTCGTCTGGGCACGCAATGGCTTTCGAAGCGTTTGCTTGTTCGGCCCTCCGCGGCACGTGTGTGTGTTGGGACTTCGGTTCCTCCCGAAAATTTAAAATCTGTTTATAAGTTGAAGTATGAGCTTTGCCATAGAAGTAGCTCCGAAACGATATCCCAGTATTGCTATCAACGCGGAAGTGTCCCAGGAATGGAGAGACGCTTCATGCTGACTTAAGTAGAGAAACAAAAGACGCGGCAGTTGCGAATGAGATATAATTTAATCCCATCTTCTTTACGGTGGAATAAAAAAATTGCTTGCTATTTACATCTATTAACAAATAAACTTAAAAAAAGCAATGTTTGGAACTTTAAAAAAGCAGTGAGGCAGAAATGTGCTCTTTTTTCTTCTTTTCTAATATTCTACTTTTCGGTCATTGGAAGCTACTTTTCTTAAGCAATCTGTTATTATATTCCTTGTTTGCGTTGTGATCAATTGCAACTTGCAATATATCCACAGCGGAATTCAAAGTTAAGCTTTATCAAGTTTTCTAATAGGTCGAATCAAGACGATTCTTCGTAAGGACGTGATGCCAAGTATCGAACTATCTCAATTTAAACGAAACCAGGTTATATGTTTTTAATTGAATCTGAGACCACAAAACTATAACTTCTGCCTTGAATTTTAACATCCCTTGAATTAAAATTAATTACAAGTGCAATGCGTATTCATAGAAAAGGGGTTATTTTATAATTTCGGAACATTGCTTTTGAGCTGGAGTGGAGAAGGAAGATTTTCATTGAAACTCTTTTTAAGTTGGAGGTTTGCTTAAATTAAAAAACCAGTTGAATCTTAATGGCACCTTGTGCCATTGTTGCGTGCCTTGTTTTGTATGACTTTGTACCCTTTGTTAAAGAGCGAAATGCATTTGTATGAATTATTCCGCCGCCATCATAAACGTGAATAAAAACCTTTTAGCGTTTACGGCGCTGGGACCTCCTCGCCTGGCTTTCGACTTATCATTTTAATGAAGTCGCCAGCATTACGGAGTTCACCGTTCTAATATTGCTCCGGAGGGCTTATTATAATTATACTAAACGTTGAGAGTGGGAGAAGTAGGTGTGGCCCCTTGTATTATATTGTGTCCCTTCACGACTCCCCTTTTACGGCGGGCCACGCTGGCTTTTGTTCCTCATCTGCCCCCTTCCCAAAGGGGGGGCTGTATCGCCTTCCACCGGACGAGGATAGACCACGCCCTCGGCCACACAAAAAAAAATAACAAGAGAAATTCGTGATGCGCGCCCGGAAACATCCGCCTTCCGTCTTATTTACTCAGTGAAGTTATTATAATCCCTCAATCATCATTAAGGGACGTGGTGGTTTAGGTATTTTACAGAAATGAGACAAGTTTGGTTAAAACCTTGTTCTTCGGGAAGAAAACCTCCTTCTTTCCTGGAATTTCTCCCGTGCTGCTTGGCTTCTCGTTTTTAATGACGGGTTGTCCGCCTTGTAGTTTGTGTGATTATTAAGTGCATCATCTCCTAAAGCGGTCATCGTGTGATGTGAATTAGGAAATTAAGTATTTTAGATTTGATCGTAGTGGTGTGATGATCACGTTTTTTTATTCTACTCTCATGGTTCTTTACGTGCCTTATGCTTGTGTACTTTCTTTTAAGTCCATTCTTAGTTGATGCATTAAGTTTCAATTTAATGAAGGGAATTCTATTGCTTGGAAAATACATATTCTGGCTATAGATGGAATATACTCTATGGGCAATGGTTGGGTGAATTTATCCTTCCCGTGTGTAATTATCATAAATTTACTCTCTGTATAATAGTGCTATTATTTCTAAAAATTCGTGAATGGAAAAATAAATCTAGGGAAAGAGAGTTAGATAGAAGACATGAGATTAAAATCGATGTTCAGATTCCATTAGGATATTTTGGAAAAGGCAATAAAGGTTATAAAATACCTGAGTTTAAAATTGACACCGAATTGGAATACCGAGGCTTAGTTTTTGTCATTGTAATGCATCAGGTATCTTTTAGAGTTCGGATTTGACTCAATTTTTAAATCATCTAAATTCTCTCTGTAAGGAGAGTTAATTTTTGCCACGGACACATTGATTGTATTTCCTTCAGAAAAGAAGTTTATTACAATATAATATATAATAATATAATATAACTTTATTCCATTTATAATCAAATATATTACATTAGAAGGCACTTAAATAATTGTGGAATATGTAGGTACCCCTTATTGAATAGTTTTGAGGCTACCATCTTACACTTTTTGATCAGGTCTGGTGCAAACAGTTTAATAGGTTAGATTAAAGAGGTGAGTAGGAGAGAATAAAAAGCAGTGTAATTGCATTGAGTCAGAAAACACCCATTTTGGACATGTAGCGTGGGGGGGTACTTGATGGCTCAATTGCTGGTCACTCTACGATCCTCGTGATCGACAATGCTTGAAGACGTCCGTGTCGAAGGAGAATCTCAACGTGTCGGGCGCCCTTGACGTGTCGCATGGTTTTGAGAGGGCGGCTTGCTAGGTAACCGATCCACATGGACGGCTTCTTTTTTGTTTCCTCAACCTGCAGTCCCTCTCCCCGCCAGTGACTTAAAACCTCTGCACGCAGAGTCACGCGTGCTAACACGGAGCGTCGAAAACTCCTCGTGCTATCCAACATTGAATGCACACGACCCGATGAGGGCAGTCCGATGGATTTTCGTGTCTGCTCACGCGTAGGTTCTGGGGCGTGGGCGTGGGGGGGGGGGGGGGGGGATATCTGTATGTCTTTGCCCGTGTTCGTTTGTTTAGCGGGGTAGCTCCGAGTGGTAAAGGGTAAACGTGTGTTTGAGTTGTCGTGTGGTCTCAGTCGGCCGTGGAAGTGGCTGCAGGGTGATATTGGGGGTTATGAAGGCGCGTCACGATCGACCAGATATAGATACGTACTCGAGTCTATATTTATATATTCAAAAACAGCCGATACGGCCCTTACAATGAATGTAAAACTTATGATATGTAGCTCTGACAAAAATAAAATATAAAGACTATGAAAAGAATGTAATAAAGATTCAGAAGAATATGGCTTTTCTAAGCTGCCTCTTGAATGATTCGAAGGGCATTGAGAAATCCAGGGAAGGGTAGGTAGACGATATGGTGTTGAAAAAAGAAGGAAGTCTGCAAAAAAGTGATCTCTGGGAGTAAAAAAGTCGGAAGTTTGGCTGATGTAGTACTGGCTTTGTACGAAAGGCGCGGATGGGAATGTGAATTGAACCAAGTTTTAATAAATTTAAAAAGTGTTAAAATTTCCTGATGGATATAGTTCACATATACTTGATAATTTTACCATTAGTCCCGTAAAACTGTTTTTCCTGATTTCATTTGGTACAAAAAACGATCCAAATGTATCTATCATCAATATGATTCCTGGTCTCCAAAAATTATGTGAGAGCCTCGGAATATGTGGTCCAGGAAATCGTTTTCCTAATTACAGGAGTTGAAAGGTGACCATCATGCCAAGCTTAAAAAGGTCTGGTGTAGTGGAAGGTATTGATTGTGATAAAATAATGGGCCGTAATAACCATTTTCATTTTTGTGCTTTCATTATTTTAAAAACACCTGATAATACCAATCAAATCAAATCGTAGGATCACGAGTTGCTCAAGTAGGTAAATCGTCATGCTATGCTTGAAGAGAACTATTACTATAAATATATTTTTCATCTACATTTACATATAACCCCGCAAGCCGCCTAAAAGGCGTGAGGCAGGGGGTGTTAGGACACCAGCCATTTACACATAAAAAGGAAGTGCTCTTAGTAGATTTTACGACTAGTATTTATTAAAGTCCTTAATGGTTCGCTGGAAAAACGAATTCCTATATCCATCCGTTCGGCAAAACATCTCTCTTAATTTATCGCTTCTGTGGGACATTGAAATGAAGTGGGGCTCTAATATTATGTTCTCCGTGTCGTTCTTAAAGATAGCCATTCTCAATTGTTCATTTGTTCAGATTTAATGTGCTGGTGGATGCGGAATGAAAACAGTTGTACCGGAATAAATGAGAATGAGCAGTGGTGAGTGTGAGGGGTGGGTGCTTTTGTTTCACGAGGGCGGGTTTATACGGCGAAGCAGGGCCGGGTGCACGCACTCGTGATGCAAATAGGACCTCGAAGAGTGTTGACCGCATTTGACAGTGCCGCGGTTCTGGGAGTGGAGGGGTGTCCCTTGTCACGTGAGGTGGGATGGGTTGTTGGGTGCGGGTGAAAGGGTTCTCTCCTGGCCTGCAGAGGGGGAGCAGTGCCGTGGGTGCGTGTGCATTCGCCGCTGCACTTTGGGTGAGCGGTACTGATGACGGGTGTGGAAAATTGTCTGTTTGTCCCCCGGATGGTACCTGCTCGGGTGTGCCTGGGTTTCAGCCCGGAATTCGCACGGAAAGGTTTAACTTTAGGAGAGATGGCGATATTTTGGATAGAACTGTGCAGTGGCGGATCTACGGGCGGGGGGGGGGGGGGACTAAGGGGGCTATAGCCCCTTGGACATACAATTTACACCAGATAGATTGGCAATTTTATTTCGGACCCGCAATACTTTGGGAGTTTACCCAATACTTATCCCCCTCCCTCTTGACCCTATCCTGGATCCGCTTCAGGAACTGTGAAAGAGGAAACGTAATCACAGATACAATTGAGAATGAAATTATACATGGTGTCGAATCCTGGGTCAGACCATTAACTAAGGTGTAAAAAGAATTTTGGAACATAAAATATTTGTGTATATCGGGTTATATTTCATGGAAAGGTTTGGTGGGCGGGGCAGCTGGGAGATAAGTACGCTTGTGTCCATCTGGGCCCATTGCCTGTCGCAAAAAGATAGGTATTTGATGCCACATACGTACATTTCTGCCTTTGGAGTGTCAAAACTACTTCTTGATCTACCCTTGTCAATATGAAACGCTAAAATATAATATACCGTCAGTAGCAATCGAACCTTATACCTTCGGTTGACGTTATTTCTCTAATTATGCATTTATTGCGAAAGAAGATAATATTAATATACAGTTACCTTCGAAGCAATATTCATAGTTCTCACGATCCAATTGTATTCTAGCGCGACATTGGCTTTGGATCTAGGTTCATGGCTCAGCGTGAAGGGCTATTTCTCATGCTGCATTAGTCGACTCTTGAACCCAGTGTGGCCCGCCTATGACGGAATAACCCGCCAATCAACACCGCTGGGTCGGAGGGATCGCCTACCGTCACTGCCAATGGCGTTAATTGGGAGAGAGTTGACGGTAACCCATCTGGAATGTCGCTCGCATTGCAAGGGGCTTGTTGGGTCAGATTACCTCGGATGCGTTTGCTACCAAAGGAAACGAAAAAAATTTTTCACCACTCCGATACTACTTGGTCAATGTAGGTCTCAAAAATAGTCACGTATATATAGTAAATATTATAAATAGTATATTACTTTTTGTTATATTTAAGGTAAAAAATGTAAACATTAATTAATTAACATTAGTAAATTAATGTCTTTTTCCGGGGACTTACAGGACAATTAATGAAATATATACATAGTCTATATTCCAATTCGCCATTAGGCTTTGTCGCTCCCAAATTATTTCCAAGTACACCATGTTGGCCATCGTTCCAAGGGTAAATACCAAACCATGAACTCCTTCCCCACCGTCTCTAAAAAATGACCATGAAAATGAAATAGTGTCGTAAACATGGCATGTAGTGGAGTTATTATGTATTTAAAAGTGGTAATTACCATTTGTAGTTAATTTTTTATCGTGTATATATCGCATACTCACCATCTGTAGTGGAGCCATATATTTAAAAGTAGTAATTACCTTTTGTAGTTTATTTTTTATCATGTATATACCGCATTTCCACCGTCGGTAGTGGAGTTATACATTTAAATGTGGAAATTACCATTTTTTGCGTTTGTTTTATCATGGATATATCGCACTTCCATCACGTCAAGCCTGACACCTTTTTGTACGTCCCTAAACTCTTCTAGGCTACCGTTTAGTATTGTGACCCCATTCTTAGAGCTCCCCAACTTGGGTTTCCTACCCTCTCCATCCCTCTCTTCAGTGACCAAGACCCTTGACTGCGTAACCACGTTCCCTTGAACCCTTTCTGAAGGAGAATAATCCCCCTCGACATCCTTCCCCCCCTCGCCAGCTCAAACCACCCTAACCCCCTCTCCTATGACCTCTCCAATTCCAGTCATACGTGTTGCGTGTGTTTGTATGTCTTCAACCCATGAGAGTCCCTTCGTACCTTTCCCTCCCGCCTTTCCTAAATGCCTCGCTCGCCAGCGTGAGGCCTATAGGACACTTAATCCAAGCACGCCCCCTTTTCAAAGGAAAGCCGACCGTCAACCCCTATTCCTCCCCACACCCCGCTTATGCACTGCTACTGTCGCATCTTCACGACCCCACGGAAAAGATATTTTTTTCTCTATTTTTAAATCCCTCTCGAAATTTCAAGGGCAATGCTCCGGCAGAGGATCGCGACCCTTGCTTACCTCTCACCGCAGATGGGATTAAAGATAGGTCCACCCTTCCACCTTTAACCTAGGAATTACATATAGCTGAATTGTGGATGAAAATAAAATTCCCATTGCAAAGTTTTTTTCTTTTCTCATTAGGATACTTTGATGTGTAAAACGCCCAGTGTTAGTTTCTTCAGAATTGATGCAGCTGAAAGGGTGAAATATACATTCATTTTGTTGGTAGTCAATGGATAGTAAATTTTTGTGGTTGCTGATTAACAGCAGCCGTTCGTTATTGAAAGTCGGTCGGCAACCTTCTAGTACCTATACGACATATCAGTCATAATAATCGTCGATTTCTTGTATTTTTGGCTCTTGTAGTAACTGGTAATACTTTCACCATTGATTTTAGGCGATCATTGAGCTCGTAAATAATAGAGTCTTTCAAATAAAATGAAGAGTATTAATTGCATCAAAAACGGAAAATTATAGAAACTACGGCTAAATTTAGGTCATCATAGATCAGAGCCTGGATTTTTTTATCAAATTCAGACCACAAGTAGATGTATCCCTCGAAAAGAAACCGATATATCGGTGATTCTGAGACACTCCCAGCATTGATGAGATGGCGACAGCCTAAGAAACGTTTTCATCGATAAGGGTGCCAGTAGTTAACCATTTATATTAACGGTACTGACTGATCGTTCATGTGATGCACGTATTCACCTGATTAAGATCCTAATGAGTCTCTTAACTACTCCTACGTTGTTGATTCCATCTAGATGGTTTTGATGAAAAAGTTTTGAATGCGATCTCACCGTGGCCTTTCAGCTTAAAACCAATTCCTCATCACAACATTTTCTCAATTTTCAAATGGAACGGATTTCGTGATGGCTTACGACTTTTCGTGGAGATATTTGCATCGCTCGAGACCCTATCCGTCCCGAATAAAAAAAACACAAGCCGAATCAACCCTAACCCTGAATGGAAAAAATATTCATGTCCCGGCCCCATCGCCCAATACCCTCGCTCACCTTTACCCAGAGTCCCTCACTTCCTCCTTCCCATCTCACTGACGCCTGACCCGAGAAATATCGGAAATTGATTCTTTCCATTGGGCCCTTATAATCCCGCCGCATCGCATTTTTCGGACGAGCTACAAAACAAGAAAAAAATAATAAATCGGGGACCGAAAAAAATCATCTCCCTACATCCGCGAACGGACCGCGAAACTGCTGTCGCTTTTATCGCGTGTTTTGTTTTTTTTTTTTAGTTTCCCTTGTCCTCTTTCGCGTTACGCTTTTGTTTCTTTCCTTCTTGGACTCCGCTTTCGTCTCCATCCTCCCATCCCATGTCCTAACCTTTTCTGGGAGAGCACCGACGTGCACTTCGCCGTTAAATTTGTAATTGCGTTATCGCGCGCGCTAAATCTCCCCCCACCCTCCCCTGTCGTGTCAGAATGAACCAATAGAGAGGCGCCCACGCAGCTTGCATATATCCCGCCATCCTTTGCCTCACGCGCTCATAGGAACTAACCTTTTGTCCTCCTCTCTGGGATTATACCATGCTTCGTAGCATTAAAACTGATGGATAAAAAGAAGATGGCTATTTCCCCATATCCAATTCGTGGAATTGGGGTAGTTAAGTGACAGTTTTAATAATTACTCTTTTCCTTGATGTATAGAGGTATACTTTTGGGAGATAAAACGAAAGCGTATTACAAAATCCCGAGGAAGGCTTCGTACGCCCCAAAACTAAGTCCTCAAAGTACATTTTGGAATTGCTCCCTACCCTGAATATATAATATTCTCACGCCTGAGGCTTAGTCTGGGGCTAACTCTATCCTCACCTATCCAAACAAACCTTCGGGTTAAATCACAGAGTGAATGAGTGATTATAAAGTATCATAAAAAATAATATGTGAGAACCGGAAATGATGGATTTCAAGCTTTTAACCCCTCTAAACCTAAAAGTTTAAAGAAAGAGGGAGGACAAAAATTGGGAACTGCTTATTATTTATTGTAATATTGCATAGCCAATCGATTATCAGTGGTAATTTGGTTTGCGATTGTAAATTGCAATATCCGATCGATAATTTTGATGCCCTTATTTGGAAGCAAGGATGTTCAGTATGAAGGATGAAATGATGGAGAATATAGGATATACCTGAAATGGAGAAGATATAAGGTGTATAGTGAGATAAATTTTATATTTATGCCAACGTTGAGATCCTCTTCTGTTCACTAGTTGTAGCACGGTGTTCATGGAAAACTAAATAAAGTTTTTTTTCTTGTTTTTTACTATTATGTTGGTGATAATTGTGCATTTATTTTGTTAATGGAATTTATAGCGTCATATAATACGGATGACAAGATGGTCAACACAAGTTAGGTTCGCGTTCATGTTTTGACTATAGTTTAGGTAACCTGAAGATAGTATTGATAGGTTCCAGAATATTTTCTATAAATCATCACACTGCCCATGTGACAATATACCTCGCTAATTTGTGCGATCAAAACTTTTCGCCGGTAAAAAAAAACGGCACCTCACCCGTTCCCCAATATTTTGTTGCGCGGACACAGTATTCATTTTTTTGTCGCGGAAGAATCCACGGTGAATATTTTAACGGGCGAGTTTCATTTTTTTTCTCGGTCCCCCCAAAAGTTTTTTATTTATTTATTTATCAAATCCCACGAGGGATAACAATGTGATTCGGTGGGATGAGACGGTCGAGCCGTTTTGGACGCCATGGGAAGAGAGTAAGCGTAGAGGTAATTCGCCGTGAAATATCGGGCAGAGCTCATCGAAATTGAATGAGAAACCCATAGGTATTGCATTTTTTTTTCTCTTCCACCCGTAGCGGAGAGGACAGAGGAATTTTTTTTGGAACACAGTGAAGGGATCGCTGGTGGAAGAAATAATAATCGAATCAATAAACGATGGAATTCGAATTTTTTCTTTCCCCGGATCCTCAACGTTTTTTTCCCAGCATACATCTCTCTCCTCCCGTTTATGCATTCGCTTTTTTTCTCTAATGTCCCTTCGCTCCCAACGGAATATCTATATTTTTTTTGTTACGTTCGGGATACCGTGGATATTTTTTGTCGTAACTCAAATTCCGAATTCCTTCAATCAAGCGAATCAAATTAAGACTTCCGATGACAAAGGCGATTAAGCCGTTCCCCCGGACCTTCACTTGAAAATTATCGCTTTGCTTGAATTTCCTGCAATCATTCTTACCTAATGCCTGAAATATCGTTATTCTCCATGCATCTTTAATTTTTATAGGTCTCGGTTCAATTGAAATACCACAGGAGAGTCAAAAGCAAGAAAAGTTGGATCAATGAGCAAAAGCAATTGATGTTAAGGAATGATAATTTTTCCTCCATGCATTGAGCATGGATTTCAATAGGTTAGAATACACTTTTTAGTCATGTGACTATGGTAATTTTTATAGATTTCTTTACTCTTCCATTGGTCATGATTCTGCGTTTATTTTATTTATTATAATCCTTAGCGTCATGGAATACTGATGACAAGATCGTCACCACGGGCTAGGTTCTCGTTTATACTCTATTGTTCACGTTGAGGTTAATGTTTTGGCTAAAGCTAGCCGTTGTTAACTGACTGATAGATCAGCAGCCCAATTTACTATACCATTTAGACTGCAATTCGGGGAATTTTGGTTCAAACCCATGCGAATGAAAATGATATTTCCTCTCGGAAATTTTAGAACTTGCTTTACACTTTTTTACTTATTTTACTGTCTAGTCCCGATTACTTCCTAAAATCTTCCGCGGAAATTAACTGAAGAAGCGAGGCAGGAATAATTGGCCTTGGCTTACTAGTCTCCCTTGCCGATGCTTGTAGATTCGGGACCTGCCGCCGAGGGCCCCTTTCCAGCAGTCCCTTCCCACTCCACTCCGTCGTATTCCCCTCATTCTGCCATTCGCCATCCCCATTATGCAAATCCAGCACCCCCTCACACCCGGCTAAAAACACCGCCTTCTCTTCCCATATACACCCTCCGCCATACACCCTTCCAGCTGCACTTACACCCTACTGCTTTCCCCTCTACCCGATATCCCTCTTATGGTTCCGCGTTGAAGCTTTTGAATTTAAATCGTTACTTGAACTGACTTGTGTACAAAATCGTCGATTTTTATGGCCACGACGCCAATTTGGGTCGATTTGCTGGAATTGCACGGTTGGCGATAAAGATTTACGGAATCGAGGTGGTGTTTTTCATTTTATTCTCCGCACATCTATCGTTCCTGTTTCAATCGTATCTTGCCCCAAGGCAGTCTCCCGGTACCGAAAATGTGTTGCCAAAAGAGGTGCTAGTCCCGGATCCAGTTCGTTCTTGAATAATTAAATATCCCGATAATTGAGATGTCTGTATGACTGCAAATCGTTTTTTAGCAAATAATTTAAATTTCATGAAGGGAGTTTTTTACGCTTACAAATATCTCAACAAGGTAAACTATATCTTTTCTTTCAATTTAGAGCAAAGTAGGATATAAATTTGATCCTGTTTCTTTGTGGTGGATCAGTAAAATAGTTTTATATTTCACTGCGTTCCTATCAGAGCCTAATTAGGATAAATACTTGACTCAGAGTATTCCAAATCAATCACTGCGTAGAGAATAAGCCAAATGGTCCTCTAAATTCGATTAAGACTCGATCGCTTCTTATAAATCGTGCATTGGCATGAAACTTAAGAGACACATTTCTCAAATCATGTAGAATATATGATGAAATTATTATTACGTACAAATATTTCACGTTAACTTGGTAGAATTCATTGTAAAATGCGTAAGGACTGTACACAATTCAGAGTTTAGTTAAATCAAGTTCAATACGTCTTTATCAATTTTGAAAACTCACTGAATTTTTTCTACTATTCCACCATTCATTCACATTTGTAATACAAACCATCTATTTCTAAGTAGTAATTTGTCAAATTGCTTGTGTAATTTTGAATAATTTGAGTATTTAGTATTAAGACTCTAGGGTTAAGAAAATTATTATTCACGAAATAGCCAATTCGGTTCTAAAAAGCTGTCATCTTGCGTAAAGTATGCATAAATATGTCGTAAACTTCCACTCGATGAAATTAGTGAACGAGTTCACAACGAAATACGACAGTTGAGACAAAAAATGCGGGCAATTAAGTTGGCATTTTACCATGGTGATTGCTCACTTCCTTAACGTCTGAGAACTTGTCTTAATCTCTTCTCACGGCGATTATCTCTTTACCGGATAATAGTGCTTCGCATGCAGTACTTCGTTGTATTTGAAAAACTTGGTTAAATATTTAAAATTTATTATTTCAATGATTTCAATATCCAACGTATGGGTTTCAACATCATAAAATTTATAATTTTCTATTTGCGATACTTATCCCCAATGGAATTTTTCCAATTAAATTCGTAGCTTTTTGTGAGCAATCATCAAAGAAATTCCCTATTGTAGAAATTATGTTATGCTACATGTTTTATTATAGTTCATAAATAATATTTTAACAGTGAATACGATCCTCCCGTGTTCTTTTTACCGTTCTTTCAAATACATTGAAGCAAAAAGAACTGTTATAATCTTCCATGGAATTGCTTTTCATGAAATTAATTAACTCCATACCTTATTTATTTGTATAATCTCCCTATTTATACTAATAGGTCATTCGTCTTGTAAATGTTAAAATGATACCCTGCGTGGGAAAATCTGTAAAGGGACATTTTGCATTAATTTGCATCGATGATTACGACTCTAAACCGTGCAGTCATCTCACTGTGGGTTTTTTCCTCTTGCAAGTAATGCATCAAAACTTTTATGGCCCATGTCAAACAATTAACAGCACTTATTCAATCATTGACACATTGTTTTATGGGTACAACACTAAATAAACTGTAAGGCTTGATGTAGACCATCTTCAACTGATAATTTAGTCATATTTTCATGATTTTAATTTGTCTTGTTTGCTTTTTTTAATTTGGACGTGATCGGTGTTTGGTGCTGTGTGCACCTCGTCGTTTTGTAAATAAAATTATAGGGACCGGTTTGTGTGCAAATGTTGTTCGGTGAAACAGAAAGCTGCTCTGAGCAAGTGGTCTACTTGATCTACTACTCGATTCTTTGTTAAACCTCAACGTGATCATCTCAAAGCTACAATTCAGTGTGGGATTCTGGACAGCTGCCTCTTGCCAACACGAAAGAAGCAATTCTTTACCTGCTCGGAAATTAACACAGTTCCTATAACATCTATATATTCGTGATACTGATGGCTGAGACATATCTTAGTATTCCCTCTCCTTGTTAGTGTTTCGGAAATTGCAGTTAGTTCTCTCCTTAAACAGAGTAGTTGGAGAGGGGAATAAGCTACAAAAACTCTTCGATGCTGCATGTAATGATACAGATTGATTTTTTTTGTAATTTTTTCCATCCCGTGTTCAATAGGTAGCTGAGAGTCATATTATTATTATTACATAGCGGAAAAATGAATATGCCACAATGCTTAAAAACACGCTAACTCAATATCACGTGATTAATTATCTCTCAAATGACATATTGGGATCAACAGTGACCCCACGTTAAGCAATATTATTTCCATATTTTAACACTGCCTGCCTGGAGGCTCCAATCGTTTATAACAATAGTAAATAAACATATCCAGAGTTGATATTCTAGTTGAATCTTCTACATGGGCCTATTCTTACTTGCAAGGAAGATTAAAAGCAACCAAAATTTCAGCCAATTTCTAATGTGGTAATTTTTAATCCTTCTTTGTGTTTCGCCCAAACTTAATTTTCCGCGTCATTTATTCATGAATCAATGAATCTAATTAAATGAATGCAAAGTATCAGGAGTTTTTGTGGGGTAGTGTGGTCCTATTTCTTCCTTTTTCCGTGTACGAATTATTCTATAATCATTGGTCAGAATTAAATGAAAAGTGAAGTAATTGTTAATCAGTGAAATTATGAAAATGTAGCACCTTTAAATAGCCTGAAATTTAAAAGTAATATTAAATTCTCCTATTTTAGCTTTAATATTCCTTAAAAATTTTAATATCATATTGCTGTTATTGATTTTTTTACGAAATTAAACTGTTAAATGTAATATAAATGTTATGCTTGCATTTTCCCGCTATGTAATATCAATGGAACCTTGTGACAAGCCTTATAGCTTAGAAGGACTAAGATGTAAATTCAAATAAAGGCAACCATTATTATTAAAATTGATTTATGTGTTCGCTAAATGGTAGTTTGTGAATGAGCGATTTATTTACGCTGTTATAATTATTATATTATGATATTTTCTTTGTCGTTGATAATAAATGTTTTTTTTAAGTGAGTGGTTGTTGTTCGCCTTCTCTAATCTCTGCGATTTCTTCCATGCCTCTTTTTGCCGTGGTGGTGTTTTCGCCGGCCTTGCCGCCGTCTCCTCGGCCCGCGATCGCGCCCGCCTCTCCCGCCAGACACCCGCTCTTCCCCCTCCTCGCGCTCATCTTCGAGAAGTGCGAGCTCGCCACGTGCACCCCGCGGGAACCCGGCGTCGCCGGCGGGGACGTCTGCTCCTCCGAGTCCTTCAACGAGGACATCTCCGTCTTCTCCAAACAGGTGAGTACCCACCCCTCTCAACAATTACACCATTATACATTACCGTAGACTTACCGTAATAAGTTGATACTTAGCCTATATGGGTCTGCCAATCATTGAAAGCTTTTATTGCACTTACCGTGTTGGAGTTGATGTTTGGTAGAGTGCGATGCAATGATGGCAGCTTTAGTTTCATCAGAGGATAGCGTTATAGTTTTCGTCGCTTTCTTGAGAAAACGAGAAACTTTCATCTACATATCAGTTTTATCTTTGAAATAGTACTCAAAGCCGAACTCATACAATACTACTATTATTCATTTTTTACATAAGGGGATTGATTTTCTTTGGTAGCTGCTGAAATATGGGTATACTCCACCTCCATGGTAGTATTTTCTGACTCCTTCTAATTTATATTGCATTAGAATCCATGTTCTTTCCTTCCTTGTAAGGTGATTCTTATTATATCATATGTGTGATCCAATTTAAAAAAAATCGTGTATATTTCCTAACTCCGAGGAAGGTGAAAGGTGCCACCGAAAATTTAGTTATGCGAATCTTTTTATCTTTGATTGTGTCTTTTGCCGTGTGTGCCCAGCCTGGGATATTTTCGTGTTATACACCTCATCGAGGAACATCTCGAAGTATTTATTCTTTATAAGAGTTTATACAGTTAACCTTTATGATAGTAACGAAATATAAAGTTTTATATCTTTGTTTCATGAATGGCGTTGCGGTACCTTTCATTTACTGCCATTGCTTCTGTCTGGCAACAGTTTAAATGATGAAGCTTTTGAACCGTTGATGAGGACTTGAAATTTCGATGGATTGATGTTTTAGAACAATAGGCATAAATAATTCGAGTCTAATCGTAAAGGCCGTTTTACGTGGGGCACGGAATTGGGCAGGTTAGAACTGCATTGATTTCAGCAAGGCATGGAAATGCGCGAATGCATGAACGAAATTTGAACAGGGGCTATTTTGCCATCTCACGTCCACGCATTCTCGCATGTGTTTTAACAATTCACCGCTTTACACGACGCAATCTTGACTGCGCCTCCTTAAGGCCGTTTTACACGGTACACAGAATTGTGCAATCTGACGTGCTTGCGAAGGCGCGATCAAAATTGCGTTGTCCATTTTAGAAATTAATGCAGCTCTACCCTGAGCAATTCCATGCCCCGTGTAAAACGGCCTTCACACAGATTGTGCAAGTGCGTGCCCCGTGTGAAACGGCTTTAATGGCCGGTACGGAGAGAATAGAGTATTATTTGCACGTTCCGTGTTTCTTGACGAGAACTCGCTCGCAGGTATTTTCTGTCGAGGCGTACTTGCAGGGCCTGTGGCAGACTACATTGTAGAGGTTCTGCTCGGTCCATTTCCTCGTGCGACAGGTACGCTAGACGTTCGTGGTTTCCCGACACAGGCCTCGCATCCCAAGCGCTCTGGCCTCCTCTTTTTTCCACCTCCCTATTCTTCCATTCTCGTCTCTCTCCTTTCAACTTCTTTCTCTCTTCCCTTGCGTTCTTTTTTCCGTCCACGTAACTCGATATCCTCCGTCCCTCTTTCCTCCCCGGCCTGCCCGCGCAAATAATACAAACTCCTCTTTTCGCTGCTCTGCCTTCTTTCTTTTCTCTTTCCGTTTGTTGTTTTTTTTCGTCCTGTTTTTTTTCTGCCTTCTCCGCATTGGGAGTATCGCGTTATTATTATTTTTTACTCCACCACCGTCCGGGTTCAAGGCTTCGACCGCCT
The DNA here is from genome assembly GCF_921293095.1 of Ischnura elegans. Taxonomy (NCBI): domain Eukaryota; kingdom Metazoa; phylum Arthropoda; class Insecta; order Odonata; family Coenagrionidae; genus Ischnura; species Ischnura elegans. Next base: position 82,040,728 of record NC_060256.1, on the reverse strand, counting down.
CAATGTTATATGAATGCCTTGTTTGCTGGGTTCTGGCGACGATGTTGAGGTAGGGAGAAAATATTTTTTCATAGCTTGAAGTTGGAATGGGATATAAAGAGAAGCTATTTCATTAGTTTAAAAGTAATAGTTTAAAGGGCGTGACTTGATGGTAATCCTTTATCGTAGGAGCTGAAGGAATTAAAACTTTGCTTTTTCCAAATATTTATTTTGTCCGAACATAGTTTCGTTACAGCGTAATGTTTTCATACACTTATCACATTGCGGATGGGCCACGAGTTAACTCGAGTTTTTTACATTCTCCCATTATATGGAACCTGTAATGATAAATCGTTACAGCTTAATCTAAGCACTGATTACATCATTAGACAATGTTTTAAACTCGATTTCCTTTGGGTTTTCATTAGTCATTGAGTAATTAAGCTAATTAAAGTTGACGGCCATAAACCAAGCTTTCCAGGTAAATTCCCGGCCACGGGGGGCAAGTTCGAAAAAGAAATATTCTACATTTAATGTGTTCATCGGTGCAATAATTTTATAATAATAATATTTATTTAGCCCTAGTTGTAAGTTTTTGACTCGGGCATAGTTTAGAGTAACCAACAGGCTACTCGGTGACTTGCCCTGCGGACAAGTGGCGGGAGATTTTGGTTCGGCATACCCTTTCGCAAATAACCCGTGGTGAGCTAAATACTTGCGTTGGTAGATTGTTGTGGGGGGCAAAAGTGCGCCGAACTAGGTGGCCGTATGCGTGGGTTGACCATGCGGCAAGAGGGCACTTGGCAATTACTCCACTGGCCTCGGTCTCTTGCGCTCTCACCACGCGGATCAAAACCCAGACCCCTGCGAGAAACCGCAATCCTCCCGAACCAAAGGAGCGGGTTGAATGGCGAAAAGAAAAAAGAAAGATGATCGCGGAGCAGGAGGGGGTGGGGGGGATGGTTGTCGGGATGCGATGGTGGGGTGAGGGTGGCCCAGCTTCCCTCATCCCCCTCCTCCCTCCGCTGGGATGGTGGCAAGTCGGGAGTAACGCAGCCAGCTTCTCGGTGTAACATGAGATGTCCCAGGAGAAGGCCTCCGGCCGGGGGCACGTACGACGCGACCAACCTCCTCCTCTCCCCCAGTCCCCCAACTCCACCCCCAGCCTCCAGGCCCAGAACCTCCCCCTGGACATGCCACCACCCGAACTCCCAGCTTGTACTTGAGGCTTAGCTTGTTCAATGGGGAATTTTTGCCATCTATATCAGTAATCAAAATAAATTGCTCTTTTCCGATGTTGATAATGTGTTTAGGAAAATATTATGCCGAATCGCCGGATAGCCTGTTGGTACGAAATGATAGAGAAATCATATATGTAGTGGTTCGAAAAGCATCTTTAGTGGTTAGATTAGTTGTTGGTTGTTACAATAGTTGACATTCATCGAAACAAATGGAATTTTCACGTTCCTCATTTTAAGGATGGCTGTTGATACCTTGGGCTTGCATCGTCAACTCTATTCCAATGGCCATGAACAAGATTGTAAGTGACCACTGGGAATTTATGATTACTCAATGTTAAATATCAATTACATATGAATTGTTGGCCAAAGATGGTCATGTACCTATTATTGAGGACCATCTAATGAGATCGCACACCATTTATCAAAGTTGTTAGAAGTTATCCTTCGATACTCGAGTGATTAAGAATCGATAATGGATCAAATATCTAGTATTCGGCTGTTAATTGATATAAAAGTTGGTATATATAACAACCGATTACTGCTCTATAAATAAATGAAATTCCGCACCGAAGTAGGTGCCAACATTAGTATAGCGGATTAACGTGAGTGCTTAGGTATGCTGAGGAGCAGGTAAGATTTTCCAGATGGAAAAAGTATCGTACTACTGAGCTTACAAACTCTCAGTCCGCGTGTCAGCTTAGAGACCGCGCTCTTTTGTGGCTAGCTCCTCTGTTCGCGAAATTCTCGCGGTCGGTGGCCAGAGGTGAGGTAAATGTCGCTTGCTTTCTCGAAGGATGTTCGTGTGACAGGTTTTTCCAAAGTTTTGGGTCGGTGAACTCAGGAAGGTCGTTTGGGCCGGATTGGATGGAATTGATGGGTATTCCGGATTCAAGAAACATTTCCGAGTTGAAAAGCCGTTTTAATGCGGAGACTTAAGATGTTTATTTTCATGTTCGAATTTTAGCTCGAAATCGATACCGTGAGATGAACCTCGAGAAACATGTCATCCTCCAATTTAACGGTTGATTTTGGCTTTCTCCTGACCTTTTGGATGACATCGTTCCATTTCCTCACATGGCCACTTTTTTATTATACTCTTTTTTCTTAGCATGATTTAATTTTGCAACAACGAGCCTCTTTGCCTGATATCACATTAACAAATTCCAGCACGTAATGTAATACATTTGGTTGTGGCTATAATTCCCCATCAATTCCTATAATTGTCTGATAGAAAAAGTAATTTGCATATTGGTTCTTCTTTTGAGTTTCAACCAATGCAACAGTCCCATTCTAAGACGTGCCTTCGTCACCGTTATTCGTGAAGTGTGAAATATTTTTTAGGATAAAATCAATTTAACCATGAAAGTAATCGATTATCTAAATTTTTACATTTTAATTGTACAAATTACGCCTTTTCTTAATTTGCGCCATTTTAGCGCAATTAATTTTCTTTTGCGTTGCTTAATTTATTGATACTTAGTTAGTACCTGTCTTCACGTAGTTTTTAAATCGAGGATTACCCTCCGTATCGCATTTAATACTGTCGTGGATTTTCCATTAATTACCGTGCCTAAGATAGAATGAAAGCCACTTGGAGGCTTTCGCAGTTCACGGCAAACTCACCTAATGTGGGCTTTCGAAGGGACGTCTTTCTCGGATCGATTCAGTCTTCAATTTTCCGGCTGCGGCTCGCCATGAAATGGCCGTGAACGGCCGGGCCTTATGCGATCCCCACTGATTCTGATCTGGCTTGGAATTTAACACTCGCATCGGACGGATTTGAACCGTGAAAGGAGTTGAAAGAAAAAAAAAGGCGATCGAGGATTAGAAACGAACCGGAATCCATGAACTGGATGGACGCACTCATTAATGAGAGCCGATCTTCCATTCTGGACCTGCACGTCATCGCGCACATTCTAATCCGCCGCCCCTCAAACCTTACTAGGAAATGATATTTGCGATTCATACTTGACTACGCGCAGAATATCAAGATGCGTGTATTGTCTCATCGAGTGGTGGTCGATGATGAAAATTATTTTTTGTGGTAGTTTTCCATGCTTAAACTCACGAACTAAGTGGTAAAAAGTAGTCTTTAAGGAGGAATAATTAAAGTTATCGATAATTTCTGGCATAAAAAAGTAGATTTATTAAAACTGTACATGAAACGATTGAACGGAGTACGTTCAGTTTTAAGTAGCACAAAATATTCGCAAATTTATTCAGTTATTTCAATTCATACTATTATATACTATTTTCCTTGGTATGAAGTCCGAGAAATATTAATCCGTTCAAAATAAAGTTTACCCAAGTTGGTGATGTCAGTCCTTAGATTACGACTTCTTTTTAAGTTTAGTTAGGTGAAACGTGAGATAATGTGTGATAGCGCAAATCAAAAGATCAGTACATATTAATAAGCAGAATTTTAACACGTGTAAGTAGATAAATAAAAATTTGTTCTGATCCACTATAATTTAAATGATAGTGTAAGTTACAGCCGACAGGCCTTACCGCTAGGGTCATTTGAGCATCTCCTAAGTACCTCACTATTGCACCTATTTATTGGAACTGGAAAATGCTAGCAATTTTCACCGATTATAAGAGGAAAATTACAAGTGTTTATTCCAATATGGAAACATCCCACTACATCACTCTTAGTTCTTCTGATTTTATAAACTCAGTAGATTTAAAAACAGTTTTGTTCTACTGATTCATTGTTACATCTACATTACTTAAAGCGTTACGCCTGAAATTATTGGATTGATAGACTTGTTTATTTTTATTCTTACATTACGGTTCACTCTCTTCTCCTTCCCATTCCTCCGTCTTGATCTTCACCCGCTGGTCACCACCGGGTGATGAATGAAACCACTTTCACCACGAATTCTCGTTCCTCCGCGTCAAGCTGGCTTCTGCCACGCAAGATAAGTCTTCATCTGCCCGAATACCCAGAAACTATGAAAGGGAAACTTGTGCATCTCTGCATGCTCTTGAGTTCCGTCCTTAATGTATGTTGAAAGAACCGTGGCATGAAGGAGACGTTTTGTGGAATAGTGACTCGTCGGAGTCAGTCTGGGAACTGTGGGGACTTGGTTAATATATTTAAGTGAGCTCCTCTGCTTCTATTTTTTTTATTCACTCTGTATTATATCGTGGTAACAAAATTTCATCCCTGGTTTAGTCTCGCTTTGCAATTCAGAGCATGGGTTTACGTGAATTCGCCACGGAATTCCAACCTCAGTTTTTAATTTCTCTTCGAGAAAAAGTGTTCGAAGTCTTCCTCACACATCTAATTGTGTTGCTAAAGCTCTCAAATTACTGCAAATATTTTATTAATTTCCTTATATTAGCCTAAATATTATATTAGCCTGATTCAACAGCATGAGAGATTGTAATCCTTCCATTGCTTTTCTAATATGATAAATTTTTTGCTTATTCACTTAACCATAAGCATTATTTTTTAAGTAGCCAATTTGCTTTCTTCCATCCTCAATTACCTATCAATTGGAAGAATTTAACTTCATTCCATTTTATGCTTGTTTATTATAGATTATGAAAATTATTAATCGTTTTTCTGCTATTCTGTATCGTTGTCAAGTACTATTTTGGCCATACCTATGAGAGATACGTGCGACAATGGATCACCAGTTTTGTTGGAACGTTTTCCTACTTATTGTTAGTGAAAACAACGTATTAATATCATTGTAACTTGCCTTCCTTAGATGCTCAGGTGTTGCAACGCATTGCTCAAGATTTGATATTAATCCGTATTAGTCTTTAACAGTCTTCTTAGATGTGTTGAGAAAACGTAACAACCTACCCACTTCATTGTCAGATTAATGTATACCTTAAGCATTCAGGTATTCATTTATACCTGCTCTTTTTTGCCAATTTAACCAGATAATTCGTCATCCTCGTATGCTTTATTTAGTGATTGTTTCACTTAAAAGGTTGTGTTTTCCTTTAGGTTACAGTAATTGCTCCGAACCAATTAATTAAAGAGATATGAAGAAGTTATTTTTCTAATTAATTTTATCCCCCGCAATCTCAATGTTAGTCATCCACTTAAAACGATAACATCTCATCAGCTTGACAAAAGAGTGATGATATCCTTCGTAATACATAGATATGTATGATATGTTTTTTTTTAGATATTCGTGAACACCTCTTCAATGGAAGCTGCTTTTTTCAGAAATGCTTTTCAGTATATTTTTTTTCTAGATTCATACTTTCAAACATATCTGGATTCATCGAGAACATTTTTTATCGTTAATTGGTATGTATTAAAATATTTGAAGCATTAGATAAGTAATGGACTAATAATGGATGTCACTCACAACTTGTCAGTGAACTTGGTGGACTAGTTAGTCTTTTGCTGCCAGTCCCCTTATTCCTGGAATGTATTTTTGCCCACTGACTGACTTTCCGGGCGGTGGCGTGATAAGGATTTGGCCGAAAGAGCTCGCTATCAAGGCTGTGAAGAGGGGTGAACAGTATGTGATGTTATTGGCGATTATTGCCGATAGTTATCTGAAATGAGAAGATAAAGGAAAAACATGGTTATGCACTTGAAAATATTATCTGAAACAAAGGAATAGTTGTCATTGTGATGGGATTAAAGTGGTCTTTTTGTTGATTTTTTATGCACGATTCGATGGGAAAGTTTGCAAAAAATATTTTTATCAGAATTAATCTTCCGTCTTCTGAATGCATTCCTTTCTCATATTCCATTATTCGGTTATATTTCGGATAACGGTTGCGGTACATCTTAGTTTATTATCATTGTTGAAGTAATTTGGGGGTTGATGTAGGATATGAAACGAGAAACGATCGAAGGAGATATAGGGTAGTTTCCTTCATCAAAGAAAACGGAATGCATTGATTGCGATTCCTTACCCACCATTAGTGTATTCATAATATACAAATTATTTTGAGTAAATTAAATTATATTCAGAAATTTTCAAACACGCGAAAACGCGACGGCTACGTATGAATGCTGGGAAAACTCCGTGTGACGTCGTTCTGGTTCCCGCTGCCGCAAGTAAGGTGACCTTGGGGCGAGGCTAGAGCGCTGATACGACGCAGGATGCTAGCAGGTAGCAGACTACCCTGCTATCTGGTAGCGCTTGGCTTAAATAAGGATTATTAATACCTTATCAAACGAAGGAAACTTTCCGACCTTAGCCAGTTTTAATAGGTGATTATTAAGACATGTTTCCCTGAGCTCTGTGCCTCATGCATGCATTGGTAATCTCAGACGATGTAAAACTCCTAAACTAGGTCCCAGTGACGTCACGTGGAGTGGCATCGCATGGGCGCCAATATGGCATTTTTCAAATGGGGATAAAATTGACCATTGCCATTCGTCTAAAGTGGGATTTCTAAAACCAAATTATTTGTATATAATGAATACACTAATGGTGAGTAACGATTCGCAATCAGTGCCTTTCGTTTTCTTTGATGAAGGAAACTAGCCTATTATTGGAGGAAATTATCATGTTGCCTTCAGTGATCCGTGGTGTTCCCGTGGGGAAAATCTTACTCATGATGGTGAAATGAAGGCGCTAGGATGGAACACGGGAGAATGGGGTAGAGGTTGGACGTAAAGTATACTCAGGAGTGCGGGTAGGGTCTAAAGAGTGTGGTTGGTGGCTTCGCATGGCGACGAGGCTTCGCTAAGCCGATTGAAGCGGCGCGTTGCTCTTTTCGAGTCTGGCGAAAAAATTTCATAAAAGGAGCATCGAGCTATTTCCTCGCGCGTTCCCGACCCGCTTGTCCCGTGAACCGCGGGGGGCTTCCAGAGAGGGTCGGACTTCGGGTGAGGTTAGAGGGGGTAGGGGCATTTAAACTGTGTGTGTTGCGACCCCCCTTCACGACTATCTCCGCAAAGCTCCCCTTTCACCTCTGCAGACTCCTCGAGCCCCCTCCCCCCCCCTTGCTGCTTTTTCCTCAAACCACCACTTCCCCACACGCTTACCCCCCCAACTCCGCCTGCCATAGGCCCAAGCACGCGGCCTGCTAAGGGGGGGTCACGTCCGTGCCCCCGCTTAAATGGTGGCCTCACGCTGTTGCTCACTTTTTTGGCGAGGCGAAATCCTCATGTCCTCTCCCGTTTTTCACTTCCTGAGAGTCTCTACACCACCTGAGATTATCACGTTGCGTGCTATAAGCGTAATATTACCGTGAAAATTCGTAGTTTCCCATTTTTTTTAACGAAGTGGTACTAGCATCTAAATAAAAAAATTAAAAACAACTAACTTCATTCTTTAAAATGATACCAAACACCTATTACTCGCGTCAAAGGTTGGTTGATGAGGAATAGGGTGGTTTCCTATTATTTTTTGATTGCCTAAATCGAAAGATTATTACTCCTGGAGAGCGCATTTAACGCTCTTAGATTTTCGAATGGCGATGTCTGTTTTTCGTGATGAAACGAAAAGTGAAAATTTTCAAGCGCGCGAAAACGCGACGGCTAAGTAGGAATGCTGGGAAATCTCCGTGTGATGTCGTTCTGGTTCCCGCTGCCGCAAGTGAGGTGACCTTGGGGCGAGGCTTTGAGCGCTGATACGACGCAGGCTGCCAGCAGGTAGCAGAGTACCCGGCTAGCATGTAGCGCTTGGCTTAAATAAGGATTATTATTACCATATCAAACGAAGGAAACTTTCCGAACTTAGGTAATTTTAATGGGTGATTATTAAGAGATATTTCCCTGAGCTCTGTGCCTCATGCATGCATTGGTAATCTCAGACGATGTAAAACTCCTATCTACTCGTATAGAAACTAGGTCCCTGTGACGTCACGTGGAGTGGCATCGCATGGGCTCCAATCTGGCCTTTTTCAAATGAGGATAAGATTGACCATTGCCATTCGTCTAAACCTGTATTTCTAAAACCAAATGATTTGTATATTATGAATACACTAATGGTGGGTAACGAATCGCAATCAATGCCTTTAGTCTTCTTTGATGAAGGAAACCACCCTATTACACAGTATCGAAAATGGCCAGATCTACGTTAGAGATCTACAGTACCTACTATGGTCAGCTCGGTAAGAATAATCCGTAGGACTCCAATCAATCGTCTGGCGATAAAGATCGTAACGAACTAACTGGTTCACTTAGTTTTGAAATAGAGGGTCATCTTATCAAGAAAATATTCCCGGGTACTACCCCGGGTCAAGTTTATAATGGTTGGCGTTTCATTACTCGGTGGTGGTGTTGGTATTTGGACGAAGCGACAGACAGCTGAGGCCATTTGCGCCATAGGGAAGGGTATGGAAGGAGGAGGATAGAGATAGGAGAGAAACCCGGCGTCGGAATGAGGCTGCTCCTAACGAAAGGCGCCAAGGGGACCACGGCTTAACGTCCCATCCGACGGACGGAGCGCTGCTCTTCAAGCGCCCTCCATGTGTCACTCAAGTAGGGATCACCTCTGAAAAATCTCTGGAATCACAGAATTTTGTTTGACTATTCCAATTTTAATTCTGTCTGCCTGTGGTCAGAAGCAACTCTTTGGTAGGAGTGCTCCCTACCTACCAGGCATATTTATGCGTGCAACTTTGGAATTCGCCCCAGAGTCAACACGTCAATTTCCTCTCGATTTTTTCGAAATATTTACCGATGATATCAATCCCTGTCAGCTGTTGGGAAGACTTCCATGGCGCGCTGCTTTACAGACTATTAGTGTATCCAGCCTCCTTTACCCTGCCTCATCCCTAGCAAATTTTCACGTAACTGTTCTTTCCTCACGTCCGGTTCTCGGGCTACAGGTTAATGGCGTTAACTGACGTATGTATTCCCGAGAATCGACGTTATACATACCAGTCTAATGTCACTCGAGCTTATATGTCTGTGGAAGGGGACTCTTCCCGAACATGTTGACTTTTTTCTCTCGAATAATCATAAGGGCTTTACTTATATAATAAGTGATGTCTTTAGTGGAGGAGTATGTTCGATGACCAAATTACCCCTACGAATTGCATGTAATATTTTTTCGCTATAGCTTATTTTTTTCCTAATGCCAATTTGGTAATGGAATTTTATGAAATATTGTTGCATAATTACTTATAATTTGGTGATCTTTTCAAGAAAATCTTCCTGCGTACTCTCGCAATGCATAGAAAAATAGCAATGAACGTAATTTCCAGCATATCAGTAAGTCAGTTTTCCGTTTGGCCTTCAGCTATAAAAAACTATATTAAAATAAATACCTGCAATTGTCCACGATTATAAAATCTTTACGACCTATGTTTCAAAGTTACCATACCATCTTTGAGGTACGAAATGTCCATCAGGATAAAAACTTCCATGTACACTTAGTATAAGGAACTTCATTTTGTACTTCGAAGAGGATGTTGGCGTCCGTAAGATATGATAACCGTGTAAAATTGCAAATATTTATTTCAGCATGGAAATATTCCATTCCATCACGCTTGAATCTTAGAATTTTTATGTATATAAATCTACTTGTACAATACCATCATGGGTTCGAATATCGGGATATCTCTTCTTAAAATAACTTAAGTGTGCCTGGAATTTTCATGGTGGGAACGTTAGACCTTAAGAACTGGGGATATGTAGAAGGCATTTTGTTTCTCTACACCCGTTCCTCTATAGTTTTCTCTCTCGTGCTAAGAGGTGTCCCTCACGTACAATGGTCTTCTTATCATCGCTTTCGAGTATCCTGGCGCCGATTAACTGATACGCGTGCTTTATCGGTCTTCTCGTGTGTACATTGGATGTGTGGAGGTGGGAATGTTTTGGACGAACACAATTATTGTGGTTCACTTTTCGATCCGGGAGAGCAGCTCAAGACAAGCTAATATGTTACACATGCTCCTGTAATTGCTCCATACCTTTTCACATTATAATACCTCTATTTTGCAAATGCAACAGTTTGCAGACACTCGTGGTTGTAGATTTTTACGATGAGTTTCCTCTTATTTGAAGTTCCACTTACATAAAATATTAGATGAATCTTATAGGATTATTTCTTCTTTTAAAGGCTAATATTTGTAATTCCCTTCCCGTTGAAAAAATTCTATTCGTATTTTCGACAATAATTTCGATGAAGAGTCTTAAAGAAACAAGGATATGCTCATTTGTGCATCGTAGTATGCTAGAGCAGTTTATTTTTCACGGTCGGGCTTAAGTCTAGATGGGACTTAATAGTTGGAATTTTGCCTTTTGTCCAGTTTACGCGTTTTACGTAGATTTTTATGTCAAGGAATCACCTTCCATAACAGTTTTCAATTTCATGTATCTCTAAATTCATTGTTTCTGAAAGGTGTTTTTGAACAATCTTATATTAATTGACGGGCTTCAGTTTGGAAGCTATGTGAACGCTAAATAATGTCAATAAGTGGTCCCAAGTCTATGTTAGGGTGAATTTGAAGTAATTTTGATGAAAAATGACGACTTTAAGTTAACTTTTGAATAATATTTTATCTAAAATTTCACAGTTCTTTGTTAGTAACTCAGAAGTTAGAGAAATATCCACTTGTTTCTGGGGCATCCAAGAACTGAAAAGGTGGCGTGAGGGCTGTGAAGCGAAAGATAGCAAAAATAATTAAACAGCTATCTCATTCAAGATACAGATAAGCGGAAAGGGATTTGATATCAGCTAGGTATCAGGATATAAGGGATTAATTTGGATTAACTGATTACTCTTTAGTGAGATAAAGATACCAATAGGGGATAATATTAACCCAGAGGCATGCTATTAAGCAATGAGTTACAGCCAGTATGAAGCCTTCGTTGGAAAACCCATGTCTAAATCTGAAGACCTACCTTGCTATATAAGTAATTTCAACCTTAATACCTATAGGGTACTCTTTTCGGATCTATATCGAAAACTTAAATGTTATGAAATCTTCACTTTAGGCTAAAGAGATTATTGGCTTTTATTATCATATTTATTTGAGAAATTGATAAGTAGTTAAAGTGTATTTTTTATTTATCCAGTTACCCGAATTAATTCAAGATTGTCTTCCTCAGTTCTACTCCAGGTACATCAGTTTGTATCTCTAGGAACTTTTTACTAGTCTTGCTTCTCACTTGCTGCTAGCAGGTCGACATCTTTGGATTACATGGCGTAATAGAAGTAGTCTTATCAAAGGTAGACGGTTTACATAACGCGAGTCAACTACTCACAAATTCTGGGAGATTACTAGAAGTAAGCGCACACCAGTTGTTGCGATGCATAATGCATTGGCACTTTTATCTCAAGCATGTATCCCTAACTCACTTTTGGAGCCAACAACAGTTTTACATCAAATCACTTTTGCAGAATGGTTTGTAATAACATATGATAGGTTAGCGACATTCTAACGAGGTATGTGGTATCTTGGAACTAAGTATAGTGTTGAGTAATTGGAGTAGGTATATTTTATGGTGAAACCACCTTCAGTTTTTAGCTATTAAATTTGAAATACAAGGTACTAGAGCCTAAGATAAGTATGAAATTACAGTGTATTACCCAGTTTTCTCAATGCTTTCTCGCTCATCAGATATCATTTGAGAAATGCTGGAGTACAAGGTATACGTTTTTTCCTGTCTCTTATCGGAAGTTTGATAGGGTGCTTGTCGTACTAGGTTCTTATCGCATAACACGTCCCTTTCCATGTTATTAGATAAGGAATGCTGAGTTAAGTAAACTCAGCGTGTTGTCCACTCCAAAACCAAAAAACTCTAGAATTGAGCCTTTATAAGTAACGATCACAGTCAATATCAAAGTTTACCTGGGTATGTTCGATTATGTTCACTACATATTCTCTTATTGTGATTACCTTCTATTTGTAAAGAGGGTCGATTTTAGCTCTCTGAGATAACTTTTTGATGGATTTTTTCGTTCTCCTCAAGTATAATTGGTATATTTTTTCGCCTCTTTCGATGTGATTCAGCATATTTACATCATTAGTAAGATTTGTAAAACAAGGTTGACGTGTTGAAAATTTTACATGTGAAATGAAAATATACATTTCACAAAAAATACAGTCACTTGATACTTGAGAATGACGCCTCAGCGTCGAAACGCGTCGTACCAATAAATTTTCCTGTGAAAAAGTTACCAAGGTTGAATATTTTTATTTCAACATGGATTTTCACAAAGTTAAAGCCGAATCAATTGAATTCATTTTACATGTGTGTGAAACACACGTTCATTATAGTTCTAACTTGCCTTAAAATGTCCGTAGGCTACAAACACTGATATACACCTACTTATACCTTCTTGGGCGCTTTATTGAATGACTCTTAAATTTAATTAGGGTAATTTCCGTGAAAGTCGTAATTAATTAATGTCTTTGTAAATACTAAGCCTCGTGGCCGCCGAGGTCTTAAGTTTTTTTTTCAACTTCCGTGTTTGTAGCCCATTACATGAAAAATAATATTGTAAGTAACTTCATGTAGGACATGAAATTTGTCTTCACTAACCATACAATTTTTCAAAACATTTCACTTTCCGGGTTCCGTTCCAGCGTTAAATCTTCACCACTTTGTGCCCGGTTTAATCTAACGCTGTTTTCTCTCGCATCAACAGTTACATCTTACTCGAAACTCTTCGATCGCATCCCCCAAGGTAGAATAAACTGCCGGGGTAATAAGTTGCGGCGTTCATTTCTCCATCTACCACGAGGTGGAAAGATATTTTTTCCCCGGCTTTCATTCTTCTCGGCCTATCGTGGTCCACGAAAACTCTCTACCGCTCGCTTTTTAACCTCGACCGTCGGAATCATCGGCCTTCTACTTCGACCGCGCACTCTCCGGATCGCAAAATATAAGCCGGGAATAAATCGTCGTTCATATTGGGCATAAAATGTAAAGACCCACCTCTTCATTCAGGATTACGGCCGCAATATCCATCGAGCACTTCGCCCCCCATCGCCGCAACCTGCCTTCTCCCGCCCGTCCAAGCGCCCGTGCCGCGTCTTCCTATATCCTCTTCCAAATGCGCAATATACTCAATCTTTAGTGCACCAAGCTTCCCCGGACCGTTCCGCATAGCGCTCTACACTCTACGCGTCCTCTAAGGCCGAGATTTCTTACCTCTCTCCTGTCCCATCGGAACCATCTTTGACTGACCCCAAGTAGTGACTCATCAAATGTCGAATGAAGTGCAGTATTTTTTACTCTTTGTTAGTGACAAACTCCTCATAATTCCCCAGTATACTGCGGTCTACATCTATGCTACTGCTGTTCACCTCGTAAAAAGAGTAACGGAGATCACTAATTATTTACGCATTGGTTCAAGAATTGGAGATAGTCACTTCTTGTTTTGAGTTTATTTTCAGTTATTTTCTACATGAGTATATTATTGAGTCGGGTAATTAGTCACCGAAAATAACGACTGAGTTTTGAGTAGCACACTGATGTTCTCCTTAATTTCACCGACAATGCATTCCACATTTTATGTCCCTGAACGCATCGATTTGTTGTAATGATACTTTCTTGCATCGATGTGCGTTCATTCGAAATAGTGAAATTTCATTGATGAGTATTGTACTAACTTACTTATGTGACCGCTCAATCATAAGCTAGGTTTTGGCCTCGCAAGAACATCTTCGTCACTCATCAAAGTCTTGTATTTACCCCGGTGTGACATTTCATCCGTCCATATCCTTTAAGACTTAGAGAGTATTTTGACACTGGTGATTAATGAATAAAATTCCTTCGCTGATTTATTTTTCACATCCTCAATACAGCTAACGTGGCATTGGAGAATTCTGGTATTTCTACGATCTACCTGCCTACGATGATGAAATTTTCTCGGATTTCCAACCGGGTGGGGGTTTGCATCGTGTTGGCCTACGTTTCGTTGGAAGACTTTCCCGACATCTTCATGGCTAATGATTATTCAGCCCTGAATCATCGTAAGCCAATATCATGCCGATCCTGACATGGGCGTACCCAGCGAGGGGCATGAGGGGGCTGCTTCCCTCCCCTAAAAGCAAAAATCGCACATGTTTTTAAGGGAAATAATATGTTTTCAAGCAAATGATTTATAAACTAATAAAGTGCTGTTACAGTTTCCTAAAAATGTTGATTCAATTCACCTTTTCCATGCTCAAATCTTACTTACAACTTGAACAACCATGGCTTGCCCCCCCCCCCCCTCTAGCTTTGATCCTGAGTACGCCCTTGGACTCCGACGCGGTGGGAAACCCGATAATAGTTCATTTATGTCATTCACCGGGAAAAAGCTCAGTTCTTCGTCGATGAAGAAGTTTGATTCCCCCCCTTTTGTTTTAGTTGAAAATCAGCGACGGTTCCTTTACTCGGCGTTTCTGTGTGTACGTGTGTGTGGGAAGAAATACACAACCGTCGGATAGATGCACTAAAATAATACGCGCATCTCCCCCGGATCGCTTTCAGGATGTTGAGGAGGGAGTGGCGAGGGGTGGGGGGGTTGTTGGGGTCGGGCCTCCGAAGGGAAGGTGGAACACCTCTTTATATTGATTTTGGCGCTTCCTTCAATCGAACGAGGCGGGGATCGAGTCACGTGACTCACCGAAATCATCGGCCGTGGGCAAACGTCGGGGGGGTTGAGGGGGTCTCGAAACCCCCTTCCTCTCGGCCCCCACACCTCCGCCTCCTCCTTGAATCGCTCGCCAGTCCGCATTCAATGGATCCACGATCGCTGCCCCGCCCCTTCCTCACATACTTTAAAAATAATGCCCTCTCCCTCGACTCTACTTCATCATTTTGCACCTTCAAGCTAGCAACCCCAAATGTTCTCTCTCCATTGTTTTCTTATCATACAGTACAAGAAGAAGATCATTTTAAAATCCTTGGAAATACATATTCGCATAAGTATGTGATGGCATCCCATTGCAAGGTGCCATAACGAGTGCTTCGTCTACAAGCTTCATTAATTCAAGCGAGAATTGAATGGAGGCAAGTAACTCAGGCTTAGATTAGAGCCTGATAATTTATCGCTACGGCGTAGTATAATAATCGTCCGTAAGAATTGATTAAAATGCGATTCTCACGCTCAGTTACCGTAAAATGATTTTTTAAAACGAAATTGGGCTTACTACGCTTCCTTGTAGGACTCCATTTTTGGCTTAGAAAATCAAACATCGCCAAAGACCTCCTTTGTCTGGACGAAGTCTGGCCTGATCTATAGAACTTTATTTAAACTTCCCGTCTCCTTTCTAGCTCCATATTACGAACCTCTCCCCCCCCCCCCCCCCTAGGCTGTTTTTCCACGTAAATCAAGCTAAATACTATGCAATTTCCTGCCGACCTATTGAGCAAAAATTAGCCGGCTAACATAAGGCTCTTTGAAAAGAAGCCTCCGTACGCGATGACCAAAATACGATCCTTATATGCCATCGCAGTAATAGTAAATCGGTTCAGTGGGAAAGAAATTAAAGTGGGCCTAGTACTCTTCCTTGAGGGACACCTTCTTTGGCCTAGAAAATCTAATCCTTTGTCTGGACGAAGCCTGCCCCGATCTATAGAACTTTATTTAAACATCCCGTCTCCTTTCTAGCTCCACATTATGTACCTCCCCCCCTTCCCCGCCCCTGGCTGTTCCTCCACGCGAACCGCATCGGGCTAAATACTATGCAACTTCCTGCCGATCTTCTCCCCCGCATTCTCTCTTTATCTCGCGCACGGATGTCCCCTTCCTCCCCGCCTGGAGCTCCCTCCCTCCACCCCACTCGCCATCCCCCATTGTCCTCCCATCAATTCCACCGCTCCTTTCTCTACATTCATCCCCCCCCACCCCACGCCCCCCGTCTCCCCGCTCATGTCCGCCCGCGGGGCACGCTTCCGTTTTGGCTTCCTGATCGCCGTCGTGCTCAATTCGTGGGGAGACCCAATGCACGTTCACACAACACCCCTTTCCCTCCGCAAAACTGTTTCGTTCGTTTAATAGGGAGTATGTGTGTGTGTGTGTGTGCAGCTTGCATTGGAAAAAAATTGCACACTACGGTGGTTTTGTGCGTTCGCCTCGCGGAAATGCACTCCGTAATGTGTTTGCATATTTAGGCTCGCCCACACTTCATTTTCCAGAGTCGGGAGTTTTCCGAAAATGAACGAAAAAAGCAGAGGGTTTGGTGAAGAATTCGTTTGCCCATATGCTTTTATTCCACGTGTTTCGTTTTCGCTTGAGCTTTTGTTTATTTCGGTCGCTAGCTCGCAAATATGTCGCCATTTTCCTCGCTGTTTTCCATTTCCTTTCTCTCTCTCTCCCTGCTTTCCTTGATCGTTTTGTCGATCGGGTGAAAAGAGTTTACGTGGAGGTATTTTCCTACCGTTATTTTCAAGCACAATTTTTTTAAAGCCCGGGTCGTTCCCACAAACTGAGAAAGCGCATAAAATTAAACCTCATGGATTACCCATAAAGAATTTGACTAATACAATTTGTAAAACTTTAAATATTTTTTTGTAACTGCGATGCAACCACCCAGATAAATCTTGTCTACCCACAATTTCCGGAAAAAGCCAAATTTTGCTTCATAAGATGGAACATTCCCATTGCCCTACTTTTCACCGTGGTAGTATTACTTTTTTCCAATCTTTCCTCAATCATACCCTCCAGTCCCTGTACTGGTTCACAATTCACAATACTCGAGACTGCCGTGAAGTCTCTATTTTCTTTCATTCAGCTCAATTCCCTTGTACCACTCTTGTCTCCGAGGTTACTACGATTCTTTTCTCGTCCATTCTAAGATGAATTCTCATTGCTTTCAGTTTTTTAATCACATTGTTGTATCTAGTTGAGACGGTTACGCTGGAGGCCTAGAAGACTAAGGCTAAGTGCAAATGCTTGATAGAATATAGGTGAAACTGCTGGCACTCAAGTAGATGAAGTGAAACTTCAGAAAGTATGGATTAGGTTTAATTTATCACGAACATTTGGAGCGCGATATTTTTGCATAAGTGCCTAGTGATTGTGTTCATTACGTACCTACATAGATGTACTGAAAATGATGGTTGTGAGAAAGAAAAGAGCTGTGGATTGTATCATCGTCATCCTCTCATCCCTGCTTTCCGTCACCATGGCAACGGATTGACTCGAGATGCTGCGCGGGAGGAGGAGGGGTATCAGTGGAGGGAGTGTAGGTCTCTACGAGGGAAGGGGGAGGGTCGCGGGGAGGGTAGGAGAAGTCTGCTGATACTACTCGTTCGAATACCGGTTTGGGCCCGTCCACCCCTTCCCCCCCCCCCTTAGGGGGGGCGGGTGATGGCCACTGGCACTCGGGAGGAGTCTTGGCGGAGATCAGCGTGGGGGGTAGGCGGGACCGGAAGGCCCAGTCGAGGGTGGACCTCTCCTCTCCAGATGAAAACAATTGAAGTCCTCATTTCGCACTCGCTTCTCGATTGCTGTCTCGTAGTTCCCTCGCTTTCATGTTCAGGGTTCAAAAATTCAATAGCGGTGGAATATGCACAGCCATTGAGCTGGAAAAATGGTTTAATATATTCCCCGCTATCATAGGGTCCCATGTCTTAAGAAATATCATATGGTTGTCATAAAAAATACGCATTATTAATTTCAAGAAAACATTGATAAAAATTATGATGGCCACCTAGGTTACTAAAGATAAGATCTCAGTGAAAAAAGAATTGATTAGAGTTAATGAGGAAATTGCAACTTATACTGAAGTTATAATACCTAACTATGACAGACGAAATTTTATATTTACGTAAATTAAACTAGTCCCTCACGGTATTCTCGTATTTATTTATTAGCATGCTTACGTTTATGCTGTGATATCTTACTCGAACTTAATTAAACGAGGAAAATTCAAGTGTAGCTCTACGGTCCGTGAAGTATTGATTATTAGATTCTTTCTAATTCTTCACTCCTGTTTATCGCTTTCACTCTTAGCATGTCCATTATCGAAGAAGACTTTATTCATAGCTCTCTGGTATTCCTTAATTGGATATGTCTTAATTCGAATTAAAGACCCAATCATTTAAGCAACTTCCTTCATTAAGTTAACGCTTAATGAAAGGAAGAAGAAGAATGGAATCGCATGTACCTCGGGTCACCTTGACTGATCCGTTGGCGTGCATAATAGCATCTTTTTCCGCAAGCATTCTTTCAATCACATAAACCTAATGGAAATTATAATACTTACTGTTATCTCTCGACCGTCTTCATCTACATTCTGCCCCAGTAAATCGCCTCAATAGGAGTATGGAGGGGTCTGTTAGGACACCAGCTGTTCACAAAAGAATAAGAAATAGGTAGACGTTAGAGCGATTAAAAACTGATTTGAAAACTGATTTCCATTTATCATTTAGTAACGTAATTTTTACGCTCGGGGAAAGAACGAATTCATATACCAATCCTTTAGGTAAAATATCTCTCTTATTTTATCGTCTCTGTCGGACCTGAAAATGTGGTGAGGTTTCAAAGTGATGCTCACCGTGTCGCTTTGAAGGATTGGGTTTTTAACTTCTCCAGCGCTATAAGCCAAGCGTGTAGCTTTCTGTTCGCTCGTAGCAGTTTTTGAGGAGTTGAGCAGTTTTTTTTCCGGAGGTAAGCAACCATTCCTCCAGCCAAGGGCGTATCCAGGATCAAAACTAGGGGGGGGGGGGGGGCAAGCCATGGTTGTTTTAAGTTGTAGGTATAATTTAAGTATGGAAGAGGTGACTGAAATCGACATTTTAAGGAACCTGTAACAGATATTTATAAGTTTTAAAATTATTTGCTTGAAAAAATATTATTTTACTTAAAGACATTTGCGATATTTGCTTACAGGGGGGGGGCAGCTGCCCCCTCCTGCCCCATTCTGGGTACGCGCACGCTTCCAGCATAACTATGTGTGAGCTAGGAGGATGGATAGATGTTCATTCTCCGAGCTACTGGAGACTGTGGTACGGCCGTCCTTGACCGGTTGTAAAAAAGAAGCTGTGCATTACTGGAACAACATGAATTCGCGTTGACCCACTTCGCTCATGCCGCGTTCGGAGTAAGCGATCAGACCGCTGGATCTTTATGCAGTTCCTCGGAGGAAGGCTTACGAAAGCCATGACTGATCATGTCTGGGAGTCCATTAGCTCTCGGCGTACTGGCGATTTGTGAATACGGTTAGAAATCGCCGCCCACCCTTGGTGTCCAGCGAACTGAATATGTTTCACAATTAGGGTGTCCGAGTCAAGTGCTCTTTTCCTCTGATTTACTTCTTAAAAATAGCCTCAGTAGAAAGTTAGTTATTTTAAACGTATCCATGCTGTGTCGTTTCTCTCAATGGATTACAAAAGCACCGCCTTTCCTGGATATATTTTATTAAATTTTACGGCAAAATAGGACGGTTAGTCCCTAACACACCTAAGTGTCTCAATCTTATCTGTGGTGTAGGTGTTTGGTCCACTTGTAAACTTTATTTTCGTTGAATTACCCTCTTCCCACCTATTTATTTGGACTTTTGAGTTTTTTTTGGCGTCTGCGGAGTAGAAAAATAATTTACTCTCCAACAACTTTGAAAAAAAAATTATAAATTTTTCAGTCCTAAAATTGACGTATTTTAGCATTCGCTTATTTATATATTTTTTCTCGGAGCCGATTTCATATCCCCTGGGAAGTAGCTCAAAGAGCCTACTTGTGCCTCACGCATCAGCCATTTCCTACCCACGTGGGGGCATGCCACTATTTCACACCGTTGCCTAGGATGAGTTCGCAGGCCTATTTGTAATGGCTTGACTAGCATAGTGTACATGTGATCGGATTGGGGAAACCCCAAGCTTTCGGTAGAGGTGGTGAGGAATTCAGCAGGTATTATTTGTCCTAGGGGAGAATGACCTCTCCCTTAGAAAGGCCCGACTTTACCCAAGGCCCCACCCAGCCAAGCCGGCAGCCATAAGGCCCTTCCCTCCCTTTATCCTTCTTCGCATTTTTACGAAGTACACCCTTCCCTCTTCTCTTCCATCTCTGCTCACACAAGGTTTAATGCCCTCTCTCTTCTGCTAGACCCCTAGGGTCCTCTTAGCGCGGCGAGGGCCCTTTCCGAGGCCCCCATTGTTAGCGGAGAGGGCATAAAATACGCGCCCATCCGACCGGTATTCCACGAAAAATGGTTCCGCTTTCGGGAAAGAGGATTGGCCCGGCCGTGAGTTGCGGCGGCCCGATGGGCACAACTTTTTCTCTCAGCGAAGTGCAACGGGTCATTAAAGGCCTAAAGGGTTTGCTTCCCCATTTAAGGCGAATTTCTCCATGGATTCCTTGAAATCGTCAAATTTTGACCGGGAGCACGTTTCTCGCCGACACGTGAGACATGTAGACTCTCAGGGGAAAAAGTCGCGGGATGCAATTGCAGCTCTCTTTAGGCTTCATCTAAATAATACCCAGCAAGTCACCTTAAGGGTGTTTTGCAAGAAGTGATCAATCAGCTACATGCTGCGCGCAATAGGATACTCACATGTACCATACGGTCAAAGAAATGTTATGCATACTAACAAAGCATACTTCCACATTCATGCAAAGGCCAAACTTGCCAACTGCACATGAAGAAAATCTGCCTATGAAGCTAGAAGGTGTAAAATATGCTGTTTCACTCCAAGTCAACTAATCTTTACGTAAGCTAAGCTGCTGAATAGATAAGATAGATGTGTGTGATTAGAAAATAAATGTTGCTCTGATAGGTAAAGTTGACATAGCTGATGCGTTGCTAATGATAAATTGATGATATTTGGAAGTTTTTAATGGATGCGAGTGACTTCATTGGCTAAAGGATAATTTTTTGATCATAATTCCTCTTGAGGAAAAATCGTTTATTATAATTTCCAGCCGTAATATATCCTTAAGCGTCATTCATCTGCTGTTCTTTCCGTACGTTGTTTCGTAATCCGGAGATACTTGCTGCCCCAAGATAAAAGATACCACGCAGAAGTATTTGGTTTTTTCACATATATAAATTTGAATTGATGATGTCTCCGAAGGATTCACCCCGGAGTTGAATTCAGCACTTAATAGTCAGTGGCCAAATGCTGGAGCCTCTATGCTACCATACTCCTCCGCAACATTATAATTATGGAATTTTCCATTTCATATCAATGTATGCTTGGTCGTTAACGTTTACGAATACTTTTCTCCATTCCCCATGTGCCCATATCCCCGTCTGTGTAGTGGTCAGTGACCCCGTGGCTCTCCACCCCCTACCTGGCCCTTGCTGCTTTTTGAAGGCCTTCGGGCGTTCATCTCACTTACCCTGCCTTTCACTCCAACACCGCTAATTGCTTCCCTAACTTAAGACACACACTCGTATGTGCCCGTAGTAAGTGCACTTCGATTTTTATGCCACTGGCCGTAGAGTGAGATCTTATCGGAGACTGCCATTATAAACCATACAATGCGTCTATGTTTTTCAGGAAAGAGATTGATCGTTTTCTCCGATGTATTTATCTAGTTGAAACTCAAGTAGCTGTTTGAGTACGTTTTTTTTCTTAAGCCGATTGAAAGGCAAAAATACACAAAAGGGAACATTATTCAATGCTCTTTTTTGTTGTTGGTCATGGTTAAACTTGATTCACCGTTTACAAATTTTTATAGCATTTCATCAAGCCGTTGATCGAAATCGATGAATCGAATGCATTGCATTCCTTATGAATTCGCATTTATGAGGCATTTATTTAGAATCACGTTCTTGCACTCATAATGTTACTCCTCAATCGAATGGATTTTATATATACCGCTTACACTTCATGGAGAAACGAGAAATCCTTTAAAATTTGACTAAAAAAGCGCATTTTCACGTTACATTAAAAATAGGACGTTTGAGTGAAATTTTCTTTCTCGCGAAAATTAAAAAAAAAGTTATTTAAAAAATTCGAGAGGTTTTAAATATAGAGACATGGTTCTTGCAGTTAGAAGTGAAATCAATGTTATGCGCCTGTCTAATACCAATAGTATTTGTCACCTTAGATTCAGGTATGGTAGAGCTCTCTCTAAAATTTCGTGGTAGTAAATTTTCTTTTTACACTCTCTTGTGTATTCCGGTGCAATGGTGCAAGTAGTTCCAGACGTCTTTGGAAATTGAAAAATATAAACAGGTTTTTGACAAATTCGAAATCAACAGCTGTCTCCGGGAAATATTTTAGGGCCCCAAAAGTTATTTACTGCCTCTTTCTAAACGCAACATCCTCCGTTAAACCATTCGCTTCGTCCCGAAAATAGCTGCAGTAGGGAGTGAGGGACATGGATGGTCCCTTTCTCAACGGTTTGGAAGCCTTTTCCCAGCCATTTGAGGCCAGCTTTTTTCATCCGCGCTTGGGGTCAGCTACCGGTTGTTTGGGAAACCAGAGATGGCCGAAAGTGACCATTCCTTGCCGTTCCTCCTCTTGTCTACGAAAATTTCGCTTTCCCGTTGCTAGTCTCCACCCGAAGTCCCAAAAGCCAAACGAGTGAAGGTTCACTGTGTTTTCAACTTAAAGACTGCATAATCTCTCCCCAAACTCCCGCACCTTTCACTTCTCCCGCGTTGCAGCGTGTCGACCACCGGGGCGGACGGAATGAATCTTTCTTTTGTTTGTATCTCCTCCCGAGTGGGTCCCGTAATAGCCAGAAGTTTGAGAAGCTTTCCCGGGAAAAGGGAGATAATTTTGGCGAAAAGGAAATTCCTCAAATCCACTGCGGTCTCGACAAAACTAACAGCTCGGGTCCTATTACTAGGCTTTCATTCTCCCCTCTCGTTACTACCGACAACTGTCGTAGTTTCACGGAATATTGGGAACTAAGTACTTGAAAATGACCTCTTGAGGTTGAAATATGTCGTACCGAGAATAAATAAATCCGTGGAAGAAAACGAAGTCGTTTTATCATTTGTGAAAAGTTTTCATTGCCAAATGAAAATCTATTTGCATACAATATTTTATATTCTTTGGTTTTTTAACCTCAATCAAAGAGCATTCTGTCACTATGTTCAATATGGATTTCTTCGCAAGTGCGAATTTATAAATACTGCACCAGACGAGTGGAATATTTATATTTTTCCTTCTTTCGAACGACTTTTAATGAGCCTTATACCTTTGCCCATGTTTATAGCTGAGAAATAAGACCATATCGTACAGAAAATCAGTTTTCAAGAGACGGAATTCCAACACTTAACAATATTTTTATCTTCCATTCGTCCAGTTGGGGTAAATTAAAATTGATAAATAGCTTATCACCTATAATTCTTCCTCGGACGCTCATGCACAATGTCACTCGATGTGTAATTGCAAATTTATTATTCATGGAATTTCCTCAAACTGACTTCATGGGATTGAAAATACTTTCCATGTTTTTTTGAAGCAGTTAATATATCTTCACTAATTACGCGAGACACATGCATATGTAGATCAACTTCGTCGTACATTCGCCTGGGGTTGAGTTAAAAGCGGAGCGGCGCTATCTTATCGGTCGAATCATCAGATTGATCCGCGTCGTACCGCGACGTGGCTGAATAGATCCTGACGGCCTGCTCGCGGCAATTTGCATGTCCTCGCCGTGGGACACAGCCTATCCTTGAGCGTTGCCAAGCGTCTGGGTAATTTATTTAAAACAGCCGCCGGGACGACCGGCCAGTATCACACGGGTAAGGCAATGGAATGGCGTTCTCATTTGGAGGGGCAGTGAGACGGGACTATAGTTAGGCCAGTCTATCACGCATCCGTCCTCGCCACGTCTTGTGGGATTGGTCCATCGTTCTCATCGCCCCATCGCATCCAGTTCCGTGTCTAACTCATCCCGGTCTCTAGACATGTCCTCACTCGTTATTCCAGCTATTTACACCCTGTTTTCTCTCTCGCGACGCTTGATCAATCGATGTGCATCAAAATCGGTCGCCTTTGTCCTCTAAAAATTCCCCAATAATCTCTTTTTGTCACTCGATGCCATATTATTTCTTTAGCTTATTTATTTCTGGGAATAATTGCTGCAGATGCTAAGCCAAATTGATTTCTTCTACCAAATTATAAATTTTGAGAATGGTTTCTGTCGTCAGTCAGGGGAAGGATTGTAAAATTCATGATGAGAGAAACATTATCCACACTGCTCACTAGTAACACGACCCAGAGTTTGCCTTAACAGTGCCATCTTCTTCACACTACTCTCTGCCCAGAAAATGACACTGAGTTGCCGAAACCCGAGGCAGTTTTTGTACATTACTATTATTAGTATTACCATACCAAACTATGATTTATAATCGTAGTGGTAACTGAGTGGATGCATCGGGAGGTTTCTATAATTGATCACATATATATTTACTAAAATATGTTTTTAAGACTGTGGAACAGTATTATCTTCAGTTTTTGTAATTATATTGCTTGCAGGAATGCATAAGAATATTTTATTGCCTGTTAGTATGCCTTTTCCATCTTAAATACTTTTTAAATTATTTTTAAGATTTTTTAAATTATCGCGTACGAACCGTTAAATTGATATATCGCTATATTTGTCTTCCTAAAATGACTTTATTTTAATACATAGACGTGCAATTTTCTAATTTATTATTATATCTAAATTAAATGCATTTCTATTGTAATCTGATCGAATTTAAATGCGTTAAGTAGGCCCATCCACTTGGTTACTGGCATTGCTCCTATTCATTGGAGACTATTAGGAGAATTATTTCGTCAAGAAATTGCTTCGTTCAGAGTAGACTGACCATGGTGTTTAAATAACTATTTTTTTCAATGTTCTAAGATATCAATTTTATTTGCTCTCTCTCACTCCCCCTTTGATAAAGACGAAATGTGACGAAAGGTATGAGATAAGGCAACCGTATCCTGTAGAGTGGGGTGAATTTCTCGTGGCTACTCTTCTTCGTTTCTCGATAATGACACTTTTAGACTCGTCCCCATAATAGGCGTGGTTCGTTCACCTTTTCCTCGGATAGTAGCCAAAGCTATGCCGGACCCCTCTAACCCCCCCCCCCTCTACAACAACCAGAAAGGGATAGGAGTGAGGGGTCCAAGATTTATTTTTCACATACCATGTTGCAATTGAAGGGTGTTTGTCGCTGGTCCTTTTTTTCAACACTCTGTCGCCCGTACCTAGGCCTGGAGTCCGCCCGTATTCTCACCCCCTCCCTAGCCAAAAAGCCCGGGGGTAATATAAAATGCACCCCTGTCCGAAAAACATTCTCGCCTTCCCCACCTTTCAGTTTCCCATCCTCTTCCCTCTTCAATTGTTGTAGCACTGCGGCCCTTAAATGCTCTCCGCTCCCCCTGGGACGCCGATAGCCACCGCTCCCGCTAAACGATTCCCTTCCCATTTCCCCCGCACCTCACCTTTTCGCCCTCATGCCGCTGATTTTACACGGTAAATCCAGCAAAACGGGGTTTATGGGGGATGATATAACCGGTTCATCACTTTCCACACTCGGGTGACTTACTCCCGACCATTATTTGATTGAAAAAATATAAGTTGTTGCAGTATTAATCCCTCGAAAATAAATTCTATTCTTCTACTTGAGATAAAGGCTGAATTATGCTCTCTTAAAGGTTCATGTTATTGAATTATTGCTGACTAATCTTCAGGCCATTATTTGATTGCAAAAGTGTAAGTTGTTGTAGTATTCATCCCTCGAAAATAAATTCTATATCTATGCTCAAGATAAAGGTTGAATTAAGTTCTCATTTCAGTACAGATTTTTTTTTTAAATCTAGGTAGCAAGTCTAAAGCTAAACCCCTGAGAATTTTGGAATAATTCCCTTTTTTGAAGTGGTGTAGTATTTATTCCACTCGTATATTCAATGCCTTTTCCAACGAAAAATGATATTCCTCAAGTGGAGTGTGAAGGTCTAGTGGGTAGAGCACTTGGCTGCTGATCGAGGCGTTCCGAGTTCAAACCCGGGTGAGGCCTTCGGATGCCCCATATAAAAAATTCGCGGTGGCCCTGGGAATGGGAGGTTCACACGCCAAGTCTGGGGTGAGTTCTACCCTCACCTAACCAAACCAACCTTCGGGTGGAATACTGAGTTTGTGAGCTGCTATTCCACGCTTCGGCTCTATACAGTGTTAATATTCAAGGAGGCAGCATTTCTGTAGGTTTAACGGAATCGCCCTCTGCCTCCTCAATGATCACATTCTTACACCTTTTGCTTCCGCTGTTGGGACACCGCAGGGCCCGTAAACGCCCATCATAGTCCTGCGTGAGATGCCTCTTGCCACCTCGAGACCACTCTCCCTTTAGATCGCCTGGGTTTGACTCCTGGGCCCGATGAGAATCCACCCTTATGAATGCATACAGTGAGGGTCTTTCGACCCGCACCATCGTTCATCCCTTAAAAAACCACACTCTTTGCGCCCCGACGCGAGAAACAAACCTGTTCATAACCGCCTCTTTCCCACTCGGCTCCACCCCTCAATAACTATTCAACCAGAAACCCCCCTCGGGGGGATCACCTATGAAAAAACCTCCCTTTCAAACTCATGTATATTTGTATGTGCCAATCCGGCCTCCAGTCCTCATATCCTCTCCAATGCATTTCAAGTCGTCTGTCCCTCCCTCCCCTACCAATACTCCGTGGTCCTCCCAGGGTTTTTGGCACCTTTACATATTTTTCCCCGTTCCCAGGATGCTCCACGGCCCCTAATGCCCGCAAGGCACAGGTTGCGATGCTATGCGGGGCGTATGCTCTCGCCACGTTTCACGATATCTTTCGTAAGGATTTCACTGAGGGAACTGTCAACTATTATACTTTCTGCTTCCGTATAATATTTGAGGTAACATGTTTTCTAAATGATAGTATCAATATGGAAGAAACGATATTTATTATCATGAATTAAATATTGTGTGGAAGCACCATGGTATGCTAATTTTTCTTTCGTAAAACTCTTCTGGTGGATTTAGTATTTCTCTTGCCTCTACCTCTCGCAAGAAATTTTCTGATTAGGAGGTGATGTGTTCTGTAGCCATTTCCGTACGTCGCATACCATCTCCATAAGTGTCCCATTCATACTTAAATAAATAAAAGATCGTAGCACTTTTCCACAAGATTTTTTAATGCGTACAACGCTCACTGAGCCATCATCTGGTACAAGACTGGTTTTTCGATGATACTGTTTTATTTTAATATTTCAATTCTATATCATTCTCGAAGTTAATCATTTCTCTGATGGGCATCTATCGAATAATTTGGACCCTCGTAAAAATTTATTCCTCTATTCTCCCTTTTAAAGTTTTCTATGACAACTATTTCGCTTTTCCGTGACTCTCTTGTTGCTCATCTTGAGTCTTCATCTTCTTTCTTGCCCGTTTCCTTTAATATTTTCTGCTGATAGGTTCTTCATGGATTTTTCCTCTTCCTCATGACTTTTTTCGGAAGAAAAATTAAATTCATACAATACCCTCTAAATATCGTTGGCATTTAGCTTACACAGTATCCTTAGCTGCCTGTGATAGGGGCCAAACTATTGATTTGACTATGTGTGCATTGGCATAGTATGTAGCGTCGTGTATCGCGAGTGGCGTCGTTCATCCATGCGATATTTTTTTTGCATTTTTGCCACTTTCCCAATGCCCCAACCTATAATCCGAACTAACTAACCATCACTGGGCCATTTCGCTCCCTCCTTTTCATCTCAACCATTCGCAGCTTGAAGTAAAAGGATTTCTCCTCTCTTCACAATGGCCCCTACCACTTCTCCTTGCACGCGGCCTGCGAAAGGCATCTCTCTTCTTTTTTTTTCAAATCTTTCTTTCGTGCTTGTGTTCGTTGGACCTTTTGCGGGCCAAACGTTGCGTTTTGTGTCCCGTCGTGTGTTGGCCTCACAAGGCACCTCCAGGGTCCTGCAGCATTGCCGAGGGGGAATCCTCCACAGCCAAAACACGCACGTCTCTTAAGGTTCCTCGGTATTTCCCTCCTCATCTCCGGGAACCTCGTGTGCCCCACGGGAAGACCTTCCCGTCTGCGAGGCAAGTCTCACACCACGATCTCCATTCCACCAGTTTAAGCGCATACAAAAATGGCCCCTCTTCGCGTTTGAAAGCAGCGGAGGAGAAAAATAAAAGGTTTCTTCGTCTCTTTCTTCTTCCTTTATTCCTCTTTCCTTTTCGTACTCCTCCAGGCCCGCAAGCGGTGTGCCCCATACCCCGTCATTGCGTTTCTAAACTCTCCTATCCTTTTCTCTCCGGGGGTAGGGGAAGATTTTCCCGAACTTAAAAGGCTAGATTCCATCCACGTCGTGCGTGATTTTCCGTGCACACGCTCGTGGAAATTGTGAAAAGAGAGGGAAGGTTTCGCTCGCGGTGGTCCTCCTCCGTTCTATTCCTCTTTTTTTCTTGTTTTTTCTTGTTTTGTACCCCCATTCCCCATCCACAACTCACCATGTGGTAACATTGAATGTTTATTGGGCTTCCACCCGGGTTAAAAACCCCATCATCGCCAACGTTTCGAAAGGCCGTTCTACACGGGGCACGGAATTGCGCAGGTTAGAGCTGCATTTATTTCTAAAATGGCGCGGAATTGCGCGATTGCATGAACGAAATTAGAACAGGGGCTATTTTGACGTCTCGCATCCACGCATTCTCGCATGTGTTCTAGCAATTCACCGCTTTACACGACGCAATTTTGATTGCGCCTTCGCACGTACATCAGATTGCGCAATTCCGTGTACCGTGTAAAACGGCCTGAAGGGTGTGTTGTTAATCGTCTTCAGAGTTTAAGACGGGCTTTCAAGACCCCGGATACGTTATCAAAATTTCGTTAGCCGCTTCGCTAAAAGTCGCTAAACGAGAATGAAGAAAACTATTCATCGATTGCCATTCCTTCCAATAGGCTATCGACACTAGGATGCCGTTAAATCCCGTTTACGAATTAGAGTAAGCCCCCACACGGCAGTCTGAACTGGCCTGGTCAGGGCTGCCCTAAATATGATGAGCAAGGTACTCTTATATACGCTGGCGACGATGAAGTTTTGAACACGAGTGGAACATCCAATGTTCCATTCATCAGGAGAGAGTCTCTACATATACCACCGTATTTTTTCCTTCGTTTTATGCTTCCCAAAATAGGTGGAAATTTTTTTCTGCAGCAATGTTTATGTTTAAACTCAAGGGATTATACTCATTCAAAGATAGTCAAGCCTATCGGATTAATCTGTGCCTATTTCGACGCTTGCACCATTATTCTAACATGATTCATTATTTTTGACGGATTTGTGTGTGTATTCTAAAGCCATCGTAAGATGTAGCGACCAAGATAAGCTTCCAAAGTAGCATGTATGTGTTCTGTCAGTTAACATACTTGCTTCTCAACAGAATTGAAGCCAAAGCTTTATATTCTTTGAAGTTAGATGATTAAATCCGGTATTTTATGCATCTAGCATTAATTC
Source organism: Ischnura elegans (assembly GCF_921293095.1). Lineage (NCBI taxonomy): Eukaryota > Metazoa > Arthropoda > Insecta > Odonata > Coenagrionidae > Ischnura > Ischnura elegans. The sequence goes on along the minus strand of NC_060256.1, from coordinate 82,011,240 downwards.
ATCTCATTAGATAGTATAAGCATTATCTCCGCCTTCAACTGTTCAGTTAATCGTAGGAAATTTACGAAATCGTAGGTGATTTATTTGATGATTTTAGCGTAAAACCTACATTAAATATTGAAAAATCACAAAGTAATGCCTGTTGATTGGATTGTAGATGTAATCTAGTAATCCGCAATTTATTGTGAAAATTCCAGTGAAGGATTTATCGAGCAATGGACTATTTTTATTTAATTTTATTGTATGCATTCATTATTTGCAAGTGTGAATGTTGTCGGAATTGATAAATCCATTCGAATATGCCGAGTCATGCATTTTTTAAGGCTGGTTAATATTTTTATTGGCACGATAAAAAATTCTCAGTCGATAAATATGAGCATCAATATTTTGATCCAATTTTAAATGTTTGATGATTCCTGGTCGTAAAAAAAAAGCGATAATGGAATGTAAAACAATTTAGACGCATTACACAGTCTGTTTGAAGCCAGATGTTTGAAAAAATATAAAATAACATGGACTCCGATGCACAATAGCTGTTTTTAATATTTTCAGTATTCTGGCAAGGCATTGTTATCCGCAAAATATAGCATGATGCACTCTACTCATCTTATCTTTATGAATAACGTGCTTATTAACATTTTTATGGAGATATATTCCTTTGCCAAAATTAAGTGAATAATTTTCCGGCAAAAATGCGTCGTAAGTTTCTTATTTCCTCTACAGGGTCTAGTTTATACTGGAAAGATAAGTGCAAGTTTCCTATTTGGTTTTTGCACCCATATGCCTACGCATACTCCATTCCGGATACGACTTCAGTCAAATGGGGAAATCTCCTTATATATGTGATTCGTGCGGAAATCTTCCCGGATACAATTAAACACCACTCCAACCGGTTAATGTGGATGTACACATGAGGTGCTAGGGTGTGGATCCACTCCTGAAGGGTACACATCACGCCGTACCCCTTTTTACGCGTCCCAGGAGACATGTGTGGGCACGAACCGGGGGTAGCTGCAGCACCCCTTCACCTCGCTCCACCCCACCCCCACTTTACCCCTTCCCCCGAGTCCCTAGGGTATCGTGTTTTTGTGCGTAGGTGAGCGGTGGAAAATAGGATTAAGTAATCCCTTTCTAAAAACAACCCCCCCCCCCATTCCCATCCATACTCAAATTACCCCTTCGACCAGTAACCCCTTGTAATACTCCCTTGTTCATTCCCCAGCTTCCGCACTGTTTTCTCCCTTAAGAGACGCGCTGGACCAGAATGGGGGTAGTGAAGTGTACAGGGGGGGGGGGGTTTGGCTAGCTTGCGCAGGGGGGGGTCCGCTCTGAGCTTGGACGCCTGTTGGGGGTTGTATCTGTATGTCGGGGAGGGTGGTTGGTATTGAGTCTCTTTGTCGTCGGTTGTACTCGCTCACACGGGCCTTGTGTGGTTTGGGCAGCCAGTCACGTTTCATAATGCCCGCTCGCACGTGGTCAATGCCAGGTACGCATAACCAATCACACACGGCGCTCCAATTGAAACGGGTCTTGATGCAAAGGGGAAAATGTTATTTATTTCTGTTTCGCATACCCCTCCTCCTTCTCCCGAAAAAAGCTCGCGGATACCGCGGCAATTTTTCCGTGTGCCCACGTCATATTTTTTTTTCATCCTCGCCAACGGATTGAAATTTGCGGAATTTCTTCTTTTTTTTTCTCTCTCTCCAAACTTTTCCATATTTCCATTCCTTTTCCACGGGCCCTATACCGTTTCTCCACCGTACTCCTCCCGCCTCCCACAATAGCACGCCCGCAAAAAAACTGAAAAAAGCGTTTTTTTTTTAGTCGAGGGTGCGAGCGTGATGTGGAATAGAGCCCTCCCGTTTTTTCAATTAGTGAGGCCTGGGAAAAAAATAATAATTGACGGTTTGAAACTAACTCGTTGCGTCACATGTGACGGATTCAAATATCGGTGGCCGCTTGATTCTTTTGTTTATCCCAGAGTGATTTTTTTGCTCCGTGGCATCCCTCTCTCTCCTCTCTCTCTCTCTCGAAAACAAAAAAACAGCGCGGAGGCGTCTCTTTTGACGTTGATGCTTTAAATATTTTCGCCCCAATTGCATATCATGATGCCACCGTCCGTGTTGTGTGCTCCGTGTATTCAAAATTCCAACGCCTCAGATTTCGATGCCATCAGTGAAAGTTTTTGGGCATGTTCGACATTCTGTAATTTGAATATAAATAAAATATTGGATTAATAATAACGAGTGGGCGCAGGGATGACTTGAATTTGTTGACCCCCACGTACAAATTTTTCCCTTTCGATTCCTCAACTGTGCGGATCTATTTCGAAGTTTCATTTATTTCAGGCGATTGGAAAATTTATTTTTCTTCCCGTTCATGAATTGAATTCGTTCGAGTTCCATGACGAACGGTTCTGAAAAAAAATGTGTTCACCTAATGCTGTTTGATTGCCATTGTAGATAATGTAATGGTAACTTTTGTTGGCACTTGATTTTGGTAGCTTGCTAAGATTGTCAGAGTGATTGTGGCAACAAATTCGACTGCTGATCGTTTAAAAAGGTCCAGCGACTGTACTCAGGAGATTTAGAATGGGGTCTTGAGTTAACTGAAGCGGTAATATCCTTTAAGGCATACAGAGTAATGATAGAGGATAGCGAATGGGATTTCTTCATTGATATTTGATTCAGAGCGTAGGGTAGGGGCCGAAGAAATCATAAAAGATTGAAATTAATAGGTTTAGATTTTTCGATGAACATAACATTTTTAAAACATCAAATTGAGGTACAGAGCACCAAATGTGTGGAATTAATTTGCTACTGAAATTTTCCATGGAGAATTTGAAGTACCTTAGCTAGAAATGGAAGTGATAAATTCGAGTAAATTTACATCTAGGTCTGACTACGGCATAGATAATAAGTGAAATTCCAAAAGGAAAAAGAAATAAACATTGGAAAGCGCAACGTGCTACGAAACTTTTGATGGGTTCGGACACCACAATATAAAGGGTTTTCAGTACTCGGGAGGCTTAGAACTATTGTTCAGTAAGAATTTGCTTGTCATAGACAATCAAATTATGTGATATGGAATACGATTTTGATTTTTTCTTCCTCATAGTGAAAAAATAAATTTATTTCAATTTAAATTATCTCTTACTGCCTCTTTCTCCTTCTATTTTTACTGATTTATCTAGAAACGTCTCCACGAAGGGCGAATTTGCTTCGCATCAAGCCTGGGAACGCTATATCTCGAACACATGCTAGTGATGTGGGCTACTTGTAGCGATTGTCGGCACACGTATCCATAGCATCTCTGTACAACCTTGCATCCTATTGGCAGTCATGAACGAGCTTTCGTTTTAATCCGTATAACTCCTGTTCACCGTACTTCCTCTTTCCGTTCAGTTGCAAACTCCCACACCCCTACGACTTGCCTCATGTTTCATATCCCTCGCATGCATAACAGAAGCACGGCGGGATATGAAAGGGAAGAGGGCGCTGTAGTAGCATTGCCGCGGGATTTTTAATTCATTTTTGCGCCGCAGGGGCAATGGCGCATGCGATTAGCAGCAGAACTCCCCCACCTCGCTCCCGATGCAAGCGCCATAGAATCCATACCGACCCAACGACTACCAGCAGGCCTTATTCGTATGGGCCTCTGTTCAGGCTTGATGTAAAACACACCTCTGCCCCCCCCCTCCCGAATCCCGCCCCTCAAAACCTCATCAACAATGTGTTCACAAGTGTGTTTTGAAACGGATGCGACGCTGCGAAGTCCTCTCGGTACATCCACCCTTTCCCTCTCCCCCCGGCCCTGAATTCGCTCCCCTCCCCCTGCTTTCCTCTTTTTCCGCATCCCGTGCCGCTCATTTAAACCTTTTCTGCAGCCTCTCATCGTTTTGACTAACTTTACAGCGGTGGCAGTGCGTCGCAATGAAAATTTTAGCGTGGGATAATTTGTTTCTTCCAACGGTATAGAGCAACTAATTGGTTCGAGTGAAATCGTCCGAAAACAGGAAAATTCGAATGCCGATTAAAGTTGTAAAATAAAAGTATCTCTGAAACGGACTAAGAACGCCTTTCCTAGCCCTCGGAGGACTTAAACTTATTATTCTCCCAGCAGATGATTGCCAAGTCAATCGAAATCATTGTAGAGAATTACATTTTCCATCTTTTATTTACAGTCGGATTTCCCTGGCTTCGGTTATTTTAATTTGTTTATTTTTGTATTGCCTCACCGCCGAAAACAGCAATATAACAATGTTTGCCCTTGTACAACGGGGTTTTCATAAAATTTAACAATTTTACGTATGAGAACATTCATGACCTGGATTGAAGCAACCGGCCCCGGCGGGACTCGATCCCCTGACCTTCGATTTGGCAGGAGAGGGCTATAGCCCACCGCTTCCGAGGCCGGCAAAAAATTCTATTGTAAGATACCATGACATGATATGTCACGTTTGTTCTCTACATTTCTTTTTTTAATATGCACGCAAGTGTTCCAATTATTCCCATCTCGCAGTAAACGAGCAAAAACAAACTGGTACAACTCGCCCGGAGTGGGACTCGAACTCCCGGCCTTCAGTTCAGCTAGAGGAGACTTAACTCAACCCTTTATAACCCAATGTTGCTTCTAAGCAATATCAAACATGTTAAAAATTTCAGCTCTATTTAGGAGATATCTAAACTAAATATTATTTTGTAATGTAAATTTTAATGACGGAATATTTAGCTGCCAGGATAACAATCATTGAGTGTAAAATTTTCAAGTTTTCATGATGAAAAGTCTTGAAATTTGATTTCTCCTAGAATCAGCTCTGGGTTAGAAGGGTTAAGAATACACCGACATCGGCTCACCAGGGAAATCTTGATGAAAATTTCCCCACGCATAATGAAATTTATCCCATTACCCTCTATTCGTACCCACCAAAGTTAAATCTCTCATTATCATCCCCATTCATAAAAATATCCGGATATATTCACCTCACAACGCTGCCTATGTTTTAAAATACTATAATATGGTATTATTAATAATATGGTATTTGGACTTTGATGTCCATTTTCAATTTATGGGATGTATTCGATTTGCAATCCTAAATTCTAATGAGGTGGGAAAAAATAATGCTCGTGGGCTTTCTTAATTTTTATGCATGCTAGTGAACCTTGTATGTTTGTATAACCGGTTTTGACTTTTTTTGGGAAATTAGAAAACAGTTTCAAACAGGAATAAGTTTTTCGTGTGATCAATGTGTGCATTGCGCATAAAATTCTAGCTATATGCTTCCAGATTCGTGCAATAGCTTCAAAATAATCATTGTAGAGCTTAGGTTGGAGGGGATGTTATCCTTTGACAAAATTTTTCTCTGTCATACCCTATTCAGCCTGTTAAATTCGTCTAGCTCGTCACAATCGTACGGAAACTCCCAAAAACATTAACTTCTGCTATGATTCACCCATTTCTTCTCCCACATCCCTCGCAAACATGAACGGAAAACTCGTGTGCCCCCGAGCAGGTTACCACCACCCCTCGTGACCTCTCAACGCCCCCCCCCACCCTCCCATTTTGCCACCAGCCGCTGGTGAGTGTAAAGCGAAGCAGGGTGTGTTTTGATCCACCCACCCTTATGCACGTAGCAGCACCCACATCCATACAAGCGAGGCAACAAGAGAGTTCGGCTCATCCGTTTCCGGATTGGAACAAAAAGGGACTCTGTGCGGGCGCAACGCACGCACTTGTTCGTTCGTGCGTTCGCCATTGCACCCCTTTTCAGTGCTTTTCGAAAAAAAAGCGGACCAATCCCGCGTGATGACGGGAAGCCCGAACGATCCCACTCCCACAAGCGGACGGACGGGCCAATGCATTCCTCTTTCTATCTGCCATACACCTACGTTTCCACACGAAAACCATCCCCCCCCCCTCCCCCCGGACCACCACTTTCCCCTCCACACACACCCTCCTCCCCACCCTGCATACACTCTATTTTCCGAAATGCGCCCGCTGATTCTCATTTGTCGGCCGCCCGGCGGAGCGCGATGCTTTTTTGTTTTATTTTTCCCGCCCTTTTCCCCACACCACGTGTTTTGCTCAATTCTCTCTCTCACCCGCCGCATTCGACGCTTTATCCTTCCTCCCCCCACCCCCCCCCCCCCCCGAAACTCATCCCTCTTCCCCTCCCCCCCAACCACCCGCATGACTTTGCGAGACAAAAAGGCGATTTCCGCAAAAGCTGGGATGCATTCGCTTCAACCAGTGTTTTGAATGTGTATGTGATGCCCGCTGACCGGGTGGAGGGAAGGTACGGGGCATCGGGGAGGATTTTTTTTCCTGTGTAGGAAACGCGTGCTGGTCGCCCACTGGGTTTGGGTTATCAAAACGTTTCGCGGTGCTTTTGTTCCCAGCGAAAGCCACGGGACGGACGATTTGACGGACACGTTTGTGGGCTCGAGGCGGATGGAGTACCCATGACTCGCGAAGTGTCCACTATTGTCATTTTATTTTTTATTTCTCTGCATGCACCTTTCCGTTCTACTATATACTCTCGGCCGGAGTAATGGCCAGCGAGGTGCTTTGTGGGTAGGCTTTTCGGTGTGCCAGTCCCCCTTTGAAAACAGTGCACTTCGTAGGATGCGACGGATATGACTCTTGTTTACTTTCAACTGTGATAGTAAAAGGGCTTTTTCGTCATATTCATGTTCTTCTCTTACGACTGGCACAGGGTACACGACGAATGATGTATGTTCATGGATTGCCATTTCCTATTATGTCTCTGCTTATTAAGAATCTCCAGTGCGGTGGGAATAAATGGGAACGAACGGAAAGCTTTGCGAGTAGCTTAAGTTAGACCCGAGGGTAGAAAAGGTTTGGTAGATGACAAACTCTATCGGGGAGCTTGAGTCCATTTTCCTCGCACGATGAATGACATTCATGTTCCGTCCCTTCACCATCATAAAAGCATATCTTCGGAACTTAAGATGTAAAGTATAAGAAGTTATCTGTACTCGCAATGGAAAAATACACTCTGCTGCATTCTGCTACACACAGGCTGCTATCAAGTAGAAGAGTACCCTGCTAGCAGGTAGCACTTGTAATAAATAAGGTTTATTAATACCCTATCAAACGAAGGAAAATTTCCGACCATATTTTCATTCAATTTTGATAGGTGATTATTAAGAGAGGTTTCCCTGAGCACTGTGCCTAATGCATGCATTGGTAATCTCAGACGATGTAAAACTCCTATTCTCTCGTGTAGAAACTAGGTCCCTGTGACGTCGCGTGGAATGGCATCGTGTGGACAAATTTTTGTGGCGTGTTTTGCAAATGAAGTTAAAATTGACCATTAGCATTCATCTAAACTGGGATTTCTAAAACAAAATAAGTTGTATATTATGAATGCACTAATGGTGGGTAACGAATCGCAATCAATGCCTCTCCTTTTCTTTGATGAAGGAAACTAACCTATTGGCTGGTGGCGACGGTAGTGGATGCAGTTTGTGGTGGGGGCCACTCAACCTGGGTGGGAGGTTAAAAGTTAAGGGGAGGGGGGTGAAATCAGGGTGCGTATTAAAGCTCCCTCAACTGACACTTGACAGTCGTAATAAAACGCAGGGACGCGGCCCGTAAATTACTTTGCGGCGGACAGTGTGTGAAGCGTCTCTGTGTGGGCGAGATTCCCTTTTGCACGGTCCCCACCCACTACAACCCCACCCCGCAGATCTCCATCCCTCGCGACCGCTGCATTCTTGAACTCTCCCCCCATCTGACACTTCCATTGTTTTTAATCGTCCGCGTACCGATGGTCTCCACCGCCTCTCTAACTTTGGAATCTTTGCTTCTATTTTCCCCCGCCTGCGTCTAAGCTCGTGCCGTCAGCAAGGCTTTTGCGCTCACCCTTACTAGGTTACACAGCGGGATATGCGTATCAATGCGTTGCGTTCATAATAGTATGATTAATTTTTATTTTATCAAATATTTCCGTTCCTCTTTGAGCCTTCTAATGCTGGGAGTAGCTTTGTAAGGTATATCTACCGTGATCGCCTCCTTTTTCAGTCACTGATGTTTGTTTGTCGATCTATGATAAATTGAATTAAGCTTATTATGGCTAATTTCATGTGTATTAGATCGCTATACAATTACACATTTTTCATAACATAAGACTTCTTATAAATCTGCATTTAATTATGCTTTACTTACGTTTCAATAAATAAAAATGCATTCCTAGATACACATCCTAAATTCATTCTTTTAATTAATGATAGAGAGTTTGATGCTGCAGTCAACTCTTTCGGCGGTAAAAATATACTGCATTCAAAATGAGTGTGAAAGGTAAATTCTTTAGAGGAACTTTCAGCATATGTATGTAGCATTTCTTTTGCCTAGTTATACATGCATACCATGTTAATTAACTGCATCCTAAAATAATGTTTTAACGCTTACCTGATTTATTTACCGCCCTCTCTTTTCCCTCTTGCCCGGCCAAAAACGCTCTGACACTCTTGATTTGCATGCACTTTGAAATGCATCAAATGGGACCTCTCCTGCATTGGTGACATGCCAGTAACCCTTCCCTCAAACATGATGAGTGCTTTGAGGTGGAAAATAAAATCATTATTCAACGTATTCACTTTGGTGGTATATTTCACGGAGTGCCAGCTTTATTTGACAACTGTTAGAACTGAAACGTTTTGTTTCCTACCTATCACAAATCTAAACGCTGTATTTCAGCATTTCTGAGGCAGAGGAAATATAGTAGGATCTTGATTTTGAAAATCAATTTTCGCTCATAATTTGTTTATAAAACTACCTGTGAGCGAAGACTACTTAGTTTGCTTATTTGTAATGATGTGTACCTGAGTTTAATCCTGAATCAAACGGGGAGTATGTATGATAAGAATTCATCTATTTCCTCTTCCTAATCGTTCGGTTCTTTTTAAAAATGTTCGCTTCGGCTGTTTTATTCTGTCAAGTTTTTTTTGGGCTAGCGGTTGTCCCATATTTTGATTTTTGATAACCCCCTTTAATACTCAGCATAATTCAACAGACGCGATGCATCTATGGGTTGAGTACGTACTGAGTTTACAGAGCGGTCTTCGGATGTTTTATGCTGGCACAGCATGCAATATTAAAATCGAGCAATTTAAAAATATATATTCGTTCGTGATATTTATCCAATTTTTTTCTCATATTTATACATTTTTCTGCTGTATTTCAGTTTCATTTACGTTTCAAGCGCATGGAGGCGTCTCAGTACCTCCTCTACCCCCGGCCTTAATTACGCTTTGATGCCGCTGAAAATTATTTCTCTTAGAGCTGAATTTTTTACCCTCCCTTCACCGTGGTGTGACTTCGATGTCCAATTTATGACAGCTGATGCGTGCGCCGGACGTGGCGCTGTTAGCCGCGAAAAGATTAATGGACGCGGTCGCTGGGAAGGGCTCGAGGCTTTTTAAAGTTTGTGTCCGGGCGTCGATACACCAGCAGAGATGCTCCTTAAACCCGAGTTTCAGCCGCTGCGGACCATATTTGTGGCCATATTTACTGCGCTGAATCTGTTCTCCTGCGTGAGTTACGAATGTTACGTTTCTTAAACAAAGTAATCGGATGGATACACATGTGTCCAATTGTGTAAGGACTAGCTTTAATATTTGCCTAGCCGTTTGTTTAAACGGCGAAATATTTTTAAAGAGCAAGGGGTCCTTTATTTTGATAACGTACAACGTAGTTGGGATAAGACAATAAGGTAAAATGAGATGTTTTTAGATTAAATGCATGCATTACTTGTTGGGGTATTCTAACTATCACTAGTATGATAGGTTGGCTCGGCGCACTAATGTATGTATTTGATAATCTATACCTATGATTGAAAAATCACTGGTTAAAATTTTCAACTCACATTTTCGCACAATGGGGAACTTGCATGAATTTTTTTTATTTCACAGGCGGACAGAAAATTATTTTCTGAATACAACAAAGAAAACCGCATGTAAATCTGAGTTTTCCTTCGCGAGATATTTAATGATAAATATTACGAATTTTAAAGCGCGGGAAAAACTCCCTCACCCCCCAAGCCACTGCCGACGAAGCCTCGATGACGTCAAAGGTGCCTAAACATCACGCGAAGCTATTGTTGTGATTGTTTGTAATAGTTGCCAGCAGTTGTGAGAGCTTCGTTTGTTAGACGTGTTGATTATTTTATATTTAAAGATAAATATCCGACGATAGAGGCTTGGAAGCCCTCGTATTTTGCATTATTTATAATATTAATATCTGAGTAAGGGCATAAAATATAAAACTGGAGCAGTTAAACCAAAAATTTGATAATACCTAAATAACATCGTTGTAGGAGTCTGAGCCACGGCCATTGGAAAGGGGATACGTTAATTGTAAGTTGATGTTATCGACGGCATATCATTCATTTAAGTATGTAATTAGAACGATTTTGATGTTTACTAATGTCCGCTTAGCTTTTATATACAATAACTTCATCCGTTTATTCGTAGGTACCGGAGAATTCGTCGTTTAGGACTGTCTGTGCTTGTATTATGGGGTGAATTCCAGTCAATGCAACTTTTGCTCGCTGATTGGAGACATCTAGGAACATTTTTGTGCCAAAATAGTGTTATTTTCAACGTGACATCTCCCGTTAAGCTACTGCTAATACGAATTTAAGTATACCGGGACTAGCCACGGTGATAACTTTTACGGGAGTCACCCGCAATGCACAATTGTGCGAAAAATCCACAGAGAAAAAATCATTCGCCTTGACCGGGATCCCGGTCAAGGCGAATGATTTTTTCTCTGTGGATTTTTCGCACTACTGCTAATAATCACAGTGCCAGTGGTTGTAATGCACAAAGTTTGACAAGGTTGAAAAATATCGGCCATGAGTTATCAGTGTTCCATCGTGATTGAATTGTAAAAAGTGCTACTACGCTATCGATAAATGTCTAACAGTAGTGTAAAAATTGTCAGTGGCGTGCTAATCTCCGTTGTTCACCGTAGATATGACATTTCACGATCACGCTATTGAAATAAAAACTGTGTGTGAAGTTTATTATTCCATTATTTCAACGTATAGTAGTGAGAAATGTCACCTGTGTCACTTGTGTGGGATAATTTAAGGGTTTAAATCAGTGAATAAATAGTTGTATTCATCATAACGAGTTCTGTTATTGTAAGTTGTACGTGATGAATATAAGAATGTGATAGTGACATCCAGTTTTTGATAAGAGTATTTGCCTATTTCCCACTATATTATTATGGTATATGCTAGTATATTGTTTATGGATTTACCTATATTATTGAAATAGGTTGTAGCTTGTGTGTGTGTTGGCAGCGGAACCGATTCGCGATCTCACATGTGGATTGTGTGCAGACTGTTTTGCTGTGAATTCGTACCGTAGGACGGATAGGACTACCTTCTCCGTTAATCCGGCGTTGCCAAATTCAACAGCACAGCTTACTCTAATGTCAACAGCACAGCTTACGATCGTTATCCTCCAGTATTACAAGTTTCTTTTACAACTCGATTTGCCGCCGACGTATAGCAATAATTTGTCTTAACAAATTCCATGAGGGTCGTGGCATCAATTTTTGGTGTCCTAAAAATAGGCTGGTGTCCTAACACCCCATGCCACACGTCTTTTAGGCGGCTTGCGGGGTATTATGTAGATGTAGATGAATTTCAGGTGTACTATTCGAACGAGTGGCAACGTTATCATCCATTTTTCTGATAACCAAAACACACGAAGTGAAACGCTTGTACTTCATCATCCCGATGCCGCATTATTAATATCCCAAGTAATAATCTAGGCACAATAGCAATAGGAAAACTTTCCCAAGAATAACAGAACAAAATAAAGTGACGATGAGCGGCTAAATACTCCCTCAAAACAAATTTTACACCATGCGCTCAGCGTATTTCCCAACTCCCTACGGTTGTTTAGGCACCTATGACGTCACGCCTGGCCTCGGCAACGCTCGGGTGTCTTCGATCAGTGGTCGGCTCAGAGAAATTTTTCTCGATTTTAAATGTCATTTTTTTATTTCTTTTGATGTTGAATGGAGAAACTGAAGGTATTTTTGCGAGCTAATGTATCCATTTGATTATTCAAAATAGTTTTTAGAGCAATCTACGACCCATGCAAGTTCCTCATTTTCTAATTAAATTGCCTTTCCACATCTGTTTTCTTGGTGTGTAATGTAATACATTATGAATTGTTAAAAAAGCCTTTCGCTGTAATTCTAAATAAAGTATTACCCAGGAATTTATATTTCCTGCAGTAAAACTCAAAGTTATCCATGTCTTTTTTTTAATGACTATCATGGTAATTCGCGTTATGCAAATGCTAAATCTTTAATCCGTGACATCACTACTAAGCAGTAAAATCGCCAGGCTGAATAAAGAAACTCATGTATCTTTAAGGCGAAAATTTATAGGCTTTTTTATTAATCTCTTCTGGGCGTAATGAGTTTTATCTTAGATGACGGCATTTCAGACTCTAAAAATGACGTTATATTAAAAATTGAATGAATAGGATATATATTTGTTTCTTCTGTGCCTCTTCGAACAATTTAATTGAGCATCGTTCCTCATATGAATGCCGCAGCAAAGAATGGCTACTTCTTTGTTATTCTTTCGCGCAGTATAAATAATTTTATCCTTACCCATGAGAAGGATACTAATGTCGCTTAAGATGGAGCGATAACTCGGAATGTACATTTTATTCGAAATTAACATTGCGAGGCTAATTTATTGTCAGTGCCACTGTGGCACATCAATCAAAGCCGCGAATCAGCAAAAAACTTACTTATTTTCTTTTTCTCTTGGCCTTCATATAAGTAGGTATTCTGATTCAAAATTATGTGCGTAGACCTAGCACGATTTTTCATGTACCCAGATTTTTTAATACTCGCTACATCTCTGAAGGATTTATTTAAATTATTAATTGAAACGGTTAAATGTGTGGGTACCTCCATTTAATTTACATCCATATTCGTGCCAACAATTCATTAAGCATAGTGCTAGTCACTTTTGTAGGCGATATATGTATATCTTCTTCGAGCATGAGACGTGGATGACGGAGGTAGTTCCATGGTTACGATGCGTTTTTGTTGAGTTGCCATCTTATTAGATTTAAACAAACATCGCTGGTCATTATTTTAGCTCATGGGTCATATGAGAATTGAATCAAATTTGAAGGTTTGTTTTCTCAGTATTTGCTGCCACCCCGTCCCAAATATTACCAGATTACGTTCTTTTGGTTGTAACATCGCTTTATATCATGAACTATCGCCAAAATCCGGGCATTTTTGCTCTAACTGATCACCAGTATTTGGGACCGGCGAAGTTCGCCTGCAGTGCCCTACAGATGGACCGTTTCAAAGTGTCTCGAAATAATGATGTCAAACAATATGCAGCAAGCAATCAATCAAATTTCATTAGTTTCCGCCGTGAGCCGCCCCCGTTGAAAGGGCGCTGACCGCAACAATGAGGCCCCGCGCCTCCCATGATGCCTCACCGTCACTCTTCGTACTCGCTCCGTGATCCGTGCTCGTAATCACTCCTTTCGGTATCCTCCAGTAATTCACCCTCCCCAGCCGGGCCACTATACACGGAGCGGCCATTTTTTGTGCGCGCTTACGAACCCAGAATCACCTCACAATCCCGATTACCAGTTTTTCACCGAAAGGGAATATTTACTCGTTCCAAAGTCAGTGTGTCGCCCACAGTGATCATATTTTTTTTTCAGCCGTCAAAGACAGTCGTATCAAATTAAAGAGTAAAGGCCTGGCTACCAGAATATTTTCGTACGTGCTTAGCTTGAAAATGTCTACGTTAAAAGAGAGATGCCGTTCTACCCGAGTCGCGGAGTGATGAATCTCCAAATCAATGATTTTTCTAATCATCCACACTTATTAGGTTAATAATCTTGAACCATTCATTTGAACTAAGAGAATGAATTCTAAGGAGTGATAGTTGTTCGAAGAAAATGGTTTTAGCCTTTATGTGATGGAATTTTGGCATGTTTGAAGAAGATAACTGGCAAGTTTACACGACAAGAATTTTAATTCCGACCGTTTTCAATGTATTAAAACTTATCTTAGCTGAAACTCACGAAAAATTCATCGAATTTGGAGGAAAGGATTGACTGTTATCTTAAATCTGCTGAAAGTGACGTCAGCATTCTGAATTTCATGCTGTAGCTTCGGTAAAAACGCGTGTTATATACCGCGAATACATTTTCTATGCTCGTTGCCATTGAATTGGTGCTAGCGTGAGTAGAAATTTTTCTCGTAAAATCCCACGCGTTTCAGAAATGTTGAGATCATGGCTTACGTTTCCGCTAAACCTCTCGACCGCTGCCTTGCCATTATCATCACAATGATGGCTGTGCGGGAAAATTTCCGGCTCATTGGGATTTATGAGCCTCGTCCTAAACCTCGAGGAATCGCTGTTAATAACGAGGCCTAGAGCGAAATTCTGTCATCCTCCATCCTCGCCCGCTTTCCTCCGACATTCCTGGTTCTTCCATCGCCGCTCCACATCTACCCCAGGATCTTCTAGGTTTTATGCCGCGGTTTTTTTTATTCAGTGACCGAGAAGCATCCAGTGGGATTCCTTGTGTATTTATGTTCATAGTAAATACAAAGAAGAGCTCTCGGAGTGGTCGCGCATTGGTCACAAGCTGAGGTTTGCATAAAACCCCCAAAATCAATTTCGTCACGAAAAATGGAATGAGTTAGTTAAGTAAATACTTTTTGACAGATTTTATTTAAAAATCCTTCTAAAAAGCTTTAGGAAAAGACGGGACAGCCTTGTTGGTCGCATTATGAGGCATGATGGCCTGATGAAGACAATCGTAGAAGGACAGGTGGAAGGGAAGAAGGGCAAGGGATGGCCCCATATGAGTTACCTAGGACAAGTCACAAAGGATACTAAAAGAGAATAACTGAACCGCTATGAAAAGGCTAGCAGATAGAAAAGAGGAATGGAGAGCTGTGTCAAACCTATCTTAGGATTGTTGGCAAATGATGATGATGAGATTTTATTGAAATTAGAAAACTTCTCCTAAAGGCCGTAGCCAAAAAACATTTTCGGGGGTTGGTATAACTTTTATGGGGTTACGACTTAACTAAGACCATTTTTCATAAAAAATTCGGTGGGGGGGGGGGGGTTGTTGAACTCAGAGAAGACTCGCTTACTACTACATTACTCTCCTTGTTGGTTAGTGAAATTTAATGAAAATAAGATTTTTCAATCGAAATAAACAATATGTAAGCAAATACTATAGTCAGAATCATCCAATCAGACCGATATTGATCGGGGGTTCATCCGTTTAAATCTTACTCACTTATGAAGAAGCCAAAAACGATATTTTTAAATTTACTTTTAGATTGTATACTAACTACTAATCTTCCTCATTGGTCTTCTTCCATTTTTGCCGAGGTTCTTGTTCACTGAACCGATAGACGTCCAATGGTATGTCTCGTGTGTGTTTACGCACATGTGAGACGCAAGCGCTAGGACGTGTCTGAGTCCCTTCTGGAGACACGGCTTATTGGAGGACGTGATCGGCGGGCCATGAAGGAGATCCCTTTACTCTCGCGGCAGCTGTGACTATTGGTGCGTTGAAAGGGACAGCAGGGGCGGGCAAAAACGAAGACTGTTCTGAAATGGAGACGAATGGAAGTGATGAAAGGAAAAAAAAAGTTGAAGTCGGTAGTCCGCGGTGATATAGTTGCTTGAATTAGCATCACGCGTAATCCTTGGCCACGCTGACTTCATTTGAATGGAATGCCATCGTGAATGAAGTAGTGCGATTGTGTGATAGAATTCCTCAGCCCCTTAAGGTTACCATGGTATTAAGCGAAGTGAGTGTATTCCTCTGAATGCGCCCTTACTTATCGAAATTATTACTTCTCTGGCCAGCGATAGGCGTGTTGCAAAGTTTCTTTGTATTGCCGATATGCTGGACAAATAATTTGTAGGGAACCTTACTGTTGTCGTGTAAAAAATACTTTCGTCAAACATTGGTTTTACACTATCATCCATATTATTTAATAGACTAGGGGAAATTCTCTCTTCACTAAGCAGTAAACTGAATTTATAAGGAATACATTCACGTTGGTAGAAGCTCTGGTGGTAAGTTTTGGTTTAATTTTGTGTCAAAACACAGTAAAAAGTTTTGAATAGAGCATAAAATTATCAAATTCAACGTTAACTAAAAACCCTGTTGCCGTTTCTTGGCTTAAAACGTTTTAGCTTATAGCTTAATGTATTTCCACAAAGTGTTGACGTCATTATTTATTTTATAACGAATTTCTTTCCTTTTACTTACAGATACGGCAAGAGAAACCTTACTACATTGCTGATCCTGAGGTCGACTCCCTTGTAAGTATTCCTTCTTTTACTTCTTCTCGAGCTCTTCAAACATTTCTTGCTGCATGGTAGGAACAATGCAGTTGCAAAATACACACTAAATTCCACTTATTTGTTGGATTTTCTCCTTACTTGTACTTACGGTTAACTATAAGTAATAAAATAATGGTACACAAGTAAATAAATTCAAGACAAAATGTAAAATTTACGAGAAGGAGAAGAAATAAATGGAGACAGGTCGTAGAAAAGTTACATAATGAGAGATGAATGGTTTAATATGGTGGGAAGATGTTCAGGAGGAATTATTTTAAGTGCGAATAAATTAATGAAGTAAGTACAAAGAATGTGGAGGACATGGTATCATATTACGAGAAGTGTAGCAGCAGTAGTCGAGCACCATCTTCCGTATATTCCATCAACTTTCCTCGATATTTTAAAGATTAATACGCCAAAAGTTCACACCTTTCTTACTTCTTTTATTTCACATAAAATACAATAGCGTTTTGAATTAATTCGTCATTCACAATAATCAGATAGTAAGGTACTAATTTTGATCACAAACACGCTATTTTCCAGAAGTACTTTAAAAATCTAAAATATTAGTCCATTAAAGTCTATCGGGATCAAACTTTTCCTTGCACTAAATATCTGTACAATAATGACGTCATGTTTAGTATCATATTTGTCGAATGGAATCTCGCGCTAAGAGGGATCGGGATTCCTTCGAAAAATATACGCCTCTGTTCGTGTTTGAACCCAGACTCTCAACATGGGATGCTGGTATTCTCGCTGGCACGCCAACCCCTGTGCCTTATCTCGCGGTAGGACATGATCTCAGTTCCGTGTTGCGTGGACATGCGCCACCCTTCCTCGATGATGACCCTAATCTCGTTTAATCGCGCGGAGCCTTAACGCGGGCGGGGGTAATCAACGGAGCAGCCTACGAAGCGCGGCGCGGCTCCCGCTCCGCGCCTCTCAGGGTCTCGACCCGTCACCCGCCGCTAAGCCGAGGCAGGTCGTCCGGGGTGCGTGGCTGCAGCGTGCGGTGTCGCGGGGGCGAAGTTATTGGGTGCCGAGGCTTGGTTAGCATGACCCATAGCGTAGGGGGAATGTCGACATAAGGCCTACGGAGTGTTTGACTTGAGGAAGGTGGTCGAGTACGGCGGCCGGCTACGTTGACCCGGTGATTGAAGAGTGAGGCACTCACGTAAACCGCCGCTTGAAATAATTAAGAAAAAATTATCTGAAGAGATTATTGTCTTTGCAAATAAATCGTGCCTCCATCGTAAAAAAAAAACAATTTCTCGATCCAAAAATATCTGCAAAATAATAAAAACTGTTGCAGATAAATAATTATGTAGTAGGAACAAGTATCGTAAATGACAAATAAAGGGGACATAATAGAGTTACTGTATCACGGAAGAATAATATTCGAACAATTGTTCCAGCTGACATTGAATAACAACAGAAATGCAGATTTCAAGGAAAAAGCAATATTTTTTCGATAATATTTATTATATCGGATAAATTTTTGGTGGGCAACTTCAATAACCAACTTCTATACAATAAATATAGTAATAAAAGTTGAGAAAAATTGCTTTGGTGCTTTGCGACCGGGAATCGTTTGCTGTTAGCAAAATTGAATTCGCGTGGAAAATGGAGTTTTTCGACGAAATAACGTTTTTTAGATATAAGTTAATGTAAAGCGTGAATATTGACAGAAATTTTTCGATGAAAGCCCACTGAACTATCGTCAGACTTCCGTAGACGGCGCGTTGCCTTCACACAGGGGCGCAGCCAGGAATCAAGGATGGGGGGGGGGGGGGTTAGGTGCAACTAATACTGGGGTTTGTAGGGGTATGGAATACCCACCAGGATAAGTAGTAGGTGTGAGATTAATAAATTGCGGAATTTTAAGATAAACGGTTCAAAACGGTAAGTTTTACGCCTTTCTATTAATTCTTACTCTAGTCTATTAGTAATATCAATCAAATTAAGTAAAATGGATTTAACTTACAAATTTCTCTGGGCTCTGGGGGGGATTGAACCCCCAAACCCCCCCCCCCCTCGCTGCGCCACTGCCTTCACAAGGAAGTTCACTTGGCTGACGAGGTGCCTTCAGGATTTTCGGAGTCGCGGGGCGAAAAAAATGATCGATTAATGCATCGGATGTAGTGGAAGACGGGTGGGGTGGTTGGCTAGCCGGAGGGCGAGGAGGTCTGAGACAACTGGCTGAGAGGAGTTCTCCTTCATTAAGTCGGGAGCCCTGCCACTTGGTCCCTCTTCGCATTCATTCGGTGACGTTTACGAAGAATGAATATACACGAGTGGTCGCGGGAGAATCGGGGATGACCGCACAAATTCGGCCTCTTCGGTAGGAATTATGTGAATTTAATTTTCAAATCGTGGTACTAAGTGGATTCCTATTGTTTAGCGGTCGCCTGGAAGTTATTCCATCGCGATATCTTCCTCCTCTCGGCGTGTGTGGCCGTTGATTAGCATTTTCGAGGGACGCGTGCCGCGGGTACCAAACTAATCGTCGCCCCGCTCCACACCCGTACTCATCGTGTGGAAATGAAGGCGATAATCAGTTGGTTGATGAAAGGCCAGCGTCTGCTCCTATCCTCGGTTCGCAGCCGTTTCGAAATTGAGGACGAAATCGACACTGCAGCTGACACACCTTGGATTCTCACGCGTTGTAGAGTGGAGCATGTTGTACCTTATTCACATCCTGCTTTTGATCGAATTTGGGGAATTTTATATTGATTGGAATATTTCCGGAATAACCAAATTCAACGTTGAAACTTTCTCCGTTGAAGTTTCGCTGTCTCCCCGTGGGCGTACCCAGCGAGGGGCAGTGGAGGGGCAGCTGCCCCCCTCCCTAGCAGCAAAAATCGCAAATGTCCTTGAGGAAAATAATATTTTTTCAAGCAAATCACCTTAATAACTAATAAAGAGCTGTTATAGTTTCCTTAAAATGTTGATTACATTCACCTTTTCCATGCTTAAATCTTACATACAACTTGAACAACCATTGTTTACCCCCCCCCCCCCCCCCCAATTTTGATCCTGATTACGCCCTTGTGTCTCCCCTCTCACATGAAAAGGAGCGTAGGGTAGCATTGGCTCTTGGATTAATAGTATCTCGAATATTACTTCAAGCAATGGTATAGTGGAGGTAGTTACCAATGATGGTTGCTGCCATCAGGTTCGTTGCATAAGAATATCTAAAAATTGCAAATAAATTAAGTGGATGTTTTGAATTAAGCTATGTCAATGCCGTTAAAAAGTTCATCTGTTCGTTATTTATTCTCAAATTTAGTGCTCGAAAACTTTCCTCACGTACCTACCTACTTCAGGCTAATTTCATTACGTGATACAAAGTTCACCGGGTCATCTAATTTTAACATATAAATTAATACAACCAAATAACGAACGAAATTAAATAATTGAATCTGAATGAAATAAATAAAAGTGGAGTTAAATTAAATTAATAAAGTTATATTATATAAAATATGGAAATGAATATGGAATTGGACAAGGCGCAACGTTACACTCGCTGCAGTCGACATTCCAGGTGAGAGGCGTAGTGTGCGCCATGCATTTCCTTTGTACGTGGGTGTTTTGTTGAATGGAATGGGATAGGGTGGGGGGTTGTGGGTGGAGATGGGAGGAGGGGCAGTTCGCACCCAAAGCGGGGGCGAAGGGGGGCAGCGGACGGGGCAGGTCTGCTGGGTTTCGCCCCGCGAATTACTCCGCGTCAACGCCCCTGTTTGTTACAATGGGCGGATACGACAAGTTCGCCAGTCGACGCTCCGGCCGCTGCGTCTCCCTCAACACTACACTCTTATCCATCTCATACTCACTGAGGCCTTGTTTTCCCAGCATCCACCCGGGGATTCGAATAAACTTAAAAACCGAAGCGAAAAGTAAGAAATCGCCCACCTGAGGTGGAAGGTTAAGTCGAAAAGTATCGGGCAAAAAAATAAAAGGCGGAAAATCGTAAGATTCTCGTCTCTTTTGCATCCAAGCACTGACTTCATTCAGTAGGTAGCATGCAGCCCCTTTAGCCATTCAAGCTCTTCAGTTACTGTCCGCCCTGTGGTGGAACTCAGCGCTTAAACCTTTCCAACATCTCATTATCTTGATTTCAGTCAAACGCACGGTCGTTAATTTAAGTCCTCCGTTCCCCGAGTTAACCTCGCGCGGACTTGTAGAAGGCGAGTCTTTAGTTCGAGTCTTTTGAGGCATTCCTCTCCTTTTTTATATAACTGTGTGTGTAATAGCGTTTGTATCCCACCCGATGTCCGTGTCGTCCGTTGTTTAGCAAGTACGTTGACTAGTCGTTTGCTCTTTTCATTGAGATCTTAGCTATTTGAAAAATGAACGAAGGATCGAGGCGACGCCTCGTGTGCTTTTCTTGTCGAGGAGAGGTAAATGTCTGCTCGCGAATTTATGCCCCTGCTTCCGATCGTCGTGATGGGGCCCATAAAAAGGTCATCTCCATGAAAAAGTGAGTGCCCGAGCATTTTTTTTCCTTTCATGGATATCTGCGGTAAAAGTAGCGCTTTCGGAATATTGTTTTTATAACCGCGAAACTCCATTTACTCGCCAACTCTGAAACTCTCTTTATTCTCCGTTATAACGCGCTTCAACGAGAAAAACTACTCGTTGCCTCTGGAATATCTCGCACCATCCATTCAGAGAGGTTTTTTTTACAGTATTTTGCCTTAATATAATATTTATTTTAAATTTTTTTCTGTCGCTCAGTGAGTTAGGAAAACATTTTGGAATAGTTTTACCACCGCGATTGAAATTTAAAATAAAATGTCATCCTTTATACGCTATATTTGTTTTCTATACCATGCGTATTTCAAATGCATACCTCGGAACGAGTAAAATTCGTTCTTTTTAAATGCATTAAATTGAATTCTTTATGCATGCCGACCCATGAATTTTATTACCGCCATCAAATGAAGAATGCGTTAACGTTTACCATGTATTTGCAACGAGAATGTTAACCATGCGATACAGCTGTATATAGATAATCCGGAACCGTAATCATTGGAAAGAATATGAACCGGATATTAACATTTATATCTTTCTGCGTCGTTTCCATTCTTCGTATTTTCATTTAGCTGAGCTCGCATGAAACTTGTGAAGGGTACTTTAATGTGCTCGTGAGTTTTTTTTGGTCCATCATTGAAAGCTTCATCATCTTAAAAAATAAAATCATTTACTCCCTGAATATGCAATGGTAACGATGTTTGGTAAGAAATCCATCGCATTAAATCGATCTTTCCCCCACTCCACTCTGTTCAAATAGCGCTTCCTAACCGTAAAAATTGAGCCTAAATATCCAATTAAAAAAAACCTCTTCACGAAAACGTCGTGGTTAATTTTTTCAATTCGATTTTCCCTTGGTTCCGAAGTTGTTGCTTAACCCCCTTCTGCATCCCACAATGACCGCGATTTCCAACCAGTTCTTGACACTGCAATGGGGTAAGTAAATGGCATGCAAAAAAGTCAGCTATCGATGTGCTCAAAAACAATCTGGTCATTAAATTACCGCTCTGAGCATTTGTATCGGTTGGGCAGAAGGGCAAGTGATCGGAAAGGGTGTATAAAAAAATAAAAATCACGAGGCCATGGCGATCGGGAAAACTTATTAAACCTAACGATTACTCCCGACTCCAGGTTCAGAACGGGTTCCAAGCACAGCAGCCAATCTTTTTCGGACCTTTTCGAAAACCTCAGTGCGAGTATGTTACTCCTGCGTCTCGTCAATAAAGTGGGCGAAATAAGACCCCTTTTCGTTATTTCCCACGGGCGTAAAAACAACCATTTTTCGTCCTTATCTCGAAAGGCTTGGCGATATTCGGTGACTGTTCCTCTTATGCTATAGGCTCGTTTGGTATCCTGCCGAATCCAGTTTCCAGACTCAAAAATCACCACAACTCGCTTGTGACGGGGGTTAAAAACGCATTGCTTTAAAGTCCCGATTGCTTTTTGAGCACATTCGGGGCAATTTCTTCGGCTTCCCGATGGACAGTCATCCGTCCGCTTTGGTCACAGTTCGACAGGGTCATTCTTTCCCCGTCAGTTGCCCTTTGGCAATAGTTTCTCCATCGGGAAGTTAGACAAATACCGTTCTTCTTCACATCCAGACTCGAAAAAACTGTTGTGTGAGAAAATAGTGCGGCAACAATGCACTCAAAGACGTTCGTAAAGGAGTAGCTCACAAGTAAAAGAGTCAAGTGTATCCATTGGTATAATATATATTAAATTTTGCTTGCTTAAAATATTCCCCGTTATATATTTTTAAAATTTATTTTGTGAATCATAAAAGAGACCATGCTATAAATACATAGACCAATTCTGAAAATCAGCTTAAAGATAAAGCACGTGCCATTTCCGAGGTGCCGCATTGATATACATGCATCTTCCCCGAGCTTGATTTCGTCAGTGACTTGGAAAAGCCGTGTTTAAATGAGAGTCTGGAAGTTTCTAAATATTTATGGGTCGATATTTTTTCATTGCGTTCTAAGTCATAAAGATGGATCTTCTAGAAATATCCTATTCGTCTAGTGTTGAACATTCCTTGGCGTTTCAATCGTACCATTTCGAAGCATGTAAATTCTTTTGCGATTATCAAAAAGCAACGTCATAAAAGGGAACATAAACCATAAAATTGAGGTAAATATGAAGAAGTTTCGTATTGTTTTCGCGGAGAATAACTACAGTGTATGAGTAACATAGAATGACACTGGAAAAGCTTTTCATGGTTTCATTCCATGGTGGGATAGTTAAATTTCCACGTTGAGACCGATGAATAAAAAATCTTTAAGGTCTTTTTACAGCATCGTGAACGATAAATGTCAATCTTTATCTGGAATTTTCTTTTTATAGCTTATATATGGGACTTAAGTCACTTCTACTGGGAATTTTACTGGATTCTGAATCCGCGTTTCATGTTCAATGCGATCGTTAGCTGATTGGTAACTTCTACTCTCCCCTTTACACTGAGAGATTTGATATTAAGTTTTCCCTTGAAAATCCCATTGCATCTCCTCGCATTTCCCACCAACCGATAAACACGAAATTATTTGGACACGTCCTGCACTTAGGGTTGAAAATTATTCCAAAGAGAAGTCTAAGAGTACTCATCATCATTTACATCTCAAGCATTTGTTGAAATGCATTCTCATTGATTCTCCTTTGGGCATGAAGAATATTTTT
This sequence comes from Ischnura elegans, assembly GCF_921293095.1. Taxonomy (NCBI): domain Eukaryota; kingdom Metazoa; phylum Arthropoda; class Insecta; order Odonata; family Coenagrionidae; genus Ischnura; species Ischnura elegans. The sequence goes on along the minus strand of NC_060256.1, from coordinate 81,987,623 downwards.
TTTGTTAATGATAAGATTTTGCTTCTTTAAGTATATGTAGTTTCAATATGCGGAGGAAATGACTGTATATAAATTTCGAAGCTCTCTTTCGTACACTTTCGTATCATTTGTACCCATTTTCTTTCTCCTGGAAATAGTTGATTATGATCCTCATCGAAATAGGCAAGCAAAAATATTTTCAATGGAGTTTTGAATTATGCCAACTCCGGAACATTCAATCAAAATATAATATTTGGAATGCACTATTTTCTTTTGTATCTACATCATTGAATAAATTTAAGTAATATTAGTGAACCATCTTGCACAAGAAAAATAGAAAGTGTAGCCTACAGTTTCGTGATAAACTAGTGCCATCTGATAATGTAAAAGAAGTTGGTACCTTCTTATATCAGCACTGTTGAATTTTCAAGTTATCACTGCGGAATTCTTTGAAGAATGAAATCCTCAATAATATTAATATTGGCCAATAGTATTCAAGTACTATCATTCCATATTACTCTCATTTTAATTAGGAAATTGAAGTTGAATCAGAATAAATGAAAATAATCGGTGTAGCTATAGTAACCGAGCCGCACTTAAGGTCTTTTATCCTTCGTTTTTGGCTATTCCTCTATTCCTATTGGTTCATTTAACCCAGATGCATGAATTGCTTGTATTTATGTGTTGGAGATATTTCCGTTGTAATTTACCTAAATGAAAATGAAACGGTAATTAAGCATCTTGGTTTTTAGTTTTATAAAATCGTCTTTGAAGCGAAACTCCTTACATTACGTTTGTAATGTGCTACATCTGCGGTCCATGTAGCCGCGTTCATTGATGGGAATGTGACTTTTCAAACACCGCGAACAATCTGAGTCTTGCAGCCATATATTCGCGAATCTCGACGTGTGTTTTCGTTGGGTCGTGGGTAGCGATTTAGCGATAGGGACTGTTCTAGCTCGCAGATTGCGTAGTGCCCAAGCGGAGGTGAGAAGGGAGAACAGATTCGCGAAGGGAAAGGGTTTTTAAGGCAGAGTCAAGTTCCCTTCTCTCTCCCATCGCCAAGGGAAAATGGTGGCTGGCTCAGATGGAATGGAAATTGGAGTGACAGACGGAGTGCTATCGCATTCACATTACACCGGGGAGACAATTCGTCGAGCAGTACAGGGAAAAGCCATTAAAACAGTTGACGCTCGGAACTCGACTCCGTTGCAAAATCTCAGCTCTCGCAGTAATTAGAGCCTTGCTTGGAACTTGGTACCACTTTAAAAGAGTGTATATATACCTCCTCACTCTTACGAACGCACATACCTCTTGACAATAAACCACACCTTCCATTTAGTTTTCAGCAATTCTGCCGAACTTTTATCCGTCCCGAGTCGGGCTAATGCACCTCTAGATTATTCAGTCCGTAAGTTATCCAGTTCCCGGTGCCATTTACGGCATCTTTTATGCATTAAACTCGTTAATTCGGGTGCAGTTTTCGTCTTTCAGTGATTTAAATAGTCAAGTTCTCCCGTGAGAGTGCTATTACGTTTCACCTTCTGTTTAACTGGCGGATTATGGAGCATGATGAATACTTACCATTAACTTATCACGCTCACTAATATCATTTGCTAATTTATTCTGAAATTAATGATTATGATGTTGGACTACTTTTCTTGATGGTGGTAGCTTTCAATGTTTAAAATAATGCGTACTTTAAAAATAATAATTTCGGACATCTAAGATAAGGTCTTTTTGGTGTGGAAATTACCTAAGATAATCCGTGTCTTATGTGGACAAAAAGAAGAAAATATTGAAAAATTCTAAAATTGTTTCATGCGAGATACAGAATTGTGTACTTTAAAGTATTTCAACTCAACCAGTTTCGACAATTAATGAAAATGTTTAATTTTTGCAGACATTCCAATGAGTTCACGTATTTAAACATTGGGGAACATTCTCACTGAGTTAATCAGTTCGTATTGTTTAGATGCTGTGCCGTGATCAACTGGGATAAGGTTCCCCGGCTGTATCTTTTTTTTTGTGTTACATGGAGTTTTTATCTTACGCCCTATAAGCAAGTCGACAAAATCTCGTCCCATGGTAATGGTATTCGGAAATGTTGCCACATATTTTCAATATCCAGCTTCCCTGGGGGTTATCTCTTGATTCTCTGGCGGTGAAGAATGCTTTTCGTGCTTGGGTTCTTAGCATATTGCGTAAAAAAATTACTCTCAGGCTATGCATGTGCGTATGTACGCATGCGAATGTTTGGAGGCACAAAAATGAAAAAAAATTAAGTTGGACAGGTGAGGGCGGAGCCAAGTGGTTTGCGAGGGGGAGCGGGATAAGTGGGAGGCACAAACGATAATGGGTCTGGTGTAATGGGGAGGGGAGGTTAAAGGGGGTGGGGGGAGGTTCTGAAACCTCCGGAGGCGGGGAGGGGGAGAGAAATATTTCAGTGGGTGGGGTCTGAGCCGTCAGCGCGATGTTGAAGACCACTCGCGTGCAGGATGTCTGGCGAGGAGGCGGTTTCGCGAAAGAATAAATAGGAGGGGAGGAGGAAAAAAAGAGGAGGAAGGAACCCGTTCGGCCATTGTGAATGCGCGCCACCCGCGAGTGTTTTGTTTCGCGCGCGCGGGATATCGGGGGCACGTCCCCCGGGCTTTCCCCCCTCCACGCCCCGCATCCAGATCATACCTTCAATTCTTCCCTCCCCCCCCCACTACCATCCTGCCTTTTCAGGTGACCTTTTCAATAGGTACAGTCCCGCTGCCATGCGCCGTCCGTCAATTTATCAACACATCACCCGCCCCTGGGCACCCCTTTCTTAACGCCGAAATGCCTGGCGTAACGCCCCAGTTTTTATGCCATTGTTGCTGGTGAATTGTCGTCGAATTTAATTCCGTACACCTGCTTAAACTTTGGCGTACTTTCTTTATTAATATACAGCTTACCTTGGCTTTGGTAGATCTTCGTGATGCAGTTGCAAGGCCATCGAGTTGTCGAATCTGAACATGAAATGGTAGATACTTTCCAGAAGCATCCGCTCAAATGGTGTATAGAGATGGGGAATGTTTTAGTTCTCAGAGAAAACTTGTTGCTTTTAGCCACGGAATCCGAGAAATATACCAGTTTCAAAATTAGATAAATAGATCTGACGCAAAATTGATGTCATAAAAACTACTCATGACTTCGAATGCTTTACCCGCGGAGATTGCGATGCATTGAAGGCATCCGGCAACAGGGAAAACTCGCGGCCAGTCGGAGAGCTTGAACCAAAGTTTCTGTAGGTTATAAATTGTGCCTATTTGACTTAAACGTCATTGGTTATTTTGGTTCCTACTGGAATCAGCTATCCATGGTTAAAATTTCATGACAAACTTTTTATCAACCCTGAATAGATCTTTAAAAATGCAATTTAAATATTCGTTTATTATCAGGGGGTGTGTTTTTGTCTTATTCTGAGTTTCCTCTCCCCCTCATCACTTGTTTTCAAGTCGTCCCTCCCAAATTCAGAGGAGCTGGTCCCTCCCCCCCTCCCCTATATAAACCCTGCCTATTCCCTCAGCTGCTCCTCCTCCCTATGCAGATCGTCTTCCTTTTTCGGAACTCCGAGAAGGATCGCTTCTCCACGACGTCCCTTCACCGGAGCGGTTACAATGCCGAAACTCCGCCTATCCCTTATTTGGCGGTCCATTCCTCCTCTTACATCCACTCGGCCCAACACAATCTTCGACTCTTATTTTATTTTCTTCTCTTTATTCAGTCTTGTTTTCCTTTCCTCTTTCTACTCCCTACAATTTCCTCTGTTTTCTTCCCTTCTCCTCGATCGAAAAACCCTCTCCTGTCTTTTGTTTCGTCGGCACCTTTCGGGAAAACTCTCGTTCTGTCCGGTCGCCATCTTATCTTCGCTCGCCTAAACATTAATTTCTTTTCCTTGACATCGCCCGAAAGCTTTTTTTTTCTCCTCGATATAAACTTCCCCTGCTGCTCCCTCAGCAAGCCACGTGCGTGTCCCATGTTCAATTCCCTGCGAGAAAATTATTACCTGGCCGCGCGAATATGTAATTCTTTTCCTTCTATGCTTCCTCGGCCATTGCATCGCCTTGTATCATATCTGCGGTCTAAATAGTTTCTTTGTAAACGTTTTATTATTCTATTTTTATGTGGTTAGTCGTCCCATTAAGTTTATGTTCGGCGAAGAAAAGTGTAGTTTCAGTTGTGGTATAAAGTTGTACAAGGAAACATGAAACGATTCATAATCATAAACAAAAGCGCAGATGGAAGAAATTATGTCTTTGCTTGTTTGCTATAAACATTAGCGGGTGGAAAGCATTTCACGGTAGGAGCAGTTTATACAGCTTTTAAACATGAGATTTTGAAAGGAGACTTGTCGAGTCGCAAAATATCTTTACGTCTCAAAAAAATCATTAATAGATGATCATACACTGTATCAAAACCGATCGCGAGTGAATAAATTATTGTGAAAGTAGCGATGTTTTATTCTTTCCGTTTAATATTTCTTTCCATCTAATTTTCGTATGAGATATTTGCGTGTATTAGTGTATGCGATGGGTAAATTTTATGCTGACGCGGATGTGATATCATTTCAACCAGGAATTGTTACGCAGAAGTATTGGAGCATCAATTTTTAGTTCCCTGGATAAATTCATTTTACATAGAAAAAAATGCCATTCATCTTTACCCTGATTTAATTTCGTATTGCGAACGAGAAATACGAACAAAGTGACGTTTTAGGGAGACGAACAAAAAGGAAGAGGCCCACCCCGATTTTCGTCTGTGCACAAGCTCCTGTCAAGCTGTTAGTCTCCACTCTATCTATCATCGGTGTGCAAAATCATGTGTCTCATATCACGAAATATATTCCACTGTCCAAACCTCTCTTGAGGAAGATGCGACAGTTACAGGTGGGCGGGAGGCGGAGGAAGGATAGTAGGAGAGGGTACGAAAAAAATTCGAAAAACTCACGTCTCATCGAGTTGAGGAATTCCGTCTTCGCAAGTAGCCCAGGATTGGCTTACGACACGTCACTCACAGCCCATCCCCACCCCCTATACCTCCTTCCAAACCCCTACTCCTCCCCTCCTCCCTTATTCCTCCACAAGCTTCCCCCGTTTTCCTCTCCGCAGACGAAAAGAATTCCCCGTCACCGAAAAAATGTCTACAGCGTCCGTGATGCTGGACCTTTGGTCCATGCCTCAGCGCGTATCCCAGAAGGACGTGTCCTTGGACAGTCGTTCTGAAAAGGGAAGAAAAGCCGTTGATTCTCATTAGCCGTTGAACTCATTAGCTGCCAATGATATGAACCAATTATTCTTTTTTATAGCCCCAATATTGAGCAGAGCATGGCACAAGAGAATAAGCTGCAAGAAAGTTTCGGAGAGTATGTTCCATTGTCTGATCGAAGAGCCCTTACAACGAGGGTATTTTGACAGCTTTCATTAGGTTGAGTAAAATCTCTCGTGTATACGAATTAAACAATAAATAGATTACTATTTTTAGTAATGTTAAGTACGTAATGTTTCATTTATTTATGAGAAATGTTAAGAAATACTAAATTACGAGGTAAACTTGTCTAATCGTCTTTTCAACAGTCTTGGATGAGTCAAAAGTAATGGTGTAGATAAAAATAGTTGAATGTAGTTGAAGGTTTCTCTTAAGGAACTTATAATTAAATAATACTTCTTGTTCTCCTCTGTTCTGTAATGGATTGTTTATATCGTAAAGAGTGAGTTAATGCGTAGGTTTATAAATTTATTTCATGCATAGAGGTTATAACTAATATTAACTCAAATCATTAATTGCGCCATTCATTTCCATTAGTCCAGAATTGCCTATGAAAACATATTTTACTTATTTCATATCTGAAACACCCTGTTAATCACGAGTATAAATTCTTCAAGATTCTAGGAATTTAGGATTCTTCAACTTTTCTAGGAATGGTAATATGATGGGAGAGTCGTGTTGAGTTTCAGGAAATGTGTCCTCGTATATACTTGGAAGCGGAAATGAGAATGATTGAAAAATATGCTAATGATATTACGATGCAATAATGCCGATTAGTGGATTGTAATTAGAGGCTATTTGTTTGAATTGGACTCGGAAGAAATTTTCCCAACTCTTCTTTTATTACATAGTGGGATCCATTTTTTTCCTGCCATTCAGTCTGAAAAGAAAGAGAATAATTTTTCCGAAAAGCAGCAGTCCGTTTGTGGAGTTGGATATATAAAAAAGGGGAGGGGGTGTCTATCTTTCCGCATCCCCCTTTAAATATGGACCACCCGGTCAGGCTATTAGCGTCCCGCTTTGGAAGTTCAACCCCACCCTTGGTCCGCCATCAACCATTGCGTCCTCCTCCTCCCTAACCTTCTTTCCCATCGCCACAAAAATTCAACTCGCGCGACACGTGGGCGTATCCTGTGAATATTTAAATAATTCGTTTACGTCAAGCGGAAGGGTGCGTGATGGAGGGCTTATTGTTTCTTCCCCCCCCGGTTCCTATTGTTCAATTTGTTTAATTCGGCCGTTTTATGCTTGTTTATTTATCGTTGTTATTATTTGCCTGGCATATGGAGGGTTTTCCTCCTTTCCCTTGTGGGTTTTTGTGAGCGTCGGGGTGGACGGGGAATTGTCGTAGGTGCGGTGAAAAATCATGGCTCGGCATTTTTGTCGTAGGTGGACTGAAACTCATGGCGGCGGACGTCAAGTTAGTCCGAAATGAATGTGGACTGTTTCAAACGGCCCTCGGGCTTATGCTGAAGACGCTGCGAGGCAGAAAGAGTGCGAATTGAATGGATTAGTGTGCGTAATGAACGACCGCTAGAAGGGACCCTCGCATTTTCCATTCCACCTTCATTGTCGGATGTTTCCATTGTGCGGTTCCCTGAACATTATGTGAGAGCGATAACTTTCCGTAATGAACTACATTGATGATGTGATGCTACGCTCTTTTGTTCTCCCATGGTCTTAATGACAGAGGAGGACGAATTTATTAAATGGGGTGGCCCGGTCGAGGATGAAAGTAGCCCTTCGCGGACAATGAACATTTTTAGCCGTTTGCGCTCGAGTTTGTGACTACCTTCCTCAGAAACTTTGTCTCACAAATACGAACTACATTGTTATTTTGAGTGCTGCATTTTTGTAATTATATTGTAAACTTCCATGCTTTTTGCCAACATTTTCTGTCGCCAATATCTCATAATCAACAGTTGGACTCATTTTACGCTTCTGAAAAAGCATAACTCTTTTACTTAAACTCTTTTATGAACAAAAATGAATTAAAATTTATTTAAACATTAACTCTTAAAATTAAATTTTCTGCGTAACTGCAAAGTTTGATCACTTTTATTTATTTATTACGAAACTGTAGGCCATAGCTCATGGAGAAATGGGAATTACAAAAAATAGGCCCTCTTTATTTGAGTGTAATTTCGAATTTATTCGCGTAGGTAGTAAGCATTGTGATCCTGAAACATGAATTGGAATCAGAAAGCATAGAAATTTGCGCAATTTTTTCCTTTTTGGCATCATTACTTCATTTCCTCTAAAAATAGGCTACGCCTTCTAATATTCCTTGGACAAGGAAGGAATCTTTGAATTAAAGTAACAATAAATAATTTATGCACGTGTGAGTTGTCCTTCATGTTTGAACCAACTGATGTCATCTAATTTTCAGTCAAAATTGTAAGCTAATGCGAATACTACGTTGCCTTGGATCTTAAGTAGTTACAATTTTAACTGCCTTGAGTATAAAGCGGAAACTTTTCCTTAATTTTAGCCATTAAAATTTTTCCTCCAGTCTTCTTTCTTGAGTATTCACTCCGAATCCCAAAGTTGACCTTTTCACTTTTCCCAACGTCTCACAAATCTGCAACCGTATATCAGCCTCTTCTCTTTCTCTTCAACCCGACAACCTTCCTTACAAAGGTATAGGTAAACATATATACATTTACTAGATATTTTTATTTTCATTCAACTCCCGTCATATGTAATCAAATTCGCTGTCAGCTCCCTCCCCCTCACCTGTTCGTCTCCCGTAGTAACTCAAGCTCCGCTGTCTTTTCCCTCCGTATTTATCTACTTTTCATCCCTTACCTTCTCCTCTTCCAATAGTATAAGCCTTCTCCCCTGTCCGTTCGACGTGGTCAAGTGTAAACATATTCGTTTTTTTATGACTACGTTAACATCCGAGGCAAGAGCAAAACGAGTCGGACCAGAATGATATTATTCCGTCTTCCATTTCTTTCTCTCTTGTTTTATTAATGCGACCCATCTCCTTTTTCCAATCGGAATAATTTATCCAGTTATCTATTTCATTTATGGTAGGGACTTGAATGCAAATACGCTTGATGCAGTCTTACTTTCTGGATATTTTTTGAAGTCAACTTGCAGATACGAAGAGCAGGATATGAATGGAGAAGCTTAAGAGGTTTTTCATGAAATCCGACGAGAAAGCAAAACTACAGTTATCTTTCAAGAATAGTTTACGTAATTATGTAGTTTTTAAACTAATCACAGGGTTTTTCTACAAAAATATCGTAAAATCAAAGATAGAGTAAATAAGTTTCAGTAATAGTTCATGACATAAAAGAAAAGGAATAGTGTGAAAAAATTGAAATTCCGTGGATCTAAGATGACTCTGTTGACGAGATGAAATTTATTACCAAGCTAACCAGGAGCCCCTAATCTGATTTATGCTATTTGAAGCATGGCTAACGCTAGTTTTGCTACTCTGTTGGCACATTTGTTTTTTTTGCGAAAGACTCAGGTGTAACCCTGACTTTAGTCCAGTGTTTGAGTGGCGTGGAGAGGAATGGAGATGGGCTCTTTCTCAGCGCCTCCTCCCTTGGAAAAGAATGAGGGTGGTGTATATAGTTGCAGCCATGCTAAGCTCGTCCTTGTTTGCTGAGGATATCATTTTGGGCAGAGGATGTAAGTCGGTGGGGATAGCAGCGTTGGAAGGAAGGCATTTTATGGGGTTCGCCGTGTCTACCAACAAGGGGAGCATACAGGGAAGTCGCCGTCTTCCGGAAGTCGATTAAGGGTGAACAAAGAACATTGTCCTCTTCTCTTCCGAGGGAAAAACCTTTGCTTTCCGTCTCGACGCATCTTTATGGGCCCTTACATGTCTGGCTAGTTGCTCAAAAATTTCAGCACCTCCTCTAAGTTCCTTAAAGTTATCGTAAAGTATGGTCTCACGTCATGGGCGTACCCAGCGAGGGGCAGGATGGGGAACCCTCCCTGGAAGCAAAAATCGCAAATGTCTTTGAGGAAAATAATATTTTTTCAAGCAAATAATTTTAAAAACTAATAAAGAGCTGTTAGTCTCCTTAAAGTGTTGATTTCATTCACCTTTTCCATGCTTAAATCTTACCTCCAACTTGAATAACATTGGCTTCCCCCCTAGTTTTGATCCTGGGTACGCCCTTGTCTCACGTTACTTTACCCTTGTCTGTTGAATTTCTGTGGCTCAAGTTATTTTATTGTTTATCAAATACAGCATTAATTTTTAATAATTATTCTGAATATTAGTCTTTCTTCACTAGCATGAAGTTTTTTAAACGAGAGTTTTGTCCAGAATTATATTTGATAATACTCAATAAGTTTTAAATGACATTAATACATTTTCATCTAGTTATTTCTATTTTATTTTATTTTATTATATTTGACAGTGCTCAATAAGTTTTTTATGACATTAATACATTTTCATCTAGTTATTTCTATTTTATTTTATTATATTTGACAATGCTCAATAAGTTTTCAATGACAGTAATACATTTTCATCTAGTTATTTCTTATACGAAGTCTTCGAGAAAGAACTTATCGTCGCCTGGGACGATACCGTATGTAGTACGCGTGGTTGAACTTGACGCCCCTCACCTAAGACAAACCGGCCGAGCTCCTCCTGTGGCATAACCGTTGGAGGAAATGTGGTCGATGTATCTCAGTGCCACAAACGTTGCGGGATAGCTTGCTGGGCCTAATTTCGTTTTGCCCGGGAGCATTATAGCGTCACAAGTTTCCCATCTGATCGAGTTTAGTATCCAATTTGACTTAAATATTCAGCAGGTTTCAGTGGTGAGGAAGGTGTTTAGGAATAATATGGTAAGGAACTCGATTGGCTGTGGCACGCACGAGGCGAACGGAGCTGAAGCGACTCATACCCCAAAGGAGAACACCCCCCCCCCCCCCTACACCCCTTCCACGCCCCATTAAATGTAAATTTCGCGGATGCAGCCCTCGGCTAGAGTATAGGAGTGAGCGGGCCCAATGTTCCAAGTGTTTTGCGAGTCGATCGGCACGGTTGTGCCCAGGGTTGTCAGTTGGGGTTCCTTAAGGCTACCCATCTCTCACTCTTGAAGGGCAGTGACTCTTCTGTACGAAACCCTGATGTCAGGAAAGCTCAACCTAGTAAAACAACAATTTTTTGGGAACAACTGCAAACTAGCGAGACGGTGAACTCACTAACAAAAATTTTCGTCATCATCCCTTACATATTTTACCCGGAAAACTTTAACTCAATACTCAGTGCGACAGCCTGAAATGATTTCACGGGAAAATTAATTTTGCGTACTTCATGATAAAGTAGAAGTGATTTCATAGAGTGTGTTTGATTGTATTTTACTTAGAAATAGTAGCTGAGTAGAATTTCAAAGCCAGCAAGCTCTTTTGTTTATAATGACTGTCCAATAACCATGTATTCTAGTTACTTTAAAGCCCATTCCTAAGGGCAATACCGATGGTCCTCGAACTTGCAATAGAATTAGCTTAGCTATATCAAGTAAAAATTAGGGTAAAACAATAATAAACGACCCAGGTTTCGATGACAACCGAAAAATTGAGGTACACTTCAAAGGTTACTCATGATTTAAATCTAGTTTTATCATGAGTGGTGACTGGCCTAAAGAAAGCAATGGAACTTCGCTTTAGACATGTCCATTGTGTACCGAAAACTATGAAAACGCCAGATGTAAACCTGATTCTGTATTAATATGTTGTAGTATGGATTAAAGTGCCTCTAATCTTAGGAGTTGCTTATGTTTGAGTTGGTCACATTGGACTTTAGTCGACCAAGGCCGAGACGTTCTAAGAAATGACTGGATAGGAAAATCCTTGCTGAAAAAAATGAGAGGAAGAACAGATTCGGGTTATCGTTGATGGAGTGATGTGATGACTCCAATCTTCTTCCTTAGGGAGGAGACGGAGCGAAGGAGGTGGTGAAGGAAGACGGTCCCAGGACGAAGGGAAGAAGAAAAGTGAGGATAGGCGCACCAAGTGTGTGAGCTTTGGTAGATGGGATGAGGGAGGGGAGGGGGTGAGGGAGGGGTGGTTTCTGAGGGTTGTGTGATAACACCCTTGTTGACATACCAGTGTATGTGTTTGAGCCGCCTGCAGCCCAGCAGATAAGCCCAGTGAGCGACGTCGTAATGTTCTCCTCCCGCTCCCCCTGCACCCACTTCCCAAATGAGCACACACCACCTCTCTCTCTCTCTCTCCCCCCCTGACCAAACACGCCCGGAACCCAGTCCAGGGCCCACCGCCGCTTTATCGAAACCCTCTCCCACCATGTGCCCAGACTCCATCTGATCTCCCACCCACCTTCCTCCAATAACTCCCACATGCTATTCGCTCGTACACACGTCCTAGGTGGGCTCGCTGTGTCACCAGTCCTCATCTTCCCCATGCCCTGTCCCTCAACACCTTCTCTACCGCACCCCCGCTCACGCATCCAACCCCCCGTGGTGTTCCGCTCCCTCGCCGACGTGCCCGCACATAAACTGCGCCTTCCAAAATTCTCACCGCTCTCTGCCCTCTTAATTCATCGCGTCGCTCCCTACTGGATCTTCCGCGCGAAACCCCAGCGGTTGATGCCCACCCTTAAGTATTTTTTTTACCTTGACCACCTACAACTACTGTTTTAGAAATGGAATAGACTTCTTTATAGCATGTAATGATTAGCGTAAAAACATTTATGCACAATCCACTTTCCAATGGCGATCGAAAACATAAGGAGGTTGCTCATGATTTCGATAGTTCTATCTAGAATAATATCTAGTAGAATCACAAGTGGTAACAGGTCTAACGGAAGCCATGAAACTACGGTTTAGACATGTATATTGTGTACGTTGTGTACCTAGTTTTATGACTAAGCAAATGGAATGAAAACGCAAAACAAATGAAACCTTAATTCTGTATAAATATGTTTTATGGAACCCACTACTCCTAGCAGGTAGGATCCGGAGAGTGTAGTGGGTCCACAACCTGTGGGTCCGGGTTAAAATCCCTGCAGTGGTAGAGATATTACTGAAGCTGCACTAAGTTAGTTTCTGGGCAGTTTAATTAGTGGTTTATTGGTATTCTTTGACATAAGCCCTGCGTTTTAGGCCAAGAAGGCTTATTTTAGATAGCAGGGTTCTTCGAAAACATTCGATCCTAACTCGAATATGTTTTATGGAGGAATTAATTTTTTCCGAGGAACCAGCATACTTTATTGTCATCAGTTCCATCTCTAGTCCTGTCAATACTGTTGTAAATTTTGTAATAAACTTACCTAGGCATAGATTGTGTTTTCTGGGCGTTTTCCTCAGCAAGTTATCTTGATTGGGAAATCAGATGTAGCAAAATGTTTGAGGGGTGTTATCCTGCTGATAACTCTCCGGTGCGTGGTTCTGCGTCTCCAGACTACTTTATTGATACGGATGGCTCTGATGCCCTCCTCTGAATTCCTTCTGGAGTTGATAAACATTTCATCACCCGTGGTCACTACTAATCCCTTTCTTTATCGGCGTCTGTGCTTCAGCTACCACCTGTACATTTATTCAGTAGTTTTTACCGAAGGCAAAAGTCTGAGGCTTAGAATAAAATAAATGATCGCCTATCGGAACATAGTCATCGGAAGGCAAAGATCATTATGTGCTGCTTCAACGTTGTGAAAATTACAATTAGGTAATAACATTAAGGGTAGGTGTAGGTGGAGCCCTCTCCAGAATATGCCATTGTAGCGCGAACTGTAAACATTCCGTGCTTAGCGACCAGGGTTATTAGAGCCGCAGACTGCTGAGATGCCCAAACGATCAAAATTTTCGATGAAATAAGTACTAAGATTGTACAAGATATGCATAAATACTTGATTCCTTTAAATAATTTGACGTACATATGAAAGCTTGAATGGCTGCGATGAATAAACATGAGTCATAGGACGTGGATGGTTTATGTATTCCGGAAATATTCCCAGTTCTTTTCCAAAACCAAATTTCTTCTCTCAGTAATTCATAAAAATTTTGCTCATTCAATTGCCGTCTCACGTGGGGTATAACTGCTAATCTTTCCGCTCAAAATCGGCGCGAGGCGATGATTCATTCATGGAGCCCGGCGCCTAACACTCCACGCCGCCGTTATTATTACCCGGCGATTTCAACAAGTTCCCACGCTCTTTCGGAGTGAGCGCAAACAGGATGAAGAATTATATCTTCCTCTCCCCAGAGAGTACACTCCTTTTTTTAAAAAAGTCCCACCCTCTTGACAACAGCACTGACACCTATTAAACACCCACCTACCCAGACCTCCCCTGTCACATGCCCCATCTCATTATTTTAAGCGACGCGGTAATCTCTTCCTCCGCGGCTCAAGCCTTCCGGCGCTGGCCGGCTCTATGGAGCAGTGTTGGGGCCACGGTAGCTTCTTCTTCTTCTTCTGTCTTCCTTCTCGCGCCTACAACTAAACTCTCACTACCCATTTCCTGCCACCTTCTTTTCTGGTTCCCACGTCCGAAGCGCGTGCAGTACAATGAAATGGCAGCCCGGGCTAGACGTCGACAAACTACTTGCACACGCTCGGCAGTTCAGGTGTCACGCTGTTTGAGTTCTGCTACTCCCACGCGCTCGTATCTCCCGCATCGTACCCCCACCCCCCTTGTGTTCCTCACCCCCACTCCCATCCACACTCCACTACTGCTCCACTATTCCGCTCTGCGCGCTCCAAAGGTGAGACAAACAGCTACGCGCTCCCTTGTTAGATTTCGCCTAGGCGTTCGGAATCGGTGAAGAAACCAAATGCAAGGGCAACCATTGAACCTTCTAATTCGTGCACCTATGGTTTGTGAATTGGTTTTTGTGCCTCCACTCCAGTTTTTCCTATTCCAATTTTATTGTCTAAGAAATACAACTGATCACTGGATCACAGCTACTTTATTCCTCGGGATTTCGGGCATATTCTTAATAAAATAGCACCATCTTCTCGGTGTGACGAATTCATGTTTCGTGCAAACCTGATGGTAATGAAAATCTGATTTTCCTCGATCCAAAAAATAAATTACATAAAATTTTATAATTATATTTTTTGGTCCGTGTATATTTGAGTAATGAGCGAGGGGGAAGCATATTTATGTACGTATATACTTTTTTCCAAATACTTTTCAAACTCCATCAAATGATTATTTTTCGTTTGATGGAATTTAATCGCTCTACAATGGATTTTTTCGTTCCTTCCAATTGAAGTTGCTAGGACCCCTCATTATTTTTTTACATGTGGAAATAGGATATACTTGTTGTGGGATTCTACGTCAAATAAATTTTGTCAATTTTATCGGCTGTTTTCGAGGAATGAATATCCTTCAGTGCTAATTCACTTGGGTTTTCTTTTCAACCTCTTTATCGGTGTCGTGAGCCGTTGTATCACTGTCGCCACGATTGGTTTACACTTTCATGATGCCCTTTTCGCTGGGACGAGTCAGCTCGAGTTTATTGAGGCCTTGGTCGTGACATTTCAAGAGGCGTTTTCCTTCTTGAAGCTTCTGGGCGGAAAGAAACTTTCGCAAGTTGTTCTGGGTTTACTTCCCTTATCATGGAACTGCACAGCGTTGAAAACTCTCAAAGAGTAACCAAAATATGTCGAGAGACTGAAATTATTTTCGGGAACGTAATGTTATCTTAAGATCAGGCATGGTGCCTCTAAAAGGGTCAAGTTTCGAGAAAGTATTGATAATTGAACAGGGTGTCATTGATCGAGAATCAGTCTTGACCGAGACCTGCCTTGTTTCCCGAGATACCCTCTCCCGCAAGTGCCTTTTAGGATATTTAATACGAGCATGTGATTGCATGTTAACCTTTCGCATGCTGTGCATGCTTGTACGTACCTTGGTATGAGCTTCAATTGATTCTCATTTTTTTTTCTCTTCCGACAGATGGTGCAGGCGATACAAGTTCTCCGGTTTCACCTGCTTGAGCTGGAAAAGGTAAGAGATGCTTGCTCATAAAAAATAATCATTCTATGCCTTCCTGATTACCATGTTTAGTTTATTGCCACTCACCGTCCAACCTTGCCCACGTATTTGGAAGCGAGGCTGAGGTTGGTATCATTGTAACGAATGCGGTGCATTAACGTTTAAAGCCTTCCTTAACTCACTTTTACTCTTGGCTTTCCCAGGTCGGGCCTAATTTTTTCTAGACTCAATTAAATATGTTTTGGACATTAGTATGCTGTTTTAGAAAGCCATTGGAAAATTAAATTTTGCTGAGAGGCGTGGTTCAAACTCAATGTGCTTCGGGATCGAAATAATGTGTGGATTCCCTGTTGTACAAAACATTAACAAGTAAAGCTTAATTTGAGACTTTATGAACGCCAGAATTTGCGCAAATATTCTCTAATCACATCCAACTTATAAGAATACACGAACTAAAAATATAAAACGTGAGATGTTTTGATAAATATTTTCGTAAATTCACCTAGCTTTCGCTAAAAACATTTTCTATGAACGCTGCCATTGACCTTATGTGACCATCATAGCATGTTAGTTGCTCCCCACGGATAATCCGCCGGATATTTTTTCCGTAAAGCGGCCTTAACTATGCAGATACTTTCGTGTAATTGAGGAAGAACGCGATCCGACCTCGCGCTTGGGACTCCAATCTGTGTGGTGGGCCCACCCAAGCAATCTTTTCGAGGCCTCGTCATATCTCTCTCATGCCCCCGCCCCCATTGGCCACCCCAACCCATAAGCCATCCATCAAACGCAGCGCATGAAAGGCGGTGATTGGCCTTCGAATCTTCCAATCAACCCCCACCCCAATCCCTTCCAGCGTCGTTATCCTGGGTCCACAACCAATGCAGACCCTAAACCACAGCCTCCCCCAACCACACCGTCTCGCAAAGTAGATGCTTGGGCCCCTACGAAACGTCCTGTTCACACACTCATATTCCGCTGGGCACGTTCGATCGGCCATTTCGGCCAGCGAGGATTCCTTTGCTAAACTTAAATCCTAGGATACGGTGTTTACGGTTCGAGTCGAGCAATAGCAAACAGTTGTTTTCCATCAACGAGTATACACGTTTTAGAATTTCCAAGAAGAATTGCGCGTTTCATTTCTCTCACTTAGACGAAAACAATCGAGTTATTATCAACAAAAAGTCTACCGTCCACGATTGGTAACCCTTCAACTTAAGGAAACCCACCTACACACAAAAGAAAGTTGGCGTTCAATAGACAATGAATTTTCAATTAGCCAGCAGACTATCAACTGTTGATAATAAATTGAAATTGGGTTGGCTGTAGACATTTGGGAGTCTTAAAAGTTGTTGAAAGTCGGTAGGTTTTAGAAAATTCGTGTTCGATCAAAATTGGTCAAAAATGGGTAGGCCACCTATTCAATCAGTTGCCTATCAACCAAAAATCCAAACTTATGTATAGTTTCTATTGCTATTAAGGGGCATGAAATTTCCAATTTTTCTAGCCATCTCCCATAGTTTCGATTCCATAAACCGCCGTAGAACCTTACGTTCTGTACCAGCGGAGCGAAGAGGAACCATATAGCACCCTCCGCTCCCCTCTAGCCCGTGGTCCAGGGGAATAAAGAGTAAAAATAAATCCCCACGGCCGACCATTTCCCTTCCTGCCAATTACGGCTTGCTTTTCCGGGTAATGACCAAGCCCCTGGGGGCCGGCCGGCCGCTCGTCCTATCCCGCTGGGGGTGTGGGGGGCCAATTTCGGCCAGAAGGGTTGGGTGGGGGGGCGGGAA
Organism: Ischnura elegans; assembly: GCF_921293095.1. Taxonomy (NCBI): domain Eukaryota; kingdom Metazoa; phylum Arthropoda; class Insecta; order Odonata; family Coenagrionidae; genus Ischnura; species Ischnura elegans. The sequence goes on along the minus strand of NC_060256.1, from coordinate 81,970,622 downwards.
AATACCATCGGACGCGCCTGGCCTCCTCTCCATATTCTTCCCACGGCTGTTTTCGGCTCTTATACTCTCTCTCTCTCTTATTCCTTCAGCCCTTCTACACTCCCTGTCTCTCTCCCAGCTGTCATCTGCATCCACGACCTAGCAACGAACCCGAGTTCCGGAGATCTAGCTGTGATCAGCGGATAAAACAGTGCCCTGTGAACTTCCCCCTTTAGTTCTGTGAAAACAGCTCCCTTCCTTCTTCCCCCGATGTAAAGTCTTCCGCGAGTATTATAATGCGGCAGATTAAATACCGCGGTCAATATGAGCAATATAGGCGTTGTAATCATGAAAAAAAACTGTATTTATCTCCAACTTTTTTCCCAAGTTGGAAGAATTTCACTGAAATATTCTTTACGAACCTTTTTTTCTGTAAATCTTCTAAATGTTGTTACCTGTGAGACATTTCATTTTAATAATAATTATCTGTTTTTACAGAGATTTTTTATAACAAAAGTGCCCTCAGGTAGCATTTTTGCTGCTTGACGACAAAAGGGATAGCACCCACAAGTAAAAGATTTCGCAAATTTAAAAATGATGGTTGGAAGTGTTTGCCTGCTCCTCTCATCATGGGCGAATGCGATACTTGCTGATTGCGCTAACCCCTAAATCTTCGGGGACTATTTTCTCCTTTCGATCCTCTTGGTATGGGCTAGAAGTTGAAGCAGCGGTGATGGGTCTGTAAGTTGACGGCCGTCACCTGCGTTTCTCTTCGCATCGTCCGACGCCTCCCTCACCGCAGACGGGCCAAGCGGAATAGGCGTCTGTGGTGTACCGCTGTCTTTAAGGACCGTACGAAAATAAAATTCGTGACCTCTTGCCCTCCGGCCTGCCTTCTAAGAACCCTCTCCTGAGTGTTATGACGCACTCAAAACTTAAAGCTATGCGCGCGTACGGGAAAACGCAAGGATCGCCTGGGAATTGGTATAAAAATCATTGTTAGAAATGAAACAATGCAGGAATAACGCAATTGAATTAAAAAAACTGAAAAATCATAGTAATTTCGCATCAAAATGTCTAGTACTGATAAGTATGTAGGTAATGAGTGTTATGGCGATTCTCGAGTTTATACTTTTTTGAGCTTCATTTATACATTGGGGAGGATCTGTTCCTTATTGAAGTTTATGTAATCAAAATCAAACTCAAAATAATTCAGGAAAATGTTTTCCATAATAAAGAAAAAGTCACACCAAAGTGTTATTTTTATGAAAACTGAATTGGAACATTCTTGATATCAAATTCGTAATATGAAATTTTAACTACGGTTGTGTACCAATAATAACATATAGCCGTCTTCATATCTTGCAATACTTTATTTCTTGACAATTTATAGAGGCAGCATCTACTAATAAAGCCCTCACACCATTCAGAGTAATCATCGGAAGTTTGCTTGTTCCTCTGGTCATGTGAAAAAGCATTACTTAACGATTTCGTTAACCAGTAATCAGTATCAGCTCTACGATATTTGCGTTAAAACACGGCCTTTGTGCATGGAAATGTAACATGATGAGCGATAAAGTGCGAAGTTATTTCGGAACGTATTTGAAAGCTTTCTCTTTTGTATTGATGGTAAGATGAAATTAACTTTTATTTAAAAAAAACTTTATCTTTGACTTTACATAATCGTGATTGAGCATCCAATTTTCCCTCGAGATATTAAGCTATCTGTCCTTACCTCGTTTCCTTTTTGTATCCTTGCTTTGGTGATCATTCATTATTCCACTCCTCATCTTTTACCGGCGCGTGAAGTGTCAAATGACGCGTGATTTGAAAAATGCTGACATTATTTCCAGCTTTGTTTTCGGAATTTTCGATGAATTATTGAGAATTTCCGTGTGATATTCTGGTTATAAAGGGGGGTCGCGCTTCATTATGTCCCCAAAAATGAACCATCACAAAGCGGGACACAATTCGTTGACATTTGTAAATTTTTTTTCGAAGTTACAAAAGTTGGACTTAAATGCTTGATCTGCGATAAAATAAAAATCTTTCAGGGCAAACCTAAGGTCTCATTAAGCTCTGCCGTTGACTTTCGTTTCCTTTCAGATTTATCGGTAGCCATTTAACTCTCGAAAATTGTTTCCGTTTTTTTTTATAATTTCACATCAGGCTTATCTTTATATTTCCTCAGAAACGTCTTTCTGCTTTTTGTCTCCATTTACGCTCTCAGTGCCCACGTTCCGTGACGGGAAATTGGCCTATTTATCCTAGAAGGCCTCGCAACTCTCTGTATCCTTTATCTCCAGCCTAGTTCTTATCATCTAAGATTCTCCAGCCTGCCACTAGATGTGCTACCATCCGCTGCACATATAAATGGATTTACGAAATTCGTCACTCGCGTCGCTGATTGCAGAGCGATCCGATTTGCACGGGGAGAAACAAACTATAGTTACGTCTTTGAATGTAGGTTTTCGCAGCGAGAGGCATAGTTTCTATCGGCTTCCGGGTGCAGCTGCGTGTTGCGCTTTGTCGTGCAAGCTTTCGCGACCGTTGCAGGACGCATCATCAGGCGATGAATGTAGTTACGTCTGTCAACCAAAACATAAGTCGCCATGAAAATTTCCAATTCATTTCAAACTCTTCAATTATACTCCTTGTAATTATCGATGCTCTATTTAAAATATTTTGAATAAATCGATCGTTCAGCATTTCTTGCTACACTACTGACATATTACGAAAACATAATTCTACGCCCAGAGTCGCAACATAATTGAAGCCTCTACGGATCGCCCACGTTGTTCTCTTGTTTTTCACGTCTCTTAGGTCATGTTCTGTGACAAGAAGATTGCTTATTTATCCTATTAAGCCCCGCAGGGCTGTGTAGTGTGTATCGTCAGAAAGGAGTGCTGGGTATCGCCAAACCCTGTCACCTCGAACCTCTCGTGGGGAACACATAGCTATAAGGAATATATAAGGCTATGCCAAGGCTATAAGGCATAGCCGTATATATTCCTTATAGATTTGAGTTCATGTATTCGCCAAGCGTATTGTGGGAAGATTTTCGGATGAGAACGTAAAAGAGAGGTGCTATTTCGCATTTGCCCGACCGAACCTTGAATATGCAGCGAGCGCATGGCATGGAATTCGGTGAAGAAAGACTTAATCCGCAAACGGAATAAAATACAAAAGAAGGCTGCGCGATTCGTCAAAAACTGCTACCGGTGAACAGACAGCCCAGATGTTTAGCGAATTAGGCTGAGAGCCGCTGAAGACTCGGAGGCTGCGCGCTAGGCTTAGATTGACTGACATTGAGAATAGATATCTTAAAGAGCGACGCGGAGAACATAATATTTGAGGCCCACTATATTTTCAGGTCCGACAGAAGTGATAAATTAAGAAAGATATTTAGCCGAACGGATAGATATGGGAATTCATTTTTCCCCCGAACCATAATGGACTTCAATAAATGCTAGTCGTAAGTTCGCATTTCCTTATTATGTGAAAATGGCTGGTGTCCTAATACCCACTGCCACACCCCTTTCAGGCGGCTTGCTGGGTAGTATGTAGATGTAGATGAATCACCAGCCCGCCTCGTATCAGGGCACCAGTTTTAGCAATGTCGTCAGCTGGGGACACCATAAAGTGCTTCGAGGAAAGGTGGTGTTGGTGTTGGGTTTGAGATGAAAAGCCATTCAACCTGAATTTACGGCTCAATCGGGACATCTCCTCAAACACGATTCTCTCCCCATCACGCGCGCACCAAACGCTGCCTCACGTTCTCTCCCCAATAAAAAAATACTCATCCCTTTCTTTCTCAATCTTCGATGCATATTTTTTCCGAACTATCATCCGGTCCCATTATGAGGAGGAGATTATTTATGCAAGTGCAAAGCCTTTCGGTAACGCCTCAATCCGCCGCGAATGTGTTTATCACGCCCGGGAGGCGAAATTAGTCCTTATAATCAACGCGTCTCATCTTATGGCTTATTCTCATCACCCTGCTAGGCAGTGCTTTTTGCCCTCTCAGTGCTATCTTCAGTTTGCGGTGTCGTGTTTCGACCAGCTCCAAGCAACCCTCGTTCACTGTGCGTTCCTCCGTGACATCTCCTTTTCACTATTCCGCGTTCTGTTTCTCCCCCTTAACTTCTCTACAACCACTCAAGTCTCTCATCTCCTCATCAACGAGCCCGATACGGTTACCGTAAAATATTTCAACCCTTACGGCCATTTCCTTTACATGTCTCTACCTTACTCAAGTCTTACTCGTGTTGTTGTTTTATTTTTTCGCCCGAATAAAATGATATCCTTCTTTTCTGCGTCCATTTTGCCATCATCGATCCCTTTTTCCCTGATTTTTAATTCGACTTTGACTTGGCGGCCATTTGAAATTCGTGCCCCCGCCATTTTGCGTGACGTTAACGTTAATCGCTTTCCTTCCCAGCCATTAACATTCGCCTCCCTTATCTCGGGCTTTATTACCCCTTCTCGTTTTTGAAATGGGTATTCCCTCATGTAAGAGCGATACATACAATATTACTACATTCAGAGAAACATAACATCGACTTATGCACCCATTAATTTCTGGTTTCGCGTATCCTGGATGGGATTTAGCTGCGTATTTATTCATTTGCGTGTGATTTTATCAGCACTCTATTCCACCTTCTCGTAATAAGATAATGTAATCACATCCGTAAACAAGGGTGGAACCCATACTCATAGTATTATCTCAAATAGGCTTTTAATGATGGTTATTTAAAATTATTAAGGTGAAATTTTCAGTCCAATGCTTCAATATGACATCGTTTTTATATTTTTCAATCATTTCCGGGTTTGGTTTACGTAATCTTAATATACGAGAACCTTAAAATTAGCAATTGAAAATTTCTTATAATTGAACCCATTTAATTCAATATTTCCTTCGTACTTTTCGTAATGGTTAAGCATCTTCCGGCGATGGCTATGATTCTTTACTCGCCGTACTGTTTATTTTCTTGTTAGATAGATATACTAGTAGATTATATCTCAAAATAGGTCTAATAAGAGCGTTCTAGGTGGCTAAACTGTAAAAAAATGCCGATCCCAATATTGTTTCACTGGCATTATATTTTATGCTTATAAAATGTTAACTCTTAATACACACACAACTTGTAAAGGAACGCTACGTTCGGAATCAGCCTATCTGACTCATCGCGGATTATATTATTTGAGGTTTTGCCATTTCAGTCTTAACCGTATGGGCAGAAACCGAAAATCTTTCAAGTTTGTATGTACACTGTGCTAGCATGTCGTGTAACCATTACTGGAAAGAAAAAAATTACTCATCATTTTGTGCAGGGGAGGGTTTGGATACAAGTGATGTGGAAAGCTAGCATTGGTGAAGAACTCTTCTGTACATTTTACAAGGATAGACCTCTCTGTGTTGAGTGATAGAGCGAGGCATTGCTATGTCCCCGAATCGTCTCCTGCTGCAGATATCAGAAGTCCATCCATAGCCAGCAGACGTGTTCTCCTCCGGTCTGCTATCTCGGGTGGCTGAAGCGTTGGACGTCCCTTCCCACTCTTTATGGCGACAGTTGGGCGTATGTCATTCTAACGCCGATCTCGGAATGGTCCAGTGCTCCTTGGTCAGTCTCCAGAAGAGATGCAGCGTACGAGAGTATGCTCAGGAGCCTGTACAACACTCCCGACTTTCCGTTACGCGTTATTTCCTCCCTCATCCTCCGCTGAGGAGCGCGGAGCTCTTATAAATAAGGCCGTTGGGTCCCTGCGGTGCAGTCCTATCGTACTGGAGCACGAGAAAGCCTTCTCACTGGTGGGCTTAACTTTTTTCTTCTTTCCATCTCATCCTCTTTACTCTTCCTTTATTTCGTTTTTCCTTTTTTTACTCTGTGCTTCGCTATCGGTTCTTTCCCCTTCACATGTACGCTTCAACATCTCCCCTTCTTAATTGTATTTTTCCGTCCACTTCAACTACACTCGCATGCTCTTACAGGAGTGAGTTTTTAGCGCGGAGTGTCCCGTACGAGGGCCTCCACGCCACTCAGTCGCCATTGGCGGGTTCATGATTTTTACCGAGGAGAAAAAAAGCGACGATTTTATTCACCGCATTCGCGTGTTACCTGTTTTCAAAGTGCTATGATACCGGGATATTACGCTATCCATCCTGGGATTGAAACTTTTATCGCCTTCCCTTAATAGCCAAATGAAATTGACGATAAGTACAGAAATGTGTACCCTGTCATCAAGAGTTGAGTGCTGCAGGTCCGGCGTGAGTTTGAACTTTTTTCCCTTGAAATATGCCATTATTTTTTTTGGAAATGACTCTTGCACTTTCTCGTGAATTTTGAAAAAAAATTGCTATGCCTTGTTTAAAAATTGTAATCATCATGCATAAAATCAAGTGACTAATACAACGTGGCGTTATCTCTATGCTATTGACACTTAATGACCACTTTGGCGCTGATAATTTAAAAAATTAAACCTATTGAGAGACAATGCTGGAAGTCTATTCTGTATACTGAAGGCATTATGTGCCTGTATTCGTATTGTTGCTTCTTTTCCATCGCCTCAAAACCCTGTGAATCCACAATATATAAAGTAAATGACCCATCTTTTTATGTTAGTGTCAGTCAAGTCGTTAATTTTCCGGATATCAAGAAAAGGAAATGGAAAATTCATCGGCGAGTGCCTAAACATTCCCGAATAATTATTCAAATGGGCCATTTCCACGAGAGATAATTATAAATGCCCAATCAGGTATTTGCGTTCAGATACCTTCGATTGGTCTCCCTCTCATTATATTTCGCTCCGATGGGGTCGTTTCCGCAAACATTGTCCAGCGGTCGTATTATTTTTTTCACCCCCTTTCCTTCGGCACTCGTATTGATATTCATTTTATTAATGATCCTCATGAATATCTTTGTGGGCGCCATCGTTTCGAATTGCTTCCTCCATGGCGTTTTCGCCGGCCCCGTTTCACCTTTACAACCACCGGCTATTCCATATTTCAAATCGACCGCCGTTCCTTCATCCATTGAATTATAAAAAGAGAGAGGGAGAACGTTATTAACGACTTGAAGCCGAGTTTGACTTTACCTCAGCAAAAGTTGTGAATATTTTTCGGCTCCGCACATGAATGTATTATCTCTCTCTTCCCCCTTCGGACCGGGTAGCCGAGGCGCCTGCTAAGCTGCCTGACCCCTGAGGCTAGCCGGCGAGCCATCACCTTTGCTTCTGTCCCGCACCACTGCTTCCAAATCGCCGCAGGTCTTTTTTTTCGGTCTCCCCCACATCCAAATTCAGAATTCACCGCAAGGGGGTGGGGTTGGCATGTGAAGATATGAAATATTCTGCCGGAACGATTGTGGTGCCAAATTATTCGTTTGCTCGAGTCTAAGTGTTCTGTCCCTCCACATCACCCCTGACGTATTCAACCAATCATACGCTTTTTCTGTACCACCTCTGATTTTATTGATGCTTGCCGAATAAAAATACCGATCCGTGCAAAGATCTATCATGAGAAACTTGGACTTAAAAGGTAGACGCGCATCTTGATAATGAAGTTGCATTGAAGATATTTGCAATGAATATTTGAATAAAGTTTTCCCTGTAATTTTTAGCCACCATCATAATTATTTCTTTGCTCCATATTATTAACAATAATTTACGACATTAATTTATTAATTGAAGAACTATACATTCAAATATTTCACGAAGGAATAATGAAAAATGGCCACAGATGCTTGTACTGAATAAAAACCAGTTGTGAAAAAAGCAATCAGGGAAAAATTTCCTTATGTGATTCGTGTGATATCTTTGGTTGGAGCAGTACCTTAGTAGTAACTTCTTAGTGCCAAATTTTCTCTCTAAGGCTTCTCTCAGAATTAATTGCGTACGTTATATTCAGGATTTCGTTGCTTCATTTTTTCGTCAATTTAGAGGAGATAGTTTTAGTGTGAAAATTGATCGAGAACCATCATTATAAAAATATTTCGTTCGCTTTACATTACTAGAAGTTAATTAGTTTGGTTTTATGTAGCGTAAAAATAGCTTAAGTATGCTAAATCCTAATTCGCATGCAGAATTTTATGAATCTCCTCATCCAATTCTAACTATGGGATTCGGAAAGTACCTCGCCAGCCCTTACTGCTGATTCACGATTCGTTATTCTTGTTCCTCATCCACTACTTCCTTCGCCCATTCCACAATCCCCTAATACAACCCATCTTTCCCTTCTCTCCATCTGACCATATCCCATTAAAGCCCCCATCGGGTGTTTGGGGTTGATGAACCGTGTGGATGAATAATATATTCCCGTGATTTATCTGCCACCTTAAGTAATAATGAATAAAAAAGGAGCCGCCACGGTCCTTTTCACTCCCTTCCTAATCGCTAAGGACGCCGAAAGCAAACAATGGAAAGGTTATCGTCACACCTGAACCTGGAGAACGCACTCGTTCGGTTGATAATTTGGGGGTTATTAATAATTTCTCCACTCGTGAATTTATTGCCTATGAAACGATCCTTTTCCCAATGATGAGGACCTCGGCTGGCTCCGGATTTTCCGAAGATACCTTCTCTTTTTTTCACCGAATTTCGGCGTCCTTTTGTTCCCAGCGTTTAGCTCTCGCTCATTTAAGTAGAGTGAAGTTTTGCTGGGCCAAATTTTTTTTCGGCGTTTCCGATCGCAGTTTTGCAAATTTGCTTTCCCAGGCTTCTCCCCTCTCTTGCACAGATTTATTTAATTACCCGCGTGATATTCGAGCTCCTATCGTTTCATTCTCGCTCTCCAAAGTAGAGGAAATATGAAAGTGAATTCTGATTATTACCATACGTAGCATAATGGAAGAATATACGTTTTATCAGTATCAACACGTTTGCCCAAAGGAATCCGATTGTATGGATCCAACGATTTTATCCATGCTCTGATTTTTCCTTTAGTCACCTAGCATCACAAAAGTTCCCAATTCTCTGCTTGCGGTATTTGAATTTTAACCCTTATGTAACCTCTAAAGAATGCCAAAGCTTTAAAGTTGAATCCACTAATATTCATTAAAACTTTCAATGTACTTCTCTAATCTTTAGGCTGTGTGGCTACTTGCATTAAAAATATTTTTTAACCTCCCCGAGTACTGAAATCTGAAGAAAGTGTACGGTACGATTTAAAAAGCGCACCTGCGCACGGCCTTTGATGAAGAAATTCCCGGATTGTCTGAGAGTTTGTAACGAATTGAATGACTCCCAGTACGATTTTTCTTATTGATGGAATCATAAACGCAGTACCCCGCGAGTGAAGGCAACATTGTGATGGACTTAGGTCTTTTTTCCCCTCGCAAAGTTTAACATTTCCGATACAAATTTCCCGTCGCCGAATGACTCTTTCTGTCTCGAAGGGCTGTAACGCGTCGAAGGTGGAGCTTTTCCTCCACGCTGCATTATGGTTAGCTGAAGAAGAGGAGTCATCAAAATTTAGTGCCATTACTTCAACCTTTACGGCCTTGAGACTACAACTTCCCCGTGGCCGCGGTGTAAAATGTGTGAAACCGTTTCCTGAGCAGAACCAAGCAGCCATCTCGGCTCTTTTTACTGCGGATTACGGAAAGGACTGTAAAACAAGTAGTTTGCCGATACTTGAACGAAACTTTGATGCAGATCAGTACGGTTACTTACTAGTTAGTGAGCGGAACACCCGTCTCCTTCGCATGGATGACTGGTTTTAAACATTGAATTAACCCTCGTTCACCTAGGAAATACGTTACATCATTAGCCATACCTGTCTGACTATATTTCTTTGGGCTCTTAAATGCGACCATAATATATATTTTAAAACATTAGTTTACTTATTAACAAATATCAAATGTCTAGTTCTACAGGAAGGAATATTAACGTGTATTAATTTTAAGAGATAGATACAGTCAACAGCTCCAATTTATATATTTTTGAGAAAAATAACGTCAGCCATATTTCTCCTTGCATAAAGAGGAGAAATGCTGAAGTACGTGCATAAATTGAAGTAGTCACTTTTCCTTAAAATTGGTCCATTACTTTTTTAGCAAAACCATTTAACAAATCGCATATGTATCCCGCCAATGCTAACAGAGTGAGTCGCATGATAAGGGTTCCATATCACAGTGCCGAACACCAGTTTAGGTCGGAAAATAAAATTAAAAGCTCGAACCAAAGTGTCGATGGCAAAATGAGTTAGAACGCAAGTTTCATTTTAGGAACCCGAGAAGACCCCTAAATTTTGTGGGCACGAGTGATAAGCCGGTTCTCTAGCGTGCGGTTTCTTCTGTTTTTCCATTTCTTTGGAGCAGATTGCTCGAATGTGAAACTAAATTTATATACCGTCAACGAATACTCCCTATTCAAGTTCAAGAATGAATACCTTCAACGAATACACTCGTTCAAGAACAACACTGTCTAAATTATAACTAAAATGGATCGGATTTTTTCTTATCGAGAAAGAAATAACTTTATAATAACCCAAGTTCTTTCGTACAAGGTTTGTATATATTTCTCTCTTGCCTAATATTTTGAGTGTGTGTTCTTCACTTATTACTCTGGATTAAATTAAGCTGGTTGAAGCCGAGTTAAGTTGTTTCGTGCGAGGCATAAATATTGAAGCCGCGACTGGGGCCTCCATCTTACGAGTTTGAGCCCCCTGTCCCCCCCCCCCCTCCGGGCGCCACCCCCTTCCAGTCGATCACGTGCCCACTATTAGGTTGAGGGCTGAAAACTGTTCGCCCGCGGTGAGGTGGGGGGAATGGGGTTGCAAAGGGCGGGGGTGCAATTATAGCAGCCTATGGATTTCGTTCTCATTCCACTCTTCCCCACCCTTGGCTCCTCCCACCGTCGAATAATATGACGAACGGAACTGGACCGTGGGGTTTGAGGTTGAAGGGTAGGGTACAGCCACACTTCGGCCAACCACCCCCGTATACCCTTTCCGTAGAACCCCCTCCAGCATTCCCCCCTCCCACGCCTCAGATATCCACCTTCCATGGTAATTTTTTCGGGACGTGTTTATATATTTTTTTCTTCCGACAAGTTGTGTCGGTCTGCGTTGGGTGTGGGTAATTAGGGAGGGTGGGATATAATACCCTTACGTGCGCGCGCAACCCCACTCCCTCGAGGATTGTTTGTGGAGTTGTGTTTTTTTTTAGGCCTCGAATTATTTTTTTTACTCTAAATTTTATGGGCGCGAGTGATATGCCGGTTCTCTGGCGTGCGGTACCTTGTGTTTTCTTTTGTTTTTTCTTTCCTCTCCGTCTTGGCGAGTTCGCGGACCGAAACCTTGCCTCTCTCCCGCACCCCCGTCTGTTTCCGCCAATCTCTGCTTGCTTTGCTTCATGCGTTCACCCCACGCCCGCCTCCTTCCGTGTCGCAAATCGTCCGACACGTTCTCCGCCCTGTCTTGACATCGTACCTCATCTCCTGTAATAGGCGTCCACCCTATACCCGTATGAATTATCCCCAAGTATGCCTTTCTAGATTTTCGAGACAAATCACGATTTCCTGCGTCGTTATTCTTATCTGCCAGTGAGCAGTTTTCACTTTTCTCTCTGCACTTGCATTTGCACATTATTTTAAATGCGTCAACTTCCTTTCCTGCGTAACTGCATCTCGTGGAATAAATTCGAAAAGGAAATGGTTCGTAATGAGCCCCATACTCATTTATAGGTAACCTAAGATATATATTTTTGTCAAGTCCATCATAGTCTTATCTCTCGTAGGTATTTTATGTGAGTGCGGAGCACCTCCAAAAAATACCCTCGTTCTTATTAAGACATTTTAAGAGATGGCGTTAATATTTTTGCGAGACTTTTATGTTAATACCCAGATTTTACGTTAATTGAGTCATTCTTGCTGAGTTACTTGGTACTTCTGCGAATATAGTAATGAAAATGATATGTTTTTCCTTCATGGTCGTGCACTTGATGGAACTCGTTTTGGAGAAGTATCTTGATCCAAAATTGTACCCCCCACATAAACCGTAAGTAGGGAGCAATTTAAATTTTGGTCTGGAGCAGACACGACCGAGTCAGTTCGTAAAATCGTAAGGTATCACGAAATTTGAAAACACTGAATTTCAGTTTGGTTATCATAGCTACTAATGGATTTCTCTCCTTTCCAACCCTGCAAATTGGCGCAAATGATCTTATCTGACAGTCACCTCCACCAAATAAAATGCATAATGAGGTATAACCTTCTAAGAACCGATTTTAATAATAAGAAATAGATTTAAGAAACTATGCATTTGAAGATCAAATAAAATTATTTAGATAGTTAGAATATAATTATATATTTTAATACTACTTCATTCATTTATACGGCGCCTTGAGTGCAAACATACAAATAAATTCAGAGGTAAGGAAAGAAAGGGGTAGGAACATATAATGGAAAAAAGGACGAGGGCAACGGTGCTGTGGTAGATGGAAAAAAAAGCCAGAAATCAGAGGGTAAAAATGCGGCCTGACTGGGACTCGAACCCAGAACCTCCTGGTTGCCGGCCAGGTGCTTTACCAGTTGCGCTACCAGGGCGCTTAGATTTACAAAGATTTAGCTTTTTACCACTTAGCTCTTTTCCATCTACCAAGCACCGTTGTCCTCCTCCTTTTTCCATTATATGTTCCTATCCCTTTCTTTCCTTCCCTCTGAATTTATTTGTGTATTATATTTCAATAGTAATGTTAGATTATCCACCCACCTAACTCCGCAATCGCTTGGGGTGGGTGGGTCCTTCCCCCTCCGACCGCAGCAAGCGCTGCGCGTGAGGTTGAAGCATTCCCTCGTTGCCTGCAGCGAGGCGAGACTCCGCAAATTGCGAGCGGCACGCGAAACTCACAAGTGGACGCGCCTCTGGGGTCGAGTGTAAGTCTGCGTTCGTTGCAATGCGTCAATTGTCCAGGCCACGCTCGGCGTTATGGTATTATGACCAATTCTAGTGTGCCGAGATGCATTTTCGTCGGCAGTTATGGAGTTCCTGACCCGGTGGCGATCCCGAGAACTCTTCACTACATTATTTTATGTCTGTAAATGCTAAGGAAGCTGTGGCGAGAGATATAGTTCACTTTACACATGTTATAAATGCTTAAAATATACAGTTTTATAGATGAGAAAAACTTGCATTGGCTTGATGAATATCGCATAGGGTCTGCGCCGTTGCTTAGGGTAATACGAAATACACTAGCGTAGATAAGGAATTGTGTGCTCGATCATCAATTAAGATTTGCAGGTCTATTAACCATAGTTAATAGAGTGATCGAATGGATTTTAATCGTATGAAGTTGAAGGAGCATACGGCGTTTTCGTTTCCCTGAGAATCTGGATATTATTTGATAAAACATGCAGAAAACCTAGTATTATCACTTGATGAAGATTATCCCTAAGCACCTGTTTGGTTTCAAAAATCCATTATGAATCCTTAATGAAGTATTTGCTTTATTTTTTGATATCCAAAGCTCGGCGCCGAAGTCTCTCTTAACATCTAATTGCATTCAGTTGGATTGATCGTTCAATTTTTCAGATTCGTAAATTTTCATTCTTTCAGGAAATACGCGAACGCTTTGTTATAATACTTCGTTCTGACTTGAGGTCATTGACTTAGTTTCTTACTTCCACATTCCAAACTGATTATTCTCCTCCACTCTACGCTTAAAAAGTACCCCGTCGTCCGAGGCGCCATATTTCACCGTCGCAGAATTTCCTCTCAAGCAGCTCTCTCTGGGAAACTTCGAAGTCGACTCAAAAACGAGGAAAAAGCGGGCTCGCTCGCTCATTTTGCCGGGAACAAAGCTCGCCGTCTCGGGGGACCCTGACGTCACCGGACATAATGGTATCCGAGCCATTGAGCCAATCGATATTTTTTGGCATCCGCCGCCTTTCAGCGCCGGTAATGCTCTTCGCAAAGTCACCATCCGTCTTTCAAACTTCGTCTTTTTTTTCCTTCTTGCCCGGCTCCGATTGAATAATACTCCCGGTGGGGACGGGCGGCGTCGGCCGGTCATAATCGCACGATCAGCCGATAGTCTCCGACGAGAGCCACCCACAGTGGCGTGGGAAGCTAGGAGGAGCGCGCACCCCTTCGCTCTCTCCCGCTATTATTCATCTCTGCGAGAGCAGAGCTGTGTGTTCGCTCGAAAAACTGTTCCCAGCCGACCGGGGCGATTAAAAAGCCGGGAGAGGTCAAGCGGTCGCTCTTGTGTCGGCTCGAGTTGGGCGGTTGTGGTCGGTGTATGATGAGCGGGGGAAGAAGGCTTAAGAGAGCCAATCTCGTCTCCTTTTTAAGGTGTTCGTCCCGCCCACGCGGGACTTGAAAGTGGCGGCGCGGCGGATGGCGTCGGGTTGGCCGCGAAGTTTCTCACGGGCTCCAGTCCGGCACCAATCAGCCGTCTTTCCGTCTCTTATTGTGGCTAAAACAGTAATGATCCCAGGGATTAAACCATCTCCAATGCTCTTAAAAATGAGGAAAATTTCCTTTGTGGGTCACAAAAATAGAAAAAAGTATCCTTCTATTTTAATAAAGAAATGAAAAAATTCGCAATAATAGAATAAAAATAGAGAAGGCAATGATTTAAAATATATATGAAGGGTATGGAGGTATAATTATATCATCCTCGAATCAAAAAGTTTTCAGATTTATTTGATCTATTTCCCTCTCCTCCACTCTCCCCTAGCAACGCCAAACTATCAAAATATATCTCCTTCACTTATCAATGCCGCCTAGTACCTGCCTGATTTTATTTGTACACTTTGGGATATCCTAAGGTGCTTGCAGTGTTTCGCTTACTCAGCAATCATCTACGATAAAATTCTCTTCCATGTAGATATCACGTAATTGTAATAATGCTTTCTGACACGAAAAAAAAATAAAAACGTGTAGCCATCGACAAAAATAGGTGTGTGAACACTACTTTATTAGTTGTTTGTTTCACTTTCACTCAAAGAAGCATAACCAGACTCGTAAGAATATTTCTTCCGTTCATTTTTTACGACACCTTGAGGCATTTTAACAGGGGCCTACGTCATTGGAATAGCTTAAGTACCCTGTCTAATTTCACATCTGACTGAGCCTAGCGTTCAGGTAACAAACTCATTTCCTCGGCATTATTTCTGCCTTTCCCCGTAAGTGTTGGCCTTTTGCTTACCTCTTCATCCGTCCGTAACAACATACCGGTTTCCTTGTCAGATTTGACTTTATTCTCGCCATTTACGGTGCTAATGACTCGGGCTGTTTTATCGCCTCGTAAACCAGAGTTTCTTAATCAGCGGGACAGTTGAAGGCCTTTAAAGTGATGGAAGGTGAGGCTTCGTAAATATTTATGAAAAGAAATTCGGAGAAGATAAGGACCTAACGGAGGCTTAATTAAGCATTTTGATCGCCTCGGGCGCTGCTGGAGTTTAGCAATTCCATCCCACTTAGAGCGTGATGATGACCTAAATCTTCATTCCATTATTATTTACACTAAAAGAATGGATCGTTTTATACTTAATTTGTCTAATGAAGTAAAACACAGTTTGACTTCAAGGGATTTGAGTCGAGAGCCCTTTTTTCATTCGACAAGCATAATCCGACTTTAAGCGACAGCGTCAATTATCTCTCTATTGAGGAAATAATTTGGTGAAGTACATGCATTTTATTTCTATCGTGACCCTTAAGTTATGATACAACTTGCGCGTATTAAATCTAAACGACAATCAAAATGTAGCTATCATCTTTTTTCTCCGCAAGTATGAGTATCCTAATGAGATCCTTAGGAAGTTAGCGGACTTCTGAATATTATTCGCAAGCAAAAAGATAACTTCAGGTAATAGCTCTTCGACGAAAAACTTTGAAAAATTGATAAATAATATAATGTTGATAAAAGCACTGTTCAAATGACATTTGACAAAGTTAGCTTTGCTTTTCCGGACATACTTAACATTGAAAAAAAGTTCCTTAATCATGGAAAGCTTAAATTTTTATTGGAATAAATCCCGTGGTACTGAATAAGAGGAGCATATTTTGAACTATTCATAAAAGTTTTTACATCATCTCCGAAAAGTCACCTCCATTGTGGAATGTGTAAAAATGGATCGGTTTATATTTATTGTGGAATCGAATTTGGTGAAAGTGAAATGGATGTACTTAGCTTTACAACATGCTCAATGGATGTAGAATAGAAGAATATTTCTCCTTCGCTTCTGTTAGCGGATCGGATATGTTTTCTTACATTGAGGACTCTAAGTAGGAAGGAATTATGTTTTACTTTCATTGTTATTTGTGAAAGAAAAAATTTATTTACTTCGCAAATTAGATAGTATTCGGCGTAAATTTGTAGTGTAGAATCTATAGTTCATGATGAACCAACAAAAAAACATACTTAATAAATGTGGAAGTTTATCTAGTTTTTTTTCCTTGTGGTTTCAACACGTACGTATTTCCTCCACTTAGCGTTGCAGGCAATCTCCAATGGATTCAATCCCCATTACAGGAATGATGTTCCTTCCCTCGTGTTGGCAAATTCTCCCCTCGACCTCTCCTCCCCATCCTATCGTATCTTCTTTCCCCCGATGCCATCCTCTCCTCTTCATAACTCCCTGCCGCCCCCTTCAAGACTCTCACCTCCTTTCGCCAGCGCCCTCTGCCGACACGAAGCGGTCACCTCAAAGGAGTCCCGAGACGTCACGATTTGAGCGGCCGGCGTTCCTCCCACACCCGAGACGCCAATGGGTAGGCTGAGGGAAAAGCTGCTATGGCCCAAAGGGGGGAGGAAGAGATGGAACAGCGTGCTTACGAAAGATGAGGATGAAAACGGCTGTAAAGGGTGACTGTGCCTACATCTACATTCTAATTCTCATTCCGACCCTCTTAATAGATAAACCCACGAGTTACACCTTCATTGCCATACTGGAATAAACACTCGCAATTTTCCACGATTATAGGCTTTTAATCCAACCAAGGTTACGATGTTACTACATCATCTTCAAGGTTCAAAATGGTTATCTGTGGTTATTTCAATATGGAAAAATTACACTCCGTCACGATTGGTTCTTCTGATTTTATTAATTGTCATCTTTCCAACTTAGAGTGCATCATTATTTATTCAATCATCATCAGTTGTTGTTTTCTTGGTTACACTAGGTTTGCGTAGAGCATTTTTACAATCACAGCGGCCCTTCTTCCGTTCGAAAGTAATTGGATTAGTTGACCAATGCAATTCCATCGCCCATCAATTTTGATGATTATTGGATGACCCTGGAAAGGTCCCTTCCTACCCCAGTGAAATTTTCACGCCTATGGCTTAGTTCGAGGTGAGCTCTACTTTCACCGATCCAAACCAATTTTCGGGTTGAACCACTTAGAGTGATCTGCTTTTTTTCTGTCCTTGATTGGGAAACCCTTGTAAATTATCGGCAGAATATTTTGAAGAAACATGAAAGATCGTCATTGCAGTAACTGTGAACTTTCATACGGTAGTGCCAGCTTAGTTCTTTCCTCTTCGACAAATACTTTTATTTTCGAGATCAACCCCGTATCTTTTTTAAATGCATTTACTCCACTCTCACTCCTATACTACTCTGTTCCACGAGTTTTATGCCTCTTTTTCGGAAGCAGAGTGGTTTTGAAGCAGAGCAAGGAGGAGAGGAAAGGACAGAAAGTAAGCGATTTGTCACGCTTGGTTTCCTCTGCGTAGCCGAACCGGACTCGAGTCTCCATTATCGCAAATCTTTCTGGAAAAGGTCAGATCGAGTTGTTTTTCGAAAATATTTCTTTTTTCCTCTTATATTTTTGTTCGAATTTTTGGTGCCGGTAGTGTTTGGCTTATCAAACTTGGGGGTTGTAGGCTTGGGGAAGAACATGAAATAACCACGATATTTCCTTGCCACTTTGAGTGCTGAATAGGCTATGTGTGTTCTCGGCTCAGTGCTGGCCATTTATTGCATTAACAAAAAAATCACTCGATAAAGACCTGCTATAGATATTTTATTTTTATTTTCATAGAATAAACCAAACAGGCTATTTCAAATAATAAAAGAACGTAACTTTTCACGCAACAAAATTACAGTTCCAGCACCGAGCATGTAAGTTGCCCGCAAATACCTAAGTCTCCTGGCAACGTACATTTGCGTGGTAGCCGGTAAAGTTTCGTTCTAACCGGCAGAAGGGAGAAAGATCTCAGGTTTTTGGAGCTGGGAATAGAATTATATATTACCATTACCATAGTCACTACGTAGCAATGAAACACCGTATACAAACTTCAGCCTATAACTGTAGGTTATGAATTACTAACTATAGGCTGAACGAAGCCCTTCTAGCGTACCTTCGAAATAAATTTACGCCTTTTTTGCTGCATAGTTGCGTATGTACATTTTTATATCATATATTTCTTCCTTAATCGTTATCGTACTTTCATGTTGAATTTTATAGTTATATTTTACATAACTGAACCGGCGCTCTTCCATCTTAATTTTTAAAAATTTTATCATCAAACTCTTTAATAATATTTTTTTCGACCTCAGGTTCCCGCCAAAATCTCTTTAGAATTGCTATTTGACAATGAGTGGATACCAACGCTCAATTCTTATTTATGCGTTAAATATTTGCTAATAAAGTTACGAGAATCGTGCTTATATACTTTTTTTTTCTTTTTAATGAGTGCCATTCGAGATATCCGTAATTTGTCTCTCCCCCGCTCATGAATTATAATTGTTCATTTATCTATCCGCGTTTATCCATTTACGAAGCGTTCAAAATTCCGTTTGACTTAATCTAGTGCAGCCTCCAAATGATTCACCGTCCTAAACAATAAATATGGGCATCAGATACGGCATTATCAGGCGAAATAGCGAAATTCCCGAGTGGAGATTTCTCATGGCTATTTGTTTTTCCACGTCGATGGCACCGAATACCAAAAATCCTTTGGCTTTCTATACAGATACCGAAACGGAACGCAATGATTAATTTGAGTGGACGATGGGCCCAGCGGCGAAAAATGTATATTGCTCCTAATTCATTAAACTTTCGCCGAAAGAGCTTACGGTGTGGGCCGCACAAATCAAGGGCAGCTACCGAATTTTCATACGCGCATGACACCAGGCGCGCTTATGTATTTAAAAACTCCGCTTAAAAACTGAGACTCAGCCGACTGGCGTGGCATAACAAATGAACGCGGGGATTGCGCTATCTAATTTCTAGTAATTACGTATCTGCCGAATGCCAACGGATGAATAATCAGGCAATCATTCTTTTCATTAGATATCGCACGAAATCATGAATTGTTGCGAGTTCGGGGAGGGGAAAGAGACCCAGTTTATGCCGTGGAATAAACAATTGCGAAGCGAAATAAAAGAATGAAAGGTGGGAATGAAAAAAAAAAAGATGGGCGAATAGCGACACCGAGAGGAGCAGTCTCCCGCATGCGTGTTTTGTTTTCGCGTGGATGTATATATATGTGTGAGTGCGCGGCGAAATCGTATTGGACGACTTTTATTTTTTAAATAACCAATCAGCGAGAGAACGTATTGAATTTCGCTCGGCAGCGTTTGCATGCATGTGTCCTCGCGATCCAGTTCAGTTATATATTTTTTTCGTTTATTCTTTCTCTCCTAACGGTCACAACACCAATTTCAAAATTTTAAATTGAGGGAACGAGGCAGTGGAACAAACGTAAAGAGGAAGAGGGGGCAAAGGAATATGAAGGGTGGGATGGAAAGCAAAGAGGGATGAGAAGCAGACCTTTTTAAAAACAATTCCAGCGAGGGAGAACGTATTACGATTCCAGCTGGGGAAAAATTATTTAGTGAGAGGAATGTAGGGATTGCGGAGGGGAACGGGAAGGAGAGATGATTTGAATTGAAGTAGGGATTGTGGAAGTTGCGCTAGAGTTAACCTCGGGTCGCATAGCACCGAAACCGTGTACCCGTCTGTTCGCACCAAAACTCTCCAAAGAAGAGGGCATAAAGACGACCAAAAGTTGAATTTTGATAATTATGTTTGGTTTGGTCAAATTTAGATTCTGATTATTTCGTTGGATCGATGTGCGATTCTTGGAATTACGATTGGTCGAGTTTTGGTACTCTTTCTGCTTAACATATCTAGGATATATAAGCTGTATTCCATTAGTTTTTGTGCGCCGAATATTCGAATGTAGGTTAGTGACATAGAAACGGATGTATCCGAGGAGGCTAAAAGTCGAGCTTATAACATCAGAAATCTCTTTACAAATGTTGGGCATTGGAGCCAATAACATTCTTAAGCCAAACGTTTATGTAGTTATATTTTATTCAAATCATTACGTAATACGAGAAAAATTAATGTTTTGTTTACGGAAGTAAGACAGTTTTGTGTTATTTTTCTATATTTTAATAGTTTACTGGCGCTTTAGATTTTTATAAATCACCGGAGCCCTATCAAATTACATCGATCGAATGTCTAAACTTCTAGTGGCGTTACGAACCCTCTCTCGGATATTTTTATGGGAAAGAGGCAAGCTTTGGACAAAACACAAAATGGCACATTCATATACGCTCACCGTTAGACTCGTACACACTCGCGCGCGCACGTTTTAAACCCGTGGGGATGTCCTCATTACCGAGTTGAATTATGGGATGGTTTTCGGGCCCCGGCAATGGAGTGTGAGGGAAAGGGTACAAAAATGGCGTCGGCGGCGGCGGGAGGCTGGTGTTGCACACGCGGGGAGATTAATTATTTTTGCAAACACGGAATGAGAGAGGAAAATAAATTACGCTTTTCAGTCGAAAAAACATATGAAGGGAAGTCGGGCGAAGGCGGGGAGGAGTTGGTCAGCATTGCGGGAAGTTTTGAATGGGTGGGGGGGTGGGAGATGGGTTGGTGAGTTTTTGGTGTGGGTGTATTGGAACGGCTCGTGTGTTTCACTATGCCTTTCGGTTATGCATGTCTAAAAAACCCTCCTCGTCGCTAAAGCGTGTGCATGTATTCAGGCCGTGTGTTTACGCATGCATTGGATCTCATCGGAGAGGGCTCGGTACTTTTATACATCAACGCGTTATTTTGACTCGCCGGCCGAACGGGTGTGATGGTGAATTTAATGCATACGATGTGGGATGGTGTGCGCGAGTTTTATTTTTCCGAAACAACAAAAAAAAAGAATATATCCTGTGGACGGCGGCGTGAGTCGGCGCTATGGCTGGAATGCGTCGCAAATGAAGAGCAAATAAACTCCGGGGTGCATTCAACCTTTATGTCATCCCTGCATATCCCACCTCCCCATGCGTGTCCCCTCCCGCTCTGGCCTTCGCAGCGGGTGTGCGGCAACTCAGCGCAGCGTAATATGGCATTTGCAACAACCAACGTACGCTCCCAATCACGCTAAGCGACAGCGCGGCTTCCCGGGGAACGGTTAATATTTCTAGGAGCGCCGGCCGAAATGCGCTCCGGTCGAAAGAAATATAATGCCCAGACTTTTTGTTAGTAATTTTCCTCCACGCTTCCGTCCTGATTGTCTCCCTGTTAATACGATTAAACGCTTCCAGAATTGGTGCGTGTGTAACCGTTGGGTGAAACTTTAATGAAGTGTTCACCCATGGAGCTATAGTTTAATTACTATCGTAATTCAAGACTGAAATGCGTTGTTTACCCGTGGATTGATGGAGACTTGTAGTGAATTTGTGGTAAGCTATGTTGTTGAGTGCAATTTAGTAGGTTTAATATGATATGAGGGGGTGAGAAGGCAAGGGGTACTACAAGTGATTTATTTCTCGACAAAGTTAGGTAAAGTTAATTGTTAGAATAAATACACAAAAATTGATTGCCAAGGGATACGAGTCATTCTCAGTTCTGTGCTGACATCGAGCGGAAAATGAAATGCTTTACTAAATATGCAATTGATCTCGTTTGTTTTTTTATACCTAATTTCTGTAGCTAACTTTGTATAGAAAAAAGAAATCACTTGTACTCCTTGGCTACCAACCAACTCATATTATTTTGCCATTGCCATAAGAGAACCTGGTGTATATTAACAATCCTATGAATCAAGTTCTTCCTTATATTTTTGATATTATTTGCTCGTTAAATAAGGGGTAGATTTTGACACCACCTCTCTTTGTATTTTTCAAGAAGAGGCCGAACTTTTATTCCAACTGTGCCGTAAATAAAGTCTAAGGATGGAAACCGTGGAAATAAAGTTAGTGAAAGTTAGATGTTAAAAAAATGAAGTTGGCCTGCTCCTAACGAAAGGCGTGCTGGAAACCACGTTCAATCGTACCTTTCAGTCGATATAGTGTACTGTAATTCGAGATCGCTCCGCTAAGCTCCTTGCTTTCATTTTCTTTTCACGTGATAGCTTTGTTCGACTTTGTCTCTTTCTAACAAATTCATATGCATTTAGATGCACTCGGAACATCAATTATATTCAACGTCAAAATACAAAAAGACTTGGGAGGAGCACTCGAGGAGTGAAAACTTTCTCCGCTGAAGATTTTGCCAAGTCCGTGGGCGTTGCATTCACCTCTGAAAAATATTACTCGTTTCGCATTAGTCGGGGAGTAACGACGCATTTAATAAAAAAAAAATGAAAATCTCCTGGACTCACTGGGACGAGGGCTCGTCGCCGAGCGCGACACAGCGGCGCGCCTGGGTCCGGTCGGTGTGGCCCTAGGAGCACAGTGGCAATAAATATGAAAAGCAGCCAGCCGACTTCGAGGCCCACGCCCATTTTGACGGGTCTCGAACCCACGGTGATCATTGTACGTGGGTCACTCTTTCGCTTACCTACCTGTCTGCTGTATCCCACCTTGCCACCATTCGAAGGGACATGAATGTAGGAAAAATATGCAACATGTTTCAACCATAGGAAAGCGCTTCAAATGTTAAATGAAATTCCCAGAACATTACGTCATCGTCAGGTGCAGTGATGGCCATGCACCACTCAGAAAAAGTAAACACAGTTTCTATATTACATAATATCGCATTAAATTGAGGAGGATGGTGTTGGCAATTGACTCTTACTATTGTTCATTATGGCAAAAACGATAAGTTCTATAGAAGTTAAAAGGCTTCTTGATTTTGTACTGATAGATGTTTTGTTACCTAATATTGGCATCCCTGGCGACAATTCGTGTTGCTGTCTTCCGGTTTAGTCTTACCGACATTATTTGCTTGCGAGCAATGTTTTCAATTAGCTCCAATTAATGCTGCGATAAAACACGCTGGACTCTAGTTACTACCGCGCTTTACTCATAGTTATCTCGCACCACTCTGTGGATGGTTTGAGTTAATAGTCTAATAGCTTGATGATATTCCTATCTGTTTGCTTGTGAGAACAGGAATACATTTAGTCCGGCCGCTGTGGCCATAGGAACGCGGTGGCAATAAATATGAGAAATAGCCGGCTACATCGCCAGGACCCACGCCCATCTCGACGGGTCTCGAACCCACGGCGATCATTGTACGCGAATCTGTCTTTGGACTGCCTTCCCGCCTGTCGCATCCCACCTACCTTGCACCGTGAGACTCTCTCTCCCCGAAGGACGCGGATTGCGCACCGTCGTATGAATATTTATCGCTAGAGGTCATTTCCTTCTAGTTTTTTTTGTCCTACCTCCTTCTCGCCCTCACCTCCTGTGAGTATTCACGATGGCTGAGAATGTCTATGGCGGAGTGAAAAGGCTTTAATGCTGTCAGGGGGATAATGGGCGACTCGGATAGAGACAGACGTTGACCGAGGTGGAGAAATGCGGTTGAGGCGGAATAGGAGGAAAGTGTTGTATGCTGGCGGCAATGCGTGGGGAGAATAGATGCGCCTCTTTGGAGAATTGGAATGGTGCAAGTTGCTGAGGAGGATAGCGCGAGTGAACTCGGGTTCAGCACAGCAATGGAATCTCAGGAACGAACCGCGTTGTGGTCTAGGGAGCGAACTAAACAAGAGGATTGGATAGAGGAGGCACTTTGCACGCTTAACCCCTTGCACTTTATTTTCAATTTATTGTCTGAATATCGTGCTCCTATCCTCTATTTATATTTCCTGTGGTTCTTTTTAAATGGAATAGTAGATAATGAAATGATATTTTTATAGCTTGTAATCAACGTAGAACCGTAAAATAAAAAGTGATTATTAAACATCGAGATTACAGCTACCGCTACCGCTACCATGATTCTTCGATTGCGCATAAAGGGGGGAATTAACCCAATAATCCCCAGCGTTGCGTTAACGCAACATTATTGAATTCTAATTCTCAGGACAAGTTTCTACCTGAGAATAATATTTTCTTCAATTTACTGACTTTTTAAAGTATCTCTAGTTCTAATTTTGTCATTTCCACCAACATTTTCACTCATATAATTGTATTTTTATAGCTGATTGTTTGGCTTAAAAATCGATGCGCACAAACGAGACACCCTAGGAAAAATGAAAAACCCCAGCATGCCCGTTAAATGGCAGAATGGGGCATTTCCTCCAAAGTAATACTGATAACTCCCGGCGAAGATG
The DNA here is from genome assembly GCF_921293095.1 of Ischnura elegans. Taxonomy (NCBI): domain Eukaryota; kingdom Metazoa; phylum Arthropoda; class Insecta; order Odonata; family Coenagrionidae; genus Ischnura; species Ischnura elegans. Next base: position 81,946,191 of record NC_060256.1, on the reverse strand, counting down.
TCGAGTGTACAAATCAAGATAAAAAACAAACGATGTAACCTAATTTTTAAAAATTATTTTTTTTGTATTTATTTACCGAAGTTTTCCCAGCGTTGCGTATACGCAGCATTTTGAAAATCATTATAATATGATGAATTTTTTTATTCCAAAAATTCATCTTAATTAGGCCAAAATAAATCGGAAAAATGCGAAACAACCGAAGTTAAAAGCCTTAAATACAGTCTGGGGAATGATGGGTTAAAATCACCGATAAATTTCATCTCATCATTTACAACCGCCAACTGGAAACTTCCTCTTTAAATCCCTTTTATTTCTCCGCCCTTCTTAAATTACAAATGAGCGAATGATGCGTTCATACAAGTGAAGTATTAACTGATATCTGAGTGTATTCAATTCGTGTTTTTTTGTTGGTGCTGTTTGTTAAAATACGACGCAAGAATCCTCTCTAGCATTACTTTTACGTTTTAAATTTCGGTTCACTTCAGGAATAAAACTCTAGCAGTTAGTCCAACGAGTTAACATTTTATATTCACTTATTCACATTCTTTTTACCCACAATTCAATGAAACAAACAAAAGACATACAAAAATCATTCTATAGGGCGGGATTAACTCAAACAAATTAGGAACAACACTGTTTCTTGTTCCACTTTGTTATTTAACCATTTGTTCAAAAATCCCATGTAACATCTTTTATAGACTTTTATCTGAGTTAAGCGATCAGAACCCTGTTTTTTCGTGCCGAAATGTGCAACACACTTGCGATCCTGGGTGATGAAATGGGAGTCTTTGAGAGATGCAGTGTCGTAAAAAGACCCTCGCCACCGCTGCACACGAAGAAGTCGTCTCTGTCAGGATTAGAAAGGGCATCCTTTGAAGCGGAAAGAAAGGGTTTGGCGTAAGGTGTAAACGTTTTTCCAATGGGCGAACCGGCGATTATGACCTCACCATCCACAAAAGGGAACGTCGCGATCGGATTTAGATAAGATGACGCGATGCGAAAATTTGATTTTACTCCTCACCGAGGCCATCCTATGGTGCATATATAAGGGTGCGCTGGTGCTACCGCTGGGACTGGGATTGCCGTGATGAACGTGGTGATGGAAGAATAGGGGAAATCGACGCTTGGGCGGTTGCTAAAAGCTCATCCACCATCCAAACAGTCATTGGTTGCTGGTTTTAGCTGTCTACCCGCGATACAACCCTTACGTCCCTTATTATACAATCCTCTCCCTCCACCCCTCCCAATGTGAGGTCTTCCCCCCCGCAAGGACGCCCCTGTCGGACCTCCGTACCCGCAATCCTCCCTCCCCCTCCCCCCGAAGTTTTCCCCTTACGCTCTTACACCATCACCCCTTTTCCTTGTTTGCGGTTGGTGCCATGGAAAAGGTTCCTTTTTTGCATTCCGGGCCGGGTTGTGCGCTCCGTGCTACAGGAGGGGTGGGGGAACGTGGGAGGGAGGCTGTGGCGTTCGTGGAAGGGGTTGGGAAAATGGTTTAGGGCAAAATGGGGGGGGGGGAGAGTTGGGGGTTTGAATGTTTTTACCCCTCGCGGTTCCGTGGTAGGCGAACTGGGGGGCAGAGGGGGTTTGGTATGGATGTGACTTTAGGGGGGCGGGGCTTAGAAGAAACAGAGGGAAGAGGGGGGGGGGGGGTTAGTGAGCGCGTCTGGTGTTCCCTTCCTCCCCTTCTCCCCCCCCCATCTCGCGTGGGGTGGGGTGGGTGGTGTATAGAGAGGGGAAGTAAAGAAACAGGTTTTATAACTCTGCTTACTCCCTCCCCTGCACTTTACGTACACCGCTCCGAGCTCCTCATGCTCTTTACACCCCTGGCACTGACATCGCCGCGTACTTTTTACCATCTTACCTCCTCCTCTCAAACATTTTCTCCTTTTTCCCCCATCCCCGCACCGGTCACGCAATCCTCACGCACACGCCGTATATCCCTCCACGTCCCCTCGACTCGGTAAACCCTTCTACACCCAGCTCGCCACATTTCTGCAACTTTTATTGTGTTCCGCGGGATAAGGCTTGACTGTAGGATTGCTACTTTGCTGGGTTTCCCATCCTGTTTGAAGTATACGAGATATTGGTTCGACCCAAAAACATAACCCTCTTAATCGCTATCCTCATTCAAATGGGTATTACTTTTTGATGCCACCATTTTACAAGATATTTCTTAAAAATATTGATGAATTTATTTACGGATACAACCTTCCGAAGAAATAATAGTAGCAATAGCTCATTGCGTACTCACTTAGATTTTATAAATACGAATGTAGAGGTCAGCAAGAAAGGAAAGCCTTCTGTTAAACGCTATATTTTCATGAATTAACTTCTCTCGGATGTATGATCTTAGGTTTTCCCGGCGTATCAGTTGCAGAAACATTTCTCGGGTTTTCCACCGGTTGATGCCGTCCATGTCTCCCGACGTTTCGATCCGCGACTTGCTGATCATCCTCAGGGGATCTTCCGAATGAAATGAACGCCACAGCCAAACGTGACAATTTAAGGCAGCTTAAGTTTCAGGTTCCGTCTTGCTACCCAGTCTTAAGGTATCTTTTCATGTAATAGCCTTTACGGAATTTTTTATAGTTGCAATTGAAAAGTGATGCATATCTTTATAAAAACTTATGGTTTTGAGAAATTCAATTTTTACTATAATGACTTACGCTCATGAAAAGCTGATGTCTATGTGATGATTGACTCCTCTCCAATATGACTACCATTCTCAAGAAGAGAATGAAAAGGGGGAGCAGCCTGAAATCAAATTTTAAAGGAAGTGGTTGGTGACCTTTGAGTAATGACGACTGAATGGATGCCTCAAAGTTTACATCAGAGAATATTTTCACACGGGAAATGATTATGCTCGTATTTGACATGAAGAACTGGGGGTTCTCACAAGGAAATGTCACACGTATAACTTTTAATTTCAGAATTCAGGTCATATCTACCTCCGAAACCTGAATTTCTGGAAGTTCAAAGTGCATTATAAAAGATGCCGTTACACGGAAAATGTCTTGAAATACCTTTGTTTCCTGCCGATGAATTATCTTCTGCAAACATTTCGTTCCTATTCGGGAGGAAGCGTTATCTTACGCAGATGTGATTGTGAATGTTAACTTTAAAAAAATATTAGTTGAATAATTGCAATACCAAATACACAAACCGGGTTAAGGAAGCTCATGGTACTGTCCAAGCATTACTCTGGCACAAGAAAGCTCTGGAAAAATTAGCAAATCGTTTTCTATTTGTAAAATATCATTTATAAAAATTACCTACTCATTCGGCAGAGGGTGTGGTGATCGGGATGTGAAGTGTATAATGATTGTGAATGAAACTTGAAAAAAAGAATTGTGAGCTCAGTGAACGGTAGGAAAATCTCGTGTCCCCCTATATTATATATTTGTGTGGGAGTTGGTGGTTTTGGCTCCCGTCAGGCATACGTAGTTCCTCACACTTCCACGTTGGGGTGGGAGGGGAAGGTGATGAGGGTGGTAGGGGGGATATTATGTGGTGGTGGAGGGGGTAGACAGGTTAGGAGGTGGGGGGGGTTTGAGGAAGGGAAAGAGGGCAGAATGACACCTATCGTGTGTTGTGCCCGGTGCGACTCCCATGTTAATGCGTTTTTATTCCACGCTTCGCAGTTTTATTCCGTCGCTATTCAAATATGTTGTCTACTCCCACTCCACGGAAGACCCCACCCACCTCCCTTCCCCACCATCAATTCACTCAGTTTTTTTAATTTTTTTCAATGTGTTGAGGCCTCTTTTTTTTACATTTTTTCATATATACCTATAGATATGTATATATAAATATGTGTTCATTTTTTTAGGTCTCTTGTTTGTTTTTTTGGTGTTTTTTTTTCGTCCGGACACCACTTTTTGGTGTGTATTCTGTTTCTGCTTCCCGCACTTTTTCCTTTTGTCTTATTTGGAGAGTTGGCGTCGTTCTCGGTGAGTTTCTGGGTGTAAATGTTTGAACACGGGCCTGAAAACATGTGGGGCGTGAAAAAATAGTCAAGGGGAGCGGGAGGTAGTGTGAAGGGAGGGGGAAACGGGGAGAATATCGTAGTGTAGAGTGGAGGAAAAGGGATGGAGTGGAATAAGCGGGAATAAGCAGTGCTTAGAAAGAAGCAGAGAAGTGGAACTTGATGCATTTGCTTAACGTGGGAGCGGGGTGTATTTGTTACTTATAAGGCTTCATTCTCAGATACAGAGCCAGGGCCCATATCCCGACTTTGTGGAGGACGCTATTCACGGTGAATGATCATGCTGAATGATCACAGGATCATGCGAGCAAAAGAGAACATGTTCAAATTTTCACTGAATTATCATGCGCATGACGTTTCATCCGCGAATTTTCCGTTATACACGGCGAAAGATTTCATTCGCAAGGTCATTCAGTATGATCATTCACATGATCATTCACATGATCATTCACCCTGCATTGAGGCCTTGAGAGATGTTGTAGAGGATACCTGACTTCTGGTTAGGTGACCCTTCGAAGCCAGCACCTCTTCCGCCGCAGAGGAATTGAGCCGTGGTCTATTTTCCTTTCGTAAAAATAAAAGACATAAACTTCTTCTAGGAGTAAATTAATTCAATCCTTTTGAAATTGTGTGTCGGTCAGTGTTGGAGGAAAACAAGAAATACAACAGTATAAGCAATGAAAAATACCATAAGTGTAGTGGAACATTTTTTACTGTAATTTTTATTGTAAAATAAATTTACTTTTGACGGTTTTAGTAATTTACTCACTCAGTGCAGGTTGTTTTGGATAGGTGAAGGCAAAGCTCAACGTGCACTATGCCACAGGCTTGTGAGTTACAGGAATTCAGGAAAGGGGATCTTTCTGTCACATCACATGCAGTGTCATTCCCTGTCACATATCCTGAGCCACGTTCCCAAAGTCAACTCTTGCCTAGTGGTATCCGTAATGTCCTCCCACGACTCGAAGCCAGGTCCATGCTATCAGAAGCCCAACGTCCTACCCACAAGGTTACTACGCTCCCCCATGAAAATGGAGGTAGGTCTATTTTTTTCGTAAAAATTTTTCCGGATGTTAATGACATGCTCGCTAGGACGAGAAGCGCTCGTTCCAAATGTTACTCATTGTTCTCAACCCTCGTATTTCCATGCTTTCCGTCAAACGATTTCGTTTTTGTCGGCGCACGGCGCACCTCTTTTTTTTCCGGCGGGATAAACGAAACGAAAATTCCTCTCTCAGCTCCATCCGCAAGAATGCGGCTGTCGGGTGCCGTACGTCGGCGGCCCACCTTTCGCTCGTTTAATTCCAGCCGCAGGAAGGGTATTCATGTGGTGTCGGATTCCCTGCCAAACCAACCCACACCCCACGGAAACCTCCGCGAATCGGATTCAACCCCACCGGATCATGAAGGAAGGAATCCTGCCCCGGTGTATGGCATGGGTTGCGGATGTGGAGGGACGCGACGCGGATTTTTATTTGCACCGTTGGTGGAGAGGGCATCGTTCAGGGTGCGATGCGGTGCGATGCGAGGAAAATATTCGAGCTACGTGTCTTTGAATTCATCAGTGTGGATATACTCTCCCCACTACCATTCTAAATACGAAAAAAAGCTAGCTTACGTAGCCCTAAGATGGTATGGCTTGATATATGGAGGAGGCGACCGACAGTTGAGGTTATTTGCGCCGTGTGGGATTGCTGGGGAAGGAAGGATGGAGAGAAACCTGGCGTCGGCGTTAGCCTGCTCTTATCGAATGGGCCCAGGAGACCGAGGCTTAAAAGTCCGACGGAGGGAGTGCTGTACTTTAAGTGTCCTCCACATATTACTCATGGGTTAGGGAATTCTGTGAAAAAACCCCCATGGCAGGAATTACAACCTGGATCCACAGGGTGGGAAGCCAATACTATAGCCACCACACAGCCCGACCTCCGCCTCTCCCCTAGCTCTAAGTTTTTGCTCGTCGCTAGACTTAGTATATTATCCCTGTTTAGTTTTAACGGAGGTTCAGCCATGCTGAATGCAACCATCTCCATTAGAACTATAGAGAAATAAGGATCCTGCTAATAAATCATGGCTGAAGTAGATGGTTACATTCTTGCGTTTTTTGCTTGCGTTATGTATCATCAATTAATCTCTATTCTTTTAGCCCAAGTCAATTGGCCAATTTTTTACAGTTGTACTCCGTAATAGAAGTAAATACTGCGTATTAATTACTATCGAAATACGTGACTGTTGGGAGGGTAGAAAAAAGGTATATGTACTAATTTCTACATACATGTTTTCATGCATACTTATCTATACATTTAAATTTGGTAGGGATAGAATATTTAAAACGTAGTTTTTGTCATATCAAATTAACTTGCCACTCGCTTTCATCTTCACTACTTTTTCATATCGTTTGGAAAATTCATTTAAAACATTAATTGGAGGAATTTAACTTTGAAAAACGGCAATTAACGTCAATGATTGTATGTTTGTCGACAAGACTTAACTTAAACCAACTCTAAGTAATTGCATAAAGAGATTTTTCTTTTTTACAACCTTTATTTATTCGAAAACTTCCGCATTGTTGAAATTTAATGAGACCGCAATTCACTGCATTGCGAAGGCACGGTTGTTTTGACGTCACGCTAACCTCACCATGTGAACCGAGTATTTACCCGACATTTTCTGTGCCGCGGCTGGTAGTGATGCTAAGGATAGGGAGGAGTAGGGATAGAGGGAGATGAGGGAAAGTGGCAAATGAGGGGGATGGAGATAATCGCGCGGAAGAGAATGAGCGAGGACAAGACGGGGGCGGGGGAGGGAAAGGGGTTTGTGGCAGGGGTTGTTTTGGTGGCGGGGGGCGGAGGGGAAAGTCGGGGGCGGGGAGGGAGTGGTTTTTGGGGAAGCAGAATGAAAGGGGTGGATGGCAGGGGTTGTAAAATGGCGCGGAATGGAAATTTCGTCCTCCCCTTCACTCTCTTCATGCCGAACTCGGCGTAAAACCCTCCCTCTCTCCGCCTCCACGGCAAAGTGATTAAAACAATTAATCATAGCGGGGGCCGTTTTTGGATTTTGTCGGAGTGTGCAGGGTTGTGGGTGGGGGTGGGGGGTGGATGGAATGTGACGGGGTGGCGCGGGGCATGGCGGGAAGGGTTTCCTCTTCTGGAGCATCAGCCGTCATCGCCAGCCACGCCCGCTTTTCGACCACGTCACCACCTCACAAACCACCGCCTCCTCACTCACCACGACTATCCTAGAACATTTTCCTCATCTTCCTTATTTTGCATGCATGCTGAAGATTCATCATAGCACAGGAAGATCATCATTACCACTATGACTACTTACCATATGTATGATAAGGGTAAACTAATCCTTATGCTGAGGCTTCGTCATAGGACGATAAGTTTATCATTAACATGCCGGTGATTTGTTGTGCATGTGTGATAAGGGTAAGCTAATGATTAGATTAAATATAGAATATATATAATAAGGATAGGATTATTGTGACTTAGCTCTCCACTCAGATTTCTTATTACCAAGTATTTCCGTTTAAAATATTTTGAAACATTAAATATATCTTACTTTTGAAACTAATTCGTCGTCTTCCTTTTCCGATATTCTTGTGCAATTTTCTTTGAGGTTTGAGGTTTTCAGTGGACCATTTGAAGAGGGTTGGGCGAATTATGTTTGTTAAATGGAGTAATATTTCGCCTCAAATGACTACCAAGGAGTGACTTCAGGAGGTAACAAAGTTTTTGAGTGAAGATATTTTCACATTTTACGAATGTTTTAAGATCCTGACAGATTTTTATTTATTGCGATGCGTTTCGACGCTAAGGCGTCATTTTCGAGTCAGTGTCGAACTGAGAAAATTTACAAAGGTTGTATATCTTTATTTAGCATATATTTTCCCCTATTGAAAGCCGTATCGATCGATTTCAATAAAAATTTTATCCCTTATAGTGCCCGAGAATCTCTGATAATATTTTTTTAAAGAAGTATCAGCGTAATTCATTCAAAATCTTTCATTACTACTCTCATGGTTCAACATCCATGTGCATTGTCGCTTTGATCCGTCAAAAAAAACCTGGGGGGGTTTCTTCTCTCTCTTATAAACCTACCCCTACTACACGTGCATCCCTTATCTTCCCTCTCCCTCCCCTTATCCATCCCCTCCCGATCTCATTGTTTTGAGGCACCCGGCCGAGGATTGCCGATTTCCTAGTGCTCTTCACTCACCCTCCATCTTTTGCTTGAGGGATCCCGGCCGTGTTCAGAAGAGTGTGATCTCCAACAATTATCCTTGCGGACTCCAGGGCGGGGGAACGCAGTCGTAGGGGTACGGGTGGCTGCGAAAAGAAAATGTCTTTTGCTCAGGGTGCGGGGCTAATGGCGCGGATGGAACAAGGGGTTGAAAGGGTCGCGCGGGTAAGGGTTTTTATTCGTGCGGGAAGCATGGAGGGGAAACCGCACCCATCCGTCCAATTTGAAATACATGCTGATAATGTTTGCGCGCCAGCGACTCGAAATGTTTCTCCAACTTGCGGTTCTTACTTCTTTTGGAGAGCTGCGATTGGCGGTTCACAGCTCGCTGCTTTATTTCGCTAAAAATCTTTACTAAACGGTTGTGATACATTAGCTTATCTCGGCTATTTTGTGTTACCGAGGAATAAATATTCATCATCATCAGTGCAAAACTATGTTGCCTCGCTAAACGTAGTGCGCTATTTACAGCTGTCATGAATTTTATCATGCACAATTATAATGCGTACATTATGTTTTTTCTCCCATAAATAAATTCAAAATCAAATTTTACTGTGAAACTCTGCTCATGGGAGCACGAAAAGATATTCCTTGACAGCTGTTAACGACTAAATTGTGGTTGTATTATGACCTAGTCATTTTCATCCCCATTTCGGCTTAATTCTTTTGGTAATGAGTCGTGTATCATTACTTTCTGTAAAAACCCTTATGGTATAAAGTCGATAACCCCTTAGTCACAACCCCTCTAGGTTTTCCTTTTACGATCATATACAATTGCAACTTACCATCTAACCCAACGTTTATTGTTAGGCACTTTAAAGGCATTTTTTCGTGAAAATAAAAACGTGTTCCATACTTAAAAATGAACAAGTTTCAATCGAGGTGAAAATTGGGAAAATTTTTGGAATTCTCCCCGTAGAACCAGCATTTGGTTTTTTTCGTGCGTAAAAAATTTCTCCCCGTTCGGTATGGCACTATGCGAACGAAATTCTGAGGCAGGAAGAGAGAGGTTGGAATGAAGGCGGGAGAACGGTGGGTTCTCAAGGGAGAGGCTGGAATGATGCCACTACCCCCGTACGATGAGCCGCGTGAAGGCCCTTCAGGACAGGGAAGTTAAGAGAAGGATTCTGTGCGGGCCCTCGTAGGCCTTTCACCCGGCACCTCGCCGCTTGCGGAATTCGAAGCATTCACAATATTTGGAATTAAAGAGGAGGAAGGTCTGGGCGCCGGTGTGGATCGGTCGAGTGCAAAACTGCCCAGCAGCCTTCTCGAAGCTCCCGTAGCAGTTTTTTTTAGCCCTGAACACAGGACACACGCTCAGGATCGCTGGAGTTGGGCCCGGAGCTGGAGATCGCTCCAGAATGTGGGATAGGATGAAATGGGAGTGCCTCATGCTCCAGTGGGTGGATAGAGAGAGTAGTGAGGGGGTTTTGGGAATTGAAAGCGCTAATGGGTGAGTGGCAGGCGAAGCAGGAACAGTCGGATGAATGTTTGAGTGGGTGAATGGTTGGTGGGGAGGGATACATGGGAGTAGACAACGCCTTCAATAAATGAAACTCGCTCTGCGAATTGGATCCACTCCCTTCTTGAGCGAACAGTGGCCAGGGTTGATATTTACTCACTATACTCTCTATCCCTATTTTAATCCCTTATCTGTACACGATTTCATGGGACGCGGCTATACTACATGTCGAATACACTAAGGGATCTTCTCTAACATAGGTAGTTTTGGATTCCATGAGGTGGAATCTAAAACTACTTAAAAATCCTGAATATATTATAAAAATTAGTGTTTTAATGAATTTTACAAGATTTGTCTTGTGATGACTTTTTTCGTACATGAATGGCATAAGAAATTACAGAAAAAGTGAAGATAAACTCTTGAAGGAACAACAGAGCTGCTCCAAAAATTTTGCTCTACACCATTTATATAGATAGATAGATAGAAAAATATTTATTGCTCACGATAAATTCCGTTAGAACAAAAATAATATTAAATTACATTTTGCTAGCATATTACATTAAATTCAATATAAATTATTGCAATTATTGCAATGATATTTCATTTCATGACATAACCGATCAAGAAAATGCATGAAATATAGTAAAAAACGGCAAATTGAGCTATTTTCCAAGCCGGATTTTATACAAACACAAAAAATTACATATTATTAACTAAACAAAAAACGCTACAGTAAAAAATTGAACCATCATAATCAGAACACAAATTTGAAAAACATAAGAGCAACTTGAGAATTTTTCCTAAAACTGTTGCCATGCCATTCCATAATGTTGACCATGGCGTATTGCATTCACATCCCCCTGTGGATATCTCCGAACGGCCGGCAGGTATTCTTTCCTACGACTTTTGCGTGCCGAGGACTCCTTCCTTACCCCATCTCACTAACACCCACCTCTTCCTCCCGCAAACACAGTTCATTCTTTCTCCATTCCCTTCCATTCCACGTTCCCTCATTCCTTCCTTCACATCACGGTTCCCATTGCCGCTCAACCCGACCTCGCAGAGGCAATAGCTGTCACTCCCGCGCCTCTCCCCGCTCCCCTCGGGGGTGCCGTGGTAACCAAGAGTTGCGAGCGCCCAGCGGCGCTGGGAGAAGCGGGAAGGATTCTGCGGTATCCGCCCTGCACCCCTGGGAGAAGACCACCCCGCCCCCCTCGCCTACTCCACATAGTAAGGCCTCCTTTTTCCCATGCGTACACGTAGCTCCGTGGTGTGAGGGTCTTAGTTTAGGGTGGCTGGAGTGTATCTTCAGTCGTAGATTTGTGTAATAATTCGTTCACGTGTTTTTTGCGATTTCGTAAGATGAAAGTGAAAAAATTACAACTTATTGATTCATTTTTCGGGTACTCAATTTCAATAGCGGATAGGCAATTTCAACACGTTCTATATGAAGCATTAGAAAAGTGCTAGCTGCGTTGAATTCAATTATGAGTGAGTATTTTTTCGCAACTAAAGACGACAGAGGTTATCAGAGTTTCCAATAAAAATAAAATTAACCGGGTGCAAGTATCAAAAGAACGAGTTTACTTATCGCTTTGAAAGACGTAACTAGCCAGTATTGAGTCACGTTTCAACGGAGGATAAATATAAAATTTAATTCTTAATCGCTAAATAGTGAATAAAATAAAGGCCTGGTTCTTTTTGTCCTTACATGTTAGGCGACCTTGTACTTTATTGGCATAGCTGCGAAAACTATTAAAAATGATCATGCTTTCATAAACGTCTGCAACTTCCGTGATGATATCAACGTCACTGCGAATCGGTGAGTTTCAAAGTTGGTCTCGACTTAGGAAACATATTGTGCGGTTATACTTATTCCCGAGTAGGTACTACCTCAGACATTTTACTGGTCCGCGCATGTAACGAATAGTGAAAGAAAACATGTTGTGAGGGTCTTGGTAGGTTTGAGGGTGGGTATTCGATGGAGTACCTCGTGAAAAAAGTATGGATAGGTTTTAGTAATTTGGGAGAAAAGGTATTTTTGCTGGAGCAAGGATAGGTTTTAGAAATTTGGGAGAAAAGGTATTTTTGCTGGAGCAAGGGCGGGGAATGGTTCTTTCAGCTCTGCTCTAAGAGTTCTACACTCTTCTGCCTTCCGACGCTGCTGGGATTTAAAAATGAAAGCCCAGCAGTAAACATGAAGAGTGGAGTTTGTTCTTTAAGGTAGGGGAAGTAGGGAAAATAAGAGGGAGCGATGTTCCATATCCCGGGAGATTCTAACTCTGGAAATTAGACGGAGTCCTTAATCGTACCCAAACGAGGAATAGATGGCGTCTATTCTGGTACGAAAGTGCATATTTACACAGGATTCTTGTGAAATGCTGTGAGATAAATTATTGCTATACGATTACCGATATTTTAGGAATTGAACTCCATTGTAATTTGGTAACGATGAAATTGATTATATTATTTGATTTACCACAGTTTATTATAATATAATTGTTACACCCGTAGAAATATTTCGCACAAATTGATTTCCTTTTGTAGAAAGTCGTTGTGACGAAGGAATTGACTCAACCACCATATGATCATTTAGATTCTTGAAATCGTCGTTTGTGAGTTGAAGAAAAGATACATTGGTTTATTTATGATATTAGAGGAATTCGGTGATTTGCAACAACTAAAATTTTTTTTCATTTTTTTTCATAAAATAGGCATTGGAAACTGCACTTATCATTGATGTTAAGGAGTCTCAATGGAAATGTTTTTTGTGATTATATAATTTTATTTTCCGTATTAATTTTTCCTACTAATTCCTACTAATACACACAAATAAATCTGTTTCGTAGTAAATATACTCGGAATTAAGTCAATTTCATATCTTCTCAAAATGTTTGGTCTTGATCGCTAAGCGACTAGCTGTGACTCGGAATATTCCTCGCGGCTGGAAGAGTTCAATTTGCGCCGACCGAATGGGTCGCCTAACCATCAGCCCGAGCAATATCCACGAACCCGTTTCCTCCTCGTCGGACTTCGAACAAAGGGCGCCACGTCCTAATGCAAGGACCGAAATCATTCGCGGCGCATCCGCTTCCGACCAGATCCGGGCGTGATATCCTTTCATCAGATGAGAATTCTCCTCCCTTCCTAAACGTCCCAATCTTCAACCCATCGCCTCCTCTCCTCCTACCACCGTTTTCTCTTCCTTCCTTACTTCACCATTCTCTCACTCCACGTTTCCTCCTTTCTCTTCCCTCACCCTCTGCCTTAACCTACTCGCTACACCCTCCTCATTCCCCGCTTCCCTTCCTCCTCCTCTGCGAGTCCTCGCTCTTCACGCAACTTTACGGCTACAGCCCAACTGTTGCTCCAGATCTTTACACCCCTATTACAGTCCCCAGAATCCACATTCAGCAGCTCTCCAAGCGTTTCGCCCCCCGCTCCCTCTCCCCTGCCAACTATCTACTACCTCCCTCACCATTTTGCAGTGCTATAGTTTCCTCTTCGCCTTTGCCCCATTCAGTCTCCGGGAGCCATTGTCCCCTCCGAAGCTCTCTTCCACGCCTTCCCCTCCGTGCAGAATTCCCCGAGGACACTTCGGCCCCCCCTATTACTCTGGAAAGTGCTTTGAGGAGTAAGGAAGGGGCTGCCTGGGGGTACTGTAGTGCGGTGAAGGAGTCGTGGTATGGGTAAAGGCAAACAACTTTCCCCAGCACCCCAAAAAAAAAACTTTTTTTCTCTCCTCCTCCATTGACGCCCGCTTTTACTATCGTCTTCTCAGCTAGATATGGGAAATCTATTCCTTGGAAAATTCCTTATGGGAAATCTCCAGTGGGGTATGCACCGAAAATTCAAGGGAAGAGAGCTATATACTCGCCCCCATCCCTATCGTAAGGAAGGGTTTAGTTCGATGCGGAGAGCAGTTCGCGTGAGGTGTTGAAAGTTACGGTTTTCGGAAGTTAGTGTTACTAAAAAGGCCTCAACTTTGACGTGCGATGTCTTGGAAGGGAATGGGCCCTCCCGACTGCGTAACCCCCTTCCGTCTGTCATTCTGCTCCTCGAAAGTGCTGCTCCCACTTTGCCGTCCCGGAGAATTCTTTATGGTGCCATTGCGTTCGGTTTTGCGACCAATAAAATTGTTACTGAGACATTCTCACCGGTGGAATACGTGCTGGGTTCAAGTCCACGCGATTGACTCTGCCCAAGTTGTCAGAAAGAGATGGTGGTTAACTCAGCTGCCGCAGTATCGATGTTTAACCTGGTTTCGGTATAGTATCGATGCATTTCATCGTTCGAGAATTGTGGTGTGAAAACTTAAGTCGAAGCAACCACCTTCTCCTCTTGCCTTAGTCCATCACCTATTAAGTTTAATCCTGAAATAAAATTTTCGACCTTTTTTTGTAATATTCTAGGGGAACTCCTTTATCTTTAAGTTTGGTTTTATGCTTCGCTTTTTGTGTTGTAAAAATCGAACGGATTTCATTATGGCTTCTTTTCACACTCGTGAAAAGTTAGGAGGAATATATTCTTGAGATAAAAATAATCTCGGAACACTAATGTCATTAATCTTCCATGAATTTGTCGGTGTCACTCTCATGAATTTAAACACTGCATGGCTACTAAGTACTGCCATGAGGAGAAGAATGGTCTGTGCTAACGATATGTCTTGAATAGGAATTATTCATAAGATTTAATTCGAAAAAATCGCTGTAAGGAGGAATAGATAGTTTTTCATGAATACATCGATGCTATTTTATCTACCTAATGATACTAGACCTTAATTTTAATATTATGCCACTTTACCATACCACGTAAAGTTGGGAGGTGCCTTGACTTTATTATGGGGTCACAACATCTTAAACAACTAGTTGCCAGCCCCTTAGCTTTACATTATTTTCCCTACACATCAATTTGATACGACGCAAGTTTGTTGCACTTGTTTTGTGGGCCATAAATGACCTTACGCCGCGCTTCGTAGTTCTTCCCTGCCATTGACAAAAGATTTCATTTTTATAGCATCGTATCACTCATAAAAATTACGGCAAGCTATCGTATTGCCGAAGCACTTGTTTATGCTATATTATCCTGAAAGTTTAAGAGGATGTATGTGGGGAATAGGTGTCATCTGCGGCAATTAACTTGACCTAATTCGGGCTTGGTATGGTGGTAATGAAAGGAAATTATCGTTCACCAACACAATTATGGGTTTGTTAATTTTAGCACCGAGACGTTTGATCTCACACGTTCGCTTCCGAGCAGGTGACTTTTCGTACTCTTCGAAGAGCAACTATCGTACTTAACTCATCCTCACCCGCAGCCTTACGCCAATTTAACGCCAAGGTCTTTGTGTCTGAACGACCTTGCCTTCTCCATCCTAAACTTCATTCTTGAGTGCCCTTAAAACCCATGCGTGTCACCAACGAGAGCCTCGTTGAGGAATTATAAATCTCACTATTACTTGTCCTTTATTGCGTACTCTTTTCACGCCCGTTTTTATTCGTGGCATAAAAAGGGTAGCTGAGAGTATCATGCTGACAGCTGTATCATACTCTCAATTCGGAATGGCGAGGCGTAAAAAATAAAACAGCATTTTTTCATGGGGATTGTGCGCTCAATTATGTTGGAACTAAGTCTATCACGCTACATTGCCAATGATTTATACACATACTTCATTAAAAATATACAACGGGATTTTATGTACCACTCTTGAAGACTTCAATTGACTGGTTTTAGATTAAAAATCATCCGTGCGATCGTTTTATTCTGGTCAGGTCGTGACATATTGTTTGCAACGATTTTCACTTTCACTTTCCCGTAGTGTTTTTTAATTGTATTAATTGTATTTTCGAACGTGTCCCGGCTTCAAACTAATTTTTATACAAACCAGGTGCATTAATTTTCCAATTTATAAAGAAATATTTTTTATCAAAGCTTTCCAATAAAGTTGTTCTAAAATCTGGTCGAACTGTATGTCTCACTGCCTATTGATAGTTCCACAAACTATTACAAGACCTAATAATGTCAACCTCTTGGGGCGTGGTCTGAGCTCTGATTGGTGGAACACTTCTTAAATAGTTTTAGTCATTGTAAGTCAGTTTAAATGTTGCTGATCGGGTATAATATCACGTTTTTTTTATCTCACTGAACACCGTGACTAAATGCTCATGTTATTCTCTCTTTCAGGTTCACGAGCTGTGCGACAACTTCTGCCACCGGTACATAAGCTGCCTCAAGGGTAAGATGCCCATTGACTTGGTGATAGACGAGCGGGAGTCGACGGCCAAGCCGGGCCCTGACAGCCTGGGGCCCGGCGGCGGGGCCTCCTCCACCAACGGCTCCTCCGACCTCGCGCACCACCACCATCGAGGAAGCACCGCAGATTCCACATCACACACGGACGGCGCCAGCACTCCGGATGTGGTGAGTACCATTTTCGATACAATGCACCACACCCTAGCGCCAACCAATTAGCTCATCTCCATCGATGAAAAGAATCCGAAATTCGAATTTTCAGAGAATTTCAATCTGTGCGACAAATGTTTCAACTGTCATTACTGGTATTTACAGAAGCAATGGCGTAGCTAGGGATTTTGTTCGAGGGGGGGTCAAAAACCAGGGGGTGAAATTTTTGAAAAACAAGGTTATTAGTTTAGGGTTTTAAACAAATTTTAGCACTTTTCATAATCGAAAAAACTTTATTTGTAGAAGAAATATTTTGTAAATTCATGATTTTTCGTATTTTTTTCTTTTATGAAGGGAAATGATTGTTTTTTATATTTCGGGGGGGAGGGGGGGGGGAGTTCGCACCCCCCGGACCCTCCCCCTGGCTTCTACACTGTACAGAACAAAGACATTTGTAGATAGAAACGAGTACTACAAAATACATTAATAAGAGACGAATACTATTGATAAAATCTTCTCGGGTTGGGCTTCACGTAAGGGTGTTTAGGGCCAACTTTTCGATGAGGGAGTTTCTTATCGTAGTGTTGGCCCTAACCAGTCTTACCCGGTGCCACATCTGAGAAAATTTCATCACCGGTATGAGTGTTTAAACTTAGATTGGAAAAGTTAAAAATCCCAAATAATTAATTACTTGAAACTTTTTTTTGCGTGAAATAGTTTAATGAATCAGCACCGACCAACTAAGACTGGCTGCGGTGAAGTTGAAAAAATTTTATTTCCTATGCTGATAGTTTAGTTTGATACTTTGATTAGGATTTGACTTGTTCTTTATTTAATTGAATTTATTTGAATTATTCTTTATTTATGCAATATTTGGATGTCAGCTTTTAGATATTCATCGCAATATTTTCCTAGTTAACGTAACCTTGCTATGGACAGAATTTCAATTCACTTGATCCTGCTTCATTTAGGGTCGTTTTTAATCCTATTGCGATACAATATCACAGTATATTTTTATAATAACTACAATTACATGTCACATGTAATTACTGTGAACAATAGAATAATCATCCACCCACTCCATGTTATAAACTCATATTTGCGCAACTGAATCCCGTTGGGTAACAAGAGAGTCGTCATTTATTATTTCGTGATTTAAAGGGCGTATTTTTTTCGAAATATTCATTAACTAAGCTTATTATCCTAATGATATGTGCATGAAATGATAATCAGGTGAGAGTATTTTTTTGATTTTAGTCTTTGTGCGCCGGAATCGAGCAGTGAATTTTAATTATCCGAACTCTTCGTAACTCGTTAATTAGCATTTGTTTTTCAAATTTATAATTAATTCACGCGGCAAAAAAAATCATCGGCGACGACAGTCTCTACTTTCCAACGTGCAAAAGAATGGAGACAATGGGTTTTCAGTTCTCTCCCGCAAAGGCCGTTTTTAGAATTGAATTTTGATAACTGCATAACCTCTCTGTGAACAAAGCAATGGAAATGTAATTACGGAACATAATTGAATGTAATGAGATATGGAGCCAATAAAAATGGGTGCATCAATTCATGGATATTCGATCTTTTTATTTTGATGAGCGTACTCCCATGATTCCGCAAATGATGCGATCTGATTACACCGCATAAGTGATCCATAAGGTTAACGGAAAATGCATTAATTTTCCTCGTAATTCGATGTGCAAATTTCCTCATGACCGTATTTGAATTTTTGAACTGTATTTTAGCACAAATAAAACGCAGTGATGTAATATATTTATGATCGCGATTTTATGCGTTGCATTGGAATACAGAGAAGGGGAATCAAGCCATTAAGCCATTTTGCTTTTTTTTAATTCCAAATACGCAGAATTCGAATATGCATCGATTTATTTTTGCTGGTCATCCTGAAAGCATAATTGAATTAGGGTGTCCAGTAGAAACAAGGAAGATTCTAAATGGTGCACGCGTCATCCTAATCACTAATCGTTTTGTGCCTGTACAACAAATACCAGTTCATTAAATGAAGCCGTCTTTGTCACTAAAAACTAAGACATCTTAGTTATTATTACTTCAACATACATTTTACAGCGAATTGGTATAGCAATAGAATTATCGTCTTAGTATTCTCAGAGTTATTGTTCATAGCTGCGTATGTAGCTTTTTTCAAATAACATTAAAGTTATAATTAACATTTTTTTCTAAATAGCATTCTCATATATCCTTTATCACTGAATAATATTGGATGATATTCATATTAGTCTCAGCACTGCCACAAAATATTAATCATTTAGAAATTCTTGCCAAATTTTCCGATCAAAAAGGGCTTTATTTTATGTTTTCCGGTAATTCTTTAATTCAGTTTTTCTGATTAAAAAGAATATCTTAACAATGAAATCCGTAAAACGTTTTTTTAGTGGGAGATCGTTTAGGATTTCGCTAGACGTGCGATAGAGGGTGAGTCAAGTCCACAGATTCCTCCTCATTTGTACCTATATGCGATGGAGACGTCGATCTTGCAGGTGCATGCCCTTGTCCCGAGACAATCGGACAAATTTAGGGGAATGGATGTTTGTCCGAGATAGGTCAGGAGTTCGACCTCGGGGAAGGGCAGATCTATCGGCGGTCGGAAGGGGTGTTCCGTGGTCCATGCCGACCTCTTGTCTCCATTCAGCACGCACCATCCCATCCCTTATCCCGCGCAACACTTTCGTATGCAATTTTGCATCACTGCCAAGGCGGAAGGGTTGGGGAGGGAGGGGTCTGGTATCGGGCCTCTCTCCGCGGCGATCCCCCTCCCCTTCCCGACATTCCCCGCTTCGCCACGCTCCTTAAGGCCGGCCATCCATCAACGTCTCGACGCCGAGACTGCACAACTGCGTGCTTCGACCCCCGTGCCTCCTGCTGCAGGGGTTGGGTGCACTGCCCCCTCCTCCCTATCTTACTCACTACCCACTACGTAGCTTCATGTGTGGTGCATAGCTGTACTCCCTACGATAGTCTTATTCAATTTTTAATAATTGACACTGTGTTTCCAGAGCTAAAATTCATAGATTTTATTATTGTTCGTTTATAGATAACTAGATTTCTTTTTTATTTTTCCTGACCTCAGTTATTAGATGATGAGTAACGTCTCGCAGTATGTGTGTATATGATATGCAAAATTATTTGCCAACGTTTAGATATGTTTTTTTATGTCTTCTTCAGGGCTATGAATGAATATTATTACATTAGATTGATAGGTACATTAAGGCATGAAATATTATCTCAATAACTTATATGCTATAAGTATATATTATTAATAACCATCGTGCACGGCACAAAGACCTGCGCATTGGTTGACTGAAAATAAATAAAAATTATATAAAAAATATAAGTGGAAAAGCATAGATATCAAACGAAGGAAGTGACTTAGGGGTTGGAAAGCGGTGAATTATTTAGATTGAATTTAAGGGATGATTTAGAAACGGTGGAAGAGGACGAGACTTGCAATGTCATTTTTTACCATTGGCTTCTTAATTTTTATAGAAAATAGTAGATCCACTATTATAATTCGATTGCGCGGAATTGACGCAGCTCTCCATGCAGTTCTCTTATGAGTTTATCTTTTCACAAGTAACGTACGTTGGCAGTTATATTCTTCATTAGGCCAAAATGTCTCATTTTAGAGTCTCTCTCAGTGAACAAAAAATATGATTATTATTTTATTTTCAGTGTTTTCATCAGTTTTTCTATACTCCCACTCCTCTTATTATTCCCTTATTACTCAATTGACCGATCCCTTTGATTTTAATAATTGCTAAAAGGCTAGTTATTACAAATTTTCCTCTTAAAACTGTTTTCAAGCTTACATCAACGGGTTCAAACAGTTCATCTAGTCTTCTTATTCTCTTATGTCACCTTAACATCCTCATTGTATTCCTCCAATCCAGACCACATCTAAATCCGCATCTCCATGGGTGATACTTTCAACCCCACCCCCCGCGAAGTCAAATCTCTCCCGCCGGCCGAATGCAGATCAGTCGAATGGGGCACCCCTGGAGGCCTCCCAGCGGCGTCTCCTCCTCCCCTTGTATCCAGGGCCTTTATAATTGAATGATACAGCCGCGGGGAGGGGAATTCTCTTTTTCCTCCGGCCCTGATGGAACCACCCTTCAGCCTATCCCCCGCTATGCCCTCATTTGAATATCCCTTTTGTATCCCATCCCCATATCCACACTCCCGCTCCATTCTCCCTACTTATTCATGCCATATAACACAGCTATCACCCAATTTTCGCGCGGCCATATATATCCCATTCTCCAATTTCGCGCTAATGCAATCTCCTCGTTTGCCAACTCCCTCGGCGCAACCCTATACGTGTGTCCTCGAAGATTTTTTTTGTTCGAATTTTTCGAAACTTCCGATGAGCTCGGTTCTTTCGGAACATCTGATACCCTCAATGTTCTTCGTTAATTAGTCTTCCAAATGGTCTTCGTCATTCAATGTCAAGCGAGACTGCCTTACACCTAACAAACGTTCAAAATCTTCATTTGTTTTCTCCTCTGAATCCGTATCTATCCTGTATAGAGTGTGATTGTTCTCCGGCATAAAACTCTTTATCAAATGCTCTTGTAAATGAATAGGGTATGAAAAACTTTTGAAGGCAAAGTAGGTTTTGGTTGACGGTATTTTAGTGGATTTATCGTGCCGAATCTGCAGCATGGCATGAAACTATATCTTTCCACTATTTTTGCTCTCTCTTTAAGTAACCCAGTGATCAAGCTTTGCCTTACACGAGGCGTGACATTTTAATCAAAATATCAGCCTCATAATCATTATCAATCGTCAACAACCAAATGATCGGTTGGACACCATTTTACATGACTGTTTCATGGAACTGTCATATTTTTCTCATGCATGGACGGAGTATCTTCGGTAGGTTATTATTTCAACCAATGCTCTGTATTCGTTTGCAATTACTAGGCAGCTTGGTATTGTGAAAGATTCCCCGGTATGAAATTTTGGATAGGAATTGAATCACTATTTAAATACCTTCAATCATCACCCGAAAGAGCTTTTATGCCGTGACTCGGTTCTGATGTAATTGATATTTCGATGCCCTTGTTTGCTAGGATTTTGATGCGGTCTCTCCTATTGATGCCTAGTCTTTCTCACGGGCTTTGGGAACGAGATTAATTTAATTCGTCCCTTTTATTCCATTTCTTTTCCTCGCATCCAGCCTTCACCCAACTCCTCTCCCCACCACCCTTCTGAGTCTTCTTCATACGCCCATCTGAGGGATACGTCTTTCCAGAGGCGACCTTTTCCCACGTTTATATCCCGGCCTCAATTTACATACGAGATATTCTGCCATTCTTGCGACGCAGCCATCAATTTCTCCTCTTGCCACCCACGTAGCGGTTCATTCACTCCGGCGAAGCGCCGTGCCCATCGCGGAGTGGAAACTTCTCATTCCCCCTTCCCCCGTCTACATTCTGCATTCGCACACTCCACCCCGCCACAATCCGAGCGCGATGCTTTGCGGGGTAAATGGCTACCCCACACGTTATACCTACATCCACACGCTACACCTAATGATGACTCTATAGGCGTGTGGCAGGGGATGTTAATACGCGAGTCGTTAACCTGAAAAAGATTGCAATAAGATACAAACATCTGTAGTAATTTTCCTCACTATTTCATTCGTTCAACATGTTGCAACGTTTACACGTCGGTAACAAGAGCACTCTTCAACTCTGGATAGTGACAATTGAACGCTGAAACCGGTTGTGCGAATTGAATAGTGTGGAAAATTGCTGCAGCTGTTCTTATCTCATTACAATGAATTTCCACTAAGTGATCTCGCCAACAATCGATCTGAAAGATTTCACATTATTTGAGTTATTAAAAGAAGAGTTTTATGTATATTTTTGTAGTGTTTTCTCCATAGCCTAATTTTTGTTATGGAAATTTCTTCACAATTCAGTCACTTCTCCTCTGTTGGGCTGCGTTATCGAAATTTTAAATGCAACATAAATAGCAAAAAAGGGGAGCTTTAAAACAAAAATGAGCAGATACGTTTTCTTCGGAGATTTTAGAGTTGATTCTAAATGAAATCGCGTTCTTTTAATCAATCCAACGTTAATCAGGAGCTCATTGAACCTATGAAAATAAGTTGATGTGGGAATGTGGTTTAAAATGTAACTCCACGCTTGAGTTGAACAAAGAGGTGGACGAGGAAAAGCAGGAACACCCTTTTATGCTCAGCTGCATTTGTGAGAACTCGCACTTTGGGCTTCGGTTGAGGGAGCAGCTCACTCCCTTTGGCATCACGTTCCGAGTGTTTCCGTCTTAAATCCCCCACCCAATCCCTTATTCTCCTCAAACTATCTTATATTCCAGCCTTTTCCTCCCGGTCTAACATGGATTCTAACGCCATTTGCATAGGATTTCTATTTCATTTGCACAATGCATAATGGGCTACCTCCTTATCCGTCCGCCCCTCACCCCCTGCCCATTGCCGGGGCTTTAATTCAATTGTTTTCGAGTGTCTGAGGGGCGCCAAGTTTCTCCGCTGCCTCGCCTCCTCTCCCTGGGTGGGATTCTGGGGGTGGGGGGCGCGTTTTTGCATGTCAGAAGAGTCTTGGGGGGGTGGGGGTTGAGCGTAACCCTTGGATTGGCTCCGGGGGGGGGTTTTTTCAGGCGGGAACTCGGGAAGGAAAGTTTTTCGGCGGAGATTTTCAAACTTGGTTCTTCTTTTTCGGTGCTGGATTAACTGACTGATGGGACATACGTGAGTCGCTGGTGTGGTACGGTGGGAAGGGGGGGGGGGGTTGGCTATCGCGCTTCAGGGCGTATAGAGGAGTGGTTCACAGAGTAACCTCCACCCTTGGCACTTTTTTCTCTCTTCTTTATAACCGGGAGGAGTTTTTTCTTAGTTTGGTCGGAACGAGAAAAAAGTACAGGATTGGTCCGGAAAAGTTTTTCCTCTTCTCCCTCCATCCATGCTCCTCTTTCGGCCAAACCCCTAACCTCCCATTTTCTTCGTCGGAGAACTTCTTATCCCACTACTGATTTCTTAGTTTTACCCTCGCCTTTCTTTGCTCCTCTCGCAATGATCTCTTTTCTTTTTCGCCGTTCTCGCTCTGATGATTTAGATTTCTTGGGAGGCCGGTGTGACTTCAAGCATCATCTCCGTCACCCATTGCGTTCTGGTTTTTTGCCAAAAACCTATTAAACGTGAAATTCTCTCTTTCAACTGCCTTCGACATATTTTTTTCATGTAGAGGAAGTTAAAATGGTTGCATGAGATGTATATTTGGAGTTAAGTTGTTAGAAAGAGTGTATTCCATGCGTAAAGAAACACATCGATGAGACCAAAAGATTTTTGCATTTGTGTTTGAAAATAGCCTGAAGCAGTTCGTAGTATGGTGTCATTGTTGATAATTCGGTTTCAATTTCTTGTGTGTCTCAAATTCAATGGAATATCCCAAATAAAGCGCGACAGAAGAGTAAATTTTAGTGTATTTCGTGAAAAAAACGAAGAGTAAAAAGTTTTGGGTTGGTAAGATGGAAAATTATGAGAAATGGCTAACGTGGTGTTAAAGAATTGGGGTGAGTAGATCAAGGGCCTGTGTTTAACTAGAATTATATGGTGGTTGCTTAATGTTTCAACCGTTTTAGCGACAGATTAAGCCTATGAAACTATCCCTGAATTCCTTCTTTGCATCGATTCACAGAGCCTTTTTCATTGTTCAGTGCTTTTAGTGCTTTTCGTTCTCATCCGGCATGCAAAAATCTGGAGCTCTTTCCAAATAAAATATTAACTTTCCAGATAAGTTTCCTTCACTCATTCTGAGAAAAATCCTCAACGTGTCGTCATTTACTCTCCTCGGCGGCCAAAGACATTTCTATTTTCGCGTCTGCTTCGAACATTCCGTAGCATCTCCGGTCTGGAAACCCACGCCGGGAAATAAAACTCATCTCAGGTGTCGAGGAAATCATTTCCACCGCCCTCCGTTGGGGATGCTTTTAAAAGAGTGTCATTTACACCCATTCGAAGTCTTGTTAGGTGATTAATGCCGGCGGGGATGGAAGGCGACGAGTGAAACACGTGACGAAATTTCAGCAGGTATCAGGTTTACACCCTTTCGTCCCTATTCCTCTGCCTCGTTTGAGAAGCTTCGCTCGAGTCGCCGCACTTAAATGCTGATCCACGAGGGGAAAAGAACGTTCCGAGAAAGTATTCATTGCGCTTGTAATTATATATCCCCCGCCCACTTTACCCCTCCATGATTCGTAAGACCCCCCGGGAAGTCTCGCTTGTCAAAGGTTAAGAAACCGGAGAGTGAGCGGGAAAGTTCTTGGAAAAATCATGCCTATAATTGAGGATGAAATATATATGCTGTGTGAGAAATCTGGTAATGGTGTTTACTTTAGCAAGTTTTGCTATTTATTTTGAAAATTTGCATAACCATTCAAAACTGAGAAGTGGGTGTCCGAAGCACGGGCCTCTGATTTCAATCAAACTCTGTAGTGTTGTAGTCCATAGGGAGATGTAAACGAAACACCATCCGCATGGGGTTATATAACCAATAGTTTAAACAAAAAACGCAGTTAAATATTTAAAGGTGTAATATATTCCCTTGAAAATAGGCACCCTTCAAGTAGGAGCGGTAGCCTTATGAGTAAGCAAATGAACCTTGTTGGTGCTTAAAAAAATGTTTTTCCATTGATTTTAAATCGCTGGTTCTTTTATCGTTTGATGACATAATTAGTTCAATAATTGTCCATACATTTACGTGCATATGTTTTAATCGTCTTGAAAAATAGAATCCATGTATTCAAACAATGGAATCAATTCGACAAAAATGGCAACAATTTCCGAACAAAAATTCCACAGACCTTCATTTTTCTCGTTATTTTGTCGTTGATTTCTTCGGGGAAAGAACGTTACTAAAATGTGTAACTTTATAAATCCTCAACAGTGGGAAAATTTGTGCAAAAATTAATTGGCGCACGTTATTTTTTGAT
The DNA here is from genome assembly GCF_921293095.1 of Ischnura elegans. Classification (NCBI taxonomy): domain Eukaryota; kingdom Metazoa; phylum Arthropoda; class Insecta; order Odonata; family Coenagrionidae; genus Ischnura; species Ischnura elegans. Next base: position 81,921,082 of record NC_060256.1, on the reverse strand, counting down.
CCATAAAAAAGCTGCTTCCATTTGGGACAACTGCATGCGATTATTAGCTTTCAAAATTTTCTTCTCCCCTACGTATGGTGGATATGAAGGGATGGAACGTAATATGTCAGTTGGCAATGGTTGCGTGGAGACTTCTCTCCATATGAAATAAGTCTGAAATTGTAGAAGGTCGGCTCTTCCCTCAGCACAACACTTTGGCAGCAGTTTGAGATGTTCATAACACTGGCCACCCTTCGACTTCCGGTACGAATCGACGCAAAGAAGACGAGGGAATTCTCTCCGAGTGGATAAAATTACGCCGAAAGACACGAAACCGGAAATTGTGAAACAACCCTAACTTCATTGATGCTTTGTTGGCGGGATTTAGTTAAGTTCCGTCACGAGAGACTCATCTGCAGTTGATAAAGCATTATAAATCACAACAAATCTACGATTTTTATCGACAATGCTAATAAATACACATTTTGTATGCATATATATTTTCCCGATTATCACTGTTTCAAGAAGTTTATTCCACTTTTTGTCCCTAATGTTTCATCCTCAAACTTAGATAACTGCTTATCGTAAATGTGGTACATTTTATCGGAAATATCTATAATTTATGTATCATTAAATTGTTCGTTCATAATTATTTTTAATGATGCGTAAGCAAACGATTTCTACTATCATATAATTCAATTATTAAATTATTATCCTTGGATATTAACCAGAAGGGGTAGGATCCATTTATTCCACAAATAAAATTTAATATGTATCAATCTAAATCATTTATACACCAAATGATGAGTATTGCACGTTTTTTTTTTGTTTGTACCTATGCAGGAAGTGGAGGGACTTTTTTGATTTGGTCTTTAGTTTCTATTATATTTTCCTAAATGAATAGTTAAGTCCTGATAGTGTTTTTTTTTCTGTGGGAGTGACGTCACGGTGCCTATTTACTCGCCCATCCTTCCCCCAGCCCCTGTTCAAACATCTTTCAGACTCCCCCACACCCTGGTCCCAATTCCCTGGTCGCGCCATTTGAATCCACCCCTGGCTGTTTGCTCGGGGGTCGCGTTGCCCTCCGCTGCGCTTATCCCCGGCACCCACCAGCCTTTTTCAGCTCATTTTCATCGATATCATCAAGACCAGTGGCGGACTCTGACGGCCGGGGGGTGGAAGGATAGAGTGACAGATGAAGGATGAACGCGCAGAGGTTGTGGACCTCGCAAGGGGTGGGTTTGGGTAATCGGCGTGTGCTGCATGCTGCAAAGGAAGTTCGGATCGTTCTCTCTCTAATGGAAGCTTCGACTGCTCAGCCACCCCTGTTCAGGGCCAATTCCCCACCCCATGCCATACACCCGAGCTTTCTCTCCCCCCCTACCCCTCCAATACCCGTTTTCCCTAGCGGGGAGAGAGGCTGTAGGAGATTTAAGATGATATCCGAGGGGGACATGGAAGTCTCCAGTTTTTCCCCGGTAATTGGTGTAAATTTGACATTCCCCACGTGGCGGAAGAGAATGGACCTTGCGGATGATAATGAGAAAGCTGACATATGAAAAGGGCTGGCCCCAATGGAGGCCATGGGGATAGGGTAAGCCAGTGGCGAAAGTTTTGCTTTCCTTTTATTTGTCGCTTCTAGTAGGGAGTGACAATTAGGAAGCTATAGCAGAGAAAAACCTTCGGAACCTCTTCTCTCCATTGGTTCGTTTTAACTCACGGCTTTGTTACGGCTAATTTATGGGGAGGGTTAAATATTTATGATTGATCTAAGTTTTTCATCGAGAAAATTATATGACTGCTCATTTTAGAGTGATCTCAGTAATTGCTACATATTTAATTAAACTAGGTTGTCTCGATGAAGCGCTGATTCTTGATTTATTTGTAAGCGCATTGAGCGCGTTCATATACATATTTTCTGAAACGACAATAGGAGAAAACCATTTTCACTCTCAGTGAAAAGTTTCTGGCATTTTTTTCATTTTGTGGGTAATCATAACCCCCTACTCGAATATTAAGTCATATTATTACTAATTCACAACTATGTTGAACTTATTGCGTGAATTATCACGAATTAAGTGATTTAGTTGGTATGTTTGCTAGAATAGGTGACAATAAAGCTCACCGCGGGCTAGGCTACAGGTGTACGCCTATCATTCATTCAGAGTTTGGAGGAGAGTTCTTTTTTCTGGATTCCATTTCGCTGTACGAGGATTTTTGTCTTTGGCTTCGCGTAGATTTAATCCCAGTACTTCGTCTCTTAACAGCAGGCCAACACGCTACCACGAAGCTAAGTGTATGAAAGCTCTATTATCTCCTAAGAATTACCAGCTCCGCAGCTTCGGAGCAGGTTTCCGGGATCATCTAGGCTAGCATCACAGATGTTCATAGTTAATGTAGCAATTCACATGCGGAATGCACCCGGCATTTTCCGTGACGAAAGCGTTCTGCGAGCATGGCGAAAGTCATCAGACTATAACTTTGCGTGCGGAGTTGGGCTGGGAGAGTTGGGTGGTGGTTTTGGCGTCTGCCTTTTGGCGAGCACGAATAAAATGAAGGCAGTGGCGGCGGTTTCATGGACTGACGCATCTCTCAGCCACCTCCGTAATGCGTCCCCACGTCTCGGCCGTCTTCTTCGTGTGACGTGACCGTCACGGCTCGGGGATGTCTCCCGTCTGGGATTCTCACCTCTGCGGGGTCGGAGGTGGGGTCGGCGCAGTTTTGCTCCGGGGATCTCTTGCGGTGATGGCCCGCGGTTCGAGGAGTGACTGTGTGAGGTCACGGGGCGTGCTGCGAGAGTGCGTGAACATACCGGTGATCATTTCGTTTCCCACCTCGCGCGTCGGCGTAAAGAAGGGATGACAAATAAATCTACATCAGTGGATCATGGAAGCTGAGAGGTTTTTTTTAAGTATCCTACCGATTAACCCGTTATAACCCAATGTTGCTTCTGAGCAACATCAAAATGTATAAATTTTCAGCTCCATTTAGGAAATATCTAAACTACGTATTATTTTATGGTGTAAAGTTTAGTGGCATGAAATATTTAGCTTCCACGATAATTATGATAGAGTGCAAAATTTTCAAGTTTTCAAAATGAGAAATCTTGAAATTTTATTTCTCCCAGAAGTAGTAGAAGGTTAGAAAGGGTTAAAGTAGGTTTCCATGGAGAACTTAAGAAGTATTCTTGCAGCTTCCCCTTTTATTATGTATTTCCTCTTCAATTCACAATAAGACCAACTCACTTTCATTCTATCTAAAAATCCTAACGAGTCATCATAGCCAGTGACACCATTAATAATGCTAATCTAGACACCTTTGCTATCCCTGATAGTACGAGCAAAGAATTACATTTTTTAATCTCCCTGTTATGCAGTCCTTTTCCATTATTTCCTTCTCGTGATCACCTTCTCTACTACCAGGTTTAGACATATACTCCGCATGGCAGTGATTTATCCTCGAGAGGCAAGGTTTAGAATTTGTATAATTTATGGTTGTAGAACTTAATCTCTGAAACTAAATGTATTGCATTTTTTCCAAAGGCACTCAAACGGAATGGGATGTATCGTTAGAATCCTCTTGCCACTGATGCTACAGGTAGCCGGTGAAGAAATTCCCTTGCGGATAACAAGCGGATTTATACCAAAAAATGAGATTAGTAATGTCTTTTACACAGTTTGGACCTATATTCTCTAACTTTTCTCCCTTTTTTCATTCTAGAAGGTCGTATCTACTTGCTTCACCAGCTTAGGCTCCATCCCTATCGTCTCCCTGACTTCCTTACACCCTAGGCAAATATTTAACTCTCCCACTTTTTTCTCCTGCTCTCCTTACCCCCGCCACACACCGTAAAACTGAGAGCCTTTACATTTTTTTCTTCTTGGTCCCGCCTTAACGTTACTTTTTATTTTTTCACTCATCTCCTACCCTACCTCCTCTCATTCACCTCTTCCTTCTTCCTCCATTTCTTTTATCCCTTTCCCATCCTCCTCAACGCCTCGCATTCGATATATCGATCACCACTCGCTCATCAGCGACCTGCGGCGCTATCTCTGCGGAAGTGTGGTGACGTCACCGGTCAGGGTGTAGCAGGGTTGGAAAGGAGAGCACACGGCACAAGATCAGGAGAGTTCGAAAGAGTTCAATCAACGAACCCATCGCTAATACATTCCCATTATTACGTAAATGTAATAGTTATTACTGTCGGTAACGCGAGGAGTATAGTATCATCTCGGCAGGAGAAAAAAATGCACAAATTTCAATCAACCAGATGCTTCCTCTGAATATTTGAACGCGAAATTTTAAGGAGACTATAGTGGAATCAGTTTCAATCCACTTGTATATATTGACTACCCAAATCAACTTCTGGACTTATTTCGAGTTATACAAATTGCTTGAGTATTTACCTGCCTCTTACTGAATAATTATAGCTTCCAGAAATTGGTATGCACAAGTTAACGCAAATTAGGAGTCGTTACCAACTCGTTACTTATTCGATTGTCCAATAATCTGTGTGGAAATTCCAAATCTTAAACTACTTTCAGTCATTTTGTGTGCTTAATTTTCTCGTTTGATGAGCTCATTCAGGTAGACCCTGATGGTTGTGTGAGAGGAAAATTTTGTCGAAACAATCGCTTCCTTTCGTTCGAGGGAAATCCGAAGAGGAAAACGTGAAGCCTTGAAGCTGGAGTTGAAATTTTCGAAAAGAAAGAAAAAAATTGGCGTCACAAAGGGAAATCCATTCCGGATATTCATTATTTTTTCATTCTCATTCGCGTCTTTTTCCCTCTCACTCCATCACGGCTTCCCCTTTCCATCTCTCGTCGCGACACTTTTGTTTTATTCCGTACAACCAGGAGACGACTGTACTTACATGATCATTTCCCTTCTCTCTCTCTCTCTGTCTCTTCGCTACCGTCGGGACTTCCCTGCATCCGACGCCGGTATGCAGGCGCATGTATTGGTGTTTGTGTGTACGCGCGGGAGTTCGTTTCTGTTTGTATTCCGTTTCGTCATTTTTGTCGCACAGTCAGTCCCCTCAGCCCCTCGGCCGTCTTCGCATTGTATATCCTCCCTACTCCCTATGTCGCCCTATCCCTATCGGATGAGATCCGACTCCTTCAACCCTTGCCCCCAACCCTTCCCACAATCCTCCCCGAGGTGGAGGGAGGAGCGGGAGGAAGACCCAGCGATTGTCATTTGTTCCGCAGTGCACGCCGTTGAGCAACGTTCCTTCCCTTGTATGCCTCGGTAGGATGGTTTTTCGTTGTTGGCGTGTGTGAAATTACGTACCCACCACATGCAGTCAGGGGCACATGTTTTCATAGGCATGTGGGGTACGTGATACAGTAGCCAGGGTTACGAGAGAAATAGGACTCTGGTATGTGGCAAGGGTCTTACTGTTTCATGGAAGATTGCTCGGGGGATATTTTTTTTACGTTTTTTTTTGTTCGTAATATTTTCGTTTTTTTTTGTACAATTCTCTATGGAGGTGGGGCAAAAACGTTGCTCCCAAGTCGATGCTCAAAGTTTTTGCCGCGAAATCTTTTTATTTTCTTTTTTTCGTCATCGGGATCTCCGATAGAGAATGCATCGTGTTGCAGCAGCAGGGCCCATGTGGTGTCGCTGAGGTCGGAATGAGGCAGGGCAATCGCTTGAAGAAGTGTCGGCAGAATGTAACCCCTCCTGGCGGAGTCGGATCGAAACTCATATCCGCGTCGCGAGATGGGTTGCTAGGTCGCGTCGTCATTTTCTGATGAGGTGGAAAGGGGATGCTCGGTATCAGCTCCCCATCCTCCAGCATATCGCTTTTTTATTCTCCTCCTCCTTTGAACGTCGCCATTTCACCTATTTTTACTCACGCGTCCGGTAAAAAAAAAAAAACTTTAAAATCTCCAAGATTAAAAGGTATGGAGGTCTTTCATTTTCCCAATTGCTTGATGTTATCTTAAATTCCTCGTTTAGTAATCACTCAAAAAAACAAGAAGATAGGAAAAATGAAACCTATCGATATGAGAAAAGTAGAGGTAGCTAGGGAAAATGATGAACTGAAGCTAACCCATTCGTAGGAAAAAATCAGAATCTTAAACCGGTGTTAAACATACAAAATTTTGCAAATATCCCATGAATTTGACTCGAAAACAACAACATATCTGAGTAAATTCTTTTGCAAACCACATATTGAAGCAATGTCCCTGCAAGTTATTTACCTGCCTAGATTTTCTTGCTATAATTGAATAACCCATACGTGATGTATTCGCCTGAATTCACTTATTCCTGAGATTTTCTTGCGAGTGATATAAATGAGCCGTTTATCTCACAAAAGTTAAGATTACTTGACGCACCAGTCGTTGAGCTGAACATTAAAACGGTCAACTTCATCAACGTGCTGAAATATTTTCATTTAGAGACCACTTTCCCATGATATGAATTAAGGGATTTAGTGGCAATATCGTGTGAAATCTTCATATAGTTTTACGGCATGTGCCGCTTTTCAGCCATAAAACGTTCCTCTTTGGTGGAAATATGCATGGGCTTGCTTCACTGATAGGCTTTCAAGTTTTAAGCTAATAATTTTCTACGTATTTACATTCATTAGCATTATTGCCGACGCATAAACTATGATATAATCTTTGAATCATGAGGCATTATTTTATGGTCCCATTGATCTGAATTTTTATGAATGCTGAATAGAGGCTTGTATATACCTAGCTACCAAGCGGTTGGTATTTTATGGCGGAGAATAGGTTATACTTTATTCTGAAGAAACAAGATTTTTGGGTAAACCTGTGCTTTCCAAGTAGGTGGAGGTTATTGTATGGGGATCAAAGGAAGAAGTTAGGGGGGGCAGGGTAAATGTGGGCTACGTGCAAGGAAGCGTGGAGGACGACTTCCGACAACTAAATTACTATGAGCGCCCTCAAACTATGGGCGCGTCCGCAGTTTAAGCCTGGGCGTTGATTTGGGTCACCTTTATTTGAATTATTCTCCGACGCAAATTGGGCAAGAGCAATTGTGTCGGTCTGCGATTGAAAGAGCAATTTCATTTTAATGGAGTCTATTTTTGGAGACGAGTCTCGCCTGTTGCTCATTGTGAAGCCGATTTTGCAATCGCTCTTTTATCAAACATTCCTCCTTCCGTTATACGTTCACGCGAACGAGCTGTGATTCATTTGCGTCACGCATTGCGCAGTGGTTGCATACCTTGTGAAAGTTAATAGTGCAGTTGCACAGAAATAAATTATCTTGCATCTATCGAGATGTTATGTATTTTATTCGAACTACAATATGAAGGTGATTTGTTTCTTGGAAACAGTTGAAGCTTGATATTTGCAATGGGAAAATGTTATAAAAATATGTCATCCGTCAAAATATAGTGACTGTTATCTTGGTTATTTTAGCTACTAAAATTTATTTTAATTTTAAAGCAAATTAAATTTAAAAAAATTAAAAAGTATTTCTATTCATTATTCCGTCAATAGATTTTGCACTATTAATTAATCAGGAAAATGACCCTCTTCTTAGCCATGCTCAAAATTTTTTATGAAGCCAAAACTATTGTGTGAGACCGTGGTGACACAATAGGAAAAAAATTGGTTATAGGCTGTGCATTCTGATGAAGCATGTGAAGCGTTACTAAATCCGAAAGTTGAAAATGAAATGAATGTTTAAATGAGCAAAAAGGAATTGGGCGTAAATAGTGAGTTACTACAAGCTCGCTTTCTGCTTATTGCGAGGATCGTTTGGATAGTTTTCTTATTGCACATGTAATTGTCCATTCTGGTTCAATTCATTGGGATGCCTATTTTGAAATAGAAAGAATATGCCAACAGTTAGTCAAGACTTTCGATTTTATGAGTCGAGATTAGAATCGCAATCACAATTCTGCTCATTTCTCTCCATATGCATCATATGACATAGGTCTGAGCGGAATATCTTCTGGTGAAAATCCTTTGTGGTGTGTAAAATTCCCTCCCACAAACTGCATCCTTTCCTTAAAAAAAATTGAGCCTGACGTTCTTCACAATCCCTTCTCGTATTTGCGGAGAGCTGACCTGATTGGTGTTATTCACACTGTAAGAGAGAGCCTGCGAATGAGGTAGTCACTCTGAAAACCCTTTGTTTACCTCTTCCCCTGCTATCGATTTCATATAATGAGGCAGAAATATTTTTTATTACGACTCGCAAGTCTTTCATAATCCGTACTGCGGAGCTAATACGCCGGCCAAAATTCTCCAGTTATTTCTAAAAACGTCCCTTTGAAGTCTGGAGATAAATTCGCGGTTCCACCCATCGGATTTTAACAAGTGACTGATTAAGCTCTTAGATGTCCTTCGCTGATGAGCAGCCGGAACCTTTTCATCTCAGCGTATAAGGGGGAATGAGACTTCGGAATAATCTTTTCTTCAATCCCTTGCAGAGAACAAGGGAGGAAGAAGGGAGATGAATTTTTAAAAAAATTTGTATAATCGGTCATGCGTGCTTTGCTTTGCGTGGCGGGTTGACGCTGGTACATCTCTCACCCGGTGTGCGAAGCGGACATACTAATTTTCTCGGGCCCGGAACTCAATGCCAAGAACGTCGACGGCTCGGTGAGTGAGACCAAACACACGCGGCTTCTCTCTGAATGGAGCCGTGCCCATCAGCATCCCTTCTCAAACCGTACTTCCTCTCGCTACGGCTAAGCTAATCGCGCGAAAACTTGTGGACGCGGAACCGCACATGCGAGAACAAGGAGTAAATCAGTTTTTGCTCGCTTTCGCTCTCGGATAATGAATCTCTCAGCGGGTAGTCAAAGGAAGAGAGGATTGATGAGGAGAAATTTGGGTATCTCTGCCTCTCCTGATGCCGCTTGTTGCCATTTTCACGATTTCAATTGCATATTTCCAGTGACTTAGTCAGCAAATTAAAAAAATTCTTGATTTTTCGGTATAAGCGATAAGTTAATGTTACATTTTTGGCCAATATTGTTACAATTAACTTCGTTATGGAGTTTTGGTCTCTGTATGCTTTGTATAAAATGAAGATCTTTATTACTCTACACCAGCATTCCGCCATTCATTATTGACAAACTCAGGGCCTAACTATGGCTTAAGAAATACATAAAAGTTGGAATTATTGACAAGTATAATTGAATAATAAATTATTTTACTGCATAATATCTAATGTTACGTGTCCGTTAAACCTCGGTATTGGCCTGAGAATACCATTAACAAATGGTTAAACGTTAGCGTAGAGAATAAGTAATTTTCAGTCAATGCATAACATATCGGGATCAAAACTCCAGAACGACTTCATTATAAACGATAAAATTTCATTCTATTTTCACTAAGCTGAAAATGTTGCTATTAGATAAACACGGCCGTTTGATTTTCTTAATACGATGCTTATTAATCGCTATATCGCTAATATCTTCTTAAATAATTTTTGTAGGTAATATTATGTCCGTATTGTTCTCTGCGAAGTCAGTTCTTTATTTCTGGCAATGTTTATATTGAAGTGAAATTAATGCTTGTGGACATAGTTTCAGGTAAAATGCGGAAAATAAATTCATAATACGTTCCCATTGTTAATAATAATACCAAAGAAGAAATCTAACTATTTATATATATTCACGCATTTTCCTCCGGGGCCATTAAAAAATATCTACGAATAATTTAATCATATCTGTCACTAGTTTCTTTGAGAAATAATGCATGGCGCTGTTAACTAATTAAAACATTTAATTTATTTTTCGTCATTGAGCTCAGTTACTTATTGTGATACGCGTACATTTTTTCCATCTTTTTTATTGTTCCTCGTCAACGCGTATTATTTTCGGTGGCTGGTATGCATCTACTGTTTCAGTTTCATTGTCGCGTTATGATGCAACAGCTTCTCGTATGCGCCGCGCGGGGCGTGACTGTCATTCACTTAGAATCCACCCGATGTGAATATTTGTCCCGCCTCAAATCTCGCAAAAGCCTTTTATTTTCCGCAACTGAATTTTCATTCCTCTCATGGGAAGGGTGGCGAGCGAATTCCCATAAGAGCTTGTGACGTGACGCTGACGAGCAGTGACATCTAGCGTTCTTTCAGTGTAGGCAATGCGCGCTGTCTCCTGTTGAGGCTCATCTTCGTTGGGACACTTGAGAGAAAAGATTCCTTTTTTTGCTCTTTCCATAATCCGAATCTCACTTTGGCAATTTTCGCTCCTGCATTCGTGGTGTACGTGAAAAAGAGTGTTGTAAGGAGATCCTTTCTAATCAAGCTTCTCTTTTTAAAAGAACGCAACAGTGAGATGATTTTTGAGTTACCAATAACATTTTTCCTTCACCAATTACAATGGCCAGCTAATGACTGCTTTCAGCTGTGATGAAATGGTTTACACTAATTGAGGAAAATTGATAATTATCTACAATTCTATGCTTTTAGAGTTACACTTGATTTATACGTAGTATATCATATATGATGTTGTACGTTGGGACATGTTTCTATTAATATTTACAAAATGGATAGTTGTATTATCATTGATTTATTTTGTAGACAAGGCTTTTCAATACTTCATTTGCCAGCAAAATGTTTAATATTAGACCTTTACAGTTCAGTTTCAATTGTATATTTTTATAAATAATGCTATGGAAGATAAAAAATGTTAAATTCTATTATTTTTCTGATGGTCTCATTCGGTTATAGTTTAGAGAAATTCAATCTTGTGGGGCATGTATTCAAGGGTGCCTTCAAATTTGAAGAACTAACTACTATTTCTCATGTTGAAGGAAGTTACATGGCACTTGGATTTTTTTCCTCTGGCTTCTGCGAGTGTAGTAAAAACATTTAAATATGTCGTTATCTTCCCTCATTCTTTGAAGTCGTCATGAACATGTGGTAAACTGTAAAAAAAAGCGATCACTGCTCGGGTTGTGTAGTTATATTTTCATTTGATGCCCTCAAAGACTATGTGGTTTCAATTTAGATCCTTATATTACAATATTTTTCCCTTCCATAAGGCAAAAAACGATAAAAAAGGCTTGTTTTTTACGTCGAAACGGGAAGTATTTCCTTCTCAAGCATGCTGGTTTTATAGTCGTCGGAGAAATGGGTCCAGCGCATCGTCGCCACGGTGCGGAAGTACATTTTTTTACGTCCATGTTTCTCGGAAGTGGCTTCGTGAGTAAGGGGAGCGACTTACGCCACGATTTTTATGCCTTTCCCCTCACAAATATTTAAAAACGGTCTCCGTAAGGACATTTCGGGCCGCGGATTCGGAATCTTCGGCAGTGTTCTTCACGACGAGTGTGGTCTATAGCGCAACGCGTCGGCTCTTCCCGCCGAAACATATTTGACGGATCAAATTGTGTGGTTACACCCTTTTGCGGGTTCTCGGGGTGAACGGAATGGGTGCCTTTATTCGATGCCGGGTCGTAAATATGTTTGATGGTCGGCTTTTATTTTTTTTTCTTCTTTTGCCCGTCAAGTCTTCCGCGGGTGAAGGAAGGGAGATAGAGAGAGAGAAGTCCTCATCCGTACGTAGAAATGGGGGTTCTTTGAAGTCGTGAAAACTAGTCCGCGTTGGCACCGTTCCCTTTTCACCGCGGGTGCATCCTCCGACACAAGCGCTCATTTCCGTATTCTTTTTCCAGCGCGTCCGCCCCAAGGCAGTGTGTGTTTCTCGAAATATTTTCCGTTGTTACTAACGTCTCCGTCCTTTCCGAGTCTTATAAAAGGCTTGAATTCAGAGCCGTTTTGAGCAAGTTTACGGCGTTTTAAACGCCGCTATTTGTTTACGCCTTGCGGTTTTCCCAGAAGCCGCTACAGTTTCCCCGAAAGTTTTCGGTACAAATAAACAACTCTAGGATCGTTCTCACACCAAACGGAATATCTTCCTCCCGGTCATTTTTTTCAGAGAATCCTTTCCCCAGATACTTGGGGACACGTGTCTTTAAGTTGCGAGACGGACTTAGTGCCTATTAATTCTGGAAGATCTACGATTGGAAGAGATAACTATTAACACTTATGGTGCCGATAATGAAACTTGTTTTTCATACTGATGCATAAAACTATTTCTACTGTCTAAAGTTTAATTCTAATATTCTAATTGTACTTCACGATAATATAAATAGGTATATTATAGCGATAAATATTTAGTGACATAAAAAGTGTTTTTATGCCCCTACCCAGTTTTCATGTAATTCTTTACATCTACATGATACCGTGCAATACACATCGCGGTGTATGGCAGGGGTGAATATTTCTCCCCAAAATTCGCACTACTACAATCTTGATGTTAGAAAATTTCTAGAAGTAAATACGAGGCTATAATTAGTTCTCAATATCATTAAGGATAGTTATAAATTAAACTAATTATTTAGTCACGAGAGAAGTATTTCTTTTTTAAGTTTAATTCGAGATGAAGTAAATATTGAAAGGAGGAGTGAGTTGATAAGGGGATGCTTCTTAGTCTCGCAAATATTTCCTCCATATTGCATACGAGTCCACTTGCCTGAATGGCGAGAATCAACGTTTACCTCCCACATTCCTGTCTCCTCTGCGTACTCACCCGAAAATTTTGTTCAGTGACTTTCAAAGGAAGCTTTTGAGAGATGGGCTTCATTCGCCTTGTTGGAGATGTAAAAATTAAAGGAAAACCGGCTCTCCTTTTGTACATCATAAACGTTTCGCCGCTGTCTCTTTTCAAAACAAGCATCCTCTCCCGTTTTCGAAAATTTTAATAAAACCGGGGGACAAATTTTCCCGTCAGAAATGAAAACAAAACCTTCGTTTAGACATACGTTTTTTGTTCTCTCGCATTGGATTTCGGATATTCGTCTTTGGCAACGCTTTTCCGTTGTTTTTTTTCCCCGCAACAATAGCCTTCGGAGTCGCTGTTTATGTCTCCGCCACGAGACGTTCACTGAAGTCCCGGTGCCAATGCATCGCGCTATCTCCTACCCTACCCTCAATGCAGAGAACTTCTCAGTGCCTCTCCCCACAGTGATCAACCCCCAGTGTATCGAGCGACCCCTTGAGCATTGAATACCTTGCGTGGTGCGGTGGGCCCATTGTTTTCAGAGTAATGAGTGCTCCGAATCTTACTTGCAAGAGAGCAGAAGTGATATGGGGGTCTGAATAACACGTGGTAGTACTACACCAGGGACGATGTGTGGCTCAATTATAAGGTGAATTGTTCTCGCCACATTTGTTGAATGGCTACACTACTTTATGAAAAACTCGAGAACAGGCGTAACGAAAATACTATATTTTGAATTAGTGGCATAAAAATTTTCCGGCCTGAAATGAATACAATCAAATTAGGGAGGTGTTACATTCTTGAGGGAATAGGCGTAAAAATTCTCTGTTGCTTAGACAGAAGCATTTTATAAATAAAAATGGGCACTAAACGAATCGCTTCTTACTTGTTTATTCCTTAGGCACTCGGCATCCTAAGTATTTCCGCTTCTTTTCCCACCAAGAGCTTGACGCTTCTGTTTTTATGCTAAATATAATGCTCGAATCAATGTCTGCAGAAAAATTTATTGACAATCAATCATAATAAAAATGTCAGTAGTTTATCAATATTAATTTAGCAATATTAAGTTTAGCAATACTTAGCAGATTTAATTTGTGATGCCTCATGATGAAACTCCCTTCGCAATATAGTTCAATTCCTCAGCTCGATACATGATGCATCCCATGTGTGGATATTATCTTGATATTTCAGTTCTCTCAGGAGCTCACACTTTTGGGTTCCTTGTCCTGTCCTTGGAGTATAATGGTGATTATTATTGCGCGTTCAGAGGCACGTCTAGCCTCAAGCTATCTATGACCTAAGTTTGAATGGAACCGTGGAGCAATTAAAGTTATCTAAATGAATGCTTTCAACGGAAATGAAGTTTGGGCTGGCGGAGAATGGTGTGGGGCAGATGTATGAGAGCAGATACGGACTGGGAAGGTCGATGACGAGAAAAATATGGGAGAGACTTTGATAGCGTAGACAGCGCAGACTAAATAAGTGGAAAAGGTTGAGTTCTAAATGGCCCTTAGATTACATTCATGTTCGTTTGTGGAAGGAATGCATATTTATTCCATGGCACTCGGGATCTTAAGTGTTTCAGCTACTTTTGCCCCAAATGTTTTGTCTGTCCTCTCAGTTTTGACCTTTGTTCTTCCATTTCTCCTCTTAGTAATGATAGTAGAATTTCCCTGAAGTTATCCCACATTTTTCATCTAGGGTACAAAATCACATGGTATCCAGCGAGTGTAAGAGGTATTTACCACTATAAGTCCTCCATTTATTTCGAATACTTCTCCGGGAATTTAGAAAATAATTTAAAGTTTCCTTAATAATAGTCCTGTGTTTAGCTTGTCCAAAGTTCTAATAAAATATTATAATATTAATTATAGGTATGTGCAGAAAAAAACTGTTGATGTTAATGACATGGTTTCCTAGTTTGTATTGGAATTACGTCTTGTTGGAAGCAGGTTTTTCCTTGGTGCTATCTTTCTTCACTCAGCCTCTTGTTTCAGCGTATTTTGATTCGTATTCGAAACATTTCGTTATCCTAGCTCATCTTTCCCTCGAAATCCTCGCCTAAATTTTTTCCTTTCCTTGAAATATTTGTCGCATTCCCTCCATCTAGGCGACCGTCCCAACCTGGGGTCATATTTTTTTATGATGAGTCAGCTAGCATTGGACCCTATTCTCTTATCGGAGCTCACCATCTCTGGGACCGAAGGTTGGTTTGAGGGAGCTCTAGGTATGAATTTCCACTCTAGGACGGCCTCCTGCTTTTTGTGTGGAACAGGAGACGGTCATTTGGTCGAAAGTCGAAAAAAAAGGTTATCATCTTCCGAAATGTTTTTAAGGAGCATTACTTCAGTGGATTTCTCTCTATATTCATCGGTCAACACTTTATGATTTCCGACTCAGCTCTCAAACTTCCTCCTACTTTTAATGTATTCTGGCACCAATGGTTGTATTAACATGCACGGAAATAACACATGTGGTCGTATAGACATTCTTTCTGTTCGTTTGATGGCGAACCGGTTTTCCGATTTTATGGAAGAATTCCATCCCTACCCTTTCATACATTCGTTCCAACCGAGAGATTTTCTCTCTACTTCTGTGTCACCTGATTTATTCACTTCTATTCGCCTGCTACATTCACGAGATGGACAGTTGATTAGGTTGGGGATAGCATGTCAGGGCGAAGTAATTGTCGGACTTGAAATGTGAGATGCTCGAGGCCCGTCGACGAAACTCGAATGAAACTAAATAAGTTGGCGATTAAAAATTATTTATATTTGTGGCTCCGAGTGACATTCATTTTATTTTTTCACCGTTTGAATGGCTTTGCTGCTGATTAACATCAGGTGGCTTTCTCTGCTCGTCATCAAGTGGCTCATAGCACGCTATTCACTCGTAGCCGTTTAGGGTGATTTCTGACTCCATTTTTTCACGCACATTAAGGTAACAGTCTTCAACATTTAAAGCGATACTTTTGAAGATAAATTACCTCATTTCCTTTTCTTCAAGCACAGAAAAATAATCAAGCCACTTCATCAGATTGATCTGGGACTCAGTGGGATACGCTGGTATCTATACTGAAAATTGCTCTTCAAGGTTTCTTATAATCTCTGTTTTACCCATTTAAAATTCCAGGGCTATTTTTCAGAGACCATTTTTATGCAATATCCTGGAGAGTAATCAAGCACTGTTTTGGCATCTTGTTATCTATGAGTTCAAATTTTTTTTAGTATAACATTAATACATAACGCAGGTTTTTTCTATGTAAATGAAGGGATTTTCTGCGCATTTTGCGGGCAGAGAAAATGTGATATTTTTATGAAAAATTTAGCGTTTAAATGTCGCGGTTTTTGACTAAAAAACTGATGTCTCACTTAAAAGTTTGTATCGTGCCTTAGTGGACTACGTGCTTGGTTTTTTTAATGGTAAAGGCTAAGGGCAATTATATTAATATTTGGTTTATCTTCTTTTTTTTTAAAGAATCCGTAATTCGAAATAAGGTAATCGCATCGTATTATCTATGGCATAAACGTGCGCTATATTTGAGACATCCGTCGCTGAAGATCTCATTTTTCCCACATCATTTTAGCTATAATATGCTTATGTGGGGATATTCCTTAGTGCTATGATGATTGTTTCAATTCTCAGCTGGGAGTGTTTCTACTCTTCATGTTACTTCACCATTGAGCATTTTACTATTAACTCCTGGCTTTAAAATAATACGCACTATCCCCTCTCCAGTTCTTTGATTTAAAATTCTGTAATTCTCATGATAGTTGCATATTGTTGCTGAAAACCCTTTACAATCTATAAGTAGAACGTCGATACATTTGTTGAAGCGATTTCATTTAGAAATGCGGGTGTCTTCGCCAAGCTTCTGGTAGTTATGTGAGTTCTTAGTAACGCTACTTTTTGTAATGAAGGCGCAACTGGTTATGGGTGGAGTTTTTCAAGTGCGCTTCTTAATAACGTGTTTTCTCTCGGGAGAACTTATTAAGGGACCTGCTTGACGCGCCGAGGGCTGACGTTGATTCTTTTGTCTCAACCCTTTTTCCCCCACACAAGGCACGCGGCTCTAGTGTTTCAAAGTTTTCTCAGCATATCACCCCCCATCTGGTGATCCCCACCAATCCTTCGAAACACGCGCGGTTATGACTCTCTCTGATTAAAATACCGCGAAAGGTTTCGTACTCCGAAGTTGGAAGGATCGAGGGTCGGTCGTATGGGGATGAGTAGGAATGGGGCTTGCTTCTTTTTGTATTTTTGTTTCACATCTCCGACAAATCTCCCCATTCGGTAAGGCTCATACAATTCGGAATGAGTTATGAGAGCACTGAGGGAAACTGCTTCCCCCACCTTCTCATATTTTCCTTCTTCTTCTTCATCTTTTAATTAGGCAAGGGAGTTACTCTAAAGGGCCGAGATCTCTTCTCCGAAGTAGCGAGATTCATTTTTTAAAAGGCTGTCATGAATTGAGACAGGAGTTACCTTTAGTTGTTCCGTAATGGCTTTTTACGTGGATACTCTGAAGAATCCTTTCATCTCGCTTCGCGTGCACGTTAAGAAAGTTTTTGGAGAGTCGTCTGAGGGTTGGGTGGAAAATGTTTGGGAAAAGTTTTTCTTTTAGACTCCACTTGTTTCTACTCTTCCCTTTGAGGTGTTTTTGCTATTTGCATGGCTTCACCATCGGGCATTTTCATGTACTGCCTGATGGCGAAATCGTACGTAGTTACGCATTATTCCTTTTCAAATGGCTAGATTTAAAATTATCTAATTCTCATTATAGCTACAAGTTGATGTTGAATACCCTTGGTAAAATATTTATAGGATGTTTGTGCAAATATTCTCCCACAATTGTGATTGTTTATGCACTGACATAGTCAAAATCAGGTTTCATATTAATTATACGAATACCGCATGCAGTATCTTGTTTGCGATTTGAGCAACGTATTCCGAAATCGTGTGAGAAGTTAATTTGGCACTTAACACATATTATTAATACAGAGGACTGGTATCGATAGATATATTTCAAATTGGTATTTCACATTATTAATCGTTATTGCATCATGTTTATTGCTTTTTCTTTGAGTCTTGCTAACTTTCTATTAATATACCTTTGATTTATAAATTCGAAAGTTCCAAGGGACTCCTCAAGCCAAGTTAAATTGTTAAAATACATTTCATAAACTTACATGAATAATATAAGAATTTAAATATCAACAAATTTAACACTAATGATGAGATCATACTTAACATTTCATAAACTTTCGATGGCATATTGTCGTCAACGTTACATGAAGATGATTATGAAATTTGTTAGATCTGTTATTGAAATTATCCGTGATTTCTAACCTTAATTTAAATTGGCGTCCTTTTGTACCGGCATGCTTTCCTTTTATGTATTGAAAGCTGACGGGAAAAGTGATTCCTTATCAGTTCGATGAGAATTTTACTTCCGTCCCAACGCGGATCGCGGCGACGCCTCTATCCTTTTTCCTTCCTCTCCAGCCCCTCCCCGGGTGATCGGGCGTATAAGCCACTGGCTTGGTTCCCGGCCCCGGTGCGTTGTATCCTTCGAAGGGTTCGCCTTGAACCCTCAAACTCTTCCGTCCCAACAATTTCATTTGTTTTGCTTCATGCGAGTCTGTTTCACGAACTATCTCTCCATTTTTTTCTCAGTTTCCCCCTCTAATCAAGTGCCCTCTCTATATTCAGAAGATAAAAAATACCATGTATCAAGCATTACACTATTTTGCTTACGATAGGAATTTATCGCTGCTGGTCGTTTACCTGCTTTTTTCTTCACCTGAATATGCGATGGCGAAAATATTATAAATACCATAAGAGATTGCCCAAATAATTTTTAACGCTCATGTGCCTTGGCCTCGTAAGATGAAGGTACTCAGACTGTTGAAATATAGTTTTTTTTTCTCATTCCATAATCTCCTTTAACACGACTCGCGATCAATCAGTGCTTCACTCGAGTGAGTTCTTCAGGTCGGTCTCTTGAAAATCGCCGCTTCGGGTACGCCATCTCTCCGAGCTCTACCTTCGCCATTAGCCTCGAGCTCTTCAAAGCGAGAACGGGATGAAAAATATGGCGGAGTATGTGTCCATGCAAGACGTGATGGTCGGCTCTCTCTTTCTTCCGCCGCGATGCTCGGATCTTGACTGATAGCGGGCGGGAAACGAGGAGATGGGAGCCCTTAACGTTTTTCCTCCCCTCCCCCCGCACCTGGGAAGGAGGGGTAGGGGCTTCGCTGAGTGATTGGGCCGCTCGGATGGGGGACCTCAGGTCGGAGAGGGCCCTTGAGGAAAGGGGTGGTTGGTTTTGTGCCGAGAGGGGATGGTGGGGGTGCGCGCCCCCTTAACGTTCCATTTTTCCTCGGGAATGAGAGGTCATTTCGAAGACAACTGCGGTAATGTTTCGTAAAGGGAAGGCTTTTTCTCTCCCTCCCCCCACGCCTCAAACCATCTCCTTACTCGCCGGCCCAAGTTTTTCCCTTCCGCGTGTGTTTTTGTGTCCCTTGATAGCTTCATCTCGAGCGGGGAGTTTTGGTTCGGGAGAAGACGTGACTGTGTTTTTGCCCGAGAGGTCATTTATTTGCTCCTACTTTGGGTTTCGCCTCCGCTCCTCTCTTTTTTTTCTTCCTTTCAACTCCTTCCTCGTGCGAATCGGTGATTATCATGCATGGGTGCAATCTGCCCGCTCGGTAGCACCGCTGGTTCGTTTTTTTTTCTTTTCAATGACATCTCCTCCCCAGTTAGTGCTGTGTTTTGGTTACTAATATTTTGAGATCTATGCGTAATTCTTCTCCAAGACTTAAATGCCATCTTTGAAAAAATATTTCGCTATGAATTCTTCCGATGTCAGCACATCGACGTTCGATTCAACAAAGATTTCGTAATTTGAACTCATACACGTGCTCTTAATAATAATACTTCGTTATCAATCCCACAAGAATGTTCTATTTTCCCTTGTTAGCCCTTAGAAGCTGATCATCATGTATAGATCCCATGCTAGTCTTCTCTAGGGTCCAGAGTCGTCCATAGATGATGGCAAGCCTTGTTCCTCGGATGCCACTTCAAAGTATTTGCATTCAGGCTAACTGATCTAACAAAAATGTCTCCTTCACAATCGGCCCTACAATCCATAATCACTCGCTCTCAATAAGTTAAATTTATTTATGGATTTAATGAGAGAAAGCAATCATTTTATGAAGCCTCATGGGTGCCCGACGTTTATTTTAAGAATTACATAGAGGAGATAGAACAGGGGTAACGAACAAAAATGGCAACAATACCTATCCTTGTAATTTTATAGTTTTTATTTTACCTTAAATTGCCCTCAAAATGAAGAGGTATCAAGAAATGATCTAGCTCTCATATTATTTCCGTTTAGATTCCGAGTAGTATGAACACGGGAAGGACATATCCGTATAGGTGTTCAAATTTTCTCGTAGAAAAGCGATGGTCGGTTTATTATGAGCAAAATGAAGCTATCGGAACTCTACTTCTTATTTTTGTCCTTGAAACACGAAATAATGCTGAGAAATATATTGATAGAGCGCGGTCACCAGCATAGTTTTTAATTCCTCAAAAAAGCGGTCAAACCATCAGTTTCTGCTAGAAATTTCACCATTTCTGCTACCGGTGTGCTCAGCGTTATCACGGATTAATATTAATCGTAAAAAGGGAAAGGGTTGTCTGGGAGGGAGTTGAGATGAGTAGAGGGAAGGGTGGGGGTAGGGGCGGGGGGTGTCCGCCATGATTTATCCACCCCCTCCCCTCACTCATGTCGATTCGCTTTTGTTTTCTTTCACGATTCTTTTCGAAGGCGACGCAAGGGGGCGGTTCGGTGGGCGGTCCCCGGGACTTGCCCGCTCCGTCATCGCGGGCCACAAACCCGTTGCGTCGCTTAATTAATAGTGTTAAAATAAAGGCGGAGGAGCGGGGAGGTGGGATAACTTCCGTGGGGTGGGAGGAAAAAAATATTGTTGGGAGAAAATAAGTGAGTTTTTAATGGAAAATCAACTGAAGCCATAAATAACTGGATCCGAGGGAGATGAGATCGCGCATAAGCCTTACATATTTTTGGATCCCTTTCACAAATCTCCCCATCTCAAGCTTTCGCCTTCCTTTGCTACCTATTTTCACGTCAATAAATAAGCTTCGACGCTGCAGTCTTTGGACAAATTATTGATTTATTTTATGATCAGGGGTTAGTGTAACAGATTGTTTGTTTTGCCCTAATAGTATGCGTTTTTCCCATCCGCGCGGTATCAGTCAAAGCAATGGTGTTTTTAAAAATTTTAATTGAATTTTGATTGATTCGTTCCTATAGCAATTAATAGCTATATATCTCGTGCCTGATGACAGTTGGTAATTAAAGGCTCATGGTTTATCACGGCTCGCAAGACGAGTAGCTCATATCTTTCCACCTGTTGCTAAACATGGTTATTAATTAATCTAAATAACTTTAGCATATTATTAGCGGGAAATAACTTGAAAGTTGCCTCGAGATTTTAAAGCTTCATCAATTTGGTCAGCGCCGTAAAGTATGTTATTAAGCTCGACGTTTATATCGACGAAAAGGCATTAAAAGTGTCATCGAATTATAATATATCACTGCTCCTTATAAAATCAAAGCCTCGACTTCCTCACGGCGATGACCACGGTACCTACTTTTCGCGCACTAGCTGTCACATGCTTTATTGATAGACGTAATGCCACTCATCATAGTATACTTATAAAATGTATTTTCCTATCTTAGCTACCGTTGTGGTTGCGACTGTTATCATCACAGTGGCGTAATAACATAAACAGTGGCGTACCTAGTAATATACTTTGGGGGATGGGA
Source organism: Ischnura elegans (assembly GCF_921293095.1). Classification (NCBI taxonomy): domain Eukaryota; kingdom Metazoa; phylum Arthropoda; class Insecta; order Odonata; family Coenagrionidae; genus Ischnura; species Ischnura elegans. Next base: position 81,899,738 of record NC_060256.1, on the reverse strand, counting down.
TGCCACTCATCATGGTATACTTATAAAATGTATTTTCCTATCTTAGCTACCGTTATCATTACGACTGTTATCATCACAGTGGCGTAATGACATAAAAAGTGGCGTACCTAGTAGTATGCTTTGGGGGGATGGGATGACCTGGGGTGGAGACCTCCCCCCCCAGGCAAAGGTGGGTCCGGGAAAATTTTTGAAAAATGACATGCCTGGATATATGTTTTACATCATTTTGGCACTAAAAATTTAACTTCAAGCAGATGCTGTTCTTATCTATCAACACTTGAGAATTGTTTTAAATATTTTGTTTGTTTCTCTGAGGCTTTGTCTATCTATCCCCTCATCCCCCCATAGTTACGCCACTGATCACAAGAGTTTGTGTGGAGTACGAAATATCGAGGCTATCATTGTATTTTATCGTATTGTATTATATTGTATCTCATATTACACGTTTCTCCGAAATGTGATGCTTTGTCAATCATGTACTTTAAAACTTTACATTATTAAAGTTTGCGGAAATGGAATCTTCAAGCCATAATGAAGCCGAAGTTTGGATAGGTGTATGTCTTTAATACTAGTAGTATTCTAAATCCTCATCAATGAATCCTCTTCTCAATTTTTTATCACGTTGATACTTAATTAGTTTCCTGCGTTATTATTTTTTTCTGTAGTTTCAATGATGATTACCTTTTCTCTTCGTTTTTCATTAATAAATGGATCACATCACTCTTCTATTGACGAATAGAAGGACTGGACCGAGTGCCTTAGGGTAAATTTTATCCCGGTCAATCCCCTGGTGAACCTTGACGTAATTATTTGCCTCCAGTTCCTCTTCGTCCCCCATTCTAACGGTACTTCAGCTTTGCCGGCATTACTTATAGCAGCGTCCTGGTAGACGATCCCTCGGTTATGATTCACATTTATAGGGATTTGCTGCGTCCTCTTCCACTGAACCACCGGTGAAATGCCCTCCACCTGAGAAGCCATGCCGTGAACCATTCCTAACTTCCCACACATTTCCCCTTTTCACCATTTGCATTTATCCTCCGTTCCTGAATTATTTCCCCTCCCGCGCCACTCCACAACATTCCCCTCCTCTCCTTCCATCCCCCACCCCACGCCCTCCTTGAACGCCCTCGTCTCCCCCTTCCCCATTCAACCCTCTCGCCCCCAAACTCCTGCATTGCCATCTTGGGGATCAAGACCCTGTGAACGAAGCTTCGCCCTCCCTCCGCTCCGCCTCTCGTCGGCGCTCTCGTCGCGCATTTGGCTCCTTACCAATCCAATGGCCATGCACTCAACGGGATATCTTGGGGAAGTTGCCTTCATAAATTCGTTAATATCTAGATGGGTGAAGTTCTCCGATGATGCGGTCGGGTCTCTCTCTCGGGCCCACCCGCCAGTTTTCCAACCTTCCTCAGCATCCCTCGAGTCCACCTTCCCATTCCTATATATTCTTCCTCTCCGAACAGAGTACTGCAATATTCACCCCATGTTCTTATTCTGAATGTTCCTCTTTACCCCACGTCACCTACTCCATTCTCAAGAAGGTCAGTTATTATATATTCTTCGATAGTATTATTAATGCAATACATGAAGAGTGATGCAGGGATAATATAAAGTGTTGCACTTATTTCATTTCCAGAAACATAATTATTTGTATATATTTTATATACAAATTCTATTTCAATTTTTTGTTTTTGCACTACAGCGGTTAAAAAGTTAGAAAATAAATGATTTCATTACAGGCCAATTTAAAATTTATTTGCAATTGAGTGAGTCGGCGACCCTATACCGAGGCGAGAGTCTCAAAGAGTGTATTATTCCTAAGTTTTGTTAATGCATACTCCAAGTATTATTTGTATTAAGAGGAATAACATAATTATTATATTTTTCGATATTATAATTGAACTGATGACGAGCGGATCAAATCTTTAGACGGAGATATTGCTATTACAATGTATTTTTTTGTGATAAGTTGAAAATCTTTTGCGTGAAAAAGATTGGTAGAGAATATTTCTCTCCTCTAAAAATCATTAGTGTGCTACCCTCTAAAATGGTATGACGGAACGCTATTCACCACTTAACTATTCTTTCTAATCGTTCATGCAACATGAAGCTCCAAAAAAGGAGATAATTTGCCATTTTTGTAATTTAAAATCTACGAGAAAATGTGTTCAGTTTATTACTTTCAGTAGACTAAATTTGTGATAATGATACTTAGATTGTTAGCATCGATGACTTTGTACGCAGTCACGCACACGGGTGCAGACTTATAAACAACAAGGATGAAGTTCCATGAAAACATATTTGGCCCTGCCGGGATTATGACCCGGCTTTCCCGATTACCGGTCAGGTGGTTTATGATTGAAGATGACATACTCTAACAACATTCTACCAGTGCTCGTGTACACATTCTTTGGAAGGAATGGCGAAAATGAAGGAAATAAACTTGAAAGGTGTAAGAAACTGGCCCTTCGCGTGATGGGACCGGTATGCTATTGGATATTGTCGCCGTAATGTGGTACACACACTTCCGCGAGCCACGACCTTTCGGTGAGCACTTGATGTGTGCGTATGAGGGTCAACAGCCAGGGCCGGTCACCCGCCCACTCGTCGCTTCTTGAAGAGGAACACCCCCGAACGCACCGGGAACACCTGCCTTCGCTCCCAGGGATGACCGCCTTGTCATCAATCACGAAGCGCCGCGCGACTCACTCGCCGCATAGTAGTATAAGCGGAGATTAAGGGAGAGCCGATAGCCACGCAACGGGAAACCCGTTTCCTTCGACGGCATCCCACCGGTCAACCTTTCTGTACAGCCAGTCGCATCTCTGTATCTCCCCATTCGTTTTTATTTTATGATTTTTTTTAACTTGCTACTTAGAGGAGAAAAAGTGATAGGCTCATCCTCGACTCTCATACCTTGCTGGATGGAAGGTTATTCAGGGTTTCCTGGAGAGAATCACCCTGAAGGAATATTAAAAATGATATAATTTATTCTCAATGTTGGTGGCTGTTTACGGGAATCGCTGCATAGGTAACATTTTCTTCCTCGACGTTTCACTCCTCCTACTGGGAGAGTTTTCAAGAGAATGGGAAACCGTTCTCGTCCCGAGCTTATATAGGTTTCGTTAACCCATTGTTGACCCTATTTTTAAAATGTAACCTACGCAAAAATTCCCGAAAACAACCACCAACATTGATAAAAGAAGCTGTGAAAATCTTCATACGAAAAATAATTTATTCTCCTCAGATTATTACATCAGATTGGAACATTGTTTTTAAACATTTTGAAGCTCAGGATTGTTTTAATGTCTTAACAGAGGCGGATCCAGGATTTCTTTCTTGGGGGGGGGGGGGCACAAGCAATGCCGTATCCAAGATTTTGTTCTGGGAGGTACAAGGATACCTCGTAATACAAAACGAACGCAATGATAATGGGACCGTATTAAAAATCTTGCATATGCTTGCGAATGCTCCTCGTTACAAAAAATACAATAGGAATGAAAAGTAAATCAATCAGAACAACAAAGGTTTCGACCGCACGAATGATGGGTAGGGAAATTAGGATTTCCAGTGTGGGATGTGGCAGGATAAGCTTAAGAGAAGAATGCGATAATTATAAATGTTTGAGCTTCGTTAAGACCAGAATGTCTGAACGTTTGGTAGAACCATATGAATGCCTGCTACAAGGCCTTAAGTTCATGGAGTGAGGCAATTGTTGGAGGTAGGAAAGTACTCCTAGGCTAAAGCATTCGTTGAAATGTAAAATGTTTGGAAAAGCGTGGGCGGGGACAGGAAATTAATTCATGCAATATTTTATAGTACAAATTTTTAAATCTTTTACTAATGTTACGCATTTTAAAATGGCCATATATCTAAGTGATTCCACATGTCACCGAAGGGATCTAATCTGAATTAGCATAAGCAGGTGTTCAGTATCGTGGCATACACGGTTCTTCCATATGGCTCGTTGGACGTTTATTTGTTGCAGCGCATTCAACATATTCTGGTATAAATAGGTTTGGGATGAGAGGGGGAGTGGAGATATCGTAATGGCCGATCCTCTCGGGTTTTCTAATCGCTTGATATTTATGCCAACGGCGTCCTCAATGGGAGAAGGTTGTCATGGAAACTATAAAGACGTAGTGGAGGGGGGAAGTGGCTTGAGGGAGGCGAGTCCATCTACCGGAATGAGTGCGAAACAAGTCTTTCGTCTTCTCCGTTCGTCTTTTGTTTTGTTTTTTCGACGTGGCGGCCCTTCTAATGCGCGTACGGCTTCTTACTAATGGTTCGACGGAACCACTCCCAAGATTGGGCCCTCAGGAGGAGTCTCATCCGTCGTATATGGTCGGGGCTCGGAGAGAGGATAGGCGATTTGGGGAATAGGAATTGTTTTTCCGGCCCGACTTCAAAAGGGTCGCTGAGCGCCCATTGAAGGCATTTCAGATGCGAAAGGGGAGATTGGAATGAACCGGGGAATGTCTAGAAATGAGTGGGGTTGGATATACATGAGGTGGCTGCAGTGGTGAAACATCTGCTGGTGAAATGGCTTGAGAGGACTTGTTATTTTTCTCCCGAAGGTGATTTCAGTGGCACATTTTATACAGTACCTACCCCTTATTCCAGTTTTATCCCCCAACTCCCACAAGACCTTTTCCCAGTCATACGCAACCGCTAAAATCATTTCCTCACAATTAGATATCCCCTTCTTCCAACGGTCCTTGTAAGCCCTCCATACCTTTCAATTAAAAACGTATTTATTGAGAAGTTGGCTTGGATTTTGTTTCACCGCGACCACACTTATTTTTCCACGTGAATGTATATTTACTCTGCCTCAGAATTCTTATCGTTTTTTGAGATCCCATTGAAGGGCTCATAAATTACTTATTGGTAGATAAAACCGTATGGAGGGACATGGGACAATCTTTGAAACTGGTTGTCTTTTCCCCTAAAGGTCGTAAAAATTTAGGGTCCAATATCTACGTCGCTAATGTTTACTTTTTTATGCGCATACAACCGAAATAAAGTTTCTGATAGCTTAATCGAGGTGACTTAAGACAGTAAAATAAATATAAGAAATGAGACCATGTTTGACTCAATGGCATGTTTATTTTATGCATGTAACACACCATGTATTTATGCTAGGTGTAAATGAATTGCGATGATTGAGAGCGTTGATTATATTTATTTGGAAATTTTATTACCTAGAATAGTATCTTTTAGTATTGGTTAATATATTTTTGATGCAACTTGAATCATTACCCATCCAATAATTTAATTTAATCATTTGAAAACTTTTGCCACCACTTTAACAAATATTAAAGATGCAAGTAAGAGGATGATAGAATACAGGTAATAGGAAGTGCAAGGTGTTAAGATTAGGGAGAAGCTTGCATTCATCAAGGGCATCATAGACATAAAAAAAACAATTCTGAGCCTTAGCAGTAATTCTTTCAATTTACGTATTTACCAGCTGTGACCATCCTTCCCATTCCCGTACTCTTTTAGAAAGAGAAAAGAGTACAGGAATGGGAAAGAGTTGAGATTAAAGAAAATTATCGGTTGCATCAACGGCATAATGTGATGGTCCGATGGAGCACTTAGAAAAAAAATCTTTTCCGAGCCATCCGCGAGTCGGTAAATGTATAAAACAGCGGTGGACGTGGACGGGGGATGGGTTTTGATGTGGAAGAGGAGATGCAGAGGAGAGGAAAATGATGCGGGGAGTTGTAAGAGATAAAAGATGCGGACGGTGGGTGTGTGCAGGTGGGGAGGAAGGGTTTGGACCGAGTTTCTTTTTCCCCTCCTCTTACGAAAGCCAGTGCCGACACTGTCGGTGTGAGTTTATCGCATGGTTGGCGACACGGAATTCCGAGGGGGGAAGGAGGCTGGCTGCCTTGGGACTCGTTCCGTTGGGTTCAGATGAGTGAGGGAGCGGGCCAGCGCTTGGTGGCGAGCAGTGGACGCGACACGGGATATCGGCGGGACGTGTTTCGAGACGATGGGAGGAGATGGCGAACTCGAGATTGCGACTGCATCTTTTATGGTCTTAATGGCATCCCTTTTAGGAGTAACCGATGAGGTGCGGGGGGAGGGGAGCTTTTGGGGATGGACGGAAAATTTCTCGGGAAAATAACAAGGTTTTTCGGGAGGAAGCGCAATGATGTTTCCACATATGCATATAGACTCAGGTTTGCTCTATCGGCCTCGGTGGCACCGAGGTAAAGTCTACGACTGCTAACCTACAGGTCGCAGGTTCGAATCCCGCCTGGGTGGATTGATCACCATCCAGGGCATGGATTTTTGTGATTGTCAATCAAGTTAATTAAGAGAGGACAATGCAGATTGCAATTGCAATTGAAAAATAAAGATGAAATTATTATTATTTGGTACACCATACAGAGTAGTTCCGACGCCTGCGTAGATCCGGTCTTTTGCTTTACTTCAATTTATGGAATCGAACTGTGATGTAACTAGGAATATGCTATGGGTGGGAAGGGGAATGAGCTGGGGTGGCCACCCTACCCTGGCAAACGGGAAAATTATTGAAAATAGACATGCTTACAATACATTTTACATGATTTTGGTGCTAAAAATATAATATAAATCAGTTGAAGTTATTATGTGTCAAAACGAGAGAATATTTTTAAATATTTTTTTATTTCCCTGAGGCTTTAGGGGGGGATATATATCCTCATACCCCATAGTTACCCACTGGAATCGAATATCAATGTTACGTTATGTCGTCAAGTAGTGGTGTGCCCACAGGTAGATCCCAAACATGGTCCCGCGACACTTTACAGAGAAGTGCTGGCGCCTGCACAGATCCAGCCTTGCACTAGAGTCCAATTAATGACATCCTAAATCAATATTGAGTGACGTGATTAACTGGTTTTCTGACCCAAACACCAAAGTTGTCTCCACCTCCTCCTTGGTCCGTAATACCTTCTTTTTATCCTCACTTTGTCTGTCATCTTCATCCTTCTCTCTCTGCTCTTTTCTCCTTCCACTATTCCCTCGACGTTGTTTTTAAAATTCCCTTCCTTCTTGTAATATGCCTTATCCAATTCCCCTCTTTTTTACATAGCTCTCAATAATGTTATTTCCTCCCCAACTCTTTCCAGCACCTCCTCATTCCTCATTTTATCCACCCACTTCAATCTCTCCAGCTTTCTCCACTCCCAAATCTCGAAAGCGTTCATCCTATCCCTATATATTCTTCCCACGTTTCGAATCGGTGCAGCATGACACTACGCAAAAGTGATGTATCGAGTGGTATCTGTCCAAATAATCAAACTTATCATCGTCCCCATTAAAAAATACGATGGTCAACTTCGAGTTCGATGTGTTGACATATTTTAAACTCCGATATATACGTAGTGTTGTATAAATAACGTTCTCACTTTCTTGGTATTTCTAGAATACTTGTGCATTTTTAATGGCCGCAGGTGTACTAGAGTAATCGAGTTTGAAAAGCATAGGATGAAATTCGAATGAGTTTTTTTCATTACTCTGATTGGCCTGAATAATAATTACCTACTTGTTCGATCGAAAATCGATTATAAATAACGAAAATATGTTGCCAATTTCATGACCTGTATAATAGTCCATTATCCTAAAATAATACCATATGAGAAAGTCAAAATAATCCACCACGTTCGTGTAGTTGCGAAATTTAGCCAAGAAAGTGGAAGTCGTCTCACCGGCCTTTCGTTTGCGTTGAAAAATAATGTTTTCACTTTTCGGAGTGTTCATTCGGACCGGCTGGGTATTCGGTAGAAAAAATTGGGAGTTTATATTCCGTTTGGCTCGATCTTCAAGGGTATTTCTGTGGAGCAGGCGTCGGAGGGAATCTTTGGATCTTCCGTGGGATGAAAAAAAGGAGCACTCTACTCGCGAGAATTTCCGCCCTGGGGTGTGAGGGGGCCGAGGTGAAGTGTAAATCTTGCGAAACCCTTTGATGACCAACTCGTCGCTTCGCTCTTCAGTTCTTTTTGGGGTTGCGTCTGTGGCGAAGAGTACAAGAGATAATCTCCTAATACTCTTCCCCGGCGAGCAAAAGGCGATGATGGTGCTTGGGGCTGTTATGTTTGGTCGGATATTTAATCGCTTGACTGAGTACCTATCAAGGCTACTTTGTCACTTCCATTTGCGTTTTATTATCTCCATCGTGATTCAGATGGCTCTCCTCACAGTCCAAGCTTTTGTAAAATCTTTCGCAAAAGTTCACTTCTTGTGCTATCTCATGATTTTTTATCGTTCTGTTTATAATTTTTGAATGAAGTTTAAATACTTAAATGAACTTTAACGGGAATAATTTGTTGAATGTTTTTTGGACCAAATTAATGACGCATTTTCTTTAAAAAATAATGTACCAACATCCAAACACTCGGCCAATAGATTCATATAATACTGTATTTTTACAGATAGCGTGTAAAATTATAAACGCGCAAATTTTCTATTGATTTGGGTCTCACTATTAAAGATACACCAGTTTTTTCGTCGAACATTTGCAGGAAGTTCTTTCATATCTCGTTTAGAGGTAGCTTGGTTCTGTTAGATCATCTGAATCGTCTAATTTCGTTTATTGTTGATAGGATGCCTTCGTTGAGTCTCGAAGTATACACCTCCCTACAACGTGAGAAAATACAATGAGTACATAGCGTTCCGAAGAATAACAGTTTGCTTTGCGACGAATTTGATCATTTGTCTTACCATGACTGGGTTCATACAAACTTTAAAGTTGATATCATGTCAGTTATGCCAAAATATATATTAAAATGTACTACACGTCTATTGAATTTCCAAATGTATTTCACTTGTCTTGAGAGCTTGCCTCTCAATCGGCGATGGATGTCTAACATCGCCATTAGGTGGTACCCATCTTTAAAGTCTTTCTCCAACGCTTTACCAATATCTTTATATTCGGTTTCTTCTAGAGGGTTAGGTAGGTGCAAGGGTGGTGGGTTGCGGGAATTTTCTGTCCGTTCATTATGCATTTTCATGCCTTGCTCACATGCATGGCAGCCATATTCGGGGCCGTCATCCAACCATCATTCTCCCCACCTTCATTTGTTTTTTAAATGTCTTCCCCGCCCCCTTTACCCTTCTTTTTCCACTCCCCCTCTCCACCCGAACCCCTGGAGGGGCAATTTTTCGGGATATTCTGGGCCGAGCCGAGGCAGCAGCATCTGCCACTTGCCCGCCCGGGGGGATAGGACGTCCCGGAACACTTTTACACCTGCGCTCGCCTCCGTAGTGTTGCCGAATAATGGGTGAGGGGGGAGGGGCGAAGGATAAAAGAAACATGGCGGCCGTGGGAGGGGGAAGTAGGAGGAGGAATGCCACCCTAAGAACGCACCGATGAGCACAAGTCCCATAGCGCCCTGGAAGACAGCCTCTTGCCATGGCATATCACGCGCGTTAGCATCTATTGAAGATCAATTTTTGAAATTATTTATGAATTTCACCAATTTTGATTACCCTTGCTATTACTTTTCTGTTTGAAATAATTGTATAATAAATTACTTCCATCTATTTTCTCAATTTAAAAGTTCCGCGTAGCGTTATGAATATTTAAAGTTATATCTGAACCTTTATGTTTTTTTGTTTGATAAATGCTTAACAGCTTCGCAAACCTCCATCAGGTAGTCTAGAGAACTTTAATTTTAAAGCGTGAAACTTCCTTTAAAAAGAAGACAGCAGAAGTGTTTAGTTGGAGATCAATTCCAAAACAATTCATATTGTGTATTATACAATATGAAGTGGTAAATAGAGCAATTATTAATAGCATTTCTTTTTTATGTCTTACCGTAAAGGGAAGTAAATATGGAGCGTTACACAACAGAGTATTTACCTCACTATAAAAGTTTTTACAAATGATTTAAAATTGGCGCAGAATGACTCCGTCTTTATCAATAAAACACCCTCTGTTAATTTTGTGACCCCAGGATTGGTAATGATAGTTTATTCTAAAAACCTGGTCCAGATGTGGTAAATGATACTTCAGTGCTCTTTTTATAAGCTTCCGACGGGGAAAATAATGCCCAAACATGAATCCTGCAGCTTATTTTCATATAGTAAATCCAATCTACTCGGCCAAATGGTTTTATCCCGCCTGACCGCCTTGTCTGCAACATCCTCGTCCACCTTCGGACCCTGTGCAAGATGAGGTAGCCGACTGTCGAGGGGAGTTAGGGAAAGGAGAGGCGACTGAAGTTTGGTATAAGGCGCCCTTTCATCCTTATCTCAATCCACGTCACTTTCTCCTGCCGCTTCATTTATTCCCACGAAACTGCTGCCCTCTCTAATGAGCTCCTCCTGTTTCCATCTCTACCTCCAACCCCTCATCCCATCATTCTTCTTTGCTTTCCTGATCTTTCCTCTTTGCCCCTTTACCATTCTGATGTTTTTCTAGCCCTTTGCACGCAGTATTCTACCAGAATGAACGGACTTCTTCCATCAAAACTATTCCCTACCGGTACTAACACCCCTCAAATTGCGAGACCAAACTCTAAATACGTAATAAACTAGCTATAACGTCTTTGTCACACGCAATTTTGTTTTCACTAGGGAGTAGGTTCTAAGATTACCTTTGTTTGCGATCATCGATTAGCAGGGGTACGTTTGGGTTACCCTTAATTGTAGGTACGACAGCTTTAGATGATGGTTGATCTACTCCGCAATTTTATTTTTATATCTACTGCGTTTACGTGAACCTGGACGGTTATATTCCTATTATCATTATCATTTTAAGAATCACTTTCCGGATACGGTTGGCATTAATGAAGTGCCTACGAACTTTTGGTTTGTGCGCTTCTTTGATTCCTTGGTTGATGTAACAATTTGCCTCCATATGTAGGTATCTCCTGTATTTCCTTTGTATATCAACCTCATTCATGCATCCTTCTTCGTTCAGTACAACATATAATTATTCTAACTCAACTGAATACCATCACTACTCGCTCATCATGCCAAACACTTACTAATTTGTTTGTCATACTTTAGTGATTTCGTGGCAATATTTTACCTACATTCAGTTCATATCATCTCCTAATAAGTAAATATTTTATCGCATCAGACTTTTTGTATTAAATACATTTACTGCCTATAATTCAATTAATTATTCATCAGCAGTCATCATAGCAGTCATTCAAGGTAAGCTTAGTGACCGTTGATCTGTAAGCATAGGACAATATTTGTAGGCATTCGACAATATTTGCTAGGTAAGGGACCTTGATAGGGTGTTCAAGGTATGGGAAGCTCGTTTAGAACGGCTTTATTTCTCTCATCAGTGAACTAATGTGACTTCCTCAGTTACACAGTAAAAATTAACTCGCCACTCAGAAAAAAAATTTCGGGGACAACAACGCTACTTGCATATCGTCCAGGAAGCGAGTCTTTTATGCTCCCGGATAATTTCTCCCACAGAATCATCTTCCCACTCGCTTGTTTATACAAGTGATGGCCGCACATTTCTTGTTGCTCACACAAACGGGCAGACAAGGGTTGGGGTGAATCTTTTTCCGTCTCTTTTCGCTGGCATGGGCCCGTGACCGTAGCATACGTTTCGAACTTAAATACACCTGGGGACGGGTGAGGAACCTTCTCTCTCTCGTGGGAGGAAGGATTTTCGCCAATCAAGGAGGAAATTTATGAATTCCCGCTGTGACGGTGAAGAGGGGAGTCTAGGTGTGGAGGAAGGGGGCGTGGGAGGAGTGGGGTTGAAGTGTAGATACATTTTTCTGGAGTCTGGGTGGACCAGCGAGTAGGGAGGGGAAGTTGAGAGTTGGAGCGAAGTGAAGCATCTTCGTTCACTACCACTCAACATGAAAATACTCGACTTAAGCGGAAAACTTGAGAAGTACGACTGCAATACTAGAGGAACTTAAAAGAGGCTAGTCTTGAATCTGCGCAGTTGTCAGTGGATTAAATGTCAACTTTCTCTCAAAAGCTGCCTAAGGCAAGAAAGACAGTGGTATGTGTCGTTGGTTTAAAAACTATCAGAAGTTCCCTAAAATAGGTTTTATGTTTAATGAGCGGTTTATGCTGTGATTGATGAAATATTTTACCCTGTGTTTTGGGAATAATTTACCCATTTAAGGCTAAAAGTTTCGTTATGAGAAACTCAACTTGAGAGGCTGTCTATGTATTCATAACGAATTTAAACTACGTCACACGACTAGGTGAACTTCGGTCTTTTATTTGACTTACTTATTTTTAACGGTATTATTTGAAAATGAACAAGGTATTAAGAAGAAACCATTGCCAACTCTTACCTACGATCACTATCCATGCTCTATATTATTCAAGATGGCATCGTTAGTTTTAAAACAGTAAAACTTCACGGAAAAGGCGGAAATACCTGCAAAAACTCTTCTCGGGATACCGCGCGGGACCCATTCTCACGGCTACTGACAGAAAATTTGAGTATTATTATTATTTGAAAATTTGAAGATTTTTCTTCAAATTTTCTATCAGTAGCCGTGAGAATGGGTAGCGAGTCGGTATCCGAAACGTCGGTGCTCTTACATAGTCTTACCCGTGCGATATCCTGAGAAGAGTTTTTACATGTTGTTCGCCGGGAAATAGTAAAATCATTCATAAAATACCGAAATACCTATTAAACTTCAACTAAGGATTGCTATTGGTAGCGCAAAGTCCAGTTGTGCCGCTGTTAATTGTTATGAATAAAGAGAGTTCTTCGTAACTTTTATAAGTTTAAAACCTTACCAAGTTATGTCAAGTTGAGGTGTTGTGAACGGGGGCTAGGGGATGGGGTGTGAGTCGGCCGTTGGGGGAAGCGGCGGCCCCAAAATAGATTGGAGTCCCCCCCCCCACCCCTTTCCCTCACACTTTCAGCGCCATCCCACTTATACACCGCCTCCCCCTCCAATTTTCCCACCCCCTTCCCTTCGCGTGAACCTTTTCATCCGCGCCCGTATCCAGGAGAGCCCGGACGAAGGGAGTCAGCTACCGCGTCGATGACAACCGACACTGATTCTCAGAAGTCTTCACGTCTCGGGCAATTATTTGTCTTGCCGTGGCTTTCCTTCATAACTTCTCCGCCCTTAACCAGCGTCTCTGATTACTCAAATACGTTTAAGCACACTCGCTGCATTCAAAATTTGATTATTTTAATTTTTTACGATGCCGCAGCTTGCCTTGTTTACCCAATATATTCCCATCCATGCCCAGATTAACTTAACTGTTCCCTCTAAATTGAGCTATATCACTTTCCTTGCAATATTATTTTCTACAACTGCATGCTGCTGACAGTAATCGTTGATTAGAGCTTATTTCATTCAGTATTCATATGACATTTAATTAATCACAAAAATTCTTTTACTCTATTAATTACAAAAATACTACGCGACTTTTTTCCCTAAGGAGTTCGAGTAGCTAATATACCGATCAAAATAAGTCACGTTATGTATTGAATTTTCGAACACTCTCATGTTATATTTTTTATATTCCTCTGGAGAATTGGACGGCCTAAATTAGTATGTATTTTCTCATGCCGAAGACTTGCCACTTTTTTAAGGCATCGTCAGGGCGATTAATTATTTTTTTAAGTTGACCATATCTTGATAGAAAGGAAAACTGATATTTGAATATGAATTTCACGTCTCGCGCGGCAGGCCCGAAATGTGTGTTAATATGCATGCCTGTTACAGTATTGTGTGAAGAAATACTAGTTCCTTAATTATCGCCAAAGTGGTGATTAGTTTGGTTTTTCTAATGGATACGATGTTATGTTTACTGAAGAGCTGGGATGATAGTGCGAATTTTAAGAGTCCCTTATACAAATATTGAAATAATAAACTTTGTTCAGTTCATTCATAATATATTTAGGTTCGCTAGCAAAGTTTATTATTTCATTTTCCATGATGGAAAGGCTTAACACAGTTAAGCCTGAAATCGTCAGTTATATATTATACGAATATACGCTTGAATGATTCCCGCAAATCGCGATGTATTCCGTAATAATAATTCTCCCCCCATTCGTATGTTTGCGTCTTTCTCTTCGCCCTATCCCGCCACCGCCTCGTCTCAACACAGCTCTCTCCCCGAGAGCACACGCCCCTCACCCTCGCCCCCATTCCTACAGCCCAGCAGCCACTCTCTGTTCTATTCCTGAAGCCGCATTTTTCGGTCGGCAGGCGTTGGCGTGTGAGGGAGGCGAGAATTAGAGGCGGGAGAGACAGGGGTGGGACAGGGGGGGAGAGGGGCGTGGGTTGTCAATCGCCAGCGACAAGGGCTTGCGCCGCGGCGTCTACGGTTCGAACCGTTTTGGTAACATCCCGTGAGGCACTGTGGTTTGTTAAACGCAAGTCAATCACTCGTCCCATTGTTTTAGTATTTTTCTACCTGCAGCCGAATAAATGTAGAGGAAACTATCATGACCGTTTTCAGTTATTGGCATTTATGGTATTTGGAGGAGACGACCGACAGCTGAGGTGATTTTCACCATGAGGGAAGGGTATGGATGAAGGGTGGAGAGAAACCCGGCGTCGTCATTGGCCTGCTCTTAACGAAAGGCGCCAAGGGGACCACGGCTTAACGTCTCATCCGATTAATGGAGTGCTGTGTTTGAAGTGCCTTCCTCATAGCAACTAAGCAGGGATCTGGTAGTCTGATAAAATCTCTATCACCGCGGGGTTTCGAACCCGAGACCTATAGATAGGAAGCCAACACACTAGCCATCACACCAACCCGATCCCCTACAGCTATTCAATTTTTATGTGATTGAAGACAAATGTTTGTTTGAATAAATACTGTTTCTCGACTATCGCCAGAATATAGGGTTAATTTGTTTTTTTTAATATACGACACTAAATGAGAGCTTTTCCACATAACAATTCATCCATATCGTCTTTGGCCACAATTGCTTTTAGTTCCCTGCCAAGATAATGCAGTAAATAATTAATTAACGACGTTGAAGATGAATTCTAAAGCGAAACGGTAGCGGATTCAATGGATCGGTTCAACACAGAGTCGAGTGTAATTAAATGCAAATTTCATGCCGTAAATTAAAGCGGAATATCCTTGGAATCAAACGAGAGAAAGGGTCATTTGATTGTAGACGAGAAAAATTAGGCGCGACCAGCAGAGCTCAGAAATATTAAGTACTCGAGTAGTAGGAATTTCTGGTAGAGCCTACTTTATTATGTCAATCGTATAGTGTATGGCGAAATGTTCGGAAAGTAATTTACCTTCCTCATAATGCTGTAATTCTAATGGGTTTCTTGCGTTTATGCCCTGTCCTTATGGCTGTAAGATGATAATAAATACTCATCGTCCCTATTATCGATATTTCGTTGTCAGTACACTGTTTTGTATAGTTTTTTCTTGGCATGAACAGCTACTTTAGTTTCCCCTTTCATTTCTCTTCGACAGTGGGACACAAATCTCTCTAATAAATTGATGGATCCCCTGCGAAGTGTCTTGAGAGATTCCTAATGACTCATGGGTGGCAAGGAGATGGGTTGGGTGTGGCATGTACTATCCTCTACCCGTTCATCAGTCCACAATCTTATTTGTCATTTATTTTTTCGCTCGCTTACGTCCCCGCTCGGCTCCTCAGTGCACAATCGACGGGACGCAGAGGACATGCATTTCGTGCGTATCTGGAATAATTGACATCGCGTACTTGGTGCTCCGTTGCGAAAGATTTACGGTTACGATAACGCTGGCTCGGCTACGCTTAGCGACGATTACACGGGAAGGAAATCGTTAATAGTTTCATTCATGCATATGTCCTGATCCTCTCTCGATTTCTCAATTGGAAGGGAAGGATTTGTTTGTGTCAACTTTAAACATGCCTGTTCACGTGAAATAAAAAAAAAACTCCAGTCGTTCTTAACGTAGATTGAAACGATGTCTGTGGGTACTGATGAGGGTTATGGGTAATTTTCAGTACACGTGGAAACGGCGGGATGGGCTGCATCTTTGTTCATTTCTAAGTGTCGCACATGCAAACATCTTAGGGTGGACTTAAATGCTTGCGATAAGGTCGCTTGAAGATTTCTCTGAGTTAACTCTCAGCAAAAATATGCAAGAAAAATTACATCCCGTGTGAAAGATCTACTATTAATCTTCATTATATTTCATTCAGGTAATTTTTTAAATTTAATTATGACTTCTATTTTGTGGCGCACCACTCATTGATTATATTTATCGAAACAATATGTATATTGTAATGGTGACGTAAATGATCTCTTAGCTTAGTATGGTATGACTATCATAAATTAGAGAATGCGTACTTATTTGTAAACGTATTTTTGAAATAATTATACATTTCTGAAAAACTAAACTTTCTTCAGTGTACGCAAGAGCCTTCTTAATAGGACGTAGCAATTCTGCTCGATCGACCTTTTTTCTTAGCATTTTCTCCTTTAACACTTACGCTATGAGTTTGAAATGATCAGGATTCACAGAGTAGACCTTTTTTCAGTATTTTTCTGCACCTCAAATGTGAAGCCCTAAGTTATACATAGCATCAGTTTTCCCTGGGCGTTCCCCCTGCTGTTTATATATTGCTAATTCATTTTTATGTTATCACCATCTATTTTTGTTGTGCTTGCGTTTTTTTTAAATTTTATGTATTTATTAAGTCTTTTTTGTGTCCTTGAAAATGGCAGTATTGCTACGTAGGAACGAACTGCTAAATGAAGATTTTACGACCGATTTTCTTGAGGTATAAAAATTTTTATTTGAAATACAGGATCATTTTGACCAAGATAAACTATTTAATCCGTGAAAAATTTATACTTCGAGTTTTGAAAAGAATACATGACGGAAAATGAAAAATTACTACCGGTTGAGTAGTAGTGGTGGGTCCTCTTCAAAGATTCAAATGGTAGTTCTTTTTGTACGGGGGGAACATATAATTGTCAGGCGGGATGTGTTTGTCTCGTACCCTCACATCCAAGGTGACTCCTCTCGGCATGGTGTTCATCGGACCATAATGCCGCCCTTTTCCCTGCCGACTGTCCCATTTGTTTATAAGTTTATTTCACATCCTGTTGGCTCGAAGCTCAGCTATGCCTGGACTCCCTTTGACAGAGATTGAAGCCGGTGGGGCCGAGACATTAATTTCGTTGCCAAACGTCATGCCATCCCGATCGACGGGACGAAACTCTCGCGCGAGTTATGTGTCGTTATCCGGCGATTTTTCTGCCTCTTCTTCCGCCTTTGGATCGCGGTAGGGAGCGCGAAGGAAAAGATACAGACGCCCCCATTAACCTCACCGTTTCAAAAGTGACTCTTGGAACGTCCTCAGCGTTGTAGGCTGCCGGAGAATTTCCTACAGTCTCGTAGGTTTGGCTGCTAAGACTGGCAGGTGGATGACAGCACCCGTGGAGTTGTGGAGACTGTCGCGGAACTTCGCTCAACCTCAGCCTCGGAATCTTATTGATCAATGCCCAAAGAACTGTAAATCAAAGCATAGTTTAGGGGCAGGTGGAAGGATATCAGAAGGCGATTTGTCTGTGACTGCATTAGTCAAAATACTTCCCTGGTAAATTTAGTAAGTGACTTGGCACTCATAAACTGTCGAATTTCGGTTTGCTGAAAGCATTATGCTTATTCTAATCCTGAAATTCCTTGTAGAAATATATTTTTCAGTTTCCAATTCTCCTCATCCGTTTTCTGTTTTGATAACATTAGTAAAACTTTTTCCTAGAAATATTTGATCTAGAATTTAAAATAAATGCGGACTTAATCTTATTAGGCCACACACCTCAGAAGGGTTGAATATTGTTGAATGGCTGAGGAGTATTTCTTCCAATTAATGAAGGTAGTTCGTTATGATTTCTTGGCTCCTGTCCGTTTTCTTTTAATTCAGTTACATAGTTATTGTTTTCTCATTGTTTTTTTCATATGTTTTCATCGGCAAATCAAGTCTTAACGTTACGTTACCGCTCTTTATTGCCATTATTTACGTCTTCTTTTATGAAGAAAAGATCTTTATAGCTCTAAAACTTTCAAGACCTCTGTAAGAAGAGTGAGCCCGACTTATGTGATAATGTTTGAAGTTAAAGTAGGAACGTTTGCCTTGGAGATAAGTAGAATCTTTCATTAGTTACTATGAAAATTCAATGGTTATCGCTATGCAGTTTCAATTTTGTTTTAAAAGATAAGTGTTCGTAGACTCGTGATTTATTTATTTTTATTTTTTCATTTTATTTTACTATCAAACCACCGGATACAGCTCTCATTGGCCATTTTACACCGGGGTGTTCAACAAATGTAACAAGTAAACGTACACAAACGACCATGCCCTGGACCGGGGAAACCTACCCAGGCGGGACTCGAACCCGCGACCTCTTGTTGACCTGGCAGGCGAGAACGTTACCCCGCCGCCACCGAGGCCGGCAAAGATCAAGTAGATCAAAAGCTTCCCGCTGTAGAAAGAAAAACGGCTACCTCCGTGTGCTACCTCTGTCATCCTTCATGGCCGCAGATACCGTGCAAGGCAGATGAGCGGATAGTTAGTCACCCGCCTGCGTTCGGAAATGACCGAAATATTTCAGAACTCCTCCTGACGGTGTCGCCTCCTCCATTCCACACGGCCGGCTCGCAGTGTGTCCCCCGCTTTTCGCTTCGATTATAGCGTCATCCGCGCGCACCTTTTTTTCCGAGACGAAGAAAAGCGACAGTCAACTGTCTTCGCCTTCCCCCTCTCCCCGTCCGCGGCGCGCTTGTCTTGGCTCCCTCGAAATTGCACCGCGCACCGGGACATCACTCATCGGAGATGTCCCATAATGTCGATGCTGCTCCCCCCCCCCCCCACCATTCTGCTGACGGGTCGCGTGCCAGTGAGAACTCACGGCTGACAAAAGACGATCGCCCACGTCTGCGCTTACGTTTTCCAGGGGATGGTCATCTAAAGACCGCTGAGCAAATGCATGTGGGAGCTCCAGCGTGTATGGCCAAGACCAAAATCGTAATATTTTAGATAAAGTGATCATTTATATTTCTATTAAATTCAGCAATAAAAATACGTAGATATATCAGGTTTTTAATTAAATATGTACATAAGTATTCAAAGATGGATTTTTTTAGTGATAAAAGAGCTTCTAGAACAGATATGTAACATTTCATTGCAGACATTTTCCGTTTTAGTGCAATTTAAAGAGTAAACAGCTAGCCTTAAAAAACTCCTACTCGTTTAAAGTACTCGTTATTCGTAAGGTAATTAATTCAATACGCTTTCAGACTGCGCTTCATTCGCAATAACTCAGCCTGACAGTTGGTGTGAAGATGGTAGAGCTCACTCCATACCAATCCAATGGCAGGGGTGGGCAATTTGCTTTCCCTTGGTCAGCTTGCACTTAGGGGATTTTGTTTTGGGGGTGTCCGAAGGCTTCACCCGAGACTTGAACCCAGTACCTCTCGATCAGCAACCAAGCGCTCTGGCCAATAGGCTACCACGCTTACGTATAGTCCTTTACAAATTGTTTCATCTATACCGATAGCATATTTATTTGCAATTAAGTAATTATTTCTTGGAGTATGGGTTGGTAAAATGAAATGCAAAATGTATGCCAATATTTCGATATAATATTATACCTTCATCAGGGCTTATTTGCGTTCCGTTTATCGTTTATTTTTTGTTTATTGTTTTGTTTTTTTTTATTAACAATCGATAAACAAAACGGAAATTAGCCCTGATGAAGATATGAATTAATATCGAAACGTCGGCAAACATTTTGCATTTTACTTCACTGAACTGCACTCCAATAAATGATTAACTGTTATATAAATTGAGGTCATGATGAAGAAATCGATTTATATTTATTTGCTTGCTGAACCTATAGATAGTTGAAAGATTCCTGCCGCAGGGGCTTGAATACTCGTGTGACGTAAGCACTCCTCGAGACGGACCTATTCTCAATTGCGTCAGAGAATGTTACTCCTCTTCCTTATTTCCTCGCGGTAGCCTCGTTCGCACTCGTGTGGTGCGATGGGGAATAGGCTGGTCATGCTGGCCAATTGCACGGCCCCCCTGGCTCTCAATAACTTCCGTTCACCTACATTCCAACCACCGCGAGACGAATTGTCCTTGTCGCGCAGCGCGCCATGGGATCTCTTGGAAGGGGAGCTATGGGACGCTCCCTCCCATGAGATGGATGCGGAATTCTTTACGGTCGCAGTGTTTTTTTGTTTCTTGTTCGGCGCCTATCGGACGAAACATTTTAGCTGGAAGGACGGTGAGCCAAAACTACATTTCCACCTGACAGTTTCCACCGTTCGTTGAATTTTTTTTCCTAATACCATACGAGCAATTTTTAATACTTATTCTTATTTTACTATTATGTTACAAGCTGGTAAAGTCAAAGGAGAATAGCCACTTAAAGAGTTGGCACTGGTATTAATTTTTAGGTTATGCCGAATTGTATCTATAGTATTATATCTTAGGATTGGAAGAGAGTAACTCCTCATTTCTTCATTTCTGGTTTCTTTTGTCCGTTTTAACTACAGTACCCTCTTCTAAGATCAGGCGTGGAAGGGATCTATCATTTTCCTATTAGTTTTTTCTATGTTTTATGGCGCTGATCTGTAGTCTTCCCTTGCCGACACGAAATTTATCGCGTGATATACTTATTCGTTATAAAAAACAGTTAAATGTGACAGTTTTTTAAAATGTATATGATTGAGAAGTATGAATCTTCATCGTCACTGTGGAGTGTGGTTGAAGATGAAATCAATTCAAGTTATGCTTGGAGCATTTGGGAGTTATGTGGAATGTATAGAACAGGGATATGTCTTCTTGATATAGTGGTGTTAAGGTGAAGTTGCTCAGCTATGCTGCATAATAATGGATTCAAACTTATGCGGACAAATATATTTTAAAAATATCGCTTAAGACTAATTTATCAGTTTCTCGTAAGCACTGTCTTCTTTTGGTGCCACTGAACTCTTTTCTTCTGAATGGCCTAAACGAATCTTTCATAACTCTAGTTTTTATGCGGATTTATCACCATTGTAACCAGTTAGTTTTAAATCCGCCAGAGACATGAGGAAGAGATGGTGTGATTCAATGCCTTGGACACAATAATCGGATGCTCTCTCAAGTCTTTTTTTTATAAATTCCCATCCGTTGGCCCGCTCCTTTTGTCAAACGTGACTAGGCGGGCCAAAATATCGTGTCGGGGAGAGATCTCCATCGCCTGAGATTATTTAGGCTACGCATACTTTCGCGGTGGGAATCCAATTTAGCACTCGCACTTCGTTACGCTTATGTTTTTCAACGATTCACCGCCCCGCGCTTGTTTACGGATTTCGTACGGAGGCGTCTGGGGGCCGCATCTTTAGCTCTCTCTCTCCCCCTCCGCTCCGGCTTCTTGCCTCCGGTACCGTCTCGGCCCTTTTGTCACGACTCAAACTCATTCTCTCCGTCTGTTTTTGATCCCTGCCCACCTTGCCTCCCATCTCCTTCCCCGTTCTTCTCCTCCGTCTCCACTTAGTGTGCACTTTTGTTATCCCGTCCTTTGCTTGAAATTTCTCCTGTATTCATTCCTTCTCGTCTGCCCACTTTCGCCATTATTTACCATCTCCTCTGCTTTCTTGCTTTAGTACCTGGCTCTCCTTTATTCCCCCATTCCTTTAAGCCTAAATAAAGTTTTTTACTGCTTTTTTTCTGAAAATTTCTTATTGTTACTACGCTCTACGGCGTCATTATCAGCCATAAAAAGTAATTCATAGAGAGTGGAAGCGCGTAATAACGATCGGCGAATTGAAAGTGAGCGGTTGGTGCAAAAGTTTTGGTTTTATTTCAAAGTCTCGTTCGATCACATTTCACTGAAACTTTTAATACCTTTTTCATCTGTTCCTACGCTCCATTCCGTAGCTCCGAACAATTTGTTCGTCCTTTTCTTTATACCTGAGGGTAAGCCGAGAGTTAGGTAGTTTCTTCAGCCTACTTCCCGTGGGAAAACTACACACTTTATTAATGAGATGGAAAATAACATGAGTGAGGCGAAAATTTCGTATAGGAGGCAAATAAACAAAAAATAGGTTTTGATGAAGATTACTTTTTCGTAACCCTTCACCCAAAATTTTCCATTTTTACCCATTGTTGCCACCCAATGATTCTTCTCTTGAATCTTCTTCTTATTTTCGCTCTTCTTTCGGTTATCAATTTTTCCCACCCAATCGATTAAAATTTCGATTTAATCGGAACCAGTGTTTTTCGCGTTTTCTCCATTCATCTCTCCATAGTATGATACATGCAGCCCTCTTCCACCTATCCTTGTGCTTTCTTGCTTTATTTACCAATTTCCTCTCCTCCGTTTTGGTCCACTCTTCCAGCAGCCTCCCCCACCCAGAGCCTCGTGCAATTTCTCCTTCCCTCCCGCAAGTCCCTTCAGGGCTGTTGGATTCCTGTGTAAGTGCGCACTGCTTGCGAGAAATATTTGTGAGCCGTCTCAGCAGACGATACCTGGGCGTTGGAAGGAGTAGGGATGTGTTTGGGGTGGTAAGGTGGGGATGAAATTGAGAGTGGGGAAGAAAAGATCTTAAAATAGGGATGAAAGGAAATTCTTTAGGGTGAAGAAGAGAGAAAAATGAGATTATTCGATTTTTTTTGTTCGCGTTGATTCCTCTGCTTTTAATATAATTTCCATTTTCGTCTCCTCTTCGGTGAAGATGTGTATTCTTCAGAGGTGAGGTGTGTCCAGTAAACTAAAATTATTGAATATTGTACTAGGGTTCATAATTGTTTGCTAATTACTACGATTATATCGGGAAGTAATTTACGGCTATTAGACCAACTTCCACGGATTCAAAGAGGTATATTGTAGGTACGAAATATACTTTGGAGCAGAATGGCGACTGATATCATGCTTTTGTCAGATGAAAAATGGCTAATATAAATCCAATTGTCCTATCGTCTGCGAATAACATGTAGAAGAGTTAAATGCCATACTTTATCTTACTTTGTTAACTTTGTAAGAAAACATGATCATCAAATCCCTGCTATGGTAAATGCTTAATCGCTGTTAGCATTTTAATTGGAATTTTTTCATTTGTATTGAAGGTGATCTACTCGTACATAGGCAAGTGCTCCAATTTTTTGGTTTAATTATTTTCTCTTAATCAGAATTCCTATCTTCCCTCATCTCATGCGTAAAATATGAGGAAGTGAATTAAAAAATTGGATCACAGAGACTGTCCACAGGAATTAAAAAAATTATCACGATGACTGAAACTTTAGAGTGTAAGAAACGTGAAATATTCATGTCTTTTCTCTACGGATCAACTTATGGGGACGCCATCGCATGGCTCCAGAGGATGATTTTTTCCCGAAATGCCTACATCAGCGAAGTGGATTCGGAGGAATTTTTATGGAATTCCGGGTGAACGAGTTGGAGAAATCCTCGCCTCTCTCTCCTCCTGATATCCTTCACCATTCGGTGGGAACATCATATGTGGCCGAGGTATCCTTCGATGCTTTACGAAGGGACTGCTCTTCCTCCTTGAAACCACCCGTTGATGGATAGCGGAGCGCCGGACGGTGCAAAACTGGATGATGTTAAGTCGCAGGACTCTTAAAGCGAAGACCCCTGAGGGGATGGGGGTGGCGATGAGGTGGGAGGAATAAGCCTCCCTCCCTCGACAAGAATGATCGGAATTTTTCCACCTCACCCCACTTCACCATGCCTTCACCACGCCTACCCCTCCCACCGCCAAAACTCTTCAACACGCTCCGAGCCCTACGTGCTCTGCTCACCCATCCCAAACACAATATCCTTTCTCCTCCACACACACACTCACTGGTTTTATTCATCCTTTTTCTTTATTTATTTATTTTCATCCTTTTTTTTTCAGTCTTCCCACCCCGTCTCCCCAGGTGGTGGCGTTGGAGTAAAATTTGACCGGAGGCGAAACATACTATATATATATTTTTTCTTCCTTCGCTTTTCCAACTGGGAAGAATAGTACCACGCTTTTTTATTTCCTCTCTCACCGAGGTATTTTTTATTTTATTTAAGACTCGCCGTACCTTCTCGTTTGGGTTCTTTTAAGGAAGGGAGGCGGTGGTGTTGGTGGGATGGATTTTCGTTTGGTGGCTCTGCTCGGGGGGGCTCCCCCCTCCCACTCTCCAATCCTCCAAGCCCTTTTCCCCCACCTCCTCCTCCTCCTCCCTCTTCCCCGCCCCCCTCCTTCCCTCACCTTCCCACGAGGATGAGGCCAAAGGGTTTTTCATCCGTTCGTTTTATTTTTATTCCCTCGCATGCCATTCCACGAGATCAGTCTCGCTTTCGGTCCAAAAGGATGGCCTACCACGTCATTCGCCTCACCTTCGTTCTCATCTTTGCCTTCTCTCTTCTTCCCTCGACTTCTTTCGCCTATTACCGCACCATTTTCGCTTTCTTTCTCCCTTTCATCCTCCACGCCGGTCTGGGCTTCCTCCATTTCTTTTATCCTTCTCTTCAGAATTTCCTTTGCGTAACATCTATCGTTCACATTTTTCCGTCCCTACTTTCGTTAATGATATATATTGGGGTGAGAACGTAAGGGGTACAAGTGATTTTTTCTTAACAGAGGTAGATACGGAAATTAGGTAAAGAAATTATTCATACTTATACTGACTGATTTTCTAGAACTTGCATCCAAGTTGATTCAACTAGACATCCTTAAACTTAGGGTAATTTTAATATCCCTAGATAATACTCTGAGTGCTTTATATACTGCAGAATACGTTGACTTTTCCGATTTCAATATTAATTGTATATGAGGGTGTAAGAAACCAAGGGGACGTATGTTTTTTTCTAAACAGAGTAAGTTAAAGAAATTAGGTAAAGAAAACAAATTAGATCAACTAGATATTTTGTAGTGCATTAGATTTTCCACTCATAATAATTAATCATAAATTCCACTCAAATTAATCATAAATTAGTGCGACATGCAGTTGGACTGTAACTTCGAATTAGCAAGGAAAATGCATATCACAAAATTGATACATGTTTTCATGTTATCTCGCAAATTCGGTGATTTTTCATTTTTTCGTTTACACGACAGATTGATTACAACATGTAGTTCGTTGTATATTTATATCAGTGGGAGCATAGTTAGGCAAACACTTGTTTTTCATGAGATTCTAGGTCAAGAACTCGATATGTGAGCTCAAACGGCTCTGAGCGACAGATAATGGCAGAAAGGTTTCGCGACTCGTGATTTGAATTTGCGGGAATCTGAATGACGCGCCTCTTGCACGTGGACGTCCCGTTATTTTTTACCGCAAGAGATAAATTTTTAGCGTCTTGTTGGTTCGCATTTCATCCTATTTTGATCCCTTCTTTACGAGCCTACTTGTCATTTGGATTCTCTGATTGGCTTAGCGGGACTGAGGGTGCTTCAGCGGGGTGAGATAACCCCTCATTAATAACTACCTTTCTGAACGGAATATCAGAATGAACAAATTTTCGCTACTGATTTAGAGAAATTTTATTATGAAGGAATGGGTAAAAATGGCGAATTTTCTTTGTCAACTGGCGTTAGTGGACACATGAAACATGTGGTCTTTCTTTCATTATCCTCTAGAGTTTACAGCATTCCAGTACTCGAAAGCGCTTTTGCCATGAAACTTTTAGGAATTTTTGAATTTTTCCTTTTTTTGAACAAATAAATAACATTTTTTGTGCTTAAATGAACGAAAGCCGATCCAGGATAATTATATCTATGTAGGCAGTCTGCGTGTTGAGTTTTTACTGTATGGTTCACTTTGTGATTCGTTGAGAGGCAATCTTCATAATATTTTAAAATTCCGTGCAAATTGACGGTAGGATATGACAGGTTGGGATTAGTAAATTGGATTCAAGGTACTTACTCCTTATAGCCGTATATGAGAAGGAGACGAGAAAAATAATCATAATTACTCCGCGGAATTAATTACTCATTCGGAAGATCCCCTGAGGATGAACAGCAAGTAGCTGCTCGAAACGTCGGGAGACATGGAATACATCAACCGGTGGAAAACCCGAGAAACGTTTCTGCATAATTACTCCGCGTTTCCTGTCGTTTAGACGCAAACCATTGGATTGAATGTCTTCGGAATAAATGACATTTGCCCACCCATTACATTCGCCGATGCCAGGTCGTCTTTTATGTTCGCAGGTTGGTTGCCCACCTCCGGCGTCACTTTATATCTCTCTCGTTTTCCATTTCGGATGTTTTGAAAGTAAAGAATCCATTGAGAGTGTGCCACGGTTTTCCTTCCACATGCTTGCGAGTCCCTCATCTTCGTCTCGTCTTTTATTTGCGTGTTGTTGGACATTTGACGCCTCCAAGCTTGCGAGAGATATATTTTTTTCCCTCGGGGAGAGCCATAAAGGCACGATTTGGCGTGAGGGCGTGTTGACGCAGCGGCCAAGAGTAGATTTTAAGGACGTAAGACTGGAGGATTAAAGGAGTCGCCTGATACCGCATTAAAAACCCAAACCCCGCTCCTCGTCCTTCTTTTGTCGCATTTCTCCGTTTCCGTCGTCAACTCCTCCCAGGCACCAAATGAGTCACGCACCCCACTCGCGTGAATTATTTTATTAACGTCGGCATTTATAAATAAAATATCTCGAACGGCTGCGAAGACCGCGGATCGGTTTGACAAGCTTCACCCTTAGGAATTTCGCCATGCGACTTGTCCCATTTATACACATCGGCTTTGGCAATGTTTCAGAGATGAAGGGGATGGAGAAGAAGAGAGGCTTTGGACGTGTGGATCTGGGGAAGGCGTTTCTGGGAGGGACAGGGTGTATATGTGGTGAATGTGAGGAGATGTAGGAAGGAAGGTGGAGGGAGAGAGAGTGAGATGTTGGTTAATTCTGTTTGCAGCCAGGAAGTTGGTCCATAATTTGGATTATAATGGACATCTCGCAAAACTGTGTTGTGGCAATCAGGTACTCATCCAAATATCTTTTCACGAGTAGGGTCAGCGAATTAGTGAACATTTATGCTCTTCTTCGGATCCCGGTAAATCTCTTGCCTGGGAACGTACTGAATTATAATGCTGGAGTAGACGAGCGCTTTATTTTGATTTTCGCTTTGCAGCCTATTTAGAAAACTATCTCATACTTAACAAAAGGCAATCAGTTTTTCATCATTAATGCGGATGAATGGTTGGCCTAAGCTTTTGCTGCTGGGGATTTTGGTTGAACGTAATTTTATGACTTAGGAGCACTGAAAGAGACGATAATAGAAGATAAGTGCCTAGGATTTGGTTCAACTATGAATGGGAAATTGAAATCCTGTTTTTAATAAAAAAAAGTCATTTCCACTTAAGTGTTTGGCAAATACCACTGATGCTTGGCCCCTTCAAAAGGCCTTTTGTCCCTATTAATCGCAAAAAAACTTCAGGTAATGCATCAACTGCGTTTAGCCCATGGATATTTGTCGGAAATAAACGACTGCCTCTAATATCCGGTGGCTAAGTTAACCTATGTCTACTGTGCTTATCCAAGAGAGGTCTACTACACCTACAGTGGCGGTTCAAGGGAGGTCACAGGTGTCATGACCCCCTTCAAAATTTTATCAAACATTTTAAATTTTAAGACTCTAATACTTTTCATCTCTAAAATTGTTCAATTTATTCTGCTTTTAAGAATGAAATAGAAATTTTTGGCTCCAAAATGCGTAAAAATGGGTATTTTTAAAATTATACACAGGAGAAAGCCCCTCTCTTCAGGGGGATATTCCATACTCCCCGGACCGAAGTCATGACACCCCCCCTAATTTGATGCTGAATCCACCCCTGACTACCTAGGAAATGCCTTTGGATACAGCGGGGGTTGGAAGCGCGACTCCGCCATGTGCGACTTTCAAAGTGGAGACGTGAATTATGAAAGTGTCCTCCGTGATTCTCTTTTTCCCTACCCATCCAACTCTTTCCCGTCCACGTCCGTCCCTCTTCCTGTGGACTCTTTTAAGAGTTTGACGCCGCCTAATAAAGCGACGCTAACTTATGGCCTCCCAGATATCTCTCTCTCTCTCCGCTCTTCTCCCTACGGAGCATTGGCGATGAAAGTGGAGTGGAATGAGGGAATCGCTCATTCTTAGTTCTTCGGTTATAAAGTCCTCTCTTTCCACTCAACCGTATGTGGGTACCCTCTGCTTTCGTGCAATTGCGAGGGCTTGCTCTCTAAGTACCAACGGAGGAAGGCCAATTTAATTGCGCCTCTGGGCGCGCGTAGTTTAGCCTGTCTTATGGTTACTTGGAATAAACCCGCGGTGAGTTTCCGCGAGTTGAAGGGACGAAATTTGTCCTCTGCGTGTTGTGCTTTTCGTTTTCAACCCTTGTCCAGCGCTCTGGCCCATTCCGAGACGAAATTATTCCGCTCCTAAATCTGAATCCAACCCTAAAAACTAACTTTAAGTTGCGGTAAACATAGGAAGGGTGATCAAACATTTTTTTTTGAAAAAGTATTAAAAATACCTTCGCAGATTAACAGAGTTTCGCGCAACAAGATTCCTTGGTGTCCTTAAAATTCGTAAATCATTCATTTTATTTGGTTTATTTTATCAGATGCTCTGCTAATTTTGATACTTTAGCATTAATTTTTTAATAAAAATCCCAGTTTGCCAGAAACGCATACACCTCTACTCCTTGAAATCTTTTATGGCTAAGTTATACCTACATTTATCATCAGAGTAAGCGTGTGATGAAAGAAAGTGATTCAGATCAGTGAGGGCGACTCTTGGAAAGAACCTTGTTTCAGGCCAATATAAAAGTTTCCCTTCAAATTTTTTAACAGTAATTTTGAGTGTTCTGGCTTGGTACTTAATTTTCAATGAGGTCTGATTAAGAAATTTTACGCCTTTTTTTTATCAAGAAAAGAGAAGTTCCAATCCGAAGTAGGGTAAGCTAATGTGCTCCAATCAGGGAAGTGTGCGTTATATCTGGGAATAATTCCTTGAGAATGCGTATTTGTTTTGCTTATTTTTCTGTTGAATTTTTTGGCAATATTATTGGGCCCAAACTTAGAGAAGCTCCTATGCTAATCCTTACTACTATAAATCGCGGTTAGCAAAATGTTTTTATTCAGCGATAAACTTTTTGCAGATATTTTGGCGAGTTCGGCTTACGATTATTAATACCTTTGGGATCTTGCCCGGCTCTAATTATATGAATGATATTATTCGTCATATGATTTCTCATTCCTCTTCGACGCAGACTCCCCAGTGTCATTCCTTCACTCCCGCCGCCAAACGTCCGGGCGGGGCATTATTTTAAGACCCGCTAAGAGAGTGTAATTTTTCATCATTCAAGATATTCATGAGGCCGCATCCGAAATTATAACTGGGAGAACGAATAAGGAAGCGAGAGAAAAAAAAACAAAAGCAGCGGAGAAAAACAAAAGAAGGCTACTTAATACCTCAGCGGGACATAAATTCCTTCCCTCGCGAGGAAAGATGAAGTAGATGAGAAAAAAAACGAGAGACTGTGTAGGTACTATTGAGTTGGGAGAAAAATAAGACGATCGAAGAAGAGATTTTTTTCGCTGAAGTAGGTAGGCCTCCTTAGTGAGAAAAGAAAGTCTTAAAGCTTGAATTTATTTGGACTGGATGTAAATACGCGAGTATAAATAGTTTTGATGGGATGGCGAAGGGAGACGATTTTGATGGCGGTGTATATGAAGCCGGCAAAAAGACGTTCAGCCGTATGTTTCGAGTCGAGGATTCCTCTCTCTCTTTCTGTCTTTCCATCTTGGCTTTCGTCTCTCCGTGTAGCTCTCTCACTACCCTCCTGCCTCGCCTCTATCAGCCTAATGACTTAGCGGGCGACATGGAATGAAGACCGCTCCGCAGGGGACACCGGCTGTTTGAAGTTACGAAAGCTCACGTCCTCACGGCACTTGCACAGTCCGCCCTCTTAGTGGTTCTTTTTTTTGCGACGGTATGTGTACCATATAAGACGTAGTGGTTCTGAGAAAAAGTCCCCCGGAGAGTCTAGCAAGGTTCCAAATATATATAGAAAGCGATTTCTTTCATGACGTTCTTTTCCGAGCGGGGAAATATTTTAACCATTGCTTCAGGTCGAACGAAATGGTATTTTGGGATTACTCTGTTCCGAGAGATATTTTTATTTGTCCTTATGAATCCTCATTTATTATAATAAAAATTATATTTATGTGTTACTCTAATCAGGCTTGCAAAATTAACATGCTATCGTATCTATGGGTGGATATTATAAATCTGGCTAGACAACATCACGTTTAAGTGTAT
The DNA here is from genome assembly GCF_921293095.1 of Ischnura elegans. Lineage (NCBI taxonomy): Eukaryota > Metazoa > Arthropoda > Insecta > Odonata > Coenagrionidae > Ischnura > Ischnura elegans. The sequence goes on along the minus strand of NC_060256.1, from coordinate 81,869,513 downwards.
TATCTACATTTTCTTCCTACAGAGTGTGTACAGGGTTGCTTTATTATCAAAACCTGTGAAATGTCTTTGAAATTTCAAGTCAAAATCTACTATTATTCTGGTAAATTTCTCTCAAGTCCTCTTAAATATATTATAATTAAAATAAATTGATTCAATCTTATATCTGAGGTTTATTATTTGGACACTCCTATCCACATAATAATGAATCATTTTAATATGTCATATATCTTAGTAGTGATTGGTATATCCTATATTGTATTCCGTTTCTAGAGATATTTATCATCCCCTCTATCCTGCTGGCAAACTTGCCTATTTTTTTGAATGCAAAGAATCAGGGCATGAATTTAGCCTCTGTCATCCGTTCAGGTCAGGATTGTAGGTGGCATCGAATAATTGGCAGAATGCCATAAAGTATGATGAATGGCGGCACTTGCAGAAGCTGCTTAACGATGCATAACTTTTCTTGAGGTGCATTTCGATATTGTCGGGTCATTTATGATGAACACTCGGCTCAACTAAGAAGCTCATTGCAATCATTTCTATAATTAACCAGCAACATTTAATGTATTCAGTGATGAATACTTTTTTTTATCAAAAAAGCACTATATTATAGTATTCTAAATTAATATATGCATTTTTATAGCCTTGATAATTATTCCAGACTCAGACCTCATTCTTCTGCTAGCTGTGTACGCCCTAAGTCATGAGCAAACTGAAAGTACCTGAGGCGTAATTTTGTTGGGTAAAGGTCACATAGTTGTGTACTACCGTGTCTTATCGCCATGATTGATTATTTTAGTTTATGAAAATTTATGAAAAAAGTAGGTTTTATCCCACATATTTAATTTCACTGAAATTTCAATAATTTGAGACAATTGCCGCTGGAAAGATGAAGTGAATGGAATGAGACAAAGTATTTCTTTTTTTATTGACTAAAGGTAAAGTTGGTGTTTAAAACCAGAGAGATTCACATTGCAAGAAGAAAATGACATGACAACTTGCGGAATGGAGGGCTCGTGGAGGGATCGAATAGGTTTTCATTCCAGGTGGAAATAAGACACTTCCTCGTGCTTTCCTTCTCTTTAAAGTTAACAACCATCTCCGGCGGAAGGTGAGATGGTTAAGAGGAGTGGTATGGGAAAGGGGTGTACGAACTTATCTCCTCACTTTCCCCCCTCACGTAAGAAGAGTGGGTTTCGTGCCAATAAAGTTTGATGCCAGGGACAGGCGGGCGTCGCTCGTGTGAGGCGTCTCCTTAGAGACGGTGGAGGGGGGGGGTGGACGAATGGGCGGGGGAGATGGGAGAGCGGGTTGACTTGGAAATAACTTGTCCCTCGGGTACGCCGTCTTGACTCCCCGCTTGTGAGAGGGTTTTCCGCCGGCAAGAGGTCGTCCTCCTCCCCGTCATCCTCACCCGCCCCGCCCCGCAGTCTCTCGCCGTGTCCGTCCGTCTAACGTTTTATGTTGCGAGAATTCCTCCTCTCATGTCTTCCGACCATCGCGTCATTATTATTTTTCGTCCGCCACCCCGCTAAGCATGTCTCGTCTCGAGGGAAGATCGGCCGTGTTTTTGCGGAAAATGATGTGCATGAACATTTCACGATTTTCCCACCAGTTGAAGGGCCCATGTTTGCTAACGTCTCGCAGTATGATTCAAGCATCGTCGTCAATGGTTAAAAATTTTAATCGGGCCATATTTAAGAAGCTTATCCTGTAATTAATCGAGTCGGTTGTTATCCGAGTGAAGTACATTAAGAATAAATGATCCGAATGTTCATCTAAAGGGGTTTGCGGTGGATATGATGAGGGTGTCAGTATTTCGAACAATCAGTTTTAATCGGTTCGAGCTGATTTTTTCATGAGAGGCTTCTTCGATTCAGTCTCTATTCAATGACTCGACGGCCGAAATTTTTCACTTTAAGAATTGAGACTTAAAAGAACGATATAATTTGGCAAATTATTGCCCGTGGATCTGGGTAAACCGTCATTTAACCCCAGAGCAAATCAAATATTGTTTCACCTACGGAATGTTTGTTGTATGATGGTGACTCGGTAATTGTTGGCCACTCCTGTGCGCGAATGTTTCTATAATCAGAAATATCTTTAATCCATACAAATCCCAATGTGCTATTTGGGGTTCCTGTTTCAGGATTTATTCTTATCTACCCTGTTGGGAGTACCAGAGTGAGACGACAAAAATTGCCGGAAGTAGGAAGGGTAGGTGAAAACCCCAAGTAAAGTTTCATCTCAATTCTCTTCCCATTTTCACATTCGCGAAACTACTCCCAAGTTAAGTTCCCTACTTAACTCGCGTCTCCTCTTTCATATCCTCTCCGAAGTCTTTCAAAGTAGAAAACAGGAAGTGGAAGGGTGGAAGTTTTTGTTTATGAGTAGGTGTATCTTCCGTGGGCAGCGTTCCCTTCGTTTTGTTTCTTGCCTTGGCGTTCCTCGTCGTGATGGTGAGGGTTATTTTTTCGCCACGGGGTCGCACCTGCCGAGGCGATCATGCAGATGCCACGGCGGGTATTTCGAGCCCTCGTAAGGTCACGGTGCAAGATAAGGGAGCACTATGACGAGCCCTTCCAACATTGGATGATGCAGCTAAAGAGGCAGATGTATTTTTAGGGCTCCATAATAGCGTGGGCTATGGAAAGATTGCGGCTTTTCCTAGAATGGATTCACGATTAGTCATGTTCTAATATTCTCCGCATTAATTCTTAAAAAAAGGAGAAATATTTTCGGGAAATGTCTAGGCAAATTACGCCAAAGCGTTGCATAATATTCATATGAGGTGAATTTTTTCCACAAAATAGATTTAATTCTCGGTTGAATATTGGCGTAGCATTGTTCTATTTATTTAAATTGCTGGGGAACGTTGTTATAAAATATTTGCTGTGTACCAATTTATTTTTCAATCCATTTAGTCTGCATCTATTTGCATGCAAAAATAACAAGCATCTTCATCTGCATTAGCTTGTGACTTTTCTCAATGTATGCATATTTCATTGAACTAAGTGCATCATTCTAAAAATTTATTCTTCTTCCGCTTAATTTTTATCACTTGAAGTAATGAAGAGTTCTATCAATTTAGCATCAGCTACAAGAAACAATAATCAGTGTCCATATATCAGCGTAGAAAATATCAAATCACCAGAAATGTGATATCGAGTCTTTAAATAGCCTCATTTGCCTGGCGAGCGATTTTTCTAACCTCGGCCGTACGGATGACTTGTTTTTCTAAGGTTCCCTCCGTGGTATTAAATCTCCCTTCCTATCCCGAACAGATACCCTCGTTGTTGGAGAATGGGGTTTTTCAACGTAAGTTTCCCAGCGATTACTGAGCGGAGAGGGTAAGGATGACGAGGGAGACTTTTATGGCTAAGGAATCGATACATGTGCCTCATTCCTTGTTCAACCCGATGCATCCAAGCCTTAGAAAACATCTCCCTCATCTACCCCTCACCCAATTGGCGCGTAGATAAAAATCTCGCGTTTCAGATGGAGAGAAAAAAAGGCTCCTTTCCGGATCGACAGTTAAAATCGGGCATTAAAAAGCGTTGTCTATTGAGGGTTGTATGACGTCTGTCGAGGGGTTTCCCCTTTCACTCGGTTTGTCTGGAGGAATCGTTGTCGACCAATGGGGTGGAGTCTCTGTCAGCCGCGTTGTTGCACCTCTCTGCATTTTTCATTGTTCTCCTCCTCTCGTTGCATTACAAACCCCGCCCACTTACATCGTACCTTTTCTTTCTCTCTCACTACCTCATACCACGGAAAAATCAAAGCTTTCCCTTTTTTACGATCGCGCATTTCAGTTTTAAGGGACGGAGTCGAGGAATAAAAGTCGTCTCCCAATCGCTTTCTCATCAATGACGCGTCATAACCGTATGATTGAAGCGGCATTGTATTCAGGAGGGAACTCGGCTGCTTCGCGGACAGCGCGCGGCTTTTTTATTATTTTGGTACGCCTGCGCGCCCCCACTGGCCGTATCCGGAGGCTTAATTAACCGCAGCGATCTAACGCGGCGGATAATTCGTCCCGAGTTTTCAATTAGTGACGCTCACTGCATATCCTCTTAGCCCTAATTCATACATATCCCTTAAACCCTCGAGTATTTCCTCGCTGTATCGCGTGATGAAGCGTGGGATTCGCCATGGTCAGCTCATGGCAGCGAGGAAATCATGTTTTTTTTTACATTTTGATTTAATTAACACATGTCCAATTTCCGGAGACTGGTGATTGTAAGATTACTCACGCCATTAAGCGCAGGCTGACCTTGCTGTGATCCGAACTTCGACGTTTAATGTTCTCGCTATTGCCCAATATAAAATCCCTTACCGCAATCCATTAGTTTACCTTCAACCGTAATGTGCTGCCATCTCGTCAACGTTGTGGGAAACTTGGTCTGGAGAACGTAAACAATAGCATCTGCATTTCGCTCCGCACTTTCGAAATGCCGTGGTTTCCAAATCTATTCCAGTCAAGAGTACTTACTCGTCATTTCATCCATGCCTTGTCCTATGCGTAGCGATTTCCACCCCACCGACATCGGATGACGGGATTAATCATAAAACCAAGCCAAACGTTTGTGAAGCCATTAAATTTTTTACGGGCCCTGAGCATCATGATACTCACGCCCTACCGAGCGATCCCAGCCAATAAATTGGCCGTGAGGGATTCTTCCCATTCCGTTGGCGTGAACTAAAAATATCACTCGTCCAGTCATTTCTGTCCGTGTATTGCGGTGAGCGTGGATATTCCTTCTCCGCGCGCTCCCTGCCCGTATAATTGATCCAGTGTTTTCATATCTGAAAGCCGAAGTCCCTCTTCCGCTTTCCTCTCGCGCGCCCACGACCGTCTCTTGTTTTAGATCCGTCTCGCTCGCCCAACCCTTCCGAAGTCTCGCCTAAACAAGGCTATTCCATATTTCCCCTCCCCACCCCACTTCCTCCAGTAGCACCTCCTGCAGCACCCAGCTTAATCGTGCCACAGGCCCTATGGTAAACAAGAGCGGCACTAAATCTGTCACCTAGACAATTCCTCTTCACTCCTCGCCCTTCCATTTCCCCTCCAACGCCCCCCTCTTGTTTTTCCTCTTCTTCTTCCATACTTCCCTCTCACTCCCCCCCCCCCCCATTTTCTCGCCTTCGTCTACGCTAGACAATACTCGTCTCTGCGAGTGCGTGTATAGTGTTGGTGTGGTAAGCTAGAGTGTTAGCTCCCCACCCCGTGGGCTCGGGTTCAAATCCTGGCGGTGGCAGAGTATTTTCAGTCTGCCCTATCCCTGCTTCAGTATGTATGGAGGACATTTCAAGTGCAACACTCAGTCCGTCAGATGGGATGCTAAGGCGTGGTTACCTTGGCGCCTTTCGTTAAGACAAGGCCGACGCCGGGTTTCTCTCCACCCTTCCTTCGATACTCTCTCCATCACGGCGTAAATGACCTTAGCTGTCGATCGCCTCCTCCAGTTAATACCTCCACTACCTTTTATCCCCTTTGTCTACGCTAGACATTACTCGTTCTCTGTTAGACTGTCTTCTGGAGTTCCCGTGGCAGCCACGTGGCAACATTTTCGTTGGATAATTTTTACGAAGACTCCGTTCGGGGAAGTGTTTTAGATGGATTTCTTCTTTCAGAGAAAACACTACTCAAAGGTTGTTATCGGAATAAAGCTTACGTATTGTATCATATCAAAAAAAAAAAAATAATAATTTTCACTCATGGAACATTGTTTTTGTGGTGCTTTCAAAAATAAAACCAATATTTTCCTCGCTTGAATCTCGGTTAGACTTCCTATTATGGTTTAATACCCAGGATCTGGTGTGACATTGAATATTCCATTTATTAAAGCCTGTTTATGTGATACTTAAATTGCAGTAAATACTGCGATAAATAAAATCAAACTGGTAATTATTAGTCCCTTTTTTGTGGCAAACTCATTGTTGTTATCCACCTTATCCAAGCTGTATCTTGGTTATTTTCTGCGTAGGATACATCATGAAAAGACGTTTAAATTTCAATAAATGCTTCTTTACGAGTTCTTTTTCAAGTCAAAAGATACCTTTATCAGGCAAGTAAGTTGCAAATAAGTGCAATGGCATATAAACTACTGTGTTAGGAATAAATCGAAAGGTTAATTCATTTACTTAAGCATCATAAAATATTCCCTCGATCCACTCATTCTCAGTTGTTTTGAATACAAGTGTTGACTTTCATGAGACTTATAAAACGCTTTTAACCGGCGGTTAATGGGAAAATTTCTTCTTAATCGTTGGGAAATATGCAAATCTGAAGTGTGTTCAAATATTTAGTCGTCAATATAATACATTTTCCCGTTAAATGACTGTCTTACAAAGTCGTTACCCGTGAATTGCTGGAACAATTCCCTCCTTTCGTAAGTTATAAAAAATCAGATTAAAGTGGAATTTATTGCTCTTAATACTAACGCAATCGTGAAATCCAATTAAGCTTACCTCAGAAGCCCAGCAGGATGGTAAAGTCACATTGTGTCTTAGTATCTGACCACGCCTGACAGTTCGTATTCCACTAAATGTTTACATTATTCGGGACCATACCAAAATTTGTTAGCCAGTAAAACTCGCGCAAGAATTAAGTTTGTGACGCCTTTAAATGATTCTGAAATAAACTTTTACTTTCAATCGGTGATGTTTTCCTTTTTATCGTAATGGTGTTAATAAGGTTTCAGAGCGTAATAAAAGTTTCCACTTCGTAATGCAATCAAAGAGCTCCTTGATGCCTTGGGAGATAAAATGGTTTAACGAGCTTTGTGGCATTAGCGGCTATATATTACTGCCATCACATCCCAAAAGGTGATGATTGCTCGGTTATTAGCCATTAGTGAATCGCTTATTGGCATGTTTATTGCTGTGATACATTCAGGCCATTCAAAGTTGATTTTTATTGGCCATTTAATTACCACCCTTTTTTGTGATTCCGAAAAAATCTTGAATGCTGGATTGTAATTGGTTGTGTACGTTTTAATCGATTTTCGATTATAATATTTAGTATTTCACAGATTTATGAACTCTATGGCGTATCATGCCTTTCAAATCATCCTCTTTTTTCTGTTGAAAGCCTATGTGAACTTCGTTTCTTTTAATCGATGGCATATTCATTCTCTCTTTCTGTTATTTTTCATCGTCGCACGAAAATAGAAAGAGGCGCTAGCTGTTCGGTAACACTATCTACTATTGACATTCCTTATTCTGCGGCTTTATCTTTATGTAACCATATTAAGATATTTGTAAATAATTTCACAAAGTTTTGTTCCAATGAAAGTTTCTAATTTACGGACTTTTTAAGGTTTTTGCTCTTTTCAAGTTATTTTTCAGGTAATTATGGCGACCTCTGTAGGGTTTATAACTGGGTCGTTAAATTTTTATCTATCTTTGTTACATTACAACATGAAATTATTTCCAAGTATAAAGCGTTCTACTCATAATAGCGAGTACTGTTCATAGTAGGTACAATATAGATATCGTTCATGTAAGAATTTAATTTCTAAACACTGTCCTTTTAAGTATTTCCTGACGAACCGTCTGGTAATTACAGTCATAATCTGATATTAACCCTCTTAGTGCCACGGGTCGATATATCGGCTTCTGCTCCACGGGCGAAAAGTGCTACGCTATATCGGCTCGAGCGTAGACCAGATTTTCAAACTAATATTGTCGTAATAATAAAATTTATCCTTTATCCAATATATTTGAATATTATAATCAAGAAATAATTCCTTTTTAGTGAAATAAAAAACATTACATTGATATCCAAAATAGTAACTTCATATAGTGTTTTTTCATAAAGTGCTACAAAACTCTTAAATTTAGATTGGCACTTTTCGCTTGAACCACCAAATTTAGGTGGCACAAAGAGGGCTAAGGGCACAGCGTCCTCTCGATACTTCATTGGCACAAAACAAAACAAAAATTCGAGAACGGCGTCCCTTGTGGAAATCGGGAAATAATTCACGGGTGCCTCTCATAACACGTCCCTCCCGTCACGTGTGTCGTGAGGCGTGTCCGGATTTTCTTTGAGAAGAAGGAAACCGGTTCATTCCCCTAATGAGCGTGTTCTAAGAATTGACGCCCTTCAGGTAAAGATGTGGAGCTCGTCCACTCAAGACGTCACTTTGAGCATTTCTCCCACCGCCTCCGCTCATACTTTTTTAACCTTAATTTCTCCATCCGAAGCGTTTTTTTTACCAGTCCACACTCAAGACTTCTATCGGTTTTCTTTCTTAATTATTAACATTTAGGTCACTTCCCAATAATATGGCCATCTCTTATTGACTGTGATTGGCACGCTTTCTCTCTTAATACTTGTCTTATTTGATAATTACTTGTCTAAATACTTATTTATAAGGTCCTACGATGTTTTTATGCTAGAAGTGGCAACTCTAAAATATTTCAGTCCCTGCCTTCTCCCTTTACCCTGCGTAAAATAAGTGTGCCCTTACCACAACCAAATTTGACTTTGTTTAAAAGATGTTTTTTGTACGTAGGACCAAAGGTTTTTAATTTGTTACCCCAGTCATGTTTTATTTCAAAGTCTTTAAAAAGGTTTTTGCAAAATGCACATTCTTGGCTTCTCACTAAAGAAAGTGTAGAACAAATATTGTTATAAAATATTGATGTAAATGAATTATAAATACTACTTTAGTTGTTTTTTTTCATGTACGCACTTAAGCTTTGTTAGAATAGATTATCAAGGTAACACAAAATGAGCTACACTATGTGTAAAGCATAAATATTATTATTTTGGATGGTAGCCTCAAACAGGTTATCCTTCGCGGCTACCTAAAATTACTCAATTTTGTTATTGTCATGTAATTTGTGTGTGGAGTAATAAAATTATTATTATTATATTATTATTATTATATCTTACATTTCGAATTTTCCGTGTAACCGTATTGAAGTTCCGTTGGACTATCCTATGAAAGTGATTTTTTTCTGCGTATCTCTACATACACGTTTTAATTAGTATATCAATCAATCAAAAGACTTGGGGAATTCGTCAACGCCTCTGTTTATTTTTCTTTGAAAGTAGGTTTAAAGATATTAATATGAAAATATCAATTTCGGCGACATATATCATGAACCACATTTAAGTCATCAGATTTAATTATTGCTCAAGATAAAATTTTTCCCATACCATCGCATAGAGCACTCAAATCTCAAAGCACTTTAAGTGTAATGATAAAATGGAGGAAAATGAATCTTAAAGTTCGAATTATTGGAAATAACGCCTAAATATTTTGATGCCCTATTAGGTGTGCCATTCCTGGATGAGAGTTACTATGCGCAGCAATTTTCAGGGTGAAAATTTATCGGACCCAACTTGCGAAAATACATCCTCTATCTCATTGAATTATAATCCACTCACTGCCTGCCCACATCCTTTTCGAGAGAATTACATGGAAAAGGAAGCGTTATTGGAGCCAATTATCAAAAATAAAAGGATGCTGGAGTTTTCCATCCGGCCTGGAGATGTGAGCTATTAGGTGCTATAAATCACTCAAAGTTTCAGCGGTCAGTAACGTTTCCGCGACGTGATGGCCGGGTAAAAAAGGCTTCGGCCTTCAGCATTGAGGCTCACAAATATTTGCCAGGGGGACGTTCTTAAGCATCTTCCACTTTTACCATAATTCGAGTGGTTCAACAGAGCGCATCCTTTGCAATTCTCTACCTTTCGGTTTCATTTTGAAATTTTTGAATAAAAAATATCACCTCTTTTTATAAAAAAATACCTTTCCTTTTTCTTCAACAAGCTATAAAGCTGAAATAGCCTTTTCTAAAAACTCCACTCATGAATAAAACGGAGCTGGTGGTTTATTTTTTTAAAATATTTAGATGCTTTACGATCGTTTAAAGATTCATTATCATAAAATTACCTCCGTCGTCATGCGCTAATTGTGGTTGTCTCTGAATTCAATCATTCAATTTTTTTTAATATCGTATGAAAACTGGTTATTTAAAACTTAAGGTAATTGCTGAACTTACCAGAGCTTCGGAATATATTTTCAATGTTTTACCTTGCGGAATATTTTTTCAATGAAGGAGATACAATGCACGCCGTCCGAATTTTTAAATTACCTGTTGATAACTATGGAAGCTGGAACTTGTGTCATAAGTGTAAAATAAGATAAACTGATTATTCTAACTTTATAGTATCGGTGCAGTCGTTACTTGAGGCCAAATCAAGTTGAGTAATTGCTTCGTCTTGGATGATTATTTCTTCCTGTTTGCCTTCGTGCCGCAATGACGATTCCATTGAGTTCTCGCAACCTACACCCGATTCTCTCGCAAATCGAGCGCCTGTGGCCATCTTGGGGCCAGACACATTACGCAAAACTGAACGTGTCCCAATCTGCCGTCTATAGCAATGACTTTTATCGCTCCCTGAAGGACCCTTTGCCGCGACCATCTTAAGCAGACGAGACGGAGAAATGACCTCAAGGGGAGGAGGAGTGTACGTACTCTTAGCTTCCGAAAACCTTTAGGATATGCCATCCAGCGCAACTCTGGGAACCATTTAGTGGGGGATGCTGGAGTCGGTCGAAGCAGTAACATCATCCCTGACCTTCTCGGGCAATCCCCATCCCACGAGCCGGTAGTATTACCCTGCTAACCCCCTCCCTGCTTCTTCACCTGATTCGGAAGGCGGTAACTACTTGTAATCACCCCGCTGGGTCCCCCCCCTCAAACCTCCATCGCGGAAGCCAGCATCGCTTCCCCTTCTACAATCCTTACCCTTCTTGTCCGGCTCTTTTGTTTCTTCCATTCTCCTCTCCCCGTTCCCCTCTTCCTGTGACCCTACCATCCTTCCTGTACCCACGACGTCTTCTCCTCCGTAGGATCCATTCCCTCGACCCATTCAGAATTGAACTTCCTTCACTTACCCTCAATTTCCTTCCCACGCCCACCCCATTCCCTCCTCCCTCCTAGTTTCCTTCCCTTCTTGTTCCTCATGCCCCAACCGCTCTCGTCCTTCGTCCCATTATCTCTTCTCAGATGTTTTCCCTGCTCTATACCTCCTCGATCTATCCATCGTCTGGTTGTCCTCATTGAGTGAAGAGATGCTTATTTTGCATGCCAAGTTGCGGCTAGAAATATTTTTACTATGTAATGCGTATGAGTACAACATTCATTGCTAGTTTAGTTTGCTTGTAAGGAATAATATAAATTTTATATTTGAAAAACACTCATGAGGACGGTTGGAGAGAATTATGGCCTGTCGGGTCTACGGTCGCGAAACTCTCAGTATTGTTCAGATACGATCTCCCTGGCTTACAAGTATTGCTATCAATGATATACGTTAAATATGAGATACAGTTTTCGGCGTGATTCAGAGGAAATCTTAGACATTAGCATAACGAAAGCACTTGTCTACTTCCATATTTCTATATTTGTACTGACTCAGATTTCGGCGCAAAATGCCATTTTCAAGGTTGGCTTGCCCTGAAAATGGCATTGTGTACCGGAACTTAGGTCATTGGAAATAATAGAGTATTAAAGTAGACAAGTGCTGCCATTATGTTAAATATCGACGTTAATTGAGCACAGAAAACTTCATCAAGTGAGCTACAAATGCTCTCCCCAGGCGTTATCACTAAAACCATTTGTCCATAGCAAATTATGAAGAGCGATCGCGCTTGAAGACGAGTTAGAAGTCAGACATTAAAAACTGCGTCAAATTTTTGAGAATTTTTGCGGTCCTCGATAGTTTTTCTGTAGCCATTAGTCAAAGTGGCAATGCCTCTTCTAGGGTCGTTTGACTTTCCATGAATTAAACCATTGAATTAAGTTCCTGTGATGAATTGAAAGATTACCGATCTATTGAGATGGATGTCTTTCAAGTAGCAACCCCTGTTTCAATGATTTTCTGCAATTATGATAAGTCATTAGAATTAAATTAATGTTTAAATACCTGATTTCTGTTGAGTTATTTACTTTTTAAGATTTTCTGCGTTTATTTTTACCATCTGTTTAACCATTTTTTTTCTTTTTTTGTAGGTGAGTATCTGACCAACCCAATCGGTGTTGTCATCCAATCGATGCGATGGGAATAGCAACACCTCCCCTAACGCAGTGAGTAATAAGCTCTTTCCATATTCGTGTCCTTTCTTTTATCAGCGTAGAGCATTGGTTTTGTTTGTGCACTCTGCTGCTTGCCGAGCCTAGAGCGAATACAAGCTTGATGGGATTGCTATTTATTTGCAGGCTTCAAGTTTTATTTATGCTAGGCATGTTTTCTGTGTGTTTGCTGAAGAGTCCCTGCATTCTAAGAGAAAAGTCAGTGGGCTATTTATGCACTTGTTATTGTGCTCGCTTTCTTTTCGTAAAGATATGAAAGAAGAAAAGTAAGTAGATGAAGGAAATAGTAAGGGAAACCAAGAGTCTACACTGTGGTAATCGATGATACAGATGAGAGCCTAGGGTAGTTAAGAAAACTGGGGAACAGGATATGGGAATGTGGCGAAGAAAGGTAGGACGTAAGCTTTAGTGAAAATGAAATTAAGCTGATTTATCAAGTGCAAAAGATCGTAATAATCTTTTCTAAAATATTTCATGGCCAAGTTTTATTTATTCTATCATTAACGCCCTTCATTGTTCTGAATTTTGTAAAAATCCGCCGCTGGCTATTATTATTACTATTATTTCCTTCATATCCGTTGGGTTACAATATTTTGTGGTAGGTGTTTTCGTCGATGTTGTATTTGGGGTTAAGTTGAGCTGATTTAGTCCTCACCAGTGCCTTATTAGAGCAAATAAAAAGAGGAGCCGGTTAAGACCTGGAGATCTTATCTGATAGCCTTTTCCCGACTTGCTTGATATCTGCTCCTCGCCGATCATTAAGGCGACCACTCCGCCGTATTTGGTCACCAAAGACCATTGAAGGGTCCGGGTCATTGGTAAGCGGCAACAAGATGAGCCGTGCTTATCTCACTATCCTACGCGTCTTTTCTTCTCTTGCCTGTTTTCTTTAGTCCCTCCTTTCTTTCCATCTCGTTGTTAACCCCGGGGCAAGCAGTGGTTGCTGGAAACATTTTGAGCCTCGAGTAAAATCGGGTTTGATGAAAGAAATTCCTTTGTGTTTGTTTGCAACGGAGAGGTTTTTAATGCTTTTCGAGGATGGAGAGGGTATATCGGGATGGGGGTTGGACTCTATATGGGAGTATGGGATGAGGCGAAGGAGGGGTTGGGGGAAAAGCTTTCATCAGGCGGCTCTTAAAAGATAAGGGAGGAAAAATACTGGGAAACTTAAGAAGGATTTTTTCCCTCGCCGGAGATAACAAAAGAAAGTGGAGGCTTTGGGGATTCGGGAAAAAAGTGGAACTTTATCCCCACTCGAGATTCAGATGGCTATTTTGTTCCTCTCAAAAATACGCAGGTTAGCGAGTATTCGGTAATCGTCCGCGTAGACAATTTGCTTGATGCGGGAAAAATTATCCATCTCTTTACTCATCGTCCAAAAAATAATTGTTATTCAAATGCAATCGAACTTTTTCCACAAATTGATTTTCTTTTTGCAACACTAAAAGTTTACAATGCGTCCTTGTGGTCAACTCGTAAATCCTTGCTGAAATATGAAACTGGAACATCAGGATTGACATAAATTACGTATGGAAAATCCGTCATCCAAATTGTTCTGTAGCTTGAATACATTACGAAACTTTTTAAGAAAATAGTGACATTTTAAAATAGTTTGGTTCGTAAAGTAGTAAAACTCGTGCGTGAATTAATATTTTTTAATTTTTTATTATTTTTTCGATTATACAAGGAGCCACCGTTTTCTTAATAATTATTTATACACAGTATCTTAGAAGTCAGTTTGGACAATGTCTTTAGATGTACTTATCCTATTCATTTCTCTCTGCTCTTACGGTATGGGCGACGCCCTGCTTAATAATTACGGGTGAATATTGAGTTAGCTCCGAGTGCCTACCGGAATTTCCAGTGATTAGATATTTTCTTGTCACTTTTGGAACCCTTGAATTTCCGGCAGAAGTGCGTGCGCAAAGCTTATTTCAGATTTGATCGTAATATCCGCGGATGGCCCGTCAACTTCCTTTCGCTTTCCGAGTCTCTGCTACGGCCCGGGAACTTAAGCGGATGTCGGCTCCATCCCTTTCTCCTGATATCCTGTCCTTATAACCCTGGGAAAGTGAGGGAGAAAGAAATAAAGGGTATTCCATTATTCTCCCAGAATTTCACCTCCACGCCTTCCCTTCTTCGGGCATACTTCTACCCCCACCTTTTTACACCCAACCCTTCATGCTCTTCGTTTCTTAAAGTCCATATTTTCTCCGCTCTAATTTTGCCACCGTTTTATTACCCAAACCTCTTGCTCTTTTCCAAATTTTCCCTTATCCTTTATCCCTTTTCCGTGTACCCTTCTATATCTCTCTTCGCTAAATCCTTTATTTTTTTCTCACTGCCCTCACAATCTATCCCACCTCCCCGAAAAAGCTTTCAGAAACTCTCGTAGCTCCTTCTCTTCAAGGCTTCGCTCCACTTTTTCTCTACATTTTATGTATGTATACATAAATATCTCCAGAAGTCATACTTCCTCTCAAAAACCTGTCCTCGTGAGCTCCGAGATCGAGGAGGGAAAAAATTTAAAAAAATAATATTTTTTTCCTGCTCCATCTCGCCTTTCATTTTGTCCTCCTAGTAACGCATTCCTTCCGTAACTTCTTTCAACCTACAACCTGACCTTTTCTTTTATTTTTTTTCCATCTTCTCTCCCCATACTTCCGCCGTGGTCCACTTGAGTCGCTGCCGTCGACTCGCTCCGCTGGACTTTTATATTATATCCTCTACATTTTCTCAATTTCCTCAGTCCTTCCCTTCTTTTCTTCAGTTCTCTCTTTTATTTTCTTTCCATCTCTCTTCTCTCTTATCCCCTTCTTCGGGCCCCGTTCATCCCCGGGATCGTAAACATATCGACTGCAGGTTTCTCCTTTTTCCTCCCCCCCCAGAAATCTTTTTCTTCCTTTGCTCATATCACATCCCCCTGCTCTCCCAGCCCCCTCCTCAGGAGTGCCATTCTAACCCCCTCCCCCTCTCTCTCCTTTCCTCTTACTTTATTTCAGGGTCATACATTTCTCTTGTCAATGCCCTCTGGTTCCAATATGGCTTCCTGATATTTTTCCTCGCTTTATCCCTCAACTAACTCCCCCCCCTCCCATTCCTCAGCATCGTGCTTTTCACATAACTTGCTCCCTTATTCCCTTCCCCTTCACAAATCCCCTCCACCTCATATCGCCTCTTATTTTTTTTTGGCCTCTCCAAATTTCTTAAGCCCAACTATTGATTACCCTTTTGCCCAGGCGATCTCTTCTTTTGATCTTTTTCCAGCCTTGCCCTTTGACCCGGGAAAAGCGTCTTTGTATTCCAACCCGGTGCAGTTCTTTTTTTTCTTACACCCCTACCATCTGCGCTCTTTTAGCCAAACTTAAATTTATATTATTAAAAGAAAGAGAATATTGATTACCTGTTTTTAAGTAACATGAAACTTTGGTAGTTTCAGCGGGAAGGCGTAATGTCAGAATATTTTGCTTTTAAGGTTGCTCTCAAAAAGCATGGCGATAACTTGATCATGGCAGAGGATTGTTGTCAATAAATTGGAAACTTACGGTCATCAAAGACAGGATGAATTTGAATAGCCTATTCATGCGGGTTACTCCGAAATAACTTAAATGAATTCTAACTGATGATTTCAGTTTTAACTCTTTGCGATCTTTCCATTATGGAAAATGAAAAAAAACGCTTTGTTAGGTTCAATAATATATTAGTGAACTTAGCAAAGTGTATCTTTCAATTTAATCAATCAATTTTTTAAAAATAAATTATATAAACGAAGTATATTTTTTATTTACCTTAAATGATTTCATTATTGAATGAGACGAGTGTAATACTACTTAGGGAAGAGTTTGCACATGCCAATCAATGTGAACTAGCGTTCAAGTATTGCAGTGATCAGAGGTGTGGTCCCTAACTTCAATTCTCTTTCCCGCCTGCTTTCATCTCTCCTATTTATGTCCTACTTCCGCAGTTCCCGTCTATTTCCTCAGAACATCGAACGCTACTTTTCTCTCCTATCCCGTTCATCATGTAGCTGCTCCCTCTATAGCAATGCCGCTTCCCTTCCACACATTCATTCCACCTCTCCTTCTCTTCGCCTTCTCTCCTCACCACTCTTCTTCCTCCTTTTCCTCATTCCCGCTTCCTCCTGCATCCCCCTCCCACTCCTCCAACATCTCATCTCCTCGCCCACCCTAATGGTCTCGGGGAGGACCGAACCAAAGTAAACTTTCCAGGGGAGAAACAGTTTAATGGAATCCGAGGCTAAGGGACCATTAAAATGAAATACGGTTTCGGTCAGGCTTGCGTTGGTGGATCAATCTGGAAGGTAAGGGGAGGGATGGGAGGGGAAGTGGGAGGTGGGGGAGGGAGTTGGGGGGGGGTTGTGGGGCTGGTTTGGAGTAGTAAGACGCAGGGTGGGGTTTGTGCAGGGTGAATGTGTAGCGGGGGAGTAAGGGAGGATTGCAATGGAAGGAGAGCAGGAATGCTGCGGAAAAAGTAGATCCGAATGCCACAATGGGAGATAGCAGCTGGAGGAAAAGAGAAACTGTGAACGTATAAAATCGCTCCTGGCTTGATTTGGTGGAAGTTCGATATATCCATGATGAAAGAGCACAAATGGTAATACCTACGTTTTTCCAAAACCCAACAACCGTCCCAGGTTTCAACACATTGTGCCATTTTCAAAGTAACAATGAAACAATGTGTTGAAAACATGGTCGGTTGTTGAGTAGTGTAATTAAAAAGTGTGTAAATTACCATTTGTGTTCTTTCATCATAGAAACTGTGAAGTACGTGGACGAGGAAGAAGTGTACGGCCAAAAAGAGCTAGCGTTGTGGAGATTTGTAGCATTTATTGTTCTTATTTCCTAAAGCCGGAATCAAACGTTCCGTTCCTCGGAATGATAGCTCAGGAAAAATCTTTTCCGGGACCATAAGAGTGATCGCTTGACCCATCATTTTCTGAATTACACGAACTTACGCCAATTTTCCATCGCTTATTCCGTCACTTTCCGTATTTACAACTGTGATTCAATTAATAGCTAAGCTTGGCGTTTAAATCGATGTAAGCATGTGTGCATCCTAATTGGCTAAAAAACTGTGGCAGATTTGGTTTTAGTGACGGGAAAACGGACGTTCAGATTGATGGAAAAAGGGTTCGAGGGATTTCCATCCCTCGAGCCATCGCGGGAAATTTTCGTGTGATTCAGGCAGCAGTCTTCAGGCCTCTATTTTTCCCTTTCCCAACCTAGTTCCTTCAGTTCACTGATATGGCTAGCTTTCCTACCTTTTGTCCTTCTTTGTCTGCACCCCGTACTTTATCTCGAAAATTCATTAGGAATATTTTCGACCTTCCATCAGGAAATTTTTCGTTCTTTTTTACTTCCAACCCATTCCTCAGGTGCCCACTGTGTCTTATGATACGGTCTACCCACTAGATCCTCCCGTGCTACATAGTGGATCCCTCCTCCTATCCATTTATTGCATAAATTCTGCCTAAATAGGGATTCAGATTGAAATACGGGAGTAATGTAGTAATTAATTAAATGTGAGTTAACCACTTTGGTATGCAAATTCTCGCTACCAATTGCCAGAATATCGGCCTGAAATGCCGGCTATCAGTTAATACATTTATTAAAGTACACATTTATTACCATTAATTAAAGTGAGTTGCTAAAGGACATATTATCAAAAATCAACGTAAGATTTATCATGTGATATATTCACCGCTTTGTCGATTTGCGTAGCTCGTAGGCAGGGATTTCATCCTCGAGTCAGTCATCCACGAATGAGTTTTCTTCCTGATTCGGTTTGAAAATTAACGACCCGCAATATTGGGTATCATTGTTCCTCATAAATAAAATAGCTTGAGAAACTGACGCAGCCTGTCGGCCGGTGGGGATAATAATTGTTGAGTCAGGCGATGAAGGAAGGCTGAGAGAGAGAGAGAGAATTTGGTGGAGAGGCATTAGCGAAAGCGGAAGCCGGGTAAAGGAAGTGTGAGGGTGTATTTGAAGAGAGGGAAAGTGATAAGGCTCGAGAAAACGCCAAGGTTTTGGTGGAAAGGCGTTTGATAATAAATGTGAAAAGGTGCGGGAATAATGGAAAAGGAAACGGAAGTGAGATAAGCGGGAGGAAAGGAGAGAAAAATACATACGTAAGAGGAGAGAATTGATTGGCGGCAAAGTGTTAGACAATGAGGTGGACACAAAAGAGAGGGTTAAGTCCGTGGAAATGATATCACGTCAGCTCGGCGGTCGAGGATAGGAATATATAGGGGCTCGCAAGGTTTGCCAAGCAGGTGTTCCCCCTCCAATTGGACTTGAATATATTTCTTTGCGCGCCTCATTAAAACCTTTAATTCTTCGTGAATGAATTAGGCTACATATAGGGCTGGAAAATTATAGCGACTGATTGTTGGTAATTGGGTGCTGAAAAATGTTCGCATGAAACAATTGGGATCCATCAGAGCATATTTAATGTGTTTCAATCCTATTTTGTAGGTTTTGAAGGGCAGCAGAGAAAGGAGAACTGCGTGGTACGATCCGCATATCAAAATTAAAAATATAAACCATGATTTGAAGCAAAAAAAATTGTTAAGGGCACGATTTACCAGTGAAATATTCAAGAAGCACCAAAAGACTTACTCATAGAGGAAAGCAATAATAATAATAATAAAACGTCATTATTGGGCGAGATTGGGACTAGAAAGTCCCATCTTCCATCTAACCTCTCGTCAAACATGAAATATATGCATTTAAATAAATAATGATGTACCTCATGGAATAACATACAGAGAAGAAATTTACAGAAAATTACATGAAGATTACAGAAAAGAAGATTACAGAAAATTACATGAATTACGTTACATGAAGCAAATCTCTTAGTAGTCCATGTCAAATTCAAATATTCTAACGTGGCTAGTTTATAAACATAAATGAGCACTATATAGACTCATAATTAATAACTTTTAAGAAGTTAATGACGACTGAACTTCTATTTTCTCCTTTAAAAACTAGAATAAGAATTACATTTCTAGTTCTTGATGGTGTACTCAGCTTTATGTGTTTCTTTCGTCCATATCCGCACCTTAGCCAAATTTATACTTCGCCATCGGAAAATGAGATCTCGTCAGCATGGCCTAAAGGAGATTTCACATCAAGTATGAAAGAGTTAATCCTAGATCTCTTCTTAGGCCTGGCAGCCGTTGCCGATACATTTGCAGAAACGCAAGTGCGTAAATGCAAAATTTTTCTCTGCCCCCCCCCCCCCCCCCAATAATATTCTCACTCATGCGTTCGCTTTCCAAGCGCCCTTGGAAATAAGACCACCTCATGAAAGCAGTGCGTAAGACGTGGAAGTAGACGTGAAATATGATTCCGAGGGGGTAGGCTCGGGAGTTTTCGGGTCCCGAGGGAAACAAGGGATCCGTGGAATGAGCTTTTATGAAATCGACAACCGCTTAGCTCACCATTCCGAGGAAGGTTTTGGGTGCAGCTATATTTTCTCCTTTCTTAGGGCTTCTGTCCAGGGTTTTGGTATTCCGAAGCGGTCGGAAGAAAGACAAGGGAGAGGGAGGAAGGACAAAAGAGGGAATGGAAGAGAAGGAGAATGAGGATATGAGGAGGGGAGAAGGGGGGCGTTGTATGATGGAGGGAGTAATGGGCAGCTGCAGCCAGATTGGAGGACTGGAGAGTGGGGTAGGGGGTGGGGGAGACGAAGGGAAGGGGTGGAGTGGGGTGAGGAGACCCAGGAAAGGGAGTAAATATAGCGGTTGTGTGGGTGGAAATTGGGTTGACTTTGCAGAACGGTTTTCACTCCCCTCCCCCTCCCTCAATCTCGGTCTTCCTCCACTTGTACCCCTCCCCCTTTATCCCCCTACCTCCCCACCCCCTCCTTTATTCCTCGACATTGATCCAGAAGTGCTGCAGTCCGCTCCGCCTTCAAGAGGGACTCTTCACTTCGGACAGGTTGCTCCAGTTTGGACGGGAATCCCACGGCGATATATACAAGTGCGGAGCGAAGTAGGCTTTTCGGAACGGTAGTATCACATATTCAGTGAATCAGCCAAGTATTAGGAAACGTAATCATAGATACACTAATATCGTATGTTCCCCTATTTTTATAAGATAAGATTTTTTTAAGATAAGATGAGGATAGATAGAAGCATAAATAGGTGAGGGTAGAGCCCACCCCGGACTAAGCAACAGCGTGTGAAGTTTCACTTACCCACAGTAGAGGTCTCGTTCTCTGATTCACTTTTCTTTCACTGTGCCATCTAGCCCTTAATTTTTTTGGGTGATCAAGGCTACCCTCGGATTTTGAACCCGGTACTATTCGATCAGAAGCCCTAAATTCTACCCACCTGGCTCCACTATCCTCGGTGATTATCTCCTCTCTGGTAGTGTAGGTTGGTAGGCAGTCTTAAATTAAATTCAGGGAATTTGTGGATAAGGTAATACTTCACAACAAACTATATTGGTTTTTATTTGTGCTGCAGATGCTTTTATGAGTGTTTTTTGGGGCTAATGCCTATTTTTTTAGTGTTTACTTCTGCTTGTATCATTAGATCACATTTTTAAGAGTATATTACCATATTTTATTACCAATTATTATCTACGAGCTTTGTAATGCTATGCATGTCAATAGTTAGTTTCGTACAAAAGCCTGAATATAATCAAGTAGAAAATTTGCTTGCTTGTCTACCCCAAATACTACAAGGGATTACTGTTCTCATTCGCTGAATTTTTCACGACCACCATTTTGATAGGAAACCAATGCATAACGAATGGGACGTACCGAAAATAATTCGAAAATTTAATTCAACCTCTGGTATTATATTTTGAAGGGCATGATTTTGTCACCTTAAGTTGCGACTCACGGAAAGAATACGGTTGGATTAAATGACTGTAAGTCAATTTATGAAAGGGTAGTACCAATTCATTGCCCTCATTACTTTTTGTCTTACTTCCTATTAATATCGGAAGATTGCATTGTAGGAGTTATCGCGGACGGAATGCCGAATCGATTGTTTTGAGCATGCCTCAGGTGGCGCTTTTTCGTAACCGCGCATCAAAGCTTGTTCAAAGCAATATCCCTTTCATTGTGTTTACAGCTTCATTTCTCCACTTCACTCAGTCCAAAGATCACGTTACGACTCTATTTTCTTCGCTGTAGACTATTTTATAATCCCTCCGTCTAACTCTTGTCTTAAACTTCCTCTAGAATACAATAGATATCCCCGAGATTTTATCCCACCACTGCTCACTTCGACGGAAGTTTACACGATCCCCTTCGACTCCGGCTTTGAGGGTTCCTTGTTGATTTTCTTGGCTCACGAAATCATTCTCGTATTTCTTTCCATCTTGCGCTGTCTTCCAGTTCTTCGTCTTTCTTCCATCCACACTGACGAATTCCATCCGTGATTCAGTCTCCGCTATTTTCTCATTTCATTCAGGCTCCTTTGTATACTCAAAATATATTCGTTCTTAAAAATTTTCTGTTGCCGCTGCATTGTGCGAGGATGATGTTTTTATAGACTTGATTTCAGCGGGAAACGTCGAAAAATTTCCTGAATGTACTCATCATTCCTCTGAGAAATATTTGGTCATATGATTATTTTTTAATTTATTTAACTTCCATAATGTATTAACTTCTGTAATGATTCATATTTAGTCGTCAATTTTATGACGGTATGTTAATATTACCATTTTGGCAGAAAAAAAGGAGTTCTTCAGTGCATTACGTAACCTATTGGTATGGAATTTTTGGTTGAAGGAAGGAGTTAAAATGGTTAGAAGTTAAAATGGTTAAAGTAAAAATTGAAATAAGGAAAAAATCGGTTAACTTGTTAGTTTCAAATGAATAGTCGGTATCAAATGCAAAAGGAAATAGTATGCCTCGTGGTATGTATATAGCATTTTGCCGGTCATGTATTTCAATTTGTGGAGAGTGATTGTAATTTTGAATGAAAAATGATAACTAATTCAATTTCCGAGATTTTTTATTTAGGAGATACTTATGGATGTTTGATATATAACTTTGTTAGTTGTCTGGCTATTCTTAGGTTTTTACACTTATCTAAACTCATACCGTTCTTAGGCCTCGATTAAGAAAATATTTCTTATTCCTGAGCAAAAAAGCATGATTTGAAAAAAGATATCGAATTAGTTGTGTTAAAGAAGATCTTAGAGTACCTGCGTCATTTCATAATTTACATTTTTCGACGTGGGGTTTTATCTTCCACGCAGCATCCATTTTTCTGGACATTGATTGGACTCCACCAGACTGCCAAGCCAAGAGAGAGTCCGAAGCGGAGAAGAAAAGGACACGGTCTCATGACGATCACTCCGATTTCGAAGCGAAAACGACGACAATATCGCTGTCCGACCAACTATCCGTCCCATCTCCTCTCACATTCAACCGTCCCCGCTGTTTCATGCATTTCCGCCTCCTTAGCGATTCCTCCCTCACAAACTTCTCTCCATCTTCCACCATTCCTCTGTACGACACAAACAGCCGCACTCCACGAATGCTTTGGCTCTCACACACACGCTACCCGACCACCTCCCCCCCCCTCCACCTCTTCCCCTTAACTCCAGTTGGATGGATGGTTCCTTTCCAAAAAGAGGCGGGTGCTGTAACCATGACGACCGTCCCAGGTCCACTTCCAGCATC
Source organism: Ischnura elegans (assembly GCF_921293095.1). Classification (NCBI taxonomy): domain Eukaryota; kingdom Metazoa; phylum Arthropoda; class Insecta; order Odonata; family Coenagrionidae; genus Ischnura; species Ischnura elegans. The sequence goes on along the minus strand of NC_060256.1, from coordinate 81,846,731 downwards.
CCTCCTCCCACGCAGAACCCTTTCCTCTCCCCTCCTCCTCTCCTTGCGAAGCCTTTTCAGGGGTTTCGCTCGGCGCGCATGCCCGCGACTGGCAAAAGACGCCCGCCGCCCCTGATCCCCTTTCCCGGCGATAAAGACGCACCCCCTGCCATTGGATCAACCCCGAGAAGGGATAGCTTAAAGTCATCCCGGGATATTCTTTCCCTCGCCAATGGGGCGAAGGTATGGGTGTCTATTTGGGATCGAGGCTGGTCAAGATATAATATCGGCTATAATACCTCTCAATCAGTCAATTTCTCTTCGCTAAATTCTATATGGTAGGACACAGAACGTGTTGATTATTAAAATGATCTGTGAAAACCTAACACAAGCTGAGGGTCCATCATTTTCAAAGTTTACTGACGAACTTCCATTTTTGGGTCATTATTACCTACAAATACGCAAAAACCTCTCAATTACAGTCGTTATTTTTTCCCAGAAATTCTAATTAGTCTTTATCATATTCCTGTTACTCACATCTACTTCTCACCTACGGATAGATTTACCGGTGCACGACAGAATGTTTCACCATAATTTGTCTTGTGATCATTTTCAAAGGCGTTGCACAGTAAAACGCTTAAGATTACCTATACGCATATACCAAAAACAAGTGAAACGTTTGGTGTGAATAATCATCAGCTAAGAATCGTGTGCTCCTTTCTCTACAGTAACCACGACCAAGCGGGCGATTGGATTTACTCAGAGATACAAAATAAGCTCTATTTTACAATTATTTTCGCATTTCTCTAGCACAAAAGACATGTTATAATATATTCTTTGGCCGTTGAAGTTACTCCAATCGCAATTTAGTTTGCTTAAGGAAAGATGTTCATAATAGTTGGATATTTATCCATATTTCTGTATCGATAATTTGATCGGAATATGTGCTTGGTTTTTTAAACTGCAAGCTAAGAGAAAAATGTTTAGGTTTTATCTTCCACATTGTTTTGAATTAATCTTTTTGATTTTTATTGTAGTTATATTCTGATATATGTCATGAATAGTTTTAAGTTTCAGTATTTTCGTGGGTATATTTTGAGCACCAATAAAAAACGTGAAGGAAGCAGGTGCATCTCCTCATAATTAATTCCTGAACTTGACTAAATCGTAAAGTAATCCGGCGCTGGTATATTGCCCCTCAAATCCTTGTAATGGAGTGATATGACATATAATCCCGGGGACATTAAAGTTCCCTTTGAGTGCTTAGAACGTAAAACGTCGTAAGGGTATGGTGGATAGGGACATTCAGTCGGGTCGTTAGTTAGGTGTTTGAATGCAGGGAAGCATGACTCGGAGGTAATGGACTTGTGTACGTGATGCTGCGTTTTCGGACGTGCTCAACAGACGTGACGGTAATACATTATCCGCCGGGGAGACACTGTAAATTCGAGACGCCTCTTCGCCCCCGGTCCCTCACGCCACCGAATAGTGAACCGCGTCAAAACATCTCAGATTCCCCATAAATATTTGACCGCACCTCACTCCTATTTTTTTAAATCTTTTCCAACCCTGAGTGCCAAAACCCTTAAACATTTAGTCCTCCTCCTAACGACGTTTTCGATGGAATCCGTTATTGTTTTGAATTGAAAATTTCGTCCCGGGAAATGGGCGTACGAAATTGATGCGATCTCCTGCTAGACAATTCCAATGGGGAAGGTTTTACAGCCAGCCCGCGGCCGTAAAGGCTGTTTGAATGTGAAGCGGGCGACTCAGTGGGAATCGTGCCAAAATTCGCGCTCGACTTTCGCAGATATCATCGGCGAGTAATGATCAAATAGATTTTTATTTTTCACCTTGTCGTCGTGCTTTTTAATTCGGAGTGTGCCGCGCTGGGGAGATTTTTATGGCGCCACGGACGCGTGGAGTTTTCAGAATGAGCAGTCGTAGCGTGCGTCGCGAAATGAGCCAGCTTTTTTTTTAACTGACATGTTTGTCTTTATTTATAAACCATACGACTGCGCACGGCCTACTGCCAGCCTATGCATTGCCGTGTCAGGTCAGTTACTTAAGCCAGTAGCTCTAGTCTTCGTGTGAATGTGTGTTTTGGCTTCCTGAAGGTACGACGACTCGAGTGGATTTCGTTGCCAGACGCCAGGAGTTTTTCTAGCGAAAGAATATCCATATTCTTATTTTTTTAGCATTATTAGTCAGCTAAGGCTGTTTTATCCGTTTCGATGGGCTGGTAAAAGATCCTTGACAACAAGTGAATTGGAAGGAGAATTAAATTCAATGGATTTAATTTAATACGTATACCTCATGGAACTCGTTGAATAACTTGATGGTTATTCCTTAGCTAAGGCTAATGGTTTAAAACTGCACTATTTTTCCAATAGCTTAATTCTTGCGTTCACTAAGGCTTTTAAAATTATTTTTCTTTTCTCCGGATTTTTTATGCATTTATAAATACTCAAATGTTTTCTTTTTTCTCAGAGAAGCTATTTTCATCTTTGCCGCAAGTGAACCAGTTATTTACGTGTATTTTTGTTCGTAACGGAACCTTTATCCATTTTTTCGTAAATTATATGGGAGTATTGTAAAATAAACACATGAATACGTTTATTTCCATCAAACCTGAATCATTTTCGGGCGGGGTGGAGGTGTGGGAGGTCTTTTTTGGGAGCGATAAACTGGGAGGTTGAAGGAAGACGGATAGCATGGGTCTAAATTAAAAGGGAAACACTTTCGCGGAGAAACGAACCGCAAGGAAGACGCGATTAATCTTTATATTCTCCGGCCTCCCTCGCTCATTTGTTCTTGTGATTTCGTCTCCTTATAAATCTGCGCCGGGGTGGCAGGGCTCTCGCCCAAAGCGAAAACATTTCTCACATCCACGCGCGCGACGTCACTCTTGAAGCCTCGTTCGCCACCCCTAAACTCAGCGTAACTAGGATTAACTCATACTGATTTTAGAGTTGAGATCAAAAGAACTGCGCCTACTAGTAGTAGTAGTTCAAAATCGCTTGAAGCGACACAAGTGTACATGAACCGTGCAACCTGTTTTGAAGTTTACGGTAGGAAGTTTTCTGAACAAACATGATGGAAGTTGTGAGTTTTTGGTACCCTCAAAATACGATCGAGAATATATGCACGTGAGTTTACTGAACAAAAATGCCTATAATGATGAAATAATTTCAAATAAGAAAATTGATGTTTTAGATGATACCACATGTACCCCATTTTAGTATGGAAATGCCTTATAGCTTGATGATGGATCTGGTGCTTTCCTGGTGCATCACCAGGGTAATTCCATTCGGCGCTTTCGGCCGGATGGGTTGTTTGTCACCTACCCACTGCCAATGTGTCACCTACCCACCATAAAACAAACCAGACGCTAATTGCAAGATGAAAAACATTCGAAAAATCCTAATTTTATAGATATTTTGCAAAAAAAAACATTTCTAAGAATCTCACAATTGAATAACGTGGTATTTTGGAGCTAACCTATCAGGAACGCTTGTTTCTTCAAATATGCGTAATTAAATCGCAAAGCGAAGAACGATTAGGGCCATAAAATGTCGGGAATTGTAATTTGTTACTTCGAGTCAAGTTATTTTTTTAAGCATTTTTAATAAACTCGCTATGCTGTTTGTCATCTTGTCTGGGTCAAATCTCGCAACTCAGTTTTGACCCATCTTCCAATTAGCTATCAAGATGAAATTTTCAGGATAGCTCAGAACTAGATGACAATACAATAGTCTAACACTTTTATTATGATTATAACACTATCTCCATTGCTTTTCAGAATTTAAAATTAAATATGGAGAATAGCTCAAAAAATGGCCACCTACACGCTGTGGCGGCGCTGCAAAAACCACTGTTTTTTTTAAGAGAATTATTTTTGTTTTTTTTATATTATTTTATAAGTAGGAACAAAACGTGGAATTACATTCGTACTTCCCGCCACAGTGTTTCCACCGCAATCAATCCACTAACCCGACACAACTTTCCGTTTCCTCCTTTGCCCTGGCTTTAATCCGCATCTGCCATTCAGTGGGCTATATCCCATCAGCGGCAGCCTCCCACACTGCACAAGCGGCCGGCCAACCACCCACCCTGATCCCTCCAATCACTCCAGCCAGCAAAGCTCAACCCCTCCCCCCGCGCTCTTGATAACCAGCGTCCATCATTTTCATACCGGGCACTCCGCCAGCCTCCGTCGTAGTTATTTATATTAATGGCCGCCGGGATGCAATGCCAATTTAGCGTCTCCGAGTTTTTTATTCTTCTGTTTTTATCCCAGCCTTCTCTTTCCTCAGTTCAAACCTCTCTCTCTCTCCCTCAGCGCGGCCAGAGTCCAGAGCTCAGATGGATTTGAGTTCGCCATTACGTCCGTCGGAACGCGCTGATATTGTGTTTCTTTCTCCGATCCAACCACGTTCCTCCGTTCGGGACCGTTAATGGAACTAGTCGTGCGGATCCATTACTGTGCGGGCCGTGCCGTTTCCTTCATAATTGAATTTAGAATTTTTTGGATCGGGTAGCCGGTCGGAAACTTAATTGGGGCGATAAAATATTCACCCACCGGTGTTTCGTTCTCGGAATTGCGCCGGTGAAAAATTCTCAGGAATCCGTTTAATTGATATGTGATCGTGGAGGATTGGATTTCTCATTGCATTCAAATGGGCTTGAAATATCGTTTCCGGCGGTGGGAAAAGATAGATTTTTAATTCGGCGAGCAGTTGGGTGAGGGAATTTTTTATTGTAATTTTAGCTACCTCTTGCACACTTAGTACATATCTCGCATTGACCTACCTATCATTTTGCATTTGGTGAAAATATTTTCTTGAAATACATCATTATTATACATAAAAAAATTACAGTACCTAAGTTAAGAATTGAATTGCAATAAATTTCCTCGAGTATTATTCCATCGAAGTTATGGTCTTATGGTGCTTTTTAATTGTTCAATTCCATTATACTTTAATAAGTAATTTAAAAATGGTGTTCCACACCTTTTAATGATTTCAAGCGTCATATTACCTACTAAAATCTCTCTTTAAAGAGTTTATTCAGTTAATAAAGGTCATAAATAAATTCACCGGCAACAATTATTAAAACTATTTTCTACTAAATTATTTTCAAAGTTCATGATTTCACGATTTTAATTTACGTCTGTACCATCCTGTAATACTTAAAGTCTGTCTATTACATGCTGGTATGCTTATCATTTTCACTATCAAATTATGCATCTTAAAATGAGTAGTTGGATGATACTGTCTTTTACTTTTTCTCGACTCCAATTAAAAACCGCGAATTGGTGTAAATAGTTGAATGCTTAGACCAGGCTTGTGAGCGTTGAGGAAGCCATGTCTTTCTCCTTAACTGAACGCATTTCTTTGAAAACCAAACACGAGTCTTGATCGAAATTCTGTCGGCGGTTACGCCCACCTATTACGGCAACCTCCCGCCATCCCCCGCTTCTGAGTCCACACGCTCTCTGCAATTTCCGCCCGAGCAAACAAAAACCTCTGTGCATACACTCGGTTCCTCCCAAGTCCGAAACTCCCGGAGTGGCGCTGTCGCGGTCCATCTTAGAAGTCATCCATCCGTAAAACACGCTCATAAAATATTCAGGCGCGTAACACAATATCTACACCCGAGCACGCTTTAGTCCTACCGACGGACCCCCACCCCTATTTGCCACCACCCCCACCCCTTGTGGGTACGAGACGCCGCTAAGACCCCCTTCTCATTCCACCCCCATATGAGCCCCTCACACCCCTAACGGTTCTCTAAACGTGTCGTCTCCCACCCCCCGACCAAAAATCATCCCCCGCTGACGAACCCGTCACCCTGCTGTTATCGTATAATGTTCCGAGAGTGGTTTAGGGTGGTGGGGATGCGACCGATATGAAATTTTATGAATAGGTAATGGCATTGATTTTAATATTCTCTCCCTCCCCGCGTATTTTTTATCATTATTATTTTTCCCTTAAGATCAACGTTGTAGTTGCGTTTGACGCTTCAGGTTATAGAGTGACTCGTTCAGGGGTTGATCGTGGTGACGAAATAATATTCGGATGAGTACATGTTTGAGGTAGGGGTTGACGCAATAGGCCGTCTGATGTGTTGTAGGGACTGTAGGATATTGCTGTAAGGAGGGGTTGAACGAAGTAGCATTCTGGAAGAAAATGGATGGGGTAGCAAGCTTAAAGTGTTGACGGTGGTTATGCCGAGAAATATTGGTGGCATTAAGACTTTTCGATCACAATGTTTACCCATCGATGTGTTTGTAAGCTTTTTATTTCTGGCATATCGATGAAGTAAACTCTTAGGGAGGTTCTTCGAGTTTACACAAATGTATGGAATTTTTCACTTAGGACTCTTGTTTGAATTATAAAAATTTGGATGGGATTTTATCTGTGTTTTATGGTTGAAATTTTCCTTGGAAATATGGCATGCTATTTACTTGAGCGATGTTCTCTCTTAAATTGCCGGCAAAAACACGATTTTTCAGTTATTCGCTGCCAAACCAGTCGCTGTGTATGTTCGCTTCCTTTTCAGAAAATGAGAGATTCATGAAGGCGGTATTTTGTTAAAAAAGCAGTGATAAACTTAATGGGACGTTTGACGCATGAAGTATCATACCGTTGCGGTGATTGTTAATTCGTCGTCTGTTGGAACCGATGGAAATATTATTACGCTTTGATGCCATTGATTAGGTTTATGTTCAACCATGTCTTTTGGTGAATCAATTTGGTACATTGGAAAGAAATAAATGAAAAAAATAGTTTTTTCCAGTTAAGTTAAATGGGGTAGCCACCTTTGATAAGTTGCGTTCTGCCAGGTCTACTTCACAATGGCGCTGCATCAAAACATATTAGGAAATCTGACTGTGAATGTGCTTGAAATATGTGAAAAGCATCCATTATTTGTTGATGGTGAGGAAATTCGTGCTTTATTCAGTTCTGCTGTCGAAATCTGTGTTCCTCCCCCGATTAACCCGTTAATGCCTAGCAGTACCAAATGGTACCAGCTGGTAGTGCAGTTCTAAACGTAACTTTTTTGCCATTTATCGTAATTTCTTAGGGTTTTTGAGAGTTTTTAATTGATAAGAATATTTTAAATAGCATTTTTCCGAAAAAATTGCGTTTTTAGAGCCGTTTGAAAATTGAGAATTATCAACTAGCCCGTAAAAAGGGAAGTTTTGGAGCAAGCATTTCTATTTTCTTTATTTACGCCTTATGTACTGTTAATAAAAAGGTCTTTTTAATGTAATTATGAATGCCATAACACGTATATCTCATATAAACTCTGGTTATTTGATGTGAGCCAAATATTTGGGAAGTTATGATGCAAAACATTTTGGTGGCAGTATATGGCACCGCTAGGCGGTTAACTATTAGTGGGAAAAGAATAAATTTTGGACCTAATGACTCTAAATTTCATTGATATTTAGATGCATGATCACCAAAAGAATCGCAGAAACTTTTTAATTCTGGCGTTACCGGGTTAAGCAAGCAGGGGATGGGAGCGGCTGATCTCTCCACGGAGTGTTGCGAGTGGGGGCAGGCGGGCGGTGAGGAGCAGACGTGTGCTGAGGAGATTCCGAGCGCGTAAAGGCCATTTGGACTGGCGACGTGCGATAAAAGCGTCCGAGGGCGTAATTCTAGGAGTCCGCAGATGTGTTTGTGGATGAGGAAATGCACGCGCGAGATGGATTTAGGGGAGGAATCGCATTGTGCCTCGGCGGAGGAGGGGACTCAGTGGGAGAAGACAATTGGCAAGCGGCAGGTTTTTGAGCGATGAAACGCGAAGACACACACGTGTGTTATCCTAGCAAATGGATGGGAGATGTAATGGAAGTATATTTTGCAGATTTTTCTCCTTGATGTTTCGGATTGAGCAGCCGAATACTTGATTTGATAACAAAAAACTTAATGGATGCCTTTAACTAAATGTATAATGCATTAAAATACTTAATAGATGCCTACACCGCTGATCACTATGTAATTAAAATTTCTGAAATGTCATTTCTGAATTCTGAAAGATTAGTTATCAATTATTCATTCACGTATAAAATATCTCTGAAGGACACTAAATAAAACTGTGAACATATATCTAGAATCTTACGTTTAATAACGAGTATCTATTTTGAAATCACTTCCATATCATCTGCATATCAATGTATGTTATTCCACGCGATTAAAGCTGTCTCCTCCAAATATATTCTTTCACTTCGATTTTCAGTAATTACGATTCCTTGTCATTTATTCATGAGCCTTACATACTGCCTCAAAAATAATTCACTCGAAAAGTTTCTTTGTGATGCATCTGGGTTTGTTTTTTTCATTCACGAAAATAACGTTTTCCCATTGCTCGGATAACATTATATATCAATGCGAGACCGAGCATAAAGAACTTGACGAACGTATGAAATTTTCAATCTCCAAGGTAGTGCTCGCAAGTACTTCATCAGTTTGGGATGCCTGGCACCTCGAACGTCTCAGTACCGATGTAATTTTGCGTATGGGCTTGCGTGCACCTGAACATCGCTGGCACGCGGCCCGTCGGAATTGCTCGGAACGGTCCAGATGGGAAGATTGAGGAATGCTTTTCAGGATGAGGGCGGGAGGAGACGGAAGTCGAAGGAGGGATGGGATGAGGACGTTGTGCGGGTGATGGCTTACAAGGGGAAGACTGCGCTCCTTGCCTGCATTCAGCTTTTCCAATCCAGCTTTCAATCTTTCCTGGACCAGTGTCCCATCCCTCCTCCCCCAATGTATTCCCTCCCAGGGCAGTATATCTTCCTACCCCACCTATCACGCAGTTCTATGGCCTCGATGGGAAATGGGGGAATACAGGGTTTGGTTATGCCGCTAGGGTACCGAAGATTTTCGGGATGGGAGGGAGCGGATCTTGTGTAGGATGTGTACGTTGTAGGAGACGGGAAGGGACCGGTGAGGTTGACGCATTCTTTCATACTTGGATGGATTGAGGAAGGGACCGTGGGAGGAAGGAAGGCACTTTGCTCTGAAGTGGTTTCTCCCGGATTGTTATGGCGTCGCCCGGGCGATTGTAATGATGATGAGTGTCCTGTGCGGCGGATTATTGTTTCTGCTTCTTCCTCGTTGGGGATCCCTCTTGGGAGGGCATCCTAGTTGGGGGAGGCGTTTTCCCAACAGTGTGGGGGTTCAGCTGCTGCATGAAGGGACCGGGGACATTCTGAGTCACGTCGTCCATCCTTAGTCCGCGACCAAATCGCAGTAATGAGTTGCGAACGTATGGAAGTCTCTCCTTAGGATCTGCTTTGATTTGATGGGTGTGACATCAAGAAGGTTTGGTGTGTTAATATTCGGTGGGAGAGGGTTAAATGGTACCCCGTGAGAGAATATCCGTGCCTTTTTCAGAGTAGTGTATCGCTCAAGTGATAAGTATATAAGTGCTGTTGTTTGCTAAACGGTAATGTGCTAAACTGGTGATATTCGCTCAGATCAAATTTAAGTTCACGATGGCATATGAAATATAAATATGAATTAAGCCGTTCATCTTCCGTTTTCATTCTATGCTTTTAAATTTATTGCTTCGTTTGAAATTTGACATATTCGATTGAAAGCTTCTTCGAAATTGGTTAAATGGAGTGTTTTACAAAGTGTTCGAGTAGTTTCTTCAAAAAGAAAGAAAACGTGTACTCTCATAAAAGTATGTTGTACTAATAATATGTTACTAAGGTCTGGAGTTGAATAAAATTTGTCCTCAAGATGGATTTATTTGTCTTACATGACAGATGTGAAATCAATTTCAGTGCTTAAATTTACTCTTAAATGTACCAAAATTATTCTGCTCATTTTAGTTCAAATGATGTACTTCTACTGGGCCAAATGGAAGAATTACTCTTAGGACTCTCTCGGGGAACTAAATCAAATAGTTTGGGGGGTAAGATATGGAGGGTTTTTAATACCAATCTAAGGTTTTGCAGTGCTATGAATGAATTTAATATTTTTAAGGTTCTAAATCCTGCTGCACGAATAATTTGTCTCAATCCCTACAAACACCACGCGCATGGACACACAAATCTGATAAAAGTCAGATCAATCAAAAAACTATTAATTTTGTTTTTCACGATGAAACCAAAGTCGGACCTCCAAAATGGACTTGCGTGGCTTTGAGATGATACACGTCTATTAAATAAAAGGCTTTTAGAAACTCATGATACATATCTTTAAATCCGTTCCACTGTATTTCGTTTCAGCCAATGTGCAAACAGCCTTCAATTTAGCTTACAATTAAAAATTATGGAGATAACTTTGACCGCGGACGATTGTAGGAGACTATTTATTTCCGTCGGCAGATGCAAAATCGAAAATTACATAATTTTGTAAAAGAAAAATTTTCCGCTAATTTCTTTTGTTTAATTTTTTTAAGATAGAAGAAGCGCAACTGGATTCTTAGAAAATCTCTTGGTTGGCGGGTATCTTTTTTTATTTTCGAGAGCTCTGAAAAGCTAGAGGCACGAGATTCTATCTGGAGGAAATTGCAGCGCGCAATGAGTGGAGGGCTTTTGAGTGTTATAAGGAGAATGGGATCGGAATCAGATGGGGTTAGGGCACAGTGGGTGGGGGTGGAGTGTTTTCAGGGGCGGGTGGGAGGAATAGGGGCGGAAGGAGGGGGGTGGGCCATCTCCTCTCTAGCGGAGAGAAGACATTTATCAAGAGGGAAGAGGGGAGGGGGGGGGGCTTGAAGTAAAAGGTGGTGAGGAAAGAGAGTGAACGGAAAATCAGAGTGGTCCTTGATGTACACATTCAGTTCACTCTTGTATCCTCATCCATCCTCTCTTTCTTTCTCCATTCCGTCTTGTATTGCTCTTGGTGAAAACCGCTATAGTAATATATTGTATGATGTTAGGCACGACGTGGTAGAAGTTCTTAATATTAGCAAAATTTGGCATTGCAATATTTCCACTGAGTTTTACTTGGACACTACACGTTTCATTGCTACAAACAACACTTATGTTATTTGTAACAACGGAACTAGTAGTGTCAAAGTAAAACTCAGTGGAAATATTGCAATGCCCAATTTTACTAACGCTATAGTAATTCTGGAAAAATAGAATTGCTAGTCCTATCAGGTATTGATATTGTATATTATTGATTCTGGAGGAATTTAGTCACTCCGGTAGTAGTAATTAATTTTCTCTCATTCATTTCTTCCTTTTTTAGTCGCTCGATCAGTGATTCAACTCAATTTTGGTAAGCAAGGGTAAATCGCACCTCAAACTAAGCCAGAGGCGTGTGGCTTCCAAGCACTCAGGGTTGTCCGGCCCGTTCATGTCCGTGGGTATCCTACCACTTCGAAGATATTTTGTTTAGCAGCGTTGTGCATACTCGCTCACTCATAGATTAAATGCGTAGGTTGCTATAGATAGGTGTGGATAGGGGCCAGAGCTCTCTCCAAACTTATCAGCCATCCTGTGATTTCCATGCACTCAGGATAAGACATGCACTTCATTTCCCTAGTCTGCTATTTCCTTCGTGAAGATATGTGAGGGGTATCTGAAGGTATTACTCCGGACGGAATATGAATCCAGGACCCTACGATGAAAAGGCAAGTGCTCTGCCCTCAAGATCACAAAGCTCCTCTGCATTATAAAAATAGGTCGCAATTTAAAATATTGATATTTCGTATCATGAAACTCGAATTTAATTACAAGCAATTCATAATGATGGAAAATTTTCGGATTGTATATCGTATGAAAAGTCTCCAAGGAATAAATTTCATCCCACGCACTTGATTCACACCATGGTTGGAATTTCTGCCTTGCGGAACAGGCTCTTTTGGTCATACGGTTCTATTTTGAGCTATTCTAGTACCTATCAGTATTGGGCCTACTTCAGCCTACCCATTTTTGAGTACGTTATAGGAAATGATAGGTTGAATAAATGAATTACCCCAAGAAGTTATACATGATCCAACTTGAAGACGATGTAGCTAATGTGTTTTTCATCTCGGAATAAAATTTAATTTAACATACTAATGTATATTTTATCCTTTCATGTGCCATGTGCGATTTTGCCATACGATTAGAGTATCATTGTCTTGCATTGCTCATTTGCATGAGTAGTTGTCCAATTACATTGGGAACGTGCGATGCATTTCTTGCCCGCAAAGTGATCAGCGATGAAAGGTTCCCCACGACAATCCGCATGCATCGTTTAACCCGCGAATTCCCAGCAATTACGCTAATGCGCTCCTCCTCCCTTTTGCTGATGAGGCATGATGCTTGCATTGCTATTGTCCCACGTTGCGTGGTCTGATGATGGCCTTCCTTGGATTGAAATTCGCCAATATTCTGATTGGGCAATCATAAACATCGTTCTTATTTCGGAAGTGAGGAAAGTTTTTTTTTTTGAGTTGTTATTCGTTATATTCCTTCTCCAGTATATTGTTTTGTGCGCTTCATTACCGTTTCAAGCATTTATGTACCACCGGCATTTTTTCTACCTATCGGGCGAATAAGTTCCCATCGCCAGGGTTTTATCATTATTTTCTGTACTCCCTGCGCGTACACTATCCTCCCCTATCCGAGTCACAGACATACATACATACGAACACGGAGACGCTTTGCCATACCCTCTCCCCCCATTCTTTCATTTATTTCGGCGCACATGCACTTCCCCCATCCGCACATCCATCCCCTCCTCCCCCGCTAAACCCGTGGAGATCTCAATCCATCTCCAACGTGTCAACGCAGTAGCAGTTCCATTCCAATTTATTGGTATCCTCCCCCCCTCCCCTCTCGACCCCCCCCCCTTCCACCTCCCACTGCAATCTTCCCGTCTACCCCTCCCCCTCCGCCCTCCAGAAGAAAGAACAGTCTCTGCTCCTCCTGTTCTCGCAGTTAATGTTTCTTTTTCTTCTCGTCTCTCCGCGCCTTCCTCGTCTTCTCTTTCGTCTTCCTCGCCTCCTTTTTAATCTCGCGATATATGGATTTCGTTCTTCCCCGGACGCGCGTCCTAGATTTTTTTTGCATCGATCCGTTCGAACTATTGCCGTCTCTCATTTTCTGTTCTAGTTCAATTCTTTGGCTGTGTGTATGACCAAGCTGTATTGATATCAATTTTGCAACAGTATTACTCTGAGTGGTCTCGTATAGGAACGTACTGAATGACTTTTTTACAATACCACTATGATTTTACAAATGTACGTGGTCAGTGTTGTATTAATCACTATAGGTCAGATATAGAGTTACATTTTTCGACCGTTTTAAATATATAAATAAGAATAAATTGTTTATAATTATGGCTGCATTGATGGTTAAAGTGCAATATAACATGAACATTAACCGAATTTCTCCCTAGGGGAGAGTATAAATTGATTAAATTCTCGAATGAGTGAGTAGATTCAGATTTACCAACATTGCCAAAAGTTGGAATTAGATAATAAATTTATCCCGATTTTTGCGTTAAGAAGGCACCCGGAGTACATTCTAATGTTTTCTTAACCAGCCATCAGAGTACATTCTCTGTGAAACCACCAGAACATGTGCAAACTTCACGATTCCCGAAATTCCAATCCCCAGAAACACAAGTGGTACTTAAATTTTCAGTTTTTTTATTCTTTGTTCTCTTACTTCTTGTCAGAAATAAATTCCGTTGTAAAACTGAAGAATTTTCCATAGTTATTCCGAATTCGTCAATTATCACATCGGATTTCATGGTCTCTATACTTCCCTATATCACTAGAGGCACCCAATTGTCGCGAATAGCAAAATCTCCTAGTTTAGTTGAACGATTTTTCTTCCCATGATTGTGGTATAGACCACATGGAAATGTTATGAATACGATTTAGACATAGATTTTACGTTTCATTACAACTATTGTTGAAATAAACAATGCTTAATAATTGCTACTCGCGAATTTTCGGTCCCTCTACGTATTAATTATTCCTCCTTTTTTTGTTTTTCAACATCCTTCAGAATTCAATTTTCCCATTCCAAGTTGGAAGTTTACCCGCGAAACAAAACTTAGACGGGATGCTTTTTGAATGAAGAGTGTTATTCTTGCTGGACCTCTCCAAAGTTGGGCCGATTTATTACATATATAACGCGCACAACGCCTCCTCGCTTTTAAGTCATATTATCTCCTTTTAGGCGCTGGAGATGCCGAAAACCTCTTAAGAGAGTGCACCAACTCCCCTTCCCCACCCTACCCTTTACGTCATCTGCGTTCTCCATCCACGCCTCCCACCCCTGAGACAGGGTTCCATATCCTCCCACCCCTTATCCAGTCGCCCCTGCAAAATCCCGTAGAACCCCCTCTCCTCGCTCCACGGCAGATACACCACTCCGAGCGACAGAATCTCTTTCGAAGACTTTTCCTTCGCCCTGCTCCCTATTCGCCACCTCCCAACCAACCCCTTTTGCAGCAAGGACCACCCCCTCGTCTCCCACCCTGCCTCCCCCCCAAAAGCTCCTCCTGGGAGACGCGAAACGGGGGAAGATCCTAACGCTTACGATAAATCACTGGGACAAATTTAATTATCCTGCTGTCTGCGATAAGAACAGGGAAGTCGCTCGGCTTCCATTCTGTGCGTTCCGCTCCCACTCCTGCCCCTCGCTGCTTCTCCTTCCCTCCGTCTTCGCACACTGCTCCTATTCCTCCTCTTCCTCCGTCTTTCCTGCGGATTTTTCTACATTCCCCCTCCCCGCCCTTCCCTTTTCATCGCGATCAATAAAATATTCGACGTCGCTTTTACAAGTTTCCGGCGCACACCAACCCGCTACCCTCAGAGTTTGCTTTTATCCGCCTCGATGCAGTCGTGTGCTCATCTTATAAATACTTTGGGTACAGTTTTATACCAATATTTTGCGTTTAAGTCTCTTGGTAATGTTTTCGACGGTTCTGAACAATGTAAATGACTCCGCACGGCGTTTTAGGAGCAGGTTCGGAGATGCATGCTGAAGACGATAAATATACCGGGAATCATTGATGAGAATTGACCAGAATACGATCCCACAATGTATAGGTATGAGATCTGGATAATTATTAAGCATGTCCTTTTTCAATTGCTGTAAAAACGACTTCCCCGTGTTATTTTCCTCAGTTTGATACACTTATGGAACGAGTTTACACATGCATAAATCTACCTGTAGCCATAAATAACCACATTATTAAACTACTAGCAAACTTTCCTCTATTACAAGAATTCTACCAAATTAAGTATGAAACAACTCTCTATAACGACCATGTTTACAAGACTTGGATAATTTTATTGAATATTTTATGGAGAAAAAGTGACAATAATTTCGAGTGAACGTAAATACGTGCGGAATCATCTGGACCGAAACAGTTATTTAGAAAGCAGTAAAATTAGCAGTGCTACTCTCACTGACAATTTTGAAAAGCATTTTCCTCTCCGTAGAACAACAAGGTGTCCATTAATGGAGGCATGTTGCAGGGGAGTAAGCGGTCTTTTGCTTTAAGCTCCGCTCGGCGTTTTTCATTTTTATGGCTTAGTGTGTACTCAAATAGATCGATATACGCATATAAACCTCCTTCGATAACCTCGAGGGCTTTGCTGTAAACTTGATTCATCGTTATTTTTCCGGAAAAAAAGGTCTTCCGCCCGCTGCTAAACTCCACCGAGTATATTTGAATACCTTCGCGGCCCGAAATGGCTTCATCTCTTATCGAATACATGGCCCGAAAAAAAGCCGAAACGTTACAATAAAATTTCAATAACATTTCAATCGATCGAAATTATTCTTCCTCGATGCGCTTAATATCTCCAGCCCATGAAGAGGGGGATTTATCCGTGGGTCATGCTTTTATTAAAAGCATTAACTCGGCGATCAAAAAATGGCTGCGAGGGATGTATGCGGTATAGGGGGCAGGGTTACATAAAGGAATTGACGGGTAAGGGAATGATTTTGGAAAGCTGGTGATAAAATGCGAAGGTATTGTGCAAAAAAAGTAGGGATGGAATTATTTCATTTGTGCAACGTGATCAAATGAGTGTCTCTACATTGCGATACTGCTGAGGGAATGTAATTTTCCAGTATTTACCTTAAATGTGAGGAAAATTTACGACATTGTTTAATTCCATTGTTTTTGGAAATTGAGATTAAGCGTTACGTGATGCCATGCCCAACAAGGGCATACTAAATGGTGACATGGTGAAACAATGCCTTATTAATTTCGCCCTCTACAAATCAAAGTTACCATTGCAAAGTAAGCTTTTGAGAAACAGGACCGTTATTATTTTTTATTCAAGATAAAAATATGGTCATTTTGCCATTTTACCCGTGCAAATTGTTATATTACAAACTAAATTCATTACTCCATTATATCTGCGGAAATTTCGAGGGCACCGCCTTCTAACATATACTTGGCGCATCTCAAGGACAAAGCTTGTTTTAGGATTGACCGGAGGAATTCTTTTTCTCCCAAGTATTACTAAGCATGTGTGGAAATTAGGTGTGAAACAGTTGAATGTATACTATTATTTTTTGAAAACCTTCAGTAAAGTCCCAAGTCATTTAATTCAAATTACTTCGTGATTGGAACGCATGAAGAAAATCTCTGTTTCTGAAGAATGTATTATGTGTGCGGAAAGGAGCCATGGACGAGTTTATTTCATTGGCTGGGGAATAGTGAAGAGGCGGTGGGAAATTAGGTGAGGGTGAGACTTCTATTGTAGTTTCAACGGGTAGTGTGGGATTGTGTGGAGTTTGAGGCCAAGAGGAGTGCGAATTGAAACCACAGAAGGGAAATGGAGGGGCTGAGAAACTCGGAAAGGGAGAATGGATTAGTTTTGAGATGCAGTATTCCGGTGGAATGAAATAATGCCCTGAAAGACGCGTGTAAGAGTTTTCAAGAGATGCTAAGGAGAAGGAGGGGGGTGCTACATCATTTCGTAATATGTTTAAAGTCTTTTTCTCCTGGTATTAAGTTCACATTATATTTACAGAGTTGCGTTCTCCATTGCGGTAAAGCTTCCGTAACTCGTAGGAAGTACTTCTCAGAGGAAAAACGCCTTTTCATAATATCTGCTTTATAGGCCATTTTTACAAAAAGTACCATGAATTGTACAAAGGGAAATCTATCGAATATAGAGGAAGAGCTACGATTGGCCACACTAAACGACCATGGAGGATTTAAATTACAGCTCAGTAATCCCGTGCATCGAGCTTGCAACCTATTAATTAAAGCCGTATAAAGTGGGTGGCGAAAGTTACCCATCGAAGATGCCTGGTGGTGGGAGACTTGGAAGGAATAGCATCGAAGGGTGCGACGTAATGGCTTGCTAGGCTTTGTGACGGCACCTCGGAGGCAGGGAGGGTGCGGGAGCCGGGTGCAGGGGGAGGAAGAAAGGCGGGAGCGCTGCGATAACTGCGCCCGAGGAGGAAGGAAGGGCGCGCGAGGTATTGGAGGTGAATTTTCCGGGCCGTGTGCCGCGAAATTTCGGTCTGTCGGGGGCGCCGTTAAAGGGGGAGCTAACGGCATTGGGGGGAAGAACGGGGGTGCGGGAGCTATATGGCTGGGTGTGGGGACGCGGGTAGAATCCCAATTGACGCGCCGTACCCTCCCCCTTCATCTAGGACCACCCCCTATCGTCCCCACCCTCCTAACCTAAGGGAAACCTTTTTCAATGGAATTTATCCCGCCCCCGCGGAACGCCAGTCTTATCCAACCCCAAGCAGTGGTCCCCTAGGGAGCCTCTCTTTACGCATGCATAACTCCCGGATCTTAAAAGGCGGGGGTGGGAAAGGTGAGATGGCCTCTCACCCAAAGACTGCCGATACGCTCACCTCAACTTTCCGCCCGCCAATCCGTTCGCCTCGTCCCCTTTCCCATGATCCTCTGCGACTCGCCTCTTCTATCCATCTACCTCATGCTCCCCTCTCCCAGTGCGCTCGTAAAAGGTTTCCGAATGTGCGCCGATTTTGGAATTCGAGGCTTTCCCTTCCTCGCAGGCCCGCTTATTAATTCGGATCGTTGGGGAAGAGCTGGGGGTAACATCGCCCGCAGATTGTTTAAGTGCGCGCGTTGAAATTTCGCCGGTGTTGGAAGGGTTAGGCAATGGAATCTCCCGCGGTTCGAGTGCCCACTTCAGCTCAGAGACAAGGCCTTTTTCAAATTAATTTCTTTCTTAGGAAATACTTTTACCACCAATATTTATAGAATATTTTTCTTCGGTGTATCAATAATAAATATTAAAGTGGTCATCGCTTGGCCAAAACGGCGCTCAAAAAGATTACTAGTGTGTATTGTGAGCCTGCAGAAATTCCTTGTATTTCTTCGTTATTATTTCTCTCTCCTACTTGAAGGCTGTGTCGATATTAGCTTGAATTGTATAGCCAAACCCTTTGTGAATGTTGGAAGAATTCTTAAATAGGAAATTTTACTTCAATTGGCCGAATCGTAAAGGAATTTTGATTCGAAAGTTTTATTTATTTTTTAGTTCCCTAACCTTAAGGCAGATCATTATGGAACACACTAACAATTAAAAAACCCCAACTTTTGGAGGCATATTCAGTGAAATGGAATACTTTTGCTTTGTTGAGAGATTTTTTTAGCTTGTATACTCCGATTTTGGGTGAATGTATGTACAAATTTTCTTTTGAAGGCTAATTCTCACGATAATTTTTTACCCTTATTTATTTCCTGGTCCCTGAAAGCCGAATGCATTCTCGTATATTAAATCCCCTAGGGCGAAATCAACCCGGATAAAAGACTAAAAAAAGAGGCCTGAAAAATTAATGAAATGTATTATGCTTTCTGGAAAAGAAATTACATGACTTGAGCATTGTAATCGTCTTATTGACGACTCCTTTGAAGATCAAGTAGAGATTTGGAATAATTGAAAACATTTATTTTTATCAGTATCCATTTTCATTTGATCTTCTTTTCTTTGATCAACGGGAACCTGGTGCCCGTTTTCGATTAAGTGGAAGAGTGCACACAGTCGGAATCAGTCTTTTTCCCGCTTTTTGACGTTGATACTTCCGACCGATTTCTTTTACCGAGCTAATTCGGCATCCCTTGAAACTAATTATACGCTAAAATAATTAAAGAGTGTCCATTCGTCTTTTGGTGCGGCAAAGAAGTTGAAAGAAGGCGGAGAAAACGTACCATGTACTGCGCTTAGGGAGCAGTGACTAAATATTCAGGGTAAACGATAGTTCGTTTATTTGCCCATTATTTCAAGAGTTAAGTTGAGCTGCTGGAGATCAACTATTTCATCTAGCCCTGATATCAACATGTTATGGCTTAAAACACTTTGCGCTGGTACATCTCTTCGATCGAGGCGTTACATCTTTTCTATTTCCCTTCACTCTTCTTTGTGACTCTTAAAAATTACAAATCTCACGGTATTTTTCTACCCGATTCTACATTTTCAACCCCATTTTACATAAAATTAATTTATGTGATTAATGTCATGTAATAATGTACTATTGGTGATCATTTATAATAATAGTACTTACATCTAGTTTCAACGGTTCGACGCCAGCATCAGGAATCCTCGAAAATACAGTTCTTGTATACTTTTTCCTCTCCTCGTCTTGGACTTGGATCTGGTGATAAAACAATAGCCTTGAAACGCTATGAGGGGATGAAAATTAGGCAGTAGAGACCCAGGACTTAGAATTTACCGAATTTAGTAATTAAAGTAAAAAATCAAACGAATCCCTTTTTAGTGAAAATATTTTTCTGAATATCATTTGGTTCATACGCGGACAATTCTACTGAATAAATTTGCTGTATTTGAAGGTCTCAGTTGATCGCTACAAATTCATACTATACTATGCGTATTACTTCAATACCATCAATATATATGGATACTTCTCTTCCGATCTGCCGGCCTTTCCATCGATGCACAATGCATCGAACTCTTTGCAGTGATTGATAGTCGGAGGAAGCGTTGGCTATCCTGAGAGTTTGTACTGCCTACCGTCTTCCCGAGAAAGAATGGGGCAATTCTGGCCATCTTGGAGCTGGGAGAAATAAAAGTATATAGGGAAGTAGGAGAATGATAGGGCTGGGGGTGTATGTATAATGGGATGAGGGTACGGTGGTGTGGAGTGGTGATTGGTGCAGCCATGCGACATGTGGAGTGAGGCACAATTGTCCTACAAATTGAGAACATCTGGTGGAGACAGCGGACTTGTGCTCGAAGGAGTGAAGTGTTTGGTTTCGTCTTTGTGTGCGGGAAGAAGGGCTCTTTCTTTCTTCGTCTCTTCAGTCTTACCTCTTCTGTCTCATAGTGCGCAATAGTGCGTGTGGCTCACCGCTGCTGCGTGCTGCCTTTCGTCGCATCTAACGCACTTTCATTGCGCTTCGATACGTTTGTCCGTCATTCGTTGTTTTGTTTTTTGCAGCATCACGTACCTGTCTCCTCAGTCCCTTTTTCTACATAACCCTTTCTCTAATTGTTCAAATACAAGGTGACGGAAGTTCTCCTATAGTTGGAATGGCGCCGCACATGGTCCTTTACGAGTTTTAAACTCCTATATTGCTTCATACTATCCTAGTGGCAACTATGGGGGGATGAGGGGATACATCCCCCCCCCATAAGCCTCAGAGAAAAAAAAATATATTTAAAACCATTGTCTATTTTTGACATACAATGACTGCCTCTGCTTTAAGCTAAAGTTTAAGCGCCAAAATGATGCGAAATGTATTTCCAGACATGTCATTTTTTTCCTGGAGGAATGCCTTGGGAGAAGGGGGGGTTACCACCCCATGCCATCTCATCCCCTCCAAAGCATATTCCTAGTTACACCACTGTACTATCCCAAGGTATAACCAACGAATATCGTATTTCGAACGCTCTAATATTGTTTTATCAGCGGATATACACCTCCTCCGAAAAGAATTGGAAAAAATTCCATATTTTTGTCATATTTTGAAATGAAGTAGTTTATTCTCTAGCAATGAGTGAAAAGTAAATGATCATCATTACGTTAACCTGTCAAGTGAGCACATCTATCAACAATCCTTCATGAAGTGGGCATAAATTTGCTGATGAGAGCATTTTGGTGGAAGATGAATGGCTTCATCGTATATTAGATTTATAGCGTTAATTAGATTATATGAGCCTACAGTTAAAGCGTATTTTAGACAACATTTTATGATTTACCTAGGAGAAATCGTTATCCCTTTGGAGAAAAGTACATCGTGATTGAATTGCTATGTTGAATTGTTGTCGGTCACTTAATTGGAAATCAGAAAATTGTCTGAAAGAATTCAATCAATAAAGGGATTATCCTGCTTCGAATTCAACGAAAAATTCCTCTTTCTTGCGAAACTCTTATCCTTGAGTCTTAATTAGATGTAATATTCTCTATATTTCTCTTTTATCATCTCAATTCTTACGTAAGTTTTCTTAATGGTCTTAATTATTAGGTCTCTTTGCCCAAAACTTTAATGGACTTGAAAGCAATCACTCCTCAATGGAAATATACCTTTCTCCATCGATCGATATCAATTCAGTGATACTTAATTTCACGCTGGGTGCACCGCCCACGGAGAAACACGACTGTGTTTTCCATTTATTCTCGTTCAGCGACGAGTGAATTGCTTGTACTCCACTGATTCGCACACGGGACGTGAAGGAGAGCGGCTTCTCTGTCCGCCCATAGGGTTCCACTCAACCGATCCTAGCTGACCTCAAACAAAACTTTGCGAGCGTCGCGTGTCAGCGACACGCATGCTGAATGACGGAGGGGAGACGGCGTATGATGGGGAGGAGGGAGGGGGGGGGGCAGCAAGTATTGTGCCCGTCGATCGCCTGGGTCCAACGCCAAGCAGCACGTGTACTCGTGTGTTTCGCGAGCCTAGTCCCCTCTGCTCCACGATACGGCTGCGATCCACGCCCTTTCCATGGCCCTGCAGGGCTCACCCACCGCAAAAACCTCGCGATTACAACTCGTCCACACTCTCCGCAAGGCCGCCCCTGGCCCCCACGCAACTCGCCACCCCCTTGGTCCCTTTGTCGCGATCGCCCGCCGACGAGCTCCCAATCCTGGCCCCAGTAATCTCCAAGTCTTTTGAACGGGCCACCGTCTCTCACGCTTGGAGCGTAGGCTGCGTCGGCACACGCTCGGCGTCGACTCAAAATTTCCGCCTGCCCCGCCCCTCCCACCCCCGACGAGGCCTGCCCCCGGAGGCCACCGTGTCCCATTGTGATCAACCGCCACCCCCGATGACCCCCTCCGCCCCCCTACTTTGAACCCACCCCTACCGATCCGGTACCTCTCTTTCATAGAACTCGTATCTGGCGCTTCGAAATGCTGCCCTCGCGGTCCCTTCGGAGGGGTGGACGGGAGCAGGGGGATGTCCACGCGACCCCCACCCCCCCAGTGTCTGCGTTTTGGCGGCTCGGGACAAAAGTTTTCGCTCCCATGGTCTATGTAAGGGGTTAGGACGATTGTGTGGAGATTTCGAAGTCTCCGGGACAGTCTAGAGGGGTGTGTTAAAGGGTTGTAGGGTTCGGAAGAGAAAAGAGGGATGGTATTATTATATTTACGGGGGCGATCTCCGGGGGTTTTCATGAGGGGGTCGTGGGGGTTAAATTGGCGTGCGGCTTTGGGCTCGCGAGGGTGAGGTGGGGGGAATTGGGGTGGGAAAATTTGTAGATGGGTCCCGATTGCTTATTCGGTGGTTTTTGGGGCTCGTTTGAGGTGGGGCGACTTCACTCCAACCCTCCCCCTTCAAATTCGAACACATTTTTAAGTGGCCATCGAGGGATTACACTTTTGTGCGCAAAGGTCTGGATGAGCGAAATCGGGATCATCCCCTGCAGTCCGATTGTTGAAGCGGGACGGGGATGATCCGCGAATGACTGTGGGAAACTCTTTTGAAGTGGCAGCCCTGTTTCTGTATTCATTCCCGTTTCCGTTTTGTGTCCATTACTTTAACTGTACTTCGCAACTCTGGAGTGTCTCCCGCTCTTTTGATCGTAGGAATGCAAACCGTACATTGCTATCAGATAACCCACTCGTTCCTTCCACCATTTAGTATTCAAGAACAGCTGCTTGATATTAGATAGTGGGTTTCTCCAAAGTTTTTCACACACCCCGACAATAAATAAAGATTTGCCCCGTCTTGTCAATCTTAGGTCGCGTAAAAAGCTTGCTTCCGATCTGTGAATAATTCGCTGAAGCCTTAATTAAAACCTATTTAATATAATATTGTGAGTCTTTCTGTATCTAAACGTTCTTTTCTATTCAAACTCCCTTCTTTTATTAACTCCTATTCAAAATGTGTTCCCAACTGTGATCATTTTTTCATCCCTCATCTATTCTGCGCCTTCTACATTGTTATTTTCTCTCTACTCCTCTCTCCACCCTAAGAATACTAGTATTCTTTGTTTTTATTCAATAATATTGTTCAATATTGGTTTCTTTATTGTTTTCTACGTTTTTCTCTATTAAATAAATTGTTCACTGCAGAACTATTCATAGTCCACTCGTTCTTTGCCACTCTTTTGTGTACAAGAGAATCTGTCTGATATTGGATAGTTTTGGTTGGCTTTCCCCAAATTTTTTAACGTTCCTAAACAATATATTGCGATTTTTCTAGTCCTGCCAATCATAGATCGCGTAAAATGCTTGCTTCAGATCTGTGAAAAACGTGCCAAAGCCTTACATAACAACGATGAGTGCGTTTGAAATCGTGCACATAACATAACGCGGAAATTCCGCTCACCCATGCAGAAATTAAGACATTATCGTTATTTATTGTGACACAAAGGAATGGTGATATTATTTATGGACCGTATTCATGAATGGTAAGGTCAGTGTTTAACGCATTAGTTCACTTTTTACTGCCAATAAAACTGGAATACATTTTTGTTGAGAAAAGCGAAATATCTAATCTAGAGTAATAAATCTATTTCACAGCTCCAGGTTGGAGTGGAAATGCGAGGGAAAAACTTTTCTCTTGTTCTTTGTAATGACTTGATGTGTAGAAAATGATCTCCTACTCTTAATTTTACGACATTACAAGATGGCTATAGGCAATAATTTCTATAACCTTTCCCCATAAGTTGAAAATCATGAGATCGGTTTTAAATGTTATTTATATTCTTTATATTAAATTTTTTTTTACATTTGAATGTGAAATAATAAATGCAGTTTTCATATAATCGCGGTGATATTTCTAAATAATTGTTTAAAATACTAATATTTTTTCATAAGCAGGAAGCACACATTAAATGAGAGATTTAAAACTCTTTTTACATAAATAAAAATTCTTTTTTAGATTTAAGTGGTAAATAAATTATAATATAATTGGAATTATTTTCGCCCTCAATGACTGTTATTGATAAAATACATCTATTTTATTTTTATTTATTTAATTCTAGAGTTTTTTTTAAGCTAATGGGTTCCATATTATTATATTTCAGAAGCATGTAAAAAAGTAAATCCTCTGTAACTTTCGGGAATTTTCATATCCAGTTCGATGTGTATAAGTTTTCTTTTTCATTTTAAATCAAATTCTCAAAGATAGACCGTCTGACTATTTTGTATTTAATGGCTGATCGATCAAACTATGTACCTAAACTCTTTTTGTAATTTTTTGTTGCCTTTTCATTTCACAATCCCAATACGTGGCAGGATATTTGTATACATCGGTAGCGGTGGGGTAAAGTCCTCGCCTGCCAAACCGTAGGTCGTGGGTTCGAACTCCGCCTGGGTAGGTGATCCCTATCCAGGGCATGCATGTTTGTGTTGTACTTTGTTCATATTGAAAACCCTCGTTGTAAAAGGCCGTTATGTGCTGTTTACGGGGGATGCGATAAATGAATAAAAAATAGTATTTTCGTATGGCAGGATATCTGTTTGCTTCAGCCTTACAAAGTAATGATTTTTTTCTTGTTGATAGAAATGATGCCTGAATTGCAGTGGGCGGAAGTGTTATGGGTGTAGTCATGTTTAATTTTGTTGGGGCGGTCATTTTTATCCATAGCAACATTCTTCTCGTTTACCATGTATTTTCTGAGCCCTCTCCAGAATCAGCGAAGGACAAGAGGCTCTCTTTGGTTGAGAACGCAAGTCGCCCGCCTCACGTCAATTCACAGAACACGGAAACCAATACAAGACCGTGTAATAAGTCCCCTCCCAACGTTTAATGTCACTCTCAATTCTTTCATTTGCGCGAGGGCGTGCCCATGTTCGTGTATTTAAAAGGAGGAGATGAATAGGAAGGTGGAATTCTGCCTCCATGTCCTATTTTGTTCCCTTCTTTACCTTAGAGAAAAGAACTTTTTCTCGTATTCTTTCGAGGCGAGTTGAAGGCATTGACGTGGTCCGTTTTGATTGAGAGTAAAAGGTTGTGTGGGTGTTTGTGAGGGATGAAAATGAAAGTCGAGAATTTTTTACTTACATGTTGATTTTTTTCCGTGAAACGAGTCCTTTTTTTCTTTTTTATATTTCTTCCTCCTATAACATTTGTCCCTCGTTTTTCCCTTTACCAAAATCCTCCCCTCAGTTCTCTTTTCTTCTCGCTCTCTGCTTTTCATGCCTTATATCCCCTCCTTTTTTACCCCACTTCTCTTTTATGTATTATTTCTTTTTGTTTTTCGCCGCCAGTCTTGGTCCGTGTACGTGCTTGATTGAGCCCGTGGTATTTGACACGCAACCCCCTCCCTCCTTTCCCTTTCATTGCGTCCTCTATATATATTTTTTCTTTTTCGAACATAAAAAGGGATTTCTCTTTTTCAAGGGGATCCCTTGACGAACGACCCCTCAAATGGAACCTTAGCATTCTCCCTAATCCCTCTTCATTTCCTCAGTCTTCTGTCTTTTACCCTTCCCGCTCCACGACCCGTCTCATCTGAGACCCATTCGCCTTTCTTGTCTCTTTTGTTTCACCTCACAACCCTTTTTTTCCTACGCTGCGTCTCATATATCTTTTATTGTCTTTTCCTCCATCATTCTTTTTTTTATCTCATTTTCCATGGTTTATTATGTTCCCGAGTTTCATCTGATTAGTGCTCGAGTGTTCTTTGCCTTTATTTTGGTCTCGCTTTGTATTGCTAGCCTATTTAAATGCCTACTTAATGCGCATCGCCCACAACTTGCGTAACGTTCAAATGAGCTTACGAGGGTTCGTTCGTGTATTTGTTTCATATTAGCTCTACTTACGGTGTGATTGCATTTCAAATGTAAAAAAAACGGTGCAGTGTGATAGATAGTGGAGCAATTTTGGTAAAAATTTAAATCTATTGGCGAATATTGACCTTATTATATATTCCAATATCAAGCGAGTTCGATGATACCGGAAATTCGGATATTGCGTCAAATTCTAACTACTTTCCTATGAATAGATCGTAAACCCTAAGAAAAGATTCAAAAGTGCATCTACTATGGTGCAATCTTTTAATCGACGGTTTTCATTCAGCAATATTTCGCTATTTGCGTGAATAAATAAGATTTTTAGCAGTTCGGTATTCTAATGAGGATGCACATTTATTATCACTCCGGATTCAATCTTATTATTTTGATTTAACAATTTTGTATTTCTCTTAGCCATTGAAATGAAACTAATGTACGTAAATACACGTTTTTCGTTCTATTACTTTTTCATCTCCACTTCTGCGATAAATATCTCTTACTTCGAGTAGCGCACGCTTCCGAGTGATAAACGCTTGCTGATTCCGTTTACATATTCTCTGGAGTGCCGCAGACGAGCAGCTGTTAACTCCCTGCTGACTCTTTCCCGGCGACCGGATCGGAAGAGTGGCTGCCGGCTTTTCATGGGAACGTATTTCAGCGGGGAAGTGGGACAAGCAAGCCCCGATCTGCTTGCCCTTGCGTCGTCCGTGGCACGGAACACACGATCTGTTTGTAACGCAAACAAACACCGCGCATGCATATGCAAGCGGCTGAGAGATGGGACGCAGTCGCGCTGGACTTGCACAAAAGGAAAAGTCATGCGTGTGCACCCGAATTGTGGTGGCTTTAATCGAACCCCGTGGCCTTCCGTGCTTTGCCGAACCGACGTGCTCGGAATTTTTTTTCTCCCTCCATTTCCATTCCCTTCTGGTTGCTTTCGATTCTCGGCTCTTTCCTGCTCCTCCACGAAAGCAGCCTGATGGTTAGAGCGTACAACGAGATACGATTGACTGGGAAATACTCCTGCCGTTGACCCATTGGTAACTTAAAATGTCATTTCCCTTGTTTACATTCCAGCAGATTTGATTGACTCGTGATGCGACCACGATGATCCCTTTTCCAGAAATACTGCCTATTCTTTAGCGAAAATGAATGCATTATCTGATATTTTTTTCAACATAGATCTTAGGAGATCGGTCAGCGATGTTATTTCGTCTTATCTTTCAATTCAAACTAATTTGATTAAACGTTTGACTGTTTCCGCATAATTGGTGTGGGCTGAAATTAATGTCATAGATATAATCTTGATGATGATTGCTCAGTCAATTCCAATGTTTTCATTTTATCTTTTGCCATGACAGGGCTCCTTACCAAATCATTGACCAACTGTACTTCGTTGGTCATTGGTATTTACACGATCATCCGTCAATCCTGTCGCCGTATGCCTTTCTTTTGATGCAGCAGTAATAGAACTTTTAAGTGGTGAACGCATCGCATATCTTTTGGATAAACGAGCTTAAATTAGCGCAGCCCTTGATGATGGAATGATGTATGCATGCATCAACCACTCCTGAAGACATGAATCTCGGTGTCACCAACTGAAATCCCCTCGTTCCCTTCAAATTAGTCTGGAAGTGGGAGTTTAACCTCGCCCCAAAGTATAACACGTCTCTGCATCTTGACCCTTTAACACGCACGCCTCCACTGGCCAATGAGATGCAGCCGTGATGCTGTGATGTTCAAGTCATACGAATTACGGGAGGCGCAGTCTTCATCGTTTTTACGATATGACACTCTACAGCGGCGATCCAGATTCGTGGAAGAGGAGGAGCCAACGTTGTTAGAGATCTTGTCATCCGTCAAATTATCTCACAATTAACTTGTTTACCGTTTCTCTCTGTCTTAGCGCCGTTGCTGTTCACACACTGATGAGGTGGAGAAAGGTACGGGTAGATAAACGCCTTGAAAAAGGAGCGAACTCATTCTACGTAAATACGAACCTACATCATCTTTTGCGTCATTCATATTTCTTCCGCCAGCGGAAATACTCGGGCCTATGCATGACATAGTCATTTTATAACCATCTCCCTTCCGTTATTCTGCTTGTGATCGTGTTTGCGCATAGTTTTTTTTTATCTTTTGCTCCAGTTTTATCGCCACAATCATGGGTGAAGTGCTCATGAGTATGGAATAATAACCGATGATAGTACATGCTTATAAGGAACAATAAGTTTGACGGAATCCATCGGATCGTGTATTTTCGGCTCAGCTTTCCAGTCCTTTCTCTTGATTTTAGTTTCTTAGTATTTCACTTTTCGTCTTGATTTTTTCTGTAGAATAATAGTCATTGATTTTTCTTTTAGTAAGTTGTTGGTCGAACTTATTTTTCCCGTTGTGCGGTCTTTGCCTTTTCTCCTAATTTTAATATAATATTTTTTCGTCAGCCAAAGTATGGCTAGCATCCCACTGAATTGGCTAAGTGTAATCCCCTTTCTCCTATTAACCTACGTACGACGAATTATACTCCATCTATCGTACTGCCGTCGTCATTGTGCATGCTTTTAATCATTAGGATACCTTTGGTAAGCTTGAGAACATATTAGGTACTGTCCAGAAATATCATTTATGTGTTAAGTACTTAGGCATTTGGTGCCCATGCGTTCCAGATGATGGAGCAACCGGCCAAAGCGAAAAATGCTGTTTTATGTCCAATTTGCGTTGTCATTCATGCGTAAAAACGCTTTTTTGTGACTCCTCAGGACTTTTTTCGTCGCGTTCCACGGCGTGGATTGGCTTTGCGAGTAACTTCAGGTCATGTGTGAAAATTTCGTTCGAGATTTTTTTTCCTCGACGCAGAAACGAGCGGAGATAAAGCCTAATTCTATTTATGAGTGTCGGAGCAGCGAAGGGGTGAGGGGGAGAGGAAACCCGTACGAGTCGCGAGTTCCCGAAAAAAGTGGTTCTTTGTCCACATAAATCGTTATCGGAGTCGATCTGGTGATCTTCGGGCGTCGTGAAAAAAAGCCCTCGCTATATGGCACCCTTGTTATTTTCCCGTGGCGCGCGTTCCAATGGGGACACGGTGGAGTTCGTTCTCCATGTCGTTCTTCATTATTTGCCGTGCCTCGTGTTTGCGTTATGTTCGCTTGTGATCGGGGCAAACACGCGTATCTCGAGATTCCGTGAATGCGTATTGTTGGGAACGTGTCTCTGCGTATCGCGCTCTTCTCCCGCTAGACAGCGCTGGTACCAGTTTGCGAGCGTGTCCCCGGAATTCTGGGAAGGCAGGCGCGGGAATAGAGAGAGAGAGAGGGAGGAAAAAAAACAGATGAACGTGTTAATGCGCATTCGAGTGAGATGGATGGGCAGATGAAATGCATAACGCGTGTTTGGTGAGTGTGCTAGCTCGACTGCCCCGCCGCCCTGGTTGTTTCACGTGGAAACACAACAGGCGGACAGGAATAAAATGATCAGCGGTGACGTCCGTGATCGTCCACCAGTGATAAAACCACGCTTTAATTTAGCCCCTCTTTTATTTTCCTCTCCTTTTTGAAAAAAAGACCAAATCTTCCTTTTTAATCATGAAAAAAGTATGGGTAATCTCATTAGGCAGTCGTGGAGATAAATGGAAACTTTATCACCTACTCAATTCAAGGGAAAGGTGAGGTTTTTCCAAGTATTTAAGGAATTTGAATTTGTTATTTTCACAGTCGATTGTTGACGTTGGAGATATTTTTGATATAAATTACTAGGTATTTCAATAGATTGATTACCTTAATGCTTCGCTCATTTCACTTAGCTTTCGAGAAGATAAATTGTTGAATTTCCGTGGTGTTTTTAGGTATTCATAAAATTTTCCCATTAAAACGTAGGTGCAACTGAATTCTTCTAGATCTCCAGAAAAAAATATTTGAGGGCTGTAAATCAACTGTCTTGTAATTGTGGAATAGTTATTTTATTAGTTTTCCCCATAATTTTTGTTGAAATGTTACATTTTAATTCTTAATATGATTTAAATTTATCTTGGAATTTTTATGGTGATTATGCTCGTAAATCATTCTTAAATGATGATGATGTTAGATATCTGTGGAAACGGTGGGAGAAAGGAAGCTTTTTCCTTAGGACGTGTTGGAGAATGGAAGCAAGGATCGGCCACTAAAAATCATGCAAACATCTTTATGATGACAATCATTTATTTTGATGGTGACCACAAATTAGGGATGTCGGTGCGAGATTGGGCCCCTTACCCTGGGAATTGCTTCCGGGAGATCCTACGGGACACGTTGTTTTACAATCTGCCGGACACAAATCATTGTACTAGCTGCTTGAGCCTCATCGCAGGTGCTTGATTACCGAATCGTTCTTGATCGTCATCTTTATTGTTGCAGACGCAACTTTTTCACCTGGCAATATATC
Organism: Ischnura elegans; assembly: GCF_921293095.1. Classification (NCBI taxonomy): domain Eukaryota; kingdom Metazoa; phylum Arthropoda; class Insecta; order Odonata; family Coenagrionidae; genus Ischnura; species Ischnura elegans. The sequence goes on along the minus strand of NC_060256.1, from coordinate 81,816,214 downwards.
ACGGCCCCGCTCTCCTAATTAGTATAAACTGGCATTTATAGACCTGCGTAGAGGCAAGAACATGGGGTCTAATTATGATCAGGAGTTGAGAGAGCATTGTGAGTGTCTCGAGTGGAAGGGGAGGAAGGATGAAAAAAAAATGAAGGGATTCCTTCAGCAGCCACCATGGACGATATCTCTGAAAACGGAGGCCATTAAAAATATCGTTACTCGAAGGGCTCGTGGATGGTTCACTATCGAGGGGATATCCAGTTGGATTTCGTGAAGAGGCAAGTTCTTCCGCGTGTTTTTGACGACCGCTATACTGCAGTATAAGCTTAAACAGTCCGGAGACGGGATTCTTCCGTCTCTTACGCCTCATTCTACGGCCATTTCACCATCCCGGTCGCCTCTAACATTTCCACTTCAGGTCCTCCTGATTGGGGGCAGTTTTATGACGGACTCCGGGACGGCCGTGGGGCAGGTGGGAGGAGGCAATGGGGTGATAAAGGAGAATGTTTGAAGGAGGAGTCAAGGAAATCGTATCGCTCTTCCCTCTCCCGTTTGGAGAGCAATCTGCGTCTACATAATACCTTGAGAGCCATCTCTAGGGTGTTTGGCAGGGGGTGATCAATCACCAGCATGTAGCATGCAATAGGATTCCCACATGCACACCACACGGCCCAAAAAACGCTACGCACAATAGCAAATTATGCCACCACATCCATACAAAGGCAAAAATTACCAACTATTCATTTAGGTGATATGCAAATAAACCTATTACACAAAAAATATGCTATAAGAAATAATAAGAAAATTCAGAAACATGCATTAAGGTATACCTACACAAGTTAGTAGGCTACACCAGGGGCGCAGCTAGGAATAAAGGCTATGTAGGTTTAGGCGCAGCTAATACTGGGTGTCTGGGGGTATAGCATACCCGCCATGGTAAGCGGGTGGTGCGGGGTCCCTCCTCCAGAAGAAAACTAAGATAAGTGGTTCAAAATGGTGAGTTTTACGGCATTCTGAGAGATATTTTATTAATCCTTACACTATTCTATAAGTAATATTAATCCAATTAAGTAAAATAGTTTAGACTCAAAAATTTCTCTAAGCTCTGGGGGGGGGGAGGGTTTATCCCCCAAACCCCCCCCCCCCTCGCTGCGCCACTGGGCTACACTACAAGTCATCTTAACTATTTGTGAGTCCTAACGCTGCCGTTACAGTCTCTTATTGATCGTGGAAAAAACGACATTCTGAATCTATCTGTTCTACAGTCTATCTCTCTTATTTTATTTATATGATTTGATCTAGCGTAGTGTCTTGGCGTTCGTAAGGTAAGCAATGTTGTGGTCGACTTCTCCGACGGGCCATTTGCACTCAACCGATCACCAAAAACTTCCCACCCCGCTCGTACACAACCTACTCCCTTCATGTGGTCCACCTCAAGTTTGACCCTTCGAAATCCGTTAACTCCCATTCCCTCCCATCCTCCTACTTTGTCATCCTACTCGAATCCGGCAATAAACCCGCGTCGTTACGTATGAGTGGCGAAAAAAAAGAAACGCGATATTCTTGAGTGGTATTTCTCTTTTCGCTCCGGCTTATATTTTTTTTCACGATCGTAGCATGCATGGAGAGGATATCTCATCCCACTTCATCCGCCTTATGGTTCAAAGTCAGCTGGCTCTCCTTAGCCTCGCCTTTTATTGGCAAGCCGAAAAAAAACTGCGAGAGTTGAGATCCTCTTTCATTGCAGTCTTACTGACCACTGAGGAAATTTGTATGGAGCGTCTTGTTTCCTGGGTTTCCTATCTTTTTATCAACGCGGCTGGTCTGTGTCAGTCTGCCAGTATATTACCCCCATAATAGGACCCTTGATGAGGATTTAAAAAATGCCGCTTTCTACGGTCTTGCATTATTTTTTTAGATTGCGTGGTTCTATCGCAATCTTTTTCCCGCGTCACAACTCCTAATTGACGCTTTCGAATGTAAGAACGGGATTATTAGATCTTTTTTGCATTGCCGTATATTAAAATTGAAATTTTCGGCTATTTTCCGGCGAAAAGCTTTATTTTTTAGTGTCTCATCGTCTTACTACCGAGTTCATTTGCTTGACATATCCTTTTTCAAGTTTCAGACCTGCTATTATGCGAGATCAGTCGTCTTGCTATCCTGCTACTCAGTTGAAATGCTTCGATAAATAAATATCCTATACATGAAATTTTTTGTTACTCAGGAGGAATAAATGCACATTAGAAATATGAATTCATACCTTTACCTTATGCAAAATGAGTAATTCAACTCGAAGGTTAGTTTGAGTAGAGCTCATCCAAGACTAAGCCACAGGTGCATTAATATTACGCATTAAATGAAGGGGGACTTTCTATCCCTAGGCCACCTTAGCCAAGCGCTCTATCGACTAGGTTACCATGTTCTCCATCTTTCTCTATAGGTATCGTGAATATAAAAAAACATGTTTTCTGACTCAATATACAGGCCTGAAACGAAATACAACTAAGAGTCCAACTACTTCCTGCTGTTAAAAATATGCCATGATTGCATCGAACTTGATACAAACGAAGTTTCACCTCTCCTATCGTCTAGATGGGTCAGACGAAAAACATTGGTGTGGAGCGAAATTTATCCAAAAACCCTGATTCTATCTTAAACTGGTAATCCTAATCATATTGTACGACCTTAGTACTTAAGTAAATAAAAGATCGTAGACCTTTTCCACAACATTTTTTACTGTGTACAACGCGTCTCGGCTCACAGAACCATCATCTGGTGCAAGACCTGGTCATGATGCCGAAACGCGTTGTACCTACGCAGTAAAAAATTTTGTGGAAAAGTGCTACGATGTTTTATTTATTTAAATATGTCTAATTTCAACCAATTAAAGCCTGAATCTGTTGAACTTATTAGCACTTAAGTTTGCGTATTTTAAAATCGCTTTCACCGCTGTTCTTTATTTTATGACCGTCTTATGTTGGCATTGAAATCTATTCCATCCCGCAGTTTGCTTAGCCGTACCAGCTTTGCGAAAATGCTCCTAGGATACCCCCTGAAAATAAAGAAGTGGAAAGCTTGTCTCAGCGAACACTCATCCTCGCTTTGGAGAAATATCCCATTTCCATTGCATCTCTCTGCTCATGTAAATAAAATATATGACGAGGGCCGTAAATCTTTCTGAAAGTGGCCTGTGGTTCGGGCGTCTCACCTTAACACAGACAGCGAGCCAAGCCTTACTCACACCCCTTGTCTCGCGGACCACTCTTGGGGGCAGTATTGGCCCGAAAACACCTTTATGGCGACCAGCGCTCGGGTACAATAGGCTGGAGGTGGTATGGAAGCGCTGCGTTGGGAAGAACATGGGAGTTTTAAACGGGAAAAGGAAGAGAAGGGTCTTGGGCGGATGGCTACGAATTTTCCTCAGTTTCTTCTTCTCCTGTACTTCCAGGAACTGTAAAAACTCAACTCTACTCTCGCATGTAACATTGTGAAGCGTTGTCGCCTTCCTTTGTCTTAAGCCTCGAGGAAGTCCAATGCTTTTTTTTACAAATCGACGCGCGATGGTGACACAACCTGCGCGAGTTTTTCTTCTTCTTCTTCTTAAGCGGGTCCTTTTGTGCATGTATTTTTTCCACGTTAACATTTCCGAACCTTGTCCGTTTCCTTCCCCGTCACCGTCATGGTTAACACGTGATATCCTTCCGTGGCCATCCGCCGGCAATTTGGTCTTCATTGTCTTCCACCGATTCGTTCTCATTCGTACCTCCGGACTCTTAATTGCCGTGAGTGTTTTTTTATCTCAATTACGAAGCGTGAGGAAATTTTTTTTTAGGAAGAATGAGTTTTTTTAACGCGCGGGTTTTTTTTAACACGTATTCCTACACCGTCATCACCATAGAATAATGCATTTAAACATCTATAAATGGAAAATTTGATGATTTAAATGCATACTCCTCAAAACCATGTTTAGCCTCAAATCCTATATTTTCCAGGTTAGCGGTTTCGAAAAAAAAGTTTTGACGTATTTAGTAAGCATTCAAAGTACTAGTTTAGGAATTTGAAAACATAACACATTATTTATTCCCATCGTGAAATATTTATCCATTGCTTTGTAGGCTTCAATGCTAAATTTACATCGTAAAAATGAAATATTCTCAATATTTTCCCTTGATAGTGGCATGCACCCCATTGTTTTCGATGTAATTTTAAATGGAAAACTTATTTGTTTGCTCGTCTATTTATATCGTAGCCTCTTTGCATGAAAGACACCCAGTGGAACGTTGTTTGTTGAAGGCATGCTTTTGGTATTCCTTGAAATATGACTTACAACACGAGTCCCGTCCCGTCACCCTAAAACGAGGAGTATGGCAGTCGCTCTTGTCTGGAATTCACCTTGTAAAACTCCTTCTCCCCCTCCCCCTACACCCTTCGCCATGGAGTAGGTCCTAGTCCACGAATTCTAGGTAATATCTAGTAGGTACCTCCTCGCCTCTTAAAGATCTAATGAATACGGCCGGGAGGTTTAAGAAAGAGGGGAAGAATGTGTTTTGGAGGGACTTGCGAGAGCTTTGACCGTTGCCTCGCCCTTCCCACACCGCTGCTTACTTGTCCCTCCTCATCCCCGCCCACGAAAACCAAACTTGAGGGACAATCGTAAAAGGCCCCCGGACAAACGCGTGAATGCCCCTTTCCCAGCGGGGGTTGCACCACCCCCCCACCCGCCCCCTATGCCCGTTTCTTCCCTCCCCCAGGGCCGTCCTCGGGGCTGCGTGGGAGGACGCAGGATGAGGCGTTATTTTTTTTTCAGGCGAGGGGTCTTGTCAAAGTGGTATTGTCCATCCCTCGTTCTTCGTCCTCCATAGCATAACCCCACCTCCAGTCTTTTTTCTTCTACTCTCACAGGTCAGTCGGAAGGATATCTCCCGGCTAGTACTAAAGTATTCGTTTGAATTGGTTTTATGATTAATTTTATTAATAAATAACTGAAGCCCGGCCGTGGAAAAGCGGTAAAAGTCCTAGAGCATTCATACAATTGGCTGCCTCAAATTGAAGGGTGGTTTACATAGATGAGAGTAGAACTCGTTAAATAGGTTTTATTTAATAGCAGCAACCTAGCTATGGAGGACCTACGGCGTATCAGAGCATTCATCCACGCACAAGACATAGCCGCCAGTTACACACATTGGAGGTGGGTTCTTTCTCTCCGATACAATATTTTTTATTACTCTACAGTTATTTCGTGTGGTTTGTTGATTTCCTGAGGCATATTCTCGTTTTGGGATCTCCTATGCTTCTATTTTATCATGTGTTTAAGCAATTGAGGAACTTGAAGTACTGCATACCTGATTTAAGACACTGAAATTTTGTTATATCTTTCTATGTGGCCATTGGATAATATTTTATCAAGTCCACTAACTCCCTACCCATAGCCTCTGGGTGCATATCACAAGCTGTGATATTCTTCTCTCGTGTTATCTTAGACTTTGTGGCAATAAAAGGGGATATTACTCTCAAATAATATTGCATTCCTATGCAAAAATGATCGCGCTGGCATATTTTAAAAAAATTCCTGGTCGTTCAAAATTTCATGCTGCAACATTTATGATATCACTCTAAATTGTTCCCTGAAGTCCACTTTCTGAATGACCAGCGATGAACCAGGGGCATTTTCCTGTTATCTGTCTTGTTTAGATTATGAGAGGTTTTCCTGCAGCTTCAGATATTTGATCAACGTTTTTAAATCTAATATTTTCATATGTTGCCACCTCCATAGCCAATCAAGGGTCGCAACAACTTCTTTGCAAGTTTTCATAATGTTTGGTTGTGAATGTCAACTGGGTGGATATATTTCTTTCAGTCTTAATCCTGTCAGAAAAAATATTGCATGAATCTTTTATTTTGATTCATTGAAAGATGCTCATATGGGCTGCGCATAACTGCCGTGAATAGCCTGATGTCATATTTCGGTTTTAATTGTAGGTGTAACATAATATTTAAGTATGTGCGCAAATTAATTTTCCCCACCGCCTTAACTACTTAATGAGGCTAAATACTCTATCTTATTGCTTGAAGACGATGCTGTATTCTCTCAAATCCGTCACCATTGCATCATGCGCTGCATTCAATTCGTGATAATCCTTGCTCGCTGAGCGGATTTTCCTCTTTCCTCTGTTGGATACGTCAACATTCACGGTTAGTAGGACGCTGAAGGTCCCATTTAAAAGTAAAATGAATGGATTCTTCCATGAAGTCCTCCACGCGTTTTCGTGCACAATGGTGGGACTTAAACACTTCTCTCTAGAAAGAATCCGTAGTCGGCCACACGGAAAGAGAAGGCGATGCATTCCTCCAAGGCTTGTCTCCTGTGAAGACGACCTCGGTACCTTATGGGATTCACTGTCCGGTCGAGGAAGGGTAGGGTGTCCTAGGAAAGGCACACCCCTTACGGGCAGGGCAGGGTAGACCGTATAGGACAAGTCAGAAAGTCTCTCTCAGCGTGGGAGAACCGAAAAGAGTCGCGGCATGTTAATGGCTGATGGTTTTTCTGACTGGGTTATGGGATTTCGTGAAAGAGGGCTTGCGAAATTGAAAGACACGAATAGAGAATGGGGAAGAAAGACCCGAAGCAGAGAGGGGGTAGGTCGAGGGCTCAGAGAAAGGGTGGTCAGCGAGTATTTGTCTCACCTCGGCTAAGAAAGAGCGGGTTTGGGAAGGAAAAAAGTCGTCTGTTAACCTCGGATGCGGTCATGACTTTCAAGGGTCCACTAAGACAACATAGCTTGAAAAAAATTAAGGGTTTTTGGGGATCGTGGCAAGGAGGTCAATGAGTTTAAGATTTACGGCGCAAATAGACCCTGTTTTTTTGTGTGAAAAGGACCTTGTGTAAAGCATTTGCGGCAACAAAAGGTTGGGTAGTTTTTAAGGGTCTTGACTGTCATATTTTCTCCCTATGCCCTAATTCTAAAGGGTTATATTGCATCCCATTCATTCGGGGTAAGGCGCTGAGGGTTTAAAGGTTGTTCGAATTTTCACGCCTCTCCTCGTACCGAGTAGGGTGCCTCTAGTGAATTAGGGTATTTTTCCAAAGGGTTAACAGTGGCAGGTTCGCTATCTGGGCATCGCTCCTTAGTTTTACGGTCTGTATACTTGTTCACTAATTTGGTGGAACGATTAATGCTGGCCACAGAATCATATTACTCTAGCAGGCATAGAGTTATTATAATAGGGATTTTTCATCGTGTTTGTATTGCCCGAGAAATTGATAATGTTTTATGATTGTGTGGAGGAGAATTCATATAACTCTATCAAGAGCATTATGGATTTGCTAAATCTCGCCATCGATTTACCTATTGGCTCTTTATCGTAGTTTTCTTATTAATTCATATGTAATTCAATCCATTTATTTTCCATGAAACGAACTGGATGAAGATGCGACTTCATAACACTATTTTAAATGAAATTACTCGGTTGAATTTTTTGTTTTAAATTCGATTCCTGCTCAGCGGGTAGCTGAAGAGAAATATATTGTTTAGGGTGAGATGTCAATTGTTACAATAGACCGTATTCAACATAAAAATAAGTAAAGATTGTGAAATTCAATGATAGCCGATCTTCTTTCACCCTGTTTGAATAAAAACCATGATAGTGGTGACAGCATTTCAAAATCGAGTTGTTTGCCAGTATTTCCCACCCATGGCATAAAAAGTAATTGCTGACTGTTTACGTGCGTGTTTTATTGTCAGCAGTGATAGTATTTATAGGTTTGGCATGCTATTTTGCCCTCCCGTAAAATTGTTCTTTGGTAGGGTTCCATTGGCCCTCAGGAATTTTCGTGGTGGACGCAAAGCATTGCGAAATTGTACCGAACCTCGAGCTAAACATTTAGCCGTAGGCTCGTACTAGCGGCTGTAAGGGGGAAAGACATGTCCATTTCGTAGAATATATCCGAAGACCATAGTGTACAGCGATGGAGAAGTCGTCTTATTGCTCCTGTGGGACTAGTAAGGGGGGGGGGACGTGCTGGACTCTCTCTAGGGAATTCGAAGGGCCGGCCGCGTGGAGCAGGCAGTTCTTATGACGGGTGAATTTTGAAGGGCCCTTGGAAGCAGGGGGTTCCTCCGTCCCTTTCCCTGCCCGCACATGTCCTAAGGGTTCTTCTCCACCGAGAAGGAGACGTTTTTACGACCGCCGCTCAGCGCATCCGAATGTGGTATCGTTCCTAGGAACTTCGCCTCGTGTCGCCCCTGGAGTTTGCTTCATTTCACGGGACAATCGACGTCCTAACCTACGTAGCGCGCGGATAATCCTCGTTTAATTATATCCCCTTCTTTTCCCCTGCCAAGGTTGTCTGACCCGATGTCGTAATTCCTTCTCTCGAGGTCTTAGCAAATCTCGCGACGCATTTTAGAAGTCTTTTAAACGCCAATGACTTTATCTACTGTACAATTTTAAATAGAAGATTTTGCCGATATATTACCACGTGTTCTAATGGATCCGCTTTGTATTCGGGGATCATTTCAGTAAGGATCCTTATTTCTTAATTAAATTAATTAATTTCATGCATTCCTATGCGCGATTATTTCAGTAAGGCTTCTTATTTCTTCATTAGATTACCTAATTAATTACACACATTTCTTTGTGTGATTACTTATAATTTTTCCTCGCACTTATGAAATACTTCTGTGCAAGTTTGAATAATTAATTCATCCTTGAAATTTTTTCGCGTAGAGAAAAGAGGACGTATCATCTACATAAAGTGGAGCATAGGCAGTCGATCTTTTTATGAAGAAGGATTTTTTAAAATGCCTTTTCTTAGTGCTCTTCGTCGATTGAATGAGCCTGCATTTGCTTCCTTTCTGCAGTCTTCTGTTATCTTTTCAGACGTTGTAGTGATAACGGATGAGCTTGTCGGAATGCAGCACGGCTGTTTGAGTGGGCCTAATAGTCGTAGTGTTCAAACCTCTTCTCCGTAGTGAAGGCGGCCGCTGATGCAGGTCGCAGTCTGTGGGGATCTCCATGGCTCGGATTAACCCTGTAAAAGCGTGGTCCGGTGGAGAGAGGAAGGGGGAGGAAGCTAAAAAGGGAATTCTTTCCCCATAGCGGTCAAGGGAAATGTGATTTATCTTCGTGGGTGTTCCACTTTCATCCCCAGCGAGTCCCATGCGATTTTTCCATCGCTCCCACCCAACCAGTCTCCATCTCTCGATAGAATTACGAACCTTCCTCCTCCACTTCGTTCCACTCCTGCAGTCCCTCAGTCCTTTTCCAGGAAAAATCTTCCGAAGGCGGAATGGGATTATTGTCAGCCAGCCTTAATTTCGCGTCCAGCGTTGCGGTAACCGCCGGAGCTGCGCACTCTCTCGGACAGTTCTCAAACCGATTCAACCTCCACCCCCATTTGACTCTCTTCCCATTTGTCCCTATTCTCCGTTCTTTTCCGTGACGGTGGGGGGTCGCATTTGACCGTCCAATTCTCCTCTCCAGTCGGATTCCTCCATTTTTAATGACGTGGGAGGTCTCCATCTATTTCTTTCTTTTCGGAGCCTCGGCGCGCGAACCGTGAATTCTTCCGTCGACAATGGATTCGGATAAGGTGAGGGAGTTACGCATCGGGTTGAAATGACGAAGATTGGGTCGGTCCGTTTAGATAAATGGTAGGGTTAACGAGGTTCGTGCATCTCTCGCAACCCTCAACCACCCTGACACATTCATGCCTCCGTTCCCGAAGACCGAGTTTCACTGGGCTAAAAAGCATCAAACGATCTAATCCATCTGAAGGTTTCCGATTTTGAAATCAATACTATTCAAGCAGCCATCTTAAAATACGCAGTTTTTATCGGTACTACCTACTGGTATCGGCGCAGTGACGCCAATACTAGCGATAACGGGTAAAATTCATTGGATTGAATCATAGTTGCTTTTATCATTACTTTACCCCTATCTTATTCTTTCCCCTTGTCAGCATGGAAACTTTTCTTCCATTTTTTTCACTTTCTATCATCGAGCATTTAATTAGGTTTTGATTTTTTAAAATACCGTTTCCAACATCATATCCGTTCCATGAAATGAGTGAATCCGTTTTGTTCCTCCTTGTATATGAAGCCACATGAACCCCATAGTTTTTTTTCCTACGCTCCGTAAGCACTTGCCGTACATAGACACTTAATAAGTGTCCTTTTTGTCAACTGACTTATTGAATAACTGTCAATGTAAATTGAAAATACACTGTGCAGTGTATTTTCAATTTCATTTAAGTGAAGACCACCAGAATATTTCCATTTCACTTACTGATTTTTTTTAATTTTATTTACATTTTTCTTCTCATGTTAGCATGAGGGAAAGTATGACGTCCCTGGAAGAGTTTGATATAGAAATCATGGTCCATAGTGTATGAAGCTGCACCCAGTTTCCTAAGGTGTTCTGTGTACCCATCCTTCGCCATTCTCCCGAAATCTTCTGCTTGTATCATATCCTTGAGATGTACTCACTGCATGATTTTGCTTTCTCCTTAGTGATGTTGTCTTGTATTTCCTCTCTCTCTTTCATCTCTTTTGATTGTTTGGGTGATGATTGTGTCTTTTTTGCGTGGATATCACTGTTTGCTAATCCATTTCTTCATTTTTATTCGCAGGTGAGTACTGATTCGTCACGATTATTGAGGAGTTGTCAACCGTACGATCTCACAGAGAGGAGAGTTGATGTTTCTGATATTGTGAGTACATAAGTTTTTCAGGGGTTCCATGAAATTATTTAGTTCTGAATCAAATTTTCAATTGGGGCTGCGGGTTAAGTGTTATATATCTCCATTTACGCGCCGTAATAACAATTATGCTTATAGTAATGCTATTTTTGGTTGAATTTATTCTCCTTTTGCCTATTTGATTTCGGGAGTGTGAGTTATCCACCTATTTCAATCCCTTAATGAGATCTCTATGGTCTGCAGGTGTGAAGAATTCATGTACACATATGGTGATTTCAAATTTTAGAATTACTTCCACTAACTACGGCGAAATATTGTTTACTATCGATGGGTGCTATTTAATTTCTGTATTGAAAGGTATTATGAGGACATGACTCATTTTAGATGTGCATGATTACTTTATTCGACGAATGAGATAGAGTAGCTGATAGGAATCGACTTTATTATGTCATCTGCATAATACCCTGAGAGCCATCTCCAGAGTGTTTGGCAGGGGGCGATCAATCACCGGCATTCAAGAGGATTCCCACATGAACACCACACGTGCATAAAAATGGTATGCATTACTGACAAATTATACTTCCATATTCATGCAAAGACAAAAATTACCATCTACTCTTGAAGGAAATCTGCCGATAAAGCTAGAAGACACTAAACATGGTGTTAGAAACACTTTCAATTTTAATGAAATAAATTCGATTCCCTCTTAACTTAAACATGGGTAGATTTTCGATGGCTGGTGTTAATCGGTTGTTTTAATTTTTGGGACTCAATGGCTTCCTGGAATATAACAGTAGCATGTGTTCTTGAACTCCGGCTGCCCTTACGCTTGGTAGATTGTGACAAAGTAACAATTTTCGTGCGTAAAAATCGATGGAACAGAGTATTGAAATTTTGAAGATGCTGGAAAGGTGAAGAATAGATGTTTGGGCGAAGGTCGGTGTTTGTAGCGGGGGAGTCAGTCAGCTGATGCGCGCGAGAACCCTTCCCCTCATCCGCAGTCGCTCTTAAAGGCAACGCACGAGCTGTCAAAGGATGACGGATTGCCTCCCAGCGATAAGGAGAGAGGCAACTTACGAGAGGAGATCGTGTGCATTCGTGAAGGCCCCAAAGATAGCCAAGGGAGCCGGAATTCGGTATGCGCGGACCGATATAAGTTGATCGTCGTAGGTGTCTGCGGTCCATGCGTGCGGTATAATGATAAAAATAGGATTATTCGGGGGGATGGGGGTTTTAGTTAATCGGAAGCGTCATCGGTTGAAGTGATTGAAAGCATGCATGATGTAATCGATTATTTGAATCGAGGAATTCGACGGTGATTTCCAATTTTAGAATTACATCGGTTGCCTAACATGTTTTATTAAAGATGATTGCAATCGATTTTCGATGTGGAAAGGTTTTAGGGGGCTGTGAATACTCAACTTGGTAACATAATTCGACGGATGCCATTGAGTTTCTGGTAGAAATTGACTATTTTTTCGATTTTCGGTTAACTTTGGCATGGAAAGATTGTCGATGTGTATAATTGATCGATTTCTGTTGATGTTTTGGATAGAAAGACTGGCGAGAATTTTACAGAAGCAGTACAGCTTGAACTCAGGCTGCCATATGTAAGGAATACGAAGTACAAACAAGAAATGTCAACGACATGTGATTGACTATTATTGAAAATCAACTATCATGAGCAATGGACAAGTCACAGCAGCCGGCAATGAGCGAAAACCGAAAGGTATTCACGATTATATAGATTCTGTGAACCCGTTTATTTTCAATTCGATTTTTCTACACTCTTAATAGGAACAGTCGTCAATCGATATCTCATTCAAAGGAAACTAATAGTTAGAATCACCCTACGAAAAATATTCGTGTCGAGCACCGGAGCCTTGATGAGCGCGCAACTCTTGCTTTGCTCATGGACCGAATTCGAGGGTGACGTCACTGAAGGCGCTCCGTGCCACCCGCTGGGCCGACCATAATTCTCCTTCCTTGTTAAGAAAGACTTATCCCCCCCACATCTCCAAGCTCCGCGATTCCACACAATGATTCCATTCCTCGAAAGACATGAACTCATCTTCAGAGGGGAAGAAAAAATAGGAGTCTCCCTCTGCGCCAGCATCTAACGCCGATCGCTTCATACCTTGTATCTTGCGCACCCTCAAAAATCCTTCGACAACTAAAAATGCTGACAATAATAATGAGAAAAACTTAAACAAATATATTTGAAATAATTATAATAAATTGGCAAAATTAATCTTTATTATTATTACTACTATCTTCATTATGTTCTTCCTTGTATCGTTTCCTCCGGTTGGATTCATTAAATAATTTCCTTCCATTATTTCGTCTATTAATGTAATTAATTAATTAAAGTAATTACGTGTTTACAGTTTCCTATACGGCCTACCCGTAATTTCTCGAACGAAATTATTTCATCTGCCAAGAATCGGATATTTTAATGAATGATCAAGAATGACACTTATGCTAGTGCTGAAACGACTATTTGCTTTTACAATATGATTGAAGATTGAAATCAGATATTGTACTTTATTGGGTAAATTTCCATCATATTTGGGTATTACTTTTGTGCTCACTCCTTTTCCTGTTATGCTTTGCTCTATCAATGTCCTGTTCATAGTAGAATTTGAAGACCTATATGGCCTAACCATAAATTATCGTGCGAAGTTATTTCGCCTTCCTAGATTTGGATATTTTGATGGATGATTAAGAATGACACTGAATGTCGAAACCACGATGTTTTCACTTAATGTCTCCAGTACGCAATCAGTTATCGTACTTAATGAGATGTCGTTAAATGCCGCCCATCAAATTCCAATGGTTTTGGTCTGAGTTTACTTGCCGTACACACCTGCCCATGAGTCTTTACGGATTGGGAAGTTGTTAGGATTGAGTTTTTTCCAGCATCCCCAATCTCCCGATGAGATCTCGATGATGTGCAGGTTTTGAAGCGTTTGCCCTTCCATCCTTGAGAATGCCCCCGGCTTTGTCCCCCGGGGCAAGGGGGCGGTGGAGGGCGGGATGAATCCGCGGGGTTCATGTCCCGCCGTATCTTCACATGTTCCTCTCCTTTCGTTTTCTTCTTTCGTTGTGTCTGTGGTCTCTCGCAATGGTTTTCTTGGTCGCCTTGCGGTCAGTCATCTGTTTCGCCGTCTGTCAGATCGCACTGTGGTGTCTCTCGGATTGATTGTAAAGAAAAAAATTGGTCGCGGAGGAGATGGGTGTTATTCTACTCCGTGGCCAGCTTGTTCTTAGAGTTTCGTGAGAAGGCTGTGGATAGACAGAAAATTTCGCACTCAGTTCAAAGCAGTCAGATGTGTTGATACAGTTTATTTGTGTGGCAGTAGTAGTGCGTAAGTTTTTATTTATTCATTTTCGGGATTAAAAAGAGGGAAATTGAAGGCAATATTCATTGGCTTGATGGACAAGTATATTTTTAATTCAAGGAGGGGATGTTTTATTCACATTTTTGATATTTAATATGGATTCAATACATAAAAATTTTCCAATTTAATTCAATGCCTCGGAGCTGTTGCAAGCTTAACGTGCAAGAACATTTGTCCGATATTTTCACATTCCGAAAGAAAACAAGGATTTGAAGCGGAAGAACTTCCAAGGAAATAAGATGCAATGTGATAAATAAATCATCTTTTTATGGTTAGTTCAGATGTGAATGATAGAAATAATGGATGTACTTTCGTAGGCGTATACGATTGTTCGCATATTTGACGCTTTTTATCGTGTATAATTACCTAGAGGCTGCTATTTAGACTCATAAGAGAATAACATTGTGGATTCAGATCAGGTTTACATTTACTGGCGTAAAAAAAATCTTTCATAATTGCTCCTGCAGGATAGTTTCGAACGCAACCCGATGCTTGAACGAAACCAATGATTTATTACCGATTAAAAGATTATTATGTCTGATTTTAATTGCTATGGATTTATCTGGTTCTATTCACTAGAGGATATAATCCATCTTATAAGGTGCCATTCCAGCAGCTCGGTGTCATGAATTAATTCCACGTTGCCATATTGCATCTGTTGAAACCAATTAAGTGCATCGACTTTTGAGAAGAAATGTGGTGATCGCCATTAATCTCTCTTTTTTTACGATTCCCCTCTAAATATGTTCTAGAAAATGAAGTGTTATCTACCCGTGGGTCAGCACATAATCAATCCCACGCGGGTGAGGAAGTGGTGGGGAAATTTATGAATACGCGTCTGTGTAAATCAAGGAACAGCTGGCGCGCTGCCACGTTTATCATCGCAGAATGCAACTTTTTCCAAACAAGCGTTTGCTAATAGATTTCAATGGGTCAATGATCATCTTGAGGAGAACTTTGTCCGGATTCCAGTGGCATTGCTGGTGCAGATTGCGCGTTCAAATGTCCCGAGACTCTCGTCTAGTGATTATGAAAACGGCCGGAAAACACGTAAAATATCTGTACCTGTCTCTAAAATGAAGAAAGTTGTGGTATTCTTACGTAGATTTGATTGTGAGGAGCAGTTTTAATTCTTCTGCAGTTGATTACTGTAGTAGCGGAGTTATCACACTTTATCCCATGGTTTTGAGTTTGAGACCCGCCCGAGCCATTCTTGACTGAAATCTAGGGTAATTGTGACCCGAAGGCTTATCTGGATCATCATTATAATATGGGAAGGAAATAAATCAAATCCAAGAATACTCTTTTCGAAGCTCCATATTGCCATCAAGTTCATTTACGAGGTAAAATATTATTGAATAGGCCATAAAAATAGTTTTACTCGGAATTTTGGCTGGTATAAAAACATTTTTGTGGTTGCTTGTTTTTATATTGTCGTCCTCAGAGCATCTCAATCTAAAAAGTTAGTGTTTATCCGATATCGAATGTATCCCCTGACCTTGTGAAACTCGTTTGAAAGCATTGAAACATTTTACCTCACCCCTTTGGATTATCCTAAAGTGAGCGATATCGTCTCTAATAGACATGTGCACACATGTCGAATTAGGAAGTCAGAATATGACCCAAACTCGCGAAGTGTTTAAGTTGCTTTTTCATTGCGATTCTTCCCCGAATGTCTCTCTGAGCCCATCACGTCTCCTCGAAGTCAATTCGTGCGTTCAGCCAGCCGTGCTCTCCACGCCCATATCTGCCCTACCATCCGTTCTTACTTTCCCTGCCACTCCCCCGACCGTTTCTCCATCTCTCCGTGGTATGGCGAGCCATTGCCTCTCTTCCCTGATCTTTTTCCGCTCGTAGTCCCACACGCGATGCCTCACGCACGCATACGCTCGTGTCTTCGACTCAACCTTGCCCCCACCCCACTCCCACTTTAGCAGGGCGGTAGATACCACGCGTAGGAAACTATTTTTTGTGTCTAGAGTACCTAAGAATGGGAGGTTGCCATTATTGTTAGGTACATGCGCTTAACCAGATAATGATGCATACTCACTCATCTGAAAGTGGTTTAGATATGTGAAGGTAGAGATCGACTTTGATTTAGATACAAGGTGCGTAGCAAGGTTTTCGGGTTGACCTCCGCGTCGATTCATCTTCATAACGAATGTTTCGCCGGCGATGCAGCTGGCATCTTCAGTTTCGGAGTGTTTGATGCAGGTTTTTGCCCGTCTAATATCTGCCTTGGTTTTGGCTTAGTGCGCTGATAGGTCCGTTTGGGTAAGAGTCTCTTCCAGGCTCTTGAGAGCGAATAGCTATCCTCCCTGTTGAACTTGAATGTGGATATTTTCGCTATTTCCATAGCCTCTCTTATGAGTAGGGGAAAGTAATGCTTCTCTTTAGCGATGATTTTTGCATTTTCAAAGTCCACATTGTGTGTTGGTCCTTCCCATACGTGCTCGACGATAGCCGAAACTATCTTGGTGGACTTTAGGTGTCTTTGCATTCTGCATTTCATGGCTCTTGATGTTTGGCCAATGTATGAGTCTCCGAAAGAGCACTTAACTTCGTATATTTCGCTTTTGATATTCATGGGCACGCGGTCCTTGGCCTTGCATAGGAGGTTGGATATCTTCGTGGCACGGATAAAACGCAACAAGAATAGATCAAAATAACATCAAAATTCACTTATGGTATAAGAACGGCTTGGGAAACGATAAGGGAGAGAGAGAGAGAAAATCCGAACGGATACCATATATTCAAGGTTTATTCGTACTGTAGGTACCCATTTCTTTCCCTGGGTCACCTGGTGCTTCGATGATTTCTGTTTTGGAGGCTTAACCCAGGAAATGAACCTGAGACCCTTCGGTTAGAAGCCAAGAGCCCCAATCACTGCGCCACCCCGGTACCATAGTTATTCGGTCAGAATTGAAATAAACACACGAGTTGTATCACCGATTTTAATCGAAAGTTTCATTTGTGGAGACGGCATTACATTTGGCGGGGAGAAAAGTTAGGAATAATACCAAGATTGTTAAAAAGGCAAAGCGCAAAAAAAAAAGAAGTCACGGAAAACGACGGCGTAGCACATTTTAAGCCTTTATTTGCTAGAAGTATCAAGGTTTCTACATCTGCGTCTACATAATACCCTGCGAGCCACCTCAAGCGTGTTTGGCAGGGGGTGACAGGGGGTGGGGGTGCTTGAAGATTAATAAGAGATATATATACATGGAAACATCTTTGAGCATCAAATATTTGAAATACAGGAATTGCACCCATCATTTCAATTTTAGTACGCATGCTATCATGGAAAGAAGGAAAAAATATTGATAACGGATGAGGCTTCAATTGATTTATGGTTCTTTTTTCTTGTTGGTTAGGAAATAGCCGATACATATATCTCTTATTGCGCACATACACACACAGTACCCAACAAAAACTACCCTAACATCTTTGCATTCCCACTCACACCACGTCTTCTAAAAAAAACCTCGCTTCCGTCGGCATTTTTTTTCTTGTGGAGGCCTTAACTCACCCTTCCATCCTTGGCTGCCCTAGGGAATTCGACCTAAACCCTGGGCACACTCGACTCCCCCCTCCGCTGTTTCCTTTTGGGCCTCCCAACCCATCGAATATTAACGCACAGTGCCTCCCTTGCACCGGTTACGTACTCCCTAAAAACCACTCCTCTTTCTCCAACGCTCTCGCAACAGCATGTGCCACGGAAGAAATTCCAACGCCTTTTTTCCTAAAATAAGGGAAATCATCCAATTCGATTTTTTTTCCAAAAACGCGCCGATAGTAGAGCGTCCCTCTTTTATTTTTCTCCCTCGTATTTTCTTCTCCTCTCCATCTTGGCAGCACCGCTGCGCCCCTAACGGAAAATATGCGATGGTTTCTGTATTTTTCTCTCCACACGAAGGGTGTTATCTCCTCGAGTTCACTGGCTACCATGTAGAGAGGATTCCAACTGAAACTTTCTTTCCTTGTATGGATTCTTGATCACCAAAGGCAGTCGCATTCGTGTCAGTTTTGAACGAGAGTTCATTATTTTTTCAAAAGAAATTATGCCCTATTTAATTTGGTACTGGAATTTGAAATTGTAACCGCCCGTTAAACTTCAAGCGAAGTCATTTAAATTTCGTATAAAAGTAAAGGAAGTAGGTTTTAGAGCTGGTTGATTTTGTAAGAAATATACAATGTTCAAGCTTCAGGTTCATCTCCCCTTTCATTAACTGAAAAATTTGCCGTAGCTATGGATACACCTATAACTAACTAACTATAACTTCCCGAGGACTATAACTGCAATCAGAAATTATTTACTAGGTACTCGTTAGGTTATTCGAGGCATTTGTCCATTGCCGTGGTTATGATCACCACGTAATTGGTAGAAATATGCGCGCATGTTCATTATTTTTTGGTGTTTACTCTGGTACGTTCTCCGGTTTATGAATACCCTGAAGTTTCACATCAATAAATTTCGCAAAAGGCTCTTTACTTGTGTGTCCTTCGCAAGACAAGGTGTCAGGATTACTTCTGTTTCGTTGTTTTTTTTTTATTCCTCTGGACCACACCCGGAGGGTGGCAAGGGGTGGCCATTGCGGAGGGCAAGAAGAGCAGCGCTAAGGGGCGTGGGGGATCGGAATTCAGCGGAGCAATCATACAAATAGCCTCAAGCACCGTTTTAATATTTCAGCAGCGGGGATCGGGGGCTTCAGCTGAGGGGCCAGGGAGGGGGGGGGGGGGCAAGGAGGGGGATTGCCGTGTAGCGGAAGCATAACGCTGAGTATTAGGATATTTGATACATTCACTCGTAGCGAAAAAGTGAGACGGAGGTGGGAAAGAGGATTGCTAGAGTGTGTTATCTCATTTAGTCTTCATCTATTATTCATCATCATCGCTCTTGAAGCTTCGTGGTGAGCATTTCCTTCAATCTTTCCCCCCCCTTGCAGCTTCCCTGATGCATACCTCCCCCCCTCTGCGCACGGCTCTCTGCCGAGAAAAAATTCACCAGGGAATGGTGCTGGGGAGAGGTGTACGGAGCGATGGGAAGGGCGAGAAGAGGAGAAGCAATCAGGTTAAAACGTTGCGACGCCCATGCCGTATAAAGCAATTACGGACATTAGCGCGTCATAGTTAATTTTTGTCGGGTCTGGCTGAGGAGATGAGGTGGGCTTGTGCCGCGTGGGGTTTTCTTTTGCTGTGATGCTGAACGGGGTTGATGGGGAGAGAATTCTTATTTGGCGTAAGGAATTTAGTCACAATATAAGTTTGGGTTAAGTTGCATGTACACAATAATTCTAAGAGGTGAGAACAACACTGTCTCCGTGACTGCGGTACATCATCTACTCTGGCACGATTTGGTCAGGTGGGACTTGACGTTAAACAGGGTAACAATAGAGAGAATCATATAGGTATGTGACATATGCTCCAAGGTCAGAGTTTAGGAGTATTGGGAAAACTTGAAATGGACCATCAAATTGAAATATATATTGTTTAGTGCCACGCTCAAAAATCCATTGTGTATTTTATCTGCCCAGAGTAACGCAATTTTCCTTAGATGATGGTTTCTTCGATGGAGTATGAATAAGATGGATATTATTTAAGGGCAGAAATAGGGAAATTTAAGGGCCACTAACTGATGAAACCCAAATTATAACAAATAAAACAATTCATTAGACCGTTGAGAAATTCAATTTTCGATTCGTAAATATTTTTCCAAAAGGGAAATATGTGATAAATTTAAATTCCTTTAGCAATTAATGTTTCATCTAAAACTTAAATAAAATAAATCCCACTGTTTTAGCTCATTGAATCGAAGATAGACTCATTTTGGGCGATTGTACATGAATCCCTATTCAAACATATTTCAATCAATCAAGATCAACTCCTGCTATCTCAGTATGTACACGGCCTACATCATTATCCTAGGGTACTTACTAGTCTAGAATTGTGTCAAAAGGCTTAAAATGACCGTGAAGGAATGGTGAGAATCATTTCTCTTGCTCTGTCACTCTTTTTCATCGTCCTTTCTGTCTTCTGTTCTTTTGGCCCTCATTTCCATTCATCCCAGCGTTCGCTTAGTCATTTCCCCTCCTCTTTATACAACCTCCCCCCACCCTTTTGCACCCTCCTCCCCCTCCCCAACACACCGCCAAGTGCACATAGTCATCTCCAATACGGGTGATTTCTCACGCTTCGTCGCCTAATCTAATGAAACAGCCCCCTCGCTTATTCACTCTCCTCGCCATACACTCTCGGGGAAATTCGTTTTTAACAAATGACTCGGAAACGGCCTTCGATCTCGTCGTGACCTGGAGAAGTCCCTCGTAGATTGCTGTTCCGGTCATGATGGGAGCGTGAACATTATCTACATAGGAGCTCCGGCAAGTTTGATCGATAATGTCCTCGCGACATCTATTAATTCGCTCAGTTTTTTTATGATCAGTTAGAATGACCTGTTTCGACATTATTAGTCCGAATTTTCGCCTTTCTGTGATCTTACTCATTTTATTCTAACGTTCAGGTAACATTTTTAAGCTTACTCTCACAATACTCAAGGAAATAATTCAGCCTATTTTGCAGCGTAAAATAATCAATCAAATATGCCAAATTCAACTATAATCACTAGTCACTCACTTTCACGTAATTTAATGTTAATCATGCAGAATAGTTTCTTATTACCATTATTATTATCATGAAGTATCATGAAGCTGTATTCAGATGCAAGATTTCAAAGAGATTGTCTTATTTGAAGGTCATTGAGATATTCAGGGGCTAACGCTGAACGTCTCTGTAACAGTTTTATCCCTGAGAGAAGGGTGAGTTTCTTTCTTACTGGATAGGTGCTTTTAGATTCACCGTCAGTCACTCAAACGTTCAGAAAGACGATACTGTGAATGGATCAAAGTCGGATTCGGAAAGCATTGGAGTGTGGGCTGTGGGATAAAACTTGAACGCAGAAAATCTAATTCGGATGGATAGGGGTTGATTGGTACCCTGGGGCTCGACTGCTGGCCAGGATGCTGGTAAGAGGCGTCCGAATGGACCGCTGCAGGAAGCTGGACTCAAGAGGGCATAAAGGAAACGACGTTGGACACAGCGTTATTGTTCAAAAGTGCTTTTCTGCTTGGAATGGAACCCCGCTCTATGATCGTGCAATATGATGATCTGCTTTAGACCGAGTAAATAGCGTACAATTTAGAAAAATTGTCTGATGTCGAAATTTTAGCTTTCAGTTGATAATATCTGCTCCCTCAAAGAACATAAAATAGACGTAGTGGCATAGTAGGCTGATAGTCGAGCTAAAAGCCGTAGGTTCGTGGCTTCTAATCTGGTTGCAAGATAGAATCGCTTACTAAAATTTTCGATGTGCGATTTTATGACCGACCGAAGTTGCAGTTCACATGCGGCTTTCCTCGTGTGTGTAAGTGAAGTTGTCTATCCCCGTTCATCTAATTTATGATGTTTCGAAGAATATGGGGCTAGCTGCGCTTTCAAACATGGGTTATGCATCAGAATGCGCGTGACACTTAGATGTGTTTATTACTTTGTCACTATAGAATTTGTATTTTGAATTTTTATGAAAAGAACTCTACTTTATAGAGACTGTATGAAGGTACCAATATGTACCCAGCCCGCTTTTGTTTATTCGCAATGCTAATTCAAGTGCGTGTTTAACTGATTTATGTTCGCTACAAGCACCGCGCTGCAATGCAACCGTGATATTGAAAGAAGGGGGCGGTATTATAGTTGGCATTAGAGAACACTTTTTTTCTGACACGTTCGTTCGACTGGATAGGAAAGAAAAAATCTCCCTCAGGGTTGAGGAGGCAAGGAAAATACCAGGGCATCTACGCAACGTATCTCTTAAAAAGGAACGGTATTGTGTGTCCGAGGCGGTCGTCTCATGCGAAGAGGCCGGTCGCTTATGGAATGTTGCCCCGTCATCTGGAGGTCAGGAGTTGACGGACTTTGACGTTCCCATGTGACGGGTGGACGTCGGCGGCCACTCTGTGTTTCGGCTCTCGGGAGGCGGGGATTGTAGGAACGAATGGTGAATAGGAGGAAGAGATGATAGAGAAGTCTTGCGAGAATGGAAGGGGAATAAGTGGAGGACGAAAGGAAATTGAAGATGGAAACTAAATTTTTCTGGCGAGATGCAATCGAAGGCCATTTCAAGAATGTAAAAATATATAATGCTTGAAGTGAATTGTGCTACGCTTTCCGCGTTTTATGTATACATACTGATATAGCTTAGGCATGGCGTATTTGTGTTTTGCCACCATGAGATACTCCTATATCTCTGGACTGGAAATGTGTTCACCTAGTGTCTGCGTAGTAAAATAAATAGTGTTGTGCTACATATTTTTTAAGTGAGAGAAGAAAGGAGATGTAACGGACAGAAGTTTACAGAATAAATTGAGGAAAATCGGTGTCAATATATTTCTCTTTTCGTGAATTGTTAATTTCTGAAAAAACATCATGAAAAATATTATGTTGTAAACAAATAGATATCATACCTAAGGTTCTCAATACTTTATCGCCTTCTTGGTTTTAGACTCATAACGGTTCTATTCAGGTTATACGTTTATTTTTTAAATGGAAGGGTATGAATATTTGGAAGCAAAGGTGGCC
The DNA here is from genome assembly GCF_921293095.1 of Ischnura elegans. Lineage (NCBI taxonomy): Eukaryota > Metazoa > Arthropoda > Insecta > Odonata > Coenagrionidae > Ischnura > Ischnura elegans. Next base: position 81,793,489 of record NC_060256.1, on the reverse strand, counting down.
CAGATGTGGGTAAGTTATATAATGGACCAACATAGTACGATTTAAGTATATTTCATTCCGGTGAATGTATTTTCCGCACTAGGTGAGGTCCCTCGGTAAATAGTAGATGGGAATATGAGTATTCGGCAGCAGAAATAGAGTAACATAGGATGTGACTGTTCGCATGAGGCCCTACTCAGTCGTCATGGTGGCGGAGGCGAATGGCTTTCGGGGCGAAAAGAGTGTGGGCGCTGCCGAAATAGAACTTGAGGAAGGAATAGGATTTCTGAGAATCGGTCACTCCCTCCTGGAACCCAAGAAGGGCTCCGCTCAACGGTCAGAGTGCCTTAGATTTCTGGAGAAAAAAGCCACTTTTGGGACGGAAAAACTTCGCTCATTTCGTCCGGTCTCCCCTCCTCCCACCCACAGATTTTGTGACTGACACCCTGGGCGAGGGTGGAGAGAGTGGCCTTTGGAGATGGGATGGCCAGGGAAGCGATTCTCCCATAGGGTTCGCTCTTCCGCTGTCAAACGTGAGATCTGCTCCCCCACACCACCGCCCGCCCTGGGACACGTACCACGCCTGTCCCTCAAAAGCCTCCCCGGAAACCAAGGGAAGGCTGGGGAGAGAGGAATCTTTGACCGACGTCCAGCTCATCTCCCTGCCGCCACCTCCCCATTCCTGACTTTTTTTTAAGAGTTGCAAATGTGACTGCTATGCGGAGTGGGGCGCTGGTTCGTTTTTGGGGATGAGGGATTGGGGTTGCGGGAGGTGCTGGAAGAAAGGGATGGCCCAGGGTATCCATTTAGATGATCAAGTTAGCTTCCGGACGAAGGGCTCTCATGTTTCACCTGAATGCATCCCATTCACACCCCCCCTGTTCACTTTTCTAAGCCCCCCCCCACCCCACCTATTTCTATTCTGCCTACCCACATCCCATACTACGAGTTACATCCCTTAGTCGTACTCCTTCGTGCCTCTTACTGTAATGTAATTTCCAGTAATGATTTTATCTAATCCAACTCGTCCTTAATCGGTAGTGCTGGGTGCCTTATGGGATAGAGCAGGGTGTAGGAGCCTCCAGGTTCTCGGCTGCAGGTTGGGGAGGCCTTGTCCAGAAGGGTTTTCAACGCTTTCTATACGAGTCGCTTTTGTTCCTCGAAATGCTACCTCCTCCCCTCGATCTCCTACTGACAGTTTGATTGGCCACTTCACAGGCTTACCACTCTTACGGTTTCGGAATGTCACCATAGGGGCTTTCCATTGTCCCACAAGAGTATCTGTTGCACCGCGATTTCGAGTGGCACTGTTGCTCCACCGTTAGTTCCTTTTAAAGATACTTTAATTTGTGATGATGCGATATACTTTTAATACAACCAGGTATTTTATCTCGATTGAAGGAAAACAGTGCATGATGTGAATTGCACTATTTTACTGCACTGTCATCGATTCATCCTCTGGCACATGAATGGTATATCTTCTCTTGCTGTGTGAAATAGAAATTGGTCTGTTCAATTGGGCCTATCGTCAGTTTTTTCTCTACATGTATTTTGCGTTGAAACAACACAAAAATATTGTATATAAAATCATTGCTATGCAGTAAAGATACCCGTACGATCAATATTTTTTGCGGAAATGTGCAAAACAACACGATGAATATTTGGTGTTATAATCAATTATTGTTTTCGTATTTCGGCCTTCCCTAGTACTAGGTACTTTTTATCTTATTTTCAATTTCTTTACGTTCGTTTTGGTTTTTTTTCTACACAGAATTGATAAAATTGCACTCCGATTTTGCATTGAACTTTTTCGTTGCATGGTTTACAAACAGTGAAGGTAATTTGCCACCGAGCTTTGCATCACACTGCGAAATTTTGTTCACCTCTGATATGTACATAAAAGTTGGTTTATTTTGCAGAGTAGAGCCGAATGTATCTCGAAAATTATTTCTTTGCACTGATTTTTTATTTTATGAACCTTGCGGTCCGTGTTACCGATAGCGGACGAAATAGCAAGCTCGGACTTTGATTTCGGGTGGGTGGAGTGGTGAATTTTCATCTCATTCCTGTTTGCCACAACCTTCACCATCCTGCAAACGAACTTCACACATCTGTCAAACAGTTTAAAATTCAACCCCATGCGGGGCCCTTCGGAAAACCCACCCTCGGAAACCGGGGGAAAGGTCCTGTCCTTCCCCGTCACATTGGTGTCCTCTTCGCCACCCGTCCCTTGGCACCATCCAGCACCACCACCAGCACCCTTTTGCATAAAATCATTCCATTTCCCGCCTTTCTCCCCCTCTTACATCACTCCCTCCCCCACGTTCTTTTCCTTCCCGCGCATTCTAATGGGACCTTTCTCACGTTATCGAATCCCTCGAGGGCGTCATTCGACTCTCCGATCCCTCCCTCTCTCTTCTCCGGTGACGTGCCTGATGTCAGTAATGGTGCGCGTGGTTCTCACGATGCATCTCGGCCATTTGCGACATTCGGTTTGAGCGATCCGTGTTGGACGGAGGGTCACAGAAACGGTGCTGAATATTGTGGTGGTTGCTAAGTAGAGTGAAAATGCGCTAAGCGTTGTTTGACCGTTATTACCTATTATCAGTAAAGCCAAAACGGTAATTCCGAGTCCCTAGAATTAAGTAATCACTTTGGCGGCCGAAACTCGTAAATTTCTTGGAATCTCATCTTAAGAATGACATTCTTTGCAGTTCTGGTGCCTGCCTCACCCGCGAAAATGTCGAGGTTAAACTCCATAACTTATTTACTGTATTAAGCTCCAGGTTAGCAATAGACACGACAGTATGGCACTAGTGTTGGTGGGGAATTTTATAGGTAAAGAGATCAATAAAATTATGATGATGTTATCGAATAGCAATTCTTTTATGAAAACTGTAAAAGCAACTGCCTACAGATACGGTTTAAGTTGGAGGTGACTATGTCGTACGTAATGTATTTGCAAATTATGAATTGGCAAAGTATGAATCATATGCTCATAAATAATTTCACTGTACCAGATCTGTTTGTCTTCTCTGTGAAATTATTACCAGCTATTATTTTAGCGCTCGCCAATTATTGCTGTGTTCTCGTCTCAGAATCACTTTGCCCTCCATATTTAATTCAAAATTGTCTTTTTCCGTGCGACTAACTATTCTTTTCTCTCTCAAGAGATGCATAAAACGAGCCGAGAAATCGAGGGACACCTTTTTCCTTGAATACTTCCCACGCGGTTCTCTTCTGTGGCTCCAAAGCATTAAAAAAGTGTGACCAACGGCAGTGTCGTAAATACTTCCGATGAAGCGCCGGTCCGCGCATCCCACTGTTGATTTTGCATTTAATGGATGCGACCGCGAGAAAAATGGTCTCCCCCGCAAAATAAAACCTCCCGTGAATAAGATTCGCTCGCCGTCCCATACCGTATGTTGGCTTTTCCCTCGCGGGACAATGCAGAAATTGGGAATGAATGATGTTTCAAATGGGTGGGGAGTGTCTTCGGTGGACAAAGAAAGTCGAGTAGGAGTTGAGACTCGTATGAGGAATAGCGCTGGGCAAGGAAATAAGACCGAAAGGATTTTGTGCACTCCTCGGAAGATGGCGAGATTTGTTCGTAGGAAATAAAGAATGGAGTTCTGATTTACGACTAAATCCGCGCGTCGCCCGCCCATTGGAGTGGTCCTGTCGTACGCACAGTGGAGCCGTGCGTGTAGGGTTCGTGGTCATAAGATTTCTTGCAACAGTTGAGGCGTCAGACTATGTTGCACAGACAATCAAAATAAAGTTGCTTCCTTTTTCTAAGTTCTATATCGAGTTGTTACAATGCGGGAATAGGTTGTCGCCTCTTTGAATAATTATTTGGCATTACAGCTAGTGTTGGATCAGCAGTATTTTCACTTTAGTGCGATGAAGAGCCTTTAAAGCCACAGCCGGGCCTCCAGTGTAACAAAATAAACGGTCAAAAATACTTATAATTTTATAAACTTTGAACGAGCAAATAAATAATTAATGCATATACGGATGATTAGGTTAATGACCTCATGGTTTGGCATGAATAGTCTTTGTAAGGCTAGCCAAATATTTACTTACTGCCCCAGCAATATCACGAGTGCTTCAAAGCTATTCTCGGAAGGGTTTTCAGACTTCTGCAGCTCTTTCTCTATATTACGTAGAAGCAGTTTTGCGTTTTCTATCGTCAATATGCTACAGAAAACTTTTTTTGTGATAAAGTTCGCTTGGTTCAGGGAAGCCAGAGAAGTAAAAAGAGAGTATAGGGCAATGACGAGCAAAAAATATTGTTACGAATCAATCTTCTATCGGAAGCTCATATTTGTAGGCATACAAAATAGATGATGGCTACGAGAAAGAGCAGTGTAGCCTAAATATAATGGGAAATGAAATCAGCAGAGACCATCAGAAGTAAAGTGCCTGGGAATGTAAGATACGTTCGAAATGTTTTTTGAGACGAGTCGACGGGGTTGTAAAATAAAAAGGGATATGGAGGGGGAGATAGGAGACGAAAAAGGTGTCGAGGATAGCCGTGGGAGGCACTCGGGTGGGAAACTCCTGGAGGGCCGGGCATCGTCCATCCGGGAAAAAGCTTTTACGATATGCTGGATGGATCGCTGGAAAGAGAACCACGAATGTGAAAGACACTCACCCGATTGTCGAAGAGGAATCGATTCCAGAAGCGCGAGATTAGCTTACCTTTGGGTTTTAAAAATTGCCCAACTCCGAGTTCGTCCGCCTCTATTCTCTTTAGAATTAATAACACACTTAGAACGTAAAATATATAAATTATGCAACGCCCTTCACTCCAAAACGGAAAATAGAAACTCAGTCCAACCTCATATTGGCTCCCCATTGAACACACGAATAAGCTCACGCAATGTTCTTATGATTGCGGAACCGTACTCGAGATATGAGCCCTGAAACTGTTCGTCTGTTATCTATCTAGGTTAGATGACGACGCCATTTTTATCTGAGCTATTTAGTTATGTCTGCTTGAAGAGATCGAGACAATCATTGTTCTCAAGCAATTCATTCATTATCATCTTGATTTGCTTATTCGCGAGTTGTTAGTTTCAGGTTTTATCACGTTTACATCAAGGCCGGAAAGGCTTACTAAAAGTATTCAACCTCATCCCTCATATTTGTCTATTTTTCGTCAATATTTTAGATATCTGGAGATACAGCCCTCATTTCTACGTTTATTTAAAAACCCTTTGATACGCTTTCTGTTCTTCCGTAATGATGCTTTTCACTTTATCGATCGTAAATCTTTACGAAATAACTGCTTCTATATGCATAGCTAGCAGGACCCTTTTGACGAAGTCGTTCGTTTTTCATTCTTTGCATTTCCAGGAGAGATATTTTTGTGTCTGCTTTTTTTCCGGGTGGAAGATTAAGGCGTTAAGCATTGACTTCCCATGAGGACGCCATGGCTGAATAGTCGCTTCTAAAGTATGAGGTGTTGACTGTACCTTGTCTAAAATTTCCGCGTTGAGTTCCGTTCATTGGTATTAATGATATTCGACTATGCGATCGCGTACATGGGCGCCGCATGAGAATTGTCTGCCAGCGTCCTGCCTGACATTCCTCGTGGGGAGATAAATCCAGGAGATAAGCTCAGAAGAAATCAATAAACGCGTTGAGGACCGTTTAGAAGGTCCAAATGGATGGAGTAATCTCAAGTCATTCTCGCAAGAAGAATGCTAAACACGGACCTAGGAAAATAGTTATGGGGTAAAGGTTATATCTGCTATGAAACAAAGTAAGTGGCTTATTCGTATCTACCAGCTTTCACAATGTGAAACGCTGAGAAACCGCATTATAAGTCACGTTAGATTGATCGTAAAAACGTCTTCGCTGATAATAATATTGGCGTTTGTATAAAAATAATCTGTCGGTTGTCGTGCTGATGGTATGAGCACGTTCATTTCTCTCTTTAAATTCTTATTCTCTTCCAATAATTATGTTTTATTCCCTTAAAACGATCAGGGACAAAGTAATTACTGCCTCGTTTTTACCTCACGGTCGATATGGTTAAATATTTTGCAAGGTGCTAAGCGAAAGTACTTCCTGGATTGATCTACTTCTTTCTCTCCGCTACATGACTTCTCGTGTATAATAATGTCATATTTCGTTTGCGTCCATGTGATCAGCAGAGTTGAAGGCATGCTTTTATAATTTTATCGTGCGGATATCGTATGTGAGTTTGATACGAGCGTGCCCTCTTAGCTGAAAACAAGACTGGTCGTGAACGTGTTTTACGCATTGATTCATCGTTGATATTATAAAATTGAACAGCTGGGGAGGCAAGTGGTAAGATGCTAGACTTCGCTGAAACGTATTTGAAAGAGTATTTCTAGGCCGCTCAAAGACGCTCGACAGCGTGTGATGTTATTTGGATGGAAGTGTGTTGGGTGAGTTAGGCCTATACATATATCTGTGTGGCGGAACCGTTGGATCGGAAGGCCTAGCGATGGGGAAAAATATGACTGATCGTCGGAATTGTGGGTTGGCACGCGTAGCGTTTCCGAACATGCAATCACGAGTGTGATGACTGGATTGGGGATGGAATATACTTTTTCCTTCCTAGTTGAACGAATGGAAATCCAAGGGTGCTGGCTGAGGGGCGAGGATAAGGGAACACGGGGAGCAGAGATTCCAGTTGATGCAAATTTTCCCTCCGACGTTGTCGGGGAACTGAAAAAAAAGTGCTTTACCAAAGCTTTTCCCTGTATCAAATCTTAATGTAAGATATTCAAGACGCAAGCTTTCGAAGTACTTCTATCTATTCATACACGTAAAATAAATATATTTTATAATAATGAATACCCGAATTTGGATTTTTAACCGTTTTACTCCTTCTTTGTAGCTATCTTACGCATGAGAAAAAAATGTTACAGCGTATGCAGAACTAGGTCCTGTAGATTCAGAGTTGGTAAAATAACTAAAATAAGTAATTTCGTTTTAATTATGAAGTATTACAAAGCAAAGTGTGACTCAGTCAGGTATTTCTGCCTCTACTTCCTGATCAATGGGTATTATTCATAGTTTTCATTTTTTTGGTGGAGGTGACTCATTATTCCCGTTGAATTTTAATATATTATGCAGTTGTGATCATGATTTTTTAGGGTACAGTGTTTTGAGATTCAGGATTTCTCGAGCAATTATTATGATATTTACCCGTTCAGAGAAGATTGCTGGGTACGGGTGGTAGAAGCACGTGCTTCTTCCACCCGTAACCAGCAGTTGGGTGTTCTCTTTTTGTTGGAAGATTTTAACAGCTTCTTTCAGCAATGAGTCAAGTTTTGTGTAGTGCTAATAGCGTAACTTCTCAAGGATTTTTAATCCTTAGTATAATAATTTACTTATCACCTTTGATTTTATATGGAATTTCCTTCATTGCGTAAACAGCAGTGAATCGACAGTGGCAAAAATAACATATCGTTAAAATGAATTCAAAATTAAGTGATAGGCTTAAATGGCCCTTCAAGAGCAGAATATTTTTTGTGATTTACCAAAGATGAAGACCTAGATGTAACGTTATTTAAATTGAAGCCGCCGTCGTCGCGAGTTTTTGAATGCTGAGGTGGTCCCAAGAATCAAGCAGTTGATTCATCCATGACTAATTCACTGTGGCATTAATGTTTTCCTTATCGTCTGGGATCGCGCTCGTAAAAATGGGAGAAGCAATCTCGTCTCTCTTTTTATTTCGATTCATTCCCGAGTCGACTGAGGACGAACGGCGTGTGGAAGGGATGCAATGAAAGCCATTGTATGAGGTGCAATAAAAATCGTGTTGCGTGAAAAGAACGGTTGAGGCGATGCCTTGTTGAGGCAACATGATAATCATTGGAAATCTGAGGAAGAAAGAAACCTTTCTTTTTTCGATGACTCTTGAGTGTGGCATTGTTTATGAAGAAAAACGTCTATCCACGGGTGCGTTGGCGTGAGGCAATTCGTGTGATATTGGTTGCTTGAAGAGTCATTATATCAGGCCCTATCCACCTCGGCGTTTCTAGACGGGACTCCTTGCCTGCAGCCCGATCAATAAACCATGCCGTAAACAAGGTGGTCTCGTGCAAATCCCAAACCCTTGGCCCGTGCCTCTTTTATTTTTCTCGCCAAGTTCAGCGCTTGGCGCGAGCAGGTATGAAAAATCCATCCCATTCATGGGGGAGCGAGATAAGGGATCGAATGCCACACCCTCTGTCGGAAGGTGGGGCAAGCTAGAGATGACATAATGGTTGGTGACGGAAGAAGGCGGCGGGACGTGGCGAAGACCAGCGAGGGGCTGCTTAGAACAAAATATCTCGAGAAATATATCGTCCATCAAATGTTCGTCAGCGTTCTGTTTTTTAGAAGCTTCCTCTAGTGACCTGTGCATTTGTAAGCTTGTTCATTTCTCCTTTACTTCCTCCCGTTGATTGCTGACTTTTAGATGTTTGATCACGATTTATGACTTGAGGAGAGTCTTCTGCAGTTTTTGTCGTTTTGGGGACAGTTCCAAGATTAGCGAAAGTTACTTGTTTTTTTTACAAAATATTTCAGCTGAGAAAGTACTGGAATGTAATAATGGTTGTCTCTTCAAATTATTGTACGGGCAAATATTTATTTTGCGGGAGTGGAGAAGTTCACAACACGGTTGTGCACCAATAGGTGATGGATATTCGCAATTTGAGTGACTTTCCAATAAGTTTTGAGAATAACGCCGTGCTTTAGTCTTTATGTTGCATTAAATATTCAAAATTACGTAGGGGTGCATGAAGTCTTACGGTTGGTAATTTTCTTTCTCATTTCGATAATACATCGTGGTAGGTACCTATATGGTTTTCTCCAGCAGCCTCGCCACCCTGCATTTCTTTTGCAATATTTTCTTTCCTGGTTGGTCAAATTTCTATCACGTATCACAGCCAACATTAAGAAAATATTTTATTTTAGTAATATTTTTTGTGCTGCTCAGTGCCTCACTGTTTTGTTGTACTAGATGTCTTGGCATGAAGGACTTAGACTCATCAGATTCCGTTAGCGTGCTATCACCCACGCCCCCTCCAAGAATTCACGGGACACTGACGTTAACAAGTCATTTCAGCTCCAGTTCTGATGTTCCCAGCAACAATGCCATTCCTCGCTCGGGGCGCATGCTGAATCCCTAAAAAGAAAAGTATAAAAGGCGGAGGAAGCTCCAACTCTTCTTCCTCCAACAAGCAAACCTTTTTATGATTCCCCTCGTAGAGTGAACGTCTCGCTTACAAAAGTTTCCCCCGGCCTATTGTTTGTTGCATCCCTTGCCCGCCTCCATTTCTCGGCGTTGTTAAGGACGGGGAAGTGTATGGGGGCGGGAAGGGGTGGGAACGGTTGGCGGAGCCGGGGAAGGAGAGAATATATATTCCGCCGTCTCGCGACGGACGTCAAAAACGACGCCGTGCTGTTATTATTACGTCCTTTGTTTTTTAGTCGCCTTACGTTTGTCTCCGGCGTCCCTCGCCCTATCTGGACCGCTCTGGCTGCAGGGAGTGGTCAGTCTTGGTGGGGTCCAGACTGCGACACCCACCCTCTCCGAGATGGGATATAAGAGCATGATGTGGTGTGGTGCGTTCCTCGCGTCGAAGGCGTGGCACCCACGCGAAGTCCTCACCTGCTCCTCGCTCGCCCGAGAGAGAGAGAGTCGCTCATTCTCGGGCGCCACCCTTCTTTCCTATCGCCCACTGAAAGCCTCATCCCCAAAGACAAACTCTCACCCCGTCGTAAGAATGAGATCTCGCCCAGTGAACGGTTCTTTTGAGGTGGACTAAATCAATCGTTCTCCTCAGTGAAGAGAATTTGCTCCGCTACGTGAAAGCTGAGATTATATTGAAATCCCATTATAGTGAAACCTCGGTTAGCGAACGCCTCTGACAACGAACAATTCGGATAACGACCAAAAAAATGTCGCTTAAAATTTGCCTCGAATAGCGAACAAATTTTCGGTCAGCGAACAGATGTGTAGCGACCATGTTTGTGCCCGGTGCTGTGCGATCCCAAATGGATACAAAGTAATACAATGTCTGCTAATAATACAATATGATACAATGCCTAAATACCCTGTAACTTTCATGTAATAGCGAGTCAATAGGAGCTAGGAACCAATTATTCCTACTACCTTTTTTTCTTATGGGGAAAATTGTTTTGGATTGCGAACATTTCGGATAACGACCAGCTTTATGGAACGGATTGTGGTCGTTATCCGAGGCTCTGCTGTACTTTTGAATAATGATGGTATAAACAGAATAGGTTAAATATGAATGGGTAAGATTGCTGGCTTTCCATTCTGGGGGCTGATTTCAAGCGCTTACGATGCTGTAACATTTTTAGGGTTATCCTGATCCCTAAATGAGTATTGAGAAGTTAGATCTCGATTTAAACTACTCCTCTATACTTTATAATACAACATTAAAGGATACTTCGACTTATAGACTGACTTTATTGAAATAGCTCCTGAATTGAAGCTCTAAAAACCGTTTCTTTTTATAGCTCGTGAAACCTCCTTGATTCGTCGATTTGATGAAAATACACCTTTGATCAGTCAGGCTACATAAGTATGCGAACACGTGAATGAACAAGTTCAACTGGCTCAGGCATTATAAAGTGAAAGTTCGCCTAATTTAATAAGTTTTAAACTTTAATTTTAAACCAAAGTAATTAGACTTGTAGGAAATAATATTGCGGAAAAGTGCAACCTCCTTTCATTTCAATACGTGAACGAATCTTGATTTTACCCCTAATGCTGAACCAGCCTTTGATGAGTCCTTCGCTAAAATGAACGAGTTTTCCTATCTTTTCTCGCCCAACTCCCATGCTCCACACAGTTCCACGTTACGAATCGGTCTTCACTCACCACGTAGACTCTGAAAAGCCTGCCCACACGAGTACAGGCCACTGGCTCCGGCCATCTCTTCTTATCGGCTCTCCATTGAGGTGTACCCATAATGGTAAGGAGTATCCATTAGGTTTCCTCTCAACCACCTCGCTCTTCCTTCCTTCATTCTGCCTGAATGAAAGCAGAGGGCTTTATCTCGCCAGCGTAATCTTGCTTTTTGGTCTCTCGGAGACACTCCCTCTTATTTCCTGACTTTCAACTCGCATGTCCCACTGCCTTGTGTCTCTCTTAAGGCTCACCCGCCCACCCACCTGAAAAAAAACAGTCCTCCCAACACTTCAATGGCGTGGTTCAGCGAGATGTCCATTCTCTCATGTCCTCCTCAAGCGCTCCGTCTTTCTCTCGAAGGTATTGTGTTACCTCGCGGAGAAGGGCTCACCCATTTCGCTCGCGGCCGGCACTGAATCCGGGCGCTTTATGTTAGTTTATGCGTGTGGGTTTTTCCATTCATTCAGGGCGGCCGGAATCCATTTCACTTGGTAATGCATATCGGCGTCCCCGGGTAAAGCTTTCGAGGTAGACGGATGCAAGGCCGGACGAAATTTTCGCGGCTCCGTCGCTCGTTTGTTTATTCAATGAGCGTACCCCCTCCCCCCTCCTTCTCCCTCCTCGCATCTCTATTTCTCTTCCTGCATCGTAGTGAGCTATTTTCACGAGTGATGTGACGCGTTTAGCCTTTTTGCGCGGAGAAATTTCTTACAGTCGGTTGATGTTGCCAGCGCTATGTGAGCATTGGCCCAGAGAATACGCCTTTGTGTTGAGCGTCAGAGGTAGCTGTCAGTCTTGTTAACTCTGAGCGATGGAACAGTCCGGCTTTTATCCCTTGCTTATGATATTTATATGCTATATCGCGTGACTTTCTCCTGCACTTCTTCATTTATTCCTGTGATAAGGTAACCTTTGAGCAAAAATATTATGTTAATGGTGTATTTTACGTGTAATTTTTCTGGAACGTACTAATTTCCAACTTCAACAAAGAGTCCAATGTATGGGGAAACAGCGTGGAAATGGAATTCGGACCGATTATTTCATGATATGTTTGGATTCAATTCGGTCAATAATGTAGGTAGTAAAGTCTACACTCTTAATTTTTGATACTCAGAGGATTTTAAAATACAAAATATAAGGGAGACAGCCGGAGTTTTAGACTGAAATACTATTATAGGCATAATTAAATTAAAGTACTTGTCGTGAAATCAATGCTTAATAGGCCAAGTATATTAATTTGTTTTGAATTTAATTCTCTTAGCCTAGGGCATTCAATGTTTTTATTATTTTCAAATGTAGCGAGAGACATGATGACGTGACTATTGGCTAATAGTGTGGTCAAATATTTCTATCATTTGCTACCGCAGTGAGGGTACATAACTCATTTCCGGATGTTAAAGCGCTTGCATTGGCACAACACTAGACGCCATGGTAAGGCAAATAAACACGAGAACCCTTCGTGATCCTTACATTCCTTCTCAACCTTGACTCTCCTGAATGCAATTGCTGGCTAAGGAAGAGGAGGGTTTGACCAAGCAAAACAACTTCCTTCCTTCCTTCAATGCCTGCTCTCTTCTCCCATCCATCGCATTCATCCGCTCATCCCATTATCACCTGAAGGCTTACCGATTCATCGCGGGGAAAAATGTTTTTGCACTCTCGGTGCGAGGAAATAAAAGGCTCCCAGATTTAGATGCCCTCCGAGTGTGCAGGCACGGCGGGATCTCACCTTTTTTTTCTCCTCACTCCGCCAGGAATTCCCTTTTCTAAACAACTCTCCGGGCTCAATGGCACAAGGATTCCACGCCGGTCTTTTTCAGTCTCCGGCCTTTTCGGTGGCGACAACAGCCGCGGCAGAGGTCTATCCCGATGGCCTCTTGGCCGCCATGAGTCCCAGGGATGCTCCCGGACCCATTGTCCGCGCGCATTGTTGGGCCTTCCGAAGGCCCTGCGATCTCCGCTTCAACCCCCAGCGGGTTCCCGTCGCGCTCGCCGGAGCGTGGAAGTCGCCACAGTGGGAGGTGCGGTCGTCCAGCAGGGGGTCCCCAGTGAGAAACCCCCGTGCACTTTCCCCCCCTCACGCCGCACCCCTTCTGTGCTCCAGTGGACGGCGTTGCACGCAGTCAGTGAGCCATCCAGAAGCTGCAAGTGAGGGTATATCTTCCGACCCGGCGACCACTTCTCTACGACGGGAGATTTTGATGAGTGGTTAGCTCCTTAGACGAACTAACCGATTGATTGTAGTAGGGTTCTATCAGTATGTGCTGAAATCATCGTGATCGCTAGCATTACTTCTGGAATAGGTTTTTCGCCGTTATCCACTCTGTCGTGACATCAGATAGGGGAGAAAGACATTTCTGGATGGCATGCAAACTACATTTTGGATGTGAAACACATGTAGAGTTTAATAAGGCAATGGAGAAAGGGAATATGTTGCTTTTGGCGATGAATTTCAGCAGAATGTATTGGCTTAATTCTAAATAATGTGCTAGTTTTTTCTCTTCCTCATAGTTACAGTCATTTTGTCCTTTAAATTATATTTTCTCGGAATTTTTTGTAATGCATGTTTGCCGATTCAGTTTGTTTGATTATTATTTAGTATTTAGCCATATGAAATATTATTTTCATTGCATTTTTTATTGTCTTGGAGAAAAATCAAGTCCACCGAGCATAAACGCTCTCTGATGATCCATGGTGCGAAGGTTTGTGAGCTCTCTTATCTTGATTAATAGAAGTGTTTTACACGAACCAAACACGCATTTCAGTATTTTTCATTTGAAGAATCGTCAGCAATTATCAAAATCATTTCGGGTCCTCGTGAAGTTTTGGATGGCCATGTAGTTTTGATATGCTGGCGTGGAGGGAGTAGGACTACCGTTGACATTAAATCCACGTGGAGATGGAGGTCACGAGGGAAGACCACATGCTCGGAGTCGTCGCATCAAGAGGCTCGTTGGGAGAAGTGAGGACAGAACCTTAGGTTTTTTTTATTCCACTGCGAGCTCTTTTTTTTAATACTCGCTTTCCTTTGCGAATCGTGGATCGGAAATGAAGAGGAACGTGAGCTCTGTCCCGGAAGCCTGCGCCGCAGGAGGGCTAAGGCCAAACGGTGGTGTGGGAGGAGTGATTTTCACTGTGTGAGTCTTTTGATCATCTATTTTCCCGAAAATGCAGTCATCATTATAGCTATACTTACTAATCATAGGAAAATTAATAGATGAAGCATACACATCTATGTCACGTGGCCATTTGTGATGGAATTATAGTAAACATTTTGGGGTTGATAGATTTAGTGTTTTACTTTTTCTATTAAAAGTCGTCCTCACATTTCATATTCGATCTTTGCCAACAATTGACAAAGGGGGTTTTACCTCACGTAAAATTCGGATATGGGAGACGCTGTGGCCACAAATTATGGGAATTGTGCTGGTAATTCTTGTCATTGCGCTATCCCTAAATATTACGGTGTTCAAATAACAATCCCTTTCATCCATAAAAACAATTGTATCCGAGAGTAGTCATTTGTGATGTCTTTGCCGAGGCCTGTTAAAAAAATCCATTAAAGGCCTAATGAGAAGAGAAAAGATTGAGAGTTTGGGGTCAATCTATTTATTTTCTTCAAATCCGCGCAGCCTCGTGCACTTCATTATCATCCCCGCCGAGAACGCGTGTGTTCGTTTTGAATTCTCCCTCCGCTTTGGCGGTGCGCCCCGCGGTGATCCACGGGATACGCGCGCGGTGTTTTCGAAATTCAAAGCCGATTGACAACGGTTAGGGGGAATTGGGCGTGCGCGGTAGCCGCGGTGGGATGAAAAAAAGTGAGCATCGGGGATTAATGCACGTCGCATGGTCCTCGGCGGGTGTCGTGGGGCGTTTGGCGGAATTCTATGTAGGTCGCAGATTCCTCTCATTATTCTAGTCGACGTGGCTCGCAGCGGGGGTTCCACTGCGAGCGCGCGCTCACGATCAAAGCCAAGCAGAGGCTTTTTCTGCCTCCGGGGTTGGCGAGGGGCACAAACGCTCGTGGGGGCACTGATTGGCCAACTAGGCGTATTCGCTCGTGCCGGGCCGTTCAGGGGACATCGCATACTGCGCGACACTTAAAGCGTTTTCTTACGAAGAATATAGTAATGATAGATATAAATTAGTTTGCTATAATATCCATTATCCTTAAAATTTGAATTAAAAACTGATGAATTGAAATCATAGTTTTTCATTCCATGAATTTTGAATCCCTTTAGGACTCTAGATCATCTCTGTGGAAAATCAATTTATTTTCTTGGTGAAAAATATTTTTAAACGAATCAAAAGTATTCTGCAAACTTCTACCAAGAACTTTAATGGAGAAATATTTATGGCGAACTTTGGATTGTCAAAATTCCTATTGGTATCGGTATTTTTCCTCGATTACTAGCGCTCCAAATATTTTATTCAAATAAGCTTTTCTTTATTAACAATTTTCTTCATATAGTTAATGAGTTTCACAGCAAACTAACATTAAAATGGTACCTATTTTTGTAGCTTCCCGAGTCTGAGCAAGGTGGCGGGAGGTTTTATCACCTCTTTATTGACATGGAAATTTTGGCGTACATTTCTTCAATATCCGCGTTGAGATATGTTTCGGTGAAACCGCTGCATTCTCATATTATTATGCATTCATAGAGAATGGTGGCTAAACGTCCGGCCTGTCAGATTTACCCTTTAATCCCCTTGGATATGTGTATGTCCGCGCTCCCATTTGGAAACCCTTGGTTATGGTAAAGCGTCACACACTTGTTGTTGCCACAGGAAAATTGGTGGTGCCTGTGTACGCAATCAGGAGTCAATCTGGAGTGTGTTTTCAAATAACATGTGCCTTGCGCCCTTGGCTTCGCGAGGGGAAATGAGGACCAGTGCCCGGGAAAACGCTTGAGGCAGTCGAAACTGCATCGCACCCTTAAGCTCTCTTGCTTTGCTTTTTTAGGCCTCTCGGTGGAGGGAATTCGATTGTGTGAATCTGCATGGGTTCGGGGCGGGAAAACATCAGCAACATCGACAGCGTCATAACACCAACAAAAGCCTCGTTCCCGGTGTAATTTCGCACTCGAAGCGAAGAGGCTATTCATCGGTCCATCCATCTCATTTCGACCGTTCACACGAGTGCGCCCCTCCTACTTGGTCACGTCTGGAATATTATGGCGTGAGCTTCCGGGAGGGAGGATATAGGGCGTGCGTAATTTTCCTCGCGCTCCACTCTTTGACTTTGACCCCCAAACGAGATTCTTAAATGCAGTATGACTTCCCCGGAATGAATTTCACCTCCTCACAAAGCTCCAACCTCTTGACCCGTACCTCTGGTTGACCGCCCGAAGTGAGACCTACACCGTATCCCCGCACCAAGCGTGATGTGATTGAGTTGGAGTGAGCGAGTGAGTTTACAAGCTGCCGAGTTGGCCTGGCTTTGAACTATAGGTCCAGCTTTTCCACTCATTGTCCGTGATGCGCAGTCTGTTTTCGCCAAGCCGAGGATGCAGAATGGAGCATGGCTTTGAACGTGATGGCTCGGGGGGAGTTTGAGAGGGTATGCATGTACAGGAAAAGGGGGGTAGTTTTTTGTGGGTGGGGAGGATGGGATGGGAAAGCGGAAGCTACCAGGGGTCTGCCTTTGGGAAGGGGTGCGCCCCTCTCCCTGCCGGGTTGATACGGGTCTCCACCGGGTCGGGGTAGTGCGCGGAAAAAAATGTCTGTGAGGGCCACCCGTCAGTCAAACTTCTGCATAACATTTCCGAGTATGAAAGGAGAGGGCGCGGCAGTGGGAATAACACGAGTGCGACGGAGGAAGTGACAAGACTTTCGTCACATCACACCCATGGCGTACATTTGGTGTTGAGGGAGGCGGTTGAGGGTGGCTGCTGGGGCGAGAAGGCTTACGCAGGGTGAGAAGTGGGCTCGCTAGGCGCGGAATAAGGGGGGAAGGGATTCGGGATGATGCCAGCGTAGGCTGTAAAACGTATGGAAGGGGTGCCTTTGGTCAGCTCATAATGTTATAATCGGATTTGTGAAATATTCTCGGCCGCCGCTTTGGTACGCTTGGACATCCTACCTTTGTCTGCAGAGAATTAATCCTATTGCTCACTGAAAAAATTCATTCTTGAATTAACACCGGGAAAGGTTAGACAGAAATAGTAAGGTTGCTATTATTCAGGCTATGAATTTGCTCAAGGAGCTTAATTAGAGTGGAGAGTAATCTTTATTTTTAGAGTGAAAGTCTCAGTTAAGCTTCTAGCATTATACAAGTTTGGGATGACCCTCTCTCGGACTAATTGAATCAAAGATTGTTCAGTCACTCGTACGATATTCTACATAAGTTTCCGTCAACACAGAAAGTTTCCTGAAATGGTTCTATTGTATTTTTTTTAATTATGGTACTGTAAGAAAGTGATATTTAGTTCATACTAGAGAGAGATTGTGTATTTAACGTAAGTCCCTCAGAGTATATTGCTAAACTATCTCTGGTTTAGATATTGATATGCTGATATCAGATCGCATTTCCGCATTTTCCCTGCTTTATGGTTTACTAATAAACTTGTTGGTAACTACAAAGTTTATTTTTCCTTCAGTATCAAAATAATGTCTCTTATTCTCACTAATAATGGTGGCCAAGTATTGAAGGTATATAATGACGAAGTTTTCACATCTGCTAAAATATAATTGACTCCCCAAAAGAGTGGGTATTAAAAAAACATATTTTTCATTAGTATTTCAGTTGACAAAAGTTGAGAAAATAAAATGGTTCAAAGATAGTCGTTCAGTCTTAATTGCTGGAAAATCACTGTTAATAATTGTAAACTGGCAATTTTCCGCAAGTATATATTTCATTGATAAAGATTATCCTTCGAATCGAACTCGTGTTGATGGTTTGGAGCGGAGTTAAAAAAACGCAGTCGGAGAAACGTGTTGCGTATGTAAATCGGTCGGATGATAGGGAAAGATTCGAATTGGCACGCCTGGCTGGAACGATCAAACACGTAATGCAGGAGGGCATGAAATGGAGGTGATATCGGAAGGTTCAACTCCGGTGGGGGGTGGGGTTGGAAACCGAAAGGGGGTGTGAGGTGAGAGGGAATCAGGGGGGGGAGGATGAAGAGGCCGTACCGCGAGCGTGTTCCATTATTATTTTTGAAGGTGGTTAGTTGCGTTTTTCCCCCGACGCGCCGCGCGCTGTGGCGTGGGCCCTTTTGAAGAGCGTGTTGGGCCACGGTGGTTGTTTCCCCGTGTGTTGGGGTCGGAGCGCAGGGTGGTGAAGAGAGGCTGAGAGCACCGGCTCCGCCACCAGCCGCACCGCCGTTTTTGATGGTCCCTCTCCGTGGCGGCAGATGCCACTCTCGCATTGTCAGTCTTCCCTCCTCCTCTATTGTATAGCTAATGGCAGTGAGGCGTAAGAGAGGTTGGGAGGGGGTGTATGGCGGGGGGGGGGAGTGAAAGGCAAGGGGAAGGGAGCAGAGAAAGCTTTTAAGACTGGTAGGGCGAAGGGTGGAAGAGATGGGGGCCTTGGATGGTACATTGGGGTACCCCTAGGAACGGACGAACTCGGAGCATTGGTACCAGTTGTGTCCCGGAGAGAAAAAAAGGAGTCATGTTTGATGAAGGCAGAGGACGAAGCGGGGGTGGAAATGAGAGGATTGGGAGGGAGAGGATTGGGGTGGGGTTTGGGTTTTTATTCTCGACTCTCCGCGGAGGGGTGAGGTGAGGTAGTGGGGATTTCCTTATTCATGATCCCAGACGTGATGGCCCCCGCTCCGAGGGGGAAGTTCCTATATTACGTCCAGCTGCTTTTTATTTAGTCCTGTGTTTTCATGGACGTGATTTTCGGGGGTGTATAGTCGGGGCGGGGTCCGATATCAGAGCTTGCTAACGGGGGTAATGCGATGGCGAACCCGTTCAGCGGGGAGTGAAAAGAGTCTAGAATCGGGGTGTAAATGAATGCATGTTAATTCAGAATTCGGTATTCAGTATAGGTCGTGAGCGCACCCAGCCCTCCTCTTGTAATGCAAACAGCTCGCCCTAAGCCTTGTCCGGATCTTTGTGACGCGACGCAGATTGATGGATCATTTAATCGAAGGGAATCGTCGCTGTGTTCCTCGCTCCTTCCTGTCGCGGGAAAGATTGCTGGGAACGTTTTCATTGTCGGAGCATTTTTTCCGCTTGTTGAAAAAGGGGATAAGTCTTGTCGATGACGACATTGACATCGCAATGAAAGCTGCATTTTTCTAGGAAAAAAGATGATTTCTCTGATGAGATAATGTACCAGAAAATCGTGTCGCCTAGTAACTAGCATCGTTGCGTAATCAATGCAGTGAAGCAGAAATTAGTAAAAGTTGTTTGCTTAGTAGTTTGGGTAGTAATTAATAGTATCCCTGTGATGCTTGATTTAATCTTTATTATTCATGCACGGAATGCAATTAATAATCATCAGGCAATAGAAATTTCTCATTTAGTAATATATATATTGTCAAGATAAATTAGTGTATTTCTCCATAATAGTCGAAATAAGCAAATGCAGTTATTGGTAAAATTTTGTTCCACATCATGAATTAAGTCAACCGTAGGTTATTGTACCTTTGAGATTCTCATGTCATTTCATAATATCGCTTTTCAATGAGAATAGGTACATCTCTGTTACATGCCCTTGGCAATGCCTAGAGCCCATAATTGACACTTGTAACCCGAATTGAAATTTGTGAGGTTACTTTTCCCATTAGTTTTTTTATTAACTTTAAAATAGAATCCTCGATGTCCTTATTCACCAGTAATGACGGCGCATTCCCCCATGAAAATTGAGCTTAGATAGTATCATTAATATGTTTTACTAATCTCCCTCAAGTTTCTTCCCTGCCCCCGAATTGGTTTCCATGGAGCGATAATATGACGGTACTTCAACTTAGCACAGCTCAGCACTACCCCGAAATCACGGCGATGCCGAGTGCAACGAAGTGCTCAGAGAAAAGTGTTCGGAGCGAGTGGAGAATGCCATACTAAGATTCGGTTACTGGAGAGAAAATGAGCTGAAAGAAGCAGTCAGTGATACTTTGGGTGTGGATGCGAATCCGTGAACGATGTGGGATTGCTGCCGGTCTTTCCCCGGTCCGAAGAGCGTCTGTGCGACCCCCCTCCCCCCGATGGTGACGGACGATTAGAACAGATTTATGGGAAGGGCTTACACTGCTGGACGCCCGATTGTCACTCTCCGATGCGGAGCGGTCAAGCCAGGATGGGATTTGGTTCCGAGCGAAGGAGCACCGAGTGTCCAGCCAGCTTCTCCTTCTTCTCTTTTCTGCTCTCCTCTTTCCGCTACCCTATTCCTCTCTCTGTCTCCCTTTTGTCTTTCCCTCTCTCGTCCTTCCCACACATTCAAGAGAGTTACAACGCCCAAAAGATATTCATTATTAATTTATTCATTTAATCTAGTTCAAAAACAGCACGAGGCCAATTACAGAGGACTCACAATAACAGGAGAAACAATTTAATAATATTAAGCAACGTAACCAATAATGAACAAATAATATTCAACAGTAGTTACAAATAGATGACAAAGAATAGTAAATTTCATCCGGTGGTGCGAGGAATAGGGGGAAAATTACGATAGTGATGGCGCAAGATGCATGAGGGATGAAATAAGGATCAAAATGTGGAACACATTTGGCTTAGGAGTTAATGGAAGAAGGATATCTGAATAGAAAAGGACGTTTAGAGACAGAAAGGCGGGGGTGAAAAGGTATTAATTATTATTTATTTATTAAATATTTTAAAACAGCCGAAACGGCCTTTAAATTGAATAGAAAACTTTAAATCTGCAGATTTAACAAATATAAACTATAAAAAGAATATTAAAAAGATTCAGGAGTTGGCTTTTCAAGACTGACTCTTGAATGATCTGATGGGAATTGAAAGATCTAGGGAAGGGTGAGTAGTCGAAATGATATTGAAAATGTAGGGAGTCTGTAAAAAAGTGATCTTCTGAAGAGAGAAAGGCGGAATTTAGGTTGAAGTAGTAGGTGGTTATCACGGAAGGAGCGGGTGGGAATGTGAAGTGAAAAGAAAGG
Organism: Ischnura elegans; assembly: GCF_921293095.1. NCBI lineage: Eukaryota > Metazoa > Arthropoda > Insecta > Odonata > Coenagrionidae > Ischnura > Ischnura elegans. The sequence continues at coordinate 81,772,516 of NC_060256.1, read as the reverse complement.
CTATATTTCTGAGGATCGGAACTTGCCATTTAAGGCATTGTAAATGAAGGAAAGATCATGTATATTCCTACGAGTGGATAGTGGGACCAATGACAGGGCAGACATTACTTCAGAGCGAGAAGAATTACGGAGATAAGTGGGTAGGCAAGGCCGCAATGCATTGTTAGATGACGTTTTATTTCAATTATAGGGCTGTATCCACCCCCTAAGGCTATTATTCTCGCGTAATTATCCATCTATTTTGACCAGGAATACATTTGACAATATCATTCAAGGCGTGATTCGTAAACTGAATTTCAAGAAGATGAAGGGTTTTTTGCTACTGATCAAAATATAAGCTTCACGGGAAACGCGTCGCTAAGTTTTTTTCCCTGTCACAACATCTATTCCACTAAAAAAGCTATTGTTAATGATGATTTCAGGGCGAACTTAGTACTTCAGTTCTTAAAATATTTCAGGGTGTTTATTTTCCATCCTACACTGAATTTCACATTACAGTTACTGCATTATGACATAAATACAGACGAAGTTTCTTCCATTTTACATCGAGAAATGATAACAGCGTCGAGGTGGCACATTGCTAGTAGCTACTGAAGTTACATGCGAATTTATCCGAAAATTCGCCACTTGGCTGTCGCTCACATTTTTTTCACAGTGCCTCGAGGAAATAGGCGCCATCATTACGCGTTTTTGCTCTGCTCCTATCTTTTTTTTCAACAACCCTTTCGCGGTTTTATTTAGGAGTTTATGGTTTCTTTTTTTTTTACTTCAACCTCACCAGATTAACACATGCCATGCTTTCTCCTCCCCCTCCTCCCCCCTCTTCCCGCTTATGTTTTCGTAGACGGGAAGGCGTTTGAGACTGGAGGGGAGTTGTATAAGCGTCCAAGAATTTAAGATGTCTTCACCACCCGCGCCCTTTTCGAAAAAACAAAACAAGGAGCATCCCAAACGCTTTATTTACTCAGGGGCATTTCCCGAAACCGCAACACTTCCCTTAAACCCCTCGCTCTTCCAAGTTATGGCTTCTCCCCCCTCCCCCTCCTCCTCCTCCTTACCCCCTCCCCTCTCTTCCTTGTCTTTGTCCTCTTTGCAACCTGACCGTCAAACATTTCCCTATGAACTTCCCAAGGAGGAAGCTTTACACTGTGCAAGCATCCGTTGCTAAGCAATCATAAGGAATTTAACTTTCATATATTGTATGATGTTGAACACGATATGGTGGAAGTTGTTAATATTAGTAAAATTAGGCATTCCAATATTTCCACTGAGTTTTATTATGACCATACGCGTTTCGTCAACAACAACAACGCGTTTCAACAACACTTGATAAAGTTGTTTGTAACGACGAAACTCGTAGCGCCATAATAAAACTCAGTGGAAATATTGTAATGTCTAATTTTGCTAATTTAACCTTCCTTGATAAGCAATTTACATTTTTTGTTTTCATCATCAGTGGTCAACAAATCAAAGATTGGTTTGACATTGCTTATCACACTATTCTCCAATCAGCTAATCTTTTCACTCCTACGTATTTCTTCTCTTTCACATTCTTCTTTACGTCTGTTTTCATCAGCGTATATCTGTGATCCTTCCCTATAATATGTTTTTAATAATTATTTCTATTTTATTGTTTTTGTGCACTGGTTTATACATTTTTTTAATGAAGAACACTTCTCTGTGCATGAACATACCTTGACACTTACATATTTTTGATTGTCCGTGCCGCCGTATACCTCGGATGGCAGCCCACCAAAACACTGCTTTTCGGGGGTGCCTTATTTCATTCCACTGTGGCTAATGCCTATCGTATACTATAAATGAAATAAAGTCGTAAGTAATATTATTTAATTTCTGTGACATGAAATTCTTAACTTTTGAGTTACGCCCTTAGAATTTTTTGTCCACACGAAGCACGCTATAATTTGCACACTTAAAATTCACTGTTTGAATTCCCTTTGCATGTTAATGGCCTTTAATATGCATATATTGTGATGATTTTCGCTTTTGTGGATAGCTACGCAGTAAAATTTTAGTTTGGTTTTTACGTAACTTTTGCTAAGTGAAGCCTTTTACGCAGTGCTATTCTGCCTTATATAATATGCGAATGCAATTACTCCTGAGAATAACAATAAATGCTTCATTTTTTATAATAATGGGAAGAATGCAATTAATACAAGTTGAGTAATATGGACGCTAATTGTATTCTTAGCTTGAAAAAGGAATGTAGCCAATTCCATTATATTGTGACTTAAGAATAATAAACTTCCATAAAAGTACCTCATCCCCAAAAATTATGCTATTCCTATGCCTACCGAAAGTCTTTACAGTGCACTAGATTATCTTCTTTAAGGCTTCCATGAATTTTTTATATAGCCTTCATGAACATTCGTCACGTGTACCTCGATACTATTTTGTGTTCTATTACCCTAGGCTGCTAAGATTGGTCATTGGTCCATCGCGTCACATTATAGATGTCACCCATAGCCGGGCGCTTTATTATTCATTTGATTCGGTATTAAGTGGAGTATCTACCTTATGTGGGAATGGTGGAGGAAGGGGCACCGGCTTCGGAGGGTGGGGTGTTCGAAGCCAGAGCGCGCACATTGCCTCATTGGCCTTCCCCGCCAATCAGCCCCTCCCCCCACCCACCGCCAGTCTCCCCTCCATCCTTCCCCGACCACATTCACCCCTCCCCTCCATCTCTCCTTCAGCCCTTTCCTCATCGACAGACTTCGTTCGGGAGATGAGTTCGAGACAGCCATTCACCCGCGAAATTCAGGGATAATATCACGATCTCTTGAGAGAAAAACGATATTATAGTAAATCATTATACAACTCCATCATTTACACGTATAAGAGAAGCCGGACGAACCGGAGTATCTACCAGAATGTACCATTCACAACTATACCAAAACAGTATATGATTTTGATACCAATATTTTGGATGCATTTGATATTTTGCCAGCGACCCTCGCGGTTTTTGGCTAAGCAAAGGTAGTAATAATACGAACAGCTGTGGTAATCTAAGGATTTACCCAAAATTATATTCGCAATTTATTAAAGAGTTTTAGGTGCGATCGCTATGGCTCAAGTTAAGCAGACGCGCCCCATTTTCTCTGTTCCAAAATAGTTAATGACCGAGCTACATAAGAGGCCGCTAGTAAGAAAGTGCAAAAAAATACTTGGCATGAACTGGTCTGTTTGTAACATGAGACACTATATCCATTGATAATGACGTGTAATAACTCAATTACCAAGTTGCGTCACTGCGTGATCGAAGACCCGGTTTGACATTTTCTTTCAATTACGGTAAATTGTGGTTATCATCACGCTCTCAAATCAACCGAATGTATATTCTCAATCTTCGCATCTCAACCAAGTTTAGAAAATTTTTAAATTACATCCAATCATCTTATCAATCATTCCCACTACAATTTCAATATCTAGCACCAGTGAAGGTGGACGGTAATAAATTACCTCTTTTCATAACTCTGAGAAATGTATATTTATCGGGCAACTTCCCCTTCGCATCAAGCTAAAAAGGCCATAGGAGGGCATGGTATCAAATTTTAAATGAATGAATGGAATGCCTTGGAGTTGGAGGAAATGATACGTGGACAGAATCGGGAACGGTGAGCAATTCGTTCCAATATCCTCTGGATTATTGAAATGGGCCACTCGAGTTTTTCCATCTACCGTAAAGATGTCTCTATGCAATTCCATGCCCATATATAACTGAGGTTAGGTGTGGATAAATATGTAAAGTACGCTTGCTTGATTTGTTCCTCATAATAGAAGGAATTTGTGGATTCATTAATGAGTTTGGCAACTTGCACCGATGTTGGATTCTTTTATTTGCATGTGACTTGTTAACCACGTCAATTACATCTCGCCTTGTCCTGATTTGAGTCAGTTTATAATAAATATAAATATTACCACACTTTTTACATTTCTGACCGGTGCTCAATAATGAAACTAAGTTTGAAGTTTAAGCCGATGTTCAATTTTATTTCTAAACCTTCTTGGTGAGTAATAAAACTTGTTTCGGATTTTTTTAACGTTACATAGCCTATGAAATAGTTTGAGCTAGAAAAAAATACTATTTGAATATTCACAAGGAAACATGAATCATTCACTGGAACATGGATTACACAAGGATCATAAATTTGCTAGCGTTGAAGTTTATTTCCTCTCACATTTGCCACATTATTTCCACAATTTTTTTTTCAAGTCCGCAAGGCATTTTCGTTAAATTTCTGTCTTTATCAGTTAAATACTTTTTTTTTAATTTTCGGAGAATTTTTTTGCGATTTTAAGTCACGTTCAGTACGAAATGGCGTGAAGCGTGTCTCTCTTGTTTCGCTGCTCAATTCGCCGCGACGATAAGGACGAGTGGCATTTTCCCTCGTCAAACGTCGGCTTGTAAAGGATCACAGATCCGTTTTGTTGCCAGCTTGACAACAAAACGATCCGGGATCCATCTTCGAGTATTACAAACCGTGCTCTCAGCGAGTAGTTGGACTGGAAACGCCCGGCCAAAATTAACCCTTCGCGCTAACTCGGTTGGACTTAATGACCGCAATTGACTGAGATCGAAGATCCGCGGCGTGTCCGCTCTAGGTCCCGTGCACCCAAATCGATGTTCCGTGGACCAGGAGTGTCTTTTATTGGTCATTCCTCCACCCAGGCTTACATTCTGTCCCCCCCCCCCACCCACCCACTTCCCCTCCTCCCCGCGCCGTGTTGCCAAGTGTGTCCGGCTGTCAACGACCTCTTCCCGACCTCGCCATGACTCAAGTGAGGACACCTCTCACAAGTGCAAAGGACGCCCATAAGTATGTGGGTGTTTCTTTTCTCGGCATTTCGCGTGTTTCCATACGAGCATGACGTCAGGCCCTGTCGTCGAGCTTGCATTTCCTCGGCGTCAATCACTAGGAGTTGTGTTTATCATTTGTTTTGGCTCGACATGAAAAGAACAGTCGACACTCCCCTTGAGTGATGGTCGAATTCCGTCAGTCACTCTCCCTTTAAAATACAGCCTGGGACAGATGACTCGGTGCTATGCGTGTGGAATACGTGAAAACTGTTCATAGCATACCAGCGACGGCGCTATTAACCGTCTCTCTTGTTGTAGTACCACTGACTGAGTTCATTACCTATACTGCTTGAAGTTCACGAAGCTTATCATTATTCCGTGGATGTATCACTTCCAGTGATATTCAATCATGAAGTCTTGGAATGATTTTTTTACAACGCAACAATGTGACAACATACTTCCCTTGTGTTCTGATTCGTAATCCATGTCAGATTTGCATGTGATCAATGTTTGCAATCCTATTTTTCAATAAATATTATTTTTTATATGACAAGATTTATAAAAAGTATAACATCGTATTTTTACACATTATCTATTACTGTGGTTATTGCATTCCAAAGAAATAGAGTTGGTTTAAAATAGATTTTGTGCATCTAAAGTAGTTTTATACAAAGACGGCTGTCTCAGTGATTTATTATTTCGAGCAGTGAAAGTTTTCTAGATTTCTTTTGTGGAAAGAATCAAAACCAGCCAGCCCCCAAAAGATCGCAGGCGGTTGAAGATACGAACCGACAAATGATTAACTGCAATTGGAGCAACGCAAACTTTATTGCCCCTTGGAATGGCATCGCATCTGTCTCCGGGGGCTGTTCGTCTGTCGTCGGTGCTATAGTTTCGCGGGACCCGCTTGAAGCCTCCTTCCTATGTCGCGGGCACATTGTGACATTCCCGAAGAGCCCCGTGCCGGAAGATGTCGTTTCGTAGGCCGCCATAAATAATGTTTCCTTATGCGTTGGGTTGGGTTATTGGCTTAAATGAGATTTAAATGGGCGGACGGCGAGCCATCTACCGGGACGGCTGGGAAACAGCTTTGCCACCTCTGTTCCATAATTCGGTCACTGCCGCCTGGCAACCTTCGGGTGGTATCGCTAGGGGAAATGCATAAAAGATAACATGCCAGTGAAGGCACGTGCAATTCACTTTTATGCACGCAATATAGCAGTCATTTCATAGAGCATCGTAAGAAAACAACTTAATGTATACTTAAAGCTAGTTCTTCAATTATCTGGAGCAAAATGCTGAGCAGAAACCAAATAATGTAATAGTGGGACCAAATTTAATGTACCTTAATAAGACCTAAAGTTTATTAAACATTAAAAGTCTGAAAAATAATTGCAGGGCTCTGAGAACTGTTTGATTTTACTTTACAAATCGCATTACGCTCATGACTTTATCAATTGTGCTTCTATGCGATAAGCCTTGATATGTGAAATGCTGCGAAATATGCCTGAACAGCCGTCTCTGTAATCGGCTTATTTTTCAGGACCAAACCTACAAATTTCCCTTAAAAGCGATTTCAAATTCTTCTCCTTTCATTGGATACCAATCCATTGAGCAGCAAATATATTTTGGCTCCAGCTGTAACCGACATTATCAGACATTTGCCTTCATTTGGGTGTGTGTATTTTTGGCTACATCCACCGCAGGACGGGAGGCGCGTGAATTTCTCTACGCCCGTGCTCATTGACCTCAGTCGTGACCTCGTCCTTCCAGGGTCCAGAAATTTGTCGCTCTTGACACGGACCAACACCAGCTTGCGAGCGTCGCTCTGAATACGCTGTTTATTCTGTTCCCTTCATGAGCTACCACCCACCTCGTCCATAACTCATTGTTTCGAGGCCTTCATTTTTTCCCCGTCTGTCATTCACCATTTCGGCTACTTTGTAGATCAGTATTAGTGTCAGTATTTTTATTGTTTGGGTGTTTTTAGTCTTGTTTAATGCCTTGTCTCTTGCATAGGTATTTGGTATTATAGGAATTGGGGTATCCTTATGGATACACATGTACCCACAATACAAGGCAAATATAGCTTCACTTCAGGTCGATATTTCAATTCATCCCAATCACCTGATTACCTAGACGAATGTAATACGATTTCTGGATGAATGACTCCTCCTGGTTGTATTTTCATCGAGATAATCGTTAGCTCAAACAAATATATTGCATTCGAGAACATGAAAACCTTATCTAAGTAAATGGGCACTAATGAAAAAAATGGGTTCTCAATTATCTGCCTGATTGTGAGTTCTAGAGTACATTTGAAACGCTCGTTTGAAGAGCGACACATCAAATTCGACATAGATATGTATTCCCGATTCCTCGCGGGTTTTTCACCCCACCCTCCCCTCCTTCACGCCCCCCCTCCGCCGCTGAAAGAGCTGGTGCGCATGCGCAGTGACGTCGAACGCATTTTTCCCGCCTTCCTTCGGTTGCGCCGCCGGATGACAAGCGGCGGCCATAGCGGCGTCGATGAGATTGGGGCCCTCCCGAACCGGTATCCAGCGAGCGGCAGAGACGGAGCATTTGCATGGCTGGAGAGAGAGAGGTGGGTCTGAGTGGGGTTGGGGCATTCGTAGGCCGTGTGGAAAGGGATAAAGGTTTTGGTAGGGGGAATCGAGGGGAGTGGTTGGTTCTCGGATGAGGACGACCCACAAACATTTTTAATGCCCAGACTGCTCCCCATTCGCCGAGACCTTGGAAGACTGTGGTCAAGAGGAATGACAACGAAGCTGAGTAACCCATATAAAATAAAATTCATCCCGTTTATGCGAGCACGAAGGATTATTTTACTGTTTTTTGCCGTATTCACGATTGATGTCTGTACAAGTTCACGGTCAGTCTAATCTTGCGTGATGTCCCAACATTTATTTTGGAGGAAGAGTGTTTGCATATGGCCATATTTTTCATGTTTTGGCCCTCCATTGATTTTCGATTTTGTTTTGGCAACGAATTCGGAGATTTAATGGTCGGAATTGGAAGCAGATCTTATTAGGGAATGAAGAAAAGATGTCCTTGATCTATCCCGCATAATTAGTACGCAAAGAGCCCTAGCATTTAGCAAATTGCTTCGGCAGCATTATGACTGATCTTTCTCTGTTGAGGTGAATATGTTGTAACTCTTGCTTACTAAGACTGGTTGATTAAAAGAGTGTCCCCTCGTGTGACTACATGAATGCAATTATCGGCTTAGTGATATGATTTTTGTAAATAATGATTGATATAGCCTACCGCCTTAATATCACATATTAAATTGATTGTATACAATGGTATGCAATGGCACGGGCTGTAGGTGCGCTAGTCTGGATTCACTCTTCGATTATCAATTCATCATTTGTTCCAAGACGTTTCGAAGAGAGTTATTTCGCCTGAAATACGTACCAATGGATGGGCAAACCCTTTGAAGGCGATTAATTCAGCTGTAAGCATGTATTTATATCATGTAATTAGGTATTTGTTACCGACAAAGCGGTCGCATTTTGTCAAGCATCCGTTTGGCTTCGCTTGTTGATTCTATTCTCCCGAGGCGACATAAAATGAGCACGGAGCTCCCTGAATCGTAAATCCTAAACATCAGTGGGCATCCCAACTTCTTTGTCATTGCACGGGAGGATAGGAGGGAAATATTTATCGTCCGACGGATCAGCGCGACCAAACATACCGACAAACCGAGGGCCTTTTTACGAGTTATGAGAGAGGAGCAGATTGTCTGTTCTGTCTTGCACTCAATCGATTGCGGGCGACCCCTGGAGGAAGGGGGGGAGGGGCGGGATGAGTTGTTTTGATGTGCAAGAGAAGCGGCGCTCGGTCGTGTGTTCCTTGTCACGGAGACAACGGGAATGGTCTTGTGATCAACCTATCGCATGAAATATTCCGATGAGCACTTGGCCAGGCCACCGCTTCCCTTACTTCCCATCTCTTCCCTCCCTTCACGAATATAAACTGGATTCCCTCGGCCAGGCATGTATGGGAGATGACTGTACCTTCTACTTCAAATGATGCTACGTTTCATCATGGCAACCACAATGCCACCAGACGTTGCGACAATGAAAATGTATATATATCACCTACCGCCTTAATGTCACCTATTAAATTGATTGTAAACAATGGTGTGCAATGACTCTGGAAATGTGAGCCTCGTTTGTCAATGCTACTTAAAAAAGGTGACAATCGTCATCAAGGTCACCGATGTTATTTTATTCTTGTAATTTCCGCGAATTTACAACATTTTGTCCAGGAAAGATTACTTTTGAAATTTTTAATTGCAAAATAATAATATTTCAGTGTTTATTGAAAGTTATTTCGGTATTTTTTCATATGCTCGTCTTATAAATAAGCTCTTTTGATGTGCAGAGATCGCAAAAGGGAAGCTCATTCGATTGATCTTTGTGAAACACGGTGGAATGGATTTCTGGCTGCGCCATTGGTCCACTTTTTCCTCCGTGGCCCTTGTCCCATCGCCGTGCCGGAGTAAAGGGCATCCTCGGGGCCTTTGGCGTCGCGCTCTGTGGAGACAGACTGCGTACGGTTCTAGTCTGCTCCCCAGAGGTCTGCAGCTCCACTTTGAACTCGTTGCTTTGTAGCACAATTATCCAGCGCGGTAAAGGGATGTATTTTTTTTCACTCCCCTCTTGGAGTTGTATTGGCGTCGAAGGGGCGTGCGTGGAAGCCCACCAATTGAATGAAGGCTTTCTGGCTTGTTTATCGGGGTCGCACCCAACGGTCACTCGTCATGTGGGATGGAAGAAAAACCTCGGAACATAACATACCTTCAAGGAAACTCTTTCGTTCAAGCTCCCTTGTGCTCATGTGAGAGGAGTTAGTTTAGAATAATATTTGTCCAATAAACGATTTTAATTTCTACTGGTGAATACTATTGATGAATATTTCTCGGGTTCTCAGCCAGGTTAATTCTTTAATATTTGTCCAGTTTTGTTTCTTGATGAAGCCTATCTTCGACATGTGGGATAGAAAGACGGAAAACATCGCGTGAACAGACTAATATTTCAGAAATATGTCATTTCAGGTATTTATAAACATGCAGTCCATGATGAATTACCCTATCCTAACGCGATACTACTAAATTCTTCATCGCCATAAAAACATATATTTTATGTTTTTTTTTAACATCTTGTCAGGTGACTGATAACAATTTTGCGCATGCATTGCATAGTTTAAGTATCTACAATTCTTTTTTGATTTACGTACTCTATTATGTAAGTTCACCCGATCTTAGTGAATTCATTCATAAAAACTGCCAAACAGGGCCTGAAAAATATATTTTGTTCGAAATGAAATCATCTCTAAACCTGGAGCCCTATTCCTGGAAAATGCTGTCTTATACCTCGTATCCCTCGCGCCGTTCGGTCGGATTTTTCTCAACAGTGCCCGAGGCTATATAGATTTCTGAGTCGGCGGGTTATTATTAAAGGTTCAGAGAGTAGGAGAGAGAAAGAAAGCAGTCACGAAATGCTGTGCTCCAGACTGGAGTCGAACCTGCATTGTAATAATAATTTGCAGTTCGTCGACACGCGAAACCCTCGTCTTTCGTGACCAGACGAATTTTCGTTAATCGGCGCTCGATAAAGGAAACTCCCTCCGTACGGGTGGAAAAATTTTTTCCCTCTGCATTTGACGCTTAATTTCATTCCTGCGTTGCCATTCTTCCATCAGATGAAATCCAGGCCAGCTTGAAAATATGTAGACAAAGGATGCACGTCAAGTTGCAAATACTAAGGTAAATACTGATATTAACGCCGAGTTTTATGTTAATTACGTATTAATTTCTAGGTTTCCCTCATGTTTTTCTATCGAGAGTTTCAAGCATGTACACAACCAACTACAATGATGTTGCTATGAAGCATGTAAGAGAGAAAATGTGACCAATACCATTAAAATGTTCTTTGGATAGGGATTTAAACAAGAAAACTTGGCGCAGTGTGAAGAACTACATGTTTGCAGTTGCTCATAATGCGTAAGCTTTCTGCATGTTTTCTGTTACATGTATATTATCGGGAAATATAATCAACTATTGCTTCATACGCCTCTCGTTAACGATACTCATCGCGGTTTATGGGAACAATTAAGATTTTGAAAAGAAATAATCGTACGGGTGTCAACTAATTCTCAGTGGCTTTTTAATGAGTGATTATTTGAAAATATGAACCAACTCTCTGATGAATTCTTAGTCGCATTCATATGTTTTCGCAGTATTCGCTAAAGTTACCGCTCGAAAGCAATGGAGAATGTTTTTTTTATTATTTGGATACTAAAGAATGACTACGTTGTGCGAGAAAATTACGACTGGGTCATTGCTTCCGTCTCGACTGTTATCCATAATTCGCTCGCGGAAATTTTTGAGAACAAGGTGGCACTTCGCATTGCACCGTTTCTTCGTCATGCATCATTTCAGTATCCTTGTACGGAAGCTTCATCACGATGATTGCATCGAGCCATCTTGCCATTTCCATTTGCGGCGAGAATGAGTTTTGATTGAGGCAAAAAATCATCGAATATTAGGTTATCCGAGGCGCGAGTGTGAATGCCGGCGTTCCATCACTAATCCGCCGGAAAGTCCCTGAATGGGAAACATCTTCGGGTCCATCGCGAGGGGAGATGCCCAAGTCGAATCGGATACAATGAGGCTTAACCAAGATGCTCCATTCCGCCCTCAGCACCGCGTCAGCCTCCCTTGTTTCGACGTCACAGCTATTTAGTGGTGCCCGGGACTTCGTGGGTGTTCTCCTTTCAAGACGCTATCCACATTGGTCCATATCCACGCTCTTTATACCACAGCTCCACACTCATGCCAGAGCATCTCGCCTCCCTTCCATCGGCCGGCCATTCTAACCGTGGGACACATTTGCCAACCCGTGACGCTACAAATTCCTCGCTGCTTAACTTGTTACCGATGTAATTCGTCTCTTTTCTGTTTTTTTTAGTCCCGAAGCCTTTCGTTCGCTCCGCTTAGCTCTTTTTTTTCGACTCACCATCTCTCTCTTTTTCTCGACTCGGACCTCGTGAGTGTGTGGTTGCAAATTCCCGTCAGTTCTCTCACACCAACGGAGCTGTCTCTTCTATCGTACACGGTGGCGAACGAGGTTCTAGCAGATCTCTCGATGCGGGAGGGAAAAAATTAGTGGTGGAAGTGAAAGGCTTTTTCCACGTTTGTTGATTAGGAGGAAACGGCGACGTCGTAGGAGTAATTAGAAATAGAACCGCGTGGAGCGCGCTCACGACTTCTTGTGTGGCCTAGGCAGGGGGATGTAGGTGGCCCAGTTCTCTGAACTACCTAGTACTCCTACGCAGCAATGCTTTCTTAACGGCATCCATGCAGTCGCCTCAGGTGAAGGAGATGGGAGATTTGAAAGCAAGAATTACTATATTTTATTTACCTATCATTTTAGTACATCGATACGTGGAATTTTGTGCCGAGATCTTTTGCAGAAAAATACTTTAAAAAAATAAAATTTACAATTCCATTTTCATTTTATTTGCCCCTTAATGTGTAGGAGGCGATTTTTTCTTTTGTACTCGATTAAAAGATACTTACTTTTATCGTGTTATAGGATCTGGTATCTGGAATGTTCTATTATTTTTGCAGTTTTTGTATTTTTTTGGATTTTGTAGGAAAGCGACGATTAAAAATTTGAGATTGTTGAATATTTATCTTGGCTCCTTTAACTTAATTTTAAATTCATTTCAATGCTGACGCTGACTTTACCATAAGTATTCACAGTTAAGTATATGCTCCCCCAAGTTATCTTCCATTAGCACCTTTCTAGGCGATTAATTTTGAGAGCTAATAGTTAGTACCACACACCCTGGTTTTCTCGGTACCTCATAGATGTAGTTGTAGTTTATAGAAGGGCATAAATTGTTTCTCTTTCTATTTATTTTCCTACTCTTAGTTACCAATCCAAAATTTATGATCGAGTTGACTTCGGTTGCTAGAGAGCTATTAATGTACCTACACAAATAGATTGCTGTCTTTTTTCCCTTTTTCTCCACAGGAAACAACATCATGGCATGGCATAGTCTAACCATTTCCTGAAATTCCGTCGTAACAATGCGAAGCATTCCTACTGAGCGACACTAGAATTAGTTATGCCAATTCTGGAATCTATTTGCATATATTGTCTCGCTTTTGTTAACCTCCTGATTGGCTTTGTGGTCCGTAGACACGATCGTGACTAACTTCGGAGCGTAGCGAGGCAAGCCTGGGATAAATTGGATTTCTGGAAAAATTGTTTTTTTCCCCATTTTCATTTTCTCTCTCGTCGCCATCTTTGGTGGGGGCTCTTTGCGCCCAGGGCGACTTAAAAACCATTCGGGAGACCCGCTGCCCTCGCTATGAATTCTCTAAAACCTCTTCTCTCCTTCCACACTTCCTCTCCTTCCATGAGCAAGTCGGCTGGCAGCCCATTCCATACACCCTAACCCTCCCCTCCCCTCGTTCGCCCTACCCCTATCCGTCTCCCTACTCCTCAACCACTCCCTCACTCATCACAGCTGCTGGGTCACGCAGCTGTCACTGCCCCACGGTCCTTTAGGGCCAATTCAAGGGCTGCCCGATCACTTGGCCCCTTTCTCTCCTTCTTCGCCCGGTCTTTCTCTCGCTCTTCCTCCTATGCACATTCCCTTTCTCCAACCAACCTCTACAGCGAGGATCAAAAAATATAATGAAACCAGAAGAGTAGGCCCAGCTATCGCCTCCGTTCTCTTCCGTTTTTAATCGTACCATTCCGTCCTTTTCTTCCGCACTCGAAAAGGCGAGCAAAGTCCTCGCCACACCCATTCTGGTACTTGTCAAAACACTACTTGAGCCCGAGTATTCATGCTCACCGAAGCGGAGATCCGAAGCGTTGGTAATAATTTCCGGCTACCTCCTTCCAGCTCGCCCGCAGGGGGTCAGACTACGCTTTAAGACCCCCCCCAACACACTTAACTTAAAGTTTTCGTTCAGTTGACCTACTTCGTCTCTATTTCGCTCGAGAGGATTGTTTTTTTTTTAATTCGCCCTCCACGTTACAAAACACTATTGTTTGATTGTTTTGACGTGCCCCTAAGTTATGAATAGCCCTCACTCGAGGCATTTGATGGTCCACAAGTTGTTTGCTCTCTTCAGTTTAATGGTTATTGAAGCGATTGTTTGGAGGAAGTGGCAAAAGCATCAAATGGCTATCAAAATTTTAATCCCCTCTCTCCGCCTCCGATGCTTGTAAGAAGTTCGGTGATTTTTTACTGCCGCGGAAGTGTGAGAGTTCTCCACGTGAGTGAATGGGTCGCAAGCAGTCACGTCGAGTGGGAGAATGTATCTGATTAGGTGCTCTCGAAGCTCGTCGTAACTGTGCGCCATAAATACTCGAAACAAGTAGTCCTTTGTGCTCGCGTCACTTGCTCACGGCTGAATGTTCATGCTGAGGAATCTTCATTGCTTGCGTCAATCAAATATTAAAATAAATCAATTATAAAATCGGATCGACTGGATGGTATGTACACTACCATTATTCAGGTTTGCTATTTCTCTTGTTTCACGTTCTCGGTTGTTATCAAATGCATCCTTCTGCTTATGTGATTTCTTAAGCGATCTCATTCATTTAATTAATTTATATTCTTCCTAGCTGAATTTTTACGCTAGTTTCCTATCATGTCCCTATCTAAACCATTTATTTAGCTTAATATTGCAATTTAGGGGATTGAAAAATGTGTGTTGGCATAAGATGCGATTGTCTGTATCTTCACGTCGTGTTTTTCTGGACAAATGATTGATGTATGCTAATTAAGTCCAACTCTTCTCTCATTATTCTTTATAAAAGTTTTTTTAATTGATCTATAATTATATAAATTATTAAATTCAAAACCAGACGGCGGCCCATTGTCCCCTGTCTTAGAATATTTCAACCAGCCTCCATGCTCTGACATCTTTAATTGCAACGGCGCGCTTGAATGCAACCGGGGGTCGAGGTTGAAGGGGGAAGGGGAGAGCTGTCGCATTAGCGATCGTAGAGGCGCCCCTAGCGGCGGCCCGCGGCTCGTACCGAGAAACGGCGCTGTGAAGACGGCGATAGATTATCGCGATCGCCGCCAGAGGGAGTCGAACGCGGAAGTGTATTCCTTCGTCCACACAACGGCCAGCAATTTTCTTCCAGTCGAGCGAAGGAATGTGTACCCACCTCTCTATCACTTCATCGCTCCTCTCCATTGGAACTAATTGTCGCAGATGTAATAACTAGGTTTTGAATTTGATGACTGAATGTTATACCAAAAGATTTTACCACCTTCAAATCAGGTAATACTAATGAAAGCCGCCGATTTCAACCAGGCATTTGAAGTTGCAGAATTGTCATACCTGTTGTTCCGGATAGGAAAATTTCTATCAATTGATTTATTCAGACAATTAAAGGATACATTCTAAGTTCCTCAAAGAAGAGCATAGCGAAAGCAAAAATTAGCCGGAGATATTTTATTACGTATTTATAATTTTTAAACCCTTCTGGTTTGTTGTTGATGGCATGCGGATTATTAGCTTCATCAACTCAGACTCACAGCAGTCAGTCTGCATGCATGATCGTAATGCTCCATTATTCCGATCGTAATCTGGTTAAATATTTTTTTATCGCGATGGTGAGAAGTCTGCGATTTTATCCTTCGGATTATAATTTTGATTTTTTATGAGTGGAAATGATATACGGTTGAAAAATCTGGACTGTATACAAGTTTTATTTTCGCGAGTGAGTTGGTACTGGATGGAATTATTTCTAAATGCAATAAAACACTCTCATATCATCATCATTGTTGTGCCGTCATCTTTACTTAATGTTTTTATTACCATGCATTTATTTAGGCTAAGGGAATACTTATCACGTTGCGCGCGAAGAGCATGGTGATACCGGAAATAAGACCTACGATATTGGATAACCAGGAATTCGATCCATTTACGGCTGTATTGCTTTTCTTCAGTACAAACCAACCGACTATCAGTCACCGTGCTTTCCTTTGCAATAGTAATCGGCTTTGCATAATTGATTCCCTATCCGCTTTCGCCATTGAGAATATTTCTCGCATGAGCGCGTGAAAATATAACCAGGTTTCACCTCCGAGACGGCGCGCCGCGCAAAGCTTTTGTTTATTCAGACCGCCCCCTCAGTCCCAAATGTCTTTCCGTGCCCTCTGTATATATGACGTGCCCGCTTCATTTTCCGTTAATAATTGAAAGTGTGCCCCGTCACCCACCGGCGTCGAAATCCAATCACCATAGACGCCCCTTGCGGTCGCGTTTAACCTCTGGCCCTTGAGGCGATTGATTTATTCCCGTACAAAAGGGGGAAACGTTCACGTAATGTAGGGTGCGGGGGTGACTCAGTAATTTTCTCCTATCAAAAAGGGGTGAAAGGTGTTTCGCTTCTTTTGCCTCGTTAGTGACCATACGAGTCGAGTCGTGGGCTGCGTCACCTGATTCAAGGCGTTGATGTTATTTCATAGGGAGTGATAGTCCCCTATGACTAGCCGCTGTGCGCTGAATGCTAATGGCCTGCTCTACTCGCCTCGATTCAATGGGAATACGCTAGTCAGCGCGAGTGCAGTGCTTGAGGTGGTAGTATATGAAATCTCATAGTTTTGTCTCTGAAACGAGTGAAGGAAAATCATTTCTACGAGTGTTGGAATAAGTTTCATGGGTGCACCCAGCGAGGGGCAGCTGTTCCCTCCCTAGAAGCAAAAATCGCAAAAGTCTTTAAGCTCTACCTCTAGCTTAAGTCTCTAAAATCAGTACTGAATCGAAACGAAAGTATACATCAAATTTTCATGATACCCATGAAAAATTATATTTATTAGCATAAGATATGTAACTAAAATAAAACTATTTTTTCAAGGAAATAATCTCATAAACTAGTAAAGCGCTGTTATAATTTTCTTAAAATTTTGGTTTCATTCACCTTTCCATGCTAAAATGTCACAACTTGGCTTGCCCTCCCCCTAGACCATGGTTTGCCACCCCCTAGACCATGGCTTGACCCCCCTAGTTGTGATCCTGGGTACGCCCTTGATGAGTTTGGTATATTGCTTAAAGCTTGTTGTTCCTTTTCACTTCCCACTTGTTAGGGCCGATATAGTGCTTTTCCCATAACAATTCCTGTTGCATAGACTATGCATATCATTGATGACTCTTACCCAGATAACCCTCGTGAGGTGGCTCGTAAGGCATCACGGATTTTTTCAACACTGCCTGTTTAGATATAAGTTCACATGATGAAATAACTTCATAAAGGCGATCCTACAATACAAAGGTGAAATTACTGAAGTTTTAATGTAACAAGGAGAGATCTTGGGTAGCCTGACTGTTGAATTTTATGTAAACCCTCTATCACTCACAGTACTACAATCTTTTAATCACTACTTCAGTAGCTTCTTGTGAATTTCGTTAGTTACTTTCTTACCTCATTAGACTTTGTGATATATAGAAGACCTCTTTATAATCTTTTTACCTCCGCACAAATACTTTTTCCTTTGTTAGAACAATGGAAGGAAATATTCCTGAGGTGCCTACCTTTATGAAGCCCTCCACGTACTGAAGTTCTTTCTTGGTGCTTTAGGCGGTAGGCATGATTTTTAGAATCTATACATGCTATTTGGCTTGAGTGCCAACGATTTTTTCCAGTAGCAATTATGCTTGCGCAATCCAGCGTTAGCTGAGCAACGGTTGCTTTTGTTAGCGTCACATATCTTCTAGGCATTGTGTTGCTCTAAGAAGGATTTCCTCCTCCCGTTTGAGAAGTTGTGGGTGGTTCTTATTGCTGCAAACTTCTGGTCTCGAACTCGTCAGCCTTTAGTAGTGTTCCGTCCGTTGATCTACAACTCACAGGATTTAATTTTACATCTGATAAAAACAACTCTTTTTGCCAGACAATATATTTGTTAACATTTTCTTCTCACTGGTGTGCTTCTAGGATCTATTTCACCAACTGATTTCAATTTCATCGCCTTGGGATACTTCATGTTGATACTTGAGAGAGATAACTGTTTTTTCAGTATAATGACATAGTCGTATATTTTGATGAAACTTAAAGGGAAGTTTTTTGAATCCTATTTCATCCAAAAATAATCATAACGAATTAATTTTGCTCATGAAATACTTCGTCATTTATAGCTTTCCAGTTTGGCCCGCAACCAGTGTCACATAGCGAAGGTGTGCTGGAATTTAGCTTACTTCTTACTGTACTAGTGTGTGTTTCAATTTAACACAATCATGGCTGGTTGTTTGTTTCACTCTATTCGGCTACTGGCGTTCTCAAACAAATATCTGTCAATCAGAAAAATACTGTTATTTAGCTAGGATACCAAAGAATTTACCCGAGATGGAACGCTAGGTTCCAGCGTTTTTTGGTGTGCTGAGCCCGTTCTCGTGCCCAGCATAAGGAAAGTCTACGGCTTAACTTAAACAATCACATTTGCCGTAGAACTTCAGGGCACAAATCGGCTGAAGGCCCTGCTACAAGCCGGAAGTGGGCATTCCAAAGCGGGGAACGGGGGAAAAAGTGAGAAGTTTGCGTAAGCGCGAGGGATGTTCGGCTCTCAAAACCGAAGGTCCCCATAGGGTATATTGGCACGCCAATAGGAAGAAGGACGGAGGGTTAGGCCGGCAAAGGAGACTGCTAGAAGGGGGAAGTGTATGCATAAGAGCTGGGAAGGAAACGGACCTATGTTCTGTCGAAGGGGGAAAAAAGGTCCGTTTCGACTTCCTGCTTGCTGCCTTGTAGGGAGAAGGGGTGGGAGGGGGGATACTAACACCACCTGGTGGGATAGGAG
Organism: Ischnura elegans; assembly: GCF_921293095.1. NCBI lineage: Eukaryota > Metazoa > Arthropoda > Insecta > Odonata > Coenagrionidae > Ischnura > Ischnura elegans. The sequence continues at coordinate 81,753,834 of NC_060256.1, read as the reverse complement.
AGAATGAATTGATCACGAGTGGGGAGGGGGAGGTTTTGGTAGTGGGAGGTCTAAACAGGGGACCCAAGTGTGGAGGGACCTCTAGGCTCTGTGAAAGAGCTGGAGGAGGAGTTTTCTTTAAAAGGAAGGAAGAGGTATTGTGTAATAGGGCCTTCTTCCAGATCTTCTTACCTTCTCCTGAGGAATGAATGGGGAGTGGCATTGAGGTTCTTCACTGTCCCCTTGCATCAGCAGTGCCTCGGCATGCAACCCACAGGGGCATTATACGCGTATCCTGCATCGTTCCTCACCCCTTGCAACCTCCTTGCCCAGGCCAGTCCTTGTCAATGCCATCGCGCCGGTCCAAGTCCACACATGCGTAAGTGGAGCCAGTTTTATCGGTGTATGTATATATCACGGAAGACAGGACACGTGCTGGGCTTCAAGTTTGTTCAATCACGCCCTGCCGTCACTCTTTTGTCCCCACGTTCCTTCCAGTTAAAATTACTTATTTTCTCGGTATCAATCCGTAAGGTTTTGGTAGGGGTTGAGTTTTGTCAAAAATGAAATGCCATCTGTCTCTCAATGTCTTAGCTCCCATTCGCCGATGTGAAATCTCACCTAATTAACCACTACTTTTTATATAGTCCAATAACCAACCACGGAACCGGCAACTTTCTTAAGAAAAAAATGAAGTGATGAGTATGATTCCATATTAATTAACTGGGATGTTACTATAAGCGTAAGAAATGCATTCACTGCTTCACTACTTTACATCAGTTCAATAACTCTATACGTTCAATTCTGATAATACTAATGGGTTTCATTGCCAGGAGTCTACGATTTTTTGTCTACCGAGCAAGACCATTTCCATCATGAATATTATAATCTGAGCTGATTTTAACGGTGAAGTTATTGTTTACACGAAAACTAGTTTAATTCCTTGAAATGGTATACCATGACTTCATGGCCTGGGAATGGCTAACTGTTTTGGCCTGTCGAAGGCAAATTTTTTGGTAGATACGAATTCACTTGCCTTTTGCATTCGTTTGCTGAAATCCTTTTGCGCTGTTGCGTATTTGAATGTGCTTTGTGGGGCTAATCACACGTATAGCGCTTCAATAATCACCAATTCTAATCCACAACTCGTATGCGGGAGTTTGTACGTAACGAGGGAAAACTCGTGCCTTGCTCCCGCCCATTTCTCCTCCATTCCTTATCAGCTGCAAGCGGTGTCGTAAAGCTGATACACTCCCGTCACGGCGATCCGCGTTCTCCTTTCTCCTAATGCGTCGCTTTCACACTTAAAGCAGCCATTTACTGTCGCCCTTACTCCACTAACCTGTCATCCCCTCTCTTAAGGCCTGTGCGAAAGTTACTTCCCAACCCCCCCGGAGAAATACGCTTTCCTTTTTTACGCCGACGGCCGAAGAAGATAGAGACATGAAAAAGCTGCTGCCGAGCTCGCTTTAAATAGAGGTGGGAATCTAGATTAATTTGTTTCCCCGCTCACCGAGCGGTTTTCTCCTCATGACCCTAATCCAGCAGCAGGCGATGACAGCTCCGCGGCGTATTGAACGGTCACTAATACTCGGGTAGGTGTTTTATCAATCACGATGCGATTTTTTAAAATTCCAAGCTAAAATTTTTTGGCGAATCTTATCCTTAGTGAATACAAGTATGACGCGCGTTACTGCGTACAATGTTGTTTGTTTCATGTATTGCTTTAGAGTGTACTTAATTTATTCCTCAATTACTTGTTTGCGATGCTTTATATTCCCTCGAGAACGTACATCTACATCTACATAATACCCTGCGAGCGACCTCTAGGGTGTTTGGCAGGGGTTGATCAATCACCAGCATGCAGCAATTGGACTCCCACATGCACACCACACAGTACAAAAACGCCACGCATACTAACAAATTATACTACCATATGCTGTTAGAAATAATAATAAAATTAAGAAACATGCATTAAGTTATACATAAGTTATTAGGCTACACTATTAGTCATCCCATCTATTGTAGTTCTATCGCTGCCGTTTTAATCTCTTATTAATCGTGGAAAAAAGACATTCTGAATCTAAAAAATCAAAGAGTCAAAAACCCAAAGAATCAAAAAGATGTACAAGCTATTGAAGTTCTCCCGAAAACGGAGGTAATCTTAGCGCTCTCTACTAGCTAAAGGTATGTGCGTACTTGAAGGGGGGATATCGTCGTCTTTGGCCTTCTCTTCGGAGGGATGGTTTATGGAAGGCGGGACATGTTGGCGTGCCGCTTGTCACTGCATCGCGTCTCACCTATCCGTGGCGCATGTGTCCTTTCCCTTTCGCCAGACTATATAGCGGCCAATTTCGACTGCACAGCTGGTGAGGGCGCGTCGGCCTACGCTGGGAATCAGCTGACCCAAGAAAGCTGTTTTAACCTCTTTAAAAGAGTTAGAGGGATCGCTATGGCGTTCATTTTTTGAGCTACAAACTGGGTTGTGCACATTAGTTGCAATTCTAGGATAAAATTTTTATTTTCACATAATAAATTGATTGCGAAGTAGGGAAGATACTTTTTGCACTCAATTAAAACAAGAAATATAAAAGGATGACAATTACAACTGATAACTTCAGGCTTCACTTTGTGAAACCTCTCCATATTGGAAATAAAGAAATAAAAACTTTGTAAGGTTCACTGTTATTTAATTATAGGTACGACCCGGGTTTCGTATATTGGTTACATCGTTACCTGCCGATGTAGCCAAGTTACGAAACCTGGGTCGTGCCCATAATTAAATAACAGTGAACCTCACATAGTTTTTATTTCTTTATTTCCAAGATGAAAATTACATTTTTATAAAAACCACGTTTTGTTAAAAAGAAGAAAATAACTACCTACGGACCAATAAATTATTGAAATTTTCCAATATGATTGAGGAGAAAGTAAAATAAATTTTAAAAGGACATTTCAGATATCAAAAACGAAAAACGTGGTGCGTATGGGAGATTATAATATTAATAAATAAAAGCGAACAAACTATGTATAAATCCACCAATTTATTTTTGTGGTACTACTAGTTTCGACGCAGCGGCGTCATCATCAGGTACAAAGGCTATAAACTTTAAAAAAAGCTTTATAGCCTTTGTACCTGATGATGACGCCGCTGCGTCGAAACTAGTAGTACCACAAAAATAAATTGGTGGATTTATACATAGTTTGTTCGCTTTTATTTATTAGAATGAACCTCCACAAAGTTGAGCCTGTTACGATAGAGATTATAATATTAATAATTGCTGGTCAATATGTCAGATCAGATTTGTCTCCTAGCGAAAGATAATTCTAAACTTCATTGTGTAAGATATTTTTTCAGTTTTTATTGACCTTTTCATTATTTCTTCATTTTATTATTTGTTAAATTGCTGACAAAGGCTTCGACTGATTTGAAAAAACAGTGTTTTTTATTCTTTATGTTGAAAAATATGGAATCTTCCTGAGGTGTGTTTCGCTTTTGAAGTTCAAGTCCAGAAAGTAATGCCTGTTTGAATAATTTATTTTTTTTTATTATTTGATCGTTCCAACTAGACATTTTATTGGACATTTACATGGTGCATTATATTTTTTTACTTACTTCAAATTGAGATGGAATTTTCCTAAGACGTTTTGTTTTTCCTCAAACAAGGCGCCTGCTTCTGCTACCCTATTTAGCTGAGAGCAGGTCTCGCCCGGCCTGTATCAAGTGGCACCGTGGGCGTATGAATCGCACGCTGTAGCAATTATTTCCCTCTTCTCTGGCGCCTATCCTATTTCATGCCTCACGGTTGCATTCCAGTACAAACTTCTTTTTTCTTACCTCGTGCTCCCCTCGGCATTCCTAGAGGCAATCCCTATACGGCCGTGCAGTGTTTTGACGCGAACTGGTTACTTTAAAGGGAGAAATATTTTTTCCACTTATCCCAGCGAATGCAGATATCGCCGGGGGATATTTAATCCCGTCTACCGTGGCGTCTTTGGAGGGAAAGAACCAGACGCTCAAGAGGCATGGTTCCAAATAGTATAAAGGAATAAATTTCTTGTGTTTTTATCGGTTTTCCCGGGTAAATTTTAATTTTCCCGAGTTATGTAACTGTTATGTAAAATATTTGTTTTTTTAATTTCACATATGACATTTAAATTTGGAGATTTTTCAATGTGCCCCAAGCAACGGGAGGATTTCGTATTTAATCAATAGATAGAGAATATAATTTCAGAGTTTACAGAAATTATCATAGCATAAATCATATTTTTAAGGGTATACGGCATTATGTATTGCGGAAAACATGACCTCAGCTTTAGCAAGAAAACAAAATATTGAAAAATCGTGAATTTACAAAATATTTCTATGAAAAATGAAGTTATTCCGGAAGTATTTGTGTGGATCAGGCAGTATTAACTTACGGCAAACCACATGTATATAAAAGTACATATTATAGTTTGAGGATATTAGAAAATTTCTTTAGATTGTCCTCAGATTTGATTTTTAGGCTGTGATAAATTATGTAATCCCAAGATAAATTGTTCGTTTTCTCATCTTTCTTTTCTTAAAATCACGAAACAAAATCTTTGCTGCTCAAACGTCTTTTCCCGGTAACTTGAGGCAAATCCTAGGTTCTTTCTCGTTTTTCTTTCCGAGAGGAGGTTGGCCTCCATGTTAAAGAGGATTCATGCATTGTTAAGGGGGAGGGGCAGAGGAGCGTGGTGTGATGAAGTCCGAGTGCCGGGGTTTACAGTTCGCGGGAGGCGGGTCTGGAGGTCGGGGAGGGAACGAGGGGGAGCGGTCGGTTAAATTCATGCCGGTCATCTATCGTGTCTTGCGTCAGCTGTCGACTCTTATAAAAGCCCACTCCTCCCACCACCTCGTTGTTTGCACCCTTTTCACCTTCCCCTTCCCCCCTCCCAACTCTCAACCACTCACAACACACTCCTCAGATCCTTTAAGGCCAATTTTTTGCATCCTTTAATAAAGCACAGCTTGCTTTATCGTTTTTTATTGCGCCTCACCGAGGTGGATCGCGAGTTACAGTTTTTTCATGGAATAGTCAGTTTTTTCTTCTCTAATCAGAGATTACATTGATTCTGATACCTTACATAGTACATTCCCCTCTCGCATATTTCATCACCTACGTTTTCTTTTTGGGCTCTATGAAAAGTTATGTATTTGCTATATAATTGTGTCTTGGAAAAGTCAGTTTTATCCTTCTCAAATCGATAAATACGTTGAATGTGATACCGTACATAATCCCACACCATCTGTCACATTCCATTACGTTTTTCTTTTTGGCTCTAAAAAGAGTTGTGTATTCACTAAAGCTGACCTCCTTGGTGAAAGTAGACCCGAGCTGTGATTCAAATGTCAGCTCCACGGAAGTTACCCAATCGAAAAATGATATGCATTTGCTTTAGTAGTTAGCTTTATATTGATGGGGGTTTTTCCTATGGAATCAATTGACCGTACAGTAAGTAAGTACCGTACAGTAAGGTCTTGAAAAGTATGTACTGACTGCTGAAGGAATATTGTACTATTTTTCAATGCTTAGGTAACGCTCACATGATTTGAAAATATTTTAATCTTGCCATTAATAGTCAGTCGCAGGAGACCCCCTTAATCTCAAATTTGGAGTTAGATTGCTCCCAATATTGGTCATGAAATGTTTCTGAAAATTGGCTTCGTGCTGGAGTGAGTCGTTTATTAAATTTAGATACTAGAATCAACCTAGAAATGTTTGACAATTTTGTAAGAGACTAGCAAATATGCTAAAAGTCGTTTTTCCAAGAAAAGGAAATATCTCTACGCCACCTTTTACTATATTTAGGGCGGTAGCACAGAATTGTAGCTAGCTTCTGAATAAGATCAGATTTCAAGCCAACTAGAACTTTAAGCTGTCATCGAGTTATGTGAAAGGATGTTAAATCGTATAGTTAGCGCTAACCAGACGTTATAAAACCGTCTCTCACTGTTATATTCTGTAAATTAGCACGGAGAATCAGAGACGTAGCCATGAATTTCATTCGGGGAGGTCCAAAACGAGGGGGACCCGGGCGAAATAAAAAAAATGGTAGGTACTATTAAGTTGGTTTTAACCTTACTTTTACCATGTTAATAGCCTTAGTAACTTCATTTTTCGTAGAAATATTTTGTAAATTCATGATTTTTCAATATTTTGTTTTCTTATGTTAAAAAAAGTAATTATGTTTTTATATTTGGGGGCGGTCCGGACGCCCACTTCTTCGCTATGCTTCGCTATGCGCAGCGTCTACAAGGAAAGCAATCGTGAGGAGAAAAGATCGAAAGTCGATCGAAAACTTGATGGCGGTGATTTTATTTCGTTTTAATAGACTCAACGGATTACCCTTCTTTTAGGAAAATTTAATTACTTGAGTGGTGGGCACGCTGCCTCGTGCCGTTTCCTATTGATCGAGGGACTTAGCCGTCTTGCGTGTCGACGTGAATGATGAGAGGACTTCCTTCCATTACTGCGGTCGCCTTCGGGAAGTGCTCCGGCCCATCCCACCATTCCTCATTATTTACGCACCTTTAAACGGCGTGCTTTGGGAGCGCGGGCCACACGAAAGCGAGGGGGCGTTGTGTTTCGGGCGAAGGCGGGCGCGGAGGGGGTGGAGGGGTACCAATGCACACCACGTGCGAAGAGGGGCGTGGGAGCGCTGGGGGAGGGATCGTGTTTACAACTACATCTACGTAATAAACTCTAACGAGCTACCTCTGCGGTTTTTGGCAGGGGGTTACTAGTCACCAACATACAATACGCACCCTACATACTCACCTCATTGTTTTCGAAAAAGTAGCGCAATGTGTAGAAGAAGAAACTAAAATGAAATTGTTAGTGAAAGAAAAAGAAATACTGTATTAAGACGGAACTATACAAGCTAAAAGCCTCAACCAATCAGTGTATGAAAATAATCAAGGCGAATGATTTTTTCTCTGTGGATTTTCCGAACAAATGGAAGTTCGAGTAGTAGGAGTAGAAGTAGTAATAACAAGAAGTAAAAATTCATCTATATCTATGTGATACGTCATTGGTGCCCCAATGGCGGAGGTTTTAGGATACTATCCTTTATCTAGTAGTAAGAGATAATGACGAAATAATATGTGGGCGTATTGAGTCCTACCTAGCATACATTAAAGTGCGATATTTTAGGTCCATGGTCATAAAGCATTGAAATATAGGTTCATGCATCACTAGACTAACAAGAGTATAGATAGATGAACTGTCCCAGGGGTTAGAAATTGAAGTACATCCATGTAAAAGAAATAAAAAAATCAACAATTCATTTAAAAATCCTACAATTTAATTAATTGCGAAATTAATTCTATTCCTGATGGGACAATGAAAGAATACATCAAACATATCTCAGTTTTTCTGTTCATATACTTGATATTCTCCTCGTGATATCTTCTACTATATTTTGTCGGCGAGTGAAGGGTAAGTTTCACCCCGTCTGAGAAAACTACGCTCCGTATTTACTCAGTGAGTTTAGCCGACATTTTGCTCTAAGTTATGCTGTGCTTGGTGAGCGCCAGGGAACGCTGTCCGCTCCTAATTATTTATATGCGTACGCTGCCCGCGTCTAACGTGGCGTCTCAGCAAGAATCGCCTTTTCTCACCAATGGCGTCGCTGGGCGTTACCATGGAGACCCCAGGTGTGTGAATAACGATCCATTTCCCCCACCCCGACCCTCCCCCTCCCAAACCCCCGCTTCCTACCTCTTCCGTGTCACACCCCTACCTTCCATGTCTGCACACCTTGCCGTAAGCTCACCAACCAACAACCCCCTGTTATATGCCGTGGTACGCGTGCCTCTTGGATAGCCTTCTTCCATTGGTGATCGCGTCTATTATCGAGATTGGATGGCTAAGAATAATCGATAGACCTCGATTTCGACGGCCAGTATCGACGACGGTCATCGAATATCGATCATTTTATTAGTTGCCGATGGTCAGTAATGCTTTTTAATTTTCGAGGTTAATGTTTGCCCACATATGCGGGTAATAATGTTTTGTGAGCACTCTTTATTTTAAAAATCAGTTTTTAACGACTTTCACTGACTGTCAACTATTTGCCAAGGTGATCCGTTCATAGACATTGTAAAACGGAGAATATCGACATTCCGTAAAAAGTCGATAATAATCGACTGACTATTGAAAATATGTATCATATTTTCATTCGCTTGTACATTTGGTATGAAAAAAGTTTTCGATGCCAGATATCAGCATTGGGAGTTTAAATTGAATTTTAAATCCTGGATTACACGTAGTGGTTGTACAGGACGTAGACTGCTATAGCAGTATAGCCTCGTGTGTGTGGACATTTACAGCGAAGAAGTGCGAAGAGAACAGTTCCTTAATAGTACTTCTGAGTCACTGTCCACTTGTGCGAGTTTAGCTCTCGACGTATAAATCATGCTCTGAGGTGAAAAGGAATGTTTTCAATTGATCGAGCCATCAAACAAGCCAAACCTTACCTTTTCCCCATTACTCAATCTATAAACCCATTCCCTTCATTAATTCGTAATGTATAGTTGCCCTCTAATATGTCCATGTTATGTTTCCATTAACGACACCATTCACTTCCTAAGCTATATTTTCAGCAATCGACTGAAATCGGAAAATTCAAGGTGCCTCATCTGCCGCGCGCAATTTGTGTTTCGGGCCCACGGTTTCACCTTCTTAAAACAAGCTCTTCAATTTCGTCGTTGGTGCTTTGTTTTCGAGTAAAATGAATTAAAACTGTCTTTATTAAGTTTCTTAACGACTTATGCTCCTAAAATTCCTCTCTCGAATGAATAGTTGGCATAGAAATGTTTTACTTTTGTCTGGCTCTCTTCTTTAAAGTGTTTGTTTAAAAAAAGTTGTTTGGAGAAGAGATACTTACATTTATTTATAATCTCTTACTTACGTATGGAGGACACTATTTTGGTCTATTATTTGTATAGGATTAGTCCAGCAATTCCTTTTAATTAAATATGACTTTGTAATATTTCCACTGATTTTACTTTCGCTCGACGCGTTTACTACTAAGAGTATGACTTTAAAGTGCATCACCATATCTTGCCTCATATCATGCAAATTAGGGAATCTTTCGTTCAAATGGAACAAAGTGACAGAATTATTTTTTTTTATTGTTTGAAATCACTCTCAAGATACATCGAACTAACTGTGTCAAGATTAACGGGTCTGAGTGCATTACGAGGGGCTGTTTATCAACTGTCGAGACGGGCGGAGAGGGAAGTAGTTTGCGCAGGTCAGTTCATTGGGCGGTCCCTACGCGATGATTGATGCCGACGCCTGGCATCTGAAACATTTTAAATTCTGGCGGCTCACAATTTTGTGTGCGTGACTTTTCTGATACCATCCGTACTTCGGCTGAGCGTCTTCTACTTCCATCATCAAAATGTGAGATGACTTTCACGCCCAAGCTTTGACGCTAAACCATTCTCTTCTCTCCAGATAGTCATAAACTATATTTACCTTTGACTTTTGAGGTAAAATGTTGATGAACTCCAATTCCTTTTTTCGTTCATCTCGTGGTTAAACATGACCTGTTGGTGTTTTTTAGAAAGAAAATATTCTATTATAGTTTAGAAGTATTCGTATGTTTTATGTGCACGAGAGGTATCCTGTACGTTTTCATTGAGGGTTTTTTTCTATGTCAACCTCATTTTTCGTCTTGCAATGGTCGTTATCCCATATTGCCATCTTTTCATTTGTGTTCCGTATTTATGTTGATATTTATCTTCACCGTAAATAGTGTTTCGGCGGAAAACTAAAGAATGAAGTGCTCTTCCCTAAGTAAAAGATTTATTGTTCGTTTACACAAATAATACAGATCTTCCTATCATTTTCCTCCTCTCCTGTTTTTTTTATCAAACTCGCTCGTGTGTACAAACACCCGTGCTAGAGTAAACCATCACGATGATTACCAATTCAATCTTGATGTTACGCCATAATATGCTTAATTTTTTATGCACTTGCTTTTCGCAGAAACTTTAACCTAACCACACACGAGTAAATACTTACCTTCAAAGAGATTTTTCCCTTCATATAGCTCCATGACTGAGGAGGATCCAGCTCTAATATTTATAGCCTAATGCCCCTCATTTTTCTAAATTTGGAGGTGGCACCGGAATTGATTTTTTCCCCACCGAAGAAGTGAAGAACTTCGGAGAAATGAGTGAAGCGTGGCACTACCTCTGCTAGTCCCGAACGCTCCCGAAATTTTTCCCACCCCCCTCTAAAAAAGTTTTACAGCTGAGCATCAATGAGCCTCCCTCAACCACGTGGGCTCCGGGAGTTGGAAAAAAAAAATGAAACACGTTTTCCGCGTTTTTTGTCCAATTTCCCTGCCGTGCACTCACTCGCACACTTTGCTCACCTATGTATTTTTACCCCGTGCCCGCTACCCGCAGCCCTATAATCTGTGGCGCCATTACGGACCAAACGAGCACCTGTTGAGAGAGTCAGGATAAGCGAAGGGAGGAAGGGGGGGGGTTTGGAAATAGGGGCCCCATTCACCCACCCTCCTCTCTTAATCACACCCCCACCCACTGCCCATCCCCCAAAACCCACCCGAAAATCATCCCAAAACGATCTTGTCCAATTATTTGGCCAATATTTCCGACCTTTGCCGATTCCTCCTCCCGCACGTTTTCAATGAGGTCGGTGAGGGCGGTGGCTGTTGGTTGGGTCCTCGCTACCGCACAGGACATCAAAGGTCTTCATTGTTGAGATTTTTTTAAGCCCGGAAGTGGGTGTTCCGGAATGTTAAAAGAAGAGGTTGCGGCTGAGACGGAAAGTCTGTGTGAGACGTTTAGGTGCCGGTATTCACCTCGGAATATTGTCCCGAAACACGAAGCTCCCACGTCCAGTTAGATCCTCATATGTGCGCAGTGAAGTGATTTGCAGACCATAATTTTGGTCAATCTGCCGCCCAGTGAAATAATTTTACCTCTCTAGATTTTTAAACAATTCAATATTTCTTTCAAGTGGCCACATATGACGAAAAATGAATTTCACATCAACCGCTCTGAAAGCGGTATCAGCCTGTTTGTCGTAATCGACCTGCAGTTTTAAGATCCAAACATAACTGGTTCTGTTCAAATGTGTTTCACCATTTCAGTTGTACTCCAATTTTATTTGACCCTCAAGTTTATCATCACCGCTGCAAGTTGCTTATTAATAGCGTCTTTTTTAGTGCCTAAATATTTTGTATTTAAAATTTCTTTTGGCGATATTATTCTTGACTGAATTAAGCAGTATAAATGTATATGACTCATTGACTCACGGTTAAGAAACTATCTCAATGAAATTAAATGTTCATTCATTGGAATTCCTCTCTCTGATTACCTCAATCCATAGAATTTCATTCATTATTAAGGATGAAGTGTGACCTATATTTACTTTTTTTTAATTTCAGCTGTTTATAAGCCTTCAATTGGGCTTCAAGTCTGGAGTGGGATTGGCGAGACCCAATTAAACTCTCTTCGATCGATTCCCCTCCCGCCTAATCCATCATATTAGGATTGCTGTGGTATTCCCATGGGATGGGGATGGGGAGTGACGCCTCCGATATCCTCCCCTTGTACCTCCATTCGTGGAGTCCGCGGTGTCCTGCCTCCGATTGAACCACCCGAGATAGACGCGCTAATCGCTCGGGCAGTGCTTCGATCGTCCCTTGCCAGCCGCGTCATGTTTACATTCGCCCTGGCGGATCACATCGTTGCCATTGCTTCAGTTAGTAATCATTTACTCTCCTCGGGAATGTAGTCACCGTTATGAGGTACTATCTCCTCCAATCAGGAAGATCAATGTCATATATTTACTCAAAATTTACGTGTGTGAAGTTAAAAGAGTATTGTGATTTCGACGATTAAAGTAGATCGCAATTACGTGCATTATAAACTCTCGTAACGTTAATTCCATATATTCCTTGAGTAACAAGCTGCGCAAGGGGATGAACTTTTGAATTTAAAAATAATAATTTTTTAATTCAATTCCGAAAAATAAAATCTGAATGTAGGAATGATATATTTGATTTTCATGGAGTAATAGACTTAACAAGTCACTCAGGGGAATGAACTATTGATAAAAAAATAGATTTTAATTCAATTCCGAAAAATAAAATCTGAATACAGGACCGATAGCTTTGGTTTTCATGGAGTAACGTAAGAAGAATTTCCATACGAATTCTTCAATTTTATTAGAAGAAACGGCGTTGCTAGGGCAATAATAAATCACCTCAAATTTTATCCGTGATGCCTTCATCCTGATGCTGCTATTCCAAGTACGTTAACTTTTATTTGCAGTTGTAACACGAATATCCATCCACATCGACCTGAAAAAAGTTTTATTTTATTTTGTGATTAATTGGATAAAAATGAATGTTTTTATCTTAAAACGAGTTGAATCAAATTTGATTTCTTCATTAGACCTTCGTGCATATTTTTCATCTCGTCGTGATGCTGAGGGAATTTGGATCCGTTCCTACGGAGAATTGCATTGGACTTCGAGCAAAACATGCACGCCAATCACGGAACAAAAGTGCACACGACTCTTGGTGCAGCGTTAACGCCAGAGGCAGCATTCTTCAATAACACCCGAATTATTCTCCCCATAATTAAAGCACGTTGAGTCACTTTTTTATCCTTTTTTTCAAACTCTTTTTGATCGCCATTATAACCACGAACATCCATGGGGAACCCAGCAGGCACTTTCTGGAAAGCATGATATCAGAAAATTTATACACGAGCAAGGGAGAGGCGGATGGTTTTGGGACAGCAGGGAAACGTAGCTATGGGATAGGGTGAGTAGGGGGTGGTAGGTTTGGGGGGGTAGGGAGGGGTTTTTGATGGTGTCGCCATGGAGTGGGCTGTTGGGGGAATAAAGAGTTTGGACGAGGGGAAGAGTGGATGAAATAAAATAAGAGGAAGAAGAAAAGTTGCAAACTCATCACCTTTCCCGCCTTTTCGCTGCGTCATCGGAGTGAAGTAGCGGCGGAGGAAGGAATAACATTGGTTCGACTGCGTACCGGGGGAGGGGGTGGGTTTTTAACGTCGGAAGGGTGGAATGAAGGGGGTTTTGTGTGTGTTCCGCATGTGGGGACGGGGGAACGAACGCAAGAGGAAAGGAGAGCCGTTGGGATGGGGCAGAAAAGTGGTGACGGGGGAGGAATCTAAAAAATCAAAGGATATGACGGAAGCGTCTCGTAAGAGAGCTTCGAGAACCGATAGCAACGGAGGAATAGCTTCAGAGCTAGATGGAGCAGCGAAAGCAATAGAAATGATTCAATTTTTCTAACCCTAGAGAATAATGCTGACAAGGTACAATTCTTACAGTTCAATGTTTCTAAATAGTGGTGGGACCCGGGAATTTGAGGTGACAGCATAGACGTACCCAACGGGGTGCAGGAGGGGGCAGCTGCCCCCCCTGGAAGCAAAAGTAAAATAATTTGTAAGCGAAGTTTTTGAACAAATTTTCTTTAAATAGAAGGGAAGTGATATTAGTATAAAACATAGAATTGAAATAAAAATATTTTTTCCGAGCAAATCATTTAAATACAATAAATCGCTGTTTTGGTTTCATTACCTTGTCTGCGTTACAACTTGCACGACCACGGCTTGCCCCCCTCTCGTTTTGATCCTGGGTACGCCCTTGGGTGGCAGGAGAAATGGGATCGGAGAAATTCAGGAAAAGTGTGATTCTGGAGGAATATGAGGTTTATATCAGTAGGCGAAAGAAAATGATACCGCCTAACTCGTTGTGGCGAAATATTATCACTCTAAGCCAAGTGGAAATCATCGGAGCGAAGATTGTTGCTTTCCTAGAAGATTAAATATTAGAGTTTTTCTAGGGATTCAGGCCTGGTTTAAAGAGCCATAATCCTCTATGTTCCCTAGGTTTTGTTTTCATTTCGGTGTGTTCCCTTTCTATTCATGCCAAAGCTACTCCTGAATGTGCACTGAAATGAATAACTTCTGTTGCTACCCCGTTCTAGAGTCAAATGATCCTTGTGAACTGTTAACTTTAGTTAGATACCCCCTGAAAACTTAGTTAATCAATCATGGAAGTACCATGGTCAGTTACACTTTAATGCTCGTTGGAGAACTGATGTTTTTCAGTGCACCTATCAGGATGTTTATCCTACCGTATCACAACGGTTGGCAAAGGGAAACACTCCAAATGATGTAAGCAATAGGAAATGAGATCCTTCGTGAATGAGCGATACGTCAGAGCTAATTCGAAGGTGCATTCAACGGAACATTCCAACCACCACGAAGTGGATAAAAACGAGAGCTTCATCTCTGACCAAGCAAAGGAACAAACCGTGAAAATGGAATTGAAAAATAGTTTCCGTTGCGGGAATAAAATTGGATGGTTTTCTTTTTTTTACTAAATAAGGCTGATTGAGCCTCCCCACTAATTACGGCGAAAAGCATTAACATGAATGAAGTATAAGAAACCATTAGATTATATTCCCTGCAGAAATGTATCTCCTCTTTCATTTCGTTATAAGCTAAACCTGAAATCATAGATTTTAATTGATGCATAATGTAATCACTGGCGTCGATCCTGTGGGAGATGTTCGATATTTAGTATATGTTCCCCGGATAATTGAATAAGGGTATTATAAATTAGAGGAAATTTCTCCTGATGGGCTCTACCATTAGATTTAAAATGGGGTAAAAATGCTTTAAAATCACAATTTCCATTATTTAATAATTTTTTAAATTTCTGGAGGAGGGCTCTGGGACCCCCTTTCTAATGGAAGGTATTCCTTAGGTACCCCCAGACCTCCCGGACGCCCGCTTCCTACGAAGTTTCACTGCAGTCGACGTCAATCAACTATAACCTAATGAAATTGATGTAGATAGTAATACTTGAGTACCTCATACATGTTATTGTTTTTCGCCATGTTAATGCGTTTTTCTCCACTTTACAATATCTGTTTAAGCACGCTCCTCATGACGTGCCATGTTCCTTGTCATGAGGTGCGTGATTCCCTTAACTCACGCGTGGCTGTTAACATGCATAATTTAAACTTAACTTCTATGCAATCGAATTGCACAATTTACCTCATCAGTTACATTGAAAAAGTTTACTTCAAGAAAAAAATTACATAAAATCTTAGCTTATAGAGGTTATTTAAGATTTTTGTGTGCAATTTTCTAATAAATATTTTCGAATAAAAAAATGAATGGATTCGTGACACGGTCGAACGATCCTTAAACCGAAAATCCGTCGGGGGGAACAAAGGATTGGAGTTTGAAATCACGGAGACCGCAGGGTGGATAATTAATGCGGCTCAAAAGGAGGATAATCTTTCTTTGGTCCTCATTCGACGTCTCACCGCCCATCCCCCGTCATCTGTTCGGCACAAAGGCATCCCGCTGCGGCCGATGATCCGGTGCGTGGTGGGACCTGCCAAAATGAGAGGAGGCGGTGCTCTTGTAATCCGTGACAGCTACTCGTGTCAAACGGTTCATGAGTGACACCCTCACGCCGAGACCCAATCCTTCCCTGCCTCCGCTTCCATCCGCACCTTGGCGCTCCGAGTGGGGAGAGAAAAAATTTATATTTCTTCGTCGCACCTTCACCTCTATTTCACTCCATCCTTCTTCCACCACGTGGTACTCTGAAAACTAACACTTTGATCCGCTCCAGGGGGTATTGCGACCTTTTCTAAGCTCTATGCTATGCTATTACGTAAGGTGCCGTATCTTTGCGAGTTGCAGTAATGAGTTCAGGTCAGTCCAACAATAATTGTATCAGTTTATTCAATACTGGCTAAAATATTACACAGTTTATGCATAAAATTTTCATATAGTCGATGCTACAATAACATATAAGACGGTTTTTGTCACTGTAAGCTCCGAAAGTTGGACACTTCCAGTATTTAAGCGACCCATTTATGTTGTATAGATTATTTATACTCCAGAAAATATAATTGATTTCTGGTTTCAAGTCATTCAACTTCTAGTAATTTGTATTCACTGATATGTCTTGGCGACTATTAAACGGAATATTCCGCAGGAATGGCTTATAATACGACAACGCGTACACATGAGTGTGTAAGCTATTCGTCATTCATCCATTCAGGGCTTCAATCCGAATTCCAGCTTGGAAAGATGAGGGCAGAGCTCATCCAATCTCAAGCCAGAGGCGCGTGTATGTCTCACATTCTGTGTTTAGGGGTCACTTCATTTCTTTAGATTACCTTGCACTGTAAGGATATTGTGCCAACACAAAATCACTAGTCTCGTACTATCAGCAAGTGTTTGATATTCCACGCAAATACACCTTTAAATCGTTGGCATTCCACATCGGTATAGTCCCGCCAATAGATTCAGATATGCATCGAAAGTTCAACTTCTCTTTCGCCTTTTTCCAATCTTCACTTCGGAAGAGGGCGTTACGCACACTAACGCAATTTCGTACACTCCAAGGGAGGCGGGTTGTATTGTCTCCGTGTGACAATTGAGTTGTTTTTCATGCGGTCCGTTGTCACTTCACGCCCACCTCATCTGGAGCTAATCCCTCGAAAGTGATATGGTAATAATGAGGGAGAGGTTTTTGGTGAACTCTTTTTCTCTCTCACTTGTCAGTCAACCCTTCACGCGGCGTGTGTTTTTTTTATTCTCGTCCTTTCGGCGCCCTGCCGTGGTTCCCGTAACGTGAAGGCCCATTCAAAACTCATCACCAAGTCATCTCTCCTTGTGTGTGTTCCGCCCGCAAGAAGGAAAAAAACAATCGGAATACATTTCCGAAACGTGTCCTTCCTCTAAAAATGTTCCCTCCATAAATGCGGAAATGACTGCGCTGTAAGGTCGTGCTTCGAACGGTCTCCTGTTCCCGTGAACTTGGAGCAGTTCAGAGAAGAAGTGATAGTGGCCAGCCTAAATTGTGGGACAGCCGATGAGGAATGGTGGAAAAAATGACATTCAGCTAGTATTTTTCTTCATTGAATTGGAAAAAGGCGTCGATAAATCATATAAATAAACTTGAAGTAAATGACATTGCGTGTTACAGTGCGGTTGAGGTTTTTTGACGCTTGAACAGCAGCCAATGTTCGGAATATGAGATTTTTTTGCGGTATCTAACTATAAATTATTGTGGCTTCTGGTATTATAGTGTATTTGTCAACTTATCCTACATGAATCGCCAACCTTGAGACAATAGTTATTGAAAGGTAGTATTAGATTAAGTGCGTCAGATGATTGAGAATAGATGCTACGAAATGAGCTCTTTAAAAATGCACTGATTGGTGCCAATAAAACAGTTATCATCCTGGTTACCTTCACTATGTAATCGGTTATGCAGTGAATTGCTTGGGTATGCAACTAACTGCATATTTTCTATTCGGGTTAATGCACTAAGGGTGCACGCATTTCATGAAGAATCGACGTTCGTTGGCTGGGATATCGTCGACCGCGGACCGTGATCTACCCGACGGCTGAGTAAAGGGTAATTTTTCAAGCATTTCTCCCAAATGTTCTGCTTCCCTCGCGCCGTCCCATTCCACCTCCAGGCCTAACCTCCACCATCTTTTTCCACCGTCGGCCCGACGGAATAACAGATGAGGGCGATTGACCGCGACGTTGCCAAGTCTCAGGCCTTAATCCAACAAATCTTCCTCTCGCAACCTTCCACAAATGACATGCCTTCCATATGGAACTGCAGAGGAAATCACCCTTCTTCGAATTAACCCAGTGACTGTCTCGCTTCCCCTCATGCTAGTCTACTATTCCTTCTTATTCAGCGTTCACGACTGCTGGATAAGGCAAACGGTGATTGTCTTTTTTAAGTGATATTAGTCATCACCTATATCGTAACTATCCTTAGCTCCATGGGCATAAACATAATCCTCCCCACCCTAAAACAATGAATTAAGTTCAATATATATAATTTTATAACTTCTCTGTTTGAGTTCGGAGAGGTGCATTGTATCGCGTTTCACTTGGCCAGTAAATATAACTGTCCCTATAATTCCATCCGTAGATTCTATAATTACATAGGGAACATTATTTGGCATTCAAACTTTATAATGACTTCTGATTTTCCGAAAAATATGTATCACAAAGTGTGAAAAAGGAAAATTTCTTTTCAACCGACACATATTACGCAGGACTTCCTGATAATATAACACTTAGATTTTGGTTTTGCTTGCGGTGACCTCACCCAATAAACCAATATTGAAGTCCACTGAATTGACAAGATATATAGAATGATGGCTAGAAGCTAAGGTGCCTGTCAGGACAAATACCGGCCCTTAAAACGTTGCGGTAGGTTCAAAGTCGAATCGATATAATACCTTCATCTTGAGGAGCGATCCTCATAATAGAAGAGAGTTTTCTCAACAGCTCATCTCGTCAAATATTCCGCTTACTCGCTTTCCAACTTCCTGCCCCTCAATTTGTACTCTGCGGGTCCGTGCAACTGTGGGCAAGCTTCGGACTCGCGTTACAGACGATCTCATCGAAATGGCCGCCGAGTAAAAACACTTAGCAGTCATTACCCCGTTTATTGTAACGAGTTTTTTGCTCCCTTTCCCAACGTACTCGAGGCTGTACTTCTTCCATGCCGCTTCGTATGTGGCTTGCACCTTGTTTGCTCCGCACTGAAAACTCATACCCGACTCGCTTTTTTATGGCACGTTTTTAAATCCTATTCCCCTCATGTTCTTGCACGGCTTGCTACCTTCTGCATCCAATTCGTCCGCTGCACGTGCAAATGGCCAACTGCGCACAAGTCGTGCGGTTTGCGGAATAATGGGATGATTGCTTTCTGTCGACATTTCAATTTGTGGTCTGTCCACATCTACATAATCCCCGCCCCTTCGAGCGATATGAAGGGAGTTTCACTAAGGATTGATTTCTACTGCATGTGGTACACTGCTATCGTACCGACTTTTATGAAACAATCATGCAATTAGATGCATACACATCAGTGGCGTAACTAGGAATATGCTTTGGGGAGGGATGAGGGGGCCTGGATAGGTGATCCCCCCCCCAAACAATCCGGGGAAAATTTCTGAAAATTTTCATAGCTGGAAATACATTTTGCATTATAAATAAATGATATTTAACTTTAAGAAGATGCAGATAAAATATGTCAAAATTAGATAATAGTTTTAAGCATTATTTTATTTTTCTGAGGCTTTGGGGAGGATCTACTCCCTTCTCTCCCCTCCACGCCACGCCACTTACGCCACTGATACGCATTAATACTGATGCTCTAGTTCATCCAACATACTTTGCTCCATGCACCAAATATGACCAAAGGGATACCTTCGTCTCATATGAAAATGAGTACTAACGTAAGATTAGCAATGCAAATAGAATTATGCAATTGATGCAAGCATCGAGTAAAGAAGCATCTGGTGAGAAATAAATTAATTAGGGTTTAAATGATAAACCATTGGTTGATGAATCATATCGCCCAATTAGCAATTTGCAGCATTGCATACGCAGTGCGTTTTAAGGTGTGCCCTGCCGTGAGAGATTCGTCTGTAAACATCTCCGACAATCAGCTTCTTTTTATGGTCTCCAATTCTTTTTTGGACTGACGATTTACTGCTTTTCAATGCATGCCGCTTACGTCTTCATATTATTGAGGTTGATGCTTTGTAAGTTGGTGCACGCAGGTGTTACCCTAGCTATTTTTTTTCATTTTTAATATAAATATAAAGGGGAAATATTTCACTGCGCCTTTTTTCATTGTCTACAGATACATATCGTATATATACGTCTTTTCAATATTCCATATGCAATGCCTGGGATTCCCTGCGCATGCAATGGAAATGTGTTATTTTCGCGTGAGCAAAATGTTCGACACGGAGATGAAGGATAACCGAAATTATTAAAAACATCCGGGCCCATGATGCGTTGTAAACGGTCGATTTTACACCAAGATTAGGCGGACATAATGTGAAGGGTCCTTGAATGGTAAACGACTCCTTTCCAAACGGATTGATTGCTCTGGGAATATGTCCCTCACATTGCAAGAATACAATTCTACACCTCGTCCCTCTCTCCTGCAGGCTATTGACGATTCGTATTCCAAACTTCCCCTCCTCCAAGCCTTTGTCACGGTGACGATTCTAAATTATCTCACGGAATCTCCTCATTGGATAGGTATCAGTCGCTTGAATCCTGGGAGCAGCAGCCATCTTGATTCCCCTTCGCTTTTTATCGGGTCCATCCGATCCGCGAAAATTTCGCTTCTCTTTTGTTTCTCGAGCCTTCTTTTTTATCTCCCATCTCCCTCTCGCTCGATTCCTACTGCTCTGCGGCCGCGTGATGACGCATGCCGGGAAATATTCCGCAGATCCACCCGGGATTAGGTGTGGGGTGGTATCGGATCCCCCTACTCCTCCTCCTCCTATCTTAGGGAGACAATCCTCCTGTTCCTCCTCGTCCCACCTCTCCTCCATTCTCGCCATCTTAGCCCTTTATGAGTCCCGAGTTGCCATTCCCAGGGCGTATATCATTCCAAAGCAGAGAGTGTACGCTTTACGGTTGTTGAATGGTCAAGTCCGATCTTTATCTGTTCAAAGAGTTCTCGCGCCAGTCTGCGCCTCGTCTTCTCTCTCGCTCTTTTATTTATTTTTATTTTTTTCTCATCTTTCCCTTCCCCTCTTCCTATCGGGCAAGGTTCCTTGGTGTGTTGGTTGCGCGAAGAACGGAAAGAAAGAACGCATTGCGAGAAGTTGCTTAGGAATCTTAGCTGTTGGCGCTGGTATTGCAATGTCGAGGTGTCCAATGGGTTTTTGTGGTCTCCCTCGGTGCCAATCAAGGACGACCGAGAGCATATCTTCGCATTCTCACGTAATGATAGGCCATTCTGTCCGTTCGTAACTTACCGGTTACCTTAAATTTTTAAGATTGTCTCACCTCCATTCTAAAACATATTTGATGTGTGTTAGTGGACCAAGCAGCTACTATTGGTAATCTAATTCTTCCTTTTTCACATCTAAGATTTTGAAAAATGGTCATTGTATGTGAATACGTCAATTTCATTCACTCGCCCAATTTTTTCGCAATTTTTTTTACGGAAAAGTAAGTTTGCCAGGTTCTTAGGAGATTTTACTGTCCTACGTCAGCCATTTTTCAATCAAGACCTGATACCCCAGTCGAAGATTTTAATGGAATAACTGAACTTGGGTAGTTTTTAATATTCAATTGCAGCTTTACCCTGCTGTTCAAGTAATATGCTTTCACCCATCCCTTTTAAATCACAACCAGGCAATGTAGAAGGGATGGGATAATTGTCTCAAAATGAATTTAGAATCAAGATGACCAGATTTTATGCTTATTATTTTATTTGGGTTATTAATTTCTACGTGATTCCATTAGCATTTAAAGAAATACTTGACAAACACAGACTAAAAGAGACGGTAATAAGACATACTGCAAAGCGTCTGTCTTTTCCGATTGGTTAAAGGAATGCGTTGTCTAAAATATGCAGATTCTTGCTTCAATGGGCGGGCCTTTGGAGAAAATGCACTCTCCTTGTTGTACGCGGGTGAGAAATGGTTTTTTACTCGTCGGCTTGACGCAGTCGATAATGAAAGGGAGAGCAGTCGGACTGTTTAGCATGCTTCAGCGGCAGACGGATTTTCGAGACTCATCCAGCTGCTCAAGTCTTTGTGGGATAAGGGCCCTTCCGTCCTTTCTCGCTCTCTCGAGTGTCATTTTGGTGGGCGGGGGTCCTTGTTTAGTGAGGGTCTAGGGCGAGATGAGTGGGAGCTTGTGGCAGTGCCCGCGTGGGTGCAGTCCGTCTCTGATTATTACGGGTGCGGACCCTTCTCCTCACCCACACCAAATACTTACCCACACCAAAAGACTTTCTCCTTCCCAACAAATACTTGTCTTAAATCTTTTTCTTGTCCCTAGTTGTATTCTCTGGAATTCCCTGTCGATATATAGGAAAAAATGTCCTCTATACCTTTTATCAAAGGAAAAGTATTTAATTATTATCTCAGTTAGCACTTACTCAATCAATTCAATATATTTTTATAGTATGTTATTACAGACTATCCGGAAAATATTTGCCTGATTTTTTCTCTTCCTCCTGATCATGTAATGTATATTCTTCTCATTTTATTCTTAAAGTAAATTTACTTCAGTCTAATACTTTTGCTCTCAATTGCCAAGGTATATATTTTAATTTTTTTGTGCAGAAATCGTTATATGTATTTGTACTTGGAGCACATCTATTAACTAGCCTCTAAGGCTATTTAAACTCCTACACCAGAAAACTGATATTCTTTCATGCTATCATGACTATTCAGTGGTTTTACACGAGGTGCGTATTTAGAGTAAACATTGTTTACATTGATTTTGACGCCTTTTTTGCACCATAATGATGATTTCACAAAACCTAGTGATATTCTTGAGGCTATAAAAACGGTGCATTTCTTCCATTATCGAGATATTATTGCGATGTTAAATCCAGCCGCCCGTAAACGGATTTTCTGCCGTGATATCCACACTCCTCTGAGTCTTTCTTTCCATTCCTTTCCCTCTCCTCACAGTACCACCGAAAGCGTTTCCTTCTCAAGCCGTGCGTCCTGTCACTCCCAGGGCGCTATAAATCAGTTGATGAGCTCCTCCCATAGCTGGCCTCTCACTAGCCACCCGCCCTTGCATTAGATGGAATGGTGTCGCTAAGAAGTACTTCCATTTCCCTCTCCCCCCCCCACCCTGTACCATTTCTTCCACCCTCCTCTCCTCCCCTGGCTCCGCCCACTCCACACCCGATCCATCCTGCATATCTTCTTTTTTCATTCCATCCATCTCAAATCCTTGGTTCGTATTCAAGCATTGCAACTTCTCCTTTTGCCCTTCCGATACGCATATTCTTTTTGCCCTTGTTCACTCGGAGAGGTCTTAATGTGCCTTCTCCTCTTGCAAAGGGTCGAGCTATTTCTTCCCCCTCTTTCACTGCTTTTTTTCCCTCGCGAATTCACTCACGATATCCATTTCCTCGGGGATTTTTTTTTGTCGGTGCACTCAGTTCTGCCAAGATATAGAGCGCTGGCGAGCTTATAAAGCCATTCATTATAATGCCTCAAGATGATTCGCTCTGTGTGCACCGTTGCGTGGGTGTTTGTCTTTCAAATTGGTGGTTTCGCTTCCCGAGCGAATGAATCGGAACTTTTTAATTTTTTCAGTGAAAATTTTCGCTTCAGCCACCATGCATCTATGCACGAAAATATAACTAATCAATACAGCTATGGACTTTTTCGTAACAAGTTAATTAAGTAATTAAAATCCCTTGTGGAAGAAATTGAAGATAGGTTCGAAAACTTTAGGGCATTTCCGTTCTTCTCCGTTACCTCTTATTTTCTTCCTTTCTTTTGCATAGCTCTTTTAATATTTTTACCTCTCTTTATAATTTTATTTTATTTCAGTCTCTCTTATTTTTTTCGGCATCGCCTTTCTTTTTATTGGTAGACATGTATATTCTCCACGACCACGGTGAACGTACAAAGCTGTGTGCGACATAACATTAATTACCTGTGGCCAGATTTAACTTTCGAATATGTCTTTTTTAGGTCAGTTTTTTCGACTATTTTACGTCCTAAACCGTAGAAAATTTTAAACTAAGATATTTTTTTCCCGTCTAGAATTCCAGTTCCAACTCTATTTGTCATCCTTCATTACGTTCGGACCGCTTTTGATCAGGACCGTTTGGATCGGGCTCTTTCTCGCAAAAAAACGATTTTGCTTTGTTTTTGCTTCCGTTAATCGCTGGGTCATGCCATGTTCCCGTTGACTCCCTCGATCCCGGATCTTCAGTCTGGGGAGGAAAGTATTTTCGGGGAAGGCACCAATGAGAAGGGGGAAAGGGTTATTCGTAACATCTCCCACCCCCCCTGGCCTTTGTCCTCTCTCCTCCACCACTCCTTTTGTCGGTCTCTCCCGTGTAGTTTGTCACCTCGGAGGAATTTTCGGCCAGTCCATTATTGTCCGTTTTTGGCCGTGCCGGCGACGCGCCTTTCTCAGTTCACAGAGGATGCCGATGGTCCGTCCGTGTGCTGCAAGCGAATAGCTCTCCTATCACGGCTATCCACAAGGCATATTCTAATTTCTCACCCCTCCCTCGTCGAGCTTATTCACCATTGATGGCTCATTTAAATGCTTGCGTGAGAGCGAAAGGATCCCAAGAACCGAGCCGAATTTTCGTCTTCCCAAAAAATTGAGATTCCATCCCAGTGCGACCGGTATCCATGATTTTAACGTCGTTTCTGCCCATCCTAAGTCACCATTACGGACTTTCTGGTAGCATTTAGTGATTTTCAAGCGGGATTTCAGAGCTTTTGAACGGATATCCTCGATTCATTTATATTGCGAGCTGAGAAAACTCAACAGACAATCCGTAATTATAGTTGGTAATGTAATAGTTTGAGGCAGAAAAGGTTATAAGCCGATAATTGCTTATTAATAATTAGCAACATAATGGAAATATTTGCTGAAGCCAGGATTGTTGAAGGCGCTCAATTACTCTCGTAATTACGTTTAATGTTGCGGAGTTATTTTATTTTCTCAGCGTTCTTGGCGATAGTTACTTTTTCCTTTTCCCAAGCTCTTAGCTCACCGAGACATATTTCTAAACGTACCACTTCCCTAAATTGGTTAGGGTGATTCTTATATTTTCAGTGTGTTTAACGACAATGATGTTGTTAATTAATTCTATAGAACTTACATTATCGTTGAGGAAGTTTTGGACTAGAAAATACCTCTCTACATAAATCCTGGTGAAGTGATATTTTTCTCACATCACAACTATGATCCGAGCTGAATGATTATTGTTTTTAGATTTATAAAATACGGCGCATCTTAAAGTGTAGCTATGTAATGTGACTTCGCTCCACTTTGCTTCCGTCATTCTGTCGGTAATGGAGTCATTCGGCGCCCCTGCATTTGCGGTACTAGAAGTCACGCACCGGATGGTCATGGTCCGCGCAAACCCTTTCCTGCTTTAAATGGGGTGGCCAAGGGGGGCGTGGATGGGGTTCTTGAAGAGGGCAGACGCGAGGGTTGAAGACCGTGAAGGACCTTCCCCAACAGTGCTCCAGCCCGTCTCTCAAGCCTTTCCTCAACTCCACCAACCCCCTCCTGCCATCTTCCCTCCTTGGGCGGCCAAAGTGTCAACACCAGGCCCATATTTCACGTTCTAAGTGGAGCAATTACCGTTACATTTTATACGGCTTGGAAGTCATTCTGTGGGACAGACCTCCCAGATACAGCCGGCCTCTCTCTCTCCCATTTCTCCAGTCCTTCCTAAAGCCACCCACTCCTCTCTCTCTCTCCAAATCTCTCCTCTACTCTCCTCCACCTTCTCATTCTTTCTTGCATTTTCCTTATCTTCTCCTCGTTCCCTTCTCTTTCCAAATCTCCCACTCCCCTATTTAGCTCTTACAATGCATCTGACCCCATCAAACCCCTTTCTTAACGTTTCCTCATAAGTCTCCCCGAAGTGATGGAGTAAAGGTGATAGGAGGAAGTGAAAAGGGTGCTTAAAAACAGAGCACTGTACCCCAAGACTCCGATGCAGATGGAAAATCTTCAAGTAAATTAAAAGTTTGGACGAGCCTGGTTGAGTAGGAAAATCGAATCAACGTTTAGTTTAATTTCAAGTGTAGTCTTGTAGGAGTTAGTGATCTTGATCCAACTGTCTCTTTAACTCTCTCAGCAGCTCTACAAGAGCTGCCGGCAGACAACCAATCATATTTTATTAGTGACACAAAAATGTTTTTGTGTACCTTGAACTGTTGCAATTTAACTGTTGCGAATAATGTTTTCATAGGCTGCCTAAAAATCAGACATATTTTCAAAAATTATTTCTGCCAAAATAAGTAAATACCCTTGCCTTACATGCAATAATTGTGAAAATGCCGTATTATGGTCACAAATGAAGGCAACCATCACATTGTGGAAATTTATTTAATTATTTCCAAGTTTATGGCAATTTCTTTTGGGAAAAACCTTTAAAATCAATCGTAATCATTTCATGCTAGTAATACCAAATGATTATATGGCAACACTCGAAACTTTTTGTCCGAGAATTGAGCGTATAGAATATACTTTTTTTTCAAATTTTCACTCTCTAAATTGGCAATCTCCACAAAATCTATTTCCTGAAGGGCTTAGGGTTTATTGTTTGCTAAATTCGGCAACGCCACTGCGCTCCGAAGGCGGCAACGCTGCGTGGTGACGGTGGACAGCCAGTTAAACGTCACAGCGGCGTGGTGCTTCTGATTTATGGCGCCTGACCTTGTTTAAGGACTCTCCTGTCCCTCCCACAATTCCTTATAACCGTCACAGAGTTCACCCTTTCCCCCAACAATCTATCGCACCTCCCCAGCCCACTTTTCACCCCTCCCCTCCCCTCATTCAACCCGACGCTCCCTTCCACCCTCCACGACTCAATTTTTATAACACTTTCTCAGTTTTCCCACGCGCCTTCGAGGGCCACTACTGCGATATCCCCCCCACACCCTCTTGGTCAAGTACCTCAGAGGAGGTTTTTTATGCCCGCTACATGGTTTTGTGTTCCACGCTGCCTCTCCTCTTTTCCGCCTTCGAAACTCAGCGACCTGGTCCATCCTTGCCTTTCCATCCGGCCTATATTTTTATGGCCCGTTAAAGGTCCCAGCGTCCGACTCAACTCTTGAGCGCTGGTCTTCGGGACTATCTGGTCCCCTCTCAGGCTCATTGGCGATTGGATAGTGTGGGGAGGTGTGAGATCACTTAAGCCTCACTTTCTCCTTATCTCCGGGGTTGTTAAAAAAAATCCTTTCGAATGCAACTTTATCTCGTGCTCATCCATCCCAGAACCCATTGTCATCATCATTTGAGAGTTTTATGATTGACCATTTAACTCAAAATACTTCACTTTCTCCAGAATATTTATCTTCTGAACGTCAACTGCATCACTATACTTGATATTCGCACGGGTTTTATATTTTTTTAAATGATACATTTTTGTCTAGGGTTGCCAAACCTTCCGTATCTTCGGCAAACTTTTATTTTATTTTTATTTTATTCTTAAACCACCGGATACAGCTCTCATTGGCCATTTTATACCGGGGTATTCAACAAATTTAACAAGTAAACGTACACGAACGACCATGCCCTGGACCGGCGAAACCTGCCCAGGCGGGACTCGAACCCGCGACCCCTTGTTTGGCAGGCGAGGACGTTACCCCGCCGCCACCGAGGCCGGCGAGGATATAAACATATTCGTTAGGATTATTTTTATTAATAAGGTATCTATAATTTAAGGGTAGTTTTGGGTTTACATTTGGAGTTGCGCACTCACTTCGTTGGTTTTTGAGTTCATGTTGAACGATATACGATTCATTTCAAAATTGAAGTATTTTCTAGTTATTTCTGCTCAGTTCCTTGATTAGTCATTTTTCCTTAATTTTGCGACCTAGGTTCTTAATGATCCCTTTAATAGGCAAACGGTTAAGTTGTTCTCCATTGTATGGTGAAAATGTCGACCTCCGACCGTTTAGTTTCTTAGTTTAGACCTTAGTTTCCTCTGCAATCTCTCTTCGATCGAATTATCATTCCGCAAGTTGGATTATGTAAATCATGTCTCTCATTCTACGCATTACCTACTTTAAAATTTTGAGTCACCCTCGGAGTTTGTTTTGGCACCGTATATGTTGGAGTTAATGCTAAATCATGGTAGGAATGTGAATATGGAGAGGCATGCAGTGTTGGAAGAGCTCTCAACGTCTTCAACCCTAGCCAGCAGTAAAATATATTTTACGGCGCCAAGCTATGCTTTTCGTGCCTTGGCGTGTGTCTTAATTTCCCTTGTTGTTATTCCTCCAAGCGCTTGTGTTCTTATGTCTCTATAGTCCATACTTCCGTGTGCAAGCAGCTGTTCTCATGCAAGGTTAATGGTTTATCGTCACTCGTTTTCTCCACAAAATTTGAAGCCGAGTATCTTAAATAAGGCAGAATATATATTTCACCAGTGGATTTTTTTACGGGAGTTTTGTTTCATGTATGTCATTATCAGGTTAGTTTTGGATTAGAATTTATTTTTTGGAGAGTTAGAGACTTAAACTTGTCTAACTGCGCGCCTTTCAAGAGATGTAAAATTTTACTGGATGAATCCTTTTTCACCCGATGTGACGAAATCATGAAATAATTCGTTGTAACTTGATACAATTGAATTCTGATAAGAGTTTCATTAGAAAAGGACATGCATTCATTGAAGTAATTGAACTTGAGCGTTGTTAAATATACAAAAATTAACTACTGCATGAAATTCATCTGTATTTATGCCATTTATACGCTTCAGAAAAAAACTCTTGAGTTCTATTGTTAGTTATCGTTCAATTAAGCTATATACCGCAATACTTCTTCTGCCTGGCCTATAAGCAGCCTCTTCAATTCAATTTCATCATCGCGCTACTTCGTAAGGAGGTATATGTTACGTCACAATGCTCCTTTTACCTGAAGCAGGTGAATTTTATCGTAATGATCCCTTGCACCAGTTATTGGCGAGATTATTTTTTTCTCCTGATGAAAGTCGAAGAATTTTATTCAAGCGAAGTTTTTCAACCTAATATTCACGTCTCATGAAAATGATAATTGGTTATTATTGCCGCAACGGGAAACCAACGCGCGGAAGCAGGAATTTAATCCGTGAAGGGGAAAAAAAGTGGCATCCATAATTTTCAAATATTTCTGCTCTTTGAGAGAGAGAAGTCCTTTTAGAGAATTCCATCCGGGTATTTAAAAATCTCCTTGGACGATTCGTTTATTCCGCTCCGAAGCCGCAGAATCTGCGAATGGGAGTTTAAGTGAGTTCGAAATACTTGGGATATCTCATCTAATCTCGGGAAACTGTCAGCTGGTCGACGCGCTATCCAGTATTAGCTGGTTTTCCTCTTTATCCACATCGCCACTCTTGCATTGATTAATATAGAAATTGGCAGGCTGCAACTTGGTTGATAGACAGCATTATATGTATTCATCTATTTCGCTTATTACACTTAATATTTTCTGCGTATTATGTATTTTAGTCACAGATCCACTAGAAAAACGAGATCATCTTCTTGGACTTTTATACCTTAACTCATCTTCCTAACATCGTGTTCCGCATTGTTTTGTATGAATGTATCCCATCCACTGTGATTCGCACGTGTTTATTCTATTTTTATTTCCTAATTGACGGGAGGTTTTGAAACCTTATAAGTTATGACACACTCCAGTTCCTTGCTTAAGAAAACCTCATATTTATTTCATATTATTTATACTCTGGTACGCGCGGCTACTTTATTTCTATGGTACATTTCAGACCTGTCTCTTGAACGACGATAAAATTTACAGTATAACCTATAATTCATACAATCAAACTTCAGACCATAAACTTTGTGACCCTCCAGCCACTACGATGCCTAGATTCCTGAATATTTTGTATAATATGTGGCACGATTTCGTAGCGGGTTAAGTTAAATAAAATATTGATACATTTTCACTGCAATTCCAAGGGACTAAGAGAAAATATTGTAATGTCATATTTAATTAATAGGTTCACAAATTTCAGTGGGAATTTTACCGGCGTTGATTGTGCTTGGTGCAGCAGATGGGTTTCCGTCTTTCTCTTGCATGTACACTTCTCAGCTTCTTACTTTGATTCCATATCCTTTCTCTCCGGTAATCTTGCTCCTTAAAATCGTTCACTTCTTCAAGATAACAAACACACAGCCACATATCGTACGGGATAAATTTCCCCACACGATCCGAAAATGAGCGCAGGCGGAAATCGCTCCTCTCCATCCTCTCGAACAATGTTGCGGGACTGAAGTTTGAGTCTTCGGCGCACGCAAGTCGAGCAGTACTCTTCATTCCGCATGTAGCTCGTCTTCCCTGAGACGGAGGGACAGGAGCGGGAAGGGGGAAAAATGCGACCCGCCGTCCGCCGTGTCCTGAACTCTTGGAAAAATCCGGTCCTCCTGCCGGTGGCCATGATGAGGCGGACAGAGGACGGGGGAGGGAGTTGAGGGAGGTGGGGGAAGGGGGTTGAGGGAAAAAAGCGGTCATGCGGGTTCCCGATAAACCTCAAGACGATCCCGCGAAACTGGACGACGTTTCTTTGAATTCAATTTTTCCGAGAGAGTAGTGATGCGCGTTTTTTTTATCCCCCGCCGTCGCTTGTCTTGCGTTCGAGAAAAAGTGCCGGATGGGGGTTGTGTGAATGTTTGCTACCAAGGAGGTTGTTAATAATATCTGGGGGGGCACCACTGGTTTCGAGCGTGGAACGAAGTGTGGTCGGAATGGGGATGCTTGGGTACGACAAACCACACCCACTTTGACCAAAGCATTGACAATCCCATAAGGGTCAATGCTTTCTATTTGCTGAAGTTTTTGGTCATAACTCGTTAATACATAAAAATAACCTATGGAACCCACACTGTAAACCTCTTTTTCTTACTTCATCGGTAGGCTTAGCGAATGTATGACTCAAACATCTTTACCCAGGGAAAAATTAATATCAATCACCACGGTTACGTTCTACAACCTGCCCAGCTAAAAATAAAATTTTACGAGAGTAAACTAGTCATTTACCGGCACTTATACTGGTATTTAATTTTATTATAGGCAACGGAAATCTAAAAATTACAGTAATAAAGTATATTTTAAAGGATATCCCAACCAGTAAAGTGGATAACAGACACAGAGTTTATGCATTAATAGTACCACGAATGACAGGAAAAATCCGATGACAATCGTCGGCGAAATGCTAATGATTATGATAGCATTTTTTACTTAATGTAGTTCATTTTCAGAACATAACTTGGCCACCTCAAAGTATCAGTCGGAGACTAAGTACAACAATTGTCAAACCAAAATGGCGGAACTTAGACCTCGCTAAAAACTCGGAAACAGCGTCTCCAGATATTTCCAACCTCTTTGGTTTGCTACGTTGAGGAGAGAGAAGTGAAGGGGATGTTATAATACGACCTCATAGTCTCCCTCGGTAGGAGCATAAAGCCCCTTTGACAACAAATTAACTTGACTTAACGCGACCTTGGTGTTTAGAATTTGAGAAGGGCATCTGAACTGAAATCAGCAAAAATTTGAATTTGAATGAAGAACGACATTACAATTGTGACATTCCAGGATAATCAATTAGTTAATAGAGATATATTAAATACATCTACTGAATTTATTTTTGCACGACGTTTCGTTGATGCAACAGCATTTTCAACAGCTTGTTTTATTGTATTTACTTATTACCACACCACCGAAAACAGCGCATTTTAGCCTTTTACATCGTGGTTTTCAAGAACTTTAACAATAACACGTGAACAAACAACCATTTCCTGTACATGGGCAACCTACCCAAGCGGAATTTCAACCCGTGACATCTTGCTTGGCAGGAGAGGACTTTACCCCGCCCCTACTGGGGTCGGCATGTTGTATCATTTAAACGCATCGTGCGAAAATGAATTCAGTGTGAATATTGCAATGTCTTAATTAAGTTATACAAATACATAACTTCCACCACACAGTGCCATATATCAAATTGGACAATCCATGGCTAAACCTCAAACGATGTTGTCTAGCAAGGTATACTTACTACCCCCTACCCCGGCGTGGGAGGAAGATCTCTTCGTCGTCAAGTATCTGTGGAAGGGACGGGAAAGATATCGTTGAGGAAAATGTCTCAGCGGTCGTTCGTTCCACGGTTTTGTTCAGGTGAGGGAGGGGGAGGTTGGACGGGCCGAGCGTGAATGGCAAGCCCATTTATAGGAAGTAGAGCCGGAGAGACTTAATGATTCCTCCCCCACACCCGCCACTTCCACGGAGCACGTTTTTATTGCTTTATTTAGAACGAGTTCCCGAGCGAACACAAAGGATAATATGTTATTGCATGGAGTGTGATGATGCGATAATGAGAAACCGTCGAGTGCTTTGCGAGCGCTGGTAATTTCTTGTTCATCTTGTTGATCTTTAATTGTTTCTGTGGCTTTGGACACGGGGTTGATTTATTCCCGAGTGATTCCATTTCATCTCATGACTTCCGAATGGTCTTCTCAAACAAATTTATTTTGAGGTAATTTGCATAGTCCTCGACAGGGTAAAGTATTGAGGACTAGGGAATCAAACCTCAAAGAGTTCAGCATACGCTTGGTATCAGCAACTAATTTGGTCTTCAAATGCATGATGACAGATTTAATGAACTTCTGGTTCCCACCCTTCATTCATGGCAGAGGTATTTCACTTATTTGAGCATAAAGTAAAGCGCTTACCTAATAATTTTAATACTTTTGTAATTGACTACCATCGATAATTACGAATGAACTAGGTACGCGATGAGGTTCTCAGTCTTCTTTTGACATCTTGTGTCTTTCATTGTACACCTTACTCATCGCTGTTGTTATATTCTCAACATTTTCAGCCGAGGCTAGCTTTTATAGCTAGTAGTTTTAAATTTATAAAATATCTTAAAGAATAATTAAGTCAAATTTTAATCAGCGGTGTGTTATATGGTCGAAAAAAATCTTTATTTCGCATTCGTTTGAAAATAGAAAACGTCCTATTCAAGCATTTTTGTATAGCTCCTTCGTGTTGTTTCGTAAGACGTTTTAACATCCCACATATAGGACACTTATTTCACCGGTAGGTACAGTGTTAGGGATGGGGGTGCGGTGAAAGGGCATTGGGTGCCGCTCCCTTGTCCTTTTGCGGCGCCGTGGCGTGGGTGGCTGGTGTCAGATAAGGAGCCGCGCTCCCGTTCGGGAAGATGTGGACCGCATTCCGCTCGTGGCCTCGCCTCTTTGGCGGGAGGAGCGGGCGCAGTCGCCGGGTCAGTGATCTGCATGCGGGCGGCGATCTCACGTTGACAGGGGCCAAACTCGTGGCTAATTAGTACCCGAGTATCGTTGCAAGTACATCGGTATCATAGAAAGCCGCTGTCCAATTTCAGCTGGTTGGTAGGCTCTCTCTAGGAGGTGGTAGTCGCATGAAATCGATGATTTATTAGAAACTTTGTGCGGCATTACATCGTGGATACCATTCATAATTTAAGCCTGGCTTACAAGGAAATGACATATCGTTTTGAAACCTGAATTACTTTTTGAAGTAATAAAGTATGCAGTCGAGTTAATTTTTTTTGGAAACTTTTTTAGGCGTCAATTGATACAAATCGGTGGTAATTATAAGAAAAAATTACGTCTTTAGAGGTTTCGTCTCTTTTTGAAAAAGTTCAGAAATTTTTGCACTGGAAAAAAAGGCCTATAGGTTGGTAGAAATTCTCATATTTTTACTTACGTAGATGTAGTAATTGTGTATTTATAAAGATACGGAAATATTTTAACCCAGAAGTGTATATAATTTACCGGAAGTAGCTGATAATTTTATTTATTTTTATTTCAAAATATTCTACACTCTCCTCTCGTTTCATTTTGTGGTTTCAATTGGCAATGATGGATGTTGCTACAGTTACAGCTCCTCTTGTGTATTGATGATTAGCTTCTCTGTTGATAAATTGCTTTGTGTATTTTTTGAGCGTTGTATCTAATGAACCCTTCCTTTTGTCTTTGCAGCGGCCACCCTCGTCCTCGTTGTCTTATCCGGGTCCGGGCGTCAACGAAGATGCCCGTTCCCCTGCCTCAGGGGGCACACCTGGGCCACTATCCCAGCAGCCCCCGGGCTCACAGCAGAGTGCAGACAACAACAGTGAGGCAGGTGAGTGATCGTACCTTTATTTATTGCTCTCACTTACATAATAATGATAATAATACATCATACCCTCATAGACGTGACAATTCCCTTAAACCATAATGTACAGAAAGCACACACCACCAAAATTAATAAATATGCAGAACTTGCAGCAGAGATCAAAGCCTTGTGGAAGATGCAGTCAGTAGATATATGCCCAATAGTGATAATAACAACAGGAATAATACCGTGCGAAGTTTTACACCAGCTTATGAAGCTAAACTTGGAGAAAACTCTCCCAAAAATACAAAAATCAGTCATCCTGGACACCTGTCATATTGTCCGACGGCTCCTTTCAAGAGAATAATAACTGAACTCATAACAAAACATAGTTGAACTTGACCTGGTCCGTTCACTGTGAACAAACCTTGCAAGATAGCAAGATGGAAAAA
Source organism: Ischnura elegans (assembly GCF_921293095.1). Classification (NCBI taxonomy): domain Eukaryota; kingdom Metazoa; phylum Arthropoda; class Insecta; order Odonata; family Coenagrionidae; genus Ischnura; species Ischnura elegans. Next base: position 81,719,667 of record NC_060256.1, on the reverse strand, counting down.
GAAAATAATAAAAATAATAACATTAATATTATTTATCTGCTCTCGGTACAATACCCCTAAGAGCACAAATTGTACATAAGTGGTGAGCAAAGTACATACATAATACAGTTGATTACATATTAATTATAAGTTAATTACATATGAACATAAATAAATAGCATATTACACTAGATGATTCAGTTTCGGTTTATCAAGTTGAATTTAATCAAAACATTAAAACGTAAATATCTCATTTAATAAGGTATTTTTAACATAATAATAAATAAAAAATGTGACACTTAATAACATTTTATTACATTTTAATGAATAATAATCCAAAAAATGGTGAAGAAAAAAAGAGGAAAACCGTCGCAAATTCTATTGAGTATAAAAGTTTGTATTACATGACTATGAATTATAGATTACTGAATTATGTGTTGCGGGAAAGGTGAGAATGAAGTTTTGATTTGAAGGACTGCACTTTTGAATCATAAGTAGTATTTAATAATCAAATCAGCTAATATCGGCGTTACTCGGTTGAACTAAGTAATGTTCAACGTAGAATTCATCAGGTACTGTTCCACAAATAATTTCATCCCAGTGGCGTAACTATTTATACACCTGGAGTTAATAACTTTTTACAATAAATTTAACCGGCTAATAATACAATTGCAACATAAATTTGGGCAATACTCTGGGTATTTCAGTGGCAAAAGCCATTTATTCTCTTCATAGCGGTATAAAACAATGAATTCATTTTTTCTCGGCGGAGCTCAGGGTGTTGAATCACGCGACACATTTACTGGGCAATGATCTTTGCTGATTATTGTGTATGAACGTTGGCATGATTCATAACTGCCATTGCATTGAACTATACCCGTTACTATTAAGACATTTAATGTACCTTCATTAAGAGACAATATGTGGAATATCTTATTTTTACCTGCTAATAAGGATCTAAGCTAATGTTCAGTGGACTTTTACTAGTATCCGCGAAATATTTTGTACTGAATTGGGCCTGTTGAAGGGCCTATTACGCTACGAATTTTTTAAAATTAAAACGGAGCCTTTGTTCTTTTTTCTCGATATCAACGCTGCGTGCCGAAAACAATTGGCAACAATTGGGATGTTGGTTTTTACGATATTTGGTGAAATTTTGAGTTCAAGCCCGAAATTGCTTTTTTTTACAAGACAATCATATCTTTGTGCCAGATTAAACTCGTCAGTGGCGCCGCCACCGCAGCGTGCGGCGAGTGGAGCAAGCGTGAGGAAAAAAGGGGAGCATTTTGTTGCGATACACGTCATATTTCATTCCGCGCGGACCTTTATCTGCCTGTCAATGGCATTGCAATGAATATCGCCGGCCAATCGTTTTATACTTCTCATGCTTCATTCGTTTGACAGTTTTTCTCATTCGTTATTCCGCTCAAACAAGTTTTGACACGTAACTGTTCATTCATTTGGATCCGTTGGTGTGTTTCACGAGACTTTAATATGGCCGAGCGAGATTAGACCTCGTCTGCGAATAGTCTAGAGGGTTGGTCGCTTTGGGCAGGTCAAGGAGCTCCAAGTTGTTGCTTTATTCCTCTCCCTGAGATATATTCTCTTTCCAATCCTTCATTGGATCATTGGGAAACACGATCTTTTCGTATTTCGTGCTCCTCAATATTTTTTCGTATCCTGTCACATTCTATAGCTTTCAAGGTAAATCACTATCACATTATCACACCTAAACTGAATCAAGTATTTAGATGCGATTTACTTGATGGAATATCACAGTTTATTTACGTGTTATTTCTTTTAAATTTCCCTTATAAATTCATCAAAAATAACTGCCCGTATACGTTTCTCTCAGATTTTTCTGCTGCAAACGCACTGAATGAGCTATCACGCTGTGTTTCTTCTCGTTAATGCTGTCATAATCAATTCTCGTCTTCAATTTGACGGAAATTAAAGTTTATTGTTTTGCGTCTCTCTCTAACCGAGCATTTTTCTTTGCTCGGCATTACAACGAGTTCATTGATCCAGGCAAAATATTTTCATACGCGGCCAAGCTTGTTCGCCATTATAATTTTATTTCCGCTACGGAAAAATGACATGGAAATCGGGGTCTATTTTTTACAGCACGAGTCACAGGAGCGTGCATTCACGAGCCGATGAGCCTTCTCCGGGTGCGGGAAAGGCTTGGACGTGGAAAAAATATAATAATACACAAATGACGGCCAACCCCCGCAAGACCTCCATAACAATCTCATTCTTTCATCCTCTTCGCTTCCAAGCCGTCCGTCCCAACTTCGTCTATCTGTGCGGGGACCGCGCGCCTTGCCAACATATCCTTTGAAGGCACCGCCACACCCCTCTTGGTGTATCTCAGCACGTGCAAAGGTCTTTTACCCCATCCCACGATCGCGGGGGGTGGTAATGCCCCCTCCCAACCCCCCCTTTAACCCCACAGTCCAACCACACACTTGATGCCCTGACCTCTTCAAGCAGAGGGTATGGAAAGGGCCCCGCGTCATCCTCAAGGAAGCAGTGAACACTGCGTGCCGCCGCGGCGGTGGCCCCTATACCGCCCCGCCGATCTCCGCGCCAAGTGAATTATGCACCCAGAATCACGCCGATGGGAGGAGGTTATTGAAGAGTGTTTGCTCCTCGGAGGCGTCGTTTAATAATAATAAAAAAAAGAACCGAACTCATCTTTCCTTCCAACCCCGTATCAGATACATTATACTCACTTGGTATTTTCCTCCACTTTTGTCCCTCTTTCGAGTTGTGTCCCGTGGAGATGCGACCGTCCGGCACAAATCACTCACTCAATTCAACTCCCCCCGTCATCCTCCTTTAATTCCTTTTAACTCCGAGCGCTGGAGTAAATCGCGAGATTAGCGCCTCATGACGGGTCCACGGTGCAATTATTTCATTAAATTTTTTGTGGGGTTGGTTGGGTCGTCCCCTCTTATTTTCTCCGCCGACCTATCAGGGTGGCCACTCACCATCAGTCGGAGGAATAAAATTCCCGAATACGAGTATTCCCGGTTTTTCGGAATGTGAGTACATTTTAATATTTCCCGGTCATATTTGAATGGAGTTTTACATGCTCTCTACATAATATCCAACATCATGATGATGATCTGGTGTACATTCATATTATTATCAAGTAGTGGATGGATAAAATTTTATTCTTGAAAGGGAAAAATCTAAATTATTTCAACTTTCATAAATGTACGGTATAAATGTAGAAAGTCATTCGTTATTATTTGTATTCCAGCGTAATTTCTCAAAGAATATAACACCATGGTCTACATTGGAATGTATAAAGATAGCTGTTCATGTAGAGTGTGCCGCATTGTGTACAGCAAAGTATGTATCAATTTAGGGGCAGGAGGTTACGAAATTAAAACCTTTCCCGTTAACTTGAGGAAATTCCCGATTATTTTACAGCTATGTATCCTGTGTGGGTGGCCTCCCTGTTTTATATGTCTGTAATGTTGTTTCTGCCGTAATACGTCATTTCCCACCCGTCTGATTGGTTAGCCGTTCCTTTCCCCCTCTGCCACAGTGATTATCTCGACACGACTTCTTAATTTAGCATCGTATAAATCGATTCATATATTTTCCTCCAGGAAGCAGTGATTTTTCGCCCCCGGGTGTTGCACTTGTCCATCGCTGCCAAGGTTTTTTTTTATTCTCTCCTCCTTCTCCCGACAAACCAGCTCGAAGGAGGGGTGAGAGCGGATCATAATGTTCGCTATTAAACCATTTAAGCCAAGTCCGGACTCGCCGCTGGAGTGATGTATGGCTCGGATCTTGGATAGCATAAGCTGGAGGAGAAAGGCGAGGCGATATTTACATAGTCACCGTCGTCGCTTTTAAAATGTGAGAATTTGTTTTAATGGCCATTAGCGGGTTGAGTGGTCTATTTATCGCGGTTAGCGATTTTAATGGCGTTATTTATTTCGAATCAAGTTGCGGAGGAGGCGTAACTGACTAGTTTGTGAGTGTGTTCGTAGTTTATCGACTCTGGGGCCATTCCGAAGGACGTAAGGAGCTTCACATTCGTTGTGCAGCCCCCTCCCATTAAAACTAATGGAATTTTCTGCACGTATTGAAAGCAATGTCTCGACCACCTACGCGTCTCGCAGCGTGAATAATAAGGCCTCGTGCGCTGTGGCGTGCTTACAATAAGACCGTCGTCTCACTCACCAGACCTGAAGTGTCTTTTGACGTGCTCTCATTCTGACCAGAGGAAAGTCATTCATGGAAAAGATACAGTATTGAAATCACTAAATCATCTGAATTGAATTATAATCACTTTCGCTTTATTCGGAATTATAACTCGTTTTGATTAAGATGGAAACCGCAAATTGAACCCATTAATGGCAAAGGAATATGGTAATGGAACTTGTGAATTTCTCTCATTTTTCCGAAATTAATTAAGGATGTGTTGCTCTATTGCCTGTGGATTATATAATTTCTTTAGAAATTGACTGTCGTAGCCCAATATCATGTGATTTTATAAAGGTATTTTAAAAAGTATCGTGGAAGATAATTGTAACATTTGCGAGTTTTTTTGGTGGTTGGTAGCCGAAGAATGTACTTTTTCTTTTTTTCTTAAAGCTCCCTGAGGAATTAACAGTAATCTCATTAACTTTGCCTTATTCTTGGAAATGAAGTAGTGAAAGTTGTTAGGGTTAGTTTCCTTGAATGGTGTTACTTGTGAGGTCTTGCCAAGTACTTATCAGTGTTTGTTTTTATGAATGAATTTTAGCCGGCCTCGAAGATGCTTATTTCGGTGTATCGCAAGACAAATATCAGTCTGGGGGTGGTGGAGTACTAAGTAGAGCCTTAGGTTGCTGATAGGAGTGTACCGTGTTCAAACCTCGGGTGTAGCCGTTGGAAACCCCAAAAAAATACCCAAAGTGCTGGATGCCTCAGAGAAATGAACTGGCCCCCTATCCTGTGCCTTAGCCTGGGGCGAGATAAACCCCATCTTTTCAGACCAACCATAGGGTTAAATCTCTGAGTATGTGAAATATGGGTGGTGCATTCTTGGGGTATTTTTCAAAAGTTGTTTCTGCAATACTATCACCCTGACTGACGATATAATCCCCGCGACGCGTGCGCCAAGGCTGGCTCTGAGCGAAAAGAGTCGATTCGTATTGCGGTCGTTCATTGAGTCCACTTAACAAGACGTTTTTATGTTTTTAAATCCATTTCCCGGTGCTCTGAAGCCGGATTAATTTTTTTCCCTCCATATCCTCTCCCATCTCGCGTGGAGCTGATGAAAGATCCCGCCAGGGAAGAAGCGATCCTTTGTCGCGGTGCGTAGGTACGTGTCCGGAGGGGTAACTTAATATTATTCCCACCCCCGCGTGACGTGGCTGAACGCGAGGGGGTTGTTTCCAAGTTGTGTCCCACCCGCGGCCGTTTTAGAACGCTAAGGTCTCCCCCCACATCGCCGCCGCCTCCTGCTCATCTTCAAGGGAACTCATTTTATTTCGCGGCGGCTCGTGCGGCGTCGTAACACATACGAAACGTCTTTCGGGGATGCGGTCAATTTGGCTGCGAGATCCCCTGACCCCGTTAGCCATAAATATCCCGCGCGGGAGGAGGCGTGGTGGGCGGAGGGGAGGGCGGGTGGTGGAAGGGGGGAGAGGGGAGGCAGGGGGAGGGGGTGAGAATGGATGCAGCGGCCGCCAAGGGTCGTAAAGGTTTCCTCGGGGAATCTTTAAGGCTAGTGTTGTGCGATACAATGACGCTTGTTTGTAATCGGACTGTTTTAATAAGGAGAAATTGCCCTTTACCTATGTAAAAACTACGGGCTACACTTCTAAGGATTCAAGAGCTTTACTTTTTAGTAAATAATTTAGTCTTCTACTTTCTTTGGGAGAGCGTGGTATCCTAGAAGATACAGAGCTTGGCTGTTGAGAGAGGGGTGCCGGATTCATTCCCCTATTGAACAGACCGGTCTTTGGACACAACCAAGCAAAATATTTTAAGTGCGAGGTGGCTCAGGGAAAGAAACCCCTACCCTTTTTGTGTATAATTCTCTCACCTGTGGTTTAGTTCGGGATGAGCTCTATCCTCATCTATCATAACCAATCCCCGGGTTGAATCGCTGAGGAAGTGACAATTATATTAATGCATTGGCAAATATCGGTTCCGCCTATGATAACTTTCATCTCTGGGGTATCCAAAAGACGAGTGTTTTTTTCAATTCTTATCCGTTTTCGATCCCTTTTGTTCCTTTAATAAAATTTAATAAAATTTGAACAACACTCGATATTCTTTTAGAAAAGAATTGGGTTGTTTTTAGTTCCAAGTTTTACACACTCGATTCGCCTCTAGTCATAACTTTTAGAAACAATCTGATTTTTTATATTTGGCCATTTTTTATTTTCAATTTTATAAATTTATGCAAATTTAATGCCAAATTGATTTGAGTTTTTTAAATTTTTATTTCATTTAGCATCTGATTTTTTTTCAATTACAAACTTATTTACTTTAATGCTTGTAAGAATTGAAAATATACTATTCGGTATTATTGATACCAGTACAGAAAGGGGCAATACTTGATTTTATTTAGATGGAGAAATTATCTATTATTGGTTAAGAAATGGATATATTTATACATATTTTTTTTTAATTGTTGGAAACTACTTTTTATTCGTTAACTAATGGAAAATAGGCCAATCGTGCTCGAATAATTACAAAGCATATTTTTATGAATGGAGTGATTAATAAAAAATACCCAAGATCGTACTTTTATCTTTGCTGTTTGGTTCTATTTTCATGTGCACAGAATATCAGAATGTTGATTGGCACTGTGCAAATGAGCACAGTATTGGCAAAATATCGGTTCCGTCTATGAATCCTTTCATCTCTGGGGTATCCGAAAGACGAGTTTATTTTCGATTCTTATCCATTTTTGATCCCTTTTGTCCCTCGATCAATAGGCCTGTCCGCATGAAAACTCGGTCTCCACCTAACTGTTCATCAACTGAACTCTAAACATTCGCTTCGCTGCTTTCATCTTCCCTCTCAATAATGATCGGATTTTTTTCTTTTGTCCGCAATAACCGCGTCGATGATATTTTGCCCCGGTGTATCTCTTGTATACTTCTCCATATAGCAAGGAAAGACTCAGACGCCTGAGATCGAAGATATTTCTGGTATACGTATTAATAACTCGCTAAATATTTCATCTATTGGCAATGTATTCATTAAAATTTTAGAACCTTTTTTTTCGTTTTATTGCTAGTGTTTTGGTATTGGGATTTATTTTTAATCTTCCCAGAATACTCAAAGCCAGGAATAGGTTCAAAATCTAATAATTATAGAATAGTCAATAGATATTTTTATAATAATGTGAGGTACTGGCGTAGTAGCTTGGGGGAGTTTCCAGGTAACAACCCCCGTTTATTTAATTTGAGCTTTTACTTTATCCAATTTATATTCTTTATTTTAATAAATACTCGTACAAAATTAATGTTTTCGAGCCCTTAAAATACGTTTTCAACATTAAAAATCTCAAAGTTTTCCGGGGGACGACCCCCTTTGTCCTGGGGTGTTTTCCATACACCCCGGAAGGGTCCCGGGATCTCCGGTAACTTTCACCCCATTTCAAAATTCCGGCTACCCTACTCGTGTGAGGTCACGAGGAAGGTAGAAGTTAATTTGATTCAATTACCTCCCCCCCTTGATAATTTATAATGGTTTTGCGTCACAAAATTTTCCACATATTAATTCAAAGCTATTAAATATTCATGTTTTTATCGTGGTAACTCATATGTGTAGCCTTGGTTCCTTGGAACCTTCCCTATAGTACCTGCCTCGTTGTTATCGTCATATTTATCGGCCGTGTCAAGGACGAGACTTCGTTGATTTGAGTTCACACGTGTCCGATTGTCTCCCTTTGACGCCGAAACTCCTACATCCCGGAACGGTTCAGGATGAAAGTCTCCCAATTATACACATGGGATAATAATTTTAGAACGCCCTCACACGACTCCCCTCTCTCTGAGTTTCTTTTAATGAAAAAAATAATAAAAGACAGCGGAGGACAGAAATCTTCCGCGGAGATGACGATTTTAGCTCCCGTGGCACGAGGGAGCGAATCCCGTGTTATTTATACATTTATTTCTAAACCTAGCCGTTTCGATCTTCTCATAAGTGTTGTCGCCTGCCAGAGCAGTCACATCTGTTAATCCCCGGATGGTAGGGAACAGAAAGGTCTCTAGGAATATGCTATTTAGATTGTCCTGTCAATGGAAACTATCACTGGTGATTTACAAGAATTAAGTTTGCCATAGTCTTTGGATTTTCCTCCCCAGCATCGAATCGTGTGTTTAGATACCTATTCAGTCAATCCTTCATTACTTAAAAATCAAGGCAACTTATTCCCAAAGGGTTCGATGGCAGTCATAATCGTTGCAGCTATTGATTCTGTATGCTACTTTGCATTGTCAAATACTCTCAAACGGTTTGGACATGATAAAAATAGGGGCGAATAGAAAAGGCTTCGCTAAAGATGCGGAAACGTTACATTTCACCTTTATTTGGGCTGAAAGATTGCAGTCCCAAATAAATCTTGGAATCCATATATTGTTTTCGGCGCAGTATGGTGGAAACTTAACATATCGGTGTAATGAGCCCGAAGTCTATTGCCGCTTCATTCGTTTCGTTTTACATTACAGCATAATTACTTGGTTAGTCTGGGATTTTTGGGAAACAAATGAAATAGAAATTAAAAGATTCATTTGCAAACTTTTAATTGCTGGATAATTAATCAATCACCTAGCAATTAAATAATTAATTGATAACTATTTAATGGAGGAGTGACTGACCCGTGGCAATGACTAATTGTAAGATTTTATTGAGAATAGCTTTCTGAGTCAAGTTATGAGCTATGATACCCCAATCAAATTTCGTGTATCGTATCACACTTACGAAAAAAACAGCACGCATTCCGAGCATCTGAACGACTGCAGATGGAACAATTGCTCATGGCTTACCAATGGATTGACTAAGATTTTATAGAAAATAGCTTTTTGGGCCAACGTGTGAGCAAAGCCACCCCCAATCAAATTTTGTGTACCGTTTCATGCTTACGAAAAAAAACAGCACGCATGCCTCTCCCTGAATGTCTGCAGATAGAGCAATTGCTCACGGCCGAAAAAAAAAACGAAGTCAGGTATGGGCCTTAATCGAGCCTTGCCACCACGACACAATTCGTGCCCGGAATAAAAGCGTGCGTGGACCGTGATTTGGGCTTGTAACGTAACGCCGACGAGAGATCCAGCCGCAAAAATCCCTCAGCACACAGCTTCCGTCGGAGACCTTTTAAAACCACGGCACGGAGGATTGGGGAGGGAGGGGGTGGGGGGAAGAATTCCTCCAATTAGAACTTCTCAATCACGTGTCACGCATAACCGCGGCGTGCCTTCCCATCCCCCTCTAGTCGTAAGCAGACTGAACAGCGGTGGAGCGAAACTATGTGGAGGAGACGTCGGCGAGGTCCTCGGGCGACCTCCCTTCCCGGCATGCCCTACGCCTCCTTCCCAACCCCTTGGAGCGGCCCCATTTCTTTCGCCCCTATAAATAGAAACGACACTCTCGCCGTATCAGACTCCGTCCCCTCCCTCTCCTCCTCCTCCCTCTCTGTCTTGTGTTGAACGGGCCCTCAACCCGATCCATGCCAACCCGTCCTTCCCACACATCTACATCTACATAACACACTACACACGAGCTACCTCAAGGGTGATGTATGAACTTGTGTTTTCCTGGCGTATCGGAAAAGTTTCTCGGGTTTTTCACCGTTTGATGTTCTCCATGTCTCCCGACGTTTCGAGGAGCGACTTGCTGTTTATTCTCAGGGGATCTTCTGAATGCCGTTCTTCAAAATTTGACACGTATATATGTATACACCTCATCCATGGCCAGGTGTAACCTGATTGGTTTGCTGACTGCTTTGCACAACACGCGGGAACCAATCAGATTACACCTGACCATGGATGGGGTTTATACATACTTGCCAAATTTTCAAGAACGGCATTCAGAGGATCCCCAGAAGATGATCGGCAAGTCGCTGATCGAAACGTCGAGAGTCATGGAGAACATGAACCAGTGGAAAACCCGAGAAACGTTTGTTCTTCAAGGGTGTTTGGCAGGAAGTAAGTTTTCACTTACATTCATCACGAAATATTTCATGGCTGTTGCAGACTGAACTTCGTTTTTCTTCCTATTATTTCATGTACAGAGCATATGGGATATTATCAAGAATGTAAATAAACTTTTGCCTCAGTAAACCAATCACAGGCTTTTAATTATGACTCACATCGTTCATGTACTATAATTCGGATGCTGCTGGCACCCACCAAATATGTATCCCCGCAAAGAATATACTTATTAGACTATTCGACAAACACAAATATCTTGATGAGGCATTTTTGTGGTAGAAAGAATCGCTACTAAGTTGAGCTATTCTTTTGCTAATATCAGCTAGAGGAAAAGCTACTACGGGAAAAGCAACTAAAAAAAAATTCCAACTGACAAAATGTTTAGAGATACGTATCAGGCTGTACATCGATAGCGAAGTAGCGAACTTGTATTTTGCCTAAGCTAATATCCCAATAATTAAAATATCCCTTATACTCCAAGTTGCCCTGCCTGCGTCGCGGTAAATTGATGAACTGCTGATTAAGAGGTCGCGGGTAAGAGTCCCTTCTAAGTGGGTTTTTCAGGACATTGTCAGATTGTATAGTAAACGCTTAATCTCATTGAAACTACCTACAGTATATTGGTAGTTTTTTTCAGATCGATAGCGGTACCATGCGCATGATGCACGATGTAGAATGTCTCCAGAATCATTGTCCCAAAAAATCGATCGACAATGTAAAAAATTTGGCCAGTTAGGGATGTAATCGGTACGGTGTACTTGCTCGCATGCAACCGTTTCCGGAGGAGGGAGGGAGGGAGGTTGTGCCCCCCCCCCCCGTGTGTACGATGCTTTTGTGTGTGCATGTGTTTCGCGCTAGTGTTTTGCCGGGAGAGCAATCCCCGGCCACGAAATGATCCGCACGGGTGGTCTCCGGGCCGGGCTGCATCATCCGACGTGACGCCGTAACACTATCCGGGTCGGCGGAAGAGAATGGGAATTAAGCAAGCGTGCATTTGCCGTGTGCCTTTTAAGCCTCTTTTCTCTCTCCCCCGCCCGCTGCATCCGAACCACAAAAAGCACCAAACTACCCCCTGTTCCTTCCCCCCCCCCCAACTTGCCTACTCTACACGGGCCAGCCGCTTGGATTACACTCCATTGCATACGCAGGCGGGGGAGTTCTTAAAGGGAGGACAAGGAAAAAGTGGCCCACGTGGTACTCAGCGGGCGCCGAACCTACGTCCTTTCGCAGAATTCATCCCTTTTCTGTCCATTCATCGCTCTCCGCGGGACACAACAAGCGATTTAGAATCCTATTATCGCGAGTGATTTCAAGAATATTTTTCAGGATTTTATAGAAGAGAAATACATGTTTTAATTGCTGGTCCTCCTTCATGTTCTAATCCCCTAATTGTTACCAAAATGTTAGTCTGACATTACACAGTTAATCCAAGCCTTAATTGACTGTTTTATCAATAATAGACGCTTTGTTATTTCCACAAAATATTTGGTGGAATGAACAAAGTGTCTGTTAATGATAATATGGATCCTTTCCACCACGTACAAGCTTCAAGTTTCGATTTTATTTACTTGACTCATAAGCAGAGTATCTTTAAAGTGAATAAAGAAAAGCTGGATAATAAAAGAACTTCCGACTTTATGGGCTGTCCAAATTGACTCAAAGTTTTGAGAATCATTTCGGGTACTGCTAAAATGCTTAATGTTGTCACAAATGTTTTACTCGGCAAAAATATCTGAAAGAGAATACCATTACGTGTCCTCTTAATCAACCGCCACATTAGAATGAAGCAGTGGCGTTTTTGTGGCATATATTTTAAGTATGAAGGTCGTATCCCTTTCACTATGCCACTCCGTGCTTTCAGGATTTTTGTTTTGGGGTGTTCCGAAAGTCTATCAGAGAAAAAGAGACTTGGTAGCTCTCCGAAAACTTCAGCAGCGACCGAAAAGGTTAGAGACCTAAAAATCAGGCCTGGCTGGCAATGGAAAATAACGCAGGGTGGATTTGGGGACCGGGGGCATAATTTCTATGTAACACGACACCGCAGCAGCGTCGGGCGTGCTTGGAAGGGATAATGACCAAGGGCATATACACACACATGCTATCCCCAGACTGATTTTTTTTTTGCTCTTTTTGCGGTAATCCCCAGCCTCATTCTCCCTCGCGTTCTTTTGTCGGACCTTAGCCTTCCTCTCACTTTTCCTCCACGCCCTTCCACCAATCCATGCAACCTTTTTGTCTATCTCCTCGGCCCTTTCTCTCCTTTGCTGACCGATTTCTTCACATCCCTCCGTAGGTATAATGGAGCCGAGTTCCGCAGATGGCCTCGTGAGCCCGCTTAGATAATGCGAGAGTGCACAAGCTTTTTCCCCGGCGATGTCTCGCGTGTCGGCACCATTCGATTTTTTCGAGAGATAAGACTGCATAACCGTGCCGTGGTGTGTTGCAGCCGCCTGGCGAAGGGAATGCACGTATATGCCATCTCCAGAGAGATGATCTGTGAATTTTTCGGCTGTAGTGAAGGGGAGCGGTATGAATAATCGATCCAGGTTTGGAATGCTTATGTCGTAAACATAGAGTATAAAATTCTTACAGTTCCTATATAGTATTTCAACAATACACGATATACATTTTTTCCTCAATTGGCAAAAAGTAAATCTCACAAGTTGCGTTCGCGAATATTATTGGCGATAGGCGTTGGCGATTCTTGCAGTTCCTATGTAGTATTTCAACACTACACGATACAGATGTTTTCCTCAATTGGCAAAAAATAAAACCGACCATTTGCGTTGGCGAATAATATTTGAACCCAGTTTTAATAAAGGCTAAGATTGTTAGTAATCGTTACTGAATTTAATGTATTGCATACTTACCTTGTCCATCGTTTGTCCATTTACCTTCTATTTAACTCATGATGGACATGGATTAATTGTAGTAATCCATATAGTATTTATATGTAAGTAACCAATGTATTTCATATTATAAAATACTGCAATTTGAAGTCGTGTAATCCTACCGATGCTGGAGGAAAGAGCTCTCGCCAAAATCATATGGTGCTTTTATAGTTAATTTATATTATTTAAATGTGTAAACTAGCATATATTATTTCATCGCTATCTTTCTTTGAAAATGGAGGTAAAACTTTAATTTAGAAACTGTTTTCAGAAACCTTTTTTGAAACATCGTTAAGTCATTAGCCCAGAAGCCGGAATTCTGAGAACAATGACAAAAATAACCCAATAAGAACAATGATAGTGTTGCTGTTAATTTTAAAGTCGAATTTGCATTATGTAATTCTTTCCTACCTGTTCCTTGAAAGCGATTGTCGATGGAATGTAGTGAAAAGGCTGTGCGGTGGAATTTATTACAATAAGATCACCCCCTATCCCTTCTCAATGGGATGCAGCTAATTGCGACTTTTAGAGTGATCCTGTGAGGCTAGTTGGTGATGAAGGTGCCTTGAATAAGGTGGAATGGAGCAGAAAGAGTTGTGGGCTGCTCGGGCACGCGACCGTGTCCGCACTGGAGGGTGTAGAATTCTCTTTCGAATTATCCAATAAAGAGACCGCGTCGAAATGACACGATTACCATAACCACGTGTTGATCTCCCTGAAAACATTAGCGACGAAAGGTATTTAGGAGGAAAGCGAGAGAGATAGCGAGAGAGGTTGGTGATGATGTTTTATTTTTCATTGTTTTTTTTATAACCACCATCTCTTTTTATCCTTCACCGCTCGGGAGACCCATTGTCTACCTACTACAATCCTTTTTTCCCCCTTCCATTCGTTTTACATTTTTTTGAATTTTATTTCCACGAGGGCGCGTGCTTACATGACGCTTTGCGCGCTCTCCGTTTGTGTTTTGTCTTTCAATAAGCGCGCGCGGCCCCGCTGCGCCGTCGTCACAACAGGCGGAAGCAATCGCGGCTCTGCTATCTCGAAACCGCCAAGTAGTGTGTGGTGTGGGTGGGAAGGGCTCTGTCCCCACCCTCTTATGCGAGAAATAAAACGGAATGGACCCAGTCTTTTTCCGCCACCCCTCCACAACCGCTCCTACTCCTGTTCTCGTATCTCCCGCGCGCGGGTATACGGGCTGCGGAGAGATCTCTTATAATCTACCCGACCCCACCGCCGCAGTTTTCGGGTTATCTGCCAGCTTTATCTGCACACCGCAGACACGGAGCACGCGCTTGTAGTATAAGCTTTCTCCCTGCTCGCCCACATGGTCCAGAAACCTCTTCCCTTCCCTCCCGCCTGTTGCCCCCACGCCCCATTCGACTCATTACACCACCTCACAGGCCCATTTCACCCTTGCCATGAAGCCATGCATTGTGTGTGACGGGCTTCGGTAGCGTGATATCTTTCGGTCGAGTCTGGTGCAAGAATGGTCCACCATCTCAGCGACGGCGAGTGTGGGTATCTCACAGCTTAAGCACGCGCCCAGAAGCTTCATGTTCCAAATTGTACGTAGCAAGGGGAGTGTGTGGTAATGCGAGGCCTGTTTCGTGATAAGTCGCATCTTTGGAGAAGAATAGGCGACAGGGCGCTAATTAGCAATCAAGCCTGTAAGTTTCCAGCAAATCGTTAATTGCTTGCAATAATCTCGCAATAGAGTACAATATTGTTGCTTCATTAACATACAAAAATCTACCTCGTGTTGGGGTAGCATTAGTAGAATTGTTCAAGGTCTTGGCATCTTCCGATCAATAATGAGCTCTCAAGAAATTTTGGTGTATCTTGCCCCGACAATGTTTAATTCTAAGGCTTCCATCATATTAGTAGAACAAGTGATAAATCCATCTTTTCGTATGTTGGTAGGTTTTTTCTATGCCTTTGTCTCTTTCACATTGCGGTTCATGCGTATTTATTTATTTCGTTTTTTTTCTAATTCTCTTTGAAGTCCCATCATCATCGTGTTTGGCGTTCGTTACGGATTTTCCTCCCAACATTAGTTACTTCCCTCCAATTTCTAAATTATTTTTTCCGAGTAAAAACCTTATTCTCCCATAATTTTATACCAGCTGGTTTCACGTGACTAGCCTCGTAATTAGCTTTCCATTATGTGCACGCAGGCTCCACGTGAGCGCACCGATATTAGGGCTAATTTAAGAGTTGCTCCTTCACAACTCATCAAGATTGGGTGGAGATTGTCCAATTGTTTCCCCCGTAATTATCCATCTAATGGTTTCAAAGTGCTCCTTTATTTATTTTAAAAGAAAACATGATCTTATCGGCAGGAGGTATTTCATTAAATGCTTTTATGGAAACTTTATCGAAAAACAATTCTGAAAAATGTTTTGCGGAAATTTTTTTCTTCCTAGAAAAATTGAGGAAACTATAAGGTAGATTTTTTTAAAATAAAATATTTTATTCGCTGAAAGCCATGTAATATGCAGAGATGCGTCTTAAAACTAAATAATGATGGTATGATAATGCTAATGACTTGTGTAAGATTGCACGATATATAGTGAGCATAGGCTTGAGCTATATTTACTTTATTGGTAAAAAATGTTTCTTCTGAAGAGTAATTGGGTTATACAAAATGTTCCGAATAATTTTATGTTCCAATTGATACGTTTTCCTCAAAGTAGTAAAAGTTTCAACAAGTGGTTAAGATATGCCATTTGATCTACATTCGCTGAGATGTTCTGGCATATATGTTAAGTTATACCTTCAATTCGTAATGGTCTGAATTTGATCAAGCATAAATATTTCTTTTTAACCGAGATTTTTCAATTTTCCGGTTCAGAGGCCAACTTTGTTTTTACTTCATTACTGCAACTTAAATATGGTTTAATCCTCCTTGTTCGTGAAGTACTGGCCGAGAAGGTGCTAGGTTACTTTTTTCTGGTTTCCGTAAAGACGTGTGATACGAATTCCGGCAAGAAATACTCCTCTGACGTGGGGTTGAAATGCTTGTTTGTTTGTGGCAATTCTTCCTTTCAAGGATCGGTATCGTCTTGCTTGCGATGAACCGAGTTGATTTTCTCGTAGTCCGCAGTTCCGAACAAATTAGACCGTTTCCAATCTTGATTGCGACCGTTCACTGTTCACCCTTCCCGACGATTGCCACGTTTGCTACAGTCTGCCCTTCAAGGTTTCGGCGTGTCTTTCATCCGGCACCCCGTGGGATAACGTAACGCATGACCTATCTTTAGCGAGGAGGACGTCCGTCCTCTTAGCCTTTTTGGGTGTCTCATCTCGACCCAGTGCTTGCATTCATATATGAGCCCATTGTTACCCTTCATTACGGCCTTATTCAAGTTACGGGAAAAGGTTTTTCTTCTCCGTCCTTCTCCACCTTCCCCGCGGAACAGACCTCTGTATGGTTCTCCATAGAGCAAAGGGTTTTTCTGGGAGGGGTAAGGGACCAGGGTATCTCATAGAGAAGGGTGGGGAAGGTCGTTTTTGAAAAGGTTTCCCTCATTCCAGGCGGTGTCGGTCTGGCTGTGATCGCGTAGTACTGCATTGGGTTTGTCTGTTGGACGAGTGTGTTGGTTCGTCTGGGTGCGAGAAGGATGGGGTTCGTTTGAGGGGTAAGAGATAGGGGTGGATGCGTTGGTTAAGGGGTTGCCTTGAATCGCTTTAGCCGCAGAAGGGGTTTGGTTATTTTTTCCGAGGTCCGGTGTCGATGGGTTGGTTGTCGAGGTGTCTAGCTTTGGATTCCCTCAGCGAATTACTAGTGGTGCTTCCCTTGTGGGCTGGGGAGTTGGTATCCTTCGATGTCGGGTTGAAAGGAATTGATTCGAATGGGGGTTGATTGCCTCTTAGAAGGGAAGGATTGTGTGTGTGATTGCAGTGGGAAAAAATTTGTTAAAACTATTCCCCATCCCCTCAGTCTTAATACCTGTTTTGTGGGATTTGATCATTTGGCTCATGATTAGAGGATTATGAGTGCAACATCTGTGCATTGATTTACAATTTATAGAGGTTATTTTCCTCTGAATGTAAAGTAAGAAGGCAGTTTATTGGACGATTGACTAGTAAGGCTTTTTTCTGGATATTCCGTTGGAAAAACTAAGTGAGGGAGGAGTTTTATGAAGTTGCTTCGTATTTTTACTGTACGCAATATGGAATGTATTAGGATGATTTACCCGAACAAATTGATTTTATTTTTTTCATTAAATGATTCGTTCTGATGTATTCATGGCATTATGGTTGTTGGTTCTTTGAAGAGTTAAAGTATGTGTCTATTGTAGAAAAAATGGTAATTTTAGAAAATCATCCGAACTCATTCATCAAATTCAATTGGCATCAAGAAAATGAAAATTTCTACCGTCTAGGCTCGATTCGAAATGACATAAAAACCTTTAACGTTAATAACCTGGTGCCTTGGCTCTTGCTTATTAAGTTTGAACAATATTTTGGTAAATTGGCACCAATTAGAGTACCTTGTGATCTATAGAAAATGGAGGGCTATTGAAAAACTCTAACTCTAGTGTGCTTATTATCCTAAGTAATGAAGATGTGTTTCATATAATGGTAATAGTAGTGTTCTACGAATTCTGTGATAGCGAAAATGTATTCTGAATGTATTTTTTCTTTCTTTTCAGGTGAGTTCAAAACCAGTTGTTAATCACTAAGGTTGAGGAGTGTAACTCGCCATTTCAGTGAGTATATATTTTTAAGTCCCCTCTAATTTTTTGTTCATTATCCCACGTTCATTGAACGTTGTGATACTACTTTTGATATCTAGAAGAAATTAGCGCTCGCATGAACTAGTCAAATGTATTTCAAGTTAGCAATTTTACTCGTACTATCAGCATCGAAAACAAATTGAGTTTCGATCGGGGGAGAACATTTGCTTCTCCTTAATTTTGGAGGTGTACCACCCTCCTGCCAGGTGAGAACTTTTAACTTTCGTCGCAGGTTCCTCTGGGTCGGCTCCTTCCTTTCCGTTGACTTCTGTTGTCACCAGCCACACTTCGTCACACTCATAAACCCTCATCCTCCACACATATGGGGTTTTCTTCACCTAGAACCCTCAACGTCAGAACTCAAACCCAGTCCAAACAGGTATGCCGCCAGTGATAACAAACTCGCTCATTCAGATCTTTCCCTTACAAGCATTATTGTCACCTCTCACATTATGTTATTCCTGCTCCGTTTCGTCGAGCCCCACCGGAACACACATGCGTCTCTGACACTCGGAGACATCTGCCAGTCGACCGATTCTATTTCAATCCCACGAATCTAGACCTCCGGTGAGCTAGTCACCGCTCAAGCGACGCCAGACGCGGAGGACTGCTCGCTCCTTCATAGTCGCCGATGCGTCGGAATATGTCACAGAGATGATGGAGCATTTCCAACGACTGCCACTTTCAAAGATCTATTGGAAGTGCTCTTTGTTGGAGCCGGAGTTGTTCATTTTTCCTCCAGGGAATGGGAATGGATCACTAGTTTTACATGTAAATGCTAAGTGTTTTATTTATGTTTCTAGAGTAAAGACAGATATTTTCCATTGTTCAAGTAAAAATAATCAAATCGATGAAATTTTTCACATATATATTCGATTTCTTACCTACAACCTGGCTCCTTTATTTAGTTTCAATCATGTCCTACCCCTTAGCCACTTGGAGTCATAGCTGTATCTGATGAATCGTTATTATTACGAGGATTACACTTATACTTACTGGCCTTTTTTTTCAAATACACTCCGGCATATCGACTTCTTTGTCCAATTGGGATTTGAAATCTTGAAAAAATGACGTCTTTTAATGCTCAAGAAGTCATACAGGTAATTTTCACCCACTAACTGCGCCCTTAAATCACTTGTTTGCTAGCTCATTTGGTTTAAAAGCACATTTTAATGCTTGTTTGGAGATTAAATGGTTATTCATCCTCAATAAGAGGATTTGGATGCGAAAAACCGTTTTTATAATGCCGTATTTGGCTTAAGTAATAACTTTAAATCTTGTAAATAGAATTTTATGTTTAATATTTATTTAGATATCCTCGTAACATGCGCAGCTGTTATCTGTAAATGATTCCTGTTTCATTAAAAAAATGAATGAAGCAATCGGAGACCGTGGTTACATCTGCCCTCCTCATTCCTCGAGGATTTCTCATCGATCTAGGAGGCAAATCCAGTTCCGAACTTCCCTCGCCCATAACCCACCCATGTGTGGCCTCAGGGATGCAAGGTGTTCCATCCGGAGAGACCGTGCATTGGTTCGATTCGACTCGCCTTCGGGAAGTGAGCGAATGGTTTGAAGGAAGCACAATTGGGACTCATCAAATGGGAGGGTGGTTATGGGTCTCGGCCCGCAGGCGGCGACCGAGCCGTGGTCTACCCTTTTTTGAAAATATTATTCAAGGGAAGAGGCGATTGGCGGGCGAGGGAGGGAGTAATTGGAGGGACTCTTGGGGTTGATCTCAGCCAATGGGGGAGGTTAGGGAAGGGTCCATGTTCCTCAGCCCGTTCTCGTCATTGGGTAACATACCATATTCACACGCTGGCCTGTTCCCATCGCTTACATTGCTCTGAAATCAAATATACTATTCAGATCTGCATTTTTTTTTTTAACAAGATTCAACTTGCCCTATCGTTATTTTGTTGCAACTTGTGATGCAACATGGAACATAATTAATACTCATATATGAGTCCCATTCCCGTATTTCACTAAATCCTATTCTTTGATGATGAAATTAAAACTTTTTAGTTCTTTGATTATGTTTATAAAAGATCATCACGCTGGATTATTTACTGTGTGTTGGGGATGTAATTATGTTTCTGCTGGCTTTTTCTGATGGAATTAGCTTGCAGTTTAAACACTACCAATTCACGAGGTCATTGTAGTGCAGTTGTCGCTATGTTTTTAATAGCTCAACAATTTATCACAACCAATTTTTTTCAGGGTTGAGGAACTCGTGTTAGCTCTGAGTTATCTCATGTACATGCATAAACCTCGTCAAGCTTTCCTTAAATCTTCTCACGGTTTATCCTTTCGGAAGGATAAAACTTTTATGCCTCCTCCTGAGCTCCGTTTGCGAAAAAATGCCCTCATCAAGGTGAATTATTTCGTGCTACGCATGGGATGAAGGTGTTGGGCAAGGTTGATAATGATGAAAGTGTAATATGCTCTCCTCAGAGCACGCGAGACTACATTCATTTTCAGTATTAAGAGGCCCGTCCCAGGTGCATCAGGTGGGGCTTCCCTCCACTATAGTCCATCCTTTAACGTCCCATACTCGAGTGCCACGTGAAAGTGTTCCTTATATTTCTTCATTATGCCTTGAAATATCGCCCGACGCTTAAGCGCCCATTAACGCCATTAACCGTAATTTATAATTCGGACTCTTTTGACTCGAAAGGGCTCCCGGGCGTGTGGGGGATATCAGTCGCGCGGAGACGTCTACGATGGGACCATCTCAAAAGCGTGGTGTGAATGCATCAAAGTGTGTCCGCATGTATTTAAAGGCATTTATATATATGTATACGAGAATATCTGTATACTTTGAGAGGAGGGTGAACTTGAAAAAAAATTACAAATTAGCGGAGCGAATGTTTTTTTCTATCAAAACGACCGCGAAGGAGGATGGGTAGGCATTCATTTGGTGCGCAGCTTCCTTTGATATAAACTCGGCACAATCTGATCTCCATCGAGATTTTTCCCTCTCCCGGCGACCTTCTTCTTCTCGGCACATATTTCACGTCCGACCCGCGCCGCCTGCCTCTCCCCCCGCCCTTCTTCACTCGCATCGGGGTTCACCACCAGCATCCCTATCCCTTTAACGCCTTCTATCCCACGTCTACACCACATAGCACGTTATATTCCACTTAGGAATGAATTATAACCTAGATCTATTCCCACTGCATTGTTAAACTGTTGTTTTTTTTAGATATTTATTGTAGATTTGCTTTAATGAGATGCCAGTTTTGCTTAATTTTAACGAAATCTTTTATATTTTTTGTGTTACTATCAGAATTTTCATTATTTATATATGTATTTACCATTTACCTATGCGGGAAAAAAGGTGGGCTGTTGAATGAAAAAGGGAAACAAATTGCAAGTAATAATTTTTGTCGAAAAAGCATCAAAAAATGACAAGATTTGGAAAAATACTGAAGTACCCCGATTTTCGAAATCCTATTACGTTTCCACTATTACAAATATATTTAACTGTTTTATGGCAGTGCGTAGAATTAACATGGTAATTGAGATAATGCTTACCGTGCAACACGCTTTTGCAATTACGTGCTTTTCTGTGCATTAAATTAGGAAAGAAAGCCGTTAAAAAAGTTTTCTAAATGACTTTGCTGAATCTTCAATTATATTTAACCGCATATCCTCTCCGTGCATACGGATGAAACGACATATTTGCGTAGTTGAAATTTATTGCGTAGTTGAGGTATGGGTATATCCTAATTTTGAACACGCGCCATAAGAACGAATTTTGTCGCTATAAATTATCTACTAGTTAATATTTAACCAACTCACCTACTCTCGAGATCACACGCATCTATGGTCGAAACATGTTTGGTGCACCCACGACCTACTCAATGAAATAAAATTGTTCAAATGCACACACATATTTGAGGATTTACTCATATATGTTTCGCCACTTAGGCCCAGCATTCTCGCATGATTCTTGCGATGGGGCCATTTGATCCAGCATGTATAGTTTTCGCCGCTCCTCGGGATGTACTTGCGTTGATAGCATGCGGTTTTCTCGACTCTCTCTCGTGTTAGTTTAACAACCCAGCACTTCCTCCCCGCCACCCCCACACCCTGACACCCCGTGCCACCCTCCCCCACCCCCTAAAATCCTCCGCAGCCTCCCTCCTTTCGTCCCCATCTGTCTAAACGCATCACCCTACTTATCTCGCCCTCCACAAGGGCGGCTGTGGACCACGGCTGCGGCAAACGGCAGTAGCAGTAAAGTAGGAATGTGCTGTATATAAAAGTATACCTATACATCGGGATTACTATTATTAAGGTAGACGACCAATTAAGGCAGGTTTGCAAGGAATGTTTAAGAAGTATTTTGGTATTCTCCCCTCCCTTCCCTCGTAAATTCTCATTAGGGCATATTCCCTTTCTTTCCATTTAAAAATCCTATTTTCTTCCTTCCTCTCCATCATTTCCCCAGTATTCCACACTTCAACACAGTTTTCGACATTCTCTCCCCGCTCATCACTCGCTCCATCCATACTTACCTTCTATCTCCTCTCCAACCATGTCCAGCACTTCGTCGTCCCCTCCGTCCACTTCACCTTCTCCATTCTTCTCGGGAGGAGATACATTATAAGTAACGATTGTTCGATGTGTATATGGCTAAAAAATATCCTGGTGTAGCGGTATATCGGTACTAATTACGCAGTTTATAATTATGCCACGCCTTTTTCATGGCACTTACTACTGCACGTCCGTAATGGTGGACCTATGAGTGAGGATATCGTGAGGGATAGAAAGGCATAGAGTATAGACTTGGATTCGACCGCGGCTCGGGAAACACGCGGTCCTTCCCTTAAAGCGCGTCTATGCATGGCGGTTATTTTTAACCAATGTCCCCCACCCCACCTCCCACTCCTCCTCCCAAGGCGTCTTGGAGAACATGCCGACCGCCCCCTCCCCAGCCTCCCACTCCCCTCCCCTTCCTGTGCACTCCCCCCTCCGTCTACGACGAAAAAGCCGACACAAACCCCAGCCCCTTCATCTAAACCCCCTTCCATAATAACAGAGTGCCTCATAGTATGTGTTGCTGAAGAATAAGTGTTCTCCCAACTTTAATTATTTGACCATCTTTCATTGCTTTCACCGACGCTATTAGCTTTGGAATTTTATTCTATTTAGATCAATTTGTGACTTATTGATAACCGCATAAAAGGATGCAATCAAATTCGGAAAAAGGGGAAAACAGGTCCTTTGCAGTAAGATATTATAGTCAATCATTGATTCTTTATGTGATAGATATCATAGGTTTGATGAAGAGCTGCAGGCAAGAAAATTGCTGGTTACAAAGTTCAAAATGTATCTCGCCTTCATTTGAAATTCATTGACTCGTCTTTTACTCTAATTTTTGCAATTATATCGATGCAATTTTATCAAGAAACTTCACCAATACACCAAAATAATACTAAGTAAATATTGGTGCGGTAACCATGGCTTCATAAAAATTTAAGGTAACCATTGAATTTGAGTGTTTTGAAAATCATAGTCTATTTGTATTGGCTGCCATGTCAGATTCATAATCTTTTTTTCAAGTGAAGAGTTTATAGCTGTAGTGGAGAGTGAGAAAAATGTGACTCACCTTCATTTGAAATTCATTGACTCGTCTATTACTCTAATTTTTGCAATTATATCGATGCAATTTTATCAAGAAACCTCACCAATACACCAAAATAATACTAAGTAAATATTGGCGAGGTAACCTTTTTGAGTGTTTTCAAAATCATAGTCTATTTGTATTGGCTACCATGTCAGATTCATAATCTTTTTTTTCAAATGAAGAGTTTATAGCTGTAGCGGAGAGTAAGAAAAATTACGATTGATCAAATAAGCTAAACTTAATTTAATAAATATGCTTTTAATCGCCTATTTAAAAAGCCTCCTTGGTGATTTCTCTGGGTTACAATACAGTGTCAATAATTTGGTGATGAAAACTTTTCTGGCTTCTTAAATAATTGTTATGCCAGACGGCTTTGGAACATTTCACATTTCTTTCACGGACATTACTTGGGGGAAAAACGACTTGCTTACGCGTGAGTCTAGCGTGATAACGTGAGCCCATTCTAGCGTGACGGAGGATGACGGCGAGGAGTTCGGCGGGGAGGGCAAGTATGAAAACGGCGTGACGTAACGACGTTTACGCCGACCGCTGCTCCTCTCTTTCCCTTTCTCTAACTCTTTCACTCACCGCCGACCAGAGGTTCGTCTTATTTTTTTCCTCTCTCCACCCGCCGCGGAGCTGTTTCCCGGAGAAACTTAACAAAATAAATGGGGGAAAGGATTGTTTACACTTTGTGCGCCTATTTTTTTAGGTGCGCGGTTAACCGAAGGGTGTAGGGAGAGGGTGAAATGGGAAGTTTGAGCGCACGGCCGCGGAGGATATGGCCGCAAGTCAGTGGTGGCGAGTTCATAACGGTGGCTTCGGGTAATGGGTTTTCTTTAAGGAGGTCCCACTCATTTTTTCTCTCCGTTCATGAGGACGTTCACTCGGCCAACGCGAAAGGGTTCCGTGGACTAAGGACGAGGATTTATTTAATGTTCTTCGCGCTCCTCTACTATAATGACCCTGCCGGCCTACGGTGAAAGGACTCGTGCTATTTTTAATCCGTTTATGAGTTCATATTTGGCCTATAAGTCCTTCTTTTAATTATCGCCTCTCTCCAAGTGCTTTTTTTTACTCATAAAGCTCCGAAGAGGTAGAGTTTCATTGCTCTAAGCCGAAGAATAATTGCCGTTGGTGTAAGTACTTATGTTTCAGTTTTGCGTCCATTAAAAAAATTCACTCAGTTTTGGATTGATCTTCCTTCTTTAATCCGTTTCGAATAGCAGTAATAGTTATCGGTTGGATATGAATTTTTAAGTACGTAATGACTATGAATTATGGCAGTATTTCAATTTCGTTTCAAATCAGGAACCTATTTGTGGAGTTTGTTTTGTAATATTTTAAATTTAATATTATCCCGGAGATAATAAAACACTTATTGGATTCCAAACAGTTTCATTCTGACCAACTTAGTTGAGTGTTTTACTACAGAAAAAAATTGTAACTTGTAACTGCTAAATTGTAATTGCAAAAAGTAACACAACGATGTCCCTCGAGGAAATTTTTTATACTTCCTAAAATGTCTGAACAGTTTTTTTTCGGAAAACTTACATAAAAACTATTTTCCGAAATTAAATAGCTACAAATTTTACAGTCTAAAACTGCGCCAAGTAGTGCCACTGCGTTATTTTGTGTCTTTGAAACATTGACATTTCATTTCTTTGTTGTCGTTGAAAAATATCGATAAATTTCTTTCCTATTTTCGTTCCTTCCTATCCCATTCCCTAATTTTCTGGGGAGACGCTGAGGGAGAGAGGGAAAGAATAAAAAAATCACGCGACGCTGGAAACTTTTGCGGCGTTATAAAACTCTCCCAACTGCTCCGTGAATTATGAGCCGCTTTGAGGGATTGTCACCCCGGATTCAGTGAAGCGAAGAGGGCGGTGGGCGTCAGCGGCGGAGGGCGGGACTGAAGAGAGACAGAGAAGCCGGCCTCCACTCCCTGCCCTATTGGTTACGATGCCAAAAAAGTATTCACTACATTTCCCGAACCAGAACCGTCCCACCCCCACGGCCGGCACCCTTTATTTTCTTCCCCGTTGGCCACACATCTTCCGTTCCTCTGCTTTTTGGGGCCCCGATTCTTTTTCTTCTGCCTTCCTCTTGGAGTCGCGGGACCGTGAAGCGGAGAGGCGTGGGTGGTGGACGGGTGAGCCAACCACGTTCTCCTCTCCCCTCCTCCACCCCCTTCAGAGCCCAAACCTCCCCCCCCCCACCCTACCGAAGTGTCCCTTTTTTCGTCTGCCGACCTGTCATAAGGGGGAATGAGGAAAATCGAAAAAAAATTGGGAGGCGAGTTAACGTTAAAAAAGACGCGTTGACTTAGGGATATGTTCTTGTAAGGGAAGGGAGAAAAGAGACTGAATTTTTTTTTGCTTCCCTCATAATTTGGTAGATTTGGGTCTGAATGTTAGGGGTCAGTCTTTCGCAGAAACTTCATTAACGATCTATAAATTTAGAGATCGTATAAAAGCCTCTCCAAGGTTTCTGATTATCTTAGAATCAATGCTAATTCCAGGACAGCATTATTTTCCCAGCCTTATACCCTTACACGTCTGGCAAAAAGGATTTGATTCATTTCTCGTCTAACAGGATGCCCAGCATCGCCTACACTTCTATTTCGTAAAGATGACACATTGCTTCACGTTTAAAGTCCGTATTTGCTTACCGTACCTAAAAATTATTTGTACGAAATTTAGTGATTACAGTTATTAATTTGGTGTTCTTGGCAACTATATTAACTCCTTTTCTTTAAGTTTTGATAATTTCTCTTAGTTTTTCCATAAGTTTAAGGTTGCTATAAGGGAGAGATTTATCGTTATACTCCTAGGATTAGATCTAAACATCGAATAACTTTAACTCAAAACCGTCATAAATACTTTTCAAGTACACATACTTGACAAGGCGTATTGCTATAGAAGGCTGGTACTTGTAAATATTGTTTTAACCCTTTCTAACCCAGAGCTAATTCTGGAAGAAATCAAATTTCACGATTTTTCATTTTGAAAACTTGAAACTTTGCACTCAATCATAATTATCTTGGCAGCTAAACATTTCGTCATTAAACTTTACACCACAAAATAATGCGTAGTTTAGATATTTCCTAAATAGAGCTAAAAATGTATACATTTTTGATGTTGCTTAGAAGCAAAATTGGGTTATAATGGGTTAAGAAAAAAAATTGAGTAAATTCTTTTGCGTCAAAATAATTAATGTTTGAGAGTGCTTGACTCGAGGACTCGAGAAAGAGTCAAGTTCCGGAGCAAATCCCTAAATTTCGTGATCCACCTCACCCCAGCATCCCTGATACTCGGACAAAAAGGCCCGCAAGTTGGGAATGCACAGCATGTATATACGGACGTACTCGCGTCGTCTCGCTTCGCGGACCGTCGCATTGCCATCCACTGCCGATGAGGAATCGGTCACGTGCTGCCGCCCGCCTCGGATTCGCCTGAGTGCCCCCGCGCGCTCGACGCACGCTGGGCGAAAATCACGCTTGCGTCCCTGCATTCCGGCCGTGTGCCTTTTGAGAGTGTGGAGGAAGAGGTTTGCCAGTCAGGGGGGGGAGTGGAGTACATCACCTTCCATCACTCACCTTTACTCTACTGATCGACGGAGAATACGAAAGAGACGCTCGCGATTGGCATAAATCATCCCGCTTGTCTGCTCTACCGAATGCTTGCGGTTTGAATTTCGGATGTCTTCTAGGTCTTAACCCAACTATTTCACCTTGAAAGGCTGAGTTTGGTTGTTTTATGTAAATTATTATCTATTCTTATGTTTATTCTTGCAAATATTCACTCATACGCCAAGTAATACATTTATTTGCTACCCCGCAAGCCGCCTCAATAGACGTGTGACATGATGTGTTATGACAACACCCTTATACAAATACAAATGAAATGATTTAACGAAGTTCCACCCAGTATTTATTAACTTCCTTTATTGTGGAGGGGGGAAGTGAATTCCCATACCTATCCAATCGGAAAAATATCTCTCTTAATTGATTTCTCCGGCTTCTGACGGACCTTGAAATATAATAAGGTTCTAATACGATGTTCTTCGTGTTGCTCTGAAAGATGGCTCAAGAAATCTAAGCCTAGCGCGCAGCCTCCGAGTATTTAAATACTAATGATGATTTTAATATAGATCATAATTGTGTAATAGGACAGAAGAGAGCTTAGTTTTTAAAATTCTTACTAAGTATGTAGCGGCGAGGTACAATCCTTGTTTTCCAAGCCGAAAGTCGCGGATTCGAGTCTCGCTCGGGTAGCTTGCCTCTATCCAGGACATAGATGCTTGTGATAGTTCATTTCTATTTGTTACAGCCCTAGAATGTAAGGGTTTAATAATGCTATTTTCGGAGTGATGAATATTTATTGATAAATAATTTATAAAAACAGATTCATACAGCGTTTCCTATCCTCAGCTAGACCGAAACCATATCTCCATATTCCTTTGTACATATTCCTCGGGTGACGACGAGGCAAAATCTGCACTCGACCTGAAAACCCCTTTGCCTCCCAATCCGAGAGCGATAACATTCCCCTCCCCGCGCCCTCCTATGCTCCTTTCGGAAGCTGCGAAGGAGGAAGAACCCGGGGATAGGCGCTCTTTCACGCATTTTGCTTCACCAAACCCAACCGAGCGACCCCGAACCTCCTCCTCTCCTCTCCCGGCCGCACCCCCGCTTCCTCCCCGGCAGCTCACCGGCTCTACTCCCCCTAAACAACAACACCGAGAAAACACCATCTCCTTACATCTTCCGTCACTTCCTCATCATCCTTACTCCCGACAACACCCCCTGCCCTACGCCACCCTCGTAATCTCCTTCCTTCCTCCGCCAGCCCCCGTCGTACAGGGAGCTCCTTCCTTCCCCAACCCTGGCCTTACGAGATGCTTTTATTCCTTCTTCCACAACCCCACGCCTTACTTCAATGCTCCCCCAAGTCTCCATCATACTTTCCGATAGCGAAAGCCTTTACGCCCCGTTGCTTATGGGCGCTATAACGTTTTTCTCCCGGCCGCAAAAGAGTGGTGGTAGGCTCCTAGGGGGTGAGCCTCCCCCGTAAGGAGGAAGCGAACGGAGATGGGAGTATAGTGCATCGCAGGGGGAAGGGATTTGTAAGGTTCCGGAGTTGTGAAGAATAGACGAGCAACCCTCTCCACCCTCTCCAGCACTTTTTCCAGTGCGTGGAGGATATTTCCGTGGCTCCACCGCTTTTTCCAGTTCCAGCACACACTCCTGGATGGTGTGGGTGGGGCGAAATATTTCCTCTCATCTCCATTGTTCCAGAAATGAAAAGATATGGGGGAGATTTTCCGCTGCAGAGTTTTTTCATAGTTTCCAAATGCTGAGTTGGGTGGTTGGGATCTTTGCAAAGTTCGATGAGGTGAAGTCTAGGAGCTGGTGAACATAATGAATAGAGCTGCAGGTAACATGTTACTTCATGTCGGCAGTGCATGATCGGTATTTTCAGACAGTATTGTAGGTTTATTTTCCGCGGAAGGTTACATTTACATCAGGCTTTCTCGCCAGAGCTTACAACGCCGCGGAAAATCTTCAATAGAGGTCCACGCATCGGCGATATAATAAAATATGCTGACGAAACTGGTGTCTATTGCTTGAATCGAAAGTAAGCGATAGTCATGCTACATTTCTTAGAAGTAAGTAAGGTTATACGCACAAGATTTGCCGAGTAATGAAAGCATGGTTTTGTGCGTAATATTGTCATTAATTTCCATTGCAATTAAATTCATAGTAGTGCATAAATACTCTTTTTCGAGGCAGCAATTATCATACCGACTGGCTGTAAACGATGCTTGTTTTAAATCAATTTTTTTAATTCCCTAACCATCGAATACAGCTCTCATAGGCCATTTTATAACGGGGTATTCAACATATTCAACAATGCACGTAACAAACAACCATGCCCTGGCTAGAGGACTTACCCAGGCGGTACTCGGACCCGCGACCTCTTGTTTGGCAGGCGAGGACTTTATCCCGCCGCCACCGAGGCCGGCTAATTATATGGAATTCTTCGAAAAAATTTCATACACATAATATTTATGATATTGTCAATAACCTATTCGCTAGCTCATTGGACCAAGCTATCTCTGGAGGGCATCCCTGTCTCTTTCGACGTCACTGGTACCGTAAATCCTATTTTTTTTACAATTCCGCATATTTTTGGAGCGTCCTAAAATGAGCAATTGAATACTTAGCATTGCTTACTTTGACTCTTAGGGGTTAAGGTTGCCGTATTGGAAACCAATGGAAATACTGGTCGGGAGTTGCAAGAATTAACCTGATTGTTGCACATAACTTTCTAATGTAGTTAGAAAAATCTCTGACGTCGCGATTCGAGACTTATTCCCGCTACCCTTATCTGACAAAATTGCTCCTTTTCGACTTTTACGCTCTTGGTCTTGCGGTCCACCTGTTACCACTTCGCCTTCGGCATCTTTCTGCAGAGTTTCGCTAGGGCGGATATTTGTGGGCGGCCACCCGTGCGATAGATGCTTTGACTCTACTAGTTTGCGTGATTTGAGGATCCCGTCGGTGCTGTCTGCAGACGAGGCTGAGGGACGCTCCCTCCGGGCGGCGGCTCTCGTGGTCACCGCTGCGGCGGCGGCGGCGGCCGGCCTTTTTGAACCTCCGGGGTTCGACCACTTGTGCGTGTCACCTGTCGGTGCCTCTAATGTGACCCAACCGGCGCGTTTGTTCTTCCTGGGTTTTATGAAGTGTAGACTAATGCCAGTGTCCGATCACTGACGACATTCTTCCCCCTTAACGGCTGCGTGATCGAAAGAGAACATCTACGAGGCTGTTGACCGTAAAATATTTCCAGAGAAACCTTAGCATTATCTTTCAAGGTTACTTAGAAGATCACCGTGCATAATTAAAATGTAGTGATACAAAATAGTGGCTACTTCGTAAATTTTCCCAAGCACCATTACCTCTGGTTATATGCCGACATGCTTAACGGAATGATATCAGATAATAATGAGTTTTGATTATTGATACTTCATAATATTAGTACCTAATCCGGATTAATTTAAAGTCTTTTTTTATGAGTCCGATCACTTTTTGTAAATATTTATGATTTAAATTGCCGGTAGTTCATTAAAATTGACCATTGCATTACCAGCTCCTACTTTGCGTTGTTGATGAATTTGGTACTGTGCTAAGGCATTCAGTGTACAGTAAATGTCACTTCCAGAAAGTCGAAAATGTTCGCGTCCCTGCAGTGCGGAGTAAACGAGGAATGCGTGCATACCGCAAGGGATGCACTTTATTCCACTAATTTTCTTCGCGAGGGTGTTGAGTTTCCACTTAAACTTGTCTCAAGAATCCGTGTGTACGCGTATGTTGTCCTCCAAGCGTTGTTTTAGCTCTAGGCCAGAGGGATTCAACCGATAGTTATGCTGTGGGCGCCTTGTGTGTGCAGGATCCTCGGCAATGAGTAACCCGGAAGGAAGGGCGTGAAATAGTTCAATGGGCAGCTAAATACCCCGTTTAAGTTTCACGTAATAGCCGCTCACGACATATCCTACCAACCACAAATGAGACAAATTTTGCAACAGTTACATGCAACAGAATTCTGTGTGCTTTGCTGCATTTAGACTTTTCTATGAATAAATCATGCTTATGTATACGAATTATCCTAGTTTAGCCGTAAAGTATTCAAAAACTTAAATAAGCCTAAGTTTTGAAAATTGAAGACATTTCCGTTGCGGTAATTATTTAAAATTTAAAGTTCTTCATACGTATTGTTGTAGCAAGTTATAAATATCTCAAAAGTCTTGCCAGATGGCTGTAAAAATTATGTTTTCTATGTGATCATTAAATATTGCATATCACCTTTTTTTAATTGGCTTTCTTGTTGAATCTTCATCCATAGTTCTAGTTTTAGGGGTTTTTGGCATCAAACTCAATTTTGTGAACAAATAATTAGAAATGTTAGAATTCATTAAAAATTTTGTTTTGTTTATTTCCTAATTATTTCAACGTTTTCTACGGTTACAGTAAACAGCACTTACTTCGTTTATACGCGGAATTTCCTTGCGTAAGAACCTTCAAGGTCTTGCCCTACTCAGGGGCTTTACAATCCCCTCCTCCCACGCAGGTTAAAGCAAGGGCGTAAGAGTGGAAGGAAGGGCTCTCTCACCCCCTCTCCCTACACTCGTGGGTAAGGCGCGAAGGAAGCCATTTGATAGGAAGATGCTGTGTCGTGTTCCTTTTCACCCTCATCAGCACCTCCGGAACAATTGCTTCCCTTTTGGTTATTAAGGGAACTTTCCCACTTCGACTCCTTCAACCAGTCCCTACAAAGTCTCCTCCTCCTTCCCAACTCCCTACCCCCGGCGACCCGAAGGCGCGAAATAAGAAGTGCGGTGCGCAGCGCTGAGGAATGGAGGGTAGGAAAGGATTCCGTTTGTGTCGGGCCGGGGAGTGGGAGGGGGTGTTGCGGGTTTGGTGAAGTTTATGCGCGGGAGTAAGGAGGGGGAGAGGTAGCAAAAAGGACTCTGCGAAGCGAAAACTTGAGCGAGAAGAGCCGCCAGCCAGCCAGCCAGCCACCGGCAAAGTTTGATCTTTCTCCGTCAGTGTTGGAGGAGGAGTGGGGTGGGACGGTTGATTTCGGTTTAGACTGCCTTCTCCCTTGAAGGGGGTGGTGCGGGAGGTTTGGTACGCCTGGCAGGGTAAGGTGTGGGGGAAAGCTAAGAGGAACACTTTGCGTGTGGTGTGGGAGGAAGGATGGGCTTTGGGGAGGG
The DNA here is from genome assembly GCF_921293095.1 of Ischnura elegans. NCBI lineage: Eukaryota > Metazoa > Arthropoda > Insecta > Odonata > Coenagrionidae > Ischnura > Ischnura elegans. The sequence continues at coordinate 81,687,464 of NC_060256.1, read as the reverse complement.
TATGAAAGGGTGGAGGAGATGAGAATCCATCTGTCTGGGGCAGGCATTAATGGAAGTCTTGGAGAAGTTTGCCTCGGAGAGGGCACCAAATTCTAAGATACGGTGGAGGGATGGCTGTGATGTGAAGAGGTGTTTGGATGGAGATGGGGGTCGGACCAAGTTCTCGGATGAGTTTGAGGCGGAAACTATGGGAGTATAACGTTCCATTAGAATCTCGCCCGGCATTCTTACTTGCGCGCCGCCCGGGTCCACTAATTTTCGGAGCTCTTGCTACTTCCAGTGGCAGTAGGATCTCTCTAGGTCTATTTTACACCGTGCTAATTTAATACTAGAGGGGCTCGTCGCTATCTTATTGTTAGTCGAGTCACGACGGTTGTTAAGGCGTACGTTTCAGCTTGTTTGGGTGCCATTGTCTTGAAGAAGCATTGTTTCTCTCCGTCGGCTCCCGTCTTAAAATTACGTTCCCGGGGTTTAATGAATCAAAATGAGGCACGGGGCGAAATGACTGACTGGAAATGCGAGTTAGCATTCACTTAATTTTATCCGGGCTATACACAAATCAAAAATTCACTTTTGGTAGGCGTTTCTTCTCCCGCTTATTGTATTTTGTGGAATTAATTGCGTTTAATTTTGATTCATTTCGTCTCTTTAACACGCTGAGAATTTTTATCAATTATTTGCTTCATAAATGCAGTTTTCTGTTACGTTTCCTGGGGAAAGAATTCGTTCACGAGCATTTTCATGGTCAGATACTTATTTTTATAATTATTCGCAAAGCACATTGGGTAATAGAAGATAGTAATTCAAAAAGTACATATTCGGTAAAAAAATCGTCGATAAATCTAGACATTTTATTTTGATTTCGTTTTTTTCCAGAATTTATAAAATGAGGGTTCATATTATTTCCTCATTCATTATTTTTACATCTCTCGGCGTTCATTAATCATCGATAAATCTATATTATACCTCGGAGTCTCGTATCCCCTGAGGTCATATTGGGTTATTCTTTTATTCAGCTCAATAGGGGATCCTTTTTTAGTCATTTACAACGTCATAAAAGGGTGTGTTTTATTTATTACCTCATTCGATTTATATTTCCCGGTCATTTGGTGGAAAAAGAGCACTTCATCCCACAAGCATATCGCTCTTATCCAATAGGTCAAACGCAAACAATTGTGCTTTGGGAATTCAAATTATTTTTCGAATAAATGTATGGGGATATTATTTCCATGGTCCATGTTTGGATGTCGTCCAAAACTGAGACAAGCGTTTTTACGAAAATCACGTACACTCTTTTTTGACGAAAAACTATTAAAATATTCGAGAGCCCAACATCCTTTCGCTTTGAATGGTCTCTGCGGGACAAAAAAATTAAACTACGCTTATACCGTAATCGAGGTCGTATTTATTGTAAAACGGGAATTCCAGTTAAAATATGGACTTATATAAAGAAAAGTATATGGTAGGGTTTGAGGCCAATTGAAACTATTTTGTGTATGCAGCATTTTTCACGCCATATGCTAATATTTTGAGGTACTTAGCTCAGTATTTTCTGGTTATTAAGATTACCGACGTCAACAACCGAAATTGAAAAGATATGTTCAAATCAAGGAAACCCCAGCTAATATTGCCATGCCGATGTATACATCTTACTTTTTGTTAGCCCTAGTATCTATTATGTGAAAAGGAATATCCTTTGTGCAATTCATTTTGAATTTTATCTGAGGATAAATTTGGCCTATGAAAGATCGATAATAATGATGGGATTTCATTATTTTTTCTTTTAAATTAAATATTGTTGACTTATATTTTTAATAATAATTACTGGAAATGGCAGATATTTATGAAGTTTTCGAATAAAAATTTCGTCAGGTCATTAAAAATAATTTTCCGCCTATAAATCTTCTGGTTAATTAAGATTGCAACACTAGGTGATTAGTAGTTTCATGGGCCATAGAAGCTTAAAGCAGATAGCGCCAATTTTGTTCGCATCACATGGTTAAATTTTAACCGCCACAAATTATCTTGATTCGCGAAGAATTTTTTTTACCTATGTACTGTCTTTCTCGCCGTATGACGTCTCCATTTTGTCTCTTTACTCGCTTCAGTGAAGAATCCGCATCAGCATGATTCTTAGACAGCTTATGCGAGTGCCTCAATTCTTTCCTTGAAGTCACTGCGGATAAAAGTGGGAAGGGATGTTATTTTTAAATCTGCCCTCTGCCGTTTTTTCTCCCACCATTTTCTCTTTATCCCCCACCTCCTTCCCGTCTAGTCCGCGGTTTGTATACGAACACGTCTTGTCTAATGAATGGTAACAGTTTACCCTCTATCTACATCTCCACAGGCCTTGGCACTTTCTTTTTCTTCCTCACACGCCGAGCCGAAAGAAATCTTTATCCTGTTGCATTTTTTTCATTTACGTCATGGGCGAATGAAAGGAATAAGTTTTCTTTTTTTTCTCTACCAAGATTTATTCCTTTAGAATTTTGATACTCTAATCCGGTTGTGTCTTAACTAAAACTATCACAGTTGTCTCCTATTCACTCTGGTAGGGTACAAGGGTTTATTCAATATTTAGGGCATTTCTACTATTTATAAGTTACGATTGGTTATGATTTGTAACTGTAATGAAGTAGCTATTATGAAGAAATATATTTTCCATGCATCCTAAAGTGGTTGGAGTGTTGATCACATCAAATTTTTGTTGGAGAATATTTGAGTTCGTCTCATCACCTGCACGAGACTTTAAATGGAAACTATGATAACTCTTAATGCTTCAAAATGATTCTCCATATGATCAGGCGTTCATCCTTTGTAATAAATATGCCTAGTGTCACTTAAGTCGCAATTTCACGTTCAAGGACAGTCTCACTAGAGCGGATGGAACCTGAAGAAGGATGTCAATATCGGTCGTTTGTAAATATGTATGTTGGTAAAATATTTGGGGACATTTAAAGCCTGCTTTTGAAAAGTCCATTTCTGGAAGGAATTCATCGGGGATTTTAATTCATTATTTTTTAAACTATGCTTTTACATTTTCTAAGGTATTTTTTAGCTATGCTTATACATTTTCATTTTGAGGTCTAAAACGCTCATAGGCGAGACAAGCATATTTTAATCGCCCTTGAAATTTGTTTTAAAAGGTAAAAATTTTGAAATGTGTTTATTGACAAATTCAGCTTTTGTCATACGTGTAAAATACTCCAATATAGTTTTATTTACGAACGCGTAACGTCGCTAGCTTTCAGTTTCATTCTCCAGGACTTAGAATTTATTGATTTCTTTATTGAAAGGTCTTAGTCGTGTTCTGATAGTCGGAGAACGTGGTGTCAGCGATCATGTTCGAATCGTTCAAGTTTGTTTTCTGAGCACGCTTCGTTGACAAAATCTCAACACTTAAATAATCTTCGGCTCAATTACTTCTTCGCTTGATAAGGATCGCCAGAATTTTACAACCCTCTTCCTACGGTGGAGGTTGAATTCGGATGTCGGTGCGGGACTCTTAAGGAAGCTGCACTGGCCATAAACACTGGATCTGCTGCGTGAATATAAAGTGTAGCGGGACATTCGGTGTAAATCAATGGCTCTTACGAGTCTTATCTTAGTCATTGCTGCGTAGCAAAATAGCCCCCTATAACTACTTACTTTAACATTGAGATACATCATTTCAAATGCTGTTGCGGCTTCATCTAAAGAATGTAGAGTCTTGTGAACATCAATTACACTTGGCTTGATTTATTTTACTGTGACCCAAACCAATATTGAATTTTAACGTTGATTTTCTGTACGATGTTACGTATTTCATTAAGTTATCACATGAAACCTTAGACGTTTCCTTAAATAAATATTGTCTTCGTAATTTAAATAGCAAAGGAAACAATCGATATTCGTATACAAACCGAAGATTCAAGCGTGGTGGGGTGGAATTTTTCCATTTAGAAATAAATTCATGGAAAATTGCAAGTATTTATTACAATATCGATTTTCGGCGGGGATAGATCCTCGCATTCCATACAGAGGGCCGCTGGTTCGAGTCCCGCCTGGAACGATTTCCCTTATTCCGGGAATGGGAATGTGTGATAGCATATTGTTAGCTATCGTTGAAATCCCCGATGTAAAGGCCTCATTGTGCTGTTTTCGAGGGTATTTGCGATAAATAAAAGAAAGAAATTTCAGGTCTCATACAGAATTTTCGATTTTTTAAATGATTGATACGGTATTGAAAGTCCATCTCTATGAACAGCTGCCCATACAGGATGATAAAGAGAAGTTAAGTCCTTTTTAATGTTTACGACAATATGATTCGTACCTTGCTACTGGGTGGAAACTCCAGCCCATGGCCTTGCGTGTGAGAGCTCCCTTTGACTTCGCATCCGTGATCGTGACGTCGTTGAGTCCCTCTTTCGCGCCCCGACGGCAAACGACCCTGCAGGGTCACAGGAAAGGGTCGGGTGTGACTTTAGCGCATCTCTCTCCATCCCTCCACCTACCTCGCATGGGTTCGGATAGAGAAGGAAAGCCAACACTCCCTTACCCCTTCACCACTTTCCTCCAAACCTTCCCCATTTTCGCGACCGTCTCAAAATTTATCGTCGCTATTACCGTCCGTATCTCGATGGGCAAGTTGGATCGTCAGAGGTCGGGCGGTTGGCGTGGTGTCCGTCGCTCACGCATACAGCGGACCGAGTGAATCTCACGTGTCTTGGGAGGCGTTTCATTCTGGACACGTTGGGTGGGAGAGAGAAAAAAACGCTTCCCAGGCCGTCTCCCCCTTCATTGGGACCCCGCGTGCATGGAGGGATCGCGCCTTGCAAAGGCAAACGAAAATCCTCCGCCGGTGGGAGGAGTGGGCGGGAGAGAGTTTGACAGCCGTTGCGTGGGGAACCCTGTGATCACCGTCTATGAGGCGCTGGGAAAGGAATTCCGTCGTAGGCTCGGAATCCCCCAGGCATGCTATGGGATCCGTTGGGAGGTGACCGACAGCTAAGGTCGTATTATTAGAGAGACAGAAATTCCGTGAACCGCTATAAATCTTGCAGTTCACTCCAACAATGTTTATCTCCGTAGCTTTACTTAAAAAGCATAAACTTAGTGCAAATTTTAGAGCTAAATTTTAAATTCATTAATTCAAACATTACTTAGCTAAAAGATTAAATATTTGGCTTCACACTTTACCTAAAAACTATTCAAAGCGTGATTGCGTAGAATTATGCAAATTAATTTTGTGTGTATAAGGTAATACAATTTTTTGCAATGAATTTATTTGACGCGCTTTATGTTTTCGTGTATCAAAAAGCATTCTTAAGTGCAAAAGAAAAATTGCAATACCTTTCTGAAACAATAATTATAATTTTGAAAATAATTAAGGGATATATTATGTCGTAGCCACTACGGTTGACTTGTAAAACGAGAGGAAAAACATCAGTTTAACATGTATAACCATTAGAATTTCCACATTTGAAAGACACGCGTAACTTCAACACATATGTTATAACTAAAATACTCAAAAGATTTTTATTTATACATGTTTTAAATTGTTTCGTCACTATGAAATTACCTTCAACATGTGATACTTTAGTATTCGTCAGCGTACTTCTTCAATTTTTTCTCCAATATATTTCCCTGCGGAAATACTTAATGTAAACAAACATTTTCAAACTATTAAATAATATTTATTTTTTGTCATTTATTTGTGCGCAGCCCAATGAATTAGAGCTGAGTAGAATGGTTTTGAGATGAACCATCGTCAACTCAAGCTTAATTCTCACACTTGATGTCGAATTCCATTGGCGCCTCTCTCTCACGAGGAACCTCTACTCTCCGCCGCCTTCTTGGAAACGTAAGGAGTACCTGGCGTCGTATTTTTTTGTTTTTCGATTCGGGAACTGCATTTCAGAGGAAAGGAGCTAAATTTATCGCAGCGCGCGCGCCTTCTCCGAGTCATCTCCGAGTCTCCGCCTCAACCCTCAACCGGGACGCACTTGCACTGCCAATTTGCAACCTTCCGCCGTTCCCCGTGGTAGGAATGAATCATATCGTCGTCTGGTGGAAACATCGCAATTAGCATATAATGGCTCTCTCCCCAGTCTCTCTCAGTTGCCAATCGGGTCGGAATTAATTGCACATTTATTCCGCAAAGTGCGCGGACGAATACCGGAAAAGGCAATTTGTGCCCCCGTGCCGCCTTCCACGTCTCGTCTATACATGCAGACGTCGAAGGAGTAAATTGAATGAAATACTGCGAAAAAAGTGTATTTGTATTTAACTTTATTAGGAAAACCGTGCTAGGATAAAATTCGTCAAAGATAGTCCTGATTGGTGCGTTACAATTCTTATCGTCGTGAAGTAATCAATCTAAGTTTGTGGAGTGACATTCTTTTTCTTCCATCATGCTTTACCATGAATTTATTTCAATGGTCTTGAGTCTATTACCATTTTCATTCATTTGTGAGCTTCTTCTCCTGCGGGTTTCAAATCTACGTCTCATATTCTTCACGCTGTCATACTATTATTAAGTGGGCTTCCTTATTACATTGCCTTGCAAGGACATCAGAGTCTTAAATATAATAAGATGTTTGCATGGAATGGAATATTATTGGATGTTCTAATGGGCTGCCGAAGAATTTATGAGAGCTATGATGATGTCCTTAGAGTTCTAGGTTCATGTACGGTTCACATCTTTGGAAACACTCTAAAAAGATAATCACGAGGCGAAGAGACGCGGAATCCATGGTGACAAAAATGTGTGAAACGCATTAAAATGACTGATTGTTTCCGAAATCATACCCAGGTTGAGCCAATGGAAAACTCCGCCTAAAATCAATTTTGCGCTAGGATTTCTGTCATTCGTAACTGTGTTAGAATCTGTTGATGGTAGGGAAACGAGAATACCACCCGGCCAGAAAGATATGAATTTCACATGACGAATAGAATATTGTGAGCTCTACTACCTTTTTTCAAAATAATTCTCAGATTCGAACAGTTTCTGAGTAAGACTGTCGACATATTTAGTGTTCCACGTGATGGTATACCCACATTAGTCACCAAAAGAGTGTGCTCCATATGAAGCTACCAGTATTCCGGGTCGACATTTATTATTTGTGGTTTAAAATATAATGGAGTCTTACATCTACTTTCAAAAGTAATAGGTTTTCGAAAAATCGTTTAGATTCCGACTTTCTTGTACCATTTGTACGTATTAAATCGATCTACTTTTTTGGAGTAACATTCTCTTCGTTCCACCGTGCTTTACTAAGCATGTAAGTCATTGCGTTTGATTATAATTGCATTTTTATTCACTCATCAGCTCCTGTTCCTTCGGGTTTAAAATCTACGCCTCTAATCCTTCACGCAGTCTCGCTATTATAAAGTCGACTCCCTCATTACATTAACTTGCATGTATATCACATGTTCTAATGGACGCCCAAAGGATTTAAATGACCCCTCTGGGATTAGCTGCTTTGGTTTCCCTCCCCTCATACCATTGCTTCGGCGGGGACTCGCGTGGGTGTTGTTGGGTACTTCTCGTTCCTACCAAGGCGGAGTGCAGCGCGTGAGGAAGCCCTACGCTACCTACCTGTTAAGCGAGCAATTGACAGTTGAGACACGGCAAAAGGGAGGAGGGGGCGTGGGAGGTCTATGGTGAAGATGTCATTGTTCCGACAGCCACTTGGCGTTGAGAGATGCGGGCGAGAGAGGAGTAGTGTAGTGACGGCTGAGGCGCTAGGGACCGATCACCCACTACACACGTAACCATGGAAAATATCCTGTCCCTTTGTTTTCCCTCTCCTTCGCAGCAAGCGCAGATGTAGTAGTCTTTTGTCCTTATTGAAAACGAATCACTACCTTTTTCCTTTTTTTTTGTTGAGGGGAGGGGAACTGGGTTCCACTTATGTAAAAAGTGGTATCATTGTCTTGAAGAATTCAACGAATACCTTTCTTATTTTATTTTATCGAATTTCTATTTCACATTTTGGCCATTGATTTTGCTTTTTTAAATTTAATTTTGAATAAGATATCTCCTAGCGACAGAGTAAGGAGAAAATAACTATATCACAATGATAGAGAGTAATAAAAATGGGTTACGAGTAGAAAATTAAAGTTTTGGGTAAAAAAATATTCAAACATAAGGTTTATCATGATAGGGCCTATAGAAGAAAAATTAAGCTCTTTCATCTCAACATATAATTTGGGTAGTCGTGAGCAAATAAATGGGCTGAATAAGTAAGTCGAATAAAATTATTGCTTAGGTACAAGCGAACTGACTGGAAGAATTGTTGTTTGAACATATTGCTTACATAAAAATTGTCGATGGAAAAAATTTTGTTTCTTTTTCAAATCTCGAACCATCTCGATGAAATTCCTATCTTAATATTTGGCCTCCTGATGCGAGTGTCATTTTTTCGTGTCGTTGTGCTTCCGCGCACGTACCAAAGTCTGCAGAGGAGCGTTGAGAGGAGAAGAGATTGTATTTTTTTCGTGTCTCTATGAATTCGCGTCAGAGGAGAGAGGGACAATGGATTTACGATCGCCGGAGTGCCATAAGCGAGCATGACAGAAATGAAAGAATCGGCTGTAAGACTGGCAGCACTCAATAAATTCAAACCGAAGTGCCCGTGGAAGTTTGATCCGTCCAAGTAAGTGCTCATTTGTCATCAGCAAATCATATTTGAAGCGAATCAACAGCAATAACTCTCTACGTTTCAACGTCTTTATTCCTGCTGATGAAGGCGAAAAATTCGTATACAGTTGATACAAAAAAAGTAGCATGTGGGAACGATAGTATTGTCATCTGCTCAGCAATATGATATTTTTGGCAAAGACACGGAATTTCTGTCGCAGCATTCACCGTATGGTGGCTTAGTAACCTTAAAACCCGTTAACTGTTGCTAGAATTAGTAATTATCAACTATATATTTTAAAATAAATACTATAGATAATTCAAAGAATTACATTACTATGTCGCACAAAAACTATTTAAAAATATACTTGAGAAATGTCTATCGTAATCCATAATAAGTAATTAAGCACCCAATTGATTTATGAAATTTTACACCTTTTCGCATCCCTTTGAAAATATTGATTACATGAAATGTAGAATAAAATTTTAAACAATACAAAAGCAATGCGTAAATTAAACCATAATTTTTTTAAGTATGGTAATTTTATTGCAATATTCATTAGTTTTTAAGTTAAAGTGTAATCATATTTTAGCGCTTCTAATATTGAAGTTCCATCATTCAATTCCTTATGGTTCAATTCACAGTTTTAGAGTCGGTAATAACGGTAACGGATGGGTCTCCTTTGATGTATTTCTACCTTAGAGCAGACTCAGGTTTACGGTATAGTTTGTTCACACGATTTACTTTTACTGGCCTGATTACAAAATTTCGCATCACCTTGGAAGCTTACTATTTTCATGCAGGACAAACCGGTACAATGTAAACGGTTCTAGCTGAGGTATTTTGGTCGCTTTTAATGTCTTGAACACATTAACGGTTTCTGATCACGTCCATCTTCAGGCAATAAAACAGTTAATGAGCAATAGCGTATCCCATCGAGTCATGAAACCTAACTCACATCACATTCTCTCTTTGGCGGTCGAGAATACATCACTTTTATATCGATCCTTGACAACTACCAACTTGTGATACCTGTCCCCTTGCCAAATAGGTATCCATCTGATAGCTCGATACATCATATCGCATTTCTCACTAGATGACAGCTAAGGATTGATCATTTTCTTCCTTCGTAGTTAGTGACTGTCGCCCCCTCCTCAAATAGTCCAAGCTTGCTAGTTTATACCACTCTTCTTGCGCAGCACCACGCTTCAAATCACTCCTCTCTCTTAAGGCTAAACATGCGTAAACGCGCGGGACGCTATTTGTCTTTTATTTTACCCGCGAGAGATAAAAACGTCTCCAACCATTCCCGTGCTTTTCTCCCCAGCCCGTGCTGGATACCTTCTCGCGAGCGAAAAGTTCTTTTCCCTTCGCCCGTCTTCATCCTCCTCGCGGCTCGGTGGGACGTAGCGAGATGTTATCGCGGGCACAAAAGGGTAGCACCGGGGCAGCCCGCCCCTGGGAGGGCGTTCCTCGAGTACGGCGAGCAGATAGGAGGATCGGCGGCCGCGGACGTCGGCGCGCCCCGGTCTTGCCTCCGCTGAGCGGCCGGTGTTTGATTTCCATCGCGGCCGTCACACCAGATGAGCTCGGAGAAAGGAGGAGGGAAGGCCGGGTGGGGGAGGCGGTGTTTGGCCGGGGGAGGCCTGGGAGGCAGGAGCGGACACCCACCAGCCCACTGTCGGGGTGAAGAACGGCTCTCAGGGTGCATTTCCAACGCTTGGAATTTATGTAGGATGTTGTCAGTTACTTTACTTTTTCATAGGTATGAGAGGAGGATTTTTAACATGTTGCTCCATTTTTCCGATATGTTTCTAATTGGTATTACTGTATGATAAGTCAATATTTCTAAAAAATCAAACTAGATTTCTTCGCATTTAGGAAGAAAATAAAGCAAACGGTATCCTATGTATTCAAAATGTGAATACGATATTTTAAATAAAACAACTATAAAATAAACAACAAATTTTTTCCTGGTATTCACCACCATTTGCGGGAAAAGGCTCATTTTTTCTTGTAATTATTATCTTTTATTACATTTGTTTGGCGTTTCCGGATTTCAGCCAACATTCCCACATATTTTTTGTAAAGCCTAAATCTCTCGATTACTGAATTACTTAAATGCAAAATAAAAAAAAATACGCAGCCACAAGCTTGGGAGTAATATTAGACCTACAGGCATATGGAATACCTCGGTGCAGTTCTACATGGCTCCCTTTAAAAAAATTTTGACACTTTTTTATTCTTTTATTCAAGATCAACGGGAAACTGCCCTTATGAGTACTTTGTACACGAAATGACTAATGTAACAGACTTACAGAGTTATTCACCCATTTATCCGTCATTCTTCCCCCACATCACGTGAATAAGGTATCCTTCGTCCCAAACCGCACTTTTCACATAAACTTACTGTTACACTTCGTCCACGTAATTGCATCCAACAGTCCTGTTTCTTCTATTAATTGCTTTCGATTAAGGGGTCCCAAATGAACCCTGCTGCATTCGGCACAATCATTCGCATGACAGCGCTAGTTTTAATCAAAACGAAAAATCACCCAATCACCCATTTGAAAAAGAAGAATAATTACCTAAAATATATCTGCCAATTAAGAGTCTGTTGATAAATCGGGAAGACGGCTTGATGCTTCTTCAGGTAGCCATCGTCGCAAATATATTCAACCGGATTAATCTTTTTAATTAAACACGACATTTAGTAGAGCCCAATATCCCACGAGTGCATTATCTGTGGTAAGGGTCCCGCAATGTGTATCTGTTATTCAAGATCCCCATTTACCTTCTCCGGCGAAGCGATGCGTGCGTAATTGGCAACGCTCTTTTCCTCAAGCAGCAGCAGATCTTGGATCAATAGACCCTGACGCCCCGTGAGAGCGTTTGCCTTCGGTGTGGGTAAACGTTTGTCTCCAATCGGGTTCTTCAAGGGTGACGCCGTCACAGCGACTTTCCGGGAAGCGAATCTCGCCAGCACGTGCGCATAATTGACTGAAAAACCTTCCTCGGATCTTCCTCCTCTTTCTTTCATGGTTTTAGGCGGGCTGCTGCGACGTCACTTCCCATACACTCTTCCGAGCGGAGCCTCAGAATGGCAACTGGGGAGGATGGCAAAGATGGGAGGCTGGATTTTAATGAAATTTGCGCCTCTTCTGGCCTCATTCCCCGCGCGACAGCCTCCGCTCTCCATTTTAGCCCCGTGAGTGCACCAAGGCACCCGTCTGGGTCCCGCCCGCTTTTTCTTTCCCTCCGTCTCTTCGCTCCCCACCTCCCGATTAACTCGCGTAATAGGACAAACTCCCGTAATTCCAAAGCGGTAAGAGCGTAAATACCTTCGCGAAGGCGTCGAGCTTGCTTTCAAGTCGTCACGAATACGTTTGCCGAAGTCATTTAACATTTTCCCAAAATTCTCTTGTTAGGTACATTTAGCTCAAAATATGATAATTCTCTTTACTCTTGGATGAAAAGTGGCTATTTTAGAATGAGTTTAACTTGAACAATGCGGTAACTATTTATATGGACGGTTACTGCTTGACCAGAGTTGTAAAGTATTACATGTGCTCTAACTTCCAAACGAGACCCATCTAAGGAAATGAAAATGAAGGTGAAATACCGAATAAATCATAGAAATGTTTGTATTGAAGATCAGTTCTCCTGTTATAATGATTCATCTTTTACGCGCTAAGATCCAACAAGAGGTTAAATCTATAGTCTGGTCCCTCAGTATTCAGTGATGGGGAGCAGTGGATCTCTGACTACAGCCGTAGATATAAATCTCGTCTCTGCTACCTATGTGGCGAAAATTCGTGTTATCTTCATTCCACTGAGGTATGCAAAGAGCCTACGAAAAGCTGTGATAGTGATGGAATGGCTGGCAGTGGATGTTTTAGGGCGATCTACATAGGATTGCATTCAGGTGTACGGAGGGGTTCGGCAAAGGTACACTATTATTGTTGCTAGACTTTATATTTTTTCTCCCCTCCCCACCCGCTAGAGCAACCCACTCACCGCAAGGAACGCTGCCTTCCCGCGTTTCTTATCTCCTCGCTAGCTCCCCCCTTGCCGGGCACCCCTGCTCCACCCCCAAAAGTGTAATTTTCGCGGATTTCAAGCCCATCAGCCCATATTAAACTCTCGCCCCCACACACCACGTGCTGTGCGCCCCTCGCGACCTCCCCCCGCTCCGTATTACTCTTTGCGCGGGCGAGCCGCACCCTGCATCTCGCTGCTTCTCGCTTCTTTTGTTCCAGCCTCCCTCAACTCCTTATACTTACGCCAAGAAACTCGTGCACCCCATCTACTGTCATTCGTAGTGTCTCGTCTTCAGAATTCTTTGACGTCTTTGGTACCTTAAATAGACGGGTATCCTGTGTAACTTTTCACTTGGGGAATATTTATTTACCCCCCATTTATTTTAATATCCTCGTCTCTCTTCGTCCTGTCGTGAGGCCCTGTTCATTTGGTACAATTTCATGGAATCTTTACCCTTTCATCACTTGTGATTGCGTTGATACATAATTTCTGAGGAAACCTTATGTAGTAACCCGAAATCGTCCCTAAAATTAGCATCAGATAATAATTAATTTCAAAATATAAGCGGCTATTTACCTTTTCCTATCCTCATCAAGATCAAATAATGAGACGAAAGTTTTTACAGTAAGGAAACTGTGATTTAAACCGAGAAATAAATGAATAATTCTGGTTATTAGGTATGATATTTTAATCTCTTGGACGCATCCTACTATTGTATATATATTGAAGTGCGTCCAATATTAATACTTTGCGCATTTTTAATATAATCTGGCTTTTGTGAAATACTACAATTTATTACACTATCACGAGAAAATCACTATTTATAAGATTATTGAGTATTAGAAATAAAAAATTTAGGCTGTTTTTGGCGGAGACTTTGTTTCATTTTTTTATGCAAGAAAAATGCTTAATTTTTCTAGCTAAGTATTCCGGTTTTGATAGTTCTATTTTCTGGAAAAATGGCAGTGAGATCCCAGTTTTATTTACTGTCACGAGTCACGGTGAAAAAACTACGTATTTTGGGGCATTCAGTTGTCATTCTTTCTTTCTACCCAAAATTTCTAGCACCTGTCTTTTTTTACGCATTTCATCCCGTTATAAAAGTTGTCAGAGAATCCGAAAAACGGTGAAGAAAGGAGCGATGGAATGGAAGATTTTAGAGAAGGCGCTCGCGTCCCAAATCCTTGTCCTTCGGTCGTCACGACGCGACAGGGTCGTCAAATGGAACAAGGGAAGAGGAACGAGCATGGTTTTTGAGAGAAGATATGGTTCACGACGGAATAATAATGCGCGAGGTGACATGTGGAACACGGCAAGAGAGTGCACACCCGTGGAAAGTCAATGGAGAAGGTGGGAGATGGACAGGTCAATGAAATGAGACGGGCTCGTTCTTGACGTCACGCCGACGTCAGAAATAATATAAAAATCTTGCACTGAAATACATTATCGTTGTATTTTTGCTATTTTTTAAAAGGAAAGTCATAAGAAGGAGGCCTCCGAAGTATTGTTTACATTCACCCCCCAATTTTATCTTATTTGCATTTATTTTCGTATCATTTGCCTCTGTTTGATACTCTTTTGTTCTGAGTTCATTACTACGTGTTTTTAACATATGGTATCTGTTCGTTGACACGCTTATGCCTTTTATTGTAATCTGCATTCCATTGTACCCTTTGTGGAACTGTGATGTTGTATCAAAATAATGCTTCATGTGACAATGCATCAGTGCACATGAGAGATAGGAACTAAGAAAGAAGTATTTAATTTCTCTTCCAAATGGGTTAAAAACGTGAATCGTTTTGCCAGAATTGAATAGATATAGAATGAGTATTTTTGCTAACATGATTGCGATTACTACATCCCTTAGCAGCCATTTATTTGGCACCTTTATATCTGAGATATTTTTCTTATGTTGCTAGTATTCCAGGTTTAAATATAAGCTGTGTTAAATATTGTTTATAGTGCATAAGTTAATAATGAAAAACACTTTGTTACTTCCACAAAATTCACAGAGTTTCTTTTTTATTACCGGTTTCGGCTATTACACCATTTTCAAATACATAAAATATATGTTGGGGGCTGGTATATATATATATATAGTAGTTGTTAATGTGGGGGGGGGAAGGTTTGGATTCAATTATTAATATGGAGCCCTTTAGTGCATAAATTTCATCTTCTAATTCGATTTTTTCTTTATTTACAGGTGAGTACTGGGCCTCAATGGAGAGGGAGTTATGTTGGCAGAAAGTAAAGTAGAAACACATATTATATTTAATTATAAATTTTATTTTTATGGCTACGATTAAGAATTGAAATTTTACCTGTGTGTACCCTTCCGTTTAATCTAGTCATGTGCTTCTGCAATGGATTTTTTTCTTTTCAAAATCATGAGGCGGTAATAATAGCATTATATAGGTTGGAAATAGGCTATTTTTAGCTCTCATTCTAATTCTGATTCATAGCTAACGCTCGTGAGCAGCAGACCATGTAGTTTTTATCTTATTCTACGTCATACGAATGAAATACGATGAAGTTTATCTGAATGTTCTTGGCGAACTCCCAGCTATCTCCGTTCGCGCGTAAGATCAAGTGACTCGAGGTGAGGGACGCTGGTGACTGTCACATCATCGGGCGAAAGGTGCGGTACTATGCAACGTGAGGGAACCTTCTCCTTTCCCACTCTCGGCGACTAGCGGACCCAGGATCCTCGGCGAAGTTCCGTGCTGGAGCGGTGAGGGGAATAAAGTGCTGTTTTATGCATAGAGAGTTTCTGGGGGGGTGACGGTCGGTGTCTCATCGGATAATTACTAAGGAGTGGGTGGTGGTACTTGGGGGAGGGGGAAATCTTGAAAAGAAAAGGTACTGGGCGTGGGGGGTGGGTTGCTGATGCCTTATGGGAAGGGTAGGGGATGCTGTAAGGTACGTGGGTGGTAGGATAGAGGGTGGGGAAATTTTCTGAAATGGAGGGAGGTGGGACGCTGAATGGATCTTTTGTTTCAATCTAGTGAGGATAATTAAGGCTGGTGTGCAGAACTTTCTTCTCGGGCTCTCCGTCTCCAATTACGGAGACTTTGCTCCTTTCTCACCATTCCCTTCTTATATCTCTGTTCTTTTTCTGTGAAGGGGTGCGGGAGGAACATGGTGGAAGGTGCATCTTTTGGGGGAGGCGAAAGAGGACGTGCCCGGTAGAGAATGCTTTAGGAAGTTTGCCGCGCCTCGCGCGGTTGCAGCTGTAACTCTTGAGATGGCGGCGCTCTAAGTTATTGAAGCAGAGTGCGTTATATAGATTTCACCGCTGCCCGACCAGTCCTCGACGTTTGCCCAAACTAAATGTAATCCACCATTTTTTGACATCCAATATTATTTTTAACCATTGTGATGATGAAGAAAGATTTGGTGTTTTCCCGGCAAATAGACTGAATAAGGGTTTAACAGATGTGTGTCAACTTTCTCCAACGTTTCCAGGTCCGTCACGTTCCTCGTCATCAGGGAATGAAGACCTTACACACTGAAATGATGTCTCATTTCGGAGATATGGTATGAATATAACAGATAAATATCTAAGTCAAATGCTTAATACGTATTATCGAAATTTGAGTCCCTCAAAAAATGTGTTTATGAAATAAGGAAATAAGGATATTTTCTACTAGAAAACTCATAGCCTTAGCGAAAGTGACTAATGTGATGCTTTTACTCTTTCGGATACGAGGGAAATTTAAGTACCTTTTCAGAAATAATGAAATGGAATCTTGTAGCAGATTATCGCGTTTGGTCTAAACCGTAGTGAAAACAGTCACTGGCGTAGGCTCTCTAAATAGTATTTTCTATTTAAAAGTTTGGAATAAAAATTAGAAAGAGTAAAAGAATCACATCAGTCACTTTCGCTAAGGTTATGAGTTTTCTAGTAGAAAATATCCTTATTTCCTCTTATTTACGATTTAGTTTGGAAGCATTTTGAAAGAAACTATACTCCAATTGGTAACGCACTCTGCCGTTGCAGTAAATGTGGGACAGATTTATTTTTTGGAATCGCCACGGGGACAAGGGTTTGGGCAGGGTTTTGGTGATACGGGACAGCAGACGCGAGTTAAAGACAAATAAAAGACTCTTGCCCCTGAGACGGGGTTGGGAATTGGTCGTTACACCTTGATGGGCCGAGGGAACGAAGTGAGTAAAGTTCTTTTAAGGATGAAGCCGTAAAAGGATGAGATGGCACGAACAAATCCTTCCTCCTCCCACTGCCATACTCCTCTCTCCCCGTTGTCACTTCTATTCCATCCCCCTTAACACTTTCTGCTTCTAGCTCTAGCCTCCTAGATCCTCAATCCCGCCTAGAAACTGATAGGTTAAGGTAGGTAAGACATGTCTTCCCTACATCATACCTTAACGAAAGACTTTAAATGTTACTTTCTGCTGCAGCATCTTTATTCATTGAAATGACGCATTATGTAAAAAAAATGTTAGCATATTAGCAAAAGTTCGTTTTTTGTTAAAGTATCTATCCTATTTTCACCAGTTTATAACCATATAAAGATGAGATATGCTTATTTTTGTCTTAAAGCCCTTTTAGCCATTTTCATACCGTCATTGACTCATTGAGTTATTATTAAAATAAGACATTACAATAATATTAAGAACTTCCACCATATCGTGCCCAACATCATACAAGTCATTGAGTAATACCTACGTTCATGCCTGCATACATAGTGGTAGTTAATTGTGCCTACCGAGGTGAGCTTTATTGATGCTTCTGATGAGGAAAAAAGGGAATTGCTTCAAAATGTATCTTTATGCCCAATCATAGTGGTCGTAAAATCACCATTTGAGATTTATAAATGACGATAGGTTCTCGTATCGTTAACAATGATTATGCCTTATTTGAGTATCAACAGATTCACCGCCCATTCAATTTTACTCTTGACTGGCAAAAAAATATGAAAGATATCGTACATATTCGATTTAATAGGAGGCAAGAAAATCAAAGCTGCAATATTTAGTGCCTCATTCTCCGTATTCTTTCAGTTATTTCATCGTTTTCACATTTTTCTCACGCTCTTCGTCTTACACGCCAGCATTAGTCTCCGGAGCTCACCTCCTTGTGGGCTATTCGCTCCTTCCTTTTGCACGACCCGCACTCCAATGCTCTCCCCCTTTAAATGACTCATTTACGCCTTCCCAACGACACTTTATTTCCTTTAATGCTTTTCTACGGATGTGCTTTCTCAGCCCTTGCCCCGCCTCCGTTGCGGCGTTTGGAAGCTTATAGCCTGCTGCCATTTAGTACCCGGGCAGAACTGGAACAGGAAAGTTGTTACGGCGAGAAATTGGTTCGACGCTGCCATTATCTTCGGACGGATGGCTTTTTAATAGCGGAGTAGGAAATTTTCGTGTTGAAAACAGCGTCAGTGTGCCCAAAATTACCGTGAAAGTTCCGTAAATTTTAAATTCACTTTTACTTTGCCTAAGGGATGATATTTTTACCGTCTCATTCATCGGTAAATATCTATTTGTATTTTTTACCCAGTCGTTTCTTTTCATCTTCGCAAAAAAATTTCAACGCGTATATTACAATTTTATTATTTGTGTTCTCACCATTGATTAATTTCCTTTCACGGGTTTTGGGAATATGTTATTTCATTGTTTTTGTATCTTAATATTTATCTCTAGGAATTGCGCCGTATAAACATATAATATAGAGTGTCTTTTGCTAAGAGCTTTATTTTCTTCCCTGTAATGATGGCAAAAACAACAAAAATAGTAAACAGTTTAAAAATAACAGCTGTCACTAATAATTCTTACATTTTAAATGTTACTGTATGGATTTTTTATCTCAAATAATACAAATTACGATGGTTTTATCGTATACAATCGCTGCTTCCCCCACATTCAGTGTCCATTGATGGAGACTTCTTCTTTGACCGTAAGGTGAGGAGGAAAAAAGTCTGTGGCTCCTAGGTTTCCCCGCAGCTTCTGTTGATGCTGCGAAATTGCCGAACACCAAGAGCGTTCATTGATTCTACCGGCGACTTGATCTAATCCGGACCACAGCATCGGCAGCCGTCGGAGGATTCCTGCCTCGTCCAATTCAATCAAACCCTCATCCCCCCAAAACACCCGCCAGACTCCCTCCCAACCTTCTCCATGCCTCCAGGCTTAGACATCCTAGTCCCACGTCTTCCTTGAATCGGATAAGTTTCATTTTATTTTTTCCAGTAGTATAGCGCTTTAATCCTTAATAGTGCAAGATAAACTCATTTATACAACCGTGGAGTATCACACGAAATGTAAGGATATACTTGTTAAGCTCTTTTTAAGAGTAAATTGACTCTCCATTGATAGGTAAATTCTGTGCATGCGAATTGAGATTGATATAATATTCCCCGTGATTATTTCTGTGGTCACTCGGGAAAGCACAAGATTTTGGAGATTATTAAATAAATAATTCCTCATAAATGTGATTGAATTAATGGATCAAAGTTAATGATTTAAAAAAGCATACACCGTGGAAATTTTGGAGCTTCATTTCCATGGGTGAAGAAATAGGTGAAACGTCCTGTCAGCTCGACTGTGTGCTTGATATATTTTTTTCGTCATTCGTGATTCATCTTGTTACTTTGAATGCACCTGGAAATTTTTAACATTTTTATGTTCTACTTTACCTACTTTTTTCATCGGGCAATCATATTTCCTTGTCTGGGGTGCATTTGATCTTGATAGCGCGCCACGGATGAAGTACCTTCAGTGCAAGCAACACTCACTACTCCGTCAATTATCCGGATGGCATGGCATTCTTCTCGATTGACCGAGTTGCTCGTAACTTTGGAAATGCTTTTCGTCTGATACACCCCCTCGTTCTTTGCTTCACGGCATTTCCCTCTACTTTATGGTCGCAGCAGCCGTCTTCAAGTTCCACTCTCATGTCCTTACGAGCCATTCTTCAACCTCCCCAGCATTTTCTCCTTCACTCCTCCATTTGTCTCTCATTTTCCTCCTCTTCCGACACCCCCTACCCCTTGTACGAGTCAGGACCCCCCCGGACACCCCCTAGCACCCCCTAGAACCCCCCCAGTGCCACTCCCAGTCGTCCGAAATAAAATCCCATTCGAAGCACACAAACCCCATTACGGAGCCGTGGTCCACGTTTAATCGCATTGACTTCCAATGGGTTGGAAAATTTAATTCCACGAAGCTTTCTCCCCCCCCCTTCTTCCCTACCCCCCTGGGTTCCCACTCCGTTCTTCCTGCCTTGCTCTTTCCTCTCCTTTGCCTCTTCCATTTCCTCCTCGAGAGATTTATTCCATCCCCCGCCCCTTCGCCCATTCTGATGAGGCCGAGAGTCGAGTATACCACGCTTCGATTATATGTCGCACTCTGCCCCTTCGTAGTTGTACACACTGAAGGCCTCTTGAAAGGGCGTTCCTCGGACCGTAATCGTGTGCTGCGAAAAACTACTCTGAACACGTATAAATGGTATATCAGTAGATTGTCAGGTAACAGATCAATTCAGATCTTCCTCTAAAAGCCCACTCCTTATGAATAGTAGCAAAGATAAATTTGTAATCTCCTCGAGGAATAAATATTTGCCAATAACCATGGTTACAGCGAACTTTGCTCCTGGTTATTATCATAAAAATGGCGATGAGTTGCTCATAAATATTACCTATATTCTTCGTGTTTGTCTTGGAAATTTATATTTATTTGTATTCATATTAGATTCTATACTTTACACTAATCAACCATGTCCAATAGCTTTCACCCAAAGTTTTTTAATACACCTAATGATTTTCCGGGTATTTTTAATCAGAAGTAGTCGACAGGCTTGGCAGTTTCTAAAACTTTTTGCGGTCAGGGAGGTGCACAGCATCTAAATTTAGGTCTGATACTATTTTCCTTATCTTATCTCCGTCGTATAACGTGGACTCGTATGTAAGTATCAGATTAGTGCATCCGTAATTTCGTGTTTAAATTTCTCTTCTTTAATATAATGACATCGTATGCAGGTTGCTACGATAGCAAAAAGTTGTAAACGGATCTGCTTAGTGACCCTACGTGACGTCGGTCAGTGACATGAACGGCTTATTCCCAGAATGGGCACTTCAATCAGCCGGAATAAGACCTCGCGGACGCAGACTTTTGAGGGTGTGCTCTGTTTTTGAATTCAGCGTTCGTTCCGGAGACAACGAGACAGTACTCGCTGCCGCACAGAGCTGGGAGAAAAGGGGCGTAATTCAACGTGCGCTTTATCTCGCATCATAACACGAATTTTGTCCCTCATAATCGAGGTTGGTCGTCTCAGCTCTTTACCCCTATTACGCGAGATAAAACCAGTTACTAAGGAAACTACGGAATGTACGAACATGCGAGGAAGAGGGAAATAGGACCGTGAACTCCTCTTCTCTCGCGGCTCCGTTGTGAATGGTGGGGGAAAATTTTGAGCTCATCTTACCTCCTCCTTCCCCGAGCAGTCATGAGTGCCTGGCGGGGAATACCAAAAACCTTTTAGAGCTCGTTTAAATTTACGCGATAACCTCGTATGCAAAGTCTTTGCACTCTTTACCCCGTGGGGTCGTTCCCCACCCGGCCTTATCTGCTCTCACCCAAACAGTTTCCACCCCCGCGCCCACACATGCCAAAGCCGAGTGTTTGCGTCCGGGTTCACGCGGCGGCGAGCTATCTCTCGTCCTTGCGTCCACCCTACCTTCGTACTAAGCCCTTCCTCCCCCTGTGACAGTGTCCATACCCACCCTATCTTCATCCTGACACGACCATGTCCAAATACTAGCAAGAAAAATTATAATGTTATTTTATTGTCTTTCTTGCTTCTCAAGGAAATGAGTCTTTCTAATAAAATTTAAACACATCCGCCTATTTCACTTGGTAAAAGTACACATTACCTATCTCGTTATTATAATTATTCTAATTCTATTATATTATTTTAATTAGATGATTTGGTAGTGGTGCAAAATGACCGAGCCGTCGACGCACCCAAATTCTAAATTCTACTGATGTTCAGTCCTTTTAATTACACTCACGGTAAACATTCAAAACAAACATATTAGTTCAGCTCAAAAACTAAAAAATTATCAGGGAAACAAGTTGAATAAAGAGCGTAGAATGAAATAGATTTTGAGACAATTTAGAAAAGGCATCCTCTCTACATACCTCTTTGTTTGTTCCTGATATGATTCCAATTTTCACCTTTCCTGTAATCCTCATATCATTCAGACGATTTTTGATACTTTTTTCTCTTCAGACTTTATTTTTTTAATTTAATTTTTCATCAAAGGCTCTCTTAGTCCTGCCCTTTATTTTTAAGTAAGCTTTTATTTTTCATAATTTTTCCGAAAATTCTTCTCTCGGTATTGATGTTGTTGACTTCTTTGAGCATCATTTCATGAATTCCTCCTAAAATTTGTCGTGACTGCCTCATTTCGTTGGTTTCCTTCGGTGCTCTATCATTTGCTCTTGAGGTTTAACTGCACTTTTCTCCCCTGGGCGTGCTGCCTATCGTCCTGCCCTATCTATAGCCGTCTTAATCTCCACCTCTCCTCAACTCGTGCTGTCGCTGTCCTTATCCTTCCATTGGCTTCAAGACCCATCTCACTCGACCACGCTAACTAGCCCTTCTCTTCCTCTTCACCCTTGCTTCGTTCTCTTCCTTCTCTTTCCTCACCCCTTTACTCTCCTTTCCTTCCACCCCCACTCCACCCTGAGTGAATTTGCATAATCGTCCCGCTTCGCTAATCACATACACATCCTGCACACACCCCGTCTCCTGCCGCCCCCGGCCGCCCCCCTGCCGGTCGAGATACCGCCCCCGCTGCCCCTCTCCAGCGGGGGGGCGGCGTCGTCCCCCATCCAGGAGTGATCCCGGGGCCCCAAGCCCCCCTGCCAGGCCAGAGGGAAGGGCCCGCCACTGATAGATCGGACGCTCGCTTCCTCAAACCACCACTTTCTCTCCCGCCAACCCTCTCGCAATCCAGAGAGAAATAAAAAAAAAAGAGCTGATGCTTTTGCAGCGGGATTTCGGCCCTGTGGATGGAGTACGACTCGAATCCATAAACGTCAGCAGCTATGAAGGAGATTACCCGGTGGAGCACCTGTATACCCGTCACAAAAAACATAGAGGAATAAATTCAGTGGCATAGTTATTTTTTTCTCCTATGATGCTGCCCAAAATGTTGCCTCGTTTAGTTTCTCCCCATACAGGCTACGCTTTACGCATTAAAAAGTATGGTGAGTAATAATCTGATGAGATACTAGACCGATCATTTTCGCTTTCCCGTATTTTATGAAACCATGGGACAGCCTTGCAACTGATGGCCATCAAAAACTCTCAGGATTCGATTTTCATCAACAATTTAAAGATATCAAGCCATTATTGATGGAAATTTAAGGTAAAAGGAAATAAAAACACCCTAGGAAATCGTACAATTACATAGAGAAATCTCCATCAAGAATAAAAAAATAGTAGTCATTGAATACAATGAAAAATATGAAATGCCATTGCCAACGGACCTCGTCTGAGGTTTATAATAATCGATTCAATAGCCCATCCGTTTATTTTAACCATCGAAGTCGATGAAAGTAATTGCCAATGAAACGAGCCTTCGCAGGAAGTTTAGCGTCCGCGAATCGTATCACATGAGTGCATCATGTGTTGACGAATCCTCGCTCCTTTATGAATATCCAAATCTGCGGTTATTGCGGTTGGGAGTCGAGCCTTCTGCGATAGCCGCTTTTGCTACACTAATTGGAATATGTCTTTTCCGACACGGTTATAGAGGCGGCGAAAGGGGTCCGGCATTAAAGGTGCTGGTGGAGACTTGCAATTAAGTCTCATCGAAATTGCGATGCATTCTCAGAGGTGAGTGAAGAATGATAATATAATAATACATGAGAAATTCGATTGGTACGTTCTGGTCGGTGTGGTGGGAATTACATCTCTTCCGATGAGTGATGACAGTTGTGTAGTCACGTCAGCTTTCCGGTAATCTGCTTATCACAAATTGGTACATTTTTAGGTTGAAATTAAGAGAAAATTTGAGAGTTTGTGCACAGTATGTACTGGGGAAATGATGAGTTTCATTTCCACATTTGAAAGTAATTAGTTTAAAAATCTAGTAGGGGAGTTTGTGTAGGGATTAGCGCAGATTTTCTGATTTTATTCCTTGCTGTATCCTTTATGATTCCTAGAGATGATCAGATGAGACATCGTGTAAAATGGTTGGAATTTACTAAACAGCGGTGTAAAAATGCCTATTATTATAAATCATATAAATTAACCATTGCATGTAAGTCCTGGAATTAAGCATTTTAATTTTAGTTGTGGCTTCGTGCCATTTATGGTGTATGTTATGTTCTTCCAGTCTGCTGAAATAAACATGAAAAGCGAATGTAATATGGGCTTTAACTAGACTGTTGTCAATGGATATCACTGATTAATCAATAGGTCATACATAAATTATAACAATTAATGCCTTTCAACAATGAATCATTTAGAGATCGAGGATGAATATTGAACGTGAATTGAATCTCAATTTCAATGTAAGCTCTCCTTAAACTTAGCATTAATATTTTTGCAAGTTTGATTTAACTATGGCAATTGGAGACAATTATCAACTATTTTCTAAATCTAGGAGCACGTATGTACGGCAATATTACTGGAAATTCCATCGATCATATTGTGCAAACCATCGATTATTTTTTTTGGGTGGTCTGACTGTATGTATCGACCAGCTTTAATCTTAGAAGTCCGCTCCGTCAAGCGAGTAAGCCGCGGCTGTTCCTTCTGCCCCCCCACCCCCTCTTCCTCTCCACCCCCGCCACCGCCTCTGGCGTCTACCACGCGTGTGTGTAGAGCGCCAGCCCTTCCCCCCCTAGGTGGCGCCTTGATCTCCACAGAGGGCGCCATTGAGCCTCCCCCTCCCACCGGGATGCTGTGAAAGAGGGGTGGGGGGGAGAAACACCCGCCGGGTCTCACTCCACCCCCTCCTCCCTTCTTCCATTGAGGAAAAGCGGAAGGCGGGCCCGAAGGGATGGGAAAAAATAATACAATTTTTCGAGTCGGAAAAGAAGAAAGGTTGTCGTGGGGTTTGGTGGGGATATATAGAGAGAGAAGGCTACGTCTCATTATATGTTTAGTTACACTCGTTTTAGAGACGGTTTTTATTCCGTTTAGTTTGCTGGCGCCTGGCGTTCCCGCGTTGCTCTTTTTTGCTCCGCGGATGTTTCTTTGGGAACCGGCAAGAGAGACGGAGAGGGATGGAGAGAGAGGGCGCTGTAAACAAGCCGTCCGTAAGCTGCGGCGTGTTTCGATGTGTTTCTTCCAAGCCAGGATGTATATCTTCTTCTTCTTCCCTCCCATGGCCACGCGGTAACCGCTTTTAATTGAAGGCAGCGGCGAGGGATGCCGCTGTTTTTTTTTATCGGTTGGTACCTACTTTGATCCATAGTCTCGCGGACGTGGGGATGGTTTCCAAATATACATTTTTGCGATAGGAATTGAAACAAAAGATGAGGAACGTGTCTCTTGAACAGTAAAGGCTCAGCTGTCTGTCTTTCTCTAACGTATTTAGGTATTCTTTCTGGTTTTAAGTTTTTCCCAAACCATATGCGTTGTATTTCGCGCTAAGAGTGAAATTGTCGACTCCTGCAAATGCAAATTTAGGCCGACTCCCATTATTTTTTCCGTCTTGAGACACATTCGGCTTCACTTTAAGAGCAAGTTCCCGATTTAATATAGCTTGTTATTATTTTAAGAGTCCCATCATATATGCGCTTAATATTTAAAACAGAAAACGGTCTTATGGCCAAATTTCGAATTTTAAGGTGAATTACAATGACCTAAATGTGCTTCTTGTAGTAGAAGTAATAAATTTTACAGCTAAAGGAAAATTTGGCTTTAATTGAACTGCGAGTTAGTTGTTAGTTTTTCTCTGATTTGAGGGACCCAGTGTAGAGGAATCTAATATTTTAAACAAAGAAAACGTGCCTAAAGGCGCTAAACTATTCATTCCTGTGGTCATTATTTTGCACTCGTCATTTCCTCAGCGTACATGTTATCTTAAATCACGCGCTCCGTCATTTGAATTCATCATAGACCTCCTACAAGCCGTACTTCAATCCCACAGTTGGCCTTACGGATTCCTCTCAGACAAGCGTTGTAATGGTCGGCCTGAGATTATTTTCGAGCCTTTCTTCACTCCGTGGAAGGCTTGACACGGATCTTTACCCAAGCGCTGCATTAAATTGTCATACATTTGGAGGGAAAGCAATCTTGGAACCCTATAAATCAAAGGGCGAAAGCATCACATTTCCAAACCCTCCCCCTCCATCTTCCTTCCTCTCCCGTCACCATAGAAACCGAAATAACTCCGGGGCGTCTTTATATTTCGCATTCCGCTGAAGTCCCGATGTTAGCTCGATACGTTGAATTGGCAGGTGAAGCGGCCCACACCTCATTGTGACTTCCCCTGAGATCCACAGTCTCAATCTTTCCCGTCTTGCTTACCTCTTGCACCCTCCCTGGCGTTTTACGCAGAATTTGAGCTTCGTGGGACGTTATTACATCGAATATTCCAAGCATTCTTGTCGCCGAGAAGAATTCCTCTCCTCAAGTCATCCCGAGAATATATATATTTTTTCTCTTTTTTGATGTCCTTCCATACATTCATGACTGTCGCTTATCTTTTCTCGCTTCTTTAATCATTCCTCCTCCTCGCCAATATGAGGGCATCTTGACGAACTCCCGATAGCTGGATTCTTGGTAACTCATCCTAAGCTCTTCTTCCAAGTACTAATCTCAATTCCCATGATCTTGAATACATCGAATTCTGATCAATTGTGATGAAAGATTGCTTATTAATGTGGAGACCCATATTGAATTTCGTCCCACCTTGTGTCGATAGTCATTCTTTTCTTTTATTTATCCCCGACCAGTTCATCGGAAACTTGATTATAGCCGAAGGATACTCCAAGCGGTATATATGATAAGAACACGCAATATCTTTATGCATGCGGCATTTGCGAAAGGAATAAAAGATAGCAAATAAGTCAAATTGGTTCTCATAGCGAATAAAATTACTAGCTATTATTCCGGCACTTGGCAGAGTAGGAAGATAAGAAAAGTAGGTTTTCTCTTTGTGTCAGTTGATATGAATTTGTATCTAATGTATAATTCTAAAATTTCATTTAGGTAATTGCTCGCGAATTTTTCCTCGCGTGGGATTCGTGCTGAATAAATTATTTCATTCGCAGTCCTGATCGTATGCTTTTGAACTCCTCAATGACTACATCACTGATGATAAACTTTCATCAACCCTAAGAAACCCTCTTAAGATATCACTTGTGATGAAAATTGAGCTACAACTATATTTTTTCTTCC
Organism: Ischnura elegans; assembly: GCF_921293095.1. Taxonomy (NCBI): domain Eukaryota; kingdom Metazoa; phylum Arthropoda; class Insecta; order Odonata; family Coenagrionidae; genus Ischnura; species Ischnura elegans. Next base: position 81,660,413 of record NC_060256.1, on the reverse strand, counting down.
TCTCCGTCCTTCATTGATTGCATTTGCTGACTAACTGGTAGAATTCTACGAGAGAAAATAGTTGAACTTCCTTGCTAAAATTGTAATTTTATTTTAGTTGGGAATCTAAGTAAGAGCGTGCGTGGAATCAGTAGCGGATCCAGGATAGGGACAATGGGGGGAGCTTAGTATGGGTTAAGCTCCCAGAAGTATTGTGGGTCCGACGAAAAGTACCATTCTATCTTGCGTGATTTGGAATTCCAAGGGGGGAGGGCTATACTTCCGCATAGATCCGCCTATGCGTGGAATTATTTTCCGTCGCATATTATTTCGTATTTGCAATATGTGCCGCACTGAATTTTGCGAAGTTTTATTCCCATTTTTCTCCTTCCGTGTTTCTATAGCATCTTCGTATTTGGCCCTCCTTCCTCGCCTTTTTTTAAGCTTGGCGCTGATTCTCGCTTTTTTTATCCACGGCAGAGGAGAGAGCGAGGAGCGACACATTTTGAAGGCGTGACGAGTCAGAAAATTGGAAGAAAACAATTTTCTGAGGCATGGACGCGTGAGAGTAGATGTGTGTAAAAGGGTTTGGCATGTGTGGGTGGGGGTGTTGGAAAGGGGTGGGGAGACCGGATGAAGGGGGTGGGGAAGGGGATGAATGCAGGGAGACTGCTGATAGCCGGGTAACGGAATTGGGATGGATGCTTTGAGATGGCATCGGTACTGAGGGAACAACATTTGGGGAGAATACGAGGAGCACTAAATGTTGAGAAAAAGGAAAATTCTCTTGTTGTGGTGTTTATTAACTTACACGTACATTCGTAGGAAGAGTAAAACCAGAAGTTTTTGCGTACGCGAAAATGATGTGAAGCTAAGGATTTGAGCAAACACGTATAATATTTGGTATATTATTATTATTTTTCTCACGGCACATAAATTAATTGCCTTGAAATTGTATTTTATTTAATATCGCTCAAATTTGAAAAAAAACAGTAAACACCATGGATATTAGACCTTTTCATCAAGAAATATTCCATTTTGATGAATCTTGCGGACTTGAACTTCCCATTTGGGACGAAAAGGTGTGCCGACTATTAGGAAGCTGGAGATGATACTGGATATAGATCACAAGGAAGTAAAAAAAATGGGTTGGGCTTGGAAGAAGTGGAATAATTTCGTATAATAGAATACATACAATTTTAATAATATGATATTATTTCGAATTGTATTTGTATTGGTATGCATGCACGTATACAAATGGGAATTTTGATTCGTTCAGGGCTAGGATGTACTTGAGATCGCGATGAGAAGGGCAGCTGTGCCTCGGGTGCGATGGAGTGAATAGGTGTGCTTGCATCATGAGGAATATGGCAGATAGGCGAGGTGAATGACGCCACACATGGTAGCCTTCGCTGCGAAGAGGTCCGATAGATAAAACTGACAGTTGAGCATTCGAAGTGAGGCTGTGGGTGGCAAAAAATGAAATCGGAGTTTGGATTTTTGGAATGGGAGGAAGGAGAGTTTCTCGGTTCAGCAAACATAGGGGCAGGCGGGGGATGAGCTTACGCAGTGAAGAGATTCGAAAAGGATTGGCTGGAAAATAATCGAACAAGAAATGAAGGTATCTCTCGCTTCACTTCGCGTGCATAACTTCTCTACAGGAGGAAATGATATTCATGTGTGCTCCGAACGTTCCAACGCTAGCTGTCCCTAGTATATTCTTTGTATAATTCGTGAGGATTGGTATTATGCTGATAGCTTTGGTTGGTGGCAATCGAGCTATTTATTTTGAGTTTTATGATGTTGCCTGGTCTGAAGTTACCACCATCCCCTCCCGAAAAACCATCGTCGAAGAAGAACCTTATGCTATCTATAGCATCTCTCAAATTCCCTGATGTCATGTCGTCGTGATTATTGATAGAGCATATTTACATTATGACCATCATTATTTAACGCAAATTTTATGTTTTGAAATATTGAATAGATGAGATTCGCAAGTTGTACTATGCCCCTTCATAAGAATTTTCTCCTTTAAATTTTCTAATATTTTAGAAATTTGGACAAATGTGCCCTGTACTACGGTAAACTCTTTTGTCAACCTTTGATTCTCAATCTGCACTTCAGGGAAGTATGGGTGATTTCTCAAACGGAAGTAATGGTGTGTATCACGTAAAACATTCTTACGTTTTTATTAGTAATTTAGGGGGTGTAAGTTCGTTTATAGCCGCAGCAAACCATACCTTAAGTGCACCACTTGTCGGCGTCAATGTGTTGTCGTAGACGAGATGGCGTAATGAAGAAATTTAGGGAGATGGAGGGTGGTGCGCCAAGTTAAAGGGCAAGTGGGTATGGGAGGATAGCGTTATTTTTTCGCCAAGAAATGGTGTTCCAACCTAAGAGGGGGGAGGCGGCGGGGGAGGGGAAGTGATGGGTTTTTAAGGGAAGAGGTAAAACGCCTGTCGCTACTCGTTAATGATCGTTTAATCAAGTTACGTCTCTTAAGCATCGTTCCCCACCCTCTCTCCCCCATAATACATCCCTAAAAAGACATGCCCCTATGCTTTAGGAAGCCATCTTGGCGTTTTTTTCTTTACACCTTCTTCTCCCAAACCGCCTCCTTCGCGAACCACTCCCGACCCAACCTCCCTCTCTCTCCGTTTGAAAAAAAACGCGAACTCCTTGCCTCTTCTCCCATCTCCCAACACCCTCCCTCTCTAGTCCTCCCCTCTTCCCTCGTGTAATGTTGGTGGGAAAGTGAATAATTCATGAGTGGCGTGGAAATTGGTGGGCGGGGAATCGGGAGAGAGTTTTTTTTTCTAGAAGGGGTGGGAGTCATAAGAGTGATGGAATCGTGATGGAAATGATCCCAGCTGATGACTGAAACCAAGTAGAATCCTAGTCTGACGTCGCCGTTCCGTCTAACAGGGGAGTCTTAGCATTTCGAAGAGCTTTTCTCCCATTACTTCATTTTATCATCTTTTATTTTTTTTAAGTTTTTTTTCCCTCGTCATTTTTTTTCGTCCCATCCCTCGATCTATATATACTTCCATCCCTTTTTAATGTCCATCCCCTCCTTACATACCCCCCGCCGCTCCCTTTTACCCCATTCGGGAGGATTTTCGTGTTAATTGCGCAATCACTCTTTAAAAGGGTCTGGTTTAATTGGGCGGATGTAATAGATGTGACTCTCGCTTGATGAATAGATTGGAATCATTTCGGAGGAATTCTGGCCCCGTTCGTACTCCAAGTCCCGCTCCTTTTCGCATTGTTCCTTCATTGTTTGGAGTGCATTAAAAGAAGCTTTTATTCTTGCTTGATTTTTTTATAGCTGCCTATGTTTGTAGTTCAACCATCCATGCTCGTGTCACCATAATTAAATTGCTTCAGATAAATTGCTCATTTGAACATTCCTTTACTCGTTAAAGAGAAATTCTTTGTGAGACAATGTTCACTGTTGCTCATTAATTATTGCCAATTATTTGACTTAAGTATTTATATTAAATATACTTATATTGAGTAGTCATGCAAAAAGATATTTAATATTCGTCAGCCACCCTGAACATTTTTTTAGCTGGAAAAGCCTTTTGGAAGTTGGGATTTATAGATTTTGGTAGTTAATAATTTACGATCAGTTCGTAATCTGGCGTAAATATATGTATTTATTTTTATCTTGCTGGCATTTGCCTTTCTCTTGAGGAATAAACTATAACAGCATTTATCATAAAACACTTTTTTTAATTGAAAATATTTTAGAACCAGCACCATTTTTTTAAGTGAGAAGGAAAGCAAGCAGTATTGCTACAAAGCTCTCTGCCAAAATTTGAGACTTCAAGACTTGAAGTAGCATGAAATAGAAAAATGCTTTTGCTTAGACAAGAGTACCCCAGGGTATGAGTGAAATTCGTTGCTTGTCTCATAAATCAGACGATAATTACAAAACGATACTTTTATAACGTCGATTGCTTCCAGGTTTTAAGCATCTTGCTGATGTGATCACTCTTATGAGGGAATGCCATGAAAAGACACTGTGAGAGCTTCTCATGTTTTCACTCATTCATTTTGGGCAGAGATTATAAATCGAGATGGTTGCAAGGTTAGCTCTCGCCTTGAAGATCCTTTTCTCACCCCGCAGCTGCAAAACTTTTATATATACGTCTCACTCTCCGAGAGAGGAGGAAAGAGATTCCTTGGGAGTCTCTTCAAATCAATAAATACGGATCCGTTTTCGTTGGTACATCCGTTTCGTCCGAAGCAGGCGAAGAACCAATGGGAGGCAGTCCACGAGGGGAAGAGTGTTCTGGAGTGGGGAAAGGCGAGAAAGAATTGGACAAGAAAGAAAATGGCAGAAGAGAAGCAAAGGAGAGATACAAGAGTGATAAAGGGAGAGGGAGGGGGCTCTCAGGCTTCGCTCCCACCCTGGAACGGAGATATCCTTGTCTTAAAGTTGACCTCCGCTTGCCGCGTCTGTCGCCATACTTCCATACAAGTCATACTTAAATGCAAGTTTTGCGATTTCGGCGACTTTTGCGTAGGGGATTGAGTGTATACTTTTTGCGAATTCACCAGTTAGAACCATTCTTTTCCTCACAATAACTTTGGCGGTCAAAAAGTTACCTAAATGTTGGTGATGGGTAGAATGGCCAAATGAAGTGTCCGTTATTTTCAATATCTGTTTGTCTGCAATGAGACGTGTATAAAAGCATTCATTAATATTTTATGCAATGCAAACTGGTTCTTGGTCATCAGCTGTTTTAAAAAGGAACTTTATGGTTCCCATCACTGCTTTGCGTTTTAATGCCTACTTTCGGTATTGCATTTTTCTTCGGAATCAATCTTTTAGTATTGCAGTTTTACTCTAGTACACTAAATTCACTTTAAAACTCGACGTACCTATGCAGGAATCTAATCACAATATTGCGTAAGTGTATTTTTATGACATGCGTACTTTTGTACTCAACTATATACATCGTCTGTGTGGAGAAAACTAGCATATAGCTGTACTAATAACTTGCCTGATAATTAAAAGTTTTAATAGTTCGTCAGACTACCAAACAACCATAGGCATAGTTAAATACCTTCACCGACATTTACTTGAAAAGAATGCATTTTTCCGTTTCAAATAATCATTTAGTTTCGTCTTGGAATCTTCTCAACCTCTCATTTCCCCCCTTCCAAGTTTCCTCCACAGTTCATTCCTCTGTTTTTGGCGAATAGAAAGCCCATTGGTCCGTGAATCGCTTCAGTCCGCTCGCCCGAGTGAGGAGCGGCAGTGTTCTCCACGGATGCTGGGATAATGACGTCTCCCACCCCTCTCTCCCGCACCCTTCCCGCGCCTCCCCCCCCTTGCACACTCACACACCCTTTAAACCGAGTCGGCACCCCACGGCGCCGGTGCCGATTCTAGGCCGACCAATCGCAGGAGACCCCACCGCGCCTCCCTCCACAGACTCCGGCGTGCCGTGCCCCTCCGATGAATCTCCCCCGTACCTCTTCCAAGTCTCCTCACCTCATACAAACCATCCCCTCCCTTATAAACCCCCCTCGAATCCTCTCCAACCCTAATTTCTCTTCAATTCCCCATCGTCCCCTTCTCCGAATGCAATCGCCGTGATGAGCTCCGTTTGAATTCCTCAAATGGCAAGATTCCTCCTTGTGGGGTCCGGAATTAAGGTCTATCTTTTCCTCCACGGCTCGGTCCACGGATTATTTTGCGTCGCTGATGGCGGAAAGGGTGCCAATTGGAATGCGGAAGTTATTACCCCTAGATTGCTCCGGTGGAGGTATTTTGTAGTAATGCCGAGCAAAATCAAGCGGGTGCATTTTCAAGTGAATCATGATATCAGTTATATTAATCATTATTTTCATTACTTATTAGCTTCGGAAGGTTATTTTGATCACTCGCAATCAATCTCATGCAGTATTAAATTTCTCCTGGTGAATACTATTGATGAATTCCTCTCGGGTTCTCAGCCAGGTTAATTTTGAGTGTGAAATTGCACTTTCAAAGAGTAACTTGAAGATGGGAGACAAGTCGTCTCTCGGAACGTCGGCTTATACGACAGAAATAACGTGGCTGAGAACCCAAGAAGAATTCATTAATCTCAAGCAGTTTTCCTTTATAGTAATTTGGAGCAGCTGATAACGCTCCGAGGTTTCTCTTAGTATTAGCTACAGAGGCATGCTGATCATGAAAATATGAAGTTTTGAAATCAAAAAAGGTTTCAATCGCTTCAAAAGGTTTCGAGGTGAAATCAAAATCATTTTATTACTTAGATTAAATTACTTGAACTAAGGTTGCTTCCATATATGACCTGACCATGACCTGAAAAAAATATCTTCATGGATAATCTCCAACAAAATGGATGTGAATACGGGAAAATGCAAGCAAATTACATTCACGAGAAGGAGAAACACGGAGAATCGGTCATACAGCTTGCTCGGGGAAAATATTTCCAAAGTTAGGGACTTAAAATACTTGGGGGTTAATTTCACATCTAATCTTGATTGGGGAGTGCATATCGATCAGGTGGTAGGGAGATCATTTAAAACCCTGCATTGGGTCATGCGGAATATAAAAGAGAGCAAAAGAGAAACTAAAGAAATGGCCTACAGGACCATGGTTCGTCCTGTACTTGAATATGCAACTTCTGTGTGGGATCCCCACTTTAACAATGAATCTTCTAAGCTTGAAAGAGTTCAGCGAAAGGCAGCCAGGTACACTCTAGGAAAACATGGAAGAGGGGAAAATGTATCAGCAATGCTAGGGAGCTTAGGATGGAAACCTCTAAAAGTGAGAAGAACCATTAATAGGCTATGCGGGGTATACAAAGCATTCACAAAAGAGCAGGGTTGGAAAGAATTAGGTCTAAAGCTGGGCTCACCCTGCTACATAGGAAGGAAAGACCATAAATTTAAAATTCAATTGAAAAAACAGAAAACAGACATTTTGAGAAAATCCTTCCTGCATAGAGGAATTAAAGAGTGGAATGACCTACCTGAAGTGATTTTTAAGATCTTCCCTTCAAATGCCAAAATTTTTAGGAAGAAGTGTGAAGCACTGACCTATTGATTTAGTACATAATGGTTCAAAAAGAGAGTTTGAAGTTGGGTCAATGCTTATTTTTTAGTTGTATTATATTAGAATTAATGTATTTAATGGATTGTTTTAAAATTGTTTTATTGGGATAATGTTAAATTCTTAGTTGTATGTGATTAGAATTTGGGTGTTATTTTTATCATGGATATATATTCTGGTTCTTTTTCTCTGTATTATGTGCTTCCTGATTTTATGTTACCACCCGACATTATGGTCGACTTGTAACAATTTATGTAATAATAATAATATATTTATCAGTAATTGATGAACTTTTTAGCAATCTTAATAAATGTTTTGGTGTGGGGGATGATTAATGCTTATGCCAGCAAGGTTTGGTTAAATTAAACCTTCATTTGTTATGGAGTCGTTTAATGACGAACTGGCATCCAGATTATTATGCGATCGCTCATACATCCCAGACACGGAACCTTAGACTATTTTTGCCTTCTCCACTTGTTCACAGAGCGAAGCTGGCTGGTTTTACTTTTGTTGCTCAAAAAGGTATTTCGTCACTTCACCTTTATCCTCATAATTCTTTGCGAGAAGTCGCACAGGACAACGGTAAATTAAGGCTCATGAGTGGTATTAACCTTTCTCTCGGATACGCTTTTTAACAAGCCCGTGAAGGCTGCGGAACCCCGTCCTAATTTCGCTTTTTTCGGAGGCAGAAATAACAAAAAAAAAGAGCAACGAAATAAATGAAGATTTCCGCCTTCCCTCTTATTCTCGCTAAGTCCCATTAAAAATTTGAGGGCTACCTGTTCTGCTTGGATTATTCGGGCTCGCGTCGCAGGCGGTGACGTCAGAGGTGGGGGGGAGGGGGAGTATCGCGGAGAATGCCGGGAAGGAGGATGGGGGTTGTGTTCGGACGTAGGATGCCAGGCTGGAGGTGACCGTCAGCTCGCTAAATCCCCCAGAATTAAAGCCTTAACTCCCTTTTCTCTCAACAGACGGCGCTCTCGACGAAATTATGCGTCGTCGCGTTTTTTTCCGTGTTTTCCCTGGACCAAATACCTCGGCCAGATTCACGTCTCCGTGTATACTCGTCTGCCCCAACGCGATGGGAGGTATTTCGCGAGCTAAGTCCACGCATAATTTGGAGACGGCGACAATTCATCCCGCGGAATAATTTAACCCCTTTAAATGGAACGGTTAATTCCTCCGAGCGCGTCGTCCGACAACCCTACCCCCTACCGGACATGTAGTTGAGTCCGGGAAATATTCATCTGCATACAACCTCACAAGCCACCCCAATTGGCAAGTGGTGGGGGGTGTTAGGATATCATCCGTGTAAAAAAAAGAAAAGGAGGTAAGCAGAGGAGATATTTGTCTGTTGAGTCTCACCTAAAATTAGTTATAGTTATTTATTTTTTGGTGGAAAGCCAATTGCTTCACCTGCAGGAATCTACTCTTCTTAACGTTTCAACGGCATAGTCTGCCATCGTCTTCTGGGGTACAATTTGGAGCCAAGTTCTGGTCGATATTTATACCCTAGAGTGCCATTCAAGTGGATCCTGATTGGTTGGTTTATGCCGCCAAGAACTTGACTCTATATTATACTCCTTAAGAAGATGGCAGACTTAGCTGTGGAAACTTTGGGATCATGTACCCAAAACAATACCCGGGAAAAACTCAAATTTTACAATGCCAATATCTATCAGCTTGGGTAAGCGCATCTATTATTTTATCATTTCTACCTGACCTAGAAACCTAGTAAAGTTCTAAGACGATCTTCACCAAGCCGCTCTGAAAGATACTTGTTCCTAATAGCTCAAGCAATTTAAGCCTCCATGTCTCTTTCGTATTCCTGTCTAATTTGTGCATATTCTTCCATATATCCCCGCTCAGCTTATAAAGCAGTCTCTCCGACGCCCGACTCGAGTGACAAACCAAGGGAAACCTACCCCTGATCTGTAAACCACGCTTCCAATTTCCCACAGTTGGCAGGGGTTTCTCGACAATCCCACCCGACCCTGGACACAGCCCGGAAAACTCCTCTTTCCTTCGTCATAAGGCATAAATCGGGCCTGGGTCATTTTCTCTCCACCTTTTACCCCGGATTTCAAACCCTCCCCCAGTCCCTCCTTGTTATTAACTGCGGATTACCGAAAGTCGAGCATCCGCGCGGACGCCCTTTTCTCCAGTCCGAGCGGGATTTCTGATCCGGGAGGGAGCGCGCTAGGCTTTCTCTTGTCATGTGGGCTGAAATGTAGGGAGGAGGAATATTAAGGGGGTGTTGGATTTTTATCGGGGGAATGCGTGTAGGGTCGTGTGCTGAAGATTATGGAGGGAGGTTGCAGATTCGTGAGGTACCATGGTGTGGCAAATATCGCGTTTAGGTTGGTAAAAAGAAGCCGCAACCGCTTATTTCATCCGGAAAATTAAATTTAAGATAATACAATTTGTGTACTGAAGGAAGATTGGAAACAACTTATTTCTGCACGTAAATTTAGGTTTAAAAAATACGATTGGTGTACTCCATTCCTTAATTCATTCCCAACTGATATTATTTCATTAACCAACGTTCCCCTGACTTGCCCCCATTGTATAATATGTCTTCCCCGATGGATAGTTTTCTTCAAAATACTCCTCCATTATCATTCTCTTTACTGAGTGTCTCAAGAAGATTTGAAAACCCCACATTTTCTTTGTTACATGATTTTCTGCAGACTTTTATGTCATCATTCTCTTCTGAATAAGTACCTTTAATGAGTTAGTAGATTACCCTCCTTCTCGGGTGTTAGAATGGCTAATTCTCATGATTCAGTTTAAATTATTGTCTTTTAGACAATTTCGTGTTTTGAATATAGAGTGCGAAAAATGACTATTCAATGAATTAACGTCATGTAAATGGCTTCCAAACTTAATTTATAAAGGGAGCCTTCAATTCGGAGTGGTTTTTAAAATGCCTATTTCATAATAAGAGGAAATTTTATTTATTTCCCAGCTATGATTTTTTTTTCAATAACTATCATAATACAGATCATTGTGATCTTACTATTCACATTGACTATCGAGTCGAGGGTATCGAAGTGCTTAAATCTTTTGGTAGGTACTAACACTTAATTTTTCGTGCACTCAATGCATAAAATGTTTCCAATATCCGTCACTTAAAATCATATTTTCCCCAATGTATTGCATTGATATGTGTTTGATGAATGAGTACCCATTCTCTGCTTATGTCTTAATTCCTCGATTTCCTCCATTTGAGATTTCATCACCTTCGTTGTGGAATTACTTATATATTGAAATGGTTACTTTCTTCACGTTTGGGTTGAGGTTCAGTCCGTCGCTGAAATTATTTCCTCACCGCAATATCGGGTGCGGTATGGATTTGAATTTAATCGAGTAAATTGCAGCGCGCCGTGGCATTGGAAATCCGGCCGGGCCGTGGGGAGAGAAGTTGGGAGACAGCTCGTCGCCCTTGCGCAATTAGTCCATTCGATCTGCTTGCTTGGTGAACCGCAGAAACTCCACACAAGATAGCGCGGTCGGGATTCAGGACTCCCAATTTATAATGCGCCCCGTTACAAGACCACCGTCGACTACATGCTGCAGGAATCCCTGTGCAAGCGGAACAGCTTAGTCAGCTGCACACGCTCGCTGTTTTATCGGAGACTTGTCCGTTCGTCATTTGTGGATTACGGGACGCTCTTTGGATACGCTTTGATGGAGCAGCCGGTGGAGGAATGCGAATTTGAGGGAAACGTGATGAGTGCGCAAGAATGGAAGTTTTTTGAACCAAAGCGACCCGAAACCAAACGGTAACTTGTTCCGCACCTTCAACAAGAGGTGATTTTCGTTTCCAAACTAACTATCATGTACGAACACGCAGGTAAGCCAAGAAATTATTTATATTTTTCGTGATAGAGAATTCCATAAAACAATAACATGTTCCGCTTGTAGTTGGTCAAAAAATTCAAATGCTCCTTCATTTGTATTTACTCCATGTTTTATGGTTTTATGCCAATATTGTTAGTTTCACTTTAATTTTATTCAATCTCCATTTTATTTCTGGAAGAGGAGAGAAATTTCGTAGTGTAAGGTACTCATATAGTTTCTTGCGTGCGAACGGTTACTTCGGACGCCTATAGTAAACACTGCCAAACACACATCCCCAATAAAACAAATTGTGGTATGGCTCAAGGGTATTCTTAAATTGTTATTTTTCTGTGTAGAAATTACAGTAGGGACTAATTAAAGATTGTGCCGAAGTTGTCAGGCCTTAATAGGGGAAGCAACTTCGCAATCTTAGCCAGCAACGATTTTAAATATCGGGAAAACCGTTAAGGAATTCATCTATTTATTTATTTATTCATTTATTTAGTTAATCCAAAAACAGCACGAGGCCTGAAGAAACAATTTTATAATATTAAGCAACGTAACCAACAATAACAAAAAATATTCAACAGTATTTACAAATAAATAACAAAGAATAGTCATCGAGTGGTGCGAGGAATAGGGGGAAAATTACGCTAGTGAGGGTGCAAGTTCTCTGTAGCAAATATAATAAATCTAGCATTTCAGCGGAGTAGTTGAGGGTACTTCCTGTTTGGTGCTCTCTTTGCATGGAGGAAAAGTGCGCACGAGAACATTACGTAGGAGTGTAGGGTTGTGGGTGGTATGGTTTCGTCGTGTATATGTGGTTGGGTGGGCATTGGGAAAGTTTGTCCGCGGAAGGAGAGATTTTTTGGTGAGGGGGCGGGGAAGAGAGCTTTGGCGTTCGGGAAAAGGGGGACTTTTGGGGGGGGGGGTCCTGGATTGACGGCGGAGGAGAGAGAAATGAGTTGTGGGGAGGTGGAGCGGTCCCGGAATATCCTCGGCCCAGCCATATAAGCCGCTTTGGTTCGTTCCAGATTGTTAGTGAGATTGTTCGGGGCTCATGTGTGACTTCCCCCCCCCCCCCGCCTCTCCTCCCCCCCTTACGACCGAAGTGATTGGAGGAGTCCGTCGACGTTAGAAGCGGAGGAGCCGCGGTGTACATGGGGTAGTATGTGGGTGCAGGGAGGAGGCTCTGTCTATCTGTGCCTTCGTATCGATGTTCACGGTAGAGGATGAAGGAAAAGGGAAGAAGTGGTTGAAAGAAATGGTCGGAAAGAGAAGGAAAATGTCATATCTTTCGGACCTTTCGGGATTTTTATCGAATTTTCTCGTTGTTTTCCTTGATACTGCAAAACTCGGTCCACTGTTTGTAGGCAAACTTATCTCTTCAAAACTTTTATAGTATCAGTGCAGAAGTGGAAGTGCCATATTTCAAAAAGCTTCCATCAATATACTAATCTAAAATAAGTAGGGTGTAAAATAAGAGCGTAACCAGGATCAAAACTAGAGGGGAGGCAAGCCGTGGTCGTTGAAGTTGTTACAAGAAAAGCTTGTGAAACCAAAATTTCAAGAAAAATATAACTGCGCTTTTTTAGTTTTTAATATTATATCCTCAAAAAAATATTTTTATTTTTATTACGTTTTTTATTCTAATATCACTTTTCTTGGATTTAAAGAAAATTTGGTAAAAAATATCGTTTTGAACTAAATTTACTTTTGATTCAAAGGTGGGGGGGAGCTTCCACCTCCTACCTCCCGATATGCACGCACATTGGGTGTCGCTGAGTTTTCCGGTGCGGACTGATGACGATTTTAGTAGTATCCCCTAGCATTTGGTTGAGATATTTTGTCTATGCAAGGAGGACACTTAATTCAGAGATGTTTGTTCTTCTTTATCGTAATTTTCTTCTAATTTTCCAACTAATGATTTATGTATCCACGCTTATACGCTGACGACACCTAAAATCGACGAAAATCTTCACGAAACTATAAAATATACCGTAAATTGTTTGATTTAAACAAGTCCGCAAAGAATTGGAGGAGTTAATCGTGGATTTAAATTGTGTTCTACCTTGGGAGGGCTTTCGCAAACGGGAACAGTGGTCGATAAAGGGGAGAAGGCGGTAAAAATGGACTGGAGTCTCAGTAAATGAGTTTTTCAACCGTGCCTTACTGCATGGGGGCGTGATCTTGTAGGAAGTACCAGGATCAAGGACTTTGTCACGTTCTTCCGACCTTACCCCTGTTCATTGGTTCCTTTCTCCTCCAACTCCTTCCACCAACCTCCGTTCTTTCTCTCCCTGCTCCGTCTCTTTCTCACTCCGTACACAAATGCACGGGGAATGGGGTCCTCATTTGAAGGGATTATTCCGAAAGCCCTGCCCGCGTTCGAAGCCCTCATCGCCCGGGACGGTGGTGTGGGAGGGTCCCCGGTCCCTTCCCCTCCCAACCCTGCTCGTGATTTCGCGATTCTCTCCATTGCGGGACGGAAATCTCTTCTTTCGCATCAGAAAACGGATGTGTTGAGGGAGTGTCCCCCGCCAATGGTAGCACCTGCTCGAGTGCGCGTTTTTCGACGCTGTAATTCCGTCGTTATTTTTGGATGAACCCACCCGTTGGGCTTGCAGCAAAAATAACGAGGCAACTTTCTGTTGAAACGTTGAGAATAACCGACAATCTCTGAAGTATGTGCTGGTTAAAAAATTGTTGAAATTATTTTCAAGCTGTTCTGCGTACTTAGTCTTCAGGGTGATTTTAACGATCCGAATGATTACGATAAATGCAATTCCTCAGTCAAATTATGTCAAAGACTATTTTGGCATAAAATTCCCTAAGCCATTACACTCATCTTATGTTAGAAGCATAGCATTTTTTCATTCTAAGCCTCATATAAAGTTTTTTTATGCCCAAGTACAGTGCCACGAAATCGTAGGAAATTGCCAGAAAAACTTTTCTTGAAATAAGACAGTTAAAATATCACAGAACATGGAGTAAGTTTTGGTTTAAATTTTTAATTCAAGCAGTAGTGCTATCGCATTTTTAGAGCGAGACAACAAGTACTTTTTCTGTTGATGGTTTCATTATAATTATTGATATTCCTAATGCTCTTTATGTAAATTTTACTTGTAAAAGTTTTTTATTCGATGGTTAAATTTGTGGATGCATATATTTTGATTTATATAAAAAAAACATTTGAATTCTCTCAAGTTCTAAAGCTAGACACTAGAATTCATTCCTTATCCATCGATCATTTCTTGGGTCTAATGAATATAATTTTTTTCCCTCTATCAGTACCTAGTATTAGTTTTTTCAACGTGTAATTAAACATTTCGAGTTTTGTGTTGTGTTCTTTCAGCCTTTGTGAATCGGAGAAATTCATAGATGTGCGTATTTATCACTATCGAATTGACTAGTTCATTTTTATCTCTGGAGGAATCTTCTTTTTTTCGACGAAATGGCTTTCAGCGCTCGCAAAATTCCCCAAGGGAACTTCTTTCGTGTCTTGTTTAACGCATCCAGATTTCATTCTCGGAGAAATATGCCCGTTTAACCTGACGTCCTCTATCGGCAGGAATTGATTCGAAGTAAAAGAACGCGTGCGGCCCATCGCTTTTCGACTGTTCGTTGTTTTCCTCCACGGAGGTGATACGAGAGCGGCGAAATGCGGCCGAACCCACGTCCTATAATCAATAAGCTCGGGACGAATGTGCTCTGCGATCGAATATGATAGTTGATTGGTGGGCCGTTCGGACGCGGTGATGGTCGTGAATATTCATCAAGTTTATAGTCCCCCTCCGTTTCATTGTATGTCACTTTCCGATGGTAATTTTGAGGCCCCGTTCCCTAACCGCCCCGGGGCAGATTGTGTTCTTTCTCCATTTTCTTTCGCTCTCCAACTTTCCGCAAAAAAATAAAAAAACAAGCATCAGATACTGAACCATACGGAAGCTGCATTTTTAGCATACGTTCAAACCGATCGCTGTTTTCAAGTTAGCCAAATTTTGTCGTTCCGTTGGAGCGCAATAATTCATTATGTAAAATTGTGGTTTTGTTTTTCTCCTGAACCGCATCCCACATTTTTCATTCATATTTCACACCTGAGTTTGATTTCAAATAATGGGGAAGAAAAATAATCCTCATCATACTGTATCCAACCCTATACTTTCCTTAAATCCTCCATTTCAACTTAGGGTATACTTAACCGTGATCGTTTGCAATATCAATGCTAGCGATGCAAAGCTTTAAATTTTGAGTATTGGTATTCAAGTATCTTGATGCTGCATGCCATAGGCTGCAGTTTCCAAAGTATTTTTTCTACGTGATGGATTAAAACAGATTAAATTTTTTGTCTTTTAAGTTTAGCAACTATACAGGAATCAAGGATCTCTTGAGCCTTGTTTTCCAAAACAAGATGGCTCTAGCTGAATCACTCTCCAAGAAGAAAAAGTATATTTTATTTTTATTTATAGTTCGATACCATCAATAAGTTGACACTTACTATCTATACTTCTCTTACCGAAACTCCGTATTTTCTATCCCTCGAATTTCTAAACCTTTGTGAACTTTCTCTAAATTTTCCCATTGTCAATTTTCTTTTTTTATCCTCTGTAGCTATTTTTTTGAGGATTTAAGTCCATTGGTATCTTTCCCATTCATCCTCATTCAGTGCGTGATTCGAGTGAATATGCTGTCATAAGTTTGGTGGTGCATGTTTCCCCTTGCAGGTCATGTGTTGAGCTGGTGTTTATCACTTCTACAACTCGCTTATCTCCAATCCGTCTGGGCCCGTGTCCCGCTCGGCAATCCATTGGACTGAAATCATGCCCAGCCACGAAACTCACCGTTCTGTCCGCTTTATCATTTGTCTGGGGGGCGATCTTTTCTATTGCCTAGCGGGATTATACTCAGATATTTACAGTATGGCGCTATTGACGAACAAAATATACTGAAAATATTTTATGCTTTGAGACACTTAAAATTGGAGTATTACTGGAGTATTGTGGGCCTACGAGTTCTAAGGGAGCACAAGTCCGCACGTGTTTAAATCAGTATCTCATTTAGATATGGTATCTTTTGAGAATATATGTATCCCTTAATTTGTTGTCTAATTGTCCAAATGAACTGCGGACTTTATGAGAAACGAAACTTGCCGCTATGCAATTTAAGCACCGTTGTCCACGAACTTTTTCAGCAATGTGTTCTTATCTCTTTCTTTCGTACCCTATGAATGTATTTGTATGTTTGAGCTTATGGCGTCGTGTGAATGATTTAAGTAGTGTCCTTGAATACTCGAATAAAACACTACTAAACCAATCATCTTCATTCTTATGATTCATAAAGCGACTTCTCCTTAGTGAGCAACTTTGATAATTGGATATTAAATTACCGCGATTATTTATGAAGCTATTTTACCACCTTGTAATGTATCCATGCATGAAATTTGGTGGTGGTAAACGGGGAATTTTATTTTTGGGCAAAATAGTCATGTCACTCAGAAGTGCTTAGTATAATCGCACTTAAAAAGAGGTCTAATCTTTCGTTTGATTTTTTTCTCATAGACCTCTCCTTTCGAGGATGCATGGGTACCTCACCTTTCTCTCACTTTGCGTCCAGCTATCGAGCACCCATCTGAGGTCCCAAATATCCCCATCCCTGTCCTCACCACCAGCATCTCGTGCCACCCTACGCTGGGCTTATCTCAGTCCCTCATCTGGAGTACACGGTAAGTCGAAGAGAGAGCAGCCATCTCTTTGTTCGCTGTTGGGTGGTCGCTCAGGGGAATTCCAAGGATTCCTTCCTACTATTCCAAACCATATCTCCTGAATTTTATCCTACCTGTTTTTCCCTTCGTTTCCACCTACTGCTAGATTCATTTATCCATTGTTACATGTCCCTGTTACGCGCCCATTTGTCAAACTCCTTCAGTTGCTACGGCTCTCATGTAATATTTTAATGTTGATGACGGCCGACATTCGTCTCGGTCCTTAGAATTTCTCTTTGTCTGTGGTAATGGGTTAGCAGCTTTGATCGATCGTAAATATTTGGTCAGTTCTCTATATTTTTTAATTTGGCATCTGATTGGTTCCTATAGGTGTTGGTTAGTTAGTGATTTTCCTTTTTTTATCAAGTTATGAAAGCTTGAGCTTTGTATCGATTTCCCAGCTAAATGAGCGTTAGAGTCTGGAGTGAATTGGCCATTTCAAGTGTTCCATGCTATATCAATGTTGTATCCCACCTAAAATCGCCTCTGTTGAACTCAGGAAGAGGACCGAGGAGTTGGAAGCACCCACCTATGCCAGTGAACGTGGTATATCGCGTCGGTGAAACACTTTGTGGTTCCTTTAATAGCGGCCACCGATCCCCACAATGGTGGGGCTGAGATGAAACTTTTGGACCGCATTGGGGAAATGTTTTCTCGAGGCATCCCGGTGTGTTTAGCTGCGCGCCGATCCAAACAAACCGTCGCCCAGTTTTCATGTCGAATAGTCACATGTTTGAAAGCAAAGTGGGAAAGGAGAGAGGGAGGTGGGATGAGGAAGTGGTGATTTTTGGGAAGAGGTTATTTCCGAACCCGGAGGTCATTGACGCTTGGTGTAAGCTCTTTAAGCCACTCCCGTCCGTGTCTGCCTCAAAAGTTTCGAGTCAACCGTCTGGACACGTCGGGGGAGAAAAAAACATTAACCCTTGCATCGCCGTATTTCATTCTCTTCGCCCGGGTCCTTAGCGGGGCCTTAATGGTGCTTGAATCTGCGACTCTGTCCACCACCCACGTCTCCGATCGCACCTTCCTTACTTCCTACCCGTTTGCCCCCTTCACCTCCCGCTATATTCTCTGTCCCCACCTGGGCGGTAATAGCCCGACAAGGAGTGGCTGCCGAGAACATCGCCGGTGTGCCCGCACGCACCTATACCTGAATTCCTCACACTGGCAACGCACTGGGCAAAACTGCTCCGAGGATTTAATTAAATTGATCACTTATTACTTTAATCACAATTATTTTTCATTATGGTATGTTATAACAAATTATTGTCTGATTTTTCCCTGCCTTTTAATTTTTATTATTTATTTTATATTATTGATTATCACTCTATGTTCTCATTATGCACTCAGTGTTACCTTACTTGGATTGAATAATTTTGCTTCTTATTGCGAAGGGAATTGAGCCTGGTATATTTTTATCGTTTGAGCTGGAATTGCTATATGTATTAGTATTTGCTCTTATGGAAAAAATCACAGAAGATAAATACTCTTCGTTCTATCGAAATTTAGCCGACTTTCTCGGGTTTTATTGCGTGATTTGCCAGGATTCGCGACTCCTGCCGACGCTGGCTGATAATTCAGGCGATAAGAACCGCGAATGATAACTTCATTATATACAGTGGAGGAACGCGGAAATCAAAATAAATATGGCTGCAACGGTCCATAACCATCAATTCAGTCTCTAATGTTAAAGGTAGTAAACTAGTAACATCACTGGAGCTATTAAAGAGAAAAGTGTAGTGATATTTTTACTGTGCTACTATGCTTATGTATAATTCACCTGTTTTATAATCAACATGGTAATTGGTGAGCTTTTATAGAGCCTTACCTTTATGTAGCCTGTAGGTAGTCATGGTGGTTTTAAAAATGAAACTATTTATCGGTGCATATTTTTTTATTTTATCGATCTTTTCCGCGATAATTTCCTGCTAGCAAGAGCTCGTTCGTCTATGCTTACCCTCTAGTGGACCTCATCCGATACTAGTCTCAACCTATCCATGTCGCTGAAATAATTTTCAAGTATTTTTATCTAGATCTCTGACAACATCTCTTCGTTGGCGTGCATTTCTAAAATTTTCATTTACTTATCAGTTATCGCATATCCATCTAGTTTTTCTCCAGTTGAATTATTTCATTTCTCGCCCTTCTGTAACCATTGATATTTCAGTGGGCATTGCATGGTTGCTGATCCTAAAAAAACAGAGGTTTGTTATACTCAAGAATATAAACTGATATACTGTTATTTATACCTGTATATCTGACTCTGCCCAATCATAATCGAGATTGGTTATCTCTTCAACACGATCTTTCCAAAGAAATTCGGGTTAAGATAAAGAATGAAATGTCCATCAGTATTTTTTTCGATACACGCCGCGTATTATAATGTCTCTTTAAATCGAAAACTTCGTGAGAGTTATTCGAGGCAGGCAAGGACTCGCTCCACGCAGTTTGAGTTGATACTGTCGCATGTCCGTGCCTAATCAGCTAAGTTTCAGGGACTACTCTTTTCAAACTTGTTCTTGCCATATGCCGGCCATAAATTCCCCTGTGTTTTTTTTTCTATTCAGTGTAGTAATTTAAAGTATTCGTATTTTTAACCGTTCTTTTTATAGGTCTATTGAATTTTTATGGATGTTTTCTGTTTCGTTCACGAGGGCATTTATAAATCCAGTAATAACGGAAGAACCTTAAATTTTCTCTTTGAAATTCTTTCATCGTATCCTCATGAGCGTTTTGCCCGTTGTTATGCATCTCGAATGTTTGTCCATTTGCGCAGCTTCGAAGTAGGTCCTATTTTCTTTTGACAATCTCTAGTTTTTCTAACTAACTTTTGATGAGCATGCAGCTGCCACCGCATACAGCACGGATGCTCTGATAAATACAGTTTTCTTTTTTTATACGTCAGGAGTGGACCTGTTGAGTATTAGTCTTGAGACCTTGCTTCCCATAGCAAATCCTTTTATTTTCATGTTTTTCACATGGTCCATACTTAAGTTAATGCTTAAAATCATCTCTTAGTTCTGTACTCTTTATCTATCGCCATCTACATAATAACCTGCGAGCCACCTCTAGGGTGTTTGGCAGGGGTGATCAATCATTAGCATGCAACAGGATTCCCTAATGCTCACCGTACGGTCGTAAAATGTTACGCATACTAACACATTATACCTCCAAATTCTTGCAAAGGAAAAGCTTGCCAACTACTCATGAAGGTAATTCGTCTATGAAGCTTGAACATGCAAAAAATGCTGTTGGAAATTCTAGGAAAAAAAATATACTACTTTTGCGTACCGTTCCCGGTCAATAGGCTGCTGTCCTATTCCCACACATCAGCCCATCGTTAATGACACCCGTGGGTGATAAAGCAACTTACTTGAAATTCATGCATTGTCCGCATATATATTTGTGTCTTGTGTGTGCATGAGTTTGCGCGGAAGAGTACTTAATGTCCCGGGCGCCGTAAGAGCCGATGGAAACGGTGGGAGTGATGGTTCATGAGAGGGTAGACTGGCGAGATGGGTTTGAGGAGAGTCAGCCGTGCCTGAGACCCGTCGGAGATATGAAATACAAAATAAGAAGAAGAAGAAGGCGGTGGAGGCAAACTGGCCTGACCAGTACGAGGGCTAGGAGGGGGATGGGAGGCGGGTGGCTATAGGGGTCGGATTGGGGGGGGAGAGGGGCGGTGGACATCGGCTTCAAACTATGGGGGTGCGGGGGAGGTGGTTTTTAGGGGGTGGGCTTGTGTGGCGGGGTTTGGCTGGGGTTGGGCCGGCCGTGGATAAGGAGGGAAGGAAACTATTGTGCTAGGCTAACGATGCGTCCCACAGAATCTCTCCTCTTCATATCCATCATGCCTCCCCCGCCTTCTCCGTCGAGTTATCGCCTCCTCCTTTCCACTCCACATTCATCCTCCTCCTCAATCCTTACTTCCACGATGCCCTCTCGCATTTGAGCCGGCTCTCCTTTTTTTTCAGGAGTTTGGTTCGAGAAACAAAATTGTATGCTGTTTGAACGAATTTCAAAATATGCCCTTCATATTGGACTGCATCGAATTATGGCCGCAAAAATAGTCTTCTCATTCTATATTTTCGGAAACTTTCATTCGAAAAATCTTATTTTATATTATATTTTTGTGACGATACTTATCCTTATTAATTCAAGGAAAATATATATGCCGTTTTGACATAAAAAAACTCGTATGTTATGTTCTTTATACTCTAAGAATCTTGGAAAAAGTAAAACTTGGGCAAATAGGTAGGATAAAGACTTGTGAGTTTCGCACGTGTAGGACTAGTTAACCAGTTTTTTTCTCTTTGCGGCGTAGCGCTTTGGGGATTTTTTTTCTTGGGGATGTCTAAGGGCTTCACTTGGATTTGAATCTGGGACCCTCCAATCAGGGGCAAATAAAAGATACCCACTAGTCTATCTTGCTCTCATAATTATGAAATAGATGGAAATAAATGTTGATTAATATGCCTGTGGTATCATTTAAAACTATTAATTCCTCCACTCCCACAATATTCGCTCGGGTTTTTCTTTGTATCTTTTGGAATTGCAATCGTCAATGACGCCACTCTGGGTATTATTAATTGGGCACAGAGCGGCATCTGTTCCTCATCTTCGATTCGGAGTTTTCAGCGTTTCCACCGCTATCCACGATACCTTTGTCCTTCGTTTTCCTCCTCCCGTTCAGCTTCGCGGGTGCGTGGAAAATTTCGCCGCGCAATCGGACGGTGACATCAATTCCTGGTCGTTCGGATTTGGCTGCCGTCGGAAAACTGAGTAATTGCCTTCATTGGACTAACGAACCTGCACTGGAAAGGTCCGGCGTATTCATGTCGCGTACGGCTCGGATGTTTCTTTTTTTCATTCCTGCCTTCCGTTCCAGTCATGAGAGCGTATTCCTCTCTTTATTCTCCACCTGCATTGCTTGCTCTAGAAGAATTTTTCAACCTCATCCCTCTCTCTCGCCGAAGACTAATCATGAAGCGAAACGCCGTGATGAATGCATTTTTAAGCGGTGTGTGTTGTAAATGATCGTTCACCCCAACTGTAAAACGTTCGATTTCTGCTTATGTCTTTATTTCTCTTCAGTCTTGTTAACGTATCCGTCGCGGGAATACCTTTTCAAATGGACATGAGCTAATTTTAATAAATATATCCGTCTAAATCAGCCGCCTTGTTCAGTCGTCGAAATTCACCTCATATCGTTGTTAATATCATGAGCAAGCTCTAATATCCCACGCAAAGACTTAATTGAGGGATACTTCGAAATATAATTGCATATCAAGGATTAATTTGTTGTTTCTTTTTCCTAATAAAATATTTCCTGGATTCATTTTGCGTGATTTTATTTAGCATATTTTGAGTTAAAAGTGGTGATGGCCTCCACGGGATAGTGTAGTGGGTGCAGCTATGTTTCTGGGTTATCTGGGTTAGTTTATTGACGATACTTTCGCCAGCGTTGCAGCAGGCGTCGTCAAACCGGCGAAACTGTCGCCACGAAGATGAATCGACGCGGTGGACAACCCGGAGACCTAGCTGCAGTGCTTGTATTAAAAATGTTCAATACTTGGTTTTAAGATGCGGGGATGCATTTTTGGGCACAGATTTTAAGAAAAGGAAGGATTTTTTCGTAAGAGGAACTTTGAGGAATTATTTGATAAAAAATATTAACCACTTTTATCACATTTAATGAAGATATTTGTTTACCTTTAGACAGAATAAATGCTTTGAGTTGCATCCCAGCATTCTTGCTGACCTCTAGTGATGGGACTATTCACTTTATGGCATAGGGTTGAGAGCTTATTACTGTCGTCGTATTGAAGTAATCGTTTATTCCCTCGTACCGAAAGTACAGTTACGTCGTTCAATTCTCACGCCGCGTCAAACAATTCCCCGAAGCACGCCGCGTTCGCCATCTGGTGGTTGAGATGTAACCCGAAGAATCCACGCGCGGGGCAATACTTAAAAGAGTGGTCTCGGGGACTCATAGTCTCCATTTAGAAATCCATTCCCGTGTTTCCCTTTATAGAGTAACTGGAGCTTCCCACGAAAGGAATTTACACGTCCCAGGCATGGAAGGACGTCCTCACAGCCGCGGAGACTCGGCAAATGCGTGAGAGATAGGGGGAATAGATGAGAATATATAGAGTGAGACCGGCGAGGGTAGATTATCGTGTCCGTTTGGACTCTGGCATTTCTTTTGCGTTGACTTTACTGGTATCTCGGAAATTTTCAATGGGATAAATTTTGATTGACGTGTTTTGCAAGGTCCGCGGAAGATGATCAGATCCGCTATGATTCCCTTACGGTAGAGTTGTGGAATTAATCGATGGGGATGATATTGATGATGATTGCAAAACAATAATTGTTGAGGGAATACCACTTTTTCCCTCAAAAAGGTTTATACTCTTCCCGAGAGTCGAAGCTGTCTCCATGCCTTGTTCTCGAGTCGTTCGTTTGATTTCCGTCTTGGAGGCGTCTGACATGTTTGCCGGAGCTGAAGTTTACCTTCATTCCTCTTGTCTCCACTGTAACTCGAAGGTCTTGAGTGGTGTATGTGATTGGAATGATTGGGAAGCTAAAAGCGGTCGTTTCGATTAAGACGTCTTGATTCGATCCCAATTGATCTGTCCTAATTTCGATTCAGTGGGAAATGCGGTTTGGCCGTGATCGTGTTAGGCGAGACTGCTGTTTACGTGCGGGTTTAAAAGTTTATTAACCGTGAAGTATGTACTCTTGATGATTAAAAATATAAGTACGCTTTCAAAAAAGTATTTTAATCTCACTATTAAGGCGCATATTTGTACAGCCATTATTGTCATCGAACTTAAACTGCCTTTAGCATAATCGTATGGGTACACGAAATATTTTACACGAAACAAGCAGCATTATTATTCTTACATTTATGTTTTAACCCGTCGTAAATTACAATAAAAATTATTGAATTGAACATTTTTAAAGCACGATGAATATATATTCTTATCGAATCGTAGTTATTTATTGGATGATAAATGTAATTTCTACATGTTTTTGCGTAAAAGGAGTAGACAAAAACTAAGAAAGAATTACTTAGTTTAGAATAAAATTTGTGGGCTGTTTTTTAATGTAAAATTAAATATACAAGTTGACTCAACAAAGGTACATGAGCGTCTACAACAATTTGCACTTCCTGGTCACTACCAGCAGAAAGCAAAATACAAGTGAAAAGTTTGCTTTAGCCAATGGTAGGCAGGCAAGCGCAATATAAACATCAAACATCTTGGCGCCAACACTACCTTTTTTTTGTTTTTGGCATTTATATCACAAGTATCGCTTTATCAGTTGATTTTCCTCATTTCCTTATTTTTCGGGCATTGGAGGCAAAAAAAATTGAAGGATTTGGTGTACCGTCGTTGTGAATCTGAAATCTGGGGACAGAAGGGTTGTCGGATTTGAATCCCTTTTTCTATGGAAATGGATAGCCTCTCCGTGACTGATAACCATGACTCAAGTCTACACGTCATGGCGTGTTAATGTGGTTCTCCGTTTCTTTCGCATTTACTGCTATCTTCTTTTAAGATCGCGGAGATCTTGTGACACCCGTGCGCGTGTTTGAGTTAACCAAAAGAAATGCCTGCGCTTCTCAAGGACTGGAATGACGAGGAGAGGGATAGAGTAAATAGCTTTTTTTCATTTAATATCTCGAGTAATCTGTCAAGTTCCATTATTGACTTAGTTAAATAATAAAAGTGTCTTTTTGTGGATACGTGAATTTTCGAATGGAAACCATAATTATAATGCTGAACAAACTACGTATTTAAACCGTTTATAATTCAAGTTAGCATCCTTCCTGATCAAAATTCCATCTCTCGTATGAAATGAAACTGCTTCGCAACATTTATTTCTACTCTTTTGGATAAAAATTTATTTGATGTGAGTAAATGCTAGACATGCCATCATGCTAGAAAACTCAGCGTCACACTGAAATCACTGGGATATAAAATCATTAGCCAACACTTTTAATTGATTATCTACTTTTTGGATGCATGCGTGTGCAAATCTAGTTTGGCCAAGCGGTATGAACGTATGACTTTTGATTCAACTATCTCGTCGGGGCGATAAAAATCGCGAGTATACAAAAAAAGGGAAGATCCGCTGAGGTGTGCTGATAAAATTAAATGTTGCTTTATTTCGGCGCACCTCGCATCACCAACCACCGTGGCGTATAAGTAATTTAAAACCCTCCCCCACCCGGACACCACGCTAAACACGGAATAATATGCGCGACTGGCGACAAGCTTTCATGTAAATTTGATGGTGCGAACGCTTACCATGACGCCCATCCATATTTTCCTCGCCTCCCGCTTATGAATTCCGTTAAATTCGTCCATGGTTTATGCAGCGCTCCCCCAACCCCTCCCGCTATTCATTCTACTTCCCGCCGCTCTCCTCTCTCGGCCTTTCAACAGCGCTAAACTGGTCGCTGCATCCGCGGTTCCGACACCCGCCCCGTCCGGCAAACTCACCCGCCCTCAATGCAATGCCTCCCGATTCATATACCCAACCCCTCTTCGGTGTCCTCAAATCGATGACGCGATGCGGTCCCACCAACTTCAACCCGGCCGCAAAAAGAGCTTGCCCGCCAAAAGTGCGTTGTCACGTTTTCGGAAGTTGTCAGCGGGGTGCCGCGCGTCACTCATTATTCCTGCCGCTCCCTTCCTGCATCCACTTCCCCTTCTCTCCCTCCCTTTCTCTCTACCCTTCCCAGTCCATTCCTCCTCTTCCTCGTCTTTGTCTCGCGGTGTACCACCTCCACTCATACTCTCCGGCTTAACCCTACTAACTAGCCGACATACCAGATCCCCAATTTATTTAGTTAATTTCTTAATACTACTGATATTTTTTCAAAACTATCGTGCATTTTTGACAGTTTAAATTGTTTTCCACGGTTGTAGATTAATATATTTTGATATTTTCAATATTTCATTTTTTTTCATTTTTTTAGAAAAACCTTGCATTTTTGTGAAAACTTAAAATCATATTTAATTTTCTCTTCATTCAGGCCCTGGGGACTCATAATTCAATTTTTATAACAAAATGCAAAATAAAGTAATATACACCAATTCACTTCACAATAATAGTTATTTCAATGCAAAAAAAAACGAGGTATCTTTAACGCAACTAGTGGCGCGGGAACATATCGAATTCCCCGATCACTTTGCACAATGTTTACACTTCACAAGGGTGAGATAGACTGACAAAAACCAGTTTGATGGGAGGGGGTGGGAGGGGGTGGACTTGAAGCTACTAAGTAGCTAAGCGATGTTGCCAAATCCAGTAGATAGTAGTTAATCTTTTTCGTCATCAATGCACAGCCCTGGCGAAAGCTATATCGTTGGAAGTGAGTTTTAGGAGAGTCGATACTGTAAGTTGGCTTTACAGCCATATTTCGCCTTCTTTCGTCTATAACTACTCTTAAACCCCGAAACTTTCAGGCTATACCATAAACACTCACCACCATTTCAGCTGAGGAATTGAATTTTTTCAAATGAGACATTGCTCAATTGTCACTTACTTTATTGACTCACGACGCACTGTATTCTTTACTTCAGATCTATCTAGTGCACTTGAGTTTCACCAAGTTGAACTTTCAGTGAATAATTGATGGGGTATATCGTGATTGCTCTACAGTAATACCAAAAAAATATGTATTGAGGAAAATATAACTATCATTATTAATTAATGCGTGCTTTTATGCCTTTTGAACCTTATTTTATAGTTTTTTCTATAGAATGAAGCTGAAATATATTTGCATCTGTGTAGAATTTTTCTTGTTTGTGCATCTTGAGTCCGTTGGCAAACTGAAGGATTTGGTTTTAGGAATGCTTTTTCTGTGCCGTCGAAAGTTCTTTGCGCGGTATTTACTATGATTAGATCTTTTAAAAAATCGTTGTGGGTTGGTAATGCCCTGCAGGTTTTTATTTCACTGTTAAATTTGATTGCTGCTTGGAAATTTTTGCATGACGCAACAAGGTAATTTAATTTCGTCGCCAATAGGTATAAATATTACCTTCCAATCCATTTGTGCCCGTCGTTAGGTATGCCTCTTGTCAGAGATTGCGTAGCCTTAGTGCCGGTTCATGGAGCGATGGGACTTGGAAAACCATGAGTCCCTCGGAACCGTCCCCTATGACGTTTTCCTTTAATAGCCTCATTTGAGTGTGATGGGAATCCCATCGGTTGGCATTCGAAGTTTAGGGGAAGGCTAGGATTCCCGGAGTTCGGGTACCGTATAGCGTACGAGGTTCAAATCGATTGATGACTCCATGACTAAGAATCGAAATGAATTCCATTTCGAAACCGTTCAAAACACTTTGAGTTTTTTGCTCCTTCTCCCCTTCCTCCCGTTCCAATCATGCCATCATGGGAGCTACAACAACCCCCTTCCTCCCGTTCATGTCTCTCCCAGCCCACTCCGCCCGCTACAACCCCCTCTATATCTAGACAAGGGACCCGTGGTGTAGTTATGATTAAGTTGGTTCACAGTCGATGGAGATATGTGATTCATCGAGGCAATCGGAATGTCTCTGATGGATCGGACGGGGGAAGCGGCCGCCATTTTTCATCTTTTTTTCCCTTTTGAGCATCTCTCGTCATCATCCGGTACTTCCATAAAAGGGAGTTGAGGCCCCTTCTCCCCATAACTCTGTTTCTCAATGTCTTCCTTGGCTTTCTCCTCCCATTCCGTCTTCCTTACCCTCGGCCACCTTGGTCACGGTGAGTGGCAGAGGGGGTGCACTAAGAGTATTCCCACGTAGCGATTCGAGCGTTATAATGCTTATGAACTAGAGCACTCAAATGATAATGTTATTAGTCATTTCTCGAGAGAATATTGAGTATGGATAAATAGCAATAATTGGTGAATTCCGCAGAAGGATTTATTTTCACCATTTAGGTCACCTGACACGTAGTTTGGAATGACTGCATGAGTACACAGATATTGAAAACAAATAGCCTGGCGAATACCATAGTAATCCGGGATGTGGTCGGGTTGAGGTGGGGATTTTTGAATTCACATCTTAATAGGCCTCCAAAATCTTTCAATGGACATGTTTGGGGCCTGTGTAATAGTCGGCGGTAGCAGAAGTTTGTCAGAGAATGCTCTTAGATTTGAATCAGGCTAATGCGGACACCGGCTTTCTATCCATCAGTCTTTCCCTATTTCGCTAGTAACCTAAGAAGCCGTTCTTCTCTTTACTAACGTGCTAGATAATAATTTGTGTACTATAGTAGCATTGAGAGATATTACTTTTGACCCGTCCTTAGGCTGGGGAAGTTTCAGATCGGGATCAGATTGGGATCGGGGGTGGATGCTGGTGGACTCATCCGGCCTTACCCCCGCCTGACCGCCCGCTCCGTTGGAATCCTAGTCTCCCTAGAATGTCGCCGTTTCCCATTCTATCGATGAAATTCCCCGGGAATAACATCAGCTCGGCTCTTGGTCGGTCCCCTACCGGCACCGTCTCTGCCTTTTGAGTTGGAGGCCTTTTGAAGATGCCCGGTAGTGCAGAATGTTAGTGACGAGACAGAATATTTTGTAGCTTTTATTATAGTCAGGTTTCTACGGCCATAATTGAAATCTGATGCTATTACTCCTTTGATTTACTCCAAAATTAAGGTGAAAATCTCTGTATTACTACCTTTATATAAATCAAAATTAATGGTAACTAGGTGTGGCAATACCTTAGTAACACAACATCAATAAATATGAAAAAAGTTAAGAGGTATGTCAAAATTTTTTGTGTATTCTATTCTTACATATGTATGAGTATACTTTAAATTATATTACTGTATAAAAAACGCGATCGTAACATTTTTATGTAAAAATATTGTTTATCGTTGTCATCTTTGTATTTTATATTGTTCATGTTTTCTCTTTCATAGCCCTGAGGATGATTTTAAATAAATCGAAACGTTGGCTATAACTTGTTTTGCATTGACCTAAACTCCGAGAAATATCATATAATACCTTTATATATATTAGAGCGACGTAAAATCCCAATCTTCACTTGGCTCAGTTTTTGTTGTCAATCAACCAATGAGCATTGAGATTGTTCATTATTTCTTTCTATTTTCATTAGAACACCCAGTCGACAGAGACTGTTAAGTGAGGATTTTTCACGTTGAATTGATGAAACTGTAGTTTTCGTCCAAGAGAAAGAATTTCGTCGTGATTAGTCGACTGCAGTTATGATCACTACGGAATTGATACATTCTAATTCTTAAGTCGCAAAAGATTATCGAGAATCCGAGTAAATATTTTATCTCTTTGGCCAAATATACTCTTCATCGTAATGCAACTTATACATGTTACTATTTTGTCTCCATGCACACGAAATTCATGTAAATATACCATTTATAAGCATTGCATGATGACATGGTCGTTTGTCTGATTCGAAGTCCTCTGTATTAAAATACCAGTATGTCGCCTTCTAACATGTCACGTAATAGTTGAAAATTATCAATTTTAATAGCCCTATGGTGACACTGTATTAGTTATTCGAATTGATGCCATCGTGAAGCTAGCAAGACAAGAATCGTTCCACGGTGTATATTAACCAGTTATTTTAAAATTTTTTGAAAGCAAAAATCGTATCGGAATAATAGGTTAAAAAATAATTTCTTCTCGCGCTAAAGTTAGTTTTGTTCATGCCTACATCTTGAAAACATGGATTAACTCGTCTGTTTTTCCGAAACCAAAGCGTGAGAAATCTGGTTGCGATTAACCGTTGAATAGTGTGCGCGGGAGTGTTTTCTTTTTTTTCGATTCTCCCTCCAGACAACCTCCCTTTGCCTTTTCAACCCCCTCCCACTCCCTCAGTTCTGGTGCCCCCCCCCCCCGAAACTCTCGGCGTCCTTTTAACTCCCCGCCCCCTTTAACCGAATTTCTCCGGAACTGGAAAGCAACGTATGCAAGCGATTCTCCCAGCCTCTCTGTATGTGTCTGTGACTGACTGTAGGGGTGGGTGGTTGGGTTGAAGCAGTTTCTCCTTCTACCCCCCTCTCAACCCCCCTTTTCGGACTCCAGGTTCCAGGAATGGCTGTCGGTGACAGGTGGATGAGCATCGCTTTTTCTGGAAAGGCCTTTTACTCCTCGTGCGGGGGTGCGAAGGGGGGCCGGGCCCTCGGTGTCTTTTTCCCCGGCGCTGTGAGGGTCGTTAGCGGCAACACATGCCTCGACTCCGGCCCGCCACTTCTTCCTTCCCCCTGCAGCCGAATGGAGGAGTTTAGAAGGGAGGGAGGGGTTTTAGTCCACGGAACGCTAAAGGAGATGGTTTTTGGAGGTATAAAGTTGGGTCAAACAGGGTAGAAATTTCTGTTTCACTCGTAAACTCAATAGGTGATTTTATTTGAGGGTATTATCGTCTATCTTTCTAATATTATTGATAATGCTCCTACTATATAAGTGTTGAAGAAACGCGTCACTCATCAATGCCCGTAGTTAAACTTCAATAATCAGACAGACATTAAGAATCAATGGATGGAGCCACAAGAAAATGGATTTTACTAGCATTATCAATAATATTAGAAAGCTAGGCGACAATACCCTCAAATAAAATCACCCATTGAGTTTACGAGTGATACAGAAATTTCTACCCTGTTTGACCCAACTTTATACCCCCAAAAACCATCTCCTTTTCTAGTATTTTTTCATTTTCCAAGCGAACAGTAATGACAGTTTCATTTTCACTTAATAAAGGATATATTGGTTGGCTGGGTTATTTGGAAGTATACAAGACTACCAATGCTTTCTCATTAAAAATCTGAAATAAAATTTACCCCATTTTTTTAGAGCCCCTGATCCAGTAAGCTATTTCCACTTTCATTTTTTTTTGTTGATTGATGGAAGCTAATAGTGAGGTAATGCTCAACTCTTCCTCATAGAGAAATTATCAAGCTTACAAAACTTTCTCAATTTTCTGTGGCAGCGCAACACATTCTAATGGTCATGCTTTTGTATCCAGCTTTCATTCCTCTCAAGATCCAGATTCATAAACCTCTTGTTGATCCTGTGAGGCTGTCATGGTAATAATTAAAATTAAAAACTATATCATTTCATTATTAATATACCATAAAATTTTGTCACGGTCAATGTCCCATTATATTTCCATGTCCGACAGGAGAGATAAATAAGGAGAAATATTTTGCCGAACTGATAGGTATGGGAATTCGTTTATAAGTACGTACGATGGTTACGTATAAATGCTATACGTTATTTCGTTAGAGCATACCCTTTTTATATGTAAATGGCTAGTGTACTCACAACCTCTCACGCTTTATGAGGCGGCTTGCGGGATATTATGTAGATGAATATTTTTTTATCGCCTCAGAAAGCTACCATTTTCTTCACCCGCAAGATGCATTTTCCACGATCGTGTGCGACACTTAATCACCTTTTCCCGGCAAAACGGCTCAATCGCTTGAACTTTGCGGGCGGTGATAAAAAAGATGGACACAAAAAAGGTGTTGGAAGGTGAGACAGGGATAGGCGACGGGCAGGAAGGAAGTTGACGAGGGATGTTGTCACCTTCGGAATTTTTCGCGAGAAAGCGAGCGATCGCAACTCTTCTTTTCCGAGAGAAATGAAAACTCCGAGTCTTTCCTTTCGACCACGCGCCGCGTCTCCCATTCCACCGGCGTCGGTGAGTAAAAGGCACCGACAGCTCCCCACACCCCTGCCCGCGCGACACCCCTGCCCCAGAATGCAATGGGGCGTCTCAGGATCGCTTCTTGTCGCGTTGACTCCAGCATCCACGCCCACGCCGCTGTCTTTTCTCCGGTCACGGAGATTCCCTTGAGAGTTCCGGGAACACACGGCACAGCACCGGCCTTCAATCACTTCTTCTTCATCTTCCCTCAACCGTGCGAGAGTTTGAAGCTCCGTGTGGTGTGGAGAGAAGGCGGAGGAGGACTCCATATATCTTTCGTACTTATAAACGTCGCTGACATAATTGACTCGCCACCAACCTCCTCAGTTCCGAGAAATTTAAGGTGCTGAAAATTTTGTGTGCATTATTCGCGTGAATGGAAAACTTGAAGAAAAAAAACAGAAAAACCCTCATCTGGATATTAAAAAGTTTGTTTGAATTAATTTTTTTTTGCAAAAAAAATATCCTTCACTTATAACTTTATCCACGACTCAACTTTTTGGGAAATATATATTTCCTTGGAATTCTCGCAGGTCTTAGATAATAGCATGCTATCCTAATTTAATCTCTTTCAATGATCAGTATTTCTATTAAAGTTTGATTCACTGATTGTATGTGCCTATGTATCTCTACTCTCCTTTTTTGTCACCAGGGTGTATGGATTTTACCTAGAGCGGCAGCGCTAAAAAGGTCTAAGCGTAAACGTGGGAGTTACTGTAAGACGTGTGATCCTATAAGACTCTTCTTTTACTTCTGCGTCCGGCCTCTTGCATTTTCGGGCGCTGAAGTAGCACCCGTGGTCCCCTTCCAACTCACGTACTTTTTTTCCAACCCTTCCAGCCTCTCAAGGTGTTTAGCTCCCATGATCGAAGAAACTGACGACTCCATCGCCCTTCGCCTCTTTAAGGCTTTTTATTGGAGCGACTCCCATTTATTTCCGCACGAGCGAAGAGAATAGTGATTACCTCATTCCGTAAAAGGAAATGATTGATCATAGTAATTAGAAAAATCTCCAAAAATATTCTGTTGTCCTTCCTTCAACGTTGTCTGTTGCTCTTGTTTCATCCCACATGCTTGTCGATTGGCGGAATAAAAATTGATTTCGATGGACAGCTCATGATTTCACTGCCTTCTTATAAATTTTGAACAATTCTTTGCTCTAAAACATACTTGCATAGAAATTAAACTAAATGCGATGTGGTGTTGTTAGATTGTATCATTATTGTTTGTTGTTGCATGAACTTAGGAGATAGGCAGTGAGTGGATTTCTTTTTTAATGATGTACCACCATAATGAATGCACGGAATTGACTTCCTGCTGGACAAGATAGCGAAAAGGGTCATGTGAACTAGTATATTTTTTATTTTTACTACACTTTTTATTAAGGGACTGAATTTTTTATTGGAAGGCTGGAAAACATTTTTAATCCTTAATTTTTACGCATTTTCGCCGATATATTTCAATAGTAAACATGGAGACATTGAACTTTTTGTAAAGTTCTTAGTGTAGTTAGTTTATGGCCTTCTTTAAGATAGGCTGTGAAATTCATGGCATAAATGTGACTTCGGGGGCACTGTAAACTTCCGCTTGCTCTCGAAAAAAAACTCCTTGCCATTAAATGACCACCACGCGGGGGTCGCGTTCTTCCCGCCGTCCGATCACATTGAAACCCTATTTCTGCCCTCAATGCATTCCCTCTCACCTCTGAGAGCCTAATTACCTCACGTGGGGCGTAGCCAAGCGGTGAGCAACAACTCTATGGAGCCGGTCATTGAAATTCTTGCTCGCTATAGAGGTTGGAGGAAACCTCCCGCTTCGAGCTGCGTTCTAAGCATGAGGATAACAAAAGACTATCGACAATGAAACTCCCCCATCCTCCTCCCCCGCCCTGCCCTGTGTCCCATCGACGCGCTTCCACCACCGAGGCCGTCAAACTCCCCATTATTTTCCACGAGGCGTTTTCCCAGCAGACAGAACGCCGGGACGGTCGCGGAGTTGGACCGTCTCATCCGACAACAAAAAGCGGCCATCTCTTCAAGCCTTAACCGCAGACATCCAATCCACCCTCCCCTCACATCCCAGGGGGCATTGAAGACCCCTCCCCCCCTCTGTTCCCCATTCTTCCAATTCGACAGGCGGCGTCTAACCTTCCCTCTCCATTCGCCACCCTTCCTCCTTATTATCCCCACCCTTCAACCCCTGCGCCTTCGAATATTTTTGCTCACCCCCCCCACTCCATTTTAGATCCATCCCCACCATTCCCAACCGTGCTCCTCCCCCCCTTCGACAGTCGAGGCACTTTTGTCTCGGGCCCACACTTGAGTGTCCTTACGATTGCCATCATACTCGATTTATTCACGATCTTGGTCGTTTCTGAGTTATCGACTTTGTATTTTCACCAATTCTAGAGCGATATTACTTAGCTAGTCCCTGCCCGAATGATGCCTATGGTAGAACGAGCTGGAGAGAGGTGTTTGGAACTTGTCAATCATAGGCAGAATACCAGCTAATGACAATGAACACTCAACGCGGTGATTGCCCAAAACTACGGATGCTTATGCTTAACAACGTAGTGTAAATCTTAAAATCAACTTAACTCATTATTTAAAAAATTACCTGCAATTAAAAAAGCATCCACTACATCATCCTTTTAGTCCAACTGCATCATTTTTTTTCGTCTCTGATCTTCTCGAAGTTCTAAGATTCTGCGGCTGCAACACCAGTCACCTTTTCCTAAACTGGATTCAAAATCTCCCCATCTTTGCTGAATGCTTTTACAACTGAAGCTAGTATATGTCACCCCACCTCTACAGTGTGACGTTTATACCTACCTGTAGTTATGAATGACTTCTTTCAACGCTATCTTAGAAGCCCTCGTAATTCGGCCAAATTACTTACATCCTCACCATGATTTTCGTTCGAATTGCATTGGAAAATGATAATAATCATTCGGTGTTCTTTCATCGCCCTGCTGCGTCTTTTCTCTCCCATGAAGTTCGTCTATTCCGCACACCAATACGGTGCTATTATTTTTCGGGCGTAAACATATACGATTGAATTGTTTGGTGTAATTATACCTGTAAATATTGATATCCTAATGGATTAAGGTGGAAATTATTACCATGTATTTTACTCGTTCCCGAGTGAGAAATCCATCGCAAAAATCTTGTCGACTGCATTTTGTTCCTTTGTCGTGATTGCCGTACATGTGTTTCGAGCGTGTCTTCCATATCTTCCGTATCCCTGATCAGGGGCGCAGCTAGGAATTAAGGCTGGGGGGGGTTTAGGTGCAACTAATACCGGGGTGTGTGTATGGAATACCCACCAGGATAAGCGGTAGGTGCGAGATAAATTAATTGCGGAATTTTAAGATTAATGGTTCGAAATGGTGAATTTTACTGCTTTCTATGGTATATTTTATTATTCCTTACACTATTCTATTAGTAATATAAATCCAATTAAATAACATGGATTAAACTTAAAATTTTCCTGAGCTCTGGGGGGGTTTTATCCCCCAACTCCCCCCCCCTCGCTGCGCCACTGTCCCCGATGATTTTCGGAGATGAACCAACTGCCAGCCACGTTGGAGGTGTTATTCACTCTCCTGCAGATTGAGATGTGAAGCATTTGGTCCACTCTATGCCGGATTTGGGAGGTGAGAGCACTGGCGATGAGTCGCTCAAAATCTCGTGATGAGTGCGTTCTGACGTGACAGTTTTCCGAAAACCTTTTTTCGTCGCGGCGTTTTAAGGCCCGTGAACCCAAAAGCACCACGAGAAGTTGACGCAGCTCAATTCGTCCATCATCCCCTGACAAGATGGTTGTTTTTTTCATGCGAATCGATTTATTCCACGGGCCCGTTAAACGGATTGTTTCGACACACACGCTCGTGGCTTTGGTTGCGTGTCTAGCGCGAGTGATCGATTCTTCGCTCAACCCGTGGCCAAACAATTAGCGTGATGGTCGAAGGAAAGGTAATCTGCTCCATTTTGAAGGGCATTTAGGTGCAGAACTTTGTTGCGAAAGTAAGTGTATACGATTCAGGTTGTTCGCTATCATTGGAAAACAGAGGAAAGTTAAGGATTATTTTGGTGCGGAAAATTCATGCAATGTTGACCATACTCCTGAAAAATTCTGCTACCAAGTCTTAATGCGGGACAGCCTGAAGTACTAGGTTGACTACTTTGTATACTACTCGACACGCTGAAATTAAAATTCTTGTTATGCATGCTCAACGAAGCTGTATAGGAAAATGAAGTTATAAAAACTTTCTGGGCCATTATTAATCATGTATAAAACTTTTAGGGTGTGGCTTGTGGATTCAAAGTCAACGTTCCTTTCCCTCTGCCTGGGACCTCTTCAGAACTTAAGTGAAGACACATTAGTCCTGAAGAGGTCCAGAGGTGAAGAAATATTGACTTTTAAGCCACAATACGCAGGTTTACCAAAAAAAATATTAATTGACTGAATAGGAATTTTTTTAAATATTTAATTTCGTTTCGGCGGCGCGTAAAGCAAGCATTGAGGAGCTGGGAAAATAATGTTTTGATGGACCCGGGAAGTTGTGAAGGGCTAGCGCGCGCCGCGCTCGGCGTTTATATGCATGTAATCAGTGGACGCCATAAATTTCCCTCTTGCTGGGCGGCGCGACCATTTTTACGAGCCGTGAGACCGCGCTCTCGCTTATAAAATACTCGCGGATAGATATTTAGCCCACACTTTCCGCTTCGAATCAATCAGGAGACACGCCTCGGCGGCATCCATCACGAGGCATGGAAAGAAGAAGCGGGCACGCGGAGAAAGACGTTAATATAGGGCGGGATCGATGGCGAGAAAAGAAGTGGGTCGACCATCCCTCTTAGCAGCAACAGACCTGATGAAAACTAAGGCGGAAAAAAATTGACGTCCACTTTTTTTCTTTGTTTTGCTAAAATTGAATCCATTGATTGCGTTAAATGCGAAGGTTAAATATGTGTTCGGAACTTCAAGTTAATTAATTGCCCATATGCGAGTAGCTAACCTAGCACTTCAATCACTAATTGCTACTTGGTGCATATTTCAAGTGAAATAAATTCTCTTTTCCTTGTTAGTCGGGTGAATACTTCATTTATTCTCAGGTTTATGGTTTTTGGGAATGATAAATGCGAGTAAATTTGTCCTCCTAAATGATTACTCTAAGCTTAATATTTGAGTTGATTAGTATCGAGATAGATGATTGCCTATTTCTCTATGGATTTCGACCTTTAGCAGTTTAGTCAGACTAGGATCGGGGCGAAGAATTTAATAGATAAATTGATTGAAAAGACTGAAATTTTCTCGTCCGACTTTTTTCTGGTAAAAAGGCTATCATTTCCACACATGGCGGTCTAATCACGATGACTTGCAGGGCATGGACTGGAGGGAGAGAAAGACTGAGATGAAGGGGGGAGGGGGAGGTTTTTGGGGTTTTTCTAAGGGAGGGTTGGGGGAACCCTTTTTAAGGAACATCCGAAAGGGGAGTGGGTGAATTTTTTTGGTGGGAGGACGCGAAGTTTTTTTTTATTTCTCCTCCAACATCCTCCCTAAACTGAGTCCAACCCACCGTCTTCCTCAACTCTTCCTCTTCTTCTTCTATTCCAGATGTATCAAGAGCCTCCCCATCCCTTCCCTCCCCCCGCCTTCTCTGAGGCCTCCTCCGACGTTGCCCTCCGCCCCGGCGTTGCCAAATCTCCACGCCCCGCTTGAGGAACTGATGGAAAAGAGCGCGATGCTCCTTGAACCCACCCCCCCACTTCCCCACTTCTGGGCCAAAGACATTACTTCCTTCATAAGCTCGTGAATGACTTGTATCTATCACATATTAAAATCCTTTGCTCAATCTGTCTCTCTTAGACTCCCGTTACTATAGATTTTTTCAATGCGGTTGTTTTCTCGCTTGGCAAAAACTAAGAAAAGGTCCACTTATAAGAAAATTAGTGGACTGTATTGTGAATACAAATTAAATGTACAAGTTGAATCGACAAAGTCACATAAGCGTCTGTAGCAATCTGAATTGACTGGTCACCACAAACAATGGGCAAACCGAACAGAAGAAAACACATGCGAAAAGTTCGCTCCATTAATTCAATGGTAGGCAAAGGAGCATAATACTAACATCTTGGCGCCAACAGGGATATTAGAGTAAATTACCCTTTGCAGTCGTTGCTTGGTAAATCACTGTGTGAGGAGGCTCATTAGCAATCGTAAAGACATCGATATCAGATAGTGGGGAAGGACTCAGCCTAATTGCCACACTAGTTACGGTAAGATCGCAAGTTAAGCAATCTTTGGGCGTGAATAAGGCTCACGGTTTGACAATAACTTAGCTGCGGTCCACTGCCAACAAGTGACAAGCTGGTTAAACATTTGCGTGACGCAGTAGTTAAGTTTAAAGCCCTTACACGCGTAGGTAATGCTGGACGTTAAATACTGACTGCCATTAGGTGCAAACTTTAAGTGAATCAAATTCTCTTTCACTAATTGGTCGGGCAAATAATTTATCAATACTCAATTTATGAAAAAAATATTTTGGGAATGATAAATTCTTATACAAAGTTGAGTTGACCTCCTAAATGATCACTCTAAATTAAATATTTTAATAGATTAAATCAAGATGGATAGAAGTCAATATTTCTATTGGTTTAGAACAATCATTCTTAAGTTTTAGTAAGTTTTGGCTTCAGCGGTCAAGGAATCTTTGCATTAATGAAAACGGTAGTCTTGCGAGTTTACTTGGTGAAGTCTAGGTGTCATGGTGTGATTGTGAACATATTTTGCTTCCTGTGATATAATGCGAAGCGATTACTTTCATCACTCTTTCTTCTTTTAAAATAAAGCACTGAATTGAGCATAATTAATAATTAATCAAAATTCGAAAAGTGTTCAAGTGATCTCGTTCGATAGGATTCCCTGACTTTGCCATGATCAGAAACCAATCACCTGTTTCCAATATTGGGGATCGGGTTGGTGTGGTGGCTAGAGTCTTAGCTTCCCACCTCGCCGGCTCGGGTTCAAATCCCGGCGGTGGCAGAGAATTTTCATAAACTGTCTGATCCCTGCTCGAATGCTATGTGGAGGATATTTCAAGCGCAACACTCCGTCCGTTGAATGGGACGTTAAGCCGTGGTCCCCTTGGCGCCTTCCGTTAAGAGCAGGCTAATGCCGACGCCGGGTTTCTCTCCACCCTTCGTTACCTACCCTTCCCTCATAGCGCAAATGACCTAAGCTGTCGGTCGCCTCCTCCAAATACCATACCATGTATCCAATATTATTATTATAGTATTCAATACCCGAGGACAGGAAGTAAAGTTTCGGTTTCGCCACCCGTGTCACTGTGGCTGGACTTCATCTCATTCTCGTCTCTGCGGAGGCCTCGTCGTAAAAAAGAAGTCATCCTCATCGCCCTGTTTTGGCGAGAGTGTGAGGCTCGAGCCGAAATATTGGATACGTGCGTGATAGAAGACCACGGGCACGTGTTACGGATACTGGGAGGGAGGAGGAGCCGGCCAACCTGTCCCTCATACCTCCGTGGATCGGCTGTCTCCCTTATATAAATCCCGTGAAGCCCCCGTGTGCGTTCGCCTTGGAGACAGGTTCGGGGAACTGGGTTGGCGAGCGTCTGCCAATGGTCCGCCACTGCAGGTGCTCCAGCACGTCGGACCAGCAGCGAGGTGCTTTATCGTTTTACCGCGTAACTTTCATTGGAAATGCCTCCGTTTACTGAATCATTGCGTTTAGGACCCTGATCTCCGCCTTTGTAAACCGCAAAGGTGTTATCCATACCATTGTTTACTCTCTGAAGTTTCGATTATAAATACGAACAGAAAAGTTAATGTGTGTAGTATCCTAAACCGTGGTGGTTTTCTTTCCAATATCAACTTTCTTCATGGATAAAGTACGGCTTTTTTCAGCCGCAGTCAGGTTCTATTTAAGTATGGAATTAGTCCTATTTTTGGATCACCAACTCTCATCATAATGCGTTGAATATCACGTGAAATTTCTAACTCTCTTCCTCAACTCCTACTTCTTTTACAAATAATTTTCTTTAATATCACTGTTGGTTTTACAGGCATCATAAAATGCTTCATTTCCACTTACGCAAATGATGTTATGATTCATCCTATCTATATACAGCCCTTGAGGTAACTGACTCACTGATGGATACAAATTCCCGACCACTTCCAGAAGTGCTGGAGAGCTGAAATTTGGCACGCGTGCGGGGAATCCAAAATGATGCGGAGGAAAAATCCGAAAACCGGAAGTTTCCGCCACGTGTCGTCGCCAGGACGACAAAATGGCCGAAATCGGGCTTTTTCCGGGGACCGTTTTTCGGTTTTTATTTTACTGCGCGCGAACCGTTCGTGCCACATGGATGTTTAATGCATTTTTTGAAAGCTGATAAACGTGGGCACGTAAATATGTAATTTTGTTAGTTTCATTTCAAGAAAATTGCAGCCAAAATGGCGTCCAAATATTGTTTTTTCGAAAAATATTTCATAACTTCCGCTCCCCTAGTCGTAATTACAGGTGTAGGATATTGAAAATGATTATTATATATGCTCATAACATAGTCTACGAAATGTAGGTACCGTTTTTCTTTCATCGTCCTTGGTTACTGAGAATAAAATTAAAATATTCCGAAAATCACCGAAAATTACGATTTTCAAAAGATTAACACAAGGTTTTGTCAATTTTAACTCAACCGATTTCTTTCAAACTTTGTAGTTACATACAGCTATGCATTGTCTTTCAGAAGACATAAACAGTTTAATAATTTTTTAATGGATTTAACCGCGAAAAAATAAAAATGCCGGGCACTGCTAACATTTTTCAGGGACTGGTTTGCTTTTTATTGTATTACTTTCGAAATATGGATGTCATAGGGCACAATTCTTTTAGACATGACAGTAAATGAATGTGACCATATAGTACCGTCATCTTTTAACCCCCCGAAACCCCCTAAAAAATTAAAATTAGCATATAAGTAGCCTTGTCGGGTACCTTTCGTCACAATTCCGCCGCTTTTCCAATCCTTACCACTCATCGCTACGGAATTGATGTGGACGATTGATGACCGCTGGCAGTAAAAACCTATAAACCCCCGGTAAACCCACAAACACCCCCCCCCCAAAAAAATAAAATTTTCAAATAAGTCTACTTTTTCGGTACTTTTCGTGACTATTCCACCGCCCCCAACGACTCATCCCCCCGAAATTTATGTGAATGGATGGTGACCGCCAGGAGTACACACATTTAAACCCCCGGTATCCCCGTGAAATCCCCCCCAAATGTAAAATGTGTCTCCTATTTGGGAACCTCTCGCAAACATTACGCCGCACTACCCGTGCCCTCTGAGCTCTACATCCGGAATATTTGGTGAGGGCGAGCCACCGTAAACCATACGGGAAAAAATACCAGAAAACCCCCGATCACCTCCTGGAACATCGCCGAAAAAATAATTTTAAAGTTGCCTTTCCGAATAGTTTTCGACACAATTTAACCGGTGCCCCTACCACTTATTAAAACCCCCGATAACGCCGTGAAACCTCCCAAAAAATTTCTAATAAATAGCCTCTCT
Organism: Ischnura elegans; assembly: GCF_921293095.1. Lineage (NCBI taxonomy): Eukaryota > Metazoa > Arthropoda > Insecta > Odonata > Coenagrionidae > Ischnura > Ischnura elegans. Next base: position 81,619,467 of record NC_060256.1, on the reverse strand, counting down.
AGGGAAAAGAATCGTAAGACCACTCTTCCGGTCCCCCAGGACTTATCGGCACGGAATTTATGAGAACTATTAGTGACCACTGGTTTAACACAAGTATAAAACCCCCGGTATTCCGTAGGAACCCCCCGAAAAAAAATGAAAAACTTGCCATTAAGTCTTCTTTTATGGGTACTTGTCGCCACTATTAATCCGCATTGCACTACCTTTTACAATCATCGCTACATGATCACTGTGGACTTTTGGTGACCGCATGCATAACACATTAAAATCCCCGAATCCCCCTGGGCACCCCTCTCGGTGGGGAAGACCATTTATAAGGACTAGGCGGAGCAGCCGCGGGGGGCTCCTCAACCCCAAGGCGGCGAAGCCGCCCCACAACGAGGAACTGGCGTAGGCGAGGGGGAGCTTCAGCAACCCCCGGGCGGCGTAGCCGCCCCGATGTTCAAGCGGCGCAACCGCTGTGGACTCCCCCCACCTCTGGGCGGCGAAGCCGCCCCTTAAACGAATGACGGTGAAACAGTTCCGAAATGCCCTCGCCCTCTGGCACACTAAACCCCCAGGCGGCTAAGCCGCCCTTCAGCGAGGAACGGCGAAGCCGTTCCGAGGAATGAGTGGGGCACCTCCCTACCCCCTGGCCGGCGAAACCGGCCCCTAGCCGTGTTGAGATTATTCGAACTTCAAAAGTCTTCGAACGACCACAAATGTAGACGGCGAAGCCGGAACCGGGGTTTTAAGGGGCGGAGCCCCTTAACGAGCGCGCGGAGCGTGCGAGTTTATATATGTACTTCCTTTTGCATCCCTGTGTGCTTCATATTTGCATTTTGCAGCTAAGCCACATCGAAGGAAAAATAGATGTTTTCGCTCTGTGACAGTGGTTGGAACTCCCATCCAACTTCCTCTGACGCAACGTCCTTCGTATGAGTCATAACTTCACATGTTGCGTCCGTTCATTGACGTATGTGAAATACTTTCAACGGATATCTCCCTAATCGCTCTTATAAACTCTTTCCCATACATATATGTCTGCAGTTAATGACTATTTTATTAAATTTTCCAGTTGTTTTTGCTAGTGAGCATAATTTTTACACTATAAGGTTAACTATTTTGATAACTTTAGTGTATATTTTTAATTTTACTTCCAAAATTCATGGTTCCAAAATATTTTGGCGCAATGTTGGTCGCTTGGTGGGCTTATTCCCATATATACGTTTGCAGATAATGACTATTTGCCTAATTTCTCCATTTTTTGCTAGTGTGCATAATTTCTACACCATAAGGTGAACTATTTTAATAACTTCAGAGTATATTTTTAGTTTTACATCCCGAAATCATGGTTCCATAATATTTTAGCGCCATAGGGGTCACTTGGTGAGCTTAATGTATTTCCTGAAGACACCAGTGCCGCGAAAAGTATTGACGTCACCTATTCAAAGGACAGTGCGCTTGAGCCATATACCACGTCTATTTTTCATCTTCCTAACACAAACAAAAAACTTAGCTCGTGCATTATGCCCCCACACGGCCTCCCCAGAGCGAACAAAGCGACAACTAAATTCTTCGAGCCAGCCGCCACGGCGCACGACAATCAAACGCTCATTAACGTTGTTTTGCGTCAGGAACCCCTTCATTTTTATGTCGTTATCTTCTTAGTAATTCTCTACCTTCCTTCTTCCCACTCTCTTTCACGCTTCACCACCCTCCCCACCTCCCGGCCCGTTTGTGTGTGGGTTTTTTTAATTCACTCTCTCCCTTCGCTAACAACGCTTTTATTCATTTATATATTTCTCTCCCCGCTTTTTGTATTCGCGTCCCGATTGTGCTATTTCGCCTTAGTCCTGCCGTAGTACTACTATCTCCGGGCGATCTCACGCCGGAGTCAGAGGTCGTTAAGGGTGATCAGAGCAGTAGAGGAAGGCGTGTGAGCCGTGGAAGGGGTTTAGGGGGGGGACTGCCCAGACGTTTTTTTGTGTTATTTCAGAGGGGGAGGTGGGTGGCACGCAAGGTGATGTGGAAGGGTAGGGTGTTGACGTGAGGTCGTGATGTTAGTGTCATTATAAAACCGTCGGCTGCACTAATGCGACGGTTTTTCTGGCGGGGCCCGTTCCTCGTTTTTCTAACGCCGACTCTGCAGAACATTATGCCTCCCCGTTTTCCTATCCATACCTCACCTTCATCATTCTGGTTCGTAGACGTCACTGTGATCCAAATTCATGTGATATAGGTGTCTAATATGCGATGTGGGGGGTCTGAGATTACCGTCAGCTTCTTTCTGATTTTATTCTCAAATATCTTTCATCTGTTTCTAAAAAATGAAATTTGTTGCTTAATGTAAGCACATGGAATATTTTTTAGTCCATCAGAAAAAAAGTGACAGCTTATCGAAAACGAAAATGGAGAATTTCAAGTATTTTACGTACTCTTTAGTTCGTAGGAACATGGAAGAGGAAGAAAAAGGTTAATGGCATTGACTTTGGAAGAGGTTTGGTTGATGTTTTCAAATTTTTTTGTCGGAAAGTGGTGCTAGAATATAGGTGCTAGAACGAGGCTATTAGGTAAAAAGATTGCTCTTTACACAGAAAAAAATTAAATACGCGCATAAATTTCATGTTTCCACCGGAATTAATTGAGGATTTCTGGCAGAATATATATTTTTGGGGACTAGATGAATCCTGAAAGAAAAGTGAGAGAGGGACTAACAAATAAAGAAAAAAAATCCACTCGTTGAAATGTGCTCTAATTTCTTCAATCTGCGTTTGTCCTCAGTTTTATTATTTAAAAAAATTCTCTAATTAAAACAATTTCCTTTGATAAAAAATTGAGCGAGGAATTTTCTTTTCCCTTTGCTATGGCTGGTGGCCTTCCTTACTTCCTACGGAATACAAATTACTACATTTCAGCGAATTAACACGCCGTATACGAAAACTCCAGCTAATTAAATTCTTCTCTCCTCCACCCTTGTTCTTACCCTGATGGATGCAGAGGGGTGGTGAGGGGGGTGAATGTGGGGTTGGGGATTTTTTCGGGGGGTGGCCAAGAGATTAAGGATGGAAGGGGTGAATTTAGGATGGGGCAGGGTGTCGGGTGGTTTGCACAGGGGTGTAAGGGGGTAGGCTCGGAAAAAATGGGTGAACATTACGAAGCAGCATTCTCACGACGCAACACCGGATGAAATTCCTCTTCAAGTTCTTTATTTGGCAACTGTTTCCTCGTTCCCTTCCTCTCTACATACATATACTTCTCTCTCAACCCCGCCATCCGCGCGAAAACCGTAGCGAAAAAAAAATATCCATTCGGATACGACTGGTAAGCCATTTCCCAGCATGCGTGGAGACTAACCCTCATTAGGGAAGTTGAAATTAATTTTTTATATAAATAATGGAATGAGCCTTGGCGATCCAGAGGAAATGCATTCGTTTTAGTCTTGTTCTCTCGCTATTCGATAAGGCTTGTCTCCTTTTTTTTCACTCTCTCGTCTTGAATGTAAGACTGGTCGTGTCATATTTTATTCCACGCCTTGCTTGATTCGAGAAAAATCATTCATCCTCCCTGAGGATGCTCGCGTCTGCACGGCGAACACGCGCTAATATGCTGGCGAAAGGGAATTACCAGTGCGATAATGCATGAGAATTCCCCAGGCTTCGACCTTACTGTCAATTAAAATGGTCTTCTAGTTATTGATTTCTGGCTCATTTAGTGGTCAACAGAGCATTCATTTACGTGACTCAAATGATATTTGATGTATGAAGATTGGATGGTAGTTTAAAGTACATTTGGTAAATGGTCATGTCTCCGTGTTTTTTTGTAGCAACACCTGCATCTTTAATGAAGAAATTAATTCTATGCACAGGAAGTATTTTTAATTGCCATGGATATCAGTTTAATCTATAAATCGGTTTTGTTGGCCGCAAATTCTCGAAAATCTACCTATTAAAAGAACTTATACCGTGATAAGGGCTAGTGACATAACTCCGTAATAATTGCTCAATTCGTGATCAGGCAAACTAGTTGTAGGCCATTTATTATTTTATTCAAAGATGGTAGTTATTAATTTTCTGGGATAAAAAGGATTAGAATAATACATGACCATTGATTTAACTTTTTGCAAATTTTTATGCTTTTAAAATAAAAATCTGTCATTTCTGGATTTTTTTATAGTAAATGAATAACTGGTGTGTCTATAGAATGTATTCCGGGTATTTCCGGACGTAATTGTAATAAAATACAATATACAGGATTTTTCAGTCTCCAAATTTGATGATTGGATTATGACACCATCATTAATAAGTTTAAATGATGATCAAAAACTTTACAAAAAGATGTAGAATTATATTTTTGATTAATATCCGGCAGTCTGTTGGAGCCCTATAATCAAATGCGGTCAGTTTGTATCGGTATGATTACTTCTGGAGACTTATTTGACTAAAATTTCACCTTTGATGATGGTATCTAATTCATGTTATGAGGTCCGAGTCAAGTTATGAATACATTTCAGAGTTTGCTCTTCAAAGGACTCGAGACTGGGGAAAACGAGCTAGCGAGAGGCTCAAAATGTTGATGCCAGTAGGTTGAGCTCGCAGATAAAGCAGGAATGGGTAATAGCGGAGTGGAAACGGATAGGTAGTAGGGTGCACATGTAGTCAGTGGTCGCGGCACGACGTCAACCCAGGAAATGGAGCCAAATCGTTCTGATGCATGCAAGGAATATGTCACTCCGGCCCTTTCCGGCAGATGACACCCTAGGAGCCGCGGATAAAGCGCCTTCCTTTTGCCCAGTGAGACGCGGCAGGAGTCGTAAATTTGTTCGCCGTGACGGTGAAGAGAAATGGCGCGTTTGGTCAAAGGGGTGGCACAACACAAGGGAGCAGTAGTAATGTCTTAAGTTAGGGCCGCCAAGATAAGGTTTTAATTGCGGACTGCACGGTGCATGTGCTTTGGAGGAGATGGAGTTGTATGTGTCGCAATGGCAAAAGGGGATTGAGGAAGAAGGCATCGGGTTGAGTGGAGCAATTATGCGCCTTACGACTGATTACAGGCCGGACGAGGGATTCTCATCCTTAAAAATGACCCCTCTTCATTGGGGACATTGGTCAAAGGCGCCCGAACGGAATCTACCTTATTTTTAGGCGCTTTGTTTCTGGGTCAGCATTTTATTTTCTTCTTCTTATCTTCGCCAAGGACTGCGGTGATAAACCTTGCTATGGGGGAGTCGAATATATAAATAAATATACTTACCTTGTACCTTATAATGGAATGCCTTGGTTTTAGTCGCGACATGACGGAATCTATTTATAGCGAATTATTATTCCTTGATTGATTCAAAAGACCCCTCACACATTTAAACATTTATCGTCTTTATATGGTGGCTTCACATTGATTGGGAAAAGTAAAATTATTTATCGATATTTTTAGTGTAGCTATTAATTATATTCATCCTCTCAATATCGACTCAAGTTCTCCTTGCGTATCTCATTCCTTTGGATTATAATTTCAAATGCTGCGTCATTACTTACTTTTTCTTTGCTAAACAGCGAGTGCCTAGCTGTATGCAATCTTACATCGATTATTACTGGCTAAAAATCCACTTTATAGACTTCATTTTTGGGTTGAAGATTAAATTTATTATTCATACTGTTCATATGTCAATTTGCCAAGTGATTTTAGATTTTTATTGCTTATAAAAAGACTTATGAAATGCGTACTGTTAGTTGACCGAGCATCAGGCGCAAGTTAAAATACAAATTATAGGATTTACACCCTATTTTCACGGATTATTTTGATAGTAGTATAGTATCGTTATCTGTTAAGTTTGCTTATTCCAAGTTTCAGTATATGTACGGCTTGGCACACACACCTCCGTTTGCGTCAATGTCTGAGGGTCATTTTGCGGGGATCGCGTGCCCTGGAAATCTATAGAATGGCCGCGTGCTACAAGACTGCCAAGCGAACCGTCAGCATAGAATCCTTCGAAGGATGAAGGGGTGAGGATGTAGGGCTCACAACCAGGTACGAATGTACATGGCAGGAAGTGATGCACCCTAGGGTCATCGGTGAGGGAGAAATGTGGGATGGAAGTGATCCATATGCGACTTGGAGAAGATTAGAGGAGCGTACGTAGACAAAACACTGAGTCCGACCCGTATCTCCTTTATCCGTAGAATAAAAAAACAAACTATTCGAGTACTAATACTGTACTACCTAACTGTGTGACTTTCGAAAATATTGAAGACTACGTAGTGGCTTATTTTATTTAAATACTCCTTAATAATATACTACTATCATTGCCTTGTTGCGTGGTAAATATATATCAGCAATCAGGACTAGATTATTCTTAACTGAACACATATATTCAATTCAAAAGTATCAGGGCTATCTCATATTACTTTTATGAGTATAAGGTTCCTATAACTTCCTGTTCCTTTGACTTCCTGTTCCTTTGACTTCTGGTGGTATGCATTAAATCAGGAGTCTATTTTTAATCATGAATTCTTCAGAAAAGGCATTAAATCAAATTTTATTTCGCGTGTCAATAATAATTACTTCCAAAGAGGCAATGTTACACCTTGATACATTGTTTGACCTAGTCATTTTTACACCTCTTATATCAATGACCGCTTGATTGCTGGTCTGATAGTCAATGATCAAACTTAATTTAGAGGTATTTTAATGCTGACTTGAGGTGTAAATAATGTGTAATAGGCATTGCATTCTTTTACTTGAATGAAGATCTTTTTGTCGCGGCTTTGTGATGAGGAGGTAGATATCAACGGCTAAATACTACTGTTTGCTTTTCAATCATCATTATCGCTGTGGTATGGAGCGGCTTAGTTAATCGATGAAAAGCTTCATTTTCATCACATTGTCGATATCTTTAGTACGCTTTGAGGCTTAACAATGCGTGCATTAGGCCCTCTGGGCATAAAATTGTTGGGCCATTTTTTAAATGGCCTTTTGGTCATCGAAACAACCAAGCTCTTTTTGAGAAAAAAAAAGACGGTGCTAGGCGAAAGGGGGCAGGGAGCTTTGTGGAATGAATGAATTTTCATCGTCGCTCGGACAAAAACGAAGAGTTTCCCCCCGCCTCGCCTTTTTACGATCCCTCGTGAATCCATTGCCTTCAGAGAGGAGCGGGTCCATAAAGCTGTCTAGCTCTTGAGGTGTGAAACGAGGTCGAGTAAATGAGGTGTATTGTTGAAGGCTTTATACATTATTCGTCTTGTAGTACATTAATTTCTCTCCATGCATGATCGTAAAAAAAGGTATAACAACAAGGGATCCCATTCGTTTTCGCCCGCTTCAAAATGAAGCGTCTCGTTTTAATTTCCTTCTCCACCACCTCGTTCTTGTGTCGCCACGTGCGTTTGTTTTAATTTTTTCCATTCCCCTCCCCCCCCCCCCAAACTCTCTCAAGCTTTGTGTTTTTTTTTGTTCTCCATTCCGGGTTCATCAAAGAGAATTCCTCCCTCCCTTTCACTTCGTAAGGCGGTAATCTCCATTATAAACACGACCGCGGGACTCTCGATATCCAGGTTTTTGGGGGAATTCATATTCAGCAAACGTAGGCCTAGCCTTCTTATCACTCGGGGTGGATCTTTCAGGAAGTAAGGGGTGGTTGAAATGAAATCCCCTCAAGGAGTGGGGGTGCAGAGATGAACGAGGTACGATCAAAATAAACCAACCCTTTCTGTGTCTAATTTTTAGATGGATCTCACTCCCGGTTGGAATAATTAACATTGCCAATGAGACTTTCAACAATGAGGTAGTTTTTGCCCCCGGACCTTATCGAATGCATGCTTTACGCTGTCTAAGCTCTTCTGAGTATCTCTCATTCGTCGATTCTGACATGAAATGGTAGGCTCCACAGTCGCACACACAGTCGAGGAAAAAAAAAGACGCGAGCATCACGCACTATATTGACCGTGACGGTTTCGAAAGTTTGTCTTTTCCCATGTTCGTACATATTCCTCCTTCTAAAGAGATCGTGTATTATGTTGCATGAGTGGTTCCGAGGCCTAAATTTGAAGGGCGAAAGATACTGTGGCAATTGTTTTTGATGGCATTAACCAGCCATTTTCATTCACTTTATTGATAAGCTGAGGGCCCGTAACTTTTCTTGCATAACTGCAAGGATCTGTTAGAGAAATGTTTGAAGACTTAAACCTCGTTGCAAAATTGAAAGCTATCTTTTCACCTTTTTAGGCTGAACACGGAAAATCAAGCGCTAAGTTCATATTCACTGAAATTTTTATATGAAGGATTTTAAAAATTCTTTAATCTTAATTATTTATAGTATCCGTTCCGCAATAAATTTGCTATGAAATCTCATTAAATTGCCATTCCTAGAATCTTTAAAATTTGAAATCTACGGGAACTAAAAATTACTTCAGAAATATGCTTATTTAACATAGAGATATCGTATATTTTTATAGTTTTTGAGGAGTATTGTGAGTATTATTTTTGCGTGGATTTAAATTTGATAATTTTTATTATTACTATAATAATTAAAATATAATTCCAAATGCTAACGTTTATTTTTCTTTTTACAGGTAAGTTATCCGGGTCAATACCAAATTGGCAGTGGAATATATCAGAACCAGGTAAACTCTTAGATTAATCGAATTGAAACGTCCTTCCAAAGATACCTTGGAGAGATACTATCCTCGGTTTAATCTGATTTGATAAGAATCAATATTTTCCATTTAAGACTCTGATGGATTGTAATTAAATCCTAATGCTATTCAGTTAATGGTACTCCATATGCCATTAAATTTTTTCTGTTTGTTTTATTTGCAATATTATCTCTTGTCTATAAGCGTCAGAAATAATTTAGCTGCGTTATATACAACGCGAAACCTCCTTTCTTGGAAGAGTGAGCCCTTAATTTTTGAAGGTAATTACGAACCTGATTTAATTCACCATTGACCTCAAAATTTCTTCTTGTTCACCATTCTCAAATCATATAAGGGAATCAGTCATGGGCTCACCCTCGATATCTTGTTTTCGGCTGTCCGCAGGTATGCCATGCATAATAAGACTTCGGTTCCCGCCCTCTATCTGGGAACACCCGAACGGAATATCTGTATCGCCTTCGCCAGTTTTTTCTTCGGGTTTTCCTCTCGGAAGTGAAAATGCTTTCAGTCCTTCGCTCATTTGCGTTTAAATTGAATCCCTCTCCGCTATTGCTGGGTGCACAAGCCGCCAGGTTGGTGGGTCTTCGCTGTTTTCATTAATGCCCCCTCCTTTTTCGTTCCTCCTCCATCCCAGAATTTGTATGACGGGCGGCGGAAAATATTCAGTCTGACCATATTCCTCTCTTTTTTATGCTCATTTCTCGCAGGTTCAATTTTTTTTTCGCTCTGAAGTATGTACCGACCGTCTTTCGTCAATACGGCATCGTTGGGTAAAGTATCTTTATGAATATCTCAATGTAACCTCAATGAATAAAAACGTTTCTAATAATCCTCCATGACAAAACAACCAATTAATGAACATTATTATTTTGATCATATAACCGTACTGCATTTGACCACTCAATGGTGCGGTATTTCTTACTTAGTGCCAATCATATTCTTTGATATTCCTTTAAATGATTTGGAATCAGCGTGTTAAAATTAATATATATTACCCTCAGATCTAGTCGAACGACGTAATGTATCAAGTGTCTCAAGAAAGCATGCTTCTTGAGTTAATCTATTAGCTTCAACTGTAATGCAGTATTTAAAATGTTTATTGAATTATCTGCGTAAATTTAATTCAATATAAATTTGATACTTTTGTTATTGCGCTGCAATATTTTTAGCGGCCTTTTGATAGATAACGTAGGTGTCGGAAGTTATTCCTAAAATTTCCGAGGAATTTAAATAAACCACTGATCCACTAACATCCACTGAATGGATAAGGTTCATTTGTATTTTCACTGAAATAAGGATTGTGAGAATAAGTTAAGAATAATATATGCGTGAAAAAAATGCTTCTTGTCATAAAAACACGGGAATAAGAGCCTTAAAACGCCGTTTCCAGGAAACTAGAATCGTAAAACCTGAGAGCCCGTTATCATTCAAAAAGGCTACAAATTGTTTTTTATAGCGCGCTAAACCCTTCATCCATTTATGCGATAAACGTAAAGGAGTTGATAGTTAATTTCTGCCTACTTTTACACATGTTTTTGGGCTGTAGGCTGTCATGCCATTCTCATCTTCCCACACTCGTTTGCTGGAATTATGATTATCGGCCTTGCTGCCCTCAGATCTCGTGCAAATAATTTTTCATCGATGCGGCAGGACTGAAATAATTCGGAATATTCATGGATCGGTATCAAAAGTCGCGTGATTCCGACCAGAAGTAAGATCTTTTCGAGAGAATTTTTTCCGCTTCAGCTGCGGCATCTCAGAGCTAGAATAATCGAAGTTATTACCCGAATTAAAACGAAAAATCGTTTCAGGTTTAATTTTGTGAAATAATGCTATATTCATGATCCAAGATATTCCGTCATTATATATAATGACGGAAAATCTTGTTTTGCAAATCATTTATGCCTGAGCAACCATTTTAGCAATTTTGACATAGATATTTTACATTGTATTGACAAAGGGCTTAAATTAGATTTTATGGAAAATTTGAAATTGCCAACGGCCCGGATGGACTTCGTAATGATGTTTTATTTTGTACGGACTCACCTTTGTTAAATTTAAGCTTCCCCATGACGTCAAAACCCTGACCTTCACGCTCCTCTTGTTGTATGTCGTCTGGTTTCGGCCTTCACTCATTTGTTCACCTAAACTGTTTCCCCCTCCCTCTTCCCTCACTCCAATTCCATATACCCTCCACCTCCTACCTTGGCCTGGGTATATATACCGAGAGTTTTTTGTTGGATTACCTTGAAAATGGCACCAATTGTCGAAACCATGGTCGGTTAAGTGATAAATAAAATAGTGTGGATATTACCATTTGTGCTTTAATCATCGAAAAATCTTCATTCTTTTCGAGCTGCGCCCGGTGAATGTCGGTGCGCGATCAAGAAATTTTTATTTTTCTTCCCTGAAAAGCGAAGGAGGCTCAAACGCCAATACGCGAACTGTTAGTCCTTACGATACAAAAAGCAATGGCCCACTGGGACACTGTCAACTCGTGCGTGGCTATAGTTAGTCCATTTTCTGTAAGAATCCGACTAGGTGATATCCATGCACCCGGAGAAGGTCGCATAAAGAGAACAGGTGTCTGAAATGTTGCTAAAATCATTTTAGTGGTAATAATTACCTTCCAAAAGAATAAATTGATTCTGCATTACGACAATTGGCGATTATCAACCGTCGATACACGAAAACCATTGACGGCCCTTGTTTCAGCCTAATATTTTTCGCTAATAATCAATTATAACACAATTCGATTAAATTTAGGCATTGAAATGGCATTGGAAAAAGTCCTGGTGGAGTAAGCAAGCAAATTTGAAGACGATGATGTTCGCCTTACGTGGATTCAAGCAGGAATTCCCCCAACCGTGTCACCGATCAGCAGATGTCGAGGTCTGCGTGACGTCTGGGCGTAAGCACCTGGAGCACGCAATTTGTCCCACTGCCATACTCCATCCCCTCCTTCCCTGCTAGCCTCATGGATACACTCATCCTGAATTCCACCCCCATGCGCTAGTAGTCGAGGCGGACACTATGGTAATGCGTGTACTCCATGGTCTCCCACTCCATTATCTTGTCGACATTAGCACTGGTTCTCGTAGCCGATTGATTATCCATGCGCTTGCTTGCTGAGGATTCGTAAGATTTGGTCGATTTGAGGGACAAATATCTCATTTTAAGCGAAAACATATTCGTTTTATAATTTTTTTTATAAATTTTTGTTTATCTCCACTGCCCCGGAAGTAGGGTATTAAAGACCTTCACAGCGAGGGAAATAACGAGCAAAAAAGTAGGATTATCACAATCACGAATGCCCTGGATATGGGCAACTTACAGAGGCGGCACTCGAACTCGCGACCTTGGGTTTGGAAGGCTATTTACTTTACTTCGCCGCTACCGAGGCCAACAGAGGAGTATTTTGTCAAGTACTTAATTAGATAAAATTAATTTCACGGTCTAAATAAAATTTGGGGAAAAATATATTCATCAAAGTGTAAGATACCTCTTTACAAAGGATCGGTCAAAGTGTACTTATTTTATAAATGACCTAGAGTTTTATGATAATTAAATATTTTAAAAATAAAATACCACGCAATCATATTCGTTCTAAACTCCTAGTAGCTGGTGTGATATTTTAGTGTTTCAATCTCACATCATCATACAGCCTACGTACCCACGGTTCTTTAACAAAAATAAACAGCAAGAAATCATTAGTCTTATGATAAACCTCATAATTTCCTCACAACTACGCGGAGAGTAATGGAAAATTTCAAAGCCGTTGACCGACGCCGGTAAAATATCATTTCTACAATATATTTCTCCGATTAACTGCTGCCTTGATACATGTCCTATTGCCAGCTTCCAAATGTGTCACCCGCTCCGCAGTCTGCCCGGGTTGAACTAACGCGAATGACTCAATTTGAGATGCGCGCACTTGACTTTCGTGCATTCGACCGTTTGCAGCCACATCCGATGCCTCGGCGCCCCTGCTGCCGCGCCCCCATTCCCGATGTGTATGTCGTGCGCTCGCCTTTAGATGATTCCGCAGCCAGTATTCCAACTGGGAAGGCAAGACCCTGCCTCGAATGGCGTGCGGCTTATAGTTTCCGGTTGACCGGCACCTAATCGATCCTGCCTTGCTCTTCAGGGGATGGGAGCATTTGACTCCCGTTTCATGAGACACAGCCGTTGAGATTAGGAAAAAGAAAGGAATTTCAACCTCCCACCACCCGTCACGAACAATGGCGTTATTTTTGCTCTTCTCCCAATGTCACTTTTTAGGTTCTAGTCTTCAAATACATATTGAAATCTATTTGGTTGCTGCCTCGTACGTGATTCATAAATTTCCTACTGAAATGATCAAAATTTTACCATGGAGATGTTTAAGACGTGAGTATGGTACTTACTAAAAAAAAGGTCTGTCGAGGCTAGCTATTCATACTTCCATAGAAAACGGTAATTAACCACAGTACCACCGTAGCTACTTACCTGTTTTTCCTCCCGATGAACTTCTTTCTTTCTGCTCACCAATCATAAGCTTGCTTTAGCTGATAAAGTTTAGTATAGGTAAGCTTATCATCTTGGTGAAATTAATTAATTTATTAAAATTTCAAAATACCAAGACTCCTAACGGGAAATACGCCTGAACCATGAATGAATTATAAACACATGATTATTTTTAAGAAAATAAAATTTCAAATTCAACAGACTATAAATTGGAAAAAAGATATTTTACCGGCATCGGTCAATAGCTTTGAAATTTTCCACTACTCTCCGCGTAGTTGTGTGGAAAGTATGAGGTTTATCATAAGACTAATGATTTCTTGCTGTTTATTTTTGTTAAAGAACCGTGAGTACGTAGGCTGTATGATGATATGAGATTAAAACACTAAAATATCACACAAGTTACTAGGAGTTTAGAACGAATATGATTGCGTGGTATTTTATTAAAAAAAAACGGTCGACTTGTTTAGCATAGCATGCAGTAATACCTCGTGACGTTTCTGGGAGTGCTCCTATTTTTTCTCTGACTCAACGGAATCCCTCAGTCTTTCGTATTTCCCCTGATGCCCGTGGGAGGGTGGAGGCAGGGGGAGAAAGAGGTGAGGGACGTACGCCGATCTTGGACTAGCCTTGGGTGGTTTCCGTGAGCACTCAGAGAAAATTGAAGGAATTAGGGTGAAGACAGAGGGCTATTATTGGTGCTTTGTTTTTCCCTTGAAGACACTTGAGGATTTCAACAGGGAAGGCAGAGGACAAGAGATCAGCTGAAGCGGTCATGCCAAATCGTTTTCGGTCATTTTGAGTGGATTAAGTCCCGCCCCGGCTTGGATGACAATCGTCGCTACAGCCCCAAACGCGGACTCCAATCCATTTGTCCCCAATAATTTTGAACGAGCTATTTCTGCGTTGTTTCTCCATTAATAATAACACTAAATTTAATTAACAATCACTAAAATGATGCAGACTCTAACCTACTTGTGCTTTACATGTGTCAGGCCTCAATTAATGATTTACAAATTTAGCTAGTAGACGTTACAGTGGACAGTAGCAACCCAGTATATATATCATGGTTCTGATAAGTATCTACACACTAAAATCACATTTGAATTGCCCAGGACACACAAAGTATGTATGCGCTCCCTAGTTAAATATAGGAATATTTTCGTCCAAATCAAAAATTTCCTTCGCATTGAAGTTCGTTTGTGGCACAGTTCGTTGGAATTATAGCGCTTGTTGATGAACAAGAGAAATACCTAAGTCATTGCAGCTGGCGCTCGGAGCAAAATGCCATCACTGTGCGCTCAAATGTGGGAAAATTTATCAATGATGATCTCACCTTCCTAGCGTGAAGATAAGTAGTTTAAATTTAACTGAGAGAGTAATCGACTGCTTCTCTTATGAATCGTGAATTAGTAAATAGCGTTCATAGTAGGGTGCGAATTATTAGTGACTTATTAAGAGGAAGCTTTTCGAACAAGCGAGAGCAATAAGAAAGATTTTACTATGCTGATAATGATTCAATTACAGTCATCTAATTTCCTGTAGCTTTTAATCTGACCAATAAAAAATCAACTAAATTCCAGAGAAACAATCTTTGCTTCCGTATGATGAATACGGATCGGTTTTTGACGTCGTTTCAATGTCTTTCCGGTTGCTGTGAAGTTGATAGGCACATTTTATTATTAATGGAATGATTTTGATGACATTTTTGTTGACTTTCCAATCCCTTGAAGATCATTGTGATATTTAAGACTCATGTTTGTTAACCGAAGTGGACATTGAAAGCTGCTTAAATTATCATTTAAATCTTAGAAAGGTTTGGAAGTAGGGAAAAGATACATCATTTTTCCTGCTTTTATCGATGAAATACCAGCAAAAATTGTGCGAGTAAAAATTCACCGCGAGGAATATCTTGTAAATGTCTGTAAACGTCGGGAGAAATAAAACTGGCATCGATAACACTTGGGGCGGCATTTTTTTCAACCGGGAGGTAGGTTTTCTTATTCTACTTTTCGGAGCCGAAAATAATCGTGATATTTCGTGGGTTCAAGTTGGAACCTTGCGTTATTTTTTCCTCCCTGCGGGGCACGTGCGTGTGAGCTTCGTTCCTTTCGCCATTACGTTGGTTTAAGTGCCAGGGTCCCAAAAACTGGACCCATCACCTCTCATCCCCCTGTGGCCGTTTTTTCTTTATTTTTTACCGTATTATCTCTACATTTCTCTTCCTTAAACCGACCTTAATCCACCTTCACCCTTATATGCATTTCAGATCGTAATACCGTCTGCAATATTTTGACGAAATCCCCCAGAGCTCTACCAAGGGGAGAAAGAACGTCTTTCCGTGCACACCGTTTTCGTGTGTGGAGTCTTCCATTCAAATTTCCCACCTGTCATTCTATCCAACGCTTATTTCTCCCTCTTGGTTTACTTACGTGGTTTTATGCATACGTGTGTGATTATGTATTTATTAATTTTTTTAACAATAAAACTGTGCATGTGAGCCAAATAATTTCTCTCTCCACGGTCCCGTGTTCGTAATTAGCCATCGATTTTGTTTTCAAGCTGTGTGTGTATTTGTGCGGCGTGTAAGAGAATTGTTTCTGGGGTCCTATTAAAACTTATCTTTCCCCTTGATCACTGTCGTTTTTATTCGATGGTTTTGATAGCGCGGGCTCATGGAAACCGGGGAAAAAATGGCATTTGTGGAACACTTTAGATTTGCATTTAACATTTAGAGGAATAACTCAGCCGTTCCATATCATGTGAGGAGGAAAGAGCGTGTAACAAATTTGTTTTGATAGCATTCGTGAAAAGTTCCTCCTGTCAAAAACGTTTCTTTTGGATGAAGAAACACAGAGGTCGGGAAGTACTGAAAACGTTCAAGCGGCTTACTTCTACCGTGTATCGCAAAGAACATTATTTGCCGTAGGCTCTAGAAACGGGGAACGTTTTCCAATGAATTGGTGGCTATCACGATAACGCCTATTGCCTTTTCAAAAATCATCTATTTATAAAGTTGGCAGTTTTACCCAGTTTATAATTCCATGGTATCTTCTGATACCCCATTTTCTTACATTCTTAATTGCTGAGGCTTTATTTTGCCGGGAGTAGCTGAGAATATAAGCTGATGTTTTTCTACATACTAGAAGTGAGACTCAAATTCCCACTCGATGAAGTTAATTCTCACAAATTATCCGTTTATCAGGTCAAAAATCCATTAGTGTTTCTTTCATATTTTTATTTATGTAAATTAGCGGTTCATTAGTTATTTATCGCTGAGCACTCGATGTTCGGGAGAACGTGACCTCGCAATTGTAGGGAAATTTTCTCTCCTCGCTGTCTTTCCCCGCCCATCGTTCTGGCAAATTGCCCTTTTCCTCGCATTTCAACTTAATATGCCATTACTCAGCGATGCTCCTTGCGCTGTTCATTTTTTTCTCCCGTAAACCACCCTCCCTCTCTCTTTTCTTCTCCGCTCAGCTTTTCACATCCTTCATCTCACTTTCTTCACCTCTCAGTGAATGGTCTCCCCGCTTTCGCGTCTTAACCCATCTGCCAACGCCCGCCGGAGTTTTGATGAATCCCTTGACGAGCGACGCTGACTTGTGTTGGCTCGGAGGCGGAGGTGTGAGCGGACGGTCACGAAAGATCGCCGGGGCGAGACGCGACCCTTGTGGTACTCCTCTTAATACCTTGGCGCCCTAGGCTCGCTTGCTCGCCCACTGCCGCTTCATTATTTTTCACTATGTAACCTCTCTTCCACTTTCAGTGACGTTCTCCCTTCTCCATTGTATCTTTTCCAACACCATGTACCAGCTATGAGGGGCTTCCTAATTGAGAGATCTGATTTTATAATAATCATATTTTTTATCCCTTATTCCGTTTAATCATTTTTAATCGTCCGTTTAGCTGTTAGTTAGAATAACCAATCGAGTTTTATTTAGTTGACTCCGATTGCTTTTTTGTTTGTTACGACGGAACAGACGAAATCATATAAGCTGTGCAAACAAAGCGAGAAATAGCCCACGTAAGTGTGGGACAATTATGGCATTTGAATGATCTTTTGCCTGGCATTCAAAGAGTCGTTTAAGGGCGCCTTTGAATCGATGCATGAATATTTGTAAAAACAATTATGTACAAATTTTTTGCTTGAAAAATGAGCTTTTGTACGAAATTGATTGAAAAATTGAATTTCCAATTTTTTAACAAAATATCGACCAATAGGTTAAGGAGTCATTTCCGTAATGAAATTATCGCTGTTTTTGCCTTTTTAGCTATAGTGAGTGATGTATTGTATGTGCTCCATAATTGCTCAGCCTCAAAATATTTCCCTTCTCTTTTTTATTTCCAATATTTTGATGGTAGGTACATTAGTTCTTCTCGATCAAATATATATACGGATATTTGCAGAGACAGGAAGCTGAGAAAATATTCCTTCATAGGCTTTCTGCGAGACTTGTCAGTTATGGTGGCGGGATTCGTGCTTGGAATTCGATAGCGGAAGGAAGGCGATGTGGATGGTTTCGTGTAATTTTTTTACCGGACTGAGGGTTCGGATAGTATTAGGAATGGCAGGTCAGCCCGAAGGAGTGTTCAGCTAGGAGGGAAAGGTATAGGAGGCTGGAGTTATGGTGGAGGCTTAGGTTGGGGGAGGGGAACGAAAGAATGCATTTTACGTACCTCGGGCACGCTTTTTTATTTCTCTCGCCCGGGGCGCGGTGGAGAAGGAGGGGGTTGAAGCTTGTGGTCAGGTCCTTTTCATTTCGCGTGTGGTCAAGGGGTCAGCAAGGGCAGGGGGTGGCGGGAAGGGCGGGGGGCGTGCGTGCAAGGGGTTTTATCCCTGGATGCCTGAGGGCCGGTGTAGGGCGGTCCCTTCGGTCAGTCAGTCGAATTCCACTTCCCTTCTCCGTAGTGGATGGTGAGCAAGATTAAGGCCGATGGAATTTTGTTCCGTGGGACTTTACGTGCATGTGGAATTTTTCCCCCCGCTGTAGGCTTTAGGGCAGCTGTATTTTTCCGAATCCCATTTCCATGCGAAATTATCCTTCGTTCGGGTGGGAGACGTCGAAATTGTAATTTATGCCAGGTTAATTTGGGGCCACAAATTTTTGTCCGGGTCCCCTGGTCATAATCCTCTGTTCGCTATAAATTATCTTTGGCTGTCCAATGGTCAGCGTACTCAAAATCTTAAGCTGCGATATTAATTACTGTGACGCTCACTGTTAATCAGGTTTTTACTCGAAGTGACATGGCCTCTATATGGTTTTTCTCTAATGAAATACATTTATTGAAACTATAGTTAATCGTTTCCTTTTAATTGCAGTTTTTACACTTTTACAGGAAAAAGAAGGTATACAAGACCCCAGAGTCAATGATAGTGAAATTTAAGCGTAGTTGGTGTGTTTTAGGTAATGATCTTTTGCAAGTCATATGAGGGGGGGCATACTCAGTGACACTTAAGAATATGATATTCGCTATCTCCCTCGCCACAAGGCATCAGAAAAAAATTGGGGAAACCATTCGATCCTATGCTTCCAACCGCCTTCTCTCAATCACCTAGAACTGCAATAAGATTACTGCTAACTGAATGCCTATAATTTTTTTTTAAATGTGCTGATTTTTATCTTATCTTGTGATAAAGGATTTCATCGTGTTTGCTATATCGAGTGATTCTTAAAATTTTCTTTCGTATACTACTGTTATAATGCTTATGCTTCATCAAAAAAATTACTTTAAATATTAATGATATCATAGATGGCGTGTTTCTCTTTTTTATGCGAAAATTCGCCTGCGAATACGGGGCCGGACGAGGAATAATTGTAAATTCGAAATATCCTCTCTTTTTATTCCCATTCACAGTAATGATTTTCTCTCTTTTGGCCGTCCGTTGACTCCTTCGGGGGTAATTTGTCTTCATCGAGAAACTAATCCACCCTGGAGTTAGCTTTCGGATCCGACTAATCGGTCATATTTCACCACTGGTCACTGGGGTGACGAGGAAGGGTGGGGGTTGGACACCACCACCCCAAAATTACCCATAGTCCCTTGCGATACCCCTCCGTCACCCGCCTCCCGCGAGGGGACGATATTACCGACTCATTCGATGCCCTTAAGTAATGGATTTCTCATGAACCTTCGAATACAACGCGCGCGGTACCATACTCGACCCCACCCTTCGAGGAAGCTCCAATGACGGTACACTATTTCGGGCGAAAACGCCGCTGCAAACCATCAACATTTATAAATAAAAAGTATCCTGTAACAGCTGCAAATGTTACCACTTAATTGTTTTATGAAAACAGAATGAATTACTGGATTTTTAAGAACATTTAGCGACAGTATAGCTCATTTTTGGTTACTTTTTGGGTTTATTCAATGCGGTTTCCGCGTTTTAGGACAAAAAAACGTGAAATTTGCGTTCCTATGCTATATTTTGTGCGATATATCGTTCCGATTAACGATATTTGTTCCGCGTCCGTTAAATTTAGTCCGCAAGTCATCCTAATTTGCTAACGACGCGGAAGAAATCCCAAACACTTGAGAGATCTTCGATCGAAGCCTCCGTAAAAACCTGCGCCTGATACTACATATTTATCATTGCAATAGGGATTACAGGGTTTTTGGACACAGTTGTGGTGACAATCAAACAATGACACTTTTCGAACGTTTCGCTTTCCCCTATGGTTGGGCACCCCTTGAAATGAATTCAGGTGGCCTTATCGGAAGAGAGCGTCGGGAAGTAAGTTCTTCTCCGTCGCGTTATGTGAGTGGAATAGCAAAAAGCTTCGAAGCCCGTCTCACCAGCGTAGGGGGTACACGCAGGGGGATGATCGCTCAGATTCGGCATGGAAAGGAGTGCTCTGGCGGTAGGAAATTAAATCATCTTGCGGCCAAGTCCCTGTGGAACTCAACTCTGCGTGGATGGATGCTCCGACCCCCGTTCCCGTTGCACGCCTCCCTGACTGACCATAGACCGTAAAGCCGTATATATATTTCATAATTTGAGAGCCTGATGCGGTCAGGAGAGGGGGAGGTTTTAGTTTTTAGATGGAAACGTGGAGGGATGGGGGAAGAGAAATGTGACGAATGGTTGGGGGGGTTTCGGGAAGGTTGGGGTAGGAGCTGGTCCGGAGCAGGGGTGGGTTTTTCGTAGTATTTTCGGGGGAGGGTTGCCGGTAGAGGGGTGAGTTCGGTGCTTATGACGTTCTCCCGTGGGAAGCGCTGGCCCATTGGGAGAGGGGAGGGATGGAGCAAATGGAGGGGTGGGGGACAGAAATGCGTGAGTTAGAGGTGTTCCGGCGGACGGATGGAATGACGCTAATGGAAGGTTGATATTAACTGTAATTGACATTTTTTTCCATCTCCATTCATGCACTAAAGGGAGGAGTCAATCACCCCATCCCAGGTCCCTCCAGCCCAACCCCTCACCCTCGAACGTGGGATGCTCGAAATGATTTGCTTGTCCCAAGATTGCCGTAGTTGGGATGTGGGAGCCGAATGCTCATTCGGGTTATGCAGTGTTTCTCTAGGGAAAATACGCTTTCGGGGTGTATTTCCAGTCATTTTTGGCTATGGTGCTCAGTTTTGCAGAAACCTTTTGGCATGCCATTCACCACCGATTCACAAATGGGATAATGTTGCTTTCTCGGTAATTTTAGGTCTCAATAGTGGAAAAGAATTTATAGTGTTTTACTGTAATACGACACAGAGATGTGCATCCTGCGTAATCATATGGCTAATTCAGGCATGAAATACGTTTCCTTCTGGTCACTGCATGCAATTTCAAGCCGGTCCATTTTTATTAAATACAGTAAGTATTCTTCCTTTCATAAACTAGGGTAACTTTTTAATTTTATAATACTTTATTTTTTATTCATCATCATTAATCAACAATCCTAATGTTTGTTTGACGCAGCTCTCCATTTCTCTCTCATATACGCTAAACTTTTCAGAGCGACGTATTTCTTCTCTTTTACATCCTTTATAACCTGCTCTATTTAACTCATTCGGGGCCGTCCCTTGCCCTTCTTCCCTTCCACTCGTCCTTCAACGGTTGTCTTCATCAGGCCATCATGCCTCAAAATGTGACCACCTAAGTCTTCTGCTTAAGGTTTTTAGGAGGTTTCTCTTTTCTCCCTCTCTTCTTAGCACTTCCTCCTTAATTACGCGGTAAATCCATTTTATCTTCCTTATTATTATTCGGTAGCACCGCATTTCGAATGCTTCCACTCTTGACTTCTTTGCAGCTATCAACCTCCAATCCTCGCTACTTTATTTAATCCAACTGAATTGTATTTATAATCTGGAAAATAGTTTGCGACGTGCGAATTAGTTACCGTTTGGATTTGAAAAAGTTTGGGAGTTATCTTGTTACTTTTGCTGATAAATGCAACCTCTCTGAATACTTTGGTGTAGCGTTTTGACTTTGCAACAATTCACCATGGTAGTTTAATGCCATAACGCCAGAACGATAAATTGGGAAAGACTTCGCTTTGAGCGCAGTGATATTTTCCCTCTCCACCCTCCAAAAGTTCTTCCAAAACACGTACGACAGTGCTTACTTAGTGACAAGTTGAATAAAGGCATGTGTACAGAGTCTGGTCGTATCGTGCGCTCGTAGGGATGCAGCCGAGAATGCGAAAGGCGTGGCTTGGGAAAGAAAATGTGGGTGTGCGAATTATGATCTCCAGTCGACGGTGCTGTTGAATATGCAGAGTTTGCGAGGAAACTAATGGGAGGAGTCTTAACGTGAGAAACGAGGGGAAACGAGTAAATTCAGTCGCTTACGTCAAATTTCCTTTGGCATACAGCTAGAGTTTAGAGAATGTTCCGGATTTGAATTTTCGCCACGCACAATTCGTGGTTGGAGGTAATAACTGACTAGGACGTCTGCCATCGATGATGCAGCCTGCTTCCTCCATGCCAGAGTGAGATAGTCACTTCCACACGGTGGATGCGTGAAATATTTGACACAAGTTGCCCCCTTCCGTCCGCGGTGAGGTAAATCTTCGCGGGGTTTGGATGAGATTGTTATGCTATCGAGAAGGGTGGTTGTAAACGTGTCTCTAAAGGACGATGGGATGGGAGAAAATAGTTAGGCGCCAAAAATTTACCTCCCACCTCACGCGCTCTTTGCGAATAAACAGAATAAGGCTACAAAAATATTCCATTCACTGTTCCCACGATGCCGCTGCCTTAAAAGTTTAATCTGTTTCTTGTTTCCTAACTTTGGAGTACGACGAACGTGTCAGATTGGATAAAAAGTGCTTCCTATGTTTCCTCAAATATAATCAACTTCAAAATCAGGAGTGATATCTCCATTGCTTTAATTTAAAGCGGACTGAAAGTTTAAATAAATAAAAGATTGTGGCACTTTTCCACAAAATCGTTTATTCATTTAAATATTTTCGTTTGAAGATTTTCACAGTTTCTTTTATCAGTGTTGGTGGTTGTTTTCGGGAATTGCTGCGTAACATTTTCTTACTCGACGTTTCACTCCTCCTACTGGGAGCGTGTTCAAGAGAAAGGGAGGGAAACCGTTCTCGTCCCGAGCTTATATAGGTTTCGTTAACCCATTGTTGATCCGATTTTGAATTTTCACGGAAGGCGATAGCTGTTGGTTCATTTTAAACATGTCTAACTTCCACCAATTGAAGCCTGAATCTGTTGAACTTATTC
Organism: Ischnura elegans; assembly: GCF_921293095.1. NCBI lineage: Eukaryota > Metazoa > Arthropoda > Insecta > Odonata > Coenagrionidae > Ischnura > Ischnura elegans. Next base: position 81,596,659 of record NC_060256.1, on the reverse strand, counting down.
GGACTGAAAGTGCCGTATAACGTGCCAGGCAGCCATCATTTTTCTTAAAAATACTGGTGTGAGTTTTAATAGGTTTCCTAAATTCCGGGTATCATCAAATGCTGTAATTATTTAAGATTATCGTAGAGTACTGAGTGTTTCTCCTGAAATAATCCGTGATAGAAAGCTTACGAAAAACTAGGTTGAACTTGGCCATCCATTTTTGTAATCCCTGTGATATGCACGGGCGTACCCTTCATATCGATCGTAATAAAGCAATAAATCTTTTCGATACCGAAGGCGTAGCTGATCAAATAAACGGCTCAATATCTATCGGTGAAGTTATAGGTGATAAGAATTCTTAGCAGTAATATTTGGTTCGACCTAATCGGAGTAGACAGCTTGTTCATCGCCTCCGGCTCCCCCCTGGTACACGTGTGCTGTTTATAAATATCGTATCTGCCACACTATTAAAATCTTTTATGTACCAAGGCCACTTGTGCTTTTTGGACAATTAAAGTTAAATTTTAATCCCCAAATTCGAGTGATTGATTCGTGAGTTTTATTTTAATTAAATTTTGTCTCAGGTGTGTTGCATTTTATATTGGTTCTAAATTTTATTCTCTGTCGGGAATATTGGTGTTGTATGTACTTATAAATACATCTATCTTAAACTCTTTTTCACTTGAACTCTTTTTAACCTTTTTTTGGTATCGGCAGAAGTATAGTGCATGGACAAATGATATACTCTTACTAAGACGATCTCTATTAGCTGGAAAAAAATGAATTTCATAAGAATCTTGCATCTTATTCTGCACATAATGTATTGAATAAGATGCAAGGTAGTAGAACGTAGACTTTCCTGGCGTTTCAAATAGGATTTAGGTGTTAGGACCTGTTCTGAATTCTTCGTTAATGGAAGTGAACTTGGAACTTCACAAAGTTGAATCATGCCATGCTGGATGATAAGTTATTCTGCAATCCTCCTGCTACTCTCCTCTTTTGTTACATTACATCTCTTAATCCACTCTTCATGACAAAAGGATTTCCTCTGAATCCCACCCATCACTGTATGCCTCCCACGACCAGCGTCCGCTTAGCTTTCAGTTCGGTTTTCATATGCTTGCTGCGCTACCTTTCTTCCACATTCCCCTCACACCATGCCTTTTCCTTTCTAATCTATTCAATCTGTTGACGTCATCGATTTTTGTCTGTGACTGGGCGGAGTACTGTGCGTCACGCTTAAAGAAACAAATCAGAATCGGAATTCACGCGCGCTCCATCTCCATTCCAAGACTTAAGTTCGATTTGAGTCCTTCGCTCCTTGAGGAAGTTCTCCCGAGACTGTGTAATTCAAAACATATACTTATTACGCTCGTGTAAAAAATAAAAGCAAAGGTAAATTATCTTGGGGATGGATATTGAGACAGTTTTGTCAGTATTTCGTTCTCTGTGAGACGACGTATATATTTGGGAAATACATCTACTTTGAAACTTCCCAAAAGTCTCTTTTTTAGTTTTATATTATATTTCATGTTATCCGAACCGATGCTTTTAGTAGGAAAAGTTACATCTGCATGAACGCCGAACCGTTAATTGCTTGATGCCTGCTCCCCCTGAAAATAAGAGACTGATTGTAAAGAGTCTTGCATAATGATCACTAGTAAATTTATTAAGTAGATAAACGTGGGGATATTCTAACTTATTCTTTTCCACATATTCCTATAGAGTAGTTTTCTAGGCATAGCAAGTCTCTTATCCATTTACGATCCTACGCTATGCTACGCTATATATGGTATCAGTTATGTTTTCGATGTCCAACCGGTGCTGTTAATCGACGTTTTGGCTTTTTGTTTTGTGTGTGGAGGTATTGTTTTATGTGGCTATATTTTTTGTTTTATTTTTTTTGGGCGTGTAATTGCGGTTTTTGATCTTGAGTATTTTAAGCGTGGGTTTTCTGAGTAGCTCCAAAGCGGTGTCAGTAGAGTTGCAGTTGGTACGGTCTGATATAGGATCGAGAGCAAGCCGGTTTTGGCCTTCCAAGAGGACCCCTGGATATCATTCGCTGCCCCGTAAGCACCCATCTTTCTAGTCTTGACGCCGTCACTGCACGCGATTCTCGAAAACTGTCCAATACCACTTACACACCAAGGTCTCCTCGGTGCATTCTCGCTGTCCAGGTCCCAAACCACGGCGCCGATATCTCCCGCGCCGTCCCACGCAGTAGATGGACGTCCACCCACAATACCTCCCCTGTTCCTCGGTCGCCTCATCAAATTCTTCTCACGCGCCCCCGTCGTGTTTACCGTGTACCGATTACTATTCCCGAGGCATGCTTCATGGACAGAATGGACCATCGGGATAAAAATTGGGAGGGTCCCCCTTTTATCTCTCCCCTGGAACCAAAGGGACGCGGTTTGTTTTCCTTTTTTTCAGTAGCTCGGGTAAAAGGCGATAATTCGTAAAATAAATTTCGATGATGGTTTTGTAATCGATAGGACGCAGATTCCAACCTCGTTGGATAAGTTTTATCCTCCCTGTGTTTTATTAAATCTTATAATTCAAGTCATAGTGATGACGGAGTGATTTGAGGCATTTTACCGATCGGTGAAAAGTTATCAGAAGTCATCAAGAGACGAATGCTTTCTTGAAGGTAGATATATTGCTATCCCTTCACATATCTACGGGAATAAGTGCACTGGTGTAATAGGGAGTGTTTTAGAAAGCTGGAAGAATATCTGTCGGTTAAAAATTGCTAATTCCATTGTCTTAATGGCCTACTTTATAGCGCACCGTATGGAACTTTAAGAATTTACGACAGAATGCTTGTATTCCGAAACTCAAGCGTCATACAATATATTCCGTGATTGATATTGATACTTAATCCGATGAACCTAAGACCACCCTACCGCATGACTACTGAGAAGAGGACGTCATCAAAGAAGTAGAATTCTTTGTGGCCACAGATTGATGCACGCAAAGCTTCTTAAAAATTTAATGGACAGGCGTGGATTGTAAGAAACTTCAACAATTAAGGGACGATTCTCAAAGTAACTAAAACTTCGCAAGTAGTATTCAATTGTCTCATAAATATCTCCTTAAGAATGAACTATGAAATGATCTCACTGCCGATATCATAAATTTTATTTCAAATACTTTTGAAAATGAAAAACTAGGAGCAATTTCCACAATTTTACATTTATTGATACGACCGGTTTCGCTTTTCAGCATCATCAGGTACAGCGTACGCTGTACCTGATGATGCTGAAAAGCGAAACCGGTCGTATCAATAAATGTAAAATTGTGGAAATTGCTCCTGCTTTTTCATTTTCATTATGTCACGTTTCCACTCCATCTCGCCTGAAACCTCAGACTATATTCAAATACTTTTGTTAAAATATTTCGATTTCCTTGAGGATTTAAACTAAAAATTATAAGCTGCCAAAAACTACAAGATAGTATTGATATATTCTTCCTTCCATGCCTAGTAGGTGCCTTTCTTTTCGTGGAAATGCTTTTAACGACCTGATGACGAGCCAAAGATCAATTAATGGTCAACTATTTCCTTGCATAAAGTGATTCCAGGAGGCAATTGAAACTCGTCGCTGGATTGATAATTGGTAATCTTGTGTTTCCATGCACACAATAGCTGGAGTGCTACTATGTATAAATAGCCCATGGATCCAAGCTGACTTCGGACCGGTAGATTTTTCGATATTCCAGTACGTTGGGGGTGTCATGCGACCTGGGTCCCGCTATCTCCTCCGTGCCTCGCGTAGATTACTGACTCATACTTCCATTCCACTCCCTTTCTCTGCTTCCGATACGTAACCTCGCTATCCCGTTGTCACCGCCTCGCTCCGTTTGGGTGGGGCCCCCCCTCACACCCCCCGAATAAACCTCACCACCGCCCGTATCTTTTTACATTCATCGATAGACATCTGAGCTTAAATTCGTCTCACGTAGTTCTCTGCGTGTTTACTTTAGTCAGCAGTGTACCTTTCCCTTTCCACCAGCCTTCTTTTTTCTCTCTGTCTTTCTGTGTATTTCTCTCTCGCCCACTCCGTTTTCCCTTCAACAACTATTAAGCTTTTTCTCTCCTTCCAAGCTTAGTATAGATGATCGTAGGTGACAGAGGTGGGTGTAATGGTGGGTTTACTTTTCTGAAGAATTTGGTTCATCCCAGTCTAGGAAAAACACTTTATCCTTAACTTATTTGAAAATTTATGTCACTTTATTCAAGATCATCATGTGTTCAGAATAATAGTGTGTAGCCTCATAATAATAGGTAGGAGATGTTGTAAAATCATTACTAAATCTATGTTACTCTCACTCGATGACATTATTGCCGATAGTTGCCACTTTTCCGGGAGTTATCTTTTTATACAGTAGCTTCATTTATATTTGATCCTAACGGCATCGAGTAAACTTCCCTGACCTCCTTGGCTAAACTTTCCTCCTTTTGTCTGGAAAGAGACAGGAAAATCAAACCAAAGGGCAGCGAGAGAGAATATTAGTTTGAGAGGATGAGTACAACAGGCTCGCAAGAGAATGAAGGAGTAAGGACATAACAAAACGGCCAAATGAAAGGAAGAAAGGCAAAGTGATGATCATTATTAGATCGCGTGTATTCATAAGAACAAAATAATTTACATGCTCATGAATTGAACGAAATGCTCTAATCTGAAACTCAATCATCAAAATGTCTGATTTGCTAAGTGCTTCTCTACTCTTCCACCGCATAGATATTTTCTAGGTTGATAAATCCTAGATATATTCCACCTAGTCCTCCAGAAAAGTACAATGAGATTTGAATTCGTATAAATTTTGATTGACATATCAATACAGTAATTTATCGTACAGCCTTTATATGATAAGTGCATAAAATTCATGATGCTAACTTGATTAGCTGTAAACGCGACTTCGATTACTTATCAATGGCGATATGCCCATCCCTCATCTTTATTGTCATATGCGAGGGATAATTACATTATGTTATCTTGCTGTTTCTCGTTTCAGCTTCCAATCTAACGAGTGATCTAATTTGTTTTCTCAGCAGGGAAAAATGCTTTCTTTGGCAGTTATATATTCTCGATTATTCGGTTATCGGTTTTATTGGCGAGTCGTATTTTATTTATTTTGCGATCATTGAATAAAAAAGTGTATCAATAATATCTTATCGCCCGCCCCAAACTTTCTCGATCCCTCCAACCATTTACTATTGAGTGCCATTCCAAATTTTAGGTATTCCCAATGTACGTATTTCACTCTTTGTTTTATCTTATTTTGCCTGCGTTATCTTGCCCGATAAGTATTCCCAAAGTTTTGTTTTCAAAATGGCATTTCGGGACGAAAATGAAAAATTGATCTTGAAATTTTCCCAGCACAAAAAGAATCTGAGCTTAGGATCGGATTGCCTCCCATGTAGATTATTCATTTCCATACCTCGCTCTCAATCTCGAATAACGCGATGATATCGTGGACGGAGTCCTCTTCTCTCTCCCAAAAAAAAGAGTCGCAAAAAAATCGACGATTAATTACAATATCTCCTCAGGCGCCTTGAAAAGTGATTTTTCCTCACTAATATTCAATCAGTCGATGGGACGGAGAGAGAGAGACGGGGCAATCCGATAAGGGATGTATAGATTTCGACAGCGATATCCTTCCTTATATCCCCCCCCCCTCTCCCTCAGAGCCGCCACCCCTCAAAGCCACTCCTGTGCTCTGTAATGGAAATCCCGTTGATTACCCACCGTCCATCGCCCAACTGTAGGTAGACGGGCTTCGCTCACGTACCACCGACCCACTCTCCAATCAAGGCATTCCGACAGCGACCCACACCAACTTTTTCTCATTTTGCGGCGCTCTGGATTTCGCGTTTTCCATCTCCCGGAATCCGCAATACCCGTCCCATCCCTCCCGAGCGTTGCAGTTCTTTCAATTTTGTTTCGGCGCGGCTCGGGATTGCCTCCGTAGCGGGATAGGTCTACTTGATGGCTCGCGGAATGGAACGGTAGCCGGAGGTCATCTGATATCATTAAGCCTGCCAACTTTCGTCGCGGACTGATGGACATTCGCTTTCTTGAAAAGTCTCTGTTTTTGGGAATCCCCGGATATTTTAAAGATTTATGCTGGTTTGCAAAACTTAATTGCACTTTTTTACACCTGTCATCGCTTGTATTATTTGAAGCACATATAAAAAAAATTAAATCCGGCCAACCGTGTATAATTCCAGAAGCTAGATGACTGCTGTTGTATATTCGCATTAAAAATACGCTGAATGATTAGTCTTTCATCTTATTTGGGCTTTCCGTCGATATAGAAGAGGAAAAAATGATTTTTCTTGAAATATTGATATGAGTTCTAGTTTTTTTAAACGTTTGCTATCATTTCCGAAAAATAATAATTTTATTTTTCTTTAAAACTCACACACGTAAATTATGAATTTAATCCAAGTTTCTCCGAGAAGTAATTATAAAAGCATCTTTCAATTACTAAACGGGCATCATAAACTGCCAGCTACATTGATCTCCATTAAAAAATTCAATGTACAGCCTAGGAGGCCTTAAAACTGGTGGCACGTGACCAAACTATTGATATGATCCTGCTATGAACTTCTAAATTTTATTATCTAATGTATAAGATGGAAAAATCATGTAAAAATACTGATATGACTTTTTGGCAATCAATGAGGTTATTTTCTCATTTCTTCACTTAAAAAATATCCTGATAATAGTATTTCCTTCTCGAATATGTTGCTCCCCAAATTATGAGAGCTTAAATTTGCCAAGCTCTGCAGAATTAAAATCTCATGGCGTCACTCCATGATAAATACGACGTTTTATATCCCCTAGTGGGTTTTATTGAAAATTTGATACCGTAGCAATATTTTTGCGACGTACTAAGGGGATGAGTTAGCCTCGAGGTTCGTGATGGGTGTGGATAAAGCGAGACGATGCAATATACCTCAACCACGTTACGTTCCGTGAAAATCCGCGTCCTTGATCCAGGTGAAGGAAGGAAAGGGGATTGTCGTCTTGATAAATTGACGCCCGTGTAGAGGTAAGGTTGAAAGGAGGAGGAAGCTATAGCCTGGCGCAGTGTACAACCCCTTCCCACGCCCCTGGGCCATCCTTGTTATTAAATTCCCATTCCACCCTTCGTCGCCTATCGTGCACATTAACCCTCCCACTCCTGGTCACGTACGGGCCGACCTGAAAAACTTCCGAAAAACCGCGGCGGCGAAATGCTGACAGGTAGCCCAGTGACCGCCTCCCCCTTTCGCCAAACTACCTTGTCTCTCCGTATTTCGTACGTTCAGTCTCGCAAGCTTCCCGATGAAGAGAGAGGCGATCGGAAAGTATAAAAGGGGTTGGGGGGAGAGTTTGGAAATATCAAAAAGCGCTGATGTTTCCCTCGTCATCCACTCCTTCCCCATCCGGACGTAATGAATCTTTTTTTTATTTAAGTGCTAGCGTGTTTGTGCTCGCCCTCTGAATATTTTCATGTCGTGACTCGAGCGCGTGACCAGTTAGTGGTCCATGTCGGCGCATTTTCTCCTTCAAACCCTCACGAGTGTCTCACCCCCTTTGTCATCGTTTCCCCGTGTTCATGATGCGTTCGATCTATCTTCGTGGCGCCACCGGACCTTCTTTTGTTTCGCATTTGATGGCCGTCGGAAATAAAACGAATTTTTTGAGGACGGGCGGGGGAATAAATTTTTGGAATTTTCACGGGATTGTCTCGGATCGTGGAAATATGCAAAACTGCTGTGGTGAATTTTCGAGCAACTGGTAGGATGAAAATAATACGATGTCCCTCTAAATGTTAATCGAAGCATTGGGATGGCGTGCGAATAACTTGCTCCAATCTTGTTTCCCTAAGTTGCCAAAGTCGAATTCTTAATTCTATGATTTTAATTTCGCACGATATTTATTTTATCTTTATTCATCAGTTATTCAAGAAATTAACAAAACCAGTTTCCTTCATTTACTGCAGTGGTGCATGATAAATATTTGTATCAATATTCCTAATATATAATACAATTATTTTTCTAATATACTTAAATATTTTATCCATTTACTCTAATGCATCATAAAATTCACTTTGCCTGTCTGTACCAGAAGTTATTTCGCTCGTTGGATTAATTCTCACGGATAGGCGTGTAAAATAAGTGAATAAAGATAGTGTCACGGCTTCGTTAAAATACAATTTATTTCGTAGCATTTTCTCGTCGTTGATTGCATAGCTAGAGACTTCATCATATTAATTTAAGTGGCAGTCTTCTTTTAAGAGATACCTACGTAACTGTATCAATCTTATCTTCCGCCGCGGTCGAGCACAGGTAAACACATTTCATTTAAAAATCTTTTCTCTCGCAACTTGTAATTTGGTCGGAGAAACAATTGAATTCCGTCATCAATCCACGGGAAAGGCGTAGAGGGAAGTGGTCGTGTGTAAATTATTTGGCGCGTTTTCCCCAACTCCTGAGAGTTCTATGTTCCTCCCATCCACGGCACCTTCAATCACCTCGTCCGATTCTTTTAAGGTATTTCTTCATCATGTCCGTCGAGGCCAGACTAATAACCCCCGCCTTCCTTGGCCACCGTATTCAACCTCCCTCCTCAGGAATCCTTTTCATCACGTGGGGGAAATCTTAACTCACTCCATCGTCCGCCCACATCATAATCATTATCCCATACCATCTCATCCTTAATTTTGAGAGAGCTTCCTCCCTCGCCTACTCTTCCTTTTTATATCTCCTTGTTCTTCCCCCACGCTCATCACTTCCCTCCACTCCTTTATGTTAAAGGTAGATTAACATTTTTTTCTCTATTCTTCGAGAATGGCGAGGGTAGCCGTGTGATCTCTATGCCGCTGCTATCAAGGTGCGGGGATTCCTTGTTGTTGTTTTTTTTTATTCCTTTAACAACTTCTTTCTTCGCTGGACTCCGATCCGGATTCTCATGGCCCCACCTTTTTCATTTCAAGAAGGCTGGACATGATCCACCCTGAGGGTTATTGGAGATAATTATCAAGTCTTTTTTTTTAGATATTCCTTTCCAACCCCATAAAGGAGAAATTGGTATCGCGGGAGCGATTTTCATTTTTTAATTATAATAATCGACGGGTACCACGCGTTCGGTGCCATTAACAAAATCTATTCATCCTTTTCTGAGCAAAGGGGAGACATCACACGCACATTTTCTCTTGTTTTACCTTTTTTGTGAGGAAGCTCTTGTTTTTTCCTTTTTGTGATTTGAGCTTCTTAGTAACTTTCCTACGGGTAGGGTAGAGATCGAAGAGCGACAATTTTCAGTCTTTTCCTTCTATTTTTCATCTCCTTAGGGCAGTTTTTGAACGTAACCTGTATTTTCATTTCGCTGGAACTAATGGGTATCATATCAAATGCTGTACTAAAACTATCAAAGATTGGTCTGAAATTCTGTAACTCTTTCCACCACTCTACTTTTGCGAGGTATAAGTTCATAGGATGCATGTCAAAGCTAAACTTATATATTTCAAACTTGCGCAAGAGAAAACAAAATCTTTGTTCCTTATGCCAAAGGTATCTATTCCGTAATCTATTATCCTTCTTTTCTCCTTATCACATTCTTGCTTAAGTATTTAGAGGATATAGAACCGTGTGGTCTGACGTGACTTAAATATTTTTTCTCCGCTCAAAAATGCATATTTAATGCGGTAAATTTGTTAATTGGGGGCCGCCATGCAGAAATGAATGCACCGAGAGAAAACACCCCGAGTATTAAATTCCTGAATTCGATCCGTTATCCCTCGACCGAGTGCACGGGATTGTGGAAACCTTGGTAACGTAATCGGCCGAACATCGACCGCAATGCACCCTTCGGGATTTTTTTTTCGTCTTTGCCGACGTCTCAAATGTTGCAGCTTGTTCTCAGGTAGGGATGCGCGGTGGACTTACATCGGTGTATCACCATATTGTAGCCGGTATACCGGTATGCATCGTCATTTTTTTCTAATTGTAAGTGCATATTTAGTCAAATTTGATTCCAAAGCACGGTCCCTCACTGCAGTTGGTAGTTAAGAATTTATTTCAGGAAAAGGGCATGCAGAAATTCACGGTAGAAACGTAAACCAGATAACGAGGAAATAAACTTCCCATTTTTTTTATCGCGGCGTACTCATTACACCTTCGTTCTGAAACCCGTGCTATGAAAAGAGCTACGTCTCAATCAGCTTGGGCAGAATCTTCTCCATAAAAGATTTTACTTCGCTTTTCAGTATTTTGAGAACCAAGACTGATAAAATATTAATAGCAGGAAGTAGGTACAAAAAGATAGCGAACTCTGCGGCTCAGTGTTTCAACCCAAGGGTTGGTTGCGATAGGTAAAGGTAAAGGCCATCCCAGAGGAAGACAAAGGTATTCGAATAACAGAGGTTCACGGTAGAACCCCTGTTGCTTTTCCTGAACCGCCTCTCAGTTCACTGAGACTTTTAGTCGGGGTGTCAGAAAGCCTTACCGGGGATATGAACCCACGACCCTTCGATCAGTTGTTACCTAAGAGTTCTACCCACTAAGATTCCTCGTTATCAAAGCAGATGGTCAATGCTAGAAAAAGTGGCAAAATTTATTGTTCAATTTGTTGGTAGAGATATCCTGCTTCTTCTGTAGATGTGCTTTTAGCGATATACCTATCGGTGAAAAGTGGCAAATTCATGTAAAATTTAAGGTTTTCCCGGCGTATAGATTGATGAAAATTTCTCGGGATTCCCATCGGGTGTGGTATTGTGTTAATTGTTTTTTTTGGAATTTTCGGTACACATTTGGCATTAATTGATTTATTTAATTGATACCGTCATATACTATGTATTTAGTGATATACTACTCATCGGCTTATCGTCATATATAAAAAAAAAAACACGAGATGCCGATGCGTCGGAATATTTTCATGCACCTTGCACCCTTATGTCGAGGCCGTCGCCCTGGTTTGAGGAAGAGCAGGTACCTACCCACCCGGTAGTCACTCTGCCCCCAGCTCGGGGGCGGTGCGGGAGGGAGTTGGGGGGGGGGGGCGTAGGGGATCCCATCAGCACGGTGGCGGCGTCCCATCCCGGAGGCCTGGGCGCACGACCCGTCACCGCCCACCCCACACCACTCTATCATCATCTGGGAAATTAAAACGCCCTTTCGGGGAGCTGATTTAAAGCGGCAAGCCTTGCGGTGGGGAGGCAGTCAAGTGAGGTAGCGCGACCGCGGAACCCTGGGTGCAGGAAGTCCGTGCTTTGGGATTTGATGGAATTACAGGTGTGGAGGAGAGGGTATCGGTGGGGGCGGGGGTTGGAGGGTTCCATTGGGGGTGCGAGGGAAAAAGGAAACCCTTTCCCGAAATTGAAATACCTACCTCGGAGAATTCAAGTCACGAGGTGAAGTGTTTCGAAGGAATAGCGATTGGTGTTTGGGAGGCTAATTTAAGGATTGGGTTGCCATATGTGATTGGATTGGATTTGCTCTCTCAATTTCTCTTGCGAGGATAAAAAAATCCGGTAGAATGAATTCATGCTGCTGCAAGATAACTTCCTTCGGTGTATATGCCTGACGATAAACCACTCTTGGCATTGGTTAAATGCTGATGTGAGTTAACCAATCTGTTTAAACTCATCCCGTCTCGACCCCAATACGCAGGCCAAAGTCGAGGTAAGCAGTGAACTTCATTCGAAATAAAAAATAATTAATTTATTTACAGCATATTGTCCCTTCCGATAATGATGTCGTCTGTATGTGTGATCATATACTCGTACTTACTGGTATAATTTTGCAGTTTAATTATTAGACCCACAATCATCTGTACCCTTGAGGAAGGGTTGTATATCAGTTCTAGACTTGAACTTTTAAAAATTGAAGATGGTAGATGCGTAATTTATCGCATGGTCTCTCAACCGGTACTTGGGCTGGTATCGTTGTGGAATCGTTGCTTGCATCAACATTTTCAACTTCATTGATGCATTGCCGGTCCCCTCGTGTTTCTCGAGATGTTTTTCTGAGGATTGAACCAGTGAGTTTACCACTAGCTCACTTTAGTAGCGATAAATGTGTGCAAAATTAAGTGCCATCGAGAAAGCTGCCGCGTTTGGTCACTCGTGAAGCCTGTTTGGACAAAGAATTACGTCAAAACGGAAGGTCATTCCACTCCACGATGACGTTCACGTTCTATCGTCTTCATGATAATTTCCCTATACAGGAAACAACCCCCTGAAAAGGAGAAAGCTTCCCTCTTTCAAAATTTGATACCGTTTTATCGGCTTTTACTTCACGACTGCCTCATGAGACGCCTACAAGGGCCGAGGTTAATAATCGCAGCGTGATATGGTGGGCAAGTTTGACGAGTCACCGAAATGGAACGTTGTCGAGGCCTCAGGTGTATCTGAGAGGTGAGGGAGTGCGAAACAGTGGAAGGATTAGGTTTTAGAGAGGAGTTGGATGGATGGCAAAAGTGGTCCATAGTGCTAAGGCATAAGCTCGAGCGGGAGAGAAGTGCTCAGCATGCTTGATATTTTCCCAATCTTCTGAGATTCCCTTCCACATCCCTTATTCCCATGTACATCATTGCTTTGCTCATCAGAAGAATTGGTCAGAATTACTTGCGAGTAATGTATCACGCTAGTCAATCTTAGGCCATTTTAAAAATCTGAAATGGTATCCAGCAGTTCTCAGCGTACAAGAGAGCAAATCATTCAGCGGGTATTTTTAACATACATGTACAATTTTTATGCATATGCCATCATGTATGGAAAGAATGGAAAATGAATATATCGAATAAAATATCAATAATCAAATAAACGCATAGAGAAGGTAAGGGAGGATGAGAAAGAGAAGAACTGTATATATGTGAAAAAATGAGCTGATAGAAGAGTTGAATGGAGAACTGTGTTATATTAATCTTAAGATCGTGGATATGATGATTCTGTCACGATGCGTATGGTTGCGAAATTACTGTTGTTTTAATTAAAAAAAATGGAGAATATAGCTTTCAGGCGAACATTTTTTCGCAAAATTTCCCAAATAAGTGATTATTGCAATGTTGACTAATATCTGGATAGACTCTCTGTAGTCATATGATTATTTAGGCGGAGATTAAAGCTCAAAAGAATATGAATATATTATTTGGCGAGAATATGATTACTAAGCGACAGTGCCGAGGTGGATTGTATTCACTTGAATGTTCTCCTAAATTGTCACAATGAGCATTGTTGCCATCGCTTCCAGTCAAGATGTTACTGGTAGTCCACTCAGCATACGTACTTTATAAGTATTTTCCCCCTAAGGACTTGGAGCGTTGAAAGATATTTCTCTTCATACAACGGTCCCCACAAACTCTGAGGGCTTGGTATTTCCCTCATCCGTCGCTCGTTACCATCGAGGATAACGCCGTGATGATTTTTTAACAAGGGCAAAGGGGAAGCTGGTTGAGGTGTATTTTTTTCGGTGCGCTCGGGCGCAGCTATTAATCGCGAATTGGAGTGCACCACGCTTTCCTGCCGTGCATACACCAAACAAGCAGGCTAAACATTCTGGGCTTTCATATTTTTAGCCGAGGTCTAGTGCGACCTACTTCGCGAATACGAGGCGCCAGCATCTTGTCCCACCCTGATACTCCAGCCTCCCCACTCCTTAAAACTTCACGCCCTTTGAAGAACCCTTCACCATCTTCACCTCACTCGCTCCAGTCCCCTCCACTCCGAAATCTTCCCTCCAGTATTCCTTCACCGCCTCCCACCCAACACTCTTCATTATTACTCAACCGAATATCTTCTTTTTCTCAGCTCCCTCCTTCCCTTCTCCAGCGAGAGATACATAAAAAAGGGAAGAATGGTGATATTCGCCCGTCTTCCGTGTCTGTGAATTTCGCTACAGTGTCCTCAGCTGTCACGGAGCTGTCCAAACCAGAGGGAGAATTCTGCGCAATATACCTCGAGCTCTTGAAATTGCTTTCATTTCTCTCCTTGCCTCTTCCTCTCACCGAGCAGATTTTATGCCATTTTTTTCATCATTCTCATATTCCTCCTCCTTCTCCATTCTCCTTCGAGATGTACAGACTTCTAGTCCGCCCGCTTGAAATGTCAACTCCATCCAGAGGGGAGGAGCGGTTAAGACACCATCCGAGGCGCCTGTCTCATTGTCCTCACTCAGAATGTGTGCATGAACTTATTATGTTTATGAGCTCTCGTCACTTACAACGCTCTCATTACTTTGAGGTTAATGCCATTATCGGAAGGTAGCCGGAGATTTAATTAGTTTTTCCGTTCTGCCTGCTCATTACTTCTCATAGTGATGTATATTCGAAAGCCATAATATCTTCCCATATGCGTCAATCTCCTCAAATTTCCTCTCAAAACGCAATATTCTAAATTCCAGTATTTGATGTTACTTTTTTCACGTATTACTTTGAAACTATTGAATGATATATTTCAAGAAAACCATTCCAAAGATAAGTTTAAAAAAATATCTCCAGCCCTTTCCTCGAGGTACTGCTATTGTTAAATATCAAAATGGATCTACATCTGCATCTACATAATGCCCTGCGAGCCACCTATTGGGTGTTTGGCAGGGGGTGATCAATCACCAGCATGCAGCATGCAATTGAATATGACGAAGCATCAAATTGTCACGAATCACAAATGAAAGACGTTGATCTAGGCTTGTTGGCCGGCCAGTATATCCACGAAGTGTATTGAAAACTTTATGCGGAAAGAAGTAATTCTTCTCTTTGAGAATCTCCTTAAGTTGCTATTCTTCATAATATGTATGACTATAAAGAACCACTCAGGCATGCGCCAAATTAGTGAAAACTATCTAAAAAGCTAGGCGCAGCCATAAGAAACTTTTTTCGTGAAACACATTAATGTTGGGATTTTTTTGCCTCTATATTATATGCTAAATACACTATCCGGCGCACACTTCAGGACTTATTTGGTTTGCTGCCCTCTCCACCAGGCTCCGCCACCGTCTCTCGGCGCGGAGTGTCAACAGAGCGCGCGCTCTCAATTCTCATCCAAACAGCAACCAATTGAGAGGGCAAAACCACCGCAGACCCCCCTCCACCCCCCCAACCCTTCCCCGTCCTTCACTCGTGAAGCATCATCGTGGAACGGCTCGGAGCGTGCGTAATGACGGAAGGAAAGCGTTGCAGCCCCTCCAGCCGCTCTCCCGCACCTTGGAGCACGCGTTTCTGACGGCTCCTGATCTTCACTTGTCTCCCTCGACAGCCTCTAGACTCGCGCGCTCATGCCGCGGCTAAAGCAGCCCACTCTACGCCAATCACACAAGGGAGGAGAGCGTGTAGGAGAAGTCCTCTGTGAGTTGTGGGCCCTTTTCCTTAAAAAATAAAGACCACTCCATCAAGCCTCGCGGATGCTGGAGGGTTCTTCTTGCGCAGTGCCGTGCCTTACCCTCTGGGCCATTCCCCCACTCCTCAATGTGCTTTCATTTAATGGCTAAAGGAGCTGAAGTGTCGTGAAGTCGTGCTTGCCTCTCATATACAAACATCCTCCCCTTCATTCCCTACTTCTCTCCAGATCATTCGTTTGATTGAGGAGTGCAGCGCCGGTTTTATTTCGTCATCTTTTTTTTTCCTCTCTCTCCCCCTGTTGAGAGCTCGGAGGATGGGAGGAGTTTGTCTAGAGCGGACGAGTGCAAACACAGTTCTCGTGCGTCTGAAGTGTGCCGGGTTATTTGATTAACACCTCTCGATTGTCTTTGAGGCTCATTTGGTGCCCTCGGGAGAAAAAAAAAATCATCTCCGGGAAGCGGTGGACAGGCGTCCGCAAATATTGAGCGTAGCGACCGACGAATTTAGTTTATGTTCAAAACTTCGTGACAGCAAGTCAATGAAACGTATTTGCAGTTATGTTGTTTAAGAAACCGTCCAATCTCAAGGTTGATTAAATGAAAAATGTTCACGGTGGCAATGGATAATCTGCGAATTTTGTTATTTTTCTCCCAGGATGACACAGCGGAATCTCGGGTCATGAACGAACAATCTATGTATCCTTCTTTTTTGCCAAACGGATGATTACATTGCAATGTAAAATTCTGGGGACACGAAAAGAGTTCATGAGAAGAGTATTAAATGTGTTGAAAGATTTTGAATACAAAATATATAGAGAAAAATGAATGTGAAAGCTGACCGATGGGACCCAAATGACACCAATCTTTCTATCTTTTCCATCCAGTCGTCCGGAAAAAGCTCACCAAAAATAAAAAATATTAATGCAAAAACATGGTGGACTGTTGATCAGTATACCGAAAATTGTTTTTTTCTTATTCAAGGAGTCGACTGGGCTCTCATGCATGGGCAATTTTGCCTCATTATATTCCCTTCAATAGTAAGGTCCACTGTTACGTTTATTACTGTGTCTGAATTGTGATCAAATCTCTATCAAAAATGGCAAATGTCTTATCTATTTTTTCCCAGAAACAGAAACTCGTCCTTCTTTCGTACCTTGAGAATAGTCTTGCGGTTACTCCATCGTATTTCCCTAATACAATTCCTCGCGCTCTCTCTTCCCCCTGATTTGAAATACAATCGTCTTATGTCACCTCCGAAGTCATGCATTTCTCTGGCATACCATGAATGGCTTCGTGACAGGCGCCCATGTTGAGTAGGTGGTTTGTGTTTCCGCTATGCCACAGCTTTGGAATAATTCTTCCCCAGCAAATCGATTTTTGATGAGTCTATTTCAGTTTTACGCGGCCCTAGTCTTTGATCCGGGGCTCCTTGTTGGTGTGTCATATTGTTCAATAGATATCACTCAAATCAAATCACTTGGAGGACTTTCTCTCTCTCTCAGCGTAGTCATTGTCTTTTTCTCCCTCCGTCTGAGTAGTAGAGAATATCATTATCGAGCTGAGTTATTATTATTATTATTTTATTGATACAATCCAAGCGCTTATCATACGAATAGTATTCAGGGTGGCTCACAACAAATATTGAATGTTATGGGAAGAGGTAAGGAAGAATAATTTAAGATTTTTTTAGTTTTATGGGCATAGAAAGGGAACTGATTCGTTGATAGCCTAGCTAAACGCATGCTCCGTCTCATTTACATTTGATGTTACCACGGAAACGTCAAAATATAGTGTTAAATGAAAATTTGGGGTAGAAATTTACAGTGTTTTTTGCTACATGAAATGAAAGACGTCTTCGAATTTCTACTAAATTTTGATCACTCTAAATGACTGCGATGGCAGAGACATCAGCCATTTTCTACGCTGCGAAGGAACTCTTGGGGTTCTAGGCAATGACGAAAATACAAATGGGGTTTGGGAGCTGCCTGTCTCCGCTCAGTCTTTAGGCCTACAGTGAAAATGCCACATGCCATCGCGTGTGTTCGTCGCTTAGAATACTTTAGAGCTGGACCCTTTTAGCCTTCCATTCCACCCGAGGCCCAATCTCTAGCACGTCCACCCCCGCCTTCGACTCGCAGCGGAATGGCATTTTCTAGTCCGTAACGGTACGCCCTTCCCTTCACTGGTCACTTGTGATGCTCTCACAGCCATTCTGACCATTCCCTTCTCTCTCCCGTTGCCCAACACTTTCCCCTAGCCTTGCTTCATCATGCTACATCCCCTCTCCCATCCTGACTGGCTCCGAACATCTACATCCACGAAGGATTTGGTGCTTTCACGGCGAATCTTTCTGATAAATTCTTCTCGGGAAATCAGCCGGGTCAGGATTCTTAGCTTAGTTGAAACCAAAATCCTCTGCAAAGCAAAGGGATACTGGGATCGACTTACAAAGGAGGCGATTGAAATAAGAATCGCAAAGAATACAATGAATGGAGACGCGGGTTTCAACCTACGCAAATCATGGAATCTTATCATTAAACGAATGAGTGAGCTAAGTGGAAGAAGGACACCAAAAGTGGATGAATCACAGAAGACTTGACCGCCCCAACTGTGTATATAAGTCCGGCACTAACCAGGCCCATCATTCGCTCTGATGACGATGGCAGAGAAGGCCGTCGAAACGTTGGCAGCAATGTCTATCCTGACCCGGCTGATTTCCCGTGAAGACTTATCTATATCTACGCATTACCCTACAACCTACCTATTGAAGTGTTTGGTAAAGGAGTAAAACGTCACCAGTATACACCAGGGGAATAAAAGTTACTTCCACTAACAAACGCTTCGCAGCATGTGCGCTACATATGGCACAAACTATTGGATTTATTTATATCCTCCTTATGGAGGCAATTTGCCTATGAAGCTAAAACACAAAATATAATGTTAGAAAAACTAGGAAAATTCAGAAACGTACATTTAGGAATACCTAAGTTAGTAAGCTACACTATGAGTCAACTTACCTATTTCTACATTTACGTATTATCGTAAAACTTAAAAAAACAGATACAGAAGACACTTACTTAGAAAGCAAAAATTTTCCAATTTAATAAACTCATAACACTGGATGGTAAAAGTAAATTGAATTTATTAAATCTATCTCGGTGGAGCATATTTTTTTCGCTTTTATCTACATCCACATAATACCTTGCGATCCACCGCTAGGGCGTTTGGCAGGGGGTAATCAATCACTAGTATGCAGCATGCATGAGGACCTCCACATGAACACCACATGGTCATAAAAATGTTACGAAGGAAAACAAAAGACATGCACATCCATGCAAAGGCAAAGCTTTCCAACGCTTTTCTATAGCAAGTCTATGCAAGGTACGTAAAATGGAAAATACAGCGAGTCGTCTTAGCGAATGACGCCATTCATTTTTTTCAATCGGTACACCGTTGCTACCACTGATAATACGAGGAAAGAAAGACATTCATCTTGCGTCGTTTCAAACTTATCACGAGCGTGAAGTTTCGCACAAATCCATAGTTTTTCAAGAAAAATGCTTCAGCCTCCTTAATGGGTCGGATCTTTGAGTGTGTTCGTGATGGGGAGAATCGGAAGGGGGTGGGGTTGGAGGGGAGAGGGGAAATATAGTCGGAGGTGGGGGAGGGGCATTGAGGAAGAGAGGAGGGGAAACCGGTTCGTCTGGAAGGCCTTCCCATTGCGCATCGTCTCCATCTTATTTCTCCCTCCCCTCCTCCCCCCCGCTCCGAGGATAACCCTTCGAAAATCTCCCCCATCCCACCGCATTCCCTCCCTCCCCCTCCTCCTTTGCATCTCCTACGTATGCCAGCGTCCATCCTTTCCCACCGAACGAACGGACCATCCGCTCTTCAACCTCCCATCACATTCGACGCAATCGCCCACCCCAAGATAAGCCTGTTACGCTGAAAGCATGCGCCTAATTACTCATTGATACTCAAGTACTCAAATGAATACTAGCACACTCTAACAAGTATTTGAGTTAATGTTGGATTTTGTGCTTACCTGAAGGAAAAGTGAGTACTGAAAGGATTTGCATTGGTATAATTAAAGGTATTCTACCGGTGAATGATAGTCGGGTACTCAAATGAATACTCGCCTAATCAAACGAGTACTTGAGTACTCATTGGATTGCATGCATACCCGAAGGATTAAGTGAGTACTGAAAGGGCCATAGATACAGTTTCCGGCACAATTACGTGAAAATTGGTAATATTTGACCTGATGAAATCACTTAGTCTTCTTAATTCCACACTCTTTTACTTCGACCGACTTAGGTTTCAGCAAACAAATGCTGAATTAATATTAAGGATAAAATGAACACTCGAATGATTATAATGAATGCCCCAGGGGGAAATTAAAGCGATTGGAGTAAAAGTAATTAGTAAAGACCATGGATAAATATCCGAAACTAATGACTGATGGAAAAGTAACTAACTGCTACCACTTAGAGTGCGCAATTTTTTGTAACAAATATGATTTCATCGAAGTGACTTCACTCCATGTTTTAGAAATAGGGTTTAAGTTCTATCCATGTACATGAATGTAATGTCTTCGATTTTTCCGTCTTCAATTCCATAGAGTAGGAGAGTGAAGGAATGGTAGGTGCACGCAGCCGTAAAATCTCATCTTTACGCTCCCTCAAGTCAAACATTGCGAGTGCTTCTTTTTCGTGAAATGCGGAGTTGTGTTCGGGGGGTTCCTACCCAGGCCACAGGCAGATTCGCTGCCTCCTTGTCCGTTGTTCTTTTATTTTGAGTCTCCACGTTTTCCTTCTTCTCCTTCCCATCCATGTCCGTCCAGTTGCGTTCTTTTTGCTCGTCGCATCTTATCTTTATAATATCTTCCTCTCCCCATGTCCCTTAATGCAAACGTGTCTTATAGTTTTCTTGCTCAGGCTCTATCGGTGTGTTGCCGGCTTTAAGTTTTTTATTCAATCATCCCGCACTGAATAGAATTATTATTTTATCTGTTATTATTCAGTGGTCAAAGATTTTACTCGATTGTTACATTTGTGCTAAGTTAAAAGTCATTCCATCTGAGCGCAAGAGCTCATAGATAATTTTTGGTACTTGGTTAATTCTATAATATTTCCCTCTTTTATTATTTTCCTGACATTTATTTTGCATCGTGTATGATTATAATTTATCATTTTTCATGAGTAACCTTCCCTTTTAGGTACGTAGTGGCTACATGTAGATTCATACTAAATTTAGGAAATATTTCCTTGGAGTGGGCTCTGTAAATAAATAATAACACCCAAAAGCAATTTTGTTTTGAGCCGGTATCCTGAGTTAGAAGTCCAAAAACTTTTTAGTTGCCTGTAATTTCTTTTAAGATGGTTTGATGTTGCTTCACTCCAAATTTTCTTCATTGCATTATTTCCTCTTATTTTTGTACGTACTTGAGATTGACTTGTAATAAGCAACTAATATGTGTGTGCGAGTTGTTCTTAAGTGCCCCATTATTGCTTATGCATATTTTTTTTGTCCATTGCTTTGTAACAGATTTATTGGCAATTACTCCGTATGAAAATATTTCACGATTACCCTCGTAAAATCTCACCCCTCCTTTAGTTATTTAGGAGGGTATTTTGGATACTCTTTGACTCTATTCGAATAAAATATACTGTCGGTAAGTAGAAGAAGTAGCAGGATATTTTCTCGATGAAAACACTTTACAATTAAGTTGTACGGTTGGTGAAATTATTTCATAAGCTAGAAATAGAAGAGATTTAGCATCCCCAAAATTTACCATAGGATCGTGCCCCACTGTTTGCAGGCATGTTTCCTTCGAGCGTTTGATCCCGTGGTAACTCAATTTTAGCTCTTGCGAGTGGCGGGCCTCTCAGCTGGCGGCCTTGTCCCGTCGCTCTTGCCGGCATCAGACCGTTGACGCGCTCCCCGAAGTGATTCAATATGAACTGCCTAGGGCATCATTGTCTCTTTCAACTAGTGGTACTTAAAAATCATTCTTAATTTACTCACTCCTGCGGTAAATGTATCCGAGGATTGATATAATTTTGTAACGAGATGATGGCTGTCATAATTTAAGTAGAGCAATTAGAGGCTTTCGTCATGGGAGTATGTTTACTATATTAAAAATTTGAATGATGGTTGACAGGGAATTATTCATTTTTGTGCGGTTGTACTTTTGATTCGGAGAATGGTTAAGACATTATAAATTGTTGATACCGTGACTGAAAGTGTTCTAAATTATTGCAAAGTCCACTTAATTATAAAATTACCATATACTTGGAAATACACTATTAGTCAACATTTGATGCGTAAGTGCTATACATTCTGCTAATTACCATAAAATTATTAAATTAAACGCATATATCGATTATCTAGGGTAAAATTTACATAGGAACATAATAAATTTAGTTTCTTTGCGAGATATCTACCTCAGTGCATTAGTTGCCCTTGAAATCAAATACATGCTTAACTTGTCGGAATTGTGGGTGAATATATATTTCGTAAATAGTGAATATACCTTTATATCGTTATATTTTCACTTGAAATGATTTGGAATTTGAATTGCCCATTTAATGCCCCAATTATCCATTATATCTGGAGCTAATTTTAAACGGGAAGAGGAATTTTTAATAGCCTTGTGCATTATGGAAAGTCATCCAGAAAATAACACATGTCAAGGAGAGGTCATGTATCTCGCCATTTTCCATGACATATTAAACTTGGAAGTTTTTTTGTGAGCTACGCAGAAGCTTTATTTTGATAGCTATTTTTAACTTGCTTGACATGGATCTGCGGCTGATTTTCTTAGAAATTATGACTAATTTTATGACAGAATATTTTAAATATATCCTAATGCATCAAAGCTTTTCCAGCACAACCATAACAGACGGTAGGTTTTAATTTGCCATATGATTGAATGAATTAGCCCACTTGAAGTTGATTAGTAAAATGTGACATTTTCCCTACTTTCATGAAAGGCATCTACATCTAAATCTGCATAATACCTTACGAGCCACCTCTGGGGGGTTTTGCAGGGGGTGATCAATAACCAGCATACAAGAGGATTCCCACATGCACACCACACGATCATAAAAATGTTACGCATGCTAGAAAATTATATCTTGTATGATGTTGGGCACGATATGGTGGAAGTTCTTATGTGAGCAAAATAAGGCATTGCAATATTTCCGCTGAGTTTTATTATGACAACGCGTTTCGTCGTTACAAACAATATAAAACTTGATAAAGCTGTTTATAACGACGAAACGCGTAGTGACATAATAAAACTCAGTGAAAATATTGCTATGTCTTATTTTAATAATAGCAAATTATACTTCCACCTTCACGCATAGGCAAAAAACTACTGCCAACTACTCATGAAGGCAATCTGTCTATGAAACTAGAACATGCAAAATATGCTGTTTGAAATATGCATAGCAAAAAACTCAATAGTTCTTGCATCTAATTTTTTTGCTCGGCGCAAGACAGGGTGCGGGGTGAGCTCAGATCCGAAGGCGCTGTTTCGTCTCCGCTGGATTGCGACTACGTCTGTGCACATCGGCCAAAAAGGAACACGAACAGAGAGTCTACCTGTCGACATATTTCCCGCAACGCCACCCAAAAAACCTTTCCTTCCACCAGGGCGCACGCCCCTTTTATTACGTTCTTCCACTGTTTCTCCTTATATTTTTTTCTTTGATTTAATTTTTTCGATCCTTCCCGACATGTCTTTATTTTTTTCTCTCTCTTCCTCGCTTTTTCGGACTGACGGAAGGGGAGGGGGAAGCGTTTCGCGTCTGCTCATTTCGGTCCCCCAAGCATACCTTCTGTGTTGCTGGTCTTGGCCTGGCGTTATTGATGGTGCAATTCCTTTCTGCCGTGTATATACCCCATACACTCACACACACACTCAGTGCTGTTTTTGACTCGGGAAAGGTACAGACACACACACATCCGCGAATGAATGCCGTGGAGCTGGTGGATTCTGTTTTCATGCAGAGTGTCTCTTTACCTTTTTAGAACGTCGGGGAGGAGCTGGTTGAAGGAGAAAAAAAAGGGACGGGTGAAAGAAAAAATCGGAAATTTCCACGAGTTGTGCCGGGGCCATTTTTTTTCGTCGTGGAAGTCGATTCATTATTATTCCCGCGGCAAGCGGAGGCTGTCGCATTGCCTCCGCCGGAGAGTTCCATTCCGAGTACATGAATTTGCACTTCATCAACGGGAGGCTTGCGTGCTTCTTTTTCGCTGCTTCGATCCGTGGCTATTTATCGGGTATCCTCTTCATCAGCTCGTCGAATGGAGTGGGAGGAAAGTTGGGAGTTGATTATGGTGCTGAGGACGGAATAGCGCCAGTTCAAGGCACTTCGGGGTCTTTTCAGTATGTAACTGCCATGGAAGTCATCTTAATGCGTTCATTCAGACTAATAAATTTAATTGACAAAAATAATTTATTCCCTTCAGGAAAGGTGAATTTCTAGACAACTTCATCTCGCCTTGAGCAAAAGGTATACGTTCATGTTTTCAATGATTGCTCTAAATTCATGCGGGGAGCCTAAATATGTTGTACGCGCGAGAACAATATCAATGATAATTATGGTCTGCAAATAAATGAAAAAAATATTGAAAAAATAAAGGAATCAGAAAGAATAAATATTGATTTCAATTAACGGATTCAATAGTTATCTACCAAGGCATCTTTACGATATATTTCCTTACATAATTTGAATTATGAAACGCTTTGAAAGATACGGTTATAAGACTATTTATTACGGTATGTAATTATAATTTGGTTTGAGCAACCCATGATAGCGGGATTCAGGCGTTCGTAATTGTTGCATTTGAATTTTTCATCGGCAAATCTAAAACGTATCTCTCAGATTGCATCGCATCAGTTTCCCTTACGGCAACGGGGCTCCAGGCAATGTTCCCTCGATGTTATTGCCAAGTCAGGCGTCGATTCTAGCATTCGCTGTCGTCTCCTTTTAAGCGTTCAAAGTCCTGGAATAGTGTGGGGTTTCGCAACTCTTGCATTCAAATTTCTTGCCTACGGGCAAAATGCTCGCTGCTCAATGTCCTTGGCACATATCCGTTCGTTACAATTCGGACAAATGCGTCCGTATGAATCGATACGTCCAACAACAGTGATTTCTCAACTCGTCCGCTGGCCGGGTTCATTTCGTCACGGCCTTGAAGGAGATAAAATTATGTGGACACGAAGACACGAATTAACGGGGATATTGTGGGTTTTTCGGTCTCGGAATAAAAAAAAAAAGAAAAACGATTTCGGGACTTCCTGGAGAGAGGGAGTGGTGGTATAATTTCGTCACTCATTCTGGGATGGGATGATGATGTGGGCCCTCCACCTGCCTACCCACGCGCTCTCCGCCTAAATGGGCGATTGCTCCTGCGTGTGTGATGTCCTCCTCCCAGACTTCTCTCTTCCTCGTAAAATACTGCTCCCTGTCGATTCGTTATGTCACCTGTCCGCTGATCCGTCAGGCTTGTATCAAACCTCTCACCTTTTACTTCAAGCTAAGAGTGAATCAACCCGTTTGGATCGAAGAGATTTTTTGCTGATATTTTTTTTGTTAGTTTTTGCCAAAAGATCGCCAAAAATATCTTATGCGATATTAGTACTTAACAACTTTAATTATTTTACTTTCACTACAGGTTTTTAGTAGTGCTTCCTTTAAACTTCGTATGTGATTGAAGATGGAATGATGTGCTTAGCATTTGAGGTTTCCTGAAGAACTGAATATATGGGTGATAATAGAATGCGTAATTAATTAAAAATACTCTGATTTGTTTTGGAGCTTTAATTTCCTTAACTCTCGTGTGGATAATCAGTTTTTTAGAAATTTTCACTTGCGGTCCGTCATCATCATAATTCAGAAGATTTATCTATATAACCTCTGAAGATTTATCTTATATTTTAAGCCATTATATTATTTGTCCCTTGCTAATTCTAACGCAGACTTTCAATCTTTAAGGCTATTTCCACATTAATTTCCTTAATGTGTGAAATAATAGAAATTTTACTGAGTAGTGATGATTGTTTTATTTCATGAGCTGGACGAAATTACTCAGCCCACTACCAGCTTTTTTTGCTCAAGTTTTTATTTATAATTTTCTGCATTTTATTTTTGGCTTTTGTGGGACGTTCTACTCAGTGAATTACCATCGTTTTGTTTATAATTCGCACTAATCTGATCCTCACTAATAAATGCCTTTTTTATTTGCAGGTGAGTTAATTCAACGATACCATGACCATGTAAATATGCTATTGTGGAACCAAGCACAACAAGGTAGTTCTTAGTTAATATAGTAATTTTAGTTCTAATCATTACACCTTATTTTAACTTTATCTGATAAAATATTAAAATCCTTTTCGATATTTATTTCATGAATTAAATTCAAGAACATAATATGAAATGTATTTCGCAAAACCTTTACGATGACTATAGAGAAAAGTTACATCAACCTTCTATTGTTGGTAAAACGTAGGTAGAGTTACTAGGCATCTGGAATTTAAAGGCCTTCTTCTAATACCTGTTGTTCACCCATGTATTTTTGAATTCTTGCTTCGTTTCCTGATGATTGCCTCGAAATTTAAGACTAATTCATAGTTAAATTTCCCTTATCCCAAAATAATGAAGGATTATTTTGATTATAATGCCCTTTTGTTGGTATTTACGGTTTTAGTCCCATGAAAATACGTAAAAATTAGATTTTTCATCTTATAAGTTTTCATATTTTTTTTACCTATCTTTGGCACAATGTTATGGTGATCTACTATCATGAAAATTGTGCCGTAAACTTCGTTATGGACGCCTTCTCGTAAAAGAAGTACGGAATACATTTTTCGAAAAAAATAATTTTTTTGAAAAATCAAAGGCTGCAGTGTGGAGGATTATTTCATTTGAGTCATGATGAAATCTTCTATGTTAACACAGAAGCCGCGGGTGAGTTTCTAAACGCCTAAGTCGTCGGATTTGGTTTTCGTTCCCATAATCGCATGTCATCTGCTCATTATCCTGACCGGGTAAAATTAACCGCGCGAGCGAGCAGACTTGGTTTCGCGGTTCGGCCTTATTGGATGCTCAAAATCTCCCGTACGGGAAGCGATCCCCTGTCTCCCGACGGCCAGTGACGTGCACCCGTGCTACCGCTATCCCGACATGCACCCCTCGTCTTCGTGCGACAAGGCGGGAGAGGGTGAGGTTGGGTGCACGCTGCGAGGGTTAATGTCCCAATGTGTCTGCTTTAGATGGATCGTATAGCGGGCGGAGGGATTTCGTCGGGGGGTGGGGCAGAATGTGACTTAACGGGATAAAGGGTTATGTTGGTGGGGTGGGTATCCTAAGGTGGTCGGGGTTGATGGTGGAAGGACTGTGTCGGGAACGCAAAACGAGAAAGCAGAGACGTAATACAGGTACCCACATGCCAATCAAGCTTCTCCATTCCGGTTGTAACACCTCTGTTTCTCCCGCACCCGGTTCAGGACAACCCACACCCACGTGGCCGCGCTCCGAACACACCTATATTCCGTCACCCATCCTGAAAACAATCCCCCACACCCGCCGTTACCCACAGACGCACGGCAACTTTCATCTGTTTTTCAGTCTCCCACACACATTTAATGTTCACGTGATTCGCACTACTACGCAGTCCCAAAAGAATTTCAACTTTCCGGCCCATTATCGTTTATTTTTCTCGTAAAATATGCGACACATAGGAGTATTTTCTACCTCTATTTATGCTTATATCGTACCATTTCTGTTGAATTTGCAAGAAAACATGCCATTCTATGTTTGTAAATGCCACTTGATGATACTGGTTTAACTTGTAATACTCATCTGTGACAAATGGCGAAGCTGCGTTTTATATCATGCGGGTTATCCAATCATTACATGCTTCAGTTTACAGTTATACTTTCCAGTTGCGACGTTTTATAAGTGGTTTGGAATCCAAACGTATCCTTCGTTTCCTGTATTTGTATCCTGTGTTTAATCGGCACAGTTCTTTTGTGTATGATCCCTAATGTATTTTTCTATTACGGTATGTGGCTCAATGTGGTGGAATTTATTAGTTAAATTAGGCACTACAATATTCCTAATTAATTTTAATTAAAATGGGATCACTGGCATTAAGGCAATGTCTAATTTAACTAACCCAATATCCTTATTATCGTATTGACTTTTTAAAATCTTCATTTTTAGCTCCTTCCGCTATCTCCCTTGTAACTACCGCGGTGGCCGAGCGGTTACAGGTGCTCCTACAGTGTACATCTAGGGTTGGTGGTCGTCAAAAATTACACCCCCTGCCAAACGCCCTAGAGGTGACTCTCAGGGCATTATGTAGATGTATCAACGAATGTAACTTCCCTCAGTACAGGCTGCGAATGTATTTTATCGATCGTACACACTTTCCAGAATTGTACTTTATTCGCGGTGTGCCATTGCCCACACGAATTTAACAACTCAGCTGTTTTCTCAAATATACACATACACATACAAAGGGATAAAAAGAGGTCGAGACACCTTCGGCGTCATTGTGAAGGAAGAGAGCTTACGGAGCTGACATTGCGTGCGGCAGGTGTTTCTGTTGGGGGCATGGGGGTTGGTGTGGTCTGGGGCCCTCCACGCCGCCCCCGCGGCACTCATCGTTGGCAGAGTGGAGGGGGGAGTATGAGAAATTTACGCTTCGAAATGCTTTACGCGTGCATTTGTTGTTGACCCGGTGCCCCCGGTTGGCGAACTTCGGCAGTAGCTCCGTGTCCCACCGTGTTTATCTTCCGGATGGCGTGTATCAAAGGATTATAACGGTTTCAAGAATGAACGGATATGGGAATCCGCGGCGCATTATTTACCGCCTGGAGAATTCGAATAAAGTCTCGGGATTATGAACGTGGGCAGTCAAATCTTGTGTGCCACCAACTCTCTTGTGTATTCAGTTTTTATCCCAATGCTGGTCTCCGACTCCGATAAAATAACAAAATAAAAGTCTTATCTCTCCCCAGCTTGAGGCATTATGAATACTTTTCATGCCATAAGGTAATCCTTTTGCGGGTTTTGTGTGGTGTCTTTCCAGGATCACCAGAACATTCCTTAAATTTATCTCTGTGCTAAAAACTGTTTCGTTAAATCTTTCCGCCAAATACTGACGTCGTCTGAAAGATAGACGTAAAGAGCAAAACTGTATAATAACATTAAATAGACAAAAATAATCGAAGGATTATTTTCTTTGGAAATTTTAATGCCTTTTTGTAAATTGATTTGATGTTTTTGGATGTGATTGAAATATTTCTTCGGAAAGGATAGGTAGTTTTGTAGTTAACATGAAGCGTTTAGTTTTCCTGATATGTGAATAAAGACACTTAATTATGGCAAATCCATCGTATTGATTCTTTTTGTCCGAGTTAATCAGGAGAAACTTCAAAGAGGTAATTGGATGAGAATCGCCTTAGCGTTCTTTTGATGCCAAGAGTCAACATTTGCCTAAATTTAGCTCCAGTTGAAAGCTTTATTGACTAATTTAGTGGACAAGCGTCGCTTGAGCGTATGATTTAAGGATGAGGGGGAAGTTGTGAAGAAAGTTATGAATCAATATGAGCGGGAGATTTCGGCAGCGAAAAAAAATAATATTTAATGGGCGTAAACTGAAGGTTTGGCCATAAATAGGGATGGATTAAAGCCTCTCATAATTAAAATCCTACTCGATCAACTCGACGAGTGTGATATTTTTTTCCCTGTGGGTCGGTGAAAATTAATGTCTGCTTGAACGAGCTCTGATGTCTTTTTGACGGAATTTTAAATACCAGGGTATTTATTAAACCACGTTCAATGAGTTGTATTCTTGCCACAAAAATTACGCGTGCCGCAATTGTCAAACGTCTCATTTCACACCTAATACTTTTGCTCTTAGAAGCTTTCCCCTCGTTGACGGTAGCGTTTGAGAAAAAAGGACTATCCTCAAATGCATGTGATTTGTGTCCGTGGATATGCTCATCCATGCGCTATCTCTCGGCTCATCCCCTCTTAAAAACCTCCAACACCCACGAAATCCACATCAGTCTTCCAACCTTCTTTGCCGGCAGCCATACCACTCCTTCAAAGAGAAGTCTCGCCGCTTTAATTACATGGCAGGCCGCAAGGAGGCGTCGCGATCATCTGTCAGCCTCTCGAGAAACAGCTGAACATCTGAGGATTTTTTCCCTCCTTTCCCAGGGGGCAAACGCACACCTCCGCAAGCTCTTTGGGACTCTCAGGAAACCATAACCTCAGACAAGGTAATCCTCATCAGCTGAAACGGCCCAAGCCCTGCGGTTCGTTAAGGATATTGGTGTTCCTCGTCCGTTAAATGGATATGTGGAGGGGTCCTTTCCAGGGACCCACGTTATTGTCCTCTCTGAGTACACACTCATACTAAGTCGCGGCCATTGTTAATCTGATTCCATAGTTTCGGCGATTTCATCCCACTACCTTCCAGCCGTTTACCTCCTTTTGTAGGGCGACCCTCAGTAGCTGGTCTCATCGACCGTAAACGAGAATTTCGCTGCCTGCTATCTTTATTCAATCTTTGAAACGGCAACGAGTGCGTCATATTTTTTTTATTTCCCTCCGCGAAAACGTTAGCATTTCGCGTCGATGGTGGAATTTGCGAGACTGGATATTTTTATGGGACTGAGGTAAAAAGTGAAATGGTAAATAGCGTACATTCGTTTCATTCCATCGGCAATTTTGTGAGCGATAAGGAAGTACGTACGGGGCATCGACTGAGCGTCAATTCTTGAATTGAAAAAGAAGAGCGGCTGAAAGGTTCGCCTGATATAATTTTTGAATTTTATGTTTCGGGTGGTGTCATTATTTTTTCTTTTAATGAATTGTAATGTGCTTTTTATGTCGACGCTCCTTTAGTGGTGTAGATATTTAAATAATGGTCAATATGACCTTTTTTTACTACTTGCAGAACGTAAAACTCATTCAAAACACACCATTTTATTTCAACGAACGATTTTCTTAGCGGAAGGTAAATATTTCAAGGAAAATTATTTTCCGTGTGCCTCCCTTATCTGCGTTTATCAAAGTCATTGCTAGCTATAATCATTGAAACTTCTCCGATAAATTTGTCAGTTGATCGTGCTTTTATCGATAGCAATAACTAGGAAGAACGATTTCTTTTCTCTTATTGGATAATGGAATTAGCTTTGATTCACCAAAGTTGGATGAGAGAAAAACATCGTTTCTTTCAACTCTAAACCGACATGAATAAATTCACTCATTTCAATGAAAGTTGAAATTAAATTGAAAATTAATATTATGTAAGTATAATTATGAGTGTAAAAATATATTGGTGATATTCTCGAGGTATAGTATTGTGGTGGAGAGGATCATAAGCATAAATGACAGGATGCGTAGGCCTATGGCAAGGGGTGTGTTATGGAAAGGAGAGGATAATGGTCGGAGTACTGGAGAGAAAACCTGGCTTGAGATTGGAATGACTGGAGTCATGCAATAAACTTGTTAAGAGTTGTCCCTTGTGGGTGGGGGAGGGTGGTTGGGGGTGAGGGGTGGACCCGGGGGAGGCATAATCATACGGAGGCCGTGGTGGGGAATTGGCTTCGGCTAGCCTCCACCCCATGTCCTCGGCCCTCCTCCCCATAAGGAAATTACAGTAGGAGCAAACAGATTTTAATGGTCCGTTCTGGTGGGGATAGGTGGGTGGCTTTGTAGCTGGGTGGGGTCTTACTGCAGAGGGTTTGGATGAGGATATACCCACACAGGGTCGGGCGTTTAACGGGGTTGGAATATGAGGGCCAGAGGAAACTTGGTGACGTAATCGTTTGATGATTGCTGGGAAGGCGAAGGGGACAGTTTTGGGAAGCATATGCGTGGATTCTGACCTCTTGTTTGTCTCGGGGATTCATCAGCGGGGGTAGTGGCAGGGGGGGAAATTACGGGATCATATTACCACCAGATGGTTTGAATTTGGTAATTAAAAATGGATCATCGCGCATGACCCTAGAAGATTTAGCTGTGTAAATGTCTGATCTACCTCATAGATGCAGAACTTATGATTAGCGAAATGCAGGTACCGATTCTTTTGTAGTAAAATTTTCTTCCTTTTTCAAAGCGTGGCATCTCATACTAAAGAATAGTTTTTATGTCGTTTATTAATGAGACAAGTTAGGTTGAATGCTTTCAAGAAACTCTAATAGATACCTCAGTTGGTGTAGAATGTTGAGTCTCAGCCTTAGCAACCAAAATGATTAGGTGCCTGCCGAAAATTCGTCTTAATTTTTTTACACTTTGTAACTCTGATTAGGCATCATAAATAGTTTGATGTGTTGCATGAAAATATTATACCGTAAATCAATTGATTGAAAAATAATATTTTATTTTCCCTCAAAAATGTCAAGACTTAATATAATTGCGAAATCAAAATCATTAATTACGTTTTTAGTTTGTCAAAATCTATCCTCCATTTCTTTGCTTTCGGAAACATCTATGTCTTCCCTCGTTTTTCTCTTACTTTGGAGGCAATTATTTTAGTTTTTGGATCCCTGGACTAAATGAATTTCATGTCCAGTATTATCAATAGACGACAGCTTTTTCATATCTAAGGAGTTGCAACTAATAAGTGACTTCTAGCGGCATCATATTTGCTCTCGAGACGTCTCTATCTTAGGATAATTTTCATTAATTTATCCTGGAGGAAAATTGTGGTGTACTTATGGATCAAATCCTTTTTTCCTCCGCTAAACAATTCAATAAAATGTTACCAATGGGAGGGGAATGAGAGATAATTCTGAATTCCAGTAAGTCAGCCTGTAGAGTTTGGAAGGGGTGGGAGAGACTAGCAATGGAGGGGCAAGAGAAGACTTATGTGTAAAAAAAAAGCAAGCCTGAGCAAACAGAGCGGAGATTTTTCGGAACAATAACTGAACATAATATTTCTCTCCACGAAACAATGTGAGGAATCCGCGCATGCGAAAATCCTCGGGTTAATTTCTTCATTTCAGGAGAGTGAGTGGTAAAAACCACATCGTATCATCAACCACCATCCCTTTCCACGACCACCTTGGCCATCCCCCCTTTGTCCTCCAGATCAAAGCCGGTGCTCCCCCACCCCAGTGCCTGCTGGACCCCGGCTCCGATGCGCATCATGCCCGCGAAAACGTCTCATCGACACCGCCTTTCGGAAACAAAGGAAGATCTCATCCCGTAATTGCCATTCCACGACCGAGCTTTGGGTCTTAAACATTTCATCCGAGCCTCATCTGAAGACTTTTTTCTCTTTTTTTCCCTCATTTTTGCGTCTTTTTAATTTTTTTTACCCTCCCCACTACAGCTTCTACTCCATCTTCAGTTACCTTTCTCCCGAGCCGACGATGTTTTAAATCGGCATCACCTTTTCCCGCCGGACTCATCAGTCAGTTACGTGCCAAGAATGGGCTTTCCTGTCCAAGCCTCCCCGTTCCCTCATCAGCGGACCGAATTTTCGCCCCAACTTCGCTCTCGAGAAAGCAACCCTTAAAAAAATAATCCCTCATATTCGTCATCCACCAAGAATATCTCTCATTTTTCCCGCCCTTTTATGAGACTCTAGACCGCTTTGGAATCTGCAAAAAGGCTGTGATTGAGTGGCCTATCCGGAGTCCTTTTTGTCTTAACAAGAGCTGATGAAGCCAAAGATGAAGTGATGGTGTTGCATGTTGAATTTTTCCTGTTTAAGGAAATGGTTTTCTACACGATTGGCTAGCCCTATTTAAAATAATTGTGATCAGTGGAAGAGCATGACCGAAAATTCACTTTTTCAGGGTACACCCTATTGTTTTCGACTGTCCGAGGTTAGCGGGAGCTTTCGTCGTCATCGCAAAACATTCTTAACACATAAATCTATCTTACTTCTATATTTAAATATTTCCTTTATATTGAGCGTGTGTTGCTCAGGCTGAATTGTAAAATTCTCCATTTGGGTTGCAAATAGTATTGGCTGAAATTTCCTAGCTCCACGCACCTGTTAGTTTCGGCTCTAAAATTCATGCCTAAGTCAAAATTCTGAGGTAACAATAGTTGTAGTAGGTAAGAAATAAGTTCTGTTCTTGCAAATATCACACTATATTGTTACCTTGATTATGTCACCTAAATTGTCGAAAACAAGATAAGAAACAATTATGCGTGGGATTTTAAAAGCTGTTTCTATTTCAGTCTGCGAATTACGGCTAAGTGAGGTCCGAAGGCTGAAAATACGTTCTAAAATGTTTTACAATTTTCAGCAGATAAAAGAACTATTATAAGGTAATTACGAATTTTAATTCGGAGAGGACCTGATATTATTCATCATTGTTCTACATTCTGGGATGTCCTGTTCTCATTCGTTTGTAATGAGAGGTGTGTTCACCTTGTTTCCGTACAAATCGGGGCATAAACGGTCAATTTCCGTGACAAAAGTTGTCCTCATCGCAGTGGAGCAAAGTGGACTGGCCTTCTTTTGGCGGCAGGCGGAAAGTTGACAGGCAATGTCCTAATCTGCGGAATGCCTTCGCCAAATCGGAAGTTTTGTTTCCGTAGAGAAGAAAAAGAAGCAAGAAGTCCCACTCCATATCTCGACTCCCCCCTTGTCCCCCTGTTCACCGCGCGGTGTCTTTTGATGACGGATTTTCATAACTGGAGACTTTATCGAACAGATCCGCGGAGACAAGGCATGTCGTAAACAGTTTGAGGCGAACGAGGGAGACGAAAAGTGAAAAGGGGTTGATAATTTTTTTTGTCCACTACCAGTCTCTTTGGTATGTGTGTTTTATAGTCCACTATTAATCGAATCGTTCCTTCCACGTTCTCGTTCCGCTCATTTTGGAAATCCAATCGACCAGACGTCAAATGTAATGGTCAGACATTTCCTGTTTCCAGCCATCTTGTAAAAGCGACGTGGAATGTGTTATCTTTGCACGCAAAATAATACATATTATTATTTCCATTATTAGATGTGCATGTGGCGTTGGGTATAACCGATTTTAATTACATAAAAATTAGGCCGTAATTACTGTATGGTATTGGCTCTGCGCATTCAAAGTCTCTTTGGGTAAAATAAATGTACATGCGATGACGAAGCAAAAGAATACTCAGAAATGAAAATAACAAGCCTTGAGTTAGGGTTCCGGGAAGTGTATTCCTAATTACTGGAAAGTGAACCGTTGTCTTGAGGGGTGAATTTCTCAACTACACTTGAATAGGCGCATTATGTATAACATGAATGAAATGATCACTCTAATCGTTCGTCTCGCGCTTCTTCATGAGTTTTTCTATTCCTTGAATTTGCCTCCATAATGTCAACTTTGAGAGACAAGATGGAAATTTGAAGTCAATACAGTAGGTCATTAATGCCATTCCTATATTGTGAGTTTTTTTTTGTTTTTAATGAGCCTATCAATCGCATTTCTATTTTTTTCGCGAAGCGTATTGTTGTAAATATCTTATCCCAAAGTATGAATGTAAATTCGAGAATACTAAAATAGAACGTACTTCAAATTTGAATAGTGAACTGGGTTAGGTAATCGAGAGCGTACCTGACTAGGAATTGAGCGATAGTTATATAGAATTATGAGTGAATATAAGTAGTCGTCTGGGATAATTAAATGGTTTAGAAATTCATCTGGCCGTCAATTCATCGGGATACCTTGGTGGATTATCGCTTGGCTTGAGACAAAAGGGATGCTGGGTGGAGATGGGGTCCATTGAGAGATGGCAGACAAGGAGAGGTGATCGAGTGACGGCCATCCGATGGAGTTGTCATCGACAACCAGTTCGCTCGACCTTCGTGGCCCGCGATGCTTTCTTGTCCCCCCCAAGTATTTCGCCCTCCAGACTCTTCTCATAGGGATGCGCTTCACCACATTCCTCGGTGGTGGCGTGGCAATCGCTTCGGGAAAAAGCTTGCCTCCAAATCCCTCACCCTCATTGCGCAGAAAGAGGAAGGGCTACTATTGCCGAAGGACTTTGTCATAAACCACTTTCATGACGACTTACCGCAATTTCCAGTGTACTCACCCACAATCAGGGGTTCAATCCGAAGCTGGGTGTAGTTAGGTGAGGGTAGAGCTCACCCTGGCCTAAGCCATGGGCTTTTGAATTTCGCGCATTTATAGAAAAGGGCAGGCCTCTTTCCCTCGGCCACCTACAATTTGAGGATTTTGTGTTTGAAGGTGTCCGAAGGCTTTGAACCCACGCCCATTGGGTCAGCAGCCAAGCACTTTACCTTCTGAGCTATCACGCTCCCCAGTGTTCTCTGTAGAGTGCGCATTTTTTTAAAGGCGATCGAAAAAGGCATGCCTATTATTCGTGGTATTCATAATTATCGCGCACATAAATCAAATTGAAAACATATCAAGTAACCGTAAGCGTTTTATCGATGTTACAAAAAATGGCTTCAAATAAGGGCTTTGTTTTTATTTGTAAGTTGGTCTCATTTAACAAAACATAATCAAAATTTTAGTTTTCCATATTGTGTCTTTTTATCATTATAGTCTTGGAAGTCACAATCATCTCTAAAATGGTACGTCCACATCATTAATTTGAAAATTTTCATCGCATGATTGATAACCCAGGGCGTCGGTGATGCTTTCGACCGATCGATACCACCATGAGCTATCGATTATCCTAAGTATCGATTTATATTCGGTTCATAAAAATTTGTCGATGATGATTTCGATCCATCGAGACATCGAAGAAGCGTAGCCTTTCGAGATGAGGGATTGGAGGAATGTGCTTCCGTGAGAAGAATATGGAATTGAGTGACTCCGGCTTCGGATTCTCATCTTTTCCCCCTCCTCATCTCATCTACGAACGGAAACTCACCACCTCTTTCCACCAAGTAAGGGCTGAGTTGGAAAAAGGCATAAAAAATAATTTCCCCCACATCTCCAATGCTCCCTTATTCCATCCTCGTGGAAATTTAAATTTCAAAATTTTTCGGGAATGCTCTGCTCGCAATTTTTTCTTCTTCATTTGTCCTTCCAATTCATCCACCAGAGGGCTCTTTTTTCTCTCTTGTCCATCTCCTCATTCCTCTTTCTCTGCCTGCAGGAAGCACAAGGTAGGGGAAAAAAACCTTGTCTCATTAATTCCGTCGCCCATAAAAATTTCGTGAATTTTCTTATCTTTCCCTCTCTGCCTCGGTCGGAGCCGTGACCGCCACGTTAACCTCGCCGATATGTTAGGTCAGGAGGTTGAAAAAATGAAAACATTGCTTTGAATAATGTTTTAAATGGATTCTTTATTATTTTCTTACTTTCAGGGCGAAAGACGAAATGGTTACTTAAGGAAAAATTGCTTTATCGGTTTCACAGTTTTTATCGGTAATGATTTAATTTTCTCACGCTTTTTAGATCTTATGAGATGAAGCATTGTTGATAGGGGAAGTTTTATTTCCTCTAGTCCAAAATTATGTTATTTTATCAGCCTTACTATTACCTCAATTTGTAAACGAATAAATACGTTTATTTTTAAGGTTAGCTGTTTTGAGGTCGGAGTGGATAGCTGCGCCAAACCCGCGCATTGTTTACTTAAAGTGGTGATGACATATCAAAGGACCAAGGAATACGGTTATTTATAATCTGACCATAACCATATCGCCTTCAGTGATTTCCTCCGCTAGAATTAAAGGTAAAATGAAGTCCTGATTTCACAATTTTTATTACCTATTCCAATGCTCCAAAATTTGCTGCGAATATTTCTTCTGCTTTCGTCGATCGCCCATTAAGTTCTTAGTCACCCGCCTTTGAGGGAATTTCTGTATTGGCGTGCACGTGCTTACGTAAACCATCTGCCGTAAACGATCATATAAAACGGTATAGGGATAAGCATTCAAAGTTGGGGCCAGCTACGCACAGACACAATCCTCATGCAATGCGGTGTAGATTGTTTGTTGTGTTATATAGTACTTATAGAAATAAGATTTATATTTATTTATTTACGTGAAGGCATTTTTTTGCGATAAGTCTCATACCCCGATATAGTAGGTAGCTCATTTCCCGATATCCCGCGCGCAGTTATCCTTGGACAGGCGGGAAGTAGCTCGTGATAAATATTAATAAGGAGTCCTAACGAAGAAATGGAGCGTCAATGAATTACTAATTCTGAATCGAATTAATTTCCGCCGTCTTGTATGCGTCGTTGGCATTTGAGGCGGTTGGAGCTGGGGCGGCTGGAAGTCGTGATCGCTTGCAAGGCATGCCTTTCCCACTCATCATCATTTTCCGATGGACGCTACTTCGCATCCTCCGCTTATGGGCTGCAGTATCAGTCGGCTGCTTTTTTCACCAGCAAGATCCCTTTACAAATAGGAATGGAATTCATAATTCTATGCAGTATTTTTTGTGTGAAGCACATAATGAGGTTTCGCCACAAAACGAACACTGTCATTTTAGCGCAAATTTCTAAATATTAAACGGATTTTCTTTCAAAAGAAAGTATTAGATATTTTAAGGCTTGCTGAAAATTTTCTATCGGTCAATCCCTTGGTGGATGTCTGTGCGTAGCCAAAATGTATTTAAAATCCTGGGTAAATATGTCGCTACCTCAAAATAGTAATTAGGGGCGTGTAATTAGGTAATAATGCGAATGGAAATAATGATTCTAGCCTATTCTCCGAGGTGTCACTATAATAATTCTTTGACTGATGGCAAAAAAACATTACTGAAATGAAAATGATGATGCTGTTGGCTCTAACATTTGGAAAAGTTTATCGACAAATGGATTCATCACATTGAAATCAATTATTTGTATTCTGTAATTGGTTTTTAGCTGGAGAAGGTGTGAGAGAAGTGCTTGAAAAGCAGTAAGTGATCCGTTTCTTTAAATTATGGCAGATTATTTAAGGAGAACTAACTTAGTGAGAAATTATTACTTATAAGCCGGCTTCGGGGACGGCGGGATATAATCCTCGCCTACCAATCAAGAGTTCGCGGGTTCGAGTCCGGCCTGGTTAAGTTGTCCCCATCCACGGCATGATTGTTTGTACTCGTGTAATTGTTAAATTTGTTGAACACCACGATGTAAAATGGCCAATGTGCACTGCATTCGTTGTTATGGGAATAAATAAATAAAAAAATAATTACGGGTCATTCGGGGTCTCAACGTCATGTAGATTGACAATTACTGGTGTCGAGTGCTATGCAGCCAGGAAGATATCACGTGGTTACCCAGCCGCACGAAGGAAAACTTTCAAATTTTGGCGTTGGTCCGGAGAAAGGGCGGGACTCGTATTCACATATGCGCAAAACGGCTCCTCAAGAAACGCCCGCATAACATCTCCGTCCCTCCCACTCCCCTGGACCCAACATGGCCCTCACCTCTTCCTTTTTCCCCCAGCCATTCAAACCAGACAATGTGTGTGGTCTTTTTTTCCGCGGCCCAGAGGTCGGAGTAGATTTTTGGTATCAGCCGTATGTTTGGTGCCTCTCACTCCCGCTTCGAGAGCGTTTCCTGATCATTTCTTTTTGTCCGATAGTGGCTTTGGCTCTCTCTGAGAGGCTGCTGAGTGTCTCGCCGGGCTTGTGGTGAAGAGAGTAGGCGGGTTTTTGGGCGGAGAGAGAGAGTGAGACTGTAGAGGGTCAAGTGGCGAGTGTTGTTTTTTTATAAGACTTTTGTGGGTTAGTGACCTTTATAAGTCCTCAAGTGCGATGGGCCAGCTTCCACGCTCATCGGCTTTCGCTGCGAGAGATACACATGCGAGCATCATCGCGGTTGTTTTTTTTTGTTTTTGTTCGTATCACTCTCTCTGGGTTTTTGATGTTCATGCCGGCGTTCATCGAGTCTTATTTGCAGGAAACGCTCTTGATACGAATCGAAGGGTTGGATGTTGAGTGTATGCGTGGAATTCACGGAGAATCGTTTAACCAGGATTAGATATACTTGTAAAAATAGTTTGGTTTTTAAGTGAATTTTAATTTCTCGATTATCATGGTTGAACTGCTTCAGATTGTGGGAGAGAATTTTCACGTAAATTGGTTGTTATATATTTCATTTATTTTTTAAACGAGAGGGGTCAATCATTGCTTATTTATGTTTCCACATTGTATTAAGCAAATGAATGGAATTCATAATGCCATAAATTAACTTCAAGTATGATTTTTACGCGCTTTAATGCTCGTATGCATTACTTAAGTACTCTCTTAAACGTCGAGAAATGGTGGATAAATTTGATCTCAACAGTGAAATATGCAAGAAAGATGTGTATAATTATGGAAGTGGTTGACTAAAGACAACACGGCTCTATCACCATAACAATGGCTGGCCCATTCCGCATCATCCGAAAGATTTATGACAAAGCTGGCTTTGCATCTGTGCTCCTCTGTTGCTAGGGTTTTCTCTTCCTCGAAGCAAGGCGAGTAGCGTGTTAGCCCATAATCACGTGATATCCCAAATGGTTCGAGGAGTGAAAATAAAAGATTGAGCTTAGACCGAAAGAAGATCATATTTCATGTAATAAACACTCCCATTTCCTAGACGGGACTCGAAACACCATTAAAAAAATCTCGCGTGGAAGAGAAATTGGTAATTGAGATTAGACAGTGGGAGCAGATCGTGAAAATGAGGTGACGATGGAGAGGGCCCGGGCGTGACTTTAACTGGAAGATAACCAAGCTCGTTGTTCTCACTCGAATACCCTCATTACATGGACAGAAGCCACTTTTTAATGGTCAAGCGTTGGGGTGGGGGAACACACTTAATGAATGGAATTTGTTTATTTAGTCTACCTACTCCTCGAGAGATTTCTGGGCGAGAGAGTTAAGAATGACTGTTCCTTATCTCTCCAGTCCTCCGAGGCGACTTGCGTCGTAAGGACATGCGGCAGGACAAACAAATTTCAAGAGCACAGCGTTTGTTTTCGTAGCGCGATGGAGGATGTAAAGCGATGCAATATTCTTTGTATCTTATCCGTGTTCGGCGGCTATGAGTACCCAGCGCGCATGCCAAAGGCAGACATCAAAACTTGAGATTCTGCTACTCCACTAAACATCTGGAAGAGTCGTAACGATTTCATTCTCACATTTAAGTTTAAAATACTTTCATATTTTAGCTTAACACTTGCTACACGATGCTGGAAATGTGTAGATTTTTTTTAAATATACCGACTGAAACCATTTATTGATGTGATCATGGAAATATAATTTAATGCACTTGTTTTGCAATATTTCGATGCCTAATTTTATCTACAGTTTTTATCCTTAAATTATGGTAAAAATATTCCTAAAATCAGTGGTTGTATGTTTTCCACTAACTTAGTATTAAACACATTATATAGTAAGATTGATGTCTCGAAGATTTCCACCAAATATTGCTGCAGTTCTTAACTGAAGCAGTTGATTAAACTAGCATATAAATACATCTTTTCAACAACAAATTTTAGGAACAGACAGAAAGAAATCCATAATAGCCCTTTTATAGAATTTTAATATTAGTATTTTTATATACCTACTCTCCAATTTCCCAATGCGTATTCTTTTATCTCGTAAGGTTCCTCTTCCCCGCATCCTTTACGAAGGGACTTCTTCGATGGACTCATTTCCTTCTTCAAGTCGTTTTAATGCTATCAAATCCTTCTACCATATTTTCGTGCTCATCGTGTAAGTGCATAGTATAAGTGCGATTTTGAAAATTATTTTTGGAACGGGTTTAGTTCTTCGTTTCATTTTACGGGATGAATAAATGGGCTGTATCGGCTCGCATGCAATGGACTTTGGGTCCTCTTCGATGCGTGGTTGATTCCACGGGTCACTAGTCGCCCGCGTTTCTCGTTCTGGGGACCTTGACGGTTGTTGGGATGACGTCCCGAGCGAGCGGCCGTGACTGGAAGATGAAGACGCTGCTGGTGGGTTGGATGAGGGAAAAGCCTTAGGAAGTAAATGACCC
Organism: Ischnura elegans; assembly: GCF_921293095.1. NCBI lineage: Eukaryota > Metazoa > Arthropoda > Insecta > Odonata > Coenagrionidae > Ischnura > Ischnura elegans. Next base: position 81,555,421 of record NC_060256.1, on the reverse strand, counting down.
GATCTTGCCTCCTCATCTGAGAGGCCGTTGTCTAGTGCGCATTCCTCACCACTGAGACTTCTGCATCAATGTGCCTCTATGCCTAATAACTTGCCTCAATCGTACCACTAATATGTCTGAATCAATGTGCTTCAATGCCCGCTAATATTCCTCAACCATAAAGCATATTTATTTTCCTCCTCATTTATTACTTCACCAAATTACGTGAACCGCGAGTAGAATGCGTTCCCATTCATAACATCGCAGTCCTAAGAATGGTATACTCCAGCCCTGTATTTCTGCCTTTTTCAACCTTGTTTCTTCTTCCCTCTATCCTTCCTAATCTTCTAATTGATATCTAGTCTGTCTAATGATATACACAATCCGTTGCTTGGTTTTTCTTTGGGGGATTTGTCTTTAAGTATTTCCCTATAATATATTTTTAGCGAAATTTTTCTGTCCGATGATATGTCCTATCCCACGGTTACTTATTGTCAAATGGTGTTCCACGCTTATTTTCTTCAGCTATAGTTTATTGCACCTCGTTTACCATCCTATCAGTCCATTCAACCTCCAGCATCCGCTGTCAACACCAGGTCTCGAAGGTTTCATGCTGTTTTTGCTGAGATTTTCCAACGGACCGTGTTTCTGATCCTTAGCCTGCCATGAGAATGTGTTCTATATATCGATATTCACCTCTACATAAGGACCCGCTTAATACGGAATATTTTTGTCTCAAATAAAACCCAATTGTATGTTATTTAGGCATTCCAAACCGTCCGCAGAGAGTTTTTTTTCACGTTATAAATTCAACGACGGACCACCAAAGAAATCTTCTCGGGTTGAGATTGAATATTTTATTCCATATTTTTTTCGGTGGACTTGGACTATTCGTGTCCCCTATCTGGCTAAATTTTATTCCATAAAATCTATTCATCAATCACAACCAGCTAGACGTAGCCAACGGATTATTTCTTCGTACATCAGGTTTCATTAATGATGCGTCGAGTGATTAATTATCGCCTCAATGTGCCGCGGGATCAGGTTTCTCGGTGGCCACACGTTATTAATTTTTTACTCTTTCTGTAGAATTTTATTTTTTTCACCCAGGCCTGGCAGCATACTTATTTTTCTGCTTGATCCGTCACGAAACAGCGACAACAGGCTCGTAAGTAATGCCTCGGGACCAGACGGGTATTAGCATGTGGCGTGGTACACCATGACCTACGCGTCGTTATCAGCGACGCCTGTCTGAGGGTGGCCTCCCCAACTCCTCGCGCCGTTCGGCATGTGGCCCAACCCCCCACCCCTCTCCCATATTACCCCCTCCCGCCCCACTGTTTACGACTGTCCGCATCGTCTTACACTCTGCCGAATGTCAATGCGTGATTCTTTTCTCCTCTGTCATATATTCACGGATATAGGCCTCGAGAGTCAATATAAAAAAGAGCGATTGACGGGAATTTAAACGCAAAATCCCAGAATACGATAATCTTTAAGGGCATGATGTTTTTTCTTCTTGTTTACACATTGTTTATTTTGATAGGAAATTTTTACGCCATTAAATTTACTGCTGACGAAGACGGAGAAGTATTAGGATTTAAATAAAGCCAGTGAGAACTCTTCGACTCAATTAAAATATCAAATAATCTCGGAAAGCGGGAAGTACTAATCGTTTTTCTCGTAGAGTTACGTATAACAGCGATTTCAAATTTAACGTTTTTTGTGTCTCATGAACAAATTAACCGTTTTAATGCGTGATCAAGTTATCATCGTTATCATTTGGAGATTCATTTTTTCATGAAATTTGGAAGACTGCAATTGTTATTGGTTACCCTTATGAATATATGGCGATATAGGAATCCTTATTATTGGATTATCCGTTAAATTTTCCGTGACTTAGCTTGAAAAAAACTGGTATTTTGTATTTTTATTCAGGTTTCTCTGTAAAGTAGTGATGGGGGAAAACATCAGGAAATTTGGTGAGATAAAAATGTAGAGTGCATAGTCATCCACCCTGCTCAAAAAGATGAGGTGGATAAAAAGGTATAGGAATGGGGAGGACAAGGAAGGAATAAGAAAGGCGACAAATAACCCTTAACCCTCTCCGCGAATGTGTCGCTCAACGGAGAGTTAGTGTTTCACGCCCTCACCGTCACCCACGGGCGGCGCGGCGAGCGTCGGTCTCTTCAGTTCCCTATGCACCCCGCCTACCTCCTTCCCCAGCAGCCTCTTCCAATGATTTTTCGCATGGAACCAGTTTGCCACAAACATTTTAGATACCAACCGTAATTACCCCTGGATTAAATAAAGATAGAGCGATCCAAAGTAGCTGCACGTTAGCCGAAACCTTCGGACAACAATGAAATCCCAAACACAGACTTCGTTTTCTAAAAAGTTTGCGATATAATCTTTTTAATAACGACACTCAAAATCGGTTTTATCAAAAAAGGCGACGTCTCGTGTTCGAAATTGCAATACTTTTTCTCGTATTTGTAAATGCTAATGTCATTTTAATGGAAGAGAGGGAATGAAGAAAATGTGATCGTGCACTAATGTCTCAACGCTTCGCAAAGGATTGTCGACGGAGATGTGAATATATCCCTTAACGTTCATAATAACTGCATGGTAAAAGCCCATTATTGACATTCCTCATTAATCTCCTTCGATAAATTTTACATTGCCTCTCGTCTGGGCAAAAATAATCTCCCTCTTTTATAACACGTTAAGTAACAAACTTAACTATCCAAGTTCATGGGCACTTGATGTGAAGTAAGTGTGTGCATTCTTAACATGTTTCCCTGCCTCGACGTTGCATCGAATGGCAGTAAGTGATGTTAATGCGTTTCAGGTGTTTTACTGATCATTAAAATGATTGCAGGGAAAGTCGTTGAACTACTTACAAGAGGAGCCCGCTCGGTGTCGGAAAAGAATTCTTCAGCCTTAAGCGAGCAAGTGATATTCTGAATACAAGGCGCGTCCAATGCCATGGATGAAGTCACTTGTTAAAATCGCACACAGCCCAACCACTTCAAATCCCTCTCCACCTTGCCAGTGGGCACACTTACTGCAAAATTCATTGATTTTTCTCAGAGCTTTTCCGCAAATTTGCTGCCTTGTAGGCATTTGTCATCCAGAGTGGGAAGGATATAAGTCAGCTGCGCTTAGACATTGGAAGTCAAGCTCCATAGGAGCACATAATTAATGGTTCGAAAAAGGAATTGGTCGAAAAAAGAAGGAGTAAACACTTAATTTAATGAGGATTCAAATGAGAGAATCACATCAGGAAGAAATCAATATGTTCCACGAAGACCTTAGCACAATTCAAACCCAAAGCATTGTTAATTATCCAATGTCTATTCCATCCTCAACTCAAATTACAAAAAAATATTTACAAACTATTTTTCCTTCGTGCCAAAATTTAGGCATCACTATATCTTCCACGTACTGCTTACTGCTATAAGGAACAGGCAAACTATTGGGTAAACATCACCGCAAATTTGCTGACACGTGTGTGCCATGCGGAGAGGGCGAAACTAATAAGTCTGTGGGGAGACATTGGAAGTCCGGTAGCACAGGTATACAATTAATGATTCTAAAAGAGCATAGTTTGAACAAGGGAGAGTAAGGACTTCATTCCAAGAGGATTCAAATGAGAAAAAAAGTCGAGACTTGAGGAGGACCAGTTTAACTCAGGAGTAATTACCTTCGAGCTGAGTAGCATTGAGTAATGATTTACTATTGACTATTTTATCATGGTAATTGCAGTGAATGCATTCCAACGAGTAGGAACGCTGGTAGCAACCAACCAAGTAATGATATTCCGCTCTGGTCGAGTGAGGCGCCTAAGAATATTTACTTTAAGCATGCAGCTGGAACGAATATGTTGAATCCTAATGAGATAGAAGTTAGAGAAAACAGTCAAGTATAGGGATGAAGTAACTGGTATTAATGTTGTGGATAACCCAACTAAGGTAAATAAAGGTTATCAAACATTAAAAAAAAAAATGAATTTATTTTTAACGCTAGATGCCAAAATAAGTGGATACCTATTCCGCTCATAAAATAACTATGAATAACTCTATTTTAACCCATAACCTCCCCCATTCTCGTTTCTGCTATATTTATAATTCATTTTAATTGGAATTACGTACAGATTAGTGTCTCTTTGCATCAATAGAAGGCTCGAAATGCATAGTACCGGGATAATATCATTTTCTTATCGCTCATATTCCTCAGGAATGTTATAAAACGTTTTTACTCCTATGCATGGAAACGAACGATTTGTTATAGTGGAAGCTAGCGTGGACTTAAGATGCTCGGTTGAAAGAATGCTACCATGGGTCAATGGTTGTAGTGGGAACAAGGAATAAGGTTGGAGGGAGGATGGTGTTGAGCCGGCAGGTTTGTCCGTGGTATTCGCCTGCGGTGCCCCTGACTTCCTTCCTTCACCGACGTCTTTCGATAGAGCGGGGGAATTTCTTCCTAATGGCTGTGCTTATCGATCAAGGAGGTGGAGGAGTGAAAGAGAGCTAAGACTCGTCGTTGGGGGGAAGGTGTACGTAAGAGGTTCTGAGGGGGGGAGGGGAGGGGGAGGGAGGGGAGGAGGTTTAAAGATGGATGTTTTGAGTTCCACGTGTGGGTTGGCTGTTGGGGTTGGGGGGTGGGACGGCCGGACCGGAGGAAAATGAGCGGGTCACGTGGTCTTTCGGACGGATGGATCGTCGTTATTGGTCTTTTGTGGGGAGAGGCCCTTTGTACAAGGCGGGAGAGGCTTTGCGTGAAAAAAATAGTCCTCCGCTGCAGGACGCCTGCGCGGGTAGATTGAAGTTTCCCACTTTTCGCAATCAGGAAATTGTATGCGCGTGCTTTCAGCGCAGTCAACAGGACGTTGGGGGTTGTATCTATGGCTTGGAATTGTTCTCGAGCAATGAGTAAAAACAGAGCATCTTAATTTTCGGTTTTAATCGCCGCAAGGATGCCAAATTGCAATTTCATGTATGAAAATGTAATGGAGAATCTAATGGAATCCGCCGCTGTGTTAAGATCTGCATATTGAGTGAGCTTTGTTCCAAGATTCTCCTATCATCCTTAGGGACATCGACCTACCTTACGCGATACGCCAGCCATCATGGAAGCAGTGATGAATGATATAAACTTGGTGGTTATCTGCCTTTAAAGAATAGAATATTTCACCATTCATGGAAAATAATTATCATAATTTACCTTAGACTGTGATTTTATTCACGATTAGTTAATCACCATTTGGTTGAATAGCCAGATTTCTTGACAGTGTTGCACTAGCACTGAAATGCGAGTTGCATCCCTTCTTTTCTCACAAAAATATGGACTGTGCGAGCTGTTTTCATTTTTCATAGTTGAAAGCTCGAGTACCATGACTATGGACTCAGTATTAAAACATGGGAGTACGTCAGCATTTCGAGAAAAGTCTTGAAACGGCTTTAGCGGACGTCCGCTTCGGAGGAAATAGTAATCTTAGCGTGAAAGGCGAAGGAGGAAAGGCGCCCGTACATAAAGGATTACTCTGAGATGGCGCTTAGCGCGAGGGTTTCATCCCGAGCTCCACCTTACCGCACCCCTCGTATTTTCTTCACCATCACCTTACCTCCTCTGCACCCGCTGCACACTCGATCCGCACACGTCTTAAAAACCTCGCGGCTCAGCTCCGTGCTCTCTTGGGTAAGCCGTCTTGCCTTCTTTCGCCTCTTTTTCTCGCTCTCTCTCTCTGGACCTTTTCGCCAAAACACGATTTCTCCATTAGTTCTCATCTCTCTTGCCTCTTGCTTCCCTCACCCCGAAGCGCTTGTCCCTCCTCCTCCTCACCTCAGCCCTGTGCTTCTTTCAGCCTTGCTAACTCTCCGCCGTCCGCACCTCCGCTTCCTTCGGAAGAGGAAGGCGCCCTTAGCGGACATGAGAGAGATCTTGCCCTATCTCCTCCGCCCCCGAGTCTCTCTCTTACCGCCTTCCCTCGATCCTATAGCCCGCAGTCACGTGAACCGTGCACGTAGCGCCGCGCGGGCGTGCTCCGAAGTTTTCTAAACCCCCCCCCCCCCCTCGCCCTTCAACCATCCTCTTCGCCCCCACGACTACAACCCCCTGGAGGTTTAATGGAATGCGTACAGAGTGAAGTGAAGCGGGATTCCTTGTTTTTTTTTTCGTTTTTACCCCCGACTCTCTTTATTTCTTAAATCAAGCCAGGTGTGTGCGTGGGGCTAAAAATTGACTTTCAATGCATTAACCCTCCATTTTCCTCCTTCCACGCGCCTTGCCCCTTGATATTCTCGGTGTGGGGTTATTTTATTTTTCATTCTTTTCCACGAGCACCCACTTGCACCAGCTAATGTATCGAGTTTTTACTTTTTTCCTGTGCTTTCCGACTAGGTTTCGGACATGCTTTTGAGTTTGCATGCGAATTGCTGTCACGGTAGTAAGGGGAGTAGAAGCGGATGTGCTCTTGAGGATGAAATCTCGATTTTATTTAATTTATCTCGCGATGAGAAACGTTCGAGGTCTGGCGAGGAGGTAAGATGCATTAAGCCTCACGTGAGTCAAGGAGAGCCTTTTTGGTGCATTAATGCCATCATCGAATACACGAAAATTGCACTTAAGAAGCGAGCGTTTCCTTAGGGCCTTATCTTCTTGTCATTCGACGAGGCTTTTGAAATTTAAGGGAATTGTTAAAACTTTTCACCGCTTACTTTTAAGTGAAAACTCCTTCAAATTGTTCCTTCATTGATGCCTTCTATCATATTAACGTTCAATTTCTTAGTGAAAATACATTTGAAATATAGGCACAAGCACAATTATTAAATGCAGAAACCCCGTACTAAATTAAATAGTACTTCCAAAGAATATGAATTTCTTCTTTTTTATCCGTAGAGTTATCTTAATCGTAAACTTTGGCAAAATAAAATGATTTTTTTGTGTCAATACCATTAAATCAAGAATCAATATTGGAAACAAGGCATCAGAACTTGTCATTATCGCAAAGAAGTTGAAGCCAAACGAAAATTTTCTGATACTAAATACGTATATTATTTAAGCTTTAATATGTTCCCCGTTGTGCATTTGTCTTCCAAATCATTTTTTATAATAGCACTCCACTCAATCAAGGGCTTGCTTCTAGCGTAAATTTTTTGCTGGACGCAGTCCGCCAATGCGTTGATTCTGCATAGGGAATAGTGGCACGTTAGTGATGAGGCTCTTGAAGCCGAGGTTTTTTTGTTTGGATGGTATGCCATCATTAGAAAGTATTTAATGATTTATTGACTATTAAAAGCCAGAATTATCTCATGAACGTTTTTATGACGTGTAAACATGTCGTTCCATCGATCGTTACCCATGGAAGAAAGCATTAAAGGGATGGTTTTATTGAATATAATGCCGCACTCGGATTAGCAGTCTCAGATGAGTAATTTGATGAGTTTTAGGGTTTGTTGAGAATGATTTATTGTCCACACGACACCTAGAGTTGTCACTTCGCCCATGGTTCACATACCCAGCCGACTGTAAAATGCGTCCGCCAGATTTGTCCCCTCGCTCCATCGCAATCTGCTCTCGACTTCGTCAGGAAGTGCTGGTAGATTAACTTCCCTTAACCCCATCACTTCGCGTTTATCGCCGCTCGAGATTGACAAGTTCACGCGGTTTGACCCCTCGAGAAAATTCCAAGAATCGTCAGATATCCCCCTCTTGATTCTCGCGGTCACTTATAATGGGAAAGTTTTATTTTTTTGTCCCCAAGGTTGACGAAAGGCTGGCGCTTCGTCTCGAGCTGATAATAAGGCCTAGGCCTAGGGGGTTCACCATAGTTTCAGGAGGTTAGGCGTGTATTTTGGTAGCATAATTGAATCTCTATTTGCTTATTAGCATTAGCTGGGATATAGAATTGTATCAACTGGCGCTTTCTTTCGGCAAAAGTTGAAGAAAATCTCATATCTCATCTTTCATACTAATTTTTTTATCATCCCAAGAAGCGGTTCTATGAATCGTAAATTTAACCTTGCATATTTAGCCATATTATTTTGAGCAAAAGTTTTGAAACCTTAACCCAGTAGGGCTGGAATTTGCGGTGCAAAGTCTAATTATTAGGTTTCTAGTGCTTAAGTAAAATGAGAGTCTTCTTTCAAAGTCGTAAGTCACTTCAGTTTCAACGAATCTGTCATGAATTCCACCCTCGATTGATTTTTTTTCCGAATAATCACTCCCACCTCCTCTAAAGAAAATGAGGCTTGATATATGGTTCTAACAGAGCGTACGTAATGTCTTTTTGAGCACAGCCGCTTCGAAAATAGTCATCAAGGGGGAATGACTTCATTTTTTTCGCCTGGAGCGATTAGCTTTGAGTGGCACGAGAGTTATGGTGGCACCGAATGCAGCTTTTGATTTATTCATCGCCCTGTTATGCCGTATTCGGGAAAAGACTCCCGGCATGAAGGGAAGTGTGGGTGGTATGTTCAAGGGTGCCATTGATTTCTCAGCGGTATAAATCCCATGTTAATAGCTCCTCACAATTCAAGCCTGCTTAATCTCTCGAAGGAGGGTGTTTTATGCCGCTGTGAAATCTGAGGGTATACGTTGATGTTACGTCTAATACTTAATCGCACCACTAAATGTTTCCCCGCCCCACCCCGTCATATCATAGCTTCCCAACCAAGGGACTCGCGCCCTGTAAACCGCGCGGGATGCTCTAAAAGCGCGCCTTTCAACTCCATCTTCCGGTAGGAATCGGAAGTCTTCCCTCCTCCTCAGTGTATTTCTTATTATGGTCCCATCCGCCGCGTGGGAAATTTCATGCGCTACGCTCGGCTTACTATTACGGCCCGTTCTGAGCCACGCAACGTCGAAAGGCCGGTTTCACCTCCCTCCCTTTTCCCCGTTTTACGAGCATTACATTGGTTGTAATCGAGCGGTTAAACGGCGCGGTTTGTAGATAAACATTTCATAGAGGTCGTCGAATGGGGCAGTAGACGGTTTGGCTGATGGGAGATTAAATAATTGACTGTCGGCCGGGTGAGGTTGTTGTATTGCAGCGTGAAATGGCAGTAGAAGGCGCGCAAAATGCCTTTTAGCTGCCCTTCGGTGACAAACAGCGGCCATTTGTTTTTTCATCGGCTGCGGCTTCGGGTTATATAGTTCTCCCTTCGAGGCTTACACCGGTGTCGCTTAGGACGCCTGCGTGCTATGACGCGCCCATCAAACAAATGCTGGCGATTATGCTAATGCACCTCCGAGATGGGCTTTTGAATTAAAAAGTTATCTGGGATCGAAGAATGTTGTTATGCCTGGTACTGCCTGGTATGCCTTTGAAATATGATGCTCGAAGCTTAAATACAATGAAGATGGTAAATGAAAGATTTAACATACCTAGTGCCTGTTGATGCAATCGCAACATACGTTAATGTTTGGTGCAGTATTTTTTCATTCAACTAGCAGTAATTGAGAGCGATGTATTTCACTACAAGTGATCATGCAAACTTTCACTATTCTCGCTAATGTCAGAATTAAGCACATAAATTCTTTGCGATTATTGCGTGATATAGGCTTTCATGGTTCGTTCGCTGACAGTTATATTTATTGCTTAGGACCGCTGTATTTATTTGGCCGGATTGGAAATCGTATCCGTACACCTTCGCTGTTATATTGTAGTGCAAACTATTTTTCAGCTTCTTTCATTTCAGGAAAATGGCATCAACTCATGCCTAAGCATAAAGAACTTACATTATCTATCGACGCCCCCTGTCAATCTTTTCAATTTCATTCATTCGCGGGAGGCGAGCGTGGATATAAATAAAGTTGTCTCATGCGGGGCAAGAAATGTTTTATGCCTCCTCTAGCGTAACTTGTGCCCAGTCTTTTTTATCTCTGTCTCATTTCCTTCTTTCGCGTCGGCCCCTCCAACCCTTTCCTCCTTATCTTTCTCAACCCCTCTTGATGCTTTTCTTAATGCCTCTTGACCTTAATCCCCCCCATACCCCAAGTCTCGAACCAGTCCCGGTCACCCCTTCCCACTCTGTCTGTCCCCCCGTCCTCCAGCGTCGAACTCCTGACCTATTGGCCCTCCGCAGCCCGCAGACGGCCCCCCGCCTCCCTCCCCCACCCCACTTTATCAATTTCACAGTGTGTTGTCTCATTCCCCGTTTCCACCGAAGGGAAAACACAAAGAGCGAGAAGGTCGAGTCCGTCCTCTTCCATTCGGGATGAATAAGCCGTGTACGTCTCCTTCCTTTGTACCGAACGACCCTTACGAGAGGAGTGGTTTTAATTCATGGGCTCGCTCACGAAATTCTGCTCTCTTCCTCCTTTCAGCTTTTCCTTCCTTTCGTTCAAAACCTCGAGAGGCCACTCTGGGAGCGGGTACTGTCGTCGTAATCTGCCCTCGTAACCTCTTCATTCCGTCTCCTATTTCTTCCAGCAGTGCCGTTGTGTTGGGCCAGGGTCGTGCATTTTTAATTGGATGTGGTCTTTTAAATAGGTCGTGAATCTTTTTTTTTTGGGCGAACAGAGTGGTAGGTCTCTTCAGTTAAGCTGCAAAGCCCTTCCTCCAAAATTATACTTGGTTAGACACACGTGGTAGACAGTTGGACAAGACGTAAGGCATTGAAGTGGTGCTTTGTCTTTTCGTCTGTTGTCACACAATTCCCTTGGGCAAGGATGATCACGTGATCCCGAATTCTTAATATTTAAAATTTGTTTAATTTTCAAGCCAACTTCATTCCGAGAAAATATGGAATGTGCTTAAGTTGGCCTCATTTCAAACTGTCCTTTCATGGCACGTGTGCATTCCGTTTTTCGTAATGGTAATTTTAATTGTACCCCACTCTTTAGAGTCATTCAGCTGATTTGCCTGAACCTCCTCATTATTAAGGAAACATGCAAATTTAAGATCCCCTTAATCAACTGAGAGTATGATCGCTGCTGTTAATTACTATTACGCTTTGGCGTATAGAGGAAAATTCTTTATGCTAGAGTGGGTTGGGATAGTTCGCTGTAGAAAAGACTCTTCAACTTCCAAAAAGTAGTAATTTTGGAGGGAACATCCAAACAGTAGTGAGCTCTATATAACATCAGGCACACCAGCGATGCTTGAAATTCACCACCAACAAAGTTGCAATACATCAATGAAAATAGTCCCTTTCCTCTCGTTTTCTTCAGCTGTATTTTCCTCATTCGTACGTATGTCCTACAAAAACATATGCTGCAAATTATTGTGACAAGTTAAAATAGCAGCCACAGAAAAAAATACGAACGTCAAAAGTCTTGGCATTACTTTGAGGAATTACTGCTGGTTTGAGCTGTTTGGTAATGGTTTTACTTTGATTTCCCTGAGCCCCTTGCGATTTTGATGTTTTTAAAGCTGGAATTGAACTGCAGTCGGCGATCTAAATGCCCGCGATTGTTTTTCAAAGCGGGCTTCTCCGGCTTTCCCCTGAGGTGTGCCGGCGACGCAGGAGAGTGGGGAATTGCGATTGTTCCCGCCGACACCCTTAGGATGAGAGGGCATTTGATCGTTTTTCGTGCGAATCCGGCCGAGCAGGGGCTAAATCGTGCTAAATAGGGACCGGAGGAGTGGAAGCGGAGGCTGCGGAGATGGAAACAACGATTCCGGGGAGACTGTGAGTGGGAGATCAGATGGTTTGGCCCGAACCGAACGTCGGACGCATAAATTTCCGGCGATCGCCTTTTGTGTCTGTGTTTGTGGATCCTTGTGTGTGCACATACGCGGGAGAAGTTTCCCGGGAAGGGGGGGACGTTGTGGGGGTGGGTGAGGAGGGTTTGACAGCGCTGAGATAGCGGCCACGGCCCCGCGGAAGGACGAGGTTGGAGTTAAACGGCCGAAGAGATGGTATTACACGGCAGATACGGTCTTCTACGGCGGTGATTTGAGTCTCAATGCCTCACGGGTTGGCTTTGGCGAAAATTTCCTCAGCGGCCAGGATTAAACATTCCGTCATCATCTCCCCTCCTCCTTCTGTCCCTATTAAACCCATTTTCCGTGATCCAAACTTGAGTTTATCCGCATCCTTCACAATCAAGTGTGCCTTTTGATTTTTGAAATTGGATTATTTTAAGAACAACTCTAAAGTACGTTTATGCAATTGTATGGATTATTGGATGCGTTGAATTTAGCGGGCCTAGGAAGAATGCTAGCGTGCTGCCATGCAAAGAAAAGTACCTTGATGATTCATGCGCCGGCATAATGGTAATTTCTCAGAAACATAATGTTCAAGTACAATTTATTAATATTGCCGTGGTATGTGATGCAGCTTAGCTGCTATCTTGGCAAACTAATTCCTCTGGTTTCAGTTTTGAGGGAAATTTTTCTTTTCTTTGATGTATTTGCTACTTCATGGCACTGATTCCCAGGCCTTCCCGGCTGGATCGAGACTTATGACTCTGAGAATATTGAAGTTGAATCCCTAATGTTTTCGTAAGTGTGAAGATTACACATTAGGTGTGCCCAATAAATAGTCGAGGAAAATATTTACTCCGTCATTGGGAACATTTATTTTAATTTTCAGCTCTACTTCTTTTGAAACTTGAATGATTTCAAAGAAATGGGCCATTGAGGGATTTCAGAGGTCACTAGGAATCTATTTCAAGCTTATATCTGTAGCCTAAATCATGTAAATGCAGTAAATCATCTTCATGAGAGAAATAACCTTTCGGTATCGGTGGTCAATGAGCAATTGCTCTTGAAGCGTCAGTAATTGAGAGAATGAGTTATTTAAGGACTGACCACACCCTTAATTAACTAATTTCCAAAACAATACTAAGTAGGTATGCCTATTCTTGAATGCAGTAAGGTACACATGCATCCCCTTCACCATCAAAATCGGAGTAATTTTTCGTTCAAATTCACTCGCAGAAGTGTTTCAATCTACTTCAAACGGAGAGGAAAAAAAGCAGCTATTTCAGCTTCGTCTTTTGTTTTCCTCCGCTTGGACCATGTAATGTGCTGTAAATTGTGCAAGGTCACTGATGAATGAATGATGTTTCATCCATCTTGTTTGCGGCGAAGGAGTCCCGTGAGAAGGCTGTTGGCCCGGCAACGCGGCGAGCGAGACAAATGGGTGATAGTTCCCTTTTCCGCCGATAGAGGAGAAACTGCTCGGGTGATCGTGTTGGATGAAAGCGGGAAGGTGGACGTGTTTTGAAATTCAATTTGCTTCCTCTGAGCGTTGCTGCAACCATAATTACATTTCCATTGCAACTGTAATTCATTTAACTGCTTTTTTCACTGTAAATTTGTTCTCGGAATGGTTTTTGTCCATTTTTCTCACGCAAAGTGTTTAAATCGTGCGGATTTATTTGCAAAATCATCAAAAACTAAACGTTTCAAGGATTTAATACAAACAAAAAGGACTCCAAGAATTAAAAAATACCGATTGGAAAATTTTAAAGTATTTTTTTGGGAAATTTGATTCATTCCTAAGCGTCTCGCTCTTTTATGAATTACCGATAGTGCTTAAAATATTTTACTACGTGGTTGAGAGCATAATTTTATGAGATGTAACGTTTGGATGTCCAAGAAAGAAATTTAGCATGAGAAAAATCTAGGCCTAAAAACATCTCTGTAAATCAATTTTTCCGCAATGCTATCCTGTCAACTCTCTTTCGGTAATAATAACTGCCCAAGAGGTTATATTCTTTATAGGCTTGGTAATGTCCGACACACTCAAGACAGCATTTATAATAGTTCTCTCTGGCTGAGCATGAGCGAGAGTGGATGTGAACCATGAGCTCTACTGGCCTTGACCACAGAGCAGCACATAAAATAGTATTGGCTATAATGGGCTAACCCAAACTCTCGAAATAACGACTTCGATGGCGGCTCTTGCTTCTCAGAATGGACTTTTCGGAGAGGGTTGGACGATAAGTTTTTCGTGTGGGTGTATACACCATCTCTCTGAAGATAATTGACCGTCAATGGGCATGTTTGGGCGAAAATCACGGCTAAAGATGTTTGTGAGTTAACAGAACAATCGAATAGCTATGGACCAGCTTTGAACGTCCTGTTACTATTGAGACTACTAAAATATTTTCAGTTTTAGTGTACTAATTTAGTTTACTTTTTGTTTCCTACCACTGTAAAATACAAATAAATTCAGCGATGCTGATTTGTTTAAAAACATTTGAGCAATTATAAGTATTTTTTGTCTTTTTCTGCATTTGGAATGTACAAACTTTAGAATTCTTTCCATCGTTCCCAGAAGAAAACGTTTGGAGGTATAGGGTCCATTTATAAAACATTTTATCACATACAAGCATGTTATCACACGCTTTTTTTCCGGAACAGCATGTGTGTGGAAAAATTCTGGAGGAAATATTTCATAGAGGAAACGACAAATTTCCAGCTGAATGTTATATCGGTGAGGAAAATTATGATGAGCAATGCAGGCCGCATTTCATTGTTTCGGTTTTCCGCACTCAGTTTTTAACCCTTCCAAACAATATTTGAACACAGTTCGCTGTTCACAGTTTACATCCTCGAAATTTTGCGTTGCCTGCATCTGTTCTAGCATCACGTGCCATCGTCGTGTTGGCACGAGATGCTGTCGTGGTCTCTTCAAGGGATATAGACCACCCTCTTTAAAGTAAGTGGCCGATACTTGCCTCCACCCCAACGCCCTTACATCCGCCCTAGCGCCTCCACAAAGGCCGTCGCGTTTCTTTTATTAACTTCCCCAAAAACCCCTGTCACTTTGACACCAGCCCCCGTCTTTCAGGGTTGCCAACCCGTAAATATGAGGGTGCCCGAAACAAAGATGGCATAGCTTAACATTCAATTTAGTGGGAATATGAGGCAAAGAATACATTTCCCAGGTTCCCCAGGAATTTCCATTTATTTGCTTAGAATAATTGGGCTATTTAAATGGTTCCACATTCTGTCTTCGAAGGTGTTCGTCATTTGTGATTTGGTATTGGTATCGTTCATCGCTCATGTCGAATGAAGAAAGGAACTGACTAGCAAATCTGATGAACTATAATCGAGAGGAGAAAAAATAAGAAATCATTGCTTTTTAATCAAATTTTTCGATAAAACCTCCATCAGACTCAGCAAAAATAAAAAAAGAGTCGACGAATATTCCAATTGACACCCTTTGACTCCGCATTACGGCTTCAACTCTATCCTCTAAATTAGTAGTCTCCAACACATAATAAGTTGAAAATAACTAAATAGTTAACTACTTTAGATAAAACATACTCAATTACCAAAAAATGTGTTCACGACAAACCTGAATTATTTGAGGTGAAATGCGAGTAAGAACTAACCCAGTGGATCAAGTAAGTTTTTGTTTCCTTAAACTCTATATAGAGCCCATTCTAGCTCGTAAAATATTCTGCATTCCCCTGTCAAGCTTGCGTGGCGGAAATTGTTGTATTTAGGCGGGTGGAAATTGTTTTAATCCCCCCTCGTACACATTTTTCGAAAAAAATGGACGAGATGATAAGTGGGCATTGCCTTTTTTTTTAGAAGGGGTAGGTGACAAAGTGATGCGTCCCAGCCTAACGTGTGGAGTAGAGGGATGGTCCCTTTAGCCCACTGCCCCAATGAGAGGCTTGGCGGCCATTTCTCATCCATCCTGCCCCTCGCCGGGCCCTGCGACGGCCGACCCTGACCTACGTATGGGCGAGTAAATCAGAGCTGTCCCGCCGGGCGGGTTGGAAGGGAGGGTTCCCTGTGCGAGGCGTCCCGGGTTAGCGAAGCTGAATGGGATTCGCCAAACTCCCCTGCCCCGGACCGAAGCGAAGAATAAAGCGGATGGTTTTATGTACGGACAGAGACGGGCGAATTGCACTCCAATCTTGTGGTAAATTCTCATGATTTGTAATTCATTTACGATGCACGAATTGCTCTTGAAAGTATTATTTTCTATGCGAAATACAATAGTAATTTATTATTAATTTCTTTAAGTACCATTAGTATATTCAAAATTACGATGTGAAAAGGAAGTTTTTCAATGCAAGTAAAAATCAATTAGTATTCTAATAGCATACATTGGGTGCCACAAATATTCATGCCTCTTGCATGCAGCCAGCGGATTGGCTATTTGCAAATGAAATAACGAAGAAACTATTCATAATTCCAAATATAGTGTCTTGTTGAAGTATGCGATTTTATAAAAGTGTTTTGCGAAAAAAAAATTCAGAAAACGTATAAGAGTATGATATCGTCTTATATTTATAAGAAATTTTTATTTGTCTAAAAAAAAAGGATCAGAAGCACTGCATGAAAGCAGCAAGAATCACGCCAATATAAGCATAGCTAATCTTTAGTGCAAGAGGCTTCTGGTACGAAAAAGGTAGTATTATTAAAACTGATTGAATACATTTTTAAATAAAAAACACTATTCAAAAGAGTACTGCCATTAAAAATTCAAATTGAAAAAGTGTAGAAAATGCGTACCCCAAATATATGTATTTTAAATTCTGCTCACCTCCATTACGTATATGACCCGACTTCGATCGCCTACTCATTGTTATTATTCATTCGATCGGTGGAGATAATAAAAAAAACGACGAAACTGTAAGCGCTGTCGGTCCACTCCACATTGACGTGCGATTGTTTTATACATTTTTTTTCATTTATTTATAATCTGTTGGGGGATTGTTACTGGATGTAAATTTCGAAGAATCCACCGGGTCGGAATAGAATTGATCAACGCGTCAATTATCTGTTATTCGCTAATTAAGAACTGGAAATTCATTGAATTATTTATTCCGTTCGTGTGCGCTCGCGAGTCGAATGGGTGTTATTATGCGATCCCATTAGATTGATGATGATTTTATCGAGTCCGCTGCATTGCATTATTGAAATGCCCGTACTAACTGCGTCATTGCTTTAATTATTCACTCGAAATGTTCGTTGAGGTTTATTTGATGCTAAATTATGATACGGTTTTGCTTTGTTTTTGCGGGTATTTTGGGTGTCACTCTGCTTTTTAGGTGGCGATTTTTTTGTTGCTGCCCGCATTTGAAAAATAGTCGCGTTATAACATAAAACTCCTCATCATCGTGTATATTACGGGAGATGTGTAAAAAAAGGGATGATAGTTTGTTCCACACCGTTCTCATTTACTGGAAGTCTCTCTCTCTTTCTCGATATTTCAGTTTGCACGGGGAGCTCAATTTACATTGACAATGATTGAATGGCTATGCTGTGCATGGTTCATTGCAAATGCTAATTCAAAAAGAAGTGTTCAAGGTGCATGCACCATTTTGCTTTCCTCTTTCCAAGTCCCTCCACCCTCTTTGTATATCTGCTCGTAGATTTTTTTCGTCCCTAGAAAGCCATCTCCCAAGGATGAAGAGATAAAGGGAGATTGCTCCAAGCCATGCTTATTCTAAGCATAAATTCGAAACATTTCATTTTTGCTGCCATTTCTCCCCTCATGATTGATTTTATCTCTTCCACCGAGTACGGACGAATGGAGGTGAGGAGCAAAAAACAGTTCTTCCACTTTCCTCTCTCTCTTTATCTCGAGCTGAAAAGATTCTTCGTCAACCAAAAAACCCCAGAGCGCTCCAAGAGTTTTCATATTCTTCTCCAGATTGGCCGAGATGCGAAAAAAATACAAGTTTAAAGAAGGCTCCCGTATTTTTTTTCTTTCCCTTACCCGTTCCTTCAAGTTAAAAATCTCCACCGTTGAAGTCTCCACAGCGACGGATTCCTACTCTAACGCTTCAGCGAGCTTGGAAGTGGCGTGCATTTTTCTTTCTCATCCAAAACCCTTCTTCCATTGTGTTTTTTTTCCTCTCCTCCTCTTCCAGACTGACTCTCTCGCAAGCGTATACATATTCTCTCGATGCCTCGCTCCCTCTGACCTCCCCGTGGCCTCCACATCAATTCCCCGCTATGTAACACACTCTCTTCAAAAGATGGAGCCGCCGACTCTTACCCATTTTCCCGCCAAACAACCAGCCAATGCGCTACTCATTTTTTATCCGTCGTATCCGAAGTTCTCTTTTGCAGCGTTCTCACTTCTATCATCGAACCATCGTAGGGTATTCTCAAATATCGAAACTGGGTTGTATCTGGCTATCCTTCAACAATCGTAACTCGCTCATTTTGGGACGTAAAAGTTATCACCAATCTTTGACAAATGGAAATAGAGTTCTTATGATCATCAGAAAATTTCTTTAAAAATGTGAAGCTTCATATAATTACTTATAGCATTTGGGGGATAAGCATAAACAGAATGGCTATCAATTCTATATTAAATACGTAAATTGGAGAAAATATTGATAAAAAGGTCGTAGCAATCATGGCAGAAACGGAAATTGCGTTGGTCAACGAAATAGCTGTGGAATGATTACCCGATGAAGTGAAAAATATGGGTATAAACTAACATAAAAATTGAGCTGTGATTGGCTCAAAAGTCTAGAAAACTTTGCCAATTGAACTCGTCACATTTTGCGTTAATAAATTTTGTTTTAATCTCGATTGATATCGCGTGTGATGGCACAACTTTTTAGCAGCATGTAAGGTAAAGTATTTGTTTTGAATCTCACAGCCGCGAATTTATCTTTTTATCTTTTTGTAGACAAGACTTAACTTTCCCCGGACTCAGACAGTGTGGATGTTGGAGCCGCGGGGATGGGTTGGTTTTTAACCTTTTTTTTTATCTTATTCACGTGTCGAAAAGAACGCCTACTGACCTCACCCCACCGAGGCCGCCCCATCGTCCCATTGGCAGTCCCGCCTCCACCTCCTCAGTACCCAAACCAGCCCGCTGCGTCTCAACTCCCCTCCCCCCTACCAACCACCTCCCCCGCCCAGCTTATAAATCAAGGACGGGCCTCTGGATGACTTCCAGACTATCCCTTCTTATTCGCAAGATTTTTTCTCCTTCCACCTCTCCGTTCTCTTCCCACAGCTCACATCTCTTGGAGGAGTGGGATGGGTTTTGTGTGGAAGGTGTACTGGCGGCATATCCACACTCCACGGAAAAACACACCCCTTTTTTGCATAAATTCTCCTTCATCTCTCAACTTGGAGCTACCTCCTTCTCCTCCTCCCTATCCCTTTCCTCGAGTGGTTACCGGATTAAGTATGCTTCTCGAGAGGGCTTGAGTAATGAGCCGATTACCCGACGGGAGACATAAGCCTCTTTATCTTGTACCTGGATGGAAGTGTTAATGATTCCTGAAAGACATTTTAGGCGGCCCTCCCCGTTTTGTAGACGCCCTCCGCCATTTTTAAGGAATGTGCCGCTTGGTTACTCTAATATCCGTTGTTAATGTTCTCCAACTACGCCCTCGAGTTTATCAAAATTAGCTAAATCGAAGGGCCACGTGTATATTTTTTTCCTCAGCCCCTCCCATCGAGGAGAGGACAAAGTAGTTTTTATGGAGTTCCCGAACTGTGAGGCAGCTTTATGGCGCAAGACCAGAGTCCATTCACTGAGCGTGAAAACGATTTTATTGTGTGCTGCTTTTTATTATCGCCAGCTCATAATCTTGCGGTCTCCGCATTCAGCGATTCTACCGGCGCCTGTTCAATCGTATCTATAAAAGATCAGTCCCAAAGAATTACCATTGAGGCGAGTCATTCGCTCTCAGATGCACGCTTAATTGGCCCGATATGCTGTGTAGGCAGGCGTGAGACATGCCAATCTTAGATTTTTGCGCTGCTTGTTTTCACGAGAATATTTTGATTACGTAAAACCAGGTTCGGAGGTGTTTATTATTCTCGTTTCATCAATTCTCGTAACGGTTTATTGATTCAATAAGGATCTTGATTTATCTTTTTAATTTCCTGCCATAAACGTTTTGAACATGCAAAACTCTTACTTGTGATGAAAGTGGAATCGGCGACGTAAATTTTGACTTTGTATCATATATAAAGCGGTGATAAAGATTCATGATACATTTGAAGAAGAAGTAACGTGTATCGGTTCCCTGTTCCCTTTCACTTACGAAAACTTGACAAATTTGCAGAGAACCTCAGGTGAAAAGGAAATTAGTATTTCGTTTGCTTAATATTATCTTTGGGAAAATGAAATCAACATGTTTTTCCTTCTAATGTAAATTAAAAATTGTAATGTATGTGGATGTAACACATTTTTGTTCCTAGAGGATATATTGCGATCTAGCAGTAGCTTGTTTTCTTATTTCTTGATAAGTTTATTTCATTTGTGGAGATAATATTCTAATTTTATATAAGTAATTACATTAACTTGTTTTGAGACCACTGTACACACTCGTTATCCTGAGATGTTGCCTCCCTTGGTTTGTGGCCGTAGTTCATAATATTTTTTCTCCCTCATAGCTATCTGAATGGGTTTCTTTTTCTACCTCCCTTGGCTTGGCAAACCGACCTATTCATTCTTTTTGCGGGTAGGTGAACAAGTTTGTTTAAAGAAATATTTTCTTACGCTTCTGGAGCGCGGTATAATATCCTTGGTCACCTCATTAACACGGCAAACCGACCAATTCATTAGATGTGCCGTGAGCGGCCATCTCGTCGCAAGTTGATGTCATAACTCCTCTCCTCGGCGTGCTCGACGTTTTGGAGATGGGACGCTGGTCCGTTCCGGAGGGTTTACAAGGGGTTGCTAGACGAAGAAGGACCTTAAAGAGGGGGAGTGGGGTGCTTTGCAGGTTTTGGGGTTCTGTCCCCGTGAACATGGTCCACGGCGCAGGAAGGAAGGATGCTTTGGGTCTGTGTTAGAGCTCGCCCCAGCGGAACGAAGCTCCTCCCAACATCCTAACCTCCCCCTCCCCACTCTCCCGGCCATGTTCCAGACCCATCTCCCTAGGACCCTTCCTCATGTCTCACTCCAGTGTACATCCCTCTCCTTTCGCTGTGTCTAAGTGCAAAAAAGTACTGAGCATGGTTATAGTTACTTTTGAAAAAAATACTACTAATTGCAACTACTCATTGAAATTTTAAAAGAAGAAAAATCATAACAAAGCATTAGTCTGAAAACTAAATAATATAAAGGTCTATTTAAAAGTAGAATATTTTTTTAAATTTCCGCGGGAAATATTTTTATGAAAATAAAACTACCTCGGTTTCAACATCCGGTGCCGCTATGAAATTCGGTATGAACTAGTTCAAGAAATGATTCTACAGCTCTTGCAATTTCAAAATTTGCAAGAGATTCCATTGCGAGGGAATCTGATGAATCATAACTTACTTAACTGTCTTTATCATAAACTTCATGAAGAACATATATGCAAATTACAACGGATAATTCCATTCCAAAGGTAAGGCACAGTTATCACTGAAGATATGCCACGTTCTTGCGACGCTGGTATTGCACGCGTAAGTATGTGAGAGTAGAGAGAATGCGACGAAAGCACTTGAAAGGCAGTGAGTAGGTTACAATTAAAAGTAACTTTTGTGGAAATGAAAAAAAATATATATGCCAAGATTGTAATCGCTATAGACAACTTAGTCAGTTACTCCACCTCCGCCCTCAGTTACTTTACTCCGTTACTTCACCATCCATTCTCAGTTACTCCACCCCAATTGTCACTGCGACCCGTCCTTTCCCTCGGCAAGCCATTACATCCTCCCCCGCGAAGCAGCCAGCCGTTGAGACATCAAGAAACCCTTCGCTCCGCCAAGGGCCGCTGTTTTCAGGGCGTGCCGGGAGAAAATTGGGATGCGCGCCGCGCTTCTAAGGGTAAGGGGTGCGTGTAAGGGTCCCTGCTCACCCTGTGGAACTCCCTAATGGTTCTATTTTAGTCGACTGCCACTATTTCCTGCCCGTCGCGCTGATGTTGCCGCACATTTCGGGGATTTTTACTCTTCATCACAAAAATTCTGCAGCATTCCCTCTTTACTGCAGCGACTGCAAAACTAGGATTCACTGACGAAGCATCTACATTTTTTGAAACATCATTAGGGAATGTTTTACCGATGCTGCAAGAAATCCCTCGCAAACAAAACGCCAAGGAGTGCATAAATTATTTTTTCATTCTTGATAACGTGGAACTTTTGAAATTTTCATCGGAACATGTTCCATTAAAAAATTATTTACTTTAAGAGTGTACTTATGCAATAACTCCGGATTCTTCTTGGTTTTTGCTGGCTAATAGAGTTTATTTTTCTGGAATGCTGATCGAATATGCGTCTCGATGTGAAGCCTGCCGAAACTCAAGCTCCGAAATTTTATGCGTAAAACATATAGAAATAATTTTTGAATACTGAAAGTGTCCAATTGAAAGCCTCAATTTAAATTTCCTGGAAAAATTCTCATAGTATGAATTCCATTATATGATATTGGGAGGGAAATTGGTTATTTGCCTCCTGTGCAAAGATAAATACATGAGTTAGAGGGACTTCTTTACATTTTACTCTTCTCCTTTACTAAAACATTATTTGGATTCAATACCATTTGGCTAGTATAATGGTAACAGAACTAGACTGCAGGCATTTTTTCGAAAGAATACAGTATCCCTTGAAACACTTCTTCACCGGGATGGAGTGTGTAGGGTCAACGCTGTGTTTTCAATCACCACTTCATCCTTGCGTGCTTCGGAATACCCGGACGTGGACCCATTCTCACTCCCGAGGGAGGACAAGGAGAAAAAAAATTGACGAGAAAACGGGAGGAAGGAACCCTTTATTTTTCCACGTCATCTTAACGAGTGTGTGAGAGCAGGAGATGGATATGGGGAGTTTGGGAAGCGGTTTCGGTTTTGGGGGGGATTGTAGGGGTCGTAACTGCGGATGCTGCGCGACCTCCCCCTTCCCAGACGTCTCTGCTGTCAACCGTGGCAACCCCTTAAAAACCTTAGACGCCGTCGGAGGCATCCAATTGGTTCAAAGGGGTTAAGGCACCCTCGGCTGGTGCAGCGGGAAGGCATCATATCCCTCGCACCCCCGTCCCCCGGCGATAAACCTCGTATTTCCTCCCAAACCCCTCCCCCTCACTCCATGCCTCCCTCCCTGCCTCCTGTTACCCACCCTCTCCCACGGACCTATCACATGACACCTCCTCCGCTAACGAGACCGGAGAAACGTGACCCTTTGGGTGGAATGGTGGAGATGAGGGAAAATGGTGGTCTCGGCGGAAAGTGCTGCCGTTGGGATGGGGGGATGGAGGACTCGGGGGATGGAGGGTGTGTGGAGGAACGGTAAGGGATGCAGGAGTGAAGAATTTCGTGGAGTTAGTCTGGGGTAGGCGTTAGGAGATCTTTTTTTCGTCCGAATGGTCTCCTTTTGGGGAAAGTCTTAGAGGTTTTGTCAATAAGGTTTTCTTCGAAGGTCCAGGTCATAGTGTGGTTGTTAGTTCTTGCTCACCATTACATCATATCATTTTGGGTAGAAGTAACTTCACTCTTGTAGTCTATTGCACGAAATTTGAAGACCTTGTGGGCTAGAATACAAAGAAAGAGATAATGTATGGGCATGGCTCTTATTTATTTCGTCAGAAGTCTTCTTTGTGTGAGGGAAAGGGATTTTGTCAATAAGGTATTCCCGAATTTTTATTTTTCGTTTTCTTTGCTCGATTCTTGTAGTCTTTTGCACAAAATCTTAAGGTCTTATGGGCTATAATACAAAGAAAGAGATAATTTATGGCCTTGACTCTTTATTTATTTCGTCAGAATATTCACCTTTGGGTGAGAAGAAGGGCTTTTGTCAATAAGGTTTTCCGGAATTGTAGCTGTTTGTTTTCTTTGTTCAATTCTCGGTTAAAGTTATTCTTATCGAGTTTCTCGCAATGACTGTTATAGAATATCTGAAGCACTTGCTGTTTAGAACTCGAAGAAATTGTTCTCTACGTCCATTTAAACGCTGACGGAATGTGCTAGCTGCAAGGTTCTTCTCGTTCTCCGTATAAGAAAAACTTTAAAAAAAATAATCGCTTTATTCGCCGAGAAAAGATGTGTTTTGTTTATGATGTTTATGCACTGAATTTTCAGAGAAATCAATGTAGTTTGTTACATTAATTCGTTGTATATTTCGTTTATAAAGAAATAATTGAGATATTCCCTGCATATTACTTTCTGTTTTGACCTGATAAATTATGCATTATAAAAATGCAGGTTCTTTTGGTAATTTTGAGATTTTTATCATTACAGAAGATATTCAGTGAATTGAGGGTGTTTATATTTTCGCCTTGTTATTTTTTTTGTTGGCTAATAACATTTATTTAGATGGCCGAGATCATGTCTAAAGGGGGTAGAAGACTTGTTGGTATGGTTTGGGTAAGCCTTCGTTAATCCAGAAAAGGCTTTCTTCCTAATTTATTTTCTTATCTTCATCAGCAACTCGACAGCTATATAAAATTAACTGCTTTTTTGAAGCCGTATAGCGTATTCTCGGGGGGATGAAGAAAAAGAACGCTGACAGAATCGTTGGCTGGAACATAAAGCCGGGAGGGAGTTTGTCAAAATAATGGCTACTTCGTTAATTAGATGGTGATGAATACGGTGTATCATGCCTCCTTGACTTTAATTATTTCTTTTGCTTTCACTGAGGAGTTCTATGCTGTTGTTTTCTGCAAGGTTCTCTGGCATGAAAGACATGGTGTCTTGGATTTTTCTTTGCTTAGTGAAATGAGTGAAAAACGAAAAGTTACGTTACAAGAGTTTGTTAATTTTCTCCACTTGTGATGTTCCTTGGAGAGTGAATTATATTCGTGGTATCGTTAATTAAAAGGATTTGTGAAAGAATATTAATTTTTAATTTCGGCTTACAATGTGGCCAACTCTCACCAAAATCAAATGATATTCATTGTTCCTCAAAAATATCTTTTCAGCGCGGTCTAGTATAGCTATTTTAGGAGAGGAAATTATTCAGTCAGGCTAGCATAGGGCAAAAAATTAGTTAAAAATATCGCAAAAAATTAGCGTCACGATTTTCTATATTTTTGCTGTATTTTCTGATCAGATAAAGTAACTGGAAGTTTTGCTGAATGTCTCGCTGATATGGATTTTTTACGACGCTTGTCCTCAAATTAGATCGATCTATGTATGTATATCCGACCTCTACAAATGTTCTGTATAGAGTTACTATTTCATGAAAAGAACTTGGAGTTGCGATTTCGCTTACAAACAGTTGCTTGAAAATATTTTGAATGACTTACGGTAAGATATTAATTTAATTTTTCATCAAGTCGATTTCTTGTGCTCACGCTTGATGCTATCCCTTTATCTACAGAATTTCTTCTGAAAGAAAAAATTCTGTACTTTGTAACTATCTTAATTTTTCTTCAATTATGTCTTGCTTAGTTATTAAGGAGGAATCAAAGAGATTCAGAATTCTAATCACAGTTCCTGCGCAGATTTTACAAATATTTTTACTAATTGATATAAAAATAGATTGATCTACATTTAGATATATATTGATATATTTACGCAAGAGATATTGTATCGATAATATATTTTTTGTTATATTTTGTGCGGTTGAATCAAGTGGTATTCGGCTAGATTCAAAAAGAACTCGTGTACGAGTTCCCAATACGTTTTCGTGGTCGGATATAAAAGTGCTATCCTTGTGGGTGCATGTGATTCCTTGCGGGAGAGCGATCGTGAACTTGCCATGCCTCCACTTCTGCCTCTCGAGATTTAAGTTGAGTGATGGGAGCAGACGGGCGGGTGTGTGTGTAACCGCTCGCGGGGTGACGTCCTCGAGGAGCAGTCACTGCGATGTCAGCGCCTGGCCCGCTCAGAGTGACATGACGTGAGTTTGTTTGGAGTATCGCCGTTGCATCTTTTTATTCGGCCCCGCAGAGCCGAGGCTTATGCCCTCCGCGACCCAAGACTAATTGCTAGTTTAAAAGGGCAGATTTTTGCGAATTTCCATTTGAAGATAAACCCTCTCCAGCCAAATCAGTTTTCAAACCAGCCTCCTCGCATGCGTTGTCCTAGAATCACCCGTTTGCGACTTAAATAAAGAAAGTACGAAAGTTTTACTCGTAGCTTCTTCCATGTAATAACCGCATCTGGTAAAGCTTCGTCAGAATTTGCCTCTTTTAATGCGTATTCAAAATATTTTGCTTGATTTTGAGGAGAAAATATTTCCTCATTTCGATCACTGTTTGCAGAAGGCAACAATAAAAATGAATTCGGTCTCTTGATTGAAATATACAACTATGGAGGCTAGGTCATGCCAGAAGTATCCTTTATTGATTTACGTGAGTTTTCTATGCCCGAATCAGGCGGTCAAATCTATAATTTCTCTCTTATGCCAGGCTGAGCCGATATTGGAGCCTGAGTATTTTCATTCCAATTTATATTACAATATCTCATACGAGGTGGATGTAAGGAGAGTTAAATTTTAGTCACCCTATTTTAATGGGGCATAATGACCCGTACTGTAGAAATAGGGAAGGTAATTACTAATGTGGGTTCGGAAACAACAAATTATTCATTCTTCTGTGATTTTCCGTGAAAAAAGTCCTGAATTATACTTGAGTTTATCGCTGAATAAATCTCACCATGATTTTCAACACTTTCTTCATCCTTCGAGAGCACGATCGACTTTATTGCAAATGTCAACCGGTAACAGGAGACAGGATATACGTATCAATACGTATATCGTTTTATGTATCAATTTGCCCCTTAAAAAACCCGGGATCGATCGGGAAGAAAACCTGCTTCGTAACAGGTAGCGACGTGTTTTGAGGTGTAGCGAGGGACTTCGCATGCACTTTTCTCCGTCCGGACGTTAATGCAGTCCGGCCGTGCATAAAATTACTCGGGCGGTTTAGCCGCATTGACCCTTCCAGCTGGGAGATCTGGCCATTCATGCGGTGGATATCGGCGTCGAATTAGACTACTCCAGTGGCGTTTAAAGTTTGGGAGGAGGGACGCGGGTGACGTCCCCCCCTTGCGCACGTAACAAGGGTGGATATTCGGAGGTGAAGGAGAATTGGGACATAAAGTGTCAGGTTTGGTTTGGCTGAGTTGTGTGAAGGGCCCTCCACGTGACACTACCGTTGTCGTGGCGAGGTGTAGTGTGTCTTCCCCCAAAACACATGGGACTTCCCCTCATCATATCCCAGCATCCCTTGCGCCGACGTAGAGATCCCAAGTGGCCCTCGTGCGAAAGCGTCCAATTATGGCCCAATGCTGAAGGAACACCAACCCTACCTCATACCAACTCCTCTCCCAGCTGAAGTGAAGCCGTATTTTCTCTCAATCATAGCCGTTAATGTGAATAATCCGTGAAAAAATTAGTTGAAAATATCGCGAAAAATTAGCGTCACGACTGGAAGCATGTATAAATAAATAAAAAATTAACTGAGGTCATGTTCTCCAGCAAGGCATTCATATGTTTCCAAATTAATTTCCTTGAGAAATATTCCCATGAACTGGAAATCAAACCGTAAACCTTTGGTTTAGCCATCGCAAATAAGTGATCAGGATATTACAGTAGCTTGCGAATCAGCCCTGACGTCCGTTATTTGTTCCTCGTTCCAGGCGAATTTTTTCTCGTTTTTAGTAAAACACTTTTTTCGCCGCTAATCGTGCGTTGGACTTGAATTTAATACATTACTAGATTTCTCCAGGTTGAATAGACTTTATACTGTCATTTGCCAAACTTTTCCTGATAGCTTAACTAAAAACCGACTTAAGTCTATCAGATCCCTCGTTTCGATATCTAATTTTAAGGGTTTTGACCACGAAGGTATAAAAGGTTGACGATGCTGTACTCAGGCCAGTGGTTATGATTTTTACCTCATTTAATGGTGTTTCGGGTGAAATATAAGGAACCCTTGACCCAGCATTGCGATGAGTTCCTCTTACTCTGTCATCTACCTGCACTGGCGTCAACGTCTGCCAACTGCCACTCAAGTGCTTTTCTGCACATTGCTTTACACTCCGTTACTTTCCGCAAGAGGGAGGAGTCCTTGGCAAGCAAAGAGGGTCATATGCGTCTCCACTTGTCCTCTTTTGACGTTTTCATTCTTTCTTCGTGTCACGCTTTATGTTTAGTAAAAGTTAAAATTTTATAGTTTTTTTTTATTTTGAGGTATTACAATTAAAAGAAACATGAACGTTCACCCTCATTTGGGTTCCCTTAGTCGGTCACTTCTAGGTTCTTAAGTGGGTTAGTTTCTAGTACTGTCATTTTTCATTATTGAATAAGTTTCATTTAGCTCTGCAATTTTCTCAGTTTTTAAGTTCTTGCTAACTTCTCCCTTTGATACCTCTAGGTACATGTTCTATGAATGATATAGAAAATTTTATATCAATAGATGAACGTGTTTAATAATTATGAGTATATTCTTAATATTTCTTTGAGAAAGGTGACTAACCCTGTCATAATATTTTACTTAGAGATATAAGTATGAAAGTCAGTAAGGCTATACCATCACCTTCGGTTAGAGTCAGTGCTTTGGAGAAATATTTAAGTGATACTCGAACAATTTAATTCAAATTCACGTACATAATGTGGTCAAAATTACGAGAGGGAAGAGAAATGAAATTACTGCGTATTTCTCATAAGTTATGCTTATTGTTAGTGTGAGTAAGGTTACTTTTAAAAAAATGCATAGTTTTGTATTTTTTACACTCTTATTAAACATGACAACTAATTTCAGCATTTATAAGCATTTACTGATGTTTTCACTTTCTTCCTTGACAGGTAAGTGGTGCCCGACGAGGCGAGAATGGTCGTCGGGGGACGCGCGGACGCCCGGGGCGGAAGCCCGAAGAGGAGTCCTCTACTCGTCCGTCTTCCTAGGAAGCCCTGGTGAGTCAATACACCCCCCTAAATTTCAATGCATTCATCAGAGTAAGCACAGAAAAAAGAATACGAGAATGAAATTCCCGGAAGAATTTCACCTATCCCTACCTCTAAGCAATTTACTTAGTTTCTAGTAGTTTCAGTTTTCATGATTGCTAAAATTCCATTCAGTTCTGCAATTTTCTCGTATTTACGTTCTTCCAAAATCCTCCTTGTGCTTCTTCTATGCACATTTTCTCTAAATGATACGGAAACATTTTATAGCAGGATAACGTGGTCAATAATAGCGCGCATATTAAAGTCGCCTCTTTGCCTGATTCCATCAGTAGAGACGCATTGTCATGACAAGACTTATTACGATGGGTTTTAAAAAACGTTCCATAAGCTTATTAACTCAAAGGGTATCAGACTTCAACTTCAACTTTATCAGGCATTCGACTTAGATTCTTCCTTTTTTTATAAAAATATTGGATATATTCATTAGTAATTGAATGTTAAATTTTGCCTCAACTTCTTGCAAATGTGCAGCCAACTGATTACTTTTTTATGCTTACTCTGAGTGTACTCCCTATTTAGTAAATATATGTATGTTGTACCTGCATGTCTTTGCGTTGAATGCGTTTCATGAATCCATTTCCTCCGTGGCACTACATAAATCAAGAACATTCTATCTCCATTATTTCGCATTGACTCGTGTGTCCCTCAGTACATCTTTGGCATATTTAAAATTGTATGTCTACAAAGTTATTACCTTAACATGCTTTTCTTGAGAATTTTATAGACGCCTGTACCGAAAAACCATTAAGTACGAATTCTGGCTGTTAAGTTTCTGCCAATAGACAATCGAATGCGATAAGTATCGTCAATAAGAATAGACTTTTCCATTTTCAAAGGCGTAATAAGATTTAGGAAAATTGAAAATGTAAGAAATGACCCTCTTCTACGAATTTTTTTTTAGTTGTATTCACCCAGTTGAGTGTAAAATCGTTGTAACGGAAAAAAAATTATGAGAAAAAAATCTTTTCGAAGGCCATAGCGTAATTACGAGAATGAATTTCAAATTTGGGATATGCTGGAGAGATTTTCTATGCGATTGTATGCTTCTAATGCACGCTTCGTCGGGAACAAAGCGCGGTACCGCGACACGAAATTTGCTGTTGATGTTGTAATGCGCATGCAAAAGGAGAAGGCACCGTGACATTCCCCCGTTCGTGCCTCGGCATTATGTGCTTTTTTTATTTCTTCTTTCGCGGGACATGAAAAGATTTTTCCCAAACGGTAAAGCCTTTCGTTTTGCAACAACCGTCCCCCTGAATGAATTCCGCCAATGTTCTTCACCGCCCGTGATTTTATCGCGGATCATCAGATCGGTCCCGATGCCATGCCGGGACGTGACGTGCCATTAAGCGGCCCACTCGTGCTGCGATCACGCGTGATCACGCCGAGGTCACGCCTCCCGCCCCCCTCACGGCGACCCCTACCGCAATTGCCGCTTTCGTGAGCAATGGGGGATGAATGGCGTACCGTGTGCCACGCGTGGATTGATGCACGTCTTCGTAATCACGTTTATTTCTGCAGGCGGACGAGCAAGTTTTCTGCAGCTATTTATAAAAACGCTTATGCAGGATTTGATTCGATATTCATATCTACATCTACATCTACATAATACCCCGCAAGCTGCCTAAAAGGCGTGTGGCAGGGGGTGTTAGGACACCAGCCGTTCACATCTAAAGAAAAAATGAAGTGCTCTGACGGAGTTGGGACTAGCGTTTATTAAAGTCCTTTATATATATATAGGGACACGCCGATAAAACCTCATTTATGACAGGCACAATAAAATTTTGTCATTGTGTTCGGGCTCATTACTGGGTCATAACTTCACTATCTGCTGATGTTTTGATGGGAACATTTTTTCTCATTTTTCTTCCTCAAGTCGGCTTGGCTCATCAGGACATCAGAGGGCTCTTTGTTCCGTCGATATGTTGCCAGATATAGCGATTACAACCTATTGGGAAGCCCAAATAAATACATAGACCGCATTTTCTGGGAAAGGATATAAGTCTCCACGCGCAAGTTAAATACTCTGCGTGGCGGATTGGATGGATAACCACGAACCCTTGGCCAATTCTTCCTTTAAACACAAGATTGACGAGAAATGCCCTCTCTCTTCAGAAATCTTTGCTTTAATCGGCTTAATTTTTATTTTCGCGGTATTCAAATTAATTTTAGCTTAGTATTCATCATCTCTTTAATGATAATAAGCCCAGGAACGTGTCAAAGTATTCAATATGCTCTCGATACTGGCAAAGATCACTCTAATGCGGTCTACTCCATGGCATTCCTCAAACCCCTTCCGATAATATCATTTTCAAAATCGCTCTTCTCCTTGACTCTAGCTGTCCGACTCGTTGAATAAACGGCTGACATCAGCATTGGACTTTTTTTCACGATTCTTCACCGAAATTTTGCTTGCAAAGAGAAGCCGAGCCAAGGAAACCTGAATGAGCTTAATGAGAGATTCAATTTTTGTGCACCGCGCGGCCCATACACGTCGTTAAGGGAATACCGTTTTATTTTTCGTCACGGTGTCGACGTCTGGTTGATTGGAGGAAAGCGCGCATTTATCTCGCCACTTAAAAAAGTAAATGAAGGATCTACATGCAAGTCTAGCATGTCTCTCGTACATAAAATGTAACCCCGAGAGGGTATGTGCACGTTTCCCGGGGCTTCTCTTTTCCACCGATTCAGCCCTTTTTCTTTCCCGGACGGATTGTCTGTTTACTCCCACATATTTCCCGCTCCTACCAGAGTTCCCCCTCCCTCGCAGTGCTTCAGCGTGTACCCTTTCCCCATCGCCAGGGTTCAGGCCCAGCGTTACTTTGCGCTGGCGCACAGCCTCCGAAAGGGGAGGGGGAAGTTTTCAGGGTTTAGGGTTGCGTATATCCCTGCCTTTCCAACCATCCCTCTGTGTTTCCCTCTCCGCTTCCTTCCATCTCTTCTCCGCGTTCCTTCATACCCTGTTCCTCCTCTTCCTTCTCCGCCAGTATTGATGTCAGGATCCTGCTTTCCGCCATGCCTTCTCTTCCTCTCCGAGCGTGGAGGCTGCGGTACACGGTTGGTCGAGGTTGGCACGGGGTGGGGGAGGAAGGTTGAAGCCCTCTCTCAGGGTAAGGGGTTACGCCATGGAAGAGAAGACGGAATTTTGGCCACCCCTGAAAAAGGTCTCGCTGCTTTGAGGAAAAAATACCCTCTCCGAAAGAGAGACCTCTCCAAAAAATATTTAAGGCGACGTTAAATAGACGTCAAGTTGTACCAGTCACAACCCTATCTCTAAGCTCGTTTGGGGATAGTACAGCATTGGTATCCAAGTGCATTTATGGGTTTTATGTCTTAGCGGTATGACTTAATTGTACTCGAGACAAATTTCATGGTGAAGATTATAGAGTCATGGATCATGGAAAAGAATTAGTTCGACCGAAGAAATTATTGTGGCAACGTTAAATTAGTATCGAGTCCTTGGGGATCTCCTTTTTTGACGTTATTTGTAAAATTAATATATCCATTTTTATTATACTTTTAGTTTTGCTCTTCTGCAGAAGCTCTCAAATTTTTCGTGGGATTTTTGGGTAAAATAATGATGCTTTTATTTGCGTTTAATTCACCAGAATATCTGAGATGATGGGGAAGCCATCTGCAAGTGAGAGGAAAAAATTTATTTTTCCTTGAAAGCTTCAAAAATGCCTTTTACGTGAACTAATGCGTGCACTATGAATGTTATCATTTTAGAACACCTCTCTTGGCAACTTCGTGAATTAGTTCTATTTGCTTTAGTTTAAGTGTACCGCGTGTATACTTACACTCTCCATCTCGTAAATAACGAATTTCATAAACATCTTCAAGGGTTAACCAAGAAAAAATTACTATGTGAAGAACTATTATTTAGGTCCATCAGTTCTTTTAGCGATGACTATGGGAAAAGTCATCATTGTCAAATTGGGAGACAAAAAAGGGACTTAAGATTTAAGATATATACCATGCAGAAATCGACGTGACCCCTCTCAAGACTAGAATGAACAGGTCATTTTCGTGTCTTGATGCAAGGAGTATTACAGTGGTGGTGCTGTTTTTAGCGCGCAATTAAAGAGCGCTAATCGGGGATTGCCTGAATTCCTTTCCGCTCCAATACTCCTCGTACTGTGTGTTCCTTCCTGCTTTAAGCTCCCTTCCCTACCCTCTTCCCCCCACCATCGGCGTCCGTTGCCATAACAACCGGCGCGGCGTCCGTATCCAAGCGACGCCGGCGCCAACGCGTACGGTGATGGGGGAGGGCGGGGAGGTTGGTAGCACTGCGCGGGCGCATTACCCCCTCCATTGCCGGCCCTGCGCACACCTTTAGCACCATTCGTCGCCCTGCCTCTGAAGCAATCCAATCAATCGTCTGGCTAACAACAGATGGCGTTGGTTTGCGTCGGGTAGGATATTTTTCCCCCTTTTTCTGGGTTGAGAAAAAAGAGCGGTGGAGGTTTTTCTTTCATATATTTTTTTTCTTTTTTCCATCTCTCTCTATCTGCCTCGCGTATTGTGTCCGTGTGTGGGTGGGTGGTCGCGGCTGGTAGGGGGACAGTAACGACAATTGAAGATCGTTAATGTTTCGAGCGCACATCGGGCGGGAGTGGTGTGGGTTTGACCGTGGCCAGCGACGGAGTGCATGGCGGGAAGTGGAGAGGGGAATAGCCGGTCGCTGTGAATGGCTACGGCGTTCATTCTTATTAGCGAGGGATTGAAGCAGTGCCTATATTATTGATTATCCGGCCTCCTTTTTTATCATTTATTATTCCCTTCCAAGTTCGAAGAGGGCGCGACATTCCCGTAATTTCTCTCCGTAGCTGCTCTTCTTTTTTTTTTAAAGCAGCGTACCATGAGACTAATCTGTACTCCTCTTTTTCTCTTACCATTAAGAGAACGAAATTATCTATTTTTCCTCCTTTCGTGGCATCAAAAAACTAGAAAAAGGATCTCAGATTTTACTTGAACGTTGTAACGTCTGGTTTGTTTGCGATTTAATTGATTTTAAAATATACGACTACCCATAAATTTGGAGAAAATGTTTAATTCTGGTATCACCGGGTTAATTTATGTGGCAATTGATGTTTTCAATATGTTTACCATAGATTTTGTTCTTACAGTTGAGGGTTTCTATTAAATCGAAAATCATTTTTTAATACTGGATGTATCTAAAAAAAATGCTAAATCTAAGGATTTTTAATATTTTTTCAAAACTTTCTCATACAATCGTTACCTATTTAACACTGCCTGATCAAATTACTTGCCCTTAATGAGCAAAAAAATGAATAAATGCCGTAGCTAATAATCTGCTTGCCACTGAAATGCTCGCCGTATATGTCTGCCCCATGTAAATCTTTAACCGGATAAATGTTTTCATGCTTGTAAGTAAATGACAACATGTTTTAACACTTTATTATTCTCGACGTCTGAAGCATTGGTCACGAAAATGAATGGAGGAATTGGTCAAAAGAATGATTGGATTAATAAAGGGTAAAAGTGTAAGAGGGTGTAGAAAGAGAGGCGGAATGAGAGAAGAAATGGGAAGTTTCGGAGTGAAAGAGAGTGCATGAAAGCAGGGAAAGAGGAATATTTATGGCGGACGGATCGTGATGGCCGCATCCCCTCCCATTTTGATGGTTTATTATCTGAAATATCTACCGACTCCACGTCCTCACCCCTTCCCATCCCACAGCGGCTTCCACCCCCTCCATCCTCCTCCTCTTCAACTCCATACCTCACCACCTGACCCAACTCCCTCCTCCCCCTTCCCTCCCCTCGGGGTGAATCCTCCTATCCCTTTCTTCTTTTCCAGAGAGAGTGAGAAAAAAACAATCCTCCGCTCACACACATACACATTTTTTTTCATTTTTCTCACCGACTCGCGTAGTATCTCCGCGCGTCCTCCCTCTCTCTCTCCCGGTCCCACCCATCGAAAACGAACGCATTTAGCCGAAATGACCATAAAAAGGTGCGTATTCCGAAGGAGAGTTCGAAACCAGCCCACGTATTCCCTTCTAATGGTTTTTCCGCCACCCGGGCTCCCGCGCATCCGCATCTCTCTCTCTCCCGGCATGCAAAGCGTTTCGCGCGGGCGGGAAAAAGGAGAGCGTGTGTGAAATAGAAGAGAAAGGAATGGAGCCAATGGATATGAAGAGAGAATGAAGAGAAAGCATTCAGCACAGTGTTAACACCGATGCAATTACACTATTTGCGATGGCTATAAAGGGAATTTTTATAATATGGAATCGATAAGCAGTCTTTCTTACATCTCAGAGCAATTTTTATCGTAAAAATATCTAAATTAAAAAGCATTACAGGAGTGAAATGCTATTGATGATGTACCAGTTTTCTTTTTCTAAATCAGCGAAACTTAAATGCTTAAATTTGGCCCATAAGTAGGTATTCGAGTGATATTTTGTATTTATGTTTATTTTGAAATTTCATTGCATAGACAGAATTATAAATGATTGTGGTATTAAATTCGTATAGATTCGTTATTTAATCGTTGCCAAGTTTTCAGAGTGAAAAGAAAGGATAGAAATCAGGACTCGTAAAGTAAAAGGTGACGGTGAGGTGAAAGATGGAATGGGGTACAAAATTACGGCTATACTGGAGTCTTTACCGGGACTCGAACTCAGAACCTTACGATTCCGAGCCAGATTCAGTATACATAATTAGTTGAATTCAATCAAATTTTAGAGAAAGCCCCAAATGAATAATAAATTTTCGCTTTGTACATCACACGAGTTTGCATTTAAGCGACACGACTAAATAGTCTGCTGCAATTTCTGCCTTCATAGCACAATTTTAAAGATCCGTGGTGGTGAACTCCTAAAGACAATTAATCTGTGAGAAACTACTTTAAGTGTCGGTGGAATGGACTACACATTAGCGGCTTCAATTGTGGATTGACTGGGGCTCGAACTCAGAACCTTACGTGCCTGATTAAGTTTATATATTTAGTTAAATTCAATGAAATTGTAGGGGTCGCCTAAATATTCCTCTTGGTTCATCTCATGAGCTTGCATTTAAATTAACTAACGACATTACTGAATGTTCAGGTACAATTTCTACCGTAATAACACGGTTTGAAAGCTCTGTGGTGGTGTTCTCTTATTGATCAGTGCTCAATGAGAAACGGAAGAACATGGAATGGGCACCCGCCAAGCGAATGAGTGAGGCAAAAGATAGATAAATTCAGAGGTTGATGGTGGGGAGGGAGAGCTCGCTTTTACGGGGGAAAGGAAGGGCAGACGAGTGGAATGTCGTGACTGGTGATGCCTAATTAGTGGATAAAATGTTTCAAAGGGAATTGATCCTCGGTAATGGAGCGCGATTTCGTATTACTCCGGGCCCGCGCGAGTGGAAGGCAGTGTTGTCGTCTGTTGCCTGGCAAGAGAGAGAGAGATATTCGATTTCCCTTCGTGGAATTTAATGGCGATTATTTTTTTATGCATGCTCCTGTCGCGCCGATCCCCCTTACCA
This sequence comes from Ischnura elegans, assembly GCF_921293095.1. NCBI lineage: Eukaryota > Metazoa > Arthropoda > Insecta > Odonata > Coenagrionidae > Ischnura > Ischnura elegans. The sequence goes on along the minus strand of NC_060256.1, from coordinate 81,519,213 downwards.
CGACTGCAGCACGCGGAAAAAAATAAGCGGAAACGGCCAACAATGAGGTATCAAAGCAAGATGCGTTCTGATCAGCGCGCGCGCGTAATTAATGCTTTTGTGGAACTGAGAGGGGTCCTTTCGAAGCTAACTTTGTTTACGTGTCGCCGAATCCTCACCCACGCATGATTCTGAGCAATTACGTTCTATGCTGTTAGTGCGATTGAGCCGGTCAGCGGGAGAACGTGCGGGTAAACGAGGACAAAACTTGATGCAATGTTCATTAACGCTGGTGGTTGTGAATTGTTGTTTTGACTCGACTGAAGCCTCCGCAGCATATTCGTTTTTCATGCCCATGTTTGGAAAGGAGTCAGTAATTACCCTCTGGCTGATTCCAATTCTATTTTATAGGAAGATGGCGGATGCTTTGGTCATCAGCCTTAATGTATTAATGTTTGCCACTTGCGAGAATCCATTTCCATATAATTTAATTTTTAAATGCGAATCAAAGGTAATAATTTGCTTGAATATTACTCGAAGTGAGATTGGAATCAGATTTTGATTTTCATTGAACTGGATATGGAATTCAATATTTTCACCTAGGTTTGGATAAAAGGTAAATTAATTTTTCTCGGTAAACGTTTCAGCAGCGAAAGGTCGGTTAAAAATCCTTTTTTTTTGTTTGTGTTGCTTTTCGTCCCAAATTTTTACGCCATCGCTCCAATAGTATCTTTTACAATGCGTTGTGGTGCCTTTTTCATGTACTTCCTTATTCCATTTCCATTCATTTTATCCCTCTCTCCTCTTTCCCTCACGTTTCTCACCCCTCGCTCCGCCGTCCTTCCATTGTTTTTGGCATCCATCTAATGCCTCTGTCATTTTCACCCTTCCCTCCCCCCACCCACTCCCACCTTTCCTCCACCTCTTTAAAAGACGCCCACCAAATTGGCGGGTTGTCCCTTTCCCACGAAAGAAGATAGCAGGTTCCTCCGACGGCATGGAGTTTGGGTGGGGGGGCATTCCCTATGCCTTCTTCTTATCCTCATCCTCTTCTTTACTCTTCCATCCGTCTACCTTTCGCAACCCTTAGGTCGCACAACACAAAATGCTACGCTGCGCGAGAGATATTCGCACAGCAGTGGCTTACTATTGATGTTGTGTCATCATTTATTTCCTCATTTATTTTCGGTGGAATTTAAATACTTAAATTTGGCCCATATTCCAGTATATTCCGCAACGATATTTATTTTGACTTTTTACAGGCAATACATGCGTAGAATGAACAATTTATGTGCTATTCAATCAATACACATCCGTTATCTAATCGTTGTTAAGTTTATCAAAGTGAAAATAACGGTTTAAAACTCATGGTACTTAAAGTTGACGGTGAGGCGGGAGGTGGAATGGGCTACAAATTAGCGGCTAAAATTGTTGTTTTACCGGGACTTGAGCTCAAAACCTCACCATTCAGCGCAGGATTCACTATATATTATTGAGATATAGTATTCAATGAAGTATAGAGGTAGCATTCTTGAGCTCTACTCCATTGCATATCGCTGCAGAAAGCATTTTCTCTCAGATACATTTTCACGACGAATTCGTCAAAATTTCCATGGTGACCGTGCAGGTGCAAGAGGGCTAAGACACAAACTATGAAGAAATACATGAGGATAAAATCATCGATTTTCTCGGTTCAAATTGATATTTAACACCAAAATGTACCAATTAATGGCCAATTTCTGAGGGCGAGTTTCTTCATTTTTGCGCCCGGCAAAGAATTTATGCAACTACACCTTTAGTAATATTTTTGTGGAAATAAAATTAAATAATTGAAATAATTGACGTACTATGGTGAAAGTATGTGCTTAGTGATTTTGCCCGTTTGGAGTCGATAGATTAATGTAAACGAAACATGGGAAATGCAGTCGATTCATCGAGCCATAGTGTGTGCGATCGAATAATCGAACAATCGAGCATTCTGTCGATTAATCAAAAAATCGAGTATTCTGTCGATTTATAGAAAAATCGAGCATTCTGTTGATTAATCAAACAATCGAGTATTCTGTCGATTTGTCGAAAAATCAACTATGCTGTCAATTAATCGAATGATCCTGGCGTGGTTATATTGTCGAGTCTCCGTGAGAGGATGTCCATTGCGAATACACACATATTTCTCTCATTACTCTCGGTATGTGGCTCTCTTTTATACCTTCCATGCCACATCTTCTCACGTCCCCTACTATCGCTCTCTCAGACTTACTTCCTTCCCTCCTTCTACCCCAACCCCAACGTTACTGTACTCGTACCTCCTGCTCGCCTCACCCTTGCTTTTTTTTCCTGTGCTACTCCCCCCCTCCCCTTCTGCACATCTCTCCCCGGTGATTGGTCCATCCATCACCTCCCACGCACCTCCTTCCCTAATTGGCTCCCTCTCTCGTCCCCTTCCCGCACGATCTTCAACCCCCTCCCCTTCTACCCCCACCTCTTCCCCGTACAAACTTCCCACATCCCCCTCCCCCTTTTTTCCCCAACCGCCGTATTCGCTCCCCCACTCCACTTTTCATAGACCCTCCCGCGTTTCCTTCTACGGCCATATTACCTTCTCTCTCTCTCTCCCTCTCGTAGGTCGGGATCCTTTACAGCATTATCTCCCCAGCGTCCTCTTCTTGCTCGAGGAGGGAAAAAAATTACCCAGCATCGCTCACCCGGGAAAGAGTTTTAGTGATGTGCCGCGGGATCATTACGAGAGCCGTCGAGAAAGCCGCTGAGGTACTATGCTATCGTCTGATCGCGTATTCCTCCTCGAAAAAGGACCCTATTTTTATCGATCCCGGCATCTTTGCCTTCAGTGTGCCTTATGGCTGTTTAAAAGTCTGGTTTGAAGCATCGTTTGGACGAATAAGTGGATGGTTATTTGTATTGTGTGAATCTTTATTACCTTCTTTTAAGTAGGAATCTTATTTTGCGAATAAATGGATGCTTCCTATGTTTGAAAGGACCGCTCCTATTTTGTAAGTATTATTATTAGTGAGTCATCTTCCTTTTGGCTACTTCGCTGATTTTTTTAGCTCTCTACTTCGCAGGCTCCTCCAATAGGACATATAATAGGTGATAATACTGATGTCAGTGGTAATACGTAGAGTAATTTACGTATGTAAACTATTTGCTGCGTATTTTTAAGTAGTCACCGTTTTCAGAAGGCGTTACTTAAACATTCCGTTAGAGCGGCCCCTATCTGAAACTGAGGCATTCCTATGTACTCGCTCAGTCGATGGAGGTCTCATTAAGGCTTTCCATCGTACTGACAATGAGACCTCTATCGGCTTAAAAAAACACTCGGCCTGGCTTCGATAACACACGAAAAACGGTACATGATGCCAGACCCCGGGCTAGAAGGATTCGCTTTGAAAAAAGAAGTGGCGAGTTTTTTGTCACTTATCCCGTGCGAGTTGAAAAAATGGAAACAATTCTTCATCTCGCCAAGCGGCCACATCCTTCCGCGATTAATCTTCTTCTCGCGTTTGCGCCATCTCCCGGCAGACGCCCACAACACTGCAGCGCGCGCGCGCGAGCGGCCGGTCGCACAAACACTGAAGCTCCGTCGAACGTCTAATTACTATATTTCTCTGACTGATTACCACGGCGTCTCCGGTATTTTACCACTCCCCTCGAAGGCAGGTAAAGCACTACCCCGTCACAGCACAAGCGTCCTCTTCCCGCCTCCCGTGGCCCTAACGCGTTCCTCATTTCATTTGTCTTCCGCATCTACGAGGCTCAAAACGAGGAAGATTAAGCTCGAACCGTTTTTATTTTTTTTTTCAATTTTTTTTCCTTTATCGAGTAGGTAGTATTTTTCGGTTTAGGGAACTTGTTTAGTCATCTTACATCGGCCTTCAGCGCTCTTTTTTTCCGCTCCGGTTTTGTCTTTGTCTCGAGGTTCATTTTTCATTTCTTTCTGAGAAGATATAACGTAACTTTTGGCGTTAGTAGTTTTTGATGGCTATTTTTTGGATCAAGGGCTGTATATGATGCGAAATGAAAATCAGAATGGAACATTTTTTTCGCCATTTAAACGCGATGGTGGGTAATTTTTTATGTGTTTAATAAAATTGGATTTGAGTTATTTATTACAATATTTCGCGTGGATATTATACATTCATTGACCAGAAAAGAAGTTACCGTAGGAAATCGGTGTTAATGAGCAAATGGCACCTTTGAAGTGACGAAATAAAGTAATAAATTAAAATAATTAGCATTTAAGTCCACCTTAGAATCGTTCGGAGCGGAAAATCATTATGATTTTGGTGTATCCAATTGGAAAACAATGAAAACTTCTAGCCTACAACTTTAGAAAACTTACGCCTTTCAAAATCATGAATAAACTAAACGATATCATTATCCATCGAGATGGAAAGCGGCCATATTGTTTTGTTGGTGGTGAAAGAACTGGTTTCGATGTATCGCCCAAGAATCCATCGAACCATCAAACTCGCTTCTCGCTTGCTCGTGACTTACCGTGCTTTTCCCATCCTTTAACCGCCGTGCGTAGACCTCTAAAAGCCTAAAAGGGGGCCTTTGGAGAAAACGTGTGTACACGCCCTTCGACACAAAATAGTCCGCGCGCCGCTTCGTAATTGTTACCTTGGCGCAGAGCCCCGTTCCTATGCCCACCCCTTTTCAGAACGCCCTCCCCATCCCCCCTGGAGCGAAGACCATAGCCCATGAAGACCACACTCCTCCTCTCCGCAGCATCTCATTCCCCTGGCGTTTTAACCACCGCACCATACAGACTTACCCTTTTTCTGTTCCACAAAACCCTTCAGGGTTTTGCATCTTTGGAAGGGGCAGGATCCCACACTCATGCCCACTGAAGATTTTGGGTTGTAGGGTTTGGGAAAAAGAGTCGTATTTTTTTAAATGGTGACTGTGAAAGGTATTCCTGTAGTTTTTTGAAATTAGTATTACCTGGTTCACAGGATTGTGGTAACTACGTACGTAATCAACGTATTTATTCTCACTCTAAGTCACTTTACGTCCTTAGTGCAATCTTACCGCTCGAGAGAAAATCAGAGCATAGAGTAGTAAATAGTTGAACGTCAGTTGAATCAAATCCAGGGAGAATTTTTCTGAATTAGATTAAGATTTTTGAGGACAACATAAATGAATTTATACATTGATCGTTTCTTTATTCTTCCGCCATCAAAACCTTAGTAGAAGCCCTAATTCATTCCTTAGTCTGTGACGACAGCGCAAGCCGTCGCAATGTAGTCGAATAAGGAACCACAAGTTACTCGAGTGAGGATATGCGTTGTGGAACGTCTTTACGCGCGTGGCTACTATTGTTATGTGAGTGGTGTAACAAAGAGGCCATCTTTATTTTTTGTTCCACAAAAAATTCGTCAGGGTTCTGTACTGTTCTAAGGGGTGGGTTCTTCTCTTATACTCCCCCACTCCTGCCTTCCTGGGGAAGGGTGAAGAGCAGGAGTGGGTGGTTATAGGAGGAAGGGAATGGTATTTTTTTAATGGCGGACCTAGAAGGCAGTGTTGTTGCTGTGTGGAGTATGTGGATGGTTCGGGGGGGGGGGGGGGGAAGGAGTGTTCCTTCCATTTACCGCAAAGGGTGATGGGTAAAGGGTTGGCGTGGGAAGGAAGAGTTTTGGCGAGGGAAAGAGTGGGCTTTGTCATGTGAAGGGGGAGGCGGTCTCTGGGGTGATGGACTGGAGGGGGGGATGAGATGTGGAGATAAAGACTGGATGGGGCGGGAAGGGGTATAGAAGGGGTGGGGAGGGCGAATCGAAGGTTGAGGACCTTGAATACAGAGTTTAGACGGTATTCGATCAATCGAAACTTCTTGAATCGAATAAAAAAATTGAATCATCGCTAATTTGGCTATAAATGATGTGTTATGGTGATCGATATCGTATTACAATAGAATAGGTGAGGTGAGCTTTTCAGATGGCCTCAATAGTAAAACAAAAACGTTATACTGATTCGTTGCGGTCATTGGAGGCTACTTTCTGTTTCATCGTAGTTCAATATACGGATGAATAAGTAATAATTGGCACATTGATTCTTTAAGAAATTCAGCTTTGAGTGAATCTTTCGATTGTTAATAATCATCGAAATAACAATGGCTCTCCTTATGCTTTTACTGGAATGTCTTAAGGAATTAATTAAACTTAGTGGGATTTTTAAAGTGTTTTGTTTCTGTCTGTGAACGTTTTTATATTTTAATTTTACGCATTCTTAGTACCGCTTACATAGGTTCGTCTTGAAGTGAACACGAATTATTTATACGATGTTTTCCTGCAAATGCTAAGTATGCGGTCCATCTCTCTGCAGGCAATCCCGATACCATGTTACCTCCCTTCTATCACCAATGTATCACCAATTTCATTATCCATATAGAATGGAGTCGAGTAATAATTGAAACAGATAAAATTTTATGACTAAAATCCACCAAACACACATTTTTATTTTTGATTAGTGCTGAATTTTTGAATGGAGAGGATATATTCCAAATTGATAGCAACAAATCAAATTTTCTTTTATGAAGTCGATTTTTTTAAACTTTTTTTTACCATGGCACTAAATATTCTGTGTTTCCAGCATGTGATATACGTAACCCTCCTTTAGTATATGCAGTATTTTATGGACTCCTTCAGTGCTTCACCCTCAAAAGAGTCTCGACCACGCCACTCACCGACGAGTTCCTTCAAGGGATGCTCTCGGACGTTTCCCTCGCGTTCGTAAACCTCCCTGAGGCTTCCCTTTAATGAAAAATAAACGCGATAAAAATTTAATTGGGAATAAAAACGGACAAAGGAAGGGAAGAGCTCTGGGTTTGCTCGCGTGGGTTGGTTGGGGGAGGGTGGGGAGTAAAAGTGGGGGGAGGGCGTTATCGACGTTGAGCAACAGCTCCGTCATGCGGCCGTTAAAGCACTTTTCGGGATGAGAATCGGGCTCTCTCAATTTTCTCCACTCCTCCACCCCTTCCACCGCTATCAACCACCCCCACCTCTTTACCGCCGCCTCCTCCTCCTCCCCCTATTCTCTTGAGAGTGGGAGGGTGGAAAAAGTAGCCGTTGAAAAAAATATGGGGGACGTTAATTAAAAAGTAAGACGTGGAAGAGGTATTTGCGGTGTCGTTAAGGGGTTAGTCCGCAAAGGGTTATATTCGCTAAAAAGAAAGGGGTTGGAGGAAGAGAGGGTGCATGGAGAATGGTCGATGAGTTAAGGGTGGCTCACTTTGGGGGTCCAAGGATGTTACTACCCCTCCCCCCTCTTTGCGGTGAGAACTATTCACCCCATCACACCCAAAGCAGTACGTCTTCTAGGAACTTTCTCCTCGCATTTTCACTTGCGTTATGCGAGGGACTACTATACTATTTCCTCTTTTGAATTGGCTATATAATATGGTTAATTTTGGAGCTGGTAGGAGTTTGAACTCTCGGAAAAAATCTGATTTTCCTTTTATGCTCGCTACATTTTTCTAGCTATAGTAGTCTTTTCCGCATCTTCTGCGGTAGCTATTTTCCTGAAGCCATGGAAACGTATTTATCCTCTCACGAGAACTCACCCCAGTAGTATGTTTAATTGCCATCTGGTTACCTTGCCTACTATCTTTCATGGTTTCCACTGTTCACGCAAGTCATCATTTGACACTTTATTTGTCTATTTAGCGCAACAAGGATTCTAAATATTTCATTTATCGAGGCTAAAATAATGTTGTTTTAAGGTTCATTTTTACCGTATTCATAAAGATAGCGTATGGTATTAATAATCGTAACATTTCAAACGATTATGAGTCTTAACAGCGAGAACGAGTGCAATGATTAGAATAAAGCCATACAAATGAAGTGCCGTGGTTTAACTAAGTACATTGCAAAAACTCAAAATTAAATTTAGCCTTGCTCCTTGTCCGAAGTCTAGGTTTTCTTTTTATCTTTCACATTTTTATTATTAACAGCCTGTTGCATAAAATATTTTAATTTTCGTTTCTCTATTTTGCTGTCTCGCGATTAGCAGCCTCACTGGCAGCTTTGATGGACGCCTTCTACTTATCATATTCCTGTTGATTGTTAGCTCGCTTGAGCCCCTCCCTTCCTCTGAGATATTTGTGGGAAAACAAAGCAATTGAAGATTTTTTTTCTAAAACCGTCTGTTGGCAAAAATAAGAATGGCAGTTTTTAATCATCATTCCCAAAAATACGTCCAAAATATAGGAGTCCACGATATCCTCGTATCCACCCCGCCTTAGTCGTCATCCGATGAAGTTTAATTTTTTTTTTTCCCCATCCTTTAATGTGATGGGGAGCTCAGCTTCAAATGCAGATAACGAAGTTCATCTTCTCTTCGAAATTCAAAAAAAATGAAAAAATCATTATTATCAATCAAATCGGGGAAAAAAACATTCCTTTCGCTTTCCGCAGACCTTGCCCGAACTGAATTGTTTCGGAAAAATGCTTTTCCCTCTGGTTTTCACCTTAATTTTAAGGGTTCGAATCCGAATATATACAGACTCATCACGGGGCATCTGCATCCGACAACTGGATATCGGAGACGTGGACGCGTATTTGTTTAATCCGCTCATTGTATCATCCGGTGTCTCAGATGAAAACGAAAACAAACAAGCCTGGAAAATTACATCTCCCGCTGAATTTTCTGTGCGGCATGGTTTGGAAATGAGGAAGGGAGGAATAAAGACAACCTAATGACAGGACCATTCAAATCACTCCAAATTTTGGAGACGTACTGATTTACCTTTTCCCTCAGTGATTACAAATACTTTTGATTTTTACTTGTCTTATTTAGACTCGTTTGTGTCTTTCATTCTCAGCGTTTATTTTTTCTACTCTTCGCCTGGTATATGATCTTGGATCTCGATGGAGGAACGCTTCGTGTGCGGTTTGTTCAAACACAAAATTAGATTTTATGTTTACGAATAATTGCTATTGAACCTCTTCTCGAACTATAGACATGTTAATCATAATGAGACAATATCCATAGCGTTAACGAGGTTTTAAGCAGGTCATCATACAGATATAGTTCCGTGGGTACTTTTAGGAGGGTAATTGGTTGATTTACCTTTGAAATCCATTAATAAATACTTGTATGTTTAAAAGTTTTCTGATTTATCTGTGAAATGTATTGTTTACATAGCTTGAATTTGTGGAAATAATAATTAAGGCTAAAAATTGCAAACTCCGCGAACATAATGAAGATTTAATTTTCTTGGTTAGATCAGATACTTCTATTGCCCATCGATATTAATTATTAGAGCTGGTAGATAAAAATGGAAGGAAAAAGTCAGGGTCTAAGATTTGTTTGGAAACTATGCATAAAATTTCATTTTCCGTGATCAGGCTGCATGCTAATTCTTGTGTCAGCGCGGAAGTGGTGGCGACACATCGCTTCCCGCTCGTCCCCAGCGAGAGTGGACCCCCATGAGTGAAGTGTGTGTTTGTGGCAGTGCATCAAGGATGAGGCTCGTTATATCAACATCACAGGTGTCTAATGTGAATCATTTGCGCATGGACTCCGTATACCCTGGAGGGACTTGGAGACCTATTATTTCCCTCTGGTTCCCAGCGACGAAAAAAAAGGGAGGACGCACCAGTGCCCCATCCCACGGGCGAGGTCCACGCGCCGACTCACCCCATTCAACCCTCCCCTAGTTCCGTCGCCCTCACCAACCCTACACCCCCCTCAAGCCCCGTGCTATCCTACAACCCCCTTCATTCAAACAACTCCCCCACCTTTCGTACACTTTTCCCGGTGCCTTAATATTCTCGCCTGTCAATGCCAGGGCGAATTTCTGCAGCTGACGGCCTGGAAAATGAAGCATTCGTCAGCTATTTCTCTCTCTCTGCCCCCTTACCCCCGATGCCCTTGTATTCTCTGCACCCCCCCCCCCCCCAATGCTCCCACGTAAAATTTCCACCCCCTCATCAGCAGGCCACCGGTGGGGGAGGGGAGCGTGGCCCGTCCAACGACTGCGCTCACTTGCACGGCTTAATACTTTCCCCCAGCAAACGTGCACTCGACTGGTGTTGCCCCGACAACCCTCAGACGATGTCCTCTCCCATTGTTTCGTACCGGTGAATAAATATCTTCCCCGGACGGCTAGTTCGCCTGCAACGGGACCCTGTTTAGGTCTACCGCGTCTCACCGTCACATATTTGTAGGTCACAGCACTCGCGAACTCTGTTTTTCTCCACCACGTCCGTTGGAACCGCCCCTGCCCACGTCACAGCCGTAAATATCCTATCCCGCGGGCTTTACGTCATCTAATCTCGCTACTCTTTATCCATACGGAGCCGTTAACATCCATTTGGATCCATACCGCGGTACCATCTGCGGATATTCGAACGTGCGTTCGTGCATGTGTTGGTGAATGACTGATCCTCATATGTTCTTGCCCTTGTTTAGGAGTCGGGGAATTTGAACTGCGTTACTCCTAGGCTCCCAGTTACTCCCAGGTTCCCCGTCTGTGACATTATAATTTTGTAAATTATGGTTATAATTCGCATCTTCCAAGAATTTTGTTTAGTGATTTTTAACAGGAGATTAAATGCATGGGCGTTGGACTCTAATTGGTCATTTACTTCATGTTTAGTTTTATTTAGGATATTTTTTATTATTTAGAATGTGTATTAAAATGAAAAATTTAAATTATAAGTGCTTGACTCAAAGATCATTTAATGCGAAAATGTAATCGATGGAATATTTTTATGAAACGGATATGTTTAATTGTGGAAGATGGAATACTTTACAGAGTACGGCTGAAACTATTTCTTATCTTTCGTTTTTTTTGTGGGCCGAATGTCATATCGCATCTGGCAATGACAACCTATCCATGCATTTTCCGACAAGTTATCTCGTCTTTATTTATCATAGGCCCACTAATAATATTTACTTAGAATAGCTTCCAGGCCATACCACTTTTTGCCTCCATTTCCTCGTATCCATGGTAACGACGTTCATCCTTGTATCATCCCACCGGATCGCTGGGTCTGTTCAATCCTCGGAGAGCATTTTTTCCGAGAACAAAATATTCCGCGTGCACTTCAGCCCCCGCTCATTGTTCTTTAGAAGCGCAGGTTGGCTCCCACTGGGTAACCCCAACGTTACTCTTCGCGAGATACTTCGGGTTTTTTCGTCTGTTATTCCTCGCGCTGCGCTCCCTTCATTTATTTATTTCGGCCACAGTTCTTACTTCGCTCACTCTGGTATACTTTGCAAGGGCAAGCTCCTTCCCAAGTTATTTTTGAGTGCGCCATCAAAAATTACACTTAAGTATATTTATCATTTTTGACCTGTTTCATCGTCGTTAATGAAAAAGTAACAATTTTTTCAAACCCTCTCCATTCACTTAAGATTCTTGTTCTTTGCATGTATATTTAAAAAAAAAATTTTTCATACGACTGTGTAAATAATAAATATACGACTATATAAATAATAATCAATATTAACATGCTAGAAATTGATATATTCAATTCACAAAATATTCATAGTAGTGGATTTTTGTCTACTTATTTTCAAACAAGCAGACATTCGGAACCAACAACCATTAATAGAATCTACTATTCATTAATGCGTCTTAAAAGTCGTTCTCTAATATTTAATGTTGCTTTTCCTCCCCCTAATTTCTGTAAAGCTTAGAAAAACCATAGTGTTTCCCTTCCTCAATTGTACTTATAGTACCTAAAATGTATCCACAGCATCTGCTTAAGCCTACTATTTCTTTTATTGTCTCATCTACAAGAGCCGAGGTTGTATTAGCATTGCTGATCCTGATAATTTATTTATTCATTTCCATTTCTCCGAAAACAGCACACATTGGCCTTTTACATCGGGGTTTGATAAACATTTCAACAATTACACATGCACGAGCAACTTACCCAAATAAGGGAAACTTACCCAGGCGAGACACGAACCCGCGGCCTTTTGTTTGGCAGGCGAGGACTTTACCCCGCCACCACCGAACCCGGCGATTTTTTTTTCGTGACATAGAAAAAAGTTTGATGGAATAAAGGGAACTAGAGTATACTTAGTTCCTCGGGTGAAGTATTTTTCCATTGCCTCTCGGACTCGGTTTACCCGGGATGTAGCTCTGTCCTCGTAATTTTAACGAGAATCCTTTCCATTGTTGCTTCAACAGATGCCCTACTGTCCCCTCTTTTCTTGTCTTTCCACATCGTATTATCTTCCTCTCCAAAAAACACCCTCTCTCCCACCTCTCCCGTCCTATCTGAGCACTATATTCTTTTCACCCAAAACTCATATCGCTTTTGCGATAGGTGGACTGCCGGAAAACCAACCCCGATATTTTTCCCCACCCCGAGCGAGAGATGAAAAATACACGCGCACGAATTAAAAAGAGAACTTTCAAGTCCGCATTATCGTTTTTTTGGGAGATTTTAATTTGGTTAGGCTATCTTCTTTCTCCCATCGGGATTATTGGCTACGTTTTCTCTCTCTTCTTTTTTTTGGTCCGTTCCCTGTTTCCGTTTGTTTTTCGGGTTTCGGTTCCAACGGTGGAGAGGAAGGCATGGGAAGGACACGTATAAAAAAAAGGGACTAGCGTGAGATAGGGGAGTTGGGGGGGAGGGGTTTTAGACTTTCGTGGATTTGGGGAATCTCTTTTAATGAGACATTCCAATTTTTCGCTCCGTATCTCGTTTCGGTCGGAACAATAGAGTTTTTGTCCAGATGTCCCCCTATCTCCTCATAATCCGGCGAGGCATGAATGTTTTATAATATCTTCTTTCATGAAACAAGTTATTTCAGCAGAAAGTCCAAGAAAAAATAATTATATCTTCCTATAATCTATACCGTATATCGAGGTACTCATGACTACAAAGATACACATATGCCGTGTTTGGATCCACAGGAAATATTTAAAATATCGATTATCTTGAATTATTTGGGGAATTCTGTTTTAATGTCAGATAGAGCGCATTAGTAGCTCTATTTTGCAATTGTTTAAGTGCTTTTGTATCTTCACCGATTGCTGAATATTGACTGTATTCATATGATAATTTAAATATATACCTACATAATAGTTTGAAGAGGCAATTTTAGAGTCAGTAAGAAAGCATTTGAGTTGGTGACGATACGTCGAGGCCAGGTCAGCCACGTTTCTGATGCATCCCTCACGGCGAGATGAGTTGTCTGCTATAGTTTAGAATTACATTTCTGCGCTGAAATCTATGTTGGCCACTTTGCATGAAATTTTTTCATCTCCTGATACTATCCCTTCCTCACTTTACTCTTATCCGCTCAAAAATTCCACCTACTCCGCGCTTCAGGAGGACGTAAACTTTTGCGAAGGAAGCAGACCGTCTTTCTTTGCCGACCGAGCCAACCACCTCGAGATCCGCGGCACGGCGCCAAGCGAGACTATTCCTTTAGCATTCATCCCTTCCTCTTATATTCCGCTCCGCCCATATTTGAATGACAACTACTTTGAGGATCCATTTCGAAGCGAGGGCGGGTAAGGGAATGTTTCTCCCCATCCCCAAGCCATCAAAACTACGCCTCGGAGGTTATTCATTCCTTCTTTGTTTGAATCGGAGTCGCCGCCGAGACTCGTAAAAGACAAGTTCTCTCACGCGACGCGTTTTGTGGTGTGGTGAGCCGCGTTGGAGAAGGAAGGCGTGTTCGCGGTATTTGAGGCTCAAGGCGGCCGGAGTGGGATTGAAAGGGAGAGAGGTTGAGTTCTGGAGTTTCCGTGCGCGGGAGGCGTCATTCAAAGGCCGCTCCTTCGCCGATTATTTTAAAAACTCTTCTCGCCGAGTTCCGAGTCGACAGAAGACGTGTATTCGTTGGGAAGATATATTTTGAACATTTCCGTACGAATTCATTTTGCTATTTTGCAATCAGAGTCGAAAAAGCGTGAAAATAAAAGGTGTTTGATGAGTGCGCCCGGTAACAATCGAAAACTAAACTATCTTAGCTAAAACTAACCTATCGTAGACTATTAAGTAAGAAAGAAAGTTGTGTATCAATTATTTTTACAAAGAGAACAAAAAAAAGCTTCATAGAGGCACCTCATAGAGGTTTGGATTATTACTTGTAGAACGTGAACATTGTAAGACTGGTATTATATCATTCTTAATATCAACACTAAAAGAGACGTACTTAAATAAACGCAATTATCTCAGAAAAAAATTTTAATAGACGTTTTTAACTTTTAATAGACTTAACTTTTAATTTTTTAGGATTTCATGACTAGTGATTATGCTGGAAAACTAAAAAATATCAAACAAGTATTTGCGAAGTTTATTATATTAATTATTTATCCAAATATTTTTGTTTTTATTAGAGGGCATATCAATTTTAAATAGTATAAAAGTTGTGTGCACATTGTTCACCTATTCAATCTGCGAAAGTGAAAGGACTTTCTTAGTTATGATAATTCCATATATTTAGGCCTTTATTACTACGTGAAAATCACAGTACAATATAAGAAGGTAAAAGTATGTCCTTGAGTAAATATTCCTCTCTTATACCGTTGATGTTAAAAAAAAACTTCTGCCCCGCAATGGTGCGATCCTACCTGCTCGAGGAACGCCTCCGGTGTTATATTTCGATATCCTAATGGAAGCACTCCTCCCCCGCCCCTTTTCCTGTCCTCCCTTCCAAATTCCTCCCTCCTACGACCCCCTCTTGCCTCTTTAACGTGCCGCCCCTAAAGAGCCGTTGCATGACTCGCCCATTTTTTATACCGAGGGCATGCTTCGTCACCGTCGGTAGCATACGCCACGGCGCGCAACAATGGGCTCACCGCCTTCTCCTCCTCTCTTGCCGCCATGTGCAACCCACGACCAAGGCTCAACTCCCGTCCCAACACACTTGCTAGTACGCGTAACTCTCTCCTCCACCTTCTGCCGGCTAGGATTACCCACTAGATCATCACTAGGAAAAAGTATTAGTACATACCTTCGAGACGATTCTAAAGGGAAACGAACCAAATGTCATTTATCCTTCAAACTTCTTATTCTTACTGTAATACATGAACTGTATCTCAATAAGTCGGACTTATCAGGCCTTTTTAAATGAATGTTTAAATCCAAAAATTCGTATTAGAAGGAACGGGCATGCAAGTATAAGCAGGCGTAGCCACAAGGATCATAAGGAGACGGATATCTGACAAATAAAGGATGAGAAGGCCATTTTAATGAAAACTTCTGATCAAGTCCATCTTGCTGTTCCTTCCAGACCATAGCTTTTTCAAAACCAATCTGAATTCTCAAATTTGAGTCCAAATGAAGCAATAGTTTACACTTAAGCGATCTACGGATTGTGCGAAGACGGAACTTATTCGGCCTATTTTTGGGACATAATGCTTTGATATCGACCTTCGTTTCACATACGACTTGAATGTATAATTAATACATAGTAGAGGTTTGTTGGCTATACGTCAATATATGATGCCCAACTTCGAGAAATTACTGTGTGCATCGATACAGAATTGTTTGCATGACACTGTTTTTAGTAAGTAAATAGATTTATTGCATATTATTTCTTAGTTAAATTAATTAATACAAGTGTTCTTATACTTGTTATTTAATATTATTATTCGTGGTGTATCACATTCAGCATTACTAAAAAATATTTGGAAGTCTCGATGTAGCCTTCTAAACAGCCGAAAGCTTGGCATCCACCTGCCCCACGTGTTACTTACGTCAACTTGAAACCGCTCCCTTCATTATATTGACATCGCCATAATAGGCCAGGGCATCTTTTTCTCGAGCGATACCAGCGCCAAGGAAAAAAACCAAACTTCTCTGTTCCTTATCGGCCGATTAGATATTCACTGCTGCTAATGCACTTCATTATGGAGATTACACGCCTTTGTGGTATTCCTTTCAAAATATCACTTAGCCGGGTTCCCTTTGCCATAAATCCTGCCGTCTGAAGAGCGAGCAATAAAAAAACATTGTGTAGGTCCCTTTTCTCCTCCTCCCTCGGCCTTGTGTTAAACCCAAGACACTTTTTGACAAGTCGTTCGCCCCAAATAGAGACCGCATCGAGCCTTTCTCTCTCTCTCTCTCTCCGGGAACCATTCGCTATGACTCTCCGTTTCGGTATCCTTTGATCCGTCAGGAGATACCGGGAGACGTCCGTCAAAAGGATTCAAGGAGGAAAGGGAAAGAAAGGGATGCATAAAAAGAAGACGTACTCCGCCTGCCATTTTATAAACTCGCGTCGGGAAGAGATGAGGTGGGGAAAAAAAAGGCGGCAACTGTTTTGTGAGTGGTCCACCAAAAGGCCGCAGCGGTGGGTGTGGCGCTGGTGTCGCGGTCTCGAAGGTGTGGGAGAACATGGGAGTGTGTGATGAAGAATTTTTTTTCAAAGAGTCGTTCCTTTGAGGGGAGGGGTATGGAAGTTGGTCCAGCCCACTTCTTGGAAAGTGTAGAAGAAAAAATACTCCCACCGAGGAGGCTATGAGAAGCAAGGACATCCTATTCCAATGCCTCCACAGCCACGCCAAATTGGTTGTTTCGTTTTACTCAATAATTTTTCAATTGTCTATTTATTCTTACTTATTTTCGATTTTACAATCTTTTATTTTGGCAATGACATTAACTTTTAGCATCTTTTTTTCTTTCTTCCCTTCAGTTTTTGAGGTTAGTATAGCCTATTGAGTTCCTCTAACCAATTTTGATTACTTTTTATACCCCGTAAGTAATTCTCCATTGTAAGAATAGCAAACATCTCTTCCCGACGCGAGTTTATAAAATGGCAGGCGGAGTACGTCTTCTTTTTATGCATCCCTTTCTTTCCCTTTCCTCCTTGAATCCTTTTGACGGACGTCTCCCATTCTAGTAAGAATAGCAAACATTCGCGATCAAGATCACTTAATTCTTTGAACCTACCTATGGTGACGATATCAGTCCGGTTTTTCTCGATACATGGATGAACCAATGTATGCGAAATGTGTCGTAAACATCTACCATCTTTTACCATGAGGTAATATATTCGTACGATTGGTAATGAAGCAAATGCTTGGCTATTGAATTCCTCTTGTTTTAAACAGCCAATGCAAATGAAATCTTATAATGCTTCTTCAAAGAATCCTGTATATAGGCATCGTTGATCACACATACTTTCTCTTTGAATATTAATGCCGGTGAATGAATAAAATGCAATTTATGGGATACGAAATTCAATTTTTGGTGATATTGAAGGCATTTTATCATGATATTTCACTTCAAATTTTGCTCCTCAAATATATTGCCTCTCGACGTTGATTTTTGAGAGACAAAAACACCAGATGTTTCTTAATTCACCTATGGAGGCGTGAACGTTTGCTTTCGTCCATTCCATTCCCTTTACTCCGTATAACTCTTCCTCCCATATTAAGCGTCACTCCTACTTGTGCGCTCCTTCCCATTTTATAATCCTCCGAAAATCCTCACACGCTTGTCTTCTTTGTGGTGCCGCCCGAGTGAGACAAAAGACGCTCGGGGGGCGTGGCGCGTGAGAGAGTTAGAGGGGAGGGGGAAATGATGGGGGCCTTGGTGGGTCATTCTTCTCGGCCCCACTACCGCCCCCGCGAGTGTTAGGAGCAACCCCTGCCTTTTGCCGCCCTCCTTATCGCCTAACCTTATTCTTCCATATCCCTTGCGCTTCGTCACTTTCGTTTACGTCACCAAAGTAACTATTACTGTAGTTATCAAATTAGCCGCTAGGTAATCGAAATCTACGTAAGAACAACGTGATTTAGGGGCAAAGTCGATACTACTGTGCAAAATTTTTAGTTTTTTTTCGCACTATAGGCTTGGCGAGAGTTCCTTGTATATTCCTAATATCTTCCATTCAGTTCCATGAAAAAGCTCTCTTCTCGAATGATAGGCTCAAACGCTCGAGTTCGAACAATGTTATCGTCAAAATCAGCCAATCATCAATAAATAAAATGCCTTTTTCGATTGTTTTTAGCTTTCCATTTAAAATATTACCAATGGGGAACAAAGATGAATTTTTGAAAACTTTTCCAAAAATCACTATAGTAAATAAGTATTTTCTTTTCTTTTGATTTGTGGTGTAGCAAAGGTATTCATTCCTCTCCAACCGTCTCCCCACCTCATACACATAACGTCCTGGTGGAAGTGGTAGGAATAGCAACCCCATTCTCCTCATATCTCTCCGTCCGCATCAATTTCGCCCTCATCCGCCCCCTACCTTCCGCGCTTCTCCGCCAGAGGGGAGCTCCTCCGCTTTCATCCGTCACACGGCCCTCTTAACCAATACCGCTTCCCCGCACCTTATAAGAGCACACCTCTCTCGGAATCGCACCTTTTGCTCGTGACCGCCATTGTGTGCCCAGCTGCGAGTTCCCGCCTTAAAGGTTTCGCGCGGGAGTCCCGTCTCTCATTCTCCCCTGGGCTGTCGTTTGATGGACGTGCTGCGAAGAGGCGGTGCCCCTGCGCTGTGTTATGGCGGGCGAGTTTCGACCCACCCCAAGATGTTCCTCGCTCGGTTTTGATCTCGGATAACACGATGGCATAGGAAGCTACTGAGGGCGAGGGCGAAATTATGTAACTCAATGGCTAAAATTACAGGGTGCTGCTTTTTCGCATATCATCCTTGGAGTCATTCCCTGCCCTGATGCTGAGGAAGTTAGTGGTGACCATATTAATATTCTACATAGAAATTTTGTGTAGGTTTCGTGTTAAACACAATGGATATTGATACCTGTCACACTTTGAGCGAATCACATAATGAAAAAGCTTGCCATAGTATGGAGTATATGTACTCGCTCAAGGTCTCTGGAATTATATGGAATAATTCATTCTTCAGCCTTAATAAATATATTACAAGGAATTCTACATTGAACTTTACCTGATGCGTGAGAATTAATGATATGACAATGACAATAATTGCATGATAAATTAGGATTGACTATGCCTAGTAATAATAATAAAAACCTAATTTGATATTCTTCTCGCAGGATGTAATTCACACAAAAAAATCGGTATTCACTTTTTCGCTTTCGGCATTTTTTAAAATAATTTTTCTACCTCTAAATCCTCTTACGTACTTAATATAGAGGACTTAATCTACGCACGATTTTTGTTGCTACCAGGAAGGTTTAGTTTTCTGCTGGACAGGGAACAAAATTAGTGTCATGTTCCCTTAACTTCAATACCGAACTATCACAGTAAAACGTTTTCCATGCATAAAGTTGACAGGAGAAACCAACAGTAATAAATGCTCTTTTATAATTTGATATAAAATTATTTAATTGTCCGTGGAATTATTGTATCCTCAATATTGTTCTTCTTTAGTTTACTGCGCTGTTAACCCTCATGAGAAGGAATCTTATTTCTAGGAATGACATATTTGTCACGCGATCTATGAAATTGGAGCGGTTTACGCAACAAATCCCCCCCACCCACATTTTCCTTCTCTAAGCGTCTTGTATCTGTTTCAAGTTTGGCTGTGGCCATATATTATATCTCCATCTTCGTGTTTTCCTTTCGCTTTACCCTGCTTGAGTTCCTTCGGGATACATAAAGCTGCAGCCATATCTCTCGCGCGTAATGAAGCGTAAACAGAAAATGCTAAGGGTGAAACTCATTTTCGTATCGCCGTTGTTATCTTAAGCTCTCGGATGAATATTTGATTCGCCCGGAAAGAAGACCTTCGCATCCGTCGCTCCTTTGTTATTTATTGCTCCGCTCGATATTTATTGGCGAATTTATATTTCGCTCACCGCTGCGGAAAACTGCTCTATCTTCCTCTGTGGAATAAGGCCGACGGCTTGAGTTATTTGACGGAAAATTGGCCATTTTCTGCGCATCCTTTTGCGGTCCGATATTTTGCCTATTTCCATTGAGATTGTTTAGTTTTACGATGGAAGAGAAGTAAAATCAGGGTCAAGTACCTTCTAAATACTTAGAAGAAATAAAAAATTTCCATTGTTAAGATTAAATTGAAAATAAGGCAGCATAAGATCCTCGTTCACTTTGAGGTAAAGTTGTAATATACACGACTTGTTTTTTTAATGAGTACGAACCTTAGTTGTAAATTGGAGGTTTGGTCAATGCGCGCAGACGAATAATTGCCAAGCATTAGATGGAATAGTACTTTATTTTCTCAAATACATCCTAAAATTATTGAAAAGTATTGATTTTATCGCATGAATCACATCCAAGAAATCGGCTATTCCACCTTCAAACATTTTTCTCCCCGAAAAGAGGAGTGTGCTTTTCAGATTCCCGATTTCTCTGCAAGTTTTAAGTTCCTTAAGCGGGACGCGTCGACCAGGCTCGGACGTTAATTGCGCAATTACGTCTCGGTAGGGATGCTGCTTCGTTCAACCCTGGGGAAATCGGCCCCGGGGAAACGTACGAAGTCCGTCAGTTTGCCGATAACTTCCTTCCCCGTCAGAGTGGTAGCGGAGCGGTGAGATGAGATAGGCGCCTCGCCCCAAGCTTACATTTTGATCGCTCGTTCCTGCATGAGAGGATTCCCACGGCGACGTCTCTCCTCTGCGAGAAATTGCCGTCGCCACGGCGGGAAAAGAGCATTGCCCGTAATGCTCAAACATTCGGCCGTCTTTAACCCCTTTCACGCAGGCAGAGGGCGAACCCCTCTCTTCACAAGCTTATCTCGCACGTTTTAACCCCGGCACAAATTCCCAAACCTACCACTACCCTCCCCCATCCCTTTCAGTTGCATTAAAAACGCCACCCCTTCCAGTTATCATCTCAAAAACCCTTTAGTACCCCTTCCTACATTCCCCTCCGTGTCCCTCTCCAGTTTAGATGTTTTCCCCTTTTCCGACAGGGCCACATCGACCTAATCCTTTTACGGCCCTTACCCTCCCATCGCCTGGCATCATCTTGCTCCATCTCCCTTCATTTGGAAGTTTTTTTTTAATATTCCCGGCATTTTTGGTGGTACACAAAAGAGTGCGTGTTCCTTAACGCCCATTGCTTTGAATGTTATCCCCTTCCGCTCTTCAGGCGAGTTGCTTCGAATACGGCATTGAAACTTCGTCTTACACTTTCGGTTCCTCTTCTATAACTCAGGACATCGAGCAATTTTAGCTCAGAATTTAGCTATTTCCTTTCGTTAAAATAATATTTCTATCGATGATGTTATAATCCAGTCCTGGGGAAGGCCAAATGATCCAAAACGTAGAGTTAAACCAGTGATAGGCCTTTGGCATACCTTTATTCAGTCACATGCGTAGTTTGTGCTATTGGCATGCAACTTAAACATCTTGATAAACGTTGTCGCATTAATTACTAGTATTCATTAACCGATTCCATGAGCGTACTAACAATGGATGATAAGGCTGTCATACACAGATTTCATAAATAAGGCATCTTTTTAATTTCAAGGATGAGATATGTCTTTAAACAAATTCATTGGAAAATGTCTAATAATATATACCGCACAAATATTTAGGAATACTATAGTGATTACACTGATTGAGTTTATCTATTGAGCTTAGCAAAAGTTATTAGCGTATCGTAATATTCTACAATATTTGTTTCCTTAGTAAGTTGATAATGAAATCAATGTTTTGACACCAATTTAGGAACAGAACACTGTGTCATAATATTAAAATGTATATTTAACGATGGTTCAATACCGCTAAATAATTGTCGAAATAATTTCTACGGTTATCTACCTAATTTCTTCACGTTTTTGCTGAGGTCACATTGATTTTCTATCCCGGAGGCCCGGGGCATGCTTAAATATTTAAATCGGTCGCGCTGGCAGGAATCTATTTATCACCTTTAAATGTCAAGTCTCTCCATGTTTATGACGGGAGCCGGCAGCGGGGAGAGTGTAAAAATCATGGCGCCCGTGCGTCACGTGTCGTTCAACTCGGTACAATTTTAACGCGACCATCCCCTTCCTTTTTATACTTTCGGTACCTGTGTCTCAGCTGCAACCCATAAACATTTCACGCGATCCTTTTCCCCACTCCCTCTACTCACCCTCGTCTTGGCATTAAAAATAAAATGAAAAGGACCAGAAAACACTCAATTCCTCCAAAGCCTACACATGGTTTTTCTTCCTTACGATCCAAAAAAAAAATTTCGTCTAGCACGAGAAAAATTCTCTTGACCACCGGGATAAACTGTGCTTCCTATCAACCTCCTCGCTTATCCAATATTTCAGTCTTCTATTTCACCTTAGCTTAGCTCTCCCTAAAACCTTTTCCCTGCCCATAGAGTGATGCACCCGACCCCAAACACGGTGCGACTAATTTATGAGGTGTGTAAGGTCGCGTGGGTGGATATCTCTCTTTTCAGAGGCCGAACCCCGCCCATCACATTGATAAATAAAATGGGTCAATGTTGCGAAAAACCATCGGCCCCATTAAACCACACGTCCTTTTTCGCCTCACCTCCTGAATTATTTTTTTTTCTCGCTCTAAGGCACCCTAAACATCTCCTATGAGCGCACTTTTCAGGGGTTTTTAAACCTTCACACCCCTGTGCCCCATCATCCTCATTTCTTCAATGCGGCACCCTTTTTAACCCCTCCCCCCCTTCGTGAGATGGTTCCTGTGGGTTTGGGGAAGGAAGGGTATATAGGTACACCGAGGCACATGCCCTACGCTGTCGTCTCAGACTCCTGGAACTACTCCTTCCACTTTCCACTGCTTTTCCTCCCCTTGGGACCGAGTTTGGCACGCTTCCTGAGTACCAAGTGGTGTGGGGCTTCCTCCGATGGCTCGGGCGTAAATAAGAAATAGGGATCTTCGGCTGTGCGTTGGAATAGGACCTACTGCGGAAACGGTGTGTATATTCCGTTGCGGTGTACAGTTGGGAAAGAGAAAGCATGGGCGAAATCTCTCAGTAATATCCGAGGAACAAAGATATCGCGATATATCGATTATTAGACGGATATACCGGAAAAAGATCGTGGTAATTTGTCGATCATTTGTTTCTTACTTTGTTCCTTAAGATTGGTTTGACGCAGGTCTCCACTCAATTCTCCTATCAGCTAATGTTTTTACACCTACGTATTTCTTCTCTTTCACATCTTTCTTTATCTGTTCTATGTATTTTTTCGACATCTTCCTTTTCTTTAGTACCTCTATATTAAAATATGAATGCTTGAATCGTAGAAGTCTCAGATATCGTAGAAGTCTTCATATGTTGATCCTCTGAATTTCACGTAAAAGTAATATGAGCCACATATTCTCCTATGTTTTTATATTTTTTTAAAGCCTGCAAGTTATGTTTATTGAAAGGAAAAATCTTTTACCTCACTCCCACCAGTCAGTGCAGCGTGGATAGTTGTACACGTGTAATAGTATTATCTCACCTCGGTTACCTTATATTTGTCATAGAATTCTTCCAAATTCCCTCAGATATTCGGTATAATTTTGGTATCTCGTGAAAAAATTATTTTCTTATAAATCACCTGTTTCCTCAAATGAATTGGTGTCATTTAGAAATAGATGAGACGGCTAATTGCATGGCGCAGTAAATTATAACCTTTTCCTAATTAATGACGAACTTAATGCGAAGTGGAAAGATGGTTCTATAATTGCACCTGGAAAGATATAGATGGCTTCGTGTGACTCACTTCTTAAGTATGGGAAAAGCGATTTTTATTTTGCAATGCGTCACGTTTAGAGTTTCCACGCCTCTAACCCCCGCAATCATTTCTATGAGTGCGTTTAGTCGGTGAGAAACCTTGCCGTAATTCACCTCAATTATATCTTATTTATGTCCCGAAATGTTCTACCAGCCCGATATATCATTTCATGTGGTAGAGAGTGCACTTAATCTTGGATTCATTTCAAGGACATTTTGATGAACAGAGATTCCTCAGAGCCACAAATAGTTTATCTTCTTACAGATGGCAGTTAATGCATGGGCTCTTATTCAGGATTGCAGCGGTCAATGACCTCCTTGAGACTCCTTTATTTAAAGACTTGTGGTGATTTTAGGAAAATAAAAGCAGAAAAGGGAAATTATGTTGATTAAATGAAGTTTCTGATTTCGTAATAATACCAAGAAATCGGTGAACATGAATTATTTTAATATTTATAGTATAAATGTATTCTTAAACTTCTCTATAACTACTGGTAGCAATATCTTTCCTTTGTACGAATATAAGTAAAAGGTTATCTACGTTGTATTGTGGTAAATAGAAAATATAAAATACGGTATTAACCCTTTCAACGCTGAGGCTATTTTTTGTATGGCTTTTCCCTGACTGAATGCATTTTTTTGGGTTTTTCAGTAATACTGCACCTAAGAAACAATTATTCTTCAGGAATTAAAAAAAAAAATTTTTTTAATGCTAAAAATTTAAATTTTTTCAACGGACGTGAATTCACGTCCTCAGCCATACGCTTGAGGCCGCTCTGAGTTGTGCAGGGTAGTATCAACGCCCCTTTACGACCATATATCTCTCCTAAGTTTTTAGCTACCCCTTTTGCTGAGAAAAAATGCAAAGCCTTTCAAATATAGTAATGCAATATGAAGTCTTATTTTTATTTAAAATTCCATAGAGTCATAATTTATCAATTTTGTAATTATTTTGCAAATGCTGATATTTTTCTGCTAAAAACGCGATCTGCTAAAACTACAACGGCTAAATAGCTATTTCCCGCACTCGTTCTTCTGTCCTGTGAAATAATAGAATGAAATATGTTGTATGCTATTTTGACATTTGAATCTAATATTTTTTTAAATTTCGTAACGAAATTTTGCAGAAAGAACTAACACAGTTTCTAGCAGGATTTATAAATGAAAAAAAAATTTTTAAAACAAGTATAATTTATTTTTACATAGCGCTAAACATATAAATAATATACACAAAATGCAATCGCACAAATTCCAAATAAACACAAAATCCTTTTACAATACTATTTACAAATTCAAAAACGTAAAAATAGAACAGAAATTACAGCTTCATCAGACTGCAGAGCAAGAAAACATATTAACTATACACAAATAAAAAAATACAGTTTCCATCATTGAAATTATTATGTACAAATATTTACAATCGCATATTTTCATGGAAAGCCATGAAACATGTGTCGACGCCGAGGGGAGGGTGTCCCTCGCAAGCAGGGCAAAAGAACGTTGTGTCTTTTCTTATCCCCTTCTCCTGCATTCCCGGCACCTTCTTTGCACCGTTCTGTTTCTCTTGCTTTTTTCGTCAATTGGAAGGGTGTGAGGGAAATGCCTTGATAATCCTACGCCTCTGGAAGGGACTGATGGGGAAGGGCCTGAAGGGCGAGTGAAATCAGGTGAAAGTAAAGATTTGATTACCGAAAGCCGAAAGTCATAAAATGAATATCTGGGATGTAATTTCTTATTCAAATAATAGCTATTGAGGAGGAGAAGGTGGAAGATGTGAATGCCCAACTTCTTGTACCACTTGAGAGTTTTTCGCTCAATTGGATAATAGGACATCATCTGATCAGTGTGATCAATGCCCCCCATCGCCTCGTTGTATCTTGCAATTGCCTCAGGTTTGGGAATGGTTCCCCCTCCCCTTCGGCGGGGGACATCGATCATTTCGCCGCTATACTGCGAACTGATCATCAGTACTTCTCTCTTGTCTTTCCACTTCATGACGCAGACACTGTCATCAGTGTAGGCATTCACAACTTCCCCCTTCTTAAATTTTTTTGAATTAATTTGGGGAGGATTACCCTTTCGGTTAGTTCTCAAAGTTCCGGTACAATAGGTCTTCCGCTCCAGTAATTGGTGGGCCAAATTGACGCTGTTGTAATAGTTATCCATAAATAATGAATGGCCAGCATCAAGGTGAACCTCCATTAGCTTATTCACAACAGTGTCAGCAGCCTCCGGAGTTCCTCCGTGGAGGTTATTACTCCCGAAGCTGCCATTCTCCTCGACTTCGGTGGAGGAATGTCCTCCGTAATATCCTGAGGATCAGGAGTACGCGGGGGACTGACTTGAGAAGTCGAGGGTTGAGGACTCTCCCTAAGGGTGGATTGCTCCACACCTCTTTTTTTTCCTCCCCGAGTTTTAACCATTCTGAAACATGATAAATGAAAGCATAGTATGATGGCATACTTTAATGGACTAAAAAAACATTTTGGATAATAATATAATTTTCCACTATTTATAAGATCTCGATTAAAAAAAGGAAGACCTGATTTTAGTAACATATTGGTTCAATGATGAATGAATAAATTAGCGAAAATAGCAAAATGATGTTTGTTTATTTATAAAAAAAACTATGGCGAGTTTGGTGTCGTTTTCCATCATTTTAAAAACGCTTTCTAATATGGTATGTAAAGCATTCATTAGAAAACATTTAGCTGGTATCGCTATGCTATTAAATGCCGAAGAATAACTCAAATCTACTCCACTCCCATTGTCATAGGCCGGGGTAGGGTGTTTGCCTGCGGAGGATTATAAGGGTCGGACCTGCAGGTACCCGGAGACCAGCGGCCGTCCCGTTTTACACAGAGCATGAGCAGAGCTATTTACCGCCGGGAGATGAAATGCATTCCGAAATATTATCAGAGGGAATCCCCGAGCCAGTCGGTAGACCATTGAACTCTGCTTCATAATAAGAAAATATCCTCTGACGCCATCCTGCTTGAGGGTTCTTCCGCCCCAACACCCTCATCCCTAATGCTTTTCACGTGGCAATAAACCCTCTTTGTGTCTACGAAACTTCCGAAAGCAGGGCCAAGAAGGTCGCGCGGCACCCCGGCAACTGATCAAACAAAAGAATATGCGGAGAGAGTGAAAGGTATCTGAAAAGAGTGAAATGTCGAAGACTACTAAAGATATTGCTAGCGATCACTTCAACTCCAACTTTCAAAACATCCTTTCCTGAACAGCCAAATCTCTAACGGGAATGACAACACTTCCACGGATAATTATTTTTCTTGATTTCCTGATTATGCAGATACCAAGAACACAAAGTTATTGTCATTCACAATGAAAAAAGATATTTTGTTACGCAGCAAGCGAGGACCGCAAAATTTTAACAAGAATACAAAATGTTCTTTGATATCGTTTCTTTTATTTGTTTACAACATTATGATAGTGGTAATTAATCACAAATAACAGCAACAGCACTTTCATCCTTCAGTAATGAAGGCATTATATGCTTATACTTACTAGTAATAGAACGAGTTTACGAAGAAAAATTAACAATTTATGCATGAATTTGTAATGCACTGGTCCGAGGATTAAATATAAAAATTTTGGAGCGTATAAGTGTCATTTGAAAAATAAAATAAATGAAAATGTTACTTGAGCAAAAATAGAAAATAGCTACGTTTCGCAAAATAATATTTCGAAGCAAAAAAAGTATAACATAATTACTCATTGACTCACCCAAATTGAAGGGAGACGAAGGAAACAAAGAAGATCAAAACACAGGATCAGGATATTTACAGCTTCTGAATTCTGCAATCGATTATTTGCTGCTGCAGTATCTTGTGCAGGGAGTAATAAGAAGAAATAATGAATACACGGCACATGGGTGTTTAAAATAAAAATAGGATCTATGCACAATAAATGATTAAAAAATGCATTCAATGCTTCATCGCCATATTTCATCGCTAGTTAGTGAGGAATATGTGAAGAATATTTTGGATAACGACAATTTATCGCCGTAAAAGTCGAAAAAAAAAATTAACTGAAAATTTTCATTTTCTTTTAACTTGAAAAACATAAACCTAGTTATCAAAATACATATCTATAACACATACATCAACACACAATTCGGTAAATAAAAGGCAAATCACGCATATTTACAACAGAAAATGAAATAGAACAAGGAAAAAAAATGTTTACGTACCTCCAAGTGAAAGCGTCTTCGACCGTAATATTCATCCCAGCAAGAAGAACTGACCTTCCCCAAGCGATGGTAGGAGTGTAACTGACGGCTGTGAGCCCGCAAAAGCCCCTACGAACGACTTGGACGCAGTGGTGCCGCTATTAAAGCCGCCGGGTATGGGACGTGAATTCACGTCGGGCCGCCATTAGCTAGGAATCGCTGGACGTGAATTCACGTCCAGCCGCGCGGAAAGGGTTAAGGAAGATAATATTTTCCTTTCCGTCTTACAATAGCGGTGGATTGAACATGCTAGTTATACCTCTCACATCTACTAATGTCGTCTTCATTACAAGCGAATCCAGGACTAGATATATATTCCATTAATACAATTTATTTCTTTGACAATCACATCCATGCCCTGGATGGTGATATATGCACCCAGGCGGGATTGGAACCCACGACCTCTAGGCTGGCAGTCTAACAGCCCATTTCAAAAGAAACTTTAAATCAAGTGCCTGAAGATTAGTTCAGTGTGAGCTTTACCCTCCCCTATCCAAACTTGAATGAATAGGAAAGGTTTAGAGTTGTACCGTGGCCACATTCTCGGTCTGTATTGGTCGTGCTTCACGCCGTGCGGTCGGGGGAAGGGAAAGTGTAGGTTTCCAAAGACTCCTCGTCTCCTCATCTCTAGTGCTACCTCATCTTCAGCAGTCGCGGTCTGTTTGTGGGGGTACACTCGGAGAGGAGAGGGGTGTCAAGGGCGGACTCGGGACGGGAGGCTGCGGCCCCTTGCGTATTTGAACTCCTGCCAGGGTAAATTTGGGGTCCCCGTCCCTGCCGGCTAAAAATAAAGACTCACTTCGGTCTTCTTCCCATTTATCCGGCGGGGGGGCGGGGTTGCTCATATCCTCCTCACCATCTATATTCTTCGCCTCCCCGCTCTTCC
The DNA here is from genome assembly GCF_921293095.1 of Ischnura elegans. NCBI lineage: Eukaryota > Metazoa > Arthropoda > Insecta > Odonata > Coenagrionidae > Ischnura > Ischnura elegans. Next base: position 81,490,517 of record NC_060256.1, on the reverse strand, counting down.
CCTGTCATCTCGTCCAGCATTATCCCCCGTTTCCTCACATTTATCCTCTTCTGCTTAAAAATCCTCTCTGCTTTCTGTCTTCCTCTTTCCCCCTTCCCGTCAACCACTGCGAGTGACATCATCGCATCTCGAAATGGTCCGAGAGACCCATGTAATTAACCTCTTTGAGTATCAAGCCGTGTTCAAGGCAGTGTTGAAATACTTAAATACTAGGGTAAGAACATACGCTGGACACCTGGGTACATTTTCCAAAAAAAACTATGGAAGAGTTTAAATATAATTTTATGCTAATAATTTAAAGTTATATAAGTTAATTAAGTTTAATAAACTAAATTTATCATGACAATGAGACTTAGCAACCACGAACATATTAACTGACATTCTGCAGCCCTGAAGATGAGCCCCGAGTCGGAGCTCGAAACGTTGGATAATATTATGTATAATTTAACCCGGTGGGAATCCCAATAAGAGTTTACCCCTATAGAAGGGTTGTTCATTTGGGTACAGAAAGAAGTGCCTTTTCGTCCAAGTGAGTTTAATAAATAAGGTGATTTCTGCATAACTTATTTATTTCACTCGATCGTTAAGTTTTTTAAGTACTCGCTATGGTAATCCCATTTGAGATCAGTATCTCTATGAAATTGAAGAATTATTCAAAGCTGTTGGGAAAACGTTGAAAATTGGGGTGCCATTTACGAATGCCTCGAGGGTAAAATTTTTGAATTTGCCCAAGTTGAGTTTCCAAAACGCAAGAAAAGTACTAATTTGGCCTTTGTCTCAATGGCCGCAATTAATTCCACGTTTTCCGCTAATTTCCACGCTTACGTGCACATCAAATGAAACAATAGTTACTCATCTCTGGATTCCTCACGATATCGCAATTGGTAAATATTATTGCTGACTTTTTGAGGAACTTGCCGAAATTCTGTGATAATTCATTTAGAATTATTTCAACAAAGAAGCTTCAGGTAGCGTTCATTATTAACAGATCGTGAAAGGCATGGAGGAAACTCCTGCTCGTAAATGTGTTGAGTTTTTAAGTCCCGCGGGGTTAGCACGCAGGTCTTTTTGGAAGGAATCTTTGTGAGTGGGACCGGGAACTCTTTTTGGACCGAGACCAAAGAGAATATCTCTCTCTCTCTCTCTCTGCTTCTCCCCATTCCCTTTCGAATGAAATTTTAGGATAATTGTTTGCCACATGGAAGTTTTTTTTATCTTTCATTCCCTCTCTAAAGATGAGAAACGGCCGCTTTAAAATATTCTTTGATACGTAGTACGCTATATAATACGCTATATAATATGGTACGCTATATAATATGGTCTTTTTGAGTCGGAAGAACATTTTCTTTTAATTTTTGCTCATTATTTACAAATAAAATGGAACACAAATGAGAAATATAGTAGCGTAGTTATTCTGCCTCCCTAAATATTATTGCGCTGCGAAGGTTGACCTGGTTTCAGTGATGACTTGAATTTTTTAGTACTTTGCTAATTTTATTTTTATTTGGTTAAATTAATGATTGTCCAAAGTGTTTATTTTATAGCTAAAATTAATTAATTTAAAGATCAGCGTAAATCGTCTAATATGTATACCATCATATACTGTTCCATATTTTGGGAATGTTTTCATCCTTTGGTTAATAAAAAAATAAAATCTGGAATTCCCCAAAGCGTTCCGTTCAGGTAATTCAGGAATAATTTATCTTTTACGTAATTCAAATAATTCTTGATTAATTACGTAACATAAACTAGGTAACTTTACTCTTAGATAAGTAGCAGAGAGTTAAGTGTTTTTCTGTTTCTCAAAGCTGCACCATGCCATGAATACTTGCTGGTTTGAAGGAAGCAAGCCCTTCTCTTCTCTGCAGGGATGCTGGTCCCTCTTAACCAAAGAAAATCATCATCTCATTCCAATAATGTCTCATTTCGGCTTCAAATTATGCTATTCCATCAGCCGTCCTGCAATTTTCTTCTCCCTGGCTTCTATCCTCATCATCATATTTTCTCACCGTGCACAAAACCTTAACAGCGATTTTTCGGCTCACGCGTCCTCGCGAGAAAAAAAAGAACCCTTACTCCATTCCCCCATTTAATTCCCCATCCCTCCGCTTTTCTGGGCCGAGCCGCAACATCTCACCCGTGCCCTAGTATCGCACCGAATATCTTCATTTTTTTCAATCTCTAGGGATTCCACGGAGCGGAGTCTTCGGGACTGCGTTGCGTACCCCTACCCAGAGTGCCCTTTCCCAGCAGCGCTGAAAAAAAAGGATAAACTCCCGATGAGAGGATACTCTTCCTTCCCTGCCTTAATATTTCCTCCTTTCCCCGCTTTTGCCTTGTCCCCTAAATCCCGGCCTCAGGGGCGTGGATGTTGTTACAGGGTTGCTCGCATTTCCAGGATACTTGGGGTTCCGCGTGGATGAGAGGCTTTTGCCCTTGGGCTTACCGTCTAGCGCCGGTTCCTGCCAAGGTTTTTAGGGCACTTTCTCCGTACCTCACCCACCGATGTCGTTACGCCATACTAGATTCCTTTTACAAGATACTTACATTACAAAGGTGCGGGTACAATCTGAGTGAAACCTTTGGACACCTTATAATAGAAGTGATCAAAGTAATGGGTGGGAAAGAAATTGCCCCCTTGTGAATTTGTGCATTTCACAAACCTATGGGTTGGTCCGGGGTGAACTTTATCCTCACCAATATAAAGTGACTGAGTGTGTGAGTGACATACGCTGAATCGCCATTAGTGGCTTCTCGTGTACAAATATTGTTTTAACTCTTGGACAGTTTTCGTTGAGTTTTATTTTTCTGTAAAAATATGTTTTTGGTAATTTTCATTAGATCTAGTTTCAGACTTTACCTTTATCTTAATATTTTATTATCTTGGACTAAAATTGATTGTAAGATTGAAGAGTGCGATTTAATTCTGAACCGTTGTCTTGCTGAGGTAAGCGCGACACTGTAAATATATCATGACTATTGGAATTCCGCTTGTAGGTAATCAATTTTTTATAGCGGCACAGAATTTTTACGTAGGCATTCATATTTCTTCTCCTTTTATTCCGAAGATATTTCTTTTCCCTTTGGCCAGTCGCCCTCTTCAGTACACTATCTCTTCCTCTTTTCACGTAAGCAAAAAAAAAGGAGAGATATCGCGCATACTCGAGGAAGATGCGCTGCGTGGCCATCTTGTTTATGGGAACTTGGATAGCGCAGAGAGTGAAGGGTGGGAGATAGTGAAATGGGAAAGGTCCTTCCGATACAGAGGAAATAAGGAGGAGGCCTCGGCGTCGTGCGAAGGGGGAAAAATCCATATTATGGAACAGAAACACTTTTGAAGGGCATGGATTGGTTTTCCGGCAGATGCAGATCCGCCTACTATAACCCTGCTATAAAATGATCGATTCCGGTTCTGCATTGCATATTAGTTTTGTGAGGATAAAGAGCGGAGAAGGATTATCAAATGCGCATAGGTATTCGGTCACATCAATTTTCAATGATTGCGTCTCCTTCGAAAATCTCCACGTGAAAGTGATCACGTGATATTCGAAGTTGTTTCGCATTGCTGCGATGTGCTTATTTATGTATTGACGGCTGTATTATGCAATGCGGGACTTATTTAAAATTCATTCAAAGTCAAATATCCGTGTTGCTTTACTTTTGAAGAATTAAATTAGGGAAATTCATCAATATTTGCCGAAGTCATGATCATGAAGTATGAGCTCGTAGTATAAGTGTTTGCCTTACATGTGAGTTGAAAAGCAATTGTGCAGCTGGATTGTTTTTTGAAAATTCCTAATGTATGAATTCGTGCCAGTCCACTGGAAAATCTAATATACTTACTTTTATAAAATAGAGAACTTTAATTTTGAAATTTTATTTCAAGTATGGTTTAAACTCGTATTTAGTTGTAACTCTTTGATTCTCAAGGAAGAACTCTAATCAGTTTTGATGATCGCATATTTAAGTGAACAAAATAAGATGCATTTTCGCAGTAAAGTAAAAAAATGGGGAACTGCATACCAATATAATAATATCTATAACTTCAATTTGAAAAAAAAAGTTCAGTTCAAATTTTTCAAAATACCACCTAGTGGTAAAATATGTTTAAACGTAATTTCATGAGTTGCTAAGCGTTTTGCGGTCAAGACGAGATCATAAAGCAATTCTTTTGGGTCCATTATGATGGTGACAAGATTGTGACAAATAAAACGATTTCGCCTAATCTTCTGACGTCGCCCGTCAGGAGTGACCAATACCGTGTGAGAGATTGCTCGTGGATGGAAATCGTGTATTAGTCGTTTCAGTCAGCCCAATCGGGTAAAAAAAAAACCTTCGGAGTTCGTCGCATGGCTTATCTCGCGTTGGAATAAGCAGTGCCGGCTAACAGTGCACGCCCGACGGTGTTGTGTGCGTTTTGTCCGCTTTGCATATTTTTGGGGCTATTCCACGGAGGGGTGGACGAACCCCCACAGTTTCGGTAGCCGTGCCTGCTCCCGATGTATTCGCTAATGCACGGCTCCCGCGTGTGGATTCCACGTTTCGTGCTTGTGTTTTGTCTGTGGGAGAAGCCCATGGGTTCCTGCAGCGGACAAGTTTGACGCTCGTCGGTGTCAGAATAATTGAGGGAAAAATTTCGCAAAAAAAATATCAGGGGATGGATGGTATCGGGGTTAGGAGGGGTTGGTTGGAAATTCGGGAGAGGGTTCGGTGTCAGGAAGAGCTTTTTTTTCGGAGTGTAGGTGGGCTGGTTTCGGTTCCGCGGACGCGTGAGGAAGGGAAATCTCATTTTTATTTACGCATTTCGTATTTTTTTTTTTTTATATTTGTTTCAACCGTTCGGGGCCGCGTCAGGGGTGGTTTCAGGAGGTGAGGGGTGGGTTTGGTCGGGTAGTTGTGGCGGGTCGTATCAAAAATCATGCGAGACTGCCAAAAATTTGAGGAAGATGTGTCCAGTGTGTGAATCCCCTCCGATGTGTGAGCGCGATTCCGTCGGGGTGTTTTTGTGCGTGGCGATATAATTGGAGTTTTCACGGGAAGGGGTGGAGCATGCGAATTATTCTCTGCGATATGAATCTTGCATAAATATCGCGGATGAATTTAGGATGAGTGCGTGAAGGGTGGGGGAAAAAGAGGATGGGCAAATGTTGGGGAGAATGTGAGATGGGATAGGTTTACGGGATACAGAAGGATGGAGTGAAATTTTTAGCCGTCCTCCACCGTGAACTGCTTTGAATGATTTATGTGACCGGCGTGAATTTTCTTCTGTACAGGGGCCTTGTGTGTTAGTATTAGTTTTTTTTTCCTTTTTAAACATTTCAATGCGTGCGCAATTGATGTGCGGTCACCAGTCCAACTTCATTTTCATTTTTCAGCAACTTTCCCTCATCGTTCCAACTCTCTGAACCACGGGTTTATTTTTAAGAATGGGTTTTCCTCCGTGTAGACAATGCTTCGTAAATTTGAGGCGCTCATACTCGTGGAATCTGGAATTTTGGTGTGGAATTATTCATGCCTGGAATTTGCGTCCATGTAAATCCCTCAGTGCATGGCATTTCGAAAGGGAGGCAAGTCGCCGGGTTTATCAAGGGGATTTCGGGGATAAATTAAAAAAGTCATGACAGGTATGTGATAAAAATTTGAAAATTAATCACATTTCACTCTGCGCGACTTCACTCTAAGTAAGGAACGGGTAGATAATGTGAAGTGTTAGCCTAAAAGTGCAAGTGGTTCACAGGTGCTTGTTCTTGCTATTTAATATGTTCCGCTTTACCTACAACTAACTGACTAATTTATAATAAATTAATACAATACTTTTTAAATGCAATTTAATGTTGCTCTGTGCCAATTTGATAAATTTTAATGCATATTTTCTGCAGCAATTGTAACTAGCATATCTAAAGGCATTTGCTATCGTAATGCCATTGTCTTGCATATATTCTACATTATCCGGGATATACTGTCATTACAAATTCTGTCAAGGTAAATGAACCTCGTATTCACTCAAGAATTAGCGGATATATACCATCTTATATATTTTTGGCTGATACATCAATTTTGATGATGGATGAATTTTGACAGCCTTTAAAGTAGTTTTTTTATATTTATGTATTTACAAGTATAGAAATATTAAATTATGAAAATATTAATGTAATACAATTAATACTATTATTTATGTTCATCCAAAATAGGTTTATGTATTATCCGAGGAAGATTCCGTTTTGGTGACGAAGCAGGAAATGCATTAAGGACTGATTTAGTCGGAGATGTTATAGGTGTGGCTGGGAGAAGTTTTCGTGGGGTGAGAGAGCTGTGGCAATTCAGATTTGGCCAAAGTGGTGGGTGTAGTTTGGAAGGGACACTCTTCGGGCTCAAGACTGCAAGGCTGGTGGGGAGGTTGGGCTGATGAAGAGCCGACGGCAGGGGGTGTGAGGAGAGGAATGTGGGGGAAAAGTATTAATGGTTTTACCGAAAGAGAGTGACACCTAAATGACGGATACATTTATTTTTTCCTCACCCTCTCAGAGGGATAAAAAGTTTACAAAAAAGGAGGATGAAAATTCAAAAAACTCGACACGACGGGCGATGCCGGAGCTCGCGAGGTATAACGAAAAAATTGCTTCAGTAGAACACCCGCGGGAATAAAAATGGTCGAAGCAGTACGAAGTGCCACCCGAAGTTGGTTCGGGTGGCACTGTTACTGCTGACTTATAGTAAAACCAAGAACAATCAATTCAGAAAGGTAGGAAATTTGCTTGAGGAAGTTTGTGAGTTTGATTCAGTTTACAATATGTAGGCTATCCTCCCCCTAATGTGTTTAGAATACTAATTATAGAAACTAAAAATACAATTTTTTAAGCTTTATTAATTTTATTTTCGCTCTTCTTCGCTCTCGGATACATTATGAATGAATATATTAAGAGATTTTTCTCTTGAATGACGAAAACAAAACATGTGTAGCATCTTATGAATAAGTTCGGGTTTATGTGACTTGAATCGAGTAGCCCAGAATCAATGAAGAAATGTCGCAGAATATTTCGGAGTTTTAATGACTGAAGGAGCTGTACTATCATTTTTATTTTCAACTTACGAGATTTGCGAAGCTTTAGGAAAAAATACTAGGCCTTTAAAATCCTGGATAAAAGTGTTCCATCCTTGCTTTATTTCATAGCTATTCTTTCCCGTTATGTGCTGTGCGGAATGAATTATGGACTATGGGTCTTAGGGGTGTTGGTTAAATATACCAAAGGTGAAGTTCTCCATGAAAAAATATATTTGACCTATTCGGGATTCGAACCCGGTTTCCAAGTTTTCGGAATCCGGCGAAGTCAAATATATTTTTTCATGGCGGACTTTATCCTTGGTGGATTTGCATTGCACCCGTGCGCGTTACAGCGTACAAAGTCACTTGTTTTTTGCAGGGCCTTGGTCAAATTTGAATGGAGAAATAGCTTGAAGAAAGAGGAGTGTAAGAGAGGGGAAGATAAAAGGAGAAGAAAAAGAATGGGAAGAGAGATGGAGTAGGATGACGTGTTAGGAGTGAGGAGAGGTGTGAAGGGCGAATAAAATGGCCGTGGAGTCGGTATGGGGAATAATTGGGACGGGTGTTCGGAATTGCATCACGTCTCGATTGGAACATAGCTTCCCTTTTAGCGGAGCGGGACAGCCCAGGCGGACCCAAACCACCCACCCACCCACCTAGTGGCCATATCCACGCCTCCCCCCACCCTCCGCTTCCCAGAGGACATCCGCCTCCTACACCCCAACCCACCCATGTTCTTGTCCCCTTCCACAGACGAACCTCTCCCCCGTCACCGCAATAGACAGGGCGTTTCGCAGTGCGATGGTGCCGGTACCACCCGCCCGCTCTGGCGATCCCCCCCTCTCGTCACCATTTCGCCGTTCCGTGCCACCAGGCGTCCGCTCAACCTAGGACGAAGCACCAGCCTCATGGAACCATTCCCCACCCGTCTCAGCCCGACTATCTGTTCTCCCTACCACGTGAATTACCTACCCCTTCCGTCTGCCGACTTCCATTACGGGCACCTTCGGAAAAAAAACAAAGGAAGCGGGGAAAAGGACCGGGGCCTGCGAGTGCATTTTCCATCGCGAAAGAAAATTTCTCGGCACAGTTCCGTTTTATTTTTTTTTTGCTCCTCTCCAGTACTGGGATTTTATCCACTGATTCCCGCGGAGTCTGTGGATTAGGTTGCGACTTGAATTTTTAAGATCTTCCGTATTCGAGTTGAAAATGTATTTCGCCTCATTTTACTCGTCTGTGACCTCGCAAACTAAAAAAATAATTATTGTGTATATTCGTATAGGTATATTTATGCAATTCGACATCATTAGACAAATTTAGTTAATTCATATTAGAAAATAATCCATAACGGCGGTGTTGCTAAGTGTTCTAATGTGCAAATTAAATTATTACCAATGATATACATATTAAAAGCTGATTCATAAATTTGCTATCTTCAACTAATTGGTGCAATCAATATTAGGTTTGTCGAAATGATATTTATAACGATTTTTATTGGAGATAAGTGCGTATTCATTATTTATAATTGGCATTCCAGAACTATTAATCGTAACATAAACACGTATTAGGTCCTGAAATTTGTTTCAGAACTAAATAAATTGTCTAATCTCCTGCCGTTTCTGTTTTGCATTAAATATTATGTGATTTGATTAAATTTATGATGTCACACTAATTACGATGACATTCTATGTGATAAACTAATGTAAAAGCTCGTTCCAAATTATTCTGTGGAAAAATAAATGCTTGGAAAGTCGGAAATAGAAAATGGTTGAAAAATAAACCTCAGAATAGTTTCCCGTGCGTCAGCAGGTCGATATATGCTACACATCCACTCACAGTTCACGTAGGTATCCAATGCATCTCGCAGTTCTTCCATCTCTCCAGTCCTGCGAAGGGTTTTCGCCCCTTTAATATTTTTTCCTACCACCACTACCATCCCGCGTGTCACCAGCCCTTCTCCTGCTCTCGTACCGAATGCAAATTCTGCGCACGGAGTCCAATCCACTACCCCTCCCCGTCACTGCTCGGTTTAATGTCCCGCCATTTCGAAATATCAAAAGCTGAGGTGGGATGGGGAGGAGTTGCCCGTGTGGCGTATTTGCATTCCACAACGAAAGGCCACCGGGAAAAAGAATAGCTTGCAAAGCGCGAAGCTGAATTTATGCGTACTAAATCGCTTTAAACGAAAAGAGCCGTGTTTATTTTCAAGATCGGGAGCTTCCGATAGCGAGCGGTGGATCCGAGTTTTATATGCCACACGAAGAGCGCTTATCGATATGTGATTTCAGGGTCCTGGGTCCAGCACCACCTCACCCCCCACCCTCCCCAGTATATTCCCTTCAATGCCTCCAAACACATGCAACCCTTTTGCTCGTGTGACTACGCGTGTACGAAAAAGGCCCGACGTGAGTGCTTCGCGAGCGTTAAAATGGTATCGCTTTTCCGATTTCACCAACTAATTAAGGTTTCATGAAAAATTCGCGCGTTTTCATTCGGGCGTTTGGCCCCTAATTAAAGTTTTATCCGCCGCGCTGCGTCATTAGCGAGATCATCGCAGTTTATTTAACGAGGTTTTCCATTTTCGCGACTATGTTTTTCGCGACTGTAAATTGTCCCCCCCCGATAGACCTTGGTGTAAAAATACTCGGAAAAAATAATTTGGAGATGGAAAAAAAGAGAGCAAATCGGGATTCCGTTGTTGAATTTCATCCTGAGTGGTAATTTATCGGCCATAAAGAGCCATTTTTAGCCGTTCAAAAGTTTACGTATTGCACTTTGAAGCGGCTAAATGTGAATTGTTGCTAGGGCAACGAGTTTATCTCTTTGCCTCATCTGAATCTCCTAATTAATCTTTATTCGAATTTACGCGCGCCGAGCTTGTTTTATGCAAGATAGATACTTGCGGTGTGAGATAATACCGGATTCCAATTTTCTTGTGCTAATGGGTTATTTCATGGAATTTTATTACATTTCTCTAGTTTTTATGCATAATTTTGGTTTAAATTGGTATTATTCATGATATTACACATTTTCTGAAAAAGTAGCTGTGTGCATTTTCCTTCTTTCGTCGATCAAGTTAAAAATATGCCCTTCGGATGGAAAATCGATTCGAATGATTAATTTAATTCACGTAAATTTTATTAAGTACTTCAAGGGCATTCAACGTTAATTTTATCTAAAAATAAAGAGTTACGCGTGAATAATGACTCTATTTTGTCTATGTGTTATATAGTCGTGTCAAATCTACATTTAGAGAGCTTAATCACGTAAATTTTCACGTACAAGTCACTTATGCTGCCAAGGCAAATAATTGAGGACGTTTCGGCGTTTTTTAATGTGTCACCTTTTGGCTTATTTACAAGTGTATTTGAATGAAATATAACTAACTAAATGTCGTGTCTGATGAACCTATACAATCTCCATGAATTAAACAGAGAAACTATTTATCGATTAAATTTTGTAATTTTTTTACCTACAGCTATTTTGTTTTAACTGGCATTTTATATCACTCAATTAGGTAATAGAGCTTTCTTATTCATACAACCTTTTTCAAGAGATCCTTTAAAGCTCTGATGCAGAAATGGAAAAATACAGATAAAAAAATAAAAAAACTCATTCAGTTTATGTGGGGCAGTGGACTACATTCTTCGCCAAGAGGTATACAATAAACCAATTAGTACCAAAAACGCTCTCACCAAATAATGCTATTATATCATACGATCCTTGAGGAGAGATTGCTTAAATTCTAGGGACTGGCAAAACATGTATAGGTGCATTACTTGAGCGAAAAATTCCCATTCCCATTTCCGTTTTTGTTTGTCTCGTTATCATTTACGCGCGAGTGATTATACGCGCTATACTGGCGCACACCAGAGACTGGGGAGTAAGGAGTTGGGAAAAGAGTGCTAGAAGGCTGACATATCGACATTTCAATGGCTGAGTTGGAGTAATCGATTCGTCGATAAATTCAGCGTGGAGACATACGCAAGCGCGTAGGCCTCCCCTCCGCCCCCAACGTCTCCCCCTGCTGGTTCGCTGCCGTGCCTGCCTCCACGGCCCCTCCATACACACACACCAGCTACTCCTCCACACAAACCCTGCCCCCTTGCCTCCCCTACTACGGCTAATGGCGGGTCGGGGACCGGTGAGGATTTTGACTGCAAACGGGTTAGGGTTTCCGAACCATGTTTCGTCGTAAATATGTGTGCGTCGCGGGATTGACATTTATGCGAACAAAGCTTCATCACAACGGAATTTGTGATCACCAGTATTTTCAATCGGTAATGAAAATGTGTAGAATGTTAGGGAAACGAGGGAGGGGAAGGAAAAGAATAGGATTTTTTGATACATTGAAAGGGAGTAGGACTTACAGTGAATTGAAGAATGTAGCACTGAAAGGAAAGAGAGGCTCCCAGATCACTTCTTTAGTACTCCATGGAAACCTATCTTAATCGGCAGAATACTGTAATAATAATAAAATGAAAATGTTTCTAATGGTTGACTCGTACTGTAGTCTGCACTACTCTCATTGTTGATATGTATTCTGTGTTTTTCTGTATTTGAAAATAATTTAGTGCTCCTTAAGTCCTTGTATTTTTCAGTAAAAATGGCCCGAGTAAAGTAAGGCACTATGAAGCACACTAGCGCAGCAGAAAATTGTAAGGAAAAATGAATCAGAAAGTAACCGCAAAATTACAAAACACGTTCAGCAACACAAACGACCGTGGTGAGGGTGAAACAATGACCTTAATTCTTAACTAATATAATTTCATTCTTGTATGTTAAGTTCATATTTTCTCTCTAGAAGTCCACCTACTACAAATTTTTAAAATGATTTCTCCTTTCAAGACTTCATTTTTGTTATTATTTTACTTTGAACGAACCCATAAAATTTTATTTGTACACACAAAGTACGTATCTGATAGTATAATGAAATAAACTCATGCCGCATCATTATATTTGGTTGCCACATTGGTGTGCGGATAGATCTGAACTTGTAAAGATCTACGTGCGCAGTGCGTGGCCTACGTATGTGTTGGGTGGAAGTGGGGGTGAGCAATTTTGTGCGTGAGCCTGATGGCGAGAATGAGGGGTTGGTTGGAGGAATGGATTGGTGGAGGACGAAGGGCTGCGCCTGGACTGTGGCTTACTTCTTTTTTTTCTCCGCTCCCCCTGGGCGTGTGCTCGGTTTTCTGTCGGTAAGGGGTTGGGAGTTTGGCTCGGAGGCGTGGTTTTAGTCAGCCAGGATGGTTGGGCGATATAGAGAGAAGGGATTGTATGCCAAAGGAAGAAATAAACATGGCTGATACCATAATGACGAAAGGTGTTTCATATGGTGGTTTTCCAAGGTAAAAGTTTTCGCTTCGTCCTCCTTGTCAAGTAGTGGAATTTGATTTCTTATTATGCCACTGTACATGTGTAATCTCATCGTAATTGTAGAATTTTCGAGCATATGTATAGCAGGGACTCAGCAACAAAAATAGTTTCATCTTGAGGGTTTGCTGATTTTGCTAGACTGACATGTTTTGTGAGCATCTAGCAGCAAAGGAACAAACAACAAAGTTATCTTGATTTTTTTCTCCAAATACCATACGGTCCGGAATTTTTCTGAGATTTGAGGGAAACAGGCAAACATTCACCTATACCACCATGTGATTGGTTGATTGTAGTTACGAGATGAAGTGAAGTGTCCGCTGTATTGTCTTTACCATGATATCTCAGTGCCCTTTGCCGTGCCTATGATGCTGGTCATATGGTGCGGTTGTTAGTGATGTATTGCAATATTAGAATTGGTGTAGAAGGAACGCTTATACGACACGTTCGGGGCTAGAGATGCTCACTACCCGATGCGAGCTGAACGTACCTTTTTCAGCGCTTGGTTTTAATGTGAGATTGATATGGTATAGTTTATTCTTCCTTCCAAAATCCTCGCATAGACCCGTTACAGAGAGAGAAGAGAAAAAAATGCCCCTGAAAAAAATAAAGCCGACCAAACATTTTTTTTCCGATCGTATCTCTTCCGATGGATGTTTTTATTTCATGAATGACACTTTTCCGAGTTATGCTTCCCGGATCGATTCACCCTCCCCCACTCCCTTCGTCCCTCCCGTTCGTTAAAAGTTTATTTCTGTCGGTATGAATGTGATCCAAATCAAGATTGATATGAATCTCTCTCTCTCCCTCCCTTATTTTTCCGCCGTTTGCCTCATCCTCCGACCGTAACAGCACTATATCGGCTCGGAGGCGCCGTGTAGCGGAAAATACTTCCGCATCTCCTATCGCGGATATAATATTTTCCGATTAAGACAAATATCAATCATCATTAAGGCCGCGTTTGCTCATTGCTCTCCGAAGTATCGGAGATCTCGAACTCGATAAGGTCGGCATCTCGGTGAAATACCACTTCAGCATCACTGGGTTCGCGAGGTGTCTCTCAGCGTTACACCTCTTTCTGCGTGGTTGCCGTTTGGATTTTTTTTACGATTTAAATGAAGTGGCTATCTTGGGTGATCATCGAGGAAGGAAATAAAAATTTGGCATTGTACAATTTTTTTTACTTCTCTCCCTCTTTCAATGGTTATCGCCAATAATTGTGAAAATATAATGGTATTATACCAATTATAATCACAAAATAGGAGGCGCTCTTAACAAAAATTTGCAAAAATAACCCCGTCAAAGGTGATAGTAACTCTTCCGATTCGTTTGGTGGAATCTCCTAATTTTCATAAACACTCTTGTGAAGAAAAAGTGTGCTAAAGCTTTTTATTGCGTAATGTCTCTAACATTAATGAGCCTAAAAGAGCTATCTTGACGTTCATTTTTTGTTAAGAAGATTCTCTTTAATGTGATAGTAGGGAATACATTATTAAAATCTCGTGTAGTACTTTTAATTTTGTATTCTGCTGTAATCGAGATCCTAAAATAAATTATTCCATGAAGTTAATATCATAAAACTGATTTTCAAAACATAATTTTTACGGGTACTAAATAACAGAAAGCGAAACTTTAGATAGTGCATCTGTGCACATTTATTGTTACTGATTGCTAGTATGTTTCGAACTCTTGATTTCGTACTATTTGTCTCAGCTTATGGCATTGTTACAAAATATTATTTTAAATACCTCTTTGAGTAAACTTTTATTTAATTTATACTCTTCGAGTTGCTTAGCAGGTTATGCAAAGAAATATAAAGTGGAATCTTACGAATTTTAGAGTTATAGCAAGCCCTAGAGAAAAATAAGATGCTGGGGAATCCCCTCTATAGTCACTGTGACCAGCATTCGCCTACTGTCTTGTTCGCAAACGCTGTTCCTCTTTGAAATTGTTTTGCGGGGTGACTGTGATAGGTGACCAGGTGGCGAAGAAATTTCTCATGTGCTGGCGAGACGAAGAATAACAGGCGGAACCGAGAAAAATAAGTCAGGACTCAGAAGAGCAAGGGAAAGAGGAGGAAAGTAATCGATAGCTTCCATCGATATACACCTTGAGGATGGACGGTTTGAATAACTACGATACTCGCGGATGATCCCTGGGATTATTGCGTCAGTCTTAAGGTGTAAAACTAAGGTAGAAATCGCACATCCTCAAGTGTGTAGTTGTTTATTTTTTACGACTGTTGTATTCTTAGTTGTCGTTTGTTAGCTTGAGTAAGTTCCTAAATTTGTCAAATATTCACATTGCCTAATCGTATTTTCGCGCATTTGGTTGATTTGACATGGCATTATTTGGGATTAAACTATGAATTTTAGCTTTTTATTATTATAAAGAGGCAAATATCTCTGTTATTTTCACTTTTATACTATTATGGTGCGGAACCTTTTATTCATAATTTATCGAGCACTATCCAAACAATAGTGTATTTGAGTCTCGAACGAGAATTCTCTGAATATAAACACAGCCTTTTTGAAAGCGTACTTTTTTTAACAAATATTGAATGAATACTCACGAATGAATACTCTTTTGGTCAACTAGTATGTTTATTTTGATTGACTAGGTATTATCGTCTCTCTAACCTATCGTGAGTAAGGAAAGAATTGTTCTGTAGATACTTCTTATTTGGTAGATCCTTACCTACAGTAGCTGGAGGTATAATTAAGTTTGGATGAATAGGTAATGAGTGAAGGAATAATTCGATTATTTATCACATAGCTGGTATTTTTCTGTTTTTGACATCTGCTTGGGTGCTCACCAGGCATTGGAAATTGGTCCTGGATAATAAACTTTAAAAATAATATCCGTTAACCTTCAAGTGGTTTGGATTAGCCAAGTATCCATTCACAGTGAATCACAATAGTGTGGAGGCCGAAATACACTAGATTTATCATGCGAATTTGCGTCACAAAATGAGGAAACTCTTTTTTTTTTACTGGAATAATACTTATCTGTATTGGGATGAAAACAAAAGGGTTGCAAAAAGGACATCGTACACTGGGTATGTTTTTAGAATCGGGTTTCACGCCAAAAAAAGGAGGCCTCAGAGGATGAATCTGTCAGGTAATTATTTCTGAGTAAACGAAATAAGGGAAAAAAATGGTACAGCGAAATATAAAGGGTTAAAATAAAATCCACGCCGTTCTCCGGAGCCCCGTATCGCCGCCAACAGAGCGGTTGCTAGGGCCAAGGAAAGGGATTGGATCCCATCGGCGTATCTGGTTGAAGGTTGAAAAATAGCCACGAGCTAATTAAATCATCCTATTTCCTGCACGTCCGTGTTCCAATGAGCGAGCGGATGGATTCCCTGTGACCAGGAGTCGCTGGAAGAGGAGCGGGTGGTTGAGTGGCTGTTGGATGCTGAAGGCCCACTCCTTTTTTTCCAATTTTCCCGTGTCAAAGCTGCCTATTTTAGCTTAAAATTTCTTAAGAGTGGAGATTCTGTTTCCACACTAATACATGTTTATATTTACGGGCTAGCTATCATTGCATTTGATAGCATTGCGAAGTTTGAAATGCATGACGTTTTAAAGTAATTTGCATTACTTACTACGGAATCGAAAGAGTGACAGACATGCAACTCATTGAGGTGTAGCAAATTCCAAAGCTAAATATTGCAAGGGATTCTTCACATTGAGGCTCTTTGACGAATAGGTTCATGGAAAAGTTAGAATAGGATTTTTTTAACAAATTAGTCTTTGCAGCCATGCTAGCTTCCTAATAAATGACTCTTAAACAGTGCGTTTTAGTTTCCTTAAGTATTCCGAGAAAATCTTTTAAAAATCGGCGTCAAATAGGAAATAGTTATTTTAGTAAAATCTTTTTTGTCGTTAAACCATTGTACCGAAAAGATAGTTCTTGTTTAATATATTCCGTACGCGAGAGTGCCAATAGTATCTCATATTTTTATTTCATCTTTCTTTTACGCGTGAGTTTGGCTTTGTATCTTCATTCCTGAATGTATTCTTTATTTCCTCCATGGGCCTTGTACCCTACGCTTTCTTTTTTTTTAATCTCTTTCCTCCGAGCCACCATGTTGCCGGACGTCGCGTAGCTATAGCAGAATAAAATCCGGAATTTACGATTTTGCCATTCCGGTTGCAAGATGTAACACGCATCCGCGTGTGGAGAAGTTCCCGTTATACGCGCGTGCTTATTCGTTTTTTTCCCTCTGTGGTTGTCGTTGCTTCCCGAGTCAAAAAAAGTTTGGCTCGTATTCCATTCTTCACTCGTTTGGGGTGAAGGTGTTCGCGTTGGGCTCAAGACTAATGCTTCCGACGGACCTCATTCAAAACTTCTGGGGACATTTAATATTGGCTCCGTCCACTGTCTTGGCCTAGTCTTTCCGCTCACCTGTTTACGCGCTCACTTCCTCGTCATAATGCTGGAAGATACGATAAAGAAGTCACTAGATTCTAAAAGTTTCGTGAGTGAGGAGCAATGAACTGAAAGTATCGCCGCTTAAAGCGGAAGTGGTTTGGTCGTTAAGGATGTTTATAACGGGCTGAAAGCCGTTCTAATCCCAAGATAATCGGGTTAATCTCGTTCGTTTTTAATCTCCGATTTTTGAATGCATGTATGCTTCTCCTATTTTAAGTCCTCAGACGCTCATGCTTAATGAAAATATTCTTACTGACATATACCATCGATCTACAGCAAATGGAATTGATACATACAAGTACATTTGATCGTAAAATTGAGAGTGGAATATCTGTAAATCTTAATTGGTCAGAACTTATTGCTGTCGCTAAATTTTTCCTGAAAAAAATCTAAAGGGGTCAATTGGTTTTGCGTGATCTATAATATTATAATTTTAGTTACGTCGAGAAAGCTGAGCACAGCACTAATACCCTTCTGCCTCTTTGTCCATTAATAAGCCTTTATGCGTATAGGCCTTATATAATATGGATTGAAGATAACAATTATTTTATTGGAAAATAATTGATCCTACGGTGACGCGCCCACTGTTGGTTTGTGAATGTAAATGCATGCAAGGTTAAAACATTTCCTGAGAGGAGGATGCACTTTTACAATTCCTCTTTTACCATTAATATGTAAGGGTATTGCAGTTTGTCCAATTTAAGAAAGATTGATGAGAGATACGTCAACATATTAATGGGGAATTATTATTAATACACATTGCTGCAAGTAGACTATTGCCTGATGGCAGCATTAGATGAATACACATGAATAACAAATTTACCTATCTAATACAAAGCTTAGAAACAGAAAAGACACCAATTTAAAAAAATAATACATTAATTCTAATCTCATACTACTAAGAATTTAACATTGTCCCAATAAACCAATATCAAACAATCCATTAAACACATAAATTCTAATATAATACAACTAAAAAATGAACATTGGCCCAATTTCACACTTTCCCTTTTAAACCACTATGTAATTAACCAATAAGTGATGAGCACTTCTTCCTAAAAATTTTCGCAAATTGACGACAGTTGAGGTGTTTGATGTTGCTCGCTTGAAGATCATCGCTCGTTGTCGAAGATCGAGCATCTCCACACGCAAGATAATCCCGCAAGTTCCGTTTTCGGCGAAAGTATTCGGCCTGTTCCTGCCGGCCCGCGTCCCAATTTGAAAGATATTAATTCCTTCTAATCTGGCGGAAAATAAGTGCGGGTAAACCGTGCCAGCGGAGGAGTAGGGAGGGGATAAAGGATTATTTAAAAAAGAGCCGCGTGTGTGAATCGTCTTCCTGGCTCTCGACACTCAAGCTGAAATTTCATTTTCGTCCCGTTTTGAAATTAGCAGCCATCTGTTTTATGAAGAGAGGTGGGAGTGAGTCTTTTCCCAAGAGAAAAGGCTTAGCGAGCACGTGCCACCTTTAAAACCAGCCATCTTTATCCTCTCAAAGATATCGTGGAGCGATGAAAAAAAATTAGACGTGTCTCCGAAGAATCTGCCATAAAACCCTTACGTTGCGGTGGCTATAAGTTGATTAAGTATTTCATCAACGGCGTGATGGAGAGGGTTTGGGGAAATTAGGCGTTTTATGCATCATCATTATTTTTTAATCCTCGTAACTCTGGCTTATTTATTTTAATGATCACTTCCTTTCATCTCAGTTAAGTGTCCTACGCTAGCACCCGGGTCTTGTGATGTCCCTCCCACCCCTTCACCATCCCTCAGCCTCCTTTGAGACTTCCACCCACGTCCGTGACCCGAAAATTCGGTGTTGAAGCATTCAAGATTCTTGGAGCGACGCTGTCCGTGTGGAGTTGAGGAAGGAAGACTTTGAGCGGGAAAGTGGGCGGTCTCAGGACACCAAAGGAAGCAATAAAATACTTTCTCGACTCGGTAACAAGACATTCGAACTGATGCATCTCACCACGTGTTTTTCTCTCGAGGGAAGTGAACTTATGCATGTGGAGTATGAATATTCTATCGACGAAGCGAATCACATTTTGTAAAACCATCGAAACTATACTGATTTTTCTTCTAATGTTCAATCAAACCTCTCTTAAGGCCTGTTTACACGGTACATTTACACGTACGAGTTAATGTACGTTTGCGTGAATGATTTTTGTGGACCGGAACGGAACATGTATCTACGAATGAATGAACCACATTAGAACAGGTTCTATTTTCTGTGCATGCATTCGCACAAGTTGGGTGGTTACACGGTGCACTTTGGTGTTCACTCTCGCGTTCATACATTTACGCATTAACCCGTGCGTGTTAATGTACCGTGTAAACAGGCCTTTAGAAACTGGACTGTTCGTGGATTTTGAAAAAGTATTCATAAATCCTAGACAATCCCGAGACGTAGTAGGTAAAAGAAAATTATCATCAAATTTAGTCAACAATCGGGGGATAAGTTTGACGAAGCTCTTAATTCAACTGCCCTATCATCTAACATTTTATTTTCACGTATATTTGTTTAAAAGCATTAATGGCTTATGCTAAACAACTGCCTTATTATACCTTTCCTCCCGTCGTTAAGGGTTTTGTAGATTGAAATTAGAAACTTGGGAAGAAACCCAGTTGGATTCTGCAAGGAACGTTATTTTTGTAGTAGTTAAAAATTAAATAGGATAATTTACCGTCGAGATAATATGCTGGACTCCATTGCACACACAGGGAAAGAATCGAAAGTCAAATAACTCAATTTTATCAATGTTTCATGCCAATGTTTCATGAAATATTATTCTTTTAAGCATTTCCTTTTCCAAAGTACTGTATGGATCGTCACTGTGGCGTCAACACCTTGTTCGGTTAATCCTGTATGACCAGTCACTTGAGGTTATCTCTGTGGTTATGTGTTAGTCCTTATGTTTCAATGTTCATTCACATTTTTCGGTAATTCAATCTAATTTAATTCTTTTAAATGGCTGCTGAAAATAAATACTGGAATACTTAATCCTTAGCTAAGTTTGATGTGAAATTCGCCCAGGAAGAAGATTGCTTGTTGGTGCAACTGGTAGAATACCTAACCGGGAGATCTGGCTTCGAATCTTGGTTATGCCAGATGATTTTCTCATGACAAATTCCATCCTTGGTATATATGTAGTTCCATTTGTTTGAAGAATAGTTTTCCTTAAAATCCCACGTGCGTAACTTCATGGATATGATTTGTTGGATCAAGTACTAAGTAGTGTATCGGTATTTCCGCAGTCGGTACTTGCGTTTCTTCCCCTGCATTTTGGCACGCCGAGTATGCTGGGATGGTGAATGTTGGGGTGCTTAGTAGGAGAGATAGCGGGGTGGCGTAGGTGTAAAAGAAAATTCTTATCCTCGTGTCTCACGCACTCTTGTGCCGTGCTCCGGCAGCTTCTCAACCCCCCTTCCCCACCACAACTTCGCCTCCCCTACCGTCTCCCCACCCCTAGCACGCTTGTTGCCTCCAGGAAACCCCTCCCCCCACATTTTTTGACATCGTCCCGCCCCTCCCACACTCTCCTTTAACCCTTTGCGTCGTGAAAAAGGATGTTTATCTCCTCCGCGCTCCCTTTTCACGGGCTCTGGAATTTTGTAAGCGCACCGCGCCTCCGAGATATGCTCTAGACGCGCCTCTCCGCCACCTCCCCCCCTCCGCGCCTCTCTCCCTCTGCCACTATCTATCTAGGAGAGGGTTAAAGGGAATATCCCGTCGACTTGCACGCTCGGTTGAAGGCGAAACTTCGGTACGAAGCGAAACTGGAAGTTGTCGAGCGTACGTTTCCCCATAACTGTGTACCTAACCGGGAGAAAGCATTCTCCTGCATAGGTTTACATTGCGTTCTTTCGAGAAACCATCGCATTTACATGTCGTGCAGAATCTGAGGAATTTTAATGATATGCTTTAAGCATCAATATACTAACCTGCCGGCTGGGTGTAGGCACTTATGCTCATGAATGTATTTCCCCTGATATGGTCACCATGAAAATACTTTGAGCTCGAGAAATAGGGAAGGTTAAGTGGTGTTGTTGCTATTCCACATGTTTGTGTTATTAATTAAAGAGCTTAGCCTGATTATAAACCTTTCTGTGTTGTATACGCGTGTTATGAAGTTGAAGATTGGTTGCAGTACTCATTCTTGAAGTAGGAAATCAACATAGCCTCGTTCAGCAACTGATGATTGTGAGCATACGTTTGTCGCTACAACAACATATAGGCTCAGGGATATTTCCTTTAAAGTTTTAGTGCCCTGTGGGCCGTTTCGGGCATCTCTTACACAAGCGAATAGAAATTATGAGATGCATACAATTTAATACTGTGAATTTTCAGTGGGAAGTGAGGCAGTCGGTGAAGTCTCACATCTCAAAATGACATGGTTTAGTAAATTCTTCGGCTTTAAAAATTGTTTCATCAAATTATGTTCTGAGTAATTTATAAAAATCGAGCTAACCGAAATAATGAGAAAATTATCCAGTGATGTATGCCATGACAAGTCAAATATGTATTTTCATGCATACTTACCAACCTGGAATATTTTGACATGGATAATTACCACGCATAAAATAACTAACCATTCCTCAATGTAGGAAATAAAGCAATATACACTTTTTCATGTCATACAATAAACTGATATACATAATTAGAAAGCAGGAAAATATACTTTTTGTATGAATCTTATAACAGGCAGGCTCTCATTAGATTTTGTATCTTGGAAGTAAAAATAAATATGAATGTTACCGTCCTTGACTTGTCTTTAAGAGCATAGTTCGTATTGTAGATACCGTGATGATTATTCCAGAATATTAATTAGTCAACCTATTGTGTTTCAGATGATCATGCAGACAGCTGTTCCCGATTCGGTAATGTGCCAATTTTTTCTCTGAAATACTTGTCTTGAGATCGCGCTTCTTGTAAAATCGGTGTTTTTCTAAGTATCTTATAATAAAATTATCTTTTTTTTTCTACCTTTTCCATCAGAATGATAAATACGAAAGCACATGCCTTCCTTGAGGATGATACTTACGTACTTCTTTTAGATTTTTTCATTTTCTTACGTCGAATTCTTTCTCTGTCGTAGTGTTGCTTAATTATCTTTCCAGTATTTTCTTAACTCATTTGTTGTCTGTAAATGTCTTTATTTTCACTTCTCTTAGCGCCGGTTGAGATTTGCAAGTGGTAGTTTGTGTACTCATGTTTTGGTTAGGAACAGTATTCATACTGGTAATTCAAAAAAAGGATATCAGACTTATTTCTACGTTCTTTATGATGGAAATTCATGGAAAGCAGCTTTCGATCAAATGTTTTTATAGGCAGTATTAGTATGCAATCAATCAGGCTCATCTCGAATGCATAAACAGTTGTGTTGTTTACACTTGAATTGGAATTTGCCTGGGGTCTCATTAATTCGTTCGCATGGGGTTGGAAAAAAATGTTAAATGTGTAGCTACGTGTGCATCCATCATTATATTCAAATGTATTACCGATGCGTCCAAAGTGTCAATACTTCCCACTTGCCAGCGAGTTCTTCGCGCCCAGTGGCATTAAAACAAGATCAGAATCGCGTATTGATGAGTGCAAAAAAATTGCGAGTCGTCATATTTGTTGAATATTTTTTTTTTCTCTGGTAGATATGATCAAATTTTGTGGACAGCGAGAGAGAGGGAGAGAGGAAAAATCGGAAAACAAGCATCTCCCAATATCTCCCTCGCCCCGAAAATTATGTACAAAATCGGCGGAACCCGAGTTTTTTATTTCAAGTGCATGCAAGCTCCTCGTGGGAACAAATGACTGTGACGGTTATTCTCGGATGATGGATCGAAAAACAAAAACAAGTCGTTTCCGGAGGGCGAAGTGGTGCGGTCTGGTTAGGAATGGGTCGGAAAGTGAGTGTGTGGTGTGGGGGTTCGATGAAAAAAATACGAGTGAAGTCTCGTATCAGATTCAATACAACTCGCTTACAAAACGTTAAGCTAATTCCGATGCCGCTTTGTTTCCACCTCCCACCCACTTCAACAGCTAACTTTTTTGTTTTACGCCCGCCCAATTCGATCCGATTCACCGCTCGGGAAAGCCTTCTGCCCCATTTGACCCGCGTGCTCAATACCTTCATAAAGGACTCTCAGCCTTGAAGCCATCACGTGGATATATCTTCTCCGTCCCGCTAATTCCGTAGCGTCCTGCCACTTTCTTAGTCACAGCGCCTCCGCTTTTGCACTAGGCCGAAGTTCTGAAGGTCTAAATCATATTCTCTTTCGGTTATCTTGTTCATTTTTCGCTTCCCTTTTGAATGGCGGGTGGGTGTTTGTTCGGGGAAGGGGTGTGCTACATTGTGTGTGTACCGAGTATAGCTTCCCTCCTCCTAAAATTTTCTCCTAACCTTCCTCCGTGGAACGCCAATGAAAATCGTTGCCGGAAAAGGGTGAAGGGAAGCTTTGAGCCGAGTTTATCGATTGATGTCGCTTAGCAACGGGGGTACCACCCCCACCTTCCCCCCTCCTCACTCCCCGCCCCCTCCCCCCGTTTCACCCCGCCCAGCCAACCCTTCCAACTCCAACCCCACCCCTTGCGTAGCATTCCTCTGCTTCCTCCCCCGGATTAGCCAGAAAACCGTGTAACCAGCACGGAGCGAAAGGAGGAGATACACACAGGGTTCTGCCATTGCTGTAAGCGGAACTGCTAGCGGGATATGTATTCGTATTATTTCCATCAGTCCCCCGTTTTTCCCAACAACTCCCCCACCTTCTCTCGCTTCTAGCCGCCATTGCCTCCGTCCCTGCACGAAAAAAATCCACCAATCAGTTTTCTCTCCCCCCCCCCTTTGCCCTTCCCCCGCAACGCCCCCTCCCGACCAATTCTCGAATTTTATTCGCTTTTCGCATCCGGAGGAAATATCCGACGGAAGAAGTTTTCTTTTTTTATGCGATCCAAGATTTCTGCTTACGCCTTCTTCCTGCTCAAAGTGTGCACGGCTTTTTTTATTCTCTCAATATCTCAGTTTTGTTATTACGAGATTTTCCGCCTCGAATTTGACAGCTTATCATGAAGCGGACCCTTATTGGGGATATTTGAGGGGCTTAAAAAGTTTAATTTTATAATATCAACTGCGGCTAATTTAAAGAATCCATCCCAAGTATCGCTAAAAGAAGTTTCCAAATCTGTGTCTCATTCTATGAAAGTGGTTATTATCACGGCCTGGCATAAATTGTGTGCGATGGATGTATAAAAGTTAGCATGTGTTTTGAGTATCCCTATCACTCTTATTCCAATCTTTTGAAGGTTATCCAACGAATAGGTATTTGACTCCAAATTTCGTGGTCAGTTGTTTTGCTGACTCTTGGCGGATGTTTTTATCATGTTAATAAGATTTTACGTCACATTTGAATAACGTCTGATGTAGTTTCTATGGCGAAATAATAATTTAAATGTCATCATCTTCAATACTCTTTACTCCTTGAAATGAACTCTAGTTTTGTGGGCAAAACAAGGCACTTACGGATCTCGCGTGCTTACAATGTAATCTGCCTGGCTAAAGGGAGATGTGTTTATCCATTTAGAGGGTAAGCAAGCACTATTTTCTTGAATTATCCTTCGTTTTGTCAGAGAACGACGTTGAAATAGACGGCACAAGTTTCACTCTAATCTCCGTCTCCTCTCAAACTCCAATTCCCCCCCCCCCCTCCGACCCATCACGGATACGGTATTTTCCATACAGTCCGCAACATCGGAGGTCCTCTCTTAAAGAGCTCCTCCGGGGCATCTCCGGGAAAAACATTCCAAACGCTCGAACCCTCTGCTTTCCCCCCACCCGAAGCAATTACCCCATGGTTCACGAGGCCTCGCCTCACATTCGCTCACGGGCAGCGTTCGGCTTTCGTCCGTGCACCTCGTAGAAATTCCTCCTCGGTCCATACCTGAGAGAGGACCCTGGGTGGCCTCGGGGACCTCTAGGGGTCCGACCCGACCCTTCCTCATGTTGCATACAAATGGTTCATTTTACCCTATCGGGAATCTATGGCTCAGAAGTAACCTACAGAATTTGCTCCGCACCTCAGACTACAGTACCGATAGAGTTGTATTCGCCCTTATTTTTTTTAAGGATACACTAATTGCAAGGGCTTAAGTATGCGGTGTCAAGTATGCATGAGGTACTATTTGAACCCCGGGCTTAGATCGAATGCTAACATGCCTAATTTTGGTTATATATTGCTTGCATGTGCGCCAGTCTTTATGAGGGTCTAAAATTGTCCATTTAATACAAGATTAAGTCTTCTGATGGCGCTGTATTCTCAAGTCTAAAACTCTTGGAAATAATACGCCTGTCCAACATATTTTACCCTGGTGACTAAGCATTTTTTGGGCTTTGGCATTCTTCCTCATGTTGTGTAAATATTACGTTATCCCAGTGGAAAGGAAGTTTCATACCCGTCCGACCAAATTAACTCTCTACCTCAGTCAATACTTGATGGGTAGAGATAGGCATAAGGTGGAATAATCCTGCATTATTATGAATCAAATCATAGAACGGATTAAGATTCTCAAGTATTTTGCTCTACGGTAGATCGGCGTTACGTTAGTACGCATAGACGAATTGGGATCCTGATTTGATTCTTTTTTTTTGTGGAATTACACGTTTGATTTTGAGAATATATACCACTGGGAAGCTGAGGGTTGTCAAAGTTTCTTAGGGAATGAACACAGTACAGTCATGTTTTAGATGGCGTTCCAATGCGGTTTAAATACATTCTCGTGCCTTTAATATCATACTTGGCAGGAAATATGCTGTATTAAACGGATTATTTTTACGCTATATGGTTTACATATGTGCATTAAGATACCTTTTTCGTGATCTTCCATATCTAGCTGATAATTAATGCCGCTACTTCTTTTTCGAATAAAAATACTCACAAGCTTGACGCAAAAATAGTTTTCAACGTATCTCAGTCTCAATTTTTGTGCTCAATGTGATTAACCAAAAAATTAATTTCTTTCTCATGCTTTGTGCTTTCAAAAGTTACGAAAGCATGCTCTACGAACCGAAAACCTTACGATCGCGGCGTGAAAACTCCGCCTGCTCATTTCCTGAAAACTCAATGGATTACGCGGGCTAAATCCTTGGCTTGTCCAAAGAGTTTCGGAATAGATATCCTGGCCGCGTATTTTGCAACCGTTGAACCGTAGACTAGACGCCATTTCTCGTCTGCGGAGGGCGCGGGTATTTTAAAATATTGGGGCAAAGGGGGTTGGAAGATGTTGGTAGGGAAAGAGAGAAGAAAACAGAGAGAGATGGAGAAATATGAGGCAGTAAAGTTGGGTCTTACCTCGAAAGTTATTCCTCACCGCCACGCCCCTTCGGCTTAAATATATCCCATCCCTCGCTTTGATGCACCTTTTTGATAAAATCTATGGCGACATAAAACTCGACGGGGCGATTTAAGTGCATCGCTGGACGAGGGAGCGCCGGGGAAGTCGCAACAAGAAAAAAAAGAAGAATGTGTCCCGCTTTTGATTGCTTTGCGCGGAGACACTTTCGCATGCTCGTGCATGTATTTAAATATATGCGGGAGAGTACAGAGTACGCGCGAGGAAAGTGTACCCAAGACATACTCTCCATCCGCACATGCCTCGACTGGTCTCCTTTTCTCTGTCCGTGGCATAACTCGTGTGGCCGTTGGCTTATTCTCCAACCCACGCCACCAATCTACTTTCTTTATTGCCTGCTTCTTCCTTCTTCGTATTAACCTCAGTCTAAACCCCTGCAACACTTTTTCCCTGAGCCACCTCTTAGCGACCGGGTCAATGGCATCGCATTCTGACGTTCCTTTTGAGTTTGGTGAGTTGAAGGCAGTGTTTAGGACTTCTGGGATTCAGTGGAGATATTTTCTAATGCAATTATTCGCAATAAAAATGGCTAATAAATTGATATTGATACAGATTTACTACCAACTATTTCGTCGTAGTTCGCTCTCTAAATGCATCCTTATATCGCTATTTTATTGAGGAATCTCTACTATTCGTAGTTTTCAATCCCGTGGTGTAATTTTTACTACGAAGTACTATAATTTTTATTTTAGCAAGGGAGTATGGCGGCGTAGGTATTGGTAAACGGCTTAGCTTCTATTCGAAGGATTCACGCTTCGAATTCGAGTGAGGACTTGGGGCACCTCAAATGAATTCCTCGAAGTGCAATCGCAATCTCTCTCGTGTAGCATGCGTAACGTAGTAATGGGGATTGTAATAGAGGAAAACCATATCATTAACGTTAAAATTTGAAGTATGTATAAATTTTCACAACAGTCAGGTCCAAGTTTGTAATTATTTTATTTTTTCTTTTTTTATCTGAATTAATTTTAGGAAATAGAGATCTTATATATTGGAAACGGTATCTTTATGGTCAAAAATTTATTTATATCAGAAATAGGTAGTAACTTCCAACTTAAGGTCCATTTTTTATGATTTTCGTTGCATTTTCGAGTTTCTAAATTTTTTCTACAAGGTTCTGCGATGTTTTTCGAAGCTCCTTTTTTAACCATAGTCCTTTCGCGTTAGTATGAGACTCCGATATGACTATCCGTCCTCGATGTTTATTTTTTTCTCCCCATCTCCCGGGTGTCACCGGCAGCCGCTTTTATTTCCCCACCCAGAACCCGTGAGATTTATCATTCACCGTCGAAAAACGCAAAGAATTTTAATTGAATCGGATCCACAGCGCACGTTGGTCAAAATAATGGGAGATCTCTTGCATATAAGATATATAACTGAATTCCTTTTTTTCTCTCGTTTATGACGAGTGTATGTAGGTATCCATCCGGTCGGCCGGAGCATAAAGTTTTCAAATGCGGATTATAAATCTCAAATTATTTCCACCTCCCCCTTGTCCCGAAGAGTTCCAACCAATCAGTCCTCCGCCTTCCTCCGCGTCGCAGTCTCGGCTTGATGTCCGGAACCTCTTGGCAGGTTTTAACGAGAGCGATCAGACGTGAGGTTCTCCGCTGGAAATCTCTGTCCGGACTCGGGGAGTTTTTTCCTCAATTTGCATACGCGAGGCGTAGAGTTGTGGCGAGGTTTGCCAAGAATGGACAGGAGAAGGAGGAGGAGAGGAGAGAGAAATAAATACGTAGGAGACAAGATGAAGCAAAGGATGAGGACGAGATTGAAGTGAGGGAAGAGGCGAGACGAAATAACAAGCGGGAACGAAGTTGAAGGAGGGAAAAATAAGGATGGAAGTCTGTTCTCTCTCTCTCTCTCCTTTCAGTTATTAGAACCGGTCACCAATTATTCCCGGCTTCCCGTATTCTTTTTTTTTCTTCGTTCCTTTTTTACCGTTCCTTGTATCTCTCTGACTGATCTCTCTGCTCAGCAGTAGAGGATCCCTCTCACAATTTGAGGCACAGTAGGGCGAGGAGGTTTGGGGAAGGCGGTAGGAGGAATCTTCTCCCCCCGCTAAGGGGCGGCCTGCCTCGGGAACTCCATCTCGTCCGATCGTCATTAAGGGCCCGTGGAATCGAGAGAGAAAGAAAGAGGTAGGGACGGGCAATGCCATAACTTTTGTGACATCCCAGCTCAAGATCTCCTTTTTTTCTCCTCCTCCTTATATAAACGAGTGTCGCAGGCTAGGAAGTCGAAAATAAACATTTTCCATTTTTTATCCCTTCCGAGAGAGAGGGATTTTTTCCGGAGATAAGGGTTTTCGATGCGTGGTGCTTTCTCGTTAGCGTGGAAAAATATATGTGATTCGACCGGCTGGATGCTTCTCTCCGCAGGGCTTCATGGGGAAGTTTTCGGTATAATGAGTATGCATAAGGGCCGTGCATTTGAGTCGGGACGATTTCGTTTTAATCCAAATGAGATGGTTGCCTAGTAATGTCGGGATGCATCATTACAAGCGGTTCCCAGAGAAAAATGAGATTTTTCCGGAGTAATGGCCCCACTAACCTAATAAGGTAGTGTATTATCATCTTGCTGGTAATAATCGGTTGGGAAAGTGACGGTAAGTAGGGTTCGTTGCTTCTATTGCCTAGCATGAGAATCAAATGTAATGATGGGTAGAATGGAATACAAGATATGCTAAACGGAAAGACGTGGTACTAAATGAGCAAATTTGAGTTTTTTTTTTAACATGGGAAATAGAATGGAATACAGATTGTGGAAGAAAATTATATGCTAAATTTGACAAAATGTAACTGCAAAATACCCTGGTGTTTAGAGATTTAAGCTCTTGAAATGGCCACGAAAGCTTTATAGTGACTGAAGCACTGAAAAAATGCCGTATTTGGCTTCTGTGTTATCTAAAGTCCCCTAAAGTAGTTCGTGGAATGTTTTTTTGTGGCTTATGCATGAAAAAACTGCATTCAATAGGGATTCTGATTAAATTTTTATGGGCTATAAATCATATTCAATGAAAATATCTTGCGAACTTTGGTTCCCGTGAGGTGAAAAATTTGCTCGGAGGATATATGTGAAAAATGTTGGGAGATTCGTATCCCACTTGAGTTTTGCTAGTAATTGATTTTAAGTGCCTTGGAATATCATTTAAATATACAATTTGTCGAGCATAAATCAACGCAAGGCTCGCCCCAGTGCGGGCTGCCATCACGAGTCCATCTTGGATTGAACCATTTTTCCGTCAGGGAGTGGGGTAGGGAATAATATCGATGCGCGTTATAAGAAAGGTCCGATCATTGGCCCATGAAGCACCTTGCGGTCTTGTGCCGAGATCAATTTTACCGATAGGAAGGAAAAGTAGAGGAAGAAAAAAATGAAGCGAGGCTGGAATTCGTTCCTCCCGTGGTTTGCGTTTGGACCAGCCGTATAGCTTCCCGCCTCCCCCGGTGGGGCCCCCAACTCCGCCCCCGGGGGCACGGAATGGGGGCCGGTCCCTCTGCCTCTCGGATCGTCTGCCGCTGATAAGCGGAAGCGGAGGGTGAGGTGCGGCAAGTCGGGAGGAAGGTAGGGCCCTGGGGCAAGCAGATGTGGGCGGAGAAGTCCGGTCCGGGCGACGGACTATGTTCGGCTGTTCGTTGGTCCTCCATCTCCCGCTTTAGCGTCCATTCCCATGCTAGGCCGAGAGGGTTGTTCTTCGATTGGGAGAATCTTTCCGTGGGAGTTAGCGACCGTGACGGAAACATGGCAAATGGACCTCGTCCACCATGTACTTTTCACACATGGCTTCGTTAACCATGCAAAATTGCCATATTTGGCAGCAATATTTAAGCTGATGATGTTATGTATCTAGCTTCGCAAAGTTTTTTTTACAGAGGTTCAGGAAAACGACTTGCTTTCAATTCTAAAGGCGCTTCTTCTCCGCTTCTTAAGGCCGCACGGCGAATGATCATGAGAATGATAATTCTCGAATGAACAACATGCTCATGATCATTCAGCGTGATCATTCGGATTTAGGAAATTTTGAAGTTCCTCTATCTTTGCTAACCAACTCACTACTCTCCTTTTTTTGCTGCAGTTACATTAATCCTTTTAAGGGTAACATTTTGCCAGGTTTAGAGGGTTGGTTCCAGTGCTTACTGAATCAATCGTAAGCTCAACAGTTTCATGCTTGATTCCGGTACAAATATTTATTTTAAAGGAGTGCAAATTATAGCTGTTCTGAAAATGTGTTTCTTAAATTTCATGACCGTTTAATATACAACCATGATATCTCGTAAATGTAATGTGCTGTACCAAATCTTAAATGGTGGTGATCAAATTACCGGGAAAATGACACATTTTTAAGAATAAGGATAATATGATTGTACATTTACATGGAAGTGGTAGGAGTGCATGGACAGATAGCAAGGTGAAATTTAAACTATTTTACGTAGCCTGGAGAGCGTCAATAATGCTGGTTTATTAGTTTTTAATTTAATACAAATGGAATGAGAACCAAGGGTGTTTGGAGAAAAATTTTGCATTCAAACTTGCATATTCGTCTCTTAACTTTTGGCTACTACGCGGAGATTTTTTCGCGAATTTTTTGGGCGTGTAGAATTTCTAAATTAAACTTTATCCCTTTATTTTTCCTAAGTATCGAAATGCAAACTGCATATTTTGTTTCTCGTCGTCACCTTTTCTTCTTCAATTTCGCTTGCACTTTCTTTGAAACCCTCTTTTTAGAGTCTACCCTGTATCCTGGCCATCCCTCCCACCCCCGCTATTCCTTTACACCCTCCCCCCCCGCCCCCGAACCCCCCCCGTCCGCAACTTCCTCTGAATGGCTCGTGTGGAGCGGGGACGTAAAATGAAACAGCCGACCTGTTGCTCTGGTTTTGAGTGCGCGAATGCGTCACTTAGTCCCCGATGGTTCCGTGGGCCCTGGGAGTGTGAGGGGCGCGAGCAATAGAGAAGAGGAGGAGGAGGCAAAGCGGAGATAAAGTGAGTCGTAGGCAGGCGGGATAAAAAAAATATACGTCCACGCTTATACGCGCATTTAAGAGTTTTTACAACTGGCGTAAAACGTGCATTAAGTCCTCCAAAAGGACGGGATATTATCTGATCGAGAGAGAAATAAACAAAGAATATCGTCAACGGGAGTGAACGGATTCGGCGATAAAACGTTTCATTGATGTTTTGTCAATAATGTTGCATCCTAATTAAGGGTGAAGTCACACAGGTAAAATTCCGTGCGTTTTCCATTTTGGTCCCAGTTCCTTTTTTTATACTTTACACTCTGCTATTCTATAGACACTAGCGTAGCTAGAAATCGATTCAATGCATGATGTTTATTAGTATTATTGAGGGGGGTCAATAAGTTTACCTTAAGTGGATAACTAAGCTTACTTAGATTTTATCAGGCGTAGCTTTAATTAGCAAGGCCTCTAATCTGACGTGCCAAATCTATGTTCACCACTATTATAATTATTAAATAGTACTCTCTAGAAATTTTGGTAGTTTTTTTTACATTTGATGAATTTCAATGGTTAAAGAAAAATAAAGCAAGTTATTTAAGTATACCGGGACTAGCCACAAAGCAAGTTATGTTTCACAACCATTAAACATTGTTTATTATTTTCTCATATAGTTGTCACTTGATGGTAACGGTCGGCTGGGATCTAACTCCACGTCTATACCAAAAGAGATACTTCATAAACATTCTTTATTTATTCGCTGGTGTCGTGAATTTTTTAAAAAGAAAATGGTTGTTTGCGAGGTTTAACCAAGATTGATTGATGGGAAAAAGTTTGATTGATGGTTCATTGTACTAAGATAAATTCATCCGGCCAATTTTTCAATCGACACCTGACATCTCGATACATATGAGCCGTTAAAGTTTGTCATTATGACAATTTACTCGGTTTCATCAGATATTTATAGCATGCAAAAATTGCTGGAATTCATTCCGTGCCCACCTACGCTCCGTGTATATATATTCAGGGATCTCATTCCAGATCCCAAAGCTGGCGGAAGTCCAAACCAGCTTGTTCTTTAGGAATCGAGCGATTCAATTTATTTTTCATCGACACCGCTTACGGCCTGCCGCTCTGAATGTAATCTGGAAAGTATTCAGAAATTCTGTATGATTGACGTGCGGGAGAAAAAAATTGGCTCGCAGCTAGGCACATGCCAGCAAACCTTGCACCTCAAGATTAATGCATTCCGTTCCCGGGCATCGATTGAGGTCAATGGAATTTTTACTCGGGGGGAGATTATTAATAATATATCAGCTGCGATGAACTAGGCGCCAGGAGAGTTGGGGACGGAATAAATATTATTTGTCTCCAGAGTGCGTTGCGATTCCTGCGGGAGTTGCGAACCCCAGAAGAGCGATTTTCTATTTCCACTTCCTGCATTTGGGCTGGCGATTGACTTGCAAATACCGAAACTTCGAGGGGGAAGGTCTCCGAGGGTGGTCGGAGGAAGTGTTGCAGTGGTGGGAGTGGCGGAATAACAAATGACAATCGGCGCTGGGCCCAAGTGTTTCAGCTCCGATCATATATACATAAACAGATACTTCCCTTCACATGCTGTACCGTTGAGGCAGTTGGTCCTTAGAAAGGCTGAGATAATGATGCTGAAAGGAAGATATTTTGACCTTATTAGCCCGTTCTTGACATAGCTTTCAGTTGGTTGGTTGGTGTATTCATTGTTAAATAAAAGAATTGTGAATATCGTATGAACGTTCAGCGTTTAAATACTCTCTAGCCGTTATTTGCGCTTACAGAGTTATGGAAATAAATGAAAGTTAGCAAATTTCATCCTAAATTATTCTATATAAAATCATTGAAGCCCAAGAATCAACATACAAAGGTGTCAAAGACCCAGTAGTCAATGCAGTACTTGAAAATTGATGCGATACGTCTAAGGACTGAATATTCCTCGGGTCTTAAGGATTGTCTCCAAGGGTTTATGATTCGATATATTCGTAGATATTTTTCGAAAATTCTCATCAATAGCGTAGTTCACTTATTGAGAATTGAAAGTTTCCGTTCTCCATTTCAGATGTGGAGGGGGGCGTTGCGAAGGAATTTTGTAGATGAAGAAAGAATGGTTTGGGACCGGAAAATCGTCAAGTTTGTTTCTCACGTATCTTGGCTTCCCCCCTTATTTTTATGTCAACGTCGTGATGGTCCGATGGATGGTGAAGTGGAAGAAGGCGTGGGCCGTAGGCCACTCCCAGGAGACATTCAAAACCGGAGAATGGCGGGAATATCGCTTTAGGGTGGCTGCACAGATCTCAGCGATGAGGGGAGCGAATGGAGAGGTGGCGTCATCTCTTGGCAGTTTTGTGAAACAAGCGATTTCTCTCCAACTGGTCTCTCTCCCCTTGCATTTTCCCATCGGCGTTAGGTGCATCATTATTTTTTTACTATTCCGACCACCCCCCAACCCCCTGGACCGTTTTCTTCGTCAATGAGGTAGCGGGGTTGAATGCATAAAGATTCCGTTTTTTTTCTTTATTTTTATAAGGGTACTCCACAGGGCTGTTGGAGAAAATGGTTCCCTTTTTATTCTCACTTGCTCCTCTTCTCTCGTCTTTCTCTCCGCAGATTTTCCTCCCACCAGCATCCAAACGCCTCCACTCCCTTTATCTGCTCCTCCCTCACCCTCCTGTCTCTCCGTGGCGGTTTCACTGCCACCGTTATGGTGGGATAACGCGCTTATAAAAGGGCTTATTCCGTAGGACTGTACCTCGCCGAAGGTTTTGATGGGAGCAGATTGGGGTTCAATTGAATGAACGCAAAACGGGGCATTGTTGTGGGTTTGGCATGCCCATGGGTGGGCGATTCCGTATTTTATGGTCGAATTTAATTTTTTCCCGACGGTTGATCACGACTCTCTCGGAGAGGTCCGTATAGCTCTGCCCCTCCCTTCCTTAGCTTCCCAAATACCACCCACCGACACGTTTTGGAGGTTGAAAGGAACGAGGGAAATGGTGTTTCGGCTCGAGTCAGTTTTATGAGGAGACGTTACTCCGCGCTACTTGTGCTGACGGAAATGGGCGACTTTCACGCTTCTTGAGTCCCATCGAGGACTTCTCACGAAACGAATGTTCTTGCCTTTCACCCTTGGCTCCGTATATGATCAGTTTGAGTTGTTATTGCTCGTTTGCGCCTGGTTACGGTCGAGCAGTCGATTCCATTTCAATGCGTAGCACAAATGAGAACGCCTTTTCACGTAAAACACGAATTTTATATGCGTACAAGTTTAATTTACATTTTTGAATAAACCATAAGTACTACTCATAAAAGATCGGCTAATTTTTTAAGTCCCTATGATTTGAATCTAAATGAACCAGGGTCTGAATTTTATAGGTCAATTAATCAGCTCACATATGAAAAATTACCGTTGATATCCCCATGTTCTCACGGTAACCTTTCAACCTTTACTGGGTAGAAAGTTGTCGTTGCAGAATTCTGAGTTCAAATGAAACAATTACGTTGGATGAAGCTTGTATGTTACACATGCCTTGGCTGTACACAGTAAAATGAGTTTAATTTTTTATTAATATGACATTCCCAGTAATTCTAACGCTTACACTCGTGAATATGGGTATGAAATGAGCAATAATGTCCCTTCATATCACTGTGCTGATCTTTTCTTTGCTATATGTACGTATCTTTTGGTGTGTGAGAGATGTTCTTCTGGAAATCTGAAGAGTGAAGGGTTTTAGGCAGTATTAGCGATAACCACAGTCTTAGCGGATTCAACCTTTTATTATCGAAAAATATCCTATTCTCACGACGGGAAAATTTAGATTCCCTTGAATCAATAGGAAAACCTATTATATTTATATAAATCTCTTATGCATATCTCTCTGAGTGGATTCGCAACGTATGTCTTGAGTTTTGAACTAATGTCATGATTTTATGTTATTGTGAAAATCTAATGCACTTCAACAACTACCATTCCTCGATCCAAAACCTACAACGTCTAGAATAATTTTTTGCTTAACGTTTCTGCACAATCTTTCGATTCTGAGAACATAACATAAAGTTTGTAAATTTAATGCTGATTAAACCTCGTCTTGAAAATGGATACCTTTTTTTTAGTCTCTTTCCACCGGCAAGAATTTACCTTTTCGATCCTCGGTGCATTCCACAGGAGGTGCGTAAACCGCGTGTCTTTCTTTAAAAGCGAGTCTTCTCCGCGCCTTCTTTTGTTTGTGTCTCGCGGACTTGTGTAATTTGCATGCCTTGCGGTATCCTTTGAGGGACACCGCCTCACGAGGAGGTGAAGTCCCATTCCCTTCGTTTTTCCATGTACGCCACGAGACGCTCTTTTGTTACCTTCCTTATGAGGTGAGAGTGCCAGCTGACGGAGTTGGAAGGCTTTAGAGGGGGAGGAGTGGGGAGATGAATGGTTAGTTGAAATAGTCGCTATGAGACAAAGGAGGCAGTGCCAGTCGCTTTGTTTTGCCTGCTTTTCAAAATTGGATGTGCAACCGGAGACGACCATTGAAACGGTAGAGAGCATGAGTCAAGCAAAAATACTTTGCGGAGGAAATGGCTTGAAACGCATATAATGTTTTCTTGCATTGAAGTTTTTAATGATATCCTGTCATGTTTGTGACTTTCTTCTGCATTTGATAATCTTTTCGGTGCATTTGCAATTCATTTTTATTCTTGGCATTTGCATAGTAAATTGTTTTGTAGTGTTATATGAGTAGGTATTTCATTATTATTTTCATTGGTATTTCTCGTATATTCTTTTAAGATTTTAGTGAGGTGGTATCCTACTTTTCATGAAAATTTGAATAATCACTCTCTCCTTCAACTTGAACTAAATCTGATCAAGTAAATGTAAATTCCTATTGGATGAAAGCATGTCTTCGATTTTTTTACTCTATGTACCCTGTAATTAGATAACAACTTCATTATTTTGAATTTTTCTGATGGTATATATCGCAAAGTTTTCTTGTTATTTGTTAAAATGCCACCTCAAATTGGTAGATACTAGCTTTCAGTCGAATTTTTTGCTCTTAGTAATGATTACGATTGATCAATTCTGTCTTAATTATTTCTAACCATGTCCTTCTGCCTTCTTTGATGTCTTTGACCACAGGTGACGCCAGTAACGCGAGCATCGGAAGCGGCGAGGGCACGGGCGAGGAGGACGATGACGCGGGGGGCAAAAAGAACCAGAAGAAGAGGGGGATCTTTCCAAAAGTGGCCACGAACATCTTGAGGGCGTGGCTGTTCCAACACCTTACTGTAAGTACCAACATTTAAAAACCAAACATTTGCGGGCCTTGCAGAAAAAAATAACGCTGTTTCCTATACCACCCCGGTTGTGTGTAATTAAGAGCGAAAATTGCAAAAAAAAACCAGTATCCCATATGTTTAAAGCACAAATACAGGCATGCTGGTTCCCAAGTTTCTAGGAATTATGTAAGCAAAAGCGTGATATTTTTTTTGGTTCCATTTGTGAAATTACTTCTAACTCTACGTTGGAAGCGTTGTTGAACATGCTTGTTTAATTGATTTACTTCGAAACCTTATCGCAGCGGAAAATTAAGGTAGCAATGGAGTATTTTTTAGACTTCTAAAATTGATTGGATGATACCCATGAAAATGTTCGTACTGTCATCCAGCGACCAGTCTATTTTACATACACTCTCAGCAGTAAATAACTATTCTATCACAGTTCTGATGTCTGAGCTAATGAATTGGAATATATGAATATCCAGCTTGTTCTGATGGTGGTTGCCTATGTGTGCAAAGTTTTAACCACGCGTCAACAGGAAAATATAGCCGTTCATAATGTATTCACTCGTGGAAAAATGTGTGTAGTGCTTTCAGATTAAATATTCCTTTGTGGTTCGACTTCAATTGATTCCTTGGAAGCAGGATATATATACGGCAGAATTTTTTTTTCATATCCACTGCGGGAGTTATGAATTTGAAATAACTTAGACAGCGCCATTAATTACTTCGCGGGGAAAATATTATTTTGATTCAGAGAAACCGCAAGATCATGCATACTATTTACACCCTTAATCTGAATTTCTTAGCTC
Organism: Ischnura elegans; assembly: GCF_921293095.1. Lineage (NCBI taxonomy): Eukaryota > Metazoa > Arthropoda > Insecta > Odonata > Coenagrionidae > Ischnura > Ischnura elegans. The sequence goes on along the minus strand of NC_060256.1, from coordinate 81,453,200 downwards.
GCGTCCAGCTCTCTGAGCGACACTTGAAGTTACGCAAATATGATGTAGGAAAAATGTCAAAGACATTCTCATGGATTTTATTTCATGTGAGATTTTGTGAATGCAAATTTTATCGCTGCTGTAGTGCTCGATATAGTGGAAACCTAAGATTTATTGCTGAAGCCAAGTTTATCCTTTTCAATAGGTCTTTTATTCTCCGTTTTAAAGCCTGTATACCCTCAAAAATCACGGTGGTACTTCATATATATTGTTACAGCGCGGTGATTTTTGACTGACGCCTTGCGTTTGAACGCGCGTCGAGCCAGGTTACAATGTCAACGCTTTTGGTTACTTTAAGTGACATGAAATAAGGCAGGACAATGCCAGAGGTTTTATTTCCTTCTGTGCCGCGCCCTTTCTCTAACATTTATCACTTAAAAATTTTCCTGGTTATGTGTTCGAAGTTATTTAGCTATTATTTTGCTGTGATCATCCTAATCATAAATATTCTGTGATTCGTCATCCCATCCCTTATTCTTTGAGTGATCTCCAAAATCGAAGTTTTAACTTCGTAGATTTCTTGGTTATATCTTGCGTGGAAGAATGTCATTAATTTCTCCGTGTTACTGGAAATAAGCATGAATTGTCCGTTTTTGGCTTTCTGAGATATTAGTGTTGTTTTCAATGATTCATCATTGAGTTTTATCATCGATCAAAATAGTCTTTTATCCATAAATTTTTTAAGTGTCACATTATCTGTGGATAAGTCGTCATTGTAAAATTAATAAATAGTTTTCTCAAATCTGTGCCATGAGAATTTTCTCTGTTTAAATAGACGAGTCTTTGAGTGGTATAAATTCAATTAGATGGTATTATACTTTCGTGATTTTTTTCTTCTGAGAATATTTGGATACAATATCAGGTGGTCGTTTTAGCTTCTTCATTGGTGGAGCGTCAATCACTCTCACATTTCGCCCTTGGGCGCAGTGTCTTCGACAACCTCCGTCTTGTAAGGGGTTTGCCCACCCGCAGTCCTTCGTCTCCGGATGACGTGACGATGCGTAAGGTGTGCGTTACGACTCGACATAAAAATGAGGAGAGACTCACTGCCTGCGGCGCAATGTTCCGTTTTATGATGCCACTACATTTTTACGCGACTCCACTTCCGTACCCCGCGGCAGCCCACAATCCTAGAGTGCTCGGAGGTTTGCGCGTATCCCGGGCGTAACACCGCCGCAGGCCCATCTTTGCGGGCCGTTTTTAATTAAAGAGACTGCAAGTCGATGGTGCGAGTGTGCATTTCAGATCAAAACTGGGAATTTGCAAGTCACTTGACTTCAATGAGGAAACAATGAGGAATAAGGGATCAATGATCTAACTGCAATGCCTATTTGATTCACATTTTTGGAGAGGGGTAGCTAATTCTAGTGACGTGGTAAATCGTGGTGAACCGACATTACGAGAAATTATTGATCCATATGACACATTCCATGAGGCTAAGGACATTATAGATAGGAATAAGGCACTCATATAAGCTTGAAGTTATAATGTTTATTTAGCTTCATAACTACGTGCCTCAGGAATATTTTTACCGGCTACTTTAGTTAATTATAGTATTTGTGGCCATTCAATCGTCACAAAACCTTCGATGATTTGCAACATATATTTGATCATACATTGGTACTTACGTTCTCAACTTGAAATGTGGTGAAAGATCATAACTTTTCCTGTTTAAAAGACTTGCTATAAAAAGTTTTAGTACTTATCTTAACAGAGATGACCAGTACCAGAAGTACATTTCATAAAATTTATTCAATTATTTACTTCAAAAATTCAATTTAATCAATTTTTATCGAGTCTAACAAAGCCGTAATAGTGAGCGCTGAGGTAAACCTGTATTTTCCTCCTGATATCAGAAAGTTTACCTCGAGAATTTCTCTCGTCACAGCGCCACAAAAAATAATCGGCCTTCTACGAAAGAGGAAGCAGTAAAACCGGCAAACAAGCGCACTCATGATTGTTGCAGGTGTGCGGAATGGATTCTGAGAGAAGAGAGAAATGCGCAGAATGACTTGAAAGCAAAGTGATTTACGCAGGAAGGAGGACAAGGAGTGGGATGGCGACGGGAATACTTCCATGGCACCCTCGTCAATGGTCCGAGTGGAAAAAGGGACGCTTTCATTTGGGAAATCATATCGGTCGTGATGTATGAAGAGGGCGGAATTTCTCCGTGGGAGAGGAGAATGATTAAATATTGAGGGCAGTGAGAATAAGAAGGTTTTTAAGGAGGAAGAGAGTGGGTTTGGGAAGCGTTATTGGACTCCGGAGGTGGTTGATAGTGGGGGAAGGCAAAGTCTTTTCGGGCAGCGGAGGAAGTTTGAGCGAGTGAGAGAGAGGACTGAGTTTTTGAAGTTGAGAAGTTTTGGATGAGTGGCTGATAAAAATAAGATGTGGAACGCGGGAGCTAGCAAACTCCTACCTCGGCAAAGAGAGGAGGGAGAAGTTCTTAGTCAGTTGTTCGGAAAGAAGGGAGGTTTTCGTGTCCATGGTGGGGGTGAAGGCTGGAGTTACGGGACTGAGATGTGATGGAAGGCAGAAAAGGAGGAATAGCCAAGGGTTTGGGGCGGTTCATTGCAGTTAGCTCAAAGTGGATGGGGTTCGGGAGGCAGGCTTGGATGGGGTTGAAGTGGAATGAGCACGGTGCTGGATTTCTCGGGTAATGGCTAAGGAAAGTTTTCCTTCGATAACAACTGGAAAATCGCGACCGTAAAGTTTGGCATGCCTCACCAACCCCTCACCTCTCTCCCCTCCTAGTCTCTCCTGCCTCCAGGCCCGGCGTGTCTTGAAAACCTTTCCATCCTACGTAACTCGCCCTCAGTCCTCCATCTCCGGCATTCTGAAGTATGTGCTGTATCCCTGGCTCCTTCCTTACTGGAAGGGGTAGACTTTTTACCCCAATGTGCCGTACAGGCGCAAGTTACATGCTTTTATAAGCGTCTTCTTTAGGTCATGAGACGAGTATCTTCGATATTGAGTAGTTACTTGAGTGAAAATTTCAAATATTAAAAAAAGACCTCAGGCTTTTGTTAAAAAATATTGTTAGCAAGCAAAAAGAGTCAAGTGGCTTCTCTTTAGTAATACTGGGTCTAATCCTGAAAAGTACTGAGTTTTAGGACTATTATTTGGGTGTTTGATGAAATTTATCTGATAATTGGGGTTTATGGTCATTTAACCTATGTAGAGATACCATACATTAAGTTTTTTTGCCTCCTACCCTTTTCATGTAGTTACTCAACAGTAATGGCGTATTTCAAGTGTTTAGTAGCTGCAATGGACTGTGACAGCTGTATCTTTTCAGATTCCCGTTTCAGGAGGTAAATTCCACTTCTCTCTATCTTGTATCATTTACTCCTATGAGGTGAAAAACATACGCTAAAGAATACCATGTATCGACAATTCGTGGGGTTATATCTTTCAATTTCTTCCCTTTAGCCATAAAACCGAGATGATTCATTTCGTTGTTGACAAAAGCAAATATGAATCCGATATCGGTTGAACGAACAGAATTGGATCGAGTTTTTGCAATATATTCTCAGCTTGTATTGGAATATTTCCTTCTTGCCATTTTTTTATTGTTTCTTAATGCAGACAAGAAAGCTTTTTTACTTTAGATCATACCTAAAGATTTTCCTTTTAATATGACCTTATATTTGGTAATTATTCAAATGTTAACGCAGGATCTGTATTTAATCCTACATGTTCATCTCGTAGCTGGAGGAGAAATAACTTTGCTAAATGAGTTTTCCTAAGGCAGGACAGGCTATGGAAAATATTTTGTAATATTTCAACCGTTGATATGTAAATTTTGACCTCGAAGTTTCTCTTGAATTGGAGTTGCGTTATGCTGGGTATAACTAGAAAGGCATCATTGTGTAATGATTCACAGGTGTCATACTTAACACATCTGTATGTGCTTTCGAAATGCTTTATGGTTGGAGAACTGTTGACTAATATGGCATAAAGGAGACCTCAGCAGCAGCTGTTGCCTGTGGTTGCTGATTTTTACGAGTAGTTCATCGTATAATGGGAATGGTTTTATAAATAAAAGGCAGTGACTGATGCACAATTCTTCACACATATTTATCATTTTCACGATCCTGAAACTGATAATTTTAATTTCTTTAGAAGTCAAATATATTTTTCTTAGAGAATAAAATTAATGCATCTGGTTGCTAGCTTTCATTCCTTGTATTGGGCTATGATTATTTACGGTGAAAGTTTACCGGCTGGAATAGTAATCACTACATACTTTTGTAGAAACAACTTTTGAATTAGCAGGATCTATGTGCGTTTTATTTACCCTAATGATGCTCATAGAACATCTTGTATGCTACAAAAGCTCTACGATACTAGCCACCAAATCCCTCGTTAAATAAAAATCTAACTACAGTGCTCTGTTTTCTATTTCTCTCATTCATTATTTTTTCTGATCTTGCATGTCTAATACTGATGCGAGCACTTACTCTTTTCAAATTCCGACGTGCATTTATTTGTTATTATTGCAACCTCCGGGACCTTTATATTAGTCTCCTCTGACTATCTCATTTAATCACGCGATGGAACGCAATTATGTTCCCGACAGGGAAAAATAATGGCACGGACGATTTGTCGCCACTTCCTCAACATTTCTCGACAAACCGAGCGATACTTGCTTCCATTGCGTCACCGCGGTATCTGGAGTATATCTCCGGGCAGCGAGAGGGCGTAAACAAAAGCCGTGCGAAGGCGATAGAGGGCTGTCGGAACCCCCTCAGGCGTCGTCGCGAAACCCCTTTACTCCCCCGCCACGCACAAGGGCCGACCCCGCTGATAAGTGAAGCATTAAGGGCACACGGCTGCGCGGAAGGCAAAGTTGGCGCAGGGCAGGGCAGAGCGTAGACGCCGGACAAAAACGGGCCCCACAGGCCTATCCCGCCGACGTGCCCCTCCACTCGCTTGTATCTGAGATAAAAGCGACTATTAAACGTCGTCCAATGAGATGGAATGCCCCCCGAGGACTTAAAAGCCCACGGCTGCTGCGACTGTAATCCTCATTGTTCGGAGGGGAAGAGGAAGGTAGCGGAGTGACTTCGTGTCGGCTGAGGCAAGGGTTGGTGATAAAAGGGGGTTGGATAATTTCATCTGCTTCCCCAAGGGGTTGGGAGGGTGCAGCGGTATCCATGCAGCGGAGGGGGTTGACGTTGAGAGGGTATAGAGATGGTATGTGCCCCCTTCAAGAGTAGCTGTGTGTGAAATCATTGAGATAGCAACCGTGGGATGAGCGTCAGAAGTAGTGTCTGTGTGTGTGATCTGGTCTGAAGGAGATTTTGGTGGCTAATTTGCATAGCTGTCCCCCGCGTGTGGCTCTCGGCAGCGTCGCTGATACAATGACGGGTTAAAAGAGGGGCGAGGAAGGATTTATGCAAATTTCCCGTAGCGTTTTGGCTTCATCTTTATGGGTGGATGCATAATGAAAAGGATATTATTGTTATTGCGGCGGGTGTTTTAGGCGTCCTTATCAATTTATACCCCATTTTCTCCGAGTTTTGTGGGCCATCTGAGGCCTGTGAGCTCGCCTTTATGCTCGAAAGGGAAGTTGTAGTACGTGGATCTGGATGTATGTATGTTTCGGGTACAAATGTTGGCCCTTGTCAACGTACCTGGCTTTCGGTCACTCAGAAAGACGGTGTTTTTTTTATATTTTGCTCATATCTTGCTAATTCCGGTTTGACTTCATGCTCTTTTTTTCTATCCACTTAAGCTTTATTTCACTACACATTTAGTTAGTCATTTAACATTCTAAGCGTCATTTTTCCTTGAGATCTCTTTTTGTGCATTCGCCAATGTTTACGATTTTTTCAGTGAATTTTGCATTTTCACGTCTAATTATTGCTATATGCCTAGAATGAACGCTGATTTTGGGCAACTGCAGAACAAAAAGTAAAAAAATTTAAGTTTTTTAATTTTTTTAAAGGATTATAGAGTCATACTTCCATTGAAGGGCAATGTGAATTACTAGGGTATCCTAAAATTCGTTTTCATCTGTAAATGTTACGAGTATGGGTATTATTTCCATGGTTCTCAAAATAAAGTTGTTTTTGCCATTGAAAAAGAGTTTGATGAGATATTTAGTTACTCTTGCTTTTAATCAACATCGTTTTAGTGTTTCAAATAGGCTTGAAAGAGTGCTTTCATTTTTTATGGCGTCTTTCAAGTATGGCGATGATTTTAACCCTTAACTTGTAGTGGTTTTCGTCTTAATTCATAAATGTCATTTTGTAACCCGCCAATTAAAGATAATTTTATTCTGCTATTGAGTTTCCTCATAAATTATATGCTAGCGTTTATTCTGATATGGGCCTCATTTGGATAGAGATTTCATATCAGAAGGAATACCCAATTTTTGGTCATGAAAGCTCAGTGATAGCCTCGAGTTTATTGATCAGTCGCTGCGGCCATCTCACCTTCATTCACCTTGGAGGTTGTTATCCCGACCCCTCCTTGCTCACTTCCCTCTGTACCTTTCCGTAGCCATTCCCTTAGGGATGAGCATTAGTTGGTTGTACCGTGGGCCGCTGCTGCAAATCTTACGCGCCGCTCAAAAATCCTACACCGCACATATAGCGGCTCGCCCTCGCCACGAGCACATTTTGCGGACCCCTTGGGAAATCTTCCGGATTCTGCGGCAGGGGGAGTGGTGGGTTGGTCGGCCGTCGGCCCCCGACATGGGTGCGGCGAAGGTGGGAGGTGCCGCAGTCTGGATGCTGTTGGATACGGTAGCTGGGAGCGTAGAGGGGAAGTTCATTGGTCCGGCGCTTCAGCAGTGTAGCCAGGGATGCGTGTGCGTGGGAGGGTATGGAACGAGCAAGGTTTTTCGTCAGGGTACATCTACTCGTTGAAGGGATTTGGATGGCTAGGGGTTTGACTGTGGCAGAAGGTGGCTAAATAGGGGAGTAATTTTTATTATTTTTATAGTTTATTTAAGCCTCTGTGCGTGAGCTGACATGAATTTGGCGGAAGGCCGCCTCTTGTGGGGACAATTCGCAAAAATTTGCGTTAAATACGACTCATGTTGATGTGATTACCATATTGCCAACCTCTCTATGGATTGTGCTATCATAAATAGGGACATAAAACGCCTTTAATACGAATATAATGTTTCAAGTTGATACCTTGAGTAAAATAGCGATCGAAACCAATTCTGTGGTTTAAATATATTGAAAAATGATTCAATTGTGTATCAAATTAACGATCACAGAGATTCTACTGGAGGAAATTCAACTAGATAATTACAGGAGGGGAAGTTAAGAGGTTGTACATAAGCACAAAGCATGTGAAACATCTTTATTTCATCTCTTTGTTTAGCCATACATATATAGCCAGAAAGGAGGAAGGTAATTCATCGATGTAGTCAAGGTTAATCACTCCTGTGTCCTCTACACACAGTAGCCCTTTGCCGGGAAAACCTAAGATCTTACTGGGACATCAATCTTCCCCTGAGATTACCTAAAAGCGATGGAATAGAGGTGCTACCTTTCCTCAACACTCCCTTTCCATTTGGACCCCATTCCTTGAAACTAAGCGCAACTCTCCCAAATTTCCCCTCCGTGTGAAATTCACCGTCTCACCTGACGGCGCCTCGCTCCGCGCCGCTAGCCTCGGGAGTTTCGCTCAACTTCCAGGCGAAACGCTCACTTGCTTCGATCCCCCGCTGTTTTGCTGGCGGGGGACTCAAAACTTCCATTCCCTCGCGTGCCAGTTCCCCGGCGCGAGAATGCCGTTGGGGCCATGAATAATCAAGCACTTCCCCGGGTTTGGGCTGATTTAAATGTGTAATGCTTGCTTCCGCGGGGGCGGGGGTGATGGAAATGGCTCCTACAGCGCGCTTTCGATTTCCTAGAAGGAATGCTAGCGATCCTCTCACTTCCTACGAGAGAGAGGAGTGTGAATGGGGCAACTAGCGAAAATTGTATCTCACATTCATTGCTAGTAGGTTCCGAGAGTTGTTACCGCACTAGTTAGTCAAAAAGCAAATTAGAATGTACCTTGAAATTGGCATAGGAAGCCTGAAAGAGTGTGCATTCCCTAAATAAATGTTTGTTGAACTTTAGTTATATTCTTCAGTTCCTGAAAAAATAATCGAGAGGAGGAAGCTATTATGACAAATTAATTTTAATTGAAATAATTTTCGGCGTGACCTATGATTTTCATGTTATTGAATGTGTGTAATCAAACATAAAAATTATTTGGCATAACCATTACGATCATGTGCTAAATTTGCAGATGTTGATAGGTTAATAATGTACATTCGTGGGAACAACTGATGGATTTTTTCAGTGCTGTAGCTCAAGCACTATCCTCCATCAAAAGCCCCCCACGTCTCCGTAGGGGGATATCCGGTTTGGGGAAAAGTACGAGCGTTACACACTGTATTCTGTGTACGAGAAGATGAGGATGGATGAGGGATAGGAGCATGGGTAAGGGGGTTGGAATGGGAAGAAGTAAGGATATGTGGAGAATGAAGCTAGCGGGTGAAATGGAGCGTGCATTGGGTGGGGAAGGAAAGGAAGGATGCTGGTCGCCAAATGGCTTTCCGTGAACGGGGAGAGGAGAGATGGCCTTCTCACTGGGGTGGAATGGATAACTGGGAGGCTAGGAGCAAAGACACACAAGGTTCCTTTCAGATTTTGCTCTCTACATGATCATTTCTAAATTCGTAACTTTATTTTCCCTTGGTAAAAATTATCTGTTGGGAACAGTGCAATAAACAACGACCGCGGGTTGGGAAAAACGCTAGTGATTCCTCAGTCTAAGATTTAATAGGACTTTGATAGGACACCATCAGAGAAAAACTGTGTGATATAGCTTAGCAGTGGAACTATGGAGGCATACCTTAAATTTTATTTATTGTACATTTTATTTGAGATAATGATTTCTATTGTAAACTGGTGATGGCCGAGAACTGGGATGGAAAAACTAAGGAAATTAATCAGGAGTAGTGCTTCCATTTATTTTAAATTTGCTAGGAAGTAAATTAAATAACCTTTTACTTTTATGTCTGAATAATTTTTCGAAACAATGGAACAAATTTTGATTGTGGAGTAGTGACTAATATTGCCTATTCTAGAGTTTTACGAACTCTGGGGTAAAAATCGTATGATTTTATGATTCTCAATTCGTCTAAAAAGGATATACATATATTACTAGGGTTGAAAACTAAATGCATACTAGAGAATTGACATTGTTATAGCTTTACGTCAACTGAATATAAAATAAGGACTATTCGAGAAGAGGTTAGGGTACAATTTTTACATTTCATAGTGGAACGTCAATGATAGAATTTGCAGAGGGTGAGGAAAAATATTTGCAAACTCCACCTAAATGCCCTTCCCCCCCCCCCTCCGTACAACTAAACCCGCTTAGAACTTATTCTAAACCCCCGTGAGCGCTTGAAAAAACTTGCCCCCTCCCATGTCCAATGCACATCCCCCTCTTTCCCGGCCCTGAATCCATCGATACGGCACGAAGGGCCCTCTCCAATCCGCACCACCCACGAGCTATATCCTGTGAGGGGTGGAGACCCCGGCTTTGGACTTTCCCCTCCCCTATCCCTGGGCTCTGTGCTTCTTCGCGTCATTAACCCAGCGTTGCTAATCTCTTATGGATTCGACCCCCAACCCCCCTATTGGGCTACCCGCGTGGCCGTCTGCGCCAAGTCGACTATAACCCTCCTCATCCCTTCTTTGTGAGTGAGCTTATATAAAATCGTCCTCCTCCCATCCCCTCGCAACTCTTCCGTTCGCTCCAAAGCACTGACGACAGAATTATTCATACGAAGCTCCCTTAGCGATCGCGTTTCACTCCTTTTTTTTGTTCAAACCCGCTAAATTTTCTCCCTCCCAATCTTTCAGGGTCCTATCGAGGGAATGGCTACAGCAGCCAGTGGTGTTATGCTTTATATTTTTTTTTCCTCCAAGCGTTAAGTGAAGTGTAGATGGAAATGTAGTCTCTCGCGTTCGACGTGTTTTTTTTACAGTCTCCTTTTAGTTTCTCGCCATCCTTTTTCTTTTATTTTTCTTCTCTCCTGAGCCATCGCCAGGCCTCCCAGTTCTGGACGAGGCAAAAACATTCGAAGTCTCGGGTGCCGCAAATGTTTCGACGCGTGGGGATGTCGTTTAATTTTTAGTGTTATTACCGTACCAGGGATCTGAGCGTTCGCATCTGTTTTTTGTGCCACGGAGCGTCCACTGTAAATCTCGTTCGTCAATCGATGAATATTATGCTTCACGATGTTATCAGCGATTGGTAAAAGCGTTTATGCTTTTAAAGCTTTACACTTTTTGTAGATGCATTTTAGAAATAGGGTAGAAGTAACATGTGTATTCATAGTATATATCATTTCACCCACGATTGTGCAAAAGCGGGAAGGATTTTTATGGGGAGACTTGGTGTCCCTAGCAACATTTAGACGATTCTATTGGTTATTTTCGCTGAATGGCAAACCCTTCAAAAGATTTTATCTTCTGGGCTGCCTAATTGCACTGACATTTAGGTGTAATTCTTGGGCAGTGAAATAAATATTTTTATTCTTATTCATATTACTTTACCACTACATATGTTGCTCCACTGAAGCCGACAACTCTAAATCAGAGAATAAGACTTATTTGGCTGCATTGATTAAAGAAAATGCTAAGTCTGAGACTTAAGTTTAGCTTGAGCCATGGTCATGCCAAATGAACTTTCCTCCACCGTGTTCTTCTTCGGGGAATACTTTGGGTGTATGGTCCTCAGGTATCCCACCGGGTAGGCGGTTGGAACTGGACCGACCTTTCGATCCTTCGCAGTCATCAGATTCATTCACGCCTCGGTTCAGTTTTACAGAAGGAGAGCCGAAAACTCAACATCCTTTCACTCTCGCACAAATTCTACAGCATTCCTGAAACACGGATGCGACTCGGATCCATTCTTTTTCCCAAAAAGAAATTGACTGTGAGTTAACCAATCCTGTGGAAGGTGGGGAGGATGGGCGGAAGGTGTGGGAGAGGTGAAATTTATGTGGCGGGGAGGAGCTGGGCCAAACGATGAGAAAAGAACGATGGGGTAGTGTGGGTAGTCCGTCGGTGGAATGGAGAGTTGGGAGGGGAGGGTTGAGGAAAACTATTTTGTATCGCCTCTGTTTTCGGCAACCCTTGCTCCCAGAGTGAGGAGGCGTTGTCGGCGAGCCTCGGTGACAGTCGGGAAGGAAAAGAGCTGAGAATTCCAGAGGCAGCTGTCAGATCTAGTTTCCAGTAGACTGTGGAGGGGGAGGGGGGGCAGGAGGGACTTAAGGCCTCGTCATAGTTAATCTCACTTCCGGCCGTGGAAGGGACGCGCAGGACGTCGAGGGGTAAGGTAAAAGTAGAGGCGATGGTATGGAGAAACGTTTTATGATTTCCCTCGATCCTTCATCGGAATTTTAATGGAAATTCCAGGGTGCTTTGCCTTACGAAACTCGATTATAGGGTATAAAGCGTATTTTGAAGCTAAATCTGATGAAATTCTAGCATAATAGTCAAGAAAAACTGCAATTTCGTACCTAAAAAGTACTAACTCTTTCGGAAATTCGTGAAAAGTAATACATTTTCGTGAAAAAATTGCTATTCTATATCGTAAACACTGGCTGTGGAGATTTCAACAATATATAATTATGTAAATAATAAATCCATAATTAGTGAAGTACCTATTTGGTCATATTTATGACTTCGGCATTAGTTATTGTACGCCAATGAAAAAGTGCAAACGTTTACAAATTATTTAGTCCCTTTGGAAGTCACCCAAATATTTATTTCTTTGTTGAAATTTTGCATTTTTCCGAACTAAGTGAAATCTAACTCATCCTTAACCCATGAATTGTAACCTCTCGCCGAGTCCGTCGGCATGAAGCATTTCCAGTTTTCGGAGGGCACAAGATTCATGCCTTTTGTCCCCAAATCATCAAACTCTTCAGGCTAGGGACCAAGGCATTTTCTTATGAATCTCTCAAGGAATTGTGAACTATTCTGCGTCGCCTCGATTTTACACGGGAATCACAAAACATGAGCCTCCTTAACCATCTAATTAATGTCCTTTTTCTCTCGCCCAAAACAGTCACATGCTTTTTCTCCCCCTCCTCTACCCCCTTCCTACCCCTTCCACGTCCCAACTCCCCTCCCTAACTCCCTCACCCTCTTATCTACTTCATTTGGTGTCGCTAGCCGTATTTATAGCTTTCAACTCGGCGATCTTCACACAGTGGGGGCATTAATCCCAATCTTCTGTCCGTCAACTTTTTCCCCTGGCGACTTAAATAAATTGGAGACGATTTTTACACGTCCCGACCCCTTCTTGACAGGTTTGTAACCGCGTCTGTGTTATTCGGTGGTCTTAAACGAACTGATATGAGTTTCTGCGGGGTGTTAAGTTTAAATCTTTTATTTTTTTTCGAAACCCTTTGACGCTTGCTATAATTGTGGCTCTGAAAGTCTGATTTAAACTCTGTGTAGGTGAGATTTTTTTCTTTTTTTTTTTGAGGAGCTATTCATGCGTAAATATCCTTCGGAGAGCCGGATACTTATATTTAAGCCTTCCGTTTTTGACAATGACGAATCAGCTCCCCATATGGCAGGCAATCACAGGAGAATGTCCAGAAATAGACTACTTTTCCTCTTAATTTAAGGTCGGTAGGAGCTCATCTTGCTCTTTAATTAGTAAAGTTTGATTGAATTTGTGATTTTATTCATGTATTTTAAATTTTTTGGAGGATGTTTTTTAAATTATAACTATTATTTCAGAAATTATTTCATTCTTAGATGTCCAGTTAATGAATTGCATATCTATGTATTTTATTGGTCACGTTATAAATTTCATAGAACTAGCAATATGATTTTTAATGCGTTCAATATTAGCAATTCCTAGAAATTGCATGATGGCTTAATTTTTCCAAGAATAATAGTAAACGATTAACAAGCATAGGAGAGATGAATTTTCCGTTCTTGAGAGATATTAGAAAACCGTAAATATTGTGTTTTCCTTATCCTAAAAAAAAAAAGTAAAGTTGTCTGCTCCCCTTAGAGCATGTAAGGAATCGTTTGTAATATTTTCGTGCCTCCTCTAAAGTCATGTTCAATTATTGTAGTCAGTATATCTCTTAAATATATATCTAAGGGGAGCGTGGTGGCGTAGTGGGTAGGGGGCTTGACTACTTTTTCAGGAGTCCCTAGTTCATATTCCGAGTGAATCTTTTAAAACCCTCAAATCAAAATCCTCTTAGTGCAAGGTAGCCAAGACAAAGGAATTCACTCTTCTACTCTGAATAGGTGAGATCACACTCCTATAACTTAGTCCAGAGGGAGCTCTACCCTCACCTATCCATACCAGCCTTCGGTTTGAATCACTGATTGAGTGATTGAAAAATAAAAATGTCAAAATTCGATTACTAGCTTTGCCTTAAATATCTTCTGAATCAACACTATTATTTCAAGCGATTTTTTTGCTTCGGGCCATTACTTTAGAAGGCTGATCCTAATTTTACTGAGGAAAGCGGTATTTCCTCAAGAGATGCATCAAGCTATCCCATTAAGCTTAGCCATCTTGTCTCCTCCTTTTTTCCCTTGCGCGAAGAGGCCACTCGAAAAAATTAACCGCGAGAAAGAGAACGATATTCATTGAATCCATCCGCTCCCCCCCCCCCCACCAATTAACGATCCAAATAATTAGCCTTTTTCTCTAGCGCGCACTAATCTTCTTCAGTCTGGGAGGGATGGGTTCAGAATGGGCCGAGCGGGGAAGGGAAGGGATATCCACGGTGCCCATTCTAAGTGGGAGAGATTTATTCATCTCCCCGTTTTAATTTCCGAATCAAATTTAAATCTGGAAGGAGGAGAGAAGGAGAAAGAAAAAGCTTTCGGAATCATTTCGCGCAGAGAAAATTCTTCGTTGAGAGCGGTTCGGGAGGAAGAGGAAAAAATCCGTCTGAGAGCGTAGAGATGTAGGAATGGTTGGGGGAACGTTGAGCCGAGGTTGGGAGAACGTTGAGAGAGGTTTTTGGAACGGGTATGAGAGGAGCGTCTTCTCTCGGGTAGGGAGCAGATGTCCTGGCAACTGAAGGACTGGGAGATAAAGGAATTTCTTATTGCGTCCTCAAGGGGGAGGGGTGGCCCCTTTTGGGCTGTGGAATGAGAGTTAAAGGGATTGTAGAGGAATGGAGGAGATTGGAAATAAAATAATGATAGGAGGGAGTACACCAGTGGGATGGGCTTATCCATGGGAAATAAAAGACAAACGCTTTTGTGGGGAGGAAACGAGGCGGTGAGTGGAATTTTGGGTTGTTGCCTCCGCAATATAACTGCCACTCCCTCAGTCTGCAGACTGTCTTGCTCTCCTCATTATTCCGCCCGTGCCACGGTCTTCTGCTTCGTCTACAAATATCCCATTCTGTGCTCTCCACTCTCCTTCTTGCAGCACCCTGTCTTCATCACTTTTTCGTCTTTAGGACTCCAAATTAGTACGGTATAAAGTTCGCATACCCTCCAGTCTCTTTGCCTTCAATATATCCCTCATTTCACGGCCCTCTTGATGGGAGATAATTCGGTCTTTAAAACAAAGGCCTCTTACTGGAACCTTGGGCATCGAACAAAGCCTACTATGCCTACTTGTATTGATTGAGGAAGGTTACTCGGGATTTCCACCGGGTCAGTTTCTCCCGAGTAACCTTCCACAATTCTATACGCCAAAAGCCTGCGATCATTCTTTGCTTACATTGATGTTCAACCATGGTATTCGTATTCAGTTTACTGTTAAAATTCTCCATCGATGGTCAAATATTGACTGCGGGTTTTGATTTTCGATTGTTTTGACTGTCGAGAGCTAAAGACTTTCGCCGATTTTAGATCTTGAGGAAATGTAAAATTTTACGACGAATTGTAATACTAAACAGAAATATTTTACGTATGCGGGCCTTCATGCTGCTATAATTCACTTTGTGAATTTATCTAAAGGTTTGTTTGGTTAGGTGAGGCTAGAGATGATCCTAGCAAAGCCTAATAAGTTAAGATATTCAGAAATTTAGGGTGTAGGTTGGGAAGTTTATTACCTCAAGCCACCTTACACCGTGGGGATGTTTCTTGAAATTTATTTAACGGCCTTTGACTATTATTTCAGTGCACTGAACCGTGAACGAGTGCATCTCTTACAATTTGCCTGCAATGTGTGTTGTTGATTCCATAACATTAGCGATTGCATCGCTAACTTTTCGTTAAACTGGATGCTCAGCTTACTTTGTCGCCATTCTCATCCTTTATTTTGTCCTCATCTCCCATTCAGAGTTTACCTTGGTATCTTCGGCCTCCGTTCCTTGAGCGTTCAAGCATTCGGATCTCTACTCCTTTCCTAATGACCCCTTCCGTTTTAAATCGTCCGCATCGTTTGCTAATTAGGTTCACTCACGTCAGCTGACGTGACCGAAGGTTTAGAATAGCACGAGCCTTATGTATTTCAAATCCCCCGTGAATCAACCCTTCCGTCGTCTTTCCTCGGTCTGGTGGTTGCTTAGCGCTTCATAAGCTTGCTGCTCATAAGTGCTACCGTGTCTAATGATCACCTGACTCTACAAGGCGTAGTTTATTAGCACAACGATGGAATCGGAGACTACTCATCTCCTTCCTAACCATCGTGTTGCTCTTTTTTTGAGGGATAATCTATTTGATTCCGGTATTTGGATTTTTCAGGAAGAATTTGGAATTAAACATTGGTAATAGATGCGGTTATAAATTAATTTATTTCAATTGCTTGTCATTTAATAATTAAATTGCAAAGGTAACGGATTTATTGTTTTTTTTTGCCTTTTGGTCTGTTCTATGATTGCCGAGGAACTTTATTTAGCTGGACACGCCTATAACATAACTCTATTGTAACAATTCTTCTCCCTTTTCCCCTTTTTTTTGCCTAACGTTAAAGAATTTGACAGTTTAAATGAAGAAAAATATTGAAGTCAACACCCCATTCGTAATTCGCAAAATGTCGGAAATAATATCACTAAAATACTTATTTGCTGGTTCATTTCGAAAGTAAGCACTGCAGAGTTTGGATGCACTTTAATGTACCAATTTCTTAATACTCCTCTTTGTATGCAACACGTCATACAAATTACCAGTGGAAGCAGACTCTTCCTCAAATTATATCGCAAAATTTTGTCATTTTATGCGACACATGTAGATGACCTGACGAAGCGGCACGGAAGAGTGCCCGAAAGACAATATTCTTCCCATTCAGTATAGGGGAACCTTTATTTCTGACACCCACTGCCATACTCCTCTCTTCACCCCTTCCGCCATTTTATCTCCCCCCTCCCCCGCCCTTTCCGGGAGATAGGAAAGGGGTTGCCGGTGCGCGAAGGGCGCTATGGTCGAGGAGAGGGAGGGGGCGGTTGTTTTCTCGTCCGAGATGCGGAGAACTGACGTCATTTGTTTGCGACGGAGCATCCCCGCCCCCACCCTCCCTTGGCGAGAGGAAGGGTTTGGAGGGGGGGTGGGGAGTTGGATTCTGATTGGAAGGCTGCCATCTCGTCACATCCTGCTGCCGTCTGCTCCTCGCTCCGCTAACACCCTGACGGAATAGCCTCTTCGCAGGAATGCGGGAGCAGTTTTGGGCTGGGAGGATAGGTAGTGTGGGGGATGGGGTTTTTTGGTGGGGGGTGAGGATTTTAACCCTATCAGCTGCGAGGAAAACTTGCTTATAAGTGTATGCAAACCATTGCGAGCAAAAAGATACTCGTACGAACGACCGTATCTACGCACGTAGAACACCTTCCCTGCACTCCTTAAATACAAAAAAGGGGAAATATATGAATTATACGCATAATGTATATATTTTTAGCAGATCTTTTTTCTTAGGGAAACCTCCATGGATTTAATATTTATCTGGAATAAAAGAGCCATGTATTAATTGGTGCGAATTCATTAAAAAGCTTCTAATACTTTAGTCATTTAATATCTCGCTAGTTTCATGGAAAACTGGTTGAAAGACTGGAAAATGTAGGACTAATGAAATAGAGTTAAAATTTAAAATAGAGTTCCGCACCTTTTATCATGATTTTCAATCGCGAATACACCAGTGTGTCTTAGAGTTTGCTGAAGGCAAGTAATAAGGCGATCATGAAAGAGTGCATGAGTATTTTAAGAGCCTTATTGTCATACTCCAGGTATTCAGACTAATAGAGGCTGGCATTTTACCTTTACTGCTTAAACGTTTCCTTTCTTGAGAAGACTAATGGAAAACCCTCCTTAAATATCCGAATACTCTACTCCCTCGCTGCCTATAGGCCGCATATTATCACCAGGACTGTTTTTCCTATTATCTTTTTTGCGATCTCGTTACCTAACTCGAATTGGATAAATATTTACGGATGAATTTTGGTATTCGATATGAAACGAAGTAGACAAGTACGAAGTAATATAACATATGACGCGAAGTCTGTGTATGATAAAAACAAATAACCCAGAGAGTAGACGATATTGAGTAGGTAATACTATGAAATAATCAGAAATGACTTTAAAGTAAAAAAGGCATTGAAAATTAAATATAGAATTGTAATAGCAAATAGTCGTTACATGTTATAAGTTTGTAAAGAGACCGATTTTGTTGACTTCTTGCTCATGAAAAATAAATGTTATCTAAGTACGCTATAAAAGTAGGTTAAAACGTAAAAGTTGAACATCATTGGAACTCCGTAACCAGTGTAAATTAATACTCAACCTTGAAAAATGCATGCATATGCTACATACTCAATGTAACATATGTCACTGATAAATACCATTACAACGAGTATTTAATAAAATACGTTCTATATTCCTAATTTTAATGCCCCATTTACCTCAGATTAATTTCAGAATATTCGATTAGATAAAGTTACTGCCCATTGATTAATTTAAGTATTAGAAGTTGGATAAAGGTTTCTCCCATAACTTGTCCAAATCAGCTCAACTCCGCGTATGCGATACTATCAAGGCGTTTGCGAGGGTTCAGCCTTCGCAGTGGAGGGCTTTTTGAGTGCCGCTAATTCGGGCGGTGTCGATGGCGCGTGCGGCAACTTATCACGTCATCATCGCGGCGGCAAGTGCGCTCGGACGACGCCGTTTGTTTCATGACACATGAGGGTCGAACAAGTTCCCTTCGAGCCGTAAAGGTCGCTCGTGAGCTCACTTATTGGCCTCGGGGAGTTCCCTTTTATGCGAAAACATTCCTTCCGCGGGAAATCCGGCACGTTCAGGATTACTCGCGTGGAATCTATTTACCGATTAATTGGAAAAGAAACCTTTTACACCTTTCTTTCAGTTCCCAGCTACCGTCGTAAACATTTTATTTTCTGTGAAGTGTACGCAAAATTTCATTAAAAACGCTGCAGTCAATAGTTGTGGGAGTATGATTCAGCTTTAAAATTTTTGGGGTTATTTGCAGTAATTTTATTTATTGCAAGTGCACTGGATTGTATGTGGAAGCCATAGATACACCTCTTTATTTACTTAACTTACATAGTTGAAATGAATATATAGCAACCTTAAAACAGTTTCACGGACATCTTAACAGAAATTTTACGAAGCTATCTTCTAGCGCACTATGGCGCGAAAATTTGCAAACCTCAACTCGCATCGTGATATATAAAGTTATGCCACGAGGGCTGTAAACGATTCAACAAACATTATACCATCCTCTTTCATGATATTGAAGGTCCATTTTTGAGCTTCTAACCATATTTAGCGTTTGGGTGGTGTGCTAATTGAATGATGCCAACAATAAGGTCAATAATAAGCTTGAACTTATCATTTAATAAATTAGACATTAAATAAATGTCAACGTACCGAAAGGCTATGAAAAACTACATATTTTCATTAAGCGTTATTAAAGTTGAAAAATAATGAATGTCGTCCACAATAGTGAATTTAGGTAAAAGATAAACAAGTGTTTCGTTTTTTGCTATTTTATCGATATTCAGTACTTGAATAAATTCAAAATTATTAATAGGCGAAAGGGGAGTAATCTCATTTAACTAGCGGTTATGTGATAACTTATTTACATTATACCGTCGGGATATTAGTTTAAATCGAATTATTAAAGCAAATGCAAGTTTGTAAGATTTTCTAAAAGGATCGATGTATAATGAGTTTAAGAAAAATTTAAACATCGGAGCATCATATGGCCGGGGTTCTACGATAAACCTGCATCCTGTCCCATTCCATTCCTGTCTACACTTACCTTCCGCCCCCCACCCCCTAATCACCCGCCCTTTCCTAAAACAACCCTTTACCATCCACACCCCGACGACAGAGCCACCCCCGGCGTGCAGGAAACAGCCGACCCGTCGGAGGCTTCGCTTTAACAGATAAGTTCCGAAGCCCGTCACTCGGGAGAGCCGCTATCTCCTTCCGAGCTTCGCCTCACCCTACTCCCTCTTTGAGTCGCCTTTTTTATGAAAATTCTCTCGTCTTTTGTTATCTTCGGCTCGTTTTTTTTATTCTCGTACCCCTCCTAACGTGCCTGGCCCGTGCAACGTTCCAACTCTTTATGTCCATTCCTTCTTCACCTCCATGGACATCGAAATTTCGTGAATCCATGAATTGGACAGGATATTGTGCGCATACTAAACTGCGATACGAAATTAATGATGTGAAAAAACTTCATTGACTCCTAGAACTGGTGTAACTTTATGAGAACCAGAGAAAGATTTTCAGAATTATTTATACGATCACAACCTCATTTGTTGTTTACATTCTGTAGTTACACTAAATTCATCACTGTCTTTCTTCACAAATTCATGCATTATGTCTATTAATATACCTATGGATTTCTACGAAAGTCATTGGATGACTTCTCGGATGCTTGGATCTGAATTTGGTAATTAATAATTACCAAATTCAGATAAAAAGTGATAAATTGCATTTAAATGCTCTAATTGATGGGAAACGATATAGAATTGAATTCTACTTCAGCGTATGCAATAGTATTCACGTAAAATTTAAATCCCGGTACAATTCTCAAACTAAATACGATATTTAATCATGTAAATAAATGCTGTAATATCTCTACTGTCTCATAGTAAGTGTATCTACCAACTGGTTCAGCTCAAAAAAACAAAAATGTATGTAAATATAACATTTATTTTTTTTAAGTTTATTTTATAGTTACATAGCTTCTTAAATATAGACTTGTTAGAGGAGAAATGGAAACAAAATATTAAGGGAGTATCTCCTTGGAGTATACGATAGAAAAGCCTAAGCACAGTATGGATATTGTGGGAGAATGAGTAGGGAACGGATAGTATTTTTAAAGAATGGATAGGGGTAGGAGAGGGGAATAAAAGGCAAGGGGAGGGGTGGTGGGGGCGTGATGTATATGGCATCCGAGAATGAGGGGAATGGTTCATTCCCCCACCCGGGCGCAGCGCCCATTACATTCTCTCATTCAGGGCTCGGAGAGATGCGATCCCCAGGTGCGGTAGCGAAGGGGCGCGGAATCCCTCCTATATCCCCATGATCCCTCTCCACCCAATCCCCAAGAAGATAGAATCCTGCGCCTTCCCCACCCCCTCCCTCCACCCTCACACAGCTGCTGAAGGGTAGCGTGGTGGGGCGCGGAGAAGCTGGCTGTTTTAACGCGTTCAGGAACGCGACCATATCTGAGTATTTTTTTTTACGAGGTTGGACGTTTTCCTAGGCACATTTATTAAGCTACTTTTTTCCGCGACGTTCGTTCAAATTTTCCGTGAATTATTTTTGTACGATATATTTTTCCTCTCTTATCCAAGTTTAGGATCAATCGCTCCAACTAGGATTAATCATGTTCCGTGTATTAAATGTTTGTCATTACCCGATTACGACTAAGTAGATATATTGCTGCTTAGAGGTAAAATACACTGCATGAGTTGTAATTTATTTCTGATGATTTTAACTCATTGAGTTTTGAGTACCCAAGTTTAGGATCAATTTTTGGCTTTAAAACGACGTCCGTATTGTGAATTGGTGACTCCTATGCTTCTTTTATTTAGATTGACTGTTACGCCTCTGAATATTTGCGAACTTACTTTATTTAATGCACTTTATGGTGTAGGTAAAGCCAATGAATATGGAAAAAAGATGGTTAATCTAAAGTTTCAAAGTATCAATTCGATGTAAATATGAAATGCAGTGTTCAGTAACATAAAAATAAAAAAGGAGAAATGCATTCTTTAAAGTTACTATGCATATATTTTTTCGAAGGAAACACCTCCATATATTTTATTTTCATCTGGAATCATAGAGCTGTGAAATGTTGGTTGTGGATTCATTAATATTCTTATGATACTTTAGTCTTACTTAATATTTCACTAGTTTTACGAAAAAACTGGTCAAAAGAATTATAAAACGGCTATAGAATATTACATCGCAATATCTGGGAGGCAAACGTTTGAAGTCACAAGTTGTCTGGAGCATTCGGTAATAGGGCAAATTCGCGGCCAAAGGAAGCTTGGTTCAATGTTTTTGTTATTTATAAATGATGTGTTTTTGACCTAAAGTCATTGGTTTTGGTTCCCCAAGCAATTTTAGTTCCTCCTGCCATCAACTATCCAGGCATAAAATTTCGTGATACAATTTTACTCTCTCTGTATAATACTAATTTCCAAAAGTTTTTCTTGTTCCATGTATATCCTCCTCAAAAATCATCAAATCCTCCCCTTTTTTGGTCTTGCTCCTGAGCTGGCCTTTATTCTGATCCAAAAACCGCGCATTCTCCTTCGACCATGACCGCCAATAAAGCTCTAAACATCACTCGCAGGTTTTCCTTTAAGGAAAAAATTCAGAACCCGCCCATCTTTTGCTTCGGAGGCCTTTTGCGGTTGAAGTGCGCTGCTTCGTGGGCCTGTTTCGGGATGAAGCTTTAGGGAGACGGCCCCTGAGAGTATGGGGTTGGTTGCAACGTGAGCTAGAGTAGCCCCTGAGTACGAGCAAGAGCCCTCGCATCCAGGGGCGGCTGGAAGATGATGTGGAGTGGGGGGCCGCTATTTTTCTTCCGCCGATATTGCTTTCAGTAACGCCCACCGGTCGCTTTTTATCCTTTCCCACAATTCTCTTCGTCTCCCCCAACATAACCCCCAAGTCTCTCCCCCCCCCTTCCCTCTCTACCTCATCTCCTGTCTCCGACCTTCTCCGCTCCCTCAGTGCAGCACTGTTCTGAAATTCGCCTTGTTTTCCCGAGGTGGGTGAGGTTCGTTATTTTTTATCGATATCTCAGATGGCAGGTAAGGGTAGGATGGGGGTTCATTGCAAGGCATGCTGCAAAGCACGTATGGGGTCATTCCTGCACGTGCTCTTTCATTGCATATGTTTGTAGTTACCACGTTTGAAGTAGATAAATGGCGACTTGAAGTTAAAATAGACTGAATGATTCTTGATAATGTTATTTAAGACTGATTGGATCTTGGTTGAAAATATATAAATATTGATAATGCGGATTATCTTGTTTCAAAGAAGCAAACACTGGATTTAATCAAAGATTTGGAGTAGAAATACTCTTTCATGATGAAAGGTATTGAGAATACTATCGGGAAGTAAGATATAAGAAGTTGTTATTTCTTTCAAATATCGAACTTAATCGAATAAAAATATTAAACATGTAATGAGGGGTCACTTTTATGATTATATTATTTTTATAATTTCTAAGGGTGAAGTTATATCATTCAGTACAATCTCTCCATTTAAGTATGTAGAGATCTTATTCCCATGCTAGTTAAGAATAATTTTATTTTCAAAGTAGTGTAAATAATGCCTTTTGAAAGCAATCATTAAAGGGATATTCGCATCTTTTATGCATTTGGGACTCGTTGCATCCGTGGATATAAAGAGGTTTTCATTAAAGGTTTAGAACCTGCGTTTTAGCTCATGGGTATCCACTTTCCCGTTAAAGGGATATCGTAATGACGCCTTGAGATGTTCCTCTTAGCGTAAACAGCACCGCCCCTGACATAATCATTCTGCTGGATTCGCTCCCGGGGAAGAAGATGGAAAACCGATGTTCGAGAGTAATGCCTTCCCGGCCACGGGTTCAATTCATTGCCCTTCCACTTCTCCGCCATTCTTCAAACACTCGTCCTCTACAGGGTAGAAAGAACGAATAAAATGAAATGAACCACCCTTTGTCTCCCCTCCCATTTCCTTCCAGAATACGATTCAATTTTAATCCCCCTTTCATTCCTCACTGAGAGCATCTAGAACACGCCTTGACATACAGGTATTGCACATCTCCCGGCCCCTTATTCTTCTACATGCGCGCAGATGAATGTGCCTTGCAAATTTATTTCAACTGGTGAATCCATTTTCATCTCCTCCCTTCTCTATTTTTCGACCCGCGGTTTGTGTGATGAAGGGATGTTTCGAAACCTCTGATGCCTTTTTAAAATAAAAAATAATACCCCCAGCCCCATCCCTCTCGCTGAATCTTATGTGTATATGGCTGGTGTCCTAACACCCCCTGCCCCACGCCTTTTAGACGGCTTGCGGTGTATTATGTAGATGTAGAATCTTGCAGATTTTCCGACTTTCCTTAACCTCGATTCCACAAATACACAAGGTGCTGATTACCCTAACCTATGTGTATTACCCTTTTAGCATGTGTATTTCTGGGCGCATATCTCATTTCTATGTTAATCCAAGCGCTTGATAATTTTCCTATTGCATGTTTTTTTTTCTCCTTTATATCCTGTAAAAATTATTTCACGGATTACTCTGTTAATGTTCTCCGATGCATTGAGCATGTGCGTTCTAAAGAAAAATAATTTGTCTGTCATTACAAGCGATCAAAAAAAAACATATTTAATTAATAATGTTTTGTTATCTTTTTTTAGTTACACGTTTAAGTGCTTCACACTAATTGTGTATTTTTTTAATTTTCCATTTGATCTTCAGCGTTATTATCTGGCAAGAGATATCGAAGGCTTTTATAAATTCCTTAATAGATTACCCAAAAAGAGTGCTATTGATCAATCTTTTTTTGGCTAAATATCTGTTGTATCTGAATACTCTAGGCTGCTCGTATGTTGCTGGTTGCTGTTTTATAGTTATATCTTTATATTTTTTAACAGACAATATGCCTGTTGTCAGCAAGTACAGCATTAACGTGATCAGAACTTGGTAAAAATTTTAATACGTAGACATTATTTTTTTTAAATTAGCATCGCCCGTATTTTTCTCATATGAATAAAAGAGAATTAAAAAATGGATTAAAAAATAAAATTGAAATATCACATTCTTCTTGTCTCTGTACCCGGGTTGTCGCGAAGACCTTTGGCGTGTTAGGCCTGGCACAATTTCTCTCCCAACCACCCCAAACATTATTTTTTTCTAAAGCCCCCTTTTTATCCTCATTCTCTCGCTTCCCCCCCCCCCACCCCTCCCCCTCCTTCAACATCCATCCCTGATGCGTTGTGGAAACTACAGCCGAGTCCCGGGCGGAGAAAACGAGGGGGGGTTAAGGGTGGCGGAGACGGGGTTGGAAAGGGTTTCAAAAGAGGCAGCGGAACAACAATGGTGGACCCCGGAGCCTGTATAGAAAGGACCTAATCAATCACGCAGGAGGAGGGGGGGAGGGCGTGCCGGGAGGGCATTCTGGGAAGGGCGTGGTGGTGCGTGGGGGGAGTTCTGTAGGAGGGCGCCAGGATCGGCCTTATAGTTCGCGAGACGAGGAGATGGGGAAAAAAGAGTTCGCCGTTCGGAGGTGGTGTGGGATTTTTTTTTTGTTGAAGAGGATGTCGGCCTTTGGTGGTGGCGCTGAGGAATGGGTGACTCCGTAACCCCCCTCCTTATTCCCCCCCCGAACCCACCCCCTCAGGAAATAGGCAGGGTTCTGGCATCTCCCGCCCCGTGGCGCGATTTATCAAGCGTTTTCCGCCAGTTCCCGTTTCGACATCCTGACTCCAGAATGATTCCGGAGAGAGGCGAAGGGACCGCCTCTTCTAGAGAGTGGACTGCTTCTATATCTCACTCGCCCGCCACCCTCTTTTCATTGCCTCGCCGCCTGCCCTTCCCACCATTTTATTTATTATCTCTTCTCCCTCAACACATTTCTGCGCACATCGAACATTTCTGTTTGTGCCTGTGTGTGTGATCCCGCGGCCGCTTTCATTCAGGTCGTTCCGTGCGCTTGGTCAATAGGTCGATAAATATAATCGAATTTTCTTACACGCGATTTATCGAAACTATCATTGATAACAAAACTGTTTAAAATACGCTTTGATCGTTCGGCTTTTAAGAACCGCTTCCATTCAGGTCGCTTCGTGCGCTTGGTCAATAGGTCGATAAATATAATCGAATTTTCTTACACGCGATTTATCGAAACTATCATTGATAACAAAACTGTTTAAAATACGCTTTGATCGTTCGGCTTATAAGAACCGCTTCCAATAAGGTCGCTCCGTGCACTTGGTCAATAGGTCGACCAATCTAGTCAGTTTTCTTTCACGGGATTTATCAAAAGTATCATCGATATTTTGACGATTAAAAATACGCTTAGATCGTTCGACTTCGAAGAATCATCGTAAATGGCTCAGGCAGTTTACGATGTGATGATTACATTCGATCTTTAATTACCGGGTTTGATAATTTTATCGATCGTGGCTAGCTATTCGATGTTCACTCTGTTCTGCACTCGACTTTCTATGTTCAGCGATGGACCCATCCTACCAATCGTGACAATGAACGGTTCTCGGTAGTTAATGGGACGTTAAAAATCAGTCAGTTGAACTTACAGCTTTAAACGCAATTTGAATATTATGAATGTCATTTGAAAACTCATGATGTATTCCCATATAATTTTTGGCAGTATTCTACTTTTACGGAGGGAAATATGTTTGCAATTTTTCTAGACATATTAAAGAGACCTGTCACTCAGATATTTACACGGAGAAACCTTAACCTAGTCATTAGATTTAAATTTCGGACCATAACGTAAGAAACCCTTCTTGTCGCTGGCATTATCTTAATATTTGTTCGGAAAATATATTCCCATTCTTTAAATGGGTAACATGGGCATGAATAATTAAAGAATAAGTTTGAAAAGGGATCATATGTTGGTTGTTAATGGCTTTGCCCCCCCTCCCCCCATAGAACAGTTGAAACACGTTTGCTAATGCGACGGGAGTGGAAGAGATCTCCGCTTTGTTCGTCGTTTCCTCTTTTTAATCGGGGGCACACTCGGAGTGCATTTTCCGCCAACTTGCATCCGCAGGAATAGGAGAGTGCTGTAGGCCATTTCCTTCCCCTCTCCATGCACCTCCCACACCATCCTATCCATCGCAAAAGCGTCGTAATTTGCCAGCCTTGTCGTCGCGAGGTTTTAAATCGGCTCGAAAATGGGCCGCTGATGGCGGCGACGACTTTTGAAGGTGATGAAATCGGA
Source organism: Ischnura elegans (assembly GCF_921293095.1). Lineage (NCBI taxonomy): Eukaryota > Metazoa > Arthropoda > Insecta > Odonata > Coenagrionidae > Ischnura > Ischnura elegans. Next base: position 81,426,746 of record NC_060256.1, on the reverse strand, counting down.
ATATTTTTCTCTCAGCTGGCGAAGCATTAGCACCATCCCTCAGCCCGATGGACGTGGAAGCACTTTGCCATAAACGTGGAAGAGGATGAGTGGGGCCGACTCGAAACCAACACAAACTCAGCGCTGCTGTCCGCGGGTGCATTTCAGCGAGGCGTAAAATGCCATTCCCCAGACGAGGGGGGGACACACTAGGCAGTCATTTAGTGGCACGGCGCAATAAACAATTATTTTCGCGTCGCCATTTTTACCTCCCTTTTTATACTTCATTCCATTACATTAAAGCGCCAAACACGTACCGCAAAATCTCCCCTCCATCACGACAGCGAGTCTGATTCAAGGGGGAAAGAAATTTACCCCCACGGAAAAAAAAGGATGGACGAATTAAAATTTGTTGTTTACGGGAGTAAAAAAAAGGCGGGACACAAACGCGATCGGAAACGAGTGGTGTTGTACGTATCGGGTCGGGTGTGCATGAACGACCTGACGCCCCAATTACCTCCGAAGTTGGTTTTTCAGAAAACAGAACAAATGCACGGCTCGCGGCGTGTTGTGAGGGAATGAATGATGAAGGCTGGGGGTAATTCCCTTGCACAATGAATGCAACGCGGCGCGGCCGCAATATCTCTACCGCCATCCCCCGCCCCCTCTGCCCCCGCCACTTTGTTGATCGAATGGGGAGCGGCGAATTTGCAAGGGAGGGGTTTGAATCACGTTTTGGCCAATGGCTCTCATCGTACCCTTCGTCACGACACAAATGGCCAACGGACCCAGAATCATTGGAAAAAGTTGAAATTCAAAATTACTCTTTTTTTTTAGATGTAGATTTGAAACTTCGTACCTGTGCAGAGGATTTTTTTAGAAAAAATGTGCGTGGAAATTGGGAAAGAATAAGAAAATTTGATAAAATCTTATCGAATAGATGTATAAGAGATAGATACTGGAGATTAGTTATCTTATAGATTTATTAGATGCAGAGGCTCGAATATAAACGCATTTCCGGGAATTTTTTTACCGGTTATTTTTTTCTCATGATATCTTATATAAAACTTAATAAGATGATGAAAATAATAAAGAGTGGTATGAAAAACGTGGAAATTAACTTCTGTTAACAATTATGAATACGTCGTACTTTAAAGATTTGAATTAATCTCTGCTGTATAACTCTCTGCTTGTCAATATTATTGCATTAATATTAAAACCTTACCTTTGTTTTTCGTTCAAGTTTGTTTAGTAAAAAACAATTTTTACTCTGGTATTGTCGCTTTTATTCTGGTCTCCGACGGCTGGCCCGACCTACGTCATCGCGAGGCGTTAGTTTCCCGGGACATCCGCTTGGGGGAGTGCACGACGGGTTGGGTGATTTTGGGCGGCATTTGACTGAGTGCTCGGAATAAAACTGGGGGAAATAGCGCAATGTGGACGAGACCGCGTGTGCCGGGGAACAAACAGCTCTCCCTATGCATCACGCGAAGCGTGTGCGGGGAAAAATTTATTCCGCGAACGTGTTGTGTGAGCGGCGGAAGGATAAAGAGTTGCGCGGGGTGGGAGAGGTAATGGTGGTAAATTCGTGTCGCTGAGAGGTCTCTGTACGTGTTGGTAGATTGAAAGGTGGTAGAGAGAGAGAGGGAGGAGAGTATACGAACCGAACGCGCGATTTTCATTTTTTTCCGTTGATGCGACGTTCATTTTTTTCGTCTCGTCCCGCTCGCGCGTTAAAATCCGATGGCGCGCGATTGTGTAGACTTCCGCCATTGCCTTCCCATCATTCCCCTGCACTGTTTTACCCCCCCCCCCCCCTCCCCTCTTTTCGGTGCCCACATTACCTTATGCCACAACCCCCACCTCTTTTAAACTTCCCCTGCTATTTTTCCCCATTCCCCTTCATGGATGCCGATGCGTTTTTGTTTCGCCTGTTTATATGGAGACGGGAGTATGTGTAGGTGTCGGGATGATAAAATTAAAAAAAAAAGTAAAACAAACATCAGGGACACAGAAACAGATAGCAGTGAGGTTCGGGCGCATCCCTTTCTCGCCGTAGCCGATGGATAGCTGTCGATACTATCTGCATGATGTACTTGACAACCAATAAGCCATTCCGTGCACACATCGGTGCGGTAATTTTACGCTTTTTGTCCGCCCGTTAGTTTTTTTCCCTTTCCTCTCGCGCGGTGTCTATTTCTTTTGTTTTTTTTTAATTAATATTTTTTTACGATGCATCGCGGGGTCACAGTAGTTGTGGTGTTGGTGAAGTATAGGAGAGGTGTGTGCTGGTTTATTGTTTCTCTTTTTTTTGTTTGAAAACTCGCGCGGCTGTGTGTCGTATTCGTTTCATGTTGTCCGTTCGCCGAACACTTTTTGAATACGTGTGTGAGAGAGCAGTATATATACGTATGGGAATTCCATCTATCTCTTTATGCGAACTCTTTCGATATGCATGTACTATGCAAACTTATTTCTATTCTCTCCATATTTTTTTTGTTTTTAATATCTACCCTTGCATTTTTTCATAACTCATCTATATTCCGTATTTTTAATTCCATATTTTCCGTCCGAGTGGTTCGCAAAATGGATTTTTTCTGCCATTTTACGCCCCCACCTCTATCTCTGATTTGTGTTTTGGATGGAAGAACAGAAAGGATGAAATTTATGAAATTTCGTGGACGGACGATCGGTTCCACGTTCCAGTTTTTGTTTCAACCCGCGTGATAATTTTTCTGTTCGTCTTTTTTCTTCCTCCAGTGTCTTATAATTTGAGCGGAACAAGAAGTTCTCCGTTGGAATTCAACGTTTCTTGCGAATAAGTTTACGGAAATTGGAAGCAGTGTTTTATAAATTGGTTTTGCATAATAGTACAGTTTTAATTATTCTTATGACCTTTATTATACATTATAGCCGTTTTTTGCCATTCCTCGATAATATTACATAGGCTGAATATGTATTTTTAATCAGGATGTAGCAGGATGACATAACGTTTTGAATCCTTAAATGACTCTAAAGCTCTGAACTTGTTAAGTAGACTGCTTAAGCGTTGACTATTCATATCGCAGTAATGAATCAAAATGCGAGTGCAATTGGCCAGAATTGCAACAATTCCCTTGCGTATATAAGGTTTTATTTAGATCGAATAAATCTTAAGGTGCTACATAACTGACCTTCATTGAGCAAGCAACACTTTAATAAAATATTTTCCCTCCAAAAATAATTCAATTTGTGTAGGAGAAATGTGCACAAGTAGTAACAAATATGCCGATTTCGATGGGGCTCTGAATATTGCTGCTCAACCCCACACACTCTTTGGAGTAATGTTCCTCGGACGCCAGTGGCTTTTGGCATAAGGGGGGGCTCTTCCATTTCCCCTTCATCCGACTAACCATCACTACCACTCCACAGAAAACGCTTTAGTGCACCGAAACCTCTTCGGTCCTCGGTGGTAGGTATTCCTTTCAACCGCCGGATACAAGGGCTACGTTTCCTGTGGTGCAATTCCTTGCTACCCACTCCAGTGCCCTCTTGAACCATTGTCAATTCCATCTCCGCCCACATTCCCATCTTTGGGCCCTTTCCTCTCACCCCACCGATCGTGTTACACCCCCACCCTTTCTTCAAGTCCCCTCTTACCCCCCAACCCCCTCCCCTTACGAATCTGCATGTCATGTCTATCTTCCATATCGCCGTCTCCTTCCGGGACGAGACATTCAGGGCGAGGGCTACGGTGCATTCTGTATCGTGGAGGGTGTTGACGTTTGTTGGGTATGGAATGCTGTGAATACTCCAGGCTTCAAACTCCCATGAAAAGTTCTCCTGAGGGGAAGGTATGGAATACTCTGTTCTCTCAAAATTCAGGTCTTGTTCCTCCGTCTTCTCAAATGTTTTTCAGTGTTATTTTATCGTATTCATTTCATACAAAATTTGTGAAAGAAAGCTGATGAAGTATGTTTTTAAATGGCTGGAGATAAATTTATCTCCAGCTGCATAAATCCCATCACAGCTCTGGATAAACTAAGATTCACTTGAAATCAATATTCTTTGATTTTCAAATTCAATCAATCAAATTACTTTGTGAAAACCCATGTTGAAATTAAAAATACACAACCCTAGTAACTTTTCACTGGAAAATTCTCGTCAAAACTCTCGCGTCGATAATACATCTACATTCGTTGCCGCTCATTCACGCGCAAAGGACCATTCTCATTCATTCTTGTCCCCGCATGGTACCAGAATTCATTCCCGCCTTCTTTGTGATTCAGAGATTTTCCTACCATTCGCGGGGATAATGCATCAAGACCGAATGATTGATGAAAAATAGTTTTGTCAGAAATACTTAAAAATCGCAGTTTGGGGGCCTTGATACCCAAGAATCCACTCAGTTCAACTTGGGGAGTTAGTACTTTACGGCTATGGTCTAAACATCGCGAATAAACATCATAATAATTATAAAAGTTATTGATAGCATTTCGCAATGTGATAATATGGCTAAAATTTAATTTATAAATTTCATTGAATTTCAAACAAATAGAGGCTAGCATGATATAGAAAAAATTGGCTCTTTTTAGAGCCTTCTATACCAGGTTAATCACTAAGCCGTCTTCCGATAAGAACTTGGGAATATAGATAAAATTGAAAAACTTAGCATCAGTACTGGATAAAATCATAGTTGATTTTATTTTGGAATACAATGAGCATTTCGGGCGGAAAAAGATGTACCTAATAATGTATGATTACCGAAATACCATAATTATTGTAAAGTCATATTTTGAGCATCAACATTTAACGAGCAGAGTTAGTGACATTTCTGCAAGGTTTTCCGTTTGTGCTGGTTGACCAAATTTCGCGGGAAACCCATTCAGTTATTATTTTATCTTAGATTTCTTACTGCTCTCGTTTCCTGTCTTGCCTGGAAATTTATTCCGACTCCCTCCTTTGCTTCCCCTGCCTTATCTTCCCTCGCTCGCCCATAGATGTCTCTGTTTCCCTTCTCCCCATCGGCCCATTATCCAGTTCGGGGAGGAAACCCCGCTGTGGGCTGCAAACATAACGACCAGTTTTGGGAGAACTTTTTGGTTCGAGATTGAATTGACTAGAATGGAATCGTTGCATGCATTTTTTCCCCAACCCTGCTCCTTATTCCATTTTCTTACGTTTTTATTTTTCCCTTTTCTCGGCATCCTTTTTTTCTTTACTCGTGGACTATTGGTGGGATTGAAACGCTGAGCGTATTGGTTTATAGTTCCAGATTATATGGAGCGTGTAAGTTCCTCTTTCTTCCTCTCCTCTCCATAGAGATGCATAGCTTCCTCCACACGACCCTTGGGAAATAAACATACGGAAACGTTATTTTATTCCAAATCGGGTCAGTCGTTTGCCATTGGATTCTTTTTCTCCGTGGCCAACTGATATGTTTGCGTTTTTTGGGAGGTATCCACACGTCTTTCTCGCCACTTCCGGGTGCATAACTTTTCCTGTAACGTCTCATCTTGAAAGAGACTTTCCAGATTCCAAAATTAAATGGAAGCCTCGATTTGATGACTAATTGAGTATAATACCCGCTAATATTTTACACCTTTCTTCTCATACCTGACTTATTGCTCAATTGTTCTCATTTATGGCTCAATAATGTATGGCTGACATGGAAATTACCAAGTATTTACGTTAGTGCTTATTTATGCTTATTTTTTATGGAAGAAGTGAGTTAAATAAATTATGAATTTACAAATATTTAATTATTGGACATATTTGTTTAAAATGCCAGTAGTGTTTGCAGTGCTACAAGAAAACTTATACCTTGGGAAAAATATGTAAGACCTGGAAAAAAGGACCAAGTAAACAGGCGACCCGAAGAAAAGTAAAGCTATCGAGCTCTGCAAATAATAATCTATCATTTAAACGCATGATTTTATGCGTGACTTTGCATTATGTACCTCATGGCTTAAAATTGAAGAGTAGGTATACATATTATCCTGGACTTGTTGGCGAAAATTTGATCGTTTGATTTAGTCTGTAAATGCGTTCCTTTTTTGTTTGGGCGTCTTTGGACGCAGTTGTTAGTCTTCCTGCGTGGAAGGTGCTGAGTGGATGCAAGGTCGCGCTCGGCAAGGTCGTCGTCGCATTGGCGTCACTTTACCTCCTCGAGAACATTTTCCGTGCTCTGTCACGCGCGTGGGTTTACGGTGGCGCCAACTCGTGATGTGTCCCGGAATCACAAAAATTCTGCGAGTCGCATTGGGGGTGGAGACACGGGGTGGGAAGGTCATAAAGTGGTGTGGGGGTGGGGGAGATTTTTCGTTGGGGGCTGTTGGGGTAAAGGAATGATTTGTTGGCCTCGAGGTTTTCCCAAAGCTCGCGCCTCCACGACGACGGCGTGGCTCCCAGAGTCCTCTTCAAGCGGGGAATGGAACTAACATATTTTCCCGGCTCCCGAAGTGTGACACGTACTGCCGCGGTGCAGTAAATAACGAAGTTTCGTGCCGGCTAAGGTCCCCCGGGGTTTTAGGCCCTGCGAAGTAGAAAAGGGCTTTTTTTTCTCTCCCTCTACCGGAGGTGGCAAGAGTTAAGGGGCGTGCCGGGTTGGATCGAGACCGGGCGTATGTTTGTCCTTTGGGAGGCGCAGACACGCGGGAATTTTTTTATCCGGACGGGAAATAAAGTGCGCACTCTATGAGCGAGAGTAGGGCATGCCGCGGAGAAAGGTGGGCAGATATATTCGTAATCGAAGATGTAGAAATGCGTTTCCCCCCTTAGCCGGGCAAGTTCGGAACACAGCGCCACGTTCGGTAATCTAGCGTGAACTAGATGATTGGCAACATGTGTCCCTGGAGTTTTGATGCCCTATTATTTCGTTTAGACTATATTTTCTCGGTGGGAATAGTTCTATTAACCTATCCATACATACCTAATGCTTCACATTACTCTCTATCTCCATTAGTTTTCCATCAATTTATTCCATTAAGTAAATCGCTAGCCATGAGATTGCTAATCATCTTTTTGGGCAAATTTTAACGCTTTTTATTATTCTAGTATTGTAGGTCCTTGTTAGAACTAAGATTAAAAGTGAGGAGGGGTGACAAAAATTTATATGTATTGAACGAGTAGCATCCTCATTTATTACTCTTTTAAGTTTCGAAATGATTGAGTGATTATACTGACTCTTTAAAATAAGGCTCGTAATAATACTGCAGTAAAGACATATTTTGGTAGAAATTGTGTAAAAATCGATGGCATCAGTGTTTTTTCCAGTACATTTTCGACTGGCAAATGTATATAGCAACGTAATTCACAGTGTCCGGCGATGTCTGGCGGAAACGAGAATAAACTAAAATGGTAAACTTCCACACAATTTTATTCACTAAAGTACCGGCCCGATTTCGATAATGATAACACCTTGATAATGACACTACGTGCCGAAACTGGGTCGGTGCTTTAGTAAATAAAATTGTGTGGAAGTTTACCATTTTAGTATATCCTCATGTTCTAGCAAGTTCGATTTTGCAGAGATAAAAAATAATAACTTTATGAACCCTTTAAGAGATGTAATATATTTCCCCATTCCAATGGACAGTTTTGAAATAAAAAAGGGCAATTCATCAGTATTTAAGTGGGGAAGGCGTGTGTAGGGGGGGGGGAAGAGGAGGGGAAAGCGAGACAGGGGTGTGGGGGAGATGTAATATTTACTGCGCTAATCCACACGCGAGGATTAGACGGGGCTGCAGCAAGCGTTTTGAAGAATGCGACTGAAGGGAAGGATGGCTGAAGGGAACTGATGTATGAGGGTGGGAGGGGGCAGCAGAATTCCACTCGTGAAGGATACGACCGGGGTGTGGAAGCGGGTTTAAAATAAAGCCAATGATCGCTTTTGTCAACGCTGCGTACGAATGATCTAAGGCAACCCGGCCTCTGCGCGGATGCGGAAGGGTTGGGTGCCGTAGTGGCCGGGCAGAAGGGTGGTGCGAGGCGCCTTTAGAAGGGAGCCGAAGGATTTAGGTAAGCCCGGAGTGGTGGGGGTGGGGTGGTATGGTTTTGCCCCGGGCGGGGGCTGAGGGGGACGATCCACGGTGGAGTGTGGGGTGGGCTACCGCTTGCTGGAGCAGAGGCGACAGGCTCCAAGGTATATTTGATCAAGATACTTGACATTTAGGGCTCCAAGTCTCCCCACTCCAGCAGGGTCATAGCTTTATCCCTATTGTAAGCAAGTTTCCCATTGGGCAAATCCCCACCCCGGTCCGCAGAGGAGGCCCTGTGTGGCTCTCTTCACCGTTAGTTTTATACAAACAAGAAAAACCTCTACTTTATTGTATGTGATGTAGTAGTGGTATTTATAGTGGTCACATATCTTCCCCAAACTCTGGGACTTGGGCGGAGTAAAACTTTCTTGCCTGCTCCCGGAATTCCCGGGCTCAGAAATCGCAGTGCCGACGGATTCGGAAAATATTTTTCGACCTTGCTATCAAGGCGTCATAGAGGGGCGTATAAATCTCGAAGATCGTGTGATGGACGATATATATACCTTATGTCACCCCATCTTTTATTTGTTGAGGCATTTATTAGTTTAAGGTATCAAACGACGTTATTCTGAATACAATTTAAAAGTGGAATATGGATTTATTTTGTCCTCTAATTTTGGATTTCTATTCCTCCATTTCACATGTATATTAATCTCAGTTCATGTATAAATGAAAGGATTTTGTACTTTATCCAAGTCAAATTACTCTACTAAATAATCATATTTATTTATTATCTTCAGTTAGACTCAACATTCCATTTACATGGTATATGTCGCTTCTTTAAATTCACTATACATTATCTTTGTCCAATTCATATCCAAACCATTTTTTAGCTAGGAATAAGTGTTATCGTTAATCACGCCACGGGCCTATGAATTTCAGCAATTAGAAAACTAAAACTAGTGCCGTGGTTTGTATTCCAAAAGAAACTTGTCGATTAAGAATTGTCGCTGGCTACATGGAGTCGTTTGAGTGGATTTTAGGTAAATCTGAGAAAACTTTTGTACCATATAATGAAAAGGGTCATTGGAACTTCCTGGGGAGGAAGCTATTGTTCCCTCTGAAATATTTTACTCCCATTTTCAGTCAGCTATGCTGCTAATACTTGCGTAAAATAATTATCGCCTCTTACATTTATTTCCACGAGTAGAGGACGGAGTAGTTGATGTTTCTCGTCGGCATTTGGTCAAATGGCATCGTGTTCCAACCGCAAATTCTCGCCTGGAATTTTTTTTCGCGTACCCAGTTCTAAAGCGCCTCTTCGAAGCGGTCGGAGGCCGTCTGCGGAAGGAAGAATGAGACAAGGGTTCGTGGGAGGAATTTTTGCGGTGACGGGAATATGGTGGCTCTCCGTCTCTCTGCCTTGTCTCTGAGGCGCCCGACGACTGGGAGGGGTGACTCGCTGGAAACAATGGAATCGCGGAAATCGCTCAGTGGCGGAGTCTACCCCTATCGGTAATGTTTCATGTACACGCAACTCGGATGAGTGTAATTTGATTGTAAAACTGCGTTTGCTTCGCACCGAACGATGTACGCTTACGTGCGGGCAATCCGTTTTTCTGCAAGATACCATTAGACTTCTAACTAACACGGCGCTGTTCAACTTGAGGTGATTGTAGATACAATGAATATTTGTCATTGATTAGTGGCCTTTTTCATATGTTGCTAAGAGTGAGGGTTTGCTGTTATTGTTTTATTAATCAGCAAATAAAGGACAGTCCTTTACAGTTTCTTATAGTTTTTTTTTTAGTTTACAACAGTTTCTTGGGGTTTATCTAGTACCCAGGATGTACTCTGTGTGTAAATTTCGTTTTCACTGTATACCATATGTCCCATAGTTATCTACGTATCGCATGTGTTTGGTTTCCTGATGGTCCTGTTTCAGATTTATGTCCATCCGTAATTGGTTCTCGTATATGATCAGATAGCTCGGTACTATTGGCAATCAATTAAAATATATTCTGCTCACTCAATACGTATACTCGAATAATACTTATACAACTTGTTTATAATGTGTGTTGATAAATTGTAGCCAATGAATTTATATTTTAATGAAAAATTTGAAGTGGATATTCGACTTTTACTGTCGTTCTAGCAACAAACATTGCGCTTGATTTCGGTAATATGATTTGAATGATATCATATACACTAAGGATAGAATTTTCCATGAACAAATATTTTTCCATGGCGAATCTCGTTATTGCTGTATATGACTCTGGATTTATGCTCTTGACTGCGTATTAAGTCACTCGTTTCATGCAGTGCTTCCGAATGATATCAGGCAGAGCAAGACTCATGGTTGCAATGTTATACTTTTGGGTGAGCCACTTTGACCCGCTGTGCTCAAAATATCCCAGCATGGTGGAATGAAGGAATGGAGGGAAGGATAGCTCGAAGAATGTCGGATAAGTGAGAAGAGGAAATAGAAGGAGGAAGAGAGGAGGAAAGAGGAAAAAGAGCGGTGTGGGGTGGGATTTCGGGAATGAGATGGTTACGCGGGGAGGGAGGGGTATATGTGGGTTGACGCGGGGGAGGGAGGGGGCAGGGGGAGGCGTCTGAACAGCAAAGGGCACCCGTAGGATTACGTCTGCCTCGTGTGAGCCGTTCGGATGAGGCAATCCTTTACCGGAGCTGTCCAAAAGGGCGCTTTTTTCGCTTTCCTCTGAAGGGAAGGGCGAGGCCTAAGGGGTGGAGAGCGGCAGACTCCGGGAGTTTATTTCTCTGTTGGATTACGGTAGGCTTGCCCTCCCAGCGTACGCGTTTCCACCCCCACCACACCGTGGATTCATTCCTCCTCACACACACACACCTCTCGCATTTCTCCATTCTACTTTTTTTTCTCTACACATCTCTTCCTTTTGACTGCAAAACCCTTCTCTTTCGTCCCTCACAAACAGCGGCACACACGGGGGTGATAATAAAACACTCTCTCAGACGCTTGTGCCGTTGGTTGTAGTGAGGATTTTGAGGGTGTAAGAGACGGGGGTTGGTTTTTTTTTCCTCGCTCTCGTATTTATTTTTTTCCCGTAGGTGAGGTGTTTTGTTTGGGATGGGAGGGTGGTTTTTGAGGAATAAATAAAAGGTGGGATGTCCGAGGGATTGCGAGGGTGGAGAGGGAGGGAGAGGGTGGGGTGGAGTTTAAGAGGAAGCCTCATAGATGGCGTCAATTTTGAAAACCTCCCTCCTCCGTGCTCCTATTTCTCCTTCCCACCTTTTCTAGTTTCTATCGTTTTACTCCAATCTTTTCTTTACAAGCGACACGCTTTCTGTTGTATCTTAGCTCTCCAAAATTGTTGCGAACTCTCAGGTGTTATATCAGTAAGGTGACCACGTTTGAAGTTCTGACCGCGAATGAAATAAGGCTTATCTATGCTCTATATACTTAGAAGTTACCAGAGACTCGGAGGCTGCGCGCTATGCCTATGTTGCTCGAGCGATTGAGAATAGATATTTTTACGAATAACATGGAGAACGACATATTAGAACCTCACTATATTTCCTTGTCCGACAGAAATAATAAACGAAGAGAGTTTTTTGCCTAGCGAGTAGGTATGGAAATTCGTTTTACCCCGAACGTGGACTTAATAAACACGGCTTGATTTGTTAGTGCTCATCCTTTTTATCAATACGCAAATGACTGGTGTCCGAACACCCACCCCTATACGTCTTTGGGGTGCCTGACTGGGTAGTATATAGATGCACTTATAGGATTCAGGCGCATGACAAAGATAAATACTAGCATTAAAAAAAACTCAATCTTATTCAATTATACATATATCTGTAGAAGGTGTCAAGGTTATTGGATGTAGCCCTGGATTGAAGTGTGACTGTTTAACACTCTCTATTCAAAGAAATAAAAAAAATTACCTGTAGCTATGTCTACACGTTTGGTTTAACCTTTTGGTCCCCTAACGGGTGTATTGTTAAATATTTACACCTCTCTAATATGCTCAGTAATCATATCGCGTATTTATTTTTGACCTCGTATACTGCCAAAGAATTGAAATTTAATCATTAATGTAAGATTTCTTGGCACAATTTTAAATACTTCCGATGAGTTAATGTGATAGATAGATGGTGAGAAATCGAAATCATTTTGCACTCTAAACTGTATCTTCATCGCAGAAAAATTTTTTACTATAAAGGAAAATAGAATTGATAAAATCCAGAGGTATTTTTTTTACTCATCTGATATGTTCAAAATATTTATTTTTGATCTCCATTGCACTTAAAACGCCGTGGAGAGAGGACTAGATAGAGGAAAAGTGAGTCCGTGTCGGTGAAATAGGGGCGACCAAGTTGTACCGAGTTGGTTTAAAAACATCTCCCGTATCCCTTTCATGCGTGAGCGAGTGCGCAGCGGTCTTTTGAAAAGCCTTATGTTTACTTTACCTCTCTCTCTCGCTGAATTTACGGAGGGGTCACGCGAGGAGGCATTGGGGGCGGCTCCGGGGGCGGAGGGTGGCAGGCGGGGGCGGTCGGAGATGTAGGCGGGGCGGCCAAAGAGGATTGGGCATCCTCTATCGTCGACTTAGGCATGTTTATGGCGCCCTGGGAAAGAGTTTTCGTGGTGGCCGGAGAGAGAAAGAGAGGTAGAGGCGTGTTGGGGGAAATATAGCCTTTTTCCCATCCCCCCCTCCACAACACACGGAAAAAAGCAGAAAAAATACCCTCACTGAACCAACCCCACTTTTTTTTTATTCCATGCGCCTTCCCCCCTCTCAAACCCACTTTACGTATGCCTTCAAACTTCTCCACCTCTCTTTCCCGCGATACAACCCACCCCTGATACGCCCAACCCAAAATCCCATTCCAGGGAATCACGACGAAAATCCTTCCAGAGTTGTATTGGGATCGCCGTTCGGGTCCGACTTCTCCCCACCGCTCTACCACCACTCCTACGGCTGCCCTCCCCCGCCCTTCAAACACCTCCCCCACCCCTTTCCTTATTCCCATTTAAATTCCACCCCCCCCCTTGATCTTCGGTCCCCAGGATCATCATATTCCTAACTGCCCATTCATGCATACCTCTCTTCTCGTGAGTACTTCAAGTCTCCCCATCTATTTCCCCACGGTCCGTCTTCTCCGTTCTTCCGTTGCTTGTCCCATTTCTTTTGCGATCCTCTTCTTGCGTGATTTATTATGAGAAGAACGGTCAATTTTGTGGTAGGAAAGCAATACTTTTAGCCTGCCTTCCCCACATTTCCTACCATAAGTCCTCCATCCATTCCCTATCCTTAAAGCAAAAATATAGGGGCACTTCCCTTGACGCTGCAGATTTTAGTATGATACCGCCGACTTTTATTTTAGCTAAGCTTATTTTCCGCGTATTTTTATTAGTTATAGCAGGTCAATGAATATTTTATTTTCATTTTTCTCAGATTTAAAATCCCTTATATGTTTCATTTGGATAAACGTGTGCCAAATAACAGGTGCAGGGCTTTTATGAGGACTAATTGAGGCTTGAAAACCACGGTGACTATGTAGAATTAGCCTCTAATATGGGAGAAAAGCTATCCATTCCCAGGTTTTTCGAATACTTGGTTACCCCATATCATCAACTTGCAGTGTTGAACGTCTTCCAAACGATTCTGCTAACTGCATCATGCTTCCTCGTGTCGTTTCTAATTGGCGGTAACCTTATAGGATTACCACGAGCAGGATAATTACTCAATTAAATGGAAAGCTTCATAATTGAAAGACAAAATTATCCGTCAGCTTTCAAGCCGAGGCGTAAGTAAGCGAACACTTTAGACTTACACCTATCGCACCTAGGCCTAACGCACGTGTCTAACGATTTCCAGTGATTCTCCTTAATGACGCTTAATCTCTGCCTAGGAATCACCGAGTTGTTTTGGCCTCTGAGTAACCTACGTCATCGCCGTCTCCATCCATACCTATTATTTTGTCCGCGTACAAAAACTAACAGACTCCAATAGGAATGGAGTGGGGTTGAGGAGAGATCCAAGGTTCTATCCGTGCTTGAAAACCTTTCTCACTCGTGTTCGTTATTCTTCTTGGCTGGTGATGCAAGTGGATTTTGCCATCTCTAGTAATTTCCGAGACGTCTCCTCTCCTTTGTCATCCTCTCACGTGTACTCACGATAGTTTTACCTATATTCAGCCATTTTTCCTGTTTGAGGGAAAAGATGTGCAATAGAATACTTGGGTGAATGGTTTTGTTGGAAAAATGTTTCCCACTGAAGACGTTAGACAAATATGACCATAAAATAACGCGCATATGCTTATAATTATAAAATACCACTTCATTGATATATTAGCTTATTTATTTTGTGTATATTAAATATATATATTATTTGTTTATTACGTACTTACGTAAGGCGTGACTAATTGGATTAAAAATAGCTTGCTCATGATAAAATGTTTTTGGAATTAGGTTTCAATTTTAATTACACAAATAAGAGAGACTTATATTTCTCTTTTTTAACCGTAAGCCATGCACAAAACTTACGTATATGGAGGGAATGTACACTGGAAAATGTTCAAGGGATTTCAAAGAGAAGTTTAGACTTTTTTCGCTGGAAAAAATAGCTAATGTTTCCACTGAGATATGGAGGATATTTCCTAAACAAATAGTAAGTATAAATGTGTATTACTTGCGTGGGAACTTTCAAATAATCTAATGTGAAGACACTGATCAAGGTAGCGGCTTGGAGTAACCGATTGAAGTCACGCCTGCCTTGGGGATGTCGGTTCGGTATTTTTGTGACCATCCCTCGGTGCATACCTACCCGTGAGCAGTTGGAGTGTTTCTTTAGCGGCTGTGTTATTCCGATAGCTTTCTCCTCGGTGCGCCGAGATGCTTATCTGGAGGTAAAAGGCGAGGAAACATCCCCCGGACGATTCTCCTCTCTTCCCGAAGTCCCCGGGGCGTATATCTGTTACAGCGATCTTGTTCACCGCTAAGTGCTACAGTTCCCTCCGCCGCCTAAAGGCTTATTTGCACGTTTTTGAAGTTTCTCTACTTCTATCAGGTATCACGACTCCAACCCTTCTTCCAATATGCTTGCTTTTGTTTTAAATCTCTTGTATTTTCTCTTTTGAATACTTTTGGGTCTTCTGTATTTTTTTCTTGCAGTACATCGCTGGCATATTTCTTCTCAAATCTAAAACTAATCCTCATTATTTATATGTTGTGTGCATCGCACATTACCTCTGTTGTCTTCCCATTTAATCGATTTGCTACTTTGACAATGGCTTGGCGATCACAATGCATTTTAATATGAATTAAAACACACACACCTCGGATGACCGTAATATCAATGCATTTGAGCCATCTTTGTACCTTCTATATTTGGTTTACTTCCTGTTTTATGTTTTAGTCGCTGAAAATATTGCGAAGATATTGCATGCCAGTGAAGCTCATCTTAAAACCTGCCCGACCTATATTATTTTCTTTGATCTTGAAAATTTAATTCCGACCTAGTGATTTATCGAACCGGATCATACATATGCTTCAATGATTCAGCATGGTGATTCGACGAGTACTACTTCCCTCCATTCAAGATGTACCTATCGTAATTGTTAAAACTGACGTGAATTATGGAGTACCAAGATTGAGATGTCTCCGTTGCGTGTTTCCTGAATCGTTTCGAGGGCAGGATGATGAATGTTTCCATTGACGACTCTCCGCGGAATAAAGTCCCAATTATCCACCAAACCCACGGATAGCAATTCCTGCTGCCCAGGCTGTTCGCGGATTCAGCTCGACGCAACCGCTTTCCCCGTCAGCCTGGCTCCTACCTCATGTCACAGTGCGCTTACGCTCAGGCAGGGCAACCTCAAGGATAGTGTGCTTCGCAGATGACCGTGGTTACATAGCAGACTGGACACTTCTCATACTAAAGTTATTCTTTCCCGGCGAATCAATTTCGTGAAGTCCTGCGGGGATTTTCACCGTTTTAATTCGTTGTACAAAACCAACGTTCCAATGAAAGACTCGCCCATTGTTATCAGGGTGAAAGAATAATTTGACTGAACAAAGAACTTTGATATATAACTATAAACAATTGCAATAATCAGGCTACTCCTGATTGGTGGGAAACATCTATTAAATTCAGAAAAAAAAGAGTTTTACCATTTTTATTTTCTTAAAATGGAATTCCTCGCACTGCTAATTTTATACTCTCTGTGTCGGTCAAAAGTATTTTTATTAAGCCTGATCTCATTGACATTCATAGCAAACCAGAAGTTGTTGGAACATCAGATCATTTGAAACGATTGATTAGTTGAGGCGTTTATTGAAACGTTGGTGAAAGAGAAAGAATTAAAACAGTGGAAATACCGAGAAGACTTTACGCAACCTCTCGTACTGAATAAAATACGAAGATCCGAACGTGAAGGAGTGGAATTTTTCCAAATTGTAAAGAAAAGTTTTTACAATTTCCCACGATTATAAAATTTATTACGACATATTTCAATGTTAAAACTACATCATCTTCAAGATGATGTCGTAGTATTGAAAACTAGGTCGTAATATTTTTATGATTGTGGAAAATTACAAATATTTTTCCCAATATTCTCATCAAGAGGACTGCATAGAGGAGGCCCGATTCCATCCCGTAGAAGTCTGATTTCTGTTGCCAATTCGGTCACGTTTTAATCGGCTTTCAAAAATATCCGCGGCGCGGTATGAGTGCAATGCGATCCACTTTTTTCCAATGTTTTGCGGTACAATTTTTGTAATTGTGAGGGATAGCATTGAGCTTTTATGAATTTGAAAGATTGCATCATCATTTATAAATATTTCGGTGGAAATCGCTAAGTATACCTTATTGATACCGTGAAACTCGGATCAATTTGTCCGTCATCGACGCGAGTGGCGACTTTTGTAAACCCATTTAAATGCACGGTGGTTGTCAACACATATAGAGACCCTCTAAAGAATCCTCTGTAATATTCGTGGTCCTCATATCGATTCACTTCCCGTTTTCCGCTGTCTTCTGATACCATGACGGACGTCTCCTCGGGACCTTGCATCAGGGCTCGCGTCCTTTACTCTCGCGTTCCTCCAGTTCGGCTCTTTCGCGACTACCTCCCCACGAGCTCTCATTGCAAATGTCAAACGGACTGCTTCTTCGTTCCCTTACGCACGGCATTACGCCACCAGTCCGTCTCCCCATCCCATCCCTCCGTTGCCGCCTCCAACCATCCCCACCCCCGTTTTCTACCCTGCCACCACCACCACCCTGATGTACCCCCTCCCCTGTACCCCGTCCAGATCCGCATCTATTGTCATGGAGATGACGTCGGAGCATTGTTCATGGGCTCCCTTCAGAATACATGAATAGCAAAGAAGGGAAAATGGGTGGTAAGGGAAAAGAGTGAGATGGAAGGGGTGGCTTTTCGCATGTAGGGGGTGGGATATAGGGGTTGGGTTGGTTAAGAGGCGGGGGTGAACATGTTTTTCGACCCCGGCGGAAATGGGCAGAAGGGGTGAGTATTGAGATGGGGGTCGAGCTGTGATTTGTTGAAGAACAAAAAAAAATATCGGGAAGGGATTCTGGCAAGGGTGTATGGCAGGGGGGGATAAGTATTGCTGGATTTCCAGATCAAAACCATCTCCTCCCTTCTATCGCCCTCAGGGCTGTTACCCTCACCCCCTGTCTCCGTCACCGGACGGCAGGTGACGTCACTATACAGATCAACCCCTTCGGAATAACTGCTTCGGGAAAGGCAGGTTCCGCATCGTCGCCTTACGAGATTCTCACTCTATTATAAGGGGTGATCCACCAGTCGAGAACAAGTCTGGTCTCACAAATGATGGTTTTTGGCTGTGTAGCGCGTATTTTAAGCGCACTGAATGGCTAGGAGTATTCTTAGAGACAAGTATTTGTAGTGTTAACCTTTGAAAGTGTTGTTACCCTTGAGGTGAGACATGAAATTAAAGAAAGCTATGCACGATAATTATTATCGTCATTAACCAAGAGTTAGGTGATAGGTTGTTATCTTTCCAAGCATTTCACAGTCACTTTCTGCATCAAAAACTATTTTTTTTTTCGTTTTCTTCTTCCTCGTTAAGATGCGTTTTATACCTCGTCTCGGCATTTAATCCGACATGCGTTCAGTTCTCTACCTTTCTTGGGTGTTTTTAACAATATTTTTGGAGAAACGGCTGGCCTTTCGAAAAGCGTTTAGATTTTCATTTCCAACTTGTATCTAGCGATCAAATTAAAAATATATCCTTCTTTCAGCCCCCTATAGAAAAGAATGCCGGTAAACTATTTTCAAATCTTAAGCTAAAAATCCTGAAGTCACTGAATTTGGTAAATTAAATTGATCACTCAAGAAAGAGTCTCATTTTATGGTGATGAAGATTCTTTTTTCCAGAATAAACCAAATTCATAATGGAAAACATTATCTTGTCCCTTATTTCTTCGGAATTTTTTAAAATACAAATCCTATCAGATAACTGCCTATAATGCACCTTTTCGTCTGGCATTACCCTCTTCTCCCCAGTATATTTGCATAAAAATCTCATAGCTGGTGTCCAAACATTTTCTCTGGAGTCTGGCTTAGGTGAGGGGCTTCCAAGGAAGGATTTAGGGAAGAGGGTATGTCTGGGAATAATCGACAGGGCTGACTCTTCCCCACGTCTTCATTTCCTGGTCCAGTGGAAGAGGGAATGGGAGAGTTGTTCCTTTTTTCGCCCCTCCCTTCCCTCATCCCTTATTCCACCCCCGATGGACCCATTCCCTGCCCCCTTCCCCTGTCGCCGGTCTCAACCCTTCCAGATGTGGTCATTCAATTTTTGGTCGTCCTACCAGGCGACGCCGAGTCTGCTCGTGAAATATTCCCCTGTTCCCATTCCGAATAGGTATTCGCTCCTCCTCCGCCTCCCCTAACCGCCCCACCCTCTCCTCCCCAGAGTTAAAAGAGATTAAAAGGGGGACGAACGTTTAAGCCGGTCAAGATTTATGTCCTCTGAGTGTTACGTTTAATTTCTTCCTTTTATTTTCCTCGCCCCTCCCCCAAACAGCATCTCGACTTCGCTCTCTCCTAGCAACCTCATACGCTCTCCCTTACAGTTTCGGATGGGGATGGCGTTCATTAACAATTCTAATTGCGCCGAATGGTCGCGTTTCGCCTGGACTTGGGTCAGACGTGACTGATTTGGGCGGATAGAGTGTTTGTTTGAATGCTAAGCGTGGTCATCTTGCCTCCGATTCCTGGAGCCCTCTTCGTATCGGCCCAAAAAAACCGTCCAGCAGGGTGGTGACCCCTCTTCCTCTCGATTGGTCAACGCAGCACGTATTATGTAAGCTCGGGGAAATGAAGAATGGTTAAATTTATAGCTAGAGATGTTTTCCTTCTCTGCCTATCCCGGTGGACGTAAAATTAGTCACCATAGCAAACTAGCGTTGGGTTTAGGCCATTGTGGCTATGTACATCAACGGAAATGTTAATAGGAGAAAAGATACCATTAGGATAACAGGGCCAAGCAGCTTTCCAATTCTCATATTGTGATTGCATTAGAGGAGGAAAAATTAACTTTCAAAGTCGGAACGGCGTAAGTATAGAATTACCTGCAAGCTGGTGGTGATAAAAAGTAGCTACGATCTTATGGGAGTATTTTATTTTGATACAAAAGTGGTTGTCATAAGATATTGAAGAATTAACTCATGATAGCCTCTTAGGCATTATTAATGCCAATGCCGAAGCGCGTTCAGCTTAAACCTTAAAATAATGCTTAAATAATGAAAAGAATTTAATTTTATAGTAAGTAAAACTTTCCTAAAATATTTTACAGTTAGTTTTTAATATTCTACAAATCATGAGAGTACCATAAGATCAATCCCAACTATGTCTATCGCAATTAGTTTTTTTCCTGACTTATAAGAATCCTGTTAGGAATTTAAAATCTTACCAGTCTCATGATATCAAAAATGCAGCCTAGAGTTCATCCCCTGAGCATATTGCTACGGTAGGTTAGACGTCATAAAACCAAAAGTTCCCCATTAACGTGTGACACTTCATTCCACCTTGAGGTAATGCTCAATTCCCTTATAAAATTCAGGGTATAGGAGCACCTTTGCGAACTGTTCTCCTCCGTACCAACTCCCCATCCCGGTATGTCTTATTATCTACAAGAAGCAATCCACCATGTGTCTCTCTTGAGCAGGAGATATTGGGGAAAATGTAATTTCACCTCTCAGCCATTATCTTTCGGGCTTTTATTCGTAATGGCAATTCCACCTTACCCTCTCCACATTTAAGGGGGCGTTAGAGAAAGGTGGAGGGGGTGAAAAAAATAAGTAGCCAGGGACGTGAGAATGTTCCCATGGAAACCCACTTTCCCATGCAGGAATGTCCTTACCCCGGTGCATTACCCATCGGCCCCCACTGTTCTCCCCCCCCCCCCTCCCAATTCTTTTTACTTCCCCAATCTCATGCATGTACGTAAGCCCATACTGCGTCCCCCAGCGTTTCTCCTCACACGGGTCCCATCCCGAAAACTCGTATGCGACCTCGGCAAATTCCCATCTCTGTTCTATTTTGGGAGCGTTAAGATGGGAGCCCTCTGAGGGGTGTTTTGGGCCTCTCCAGTATGCATGCGACGGTCCCACTGCGTATATATACACGTCTCGTCGTGGTGGTGGTCGTGTGTGCCAGGGTATAGTTCCAGCAGCGCTCGCGAGCCAAGGATTTTTCGGAATGCCATTCAATCTATTCCGCCTCCTTCCCCGTTTCCCCCGACAACGAGGATCCCTCATCGCACGGTCCCCGGCGCGTTATGTGCGGGGGTGTAAACAATAAGCCTCCGGATTGCATTCCTTCCCCGAGCTTTCGGAGCGGGGGAGTTTGCCGCCGTGTCGCAAGGAAATCTCGGTCCTAGAGCCCGGTCGTTTGTTCCCCTATCTCCGCTTCATCCCGACGCCCGTTAGAGTCATAGGGATACCTTCGCCGACGAGCGGGGAGGATAAGGAGGCCTTTTGCAGTCCCCTCTCCCCCCCAGAACAGTGTCTTCATCGTTTTCGCGAAACCATTGCTCCCTTCCCCTGAATTTCTCGTGTAAGGATTTCCCAATCCATCCCCTATCTCGTGAAAATGAAAATTTTGTGCTCGTATGGAAAATGCCGAGGGGGACCCGTTCGGAGAAATGCAAGTATCATGTCGTGGACGTAACCATTACTTGAATTTTATGCAAAATTAAACTATTTGAAAGGGTAAATTTTGGCAAATTTACTTTAATTATATTATAATGTGCGAGATAATCGCCAAAATTGTCGAACCTTAGATACATGTCCAGTTTAATACATGCATCTGTCGTATTCTAGACTAAAACTAGAATTCAGAACAAAATAAACACTTTAAAACGGGAGAATAGGTTAATTTACTTCAATTAACATTAAAATTTTCATTATGGTCGCACTTATGATTGACGAAACTTAGGTAAACATCAAACTCAGTGTTTGTAGCGGATTGGTGAGATAAGTAAATAACCGATATTTTACAAACGAAATGCACACTACGTGAATCATGGACCAGCCTGAAATTGGGCTACACTTCATTTGGTAGGAGATTTTTCCGTTAAGTAGTTTTTAATACTTCTGTTCGATTGATTTATGAAATTTTGATAGGTCTAGTGGTCATAAGTTTTCCTGTTTTAACTGTTAAATAGAGTCATAAGAAAAAATTCAATCCTGGAGATACAATGTAAAAACCATGATATTTAAGTGATAGAACCTAAAAACGTATTTGCCCTGGAGGCAATTGTTTTGGACGGCCTAGAGGGCAATTTGTCTTTAACCGTTATTTTATGGAGGCGTTTATTTTCGCAAACCTTTATTTTTTTCTCTTTTTTTCCTCATTGAAAGGCATGGGTTGTATTATATGCTAATGAGCAACGATGGCTCTTTTCATTCAATGACAATTGAATCAAGCACGCTAGGCGGGGATTCTCTCAGAATTATTCATAATCCCTTTCACTTATCCCTTAATAATACAAAAGCTCGCATGCAAATGTTTACGTGGATTAGCGTAGTCAGGTGTCCTTAGTTTTGATATTTTGATCCGTCTCCGAATGTGATTGGAAAAACGAGTCCCGATTGCTGCATAATTCTAGAATGGCCGTCCAACTGGTTAAACGAAGGGAATGCATAATATACCTGCAGTGGAAGGCTCCTTTTTTGACTGCGGAAACGTATAATTGCCGACTAAAATTTGCGATAATATTATAATTCTGCTCTTGTTGGTATATTCGATAAATTTTATCGCCTGCTCTCCAGTGTTATATTTCAATTAAATTTGATTAATTGGAAAAACCATCAGGCAGAAAAGTTTAACCATACTCATTACTGGGGCGGATGAATTTCAGTGGCGGTATACAGTACGATATTGATTTTGTGAAACCTATGTGATGGCATGCTATGTGAATTAAGATTACATTTACAACGGTATGTAGTCAGTAAAGCCTACTAGGTATATTAAGTTTGATATCACCTGTTTTTTGCTAATTGTATTTATCATCATATAATCAAATAGAATAGTTACGTACCATTCGCTACCCTGTTATCATAACTTCCATACAAGTAGGATAAGGACCGTACTGCTAACTGCATCTGAAGGAATACTGCAATCCTGGCCTTATGGTAGTTGGATGACAATGGCGCTAATGTAGATTTGAGCTAATAGAAAGAGTTTTTAATGATATACACGCTCGTTAAGTAGTATGAATCCACGAAACCTAATTGTGAAGTAGTGCTCACTTAGAAGTGACATTTTTGAAAACAATATTCACGACAAGATGAAATTTTTCATTGAATTAGTACCTATCGTGTAATCTCTTTGGAACTTCCTTAAGAAATGAGGGTGCCTCCCTCTGCACTCAACACTTCCTCATCGAGTTGACTTCTCATCTCTCCAAATCCATCGCCTGATTCATTGGCCTAGCACCCCTTCGCCTTCCGGCCCTCCAATTCGTAACCGCCCCTAAACCAGGAAACCCACTTGCCTCACCCGGTACGCATCCAGGCTGGGTCCTTAGCGTGTACCGCGCCTATCACCGGATCACAATAGGAGGGGAGGGTCCGCGGACGGCTTGAAAAAGTGTTCTGGGGTTACGGAGGAATGAATTGGTTCGAGATCTCTTTGCGATCTGGAGGGGGCTTTCGTCTATTGAAGATTGAGGGCGAGTTTTTGTGGTTAAGACGGAGGTGATAGGCTAAGGGTTACTCCCTTCATTGCGTTCCGTTCTGCCAGTCCAAGTTCCTGAAACACATTTTGACACAAAGTATATCACTAAATAATATAGTGATATAGTTTCTATTCCCCTACCATTTACTACAAGGGAATGTGCCTACGACTCTCTGAGTAATTGCGACACTAACAATTTTCACGAGTCAAAATTAATTTATAATGAGTAATTTTCCGGAGAAATGTAGCAAGGACAACTGTGTGGAACTAATTGCTTCCAAGCTGTGGATAAAATGCTTGAATGCGAACAGATGCGTTTATGAATTACATTGGGCTTAACTATCTTCTAAAACTTACTCACCTCTCACCTCCCAGGAAATATAGCAAGTTGATTGATAAATTATGGGCTCAGTGTCTTGACAAGCAAGACTTGACTACGGAGTGAACATGGAGGACGGAGACCCATTGGTCATCCTTCATTAATCACGTTGCGTTTCGAGAGTCGTGTATTTCTTTTTAGAAGTACGCGCTTCAATGTAATACCTCAGCAATCTGGCTTCGCGCTTCATCAGGAGTGTCATAAACAAGCTGTCTGCGATATCTTTCGTGTCACCTACTTATATATTCCAATCATTATTATTCGTATCAAAACGGTTATATATAGATCGGTATCGAAGTCGTATGCATTAATCAATTCTCGGATAGTCTCGATGAAGTTTTCCGATGAACATAACCACAAGTTCATTCATATGCGTCCTGAGTCAGACAATTGAATATACAGCATAAAAAAACAAATTGGCGACCTTAGTGCCCGGGAAAATTAGCGTGAAAGAACCTTTGAGCTAGGAAATGATCATATTTGGTACCAAAATTTACTCTCTGCTACTATCAACTGTATGTATCAATACTGAAACTGGATTCAGGACTTTATTGTTTAAATTTTGTCTACCAAAGCTAATCTTGACATTCGATTAATTTATGAATAATTTTTTATTGTGTCTACCCATACTTAGATCATCTACAATGATAATCTACTGGGACGAGTCACATAAGGGATTGTCCATAAATTGCTGAATAGGGAGTCGGTAACATCGTGAGCTAAATTTTTCAAGCACCAGTTCTTTGCATTCATTCAATAGCCAAGTGAAGGTAAGCCGTATTTTATGTCCGACTGACGGTGGAATCCGTCGCAATAAAATTACGATAGTAACTATCTGCGATGAATTCAGTCATCATTCCGATTCAAGCGCTGCTCCTTCCCCTTGTGAAACCGAGAGATTGCGATTTGGTGGATCAGTTACCGAAGCCCTGTTTGACATGCGCTGCAGGCAGGTGCACTTCAAAAATCCCAAAGCTCATATTTGAATTTTTCACAATTTTTTCCACTTGAAATGAATTTAAATCAGCCATTCTTAGAACGCCGATTCCTTGTTCAGTGAGACCAGGAGGAGTCCATTGTATTGACTCGGTCGTTTTCCTCTGGACAACGCAATCACCCGGATTCCTTCGTCGGAAAAATCTCGGTGTTGCGTAAGGTGATGTTCCCGTAATGAGTGGGGAGTGCGGGTATTTTCTCGTAAGGCTGACCAAGTGTGTTCGGAGGGGAATGATGAGGTGGAACCCATTCTTAACAGTGTGGGGCTATGTCCGCGGTCTACGGAGGGTGCTGTTCTTCGGTGTCTTCCCGTCAGATGACTGGGGGGGTTGGACTCCTGCCCTTTCTTTCCTCTGTGCGTGTGTCCGCCTCCTTCGCTCGTCACCCCGACACCTCTCCGCACCGCTGGGAGGTCGGCAAGATGGGGTTTCCGTGTCGGTAATGATGACAAGCCAACTTCGCACTCTCTTCCCTCTGATTCGTCTCCACCTCTTCACCCTCAAGCCCTTCTAAGTCTTTCTCTCCTTATTTCTTTTATTCTGGGGCCTCCCCCACTCCCCTTTCGGAGAGGCTTCACGCGTAGGGTTTTTCGATGACTCGATTATTCCCAGCCACTATCGACCTTCCTGGACATAAGCTGTACGATTTAGGACTTCGATATGGATTCCAGCTTCCATAATTGTTCCATAGAATATGAATGGGGATTTTTATTCTCCATGGACTATTCTAGATGGTTAAAAGATGATGTCATTATCGATTTTCGTGTTTTTTGACGGTTTCCAATTTTGATCATCGTGGATTTCAAAGTTTTTCATCGATAATTATCGTTTTTTCGTGGTGATTCTATCAAAGGTATCAGCAACCCGTAAGTCCAAAGCAACAGCAATCAAATTTACAAGATCGATGGTCGTTAGAAACTATCAACTACTGCCGGCTTAGTAATCGACACCTATTACAAGTATCGGAGTTTGTTAATCGACATTTTCCACCAAAATTCAACCACAAAAATCGTCCATTGAGTAATGTTTTTCTGCTGACAATGAGCATGAGCCCATTCACTCAAAGGGTCATTCCCATCATCTCCTCTCCCATCTTCCGGGGTCCACGTCGTTACACGAGGCCTATGTAGTACTGTATTTCTCCGCCGCGGAGCCACCGTCAATCGCAGCGATGGCAGAGCTCTCACCCGCACAGTTAGCGAAGTACTCGCATTGATCCGGCTTGAATTGTTTTATATTTTCCATAGCAACATTTTTCAATGAGTTATCGCATCCCATACGAATATTTATCCAACAAACTAGAGCATTTTTTTGATGAGTTCATTCGGTCATCTTTCTTGTTATTGCCTATAAGCCTTCCAATTAGTCTCCTATTTAATCGAATGATATTAATTTATAGATTCGTATTATTTCTATGCTAGACATAGGAAATGTACATTTTACGTTCGTAGGGTTAAAGTTTTTCCCAATGCAAATAAGTAAACTAGCGTGTAGTACCTCATGTTGTTCGGAATCTGGAAGCAAATTGCATGATAATTATTTCTATCAATCATCTTGTATTTTATGATAAGAACTTTGAGATAAATTCCCTTATGAAATAGCATCTTCTAAACCAGCGTGTATCATGGGTTTCATTTCCGGAAGAAATACCTTTAGTCCCCATCAGCAACTGGTAGAGAACTTATTTCGCATCATAATTTTACGTTGATAAATTATCCATCTCAGTTACATTACGGGAGATTTGACTCCTATTCCGACGAAAAATATTCATTTATACCTCGTTGCTTTAACAACCAGCGAGTCCGATACATTTCGTATTCGTTTCGGTATTCTTTACTTCCAATATCTCTTACCATTCAATTTTAATGGTCGCACTTCTGAAAAATCCGTTTCGAACGCTTCCTGAGGTGTTCATACCCGTTGGATCCTCTCCTTACCATTTATTTCAACACTTTTCCTTCCTGTAGCCCGTCAGATAGCGCGGCGTCGGTTTTTATCTCCACGCGTTCCTATTTATTACGCTCCTCGCATTTATCTGCTATCTGTCCATTTGGCCCAACACCTATTCTTTTCTCTCACCCCTGACTCCTCCCTCCATTACATGTTACACTATCGCTTTTTTCGTCTCGAGCCATCTTCGCTTACCATTAGTAGGTGTCAATTTCCTCGCCGTCTCTTATAATTCTCCTTATCGCCCATTCTCTTTTGAATTCTCCACTCGACGTCTCTCTAACCGTCCGTCCACGCCTCGAAACACTTTTCTTTCGGGAAAAAAATCAAACCTCCTCCGACACTCTTGAAGTCGCGCGTTCTCTGTTTATCTACCTCTCCCGCAAGACTTCACACTCCATATCTTTCTTATCATGCAGTCACGGACATTCTTCCCGTCGGGTCCAGCCGGCTTCGCCTCGGATCACTGCAGAAGAGAACTCTCCTCATTCTCATGATCTCCTATTCCATTAAGAACAGTCACGGCTGTAATAATAGCATTATACCCTCTGGCACGGATCGTAGGGTGTGCCATATTTGCTTTTCCGATCGCGTGCCCACGGAGTGTTGGGAGAACCAAATTGTTCAGATATCCCCCCCCGTCTCGTTAATTCTCGTGAAAGAGCTGTTGGACGATGCTCGAAAATACCTAGATACGCCCAATCTCATCTGTTTTCATACGCGTGGGAAGCGTAGGAGAGGTTGAGCGCATGTCATTCTTTTATATTCTCTCACCTTAGAGCCCACAAAAAAATCTCTCGTGTCAGTTTCGCGTCATTTTTTTCAGCCCTTGAGCTCGTGCTAAGTCTTAGATGACTAAGCTAGGCGGACGACTCGCGTGCCATCTTGAGTGTTGAGTGTTACTTCTCTTCGTGAGCGACCCTCAAGCGCGGAGGATAGGTTGAGGGGATGTGTTTTTTTTTAAGGGGGAAAAAAATACTGCTCATATTTCTCCTTTCGACTCATCAAAAAGATCTCCCCTTTCAAAGTGACTCCCACGCCATTCACACCACATTCACGGGCAGGCGGTGTCCAGGGAAACCCATCCCATTGGGACTACCCTCCGCCGTAGCGTAGCCAGCCTTCCGCCCCCACTGTGTGACATATCCACACCTTTGCGTGTCTCCTCTATAGTGGCGACCACGCCCGTTTAATACCTTCGTTTGTCTTCCTCCAAACCCGTCTGTCCTCTCCCCCAAGCTACGACTCCTTCGGCTCTCCCCATACTTGGCTTGATATTACTCACTCACTCAACGCTTCTTGGTTGGTTTGCATAGGCAAGGATATAACCCACCCCAAATTAAGCCGTATTTGTTGTAACCTTTTACATTCGTCTAACTCAAACTGTAGAATTTGTTTTGGAACTGTCTAAAGGCTCATCCGGATATGATTTGTGAACGCTGGAGGCTGAACGATCAACCACAAAGCTAGTGCTTGCCACCTGATTTTACTCAGAAATCAAAACATCTCCCTTTTGCTCTCCCACTATTATAAAAACAACTATCTAGTCTACTATTTTCACTGTACGTTATCAATCCGAGGCACGATAAGTTTTAAATGGAATTAACCTATCTAGCGTTGTTGGCACCAATGTTAAACTATTAAATTGAACCACCCTTTTTAACTATCATGAAACTAAGTAACAATCTATATTAGTAATAATTGGCATTTGATCTCCGAAGTACTCTCCCTTTCCTAAGAATAAATGTTAAAGTCTAAGCCTTGGTTGTGATTAATTCTTGATGGATGTGTACGTTAAGAGCGTGTCTATCTAGCCATGATGTATCTGTTAGGATAAATTGTGTTCCGTGGTATGCTCGTCGTCGTATTGGCGAAGAACTCTAAAATGAAGGGAAGTATTTTATAAGAAAAAACTGTTGATAATGCACTATATACACTATAGCTATACCCCACGTGGCTTAGCGCTCGGCGATAGTAATGATCCCGATTCAAACTGGTCGGATGTCTCCTCTCCCGGACTCACCCTTTGAAAATCCTTGCAGAAAGAGGAAATGAGAAAAAAAGGAGGAAATGGCGATTTAGCCGTCCGAGTGGTCTCCTTGCCATCTTATCCGCTGAAAATCGTAATCTTCTCTGCCTCGTTAGCTCCGTACTTTTCCGAGCAGTTTTCTTCGCCCTTCAGGGATCACATCTCCCTTTTCCTGACTACTTCCGTAAAGAATCGGTTGCTCATTTGTTCTATCAGTGCAGTTGAGATGAGATTCACTTTCCTCTCTTACTTTACCTAAAAGAGGTGATCTTACCGCATAAGCTGAGGAGATTCGTGGTGTAGAGTACGGAACACAGGGGATTACAGCGATCAAGGAATTGCAAGCGAGTATATCGTGAGTGTAGGAAGCGATTCAGTCCCAAAGGTCTAATGTCTTTATAGTCTATGGTCATAATCGTGCTTCGAAATCAGCGTCTTCGGTATATTTGTCAGTACAAGAGGTAATAAAATCAGTTAAACAGATTCAGGCTTCAATTGGTGGAAGTCAGACATATTTAAATAAATAAAATATCGTAGCAAAAAAAGCAAATTCTTGTGGAAAAGTGCTACGATCTTTTATTTATTTCAATATGGTAATAGAATCAATGTCCGGCTTATGAGTTGTTCAAAAAGTACACATCTCGATACTTTTTCGAAATATAATTATCCTAATCCATGCAAACTAGATCTGTTATATTAATGTCCATGTGTTTTATATACTTTGACTACCATTATAACGTGACACTAACGCTGATTAAAGGTTTATTAATTTGTATCCTAAAAACTTTTGCATGGATTTTTTTACGATTTGAGTCTGAAAGCTTTAATTCTAAATGTTTTTTGCTTTGGAGGATTGCAAACAAACACTAAAATATTTCTGTCTAATATTTACAAAAAAGTAAGCATTATATAAAATCTGTTTTTCCTTCTTTTTATTTTTGTTGTCAAGAGAACTAAACCAGGTGTGTTTTATATTTTTTTCTCTGAGCAGAAATTTTTGTGTGTGGTAATCCAGGGCGTTAATCCAGGGTGGGTGTTAATAAATTTTCACCCATTCCTTCAAGAGATCGTTTAGGTATATTTTCGGTATTAAAGAGATCGAGAAATGTAGGTTGGGCACTTTAATTTTGCAAATTATTTGTTGATCTTCAAAGGAGCACTTGTTAAGCGCTAGTACTTCCTTAGCGACGAAGGGAAATTGAAGCGGATAGAAAGTTGAAGGAAATGAGACGAAGAGAGACGGGAAGGGAGTGATAAGGAGGGGGAGGAATGCGAGAGAGATGGCGGGGTGGGGGGAGGAGGGGGAGGGAAGGGGGGGGGAGATGGCCATTTGGCTGGCTGTCTGTCCGCCTATCCCACTCACGCCAATTACGTAGATTGTTTGGGAATCGGGTTGAGAAGTCCGGGGGAGGGGGAAGACTGTTCTAGGGAGACTTCGGTGGAATGGGGGAGGCGGGGGGGGGGGGGTATTGGAGGAAGCAATCCACTTCCTGCCCACACACACACCCACCCACAGTCACTCACACTAGAACACATTCATATCCATCCCCTCAAATAGTTCCCCCACCCCGCAACTCTCTCTGAGCCGAGCTCTGGCTATCCATCGTGGTGGCACTCCTTCTACACCATCCTACCCTACTCTTGTGCCTTTAAAGCGCGTATGCGGAAAGGACAAGGTAAATTTATACAATAATAAGTACTAATATGGGCAGCTTATACATTAGTATGTTAGTCCTTTCCTTTTTTTTCCTTATTCCTCAGTATGTTAATCCTTTCTAGCCCAGAGCTGCTCCTGGGAGGATTTAAATTTCAAGACTTGTCATTTATAAAGGTGAAAATATTTACTCAATCACAATCATTGAGGGAGCTACCTGTTTCACCTTTAAATTTTATACCGCTAGAGAACTCGTTGTTTAAACATCTCCTGAATTGAGCTGAAAATGTATGCATTTTTGATGTTACTTAGGAGCAACATGGGTTTTTAATGGGTTAATCCCTGCACAGAAAATCCTCCGTGTGTGCCTACATCCATTCTTTAAATTTCGATAAAATTTTACAACCTGAAATAGCGTGCTTGGTAAGGTAGAAAGAAATAGTTATTATTATCAACATTACTTACCAATAAAATTCGAGGAATCAAGCGAGATGGAGTGGAATTGATTCATAATGAAACACTTACTTGCAATTTTCCACAAAAATAAAATTTTACTCCGACTCGAGTTTCAATGATACTACATCATTTTCAAGTAACAACTTGAAAATGATGTAGTATCATTGAAACTCGAGTCGTAGTAAAATTTTATTTTTGTGGAAAATTGCAAGTAAGTGTTTCATTATTACTTACCAAGTTTCAAAACGCGTCTAGCACGTATAGAGCATGTTATACGCTCGAATACGTATATTTTCTTTTCAATTTTATCCCTCGATTGTGGCGGAAATAAAGCAATTACAGGATTTAGAACTCGAAATTATCTCTAATTCTAGTCTAATGGCATAGTCTGTCGCAATTTTAATTCAAAAATGGTAGAAAAGATAATAATAATAATATTAATTATTATTATTATTATTTGAAGTTTGCATATTTTTGATGGGGATATTGAAAATTAGTTATTTTGGCGAAAATATTTGGTTATATTAAAATTTGGACGTTCTTTAAAATGACAGCGTTGTCTTATAAACGCGGAGTGTACATTTTGAGCTGACTTATTTTTGACTTCAACTAATTGGAATTTTTTTCCTCTTTGCAGCATCCGTATCCGTCGGAAGACCAGAAAAAGCAGTTGGCGCAGGACACCGGACTAACGATCCTTCAAGTCAACAATTGGTGAGTGCCAAATTTTTTGCATCTTTATTTCCTTCCCATCTGAGTTACCCCCGAAGGTTTTAGTTTTAGGTTCCGCAGGCATGTATATGAGATCAGTAACTTAAAATTCGCGCACTAAACACAATGATATCAATAGGAGAAATGGCCTACCGCGTAGCTGGATGCAATTCAAGTTTTGCTGTAGTTTATCGGGTCACCGTGCTTTTTACCTCACAATTGTAGATTCTATTGTGGAAGTACTGCGTCCAAGGCACAAAGTGTGTAGCGTAAGGATATTTAATGTGCCATAAAGGTGCCACTGGTACCTCTTGGTTCTTTGGTCTCTTGAGTGCAAAATTATCGAGTTTGAAGGGATCTATAGAGTATTAAGATTTTGGTAGCATATTTATCTCTTGCCTTATCTTTCTTGACACCACTCTGAGGTCTCCCTAAAAGAATCTTTTACTTTACGTGTCCTTGAAAAAATAAGCTCCACTTCTTTTATTCATCATGGATAATGCCCGCACGTGTGTCCCAATTTACCTCGCCCGTCTCACTCTCTAAACAGTCGCTCACGCCAGTGGCAGAGACCTCCGTCCTTGTTCACGCGGTCCATCACCGTGTCACCGCTGGAATAACCGTCTCCAAAGCTTCCACATCCCAGACTACCTCTCGTGTGCCTCCGTGGGCACTACTATCCCGTTCTTTTCCTCCCTCCATCACACACTCTACCAGTTTCAAATTTCTTCTTCTTTTAGCGTTACGTTTTGTGCTCTTCCCGACTGTCTCCCTCCAATGCAAGCATCGTTGTCGAGAATGGGAATACATCGAGAATTTATTAGATCTATGGTATCGTTCAGAACACCGATAAAAATGTACCTTCCTTGAGAAAAGCCTTCGAGCCCTGTCAAGTTTCTGAGATATTCATGCCTGGTATTTAGCGGAAAAGAATCACAAAAGCTGTTTACTTGAATATACGACTTTTTATTTATTTAGTACATATTGTACAGTAGGCTTTCAGATGGTTGTAAAATAAGAATTAAAATAAATGAATGCCGTGCCTACATGAGAGCAAAGAAAAGAAACAGAAAAATGCACCTATAGGATAAAAAAATTATTCAAATTATGGTTTTAATTCGTTCTAGTGCTGGAACCAAACAGAGTAATTTCACTATCGGATTGATTATCTAATTATTAACGAATAAAAGGATGCCTTTAAGATGTTGTATTGTCAAATTGTATTGGTACCTTTTGGCAGGTGAACTCCGAACCGTCGCACCATTATTTCTCCCGAAAGTAATCTAATCCGTGGTTTTAACAATCTCCTTGTGTTGCTTCCATCAGAAACGCCTCAAGGGGTATAAGTTTACCGTCCATAGGGACGCGGGGCAATGGCAGATCCCCGCAGGGTCCAAGGTGAATCGAAGAGGATATCAGACCGTGGGAAGATGCAAGCGGTAATGAAAGGTCGGACGGCAGTGGTAGCACCGACGAACGAGGGGTTACAGCGGGCCTCTCAAATGGATCCTGGATTGATTAATCGGGTAATTACCGATCAGATTTCCACGCTAATTACATCCCGCAGGACCAAGCAACAATGGCCCTCTCTTCCTTCCCAACCAACGCATTCTCCGCAGCTCCTTTCTTTTCCCAGAGCGTTCTATTCTCCCTTCTCAGCCCTTTTCCGGGTCTAATTCCTTCCCTTTTGAAACCCCTATCCTAGTCCTGCATGTCCTTCCTGGAACGACCTACACCCTCGCTATCCACCGGACCGATCTCACACAAATGAGATTATTCGGAAAGGGGCGGTCTAAAACATCATTTGAACGGTCTTCTTACGCGTTTCTGTGGGATCTGGCGAATAGCGCATCGGTTTGTGTGACTGATTTTCGTCCACGCTGGACGGTTTGTGAGGTTGGTGCTTTACCCCTTATCCTGATGGAGGTCATCAGGTTTGAGGTGAGGGAAGGGTTGCAAAGGAGGCCGTCCCAAATGGACAAACCGGACGATATAATTTAGCGCTTTGTTTGTCTCATTGGAGACAGAATGGGTGGGACTGTTTTGGACGGCTTATCAGTTATTTATTTTTTTGGTAGGACATAATGGAAGGGTTAGATTTGTTGGAAGAAGAAAGCAAGATGTCGAACCTTATCATTTTTTATCTAATTTTCCAATGAAAGACCGGCTAGAAAAGACATTTCTAGCCTGTCTTTAAAGTTTCGTGTTCGTGGCCTTTGAGCCCAAGAAAAGTATTTTGTTTATCATTAATTAGGTGTATATGTAAAATATCTTAAATTTTATTTACATTCATTTGCTTGATTTTAGCCGTCTTTCCAATTGGAGTCATTTGTTATTTTTCTTTAATGCTTTTGTATTTAGTTTGACTCATTACAATTAACTCAGTGCAGCACGATAATAATTATTTTTACACTCTCTCTCCCTAGTTGTCTCATGAAATATTGAATCCTAAGTCGTGCATAGGGTAATACCAATTTATTGGCCCATAAGGAATAGACGTTTTTTTTCAGCAAAGGGGTTTGAGAGATTTCTCCAAAGGCCTCCTCCGTAATCCGTCTAATCGATAGATACGTAAGATAACCTTCTGCCGTCTCTAGAGTGAAATTATTCTCAAAGATGGCGTAGAGCCCTTGAATCCGGGTCGGAGAAGTTGATGAGATTAATTTTGCTGCAAGAAATGTACGGTTGTAAATTTATTGAAAACGTCGGAATTATTCTCGAGAAATGGCGCAATAATCTTTTCTAATAAGCCCATTTTTTGTCTAAAACAGAGGTGATATCTGGTTTTTATGCGATTAAATGAGGTAAATTATATTATTATAATAATTAAAATGACTTAGAGTTTATATAGATAATTATAATCTCATTTGAGTGAAATTTGAAATTGGTCCGGTGGATACCGGGGAAGGGGGTGGTTTCAAGGAGAATAAATGTAGGACTAGGATAGTTGAGTATGCATTAAGTATCAGCATAGGCAGAATAATTGTATAACTTTATACTTCTAGGAGGAAATCATTGATTCCAATATCGGTAGAGTAGTCGAGTCTAGTGTAGGCGGTAAAAAATGTAAAATTTAATATTTATACAAAGAAACCATTGATGCAAATGTCGGTACACATGCGCAGGAGCCTACTATATGCAAAAAAAGGCGTTGATAAAAAATCTCAGCCAAAATTTGCGAGGCTGCTGGTACCATAATACTCTGGTTCACCCCCAGAAAAAGCGTTCGGGCACCGAACAGGTTCTCTCTCGTCCACCGCGGGAGGGAAATATCGTGCTTGGCGGAAAAGCGGTCAACAAAGGAGGAGGTGAGGGGCGCAGGAAGGAAGGAAGGAAGCCGCTGCTCTGGGTGGGTCGACCGCGCGCGCGCCTGTGACTCTTCCCAATGATTACACCCGCCACACACAAGCCGTCGCCGCTTTCATGTCTCGGGCTCCTGTTTTTGCCTCGGTCTCTTTGATCCGCTAGAATTGAAAGGGGACAGGGTGCGATTAGGGTGCACGCAAGTGGGGCCTCCAGCTCTAAAGGTTTGGCGAGCAGAAGTCTCCAGGGCCACTGGTTTTTGGTCAAGGGTTGTGCCCGCAAGGTTTGGGTTTTTTAGTACATTTCAAAGGCGTCCATCTATCCATTGTAGTATTTGCGAGAGTCAAGCATATAAGTATATGAAGGTAACGCTTAGTTTGTGTGGCGAGGAGTGGGATTAAGGTTTTTTTAGAAATTCAGAAATACATCTACCATGTCTCCAACAGGTTTCAATGCAATCTAAAACTTTAGGAATAATAAAAGTTAACCCATATAAATGGCATATTTCATCCGAAGACCTCTTTAAAACATCAAGCGTCATTTCATTTTTAGCAAAATTGATTATTTTATTGCGCTAAAAAGTATTGTGCATGCTCGATAGTGAAACTTTTTTATGTCACCAATAATTAACTCTGTGCGGTTGAAATAAAAGAGGTTGATGGGTAAATCCTTGTGTAAAATGTATTCTTAACCTCCACACTATATGGGATGCAGGATTCGTTTGAACGTTGATGAAGCGATTGAAAATATTTTTTTAAAATTGATTTGAGTTTTCTTTAACGTAACTGGTTCTTATCCTTTCCAGGAGTGGCATTCAAGAGTAGGAAATATTTAAGGATAGGAAATTTATTTACCCCACGTGTACACTGGTTCTGCTCCCCCCTCACCCCCCCCCCCCCCCCCCCCCCCCCCCCCCGGGGTCAAAGGTTTTCGGTGGTCACTCCACGCCACGCCAGAGGGAGCCATGAGCTCTCTGGCTCGGCAGTTACTACCACCTACCGCGTCCGTCGGTGCAATCTAGTTTTTTTCCTCCCTCTCTCCTC
Source organism: Ischnura elegans (assembly GCF_921293095.1). NCBI lineage: Eukaryota > Metazoa > Arthropoda > Insecta > Odonata > Coenagrionidae > Ischnura > Ischnura elegans. The sequence goes on along the minus strand of NC_060256.1, from coordinate 81,391,073 downwards.
TGTTCCTCTCGCTCACCTCTTCGCCTTTCCCTCCACCGCGTTCTCGGGCCAAAGAAGACAAAGGGAGGGAGTGCGTGTGTGCGTAGCGGCAGACGCCCGTTGTGCGTGCGAAGAGCGGGATTTATGGCCCCGCGCGGACCGCCGCCGTCGGCCCGAGAAAGGGGAGAATCGGTTTGCGGGATAGTTGCGGCTGCGACGCCTTGTCGCTGACATCCCACGCCCCCTCACGTTCTTCTTTTTTTTTACATATCTCCACCCTCCACGCCCCCCCCCCCCCAATGTCCACGTTAAAGTGAGGAGCTTCACCTGCCGCTTCCTCTATGCACACTATCCCTTCGTTTTAGACCAAGTTTTATCCTAGTTAATTCAAGTTCAGCCCAAACATATATTATTTGTAGTGAGAAAATGAATACACGACATAATTCTAAATTCAGAAAATCTTTGAATGCTAACTTCAATATAATCATATCCTTAATTGTAGTTTAGACAAAATAGAAATATTTTACGTAGCCTGTAGGCAATAGTGACTTATCTCTGAAACCTAGGTTAATGAAAATTGCTGAGTATTATGTCCTGTAATATGGTGGAATTTTTGTAAACGTCTCGGTAAAGAGTCGATAATTACTAGAATTTATTTGATTTATACTATTTTTGAGGTTGGAAACTATGATGAAATTTGATTACTCATTGTGTACGTATATATTCAATTATCAGAGGCAAAACAAAAAATGATGTTAAATATTGCAGAAAACTGGCGTTGTTAACAGTTTTCCTCACGGAGACACTTCTTCACTATTGGCTTTATTCTAAAAGGTGCTTCCTCCTAAAATTGAAGAAAAAGGGAACTGTTTACGAAAAAAATGTTCAAACATATAAAATATATTCAGGATACAAAATAAAATTCAATTTTTAATATAGATTATGAAGTCTATAACGATGAATATGGCTATTAAAGACATGAAACGATAGCCCTGTATGTGCATATTTTAATCAATTCATAAAAAAATTAGGTTTACTAAACTTTAAAATCACCAACTTTAAAATTGGTTTTATTCAAGTCTCTTATAGTGAAATAACTTTATTGGATTTAGCTTTAAGTTTATCAAATTACCTTACTGGTATTATTCACTTTATCCACGTTCATGTGGAAGAGAGGAGGATCAAACTCTGTGGATTTTACTTCAGAGCGTATTACATACTATTACCGTATTAAAAAGCTGCATCGGCTATAAATCTACCCATACCCTCCCTAACAGACAAGTTCATTAAGAGCTTTCGCCAAGATTGCTTAATGTCGGATTCTCCCATAATGCGTTTTCTCCGTACTTCTTCATGAGCGACTAACTGAGGTCTCATTTAGCGGCGTCAGTGAAGAAAGTTGGTGTAATTGCTATCTCCGTGATTGCCTTTGAAAGCTTTAGCCTGATTGCCTTTCCATATTTGTCTGAAAGCAAGAAGCAATCTGCTCATAACACTCTTGAAGACTATAGGTTGAGTAATTTATTAGAAATATTTCCTTATGTGTTGAACAAACCTGTAGATAACGAAGTAGAAACATTTCTCAGTATTTTGCAATGCATTCACATAATTTTATCACCATGGTTCAAGTTAATACTTAAAAGATGGCCAGTGATTATGAATCAACTTTTATGATTATATAATTTTCGTACCTTAATAGTACCCTTGAATCAGGAAAAATTAGACCCTTCCACACATCCCTATACCTGGGCACGCAAGAGTTTTTAGAATTAAATTATGGTTTATTCAAGACATTTGTTCTGAAAGACCTTTTTAAAAATTTCAATGATTAATTTTTTTTATTTGCGCGCAAAATTTTAGCAATTTCATGACGTTAGACCCTCACCATTGAAACTGAATTTCATACTAATGATTATTACGAGTCTCTGCTCTACTCCATTTTCTCTTGGGATATTAATTTGTTACTGAGTAACTCAGTCTATTAAAGTCAGATAATGAATTAGTATAAAATAATGATTTATCATAGCTCCTGGGGTGAATGTTAGCATATTATCAAATAATACGGTGTCCAACTTAAATCTAACCAGGAAAACTGCTTTTCGGGCTTTACTTCTTGACTTATTCGATTGTTCTCTGACAAATTAATCTTCAGTCTCTTTGCTGTTGAAAGTTTTTAGCAAAACTGTTCGTCAGTGTAATATTTACTGTTTCTGAGAAATGAAAGGCCTCGTGGCTAAGTGTCACAAGGAAGTTCTGTGCGGGTACATTCGTAGAAAGCGTATTGTGGGGGAATCGTCGTTTGCTGGTGGCGGTGGATGATTTGGTCGAGGGTCAGATGCCTATCCAACCGCAATGTCGTGTCTGGCGGGAGGTGGTTAATAGCACGGGTGACGAAGATGCAATCCTCCCCCCTCCCGAATGATTTGGGAGTCTGGGAGAGGAGGAGGGAGAGAAAATGATGCCGCGGGGGAGGGAATCAAGGTTGGGAGGGTGGTCGGATGAAGAATGAGGGGGGTGCCACCCCCCGAAACGCTGGAAAGTGAAAATGGGGTAAGTTGAGGGACAGAAAATTTTGCGGATAAATATATCCGGGAGGAGTATTAATGAAAGTGTCACATAATCGCTAACTACCACAACTATGGGGGGACAAGGAGGATAGAAATCCCCCTAGATCTCACTCAGAACTCTAGTCTTGCCTATCTATTATGAAATTTCGCCTTTATTTCGGTGAAAAACATAAAGGCTTGTAAATAATCTCATTTTCAACTAAGACGTAGTATTTGGTATAGTATTAATTCAATAGAAGACTTTTCGGAGATCAAAATGCTACTCTACTTTCGTGATCAAGGGAACCTCGTTCTTCGCCTCACACTCCGTTTGTTGGGATTTACGTGGGTATTGATAGTATGTCAAGTTGTAAAACGTGTCGTCGTGGGTGATACATAAAGTGTGATTTGGATATAACAAAGTTGCATCGGAGTATAATCGTGTACAAATCTGATGTGTGAAGAAAGCTGGGTGACGTATGTGAAATGTGGGTTGCAGTCAGTCACGGCGCAGTGGTAACTGGTCCCTTCCTCTGAGATTCAAGCCATAAGTTTGCCCAGTCCCGATTGATATGAAAGGGATCCATGTGCCCCCTCGGCTGACGCCAGGCACCCTCTTAAGCTTCAATTGGCAATAGCCTCCTTATCTACGGAGGAATTTTCAAGTGCCTACGGCGGTGAATGGTGGACGAGTTTTCTTCCATATCGCAGGGTGGAACGAGAGTCTGCTTATGGACGGACAGATGGAGGTGATTCACGAAGGTAAATCTTCCGTGCGGAAAATCTAGAGGACATATTACATAGAAATCCATTATTTTAATTTTAATTCACTGCCCATAGGCTGCAAAATAAAGTGTGGTCCAATTTCTGTGCTTTTTTTAGCCTCTATATGCAAATTTATCGTATTCCAAATAGATTTACTGTGCCCATTAGTCTATTTGCTTGAAAAACCAATTCAAGAAATCAGAGCTATTATAATTATGCGTGCATTTCATAATTTGGGCGATAGGAAAGCTAACATTGTTCGAGAAAGTGAACTTTGTGATGCTCAGAATGAGGAGATATTTTTTCAAGAGCGAGGACTATTCCATAAGTCATATTTGTATGTGCTTATTATTTACAATTTTATTTGTGATTTGTAAATTTTAGTTTGGAAGCACAAAGTTTATACGGGCAATATCTTCGGCATAACAGCTAAAATACGATCCGTCGAATGTTAACGAAGCATTATGTTTAACTTATAAAATCTGAGTTGGAAAAGCAATTCGGATGCAGAAAAGTTCTTTAACTGGTTCGAGAAACCTTAGCATTTGCCTCGCAGCATCGATGTATCGCAGGCGTCCCGTTGCTTAGCAGCTTGGGGGTGGGCTTTTGGGGGGGTGGGATTGAGGAGCAGGGGCGGGGGAAGGGCATGGGGGTGAGGGAACGCACTCAGGGCCCTGTTTGGCGTGGGAGGGTTGGCTCGAAAAGGGGATGATCAACAGAAGATTGCTGCTGCCACCAACAGCTGATGGATCTTCTCCCCCTCCCCCCCCACACCCGAGTCTTCGGTCCACCGGTTCGCTCTCTTTCCACCCCCCTCCTCCCACTCTTTACTGCACTCGCCCTACGGGGGGTCCTTACCCCCTCTACACCCCCTTGGGTTACACCCCACCCAACTCCCTCCTTGCCATTCTTTGCTTCTCTTTTGCGTTCACCCCTCCTCCCTTGTCCCCCGTGTCCTCTTTTTTTCTCCTCTTCCCTCTTTTGCTCATTTCCTTCGTTTCACCTTCGCTTTACTATTCTCCCGTTTTCTTTGTATCCCTTCTGCATTTATGCTTCACTATCACTTCTTGGTGATTACAAAGAAATGGTGCGAGATTCGTCAAAAACTTCTATGGACGAATAGAATGAGGTGCACAAATATTAAATAAATTAGTCTGTGATCTGATGGAGACTCGACGGTTGCGTGCTTGGCTAAGATTGGTTAAGCAATTGAGAATTCAGAGCGTCACGGAGAGCATCAGATTAGAACCCCACTGTATTTGCATAAGTAAAATCAAAGACATGTAGATGGCCACTTTTATGTGATAGGGGTTTATATTAATATCTCAAATATAAATTCTTTGTCGTATCGTTCAATTATTTGCTGTGTCAACCATCTTGATAAACGTTGTGGAGGCAATATCAGTGGTACTACGGATTTGGTTTGGATGATCTAACTCGTAATAAGTCATGATTGCAAATTTTTTTCATCCCTGCTTATAAAATATATATTTTGGTCAATTTTGGAGTCGTCTCAGTTTTCCTATCCATTATTTTTTGCGAGCTTTCGGCCTCCTATTCCCCGAAGAGTCCGCAGTGCACCCGCCCTGAGATGGGTTCCCTTTCATTCGACGCATGATCATCCCATGCCGCCATCCCTTGAAAAAAAAACCCTGACGGCGTTCCCCCTCTACTTCCTTCACATTGTCGTAACCCTCTCGCAACCCTCCCTCACCACAAAACAGAACAACACCACCGCTGTTTGCTGGAAAACAACAACAAATAGAGAGGCGCGCACGCTCTTCACGCTTGCTGGAGTGGTGTGTGCTAGTTTCGGGGGTCACTCCAGTGCCCCCTTTTCTTCACTTTGGAAAACGTTCCCTTTGTGCGTGTGCCTTCGTCTATTCAGCTAAATGAACGCCCACTGTTGCTTCGTGAGCCAGAGTATTTTTGATTAAGCAATGTTTTCTGACGCATTAACCTCACATAATGGTTTTCGGCATGTTTTAATGAATAATTAGCTCTGTGTAAAGGCCAGATTTGAATTTATTATGCTATCCTCGTATTATTTGCGTATTTTGCCTTTAGTAATGAGTTTTCAAGTTTATTTTGCGTATTTGTGCATGATTTTTGTAGCCAAAGTTTGGAATAATTTGAGAGTTAAGCGCACCAATAAAGGTTAAAATTTTAAAAGAGTTCCATATTTAATATTAGTGAGTGAGTTATTTTACTTTCAATATATGAAGCATACCTTCTCCATCGCAAAGACGTTAGGCATAAATGATAAGCCATAATTAAGCTTCCTAGTTCCAGTTTGATGAGACACGTTGACAAAGTATGCCAAATTATATTGTTATTTCGTTCTCCATTTTTCAGAAAACATGCCTTGTTCTTCCCAATGAAATAAAACAAATAGGTAGTAAACATTTCCTTGCATTATCTTGCAAAATTCAAATCTAATCGCAATTATTAATTATGATTGCCATTTTCCCTAGTTGGTGTTTAATCATAGTATTTTTTTCGCTTCATTGTATTATTTCCAGCATATTTATCTTTTTCATTGGCCCACATCGCCTTTTGTTTGTTCCTCTTGACTATTGCTCTCGACGTTAGGTCAGCCTCACGAAATCTTAATGCATTTTGGGAATGTTTTCCTTTCGGCTCCCGAAAGCCTTTAGGGACACATTAGAAGCTCACCATTTGCTCTCCACCTACCCACTCGCCTCTCATATTGCACCCTTTCAACCCTTTCTCCATCCTACTCCCATTTCGACGACGCAAATTGGTCAATATTGACGAAACGTACACTCGGCCAACTTCTCCATACCCCCTCACCCCTCACCCTCCCCACACACCACAGATCAAACTCGCTTCCGTACTCCATCCTCTCCAATTTATCCCTCTACAACTCCCAACGTCACTCCGTTTCAATAACCTCGGTCCGATCCTTCTCGTCTCTTGTTTACGGCACCAAGCATTCACTCTCGTGACCGTGCCTTTTGCGCCAACCCAAGTTTCCGACTGCCATTTCTATATTTCCGCCCCTGATTCGCCCTGCTCTTAACGTACAATGTTTTCAGTTCTTTATAATCGTTCATTACGTACACTTGTTTCACATAAACTGCGTTATTACTAAACTACATTTGAGATGGACTAATAAATGCACTTTTAAATATCTAACCTATAATCTTTGGCTGAAATAACATTTTATTCTCTTTTTTAAGCTGTCTGCCATTTCCGTTCCGCAATATCAAGTAAGAAGCTTTGCGTTAGCGTCCAAAAAATAAAAATATGACTCCTGTTTCAGCGAACGCATATAATTTTTAGCTTTTAAGAAGCTAGAAGAACTCACTTAACGTGCTCACTTGAGTTCTTTCCATCATTTGGAATTTTATTCCAGCATTTATATAATTTTACCAGAGCTCTTCCATCAGTACCACATTTTTCAGCACGAATATGTATTTAAATCAGTATACTATGTTCCTAGGAATATTTTTATCCGGTATCGTTCAGATCTGGTGGGAATGGTTGAGCATATTTTGATCATGATAAATGTACCTATATAATATAGCATAAATTTTTGAATCGATGTGTATTTATCTTTCTTTCTAATGTTACCTGAAGCATCGGATGCGATGATGAATGGAGACTAATTCAAAATCAAAGCAACAAAACTTTGAATATTGGTGCATTTCACTGCACTGAGTACATACATTCTTGAGATGAAATAACCTGCATCCAGAATTAAGATATAACCGCATTGAATGCGTCTGTGAGAAACAGCCCCTTAAGGCCTTTCTCTTCATCATGCTGCCATTGGATGAGGGGAAACATACATTTTATTGCACTTTAAAACCATCATCGTCTCCCCATTTCCTTACTTTTCTCCCCGGGATGAGACCTTTGGATCGTTGAGAGGAACGTGTCGGTCGGTGTCACGGTCGAGATCGTATTCCGACGTTTTAAGACTCGCAGACACATCTGCTTCGGAGTGCTCCGCACTGGGAGTGGCCGTGAAAACAACGACTTTTGCACTTATTTACTTACTTTTCGTGGCGTGGGGGGTTGGAGCGTTTCCGGTCAGGAGCGTCCCTTGCCATTGGACGGGTTTTTCGCTCGTGCTTGGTTCAACCCTCACCAATGCATTCGTATGCCTTTTACCACCTCCACCTTTGATTTTTATTCCTCGCCCACGTCTTCTGAGACAGTTCCAATTCACTTTAGCCCTTCCTTCAATCTTCCCCATCTTTTTTTTCTCTCCCGCTCCTCCACTGCCATTTTATCACCCTCTTCCCCATCCCAATTTCTTCTTTCCGAGCTCTCTTTATCTGCCCTTCCTTTCCCTTCTCCCTGATTTTATCGCTTCCACTCTTCCTTCACGTCGTCCACTCTTTTCGCCCTGACAGTAATCCCACCCCGTCCACGCCTGGGATATCCGAATATCCTCCCTTTACGACTCTTAAGAGGCCGATTACGTCCGTCCGGAAATGAGACGCAGGGCCGACTGACCTGTGACGTCATTTCCGTGGTCCCTGTCGTCTGTCCATCCCCTGTCCCTTGACCAGGGCTCCTGTGTTCTTTCTGCCTTCTTGCTTGCTACCTTACGTTTACATCCACGCGTTACTTTCAAAGGTGATATATTATATGAGTATTTAATATAGCTTTTGCTTATCAGGAGCTTTTAAGGTAGTACGCCCCGGTATCAGTGGTGATTTCAACTGACATTCAGACACACTAATGTCGTGTCCTCTGCAGGACTTAATGGAGAGTCACAACATGCCGCAAGATCTTGATATTCCTTCGAGGTTTTATGGGAGGAATCTACTATACAGATAATAGTCAATGCTGCATAATCTGCTCCTGTTCATGTAAAAAATTCCTCGGCCAACGCTTCAGATAGTGTGAGTTTTTACCAAGCATGCATTGCTCCATTTGCCACGTAGATCTGTAGAAGTAATAAACTGAATTAATTGTGCCTTGAAATATGTGGAACAGTATTCTTAGGGAACGGATGAAAAAGAGATATAGTATAGTCGACCCTATATTTAATAACTGACCCAGATTTCACCCACTCCGTAGGCATTATCACACCTTGATAATGAGACCCAGAAATCTCATCTTATCCATCCGGTGTACTAGTAATATACTGATAGCTTTATCAAATGTGTATATCCTAATAAAGTCGGTAATATGAATAAGAATATTTATATCCATAGCATGCCAGAAGGTGTCTACTTGAAGGCTGAATAATAGGTATATATGGAATAATATTCTATTTGTGGTTGTTAAAACTGTGTTACAGTTTGTTATCACAGTTTTAACAACCTTAATTATAATAATTACTATATTTAATGCATTTTTACTCCTGCAATTTTGAATCATTTGAAGAAGGAATGACACTTGAAAGGATTTCTATTCTACAGTACACTTTTATCTACCTTCTTCTCATCTATTGTACGATAGTATTCGCTGCTCTTCTAATCAGTAATTTTACTTTTTATCCGCCAAAATAGCCCACAGCCGCCCATCGCCCCTTCTCCTATCACCCCGTACCTCATTTACCCTCTTGAGTCCCACTTCCCCGTGTCCCCAGTTTCCTCATTTTTACGCCCCTCTTTGCTTTATTAAACCTTGGCCGCCGTCCCCACGGATATGGCTAAAGGTTTCGGAGGGTGGAAATTTTCGCTGTTCCCAGGTTGAAAACCTCTTATGAAACGGGGTAATTTATAAAATAAAAACCTCACCACGAGTGTCTTGAGCCCCTGTTGCCATCACTTGGCTAAATCTTTCTTTTCTTCCCAGCCCACAGCCTGTTTCGCTGAGAAGTTTTCGGATTTTTGGGGTTGGGAAGCGTTTTTTTAACGCCTTGTCTCGTTCTCTCCCAGTATTTATCGTGCCGCCGGTACTCTTTAACTTGTCCAAAGACGGCGGAGAAGTCGCGAAACTAATTTTTACTCAATTAATGAATGTCGTGCTTGCAAATTCCTGTGTACACGAGGAGAGAATATATTGTGCGGAAGGTTGTGGGTGGCAAAGGTTTTTAAAGGCTTAAGAATTTGGATTGAGAAACTCTGCCTATTACTCATCCGAAATAACAGTCAAAACGTCTAATCAACTTATTCTAACTCAGGTTAAGTGCGCTAAAGTACTCATAAACTTTAAGAAATTAGAACCTGTGTGATTTATTTTCATCTTAGCTAAGTTTCATATCCATTAATGAAACTTTCGTGGACACCATTCACGTTCAACTATGTATTAAAATAAGAACTCTATATTGTTTTCCTGGGATTGATGATCTTTAGATAATAGTGAGTATTGACGAAGAAACGTTAATCTATCATCAAATCGTCTGGTGTCAAAAAACCTGAAAAATAATTAAAAATTCATATTTAAATAGAAAAAGTCTTAGCCTAATTAATTAAAATTTTAATGCGAAGATTTGCATGTGATCTTTTGAAAATGTAAGGGGGAATAGTTGGCTAGACATCCATCTAGAGTGAAGTGGTATGAATAATTTATTTAGTGGCAAGTATGAATTCAAAAGCTTGGAGATAGAAGCAAATGTGATGAATCTTACATTTTCTGAGGTCTTCATAGTATGGGATAATGCGACGGAAATAGACTTGGAAAACTCCCGTCTCCCTCAAGTATTTGAAATTAATAATAATGCACACTATCTCTTCTTCATAGAGTCACCTTTTCTCATTGTCTCGAGAGATAACGAGAGCACGGGATCATCATGGCTGCGAGGCTGTTGTGGACCGTTACCGCTTCCCCAATCTCGTAAAGCGTTTCCCCAGACACAGGAAGAACACAAGGGCCGTCACGTTCACATTCGGGAATTGTCACACCCGGCCACACGCGCGCACAAGACTCCATAACATTTACGGCCCAAGGTAATCTCTACCTGCTTGCCCCCTGGTGGCGAGATGAAGAGGTGAAATATGACGTTGGCTTATCAACCTTTGCCGCCTCATACCGCCGCGCCGAAAATTCCCTTCCAGCGGGGCGGTTTCCTGCCCCCGACGAAAAAGCCACGGCTCCCCGCCCCCAGTCCATCTGTTCCCGTTTCAACCCTCTTCCACGGCCCCCATCCCTCTCCCAGAATTGTCTTTTGAATATTTTCCATCTCATTCTCTCTTCCTTAACTCATTTTCCACCTCCCTCACTCCAAGGCCCGTTCCCATCCATTCCGTGGGGTGAACCAACCCCCACACCACCTCTCCATAGAGATTCCATTGCTCCCCCACCTCCCACTTTTCCTTCCTCTCCCCGTCAGGAGTCGATTTCTCTACCTCCCTCCCAACCCCCCGCAAAGCTTCCCTTTCGCGCCTATCTCTCGCGGGAATCGTTCGTCTTTTTATTTTCAAACCCTCCCCCCCTACTCTTCCTATTCCCATTCTTTTCACCCCAAACAGTCTTTTTCGCGACCCCACCAAAGGCGTTTGTGAATGTATACGTGGGAAATTCTTTGGTGGCTTGGTAGAGCCATCGTATGGCTATTGCTTATCGCCGTGAAGAATGAGTAGAAAGAAATAATAAATAATAATATTGTGAAACTATCCATAGTTTTATTTTTAATTAATCCCTAGTTCACTAAAGCCTTTCTCATATTCCACATTTAAATAATCAACTCCCAAGCCTTATTCCCGATTCCCTCCTTGGCTTGTATGTTTGTGATTGATTGTCCATCAAAATTTATTCAAAACTCTCCGTCTAAAAAGCCTTAGTATGCTGTTTTCCGGGTACTGGGAATAAATAAAGCAGATCAAGTTTGGGTTATTTTTTCAATTATCAAGTTAAGAAGATATTTTAAAGATGCTTGATCAACCAATTAATGATATATTATCATGCAGCGAACAACGAAATCGGTGCATTCTGTAATATATTTTGGTGCAAGAAAAGACTTTCATTATGAAAAAATGAATACTCTTGTTTTTAATTAGTTTATTTTAGCCTAAGCTTTAAAATTCCGGACGGCTTAGCTTTATTCCTAATTCCACCCCTCAATGGTTAGAATCGCTGAGTAGAAAAAGGATTTCATTTTGAGTTTATTTTTTCGTTCCGCAATTTTCCGCAATAAATTTTGACTTCATTTTGCTTTTTCTAGTTCAACTTTTTAGCATTCATCAATATTGGAAGTTGCCTGTAAAGGAATGTTTTTATAGCCACTAACTTATTTCCTGTATGTATTGTAGGAATTATTTGTCGATTATTATTTTCATGGTATCGCATCCAAAGTAGAGGTCTTGATGTCTGTTTAACAGCTATGTTATCGATACATTTTAACTGTATTTTTGTGACCACATAGGCTTATAACTTCTTTATTATGGGTATCTCTACATGCTTTGAAGTATGAGGTAGGATTGTGTAGATGCTCTTTGCTCTGAGATGTTGGACAATAACGATCAACCGTCGTATGACTAATGGTGGCCATGAATCAATACGTGAGTACATGTCCCATGTTTCCTAGTCTATCTAAGGGTACGTTGGGAATAAAAGTATGTTCATTTGCTTTTAGTTTGGAGCACATCTTTTTGCCCACACCCACGAATGCACGGCTCGTCGGTGCGATATGTGAGCGACCTCTGATCCATTAATCTACGCTGCATTAACCGTGTAGGGACCGACTACGTTTCCCCGAAGTGTCATGGGGGAAAGATTTCGTTTCAGCCCGCTGTGGAAATGCTCAAAATCTTCGACTGTTTCTCCTTCTCTCTACCTTATCTCTTCCCTACCCCCTCCCAAACTTCCATACCCTTAGCCGTGAGCCCCCTTCCCCTTTTCCTCCATTTCTTCATAAGTCTCCCTCTACCGCTACCCCTCCAAACCTTGATCCTCCCCTTGGCTATTATTTTTTCCTCATTTTCCAAAATTCCACCCTCACCTCCCTCGACTCTTCCCCCCTTCCCTTTTCCTACCCATATCGCCTTCGTCCCCATCCCACCCACCCCAGATCCCACACCCCTCAGCTCGTATAACCAGGCTTCCCAGAATCATGCATCATTTCTCTTCCGCCCCATGTCTTCCCATTTCCACCCACCTACATGCACCCCCGACCCTAGCTCGCAACGTTATCGTCAAAACCCCCGCTTCCAGTCTGTCGTAATATCTCTCCGTTCCATTTCTTTTACTTTTCATTTCATTCTTCTGCCTTCTTACTTTTACCTGGTTTTCATCTTTATCTACACTTTTCAGTTTGCTCTGTGTATTTTATGATCAGAAATATAGTAAAAATTTGGCTTTGATTCTTTGTTGTCTTTGACGGTAAAAACTCTCGATTAAATCTTACATCAGGCATTTATGCAAGGTGATGTGCGACATACTGTGTTTCCTGCAGAATTTGTCTTAAATCGTGATGGTTATTATTTAGCCTCTGTCTTTTATATTTACTTCTCAATTCAATCGTCACGTTTTTCTACTGAGATCGCTCAATTTCATTTTTTTTCGCAACGAATATTCTTGATAAGCTCATGATTATTTCATGTATTCATTATGGAGTAATAAAATTCCTCCTCTTCCATCGCTTCTTTCCTCCTCTTATTTTATACTTCATTATTTTATGAGTGGTGGTGTACTTCCATTGGATGATATTGTGTAAATTATTATTATTATTAATTATTATTATTGTTATTATTACATATATCTGAAAGTAAGCAATTACCTAATGGCAGCATTTGATTTACATACGTGAATAACAAAATGAATTTAAGCCTCGAATCCTGGGAAAATTTGCCCTGACACATTTAAGGATGCAGTCTAATCTTTATCCTGGTGTAGAAACATTACTGCATTATTTCTCTGATCTCAGTTTCCCCTTTAAAAAAATCTTTAACGTTGCGTTATTGCGTTCTCGTAAACATTCCACCGCTGTGCCCGCCTCCAATGCTTCCAGAGGTTTTTATATTTCTTCCCCGGCATACATCTATCTCTCTCTTTCTCCTTCCTGTTTCCTCGCTCTCAACTCCGGGGACTGAGGAGCTGTTCCCATCTCGCTCGCTCTACTTTCTCATTTCCACAATTCTCGGGAGGCAAAAGAATAATACATCCCGAATCCCCAAGAGGCATCTCTCGGCCGGAGGAAAAGGATGGAGAGAGAAAAAAATATGTATGGGGAAGCACACTCTCGCAGAAATGCCGGAGCGAAACCAAACAGCCTTATCTCCGACATAATTTACGGGTTTCGTTCTCATTGTCGCCTCGGCCGTGGGCGGAGGTGTGGGAAGTGGGAGGTCTTCGGTCGAAAGGCGGGTTGGTCGGCGTGCTGGTTCCCTCTACGGCGTCTAGGTAACCAAATTCTTTACCTCCCATCTCTGTTGATTGTCGCTCGGTAAATTCGTGATCGTAATTTGGAACCATTTTCATCCCGCACTCACACCTGCGGGATACTTTTTAATGAAGCCCTCTAAACTATACGCTAATAATATAAGATATATGACACCACGCAAGAAACTATATCACTTCAAATTTCGAAGTAGTCAACTTATAAAAGTATTTAGGAAACATAGCAGTTGATTGATATTTGTTCTTCAGCAGCCTACATCAAATTGAGAGTGTGGTCTGATGGCATGAAACGTGTGTCCAATAGTGGCCCTTGATTTAGATAATGCCTTTTGGCGTCCACAGTGGCAGTGGGGTAAAGTCCTCGCCAGTTGAACGAGAGGTCGTGAGTTCGAGTACCGCATGGGTAGGTTCCCCATATCCAAAGCATGGTGGTATGTGCACGTGTAACAGGTTGATTTGTTGAAAACCCACGATGTAGAGGGTTAATATGTGCTGTTTTCGGTAGTATGAAAATAAATAAATATATCATGACTCGTGAAGTTTGACTTTCGATGAGAATTTTGAAAATTTTTTATTAGAAAACCTGTCTTGTTTTTTCCGCATTCTCTTATCTACGGCGAACGGACGAATCTCTCCGATACACGAGAAGAAATGTTTCAAACCTCTTCCACACCAGCCTCGCGTCTCCTCCCAGTGGACCCCGCCTTCCATTTATTTCGCACCTCTATCATCCTCTCCCCACACCCCTCTCTTACTCCTCATTCCTCGGAGGAGACCGGAGCCACCCCTTGGAAACGCCGCCCCTCACCCCGTCGGCCCTCGGAACGACCCCCGCAGGAGCAATATCTGGGCCCTAATAGCGCACCAAATGGCCTCCCAAACACCTTTTTAATGAACTATTGTAGCAGGAAATGAAAATGGGGAGGGCGAAGCTGGGTTGGTTGGCGTCCGCACACGTAGGAAGGTGTCTGGAGGGACTTGGCTGTCCCTCTGTGTGTTTTTCAGGGCGCTTGGAGAGTCTGCTGGGAGTGTTTTCTTCAGGGGGTGGCTAGGTCCAGGGGAGGAAGGGTGGGGACGGCTATGAGATCTACCAGTCTATGATGATAGTGTATTTCGTTCGGGTTCTTCACCGAGTGAATTGGTTCATTGACTCAAAATTTTCGATGGTCTTATGGTGCAATGAAACCTTAAGCTTCTCCGGCGATCAAGTTGAAATAATTTTTTGGGTTCTCCGCCGATTGAGATTATCCATGTCCGAACAGAGACGAACATTAATACGTGGGGCCATGGAGATTCTCAACCGATGGAGGACCCGAGAAAAATTCATTCAGTCATGTGGTGAATTATCGTCAGTGTTCAATGTCAATGATGACTTGGCTAATAAACTGAAAAATTTCAGCGAAATTCATGTTGAAAAAGGACCATATCAATTCTTTTTTAATATTTTTAATTATGGTCCCGGATTTATAATATTTATGTCTTCTCAAGCCCTCTTTTCCGATACTTGCAATATTTTCAGTTGTCATAACTTATTGTGACTCCAGAAGTGTTAAATATATTTACGTGGAACTGTAGTCAAAATCCGTTGTAATTCCCCAGGCATCAATTTGGTTCCCATCGACACCTGCATAGGACGGACTTAGGTAGCCAATTCCTATAATGTGCGAAAGTACGGTTAAATGTTTCTTTAGTAAAAGACATTCTTGGTGTCTTATTTAGATTAAACCAGTCAATTATTTAATGCAACTTCCATGCAATCATTTTGTCGGTGAATTATTACTCTCCTCGCTTCTTACGCGGAAACTGAAGTATCTCTATCTAAATAAAGCTCATTTATCAAACAAATCTTGCTTTATTCAGATGAAAATCTTTCACGGAAGGAATTTTTTTCTTATTATGTTAAATATAATGTTTTCCTATCCTTGTGCTCTAATTCGAGAAGAATACCGACCAACATAATGTCGAAGCGTTGAAAAAGTTACAGCCCGTCAGGCGTTTGGAAGATCTCCACCGAACCTTTCATTCCGTGCTCCCTTCGCCGTCGCGCGAGGCGTAATATTTTCATGCAATGGGAGAGCGCCGAATTGTTTTCCGTCTAACCCCTCACGGGTTTTTGGCATTATCCCTGATCCTTCAATCCTCCCCTTTAGCCCCGTCTGAGTCGGGAATACCCACCCGCTCAGCTATTCCCCTTCCCGTATAAAAAAAAGAACACGGAGAATGGAAGATAGGGTCTAGTAAGGATTGTGAGCTGACCCGGCTGCGCACCGTGTCCCTTGACAAATAGCCCACCGTATACTAACGCCCTATCCCTCTCTCTCCATACCCCTACTCCCTCAGTACGTCTTTGCCCTCCATTTCATCCAACTCTCCCTCCCTGCCAAAACACTACCCCACCACCCCCTATACCCCCTCATCTCTCTCTCTCTCCCTATCCAGCACTCCGGCCCGGAAAAGTCTCCCATGCTACGGCTGCCTAATTTGCCGGAAAGCTCCGGGTGAGCGATTCTCGTGTGCATCGGCACTGAAATAAAGAGGGGGAGGTTTTGGTGGGAGGGGGTTTGGAGGGGAAGGGAAACGGTGGGGGAGGGAGTTGGTGGATTTTTTTTCCTTCCCAGTGGCCCCGTAATGTGGTGGCCTCTGACGGAATCCCCTGGCATTGATTCTCTTCAGGCCCCGCCAGACTGAAGACTACTGTGCCGCGTTTGCTAAGGGCCACTTTTCCTGGATTTATTGAATTGCTTTGATGGGATATGCTAAGATGAAAAAGAATCATTTCTACGAGAATTATTCATGTTACATAATACATCGGTGATTTAATCGAAAAGAAGTCTTTCAGAATGTATTTTATGAATAAAATCGGGAGTACCGAGTATGGAATGCAATACTTGATGCCTATTTTGCGTTTTCTCTAGTGTAAAATCTTAAATACTTTTTCTTAGCTATGTAAGCTTTTCCATAGTTTTCGGTGACTAAACAATTCATAAAATCTTGATTTCTCAATCTTTCGATACAATTAAAGAGCGATAAAACGTCTCGAGAGGGAATTTTACTGGCTCTATTTTCTATAACGTTTTCTAAAATGCATATCTTAGAAGTAATATATTTGGTATTTGCAATAATGCAATTAATTCTTGCAAGTCTTCCTGTACCTTTTTCTACGTAGTTTACGTAAAACATTTTTGACGTCTTAAACCCTCTTCTACGTAGTTCACGTATAATTTTTGTTAACAAATGATTACTATCAATCATGGTATTTTACGTAATTTTATGATAAAATTTGATGAATTTATCTCGAAAATATTGTAACCATTTTTGCACCTGTGCCTTTCAAGTGCCACGCTAGATATGCCTAACAGAACACCGTTATTTTTGGCACTGCTCCTTTCTATCTACATTCCTTTTCGCCAAATTCATCCTCTTGCTCCCTTATTTCGGCTCACATTCCCTGCCATATCCTGAATCTTTCTCTCGTTTCCAACTCCTTCCGCGCGTTCTCCCTTGAATCGTCTCCGCTCCCATGGAGAGCCTTCCAAGAGGTGATGCGCGCGGATTGCTATGGAGATGAGGTGGCAAGGGCAGGAAGCATAAAGACAGTCGAACATCGGGCGGGAAACGAGGGGAATGGCGGGAAAAAGGGGCGCGTAAGAGGGTTTTCGGATGGTGTCAGTTCGGCGTTAAAGGAAGTGGGAGATCCAGGAGAGAGAGCTCACAAGTTTATGTCCTCAAACCCCGGAAAACTCCAAGAGGCTAAGGTTACCGAGCAAGGAGGAAATAAACACTGTTTTCGGGATCTTTCGGGTGTCGTTTTACGAAAATAGGTCGTCTTATGTTGAGGCGTGAATGCTGTCACTCGAAGGGGAATAGGTTTGAGGGCCGTTTGAAAACTTCTACGATACTATTGATGCGTGCCAAAATAACGTGTTTAGTGCGGTAAGACTTATCTAAAGTTTCACTACAATCCCCCCTCAATATTGCAGGAATCCGGTGAAAGAACGTTTCCACAAACAGTTATGCTGTAAAGTATTTAACTTATAGATTCTTAATAAGGAGACGATGATAATATATAAAAATAACAGAATTAAATTAGAAAAACTGTTGGAACATAACGCCTTAAAAACCGCCAACTATTCCAGAATGAATTAATAATTTTGATTCTCTCTTCAGTTTTGTACTAGAGTCTTTCCTCTAACTATTACCCGTCTGCTACTTATTGGGATTGTAATGTATATCGCATTGAATACTTCGGCTGTCACATATTTGAGCTTTATACATTATTGAGTGATACTAGATGAAGGAGGGAATGTAAGATTCGTGGATTTTATTGCACCTGAGAAAATATCTACGACACATGACCTTATAGGGAAGTTATCTATGGGACTCCATTGCCCCTAAAGCAGAGAAAATGATTTTGCATTTAGCTTACTGCCCTGAAAACCCAGAGATGGAAAGGAAATAAAAAATGTGTATGCCTGTCACTACGCTTCGATGAGTAATGGGAATTTTTTTTCCCACGTGGGTCCCTACTAGCGAGTGCGAGATATCGATCGCCTCTCGAATATCGACTTTCATCCACTCCTTGGGGTCTCATGAGCTCCGCCTTTTTAGATCGTCACAATGGACGACGTTGGTTCCGGACACGAGTCTTAAGCCCCTCCTAACCTATTATCCCTTCAAGGCGCAAACCGACTCTTGCAACTGATTATACGCTGACGAACGCTATGATAATTCTAACCTCACTCCAAGGGAGCGTGATTCAAATGACCCGCCTTATCCTTTCACCAAGAATGTCACTCATATCCGGTCAGCTGATGGACACTCCTGCCCTCCTAAATGGCTGACACCACCCTTATGCGTGCTCAAATGTCTCAGAAAAATATATACTGTGATAACTTTTCCTAAAATATTTTCATGACGAAAATAGAAAATTCGTTTAAGTGTTAAAATTAATTTTATACCCATAATTGTGCCTTATTCACCAATTTTTCCTTATGCTCATGTAAAAAATTCGCGCCCTGTGCGTTCACTTTAATCTTGTTTCTTGTATTGGTTTTTAAATTTGATAAAAATATGTATTTTATTTCTAAATGGGTTTGGGTTTTTTCCATGTCTGCTTTTAAAATTAAGATTTGGAGCAGTTCAGTCTCACTCGCTAAATCATAAACTTCTGATTAAGAATATTCCAATATACTCGTAATAAAATACTGTCATATTCCCTATTATTGTCTAAAATATATCGTATAATTCTAACTTTCCTTATGCACCCGTTTATTGTCGAGACGTAGACATGTATCTAATCCTAATTCTTAGTACATTTGCTTTACGTTAAAGGTACTCCTTGACGCACTTCTGTAGAAGTACTGATTTAATGGTAAATCTTAATTTTTGCTGGAAAAGTTTAGCACCCTCCGATTTTTTAAAGTATTCCCAAAACCTCGATCTTAAATGTTTGAGAAATCCGAGAAAAATAAGTATATTTAGGGATAGATACGCCAGAATCAACTAGACAGAGAGGCGTTCTATTCGTGTTTGCTCAACAATTTTGTGCTCTAATTGCTTCACACCCTAAATCTCGATGAAAAAGCGTTAGGAGCGATTGTTTTGTCGAACAGATTACCTTACGTTCTAGACCTACCCTGATGAACGAAGCAACAACACGTCCTTAAAGTGAGACTGTCGTTTGAGGACAAACGAGGAGTGGAGGTACTCGGCGTGGGTGTTGAGGCCCGCTATTGAGTGCAAGGGGGTGGCTAATTGTCCGGACATCCAGGAGGGGGCGTCAATGGTCAGGTCGTTCGGTGAGGGTCACGCTGCAAAAGCTATCGCTGCTATGCAGACGAAGGAGGTGATGGCCTATGCTTAAATGGTTTCAGGGCGTGTAGGGATGCTGAGGTCGATGTTTGAGAGTGTTTACGATGCATCTCTGAAGGGTAGGAATCTACGTAGAAATTTACGCTGACCGGATCGAGATACTAGCTGCAACTATTGTGTGAAATTGGGTTTTAACGCATGTTAGGCGGGGAGAAATAACTTGAGTGATATTGAGGAGTAAGCTTAAAGTGCTTACGAGTTTTTTTTCTGATTATTTTGGAAGTTTTTGTGTGAATTCCGTTCAGATGAAACTGCATCAAGATTAAAACCATATGCCGTGCGTGAAAGCTGTTGCACCTATCAGTATCCTGTGTGATAATGGGCATGCCTTATAGTATGAAAGGTAGAGGCAGCTTGAAAGAATTATGAGTACGATTTCGTAGTTACTTAAGTATGGTTAGAACTGGCTAAAAGCATCAAAAACGAAAGGACTGAGAATGAGTTCAAAATTTCAAACTGAACTGAAAATAGTAAATTGATATTACAGTAATTGACTCATCTGCATTTGATTTTAACAAATACTTTACTTGCTGGCAACTCAGTGTATCGTATGTCGTACAAATATATATCACTGAAGATAGGCAATAAATAAATTGGAACAAAGAATTCCTTCACAAGTACATTACGAGATTTTCTTCAGCGATTCAGGAGGAGAAATATTTCAAACAAATTACCGGTAGCGATGTTTGATATGCAGCATCTTTTGAATCGTATAAGCGCGGCAAAAGCTTCTTCACGCGATGCCGTGCGCGTGTGTGGATTAATCACGGAATGAGACCAGATGGAAAAGGTGTGGATGGTAGAGGAAGAACGGAAGAGGAGAGCGGGAGAAGGAGGCGAGGGCAGCGCCGCGATGCTCCGCGTGTGAGATTTGAAAAACTTTCTTTCCCTCTCTTTTTTTATTAGTTAAGAGCGAGGTGGTTGAGGTGGCGTGGAGGAAAGGCGGGGCGGGAGGAGGCAAGGAGGAGGGGTGGGGTGGTGACGAAAGGGCGGGGCGTACGCAAGATGGCGTCGTCTGGGAAAAAGGGAGTGGCGAAGTGCCGTCTTGCAGCCGCAGACGAGGAAACTTGGTCTTCCTCCACTTTCGGATGAATCACCACGAATACGCGATGCAAAACAAATACTGCTCCTCAATTCTTATTACTTACTTATCTATAACCATTAGCATGGGCTTACCCAGTGGGGGACAGCTGCCCCCTCCCTCTAGAAGATAAGTAAATTTAGTTCAAAACAAAGTTTTTAAATTTCTTTAAATCCAAGAAAATTGATACTGGCGTAAAAAATTTAATTAAAAGAAAAATATTTTTCGAGCGAATAATTTTAAAAATTAATAAAGAATTGCTGTTATAATTGTATTTTTTTAAATTTATTTATTTATTTATTTATTTCTCAATTCCCCGCAAACAGCACAGAATGGCCTTTACAGCGTGGGTTACAACATTAACAATAGACTATCACAAACATCCATGCCCTGGATGGGAACCACCTACCCAGGCGGGATTCGAACCCGCGACCTACGGATTGTTTTCCTTAACCTTTTCTGTATTACAACTTGAAGGACCACGGCCTGCCTCCCTCTAAGTTTGATCCTAGGAACGCCTTTGACTGGTCACCAATCCTTAGATTGGCTAGTCGCAACTCTCCACTCAATTCTCCTATCAGCTAATCCTTTCACACCTAAATATTTCTTCTCTTTCACATCCTTCTTTATTTGCTCCATATATTTCATTTTATGTCTTCATTTTCTGTTCTTTGCAATAGACTCGTCCCTCGACGATTGTCTTCATCAGGCCATCATGTCTCAAGATATTGCCTATAAGGTTTTTCCATCTTCTTATCAAGGTTTTCATGAGACTTCTCTTCTCTCCTACTCTTCTTAAGACTTATTACTTTCTCGCTCGATCCGCTTGATCCTCATCATTCCTAATCGATTATACTATCACAAATTTTCATGATCACTTTGCGTATATTTAAAATAAATTACAGCTGATATTGCCCAGTAATCATAAATGTTTCTTCAACTGGTCGAGCACTGATTCATGTTAATATTACTAATCGTCTTTCAAATTGAAAATTTATAACACATACTATCAGAACTTGTCAGACGTTCACCTTCCAACACTGGTAGAAAGAAGAATTGGTCATTCATGTAGATATCCAACTCTCCATGCAATACAGATTTAATTGAAATAACGATTCATATGCTCACTATTCTCTAATTACATTTACTGCTAGGCACTTGTTGTCTAGGGAATTTGCTATTGTTGATTTAAGAGTAAAAATTGCGAATTTTCAGTAAACAAATGTGATTTTGAGAAAAATAAGACTCACAACAGAATATCATTTGTAATGTTTCTGAATTCAATTTAATTAGCTGTCTGATTAAAAATATACAGAAATTTATTGCAAACTTCGTTCAAATTAAATGGGATTAACAGATGGAGATTGGGTCTGTAAGATGGAATACTTTCAATTTTATTCACGTATAATGTTGAAAAGCGCATCCAAGTTTAATTTAAATAGAAGTCCAAGTGGAAGTGGAAGCTAAATCGGCCAGCCACCTTAAACGGTGCAAATGAGAATAGGAACAGCGAGGGAGATAGGGAGGAAAATGATGTGGCAGCGAGCGACTGCAAGAATAACGGAATAACAATGGAAAAGCGCCGAGCGTCGTGGAAAGACCGCGCTGAAGGAATATGATGGAAGAGCTCAGAATTTTAGAAGGCTCATGACATTATAATAAGTCTCCTTAATGCCTTCATGACTTTATATTCTTTCGCTCTACGTACACTTCATCTCCCCTTTACCCTTCTCCCGCCTACAACCGCTTTTACGCTCTTCAATTTTTTTCTTCTTATTATTCTTCGTAAGCTTTCAAAGTTCTTCCTCACTTTCCTCTCCAGTCCACCAGGGGACCGACCCCTGCGGATCGATGCCGAGTGAAGAGAATCGTTTTCTTTTTTTTCCTCCCTTTTTAAATTTGTCTTTCTCTCATATCTCTCCTTCGCCCCGCTTCTTTTATTTTATCTTTCCAACCTCCACTCGGCCGCACGGAACCCTGACGTGGGGGAAGTTGGCGGGACAATGTCTCAGTCTTCATCCATTCTTAAGGAAGAGTTGGAAAGAAGACATTTTTCTCATTATATTTATGCCGTCTTATTATATTCTTCATTTATAGCCCTCTTAGTTTTTCCTCTAAGAGTCGTGCTCAAGTTAAAGTGTTTAAAGCGAAGTGACATCCTCCTCACAATAGATTTTAAGCGCGCACTTTCAGTATATAAATCCATGATATTCATTATGGGTGGCATGGTTGATTTTCCATGCAATGCAATTCTGTTACTTGAAAAAAATAAGTAAATAGGCAAGTATTAACGATATAAATATGAAATTTCGATGTTAAGTGCATCCAATTCCCAAATCAGAGCAACAATTGATCAATGCTCTAGTTTTATTGTAAAATTTCTATGAAAATGGATATCGCAGTTCCATAAAGGTTAGGAAGCTAGTTAACTAAAAAACTATAGCTTGTTGGGCCAGCTGAGCACTTTCAACCTGTTAGGGAAGCCAGAAGCAAGCTTATAAATTTCACTCCGATTTATGATGCTAACTAATATGCCCCAAAGTCATTTTAAACCTTTTTGCTACAATTTTTGGCGGCTTCCACATCTTCATTTCTCTTTCAAACTTTACCAAATGCAGAAATCACTCATTACAGCAAGTAACCCCCCTAGCTCTAAAACCTTCCTACCCTTAAGTATTGAATTCCAAGCAGTCCTCCACCGCGTAGGATATACTTAAAAAAAATAAACCGGTCGCGAAAAATATGTATGAAACTTGAGCAATATTCCTGGACGAATTTATTTGCGCTGGCTCACGCTTTCATTGTTCATACAACAATGGAATTCTCATGGACGTGAGCCGGGCTCGAACCCCCGCAGTTCTTTAAGGACGACTCGTTGCGCCGTTATCAACCCCTCCGTCCTCTGCTATTTCTCCGCCGCCTGCCCTTAAATGGCCCGGTGCATTCTTTCGCCGTATCTCATTGGCCGTCACTGGTTAGTTTGGTGCGCGGCCTACTCCTTCCCATCTCGCCAGCGAAAGGAGCGGGGTTTGATGATTGCCTCGGTAAAGGAGCGGCAAAGCAGAGAAAGGAATTGCGAGGGTGTGTAGGAACTTCCCCATATCCCGTATAATGGGTTCCGCGCCTCAGCGGCTCGAATTTATTGACGGGCTGTAGGGAGAAGAGGGCGATATTGGCATTGATACCTTCCCGGGAAATGGTTAATGAAGCCTAAAGAGTCATACGCGTTCGTTAAAATAGTTCCCGATGAATGGAATGCACGCTTTTCGTCTCTTTTCTTCCCCCATACAATCTCCCGCGAGGAGGAAGCTACCTGCCTGTCGTGTCGTAAAGGTATTTCATTTCATGTGCCCCTTTCATTATTATGCAAGCTGCCAATTAGTGTCGACGGGAGGATGGAGGAATCCGTTGTGCTTTTGGAAAATGCGAACGATAGCTCAATGCGGTGGTCTCCCTTCCTTTGGCATTGAGCCACTGAGCATTGTTATCCTGCTTTTCCCTTTGTATCGGTGGAAGAGGCGTTGCTGGTTCGCTCTGATTTTGCCTTCACGGAAGACGTATTGACTGCTTTTGTTCCGCCTGTATCGTGATTCTGTCGGCCCCGCGTCTTGCCCGTGATTTTCTTCCTCCGAGTCCGCCATTGAGTGATTATTCCATTACTTACTCGCCAAATAGAAAAAGGAGGCCGGAATTTTACAAAGAGAGATACATTATCGGCCCAATGATGGTATCAAGTTTTCTATAATAATTGAATATTGTTATGAATAATGTTCGCCGTTGTTTTATTTAGTTTTTAATTGTTATTTTGGGGCACTGAGTACTCATGTGTAGAACGTTTATTTTTTCATGTTTTTAACCCAGTCAAGTCTCATGTTTGCATGCATAAATTCGAGCAGTAGGACAGATTATTATCCTCGTCATAATTTGTCATTAATGCTGCCAACTATTCTACTCCAAAAATTGTTGCGAAAGGTGAGGGCAGAGGTCAACCAAGTCTAAGTCACTAAACAGTGGCTTTCACTCATTTAGTTTAGGGGGACATGCTACTCTTTTAATTGCGAGGAATTAATTTTTTATAACCCAAGGCTTCATTTGGATTTGAATCCGGTACTTTTTTATCATCTGCAAAACTCTTTATCTACTCTACACCCTTTCACAAAATAAATACACCATATGCTTAAATGAAGTTTCTATATCTTTCCTTCGTATATTTATAAAAAATCTTGTCACTCGTTGGAAGAAAAAAGTCTTCAATCTCAGTGACTTACGGTTCAATTGCGATTTTGTTTTCCTTCCCTAGAACAGTTATACGAACGTTGGGTGACCTTAGATCTTTTTTAGTGCATTCGAATGCACGCAAGTTGCTACAAATGACTCCATAAAAAGGCGAATGACGGCCGGTTTTCATTCCTGATGTGAGCACGAGCTGCTTACATAACGAATCTCTCAATAGCCGGAGGAGCGAGGAAACCATTTGTCAGATCACCTAAAGAGAAAAACGACAATCGACATTGATGGGCAGGAAAACAAGACAAATATCTATCGGTTTGTGGCATAGCACGTCATATGTCTCGAGGGAAACCGATTCACTTTTGCGATATCTATACTCGAGGTCTCTTCAATGACATCTTTAAGGCCAGCCAGAGTCGCGAAAACTTTAGGTTTAAAATGACGATCATGAAATATAAGAGCTATGATATCAGCTCACATGGAAGGTATCCGCAAACATCTCTTCACATATTATTTTCGCAGAAGAATGGACATTGACGTGAGGCTGATGAATAAATACTGATGAGCGACAGATATTGTCGAGATTCGGGAGAATACTCATTATTCTTTTCTGTCCTCCGTAACCATTTATCGAAGCAAAGCTTCAAGGCATTCAATTAAATTCTATCATGAAAGCATACGTTCCAAAATGATATCTCGTGCAAGAATAAGGAGAGGAAAACAGGCCGAGATTAATGGTATCTTTTTATACACCGTGTTCACCAAGGTTTGTTGGGATGAATCGAGCTCATTAAGGTTAATTCCGAAAGCTTTATCGTGTTTCTCCGTTTGAGGGATAACTATGAAATAAGATACTGGTAACGAGTGTCAGCTCAAAACATTCTTGGCTTCCGACCTCGTTGGGGCTAACTATCGAAGCAGAATCATTTGCATGTCTGCATTGATTTCAGATTTCTGAAACAAAACCAATCATTCGGTTGCCGGAGCCACGCGTAGCTTTTTTATGGCATTGTATCCTGGTAATAAATTTTTCCTTCTTGCTAACGATCTCATGTCAACAACTCATTAGCCCTTTGAGTCGGGAATAAATTATTATCTCTCAATATAGCCTTGACTCCCATGCTTTTATTGCGATAAAAGGTAGAAGAGGATTTTATTATCTTTATTTATAGCACCAAATGATTTGCCAGTCATGTCGTAAGTGCACTGTAATCCGCCGCAAAATTATTTCCTGGATTTCCTCGATATTTTTCCGTAAAGTATACCTCTCCTCTACCGTTCTTTCCGACCATTTAGGTTCCGGTGTCTTCCATCATATACCATTCGAGAAATCCTCTTACACCAAAACCTTTCCTCTGAATCAGATTGGAGTCGAAAGATAAGTTAAATGGAATGTCGAGTTAAATCATTGTTTCATTCCGGTGACCGAGGTGGGATCATCAGATTTAAGAATAGACTAGGGATAAGAGGATGGGCTCGAAATGGAATTTTCCAGTTTGATGGAATATTTTAGAAGGAAACATCCCTTCCTCTCTGATTGATGGTCTCGTTCTGTTTTCTTCCATCCTTTTCTTCAGAATAGATTTCTCTATCCAGACTAAAATAAATCCCATTAAAATTTTATCGAAGTCCATTGCGGTACCTCATAACGTTATCTCCATTGTTAAACGATTGCCTGCTTCTAAAGTTGATTTGTGGACGTAGTAACTCTTGAGTTTGCCGAAATGATCCAAAATCTAGTGGTTCATGGTGCATCGGAGGAAAAATAATTTAATTGTATTGCGGTTGTATCGTTTTATGTATTTTTTCAGCGCAAAAATCAAACAGCCATCTCGTTTTTTTCTTCGTTGCGAACTTTTCGTAGGACAGGAAACTGTAAAATTGATCGGTGGCCGCAGTAACCCTTGTGTTTGCCGAAATGAACTAAGATTTAGTAGTCAACGGAGCATTAAAGAAAAAATAAACTAATTTACATATTGTTGTATTTTAAAAATATTTCTGCGCACATAAACCAAATAACCATATCGTTTTATCTTTTTTGCAAAATTATGCTGGGACAGGAAACAGGTTTCCCTTCATCCTTTCACATTTTCTCTTGCTTCATGCTTTTAAAGTTTTCTATTTTTATTATTTCTCCAATTCTGTTGTCTCCCTTGTACGGTGAAGTCATTCCTTTCCCCGTCATCTTTCCCATCGTTGTCATTACGATTCGAGAACGCCGGAACATTTCAATGAACCAGAATTGCACTACACAAATTTACGTCGGCCACTTTCTTGGAGTGAAACGCTGGGATGTGTGGGTTGGCGAAGGAAGAAAGTTCACCCTATATCTCCTTCGTCCGATCTGCCCGGAACCCAATCGCTTAGAATTGAGCGCCTAATGAACTCGACGGGAATACATTTTCCCTGCCCGGGGGGAGGCAGTCGGATGAGAGAGAAAAAAAGGTTACACGGCTTCATTACCGGCAAATGTTGGACTAATCAGAATATCGTCGCTCAAACCTTTTCCGCCGTGGTGGGCGTTGAGCTCCGGCAATCCACCGATTCCCGACCGGGCAATAAACTAAGGCGCTGCGAGAAAGATAGAGCCTCGGGATGGAGATGTGGGAGCAAAAGAAAATGATGATAATGTCCCGAGGGGGGTAAAACTGTACGCTTTTTCCACCTCGATCCACCGCATGTGCAAGACTTCAAAATGCCTCGTACCTTCCTACAAATATCCACGCAGTCCCGTGCACGGGTGTACTTCCCCCCCTCTTTCACGCAATTTTTTCCTTCTTTCCTCGCTGCCTCCTTCATTCTTCATCTCACGGGGATGCTGCGGAGGGCTGGGATGTGGTGGTTGGGGGCGGAGGAGGCGGTGTCGGGGGCGGAGCGGGGGCCTGGGAGTGAGCTGAAGGTGGGTAAGGTTTGCAGAGAATGGCGATCGCAAAATAAATTTTCTCTCGGCATTCCCAATGATTTCCTTCGAGACCAGAATTGAAATTGCCAACGGCGGAGAAGAGACGGTTGGGGGCGGAGGGCGGGAGGGGGCTAGCGGGGGGCTGGGAGGGTTTTGCGGGGGGGGGTGGAGAGGAAAGTTGGGGGGCGATAGATACCCCCCTCTTCCCCCGGATGAAAGGGTAGGGAGAGGCCTGAAAGCAGGAAAGCCCGTGCGGGAAGATGATTGTTTTCCCTTTGTTGAATGGAAAAATGTATTTCCCTGCATTCCGCTGCACGGGAGGAGGGGTTGTAATTTAAAACGCCTCGGTCGGACCAATCGCGAATAAAAGTAAGTTATTAAGTTTCCCACTGGACTATTCCAATTCCATTCCTGCTCAAGTATTCATTTCCCATACCAAAGAAGATGGAAAAGTGGATTCTTAGTAAGATAAGAATATCACACTTTTCATACCTTGCTTTATTGATTTGCATTCATTTAAGTTTAAATGTTACTTTTATTTGGGCTATTTAATGGATCTCAATTCATGTGAAGGCTTTAAAGTTTCCTATAGTCAAAATCATATTCATTCACCTCGTGGCTTCAATTATTAATTTTCGTCCTCTTCCTGTCGTAAATTAAGGCATTAATTTCATTAATTAATGTGCGTTAAATTACTTAATAATTTTTCACAGATAATTTACTTCCTACATTTTATTAGTCAACAAGCGGAAATAAAGAATATATGTTCACCTTCATATCTATATTCACCTTCAGCCTTTCATCTGAAATCAAAAATTAAAACATGAAAGGGTTCCGTTATTTCAAAAGAATATATATAATTATTTCGATGATCTGATTAATAGTAAGGATTGCTATTAAGCGTGCAGCGGAAACAATTTAACGAAAGATAAATTTATTACTCTAATATTCGCTCTCAGTTTAAGGATTAAAGACTTCAATATTCTTGCGCCAGTAATCCTAAAACATAAGACTGGGTATTTTTTATGTCCTCTCTTAATCGGCCGCAAAAAAATTCGCAAAGGAATTAATAAAACAATCCACTTAAGCTATCCGTGCTACTAACTCTGAGAACTACCTGAAATCATAGCTGAGGCACATTAATAGATCACCTTTTGTAATATATGTATATAATGTCAGGAAAGTGTAAAGGGGTAAAATTGTGGGAAAGAGACTTAAGGGGGATGAGGTTTTCTCGGGAGGTGTGGGTTGGGGGGCGGAGAAGGGAATTTGAGCGCGATGCGCCATTTCAACCTCACTCAATTTCAATTAAATTTCCTCGTCTCGGGAATATCTCAGGAGGACAGCGCAGGCGGGTTTGCGGGGGTGCTGTGGGGGGGAGGGGTGGGAATAAGGCTGGGGAGGTGTGCGGCGGAGGGTGTGTATTCGTTAGAAAGCCCTTTAGACGGCACTTCCAACTGCCTCTCCAATTGGAGCTGAGAAAGCGGACGGGGATGGAAGGCTGGTTTGCCACCTACTCGGGAAATTCGGGGGTGGAAACTGCCGGGAAGAATTCGGGAGAAAATTCGGGAATCGCCTCGACTAACGGGAATAGAATAAGTAATAGGAAAGAGTTATGTGCCCTTAAAAAAGAAACGAACGGAGAACATTAATATTTAATAACAGTTTTTTTTTTGCTGATTTTTCACAGTTTATCCATTGGTTTGTTAAGTTGAACATCCTTAAATCTAAGGACTATACTAATACATGCAAAAATCTATTCGTTTAGAACTCCCGAAAGTTTTGTATGTATTCCAGTGATGATCTAGAATATATCTATGCTATCTGCCATGCTTATAGCGGCACGCACACGCACAGAAATAAAATACCTGAAACTAATTCTGTTGAAAACCATGACAATTTACAATGTCGTAAATATCACATTTAATTTATAAGTTCCAAATTATTATAGATTCAATCAGATGAATTTCCGATCCCCATATCTTTTGTGTATTTAATAGTAGTTCAAAATTGTGTGCTTGTACAGAAGAAGGGTATTTACTCTACATTGATTATAAAAAGAGAATAATACAAATCCTCAGAGGATTTAAACCTTTTATGCCCTTTCACAGCCTCTCTACGTGGATACTTGGCTGCGCAACAAACCAATGTCAGTGAATTACAATTTAACATTTTATGTGGGTTCGCATTCTCCATATCATGTGACGCATCATCAAAGAGGAATTGACATAATAAATTCATTTTATGAAAATTGATGATAAACTAATCAGGAGACGAGTATATAAAATTATTCACATTCGGGAACACCGGGAATATTCGGCACTTAAGTTCCAGTACCCAAACGGCCACCTTACATGAAGGGAAAAGGCGTGAGATGGAAGCCGGCTGGAAGGCCGTCATATCCCAAGGTTTTTAGCCCCGGTGAAATTCAGGGTAAAGGGTTGGGTTGGGGTAATGTTGAGGTGGGGGCTGGAAGGGGCTAGGTGAGTGGAGAATATATATACGGAGGCGAGGAAGAAGAAGAAGGCGTTGGCCAAGGCGATGCTGGGAAGGGGTGAGTCGACCACAGGCACTCAGTAATTATATCAGAGTGGGAGAATTAACCATTAAGGATTATCTTGGCCTCAGCTCCCGCTCCGCCACCACCCAACCTCGCTGGCATCCCTCCCGAGCAAGCCTCCCCCACTTCTGCGCATTCTGAGCTCATTTGGGTAATTGCACGGCGGAGGGCAGTAGTGTCTGTGGGAAGGGAGGTTGTAAGGAGACGGGAGGACAAGGGAGAGATGTTCGAGAGGAGGATGTGAGATTACGGGCGATCACAAGGGAGGAAGAGAGAGGAAGGCGGAGAATTTTGAGGAGGCAGTTGCGGGAGTTATTCATAATTTAAAGGAGGGATGCTCGGGATAGGCTCCGCTGGGTCTCCGAATGAAACGTGCGTTGTGGTATTTCGTGTAGTGTGGCCGCAAAGGCCTTTTTGCACTTTTCGCCAATTTTTATTTACCATACTCTGCTCCCAACAATTCCATGGATCGTTACATACCTATATTTGTATTTACAAATAAAAATGACATTGCTTATGTTAACGTCAGCATACGATTATGTAATCACAGGGAATTACGAAAGTACATTCCTAATTTTGTATTTAAACTGTAGTCCACTCCCCCACGAAATCGCTATTTATTTTCCATTCCTAGATTTCGACATTGGTTATATCAATGCCATTGATCGTGGCACACCCCACTTTTGTATCTATATCGGCATGGCTTGTGCTAATCTAGGTTTTCAAATTTATTATCAGAGGGAATCACGAAAGCACATAATATTCTGCGTATTCATATTGTCGGCCACGTCCGCTGACAGCGCCTTGTGCACTACACGCTTAGGTCATGATTTTTGGCCCGAATATATCTATGCAAGCATAAGAGTTTATCAAGGATTATTATATCAAGGATAAACTGAAAGTAAGACACAGACTATAGCTAGTGGCTAAAAGGCGCTTGGTGCACAAACTAAGCAGCCCTAATTGGCAGTTGGTCGGACCAAAATTTGAGTCTTATCTCTCCCGCTCTGTGGAGCTCGTAACTGTGGAGAAACAACCCCCGTGAAGGCGTGACTGTCGCGGAAGGAATCGTCAAAAGGTGTAGGGGAAGGAGTTTCTCTCAAGATTGGGACGTGCTGGATGTAACCAAGTGTTGAGGGAGGCGTGAAAGTTAGGGGGGGAAAGTTAGGTGGGGGTAAGACGTCGGGGGCGTTCCGTAATTACCCTCCTCTGCCCCCAGCCTCCGTCTCCGGCCCCCAGCCCACCGTTTAGTCCGCATACCTCCCCGCTCGCTTCTTACGCCACTGGCTTAACCGCACCTCCTCAAGCGCCAACCCTTAATTTTCCAACCCCCCCTCACCCCCGTGCTATTCCTTTTATGAGTTGGCCTCACACCCTCCCGCCCCCTGCTTAATATTCAAAGACTCTCACTCATTCCGCTCCGCCACGCTTTATACCACACATACACACCTTCCCTCGACGAAAATCGCTTCCTTCCTTTTTCACTCAAAAACCCGAGGGGTTGGCAACACCGGTTCCCCAATCTTCCTACCCCACCATGACCTTTTTAGCGTAAGAATGTTTCATTTTTTTACTCTACTCCACTCTCTCGTCTCCCATCCGCCAAAAAAAAGTCTCTCTCCTTTTCGTCTGTGTTTTTTTTACCCTTAAATTCTCCAATCCGCTTACGTCTTCAAATTGCCAATGAGGGAGATCTTCTTCCTATTCCCCACCCTCTCTAGTCTCGTCCTAAGCCCGCCTCTCCCACCGATCCGCGTCCCTTGTGTTTTCAGAGATGGAGATGGGTGGGTTTTTGCGGTTTCTTGGGGACTAGGCTGATGGGAGCGGCGGGGATTTCCTGCCCCCGCCCCCGTCAGCTTTCCCCGACAGGAGTGCCTTTCCCGACTTTGTTTGAGGTGGATCCGGAATGGCAATGTCTGAGCATGCGAGTGAATATAAATGAAAATTCACTGCCGGAGAATTATACTGCCGAAACTGATTACCAAGGGGTATGTTACATTCCCATGTTGGGGACTCCTGCATTACCGCGTCCCTTAAGGGGTGGGGACGCAGAAGGGATTTGGAAAGTTGTCACGTTTTTCATCCCCCCCTCCCAAGTGATTATATGCTGCTAGGCTTCATTTAATTTCATTTGGACAAGATTTTTATTGTTCTCTTCGGTCCATCGCCAGTTCGTGTGAGTGAGATCTGCTCTCCATTTTAATTTAATTAATAATTAAACGCTTTTCAAAGCCACTTATAATATTCGTGAAGTGCCCAAGGAATAACCCATTTTGGTATACAACTATTTATATCTCTGAATTTGCTTCTTATTATTTCTGCAAAATAGTGCTGAACTGAATAAAACCGCTTTCACGACAATTTATATAGGGTTTTGCTCTTCTCTCCCTTGCCTGTATTTTATGCAATTTTTCCAATAATTTGAGTATTTTCCCTCAATTTTATCCAATTTCCCTTCCAAAATTGTGGGAAAAACTGGTATTCACAGTGGGAAAAAACATCCATATTTTTTCTTGCAATTTTGGAAAACAAAATCGGTTGATCGTCAATTCTATTTCGAGAACGTGGTCGTTTGCAGAGTTATAATCAAGTCAAATGGCGTGCTGCATCCATCCAAAAGAGTTTACGTGACTCCCGTTGGCAAATTAAAAATTTTAGTGCCCTTTATACTCCCACGCTCTACCTGGAAGAGTTTTTTAAATGAACGAATGCATTAGTCTATAAAAGCCGTGAATGGACAGCTGAGTCGGAATGTCTACGGTGGTACTTGGTCGCTGGAGTGAAAACTGATTGTCAAATGACCAAAGATTTTAATATTATGACTTTTAATAGTGGATTCAGTGAATTGGGAACTGGTTTGAGCGCGTGTATGCGTGTGGGTCGGAATATATTCGTAATCAAATTCCATTTGAAAAATGAAAGAGAGTAATTGTCGTCCGAAGTCAAAGCGGAGGAATAAATGCGTCGAACAGTTGAGTTTTGATAGCATTTCCAAATTAACTTGTGAATGCGTTGCGATTGTGGCTTCTCATGCATAAATGATTTAATCAGGCACGTACCGAAATCCAGCCCTGGCATAGTTTTTGTGAAATTTTTAAGCGAAATTACGCTTGAAGGATTTCGGAATAAAACACCGAGGGCAGTCATATAAAAAAATAAATACTGATTAGATTTACGTATTATTCTCTATGAATTTATGCATTTTTGATGATTTAGGTACGCAGGTCATTATTTTTAGCTATGAATTTGACGTTGGACATTAATTTTCCTTTATTAGATGAGAATGCAGAGTAGTAAGAAAGGTTGCTTTTGATTGAAGTACTGGCTTTAGATACCGAACTTAATATGGAAACATTGTTCTATTGTACCCACAACAAATCCATAATATATACGTAATAAGTTGCATTCCATTTATTAAATTCATATTAACTTTTATACAAATATTTCTTAGCTCGCTTTTGGATCTTTCAATCATTTGTAGACCTGTAGAAAAAACTACTATCAATATGAACATAAAATGACCTGTAGTAACTTGATTATTAGTGCTTGAAATCTAGCAGTAAAATCAAGCTTGGAAAGTACAAGTCGTAATTTCAAGGTAGTAATAGTAGTGATGAAGCAGCCTAAACGAAAATATCTTTAAATATTCACTACCTAGAGAATCAAATATTTTTAACAAGTTATTCGAGAAGGGTGAAGTATCCATTTAACTTCTATACAAAAAATGTATCGAAGCCTAAACTATGACCTAGTTGGTAGAGAACGAATTCAGGCGAATTGTTTTTTTTTGCCATCCAAGAACAAGCGTTCGTCTAATGGAGTCCTTTTCTATTATTACCTAGACTCCTCGTCCCATTCTCGGGAGCCCAGGCTCTCGGCATTCCTGAGTGGTAGGTACCCTCTCTCATCCTTACTCGGCTATCCAGCCGAAGAGAGGAGGAGAACCCCTTACAGCCTACCGTTGCCATGGGAACCCGTCGTAAATAACTTCCATCTCTTCGGACGTCAGTTCAGGGCATCTCCTTGGAGAGAGGACTGCGAGGAATATCTGGAGCCTGGATAGGGAAAAAGAAAAGGGAGCTGGGGGTTGGGGGGGCGTTCTGCGGGGGTGGCGCTAGGGATGGTGGGAAGGAAGAGAGAGAATGGAGGCCGCTGTGTGAAGGGGGTGGTCAAAGAGGTGATAAATTTCGTCCGAGGACATAGGCGCTGAAAGAAGGATCCTCAGAGGGAATTGAGAGGGCATGGAAGAGGGTGATGCATGTGTCACACGGATAGGATCCTCGGAATAGGACGCTTGGGAAGGTGACCGGATGAATAATCGCCCTATTCTGCACCCAAGGAGAGAGATCTCGTCTCCGTGAAAAGGAGAGGGGTCGCTTGGAACGAAATCTGGTTTCCATTTCGGATTCTTTTTGTTCTTCCTGTATTCCGATCCGCACATTTCTACCTATCGTCTTCTCATCGCCCTTTCTTGCCTGTCTAACATTCTCTTCTCACGTACTTAATATTGCTTCTTGAAAAATAGCTTTTTATGGCCACTCTTCATGTACCGAAAAATTAATTATTTTAATTATGTTACACATACGTGCATTGGGTCACATTGTCTTTCTAACATTCTCCTCTCACGTACTTAATATTGCTTCTTGAAAAATAGGCCAATCTTTTTATGGCCATTCTTCATGACCGAAAAAGTTATTATTTTGATTATGTTACACATTCGTGCATTGGATCACATTTTACCCAACCTCTAAATATTCTTTATCTATTATAGCCTAGATTATATTTTTTCTTTTCCTGTTTAATGTCACAACATCGATTTTTTTAATAGCCTAAAAAATAATTGGTATCAACCTCCTATACGATGTATACATAAACCGTTCGCCTATTCCAAAACTTTCCTCATCCATGGCTTTTGTCCACCATTCTGTTCACATTCCGGTGGCACTTACATCTTATCTCGCTTAGTAATTCAGTCATTAGACTATATTGTGTTTTTAAGGGTAGAGCTCACCCCTACTAAGACCAAAAACTTGTGAAAAACACACATTCAGAGTAAGAGGATATGCTTATTTTCTTGCACCCCCTCGCATATGTGTCAGCTGGGGTTATATTATGGAAGTCATCATGCTTATTGTATCTTCATTCTTACTGGAGAAAATCATCTATTGACACGAGATGTAGCTCCTTCGAGACAAAACGCACGTCGGATTTTAATGCTTAAATCATTCAGTGCGTAGTCAGTAAATACCTATTTTATTGTATCCAGGTTAATACTAAGTATATTCATTGAGAATTACTTGCTCTTAGTATGGGCATCCAGCATTCTTTTCCTGAAAAACCAACTGTTGAGTTGATATGGTAATTCTTGTTGCACCAACATTATCTGCGTGAGTGTCCTTAAATATTTGTATTAGTTAAAATATTTTAGGCTGAGCTAATTAAACAGTGCAAATTTTTTGGTCGTATTTCTTGGTTTTCCGAGATTTTTTTTAAAACTTGAACTTTAAAGATGGAAATTCTATCCCATGATGCCAATGTAATACAGCTTTTTAAGTGCAGACATTCCTTTTCAACATGATTGTTTAGGTATGTTACATTTGAGTGTATATGGCGAAAATATGCTATGCTTGCATGGCTTTAAGCGTGTTTGTTGTGTAGTTTTCACATTGTAGTGACGGAAAAACAGACTGCTATCCGCTCGTGATATCTTTCTGCTCCCACCCCATGCCATACGCCAAAATCTCTCTAATCCTTCCCCCAACCTGATCCCGTCCATTGTGACGCACGGGACCACGCTTATCACCCCCTCGTCACATCGGAAGAAGCGGGAAGGGGATGTTTTTGGGGTGGGGGGGCAGAATACGTTGCCCCATTGTTGTCCTTATCCATCATTACGCGGAGACCCAGTGTTTACAGACCCCCCTCTTTATCCTCATCGCGAACCCCACACCAATATGGAACTCCCCCCTTCTCTAGGATTCGGGTTTCACCTCTATTGTTGTTGTGATTTTCAGTCATTCTTCGCTCCAGCCACACGCCGTGCGTTCGCCGATTTTTCTCTCGTCCGCAATATTCTTCTTCCCACGCTTCCGGACGGGTTTTCGGCCAAGGAAATCGGCTCATCGGATTTTCGGTACGGATTTCGGCCGCACACTGTTTTGTGTTTAGGGTTTACATCCCCCAGAGGGCATTGATTGCCCGACGCCGTCTCGGGTGCGGGAGGAACTCCAGCAGTGTGCTATATTAGCCGAATCAATTGGCGTGTACCGTGCTCCTCAAAAGCTGTGGCTCAGGGATTTAGTCGGGCGATAATTGAACGGTTAAAATCCGTAGTGTTGGACCGGCATTTGAAAGTGATTATCTGGAAGTTGAGGCATGATTCCACCTGTTTTGTTATGTTTGCCGGTCTCGGTGGCGGCGGGGTGAAGTTCTCGCCAGCCAAACAAGAGGTCGCGGGTTCGAGTCCCGCCGGGGTAGGTTGCCTACATACAGGGCATGGTTGTTTGTGCACGTGTATAATTGTTAAATACATTCAAAACCGCGGTGTAAAAGATCGCAGGAGTTTGCTGTTTTCGCAGGTGTGGAAATATGTAAAATAACAACATTTACAAAATAGGGGAAATTTTAAGTACCACGTTTTGATCTCTCGACAAACACTATTTTTCTCTTACTCGTTCGACCGAATTTTGATCCGAAGGAAAGCTAATTTGAGTAAATCTCGACGCGGGCTCAGTCACAGGTATTTGTTTTAATTGCTTCATGTCAATTATGATATAACTAGTTTGAAGATCCACTACTTCACTCGATGATTTCAGTTCTATGGTTGGTTTGAATAGGTGAGACTAGAACTCACCCCAGACTAAGCTACATGACTTGTTAAATTCACACAATCATTCTAGCGTATAATTGCTACTTGAATCGTAACTCTAATTGCACCGAAAAAAATATTTTTCTGGTGATGCTATGCAGCAGGGTTATTGGGTCAATTTTTGGCCAGGCTCTGAACATAATTACCAGTCGTATAATATTTGATAATCTGAATGTTTTTTTGTCTAATGTCGAAACATTGTTTTCAAAATTGAAGGAAGATACATGATTAATGTTAATTAGAGATGTGCGTAATCCATTGATTCAATTACACCTTATGATGTACTTGCCGACTACGCCCAAACATTTCCGTTCTCAAT
Organism: Ischnura elegans; assembly: GCF_921293095.1. Taxonomy (NCBI): domain Eukaryota; kingdom Metazoa; phylum Arthropoda; class Insecta; order Odonata; family Coenagrionidae; genus Ischnura; species Ischnura elegans. Next base: position 81,353,689 of record NC_060256.1, on the reverse strand, counting down.
GAGAGCGTGGAAGGGTATCTGAGTATTCCATCCCCTTTGCCAGTTGTCGAAAATGATTGTCTACTGGTTTCCCGAAACATATCCCCCTCGGTTCGCCTGCCTTTCATCCTCAATCCAGCTGGGAACATCACGGAATCTGCCTTCACAATGCCCATGGCCGGTGTAGACAATTAATACCGAAAGCGTAACATGGAAATGTGGCTTTGAATGTGAGAAGGGAGATTGGCAGGTGCTGATGTAACAGTAGCTCGATGGTGAGGATTGGGTCGGAGGTAATTTTAAGAAATTTTATCTGCAAGCTAATAGGGAAGTTGAATGTGATCGGAAACGCAAAATCTATCGAATGATACCCACTATCCATCCCTATTACGCCCACAGAGTGCCCTATTCAGCTATTAGAAACCTCTCTTTCCTGTCTTCCATCCCCTCTACTCCCATTCTCTTCTCTTCCCGCTTCAAAACCTAATTACGCTCTCGGGCTCTTCAACCGGGACTCCGTATGCATAACACAGGGTGCGCAGGTCGCTCTTCTAATTTTTTTTATTTCGTCCGTAAGCCTCGCACTCACTTTGCCCACCCCGCTATCTCGCCTGGATTTCAATTCCCCTCATTCTCTATTCCTAACCATTGTCTGCTCGCTCCGTTAACGAACTCCACTCATTTTCGGTAGAGGGCGGGCAGTGTAGGGGAGGTTTTGTCTTTCTTCTACTCCCAATCTTCCCTCCTACTCGTCCTTTTAGCCGTGTTTGGGCGGCGGTGTGGATTAGATTGGCCTCGTAGCAGAATCTCTTCTCGGAGGTGGGGTTGGAAACCGCTGCGGGATATGATCTGCATTTGTTCCCGTTCCGAGAGTTCTCTTCCACGGCTTCGCGTCTTCCTTTTCTCTCCAAGATTTGTTTACGGCTTCGTGTCGACGTATCGGGAGCTATTTGGGCGGTGTGCGCTTAGGGGGAGCATTATTCTGCTAGCCTGCCGAAATTGAGGATTCACTAATGTCCACAACATGTTGGGTTTCAATGGAGGTAATCGATCGCACTGACAAAATTTCCCTGAGCCAAATTGGAAAGCAGTCGCTGGCTAAAATGCATCTAAAATATTATTAGGAAGCTATTAGAAGCATTAGTAAGTTATATTGTGTCTTTTGGCCTAGCTAAGTTATCACGGTAATCCCAAGATGAGATAGAATAATGTTCGTTTGACTATTTATTAATCGGGCTAATGAATCAATCCCGATGAGCTGTTTAGTTTTTAAAAATTGTATCTTCTATACACGTATGTTAAATATGTATTTTAGCATTGTTCAGCCTCAAAAGTACTGTCATAAGTGTTCACATGATAATATGCCACCAGTGATTAATTCACTTCACGTTCAATGTAAAAGAAAACACAATAATTTTGGATTTTTATTTGGGAAAATTACGTCATCTAGTAACACTAATTCTCTAATTTCAAAATCCAATCGTTTAACATTGCCAAAATTTACGTACTGATTGGGTGCATACAGTATTTTAATTCTATGAAATTTAAATGATGATACGCCGTATTGAAACCGGTCGCAAATATATATTTTATTTTGTGGAACAGAAAAGTCTTTTTTTCTTACCCTTTGTGCATCATGAAGGAGTTGCACCACGTTACGCCTCCCACCATCGCATTCATGAAAAATCTCTTCTTGTAAAACTTTCCGATAAGAAAATTAGCTGATACATTGTTAATGAGTTATTTATACATTGGCTACCATACTCATGGCTAAGGTGCAGGTTTGGCAGAGCTGTCAATCAGATTAATTTTATGAAGAAGGGGAAGAAGAAGTATGTCTATTTCTAGAAACCCTTTGTAAGGGGGCGGTCAGGATCTAGGTTCATACGCAGATGCGTGAGTTTCATCTCGTCCGTTCGTCAAAGTGCATCGCTTGCCAAGGCATTGTGTAGCCACCGCACATTCCCTTCCGTCGGATGACTCGCTTTGATCGTTTCAGCTGCCGGCCAAGTCGCACGTGAGCTCCTGTCTCGCTTCGCGGAGCTCCTTGGCTCCCATATTGTTCCCATTGAGTCTCCCCGCCGGTCGCGCTGATTTTCTCCAATGCATTATTGGCAACTCAATCCTCCATCCCCACATCCCTTCTGGGTTTTTTTCTGCGAGTTGTGCTTCCACAAAGTGAGAGGTTTCTCAACTCCCTTCTCCGTGGGAAACTCACTGTGAATTTGCGTGAAATCTTCCCGGGATTTCCACTGGTTTAATTTGCTGTATGTCAACAACGTTTCGACGGATGACCCGTTCATCGTCATTAGGGTTAAACAGGGTCATAATATACGATTCGCGTTGCTGAGATACAGCGAATTAAACTGGTATAAATCCTGAGAAGAACTCAGGCATATACTTCACCGGGAAAGAATTACAACATGGTGAATCTGTTTTCTGAGTCTTCCCTCGGACTTAGATCCAATTGATGTCTGCTTATGTGCCTTAAAAATTAATCTCTTCCATCAGTAAACTTTATTACACAAATTTGTCCTTTGTATTTGAGTATCGAGGTTAGTATGAAGTTTTCGCCGTGAATTTGTCACTTTTCTTGTCTCTCTCTGTCTTGTCTTGTTTCTCTCTGTCTTGTCTTGTCTCTCTCTTGTCTACCACGATATAAAATAGCCTATGAGAGCTGTGTTCGGTGGTTTGGAAATAAAATAAAAATTAATAAAAAAAGAAAATATTAATGAGAACATTAGGGGGTTAAATTATTCTTTAGATTTGTTTCACAATCAACACCGAGGTCATTTTAATTTTCTTCTGGCAGTGGGCAAGTTCATATTATTTGCTCAAATTAGTGATCGAACTAAAATATTTTGATTATCCTAAGTCACTTGCCCGGTGAGGAGCTGCGACAATGTTGACAATATTATATGTTGACCTAAACTCCAGGAAATATTATATCATAATATTAGGTAATAAACACTGGTATATTCATATTTAAGAACTGTTTAATATTTCTTGATATTAAGTCAGTAAGCTTTCAACGAATGATTCCCTGGTGCTGATTTTGTAAACGATTTTTTTTACCACAACAGTGGATTGATTAATTAAGATGACCTATGACTTCTTCAACCATTACTAAATATCTCGCTCGATAAATTCCTTGGATCATGTTCATGCCTCGGTGGTTACCGCTTGAGTACTTGTGCATTACCCACCTTTATCCCAGCGGAGGTGGAGGAAAGTGTGTTAGATAGGGGGGGTTGGATCGGTTGAAATGAAAAAAGAAAAGGTTTCCGTTTTCAGATTTCAATCACTGTCCGTTCCAGCCGCTATCTCGGGTCCTTTGTGAGCCGTCCAGCGATGCCGGAATGCCTTGTCATCCTTCCCAGTGTGGCCTGCGATGATGCTCATATGTATGCCCGCTCACCCATCAACCCGCCTCCCCCCCTTCATTCGGCATTCCGACGGTAGATGGTGCGTCGGTGGGCAGGGCGCACGCCCCCTGTGAACTTAAAAGGGTTTGAGGTGGAGTGGGGAGAATGGGTGAAGGGGGTTGGGGAGGAATGGTGGGGTCACGACACTTGGTTTAAAGATGCGAACTGGAAGATAAGATGTTGGGAGAGGAAGGAGAAGTAAGGCTGGAATGTTCTATGAGGTGATATCCACATGATGGGGTGAAGGTCACGAGGCAAAAGATATGGAGTGGAATTGGGGGTGGGGAATACATATATATATGTATAAAAAAACGGTGCGGCTCATCCCTTTGAGGTTAGCTTTCCAACTGTGTTTGCGTCACTTATGCGTTGGTTCGAGTAGGGAAGTCGGAATATCGTCCATCTTACTATTCCCGGCCCAACCTCCGCGTCTGGAATGACGGAGCCTTCTGCCCCAACCCTAACGTCTCGTTTGCCGAGCGGGTGCACTGTGAGATTCCGCGACTTCTGGTGCGATGCATCTCGTAAGCGCTACGCGTTGGGTGCTCTCTCTCTCCCCTCATGTCTTTTTACTCTCCTTTCTGCCAAGCTCCGCGAGCGATCGTATGTGAATCTTAAAAAAGATTCCTTTCCCTGTCCTTCCTTCTCCATTATCAATGGATGGTTCACGACCAGTCTTCTCTCGTCGGATTTGCTCCTCTGATATGCGAGCGTTTTTTTTTAGTTCGAGAGCCAGCCTCGGCGTCTTCTAGATCATACCGCGAGATCCGCGGAACCGTTGAAATTTCTCCCGCTCTTAAAAACTCGGCTCCAGTCTCGCAGGCTCTCTTCTTGGGGAGCTACCTCAATGCCAGATGGCCATCAGTCTTCGCATCTCTGCATCTGACTTCTGTTCGTAAGGGTAGAGAAGTAGTAGTCCCGTTGGCTTTTAAACTTGAGGTTTTCGGTCTTTCAAATCCACTCTGTAATGATTTAAATAGCATTTCCATTGTCGTAAAGCACTATTTTTTGCTTTGCATCTCAATAGAGGCAGTACTCACAAATCCAACTGAACTAATGAAATCCTAATTTTAGGGACTTGTGACATTGATCATCAGTTTATGACCTCTAGTTTTCGTAGAAGAGGAAACGAGTCCTGTAATGATGGATTACGTGTATATTTATATCTAAGACATAAGTTCACGTATCATAAATTGAGTGAAACGAATAAAGTATGCTTCAAACTTGGCATCATGCCCCATGTATGAGAGAAGAATTTTAAATGTCCTGCCTTCGGAGAAAATTGTATTGCACAGGTGACAACCTTATGGCTACTTGTGTCCCTGGTTGATTGATTGGTATTCTTCTGTGCTGTACGAATGCTAAAATAAATTGATTTATTGGTTATTTCGTATCTTGTGTGTTGAATTATTTTTGATGAAAGGATATAAATGGTTCCTATACTTGTTTCTAAGGTGAAGTCATTCATAATATAACTTCATATAATCTTCCTCGAATTTTAAATTATTATCATATTAGTGCTAAATTTAAACGTCATTCTCAAATAAAATTTCCATAACTGTATGGTACAGCTGCCATTTCTACTGATTCCATGAATTCACTCGTGGTGATAAATTTATTTTTAGGCATTAGTTTGAAACATTATTTTTGTATATAAATGTTTGATCTCCTTGTATCGTGGATATTAATGTTTTTTTCCTCTCCTTTTCAGGTAAGTTTCCTGTCCCCAAAACTTCCCTAAGCTTGTGGAAGAGACCACTAGGTATGTAACGTATCTTAATATCCGACGCCGCCCGTTGAAATCCCTTGGCGTTTGAGGTCTTTCATTTCACCAACCTCTGGTCTTATGGCCGTAATATTTCCATGACTGGACTTACATTTTCCCCTTAACCTAGCACCTCTTTTAAGTCTTAGTACACGTATTAGCACGAGGGATTTTGTACTTCTACTCACCTCGGAGGTTTTGAAAAGCCTCTCCACCTTCACAAGTGGGATAATGCGAGGATAAAATGCACCTTCGTCGGAAAAAATACTCTTAATGATGCAAGCGGTGAACGTAAGTCGATAGTGAGCGATTCGGAGCTTTGAATCTTGGGAAGAAAGATGCGGATCTAATTTAATAAAGTCCGCATTGAGCATATCGTCATTCTTCGACGTTGAAAAATATCCCTCCTCTCCTTGGCGATTGCGATCGCATAACTTTTTTTAATACTTTCGTTTGTCGGCTTCAGTCGGCCTTCGACGCCGATTAGCTTCATTTTTTTTTGTAACCGAGACGAGATGGCGCGACAATGGCCTTCACTCGAGTATTCTTTCCCTTTTTTATTATTTTTTCATCGTCCCTAATGCCAATTCTGCACCAAGAGCCATTAAGGGAAGGCTTGAGGGATTTTATAATTAGTCACGAGGCCAAACAATCGGATATTGTCGGCTTTGTTGAAAAGGACAGCGTGTAGATGGCACGGCCGTTCGGGGTGTCTGGAGAGGGGATTGGAAAATTTGTCGTCGGGTCTGCTGGGACGGGGAACCAACATGGTCCGTTCTCTGGAGTTAGCATGCAGGAGTGATTGGGGAAGCATTTATCCTTTACTATAATTACAACTACCTACTTCTCCGTTAGCCACCTAAAAAGGCGTGTGGTAAGGGGTTTAAGGACACCAGCCGTTTAATATAAAAAGCAAATGCTCCAACAAAACTACGGCTAGGATTAATTAAAGTCCTTTATGGTTCGGGGGAAAAACGAATACCGATATATGTCCGCTCGGTAAAATTTCTCTCAAAATTTATCGCTTCTGTCGGACCTGGAAATGTAGTGGAGCTCTAATATGACTCTCTCTGTGTTACTCTTTAAGACATCTATTTCCAATTTCTCAAGAAATCTAAGCTTGGCGCACAGCCTCCGAGTCTCTAATGGCTCGCAGCCTAATTCGCTTAATATCTGTATAATTCTTTCTGGGGATTTTATGATAACTAGAAGATATCAAAGTAGTGCCCGATAAAATTGATTCATTGAAACAAATCAGCCAAATGTTGCTTGAAAATCAAAAGTATATATTTTTATGATTCTTCCAAAAAATCAAGTAATCAATCCATGCTTACATATTTACTTCCTTTGTAACTGGATAATGCCTCTCTGGGATTAATAGGTAAATTTCTTTTGCTTTTAATAGATGCAAACGGTTGAGCAGATTTCAACATCCCATCCAACTATAATGTTTATCATTTGGCTTTGATGATTGAGTATTATTTAGAATTGAGAATAATTCATCAATTCTATATATGACTACTTTTTAACCAACTTTTTAGTGTGCGAGTAAAGTGTCTCGTAAAATTTAACTGCCGATCATTCTACCATCGTTCAATATTTAAATGAGTTGTGTAAGAAAAAGGCTATCAGTGCATTTCTAAAAAATCGAGAGTTATATCGATCACCAGTAATATAAAGCTCCGAATGGATGAAACTTCTTCGCACGCTGTATACTACAACATTATTTTTTCATCCAATCAGAGAGTTCCAAGGATAACAGCTTTCAAGGAATCCCTCTTTTTCCTCTTGCAAGACTTTGCATGTCATTACTTCATATCATTTGCGATCTGAATAAGCTAAGAAAATGCTAAGTAAGTAGTAATTAAGGCTAGGATGTTGAATGTGCCAATGTCGTGAATTACTATCTTGTAAGAGGGACAGACTTAAGTGGAATGTGTGTAAGTTAAATGCTTCTTATTTTAATTTTCATCTACGTTTGAAACAACACTTCAAGGACTGTTGGAAGGAATAGGGAAAAAAGGAGAGAAGGATACTCGCTATCTAACTCTTAGATTTTAAGGTCAACTATGCTCAGCAAGTGCTCAGAGATGGTTGCCTAGACCAACAATAATGGCTGAGAAATAAAACATGACACGTGTATCGTATGGCAGCAGGCATACCGTGCGCGAACACTACCTTTACGCTGAGATTGAAAGGCTGGTGATCATCTGCAATGATTTCATTGTTGGCGTAACTTATGTGCCTACACTAAGCTTTATGAAGTGCGTTTTTTGAGTAAATTTTATATTTATTAGAGAAGAGATGCATTAAAGATATTTGTATATATTTAGAGAGGTGTTTATCATTTGGTTTTGATGAGTGGCTATTCATTAGACTTGAGTATTATCCATCAATTATACTTTCCCACTTCGTATACAATTTTTAGCGCCAAATTTAACTGCTGATCATTCTACCCTCATTCGATAAGTATTTAACTTTGGTGTGTAAGTAGTAGGCTATTTGCGCATTCCTAATAAGTCGAGTGTTATATCGGTTACCAGTAATATGTTGGTCAAAATTAGAGAACCATGATGGCTAAACCGATGAAGTACTTACAGCCATTAATGTTCCTACGCCAGCATTGACATTTCTCACAGCAATGAGTGAAATATTGCTCAATTTTTAGCCTTGTAAGTGGACGACTGATCGAATGAGAATTAACATTGACGCAATTTCAGTGCCTGCTCCTTCCATTTCAGCTGGAATTCTTAGGATACCTTCCCACGGAGTCAGCAAGGCTGATGTCAAAATTATCGCGCATTGACGGGTACCCTCGCGCATAAACTCATTAGCTTGCTTATTGCCTTCTGTCTACATGGGCTCGTCGCAACTATCGGGAGAAAAGGCTTGGTTGGAGGGGGGGAGGGTGGGGGGCTAATTTTGAATAATGGCCCAGTGCTGGTCCGGCAGGTAATCGCGTTTCATTTGGCAGAGCAGTCACGGCTTTCGATCGGAGAGTGTTGCACGAATGGACCAGGTTCACTTTTGTCCGCTGCGCCCGCCAAGTGCTCGTTCCGTCGGGAACTGACGCTAATAGCTTGCGGCGAAGTGTCGTAAGTGGGTTTTGAGCCGCATTAAGCTCGCGTTTTGTCCGCACCGCGGAAAGAGATGTGACACGCGCGCGCTGCGTTATGACCGACTGGGGACGCCAATTTGCCCCCTCTCCACCACCCGCGAGCCGAAAAAGGAAAGGGGACTTTTAATAACTTCTTCCGAAAGCCGTGCACATTTCTTTATTTCAGCACCTCGGCCTATCTCCGTGCACGTTGCGTGCCTTTTGTCGCCCTCTCCGAAAGGGGGGTTCTCAATTATGCCGACGTTTTCGCAACCACTGGAGTCGTGTGCGAGGAATCCACATGTCGGATTTAATTAATCTCCACTCTTCCGCCGTGCCGCGGCACGGTTGTGTAGGAATCGCATCAAAACGGTGGAGAACGGTGGGAAATTGCCTCAGCCGTTCCCACGTCAGTGAGTCATGTTGTTTCGGGTTTTTTTCTCCCCCGATTCGTCGCTAATGTCGTGTGTCGTGTGTGGATGGTTTATTATTAATAGCGCCTGCTTTATTCTCTCCCCCTGAAAGCCGTCTGCGAAAGCAAAATGTGTCGTTTGCGCCGCTCCGTTCATTTACCCGTCGATAACCCCATTACGGGTGATTAAAAAACATGGGTCCGAACTCCATAAGCGGCGCCGCGTGCTTTCGCGGCGATGCACGAAAGGCATGACTGCTACTTGACGCTATTATGAGCGGAACGCGCCATTTTCAACAGTACTGCGGAATTTAACGGAGTTTTTTTTACAAATTTTGATCCTGGAAAACCAAAACTCATGTGTTTTGGTTGAGTGAAATACTTTCTCGAAGATTAAATTGTATTTAACTCACTCAACTAAAGTAAGAAATTCATCTCTTGGGGATGCATAATGAGGTCTTTTCTTAAGCCATTTTCATTTGATAAAAAAACGTAATGAAAAATAACGAATAACCACAACGTCATCGGAGGGAATTCTGTCACATATAATTCCATTGGTTAAGTTATGAATCATTGGGAGGTGAAGTTCGAGGAGTTTGTACTAAAAAGTACAATAAGATTTACTGATCATTTTCCATAAAAACGCTTTGTTAACTGCTGCACTCAGTATATCATTGATTCCACTCTCTAGCGTATCGTAATTTTCAGTGACCTTGTTTTTTTGCTGAGGCCTCAATTATAAGATAATGTGAGCTAGAAATTTTGCCTGAGAGTTAAATACGCAATATACTCCAGAACTGAGTACCTCGTTTGCAGTTTGGCTCCCGTTTTGCGCTGCCTAATTTTGTACTGAAGCGAAAAAACGAACAAAGGGAGCGAGATGGTTTCGGCGAGATGAACCAGCCTCGGGATAAGGATCGAGACGTGCGAAGAGATATAAGAGTGTACACTCCCCGTTTCCAAAAACCCCGTTCTTCTCGTTGCATTTCATTTTTTCACTCCAAAACAAGAGTCCATTCATTCTCCTTAAAGAAAAAAAAGGAGCAGTATTTTTAGCCCCCCACAGCATCCGTCTTTCCCTCATATAACTGTGGTGGATCTTCTTTATGAAATCGGAATGAGGGAGACTTACGTGCCCTCCGAAAGGTCTTCAGATTGAGAAACTCTGCTGAGAGCATCCTCCCCCGTTCTTTTTCCTATCTCTTCAACTCGCATAACACCGCACGTTCTGTTTTTTCCGACTCGTCTTGTAGCATTTTCTTACTCTCCACCCTCTTTCTCCAGCTTTCTACCTTCATTCTCATCCCCCACTTATATAACCCCCATTCTCCACCCGCGAAAACGCCAAACGAGTTTTTAAAACTTATGAACTCGTATCCCTTCAACTCTCGGCGTCTACGGTGTTGACGTATTATTTATCTGTCTCCGGGATTTTTTTTTAGAAGGGAACGCCGGCTCGGCTATTTATTCCTCTTCCTCTCAAATCTTCCTCGTTCCCTTATCCGAGTAACCCCGTGTTGTCTTAAAATGAAAACAACTCCGTTTTTTCTCACCCTGTTATTCCCCCTTGCCTAGATAACGCCCCATTCCAACTTCCGCGCTTCTACCTCTTTCTTCCGTATTTCTTCTCTTCCATTTTTTCCTCTGTTTTGCCATAAACCTGGTTCGTAGGAAAACAGAATCATGTCCATTCATATGATACTGTTGGAATGTAGAGTGGTGCCTACTTTAGTTTCATTATGTCAATCCATCACATTAAATTATTTATTATACCATTTCTTACGTAAAGGATTGCATGTTGGAGTATCGCTAGACACAGCGTAAAATTATGAAGTAGCTTCTACCTTCGCTAAAAACTGAAAGGAAGATTCAGTCTCCTCTAATATGACTTTATTCAAAATGACATTATTGTAAAACCATAACTCGAAAACAGCACATAAATAGGCCATTAAAAATTAACTTAGCACTGATATTCTCTAAGAAAGCGTAGCATTGAAAGAAAATAGTTATTATGTATCGTATTATATTGAAGTCATTTGATTTATGAAGGATATAACCTCGTTTCTTCCAAGAATATAGTAGGTCCGATAAGAGTTATGAAATATGATGGATACTTAGCCGAGCGGATAGGTATAAAATATTTTTCGAGAGCTTTTATGGCGAAAATTGAGCTCTATTTACCTTATTAAACCCCTTTACATTTCAGATCTGGTTCCCATCACTGCGTTTTACACCATTAGACAATACTCGCATAATAACACGAAGATGGTGAAGTTGATCGCACTTTTGAGCGTGCAAATGAGAGACGTTCGGACGCTTCAGCGTTAGTAAGAGCTTCGGGGAAGGAAACATTTTATGGTCAACTCGTCATCTTCATTCTCTCGCTTCTCCTCCCTTCCCCCGTTCATCCCTCTTTCTCCATTTCCTCTTTTTAATGCTTTCATTCTCTCTTCTTCCCGAGCGATCATTTCTGTGCCGGCGCTTTCCTCGCTGCAACTACTCCGTCGCCCGACCACTCCCACCCTTCGTATGAAGACCAGTCCGGGCCACGCTTCCACCGTTTTAATTCCGGCCAACTCGCCATTTTTCATCCCCGCCGCTGCGAGGCGTGAATCTCCGAGGCGTGCATTTTCCACCACGCCCTCCTCCTCGCCTTACGCCTCGCCAACTCATCTCCGCCACGCCATCTCCCTTCTCACGACACCCCCAACTAGTCTTCCAATTTTGGCCCCGAAAAAAAAATGTGAGAGAATAGCTTTCTTTTCTTTTTTTCTTTTTCGGGACGGCCGCCACGCCATATAGTCCGCCTCGCCCTCCCTCATCCCCCGGAGGAACCTTTCGCGACGGGGACCGTATTAATGCCCGCAAGACACGGGGCGAGAATTGGATGTGAAGGAGCGAAATAAAAGAGGATCGAATGCGTTCTCTTTTTGCGGATGGGAGGAGGAAGAAAAAAGTTATTCTTTCGTTATTTTTTTCGTATTTCGTCTGTCCCCCTTCCACCTCACTACTCTTTGTACATTTTTGTGGCCTTCGTATTTTGTTTTCACGGTTTTGTTCTTTCTTGTGTCGCTCTATTAACTATTTTCTTGCCCGTGATAGCAATACGTTTGATACTCTGTCGCGTGAAACTATGAAACACCGCTTCGATTTTGAGTTTTAAAAATTTTGTAGTCAACCACGTACACTCCCACATTCTATGGTTAAATTTCACACTTGTTTGGCGTATTTTCACCATTCTATCCTTATTAAATCATTTCCAATTATTGACTTTTATCTTGGACACCGTAAATAGGCTACGGTTTCTATCACAGCGAAGTTCCTTATTTCTATCTTTGCAAAAGCTATCAAAAGTCGTTTTTGAGAGAACGGTTAAGTCAGTTAAAATTTTCCTCGACTTCACTCTCTTATATTTTACGGACTCAGGGTAAGATAGAATTTTCCTTATACCTGTCACTTTTTTCTTATAATTTTCTGGTCGAGTGAAGTACCAGGACAAAGGCACTGAATATCATTTTTCTCCGTGAGGCGTGATGTAATGATCAGTTTTAGTGAATTTGATTTATATTAAGAGTATTAAATTGTATAATGTCATTCTTGGCCGTGTCTTTAGTTCATGTACCATCAACGCCTTCTTACTATGAGTTTCCTTACAGGGATATTAATGTTTCATTGTGTTCTATGAACTGCTTTGTTACCTTTAAAGAAGAATATTAAAATTTAATGTTTATATTGCAATCAAAAAGTAATTTTGCTTTAGTTTATCTCTCCATATTGTGACTGAACTTGATATTAAGGGAACTTTAAATTATTCAGCTTAGGAGACAATCCTCGTGTGATAAGAAAATTTTTCATCATGAAGTAAGAAGTTGTTTCGCTTAGGATTTAAATCATCTGCAACTTACCCCCCCTTGCAGTTCATCCGCTCATATGGGAGCGCAAAGTTTTCCATATAAACCCTCTAAGAAGAGAAGGGACGATAATTTAAAAATGTTTTCCAGCCATCTCCCGCTTTCCAACCATTTCCTCATAAGAATTTCCACGTTTTTTCATATTCCATGGCAGCCCATATCCTCGCCGGAGTAAACCCCCTGCCTCCCTGTGAGAGAAGAAAAGAGAGGGGGATGGAAACCATTCCATTCATTTCCATCTCCTCCATCCCACCTCCTCATAGGGCACCCACACCTTCCCCTCCCCCTCCGTCCTTTCCAACTTTGGAAAAATAACCCCTCCCTACCCCTCACCCCCCCTCCTGCTCCTTCATATCCCTGTTTCAATTTTAACAGCTCATTCTTCACGTCTGGGAACTCCGCGAGGAAAAGATTTATAAGCGTCGCCTTTGGGAGTCTCTTCTTGAAGTGTTCTCCGGGTCGGGGGAGGGCGGTTTTTTTAGAGGGGTTTGGGGGGGGTTGGGGGAGGATTTTGATGCGGGGGAGGAATGGATTGGGAAGGTGGCCGGAGGCGGGTGAATATTTTGTCTCATTCCCACCCCCACCCCTTAACGTTGGCACGCTGAGGGCCGCCCCCCGCGGAGTCGAGCGGGTTTTTGCGCGATATTCTGTGCAGAAAGGCGAGGAAAGTTGTGTAGAGGCTCAATGGAGTCTTGAGTGCGTTATTCAAGTACAGATAGCCGAACAGTGGTTTTAGTTTAATACAATTTTATCATTATTTTTTTATTATCGGTGTCATGAATTATTTTTAAGGTTTGAGGGGCTCAATCGAACGTTGCGTGGTTATTCAAATACATGGTGCCGATTCAATGTTTTTAGTTAAGTACAATTAGATCATAATTTTTTATGTCCGATTATGACTTGGAATAACCACTGGAGAGGCCCATGAACCTCTACGGAAACTCATTTGATTTTGATTATGTGTTAATATGAGTTTGTTATCCCATTTATGGCGTCTGTTTACAGCATATAAGAGTCATTAATTATATAAATATTTTTCTAGGGGAATAGGGAGCTATGGTTGCTGTTTTTATTTTCCTTCTAGTTTAGGATATAAATAATAATGTTACTGTGGGAAACTATGATTATTATCTCCATTTACTGTATTGTCATAGATTTTTGCGTTCATTTGAACCATTCAGGATAGGTTTTCTCGATTGAATAAATCTAATAATGATTGAATTACTACCACTTACGATAAATCAAACTTAGGTTATTTATATTTCGATGAATCATCTCTTTCGTCACTTATATTTCGATAGATCAAAACATCGATTATTCTATCGAATGATCGAACTTTCGCTTTATTTCGATACATGGAGGTATCGACGTTGCCCGTACGATGCTTCCATCGCGAGGTCACGCCTCTCGTTCGGCGCGGCACGAGAAGATAGAGACATCTCCGGTGCGCGCCCCCCCGCCATTCATGCAGACGAAGACAACCCCCCGCCAATATTCGAACCGCATGATGTCTCTCTCTTTCTCTCCTTGCATCGGGCTCGAAACCGTTTCTCATGATTCTTCTCCCGACCACCCTTCTTTGGTGGGGGTGTTATTCGTGGCGTCAATAGCCCATTCTCTCATCCCTCCTTCACGAACCTTTGCTTTTATTTTTTTGTTTTGTTTCATCCCGCATTGTTTACGGTGATTCTTTGCTTCCCTCCGTGATGATCTCCCCGTGAGGATATTCACCCGCCATGAGATGGGAAAGGTTTGGGTCATCCCTCGGGAGTGATGAGCTTGCAATTATTTTGACTGGCCCACTATCGCCATTACTTCGCATAAACGTTGCAACATGCGTTTTAAAGCTAGCCAGGCTTGCGCTGAAATGGGGTGATTATTTGTTCATTTGTCACAAATTCATAAGCATTATATTTGTCGTACTTTTGTGTAATTCAGCTCTCGATTAAGATATGAAAGAATATTAAGACCGTCACCCGGAAAGTTTTAACCGCCGTAATGACGTAATTACCACTTCCAAGGCACTTTATACTATTCATTCCCAAATCCTGAGAGGATTGATCTGTGAATGGGATGAAACTACAAAATGTTTAACTTAAGGCGACGTATCACTCTCGTGCATTCACGGTTACGTTTTCTTATAGTTTCGTTTATCTCTTTATCTCCTGAACGGTTCATTTAACATTTACTCTACCACCTCAAAACTCTAACGGTACGCAAACTCTTATGTAATAATGGAGGTAATTAAATCTTAGTAGTTTAACTTGAAAATATATTAGGGTCTATAGATAGGCATGCTATGAAAATTTCGAAATGATGGCGTCGAGAAGAAAAAGGTTATGCGTTCGGAAATTAAAACGGCCGAGTGGTGATTGTTTTAACATGATTACTATTGTTATCAGTGAAGGATCTATTTGATGTATTATACATATTATATCGGTGTCTTGGAGTGTATGTCTCGAATAAAAAGAATTCATTTTTTCATCCTTTTGGTTTATTTTAAAGTTCAACAGGGATTTTCTGCTTTGATTATTATTTTTGACCGTATGTATAATAGAAATTGCAAAAAGCCCTGATAAAGGTTTTTAAAATAGACCTAAACATTACCAAAATCGCATTTCAATTTTTCGAGACATACCCTCCAAGAAGCTGATTTAATATTAAATATAGAGGTAAAAAAAAAGGAAATAAATCTCATTTTATAGGGATTTTTTCATTTATTTACATTTTTTTAAACAATTTTCTCGCAGGTTGGAATTTAAGTTTTGCTTTGATTCGCGAAGAGTCGCGCGTAACTTCCTTAATCGCGAGTTCTCTCCTCCCCCACTGTAATTCGGCATCCCCCCCTTTCCTCCCCCACGCCAACTCATTTGGATCCCCCCTACCACCCCTCCCCGCCCCTATCTTCCGGATCCAGGCGATCCCCTAGACGTGGCGCCTCTTCCCCCCCCCCCCCCAGACACGCCGCGCCAGATAAGGGAATTGCTCTGTCAAATGCCGATGATGTATTTGGGCGACATTAACATTGCATCCGAGGCACCCACAAAGATCCTTCCACGGCTTTAGCTCCCTCCTCTCCCCGTGTGTGCTGAGCTGGGCTCCTGAGCTGGTTGTTCGCTTGTGTCTGTGTACTTACCGGCGCGGCGGTGGAAATTCTTCGTTATTGTGTGGCCGTGGTGCTGAGAGGAAAAGAGCTACATATCTACCATCAAGCGTGCTGAGTTGTGGATTTGTTGTTTATGCTAGCCATAGGAAACTTTGGATTGTTTTCCAGTCACAAATTTTGATTTAAAAAATTAATGAGCTGCAGAAATTCGCCTTGAAATAAATTCCAATTTTTGTGAATTCATGTCCATACTATTGCTCGCAATATGCTCAAAATATCAGATTTCCTATCGCCAGGAATAGTTTTCACTTATTTATGACGATAAGATTACAGAATTATTTTAGACTTTTTATGCTAAACTTATACGATTTTTAAGGGGAATAATACATTTCCCATGCCATAGTTTCAATTATTCTTAAATGTTTGAGTAGTGCACCGTTTCCTGATAATAATTCTTATGGTTTTTACGTAGAAAGTAATTTTTCAAAGTTTTCCTGTCGAGATATGAGCCAGCTTATTTCGTTTGCCCGGTTTTAAAATCGTTATAAAAATAACTCTCGGTAACAATGCCTTCGATTCGTGCATAGATTAAAATTAATCATAATTGTATGGTTATAATAAATTTTATATGGGAAGTAAGAAAAGGGAGTTTAAAATGCAATTTGTTATATCAACTGTTTAGATCCTTCTAAATATTATTTTTCCTTTTATTTTTAGCACCACACTTACTCTGAATTGTGTTTGATGGGTCAGAAATATATGCCGTTTGTAGCTCTCTCTAGTCTAGAGCTTACAGTGTGGCTAAGTGTATTCGTGATGCTCGCTTTATCCATGTGTGCAACACGTCTTGTTTCGGCCTACCTGGCCAAAAGATGGATAGCAGTTCCCTTGGGGAGAGCCGTAGGCTTTCACGTCCTGTGTTCCCGAATGATAAAACGATGGAGTCTTGGCTCGATTTTAGTCTCGGATTAGGGCTGTTTTAGACGCGGGGTTTTCAGCAATGGGGAGGGTTGGAGTGAGGTTAGGTTGGTGATAAGTCTCGTCTGCATAGCCCACCTTCTAATCCGAAGATGGCTCAAAACCCCACGGTTCTCGGATGAAACGACTGTCCCTAATGGCGTGCTGAATATATTAGCCCTACAGTAGTTTCGGTTGCTACGTTTTCTGAAAGGGTTTTAAGAACATTTGTGTTACTAAGGTCGTGTAGAATTTTACTAGATAATTCGCGTGTATTATTTTTTTCTCAAGAACACTTCACGGTCTTTTGCTAAAATTACAGCGATATGTCTACATTACTTCAACGGAATCTTGAATCCAGGAGGAAAAAGAAGTTATTTTTATGTACAAATACACGCAGCATTGATGCCGATTAAACGTGCTCCACACTGCTTTCAATGAATTTTTAAAGCAGGATTATGGCTGTTGTCTTTCATTAATTTTTTAAACTGGAGTTCTTTCTAGTTTATGCTGATTTTGAAAATAATCACCACAGGCTTTCGATATAGTTTCAGTCTTTGCTGATTATTTACTTCAGTATTTTTTTTTACTTTCTTATTTCCTTTTCGGTAGCTCCATTTTAATGCAGTGAAGCATTTTGTGGGGGTGAATTTTGTATAATATTTCACCCTCCCATACATAGTTGATGTTTTGAAGATTGGAACGACACTGTCGTTGACTTTGAGATTAATATTTAGTCACCAAGTCGATTTACCATGCACCATTAGGAAAAGTGAAGAATTCAAGTGTGCTTTCAGCTTGGCAACAAATTGGGCTGGGGGTGTGGAGGACCTTTTGTTGCGATGTGTGACATGTTAAATGACGATTTCAGGGGTGGGTGTGCAACCACGCCGTCTTCGACGAACGCATTCTCCCCCTTCACTTGTTTTCGCCAATCCACTCCCCACACGTTCTTATCTTGACTCCAAATCCAAATTAACTGCTCCCCGAGAGCGCGAACGCTTCTACAGTTCCCGACGGCTCAGTATCACGTAGCCGAGACCTCAACTAACGCGAGCGATAAACACGATCGGTTATCTAGAATGACGGGAGAGGAACTTACTTTTTGTATCAAAATCTGAACTCAAAGCCGTGGGGGAGGGAGGTGAAGAACCCCATGTGATTGTGATCATTTGTCATTACTGTCTGATTTTCTAGTTTTTTTTTGTGTTTTGGTGTGTGAGGTTCTATTATTATTTCCGTGCCGTAATAACGTCATATATATATCTCTCTCTCACAATGGCAACCATAGGCCTTGTACCTATGTATCATATTTTCCTTTTTCTCAGTCAGCAGGTTTTTCGAATCACAGGGAACGTGTTCCTGAATCGGTCGTATCCTCAGAGATGTGATATCTTGATATGTCCTGGAAGAAGTTCCCTATTTTGGTCGTAAATTTCTTTCTTCTCATTCGTGAAGGCGTGTTGGTATGAGGTATGAGTAAAATAATGGGTGTTCTTTCGTTTTTGGGGACAGAGTTGCCATGGTAGTTGTCGACCTCGCCTCCACTTTTATTTTTCGCTGGTGTCCGATCCTTCGTCGCCTCGCTTCGGCTGTCACTTGATGAATGCGAATCTCGGAAGGGAGGATAGTGGGTGTAAATTGTGATGCCACGTCTGCAAATTAGGTATGCGCGTCTGAGAATGAGTAGAAATCGCAGGTTTTTTTCCTTTAAGCTACGTTTCTGAGAAACCTTGGGCGTTATCGTTCTCCTTTTTCTCGAGTCACAGCTGTCCGTGGGGTGAACTTGGCTTATTGCTTGCCTTGTTTATTTAGCCACACCTGAAAAGTTCACTTAAATAGAACGCATTTGCTATTGAGCATACAATAAGTGACTTTTTTCTTTTAGAGCTCGCAATAATGCGATGCAGTTTATTAGCTAAATCTCTGATCCCTGTAATATCTATGATTGAGAGACGTAATACTATTTTACCACTTCCAGCAACTTTTTCTGAATATAGTATTTAATGCATCTTTATTTCCAACACTATTGTTAATTTCACAGTTTTTTAATGTTTTTCTTGAGTGTTTCCTAAATCCTTATTCATCTGGAGAGACTTGGTTCGTGTAGTTCCTCAAGTTATATTCATGTTTGAAGCTGCATTGTCTAGACTGTTTTACGATGTTTATAAGATGTATTTTCACATATTTAGCTAACTATTAATTGGTGTAGAACCTGAAATAAAAGTAATGCTGAATAAGTAATCAGAAATGATAGCTATAATGAAGCAAAGAAAGTGCATTCTTGCAACATGGGAAGAAACTATCCCATTTGATTACCAACATCCCTGCCTGCTCTAAAATACATTCATTTTTTGATCGTGGCATTTAATCTAAATTAAATTCTAGGGATGAATGTGCGCGCAAGTGATGAGTGCGGTGCGTATTCCATTCCAAGCTGCGCGCGCTAATGTTTATTCACGAGCAACACGATCGGACTCGGATCGGAATATTTGAACGGGACTTCTCGCTACCCATCTCCCCCTCTGCACTATTAGTCTCATTTCCTCGAGGGGTGCTTAGGTGATCTTTTTTCGTCCCTCTCCTAAAGTCTTGGTCTCTCGCTTTCCTCCAACTAGACCGCTTCACATCGGAGGGGACAGAGTCGGGGGGAGTGGAAGGGGGTTGAGTGCTCTTGCTGCGACGCTGGGGGCGGGGGGAATTCCAGAGGTTTAGCGGGGGTGGGGCGGGATGGCAGACAGTCCTAGTGATTGATGCAGCACTTGATTCGGGACGGCAGGGCGGAATAAGAGGGGGGCGACTAGGGCCGCGGAGGCTGGCTAAGGGCGAAGGAGGACGACCCCACCAGAGTTCTGGCTGAGGGAGGGATGCTGGCGGAGGATGCGGAGTGATACGGAAGGCGGGGAAGGAAAAAAATAGTGCGGCGGACGAATAAGTCCGTCGCGACAATTTCCTGGAGAGTAAGTACATGACGATTGGCAGTAGGGAAGGTTTTACTCTCATACAATGACTCAACCAAGAGGTTGGTCTGGATAGGTTGTGGTAGAGCTCACCCCGAACTAAACGGGCTCCACGGGCTGACAAAAATAGTTGCGAAGGGATAAGAATTGTCCTTGAGGGTAAGTACATGAAGTCAGGGAGCCGTGTTGGTCGTTTATTCACGAAATGATTCAGCCATGAGGTTGGTTGGGATAGGTGGTGGTAGATCCCACCCCGAATTAAACTGTTTCCACGAGCGTACAGAAAGCGTTACACTGATGTTAAGCGGATTAAGCTGGGGGCCGCTGAAAACTCGGAGAATGCAGGCAGTTGTGTAGATCGTTTACTCAGGCAATAAGCAACCACGAGGTTGGTCTGGTTAGGTGGTGGTAGGGCTCACCCGGAACTAGAAAGACTCCACGGGCTTGAAGAAAGCGTTGCACATACATTAAACGAATTAGGCTGGGAGATGCTGGATACTCGTAGTATGCATGAAAGGCTTGGATTATTTGAGCAATTAATAATTGAAATCTTACACAAGAATACGGAGAGATTTATAAAATTCTGTAATTGATTCCTAATTTCAGTGCCACGAAGTTGATGCATTTCTAATTGGTACGAGTATTGTTGAGTGTAATATAATCCATTTTTTGCCAGCGCATCTATAGAAAGAGTGTTATTTTAATGTACAATTGTCAGTTGGGAATGATATCTATACAGTAGTTTTTAAAGTCCTTGCGGAAGATAGCGAAGAATATCCACCATGTTCGTAGATAACTGCTATTAGTAATATCTCTAAAATTGATCATTTTTATAATTTTCAAATTGAAAGGTAGTGATACTATTATCTAATCGAGAACTACATTCTTAGATAATTTTTCGAATGCAAATAAAATTTAAAATATTGTCCATAGTCCCAATCGTGAAACTCAGAGCTCAAATGAGCAAATAATTGAAAATATTAATTTAATGCGATTTATCGCTATCTATCTATGTGATTCAATATTTTTTATTTCGACCAGAATTGTTTGGGTGGGATATAGTAATAGGTTACAAGAAATTGTTATCAAAACTAACATTAGTACGCCATGAAATACCTACCTTGGCAAATTATTCCTCTAATCCACGGTTCTCATTTGACTTCGAAATGAATATTTTCCACATAATCGCTTCTTCGTGTCATGTCACATTGCACGAGGAGATTCAGGAAAGGTACAATAATGTAAGAATTCGCGGAATGTTACCCACCCCTCAGCTGCCAAATTTCGTTAGAAATACGAAATGAGCTGTCGGAAACGATTAAATTGATGGAAGCCGTCCCTTACCTCGCGTCAATGTTAATCCCCTCAATAGCGGATGGTGAATTCATTGTCTCTTGCCTGAGCGAACGAATAAAATACTACCGAGAGTGTCGCGTTCTCTGCTCCCGTTGCTTAAATCCGTATGAAGCAAATTAGTCCCCTTGCAATGAAGTTTAAGGTCGAAATATGCCTTGATCACGCCACCATAATTTAGTTTCCACGCTCCGCGTTCCCCACTCCTCTCTCCGTTCCTCTCGTTCTATTTCTCCGGCTGAGAATCCGAGCATATCTCCGACACGACTGAAATGACGTTCGCATTTCAAGTCGTACCTTTTCCCACTGCCGGCTGAGGCAAATGCAATTTCGACGACGGTGGGGGAAAAAAGGGGTAACTTTGTTTCGGCAAATATGCATAGGGTGTCAGTCAAAAAGAGGTGCCTTAATATTGTCCCTTGGAAAGTCCTGGAACGCGGAAAAGGTTGACTAAATCAAATCAATTGGACAAGAGAGACGGGAAGAGAAGTCTGGTTGGCAGTCCATGCGTGCTGCGAATACGTCGCCCGAGAAGGGTTGGATAGATATATGAAAATTCACGAGGCGCCCCATGACAACCTGAACGAAGTCTTGGTCATCCTTCCTAGCCCAAATCGACGTCTTGTGACGTCCAAAGAGTAGAAAGACATTTTTTATGGACTAGCCTCTGGTGTACGTGTTACTTTATGCGTCAGGTTTTCAATGTTCCCTCAACTCGCTGGAAATCATGAAAATCGGTTTTCAGACTTGTCTTGTAGAGGAATTACTCGGAAATAGTTTTCAATGTTATATAGGTACTTTAAGAAAGCGAAATAGTTCTCGAGATCACGCGCAATTGATTTACAATCAGTAAACCAATCTTTGCAAATAAACCCTAAAGAAGATTGAAAAAATATTTCGAAACGTTGGCAAACCATCTTGCATATCATTCTTAGACCTATACTACGAGAAGTTATTATACATTAAATAATTGAGGCCGAGAAGAAGAAAAAAGAGATCGATTTTAATAGTATTTTTATTCAGAACACTTTAGAGTGATCCCCGTTGTCTTGCGTGCGTGCAGGGATATCTTTTGCTGCTTGCGCAGACCGCCAAACCCTTCCGTCACCCCTTTCATTGGCCCGTGCATCTGCCGAAGCCTTTTGGTCTTCCCCGACCCCACGGAACTTCACTCTCTGCCTGGCTGAGGAAACAACCCCGGAGTCATTACAGGAGTAACGTCTCCCACACAATCCACCCCCCTGTCACTCCGGACCATTGCTTCCCGTTGCCCCCCCCCCCCTTCTCCCTCCTTTACCAATCCCACGAGTCCCCTATCTCATTTCGCGACGCCTCCCCACCCACTCTCCGAGTGAGTTCGCAGCCCCCTTCCTCGCCTCAGTGGGGCAAAGTCCCCGATGTGCCTTAACGGACCATTGCGTCGCCGGCGGCGGTGCGCGGAACTGTGGGGGTCTCATAGTATGAGGGGGAGATTTACTCTGGAGGAAGAAGGGTGAGTGAGTTAGTGGGGTTTAGGAGGTCAAGGGAAGCCAGCAGTGGAGAGAAAATTTGCGGAGTAAAATTTAAGTCCTCGAGATGAGTAGAGTACCTGATTCGAAAGTCCTTTTCCTCATTCTTGAGGTCGTTTCACATGGGACACGTAATTGTGCAGGTTATAACTGCATTTCTTTCCTCAATATGGCGTGGAATTGCACGAATACACGGACGAAATCAGATCTCACGTCCATGCATTTTCGCATGCCTTCAAGCAATTCACAGCTTAACACGACGCTATTTTGACTGCAACTTCGCACACTCGTCAGAATGGGCAGGTATGTGCCTCGTGTAAAATGGCTTTTGTGGTCAACGGCTCGGTAGATATTTACGTAGACCGGTTGGGTGGATGGGTAGGGAAAATCGCTGCATGAAACAAGTAACTTTGTTCGCCGTCACGCACCGTGCAAGGAAATGCACACTAAGAATAAAATTCGCCATGAATAAAAACATTTAGCTTAGCCGGGATTCGAACCCGGGCCTCCTAATAGCCGGTCAAGCTTGCTACCAGTAAGCTACCAGTTTACGGATTGAGAGTTTTTCCTTAAATTATTCCTGGGGATTTAGTGGTTGAAGGAGAATTATATTAACCACTGTGTGTGTTGCAGGGTTTAAATCTTATTCTCCATGAGATGAGAAATTGGGAATTTGCACAATGACAAAAATGTTCGCGATAATAACCATCGTATTTCGTTCGTTCATTTTGTGTCGGAAAGATAGGGTCAAGTTTTCGTATTCTCGGAAACGATGCAAAGGGGTAAACTGTGCTAATGTGGTATCGGAGGGTTTATCATTTGGAGGTATAGTATCGATTTCGGCTTTCCAGGAAAGTTATGGGTGGGATTCGTTGAATGGGGTCTTGCGAGACCGCGTGGAGGCGGAAGAAAGGGAAAGTGATTGGTTGGATTTGACAGGCGGCGAGGGAGACGGGTATTTCCCGAGCGAAGGGAAAGAATTATAAAGGAACTCGCTCGCTCGCAGCGGAGAGACACTTGACAAGCGCCTAATATACTTTGATCATGAAATTCTCTCGTGTTTGAGTTTCAACCTCAGCATGGGTTGCATTTAAAGGTACACGAACCAAAAGGGGTCGAGTTTGAAAGGACTCATGATGGTTAAAACTAGGTCGCAAGTTTGCATCCAAAAATATTGTTCATTTCTTATTAATGCGCCGAATATAAATTTTTCTTCTTTGCTCTGTCTCAGAGTTATGAATTTTTTAAATATGTTTTTGGCGTTAAAATTCTCTTTCACTCTCTATATTAGCACCTTCAGGTACGAAGGCACACTAAATTCGTTCCATACTCCCTAGTCGGTTCTAGTATTGCTCTAAGGCACTATTGGAATTAGTCATCTTGTATGGATTATATAAAGATAAATATTTTGGTCTAATTATTCTCTTGTTTCTGTTTTAATTAAAATTGTATATTTTCTCGTAATTCTCTTGACATCATAATTTTCAGCAATACCTGATTTCCCTTCGCGAGATTAAACTATATCGCCCGGATTTGAGTACAAAATGTCAAGTTTTTTCTCAGTATTATAACTCGTAATTCTTTAATTTTAAGAACAAATTTACGTCGTTACTAATGCACTTCTGATTCGCATAGAAGGTATTTTTTTTAATAATCAAATGATATCATTTTAAACTATACCTGTGCCAATATCAACTTTTTCTGATAGATGCTTGGGTCGTAGTGAAGAATTTACGAAACAAATTTGGTTTAAGATATTAGGTTTGCAGTAGATAATGTAAGAAGATCTCCACTTTCACGAAAGGTCTTGTATAATACTTGAATGGCTCTCAAACCCGCGACTGCTAACAAACAAGAAGATAGAAGAACCTTAATCACCTTTTCCGCTCTCGACACGTTTCATCCCATTCATGGGGAACCCTTGAGCAACTCTGTTCCCCGAATTTTAAACCGCCGTTCACACTTCCTTCCAGCCCGAAGTGAACCCCTATACCCTGTGCCCTATAGATTGCCGTTCCCTAACGTGGCCCGCTAAGGGCTCAGTGGGACCCTGATGACTGGCAATGTATTGAAAAGGGAGAGAATGAGGGAGTAGGATATGTTTCCCTATCCTTTCCTTTGTGAATGACCAGTGAACCGTCAACCGTGAGGGGAGCCGTGCCGCTCCCCGCAGGATCACCGCACCCAACACACGGCCCGCCCGACATACCCCGGTGAGCATTACCGCCCGCCCAGACTCGATTTTACATTTTTTCATAGCTGTTGCATTCCCCCTTGCCAAACTTTCGAATCCCAAGGTTGCACCGCTTTCGGGAAAGAATGACAGGAGACGATGCCGCAAAGATGATTAAATTTGTTCACTTTTCTTTTGTTGGTTGGCAGAAATAAAGGGATGTGGGGATTCTCCCTGGGAAAAACCCTGGGAAGAGCGAAAAGAAGATTCTTTTTTATGTAAAAGTTGTCGTCCCATCTTAAGAAAATTTAATGCTGAAATTATTGCGTTGGTCAAAATGACAAAAGTGAATTGTCGTATGTGAGTTATTTTTCATATCATGCCTAAACTCATACCAACTGCGTTGGATACGATATGGATATTATTTACAGAGGTCAGGTTTGAGTAATTTCTTATTGCAATATACCACATAAGAAAGCGATATGATTATTCAAATCATTTCAGGGGTTTGGAGGCTAGGTTTAACCTAAAGGTAGCCGGAAAATATTGGTCCTCGTTGATCCAGATTGATATAAGATACTCGGATTTGTTTCTTAATTTAATTAATCTCTTCGATATTGGGTAAGTGCCCACATACTTTGCTTTACAATATATTTTCCACACTTCTTTATTTTTTAACTCGCCTTCCTTCCCTGATCTTAAAAATTATTCTTAATTCTACTCTATATTACCTGAAAATTTTAATATCATAGCGCAAATTTTAACAACTAATGGGAAACGAATATAGATCGTTCGAGCAGTCTTCTTAATGTCATGACTAATCCACGCATGACCCCTTTTTCCACGTGCGCTAGACGAACCCTCACCCCTTTGTCCTTTGCCCGCAACCCTCCTCTCCTACCCCCTACCCCCCCGTTGCCATATCACCGCCCGGCGTTGCTCATTTGCGTTCTGATGGTGATCGATGTTTTGGAAACGCGTGTATATTCACACAATAGATGCATTAGCGCCCTGCGTTGCGAGCGGCCGCTATCCCTTTACCCTTATACCCAGCCCACCCCACTTCTTTCCCTGCCTCGTCGTTCCAATTCGCTAATTGAAGTCCCGCACTCCCCTCCATACACCCGTGTCGAATCCTTTTCTTTTTCTCTCGGTTTTTATTTTTTCTATTTCCACCCTTCGCACATTGGCTACAAACAACCGTTGTACGGGCGCTGCAGGAACAATTTTGAGTCACTCCCTTCGCCGCGTCGTTGTTGTTTCATTGGCATTGCTGTTCCCGTGTCTTTTTTTTTGTTGAACTTTCGGGGAAATATTGTGCGACATTTTCGAGAGAGGCTTTGGACTGTGCGATCGTGTGCACGGTCACGTGCTTTGGACGTGAGTAACGTATTCGTTGTTCCCCGGTCGTTATTTGCTCTGATATATACATAGTGTGATGTGAGGGATGGGGTGCAGACGGTTTCATGAATTAGGTTCAAAACAATGTGCTTCAAATAAAAACCTCGTCATCCATTGGCTGGATTTTTGCTCATGTCTTTTTCTGATAGAATTAATCACATGAATAAACTGCAACCGTATAATCAGATAAAACAATTGCCTAAACCTTTATGAGAATTTGAGGACAATGTTACGAAGTTTCTATCTACTTTTTCTTATGATTGTCATATCTAAGAATTGTCATTCATTGATTAAAAAATTGATTTTCCAATTTTTTAAAGCATATTAAAGACTTCACTTGTCACCTTCCATTGGTAATATTTAATGTTAGGTTACGATTAAATGCGATGGGATTTTAAGTAAAAGGACTGCAATGTTCTAATTTTATCATCAATAAAATGGAATAAAGGTCACAAGAATACTCCTTCGTACAAATTTTATTGTCTTTGGGTTTGATTTTGAATTCTTCCTTCCGTATACATGCGAATTCGTGGTGATGAATCACCAAACTTTTATGATGATCCTGCTGTTCCCTCTGCAATTCGATCCATTAAATTCCTTCAGCCACTGACTTGCCTTTCATACTCCAGGTGAAAATCACAGTGTCTTGCCTAAATTTTCGTGTTACCCTTCAAAATATCCACTCTCTCTCTCACTATTTCTCTCCTCCCTGGAGATGAGTGCTTCGTAGGGAGCCCCTCCCACTCGCACAGGAAGCCCTGGCCGTGCCCTATCGCCTATCAACCCTTCTCACCTATCCCTCCTACGCACCTTTAACCTCCCTATTTCTCCTCGCTCACTCTCCTAACACCTCCCAACTTTTCCCCCTCCACCTCGCCCCTCCCCGCCTTTTACATCAACTGTGCTTTATTACGAAGCTTGTGGGTCCCAATTAAGAGGCGGCAGCTGTGAAAATTAATGGGGCTTGGCTTTTAAGATGTAATTGGGCACATTCATAACTTCGTTCCTCTCCTCCTCATCCACTGTCCTTTCCCCTCCCTCCCCCTCCCACTTCCTAACCCTTTTCTCCCTCTCCCCCCACCCTCCATATCTTTCTCTTACTCCCCCCGCCGCCTCCCAGTAGACTTGCTTTTCCACCCACCTCCCATACTTTCTGCGTTTTACTCAACTCCATCCCACTCCAGAGTCTTGCATCCATTTTGCTGACACGCTTCCACTCCATTTCTCCCTCAATTTTTACCTTTAATAACATTCCCTCCTCTCCGTACCCTTTTCAGCCTATTACCCCCACCCTCCGATGCATTTCCCATGAGGTCCTATTTTACTTCCTTTCCCCATGACCCATTGAAGTCCTTCAAGAGCAATTTGTGGTAGTCAAAGTGGTGTTCATTTTTAAATTTACTATTACTGCTACTGAATATGGGCTAATTCTATTACTAAGGCAAATTTCGGCGTGCCTTTCATTGGAATTCCTACTCATATGTCATTCCTACCCATTACCGTAGTTTCAAGATTATTTTCGCGAGCATATTCACTACGTGTTTGACTTTTCATTTCTTCTATTCAAGTTTCCCATTTATTCCTGTTCAATTTCTCTCGTAGCGTAAACTCATGCCGCGTAATTTTACGCTTCAGATAATAATTGAGTCTAAGTTGACTTTTTAAATAAATCATGAATACATTTATACCATCCATTGAAAACTTCCTATTTTTATTATTCCTTATTTTATTTTTTCTTCCCATTGACCTGCAACTTATATTCCTTCTTCGGTGTTATTGCTATCTCAGAATTTGTTAAATATTTAAAGTTATAAGAAAGTCTGCCAGTTATTCAATGACACTTTTTCTCATTCCACCTAAAACAACAAGTCTAAATAGCATAAGCGGGAGGGCTGGTTGGGTTAAAATAGTGTCCTCCCTACCGTGGTCGGGGTCTCGTAATGAGAACCAGATCTTGCGATGGAACGCTCGCATTTCCTTCACTACTCTCAGTCTCGGATGCTGCGTTTCTTTCCATGCTCTGGCGCCTCGCAAACCCGCCTCGCAACCGTTGGCACGCTCCCCCTTCCTCCGCAGCCCATTCCTCGCAGAGCCCCAGAGAGCGATCGAGGAAAATCCGCGAATTGCTCGCGTACCTACCTTGAGCTCCTCGACAGCACGCTGTGCGCTCACAGCGGGACGCTTCAGAAGGAAAGGGGTGTTTTAATAGCTCGGAAGAGTTGTAGTTTTACGGCTGTGCCGGGTGAATGGTGGGTTACGTTCTTTTAGGCTCGTGGGAGGGGATGAAATTCCTCCGCGCGTGTGAAAGCGGATTTTGAAGGGATCCTGTCTCGCGTAGGGTTTAAACCGCTCGTCATATGAGCGCAAATGTGTCACAGCGCATTCAACAGCGAGCTCGGGTTTTCATTCGCAATGTTTTCTCTCCGTGTTCAGCGACTGTGTTTTGCTTCTGGAGGAAAAGAGCGTATTGTTTTCCTTCTAACTCATCTACTTGACTTTTTGTATGATTTTTTTAGTTGAGGAAAGCTATGCTACCCTGGGAAATTAAGCAAAAGCTGTCGTAATGGTATTTGATGAGAGAGTTTTGAATAACAATTTCAAAATGATAAATTGAGCCTCTTTTTTACCTTGTTTCATCTTTGTACCACCTAATAGTTTTTAAAATAATTATCAAATGAATACTACAGAAGCCAATTTCTGAAGATTAACTTATTGGTATAGAAGAATAATTTCTTCAATGCATGTACCTTTACGAAAAAAGGGTTTTGTTTGGTCGCTTAAATATTCGCCATAGCCGAAAATATGTACTAAATAGGAACATTTTTTTCATAACGAGCATGTTACGCCATGGTTGTACTATGCAAAATAGATCAGGGTTGAATTTCTAGGCAATTCGCACCTACATTTATATCCTATAGCCCCTCATTTTCATCCAAACAATTGAAAACTACTTTAATTTTCCGTTGCCCGTAGCGAAATGTTGTACAATCAACTTTTTGTTCCCCGATCGACCTGGAAATAATTATTTTCACGGGCTATTGGTAATTGATGCACTAATGATCAATGATAAATATAGCCGCCCCCTACCATCCGTCGTAATTGACGTGGAGCATTGAGTGGCAATTCTAATTAATGAACCGCAGCCGACGAGCATGGCTAAGTATCTGTTAACTATTTATTCTTCGCAGATAATTAGAGATCAATTAGTAAAACTACGCGAATTAATTAATGCCTCAGTTCCAAGTGGCCGCTTAAATGAGCAAATGTCTTTTTCGTAACGGAACCCGTTTATCGGTTTTTGTTTTCTGGGCGAAAGGAGTCGTTTGACACATTTTCGTGTTAAACAAAACAATCATCGCTAATTTTTAAATTTATTTAAACTATTACCGTCGATTTCCTTTTCATCCTGTTATAAATTAATTTACACCTACATCGCACCTTTCCTTCAATTTATTCTCTGTTTGAAAATTGCTTTGCATTTGCTAAACACAAAACTGAGATATCTAAGAAATTATTGACCGACAAACCTGAATTACAGTCAATTTCATTGTATAGGTGTCTCCATGTAAAAATTCTTAGTTGCCAGATCCATAATTTTGGGGCGTTGATAAATCGCGTTCGAAATATATTGGCCATCAAAAATGTAACTGGTTCTTTTGTATGTGCACAAATTACCTTTGTATGAAGATGTTTTTTTTAATCCCAAAATCATTTATAAGCTGAGTACTTGCTCTAACACCATGTCAGGAGGCAGCAAAATTACTAATCCGCGAAAGCTTCCACGAGGAACGGAAGTGGCCTCGACATCGAAACTTTCAACAAGTGGTCGTTTTTGGTCGTTCTCTGGAGCAGCAACAAATAGAAATTTACGCCCCCTCCCAGGCCTGCCAATACCCATCACGACCGGCCTCCTCACCCTCCCCCCTTCCCCTTCCCTGTCGCCCCCTCCCTTCTCTACCGCGTCACGTGTGCGAAGAATATGGCGCGCGCGCGGGAAAAGCTCTCAGTCGCGATTGGCGGGGGCGGGCAGGACGAAGAGTCGTCACGTCACGTCCGGCGCTCCGAACTGCGGTACGTCCACTCACGTGTCCCGTGGCTAACACGCGCGTACATTCGCGTCAATTAACATCGAATCAGGCTTCGTCAGCGGACGAGTGCTGTATTTCGGGGCGCACTCCGTTCGTAACAAGCGATGGGACATGTCGGCGCAGGGGAATTAAAAAAAAAGAAGGAGGAAGGAGTGGCACTGTGGGGGGTGTGTAGATGCGAACTTTAGGTCGGAAGAGTGCGCATTAGGGCGAAGAGATCGAATTGGGAATGTTGTTGAGTGATGGTGTTAAGGCTCGATGCATTCGGAACTAGTCTCCCACACTGAACAAGGACATGTAGGAAGAAGAAAACGCAGTCGAACAGCTGAAGAGGGGTACATGTGATCATCTCGGCATACATGTACCCTGGATTTGTCCGTAAAAAAAGGTAACTTGTCTGAAGTGGTGGAATAGAAGGAAAAATGCAAATGGAGACAGAGGGAAAGGCACCATACGAAAGGGATGAGTAATGATAAAATTAAACTTTCGATCTTTATTCTACAATATAGACATGATGCAAATCTAATTTAATAGCAGTGACTGCAGTTTTTGATACAATTATGTTATGGAAAAAAATTATGGAAAAAATTGACACGCAAAAATTCATAGAGTTGATATGAAATGTTTTAAAATTCCCCTTAACGTTTTAAATACCTCATCATCATTACCGTCAGTCAACAATCGTAAGATTGGTTTGACACTCCTCTCCATTCCTCTCCCCTATCCACTAGCCTTTTAGTAGCGACGCCTATATTCTCTTGTACTTGCTTTATAATCTGTCCTACTCTTGTTACTCACTCGGGGCCGTCCCTTGCCCTTCTTCCCACCCACTTTTCCCTCTACGATTGTTGGAAACACCAACCTAAATTTATATTTCATGTGCACCAAAAATAAAGAGAAAAAAGAACAGGATTTTGATTATGAAGGGGGTAAGACCGATATTTTGGACGGTCTCCGCCGATTCTAATATATCGAGTGAATGAAGAACGACATTGTATGTGTAAAACCTTGTGGAATGAGTTGAGCGGAAATAGGACGACGTCGGAAAGCGCAGTTCTGATGTAACCAAGTAGGGAGCGTTATGGACGCGAGGTCGACGAGAAATGATTTTGATGGGACGAAAGCGATGTCCGCCACAATCCATTATTCATTTAATCGAGCAGATATAATAAAGTAACATTGGGAGCCCCTTTAGAATTGGGTCGCTGTGGTTATATCGAGAGAGCTTTATGACGATCGCCGAGTGTCGACGGGAGCCGTTCTCGTGGGAATATTGGGTGTGCCTCTGCATCAGTCACGACGCCGTGCCCACAGTTCGTGCTTTCAAATAATTGATGTGGGATTTCACGTGTTTTACCAGCAAGCAGCCGATGCCCCCCCCCCCATTGTCATGGTGCATAAATGTAATATGATGCATGGAAACTAAACAACCGGTTTTGGAAGGAAATTTTTCTAGCTACTTCTAGGAAATGAGAAAATAACCAATTGAATGAGTACCGTGGTAGCTAGAAAACTGGGTGATAATAAATGCATTTTCGATGGGTTTCGTTATTGATCTGTTATTATCCCAATATCAAGCTACTTAGGAAATGCATTTACAAAAGGTGTTTATCATAACACATCTTTTCCTAACGCCCTTATAGACTAAAATCATTCAATTCTGAGACACTTTCTTGGACCAGAAAAAAAAACGTTCTTCCGCGAGATTCTATTTTTTTTGCATAGTTTTGGATGCTTGGATTGAGCTTGTTCCAGCCAGTTATCATTTTAATGGAATTAATGGTCAAATCCATAGTTGAGTGCTCATTGTATTTTTCCTGATAATTCTATTTTGAAATCAAGCTCGAAAAATGTTGTCTTGCGTCAGGTCTTGAGGGTATAAACTTGCATTTGGGTGATTCCTAGTACAAGCTCCCAATATTAAACATATTTGCTAGTATGTCATATCGACCTGTATATTTTTCTTTGGTTTTTGCTGCTCCCGTGCCTTCACGAATCCAAATCCAACCCACTTGCGTAGAAATAGCTTTGGGGTTCACTTATTGCCCATCGATTTGTGTTGAGTGTTTTCAATCAATTCCGAGCATCGAATTTCTTTCTGCGGCGAAGCAAAATACGCGGAGAGTACCTTCGGGAACGGCGGATGAATGCGGGGAGGACGTGGGAACGTAAAAGCGTGCGAAAGCGTAGCGAACCGAAGAGAAGGAAAGCGATAGGGTTGGATGCCATACGTGTGAGGGTAGGGGTAGAATTAGGGAAGGGGGCTCGGAAATTAGGGGATATATCGACATGCGGGGGTGGGTGTTTGGGAGTATCTGCGGGGGTAATTTGCCTCCCTGCGGACCCAGGAGAAGTGGAAGAAGAGGGATTGGCCGGCCAGGAATCGCATGCGTGTTGGAGAGTCCCCAAGCATTGTGTTTTGTTGTGAGCTTGGGTGGATTTGTTTGTGCCCGGGAATCGGCGTTGGTCTGGCGGGGTGGTTCTAAGTGGTGAGTCCGGGCGGTGTACGTAAGGGGAATGCTTGCTTGATGTGTTGGGGGATATTGGTGAGGGTTGGAAGTGTGGGAAGAAGGGAAAGGGTTGTCGAGATGGGGATAGAGGTTTTCGGCGTCGGCTCTGGGTGGTAATGGGAGTAGGAAAGCCACTCTAGGGTGTGTGTGTATGCGTGGCTGAAGAGGGCAAATCCATCAAGGAATAGCACAATATTGCGACCGTCTTTTCTCTCTCCCCAATCCCAACTCTTTCTTTCACTCCGGGGTTGTTTTGCTTGGAACAATATTTAGCCGTCAATTTTCCTCGTCTCAAGGTCCAGCAGGATCTCCATTTTATCAATTTCTTTCCTCTCCGTTTCTCTAGCCCTTTCTTACCTCCATCGCGTCATTTCAACAATATCTTAGAGAGCATACTCTATGCAATGAAGTCATTCAAATCCTATGTAAATACTTTTCATACGGGAAATACTTTTACTACGAGGGAAATCTTTTTCATATTTTGCATTTTTACGGAATGTTTCAAGCGTTCCCTATCATAATGCCTTCAAACTTTGGACACTTACCATGTTCAAACAAATCTCCAGATCTCTCTCTCTCCCTCTAGGAGCATTAGTTTACTTCCCGCAAATTTTCTGACAGCAATTAGTCACGGAATTTATTCTTGAATATCAAATTTTTGAAGTAATATTCTCGCTTATCTACCACAAATGTAATCCAGGTTGGGTAAGACACAGTATGAAAGACCCAATAAAAGAAGAGACTCACACGAATTTAAATTATCGGTAGCACTACCACCATCCTCAGAGGTCAGGACGAGAGTTACTTTCATTTAAGAGTTATTTTCACTTATCTAATGTTAATTCTGCGCAAGCGTACGGCTTAGCTGGATGTGCCCGAGCTTGTCAAAAATGTCCGAACCTCTCTCTTCCGGTTTCTCTAAATCCTTCCAGCTTCCATCGTGTCATTTCTACTCTGTGTTATGGAACATTTCAACTCTGTGCTATAGAGTTAGTTTCAACTCTATGTGAGGGAAATACTCAGTTTGATCACTTTCCTTACATTTTTATGGAATATTTTGAGCTCTTTCTATTGTAATGTCCTTCCAGTTTTGGACAAGAACCATGTTCAAACATTTTCTTTCTAGCTCTTTCTCTCTATAGGGATATAAATTTACTTTCGGGAAAATTTCTGGCAGTAATAAGTGACGAAATTTATTTTTGAATGTTAAAATTTTGAATTGCAGCGCAAGTTTTATTCGTCACACGTTTACGTTGTGCATGTGTACGGTTTAGCCGGATGTGCCCGAACTTGCTAAAACTGTCCGAAGCTCTCTATTCCGGCTGACGCGATGCTCGCCTGTAAGTGATGTACTTTCTCCCTGCTCAGTCACACACTCCCCTTTCCCGTCATCCCCCGGGACCGAAAGAGAGAGAGAGAGAGAGAGGCACACATACATACCCACTCACATTCTGCTCTCAATCCCGACCCACCCCTCTTCACTCTGTCCTTTCAGACTTCCATTACTCCGGCGATGGATAATCCCTGCTAATGATCGCCCGCTCTGGCAATTTGCTCCCGGCCTCACTCTCGTATCCTAACCCACCCCCTACACCCGCTATGCTTGCCTATTCCCCGACGTCCTCCCCAAAATCCCTGATGGAAACCCTCCCCCTCAGCCACACGCATGCCTCGCAGTATTGGGTTGCAAACACTCTGCAGAGCTTTCACCCTTTCTGCAAGAGTTTGTCAGCTGGCGTCGGGGGCGGGAGGCAGTCATCTATGCCGCGGCGCACATTTCCGTGTTTTAACCCGTTGGGGATGTCGTGTGGGGGCGGGAATCGGGAGCTGAAAGGGATTTCGCGTCGCGATGACGTGCCGTGTCCCACTTGTAATGTAGGAAAGGGTCTCCGTGGCTACGATGAATCTCGAAAACATCGCCGCTTTAACCCCGGTCTGCTCATCATCAAATGTTTATTTCTCCATTTTCCCACTTTGGCGAAAGTCTTAAGTTACATTTATTTCTTGGAAATTATATTCATTATCAGCTTCAATTTAAAATATAAAATAAGATGATATTATAATTTCAGCATATTACATATTTCGTCAACCCATTCATCCCCCTTCAAGGCTTCGTAAGGTAGGACCAAAATAACATTATTTCATTAAGTGAACCAAGAAAAGTCAACGATATAGCCTGCTTAAATTACTTTCAACTATACGTATTTTATTAAACGTACATTTTATTTGTATAATACAGCAGAAAATCTTTATTCTATTTTATTTATCACAGATCACGGTTTAATAAATTTTTTCTTGAGTCTTAATCGTAGGAGTAATTTAAATAAAAACCATGGGCGAAGATATGAAACAATGAGTAATGAATTGTGTAATAGCATGGTGAGCAGAATTTGATGATTTTACGGATAACAAAAAGGGTATTCATAGCAATGCGTAATGCTATCGAGACAGCCTGCTTATTTCGAGGATAACCCAGGGGATATAAGGCCCGTGGAGTGAGTTTGCATAATTAGTTTCTGCTTTTTGTGACGCCTTTTATGTAGTGCGGGATACTGCTGGGGGAACTCTTTGCACTTCGTACGGAAACGGAGCCCTCTTTGTGCGAGACCACGCGGTAATCGGATAAAGATGGGTTGAATCCGAGATGGTGTCTCGGCTCTAACTGGATATTCTGCTCGGATCGAACGCCTGCGAAGAATACAGTGCATATGGAGGGAGTGAGTGCAATTGAGTTAATTGGCCAAGTATCCGAGGGAAAGGAAAGAAAATGGGATTGGGAATCTTCGAGGACAATGGACGCTTTGAGAAAGCAATTACGTATTCAGACCGATACGGTAGGAGATGGATCTCTCAAGCTTCCCTCTTCTCCTGGAGGATATTGGGAATCTATTTGGGATACTGCCCTCAGGGAGGTTTACTCGAGGACGCGTTAGCAGTGAGTAGAGATCTTAATGTACAGCGTACCATAGCTAGATGAAGCTGAGGAGGCGTAGATTGAACTGTAAGGTGGAATGAAAACAGAATGTTCGCACAGTGTCGCCTTTAGACCGGTCAAGTTCGGTACGTTAACTCGAAATGTTCTTTAGAAAAACCTCGAATATAATTAACTGAGTTGCCTATATGTTTTGCGCCTTTTTAAGAGTCCTTTCTAAGTAGTATGATTCCAAAATGAAATGTTTCATGTATAACTCTGAGGAAATGAGTGTCCCTCGTTTCTTTTCGGCTAAGTGGTTGCGCGATTGTTTTTTGGGCACCTAATGATAGGAATGCTGTGGCCATTACCCTGTGAAACAACATTACTTTCATGGGAGCATATGGATAAAATTGCTACCTTTGAATGACACTTTCGTCGATCTTAATTACTGCTAAAAGTCGATATTTTGAATTCATTATGGTAGATTAAATTCTTTTTCGGAACAATAACGAAACATCAACACTGATTTGCAGAAAAAACGTCCCTCTCTCCTCATCGGATCATTGAACCAACTTGATGTTAGACGGAGTTGGAAAATGGTTAATGATCTCCTCCTTTCTAATCTTACAGCTTTGGCTAAGTACTGATTCTAGTCTACGGTTTTTGAAAACGTATTCACAATATTAAAATTATCATTTGTTTTATGCTTATTGTTATTTCATAACCACTTTGAATTAAAATGGACCAATTTATTGGTGCCTCCGAGTTACTCGGAGTTATTCTCAATAGCCGCTGCCTCTCTAACGCTTGCCAGTGTACCCCATCCGAAGAACCTAATTGGCGGGAACAAGCTGTTACGATAGCTTATGCATCACAGCTGACGGAACCTCATGAAAAATGGAGCGTGAACGAGTACGCTGCATGTTTAATGCATTAGGCACATCGTGGCTTACTGACACCTTTATGTTACCCCTTACACTTTCATAAGATCATTTCGGGAAAATTTTCCTCGCTAATACGAGCTGTTCTTGTACGAGCGTTATTGCTCCATTGTACCCTGTTCCACGGTCACTGCTCTTTAAAGTTAGCTGCAGAGCAAGGGTGTTGATGTAGAAATGGCGAAGGGTAGTGGACCGCGATTATGTTATGAGGGGGGAAAGGGGTGAAGGGGTTGCTTTTGGAAGAGAGATAAAAAGATTAACAAGTTTACAATGTTTATCCGAGGGGTGATGTGACTCCGGAGTCGCCTCGGGGTGGAAAAAGGGGGATGAAAAACTGGGGGGGTGTGGGTAGGGAGGGGGGTTGACCGATTTTGGCGGAGGATGATTGAGAGGGGTGTGAGACCGGCGGGGGCTTTGATGAGGGGCGGGAGGCCACGGGCTGGGAGGAGACAATCGTATTACGGCCCTTCCCCTTCCCAAGCCTTCCGTTAATCACTCCTTTACTGCCCAATGACTTTGCCCCCCCCCCCTAAGAGGGTGGACGAGGAAATGCATTATTAAGCCACCTACCCCCAGCTTCCCCGCTTTCCCTACCGAGGGCGTTGCAGTCTCACACCCCCCCACCTCTCCGCACCCTCTTAGGGCACGTCCTAAAGGGCTTCGGTCCTTACCCCTCCGTTCCAAGCCTTATTCTGAGCGGTTCTCGGGGACCCAATGAAGTTTTAGGCTCAATTAGATCAGGCGCAAAACACCGGGGCAGTGTTTTTGAGTTTATATGGCGCGGGTGAGGGAAAGGGGTTGGTCGGGGTGAAAGCTTAAAAGGGATGAAAGGGGGGAGGAGGGGGGGTTTTTCACTCATCGGGAATGGGGAAGTTCCTAGGGATGAAGGAATTGTGGAGGGGGGAAAGAGTGTATATAGCGTCCGGGGGGCGTATGCGAAATTGGCGGAAGTTGCCTTTTTTCCTCATCACCGTGTCTTGTAAGCTGACGCCCGTTTTCGCAGCTTACTCTCCTCAAGTTTTTTCAGCGTCGCCTTTTTCCCATGCTCATATTTCTCTCTTCCTCGTGGGAATTTTAAACAATTTTCCTCTTCAGGCCCAGATCCAACCCTTCAGGAACTTTAAACGCAATTTCTCGTGCTCAGAGTATGTGGTACATAGCCCATCTCTTAGCATGCAACCTCCTTACTTATTCATGTCAATGGGAGACAATTATCCAATGTTTTCAATTACGATCGCCTTTTCCCTATGGGAGGCGAAGCGAGCTAACCCGTTTTTCACGAATGCCTTCTCATACTCTATCTTTCTCTCCAGAGATGTATATATAATTGAGATCGCAGCGGCTGTTTTATGCTTCATGGCGGTGGGGAGTCCTAAAACCTTCAACCGTCTCCGGTCTAATTATTTCCCCCGTTATTAAATAATCTCGTTGTACGGTGCGAGGGAGTTTTGGAGAATGATGCAGCGTTTAAATGTTTAACGAAGTGTCCGTTCATGCGCCGATGGAAAGCTTCAATCCAGGAGCCCCTTTCGTATTCTCCTCACCGAAATTAATTTTTCGCCGAATAGAGCGAATATTTCGGATTCGGGACAAGTTTTGCGTCTCCAGAATCGAATAATTGTCGTTTTGCTTCGTTGGAGGTGAATAAATTTGGCCCAAATAAAAAAACCCAAGCGCCAGGACGCATATTTCTCCTTTTTTTTAAATCAAAATTCTACCCAAAACCACTTACTCTAAGCTGTGATGACGTTGACGTAATGAATGTAATTGAGTTGGATCCTCAGCTCTTAAAAGCCGGAAGTTTATTGAAATCGCAATCAGCATGCTCGCACGTGAATCATATGGAGACGTGTATATCTTTCTGATTGTGGATACCAAGTTTCTTCATTGCGGAGAGGCTGGGAACTTAATGCCATTAAGCGTATTGCTTCATTCGTTTCTCCTCTCGCGTATTTTCCATTGTTTGATATCCTTCCGTAATATACAGGATGGGTGTACGTGAGTCTCTATTTCTCCGGGGAAAAATTGTGCCTCACATTCAGTCATACAAACTCAATTTGAGGGTAAATTTTTGCATGACCCGAATATCTCCCCGTTGGTTGGAACACGCGAGGTGCTCCCATTTTTTTTGCTACTATTTTTTTCCTGGAGCAATGGTTGTATTTTTTTTCACCGGAACGCAGGAGCAAACTCAATTTATCCTACCCGAGTTTCCGTCCATTTGGAGCAAAAAATATCCTTCGATCCCGCTTTCCTTCGCTTGCATTGGTCTCTTGCGCGCTGTGTTTTTTTTTGTATGCGGACTCTAGATATGCCTTCTCTTTTATTCTTCCAACTCCATATCTCCCTTATTTTCTGATTTCTTTCGCATTTCTATCGATAGAGGCCTCTGTATGTTTTACAACAGCTCTAGTTAATGACTTCATTTTGAAATCACGTGAAATTGTGCCTTTTTAAGGTAATTCACTCGAAAAAGCAACGTTATACATTGCTACCCCGATCATTAACCTGGACAAAATGAATAAAATAAAATAAAATAAAATAAAATTACTTTGTTTTATTCCTTACTTTATTTTAAATAGCACGACCCGGGTTTCAGCATCTAATGCTATCATTAGGATGGCCTGATAATAGCATTAGCAAAATAACAAAACAAAGTAATTTTAATTTTATTTTATTCTATGATGAAGAAATTAAACGATGTAACGCTTGAGACCGTGTCTTATATGGACAAAATGAGCTACTTGCCTGATATTACCAGTATTTATATTTATTTTTATCAGTACTCTTAATATCCTTTGTTAAAAGTATTTTTCCATTATTATAAATGTGGAAACCACAATCATAGCAATATTCCTGTCTGTCAATTCAAATTAGTTTTAAGATTGAAAGGAAAAACGATGTTTATGACTTAACTGATGCAGAATTTGAGTTATACTGTGAGACATTACCTTCATCACTATCAGCCCTCGGCTTTATCTAACTGAGTTTTAGAGTTATCGTTAGCTCTCAGATTTTGGTTAAATATCTCATTACCTATTTCGTGCATCCACTAATCTTGACGTTTATCAAAATGCTCCGTCATATACTTAAAATTCAATATGCAATCCATCGTTTCATTTATTATTCGCGATGGCTTTCATTCACAATCAAAGGTGATAAGAAAGATGATGAAATGTTGGGTTTAGAGTTTTAACACATGTGTCGAATGATTTGGCTAATCATTATCGCTAATAGGTACCGCTAATAACGGCCAAAAATAGGACTCGCAACACATATTTTTTGTTAATATACTCGCCGTAGGTATTACCAATCGTTTATCGATCTATGGGTGCATCTATTTTTTTTCCTCTGCCATTAAGGCTAATTATTAACGCTAATAGTTGCCGCTGATAACGACCGAGAATAGGGCTCGCACTATATTCTTTGTGAACGTACTCGCCCTCAGCATTACCAATCGTTTATCGAATCTAGGGATGCATGTATTTTTTTCCCTTTGCCATTAGGACAATCTTCTTCCACCTCCCATTGTGCGGCCTCATTTTAGTCCACGAACCGACCCCATCTAACCACCACCCTTGCTCCTCCACTCCCCATTTTGCCCATCACTTGAGCTTACCAATTTTCCCAAGAGATGGCGGGTGGGGGGAGTCCCGAGGCGCGAGGAATCGCGCCACCACAATTTCATCTCCGCAAAACTGCCCCCTGCCACACACAGTTCGAAATGTGCACCCCCCACACATCCCCCCCCCCAAATTCTAACACCACCTCTCGCGCATAACCACTCAATGTATCCCCTCAGCCTTTTACCGGATCCTTCCGGAATTGACCCTGGATCGCCTCTAGGCGGAAAGAGTACGGCTCGCATGTGTGTATGTGAAGTGGACGATGCCTACTTTGGGGGTTTGGATGGCGTATAAGAGTTTCCGGGATGCAAGCGGCGTGTGAGGGTCTTTCTCGAGTGCAACTCATCCTCTGGATTCCCTTCTGCTCCGTGCTCTTTATCGACTATTTCCATGCGTGTCACAGTGGAAGCGGGGGGAACCAACCTATCGCCTCACACCCCCATAACCAATATATCGGCCCCGCCTTTTGGGGTGGGCGTTGAGGATAAGGGCTCATACGTGTATTAGTATCGTGGAACGTGGGTAAGAGGTGGAGGGGATTGGAAACGGAAGGAAAATAAGGTGTGGGCGACGTCCGTGGCTTTCATATATTATATTACCAGTTGGCATAGCGGAGGGAGGCGTACGAAGGCCTCGCGTGGGTGTGCTGATATTCCTTCTCGTGATAACATACCCTGCTCCGTCAACTCTTCTATCCCACCCCTTGTATTCAATCCTGTGGACCTCTCCACCTTTCTCAATGTTGTGTGCCTGGAATAGAGGAGCGGAAATAGAGGCCATTGTAAGACTTAGCGGGGTCGTCCAGCGTGGTGCGATTTCTTTATTCCTCTCTCTCCCAGGAATTTTTTCGTCTGAAAGGCTCGCTGTGTTTTTATCGAGCTTTAAATATGTTTCCGATTACGCCATGAGGATTAATAATTAACTCGATGTTAGGCCAATGTTAACGACGATCAGCCAAAATTAATATTAGCTTTTCTATACCATATTTATTTTAAAATCGTGTAAATTTCACTGAGTACGCTCTAAGCCTATCCATGCCTGCTATTTATTGTATGTATTCATTGATGCCATAGCTATAGTTTTAACCTAGTTGATTTTTTATAGCATCATGCAGTGTGTTGGGGATTGTACCGCACATAGCCATTCTCGTGACAATCCTAGTCCCTGTACTACTATTATTAATTTTTCTTCTTATTAAATTTCCCACTTTGAGTAGATAAGAAGTTTTACTGTCCTTAAAATAATTGTGGGTTGCCTTAAACTCGTAAGTGGCGGCAATTTTTTCATTAAAAATCAAACTTGGATTAATTCATAGACAATGCTAATATCTTCGTCCTTTTCTTGCTTCTTTCTTACGTAGCTTCAAGTTATGTCCAATTACTTCTTCCTCTTCGGTCAGTTGTTCATGGCACTCATTACAGAGTTTTATAACTCACGAATATATGATTTCCATGCCGAATCCAGTGATTTAATCCTAATCCTAAAGTCAGTGTCGGCTCCGAAATATTTTCTCCTCACAAATTGGATTCATCCAGCTATTTTCCTTTCGCCACCGTAATTAATCCTGCTCACGGTATCCGTCGAACGCGGCCCTCCCGAAATTAGTTCGCTAAAAACGGAAATTTATCGTAAGAAATTGAGTGCTGCCGTCTGCTGTTCCCCGAGGTCCGAGAGGGTATTTCATCGCCTCGTCCCGGAGCACATCTGTCTAATTGCGGAGTTGGAAGCATTCTGGACGCTCCGGCGCGGCGCTAATTTCTCAAACCTCCTAATAACGGTCCACCCGAGGGCGAGACGGGAACATAAGTCATCAAGCACTTCACTTGTCAAGGCCGAAATATCCTCTCCGCACTTATTGGACACGATTCGCCATTGCTCTGCTGATTGCCTGCCGGGGTTATCCCAATCTCTCCTAGACGCGACACACAACACTTCCCCTTAAACACGTCCACTGGAACACGGAACACGTACACATATGCACATTTCACCGTCCGCCAACCCTCCACTCGATGCATGCCCAGACACTGCCTCTTGTATTGTTATCCTAACACATCACGAAACTTGCGGTCCTCAATCTCTCCACCATCCCGGCATCCTCCTCCTCCTGAAGTCTTCCTCTGGACCACCCTCCCGTAATAACCCATCCTCCATCCCCCAATAGCTTTTCCAAAACCCCCCAACTCTCCTTCCTGTTTGGATGTTTTGATGCAGCTGTTACATTGCAAGCACACGTACCACGAATCTCCCTCGCCCCCATTTTCCCGCCTTTTAGCGCGGGAGTTCATAAAGAGGGCGGGAGGGGTGGCGCTGTAGGCCATGTGTCATGGTGCTGGGGTCAGACTCATCGAGTGAGGGCGGAGGCAATCAAAACCTTCTGTTTCACACCCTCAAAATGCCTCCCTTCACCTCCCTCCACTCCCACCAATCCTAGAACCCTGCAACAACCCAACGGAGGCTGCCCTATCATATCCACCGGTGTGTGCGCCCTGAGCGCCTTCAACTGTTTTTTTTTCTTCCTTCCCTCACTCTCCGCTACCTCCTCCCCCATCGCGCGCGAAAAGGAATTGCCCAATAGGTCTCTCTTTTTCCCTGCCCTCAGCGTCTCAATCTCTCCTCTTGCCCGTTCCCGGGTTTTCGGATATCGTCAGCTTATAAAGACTTTCCGTGTGCGTAATGTGTTTTCGGCCAAATGGGATAACTTCTCTTTCCCAAACCTCTCCTCCCCCCTTCCACTCGGCCATACGTTCAGGTCGTTCAAATGTTCCCAAATTAAGTCGAGCTCGGACTAGTGGCTGCAGCGCCAGTTGGAATAAAACTGGGGAATTCTTGGGGAGGGTCATTCTTTGCAGTGGTCTCGTTTCGTTTTCTCTTCTGTTTCCGTGCTATTGGATTTGTACTCCAGTCGCCGAGACAACAAGGCTCTCGCTGAGCTGCATGTGTATTACTTGCTCTACGTGAGGGTGGTCGAGGAGTGGGAGCTAGAACCGAAGCTAAACAGGTGAAAAGAACTAGGAATCTTGAAGGGCGACGTTATTTTGCATTGATCTGAGTAAAAACAAAATTCAGTTGAAGAATTCATCAATAATTTGCAATCGTTATTGAATGATTCGATACTAAATTTCGGCTTGCATTTAAAATAACAATTAGCATTATGTTATTCATGTGTTTGCCTAACTACAAGTGCATCATAAATAGCATAGGTACAGGGTATGTTTACCATATAAATATAATTATTGAGGGAAATGAAAATGTAATACCTCTTTTATATTACCACATTTCAAATTTCATGTGTGAGAACCCAAAAGCTATGCAAAGGAACTCGGTAATGAAACTGAGTTAATGATGGAAATAACGTATAGT
Source organism: Ischnura elegans (assembly GCF_921293095.1). NCBI lineage: Eukaryota > Metazoa > Arthropoda > Insecta > Odonata > Coenagrionidae > Ischnura > Ischnura elegans. The sequence goes on along the minus strand of NC_060256.1, from coordinate 81,310,203 downwards.
TAGTTGTAGCTTTATCGCAATTAGTATATAGCACCGCAAAAGAAATTCCAAAACGGTCTAAATATCTTTTCACATAGAATGTGCGAAAGAAGTATCTTTGTAAGCTTGCAAAGTAATATTATAGCCCGTGGGCTATTTCAGTCTAATTCTGATAGGAATCAAATATTTTCACGCATTACAATCTACCGCATTTCAGTCACCGTGAATTAAATAAATGATTCTTATGGTTCCTATCCCATTTGCAAGTTCCCTCAGGAATGTTTTGCGATATTCCCCCGGAGCTGCCTAATATCTGCGGATTTTACCCGCTTCCTCGATCTCGCCGTCATTGCTGCGTTTTCCGCCCTTTTCGGCAGCACTGTCGCCGAAAACATTCCCCACCCCTGTTGTGCCATTCTTGAAATCCTCCAGGATATCAGGAGAGCTCCAGCATGGCCTTATCGCGGGGCCCGTACTAAGTCTCACCCTTCCTGGGGCATCCTTCATAACTTCAACAGAGGGCAACGCACGCCTTCTGGCTGCTTTCTAATCCTTCTGACACCACCCTCCCTGAACAGTGAAAACACCCCTTTTCCGTGCCCCTCTCTCCCTGGCCGACAACGACAAACAGGGGTGCCCTTCCCCACCCGATATTCCCCGCACACGTACACTACGAACTATTCGCGCAGAGATGAAAACCTCCGCAGATTGCAAGCGCCGGAAACACAACTGATGTCACCGTGTCCTGGGCCCCTCTTCCAATACCCTGTACCCTGTCTCGCACCCCTTCAACCAGCCTCTTTCTTCCCGATCCCTACAATACTGCTCCCTACTCTTTCACGGGGAAGTCTCTACCCTATACTCACCCTCCCTCCCTATCGTTTCGCTTTTCCGTCAACCCTTTCGGCATTCCTAAACCATTGTACTCGGGCCCCGTTGTACCATTACGTGTTCGGCCTCTTCTCTCGCGTCTGCCGTGTTTTGTTTTTCATCATTTCGATCCGTGCGAGCGGGGTCTCGTATCTCACTGCACTTGTTGTCGGAGTCAGTCGGGTTTGTTGTTTTGTCATTGCCTTCCGCCAACTGAGCGACCCGTCCCAGTGGTGGGAGGCTTATGTTGGTGACCGGGCATCGAGGGTTGGTCGGACATGCTTTCAGCAACCTTGAAGTGGTGATAACAACTGCAGCTCTCTGATCCAACCCCCCCCCCCTCTCCTACTACTTCCCCCCCAGCTCCCCGTCCAACTCATTGCAGTGGCTCGTGGCATAATGATGCATTGACGTCGCGTCCAAGAGAGCTGCAGAGGATTTAATTATTCATCGCGGGGATGCGCTGGGGAGGTGGATTCTTCCCAGTTGAGTGACGGGGAGCGTGCACGTGTTGGCTCTGATCTATTTCGAATGCCTTCCTCAGTTCCGTAGACTTTTTAAAACAATTTCGCTTGGTGCAATTCTTTTGCAAACTTCAACTAGTTATTTTCATCTTTGTTACTCTTTTTTCACATGAATTACTTAATGCTTTGCAGAACTTTCTTAATTAAAATCTTCGAAATCAGTTAATTGAAGGGATAAAAACGCGATGAGTCACTTAATTTCTGAAAGATTGGCTGATAGCATAATGATAGCATCTGAAAACCTACACAGTGTTGATATTGCTGAAAAGTGACGATTTAACATATTTCACTCATTTTTCATTCGCCTAAATAGTGCAATAGTAACCCTATGTGCGTATTAACGCGACTGAGTGTGAATTAATCTATTAATATACTGTTAGCTATGAAAAAAAAATCTTGAAAATCATGTGATACGATGCTAAATCCTTATGATTACCTTTCAGGCTACTATCCATTATGTCTTTTATATTTGCCAATCAAAAGACGAAACTTGATGATTTTGCGTACCTACATGGCCGCCAACAAGGAGATAGGAGTTCGAAAGAGTTTTTTTATAGAAAGTTTCGTTCTTGGGTTTTATAAGTTTGCTTCCCTGTTTATCTGATTGATAAGTCGTGTTGGTTCTCGTGGGTAGATTGCTTGGGTTGTTTTGACGTGCCACGCTTAGCAAGTGGGTGTAATTTCCGAGTTCTTTTCCCCAACCCTATCTCGTGATTACGCATCGGCGGCGTGATCTCCGCACATCCCATTTCCTACACTCCCCCCTCATGGTGCGGCCCACTGGCGCGAGAAAGCGGCCCGCCCGCCCGCTTACCCTCACATCGGCGGTGACAATTTTTTTCAAGGTTCATAATTTCCACCCTAATCAAAAAAATGAAAACATTCCCAACGCGCGCCCCATCATATCGGCTCTAACCCTCACTGTCTAACCCCTCACCCCCCCCCCCCCCCGAAACTTTTACAGTTCACGTCAAACCGCGTATCCCCTCACCCCTCCCCCGTCTTTTCTCAGTTCCCAAGCTTATCTCTTTCCCAGCCCCGACCTCCTCCTCCTCCTCCTCTTTCTCTTCTTTTGATATTTGCTTCACTGGAGCGTGGCTTTCGATTAATGCTCCCCGAAGCAAATTGTGCGGAAAAACTTTTCATCCTCGTACCCACCCTTTTCCTCATCCCACTCTCCATCCCCCTCTCTCCCCGCATCCAGCCCCATCCCCCTCCCCCCTCGTGAGGCCATCTCCCAGCCCAGAGTCACGGACCAATCACGTTCCCCCACTTGCTCCGCATAGCATAGCTTGGGTGAGTGAGGGTAGTTTTTTTTCGAGTCTTTTATGCCTGAATTGAAGTGGATTGCGTAAGATAGCTAAACAATCTACCGGTTACCGTTTTCTACGGGGACATAATGTGAAGTTATAATCCTAAAATGTCTATTTCAATCGTAGTGAAATATGTGGATTTTTTAGCTGTGAAAATTTTAATTTAAAGTTGAATTGCTTAGTTAGGGCATCCAAGACCGACAGACTGTGGGGCGAAGCTTTTCATAGGTGCAGAAACGGCTATCGATTTCTTCCCTGTTTGAAGCTACCATATTGCTTGTTCTATGAGATCTATTTATGATTATTTCTGGTTGAATCCAGCGGAAATTGTTCAAAACTTTCTTTGTTCAACAATCCGAAACTTTAACAATCCCATTATTACTAAACTGTTCCAATCGCTCAGTTTATTATGTCAAGTTACCCTGTTATTTTATCACGTGTCTAGTGCCCGCTCGATCTTACACGAGGCCGATTAAATGTGTGGTATCAACAAAAAATATTGCAAAATTGTTCCTTGCAATTGATTTCCTGCTTTTATGCTCTTATACATTGCATTTTATTCTATTTCACGTACCCGAAAATACTGCCAGTAAGTAATTTGATCAGCGACTGACGTTTTGTGACCCCCAACATATTTTAGAATTACCAAGCTCCTCTATAGATCACATCCTGTCATTTTAGGAATGAATATTAGGCAAATATGCCCGCCGTCATTCGAAGGTCTGAATTGTTGTGGTCTGTCTTCGTTAATTTTCCCCATGGGTATAATCCCTGCCCCGTCCACAGCCTAGCGTATCCACCACCCTTCCAGTACACCTAACCCCTCTGCCATACGCCTATTGTACCGCCTCCACGACCCCTCAGACTCCGTCTAAAACGTCACATCCGATCGCCGGGCGTCGGCTGCTAATACATTCGGACACCCGATGTGATTGGGTTTTCACCCCCTTCCACTATCTCCCTCACGGATAATGCCTCCCCCACCCCTTTTCTTGGCGTCCGCGGTCTTCCAATAGGACGCCGCCGACTCTCGCTCATCTCTCCTTTGTGCTTTGCCGTTCCCCGCTCTCATCCTCCGATATCATCCACGGGTGTGTCGCCTCATCGCTCTTTCCGCATGGGTCCCTCGGAAGAAAATTTCCCAGTCTCCCTTGATAGCCGTGATTCATTCCGGAACCCTTTCTCAAGCGTCATGCATATTTTTATAGAAATTATCGTGTATTGTAAAGCAATGGTGGTAATTTAAATTAGAGGGAAACATTCAATGGTGTCCGGCTCAACTTTGTGGAAATTAATACACGAAAATGAAGAGGAGACTTCGTTGCTTTCCACAGATTTATTTCGTCCTTACGACATTTTTCGACCATAGAGGTCATTATCAAGTACAAGTGAAAAGTTTGTTTGCTGTATTACTTGTACTTGATAAAGACCTCTATGGTCGAAACATGTCGTACGGACGAAATAAATCTGTGTAAAGCAACGAAGTCACCTTTTTATTTTAGAGGGAAACATATTAATTGCCTTACGAAATCATCTGAGCTGAGTGCTTAAGAAAATATTACTTGATTTTTGTTACCGATGGAGTCATTTTGACTCCTCGCGATTTTTATTTCACTGTCCTGACTAATATTTTCCAAATTTCGGTCCGCAAACTTTCCATGAAGCCTGGGTAACATTTTTGATCGTTCAACCATGATAATTATATATTGTGAAAAGTTTATGTTTGCTGTATTATTCAATTCCTTTGTGATAGTCCCATGAAAACAGGTTCACATGTAATGAAAAAGAATTTCAAAGCCGTACCTACTGTTGAATCTCCCATGTTAAAAAATAATGTATTAACAAAAAAACTTATGAAATATTGCAGTAATAAAAATGATAAACTAAAACAATGTATCAATAAAAATTGAGATAAACTACAAAAATAAACAACTATAAGGTAGGAGTCAAAATGACTCCATTCGGTGGTTCTAAAAGGGGTGTTAAGTCCGGTATTCCTAGTGTTAAAGAGAACCGAAAGATTAGTTACGGGAATATTATAATTCTTCCAGTTAGATCTAAGGTTTCCGCGGTGTTTCTCCACATGAGTCTCGGCTTTCGGGCGTTCCGCCGCGTTGAGTTGTCCATAGGTCCCGACAGTTTCTCCATCCATCCTGCTGGCGTCTTCAGGTCACTTCTGGCTGGAGAAACTCACACATATTTGATATATATATTTTATTTATATCAAATATGTGTGAACTCAAATTTAAAAAGATGTGCACGAATCCCTTTGCTGACAATATGTATGCAAACTATTTTCCACGCTTAGTATTTTCATCGTGCAAATCAATTTCTTGTTCAATTGTTGTAGATTCTCATGAGTGGAAGGAAAAATAATGTGCAAGTTATGTCCATTACTTGAAATGACTTATCAATATCAATTATTAAACCCATCTCAGTTTTTCCCTGATGACTTTTATGTGCATTATGATCATCAAGTGCTTGAGGAAACTTGGCTTGCATAGAGCATCTTGTGCGTTGTAGCAATACTCGCGAAAGGAAGCTATCCGGTGTTCACTCCAAGAATGGGCTCTTCTTAGTCATTTTCCTCTGATCGTTACGAAGTTCGCGGACCGAAATCCCTTTTGTGCTGTTTTGTATCGCGATTGCTCGTGGAAGAAGACGTTACGGAAAAATCGGAACATGTTTCCGTGAGGTATTGCTCGTAACTTACAGATAAAGGCCTGAGGCATTCCTTCGTCGCTCGCTTTGCCGACCGGAGATATCTCATTTTTATTCCCTTCAGACTTTAGCCGACGACTCCGTTGTCGAAGCGTTTGCGCCGCCGAGTCGGCTAAGGATTAATGTCTCCTCCGTCATTCCCTCATAAAGCATATCAAAAGGTTTTTCCAGTCGTGACCACCTTCACCCCATAGGATTTCACGACCTTTCCTTCCTTTGCCTCCCAAATGCGTTTTTCCTCGGTCTCCTCCCGAGATTTTCTCCTCTTCTTCGTCCGTCTGGAGACAGGCGAGTCTAATTTCGATCTGTTAGCCTTTTGCGTCGATAAAATAGGAAAATTAATGGAGTGCGTTGAAAGCCAGAGTTGATCGTCTTATGCGACTGACCTTTTAAAAAAAAGTTTTTATTCGTGCATTGCCTGTGTTACATATACTGCTTCTATCTCGTCGAACAATATTCTCACAAATACACGACACGTTTCGGCTCACAGAGCCATTATCTACTTCAAGAAATTGTAGAATTTCATTTTAGCTAGTACTACGAAAAAAAATTCATCCTCTAAGAATTGTTGTGAGATGTGATTCATTCCATATCAACGCGCTACTATTTAGGATTTCGTCTCTATCCGTATTGATTGCACTTATTCTGTAATCTATTGATGATAATAAAAGAAGCTAGGGTGCGGGTACTAGACCATTTTGCTATTCGGAGATGACATTCCGCACGCTGCATATCGGTCCCTAACCTCTCCCCTGCTTTTGACCGGAGTACCCCTATCGCCCTTCTTCCTATCCTGTCCGCGCCATTTACTCCCATCCCCTTCGCCAGACGCCTTGACGTGGAGTGATGACCATGTATATACCATCTCCAGATGCAGAGCGCCAGGGCCGACCATCAGGAGATGACGCAGGCTGAGAAAGGCGACCACCGCTCACAGCAAGTCTGGAACGAACCTTCGATATGCGTGCATTTTTTCCCCTCATGATTTTTTCCCGCCGGACCCCGTTGCTTAGTCACGCTTTCGGCTTATCCTTCTCCCCCACGTCTCGCACGGCCTTGCGTCTTCATAATGTTTTTCGTGGCGAAGCGATTTTTTATCATCTCATTTAGTCGCTTTCTCGGAAAGATCGAAACAAGAGTGTTTTTTTTGTCGATGATGAAGAGAGAAAGGTCTATCCACGAGCCCATTTTCTTTCCTCCTTAGCCTTCCGACGTCAATAAGCCCTAAGATGTCGTCCTTCAGACGTCAAAGCGGATTCGTGGGAATACTTTTAACACGCCTCGCCACCGGACCAAATCGATGAGCGGGTGGGATAAAACGGTCGCCTGTGGTGATCAACTAGGTGCACGGTGCTCATTGAATCCCACGAAAGGGTGGAAGGAAAAAAATCCTTTTTGAGGGTTGAGCAAGTCTTGGGAGAGAGCTTTTTCGGCTCGCTTGTTTGCTAGTTGTCGCGTGCGGAAGCCATTTTGCTAAGAATACATGTGTGCCACTGGTTAAAAATACTTTTGGAAGAAGGTACTTGTTGACTCACTGTATGCGAGATAGCTGTAATGAATATTGAAATTATTTTAGCAATAGGAATCTTTTATAGATATCTACCTAAGCTTGTTCGTAAATCACTTGTTTGCTGAGTTGTTGCTCAAAAGTAAAGGAGTGAATTGATGTAGCTAATGATTGTTAAGAAATTCAGCTACTATTGATTCGGTATTTATTTAATAAAAATGAATGGTATAAAATATGGTGGTATAATTTTAATCTAAATAAATACGTCTAAGGGACGAATAAAAAAACTGGAAAATAGAAAATATAGTACTGCTACCATATCTTCACAATTTTTGCGCAAACAGACACTGGAAGTACAGGCAATAATGCTGTCGCATAACCAAATTTCAACACGTATGCAGGAGCTCAGGATTGAGATTCCATCTTCCTTTTATTAGTGGGAATGGGTCTTCATTTGGTCCTCGGGGCGGCCACGATGGCCCTCCTAAGGCGTTGATTAAACCCTTCGGCGACGGAGATTGGCCGCGTCTCCCGCGGGTCCATCCCAGCCTCATCTCCTCAACCGCAACCGTGACCGGAGCTCCCCAGGACATAGATATCTCCTCCGCCAAACTCCGGACCTGGGACCACCTCCCACCCCCTTTCACTTCCTCCCACTTATCTCGCATCCCCCTGAGAATATAGGCCACCCCCACATCACGCCACGCCTGACACTTCGGTATCGACCGGAAAACATTTCCACATCTCCGGTATTGCTCGCCCGCCTCCCGTCTTCCCTCCTCGGGGGCAGGGAGAGAGACGTCTGGGGGCGGTGTGGAGGAGGCGGACGTCCATCTCTTCCACTTCTTCCTTTTTCCTCCCCCTTGGTTACTCCTCGGCTGCTGCAGCCCCCGTGGTCTCTCCCAACCCTCAGTGCGCTCGAGTGTGTCAATGAAACGACCACCGGAACCTCTTCTTTCCCCCTAAAAATCTCCTCTTATTTTATTCCCGTGGTCTCCTCTCCCCTCCCCATGGGCCGCCCCCATCTCCATTCTGTCTCCTCCGCACACTCGCCGGCGATGTCTTATTCCACTTCGCTGGAGACTCTCCTTTTCTTACGAAGCGTCAAGAAGGAGGATTCCCTGATGCAATACCCCTGCAGGAGTAGTGTCCATTATTCCCCGTTTCCTTTGGCCCTCATATTATCCAGAATCATACACATCGTGTTGTAATCGTAATTTTGTTTGAGCGTTTGCTTTTCATAGGTAAACGGATGGTGTCCTAACACCCCCTGCCACACGCCTTTTTAGGTGGCTTGTGGGGTAGTATTTAGATGTAGGTATATGTAGATTTATTCCTAAACTTGGATATGTTTATACACTCTCCGACTGTCACGTTCCACTTTTCTGGAAACTCCTTTTCTTACAAAGCGTCAAGGAGGAGGATTCCCTGGTGTGATACCCCTACAGGAGTAGTGTCCTTTATTCCCAGTTTCTTTTTAACTCTGATATTATACAGATGTACCAATATAAATAGTATTGATATCCTTGGAATGCGAGGCATTTCATTTCTTACGATCCCTTAGCGGTTTCCTAATTCGCCTTATAAAGAATGAGATATAGTGGTAATTACGCACAATGTTGTTGATCGCGAACTGGCATCTGCGCATGGGATTCATCATCATCTGGAAGAAGTGCGCAATAAATATACTTTCTTCTGATGGTGCCAAGGCGTTGAAATGCGTAAGTTGATTTATTATTTTAGGGCTAATTTTATCGGGCAACAAGTGATCCGAATAATCTTCAATAATCAGGACTGTCATTGATCTGGAATCGCATCTGACGAAAAACACCTGCAATATACAATCATTTTTCACTAAACGGCTATTTAATATCTTCACATAATGAAAGGGCCAAGAGCATTACGAATAATTTAACTTACCTCCTATCATTATTCAACTGTTTTACTAAAGTAAATTACGTCCTTTACAATTTTTAGCAAATTTTCTTTATTTTTAAAGTATCAACTGGTCCTTTTTTGGTTGAGTTAAAAGAACTCGGACCGAAGTATACTGATGCCCGGTAACAATTGGTCCGAATTATCGACGCCCTCCTGCATTGAGCAATGAGAACTATCGCTACTCTCTTACACCTCTCCATCACATTTTCCGCCCTTCCCTCCAGTTGTCCATACTCGACCACTTTGGCTCCCAGGGCCTCCCTCCTTCGTCTTCTCCTCGGCTGGGCTTGTTCCGTCTCGCCACCTCGCGCGCCGATTCTGCGATCATCTGAATTTCATATCTGCCGCTTGGACGAATCCCACAGCCTACCCCTCCTCCTATCCTTCATCCATTCCTTGCACACTTGACCACGTGGGAAGTTACGACGAAGCAACTATCCCATCGGATACGTGTCTTGAGCCCAGGCCGGAATTCATCCCTCCGTTGAAGATGAGAACTTAAATTTGTTCAAGAAGTTCAAGTTTCAATTCTTACCTTTACCTCCGCTTTTATTTCGTTTACATTGAAATTGCTCGATTCACTGGATTTAAATGTCATCCACTTGCTTACGGTCAAATGATCGTAAAATAAATGGATATCAGGCTTTCGTTTTCTCAGGGTATCTCAGTTGTTTTGGAAATATGCATGAGCCTACTCCATTCCCGAATCCATATCATGTCAAGTAACTGAATGGGGTCAGTCACTGAAAGCGATGTTTATCTATTAATTCAAACCTAATATACGGAATAGTTTTTCTGATATTAAATCCAAAATATGGTAAAGGGTGACTTTTTGTCATGAAACATGAATAGGCTAGCGAGTATATTTAATTCATCGTGCACATTTATGCGTGATGAATGTGAAGCATTGCTTAATGCAGGGTTGATTTTTAAATGTTATGCAGTTGAAATCGTCAACACTATTTAAAATAACGTGATGAAATATATTTTAAAAATTCTTTTTGGCCTGTAGAGTATGGCCATGGTGAAGAAAGGACTTTCTCATAGTGTATGCGTTTTATGCAGCCACGACTCCCCCGTAAAATAAAATGATACCATGATCCTATTGATCGTATGGATTTATTCAGCAGGTAGAGTGTTTTTTCTCTCATAAAGTCTGGACTACCTAAAAATATGGACGAAATATGGGAGCGTAATATGGTTTTCAATGACAAGGAAGAGCAGTATTTCACGCGCATTACTTGCCTTGCAATATCGATATGCAATTCAGCGCTTCACCCTGGTAACTCCTCATTTCGCCATAAAAACGCATTAACCCCATTGACATCATCCCTATCACCTATTTCTCCTCTTACTTTGCAATTTACTAGGCTGAAATACTCACAAATCCACCCCTATCTTTGTGTCCTGTGAATATATTTTTCTTTTCATTCATCGCATGTCGGATCACGTTCTACCTTCATTAATAAGAAAATTTATAACCCCACCAGTTCTCTCTGGCGGCTACTTGAGGCACCTAGTCACCTTTTTTTTCATGCACTTCAATGAATTGGGCAATGTTTCACCCCACAGACGTCCATCTATTGAAGGTTTAGTCGCACATACGTACCAAAGAAAGTTTTGGTGGTGAGAGAGAAGTGCCAGGTTAGGCTTTTTAACTAACTTTGGACGCGCTATCTGTAGTCGATCTTATTTAGTTTGGGTGATTGATAAGTAAAGATCTTCATCAGAGTGACCGTATCCACTTATCCGGCAATTGATTAGACGTAATAACAACAAGCAAGTTAGAAATGAGGGAGTTGATTTAAGGCGATAAAATCTCGTGATATTAGTAACAATAGCGCAACAGCCAGTTTTGTACCTTTTATGTAATAAGCCTCATTCTAATAATCTGGTAGTTATTTTCTATAAGCGAAACTTCTCATGCAAAATCACTGGGCTTGATAAAAATCAAAAAAGTATTTACTGTTGAAGTGGAATTTATGTGCATGTGGAAATTATTTCCCTAGATATTTTATAATTGCTGTCTCAAATAATAAATTTATTTTTCGATAGTGTATAAAATGGGCTCATCAGTCCAAAGAAAATTATCCACGTTTCGGTAGCTAACCACTATATTCATCCAAATTACTCTTCAAATTGAATCGTGCTTATGATTGAGACCGAGTTGGAATTTTTAAGAATGTAGCTCATGCGTAGTATTTTCCGGTCTAGTAGTGGAGCGAACGCAGTGGGAGTATCTGGATTCGCTCCGTGTGACAATGTGATTGGACCGCGTCCATGCGCAGCGTCCAGCGAGGTCTTTCGCTGGGTCCCTTCCCTTCTTCCTTCCGACCAAATCCCCTTCATCTTTTTTACGATTCAAATACAGGATTACGCGGACTCGTAGCGCATGGCTATGTCTCGTTTTTGGCCATCAATGGATTCCAAAGGCTTTGTCCCCGCTATGATTAACTCCCTCGCTGTGACAGTGCACTTTCATGGGACGAAATATATTGCCGCATAGAGTGCTTCTCAGGAGAGGAGAAAAAAATTGCCTTGATGTGATTTCTGTGTTTCTTCCTTATTCAGCCGTAGACAATGGAGCCGCGGAATGGGAAGTACATTTTATGGGTTCTTGTGTTATACTATAGAGTCCGCAGTCTTTTATCGCCAGCCTTCAACTTACGAAGTCATAAATATATCGGTGTATAAAACAAAACCTTATTAATATTAGGTGAAGTTGCATTCATAAATAATGATAACATTTTCGACCATTTTCATGCTAATATGCATTGGAGATTAATTTTCATCAATTTCAATATATATCACTCCTTCACTTTCTTGCGGTTCACTAATTCATTGCAAAAAATATTTGTGTGATCCATTTCTTAGTAACTTCCTCAGGCATTTGCATGATATTAACAATTGACGGGAATGAGAAGCTAAGGGGTACATGTGATTTTTTTCTCAAAAGAGTTAGATAAAGTTAATTGTTGGAAGAAATGCACAAAAACTTGGTTACCAAGGGACACAAGTGAGTGTCTGTTCTGTGCTGACATCGAGTGAAAATTAAAATGTACTACGAAGCATCTAATTGATCTCGTTTTTTTTCTGTAGCTAATTCCTGAACCTAACTCTGTGTAAAAAAAGAAATAACATACCTCTTGGCTTCTCACCCACTCAATTATGTTAAGACGAAAATTCCAAATTCATCGTTTCCTTTATTTTTCATAGTAATTTAAAATACTCGAAATCTCACGAGAGAAAAAGTTAGTTCTGCTTAGGTGACGGTTCCCCCTTCTGCCTTTGGAGGGACTAGAAGTAGGGATAAGCTCCAATCGCTTATCTCTTTAAGAACCTGAATATTTGACCCGCGGTCAACTCGTATGCCTTCTCAACGCCATCAAGTCTTGCTCCCCGCGAGGGAATGGATTGTTTATCGCTTCGAGGCGGGCAAGGAAAGCGATTTAGTCAAACCCGTCCTTACTCCCGTCTTAACTCGTGCTCGACACTTGGCCTAAACGTTCCAATCCTCCACTCCCTGTTTGTTTATCTCACGTCGCACAGGAGATTAATGCAACCCCGTTTGACTCACCCCCTTCCCAAAGGAGGACGCTTCCTTCCTCTCCACCCCCTCCCTTATAAACATCATCCCCTTCCTAACGGGAGACGCGGCACGCTGTGATAGTTCCGCCGGTGGCCGTCAGGTACCGCCACGCGGCGGCCGCTCACGCCGGCGTTTGGGAGGCGGTCTGTGGAAACTGGTCCGCGTCCTTTCTTGTTGGGAGGGGGGAAGAGTAGGGGAAGTTGGAAGGGGATGTGTGAGTTTATAAGGGGGAAGGGAGTGGGGGGAATCTTGGTGGTAGGGGAAAGTGGGCGGGGCTTATAGGCGGATCAGCCACGCCCTCCGCGGAGGCGGGAGTTTCGGGAACTAAGAAAGTCGTACGTAGTGGGGATGGGAAAAGGAATGGTAGGAAGACGCTACGTTATGTCTTCTTCGTTTCGCGAAAGCTCGTAAAGGAATCGAACGCCTTTATTTCCGATATCGCCGCTTCGGTTATGGCTTCGTAAGGCTGTCTCCCTCTCCTCGGGATCGGTGCTAACGAGTTTAAAATTCTCTCCCCGAAAGCGGAGGGTTGTGATGGCCGTTTGAAATGAGCCGTAAAACATCGAAATTGCCTCCACGTCCGCACTCACTAAAACATACACGGCCTTTGACACTTCATGAGTCATTTCTGTTCTGATTCCGGCGCGTTGTTTCTTTCACCACTAGCGCCCCAAGAGATAAATCAAAAGAAGATGTTTCGCACGTGAATCGACTCCAGTTCCATGACTGTGGTGTTGGTAACCATTCAGTGTTTGCGATTCGTTGGGGTATTTTTCCTGCCTTGTTGGACCTGCTTCATTCATATGTCTTCCCTTTATTTTACCTACCGAAGTGACCTATTATTTTATTAATTTCGTAGGGATAACAATTTAGTAATCTCGAATTGTAAATGGCTAGTTTGTGAAAATAATAAAATGCTTCTTAAGAAATGAGATACTCTGCTGTCTACTTTATCATGAATTGGCGATGCACTTCATACCTAAAAAAACACACAAAGAAGTCGTTGGTAATATATTTTCTCTCAAACTTAACGCAAAAATATCAACGTTTTTTTCTGTTTTCTCATACGAACGTTTCTTCAAATACTTATTGATATACCAGTTTAACTTCAAAATGCACGAATAATGAGAGCATTTTCTGAGGAGAGGAAGAGCGCTGAATTTGTTTTGTGATCGTCTGAATCTGATGGATGGATTGAAATCACGAAAACTCCTTGTAAAATTTCACACTAATATTATGTTTAACGGACTTCATGTTCAGCAAATTTGCGCCATCATCACAGCTAAAATTAATTTATTTCGGAAAATAAAAAGAAATTAATTCAGGTTGGAAGTTTACATGTTGGCTTTTATTACGAATGCCAAGTATTTTGACAATTTATCAGCATATGTACTTAATATTTGTGTTTTAATGGATGATATATAACCGCAGAGGCAGAATGTAGCAACTAATGAATGGTCCTTGGTGGGTACAAATATTTAGGGTGCCTTTTAACCTGGTTTTATTGTTCATTTTTGATGTAGTACAATTCCGTATACGTCTCAGAGGAGTCATATAATATCCACCGGGTTTAGCAATGTGAAACGCGGGCGGAGGAAGTGAAGATTGCCGCACGGGCCCTGGCCTCCTATTCAAGCCGACATTCGCGGCGCGGCTAATGGTCTCTCGGCTACGCTAACGAGTTGAGCGGAGAATGCAAGGAAGGAGGGAGGAAAAGAGGGAAAGAATTGGAGATTTGAGGAACGAAGACCCCCCTCTCACCCGTTTTACGAAGCCATTAAAAAAAATAATCACGGAAAGAGATACGAATGCGTTATTTTTCCTTCCCCCCCCCCTCCCACCTTCTTCCCCCATCAGTAACGTGGATTTTTTTCTAATTTCCTCTCCCCCCATCTCCAAAACTTCTCTTTTCACACGGCCCTGACTCCGTAATACCTCTCTTTCCCTCCCAGCAAGACCTATCTTTCGTAGCCACCCCTTGTGCCAAGTCACATCCATCGCCCCCACCATCAGAGTCAGACACCAGACTTGAATATTTAGAGATGCTCGAAATTATCGATTTTGCAATTAATGCTCCCGACCGTTGATAACTGTGTAGCAGTTTTTTTTTCTCGGAGTATTCGAGGCGTTATGGGATGGATTGGGTTTTGTCGTGCTTGCAGAGAAAAAAACTAGGGTGGGTACAGTGTGAAGAACGTAGGTTTGGGGAGTTGGAAGAAAAAATACTTCTAACAGAGTGCTGGGAATAGGTTGGTGTGATTTGGTTGGGACTAGGATTTAAAAAAAAGGCAGAGTGTTTGTGGATAGCATCAGAAAAATCGGGAAGGCTAAGGGTACTGCGTGATCGCCAGGGTTAAAAATAATTGAGGAAGCCTGTGGTGGTTTTTTAAGTCTAGTTTAGTTTAAACGGGACTGTCTATCTCTGTGGAAATCGTCTCAGCATATTTTCAATATCACTTGGATTTTATACTGGGAGCGTTTTTTGATTCTTAAGGAAACATAAGTTTGTTCTCTTTTCGCGAGTAATTACTCTTTTTTCATATTGATATTGATGAAATCTGTGGGATGAGGAGTATCTAATTACACTTATTATATTATTGACTCTTTGATTGGGTAGTTTCTGGTCCAAAAAAGAACTATATGACCAAATAGCATTTAGTATTTGTACATTATGCTCACCACGAAATATTATTTAACTTCACTGAGATTCAGGGCAGTTTACTTGGAGAATATAAGAGAGGACCACATAGATTCTTGCAATACATCACGTGAGGACGCCATCTGGATAGCTGGCGAAGCTCTTGTAAATCTTTTTCAATATACGCGGACGAAGCCGGAAAATGTTGACTTGCGAGAATTAAAAATCTTTCGTTCCTATTTTCGAAAATGAAGCATCGTACCCATAAATAAAGTGGTGCATCAGTTGCCAGTTGAGGAAGGTTTGTAGTAGTCTCAAAAGTTTTGGCTTCTTCCAATTCTCCCCTCTGTTCCTCCCTGTCCCCTAAATTGCTTCGCTCGTGTACACGGAGTGGGTGACGCGTGGCTGGTTCCGGAGAGCAAGTGCAGAGAACATCAGCTGGCGCAATCGTGTTGCGCCTTCGGTGATCATTAATCTTATTTTGGCATTTTCCCTTCGTCTCCCTTGGATCCCTAGCATGGCAACTCTTTATCACTTGTTCCCGCTATCCTTCCGCGCGTGACAGAAATACCGAAGAAAAAAAGGAACGCGGTGCGCAACTCAAGTTAGTCACGCGCGAGTCTTTAAGCTAGTAGACACGCATGAATTTGGTGTTTGTTGAAATTTTGGTGTAGAATCAGGGGCGTACCCAGGATCATCACTAATGAGGGGCAAGCCATGGTCTAGTGGAGGGTAAGCCATGGTCTAGGGGAGGCAAGCCAAGTTGGGACATTTTAGCATCGAAAAGGTGAATGAAACCAGCATTTTAAGAAAATTATAACAGCGGTTTATTAATTAATGAGATTATTTCCTTGAAAAAACTAGTTTTATTTTAGTAACTTATCTTATACTAATACGTATCATTTTTCGTGGGTTTGAAGAAAATTTGTTGAATACTTTCGTTTTAATTCAACACTGATTTTGCTTAAAGACTTTTGCGTCTTTTGCTTCTAGGGGTTGTGGGGGGCAGCTGCCTCCCCCTACCCCTCGCTGGGTATGCCCATGTGTAGAATCACCTCATTTTCTATTTGACGTTATAAAGGGGACGCATTGGTGCTCAGTTTGCCATCATCTAATGCGTATTTTATCTTGACGTGGGACGATGTTAAAAAATTCTCTGGAAATGTGCTTTCTTAGCCTACTAAAATGGTATTGCTGCAGAAACTTGATTCTTGAAAATTTTCACTGAAAATCCGTAAAACTTAATTTGTAGCTAAAATAATTTTAAAGAAAACGTACGAGATCACGATGTATATTTTTTATCCTGGTTGGGTGTTGCTTTTGATATTTATTGGTGACAGTTTTACTCTGTAAAATTTGAGCCACTCAATACCAGTCTAGATTTAGTCTTATAAATTCCTCGTTGCGAATATGAATGACGACAGGCATCCGACACTAAACTAACTACTTCTATTGGGCTAAGGAGTCAGCGTAAGTGAGGCCTCTCTTCCATACCGGTACAATGCCAAATTTTCGCCAGCTCAGGAGGGACTTATCAAGTTTATCAAAATGGATATTTAGTCTTCCGCGTGGAATGGGCATTAGTTCTTTTAGTCTTAGTCTATTATTCCTCAATATTTCAAATGTTTTGCTAATAATGCATGAACTGCGCTTCTAATGCCGTTACTCAAAGCCAAATTCACTCTTAGGTTGATACTCGATGCGCTTGAATCGCATAAACAGAATGTTAGCTGCAATTAATTTTAGCCATATTATGCAATATATATGTGTCCTCAAATGACAATGGCGATCTCGAATATTTCCCGTTTATTGCCTAATGGTCTCTTCCCTGGTGTTGTATACCTATTATCTCTTTGAATGTACTTTAATATATCGTCATATTATTTGAACATTCATTTCAAATGAACATATTGCAATTTATTAATAATCCATTGTTTTTAATATGGAGAGAGCAAACTAGTAATTATTTCAGTCTGATTTCAAGAAAATATAAGGAAAATTCAATAATTAATTTAATTTATAATTTCCCTGCTCTCAGAATTTTGTATTTTCAACCAAGTGACGTATTCATGTTCCAAGTAAATAAGTTTTTTGTCATTTTGTGTGCATGTAGTTAATTTGATAACAGACACTGATAATGTCTCATGCCGGAGTGTGTGTTTTGTATTATCTTTGTCTTTATGTCACTCAACCCTTGTTCCTTCTTTTTTTAAACTCCTATCTCCACTTCAACCCTGTCCCATGCTACCACGTTCCCATTTTCTAGGTTCATCAACGCAAGGCGGAGAATCGTGCAGCCCCTCATAGACCAATCTAACCGAGCGGGCGCGAGCGGTAAGTTAGCGGGACGATATCTATCCTTCATCCTCCTCTTCCATATCTGCCTCACATACCTTTTTCCACCTCGACAGCAAAAAAATATCCTTCCTTCCTGCCCGTCACTTATCATACCTGCCCATCCCTCTCATTATTACAAAATAAATGGGAGCAACATCCAACTCCTTCCAACTCATCCTGAAACCTTATCAAAATCCCGAAAAAATAATTTTGAATCATGTCACTCGCGAGCCAGCAAAAGCAGCAAATTTTTTTTAAACGTTAACATTTCCTTTAATTTTCACGACTCCGGGCAAATATACTTCGCAAGGATTACACAGTATTCTGACATTATCACGGAAAACATACACTAGAGTATCCTTGCCAAAACCTCCCAGCTTTTGTCCGTTATATGCTTCGGTCTTTTCTCTGCTTCCCCTTGTACCCGCAATCCTTTTTGTTAGTTCCTTCATTATTTTCCCTTCTGATCCAGTGGATCGTCTTTGAATATCATGATTAGGGATGATTGTTCATGTTAAAATGCATTATTTTACGTTTTTCCCAACATAATTGGTGGATTTGTGCAATTCGTTCCTTTAAATATTGCTCTAGTCACTTATTTAGATTATACTTTGCTAAATTTGTATGAAAGAAAAGAATGGATCAACTAGAAAATTCCTACTATTTGATATTAAATAATTGCTAAAATAACTTCTTCAACCAAAATATTTAAAGCCTAATATGGGGTAGATTTTTCTCTAATTATGAAGATAAAAGTTTGATTGACAATCTGATCGGGAGATAACTTTTTTATTTGAATATCCATCTACATTGAAAATTATTTCACTTAAACCTTTTAGATATTATGTAAATTTTGCATTCAATACTTCCATTTTTGGGTCATATTGCGGATTTGGCCTTCGCGTGAAAAGTTCTGCACCTCCCATTACACATAGTTGCCACACTATTGTAATTTTTTGAGTATAATTGAACGAGTTAAAAATTCCTTGAGATAAGTCTCTTTTCTCCCTTTGTATTTCTTGCCCTCAAATTTCTTTCCTGCTGCTCTGTTATCGCTAAGGACTGCTGCCTAATCCTCTTTCCTCCGCTTTTACTGCTTGCATACGCTTTCAAAACCTCTCAGCCTCTCCTTGACCTCAACCCAAATCTCCTAACCATATCAGTCTCGCGCCCTCGCTGAACTTCAATGAGAATGATACAGGTCTTCTCTCACTTCTATCAGGGGCTAGGAACGATGTCCGCCGAGCCGTTGATGACCAACCTTAAAGGAATATTTTATGTTTTTAGTTTGAAGTGTATATTTTTTGTAGTTAACTTTCCCTACTGTCTTTCTCTCTGTGGTCAACCCATAATCCTGTATTGGCGAACTCGATAAATATTTATTTTCCTAAATATAACCAACTCATTTCAAAATATTGTTTTGTAGCTATATTATTTTGTTTTTTAACCTTCGAACTTTGTTTGCAAAGATAAATTTAGAAATTACCTCAAACGTTTAATTATGAGGTATTTTCTTCAGTTTTAACCGAATTGGCTAAAAAAACCTCAAAATTTCGTAATACCATCTTTATCGTTGAATAAAAATGAGGTACAAAATTAATTTCAGGTTATTTAAAATATTTCAAAGGATACCTCCGCTGTTATCAATTCGTAGTGATTGTATATAGCCAAAATCTTGGTTGTCGTCTGTATATTAATGCGTGTGGTGTAACTATTTTCTATTGATTGAATTCATCAGTCTCTTCCATATTTTTTTTAAATATTTAAGTTAAAAATTTATCGGGTTTGCCATCTCTTTAAGTCCTACCCTTTTTCCTTTTTGAAAAAAATTGTTTCTTTCTGCCCTCCCTACTTTAAGAAGCCATACCCTGCTCTTGTCTATCATATCTTCTTTTCTCTTCTCTTCCGTAAAGGTTCATCAACGCTCGACGCCGAATCGTGCAGCCAATGATAGACCAATCAAATCGTGCGGGTAAGTCCGCTTTGGAATGGTACTAAGGAGAGCGACCTGGATATACCCAGTAACACCCTAATGTCTCCTTGCACCTGATAATCTACCCATGTCCTTTTCACCTCTGTCTAACAAATATAACACCTATATCTACGATTTCATGCTAGCCATGAACGCACGCATTACATACAAAATACACATTGTACCCAAAACGGCATGGTTTTTTGGATTGCAAGGTTAGGTTATTTCGGTGAGTGGAAATCCATGGTCCCCTCTTAGCGGGAAACTTAAAAGAAGTGGGAGTAACTCAGAAGCGGATATGTGGATTTATCGGAAATAAGATTTTATTTCCGATATTTTTTACCTGTTTTATTTGTGCCCAGTTTTCAGATGAATTTTATGTAAATTCGTCTCTTTTGGCTTTCGAATCACTTACTGAGTACATCATAGCATGGAGTGAAATGACTTTTGTACTTTGTATAACCGCATTTCGAGCCTCTAGGGGTAGAATGATTAACGGAATCTGTAAATTTGAGAATTTTCAATAAATAAATTAATTTTTGAAACAAACCATTCATGTGTAGTTAGAATGTTCATTCTTTGGAATTGCAATTATTTTCGTTCATGCTGAATATAATTATAATTCAGATGCCTTTATAAAGCTAAGTATTTTAAAATGCGCATGGGGACTTCATTGCATACCTGTAAAAAATATATAGACTTAAACTGAGTACTTAAGTCACACGTGCAACAGCCATTTGTGAAGAATAGCCCCTAAAGACAGACTTGAAAAAGAATATTCAATGCGGTTAGGACTGGGCTTATTACAGACATTTCACATGCACTTATACCCTTAAATGGAAGATTTCTTGGGCGATGATATTTTTTTCGCCAAACCCGTACTAGATATGGCATTTTATTTCCGCACAGCAGGCCTGCATTGTTTTTATGCAACTTATATATTGTGTGTATTAAACCGATGGCAAATGAAAGAACAGACAAAAATAATATACTTATATAAAATTCCGGAGCTGCTAAACGAAGTGACCCAGGTTCAAATCCTTGGTGAAACCAACGTTTATACAATCTTTAGAGCGAAGAGGCCCTTTTACACTAAATTTGTTATTCACACCCCTTAGGCATGATCCGGTATGAGCTTTACCCTCACCTATCCAAGCCAACCTTCGGGTCGAATGACCGAGTTAGTTCCAACAATATCCAATCACTTCTTCCAAGGCGTGTGTAAAATTTCTCACTGAGGGGATCTTTCCATCTGAAGAGCTGGAAGAAAAGGGATGCATGGGATAATATCCCATTGGGATATATGTCTTCCTCTTCCTTTCCGTCTCAGATTTTTCTACGCCGCCTGTAGGGGACCCGGAGTTTTAAAGTTCACCTGATACCAATTATTCTCGATCTTATCTGGCCGCGCCGCCCTATTAGCGGGCGAAGTAAGTGGGTAAGGGCTGATAGCGGTCCCTCGGGGAGATCTCAAAAACGACCCCCTCAGTCCCACCCCTGTCCCGCTCGCGTCTTCTTTCCCGCCTTGGCGAAGACTCGCACCTTTCCCGTCATAGGCGCGGGAGGCCTATCCGGAAAAAAACGAGGTCGTAACGGGAGAGTTTGGGGGGGTATAGAGGGGTGAATTCCCCCCACCCAATTTTCCATCTCCCGTACACGCTCACCCCCACCCTCAGATTGCTACTTTTTTGCACCCCCCCCGCCCTTTCCCTCGAAATTCGCATCCAAGTGCACATTTGGGTCTCGCCTTTATGGGACTGCAAGGTTTTCCCGTGTGTGTCGGGGTGCGTGGTGGGAAATGCCCTCGGAGTTTTTCGTTACGGCGATGGGAGCGGGATGATGCCTTCGGAATGCTGATGCGTTGGCCCGGTGGTGTCGTGTCGGTGGGGTGGCGGAAAAAGGCGCGGTGGTGTTGGTGGGGATTCCATCCCCTCTGCTTATTTTTTCCCCACTCTCCGCTGTCGTGGTGGTGGTGGTGAAGGACTTTTATTTTCACTTCCATCCTCGTTCTCTGCCATTGCGTCGTCAAAAGGAGCCAACACTACTCTTCCCCCATTCAACCTCTCTCATCTTACGTAACCCTCCGCCTCGCTTTTTCCCTCCAGGGCTTTTTACTGCCTTGCCACCTCTTCCTCGCAGTCCCTGCCATGCGCCTCACACTCCCCCTTAGCTGTCCCTTTCCCTCCCCACACACTAACGTCCCGGAAAAAAAGGAGGGACTTCGCATAAAATGGAACTGTTGCTCCTCTCTCGCTTCCCACGAGAAGAGTAGGAAAGAGAGTTGTAAGGGCGTCTCTCACTCATTGCCATTCTCCCAATGACCCCTTCTTATTTCTTTGAAAGAGTGGATAAAATAAAAACTTGGAAGGAAAGGCACGATTTTTTTTAGCTTTTGTCCATCCCGAAAAAATATCTTTTTCTATCAAAATTCTTGATTTTTTCGCAAATTTGGCAAAAATGTACAAGAATGATGCTGGCCTGATGTTGCCATAGGTTCGGGTTTATCCACCTACTGATCATGGGCGTACCCAGCGGGGGACAGGAGGGGGCAACTGCCCCCCCCCCCTAGAAGCAAAGTTAAATTGAATTCAAGACAAAATTTTTGAACTTTATGTCCAAGGAAAGTTATATTAGTACATAACATGTAATTAAAGAAAATATTTTTCCCAAATAACAACTGCAAAACCTAATAAAGCACTGTTATAATTTTCTTGAAATGTTGGTTTCATAACCCTTTCTATAATACAACTAGAACGACCTCGGCTTGTCCCCTCCAGTTTTGATACTTGGTACACCCGTGCTACTGACGCCTTTTTCTTTTTTTAAGCCAATACATTGTGAAATAATTAGGGAGAGAAAGACGGTTTTGGGCTTTCCAACCCGGAAAGGTAATTTTTCTGCTAAATATTCTTGATTTTCTTCCGCAAATTTGACTAAAAATGTACATTATTGATTGTGGTTCATTGTATTCATAGGCTGGGCTATAGTTCAGGCAAGTTAGGAGGGAGCAATGTGACCAAATGGGAGGTGGGCGCTAACAGAGGTGTTCATGATTTCTTTATGCTGTATCATTGTTTAGCGAATCAACTTAAAGGCAAATTTTTTGTCATGTTCTATGAAAACTCCATTCTTTCCGAGTCGAAGTGGGGTGCAGCATCGAAAAAGGAACTCTTCTCAGTTTAAGGATTTTCTCTCTTAAGAAAAAATTAATCTCACTACTATCATTACTGTTAGGTAACAGGGCTAGTCTTTGAGATCTATTCCGCTGATTCTTATGAAGTATAGGTTAAAAACGTAATTTTTGTGGGGACAAAAGTAATTGATCGTCAAGTCAATGAGGTAGTCATTTAGGGCAGGGATTCGATAATCATTGCATAAAAATATTTCTTTTGTTACAGTTCTACCCCTTAAAAATAGCATTCTGTCTTTTTGGGTTTATATTGGGCCTTAATTGGCTGCCAATGTATTTATTGGTCACAATTAGTTATAGGTTTGCTCATTGTAATGACACAAAATTACGACTTAAAAATCCTGTATTTGAAGTTGAAGGAAAACAAGTGGATAACTTTCCTATAAAAAAATGACTCAAAGCCGGAGATGCATGGTAAAGTAGAAACTACATTACAAATACCAATTTATTTGATTGAAAACTGATCATGTCAGCTTTTATGCGGAATAAATCTTTATTGAAGTTTTGCGAATCGGCGAGTTATCTCGTCGGAATTTTTTCCAAATGACATTTCTTCCCCTCTTAAGCCATCAGTGCCATTTAAGATGTCTGGAGAAGTAGAAATTACATTAAATACATCAATGTATTTCATTGGATACTGATTATGTCAGATTTTACGATGAATAAATCTTCATTGAATTTACTTTTGCGAGTTATCTCGTCAGAAATTTTGCAAATGGCATTTCTTCCCCTCTGACGCTATCAATGTCTACCTCCAAGACTCACGGTTAGGAAATTCTTCACCATCGCTTTTTTTATATTTTTAATCCTCTGCAACTTTTTCGGTCCCAATACCGTGGTGGCTACAGCGCCGGGTCGCACATTCACTACGGTCGCGTCGTCGTTCGTCCTGCAGGGACTGGGACGGGACGTAGACGTCTGCAGATGTAGGAGTCGTCGGAAAGAGGGGTGGGCCGTTTTGGTTTTTAGGTGGGCGGGAGGTGGGGGAGGAGACGCTATATATATTGGCGGAGGGGATGGGGGAGCCCAGAAGGATAAGAGG
Source organism: Ischnura elegans (assembly GCF_921293095.1). Taxonomy (NCBI): domain Eukaryota; kingdom Metazoa; phylum Arthropoda; class Insecta; order Odonata; family Coenagrionidae; genus Ischnura; species Ischnura elegans. The sequence goes on along the minus strand of NC_060256.1, from coordinate 81,286,583 downwards.
CTAGCGTCCACCCGGGGCCAGCCGTAATAAATTTTCCTCCGTGGTATCTTTTGAGTACGGCCGGACCCTGAACACTCTGCTTCGAGGACCCCACCCTTCTCCCCCACCCCCAACCACCCTCACCCCCTCTGGTTACCATAGCAACGGCCAATATCTCGCCACCAAACCCTATGTCCTGATTGTGCTCGGAAGGGCTACGCCAAGTTCGGCCTTCTATATATCCCCACGCCACCCGCGTCCCCTTCTTCATTCCCGCTGCTTTCTACGTGCCCCCCCCCCCCGCCCCCACCGCCTCCAATCCCGCACAAACTGGACTCGAGATACCCCACGGCCGTCCATTTCCTCTCTGGGAATCTTGCTTTCGATATCCTCGCTGGACCTCTTCAACCCCTTGCCGTCCGGCCCCTTCCCTCCCCTCTGCTAATTCCCCTTACCTTCCGGCCCTTCATGCATGTATATATCTCCCTCTGGTTTTGCTACGTGAAGTTGGACAAAGTCTAGCTGGTCACATCGTTTTTTCCTTTCCTTGGTAAGTCCTGCAGAGATCGTCACGCGCGATGGGATTTTTTCGGCCATGTGATTATTTTTGGTTGTAATTGCGAGCAAGTGAACATGAGAAGATTTTCATTTTCCTTGTCGCAGCCTCCAACTAGTGTTCTCCACAGAAGTGCTGTTGGATTGATTTCTTTAGCTTGTAACTTATTTCTGAATTGAGTACGAGACGAAAATTAATTTGAAGAAATTTAGCAAAACTAACTTAGGCATGGAAAATTATGATCATAAAAAAAGTATTTCTATTCTGAAAGATAAACTGCAGAAAAAGAATAAAGTGTTGGAACTGAGGCTGCTGTTTCAATTTTTTATCTACTCCTGATAGCCTAAAGCGATAGGAAGTGCATTCTCTTCTCTATACTTTGCTGGCAATAGGAAACCCCATAAATGATCCTTAGGCAAAGAGAGACCTACTCCAACATTTGTCTTTCCTCTTTTAACCCGCGATTTCTAGATATTTTCATTGCCTTGATGCACTGCCAGCTACTTTCATAGCTTGTAAACGTACTGAGAATTCTTCCAAAATTATAATTAGAATAAGTCTTTCATCATCATCATCACTGGTCAACAATCTTAGGATTGGTTTGACGCAGCTCTCCACTCAGTTCTCCTATCAGCTAATCTTTTCACACCTACGTATTTCTTCTCTTTCACATCTCTCTTTACTTGTTCCATATATTTTGTTCGAGGTCTTCCTTTTCCGTTCTTGCCTTCCACTTGTCCCTCGACGATTGTCTTCATCAGGCCATCATGTCTCAAGATGTGGCCTATAAGGTTGTTCCGTCTTCTTATTAAGGTTTTCATGAGGCATCTCTTCTCTCTTACCCTTCTTAGCACTTCCTCGTTACTAACTCGGTCGATCCATTTGATTTTCATCATTCTTCTGTAGCACCACATTTCAAAGGCCTCTATCCTTGCTTTCTCCGCTGCGGTCATTGTTCATACCTCACTTCCGTATAGGAGCATACTCCAGATGTAGGTTCTTATAAATTGTTTCTTTATTCCATTAATTTTTAGTATGTCTTTGGTCCGTATCGTTTTTGCTCGTTCCGGCTACTGACGCCTTGTTTACATTGGCTAATATTTAATCCAGTCCAGTGTACCTGTCACTCCAGTGTGCAGCATGCTAGCCGCGAGACAGGAAGAGTCTAAACGCCTTGCTACACAATACATTAACACGTACGAGTTAATGTCTAAATATGTGAGTAATTGAATGTACATGAAAATGGACCGCTTAACAACCCCACATGTGCGAACGAATGAAAAGAAACTAGAACATATCGATGGCTAAGTTCTAACAACTCGTATCTCAAAAAAGCAACTTTTCAGGAGAGCAATAAAACGACTCATTTCTTTTAATCATACATAATCTTAATTGAAATTAAAATCCAAAAATACAGGCAACTGAAAAATGAGCATACCTTTGCAAACAAAGAGTTCTTCGGAAATAAAAGAATAAAACGTTGTAAGGTTCACTTGTGAATGTATCTTATATTTCCTATATGGAGAGGTTTCCATAGTCAAGCCTGAAGTTATCAGTTAAAGACTTGTTTTTTGCTTGACTTTAATTGTTTATTAACAATATTAGAAGTATTAACTCAGGCCGGCCAAATTTTGAGATACGCGTTGTTAGAATTTAACCATCGATATTCTAATTTGGTTCATGCATTCGTACATTTTCAGTTCCGGTCCACCGAAATCACTCATGCATTCACACATTAACTCGTACTTACGCGTAGGTATAAGGTGTTTCTCCGTGTGCTGACGCTCTACGACTCGCGCCGTCCTGTCGGCTGAACCACGGAAGTTAACGCGGAAATTTTTCCCGCACGATCCGACCCCGGAGTTGAGCCGCAGTCTCTCCCAAACTCGAAACCTCCGAAGTGTCCCATCAATCATCATCAAGTCGGCCGTAATGAATGGAGGGAGGAAAAAATGAAACGGGACGGCTGATATCCACCCCATTCCCCATCTTGGCTTCACTTGCTCATAATGCTACTTCATATTGCCTTTCCCACCCACTTTCCTCATACCCAGCCGAAGTGTAGTTCAAAGTGCCCACACCGAACATCATCACACCCCCCCTCTCAAATTTTTATAACCACCTCCCGTGTCGGTTCCCTTGATACATTTTGAGTTTTTTTTTCCCTTTCCGTTCGCTTTTTGTTTTGTCTTACGTTTCTTTCGCGAGATCGACCATCATCAGCGCAAGGCTGCGTTCATTTTTTTTATCCTCCTCCGTCTTCACGAAGATTATTTCGAACCCTTAATAACCGTAAACTTCGAATTCGTCTCGGGTTCTTTTTGGTGGCCGCCGTAATTAGGGCGATATTGCTTCGTTCGTGTTTTTTTTTTTATATTTTACCATAGGGCCCGTCGGTTGTGAGTGGATGAGCGATAGAGGAGGAAGGTGGGCCAAGATAGAGTGGAAATTACTCGGTGCAAGCAAATTAACCTCGACGCGGCAGTGTCCTTCTAGGTGCGGTGAGGAGAGGTTGTTCCGCTTCTTCGGTAATCTTGTTTTCCCTATAATTTTCGAATGTGAAATGATATTTTCAAAGAAAAAAACTTTTGATTTCATTCATTAAAAATTTGTAACAGGTATTTCAAATCAGTTTTAAGCTCAATTTTTACACCTATAATAATAAATGTTTCCATCTCTCCGTGGGAATTTTAAAAATAATGGATTTTTTAAGGAGGAAAAATTTTATGCCCACATGATAATTAAAGTAAATTTAAAGGGGATGGAGCTGGTAAGAAATGATTTTGTCTTAGGATCGAATTTTCGTTTGAGTAATGTGATGGGCTGTAGTTGATAGAGAAAAAGTTTACAGGATATTTAGTTATTTTTTCCAGAATATCTTTGAGCGTTTTTCTGAAAAATATTGAAAAGTATTAGTTTGATTGGCAAGGGCGGTTCTGGGAAGGATGACCGTTCGCCGTGGATACGATGAATGCATTAAGCCTGATGTGCGATCAAACGTAAATGATGCAATGAATTAATCTGCGGTAATTCGAAAGTTTTAGTATGATATATATACTGTGTGGAGAAAGTGCTGAAACGGATAAAGTTTTCAGCTCCTACTCTTGAGTTTAATTAATGTTTTTTTTTACCTGCTTCGTTGAGTGTGGAGCATAATAGCTGAATAATGTGAGGATGCTTTGAGAAATTGGACCTCAGTCACCCTAATCGTATCTCACAGTCAAATATATTCAAGATCTCAGAGCATTTCCAGGTCTGCCAACAGATTTGAATGACTCTTGGGTGGCTGTTTATTTATTTCGCTTGTTGCTGTTCACTTCAAAGCGTTTACTGTCGCTCTAACCTCGCATAGTTAGTGCTCTATGAACGGAGATCTTCCGCTGACCTGGGCTACATTTGAGGTAGTAAAGAGCCGCTTTAAGTTATACGTTCCCCTACCCAGCTTCGGCTCTGGCGAATTCGTGGGAGAGATGCAGGTATAAATTCTAATACTAAGTCGCTTTGAGAGCAGTCAAATCCCTGTGTCAAAGACCGTACCCCCTGATCGCTTATGCCGCTTGCATCAAGTAAGGAGATAACCAAGGCAAGCGTTGTGCATGTATATGTGTATTTGCATCCCCCGACCTTTCCGATTACACCCCACCCATCTTGGACCGGCCAACCTCTTTCCGGAAGTGCCTCCACCACCTTTAGACTTTCCCCATCCCCCGCGGACATATCCCATTGCTCCTTATCTCAATGCCAGCGAGTCCCTCATACCACTCCTCTCCGGACCCATGTCCGAAAAGCCCCAATCCAGAAAATGAGAGACTGTGGAAGGACGTCCAAACCTCCTCCCCCTTCGCTTTCGGTCAGTCCACGGAGAGATAGCTGCAAAACCCTCCCGTATCCCTGGGCGCTAGGATCGGGGAGATATCTCCAATAGGGCTCGCTAGTAGATAGGGGTTCGGGATGAAGGAGTGGGAGAGCCGAAGGGGACCCAGGGTATTTCGTTGGGGAGGGTTTTCTCCACCCCAATCCGAACTGTACCCCCACCCTTCCTCGCCCATTTCCTGAATCCACCTCTGTCAAACCCTGCCACGCTCCCTGAACGTACCCTAACCCCTCTCTCTTTTCCCCGTTTCTTCTCTCCCTCCCCCTTGCCCAGGCCATCCATCAGGCGTGTCAATTTGTAATGGCCTCTGGTCACCCAGATGACCATTCGCCTCTATTCCAAGTCCCTTTTTTTCCTTCTCCTGCAGCCCCTTATATCTTTGAACGCCCCCTTCTCCCACCAGCGAGAACCCTTCCCACATCCACACCATCCGCTTCATATAGTTCCCCTCCCCCTCCTATCAAAGCTCGCTCCTCCTCCTTCGCTTGTTTTCCCCCCCCGCGCGCGTACTCCTTCACTTGTTTTTTCCTGCCCTCCTTTCCCTCCTCGTGGTAATGCGCGCGGCCTCCATGTTACTCTCGGGAGGGTATCGCACGGGGAAAGGACAGCTCGACTGCCCCTTTCGGGTTTTAAATGGAACGCCCATGTTTCTTTTTTCCTTTGGGGACGAAAGCTCTTTTGTCTCAAGCCTTTTTGGGTTGAATGCGACCTGCTCTTTTCACCGGGGACAGGTGAGCGGTTTAGGAGGATTCGGTTAATTCGGAATTTCGGGAATGTTTCCGAAAAATAGTGAGAGAGGCAGAAACTTTCCCGGGGAATTTGTCGCTATTTGTTGTTTACTCTTCTCTGAAATATTCACTCTGTCTTTTTACGTGAACGAGTAGAATTGTCTTTTTCTGGAGCAACTCTAGGATTATTCTGTTGATCAGTGCGAAAAAATTGTCTGACCCAGAAGTCTTGCATCGGTGTCTGGTTTCGTTTACCTGTATTGATGATGCATGCGTATCTAACATTATTTGTAAATCTTTGAATTCAAAGCTGCAATTATAATGTGGACAATTTCCCCGAAACAAATGGTAAGATCCAGGTTATAAAAACTCAGTGTTTTCGACAACTCCACAATTAACTTTTCTTCAGCCAATAGTTTTTATGTTAAGATTCATCCGGTTTTTTATGATTAGTTGCGTCAGTATATATTGAAAAAGTTGAACCTTCAAACGAATACTTGGTCCAAGAATATGATCCATTCATGATAGTATTTGCCCAAGGTTCCTAACTCTAATTCCATTATTTGAGAGACAATTCAATAATCCATGGTTTCGGGGAGCCCCAGTGAAATATAAATGCATAAATGTACTTTTACTAGTAAGTAACTCGTAAGTTTCAAGGCAGAATGTGAGGTTTTAAATTCATCTAAGACATGGATGTAAAGTATATCTGATCAAGCCATTCATATATTTCCTTAACGATCTGTTACTTAAAGCTTGCCCCTTGACGATGAATAATGAAATCCAGTGAGGCATACAATCGTCGTGTTCCTCATGGCAACAGAAGTGAAACCTTATTCTTTGCTTCACCGACGATCATGTCTCAGGATTCTGCATAAATCGAGAAATATTCCAGCAGGAAGGATAAGGGTAGAAAAAAACTAGGGTGGTCCTAAAAATCGCTCCCACTAGGATAACCCCTCGCCAAGCGTTTGTAATTGGTCCGCGCGTCTTTGCCAGCAGCAGCGATCGGAGTGGCTATCTAGACACATCCCCCATCACCCTCACCTTGGCCCATCAATTGTTCTGGATCCTCCTCCTGACTCTCTTCGTACCACCAGAAAACCACCTCCACCATTGCCGCTACCTCGGCCAAACAGGGGCCGGGCCCACGCGGCGAAACCCTTCAATTACGAGACATCCCAAACCGTGCCATCCAGGATCGCTTTATCTCATATTTCGGTCCCTGGCAGGGTCGGCCGACTCAGCAGAGGATATTGCAAAGATTTCAGATAATCCTCCCCACATATTTCGCTTTTCTCCTTCCTCTTTTCCTACAAAACGTTAAGAGGACCATTCCTCACGTTTCCAGACTCTTGGATTTTCCCGGTAGATGTCTCATCATTCCTGCCTCCTCCCCCTCTCAGTCCCCTTTTCCCTCAGGCGCCTCTTCATCCATAGGCCTCTCCTCCTGCTTCAACCCCATCTAGTATCCGTTCCAAGAAGTTTTGCTGACTCTAGAAACGACTTTCACTCTATACGCTTATATGTAATTTTTTTGTAGACTTTGCCATGTCTTCCTCTCCCTGCCATCATTTTCCTCATCCATGTACGAAAAAAAAACTTGGATGGACGATTATTTATTTTTTGTGTCTTTGCGGATGTTCCATGCTTTATTGGGGCGGTTTAATTTTTTTCTCCTCTTCCTGGATACGCGCTCGGTATTTGTTTTTTGAAAGCGAAGATTGATGGCTCCGTGGGAAGGAATCTCTGGTTATTTTCGATAGAAAGGCTGTGGCAATTTCTCCCTCCTTGTTTACGGTGAGGATCCAGTACTGTACCGCAACTGAAACGCTGATAGATCGCCTAAAATTGGCAATCGCGTAAAATTGTATCCCCAGAACCTTTTTACGTACGCTTTTCCTGTCCCTTAGGACTCATGACCCATTAATTTGTTGAACTCTTGTGTCCTCTTTTTACCAATGAATGTAACACCTGAGTTAAATTTGAAATGCACTCGTGACGGATTTTAATGGAACGAAATTGATTTGTTCTCAAAAAAGTGCGTATCATTGTACTCCGTTGACAACGATCAATGCCCATCGTTTTATTTAGTACATCAACGCAGCCTGTAAAACTGAGAAATCGTGTCAAATAAAAATTCCTTCAATATCGCTTTACTTCCTATGGATCTTATTATCTAATGACAATCAGGCCATGGAAGTGTGAAATGCGTTTTATTATGCGCATAAATTTATAAACCTAGCGTGTGGAGTTTCAATGTCATATGTGCATTAAAAATTAATAAACGTGGGAGATATTGTGCTAATAATGCTCTTTACTGAACCAGGCACCAACATATATCACATCTTTTGACCTGTCTCATCAAGATATTAAGTAAAATGCGTTTAAATAGCTTATTATCTTTTTCACATTTCAACTATGAATGAATGTAGTTCAGTTTAACAATAGAATATCTGCTTCAATTATGTGCCTAAGTTTTATGTTTTCCTCAAATCATGTAGTTCTGATTTGCATTCGTTTTGGGAAACAATAACATGTTTTAGAGATATTTTCTTCTCGGATATGCTGCCATGATAGTTTCGTATTTGATAACACGAGTTCAAATTGCGGTGCGGAAGTTTGAAAGAATCGTGAAATAAAAAGGGACTTAAAGGTGTAAGAAATGTAGATGGCCATGTAGAGGTGTTCTCATTACCATCAAAATTCTTTTTCTCCGTCAAAATGATAATGGTTATGACTACTGCGATTGAAATATCCCTCTAGTTTTTTCTATCTCAACTTCGCGCCAGAAAGTTTCCTTTAAGTTGAAGTGTTCTTCAGCGGCTTCATGAATTGATTCATATCTTGATTCGAGCAATCATCTTTTAAGAAAACAACGTTTTCTATGGAGTAATCTGTTTAGTATTATGCAGCCATGAATTGGGTTGGTTCAAAGCCTTCCTGTTTCTTGACTATTTTTTTTATGCGAACCTTACTGTCACAGAAAGTCATTATCAGTTCTCCTATTTTAAATATTTAAAAATCAGTATACAAATAGCACAAATGAATCTTAGGCTAAAAACATTTTGTGCGTTTCGCAATTCAAAGTTCATGAACATCGCATTCGGTGGATCGTAATTGTGAACTTTGGTGCCCTTAGTCATTAGATGGACATATATCTTTATGAAGACCAGGTTTGGCGGTGGGGCCCTCTTAAGAAGCTCATATGTAATCCCATGCGTGATTGTACAACCTTATGTCATCATTCTTCAACAACACCTTCCATAAGGCCACCCTCCGTCAAATGCGCCCTTCGCAACCGCCACCAATAAAAGTCCCGTCTTCCTATGTTTCGCGACACCTGCCCCATTCAACACCTGCCACAATCTTTCTCGTTTGGCGCTCCGCGCCTAGGTCGACTTTTATCTTTTTTTACGGAGCAGTTAGGGGTGCGTTATGGGGTGGGAGAAATGGGTGCAGAAAATAATCATGTGTCAAGGAGAGGAAAGTTGATGTATATTTAGGTTTCGTTTCATCTCTTTCCAAAGACTTTATTTTCATTTTACCGTTCTTCTAACCTGTTATCTATCTCCTCGCGTCCAAGGTGTTTTTGAATGTTTTTATCGCCGAACTTGCAAAGGAGGTGAATAATCTGGTTGATGAAATATTCTTTCGTTCATATCCGCCGAGATTTGCCTTTGGAATTCGTTTATATCCATCCATATCTGTTGAATATTTATCATATTTTACCTGGCTTATTTTTGTGGGGTTTTTACTTCTTCTCCATGACATAGGAGAATGTTACCTTGTTCTCATGCTTACTTGCAATTTTTGGAGTGTTTTGAGTTTTAATTCCAGCTAATTGAAATTATCCAGCTCAAGGGTGTGCTCATTATTACAAACCAATGCATTTATAAATTACTGCCAATGAATGAGACCATGCATCTAAAATACGATAGACGACGATAGATAAAACTCTGTTAAGTCGTGCTATAAGCGTTCGCTATGGCTAAAATTAATCTAGGGAACATACATGAACATGGAATGTTATCATTGTTATACAGCAAAATAAACGCGAGTGCTTGCACCATTAACAGTGAAATTAGAAGGGAGGATGCCACAATTCAAAAATACTTTTACATAATAACGAAAAAAGTTCTATCGTTTATAGTTCAGATGGAGCTATAACTTACGTTGTTCAGGCTTGTTTATGATTAAAATTATATGAGGTATAAGTTTGGCTCAAGAAAATTCTGTTTAGCGCCCTAAATTTGACATCGGAAACAATGAGGCCGTTCTCTTCCGTGCAAGGTGGACGGGGCGAGCGTAACAGACGGGTATGTTCTTTCATTTTGTGTGGAAGATTGCACGTCGTCCTCCTTTCCCTGCCAAAGCTGCTCTCGGCCCATCCGACGCCATTGCACACATTGCAGGTGTGCACGGGACGGGGCGCTGCGAGCAGCGACGACGGGTGGAAGCTTAAAAAAGAAAACACGGTCGAATAAAACCTCGGCAGATGCATTCTGCGCTCTTCATTACGTTCAGGATCAAGACACATGCGGCGCTGTCTGCGCCTCGTGGGGTGGAGCGGCTGGGAGTGTGCAAAACCTGGGGAAGCTGTTGGAAAAGGGTTGGCTCAGGGAGAGAGGAGGCAGTTTGTGTGTTTGTGCAAGGGAAAGCTTTGAGCGTTATAGAGAACACCTTCATGGGCTCTACCCGTTCCGCCCGCGCTCATGAGCTGGAAATGGTTTACGATGAAGACACCAGATGGCAGTGAGTTGGGAGGGAGGCGATTATTTTGGCCAATGCTTGAGGGGTATAGAGTTATAGAGGGGGTGAAAAGGTTGGAGATTTGGCATTAGTTTGCTGTTCGATGAGAGAGACTTATGAACTACATAGGTGTGGAATTAAACCTCTGAATAGACCTATTTTAATGTGGATGGAAGTAAAATGCTTGGAGAGGTCAAAGTTATTTCGAAAATGGTGGGGAAGACGTTATTGACGTTTAAAAAGTTGGTGTTTTACACGAAGAGCTAAAAAACCGTAATTATTCTAAAAAATCCAATATCTTTCCCGTCTATCTTATGATTATCGTTTTTTTATTGACTGGGGAGTTTTAGTATTCCGAGAGAATACTTTATCTATAGGTATCTCTTGTGTTTGACTACTAAAGCGACATATAAATATAAAATTCCTATAGCCACATTTAAATCTTTGAACTTATGCAGATTGTATTTGAGAGGATCCAAAGTATTTTTCACTGGGAAATGGAATTAATTGCTATGGAACGAGGATGAATTTCGTGTAGAATCGAGAAATTACACTTTTAAATTTCGTATTTTTACGCATGCCAAATTTTTCGTATGCCAATGAAAGGTTCTGGTCTAAAAAATAGGTTACCAGTATTTTGAATAGGTAAAATGTCTAAAACCTCATACTTATCGGCGGGAAATCAAAGCTCTTGCAGAAACTGCAGTCGTATTAAGCAGGGGCGCAACTAGGAAGTTAGTTAGGCGCAACCCATTAGTGCATAGCGTCCGATATATCGGACGTGTCCATGTCTCACATAAACGCTTCTCGAGTCATTAAATTCAATGAGTCAACTAAAATATTAGCAGGGGGGGGGTGAAGACAGACATCCATTTGAACTTAATACAGTATTAAAATGTGGCGCAAGTCAACTAGAGCCCATAAAAAAATAAAATACACCCGTCCGATGCATCGTACGCTATGCACTAATGGGTTAAGACTAGGGGGTGTTTCTGTCGCAACTAATACTAGGTGGCCTGGGGGTATGGCATAACCGCCAGGGTAACCGGGAGGTGCGGGGGCCCTGCGTCAGAAAAAATATTAAGATAAATGGTTCAAAATAATGAGTTTTAAGGCCTTCTGAGGGATATTTTATTAATCCTCATCCTATTCTATAAGTATTGTTAATCCAATTAAGTCAAATAGATTTACTTACCTTAAGAATTTCTCTGAGCTCTGAGGGGGGGAGTATTATCCCCCAAAATCCCCCCTCGCTGCGCCACTGGTATTAAGTCAAGCCAATTACTCAATTGTGCATTTAGTGTCTTTATTGTTTATGACTTTTATGAAAAATTGCATAGCATTAAACAGTTCATGTGAGATCGACGAGAAGTACTTATTATCCAGAACACTTTTCTCCGCGTTCGAAAAAATGGAAACCACCCACCAAAGAGGCTCAGGGAACGTCCGGAAAGGTTGTTGGATCTCCTGCGTGGGCGTGGAACGCTTTTCGTACGAGAGTCAAGACGGTTAAGGCAAGCTCAAGGAAGTGGGCGGAGAAAGAAGTATTTTTTATAGCGCTGGATGCGGATAATTGAAATCTACCGCAACACAGTTTCGCACTAGCCAATACTGCCAGCTTCGGATGGAAGGGATTGGTCTCCTATAAATAAGGGTGCACTCAACCTCATCGCTATCCTCAACCCCACACCGGCCCTACCCTCCTCCTCATCTCCTTTCACTTCCCATTCCAACAATGCCTTTCGCCTTTTTCTTCCTCACATTATCTTCCCTCTATTCCCATGGATATTGCTATTGTTGTGAATTCCGCGTTGAAGTTACTTTATTAGCTCGGAATAGTACTTTTTTATTTGGTTATTGTATTATTGTTACTCTACAGGTTTCTTCTTTTAAACGTAGTTTAATAGTATCTGCTGAAGTTAACCATCTATCTCATGATCATCGTTTTTTTTATTTACTGGGGAGTTTTCGTATTCATGGAGAATTCTTGAAATCTATAGGTATCTATTGTGTTTTCCTCCTATAGCCACATTTAAAGCTTTTAGCTTAAGTAGCTTGTATTTGAGGGGATCCAAAGGATTTTTTACTGGGAAACGGAATGAATTGCCTTGGAGGGCGGATGAATTTCTTGAGTGAATTTCTTGTTCATTTTTTTAATTTTTTAATTTTTGAATTTCTTTAAATGCACGAGTGCATACTTTCCTCTAGGATTTGGCATCGGTTTTATCCCTCGAGTTGGTTGATAATATTTGGCTTTACAAAAGGTGGAAACTATCATTACCGCGTGATACTAATTGTAATTCACACTTTCGGGAAATGAGTTGATAGTATGACTTTCATTTCCCCATATTTCGTTGCTGAGTTCCTAACATTGCCTCGCTTAGAATTTTTCTTTGAAGGTTTTCCATATCGTAGAATTGTGATATTTTGTACCTAATCCAAAACCTCATCTCCGAAGTTTGTTTTAATACCGTAAATTTATTTAAAAAATATAAAATTCACGAGTTTACGGGGTAAAAATTCTTTCCGTGTGGTCGAAGATGGCATCTTCGGAGCCCCTTGAAACCGCTGAGGAATATCCTCAGGAATCCCTCACCGCGTACCCTGTTTGCCCCTTCCCGTTTTTTCCACCCTGATGGATTACCGAGAGTCCTGTTGCGGTCACTACTTTCCGCTGGTTCCCTTATTTCCCCGTACCGCCTGGCCTTTTCAAGGATTTTTTGGCTAGGGGCCTTGTGTGAGCAGAACCGCCCTTGCCGCTGTGATCGGTGGGAGAGCCACTCGTCCTATCCTTTCTATTCTCAGGGTTGAATAGGTCTTGGTGTGGTGGTAGAGTGGGCTTTTAACGGGGGTCCTGTTATGCTATTCCCCTCTATCACAGCCCACAATGCCCTCCCGTGATGGTCTACGAGTCTTCCAAACTTCACTCCCGTCTCCTTACCCGCATACCATCCTACTTAGCCATCCCCTTCATGCAAGGTCCACTTAAGGCAATAAAGCTTTCATTGACCTCGATCGTGATTACCGATTTCTTGGATATATAGGCCTGTGAGACCCCAGGAAGCCGCAGCTATTTCGGGGCTCAAATTGTTTCAACGCGCGTTGAATGTTTCACTGCCCAATATTATGATGTGATTAGTTATGAATATTGAATCGGAGACTCCTCTTACCCTCTATATACTCCACTTACTCCTCTATATTCTCCTCCCACTTTTTACTCCTCTATATACTCCTCTTACGATCAGAATGTGACCTGTTAAGGTATCTGTCGCAACATAGAGGGGTACTAATAAATTAGGGAATGGCGATGAAAGTGAAACTTTTATGCACATGCCTAACAGAATATATATTCTGCCAGAAAACCTCTACTAAAAGCTTAAAATTATGATACAATGGGTAATATTGGTTCTCTTGGCAATGGGGTACGAACGGTGTCTTTGAAAGGGTGTATTATTTTCATTCCTTATCTGAGTTTTCAATATAGTGCGTAAAAGCCATTTCTATGCATTATTCGAACGTGAAAACCGCCCAGCAGGAACCGAATTCCCAGAATTCATTTAGGAATAATTAGCATGATGGTGTCCTAAGAATTTCTTGTTAACCTTCAATTTCATAAAGCATTTCCAAAATACTTGAGTTACGTCTAGATATAGGCTTGGTTATTGTTCCTGCCCCTGGCTAATTTGTGATTTGTTTCTTTTTCGTTCATGCAAATCTAGCTCTTAACTTAACTCTCGTTCAACTTAATTTCTCTTAAAAAATAAATATTTGGCTCATTAGGAACATTCTTAAATGCATATCCGGTTTCTCCAGTTCATGAAACTGCATTTTTACTTCACGAGTTATTTTTTTTCACTGAACGAGAGGTGTGCGTACCTTCACAGTTCAATCTTTTATAAATCATGCATACATATATATTTTTTTTATGGAACGACATTTTTCATTGATCGCGGTCTGGCTGCACTTACGCGCTTTGCCAATACGCGTCACGCCATCTCGACGCGTTTATCAAAATTCGTAATGCTGATAGATGCGGATACTATCTTTCGCTGACACGTATCCTTAAGCCTCTCTCCCTGGTCGGGGGAGATATTCAATCCGTTAGGGACCGAATTTCCTTTCTTTCTCAATCTCCTTCGATTTACGCATTCGCGCGGCTGTAAATATTAGATTAAAACTCATACCCCCTAGATATAACGGTAACTTTGGTAACGCATCCCTTCCACCTGCTGAAAGCTTCTTTTTAGTCGCGTATTTCAGGCTCAACGCCACGGGCTAATCGAATCTCATCCGGATCAGCGTATATCAGACTTTTTCTCGCCGTGGAGAGGAGCTCGCTTCGGAGGAGAAGTTTTTCGGGCCTTTCATCAACATTTGCGGCATGGCATAACTCATGCATGCCTACTTTCCCTACATCAAGGATTAGCGCATGACGCCCGAGTCTTCCCTGCAGGTTAATTCACGGAACCTTTCCCGAACTTATATATATATCCTCGCCGCGAGTTGGAAGTGCGTACATACATTCAGGGAGAGCATCGGCCCGAAGAGGTTAGAAAAAATTCATGTTGACCGAGCGACTTGCGTATGCATCATAAGCGAAGGAAATCTACCTCGGAGTACACGATTCTATTAAAATGATAAACTCACCTTTTTCTGTCGCGCTGCTTTCCGTGATGAAATGCCTTGATCACTTAGACGTAAAATTAAAACATACTTAAATGCCGGCCTCGGTGGCGGCGGGGTAAAGACCTTGTCTGTCAAACTAAAGATCGCGGGATCGAATACCGCCTTTGTATGTTACCCCTTTCTAGGGAATGGATGTTTGTGTATGTTTGATTGTTACATAATTTCACAAACCCCGATGTGAAGGTCGATTATCGCTGTTTTTGGGAATGAGGAAATTAAATTAATGATGATTTAATCAAAGAAATGATGAACAGTTTTCCTTTAGATTTTACAGTAAGCAGACCAGTAATCGCCTCAACTAGCCAAAAAAGCACTGTTTTCGTGGTTTGGCAGTAGGTATAATGATATGCACTTAGTTACTCAGTCTTCACAGCTACTCTGTCATAACCAATAGTAACGAGGTCCTCAAAAGGTACAAGTTACTTAAATAATATTGTCCATTGAATTAAAAGGTTTATATGATCAGTTTATTGTGAAAATTACCTTTGTCACATGCGAAAATGTATTTCTAACCATGGTAAAACGATGCTATTCTGGAAATATATTTTTGAAAAAAGGCTAAGAATATTTTCCCATAGTTAGATTAATTACTAAGGTTATTTTCCAACACAAGCACCGAATTACTTACTTACGTTCAGGTTGCTCGCAAAGTCTCAGATTAGTGTAATTGCATGTATTGAACACATCATTGATGGTTCCCTCATGAATTAACTGCCATTTCCACCTGTACCGCAGAGTGATTCTTTTTGTTCGCTGTCCTTGCTTTTCTCGACGAAACTGTTAATCATGCAATCCATTGACTTTGCAACACAGCAAAAGCGAACAATTACATTTTTTCTTCATTTCCACTTGCACCACTTTCTGTACATCTGGTGACCAGGCTGCTCTCAAAAAACAACCTCCTTCTCCCCTACCTCATCCAGAAGCCATATCTAACCCTATTCCATGATAAATTTATTTTTAAATTTTAATTTCATTTGATGAAGTTCACGCTTCTTGATTTAATTCAGGTTGTCAAATGTGTTAATAATTGATGATATGCACACAGTGCATTTTTAATACTCATTCTGTTGGATTTTGTTGAGCCAACTTAATTCTTTAATTAAATATTTTAAAAATGTTTGATACAAAGAAAGTAAATTCTAAGTAACTGAAGAGAATTGGAAGCATAATATCCTTCTTTATTATTTAATTTCATAAATACATATTTTGTGAAGACATATTTTACTATCATCACACTTTGGCTGATTTGGTGAAATATTCTTGTATAATTCAATCTGCAGCCCTATGAACCATATTTGTCGTTTATTGATGCGCACTGTCCCGCGATTTGCTCAAGTCATATAAAAACGTTAATTTTGTAATTTTTTTATGTTATAAGATTAATAAATATCCTGTATTTCAGCAGTCACTTTAATATTTCAAATTTAAATAGTCCCTACGCATCTTTTTGGTGCATAATATTTCTCAATGGATATTTTATTTAATTTTTTCTTTTAGTCGCGGAATTGTGCGCATAAAACGGTAACAAGGAAAGTCGCTATCAACATGTGCCCTCCCCTTCGTATATATTATTTTTTAATAGTCCTTAATGTAATAAATCATTTAGTATACTTTCCCGTATTGATCAATTTGAAAAAGAATGTCTCCGGGGTTTTACCTATCGTTTACCCTTGTTTCTCTGACAAATGCTTCGTCAGTTTTGTATTCAAACTCTACAGGCCAATGGATTATCTTAACTTAGAGTAAGTCAGGACCTCAAGTGGATGATTGTAAAGCTGGCGAAACAGCTATTAGAGAAACACGATCAAACAAGAGGTAAAATCAGAGAGACATGCTACCTCATGGGGGAATTGGAATGCGCATGCTATTGTTTTTTAACAGGAAATTACTGCTCCTATCAGCTACAATAATAGTAATATGTATTCCTTGATTATATATTTTAACTATAATATACAAATTAAAAAAAGGAATACGGCTTACAATGTAACTCTATGAAAAGTACTCAACAATGTTTTGCTGGTAAATGCCCAAGGTTTCACCAATTTTGATAGGTAGATATATATACTCAATCTGGAAGATTTTGCGCATTCCAATGCCTATGAACATTCGCGCATTATTGCGCATTAAATTGCATGGCAATATCGCCATATCCCCAAAACATGGCTGACTTCCCTCCCTCCCTTCCCCCCTCCCGCCCCCCCACCACCCACCCCCACCGCCCCCTCTGATTTTCGGAGGGGGCCGTGGGGGTGGTTGGGGGGGGCGGGCCCGCCTTCGTTTTGGCGAACGGGGCGACGACAACGTTGACATTTAGTGTTCTCTCCGCACCACCCCCACCACCTCCCCCCGCCCCACCACCCCCATCACCCGCACCATCCCCACCACCTGAATGCAGGGCCGTCGGGCGCGTACAGCCCCGTGGACGGAGCCTCCATGGGCTACATGATGGACGGCGTGCAGGGCGGCGGAGCGGGCGCCGGGGGCGGCCCGCCCATGATGCACCACCGCCCCCCGCCCCCAGGGGACCCGGCGGCGGCCGCGGCAGCAGCGGCGGCGGCGGCTGCCTTCCACAACGAATACCACTACCCGCCCCAGTACTACGGACACCACCTGTAGTGCGCGGAGGTCGGACACCGGGACGCCGGGTCCCCTGGCTACAGCCCCCGCCACCCATAGAGCAAATCAGGTGAGTCCACATCTCTCTTTATCACATTATCCTGGACAGAGGTCACTTTGGCACCAGGGTACTTTTGCTCTTGTTTAGAGCCGAATTGACCTGGAAACAAGACACTTCTTTCGAGTTACCTTTGCACAGGTCACTTTGGCACATTAATATAATAATTAGCGCCTGATGATGATGATTATTCATTGAAACCTGGGTCGCGCTCTTATATAAAAAAATAAGTGGTATAAGTATTTGAGTATATCCAGGAAAAACTCACCCTGTGTTGCCAAAAAAGATGAATCCTTTGTTTAACTCGTAGTGTAAATCAGGTGAGCGCAAATATTTTCTCAATTTCCCCTGTATACAGGTCACTTTGGCACAAGGGTACTTTTGCTATTGTGTAGAGTGGCCTAGACACAAGACACACATTGGTTCGAGTAACCTGGACACAGATCACTTTGGCACACACTCTTCTGCCAAAAAAGATGAATCCACCATTTTACTCGTAGAGTAAACCAGGTGAGCGCAAATATTATTCCAATTTACCCTAAAATCACTGGGCCATTTTGGTACCATTGTACTTTTGCTTCTGTATATAGCCAAAGTCACCTAGTCACAAGTCACTTCGGTTCCAGTGGCCAACATACAGGTCACTTTGGCACTCTCTCTCTCTTGCCATGAAAATATGAATTTCTTTGTTTAGCCCAGACACGTTTTTGGAGTGGCACTGGCGAGAAATGGCAAAGATGTTTAAATTAAATGAAATATAATTGAGAAAAAATGTATGTTATTTCATTTTTTGCATATCAACAAGCACTAATTTAAATTTTACTCTTTTTTATTAATTTTAAATTGAAAAATTAATACTGATTTTTTATACAAGAGTTGAGTTGCTGAATAATTATCAATTTGCAAAATTACATACCTCAGAGTCGATATTTCTGGTCGTGACACTTTTCGGCTGAGAAGCAAAGGCCGATATATCGGCCCGTGGCTTTAAGACGGTTAATTATTACGGTGTAGTTCTGGTGCTATTTTACATGCTGGCGAATAAGTGAATATCACTCCCCTGATTGAATAATTCACATAATCAGGGTGGAAGGGAGCTCTTCTGAAAGAACCAACTTTTTAAAAATATACATTCTCGTTACTAGTTTAAGTGTAGGTGCTTATTTTCCCCATGAGAAATTCAGGTGAACACTGGAATTACTACTCTCTAAAGTTGGAGTTAATTTGGTATTTGGATCAGTCATTGATGTGAAATTAAAATATAAAAACTTCCCTAATTAATCAATTAATTATGCATCAATATGGGGTCGGTTATCTTGAGGATTTAGTCAAAAACAATACTAACTTTTCTTTTTCAACGTTTCCATTTATTTTTAAATACAAATCAAGGCTGTATTGATTATACTGATTTGGTCCTCCATGATTGCAGGTGCTTGAAAATTAAAATAAGTAATGACGTATGACATCAACATCATTCACTCCATGCCCATCTCCTTGATCATATTTAGATAGTGAGTGATAAGACTGCAATGTTTACCAATTAATTGTGTGAATAAATAATTTGTTTTTACTCGCCAAAGCTATTCATATCAATTTTTTCTTTTTCGTTCGTTTTTATAGGCAACCATCTACCTTTTTTAAGCTTATAGGTTTTATTTCTGTAATCATCATGTAAGCTTTTTATGATTTTAGAAACGACGGACGAATCATATCAATATGGTCTCTCATTAACAAGCTATTTAGCCTGTTATTGTGTACATAATGCCTGTTTATCCATGATGAACGTGCTAATTTTATGTTTTTTTCTTTACATTTCAGCCGTAATCCCTGGTTCTTCAGCCCGCCGCCATGTTTTGACGGCGCTAGTCCCATTTGCAACCCCCCAGCAACTTCAGTCGTGAGAGAGGAGCACGTCGACCATTGGAGCCGAGTTCGTGCCCCGGCCGCGGAGTATGGCGGAAGACGACGATGGGGTGCGTGAGCCATGGACACTGGGGAACGGCTTACCTTACAATGTATACGGGAAACTTAATAAGAAATTGATTTGTCTTGTGCGTCATCTCGCCGCGGCATCACTTCGGTCCAGAACCACTGGTACCAACGCTGTAAAGGGTGTGAATCGACGCCTGATTCTCCACTACTCAAGAAGGACCCGCTACAAAATAATACACTTCCCCCAAGAAATGTAGATCAGCGAGTCTTTATGTCCCTGAAGATTAGTCTAAACCTTTAGGGGATAATGGAAGAGTATACCGAAAGCAGTGGTTGGTTTGAAATCCAAGGAAATGATCCGATAAGGGGAAACCAAACGTTCGCTGGAAAAGATCCCCTTAGTGGTTGAATGACGGCAAAAAATGGACTCATGTCGTTTCTGTCAGATGTTTTTAGGCTTGAAGACCCTTTTTTTATAGTAAATATTAAAAATCCAGTGACTATGGCGAAGTGATGACAAACTCTTAAAGACACATCAGCTCATACTCGATATACGTCTTGTCTTTATGCCCCCCTCGTGGTGTGCCGAACACTTTCTTAAAACATGAAGAGTATACGAGATATAAGTGAATTAATATGTTGTGTTGTGTGTTCAGTAAGAAAAAAAACGAATCCATTTTAAGGCGTAATGTGAGTGAAGGGTTGTGTTTGGAGTTCGTGCCGGGAACTCCCCTCTTTGAGTCATACTTCTTGAGTTTCTTCGACGGGAAGTAGTGGGGGAGATGATGACGTCACGCCGTGTGCTTTGTATTGTGAAAGACTCCTCAGTCGTAAAGGAAAAAATGAGAACATCCTTGTAAAAGAAAATACTTGTGTGTGTTAGATTTCTTTGTTTGTTTAATTCGTTCAAGTGAGGTTGTGTTTGAGTGTTGGTAGAGGCAATGGCCTTCTCTCCTCCCAGGGTAACGTGTTAAGAGTGCCGGCGACGTATGGATCATAAGTTACGGACAAATCGCCGCACTTGCCAGGAGATTACGGGAGCTAAGAGATCGGTACGCTCGAGAACTGTTTGTTTTCATTTTCTGTGGTAGCAATGTGGTAAGACTGATTTCTTGGCCATCACAAAAAACCTGGCTGTCATAAATTGTTTTTCCCGCTCAATTTTTAACGGCTGGTTTTCATTGAGAGGAGGTGAGAGAGAAGTAATAAGAGTTGTTTATTTGAATATTATTACTTTTTAATTTCTCCACGAAGACATGGGAGAAGAGTAACGGTTGTTTTCCGATGGCCTTGCAAAGGTGAAACTGGGACACTTGAAGAGTAATAAGTGTGTGTACTTTCCACTCAGTGGATGCGTTTTCTTTTTAAGATTAATGATCTTAAAATGCGTGAGATTTTAAATAATGGGAAGGAGACGTTGGAAATACGGACATGGTGCAATCCCCGTTTTCGGAAGAAACAATGGATTCCATAGTTACGTTTCGTAACGAGGGTGTCATCCTTTAAGAAACGTGGAGATTATTACAAGTAAGCCCTGCTAGGAAGATTTTTGTGGAAGGACAGTGGCTAATCAAATGGGCGTGTCAGAGAATAGAATTATAGAAGTGCACATGAGCGTTGAATATGTTGTGTCCCCTTTAACTCTTACCAATACTTCCTATTCCCGCCATCTTCTTCACAAGTCCACGTCGAAGAAAATCGTTTTTCTTCAGGTTTCGTTTGCTGGCTTATTCTTCCGTTTCGAGAAGTGAGTCAAAAATGTTTCTAAAGAGCAAGCTCCGTATTTAAAAGTAGTTTACGAGACGTCATGAGGAATAAGCAAAGATGAGAGTTCTGCCTCCTTTATTTTCTGCCTCTAACATCCAATCTCCCGCCTTTCTGGCGTAAAATAGTCGAGAACACAGTTATGTACACATTGAACTGATCATCTACCTCCACCATTCCCGATAATTCGTATTCGCCCATCGGCTGATATTATTTCGTGTACCCTCTTACTTTCCACCCTGGTGCTTTTTTTGGCCTTCCCATCCTGCAAACAGTGTCACCTTTTTCTTTTAGATAAAAAAGAGCAGAAAAATAAACCGTATTCAATATTTTAAGGTAACGACTGAGCTAAATAATTCTTAGCTCCGTTGGAGACAGAGAGGAAAGCCTTGAGGGAGACGAGTTTGAACTAATCGAAGGTTAAATATGTTTAAACCGTAATCTAATAGAAAAGTAGACCGACCCACTCTCGCTCAATAATAATATGCAGTGCTCTATGAATTCGTTTGGTTGGATGTTTAATCAACACCTGTGGTTTCCCCATTCAATTAGTATTGGTTTAAAAAATTGTAGTTCCCCACAAAACAGTTTGAGTTGCTGCAACACATATGTGGTTACCGCAGATTGGGATAGTTATGGACTGAACATAATTTAATTATTAATAATAATACAGGAAGAGGTACTCAGAAGTAGTAATTAGCCATCAAAACTTCCACCCAAACCTTGAAATGAGAAAACTGCTTGAAGCCATTGCTCGATTCCATAGCATATTGAGATTCCAACCTTTTGAACTGAAAATTTCCATCCTAGCATCCTATATAAGGATGATAATTTGGCACTATTATTTTCATTAGTTCACTAGAGAATTTTAAAAACCCGTCCGAATCAAGAAAAGGCACCCTTTTGCGAGATATTTTTCTTTTTCATTCAAATATTAATTATTACATCATCCTATTTTACCCTTTTTTCTGCTCCCATGGTGCATCTCTCGTCTCCTCTACCCCTCCGTCAATTTATGAAAACTGCGTAATCTTATGCATTAAAAATGAGTTTCAAAGGTTGTGCTCTTATGAAGAGAGAAACGCATAGTTGTTATAACTGTTGTGCTTTTTATATAAAATGAAACCCGGAATTATGTCCGCCTTTGACAACGAGATCCTCCCAGAAATCATACGCTAACGGCCGAAAACCTCTTTTGCAGAAACTCATAAGATCATGGAAATCAAACTCTGGTTTATATAAAAGTATTAAAGTTTTTTCTTTGTATTATTTAAAAAAGAAGTCTTAATGACCTCGCCTTTATTCGGGGAAAGAGTTGACCATAAGTATACGATGCAATGTCTTGGGCGATGTCCAGTGTATATTTAGTGTACCGCGTGGCAAAGATATTTTGATACGATGTTATCCCTATTAATATTATAAATAATGATAGTCCATAACTTTTTTGATCGCTTGATGGGGAGCGAGTTAAAAATTTTAACAGCATCGCCGGGCCATTTTTTCTTAAACCACGTCCTCTGTCAATTTTACATTATAATAACTCTTTCCCCGACAATTGCCGAGAGTTAGCAATTAAATTCTTGTCAGTGCTGTGTGCTCACTCTCTTTAGAAGGAAAACTCAAGGAAATGCTAACAATACGTAACCAAAGTATACGACTGAAGAGTGAAATTACTTACTAAAGAGTACTAAAAAAAAGAACTACGCATTTTTTTAAAAAGATTCTCTGCTATTTGAGAATGGATGACAAAGATACTTTTTTGGTGTATAGAATTTATCACAGTTTGTTTCTACCATGATGTCCGATTTGTTTTCCAATCCCACCTGTTTTTTTAAATAAATTTCGAAAGGCATGTGAACTAGCTCACTATCCTTTCGTTGTCTGGTGAACTTCTTTTACATTGTATGAAAATGTAGATTAAGGGAATGGTGCCACTGAATGGCGAATGTCAAAGAATAACATAGCACAGTCTGTTGTTTCTCATAAAATTATCAACCTCTTATCCTATTTCATGATTATGTTTTCTACGACTTCGAACGGAGGTAAACGAACTTTAAATAGAAATGGCGGCAGTTCTTGGAAGATGGTGATTTTTACGAGTTGTCGAAAATCGGCATTGTAGTTGGTAAAAAATACAAATGAATACGAGAAAACATTTTTTGTGATTATGTTGTTTTGATTAATGGTGGAAAAAAGTGTCGAGTTGCATGAAAATTTATGAATAAGTATCATGAGAAAAAGCATAAAAAAATTAAAAACGGACTGGGACTTGTATATAATTATACATATATAAAAAACTTTTGCTGTTAAATCACCCGTATTTGTTCTTTTATTTCCTCTGATTCCTATTTCCAATATCCCTTTCTCAGGATACCATAAAACTGCTCTCTTTCGACTATTTGAGTGACTGATTGCTCAACGGTGTTAGTTAATAACGTTGTGATGTGATCGTCACCAGCCTTTGGTACCAATACCATGGAATATGAAAAAATATGCCTTTTAGCAATTTTTATTGACCAAAGTTCAAATGAGGATAAACTTGATCAAGTGCTATATTCAGGATAATTTCAAAATTATAAATCGACGATGTAATTTGGTATTTGGATCAGCAGTGGAACGTCCTTTTGCAATAATATTTGTTTATTCATCTATATTTGCCTATATATTCGATGGACGGAATGCCCACAAAAAATAATACTATGTCACAAGCATTCAAAGCATCTGGCCTTGGAATTCCACGCTCAACTAACCAGCGGCTGCAGCGACTACAAAAGGTAAGCAGTCATTTATAAATACAGTGACCAAAAACAAGATAATTCTTATTTATTAGTCTTTAATTTCCATTCTAATTTTTTCAGTCTTTGCATTTATGATTAATACAGTTATACAGCGCCGTAGCAAGTCGGGAGGATTGGAGGGGGGAGTGTTTGTGGTCCGTTCATTTCAGAGGGCATCATTTGGGGAGGATACACTTAAAACTTTGACTCTCAAATATTTCGGGAACAGATTGAACTTCCAGAAAGGCCCGGAAATAGAGTGGGGCAGAGGATATACGTGTCGCTAGCGGCAGATTTCAGGGAGTAAATTTTTTTTAAAATCATTTAATTGTTTTAACCAAATTATTTGACAATATTATGAATTTATTAATTATCAAACAATAAAATTAATGAAACTTCTTGATAGCAAACTTTCAATATGTAATTTCAACAACCGCATCTCAAAAAATAGTTTACCTTAACTGAATAGGGGATGAGGGGGAAGGCGGCAAACTGATCTTTGCCCCCCCTGAAAAGAACTCCCAGTTCCGCCCCTGTCTCCTGGTACCTCCCAACTCGCTAAGGCCTAGGAGTAATATTTTATATACTTGCCGTAAAAATATCTCGTAAGTACGGCTAATTCGATTTTGCATTCAATTGAAACATTAAAACCAGTAAGATTCCGTGAAGGTTCCTATTCCTAGTACCATCAACGGTAACTTACTTTGCTTTATTCAGAAACGCCATTGCACCATGAATCAATTTAGTCCTCATGTACAGGAGATAACTTGGTTAAGTGGTGGTCTACCTGGTCGCCTCTCACTCAATTAGACGGAGGCTCGAATCCTTGTCTTGGAAATTTTTCTCACGTTCCAATTTAAGTTTTGACTTCGCCTATGACTTTCCCATCATCGAGCTAGCATGTGCGTCATTTAAAAAGACACTACATGTGCTGCCATCAAAAAAAGGCGAGTAGAGGCAACCCGGGGATTGCATATCGCGTTCAGAGCTGATAAGCAGGTGGGTTGGGATGGAGTATGATGTTTGAGGGATACGCTGGCATTAACGCGTACGTTCATTTGAAAAGGTTTTGTTTACAGCCATTCGACTGGTATAGTTAATACCTCTAGGGGTCTCACGAAAACGATGAGCCCAGATAGAGCGCAATCTGTGTTCATTGTAGGCGAGTCGGTTGCCACGTTCGGACGTATTCGCATGGTGAGACGTATTGCAGTCGGTACTGTGGATGGTAAACGCCTGCCTGGAGACCACGTGGTGAATTCTGCAGAAGCACCTCAGGCATCGCCTCCGCGGAGATCCTTGCTATGGTCAATTGCTATTCCAAAGGAGGTGAGCACTATTCTTTTATTATTATTTTTCAATATACACCAAGGATGGAGGCTGCGCGCTAGGCTTGGATTGCTTAAACAAATGAGAATGGATATTTTTCATAGTGACAGGGAGAACGTAATAATAGAACCCCATCTCATTTCCAGGTCCGACAGAAGCGATAAATTAAGGGAAATATTTTTCCGAATGGGTAGATATGGGAATTCGTTTTCCCCCGAACCATAAAGGACTTTAATAAATGCTAGTCTTGATTTCGTTAGAGCATTTCCTCTTTATGTGGCAATGGCTGGTGTCCTAACACCCCCTGCCATACGCCTTTTAGGCAACTTGTGGGTTGGTATGTAGATTTAGATGTAAATGAACGATGAAGTTTGTCATGAAAAAATATCCGACATAGCCAGGATGGCTTACTAAATAGCTCTTCCATGAAAAATATTTGACTTGGCCATGATTACTAAGTTAATTGCTCATTTAGATCCTGGCTAAGTCAAATATTTTTAATATGCTGTGTAATTTTTCACCCTTGCGCGTGACTGAGTGACTTTAATTTTTTTTCAACTTAAAGGATTTTTGCAATTCGGATATGGGTGAAGAAATATCTGGTGCTTTCCCGGAGAATAGACTGAATAAGGTCTAGTCAGGTTTCCATCCCGTTTTGAGCTTCCATTTTCTCCGACGTTTCAAGGTCCGTCACGTTCTTTGTCATCAGGGTATGGTGCCGGTGCCATGATAGTGACCGGAATCACTAAACTATAAAACCCACTCCCGACCACTCACTCGCTCACACAAATGTTTGGGGTGAACGAGACATGATACGACAAAAATCAGAATTGACCCCTTCTACAATCGTCTGAAACCTTAGGAAAAATTGTCGAAACACTAAATTTTCTATCTGCTAGAGTGTAGCCAACTGCCTCGGGGCCTTTACTTTTTGGGGACATTTTGGGTCACAATATCGGTGGTAATGAGGATTTTGAACATTGCTTATTAATGATACCAAAGTCATTGTGGCAGCCGTTAGTCAACACCTTCAAACAATTACAAATCCTGGAAGCCAAGAACTATTTGGGATTCCTTGGGTTCAATTCAAGTAGGATAGATATCACCGGAAAAACGATCCTTGAGGAACAAACGGCAGATAATTGGCATTTTCAGCAGCAATACAAAGAGGACTGCTTAGAGGAGGACCAATAGGGTGGTTTCCTATTATTTTTTATTGCCTAAATCGTAAGATTATTACTCCTGGAGTACGCCTTTCACGCTCTTAGATTTTCGAATGACGATACCTATTTTTCGCGATTGAACGAAAAGTGAAAAATTTCAAGCGCGCGAAAACGCGACGGCTAAGTAGGAATGATGGGAAAAGTCCGTGTGACGTTATTCTGGTTCCAGCTGTTGGTGTGTGAGGTGACCTTGGGGCGAGGATTGAGCGCTGATACGACGCAGGATGCTAGCAGGTAGCTGAGTACCCGGCTATCAGGTAGCGCTTGGCTGAAATAAGGATTATTATTCCCCTATCAAACGAAGAAAACTTTCCGAACTTAGGTACTGTTAATGTGTGATTATTATTAGATGTTTCCCTGAGCTCTGTGCCTCATGCATTCATTAGTAATCTCAGACAATGTAAAAACTCCTATCCACTCGTATAGAAACTAGGTCCCTGTGACGTCACGTGGAGTGGCATCGCATGGGCGCCAATCTGGCCTTTTTTAAATGAGGTAAAAATTGACCGTTGCCATTCGTCTAAACTGGGATTTCTAAAACCAAATAATTTGTATATTATGAATACACTAATGGTGGGTAACAGTAATGGTGAATACACTAATGGTGGGTAACAGTAATGGTGAATACACTAATGGTGGGAATCGCAATCAATGCCTTTCGTTTTCTTTGATGAAGGAAACTACCCTATACTATCTCGTGGAGGGCTGATTTCTGTTGCCACTTCGGTCACATTTTAATCGGTTTTCAAAAATGTCCGCAGCGCGGTGATGAGTGCATTGCGATCCACTTTTATCCTATAATCTGCAATATAATGTTTGTCGTTTCGAGGAATAGCATTGAAATGTAATGAATTTGACGGATCATATCATCATGCATATAAATTTCGGTTAAAAACGCTAATTTCGTCTTATTTCCCCGTGAAACTAGGATCACTTTGCCCGTCAGCGACGCGAGTGGCGTCTTTCGTCAACTCATTTAAATGCGCGACTTTAACGGTGATAACGCATTTAGAGGCCGACTTGAGGGTCCTCGTTTGTAATCGATACCTCCACTGCATAAACGCTCAGCAATAGCCAACCGAATCAAATCCGCTCATCTAGATAGCCCTTATGAGCGTTTCTACGTAACTGTCATACTAGGGTTCAAAAATTCAATTTGAGGTAAATGGACCGTTCATAGTCCTGACATGGTGTAAATATTCCAAATTTTAATAATCCGTACCTTTTTCTCCCCATACTCCAACCATTTTTTACGAAAACGTCGCGGAATTGAGCTCTCGTATCATATGAGCAAATGATTCCGTTTACTGAGCCATTTTATTACTGAAGATTTCGCTACTAAGATAAGATTTTTCCATGTAAATTTCCAGTTAACCATCCTCCCCAAACATGACTGTGTCTTCCCAATCCATTTCATCAATACTTGAAATTCACATGTTCACGCAGAGGAATGTAACGCAACAGTGCGTCGTTTTGGTGTCAGTCAGTGACGAAGGACATACATTTTTTCCGCTGACCAAAATCGAGGGATGCGGGAGATAAATCGTTTCGTATCCAAATCAAGTACATCCCAAGGATGAAAGGTCAGAATAAAATAATTCCCCAGTATTCACCGTTTTTGCTTCTCAGCGCTGTTACTGATTGACATTTTAACCTTTGGCAGTGTTCAAGTTTCAAATATTGAAGTTAAAAAATCTCCAGTTCTACAGGGGCCACAGGGTGGTAACAAAGACAGTGTATGCTTTCACTAACTTGTTTTGGAGGAATCCTCCAGAAAGTTCCTAAATTGATTTGTATGAAGTCAAAGGGGAAATACATAAACAAAAACTGGGTGTAGCGGTCAGTCAGTGACGCGTAGAAACGCTCTTATAGTACTAAATGAGCGATTTTGATTCGGTGGGGGATTGTTGAGCGTTTATGCAGTGGATGTATCGTAATCTTCGTGATCGATACTTGAATCGCAGTTGTGGTCAATTCCCATAGGTTGGCGCCGGTTACCATAGGTATAAATACAGGCCACGGTCATGGCACCACTATAAATCCATGATGTTCAGAAACGCGTAAGACCTCGAAACGATGGAGAAATGGCCATTCTCACCCGACTGGCAACTGAATTCCGGATATTTTTGATTTTTTACGCTGCAAAAAAGTTTGCCAACATGGTTATTGTAAGAGGAAGCATCACTCCTCGTCATTCAACCTTTTTTTTCGAGACGAATAATATATTAAAAACTTACGGTACGGCATCTAAATTTACTGGATAGATAAGGTAGATACACCTCAGTCAACATTTGACTGTTTTTCAAATTCAAATTTTTTCCTCAGGGTTATAACAGATGTAAAATGTTTGTGATTTAGATGCTGGTAATTGTTTGTGAAAGTGTTCTCTATGTACTCTGCAACTTTCAATATTGTACCAAGTGCGAAGTAACTATCAAGTAAACGATATATTTTCAAGAAATAATAAGAAGGCAAGATACGCCCGGTTGATTGTTATCAAAGCTTCCTCTTAATCTGTAGCTTTGGCTAGATTATTCTTTAAGCCATATGGCTGAGTAATTTTTGGTTCGATAACTTCCTTTAGGATAATGTACCGCTTAGTTTTGCTTTATCTAAGAATTTTACTTTTTTACTCCAATATCATATCGTTTACAAATTTACATTTTACAAACTTTTTACACACTTATTTTACTCTAAAGCTCCTCCCAGCTTGGTGAAAATGATTTGATCGATTTTTAAACATTTTTTGCATTTCATTTGAAAAAAATTCCTTTTGGCCCTTGTTAACTTGGTAGGCTTGCTAAAAAAATTTCCGGGCTTTTTATTGGTTTTGCTTGTGCATCGCTTCAGGTATTCTGGAGACTTGGTCGTTTTTAATCATCAGTGCTGAATATGAAGAGGCTTTAATTCTCGGAAACGTGTTCAAACGAGTGACGGAAATTTATCATTCATTCATATTTTAGATTCGGATCAAAAACTAGTTACAGATGTCAAAAAGTTATCCGTGAAATAGATTTTGCTTTGATTGACGAAACATGGCGTTTATGCAAAATAAATGTAAAACTAAGCCTTACAATTTTCCTGTATTTACGTCTATTAGAGTATTTCCAAACGTTTTAGCTTTATATATATTTTTTGCTTACCGTACAGGCGATTAAATATTTTTGGGAGCATGAGTAACTACGTAAATGTGTCGGGCATAATTTTTTTTAGATCTTTATCAGTGATTTTCACTTCCAAATGTACGTCTATCGTAACTTG
Source organism: Ischnura elegans (assembly GCF_921293095.1). NCBI lineage: Eukaryota > Metazoa > Arthropoda > Insecta > Odonata > Coenagrionidae > Ischnura > Ischnura elegans. The sequence goes on along the minus strand of NC_060256.1, from coordinate 81,257,045 downwards.
GCTGGTAGTATGTTCTCTGCATAAGAAATGCGATCCAATCCGTGTGAGTGTAAACGTTCGAATATTTTCGATTATAAAAAGAGAATGGTTTGGAGGTAGGTACACTTCAGCCCCTAAAGTAAGGAAAATTTAAGTTGCAAGCGTTTCATCACTGTCAGAAAGTTTTCCTATCACAATACGACGAACTTTGGCAATATAAAAAAATATAATAATGAAACCACAAACTAACTGTGAGACAAGAGAATCTCCGCAAGTAATAAATATGAAAAATACTTGCGCTTGGTCGAGACCGCTCAGAAATTTTCTCTTTCTTTGCAAGCCGAAATTTTCAACCTCCCTTAATCTCAACCGAGGGTTGAAGCCGAGGCAAAGTGGAGGAGGTGGAAATATACGAGACAGCCCTCTATGCGGTTGAATACATTGCTTATGAAGCACTCTGTGTGGAGATTCAGGATAGGCGGCTAGGGTAGATTGGAAGGCAGAGCAAACATGGAGATAGGAGGAGGTCTCGTGGAGCAAAATAAGGGCAAGAGGAAGGAAAAAACAGAGGAACGTCATCGATATGGTAGACGTCAAGGGGATATAAACACTAAAGGAGGCAAAAATGTACACATGAGAGAGAAAGCTATAGAAATGGTAGGAAAAAATTTATTTATAAGGAAGAAGGCCAGGGATTTGTTGAGATTATCCCAGAACCCTAGGGTAAAAGAAGGGATTGGGTAAGGTTAAGGTGCGGCTGAGTTAAGGGTAGGGATAGAAGGTACCTCATACCCCCATGTTGTCTCTTTTCTGAAAAGTTGGTATGGAGGCGGGATTTTTGTCTCGTAGGGTCTTCGTAGTGTTTGCGGGGGCATGGATGTAAGGGCACAGGGGGCTGGCGATGCAGCCAAACGGGGGCGAGGTTTTGGAGAGGATGGAGTTGGAGGCGGTTGGGCTCACAAATCGCTATCTCTCTGCGGCGGTATAAATAAGCGAGTCTATAAACAGATGTTGCCATGGGGAGCCGTTGCAGCGGGCGGCGCTAGCGTCGTGGCTCCAACTCCCCATCCTACCACGGCGGGCGCCACGCGAAGCAGTCCATTTGGATCGTAACTCTCGCCGGCAATCTTGTTCCCTTCACCTTTTAGTCTAGCTTTGACCAGCTCCTTGGTCCCTGGAACGTCCTCAGCCTTTCTCTCACGAATATTAAAAAAGAGGATCCTGAAGTCGGTGTCTAAATGTGTTGTTATCCACCGCGCAGACGAATGGGTTTACATTAGTCGCCACTTGCGTCTCTGACGTGCAAAGTGATCCGAGTATCACGAAGAGATAAGGTATAATTAGGGGTGTAAACCGTAATTTATAAACATGATTGTGTACTCTATAAAATTCATCACTTTTCAATGGTCTACCTCGCAATTACAAACATTATTATGCAAAATGTTTGAAAAAGTGGATCGCATTGCACTCATCACCGCGCCGCGGACAATTTTGAAAACCGATTAAAATGCGACCGAATTGGCAACAGAAATCCACCTTCAATGGGATGGACACGAATATTACAAAAGAGGATCCTCGAGTCGGCGTATAAATGTGTTGTCCCGCTCCGCGATTTTAAATGGGTTTACAAAAGTCGCCACTCGCGTCGCTGACGGACAAATTAATCCGAGTTTCACGTGGCCATAAGATCATGGGTGTTAACCGATATTTACATTCATGATGATGTGATCTATCAAATTCATAAATTTTCAATGCTATTCCTCGCAATTACAAACATTATATTAAAAAAGTTTGGAAAAAAGTGGATCGTATCACTCATCACCGCGCCGGGGACAATTTTGAAAGCCGATAAAAATTCAGCCAAATTGGCAACAGACATCCACCTTCTATGGGATGAAATTGAACGTTTATAAGGCAGAAGCTGATTAATATAATAAGCGGTAAAAACTTTCGCAAAGCGTTTATATCAACTGATGATTAGTGCCATTCTAATTTACTCGAAAAAGCCAAAATTTTAAAGATTGTATAAATGTTTTTGCGTATTAATATAGTATTTGATAAATGGATAGTTATGGTGAAAGAGATTTTTTCCAGGCTATCATATCCAAAGCTGTATATTAACGATAAATGATAGAATTGGAAGTAAAAGTATTCGTGATATACTCCCATTTCCTCATTTTTAGTTTTCTTTCTCAATAAGGCTGTTATTTTCAAAGAGGTAAAATTTCCACGACTAGAAGTGCAAGCTTTAAAAGCCTCCCTAACAAAATCTTGCCATTATGTTGAATCCTGATGCACTTTTAATTTCCTTAAGGTAACCTGCAGCAGGTCCTATGCCGTTTAACAGATTTATCTCTCAGACAGCTACTCAAAAGGTAATGCGTTTATAAAGTCAGCGTTTAGACCCATCGTGGCAAAAAAATCATAGTGATCTCGTTCCCATGACCCCGCCCACATTTTAACGGGCGCTCGGGGTGGGACATTTTGGTTGAAAGGTATCCATCTCTCGTAATTTTACGGTTCGACAGGTGAGAAAGGATGTCGGAATTCCAGAAATGCCGACAGGGGGCACTTAAATGGGCAGGAGGAGGAAAAAAGATGACTTGCGGTCTACGTGCGATTAAAAAAAAAGAAGAACGAAATGCGAGGGAGTTGGTAGGGAAGCGAACCTTCCGGAGACCTTGCTCGAGTTTTTTGATGGGAGAGCAAGGTATAAATAAGCTCTTAACGTATTTTAAATTGTACCCTTGTCTTAATTTTTTTCGGTAGGGTTCACTTTAAATACTATTCGCAAAGAATCTTGTATTTTTTTCTTGAAGTGTTTTCGGATACTTCTGTCAAAAGAAGAGTAATAAAATATTAAGTCCCTTTGAGTGCCGAAAAAAATACATTTTTTTCTTTCGACCCAAAAGGCAGAAAAAAACCGGACGGAAGATTGACTGGAAGGTATGCCATGAGTTCGAAGATTGGGGTAAAATAATAGTTCAAACATCTGCCGGGAGAGCGCGTGCTGGTGAATTATGCGAATAAGGATACGATAGTGCTTGAGAAGGTCGTGTTGGTACATGTATCGAAGGCAAAAACTTATTCAATAGAAGAAAAAAATGTTACCAAATTTAATGGCTAAATTATTCCTACCTATTTATATTTAGTATCATTCTATTTTTCTTAGCCAATCCAAAATTTTAAGAGTTTTATTAATATTTTGGCGTAGTAATATATTAAATATACCAGCAGTTATAGTGAGTGTCATAAATTAGTATTTTCTCCTCGTAATCATTTCCGCCATAGACAAAAATACATGAAAGATTACATTTACAAGAGCTAGAAATTGAAAATGCATGCAAGATTACGTTTACAAGAGTTAGAAATTGAAGTAAAAAAATCACGGGCGCTCCATCAAGTGACCCCATGTTACTACACATAAACCGTGCAATGCTTAATGATGCATTGTATTATTAGTAACCCTCCCTTGTCTAGCACTGTTATTATAAACCATATAATAACCACAGTAACAATTAAATTCTCGTGGCTTTGGAAAACTTTGCTAATGACTTATATATTGCAGTAAGTATAGAGTAAATTAAAGTATCGTTGTAGATGAGATGATGCTTATTAATTAGCACTTACATAGAAGTGCGCGCTTTGGTTTGTAAGTTCCAAGTGTCAAGGAACAGAAAGGGGATTTTCGGAGCAGGTATAGTGAGCATTACAAATCATCATTTTCTCCCTGTGATCATTTCCAACGCACTATATCAACGAAATTATCAGAGCTATTGCCTGTGCGAATGATAGAATTGGAAGTAAATGAATCACTGGCTCCCCATCTAATTGCCCCATATCTGTAGGCATATACAATGTTTAATGATACATTTTTGTTGCATTATAAGTTACCCTCAAATACTTATTTTAATAAACTGTTATAAGTGTTATTAATAAGCATCATCTCATTTCAATTGACAATTTATTTTACCTTAGGTATACTTATGAGAATTATTAAGTTATTTGAAATTTTATCAAAGCCGTAGGCATTTGATTATTGCTAAGATTCCTAGAAAGTTTAGTGTTAGACATGTGAGGGTTACTATGCCATTCCATAATAAGCTGCACTGTTATAATAAACTATATGATAAACTTAATTATAATAAAATCCTGCGACTTAAGAAAACTTTCAAATAGGTACCTAATTAGTTATCATAAGCATGCAGTAGAGTAAGTTAACAGTGTAAATGTGATGATTCGTATTAACTAGCACTTACATAGATGATAAATAAATACATCGCACCTTGGTTTGTGAAGTTTTAAGTATCAGGAAACAGGAAAGGGGATTTACGGTCACGGAACAGTCTGTTTCGGATGGCAAAGTATTTTTCCACCCACTGGATTTGCGAAGTGTGCCTCAACGGTTTCACGGGCCTTTGCCGAGTGGTAGGCCACTCAAAATGGCAGTGCCCCATCCAGCCCACCGACACACATACCTGTAATTTGCGTCTGTTGGGGGGTGGGGCGGGGAGGGTCGAGGGTAGTTTTCGGGGTTGAACTCGTGAAAAACTGACTGGCTAGGCCATAACTCACCCGGCATTTCGCTGCTTCGTCAATGACCTCCCGTAAGTAACAATCTGCCGATATGGCTTTTGGCATCCATTACGGTCGCTGATGGCCGTAAACCGCCTGAATGGATTTGAGAATGGAAGGTGCGCGTGATTATTTTTTTTCGCAATATTTATTTTCGCGAATGAACCGACCGAGGTGATGGATATTTGCTTCAATAAGGTCGCAGCACGACCCCATAAATCTATCCATTATTGAGCTTATCAAGGTCTAAATAAAAAAAGTCCTCTGACGCGTTTGGGGACAGAGGCTGTTGATTCGGGTCCTACCTCGTTTTGCGCCGAGCGAATTAATAACGAATCAAAACCATGCTTTCCACTTGCTCCCGTAAATACGAGTTTGGAATGCGTTCATTAGTATTCACCCAAGTTCAGGTTTGAGCGCTTCATTTTTCGAATGCGTCTTTTAAAAAATAACCAAGTTATTGTGAAGTCGATACCTCATAATTATTTTTCACACCAAGCATAAAAAAATGAAATGGTTAACCATGATTAGACTACCTAGTTTATTAGGAAATTAATATTTTCAATAATATGAAACAAATATATTATAAAGAAACCAAAGAGCCGATTATCCATTGCTCTCTTGCGGTTGGCAAATTTTGTAAATTGACATGTTTTGCAACAGCAATTAAAAAGCTGTTCAATTAAAATTGAACAGCTTTTAATGTTTTTATCTTGACAGGTAAAAACATGGGCTGATGATCGCTTATTTTAAGTAAGAGCAATCGATTACAAGTTTTCCATCGCAGTCAAAATAAAAATGTATCGTAGTACGATCATAGAAGTGTATCCGTTGCTTCCAAAAGCCTAATATCATCCTTATTCTATTCCTCACATGATGCGAATAGTAAACAATTTAAAATTTTTGAATCTTACTCAACAAATGTAAAAAATATTAAGTTTGGTATGTACCTTGAAATTCTCTAGACGATCAAGTAAGTGCTAATCGATACTAACGTGATCGTGCGAGAGCGGTGGGAGAGGCTTTTGCGAATTCTCCCGCGTCAAAGCAGGCCAAACGAATAAGACAGGCCATTCCTAGGTAGGTTCAACAACCAACTATAAATTCCTACAACTCCTCGACCAATATACCGTTCAAAACAGCTTTGTGGCAACACGGTCGCTGTCTGCGTCATTAAATGATATAGATAATGATAATTCTCGTACGTTTATAAGTAGGTGTGAACAGTGGCGGAGCGAGGGGGGGGTTTGGAGGATAATTCCCCCCCCCCCCCCAGAGCTCAGAGATATTTTTAAGTTTAATCCATCTTACTTAATAGGATTAGTATTACATATATAATAATATAAGGATTTTAAAAATATCCCTCAGAAAACTCACCATTTTTAACTATTCATCTTCATTTTTTTCTGGGGGAGGGCCCCGGCACCTCCCGCTTCCTCTGGCGGGTATTCCATACCCCCTAACTCCCCAGTATGAGTTGTGCCTAAAACCCCCCCTAGCCTTACTTCCTAGCTGCGCCCCTGGTTGTGAATTGTAGGCGTGTTTAAAATGCAAAAATTGGCAGTTCTACTGCGGAGAGAGGGATAATTGGAAGTAAAAATTAGCCAGAGCGATTACATTTTCAGCATAGTTCAGAACTGGATGAGAAAACAATATTCTTACACTTTTAAAATGATCGGAACAGAATCTCGAGTAATATTCAGAAATGAAAATTAAATGTGGAAATTATTTCTGAAAATGGCCACCTAAACCTAATGGAGGTGATTCAATCATTACAGGTGTGATGAAGTAGCACCAGAACGCGGGCACCACTGGTGCCGGAATGCTGTTCCAGCACTGATTAGCTAAAGACATAATAGCCTAATAACACTTTCATCAATTTTGGTGCCACAAAATTGCTAATATATACATTCGTAATGAAAAACGAATGTATATGTTGGAACTCAACGAACCCCTTACATAAGTCACCCACTACTCCCAATAGTACACTTTCGCCCTGCGGTCGTCCTAGATGCAAGACCTGCCCAATTTTTACCCCTCCTTCTATCCCTAGTCATCTCGTCTCCTTTCTACCACCACCCCCTGCGGCCTCCTGTACTTCCAAGAATGTAGTTTATCTTATTCAATGTCATCACTGCCCCTCCTTTTATATAGGCAAATCCTCAACTCCCCTAAACCTGAGTATCAACAACCACAGGGCATCATGCACTTAGTCTCACTTTGCGTCCCTCCCGGTGGCGAAACATGCGGCCACTCATCGGCGTCAATTCAATAATTGTTGCAATGTATCAGTTTTGACCTCCCTTCACCACACAGACCACCCACTCAAACTTAATTCAATCGAATTAGCATACATATGGCTATTTAAAGCATTTCTTCCTCCCGGCTTAAATATCAACCGATAATCCCTTAATAGCCTCAGCACACTCTTCCCCCTCCCCTTTGGACCCTACCTCCCCACTATCTCCCCTTCCCTCAGCTATCTTTCATCCTTTACCTACAGTCTCCTACCTAACTCTGAGGAAGGTGGTAATGCGCCACCGAAAATTAAGTACTGTGTTTTTTATCTTTTTTTGTGTCCTGCGATTCTGCCCAACCTGAGGTATTTTAATTTTCGTTATGAAAAAATTTTTTGTGGTAAAATATAAATAATAACTTGTAATAAAAAACTCCCAGTAATATTTCTCTTCCAAAAAAAGTTAAGGAAAGTGCATTCCGGCACTGCTAATTCTGCCATGACGTCACTGGCGTGCACTTCAACCTCCTCCTCAGTCCACTTGTTACGGTGGACGACTCCTGAATGATGAAGCCCGGATAGAAATAGATAGAAGTATTTCTCATGTAGCCGTTTTTCTACTCTAACAAAACTAGAAAGTCTAAAATAATGATAACGTAAAAAAAACACGTTCTATAAAAAAAAGAAATTGCGGCCTATGGCCCCTTAAATTATTGAACATTACTAATATGCTTGATGAGAAAGTCACTTTAAGTTTTAGAAAAACGTTTCAGGTATAAGTGACGAAAAATGTGGCACGAATGTAGGATTATAATATTATTACTAGTTGGTCAAAGTATATCATGCTCGTCTCAAAGCGAAGGCGGAAATTTTTATATTTCAAGAATTTATGGGGCCGTGGGCGGCTATTTTATTATATTTTAGAAAGTTCTATTTTTATATTGTAATATTATTTATTTTTTTACTTTGAACAGTTTTTCATCCTCAACCTACCTTCGTTGTATCTTTTTGAGCCTTTAATTATCATTCTTATGTCTCTGAGCACAGTCTACGTGTCGTCCTTTACTGTTTACTCTTATGTCTCAGTGTAAGGTTCCATTCGTGGAAGCTAATTTTGACCCTGATTGAAAACAGTTGACGCTTGCGGTGAAATCCAGGCACGTATTTAAATGTGTGCATAACAGTCTAATTATCCGCTAACCTGCCTCTCCTGTCCTCGACGACTTGTCCGCGATGCCTATCTGTCCAAGATGACAGCGAGACACCAGGTCAGTACATGACTCCTTAGCGACAGCAATTGACGCAACGGTTACGTGGTAACAAACCATTGCCAAGGATATCATACCCGGGATATCAAGACGAGTAGAATTTCTGCCCTCGCTGCAGACAGACCGCTGCTATTCATAGCATGTTTCTGAGTTTTTTCATGTAATTCAACCGCATAGAAAGAACCATCACCGACTATTCATGAGAGCTTCTTACAATAAATTCTTACGTCAAGAAGTCGCATCGCTCCCGTCTTTTTCATGATGAATCACTCGTTTGAAGCTTAAGATATTATTTTGGAATTTCCATGGTGGGTATTCAGTCTTCTTAGTGTTTCCTTGTAGGTTTCATTTGCATTAAATTACATTCTCATGAAATGCGGGGTGAACTCCACCATCAACTTTACAATTCAACCTTCAATTCAATCACGGTGGGAACCTAAATTTACAATTTTAACTGTTTTAAGACCTTCATGCACCTCATTTGAGTAATAAAGACGTAATGTACAAATTCTACTGGGTTCCCTTGTGAGCATAACATCATTTAGGATGAAGATCATAACAACTTAAACAAAAACCTCCTCGTTGAACATATATATGGGCAAAAAGTGCATTGAAATCGATAGATTTGGATTTCATCTTCATTCATGCTGAATGAAGATAAACAACCTTTGTATATTTCCATAGAATTATAACACTTGGTGCTTTCCTGGCGCAGGATGTGGATGAATGTTTCACGGGATCTCCACCAGGTGAGCTGTTGAGCCAGAGCCCTCGTTTCAAAGCCTAACTCTGCCATCGTTCTCAGAGCGTTGAGTGCTGGGTCAAGATATGCCCGCGCTTATACATATATGTCTTCCGGTAGTGCGTGGGGTTATTTCTGATTGGCCATCGATCTCGTCGTTTTTGTTTTCAATATACATAAAGGCAGACAAATCTTGACCCAAACGTCGGCTCCAATGGAACAGAATAACCTGATTGTAAACATTCTTCCAAAGAATTTTTTACACCACTCAAGAATGACACCTTAGTGTCTAAACGCGTCGTACTAACAAAAAATTATATTTAAATTTACAAAGGTTGTATATCTTCATTCAAAAAGTTCATTTTATACCATTTTTAGACCTTATATGATCTCATTTGATAAATGAAAACGCAGTGTACTTATGATGTCGCCTCCTCGTTAGAAAAAAGATCATTTACTCCTGAGAAGTTGTGCTTCCTGCCGTAAATGTAAACATAAAAAGAATATACTCGTGTCCTTTTTTTATCTTCCAGTGTAGATACCTTTGCAAACGAAACTTATTTCCTTACCCTCCTTCTTATTCAGCGCAGATGCTGCCTCTTCCTTCATTTCCCAACTCACCCCTCTCGCCACGTAATTCTTCCCCCACTCCCCAAACCCCCCACACCCCCACCACACTAACTCACCCTCCCTTTTTTTATTTCTCATCCAAATTCCTTTTCCGTTTTTCCAGCTCTAGTCTCATTTCCCCACCTTTATTCACCCTCTCGAGTAATTTACCTCTCCCAAAGCCCAACACCCTTATCCCTTTCTCTTCCTTCCCATCCAAACCCTTAGCTACGTTTCCTAACTGCATCAGGCTTTTTTAATCACCCTGGAAGCAAGTCTTTGTTATCTTATTTTTTCTCCCCCGTACCCTGGCTCCCCCCTTATACCTTGCGCGTCACCCCCTCTCGTTTTTTTACATATATATCCTCCCACGACTTCCTCCCCGTCCTTCCTCTCTCCCTGCTTTCATTTCCTTCGTCGTGGGCCGATAACTATTCCTTCTCCTGCTCACGCGACTACCCTTTCATCCCATCTTTTCCTCCTCTTTTTCGCTCGTCATCTGTTTTTCTCCTTTCCGCAAACACCCCCGGTCATCGCATCGCCGTGTCTTTTTGTCAAAGGATTTCGGGTTGTTTTTTCCCGCGTATCCATCCCTTTTGTCTCTTGTTTTCATTACCTGTGCGCGTCTCCGGATCTCATTGTTGCTTCGTTCTGTTCTCTCTCCTCCTGCAGCCTTTCACCGTCGGTTTTTGCGTTACCTCGCCCATACATCGGTGTCTCTCGGATTTTTTGTTCCCGTGTCGCGAGAGTTTTCCCTGACAATGAGTCGTATTACAGAAGGTGACGGAACATATTATTTTGCCTAACCTTTTTTTCTTGTTTATTATAAGGTTCTTCATACAAAATGTAAATGGTAAATATTTCGCATAGTAACAAAATATACGTCCACAATCATACAAATGTAAAATCTGCCAGCGATTAGTAACTCCAACAGGAAAGCAATGCAAGGTTAGAACAAGAGAAAACTTAAAACCATGCAACGAGTAGTCATTGTGAGTGGTGCTATTAATTCTGTTTATCGAGACACCGTTAATATCCTTAATAGTACGAGGGTAGAATGATATTTTAAATATCTCTGTGCTGCTGTCTATTTCCTTCATTGTTCTCGTGATCACGTCCAATGCAGGATCCAGGATAGGGACAAGGGGGGCTAGGATTGCGATTCTAACTAGTGTAAATTGAATACCCAAGCGCTATAGTTCCCCCATTTGCCTCTCTCTGGGTCCGCCACTGGACCGTAACATACCAAAAGCGTGTAAAATAGGCCCTTACTTTAGAGTTAATTTGTATTTCGTTAAAGAAGGTGAATATGTAGGAAAATATAACTAAATACTTTTGTAAAAAAGTTAACTCCCAAATACTTCGATTTATCTAGTGTTTGTTTCGACCCAATGGGCTTGGGGGGCTATGGCCCCCATATCCCCCCAACCACATAGATTCGCCACTGATCAAATCTAACATGGTATGACGGTAAACGAAGGATACATTTAACGTCTTCTCGAAGAAAATACTCCAAATTTACTATGTAAATTTAGCCTATATTTTGTCCAATAAAATGTTTCGAAAGTGAGCCCCATGTGGTTCACTGGTGACCGAAACTTCATTTTGCTGAGAAGAAAGGAATTGGATATAGGCACCTCGAAAAAAAGAGCAAAGCATTTAAAAAGTTGAAAAAAAAGGTTTCCTTCACACGATTCGAAAAGGACCTGAAAAAAAGTTTTTCATCATTCATTAGATAGATGGCTCTTTCCATTATATGTACTACTAGCAGGAGACCCGGCATCACTCTGGTATGATATTACTCACAGAAGTGAGGAACTTGGAATACATGGTCACATAGCAGAATTATTAGATAGATAGAGAGAAAAATATTTATTGTTCAGGAAATATTCCGTATGCATACAAATAATACTCTGTAAATTTCTTATGAAATACATCAAATTCAGGTTTTTCTGCATTTCATGATTTGGAGATGTTGTCAATGGTTAAAAAAAAACATGTAATTCATGGAGTAAAAATCTTCGTAATTAAGAAAAAGTGAGCAATTTCTCTATCTGTTATTTCTTGCATTAAGGGTGCTATTAACTGTGGGAGAAAGAAAACAATATATCAAACGATTGAAATCCGATACTTAATTCTACGTGACAGTAACTCTACTCACCCTTATTAATTTAAGCATTGAAGAGTAAAGAGGGTGGGGTACGCAAAGTCAAGCAAGGGAAAGCACCGTTAATACTAAAATAAGTCCAACTAACCTTTGTGCAACTAATTTTTCAATTAATTTTATAGCTTTGAGATAAAGTAAATCCTTCAGAAGAAAGCGTATTTATTTTGCAAAAAGCTGCATACTAATAATGCAAAAACTGAACGATTGGATTTTATTCCATAATAAAAGGTTTCCTCTTTGTATCCATTAAAGTTTTTTGCTCTAAAATGCCAATCAACTTCATCCATTACAGCAGAGACTTTTTAGTGATTGGAGCTAATGGAGATGGCTTGATGTTTGGCTTGCAATCTGCTCTGCCGAAATCTGAGAACTTATCCGTTCCAAGTGAAATTTGCGCCTAAGATTTCAATGGCTGCTCTTGCACTGTTATAGAAATATTTGAGCGCAGCATCTCTTTACCCGTCACTAAAAAATTATAGGTATTCCCTCAGGTCATAACCGAATGCTTTACCACTGCGCTGCCTACCAAGCTGGTCCAATGTTACGTGTAATGGCCATGCTCCCAGATGATCCAGTGATGATGCAGTGATCCCCATATCAGGTGAGAAATTTTCTAAAACATACCACGAAAAAAATAAAAGTCTCTTTAATCTTTTATTCCTTTTTCTGTTGATTTTGCCTATTTATGGGCCTAAAACGGCATGTTCTTCTCATTAACCAGAACTATCTACGCTGGGAAATTAGTCTGTTATTTCAGTTTCAATCTATTAAGGTCCAAATAATTTTGCTATATTTACATAATTATAATTTAATCGCAGTATTATTTTATAAAGAGAAAGAAATTTTGTGTGATTTCTACATGCGATAGTTTCAATTGCCATTAAAATCGCAATTGAAGGAACCACTCACTATTGCTAGGTTCGGAATGATATTGCCCGTGTTGCTTTACCTTAACATTCTGATTTATATTGTCAGTAATATGAGTTAATGTTGAACTATTATCCCAATCAACATGCGCTCGAAAATGGCCTTTATATGAAAGTTTTGCGTTAGTTTTCACTTTTTTTCCTATTTTAATGGACTTAGTGCGATAAATCCTGCTCTGAGGTTCACTGAAAAAATATCGTGATCCAACTTCGCAAAAAATGTCAACAGTTGTAATTTTTTGACCTTTTTGATTTCTAACCCTTAATGTATGAAGCTTTGAGGTACATCTCAAAAAAAAAAACTGGAAATATTAACTGGACGCACGACTCGTCAAAATTGTTCGTCTCCCCAAAAGCCAGAGGGCAATAGCGTCGCAAAGATGGCACGGGAATGAAAATGAGGAACGCGACGCGTTACGTCGTCCAGGAGATTGCTTGGAGAGAAGAAAATTCTGGAGAAAAAAAGGAAAAGTGCGTTTCGGAATAAGAAAAAAAAGTTTGGCAAGAATATGACGAAGGAAGAATTGTGGGTTTACTGAAGGGGAGGGAAAGGTAACGGAGAAAGGAAGGAAGGAATAGCCTCCAGGGATGAGAAATTCTCAAGGGCAAGGGTCAGAGTTGAACGCGAGATTGTAACAAGAAAGGGTAAAGATTGAGGTGGTGAAAAGATATAGTCAACATGAAACAGCAAGGCGGAGGGGTTTGAGAGCAAAGAACTGAGTTGTGGAGAACAAGAAAAGGAACAAAGGATTGTTTCATGCCCTGGGCTTGATAACCAAATGACATATGCAGCGACCAATCTTAAATCTTCAGAAGACTTAGTAATTCGTGATATACACAGTAAGTACAACTAATTATTATATAAAGAGATGGAGATAACTAAGGAAATTTTATATGATGCCTACACGGGATAGTTTCAATTGCCAAAAAAATCGTAATTGAAGGAACCACTCACGATTGCTAGGTTCGGAAAGATATTACCCGTAGCTGCTTTCCAATCACACTCCGTATTGATATTGTGGGGGATATGGCTTAATATTAAATTATTAGCCAAGTCAATATGCGCTCAAAAATGGCATTTTCATGAAATTTTTATCATAGTTTTAATTTTTTTCTCTCATAATGGATTTTGTGTCGATAAACAACAGCTATTTTCTTCTGTTTATCCAAATTGTTTCTGCTAAATATAGATTCATATGGAAAATGAACCTATTTAGGAAAAAATATAGTATCTTAACTGTTACAGTTCGCCTTGACGGCAGGAAAAAACAATGGAAGTCAAATAATGGTAAACAACAATTCTCGTTAACGAAGCGAAAATAAACAGCAAGGTAGCCATGAGTAGAAATAGTTCGGTCGTACGCGTCATCGCTCCCGATTTATCCACCCGAATGGTTCTAAAAAGTATTAACAAATTGTGTTACTTTGATTTTTCTGATAATGGTGCGTGCCATCGCTCCTGAATTTTCGTCTTGAGTAATTATCCAGGGCAATTGCGTTTGTAGTTTGTGCTAATTTTCCTTGAGTAACAAAGATAAACGTTTAAAAATACATCCAAAGAAATACCTGTAATAGAGGGTTAATGAAGTACATATACATTATTACTACTAACAGTCAACAGGGTGTGGTTACCCAAAATATCTTACATACATGGTGAAGTATATGGAAGTTAGGATAACTGCAAACCTATCATGAGGAGCACATATAAGAAAGAAATGTTTTTGGGATAGCCCTAAGATTCGTCGATTGTGTTGTGGGAAGATTTTCGGACCAAAAACTAAAATATAGGTGCTATATCACACTCGTCCGGCCACACCCTGAATATGCAGCGAGCATATGGGATCCGGCGTAGAAAGATAAATCCGTGAACTTAATAAAATACAGAGACAAGCTGCGCAGTTCTTCAAAAGCTGATACGGACGTGCATAAATCGTTTCACATATGTGAAACGAATGAGGCTGGGAGGCGCTAGAGATTCGGAGGCTGCGCGCTAGAATAAACAATTGAGAATAGATATCATTAAGAGCAACACGGAGAACTTAATATTAGAGCCCCATTTTAATGCCAGGTCCGGCGGAAGCGATAAATTAAGAGAGATACTTTGTCGAACGGATGGGTATAGGAATTCGTTTATCCCCGAAACATGAAACTCTTTAGTAAATGCTCAGCGGAGCTTCGTTTGAAAATTTCCATTATTTTATCAACGACTGGTGTCTTAGCAGCCCCCACCACACGCCTGTATGAGGCGGCTTCAAGGGTTGTTTGTCGATATAGACACTGTGTACTGCTGTTGTGGGCTTCAAGGTTGGTTTTGAGGTGAAAAGCTATGGGGACAGTACATGTAGGAGGCCGCAGCCTATCTCATAGAAGTTCGCCATTTGTTGCTACTTGCGCGCACTTTATCGGTTGAAGTATTTAGTGCTTTCTTGGCGAATGTACTGATGATGTCTTCTCGGGAATAAGCCGGGTTAGGATGGCCATTGATGCCAACATTTCGATGGCAGAGAAGGCCATCGGCTATGGCTATTTAGACCCGGCTGATTTCCCAAGAAGACTTCATCAACATTTTATCGGTTTTCAAAAATATCCTTTGCACGACGATTAGGGAATAAAGATCTATTTTTTCGACATTTGCAATATAATATATTCAATCGCTCGGAATACGTTAAATAAGTATTTATTTGACGGATCACATCATCACAAATATAAATTACGGTTAACAGCCCTAATATTTTGCTGGCCTATCTTTCCGTGGAACTCAAAATATTCTGCCAGTCATATTGGGTTTTGTGGTGATAAACCCCATTCTGAGGTTTGTGAAATATATCGTGATGTAAAATTGGACAAAAAATTAAAATTTCATCCGAGGTGAGGGGCACTTTTGTCAGCCTGCAGGGAAGCCTTTATATTGTAGAAAAAATTTATAAAATTAGTGAAGTTATTCTGTAGAGCAGCTGAAAATCAAGAAAAAGAAGACTAAGATATTAGCTTGCAGCAAAAGAGAGGAGGTTAAGACAAAGATTAACCTAGGAAAGCAAAAACTTGAAGAGGTGAAAGATTTTTCTTACCTGGGAAGACGGATTACCAACGATGGATAAAGGAGGAAAGAAATAGTTAGTAGAATATCGCAGGCGAAAAGGGCTTTCTACAAAAAGAAGAATCTTCTTACAGCTGAGAATAAAAGCATAGAAGTAAAGAAACAATTCATCAGATGCTACATTTGGAGTACGTTTCTCTATGGAAGCTAGGCATGGAAGTTTACAGCAGCAGAGAATTCGAAGAGTGTAAGCATTCGAAATGTGGTGCTACCTAAGAATGACGAAGATAAAATGGATTGGCCATGTAAGTAACGAGGAAGTGCTAAGAAGAGTGTGAGAATAGAAAAGCCTCCTAAAAACCTTATGTAGAAGACAACTTACTTGGCCACATTTTGAGGCACGATGGCCTGATGAAGACTATCGTAGAAGGACTAGTGGAAGGGAAGAATGGCAAGGGACGGCCCCGAATGAGTTACATTGGACAGGTTATAAAGGATGTAAAAGAGATTAAACACATCGCTATAAAGAGATTAGCGGATAGAAGAGAGAAATGGAGAGCTGCGTCAAACCAATCTAAGGATTGTTGACTAATGATGACGGCTGATTCTGTAGAGAATATTATGCAATGTCTCGTTTACAACACATTTTTGTATGGTACTAGCAGAGCACCCGGCGTTGCTCGGGAGAGACAGTACCCATATAAATGGGAAACTTGGAATTCATGGTCATATAGCAGGATTTTTAGGCACGCTGAACATCGAACGATTTCCGTATGAGGCGTACAGGGTCAGCTCATACCCCGATCCACGACATTTATCGCTATGACTGTCGGTACGTATGTAGACCAAAAAAAATTTTGTGAACTCATACCCCAACAAAAAGGTTTGCAACGAGAAAATAAATACGTGTAGCATTAGTGCGAAAGACTGCGGGTGACTCCCGTAAAAGTTATCACCGCGGCTAGTCCTGGTATACTTTAAAGTGTAGCATTGTTTGAATTATATTTTCCTTTTCAGCGAGTGAAGAAGTGTGCCTTCAAGGTAAGATGTCTGAAACACATAAGTTGTACGACGTGACGAAACAAATGGTCCATGAATGATCCATGATGAAAGAAAACAAAAGGTAATTTCCACACTTTTTAATTCCAAAACTCGACAATCGACCCAGGCTTCAACACATAGTGTCATTTTCAAGGAAATTACTGTATGTGTTCTTTCATCAGGGATATATCGAACTTTCACTAAAACAAGCCAGAAACGATTTTATAAATAGGAATGAGGTAATGACGCAAATGATACTCGTACGCAACAGAATGTAGCACTATGGGGTTCGGGAGTATGAGATGCAACTCTTTTCTAACTTTGGTCGCTACCTGCGCTGTCGTATGGAAACGCATAGTGGATAGACTAGCAGAAACCCTCTTAGCGAAGAATAGCAAACATACAAATTAATTCATAGGTAAGGAAAGAAAGGGGAAGGAAGATATAATGGAAAAAGGACGAGGACAACGGTGCTGTGGTAGATGGAAAAAAGCCAGAAATCAGAGGGTAAAAATGCGGCCTGACCGGGACTCGAACCCAGAACCTCCTGGTTGCCGGCCAGGTGCTCTATAGACTTTTTCAAGGCACGTCATCTCCGCTATCGTACCACAAGGATTTCTCTAGCCCATAGGTTTCAAGGTGGGAATGGTAAATACTCTGTAGGAACAAGGCTTAAGTATGTTTGAGCGAGAGAGGGGCGTGAGGAGAGGGGGTGGGAGCCTCAGATGAAGGGTAGGGATAGCAGTGTGACCGCTGCCGACGGTCGCACCTTATCTCCGCGCAGCATCATTAAGGGTTCCTCGAATGCTTTTCGTTGGCCTGCGAGGGCCCGCTCGCTCCCGGAGAGATTGATGTTGGAAGCCTTCCCCTGAGACAGAAGGGAGGGAGGTTTGAGGGGGGGGGGAGTTGAATCCACAGGGGGGGTTGGACCCCTGTGAATAAGTGTGGAGGTGGTTTGAAGGAAGGGTGGCAAATGGAAAGAGAGTATAAAAGGTTTTGATAATGAATGGGATTGTGGCAGTGTGACGTCATCAAGATGGGAAATGATACAGTTCTCCATTTTTGGCAACCCTACCACTCCACCCAAAGCTTCAGGGAACGGCCTTTTTTCTCCCTCTCTCTCTCTGTGCCTGTGTTTGCTTTTCCATCTTTTTATCCATTTTTGCCCTTGTTTTGTAGTTGTCAGCTCTCCTCCGCGCACTGTATCAAAAAAATTCTTAAGGCCTGTTTACACGATACATTAACACGTACGAGTTAATGTACGTTTGCGTGAATGATTTTTGTGGACCGGAACGGAACACGTACGAATGCATGAACCAAATTAGAACAGTGGAAGGTTACACGGGATTTCCACCGAGTCAGGTTCTCCAACTCCATCTCGGCCGACGTTTCGATGGGCGAGATGTCCATCGTCTTCAGGGCATGTTTCATTCACGATTTCATTCATGCCCTGAAGACGATGGACAACTCGTCCATCGAAACGTCGGCCGAGATGGAGTTGGAGAACCTGACCCGTTGGAAATCCCATGTAACCTTCCACAATTCTATACGCCGGGAAAGCCTACGATAAAATTAGAACAGGTTCTATTTTATGTGCATGCATTCGCACAAGTTAGGTGGTTACACGGTGCATTTTGGCGTTCATTCTCGCGTTCATACATGTAGACATTAACCCGTACGTGTTAATGTACCGTGTAAACAGGCCTTTACGGTATTTCTTACTTACTACGCTGTCTCGTTACGCTCGCTATATAATCAGGTACACCTTGTGAACAGAACAAAATGCATCAAGTGAAGCAACTGAATTCCGCGGTACATATTTTGCAATGCATCATTCAAAAAATATTGGTAAATTCTAGAAAACCGTGCATTGACAAATACTTGAAAGAAAAATTACCTATTTGAAATGTTAGCCTTCTGAGCAAAACACGGAAAAAATATGCCCACTTCTTTCCGAGACGCTTAAGCCTTATTCTCGCAATGCATGCATTAGAATTTCCACGATCAAGCCTCTAAATTAAAGGAAAATAAACTCGATTATTCAATCCACCGATTCCATCGTCGGAAACCTCAATCAAAGCATCTAAATACCGGTATCTCCGCTGTGAATCTTAACACAATGTATCAAAACATTGTGATTAACTCATTCAACATTTTTAACGCAAAATTAACTTTTTTATATTTTTCCCTGTTATTTATTGAAAATATAATCGTTGCTAAATGCATCGTACAATACGTAAACGGTCATTGATTTAACCTCCAGATCTTCAGCTATGAGTAACCGTTTTTGGACTTGATATGACCGACTTGAACTTGATAGGAGTCATACCAACTCCCTTAGAGGACCAAGGGAGGGCTAAAAAATGTCCACCTTTTTCTTTTTTCGATATTTTAAGTACTCATTTACCCAATACAGGTTCATAACTTCGTTATATTGTCAAATATATGTTTAAAAAGATAAATACATCTTGATGTGTATGGAAAATTTTGTTCATACAACGTTATGAGAGCGTAAATACGTGGTGGACACAAAGTAACCCTCCCTTGTTCCAACCTGTGACATATTTTTCGACCGAATGGAATCGTGTAATGTGACAAATATTTTTGTTTGGTATTACAATTTATAACTTAATTAGTTTAAATTAAGTATTAACGTTTATTTTAATTCAACAATAGGCTCCATATTGCATTTATGTATTTAAAATATAGGATGTAATTACTTTGATTTTATTTCACAAATTTCTACTTTACTTACTTTAGATTATTATTCTATTCTAAGAAATCCGAATTCGTAAAAAAAAGTTTTCAATCTATTTATCTTACATATTGATTAATTTTCTTTAAAAATTTTGAACTGCATGTATAAATAATTACTCTCTGTTTCTATTCACTTTGCTTACTCTTATAGGCTCTGCTTGGCAGAATTATAAACTGATACATTACATCGAAATAAAGCTACTGAGTACCCTTCTGAAATTTTGAATATTGAAGTCATTCCTTATATAATACTTTCACAAAAACCTTTTCACTGTATTTATTTTATTCATTCATGAACAGGAAAGGGCGCAAAGAGCTCTATCCAGCCATTCATGAAGCATCTTTTACAAAATGAATTTTTGCATACCCCGGAAACACTTTGGTTACCTATCTACTCAGACTCGCAAGAATTCGAAGTATTTTACCTTCATATCAAACTGGAATGTCATTGATGCGAAAATATGAGTGCAACAAGAACTAGCTCACATTCTTACCGTGATATTAGTGTTTTTAAATTTATGGCACACCGGCTAATTTACTCAATACCTTCACCCTCACCCTCAGCTGCCGCGTGATTTGAACTCTGGCCATTCAAGATGCAATCTGTATACAATATAATGCAATTTATACAATCAGGATACAATCCCAAAATTACCTATCATACGGTGAGCATTTACGATGCATGGCATGCTACCTGCAAAGCTCCTGTGAAATTTTGGTCCTCATGTTGACATCTAGAGCTACTATGCGGTGGCTTTTGAATGAAAGGGTTTATATCTTTGAAAATTTTTCCTATCTGCTTATCTACTTGACTGAGAGTGACGTGTAATGAGAATTGGAAATTACAAGTGACACAGAATAAATCAGTAATGAAGAATTGAGTGATACTGTAGTCCACGTTAGTAAAATCAGTTCAAATAATGACAGTAAGGCAGGTGAAGGAAGTGACTTTTGTAGGGAATAAGGCAGCTAGGAAGATATCGAGTACGTTGCAAAAATGGCAAGGAAAAACCTGAGTAATCCTCGTCGCGCGACTAGGCGAACCATTCAAAATATATTGCGGAAAAAGCAATGTTTACTACCTGCTGGTAAGGAAAAGGATATGCGCAAGCCATTTGAAAAAATTTCGACCCTGAAATTCTTGACTTGATTTTACGGCATACGAATGAAGAAGCAGAACGAGCTCAAAGTCTAAAAATGATACGGTAGAACTAAAATCCTTCGTAGGAATTTTGATATTGTTCGGCGCAAACGGTGATAGCAAGTTAGAATTGCATGATTGGTGGTTACAAAGATTTGGAATGTCCTCCTATATTGCTGCGAAGAGTTGAAACTGATATCAGGAACTATTGCCTTATTTGATGAAAAGTCTACTTGAGGAAAGACAAAGATGAAAAGACAAAGTTGCGCTTATTTTTCGGTATTCCAAATGGTCAATGCGATATCACCCAAATATTACATTTGTGAACCCGATATGTTCGTTGATATGATAGTTGATGAAATGTTATCATTGTTTAGGGGAAGGTGTAGGTTTATAGTATTCATGAAACAATAACCAGGGTAGTATGGGATACTTATAAGAATGTTCACCAACTGTTATGAGAGGTATGTGATCAACATGGAAATTGTTGCCTGAGAAAATAATGAACCATCAACAAGCATAGGTTCAAACGAAATAGTGAACGCCTGGTGGTCCCAATCATGAATTCCGGGGAAACTGTGTCAATGGGTAGATACTATAATTCTGTGGAGCCAACAGAAGAACTTTATGGATTGACTATGGTTGGAACTATGCAGAGTAACAGAAAACGTATTCCTGAACAATCGAAGGGTACAGCTAGTCAGAAGATTTTTTCAAGTTTGTTTGGATTTACAGACCCGAGATATGGGAGTCCACTGGTGACTCTTATCATTCATCACCAAAGAGAAGCCTAAGAAAAATATCGTTTCTCTATCCACACAGCATATAGAAATCTGTTCATATCCGATATAAATGTAAATAATTGTTTCAAAAATAAATGTGACGTAAACTTGCTCTACTACAACACCAAAGGAGTTGTTGATGTTATTGATCAGATGCTATGCAAGTATTCCACCAAAAGATCTATAAGAAGTTGGCCAACCTGTCTTCTTTGCACTAATCGACATTGCTGCCCTAAATGGATTCTCTCTTTTTATAATCATTTTCCTCAGTAAAATATCAAAAAAATTAAAAGAAGACATCATTTAGGCATATTTGTTATAGGCCTTTGTATAGGCCTTGAACTTATGCGGACACAATACAGTATTAGTTGAAAAAGACAATAGATTTACAGAAGCACATTTTATTGATGATGGAAGGGGTCGCGGATAGAAAAATACAGCCGTCATATGTTGCTGTCAAAGTAATTGGCACAGGAAGTTTCCACGCGTGCAAATACGCACTCACATCAAAAAGAGAAAAACCAAACAAATTATAAAAAACTATGATTATATGTACTATATGTAACAGTTATAATTGCGGTTAACATGGCATAAAAACTAACGTATACAATACGAAGGCAATAATGCTGCCTTATCAGAAGATTCGAGTTGATTATTCATTAGTGATTGCTAATGTTAATCATTTTATAACTTTATCATAATGATATGGTTAATGATAAATAAATACTACGAACAATGTAGAACATAATTTTTTTAATTAGGAGACGTATTATGATTTATCATGTACTTTTAAATTAGGTAACTGAAAACAGAGTGGAAAATTTTAGGTATATTTTAAATAATTATAAAATTGTTTTCCTGGAGTGCGGTTGCTGAAAATTGACTTAAATTTGAAATACTATGCCTTATTGTTATTTTAGATGCACAGTTATCGATGATTTAGAAACTTAATTTTCAAATAAGAGCATGAAACCCGGAACCTCTGTGAAGAAGTTTTGTCATAATTTCTTTTATGATTAGTTTAAAAAGATTTGAAAATTTCAATATTTTTATTGCGATTTTATGACTTTCAGTTGGATAAACAAATTTTAAAATGTTTAAACAATGTAAAAACACAATTGTTGAAGATATACTCTGTTTCATGAGTAGTTAAAACGAAAAAATATAAGTGGACATTTTTTGACCCTCCCTTGGGCCACGGTGTAACCGGAAAAAGGTTGGTCCTTTAAGGGTTAAATGCGGAATGTTTGCCGTAAAATAGGTCCTACTATGAGAACGTGCTCATTAATTTGATAGAACATGCTGGTCCTTTTTTCGTACGTGTATGTGAATTGAAGAGTCTATTGACATATTCGATATCTATAAGAGGAATGATGCTTGAATCATTAAATAAGGGAATTTATCTGATTTAATAAGACATAAAAGAAGAATAGGTCGTCTCTAGTATCAGGATGAGAGCTAAGATGCAGGTGTTATAAGTGAAAATAGTATCTTGACAAAGTTTTTGCCATCACCATCTGTCTTTGAAAAACTCGATCCGTTTTTTTCTGATGGGATGTCATTTTTAACAGCAAATTCTGACGAGGTAAATTTGAACACGTCGTGAATCATCTTCTCCTCTTTACCTTATAAATCAGCGTAGGAATATTAACAGAATGCCTACCTCGAAAGTCAATCACGCTAGTCACCAGAATGGTAGCGGATAAGGCAATGCTTTTTAAATCCTTTGAAACATTCTTTTTGACTCTCTTGCGAAATTTTCCTACATTCTCCGTATATTCCTTAAGCTCTAGCACTTGTTCTTGCTCTTGGAAAAATTTCAGTGAGTATCACTCACATAAGTTTACTCTGGACCAACATTAAGACGTTGAACAGCAGTCCGATGTCGGAAAAAGCCGGACCAAATTCCGATACGGCTTTTTTGAAATAGAGACTTGAAACGCAGCGTAACTATTCATAAAGGATGTCCAATTATGCATTTATAAGTCATTTTACATAATTGCGACCCGTTAATGAGCTTTACTAGCCTAAACAAGACCAATTTTCCAAACACATATCTCATTTTTATTCAAAAATCTTTGAATTTAGGCAGGTGACTCGTAAGAAAAAACGCTCCATTGTGACTCTATTAGAAGTACGCGGAGGTGTTTTCACGACATAGAAATTTTAATAAAATGGGGGTTACGGATGAAATTATCTTAGGACGAGAAGGGGTAAGAATCGGTCATCTTATTGATCCTAAAGAACTGTTTTACGTGAAAAGTTGCAATTTTGTCTTAAGAAAAAAGCTTATGGAAATTACAACTGGAAGGGATAACCTATCTAAAGCTATCATTTACGTTTTTAGGTTTAAGGAGAATTTGGTTAGTTCTTGCATACTTTTGTTTTATGTCGAGTGATCCGTAGACTTTTACCTTTTTTAAAGGCAGGTTTGCTCACGACATGATTTTAGGTTGAGTGGTTTATGGCTGCAACCACTACGTTAAATGCTGAACGATCTCCGAAATCACAAGTTCTTTTTTAATGTAACATTATCCTTAATTGTAGATTCTTTTTGAAGCATACTTCAATACTCACTAAAACTCACACGTTAATTGAATCATATTATGGCGCTTGCATTGATATGTATTAACTTTGCAGGCGGTTCCGCAATTGCTTGTTTTCGCTTTCCAAAGCATAGCTGTTCCCGACTTTATGAAGTACTCCATGTCGAAGTTCGTTGATTTATCAATCATTCTCGATAAAACGTAAAGGAGTATGCAATGACACTTTTTTTTTAATCTCCTGATATTTATAAATCCACCAACATTCGTAAATTTCTTTTGTGAACCAATGATTGCTTCGTGGGTATCTTATGTTAGAGAATCTAATGCAGTGGTTACATTATTGAGTACGTTATTATGAGCAGAAATTATTTTTAGCTCTGATGTGCGAAGTACGGAAATTTTATCGGATTGTATTAGCATACATTTAGTGGATATGAAATGTTTAGGCCTGATTTCAGCTAGATGTATTAAATGACATAATTTATAACATTTTGACTTTGAAAGATATTATTGTAAAATCATACAAGATTCTGATCAATAAAGGCTTGTTTCTTGCTGATATATGAGCCCATATCGTCTTGAGCCCAACTTATTAAATAATTTAAATACCATTAAAGGTCAGAATATCATTTTCACCTTATACTTAGAGTATTTTTATCTGCAATAAAAGTAGGTTGATTTTATCACATAAGGCACATAATTTTGGAAAAGCGTTTGTGTTAGCTTCCACAAGTTTCAGCGAGAGTGTGAGTGTGATTAAAGAGGAATTTAGTTCATGATTTTTCATTGAAAAACGGTTATTTATTTAGAATCCGTATGAATGATCGAGTAGGCACATATATGACCTACCATATGAAGGAACTGTATTCACAACTAGCTAGTTGAACCTCTGGCCTTGAAGTTGGTGAACTTATAAATTGTAGAATATTTCAAAAGCGTCAGTGTGAGCTCCCATGCGATAATGATTGAGAAATCCACGAAGTAGAAGGAGAAAGTTTGAGACTTTTTCCATCGGAAACGGTGACGCTAAAAGTAAATGGATAAACTAGTGGAAAGAACCATGAATGAATTAGATCCACACCGGCTAGGTGAATAGTTGGCCTCGCAGTTGACTGCTTTTTAAATTGTCGTTGCTCCAGATGGTCGCCTCCAGTTTCGCCAGCACTGCGTCCGTCGACACTCAAGGACCCATAAAAAAATTATCGAGCATTTTCCATGCGTCAAACCCTTCGCTAACAGTTCCGCTCCAACTCTCTCTCTCTCTCTCTCGCTCCCTCTGACACTAACTCGGCTTTGATAGCATGTTGACTCGACTACGCCGATAAAATACACCGGACGCCCCTCATATTTTATTTCCCCTCTCCCTTCATCTCCCTGGCCTTTCCCAGCCCCCTCCGGAGCCGACACGAACCCCCTTACGCCTACGCTAAACCCCCCCAAAATTCTTCTTCGCCCCTCTTTTTTCCCTTGACTAACTGTGAGGAGGGCCCCCTATTGATGACAAGGGCACAACAGTGGGCGATAACAAGGAAATAAGACAAAAGAAGTCGGAGGAGCGCGCATTTTTCCTTTGTTCTTCTCATCTACCGCCATCCTTCCCTGCAACCGATTTTCTGTCAGAATACCAAAATTGTCACCCACTGCTTGGTATTGCCTCGTGTGTATCATACAGTTTGAACGGTCGAGCAAGGTGCTGTTAACAAGGCTCAATCGCGAATGCTAAAAGGGCGTGTTATTTTTTAGTAAGAACCGTTTTGAAATATAAAAAATTGGTAAATTTTTGTAACAATTTTATTTTTACACCAAAGCCCTCATTTTAAAATACCTTTACACATAATTTCCGCTAATATGTGAAGAACTTATCGTATCGAACCACAAGCTTTTGTGTACCGTCGTCTTAGAAAATTTCCGCCCGAGCAGACGGCCACTTGAGTTCGATTGGCTGCATGTGGACCCGTGTTTTTGGACAGGAAAGGGTACTTGTCGAATTTTGCCTCGTAGTGACTCAATAAATTCTCTGAGATATCGTTATGCCTAAAACAAATTGGGCAATTGAGAGCTCAATACGAAGAATTCTGATTAAAGAGATCGTTTCGATGCATTAAAATGCCCATGCACATACAGCCGATTGAACTTAAGATCTCGATCTAAGAGAAGATAATATTTATAAGAGAAGATATCTCTAAGATAAGAGAAAATTTATAATAATGTACATACTCAAAGAAAATTTTCTGCCAGCATCGTTCTGTATTATTGCGAATTATTGTAACTAACCTTAACAATATGTAGTTTATTAGTAATGCATGCAGTAATCATTTTATTTATTATGTCATCATCGTTTTGTTGAACATTCTACAACAAAGATATTGAAATAAATACTTGCAATTTTCCACGATTACGAAATTTATTACGATCTGCATTTCAATGCTACCATATCATCTTCTAGCTACAATTGGTACCTTGGCACCATTTGTGCCTTGGAGATGTTGTAGTAGCATAAAAACCTAAATCGTAATTAATTTTATAATCGCGAAGAAATTGCTGGTATTAATTCAAGTATGGAAAAATTCCTCACCATCACACTTGACCTTAGGATTTTATTTTACAACTTAGCAGATAGTAGCTACTTAAAACGGGGTGCAAACAATTCTTGGCTCTCGTACGAGGGTAGTTTCCCAGCTACGAAAGGAGGAGGTGCCCTATGACATCTTGGGTTTTTAAGAGGGATGGAGAATGGTAATGCTGAGGTAGTGGATGGGAGGGAATTGGAGGGGAAGGCGGTTGCAAGCCTAGAAGCATTAACAGTGTAAGGGGGAGAAGCAGGCTTTGGAGAGAATACGGAGGTGGAGCTGAACACGAGATACGGCGTGGGGTGGGTTGGTTGGGGTAGCAGTCTTGGGAGCAAGGAGCGGAAGGTGGCTCCAGAGAGGGGGTGGAATGAAAGGGAAGACGGAAGGGGGGAGGGTGGCTGGACTGCTAGACAAATGACTGTCGTTGCATATGTAAAACGAAGGCCGGAGCCCAGACCCCCGTCCACCATTTGTCAATGTCTCAGGCTGTAGGAGTGAGGGGGAATCTTTTATATTTTTTTTTTGTTGAAGGAGCCTGTCGTCATGGTTACGGAGGATGCTGGACTCACCCAACCCAACCTCCCCTCTCCCTTTAATACTTTCCTTTTTTCGCCCGGGCTGATTTTTTCCTCTCTCTCTCTCTCTCTCTCTCTAGCTTTTCTCAGTCTCTGTGCGGTAAAATGGGGGAGAGGAGAGCGATCTAAGCCTCCTCCCATGGGTAAGCGCGAGTAATATGGGGCCGTGGGTGGGTTGAATGGGGCCGCGTTAGATGGGGCGGGGTTGGGGTGGACTCGCTGATCGCGCGTCAACTGTTTTGCGTTAGTGAGCGAGCGGCGGCGCTGGAGATGATCGGGAGGCCGTGGCGTGAGATAAGGCTTCGCTTCCCCCGACTCCGGGCTGTTCATCAAACGTCGATTTCAGGACACTCCGGGGAAGGATCCTTCGGAAAATTTCGGTGGATTTGCGTTTCTGCGTGTTGCCCTCTTTTTTTTGTTAAAGCGCGTGGATCGGCGGGGAAATCAGGGTCGCTGTCGAAAGAAATAGCGCGACGCGGAAGGGTAGGCTCGCTCGCCAAGCTCAGGCCAAGCGATTTGTTACTCTCCTTTGAGAATCTGTTTAAACAATAAGCGGTTCAATTCCCCCACCCTCACCCGAAAGTAATTTTTTACTCGCTTCACTCGAGTGTGGAACTCGTTTTGCGCCTGTATATTTGGGGAATGTGTTGGTCTTCTGTTGGTTTGTATTTTTTTGGTTATGTAATGGATTATTAGCGCCACTCATGCATGCACTAACAAATTCACAAATGAGGCAGTGAAAAGCTAGAGGATGTAAGAGGCAAAAGCTAATTTTTGTGTAAAACTGGTTTAAAGATCAGTCATAATAGATTTTTTACTAAATAGTTGAATTAAATCGTGTTAGATATCAGCACCTGTCAAAGATACCACTAACATCTCTATGCCACCAAACAGAGTAGGGTTTCCCTTATCACGTGATTGACGTGACGTAGTTTACTCTAAATTTAAATTTTTGTCACTTACACCCATTTTCTTCTCACTGCCTCAAGTGACGTCAACATTTTTAGGGGGGATATCGTAGATCAGCAGGGTGAAAAGATACGTAGAGATATCGTATGGAATACTTAATTTAATTTCCAAACTTTACAACGCCTGTTTCAACTGTCATCTATCGTAAAATTAAAGATCACTTGACTATGAAATTCTATCATAGGATTTAAACAATGTTCATTCGTGGAGCTAAGAGTGGGGACTCGGACTTAAGCTCATATGTATCATATTTTTTGAGAGTGAAATATGTGTGAATTTAAAAAAACTTTGGGTGCTGACGGGTTAATCTAAACAAATATATGTCGGTGCATTTTTTGCAGAGTTCGTCCAACTATAACCATGTTTTCTGCTGTGAATGGTATTAACATAGAGGAAAAAGACAAAGTGAAGTACCTGGGAGTTACAATAACCTTGAACCTATCGTGGGGAACACATATAAGAAATATTTGCGGCATAGCCCTGAAGAAATTAGGATTCGTTAAGTGTATTGTGAGAAGATTTTCGGATGAGAAAGTAAAAGAGAGATGCTATTTCACACTCGTCCGATCTCACCTAGAATACGCAGCGAGCGTATGGGTTCTGGGGCAGAAAGACGTAATCCGCGAACCAAAAAAAATGCTACATAAGAATGCTGCGCGGTTCGTCATAAACCGCTACGGGCGTTCAGACAGCGTCACCCAGATATTAAGCGAATAAGGCTGGGAGCCGCTGGAGAATTGGAGACTGCACGCTAGGCTTAGATTGCTTGAACAATTGATAGTGAATATCTTTAAGAGCGACACGAGTAACATAATATTAGAGCCCCACTATATTCCCAGGTCCAATAGAAGCGTTAAAATAAGAGAGATGTTTTGCCAAACATCTCTCTTATCTCATATATGGGAATTCGTTTTTTCCCCTAACCATAACGTACTTTAATAAATGCTATTACTAATTTCCTTAGAGCACTTGCTTTTTATGTAAGAACGGCTGGTATCCTAACACCCCATGCCACACGCCTTTTAGGTGGCTGGCGGGGTATTATGTAGATGTAGAACTGTTTCGCAGTCCTGATAATTGAAATACGTGTTTTAGAAAGAAGATCTTGTTCTTTCCCGGCGTATGATGCAGGTGATATCATGTCGGGTTTTCCACCGGGTAAGTTAATTGTAGGCAGCCATCGAGACGTCGGTGGGCCTCATCCGGTGGAAAACCCGAGAGGACATCATCAACGTGTTTTAGAATTTTGGAATTGAAATAAGTAGTCAATGCGATATCTTTTTGAAGCTTTCAACGAATGATATGCATTTTATCAAGCGAAAATTAAAACTCAAACTCAAATATTTATTTGCTGTATTAACATCATTACTTAAACGATAGATATTGATAATTCTTTCAAAGTGGATGTCCTTTGAAAATGTGGAGATTAATCGCTTCCAGGCAAGGAATGAAAGTTCACTCAAAACTTTCAACACTTGGTTCTTTCTATTCTTTTTCAAGTATGTTTAGACCTCAGTTAATATTATTCAATTGTTACCAAGATAAAATCCCCATAAAATGGGATTGAATTAGTACGATTTCCCACATCTTCCTCAGTCCCCTGCCTCCGTGACGCAAATATCTTCGATTCTCGTTTACATCCCGCGAACATCATACAGCGTTTATGTCTATACCTTTAAGGGTCTAGTTAACACAAATCTAAAGATTACTAAAAGTTTCTGTTATTTCCGAACCTAAAGAAAACTGAAGTACCTACCGGTCCCAATATCCCATTCACCGCCAAAAAGTGGCGTAGCGTGATTGATTGTGACTGAGACCTATAGGTGACACATTCCCTTAAGTAGAGAACATCCTGAGCATCTATCGTTTAATATTTTATCAGAACAAAGATAGGTTAGTTCTAAATATGGACAAAATTATCTTCCTTGCACATGGTGAACTTCAGGCAGGAGTTTTCCTCCACAAACATAATAAATCAAGAAGGTTTTGTTGTGCGCAGTGTTTGTTTAAATAATTAAAATTTTAAACTATCTTCTACGGAGATTATATGTTAGGTCAAATAACGACGTTTTAATTTGTCGAGTGCCAGTCGAAGCTCTCATTGTGAACTCATTTCTATAGTTACCCCAAGAAAAGCCAATATTAGTTGTTTTCAGCAAAGGGTTAGCCTTCTTTTCGCACTGAAAAATCAAAAAAGTCCAATTAAAAAAACCAAGTAGGAATTTTTCTGTTGATTGTTTTCTAGCAGAAATGAAAGCGGGGAGCTGGTTATAGCATTAATATTTATTTTTTTATGGACGTGACCATTATAATAGTAAGTTGGACTCTTTTTCGACTAATCGAGGATTAGCTTTTGAATAATATTATAAACATTCTGATGTGAGCTTATATCTTGAAGAAGTCATTTTAAAATCCTTCTCACGCTATTAAAATTATTGCTGGTAATGTTATCTTCCTCTGAATGAGGTGAGAGGGTTGATTCCATGGTGAATTTTAAACGAGAGGGTCAAGTTTTTTTTTACCAACTTCGTGCCCATATTTCAAGAGTAAATAATGATGGGGTCCAGTACTTGATTAATTCTCGAAAGTTTTATATGTGCTGTCTAAAAGCGTGATATTTAGATAGCAAATAGAAATGGTGGCCCGCTATCGCTTTGCATTCCTGGGCAGGCAAAGGCTACATGATTGAACTTTTTTTGAAAGAAAATTGCATAGATTTGAAAGGATCCTTCTGGTTTTCGTTTTTTTTTTTGTCTCACTTGTTGTTTAAACTTCATTGTTCAAGACATTATTCCCTTGCAACTGGCTTCTCCTCCACCGAATATTTTATCAATTATTTCATAATTATTCTCGTTCTACAACTTCTTCCCACCTTAATTAGTGGAAAATGTTCTTCAACTGTAAAATATTTCTCTACACATTAATTCATTTATTTGAGTTTTGCATCACAAACTGCCACATTATGCATACATTTCTATCATTTGAATCATATTCTTTTTCTGAACACACTTTCCTGATATTCAATGCGATTCCAAAACTGGATAATAAATCCCAACGGTTAGTGGTAGTTTTCTGGGGCCAAGAAATGGTCAGGTCTACCGGACGGAAGGGCGACCCTTTTTCGAACCCTTTCTCGGGCTCTCAGAGATAATCCGGGTCCTCCCGAGACGGGCGTCACAGTATGAGGTAACCGCTGCCGATATGACCTTTCGTAGTACATTTTGTACTTTACTAATGCCAGTACTTGGAAGTAAACAATTACACCTATCATACTCATTGCCGTTGAGCGATTAAATGCGTCTTTTGATCGAGGTTCTACGATGAGAAATAAGGATTTTACGAAAAGTGATCAAATTGACGCCCATTGCCTCCGCTGAATTGGCAACGCCGAAATTTTGTGAGTGGAGGGGGAACGCGAAAAGCTCCTTTTTCTCCCCCCACCCCAATTTTTAGCTTGTCCACGTGTTTCAGGTGACGAGGTTCCTCAAAGGTGTTTGGCAGGGTGTGAGCTTTCGCTGACCTTCACTACTTCATTTAATCTTCTGTATCTACATAACTCCATGCGAGCCAAGGGTGTCTGGCAGGGGGTGACCAATCACCAAGATCACCACAAGAGCATGGAAAAATAAAAGCATGTAATCGCCATCTACATAATACCCTGAGAGCCACCGCTAGGGTGTTTGGCAGGGGGTGACAAATCACCAACATGCAGCATGCAACAGGACCGCCACATGCACACCGCACGGTCATAGAAATATTAGTGTTTGGCAGGGTGTAAGTTTTCACCGACCTGCACTACTTTATTTATTCTTCTACATCTGCATAACTCCATGCGAGCAGCCTCTCGGGTCTTTGGCAGGGGGTGACCAACCACCAGCATGCAGCACGTAAAAGAATCCCCACTAGCGCGCTCCCCAATGGATAAATGAAAGCATATAATCTACATCATTTTTATACGTGCACATTCATTCGAAGTTAAAGTAGATTTATATCATTTACGCTATTATCGTGGCTCTTCTATGGCCAAGGGAGACAACAGAATGATGCCAATATCTACCGCTACATACTACTCAGCAGGCCTCCTACAGAGGTGTTTGGCAGGGGATGATCAATCACCAGCATCCAGTAAGCAAGAGGCTACCTTCTGGCTACCTTCGTCGGAAAATAAACTGCCCTTGGATTAACATATCATGTTTAATCTAGTTGCCAGTCAACGGTCAGACAAAGATTCCTTTCTAGTTGTTCTAAGAGGTTAGTTACACTAAGGACCTGGCAGCTCTTTTCTCTACGCGTTCTAACTTCTATGCTTAAAGCCTAGTTCATGAGGATGACAACATTGGTAGTTATTGATCACCCCCTGCCAAACAGCCAGGTGGTGGCTCGCAGGGTATCAAATGCATGAAGATGTATTCCGAATGGGGTCTGGGGGATAAGTAGCTAATTTCTCTCACTTAGTCGTCACACTCTCCTAGTATCCCTTTAAAAAACCTAAGTTACGATTATCTTGACCTGTCATTTCCCGAATATGTTTACTCCACCATAGATCATTATTGAGTCTAACTCCTTAATCTTTTGGAGTCTACAGTCTCAAATTTTGTACCTTGAATGAAATATCTTCGTTGCGGGTAGGTTATGTTCAAGAATTCACCACTGCGCAATTTTTCAAATTTAACTTTAACTAGCACGCATCGTAACATGCTTGGACTGCTGTCAGTTTGTTCGTTAATTCACCCCTATCTTCAGTGCAATGGATTTCCGTGACTTTTACTCGACTAGATTGATTTTATACTTCGCTATTATATGAAAAACTAAATTAAAATTCATAAAAAGTAAACTGTTGCCATCTATTCTCCCGCGAAAAAATGAAATTGGCGGAAACTTCCCGTTCAAGCAACACGAAGTACCTAATGACTGGAAAATCGCTAATGTAACGCCTATATTTAAAAGTGGAGACAAGGAACAGCCATCTAATTACAGGCCGATATCTTTAACGTCCATCTCTTGCAAAGTCCTTGAACACATCGTAGTCAGCTCGGTAATGAAACACCTAGACGCGCAAAACTTATTAATGGGAAATCAACATGGATTCAGGAAAAGCAGATCGTGCGAAACTCAGTTAGCGCTTTTCGCCCACGATATTTTAGTCTCCGGGGAAGACAACATTCCAGTAGACGCGATTTTTCTTGATTTCAATAAGGCATTTGATAAAGTACCCCACGGAATGTTAATAATAAAACTGAAATCTTATGGTCTAGACGAAGATGTCATTTCCTGGATTAGAGAATTTTTGAGCGACCGCGTCCAAAGAGTAGTATTAGACGGTGCAGTCTCCAATGAGGTTATTAGAGTAAGTTACGATTATTTGCAGACGACGCTGTAGTTTACAGAGAAATTCGTTCCAGCAAAGATGTAGATGAACTAACGAATGACCTTGCTGCTATCCAAGCTTGGTGCGATGCTTGGCAGTTAGAATTAAATTTGGAAAAATGCGTCGTAATGAATTTCTGGAAGAAGAATAACTCCCTACAGCGTAACTATGTCATTCGGGGCACGCAGTTAAAGCCAGTTGAATCTGTGAAATATCTAGGGGTTAGACTCAATAATGATCTATCGTGGAATAAACATATTCGAGAAATAACCGGTCAAGCTAATCGTAAAATGGGTTTTGTTAAAAGAATATTAGGAAAGTGCGACGACAAAGTGAGAGAAATTAGCTACTTTTCCCTCGTTAGACCACATTTGGAATACGCTGCCAGTGTTTGGGACTCTCATGAAAAAGGCTTAATAACAGAGTTAGAACGCGTGCAAAGAAGAGCTGTCAGGTATGTGAAAGGTCGTTACGATAGTCTTGTTAGTGTAACTGACCTCTTAGATAAACTCGGATGGGAATCTCTGTCGGACCGTAGATTGAAAAATAGACTAAACCTTTTAGATAAATTCAAGAGCAGTGTCTTATTACGTTATGAAAAAAGCCAGTACTTGTTCGTTCTACATCATAGAAAGTTTGATCATGCTTTTACAAGTACGTGTTTGGGTAACAAATTCATATGTTTTCCTTGAATAAATCTGACGTTATTTAAAAACTGCCGTCTAACTGCCACCACACGGTCCAAAAAACGTCACCTATACTAACAAATTATACTACCATGTGCCGTTAGAAATAATAATAGAATTAACAACCATGCGTTAAGTTTTACATAGGTTAGTAAGCTGCACTACAAGTCATGCAATCTTTTTACAAGTTCTATCGCTGCTGTTATAATCTCTTATTGATCGTGGAAAAAATGACATTCGGAATCTGTCTGTTCTACAATCTATCTCTCTCATTTTATTTATATTATCTGATCTTCCGTAGTATGTTGGCGTCCGTAAGATATGGTTAACCTCGTCAGAAAAGACACTGCTCTTGAATTTATCAAAAAGGTTTAGTCTATTTTTCAATCTACGGTCAAACAGAGATTCCCATCCGAGTTTATCTAAGAGGTCAGTTACACTAACAAGACTATCGTAACGACCTTTCACATACCTGGCAGCTCTTCTTTGCACGCGTTCTAACTCTGTTATTAAGCCTTTTTCATGAGGGTCCCAAACACTGGCAGCGTATTCCAAATGTGGTCTAACGAGGGAAAAGTAGCTATATTCTCTCACTTTGTCGTCGCACTTTCCTAATATTCTTTTAACAAAACCCAGTTTACGATCAGCTTGACCGGTTATTTCTCGAATATGTTTATTCCACGATAGATCATTATTGAGTCTAACTCCTAGATATTTCACGGATTCAACAGTCAATTTCAGGATTCAGGATTCAATTGGGTACCCCGAATTATATAGTTACGTTGTAGGGAGTTGTTCTTCTTCCATAAATTCATTACGACGCATTTTTTCAAATTTAGTTCTAACTGCCAAGCATCGCACGAAGCTTGGATAGCAGCAAGGTCATTCGTTGGTTCATCTATATCTTTGCTGGAACGGATTTCTCTGTAAACTACAGCGTCGTCTGCAAATAATCGTAACTTACTCTGCACTACATCGCCAATGTCGTTTATATAAAGAAGGAATAGGAGTGGGCCTATGACACTACCCTGAGGAACGCCAGAAGTGACTCTAACCTCATTGGAGACTGCACCGTCTAATACTACTCTTTGGACGCGGTCGCTCAAAAATTCTCTTATCCAGGAAATGGTATCTTCGTCTAGACCGTAAGATTTCAGTTTTATTATTAACTTTCCGTGGGGTACTTTATCAAATGCCTTATTGAAATCAAGAAAAATCGCGTCTACTGGAATGTTGTCTTCCCCGGAAACTAAAATATCGTGGGCGAAAAGCGCTAACTGAGTTTCGCACGATCTTCTTTTCCTGAATCCATGTTGAGTTGCCATTAATAAGTTTTGCGCGTCTAGGTGTTTCATTACCGATCTGACAACTATGTGTTGAAGGACTTTGCATGAGATG
The DNA here is from genome assembly GCF_921293095.1 of Ischnura elegans. Lineage (NCBI taxonomy): Eukaryota > Metazoa > Arthropoda > Insecta > Odonata > Coenagrionidae > Ischnura > Ischnura elegans. The sequence continues at coordinate 81,221,673 of NC_060256.1, read as the reverse complement.
GACGTTAAAGATATCGGCCTGTAATTAGATGGCTGTTCCTTGTCTCCACTTTTAAATATTGGTGTTACATTAGCGATTTTCCAGTCATTAGGTACTTCGTGTTGCTTGATGGATTTACTGAATATTAACTGCAAGTAGGGGGCAATTTCTGAGGCTAGTTCTCTATATACGCGAGAAGGTATTTCGTCTAGACCAGGTGATTTATTTGGACTGAGCGATTTCAATATATTTTCTATTCCGAGCGTACTAATGTCAATAGCTGGCATCTTATGTATACAGGGATAGTCATCGGTCTCGGGTGAGGTGATCAAAAGACGCATTTAATCGCTCAACGGCAATGAGTATGATAGGTGTAATCGTTTACCTCCAAGTACTGGCATTAGTAAAGTACAAAATGTACTACGAAAGGTCATATCGGCAGCGGTTACCTCATACTGTGACGCCCGTCTCGGGAGGACCCGGATTATCTCTGAGAGCCCGAGAAAGGGTTCGAAAAAGGGTCGCCCTTCCGTCCGGTAGACCTGACCATTTCATGGCCCCAGAAAACTACCACTAACCATCCCAACTAATTTCGAGCCATAAAAAATTTTAAGTTTTCAAATGAACCGTTTTCGCTCTCATAATAATTCTTATAACAAAAGGTAATTGATATAATTTTCAGTTTCGACGGTACTGCGCCAATATAATATGTTACCTTTATAAACTTCGTGGCAATAAATAGGCAATTGAGGAAGACTCACCACGACACAAATTCACCCTCCATGAGGTAAAAAAAATTAAGCTAAAAACTAAAACCGATAGTTTTTGGCACCGCCAATTGGTGGCGCAAATTAAATATTAAAAAAAAAACGAAGACGAACAACAGTACACAGCAAAGCGAAGGTTTCGGTCTCAACTTTGTAAAATATCAGTGACGGATTGCAAAACTGATTTTCTTAAAGTGAGGATGAAGGTTCAAGAGAAGAAGGGAGAAAGAAGGGTTACGAAATAATGCATCTATATGACCAAGTACCTGGGAGAATGTGAGGACTTCGAGGTGTAGGAGCTGTTTGCTGGATTGTGTTTGGCTGAGAGCACCGGTATTATTCCGGAGAGGGCGTAGGTTGGATATAGAGACAGATTGATAGGAGTGACACGAGAAGCAGCACCGTATGATGGTAAGTGGTTATGGATGCTGGGTTTTCGGGTTTTGAGTGTTCTTGGAAGAGAGGGGAGAGTGTGGAGAGGGGTGGGGGATCGCGTCTGATACACCCTCGGAGTGGAATGGGGAAGTGGGGGAGGGGGCGTGTCAGGGAGGGATATGAAGGACAGGGAAGAGCATAGAGATAGGTACCCACGGGAACGTTGACGTAAATAAATAAAGCATGACGAGCGGTGTGAGGGGAGTGTTAGGTTTTGGAGTGGGAGCTGATAGCGAAGGGTTGGCACACGCATATCCGAAGGGATACTTCTTATTCCATCTCCCGCACGCCGCGTTATGAAATAGGAATGAGGAGCGATTTCCTTCATAGATCCACCGGTGAGACTCTCCGATCCCCAGCCAGGGAAGGATTCACTTCTGGGGGAGGACTTGCCATCGTGGGGGGGGGGGATTTTAAGGAGTTAGGAGCCAGGTTAAGGGGTTGGTTTTTTTCCTCCCGGGGAGGGAGGTTGGGTTATGGGGGTTGGAAGGCAATTGTGCTAAGTGTTTCGTCGGGGAGATCCGACGTGACGTCACCAATTATACGGCCACGCGAGTCGCGGCTGCCTCACCCAGGATGGTGTTCAATTATTCACGAATAAACCGCTTCTTGTTCAAATAATATGATTTCCGAGGCTTTGGCTTCGCCCACGCTTGTCATAATAATTCCTGAATGAGTAACCAGGTAGCGTGCTGTAAAGTGTTTCTTGCCGGTTGGGGTTACAATGATGTTTCCTGCGGTTCAAATTCAATATAAGACCTTTAATATGAGTGTAGTGTCCAAAATGATCGACCATTAGCACTTATATTCAGTATTCCGGATCTTTTTCTCCAAATATGCATTGTTATGCAACTTAAGACTTGATTTTGAGTCTTCCGTTGAATCGACTGGATTAGTTTCATGATATCTGCCATTTTAAGGTTCATTTCGTCCCTAATTTTGCTGATCTCTACCCTATAATATTGCGATTCATGGCTAGTAGTGTTAGTGAAATGGTTGGGGTGACATTTCACCAACAATTTCCGTGAGAAGATAGAACGAGACGTCACCAACAATACCGCTATGCGGGTCGTATTTGCCTTCCTCGTAAGGGCGTTAAAAATTCAAAAGTAAACTATTACGAGTTCTTTTTACATGATTCCCGTAGTTATCGCGTAGCTTCCGCTTGCAAAAAATAATGCTACGGAGGGAAACCACGTACATTACCGTAAAATATCTTTCGTTGCATTCGCTGGATGGTGTTGAACGATGTAGCCAGTGGTTAGAATTCAATTTGGCAGTATTAAAAGTTGCGCTTACTATTCTTTGGTTCACCAAATAGCTCACAGAAAGAAAAAAAAAATATTAGCGCACGTTAGAACCGCTTGAAATTACTATTTAAGGGTTTCACATGCATTTGAGTAATTTTAATATCATTTAATACATTTTTAGTCTTCAGTCTAATTATTTGTTTCTGTCTGAACTCCTGAGCTAGTGCATGATGCTTTTTCTAACGAACAAATTATCCATAGAATTTTTGCCTAAAATACACCTTTATAGACATAGCGCCCATTAATATCACCGCTTATTGTGCCTCTAATCTATTTCCAAAGTGATTCCATCCTGGGAAGTGCACACAGCTTGCTACATTTGCTTGAAACATTTCTTACTGATCCTATTGATTGGCGCTTCTATGATATAGCCTGCAGTCCACTATCTTCATGGCATAATACGAGTAAGAAGTCTGGTAACTCATAACCCAACAGCTATTTTCTTATGCCTAAATAAATTATGTTTGGCTATTAATACACTCAAATGGAAAATGGACTTTTCCGGAAAAAATATATAGCTTAAAAATATCTGGTTCAATATAATAGAATGGAATATATATAAAATGTGGTCTGGGCATCACTCTTTGAGCAAAACACAATGATTGGCTCTCCAAAAACCTCATTAGGTACATGAAAATTAAACAGAAGTAGTTGTTGATACAAAACAAAATCAGATGTAAGTAAAGTTGTAGATTGAGCAATATTATACAAAATTAAGAATTGAATCTCAAAGAAACAAGGATTTAAATTTTAGAACATTCTTAGGGTCGGTTTTATAACGTCTGGTTAGCCTTAACTGGAACATGGTACAGCCAAAACCTTAGCTGAAGAATGTTAGTAAGTTACAGTAAGTAAAAGTAGTTGAAAATAACGTTTCGTTAAACTCATGATCTCCAACGAAAGGATGATTTTATGCCAGTTTTCATGCTCCGAAAAATTTTAACCAGACATTATAAAACCGGCCCTTAATATGTACACTATGATTTATTTAGCTCAGCAAGTTTAATTTTACTTTGAAATGATTGGAATTCATTTTTGAATGCGTGAAGGTAGCCTTTCTGCTGTAAGCCATCGGGGAAAGAAATCCAAAAGTAAGATGCAGTAATAATAAATGATTTTCGCCAGGCACTTGTACGTTTGTAGGTAGGTATGAAGGTGTTGTAATGGAGTGTTGATGAGGTGCATTAACTTTTTCTAGTTGTCAACATTGGGTGTGGTGGCCCAAAATATCTTACATTTCATGGTCCATACCATATGGAAAATTCCTACTCTGGAAATATTCTAAATCAGGGTACGTTATAGGAGCGGAATGCATTGGTGGTAGCCATACAAGATCGAGTTAGAATATTAGCAAATGTATGGCGGTTCTTTTTCATGCAATATAATTTTCGCGGCTGTTTCTTAGCCGGCGTATTCCAAATTCATTCCAGTATAGTAAAACCACGTTGCGTACTGTAAAAGGTATGTCACCGCACTTGCCGGGTGGTGCTTCCATATTACAGCATACGATTAAAACGCTTTTCAGCCATAATCTGAGGTCCTAAGTGATGAGTCACCGAAATTTTCCTTGCCTATTATTTTCTTTGCTAAAAACACTCCTTCAAGTAAGTAATTACGTATTCGAAGAAAGATCTTATGGTTTCCAGTTAGTAAACTTAATGGCATTTTATCCGATATTCAACAGGGCTCGATGATCTATGGCAGCTGACATAACAATGTTCTTACCCTTCCGATATCCGTACTCAAGATACATTATGGGGTGGAATGGATAGGAGGAAATCGTGCTTAGCGTTGTGCTGAGTGCGGACGTGACGACACCAATTACTCGGTCGCATATATCACGAATGCTCTCCCCTAGATTGTGTAACAATTTTACCAATACATCCCCGTATCATTACGAAGGCGCCATAACTATATATCCAGCGGTTCAAAATATATAATGCAATTCATGAAGTGCCATAAAGCAGGTTTTATGTCCTCACTGTTGAGCTGCCAGATTTTTTCTTGCGAGTACAAGTACCTGTTAAATAATTTTTTCAGCTAAATTTAATTTTGATGAATTAACTGCATAGTAATTGTTGCATAAAGGACCAAATCGTTTATAATGGTGTTAATTCTGCCCCCAAGATAACTTTATTAAGAGATGGATTATGGGGGTTGCATGAGATTTATGGTAATGTCGCTTTGTTTTGCCAAGGACAACGATTATGTTCGTGGCCTCGGAATAACGTACAGCAATATTGAGTATCAAATTCCGTGTGCCGTCACTCCATATATTGGGTCATTTTTTTAGAATTTGGCCATAAACTTTTTAAAGTCATTGTGCACAAACATATGGGTCCCTTTCTATTTTTCTCCATTGATGTAGTTTTACCAAGATTAACACGTTCCAATGACGTCATATCTTGTAATTTCCACCTCAGGAGCATGGCTTTTAGCTAGATGTTTCAAATTGTGCAAGGGCCGTAATAGGATAAGTCATGAGGCGCGTAACTCCAGTGATCCAGGGTAGCTCATTATGACTCCATCTGAAAACTTAATGATTTTTGGACCAGTATTTTCCCCGATCAGTATTGCCATATGATCGATGAGAAGGGAAGAAAATAAGTGAAAGGTACGTGTACAGTGAGTTCTCAACCAAGTTATCATGACGCCATGATCAGCTGATCACTGAATACGCCAAGAAGCCTGGTGAGCCTTCCTCGGTCTAACCTTCCTGTGGAAGCACACAAAACTTAAAGAGAGTGGCGTAAAAACGTCTAGAAAATTTTTGAGGATCGTGCCTCGATACCCATTATTTGATAATTGCAGTCGAGAAGACTACATTTTCGGATCAAACAGTAGCAACATAGAAAACAGGATTAAAACTTTTGTGTTGATTCGAACCTTAGGCTTGGGTGTTTTTATGTCTTCATAGTATTCGAATTAAACGTTTTATCTTCTTAACATCCCAAATATTATGTCAAGGATGCGATAACTGGTATGGGAGATGGAGAATAAAATCAAAGTTTCCCCGATTCAGTTTCCCCCGCTTATTCAATTTTAACGCAGCAAACATTTCGATTTTATGAGTAAAGACTCCTCTGTTTCCGTTCTGGAGGAGAGGTTACTTCTTTTTCACGTTCATGGGATGGCAATGAGATTGCTCGGTTGGGGGGAGAAATAAAACTTCCCCGGGCGAATATCAGGCGAGGCACCCGTGCGCCACCAGCCGGCGATCTCTTTCTAAATGCGACGCGGAACTTCTCGGGAACCCTCTGGCGAACGAAACGAGCAAAAAGAGAGGGGCCCGTCCGATATACGTTTTTGGAATTATGTGAGAATAGTTTGAGGGGGAACTTTTTGACTCTAGCGCAAGATTATGGGTGGCAGAGGACGAATAGAAAGATATATTAGGGAAAAGAAAGAAGAACTTGTAATCGATACGTACTGATGTGTAGTAAAAAATGGAATAATGTATCCAGGATAAGCTATTCTTAAGGAGTAAATGATACCAAGAAAGTTCTATCGCGGAAATGTTTGTCATTTGCAAGTAACTAATTTATATTGCTCCAATTGAGAGGCTTTCAGTATAAAGGCCTGGTTACACGGTGTATTGACACGTACGAGTTAATGTACGTTAGCGTGGGTGATTTTGGAGGGCCGGAACGGATTATTTACGAATGCATGAACCAAATTAGAACAGGTTCTATTTTCTGTGCATGCATTCGCACAAGATACACGGTGCATTTTGGCGTTCATTCTCGTGTTCGTACATTTATATATTAACTCCTACATGTTAATGTATCGTGTAACCAGGCCTTAAAAGTAACCCTCTTTTCAATTTTTTTAATAAATAATGGAAAGACATCTTTTATGGGTATATTTTACAAAATAAAATTTTCTTCTCATATTTAATAAATTGAGTCAAAGCCTCTGACCTCATTATGATCACAGTGAGATTATAATTCTATTTGATTATGGTTTCTGATAAAAAATAATGAAATTTACTTAGTTTAGCGATAGGTCGTGAAACACTTAAAATTAGAATGCTGGCAACAAGAATTAGTTTAAAACTTATTTGAAATCATTCGGTAATTATTCATAGTATCAAATTTGGCCTGAATTGCCACAGGGTTTTAATTGATAAATGTAGTTTTTCATTGTATTATTTTGTAATTTCACCAAAAGGGTTTATTTTTATTTAAATCCTAAAAGTGTAAAAACCAAAATATATCCTCTATTTTGATGCATAAAAATGCGTTGGAAAAAATTACGTAAAATGGCTGGACTATATTGTAGCATGTGGATGCTCAGACATGGATATAATTAGACTTTTCTTTATCGACTCCAAAGTCAGGAATGGTTTTAGAGTTGAATATCATGAATGACGTTTCATGGTGTGTGATCTCTTCATGTACAATAATTCCCTAGTACATAGAGAGCTCTTTTTCGAAATGATTACGATCGGATGTTTTTCGCCCTGACTATTAGTGCTACCAATCAAAACCAAAATAGAACTTTACTCTAGCTGCCAATGAAAACATTGAAAAACGGATCGAAGTCAGAAGAGCGACTTTTGAACACCTGTTTTTTTCTTGATTTTATTACACGAGGTTTTATGTAGAGCTGTCTTTGATTTCTCGCTTAAATTTATAGCGAAGTAATCAAACTATCATTGAATAGGTACCTATTGCATCTTAATAACACTAGAAAAAATTTTAAAAACTCTGAGAAAAGGAGAGCAGTATTGGACTTGATGATTCTGCGTGGATTAGCATTTTTGTTGTGACATTCAGAGAACATTTTTAGGCTTGGACCTATTCGTCAGGCTTAGTATCACCAAAAAGGGACAAGGTATATGCATGAGGTTCTTTAAATTATTTTGGATCAGTTTTAGCATTCAGGAAGCACTTTTTAGGTTTAATTTGCTTAGTTCAAACCTACATAGGGTATAATCACGTTGATGGAACCAGTTTGTTTTGAACCGGTTACTTAGAAGTAATCTTCTCTTGGCGAGTAACCAATGGCCTTGTTTAATTTCACCCTCAGAATCCATTTTAGCCTCCTAAAAATTGGCCTTCTGTAAGACTGGAAGTCAATTTCTGATGAGCCAAATATACAATATGACTACGAACTGGTAACCGAGAACTCTTTCTTATCGAAACGAGCGTGCTGCGCCCGCTCCCAGCGAACTTCCCCCGCTCTTTTCAATGCAGGTCCACTGAGGGATAGGCGCGTTTCTAATTTTGAAATGTAGAAAGAAAGGCGGGGTCTTATTACAAATTTAATTAGAATGTTTATGCACAAATTGAGGTCAGAGGGCCTCTTTAATCACAACATTGGAAGTAATTACACTATCCTCTGTTAAACGCACATAATGACTCATACGTATCAACAGGAGACTTGAATGTGGAATCAGCCGCATTTTGATAAAAGTTGTTTAAAGAATGCGAGATATTGTTGCAAATGAACAAATGTATCAGTTTGTGCGCCGTTAACGTCAGGAATATTTACCGGTTTTTGTTTTTTTTGTTTTTTTTTCTTTTTGTTATTTTTTTATTATTTAAAAACCGATTTAGGAAACAATAGCAATATTTAGGAAGTAAGATATGCCGTCGCATGTTCTCTGATAAATTCTGTGCATTTTGGTCCCTCATTTGTAGAGTTTGGTTGCGTATAAGTTGAGAAAAAGGTTTCTATACAGTAGAAATAATATATAAGATTTACAAATTAAGTATACGTGCATTCATTACTCGAATTCCGGCATCCTATTGTGACTTTAGTATTATAATTAACAGTTTAAAAACATATAAATATTGGCGCTTCGATGTTGGTGGGGTTAAGTCCTCGCACACGAAAACGAAAGTCGTAGGTTCGAGTTCCACCTGGGTAGGTTGTCTCTATCCAGCGCGTGGGTATTTACAATCGTCATGCATTGTTATTCGTTAGATTAACCGTCCGTAAAGGCCTTAAATACACTGTTTTCGGTGTGGCGAAGATTGTAAAAAAGCAACTGGTTTTGCGTAAAACCGGATTTCATAATCATCCCATTCTCCCAAAATTCAGTTTTGTTCCCACTTAATTATTTATAACATTTTAAACTGACCAATTTTAACTTGAAAATGTTACTACACCATGGCTTATGAGAACAAATACATTCACTAAACCCATTAATACCGCGTGTTCCTGCCTGTTGGAGCACCTGGAAAGACAAGGTAATTAAATACCCACGGCTACATGATGCAATTTTTCTATCTATACCCCTATTTTATGCTATATTACATTAGGCTATGCGCTGTCATATTATGTTTTGCCAACCAATCGCAGCCAGTAACTTGAGAAATATTGGTCATTTTTGTCAAAGCATTCCTCTGGTACCATTTCAAGGAATTTCGCCATAACGTTTTGCCGTAACGCCCAAATTTTATCATTCCTTCCTTAGATACATCCAAACAGTAAGTGCTAGGCCTATACAATGCAATTTTTTAAAAATATTATTCATTTTAGTAATAATATGTTATTGTACTGAGTTTCATTTTTCGATCAGTAATCCACTGAGGATTTAGGAGGGAAGTACAGGAAGGAAGGGTAGGCTATTAAAATGCTTCTCATATAGTTCATAGAAACCTATCTTAATCGGTAGACTAGCGTAATAATTTTATTTCACTGATACAATGGGTGGACTTAGCCGATCTATGCGTGGATTCACTTAGCTTTCTGACTAGGCTTGTACTATGACGTAAGTCTGTGTTCATTTTATTGGTATGGCTTGGTATTTGGAGGAGGCGACCGACAGCTTAGGTCATTTGCACCATGAGGGAAGGGGTAGGTAAGGAAGGGTAGAGAAAAACGTCGGCATTAGCCTACTATTAACGAAAGGCGACGAGGGGACCACGGCTTAACGTCCCATCCGACGGACGGAGTGTTGCGCTTGAAATAACGGGTTGCCCTATCAAACGAAGGAAACTTTCCGACCTTAGGCAATTTTAATAGGTGATTATTAAGAGATGTTTCCCTGAGCTCTGTGTCACATACATGCATCTGGCGATCTCAGAATATGTAAAACTTCTGTCAACTCGCATAGCCTCTAGGTCCCTGTGACGTCACGTGGAGTGGAATCGCATTGGCGCCAATCTGGCCTTTTTCAAATGAGGTTAAAATTGACCGTTGCCATTCGTCTAAACTGGGATTTCTAAAACCAAATAATTTGTTTATTAAGAATACACAAATGGAGGATAACGAATCGCAATCAATGCCTCTCGTTTTCTTTGGTGAAGGAAATTACCCTGTAGGGAAATATAGTTTAAAAAGATCTTTGTTGTTATTTTTCAACAATTTTCCTTCCCATCATAAAGCATTGCTCTCTCATTTGGGCAAAGCCTGGTCCATCAATTCTCTTATCCATTAAATCTATAACCAACTTCTTGACTAGCCCAGTGAAATATAGTCCCTCACATACTCGATATTCCCATTAATACCATTCTCATTTCTCACTCCATTCACAATATTCCTTTCCTACGCATTTAAAGTGACCTGACATTAATCTATAAGATCCTCAACCCTATCACAGACTGTTCTGAACTCCTTTCATTTCTTAATTTCCCTTCCGGCAATGCCTTTCGTTTACTTTGATGAAGGAAACTACCCCATTATGATTGCCAGAGTAAATTCTACGCTGGTCCGCGGTCCTGCGCGACAACAATCGGGACTCGATCAACCCCGCTCCGCCTGATGCTGAGCTTCAATGGTCACTTCAAATATTTATTCAGTAGCCTTGAGAATGGGCAGTGGGACAGCCAGAAATTTCGTTCGGGGGTGAGGGGTCCAAAACCAGCGGGGAAAGTATTTGAAAACAGGGTAATAAGTAGAGGGTTTTAAACTATTTTTTTAAACATTTATATTTTTAATAATAACAATTTTCCAATGTTTTGTAAATTTATAATTTTTCGATGTTTTGTTTTCTTTTATGAAGGAAAGTAATTGTCTTCATTGTATAAGTAATTATGTTTTTTTCCGGGGCACCGGAAACTCTCGCCTCACTACGCCACTGAGAATAGGTGACTATTACATTCAATGATTTCCAGCTCAACTTTGTGGAAGTTGAAGTTGACAAATGATAAAACGACTATATATTCTTCCACGGATTTATTTTCTTGGTGCAATATGTTTCAATCTTAAGAGGTCATTTTCAAGTACAAAAGGTATGACCTATATATATTTGGTATGACCTATATAGAAACGATTTTGTACTTGAAAATGACCTCCGGAGCTTGAAACATGTTGTACGATACCAAGAAAATAAATCGGCGAAAGAAAACGAAGTCGTTTTGTCATTTGTGAATAGGTGACTAAAAGGAGCCTGAAACGTCGGCGCTCTTAGAATTCCTTACTCCTGTGGAAACCCAAGAAATTTTATTTATTAACAAAGCGAGTTCATAAAAACGTTATAAAAATAAAAGATTGTTTTAAAGATTTAAAATTAATTTATTACCAACTTTTTTACAAATGTGACGTCACACACGGCATGGTTGAGAAACTAAAAATGATTTTTGGATTGTATGGATCTTAGGAAGACAACACTGGCCTAGGAATAGAGTGAGCCAGTCTGTCGGAGAGTAGAGAAGGGCGCAGAAGAGAATTTTGAAATGGGGGCGTTGGAATGAAATAGGGAGGTATGACAAAGTGTGCTGCCAAAACTTCCACTTCCCATTCTCCATTCCACTCCAGTCCCCTAGGTCGAGAGGCGAATGTCAATGGGGGAGGGCAGAAACAGCGGATGGGGGAAAGAGGGGTATAATTTTTAAAGGGGCTTAGGAGAGGAAGGGGGAAGGTTTGCGGGGTGCACAAACATAAGGCAGTAGACGGGTGATAGACCAAATGCTAACTCAAGAGAAAATAGAAAAAAGAGCGATTTTATACCCCTACACATGCGACTAAGATTGAAACGACAAAATCAAGTAACACGTGATCACTGATTGGTTTATCGCCTGATTTCAATGTTAGCGTTTGTTTACACGCTGTTTCTTTCTATTGAAAATATGAATTCCCTTAAATTTTTCCAAATGATACTTACTTTAAAAAGCGTGCCTCATACCTAAAGGTATGGGTCGCAAAAAGAGCTCACTCAACTATGGGATATTACCATAAATAATTAGATTAAATTTGAATATTGGATAGACATATTAATAGGCCTTATCGCCAGCGATTTAATAATCGTCTCGTTTCATTGGCACTGGGATGTATTAGTGCTTTCTGGCATTATTCCTAGGCATTTTAAGAATTTTCGACCATTTCAATTCTTCTTACTTTTGCACTTAGTGCCTCAATCATGCGTAAGGGGAGGTGTCAAACCTTTCATTAAATCTCTTTATAAGAGGGAGTTACCTTGAGACTTTAAAAGACCGCGCCAATAAGCGACGCCTTCAATAAATAAAGTGATAGTAATTACATGGTTTTTGAGTCCTAAAAATCACGTTTTCAACATAAAAAATCCCAAAATTTTCCCCTTTGCCTTGGAGTGTAGTGTTTTTCATACAGGCCCTGAAATCTCCGGGAAACCCCCCCCCCCCACCATTTCAAAAACCTGGCTACGCCACTGATCTCAACCACCTTCATCATCATTTTTTCAGTTTCTCTGAGGTTTTCACTATGAAGTGGAGACGGCGAGGCTTAATAGGAAAAAAATATCTTATCGCGAAGATGAAATGGATATTTTTAAATGGCGTTACATGAAACATCGAATATTTCGGTTTTTACTTGCTTTTTTTTAAGTAGTGCACTTTAGTGCGCTAACTTGAAATTATTGATAAAAATTAACTTTTTTCTAATAGAATTTACCCCTAGAAGTTGATTACTTATCATTACTTTGATTATTTTACATAATAAATATAATTTAATTGTTTCGCTGATGGTTAAGGAAAATGTCTTCAGTTGAGATACCTAATATAAATATATTCATTCCATCACTTGGAAAACAGGGTTACTTACATATATTATTTTTATATTACGATTTTCAATGTTTATTCGTTTTCACCGAAGTAATATAAACTAGCCAAAAGCAGTTTAATGTAATGCATTGATACTGCCCATTGAATCTCAAAACTCATTCCATTATATTGAATTTCCCTTAAATGGAACACTCATGCACGACGAAAGATGTGAAGATTTTGATTATATGTAGGTATTTCATTGATAACTTCCAAACCGTTATAATCATATGGAAGGTTTCAATCTCAGCTTTTGTTATGACCAAATAGATGTGATGCAATGAGATTCGTATATGATCTATCGAATGCTGAGGATAATACCTTGAAAAACCAAGACATTTTTACCGCTAAACGGAAATATTTTCCATACAAGTAGATGTCAACAAGTTGTTTTTCTTATGAACTGTTTTGCCTGATACCCAAGAACTTCCAGAAAATTGTGTCTCAGAAAAGTACCAAATCATAAGTTGCATATAATTCTCTTGGTGCACAAAAATTTGGGAAGGGGAAATCAATTCAAATTAAAAGGAAAATTCTTCCATTTTCCAGTTATTTAGTGTGAGGAATTTGCTACCTCTTAGGAGTCTCCAAAGATTATTTGGCAGATCGCGGATTCAGGGTAAGAAGTTTTTCTGTATTTTCACACGAAATCTTATTTTTTAAATATTTTTGCCGCTAACAATCAACTTGTATATTTTATTGTAGTATGGGTGATAATGCCATCAAAGCGTAGCGATTGAATTGGAAATTGACTGGAATGAAGTTCATGATAAGTTGTCAAACTTTAAATCCAATCATCGTAAAAAATTAAAAAACCTTGCGTCTCGCGATGACATAGGTGTGGGCAAAATCACATGACGAAGAAGAGATACTGCCCTGTACCCCATCTTATGAGAGGCATAATTGTTTGCAGCCTTCAGTTGCCAAGTCACGGTATCATTACAGGTTTTCATAGCATTTAAATTGTTTTAATTACTTAAGGATAGACCAATACCCCCTCAAATTTCTTCTTCTTTCCACGTCGATTTTATTCGAGGCTGCTTTTTCGACGAGAGAGCCCGCATATAGTAGCTAACCTTACATTCTAGAGGTGGACCCACCATTCGCAACTCGGTGGACGCACTTGATGGTTTCATGTCATCACTGTATGACATTTTTTTCTTTTTTTACTATGTTTGCAAAGGATTCCATAAAATGTTGTAGGCTGGTATTTTTGTTGAATAATTTGACCAAGTCACTTAAAAAGTCGACAGGAGTGGGCTTGTGAACAAATTTTCAGAAAGTGCACTGAAAAGATCGTTCCGATATTGTACGACTGTTAACTACTTGATTTTTCTAAAATAACATTAATATTGGGTAAAAAATTAATAAAAACAGTGGATGGTTTTGAAAAAGTGCAAGAACTGGGAATTATGGGAAGTGAAGTTTGGGAATTTGTCTTTGCAACACGCATCATACCAGTGAAATGGTTAAGCCCTCTAAAATCAAATGAGGAAATAACTTTTCCACCATTGTCAATTTTAATTATGCCACACTAAACTGAAACTACTCGGCAAATTATTCTCATCTCCTCATTCTTACATCTCGAATGATGCCATGAGGAACCACATTTGAAAGGAGCGTTGGACCACAAACTAATTTAGGTGCCCTTACCTGAATTAAGATAATCAGTTTTTTTCAACCTTTTGTTTCGCGCCCAATTTTGCAGAAACTTTCATCTTGCGATCTCGTTCAAGATACACCAAGGCACCCCCCACCCATTCTCTCATTTTCCCCGTGCTCTTTTCAACCTTCAACCCCCCCGAGGCTCCCATCTAAACCGGAGAGAGAGCCCTCTAAATTATGAAAATCCCTTTCCATTCCGAATTCCTTTCAGCCCTTAATTTCCCTGGCGGTCATCCTAATCTCTGGCTCATCAGCGAGATAAGACAGCCGCCCGGGACAAAAGAAGCGCGGGTGGTGGAACAGTGGGGAGAAGCAATCAGCCATTTTCGCTACCCTTTTTTTTCAGAAGGAAGATGTCCCCTTTTTTCCGTTACCCCCGCTCCGCACACAAACCTTTCACCCTTTTCTTTTAATAAACGAATGCATTTTATTCCCCCCACGGCATACGCGTCGCAAACGAAGGCGGGCAGCACGTTCCATGCTCACATTAGGACATTGGAGGGGTTGTCGGAAATGCTCGCGAGAGGTCGTGGATAAAGCGCAATTCAGGGTGGACGGGTGGTTGAATGGGGATGGGTTGTTGAATGGGGTGGGGAGGCTGAGTATTCTAATGTCGCTCGGTGTGTCGGACGGACCTATCCGGTCGCCAAAAGTGAGGCTGTCGTCCCCGGTGGCATCGGAGCATCCGCAGGGGCGGCGGCATTTCTCTGCGCAACGCCATCGTGGGGGCATTTTTGTCGCTGCGAGGATGGTGCGGGTCAGGCGACCAGCTCTTTTCATTCACTCCGGGCCCCTTGTTACTTCCTTCACAGTCCCAATTCCCATTCTCTCTCTCTCTCTCTCCCGCTCTTTTCTTTCCTTTTTCACGTGACGTCCGACAGGCAGGTCGGGGACAGTTTCCCGCATTGTCCGCCACCCTTTTCGCGGCGCTGCTCTCGTTGTCGGCGTCTGAGACAGCGCCGCCGAGCGGCTAAGTGCGGTGCCGACGGTGTGTTTAATGAGAAGCCGCGTTCACAGAGGGCGGGTCGGAGAGTGACCTGGATTGTGCAGTGTGGATGGGGAGTGGAGACGGAGCGTGGGAGTCTCTGATGACGAGGGAGTCGCCAGGAAGGAGATGATGTGGGATGAGGGTATGGAGGGAAAAAAATAAAGGGAAAAAAGCTCATTCGCTCGTGTTGGAGTGAGTATTTTTTTTGACCCAAAGGGACGATGGTGTCACGAATTGGTCTCCAACGTTGAGGGACACAAAAGAGATTTTTGTAAAAGTTTTCTCTTCTTCATTTGCTCAGCGCCTCATTTACCACTTTCCATTCTCCTTCCTTTTCATTTCCTTCATTTTTATATACATTTCAGAAGCAAATATTCCACGTAGAATCCTCAATGCAAGAGCACCTTAGTAACACGTAGTATATTGCTTAATCAGGCATGTCTCTATGGGAATGCACTAAAGAATATGCTAGCTTACGGAGTCAATGATGGAAATTATCGTCAGGTAGTATTTAAAAATTAATCATTTCATTATATAATATGTGCAGCGAGATAAATTCTTTTTCAATGCAAAACTGACACCAGTACACTCGGATTTATCAAGAATGAGATTGATTAAAAGGCAGTAATTCTTCGGGAAATGAAAAGCTGGTACACTTTTATTTGATTTACACCATCGAAATACTTTTGCTGTATTTATCATCTAAATTATTCAATGTCTACGTGTTTTAAAAGTGCTGTCTTTATGAAATTTTTCATATATGCCTGGGAAAAAGTATGGGCAAATATTAATTAATAAGTTCTCAAATTAAAGTGTAGTATGAAATCCATAAATTATGCGCTATAGGTATTCAAATTAAGATACGTCCTGCATGATGTTAGATAACTAAACTAATTGTTTCCTGTAGTTATGAACTTGTAATGATGTTGATGATGCTGCATAGTCGTGACTAACATTATAATTTTCTTATGTTTACTTAAATAGAATGCAAACGTTTTGAAAAGATTCCCATGACTGATATCATTAAAAAAGGGAACAATTTGTCCCTCTTGCGAATGAGTTGTTTTCCAACTTTGGAGGAAGACATTCACTCTGACTAAGACCCATTATCTGTTTCTTCATTGTGAGGGAAAGTGAACTTTGCACGAAGTACCTAAATTAAAACATTCTCTCTGATAAATGATCAGGAATGAACTTTTTCACGACTTTTTTGGCCCAGAGAAACCGTTATCCTCGCCGTTATGCAACCCACTTTTCTCTACCTCCTTATCGCCAGCATAGGGTATAGTGAGGTTATTCGTCTATTCCCACGTTAGAGTTTATATGAGAAAGAGTTAAGCTAGCTTTTACGCATACCAACATTATTGAAAGCATCTTATTTAATCCATTATTTTCATCCTCCACTTTTTCGTGATATATTATTCTTCTGATTTACTGTTTTCGAAGGTACTATGGTTTCGAATGAAGTGTTGCTTTCGCCATTTCCTTGTGCCATTATTTCTACAAAATTTAAATTTTTCACGAAAGGGGAGGTGTACTGATTTATTTAGAACGACCATTTTGGGAGCCTGTGATATACTTAACTCATTATGACCCAATGTTGCTTCTTTTCAACATCAAAAATGTGTACATTTTCTGCTCTATTTAGGAAATATCTAAACTACGCATTTTTTGTGGTGTAAATTGTAATGGCGAAATATTTAGCTGCCATGCAAATTATTGTTGAGTGAAAATTTTTAAAATTTTCAAAGTGAAAAATCTTGAAATTTGATATCTCCCAAAAGCTGCTCTGGGCTAGAAAGGGTAAACTAGTTTTTATTGCATAACTAGGTATTACAATCCTGGGATTAGAAAACCAAACCCCTCATTTTTATACACTTCTGAGGATAAGTCTAATATTTTTTCCAGTATTTCCTTCAGTCCAAGTCTAATCCATGGAGAAACTCAGCCCGAAAAATATTTTTCCCTGGCAGTGTCCTTGTATTAAGCCTCCAGAAAAAGAAGAGGTATCAGGCTTTTAAATTGGACTGATATTTATAATTCATCGCTTTTTTTATAATTGCTAAAACTATTCTATTGTAATGGGTGACAGAGACTCCGACAAAATCGTGTCGTTTCAAGATACTAAAAAGTGAATACTGTAGATGAGAGTATGTTGAAGGGATTTGATATTTTATTGAGGGCAAAAACAGTAAACGTGGGATGTAAGGAGAGAAAAATTAATAATAAGACGCTGAACATGGTGAATGAGAGAATAGAGGATGTGATAAGACCAGCTATGCACCTACCTGGAAGGGCGGTGACGCTGAAAATCACATAATAGACCTAGGCAAGCCTGGTAATTGAAGGTGTATAGAAAACCTACTAAGAATGTAGTGAAAGAAAATTGGTAATGTTACGATCTCAATAGGCAATTTCAATGCCTTATGGAGAGGCAGGACGTGAGTAAATGGTAATATTTTATTATAAACATATAATCTACCTAAACTATAAGCGTATATTTTTAGAATAATTATGGTCTTTGGGTCTTCCTCCGTTTCTGTATCCGTGGAAAATATTTCTCCTACTTTTTTTTTGGCTTCCTATGGTCCGATAAGGATACAACTCTCTCTCGCGGAAGACCATCTTCACAAGGACAACATCCATCTTGGTCGGTCGAAACTGTGAAATACTATTTTTGCACGCAGTCTGGAGCATGCACTTGTCCTCAAAATTTAATTTTTTTGCATCTCTAATAATTATTTCAGGTTTTCAGTTGCTAGTACTTTAGAGCAAAGTGGTAAAAGTTTCATTGTTTTATGAGTCGCGTGGAAGTTAGATTTTCCTCACCTTTTAGCTATCTCCAAGCCTTAGTCTTCTTATTCATATTTACTCTGACTCTCTGTCCTCCGCATGAGACGGTAGGTTCCTCCGCACTCGAGAGGAAATAATTGAGAAAGCCCCGTTATTGTTGAGATGGAGGAGACGCAGAGGACGACGGGATAGGAGGCTGAGAAAGTAGTGTGGGATGAGGGCGGGGGCGGAAAAGGTTTCGGAGTAGGCTTCATTGGGGGCGGGGTGGGGCGAGATAGGAGGTTCAGCTTCAAAGGTTGTAGTGGATATAAGCGGAGGAGGAGGAGTATACGAGGGAGGGGTGGAATAAGGGGGTGGAAAGTGGATAAGGGTGGAAATGGACGCTCCCTCCCGGACAGTTACAAATGACACGGATGCAGCGACGAGGGAGTTTTAGGAAAGCTGTGGGGCAAAATGGCAAACAAGAGATTGCACACACAAAAGCATTCGGATCAGAAGAGGAGAGGAGATGGCATGGGTGAGTGAGGGGCTGGTGTGGTAGGGAAGTGTTCTTTTTAGCTGGGAGAATGGTTTGGCATAGCTGAGGGTCCAGGATGGTGACGAATTTCCACAGAGTGTGTCAACATGGAACAATTGTGGGCAACCTTTCTTTGAATCGAAATTCCTATCCTTATTTCTTCTTCTTATTTTTGCTAGACTTCCGAGAAAATTTTATATTGTCTAGTGCGTTTTCCTTTTTTTTATTTTAATTTGAATCAAATTTAAGTTTTAGAATTTTAGTAACGATTTAATGAATGGATTAACAACCGAACTTTAAGTTTTAATTGCTAAATTTGGAAAAAATGTGTTATAATATACATATTTAAAAGATAATCATGATAAACATGGTGTCATTTTTATTTTCGTGCATAAGGTTCATGTAAGTAATGAATGGCAGTTTTTGTTGGATGAAAAATTACGGCACAGTAGCGAGTCTTGGGTGGGATGAATTTCTGCATAGAGTAGCTGTATGAAATCATTGTGACCATCCTTTTTTAAGTGAAATTCCGAGGAGAGTCACATTTCATGTTGTCTTATGTGTTTCATACGCTCAAATTGGAACGAATTACGATTTTGATAATCGATTCGGGGAAAATGATTAATAATTACACAAAAATATTTGATCCTTTTGGGTCCAAAGTAACATTAAGATTGGAGTAATAATATATTTTGTTAGATAAAACGTTAAATAGGGCGTTAAAAATTTTCGTAACCATTTGCTACATGGGCAAACAGCTTATATTAGTTTTTGATACTTGAAATTAGAAAAAAATGGATGTTTTGTCAAGTTAAATACACACAAAATTAAGAATCAGACAGCTTTTAGACTTATGTAGATTTTTGAACGAAAGGCGGTTATCGAATAGAAGTGGTAGTTTGGAGTGATAGGACCGGCGCAATAGCGTGTCGTGTATGGTGGTGAATTTATAACGAGAGAGCATGAATTGAACCACTGTAGTGATCTGTTTTTTGAAAAGACATTCCACTGATATGGAAACTACATTTGATCTTGTGTATTTTTCTTTCTCGAATTGTGAAACATAATAATTTCAATGATGGTTCCGCAATTGACTAAGAATCAGCAAAACCCCTAGGGTGCCCAAAATTAAGGTAATGATGGGTGCCCACTTAGTGCAATAATTTTCTATCGAAGTAAAATACATATCTGGTGTTTTAGCTTAAGTAAACATTCCGTAAATTAGTAACAACTTCATTTTTAGTTTAGATATTTGAAATAAAGAAATTCAAATTATCAAAATGAAAATATGGGTTAAACTTTTAACGAAAAATGCTCTGAATAAACGTTGTTCATACGGAGGGAAAAGCTTATGGGCAGGAGTGGGTTGTATAATATAAAATGTATATGATGACGGGTTTTCAATACATGTGGTTGTGACAACAGTTGGGGCCAGGGTTCTATGAGGTCACCTTTCTTTTTGGCAAAAATGACATTTCGTACATGTTTTTAAGAATTTTCTGTTAACCTTAAAAAAAAATACTCAGGTATGAAAGTCATGCCCTACATATTTTTAAAAATCGCTCAAACAACTCTGACAATTCTATATGGTCGGCTGGAACGTCATGATATTACTTAATCAGATGTCAGTCTTTAAATGCTATCATTATGGACGATACATGTAGAATATTTAAAATTGGCAATGCAAATGGCTCGAGTATCACAAAATATTGAGTATAAAAGTAAGATTAGCGTTTTACTCATTAATAGAACCTAATTTGGTTTTTAATATTGAATGGTGAATCGACAATAGCAATATTTTAAATGCTGCTTCTTTAGTCTTATTTATATGCATACTTACTCGATGTATCTCCTGGTTTACGGCATTAGTATACATATTGTATCCATTGATCCCTGCTAAATTCGGTTGAGTCACCAAATCATATAGACCTAGAGATGCACAGGCTACTTGAAATTATTTACGAATGGATTATAAATAGCACGATTAGTCATTGTGTAAATCAAAACAATCTTCGTTCTTACATAAATATTTGTATCACACCCACGAGTGTCTCGTCAGCTGCCTTTTTAGTTCACTTACTTTTTTCAAAACCGTATTATCTCCATTCAACATTCCTACCTGTACAACTTTGTTCGAAGGGTACCATTGATTTTTCGAAAGTTGTAAAAAAAATCACTTTTAAATAATTTGAAATTAACGTAATAGGTATATTTATTAATAAAATCAATTACAACTTTTCAATGTTTAAAATTTCCTTCTCAAATTTTTATACTGCAAAATTTAGAATTTTGTGGGTTGTTATAATAAAAATAATGTTTGACACGTATGGAATAGTTGACATGATATTTATACTATTTTTCGGAGTCGATTTCAAATAAAATACACTAAAACATGAGTAAATAATGCAGTATTTTAAATCAATAGCACTTACTTATTGGTGTTAGTTACATTAATAGAAATCAAACGATGTTATTCTTCATAATAGTTGTGATGTCATGGAGATTGGACTATTTTGGAGGAAGATTGGTTGTTGAGGGCTTATCATCCGTCAAAATTGGCGATAATGAGGAACTGAGCTCCCATACTTCAGCAGTACTCCAATCGCAAATTCAATAATGAGCGATGTAGACTCCCGAACATAGGTTCTATCGCGGATAGTGGGGAGAGAGGAGGAAAATTCCAACTGAGGACGAAGCCCGCTGTCTGTTCCCCCGGACGTTTTGACTTTTCCGTCCAAACAATCATATCCGCTTTTTTGTGCATTTTTCAATATCTCTCTCCTCTTGTGTGATCCACCTGAAGGACCCGAACTATTTTTTCCCCGGGACAATACCCTCCAAGTCCCTGCGAGAGGCAGGTGAGATTACAATTAAGCTGGATGGGTACTTCAAATACAAGGCATTCCTTCATCGCTCTGTGTGTTCGAAGAGAAAAAAAGCGAAGCGGACGCCCGCTTTTTAAATAGGCTGCTGTACATCTCTTATCCTGCCCAAATCCGACTTTTGAGGTTCTGCATGGAAAGGGGAGATAGAAATGTAGAGAGGAAAATATGTTTATTTTTTTGGGCTGTAGTTACGTACCATGCGAGTAGTTTTCCACCCACGTCGGGCTGTTTGGTGGAAGGCCTTTGGTCCATCTGGGTGCTCTGGTTGGAACAAAAGGGGACTTGAGGGATTGAGTGGGAACAGGCAGGTGTGAGATGGGGAGAATGAGACATGTTTTGGAGAGGGGATTGAAGACAAAAGAATCCCGCTGTGCGCTGGCCAAGAGGTGCGCTCGCAGAAGAGCACTAACGGCGAGGTGTGAGGTAGGGCGTTGCCCACCCACTGGTACTTGTCCGTTTTAGGTAATTCATTTTAATTTTCTTTTAAATCGATTACTCGATTGCGTAATTGCCTTCTTACGGGCGTGTTTGTTGATTTTTTCAATTGTAATAGCCACGCTCGTGGAAAGTTTTTTGCGCTTGTTCAGACGTCACATAACGGATAGAAGAACGAGTCACGGTATTTATCTAAGTATCGCTTTTAAATATAAAAGAGCCTTATAAACTCTTCAAAACAATTTTACTTTTACATAAAATCCTGTACTTTATACTACTTTTCCACATAATTTCCATTAAAATGAAGGCACTTATCATGTCCATAAACATGCTTTTGTACAGAGTCGTCATAGAAACTACCGCTAGGGTTGACATCTACTGCAAAACTGTCGTTTTTACGCTTTCATCGTCATCATGACGCTGACCACCTACGTGTTTATTCAGCTTTAAAAAAACGTAGCAGTCACTTGGCGATAGGGTGCCGCAACCAATTCATGCAATGAAATTTTGAGTTCCATCAGCTGCATATGGACAAGCATTGTCATGCAGATCTTGACATCCTTGCAACGGTATAATACTGAAGGTCAGGATTTTTGTATTCCACATTTTAACAGGTAATGAAACATGGGTAGCCAGCGTTACACCTGCATCAAAACAGCAGTTAGTAGAATGGTGGCATTTGTCACTGCCCAACATATTTGAAAAATGGCAATTTTGCTGTGGCTGTCAACTCATGCGGCAATTTTAAATGACGAAGGTATACAAAAGCTTATTGTTCGATATGATAAGTGCTTTAATATTAACGGAAATCATGTGAAATAGTGGTTTAAATGTGGGCTTTTATGTAAAAATGTAATCATCACAAACAGTTTACTGTTTTTTTTCAATTTAAAAAAATGGCACTTATTTTAAAAAAACACGCACATTATATGGTGCATTAACTGAAGTGCGGGGAAAACTTCATGCGCTTCACCACTGTTGGTAACTGAAAATAATAAATACAGGAGCTGTGAATGGATAGAGCAGGTGACAATTGTGGCAATTTCGGTTTCCTTATCAATAATTAGCCATATGGAATTTTGAAATTATTGTACTCCGTAAGCATTTTAAGAAATTCCGAATGATATTGAATGCATTTGGTGAGTACCTTGCACATGCGTGAAAGAATATTTTATTTTTATTATTTCTAACTTCCCCGTGCACAGCGCACAGATGCCTTTACAACGGAGAAATTAACAAAGCACGACAAAAACGTCTATGCCCTGGATAGTAACCACCTACCCAGCGGGATTCGAACGCGCGACCTACGGTTTCTGCAGGTGAGGACTTTACCCCACCGCCACCGAGGCTGGCAATACGAAATAATGTGATGTACTCTTGAGGCGTAGAGGCTCCCCAGAAACATGTTAGTTACAGTCGAGTAACCTTTTGCTTTTCAATATTTTTTCAGTTATAATTACTACGCTTATGAAAGAATCTTTGCACTTGTCCAGGCATTATACTGCTAATGTAAGTATATGATACCATAGCCGAAGTTGCTGACGGTTATCTTCCGTATTATTATTTGAGCTTGTCATTTCATTTAGCGCGCAGAGTTAATGGATGCAATAACGACTTAGTAATTTAGCACAATATTTTTTTTAATCAAACTGGTTTCGAAACTAGCTCTGTCATTTTCACTGGTTAATTCGTCAAAAAATAGGAAGTTGCTATTAATCCTTTTTCCCATTAAGATATTCCACAAAGATGAGCCAGCAACGATTAAATCATCAAAATGCCACTTTATGCGAACTCTTCAGTTTCTTCGTAGGTTTCCGCGGCGTTGTTCACGATGACTGCTAATTTCCGGGTTCTCCAGCCGCGTCTGTCGTTTATGGTTGACTACAGTTTCGGAAGCCATCCTGCTTCCGTCTTCAGGTCGAAGGTGAGAAGTTTTAATTTTTTGCCGTCTTATATAGCACTGGTCGATCTCCTCCTGTGCGCTGATTGGTCAGAACTCTCTTCCAAACGTTGCTGATTGGGTAGCCGTTGTCCCTGTTAATAATTTGTGTTTTGTGAATTTCAATTGCTTCCCTGATTTGCCTTGGGTAGTAGCGACTCTCTTTTGCCACTATCTTCGCTTTTTCGAATTCAATTTTATGGCCGGCCTCACTCCAAACATGCTCTGCAATGGCTGACAAGTGCAGTTGTTTTTTATTGGTAGCTCTCACATGCTCCTTCATCCTTGTCGCCATTCCTCGGCATGTTTCGCCAACATATGATTTTCCGCAGGAACATGGCACTGTGTACACGCCTTCGCATTGTGCCTGCGGGATACGATCTTTTGGTCCAGGTACAATGTTTTGTCCTAAGGCATTGCTGAAAAATTCCAATGTTTTTTATTCGAAGCAGTGAGCATATTTTTATTTTGACGAATGCCCTCTTTGCCTATTGGCTCAGTAACTTTGTCCATCTTTTCTCGTCCATCGCTGATTGCTATACCGATTGACTTATTCTTATCCATAGGAAATCTCACAGATTACTTAACACCTATTTTTAGATAATGAAATCCTGATGTGGACAATAATTCTTGAAATAAGTGAAAAGCCATCATTTTAAACACTCTGTAGTTTAACTTTGCATTATTTTTTTACCATTTAACGCAAAAATTGCCGACAAAAGCAATACCATGATAGAATCACTTGAGACCATAAAATTGAGACCAGGTCTGTAATAGCAAATTATAAATACCTATTCAGCTGCGGTATGGTCCCTTAGTTAGCGTAGGAGTTGGATTGCCTAAAGTTTAGAGTTTTTGGCTGCTGATTGGAGGGTTATTGGTTCAATACCCGGGTGAATCCTTTGAAAATATTTAAATAACATCCTCGAAGTACGAAGTAGCCCATAGGAAGGAATTGATCCCCCAAATCTGAATAGGTAATAATCACTCGACTACGGCTTAGTCTGCGCTGAGCTTTTCAATCATTTAACCACACCAACCCTCGCATCGAATTGAGTGATTCAATAATTTGCCATTTGAAATTTTGAAATTAATGTTTTTCGTGTACATTTTGAGATATTCCGAATGTAAGGGACTACTTTTGGCGAATATTTTGCACATGCGTGAAAGAATGCGCAATAATATGCTGCACACTAAAAGCATAGAGGCTCCTCAGTTACCCATTAGTTGAAGTGTCTACCCTCTTTTGATTTTTTTGGGGTAGTTAAAAATTAGATCATGATATAAGTCCGCTTAACATTTCAATCATATACTTCAGAAGGGTCTGTGTCATAGCAAAATACTAGGCTTTACATTACGTAAGATGTATGGGAATGATTCCACTTAAAAGAAAAAGTGTCACAGTATTGACTAAACATTTCAAAAATTTTGAGTTGAATTGAAATGAGCGCAGCGGACATCATATGAATCCTAACTTAGGCTATTTCTATGAATTCAATACATTAAGGCATCTGCTGGATAACGTGAACTATCCAGAAGCAGTGTATTCCACTGAAAATCACCTCGTCTTTCAAAAATTATTCTCCACTATTAGCGCAAAAGCGATCAGCATATTACTAGTATTTATTGAAAGATATGCAATTTTAGGAATGTAAGTTTTGATTGTGATTTCGCTTGAAAAGGCTGAAAGGCGAAATACAAAATATTCGCCGTACTTCATTCAAAGGTCAGTCCAATGAAACACTGAATCAGATTCTTGAAAGAAGAATATGGAAAACCAGGACTGTCAAAACATACAGCTGCTGGTTTCTAAAAACCACAGCCCAAGAAAATTTACCCTTTAATGAGAGAAAACAGAGAGAATTGTTCCTATATGAACTAAAAGGTTCTGTTTCAAAGAAACTTAAGTTACATTTGGGTAAATAGTCTAGGAAACCTGAACTTGAGGTACATATGGGGTTCAACAGAATATTCAACAAATATGTTGGCTAAACGTGGGACAGGAATGGATGTCGACCCATTTTAAGAATCTACATGCATAGCTGTTAATACCACTTGTGAGGTTACGATAGTTGCTAGAACTTTAGTTCAAAAAATGTTTTCCATTGATTTCCATATCCAAAAATAACGTCTCCTTGCCCTTGTATCAGGAAAGGTAACGTTTTTGTATAAATAATTACAAAATGATAAATCATGATAAAAAGATTTCCACCAAAGTAAAGTAAAACAAAAGGTCATTGTTATATTATATGCAAAGAAAACTAAAATTACTTTCATTGTTATATCAGAGATTAAAAATTTAAAGGGAGAAAATTTTATAGGAATCTGAATCTTTCCAGAACCTTGATCAAACCAGTCTCCATTACAAGAGATATCAACTGAAATGGTTTTCCATACTCAGAATTTCTTCACTGAGTCCTATTGGATGACATCGAGACTCGCTGTTTCCTAAGATTTGTAATATTTCACCCCTCGGGTATTTTTTGGTCAGTGAGCTCGAACAATGAATTCAGAGAAATATTCAATTTCGGAACGCTTTTTTTGACAGATAAACTTTCGCATATGTGACCTTTCAAAAACCTTAGAGATCACATTTGGTTTTGACTGCTGGAAAAGGAAAAAAGTTAATGCCTAATATTTAATATAAGATATCAAAAATGAGTATCGAATTTATTTTTTACCGTTCATCAATCCTACAAAAATATTATTCTCAAAATAATGGAAAATTGCGGATGATTCCTGATTTCCGAAATTATTTTGCTAAGAGCAGCAGTCAAAGTTAAACTTCATTCCACCTGCTGTTACTTTAAGGGAATGGGACCTATGAATAAAATCGACCTTATTGGTAAGATACGATATAATTACGAAGTATAACTATTAAGGATGTGCGAGTACTCGAAAATTCGAGTCGCGCCGATTATTTGGTACTCGACTCGAATGCTTCGAGTACTATTACGAATGTCGAGTCGAGTCAAGTAGTTTAGGTTCCAGAACTGTCGAGGCCTGTAAGTTCATAAATCTGCCAGCAGGAGGCGCTAGCATTAACTATATAATAAAATCTTTTCAAAGTCGATTAGTCGTTCTAATGCCTTTGCCTAGAAGTATCAGTTTTTTTATACGTAGCAGACTACCACCATACGTGGACGCCGAATACCTTTTCGTGAGGCGCGACGGCCGACCATCTTCCGACCCGGCGTGAAACATTATTTAAATTGACTACACATCACTAGAGGTAAATCAATTTCAATTGTGCAAATGGAAGTGTTTAAGAATCATTAATTTTCATTCATCTCCTTATTGTGACACAATTAAAATCAAAGCTCTTCATTATCCTTTCCTTTTTAGATCGAGCTACGCAGTCAGAATAGAAAACTCACAAGGGGATTGGAAAAAAGAAAATATATTGGAACTTGCATTGCTGTTTTGCCTAGTTCATGAATTTCCATACTCGACTCGAAACTCGCGAGTAGTTTTCAACTCGACTTGACATCAAAAAGCACTACTCGCACATCCCTAATAACAGTTCATATATCTAAAACCAATAACAGTTGTAATAAAAGATAAAACTGGAGAATCTAAGTAAAATTTATTTCTATTTAATTAATACATGTTAAAATATGTCTTTGATAGTAGGTATAGTGTATACGTTGACCTACACTCCAAGAAATACTTTAACATGTGTGAAACAAGGTCAAGATTAAAAAGAGAAAAATAGATTATTTAATTAATGGAAATTGATGGTAACTAAGGTAATAACTTAGTTACTATAAATAAACAATCATGTGATAACAAGGTATGCCAAAATCCTTGTGTCTTCCCTTTTTTATTCTATTTTTTAAATTATATTATTGTAAAAAATATATTGCCTGTAACCTTTTATTTATGTATCAATATTGTGCGATCATTTTTTCATTTAAAGCCCTTAGGATAGTTTAAAATGAACCGAAACGTAGGCAAATCACTTTTGCATTATTTGGCCTAAACTCCAAAAACCCTATTATCCCTATCATTATCCCTAATAACTATCATTTATAAGGATTGTGCGAGCTGAAGTGGATAAGTAGATATTCATTGAATCAATTGAACGTTCTCAGAATCCCTTTAAATTCTTTTTTATTAATCTAACTCCTTTTGTGGAATGCGGAATCTTCTTTAGAACCAGTTTAGTAGGAGAGTTAGAGGTTTATAGCTAGGTAACTCCTAATCTTCCCTAGCAGCGGGCCTATCGCTGTTGCGGCATCATCACAAAAACTGGCAGTTATAATTTAAAAATTCATCCCCGAATGAGACGCAAAAAGTTGATCTTTTTTACATTTAATCGCGTTCACCTTTCTAGTACAGTAGACATAGTGGCCTGGATAGCGATTAGTTGGTTAACTGTATTCAACTCACCATGTAGCTAATCCTTTTGCCTCGTTGAGATTACGATTGTCCGAGCGATCGTCCTAACGATAGTTGGCCGAACTAGCAGTGTGAATGCGTGTCCTGACAATAGCTCACGTAGTTCCGAACGTTGCCGCTTTACGATGGTTAGTCGCCGGGGGACTGGAAGAGGAAGCGACAAGAGAAAGACGAAAAGTTCGTGAAGCTCCTTTCGCTCAATTTTTTCGTGTATTTGTCCAAACAAGGGATAATATGGGCGGAAGAAAAGTTATTCGTTAAATACACGTTGAACACAGTAATATCTTGACTTTGCATACCTCAACAGCTTTGCTAACTGCCAATTTATCGTTCACTTTAGATGTCAGCACTAGAGGGCAGCACAGGTTTAAACCATCTTGGTAAAGAGTTCTCGGGATCGCCACCGGGTCAGGAACTCCATATCTGAACCATCGTTTTGTGAATGCACGATAGTTCCAACGATGCTGGAATAATCGTAGTCTTAACGAGGAATTTGATTATCAAAATTATTATTCGTTTAACTTGGCCTTTTAAAGTTTTCCATCTCCATATATTGCTATTGAAACCTATTTCAATGCTTTGCAGACATAGTTTTCGAAAACGTATTCTTTTAACCACACAAAAAAAAGTTGACAACTCCAAACCTTCCGAAGCCATCCCAATCGTAACCACCGAAAGAAAATTCCGGTTAACTCCCAACACGCTCAGCGAACCATTTTCCTTATCCCTACCCAAATTCATCCCTTTCTGAAGACTTAAGGCATATAAATCCATGACTAGCTGATTCGTCCTCTGAAATGCAACCCCGCGAGATAACATGATGCCAATCGAAATGCCTGTTTACACTACATTACTATGCATCGGCACATTCGAGTTAGTGGCTAAATATATAAATGCGAGAATGAACGCCAAAATGTGTCGTGTAAACCACCCAAATTGTACAAATGCTTGAATAGGAAGCCGATCCTGTTCTAGCTAGGTTCATGGATTCGTATATTCTCCGTTCCGGTCCTCCAAGTCGTTCATGCATTTAGATAGATATTAGCTCGTACTTGTTAATACATCTTGTACTTAGCAGGGAAGATTTCCGGGTCCCGTCCGCGTTGTTTTTTAATGGCAACGTTTCACCGTCTGTGCTGTAGACGTCCTCAGCCCAGGCTGAAGTCATTCGTCTGCAGACTTCAGTCTGGTCTGTCCTGGTCTGTAGGCTAAAGTGTATTAGCATTTAGTAACATAGTCTTCCGTCTGCAGACTACAGCCTGGCCTGAGGACGCCAACAGAACATAAGGTGAAACGTCGCCGTCAAAATGACTCTACTACGACCCTTGACGCTGCGAACTCTAAAACCGGTAATAAACGAATGCTAAAAATAATCCAAAAATAATCAATAATAATTTTTAGTATGATAAAACTAATCGTGCAACCAGGCCGTTATGTTATTAGGACTGATTGAAGTGGTGGCAGAAAACTGAACAGCATACGGTGTCCTCTGTTCTTATATACGCAATCATATCCCCACTGGCACCCTGGTTAGGGTGGGGATACTCGAAGGGGTGGCCTTTGGTGGGGTGGAGAAAAAAGGCACAGCGGAGCGACCTGATAAAGACCACGTCCTGGCGTGCCCACCACCACGCCTGCCCTCCGCGACGAACAATCGACTTTTGGAGAGGAACGCCTCCTTGGCCGGCCCCACCTCGCCTCCTCTCCCGCCTCACCAATCCGACACGCCCACTCTGACGCCACGCCACCCCTACACATACATCCACGCCCTTTCTAGCCATTCCCCTATCCCCACGCAAACCAAACGGACCCTGTAATGCCTCGGTACCACTTAGCTCATCTTACGCCGCTTAACCACGTCAATGGTTATATTTGGTGAGGTAAACTGCAGTCAGTGCCAACTGCTGTCGTGAGTCTCATAATAGGAAATTAAAAATAAATCTGATCTTTCCTGGGGTAAAATTGAACATTTTATTTATAATTTAATTGTAATAGGTCTATAGTGGACCCTGTTTTGATTTTCTACCTATGCTTAATCATCATAAATATTTTTAACCTATTTTTTAGATTAATTTTGGATTTTTTTTCGTGATGGGTTGAATTAATTGGTGTTCAATTTAGTAAAGTCGCTGATTTTGATAAATACCCTGACAAACTAATTCTCGAATAAGAAAAGAGTGCACACACAAATTTTCAATGGAAGAGAAAACGGTAACGCATAAAATTTTTTTCTATTTTTCATTTTGCACGCTCATTTTTTTATCCTTTTAAGATAATAGGCGTACTTTTGAGTTATTCGTGAAAAACGCCGGGAAACGCGGTTTATTTCACACGAATTCTAAGATTTCAATCGCGAATAACTCAAGAGGTATTTTGTATATCAAAGAAACTTCATGCTTTCTCTCCTTCTTCATGGTATCTATTAAAATTCTATACTTTTATCAATTTTCGGTATAAGACACGGTATCAGGCGTTATTCTGTGGAATTGTTTCATTGTTGAATGAAATAAAATATTAAATAAATAAATTTTACTAATGTAGCATTTTTTCAATAATTGCTGCTTAGCTAGTATGAAATAGTAAAAATATAAGACATTTCAATTCTTACACCGTCTTAGTTGCATATTAAATCCCATGTATTTGTCTATGGAATCCTTCGGATAAATGTAAAGCCGCATAATTGGGTCAAAGATGACACAACCCGGTGTGTCCCAATTCTCCAGAAAGCCCCGTACTTACAATTGGTGGACTACCTTCTTACTGTGTCGTGAATTAGGGTGGAGAGGTTTTGGAATAGAGGATATGGCATAAAGGAGACCCCCTTTTAACACCGAGAGCCGATCTGATGAAGGAATGGGAGAAGGTTGAAAAATTGTCAAGCGTGGGATTTTTATTAATGGTTTTAAATGCTGGAGAAAGGAGGCGGACGAGTGTTTGAACCGAAGGCTTTTTTAATTTTTTCCCCTTTTAATTTTTCTCCTTCTGTGCCTCCTTGCTTTTTTTTCTCTCGGCCCATTTCTCTTCCCCCTCACTGGTATACCAACGCTCCGGAACAGGGTTTCGGAAGGTGTTTGACATAGCGAGAGTGCCGCCGGACACGCCCACCTCGTTCTTCTATTCTGGCGGCCTGTCCACTCCGAACTTCCCGGCGTTTCGGAATATTGGCGGTCCCCGCTTGTTAATATTCCCGATCACTTTTTTCGTCATCCGCCTCCGTTTTATTTTTTTTGTCCTCTCGGCAGGACCGTTGTCGGATGGCGGGGAAAAAATTTCAATCAGTTATATTTCATCCGTCGCTTTGGTGCTCTGAGTTAGCTCTCTTTTGTCTTCCGATACGAATATTTGTTCGTTCAAATTTCTCGCTTCGAAGTCCTGTCCAAGAGCGTTTTACACGATGTTAATTTTTACGGTTGAGATCGGAATACTTTTGTAATCGTAGTACGTAACATGTTGTCTCGTATCCAATTGAGTTTCATTGATTTTTACTTCCATTGCTGAAAATTACTAAAGTTTCCTCCCACCTTTCTATTCTATGAATCGATATAATTATCTAATTGCTATATAAAAGTCTTCATAAATATTTATCATAATATTTCACCAATTTCAGCCAAGATATCCAGAAATTTAATCAAAATATTAAATTTGAACAACACATATTTATAATTTTTAAAAGTTAATGGCGTATTTATATCTTTTTTGCAATATTTATGACATTTATTTACATTGCAGATTGGTAAAATTCACCAATTAATTCCATATACCAATGATTTTACGATTTCAAATATTAATGAGCTGTCAGCTGCACTTATCTTATATCTATTTCATCTACAAATATCATTCAGGCAAAAGAACTCACACTCGTCGGGGAACAATAATTATCATTATTTTTTTAACAATTTTGAAGAAAGTTATAATATTAATGCGGTGAAATTTATTTTCAAAGATCTACAGTTTTGCTGCGAAACTAAAACCTAGGTTCCACATTTTCAAAGGAAA
This sequence comes from Ischnura elegans, assembly GCF_921293095.1. Taxonomy (NCBI): domain Eukaryota; kingdom Metazoa; phylum Arthropoda; class Insecta; order Odonata; family Coenagrionidae; genus Ischnura; species Ischnura elegans. Next base: position 81,189,595 of record NC_060256.1, on the reverse strand, counting down.
TAACGTCATTCAATAATCATACATGTTTTCTGAAACAAGATCTTCTAGGGCTATTAAGGAAGAACTCCCTTCGGTCCTTTAACTTCTAAGATAAAGCCTTAAGAGATTCCTCAAAGCAGGGCTTCATTCTATAATTATTGAGATTAATTATCAATACATTTTTTGAAATCAAGCTATATTTCTCTCATTTCCTCGCCACATAGACCCTAGAAACGTATTTCACTGAATGTATAATCGAATTGCAAATTTGCTAAAGAATATTTTACTAATAGTGCCACCTTAACAGTAGTCAGCTTTTTTAAATTTAATTTAATAATGATGTTAATTTATTCAAAAATTTCCGATTCCAGTCCACAATATCTTCGGTCACAAGGTGCACCTGTCTGTGCTGGAATTCAAGCTGCAGAATGTAGCAAAGTACAGGCATCTAACCTATCCACGTGTTGATCCCTTAAAATTTACTCTATTTTATGGAGCAGGATCATAGGTTTTTAGCGTATATATTTCACACTTCATTAAATATGGGCCAAATATTTGAGTATTCTTCTTCATTTGTCAATCTTTATCAGGATTGGCTGGCGACGGCTCTCCACCTCTGTCTAACTTCTGTCATTCTCTTAATTTCCGTAAACTGTCAAAACATATACATTATCTGCCTCCAATATTCCAGTTTAGTACATACTCCTTTAATATATATTGCCTTCCACCTTTCCTTCCAAGATTATCTTCACTTATCCCCAATGCCACAGTGTATGCCCAATCTATCCATTCCGTATTCTTTTAAAATTTTTCCACAGGCTCCGTTCTTCTTTCACTTTTCTCATAACTTCTTCATTAGTCTTTGCCTGTATCCAACTTATTTTTCGCATCCTCCCATAACATCATAGCTCAAAAGTCTCTCGTCTTCTCCCCTCTGGTTACTCGACGATCCAGATTCTGTTACCATGCAATAACGCAAAGGTATTAATCAACTTTTTCCTCGGCGACATTTTGACTGTGTTGGATGTGAAGATTTTTCTTTTACGGCTAAAGGCTTTCTTGGTATCTATATTTCTAATCTCTAAATATTCTATTCCTTATATCCTGTGTACTATTTTTATAAGATATTATTATGCCACTGAAGTGATTATAGCGAGGTTACATAGTGGGTAGTGTGTTCGCATACTGATAGAGGAGTGCCATGGATCAAATCCCGGTTCGGACTCCTCTAAAATATATCTTTGAAGTGTAAGGTGGCACAGGGAAAGGATTTTGCCCCACATTGAATGTGTTACATTCATACGTTTGAAGGGAAAAGTTTTCCATTCATACATTCCCACGCTCGTGACTTAGTTCGGGGTGAACTCAATCATCACTTATTCACATCAACATTCGGGTTGAAACACTGAGCGAGTGAGTGACCGAAAGGGAAGTTTTCAAACTCTCTTGCTTGACTTTGTAACTATCCGTCCAACGCAATTGTCGCCTCCTATCTCCGCCTTTGCTGGTAACTAGGACTTAGGCAGGGTATTTAAGTTAGACTCACTTTTTTACAGTTATGTTTCAGAAAATCAAATTTTGTCCCATCATACTTGTTTTTTGCCTTTTTCTTCATTCTCTTCGCTCTACTTTCTCTTTCTTGCCCAATTCTTCGCAATAAAATTAACTATTGAAACTTTTTGCACTAATATCAAGATGGTAAAAATTGCATTGTGCACTTATTAATTTCTGAAAGACGTAACATCACATAAGACATTTTGTGGTTTTTGTTTTTGGAAACATAGTTTTCCAGATATCTTGGCCGAAAGAGCGCCAAATATTTTATTTTAACCATATCTTTCTCCCGTTTGGTAAAAGACCTTATTCTTATATAGAGGTTATTATTATATATAGAGGTAAAGACTCTATTCTTATAATTTTCTAATGTTTTTTTCTGCATCCCTGTCCTATCTCGTCAACCTGTGCTTAAGTATCTTTACCAGATGCTGTAATTGTCAGGGCCAAAATAAAAGCGGCAGGATATTGCGAAATAAATGTATATAAATATCAATGTCCGACAACCATAACATCATTTAAGCCATACAGTGCGATGTCAGTAACCCAATACCTTTGCAGCCGTGGCATAGCCGGAAAATCGTAAACGCCGGATCATTGGAAAGAAAAAGGAAAAAAACAGCATGAGCAAAAACCTTGGTAACGTATAATTTTGCAATGAAATAGATGTATTGATGCCAACTCTTGCTACTGCTAAGGGTGTGAGTTTAGGTAGATAATCAAATTAATAATAACGATTATGGTTGATAAAGGCAGAATATACCATGGGCACCACAGTGACTCTGCAAAGAAAATTTCTTTTCCCAATTCAGAGGGTCACGTAACCAAAAATACATGCTGATGGACTGATACCATCATACATAGTAATAAATCAAATACTCACCATGATTTGGAAAATATTTTATTTAAAACTGACGACAGTATATTAGTCGAAGGGACGTCGCCACCCTTCTCGCTGGATTACTAGATGTGTAGGATTACTGCAAGGCCGGATTACAGAGATTGTATTGTATTGTGATATATGGCCCATACGTTATTATGGTCCTTGGCATATGGTCCATAGTCTTCAACCTCGACGCTTCAAATTTTACCAAACTATCCAATATAGATTCATCTTCAAATCAATGGTTCGCGAGGATGAAAGATTCTCGGGTTTCCAACCGGGTCAGGGTCTGCATGGTGTAGGCCTTGTTGGAAACCCGAGAAACTTTCATCCACGCTATTCACCGGGAAAAGCTCAGATTCCTCAATGGTTCACGAGTTCACTTGGTGGAATGGTGACATTATAGATTCAAAAATGAAGATATATTTTACACACTATTTACCAAATACTCAACCGGTTTCGACCTTTTCAGGTCATTATCAAGATGTATAATTTGTTGTATTCAAAAACATTATTAAAGAAAAACTCTACCAGTTACAGTATTTTCATATTTTACATATTCCACACAGGATTTACTAATAACTCTACCGATTGTAACATTTTCAGGTCATTATCGAGCGGTAATAGCTGTAAACGTTATAGTTTTCTCTTAAATATTATGAGGAATATTACAGATGTTACCTGATGACTCGAAAAGATCGAAACCGGTAGAGTTTTTAGCCAATACTGCGTGTAATATAACAAAATTTATTTTTGAATCTATCATATCTTTCATTTTTCCCCGTTCAGTTCTAGGCATTCCTCTCCCGTCCTTTTTTACTGCATTTCTTTTGTCTTCTCCTCCACTCTACCGCACTCCGCCCTCCCCGGTCCGCCTAATATACTGTCACCATCTTCTCCTGACCGACACCATCTCGCCGTCTCCTGTCCTTCCTCCAACCCCCTACAACCCCCCTCCACCCCCCTAGATTCCACCCGCACCCACCCCCGACTTTTTTCTTTCATTGGTCCCCCCTCCCTCTCCCAGGAGCGCCAGACTTTATTGGGTTGCGACCCAGCACTGGGACTTCTGCTAGTGACGTCCATTGTTCCACCGGGTTCATGAGGGATCAAGGGTTGGGGGAGAGGGAGGGGTGCCTTTGGGGATGAGATTTTGAGGAAGTGGGCGAGATATTGGGAGAGGAGAAGGGTGGAGGAAGAGAGTAGGCAGGAGTAGTGGAGGAGGGAAATAACGCCCATGTACTCGAGCGAGAGAGAGAGTACATATCCATGTATTGCAAAGGTGGGAAGGTGGCCATGATGGGTAGTTAGGGGTGGGGGTGAGGCGGATCGGAAACTGTGAGGCCAATTTAACGATTTTGTTGTCGGTCCAGGGGACTTAATCCGCTCTTTTCTTGAGCGTTGCTCAGGAGTCAGGCTTGAGAGAGATTTGTGAAACATGAGATAATCTGCGGAAAGACTTATATCCTTTTTAAGTCGTGATCCAACTATCCGCAGTAAGTTTATCACCATCGTGCTCCATTTTCATTATTTCGCATATTTTTATTACATGCTGAAATAATTTTTATATAATAATCGTCGCATCTTCATTGATAATGATAAATAAGCATAAATTTAAAATTCTCATTGAACAAAATAACTAGTAGAAGAATTATATTTTAATACAAAATTTCATTCGGTTTATGATGAATCAGTTACACGGATATATCATTCCTGTTTTCTTATTTTTATCCGTGATACAACTATCATGAGTAGTTTACATCATCGAGATTCATTTTCACTAATTTCATTCCTATGATTATCCCTTCCCGTGACTGTGCGGGGTAACTCAGTTACCCCAAATTTCGTTAATGCCATATAATCCTTTTATTTTTTATTTTGTTCCTTGATATTTTTTGCATATGAGCTCTAACACTTTGTCGTTATTGAGGTGACGAATGATTTTATTTACACTTAGATTGTTTCTGAAAACTTCAATTTTTATTGGTGGGGTAACCGAGTTACGCCGCACAGTTGTTGGCGGGAAGAAATACAACTTTTTTGTTATATGAGTTCAGGGATACAAGTTGAATTCGATAAATTTTGTTGTATTACAACTTCAATAACTCTAGTATTCTACACATTGGCACCTTTTGTACTTATTTTTCATAGTACGTTAGTCAGTGTACAGTTACAATAGCAAAATACCTGTATGAAAGATTCTTGCCATTTCGTACAAAAACAATGTGAAAACCTAAATGTAGCCTACAATTTATTTATCAATTATGCAAAACAAGATATTATATTGTTAAAAAAGAGCCATGGTGTTGAATTACAGGAATAACGAAAATGCATAAACATATAATTTATGAATTAGCCATGGGGTACCTACCTGAGGTACCCTACACAGTCGGTCGCATAAGATTTCTGGGCATGGTCACGGAAGGGTTATATGATGCAATAATTTTTACATTTGATTATCGTCACAACGTCATTGATAAACGTAAGGACAGATAAATTTTAAATTCTCATTGAAAACTTAACTAGACGAAAAATTATTTTTATAATGAAAAATTCATTAGTTCTATGGTGTATCAGGTACATGGATGTGCTATTCCTGTCCTTTTATTTAAATTCGTGGCGTAAGTATCCTGAGAGGTTTACACCATCGTAGTCCATTTTCGTTATTCAGGTTCCTTTGATTATAAGCTGAAATAATTTTTATATTTTATTATCGTAGTATCATCAGAGAGACATAAATTTGAGAAGCGCTGCGAGAAAATTATTTTTATTGAAAATATTTCTAGTTATATGATGAATCAGTCTATGAATATTTTATTTCTGTCCTTTTATTTATTTTTGGTTTCCAATCTCAGATTTAAAAAATTTACTGTGTTACGGACAGAATATGGGTAAGACCTCATAGTAATAATAATTTAAATTCATTTAACTTATTTTTTGCCCGTTAGTATTATAATTAGTATTTTTTCGCTCCAGAATTGAGATACACTGACCGTGTTGCCAAATATTATATTGTTAGATGATGAGGATCATTCGGACAGAAAAATTTCTAATGTGGTTTCAATTTGTGTAAATTAATATCCAAAAACAGGGCTCGTATTAGCTAACTCTTTAATCATCATGGATTGAAGTTGATTTGGGCTGCATCTTTTGTAGAAGAATTATATCAGACCTATTGGGAGTGATTTTTGGAACTTATGAGTTATATTCGGCATCACGATACATTGGAGTCCAATGGTTCAGTGTCATACAAGCAATTAACTTCCCTTTCAAAGTTGACTGCTTCATATTGTGTGCAGCTCCTCCTGTGGAAGTCGGAGGTCATAGGTTTGAATCTTGCCCAAAGCGTATGGCGTTTTCAGCATATCTAATTTTTTTCGAACATAAAATCTTTTTTCACACAACAATATAAGCCGTTTTAAGGTGTCTGTACATAGGTGCATCGGAGTGTGAGAGATTTCTGAGCAAAGCATAAAAAATAAATGAGGAATCACATTCGTATGTCTTTATCTAAGTAGTATTACAGAAGTAAATGCCCTTAAAACAATGTGATGCCTTTAACCCTAGACTAACCAGTACGTTCTGCGTTATTTGAAAGGACAAAAGTAACGTTTGAGTATTTACTATGTCAGAACTACGGATGCAATTTTCAAAATGAAATTCTTCATTTGAAACGAAAGTGTGAACCTCGATGTAATATAACTCTAAAATGTTGCCTTAACTGATATAATTTATGAAATTATAATGCAAATAATAATGTTTCACTGACTTGGATGAGGTTTATTATCTGATCAATACTGGTGGTTAGTTCCACCATGCACAAATAATAGCATGGAGGATTAATTAAAACGCCGGAGTTCTCTTAGATTCAATGTGTATTGAGGCATGTGATCTATTACCATGTAATCCATGCACCATTAGTTATTTTTGGATGAATTAAATTAATGTTCTATGAAAATATAAGCTCAACCATTTTAAAAATATCCTTTGTTTTATTAAAATTTCGAAATGCATATAAAATCCAATTTTGGGCTCAGATTTTCCTGGTCATTCCAGGATTAATATATCCCAATGTACCATTATGGCTCATAACGAATACCGAATACTTGGACGTTTTATATTTTTCATACCTATATGCCATTTATAGCTATCTATAGTTCTATTCATACAAAAGGGAGCAGATTAAGAATTTTAACTAATTAACCATTTCATTTTTATGCTGGTATGACAAAATTGACACGCCTCTGATACTCTTTTTTTTATTTTTCCACCCTTAAAAATGTCATTAGCCATTGATTGCTGGAACACTCTTTGTGGTTCAAATAGATATTAAAGATAGGTTGCAGTTCTGAAAATTTCAATACAATTTTTGGGTATAAAACCATTATTAAGCCCCAATATCAGCAAAATACCACCGTTTTTGCGAGCGTCATGCCTTCTAATATAGCTACACTGTGGGAAGGATTTTGTCAACATAAAATCATTGGCATCCAAACTGGAATCTCTATTATTTTGTTCGAGTTACACTTATACATATTCATAAGCAGATACAATAATGGCATTTTTTAGTTACATAAGGTTGATTATATTTTTTTCGAAAATCATCACAAATAATTACTTGTTCTGCGTTTTTTGCGAACTTAGCTGAAATACGAGGTCATATATAATCCTATCAATCATCACCCATGAAAAATAGTTAAAGTTGTCATATGCACGGATATATTGGCAATGAATGCCCAAAAATGCAACTTCCGTGCTAAACGAATTTTTTAATTTTTTTCCAGATTTTTTTTCGATTTAAGCCCATTGTGCGGTGGATGTAGTTAGAGGCATGGGCAAGGGTTTAGGAAGGGCGTGGTGTTTGTGACTGAGGATGCTACTAGTGTGTGCATGAATTGTTGCACCCAAGACGCCGAGGAGGAGGCGTATCTCAAGACGCTTGGCTCCGAGGGAAGGGGAGATGGCTGTAAGATAGCCCCAGGGGTGGCGGGCTCTAGGGACGTCAGGCTCCGAGGGTTCCACCCTCTCAAGGTGTGCCGAATCGGTGGAGAGAATGTTCCGCATCGGATACTTCGGCAGCAGCGCCACAGAGGGCACTGGGGGTCACGGTGTTTTAAGAAGTAATCCTGAGTTTTTAGGACTAAGCTTCCGTGTTCTCCACGGAAGACTGAATGGTAGAATGGATCTCAGAAGTTCTGGTTAGTTTACGTCAAGGTGACAGGGGAAGCAACGGGCGGTGCGATTCCGTCAGGAAATGGGATATTTTTTTTGCTTTTATTCAAGCATACTAAGTATGCAGCAGAAGAGAAGAAGTCAAGACTATTTTTTAAATTGGGAAGCAAAAACTGGAAAAGGTGGATGAATTCTGTTATTTAGGAAGCAGAATAACTAGCAATGGGAGAAATTCAATTTTGTGAGATTGTGGTTAAAAAGGATAGGGTTGTGGGCAGAAATCAGTTGAAAATAAGCAAAAATCGAAGATATCAATATGCATAAGAAGAAAATATGCCAAGACTAGAATTTAAAAAAAGAGAAACTTAAGCTGAAAGAGGTGGATGAATTCTGTTATTTGGGAAGCAGGATACTTAGCAATGGGTGAAATGCAAAGATTGTGGTTTATAAGGATAGGGTTATGGGCAGATATCAGCTGAAAATAAGCAAAAAAATAAAGATATTAGTTTGCATAACGATGGCTAAGTTCTAACAACACGTATCTCAAAATTTGGCCGGTCTGAGTTACTAGTGGTAATAATGTTAATAAAAAATAGATTTCAAACAAAAAAACTTTGCAAATTTATGTTTCTTTTTCAGTTTTATGTATTTTTGGTATTTAGTTTCAATTACAATTATATACAATTAAAAAATAAATCTTTTGCTCTCCTGAAAAGTTGCCATTTTTTAGATCCTTGTTGCTAGAAATTAGCTGTCGATAAGATGAAAATAAGTCAAGGCTAAATTAAAAAAAAAAAAGATAAACATAAGCTGAAAGAGGTGGATGAGTTCTGTTTTTAGGGCAGCAGGATAACTAGCGATGGGAGAAGCATGACAGAAAATATCAGCAGAATAGAGTGGTTCCATATTATTTTTTATTGCATAAATCGAAAGATTATTACTCCTGGAGTACGCATTTCACCCTCTTAGATTTTCGAATGACGATATGTATTTTTCGCGATATAACGAAAAGTGAAAATTTCAAACGCGCGAAAACGCGACGGCTAATTATGAATGCCGGGAAAAGTCCGTGTGACGTATTTCTGGTTCCAGCTGTCGGCGTGTGAGGTGACCTTGGGGCGAGTCTTGAGCGCTGATGCGACGCAAGCTGCTTGCAGGTAGCTGAGTACCTTGCTAGCAGGTAGCGCTTTTTAAAGTAAGGATTAATATTCCCCTATCAAGCGAAGGAAACTTTCCGAACTTAGGTAATTTTAATATGTGATTATTAAGAGATGTTTCCCTGAGCTCTGTGCCTCATGAATGCATTAGTAATCTCAGACAACGTAAAACTCCCATCTACTCGTATAGAAACTAGGCCGCAGTGACGTCACGTGGAGTGTCATCGCATGGGCGCCAATCTGGCCTTTTTCAAACGAGGTTAAAATTGACCATTGCCATTCGTCTAAACTGGGATTTCTAAAACCAAATAATTTGCATATAATGAATACACTGATGGTGGGTAACGAATCGCAATCAATGCATCCCGTTTTCTTTGATGAAGGAAACTACCCTATTGCACAGGCTTTACACCAAAAGAAAGACTTACTGCAGGACTGAGGACACAAAGAAGGCTATTCGGGCTTCCAGCCGGGTGGTCTCTCTGGTAGCCTCAACCGTGACGATTCCCTAAGCGATGCATCAAAACCGGCCCGATGAAAAATCGGATTGGCTGCCTCCCGGAAAATCACGTGAGGCTTTCCACCCGATGAAGAGTACATAAGCTGTCCAAATTCATCATTAAAATGGATAAAAGAGGTCCGTGACTGGAGACCTTGGTAGCAAGAAAAAAGTCTGATTCAAAAATTATTTGTTCACATAGCACCTTAAAAATACCTGCAATCAACATCATGTGTCCCATTTTATAAATTATTTTCAAATTAATAGAGTCATACACGGTGGAAACTCCTTCAACCTAAATCACATTATCTTTTTTAAGAGTCCATCAGCAAATGGACTTACATGGTAGTACAAAAGGTTAGTACAGGTAACTTGATAGATTGACACACAAAAGTTAATGATTCTATTCATGTACCAAATTGGTGTACTCAAAAATACGTTTACAAATACAAGATCATAATTACTTACAATTGATTCTATTTTCCATGAATGCATTCGTACTAATATTTTTGGTTCTCGAATGCATTTTCCTCGTGAATTTTTTCACATTTGTACTTTATATAACTTTGAACCAGACTTTTATTTTCAATTACACCCGTTATAAGCATCCAATTCATTGATAGGCCTTCCAGAAAGTTCACCAGCCCTGCAGATCATTGGAGAGCATCGGAATATTGCGGTCAAAGCGGAAGTGAGAGAGGAAAAGAGAGGAGCAGGCATTGCTATTAGAAAGTGACTAAAATTCCATATTCTGGTGCATTTGAATAGCTTACCTATGGCCAATAAATTGGTCTGCATGATTTACTTTCCGAAGATTAAACATTATCATTTCCAAAATTTACTAACTCAATTATATACTGTGGTATAGCATTATAAGTTTTCTTGGAAATTACAGAAGAATTCTTTTAAAAGGAGTGGTATAAGTAATAGTGTAACGAGCGTGCTGCGCCCGCTCCCAGCGGGCTTCCCCCGCTCTTTTCAATGCAGGTCCACAGAGGGATAGGCGCGTTTCTAATTTTAAAATGTAGAAAAAAAGGCAGGGTCTTATGTACAAATGTAATTGGAATGTTCAAGTACAAATTGAGGCCGGAGGACCTCTTTAAACACAACAATGGAAGTTATTACACTATCCTCTGTTAAACGCACATGATGACTCATACTTGCGTATCAACAGGAGACTTGAATGTGGAATCAGCCGCATTTTGATAAAAATTATTTAAAGAATGCGAGATATTGTTGCAAATGAACAAATGTATCAGTTTGTGCGCCGTTAACGTCAGGAATATTTACCGGTTTTTTTTATTATTTAAAAACCAATTTTAGGAAACAATAGCAATATTTAGGAAGTAAGGTATTCCGTCGCATGTTCTCTGATAAATTCTGTGCGTTTTGGTACATCATTTGAAGAGTTTGGTTGCGTATAAGTTGAGAAAAAGGTATCTGTACAGTAGAAATAATATAGAATATATCCAAGAAAACTTATTTTCATTTCCGTTGTTTCCGTTCCGTTCAATGTAAGGCTGGCCACTAATTGGGTTTTTTGTTTAAATAATTGAGAAAAATAGAGAGTTTGGAAGGCACTATGGAGTAGGTATACTATGTAACCGCTCGCTATGCCGATGGAGCTGTTCTTCAGGGAGTGCGTTGCTAGGCACGGCGGATCAGAATGCAGAGGTGGAACCAGATGAGGAAGGCGAAGAGGGGAGCAGGAGGAACAGAGAATGATAGAGAAAGCAAGGAAACGAGGAAGGATGGAGGGTAGACTTCGGTGGTTTTCGGGACTGGTGGGCTCCAGGTGAGCAGACACCAAATGGCTTGCCATCGTAAGGCCCGGCGTATAAAGTGCACGGGGCGGTGGATATGGGGGAAGGGGTGGGTGGAAACTCTTCTGCACCCGCTTTTCAACACCGCTGACCGCACCCCCACCGGTGCGAGGAAGGGGAATGGTGAAGCACATCCTTCCCACAGTGCACCTCGTCTCGTCCGGGAAAGAGTTGGATGGAAGAGGGGGTTGTAGGTGGGAAAGGGGATGAAATAGGAGTGGGGGTGGTTTTTGGGAGGGAGCAGATGTTTCTGGCAGGCCATATCCTCGCCCGGCCACCCCAATTTCGTCCGTGAGGGGGGCGCAGGGGGGACCGCGACCCCCTTTTCCCTACCTTCCATTCGGGACCCCTCTGGTGGTGTGTGGGTGCCTACCTCTCCCCACCGGACAGCCTCGTCGTCATCCGCGGGTGCACCCTCATTCCCTTCCGCTAGCTGGAATCTCACGCGCCCCAGCTCTCTCACGAACGTCTAGTTGTCTTCCTCGCTCAATTCACTTCTATTCTGTTCTTTCTCGCGTCCTTGAGAGTTTTGATAAGACTTAGGCCGTTTTTCAATCCACGTAGTATGCACTCATTCCCTCGTTCTCTTTCTCCCTTGCACCCTGCTCCCTTATTAATGCTCTACTGGCGCCATAAAGTGTGAACGGAAATAATGCGAACTATTGACAGTAACGAAATGTGAAGCGCAAGGTAGTGTTAGGACATCTGGTAGTTGATTTGAGAATCAATTTCACCCTGCTTCTCGGTTTGTTTACGTTTGTAATTTACACTGGTTAATATTTTGACTTTTCTGACACCGATTTGACGCTCTCTCTGCACATAATAAACACAAAATTACTGACAACTCCAGTTCAAGATTTCTGAGTTTTCCATTGCCGCCATTTTCACGTCCACTTCCTCCGAGGGCACGTTAACTAGGGAGCATCCGCGTTCCCTTGTTCATTACCCTTTGCGCCCTTGCCGATTGGATCCACCCTTGCTGTCGTCATATCCGTAAGTTGACGATCAAAAAGTGCACGAGGGTGAATAATTGCGAATTGGGACACGACCTTATATATCTCACTAGCAGGCTACCCTGCGTTGCACGGGAAGGATCGTACTCAGAGAAGTGGGAAGCTTGGAACTTGAAATTCATGTTCACATAGAAGGATTTTTATGTTGGTTTTGAGCTTATCAAGGCAGGATGTCCAACCACAGTAGTTGTATGATGTGACGTAGCAAATGGAAATGAGAAAACGACGCAAATAACGCGTTGCTCGCAAGTATGAGTATCCCTACGGGGTTTGATAGTAAGAGTTGCACCTAAGCACTAACTTTGGTCGAAATCCGTGCAGCCGTATGGTAACGCATAGCGGACAGACAAAACAGTTATCCTCTTTTATTTCCATAGATACTCTTGAGAGACAACAAATTCCCCAAGGCAGCACTCTTTGCTAGGCACAAAAGTGGCAGGGAATGTGGAAGGTTGGAAGGATGACAGATGGTTGATACGCAAAAGTTAAGCTGAAAGACAATTAAACAATCGCGCAATAATGAAACACTGACTTGCAATTTTCCACAAAAATAAAATTTAATTCGACTCGAGTTTCGATGTTACTACATCATTTTCAAGGAGCAGCTCAGAGAGGAGAAATGGGATGGACTTGCACTTGATGGACGTGCTTGCACTTCTACCCATTCCAACCACCTCCTTGAGGACCTTCCATCCCATTTCTCCTCTCTCAGTTGCTCCTTGAAAATGATGTAGTAACATCGAAACTCGAGTCGAATTAAATTTTATTTTTGTGGAAAATTGCAAGTCAGTGTTTCATTATGAATCAATTCCACTCCATCTCGCTTGATTCTTCGAATTTTATACGAATCGCGCAATCTCACTCACTCACCTAGCAGATTTGCTCTAAGGAACAAAGCTCCGCGAAGGTCTCAATCACACACACTCAAGTTGACATAGTTTCCGCTTATGCCAGTGAAAGTTCCCACTCATACCAAAGAAATAGACAAAAATAAATAAAACTGGGTAATGCACACTCACGCACCTCGCAGATTTGCTCTAAGGAAAAAAATTCTGCGTAAGTCTCAATCATATCCCTTTTTTCCCAGCCAAGAGGGAATTTATTTCCCAGCCTTTGGGAATTTATTTTCTTTCAACTGTTAAACGACCGTGATTGATCCTTCAATCACCAATATAGATCTCGCTAGGGAGTAGATGGAATCTCCCCCGCATAACCTCCCGGAAAAGGCCGGCGGCTTTCTCTGGTGACTCTGTTCATAAAATTCTCAGTTCTTAAAATTTTTGTTGAACCATGCGACGCAACACCGTATCTCCGTCTAATGTTGAGAATTAATTAATTCTGTGAAAACTTTCTAAATGCCTTAGTTATGCTTTGAAATAAAAATACTAAACTTTTTTGTGAGACAAAATAATAATAAAATTCAATGGATTTCACTTTCAATTATAAACTTTTCAGCTCCTATACCAAGGCATTAACATAAATATATCATGAATATACTTTTATTTAAATGCAGGTCCGTCCAAAATTAGGTATTATTGTGATTGCTTGCCACGAATTTATTTTTATTAGAATGTAAATGCCACAATACATGTAATATTATGAAAACGATATTTATATTATAAGTAAAATTTATATTTTTCCTCGTTCAAACATGCATCAGCATCAGATTCCACCGAATCCAAAAAATATGGCATGAATAGCCATGTATATATGAAAATAAGTCAGTAGAGTAGGTACAGCTTGAATTTTGTATTTTGCATCTTTCATAATGATGACATTCACTTCAGATCTCGGTGTAATTCCTTTTTGAATCACACTTATCATATTTCCGTTCAACAGTGCAATAGTTTCAATCGTTCTTTGGTTACATCCCTCGTTCATTGATTCAATTTTAAGGTTGGTGTGTATACGTGAGGCCTTCTATTCATCCCGGAATAAGCCCTAGTCCCTCAGATTTCAATATATATCAGTCTCTTCCTGGGCCACCTCGTACTTGAATAAATTTTTATTTAGGTTAGCCCGATGACTATGGCTGCTTTTGAACCCGTATCCAAAGATCCTATTTCTAGTAAGCAAAGCTAAGTAACAGTGGCTAAGCGCTCTCGATACAAAATTCTCAGTTAAGTAAGATAAGTTAAGCAATTGTATATTACGTATTATTAGTATTTCGGTAATTGTATGTTACATACTTGTTTAGAAAATGCAACAACTGTAAATATCCGAATATCAACTCCAATATACTTTTTATTTCTTACTAAAAAAAACTAATTGATACTAAATAACTAATTATAACAATTGGTTAGTTAGTTTATTCGAGGTACATATTTTAAAATGTTTTTAACACAACGTAATATGATGTGAGTGAAATAAATTTAGTGGAAAATTTACTATTCCTCCTTTAAATTGGGCAATTATAACTTTCACAACGCGATTAATATGGAAACTATGCTTGATATTAGACTAAATGTTTTACTAAATGCAGTTTCTTTCTCAGTAAGCAAATACCAAATCCTCACTGAATTTAAATGATATCGTGAACATAAACACCTATGCTCCATTTATTTCTGTAAATATTCATGTTAGATTTTTCTATATTTTTTCCTGCTAACTGTAATGCCCGAAATTTAGTTTTATGTTCACAGTACATTCACAAATAAAATAATGAGCGTTAAATGAAGTACATTCTTGTAAATATTGGAGGAGACCAGATCTCCCTATTAAATTACCCTAGCTCAGAGAAGAATTACACGCTGTATTGCGCCTACCTTCGTATAGTTCGTTTCACCGATCACTTCAACTTCCATGATCTGTCCTCAACTTTGAGTATTCGTTTGCCTCCACCAATTCCTCTCTCACTGCATACCACATTCTCTCCAAAAAGACCCATTGTGCTTGCGTAAATTAAAACCCCTGGACCTCTTTCATCATCTGCGCCTCTCATTCTATCTTTCCCCTCACTGTCCCGTCATCCTACACATTTTATCCCCGTCCTCTGAACACACTCCCTTCTCAATTAGGGATTGTTTAGCGCGATTTTTCTCCTCGATTCGAGAGTTGTCTTTTTATATTGCCGCTCGCATTAGGGTCCTCCAGCGTGGTCCTGATAAGAGAGATCTGTGTTTTGATGGACGCTAAAATTTGTTTTTATTTCATTATTCCCTATCTTCTCCCTCTCCTGGGAAATTCCTATTTTAGCCCATCTCTCTTTATCACTGGCGAGATAATAAAGCATTGGCTCTTGAATTTTGACAGATGCCACGGATGGCTTTAAAATATTTTTGGACGATGATGGAAAATATCTATAGATAAGTCCCTCTTCCAAGAGCGAATGCTGGACTGTGTGCGCTCTTACTTAAGATCAATAACAAAGATTCATGTGCTTCGTTGAAGGTTTATTACAATGGGAAATACGTACAGAAAAATAAAAAACGTAAGGGTTTATGCAGAAACTATTTTCAGGTTTAAATTTTACTTTTATGTTTGTTTTCATTTCTATGTCACTTAAGCTTGGTAATTGGACAGTGTTTGCTGCAATGTATCTACATAGAAAGATTTAAGCCGTCAGATACCATCATATTCATTAAGAATACGGAGGAGAATATGACATAATAAAGTGGATGTGTGTACTTAAATCGGTGATTCTATCTTACTCAACTACCTGAAACTGTTGCTAGCTTCAAGCAAACTTGCTGTCTTTACTTTTTAACGACGAATAAAAAGTACATAAGTACTGATCTTCAGAATATTCGGATATTCACTTTCTGTAAATATACTTGTAATATACAATTACCGAACTATTTAATTCACAAGATTTTTTGTAACATCAAGTGGTAAGTAAGCAAATTTGTTTTCATCATATATGCCCCTTAAAAATAGAAGTCGATCTCATCTGCTAGACCGTATATTACGTGAGTTCTTCCTTTAATCATTAACTTCCAAGAATGAAATGCGGCAGGATGAAAAGTAATGACTATCTGGGTCACAGTGGTGGACTTCACCGAGGTAACGTTACGAGAATAGCCTCCGGAAGAAGAAGGGTAGGGGGTTTCCAAGCGGAAGCACGAGATTGAAAAAGGTATCTAATGGAGAGAACCAGCTTTATTTCTATTTCAAGAGGGGATAAGGAACATCAGAGTTGCACGGTGCAGGGCGGCGCAAATGAGTCTACGGTCAGACCCAAGGATGAGGGCAAGAGGTATATTGCAGTATTTTAGTCCTGTTCCTTCCTCGCTTCTTAAGGGAAAAGGAAGAGGTTGTTCTTTTTTCTCCTGATGGCTTAGACATACCTATGTGCCAGTGCATGCTACCAATAAAAAAATGCGTACTTCCTGGCATGCTGGAGGGTCGATGCAAATTTTTACCGAGGTTTTTATTTTCCTGGGGTGGAACTTTAGCTTGTTCCTACACTCTTTTTCCAGGGTCTTTTAGGGCCGACTTGAAGGCCTCGGGGCCCATATCCACCTCCTCCCCTCAGAAGACAGACAGACGAGGAGAAAAGATGAAAAGGGGAGTTGGTTTTTCGGGGAGATAGCGCGGGAGAGAGAGAGAGAGAGAGGAATGGAGGAGTAAAATATAAGGTGAGTACAGGCTTTTGTTTCCGCGGCCATTTGTCCGCGGGAGATGGCGTGCCGCGTTTGTTTTCCTTTCTCGGAGATAGGGGCGTGGTGACAGGTGCAGCCAGGGTCTGTCTGAAGATTAAAAGAGTTGGAGGGCAAATCGTGGGTCAGCGGATGAGAATTCGCCTTGGCGGTGGGGGTTTTGTAACCACGGCTAAAAGGACGTGGCATTATTTTCGCTCTCCTTTCTTCTTTTGTTTGTTATTGTGCGCGCGAGAGAGAGATGGAGCTCGGATCGAGGCGGGGAAGGAAGGAGAGGTAAAGGCGGGAAAAGAGGGGAAGGAGTGATATGGCGCCCTCAGAAACACGAATGCGGAGCGGGAAAGAGAGAAGGCGGCATTTGACTGAACCCCTGGGGGCAGTCTAGTCTTCCAAGCGGGGGAGTAGTATGCCTGCTTCCTTTCCTCGCTTTTTTACCAGCAGATAGCTTAATGAGGGAAGACGGGAGCTATATTAGAGTGTAATTTATGAAGCCACCACCTCACCTTCCTATTCTGGTAAGGCCGATAATCAGCGCTCGAGATGGAGGTACGTGGATGGTAAGGTAAATCTTTTTTTTTTCCTTCTTTTAGCCCTCGCTTCGAAAACCGCGGGTTATCCCATAATTAAGGCACCTCTCTTTGTCTCAAGAAATGCAAGGGGGAGGAGGTCAGAGGGGTACGGAGAAGCGCGGGGCTGCAACACGTCCCCATCCCCCAAATCATCCTTTCTCTACCGGATACGACGATGGAAGGCAAAGCCCTCCAGACAACTTGCGAGTCGCCAACATACTTCGTCCTTCACGTTGTCTTTTCGTTTTCTTGAATGACAATTTATTTTTTGAGACTCCCCAAGAATTTGATGGCCTCAGAAAATGAGGCTAGAAATAGAGTGAACTTTACTCCAACTATAAATAGTGTCATTACCTATCAAATCAACTGATATTGCTATAAATACTTACCAACGTAACTATAAACTATGCCGCAATTTCAGGTTCAAATACAAATTTTATCGCGCCCTCTTATGGACGTTCCCACGTTCATCTAGAAAATCCAGGATTTTGTCCCTAAGTTGATAAATATTTTTGTAGCTGAGGTGATTCCCGAACACCATATAAAATTTCGAAGTACATCTTCTAATTAGAAAACGAATACAATAGATTAGTGTTGAATGACAATTACCGTCGTATGAAGAAACTAGTTGATGCATAATAAATTTACGAAAATAATCTCTTCATGGAGATGGTAAAAGTAACCAATGGAAATTCTTCTGCAGTAACAAATAAAGGAGCTCTGTCAATAGGAAATGCCAAAACAATCGAACTGGCGTGCTGAACCTCAACAATGTATTAAATATCATCCGATTTGCGACAGTGAGCGTCCTTAAGCTAAGTTATATTGAGGCAAATATTGACCATCTCCTTCTGATTATATAACAAAAGAAATGTTAATTGTTTTTAAATTTTTATCATGTGAGATTTTGTTTACAAATTTCCATTGTAAGCAATACTGCGATAACGACAGAAAAATACATTGAAGTAAACCCATCATACTTTGCCTGAAATAAGAAACACAATATCCCTTGGTCCAGCCCGATAATTTTGAGCATCACCAGTTCTTCACTGTCGCTACAAACACTTCTTTATATTCTCGGTACCGCATTAAATTTGGCTTTCCTTTCCATTTAGATTTATGAAAGCCAAAAACAGCATCAGGATGTGAATATTAAATGCGATGAAGGGGGAATAACTCCCTTAAACTCTGCTTGCAATTTAAATTCTCAAACTGATCTTTTTGGCCAGTTCTTGCCGATTCCAAGAAACCAATGACGTCATCCCGTGACTATGAAATCGTTATTTGATTCCGCTCTCGCAAGGTGTTTATAAATATTCCAGTCAGTCATTTGCCTTTCCTTGTTGTGGGAGTACTAGTGTATGTAGAAAATTTGACGCTCAACCACTGCGAAATTGTCCGATGACCATTTCTTTCGTGGATATTATCAGATGAATTAAAATTAAAAAATGTAACCCGCAAAGGCCTCTGCTCATTTATTGACTTACCTATCATTTTACGTTATCTTCTTTTAAATTTTTCAGTTGAAGTCAAGCGGTGATATATTTTCGTCTATTCATCGAGGTCATAAGGTGGCAGTATACTGAAAAACGTATTTTAATGAACTTTCTCTATTCTATAGCATTTATTTTAAATTAAATACCACTCAATTTCGATTAAAGTTCATTTTTACGCGTTAAGGTTGATTATATATGCTATCATATAATATTAAGGCAGTACTCGATACTTGTGGGAGTGCATCAATTAATCTACCAATGGGTCTATGTAACGACGTTCTCGCATATTTCTAATCGTATTCACTTTTTTAATGTTCAATATTTTGCTGATATTTTTATTGCAATAGTTTTTCTGATACTTAATCAGCAACTTTTATCATAACCAGGTAGAGAAAAAAGTATTAAATTTAGAGCAAAGCCTTTAATGGTAAAACTTATTTTAACACTACTTTAAATAAGTAAATTTGCTAGAAAATTTTATATAGGCGATTAGAGCTCAAGATAAGATCTGGTTTATAGCAATAAATAGGGATTAACATTTAATTTTCGGCTTATTTGTAGTTTAAGAAATTTTCCGCATTTTCAAATTTACATTTAGGAGGTCTTCTGAATCCAGGCTTGTGGTACCTAACTACGGGAAATTTCAAAGGTTGTTCTGATATATAAACAATCAATAAACAAATCATATTCGTTGCGAAAAAATCCCTGATGGAGCAATACAAATATAACAAAACTTTGGCCTACAATTTGTCATTTAATTCTTAAAGAACTACATAACAAGGCATTAATCAGCGTTACAAATTGAGGTAAAGAGAAAGAAAAAAAACTAAATATATTTCATATATCATGCACGAATGGCTAATTTTTGTTCCGGCATTTCCGCGTGAATAGTTGTACTTTTTCTTCCTCAGGATTATCATTCTGTTTCTCCCGGTATGTTGTAGATGGAATTCCCACGATGACTTTTAAGGCATCAGATCTGTAAACGGCCGCTTAAAGTTTGGCATTTTGGCAAACTTGCTCGCTCATGGCGTGATTCTTAGCGTGATGAAATTTCATCACGCAAGCACCGTCAGGGAACTCGGGGGAAAAAAATCCTTCGCCGGAATCGCCAAGCAATCATTCCCGAGCGTAGCCGGCACCCTTCCTCATGGCGCTGTTGCCCCCGAAAACAAGCCCACAGTCCGTTGCAACGTAATTGATGTAATCTATTGTTTTGCAGTGCTGTGGCAAGGAAAACCTCCATCCTGATCTCATCAAAAGTTTGGGGACATGTATAAGGCGCAGATGAGAGGATAGCGTTGACGGCTGAGTGGGGAAGCAGTGGACGGTGAGTTTCAATCTCAAAGGGCTTTTCTTTGGCCAGCGGTACGAAGAAATTCGCGTTGAACACGATTCAATTTATTTTATCTTTACTGTTAGCCCTAAGTTGCGAAGACAGGGTAAATTTGGATTTCATTTTATCGATTAAAGTTACTGTGATAAAATCATGTTCCAACTGAAGTTCATTTTAATGTAAACTCATCTAGAGTCACATAACAATTTTATCACGAAATTGAAATATATTTCTCCCTTGATGAGCAACGCATGCGGAGAAAGAGTATAAAAGCGCATATATGGACCGTTTCCCGAACTTCCTTAGATGTTTTAATGCAGTTAATAAGCCATAATAGTCATGTAATGTGGGTCAAAACGTATTGGTAGCTTTGGAGAGAGGCGCAATATAATAATTGCCTTTATTTGCATATACAAACTTGGTCCTTCTAAGTCATATGGCTTGTCAGAATGTTCCAATTATTCAATACAACATGTGGCACATTGAGAGCATAGCATTTATATTACAAGTTTCAACTTCAACTTTAGGGGCTATTAAACAAAACATTGATAATTTAATATATTTTGTACATTTCAGATTAAAATAAAGAAATTACAAGTTTACAATATCACTTATTAACCAATCTTAAATTTTCTTTTAATGTCGGCCAAATATTTGAGATTACAGAAAGCCTTTGGCATACAATTAAAGGTATGAGGTACAACATACTTCAGCAACCTTTTACCGTACAAAGTAATATAAGTAAATATATAATATGGTCTGTCAAAAATAAAAATGAATTTTTGTGCCGATTTTTTGGCATTTCCTTTTTGTATTTCTATTCAGACTACAAAACAAATTTTAACGATAAAATGACAATTGCACTTAAATATATTGTCCGTGTACTTTTTTCGATCCATTCAAGGAATTTACCTCCGTCATTAGCTGCTGAGTTTTTCAATAGAAATTTTTGGGAGGCGTTACTTCTTTATTTTATTTATAGCTTGATCTAAATAGTTCAACCTATTATCTTGGATTCACCCATCACCCACTGGATTTAGAAAACGATCAACGTTCTAGTATTAGCTGGCATCTCTATTTCCTTCATTTCAGTCAAGAGCTTCCCTTCAATATGTAAAACCATGGAACCGTGAAATGTAGTGTGATAAATTTGGCGTCGGAGAACTATTTGGTTCGAAATTAGCGACGATAAATTATAAGGCTTTTAGAGATTTAAAAATATCAAATCACATGAAGGCACATATCAAACCAAATGTATCTGTATGTGTAAATAGAATTATCCAAATACCCTACGACTTCTCTTCCTTCACTGCTCTCAACAAAGCCTAGAGGCCTGTTTTTACACGGTACATTAACCCGTACGAGTTCATGTCTGTTTGCGTTAATGATTTTCGTGGACCGGAACGGAACATGTACGAACACATAATCCAAATTAGAACAGGTTTTACATTTTGTTCATGCATTCGCACAAGTTAGGTGGTTACACGGTGTCTTTTCAAGTAAGCAGGCCTTAGCAGGCGAAATAATTCCTGGACATGAGGGTTAACGTGGACTTTGCCATCGAAAATATCGTAAAGTCGTATCGTATGTCTGAATATATTTGTGCCCCATGATCTCATTTATTCCTAATATGGGAATAATTTCTAACCTTGAAGCATCTTTATCAACCCATTTTTTCCCAGTGTTCCAAATTTGGAACAAAAAACTTGATCTCTAGAATTGACTATATCTTTTTTCCAAAATAATATATTTTAAATAGTATGACTTTTATTAGCAGGGGTTAACATGAATACTGCCATCATTGCAGTTTTACTGCACCCCTGAAATTATTTTTTTAATTTCATACAGTTTTCAACGTTTTAAACTGAAAACGTGGTTTAAAACGTGGATATTGCGTTGTTAAAATTTATTCCACCTACCCTTTTAACACTACGCTCTTAATAAATCCTAGCTTTCCCAGGAGTTTAGCAATCGTAGTCGTCATATTCCCTTAGTCATCGTGCTTCAGTTGCATTCTACGCCCTACTGAGGTTGTATTCTACGCCCAAATGCTTAATAAAAACTTTTATATTTCGTTTCTGTTGTATTATCTATTTTCTGAAGCAAACTCGTTAATCAGTATTCGAGGGGTCTGCATGTCTTTTGACTTCGGATTTAATAGTCATTCTGCTATTTTGTCGGTTATGCCTTAATCGCGACTCATTACCATATTGTCCCTACAGGAATTTTAACTGAGTTGCCTGGGAGCCGTCTGCCATCTGGTGTTTTTTTTTATCAAGCAAGACTCGTGCCGACCGCATTATGTAGTCTGCGCGTGGAATTTCTTTTCCTGTACCGCACATACGAGGAAACTAATATCTCCATTTGAATTTCAATGGCGTGCGTTTATGCGAAAGCTATTTATCATCTTGACCTGTTTAGCGTACTGAATGGATATTTCATAAGGCTTCCTTCAAAACCTGCTCATAGGACAGGGACGACAGGTTCCGCCTCTGTCGTTGAAATACATACTGATATATTTTTGTAATAATACGCGTTTTTCTCTTTAGACAAAGAGGGTTATGATATGAAATCAGAGAGAATTAAAATGTAACTAAAGGATTTTATGACGAGACCTTCATTTAAAGAAAAATAAATAAATTTTCCGTCAAATAAGATTGTGAAAGCATTCGAAATGTGGTGTTACCAAAGAATGATGAAGTTAAAATGGATTGAACGTGTAAATAACGAGGAAGTGCTAAGAAGAGTGGGAGAAAAGAGAAGCCTACGAAAAACCTTAAGCAGAAAACGGGTCAACTTAGTTGGACACATTATGAGGCATGATGGCCTAATGTAAGCAATCGTAGGAGGAGGATTCCCTCGAATGAGTTACATAGGATAAGTTATAAAGGATGTAAAAGAGTAGTGATACGTCGCTATGAAACGATCAAACGGATAGGAGAGAGGAATGGAGAGCTGCGTCAAACTAATCTCAGGATTGTTGACTAATGATGATGATGATGAAGATTTTTCACTTTCCCGGCGACAAAGTTGAAGTAATTTTTCTCGGGTTCTCCACCGGTTGAGATTCTCCTTAGCCGAAGTTTCATTGCTCTACTCGGGCATCATCTTCAGGGCGGATGAGTGTCGAGCTGAGTATTCCAATCGCCGAATATACCATTGCCTGCAGGTCAGCTTGACACTGCCCAGAGGACGATGACCGAGTCGAGCATTTCCTCATCATGGAGAATCTTAACAGGTGTAGAACCCGTGAAGATTTCCATCTAATTATCCGTCAGTTATAAATACTTACCCCTTCGGGTGATATTGATTCTTATTGGATCTGAGGTTTCCGCGGCGTTTCTCCACATTATTAATGGCTTTCGGGCATTCCTCCTCGTAGTGTTGTTGTGACGAAAGCGTCACCAACCATCCGGCTGGGGTCTTCAGGTCGGAAGTCACTTGAAGTAACTTCTGTCCTGAAGATGCCACCAGGATGGCTAGAGAAACTGTCGTCACCTTTAGACAAGACTACCCGGAGGAACGCCCGAAAGCCGTTGCTAATGTAATATAGATACATGATCTAACGGCGAAACACTTCCATAATTTTATTTATTGCTACCAATTCAGATAATAATGATTGTTAGCCTTATTCCCTTTACATCTGTGTGCCCATTCTAAACGCCCGAAGCAATTTTTCACGAATCACTACAAGGCTGCCGCGATGCTTTAATAATGTCTAAATAAATACACCAAAGAATGGATTTCGCCATGAATAAGTAATTAACTTAGCCGAAATTCGAGCCCGGATCTTCCAATTGCCGGTCAGGTGTGATAGCGAGGTACACCTCCAAGCCATTTTTTCAGAGCGAACTTCGGGATAGGTTTTAGCGAACAAGGTGTTGTTGTGACAATTCCACACTGTGGCATATCTGACGGAGGTCGTGCTTACGAAGCCACTGTCGGAGTGAAAATCCCTATTTTTTCGCTCTTCGACGACGACGAATTTTAAAGCACTGCATATAACCCAAATTAGAATGAAAAACAATTGAATTAACATTCCTTTGGATTATAAGGTAATAATAAATTGTTTATTATTCCAAAAAATATAAGGACAAAATAGAATTAATTACATAAAACGGAGTAACTTTAGCTAGCCATTAAGGACAACCTGTTTTTTGGCTACCATCATTACATAGGGTCATTGAGATATGTAAACATTTAGGCACAGCATTTGAATTGAAGTAAGTACGTACATGTATTACATGGTATTATATAATAGAAAATAATCCAAAATCTAAATAAGGGAAAGGAACTTTCTAGACCGCTCTTTTTTTGAAATTACTCTAATAAGCCTTTTTTGCAGTACAACAATGGATCTTACAGAATTTTTATAAGCTGTGCCCCAACTAAATACACCGTAGTTTAGCCTGGTATTTACATGAGCATTATTAATTAGTTTCAAAAAATATGTTGGGCATTTGTTATGGATGAAATAAAAATTTGGTATAGTTTGCCTCATACTATTTGCAACATTTTCAGCAAAGGATGGAAAGATAGGCTCGTATCTGAGGGAGGCCACCCCATGAATTATTTGAGACTCTTTACGTGGAAATTTTGTCGAGTGCAGTTGCCCTTTTCTGCACAGAGTATTGTCTGTCTTCTTTTTCGTTTCCATTACATCCTGGATCTATCTTTTTCACCCAATTTCCCTTCCATCTCTTTCCACCGCCACTTCCCTTATCACTCCATCTCCTTCTCCTCCAACGTAGAGATGGTGCGAAAGGAGAGTGGAGTGCATGCGACCTTCGGGCCATCAAATTCCGCACTCGACATTCCATGTAAAATTCATGGAATAGGAGACAAGACCGCGAAAGCGTTTCCTCTCCACCACTCCGTCTTGCCACCGCGTCTTCCGCTGTCTCTTATCCTTTATCCCTTCATTCTTTAAAATTCTCTCTCTCTCTCTCTCTCTATCTCTCTCTCAACTCACTCTTTCCCATTCTTTTTCTTTTTATTCTGCATCTTCCCCCTCAAAAATTCTGCCTTTCTCTCACTCTCATTCTTGCCAGATTGATCTACGTCTATCCTACATTTTCTTCTTTTGTAGCGTAATATTGTAATCTATCGGGAGTGGCTTTGTTTCATTTTTTCATTTATTTATTTCATTTTCATTCATTTATTTTAATTTTCGGAGGCACTTCATGTACTTCAATACTTAAGGTTTCGTATTCATATCCATAATGTTTGATTTCAGGTTATTTCATTGCGTGAATATCCGCCGGTTAATTTAATATAAGGACTGTGCTAATAATCAGTGTTTATTTATCGCTTTTATTCGGAAAATAATATTTACTGCCATCACAGACGTGAGTACATAGTATTGTGAAAATTAAATGTAGCATAATTTAATTTTTCGACTCAGCGTCGAATGATTAGAAAAATATGATCGAGGCTCTCGTGTAGTTTCAGTAAATATAATGAAAGAAAAGAAATAACTTTGTATCTCTTTGTACCTCAGCTCAATCTATTCCATTCTATTTTTTTACTCTGCATCTTCCCACTCACCAATCTGC
Organism: Ischnura elegans; assembly: GCF_921293095.1. Classification (NCBI taxonomy): domain Eukaryota; kingdom Metazoa; phylum Arthropoda; class Insecta; order Odonata; family Coenagrionidae; genus Ischnura; species Ischnura elegans. The sequence goes on along the minus strand of NC_060256.1, from coordinate 81,163,961 downwards.
TTATCCCTTTCTTTCATCCCTGCCAGGTTGCTCAATTTATAAACTTAATTTTCTTCTTTTCTAGTGTAATTCTAAAATCCATCGGGCGTGGCTTAGTACGTACGCGCATAAGATTTCATATTCATGTCCAATTTCTTTAACTTCCCGTTAGTTCATATCGTGAATACCAGCCGCTTGATCAAATTCGAGGAAAGTGCTCATAATACATGTTTATTTTCTGTTAGTACTCAGAAAATAAGTTTTAGTACCTGCTATCACAGGAGTGAGTACGTTTTATTTAGAAAATTGAATGTAGCACAATTATTCACGAATAAATTTCGGATGATTTGAAAACTATGAAGGAGATTCCCGTGTAGTTTCAATAGATATTATGGAATCAAATAATTAAATGAGATCCATCTCTCACTATCAGCAGAGAAGAGTATCCTCGCTACTAGTTCATTAGGTATTTCGACTCACTCTTTTCCTTTTTTTTGCTTTTTATTTTTCATCTTCCCAATCACCATTCTGTCTATCCATTTTCCTCGTTCCAGCCATTTCGCTTTACACTGCATTATCTTCTTTTCTAGTGCATTTCTGAAATACAGAGGTTCATGTCCTAATCCATGACTTCCCGTTATCCCGTTTTGTGGATATCACCCGGTTAATATAATTAATGGACTGTGCTAATAAATGTGTTTTTTTTTCTGGTACTAATCAGAAATTCGTTGCAGCACTATATTGCGAAAATTAAATAAAGCATAATTTAATCTTTCGACTCGGCTTCGGATTATTAAAAGGAGATGATTCTATGATGGTTTGGAGTGAAAATTTCTGGCGATAATATATTACGAGTGGTTTACCAAGCGAAATAAAATTTTATCTAATTTATGGGTGAGATGTGACGTTTATTAGTGACATAAATAAATAATTTGCTGCGGGGGCACCAGTAAACAACTTCGAGTGGCGATATCATTTCTTCTGAGATGCTGACTTTCTATAAGTTATAGTCTACAATTAAGAGCGTGGCAATTACTAAGGATTGAAATAAGAACTGCCCGAAGACATTGAACATGAATTAACACTAGAACTACCGATGGAGTCATTTTGACTCCTCGCCATTTTTATTTCTCTGCCCTGTCTAAAATTTTCCGAATTCCGGCCTGAAATTCCGTGACTTTTATTCATTTTCGACACAAAATAAGGCTGTGCGATTAAAATAATTCTAGAAAATAAAATAGTGCACGTTTTTCAAAATTTACCTTTAACTACCAAAGGGAGTCATTTTGACTCCCTAATGTATTTTGCTTGTCTTTTCACCAAATAGTAATATTTATGCAAGTTTTTATCTCTTCTTATGTCAATTATAATTAATATAAATCAATCAAAGGCTTAAATATACAATTATTTTCCTTTTGGCTCATATTTGCGAGACTTTGAAAGCATTTCTTATTTTACGGGTCTGTGTTTGGATCTACAAACTATGTGAATGTCCTGATAATCTTTTACCTTGCGATAAAGTGGTGAATATGCAATTCATAGCATTTTTAAATCCATGTGTTAAGAATCCGTTGTATCTGTCCCTCCTCCGTTACCCCTTCCTTCTCGCAGCCCACCTTTGCCGCCGCCCGCTAATACTGTGCATTGCGCTGCAGCACTTTTATTTCAGCCTTGACTGCGTGGAAGTTGATTTTCAAATATGAAACAGTACCTCTGATATACCGATTCCCCAGAAAAATTGATATACTGATGAACCAGGAAAATAAATCAGTAGAATGAAATAAAGTTACTGTTCTAGCACGTTCGGCTCTGACAGCGCTGGCTGCCGGGTGCCGCACAGGAAAACCGTGCGCTGTCCTTTGCATTAGTGAATCCAGTGAACTCTCGAGTGGACTGCAAAACTCCTATGAAGCAAGGATTTCATTCTTCCTGACTGGGAATATGGCTAGAAGAAGTAGGCGAAAGCGTGAAGAAGTCCTATCTATGTTGCATTCTATACCGGAAGGTGAATCGGAACGCGAAACAAAAGGTCATTTCGGCTGTGACGAAGTCGAGGATTTTATTCCTCAAAACGTTTCTAGTGAGTCTGAAGATTCAGACAAAACGCGTGCGAAATATAAGCAGTAATTCACATTTACTTTCCTTTTCATAGGTAGTTACAAAAAAAGGTATTATATACGATTATTTATTGATTCGTTTATACTGACTCACATAAAGCGATGTACAATTGTGGAACCACGCAGGCAAAATTACGAAGATTTTACACTTTCCGATGTGGAGCTAGTTGCATTTATAGCCATATTTTATGCCCGAGGAATACCAGGTACAAATGATTACTCTATTGAGAGTATTTGGTCAAACGACTGGGGAATACCATTTTCTACAACGAACGACTAGGTTTGTTAACATTTTGCAATGTCTAAGAGTTGATAAGAAATCTAATTGATTCCAGCGGCTCAAAACTGTCAAGTTTGCCCTCTTTTCAATAGTGTACGATAGATTCATAGAGAATTACATTGCTTGTTACAAACCTGGTCCGTACATTAGAGTTGATGAACGACTTTTTCCCAGTGTAATTAGGTATATTTCACTCTGTACATTCCTTCTAATCCGGACAAATACGGCCATGAATATTGGCTACCTGTTGACAAGGAGAGCAAATATCTTGCAAATGCCTTCCCTTATGTTGGAAAAGGTAATTCACTTCATGCAGATTGCCGTTTAGCAGTACTGAAACCAATGCAACCATTTCTGAAAAATAGGCGAAATGTTACTGTATATAATTACTTTACCTCAGTCAAACTCGCTGAACAGCAAAAAAATCCAGGGTACTAGCATTATGGGAAAGGTAAATAAAAGAGAATAGAAGAACCAAAAGAGATGAAATCACAAATATACCACAAGAACGTCTACTCAGTGATAGCCTATCTACTCGTTGGAAAATACTCCCAACTTAGCAGGTGTTCATGGATAGTGTACACTGAGACTACCTAAAACATTTCGCGCAAGACGTTTTAGAAAAAGCTCGTTACAGAGTTGGCTGATCCTCATGTTAGATGTAGATAAAATCGTTGCGTGTCCAATGCCGCAGATTCTTCTGACGGGTTTCTGCGAAAAAATTATTTCCAGGCAAAACCAAAGTGCAAAAATAATCTATCAGTTGGGAATTGCAAGACCTGCCAAAAGTCTTTGTGTGGGCAATGAAAATGAACGACAATGCTTGAACTCTAAAGCACCTTAGACAAATGCGTGGCGTATTAACAGCAATTTTTTGCTTTATTTAATTGTCTTCCGAACTTCCATGTAGCCTAAGTAATATTTTTGATCATTCAATATCATAAAATGTGTTGAAAAGTCTACGTTTGCTGTTTTATCCAATTCCTCCATTATAATTCTATTAAAACAACATAACATGTAAGAAAAAAGAATTTCAAAGCAACACTGTCAAATTTCGCATTTTAAAAAAATATATTTTTTTGTTAAAACGACGTCTGAAATATTGCAATTATTAACACAAATGATAAACTAATGCAATCTATCAATAAAAACAGACATAAACAGCAAAAATAAACAATAATAAGGTAGGAGTCAAAATGACTCCATTCGGTAGTTCTAGGGGGGGTGTCAAGTTCGGTATTCCTAGTGTTAAATGATTATAGGATGGTCTGATATGTTTTTGATCGAATACTCCACTTGTATTTGATCGAATAATCCATAATGAACTAAGTTATTTTAGTGATTTCGGAGTAAAAAATTAATAATATAATCCAAAACACATGGTTTGAAGTCGTGATTGACTGCCCAAACTGCCTCCGTACTTAGTCTTTTCCTCGTAAAAACATAGTTCATAAAATATTTTCTTTCGAAATTCAAATGATGAAATTTCAACACCACCGTATAACCCAAAATACCGGGTCCAAAGTTGCAATCGACTACACTACCACTGTTATTTTCTTAGGAAAACTAAATTTCATTCAAAACTTTCTTTCGAAATTCAAATGATGAAATTTCAGCATTAACCTGAAACAAAATTGCGGTACGGAAGCCAGGGAGAGGAGTAAGGGTGCACGAGGCATATTCATTGTGATCGTATCGTCACAGCGGCCACGAGGCAACATTGAACTTTGCTCAGGAGAACTCGGAGGCTATTACCTTTCTCCGCATGGATTCCCCGATCGCTATTAAGTGCCGGCCTCGCCTAACCCGTTTCCCTCCCCGCTCGCTGGGGTCGAACGCGATGGGCGCCTACCCTCTCCCTGGAGGTTACGCCCTCTTCTCCCTCTTTGCGATTCCCACGCGCCCCTCACACGACCCAGCACGCACGAGGCTCGGAGAAGAGAAGCACTGGCGTAAATTATCCCGAAAATGAATCTGTCACTCAAGGATGCGAAAGTGGACGTCGCGGACCGGCACGCCGGATTGTTACCGGGACGTATAAGCATAAGGGAAAAGAGGAAGGGTGGGAGGATAGGGTGCTATACCGCGTATGGTGAAATGGGATTTATAGGTTAGGGCGCGGGGGCGTGTATATTTTTTTCCAGCCCCCGCATGGTAGGTGCGGGTGTTGGAAAGGACGGTTTGTACGCCGTTAGCGTGGCGAGGTCGAAATTTTGAAGGGCTTGGCTGTCGTCCTGCGGGAGAAGGCCGCGCGTGGATATGCCCAGCGTCCGGTGGTGAGCCGGTGTTTATGATGGGTTTAAGATTTTTAAGTGGGCGGTCTCTCGCGGTTGAAGGTCCGTGAAAGGTGGTCGCGAGATGAGCGTGGCGTGTGGGAGGGTGTTGGCAAGGCAGGGAGGAGTTCCAGGGGGGGAGGGAAAATTGTATGGTTATCGTGGAGATGAAGGGACTTTGAAATTCCTCGCGGTGGACCTCGCTGGACATGTACCATAGCCTAATAGGGTGGTTTCCTATTATTTTTTTATTGCCTAAATTGAAAGATTATTACGCCTGGAGTACATATTTCACGCTTTCAAATTTTTAATTAAATGAAAAAGTGAAAATTTTCAAGCGCGCGTAAACGTGATGGCTAATTATGAATGCTGGGAAAACGCCGTGTGACGTCATTCTAGTTCCAGCTGTCGGCGTGTGAGGTGACCTTGGGGTGAGGCTATGAGCGCTGATACGATGCAGGCTGCTAGCAAGTAGCGGAGCACCCAGCTAGCTGGTAGCGCTTGTCTTAAATAAGGATTATTAATACCCTATTAAACGAAGGAAACTTTCCGACCTTAGCCAGTTTTAATAGGTGATTATGAAGACATGTTTCACTGAGCTCTGTGCCTCATGCATGCATTGGTAATCTCAGACGATGTAAAACTCCTATCTACTCGTATAGAACTAGGTCCCTGTGACGTCACGTGGAGTGGAATCGCATGGGCGCCAATCTTGCCTTTTTCAAATGCGGTTAAAATTGACCATTGCCATTCATCTGAACTGTGATTTCTAAAACCAAATAATTTGTATATTATGAATACACTAATGGTGGGTAACGAATCGCAATCAATGCCTTTCGTTTTCTTTGATAAAGGAAACTACCCTATTTTAAGGAAATAATATTTGAATAATTTACGTATACGAGACGTAAAAAGCCCAATTTTAGTATCATGAAGATAGGACAATCAATTTTACGGACATACCTAATTCCACCCATGTCTCATAACAATCTTTCCTGAGCCAATAATATCCTATAATGCTCCACGCATACTTGCAGCATCCGAATGCCGTGGAGTCATCATAAAAACCCTAATTTGTCTCCATAAATACCATTCGCAAATTCGTCTTGGGTTTGGCAGGGGTTAAGACCAATTAAGAGCATTACCTGGCTGTGAATCGGAAGTGAATTCTAAAACCGAGAGAATTATTTCCGTTATTTTATACCTACTAATGTTATGCCATCACACTGGTATGAATTTTCAGTGAAAATTAAAAAAAAAATTGCTTAGTGAAAATAAAGAAAGCCAGTAGTCCGTAGTAGTTATGATTTTTGGCAAAGATGCTATTCACATTCTAAACTCAAGATAAAACTGAATTTAAATGCAAAATCATTACCCTCAGAGAAACAGAAGAAATCTCTCACTACATGTAAAAAATGAATTAAAGATAAAAATAAGGATTCAATGTCACAAGGCGAGGATCTTCATTTTATTCTGCCATTTCCATCTGATTTGGAAGCGTATATTTTCTAGATTCAACTGGTGTATTCAATTTCTTCCTTTATAGTTATATTCTTCCATTAAAATATCCTTTAAACTTATTTATTTACTAAATTTTTAGAGGTGATAGTTTATCCAGGAATTTCTATTGTGACTTAGGAGGATTTTATCAGCAAACTGGAAACAAAAATTAACTCGACGTCATTTCCATTGATTCCAAGACTTTTCCAGCAAAAACATTTTCCAACTCGTGTATTCCAGGGCAAATACTTCACTCTGTGTCCTCGACTGTTCAAATGTTAGCATTTTTATACTCATAGTGGTATTTGCTATTTACGCATCGAATGCCTTGCGGAAGTGCCCTTGAATAAATAATTTCTAGCTGTCGTATTTTGGCGTTATTAATGCATTTGTGCATGATACTTTTGACGCGATGTATCAAATATTTTCTCGAGGATAATTGGTGATGTTGCTGATGGAATTCCTTCGATAAATGAAAATTTAGTTATTTAATTTACTTTGATATATTCAGCATTCAAATGTATCAGAATTAGGTTTAGCTCTCTAAGGTACGGAAACATGAACACATAGGAGGGAGAATGAGAGAAGATTGGAGGCGTTCTAGATGTGGGTGTGGAGAAGAATAAAGAAGGTGAAGTGGACAGATGGGAGGAGGAACGATGAAGTGCTGGACATGGTGGGTGAGGAGAGGCAGCTTTTAGATGATATACGAAGGAAACAGAAGGTATGGATGAAGGGAGTACTTAGCGGGGAGGGGATGTTGAAAACGGTATTACAGGGTAGAATGTAGGGTAAAAGAGGGAGAGGAAGAAATATAATAGGATTTTTAGATAGATTGAAAGAGAGTAGGCCTTGAAGGGAATTGAATAAGGTTGGAGGAAATGGAGGCTCCCATATTACTTCTTTAGTACTCCATGGAAGCCTTACCTTAATTGGTAGAATAGTATAATAATAATAATGTATTAAAATTGTTAAAATTACGTTCTATTCGGCATTAACCAAATTTTTTGGATCTTTCACAATCAACTTCTGAAATAGTATTGCACGATTATCTCGAAAAACAATATAACACATAAATCTGCATAAAAATTTTTATTCGAAAACTCACCAGGTAACAAAATGATTATAACGAGTGTCATCCAAGCCTAAATTGTCATGTAAATCATACAAACGGAAAAAAAGTTGTTCTTATCACTTAAAATCAAGTAAATTCAAAGAAGTCATTCCCGAGAAAACGGAATTGTTGGGTAGAGAAGGAAAGGGAAATTGCCGATGGCAGGTTAGATAGTAAATCCTAATTAGTATTCAGTAGTAGTCAAAATCTCTCAATTTTGAAGAAAGTTGATTTGTACGATTCATGCGTATGAAATCCGTGCTCCAAAACAAAACACGAAGTGCTTACGCAGGAATCCTCCTTATCCTGGAGAATATACACTCCACAAAACACTACCGTTCCTAATGGCTACTAAGGAAGTTTTCATCGAAGAGCTAAAATTTACATTCTAGAATAACGTGTAATTACGATGAGAAGTATTTCACAACCATTTGACATTCATCTGAATGTGAAAAAGAATTTTCACATTCAGTTGCACATCTGTACATTCAGTGCATGGAAAAATCTGCAATTGAAATTAGGAAATACAATCTGATGATATATCTGAATCAATACGCCTCCAAATGGATTTTCTTCAATCGATGGTTTAATATTTCATTTCACATCCGATGTATGTTACTCTTATACATTTTCTTCTACATTCGCTTTATTTTCCATTACATTTGCTTTCTTTTTCTCACAAGTCTTGAGTTCCATTCTGCCTGGTTTAGTCTGATCTCACAGGTATCCTGTTTATTTCATGTAAGGGTGATTCAGATTTATTCATCCTGCTTGGATTGAATGGAAACGATATTTCGATAATTACATCTTTATTGAGTCCTGTCAGAAGAAAGCAGTCGTTATTTTGACAGAAGTATCACTATTTGTGCTAATATATCACCAAGACCATGCTGCCCGTTAAAATAGTTGGTGCTTTCGAATTTATTTTTGATACGCAGTCCAAGATGCATAAGCTTTTTTTTTCGGGAGAGTTTCACACGTTTCGCATTTGCATATTTTTTTCGAAGGAAAGTTATTTTATTTATAAAATAAATTTATGAACTTGGTACTTTAAAACATACTTGACTTCATTCTAAACTAATGTTTTGAGTGCTACAATTTAATGCAACCCTTTTTACCAAAATCTCTTTCTATATTTTCAATATTGGGAAACGTACCTCATTATATCAATTTAATACAAATTTAATTTATTAATTTCAACATTTGGTGACATGTTCATAACCCAAATGGTACATTCCGGTTAGTTTAGGTGTTGTAGAAAGTTCGAAATGGAAGGGTAAATATCATTACACTCCCAAACCAACTTAAATATCTTCTGACATCTTCTACGATGCATTCAGAGAAAATTTTTTGGTCTTCCAAAATGTTTAAAAATTTTCTTTTAGCGATAAAGCATATTAAACAAATATATTGCAATAGAGGAACAAACAACTTCCTAGGCCCGTACACGAACAAGAATTTGAAATATTTTTTGGACGAAATGAAGGCTAGGGAAAGGAGTTGGTACTCCTACCCTGAATGTATAAAAATTGTATTCCTATAGAATTGACTGGAGTGATCGCTATCCTCACCTCTAAAACACAAGTGGAATGGTTGAGCAAGAGACAGTGGATATAGTGATTTGGACATAGGTCTTCCAGATATTCTCAGTTGAAGTAAACAAAGCATATTTATTCATTCATTGTAAATAATCCTAATTTTCGTATTAATATCAGTATTTTCGCTTCACAAGCGTATGGGAGTTGAGCAGAATATCTGATGGAGCCTAATGGAGATGAATAGGAAGTATTTAGAAAACTGAGTCGAAGGGAGATGCAAATACAGGCGTATCTAAGATGTTTCAAAGATATGTAAGTGTAGCGCCTAAAATGTTTTATGCTGCTTGTAATCTTATTTATGAAGCGTTATGTAGGTGAGCATCTTGTGAAACAAAAATTTTTCTAGAGAGAGATGGACCACGCTTAACTTGAATGTTTGCATTCTATGTGCCAGCGGCTTACTCCACCCCGAGCTCGATCCTCACATATTCAAACCACCTTACGGATTAAATCATTGAGTGTGATGCAATAAAGATGGTGATGTAGGAATCTGACTCCAAAATAATCTCAGTTGAAGAAAAATTGTATAAACACTTACTTGGATATAGTGAAAATTAACTCCGCTTCACATGGCTACGAAATGTTTGCATTGCGCGCGCACGAAATTACAGCAACTTCCCTTATTCCCTTCGACACTAATGATGGCGAAGAGGAGGCAAAAAATGAAACTGAGTCTAAGGAGAAAGCAATGGCAGGCGTGTCTCAAAATTTTCAAAGACATTTATATGTACCGCACATAATATTTTGGAGCTGGTAATGTGATGAATGTATCGTTAGGTAGCTGTGAATCTTGTCAAACAGAATTCCCCAAGAAAGAGAGACGTAGGCCAGGGGAGCTGGACCCCTTCACTTTAATATCTGCAATCTATTCGTCTGCGATAAACACAAGTTCGAGCTCTATGTTCATATACGCAAACCAACCTAGGGACTAAATAATTGACTTTGATGTAGTAAATACAGTGATGAAGGAATCCGACTCCAAATTTATCTCCCAATCAGTTGAAGGAAAAAATGAACACTCATTTAGACATAGTGAAAAATTACACTCAGCTATGGCTGAGCTATGAAATTTTTGCGTTGCGCGCGCGCACGAAATTAGAGCAAAATATTCCCTTCGAGGCTAATGATGCTGAAGAGGAAGCAAAACAGGAAACTGAGTTGAAGGAGGAAGCAATGGCAGGCAGTGGAGGAAGATGGTAAGAAGTTTTCTTGGAGGGATACAAGAACAAGCTCTCTCTCTCTCGTGCTGGCGAGGTGGGCTGAGGGGGGTGTAGATACGCCTTCCCCGAGAAATTGAGAAAGAGGTGTATTCTCCGTTAGTGAGGGAGGGCTGGCGGGGGAATATGTGGTGGTGGGGGAAGAGTAGCACGTGGACCCAGGGGGTGGAATGGGGTAGAGGTGGCTAAGGGTGTGAGGTGCTCAGAGGATAGAGCCGTGGAGGCGAACGAACGTACGTGTATATAGGAGAGGGAAGTGTGTTGGAGGCTTGGAAGGGAAAGCAGCGGGGGAAGGGTATAGTAATGAGATGGTCTCACACTGATGGGAATAAATGGTCCTCCGGAGTGGGTTGGATGCGAGAGGTCTTGCGGAAGAGGGGAACGGTGCTGCCGCCTGGTGGGAAGGAGCAGGAAGAGTGGGAGAAAAAAAAGGATACCAAAAATGCCTTGCGGCGGGAAATGGAACTGGTGAGACAGAAGGGTCCCCAAACCTCCTCCCTAGGTTTTCCTTCAATCCACCCCCCACCCACCCCCGCCTCGCCACCCTCCAACCTCGCCCACCTCACCGTCTCCATTTCCCTCACCTATGCGGACGGAGATGGAAGGATTCTTTAAGTTCGAGGAATCCTCAAGGAATTCGCAGGGTAATGGGATATATCCTGCTTCCTTCCCCCTTCTTCCCCTAGCCTCGATTGCCCGAAACTTCTCATGCGGTTAGTGCCTTATCGCATAAATTTTGACAACTGCAATTACGATAGAAGTAGGTTTCTAGTAATATATAAATGAGGCAGTAAAATCACAAATAGAATAAATAATTATTTCTACGGATTAAATCATTGAGTGTGAGGTAGTAAATATAGTGATGAAGGAGTTCGATTCCAAAATGATCTCAGTTTAAGTAAAAGAATTAGCATATTTTTTAAGATATAGTGAAAAATTACACTTCTCTATAGAGGTATTTAGTAGTGGTTTTAATTTCCTATCATGACACTCAGCATGAGGGAATGCGGTACCTTGAAACTGATGAATTAGATCGAATTGTATCTGGTTAATGTTGAACGAGAAGGGTAGTGGTTTTAATTTCCTTTCATGACTAACAGCGTGAGGAAATGCTTTACCTTGAAACCGATTAATTTGTTTGGATTGTATCGGGTTAGAGTCGAATGAGAAGAGAGATAGTTGGTCCTTTCAGGCTGGAGCTTCAAATCGTAAATTTTGATTTTAAGTGTATTTTACTATCAATGTTAGACGTGGTCTAACGGTTACGACCTTTGGTGGAAATGGGATGTCTTAATCTTCTACCAGAGATTGTCTCCAGTGGCGCAGCGAGGGGGGGGTTTTGGGGGATAAACCCCCCCCCCCAGAGCTTGAAGAAATTTTTATGTTAAATCCATTTTACTTATTTGGATCAGTATTACTTATGAAATAGTATTAGGTTTATCAAATATCCCTCAGAAAGCCGTAAAACTCACCATTTTGAACAATTATTCTTAAAATTATTCTGGAAGCGGGCCCCCGCAACTCCTGCTTACCCTGATGGGTATGCAACACTCCCACACCCGTAAGTATTAGTTGCGCCTAAAACCCCCCCAGCCTTAATCCCTACCGGCGCCTCTGATTGTCTCGATTCACAACCAGATTCACCATCATAGGATTCACTTTAATTCTATCTCATTGCTACATCATCAGCTAGGATGCCACAATAGATTGAGATACCTAGCTATATGACGGTAAAACAGAGGGATGAAATATAATATGTTATAAAAAAATTATGTGAATATATATATCAAGTGTTTCGTTGCCGTTTAATTTCCTAACATTACTACAAGTATAACTGTATACTGTACATTGAGTACATTGAAATTGATGAATTGGAGTGATGTATGTCGGGTTAAAGGTGAATAAGAAGTGATATGACAGCCACACATCATTAATTCAGTTAATCTAACGTCTATTACTTAGAACCCTAGAGTTCCGTTTATTATTTAGAGATAAAAACCGAATCAGGTTTTATGCCACTATTTCTATACTCCCTAACATACTCCGTTAAGACCCACCTCGTCTAGGGACGAAAATAATATCAGAAATGTAATCTCTTATGAAAAATCTAAGTAAATAAGACGCTATTACTAATTAATGTGTGCATTAAATGTGTCAATATTCAATCCAGGAATCAAAAGAGATGGGGTCCGACTTCAACTGTCATAATGAAAGCATTTTCCCTATCGATATTGCATGTGAATATACACGCGTCTCTGCAATTTTCTCTTTAGCATAATTTGCTACATATATATTCGCTCATCTTTTATTAATAACTTAGAATCAAATTACTGAAAAATAACACACTAAATTTCATTGGGTCGGATGTGACCTATGCTATTATTTTCGTGGATTCCTGTCACACCAAACAGTTACATAATACCAACGGCGTCAAGGATATGTTTTAAGGGGAAAATCTTTGGATAAAAATGGTGTTCGTTTTCCCGGCAAACGAAGTCCCATCACTCTTTTTGGGTAACCACCGTGTCATGTAAAGCATTCTACCAGTGTTATGACCCAGACGGGAATCCGAAAAATATTCATCAGATTTTTCTGTATCGCAGTAAAAGTAGTCAGCAGAAAAGTTCTAATTACTAACTCATTGATTTTGTGTTGCCAGATGAAGTTTTTAGGGGTGAAAGAAATGAAATTGCTCATAGGTTCTTATCCGATCCGTATTGTGTTATTTAGTTTGCAAATTTTATGTTGTGATATCGGGGTCAAAAACAGTGTTTGAAGTATAAATCTAAAATAGCTGAGGCAGTACAACGGCGTAAGAAAATATGACAAGGATTTCAGATGGTTTAATGGTAATTGAAAGAGTACTTACTGGTCACTACAATTATCGAATGCATTTATATTAACTTAAATTTGAACATGTAAAATAGGAGGGAAGCAATTAACACTAATAAAAATGCGTGAAACTAACGGGATAAAGACGTTAGCTTCCTCTAAGATGCGAGAATAGACTTCATTAGCAGGAATGTCCTTAGAAATGACAAAGATCAGTAGCCTCTTGGTTTCCAATCCATGGAAGTGGAATGCGGACCTTGCTTCACACACATTTTGGACTTGCAGTCCTTCACATGTGATTCATAGTTCTTCATGTGATACTTGATTTCTTTTCCGTTGCCTTGCGCGGGTGCCCATTAACTTTTTCTCTAAAACGAAACAGAGAGCTAGTATCTTTTGGGTGACAATATGGCGCCGGAACGGTGAGTTTAATTAGCTTAGAGCAAACGGTATGGAGGAGCCAGTTAGTATATACGCCGCTTCACTCGCTGCTACCTACAACGCTTCGGAATTCCAGGACAGCATACCTAAGGCTCTTCAAAGACTGCTGTAAATTTCCTGCAACACGTGAGGGCGCTCGGCTCCACTGATGTGAAAACAAGCGAGAAATCGGACGAATTCCCTGCGCTCGGAAAAATAATCCCGACGGGAAGAGAAAGAAAAAGGGAAGGGTAGGAATTATTGTTTGCTTTCCGGTCTGCTCGAGTGACGTTCCGTGGGAATATTCCAGTCTCACGGCTACCGGCTCCAGATAGTTCTCCTTCTTTCTCTCCCTCCGTCTCCATCTAAGAATCCATTCCTCTTGGCTCGAACACACACTCGTGCCTTGCCTCGTTCGAGCGGAAGAGAGCTCTTCTCACGCCAGTATCATTCGCTCCGCCGACACCGCCGTATAAAGCCGCAAACGTGAACTTATTTCCTTTTCCTCGGCCCGTCTTCCTTCCCGCCCCCCTATCTGCCCTTTCCTCCAACCTATTTACTCCTCCCTAATTGGTTCGTTGGTACCGCAAAGGTTTTACGGGAGCGAATACACGGAGGGAAGGGGTTCCAGGCGGGAAGGGCTACACCAACTAGTGTCTCACTCTGACCGAAGGAGAACGCCAACTGACGAGCACGATATGTGATCGGTTGATTCTTAATCAATACATTTCCCCTTCTCCTAAGTTCTAGAGCTCGATAAAAAAATTAATATTTTTTTGACATTTTGCTGCCTCAATATTCTATAAAACACCAATAGGATAGTTTCCTTCATCAAAGGAAACGAAAGGCATTGATTGCGATTCGTTACCCACCATTAGTGTATTCATGATATACAAATTATTTGGTTTTATGAATCCCAGTTTAGACGAATGGCAATGGTCAATTTTATCATCATTTGAAAAAGGCCAGATTGGCGCCCATGCGATGCCACTCCACCTGACGTCACAGAGACCTAGTTTCTATACGAGTAGATAGGAGTTTTACATCGTCTGAGATTACCAATGGTCGCGTTTTCTCGCTCTTTAAAATTTTTACTTTTCCATTAATCGCGAAGAATAGATATCGCCATTCAAAAATCTAAAAGCGTGAGATACGTACTCCAGGAGTAATAATCTTTCGATTTAGGCAATAAAAAAATAATAGGAAACCACCCTATTGGTTTGACTGTGCAAAATGCTACAATGTCGTATCGCATCCATATACCTCGCAAGCATTGATTCCATGTCAAACCATGATCAAACTAATTTTAACGCAAGCTTCACCACTATGTGATGGCTGTGATATACATGCTAATGAAAATTCGAAGGCGCGGCATGGTTCATAAGAAATATGGGTTTATGTGAAGAGCTAAAACTCGCACCAATATATTCAAGTGACGAGCAGGAGATATGATCAGATGATTCGTTTTATATATTTCCTCTTCCCTAAGGTCTGGGAGCTCAATGCAAAATAAATCTATTTTGCCTCAATATGCTCTACAAAACTATGATTAAACCAATTTTAACGTATGCTTCACCAGTGCAGCTGATGGCTGCGCAATCACACTAACAGAAAGTACAAACCACTGAAAATTCGATCATTAGAGAGTTGGCAGGAGAGTCATGGCTCATATGAAATAAATATTTACGTAAATTTATCGATATCCCGCCAATGATTATGAAACGAAAGGATATTGTTTAAAAAAAAACTCCCCTGGCCACTAGCAATCCACTAATAGGTACCCATTGGGAGTAAGAACCGTCTGAAAACGCAACCTATCATACCCCAAAATCTACCATTTAACCCAACCATAATCCCTTCCCATTAGTTAGCATATAAGATATACTTACTCAAGGGCGTACCAGGATCAAAACTAGGGGGCGGCAAGCCATGGTTGTTGAAGTTATAGGTAAGATTTAAGCATGGAAAATGTTAATGAAATCAACATTTTAAGGAAATTGTAACAGCTATTAACCAGTTTTTTAATTTATTTGCTTGAAAAAATATCATTTTCCTTGAAATGGCCTTAAATATGAAATATATTCATAAAAAAGATAGCAAGTATGTAATTTAGCTTTAGTGTCTTTATAACAAGAGGAAATATCAGTTGTACCTGATCAGCTAACGCGTTTTCCTCTACCTATGTTTGACCATGCAAGCACCTCCTAACGAGCCAGCAGCTTAGGAGGACTTTAAACAGTAATTAAATTACTATGCAATCGACTTACACTATTTAATTAATTATATTTTAAAATTTTAAATATATTTTTATTTGGTTAATGAATACCTACCCAGTGAAAAAAATTCTAATTTGTATGCATTTTTATGTGCATCGACGGATATTACCTCCGAAAAAAATATTTAAAGGGTCGCATAGATACTTAGTGGGTAGTGTCATGAGCTGCTAACCAAGGGTTACAGGGTTCAAATCGCGAGTGAAGTCTGCAGATACCCCGAAATAAAAATCTTCGAAATGCGAGGTGACAATAATGATGTCACTGCCCTCAATGAGTTTATTCAAATACATACGATTTTATGTGGACTGAACTCTTTCCTCACTTATCCAATCCAAACTCTACGTTGAAGTACTGACTTAGCCAATGAGCACAACTGATGCCACGCCACGCTGGAATATCATTTTTGTTTTTCATTACCACCAGTCCCATCCAAAGGATGTCTACGGTATATTTCAATAAAGGTCATTTCATTTTAAATTTTCTTAATTTATTCACAGCAAGTACATGGGCGTACCCAGCGAGGGGAAGAAGGGGGCAGCTGCCCCTCTCTAGAAGCAAAATTCGCGAATGTCTTCAAGGAAAATAATATTTTTTCAAGCAAATAAATTTAAAAATTGATAAAGAGCTGTTACAGTTTCCTTAAAATGTTGATTTCATTCACATTTTCTATACTTAATCTTACCTACCTTGGATCGGCTTCTGTTCAACTTATATATTTTGGTTTCAATTAAATAAATGAATCTACTGCTTATTGATCAAATGGTAGCAAAGTGATATGGTGACGTATTACTTTTCATTGTGACCTATTATTTGAGCCACCTCGTTTAATTCGTAGTCTACCATAAACCTGCTCTCTGATCGTTGATGCTCAATTCCTTAAATTTATGATTTATTGGTAAATATGTAATTAAAAAGACGGATTAACATACTATCGTTTTCTATTAAATGGAGTGGGGTTATAAAATTCGTTAAAAATAACAATTTTCCCGCTTAACTGAAGGCATCGCCTTGTTGCAGCTATCATATTTTCCACCGCTTTTTCTCCAAATCTCTCGTATTAACAATATTTAAAGTCCCAATAAGTTCTCGTGTTTAAAGATACAGAATGACTTTTTTAAAGGATGATACGGGATACATTTTAGACTGACTGCATCCTCGGTATTATATGCTATTATTCTAAAACACTTTCCCCTATAGCACATTGACAGAAAACCTAATTTGTGTGAGGATATGTCGTAAAAATTTTACAATCCTGTTTCCAATGGTGATCTGTAAGGTTCTCTTTTAATTTTTTTCTTGTGCATAATATTTTTCCTCTGTAACTAAAGATATCTCCTTATTTCTGCAAAAATATCGTCATGCTTTCTCCAAATCTCTTGTTTACCAATCATTTAAATCTTTTCGTTACGTTATCTCGCTGTCCGACTTATTTTAAGCGTAATTTTCCAAAGCCACATCTCCCTCTTTTTCCGTTTGTGAATGATTTATTGCTCACTTCCGTGTAACTTTGTGCGCAATATGAATGTTACTGCAAACCATTCCCGAGTTTCTGCATTAGTATATGTTTACCTGTGAGAAGGTTCCTCTTATTATTAAAGGCCTGCGCTAGAGTGCGAACAAAATGAGATCGGGCATGAGGTGAGCCGTGAGAAAGATCTCGGTTAAAGTGCACGAGCCAGAAACCCTGCAGCTATCGAGGTCTAAAACTTTTGAGATAGCGTAGCCGTGGAATCATGAGGTCGGCCGGAGGAAAAAGGGAGTAGCGAAAACCCATTCCTTGGGGCTGATAACTTTACGATGAAGGGATGTGAGGGGGGGAAAGGGGGGAAGGGAATGGGTTGAAGGACTGGAGATGGGTGAAAGGCCGTGAAGGGTAGTGAGTAGCCTGGAATTGGAAGCGAGGGATCGGAGGGAAGGGGGATGTCCTTTGGCAGAATAGGATAGGAAAGTGGTAGGGTGTGCGAGGGGTCATCTATATAGGGTTTTGGTGGTGCTGTTTCCTCCTTAATTCTCACACGAATGGACCCAATCTTCAGACGAGTAATTAAACTCTTCGTTCTCCTCCACGAGCCCCAATTATCCTCCTTTTGCGAAGGCTATTCTTGCACCTCCAGTCCCTTACAACCCCGCCCAAGCGATCCTTCCATTGCCATCCCCATCCAACCCTCCTGAAATCCTTCCGAAACACGTAACTGCCTTTCTTTCTATCTCACTTCCCATCCCTGACTCGCACTCGTTTTGCTCCGTGCAAATCTTTCCTGCGGTCATTCTTGGCTCAAAACTTTATGCATCAGGAATCCCTGGCAACCTCACATTTGCGTCTGCCCTTACTTTCCCATGCCCTTGTCCATTTTTTCCTTAATTGCCCAAAGCATTTGCTGTGGAAGTATTTATATGTGATCGTTCAATGTTTTTCAAACGCTCCCTACATGAATAATGTGGAAAGCGACGAACATTTTTAAGGTATTCTGGTAATATTAGCCTAAAATTCGCTGTTTCAATTGATTTTTGAAAAAGACAGTTGATAGTTTAACTCTGCCGAAGTCCAAAATGGAATCTGAGAAGCTTTTAGTACTTACGTCAAACTTTAATTCAGAATTGCTACCGGCCATGGCACTATAGTAATTTCCGCTTCACCAAACGTCTCTGGGACTACCGTCGTGGCTAATTAGTTAAGAGTCGATAGCACTAATTACTTTCACAAATCAATTGATCTCTTCTGGTTTAAGTTTAAAAACAGCCGAAAATGTATTATATAATTGGGGATAAAAATGTAATAAAAATTGTGAAAAATGTTTCAGTTTCTTCCATTGATTCTCGCGTCCAATAACATTAGCACCATCAGTATTCAATCCAGTCCCGACTCACATTAATTTTGCTTCCTGCAAATCTTTCCTGAGGTTATCCTTGGCTCAAACTTTATCGCATTTAATTTGTCCTTACTTAGACTGTTGTATTGATTTTTGAAAAGGACAATTTTCAGTTTCACTCCCCTTTTATTCCAAATGGAATCAGAGAAAGTTTAGGGATTTCAAACTTTAATTCAGAGTTGTTATCGGCCATGGCACTATAATTACCTATTTCAGGTATCGCTGCTTCGCCAAACATCTATAGGAATATCGTCGTTGGCTAATTAGTTAGGAGTTGAAAACGGTTATGACTTTCACAAATCAGTTGACCTCTGGTGATTTAAGAGTTGAAACTCTCAAAAACTTTTTATATAATTAAATAAAAATATTTTATATATGGAGATAAAAATATGAACCATTTATGAAATATTGTTCACAGTTAGGTAAATCCGATAAATTAATTAGCTATCTCTGAGCAGCACGCTACCCCTCTGTATTGTTTAACATGCACCGATTGATAAATTTAGCATCAGAGAAAGCTTATTGTTGGCATCAACAATGATGAAGTGACATCGCTTTGTCGAAAACTTTTCCCCGAATATTCTTTCTTATCCTTGCAGCAAATGAGGAATTGGCTCAAACACTGGCGATAGCCTCATACTTAAAGAGTCAGCAGATATGAAAAAAATAATTTTAGGCTAATGTCATATTTCCTAAAGCCTGAAGAAATCAATAGTATGGTTATAAAAATTAATTACGATTATTCTTAGTGTGATAGGCATTGTTTTTGTTAATATTTATTCTCAATCATTAATATTAAAAACTGATCAATGATCATTGCTATCAACAATCAAATCAAATGTCCTCTTGGTATATTTAGGTGAAAATAAAGAAGTAATTCATGTTTTTGACCGTATCCCACCATTTTTTAAAACCTGAAGAAAATAGGATTATAATTGTATTTAGGGGTAACCACATTATTTTTTGCTGTGTGTCTAATGTTCCTAAAAATTTTAATTTAATTTTGAAAATTTCAAACTTAAATGAAATGTTAATTCCTAGACGAAACATTTTGAAAAAAATCAGGATGGTGAAATGTAATAGCATATACATTTAAAAATCAAGAAAACATTCTTACCAAAATAAAAAACTCGAGACATAGTTAAAAAACAAAATATCTTGTTTCAATTTTTTTAGGGTTAATTTTAATATTTTAGGCCTGAAGATTTGGGGAGACATAGTATTTGATGCACTTTGAGTGTATATATTTTTTTATTTTCAAAACATCTGGGTGCACTTTTCACCATCTAAACCTGCTGGACCCTTTGAAATAATATTAAAAGAAACACAAGTAATTTTACTCGGTTTTAACTTTTATTGCCATGAATTACACACGAAACGATTATAAACTTTAATCGTGGAAAATTGCTTGTGTTACTTTCAATATGGAAAAATTCCACTCCATCGCACTTAGTTTTAAGTATAACGGGACTAGCCACGGAAATAACTTTTACGGGAGCCACCCGCAATGCACAAATGTGCACTTAATTAATTCTTCTGATTTTATTCCTTTGAAAAAATACTTATTATTATTCTCTCCATTCTCCAAGGGTCCCATTTCGAGGATGTAAGGCGATTAAGTCATGAAATAAAGCTGAGTAAAGCTCATTATGAAAGGATAACCATCTCGATGCATCAGTTGTTCGCATCAAGAAAGTTTCCGTTGAATACACCCGATCTGATATTACGTGCATCTCATTCATTTGTTTCTTTTCTCTCATATTTATTTTCCTCCTCTGCGTTTCGTGTGCTTCCAAGAGTGTTCCGGAATGATTTTCTTCGAGGTTTCCGCCGAGCAGAAGCGAAGTGGAATGGTAACTTGCGAAACGGAGAGTTCGGTTGAGTGGAGACGGGTGGGTCGCGGGGGTTCGGGGCAGAAGTAGGTGGGACCCCGAGACATCCAAGAAACGTCTCCCGCATTCGGAAAATCTTAAAAATAAAAGCATTCCGAATTCCGGGTTTAGGTTGAAGGAACGAAAAATAAAAAAATAAAAAACCCTTTACCTCGCCGCTTCCCGCTCCTCCCTCTGCACCCGGCCATAACTCCCCGCATCCCATACTCCCGCACCACGGCATCCCACCCTGAAATATGCATCCACGGAGCCCAGAAAACCCAACATAAAATTATTTCCCCCCACGGTGCAGGGTCGGGAGTTTCCGCTTCGCTTGCAACGCACGTCGAGCCCAAAGGCGTGCGGAGGAAGGGAACTGTGGGAAGGAAAGAGTCCCTACTCTCTCCCCAGGGACAGGGAAAGGGCGGGAAGAAAGCTAAGGCGAAAGGGGGAGGGAGGGGCATCCAAGCGACCGCAGCGCTCGCGGTGGTCGTAATGGGAACCAAAGCTTGCGAGGTATGTAGAAGGGCTGCGACACTGTTGCATTTTGCACAATCAATCTCACACGGTACGGGTAACGAACATGTATCCAGCGGGCCTTTTGGACGTGGGGTGAATTTTTCATAACGTTAGAGGCGGCCTGGGTTGCTAGAGATGTGAGTGGGAGGAGGGGGATATATATATTGTAGATGGTTTTCTTTGAAAAAGTGTAAGGGAAGGAAAAAGAGGGTGTAAGGTAAGAGAGTGAGGTGGTTGCGGAATCGAGAATTACTTGGGAAGGAGACATCGAACCTTACCCTCCCAACCTTGCCGGTCCCATTTTACCCACCTTTCGGTAAATAAGGAGTTCGATGCCGCAATAAAATGGGGCACGGTGGCACTGGAGACTTCGAAATTCGTCCGCATCGAAGAGAATTCCGAAGCGGTCGCGGTGGTGTTTATATTTTTTTCATTTGGTCCCCTCCTTGCCTTTCCCCTGTGGACCCTGACCCCTACTTTCAAACCCCCCCCCCCCTGGCGTGTCCCCATAACCTTCCTGTTTCTATACTCCGCCGGCCCTCATTCACTCCTTAAAACTCGTATCTTATCCCGCGCACACCCCTGGACCCTTAGCACGATCCCCTTCTACACCCCCCAAATTTCTCTCACATCCCGTTACAAATTCCTGTTTACTTCCCGATGCCTCCCCATCCGCACCTCCTTCCGCTGGTCTCCCTTGGTTATTCTCTTAGTACCTAGGTCGTCCCTCTTTGCTCTGCCTTGGACCCAGGGAGAGGAGGACTTTTCAATGCCTCCGTAAACTGATCAGGGATGGGTAGAGGCGTGTGGGGAAGGCTTGAGCTTGTATTTTTCATGTGCCCCCTCCCAAATTGTGTTTATTGTTTCATCTGCCCTGTTGTGTGGTCCGAAATCCCACTGCATGTCTCAAAAAACAGTATTTTTCCCCCGGAATTTTCCCTTGCTGTTTGATCCTGTTAAATATTTCTGGGCTTTAAAGTGAAACATTTCTGAGCCTTTTACTTTCTTCGAAAAGGCAACTCAACAAGTTGATTTGACAGATGAGCAGTTTGAGGGGTGGACCCCTCATTGGTTTATGAAAGGGATGGCAAGTGAGACTGGACGAAAGTGAAAACTAGTAAAATTTCAATAGTTTCGTTCCCGGGAGCGAAATTTAAAACAAAACGAAAAGGAATAAAACGCTGGGAGCTTAACTCAGGGTCGAAACGAAATCGGAGTCAAAACTAATTCGGGTTGAAACTAAACTAAACCTCCGGGACGAGACGAAACTCAGATTATGTTATGCACCGGAGGGACCATGAGCTTCGCCTTCGAACAGATAAGTTTCGACCCGCAGAGTACAAAGTATGGTTGAAAAAAGCAGATGTTCGGCCTACCGCCATTAGATGCAAGGGGCACTCATATTTTGACCATAAACAGGAGAACGGTGAACTAAAACTAGCCATTCGATTTTTAAGCTCAACGTTTTAACCTCTCTAGATTCAGTCATGAAATGGGTCGAAAATATTCCCTCTTTTCCTCCTGCACTCAACTTCTGGGATCGAAACTTAACTATGAGCAGTGGAGTTTCGTTTACTTTAATTTCGTTCCCGGGAGTAAATATTCGTCCCGGGTCGAAGCTAAACTTGGTGATTTTAATTTCGTGCGGGAACGAAACTAAACCTAGATCTTGTACTTACGTTTCCCTCAGGGTTGAAACGAAACATTTTCGTTTCGTTTCACTTGCCATCATCCCTTCTCGTCACGTCCTTTTCTCAATTACTGAAACCATCGCTGACACCAAGGGGACTGCATAGAGTAGGCCCAATTCCATCCCATAGAAGGCTGACTACTGTTGCCACTTCAGTCGCGGAGTCTCGATTAATTTCGTTTCGTTCACGGGAGTAAAGTTTCTTCCCGAGTCGAAACTAAACTCCTTGGTGATTTCAATTTGGTGCAGGAACGAAACTAAACCTCGCCTCGTATTTTCGTTTCCCTCCGGGTCGAAGCGAAACATTTTCGTTTCGTTTCACTTGCCGTCCCTGGTTTAGGATGAGCCCCTCAAGTTCATTTCTAGTATTTTATAAACATCTTTGACTTAGTGCATAAGTTTAACATTTATTTTTATCCCAGAATTACTGGTTACATCAGATATTGAAGTTAGTTTTGGTTCATAAATGATATTCCTTGTGTCACCTTAATTGGAGATATCTCTCAATTCCTCAAAGAGACTCAATTGCGCAATTTCACTGTTTTGGAATATCTAGCACTGTCTATTCTGTCCCTTCAATGGTTACGCTACAAACTTAGATCGCCAATAACTATCGTTGGTGCTATTAGCGTTTGGAAATTCCTGGCGCTTAACTTAATATCTTAAATCATGCATTAATTATTTATTACCGTAATCCTAAGTCATTTCCTCACGCTGAGGGTGCAACCAAACCAGGGTTTCATGTAGTTTGATAGCATTAATTCGCTCTAAAAATCCATATTTTAGAGGAGCTGCGAAAGCTTTTGTTATTGATCTTTGAACGTACATCTTAATATTCAGGGATTGGCAAAATATGTACACATACGCTAATATAGACGCCGTAACATAGCTCTCATAACCTACATTAAGAAAAACCTACTATGTTAGAACGTAGGTTTCCGCGGCGATGGTTTGATCTCTGCATTTCTTCAGGGTTTTCTTCCGCGTCAGCTTGTTTGTAGACAACAGTTTCGCTGGCTATCTTGTCAGCGTCTTCAGGTCGTAGGTGTCGGCTGTTGGTTTCTGCCTCGCTTATATGCCGTAGGCTGGATGGAAGCTGCACTGTGATTGGCTGTCTGACTGGGCGTTTCTCTCTGATTGGCTCTATCTTTGATGACTCTTTTCCAGGCACTGTGAAGGAAGTATCCATCTTCTCTATTGAAATTCAATGGTGTTTTTTGAATTCCTATTGCTTCCCTAATTCAAAAAACACCATTGAATTTCAATAGAGAAGATGGATACTTCCTTCACAGTGCCTGGAAAAGAGTCATCAAAAAGAGAGCCAATCAGAGAGAAGCACCTAGTCAGACAGCCAATCACAGTGCAGCTCCCTTCCAGCCTACAGTATATAAGCGAGGCAGAAACCAACTGCCGGCATCTTCGACCTGAAGACGCTGACAAGAAAGCCAGCGAAACTGTTGTCCACAAACAAGCTGACGCGGAAGAAAACCCTGAAGGAATGCAGAGAAAAAACCTACTATCTTTAGCATATTATTAGTTATAGCTGCCATTGTCAACTGGTTCGGATCATTTGCCTAAATGAGGTGGAATATTCAAAGTTTGGGCATTAGGCGAAGTGAAGTCTACCAGTTAATTCCACCCTAGGCATATCACTCTGAGAACGTGATAAAAGGCGTGTTAAATATTTTTCCTTTTCAGAAATAATCTTCAATTACTATTTTGATAAAGACCATTTCATGTAAAATTTGATAAATGATTTTTTTTAATTGTGTAGAAAATTACAACGTGAATTATATTCACAGTTCGATTTACACTTATCATAAAGAGTATTCAAATTAAAAAAATTAAATATATAGGTAGTAAATTACGCTATTGTGTGTGCTACTTAAGTATACTATTTGTATTTCTTGTCTGTCAACAAAACATTTCGGATAAAAAAACCCATATCAATCGGTCATGATATCGCATGAGAACTGAAGACAAAAATGTCCACTGAGGCTCACCTATTATTTTATGAAGGATTAACGTTACAGATAGTATTACAATTAAAATACGTTTGCATCGTTAAATATCTCCATTTTGCTCGTTACACTCGCCAACTAACCACATTTCCACATTGTGAATCTTTTTATTCTTCACAGCGTGGTATAGCCCTGTTCCATATGTCGACTTTGCACCCTCACCCTCAATTTGAGAATTATTTGTCATTTTCCTCCCTTGTCTGCTTGCCCATTGTTATTTCTCTATCGCCTACCTTGGTATCCTCTCTTTTACTTGGCATGTAGAATCAGATTTATCCAAACCCTCTGTGTCCTCCGTTGTTCCCCAATAAGTTTCTTCTCATCTCCTACCATGTGTTGCACATCCTTTTTCAATTTTTCTCGCTGGCCAGCACATCTTTGCCAATTTCATCGATGCGCACATTTCAAAGGAATCCAATCTATCCGTGTAGGCGTTTTTAAATCTCCCATGCAGCGAAGGAGATGATGAGGTAAATAAGCGGAAGCTGGGGCCTTTTATACCTTTATATTGCATCACATATGGCCGCAATAGTAATAGTATCTAATTCATTGAGTTTATCATGACTTTGTTTGAGTGAAATTGCTGCAAAGCAATAATTATATGGGACGCAAATTGTTCTTTAGGAAAAGCTGATCCAATGCCTGAATTAATTCCAGTACACATAAATCTTCTTCTTCTTCTTCCTTCCAGGATTAGGCTACTAAGCCTGTTCCGGCTCCACATCACCATCTTTTCCTTGGTCTTCCTATACTTCTCTTGCCAAATGGTTGATATTCCATTGCTTGCTTTGGAATTCTTTCATTTGGCATTCAAAGTAAATGTTCTTTCCATCTACATAAATAAATAAATACATTAAATATTTATGTGTAATTATTTATTATTTGTTATTTCTCTATCGCCTACCTTGGTATCCTCTCTTTTACTTGGCATGTAGAATCAGATTTATCCAAACCCTCTGTGCCCTCCGTTATTCCCCAATAAGTTTCTTCTCATCTCCTACCATGTGTTGCACATCCTTTTTTTTTAAATAATAAATAATTACACATAAATATACAGTAAAAATATATGCCTATGTATTACAATTGCATTACAATGGATAAAGCAGGCACGAATTTCCGTTTGGTTAATCTCCAAATTTAAGTGCGTCATTATTTCCTATGCTTAATAGGTTGAATTGAACATATGCTGCTGCCAAAAAATAAGTAGGCTTACAAAAAAACATTTGTTTTGAGAACTAAGTGGCATAATGTTATTAGCTATCACATAACTAAAGGTAGACTATGGGATCCATTACTACGATGAATATTCGTGAATCAGTTGTCATTTATTATAAAGTCCTTTTCATACAAATTTTAATGAATTCTCAAAATGATTAAGGAGCAGACAATCCGTCATACGTTCGTATTAGGGATTATTCTTTTGGAATATAAAATTTACCGAAAAATAAACACGATTGGTAATTCCAATACTTTACCTTTATTACCGGCATTTACAGCGTAAGAGTTTCGAATACGAAACGTTCAAGAATGGTCTCTCCGTATGAGGTGGCAAGGGTTACGATGAAGCAAAATTTGACATTCCCTGGCCGAGCGCGGCTCGGAATTCCGTGGTAGAACCGTGTGTGAAGTTGGAAGGGTGGGGGAAGAGTGGGAGGGAGGGAGGATCTGTCGGAGTAAAAAAGAAGGAAAGATTTGAGAGGTAAGCGGTTGAGATGGGAGCACACCTCCAGGGTATATGCATGTTCCATAAGGGCAGGGGACCTTTCCCTCCCCAATAGCACTTCCTTCCCTCTCCATCGTCATACGTGAAGCAAGCAGAGAGAGAGGTCTTTCTGAGAGGGTTTCTGGAGGGATACGTGTCCTTTTGAAAGATTGATACGGACCAAAGTGCGAGACTCCGGGTTTCTTGCTCGGCGCCCACGGCTTCCTTCACGTCTTCGCAAAAATAGGTATCGCCTCACAACGCCCGTGGACGGAAGAGAGTGCTGCTGTAAAAGTGTAGGCTATGGGAATGTAGGCGTGTTGGTAAAAGACAGGGGTGGGATGGAAACAGTTCCTGGACTACGTGCGATGCCTCCCTTCGAAAATGCTTTTAAAAAATAGTTTTCCTCAGACTACAGACTTTTTTTTTATATAGAGAATATTCTTATAAATTTGCCAAAATTATCGAAGGTTTGTTTCAGAAAAATTCTTGGAGCGTAAAGGGTTTTCTCCGAGGTAACAACACTCATGAAGAATATCTATTCTAACTTCTTCTACATGCTGTTTAAAAACTCAACTTTTATCTTTAGCTTTCGATATAAAATGGAACAATTAGTGCAATTTTTTACTCGTAAAATTCAATGACTGTATATATTCACATTGTAAATTTTTATAGATGTATATTAAGCCTCTAGCACTACCTTAATACTCTGAAGTTAATCCATGGAAGAAATATCAAGTTAATAACTAAGTGCTACTATAAAGGTATTTTTTTTAGTCTGGCAGGCTAATGACCTCAACACCAGTTTTTCTTAAGTCGGTATTTATTTTGCTTTTATCAAAATAACTAGTAATTTTGGACAAGAATTTTTACATGAGCCTTTTTAAATAGGTACTTCAAAATTTTTATGGAGTTCCTCAAAATTGTTTCAAATTTGTTCAGTCTATTTTTACGACATTCGGGAAGTCGAAAATGAGCATATTTTGACACTTATATATGATATATGACTATAAGTTTCAAGGCAGTTGCAAGTCTTTACTTAAAGCCACCAAAGTAAACACATTTCAACAATCATTCATTACACTTTACAAACCCGATCATGAAAATTCGAATAAACAAACATATTTTAAAAACAAATTTGGGGACATGAATTAAATTTTACCTCTGACTTAGTTTGAAAACCCACTCGTCGAGTTTCCAAAAAAATACATAAAAAACAAATCGATTGAAATTCTACATTCTTGAGTGCGTATTTGCGTATCGAATTTAGAAAGTTGACAATCCTTTGACGCTGCTCTCCACTCAGTTCTCTGTCAGCTTATCTTTTTACATCTACGTATATCTTTTTTTATCACATTCTTCACTAACTATCAACTTCACTTGCATCTCCATATAATAACTGCAATTCTTCCTTTTCAATTCTTACCATTCACTTGTCCCGTAGTGAGGGGGGAGGACCGGTGTTCCGGACACCCCCCTCCCCCGAAATATAAAAACATAATTACTTTCCTTCTTAAAAAAGAACAAAATATTGAAGAATCATTAATTTACAGAAGATTTCTTTGATAAATGAAATTGTTTCGATTATGAAATGTGTTAAAATTTGTTTTAAAACCCCCTGCTTGATACCCTGTTTTTTTATATTTCCGCCTTATTTTTTGACCCCCCGAAACGAAATTCCTGGCCCACTGCCTCGACCAATATCTTCTTCAGGCCACTGTGGTTCAAAGCTGATAAAATGGTATGCTCAATTTAGCGGGAGAAATTAGTTGTTGGCTTACGGGGTAATACACCTATTAACATTGAAAAAACTATATGATCTTGTTTTTTCTCGGCGAATATTTATAAGATTGAAAAAACTGTTTTCAAACTTTTCCTCTTCTGTGTACACTTTGCAGCTTACTTTTTAACATTTCACCTATAAAGGAGAAGAAACTATACTACTGGTATTTACGTTACTTTGTACTACGTGCTAGACGAGTCTATAGATAAAAGGTAGTGGATACATTTACCATTTCCATTATTTTACCTGAATCGCTATGAATTTTTCTTTCTGTGGCTATTGCATCGGACACCTTATTTTCCTCATTTTTTCTGCCTAATTATCGAAGAAGAAACTCTAGAAATGTTGCCATCATGTATAGGCATAACTAATGTGTTCCCTATCGGAGTCATAATTTCCTTAGAGCACTTCCTTATCATGTGTAAACGGCTGGTGTGCTAACATCCCTGCCACACGCCATTTAGGCGGCTTGCGGGGTAAAATATAGATGTAAATGAACACTATTTTTCAATATAATCCCCATTCAATGTTGCGGTTTGTCGCCGCCTTGAAGGGCGGGCCTGCATGCCTCCACTGATCCATTCAACTAGTCAATGTCGGGGCCAACATCGTACTGCATTACTAACTTCTTCATCATCCCCGTATCGGCGATGATGAAACACGCATTGCCCAACGACTCACTATGCTTTTGTCCACCGCCAGATCACTTCAAAATTACTGCAAGTGCGTATGAAAATGTGGCATACCCTGGTTTTCCGCCAAAAGAAACCCAATCACTGCCAGTTGCTAGGAACACACCTAGGTTAAGGCGCGTTTACACTGTGTGACATGTTTTATAAGCAAGTTAAAAGTTACAAATCAGTGTAACAAGTTACATGTAAAATTGTGTTACAAAACAAAATTCGTGTTGTATAACAAGATTTTGGTTTCCCGCACGAAGTGGGAAAATGTGTAACATGTTACGGAAAAGAGGTGAGGTGCATGGCGGGAATACCCAGTTGACAAGGGTGGGCTGCGACTGAATCTGTAACATGTTATTTGTGCATTTTTGGCTCCGCTGGACTCTTGTTATAAAACAAATGTTATATAGAACAAATGACATGACATATATGTGTAATATGTTATATAAACATATGACATGTGTATATAACATGTTACACAGTGTAAACGCACCTTTAGAGATGGCATTTTAACAGCTCCGTATAGCGCCGCTACTTATCGGAAGTTAGTGCAACTATACAAGACAAACTGGGAATGTTTGAAAATGCTTCATAAGAAATTCCAAGTTTTTTCAACCAAAATTGGCAGTGAAAAAAATGACTTGCATTAATAATTAAACTCTCCTCATATAATGTGGAGTGGCAGGGAGTGGTTGCGCGTAAGGCGGAAGGGAAATCAAGAAAAGAAAAGAGTTCAGGACAGTCTGTGATAGTGTTGAGGGTGTTGCGCATTAATTTAAGGTCACTTTTAAGGCGTAGAAAAGGATGATCGTGAATGGAGAGAAAAATGAGAATGTTATTAATGGAAATTTCGAGCATGTGAGGGACACTATTATATTTCACTAAGCTAGTAAAGAAGTTGGTTTATAGATTGAATGGAGAAGAGACATGGAGGACCTGGCTTGGCCCAAATGAGAGAGCATTGCTTTCTGATGGGAAGGAAAATTATTGAAAAATAACGACAATGATCTTTTTCAATTGTGCGAAAACATTTTTCACACAATTTTATGCATTGCGGGACCTCCGTAAAAGTAATCACCGTCGCTAGTCCCGGTATACTTAAATAAATCTTTTTAAACTATATTCACCTATAGGGTATTTTCCTTCACCAAAGAAAACGAAAGGCATTGATTGCGATTCGTTACCCACCATTGGTGTCTTCACAATATACAAATTATTTGGTTTTAGAAATCCCAGTTTAGACGAAAGTTAACGGTCAATTTTAACCTCATTTGAAAAAAGCCGGATAGGCGCCCATGCGATGCCATTCCACGTGACGTCACAGGGACCTAGATGCTATACAAGTAGTCAGGAGTTTTACATCGTCTGAGATTACCAATGCATGCATGTGGCACAGAGCTAAGGGAAACATTTCTTAATAATCACCTATTAAAATTGCCTATGGTCGGAAAGTTTACTTCGTTTGATAGGGTATAAATAATCCTTATTTAAGCCAAGCGCTACCTGATAGTAGGGTACTCTGCTACGTGCTAGCAGCCTGCATCGTATCGGCGCTCATAGCCTCTCACCAAGGTGACCTCACACGCGCCTCACGCGGCAGCTGGAACCAGAATGACGTCACACGGGTTTTTGCCGACATTCCTACTTATCCGTTGCCTTTTCGCGCGCTTGAAAATGTTCACTTTTCATTTAATCGCGAAAAACAGATATCGTCATTTAACAATCGAAATGCGTGAAATACGTACTCCAGGAGTAATAATCTTTCGATTTATGCAATAAAAAATAGTAAACTGCCCTATTATAATAGAAAAAGTCTTATCTGAGGAAAATAATTGTAACTCATGTGATTAAATATAATATCAATCGCAAGAAAGACAACGCTAAGCGGTTTTTGAAATGTATATCGAGCTAGCATTATGAAGCGCAAAATAAAATAATAAGCCACAATTTTGTTAAGGCTGATTCAACAGTTTTTCCTGCTCATAAAACGGATAGAGCGGTGAGGATATTAGGGACAGAATTGCGTCAGCGTAGAAGGCGATCATGAACAGGAAAGAGCTGATGATAGGATAGAGATGTAGGAGTGTAATAATTATACGTACTATTATATTCCCTATAATTATAAATCTTATACAGTAGAACCTCGGATAACGACCACAATCCGTTCCAGAAAGCTGGTCGTTATCCGAAATGTTCGCTATCTGAAACAATTTTCCCCACAAGAAATGAAGGTAATAGGAATAATTGGTTCCAAGCTCCCATTGACTTGCTATTACATGAAAGCTACAGGGTATATAGGTATGCTTTTTTAAATGAGAATAGTTATAATACAGTAAAAATTGAGTTAAATATAAATAAAAACACTAAAGAAAGCATTTAAACATAAGGAGGCATAGGAAAAACTAACCGTTTTTACTGCCATGTGATGGCGTGAGTGGATGGAGGTATTACTTTTGTATCCATTTGGGATCGCACAGCACCGACCACAAACATGGCCGCTACACATCTGTTCGCTAACCGAAATTTTGTTCGCTATCCGAGGCAAATTTTTAGTGAAATTTTCGGTCGTTATCCGAATTGTTCTATATCAGAGGCGTTCGCTAAACGAGGTTTCACTGTAATTCGCAAATAGGGTAAACTACCCAGTTCTTGGCACTTTAAGGACCTTGACGAAGAAAATTAACTCTTGTGACCGTTGTATTACAATTTCAGTTTATTTATAACTTGCCTTAGATCTGAGAGACATGTTGCTTTAGTTTCTCCATGAGAGTGAATTATGTTTTACACACAACTATTCACTAAAAATAATTGTTTAAAAAGTCCCATAATCCCAGTTATTGGCACCCTTTATCCAGTTATTGGCACACTGTTTTCCAGTTATTGGAACACCAAATTTTCATGGACTGCTTAGCACATTTTTTTATTATTTATAATATATTAAATAAATATAGCTACATGCAGTTTAGAAAGCTTCCGACTCTGCGTGTTATTGCGACCGATTGCTCAGCTTAGTGACGGTGATAAAAGGGCAAATTTTCGTAACTATCTCCCCTGCCCCCCTGCTTTCCTTCACCTATCTCCTTCCTTTCCCTTTCAGCTCATCCCATCGAACCTCAAGCGACCCCGAATGGCTGCCCGCCCACCGTCGCATGAATCCTTCATAGCGTGGTTGACGCGCATGGTTTTAAGGGAGCAGGGAGGTTGAAAAATAGAGGAGAGGCCGCAGCTTAGAAGGGCTCTTTTGCGGGAAAAGGAGGAGGAAAGATATGAGCGGCCGAGTCGTATGCATGAGGCGAGGAGGGGTGGGGGAGAGCCACCGCTGGCATGCATAATAGAGGGGGAAGGAGGAAGGAAGACTGGAGGAGGGAAATTGCGGTGAGTGGCAGGGGTTGAGGGAGCATGGCCTAAAAAAAACTTTCATTCCGATCTCAATGTATTGGCATTAAACCGGAAATGAAAAATAAATTGATTGAGATTAAAGAAAGGTGTATAGTTAAAATAGAAGTAAAAGCACTCATTAATTAACATTTTTATTACATATTAAAATGAATTTGGGAAGGATTTTATAGTGCCGGGGGTTGATGGCGTATGGCTTAAAAGCCTTTCATTCCGATATATTGTAATGCGATATATTAATCCGGTGTTGAAGAATAAATAGAGTCATATAAGAGGAAGGGCTACAGTGAAAATTGTGGTAAACGCACTCATTACATGACATTCTTTATTCCAGATTAAAATAAATTTGGGCAGGCCTTTTGACTGGTAGAATAAGAGGGTGTATGGCTTAAAAAAAAATTTCATTCCAATCTATTGCAATGCATTGTAATAACCCGGTATGAAAAATAAATTCATTTAGATAACAGATGGGTATATAGTGAAAATAGTGGTAGGCGCACTTTTTATCTGATATTTTTCATTCAAGATTCTGATGAATCCAGCCTGATGAATGAGAAAGCTTATTTATCCAAAATCCACTATTCGAGTATTGCGTTAAAATTTTACCCGAAAAATCCCGTTGAAGAGATTGGCCGAAGGACATCTGCGGCCAGTTCTGCGCTTTGGTTGTGATAGCTGGTCGCGGTCTTCTCGAAGAAAGTTCTGGCTGCCGTCTCTAGACGACCTTGTAGTGTCGGTTCTCCCTTCATTTCCTGCAGAACGTCGTTTCTTACCCATCTCGATGTCCTGGCGATCATTCTGAGGGTCTTCCAGAGGCGCAGTGGAAGTTTTCAGTTCGGCCCTTGCTGTCTAACTCCCGACCATAACGGAGAAACACGTCATCCGTCCGTCCTCCTCAAAAATGGTTCGGGTTATATACCCGGTAAAAGGCCAGCTGCCGATGTTTATATATCTAGCGATTTGATCGATGGATTATCCTTCCTCGTAGGATAATCCTCTAAAATCGCTGGCACATTAATGGCTGATGCCTGGTATCGCTATTTAGTTGGGCCCTTTTCACTTCCATTGCGCTATGGTGTTTTTCCCCGTCCCATCCCTTCCTTCCCTCTCCTACCCCAGAGGCGTCGTCGGGCTCCTATCGCGGCGGCGCCTCTTTCCTTTTTCCTTCCTCTCCGCCCCCTCCTCGGGTGTTCGGGCGTATAAGTCTCTGACTTGGTTCCCGGCCCCGGTGTGTTGTATCCCTTAAGGGCTCCCCTTGCGCCCTCATTCTCTCGGCTGATGTTTATATATACCACCTCTTCAGCGGCGAGAAATGTGAGCAAAGTGTTCACGGGGAAAAATAAAGACGACCCAAGTGTATAGGGACCAGTGTAACCTTTCCAGTGTTAGTGCACCGGAGAAACACTGTCTAAGGCCTGAATCACACGTTCATTTTATCCGTCATTTCTAGTGATCACTATCGCTTTTTCCGTTGCTAAAACCGAGACTAAAACCGTCACTAAAACCCCATATCAGCCAATCGGACCGAATGCCCGTATGGAGCGATTGCAGCGCAACGTTTGACAATAGTGGAAACGACATTAATAAACAAGCACGCTATATATTTTCGTTACGTGGGTCCTATGACAACGAGCTGTGATATCGAAAGTGATGCGAAAGGCGACGGCGGGAGGGACCGTGTGATTAAGAAAAATGTTCACTTGAGCGATCACTTTTCGCGACGAAAGAAAATGATCGTGTGATTCAGGCTTTAGACTTCGCACGAATCTTAATTATTTCATGCAAGTTAATTGATCATGTGGCCAGATCTTAAAGAAATAAACAGTACAAAAAAACATACAATACAATTCCATACCCTTATGAAAGTGTTATTATTATTAGTGTCGTCTTTCTCCATTAATCGCGTACTTTAAAACGACGGAAGATGTCTGCCCTCTACAAGACCAAAAACGAATGACGACGTTAACTCCGGATGGCCAACGAACCACTTCAACAGTCCAGAACTTTACTTCGGAATAAATCAGTGACAATGGAGCGGAGAAGGATGTGGGTTATACGGGCCTCCGCATCTCGAAGGTGGCGCTCCTAACGTTTCCACTGGACCCCGAAAACAATGCAAGCATGTTAATCAGCGTCTCTAGTGGCGGAGAAAGTTTCTTCCGCAGTTCGCACGTACGCCTAGCCCTCCGCGTGAAGGAGAATCGCAAAGTAAGTTCAACTTGGCGAATCGCAGGGTGGAAGGCATTAAGCGAGGGAGTGGAGTTAGTAAGTGATGCGTGAGGGAAGTCTTGGGCCAAGTTGATGGTGAGAGTCGGTGCAGAGGGTTAAGACGAGAAAGGTTTCGGAGTGGTGCGAAATTTTGGAGTTGAGGGTGTGCCAGAAGCATTTGAATACAGGTATTCGAGCAACCTGATGGGGTATATAGATGTGTCACGACAAGTTTTCACATAATTTGTTTTGTCGGCAGTAAAAATATTTAGCGGTTCTTTGTTTATTAATGTAGAATATCATGTATTTTAAAAATTAAAAAAGTTTGAACAAAATTTATTTCTTTCATAAATGTTTCCCGAACTATAGAGTGAACTAAATTTTAAGTTACTGACGAATATTTCTCGGGTTCTCAGCCAGGTTTTTTAAACACGCCGACGTTTCGGGAGACGACTTGTCTCCCATCCTCAAGACTGTGTTAGTAACACAGTGTGTTACTTTGTGGAAGTCCAATTTGAAAGTCTGCAATTTGGGTGTGATGACTGATCGTGGTCGAGGTCTGAAAACCACTAATTAACGATGTATTAAAAATGAAAAATGGTAATCACTATGAATATTTTAAATGCAGTAAGTTTGAAGATTCACATGAATTGAATATATTTGAACGGATTCGAGATTGAGGTGGATTCGATATACCCTCGGTTCGTTATGAACGATTTAAAGCACTGCAAAGAAATGTGAAATTGGACTTCCATAAGGTAACACAGCCTTGAGGATGGGAGACAAGTTGTCTCCCGAAACGTAGGCGTATATAAAAGCATTAACCTGGCTGAGAACCCATTAAATATTCGTCAGTAGTATTCACCAGGAAAAATTAAAATCGTTAATTTTTAAGTTAAGTTGGAATAAGAAAAATTAGTTGTGCGGGGCATGAAAATCTCTTCCTTATAACTGCTGTAACAAATGATTCTAATCTGTTTATTCTTAAATTTCACATATGTTTTCTAATTGTTGATATACTAGAACGGGAAGACAACTTTTATAATAAAAACCTTAAATTTAAAGTAGAAGCTGAGAGTGCGAATAAGACTTTTTTTCTGTATCGTATCTATCTCTCCGGTGCTGTGAAGATGTTGACTCAACTAAGAAAAGTATTCAGGCCCATTATAACAGGTTAATACTTATTTTAAATATACCTGGACTAGCCACGGTGATAACTTTGCGGAAGTCACCCGCATTGCACAAATTGTGCAAAAAATCCACAGAAAAAAAAATCATTCACCTTGACCGGGATCAAGGCGACTGATTTTTTTTCCTGTGGATTTTTCGCACAGCTTAATACGTTATTATGGGTGAAAACCCTTTATCTCCGGCGTCACCCGTCCTAGGTTTTTCGGAAAAATTTTACTTTCACTCTCATAATGTGTGAACATTGACTATGAATGACCAACTTATGCTCTTTTTAATGTGTTTTAAAGTAGCGTTACGTTCAGTTAAGGGTAGAAAGCACCCTAATTTATCTTCAAGACCTGGGGCTCGTTATCCAACGTGGCACAAAAATTCGCAGCAGAACTGTCCTCTCAAAATTCTCTTGACGTCATCATCTTGACGCCTCAGGCTTTTGAAGGTCTGTGCGATGAGGGATGATGCGATGGAAGCAGTGAATGTCATCACTAACATTACTTATCCCTTTCCTAGAGATGGTTATCAAAATTCATATTTTGATGTCATGAACCAAAAGACGTGAAGATAAGTGCAGTACTCTCGTTTTTAAACTCACTCGGAATTTACCTCTAGGTAGTATATTGCACGTGATCTATATTTTCCATGACACTAGTTTAATTCCTTAGCAACTACATCTCTGAGAATTCATCGTGAAGGAAGCATTTTGTATCTTCTTCCGCGTAAGCTCTGTGCTACTCTCAACACTTCTCAATAAACCTTTTTCCCTTTTGATTTCCCCAGATGAGGTGAACAATATTCCTCGATTAACGTTGGAATCAGCCCTCTTTTCTTACCTTATCTTATCAACACTTTATTTTACGTTATATGATAAAATAAAATAAATTAAATTATAATCACTTTGTACTTTCCACAGAATTTTAATATTTTTTGACCGGTTTCGACGTGTTCTAAGTCATTTTCAAGTTAGACTGCCATCTTAGAGCCTAGCTTGCATCTATACTGCAACCTAGACTGCCCTGCTGCATCTAGACGTCGAAAACGGTCGCAAAATATTAAAATTTTGTGGAAAGTACAAATTGATTTTAATTTAATTTATCATGCATAACTTCCACAAAGTTAATTCAATAACCATCAACTTCATTATCTTACCTAAACTATCAGGCCACTTACACCTCCGAAGGTATGTAGCTTCACCTACAGCACCTCACCAGTGGCGCAGCGAGGGGGGGTTTTGGGGGATAAACCCCCCCCCCAGGGCTCAGAAACGTTTTTAAGTTTAATCCGTTTTACTTAATTGGATTAATATTACTTACAGAATAGTGTAAATATTAATTAAATATCCCTTCGAAAGCCGTAAAACTCACCATTTTGAACTATTTATCGTGAAATGTTTCTGAAGGAGTGCCCCCGCACCTCCCCGCTTCCTCTGGCGGGTATTCCACACCCCCAGACACCCCAGTATTACTTGTGCCTAAAACCCCCCCTAGCCTTA
Source organism: Ischnura elegans (assembly GCF_921293095.1). Classification (NCBI taxonomy): domain Eukaryota; kingdom Metazoa; phylum Arthropoda; class Insecta; order Odonata; family Coenagrionidae; genus Ischnura; species Ischnura elegans. The sequence goes on along the minus strand of NC_060256.1, from coordinate 81,126,938 downwards.
ATTCCTAGCTGCACTCCTGCACCACAACACCTCTCTCGATCCTGTTTCCAGTCGACTTCTGCTCCAGCTCTTCTCACGTCTTCCAATTTTTTTATGATTTGGTCCTTCCAAAGAAGTCGTGGCCGTCCCAAAGGTCGTATTCTCCTTGACAATCCCTGACACAGCTTTTATTAATTGGTATGTTCTCCGGCACTTTACATTTAGTTCCTCCTCTCTTGAGTCACTTTTGATTCGTGCATCCATGTCTGGGTCTTTACGTAGCTCTCGTAGTTCGCTGAGGGTTCGGATCCTCCACGTTCCAGCAGCGTTCACACGACCATAAATGCATCTTAAAATTTTATTGTCAGCTCAAAATATACCCAGCGAAATATCCGAACTGTTTCATGAAGGCACCAGAGTAAGGTATCATTACAAATCACTTTTTTTTGTTTTAGAGTTCTTCAACGGATTCAGGCGTTATATTGTGGAAGTTCGACAAATTTAAATAAAATCTGGTAGCATTTTTCCGCAAATTGTGAAAAATGACCAGTTTTTATTTAAATAGTTCTTCCTAGGCTCACCGTAAACGACGCTCGAGTATTCCCACGCCTACGCAAAATGTTCATTAGTCTCACACCCCATTCCTGCAACCAACCTTGCTTTCCCCCTTCCCTCCATCCCCTCCCAACCATTTCCAAACACCCCAGCCAATCCATTTCCCCCCCATCTCCCCGAAACTCCTCCGCAACTACCTTCCGTGGTCTCCTCCGATGCTTACCTTATTTCCACTTGCACCTAACCAGCTGTCAAGATCCACGCGCTGCCACCGCGTTTGAGAAGATCCCACACCTCTTGTTTCTTCCACCCCACTTTCCCTCAGCCAACACTTCTTCTTTCTCTCCAGTTCGTTCTGCATCCAACTCCCCCACCGACCGCCCAGCCTTCTCTTCCCAAGTCACCTTAATTCAATTATCCGTCGTCTTATTCCCAGACACCCCTAAGAAGGGAGAGAAACTTCTCTCTTGCTCGGATTCTCTGGGAGTCTTCCTCTCCCCACGCCCTCAGAGGAAAGGGAGTACAACGAAGCTCAATCTCTCTTATACCCTCTGTACCAACGGAAGACCCTGAGAAACTCTGAGGAGTTCCATCCACCAGTCCCTCACTCCTCCTTTGTAACCATCCTCCTGTTCGGAAGCGTTCACCTGATAAATTTCGCCCTGACTTCCGACTCCTACCTTTATCCATCCTTAGGGAACAGATATGAGATATTCAGGGTTATAATAAAAGAATATTGCGGTTTCAGTAACTCATAGGAAGATACCAGATATCACACTTTGATATTTCTTTATCGTGGGGTTTATCGAAAGCGTTGTTAATAGACAAATCATTTGCGACCTGAACCACTTTATGAACAGTAGAAATGGATCAATGTTAATAATTAACAAAGTAATGTTAACTAATGCTGTATAACAGAAGTTGAGTATCGCTTGGACATTTTTCGGTATGAATGATAAAATTTATTAGTTACAAGAAGGCCACCCGGCGTGGCTCGGGAAGGATAAAAGGCCCAGAGAAGTGGGAAAGTTAGAACCTGGATTTCATGATCATATAGTATTTTTGTCTCCTCTTTGAACGAGGGTATAAATAAGTGTGCCCAGCTGGCAGGATATCAAACCGCAGTTGTATGGCGTGACGCAATAAACGGTAACGAGAAAACGACGCAAAGAACGCGTTGGACGTAACCGAAAGTAACTCTGTGGAGTTTGAGAGCATCCACCTATGCACTAACTTTGGTTGCAATCCTCAGCCCTATAGAAACGGATAGCAAAAAGACAAACAATAGACAGATGTTAAAACACTGTTTCAGACGATAAACTCGCAAATTGAAAAAAACATTTAACTGATATAACAAACTGTTTTAATTTAAAACATATTCAAATCTTTACCATCCTTGTATGACAACCCTGTATTTGTGGTAGAGTCCTGAATAAGCTAGGATTCGTTGAGCGTGTTGTGGGAAGATTAGAAAAGTGAAAGAGAGGACAAGAAGAACATCATATTAAAACCGCTCTTTATTTTCAGATTTGACAGAAAAGATGAATTTAGATAGATGTTTAGCTGAACGGACTGATAGTGATAGAAACTTTTTTTTTACTTTTTTGAGTATTACAAACTGTTTTTGGAAAAAGATTCTTCTTTAATATTATTTCTTATTTTGTCCATCTTCATTTTTCTCTGCTATCCTACTAGTTCCTCAGTATATCTAGCTATCTCTTTTCTCTTAAATACTTTTTCACTCTTCTTTTCTTCACCTCGAGCTCCTTCTTGTTCTCTCCTCCGTCTTTATCTCAGTCCTCCTTAATTTATCGCCCCTTCCCTTCCACCTGTTCCTCCCTCTACCTCTCCCCCGCTATCTTTTCTCCTGTCTCATTTCCTCTCCTTTAAACTCATTGGTTTCCTCTCTCAACTTGTTTCCTCGTTAAAATCCTTTCCCGTGAATCGCGTTCGTTTCATATCCCCGCTCTATTCTTCAGAAAAACACATAATGCGAATGATGTCAACTTGTGATAATTATATGGTTATGTGATCAAAAACACTGTATAGTACCTTTTTTGCCCTCTTTTTTTAATAAATTCATACAAATGAGGATTAAATTATAGATATCGTTGTCGTGGAATTAATAATCTGTTTAATAACCAACTCTATAGATAAAAGTTTTGTGTACAAGTTAACCCTTTTAGTGCCAGGGGATCGATCCATCGGCCCGGGTAGTATATATGCGAAGAGTGCCAAGGGCCGATCCATCGGCCGGGCTTATTTCGCACTGATGCCTTTTATTTTTCGAGCTTCGTGTTTTTTTTTTGTCTCTATTTTGTAGTATTTGTCATGCTTTTACATACCCGTAAGTATTGAGAGTCAATGAAAGAAAAAATTAGTTTCAGAAAATGCATATTAGGCTTTATATAATTTTTTTAGTGCAAACCTACAAATTCAGCAACAAAAGGCCTGGCATTCTTCAGCAAACCAGGAAAAATGGGCTGCCACTAAAAGGGTTAAACAAATAGTCAAGAGTTCAGTTCAGTTCAAAAAGGTTTATTTTGCATACTGCAGTCTACATGAGCATATTTGCTTTATAAGGTACAGTTGAGGCTATTTACAAGAAGGTCCCCGTTGTAGGAAAACACTTCAGGTAATGTCACAATTTTTTATTATTTACACATTGTAGTAGTAGTGTTTGGATTTAGGGTGCGTCGACGGCAAGGTCATTCTGCACCACTACCGTGTGATTTAATTACAAAACTTATGTAGAAAGTGATCCACTGCATATGTCTTCGTACAAAAAGTGTGCATTATTAGACTTTATTAAAAATATGTATTTCTCTGAGGAACGAAAATGTACTATTTAAGTTGGTAGGGTGGTCTCCTAAAAGGGCTTCTAGGTCTCCCCCTAGATTATTCCGTCTTCGCGCTTCGCGGTACTTAACACAATCTAACATGATGTGTCTAATACTTAACGGGCACCTACAATCATCACATTGGGGAGGTTCCTTCTCTTCAGTAAAGAGATACGCATGGGTCAGAGGGCTGTGCCCTATCCTTAATCGTGTGAGTACTACCTCCTCTCTCCGATTACTACGAGCTGAGGAGGGCCACGCTGCTACTATGTTCTTGTTGCCACGGATTTACCCATTGTTTGTGAGCTTGTAGCAGATAAGGTAAAAGTAATAAATGCTGGAACTCTTTTCTTCCGGGATGGCTATTGGTCCAACATTGGTCCAAGACGTGAGGGAAACCGGCAAAACACAACGTAGACCGCCGCGTAAAATGATGTTGTTGTTGTTGTTGGTTTGATGAAATGCTCGCGGTGATGTCAGTCGCTGTTATCTCGGTGTCCTTGCACTGCTGGAGTATCCGGTCATGCGGTGAAGCTTTTTTTACAGTTCTGCAATGTCAGAAATAGGAATTATTATACACTATGTTACAAAAGACATTTATCTAAAAAATAAATCTCCTCCGTGAATTTTAGGATGAGCCGTAAAATTCTTAGTGGTGAAGTTGGTTTCCAACCAAGATAGAGAGACGTCAGTGGAGAACTCTACCTCATTTTAAACTGCATTAAAGTACCGTCCTTCATCTCCATAGTTTGACTCGGATTTCATTTGAGGACATGTAAATCTCGATCCGCACTTTTTGGGGAGAGAAAGTGTTCACTTTCCGTGGGAAGCACAGTGCACTGTTTGCGGTTTTGGGACTCCTCCTGTTACTGGAGGAAGAATTGTTTTGATCATTGAGGAAAAGAATCATAACTTACAAGTTTCTATTCAGTTTTTTCAAATTACATTATTTTCCTCAGCTAAGGTTAGTGAGAAATTAAAACTAGTATTGAGGAAAACTTATTTTACCTAGCTTTTATAACGACAAATTCGTTATAATTACGGATATTGTTCTAGCACTAACGTAGGTCAAGTCGTCTGTGAGTAAGCTGAGAGGAGGAAAGAAAACTAAAAAACTGACCAATCACAGACGACTTGACCTCCCCAACGGTGTATATAAGCCCGGCAATAACCAGGTCCATTACTCGCCATGAATACGATGGCAGAGAAGGCCATTGAAACGTTGGCCGCAATGTCCATCCTTACCCGGCTGATTTCCCGTGAAGATTTTATCAACAGCATTCGCCGGGAAAGCACCAAATCCTTCTTAATAACATAGTGTGTTAGAATGAAATTGAAAGTGTGAGGCGAGGTGTTGTGGAACCTAATTGGAGAGTATCCGAGAATAAAACATCAATGCGTCGAATCTAGTTGTTCTAGAAAACTTCAAAGTTGACATATACCACATCTTTTACGTATTACATTTTACGTAGTGTGTCCGTTAACCCTGAGGATTATTTCGTCAAAAATTATGTATATTCGAAATATAGAAAAAATATATATTGTACATACTTTATTATTTGCTGAAAAACGGAAATCAGCGCAAGGAAAACCTATCATAACAATAAGGGTAACCAAGGATATGAACAAATAAATACTTATCGTAAAAAGTACCATAAAGAGTAGACCCCACACCCTTATTCCAGAACTCGGGTGGACGCGAGCTACTTAAAGCGCGAAGGGTTTGCAGCTAACGGCAGTCACTTTGCCATCGTATTCTGGTGACCGGGCGGTTAAGTGAAAGTCCGTGAATCCGTCTCTCTAATGGACTAGCCATAGACGTCACTGATGCTGGTGGCGTAGATCGTTGCAACCAATAGGAATCTAAGAAGAAAACAAGTGAAGAGTAAAATACGCAAGATCCAGAAAAAATAAGCGCTAAAAAGGCGCTAATGTAACTGTTGTTATAGTTATCATACTTTTATTTTGAAAACTATTATTTGTGCGTACTAACTTTATCTTAAATTAAATTATCGATTTAAATATTCTGAAATGTGAGACGTGCATGTGTCCATCTTTAATATATGTTATTATTATGACTAATGATAACTAGACCATGAAATATATTTACCTTAGAAGAAATAACTCATATTATGTGATGGAAGGTAAAATTTTCAATTACTTTTACAGATACCTACGGAAGAAATAGGTGACAAATTATTTAGTTTATCTGGCATGTATTGGCGACTTCTTTGTTTACGTATGGCTCCGATAGTTATTTTGATTTTGACGTCTTGCTTGTCTTGGATTTTTCACTGGATATGGGTAGCGAAAGGATGAAACAGAAGAAAAGGGGATGGGTAAATGGAAGGATTAGATGGAAAGGCGCCGAATGTATAAGCGCGAGAATCGTCCAAGATTGAGATCCAAATGATCGTTAAAAAGAAATAAAAAAGCATTTGATATACAAAGAAATAAGTTTCAAATACTATTTACGCTGTATTTACTCGAGTTCCTGTTTTTGGATCGTGACCGACAGCAAAAACGAGTCGAAATTTTAGGTTCTGCTTTGACATGCAGCGAACGCTTTGGGCATCGCAGTAATAAATATTGAATTTACCTTGCCAAAAGCCTCATATTTCTCGTGTATTCCAGTAGCGTGCGCCGATTCACAGGGGAAGGATGGAGAGAAATCACGACACACTTGCTTTCAGGTCTAAGACTCAACTGCCTTTATTATATCCTGTTTATTATGTCACAAGGCTTAAGGGTACGAGAAATTTTGAAAATGTGCTTTTATTATGAAACACTACTACCCCACCAAATTTGAACGATATCGGCGAAAGACACTTCGTGAATGTTCCTTGTTAGGGGCTCCTTGCGACGAGAGGTCGGCCACCCGTTACATTCCTTATTTCTCCTCGTGGTTTAATCATAATCAGTATTTGTTCTCGTAATCAGCCACTTTCCGTATAATTTGATCCTATAATAGACAGAATAATAGGTATATTTATAGGGTTGTTTACAAAGTGAAATAAGTGATTCATCCAAAATTTGGTGGTCATCCGAGAAAAACTGGCGACTCGATAAAACCCTACGGTAACCCTTATTTTAAAGTGTACTTACGCTGAGAATATCCCATTGGCAATATAGACAATGTATTTAACTCCACTCTGTGGATCATCGACCACTTATTCCTCCTATTTTTGTTCTTTGGAACACAAGCAATTCTCCAGCGAGTAAACAGAGGTACTAGACGACGGGGCACTTTATATGGTTTTGTAGGATACACGGTATACACGATTTATAAGGTTTTCACACGTTTTTCAATTGAATATCCATGCTGTAATACACTTACTGCATTCAGAAAATGATGTAGGTGTGTAACGTAGATCACAATCTGCAATCAACTTATATCAATGTAATCTTTCCAAATCTCCCAAAACAATCTCCTTTATTTATTTCAACAATGCCTTGGCAACCCAATATATTCACAATCCGAAGTTTGACATTAACAGCAATTATGTTCGCCAAATTTGCGTTTGAGCCCCTACATTGACAGTTTTTCTATCCACTACCTCAGTCTGTCATCAGTGGATACCGTGCCGTGATATAACGTGCCCACGTTCCGTCACGTGTTTTCAAGCAGTCGATGAAGATTATTTTTTATAGACTCAAAACTCAGCTAAAAACATAATTCATCCGCGAAAATGTCGGCGAGCACATTTGAGGTAGGAATCTTCTTATTCTAGTACTTTTAAAAAACATGCATGTTCCTTATCGGTTTATAGGCCTTAAGAGATAACATGCAAGTCACAGTATATATACAGAGTAAATTCTTAAGTTCCACGTACCTATAATCAGTTTTTTGGTGACAATTAGCTCCAATAACGTTTACGGTCTTGCACTTGAAGCGAGGAAGATATGCACTTTACGATAACTAGCCCCTTAAAGTTCCCTGCTTTAAGACTATTTGCTAATGCCAGTCCCAGAATGCAATTTTTAGCTTAAAGCGCCAATAACGGCATCGGTAATGGCTTTCCTCACGTTAGTGAGTTTTGGAATATGCCTGTAAAGTGAGTGCCTTTAAGCGCAGTTAACGTGTCCATTAGTAGAAAGTACGAATCGTTAGAGGGTTCCAGAATACGCGTGCAGTTAACGTGTCCATTAGTAGAAAGTACGAATCGTTAGCGGGTTCCAGAATATGCGTGCTGAACTCATTGCGTCTATTAAGTTTATCAGATTTAAAAAATCGAATATAGACGTTTAAAAAAACATTGGAAAATTCATTTATTTTTTACAAATATTTCTCGGGTTTGCATCCAGGTTAAAGCTTTTATGCAAGCCGACGTTTCGGAAGACGACTTGTCTTCCATCCTCAAGGCTGTGTTACTTTATCGAAGTTCAATTTGAAATTCAAAAGACCTACAGCCAATCGGACGACACCTGAGCCGTATTGTTGTCCTCGGTAAACGGTCGATCCAGGTCAGTGTGAAATTGAACTTCGATAAAGTAACACAGCCTTGAGGATGGAAGACAAGTCGTCTTCCGAAACGTCGGCTTGCAGAAAAGCTTTCACCTGGATGCAAACCCGAGAAATATTTGTCAGAATTATTCACCAGGAAAAACTTAAATCGTTCATTTATTTTTAATTTGTTATATAAGGAAATGTAAGGAAAAAATTTCTTTATAGCTTCTATTACATGGTCTACTGATTAAAATGGTCCTTCCGTTGACAGATATTATGAATAACCCGAAAAAGTTCTCGAAGGTGCAGTTGCTTCTCACTTCCGATAATTTATGTGTAGTATAGTACCTCTTCTTGCGCTAAAGTAAAGCACCTACCTCTCCATGCCGGTGTAGCGTTTCAGTTGAAGACTAATACTTACATTTTGACCCGCACTTCAGGGAGAGAGAGAGCGAACGCGGACACTTCCCGAAGGAGGGGCACATTTTGCGGTTACGGGACTCCTCCTGGGGCTCTCGGGGGAAGAAGAGTTAAGATCAGGGAGGGAGGAGGGAGAGAGTTCGGTGGAGAAATGGAGGGGGGTTGGGAGGGGGCAGAGAAGAGATTGAAGTTCCCGAATGAGCCGTGGAGCTGGCGGAGAGAGAGGGGGGGTTAGACCGGGGGTCCTCGGAGGACATTAAGGTCCCGGAAGGAGCAGGATGTCCATTGGTCATTGGTCATCCCCCATTCCCGTCTACTTCTCATTTCCTCTTTCGACCTCCACGCACACGGCCAAGCAAGGGCCGGCGTGCTCACACCCCATGTCCTGTGGCCCCCCCTGACGACTCTCCTCCAGTTATCTCACCCCTCCCACCCCTAGCTCGAATGCGAATCTTTCCCGAGAGAAGACTGGACTTCACCGCAGCTTCCCACTGGACCTTCACCTTCCGGAAATTGTGTTCGCCTTCGGCCAAAAACCTGCGCCTTCTCCCCCCCCCCTTACGCACGCGGGTCCTTTCCTGAGCCTCCCACGCCAATCCCCCGCTACACTTCGCATCCCTCCTTCCCTCTCGTATACTACACATCTTCGCTTTTTCCCTCATCTGCTTTTTAGGCGCCATTCCCGTTCTTGTTCGCAGCCTTTGTGTCTCTCTTTCAACCAAGAATTATTTCAGCAGCCGAAAGCGGGATTATTGCTATAATTTCTATTAATATTATTGGCATTCCGCCGGTTTACATAGCATTGAGTATTTATTGTATGAATCCACACGCGCAAAATTTTGTGATGGAACTTCCTGGCAACAAACGAAATTGTTAGAACACGCAAGATAAAACCTTTTATTCACAAACGGTTTAAACGTACAATTACACCAAGAACAAGAGAAAGTTACATCAAACATAAACGCAACCTTGGCACGCCTTTCCAAACTCCACCCAGGCGCTGCAACCACATTATACATGTACACAAAAGAAGTTATTTTGTTAATAACGTATACTCCAACACGAAATATGCGTTGCGTCAGCATTTGCCTGCTCAAACTATTTTAGCCCTGTGTACTAAAACTTAAAAGAGTTTCTTGTTATTACTGCGTTTTTTTTTCAGAAAATCTTGTAATGCATCGATACCTCCACTAAACAAACGCTCAGCAATCGCCCCCCGAATCAAATCTGTTTATCTAGCAGCCCTAGTAGTACTCGATGAGCGGATTTGAGTTGGTGGGCGATTGTTGAATGTTTGTCCAGTGGAGGTATCGGTATAATTTTTAATTCAAATCCTCTTCCTATCAGTTAAAGCGATGCGTATCTATATTGACGCTTGATTTCAAAGAGTGGAATACTATCGAAAACAGCTCTATACGGCCTTTTACATTAGGGTTATTAACGTGTTAGCAGTTTAAACGTACCCAAACAGCCATGCCCTGGATAGGGGTAACATACCCAGGTGGGATTCGATGAAATATCTGATTGAATTAAGTTTTCACGGCGTATTGTCACTACGACCAGTATCCCTTCCCACCGTAAATTTCTTTCTCTTATGAACCCAGTCTATCCTTCAATCTATCCAGTCAGTCCATCTCTTTTTCTAACCCTTCGTTGGTTATTCAACATCCCACCCTATATCACGGATTTGCCCCTCAAAAATGAGAATATGTGATAAGTTCAGCGTGCAAAATATGAATTAACTAGGTGTATTTTCATGCAAAAGAACTCAGAATGCATCTTCATCTACATAATACCCCGCAAGCAGCCTCAATAGCCGAGTGGGGGGAGGCATTGGGGGCTCGACCAGTCAGAGGATACTAAAAAATTTAAGCACTTCAACTATAGTTTCAACCAGCATTTTTACATTGCTATATTGTAGGAGGGAAAAACCGAACAGTTTGATGTTTTTTTTTGTTAATTTTAATGTTTCTATTGACATTTTATAGGTAAAATGCAGTACGATTATAAGAGGAATTTCTCTGTGGATGAGGATTCATAAGTAATAACCGTTCGGGTACAATTTTACTGAGCTAAATTGCACCAGGGAAAAACCTATTTGTTTCATGTATTTTTTTTATTTTAGTGTTTCTATTAGAACTGTATAAGTATAATGTAGTGCTATTGTAAGATGAATTTCTCTGTGGGTGAGGATTTTTTAAATTTTAGTGCTTCTATTAGAACTGTATTCGTATAATGTAGTACTACTCTAAGATGAATTTCTCTGTGGGTGAGGATTCATAAGTAAGTGAAGTTAGAGGATATGGGGAGACTTTCCTTTGCACGTTGATTACTTAATAGTACATACATAAAGTTCTTTATTTAGTGAATTGGTAACTTTGGTAACCGATGTAGGTGTGTTTTTCCTGCTTTTCTTGTTCTCCGAATTCGCCCGTAGTAGACAGACAATTCGTCCCCTTACCCTATCCTTCTCTTTCTTGCGAAGCACGCACCTTTGCCTATAGCTTATATTCCGTTTTAAATATTACTGTAAGAGTTTACCAGTCTCCGAATCAAGAATAATTCCATGATTTCGATGCTGTCAACAGTAGAAGTCTTTTATATCTTGAGGAATTTCGCGTGGTTCAGTAGTTGGTAGCGTAATGATGGAGCGTATAACTTGCAGGAACCTCTTTGTGACCGAAGCGTCCGAAATATTTCAGCTTGGATATTATCACAAATTATTTCATCATTTCCCACCATGGCTTCAAAATAGTGTAACATTTATACGTAGGTTTCTATGATAAAATGGATTAAGGTAAACGCAATTGACGTGGTGTGAAGGTGGTCACACTTCCCTCGTTACAATTGTAAGCATTGCCTTTTACGTGGGTATCAGTTTGATATGCTCTTCAGTAAAAAAATAATATGAGAATTAATAGTGCAGTTGTAGAAAAAGTCGGTTAAAATTATTATTTTCAATGAAAACGATGATAACTTATAGTTCAAATAAGTGAATGAAGTTGCCAACATTGAGGTCAACTGATAGTTTCGTGTTTATAGTATGACGTTGAAATAATTACCAACATAGAATTCAAAATTATGAGTTGACAAATTATCCTCTTTCATTGCAAGTATTCCCTCTTTCGCTGAGGATTGAGTGAATATCGACCATATTTTACCTAGTCAGGCACCAGATAATGGCACTGAGAAATTACAAGTAGAGCATAAATCTGTAGCATTTGGTGCGTTAGATTCTTTGCACCCGGTATTCAGTTGATGACATTATTGTCAGGAAACCATCATGATGCAGATTTTTGAGTGATTAAAAGTGGCCGTGATAGAAAACTTGCTATTTTTATGTGGTAACTCACCATATAGGACTAGGGAAGTGTGTTTTCGATTAATTCATCATTGCACGTACTAATTTTGCCTATTACTCAGGTCATCGACATATTTTTGTTAAATATTGGCTATTATCAGAATGAAGAAGGAGTTAGGAATTATTTTTCTAAACTATTCTTATATACAACTTCAGGAGTGCACTTTGTCAGCTTGTGTTCTACAAGATTCAATTTGCATTTAGATCTTTGAACATGTTTATGGAATTACTTTGTCTGCCTTTGCCGTATACTCGAATTTTGTAAACGGATATTTTCAATGTAAATTTGATGGAGTACTGCAGATGATTTAAATTTTTATATTAGATTATGTTTAAGAATACGAGAGAACAATGGTCATTTAAAATTCGTCATTTTAGCTTTCTTTTTGGAGGGATTGTCTTCATTAGCTAAGACTTTAGTGCTGAGGAGTTTTGCTCAATTGCTTAGGATTTATTCTTACATGAGTTTTGACAGTTAATTTTGGAAGAAAATAGTTTTATATTTCCTCTTTTCGAACTGCCACCCATATATTTAATGAAGCTATTTTCACTGGTGATATAGACTTTGAATTACGTTATCAATAGCATTTTAAGTACTAAAGATACTAAGGTTGATGGCTTAATTTCATGTAATATAGATCCTACTTACGTAGGTGTACGTGTAATACGCTGTAGGGTTGATAATGTTGGCACTTTCAGACATCCTCTTATTGCGATTCCTTTATGCGATTTTGACGTTAAGACAAAATGGCAAAGCTTAGATGTGATTCTGTTGTAACTCAATTATTATTGGAAATATGAATTACGATTTAAATCAAAAATCGATTTTTAAATGAAAGAGAACGAGGAAATTGAGATCGAGCCTTGAATTTCGATTTTCGATTTAAAACTCAATATTTCAACTTCTATTTTAACCATTTGGTTCGATTTCACGGCACCACTACCAGCCTATGGTAAGGTCATCGGTCGCATGTGAAAGACTTTTCTCTAAGGCCGGTAAAATTGAAAAGCACGCCTTCGATCATCAAGAAAATATCGTGATCAGTTAATATTTATTAAAAATTTCAGTGAAACCTAATGGTTCGAAGCGATGATTCTTACAAATTAATTTGCGTGCATTTGTAAATTTCTATTACTGATAATTGATGCATTTATTTTAAGTAGGTAAGTAGATTTTGTTGGCATTTTTCCACCTCAAATGTGCATTGAGTGCTTTTTTTAATATAATTACGTTTTTTGATGAACTGCGTTTTTTTAAATGAGCGTCGATTTTTTCGATTAATCGATCTTTCCGTTCAAATATCGATTTTTTTTAGCTTTACATTTCGATTAAAAATCGATCGCTTGAAAATTCGATTTTGATTTTTCCATCACTTAACTAAATTTATCAAATATTTCCTAATTGCTTTAGCAACACCTTTCTCTGATGCAACTCTAATACCCTTGTCTCACTCTCTGTACTCCTAAACCCATCACGTATCCTTTTGCTTCCTCTCCTTAGTATACACCTTCGCCTTTCCCCTCCAATTCCTCTGCTCTTCCCCTGTGCCGACTTTTACTCACTCTTTAACTCCCGAAGCGGTCGTTCCACTCCTCTGGACCCTAACTGCTTCCTTGTGGTACGCGTTCATCCGTTCCGGGCAGTTTGAGAGCGAACGCCTTTTCCGCCGATTCCGTTTGTCACCATTGTGCCATAACGTCTTGCGTCGAAAACTTACGCTACCCAAGGAGGGAATAGGGAATAAGATAGGGGTTAAGGGTCTCGGTTCTCGGGTAAAAGTATTGAAGGGAGGTAGGGAAACGAGTTACAGCTCCGAAGAGGCAGAATTATTCCGAGTTTAGGACTTCTGGAGGACTAGTTTTACGTTCTACTCATACGGATACGTGAAATACTTACTTTTTTAATCTGCGGAGGAATATCCCCATGAAGGGTCCACGCAAAGAAGCAATAATAAAAGTTATGAAATTAAGGGTGCACCTTAATCTTCAGCTACAGTTACAGTTTAGAACTTGCTTCAAATAATTTGCTGAATTTTCGTTGTTTCATGTTGAAATTTCTTGATTATTTCATGTGCTCACCTTGTATTTATTATCTTGCACTGTTTTTTATTCTTCTTTCCTTCTGTTTCTTTTGATTTCTTATACGTGGTTTATTAGCTCTGGTATTGTTTTTATTAGTTAAACATTCACGTAGACACAGCCTGTTTGAAAATAATAATGAACATTTTCATTCATTGGTAATTCAAATATTTTTTCCTGAGTACATGTTGCGTAAATTGCATAAGCATAGGACAGAATGAGCTTATAATGACATAATTCCAAATAATATGCTTTTTTTTCTATGATTATATTATGAATTATTGAGTGAATGTAAGTATTACATGAAATTACATAAGTAAGCCTAATGCCTACGAAGAGGTCACAATCACACAGTCCAAGCAAAATTATGTTCATTTAGTAAAATAATTAAAAAATACATTATTTTAACTGAACATATTATACATACAATCATTTATGGACTCAATCAATATATCATTGACTCGCAAAAGTTTTTGAGAGGACTCATGAGGATTTTAAATGATATGGCTTTCAGTATTTTTTATTTATTTACGACTTAAATCGGAATATTTACTCAATGTTATACTTCCTAAGAATTAGCCTGAGCGATACCCTCCGAGACAATTCTAACGCAGCATATTAAGTTGCCACTTGACATGCTTTACGTCTGAAAGTATTAATCCTGGAGCTGATGAACTGCAAAATAAGAGGTAATGATCGTTGGACACTTTTAAGGGTTATTGGGCGGCAGTCATCGAAAAGGTTGGAAGAAAAAATAGTACTTAACAAGCCTAGTTTCCATCCATTTCTCTTCGACTGCAACCCCAATCTTCCCTACTTCTTTGCTCGTGAGTTGCCTTATCTCTGAACGAACGGCCAATGTCCAGCGTGCCTTCCATTCCTCCCAGCATAGGCACCCACTGCCCATTCCCATTTCAGCCACCTCTACTTCCTTCCGCTTGCCGTGAAGATTCCTTCTCCCCCCCCCCCTTCCCAGCATTCACCCTCGTTTTTTCGTCCTCTAGCTGGCCATCAAAGTCTTCCAACACTGCCATCCAGAAGAACGATATCCAGCGGCGGACGACGTCCGCTCCGGTCGCCGTACTTCCGGTTTCCGGTCAAATCTTCATCCCAAAGCGTCCAGCTCCGACCCCAATGCTCCTCTCCAGAGCGCCCGTCCATTCCAAAACCACGTTTTACCACCACAATGCCTCAGCACCCCCGTTCGTGTGGACACAAAGCGTTCACGAAAACGGTTCCATTCCCCTCCTCCTCCCTCCTCGTCGTTCTCGGACATTTTCGGTCGTTTCCGCCAGTTATCAACAAATATTCCAGCATCATAGCCATTCCATCGAGTGCCATTGGTGACCTCTCCCAGGCCGCTGATAGGTATACTATATATTTTTGCCTCAGTGTGCCTCCTATACGACACCCTCTTTTAGTAAACTCTGTTCCATGCATGCATAAATATCATGTGGAATTTTTGATTTCACAAGTTCTATGGACGCATGTCCTTAACTTTATAGCTACTAAGAATTCAATGCAATGAAAATGTGTGCCGATATCTGAAGACATTATATTTATTTGCCTCGTTCTATCTTTTGATTCATAAAAACATTTTTGCGATATATGCTTTGTAAATAACTCGTTGGATTGTTTTGATTTTGTTGGCGTGTGAACACTCTGTCAAAGTTTATACATGCTATAGCTAATTAATCTCTCGGTATGATGTTAAAACTTATGCATTACATATTTATCGTTCAAGTTATGGTTTGAGAATTAGATTCGAATTTACTCATTAGGATTTGTGATAAGAACAAATACAAGTTTTGAATTTCAGGTAGAAATACAGATATTACTTATAATTTCTATTATATTAATGTAAATCATAAAATAATTTACGTTATTTTATAATTTATATTAATTAATGATATTTATCTCTATTTGTATGATAATAATAGTTAAATGACAATAAAATGAGAAATAAAACCGCGTGCCAACGCCATTATACAAATTTCTACTCCAAATTCCTTGCTATTATCAACTCCACGAAACTCTCGTTATCATGCCAATATACTTTTAATGTCAAAACATGATACTTATACTTTCTTCAGCGTCATTATATTAATTTTTTTCCTTTTAGTAGGCAAATAAATCGGTTTCAATGATTTTTAACAATATATAATTTAAAATTAGTATGAATATTTTAATTAAGTGCCACGAAAACATGGCATTAAACTTTCAGTAACTTCTCACATTTTGATAAAATGTATCGCATATATTGGCTCCCTTCTTTTACGCAGTTCCGCAGACTGCCCATAATAATGCTTTCTATAATTATGAGTTTCGAATTAGGTAATCAACTGTGCCAAATCTTGCACATGCCGAATTCTTTGAACAGGAAATCGAATTGAAATTTTTCTCAGAAAAAAAACTGATATCGAAATACATTTTTTTTAGATGAGGGATGGTTGAAATATCAGGAATGCTATTTGTTGGAAGCGATGCGGTAATATTTCTCCCGATTTATGAAATCCACCCGCGACTCTTTCCCTTCACGGAAAAGGCCTACGACTTCCCTTCCACTCTTGTTATTCTCACTGCGTGAGGCGGAATACGTGCAGGGCTCTTATGCGATGTCGAAGCCACGGAGGTTCTTTCCTCACCCCGCAGAGGGCGACACTCCCTTCCTCGACCTTTGAACCCTTTTGCGATTTCCACTCCCGTTCCAACGTCCCTTTTGCCAAACCCCCGTGTCTCCAAACCCCCACCTACCTCCCCCCCCCTCCGGAAACGTAGCTGAGTCCGGCTGATCCCAGTCCTAACCTTCTCGACTGATTTATGAGGTCATTCTCGCGGTGTCTCAGCCTCCCTTATACCCTATCCCCTCCCACCCCTTCACAGGGTCGACAACTCCCCACTCCCCTCAGATTCGCCCAATCCTTCCTTCCCTACTCTTTTCCCATCCACCTACTCTATATATATATGCTAGCTTTTCCTCTTCCACACAAGATTCCCACCTCTTCTAGGGGCTCTCCACACCCGGCTGACTCCATCTCAATCCGAACTAAAAATTCCCTTTCTTTATGTCCCCACCTCTTCAAGATACGCCCGCTCCGAATACCCTCTCGTTCACCCTTTCTTCCATCTCTCTTTCTCTCTCTCTATGCCTCTTATTCGCTTCCCTGCAGCCAACCAACGTTCCCTCGAGCTTCGCCAGCGCCCGGCCAAGAACAATAAGCCGCCTCCACAAGGCTCATGGCACGGACCACTCGAATCCGTCGCCAACTCGCCTTTCAAGATCGAATGCCCCACCCACGGGGACTCAAGACTCAAAAGGATGCCTATTTGAAGGAGCGGGGATTTTCGATTTTAGTGTAACCTTCTCGGTGATCTTAGACCTTAGTCCGGCAGGAAAATATCAAATCCCTCACGGCCGGGTCGGAGTGAACGCTTCACGGTACGTATCAGATCAATGGAGGAAGTTGAATTACTCCGCTATGATTTGTGATTAATTAAGCGAAAACGATATTATTAAGCCGAAAATTGGTTAGGCCATATCTTGGTTGAATACAATGAACATGAGACAAAAGACAAAAAAGAAATAAGTGCACTATGGAAAGACCAGGCAATTGACAAATGATTGTAGTAATGATGGAATTTAATGACGACAATGTTTTGGTTCGCTTCCGCTGCATAGTCATGTCCCAGTCATTTTTCTAAACTAATTACTTTAAGTAAGTATAAGAAATCTGCATGCATAAACAAATGACCAAAATATAAAAAAATTTCTCAAAAAAATCTTATTTTCTTCCATCTTCGTTGTACGTTTTCTTTACTCCAAATATGTATAACTCCAGAGAAGCTCTTGTCGTATATCCAATGAACTACGAATGGTATGTTTCATTTACATCAACTGTCGTTGTAATACAAATGATGTAATCAAGCGTGTTCAACGTCAGAAAAAGAGTGCATTTCATGATTTAAAAAAAAATCGTAAGTGCCGTAAGTGCACATTAAAAGGAAGGCACGAGCGTCTCAATCTGATCGATTTGTAAGCTTGTAAATGGTGGAATAGTTCCCCTACATTGATGAAATATGAAAAAAAAACAAAGGGAAATATTATGTGTCCATAAGTAATTAATTAATTATATGTACTCCATAAATGCATTAGAGAAACCTATTTGGATTTATGTCATATCTGAATGCAAAGTAAAAGGGCCCACATTTCGTGGAACAATTTTTGTCTTGCAGAAATTAGGTTGGTCCCTACTAAAGAAAAGTCTTCTCGGCAGTCACACTACTCCTGACCAAATAATTTTAATTCTGTACATCAGTGGCGTAGCGAGGGGGAATAACCCCCCCCCCCCCGAGCTCAGAGAAATTTTTAATATAAATCCATTTGACTGAATTGACTCAATATTAGTAATATTTAAGCGTAAGAATTAATAAAATATCCCTCAGAAGGCCTTAAAACCGTTTTGAACCATTTGTCTTAAAACTTTTCTGGGGGAGGGCCCCCGCACCTCCGGCCTACCCTGGCGTGTATTCCATACCCCCAGGCCCCTCAGTATTGCTGGCGCCTAAAGCCCCCCTAGCCTTAATTCCTAGATGCGCCCCCGCTGTTCATAATAATTACATTTAGTGCACATATTCATAAACATTTTCACTCATTATAATACCATCCCAGATAGCGCATTACATCTGGTCTTAAACATCTATTGCTTCCCACGTTAGCGGAATAAAATGCGTGAAACCGTATTGTTAAAAATGTTGTCCATATTTTTGTTTATACTTTTGTGTACTAATATAAATAATTTTCTTTTGAATTATTACATGAGTTTTTTTTCTGTGCAATATGAGATATACAGTCCAGTATTCTCGAATTGCTGTGGATGAATCTAGTAGTTCCCGAATTTGTTTATTTATACTCCATTAGTATAAACTACTTATTCTATCTTTAACCCTAATACGGGCAACATATTTTTCTGACGTAATGGGGCAAGGTGAGTCCAATGGACTCTTTTAACTTATACTTTTAATTTAAACTATTAAACAGTGAAAAATATAACTTTTCACATCAATTTGTAGATATTGTGCACTATAGAATCATTTAACATAAAATTTATTATTTTTTGTTTAAGAAAAGTTTTACATTACTTATTAATTTCATACGTAGTCAAACAGCGAGTACAGTGGACCCTTTTGACTAATTCTTTCTGGTTTAACTACATAAAACACCAAATATTTATCGTTACATGTACATAGTGATACTTTTACAATATTTTGACAATTCAAACCAAATATTTGTAAAATGCACATTAATTTTTACATTTTGTGCAAACAGACTCACATTGCCCGGATTTGTGGGAATTAAGGGAAAAAAATTATTTCTAAGTTACTTTTATTCCAAAAGAATTTTAAATTACTCTAATTTATGGGAAATATACACTTAGAAAAAGTAAAAAATTTACAACATGCTGACATTTCAATAACATAATAAAATTCTCAAAAATGTGATGCGATGAGTCCAAGAGACTCACCTTGCCCTTATAGGGTTAAAAACAAACGATCCACGTTAACATTTCCATTCCAACATCTAATTCTTGTTTACAGAGCGACCTAATGCAAATCTTAGCAGTGCAACGGAAATTTAATTAACTAATACTGCAAAGAACGAACTCGTACAATTCACGAGCCATCAAAGGTAATTCATACCTCTCATTTGTTTTTTTTTTTTAATACTTAGATATGAGTTTTACTTGTTCAATTCTTCCCATTTCCGAACTTATTTTCAGCAATTACTTTTTCTGTCGTACTCTTGCGCCAAAATTAAGTTTTAGCGGAAATTCCCACATCTGTTCCCTTTAGAACTTCTGCAAGCTTCCTCTAATGATTCCTTCACAGAATATCACGCCAAAGATTATGAAATATTTTTTTTCCTTCCAATATTTGAAGAATTTAATACTCCTAGATGCGCATCAAAAATAATGCAATAACATTTTTTAGTTGTAAAGCATAATACTTTTTCATCCAAATTACTATTAATGGCTTTTAACATTTTCTTATTTCTTCTAATTACCAGGTAAATTATACCGCAGGACAATTAAAAATGTGTTCATGCATCTAGAGGTTATTTTTGAAGACATTAGCCAAATAAACATTGCATTTAAAATTCATATTTTCGCGATAGGATTCAAACTTTCTCAGTTCTATAATAAACCAGATTTAAACGTTAACAGTATGCTTCGTGGTAAAACTTCAACGATCTGTTAAATTTGCTCTTGAAGAGAACGTTTTAGAGAACTTTATTACTTCCCGAGAACATGTTTATGAATCTGTTTGCATTTTAATAGCAGATCTTACAAAATTTACCATGATTATTTTTTTACCTTATTTAACTGGAAAGATACTGGCTACTCCTATTCCATCCTTTTAGCAAAAAAGGACAGAAATCGAGCTTATCGGTCCCACTCCCATTTAGGAAAAGGAAATTATATCTCCAAATAAAATCCCCTTTTAATGCGATGAAATTCCGCGTTCGCATTAAATAATCTGGCTCTCGTCCACAGATAAAGCTCGCCTCCTCCTCAACTATACAGTTTCCGCTGTACATTATTCCATTTATCTGCGCTTCTATAACTCTTTTTTCCTTTCCCTTCCCTCGCCTTACCTGACTCGCCCAACCCTTCCCGACCCCCATGCCTCCTCTCTCTCTCTCCATCTTAAATACGACTCCGGGATTCCAAACCACATCTAATCTCGCCGGATCTTCTCAGATTGATGTCTCCAACCTTATTGCTTCAGACGGTCTCGGGGCCGCCGCTATCTCCGGCGTTTTTCCTCCGGCACATCCCCAGTCCGTCCTCTCAGACCCCCCTGGCCCACCTCAACTCACACTGCGTCCCCACCTCCTCCTCCTCCTATACTTCCAGCGTCCAGCATCCGCAACTTCGATACTGTTTCTTCGTTCTTATTAAGCCCACGCCTCCTTTCTTATCCGAATACGTCTTGTCCTTTCTCCTCTCTTTGCGATTCGGTACGCATCTTCCATATTTTTTACACTTTCCATCCGAGCTTACCTGTACCATCCGCATTGACCAGTTAACGCCTAGCGGTACCATATAGTACCAGTTGGTAGTGCAATACTAAACGAACCTTTTTTGTTATTTATTGTAATTTGTTTGGGGTTTTGAGAGTTTTAAACTGATAAGCATATTTATTATTACGTTATTCAGAAAAGTTTGCTTTTTTGCAAGATTTGACATTTTTGAGTAATATTGGATGAATGATGAATGAATCTTTCTCCTTGTGAAAAATTGAAAATATTTAACGTTTTTGGAATTAAAATGTGCAATTTCTAATTTTTATTTTATTTTTATTTTTTGACCCCTTAAGGGCCTAGCGGTATCACATTGTACCAGGCTGTATCTTCAAGACTATTTGTGCTAAAAGTATAAAATTTGCATCTAATTAATCATATTTAAAATTGAATATTACTAACAACTTCGGATTAAATTTTTAATTCAGGCGTTACCGGGTTAAAATGTACATTAAAATGTAATGCAACGATCTGTTTAATTTACCCTCTAAGAGAACCTTATAGAAAACTTTATTCCTTCCCGAAGACATGTTTATGAATCTGTCTGCATTTTAATAGCAGATCTTAGAAAATTTACCATGAGTTTTTTTACCTTATTTAACTGGAAAGATATTGGCTTAACTAACTAATCTAACTAATAAATGAACTTAATCAATATTTGATTTTTTCTAGAAATATTATTTCATAATCAGGGCTCCATTTTTTTCGAATAAGTTCAACGAATTGAGGCTTGAAATAGTGTGTTTGACGTATTGAAATAAGGGCTAGTTGAATTGAGTTGAATAGCTAGTTGAATGAATATCCATTATTTTAGTTTAGGTGATTTTTTACGGGTTTATTACTACTTTTATCATTCATTTATTACAATAATAGGTTTGAAAATCATGGTTTGTCTTATTGGTGAGGTCCTTTTTTATTGAAAGCTAATGCACGCGAACTGATTATCGTTACAGCTTTTCATTACGTTGATCGGCATAAATATATTTATAAATCTTGGAAAAAATCTTTTACAATGCTATCAGCAAAAAAGTAGACTTATACTCTGGACGTCATGAAATCATAACTTTTATCATTCACAAAATTCAACGAGCCCAATTAATTTACTTAAATTAAATTTATGATGTACTTAATTATTACTGCTTATTCATTTTATTTTTATTATTTCTGTATTCATTTTAAAAGAGTACTTGAAGCCATTCAGCATAATTTACAAAAGGATTTAAACCTCACAATTGATTGATGGATGATACCATACGTAAATAATGATGAAAATAATTAGATAATTATTTTTTTCCTCCTCTTATCTTGACCTCGTTTAATACATGTTATAATATTTCCTGGAGTTTGAGTCAACGTATTTTATGAAATAAGTTATAGCCAACGTTTCGATTTATTTTAAACCATCATCAGGGCTATGAAAGAAAAAACATAAGAACAATATAAAATACAAATATACTAAGATAGAGTACAGATCTTTGTATTTTATATTGTTCTTATGTTTTTTCTTTCATAGCCCTGATGATGGTTTAAAATAAATCGAAACGTTGGCTATAACTTGTTTTCATAAAATACGTTGCCCTAAACTCCAGGAAATATTATAACATGAAAATAATTAGGTATATATGTATTTTAATGATTTACAATTGGTTACAAAATGTTAAAATTTGCTGGCTGAATTGGAGTGTCCTTTTTCATTTCAACCCAAATCCGTATATTTCTTTTCCTTTCTTTCCTTTTCTTCTGGCTCTGTTAGTTTCACGCGAATGCTAACATTTCTTTTTTCGCAGCACCCTTTGCATCTAAAGGAAGTATATTTTATATCTATAGGTTTAGTGAGTTAATTAATTGTTAGATTTTCTTGATTTAAGTGGAACTAAATTTTCGCCATTTGATTATTTTTCACAGTATAACATGAGTAAAAGAGGTCTGAAAAACCGTGGTACTGACGTGTAAAAAATGATAGACCGTGGAAAAAATAGTAAATAACAGCATATAGAAATAATGCATTGTAAAAATTGTTAACACTGCCATTGCGAATAATTCGAAAATTAGAATTTCCGAGATGAATTGGGATAATACGTTGGCTATTACTCGTTATTATGGATATAATCATATAATGTATTCTTTAAATTTCAATTTCTCTTATTGAATCTTCATTGCAGACTAAATACAGATGTAACCGTATCATTACAATTATATTTCTAACTAAGTTGATCTTAACTCAGGGTTAGCTACTCATGCGCAACCTTAGGCATTTTTAAAACCACTGAACGCACAGCAACTCATATTTCTTTTTGAGCACTGGACCTCTCTTTCATTTACTACGATTTTTTAAAATTTATTTTATATCATTCATGAATGTCTGGGAAGAATATATTCTTAAGTTTGATTTCAATGCATGACAAATAAAGCGAAGGGAATAAATATGAAGATGGGAAAGGAGAGACTGGTTTTTGCAGTACTTTCACTCTAGGAAATGCATATGTAAGTACTAGAATAGCACTTCCAAATTCATGTGGTGCTCAATGTCCATTCTCTTTTCTCAGATCTCACATATTTCTCCTTTTTAAGTGTGTTCCTCCGCCTTCTAGACTTTTACTTTCCTTAGGAAGCATTTCGTCATCTTCCATAATTTATTTTCATATTTTTACAGTTCGACCATCCTCCTCTCTTACAAAATAGTTTGTTTGAAATTACACCATCCGATGTTTAATTAAAAATACCTCCATTTTATCTCCTACAATTTATGGAATGGGAGTTTTGATCAGTATGTGATCTGCTCAAGTCGGGTATCGAGATAAACAATATTAAGAAAACTTCCATAGAACACCCGCAATATACTGTAGAATCATACGTATGTACGAAATGGAAATTTTCGGGCCTTTTAGTCTGAGCTTCTACCTGGCAGTAAGATTTTATCGTTATCTTTTTTAAATTTGGTTTTTAAAAGGAGTACTTTGGAGTATATGGAGTCTCCTCCCCTATTCACACAACTTTGTACGCCTTTCCCTTTCATTCTATCTATGAATCGTTTTCTTTTCCTCCAGCTTCCACATTTAGCCAATATTTTTCCCTTTTAAACTGTTTTCAGCATCTCCTTCCTGGTTGCTACTCATTTCGACCAGATATTTTTTCTCCTCTATATCTCATCTTCAAGTCACCTCTCCTCGCCCATAATGTCCACCTCGTCCCACCTCTTCGGCTACAACCACTTTGCCTATTCCATTCTCTTCCACTCCCACATGTCGAATGCCTCCAGTCTCTTCTCATCCTCTTCTCTCAGTGTCCACGTTACCCTATCGTGAAGTGCCTAGATCGGACTCTTCACCATCATCTTCTTTACACTCCTACATATCTATCCTATCATCAGCTCTTTCTTATTCATGATCGCCTTCTACGCTAACGTAATTCTGTCCCTAATATCCTTACTGCTTTATCCGTTTTATGAGCAGAAAAAACTGTTACGCTCGGCCTCATCAAAATTGTGGCTTATTATTTTACCTTGCGCATCATAATGCTAGCTCGATATACATTTCAAAAACCACTTACCGTTGTCCTTCTTGCGATTGATATTATTTTTAAACACATGAGGTCAACTTATTTTCCTCAGATAAGACTTTTTCTATTATAATAGGGTGGTTTCCTATATTTTTATTGCCTAATTCGAAAGATTATTACTCCTGGCGTATTATTTCACACTTTTAGATTTTTAAATGACCATATCTATTTTTCGCGATTAAAGGAAAAGGGAAAATTTTCATGAGCGCGAACACGCGACGGTTAAGTATGAATGCTGAGAAAATCCCGGGTGACGTCATTCTGGGTCCGGCTGTCGCTGTGTAAGCCCACCTTAGTGCAAGACTATGAGAGCCGCTACGATGCAGGTTGCTAGCTGATAGCAGAGTACCTACCCTGCTAGCAGGTAGCGCTTGGCTGAAATAAGGATTATTAATACCCTATCAAACGAAGGAAACTTTCCGACCATTGGTGATTTTAATAAGTCATATTTAATGGATATTTCCCTGAGCTCTTTTCCACATGCATGCATTGGTAATCTCAGACGATGTAAAACTGCTATCTACTCGCATCTTGGCTATAGCATCTACGTCCCTGTGACGTCACGTGGAGTGGCTTAAAATTGACCATTGCCATTCGTCTAAACTGGGATTTCTAAAACCAAATAATTGGTATATTATGAATGCACTAATGTTGAGTAACGAATCGCAATCAATGCCTTTCGTTTTCTTTGATGAAGGAAACTACCCTATTACGGGATAATTTCCTGTTTGCTTTCCCATGCAATTTCACCACTGATAATGTCTGCATACACGTTTGTTGGTGTTGTTCACGAGAAACATCCTTTGCTGAAGGCCGTACGCACTGTCTTGTAAAAGGCCTGGGGAGGAAAACGGAGAACTCATGATGCGTCATATATGGGTGAATCATGTGGAATCATCGAACACGCCGCGACAAAACAAAATAGACGAACACGCCGTGCCGCCATCTTGGTACGCCCTTGCGACTGGACAGGCACGCGGCGCGGCTCCTTTGTGAAGGAAATGACCTTGGGGGCAAGATTGCGGCGACACCTACGTGCAAGAGAGGCGACTTGACAGCTAACACACACCGCAACAACCCCTTCTCCCGCAAACGATGAAATAAGGGGCTCGAAAATCCCCTCTCGTCATTTCCTATTTTTTTGCCTCTTTGCTTTCCTCTTACCAGCGCGTTGAAGAAAGGCTTTCTGCACCGGTACTCTCCTCGTAGTTCATGCTTTTGAAGTAAGCCGGTATTAGCCAGCTGGCCGAGGATGATTTAGCGCGTGATCACTAATGAGATGAGCGCGCCAGGGTTTTTGTAGATCTAAAAGTCCCTGAATGGCACGATGAAGTCGGCCTGATGTGTTGTCGTCGTGTAAGGCTAGCGAGAGCTATGGTGTGGTTCTATGATTTTCATCATAGCCACAGCGTGCATATTGGATGCTGTTGTGAGATACCTGGTAAGTATTGCTGCCGTGGGAATCATTGCAAATAGACTTATCTTAATTATATCCCTACTACAACAAAAGCGTTTATGCCATTCGCTTCTCTTTATTGAATTGATAATCATTTTTATTGGAGCTCTTTGTATTTTGAGGAATTTAGAAAATATCATTGGCTCTATCAACTATGCATTTAGTCTTTTTTTAAATTATTCAATTGGAATAATATCTTTTTACCGTTTTATACTCTTTCCTTCAATAGAATCCACGCCTCTTTTATTTGTAGAACTGTCCTCTTAAAATCCTTTGCAAAAGATGGTTAAATTTTTTGGACTTCCTGCTTCTAGCTTAGTTTCAGCAGGTACATTTATTACTGATTGTCTGTTTCTTTTTATTTTTTTCAATTCAAAAACACTCCAGAAAATAAAAAACGATTCCTCCTTACTAATTTTTTGATGAATTTGACGTAACTTTCGGTACAACTACCTTTAATTCAGCTTCTTTTTACTTTGGATTGAAGGACAGAAGGATTTTCAGTGATGAGTACGAATATGAATAGGTCCTATCAATGGCGAATCCAAATACCTTGGAATTGACCGCACAATTATCAGAAATGACGGCTAAATATTCTACGCGCCACAACTCTGGAGCATCATCTTCAATAAACTTATTCGTTTAATTATGTTGTATCCTATATTTTCCATGTGAATTACATGTTCAAATTTACCAGATGATTCCAATAACGTAGCCAATATCAGTTTTACGAGTATATATGCCTCATTGGTTCCATTTTTCAGATGCTAACCCTAGACCTTAATTTTCAAGGCTGAATTACAGTGTATTACCTAGTGATCCGTAAATATTTTTCTATAGTTTAACTTGTATACCAACGTGTGGTTAAAAAGGATAGGAATCAGAGTGATTTTTTTCTTCATCGTTCTGAAGTGTTTGAATAAACTAGGAGTTGAAATTTTCACTCATCAGAATTCCGAATATTTGAGGCGTAAACACTCTCAAGATGATTTGAAAGTATGATTCAACCCATGATTTCTTTACTCGAATTCCCCTTCTCAAGGAAGCAAATACGAATCTTTTCGAGCCGTCGTGAATTCGCGCATAACGACCTCCATTTAAAGAAGGAATAGTTAATACGAAGGGTGTAAAAGGCGAGGAAAACAACTCGGCTCCAGCCTGGTGTGAAAGATCACGGTACGGAAGATTCAGTCAAGCGAGAACTGGAGGCTGGAGTTAGGAGGAGGAAAGGCTGGAGGATTTTCTCCAAATCTAGTGGGGGCCCATGGGCTCATTCGTAATGCAGAGGAGGAAATTATTCGATCACATTTTAATGAGGAAAGTCCTTGGAGCGAGACGATTTTACTCTTCGTCTCAATTCCTCGCCCTCCTACTTCTTCAGCTCCGTAGCCTCACCCCAATTCGGAGGCCTGTCCCTTTTCGCTCGAATCTCAAGCTCGCTTCTACGTCTTCCGCTCTAAACATTACCCAAGTGCTTCCGACCGATTCCTCACAGTATCTCCATCGCATTAGGCATTCCTCTGGAGCGTGGTGGCCTAGTTAGTAGCATAGAAATGATGCGCAAACATCGTACGGTCTACTTTATTTTAACTCATTTCCACCAAGAAAAATGTCGGCTTAATTTTACGAATATAAAGAACTTCCACCACATTGTGCCTCGCATCATACAAGATACTGTTTTCTCACATTGAACCGTGGCCACATGACTAAACTGGGAATTAATGGTGCAAAAATATGTTGTTATCTACTTTCTACCAGCATAAAATAGGATAAAATCTTCCGGGAAAGCCGTGGCCAAATGGCTAAACTGGACGTTAGCGGTGTCAAAATCTAGTGTTATCTACTTTCTACCAGGATTTAAAAAGGATTAAATCTTCAGGGAAAGCATAGTTTTGGATGAAGGAAAGTTAATGATAGAACGTAGGTTTCCGCGGCGATGGTTTGATCTCTGCATTTCTTCCGGGTACTTCCGGGATACTTCCTTCACAGCGCGTGGAAAAGAGTAATCAAAGAGAGAGCCAATCAGATAGAAGCGCTCAGTCAAACAGCCAATCACAGTGCAGCTCCCATCCAGCCTACGGTATATAAGCGAGGCAGAAACCGACAGCCGACACCAATAGCTACCGGGACAATTTTTCAAGCGCCTTCGGCGCATCAGATCGTCTGCTGAGACAGCCGACACCTTCGACCTGAAGACCCTGGCAGGATAGCCAGCGAAACTGTTGTCTTCTAACAAGCTGACGCGGAAGGAAACCCGGAAGAAATGCTGAGATCGAAGGAAAGTTAAGTTTAATTTTTCATTGTCCTTCTATTTTTACTCATGTTACCGTGGTAACTTATTTACCGACAGTGGGCCTCCATATTGAACCTATTTGCACCCGTCTCTTTCAGCAGATGGAATTATTTCCACGAACTTCAAAAATAAAATTATAGACGGATTAGGTTAGTAAATCATTTAGCTGCATATTTTTAACAATATGAAAAGAAAATTGTGTGAAGTTTCTATCATCAAGAGCCTCATATCGATGCCTAAGTTCTAGCAACACGTATCTCAAATTGGGCCGGTTTCAGACAGGTATCTTAATCAAAGTGTAATAACATTGAAAAATTAAAATACGAGCAAAATACAACTCTTTGTTTACAAATGAATGCTTCTTTTTCAGTTATATGCACTTTTGTTTTTTAATTTCAGTGTAAAAGTAAAAGAAATTAGTCAGTTTATTGCTCTCCTGAAAAGTTGCTACTTTTGAGATACTTTTGAGCTACTTTATTTTGAATAAAGCTGGCTAAATTCTGTATTGCCTAGAAATTTTCGAATCAGTTATTTTAAACCAACTAGTTTCAAAACTTCAGTGCATTTTTCCAGAAAACTCCTTACCTAATACTTAGTCCTATCTTCCGCTCAGTTCCCTTGACAATGGCTTCATCCGGTTGTAATAAAAGAAGTGACGCGTAGCATTCACCCAATTTTAATTCTAACCTAAGATTATACGATAGATGAGGGTAGAGCTCACCTCATATTAAGGTACCAGCGTTCACATTCAGATTGGGGTGATCAATTTTTTTTCATCGTAATACCTCACACATCGCATGTGGATGTCTGTCTGAAGGCCTCACTTAAAATTTGGAAATGGGACTCTCCGATCATTAGCGAAGCGATCTACTTACTAAGATGCCACCAATCATTGTGTAATATTAGCATTTACTAAATTATTAACTTCAGAGTGAAGTTAAATAACTAAAATGACATTTTTGGCAGACAGTCGGAGTCTACTATTTTCGTCAGCAGATTATTTGTGCATCATTCCAATATCTACTTGATTTATCAGGAGTAATCGAATCTCCTTCACTCATTTCTCGTTCCTCGCATCAAATTCGAAATGCCTCTCATCATTCTTCATCACAAGCGACTCTGAATGACAAGGGCTGCAGACTGATCAATTCCCTACTCTAGATCTAGATTTGCACAAACTTGTTACCAGCGGCTCGACGGAATTGCAGTGAGCGATAATTTGAAATTTTACACCAAGCAGATTCATGTTGATGTCATCGTCGGGAAAAGTTGAAGTCCGGGGAGCTTATTTATCATATCAGACTACAGACTTGGGAAACGTTTCGCATTTGAAGTACATTCCAGAACTTAAATAAACCCATCACAGCTTGAAATTTCATGAAATATTGCCAGATTTATTAAGAAGCGTATTGAAAAATATTGCATACGCCAATTCAATCGCGACCGAACAGAAATCCTATTTTTATCCAGAGATCCATATTTTTTTCGAAAGATAGTTCATTATATATAACGTATAAATGTAAACGGCGAATACAAAACACTTATGTATAGATATAAACGAAATCCAGAGAACCTATCGTAAAAAAAAATATGCCATCAATGAGTTTTTGTTTCAATAGATGCATAAACGGCAGAAAAATACATGGGCATGAGGAAAATTCTTCTCTGAGATAATTCCACGCTTCAGACGTTCGTAATAAGTACCGTGATAAGGAATGACAGAAATCGATTTTGCATCTTACGGTGGATAAACCATATAAAATCAGTGGAAAACTGTTAGTATTTAGTCGCGATGTAAGTTAATCAGTATCAGCCGTTGGAAAGGTCCATTCCCACTTTTTATGAAACACTTATGTAGTTTTATGCCATAGCAATTAAAATATAAACTTGTAAAATGAGAAGGAATAGGGTAGTTTCCTTCATCAAAGAAAACGAAATGCATTGATTGCGATTCCTTACCCACCATTAGTGTATTCATAATATATGTACAAAGTATTTGTTTTAAGAAATCCCAGTTTAGACGAGGTCAATTTTAACCTCATTTGAAAAAAGCCAGATCGGCGCCCATGCGATTCCACTCCACGTGACGTCACAGGGATCTAGTTTCTATACGAGTAGATAGGAGTTTTATATTGTCTGAGATTATTAATGCATGCATGAGGCACAGAGCTCAGGGAAACATCTATTAATAATCACACATTAAAATTACCTAAGCTCGGAAAGTTTCCTTCGTTTGATAGGGGAATAATAATCCTTATTTAAGCCAAGCGCTACCTGCTAGCAGTCTGCGTCGTATCAGCGCTCAAGCCTCGTCCATAGGTCACCTCACAGGGCGAAATAATTCCCATCATTCCTACTTAGCCGTCACGTTTTCGCGCGCTTGAAATATTTCACTTTTCGTTTAATCGCGAAAAATAGATATCCTCATTCGAAAATCTAAGAGCGTGAAATTCGCACTCCAGGAGTAATAATCTTTCGATTTAGGCAATAAAAAAATAATAGGAAACCGCCCTATTGAAAAATAAACTTGCAAAATGAGAAGGAATTCTCTTGATAATGATCTGGAAACGCCTACAAATGCTGAAATTTTCATTACATATTTGAAAGAACTAGGGTTCAGTTGATAATGAGGCTTGCTCACTCAATTTGCAATGCTTACAATGGTGGCCTTAACAATCCATTTTGGATAGACTCAAAGGTATAAAAAATATTTTGCCCAACTTCATTTTTTCGCATTTCAGCAGGAACATTTTTCCATAAAAATAGTCAACATCTTACTAAAAGAATTTTTCTAGCTTTTTTGTTATATGTTCTTGCCCGTCTAACAAAATTCAATGTCGATATCTCGCGCTAACATGAAATTTATATTTGTACATCGATTTTTTTGCACTCACGTCGAGGGAAAAAGAAAAAAGATTAACTCGAATATAAATCATGTTATTTATTGAGCTTCTTAGGTATACATTTCGCTTCGGACTAATTAGATTTGTACTCCAATTTTTGTAGTGGGCTAGAGATAAAATAATTTTATAACGTAATTTATGATTTTAGATTTAAAGTATGCTTTATTTATGTTTGTACTCAAAATTTATTTGTAGAGGATTTCTTTGAGTATTAGTATTTATTTCTAATTTAATAATATATTTAAAAAATAAAGGCCTATCATCCCAGAAATAGTCTACAAAAATATTAAGAGATCATAACTCATTCCAAAATATTTTATATTCTTGAAATACGGAGTCAAGTACTTGATGAACACACAAAATGTTGCCTTCACGGTTGGCCATCGAGAGATCACATATTGGACTTAATGAAGTTGGTTGGTCAATAGCATGAGAGCTACCCTTCATTTCTATGGTTGCATCAACGTCCGTAGGCTTAAGCACCACGAGAATAAGCAGCTTAGACATCCATTTATCGAAAGAGAGGATCGAACGAACCCATTTACCTTGGAGGGTGGAGGCGTTGGGAGCGATAAAGCTTTTCTCGCTGCAATTAAGCCGCTAAGGTAGCGGAGTGCGTGTGAGGCTGGCAAGATGAAGAGCTACCTCGTATGTTTTGGGATCCTGGGGAAGCTATTGGAGGTGGCGAAAGGAAGAATGCGTCTCAGATTAGGGCAGGAAAATTGGATGGGTAGCCAATAATATAAGAGATCACGCCCTCAGGGAACGCATCTCTCCCACTTGAGCCGATTTTCGTGGCACTTTAATTGCTTGAAACTAAGGTATTTATCTTAGGATTTTTAGGACATGTACTGGCTGGAGAAAAATTGTGTCACGAAATATTAACCCAGGATAGCTGATTCCAGCAGGAACCAAAATTACTGATTGTGTTTAGGTCTAAAACACACCCCATTTTTAAAATACAGAAACTTAGGGCCAAGCGCTCCGATTGGCCGCGAGTTTTCCATGTTTCCGGATGCCTAAGATACATCGCGATCTCCCTTAACCAAAGCATTCGAAGTCATGAGTTGCCTACAGTTACGAGTAAAATTCCAACCCTCTTAGTGAGCTTTTGGAAAAAAAAATCTATTTCATCAAAGTCCCATTGCATCACCAACCACACTGAATCAACACTTTGAGTGAAACCAATCAGGAGATTTCCGATCAGCGTCAATTGCCCTTCCAGAGTTGATTAAGTATGGAGAATATTATGGAATTTCCGCGAAAATAGTATTTTTACTTTTCGCAGTAGAACCTTCTTAAGCAAGATGAAAATGTTTATGAAGTCTGCAAGTGAGCAGACGAGGTGGAATATTAAGGAGGTGTGGAATGAAGGAAAGGTTGGTCGGGAGGTGAGGACTGAAATAGGGGGCTTCTGAGAAATGGATCGGAAAGGGAGTGAGGTGGGTTTTTCTTAAGGCCTGAATAAATGGGGATAAAGAAAAAATATCGTGAGCTCACACCCCTATACGTAAGACTTGATTCTCCGAACCTAACCATTCCCGTCAGCCAACTTTACCCTTACCACATCCTACGCAAGAGCCAGCAACCAATCAGTGGGGATAAGGATAACTTAAAAGATCTCTCAACCCCAACCCATGCCCTCGTTTCTCTCCTCCCGCCAGAAACAGTAATTTTCCCAAACCCTCCTTTCATTGTTCCGATTCAGTTTCCTACCCCCAGAAGCAAATTTTTTCTATTAAATGGAGGAGAGGTAGCGAGGGTATTGTTGAGCTTTTCAGACTTCTTAGAGTAACCTATTTTTAAACCTCGAAACTAACAAAAAATTCTCCACTAATTCTGAGACTAGATTTTAGATGGATTTTCTTGGCAGTATAGGATTCCAAAAAAATTAGACGTCAAAAATATCGGCTGTAATTTTTGGGAAACCTGATGCTGATCACAAGTTAAAAAAAAACAATGAAAATAATTAACAAAAAGTCATAACAACCTCTGTCTTGACCGTGTTGGTGAAATTATGGAAAAAATACATGTCCCCTAAATTTTTTTGTAAGAACAATTTCTGTATCTTTGAGAATTTTGGCTTAAAATTTTTCTGAAAATCAGAGGAGAGATCCCTTTTCTTTTGGAACAACTTACTTCCAAAACAGTTAATCAGAATGAGGAAGAATCTAGCACGGACAGTGCATCGTAAGAAATGCGTTTGAGATGGAAAGGAGGAATTAGAGATAGTTTTTGATCCAAAAGGGATTTCATTTCAGATACCAAAGATTCTCTCCTCCATCTTCGGAAAATTCTCTCTAAATAATACTAAAACATAATAATTTGGCGGAGATATGGAAAGATTTCAGGGAGAATTTGCTTGATGTGATTACTATTCACTCATATTAATTGCAGATCCGATTTCTTTGTCCTAATTTTCCAATATTTCCTCGTTTTGAATCTAGTTAGCATTCATCATACACCCAGAAGAGTACTTGCCATTTGCGTGGTCATCGGCCTCAAAATATTTACATATATTTTGTAATTAATTCCTGCCACCGATGTACGTAATCTGATTTTAAAATCCGCCGTCTTTATGTTTGCATTTAAAATAACTATGACCTGTGGCTGCAGTTTTGATTTCCTTATTAAAAATTTCCTTTCATTACTAATCATTCCGATATTATAGATTATGATGTGATTGATGACAGATGAGTTGATTATAGTTGATGATGTTTGTATAATTTACTATCAGCAAGAAAAACTGAAATTAGCGAAACTTTAGATGGCTTACGAATTTTAAAACTTAAAGCATAGTTTCTTGCTCTTATTAAAATAAACTGTACTGGTTATAAAAATATATATACTAGAAGAGCTAAACTATATGCGCAAAGTCATGACGCGAAATACTATAAAATTACCGATTAATTTGAGCAGAATGGGAGCAGAGGAATGCCATAAGCCGTAGAAGGACCATGTGACATGCCATGGCACAAGGCACAATATTTACGCCAAAAATTTGGAGGGACAATTAGAAAGAAAAAAAACTATGGAGAGAGGCTAAAGATTTTGGCAGCTAAAGAAGAACAAAAGGGATTGGGATATATGAAATCAATCTTAGGATTGTATAATTATGAATGAATACCCTTAGTGTGATTACCGTTTCTTTGCAATTGGCCAAAAACGTTTTTATTGTATTGGCTAAATTCTACCCAACGTGGTAATTCTGAAACGAAATCACTCATTCCTTAAGGACCCATTAGAAATTCTTTGATAAATTCTAAAAATATATCCAGGCTAAAAATAATGGCTTACCCACGAGAATATATTGATTTCAGAAAAGTAAACAGGGTAGTTTCCCAGATTATGGAAATTTGGGCTTCTCGTATTGAAATTATACCTACAATACGGACCATAAATATTTATTCACCGAGAAAAAAACACCCATCCTTGAAAGACGCTGGGCGTAGAGAGTATAAATACAGCCTTTTCCGTTGAAATGTAAATATCCTTCGGGGGGGACGTTATATTTTTTCGTCTTTCGCCACCCGGAGGAACGCATTGTGTCTTAGAAGGAAATGGAAAAAATCTCCTCGAAATAAAATCCGTTCGACCTATTCTTAGCCGATATGCCCAGCAGACCCCAACAACGGCGAACTTTACTTCTGATCCCAATAAATATTCCCGCTTGAGCGCACAATGCCCATGCAAAACTAGTCTCAACCACCGCCCCTCTTCTGCCACATCTTATCCCGAAAGGCCTCTTCCCACCGTTCCTGGGCCCATTCTCCTTCTTTGAATATCCCTCCTCCGAAATTCCACGCGGAAAATATTTTATTCCCTCGAATAGGAACTCTTTCGTCGGGATTCAGAAGTGAAAAAAATAAATGAATAAAATACTTCGCGAAAAGTTATTTACGCTACCCTATCCCCTGCACTTATTGTACCGCCATTCTTCAATTCCCTTTGCGAGACGATTTATGCGTCTAGCAATGCAGCAGTCTCCAGAATATATCCCGCTCCCTTCCTCCCGTATATATTTTTCTTCTAGCGCATAACGGCTGAGCCAAAGTTCCGCGCCTATTACGCTATTTAGCATTTCCGCCACGGAGATACTAATGACCGCGTCGCATGCTAATTGTTGTTCGGGAAAGGCCCGAAAAATTTTAGGGTCTGCGGTTCATAACGGAATCATTCATCAGGGGGGGGCAACTTTCTGATCGAATTCTCCCAATGGTGGGGTCGGTGAGTTAAGCGGCATGGGATGAGGAATTGGTCAGACCTTTAAGTTGAGGTTTTTATCTGTTTCCCCCCACCCCCTCCAGTGAGGAGTTGCGGTGGTAAGATTTAGCTGCAAGTGTGCTCATGAACTTTATTATATTCTTTTATTGCTAGTATATGATTACCGCTTAAATTTATCGCTGGAGCGTTGAGCATTTGTTTGGTCCCGAAAGTTCTGCTAATTTCCATGAAATATTCCAGTCCACGATATTTTAAGGAGCAAATCGTAAATCAGGTCCAAAGGTTTGGACATCGGCAGTGAAACTTTCGGCCAAGAAAATTTTATTCTTTCATTTGAAGTCTTCCCTGAGCACAAATAACGGAACAAAGCCACAACTCATCGGTATTTATGGATTAAAAATTACTTGAAAAGAGCAAATACTTTTGCTGAAATAAATGTCTTTCATACACAACGCAATTTTTCCAAAACAACAATCGATAACCGGATTATTAAGGTCAGAGAAGTTAGAGGAAATTTCCCAGAAAGTAAAATTTGAAGAAGTACTTTTTAATGACCTGAGTTTTAATCTTTTTACAGGTGGCCTAAGCATTTGTCTCTCTAAACTAAAAACCTTCCAGAGTACTAAATTTTGCCTGTCTCCAACATTTTTCGTCTGAACGGCATTGAAAATATTTGACTGGAATGTACCTTTTTTAGTTTAAAAATCCAAAAATCTCTGATGAAGAATCTTTCAAAGTGACACTGAGAACATCATATGAGAATTTTACCATGATTTAGGTGCGACAGAACCGAAAAAATAAGGAAAATATTTGGTCGAGCGGTTAGATACGGGAGTTCTATTTCCCTCGAGCAACAATGGTAGGTGGGACATCTACTGTACATGCAGATTCTTATCTTTTCTCTTTTCGTTTCGTTTTCGTTAAAATATACTTATCTACACCAATTCGTAGTAGCGGTGGTTTCTAACCAAGTACTTAGTATGTCTTTGGTATCATTCTATATGCACAGAAAATTTTTCTTCACTTTTCCAATTTGAAATCCCCCATTTATTCTTTATACATATATGGGATCTTCTATACCTGGTTGTATTCAGCGGTTGAAAGATTCTAAATACTTAAGGGAAAATGTCCGAAAATAATAAAAGTAAACTGTTTCTACCCGCGGATGTTTTTCTCAGTGCAATTTTGCAATTCATCAGTTTCACCTTAGCATACGTAATAGGACAAGGTACGAAACCATAATATATAAATCTGAAAATTATAAGGAGAATACGAATTAATTTTTCTCTTTGTTATGGTTGCGCCAAAAACCCTTAAAAGTTAAGCGCGATTTTCAGGATTTCTTGGACCAAACCAAGAATTCTCGCTGCTTACTAGGCTGAGAATACTTCACGTTACACATGTATTTGACATTACGCTAGCAACTAAAGGATTTCTAGAACCAAACATATAATTCCCGATGCCGTCCTTTGCTTAAAGTTTAGCGATGCTTGATGCCACTTGCAAAAGTTTTGTTTGATTTTTTTTTGTCCATAGATATGGAGCTATTTTATAGCTCCATACCTTAACGGACATATTTTTACAAATAAAATTACCCAAAACTTAAGTTTATAATTGATAAGTTCCGATTACTTTTATTGCAGTTATTTCATACAAACAATTTTAGATCGCAAAGTAAATTCAAATAAGCAAACTTGGTTGGTTAATGGGAAATTGACCATAGTGAAAGCAGTAACGGAAATAGGATAGCACAAATAATTTTTATAACAAGAAAACCAGCTAAAACGTTAGAGATGATACAATTTCTAACAGGCTATGCTATAGCTGGAACAGATAGTTAAATTTTTGTTTACACTAGCGAGTATCCGTGGACTTTCGCACGGTAAAGTATCGCATAATTTAGTTCTTCATGCCTTTTCTTACTGTCGGATCAAAGAAATTGACTATAAATTAAGTTTTCATGACGGAAAGATAAACTGTTTCTCTCTCGCGTATCTGTGACTGAGTTCTCACACGCAGATTTCACGGTTTTGATGCCGCATTTGTGTTCACTCCGAGAATAACACTTTCGCCTCGCGCGGGAATGCATTAGCGAAGTCTTCTGTCACGCTATGTTTTAATGCTCCATTCCTCCATGCAGGAGGGTGAGAAAGGTCTTCTTGGAAGGCGGCGCGAGATTGCAAATCCTTCGAACGCAGCTGTTTCACCCTTTCCCTCATTCAGGTCTCCAGTCGTTTGACGGAGGGAGATGCGTTCTTCCCCATCTCCCATTACGTACCTACCTCCAGCGAAGCGCTCGACCGACATTCCACTCACGTACTTACATTCTTCGAGCTTATTTCATTGTATTCTTTCCGTCTTCCTCATTACCGTAGCTGACTTCTGGCCTCAGGGTCCGCTGGGTCATTTCCATCGCACCCTGGAAAGGGATTTAGGGCTTCCTGAGTCATGCTCAGGTGGCATTCTCTGAAAGGAGACGTTGAAAGAAGCACGGAGATTTTTATAAAGGGAAAAAAATAATGGAGGAGGTACGGGTGAAGTTCAGTCCGGGACATTTTAAGCCACAATTCCTCGAGAATTTTTTTCCCACCATTTTTTTTGCAACCTCGTGTGGAACTGCAGATACTCGGATGGACGTGAAGACTTTTTAAAGCTTCGAGTGTGCCAAATCCCATGATATGGTCCCGGGAAGGATTTTGGAGCGGTGACGGAACATAAAATAAGATGGTTTTAAGGGAGGACGCTTTCGTGGAAAGAGGATATAAAAAAGTGACCAAACGCGGTGGGCGGGGGTGGGCTCAGAGCGCTGCCCGGCATCGCCAAAGTGGGCAGCGATCCTTCACTTGCCTCCCGAACCACCTTCAATGCCATCCGTGCGGACAGAGGAGAAAGGAGAGATGCAATTGATCGTGCATAAACTACGCATCCTGGATGGAGAGGAAGGGGTTTTTTGCCAAAAAATCTACACCTACATCTACATAATACCCTGCGAGCCACCTTTAGGGTGTTTGGCAGGGGGTGATCAATCATCAGCATGCAATTGGACTCCCACATGCACACCACACGGTCCAAAAAGCGTCACGTATACTAACAAATTATACCACCCTATGCCGTTAGAAATAATAATAAAATTAAGAAACATACTTTAAGTTGTACATAGGTTAGTAGGCCACACTACAAGTCATGCAATCGCTGCCGTCATAATCTCTTATTGATCGTGGAAAAAAAGACATTCTGAATCTGTCTGTTCTACAGTCTATCCATCTTATTTTATTTATATGATCTGATCTTCCGTAGTATGTTGGCGTCAGTAAGATTTGGTTAACTTCGTTATAAAAGACACTGCTCTTGAATTTATCTGAAAGGTTTAGTCTACTTTTCAATCTACGGTCCGACAGAGATTCCCATCCGAGTTTATCTAAGAGGTCAGTTACACTAACAAGACTATCGTAACGGCCTTTCACATACCTGGCAGCTCTTCTTTGCACGCGTTCTTACTCTGTTATTAAGCCTTTTTCATGAGGGTCCCAAACACTGGCAGCGTATTCTAAATGTGGTCTAACGAGGGAAAAGTAGTTAATTTCTCTCACTTTGTCGTCGCACTTTCCTAATATTCTTTTAACAAAGCCAACTACATCTAAACCAACTACGTACAAAATCTACATCCATGTCGTACCGTGCAAGCCGCTACCAGGGTGTGTGGCACGAGGTGATTGCAAACCAAGCATGCAGAACTCATCCTAGCCTTAATTAGACACGCGCTGGCTCGCAGGACACAGGCCAAGCACTCGAAATAACGACACGCGGTCAAACCAGAAACTAGAGGATAGCTAAGGGCACGAACGTGCTGGTATGCTAATAAAACTAATAGTTAGTGATGAAAAACGAAAAACGAGCGTAACAAATCATTCATGAACGAGTAATAAAATGCGAAAACGTTAGTCAGTGCCTATTTAAAAATATAAATAGTTATAAACGATACATGCACAGCCAATTTCACCTATTCTGAGTCTAGCTCCTCTTTCTGTCTCGAATCTGTCGGGGGAAAAAATGACGGTTTCTGTTCAAGTACGAGGTGTTTTCAGAAAGAATGGGAATTTTAGTTTAAAAAAAATACTTATTCATCCGTCTGCCATGTTTTCGCCTATAAATTAGCCCCCATTTGATACAATTCAAATGTACCAGCGCTCCTTCCAATCTTCGAAACACTCGACCTTAGATCTGTGGGCGATTTCTTTTAATGTCATCAATGCTCGTACAATGACGGCCTTGATGATTAGCCAGCCCAAAACATAATAAGATAAGTAAGGTTTTGTAGAAGTAAAATAGTCATAATAAGTCGTTTTTGATTAATTAAGAGTAGGTATCTTCAGAAAAATGCGTAAAACATCATATTAGACCCCACTATATTTCCAGACCTGACAAGGGTATATATATATTAAAATAAAAGGTAAATTAAGAGAGATATTTCGCCGAACGGATAGGAAAAGGAATTCGCTTTTCCCCCGGACAATAAATGCTGGCTGAACTTTGTTATAGTATTTCCTATTTATTAGCAAATGGCTGGTATCCTAACACCCCCATGATAAGCCTATTGATGTGGCATTCGGGGTAGTATGTAGGTGTAGGAGCAATAATTCTTCCACAGGACAGGGCATTAGCCGGTCCAAGGAATAAAATAGTGTCGCAGTTTGTACAAATACCGATTTGCTATTTCAGAATTAGCCATCTTCACAATTTAGAAACTTCGCCATCAGTACTGATAGTTTTCTACAACAACATGATATAACAGCGCAACAGTAAATTTTTTACGACTACAAATCACGTAGCTAAAACTACAACTATGCGCTAAAATAACATGTGAATTTGCTTTTTCAGCAAATCTGAAATCTGGCGAAAGAATTTGAGTTGTAATCAGGTCCAATGTAGTTGCACTGACAACGAATGACTTTTGCCCGCGTAGCGGATTCAAGGTAGTAGGCGCCATTTGTCAACGCTACAATAATTTCTGCTGTCACTATGTTTAAATTGTTGCTGCGATAGCATAGGGAAGGTATCTACAAAAAAGCATTTTTCTCTGTGTGTTTTTCTCTTTGCGCTTTTCGTTATGACCAGGTTAACCCCGACGCCGGCTATCTCTCAATCTCTCCAAGGTGTGGAAGGCTTTAGCTGCTGGGTACGTCCTCCAAATACCTACATATCCACCGACCACTCACTGAAATCGGGGAGGAAGTTAAAAATTAAACAAAGTTTAGTTGAATTTTATGCACTCTAATATTTATCGAGCTAAATGACAAAACTGCAGTGAGGTCAAGCGTAGGTTGGAGGTAGAATGCAATAGCGTGGCGAGGATTTTGATATGGGGGGGGGGGGGTAAGTCGGAGATTTAGAGGCCCTTCCGGGGTGAATGGTAAACACCCCAGGCCAAAACGGGTCCGGGATCCTCCCCCGGTATATTTTGGGATTTTGATGTTGAAAACGTGATTTTTTATGATTTTACACCAATCGTTTTGCATGAATATTTACTATTGAGGCCATTCTACTCGTTTTTAGCGCCTCATTTAAAGGCTCAAGGGGGTTGTAACTCGGAAAATCCCCCCGTGGCTTTTCCACTAGTAAAGAATAAATTTATTTGGATTCTATGAGTATGCCCGTGCCGGAATTTGTGAGACTTTTGTGTTGAGTTTCTTCATACACGCTCACCCACCCACCACGAGAAATGCCATCGAATCGACTTAAGGTATATGAATGTCGGCGTCCCGTCTCGCGCTATGGACCCGCTAGATGGCGGTCCACGCCTGTGTCTGCGGACTTCATGACTTTTTCGTTGGTTGTGGGCGGCAAAGGGTTTGTGTGGGAGGGCTTTTGGTTCTTCTCCCAACCCCTCGGAGCCGAGTTCTCTTTCCCTGCCGAGGGTGGGGTGAAAGGGGTGGTTTTTCTGGAAGAAAGAGGGTACCCACCTACCTCCCCCCCTTCCACCCTTCCTTCTAAGATTTATGCCGGGGCTAGTCAGCAGATCTATTCCTCCACCTCCTCCTCCTCCTCCTCCTTGGGCAAACCTCCTCCTTCCTTGGGGTCTCCAAGTCTCAAAGCCAACCCACGGCCAAAAAATCTCCCAACTCTACCCCCACCACGATTCGTCCGCGATAACAATCAGCACAATGCTCTCTTCCCCTCCTTTCCCCACCCCCTCCAACGTCCCATCACTCACCCCCTCCCCTCATCCCCCCACCCCCTCTTCCATCTTCTCGTTTTCCTTAAGTCTTTTCCATTTAATTCCTTCGCCAAACCCTCCTCCCTTCTCTCTCCCGTCACTCCGTCCCCGGAGTGGAGCCCAGTTCTTTTCCGTCCCCCTTCCAACCGAATTGCAAGAGATCACTTCCTCCCTCCTTCCTCGCCTCCCCTTCCCGTGCACATGGGTAAGAATGTCCTCAAGGAGCTTGTCCAAATCCTTCCATTCCCCATCCACATCCCAGGAATTTTTTTCCTCCTCTTATTCTCTCGTCGTCAATCTCCACCCACATCACCTCTGCATTCCCGCCGAAATTCTTGTCAACTGCTCGGGTCCTCGGGGAAGCCGAAAGCACCCGATTTCCTCGCATGTAACAACACTGGATTTACTCCTTCTTATCAGTACAGCCCACTTTACCAGCATCGGTATTGAGCAGAAGAATTATGCATGAAAGTTACGGAGGCAGGTGAGATATAGTGGATTGACATTATGATTTAATAAAAAAAAGAGATGGTAATTTTTCCACACCTGTATTTAACAACGCACGATGCGTTACGACCGTCAGGTCTTCATCATGAAGTACATTTTACCTGACAGTCTTAAACTGTCTTACATTATCAAATAAATTGGAGGAAAAATAGCCATCTTATTTTTTCATTATGTTACACATGATTTGCGGCACGATATGATGGAAATTCTCTTAATTTTTAAATAAGATTTCGAAAATATTTTCAAATGGATAAATTCAACGCTCGACTCGTATCTTCATATGATGAAAAGTTCTGGAAATAGTTGAATAATACAGCGAAACGCATCTTGCGTTAAAAAAAAGTCAGGTTGAAAATTTTCATGGTCTCATTTAAACAAACCTTGTCACTTTTGTACGACTCATGAAAGGCATCGAGAGTTAAATGAATTCGGAAATATAATTACAATATCTGATACATTCAACTTGGTAGTCAGAGCGAAGGAATATATTAAATTGAGGCTGGTACTTTAAAATAAATGGTATGTATGGTAAGTTATCTTAACACAACAGTAAGTCAGTTACATGGAATAAGAAAATCAACTTCTCTCTAAGTAAAAAATGTGAAATTTAGCATTTTCATCCGTCTTTTGTGCATGATAAATTTGTAATATTAGATATTTATTCTTAAAAAATAATTTTATCCCCATGGCTTGCAATTCTATCCTCACGACATGCAAAAAATTGTTTTAATAATTTAGCTGAAAAATACATATTAAAATTATCACTTACCAATACAGTTGTAGCCTAATCGTTAAATACAGTGTAGCAATGGCTGTGAGGAATGAATTTCGTCGTGAAAGTAGTTATTGTGGCAATTTCAATTTTTTCCGCAATATCAAACCAATATTTCACGAGATCACTTCGAGTAATCGTGATATCATAGATTCAAAAATTAACTTTGTTATATTCCACACGGTGTTTATTAAAAACTCTACCAGTTTCGACCTTTTCAGGTCAAGTTGAAGAAGTAACAGAAGTAATTTTATTGAAGCTCTTGAAAATGACTTGAAAAGTTCGAAACTGGTATAGTTTTTATTAAAAACCGTGTGGAATATAACAAAGTTAATTTTTGAATCTCTCTTTTATGTGATTGTTGCCAAACGTTTATTCGAATAATTATCTTTCAGACGATAGTTCTAAATCTGTCTCGCCCTCACAGATATATCCATTTCCGATCATTCCAAGACATTTTTCCGTTGATTCGTCTATTTACTTTATTTTTTATCTTTTCTACACCTCACCAGCCAGTCAGCGATTTTACAAGGGTCGCTACATGCCCGCTCTGCTCTCTCCTAGGAAGCCGATGTTGAAGTAGCACCCACACCCGTCTTCTAAGGCACCTATCTCCGCGGACTTTGTGAGGAGACCACCCACCCCTTCAGTTCTACCCCAAACCTCCTATCTCACACCCCCGCGCACTAGTCTACACCCACAAACTCGAGTAGTCCAATGCGGTGGCTCGCTATCTGCTCCCGACCGAACGACTGGTCGTATTTAAGAGAGGTGTTCTTGCTTGCTCTCCCGTCTCCAAGTCCCGCTGCGTAACACGGACCCCAACCACCCAGTATAAAACCAACTCCCGTCTCAAAAAGATAGTTTCCCCGTGGATTTATGCGTGCAATTTTTTCTTAGATCAAAACCTTCTCCCTCACTTCTTTTTTTTCAAAAAGAGGTCTCTCCTACGCGGACTTTCAGCATTATTTTCTCTCTCGTGATTGTTCGACTGTTGTGACGACGAAGAAGTTTTCGGTTGATTTAAGCCCACCACCTCTTACAGTTCCTTACGAGTTCAACTCTTCCCATCCCAACCCCATTTATGTTGTGGGTCACATCGGAGTATCTCTCGATAATGTAAACGTTCCGTTCTGTTTATTTGTGCAACGTGGTAAATATGAGTTTTATATTTACGTCCCATAAGTGACAAAAAGACTTGCTCCGACTGAAGCCGAAATGTTATGCTGGAGTCTTCTTTAGACGAGAGATAAGAAGTGTACCTACGAGCTTAGATGGCGTTTTCCAGCGACTACTCGTTTCAGATAAAAACAGCCATAATTTTCACTACCATTGGGGACATTGGTTAAATTCTTTTCCGATTTTATAGGTTTATTGAAAGCGGAAGATGATATCGAACTACAAATCTATCAAAATAGTATTCATTCTATATTTCCGTCATCCTATGAATTCAGATGAGTTTGCATAGCTTTGTTTTTTTTAATTAAACTCGTGCACGATAATCAAGACATTCTATGGGACGTAAATAGTTATAATGTCTTCAAATCCAGTAAAATTTACAATAGCCTGTAGAGATATGCAGGAATCTCAGTTGAACCGCCTTATCAATCACAAATGTATCTCATCACATTGGCCTCCTCTTCGAAAGCACATAAGTCGTTATAAATTAGCCACAAGTGCTTATCATTTTATTCTTGTGGAGTAAATTACAATTAATATGGAAAAAGATGTTTCAGCTTAGTAATAAAATGTTCTTATGATAATGAATGGAATGAGTTCCATTAATGATTCACGGTAATTGATTTAATTAATTACCTCC
Organism: Ischnura elegans; assembly: GCF_921293095.1. Taxonomy (NCBI): domain Eukaryota; kingdom Metazoa; phylum Arthropoda; class Insecta; order Odonata; family Coenagrionidae; genus Ischnura; species Ischnura elegans. The sequence goes on along the minus strand of NC_060256.1, from coordinate 81,082,430 downwards.
ATTTAGGTAATTGATATTTTCATAATTATTTACCATCCCATAGTTATCATTTTAAGCTATCAAACGCGTTTTTCTGGATAGAAATTAGTACAATTTCCATGTATTTGAAAGCTGCAAGAGAAAATGGAATGCATTACGTTTTTCAATTCACCGTGAAAGTCATTCCTCCATTCATTTGATGTTAGATATTTTAATTTTGTTCATTCATTTGAATGAGTCACGTTATTTATGCTATACTGATTGAAGTAAGGGTTGGGACAAATATTTTTGCGAATGTTCATGATAAATTGGCCGTTGAATACCGAATATTGTCGATTAGAAGTAAAATTTTTAACCTCTGCCTGTTGAATTTTTAAACTTGGCAACAGCTATTTTCAGTGACTCAAGTAACATTAAATGTCTATATGCCAAACTTCCGAATGCATTAACCATATTTTACTAAAGATACAGTATCCGCCTTTACGTATTTACCAGTAAAATCTTTAATTTCATTGACTGATTTTAGAAAAATAAAGTCCGCCATACCAGCTTTGAACCTTAACCTAGATAAGCACCGCTACACTCGACGTGTAGGGATACCACAGAGTAAAAATCATTCGCTTTTACAGGAAATAAATTCATAAAAATTATTCCAAAAACTCTTTCATTTAATGAGGATTTTTTTGCTTACAGGACATTCTGGATTTTTAATTCCCTAAGTTGTTTTCCGAACTTTCTTGCGATCAATCCTATTTGACCAATTCCAAACCTGAAATCTTCTGCAGTCAACCACGTTCACCAGGGTTAGATTAGTTGAAGCTGCACTTATTGTGCCGTCCCTTAATATCTTTCTTATCATGACAATAAAGAACTGTACTGAATCCAAATAAGTTTTACAACGCAACAGTTCCTTTAAACCTATAAATCTAGCGTTAAGTAATTCACAAATATTTTAGCAATTCAATTTTTTTTTGATCTGATCATCATTTTTCATGAAAATAAAATTATTTTATCAAATTAATTCACATCTTTCTATACTAAAAATCACAGTCTTAAATTTTCATAACCAGCTGACGGTGACAATATCCTCTAATTTTAATTAAAATCTAAATAAAACAGTAATAATTATTTTAAATTTCTGTTCTTCGATCAATTTTTTTCCGGAAAAAACATTTTGGGAATCCATTTTTATTTCTAACTTTTTACCCTTACCCATTTTATCGATACTACTGCGCTAATTATGTCATCTATCTTAAGAGGTATCTACACTTTCATCTCTAACTTACAAAGGAATGAAAGAAAGATAGAGGTACCTTTCATTTATATCTTTTTCTCTAGCGATACACATAAATGATACTTCATGGTTCAGATATGATTTTGAAGGTAGGAAACAAAGATCGAATGCAGGGAAATTATAGGTGGTATGAAGTACATAAATTCTTATCACTAGCATTATGCTGTATATGCGTAATATTTTAATAAAAATGGCGAATAAATGCCGCAATGTCAATTTGCAACTGGCATTTTTCTTTCTCAAAAATGAGGTGTTCTATTAATCTTTTGTGATTACATTTTGATGTTTTCACCGTAACAGGTGTAGGAGATTTCACAGAAATTCGAAGAAGTTCAACAATAATATTAAATAACTTCAATGAGTTCCATTGATGGTAAGAGTATATATTCATTCTAATTTAACCCCTACTTCTTATGATAACTTTTGCTATTAATCGCGTTTTTCTGGATGTAATTAAGTGCAGTCTCTCCGTATTAGAAAGCTACAAATGAAAGTGGTACACATAACAGCCTTCAATTCACTAGACAGTGAAATATAAGCTTTGGTTAAATCGATGTTATTCATTTTAATTCTGTATATTTACTCAAATGAGTCACAATATTTAAGTCATACTGATTGAAGAGAGGGTAGGGGAATATTTTATCAAATTAAACATCATGAGATTAACGTAAACCTGACGACCCGGTATAATGAACGCAGGTGGGGAAATCAGTCGGGACAAATGGTGAATTTGGGTCCCTACATTGTACCCGGGTCATTTCAGACATGCGATGTAGGAGAGGGGAAGCTCATTGGGGAAGGGGTGTGAGGGAGAGGTAGGGGTAAAGGGAAAGAGAAGGGGGTAGGGGTACACAATCTGGACGGAGGCGGGTGGCTGCCTGGGACACTGAATATCCCGTGAGATGCTATCTCGCTTTGAAAAATGTTACGACAATTGACTCTGCTCTTTTCCCATGCATCTCGTACTCTTCGAGATCAGGACTCGGGCCAAAAGTAAATAAGATAATGCTTTTTCTTTTTTTGTACTCGTATTTCGTTTCCTTTACATTTGATCCCAGTTTTTTCCGCAGTGGTCCATTAAAAAACAAATTATTAATTTTTTTTTGCGGACGCATTTTTATGCAGGGTTATTTTTTGTAACATTAAATCGCCAAAAAAAAGCTTTATAAGCCTTGTCGATATACTTCAGTGATGTTATTAACTGTGCTTAAAATCTACTTGAATGACTCCTCATAAAGATATCGGTTTGATAAGAATTTTCACCTTCTCTGCTATGAAAAACCAATTAGGCTAATCAGTGAAATTATCGTACCGTTTATTATCCTCTAATACTTTGAATCGGTTTGGGCAATTTTAACTTTATCACACCAGTCATAATTTAACATTATATTTTTCAATTAGTCAATGGTCAGTGATAACGAAATTACTGGTCAAATGTTAAAAAGAGGTTTGTTATCAGTATTACGCTACACTCATCTCTTGAAGTGAGTCAAGCTATACGTTTTCAGCCCCATGTTGGATATCGAGACGGCAATCTGAAGTGCAAATACGTTTGCTTGATCATTCAGTGCTCTCTCACTTGTCTCACAAAGTCCTTAAAAAATCAATGTTATTTTTATCATGAGAAACATTTCTATGGGTAATAAATAATTCAAGTAAAGATTTCTAGTAGATACTTATGTACTATTCGCCATTTTCAACTCTTACGAAGCAAATGAAGCATGACAAAGTAATAAACTTAGTTTTTTTATATAATGAGTCATCTTGCAAGAATGGTGTGGTTTCAGTAATTCATAGGAAGATAGTAGGGTTAGTTTGTTTGCCTCGGTGGTGGCGGGGTAAAGTCTTTGCCTGCCAAACTGAAGGTCGCGGGTTCGAAGTGTCCCTTTCCAGGGCTAGGTTGTGTGTGATAGTCTAAGGTCCAAATAAGCTCGCATTCTAATAAAGCCATGTCTAAGATATATATAAGCTCGCAAATTGTTCGTTACCTTTGAAAATGACAGCGTGCATGTCGAAACCTGGGTCGCTCAGTTAAAATTTTGTGGAACATACAACTCATGGTATATTTTATTATGCTTCCTGTGATAGTTGTTGTTACATGTTATTTCTCCCAATGTAAAATGCCTCAAATGAGCTGTGATGGAAAAAAATAATAATGATAAAAAATAGGGTGGCAGAGATTTTCCAGAGGCTGCCCGATCCCGGCTTGAGCGCCTTGAGTACTTCAAGTGCAGAAGTCTTCCCGTCGGATGGGATGTTAATCCGCGGTTCCCTTGGCGTATTTCATGATCAAGCTTATGCCAGCACCGGGTATCTCTCCACCCTTCATTCCGTACTCTTCTGTAATGGCGCCAATGCTATTATTTACTGTTGGTCGCCTCCTCCAAATACCATACCACCCAGCATCCAATTCGCAAGTCGCAATTGTTCTAACAAATGAAAGAAATGAAGAATCTACGGTTTTCCCGGCGAATAGACTGGAGGAAGAGTTCTTGGGTTTCCAGCCGGGTTCAAGGGTTTTTCAGCACCGACGCGACGTTTCGAAGGCTAAGGGTGCCTTCACAGCTCTTCGTTGACGCCACGAGAGCTTCCGCCCCGACAGCAAATTTTGCCCTTCACAGATCTGCGTTGCGAGAACAAATGAAAAGCAATAAGTGTCGGCTCCTAAAAATCGGCCTGGGAACATATCATATCATGATTTCAAGCCAAACGCACAATGCATATGTAGATTTGTACATTTTTACGCAAATTAATTTCTTAAAATATTCTTCTTAACTATAAATAGCATTTGCAGTTTATATGTCGACCATAAAGTCGATAATCATGCACGTAGTGATGGCCCTTTCCTAAGCATTATTATTACCTTTAAATTTATTTCCTAACTCGGAATATATGAAAAATAACAAATTACATACACTAAGTGAACATGAGTAACGTCGAATATTATCAGGAATATTTATTAATGATAAGTGTTGTTCAAACAGATTGTCCTAGTCATGATATCTATATAACTTCAGCTGAGCAGATCATGTGGGCAAAATTATTATATGTAAATTGGAATTTAAACGACCTTAGTCACCATCAAGGAGCTCTTACGTTGGTTTTAGCCTTTGATACTATTGATGGGTGTGTGTTATGCTAATGCTCCTCGATGATTGCAATCTAATTTCGGGTTAACATTTGTCTTATATTTATGAAAGATACGAAATATCTACGCTAAACACTTCGAAGTAATAGTAAATAATGAAATCAATAGCATTTGTCACTCCCATTTGAGCTAATTTGCATATTGGTAAACCTAAGCTTCCCATACATAAACAAACGCCAATTCGAAATCGTCGGCGTACTGCCGCCTTCACGCAGATAAAATTCGACAGGTTCACTTTATCCGCGACCACGCAGCGAGCTGGCGATATGACGTCATCAATCCTCAAAGAAGAGCTCCGATTGGCTCGCAAGCCGCGGTTCCAACGCAACGCCGAACTATGAAGGCACCCTAACTCTGCCATCGTCTTCAGAGTGAAATCATTTCGCCCTGAAGATGATGGCAGATTTAGCCTTCAAAATGTCGGTGCTGAAAAACCCTTAGACCCGGCTGGAAACCATAGAACTCTTCCTTCAAATGAAAGAAAACTTATACCAATTTATTCCCGCGGTACATCTAGTTTCGACGCAGCGGGGTCATCATCAGGTTCCTTAGCGGGGACATCATTAAGGTACCTCGAGTAGCTGAGAGTAGAGGTGCGTCAAAACTAGTTGTACCGTGAGAACAAATTGGTGGTTAAGTACATAGTTGACTTTCATTTGTTCGTCTGATCTTCCACAAAGTTGAGCCGGAGACTGTAGAGATTCGCAATAGGGTGGTTTACTATAATTTTTTTTATTTCCTACATCGAAAGATTATTACTCCTGGAGTACGTATTTTACGCTCATAGATGTTCTAATGACGATATCTATTTTTCGCGATTAAACGAAAAATGAAAAATTTCAAGCGCGCGAAAACACGACGGCTATGTAGGAATGATGGGAAAAGTCCGTGTGACGTATTTCTGGTTCCACCTGTCGGCGTGTGAGGTGACCTTGGGGCGAGGCTTGAGCGCTGCTACGACGCAGGTTGCTAGCAGGTAGCTGAGTACCATGCTAGCAGGTAGCGCTTGGCTGAAATAAGGATTAATTCCCCTATCAAACGAATAAAACTTTCCGAACTTAGGTATTTTTGATGTGTGATTATTAAGAGATGTATCCCTGAGCTCTATGCCTCATGCATGCATTGGTATTCTCAGACAATGTAAAACTCCTATCTACTCGTATAGAAACTAAGTCCCTGTGACGTCACGTGGAGTGGAATCGCATGGAAACTCCACGTGTTGTTGTTCGTGTTGGCATCATGATGAGTAGGCATCATGTTGAGTAGATATGCCCTGAAGAAGATGGCAGAAGCAGCCATGGAAACGTCGACCTACAATCAACTCACGCGGTGGAAAAACGGAGAAGACTTCACGAGAAACAGTCATTTTTCGTATTTCTGCCGCCACCTTTCGTTATGAGTTGGCTAATGATCACGCCGGATTTCTCTCTTGCCGAGCAAGGGCGTACCCTGGATCAAAACTATGGGGGGGCAAGCCATGGTTGTTCAAGTTATAGTTTAGATTTAAGCTTGGAAAAGGTGAATGAAACCAACATTTTAAGGAAATTTTAGCGGCTATTTATTAGTTTTAAAATTATTTGCTTGAAAAAATATTATTTTCCTTAAAGACATGTGCGATTTTTGCTTCTAGGGGGGGGGGAGGCAGCTGCCCCCTCCTGTGCCTCGCTGGGTACGCCCATGCTGCCAAGCGAATATGGGCTTACAGATTTAAACTTAGTAATTATATTTTTTTTAAACTGTATGAGACAGCAATATCGAGAAATAAAAAAAACCATAGGAAATTCTGTTTCCATTTAAGCCATGTTCAAAACCGCACCACTCTTTAACGATAACACTATATATGTATTTTTAGACTTTCCTGGTCTGCGTGATGATTAAATCCTTAGCGCGGCGACCCTTCTCAATTTATTCCTTGTTCTGTGGATGTGCTCAAAGCTTCGCAGGTGGTCTTAGGCGTAAATCTACACCACTCGGCGGGACCAAGGAAAAAAGGACGGAGGTTTTTTTAAAAAAAAAGGATGAGCCGCGGTCGTTTTTAGTACCTCTTCTCCTCACGAGACGATGCAGTTAAAATCGGTCGTGTCTACATGGCTATTCCGCGGACAAGGCTGTTAATTCCCCTCCCCACCACCGCATGTCGCTGCGGGGATACCAATGGATTGAGCTGGGCGTCTTGACCAAAGTTCCCGCGGTTTAAGGTTACGCGCTTCTTATTTTGATTTGAATGTCTTCCACGAAAGGTCTAGAGGAGTGAAGGATTATGTTTCACATACATTCTATCCCTAAAAGAGGTTGAAAATCTTAGGTAAAGGATCTTTGATGCCTACCCTTTGTTTACCCAGCCGTTTTCTGGCGGAGTTAATAAGTTTCAAAGAAAGAATGTTAAGCCTTTTTCGTGTTGAGTTGGCTTTTCCCGAGACCTGCGTGTAAGTACCTTAGGGCAGGTGAGTTTTACATTTAAAATCTTTGAGTCTTATTTTTATCAAAACTGTAATTCCCAAACGACAGCTCTTGACGTAATTTTTTCTAAGTATCTTGATGATGATGATTTTTATCCTTAGATATTTTACTGAAGACACAAATGAAAATGATTTCATCGAATGCAAGTGATTCTAATTTAGGTAAGGTCTTCAGTCCATTATAGATAAGTTACTTCCCATCCAATCTTGGTTTTGATGCCGCAAGGTAAAAAAGTAGTATTACATATCGCAGTTGAAAGAGCTCTATTGAAAATCATCTCAGAAAACGGAGTAATATTGAATCAGTTCAGATTGAGTTTGCCCATCTTTATCAACTATCAGGAATGAGAAGATTCTAATGAAATATTCTTCTTTTTCACCACATGCCTAGCAAAAAAATCTATATTCTCATATTGTTACGGAAGAAACGTAATATAATGAAGTGGTATTAATGAAACATTTTTCCTTCGTTCAGGTTGAGCAATGCAGATGTGAAAGAACTAATTTTAAAAATTCAAATATAAACTCGTAATAGAACAAATATTTTATAAAATATCCAGGTATTATTATAGGGTGAAGGTTAGAAACTATATTTAATTTTGAATTATTGTTTTTTCGATATTCCCTTACGAAGATTTCATTATTAATCTATCTGCCCAAATTCCGCGCTTATAGAGAGATTGTTCAAATTATATAACATGCCAATGGCATTGCCTTAATGGTTTACTCATACGGTGAAAGGTTGCTAAATCTAAGTTTGCAAATTCAGTGAGATAAAATAATGACCTAACACTCTCTTTAATATCTTCATTCATTATACCTACTTTCGAGCAAATTTTATTCACACCTAACATTTTATTACTTCAATACATGTAAACTTGTTTAAAAGTTTATTGGAACTATAGTAGATTTTGTAGGCATTTCCGCGTGTCACATTATTTTAAATTATCGGGACATTTCGTTTTAAATTCAATATTTCATTTCATGCTAACCGTGGCACGTATAGCTCATCTTCGTAATGTTACCATACGTGTCAAATAAAATAAATTAAATTTATAATATCTCAGGAATTTTAAAGCACACAACCAATTTAAGCCATGGCTTACGACAAGTTGAAACCGATGGATTTTTAATTTAATTGTTTTGCATTAACAATGTGCTGATGTTTTTAATGTAGCTTAGTTACTCCATATCTCCTCGCCAACCAAATAGTCTCTCTAGGCAGTAATTTATCTTAAATTTGAAAATTCTTTACGTACATACTGCAAAGCATAAGTTAATTGATAATTTCTTGCGAGAATAATTGCTTTTCCATTCTTCAATATTGGTGAAAAACGTATGGAGGCGTTAGTACCAGATAATCAAAGGAGAAGTCAATTTCAAGTTCCCCGTTTAATTTGGTGTTACTCAGCGTCCAGAGTAATAGGCGAAATATCCCACCAATTTAAGCTCAGTCCATTTAAAAATCATTTGATTAATAAGAAAATAACTTTCGATCGCTCGAATGGCAGCAATCGATAGGCAATACTACCTCTCTTGTTGCACGATAGTTTTTATGCCTTTTTTAATTTCTATAAATTTATACCTTTTTAAAATATCTTTTCTAGAAATGTATAGACTTGTTTTTGGTTTATATATTAAAAAATCCGTCAATAATTGGAAGAGCCTATACAAATTCTGCTCAATGAATGAGATAATGCAATCATTATCTTAGGGTCATCATGGTATGCCGAATATAAAAAGCATGTCGAAACATAAAATTTACAATAAAAGCGAACATGTAACTTTCAATTGCATATAACTTTCAATTGTAAGCCTTTTACTCTCCTCACTTCTTCATGTCGATTAATGATACTTTTAGTTGTGTACCTAAAGGCGCCTTTGTCAAGTTTGCAAAACCTTAGGTATGCTAAGGTAAGAAAACTTAAGCCTATTTGAGCGAGGCCTAAGAATTGCATGAATTACGGCACGACTCCAGTTAGCCTCCCGCACCTCGTAAAGTCCCTTGAACTAAACCACCCAATCCATCTCCAGATCCCCCGTTACTATCCAATCCACCAACCTCACCCCCCCCCCCCCCCATTTAATTTAAAAGATGAATTTTTCATTCCGAGACGACGGACGCACAATTCCGAATGACTTTTTTTCTCTTCCGCCCTCCTCCCCCTCCTCTGCAGGCCTTCTTAACCCTGTTCCCCACACCCACCTTCTCCCCATACCCCCACCTCAACACTCCTGGGCCTTATCTCGCCTTACCCTTCACTTCGTACCCTTAATTCCTTTTATTTTTCCATTTCTCGTCTCACTTGCTCCTACTCATCATCCTCGCTCCAAGGGTGTCTCTCTCCTCCCATTTTCTCTTTTGCAATTCCGACTGCCTCTGTCTCCACGGCAACCCTGTGGGAGCGTTTTTAATCCAAGCCCCCTTGCAGTTACCCACTCACGAGTCCCGTAGCTGTCTTTCCTCGGGTTCTGTAGCGATTGGAATGATCCCCGGGCTCTCAAGGGGTGACGTTGAGGGGGATGGTGACCCCCGGAGTGTAGCGTAAGGGGGGGTTGTGGGAGGAAATGGTTGTCGTAATGACGGACCCGATTTATTGATGTTTCACGCCGAGACGAACTAAGTTATTCGCCAAATTGATCGATCCCCTCCTGGTCCTTCTTTGTTCATGTTTACTCAAAGGTTCATCCGTGAGAATGAAATTCGAAAAAGATGGTATCTTATTCCACTTTTACTACAATACGTTTATTGATTTCAATGACTACCGAATGCATGGTATCATTCCTCCGTTCATTTTCGATATGACTAAAAATATTATGCTGCGTATCGCAATAAGTGTATGGTGGATTGTGCTTCAATTAAATCTTTCTCCTAAGGCTCGAGCCAATTGAAGCGTTACTACCATTTCTCTGAAATGCTTCCCGTTCAATAACTGCGTTTATTTAGTATTGAGGCCAAAATTTGTATAAAAAATGCATGCTCGCTTTTATAGTAACTTTTTTGACATGCCTTTTACAGTCGGTACACCATGATGACTCTTAGATGATCATTGAATTATCCCATTCATTAAGCAGAATTGGTAAAGGCCCTTCCAAATATTGACGGATTTTCAAAAATATAAATCTAGTAAACGAGGTACCAAGGCAACCAAGTAGGCAAATATTGTTCAGAAGTCAGTAAGTGAAAAAGTAACTGTGGTATTTTTAAGTAGTCACTGCATTGGCCTTTAGTTTTTCTAAAGAACTTCGGCATTTATTCAAATTATAATCTGAAATTCCATTATTTGGGAGGGTTTCTACTTGGTTTTGAGGTCGACGTGGTGGATTGTTTTTATATTTCAGTAGATTTTATATAATAATGAAACCGATTTGTTTTTTTTCTCACGGAAGCACTTAAAAAGCAGCTTTCAGTCCTCGATGGGGGTATGAAAGAGTTACGGTTGTGAATTCAAGATCCAAATAAATATCTTTTCGCCTAGTTGACGCAAACGTTTCGTCACGATAGACGACATCATTTAAGGTTAAAAGCACAATAAGGGCACACGGAATGCTGAGAATATATAATTTACTTTTTAAGTTACCATTTTTGTCCAACTATTTTTGCCGATTGTGGTGATATTTCAAAGTACCTACTAATATGATGCAATTATTGTTTCATTATCTAATAACTTAAAACCTAGCGCAAATTTTAATTTTGCAACGATTATTATGTTATGACAAACATCATATATATTTTTTGTCAAATTAACACGCTTGTTACAACGGTAATCAGCATTTATCATAGATATAGACGCGTACAGCAATGAAAGCCTGAAAATGAAATGAGTTTTCAAATTAAATATCTAGAAATTCTACTCGTGCATCGATTCTTCGTCTCTGTTTCAATTAAAGTATAAAATTCCGACTCGGGAAGGAATTAGTAAATTCTTGATTCACTTTACTTAAAAAATTTTACGTGCTCATTTGTAGACTTCCTATGATTTTAAACTTGTGCAATGTTATCAAATTACATTGAATTATTTAAAATGAAGAGGCTTCTTATTTTAAAGACATGGAAATTGGAAAGACTATCTAGCTCAGAGGCTGAGGTAGAAATTTGTCCGAAAAGTGATTTAGAAAACAGGCTACATCACAGATCATTATGAATAATAATAGCGTAAAAAATGTTGTATTTCTATGACCAATTAAGAATTATGTTTAATGATAAAAAATATTTTTGACACATCTCCATCTTCTCGTTCTACAATGAATCGATCGGGAGGTTATGAGGAATTTATCCTTGTAGCAGTGTGTTTTTTAATGCGAATGCAGATGGATACATGTGTGAGAAATAAAATGAATTATATGTATTTTGATCCTACTTTTTTCATGAGCATTATAGAATAAGGTAAAGTAATAGCCACCATTATATGAAACGGAACATAAACCTTTATTCATACCGATTACATAGGTTTGTGAGCGTAATCTCTGTTCATGGAATCTTCAATGGCTTGCATTGTCCCTGGACGACGGCAAATTTTTGGAGTGAACTAGGGAATTGAAATGCCATCACGGTCTCGGTAGGCACGTAAAAGGTGAATGCTGTCTAAGTAACTACCCGTCATTCCATTTCAGCAAAACAATGGAGGTAACATCCGGTGCCTACTTTGAATCCAACGCGAACAAGCGAAAATGGTATTATGCGATGAAACTTGCATTCATTCCGTTTGAGTCATGACCAGACATTGCATTGTGTGGCAGCCTTATATTTTGTGTCAACCAAACAGGAATGCAGCAGATGCATAGGTATCTATGTCAAATATTTTAATGAACGGAAGTTGTAGAACCTGCAAACTTATTTTTGTGCATGATGGAACGTGTCTGGGTAGAAAACTAGGGTTGCGATGGAATACCTCACTGATATAGGAAACCCTAAAGTACTCTAAATATTTATTTGTCATATTTTAGTATTATGTATTTAGCTGAAGGAAAACTCCGACATTAGCCGTACTTCTACTTCGTCATTATTTTCCCGTTTGCAGTCATTATGATTGTATCTTAATAGTAATGCTAACTTTGTAAGTTATATTGCTACCTTCGAACATAATTAGTGAAGCAATAGGGTGGTTTCCTATTTTTTTATTGCCTAAATCGAAAGATTATTACTCATGGAGTACGTTTTTCAGGTTTTTAGATTTTTTTATGATAATATCTATTTTTCGCGATTAAATGAAACGTGAAAATTTTCAAGCGCGTGAAAACGCAACGGCTAAGTATGAATCCCGGGAAAAGCCCGTGTGACGTCTGGCTGCTGCTGTATGAGGCCACCTGGGTGCGAGGCTAGGAACGCCGCTACGATGCATGCTGATTGCTGCCGAGCATGACGGTAGCGTAAAGTACCCTGCTAGCAGATAGCGCTTGGCTTAAATAAGGATTATTTATGCTCTTATCAAACGAAGGAAACTTTCCAACCATAGGCAGTTTGAATAGGTGATTTAATAGGTGAAATGTTTCCCTGAGCTCTGTGCCTTATGCATGCATTAGTAATCTCAGGCAATGTAAAACTCCTATCTACTCGTAGAGAAACTAGGTCCCTGTGACGTCACGTGGAGTGGAATCGCATGGGCGCCAATCTGTCCTTTTTCAAATGCGGTTAAAATTGACCACTGCCATTCGTCTAAACTGGGATTTCTAAAACCAAATAATTTGTATATTATGAACACACTAATTGTGGGTAAGGAATCGCAATCAATGCCTTATGTTTTCTTTGATGAAGGGAACTACCTTATTCATTATTGGCGCTAAGCAGCCTGCCTTATGACGCTTTACCTCGGGTATTTGATGACATCTCCAAAACACAAAAGACATTCGATTACTATTTTTTTATTATTATAGAATGCGATAGATTAAAATAAAGAGAACTTTTTTTCCTAATTTTCATCCGTCGCTTCGCGTACTATAGCTATAGTCGGCGAAAAATCGATGGGTTTTTGTCCCTTTTTCAGATAAGTTGGTGACGTCAGATAAGGGGTTGCCCTGCTAGGCGCCTCAAACCCGCTCCCCTGTTTCTCGTCCTCGCTCGTCTATCTAATGACTTCTGTAACTCACAAAAAGTGGGCATGACCTTTTGCGCGACTTCTCCTTGCTTTCCCCCTCCATCCTGTAATTCCCAATGCCTTCCAATCATCCTCAGAATCGTAAAGCCATCTCTTCCGAGGTCTACCTCGTCATCTGATCCCTTCCATTTTATTAATTGTTGATGAAAAGTGCTTTGTTTCTTTATTGGCATTTCCCATTGAGAATAATTTTCAAATTTTATATTCATTTCCACCACCGTTTACAGATTTTAATGCTATATTTAAATGCAAATTATATTGTTACAAACATTTATTTTTATGAAATATAACCACCCTTTTTTTAGTTTAACCCTGGATTACTATTTCTTACTCATAGCCAAGTGGCCACTAAACCTAAACACTATTTTTTTACCTTCCAATAAGGTTATTTTTGTGCTTTAAATGAATTACCTTAAAGTTTTATTATTGCTAATTTATATTTTAAAGTTTAATTCAAATGTCTTTCATGGACAATATATTTTTTAATAATTCTTTTTACTATAATTTATTTTAAAAAATTTTTTGTAAGGTGCGCAGGAAAAATATTTAAAATGCCATGAGAAATGCAATTTTTTGTACACAAAATGCATTTTCCAATACTTTGGAATTTAAATTTGGCACGTCGTAAAATTATGAAGGTTTTGTTATCCAGGGCCAAGTATTATCTCTGGCATTCTGTCCTTTTCCATCATTTCTACATGTCCCAACCATGGCAGTCGAAGTGATTTGGCAAATCTAACTATATTCTTCCATTATAGTATTCCATTTATCTCCATGTTTATTTTTTATTTTCAATCTCTCTCCTTCTCTTATTGGGCCTTAAGTTTTCATAATGATCTCTGTTTCAAATTTCCTACGGGTTTCTTCATCCTAATGTGATATCTTCCATTCCTAACTCCATTAAATTATTACTGGTCAAATAAGAGTTTTATAGATCTTCAAATTGGTATTCCTAGATAGAAGAGTTGATTTGCGCTGTGCTAGATTTGCAAAATATGCCTCGTTACCTCCCATTACCATTTGGTTGATCTCAATAGACATCTCATTTTCTGACCTACGTTACCGAATTTCTCAAATTTCCAACGCTCGTTTCAGGTGTCTTATCCTTCTAAAGGCTGAAGGCCGTTTTACACTGGGCACGTATTTGCGCAATCTGGTGTTTGAAGGCGCAGTCAAAATTGCGTCGTATGAAGTGATGAATTGCAAGAACGTATGCGAGAATGCATGGACGTGAGATGGCAAGTGAGCCCCTGTTCTAATTGCTTTCGTGCATCCAAACAATTACACGCCATTATTAGAAATGAATGCAGTTCCAACTTGTGCAATTACGTGCCCCGTGTAAAACTGCCTCAAGAAAAGGTGCAAGGCGCTATTTCCTTCTAAGTTTTAAGGCCGTTTTACACGGTACACGGAATTGCGCAATCTGACGTACGTGCGAAGGCGCAATCAAAATTGCGTCGTGTAAAGCGGTGAATTGCTAGCACACATGCGAGAATGCGTGGATACGAGACGGCAAACTAGCCCCTGTTCTAATTTCGTTCATGCATTCGCGCAATTCCGCGCCATTTTATAAATTAATGCAGCTCTAACCTGCGCAATTCCGTGCTCCGTGTAAAACGGCCTTTACGGCCGCTATACACGGTGAATGATCAAGCGAATGATCGTGCTGAATGATCGCCTGATAGTTCTCAGGGTTATGCGAGCAAAATAGAGCATGTCCTAATTTTCACTGAATAATCATGCGCATGACGGTTGATTCGCGAATTTTTCCGCTATGCACGGCGAATGATTTCAATCCCATGATCATTCACCGTGTATAGCGGCCTTAGGATATTCCAGCGCATGAAAACCACAGGGAATCATTCTTCCTCGTTCCCATATTCCAGCGTCATTGTGTTTCGTGTAAGTGATGGCGAAGCCAATTTGAAGCATTCATCGCTGGAAGGGGAGGGGTCTTCGGCTCCATTATCTTTGCAAGCGGATGGAGGAGAGGGGAAGTACAGGAGGAGAGGGGAAGTACAGGAGGAGAGGGGTGGGGGGCGGAGGGGAGGGCGGAGTGACGAGCGCGGTCCGTTCGTCCTTTTAGAGCGACGCCTACGCTCCACCCATCTTTTTTGTTTCCGTTCCCTCCCACATTGCTCGTCCCACAGCTGACGTTGCTAAGCCACCGTGCACAGGTAGTATTCAGAAATCAGCAATAGTCATATCCTTAACTCATGTTGACCAATATTGAAAAAAATACGTGCAATTTTCCACGATTATAAAATTAATGAAGAAAAGGTTTCAATGAAACTATATCATCTTCCAAGGTAACTGCATCATATTCAATGTTTTAATATTGAAAAATAGGTGGTAATAAATTTTTTAACCGTGGAAAATTGAAAGTATTTATTTCAATATGGAAAAATTCCAGTCCATCAAACTTTAATCTTTGGATTTCATTCTTCCATTGTCGTTTGGAAATTTTTTGACCGGTGTTCACTTATTAACTAATGAAGAGGTGGGTCATCATGACTCGATCAATAGTACATTTATAGAACGTGGCTGAAATTGTTTTAGTACTTTCGGAGTATTGCAATTCCCCACCGTTGTTACCCGATGTTATGGAACCTACGAAACGATGTCGAAAAAAATTTTCAACGCCAGCTGATTAATTACATTAAGTGATAATTGATAAAATTTGGAATCAACTATAGTTATTTATAGGTAGATAGATGGAAAGATAAATTTGGTATTGGCAAAAATTGGTATTCCATGCCCGTAGATGTACTGTAGTTAGACCATTCTTAACACAGCAATGAAGTCGGAGCGTAATCAAATGGATTTCCCTGATTCATGAATGCCAGTATTTGGCCCCAGGCACTCGAGATACAAAATCCATCACACTAACAACCTTATCAACCCGACTGACAATACGTTAATGAGATATATTATAGGCATTATTTGAATTTTAATGTTTTAGCTTTCGAATATTTCCAATTTTCCGTGGAAGACTAATTTGGTAGCCCAACGGTGCGTTATAAAATCTTAAAATCCGTAAAAGACAGAGCAAAGTACATCACAATCCTCCTCGCTAGCAGACGCATCCAAACGCATAATCCTTATCCCTAGCATCGTCGCAAAATCCACGGCCGTACTCAAGGGAATTAATGTTGCTACTATTCATATAACACCTCCTCATAGAATTTCATAAAGAAGTCCTTTCTCCAACGCTGGACTTGACATACCTACGTAGTATTGATATTTGTTTCTGTCATGGATGAAATTATTCTCTTCGAGTTCTTCGATTCTATTCGCTGATGTATAGGCTAGCAATGTGAAGGCATTCCCCTCAACCTTCCCCCTAATATAAGTGTGAGGGACGAATTTCCAATGATTTTCCGTTCTATTTGTTTTTCAACGTTTGACTAAAAGTAATCTTCATCCTTGCAAATCATCCTTCATCCTTTAACAACTTCAACCTTGCAAATCTCAATCATATTTGTTAGTGTGAAAATAAAATCATGGAAAAACATCAATATTACCAAATAAAGGCGATAAGAATTTAGTATCAGCGTAGACGTTTTGTAAAATGACAATAATTATCACAGGATATTAGAGTAATTTCAATGACCAGGGATTGGAAGTTAAGAATGTCTATGATGAGTTTCTCATTTTCATTTGAAATCAATTCTTGCAACTTTCCACGATTATAAAATTTATGAAGACTTAGGATTCATTGTTACTGCCTCATCTACAAAGGTCACTACATCAGGGGAAGGGGAAGTATGTGCATATTTGGTGATTTCATAGCGTAGATCTTGTGTTAAAAAAAATAAAATACAAAATTTTACTTAGGAATTCCGGAAAAAAACAATGTTTCACTATAATTTATTATATACTAATAATATACAAATTCAGTTGTAAATTTGCAAATATGAAACTAGAATTTTGACTCATGCTGTAGCAATTCTCCTGGATGACGCGACGGGAGAAACAATGAGAGTAAATAATAATGGTAAACAGCAATTCTCTTTGGAGACGCGAAAATAAAGAGTAAAGGAGTCTTGTTATGGAAATAGTGGGTGATCGTAAGCGTCGTAGCTTCCGATTTTTCGTCTTGAACACTTGTCAATGTATGTTTGCAAATTGTGTTAATTTGATTTGTGAGGTAGCCGTAGCTCCGGAATTTTCTTCGTGAGTAATTACCACGTCAATTGCGTTTGGAATTTGAGTTAATTTGATTTTTTTAATAAAAATAAACGTTTCGGTACCTTTTCTGAAATGCTTGTTTATGGTTACCAAGCTAATGTTTGTCATAATATGTACAGTACGGGGGAATGAAGAAAATAGTCGAGTAGCAGCGTAGAAAGCGAGGAAAATGAGAATAATTATCACAGCGTAAAAGAGGTGTAAGGATGAAAGAAGGACGGGAAAATAAGTGGGGAAGGTTGTTTTGGATGGGGAAGATATTCTTGAGCGCCAAGGATGAGGGAATCCTTTATCCTATTTTTATACGCCCATTCATTTTTTTTCCCGGGGAGTTAAAAGTGAGATAAGACCTCCCCCAATCGGGTGGGATAGGAAATTAAGAAACGTTGTTTGGGTCCCACTGCAGGGGCGCGCGGCTCCTTCACCCCCTTAGGGGTCTGGCCCGGTAATGACGAGGGAGGCTGCGGGTCCAGAATAGGGATAGGGCGCGACGCGCGAGTGGGCCGTGGGTAATGGCAGATACTGCTTCTTTCCTTTCTTATCCCTTGCACCCTCCTTAAACGGAGTCCCACGGGGCGGCCGCAGGAGGGGTTGAAGAGCATTTGCATTCGGCAGCCCTTCGATAGTACCCGCAGACGATCGTCTCCAGGGGAGGGGGAGGAGGAAGAAAAATTGTACGGAGAGAGTGTGAGGGAAAAAGATGAAAAAAAACTGCTCCCTGGTTCTTTCATTATTTTTTCTCATCATATAACCCTCTTTTCCCACCCAGCCCACCCTTCCGGAGTCATTTTTAAGAGGGTGATAATTCCCCCCTTTAAGACGGGCAAGGTACCGGGGATGGTGCGTTCTGAAGCTTTCCTTAGTAGGGTGAGAAAATGAGAGTAGCCGCATCTTATTATTCCCTTCGACTCTTTTTTCTTTCTACCCCCCCCCTCTACACCCACGAGGTTCTAGGGGGGTTGCTCGACGTTTGGAGGTGGAGGGGGGTCGGGAGAGTGGGGAACTGTTTGCTTTCGGGGCCAAATTGTTTTGTTATTCCCCCCTTGGGCGCCCATATACCCACCCACCTTCACATTCTATCCAGGAGTTCGACCGAGCCAGAAAGTGAGTACTTAAAAAAATGACCCTTATCTTTGGACCATAAAGTTACAAATTGTCCTCAGGTCGGCAGTAATGTGGCCAAATCGTGTGGTATCAATTTTTCTCCAGAATAATACTGTATTATCACTCTATTGAGCGGTATAAAAATTTGTCTCTTGAGGTAAATATATTGCCAAAATCGGTTACGGTGGATGAGGAGCTATGGGTATGGATGACATACAACTTTCGGGCAACCTTTTCTATCTGCTCAGAATGATTGAGCAATTAGAAAGCGTGAATTCGAAACGCAGTTGTATAGTAATATTATGATTCCGACTAAAACTTTATAAAAATTTTGAATTTCTTATCATTAAAATCAGATAAAACATAAAATCACTGCAATTTATCGTAAATAAATGAGTACTTGTGCTTCATACAAGAGGGTAATGAAATTTCAAAGCTTATATCCAATAATGACTGTTACAAGTTCTTATTTTTCTACATACCTTATTTGTTATGCAACATGACATATACTTTGCAATTGAGACCACAGGAAGTTCAGTAGCTGTCGATACTTTATACGATCATTTATTCGTGTCTGTACCATTGCGCGTGCTGCGAATATAGGAAATAAAAATCTTGGATATTCAGATATTCTCTGTAATTGACATATAAATGTGTAACTTAATTTTAGTAGGCTGTCAACTTATTCTGAAAAGTCAAGCTTCAGCTAATCGGCTAGGAAAATATCAGCCGACTCCTGAACAAGCAGAAGGAATTGAAAAATATTTTCTGCATTCTTCGATGATGATTATTCATATTGAATAATTGAAAATCAGGAGGAAAATACTAATATGAAGACTTGTAGGTAGGCCAATCGTGGTAAAATAAATTATGTATATTTCGTGAGATACAAAGAGGGAACATTGTTGAACTATGACTTGTAGAACCTCGGAAACACTGTTTATAACAGCAACCAAAGTTTTAAACTGACTAAAAACTCTGAATAAAATATTCAAATATAGAAGAAAGATACGTGAGGGAAATACTCGAATGCATTTTATGGAATATTTATTCCAGGAATTGTTTCCAGAGAGAGTAGTTTGACTCGCACCCTTCCCGCATGTCGAGATCGTATTTTTGATGAGAATATTCGAACGGACTTCCCAGTGTAAATATTATAGATAATAATTCCCATTTCAGTACGTGAAATAGTGACGGGTGTGGTCCAGACGTTTTACCTCATTCACTGCCTTAATGCACTTCCGGGTTCTGACAACGTAAATCACAATAAAAGGGATGTGACTATCGCGCCCAGTGTTGCTTCGCGGAAATAAGTAGAGTAGGGTGGTTTCCTATAATTTTTTTTATTGCCTAAATCGAAAGATTATTACTCCTGGAGCACGTATTTCACGCTTTTAGATTCTTAAATGACGATATCTATTTTTCGCGATTAAATGAAAAGTGAAAATTTTCAAGCGCGCGAAAACGCGACGGCTAAGTATGAATGCCGGGAAATCTCCGTGTGACGTCGTTCTGGTTCCCGCTGCCGCAAGTGGGGTGACCTTGGGGCGAAGCTCTGAGCACTGATACGACGCAGGATGCTAGCAGGTAGCAGAGTACCATGCTAGCAGGTAGCGCTTGGCTTAAATAAGGATTATTAATACCTTATCAAACGAGGAAAACTTTCCGACCTTAGCCAGTTTTAATAGGTGATTATTAAGACATGTTTCCCTGAGCTCTGTGCCTCGTGCATGCATTGGTAATCTCAGACGATGTAAAACTCATATCTACTTGTATAGAAACTAGGTCCCTGTGACGTCAGTGGAGTGGCATCGCATTGGCGCCAATCTGGCCTTTTTCAAATGAGGTTTAAAATTGACCATTGCTATTCGTCTAAACCGGTATTTCTAAAGCCAAATAATTTGAATATTATGAATACACTAATGATGGGTAACGAATCGCAATCAATGCCTTTCGTATTCTTTGATGAAAGAAACTACCCAATTAACAAAATTCCCTTACCCTCTAATACGGCCACACCGGATATTTTGCAGCCATTCAATGACTGAATTGAATATTCCCATTCAATGACTCTGAAAAAAAAAAACAAATTAAATCGATCTTCCCGACAGAAAAAAGGAATTATAGTGGGTTTTGTTTCAACAGTTCGAGTCGGAATAGTCGATAAGATCACCAAGTCCTAATTTGATGAATTCAACATGACAATATTGTTTCTTTGATCTACAATACAATAAAGACAAATATCAGGTGTACAATGCACTATTCTAAGCTAGAAACAAAATCGGTATGCCTTATTAAGCTGACTGCATTGTCCGATTTACACATAAGTGTACATTTTAATGCATGCAGTTCAGAATGGCAGAAATAATATTATATATGGAGTTTTTCAGGCTGTATTTCGTTTAAAAATGTATTCCTGACAGTTTATTGTTTACTTGTTTCAACAGGTACTTGAATAAGAAGGGAAATTCCCATTTAAAAACAACCTTAAAAACGACAGGATGAAGTAATGTGACTTTTTTTACGATCTCATAATTTACTTGATTAAGATACATAGTTTAAAAGATCTAAAGAGAATTTATCATATAGAGAGGAAACGTTGAGCATTGCCTTACAACTAGAAAAATTGACAGTGGAAGGTATATTGAGAACCGAATGTTGGGGAAATTAATGAAAAACAATAAAAAATTAATTTAGAATTTAATTTAATAAATAAAGAACGCTCTATATAATTGATCTGTATCCCTGAAGCATCAATTTAAAACCTACTGCTATTAGCTCGCACGCACTTAAAGTATAGCAGAATTCAATGATTCCATGATAATCCCTTACCAGAGACATATAGCCATTGAATACGAATGCGGTAGAATGGGGAATTAGGTAGTTGAAGCGTCAAAACATTGCCAAGAGATATTTAATGCCAGCGTAAACTAATACAAATAATGACAGGAAACAGTTAGAGTGTGGTAATATGCGTCTTTTCCCATCGCTGTAAAAGAGTAACCCAGCAGATGCAATTGTATATAGACATACGGCGTTCCGCAGATTGCAACCGAAATAAGAAAGAGCGGAAAAATGAGGCAAAATAATGAAGTGTGAGATATGTGGCGTCGATCACGCTGGGATTAATTTTTACCCACTGTAATACCGCATTCATTTTAATTGGTTGCAACCGTCTCCAGCACTGTGCCAACCTTATTCTCACTACAAAAAAATTCAAATGTTTTTGAACTTTGAATGAACCTACTGTAAAATATATTAATACCGTTTGCTAAAATTTGAACCAAAATAATTGTCTCTCTATTTTCTTTCCTTCTCGTCCTTCACGTAATAACTGTTTCATTCATATCCCCCGTATCGGCTTCTAACTTCCTCAACGCTTTCTTTTCAACCGAATTTCTTCATTTCAAAACTACCAGGCCTCAAAATATCCTTCCGTGGACCTCTTCTGTCACCGTTTTTGAATCCTCTCATAACGCTACCAAAACATTCACTGCTCTTCAACACGTACATATCTTTCACATGTTTGATATTGATGTATTGATATTTTATATTTTGTATACAATTTTTATTTATTTGATTAAATCAAACAATATAGAGGTCTTTCACTGCTTGTGCTGAAAAATAATTAAATACAATAAAGCAATCACAAACAAAGAATTGAAATAAATACCTATTTTAATAATTTGCTTGTTTTAATTCATTTTATTCATTTGTTTTTGAGTACCAAAGGCAATAAAAAAGATCTCTACACTTCAGCAAATAAACAAAAATTGCATATAAAATTATAGAATATCAAAGCATCAAGATCAGACCTAAAGAAGAGGCTTAGTGGTTGAAGACCGGTGAATTATTGTTTGGCAAAACGTAATTTCACTTTACCACTGTTATTTTCATACCTACGACGCGTTTCGACTTACCGAGCCATAATACGTACAAGACAATCTATAAATCCGAAAAGCTTCGTAATGAATTAATGGAGGAAATTTGTAGATAAATTTTATTTTAGCATTCCGAACTTCCAATATTTAACGCCTGAATTGGTTGAGTTCGCAATCGAAGAAGTAAATGCCCTTTCATCTTTAATTCCAGGCTCAAGTGAAGTGCATCTTTTAAGGATCTCCTCATCTCGTCCAATGCATTGAAGGAAGCTGAAAATGGAGAGGAAAATGAGCCAAGAGAAGCACCGTTGGGTGAGTTCACCCTTATATTAACATATCTTTCGGTGGAAGGGTGGCGAAGGAGGAGTTTGCTCCGGATTGCCTCCTCTCCGTTCATTTCTTGGCCCGAGGTCTTTGAATCAGTCCAAAAACTATCGATCATACGCGCTCTCCTTTTGTCTTTTCTCTTTCACGGGCAGGGGGGTGGGGGCATTTTAAATGGAGGGGGATTGATGGGGAGAATTGGTGGCAAAGGGACCAAAATGCGATTAAACTTGGATCCATTATACGGATATTGCGATCTTATCGCATGATATACTTTTAATGGAAATTCAGAATTTTGATGTCATGCTAAGCTACCATCGCTTTGGGTCACGGGCTTTATGTACTGGAAAATAAAATGGAATCAAAAATAAACATATGAAGACATCTATTTTTGATAAAAATTAGCAAACTTTTTAATGCTTTTTTCAATGAACATGGAAAATAAGCCACAAGACATTGTGTTTTGTGGTAATTTTCAAATGTGGCTATTCATACTTCCTATAATATTGCTCCTGGTTGAGTGTTAAGAAGTCAAGGAAATTTAAACATGATCTTTTGAGCTAAATTGTTCAACGACCCTGTGAAATTGTGAGATTTCCCGTTGATTATCTTGACGGAATGACCGCCAAAGTATTTTGGAAACCTAATTTTCGATGTCTAGCGCTGCTATCGTTGATATCCATTTATTGACACTTCATTCATGACGATGGCAGAAAAACTATTGAATGGTCGGCTTTTAGAATTCCTATCCTGCTGTAATCCCGTGGGAAATTACATTCTATAAAAGTCTTGATAGTCCTTTTTGGACTTTATTGTTGGACTAAATCATATTATACCTTCAAAACTGGAAAATATCAGAAATAGAATATGATTTTCAAGGAACAAAATGCCTTTCGATCAAATCTTCGGTATGCCGAAGAAGTTATTGGGACACGGACCATGACGATGGCCCTTGTTTCTGAAAATAAAGTACAGTTTATATTTTTCCAACTCAAAAATTGATCTAAATGGAGAAAATATCCACGTTTAAAATTATACTGTTCTTAACCGTCGGGATACATTGCTCGAACGGACATTTACGGTTAAAGAGCTTCGGAACCAAATATTCGTAGTTTTAGATCAAAAATACACAATTTCAATGTATAATGCAATAGCAAAGACCGCTCAGATTCTCTGGCTCTTGATTCGTTGAATGTGTCGCTATGAAAAGGTTAGCGGATAGGAGAGAGAAATGGAGAGTTGCGTCAAACCAATCTTAGGATTGTTGACTAATCATAATGATGCACATTTGAACTGTTTCAACTTTGAAACTGGCTCATTGACTATGCGTTTGTGCTGAGTTTTCAAGCAGTGTTTTGTTTTGATGACATAAACACCAAATTTGGGTAGTTTGCGCGAAAGACGGTCAATTGACCGCTGACTGTCACTTTAGGTAAAATCTGGAGTCCTCTGGGATGCATACGACCTGAAGCCCCTCCCCAACAAAAAATTTATTCTCGAACTATTTGTTTCAAAATATTAAAAGTTAAAAAATCTCAGCCTCTTAGGTCATAACATAAGGAATTGAAGGTGACTAGATGCGCTTGCGCTGATTTTGGAAACATTGTGACAAACAGGCTCAAATATTTCCTTGGTACGTTGGATTTTGATGTTTTTCTCTCAAAAGATTCGGAATGATTTATACCCACACATGGGCGTGCCCAGCGAGGAGCAGGAGGGGGCAGCTCTTAGATGTAGCACCACCAGTAGTTTAATACTTCTGCAGACGATGTGCTGTGATATTCTAACTAAAATTATCAGTATTTAGTTATCAATTCCATAAAATTTAGTTATCAAGTGATCATTTTTGGAAATCTTAAGAATAAATAAAACTAAATTTTATTGCTCTCCTATTTTTTATTTTTTATTTTAATGCCCAATGAACAATGGATACCTGGGCCTTTTGGTTTGTCAATATACACATTGATTTTTATTATGAAACGAGTCGGAAAAAGGAATACTCGCAGGAAAAGCTACTATCAGTGTGGCATTTGAAGTTATTAGTTAGTACACTTAGTATCACCCAGAAAGATTTTTTTTCCTCAATCGCTTAAGAAATCTAAGGTCACGGATAATACGATACGTGTCATGGCATTTCATTCTTCAAGGAACCCAGAGCTGGTTGAAAATATGCATGAGTTGCGTTTACCTAAGGCTCGGAAAAGCGAGAAAAAGTCTCGTGTATTGCACCAAAAACGCAGCATTAATTCATTTTTTCCCAATTTTACCCACTCAAAATACTTAAATACCTACTTGAAAACAGAGTATGCATGCGTAGTGATATTAGCAATGTCACGATAAAGGTCTTAAGGCCGCTATACACGGTGAATGATCATGCTGCATGATCACATCACCATTCAGAGGATCATGCGAGCATAATAGAACATGTTCTAATTTTCACTGAATGATCATGCGCATGAAGGTTCATTCGCGAATTTTTCATTTATAAACGGCGAATGATTTCATTCGCATGATCATTCAGCATGATCATTCACCGTGAATAGCGGCCTTTACGCGCTTAACTTTTGATTATTTTTTTATAGCCCATAGATATAAATAGTAATCTAACCGTGGCGGGAAGTAGATACCTTTGTTTTAATTTTTACTCCATTTAAAGATCCCGGAGTCTTGACTCGCTTCCGACGCTTACATTTTACCCCGGATTAAAGCCGTTTTGTTTTGTCCACTCCCAGCTATTTTTTACGAATCATGGTAATTTGCTCTAAACTTTTCATAGTTTTCAGAAATATCTTCCTAGGTTTAAAACAGGCTCGCAGTAGGATTCACCCCAGCAAAATTGCATTTCTGTCCCTTTAATTTTTCGTCCGAAGACCTCTTTCCCATTCGCCTGATACCTAAATCTAATTGCCTTAGGACATGCTCGCATAAGCCATACAAGCGCTTTCCCTCCATGAGTTACCTTATCGATTTTTTTTAAGTGTTCATTGATATTGTGTGAAAATGTAATTTGAACATATTTTTTTGGCGTTACATTTACTATTTCGCCATTTCACATGTGTGTGATGAATGCAGGATGCCTTTTACAATATCGTACTTTTTACAAGATTTAGTTCAAGTGCTTAATCCATTATTCACATTTTAAAGTTGTTAACAGCACAAGAGTGGGGTTTTGACTTGCGGTCTAGGCCAATTTGCAGTTGACGACGACGAATAGAAAGCAAGCCATGGAGACCTGGTTTCTAGCAGCGGTTGCTAAAGATCAAACGAATGGATAGGGTAAGAAACGAGGTGTGACGAATGATAGGAGAAGAAAGGGAATTTTGAAGTTCCGTATTCTAGAGAAGGTCCTGGTGCACTGGTCATATCGTTAGACATAGTAAATACGTGTTAACTACAATGGGTAATTACCCCGGGGAAGACTAAAATTGACAGGATAAATACGTAGGCAGATATATGATGCGAAGAATAAGGAAGTGAGTAAACTAAATGAACTACCTTAGGAAAAATAGAAAGGGAAGGCTGCAGTTTATCAGTCTCATCATTGGAGGACTCTGTCTGAAATACTTCGACCTCTGAAAATTCTTGAATTTCAATATTGACTAAGAGATTTAGGGGTCGAAGTAATACATAAATATTATTATATAATTAATCTAATTAATAGTATTATAAGGCCTAATACATTGCTTTGATATTAATCAGTACAATCCCGCCAGGAATAAAATCAAGTCTTCGTGCGCGACGGAAGGCCATGCCGGCGGCTTCAGCTGCCCCGAACGGCTGCTTTTTCATTTTCGTACAGGCAGAGTCATCCAGCGTCTCAAGCAAGAACTATCTGAAGGGATTCAAAAGCCCTGCTGTCAATCCGGACAAAGACTTACAATTGCGTGAAATGGGTTTAATTCTTCCATCATCGCTATATAGGTGGTTACATTTATCAGAAAACGTGATTCATATTCCGTTTGATTCGTAAAACATAATCATTGATAACGAAAATTTTTGTCCGCAAAATGACCCAGAAGTGATAGCTTCACGTATAGGCGATGGTCGGAAGCAGCATTTTTTTACCTGTATCCATTTCGACAAAAATTCTGAAGATTGATTTGACGCAGATTTCTTCACTGTTTCTTATTAGTCAATATATTCGTATTAACGTTGTTATTCTCTTTCATGTACATTTCATTCGAGCCATATATTGTTTCCGTTGCCTATCTTGCGAAAGCTGTTCTTACTAAGCATTTGTATAATTCGACGATTGTCGTAATCTGGCCAATATGCCTCATAATGTGCCCTAAAGAGTTGCTGTTTCCTCTTCGCATGGTGTTCACAAGCATTCTATTTTCTCCCACTCACCTTCAATACATACAGTGCATTATATGTATTTCTTCGCTATACCGTTGGTTCAACTATCAATATTTCTGCCTTGACTCGTTCATCCACGAAAGCATGGAATTCTAAAAAGGCATAATTTCATAAGGCTCATTATTTTATTATGGCATTAGTTTAACCTAAAAACATTAATTTTTGTATTTCAACGAACCAAAAAGTAGACTGCTGTCATATGCTACACTGCTGTCTTGGCAATCAAAGTCATTAAAATGAAAAAAAGGAGTGGTAATCATTGCTAAAATAGCTAATTAGTTAATTATTCTCTTGCGTACCAGTCTTTCAGACGATTTAAGGGTTATCATCAACATTATGAGCCATTCTTTTTACTCTTCCACCGCCATGAAGGGAAATGGGTTTGGCTCAGTTGGTTTTCGAAATTAATGTACGTACCCATTCTAAATAGCTATGACTGCAACACCTAGAATTTTCTATTACCTTTTTTCATCAATTATCCATTGCAAATTACCGGTATCCTAATGCACTTATTAGTGTAAAGATGACATTTCTCTAAATCGTATTAAAATTATTCCCATATTATGTCCGAAAAAAAATTTAATCCATAAAATTACTGTTTTTCCTTTGAGTTGTTTCTGATAAAAATGGCAAAAATTACTGCAGCTGTATCTTTTAATTATTATTGGAATTACAATGGTGCCATAAAGTTTTCCAGCAACCCAGATTCTATTTTTGTCTATTATATATCAACTCACTATTATAATATAAATACTAATACATACTATAATAATGATACAAATATTTCGGTTTTAACGATTGCTAGCGCTGCTCTTCAGGCTATCATACCTTAGTAATTTATAAGATTGAATATATCCATCCCTACCCCTTCTAGAATATTCCCTCGATCATAATCCTCCTTAAATCCGCGGGAGTGATTCAGCTCCGAAGCATCTATATTTATGCGAAGCTTTGAGTTCGCTTGGGTGCGATCCAAAAGTTAGGTGTCAGCATTATCGCTATCCCCTGCATAAACTACAGATAACCCATCAGTGAATATTTTCGGCGGGTGAAAAGGACGATTGGTTTCATTTCGCGATTGAAAAACTTCCCATAGTTGTGCGGCGGGTTATTCCCTTGAGTTAAGGGGTGGGTTTTAGGGGCGTTGTGTAGGCAGCGAAGAAAGCCTCTCTCTCGTTCGGTGGTTATTGCTTTATGCAAATGCCATCGGGTCCTCTCGTTCGCGCCCTCCTCCGGCTCATCTCCCCGGAACCTCCATCGCCCGGAAGCCGGGCCCCCGAATCAATTTCTCGTCACGCGAAAACGCGGCATGATGAAGTCTCATTCATGATTGAATGTCACCCCGTCCAATCTGCAATATTGGAACCGCATGGTGACATTGAGAACGTGGTGGAAGACGTTGCAAGAGACTCTCGTGATAGTCAGAGCCATTTGCATGCCATCACGGTAATGAATGCTCGTTTTTTTTATAAATCTATCACTTTGATTTGACATTGAAAACAACTTGTTGTATTTCAAAATTGCATTTGAATAATTTTCGATTCCATCCTCTATATATATTCTCCTATTAAAGCAATCCTTTTCAACCAATTTTCATATTTTACGAAAAAGAGAGTTGAGTAAGGGACGCGTATCGATCGTCAGGTCATTACCAAGTACACACGCGTCCTACATTATCAAATTTTGTGGAAAAATTGCTATGGCTCTTTTTCATTATATCATAATGCCATTCCTATACATCTCGCCAGCCACAGTTTCTTCAATTTTCATTTATTTTGCTCTTGACGATGCCGACAACGCCAAGGTGTCTGAGATGTATTTTTGGAACACAACCACATATTTTCATTTTCATGAAGTCGTCATTCCTCCATGTACGCATTCCGAAAATTTATTTTAGCTATGGTTTTAATTTCACATCTGAAAGATAAATACTAATGAATGTCTAAGAATAGGAGGAGACAAGGAACAGCAGAATACCATGCGCTATCGAAGAACTTCTCATAATAGGCCAAGTCATTAGACACAATGAATACACGAGACATTAGACACTATGCAGACTTTTTTTTAATGTCCTGAGGAAGCTCAAAATATTAGCAGTTTGGGTTTAAGTCAACTTTCTTAGGAGAGATCTAATGGAACAGCATAACTAAAGCTAAACGAAGATATCGTATTGCCCATAATTTATTGACAGAGTGCTACACGTGTTTCAGTTGATATAGACTCATCCTCAGGTACGTACTAATGGATACTGGAACACGTGAACAATTGATACACGTGTAGTACTCTATCAATGTATTGTGGGCAATACGAAATCTTCCTTTAACTTTAGTTGGGATAGATAAATAAAGGTGGAAGGAAGTTGAGCAT
Source organism: Ischnura elegans (assembly GCF_921293095.1). Lineage (NCBI taxonomy): Eukaryota > Metazoa > Arthropoda > Insecta > Odonata > Coenagrionidae > Ischnura > Ischnura elegans. The sequence goes on along the minus strand of NC_060256.1, from coordinate 81,053,229 downwards.
GCGAGAACTAAACGAACTGGCTTATAAAGGGAGGTTAGAAAGCTGCAGTATGTTAACCAAACTTATAAATGCTGTACTATGGATAATTGTTATTGAAGGAACACAAAATGTATCAAAAGCAGTCGGTTGCCCCATCACAGTTGCACAGACTCCACATATTATGTGGCGTTCACAATTAAAACTACAAGCCTCATGTCGACAAAATTTGAATTTCACCCCTGTCTAGATCACTAACGTCAAGGTGAGATTTTGTCAATTGATGAATGCCTATTACGTGGGCAGCGCTGAGGATCAGGATAAAGTGGGTAAAAGTAGTTATAGCTCGATGGTAAGAGTTTTTTTTTCAAAAGGCTGTATTAGTGTTTGATGTTCGATAGTCTCCATAGAGATGACATAATATAATCTTACGCGGTTTTCAAATAGCGTGATTAGGCGTTCAAAAATCTCTTACATTAACTGATGGAATAGGTAAATACTCAAAATGGTGGTCTTTATTAATAAAATGCTGTAGCGTAGGCAGGATTTTGAAATTGGGAGGTTTACCGGAGACTTTGGGGCCCTTCCACGGTGTATTTAAAACATCCCAGAGCAAAGGGGGGTTCGCGGAAAATATTGGGATTTAGATGCTGAAAATCTGATTTTAAAACTCAAAAACAGTAATTTCGTGCGAGTATTTATTAAAATAAAGTATATAGTATAAATATATATATAAAATAAAGTAATAAAGGCTCAACAGGGTGTTGTAAACCGGAAACCCCCCTCGCCCCTCTACCACTGAAAAAACGTACGCATATACATGAAACAATGGCATATTTTCACTTATTATCAAATAAACACTACTGATGTAAAAACAATGAACAAATTTGTGCTCCAAATAACCGGAAAAAAAACACAAGGTGATTTTTCAATGGAGAACTGTTCTCGGAAATTTTCTCCCAAAAAACCGGCTGCCCCCAATATCCCATCCCCAATTAACCGAAGTATACCGCAGTTTCAACTCGGATGAAACCGATTAATTTATCGGAAAAAGGGTATTCAATTACTTGCTACGTCATATTTGGATCGTTGATTTTTTTCCCTGAAGGGAAATTCGCGTTTGGTCCACAAGTGTTTGCCCGCTTGAATAATAAAACATCTTCGGTCTGGAAGAATGCCTTTTGGCCGCGGGTAGGTCTGAAATTTCATTGCGTGCATTTGCCTTTGCGAGTACTCACGCGTTTCATTGTGGTCGATGCGTCAGCACTTGTCGCTGCCAAATACGCTTCCAGTATTGCAACCATGCTTGCTATCCTCGGCGCGCCTGGACACTACGAAGAATTGATCGTAATTTACCAGGTTAACCCGTCCAGTGCCCTTCCAACTGCATTGGTTGGGAAAGGTTGGAAGTCAACGACGTGATCACCGCGAGAGGAACAATGGAGTAAACTTTTGCGAGCACCATAAATGAGAAACATTCGTCATCCACTGAATACTTACGCTAAAAGAAGTTATGGGAATATATTTCAAAAGGAGCGAAATAAAATACTCGAATTTATGTCACGAGGCTTCAAAGCTAAATAAATGTTTCATGACCATAAATTTCATACACACAGTGGTAAAACGCCAGAGGCTAATAAATAAGTTAGGTAATGAGGTATCTGGTAATGTGAAGGCCATTAGAAAACCACCGGACAACCTGGACATTGGTCACCTGGCGTTACACTAAGGACAACTAAAATTTTGGCTTCCTGTGAGCTTATGTGAACTGTAAGATAAATATATTTTACCAAAATTTCTCTCATTAATTAGGTACATTATCAGTTTTGCCATTAGATAAGTACTAAATTTCACAACGAGAATTTCAAGTATTTAAACAAATCCATCCCTTCCAAAAGCGTGTGTTTTTATTATCACGTACTCGACAAATATTTAATGGATCAAAGATTTTGAAAACTACCAGACATTGATATGCAAACAACAATAAAATTTTTTTCTAGCTCCTATATAAGAGGATATCTCCTTTGATGATAGAAGTTTGTTACTTCATTACAATCCACATAAATAGCAATATTTATTTTTTATATTTTTTTTAAAATTGCTGTTTTCATCAGCTATTTGTGATTAGCCAAAGTATGCGTTTAATTTTTAAATTTATATTGAGTAATGGTCAGTTATTTTTCTGTCTCATTTAACTAATTTGACTGATTTTTTTGTAAACCTTTAAGTATTAGAGTGAAAGGCAAATAGCATGGTGAGCATACCTGTGATGTCAATCCATCAAAACACGAGGAATCTGAAAACTGGCTAATTCCGCCGTGTCCTTCTATTGAGGACTGAATGCGATTGACAGGCGTCATTCTTTACCAAGCATGCATTCTGACGGAATTTCAGTCCCCTTTCTTCGTGGAAAAAGAAGGCTGGCGGAACTCCAGAATGATTAGACGGCACATCAATCAATCCATGTAGAAAAGCTCTGTTCGTGCCATTAGGATGACGGAAAATTGGGACTTTCATAGCGATATTAGGTTTATACTATCGCTAGAGGAAATTCGGCCGGCAAAATATTTTCCTGTTGGAAACTGTACCGATAAAGCTACCTGTTTCTATCCGCTTTAAAATGCTAGATTGGATTCTCAGGCAAAAATAACTATGAAGTAATGGATTCATAATTAATATTTATTGTCAATACAAAAAGCTGTAGATACTGTGGTGTATGAAAGTGCATTCCAAAAGTATTACTCGATGTGAATTAATAAAATGAAATCAGATCTTTACGCCAAATCAACCAGTAGGAGTAATAAAGTGGTCGGATAAAGCAAGTGACTAGTGAAGCCAAATTATGACACACCTCCAAGTGCATGATGCTAAGATTCTATTGACCAGTCCAATCAATTTCGGTGAGGAATTGTAGTTAAGTTACATTCAATTAGAGGGAATCGATTCTTACTTGATCAATTTATTTCGATGGAATCGATAGGTTGTGAATGATCGATTTGCGGAACAAAAGAAATGGAGGTTTGTACTCGTAGACTATTAGGCTGTTAGTCATCGATGGTTTCTGTATTTTGGTGACTGTCTATTATCCTCTTTCCAACGAGCCCCTATTATCCTCTTTTCCTGGGTGGATGGCTAAACATGGCTGGAGCGCAAGAGGATGTGAAAAATAAATTTGTTTCAAGTAAAGGCTCGGTTAATATATGGAAATCTTGAAATGAGAAAAATCGTAAAAATTTGATCAGGTAATAATATAGTTTTGAAGATCTGGAGCTGTCGTGAAAGACCATGGATATTGTGAATACCTTTAAGTTATTAAACGAATAGGATTTTTTGGAGTAACATGTTCGATATAAAATCAGGAAATGAGCCACTATTTTTCACACATTTAAAATTGGACCATACGCGAGGATCTGGAGTAAATTGTAAAATTCTCTAAGTATGGATTTTTCCTTTCCTATTTACAATCACTCGAATGTAGATCTCTGTGCATAGGTGGTATCGGAAGTTTCGATTAATAAAACTAGATTCAATACAATGGAATAGCAATATCAACCCGACAAGTGAAGCTAAATAATGGCGCACCTCCATGCACAATTTTATACGCATTATATTGCATGAAAACTGAGTGATTGTAATTCGGTTGGGATTTTTCCTTGGATGATGAAATAGAGGGATCCTCACTACCTTTGAGTAACACAAGCAGCAGGTACCTACTAATCTCAAATTGCAATCAACTACAAATTGAAAATAGGAATTTGCAATTCATGTTGAAACAAATATTCGTAACATTTTTAGTTAATATAACAATAACCTACCCATTCATTGATAACTCTAGGACGTTTTCTAGGCACACAGTCATGTTTAAATAAATGAAAGATCGTAGCACTTTTCCACAAGAATGTGTAATGCGTGCAACGTGTTTCGGCTCACTCGGTACATTTTGGGTACCAGATGATGGCTCAGTGAGCCGAAACGCGTTGTACGCATTAAAAATTCTTGTGGAAAAGTGCTACGATCTTTTATTTACTTAAATATGTCTAATTTCCACCAATTGAAGCCTGAATCTGTTGAACTTACACAGTCATGTGGTAACTGGGTTTGTATGCGTTGTACCTTCAAGCGTGCATTAACCATGCCGCCTCTTATCTTTTGTACAGTCGGTTTCAAAAGTTGTAACAAATGATGCGGCGCCACTTTCGCCGCAGTTTGGTAATTGAGTTCCGGTATTTTCTAATGTACCAGTGAGAGAGAAATTTGAACAGCATTCCCACCTTCCGCAATATTTTATTACAACATCATTAAAGGTCAATGTATGCGGGATACGTGCAATGTTTAACATCACATAAATTGTACAGGCCATGGTACTGGATAAAGTCACCTCCAGAACTTTAATACTTTCTCTCGTAAATTGGCCAATCTGTCGAAGTATATTTTCTTACAATTAATGCTGAAGTTTTTCGATGAGAGATAGCGCATATAACATATATATATATAAAATATGCGACGCAATATCACAGCAAATAATGCCACTGCTTGTTAAAATTCAGTTTGATTTAGTGACATTCAAATTGATTATTTTAATGTATTTAATCATAAGGGATTAAGGGAAAGGCAAAGGATTAATTTCCCTTCCAAGAAAAGGAGATGAAATAATTTCTCCTTAGGAACTACCACCATTTTTGTCTCTCCTGCCTATGCTATCACGACACGCCTTAGCATCTTCAGGATACTTCTATACAGATATAATAGCGGGGAGATGTCTTTCATGAGCCATCGTTATAATAATCTACGTCGATGTATAACACAGGCTAACAAAAAAATTTTGTTTGAAAGTTTTTTTACTTAAATAGCTGATCTTTATAGATTTTGACGTGCCGAATCCAAACCTGGCCTTAGTTTTTTGTATCACCCATAGTTTCCAAGCAATATGTATTTAATATTTAGTCTAAAACCCCTATACGGCATACAGGGACATCAATGAAACACTGTGCTACATCATAAAATTGTTTGTATTTACTGTTCACTACATCGTGATAAAATTGTTTGTATTTACTACAGCGTGATAATACAGGGTTCGCTTGTCAACTGGAATTGGTCTACATTTTCTTTCCCTTTTTTCCTTGAAGCTTCTTTTGTAGCTTTTTCTACGATGAATCGTTTACTGAACTTTTCGGTGAAGTACAAACAGTAATCCCATTAGCTTCGTTCACTAGACCTACTTTTTCAATTTTATTATGACAATAAAAAAGCTGTTAAATTCTAAAACCATTGCTTAATTTCATAAATTTAACTGTAAAATGTGAATAAATGGTGTGTTATACAACTTCAAAACCATCATATTTGGATTCAGCAACTTTAAAACCGTAAGAATAAGGTATTTTCAGTAAAACAAGTTTTCATTGTTGGCCTGTGTAATCCTTGCTTAAGGCGACATCGACGTTGGACATCCGCGTAATATATCATCCAACTGATTGAGTTCTGAACTTGGGGTACCCCTACAGGGTGTTCAATCAGGGAAATTGCAGAAAAACCTCTGCCACTGTCAAGATGGAGGCCGAACCCACGAGTTGAGAATCTCTCAGGGCTCCACTCACAGCACCACAACAACCTAAACCTTGAATGGTGCGCTGTAATAGATGGTATTCATCGTGGTCACATAGTAACATTAGGGTAGTCAAAATGTGGATGGCTAAATTTTAATTTTTTCAAGTTGATACTTAACTGCTACTTTATTTTAACATTTGCATGTTTTATTATTGTATATTTTATTATTTTTAGCGTTTTTAGTCATATTTCTTCACAGTAATCCCTTGATTTGATACAAATACTTCATGGATGAACTTAATTTTATCATTAGCCGTTATCAAACTTTAGTTTTCAATGTAAGCAATCCTGTAATCAAGTCCTGAATTACGTTAAACGATGCGGAAACTCACACCATCTGATTGGCCGAACTTTTTGTGATACTCTGGATTAATCGAGTATTAGGTGATATATTCTTGTTCGATCGATCATTCATTGATGGATTCGATTGATCAAGGTGTCTAGCAATCGTCGGAAGAAGGCTGGGTAGTCGCCTTGACTCCTCCTCAACACGTAAATCGCGCCACCGACTCCTTCCCTCCACTCCACCTTCCCCCCTCCCCTCCCCCAACGCCTCTTCAGAGTGCGCCCATGCTTAATTTATGTGATGTTCGCCTCTGCCTTTCACATTTGCATGCTAATTGATAATGCTCCAGTCCTCCCAGTCTTTCCTACACACAGGCCCAAGGGAGGAAGAAGCTCCCTTCTCCTCCCAACCCATATCTCCCTTCGAAGGACCTCTTTTCCCGTCATACACTTCGGTCGCCTGCGTTCTCCATCTTCTGCACTCACTCCCCCTGAGACCGAAGCCTTTTGTCTCCATGGTGATGATGTTTGGCATCAGCGAGGGTTCCATTTTACTCAAGGGCCAGTGAAGGAATCGCCATCTAGCTTGTAATTTTTATCCTGGCGGGAGAAATGTATGGATTCCCTCTTTTAAGGCTTCCCATATGTGCCCTGCATACGAGAAATGTTCCGAAAATAGCGGGCATTTTTCAATTTCTCTTGTTTTGAGTTTGGTGAGTGCGATTGTCAATATTTTTTATTATGTTGGTATGCATGCACCCGAAATATGAAAAAATTAAAGAGGACTGCATAGATGAGACCCAATTCCATCCCACGGAAGGCTGATTTCTATTGCCACTTCGATCGCATTTTAATCTGTTGTCAAAATGACCGTGGCGCGGTGTTCAGTGGAATTCGATCCACTTTTTCCAATATTTTACAAAAATTGTGTTTTTAATTGCGAGGAATAGCATTGAAAAGTTATGAATCCACGAATTCGTTAGATCACATTATCATGTGTACGAATTTCGATGAACATGTCGGTTAAAACCCCTAATTATTCCTTATTCCCTCATGAAACTCGTATCAATTTTTCCGTCAGCGACGCGAGTGGCGACTTCTGTAAACCCTTTTAAATGCGCGGGGGTTGACAAACATTTAGAGACCAGCATGAGGATCCTCTTTTGTAATATTCGTGGATAAAATTTTCAGCTGTATAAATTGTTTACTTCTTATGCGGCAGCAGCTAAGGTTAGTCTTTATGAGCTAGGCAAATTACGGTTCTATATTTCATTGCTTGTTCGTGAATATTTTCCCAAAAACAATACTGTGACTTTGCCTGTATATATCAATTTTAATCAATTTAATCAATACCTGTATACCTGTATATATCAATTTTAAATCCCACCTCTTCAGATTCCCTTGAGAAAGCGACCAGAATCGGTCGGGAAATGTTGGGGCCACCCAAAATCTGACGCGGCGACATAGCCCAAAAGTTTTAATTCAACATTAACGAAGAATTGAGATAATGCCATCTCAAAGATCGAGTTTGAGAAGCATTTTGAGGATTGACAGAAGCGCTGGCGGAGAGCGTAATATCCAATGGGGACCATATCGAAGGCGACAACATTAATGTAGATGAATCAATTAATATTTTCTTCAAAAACTAACATTCCTGTAATTATCTGTAGATGCCTCGTATGGTACTAGATTGGCAATGAAGGGCCCCGGAGTAAATATTTACAGGAGCGCTCAAAATGGCTGCGTAGTGACCAAAAGCTGGGGCCAATAATTGAACTCCTTCTTCAGTTATGTGTACCCAGGATGAAATTTTCAATGAAAAAAGGATTTTTGATTGTGGCTAAAGGAAACCACTGACGGTGGCAATTAAAGAAGATAGTATGGATTGCAATCCTTTAAAGTTACCTCGTCCTCTGCCCTGCAATATGTTGGGTACAAAACCAACGTATGCATCACCCCATGATAGCTTAGCGAATCCTGATATTTTGAAGGCTACAAAATGCTTCATGCAGTCCTTCTTTAGCTTTGATGTGTAAAGTAAATAGCCTATCACATAAAAAACTTCAACCAAAAAAATTCATTTGAATCCTGTTACTCGTCATTTTGCGAATCTTGAATCTCACGAAAATATAGTTTTCCGATCGAAATACGCAAACATAGAATTTACAAACACGATCGTCGAAGTCAGCCTATTAGATAAATCTAACTCATCGCGTGGTCTCGGATTTCACCAATTCAATCTTGGTGGCTTACTCAGAAAAATCACTCTTTATCATATCATATTAATTCTGGGTGAAGTAAGACGTGCATGAACCATAGACTTTAATCGAGCACATTTGTTATGTCGCAGATCAATAGCTATTTGCTTTGAAATTCCTCATAGACGGGTAAAGTGCGGTGAATGGTAGGTTTTGAACACCGCGAATTGTTTCCACTCAGCACATGGTAACCTTTTATTTTCTTCGCCTTCGCCTTTTGAAGCGCAATCAACTAATTTCATATACATTATATGAAGATAGAGGGCGAATGAACCGTGTGATGACCGTGTATGTTAATTCATTTATAAGTATTTCATTTTTATCACAAAATGTTAACAATTTTTTATTATTATTTTAGAAATTCTGCTCTTAGCATTTGTTTTAGAGGTTGCAATATCTTTTGCTTGATGAATTTAGCACTGAATATCTGATGAAAAAGGTAGGATAGTGAATTTTTCATTATGGATGTACATCCCTATTTTAATTAGGTTTAATTCAATTCATTATGGAAATTCTCCATGTGCTTGCTAATATAAGCTTATAATTTCTTCTACCCCCAACTTTGGTCATACCCATGACTTTAATCATTTTTTTTCAGTTACCTCTAAGTTCCTTATCACTCGCCCAAACTATGGAATCGCATTTCCCAAGTGCCATCTTCGAAGGCACAATGTTTGATGAAAGGTGTTTTCTCTGAAAAAATTTCCTCAAAAATTGTCCTCATCACCCCCCCCAAATTTGCGTCGTATATGAAGGAATGGAGTGCCTTCTCCATCTTTATTTAGGACGAGGATCTTCCTCAAGGAAATATGAGTGAAAAGAGGGGCTACAAAAATTCCGACTCTAGTATTAGCACTTATAGACCGTAATTTGTGATGATTTTGTTAGAGTTTCTGAAGCAATCAGGTAATGCGAAGTTAAGGGAAGTTAAAACGAATGGCTGGACCGCGAAATTATTAGTATTGAATTTATCGAGAATGATGAACGAGTGCAAATTTTCGGAAAATATTGTTTTTGTAAAGCTGTTTTCAAAAATGAAAGTGGATGAATAAGCTTCCATACAAAACGAGTGTTTTAGCGCTTGAATTCTTCAAGCCTTTACTAATGGGTAAAGATACAATGTTCGTGTATCGAATCAATAAGCGGTTCAAAGATCCAAAAAGTCTCTATAACTATGTTTTTTCAAAGGCAAGGAACTTTCACAAAATACGTCTATTCGCGGTGAACAATGGTGGAGGTCGAGTTTGCAACCACTCATTATTTGAGGGCATACTCATTTACCATCGCATTTAATTGACTTATTGCCGAAATGGGGTGCAAAAGAAAGAGACTGATACATTTAAAGAAAAAATTAAGCATTTGTCCACATTTTGTCCATGTCCGGAATATTATTTCGTCGTTTTCTTAACTTTTATAATGTAAATAGGGACACCTTGCACTCACCCCATGTAGTAGTCCTTAAGCCTTGCCACTGTCAGTGTTGCTAATCCACATCACATAATCACCTTCCCCTTCCCAAAAGTTCCACACGGAATTCGACCTCATACCCTCCACATGCAACGCAATGTCAAACCCCGCCCCTGCACCTTCGAATCCCATCCCCCTCGCCTCCAACCTCCTGCATCATGTACCCCGTCCATCCCATACTTGCCGTCAACCTGTCGCAATTATGCTGCACTCTGGCGGGCGTTCATTTGGCTCTATTCGCTTCGCTGCACTCCGCGGCGGCGCGGGAAATTCTTTCGGGGGGGGATGGGAAGGGAAGAAGATTCTAGCCTCAAACGCCGGAACATCAGTGTCACGCTTGCTTCGGATTCTGGGCACGTAGGTCGGCGATTACTGGCGAGAGAGAGAGAGTCTGGAGGTGGCTGCGTTTACCTTCTTTTCTTCCCCCGCTCCGTCATGCACACCTACTACATCTACATACTGCCCCCTCAATAGGCGAGTGGCAGGGGGTGGTAGGTTCCCTTGCTTCGAATTCTTTCTCACGCTACGCAAAACCATCAAACGTAACTCTGTTAGTTATACCTATCTCTAGTTATGCCGCCCCAATAGACATGTGGCAGTGGGTGTTAGGTTCCTACACTCGAAATGTATTTATCTTTCTCAAACATTGCTAAACAATTCGATAAACTTCACGCTTCGTAAATATATTTCCGAAATTTATATCTATGATTGCTTATGGCCGAAATGGGCAATGTTGCAATGGTTTATTCTCCAGAGGTATTTTTCGGAAAATTCGGCCTGTATTTTTGAAAAAGTTTCAAAGGGTCTAGCCGGTTAAGATGGTGAAAAGTGCCCCCCGATGTTTTGAAAAATAAAAAATATACACTTAAAGTGCATCAAAAATTATGTGTTTCCCCAAAGTTTCAGGCCTTAACAATGGATAATAACCCCAAAAAAAATTGAAACACGATTTTTAGTTTTTTGACTATATCTCCAGTTTTATTTTTGTAAAATCATTATCTTGATTTTTGATGCATTTCATGTGTATATTTTTTATTTTTCAAAACATCGGGGGGCACTTTTCACCATTTTAACCGGCTAGACCCTTTAGGCCTCGAGTGACAGCGATTATTGCCATCAAATTTCGAACAAAATTCGTATTTGGCACCCTGATATAAGTAGACAAATTTGACCCAGAAAAAAGTTATCCCACCTTTATCTACATCTACTTACTTCCCCGCAAGCCACCTCAATAGGCGTGTGGCGGGGTATGTTAATAAGTAAAGGTAAATGCCCATACAAATTTCTGCCTTTTATTTATTTAATTCCTTTATTTTTCTAGGGGAAAAGAATTCCCATCCGTTTGGCTAAATATCTCTCTTCGTGTATTGCTTCTGTCGGACCAGGAAATGTAGCGAGGTTCTGATATGATATTCTCCTTGTCGCTCTAAAAGATATCTTTTCTTGATTTCTCATGCAGTCTTACCCTAGTTCGCAGCCTCCGAGTCACTATCGATTCCCAGCCTAATGCATTTAACAACTGTGTAACACATTCTGAACGCCCGTAGAATTTTTTGACGATTCGCTAGCTTTTATTTTTGTATTTTAATAAATTCACGGAAGTTTATGGTACGATATATTGGGAGAGGGATAGATGGCGATTCACGTTGGGTAGACCTCAGATTAAATACAGGATGGTGCAGTAAAACGGGAAATTTTAAAATAAATCCATTTAAAGTAGCGAGTACCCATAGGTCAGTTGAGGTAAATAAAATTTCATTCTTTCCCACGTCTTTGGAATTTACTAATTACGTTACCAAGGCTACATAAGAATAATTATGAGGGGGTAAAACAATCACATTTCATTGGTGTTTTTATTTCATTGAAGTGAAAATATTTTTCCCAGATCTAAACTTAAGTAAGTAAATTTATTTTCTCGAAAACAAGAAAAAACTTCAATGGAATAACAAATAAAGAGTAAAGTATGCTAGGTTTCTTCATAGGATAACCTGTGCCGAGGATAAATTCCAATTTTGATTAGTTGGAATTTTTTTTTTTCTGTATAAGTGAAAGAAATCGACAATATACCACCGTAATCAGAATATTATATTGATTGAATAAATGTGGAAAATAGCATGCGATATTTTTTCAAGAATGGAAACGAAAAAACGGGAAGTAACCGTAAAAACTTAAAATTATCTTCAACAGCAAGAGTCCATGACTTGATTTGATTGGAAAATATGATGTTTTTAGCATCCTAATTTTTTTCTGGAAACAAACCATTGATCTTTGATCTCATATAGACAAGGGATCGCTTAATTTTAGTCAGTTTAGACTTAATGAATGGAGGATTTCCGTGGTTGCGGTCAGAACTTTGTCAAACTAACGCAGCGATTGAAGAATCGTGCTTTATTTTCCACTGACCTCCAGCCTCAACCAAGTGTTCCCTTTCCTCGCCAGCCATCCATCCACCACGTTCCTTACTGGGACCTTCCTCGGCCCCTCTTTAAGATCCTCAACCTGCCTCTTTCTCCCTTTCCCTTCCGTTAAATCGAACCCCATTACTTGTCCGCATCAATTATATCTCTTATTATTACCGTGTGCCGATAAACATCTCCATCGTTTTGCCCGGTTCATGAAACTACCTCCATAACCTCGTGGCCTTTCTCCCGCAAGAACAGCCATTAAAATCCTGATTGCATTTGTTTCGATCCAACATGATGTCACGGAGCCATTTCTTCGCGATATGGGTCCTATAATAATTGAACTATATAGCAGTAAATGCGATGAGTTGAAACTGAATTACAGTGCTGCAGGGCTATTTTGGTAACAATAAAAATGATAACTCCGATTGTGACCATTACACTCATTAACTTACAATCACAATCATGAGGCCGGTGTTTCAAATATAGTGCCAATGATATAAGTGGTAATATCTTGTACTTTCAGCGATGTTACTCACTTTGAGCTATTGCAGTAAATAAGACCAGTTTAATGAGTAATTTAAAAAAGATTAAATTAAATCCATCCTTTGATTGCATTGGACAGGGTCGACATAGCTCGGACAGAAATTGTCTATATTACTGAGATTCGTCAAGTTCATGCCTAATTCTTTTCGCCCACTCGTACTCATACAAAAAATGCACACTGAATGATCATTCGAAATTATATAATTTTAACCGAAAAACTGGCGTTAACTCGTAGACGCATGTCTGTGTAATAATCCTAATAATAATTCGGATTTCGTTCTTCAATTCGTTCGTCTGTCTGCCCGCGCTGGGGCTCGTACAGTTTAAGCTCGGTTTCACTCCCGTAATTTTCCTCGAGCCGCCAATCACGATCAGTCTTCAAACGATCGATTTCCTTTGAAGAGTAGGGGGAAGGGTTAAGTTTACTTCGTGGGTGACCTCCAGTGATTTCTCCACTAAGTCGTGTTGACCTCCCTAACATCCCCAAAGTTCATGCGTTCGAACCCTGATGAGGTCACGTTGGATATCAATTTACTCCCGGTCGAATTTGTGGCCGTGGGCATCATTACTCGGAGAAACTAGGATTGGAGATCGATTCATTCGGTGGAGAACCACCGTCGAAGAAGCCATCAATATTGTGGATTGGGGTGAGCTAGGGTCAGTGATGCCGCTTCTTCAAGCGCAACCAGTCAAGCGCAAAAGCGTGATTGCAGTCGGGAGGAATATCCTCTCGTGACTTGGACTGAAAACTAGGAGAAGCGGCAAAAAAAATTGGACCATCGCCCCTAGAATTAACCTATAACCGGTATCTTTTTGATTCCAAGTGTAAATGTCTACATATATGCGACTGGATACGTGACTTTCTTAGTGATCCTAGGCAAAAAATAGTTCTTGTCGGAAATCGCTTTAATGTTGTTAAAGTGACATTAGGTGTTCCACAGGGTAGCGTGATCGGTTCTTTTTTTCTTTATAGACATGAATTTATTTATTCTTATAGCATTGAAAATAGCGCCATTGGCCATTTGCATCGGGTATTTCAACTAAACAATCACATGTTCTCGAACAACCAAGTCCTGGATAGGACAACTTACTCAGGCGGGACTCTAACCCGCGACCTCTTGTGTGGCAAGCAAGGGCTTTACCTAGAACGGCAAAAATCGATTCTATGAATGACCTCTGCTCCCGCATTTACTGTAAAATACGTTTGATTGCTGAGGACGCTGTCATCTATCGCGAATAAGTGATTACTATGACTTTGAAATTTTATCATCAGATTTAAACAACGTTTGTGTGCAGCCAAGAGTGAAGGCTAGGGTTTAATCCGACCAAACGCACGGCAGTACAGTAAGCGTTACACATGTGATAAACGAATTAGGCTGGGAAGTTCGTGAACATGTGATTGTTAAGTTGAAATTCCTGATATACAAATATATGAAAAACTAAGCCCTGAGGAAGGTTTTAAAATAAACCGAAACGCTGGAGAAAAAAACTTTTTGCATTAAATGACCTATATTCCAGGAATTTTTGATCATTAATTAAAAGAGGTAAATACAAGAGAAAATAGAAAATCTAATTATATTCATTCGATGAACTCTGCAATTTCACTGTTATGATTTGAACTATTAGTTTAGCCTTCAATATTTTAAACGAAAATAGTTGCGAGAGATATCGTTATCATTCCAACCTTTAAGTATGTAGAATATTATTTTTAACGTTTTACTTTTACGAGATCATCCGTCAACTCCGTTTTTCATCATTGAACCACGTACCAATAAGCCTGGTAATTATGTAATGAATGAGGTAGATAATGGCTTTAAGGTTGAGAGGGAAGCGAGGTGATATTATTTTCAAAAAAATTTTTTCACATTCCTCCCTATCCTCAGCCATTTTTACCATTTTCCACGTTCAAGTATACACTTATTTTCTCACCACGTGAATTAATTCGAGTAATAAAAAACTCTTCAAGTCGCGCATTTATTTACTTTGAATGATTAGACTAAATATTTTGTTTTTTGCCGCAATAGACTGTGTTAAATTTTTGCGAGAATTTCAGACCATTGCTCAAACAGCCTTCCCACTCTTCATGTCACCGTTACCACTTCAAGAATGAAGTATCTCCAAGAACCTGAAAATCGCTAAAGTAAGGATTATAATACAAAAGAATAATGTGGCGAGTTTAGTAAGGTGGTTGATGGGTTTCTCAGTTATCATTACGAGATATGAGATGGAGTGAGTAGGGATGAACTCCTGATTGATACCGATTGACGATTGAGTTGACTTATTCTATGTTACTTTTGCAGACTTACAGAAATAAAATAATTATTGTCTTTATTAATGCTTACGACATTTACAATAGTTATTCACCAATGCATTGTGTATATATTGTATTTATACCTTTGGAAGACTTATAAAGATGCAGTGGTCACAAAAAAAAACTTAATATATGATACTGCTTCTCTTCATAATTGTTTTTCTCCATTTTTTCAACAACTATTTTCATTGGTTACTGATAATCGCGAATACGAATCCTTAGAATGCGATTTTAAATTAATCTTCTCGTCACTACATAAAATAAATGATACCGTATTATATGTCTCAGCGTTAAACAGATTTATTGATCAGAGATTTTTATTCCTGATCACAGGCTTTCCCGGCGTAATATATCTTCATCATTGTCATAGTCATCATGCCCTGATAACAATGGACGATTCGTTTCGAAACGTTGGCTGTAAAGAGAACCAGACCCGGTGGAAATCGCGAATTACCTTCCACGATTATTATTCCCGTAAACATCAATAAAGATTTGGTTATTAATGTATTTTAGGAATTTTACAATGTAAATAATTAGAGTTTTAATCTTGAAGGATAGATATCACCTACTTTACATCTCTGTATAATGGATACGAAGAGAACAGCGTGACTTAAGATTTCTGCCGAAGTGTCCATATTTATAAGAGCAAATGGCGAAACTAATATGGAAATAACTTTACATTTCCACACATGAGCATTCCGGGTTCTTTTAATTTTTGCAACCCCAGCTATTAGCTGCGCGTCGATTTTCTCACCTGTAATAAATACCTCAAGCCGTGGCGGAAACAATGGCGAAGGCGCACACGAACCGCATAACTAGTAAATCGAGTCTGAGCGAAGCTCACCTTTTTTCTCTCGCGGCCTAGGTGGTCCTCGCGGTCCGTTAAGGAACACTGTCCTTGCGCAGGAAGGGTGGGGTCGGCTGTTTGGAAGAGGCGTTGCCTTCCAATAAAGTATTCCGATAATGTATCCCAAGGTCTAACATCACTTGGAACTTCTCCCTTCCTTCGCAGACGTCGACTCATTTGTTTGCGTTCGTCGTCCGAGGAAGGAAGAGGTCAGGACACTAACGCACTGATCAATTCCTTCTTCTTGGGAGAGAAGGCTTAGCAGTATAGCACGTACCAGTCTTAATGAAGATATATTTTCTTTTCGGCATCGAAGATGTATTCACTTACGCAAGCATTATTTTAGGTTTATGATTTTAGCGTATAAAATCTTTTTGGGCTTGATTCGGTGGAAATTCAACATACCTATTCACGAGCGTGATGCGCCCGCTCCAAGCGGGCTTCCCCCGCTCTTTTGAATGCAGGTCCACAGAGGGATAGGTGCGTTTCTAATTTTAATATGTAGAAAAAAAGGCAGGGTCTTATGTACAAATTTAATTGGAATGGTCATGTACAAATTGAGGTCAGAGGACCTCTTCAAACACAACATTGGAAGTAATTACAGTATCCTCTGTTAAACGCAAATGATGACTCATACTTACGTATCAATAGGAGACTTGAATGTGGAATCAGCCGCATTTTGATAAAAGTTATTTAAAGAATGCGAGATATAGTTGCAAATGTATCAGTTCGTGCGCCGTTAACGTCAGGAATATTTACCGTTTTTTTATTATTTAATAACCAATTTTAGGAAACAATAGCAATACTTAGGAAGTAAGATATACCGTCGCATGTTCTCTGATAAATTCTGTGCATTTTGGTACCTCATTTGTAGAGTTTGGTTGTGTATTGAGTTGAGAAAAAGGTATCTATACAGTAGAAATAATACAGAGGATTATAAAAACTACAAAAGGTAATTTCCGAAAATGACATAATATGTTGAAACCATGTTCGGTTGTTGAGTTTTGAATGAAAGTGTGGAAATCACCGTTTGTAGTTTTTATCATGGTTATGATTTTAGGTTCGGTGAATTGAACAGTAATACTGTCCTCCCGCGATTCACGAATCCGATATTTTCCAAATGCAGAGTTGGAAGTTTTTGCCATCAATAAGCATGGATTTTGGAATATTCTTTCAATAATAAGTGTTAGCTGGTAGTTAAAATCACGATATTATTTTGTTACAATTTTGACGACTTTCTCGTAGAAATAGAATGTTTTGAACGCTTTGTTTGCATAAATATCGTCAGGAATTTCATAGGATTTCCTTTGCACTCCCGTTTAAGTATTTTAATTAGAAGGCCCTTATCGTTAGAAGTCACTTCTGTTCCGTCTCCTTTCTCTCTGAGTATTTTTAGAAATATAAGTATTTGATTTGGTTACTGCATTTTTAATTTGAGAATATTTTATTTTTTATAGAGTTTAAGCCTTATGAAATCGGTGTCTTTCCTCTATCCTTCAAGTTTTCTAATCCCACTTTGGGGATATATAGTTATGGGGATATTTTGAAATTCTCGCACTGAATATTTAGAATATACTGGTGTACCGAAGGTAACTCATAAAGAACTTCATGGAAAAAATGTTTACATTGCATTGATATCTTAACCCCTAAAAATAATCATGTGTCTGGTTAAAAAAAACATGCGTTTATATATCCTCCCATAATCGCACAAACGGAAATCGTCAATTAAATGAATACTTGAATAATAAGGCATCAAATCCCTTAGGATCAAGTCTGGAACTCATCACCTATTATCGCTCTGCATTGCAGTAAGCAGAACAGCTTAAAAATTCTTCTGAATTCTCCATTTTTCAATAGATCATGGTAAAATAAACCTTCCTCACCCCTTCCAGTGAAAGGGTCGTAAAGTTTGGCGCTTCACCACCGATTACTCGAAGTGTATTTTACGGATGATTAACTTCATTTGTTGAAGTCCAATCGATAGCTGAAAAAACTGTGAGCGAATTTGAGGAGTTGATTTACATATCGAGGGATGAAATTCATTAATATTTCAGTCCCTCCGTTATCTATTCAGAGAGAGAGAGAAATATCGTCCATTTAGGGCGGTCATAAATAAGTTATTCCTAAATTCAAGTCTTGTTATATCGCGAAACATATCGTGTTGTACCTAATGAACGGAAATCAAAATTATCTCACGGAGAAGAGAAATATTAATTGCGAGGTAAACCGTTTTTGGATGTTGAATTGAGTTTGCAGCCACACTTTAAGGAGAAGAAGAAATATTACGTGAAAGATAATGAAAGTTAATTTGTCCAATTAAGGCGATTAAGGGTTCTAAAAGAGTTTGAAATGTGGAGCTTTATGTATTGATTTAGAGTTGTATTCATCTTATAAGTTATTTTCACTGTTTCGTTAAAATTATATGCATTTTAAGACCTTTTATGGGCTAACCAAGGAGTCTTCCACCTCCGTTGCGTACTGCAACGGTAAATAATGTGATTAGACTTCTTTTGACGGAGTAAAATACGCCCATCTGATCACAAACGACAGAAATTACGTCAAAAGCAAGGGTCCGTCCTGGGTCGCAGACTAGACCTAAAGAGGACCACCGTAGGATGCCGTTAAAATGTGAAAGAAGTTAGATTAATTATCGTTCTCCAAGTGCTACGGGATGCTTTTTTGTGACTTTTTCTCAGCCTTTTATTCATATCTGTGTTGTAATTTTTGGAGATAAGTCAGTATTTTCTAAAATTAAGCATGACATTTTTCAACGTTTCAAAGTTTAATTTTTTACATCCCCAGTGCAAGTGATGAACAGCGCAGCATTTAAAGGAAAGCGTGGAATCACAAACTGAAAAAATCGATCACTTGTTCGCGCTTTGCGAGATATTGTTTTTTATCTTCATTTTTCGTTTGTTTTTTTAATTTCAATATGATACATGAAAGTATCCCTGAAAATGCAAAAATCGATTTTTCGAAAAGTCAGCGGTAGCACTGGTTGATATTTCTAAATTACTAACCTATCTACAAAAAAATCAAGGTACTTATAGGTACACTACGGGCTACATTTTGTAACTAGTGGGGCATTGAATTTCGAGATGAGTTATTTTATGTCCGTTAATCACTTGAATTTCATTCACAAATACGTTGCCCCGAGATAGCAGTCGGAGCGGTAGCAGGCAGGTGGCCGTTAAGGAAAAGTGGAAGGGGTTGGTCGTCATGGAAACAATTTGCGCTCAGCGCATCCGAGTGGATAGCCGTGGGAGAAAGGACGAATCGAAGAAATGGAAAGCGAATGAGTAATGGAGGGAAGCAATGAGAAAGTTCTCAGGAGGAGGAAGAGAGGGTTTATAGAGGAGAGAGAAAAAAATGTTCGAGCAACAAATTCCGCGAAACACTTAATTTATTCGATACGAATTAAATGCTACAGAGTTTTTGGCGTGTGTGTTTTTCCCCTTGTCCCTTTCGAAGGGACGCGAGCATGGTTTCCAAGGACGGTATACCAGGAGAGTGAGTTTAAACTGTTTTCTTATTTTTTTATACCTTCACTCTCACCGTGAACGGCTTCGTAACCACAAATTAGGCGATACGGATCTTGCGCATAATTTATTCCATTCGTAATTCTTTTGTTTTTCTTTATTTTTTCTCCATCCTTGCCCCGACGATTACCATTCCGATCTCCTTTTCTTCCTTCGCAACCCCCTCCATCTGGAGCTGAAGATCCTCTCACACCTCTGCCCTATTCCTCGTCGTCTTATTTGAATGCGCCCCCCGTTCTTATTTTTCTTCCATCCAGGTCCCAAAAACGGTTGGGACAAGAGGTGGGAAGGGTCCTGGTGTAATTTTTTTAATTGTCTCCATTTACATTTCCATCCGTTCGCTCCCATATAAGCGTCTTTTCCTCCTCTCTTTCCCTATTTTAATCATCAATTATGTTGTTATTATTCGAAGCGAAGCATCTGCAATTTAAATTTATTTGCGCGTATCGAATCTCTAACTCGATCTCGTAATGGTAGCTCGCTGAAGGTGAGGTGGTCGCTTATTGCCTCCGTGATGGTAGCTAGGTCTTTCCTTCTCGACGCAATCCGTTTAGCTGCATTTCACATCCGTGGATACGATGCTAATGTCTGTTCTCACGACTATTATGTTTAGATATTCTCCTCAGCTTGTAGATAAAACGTATCACATCCGCGATGACGTAGGTGATGCTTGAAGACTAGATTCCGCGCACTCTCCTATTACTCGTGAGACAATGTTCTTATTTCTAACAACCAGTGGCTATGTGTTTTCACTTAATCACCTACGCCTAGAGGCGATCGTATCACGTGAGATTCTGAATTTATGAGACGGATGGTGAAAAAGAGACTTAAGTTCCATTCTGAATTACTACCGATTCATCATCGAAGAAATATTTTAATCCCATATTTATCCATGATGGATGGAATGTCTAGGTTAAGAAATCGAACCTAACTCTCTCTCCTTTGAATTACAATTTAAATTTGTCTATATTTCAAAAGAAATTGAAAAGTGTTAGTATTGTATGATGGTGTTAGATAATAAAATCAAAAATCTTTTCAAAAATAATTTCGTCATGATCCAGAATCATTGTATAATTAATATTCATATAAAAGATAAACTTATAAAAATTTACATATTATGCACAGATCATTTTAAGCCATATCTCTTGAGTTTTGACCCGGGAGACATACAAAACAAACAGGCAAAGCTATTTCCCGTTTATAAACAGTATACCTCGTCACATTTTTGGGGTTTTTCCATGGTAT
Source organism: Ischnura elegans (assembly GCF_921293095.1). Lineage (NCBI taxonomy): Eukaryota > Metazoa > Arthropoda > Insecta > Odonata > Coenagrionidae > Ischnura > Ischnura elegans. Next base: position 81,032,749 of record NC_060256.1, on the reverse strand, counting down.
ATAATAACCTACACACTGACACCTTCAATTGACTTTTGCGAAACAAATCTGTTTTTAATACATTTATACCGGCAAGAATAATCTCATCTTTATTTTTAATTATTTATTTACTGTCGGGCATGCTGCCCTTTAACATGGAATACATGGACACCGAAAGATAATACATAAGGAAATGAAGGAGGCATTAGGAAAAATAGCCTTACAGAAAAAATCATTTATCAGTAAAAATATAAAATAAGTAATCATAAAAAATCAAAATAGGTAATCATTGAAAAATCTAAATAGGAAATCCTTGAACGATCAAAATAGGTAGTCATTAAAATAGATTAAAATCAGGTGATACATAAAGTCTTTGTGGATATTTCAATAGTATACATTAATCTGAATACATAAATTATTCAAATAAATGTTTCACCAGTCCATTAGGTGACTGATATAATTTCTAATTTGTGTAGGTAACAACTTAAATCTCATCAGCTGATAAATGGAGCTGATATTACAGCTGATAAATGGATTCTATTAAGCTCAATATACACGTAAACAGGCAAATGCGTAGAATATCGTTATTTACCTGGCACAATAGTTATGAATGTGTTATAAATATTCTCAATGGATGGATATAACTGAAAATTATGATAATTGCACATTCTAACGCAATACAGCCTCTAAAGCAAAAGCAAATGGAAGTATTATTTGATGGGATGAATTGCATTGTGCACCCAACTACCTCCGCCCTTGCTTCTTCCGGGCGAGCCATGCACCTTTTTGAGGCTCGGCTTCATTGGGTGACGAATAGGAGGCGGAGTCCCGCCCCAGGGCTCCCAATTGCCCCGGCGCGAATTACGGCTCTCCTTCCGCAACTTTATGGCCCCTTGCCCCTTCCATCACAACGCCCACCGCCACCCGGCCCAAGACGCCGCCCTCCGCTCAAATCTCCCCTTGGCGACGCGACAACACCCCCTCCCCCCTGCCGCCCACCTCGCGTCATGTCTGCATGACGTATATCGGACGGAAGGCCGCACTCCTCCGAGTACTTCATCTGTCCCTTGGCAAAAATTAGTTGACACTCATATGTTCCCTCATATAAATTATTGTTGTGCGGTATATTCTGACCTTACAAATGAACAAAATCTGGAACTGCAGAGGATTCTTTTAATATAAGAAACGGGCTTTGGCGTTGCTTTGTGGAACTGCTTAATCATAAAATAAAATAAAAATACTTTGTTCTACTCCACACTTTATTTTAAATAGTACGACCCGGGTTTCTGCATATCATGCTATCACCGTACTTCCAATTCCTTATGAATGATTTGTTAAATAATAAATTACTATATTTCCTCTGAATTTATTTTCGCACGACGCTTTACCTTGCTACAGCAACATTGTCAAGTGCTTTACGAATTATGAGTGCATAAATGAGCCTTTTTTATTTTGGACACCTAAATTAAATCTTAATTAGAGTTAATTTATTATAGATTTTCCCTGTGAGTTGAATGTAAAAATACTTATCAGGGATCGCACGTGGAGTTGTTTTGTAAAGGACGTTATTACAAACTATCACCCGGGGTGAAGCCGAAGAAAATTTTTAAATCTGAATTTGGTCTGTAGTAAGGAGCCTTCGCCAATTTAAAGGAGTCGAAAGACAAACAATTTATTTCGATTCCTTGTTTTTGGAATGGTGCATAAGAAAAATGGCAAATGTATTTTAAAGACTACTAGGTCAATTTTACAACGCAGCTACGTTCAGGTGAGATTGTGAGAGGTTAGTCAATAAATGAAAGGACTTTGAGGGCGTTTTAACTCTGTGATTCAATCTGAAATTTAGTTTAGGTGAGGGTAGAGCTCACGCCAGACTGAGCCACATGCGTTGAGTCTCACACATTCAGAGTTGAGAGTTTTTAGTTTCTTTCATTCGTCCACCTCGCACTTTGAGGATGTTTTATTACGACTCTTGGAAGCGTGTGTTTGGTTGTAAGTTTCTGGCAAAAAAACAGAAATTTAAAAAAATAACACCTTTTACATTTTTCTTTTGTAATACTCTCTTCTGCAGGCACGAAAAATACTTTGTATGCTTTTAAAACGTTCGTGAATGGGATCGCGAATTTTCTCTACATAAAAAAATAGTGTGTATACTTATATGTATGATTTCACACTTTCCCGGCGAACAGAATTAATACAATTTTCTCGGGTTTCAGCGCGGGTAAGAAATTCTAATATTTGATCGGCAGCTCTTGGAATCGAACTTTGATAAGGATTGTGATTGCCAGAGATATGTCTACGCTGGCCCGCGGTCGTCCGCCAGAACAATCGGAACTCGACGAATCCCGCCCCCACTGATGCTGAGCTTCAACGGTCACTTCAAATATTTATTCAGTTAGCCTTGAGAATGGGTGACGATTCAGAAACCAAAACGTTAGCGCTCTTAGAAATTCAAACCCGCGCGGAAAACCGAGAAAAGTTTATTTATTAGTGTATAGATATATTAACATTAATCTTATGGGTCATATTTCTAGTTAAACATAATTTATATAAAAGTTTTCATTTTGAATTCAAATGTTTATCAAAGCAATCTCTGAGCCCTATTTGCTATTGAACTAAGTCAGCATTGATTCACAAATTCTGTTCGCCGCGGGAAAGTGTAGAATTGTACATATCTATACACCATACACCATTTTGTTACGCAGAGAAAAATTTCGCGATCCTATTCACGAACATTAAAACACGAACAATTATAAGCATACAAAGTATTTTTCATGCATGCATAAAATAATACTACAAAATTAAAATTTTTAATGTTACTTTTTCGATTTCTGTTTTTTTACTAGAAATTTATTACGAAATACAGGCTACTAAGCGTCGTAATAAAGCATTCTCACAACATTGATGCACCGAGAATTCAATATTTCCCTTACGAGTTATTTACATTCGCTACTTTGAATATTAGCACCTTACAACAGCATGCAATAAGCAAATTTATATGTTACTAAAGTTGTTCCCATAGATTCTTGAGGACAAATAAATTTACACAAGACCACCACTTATAGCCGTAATCATTTCATCATGTACGTAATTACTCTGCCTGATAATAATGCAAATCGTTTTATATTCTACGCTACACGGAGTTACTTTTAGTCCGTTTGGGCCACCCTCGTCGCTATTTAGCGTGCCTTGCTCCTTTTTATCGTCATATTAAATCCGTGGGAATAGGATTGCTAAAACCGTATGCATGCCACATCGGGCTGGTCGTGGGACTTGCTTGCATGCCTTCGTCAAATCCTTATCCCTCTACCTTTTCCTGTAACATGTACGGAGACGATAGGCCATCGGAGAGACGCTAATAAAAGGACAGCGGTTTGGAGAACTCCGTTGTCTAGCAACAGACACTACCGTGTCGTCGTCGTCGGACCCAAACCCTCGCAACCTCTGCACGTACTCCAAGGCCGTGTTTGGTGATAGCACCGTCAGTGTCCCTTACGTTTCGGGATTTTTGCGAGTCTCATAAATTCCATTATCGGTGCGGTAATCCGTTAATAAGGGTGAAAGAACCCTTCCCCCCTATCCATGAAACTCGGGACTACTTCATCGCGTGACTACCAAGGATATGGCATACGAGGAAAGGAGGAGGGTCATTTCATCAGAATACGAAGCTTGAAATTAAGCGTGGTTTGCTGCACGTGCCCCAAGAGAAGTAGCAGAGGTGCACGAGCATTAAAACAGTTTCATAATAAAGCAAGAAGCATGTCCGAGCTGTAAGACTTGTGAGTGTATGTTGCTACTGTTAAATGCATTGAATCAAGTTCTTTTTGATCAAAGAACCAGCACTATCGCCCCAGTGAAGAGTTTACTCATATTTTAGATGATTCACAATATCCCTAAATGCTGATATTAGGTTTACCAAGATTATTCATGAAAATAACCCATTAAATATCACATACGATAATTAATTCGTCACGATCAATGGCTTCCTCACACTCGATACTATGAAACATAAATACTTATTGAAACTATGTATCGCTTTTGAAGCTTTATTTTCAAACATTTAAAGCTATTTCCTTCCATGCTGTCTTGCTCACTCCATCACTAAGTCATGTTGACCGAAGAAAATAGGATTTTTTTAAATTCTCTTTAGTGTTTTGACCGTAAATTTAAAATTAGTTTACCCGAATAATTTTGTAGTGTAGATTTAGATATAAATCTACGTCATATAATAGGGGCATTTCTCCTTTGGCCAAAAATGCCCTATATCATGAGTGAATATTTTTCCTAAAACAAAAATACGATACCCACTGAAGTGGGCGAGAAATGCGAGATGTTTATTCCGAGGAGAGAGTATAGAACAAACCATCACAATCCAAGATTTAGTGAACAAATCACAGCGGATGTTTACGTAATACTTCGAAATTGTATGGAATTTTAATCTTTTGAAGAATTTGAATAAGGTAGTGTTAATTTTTTGTTATAATAAATCATGGATCTTGATAGGGCTGGATATTTTTTCTCTTTTGATTGAGGGTAGATTTTGGCATGTGTAGCAATTTCATCGATTTAATCGGCATGAATTGGTAAAACAATAGCTGCTATCACCGTTTTTGAGTATTTTAGGCGTCCACCATAATAGTAATGGTGACTAATACGAATAGGGAACTATGCATCTTCATAGCTTCAAAACAAAAACTATTACGATGATTGGAATAATGATACCTTATGTTGGTAGATATTTAATATGAAATTTATGCTGATGTTGCATTACTTTATTTTTTACAAAATGCTATAAAAATGGATCAAACTGAGCGCACATCTTGAATTCATGAATTGCCAGTAAAGCAAAGGGAAGATTTTTATCCTCATTTTTATTTGATTTATGTATTTCTCAATTTTTAACAACCTGCATATCGAACCTAATGCAGAAGTTACGCATGCTTTATAGAGCTGCTCAGTACCTTCATCACTGAGATAATTTCTGAGAAAAAGGGGAAATTGTAATTTAGAAATACTTTTCTCTTTAAAATTGATGGGAATGGACCACATTGGCAGCAAGGAAAACTTCAAGGAGCGTCATTCAATAAGTATTTTACAGTTGAATTAATTTCAACTCTGTACTCTTTGGGTAACTCGAACTTAACATTCGACATTTTTGTATAGACTATCATGCCAGCTGCGTATCTTCAGATGGTATGTATTTGGAGGAGGCGACCGACAGCTGAGGCCATTTTCGCCATGAGGGTAGGGTATGGAAGGAAGGGTGGAGAGAAACCCGGCGTCGGCATTAGCCTACTCTTGACGAAAGGCGCCAAGGGGACCACGGCTTAACGTCCCATCCTACGGACGGAGTGTTGCGCTTGAAATGTCCTTCACACAACACTCAAGCATGGATCGGGCAGTCTCTGAAAATACTCTACTACTGCCGGGATTTGAACCCCAGCCCACTGGGTGGGAAGCCAACACTCTAGCCACCACACCAACCCGATCCCCGTATCTTCAGATGTAATTACCTTCTGGTAATCTAGGTTATGCATGCTCTAAGTTAGATTCCAATCTTCCAATCGAAACTTCCAATCGAACTATACTACAACTTTGATCCTAGAAATTCGTGATTCTCTCCAAACAGCTGTTACAAAAAAAAACACAGATTATCTTTGGAAGTCACGAATTGCGGGGGTGGTTTCCATGTTTTTGGTTCTGTTGGTAAGACTGACGGGAGGTGCGTGCCAGCAGAGACAACCTTTTATTACCTTTTGGAAGATAACTCTCTCTTCTCCTTTTCCAAAGTTCTTCATATATTTTAGAGGGAAACTATTCGATATATATTCCGGTCCCGTGATACTACGTCCTGCTATCTTATTTTATTCACGTTCCAGGAACAAAAGCCGTTTCGTTCCAAAAATCTCTATCGTGGGTGGTAGCCATATTTTGGTTTTTTGAGTGCTAGGTTTCTCAGAATTAAATGAAGGGCATTGAATTCAATGCGGGGATTGGAGAAAAAATAAACTCATAATTGAATTTCGAATTTCACTCTAAATACCTATTTCTTTTGTGATTTGTATTTATTTTCATTTACAGTTCATATGCACTAGTTATGAATTAATTTTTGATAAAAGAAATGCTTTTACAGCATTATTATTCCATTATAAAAGCTTTGCATTCAATACTTGATCTCTAGGTTGATTCTCTGATGTAGACTCTAGGCTTCTTCACAATGACCGTTAATCTTTATAAATAATTAAGGAAAAAAATGAAGCCCCCGTGTTAAGAATAGTAAAAAAAAAATGGTTATAATTTCATCATATATACGTCATTTATAGTAATTTTACGTAGGTACAATCTACAAAAAAAACTCCACGAAAAATTAGTTAAAATTTATTGTGAAGAATTTTTTCTTCTCAACTTGCTTGTCTTTTTTCCACAAATAAGAGCAAGATTCGTACGATTTTCACGGAAGAGAATTTTTTGCCGTCTAAGATTTTTTTCTGCTGCAAATTTTGATGGTCAATGAACCATTTTACCCAATCATTATCCAACATCCCTCCTCCAACGAAATTCATTTTGGCTTTTTGTAAGTCCAGAGTAGTCATTTTATTAGCTTTAAACCGTCTCAATCCCAGGTAATAGTTATCTTGGAAACGCTTTCACTTCAAGTTACTAGTGGGAAGTACGCAGGTGGGGACAAAAATATGTGCCAAGCATAGATAGGCCAGTCCCATGTTGCAATGATCTTAACCTCCCTGGCGAGCTTCGCGAAGACTGGCAGTCATCGGGAGTAGAAAAGCAAATAAAAGTCACGAACGCAATGGGAGACAAGCGTGAGTTTTGGAATGCGGAGTATGAGAGAGGCCTGTGGAATCAGATCCCAGCTCTCTGTTCTCATGGCTGAGGAATCTGTAAAGCCTACTCTGCGCTTGTTTCTATTCAGAGTAGGCTTTAATTTGAAAGAATTTTACGAGCAGAAAAAGGCAAGCACAACTGGAGCACTGAGGAAGGAAAAACTAACAAGGCTCAGAAAGAAATGCGTTCAGTGTCCTGCGCAGGCTATATTTTTTTGTGTCGCAAACATTTTCCTGAGAATGGCTATCAGCATGGTTAACGAGCCCGGCATCTAGAGAGCCTTCCATGACAAAGAAATAGGCTTTAATGGCATCATTTTTTTATCTTGTACTCACGCTCCAAATTCTTTCTAATTTTTCCCACTTTATATTTAATTTTTTCTTTTTAGGAGTAGAGATTTAAAACAAACCAATTAAGTGTCTTTTCCAGCAAATCGTTGATTCAGAATATTTAGTTCTCATATTCTTAATCAATTACAAAGAGTTTTCTAAGTATTTATGGAACGTGAATATTACTTTGGTTTATTTAACCATTACAATTAATTTATGATTGATTGAGCTCACACCATATAAATTTAGGTGCGTAATAGCAGTAATTTTTATAATGTGGCCTTATTTGGTGAAAAATTAATGCTTAATTATTATTACTTTTATTATTTGTAATGTTTTATTAAGATTCCATGCGATACTTAAAGCAAGAACTGATTTAAGACTTTAGTCTGATATGAGGCTGGGTATTTTGGCCGCCACAAATATCTTGTTCTGGTATGATTCGTAATGTAAATATTTCGTATTCACGGCTATCTTTATTTAATAATTCTTAGCTTCTTAGCTTGATTCCTTTATCGTTTATAAGAAATTCAGATCAAAAAAGCAAATTATCTCTTTAACTTATCCATAGCTTCAGCAATATTAAATACATATTTTCATCTATGGCTAAAAATGCAATGTTTATCATTAGAAGCGCTGACTTTTTGTTCTCCTTTAAGCGCGGTAGGGCTCATTATTACCCCTTATTTTTCCAACTTTTTTCTCTCTCTATTGAAATTTTTTCCTGCTCCATTCATTTTTATTATATTTAGGCTTTAGAGCTAAAACTGCTTTTTTGCTACATATGCTAGGGTACCTACTCGCTTTTGTTGCACCCTACGACGTGAAATCATATTTCTCCCCGTTTATTCACGAAATTGTGAAACTGCACCATTTGGCTAAAATTGCCTTTAAACACAAATAACTTTAGTTAGACATTGCACGTGAATCCGTAAAGCTTTCACCTCGGCTATTTGCAATATACTTGAATTAGTCAAGAGCGAACGCCCCTAGTTTTCAAAGTTCGGGCTTGGAATGCCAATCGCATAATGTACTCAGCAGTTCAGACCATCTTGTCCGCTGTACTCCTAAAATTTCCATTGAGGAGAATGACGCCTCGGTAGTTTGACTAGCTAAAGAACTTACCAGAAATTTTAGGATTAGGGTTCGAATCCCGGTTAAAGTGAATGATTTATTTTCCATGGAATTTCGCATGAATTGTATTTTCCTACCAAGGCGCCGAAATAAAATTTTCACTGGAATACAGTATATGATTAATGTAATTAAATGACTTATTTGTAGTTTTAAAAGTGCCTTACGCAGGACTCCAGTAGCCTACGGACATATGTTATGCGTTTTGTAACAATGATAACAATCAATGATCTTCAGGGCGAATGACCCGGCAAATACGCCCTGAAGACGATGTCAGAGAAGGCCATTGAAACGTTAGCAGCAATGTGCATCCTTACCCGGCTGATTTCCCGTGAAGACATCAGCAATGATATTCCTACAAGACCGGGGACTATTATGGGAGGTAAATGTATTAACGCAAAGAAATCGGACTGAACCCTATGCGGTAAGTTCCTATGCCAGTATGTCGATAGGACACCACAAATGCGCTCAAAATAGTGGTGGTTTCCTATTATTTTTTATTGCCTAAATCGAAATATTATTACTCCTGGAGTGCGCATTTCACACTCTTGGATTATAGAATGACGATATCTATTTTTCGCGATTAAACGAAAAGAGAAAAGTTCCAAGTGCGCGAAAACGCGACGCCTAAGTAGGAATGATGGGAAAAGTCCGTATGACGTATTTCGGGTTCCCGCTGCCGCCCTGTGAGGTGACCTTAAGGCGAGGCTTGAGCGCTGATACAACGCAGGCTGCTAGCAGGTAGCGCTTGGCTTAAATATGGATTATTACTACCTAATCAAACGAAGGAAACTTTCCGACCTTAGACAATTTTAATAAGTGATTATTAAGAGATGTTTCCCTGAGCTCTGTGCCACATGCATGCATTGGTAATCTCAGACAATGTAAAACTCCTATCCTCTACTGTAGAAACTAGGTCCCTGTGACGTAACGTGGAGTGGAATCGCATGGGCGCCAATCTGGCCTTTTTCAAATGAGGATAAATTGACCGTTGCCTTTCGTCTAAACTGAGATTTCTAAAACCAAATTATTTGTATTTTATGAATACACTAATGGTGGATAACAAATCGCAATCGATGCATTTCGTTTTCTATGATGAAGAAAACTACCCTATTTAGCAATGAAATAATTTTTAATCAATCACTGATTATGACCCAACGGAGGTTGAAAAAAACTGCCCTCCTCCATAAAGCGACCCGGGTTTCGATGAGTGATAATAATGATCATTTGTAAAATATTATGTGATTAGATAATATTTTAGGACTAATGATGATGATTACACATCGAAACCCAGGTCGCTATAAATGTTTAATATCCAAGATGCCACATAGTTAAGAATTTCACATCGGGCTGGATTACAGCTCATCGTTGACGAAGAGAGTTGAAGAAAATCTTTAATTACCGCAGTTTATATTCAAGCTTTGAATAAAAACAGACGTTTGGGGAATTTTCCGGCGCAATAAGTAGTGTTAGAAGAAATGAGCAAGGATATTTTTATTCGGAATTTAATAAATAATGAAGGATAAGATAGTATTTGATTTATACTCTTGCATAAATACATCGTTAAAAAATACCTTCCTGATTGATTTGAGAAAATAAAGAGCGGCGCTTATTGCAGTTCACTCCGCAGAATACGTAGTCGCAATTGATTTTAATGGATATTTTACGGAAATTCCGCAGAAATTCATTATTATTGAAAGGTAATCAAACTCGAATCTTACGCTTCAGCTTCAAGTGCATTTATGCGGTGGCCTTAGGCACTCTGGATGAAAGGAAATGCTGACCGTCAAAGAAATTGTTTTCATCCTCGGAATTTCAGTATTAATTTTAAAAATAATTACTAAATATAAATAAAACATGAACCATTACCCATCACTGTGGCCTCAGGTATGTGATGCATAAATTGGAAATTACACTAAATGCTTTCGACTTATCTTTACTAAGTTATCAATGGCCATGCTCACCAGCATACTCTCAAGAAAAATTCGATTTTTTCGTATATTAAACGAGAAAAGGCCTACGTTTAGGTTTTTTAATGAAATAAGAGCATCTCCCTTAGTGAACGGTTTTTTATAGTGAACGGTAGCATCTGATTGAAGTGTAAATATACCAAATTTAGTTGATGCATAATCATACGGAGAGTAGTAATAAGTCATTTAAACTTTACAAAATATTTTTTAACCTTTACAAAATAAATGCATCTCATTTGAATTGCCGCGTACGTACAAACTTTTGCTATATCTATGCATCGGAAAAACACCAATTTTACATTAGGTTTAATCTCTAAATATTATTTTTTTTATCATATCATTCACTTTATGTAGTCATTTTTATTTTAAGAGGCGATCAAAGTGGTCATATAGCGTATTTAGATTTTTGGAAACGGATGTGCATGAGCCCGTATTTTACAGACATTCCTCCGTTTGAGTTTTACGGCATTAAGTTCATCAAAACCTTGCATCATCAGTGTGCATTATTGCGGTCCCTGTAAATATGTCCGAACATGATCTTAAGTGAGATGTAGCACCAAGCAAAAACAGCTCCGAAATCCCAAAACTCAGTAATAATGAGCTTATGCAGCATGACTATCTTGAATTTTAATGCATTTTTATACGAGTATCACTTAAATTCAAATGAAGACACTATGGCGTCTAAATTTATGTTAAAGAAGTGCGGCGTACGGCTGTAGTAAATTAATGGCCTAATGGAATCTATGCCTGCATTAAAAAGATATATTTTATCATTTTCGATTTCTGAGATTAAATCTTCCAAAATTATTTTTGCTTCAGTTTTTTTCACTCCATCGAGCAAAAAAATTAATAATGTCGAATGGGAACAAGGTAGAGGTATAGTTTTGCTCCTCGAAGAATCAACAGTGCCATTACTTCAGGTATTGTATTTTATAAGGTTTATTTTTGTGCTAATTGCGCATATCTAGAGAAAATTCACAAATTTCAATTTTTCGAGACACTACACGGAAGATAGAATGTCTTGGAAAAAAAATAAACAAGCATGAAAATAGCGTGAAGAGTTCAGCTTAATGAATCGGTGATAATAATTTCCTGCAAATTAATTTTCCCCAAGTTCTCCTTTATTAAAATATTCATCAAAGGCAGGACACAATTAAAACAAGGAAGTTGAATTCATCAAGGCCTTGGAGTTTCCGCTGCCGTTTTCTCATTTCTTGGCACGGTGCAATTAGTGGCTCAGTGAATGCGCACGGTTAATAATGCACATGGCCAGCTACGCACTGCTCTCCTTCATCACACGCGCCTAATTAGGGGCGGTCACAGAATCAAGGGCACTACGAGGAGGGTGAGATGTGGAATTTCTTGGTGGAAGAGTTTTGCACTGTTTACTGGCGCTATACTATTTTGTTCACTAGACAGTATTATCTAAAAAAGAGTATGCAATCTTTGCAACCTCTGTAAGTACGCAATTTTTCATTGCAACCTCTGTAAGTATGCAATTTTTCATCGCAAGTACTGAAATTATTTTGTCCAATGTCATTTAGTTGGTTTGAGTACATTAAAGATTTTTTAAATTTCATTTAGATGCAAACATTAACATCATCAAACAGTGCTGGCATATTTCGAAGCATGTGCTAAGAGCATGTATGTTGTCTCTGTATGAAATAGGTATACTGCAGGCGCGCAGCTAGGAATATAGGCTAGGGGTGTTTTTTGGCGCAACTAATACTGGGAGGTCTGAACGGTATGAAATACCCGCTAGGATAAGCGGGAGGTGCGGGGGCCCTTCCCCAGATAAATATTAAGATAAACGGTTCAAAATGGTGAATTTTACGGCTTTCTGAGGGGTATTTTATTAATCCTTACACTATTGTATAAGTATCCAATAAATATCCAATAAAATGGATTAAGTTTAAAATTTCTCTGAGCCCTGCACCCTTATTCCAGAACTCGGGTGGACGCGAGCTACTTAAAGCGCGAAGGGTTTGCAGCTAACGGCAGTCACTTTGCCATCGTATTCTGGTGACAGGGCGGTTAAGTGAAAGTCAGTGAATCCGTCTCTCTAATGGCCTAGCCATAGACGTCACTGATGTTGGTGGCGTAGATCGTTGCAACCAATAGGAATCTAAGAAGAAAACAAGTGAAGAGTGAAATACGCAAGATACAGAAAAAATAAGCGCTAAAAAGGCGCTAATGTAACTGTTGTTATAGTTATCATACTTTTATTTTGAAAACTATTACTTGTGCGTACTAACTTTATCTTAAATTAAAATGTCGATTTAAATATTCTGAAATTCTGGGGGTAGGCGTTTATTCCCCAAAACCCTCGCTGTGCCGCTACCCCACAGTAAATACCAGTGGATACACCTAAGTAGTAGATTGCGGTGTTAATTTTGCAAAAAGTAGTAAGTAACAAGGCAGTGAATAAATAATTTTTTCGTTCAGGATTTTCTTGCATTAAATTAGGGAAAATGGCAGTACAGGATAAGATATTGTGCCACTAGTGTAGTTAAGGTGCATGTAAAGTAGTATGGTTGAAGTTCCGCGGAAATTTTACAGCTTTCTTTGAAAGCCAGTTTTTACGAAATTTCTCTCATATTTACGCGGTCAAAAAAATAATCAAAATTCATGAAACTATCTCATATTTTATCTTAACTGCGATATTTTCATACTTAATCGATTCGATATTCCCGTATGCATTTTTATTTTTTCTGATTATACGCTTCATTGAGAATATAAAATTTTTTTTTGTTTTTCGCACGCGACCAGTATTTTCACTATGTGCCCTTAAATTGAAACTTTAACATATGAATTTTCTTCTGACCAAAACCTTATAAATTACTCAACGTAAACCACTGACTTTATTGTTTCATTTTTTGGGAAGAAAAGCCCTGCTCATCATCGTCATAGTAAAAGTAGCATTCGTGTGAACAAACATTTTTTTGCATTAACACCTTAAACACATTATATTCAATTTGCACCCGTGTGAGGATATATTTATTGTAACTAAACATTCTATAGTTTTTCATGGCAAATCATAATTATGAAAATTTTAACATGGTTGGGGCATTCTTAACTGAAGACCTCCTTGAGCTACTTTTCAATCTTTAAGTAATCATCATATATCCTTAGCAACGAATACGTCATATTTACATAAATTTCATAGATTGACATTTTAAACTAATAGTGTTTTTTGCATAAGATTTTCTCCATTAATATAATTCACGTTGCCCATTACGTCTCAACTTTATTTATAGATAATACAAAGCCAAAAGATATCTATAGGTCCTATGTCTGTATCCCTCAAGGGAATTTCATCACGCGATGGTTTATTAATAGATGATTAAATATTTTTCAGAATAGTATTTTGATTTCGAAATTTTTTGGAAACGAAAAATATATGTCACAACCTGGCACAAAATGAAAGCTATTACTCCTCAACGGTATCACAGTAGGTTACTTTCCTCATCACTAGCACAAGCTATTTCTTATAATCAACGTTTTATCGTCCCTTCGCCGAATGATTCATAATTAGGGAAACGTAAATAGAATATGGGCATCCTCAGTTGAAGATCCCATTACGCTGCGAGCAATTCCATCCCCGGAGACCAAAATTAATCATCGGATGGCGCATTTCTCTTCGTGCGAGCCGGCAACAGGTTTATTAATTTTTTTTTCGTCCGCATGCCGCACGGAGCCAGCTTAACCCACACGAATCACGTTGTGTTGGAGGGAGTAAAACTCACTTTCTCTCGGAACATTAAGTTTGGTGCCCGACGGTGAGCTGGAATGAGTCGAAGACGGAGATGATGCGCGCGTAAAAAAGCGCGCGCTAAACAAAAACAAAAGCGAATCGGAATGGTTTCGAGAACAAAAAAAAACACAAAAAGTTACATTTCCGCTGCTTTTCTATTTTCATCCCGGGTGGGGGAGTGAGGTTATAACTTGCCCTATAGTCATCAGTGACCATCCTCATTTTCTTTCATCCCCCAACCCTCCCCCGTTATCCCTCAACTCAACCAACCCTCACACCCCTTTCTTGGTTCAATCCCCCCTCACCCTAGTGCACAAGATATCCACCAGGCTAGAACTCCTTCCGACCCCCTGGACTTGGCGGCACCGTTTCACTCAAGCCCTCGCTTTTTTCACCCTTCTTTTGTTTTTCCCATCATCCTCTGCGTCCCCCCCCCCAAATCTCCTTCCCCCAGCGATTTTAATGATGTTTTCAGCCTCATCCTATCTTATTGCGTCGCGATGGGCATCCCGAAGCTTCCTCCTCCTCGACTTTTTTATTTTTCCTCTCTTTTCATGCCGCTCTCTTCGGATTTCGTACTTCACTTGTTTTCTCCCGGCGTCACGCGTTCTTATTTGCTTGTCATATCTGCCCTGATGGTCCCTTCGCTATCGTGCTCGTGCCATAAGTAAATGCGTTGCTGAGACAAAATATAGGTCCTACCATCAAAATATTTTTACGAGAAGCCTTGGGAGTTTCTTACGGTTTTCTCGTCGCTAAAAACAGATACAGCTTATATTATCTAGCCGTAATAAGATACTCCAGCAATGATAGAAAAAAAACCACTTATTATTTTGCCAAAATCCTGAATCACTTGATCATTTCTACCGTTCCTCAGAGTGATAGCTACCGCAAGAGGTTTCCATGGACCAAAAGAGAGATTGCTCGACCAATCATATTCTAAATCATCCGGTCATTTACATATTCCTTTTTTCCATCGCTTATTCCGTCACTTTCCGTAATTCTGCCATTCGATTAAAAGCCCCGCTCGGTGATAGTGGTCGTGCGTTCTGTTTGATAGAAATACGGCACCAGCGATGGTTTCAGCGACGGAAAAAGGTACGTGCCAAGTGGCGGGAAAAGGGATGGGTATTTCATCCCTCGAGCCATCGCGGAAAGTAAAACAGTCACATTTCCCGCTATCATTTAAGCGATCGCTGGAACCTTCCCTCGAAAGGGATCGAAAAAATAATGGTGTGATTGAGGCTTAATTTGTGTCAGCGACCGATAATTATAACCTGAATGAACATCCTGAAGGGGTTGCTCTGGACCACTCCCATCGCCTCATTCGTCGTATTGTGCATCATTATACTGGTAAACAATCCTAAGATTGGTTTGACACTAACCGCTATTCAATTCAACCCATCAGCCAAAAATGTCACAATTTTGCACGGAATATCTTCCCTTTCACTTCAATCATTACCTGTTACACATATTTTATACGAGACCATCCTTTTTCACTCTTGCATCGGTGGTTGTCTTCTTGAGCCCATCACGTCTCGAGTAGTGTCGGATACATATTGGGGGGGTGCGCGCCCCCCCTTGCGGGGCCGCCCGCATTGCCGAATATTGCAGAGCCACAATTGTGACTTTTTAATGTTGTAAGATGATATTGTTTTATATACGTGTATAATGAGATTAAATAAAAATGTCTTAAACTTTGCTCGGGGCTTTATTAATTTTTTATTACGATAAAAGTAAAGGTAGCTCAAGATATATTTTTCGCTCCCCACCCCTAGAGTTTTTTTCTGTATCCGCTACTGCTCTCAAGATATGGCCAATGAAATCATAGCCGTCTTCTTCTTAAGATTGTCACGCAGCATCCCATCTCCCATACTCTTCTTAGGTCTTCCTTATTGCTCACTCTGTCGATCCATTTGATATTCATCATTCTTCGGTGGTACTACGCATGACTGATTGAAAATATAGCAGAAAATCATGTCCAGAAAAAGCTCTTCGGGCAAATGTATCAATGAAAATAAGTATGACGTCAGTGGCCCAGATTTTTATGGGGACAAACCCCAACTGCATCAAAGTTCAAGTGAATGAATGGGCTTATCTGTTAACATACATCATCGAAGTCTGTCGTTACATGTCCTCATCTGTTTGCCATATATGTGATGGTCTCTCCTGATTTTATGAAAGTCATTGACATGCAGGATTCGATCCAATGTTCTTGATACTACGCAGTCAAATGATGGCGAAAGGTTTAGATCCTCACTTATATATCCGAACATTATATTTTTTACTGGCCTTAATAAATGCTGAGTAACCAATTGCTAAAGCCGAAAAAGCTATTTTTGGTTGCCTTAAATAAGAAAAATCCATCTTGAAGAGTCCATTTCCCCTGCAAAAGAAGGAGATTTGAATTTTCAAGCTCATTTTGCCGCGCTGATTCATTTTTAATCTTTAGATTCAATCATGTCCACGGATTAGTACAGGGAGAGCTATGGCCTGACCTATCCAACTCAACCTCTATAAAAACTTTTTAAATGAGCAGGCTAAGAAAAATAGGAGACGGCTAATGTCGACGCCGGGTTTCTCTCCACCCTTCCTCCCGTTCCCTAATAGCGCAAATGACCTGGACCCTAGGTCCTCTCCTCCAAGAACCACACCATACCATGGAGATGCAGCCATTTTTCCACACCCTGACTCAGTCCCAAAATACTGGCACGATTTTCTAGACATAAGACCACTATAGAGGGATATCATAAAAGAATAGTACGGTTTCTGTAATTCATAGGAAGATAGTATGTATAGGGATGGCAGAGAATTTTGAGAGGCTGCCCATCCCTGCTTGAATGTTGTGTGGAGGACATTTCAAGCGCAACACTCCAACCGTCCGATGGAACGTTAAGCCTTGGTCCCCTTGGCGCCTTTCGTATCGTCATCACTAGTCAACAATCCTCAGATTGGTTTGACGCAGCTCTCCACTCAGTTCTCTTATCTGTTAATCTTTCCACACCCACGTATTTCTTCTCTTTTACATCCTTCTTTACTTGTTCCATATATTTTATTCTAGGTCTTCCTTTTCCGTTCTGGCCTTCCACTTGTCCCTTGACGATTGTCTTCATCAGGCCATCAAGTTTCAAGATATGGTCTATAAGGCTGTTCCTTCTTCTTCTTAAGGTTTTCATGTTTTTCTCACCTCTCTAGCCTTTTCTCCAATCACCAACGTCTTCCTCTCCATCCATTTCGGTTCTCTCTCCTTCATCTCTCCCACACTATTGCTTCGCATCCATCTGGGTTAGCCTTTTACGCCTAAGCAGTGGAGCAGCGAGGGGGTGGGGGTGGTTTGGGGAATAACCCCCTCAGAGCTCAGAGAAATTTTAAGTTTAATCCATTTTACTTGATTGGATTGATATTACTGTTGGAATAGTGTAAGGATTAATGAAATATCCCCCGGAAAGCCGTAAAACTCACCATTTTGAACCATTTATCTTAAAATTCCGCAATCTCGCACCTACCGCTTATCCTGGTGGGTATTCCATACCCCCACACATCCCGGCATTAGTTGCATCTAAACCCCCCTCCCCCCAGCCTTAATTCCAAGCTGCGACCCTGCGCCTAAGATACTCGTATAGAGCAGGCTAATGCCGTCGCTTGGTTTCTCTCTACTCATCCTTACCTATCCATCCCTAATGACGCAAATGACCTTGACCGTCGGTCGCCTCCTCCGTGTACCATACCACCCAGTATCCATTAGTCGCAATCGCTCTATTAATGGCGAGATTCAGCCATTTTTCCCCACCCGCGTTCAATCCCAACTTCTTAATTCCATCGGTCCAATCCCTCCTCCTGTTATGTTTTTTTTATTTATCCCTTTAACGTCTCACCTCGTGGTCACTCCCCTCCCTCTCTTAACAAACCTGCGTTGCCCTTATCTACCGACCCGTCCTCCACCCTTTCTCCTTGCTTTCACGTGTTCTCCTCTTGTTTCATTCCACACTACTAATTAGCTTTAGCCCTCCTCACACCCATTTTCTACCGTTTATTCGCCGTGAAAATTTCGCGTTTCTTTTTTTTCACTCTTTTTTAGGGTTCCTCACCTCTTGCCTCCTCCAATTCTCTTCACCTCTCTAGCCTTTCCTCCAATCAACCACGTCTCCCTCTCCATCCTTTTCGGTTCTCTCTCCTCCATCTCTCCCACACTATTGCTCCTCATCCGTCTGGCTTAGCCTTTTGCGCCTAAGATACTCGTCTCGGCCCATCCTCGAAGGAGTTCCTCGCCGTGCCCAGTAATCAGGTAATTTCCAATCTCTTAAATCTCGTTCGTTCATCCGTCGGTAATGAAATTCTGAAGTTCTAATTATCTTCGGAGTGGGTCCCGGAAGATTCTGGGGGTGGCAAGGGTTATAAGGAAGAGGTTTCACCGTTCGAGATATCCCCCACTCCTGCCTTGGATGGCTGAGTATCGTTGAGTTTTAACGCTTCTCAAATGAGTGGTTCGAAGGGAAAAGGTCTTTCCTCCCCGGCTTGATAGGCAAAGAAGAGAGGGGAGTTTGATGGAGAGAAGGAAAATATCAGATCAAATAAAATAAGGAGACGGGAAATCGGGACGGGAGTTTTGGTGAAACACGATGTTTCTAGAACGGGAGAGAGATGAGTGATGCCATTTTGAGGCCGTTCCGAGCGGTCGGGCGGCTGTCAGTGATTGGATGATGCAAGGTCACGTGCATGAGGTAGTTTTGGGTGTAATTGGCTGTTTAAGAGTCAGCTCACGGAAAACCTCATCTCCAGCCAATCTTACGGACGCTTTTTTTTTCACCGTTCCCCGAGTCTCATTGGAACTGTTAGATTATCATTTAATTCGTCGTAAACATAGGGGCTATAAGTTGAGTGGACTCTATTGCCCAAAGCTATCATTACTTCAAAATTTTAAGCGTCCCACGATTCCTTTCAACTCATATTATTGCAATTATAAATCCCCAGCAGCATGTTTGGCTTGAACAACTTACATTTTTATATCCACGGTTCTTTTGAATAATTGCCCTTAGAATATTTACGAGTAGACCCTACTATTTTATAGAAGTTGTTATAGTAACTGGTATGAGAAATGTATAGCATCAAATTTAGTGTTCTTTATTTATATTTTCTCGGAGGAGATCGTGATTGGAGGTCTATTTCTCATGAAACCCCATCATTCCGTACCAACGTATCGGAAACTGTGTCATTTATTTTTTTTTATTAAGTTATTTTTCATAATCATTATGTTTCTTTCGTTATCATGGTTTAATAGATTAAAATACCTATTTTTAATATATAATTCTATTACTACGGTATACTAAACATCAGGGAGAACAAGCAATGCGCTATTGCAGCATTATCCAATCACTAGTGTGAGAACAACAGAGACTTTTCGGTGGAAAATAATTTTTCATTTTGGTTGTTCCTCGCCACTTCAGCTGGCTGAGTCAAAAGTTGGAATATTAATGTTTCTGTCTCTTTTCAAGAACCTTTAGCAGAGAAATTATTAAGTCAATGCACAATATAATTATAGATTTTTTGTTCTCAATCCCTGCTTGCTGAAATAGTCTCAAGAAAATTAAAATTTTTGGTCGATACTCTAAATCCAAAGTCATTCTCTTCTGCAGAGTTAAAATTATTTATATTTTTATCAAATTATTTATCAGTTACATGGTCATAAAATATAATTTCACTACTCTCCCTATGCAGACAACTTTTTTCAATTTTAACGAGTTTTTCTTGAATATCGTCACAGGAATAAGATGGAATGCCTTCACTATGAGATATAATAGATCGCAGAAAAAATAGCGAAAATATATATAGAGGCTAAATAATCAGAATGGATTGGCACCGAAAGATAAGTTATTTATGGAGGGCAGGAAAAAATATCGCTAACGTTACTGAGGTCGAGGTATTTCTGAGATCAAACACAGACTTTCTATTTTCAGCTACCTAACGTTTGTGCATTTTTTGTGAACAATTTGAAAGAATTCACATCTAGTGTTGTTAATACAATTACACTTGCCTTAGTAGAGATGAGAATTTTTAGAGTTATACTTTGAATTTTTACCTGTTTAAAATATTTTTTAAGAAAATCGTATCCAGTCGCTTATGAAATCAACTACAAGAAATAAGTGCGATACCTACTTTTTCGGGTGATATATTCAAATGTATTAACTAGATTTGCTAGAAAATCGTTTTTCCTCACGATACTCCGTTTTTATTTCACTTTAAATATCTGGTACATCTGAAGTCTGGTTAACTAATAGCATTTGTAGTCTTCTACTTGTCGATTCCGGACATCGCGAACTTCTAGGGTTTTCAAAATGGTTTATCTGGGTTTTTCCGTTATCTCCGTAAATTGAGTTTTTCTGTAAAGATGGCGGATGATTCTCTGTCGACCGGTCGTATACACGTGATAAAATTTTTCTTAAACTTAGAAATCTATCACTTAGAAATATGCAGCAAATATACCCTAAACGACTCGTAGGTATTTTAAATGAAAAGTTTTTAGATAGTGATACCTCCTATAAACGTTTTAGGTAAACATATTTAAGGTGCAAGAAAATATTTAAAATTATCTAATCCATATGCCTTTATAATATGAGATGAAAACATGATTTATAAGCAGATAGTATGAGACCAAAATGGACGCGATCTCTGGTTTTCCCAATGAACGAAAGGATTTCACTTGCATCTTTCCAATTCCATTTTATTTTATGAGTCTCTTATGATGCAATCTAAACATATCCTTACGTTTCACAACACGCATGACAAACTATGCGTTAAAAAATTAAATAAAATAAGACAAAGCAATTTTTTTGGCCACCCCAAGAAACTTAACGTGGAATCACGAAGAATTATTATCCATTTCAATCATAATATTTTGCTCATATAAATTACAACCTATTTAAGTCAGCAACATCTAAGTTGGTTTTCTCTTAAAACGAATTTTAGCAGATTTGGTTTTCATAATATTGCCATGGATAAGCCTAGAATAATAAATGTTGTGAACCATTGATTCATCTCCATACGTATGGTCATAGGTTGAGAAAACTGCACGAGTACGTCCGATCGTAATCTATGAAGTCCTGATTCGGACGGAGTTATATCAATAGAACCTTTGGTCAGTGGCGCCGACTCCATGGGGCCTGAGGGGGCTCGAGCCCCCTCAAAAATTCGTTATGGGTGCGAGGAAAAAATGTGCCAGGCTTGTCGATTTTCCCCGGAGTGTCCAGATCTCGATATTCGAGTTAACAGGGTTCTGATGTTGATCATATGACTCTTCTAAAATACTTAAAAAACTTTAAACTCACTAATTATAAAATTTCCCGGGGCAAGATGCCGGTTTAGGCCCCCCCAATATTTTTTGTAAGTCGGCGTCCCTGCCTTTGGTCTTCTGTAATAAAGGTTGCAATTTTTTAGCCTTATGGATTAATTTCTACCTTTCCTTTCATTTATTATTAGGTATAAATGATGATGATTATATTTTCAATAAATCAGGCCAGTTTATAATCCTAGGAAGTTTTGTCGGTTTAAATCAGGTCAAATAATATCTTTAATATGTCATTCAAAAGTTTACCACATGAAAATTTTAATTGGAGGGCCTATTAATGTATGGTAATATGTTTTTTTTATTTTACTTTCATTATAATTCTTCTCTTTCTTCGCGATTCATTCGGGGGGAACAGAGTTGGTTTCCTTTTGGAACGCAGGACCGCCAGAGTGTCTTTATAATCGTTTCATGGACACGTCTGAAATAATCAATCCTAATATTCATTGATTTTAGGCGCTCATTTTCACGCAACATGTTTACCGGTCTGGAAGACTACCCTCGTCCGACCTATCGCAATCTAAAGTCGCCAGTCGGACGGAGTGTTTTCATCTGAAGCGGTCCCTCGGTGTCCTATCACGACCTGTCATCGGAGGCGTAATCACTTGACGCAACACTTTCCCATCCTCCCCTTGTCGTCAAGACAAGGTCCACACACCCTCTTACGAAGCCTCGAATTGCTGTTATGACGGGTAAAGTTCTCCCGGACCAATAAAGAAGCGGCCTTCTCTTTAAATTTTACGAGTCATCCTCCTGGATCGGTCGTATTTAACCTTTCAGGTAGCATTCTTCGAAAAATCTTTAGTTGAAAAATTATTAACCTAATCTGCAATATAGTTATGTATGGTGTTCCAGAAGGAATCTTTTATTATTCAGGAGGCGGTAGAGGAGCAATTTTTATATTTTTTCCATAAGCATGGAGCTGCAACAGCTTAGTTACATTTTTAATGCACTTTGCTGTAACCATGAAAACGGTTTTTCTTGAGTATCCAGACTTTTTCACATTTTATTTAAAGGAATGGATTTTAAGGACATTTAATAATCAAGATTAGACGAAAACGTACGATTATAATTTACTGAAAAAAAAATAAATTTGAGCGAATAGTAATAGTACGATTGCACAATCTCACCCATTTTGAGATTGTTTCAAATCTTTTAACGGGTAACTGATTAAAGTTTTGTCGCACCGTGTTTTGGTGCCTGAGTGTATTTTTTAGGTAAATAAAATAAATATAAATTATAGCGATTTTTAAATTGACAATGTGAAATGGCCATTTGTTGGTCATTAATAATCCTTTGCTGGTAACAAACCAAGCTGGTCTGGCTCATATAATTTGCTGGTATAACGTTTGTTCATACTTATGAACAAGCGTTATACCATATGTTACGTTATACCATGTTCATACTTATGAACAAACGTTATACAAACAAGAAATATGATATGTTGCTCCATACACATTCAATCCCTCAAATAATGCGATACCTCAAATTCACACCAAAATTTTAGCCCCGATATTAGGAGAATATTTGAGAATTTTTCCTTACATGTGATTTCTGCAGTGGTTTTTTCGCTGAAGGATACTACACCCTTATCATGTTTTTTCCCACTGATAGAAATTTTTTTTCACAAAATTTTCACATATACTTGTTTATCTTTTTTGACATTTCAAAAATAGTGTATATTATATGTCTTTTGTATTTTAAACGTTCATCTACCGTTTATCTACCGTTTTTAAATATATTTGCATTGACGCTATCGAGGGGTTTGGTGGAATAGGGGACTTCTTAGTCTGACATCAAATAATAATAACAATTTTTTTCCTTTATTATTATTTTTATTATCATCCTCTATTTTCCTTGAGAAGAAGAAAATTGAATGTGAGTTATAGCTTATGATTAAGAGCGGGTAGCTACTACATATATGTTTTCTATGCGACAGCAATTATCCTATATCTTCATGTAGAAGGACTGCCTAAGCACAGTCATTCATAGAGCAACGCTCTGAAGAATTGGGAAATTGGGCATTGGGAAAGTCGAGTTTACATTAAAAAATCGAGTTCACTTTCAAAAATCTTGATTCAGTGTACATACGGCTTAAGTGCGTAAACGTGTTGAAAGATTTGATCATATCATTAACTTGCCTGTTTCACGCTAGTTTTCTCTGTGAAAATAAGGGATGTTGTATTTACTGGAGAACTCAATGAAAGACCTGTTCTCATTTTTTTTCTTATCTCTTCAATAATTAGCGTGAGCATAGAAATTGCAAAATTTGTTTGATGCACTGCTCATCTCGTTATGGAATGGATGAGTTGTGTGTTGACCGCTCTGTAAGGCGTTTTATCATAAATATTCATGCATGTGATGGCTTAAGTGAAGATTAGCCGATATGTTAACGGAATTACCCTGTGGAAAAGTTTCGATCTGTCTTGATGATTTGCTGAATGCCGGGGCTTGCTTCCAGAGAATGAATCGCATCTCTTTACCACCTCATTACGCAGAAATCACTGAAACATATATCCGTCATCTTCCATAATTATTTCCGTCCTTATTAGCATTTTAACGGAAGTATCTTTTGATAATCACAATAATTGGCGACCTCTTATAAAAGGATCTTCAAATTCTAATAATATCTTATTACAGTTGTAAATGTAGTACCATGTGGTAATGTATTTTTTTTAATTTCACGTTAAAATTAAGATTTCAGCTTTTGGTTCATTAGGCATTATCAACATATATTTGCAATGAAAATTTATTGAAATGGCAAAGAAGCTCAATTGCAGGATAATATATTAGAAAGAGAATATTATATATTTATTCTACCTTATAGATCATCATTGGTATACATTACTTCACTCAAATGTACCATTCGATAAAAATACATTCTTCATTAGAGTAACTACCACAATTTCATATTTAAATTTAGAAAATTAATTTTGATTGCAATCATAAATTAATAAAAATGAATAGTAATATTTTAATATAGTTGAATTTAGTAAGTAACACGAATTGTGTTTTGTATAAAATATTGGGTGTTTTAAACTACCTCGAAAGAGTATGTATTTGTCCTCAGGATGACACATCTGATGTTACGTTGATGTACTGCGGAGAAATCAAGAGTACTCGCTGAATTTTTATTTATGAAAGTAAGATTCCTTAAAATCGTTGCTAAATTGTTACCAAGAGAGATTGAACAAATTTGAATAGTCAAAGTTACCGTTTTGAGTTTGAAAATACATAGCTAAAAGAAAAGGGCACTATAAATATTAGGCTATCGTGTAAGACCATTCATGAGAAATTATAGACTTTGATATCACTGTTTATTTTTTAAATTTTAATGTCTATAAAAACGGTAATAAGAAAAATATAAGTTCATTCTGGCAAAATATAATATGCATAGCTTTTGAAATCAACAAAAATGTTTTGGCTGTTTTTTAACCGTTTTATATTGTGTAGCTGGTTATGAACAGGTTAAAATGGTATCTCTTGACCAAATGTCATTATGATATAGTTCCGGCTTTCTTTGCAATCAAGTCAGGGATTAGATAAGTGAGTTTCGTCTAAATATGTGCCTTCTCTCATAGCTACTAATCGTATATTAATTGTTGCATCACAGGGCAAGGCCTTTCCCACGACTTGTTTTTTCAGGAGGGGCCCGCTTCCAATCGCTTGCATTATCCTGATTATCGATACCTGTACCTATCGATACCTCAGATATGTCTGTACCTGGGCGTACCAAGGATAAAAACTAGGGGGGCCAAGCCGTGATCGCTCAAGTTGCAAAATTTTAGCACTGAAAAGGTTAATGTGACCAAAATTATAGCAGCGGTTTATTAGTTTATAAAATTATTTCCTTGAAAAAAAATATAATTTTTATTTTAGTCCCATGTCTTATAATAAAATCATTGTTCTTCAGAAGAAAATTTGTTCAAAACTTTTGTTTTGAACTAACTTTCGCTTCAAGGGGGGGGGGGTCAGCTGCCCCCTCCCACCTGGTAGACCCATGCGCTTGTAGTAAGAATCTTCTCCTAGATCATGAAGCAGATATTTTTTCCATTTTTTTCAATGAATGAAAAATTATTTCGCACCGCAACATATTCGTGGGTGTATGAGTAGATCGAAGTAACTGAAATATTAGGGAAACGGTATCGTGGTCCGGTAGGTACAGCGTTGAAAAACAGATTGAAGGGTCTCGAGTTCAACTCTGGTTTGTAGTCTTCTGACACTCTTACATATAATTTGAAGTGTTGCAGAGAAAAGGTAGAATAGAAGAGAAAATGAACTTTATTATTGCGGGAGAAGTTTAGCCCTTAAAAATATACATGATTTTAAATATAATAGAGTCAAAAATATTACAAACAATATGAATGTTTACATTAAACATCGATGTTACAGAATGCGACTTAATGTATAACAAAATAGAACAAAAAAATCTTATATGAATACATATTTATCAGCAAGATGAATGTATGAATACTCATAAAAACATCTGATTTTTTTAGCCTTAGTACAATATTCAGTTAACTTACAATATTCAATCCACAGGTAGCAATATTTTATTGTACTTCTTTTTTAATTGAATTGCATTTTTACATTTTTTTACATCGTCCGACAATTGATTCCTTACTTCGCAAGAGGTGACATGGAAATACCTGTAAACAGATATTCGAAAGTGTGGTACGTAAAGTTCCTCCATGTGGCGTGTTGGACGTTTATTTCTTCTAGCGTTACATTTTACTTTTTGATGTAAATATGTGGGAAGTTCTCCCGTTATTAGCATGAGCAAAAATGTTGCCTTATAAAGTACGCGCCTAGTAAGTAAGGCAGGCCCCATCACCCAGAATGTGTGAACTTGACACGCCCGTAGTTTAGTTCGACCCTGATCTATTAATCTATCAAAATCAAAGTAACGGTTGAATCACTGAAGGAGTGAGCAGTAAAACTATTTCAAAACCAAGCTAAGTAAATTATAAAGCGCTGCAATATATGTATAGTTATTTCATCAGCTCTCTGTTGCTCAACCTCCTCAGTTCCGTGACATATGTAGGTACATATTTCTGGTTAATTTGATCTTAACAAACAATATTAGCGATTTCTGTGAATCATGTTTCAGTATGATGCTGTTATCTGTCAGCACCGGATGAACTAGTTGCAACAACGACATTTCACTTAGCGAAGGTGAAAAAATTCAAACGTCGATGTATTTTATACAATACGCCAGGACCGAGTAGGTTAATAGTATTTTACGGGTTAAGGACAAGTGGACCGCGCAACGTCACTACCAAGGCTCTCCAATCTCCTCTTTTCCTTGATTCACACTTACCTCCAATCACCATCTCGGGCTTCCATTCATTGCAGATCGTCTATTATGCTATCCTTTTCTTCGGTTATCCTCTTGGTCTCCTTCCTTCCAGGACCATATAATTATCTGATTTATGATATCCTTCGTTTGTCATTTGTTCCACTTGTCCTATCCAAACCAATCTCCCGCTTTTTAATAATCCCTCTATCGCATTGTTACCATAAAGATTATATAGTTCCTGATCGTGTAGTTTTCTCCATTCCCATGCTAATTTATCCTGCACTGGACCAGATATTTTCCTAATCACCCGCCATTCAAATACTAATAGTTTGTTCGAGTCGTTTCCTTGTGCTTTGTGCTCCAGCTTTGGCACCAATAAAGAACTACAGGGAGAATTAGTGAATTGTACAGTCTTAATTTAAATTGTCTCGACACATTCTTGTTGCTTAATAGGGGTATATACAAAGTTCTTTCTTTTACAAAACCGAAAATTATTTTACAGAAAGGACTTAAGGTCTTTTAGTATTTACGGCTTCAATTTTTTAGGCTATCACTCTTTGTTGTTAACAATAGATTCGTATCTAGGGGCAGTTATTTGTCGAAAAAAAAAGGATGACATTGGCAATTTAATATTAACTACTGCATCACGCACCTTATGAGTCACACTGCGCAAACGCATCTGGAAGCAACAAGCTAAAAGACATGTCAAGAATGGGATACTCATTCGCTAATCTACGTGGTGTACGTAGTCCGGAAGAATTTTGGGATTGACTGCCTCAATGGTGAAGTGTACTTATAGGAGAGCATATCCATTTACGTGTATGACCGAAGCTTGCACGGAATTATTTGATGATTCGATTCGATCCCCCTCCAGCAATTTTCAATCATTTTGAGCGATGGAGATTTACGATGCCCTCTCGATTTTCGTAATCTGATTGCTTCGCCAATATCCAACAGGCCGTGAAACAGAAGAGCCCAATGAGAGACCATTCTATCTTAAACTTCTTCCTACGGCTGGCTGCCTCTTCAACCCCAGCTCCGATTGTTTTTTTTTGCTATTTTTACTTCAATCAAGAATCGTGTGCATCGCGGAAATCCTATTCCTTGGAGCGAGACTAAGCTTACCACACTGTGACGGGAAGTTCAGGAATAATTTTTTGATTGCCGCCGTGTTCAGTCATCCATTCTTTATCCATGTCTAGGGGTCCAAAAAAGTATCAAAACATATGAGAATTTTAGCAATTGTGAGTTAATGTTCCTTAGGTAAGGAAAGAAAAAGAGTGGTAACAGGTTCACTAGGCTAAAGTAGCTTCTAGTTGCGTTAAACATGAGCGTATGGCAAAACACGACGTGTTACAAAACAATTTCCATCCATTCAGAGACATCACTTTCCTTCAGCTATAGATTATTATCTTGCCAAGCATTTTAACATTTTCGTCGTTAATATATCATTAGTTATCAATTTACATTTTTTTACCTTTCTGAACCGATTGAGCAAGGAAACTTTGTGTAATATCTCGTCAGCCGCAATTTAATTTCTTTTTCACATGCTTACTATAAGAATAGTTCTTGGCTTCATTTAGGAGTTCGAAAGGTCAATTTATGTGTCCCTCTGTCACACTGAAGATTTTTTTCAGAAAAGCCATTGTATGCTTGATCTGAGGAAATATTACCTATTTAGTCTCATCTTATTACATTCTCTTTGCTAATAAGCGGCTACTTCCATACAATTTCGAGTGAGGACACGATCACTTGTCTCGTATGTGAAGGCAATAGAGAGTTAATCCTTGCACCGCCAATTCCACCCTCTCGCACAAGTGCTTAAATCAAAAAAAAAAACAGACCAAAACCTCATGAACGGTTCTTTATTCCAGGAAATAGAAAATTCAAAACTCAATTCTTCCATAAATTTTGCATCATATCTCATATTTATTGTTCCTTATTCAAAAAAATAAATCATACATGCCAGTATTATGTAAATGAATAATATATATAATTATAAATTTATATGTTAGAGGTAAAATTTAAACATGTTCCATATTAGAACTCCCACCTTCGAATTTCTTTATGATATAAATATTAATAAATATAAGAATTCTATGAATATAAAAGGATAGATGACCAAAATAAACCGTTTTCTGTACTTCGTAGATCTTATTGCAAAATTGTTTATTGACTAATAATTGACATTGATGTTCTTTTAAATATTGCTTATTAAAATAATTATCTTGATATCTAATCATCGATGCACAGTAGTCTGGTGGAGCCGATTTCCAGTCAATGTTTTTACATGCACGTAAGGAAAGAATTTTCAGAGCCGCCTTGTAACTTATTGCCAAGTAACCTATCCCTCACCCCTATGCAAAGATTGTACATTTTGAGGGTGGGAGAAAAATCTTGCGAATATTTGCAACCACGACCATTACATTTTTTCGAGCGTGCGGTCGAGGTCTCGCTGGAGTTTCCCGTTTCTTGCATCCCATCCTAGCCGCCCGACCTCCTCTGAGAGTGCACACAACAGTGATTGCAGCCCAGATTGGATTCACTACCCCTGAGACTTAAAAACAATCTCTCTCCACCTTACTCCTTCCCCAACCACCGATTCATTTTCCCGATCCCGTTGTTATGGATACTCTACTTTTTTTAACGAAGAAAGAAAGTGATTGGGCGGTAGGGAAAGGATAATTGATCTAGTAGGGGAGTATTTTTTCTGATTTTCAATGTGACACGATATAAAAACTTCCTAAGCAAGAACGCTTATGTTCACGCATTCTCTCATCCATAAAAAAACCACTCCTTCAGGGGTTAGTTAAGAGCAGTGGCGGATCTATGGGGGGCTATAGCCCCCACCTTAGACGTCCAATTTACACTAGATAGAATGGTAATTTTTGTTCGGACCCGCAATACTTCTGGGAGTGTACCCCATACTTAGCCCCCCTTGTCACTATCCTGGATCCGCTACTGGGGCTAAGTGTGGGTTAAAAAATTCCAGCAGTAGTGGGGGTCGCAAAAAATTACCATTCTATCTAGTGTAAATTGGATACCCAAGCGGGGAGGCTAGAACATGTAGATAAATTTTACTGAGTATAAACCAAACTTTCGTCATATAAGCCAAATATTAATTAAGTATAGTCATTATCGTAAGCATAGGGCTTGAGAATTTAACTCTACCGTTCGGTTGAAATAACGGTAAGGTCTCTTGAGCATTATGGTCATAAAGTTATTCATAGGTAGTTAAACATATTGATGCCTAAATATGGTTTCTTTAATTAGCGAGTCCATTGTGACTCAAAATATTATAATTCTATATACATATTCATTATTCATAATAACTTAAAACTTAAACACAGTCCTTTACATTTATGAAACGATATCACATTTTTCAATAAAGGAAGTAACAAACAATTTTATAAAACTACATAGGGTTTCACTAGCACATTAAAATTTTTAAGGACTTTTTTTTTATTATTTTGAGAAATATGAACGTAGTTTTTGTATTAAGGCATAAGATAAGGATAAAGAAAGCCTGATCAATATTTTGAGGCGTTGGTACTACTGAAATCAATGGCAGACAGCCTTTTTGTACAGATTATTTTAAATTCTTATGCAAAGTTTCAACTTTTTGGCTACAAAAAGTATTCTTGTTTTTGAGACTTTTTCGATTTCGTCCCATTGTGCCTCGATTGAGGAGATGGGAATACGGACGCAGAGTCTCGGTCCACTCGTATATTTCTTTCCCCTCGGAGGCGATCCAGATTGCTTTACGCCTCTTCCCGAAGCGGTCCGCGCCGCAGCTCAGCCTCCCTTCTCCGGTTGCATCTAGCCGGTAAGGAGTTGAGAGCGAGCGGTTCGTCCTCATGAATTTTCAATGATCCCCCAGATCAGCGTCGCTCGCGAAACTGGTGCAGCTATGGGGGAGGAAGAGCTAAGATGGGAATAAGGCAACTGCTCGAGAGAAAAAGCGGCTGAGAAAAGTGCTTCTCGAATCACCCAAGATTCTCCGGGCTGAAGCCTTGCCTGAGTTGCATTGAACTTTCTCGATAACCTTCTCTTTTCTTCGCCTTAGGTATACTAATGTTGGTCGAACTCCACACCGTTCTTAAAGAAAGGAACACTTGCAATATTCCACGATTATAAACTTTTACCCCGACCTAGGTTTCGATTTTAATAAATCATCTTCAAGGTACATCATCTTCTCCTCTCTTACTCTCCTCTTTTGACCATTCACATTCTACTACTCTACTAATTAAACAGAAAACAATGGATTAAAACTTAAAATTGTATTTTCATTGAAAGTGTGCAAAATTTAAAGCCATTCCGACGATAGCTTAAAAATCAATTAAAATATTCCAACGATGAAGGAGACAAAGCAAGTTTTAAAAAATCGTGTAAAAATAATCCCACTTAACACCAAATATAAATACATAATTACAGATATGCATTGCCAATTCTCACTGAATATGCAGCTATGTCAATTTAAACTTGACAGAAAGGTTGGATTTAAAAAAATTAATACTTCTTCCAAAATCTGCTCGTTTCTTTTCGATTAGATTATTTTTCTTGGGATTATTTTTTTATTATTTATTGGGATTATGCTTGTGGTCTTTACAATTTATGATCTTGATATTCAGTTTTGCTGATTAAAGTACAGTTTAAAGTATACCGGGGCTAGCCGCGTCTACATCTAGTACAGGGAAAATATCCATTCTCTCTGTCTTATATGCGTTTCTTTCCCTAATGGTGATAGTATTCCCCAGTATTATAGGCTTTATAGAATTATTTTCTTCTTTTATGTTTCATTTCATTACATTTCAAGTCTACCCGTTTCTTTTTTAGTTTCCCGCTATGCTTGCTCCAATATCACGACGAAATTTTAATTTTCGAGATCCAGATTGGCGATGGAAATAACTTTTATTTCCTCTCGTCCATCGTTTTTTGATATCTTCCTTTTTAATCGATCTGAGTTTTTTCCACCCATTTCCGTGATATCTTGTGCTTTTGTTTCGCGTGCTCCTGTCGGCTGGAATGCTTTTCTCTCCCCCATTCTGCGTTCCTTTTTGAAGCCTCCCCTCCCCTCGCCTGCTTTCGACCCCCCCCCCACTCCCCTTTCTCATCCCCGAACCCTACTCCCTCCACCCCCAGCACCGAACCGAACTTCGTGTTTCCCACTCGCAGAAACCTTTTCCAGAGAACGCCCGGACGTCAATCAATTGTGTTTGCGGCGTGAAAGGCTAAAATTCACGGAATTCCCTTTCTCCCTGCTTATTTGATGTGCCCCCCCCCCCTCCCCGCCCTTCTCTCGTCCTCCATACCCACCGTCACCTCCCACCAACCAACTTCAAAAACTCTGCGAGCCGACACACGCACCTACCCTCTGCCATGGGGATGTTACCGGGGGTTTGGGTCATAGGCCGTGCCGGGAGGGTTTTCTGGATTCCTTCGGGGTGAGTTATGGTCCGCGTGGGCGAAAAATATTTTTACGGCCCCGTACACAAGGAAAGCTTTCCCCCCCCCCCCTCTCTCTCTCTCTCTGCTTCCCTTTGAATATTTTCCACGGCACTCCTACTCGTGCGGTGGTGGAAAAAAAATCTCCGATTCGAATTTAACGATTCAATTGCTAAATTGGAAAATTTGATCGATTAAATGGAGCGAAAAAAAATGCGGGCGCGTCTCTCGTTCCCTTTTTGCGAGTCCGGATTGCGATTGCAATCGGTTGCCGCCCGAGCGGAGCAATTAACGCAAGGTGCGGCGTTTATCTTTCACGCCGAAAAGGAAAAAGCGATTACCTTAAGTGTTTTCGGGAGTTTTAGATTAACATTCCTCCCGACCGTGATGCTGCCAGTGCTGAATTAGTGTTCGTTAAATGAAAACTCGGAATGAAATGAATCTATTTTCTTCCGAGCGCAATGAATTTAAAATTCTTGCGTTCGTTCAGCTACTTTTAAATGAACTCGAGGTAATGTTACCGAAGATTTTTGCAGTGAGAACTATTTTTTCTAGATGACGCAGATTAAAAACTATGCACCTTAAATTAATGACGTTTTATTGAGCTTACTTCGCCCAATGATCAGAGGTAATTACTTCACTAGAGAGTACAGTCTACAATGGCTCGGTTTTCTCACTCCAATTTACAAGTACTAAGGTATTTTAATGCATTAATGTCTTCTCTGCAAATACTTTAATTGCAGTTCATATATATTTTTCATATATATTTAGACTTCACAAATATTAAACTATGGCTACCTTTTATTTGTAGCTCGTATATGGCCAAAATTAATTTATAACTGCGTTTTTCTTGGCCTTATTCCACTTTTAAATGGAAAACTGATGATATCATGGCCAATCAATCAAGTAGTCCAGTATCGGTAGCATATGTAGTTTTTTTTTTGTTCTAGAGCCAATTGTATTATCGATCTGGAGAGTTAGTTAAAATTAATTGCGCAACTTAAGAGGATTAAAACCCAGTACTTTCCATATAATAAAAAAAATCAACCGTCTAAGTTCAGTAATTAATTGAAACAAACGAATCACTTCCTGATGGCGTTAAACAGGGAAGGCATATTTATAGTTGGCGTTTATAAATTCTATATTCCCATTGGAACGTGGGACCTTTTAATTTCTCTTGGATTTCATAAACTTGTCCAATTTTATATGAATTTAAGCTTGTTTACGTCTTTTGGAAGAACTTCATGCTCTATTGTGAAATGATTCCTATTTTATTTCCCTTTTTAATTCAAGTTGAAACACTGTGTTCAATATATCATGTTCCACCGTGCGTCATTAATAAATAATTTTATCTGGGCGTTCGCTATTGTCTCTTTAATTAGCAATGTCTCCTATAAGCACACAGTATCCACGATAGATTCAGATAAGATCAGCGCTATATAAAATAAGTCCGTTCGGAGAAAACGACGTGAATCGTGTCTTTATGAATCATACTCATGTCTTATCTTTGTCTATCGGACTTCATAAGGACAGTCAATGGATATTTTTAAAAAATTGGATTTTATAAATCTCGGAGCCTTTGCTAAGAATTTTCCCCGCATTTTGCGGCACGGTGGGTTAAGAAGTGTTCAGGCAGTCCATCTTACCTACCCCACACCGCCTGAAAACCTGTCATCAAATGTTTCTGCTCATAAAGAAGTCTCCGACGGCTTTTCTTTGAAGACGGAATCGAATACGTTCACATTTCATGTTGGTTGACGGTCTTTATGAGAACGGAAGTGATCTTCAATTTTTTTCACTGCATCACGAGTAACGTTTTTAGCTTTGCCGTAAATATAGATGAGAGCAAGTAGGGAGTTTTTACACAGCTCCAGCTTCGACTTGTGGTTAAGCTTTAACCCACCGATTTCGTCCACCGGGTTGCGGATGGTGGATCAACCTCAAAAGATAGGGGTTGCGAGTTTACTTGTCGAATAAGGAGTCATGGACAAAAACAAAACAAAAAGCGACGACCTTCCGAAGTGGTATGGATCCACCCCCGGGTAAGGTAGGCCATCCTAATGGTATACTAAGCCTGTGAAGATGGCGTGACGATTGGGGGCCGCCAATAATTATGCCTCCCATCACCCGGGGGAGAGGGCAGCATCTCTTCTTTGTATTAGTGAAGGTATAGAACACAAAGGGCCAGTACAGCTACACTCATTTCACTGCAGGTGTGGTAACATTTACGGCTGTAGCACCGCGATGTGAAAGGCAAGGGTAAACCAGCACATCAATACGCAGATTATCCCGAGGAGTCGCAGCTACTCCAAATGGAGAGCTGCGTCAAACTAATCTTAGGATTATAGACTAATGATAATGATCCAGCTTCGACTAAACTTAATACGATTTTATAGTTCTCCAGATTAAATACCTTCACCAAAACCTCACCAAAAATGAGGACAGTATGAAGAATTATGTTTTAGTCTGTCAAAAAGTTACCTGAAATCAGATTTCGCAAATGATTCGTCCAAAATCGATTTCATAAAGGATTTTCAATAGCATATTAAATTTTGCTCATTAAATTTTGAGACGCTTGCGAAATTTTTATTCGAACATCCTTAAAATATTATACTAGATGCAATTTTTATTCCATAGAATATCACATGGAATTGTCTTTTCAATACTTTTGCAGTTTTCATCACAGTGCTCCAAAATATGTCTCACTCACCTCGATCGTAATATCACCGGTCTCAGTTTCTGCAAATTCCATTTTTATTTCGTAACATTTTCCCTTTAATTGAAATACAAGCACTGTTCTTTTTTCTTCGAAACTACTATCGTATAATTCTCAATAAATTTAAAACCAATTTTTCTGTGATTTCTTCTCTCTTACCATTTTGTCAATAAAAAAAATAATTCCCCTAGGTAATTACATCGTATGGGTTGCATACAAATTTGTCATAATTCTTTCTTTGAATGAGATATTGCACAGATAATCATAAAAACTGACAGTTTTTCCTTCCCCAGAGAGCCTCGCCAGGATTAAAACTCTGGAAAGCGTGAATTGTACGGCGAAAAACATCCTCTGGACAAAACGGTGAGTATCAAACAGCATTTCTACTGAATATTAACGCCGACTAACCAAAAAAGTTTTCTATTGATCCTAGGACTAAGTATATTTCCTTCTTTTAATAATATTGCCCTAATTGGCATGATCGACAATTCTCATTCCTTCGTAGCATTCATTCTTCAGGCTTAACATGGATGTTTCCTACGCCGTCCTTATTTTATGATGGACAGACCAAAACTTGTTTCGATTACGTAAGAAGAGACTACATGTTGGATGAACTTCATTACTGAGTATCGTAATTTTAGGATAATAGTGATAACACTAATAATTCGGTAACTAGAAATCCCCTTCACTTCCTCAAGTATGGTCAAGAGTTTTTTTCGGTGAATGACTTTCATTCTATATTCCTATATTTGGAGAAGTGTTTATTTGTTATTTGAACATGGTATGTTGGTTGATTATGCTTCATACCCTGAAAAATATTAACTGGCAAATAGACATATATAAGCCTCTTTTTGTAGTGCATGGACGGGTATTTCAAAGGAATGGCAATAATTGAAGGTAATTCAGGTTTCTTAATCAGGTTTCTTGATTTTCATAAAGCAAGAAATAATAACGAGAATATAAAGGATGACGTGAGGTAGAATAGTTTTATTTTCTTTACTTATAACTCTGCATCCTATGATATAGCCAAATACAGATGTAGATCGAATTTGCGTCAAAATGTTTTTTTTTCCTTGTCTAAATGCGTGTTTTACCGTAGATACGTAAATGCATTGTATTATCTTGTGTAATAAAGGTGTTGGTAGTGTTTAGTCTCAACAGGCGTGTTGTTGTGTCATTCTTCGTCCAGTTCGAGAAACTAAACTTTTTGGTATAATTCCACCATTAATTACGATGATTATTTATCTCAAGTGAGTACTTCTTGGTTGCCCTTTCCGTAAGAGCATTGATTAAACTTATCTGTAGACACCATTTTCTCAGTACATTATTGGATACTCCCTATCTTGATTCGCCCATTCTCGCTGTTGTGCCGCAATATTTATGCTATCAACTACGGTTTATTCTGAAGTTCTGATCAGGTGCACGGATTCTTTGCTCAATATCATTGAATGAATGAATAAATAAAAAATGATAGAGAATAATAAAAAATGCCTAAACTTTGGCTATACCTACTCATGAATTAAAATCCAATCATTGGCTATACCTCAAGAATGATTACAATAAATTTACCGGTAAGATGCTGAGAAGCGCAAATAATATTGCATTACAACCGCAGGGATGAGAGAAATAATCGCTTTCTTCTCCTGCGGCAAAATATTTTGCTCCCACTCCCCGAATCTGAACAGAATGGAAAAAAAAGGTCCAGAGTAACACACGGAATGCTGGGAAGCGACAATTTTTTGATTTGTGAGGTGGAAGAAGCGAGGCCGCGCGGAGAAGAATGAAATATCAGAATCCGGGGAGACTTCACTTGGGGCGGGGGAGGGGTATCTGTTCGTTGAGGGGTAAAGGCCGGTGCCGCATATAGGTTGGGATGGCCAAAGGAGGGCTAAGTTGACGGAGAGGAGGGTGGGGGGGACGGAGAGTTCGGACGGAATGTGACTGTCACGCGTCACTCTTTCCGAAAGCGTCCCTGACTGACAAGCGAAGCGAAGGGGGGCTGCCAAAAAAAAAAACATAGGTAGCATGTAGAATAAAAAGGATCCGACTGGCGACTTATCAGGCTGGCATCGTTTTAGACTGCCAAGCGCAACTTTTAATGATAAATCTTACCCGTGGATTTGAAGAGTGAAAAAAATAACGAATTCAAAATGGCTCTCCTTTTGCAATCTGTAAGCTCACCGCTTTCATTAAATTTGTGCGATACGTTTCATCTGATTCGCAATCGTACGGTACGGACCTTTTATTTCTAATGTTGGACGTGGCTGAAAGGAGGCGAGTTTTCATGATAATACGCTGTTTCGGAGTCGAGCTGAGATTACAAGCGGTTTTCAAATGAGCCACCTTAATGGTGGACTTTTTCATAAGACAACAATACAAAAAAGTATAAAAAACAACATTCTTATCGTGAGGTAAATTCAAAATTTACATGGTAAATTTCTAATTTCGGTAAGACTAGAAACGCTTTAGAATTATAAATATCTAGAGAAATACACATTATTTATCCATCCAGCCGCTTACTTTAGATAGTTTTTAGCCGACGAAATGCACACGCGAGTATAGTTTGAGTAGGTAATGATTGTGAAAGAAAAGTGAATATCGAGTTTGAAGTAATTGCAAAAACAAATTTTTTAGCATGACATTTTTCATGTGCACACAACCCATGAATCATTTGATTTTTCAAAAAATGCATTGCAAATTTCCTGCCTTTAGTGTATCCTCTTTTTGTTTTAGCTCCTTCTGATTCTAATGAACTTAAAGTTTTGTTCTGTCAATTCTTCAATGAACTTTGACCTAAATAAGTGTTTTGTTATGGCTACCTATCATTCTCGTGCCTTTAAATGATCATCATCGGATTTTGGAGGCCATTTTTTTAATTAATCTCCATATTTAATTTTAAATTCTGAATAACGAAAGAGCTGAAAAAGAGCTAAAATCATAATTAAAGTGTTAGAATTGTGCAGTGTCATCTGGTTCTCAGTTATCCTGAAAATTTCATCTTGATAGCTAATCCGAAAGTGGGTCAAAAATGAGTTGCAAGATTTGACCCGTACAAGATGACAAGCAACAAAGCAAGTTTATGAAAACGTTATAAAAAGGGCTTAATGTGACTTAGTTCTGTGAATATTTTCTATTTGATCCCATGAGAATTCGAGTAATATAATTAAATCTCACGGTGATGATAAAATTTCAGTCATAAGATATAATATTGAGCGTCTCCGCAGCAGTAATTATAGAAGCAAATATGCTTCAATGGCCATTCCAAAACTTAGAAATTCTATTCTGAAATGAATTTCAGGCGTAATACTACAATTTAGTAGTTCAATATCCACAATTGATTTGGATATATTGATCACTTTAACACAGTTTCAGACATTACAGATATATATCTTTCAAATGCAGTTTATCAGTTTGCAGTTTACTTTTCAAGTACAAACCCCTAGCCGAGTTCTTCAAAAATTATTTTACCTTTCTAAGCAGATGTAGCCGAAATTATGTAGGCATTAATACTTCTGTTTCGGTTTTTCATGCAAACGGTCATGTACTATTGATATATGACCGTTTCCATCGAAATAAGTCATTCCCATTGCACGGGTCAGCAGCGTTTTAAAATATTTTCATCAGTAATCTTAATAATCAATAATCATAATAATCAATAATCATAATTCCTATTGAGAGAGAAGTAACCCTTTATTCTACATAAATATATCAAATTACAGATTTAGAATATAAAATTAAGTTATTGAGATGCCATATGCTTCGGTTTCAGCATCCATCTGGTTATTTTCTTTTTCAATGTAGTACATAAACTCTTTAAATTTCGTTAAGCTTGAAAAAATATTTTTTTATTTTTAAAAATAAGTTTTTTAAATCTTTCGCACTGCGCAGTAACCAAAATCTGAGGTCAACTGAGCGACTGAGATGCGTGCACTGTCCAATTCCTCTGCCCATATTTGCCCTTATACCGTCCTAAGTAGGATTTCACGGCAATTATGTATATTTTTAGAGACCATTGAAATATTGAAGAGGCTACGTTTTTATTTACCTTTAGCACTTAAGAATGGATTTACTCTTTGGTACGATCGGGTCTGTGTAATATCATGTAAAAGTTCACTTATTTTGAAACTTCAATCGAGATGTTTGATCAGTAGATATTGTTACATTCATAATTGTTTCCTGTTTGATCTATTTTTCACGTAGGAACTTCCTCTAAGTGCAATTTCAATCCAATTCGGACACTTTCGCGGTTTCATCCCACTGCTTAGCCGCCTTTAGCGTTTTCGTATACATTCACTCTCGCGTACGATCGGGTCTTTGTAATTTCCTGCTTTGAATTCCCGGCCCGGTCACGGAAAACGTCAACTGTACGCCCGCCGGGGGGTTGGGGAAGCGTGGGTGGAGTGAGTGGGTGGTTGCATCCGGAAGAAGGACGGCTCCCGAAATGGACCGGAACCTCAGGTATTCGCGAGACCCTCCCGAGACCGTTTACAACAGTCGTTTTCGCAAACAATCGATAATGCGGCAATTGGTGGTCTTCCCATTGCTGTGCGGCGACTCCTCCCACTTCTCCGATCCATTTGCTATTCCTCTCGTGTGCGCCCCTCGCCACCGCCCAGATGCCCGCATTCACAATCGCCAATTCCAAATTCCCTGGGCCATGCCTCGTGTCTCCACCGAAGCATCCGTTTTACCCCAAAATTGTCTCTCCTCTCTCCCACACACTCACACGAAAAAAAAACCTCCTTCCACATAATACCACATCTTTAAGCTCTTTCCTCTTGCTCGCTCAAGCCTTGTTTCTACTATTAGCGTGGATGGAGAGGAGGTGGAACGATGAAGTGCTAGATATGGTGGGTGAAGATACTGAGGAAGTTTAGAGTTTTATGTTGGGGGCAGCAATCCTGCCGGGGGTATAATGGCTATGGAACATAGGGTGCGATTCTTCCGGGTTTCCTTCCGCGTTTATCCATTTTGCTGGACATTATTTCGCCAAATTTCCATTTAGCTTTCTCAGGTCCACTGAAATGTTGATGCAGAATTTTTTCCTCTTTATATACACCTTGTTCTATAAACCTTGAAGAATCGCTGCCTATCGCCATAATCTTTGCGGAAGCCTACTTGGAAGCTAAGGAACATCCCCGGTGAAACGGGGGATATTCCAAAGCTCCTAATTGTTCCTGGAAATTTTGTTTGAATTGGCTTCTGAAGACAGCAAGTTCAGTACCATCAAATATTAAAATTTATCTTAACATTTGATGTTTTTGTTTTCAAAATACTTGATATGCAGATTTCGTACTTTTTTTGTACAAATTACCATTTAAGTTGGGGGGCCCAGGCTTCCTTTGGCCCTCCAAAACTCCGGCCATGGTGAGGAGAGGGAGCTTCTAGATGAGATATGGAGGTAATAAGAGGTATTTTGGAGCGAGTACTGAGCAGTAGAGGTAGTTGAAAACAGTGTTTGGGAGTAGAATGTTGGGTAAACAAGGGAGAAAAAGTGAAAAGATAGGGTTATCACAATTAGATAAAATGAAAGGGAGTAGGTTACGAGTTTAAAAGACTGCGACTAAAGGTAATGAGTCTAATTGTTCCGTACATTTTGCTCGAGGTATTCCTTGTCCGTTCTTGCCATCTACTTGTCCTTCGACGATTGTCCTCATCAGGCCATCATGTCTCAAGATATGGCCTCTGAGGTTGTTCCGATAACAATGATAATGATA
Organism: Ischnura elegans; assembly: GCF_921293095.1. Classification (NCBI taxonomy): domain Eukaryota; kingdom Metazoa; phylum Arthropoda; class Insecta; order Odonata; family Coenagrionidae; genus Ischnura; species Ischnura elegans. The sequence continues at coordinate 80,992,227 of NC_060256.1, read as the reverse complement.
GATTTTATCGAAACTTAGGTGGAAGAAATAAGTCCACGAACGGAGGGGAGATTGGCATAATACTTCTTAAATACTTTAATGGAAACATACCTTACCTGGTGGCATACTTTAATCAACTACTAACGTCCCCCACCCTTTGATTCTTTCAACTATAATGACCAATAATGGTGCATTAAAAAATAGGTTTTCATAAATCGAAAAGTATCAAATTGATTTTAAAGTAAGCCGATCTAAAACAGCTCAGCATATTTAATGTCTGCATTTTAAAAAGAATGGTTCTTGAGAAAATTTTCCCAAGTTAAAAATATTTTTTGACAGTAAATAGAGCGTTTTGTTAAGAATGTCCTCTTGGGAGGCAGATAGAATTCATTTTTGCAATTAACACTATAAATGTTAGGCCGTGAAGGTTACATGGAGTTATCTCTGGCATATTTAGATGAGATATTCTGAAAGCTACATTAAAATCTTAAATTTCAGCGTTAGGATAATTTCCTTATCAATTTAAGAAGACAGAGATAATTAATTGATGCCTTTTAGCCGTAAACATTACTGAACTCATTTCTTTTCTCCTCCTAAACTTTCAATTCTTTATAAAAAATTGGCATTCAAAATTATTTTGAATAATGGTCAAATACATGAAATCTTGTGAGTACAAGTTACCATACATATGTTCAGCAAGTAAAAGTTTTATCGGTGCGATTCATGACCATGTATGTGTTTCCTTAACTTAGCTGTCACCTTCCTGTGAACTCGTTTCTTCCTCATCAAGACTAATGAATAATCAAGCCTTCCAAAGGTGATGGTATCCTTTTAAATCTTCTCTTTGGTGGCGAGGGAATCAATAGTGTGCTTACAGTGTATAATTATTTTAATAACCTCCTCTCCCCCTTGTTTCTATTTGCTTTTTTATTTCCTTTCATGAAGCACAATCTAAATCCAAGCCAAATAGGTTTTATTTTCTTAGATTCCTCTATTTATGTCATGATGGCATATTCGCCTAATAATCTTCCATGCTTAACCTTCTTTTCTCAATCAATGATTTCTTCCTACAAGCATTCCTTCCTGTATAATAGCATCTCATCCTTCAATATTCATGGCATCTTTTACAGCAGTAGTTGGTTTTACTTTTTATCATAATTAAAGCGTTGGTTTTAAATTGATTTGCGCGTTGTGTGGATGTATAAATAATTGTTTTATGGTGAGAAATGCTTCTTTTTATATCTGAGATAAAATTTTGGTTCTGATTTCTATTATATTTTGGGAGTATTTTTCTACTGACGCTATTTCCATCATAATTTCAATAAAGTTTATTTCTCGTGAATAACACCTATTAACTGTTGTTCACATTGAAACTTCTTCCCTCTCTAACTAAGCTAAGGCTTCTTTTTCCCACTTCTATTCCATCCTTCTTTTCTTATATTAAGCTTTCTTCTTCCTTCTCTCGCGACTGATTCGTACGACAAAGTAGTCTATGTCGTTCGAATCAGTCATTTTATTTAATACATTTTGCAAGGTTTTATTTTTTACTGTTGAAAAAATTATTTTCTGGCTATTTCATGGAGTTTAATATGTCGATGTTTAATGCTTAAATACTGCATACTGGTGAAGTAAAAATCATTTCAGTTCTATTTAATGTTCCTTCTAAAAAAATGACTCCTATACTCACAAGTGCAATTATTATTATTTGCAGCCATTTTCAGCTTATTATTACAAGTGGTTTCCTTGACTAAGTCAACAGTTAGTTTCGTATGTCATTTTCATTACCTACAGAGCACTCCCACTTTGGATATGGCCCATTTTTTATCAAAGTTACTAAAAAAAAGGAAAGCTTCACTATATTAGCAGAAATAATAATGACCTAGCAATTATTTGAACACTAGGCTCGTTCTACGCAACTGGTTCGAACACTAACGGTATAATTCACAATGGCACAAACAAACAGTTTTGTAAATACTCTTGAGAATGACGCAGTAAATGTCAAAAACGGTTGGGTTGAATAACGCCGTGTGGAAAATTACAACGTCTTCTTACTCCTAATAATATGACTGTATTCCAAAAATTTGAGGCAGCGACGCGACGGTTGATTCGTTGAAATTTTACTTTTTAGGAACCCTTAAAAAATCTTTTTTAAAAACGAAAAAAAAAGCGAGAGTATTCATAATAATGCCATGACTCGAGTTTCAACACTTGACCATTCTTTTCAACTTCAATAATAATTTTTAACTGAGTGGCATTCCATTTTAAGTTTCATTAGATGGATAACTATTACTTATACCACTTCTTAACCCTTCCGTGACTATGCATAGAAAACTTGCGCTCTTAAAAAAGGACTTAAAAAACTTAAAAAAGGACTGTGTGGAGTATCTTAGGTACCGCGTTTATAATTCATAAATTATATGTTGTGTTTTAGTTTTCCCTGAAATTCAAAAACAATTGACCTCTTAGAAAAAGGCTATTCGGGCTTCCAGCCGGGTGGTCTCTATCCATTCTGCCGACGTTTCGGAACACGAGTCGGGTTCCAGACTCAGCCTTTTTCGAATATATTCGCCGGAAAAGCATCAGATCTTACTTCATGGCTCTCTTTTTAAATGATATAATATTTTGTTTTGTATTATTAATAAATACATTGTTGGCTACATATATGTTTTTACGTTCATTTTCTGCGAAATGGCAGGAATTTTTCATATATTGCTACTGTAAATGTACATTGACTAACATGCTATGAATAAACAAGTAAAAAAGGTGCCATCATGTAGAATATTGGCGTTATTGAAAATATAATACAATAAATTTTATTGCATGCAGTTTTATCTCTGCACTCATGTAACAAACAAGTTTTTTTCTTCCCGCCAACAGCGGTTCGGGGTAACGCGGTTACCCCACCAATAAAAATTGAAGTTTTCAAAAACAATTTGAATGCAGAAAAAATCATTCGTGCCTAAATGACGACAAAGTGATTAACCTCAAATGAAGAAAAAACAAAGGGTCAAAATAAAAATATTTTACAACATTAACATAATTTGGGGTAACTGAGTAACCCCGCACAGTAACGGACGGGTTAAAAAAAAGATTAATAATAAAAAAGTCAAAAAAGATAAAAAATAAATTAAGGCATCAATTATAAGCTTATTATGTCGAAGAGTAAGAACACTAGTATCAAAAATGCTACTGTTATTGAGCAAATCCAATCGATAAAACGAGAGTATCACCTTTTCTTTCATTACGTTTCTCCACTTTTCTTCCATCACCAGTACATACCACTTTACCATTTTCCCATCATTCCACGATGCCTACGATGTGTCCAATTTCCACGATCCGACCTCAATCCTTTAGTTTTTTATTCTTTCGCGAGAGCCAGAGAAGAGAGTGAAATATAAAAAAATGGAGAGGAGTGCGCTTATCTGTCCTCTTTTGTTTTTCTCTCCTCCCACGATCCGTGCCGCCACCTCTAACAGCGACGCCGGATGCTCTGAAGAACCGGATTCTTTCGCAGCCGTGGCGGGGGAGCCGAGGGAGGTTGTCTGGATGTTGTAATGGCGTGGAGGGCCTTCGGTGTTTGTGTCTGCGGCGAAAGGGCCGGGCGATGGTGAATTTTAATCGAAATCCGTTTTTATGCGGCAGGGTTACGGCGGAGGAAGTCCGAGCTCCCTCCCTCCCTCTCTCTGGGGGAAATTTTCGAATTCATTCCTTCATTTTTCTCCGCCCTTATTGTCTGCGGCCATAAAGCCGTCCTAATTTTCGTTTTAATTCCGGGGGCTCGCGGTGCAATTTCCGATCAGAGTGAGGTGCTCAAAAGTCACGGCACAGACAGTCTAAGCTCATGTTCTCATTGCGAGGTCGTTGCAAGCAATTTGAGAATAATAGAAAAAATACAAAATGGTGGCGCATATTTGGGCACGGAAAGTATAATGACACCAATATTCGCGAACTACTTTCAACTTAAAGTAGTAATGTTATCATAAAATAATACAAATCGAGTACTTTGATCATATATTTGTATCGATTATTGTAGCAGATGTGAATGAAAGAAATGAAAAAAAAAGTTTATGAAAAGCTATGTATATAATTCATTTGAGATGGGAGATCTGATTTATGACAAGAATTACGAAGTGAAATTAAGAATATCCTAATTTATTCCTTCATTTTTCTCTGCATTTATTGCCTGAGGCCTTAAAGTCGTCCTAATGTTCATTTCGGTGCATTGTGAGCAATTTGAGCATAATGAAAAATAACATTATGTGGTGGCACATATTTGGGCTCGGAAAGTATAATGACTCCAATACTGACGTAATAAGTTAACCTCAACAGTAGTAAAGTTAAAATAAAATCATATAACTAGAATACATTGCTCGAATTTTTACATTTTTATTGTTGCAGGTATGAATGAAAAAAATACTTTTAAAATGCAAACATGTAATTCATTTCAGACGTGAGATCGTATTTCTGACGAGAATCACGCATTGAAATTGCGAGTATCCTAATTTATTGCGATTCAAAGTATGATTTTCTGGCTTCCTTAGTGCTGCAATCAGTAGTATACTGTAAATTACAATTCTATGAATATAGGTTACAAAAATTTTGTACAGGATCTGGATTTGTAATATAATTTATACATCGATTTTAGGAGTATTGAGCTAGTTTTGGTAACGACTGTGAGTAATAATTTTTTTCTCAATAAAATTGGAAGAGGTACATGATATAATGAAATACATATACATATATTTACAGTTAGCAAGGAAAATGAAGGAGTACAATATATTTATATATCTGAAAGACATTTCAACGCAATTAACTTCATACCGTTGCACATATGGAGAATGTGTTCATGCTTTCGGGACAGTATCATTGGAAGTAGCAGAAAAAAGCTAAAAATTTTATGAGAAAAATCTCCACGATCATTGCATATTATTCAAAGTTTTATAGAGCTATTTTGAAGCCTTGCCGTTCTACTAATGTAAATAATTTATAATGGAATTAATCTCAGCTTGGAAGGTTTTTTAAGAATTAAATCACTCAAGTTTGGATTTTCGTTGATACTGGATATCTATAAGAAAAAATAGGTTTAAATACTATTATCTATCATTTTATTTGTCATTAGTATGTATTGTTTACATAAAATCATGTTTATTTGATGTATTTGAAGATTTAAAGTCAGAAGAAAGCAACATGTTTCACAGATTTCAAATATGCTTGTCAATTTTGTCGGTTGTGTAACGATTAATGTACCCAATAGCATTCTAAATAAGACAATTGACGAATGGAAAAACATATTACAGTCAAATAAAAGGAATTGGTTCTTTTTAAAAACTATTCATTTCTCTTAATGGATTTCCTAACGGAAATTGCCCAAGACAAATCATGCATGGTTTTCCACCACCTAAATGAGACAAGATTATATTAAAGGCGCATCAAAATAAATTCTTCCGACGAAAACATTCATGAGGTACCTTTTAAAAAGACTGTATTCCAAAAAATTAATAGTACGGTGAACCATATATAAGGAACAGTATACTGTTCGTGAGCGTTTGGTAGACATGCTGATGATCAGTTTTGAACACGTCCAAGGTTGTAGATAACTCAGAGCATGTAAGATGCAAAATTGGTATTTGAATTTCAAATTTGTTGGCAGTAATTGTATTGAGATATCAGGATACGTTGTTGTCATAATAAAATCATCAATTCAAATCAACTTATGCCCAAGTTATGAATGCCTTCTCAATTAAGAGCAATAAATCAATAACAGCGGTTGAATACAAATAGGATCGGAAAAGATTTTTTCGCCAAAGATATAAATCTTCGAATGACTTATCTAAAAACTCCATTGAATTCATTACAAATTAATGCTAAGTTACGTGATCCAAGGCACTCGGCCTTGCGCTGAGGTCAGTGAAGACGTGGGACCGCCTCGCGAAAGATAAAAAGGGCAACAATTCCGACCCCCTGGTATATTTTAAAAAAACTCCATATACGTTCAGAATTTCCCTGTATATTTTCGCAAGGGGAGAAAGGAATAATTTTCCCATAGTCTGACACGCGTGGAAGCTGAAATACCTTCCGCACAGCGTGGTTCGCGGAGGAATCCAAATCATTTTTGTTTTCGGACAGTTTTTGATCCGAAAGTGACCTGGGCTGCTCACGTACGGCGATAGAATGTTGGGGATGTATTGGGAGATATAAGTGGGGCGCCGAATACATCAACGAAGGCGAGACTTCTCAAAGGACCAAAGGGAATCCAAAATTCCGACGTTTAGGGTTTGCGTCCTTCCTTGACAGATGACAGCAGGGCGTGCCGCGCACAATGAAGCCGTAGGTCCGTCCTGAAAAAGTGTTCTGATTTCCTCCCGTGCATCATTTTCCCCGTGCAAACTTTCAGAAAAGGTATCTTATGTTATATGCGGCCCAATGTGGTGGAAGTTCTTAATATTACTCTAGTGAAACATTGCAATATTTACAAATGATTTATTCGAGCACGACGTTGGCGCGACGCGTTTCGTTGTCACAACAACATTGATGTTGACGGAATAAAGAAAAAGTTTAATTGTTAAGCAATACCAGCCGCAAGTGAGGAAGTATTTTTGTAAATCTTATTTCATAATTTAGGTCGTTTCACGAGCATAATAGATGATATTGGAAAAATAGAACTTGGAGGGATCGTTTTTTTCCTATTCAGATCACATATAATTGTGAGAAACATAAACAGAACACGACCTCTGGAAATCTGGAATCTAAATATGAATTTATTTCTTAATTGATTTTATGCAAAAAATTGAAATAATTCGTTAGATAAAACAGCTTTATACAGTCCATATCTGTTTCCATTACCAATCGATTTTTTACGAGGTGAAATGATATTATATTCATCTCTTGCTGCATTTATTTGAGTGAAAGAACAATATACACAGTTTGCATATTGTTTCCACCTCTATTTTATTCATTTCATTGGCTTCCAGTTCTTTGGTATGCATCTTACAGCGTTTGTATGAAATGTCTGATAACACTTGTAACATTAATACACCTGATGATTAGTTCCCAGTTCAACTACGCATGCACAATTATTATGGCTCCACATTTCTTTGAGATAGCTTTTGAAGGGAATTTGAAAACTCGATAACCTAAAATACGAACACAGATTCCGCATCCTGAGCTTCGGGCTACATATTATAACTCAAGGGGTTTCGAAGACTCGTGTTTTGTTTCAGTTAAAAAAAAGCTATTCCACCAATCTAGGAAACCAAAACTCGCAGTTTTACGATTAGGAGCTAACCTGTTTTTGTTTGTGCCATTTTCTCTCAGCCTCAAAAATTTAAGTAGGTCTTCGGCATTTATGGTTTTACTCATATGTTTTCGGTCATAACTTATATATCATAGGCTATTTTTCCGGGAATTGACTGGAAATAACTGCTTTCTTTAATGCTTTCATTTCACATAAATATCAAAGACCTTCATCATATTAGCAAAACACTATTAATGTCAACTCGAGGTCTTGACCTATTGAAATCCAGATCTGTACAGAAATTAGGTACAAACTCCTTTCATTCGCCTGGAAACGGGCAGCAAATAGCCTTTTAAAGTTAGCATGGGAGAAGCACTTAAAATCGAGCGATCGCCCTAATTAGGAATTCACAGCTGGTGAGGACCTCTTGACATTGATTACCTCGCGAGGAGTGTTCCTTTTTTTTCTCCTCGGATCGCCTTTAGAATATATTACCCGCGCGCGGGCACAGCTGTGGAATTTTATTGGGCGGCGATTCCGATGACGTGGAGGCGACTGTCCGTCTTCTCGTGGGACCGCTTGATGGCAGCACAAGACGGGGAATGGGCTCGGAAGAGTGGGGTTGGGGGTGTAAAGGGACAAAAATCGGGAATAAAAAACCAGTGAATGGAATTCGTCCTCTGGGGAAATAAAGAACCCAGAATCCTCTCTGCCATCCGACGGAATGCATTGGAGATGTCTTGGGAGACAGGACAAGGGGAGAGGGAAGGGGGCGGGGAAGTTTGGGTGAAACGGGGCAATCCGATGGGGTGAGATTAGACTCTGTCAAAAGATTACGCAGTGCTACCAACCAGAAATATTCTCGAACCCTTGTAATCTCCCGATCTTACGTAAGGTTGAAATTCTATAACTACTAATCCTTATTCAATCGATGTTCCACTGCTTGATGTCGAATGGGAATTCTCATTCGCGTCAGTGAATTTTGAACTTTATGCTAGCGTAATGGACGTAAATCTGTCATTATACTGCCTGACACGACCGATAGCATCGAGGTCCCTTAGGTAGACGCTATTTTTACCTAATGTTTGGATTTTCAAACATGACGATGAAAACAAATACAGCCTTAAATGATAGGACACCAAAAAGGGATATAAAGTATTTATTCACGGAATTGGCAGCAAGTGAGTGAAAATTCGGAAGTACGCTAATTTAGAGGAACTATAGGGAATAAAACATCTGTCTAGGAATTTTGCAAACCGCATAATTTATGAGTTAGTCCTTAACTCGAGTATGTTAAAAAATCAAAACTCTTGACCAGCTGCTTTGACTTTGGAAACGTATGCATTACACAAATTATTTAATAGTGTTTATGCTATGGAAAAAAACAGTGTTTGTTTAGATTTCAGTGTTAGATCAATATTACCAAGATATTCTAAGAATTAAATGACTGAAATTTGCTAAAAGCCACCATTAAACAAGCCGTACGAGTTAAATCCTTCCCTTTTTACCCTACTATTTTTAAATAAAAGGATTGCTTAGTGTGTGAAAGAAATCTATCTCAGTTTTTTCGATTAAGGTTCAAATTACCGGCCTTAATCGTACTAAGATTTACGGGAAATATCCCTATCTTACTAAAACAAATTCGCTTCGACGCTCAAAGATATCATCACAAAACGGTATCATGTCCTAGAAATTTTATAATTTTAATGAAATGTCACTTTTTGACGTAAATGGATTTTATGCTGCCTAAGGGTTTCTTTGTAAACATAATATGAGAGCAATTTTTATCTCTGTACATTTTGTAATATCGTCATTAATAACTTTTTCTACTTAGGAAAAACTGATGACAATTGAATGAATGATGTGTAAAAAGGATAATGGATGCATCGGATGTTCGCTTTTTGCCGCATCATAAGAAAAACAGTCAACCATTACATTCTCATTCGAACTGATGTAGTGCCCTTCACCTTGAACCTTGAATTAATTCCCACTGAACGCAATGAATTCCTTTTAATCTTACTGCGGCAATTTTTTTATGCCTGTCACTGTGATCACTCACAAGCTGAACCCTTTTGATGAAATCCAGAATTAACTTCAAATGGTTTTAGATTAAAAAGGATAATTATAGGGGTTATTATAAGCCCATAAGTTACATCGAATATCTTTCTTCCGTTGCGAAATAATTTTTTTCTACCGCAAATTAAGAGTTGAATTATTTATTCATTGCAATACCACTTTTTGTTATGTTAGCAATCGATATCGCTTGACTACGTTAGACGTTAAAGGTTGTGGGGCCTTCATTTTCAAATAGTTTGCTCTTGACTGAAAGAGACTTGCTTCGAGAAAAACAATAACCATCCTTAGTAGTAGAAACATAATATTAGCTCAATGCGGTACACAATCGCTTTGATAGATGTGACATCAATCAGATGTCAACTGCTGACGACGGTTATACTCTATCGCCACGCAACCAAACAATCAACCACCATCAAGGATCGAGCAAAATTTTTCAATGCTTTTTTTTCGTAATTTAATTTATAAATGAACGTTACAGTACGTTATTTACTATTAAACAAAATAGCAGTTCATTTCAGTTTTTCATAAAATGAATGGGAAGATAGACTGTTAAGGCCTGTATACACGGTACATTAACACGTACGGGTTAATGTCCAAATGTATGAACGCGAGAATGAACGCAAAAATGCACCGTGGAACCACCCAACTTGTGCTAATGCATGCACAGAAAATAGACCCTGTTCTAATTTGGTTCATGCATTCGTACATGTTCCGTTCCGGTCCACAAAAATCATTCATGCAAACAGACATTAACTCGTACGTGTTAATGTATCGTGTAAACAGGCCTGTAGACACAAATTTTTGATGAATTCTATCAATCACTCCTAAATTAAGGTTCAAGTTGCGCCAATATGTAGCCATCACGACATATTCACGAAAATCATCGTTCGGTACCCAATTCACTTGCTTTAAAGCCAGAGCAGAGAAATGCTACGCTGCGCAATAGGTCATGGGATTGCAATGGCTAGCGACAACTATAACATCGCTGGACCCATTGCGTTAATTGGTTCCAAAGTTCAATGTCCAGTTGTCAATGCTCTAAAATGAGTGAAGAGATCAAATATGGGCAAATAGCGATAAATTACTTAGACAAACTATCAGATTTGGAAACAGCAATGCTGTTTTGAGTGAGCCCATCATAATTATTGAATATCAATAGCAAAAATCGTCGGGCGATCAACTCTTTCCTCCGCAGTTGGTAGAAAAATCATTTCCCTACTAAAGTTCTGCAACAATCGCCTTCTTTTAAATGCGCATCCTACCTTCAACTTTTATTTCTTTCAGCCCTCCCATCCACGTCTAACCTCCACTCCCAAATCTCACTTCTCTCAAAAAACCTTCCGCCGGCTGGCACGAATTTCGCCCGTCTTTTTTTTTCAACCCACACTCCTTATTCCAATCCCACCCACCTTTCGCAAAGCCGCACCACAACCTCCCCCACCATCCACCAAATTCGCTATTCTTTTGTTATTCCCTCACCCTATCCCACCCTGATACTATTCCCTCACTCTTTTCCGAACGAAGAATAGATTCGCGTCATCGCCTCGCTTTGTTTTTCAGTCGGGAGAGAAAGACAACAGAACAGCAAGATCCATAAATCTTTAAGTGCGTTTCCCTTAAACATTTAGTTTTCCTTCGTCTCCTCAGTGCGTAGTCTTTTCAATAGGAGACCGATTTTACTTTATATGGATGCGTGGGTGTCTCCGAAAGAGTAAGTAGAAGTTCGGCTTGAGTAAAATAAGGGAGGAAACGATGTTGATGGAGGGAAGAATGGAAGGGGGAGACGGGTAGTTGGGAGGGAACTGGTAGCTTGGGGGAGGGAAAGGTGAAAGGAATTTCCAGTCGACTTTTAAGTGGTCCTTGCTGGGAGATTCTCCAGCCGGCGAACACCAGGTCACTTTTCGGGAGAATATCTTTCGGGGAGCCAAATCCACTACGGGGGGAGGGGACGATGAGCCATGGCGACTTTGAGCGGACTAGCGTCTCCAATACACTCGAATACGTTCGCACTTTCAGTCCCATTTGACTGTAAAAATGCGATATTTAAACCACCTTTTATTGCGTCCCATTTAACGCTCTCTTTTTTATGTCGCTTCGAAAGTGCTTGCTCTTCCCTCTCGATACGACCGTGTCGTCATTTTTACGGTGCTAAAAGTTGAAGGAAACGGGGCGATGTGACTAAATTATTGTGCATTTTGTCGAGAGCCAACTTTGAGTTGAAATTCTTGTCAATTTTCTGTCGGGGGGAATGAGTCGTTGATTATCTCCGCATTGCCGCTTGATGAGCCGTTCGCAGGAAATTGGGCCACTGCTCATCTCACTCGCATTGGCCTTCCAAATGGAATGACTTTTTGAGCATCACCGCCGAGAAATGAGTATTTATTTCAAGTTTAATCCTTTTAATGCGTCTCTCAAGATTGTCGTTGTCATTTATATTGCATATAACATCGTGTTTTGGGCCCTCTCTATTTGTCAGATGAATTCTGGCTCCAAAAGGATATTTTACATTTATCAGGGAAAATATTATGGACACACTTTCTGTGCAGCTTCTTTTCACCTGCATAGAATTCGTTGCTTTTTTCAAATAATTACGCATTTTCTATGTTCAACCTCTGTATTAAATTGCGAAGTAATTATTCCTTAATGCTATTAATTACCTGAGTTTCCATAAAAACATGAAATGTGTTCTTAATGGGGTTCGCAACTTTATTTGCTGATTAACGCACAATGAAACTTATCGCTCTGATCAATTAGTTCAAAAAAGGTTAAACAGAAATTATTAATCAAACTATATCTTACTTGAGAAAGATTCCTACGAAATAAATGGAGAGTGTCTCTAAAGAATCCAGAGAACTATAAATGCCATCAAGTGTATCACGCCATCTTTGATAGTATCTTAGTTAGAATAATCGGTCCTGTTAACGAATATCCTTAGATTGCATTTAACCACGCAATGTACATTGCAATAGCACGTTTTCATTATAACCTACTTTTTATTTTCCTACCTACGACTATATTTATTAACTTCTTAAAAAATGAAGCTGAATTAATTCGACCAATTCAGACGCGATATAATGGATGTTCGACGTAATGAAATAAAAGATAGTTGCACATTTTAACAGTTATTTTAGGGCGTAGGACGCGTTTCGGCACATAGAACCATCATCTAGTACAAGGCAAGGTGAGTCTGTAAGCTGAACCATATCGTCACATTAAAATAATTGTGGAAAAGTCCAACTTCCTTTTATTTCATTTAATGAAGCTGATTTGCCTTTGTGAAGTTGAAAGGAAGTTATTCTGGGTTTAAATATTTTCCATTGAAGTAATGCATAGAGCTGGACTCTCCTTTGAAGTTGGCAATCGATGTCACTCGAAATGGATGGAATTAAATAAATCTGTCAGATTAAACTGTGCCAATAAATATTTTCCTCTACATTTCCGGCCCGAGCGATCATTTCGTGATGATACCACTCACGTTGACACGGAATAACTTGGTTTATCTCGGCTCCTTGGGTCTCGAGGTCCTCGTAAAGACAAAACCTTTTAGCACGCCCGACCTCACTTGTTCGGAAATTAATAAAACAAGGCCCGGGCGCATTCTTTATGACACGGGATCGCCCTCCGTGGACAATATTTACGGTCTGGGAGGGAATAACTCAGGTGGGATTAATTTCCATGATCCGGCGACGTAAAATAAAAATATATATAAAAATAATGGCCACGAAATGTTTAAGAGGAATTCGGTGAAAAATATCCCCCCACCTACCACGAACTCTTTCGCGCCGCTACCTCATCCACTAGTAAATGTGACGAGGGAGCATTAAGGCCGCCGTCGGCCAGGCAGTTCGTGAACTCCTCCCCGCCGCTACTAAGCGTGGTAGGCGTCGCAGATGTCATTTTCCTCACTCGTAAACATGAGGAAGGTGTCTCGGTCGATACAGCGGATAAGAGACGGGGGTCCTCATATGTTGGTAGGGCTCAGGGGATATCCTACAAGGCGCCTTCTTTTTCCTTTATTTTTATGTATATATATATATATAAAAAGAACTTTTCACCTGAACCCCCTTGCTGAGTCGGATCCTATTCCAGCCCACCTTACAAACACCTTCCCCTTTCGCCTTCACCATGTCTGAACCGCCACCATTTTATCCTGCCAGGAGTTGCACCCTGACCTTCGCCTCCTAGAAGTAATTATCCTTGTGACTTCCTGATGGAGGTTGAGGTCTGCATCTCAAGATGGTGCCAATTCTTTTGATCTTCTGTCGTCTTCCGACCCTATCCGGTAACCTCTGGTTATTCTAGGAGCAGAGCCCTTGGCGTTTCTTCAGGTCGGTCGCTAACTCTATTTAGTGAAAATATTAGCGACTCTCTGCACGATTCTTGTATTATTTTCTTTAAGACCGTTTCACACGGGGCACGGAATTGCGCAGGTTAGAGCTGCATTTATTTCTAAAATGGCGCGGAATTGCGCTAATGCATGAGCGAAATTAGAACAGGGGCTATTTTTCCGTCTCGCATCCACGCATTTTCGCATGTGTTCTAGCAATTCACCGCTTTACACGACGCAATTTTGATTGCGCCTACGCACGTACGTCAGATTGCGCAATTCCGTGTACCGTGTAAAACGGCCTTTAGAGTCGGCTAATGTTTGTTGCAGCTAACTCATATAGAGGAAAACATCGGAGTAAGCACAAGGCGTTTACTCCAGTCGTTATTAGTGGTCGCTAACCGGAGTGCGGGGATGAATTAATGAATTTCGCTAAAATTGTTATATTTTTAATGCTTATCTCTCAAAAGTAACAGAAGCAGGCGTTATGTAGTGGAATGACATTCTAAGTTTTTTTTAAATAACACGAAGATGGCAATCTTCCACAAGTTTATTGTCCGTACAACGCGTTTCGACCGTTAGGTCATTATCAAGTACAATGATATCAAGTACAATACAATCAAGTACAATATCATTGTACTTGATAATGACCTAACGGTCGAAACGCGTTGTACGGACAATAAACTTGTGGAAGATTGCCATCTTCGTGTTATTTTTTAAAAAGCTTATCTCTTACTCATGTTGGCTGTATCCAACCCCCAGTGACGAAAATAACAGAATAAGCGCCATAAGGAAGCTAGGAATCACTAAGCGCAGCGGACGTAGTTGCTTAGCAGAACTCTAATATAAGTTAGACTCAACTTGCACTTCAATATTAGGTTTTACTCAGCTGATTTCTCTCTTAAATCACCCGATAATATTCTCAATGTCAGTGATAATAACAAGTCGATAAGTGAGTAGATTTTCTTTCGTGTCCGACTGTCCGCCATTCGTTTTTGGTGTATTTATATATGGGTTTAAATGATTTTAGGATGGAGGGAGTGGTGACTGGCAAATGAGACCTAACTCCTGAATTATACGTGCACCGGTCTTTTCAAGGGCACGTATATAAACTAAGCTCATGCTAGGAAGAAAAGCAAGAAGCCAATCACCGTACGTGTTATAGTTTTCTTAAAATTTTGGGTCCATTCACCTTTTCCATGCTTAGAAGTTACAACGTGAACAACCATGGCTTACCCCCTCCCCCCCAGTTTTGATCCTGAGTACGCCCTTGGATGGGACTGCATGTTGAAAATTAGAAATGCTTTAAACATTCCTTAAAAACACCAATGCATATACCCACCCGAATTTGGCAACTCTCTTTACAATTTTGGGATCCATTGGTTAAAGTTGACGGTCTTTGGCAGCATATATTTGGCTCTTGAGTTCTAGCGTTGGAGCTAAAGAAAATGGTGTTGAAGATTCGAATAGAAAATTGAGGATGAGTATTTCATAATTTTCACTGACCCAACAGAGTATCATACCTGCTTAAACATATTTTTATATAACCTTAGCTGCGTAGTAAAATACTTTTAATAAGTTTCGCATATTTCTATTTTAAATGATTTAAACTTATCCATCGATTAATAATGTACGAATAGCCCTGAATACGGGTGATAAATCTGATATTTGCTAATTAAAGGTTAAATCGTATCATTTACGCACCTTTAATGGTGAAAGTCAAAAATAAATGACGGTTTCAAGTTGATTTTATTTACTTGTAGATTTCCTTGCTGACATGAAGTTCCATGCAAGGCTACCGCGTGAAGGACGATTGCGTTAAAAGCCAAATTCATGAAACGAAAATAACAGAGAAAAACTGTAAGGAAATTTCTTTTTAAATATAAATTGCGAAGAAATTTAATTTACAGTTACCATAGCTACTTCATTGAGGTATCTCAGCATAATATCTCTAATGGAGGGGATGATACTGCTAAATTTCCTTAATCCCCGCTTTCACGCACATTAACGCTGCGAAAGATCACAGGTATGGATAGAATTTCGTCATTTCCCTAAAAACATCGATAAGAGGGAATTGCTCATATCTTGAATTTAATGATAACACTTTCAGAGCACAGATCGAGGCATCCCGAGAGGATATGACCTCACGTTCAACCGCTTCAAACTACCTGTTTATATAATTTCCTCTCCAGAGCGTACCTATTTTTTTCTTTCGTTCGAGATGGGAAATTTGGTGTTCTGTAGGAGGGTGTCTTCTGGCTGTTGGGTGGAAGTGGTAGGCGGGGCCGACGCTGGTGGAGGGGAGAGGGCTTATGGTAGGTGGAACATTAGTGGGAGGGGAGAGCAGCTGATGGCTGGGGCAGTGATGGCAGAACAGGTCATTTGGAAACGATCAGCAGGGGAGATAGGTGCAAGGGAATCAAGGAAATATTCTGTTCTCTCGATATCATCTCATGTTGACAATCGAAATGAACTCGGTAAATTATCTTGTTTAACGGTCAACATTTATAAAACTGAGGATTCTCATTCCGATTCGATGGTTAATTATCGGGAGAGTGATCCAGGGATGTTGATATGGGTCCCATCGGGAACACCTGAATATGTTAGTAAGGATTGACGCGTATTTAGACCAGAAATAGGGCGGAAGAAAACTCGGTGCTATCACTAATATGCTTTATTCTTTGTGTTTGGTCCACATAAAATGCCCTGAGGTGCTTGGATATTTTATTTTTATTTATTTATTTTATTTTATTTTCAAACCACCGGATACAGCTCTTATTGGCCATTTTACACCGGGGTGTTCAACAGTAACAAGTAAACTTGCACAAACAACCTTGCCCTGGACTGGGGAAACCTACCAGGACTCGAACCCGCGACCTCTTGTTTGGCAGGCGAGAACGTTACCCCGCCGCCACCGAGATGAGGCATTATCGTCCCTTTTCATGATTTTATTTCCCTGGAAATTCTTTTAATGCCGAATTTAAAACCTCTCCTTGCGGCGATTTACTGGGCCCTCGCTGCTGGGAGTATTCAAATTCATCGAATGTTTATGATAAATTATCATTATTGATTATCGTAAATTTTCAGCCCAGTGGTGCTACCCCACAATGCACAACAACCTGTTTTTAGAGAATAGACTCCTTCGATCTCAAAATCACGCTACCTCGCAAGCTTTTTCTGGAACTTATATCTAGTTTCTTCCCTCCATCTGAGACGCCGGCCATAATTTTTTATTAAGGAGTTCCACCGTCTTAGGTTAGTTTGCATGGAGTGTTTATGAAATATTCTGGCGGTATCCCATCATGGATTTATCCCTTCAATTCACAATATACCCTAACCTTCCATTCTACACAAAAGCCCTATTCTCTTCCTTCCTATCCCTCGCTTACCAAACATTCTTTCCTCTTACACTGTTTCAACATTCCCTCTCCGCTCTGAACTCGCTTCATACAATAAATCAGCATATTTTTAGCTTGATGAAATTCTATTGTGGGTTCGTTCATAAGTGCTACTTCATTGCAAATCGTGGTAGTTTGAAAAGTAAAGAGAATCATATTTTTCCGATTTTCTATCCATCAACTACATTTTGGGCTACCTGCGATGAAAAGTCGACAGCCTTAAATGCGTAGGTAAATTAATGACGTTACGAACTCCTGCCGAGCACGTAACCGATTCTCCTCCACACCCTAGCCCTTGGCATGGGCCTCGCGTGGTTCGCTGTTACCAACACTCTGGGGAGCGTTCCGTTCTCCCAGTGTAAACTTCACCCTTGATGGGTAAATAAACCAGTGCTCTAATGACGTCATTAACTCATGCGAAACTCACTGAGCGCTTTTCGCACACGATATTTTTGTCTCCGGGGAAGACAACATTCCAGTAGACGCGATTTTTCTTGATTTCAAAAAGGCATTTGATAAAGTACCCCACGGAAAGTTAATAATAACACTGAAATCTTATGGTCTAGACGAAGATGTCATTTCCTGGATAAGAGAATTTTTGAGCGACCGCGTCCAAAGAGTAGTATTAGACGGTACAGTCTCCAATGAGGTTAAAGTCACTTCTAGCGTTCCTCAGGGCTGTGTCATTCCCACTCCTATTCCTTCTTTATATAAACGACATTGGCGAAGTAACACAGTAAGTTACGATTATTTGCAGACGACGCTGTAGTTCACAGAGAAATCCGTTCCAGCAAAGATATAGATCAACTAACGAATGACCTTGCTGCTATCCAAGCTTGGTGCGATGCTTGGCAGTTAGAATTAAATTTGAAAAAATGCGTCGTAATGAATTTCTGGAAGAAGAATAACTCCCTACAACATAGCTATATAATTCGGGGTACCCAATTAGAGACTGTTGAATCCGTGAAATATCTAGGAGTTAGACTCAATAATGATCTATCGTGGAATAAACATATTCGAGAAATAACCGGTCAAGCTAATCGTAAAATGGGTTTTGTGAAAAGAATATTAGGAAAGTGCGGCGACAAAGTGAGAGAAATTAGCTACTTTTCCCTCGTTAGACCACACTTGTAATACGCTGCCAGTGTTTGGGACCCTCATGAAAAAGGCTCAATAATAGAGTTAGAACGCGTGCAAAGAAGAGCTGCCAGGTATGTGAAAGGTCGTTACGATAGTCTTGTTAGTTTAACTGACCTCTTAGATAAACTCGGATGGGAATCTCTGTCGGACCGAAGATTGAAAAATAGACTAAACCTTTTAGATAAATTCAAGAGCAGTGTCTTTTCTGACGAAGTTGACCATATCTTACGGACGCCAACATACTACGGAAGATCAGATCATATAAATAAAATAAGAGAGATAGATTGTAGAACAGACAGATTCCGAATGTCATTTTTTCCACGGTCAATAAGAGATTATAACGGCAGCAATAGAACTCAAATAGATTGATTTCATGTCTTGTAGTGTAGCCTACTAACCTATGTAAAAATTAATGCACGTTTCTTAATTCAATTATTATTTCTAACAGCATATAGTAGTATAATTTGTTAGTATACGGGACGTTTTTTAGACGGTGTGGTGAGCATGTGGGAGTCCAAATGCATGCTGCATGCTGATGATTGATCACCCCCTGCCAAACACCCTAGAGGTGGCTCGCATGGTATTATGTAGATGTAGATGTAGATGAAAAGCGGGCAGGAAATTTCGTGTTTTCTTTTCTTTAATTTTACGTGAGAATGGCTGAATAGCGAAGATTTTTTTCGTCGTATCGGATTATTCTCTTCACCTGTCGAACAATTTTAATGAATAGCAAATTCGACATCATGCATTCATGGCGTAGCCGGATTATCGAAAACGCCAGCTTATTGGAAATCTACAAAGAGAGCAAAGGTACAATGTACCAAAAGTTTTTGATGTATAGTTTTGCAATCAAATACATATACTTATTGACGCCGACTCTCTCTTTACTTCTAAGGGTGTGAGTCAAGGCAGTTAGCCAAATTAATAATAACGATTATGGTCGATAGAGGCAGAATGTACCATGGACACCAAGTTGTTAGTCTTCAAAGAACATTTCTTTTCCCGATTCAGTGGGCCACGTAACCATAACTTAATACAAATTATGAACTTAAAAACACATACGTACACAAAAATAAAACAAATGCTTATTATGCATTGAAATTTCTTTTATTTAAAACTGATGTAATTATAATAGCCGAAGGAAGGTCGCCAGTCCTTCACGCCGGATTACTGGACGTGTACGATTACTGCAAGGCCGGATTACAGCGATTGTCCTGTATTGGCTTTGGGGAAACAAGAGTTGCCGCTGTTAGGGATAGCAGAGGTAGCATTTGATGCAGAAGTCTAGCATGCGGAGGGAGTGTAAAGGGTCGGAGGAGGTGTAGACCGGCTGTGGCGGAATCCGAGCAGTTGGTTCTGGATCTAGTGGTGTGGGAAGGTCGGAGGCGAGGCCGCGGACTGCTGGAGCCAGTGTCCACGGTAGGGAAAGGTGGAAGTTAAGAGGGGGGCGGGAGGGGAAGGCTTAGCAAGGTACTACAACCGGTCTTTCTATCCTCTCTCCCATCCTTTTTCCTTCCCCGGCCATTCCGAGACTTCTTTGTCGGTCCAAAGCCAAGAAGACTTCTCTCCTAACCCCTCCTCCCCTCCCCCTATCTCTCAGAGCAGCAACCCCCACCCCCTTACCGGACTGGCATCCTCTTATTCCCGCTTGGGGATGCCTCGGAAACGAAAATTAAAAAATAAAATAAGTCGAGAGAACTCTTATATTTCCTCACCCAAGCCTTCGGCAGTGTATCCCTCCACCCTTTCCCACTGCGGTAGAATAAGCCTTCGGTACGGAGTGGACGTCTCCTCCCAGATATGCGGAGGGCAGTAAAATTCGATTGGTAATTGGGATGTAAACGAATTCCTCGCGGAGGTCTAATCACCGGTGTGTTGGTACGGAGGGTGGGGCTTGCAAAGTTGATTCGGGGGTGGAGTGGGGGTTGGGTGTAATGGGGAAGCAGCATTATCAATGAGTCGGTACCCTCCCCTCTCCCACCCCACCCAACATCTTTCAAGTGGAAGGCTGCGACGGAGGGTTTGCACGGGAAAAAGGTAGATGGTTTTGCGTATGCAGTCTGCTCGTGGACAAACCGTTCCCATACATACTCGCCATTCGTAGCGTCTAGATGATTATTTCGTTCTGGAAATCTTTTTCTCAGCTCATTCGGTTGCTTTGCGTATGTTATAAAGGTCGTATTCTACACCGTACTCTCCCTTTTATGCCTTGCTCTGATGGGCAGTCTGCGCGAGCAAATATTTCAGGACACGAGTGAGGGATAAATTTCTCAATTTCTTTATTGGGAAAAATATTAAAAAATAATACCAACGTCTTTATATTTATGAATTTATTTACTACGTATTCATACTTAATATTTAAGGAACGGTCCCCGAAAGAGACATTAATTCTAATATATGAATTAGAGGCCGAGATTTGTGTGGATTGCGAAGAATGGAAATTAAATTCTAGAGGTTGCGTCCATAGCATGGTATATCTTATATTATGATCCTCTATTCCTCTAAGCCAATGAGGAGCAATTGATGTTTTAAAAGTGACTTTATACCTCGTTTTTCTTATTTAAAATTATATGTCATCTATTGTTACCCTGGTAGCCGAGAAATTGAATTATGATATGCTGCTTTTCAATTTATCGTCTATTTTCTGAACAATTTTTATTAAGAATTCCTCCATCCTACAAAACTAATAACTCTAGAGCCATTTCTCCAAAAGCACAAATTTTATATTTACTTGTTTTCTGGAGCGTTCCACTGCCGATTTGATGATAGTGTGTGAAATTGAAGCACCTACCTCCAATTTTGTATTTCTATTGTTTGATGAATTGTTTACATTTTTAATACTTGTCCTTTAAACTTCTACTATAAGCAGCCGTTCATGTAAGTATAATATCTTTGTAAGTTATTGATCTCCGTGGCTTCTCCAATGCAATGACGTATAATGCTAACAGCATTTTCTCTAATCTTGATTTCTAACTATCAAGCAAGAAGCTAGGAGGATGCTGAATACGTTACGAACTATTCGAAAAGGTGGGAAGATATATGCGTTTTTTATTTCAGCTAACAAGTAGACGATGGCTAAGTAGGAATATTTTTTCGATTTACTAACTCATTCCCAATTTAATTTCTCTTCGTGCGTGAAAAAAAGGATCGCATACTTGCTGGTTACTTCGGGGAACAAGGTTTTAAAACGTTTTGAGTCATGTGGAGGGGTAAGATGCCACTCACAACATACTAAGGATACCGAAGTTTGTCTATAGGAAAACTGATAGGCACGACCATCATAGCGAAAAAGCGTTCAAGCATTGTATATCGAAGGGTTAAAACAAAAAATGCATTGAAAAAGTGACCTATATGATTGCCATTTTTTATGCTTTCTCAATAATCCCTAGAGAGTGGTGAACATGGTTGGAGTGAAGGCTTTCGTTGCATTGTTGAATAATATTTTTCTTTCGGTACAGCTGGCTTAGTCAATATTCATGAATTGGAATTTTTCCTTCTTTAGAGAAGGCGTATTCGTAGAATTTTATTGGAAGAAGAAGAGTATTCCTCTCGTATTCATCATCGGTAATCTGACAATTATTTTTGCTGCACCAAAATTGATGACTAATCAATAAGTTGGCCTTTGTTAACAATTTACCCACTTATATTTTTAAACAATATCTGTTCAATCAATAGCAGCTTGCATGATCTGCTTTTTGATAATGAAAAATTAATTCAAGCCGCATATATTGTTATTTATAAAAGACCAATGCCTTTATTTTATCTGAAATGGTGTAATGCAGCCCATAGTGTTAAGTTTCAAAAACATTTAGGAGAAATATTGTCTTGATTTCATCTGATAAATATAATATCTCTATCCTTCCGACTGAATAAGAAGGCTTTTGCATTCACGAATGGCATCACTCAATTTTTCAAATGCGACCAAGAATGCACTTTCCAAATCCTGAGAGTTTACGCAGTCATACCTATATATCTCTTCATTCTCTAAGGCTTCCATGCCTTTTTCTGCAAGTCCTCCTTCCCGCCGGTCGTGAATGCAAATCCAGCCCGGAGTCAATAGAGGGGCTCACCTTATTGAGCGATGCGTATCTCCGTGGAAGGATCCGACGGAGGCTACCAATTAGGATTTGCGGACGGCGATCTTCTTTTCCGCCAGGTGGCTCTGGTGTCCGCCGCCTTCGGCTCACGCCCCGCTTCGCTGACGTCTCGTGGAATTGGTTGCATGATTGTCTGCACCCGGATGGGAAGAGGAGTGGTCGAGCCAATGCCCCCAAAGGGTGCGGAGATAAACACACCCACTTCTCTCGGAGTAGAACCAACCCTTGTCGATGAGCGTGAGGTTGCTCGGAATGGCGAGCGTAGAAAAAAAAATGAATGTCGGCTCCCGCAGTTAAATATTGTAGGTTATGTGGTCTGCCTTTGGACGATGCAAAACAAATTCAGGTCACTTATATTATTATTTGATAAGTACCAATGTCCTTGTGTTATCTGAGATGTGTAATGCACACATAATATAATGTTTCAATAATTAAGGAGAAATATTGATTTCATTTTATCCTAATATTATTACCAATCGAATCAAACGACCGTATAAGAAAGCATTAAGACTTTTGCTAAAACGCAAGCTTTAAATTTATGAGCACATAGCTCTGTACTTAAACTTGAAATCACTTGAAATGTCAGTAATAATTTTTTCTTTGTTATATCAACATATTTAGGAAATACACTGAACATTGGCAGCGTAGATAACCATATCAGTGCCCAGCACAAAATTCATTCCAGCCATTCCATATCTTATCACGATTATATGTACGTAATATTTCCCGCTATTTGGACTCAATACTTTCGTTTCAATACGATTTGTGAACTCATGGCAAGGAAATACCCAACAACTGATATCAAAATGTCTTCACATTAAATAAATTGCTATTAAGTTACATTCAATGCAATTTGCAAAAGATAAGAGGGAAGAGAAGTGAAGCAAAGACAACTAGAAGAACGGAACAGATAGATAGGTACCTGCATAAAGTTTCTTTTGAGTTATTTTAGGCATTTTGCACAATTCAGTGGGAGTAATGATGAAAAAAATCGTCTGCTCATACCTATCCGCTTCAACAGCCATAAACAGTGAGAACCAGTGCGAGGGCGTACCCAGGATCGAAACTAGGGGGGGGGGAAGCCATTGTTGTTCAAGTTATAGGTAAGATTTAAGCATGGAAAAAGTGCGCGAAACCAAATTTTTAAGGAAACTGTATCAGCTCTTTATTATTTTTTTAAAATTATTTGCTTGAAATAATATTATTTTCCTTTAAGACATTTGCGATTTTTGCTTCTAGGGGGGGGGAAGCTGCCCCCTCCTGCCCCTCGCTGGGTACGCCCATGAACCAGTGATCTTTGACTTTAGCGGGATTAGTGTATCACTCAATCTGATTGGTATCTCTAAAGGAGACTAATATGAGCTCATTAAATTCAATTAAATACACGAAACCGGCAAGGAGTTGTTCTCACAGAAAGAGAACAGCGTTTATTAATTCAGTCGTAGGAATTTGAAAAGATCCACGTCTTCTAAGATTTTCGGGCTCTGCTGCATTCAGATAAAAAATTTCTTTCGATTACTTTGTCTGCAACGGTGGAAAAAACCTGAGCCAAAACTTTCAAGACACATGAGAACCCGAAAACATTCTAAAACCTCAACCAATACTATTCACATAAAATTGTGTAATACAACACGCGCACACTCTCGTGTGTTCATTGCCAATGAAAAATTAACTTCGGCTCAGCATGCTCCTCAGGATTAAGTCTTTAAATCTTTGCTGATTTGTTCAAAAATCTACTTTATACCTGCATATCATACTCGTAAGATCCGAAAACCGTGTACGCAAATTTAGGGGTACACCCTTCTTGTACTCCACCGTTGTGGTTCTTTACCCCAAAACCAAAGCGAACCATTGACGTGTACAAATATATACCTACCTATTAAATACACGAATTCTATTATGCATAATTCTCACTATATCTCGGAATTACAATCAATTGTTCATAATTTACTTTTGAAAATTCCATTTTTTTCTCATTATTCCGTACTTATTCATACTTTTCAACTTTTATGCATAAGATATTGAATGACGTATATCATGTGTTTAATGGCTTTTAATAACAATTCATACGGCTCCTCGGAGATGATGCCAGATCATATGCAAAGGTTTACAAGTAAACGCAAGAATTTAATAGATTTAAGAATGTCACGTGGATAGCCCGGGCCCAACTCTACGAGAAATAGATCGTCATGAGGAGACGTATATTTTCCTCAAAAAAGCATCTGCTGGTTACTGGATCAAAAATAAGAGCTCAATTTATTCCATCAATCCACTGCCTCTATTTAACAGCCCGATAAATGGCAGCGTGCTTTCAACGCCTCTTACTGCCACATGTGCACATTATTCTTCGCTTCAAACCTTCCCTCAAGCTTCTCGAATTGACCCATCATCGACGCAAGAGGCTTCCATCCAATAACCCATAACTCACTCCAAGTGCTACTTAATAATCTCTTTAGCGAAATGTAAAGCGCCACCCCGTGTTTTTCAGGGTGAAAAAGGGAGCTTTTTCCCTTAACTGAATTCACCCTCTTGAGAACACTTAACAGGCAGCAGGACAATTTCGACCCTACGGTCGAGCCGCCTCACCTTAGGCGGTCGCGTGCCTCTTATTGCAAGAATCGGCCCCGGAATCTCCGAGAAAAAGAGCCTGTAAAGGACCCCTCAAACACGGTAATGCACCCTAATACAGCAGGCGGCGACCACTAAAAATCCCTCCGGGCCATCCGCACAGTTTTACTGGTGGCACAATTGATCCCTTGTTATCTCTCGTCCCTCTCAGGCAAATGAAGCCAACCTTTTCCGTCACACTGTGTGAAGCAATCTTCGAGTTAGTTTTTGGCTCCAGGGGTTTCGTAAAGTGGGGTATTCTCCCACTTTAAACAGTGCCTCCCTTTTGCACACTTCTCATCAAACTCCGCCTCACGAAAACTATAGGCAGGTAGTTCCCACGTTACCGGAGGTCCTTAAAAACATTCCACCACCTCCCAGACGAGGCCTGCCTTGGAACAACGACCAGCCACCCGCGGGTCGTTACCGGAACAGCCAATTTTCCGAATTATAGCAACCAGAAGGCGGAGAGTGGGTCTTTCTCCGCCAGCACTGTCTTTTGTGGGCCGGGATCCGGTGGAAATAACTATCATCAGGGCGCGGGAAGTAGCGGGAGGTTGGCTGGTTGGATAAGGAGGAGGGTACATGGGAGGGAATTTAAGACGGGGTGGGTAGGCTAGCATTAAGTCCTCTCCCCTCCGGGCACGAAACGAGAAGGACCGGCAGAATAAAAAGATTGCGGGCAGGGAATCATCATTACAGCTCGTTACCCGAGGAAGTCGGGGAGATCTCCACGTTTTTGGGGGGTTCTCTCAAGACGTCCGAACACAACACGAAGTTTTCTCGCGTGTCATTAAGTTCATCTCAACTCCTTCCAAATCATCACCACTTCTCCCTCCTCCCTTACGATACAGTCTACGATCCACGCTCACTGGTCTAGGTCGATACTATCACCAATCCTTGATTAAATCGATACTTTAGGAGTAACGTCGAAGATATGTGAACTGTTTGGATTGAGGTAACATCCAGGATTAGGCTTCTTGATAGAATAATCTCAACTTCGTAATTTCCACAGAAATTTTATTTTAAACTCGCGCAGCTTGAGATGTGTCTCTCTGTGGAAATACGAATTTGTGGTTATTCTATAAAGAATATCAATCCTGTATGCTTCTTAAATCTAACGTTGCTTGAAAATATTTTTTTTTCAAATTTCCAGTGTGACAATATGTTGCTATTTATTCTTTCATTTGGGGAAAGTATTCACATAGCATTTCAAATCAGGTTAAATGTCCTTTTTTAATTGAATAACATCGGACAAGCCAGCGGTGTATCTTTTCGTAGTCATCCTAGTGTGCACCTACTGTGCGAATTCTCCACAAAGAAATGGAATTCTCACCCTCAAAAATACAATTTGGGAGAAAAAAGATATATCGATTGATTAAGTACCATAAGATTGCCATAACTTTCCCTTAACGAAAGAATAAATAGCAACATATTGTCTCACTGGCAAGTTGATTTAAAATATTTTCAAGCAACGTTGGATTGAAGTTGTATTAAGGATTGATATTCTTTATAGAATAACAACAAATTCGTAATTTCCACAGAGATTTCATTTTTAACTCGCACAAACCGTTTCACCACACGGTGGTATATTAATGTGTGGCACATCTCAAAATGCGCGAGTTTAAAATAATATTTCTTTGGAAATAACGAAGCTTTGCTTATATTATCAAGAATCCTAATCCTGGATGTTATCTCAATCCAAAATGTTCATATTTCTGCGAAGTTACTCCTGAAGGATCAATTTTATCAAGGATTGGTGATAGTATCGACCTAGACCAGTGAGCGTTGATCGTAGACTATATCGGAATCGGAATTTTTGGCAAACGAATTGTGTTTTTCTCATCCGATTTCATTAATTTCCTGTTGGCTTCCGTTGGCGTTAATACTACGTGCGCGTGATCTTATTCTTCTAAACCTATTACTTCTCTGTTTATCTCTCTAAAATCGTCAAATTTTGAAAATGAGGGGAATAAAATTACAATATTGTAAATATAAAATATTTTATGGGGTAGCAATCTCACCAATTTGCACTGCCTACACTTTTTCATTTTGCAGGTAATGAATAATACGTAAAATAAAAGGTAGTTGTAGAGATGATCCCATTTTCGGGTCGTTAGTGGTCCAAAGAAGTTTCAGAGCGTGATATAGTTTCCTCACGAGAATATAACGTTATCCCTACTTCATTGAAGCCTTCGCCCTTTTGCAGGGTCATTCTCATGCAGCTTCCCTCCCACTATAGCAAAGGGTTATACCACCACGAATCTTGGATACTTTCTCAGTCAAAAACATTCTAAAAAATGTTAATCTTTAATTATTAAGGCAATAAATGCTGTTTTCTGGTATTTGGTTTAGTAAATATAGCTAAATATCATTTCAACTAATTCTTACTGCCTCATCGGTAATAATTTGACGGAGGAAAAGCGGGTGATTGAATATTTCATAGCACAACAGGAAAAAGTGACTTTGTTCGCAGTCACGCGCTCTGATGCAAATTTTTTGTACACCAAGGATGAAGTTCGCTGCCAAATTTTTTAAAAGACGACCTTCGTCCTTGGTGTACATAAGATTGAAGATTTGTTTGAAAATTTATGCAAATTTTCCTACCTCACTTTCATGGCTGTAATTCAATATTTATGCGTTCTAATTGGTGTCTTAAGGAGTATTAATTAACGTGAGTTGCGTACTTTTATACTCACTAAGAGGCTCGTTCAATCAGTCCTTAGAATCTCCAAGAAATTCCTCTCTTAATATAAAAAATTAATGTTAACCAGAAATCACCACTCGTGACTGGTCTGCTGCTTTCAGCTGCTTCAGCTGTATCCATCCCATAGTATCATTGTTGTTACCGATTATGGTGAACAACTTTCATTTGTTTATAAAAATGGATAAAAGGGAGTTTAGTGCGGTGATCAAACAATTGCTTTTGAAAGGGTTAACGCTGAAGGAAATCAAAGCTGAGTTGCATAAAGGTCATGGCACATCTGTTTTCGTATTGCCACTACTTATATTGGGTTAATGAATATAAACTAGGCCGTGCATCTAAAAACATTAACGTTTCTTCGGATGCCCTGGGGAAATATCTACCGCCGAAATGATTAACAAGTTTCACGATGTGTTTGTAAGTGATAGACTAATCAAAATGTGCCATGTAGGTAAGGCCACAGGCATATCGCAGTGCACAATTGTTTTAATTTTGCACGAAAATCTGGGTGAGAAAAAATTTCGGCAGGATCGCTGCCGCGTTTGCTTAAAAAAGGAGAATAAATGCAGTCGTGTGGAAAATTCAGAGGCTGGTTTGCCGCTTTTCATTTGCCATCCTGTGATTTTCTGCGTCGAAACATAACTTTTGATGAAATATGGATTCATCACTAGACTACAGAGATTAAAAACGCGTAAAACAATGGAATTTTGATGATGAACGGGCTCCAAAGAAGGCGAGGATGGTGAAATGGGCCGGTTAGGTCTAGGCAACGATATTTTAGGATGCATGCGGAGTAATCTATATCGATTACATGAAAAAAGGAAAAACGATATTAGGATAGTATTACGCATCGTTACTGGACCGGTTGATGGTAGAAATCAAGAACATCGTCCTTATTTGAAACAGAAAATGTTCTTCCTCCAACAAGACATTGCACGGTTGCACACCTGTTCAGTTGCAATCGCCAAAATTACGGAATAAATTAAATTAAAAAGAAGAACTTAGTGCTTTCACATTAATATTTATTCACGACCATGGTTTCAACGTTAGACGTCATCATCAGGTGAACTCTACAGAGATCCATCACAGCCTCCTCCCCCAACTTCTTTCATACCATATGACCAAGTTTTTTCCCCCTCCCTCTTCTCTGTTGACCAATCCGTTCAACCTATTTACCTCCCTCCCTTCCCCTCCTAGCCTGGTATATAAGGATGTGATGGATCTCTGTAGAGTTCACCTGATGATGACTTCTAACGTTGAAACCATGGTCGTGAATAAATATTAATGTGAAAGCACAAAGTTCTTCTTCTTAATTTAATTATGAATCGCTTTCACCAAGTTACGCCTCAAACAATCAATTTTACGGAATAAATGTTAAAATGATTACAAAATTCACCATATTCACCAGATTTGGCCTCCAGAGACTTTTTCTAATCTCAAAACTTGGCTTGGCTTGAAAAAATGGCTCGACTGACAAATTTTTACGCCTAAAGAGGAGGTCATCATCCAAATTAATGCCCATATTTATGATATCCCGAAATTTTAATTCAAGGACGGCTAAAAATACTCGGAAAAATGCTTACAAAATTGTATAGAGCTAAAAGAAGAGATCATAATGAAAAACATAAAAAATTGACCCAATAAAATTTGTTTTTACACCTTTTTCTCAATATTTATTGAATAATCCTCGTGTTTCTCCGTTAATCTCTTCACTTATCGTAATTCTGACTTTACAGGAGATAAGATTTCATAAATTTGTTTTTCCTGCACTCGTTCATTGCAACGGTATGAGAATCTATGAAAAGCGTGTGTAAAAATCTCTCCGGTTTTTGGGAGTTTTCTAGAGGTCCAAATTTAGGGGGAATTGCATACGATATTGAGCTTCCCCGCGTACCATTAAGTTAATACGTACTCTATCAGAGCCTTCACTATTTTCCAGACTTCATTTCAGGGTACTTAACCATCGGAAAGTCTATTACAACTCCCCTCTGGTCCTGGATATTTCTTTAATCCAAATAAAAAAACTTGCTGTCGTATAAAACGTTTTACGTGGCCAATTTGACACTATGCAGTCATTTTACGCGTATATGATGAGTAGCACCTAGAAATTCCATTTTCAATCAAGCTTTATACTAATGTCCAATAATTCGTCAAGTAGAAAAATAATTGATAAACTAATGTATTTAACGATTTCTATCGTTCATTCTTAAAGCAATATGCTGGCATATAATGAAATTTAGCTGGCTCGACGCTGAGCTGAGCTGAGCTGAGTTAAGGAAATTTGATTACTCAGGGATGATAGACCGATATGAGTCTAAAAATGCTCATTTTAAACCTACCTTAACCTAATCATCCAGCCGGCCTCGGTGGCGCCGGGGTAAAGTCCCCGGCTGCCAACCAGAGGTCGCGGGTTCGAATCTCGCCTATGTGGATTAATCACCATTCAGGGCATGGATGTTTGTGATTTTCAATCAGGTTAATTGTATGAGAGGACAATGTTGTCCTAAATTCACTTGAAAAATAAAGACGATATAATAACATTAGCGATGGTAAAATCCAAGGTCTTCCAGCCATATTTTTTTGTACTCAAGTAATATTTCCCTACGTTTCTCCATGAACATATTCCTACCTCCGTAAACTCCTGAGGTTGGATTCGCAGTTGATCAAATAATATTTTTTTAAATATGACAGTATAAAGACAGCTTCCAAAATTTTGTATCTCCTAAAGTACTTCAATTGCTGCGCTCGATTGTTTTGAGAGTCCTATACCAAAGCGTACGTAAGTAAGTGCTCCGTTTTTGTAGGCTTTTCTAGGAGTCCAGGCGTTGGGGAAACGAAGTTCCCTTCGCGTGTCAATAAGTTCCCCACGCCCCGCCAATAAACTTTACCCTCCCATCTCTCAACCAATCCGAAGGCTCCTTCAATCCATCCCAGATTCACCACCACCAAGTCTCTCACACTTTGATTCGAACCTTCCATTTCAGGAGATAGCGTCAAAGTTGCTAAGAAAATGAGGGGTTGTGTCTCCCACGGGTTGCGACTGAGGTGGATACCCCCCGAAAAACGTGAAAGGGTTCATTTTCTTATTTTTTCCTTATTGTTATTATTAAGTTTTTTTTCCCTCCATCGTGCCTCCTCATGGAAAATCCATGCCTGGCCAATCAAGGAGGGGAAAGCGGTGTTTGGATCGGTCGTCTTATCCCAGGACCATCCTCTTGATACTTATTATCCCTCTCGCCGAATAACATCCTTCTCGATTCGTTCCTCAACTGTCGACCACACAGCTTCCTCTTCTGTTTTCAAACGCCCCTCCTATAATCCACCGCTCATCATCTATTTTTTTCTTTTCTTTCTGTTGTTCTTTCCCCTCCAGCCCTCACTAGCGCAGACGCGATGGAACTGGGTATAGGAAATGAGTCGAAGCGTTTTTCGCTCTTCATTTTTTTCTCTCTCGACAATCTTCCCATTCCTACCATTTCCATCTTTTTTCTTTCCGTTCCTAGGGTGGGAGAACAAGGGGGAGAGAATTTTATGATTTCGAAGAACGTTGATAGCACTTACCTTGGTCTTCGCTCCTCTTTTTTTCCTGTTTCTTTTTATCTCAGTTTTAACCTAACCCTCGTCTGCGGAATGGCGGAGAAGACCATTTCGTGGGCTCCCTGGTTTTTTAAAATGGTTTCCCCCATTCGATGATTGCAGCTTTAGCTTTTTCACATCGTTGTAAGCGGCAGAGGTTTTATAGTCTCTGAGGGAAAGAGATAATTTGGAGAGAATCGAATAGCTGTGTATCCATTTCCATAACTGCGAACTGGGGCGAGATACAATTAAGTGTTTGTAGTCATCGACGTCAGATAAATTTCAGAAAACGTGGTGTTTTCCTTGTCTTTTATCTTACTAAGTCTCTCTTACATCTATTGCTATCTTCCTTCTTTATTTATAACTAGTCAAAGTGTGTTTTACTATTAGATGACAGTTTCAATTCTCTAGAAGAGCAGGTAGACGTTTCCAAATATTAAATTTGCGGTTGAATAGCTAATATTTTTAGCAACGGAAGAAGGAAAATAATGATAAATTTCCTTTATCTTGTGTATCTCACCCCCTTGTTATTCCAGATGAATTACTTATTCTTTAAAACATCTATTTCATTTAGAGTAAAATATTATAATTAACCCAAATTCTAGGATATTTATTTGGCGTAGTGATAAAATATAAAAATTGACAAAACTGCTTCCTAAGGAACCAATAATGATGAAATTTGTTTTGATAATTTTTTTGAATTGGTTAATTCTGAGTGGAAAATTCCATTTTTTCATGACAGAAGATAGTAAATCAAACGTAAAACTTACTTTAAAGTTTCATGGTCTTTTCACGGATGTATGATTGAGTAAATGCTCGCTACTCCAATTCTCTCAACAGTATAGCCAAATAACAACTTACCCTCTTCATTATACGGCTCAATTCAAACCTAAAGACGAAAGTTGCAACGCCGGCGAAACTTTCGTTATTATTGCGCCTACTGAACTACTCCGCGGAAGCCTTCATCAAATTTAGTTAATTCTGGTTGAAATTGTAGCCGATTATATCAGCAAACTCGCTTTGCTCGGTGGGTTAAGCTGGCTAGCTTAAAAGTAAACAATCAAAAATTACTTTCTAAATTTCCTACCTTATCTTTATCAGTTTTTCGTTTTAATTCCTTTATCTTCTTTTCCAATTTAGATTCTCTTGCTTGCATAAACAAAGGTGTTACTATGATTATTTGTTTCTATGATCGCCGCGCCGCCATTGGATTTTGGTGGTCATTTTTTGAACTAATCCCCATACTCAATTTTAATTGAATAGACAGTTAAATAATTGTAAATTTGGTGTGTACATAATTTTTCCTGGGGTTTCGGACAATTTTGGAGGGGGTCTTCATAAGACTTTGTCGTATCTCGTCTTGTTCACCCCAAACATTTGTATGAGTGAGTGAATGAATGAATGAGTGAGTGAGTGGTCGTTAAGGGGCTTTATTGAATATAGATACCTAAAGTGACATACGTATTGGTGGATCGAAAATTCAGGCTGGATGCACTTGAAAGACTGAAATATTCCGCACATCCCAAGAGTTGCTGCAGTTGTGGCCTATAGTCCTGGGGTATTACCTCTATATTCCTCGTCTACAGCGCATTTCTTTAAATGCAAAATATCAGCTATTGCTGGTTGAAATTACAACCAATTATATCACCAAATACATATAGCGACACACGTATTGGTATATCGGAAATTAGAGCTGGATGCACTCAAAGACTGATGTATTCCGTACATTCCAACACTTGCTGCAGTCGTGGCCTACAGCCCTGGGGAATGACCTCTATATTCCTCGTGTATTGCGTGCGAGAGTGTAAAAGGGAGAGTGATTAAGAGATGTATAGAGAGTGGGGATGGGGGCTCTTTCTCTTGGCGATGACAGTTTCCCCGCCGTGTCATAAATCAGGCAAACCTAATGAGTGCTCGACAACGGTTTTAAAACCGTTTCGGCTATGGCACAGTAAGAAATTGATCACCTTATTCTCTCCTGACCCAATGCCCTATCACCTGCAACATTTTATTCCGCTTTTTGTTTTTATTTAAAAAGTATTTTCCTTCGAAAAAGGAGTATTAAAGTCAATAATTGAGAAAGTTGAAGCGACGAGAACTACTTTGCCAAGATAATTTTACTCCTGATTTCTTTCTTTTAATTAATTGCTTCTTTTTAAAATGCTGCTCTTATTTTTTTATTTATCATATGTACCGAATTATTTATTTTATCAATCGTTAGATCGTGTATCTTAATATATTTTTGCCATTTTTTCAATGACAGCCATTATTATCAAATAGTTTGAAAAGATATTTCGCACCTTATTATAATATATTGGGGAAAGTATTATACTATAGTAGTGATAAGAATAAATTATAATGACGTTCTTAGTTTATCGCCTCGAACAGTAAAATTCATCACTGAGCAGTGAATACCTGGAATGAACAGGAAAAAAAAAAGTTTTTTCATAACCGTGGTCCAGTTAGGTAGACCATGTGAAACACAGCTCCGCGGCGTCCTAAAATCCGGTGAATTGCAAAGACAAGTTGACGCAATGTTCCTAGATTTTATGAAAGCATTCGGCACGGTACCTCATAACAAACCTTTTTACAAATTACAGTCATACGGGTCAAACGAAACAGTAGTAAACTGTAAATGCGACTTACAGAGTGATTATGAGCAAAATGTAGTTAATGACGGAATCAGCTCTCACGAAGGTAAAGTGGCATTAGGTGTCCTACAAGGAAGCGCAATCGGCCCCCTTTTGTTCATTATGTGCATAAATTACCCTTTTTCCTGAACTAGCAGTAAAATACGTTTATCAGGATACAACGCTGTCTTCTATCGCAAAATTAGTTATCACTCAGACTTTTAAATTCTAACAACAGATTCAAACAACGTTCATGTGTGGAGGCAAGAGTGGGGACTCGAACTTGATCTCAACAAAAGCACGACGGTATATTAGCATTAAAGCCCTTTATTGTTTTAGGGAAACTAACTCCGATGCCTATCTGTTCGAAATAACGAAGCCTATTGGGACTCTTCTAAGTTGACACGACCATGTTTATAGTATCTTTAACTACTATCATGGCAGTCAGCTTCTACGTGTAAACTAGCCTTTAAGCGGTTTAATCTTGTACCACCCCTGTTCCCCTTGACTTCGGCACTCCACGCACTGCGGAGGGCCCCCAGGTTGAAAAGGGTGGGCCCAAGAAGAACCAACCAAGGCCCGAAAGGAGAGCCTTGCCCTTCCGACACGAAAGTTCCCACTGTGCAGCCACTCACGGGTCCGTCTGGTCGTGACGCGTGCTCCCGTGGCAGCGTATAATCTTCAGAGCTGCGAGGGATGTTGTCAAGCAACCGGGACGGGCGTGGTTTGGAGTGATGGGCCGGGGGGGTGTCGGGACGGGAGGGGGGGGGTAATAGCAGGGTGCGAGACGGAGAGGATCCGGGGAGGTTCTCCAATTCACCAGTAGGGGGAGGGGTGGGGATAAAAGTGGGATGGAGGCGGGGAGAAGGATAATATCGGCTCATCTACGATGAGGCCATCCATCTGATGTAACCCCGAGTTCATCAGCTCCCCTAACAGATTAAAATTGGAAATGCAAAATTAAATATTGTTGTTTTTGATATAAACTTTCAGCGCTTTTCAATCCATTGTTGCTTTCAAACAGCATCGTTTACAAAATATGAATGAATTTTCAGCAAAATTGAAGACAGATCTGAACTATGGTCTATTTCGTCCTGTAAAATAAAACAATCGTAGAAGAACAGGCGGAAAGCAATAAGGGAAAAGGGACAGCCGCGTATGAGTTACTTAGGAGAGGTTATGAAGAATTTAAAAGAGAAGAAATTCGTCGCTATAAAAAGGCTAGCGGATAAGAGAGCGAAATAAAGAGCTGCGTCAAATCAATCTTATTATTGTTGACTAATGATGATGATGAAAGTGTTCATGTATGAACTGCCATGTTAATAATCGTTTATTTTATAATTTACGCATTATTTTTTTAAATAACTCTTAAAATGTTACGTATCTCATGAGCAGCACTGGGTTAAAAAGAATTGAGAAGACTCATCACTCCCACTCTATTGCTCTTTTTTCAATATTTATGACACGCTGAAAACTTTAGCTATTACGCTGATATTTTTAGGGTAATTACATTGATAGAGCCTATTCAGAATTTGTCTCTGCATAAAATTGAAATTTTTATCTCGTTTTTTTCTCGAAAGTAAATGTTTGAGGCACAGGTTGGTTCTGACGAGTGCCAATTCTAAAAAATCTGGTAATTTTAAAACGATAACGCAAGCAAGATTCAGCAACAGCGAAATTAGGTGATGAACGGTGGCTACGCCCGGAATTTGAATCTGATACACTTCTTTAAGCAACCATACTCTCTTTTTGGAAACAAATCTTCCCAAAAACATCGCGATACGAAATTCTGACTGCTCAGATACAGGTTTCCGAGGGCAAGAAATTAGACATCTTTCCTTGTATTTATACAACTATTTCCGTTGCATTGTCGCTGTTTAGCCATATCATCACCGATCAATCCACGATTATTTTCCCCACTGATATCCTTCAAATTCAATATTTATCCTTATGTTTAAAACGTTAATTTATCATTTCTAATAAGTAAATTGAAATATTACGGCTAAAAATTTAGTTGTATTTAATATGACTAGTTATTAATACTATCATCACTACCGTAAACAGACTCATCCATCATCATTGAATTATAAGTTATTTACTCCTATGAGCGGGAAAACATTCGTTATAGAAAACTTTTACTAAGCGTCCTCCACCCTATATATCGCAAAATTAGTGATCACTCTGATGTTTAAATTCTATCAACGGATTTAAGCAACGTTCATGTGTGGCCTCACAAAAACATCTAAATACAATCTACATAATACCCTGCGAGCCACCTTTAGGGTGCTTGGCAGGAGGCAGAAACAAAATGCAATACAATAAAAATAAAAAAGAAACAAAATACGACCTGTAGGGAGGAAGAGATGCAATCTCGGAGAGAAGACACGCGTCTGAGGGACGGCCGGAGGGCTGATAGCGGATTTTGGGAAATGTAGGACATATTTACTCTTCGATGCAGTGGCGGATACAATTGTTGGGCGCGGGGGGTACGCACCCTCCCCACCCTTGAGGGGCCGCCCGCATTGCCGAACACTGCAGAAACACCATTGTAACTTTTTTTATCGTAAGATGGCATTATCTTGTATATGTGTATAATTACTTAAAATAAAACTTTCTAAAACTTTGCTTGTGACTCGATTACTTTTTATTGCGATAAAAGTATAGGTTGTTCAAGATATCTTTTGCGCCCCTTTGAGTTTTTTCTGTATCCACCACTGATTCTATGGCACATCCGACCATAGTTATATCTCTAACGAAATATTCACACAATGTCCCAGTCGTATTTCACCGTAAGCCCTCTCAACACGTTTAGCTGAGATATGTACGCTGGCATGAGATATGTATTTTAGGCCCTATGTGTGACTGAAAGATAACAACTAATATGAGCCAAATTGAAATACAATACTTTAAGGCTATATCTGAAGACGTTAAAAATCGTTACATTAAGAAAACATTTTATTGAAAAATTAGAAAAATAATCGCAAAAAAAAGATTTTTTTTCGTATATTGTCAATCTTAAGGGCCAATGTGCAACTGGAAGGTGTCAATCGATTTTGGTATTATTTTCCTTGGTTTATTCTATATATTCCACGCTAGTACGACTTTAAAATTAAAATAAAAATTTCCTGCCCACTCTAATGTACGCGGACTTGGATACTGTTGTATCAATGTATGCAGTATCCTGACCAATCGACTGATTTAGTAGCATTCTGCGCTCTCGTGGAACCGTCATTTTGGTCTTATCTTATAAATCCTTTACCTTTAAGCAAATGAATGGAATTAAAATCGAAATATTTCTCTAAAATTATGGGTAAAAACAGGTATTCATATGAGCGCTCCAATAATTGCAAAGCATTGAATTGCGCTTCGATTTTTTAAGCTATCAAAATAAACGATTTTCTTTCCCAATGGTACAATGCCCCCGATGCAACAGGATCATATTAACTTTCTATTTTTATTTTTTCTTATGCAAATGCTGCATAACAATTCATCGTAATTTAGTCATACTTAGGATTTCTTCTATTAAAAGAATGAAAACAGCAAATATCACAGGATTTATTAGAAGAAATGCGTCTAGTTAGAATTTTTTCCAAAATTCCTTCATATTTCCCCTACATCTTCATAAAAAATCTTCATAATTAGGTTCTGATAAAAATAATTCGGATCATGAAAAGTTTCCGTAAATTAATATATCCTACCTCAAGTTCCTGCCTTAAGACCCAAGTTATATTTCCTTTACTTAGTTCATAGCTTTAATTATTGATAAGTATGAGGTCACGAAAGTCTCTAAATGTCTCTCTCAAATGCTGCACTGAAAGTCTAATTTTTACCAAAATCGCATGATGACCCTCGTAATGATCACTCATTCAAAATTTAATGACCTAGAGTGTAACGACCAGGTAATGGAGGCATATTTGGAGAAAAAAAAGTTTTGGAAGCCGGGCGTCTTGAAAATAATCCAGACAGCCATTAAATCAAGAGAGAAAGGAGAGGAAGATTGACCAGGCAGAAAAAAAACCTATGGCGCCATTTCCGATACAGAACCTGAGACCAAGCAAAATGATATTTTGTATCAAAGAGAAGTTGTGTTTTCGTAGATTTCGGGGTAAGAATGATGGAATGCTTTCGTGAAAGTGCCATGATTGCAGTCTCGTTGGCTTAGAGACTAAAAATACGTCAAGGAAAGGGTTTCGTGAAAAAACACTGAGTTTCGTGAGCATACTTGAGGGTCATTGTAAGATAATATATTTGCTTAGATTGGTATGCATGTATGGAAAAAAAAGTAGCTGTGTTGTCTTGGAAAAAAAAACTGCGGATATCTAGGGTGGATTATAATGATCCGATTGTTGTTCAGGAAAGTCTAAAGACCTTTTCACCTTACAAATGATGGACGCGAGAAAATTGGAGACTAGGGGCCACTACTTTTAAATAGAGGGTCTCGTGTGCTCACTGCAGAAAAGGGGATAATAGCAGTCTCGTTATGCCGCTTGAATGCTAGGTAAGCACGGAACCGTGGGAGACGAGGACGGTTGCATGTTCATGGAGATTGGGAGACATTTCCTCCCCCAGAAGGGTAACATTGCGGATATAACGAGAATTGTATCATTGCAAATTTTATCGCTAATGTATGACGTTCTCATTTTAGAGTGGATGGTTTATGTGCGAGTCATATACCCTAATAGTTATTCATGGCCTTTTTTCGCAAGAATTGATAGTAAAATCAAGTGCTAAAAAAAAAGTAAAAAATTGTGGATAAACAAAGTTTAATTTATTCATTCAAGATGTTCAGCAGATTCCACAAAGCAATTCCGAAAACCACCAACCACGTTTGACTGAATCAATTGAGCACTTACTGAAATGAAATTATTCGGATACTTATTTTTCACGAGGTTACCAGACGGTATAAGGAATACGGAGCTAAGAGCACAGTTAACGGCTTTGTGAGAGCTTCGTAGTGATGAACTAGAGCCAATGATGTATTGGCATGCAATTTTATCGCAGCGACCAAATGAATGCCTTCGAGACCCGCATTAACACTTATCCCTTCCGCATGCTGCTCGAAAATGAGTAAAGGGGGACTTCTGGAAGAAAAAAATATATTTTGAGGAATGGCGGCGTGCTGTTGACGCGGGAGCCAGAGGCGAGCGGAGATATACGGGTTGATGGTAACTCCGCGGAAACCTCTTGTAGTTACACGGAGTGGGCGGGTATTTTGTGCCGCCGAGCAATGGAACGAATGCAGGTAGTTGGGCCAGGAATACGCCTACTCGGCAAGATAAGCGAAGGGTGGAGGAAATAACTCGCGTTAGCGGTAATAGTTTCGGGAATGAATAAATACTGTACGCTCCGCCGCCATGTTACGGTAGGATTGAAACGCGTTCATTCCATTTCCCACATTCAAGCACATGTTTTTGTCCACCGTACACCTCACCCTGCCTTTTCTTTCATTTCACTCACCTATTATGGTAGCAATCTATCCTTTAAATTGTGATTTTGTCATTTTTTTAAATTAACTCAGTGAAAGACCTAGGAATTGGTCGGTGCATAATGTGAGAAGTTTGACTAATTTGAGTTCGTCCCATCATTAACTTAAATCCTTTTGCTTGGAGATTCTAAAGATATTACAAGAATTAAGTTAACATTGGAAACGAATATTATGCTAAATAATTACTCTAACAAGTAGGTACAATGTGCTGCCTTCAGAAGTCAGTTGCTTTAATTACATTGAATACCTTCAGTATAATCATGGACAATTCGACATTCCAATCTTAACTGTGCTCAATTCTGTGGACTATGTTGTTCTGTGGGAACAAGCCATGTTCATCTCCCTGTGTAAACACACCCGAGTTTTTGGCATCCTGACCTGAAAATCTTACCAACAATTTTGTGCTCCCTTCTTCATTTGTATTGACTTTATCCTATAGTCTCAGGTTTCGCGGGTGTGCCTACATTATCGTTTATACTCTTCGCTGATCTTAAGAATCATTTTTATTTGGAATTTGTCAATTCGTTGTGTTTTTTTTGTTTCCGAGTCCATCCGTTGTGAAATTTAGGATCCAAATCGAAGCCTAAATTAATCGGCCACAAAATAATCGGAAATAAGGCTGAATGGAGTCCAATAACCTTGGAAAGTACAGTTTTGGAATGACACCCGGGTGAAGAACTTTAGTAAGAGCCCTTAAAGTTTCCACTAATTCATCAATTTCATCGTGAAAGTGATTCAATGGCACTCGTTAATTTCATCTATGAAGATGGGGATTTTTACGTAAACATTTTTGAAGGTTATAAAATTATTATACCAACGTAATAATTAGGCGAACCATAACGAATGCTTAGCATTTTAGTGCACTACTCTTTGGACAGGATATTGTACGTATCAGCATGATGTAAGTCAAATTAACTAATTGGAAACTTAGGAACTCAGTAAACTCTTTCGAAAATCATGAATTGTACATGTAGTGCATGGAATAAAGGTGAAAAGTCACCCTTTCTCCTGAATGTGGTTCACAGTGCATAATGTAGATGCAAATGAAAGTTGTTCATTTCTCGCACGTAGACATGAAGGTTCTGAACTGTTTCAACCTTAAGTATTACACGTCAATACTATTTATACCTGAACTTTTCAGCACACGAAATTGGAATGAGATTAACGAAGTTCCATCAGTCAGTGATGATCCTTTGTCTAAATGTCTTCGAAACCCTACATGCATACGTATTTTTGAGGGCTCATCGTGTGTGCGGTGAGAACTCTAATGAAAGGTGGAGATGGCAGAAAATGGAATGGGTGACTACCGGGTGTGGGAGAAGTGGTTCTCGGAGGCTGGTTAGAAAACGTGCCTCAACACGGCTTCCTTGAATGCGACATGGTTTAGGATGAAATCAGAACAGTATATAAAGTACCATAATTACAGGAATGATTCAGCAATATTGAAGTAACTTTGCTGCATTGCTTTAACAATTGCCTTTTTTATATTGTTAGAGGCTATCTCCATGCGATAAAATTCCTATTTGAGGCATGAACTGAATGACCTACCGACCTTCCTGAATTTTGGTGAAAATATAAGCATCGTTTTTCTAATCATTTGAATATAGAGATTTGATTCTGACTTGATGTGGTGGAATCCTAACATATTGTAATTCAAAACTTCCCGGCAATTTCCGATAAACAATCCTATTTTCACGGCCAATTTCGATGCATTTCGCATTATCGTCGCTCGACGATATGAATAAAAAAGTGTTTGTATTCTAAGTTGTAATAATTTTTCATTTCAAATGTGTTTTGAGTCATGGATAAAGCAACAATAATATATATAATTTTCATAAAAAAATTACGTTTTACCAGTTATAACTTGGTGCAACCAGTTGGGCGACATGATTTATGATACGCCAGCTCATATTAGAGTTTTTTAAAACGGATGATATGTCTACTATTATTTTTGGCTGAATATATACATAAATTCCAATTCCTTGCAATAAATTTAAAGTCAAAGGGCACGCTTCATGTCAAGAATGGCGTACATAGAAGACCCATTGTTATGCGAAGTACTTTAAGGAGAACAGAATTTTAAATAAATAATACACAGTATACAAAATCGTATGATGCAGCATACAAAAGAATATTAAATTTTCATTTTATTCTTCATAGAATTCAGCCTCTTGTTCTTTGCTTTCCTTATTTTCACAAATTTTGATTTTTTTCGTAAGTCATGGTTAAAATAGTTTTTGATTAAACAGACTAATGAAAATAATGGGAAACTAGTGTATAATTCGAGATTTTTCAGTGCTTTGAAACGATCGTGAATCATAGACGTGAGTTGTAGGAATTTTCTTTACATAGGTACCTAGACATTATCATTCCAATGCTAAGTCTACGTGCTTTGTAAATACTGTCAACCACAAGGACCACCAGGCTATTTAATAAATCATCTAACCCGTGATGATTCTACTCAGCGCTATGTCTTAATGCTGACGTTCATAAAGATGAAAAGTCAACGACCAAACACGATTTTCTCGTCATATATGGTGACCATCAAGCTACACAATTTATAAATTTGTCTTTTCACTTATTTCATATGTGGGTGGTTATTTAACATTATTTAGTTACTGCATTTATGTCACTCTATGGTTTGATATGCAAAAACTCATGTTTGCATCATCGCAATAGGTTATGTAGCCAGTACCTATTCACTTAATTATTGTTTCGGTTATCGTTGTTCCGTTTATTTAGTATCGAATTAACTGCGCCATCATCAAGTATATGCGCTTCATTTTATTGGATGGTGCGAAGGAGATATAAGAGTATTGACTTGGGCCATAAGATTCGCTTTTGTTCCGTGATGGCTGCGCAAGATGAATATGTATGTAATAAATCGGCGATCAAAACACAACGGCTATCCTCTTAATGTCGTAGTTATTCTCTTAATATCTTGGTAATTCTATTAATACAATGGCTATTCTCATAATAACCTATTTATCCCCTTAATACTTTGGTTATTCTCTAAACATATTGGTTATTGTCTAAATGTCTTGGTCATTCTCTTAATACCTTGTGTTATTCTTCATATGTGTTTTTTATTCTTTTAAGATTTTGGTTATTCATTTTAGGTCTTGTATTTTCGTTAAATATATCTCTAATTCTCTTTCTATCTTGGTTATTCAATCAATATCTTGGTTATTCTCTTTATATCTTTCCCATTCTCCTAATATCTTGGTATGCTCTTAATTTCTTGATTATTCTCTTTAAATATTGGTTATTTTCTCTAAATCTTGATTATTTCCTTATATCTTGATTATTTCCATTTATCTTGATTAGTCTTGTATATCTTGGCCTCATGGACAGAGGCCGAGGCCTCTCTTTTGCATTTGCTCTTGAGGTTGGAATATGACTACATATTTCGAATGGGAGCAGCAGACGCAGTGGATGTGGACGGACGGCGTCGGCAGCCGCGGTTGTGGATTTCGAAGGAATTCTGCCGGAGGGGGTGGGGGTAGGAACGGCGTGTGGGGGGGGGGAGAAGGGGAGGGTGGGTAGTGGGAGGACAGCGCGGCCTCGCCGGCCGACCAATCACGAATGCGATTAAGGGCCGCTCTGCCCTGGCCCCGCCTATCACCGTCCACCTTTATAACTACCCACCCACCCTCCCTCAAACGACGGTTAGCTCACCCCTCCCCACCCTCCCCTGTCTCCCCCACCCCTTTTCCTCCCTCCAGCACACCTTCCCACCTCTCCTACTCTTCCTTTAAGTTCACCCCTTTTGCCGTTTGAGGTATTCCATGCACACCATTCTAAGAGCTTCACCCACGCCCCGTCCACACAGCGAGCCAAAGAAGCCTTTTACTATTCCCTTTCGTCGCGGGGAACTGGCTTCGCGGTTGAGTGTGGGGAGAAAACGGTGTTTGGAGACTCTTACTTTTATTCCCGTCTGGTTCTCCGCTCCCATCCTGAAATCTCACTCTCCCCCAACAGATCTCTCGCTTCTTTTTTTTAATTCGCGAGCTTCATCTTCTCAGCTTGTTCGACTCTACGATTAATCGAAACGATCACATGCTTATTCATGCTCATTGGCCAGTTTACTTCGCTACGGCGATTTTTAGGGTTTCTCAAAAGCAGGCATCAAATTCTCTGCATTCAATTTTCCATTATTACACCCGTTTTGGGCAGTGATCGATAGGAATAAATCAAATAGTGCCTGCGTCGAAATCTTTCCTATGCTACCATGTGAAAAATGCTCTATTACGATCGTTTCCATTAGCAATACCAAACTACCCTGTCGTAAGTTGAAAAAATCAACTTGACAGTTGATGAGTATCAGCTGTAGTCGATGATAATAAGTAAACAGTAATCATCAAAAATCGAAATTAACATCGCCATTTCCTCGCTCGAATTATTGATGGGCATTGCATGTATTGAATTCGATTATTTGCGATATAAAAGTCGATAGCAAATATTGCCGATTGAAAAGACGTATCCTCTTCACTATTTACTCTAAACATGAAATATTTCTTCTTTTAAGCCTTCTACTTCCGATTGAATTATCGGCAATTATGGTTTAAATTGTTGAGTTCATTTTTTCCACCATCTCTAATTATAATGGAACACGGCTACGGGAACGAGATGACGCTACTATTTAATTAACCGATAGGCAAAAATTAAGGATTTTGGTTTAAATGTAACAAAAATAGCGTGTGCTTAATCCAAAAGGAAAAAATATCCATTTCGTATGCATTTTTCTTATGGTTTCCACAGAATCGAGTAAAGTTATGAGAAAATATTCGAAATAGTAAGCATAGGAGTTTTTTTGTCTACGCAGATAGTAAGTCACCATCTTTAATTCGAGCTGTACTAAAAACAGTTAAAATACAGAATGCACAACAAATTCACATTTTTTCAGCATGCGTCCTGGCATCCCTGTTACTCTGCGAGGACGTATCACTTGATATATCATTCAAATATAGAAAATGATTGTCTCTGTGATGACATGATGGAATATGAAGTTGAGAGAGCAAACCCCTCCTTAATTACCTACTCACACACAGTGACTTAATACGAATAAGTTCTTACAGCGGGATTGACATTGTTATCGCCATAAATCATAACATCACCCTGTTAAAATTACTCGTCCAAATCATTAGGCCTTTGTGGATTTTACAAGGAGGTTCTGACCTAATTTTTCTCAGCACGTATAGTAACAAAATAGACAGGGACATACACTTTGCCTTAGGATTAACCAAAATTGTACATCTTACTAGCATACAATAAACTTTGAATTATATTTGAGTTTGATCCTACTTTTTTATGCCAGGATGCCTCAAAGTAAATAAGGGATGCAAGTTCATTGCGCTCGTATTTTAATAGATTCAACGGTTATATTAAGGTATTATATGTACTTCTTTTTAACTTAGTATGAATTTTCAAACACAAGTTTGATTCCATTCCAACTAAATGTAAGCGTTTATTATACGTAAAAAATGATTGCTTCTGGTTTTTATTACTTGAAAAAATTAAAGTAACACTTTTTGCGACACGTTGATATTTT
The DNA here is from genome assembly GCF_921293095.1 of Ischnura elegans. NCBI lineage: Eukaryota > Metazoa > Arthropoda > Insecta > Odonata > Coenagrionidae > Ischnura > Ischnura elegans. Next base: position 80,947,423 of record NC_060256.1, on the reverse strand, counting down.
CAGAGTTAACACACGTGAGAATCCAAGTTGTGACTTAAAAATTTCGTGTTCATTTTTTATTTACCGTTGGAAAAGCAGAAAAAAGAGAGGAACATTTCTGAGGACGGAGTAAGAGAGAGTGCAAAATAATGTCTTTACTAATATTTGGACAGTTAAATAAATAGGCCTCGTGACTGGTGAGTGGCTAAGTGGGTGACGTAGAGGTCCCCGCTTTACCGCCTTCATTTTTTTTCTCCGGATGAATAATTAAAGCGAAAGAAATGATACATTCCCCAACCGCCCCCTCATTAATCTATTCCCTTCTTCTGCTAGAGGAATCAACTCCCGTTCCAATGATCCCATACACGAGCCCCCAGCCTCTTGACGTTATTTGAACAGACGTCCTGATTCCGCTATCCTGTTACGCTCGAGTCACCAAGTGCATAAATCTTTCGCCATTCTTAATCGGGAAATGCGATGGTTGACGTGAGGAACCGAAAGCACTCCTATTTTATCCGCGGAATTCGAAGAAAAACGTGATGGAAGCATTGCAAATGTGCTCATGACACATTTCCCACGCATTGCGTAAAGCTAAACAGCGATCTCTTGCCGCCTTGACGTCGTCCTGCACTACTTTGTGTTATCAGGAAAAGTAACGGAGTTTCACTGTTAATGAGTTACATGAAAATGCTGCTGGTACAGTAAAAAAAGCCATTTTCATTTTTATCGAAGAAGATGCATTCGAAGAGACAAATCCACAAAGACCGAGAATAATCATTTTTTTGATAATGAGGTTATTTATTTCTACAAAGATCATTTTGCATTATACATACATGAAATACGGTACAACAATCTTAAAATACACATGTAGCTCATAAGAATGGCATTATAGTTATAAAATCTTGTCACTGTGTAAGTAATCTTTCAAAAAATTACATGAATTTTACTATTTTACATGGTAAAATGTGTAACTAGATTACATTTAATCTTATCAATATTTACAATATAAATCCTCATGAGGCACTACCTCGTAAGGAGGTGATTCTATTGGCAAAAGTAGTTTATTTATTGTTCATTCTCAGAACATCAAAGAAATGGAGCTCTAACATTTTAAAAATGAAATAAATCCGAGGTAATAAAATAATGTGTGAACAATTACCAAGTTTGTACTTGTACCACTAAGCCTCAAATCCACACTGTATAGCCGAAAACGGTGGAGTGACGATGATATCGAGCCAGGCCTCGATTGGCTGGCAGATAAGCGCCAATATTGGGTAGTTTTTAAAATTCCAGGTATCAACTTGAATTAGACAACGAATGTTATTTTCAGTTTGTTATAAATTGAAAATATATAAAAATATGTAGAGGAATTTCCTGTCAAAACTAATCGAAATATCAGTTACCCTCTAAATACTCAAATCGAAAATCACAATGTTTAAGTATAGATATTAAATACTGACATGAGTAATCAACTGGTGTAATCGCTTATTAACTCTTCTTAAAACAGAACTATTTTCCTACACTTACAATTTAATTATATTTTAAACAATTCTGGTATTCAAGCTCCGCTTTCAAATTAGAAGGATTAGATATTCGACTCGCTATCAGTTTTTACTACTGCAGCATCCTATAGATTCCTGAAGGACAGCATAAAATACTTGTACACCGTTTCTTAAGTGCACTCAGCAGAATGTTAACCACCACATCCTATGGTCTGACACCACTTACCATCCTTTTCCTTCGCCGCCGGCACGACAATGTGCAAGATCGGCTTCTATTGCGAGTTTCTGAGATCGCACTTACATTCCGTGAAGTTCTTCCATTCTTTGCTGGTTGTCACTGCGTGAGAGGCATGCCGTCGTAACCCAAAAGCAAAGCCTTCCGTTTGTTACTGCAACGAGTGTGTCGCGTTCTGATGCTATGGAAAGAAGTAAAAGTATGCATGAGGGTAACACGCATGTGGCACAGTGAGAGAATGGAGTGAACCGAACGCGAATCGAGTCCCACCACAGAGTGCAATAAAATTCCTACCACTTTGGTTAACCATCGTTCACATGGCTTAATTTGGTGTTGACTCCGCACTGCTGACTTATCTTTACATTACTCCGAAGAAAACCTGATAATCCAGCGAGCAAGTTGGTTCATTGTTGTAAGAAATTGATCCTTACTTCGCAATCGTTTTAAGGCGAGAATTGCATCCTGGGTCAAGGTTGCAAGCAGTGCACCACTCAGTAAAAGTATCCATTGTAATCACGATGTTTACATTCATAAATACTTAATCATGAGCGGAATAATGATTTATATTTATCAAATAGTAGCATATGTAAATATTTTAATATATTTACAAAATTCGGGCAGTAGTATTTCTCAGAAATGAGGAGAATAATGACGTTAATCTATTCGGAAGAAATCTAATTTCTGTCAGCCATTACCTTTGTGTTAAACAGCCTCGCTCGGGTCTTTTATGGAGGGATTTTTTTGCTTTCATTGGATGTGCATAACAATTATTTCTCTGACCATGTTTCGTTCGTTGAAATGATTTGTTACCACACCTTAAATGAAATAATTAAAAGTTTTTTTTTATATCTTACTGTATCACGGTAGTAATTTAAATGCTGGAAATAAGGGTAAAAACTAATGATTCTAGTTGTTACTTCCTGCAGTACGTCTTATTGGTGGAGTATTTATAAAAACTAACGATAGTTTTTTCCTAAGGCTGATCTGTCGCTAATCTATTCTCGCTATGTCGATATCTATAATCATTATAACGTAAAAGCCACCTCTAGGGTGTTTAGCAGGGAGTGAACAATCACCAGTTTGCTAGAGGGTTCCCACATGTACACCAAACGGTCATAAAAATGTTACGCATTCTGACAAAATATACTTCCACATTCATGCAAAGGCAAAACTACCCAAATAACAACATTCGTGCAAAGGCAGCTCATCGAGGCAAACTGCCAATGAAGCTAGAACTTGCAAAACATGCTGTTTGAAATGCTAGGAGTTATATGAGAATGCTAAGTTCAGAAACACGAATTGAGGAATACATAAGTTGGTAGGCTACACTTCAAGTCACCTAACATATTAGTAAGTCCTAACGCTGCTGTTACAGTCTCTTAACGATCGTGGAAAAACAACGTTCTAAATCTATCTGTTCGAAGTATATCTTTCATTTAGTTCTTACTTATGTTTTACCATAGAGTAAGTATACTTACTATATGGTTTTACCTAGAGCATAATAATAATAAACAAAATATTCAAATATACTTCTAGGCCTTGTCTTCACCGTGATCTTCAAAGCGTTTCCCTTAGTTTAGTTTTTCCATGTTAATAACAATCGGTTGCATGGTACCCAGAGAAGGTTCATTTCGATCAACTTGCTAACTCACAACCATGGTAATTGACCATATGATAGCGTTTGTAAGATATGGCTAATTGTTGCTATAGACTGCCGTCATCGCGTAGTCGGCTACCTAATACTCGGCGGCCGGCCCCAGCTAGACTTCGCGGGCAGCACACTTGGTCTGCCCCGGCGCGGCGACTGCATCGACCCCTGGTCCGCCCCAACAACCCCGTGCCGGCGAAACGCCATTTCTCTTCAGAAGACCCCACCTTTCCCCGCCCCCCCCCCCCTAACGTACCCCTCCTCCGCGCCATCAAACGGCCCTAGCCCCTGCAACAACATTTCGGTCGCCCACATCCTCCGCCCCAACTGTACCTACCGCCCCTCGGGTCTCTCTGTTCCCATTTAACTCATTGCCATTATCTGTTATCAGCCACCTGTTGTGTGTACGTTGTCTGCTGCCCCTGCCTCCTGGTTCCTCCCGCCGCCTCCTCAGGCGAACCCCCACACCCCACCTCAGCCATGGGCCCCTCATCTGGGCCGAGTAAGTGCTCTTGTGAGCGCCTCTTTTGTCTTCAGTCCTGACCGGCTACCTCAAGGCGCGTCGTGAGCTGCACGGACGATGAATCCTCATCGGTGACAGAACCAAACGTGGATGTCCACTCATTTGCATGCCTGGTACCAGTGTAACCGTTGTCTTTCCTGCCCTGGCGAACGAAGGATCAGGAGGGGGAGGAGTGAATCAACTGGGCCTTGTCTTCACCGTGATCTACAAAGCGTTTCCCTTAGTTTAGTTTTATCACGTTAATAATAATCGGTTCCATGGTACCCAGTTCAAGTTCAAAGAATTTGGGAAGGACATATCAAAACCCAGCTTTGTTGGAAAAAATGATCACCAGTTCAAGATGAAGTGCCGATCACAAATGACAAATACAAAGCAGTTCTCCTTCTTGAATAGGACCATAAGGGACTGGAACGACCTACAAGCAAAACTATTTGAGCCCTTCCCGAAAAAATTACATATTTTTAAAAAGCTTCGAAGAAGTAGGGACTAAGGGCTTCTTATAATGTTTTCTGTTGTTTTTTGCATCATATGTATATGTTACCACCAGGCCTATGGCCTACTTGTAACCATTTAATAATAATAATAATAATAATAATAATAATTTCGTTCAACTTGCCAACTTACAACCATGGGAATTGAACGCCCATCATCAAACGTGATTGCTCGTTTGGTAAATCAATGGTTTAAATTGCTTTTATTCCTCTTTGATCCATGTTCTGCCGGGGCTCAAAATGAATATGGAAGATGATAACAATCAGAGATGAAAAAGAAGCCCGAATGTGATTAAAATTCAGGAAAATTAGCCAAGCACCATTTACTGTGTGTGAGATAAAAATCGGAGTCAACTAATTCTCCAAATGAAAGCTACTTAACTGACCGTTGCCTTGAACCTTCACTTAAGATTACCGCTACACCATGTTTGAATTTACGCTAACATTATGAACCAGATCGTAATATTGTAGTGATCCATTCAAGACGGAAATACTATTAGCCTTGGGATCCCCCATGCCTTGGGGTGTGTGGATATTGAGATCTTTCCTCCCTGAATTAGCTCTAGCAAATGAGGGAAAATTTTGAATATTAAATATTAAGAGTGAATATTTTGAAAATATATGCAAGTTCATACTTCGAATCGTTTTTTTTTATCAGGCTCGTGATGCAAGGGGTTTTCGATAGATTGAGGATTTCGATCAACTTGCCACCCAACTACCATGGGAATTGAACAGTTATCATCAGAACGCGACTGCAGTTTCGGTGATGTTGATGCCTTTATTCCTCTTCGATTCACGTTCTTGAAGCAATGGGTATCGGGTAGTCTTCCCCTCATGTGATTAGAGCACCATTCTTCTGTTTCATTAGAGCAACATTCTGCCGGAGGCAAGACTTATTTCAGAATTAGAATGATCTCTTTAGAATTAATTTGACGAATATCACAGTGATTATCAGGCAAACGCGGCATAACCTACTCAGCAGGTTTTTCCATGCTCTTGATATGACTTTGTGGTGAAATTTAGGGTTGCATATATGCATATACATAGTTTGAATCGTTGACTAAAAATTCCATTTCAACTTTATTGTACCCTACCAAGTAGTCGTCTACTCAGCCCGAATAAACTCATAGCATTCCACTCACTCAAGCCGAACAGTGATACATTTTTTTGGGTGAGTTCTGCTTCAAGGAAACGCAACTGAGTAATCGAAACTGGAGTAAACTCAGTACTAAGCTACTCCGCCTGCATGTAAAATAGTCTTCACCCTTTAATTGGATATTTTATGAAATCCTTTTATGTCCAGGCACACAGATTCGATGGAAGAGCTTCAGAAAAGGAACTTGTGAGTTCACGAAAGTGGAGCACTGGCCGGGGGAAAAAATGAATCTGCATCACGTGGAATGTCTACCAAGTGATTCCGCAATTTTCCTCGGTGCGTGTTGACGTTACAAGATCTTTATTCAGCGGGAAAGACAGAGATACGACCTATTAAGATCATATTTCTGTCATTAATCCAATCGATTGTAATTATTTACGCAAAGGCTTTGGTAAAATTATGGCTCCAAAATGATGTGTCACTGATATACAGTCACTGTAAGCATTCCGATTCTACGCTAATAATTTAGCATCGCTATATTCTAGCTCCTAGCTCATAAAAAGCGCCGACTAACTGCTATCCTCAGCTGCATTTTTTCAGTTGAACTTTAAATAGGGTTTTTCTAGTGAGTTACAGACAGTTTATGATATCTATCTCAATAATTTCGAGACAACACAAAATAAACATAAGTTTGAGGAGTGGATTAGCAAAAAATTCCTCTCCATAGGAAAAATATGAATTTATAATTTGGAGTATTTATCGCACGAAGAAGCGGCGATAAAAAGCGAAGTGGTGAGCTCTATGAGTTTATTAGAATTGAAGGTTAATTGTGTCTCAATTTGTGCAGTTCACGGTTATCCTTGAGTTGTGATAGGTGAAAAACATACGCGCAGTATACAATTCATTTTTTCAGCTCAATAGTAATCCATTCCTATTTTGAATCAGTTGAGAAAAATCGGCACTTTTGCAAGGAAATACGAAGGTTCTGAATGTATTTACATAATTCACTTCTAAATGCAAATTAAACTGTTCAAAATACTAAAAACGCAGACGTTAAGTACAGAGAGGAAAGATTGTGTTTTGAAATGGCAACGGTTAAAGCCAATACTCAACTATGGCTGAAAAGTTATTTAAAATACCCTAATGGAATAAAATCATTGATCCAAAAAATAGTTGTTTTTTCGTATACTAGAGATTATATTGCATCTTTTTATCATGTTCATTGAGTTTAGCAAGAGAAAAGCTCAATATCACGCAAAAAAACGAAAAACAATGTTTTCCGACCCGTATTGACTGAGAAAGCATCAAAACTTGTGTTCAACCGCAAAAATTCAAGCAGTCGTATTTCTCAAAGTTTTTCATCGTTGAGTCGGTAGATGGACACAAAAGCTGGGAGGAACAGGTTTCATTTTAGGCTTATTTACAATAATACAGGAGTTCTTAATGCGCGTCCTAGTAAGATTCTACATCTTATTACACTGGGATGGATATCGACCATATTCTAACACTGTAATTTGATGGGTAAAAGTTAAGCTTACATACCATTGCAATCTCATTTTACTATTCTGATGTGTGCGCTGTAATTAAATAATTCCATTTTTGCGGATATTGTTCATTAAAAATCTATATTCGAAGTTTTTTTAACAAAACAGATTCTTTGCGTCCGATCCAAAAATTACAGAAATGACTCAATCCACATTTATGACCTATTCAGATCTGGAAGGCGATTTAAGCAAATGCAATTTTACCTATGTGGTATTCAAAATATATTGATTTTTTCCAAGGCATCCGAGGAAAAATCCTGCCACAGTGCTGAGGTAAACTTGAAGTACAGAGCACTAGTAAATATTTCCCTCCGGGGATAAGATAATTCATTATACCTTTTGAATTTCATCGTTGACATTAATTGAAATCCATGCCATTATCTTTCTAAAAGTGGAAGGTATGCTAGAGATACCTCCAATTGCTTTTGAAATATTGGTTCAATTAACAAGTTATTGAAGAAGGAAACTACTCATGTTTCAATAATTTTTTTTCTTTAACGAGAGCGAAACAAATCTGTGATTGATGCTTTCATTTTAGCCTAAGGGTCTTTATTGGACTAAATACCTGCCAGATTGCAACACTTGAAGGGCTTACAATAAGCTATATAAGTCTTTTAATGTTGATAAACCTGTTTATGGCATTAGTGCACTGAGATAGAGAAAGTGACAGGAAAATCCCGCGCCTTGACGCAGTATTGCAAACGCCATTAACAAGCATCATGCGCTACTAATCACGCTTAAGTGGTGCCTGGGACTCATATTGAGAAACTCTGCTACTCGATGAAGGAGGAAGTTAGATTTGTGAGTCCCGGAGGTCAACGGCATTGCAAATACTTTTTGCCGGTTTCTTGCCGCTTTCCTATATCTAGATGGCCTCTCAAATGATAAGACTTTGAGCTTTGGTGAAACATATTTTAGTCCAAATGGATTTGCATTTTATCGCAAAATCAGTAACGGAATTATATAAATAGTAAAATCCTAACTAATCAATGTACAGAGGGTTGTAATAAAAATAATTAAATTAGTGCCATTTAAATGGTTTTAAGGAAACAAGACTTTCTTGTGCTACATTCAATTTGCGGGTGTAGGTACTACTGCGTGCTGAATATTTAACCCAACATTTCGTTCACTCTGCTGGGAACGTCGTCAGGCGACTGAATATCTAAACATGTTTATCTCTTACAATAGGAAAACTGGTCAATTGTTGTTATGGATTTCAAAATAAAAATATAATTGAAAAAAAATTATATAAAGTATCAACTATTAAAACCAGAATTACATGTAGCCCATCTTTTTTCTGTCTCGAATTTGTCGTCTTGAACTGTTGTTTCTCGTAATTAATAAATTTCAATTTCTGCGCCATTAATCGCTCGACAAGAGAGGAATCCATAGCCGGCATTACCTTACTCCGAACTAAAGGCGCTAAGGGGATCACCGCTTAACGTCCCATCCGACGGATGGAGTGGTGTACTTGAAGTGCCCTCCTCTAGGTACTCAATCAGGGATCGGGCAGGCCCTAAAAAACCTCTTCCAAACTGTCCCTGACATCTATCCTTTAGATCAATAAAACTGCATCATTCTTTAAGATTTACCTGTATAAATAAAACGTAATCAATAAATATAAAATTGCAATAAAAAAACAATATTTTGATAGAATTATATCAATAATAAAATCGCAATTACTCATTTTATAATCACAAGATATTAATATCAGTGTTGCAATAAATTTCGCGGAAGCGTTGTATAAGAATTATTTTCCTGTTTCAATAAAATATATAAATAACAATTTTCGATACCATAGTGTGTCATAGAAGCATAGAGATTGATTTTTTTAGTCAAACCACGATCGGAAAAAAATTGTTGCTCACTTTACATGAATTTAACTACGCTTTCAATCCCCATATCCTGCTGTCAGTTATGCAAAGCTGATATTTAATTTCAAGTTTCATCACTTGGTGTTAAAAGTCACTGGTTTTCCATCGTTCTCTCCATCTTTTCCACAGAGTTTAAAATATTTCTGAAATCAAAAATATTGTGCTATAAAACTGCCCTGATTATTAACTAAATTGATAATGATACACCTTAACCAATGGTTATAGAGCAAAAATTTGAGATAAGTAATATCTTCAGTAATTACCATATCATTTGCAATTATTTTATAATTGCAGGAAATTATAGCTGCGGTGCGTTTCCACTTAACTTTTCTTTAATTACGTGTTCGAGCATATAATTTTCAGCATTTATGTGTGATAAACATGGTACAAAATTAGCATAGTTAATAGCCATGATAATAAGAGAGTGCCTCAGCTCCCGCCTTCTTCTGATTTAATTATTAAACCAGTCCAGAAATCGAGAAACTTAAACTCATGCAGACCCCATGCGTGAACTTGAATCATACATTTATTTCTTTAGACATTTATTCCCTCATTCATAATAAAATGCTCCGTTACAACACGGTTGTCATAATTTGAGATAATCAGTTGTTGTAAATGCCTTTATTCATAAGAATGAGGTCGTAATGATCCTTATGAGTAGGTCGTTACTATAGGTATTTTTACCTAAGGGTGTATTTAATACCTTTCTTCGACCTTTATTTGACCAACTGTCACTCTTATTTAGGAGAATTCTGCGATGTTCATCCAGAATTGATGATTGTTGAATCGATGTTTCATTTTCTGAGCTCGTTAGACAACGTCATAATTACGTAAATTATATTTTTGCTTCATGTGTGGAAACAAGCCGCACCATATCATATCTTGTTGATGGCATTCCGACCGTGTAATAATAATTTGCGCTAACATTCCCTTTCTACCCTGCTCGGTTTCATATTTCTCTAGTTCTTCATTCTTTTATTTTCTTGAATATTCCTTTCTTCAAACTTTACCGAGGTCCGTCGTTGTCATCGACGTTTCCACAGTAATAGTTCATTTTTTAAGCCTGCCTGTTTTCTTTCGTAGAGCATGTCCATTCTATCTTAAATGCTTATTTTCTGAAAATCATTCTTTGTGTACTCAAACTTTTTTAAGCCTTAAGTTTCTCATATCTATTTTATTTACTGTGAAAGCCAAGAGCCGATATCAAATTATTACTTAAAATTAATTTAGTTTTTTTTAACAATTAACCATTTTTTCGGTCACTTCTTTCATCTTAAATCATCCTCAACAATTGTCTACGGCTTCATAAAGAGCAATACAATCATTCAATGGTTAATTTTTTAACCAACTCTAGTTATCTTTGGATGCGACATCCACTGATGGACTTATATTGTGATTATATAAAAACAGACATCCGAACATAGATCTGATGATGATTTCATTTTTGAGAAAAAAAAACTCCGCTTTACATGACACGATTTCTCGATTTTTTTCTTTAAGGGTGGAGAGAAAAAAATTAACCAGTTTGACGGTGGAATCAAAAAATGATATACGTGGAAAACATGCGCTCGGCCGTACATATATTCTTTTCTCGGACTGGAAACAACCCGGGACAAGAAAGAGTTCTCGGGTGCCTATCTTGGCGGAAGAGGAATGCTTTTTGCGAGGCGGTCGAAATGATATAGCATTCCGATTGACGATCCCTCACGAGATATTACCCCGATATCTGTTTCGGAGAGACCGCTGTGTGCGGAGTGTGGCAGAAGGACGGGTGGAGAGGTAAAGGGAGAACATTTCATCGGGAGTAGGGAGGAAGGGTGGTCTTGAAGGCCTTGAGCCCAGAGCCCCTGCCCCTCTCTGAGCCGTGGACGGAAAGAACTGCTGGAAACAATGTCCACATTTATTCCCCGCCGCGGTGTATACCTTGCGTATACACGACCGTTCTCGCGCCATCCACGAAGGAAAGAGAAAGGGTAGAATAAAAATAAAAAGATCCTCCACGTTTCCCATGCCGCGCGATGGGTCCCTGCACCTATTACGGGATTGAAGAGGTATGTTTTACGAAGGAGACGTGACCATAAGGGAGTAGTGCTACGGGCCTGCTGTACTCGAAGACTCTTTCCCCGGTTTCCGCCCCGGGTCGCCCGCGGGAAGCATCTGCTCTTCCTTCCGAGCAGTGGTGTAACTAGGAATATGCTTTGGGGGGTGATGAGATGGCCTGGGGCGGGAAAATTCTTGAAAAATGACATGCCTGAATGTACATTTTATATCATTTTGGCACTAAAAACTTAAATCTAAGTGGATGCAGTTATTGTATTTCAAAACTAGGCAATATTTTAAATAACTTTTTTATTTCTCTGATGCTTTGGGTGGGGGATCTATCCCCTCATCCCCCCCCAGTTACGCTATCGGTTCTTTAGTCCCTCTTAACTTCCATTCCTCTCGAAGATGGAAGTTAAGAGGGACTCAGCGAGGTCCGAAAACGCCCTGCCGAGACAGAGAGGACATCGGGTTGGTGTGGTGGGTAGAGTGTTGCTTTCCCAACCCGTTGGTTCGCGTTCGAATCCCGGCGGTGGCAGAGAATTTTCAGAGCCCAATTCCTGCTTGAATATTGTGTGGAGGACATTTCAAGCGCAACACTCCGTCCGTCGGATGAGACGTTAAGCCGTGGTCCCCTCGGCGCCTTTCAGTAAGAGCAGGCTAATTCCGCCGTCGCGTTTCTCTCTAAACTTCCTCCCTTAACTAATGGTGCACATGACCTCAGCTTTCGTTCGCCTCCTTTAAATGCCACCAGGGAGGCTGAAACGGCCAGGAATATTCTGTTAGACATCGGTTTACTAGATGGGTGATTCGATGGATTACTGAAATCGACACATTTTTTAGAATAAAGGGCAATTTGTAAGGCTCACTCTATTACTGCCCATTTCACAGTGATGCAACGAACATTTTGTGATTCCATAAAATTTATTAAATTGAAATGGTTATTTTGCGGCTCAATATTCAAGGTCCAAAAATTCGTTCGATAAATTTCATGGAATCATGCATGGATTTGGATAACATGTAATTAGCTCCGGTGAGGACAATCAACATTGCAGAGGAAAATCAATCTTAGGTGTGAACAATTCGAATCATCTTGTGTTTTCCACTAATTTATGACTACGGGTGAGTCTTAAGGCATTTTTCTATTGTCACCATCTTCAGTTTTCTAACTTTGCCTACTGCCGAATACTTCCGATTATCTTCAGCTCTACTGCAACATCGATGGTGAATGGTCTGTTTTTTGCTCGAGGGGTAACAGAGTATCGACAATACTCAAAAATCGAAATGAATCGTCGTTCGAGCGTGACGCAGATGCCTTCTAAGGAGAAAATTGTATATATTCATTGTGAAACATGTATCCATTCGCGCAATGTAACTGCTCTGGGATCAGCAATGACGTGGTCTACTTTTTCCAACTCACAACTAATCATTTTTTGCAGTTAATTTGAACTTCTTCACTTCACTCAGTATGCGATATGCTTCGTCTAAATTCGCGTATGAGGAAGTAAAATTAAATTTGCCTTTTAAAATGGCCAAGATGATTTGGTATAAATTATGCTACGGATAGTACCATTGGATACCCATAGTAAGGCAATTTCGTGCAAGGCCTCATACATATTTCTTTTCTCTGATCGCGTTCGTAATCATAGGCAATTCTGTTTTTATATGTTTTTTTAATGCCAACCAAATGTATAGTAGGACGGTTCATAGTGAGTGGAGGTGGTACACACCACAGAGTTAATATTAACTGGACCCTTTTTCATATTCTGCGCAGTCAGCCAATATTGAGGCGGAAAAAATCAAGATCACGTGACGGATCTGATGGATCTGATTGGCCGACTACAAAGATAGAGTATTTGCATGTTTTTTATTTCGATTAGAATGGTAATCTTGTTAATTTTAATACTCTGGAGGAATGAGAAGTTTTATGGTGAGTTTATAAGTTTATATTAATCTCACTTTCTTTCCAATCCCTACGGTGCTATCAACAAGCTGAGTTTTCAATGTTGCCTTCAGCTGTGAATTACTGCGCAGCCACTTTGAGCACTCTCATATACATTTTCTCTGCGATAGACGCCTTTTCATTAGGCAGGGTTAGGAGAGCCTCGAAAAACGAACGGGGGTCTCAGAAGGGTGAGTTCCTAAAAGGTTTCGATGAAGGGCGCACCTGGCTTTTCCAAGACGTTCCCATTCTTCCTTTTTAAGGCCCATTATATGTTTGATTGATAAATGCTTCCGAGGTGCATTCTTTTTTTTCCACTCCTCCGACCCCCTTACATATCATCTCCATTCAATGTTTTCGGATGTCGTCTCCTCTCTGATCGATGTCCATTCTTCCTCGAGTCTATTTCCATTCTTTCTCGAGAGCCGCCGCCGCGACACCTGTGGCGACAAACCTCGCGCCCCACCTTGGCCATCCCCCTTCGGCCTCGTCTCCTCGATTTTGTATCCTGTCCATCCTCCAGCCTCTCCCGTCCCCCCATTTATGAAATACTTCGTCAAATTCCGGAAATGTTCGGCAGCGGGCGAGCGCGCTGGACCATCGCGCCGCCGGAGACATCCGTGAGACAGGCCTACGGGGTGGTTTTTTTTTCCTCCGCCCACCGAGCTCACGATGGAGGTGACTGCTGGTTGAAGAGTTTTCGGGGGAAGACAGGCACAAGACACATGTCCTCTGAAAGCCAAAATAGCGGCAAGTGTAGTCGCAACAGTAAGATTGAAATAAATAGTTGCAACTTTCCACGATTATAAAATTTATTATGACCTAGGTTCCTTCCAATGTTACTACACCAACTTTGAAGTTATATTGAAAACTAGGTCGTAATAAATGTTGTAATCGTGGTAAAATTGCAAGTATTTATGTCAAAAGGAAGAATTCCACTCCATATAACATGCATCTTCGGATTTTAATCTCAACAGCAAAAGTCCCATCAATATTCTGGTATTATTAACTATAATTATAACAATATCACCCAACTGAGTTCCACATACGTATATATTAGTCCATTGAAGATGACATGAAAGTTTCCGCCCACACTTTAAGCTCTATTTTGTAACTTGAAAAAATATAGAAATCAGTATTACTCATCGCTCATTTTCAAGATACTGTGATACAGAGCCAAAAGATCACAAATCCGTAGAAAGGTGCATAAAATTAATTGAACGTTAATTTTGGTAGGCTTTTACTTAAATATGAATTAATTAACTTTCCTATTATACGTCAGGCTGCTTATTATTTATCGAATATTACGAAACAGAAAAAAATTATTTCGGTTATTCACTGATGAACCAACACATATAAAATTTTTCCTATTCATCTCATCTTCGATGTAATAACTTAAAGTTAATACTCTTGATGCAAGTATTGAAATAAAAGTTTTTAGCTGAAAGGAAAATAGGAGAAAATATCACCTACATAGGTTCATACGCGATTAATGTTTTCTCCAGAGTTGGAGGTTCTTCAAAGAAAGAAAAGATAGCTGCAACATGTGACTTGGATTTTCAAGGAGATAACATGAAATTTGGATTGATTAAGGAGGTCCATAATGAAGTAAAATTGAAATGATCCTAATTTTTTCTTTAAAATTTTATAGCTTTAAATCAGAAAATTCGACTAGTCTCTACCTTTACTACTTTGGTCCATTTCAACGATGCAGGAGGTAGGTAATTATAATCTGTTTTATCTTTCATTATTTTCTATTTGATAATTTGGTTCTTTTTAAGTAAAAACACAAATATTTGTTAATTAATTCAGAAAAGGAATGGTGTAAATCTCCTTTTTCCCGAAAATACACGCGTACCCGTGTGGATTTTTATTCATGTGAATACCTTAATCTCTTTATATACGTCATAAGAAATTTCAAATGGTGGAAAAGTTTCCTATTGCCCCATAATTCCATCATGAATTTTTACCATTAATGTACCGAATAACAAGTTTTCGAGCACTGTTTCCCTTTGTGAGTCTTCTGATATGTCTTACGTTCAACTCAACCATCAAATAATCTGACTGTACAACTTTCCAATAGAATCTTGCATTTATGTCCGAAATGCATTCAAATAATATCCATTCATGAGTATTGGAACAGCTAACGGCGTAATTACTCAAAAAGTTGAGCTACAAGTTATTTTTGCTTTGAAATTTTTAAGAGGTAGCATGAATTTAAATGGAAGCGGAATTGCTTTCACAATTCGTAAATATTTTAGGTCTAAGTATGCAGAAGGGAATTGGCATTTATTAAATTTTTCAAAAAATGTGCTTTGTTGGAAACTGATCAATTATGGCGGACTTAAGAGGCATTATATTGAGACAAGAACTGAACGGGACAATTACCTACTACTCATTTTCCGTCCTGCAGCTGGCACACAATACAAGTTGGTTGCCAAACAAAGCTAGATATCTCCGTTTCATGGCGGTAACAGTTGACTGTTTATCGCATATTTACTTTGAAGAGATAATCACTATTATCCATTCATAGATGTACATAGCGTACTCACATTATTATTGTCCAGCATAAGAAAATTCTTTGCCAAAGGGGAATTAGAGAAAATAAAGGCATGATTTCTCCACTTACCTTTTTGATCTTCCGGTCAATGTGAATAAAGCAAGGAAGAAAAATGTAATATGCAATGCTTTGACTTTTTATCGGCACTCCCCATCCTTGAGTGGCTGAGCAGTTTATATCGCGGTGAATTCAATATTCCAAGGTCAAAATGGGTGAAAAATACAGCGATAATTCTCAAAGATTTTTTGCTCAGAATTAAATGCACCTCACTGCACCATCGTTTTTTTATGTCGATTGAAAGGAGAAAATTCTTCACTACAATGTGATTCGCCATGTCATCAGGGTCGTGGTAGTTTTTACAATGCATCTTTTTGCTTTTCTGGAGCTTAAACCGACTCCAATAAATGCTCTTTTTCTTAGCGTTTTCCTCCTATTTATTTTAATCTTCAAGGATATATCTCCAGTATATGCCCTAGAACAATGTATGTTACTGACAATGAGTGTAAGAGAGAATTTTCAATGGCTATATTTAAATTGGAATCACATTGCTGATTAATACACTCAGGTTCCTCAGGTCAAATATATATGTCTTTATTTTATAATAAGTGTATGTTTTGATGATAACGTTTTAATTGAATGTTGTTAGACAAGAAGTGCAAAAAAATATTAATTTGAGAAAAGGAATACATAACTACATTTTCTAGCATTTTTATGGCAAGCGAAAGAGAAACATTCTTTACCAAAACATGTTCAATGTACCAGTTTCATGAGCAGTTTGGGTCTTAATTTTCAGAAGGCACCTAATTTCAAAAATCTTCGTTCTTGGAAATTGATCATTTATTGCTGGTATCAGTGACATATAGTTTTGCATAGCTCTCTCATTTTATCGTTATAAACGTATGATTGTACATGTAAAGCAGCAAATTTCTTTGGAATATGTATACAATGTTATTTTATCTTGAATGTTAGTAGAGAAATTAATATCAACAAGGCTCGCATAGTAACCCGCCGCGTTTTGTTGCATAAATACCCTTAGAATTAGTAGCTTAGCGGTTACTTCGGTTATGACATAGTTGTCGTATTGCAATACAATAATAAATAAAATAAAAGAGGAGATTGCATTTACGGAGGAAACATAAGAAAATTAAAGTAACCTTGGTCAAGAAAGTAACGCTAACTCTTGGATTTCATCATTACAACCTCTTCGTAATGAACAAACAATTTTATTGGGATATTTAACGTATCGCTGTACTTCAATAAATGAAAATTTCTTCTAATTTTTCTGGAAAGTGTTCCTAGATTCACTTTCTGAGATGAAAATCAAGTTACAGTTGCCTTATTAAATTCTAAGTCAGTCTAATTGTAGGTCACTTTTGCTATTTTCGTGTATCATGTTAACGCGAAACAACATCAAATTTTTCCTATTATGTCGCATTTCATTGAAAATAAATGGAGCATAAATTTGTTTCTCGCTTTGTGGCCATTGTTTTCATGTCCTGGGTTTTTTACGTACAAAAATTAATAATTCTTGAATCACAAGGATTTCGTTTATTCATCGTTCATCTTTACAACCCCTTGTATTAGGAGTAGAATTTGCTCTAGTCATTACGAAATTAATTCTCATATTCAATAATAGTGCTATGCGGATTGTAATATATCATCATTTGGAGTTGAAAATAGCAGTATGCGCAAATAATGTATATTTGGAGTATTAGGACTAAATAAAATTTTTATTTCTTCTCTACCAGCCAGCCTAAATTCCGATAAGACGTTACTTTAGAGCGATAGATAATTTGTCGGTAATCAAAGGAAGTGTAGATATCTTATATGCGTACTATCCTTCAAGACGCTTCAATAACCGTGTTTTTGAAGGTGTTTTGTCACAAACGCTATATCTGTAAGAGAAAAACAATTGGTTGCTAGTTGAGAGTGATTTCATTGCTTAGGTTCAACGTAGCATGTGTAATATTTCTAAACCTGCCGCGTGAGCGGCGGTGAAATATACAACAATTGCCATGAGAAAAAATTCCCCTGGACCGGGAATCGAACCACGGACCTTTGGCTTTCCGGGCCACTGCGCAGACCACTACGCTATCCAGGTTCTTTGATTCTCATGGCAATTATACCGAGGCTCAGTATTCAAGGAGTAATTGTGTGAAATCCAGGAAAACTTAAATTAAAATACCACAAAGTTAATCAAGAGTTAGTGAAGTTTTCTGTTGTTCGAAATAATAAGGAATCAATGTAGATTCTCTTTTAAGCGTTGGCAGAGTTATTTTAATCCGTTGATTTCATCTACTCCCGCTTCGGAAGATCCGTTATGAGGAATTTCGGACCACGGGTTGGCTGCGTTGGCGGCGAGCAGGCCGTGAGGTAGGCGGACGGTTCCACGCGCCGGAGGTCGGCGCAGCACACCGTCGGCACCGGCCGTCCGCGAGAAGGCCGCTCGGTCGACGGCTGAGATCTCACCGGCCTAACCCAGACCGCACCGTCTCCCAACGGTCATTCCTACAATAATAGCGATATTAAATTAAACGAGTCGATTAATGCTTGAATCCTTCAAGCGGGTAGTCGACATGGGTAAAGAAAAAATGTTTGTATCACGTGTGTTTGAATATAGTGTCCATAAGCGGTTCAAAAAGCCAAAAAGTCACAAAAAATGTCGTTTAAAGGCGGAAAGAACTATCATAAATAAAGCTTACTCGTAGTTAACAATGCTGGAGGTCGCGTTAGTAACCATTTAGTGGATGAAGATTGAGTTTGTCTAGCACCCAAAATGCAAAGAACTCATTTGAACTTCGCGTTCAAATGAGTTATTTGCATTGCGGGATGCTAGACAAACGCATTAACTTATAGGTGAATTATAAACATTATTTCTTTATCCACATTTGTTTCAATGTTTTACAGGATCCCCGGGTGTCTCGGCCATGGCCTTTTGAATGGTTATTGCCAACATAAAAACCGCATCCTAAGTATTATAGCGGGAAACGAAAACAAATACTTATCGATTGATTCAATATAACCCCTATTCCCACCCTTCTTAATGTGCATTGAACTTAATGGAAAAACAATTTTACATCTAAATAAAAATTCGCAAACTCTAACGTCGTAATAAGCCAGTGGGTATTATCATTGTAATTTTTTTGCGGCTGTCATTTCCTTAAGAGGCAACATGAACGTGAGCACACATGATGACTAACAAGTAACCAGAAGCCACAGTCAGCATTAGAACCACTTTTACCAACCAAATAGATATCATTAAAATCCTGATAGAGTAGATTCCATTTTTTTGGGAATATGGTGCCACAGAATATTAGAAATAGCCGCTTGCTTGGGCCATATCTACGAGAACAGAATCCAATTAAGGTAATGCCTTGAATGTTATTCGGTTGAGAAAAATAATTTGTACGCGTTCTTCTCGGTGGTATTTTCCCAAAACTTACGTAAAGATGCGAATTTATTTAAATGTTATAAACCGATTTCGTACATTTCCCTTTTCCGTTGAACAAACTCCAAACGCCTATTCTCTTTCGTGGCTAATCTAACCATGGCTTAATTTGCAAATACACGTTTCCGTTCCTAGAAAGTAAGAGGAATTTTATTTATTTATATGTTCCCTCATATTTTTAAAAACTTTATTTATATTAGCATTCTTTCCGAAATTAAAATATAAAAATATACTAAATAACTCATATTTTTAAAAACTGTATTACAATTAGCATTCTTTCCGAAATTAAAATATAAAAATATATTAAATAACAAATTGCATATTAATCTTCAAATGCTGTTTTTGCTAACTATTATTGCCGATTCATACCTATTCACGGGGTGCCTTTATAATAGGGGCAGTCGCTTAAGCGGGATAATATGTTCAGTGGAAATAAGCAGTATGAAAACAACGTTATAGTCATTGTTAGGCCATCATATCCATCACCTGATCTTGGATTTTATCATTCAAATCTTGACCCCATGAGCAGAAACAATAGTCGGTCTCGTTGATATTTACTCTGAGGTAGAGCTGCGGCTACCATTGGGCGTCATCGCGCCCGTGAACAGTGGACCACTTCTTCTTCCACCCGCGCGTATCATATCATAAAGGCCTTTTCCACGCAGGATCGCAAAGGAGATACCGCACTTTTTTCTGCGGCGACCTACCGCCGATCTCTATAAACGTGGCAATTTTCTCGCGAAATTGGAGCATTTGCTTGAAAAAAAGCACTTTATTTACCTCGTCCAGGATATCCACGGATTTATGGCAACACCCAATTACCGTAAAGTACAGATTAAGCTTTACCTTTGCCTGATAGTTTCTGGTGGATGATAAAAAGAATATCATGCATATATTTTGGGTTCATAGCTGCCCAGGCCAAACACTTTCACCGTTTTATAGCATTTCTATTGGGTCATGAAAACTTTATGTTACCTCGCATATTTAACCGTGAGCCTAGCGCACTGAAGACTTGGCCGGTTGCTTTAAAAAATCTTGTAATAAACGCATACTTTTTTCTACTGAAAAATTTATCCCAATGTAATGCCGTTTATGAGGTAGTAACCATGATAAGTATAAACAAGTATCGTATAAATTCAGAGCTCCCACCGTTATTTCATCAAAGTTTCTGTTCTATCGAACCAAAGTATTTTCCTGGCTCTGCAGGTACATGTCTACTTCCTATTCCTGTTTACTTAAATACCAGCTGCGTATAAAAGTTGACCATTCATCTATTTTTCTCCATATCCCAGATTTCAAGTGCAGTAACTTCAGACAAATATAAGGCTATCTGTGTTTGTGTATAAAAATTAATAGAAAATTAAAAAGAAGAATCCAATCAGGGCACAAAGTTCATGGTGCTATCATGAAGCATATATCCGACCTTTTTTCGTGCCGTTTCGTGACGTTTTACAAGCTTAATTACAAGTTAATCCATCGCGTTGGAATTATATTGCTAAGTGTAACCCTGTTAGCGTTCGCCTGGTTTTAATGATCAAAAATATTTACTCAGTATTTACTGGAGTTCTATGTTTGTATATTTTAGGTACAAGTCAACAATATATTGTTCTTTATACGCTGAAAAATTGTAGTATGGTAGCCTAAGTAATAGTAAATAATATGTCGTAAAAAAAGCCAAAATAGAGATTGATTTGCGTCCCGTAAACTGTAGCATGTGGTACTATATAATGGAATAATATGACCTATATTTTCGCTAAAGGAGTATAATCGCAATGTTTTTTTTAATACATAGGTACTATGAAAACCTTTAAGGACGGTAGTTTCGTCCTCCCACTCATCTATCCATGTAAAAGTTCTCTCGTACGGGGAAGAAGCGATTCTCGGCCGGTTATTAATTTTCGCTGACACTCGGCAGCTCCCTCGACAAAATGGATTGCTCATCGCATCGCGACCAACGTAAAAGTTTTCCCTGCCTTCCTGACCCACTGAAATAATCCGTGGAAAAACGTTTTAGGCTGTTTTAACACCAAATGATCGTAATTACGCGATATTTTTCAGCTTAATGCATGTTTGGTAGATGAAAAATTGGCACTCAGTCATTTTTTCATTATTTATAGCTCTAGTTACATCATAGATAACGTCAACCCAAGTCCAGGATACGAAAGGTAGGAAATAAAAAATCAATTTTATGATCTATCACCTATCATCAGTCTCATCGTCAAGTAAATAAAAATTATAATGAGATTTCATCCATTTTATTGAGTAAAATCTCAAATTTTCAAGTAATACCTTCATTAATAATAATTTATCCCGATTTCTATTCAGTAGTAGACTTAAGACAAAAAAATTCTGATAAGGTTTACACCTCATGCCCAGGGTATTTCAAGGCAGTAATTTTAAAGTTTTAAGCCAAGTAGATTACCAATTATTATACCATGACAAGATATCACTAATATGTTTTCACTGGAATTATTGATATTATATTTCCTGAAATTTTCAAGCTAACGTGCAATATTATTTAACAGGAGCTAACAATAGAAATTAAGAAGGAAGGACGCGGTTAGAGAATAATATTTCTGCAAAAGGAGTAGGGTTAACGTCAATCTCTTAGAATCCACCATGGATAGCCAATCCATACTATTCCGCCAAAATTATATATTCTTCGAAGCAATCCCAATTTTTAGTGAAGCGTGATTTTGAAAAATTTCTTATAGAAATGGTTATCCAACATTTGATACCTAATTTTATACACCGAAAAATATTCACGCATCGGATGAATTTGGAATACAAATTCACATATCCCACGCTCTCCATGCATTATATTTTTCCATGCGCCGGTGCTATCAGAGTAACAGTTAATCTAAAACCACTTTCACCAACCAATACCGAGAACTTGCAAACAAGAGTATCAAAAACAATTCATCCTACCCTGGAAGATTTTTCTCATACAGAATATTTTATTACCCTTTGTTGGCCATTGTCTAGTTTGAAAATTTTACGTGATTTGGAATTGAGAGGCTCCTAATGAAAATGTGTAGCTATCAAAATTTCATTTGATTCCCTCAACAGATATTAAATTTGAAAGTTAAATCGCTAAAAACTCCTCATATCGGTATGGTGTAACTCTAAAATAGTGAATTTTACGAATACATGCCATATAAACCAATCTAATTCGGCCTTTTAACTTATAATTCCCTCGTAGGCACACTTCTCCTTTATTTTATTACAAATGTTTGCCAATATAATTGAAAAAATTATTTCTTAAATTCTTTTAAACATTAAAATACAGGGAGTACTGGAAATTTTTTGATTTCGCATTGCATACAAGAAATCGCTTTGTGATGTAACAACGAGTAAAATTATGGAAATTGATTACGGTTGAAGATTATTTTCTTGACAATACTGAGATCTTGAAACTTACCAAATTTGTAATGTCCTAGCCATGTTCAAATTTTAAAATATCATATTGGATACGAGAACTCGCTTTGTAATGCAACAATGAGTAAAATCGTGGCAATTGATTACGAAGAAGGGTTATTTTTTGATAATATGGAAATGTTGAAACTAGCCAAACTTGTAATTTCCCAAGCCATGTGCACAGTGGCAAATTATTTCGCATTATCATGCGCTTAATTTTCATGCTCTAACAAGGTTCATTTCTATCAACTGTCATATTTTATCATCCAAATAATCCGTCATCGCCAGGAATTCTCTTATTAATGGTAGCTTCCTCGGTTAATTCATCTACTTCAGTGAGTTTTTCTCAGTGGTTTCCCTTAATTTACTTCGAAACGAGCTAAAAATAAGAGTCAGTAGTAAATACAATTGCTGATAGTATGATAATTCCTTTTAAAGATAGAGGGAAGTAATCACCCGCTCTTTATCGAAATGGAAAGAACCATTTGTATCGTATCAATGTATTTTTAAAATGTCATTTCCAAAAACATATGCTGTAGTATTGGTCAACGAACAGGAGTCGATAAGTAATCAAAAGGCACTCAAAAGGAATTGAATTTTCTGGGCCAATTCTCATGATTGGATTACGGCCATTTTTCTGCTTCGAAATAATTCCTAATAAACCAACAACAAGGAGAGAGGAAAAAAAACGGCGCGGCAAACCTGAGATATTCCATTATTTTAGCTGCGGATGGACGATAAAATTGACGGATAAGATTCTAACGCATTGCTCTCGATAAATTACTGCTTCGTGTGGGCGGGGTATCAGTGGCGGTGGGCAGCGTTAAACCCGACGAATTTTCTGATAACTCGCGACGGAAATGAAAGAAAATTCTGCCTAAAATTGCTCCATCGATTTCGTCAAAGTGATCAAGATAACGGCGCAACACGCAATGATTTTTTTAAGGGCATAAACTCGGATGAAATCGCCATTGCGGTCCTCTCTGGCACAATTAAGTTTAAAGCGCCACGCACGTGACGGTTAAATTAAACTTTGGCTCAAGACTTACGGGTGTGTTTTCTAAATGTTCCGAGATTTTTCTCCGAGCGTGAATCATATTAAGACACGCCACATAATAAAATCTGATTTGGCCTCTGCACAAAATGCCCTCGTGGGCACGTGGCTTCATTCCATAATCAACATCGAGAATGCATTCCCATTTGTAGCAACAATGGTGTGTTTGATTGTGAAATATCAAGGAGCAAAGCCGACTTTAATTCACGATACCAAACTATGATTTAGAATATAAATATATTTTATGAGCTTTTGTTTTGTGCTATTGGCCCTGAAGCTTTATTTATTCTAAATATTAATTTGTTTAGTGGACCAAAACTCCAATTAAAGATTCACATTAGTCGTTAATGCAATAAGAATTAATATTTGTTTTTGTCGCAGATCGAGTTTTGGAGGAGATACGTAGTGAAAAAACAGTGGATTATTGGATTTGGTATATTGTTGAATTTCGGGTTTCTGCAGTCTATTAGTATGGTTCAGTATTCAAAGGAATTATCCAAAAGCTAAGGTCAAGGTAGCATTGGATAGGGAAGAAAAGGTGGGGAGGAACGTGGTGTCTGTGTTGACCTGATCTTAGCGGAGAATGCCAAAGATACCACAGCTTTAAATCCTATCTGACGGTTTGTTGTACTTGAACGTTTCTCTCCAAATCATCCAACAGGAGATTGGGCGACCTCTAAGTAATCTCCGTCAGCGAAAGGAAATGAATCTAGCCCAATCAACGAGTATCCAAAATCCAAGCAACGACACCAGCCTGCTACCTAATAGTGTATGTGCATTAATGCATCCCTTTCAGGTAAAAATAATCCTAATAAAGTCTGAGACACGAATGTGCATGCCTTGTTTAAATAAATTTAATCACAGCATCGGCATCAGAACCACTGAAATTGGTACGAAGTTAATATGAGGAAATAAAACTTCGCCCTCTTATGTTTGATGAGATCTCACATTTAGTAAGACGCAAAATATTGCTTTTACTATCTTGATAATGTCAAACGTTTTTTATCAGGTTTTGACTTTGTTATTTATTATAATATTAATGATTCTGAAGCCACTCCATGAAATATAAATGCTTTATTATAACATATAATATATAACTATTAAAAAATTCATGCAATGCCTTTTCAGTCTTTCCCTCCAAATGGAATTGTCTCCTTTGATTTCGTAGCAACAATATTATTATCTTGGACAGGTGAGTTGAAATGCTTAAAATTCACGTCTAGTATGTTTCTAGTGGCAATTGCGCCCATCTAAAATTCCCAAAAAAATTGCCCTAATTCTCATGGAAAATCGCTTTTGCGATAGGAAAATTTAAAGCAAACTTATCTCTATCGTGCTTTATCCATAAATCTATGAATTGTAATTCTCAGAATGGCTGACGCTAATTTACCCAAAAAGTAATTACAGCCGGACCGACGACGGGTTAATTTGGCAATGATGTCTTAACATGCCTCGAGATTCCTTCACCGATGCCTTAATGACTTCGTGTTGGACAGTGAAAAATGTTGGTAAGGGCTAAAAATAGTCTCTCAAATATCACTTTTACCTTCAGCAGACAAATAGCCGCACTCGGCCACAAGCAACGAATGGCTCTTTCAGCGTGGTGATAAAAAAGCGTTCCACTGGTGACAACTTCTGTTTAAAGTAATTTATTAATGATTTTCTTATTTATAACAAGCATAATTATCTAACGAAGGTCCAATACGTGTACATTAATTCATTTTATTTTAAAGAGCCCTTATTCATAATATGTTCGCATGTAATATCCCGTCAAAGGATAAAATTCAGATGCTGTGTAGTGAAAGCGTATTTATTTGAGTCTCCAAGTTCATTTTAGATGTAAATTCACTCCTAACAGATCAAAGGAAACATAATGAAGATACACTTTTGTATGTTCCACAAGAGTTTTTAATACCGACCCAGGTTTCGACAGTACACTTACGTCATTATCAAGGTCAAGACAGTGTGTACTGCCGAAACCTGGGTCGGTATTAAAACTCTTGTGGAACATACAAAAGTGTATCTTCATTACGTTTCCTGTCAACAAGTTCCACCAAATATCGCCTTCCAACCTTAAGCTGATAACAGATCAAGCTTGGATTCACGCGCTTCTGTGTAGAATGTTAAGGTTAACTCTCTTTTTGCTCATGTTAGGACTTTATTTTCTTGTGCCTGTTAAATTGCTTCAGGGAGCTTTTAATAAACCCTTATGCCTTTAAAAAAAAGTAGTTCATATAGCAGGAATTTGATGATATAGGGCATAATTGAAACAGTAGGTTTATCGTTTTTTTAATGCGAATGAAGAGAAATGTGACTGAGGGACACTGGAGACAAATATTTTATTTATAACACAAATTACACTGATTAATCTCCTCATCCATTTTTTTAAGTTGAATATCTTACGTACTTACCATATGCTAATTACACAAATCCTTTTGTCTTGTTGACCCTGCGGAAAATTTTCCGTTTGTGCATATTTATCATCTACGAGTGCTTTGGTAATTTTCAGGAAATTTGAGAACTGATTGCTCAAATCCTCAAATCAAAAACCTCCGCTTGATCATACTTAATTTTTAGGTATTTATTTCAAGACAGATTAGGTTGTACCATCTCTAGAGCACGTTGCCTTCGGTCCCCCTGTATAAACCGTTCAAACGGAGGCTTAGTAGGGCAGTCGGGAAGAGAAAGGATAGGCAGCACGGGTCGAGCAGTTGAGGCTTATCTGTATAGATATCATGTTAGCGTATTCTATCAAGAACCGTTAGTTTATCCTTCTCAACCGAGTTATGTGCGTGATAGCTAGATCGGCCCACAAGCCAGTCATCAGCTCCGTTTCTTGAATTAACGAGTGAATTCATTACATCAACACCGAATAGAAAAATAGAATTTCCCAATGAAAATATTTTCATTGATTCTGTTGTAAAATTGTTAAAACACTACAGCTAATTATTCTCACATATAAGTATTATTTCTTTAAATACACATGCGATTTATTTGTCATATAAAATCAGTTGTTCACGCACAAACTATGAAAGAGTATCGCCCCAAGAATTTGGATACTCTTGCAAATTTTGGCTTATTTTGCATAGTTCCTTAGGTCGTAATTATTATCGCTTAACTTAATATCAGGCCAAGCGTAAAAGACACATCGGTAAATAGAAAATTAGTGCTCAAAGCACCGTATGAAAAATTCATCAAAACTTTATTATTAACAAGACTTTTAAATGTGAATGAAAATTTATCCTTGAACAATTGACACTCATTTGGTGAAACTTCAATGACTGAATGGATAACCAAGATAAGGTGGTAACAGAATAGTTAAAAATCATTAGTCAAACTGGAATGTAGAAGGATTTTAGATTATTGGTTATATTAGAAGGTTTTGACTGGGGCTGGAGGATGATGTTAATAGCTCAAGTCAGCATGCTTCCCTGTGCGGGACATTATCCTGGAGTAAGTAGACCATTAGGGTAGTTTCCTTCATCAAAGAAACCGAAAGGCATTGATTGCGATTTGTTACCCACAATTACTGTATTCATAATACACAAATTATTTCGTTTTAGAAATACCGGTTTAGACGAATGGCAATGGTCCATTTTTATCCTCATTTGAAAAGGGCCAGATTGGCGCCCATGCGATGCCTCTCCACCTGACGTCATACGGACCTAGTTTCTATAGGAGAAGATAGGAGTTATACATCGTCTGAGATTACCGATGCATGCATGAGGCGCAGAGCTCAGGGAAACATGTCTTAATAATCACCTATTAAAACTGGCTAAGGTCGGAAAGTTTTCTTCGTTTGATAAGGTATTAATAAACCTTTTTTAAGCCAAACGCTACCAGACAGCAAGGTACTCAGCTACCCTCTAGCATCCTGCGTCTTATCAGCGCTCAGAGCCTCGATCAAGGTCACCTCACAAGGCGGGAGGGGGAACCAGAAATACGCCACACGGAGAGATTTCCTTACCCGTCGCGTTTTCGCGCGCTTGGTAATTTTCACTTTTCATTTAATCGCGAAAAATAGATATCGTCATTTAAAAATCTAAAAGCGTGAAATACGCACTCCAGGAGTAATAATCTTCCGATATAGGCAATAAAAAAATAATAGGAAACCACCCTATTAGGTAAACTTAAATCCGATCACGAGAGCATGCTTCAAATGCTTTGATTTAAGGATTTTTGCTAAGATTGAAGCACTTACGAAGCCAAAGGCTATCTTTCAACGATATGAAGACTAAGGCCGAGTTATCATATACTGCCTTCCTTTTGACCCTATGAAGTTAAACATTCATATTTTATACGTAGGTAAATGGTTTTATTGCTATACCGGTTTTTTTCAAAATTAATAGAGAGGTTTAACGCCTTATAACATTTTTTACACTGTAACGTACAGCTGTAAATCATGCATCAAATGAAATACCAACTCAACCAGTTTTAAATAAAGGACTACAGGGGTACAATGTGAGCATAAATCCTCACACGACACATCTCAATACGATACGCGAGCTCTTCCCAAAATCTGATCAGTGTCTCTCTAGTAATTGTTGCAACTGCTGCTTCAATCATGTTTCTTAATTCGGAAAGTTCACCTGGTAACGGACACACGGATGTTATTATAAACTGGAGGATCACAACCGAACTTAATATGGAGTACACGTTGCACAGTAACTACAGATTCCGTCTTTGCAAGCTGTAAAACACAAAAAGCTGTCTGGTCATGAGTCGCCAACTTTTCTACTTGGGCATTCTAACGGACGGCGGTGGAAACATTGTGTTCACATGCAAGGGCGTGCCCAGGTTCAAAACTAGGGGGTGAGTGCAAATTTTTATATTTTAGCACGGGAAAGGTTAATGAAACCAAAATTTGAAGACAATTATGACACCGGAATTATTAGTTTTTCTAATCATTTGCTTGGAAAAAAATTTTAGTTCCCTATCTATACCAATATCATTTTCTTCAAAAGAAAATTTATTATAAGTAAATTTTTTTTCGCTTCTAGGGGAGCAGCTGCTCCCTCCTGCCCCCCACTGGGTACGCCTATGTTCACATGCACATTGATGCTAATAAACTGTTTGAGTTGTTCTTTCATTTAATATTTATAGCAGTAAAGTAATTGTAAGAAATATTAGGGTAGTTAAATTGAAATAAAAAACTGTTAAAACCCCATTCATTTTCAAAAACCCGGTATTTTTCATAATTTCGCATGAAATTATTTGCAAGACCATTAAGCTGATACGTTAGTAAAGCAATGTTCGTTAGTATTCGCCAATTAATTGATTCTTTCGTAGTCCACTTCTATGCCTTGTTATAACAATCAAAAGGTAAGTCTACTTTCAAGTTTTATTACTCGAAATGTCATTTATTAAAATCTCTAAGCTTGGTCATCAGAACGTTATCTATTTTTAGATATATTGACAGTTTGAAGAAAGTGGTTCATATTTCACCAACAGATATCTCTCGTGTGTTCAAAGTTCCTTATCGAAAACTGAAAAACCCCTGATGTTCTTGGTTGATTGCTTTAATTTTAGGTCTTAGCTCGTGTTTTCTGGTGCCTGTCGATCTCACAGTTGGTGAAGTAAGATTCCTCATTGTTGACTACAAAACAATCTGCTTTACTGATGAATAAATTTGATATTTTTTTACGAAAACGAATCAGATTGGCAGAGATAAGATGTTAATTGCGTGCCGGAGCCAAGGTTGGGTTATTTATTTTAATCTCAATTTTGAGAGAAAGAATTTTGTTCACAATTATCTCTACTACTATGCAAAATCCGACCTGTACACTAATAAATATTCGGAGAGATTCACTTTCATGGTTCATGATAGTAACCAAATTTCCGTTATAAAAATATCCAACAGTATATATTTAAACAATTAATTTTTTTCTGTTTTTTCATGTATTTTGTAAATATATAAAATGATACCTATGTCTTTGTATTTGTGCTAGAAATACAATTTTTTAATTAGTTTCTACATACCGGTAGGTATTTATTTCTAAATATTAATCTTTTAACAAGTCAAAAAAGAGCTACAGTTTGATTTATAGTAGTTCAATTTTCTCCACTTGATTAGGATTTTTTCACGATCTTTTCATAAAGTGAAATTGATATTGCGTCCATAAATTGATTTATTTTAATTGGCTATATTACGTATTTACATGTATCTGCATGTAACATAAATAATACCCTGGTATTCCTTCTTGAGTTTACCATTATTAAACCAGGAAAGAGAATAACTGCTCTCTCAATTTTCAGAGATAATGTTAAACCTGGTTTTCATTGTAAAACGAAAACGAGTTTGGAATCATTATTTCCTTTTAGAAGCGATCGAAAGGTTAAATATTATTCAAAACCCTTTGAGATTTATGCAAAAAAATCAAATTGGATTTCGCTGTTCCGTATCATTCTCATGGATCTTAAAGTATTCCGAAAAACGTCTTAGCGAATATATCTGTAATCCACTTCTCGCCCGTGTGACGGAGAATATGAGAACAGGAACATGATAAAAAGAATTATTCGTGTTTTTACGATCATGTCAAGAAGATTTGCGTTTCAAAAGTCGTGCGTTCGAAATTAGCTTGTGAATTCATTGTTTTGAGTCGTTCTGTGGCGTTTAACAGCTATTTGTTAGGTTTTTATTATAAGTTGTGCCTTTAGTGAGTACCCGATCTTTGTCTGTACACCAATTCTGGCCGTGTAAACTTCCGCTGGAATAATACTAAAACAAGCTCATCTAATTAGTCACTCTTAAAAAGTCTTTCCTTACACCTCTGCTCAGCTCAACCTGCGAAAAGCTTGTATATGATTATATTAACATATTCACTGACTCTTATGTGATAGGTATGTGCTCAATACGTTGGGAAATGTTGGTTTCTCTCCATTTTATAAATTGATATTTGTGTTTTTTTTTACTTTCAACTAAGACTGCTCATGGTACGGTCGAACGAAAACATCCAAGAGTATTACGATTGATGAAAGACAGATTTTGCACTAAAAATATTGTTATTCAATAGTAAAAATGAACTTATTTAAGAAATATTTACTTGATATGTGCATCTAGAACAGCAACACTAATCATTATCATGATGAAAAGTAATTTTAACAATCCGACAGTGAAGGAAAATTGCGGAATTTTGATGTACATTTTTAAACGAATTATTTCCATCTTTAATTATTGATTAGTATTCTGTGTATGTATCGGACTTACAAATTCTTTTATCTATTTAATTCTTTAAAGTCATTTCTCCAATGTAAATTCCTCCAGGTACATTATATGAAATTCTAACGCCGTTATTGAAGCTGTTGCTATTGCTATTGAAGATGCGGTAAATTTTCCCTATTTGGTATGCAGGGTAATATTCGCTACGCTTCTCTCATCTCGACAAAGTATCACTCTTTCAACTACACTCAAGTAATTCTTTTTTTAGAGAAAGAATTTTGACCTTGCCAATAAATATTTTTTATCAAAGCATAGCGAGAAGGTTACTCCTATCATTTACTAATTCTCCTAAGCTAATAAATTGAGAAAATTGTGCCAAAGGAAGAAAATATTTTTTTCAATAATGGTCACCTGTAGCTGACTAAATGAGGCATTCGTTGTCAAAAAACGTAAAATCATCGTAATTTCCCGAAAAATGTATTTTTTAAATCCGATATTTTTTTAATTCAAAACACAAAACTCACTCATTATTTACTTCTAAAATAAATACGTATCTGTCATATTGCTGCCCAACCCTAGAATTAACTTCGAATTTGAATATTTTCGACGACGATTTCGAGTTGAATTGATAGTTTGCATCAATTCAGACTCATCCACTCATTACCTATTTAAGTAACCCGTTTAAAGTTGTTTCGGACGACACTATTTTAATATTATCTGGGTAAAACAGTTTAAATTAAAATATAACACTATATTAGCTTCTTAAATACGTTAGTAGACTTTATGAACTCCATAGTTACTTGTATGTTGGTAATAGAATATCATTACCGTAGGTATTTCAAAATGAATCTAGTTTGCTCCATGTACTACAATTATTTTTATTGTTCAACGTCATAGAAATCTTTATGTAAGTAAAAAATTAATTTATAAGTATTAAATAAATATATTTATAGAGGATAACTTTTCGGTCATGATGTAGCGGAGGTTTTTTCTCATTTTTCCCTACCTGCGGAAGATATGCGTTAATGGGCTTCGTTCATTCTTTCGAAGTGAACGTCTTTCATTCGTCAATAAATATTTTTTATTGTTAATTTCAGTCGTGAATTTGTCAAAAGAGTAATGATATCAGCTAAGTTAGAATGGCGCAACACTACGACGAGCTTTTTCAGTAAAAAAAATGTTTGGAGCCACGAAAAGATTAGGACCTTACAATAACAGAAAAAATTCTCTCCATTGATACAGATCTTCAGGCTACGTACCATATTCTGCATATTTTCAGGCTTTCCATCATTGGTTTTAGGAGAGGAGTGAAAATCGTAAATATTTCTTTTGGAAAATACAGGATTATATGCATAATGTGTAGAACGCATGTGCTCTAAGCTTTGGGTGAGCGAACGTTTTGGGGTTTCCATTCTCTACCATCTTGCGTCTTCCCTCAATGGGTTTCTTCCGTGGGAAGCGGTAAATTATCATTCCGTCCCAGTCCTTCTAAATGCTTGATGTTTCTCCCAAGTGTCCACCTCATCGCCTCAGTAGTTGATCAAAAGCGTCTCCTTTGGTCTCACACAAAAATAAAACGAGATGTATGAGACAAGGTCTCCAAACCCAACGCGACCGTGGCCTGAATACTCTACAACGGACCCCCGAAGACGCGAACACTAGGCAAGATTGTAAGATTTATCGACAAATTTCCGTCACCACAGATATCAATCAGAAAATTATTGACTGTCGTAATTCGGTGAGTATGTATGTGAAAAGAATGTAGTAATATATTGGGTAGAGCGCTTGGCTTCTGACTGAGGATCTCGGATTATATATCTCCAATGTTTCTTTTGACGCTTCCAATCAAAAGTCATCGAAGTGATCGAGGTAAAGCAACTGACCCTCTCATCTTAACGTATATCACACACACGCTAGTGGCTTTTTTTAGGTCGAATCATCCCCTCGCCTATCGAAACCAACCCAGAGCATGAATCACCAATCACAAAAGAGAGTAAAAGATATCAAAAAATACTTAATTGGAACCTTTTCATCATTTCAAGCTCAAAAGTCATGTGGAGAAAAATTTTGTGGTGGATTATTATATATATATGATTTTGTTAGAAATCGATAAGTTGCTTAATGAAGGCGTTGAAATATAAAGATTGAAATTGTGTGATACATGTACATATTTTATTTTTTTATGTTCTTTTATGGCATGTTTCGATATTCTTAGGTTGAGTTATAGCAAAAATAATCATTTCCGAACTAGCCCACTTATCCTGATATGATTCACTAATAACTTACCTGTAACATTCGTTATAAAACTTGGTTCTTTTCTTCACTAATGAAAGCCAGGTTTTAAATCTGCATACAAGGCTCAATGACAGAATTCATATATATTTTTTAGTCTTTTAAGAATAAATTCTTTCATAAAATAGTTAATAAAAAATGATTTCTTTTGAAATAATATTTTTAACTTTCAGGTTTAACATGAAGGCTAAATTAATATAATAATACAAGCTAACGCTGAAATTCTTGCGAGTTTTGGATTGATTTAAATCCTAGGTATGTGGAAAGGAAAAATCACTGGGTAAATTCCACTATAATACTTTATTACCGAACTTGGTAAACTAATAAAGTGTGGAACTAACAGAGGGTCGGAGTTTTCCTTTCCACAAACAAAAAAGTGACCGGCAGTAAATGTTTCAATCCATATTTAAAATGCCTAAAATTCATTTCAGTGCTACCTTAGCGCGGAGATAAATATTTAAAACATCCATTGTACTCGTTTTTATTATCATTTGCAGCTTTGAAAGATGACATACCTTATGCATTCCAATATCGTTGATTTTAGTGTGAAAGTGTATGTTTCAATTCATATTTGAAATATAACTAATAACTTCAGGCTTTACTTTGTGAAACCTCTCCATATTGGAAGTAAGGAAATAAAACTTTGTAAGGTTAACTGTTATTTAATTATGGGCACGACCCGGGTTTCGTAACTTGGTTACATCGTCAGGTGACAATAATTAAATAACAGTGAACCTTACAAAGTTTTATTTCCTTACTTCCATATTTGAAATGCCTAAAATTCATCTCCACGTTACTTTAACGTGGAGATAAATATTTAACACATTCAAGGTACTTGTCTTTGGCGTGATTGTTGGCTTAAAAAGATTATCTACCCAGTTAATCCCAATATCGATTATTCCATTGCGAGATTATATGTTTCAATTCATATTTGATATGCCTAAAATTCATTTTAACGTCACTTTTACGTGGAGATAAATATTCAACACATTCAAGTTACTTGCCTTTATTATGATTGGCAGCATGGAAAGATGACCTACCCAGCGCATCCCAATATCGATTATTCAAGTGGGAAAATGACTTGAGAAGCAATGGGGTCACCGTTGATAACTCAGACGACCTTGGTTCATGTTTGAGTCAAGGATCACTTCCTCAGAATCCGCAAACACATCAAAGCGCTTGCCAAGCGTTTCAGCGACGAGCTTCACTTCCTTCTCAGATTTAGCCCTGCTTATCTCCGGAGGATCGGCAAAACGCTCGTGTGAATGGGAAGGCATCCAAAAAGGTTGCTGCTGTTACTACGTCGTCGTCCGATCGGAGAAATGGCGAACGTCTCGGTCGCTGGCGTAAAGATTGAAAGCGACGGGTGACACCCAGACGAGGAGAGGACTTAACAATTCTCCTCCCTGCCGTTCTCGTCCCGCGCAGTCCTCAAAGCAAGAGGCGGGCAGGAATTATAATGGGGAAGCGGTGAGATTCCGGAGGGTGTGGGTGGAGTGTGAGAAGCGAGGAGTTGGATTGGCAGTTTCGCGTCTGCTTTTTTTACGCACCGCGTTCGTAGTAGATGCCTATCGGGACAAGAATAGACTCGAAAGAAAGTTTTTTTTTTAGCGTGGGTGGGTCAAGCCATGTTTTTTTTTCCTTCTTTTTTTTATAATCCCCGCAAGCACATCATGTCCTTTGACCGACAGGTGGTGACGTAGGTAGGAGGCGAATTCACTCACTCACTCTGTGATTCAACCCTAAGGTTGGTTTCGAAAGGCGAGGGTAGAGTTCACCCCGAACTGAGCCACATGTGTAATAATTTTACAAAATCAGTTTAGGTTAGCCAGTTCCTTTCCCTGTGCCTCCAAAAGAATTTTTTTTGGGGTATCCGAATGCTTTACCCGTGATTTCAACTCTTGCACCTTCGCACCTTAACCAGACCACCACACCTCCAAAGCACTGCATGAAACAACTGACTTTGTACGCAGTCTTGCGTTAGGGTGCAAATTTGCATGCACCAGCAGTGAAATTCGTCATGAAAAAATAATTTAACTGACCTTGGTTGCGTAACTGATAGTATACCTGAACGGTCAAGTTAAATTATTATATTAAGCTATCTGCGGACACTAAGGAAGGAGGACGAGAGAAGACTGGAGACATTCGAGATGTTGGTGTGACGAAGAATGGAGAAGGTGAAGTGGACGGAGAGGAGGAGGAACGACGAAGTGCTGGAAATGGTGGGTGAGGAGAGGGAGCTTTTGGATGAGATACGGAGGAGACGGAAGGTATAGATGGAGTGAGTACTTAGCGGGGAGGTGATGTTGACAACAGTGTTAGAGGGTAGAATATAAGGTTAACGAGGGAGAGGAAGGAAAAGAATAGGATTTTAGATAGAAAGGTAGAGATTAGGATTTATTGTGAACTGAAGAGAGAATTACTTGATGGAAAGGGAGGCTTCCATAATTCTTCTTAGGTACTCCATGGAAACCTACCTTAATCGGTAGAATACTTTAATAATAATAATCCCGGTTCTTATCCCGGCTAAGCAAAATTATTTTTATGGCGATTTTCATCTCTTGTGTATATAACATCACGCTAACTTACATAATTATTATTCTTTTTTCTAGTTCTTCACAAGTCGAACCAGAGATAAAACTCAGCTAGGACTTCCTACTATCCTCGCGTATATTTTGTAGATCTAGTGAACATGAAGGCGTCAGATGTCAAAGATCTGGGAGTCACGATAACTTTAACATTTATGGGGGCTCACATATAAGAATAAATTGTTGCAGAGCACTAAGGATGCTAGGATTCACCAAGAGTGCTGTGGAAAGGTTTTCGGGGGAAAAAGTGAAACAGGGGTTATACTTCATACGCTTCAGGCCGCACCTCGGATATGCGGCAAGCATATCTGGTCCGGCGCGGAAAGATTATAACCATGAACTCAATTATATATTGAGAAAATTTTTGTGATTCGTCAAAAATTGTTGTTAACAGCTCGTTACCCAGCTCCTGCACGAATTGGGCCGAGCCGATTGAGACTATGAGGCTGCATGCAAGGATTAGATTGCTTGAAAAAATTATGTCACAATCGCAATGGACTTGGACTTAAATACAATTTTTTAGGGTTAAAAACACAAATAGGCCAACAGCTGAATGCATAAAATTTTGACTTCATTAACAGCTTTATAAAACCACAATAACTAAAATTTCCTAGGTTAAAACATAAAAATTAGAAAATTCATCGAAAAATATCCGCGTAAACGTGTCTCGGTCCATCTTATGTACTACATTAAATAAAGAAAATGTCTTTCTGATAATCCATTGCAATACTTAAATATGTTATTTTATTGATTTTTTTCTTGTTTTATTTTAACAAGTACAGCCCCTCAAAATTCACAATTGGCGTAACTAAAATTTTAAATTATTGTTAGGAGGCACGAAGTTCGCCGGGTCAATTAGTCTCGTTATATTACTAGGTCCGATGGAAGCGAACAAACAAAGAGGGACACCTTACCGAAAGAATAGGTATAGGAATAAATACTTTTCCGAATCAATAAGTACTTTTATAAATGCTTGGTCGCACTCAGACAGTAAAATCACCGCAGCCATACCAAAGCGCAACTTTTCTCATTTTGCCAACGGCTAGTGTCCGAACAATCCCCACCACAAACCTGTTGAGGCAGCTTGCGGGGTAGTCCGTAGATGCAGTCGACTCATGAGGGATAATTCCTTATTTTACTGCGTTTCTCATCTGCGTAACTCAACCGAGTTTATATCCATCCCGATTCCTCGCCCGTACGTCATTCTCTTCCTTCTGGAGAGGTCCAGGCAAAGCGTTTTGCGTTTATGCGCGGAAGGTGTCACGTATTTCTCGAGGTCGCTGCATCGCGTGGAATCCGTGCGCATTGTGCATTTCACTCCATTTGCATCCGGCGGCGGTCGCGTCGCTTTTGTTTGACGTGTTTACCTGCGGCATTATTCCAGGTGGGAGTCGCGCTCACCTAAGAAAATCCTTGACTCAGGATTTTCCTCTTGGAATGGCGAATATCTTCCCTTGATGAATCACTGCTTCTACTTCTTCTCCTGTTGCTCTAGTCTCGCCTCCGGAATAGATTCAACAATGGGCTGCATTCGTTTCCGAGGCCTCTTAAGATGGGAGCGAGTTTTCTTGGCTTCAGTGGAACCTCTATACCTAGGTATGTGACCTAAAAATTGTCCGCTAATTATAGGAGTCCACTTTTCTGTGGGGCCTGATGCACCGTAAATATGGTAGTTACCCGAAATCGTAGTCCATTTGAAGAATGCAGCAGTTGATTGGGAAAGGAAGGATGCAACGAAAAACAAATTTCCTCTCAGCAATTCTCTCATTAGTTTAAAATAAAAAAAGCGAAATTTTCCGCCCGTTTTTGTGAGTTAGCGACGTCTGTAGAGTTCAGGTTCGTTAAATTCTGGTTCCCACTCAGGTAGAACCTTTTACTAATGGAAGATAATCGCTGTCATGAATATAAACAGCGGCCAACTACTTGCGGCCTAAGCATAAGTCTCAGAATAGACTAAGAAATATCAACGCACTCGGAATGAGTTTCTGACGTCATCAACTCGCATGCGAGAGTGTTAATTCCGTCGATTTTTCGTCGAAAATTGCTCAAAAAGTAGGCGACGGATCGGAAATCCCAAAAACGGGTCTCTTAAGTCTTCAAGGTTTATTATACGCTCAGTTCTAGCGAGAGACAATTCTGCGTTTTATTCTCCATTTCTATTGTAATTTCTTAGTGATAAAGGCTTGGCTTCAGACAAACAGCGAATATTTGTCTCTGTCCTTCGGTTTGGAAGACGTAAGAAAGCCTTATCGTAGGATATGTTACCAGCTAATCGTACTTAGGCGTTTCCATTGCATTCATTGTACCCGCTGAGGCAGCTCCATACATTAGACCAAATCTTTCCAACGTACTTTTATCATTGTAGATGACCATCGTATCTTCATTGCGCGGTTCTTACTTTCTCCAAATGAGAGCATGTCTTTCCAATTGGGTTCCTGAATCCCTGAAGACGATTTATTCCTTAAATTGCTGTTTCCCTGAGGACGATGGACGAGTTGAACATCAAAACCTTGGAAGGAATTATAGAGGACCTTACTCGGTTTAAAACCCGGGAAATCTCCCCTGCTAAAAGTAAATGTCCACTTGTTCTCTACAGTAGTATACGTCTTAGTCACTGCAGTATATTTTCACTTAGTCTCTACTGCATTAAACTCCATTACAGTGTGCTTCCACTTTAATGTTGACTCGTACAACTAGTTTCGACGCTTTCAGAAGTCCATAAAGGAGCACCACTAGCTTCGAAGCCTGCAGAGGAGTACCCAAAGATGAAGCATGAATGATCTGCATTGAAGTGGACATATGCTGTATCCTTAGCATATTTGATTTCCGGCAATACTCTTTCCTACACGAGCAAAAGAATATTTCCTCTTCCTTCACCTTAGGTGAGCTTCGGATGCCTAGCCGTAGGATCGATTAAGAGCCATTCATACTCTGGGCGTGTTCATAGGGAAAACAAAGGCATCTATCCTATCCCATGTGAGGGCATTTCTTTCCAAAAGTATTCCTGATTCCCTGAAGACGATGCATTCCTTGGATATTTGATTCCCTGAAAACTATTGGCGAGTTGCACCGCTACGGGGGGGGGGTTAAGGAGCAACTAATAATACTGGGGGTATGGAATATGGGAGGTGCGGGTGCCCTTCCCCAGAAAAACTTTAAGATGAATGGTTCAAAATGGTGAGCTTTACGGCTTTCTGAGGGATATTTTATTAATCCTTACAATATTCTATAAGTAATATGTATCCAATTAAGTAAAATGGATTAAATTTCAAAATTTCTCTGAGTCCTGGGAGGTTTTTAGCCCCTAATATTCCCCCCTCGCTGCGCCACTGAGTTGCACATCGAAATCCGAGAAATATCCACTGCTAGTGGTATATATCCACTGTGGTATGTCCACGTAGTACTGCAGTAATCGCTACTTAAGTAGATTTTTACTTTAGTATTAACTCGTACAACTAATTTGTACGTCTGCAGAGGAATACCCAAAGAGGAAGCATAAATAAGCCGACATTATTTACACGATTCAACATTAAAATGGACATGTACTACATCCCTTACATTTCATTTTCAACAATAACACAGGCCAACAAAAAATTTTGTTTGCAAACTTCTTTTATTTTAATAGCTGATCTTTATAGATTTCTATGTCCCGAAGCCAAACCTGGCCTTAGTTTTTTTGTATCATCCATTGTTTCCAAGCAATATGTATTTTTATATTTTGTCTAATACCCCTATACGGTATATAGGGAAATCAATGAAACACTGTGTTATATCATAAAATTGTTTGTATTTACTGTTAAATAACTTACAATAGTAATGTTGCGTGATAATACAGGGTTCACTTGTCAACTGGAATTGGTCTACATTTTCTTTCCCTTTTTTCCTTGAAGCTTCTTGTGTACCTTTCTCTGCGATGACGCTTGCTGAACTTCTCGGTGAAGTACCAACAGTAATCCCTATTATCTTCGTTCATAAGACCTACTTTTTCAATTTTATTTTAACTATAAAAAAGCTGTTAAATTCCAAAAAAAATTACTTGATTTTATAAATTTAACTGTAAAATATGAATAAATGGTGGGTGATACAACTTTTTAAGCATCACACTTGGATTCAGCAACTTATAAACATAATAATAAGGTATTTTCAGTAAAAAAGTTTCTTCATTGTTGGCCTGTGTAATCTTTCTTACTCGAGCAGAAGAATATTTCCTCGCCTTTCGCCTTATGTGAGCTTCGGATGCCTAGTCATAGGATCGATTAACAGCAATTCGTACTCTGGGCCGTGTTCGTGGGGCGCATAGAGGTACTTTTCCTATCCCATACAAGAATCCGTCCTGTCCCATGTGAGGGCATGGCTTTCCCATTGCCCTTTGAGCTCTCCCAACCATTCTTCTGCGTCCTCATCACTCAGTATTCTCCCCGACGAGTGCGCGTCGTATCTCCATGCACGGCTCAGCCCCACCCCCCTCTCTCCCTCACCCATCCTCTTTTACTTAACTCGAGTTATATCCTTTTCGAAAAATATTTATATTCCTACGCAGCGAGTTTGGGATGAAAGGCAGGCCTCCTTCTTAATTCCTCGTGTGTGGGTGTATTCTCGTGGAATTTGAAATTCCACAAGGCCGCGCGCTCCTAGATTTCGATATCGTGGGATGGTAACTGAATCCTTGAAAGTCCTAAGTTCGTAAAAACCGCTGAAAAATACGTAGAAAATAAATTATTTATTCGTAGCACTCATTGAAGTTCTGACCTTATCTAGAATTGAAATTTGGAATTTTTTATGATAAATTCATGCCGAAACTTAAGTAAACAAGTATAATTTCACTTAAAGAACAAACAGTGGGTATTTTTATCTGATAATGTATTTTGATAGGATAAATTCACAAATTAATGACTTTTGATTCTCATAGGATTAGACGATAAATGGGCATCTTTTGGAACTCCTATGTCCCCTATTATCAGTGCTCCTAGATTTTGACATGTTGGTATGGTACTGATTCACTGTAAGTCATAAAAAAAACATAAGCATAAAAAACGCTTAAAAATAGTATGTATATTTGTGTCACTCTCTCCTGCACGAAAAAAATGAGTGAAAAAATGATGGGTCAATGAGCCGCTAAACAATTCAGCATTCGCCTCTTATAATACATATTATGCTAGATTTAGTTTGCTCCATAAGCATTAAGAGGGAAGTGTATATATGTATAGTAAACTCTTGCTAGTATTTGACAGGACTTCAAATATTAAAAAAAAAATTTATTTTGAGAAAACATTGAGGAACATTTTTTAAATTTGAGGTGCAGGCAAATGTTGAAAAAATTCTACTTTACATTGAATAAAAGTTTCGAGATGATAAAATAAGTTTAAAGGAGTGATACGCCATAAAAATGACCGATAAAGCTTTAGGTTTGCTCCCAATTAAGGGAACTGCAAGAATCTGTCGAGTGGTACCACGATTAAATGAAATATTTATGGGCTTGTTTCATTCCCATATTTAACGAGGAGAGCTATAATATCGTTATCATGAGTTCTGGAATTTCTCCGCATGAATGGGTTTTATTCAGCACCCTTACCGCGATGGTTGTACTGTTTATCCGAGGCATAGACTGCCTGGTTAGCGTGTTCCAGATACATGGCTGTAGTATCGGTGATTAATGTCTGTGCCCCGCCTTCCTGCCAACCATCATATCTTCATCTTGGAAAGCAACCAGACGCACTTTCACTCACTCTGCGGAAAACGGTATTCGGGACTGAAACCTTCACTGCGCCATGGAATCATCGCATATCTTCCCTATCGGGAGAGTTCTCATATATGGACAGCTGAAAGCCTGAAAACGTAGCCAATTTGAAAAATTAACACTGAATGGTTGTGTTGTTGCACAGGTAGTAAATTATATTATATCTACACTGAAGTTGGAAATATACTAATGGTAAATATGACACGTAAGTTTGGTACGAATGTCTCCCACTTCCTTGAGCAAAACCTTCATTTACCGAGTAGAATTAGGCTGGGAACCGCTAGAGACTCGGAGGCTGCGCGCTAGGCTTAGATTGCACGAACAATTAAGAATGGATATCTTTAAAAGTGATACGGATAGCATCGTATTAGAGGTGACAACATTTTAAGGTCCGATAGAAGCGATAAATTAAGAGAGATATTTTTCCCAACGGATAGGTATGGGAATTTTTTCCCCCGAATCATAAAGGACCTTAATAATAATTTTTTTGAACATTGCTTTTTATATCTAAACGGCTGATGCCCTGAGAACCCCTGCCACACGCCTTTTTAAGCGGCTTGAGGGGTAGTATATAGATGTAGATGAAAGTGTAAGTAAGCGAAACTATGCCAGAAATTTTTATAAAACCGAAACACAGTTTCATCGATGATTTAATCTTCAGAGCATAACCGCA
Source organism: Ischnura elegans (assembly GCF_921293095.1). Lineage (NCBI taxonomy): Eukaryota > Metazoa > Arthropoda > Insecta > Odonata > Coenagrionidae > Ischnura > Ischnura elegans. The sequence goes on along the minus strand of NC_060256.1, from coordinate 80,905,621 downwards.
GTTTCTCACCTTTTGCCGATTCTGAGCTGCTCTTATTTTTCGTGTGGCTCTTTTTATTTTACTTTCTTATCACATCCTGCTTATTGAGTTCCTCAATGTTTTTATTATCCCGTTTTCATTGAATAATGCACTGCATACTCTCTTCCACAACATTTTTCTTCAAGCCTTCAATCTTCTTATTGATTCAAAATAACACCGGAATGAAATTCCGCACCGAGTACCGAAATTCTTCTGCTTACCTCGTATCCTTCTCGTCGCGGTACATTTAGCAAACGAAGAGCACTCCGCGAAATAATTATCAACAATTATTCTCGTAGTATCATTGAATTACTTGAATGCTGTTTTATTTGCAATAGATCCTTGGATTCACTAACTATATTCATTTGTCACCCATTTAAAAAAATAAAACGACAACCCATACATCGATGAAAATATTATTTATAAATTATTATTTATGTAAGGAAGTTACCGTTACTACTCAGCTATGTTTTCATTAGGTTTTCCCTCTAGATCCTAACTTATGTCTTGGAGTCGATCTTCCGGGAAGTATTTAAAACGCTTTTCTACAAATAGTTCTTAATTCACTCTCCATCATTGCTTGAACCCGATCGTAGGTTTTAATAGGGGGTGATATGAACCACCCCATGCTGAGCCAAATTTTCATGCATTTAGAATAGCCTTTCCTTTCTCCGACTCGCAGTCTCAGGATTTCTGTCTGCATGAGACGAGTTCCTTCATCTAATCTCTAATGCGAAACCTGGGACAACCGATCAGTAGCAAAATGTTCTGCTTATCATTTCAACGCACTCCCAATAAGGTGCTAAATGAAGAATTCATGCTGTGAGTTACAAACTTTCATCATCATCATCGTCACTGCTCAACAATCCTAAGATTGGTTCGACGCAGCCCTCCACTCAATTCTCCTATCAGCAAATCTTTTCACACCTACTTATTTCTTCTCTTGCACATCCTTCTGTACCTGTTCCATGTGTTTCATTCGAGGTCTTATACGTTCTTTCTATCGACTAGTTCATCGATGGTTGCTTATCAGGCCTCTGTATATAAATATTTGGCCCATCTTGTTATTCTTGTCAAGGTTATCATGAGGTTTCTCTTCTCTCCTACTCTTCTTAGGACTTCCTCATCATTAACTCGGCCGCTCCATTAGGTCCTCATCATTCTTCTGTAGCACCACATTTCGAAGGCATCTACTTTTTATTTATCCGCGGCTGTCATTGCCCATGCCTCACTTCCATAGAGAGGCATACTCCAAATTTAACTTCTGATAGACTGCTTCCTTAATCCCATGTTTAAATGTCCGACACACTTTATATTTATTAATTTCTTTTGTGTTTTCTATCCAACTTGAAGGTTGTCCGGGAGTAACTTTGATGCTCAAATTTATTGCATATAATTATAAACCTCGGCAAAAACCTTTCCTCTTGGATTTGGGAGAGAAATTTTGTGAGTGAAATATTTATTAATTATTTTTGTGTTTTCAATCCAAAGGAAGGTTGTCCGAGAGTAACTTCGACGCTCAATTTCATTTCATATAATAATTAACCTCAGAAGAAATAACTTATTTTCTTCGATTTGGGAGTGAACTTTTGTGAGTGTTTTGTGTTTTCAATCCAAATTGAAGTTTGTCCGAGAGTAGCTTCAACGCTCAATTTTATTGCATATAATTATTAGCCAAGGCAAAAATCTTTTTTGTTAGGTTTGGGAGTTAAATTTTGCGAGTGAAATATTTATTGGTTATTTTTGTTTTTTTTAATCCAAATTGAAGTTTTCCCGAGAGTAACTTCGACGCTCAGTTTCACTGCATAAAATAATTAACCTCGGTAAAATGAAAACTTTTTCTTAGATTTGAATGATGATTTGTTTGAAATATTCCCCATCCCTACCCCTGGAACTTCAGCTGGTTAATAGGCATCCATTCACCCGTTTTCCGTCGCGAAGAGCTTAAGTGGGGCCTGGCCTAGACCCGTCTTATCTGGAGCGAGGAAAAGGTATCGTCCACGAGAAGGGTTCGTCCAAAGAGGGCGGACTTTGATAGCGTGCCGTGGTGAGCGGGCGAGACTCCAATTAAATGGAAGGCGACACCTCGGAGACGGGACTCCACTCCCACGCCCGAGAAATAGTCGAGCCAATGGAATCGCTCCCTCACTGACTCAGTGGGCTTTTCCTGAGACTCGGAGAGGAAGTAGTGGTGTGGAGAAGGCTTCGGTTCAGAGGAGAAAGGGAAGGAGACATGAGTCCTTAAAACATGCACGCCTACCGGACACACTACCCCAGCTCCACCTAGCGGCCGTGTTGTCCTTCCCGCCATGCGTGACAATCTCCTTTTAAAAAAAAAAAGAGAGAAACGGTTCGCGAGAGGGGGGGAAGAAAATTTGTGAAGGGGGGGGGAGTGTGTTCCTTTCATTACTATTCTTCGTTTCTTTTTTTTATTATAATGTGAAATCCCCCATCCTCGTCTCACTCTCTGCGTGTATCTGAAAATCTTCGACCGTAGTCACCTCCCACGGTATTAATTTGAATTCCGCGCGTGTTCCTTTTCTGTGTATATTTTTTTAATCATTGTTATTCGTTCGATCAAGAGGGGTAGGGGGGAAGTGGGGAGAGGCAAGAGGAGGGGGAAAGCCACGGGTGCTGAGGTGGGCAAATGAGATAGGGGTAGGCTGTGTTCTTTATTGCCTGAGCACCCGGACGACGCGGCCCAGGACAAATGACTGTCAAATTGGTCGTTTTGTTCCGCGTGAGGGCTCTCAAGTTCATCTCAGGAGGAGAGGTTCATTTCTCTTCAATTGTCGGCGACCTTTTTTGCTACAACATTTCCATCAAATTCAAAACTTCTATTAAAAATAAAAACACTTTGTTATACTCCACTTATATAAGTGTCCACCCACAATACCACAGTGCAAACCACCCACTGAATTGTAACTGATATTAGCATGATATGCAGAAACCCGGGTCGTACTATATGAAATAAAGTGTGGAATATAACAACGTATTTTTATTTTTAACATGAAAAAGTCCACAAAGTAACGCCTTACATCTAAACTTCTATCTTATAGCTCTGCAGTTCTTTAGAAGTGCTACCAAATATTATTTCATTGTAGCCCTCCATGTACTCCTGCACCGAGGTAGTACCTTTTCCTAATGTTAAACTTTCTGGTTTCTTTCTTAATATGCCTCAAGTCTTGGCCTTCCTCGGAGAACTTTTCTTTCTGTTTTCATTCATTATATTTCTTACGTAAACGCGGGGCTTTACGACGTAGCCCATCCCCTGAGTCTTTCTCTGGCATATAGTGTTTTACAGATCCTCGCATACTCTTCGGTACATCATGTTTCTCACTATCGGTCGATCTGATCTTCAACACCCGCCGACAGTAACAGACATTGAAGGCTTTTTATTCTAAATTTTATTGCTTTCTCACAAATTTTTCCAATGAACGATATGTCTGATCTGCAGACTACCACTGTCCACACCAACGTTTTCACAAGGTATTTCCAAATTCTAGCCAAGAAAATGACATTTTTATCATAGCCATAATTTATTGAAATTTTCAACGAAGAAAATCATCTATATTTTGATATTGGCCTTCTTTGCTGCTTATTTGATGAGTTAGGTAACTACTTAAATTAACTCTTGTCTTAATTTTTAAAAATAAATATGGTAAGGACTTGCTAATAAATGTTTAAAATATACACAAACCTCTTGATAATATCTTTTTAGTACCACTTATGGGTGGCAGATACGCGAATTGTGTTTCATAGAGGCGTCAGGTAACATTTTGAGTGAGTCATTTAACGAGTAAAATACGCTAATTCTCGAGAGCTGGATAGTCTCGCAAGTATTAAATCAATACTTTAACAAACATTAAAGCAAAAAAGGGTTTTGTGAACGTCTGTGGAGATTGAACTAAAGATATGCTATGAGTGCCTAAATCGAATAATTTAAAATATAGCTACTCAGTTACAACGACAATGCCAATAAAATTTATTTTCTCTTGAAATTTTGAATGCCATTCTCCAATAATTACATATTTCAATGAGCATGCTAGGTCACATACGCCAGATAATCAACGACACATCATTGAATTCAATCATTAAGCACAGGGGGTAATGCATTGATTAACGGACGAAGTAGTTCATAGAAAGAAACGAAAGGATAATAATTTGATGCATCAGGACTAAACATTAACCGCAAGTTATGTTGTTCGAAGGAGTAGTCATCATTTTTGCTAGTAAGCTGAGATAGGTCATTCCGAGAAAAATATAGCGTCGTGACCATTATGATTTATGGCCACGCTCTGAATGGAAAGTCCTCATCACGGCGGAGATACGATTGGTATAACTTTTGGTGATGTCCTAAACGGATTCATTGATTTGTCTTGGGCCTGAGGCAGCTAATAAATCTATTTGATGATCTTGGTAAGATCTTTGATTGAGTGCCAGCCAGGAGATTCTTTAAACCAATATCTGGAGGTAGACGTGGTATTATATTTTTTGAATTGCCTTTCCCAGATGTTTTCGGAATTTATGACCGACAGATATGTATCTTTTAATTTCTTTCCTCCGGTAATACCTTTGCATCAGCATAAAATATCGATAGCACTTATCGAGTCGTTTATTTTTAAATTTTGTGCTTTTAATTTTCCTTTAATAATTTTTTGTGGAGCTATTTTAGTGATAGTTTTTTTAAATTGATGGATTCATAAATTTAGTCAATTGTTTAAATTAAATTTCCATGCTTTTTGAAAATTTGCATTAAAATGAGGGCGACCTCCACGATATTGAATGGGTCTGCTTCAAAAATTTGACGAAATGGCTCCCATTACGATTGCTCTGTGTTAGGAATGTACTGTGAAATTTAATTACTATTGCAAAACTTACAACTCAATCACTAATTAATCGGGCCAATGGTGTTGGGCACGAGTGTTTTATTTTAATAGTTATTGTAGGCAAGGAAGCACATAGGTATGATTTCTAGCACTATTGAAGAAACATGTACTAAAAATTTAGAAGCAAGTATCAAAAAGGTGTAGCCACAAGATAATCGTGTTACTATCCAATAGCCTGCCCCCTAAGTCATCTAACTTCCCCAAAGTAGATTTAAAAATTCTTTGGAATAGTCTTACTACATCCTCGCGAACTTTTGGTAGATTTGAAAATTTAATTAGAAAAACTAAGTTTCAACAGGAAGTTCTATAAAGACTGGAAGTTCAACATCAAATTATGTAGATACAAAGTGAATAGGAAAATATTTAAAATTGTTTTAAATTCGTTTGACTAAAGATGAGTATTATGGTAATATGATACATTGTGTGCGATAAAACACAAGCTTCATTAGGGAAAACGCCATGAATTATGTATAATTAATTAAATTAATAATAATAATAATTATGTACGCGGCTGTGGTCATTAAATTTTGAGTAAAACGAAGAATTGAGAATTTCTTTCTCTGTTCATGCCCAAAAATTGTAACACCAAGTGAAATTTTATTCTATACCATGCAAATATGTAGGACTGTTGACCTCGACCAGGCTCCATGCTATCATGGCTTCAATCTCAGGCCTATCGAAAGCATTGTTTTGAGACTGACGAATCCGGGATATGGTCGCCAAGAAAATAATGCTTATTTAACATTCGTCACTAACAGGTTCGCACCAAGGCCATAACGGCCTTGGTTTGCACACATGAGGCGTGATTGTTGTAGGTTTCCTTTTGGGCCTCGTCTTGGTATGCATATTTATGAAATATTTTGGATAACTGGAGCAGCCGCTTTATTTGAGCGAAGTGTTCCTGTCTCAATGTGTCCAATTAACCGCGATGTACTGCATTGGAAAAAAAAATTCACAGTTCCGACGCTTGAAAAATGTTGCACCAATAGAGCAGTTTCCTTCATCAAAGAAAACGAAAGGCATTGATTGTGATTCGTTACCTACCATTAGTGCATTCATAATATACAAATTATTTGGTTTCAGAAAACCCAGTTTAGACGAATGGCAATGGTCAATTTTAACCGCATTTGAAAAAGGCCAGATTGGCGCCCATGCGGTGCTGTTCCACGTAACGTCACAGGGACCTAGATGCTATACGAGTAGTTAGGAGTTTTACATCGTGTGAGATTACCAATGCATGCATGAGGCACAGAGCTCAGGCAAACATCTCTTAATAGTCACCTATTAAAATTGCGTAAGGTCGGAAAGTTTCCTTCTTTTGATAGGGTGGTAATAATCCTTATTTGAGCCAAGCGCTACCTGCTAGCAGTCTGCATCGTATCGGCGCTCATTTCCTCGCACAAAGGTGGCCTCAAACGGCGGCAGCGGGAACCAGGATGACGTCACACGGGCTATTCCCTGCATTCATATTTAGCCGTCGCGTTTACGCGCGCTTGAAAATTTTCACTTTTCATTTAATCGCGAGAAATAGATATCGTCATTTATAAATCTAAAAGCGTGTAATACGTACTCCAGAAGTAATAATCTTTCGATTTAGGCAATTAAAAAAAATAGGAAACCATCCTATTGCAACTTTGATTGACAACCTGAAGCTTTCATCCCACAAAATCGTTAAAAACACAATTATTGTCCTTCATAAAAGAAAACAAAATATTGAAAAATCTGGATTTTACAAAATGTGTCTTTAACAAATTAATTTTTTCGATTATGGAAAGTGTTAAAATTAGTTTAAAACCCATTACTTAGTACCCGATTTTTCAAAAAAATTTCCCCTGGTTTCCCCCCCCCCCCCCCACCCCCACCCCGAACGAAATTTCTGTCTGCGCCACTGGTATTTGACTAAACTGGCCGTAAAACTTCCATTTTTTCAGTGATTGTGTGTATGCTCTGGAAGGGTCAAACTATTTCTTTGTTGCTCACGACAATTCTCAGTTATCTGGAAGATTCGGACGGTACTGGAGGTCGCCTGATCGTGAAAGTACCCGTCGCGTCCCGTGGAGAACATGGGATAGGTGAAGGGGCGCCACTCTCGTGAGGGCTTCATAGTTTGCACGATTGTTTGAGCCCCCTGCGACTTTGCAGCTTGTGCCTCTAATCACATGCTCGGATCTCGGGTGTTGGCGGCATTTATGTTGATGGATAACCACGACGCCAGCCCCCAGTTGTACCTTCCCCCCTCTCTCTCCTATATCGCGGCTTCAATGTAATCGGAGCCAATGTTTGAAATTAACTCCTGCTCTTTTTAGTGCCCATAAAATCGCGGCTCCGGAAATGAATCATCCTCTTCGTATTTCACAAGGAAGGAATTGAAGCCAGGACACGGAGGATATGGGGCAGAGATCGTGGAGGTAACCGAGAGAGATTCTCAATCGAATACTTTGTGATTCCTTCGGCCTGATCGCCGTGGTGGGTAATGGTTTTTTGTCCTCCTTCCGTAAGTGCCTCGTGTATTTTGTGGAGTGGATGAGATATAAAAGCTGGTTTTAATCCTCTCTTATCCTTGTGATGTTGCGCCAAAGTAGTGTGTATGTAAGGAAAAAGATTATCCATGATGGTGAAAAAAATTTATAGCCTTCGTTTGAATCATTTTGAATGAGTTTGGGCATGATGATGCATCTAAGAACCCCTGATTGGAGGGATATTTATTTATATAACTTTTTGCCCATTAAACAAACATGAGAACCGCATTTCATTATCCTTTTAATTGTTTTGTTATCATTTCGTTTACTACGGAGAAAAATTAGGAAACTAGGATGAGTTAGAAAAATATATTTACCATACACATTTCTAAAGCATAAAAATCTGTTTTTGAAACATTGTATAATTATAGTACCTCGATATTAGGAAACCCCTCGCGATTTAATGATAAAATTAAACTTGATTACTATTAAGTTAATTAAGTCTCATAAATTATTTTTGATCCCAATGCTAAAAGTGAATTTTTTAGTCTGAATTATGCATAGTTGTGGTATACGACCACAATCGGAAAATCTACGTAACGAGTGAAGACATTCAATTAACAGTTGATTAATAGCCATGAAAGTATTACTTTGAGCATTTGAGTTAATTCACAAACCCATAAGTTTACAGTGCAACTTTAAGCAAATTTTATCTCATTTTCCTGAATCTATGGAATATCCGGTGGTATAAGAAGGATAACAATTATATGGAGTAATACGTTCCGCTTTTCGTTTTATCGAATGACTTTTGAAAGGACATGCAACCAAAATTTTTCATTGCCATCTTTAGCACAGAGTGGTTAATTAGTCTAGCAACGACCATTTATCCTCGTAAAACAACATTTATCGGGGTAAATAAAGATGTCGCTAAGATTGTACTAATTGGGTAAACGTAATAACCTCTAAATCTTTGCTGACGGCGAGTAAACTGCTATGCGGTGGGGAATCAAAAACTGGTTCGCGTGAATCGTACTCCACAAAGTCCAGGCATGAATTAATATACAGTAAAAATGTTGATACATGGATTAGTGGCAGATGAATTTTAAAAATAATATTTAACGCTGATCTCATTTCAAACATCACTAGTGTTTCTTTGCTGTATATCCTCTGTTGTCAATTGCTACGTAAGCAGTACATTTGGTGATAGTGCAAGAACCTCAAACTAGAAAAAGAAAATGTTTATTACATTTAAAGAAAGAAAATTTGTATTAAATTTCCCTATAAATAACATTTTTCTAGTTAATTAGAAATATACATTTTCTTTTTCAAGTCGAATATTTTTAGTTGAATACAAGGATTAATATCTATCTGGATTCTTTTAATGAGAATTCAACTTTTGCTACTTTTTCTGTGACTGTTTTCGGGATAAATTGCTTGGAGCGAAACGAGTATTTTGTTTCTTATTAAATGAAAGAAATGCCAAAAAAAAAACAAGGACTTCATTCTCCATTAATATGAATCCGCTCAGCTACTGACGCCTGCTTGATAATATTGATATTTAAAAAAGAATTGCGCACTGATTAAGGTAAAAATAAATGTTATTATGAAATCAAATCAAAAATTACAGGAAAAGTTTTAAAAATTTGAAAATTGATGAGAACATAAATACGATTCTTAATTTCTTCTCAAATTCTTAATTTTCCATAGATATTAAAGTAATAACTCGTGTGAAATGAACGTCATGATATCAAAAATTCAGCCGATTTTAATCAAAATTTAAATGCTTGCCAATCATATTCGCAATAACTTGGACTTCTGGATGATTCAGCCGGTAAATGAAAAGAAAAAGAAGAAACCTGATACAGAAATTTTACTTTATTTTTCTTCTTCTACAAAAGCGATACTTTCACATGGATATCATGGATTTACTTCAAGAAAGAGAATACTCTCTTAATAACTGAAATATTAAACCTTTACGGGTCCATGTTTTTTGTTCTAAATCATGGTTCTAAATCATTCGCTTCGGTTGAACAGATTTAATTATATATTTCACTATTTTCTTGGAATTCAATAACAGTTTATTTTACACCGTAACAATTATAAGGAATAATTTTGCCCCATTATTCATTTAACGCCCTACGGTTTTTATTTCTATTGGGTATTAAATAAAAAGTAGTATTTTTGCCATTTGGATCAAATAGGAAGTACATTTTTTCCATGAGCGGAAATGGTAATGTATACCATTATATTCAAATACGATATTCAAAGTAAGTCGTGATCTGTAGCAAGTACTTGCATGAATGCGAGAGCGATCTAAGGGGGACGTGTCGCTAAACGCTGGCACTTTGTGCACCACTGACGGAAAACCCCGCTCGCCTATGCATTTTGAGTAGTAGGGATATAATTGCCACATTTCTCAATGCGAGTCGGAGGAATAATTGCCCGTTATAAAAAGCTCCCCGCCGGATGGTGTACCGTGATCCGTGTCTCGCGCAACATGGAGGGCGTCCTCGACGACACGGAGGAAACTTTGAGGTAAACACACCCTGAAAACCCTTTCCCCTCACCCCTCCACGGCCCCACCCACCATTCCCTATCGGCTCGGGAATCTCCCCAATAGCAGCAGCCCTACCGCCCTCACTATTGGCCAACATCCTTTGAAGCGCGGCAAAAGTTTTCGCTCGTCTTTTATTTTTTTCTCTTCTCAACCACCACTCCCCGCATCCCATTTAACGACCTCTCATTACCGACAACAGGAGTCCCCGATGCAGACGCCTGTTTCTGTGGATAGCCACCCACCCATTGCAACCACCATAGGAGGAATAAACCTCCTGCCCCCGCGGGCCTTTCCCTCCCAGAAGATTACCATAGCCCTGCCCCTCTTCCCCAAGGTTTTCCTGCCTCCCTCCGAAACCCCTTCGCTGACCCACCCCTGCGTTTCGCCTCCGGTCAGGGCAATGGCAAAAAGGCGGGCGGTCACTCATTACGGAAACTTTTATCTTGACACGGCGTCAAGACTACATATGAATGAGAGGGCGCCTGCGGCAAGGTAGGCTCAAGACTTCTCCCCGCTGCCTACGCTCTGGGTTATCACATTTTTTTTCTCCCTCTGTCCCAACCATACAGAATAACCTCCTACCTTCCTACACCTCTCCATTGAATTATTTTTTTTCCTACATCTCCTGTTTATTTTTTCCACACTTTTTTCCCCCTTCCATTCTCGCGAGATCTCTCGCTTTCCTACCATATCCCATGCGTCCTTATAATTACGCGAGGCTCTGCCTTTTATGCTTTTTCCGCCCCGTGCAGGGATGGAATTAAAAGGATTTTGAGCAGGAAAAAGAGGGGAAATTGAAGAGAATTGGTGTGGGGGTAGATCTGAGATGAGTAACGCCTTGAAGCAGGGCAGGGCGTCGGGCATTGGCTCAAAACCTCATGAGCGAAGGTTGACGGTTGGCTCGGACCGAGTCTATAATTTTTCCCCCCCGCGAGAGATAAGTGCCACGGAGAAGTTTTTCCAATAAGCGAGCGAGGCAGAGCCCATATTATCCTCCTCTCCTACCAATACCCTCCTACCTTCGATCCCAGCGGAGCTTCCATCTCGGAGACAGTTATCTCTCGAAAACTCACCTTCGTATTCATGTCTTTCGCCTTTCTCCTCCTGGAGTTCGTCCCTGGCCGTGCGTAAACGAAGTCTAATTGCGGCCTGCGATTGGATTTAGTCTAATAACATCTGGAGAGGGCTGACACTGAGGAAATGTTTGACGGTCGTATAAAGATGGGAAACACGACATCATAATGCTCCATCCTGCAACAAAGAAACGTCCAAGGAGTGATTGTTGCCCCTGGCATGTATTTCTGCAATGAATTCCACAGCCCATACTCAACAGCAGTTCCATTACGCAGTTGCAAGCAATAAATATATCGACCGAGTGGGACTAATATGTGGTTAGCTGTAAGCCAATTGACTTGATTTATGAAATGCATTCATTTTATTATAATATAGAGCTAATAAATGCTTCAAGTTGAATTATGAAAAGTCAATGTGTAAAATAAGGATATTTCATGGATAAAATAAGGATATGTCCTAATAAGGATATTTCATCAAAAAGTGAATACCTTCCTTTCTTCAGCATAGATCTGGCCCATGAAAATATATCGCAAAATTTTACAAAATATCCGTATTTATACACTATATTGAGCATTTACAATGGTGGGTTTTAAATAAAAATGATAAATGGAGAGAAACTAGCCCCTCATACCTAAATATGCTAAATCCAACTTAACCATCGTTTTGCATCATTGCGGTATTGAGTGATTACGCATAAAGCATGGGGCATTGAATGCATAAGATTAGTATTCATCAATATCTGGATTATGCATACTATTTGTTCGTACTGAAAACTGGTAATACTGATTTTTATGGTTATTTTTCAATGAGTGATGGTACTATGCATGCCGTAAATTGGGACCACTTGTGTCTTAAAAATCAGTTAAATATGCAGTCTTCACAGAATATTGTCATCAGAGGAATCTATCGATTTGCGTTCAACATTTTTCATTTTTTTGTTTGACTAATTTCCTCTATAAAGCAAATTAAAGGAGGAGCGATAGTGCATTTTTCTTATTTTGCTGGTTCCAGAAAAAGAAATTTTGCCAAGGATTAGGTCACCGGTAATTCGTTAGATCTGGCACCCTTCAAGTGTAAACTTCAGTAAAAATTAAAAATATTTTCCTCTTAATGACATCGGAAATTTTAATACCTAACATAAAATGCTGAATACATTTTTTTTTAACTTTCATCCATGTTGTATATGACTCATCGTGGTGTCACACTCTGCCAACACTCCTACAAATATTTAAGAGTAGTATCCGATTTTTAATGCTCGCCGAATTCCTTGTCTCCAGATAATCGATTTTAAAAGTTGTATGCCTCGGTAGTGGTAGGGTATAATTCTCGCCTGCCAAAAGGTCGCGGGATCGACCCCCACTTGGGTAGGTAGCCCCTATCGAGGACTTGGGTGCTTGTGACTGTTCATTGTTAATTTTTTAATATTCCCCGACCTAAATGGCCATATTTATGCTATTTTCGAGAAAAATGGTTAATTTTAAAAAATATTAAATTTTTATGCCTTGATGGCCATGTTTTCTATTTCTACATGCTATACAAATTGTCATATGAACTACAATATCAACTCCTCTTCTTTGATTGGGTCATTCTCCCATAACCGTGCCAAATTATGTCCATGGACTACTATAAAAACACCAAAACTGTTTAATCAAAACTAAAATAACGTATTATTTTAGGTACTCTTTTACAAATTTTACTAAATGTACTTTTTTTGGAGATTGACCCAATTTTATTAAGAATATCTGGAAACCTCAGCCTTAGTGGAAAACTCTGTGACTTCCATCTAGCTCAGCGCGAGGCGCCGGGTTTCCTTACGTCAAATTTTTTCTACTGGAGACATGATGACGGTAGCGCACATTTGAGGATCTGCGGCGCGCTCCTCAAGAGCAACGAACAAAAGACCTTTCCACACGTGTATCTCGCTCGGAGATCTCTTGGCTCATTGAAAACCATTCTGGAGAAGACTCCGTTCGTCTCCCCGAGAGCTCCGAATTCACCCTTCCGTGCCCTCCTGCGCGCAACCCCTTCATTGTCAGCCGTTCCGTCTTGCTGCTTATTCCTTTCTCGCTGCCCTTGTTTCCCACCTCCCTCCAAGCTAACAATCGCCTCGATCTTTTCTGTGGTCATCCGTGCATTCCGTTAATTATTCCCTTTCATATTTATAGCCACATACCCACTTCGAGATGTGGGCATGGTGGAGATTGAACGACGCTTAAACGGATGGAGAGGAAAACATACTAGGAAGATACTAGACAATAATGAGTGAGGTGACGAGCCTTTCTTATAATAATTTATCAACAAATTTTTATTAATATATATAGAGTTTGTTTCAGTAATAATATTGAAATAAATATAGTGATAAAATATTGAGAGAAAAAGGATACGAACTTAAGAATGTAGTATGTGTTGATACATTACTGAATACTTGAATTTATGCCCTTTTATCATTTCAACCTTAAGTATGGTAGATACATTTTCTGTAGATTTTATGCTTCTGCCGACAAACAATATTTTTTAATTAGTAACTAAGTGCTTTTAGGCAAATGAAAAATATTAGTTCGTTCTTTCTTCTCTTAAAATAATAAAAAATTCTATCTTGTAACTACTTTTGTAAGCACCGTTACTTTACTGATTGTAAATGTATGGGTATTTATGCGACTTTATTTTAATGTTAATTTGTATTCATATGGGGATATTTTGAATTTGACTGACAGTAAAACTCATTTGTTCAGTTATGAGAAAATGCTGAGAAATATAAAAATTTCAAATTATTCGTTTCCCGCAGCCAAAGACTGAATATTATCGCATAGCGCGTAAATTAATCTGTCTTCTCTGGTTCGTTCCTCTGAGCCGCTGGTATTATATTACCAACCTGTCCAACTCTACATGATGAATGGCATCGTAGATTCATATCAAGCAAGGAATCCAGTCGCCTTCCGGATTCACCCAAATTTTAAAAAGAAATGGGAGTCACCGTGCGCAAGCATATCCTACTTTTCCCACCTCTGATTGTTGGGACACTTTGGTTCATATTTTTTTATGTTCCTTTTTCGCGCGAACTGACTGCTACCAACGCGTTTACACGCAAGAGGTGTCTCGTCTCCTAAGTGTGCCAGCTCATAAAAAATAAATACATGAATACGCTTTAAAAAATACAGCACTCTCGACTCTTGAAGGAGAAATGTTGAGAAAAACAAAAAAGGGACATTTTAGAGCCATCTACCGGAACATGCTGAAAACGCTCCGTGGATTTTTTTTTTTCTCTTTGTCTTTCTGCGTGCATGAGCTATCTCGACAGGTAGCCGCGGGAGGCTTTTCATAATTTCTTGTCCGAATTCGATAGCGGTCGGAAAAATTGACCGGTGGTGGGATGCTCGGAAGGGTGACGTATCTCAGCTGTCCGTGGTGATCATTGAAGACGCCAGTTAGTGAGAGGGAGGATCACTTTGAAGAGGGGTTTTCGGAAGGTGAGGTAGGCTGGAGTACGACATATAGAAAAAAAGCATCAGAAAAACATCGATGGATCGGTTTATTAGAGCAATGAAAACGCCTTAAAAAAAATTCTCAATCATTCCCGGAAGACATCCCAATTCGTTTTGGTCCATTGTTTTCTGGAGAAATAATGGTAATGAATATATACCTTAACCTCAGGGTTGATTAATTTAAATCACTTTGATTTAAATCATGGTTTTAATCGCAATTTAAATCACTTGATTTTTATTTTTAAAAATCAGGTTTTTTAAATCATGATGTGATCTATATGTTTGATTTTCAAAGAGTCAATAAGAAAAGGAAGCTGCAAGTGCATAATTTTGATTTTTATTTCTTAATTAATACAATTAATCGACAGTTATTAGCACAATGGTGGCTCTTAAATAGAAATGATACTGTAGGAATGCATGTAACATGAAAATTTAAAAAAATGGCTTTGGTTAGAATACTAGTGTATCCGTTGAAAAAAAATTGTTTTCTGATTTAACTTCTAAGCGTAGGCACCATACAAAGTTGCAATTACAGAATTTTTCTAAACTTCATATGCTTTAGAACCGCAGAATATAGTACATTTGATACTTCCAATGGCAATTTTATATTATGCTGGTAATTTTTAATTTGATACCATTGGCATTTCCCCTTAGTTCTCTCGCCTGATTGGCTAAATGTTGTATTGAGTTTAGAGTATGTTGCCTCTTGTTGTTTCTGCAAACGATCATTATCCAATATGCTGCCCAAATAGTTAGTTTTGCAAATAACTGAATTTTTGATTAATGGAGAATCATAAAAATCTCATTTAAATCAATAAAATCCGATTTAAATCAATAAAATCCGATTTAAATCAAAAAAATCCGATTCAAATAAAAAAAGTCAACAAAAATGATTTTTTTTTTTTAAATCATGATTTTTATCAACCCTGCTTGGCCCCCAATCATTGTATGCATGATTTTATTTTTCTTGCGGGTTGGTGATTGCGGGTGCGGATTGCGGATGCGGATTGCGGGATGCGGGTTGGTATGCATGATTTTATTTTCGTGAAGGTTGGTGAATAAAATTATATATATTAAAGACGCACCATCGCTTCGACAGTAACTTTGTAATTTTCATGGCTGAGTGAGAGTTTATTTATGAAAGTGGGAGACAATGCTTAAAAATTCAGCAACTATAAATGAATGAAATTATATTGCCCTGGGTTTCCCCAATTGAGAAAATACATACACATACTACAATTTTTGCTCAAACGACAAAAATAAAAGTGCACCTGTCACAATTGTATTTGCAACAGAATGCAAAAGAAATTTCTCCGAAGCACAAGTTACCATAAGTAAACAAAGAAAACATGCAGATTCGAACAAGAGGAAGAGAAAAATCAGAAAAAAATGCCTGAGATAACTTGCGACAGCACACCATGAAAACAAATATAATTTACTGGCGTAAGTTCTCTCGCAGGTGATAATTTAAAATAATTTCTTTGAAAATGAATAAAGAAGAGGAGCCTTTTAAATGACGGCAGGGAATACCAGATATTACAATGAGATATGAGAAAAATATTGAGATAAGTGGTTGTCGATTTTTAGGGCGTAGTAGGTGGGAAAGGTAAATTATAATAGTTTTAGAATCAGAGGCTGATTTTGTTTGCTGATTTGGAGAAAATGTCTGCATTCACTGTATAAAATTTTTATACAACTTGTACTAAATGGTTGACATACTGCAATTTTCATTACTTGGAATAAAATTAAGAGAGTGAAAAACCGGATGCAAATATTTTTATGTAACATGGAATATAATTGTAACACTGACGAGTAATAAAAGGTTGATTTTTTTGCTTACCAGTTTCTAAAATAAATTCGAAGTCGTGAGGGTAATCATCTTGAAACTTCAGCGAAAAATTAATGTAAAACTTTATTGACCAACTCCCAAGAAAAATGATAGCACATACATGAAAAAATATGGTTTCGATATTCGCATGAAATTAGAACTCCTATCATGTCAAAGTTTGAGCTAAGTTGTGGGCTATATGTGAAAGTATTTTAATGCCATAATTTATTCGACTTAAAAATGAAAAATGGCAGACAAGGCAAATATACTACTCTCATGCTGCTCACTTAGCAATTCAAGGCCAGGGTTGATTTGGATTAGTTTGGTTAAACGTCACCCCAGACTCACTGCGAAACGATTCTCTGTATGCCTTTTGGTACTGCAAAAAATATAATACCATTTGAAAGCTACCTCGCTCATATATTTCATTCATATATATTTTTTTATTCACTACACAATTTCATGGTGCCCATCATAAATGGCAATTAATTCCCACATTCTCTCTCATTGTTGATGACGATTTCCTTCTTGATTTACTTATGCAATTGGAATCCCTTAAGACATTCCATCCCTCTTTTAAGAAAAGGATTGTCACCCAACTACTTTCTTGTTACCCACGAACACTGATCATGTAATTTAATAATCATTTATCTGTTCATTGAGGTGATTAATACCTATTGTTGTGTTAGAAGTAGTAATCTAGTTTGTTAAATTTAATTTCCTTTTTTAAGGTTGTGTTATTTATTTCTTGGAATGTTTAATGTTCGTTTTTCTGTTATAAAAAGAAATTATTCTTTTCCAGTTTTACTATGTTAATTCCAGTTTACTATGTTAATTGTACTGCTCACCACTCTAACAATTTCTATGTTCCAAAGGAGTTAAAACTCCTAGAGCAATAAATGAGTTATTTATTATAATTATCCCTCTGTCCGTCGATTACCAAGGGTTTTGTTTTTTTCAAGCCATTTCAGACTAGTGGCAGTCCCTATATCTAGTAACTTCATTGATACCCTTTGGATATATTGATTATTAGCTTGACTTTTCGAAATTGTACTTGCCAAATTCTGAGCTGCACCTGCAACGATATTTATCTTTAGGACTTTTGTGAGTGTACTACATAATATCTTAGGATAGCTAAAATCCCATCAAGAATATTTCTTTAAATATATTCTCCCTGGTAAAAGTAGCCGGTGAGGGTGATATCATGAATCTAAAAATATTTCTGATCCCATCACTTCCTGACCAAGGAAGCAGATTGGGTATGCCATATCGACAATCTTTCAGTGTGCTATCTTAGTATTTGTATGCGAATTTTGAAACATGATTCACATCGTAACTTTTCCAGTTTCCAATTCATTTCCTTCCACCTTCGCTGATTCATTCGTCAGGAGTGAATTACTAAAGAATGATACGGCGCAATAAATGGCGTAGCTCGATTATCTGCCACTAAACACCACTTTATCAACCTCGTCGGCCGAACACTAATTCTGCGCAATATAATCGGATTAATTACCCACTGGCGCTCGGGGGAGGAAGAATTATTGCGTACATCGCGTAATGAGTTCATCGATCCTTTGTTGTGTTAATGAAAGGTAAGAGTGCTACCTCCGCGGTTATTTTTTTCCAAAGACTCACAATACGTTCTCTTAGTCGATGGGCTTCACCTTTGTTGCCCTAACACTCTAACTCACCGATCGTTCAATCTTTCCGATCTTGCCGGCAGCGATTACGGCAAATCACGACAAGACTCTATATAGATTGCTTAGAGGAGGAACTATCGTACGGATATTGTATGGAGTTGAGACTGTCTATCCATTCTTCCTGTGTCTCTAGCCACGCGCCGAGCTAAGGTCGCGACCCTGTAATCAAGCACTACCCATTATTTCCTACTCCAGGCTTTCTCATTTATCCACCTGTCCCCTTCACCTAGAAGCTCCTGCACCTCCAATCACTCTCTTAACCCCTTAGAATTCAGTTGTGATCGTTTTGCAATACCGTACCTCAGGGTGTATGCTTACAATACAATCAAAATTGCTCAGCTACAAATAAATATCCCACTATTTGGAAGCTACCTCGCTTATAAACCTTATTTAAAAAAATTTCACTCACCACACACTTCCATTTAGGCCGGCATTTATTATTTTTTTAAATTATTATTATTTTTTTAAATTATTATTATTTTTTTAAATTATTATTTTTTTTTAATTATTATTATTTTTTTAAATTATTATTATTTTTTTAAATTATTATTATTTTTTTAAATTATTATCATTACCATTATTATTACACATTGCTGCAAGTAGGCTATTGCCTGGTGGCAGCATTACATACATACACATGAATAACAAATGCACTTATCTAATACAAATGGTAAATTAGTGGTAAATTATTCTCACATTCGATGTAATGTGTGTTTTTTCCCGGCGAACAATGGCAGGAAAGATTTCATGGGTTTCACATCGGGTAAGATCCTCCGTATAACAATATATTTATTTCTCCTTAAAAATTTTTAATATCACATATAGAAATACAATCGTAATACTGTATATATTGTGGTATAGCAAAAAATATCCTCCAGATGAGCTTTTGATGCCTGCCTAATATACAATAAATGTAAACAATAGAAAAACGATGGAATTGAAGTTAAATTAACAAAATTGAAAGAGGAGTATGGTTTGAAAATACTGCTATGAGATATCCCCTACCAAATTTTTATTGTAGAGTAGACAGTTTTGCAATCTTCGGAAAGGTATGTATGTTGTTAATCTCTTTACATGTTTATACTCTTTTAATCTGTTGAAATCTCCTTCCAGAGTTTCCAGCCCATCATCCTTAGGGATTCGTGAAAATAAGGATTGTGCATGATTGGATTCCTGAATACCTGAGGACGATGGCCGAGTTGCTCATCGAAACTTTGGAAGGAGATGTGAAGGACCTTATCTCGTGTGATACCCTGGAAACCTTCTCTGCTATTCTCAAATTCTCTTGATATTCTTGAAACAAAGGTGACAATGAGAGATGGGTTAAAAGTTCGGTACAAGATTCCAACAATGAATCCGACAATAGACATAAATAAAGTTAAGAAAAAGCTTGTAAAAATGCGATAAGTACTGCCCATTTTCCATGAGTCGTTGGCGCAGCAACAGTTTTGGTTTTAGAGACAACCGCTCATTGCGGAAAAGAATCACTCGCAAGATATTAAGAAACGTCAACCATTCGAGAGCGATGCACGTGGTCGAGGAATACTCCAGACCTGGTGTTTCGCTCGGTAAGAGTGCGTGACGTCATCAACTTATCTGCGAAAGGTCCGCCGGTTTTATATTCATCGCTTAAGTATTTTTAATTATCATATCAGTTTGCGTGCCATGGACGTAATATTACGTCCTGTTAATATCTCTGAAGATTGCCATGGACGTAATATTACGTCTTTCTATTAAATTGGCTTTGTATGCGTGAAGCCGTTATATTTCGCCCGTGGTACTTTTCCAGTTTACTGCTTAGTGGTTCTGTTTTTCAAAAATCAACTGCTCGATAGAAGAAGAGTTCATTTTATGTCTTGAGGACGAAAAGTCCTCTATAGCTAACGGCAATCTTATCTTAGGCCACTTTGTGTGAAAATTCTTTTGCGGAAAGAACCGTTCGTTGAGGGTGAGTGACCATTTTTTTCATCCAGGATTTATAATGCTTTGCTTGGAACAATGCTTTTTATGATTTCTATGCTTTAAATAGTTCAAATTTAGCATAGTAAAAAATTATTATGCATGTTATGGCGGTACATCATATGTTGCAACTCTTTTTATTTTTCAAAAACGGTAGGTTTTCATTGTTAAATTATATATTTAAAAATTAGCAATAAATGTTATTAAACTCATTCATAAAGGAGAGAAAAGTCCATTTTACTGAAATACACATCCATATAAATATATTTTTGATGCTAATGTTTTAAATAAGCTCTTATAAAAAAAAATTTTTTTAAAACCAGCCTTTATATTTAGATTACAGGGGATGAGCAACGTTTATATATGACACAAAGCAAAAAAACTCAGTGACCCCGAAAAACCAAAAGTGACGTATTAAAAAAGTCACTATATTTATTAAATTTTCAGTGAATGGTAAGCCCCCTATGTTTCAAAATGCCACCCCTATGCTTTTAAATGCCTACCCCTATGTTAAAAATGCCACGAAACACGAAAATCGACCATTTGGAACTTCTTAGATCAAAAACATGTTTTGGGGGGGGGTTGACTGGGGGGTGGTTAAAGGGGGTTGGAGAGAAAAAGTTATATTTTCATGTAATGTCATCGGAAATGAAGAAGTGTGCAAAATTTCAGCGTTTTTGCTTCACAGGAAGTGAGTCAAATTTGAGTTACAAGACTTGTACCAGACAAACAAACAGACAGGTTGGTGAGTTGATATAAAGACTGTAAAAATCAACGAATTTAGTACAAATGGCTGAATTTTTCAGTAGGGCTTTAAAATTAGCAGCCGGCACTCATAGTGTTAAATATATTTATTAGTATTTCATTTGATAATCTTTTGAATTTCCACCGATAATGGCGATTTTGAGAGATTCATTGTTGCATCAGGTTTTGATTACTGCGTAACCACCTTAAGCTCTCTTGCCAATATTTTCTCATGTTCAGAACACAAAACCCTCTCTGCCCTATTCTTGCTTTGGGTTTTGCGGTCGGGAAGTATAACATGCATTCGGTAGAGATGCTATTGTGGAAGAAATTTTAGACTTCATAATTGCCTTGACGTGTGACGGCAAGAAATATCTGTTTCCGGCCATATTGGGAAATCCAATTAAAACTAAGGCAGTATGACTCGCGCAATCTTTACAAAAGCTATTTTCGTTGATTTCAGAAAAGGCATCTTACTCTGGCAAAAATCCAAACACTAAATAAATGCCTCAAGCAACTATATGTATTCATGACCTAAGGCATAGAATCAGCTAAAGCCAGGTACAAAATGTTAAAAAGGATCTCTGCTCATACGTTTCAAATGGGTTTACTCAATCAGTGATTCAACCCGAGGGTTGGTTTGGATATGTGAGGGTAAAGCTCACCGCTAACTAAGCCACATGTTTAATAATAGGGTAGTTCCCTTCATCAAAGAAAACGAAAGGCATTGATTGCTATTCGTTACCCACCATTAGTGTATTCATAATATACAAATTATTTTGTTTTAGAAATACCGGTTTCGACGAATGGCAATGGTCAATTTTATCCTCATTTGAAAAAGGCCAGATTGGCGTCCATGCGATGTCACTCCACGTGACGTCACAGGGACCTAGTTTCTATACGAGTAGATAAGGAGTTTTACATCGTCTGAGATTACCAATGCATGTATGAGGCACAGAGCTCAGGGAAACATGTCTTAATAATCACCTGTTAAAACTGGCTAAGGTCGGAAAGTTTTCTTCGTTTGATAAGGTACTAATAAACCTTATTTAAGCCAAGCGCTACCAGCTAGCATGGTACTCTGCTACCTGCTAGCATCCAGCGTCTTATCAGTGCTCAAAGCCTCGTCCCAAGATTACCTCACTTGCGGCAGCGGGAACCAGAAATACGTCACACGGACTTTTCCCATCATTACTTCTTAGCCGTCGCGTTTTCGCGCGCTTGAAATTTTTCACTTTTCGTTCAATCGCGAAAAATAGATATCGTCATTCGAAAATCTAAGAGCTTGAAATGCGCACTCCAGGAGTAATAATCTTTCGATTTAGGCAATAAAAAAATAATAGGAAACCACCCTATTAAAAAATAAACTTGTAAATTATTATATATTAATGCTTAGAGGTAAGTTATTCCCATCAATTAGGATACATATCATTTGATTTTCCATTTCTTAGGTGAATGTGATTCCATTTCTCATCATTGAATATTTTTATTATAGAATGCTCTGCAATTAATAAAACTCTCTATTGACAAATTTTGAGACTGCAAATTATGGAGTTAGTATGATACCCTACTATGAGTTTTCTCATTGAAGGAGTAATTTTCTCATGAAATCATTAAGCTCTTCATCACCTGCATTTCGTCATTGCTGAAGTTTGCTGATAATCCAGTCAATTTTTCCCATAAACAATAGCTTATTACTCCCTAACTTTTATATTAATTAGTCTTTTAAAAATCGCCAGTTTTAAAATCATTCTTAAGGTTTCTTGGAAAGTGTTTTATTAATTTTTTAACCTTATAAAACTTAGATACCTATATTATCTGATATATCACCGGCAACAGCTCATACAAACGAGCATTAACTTTTACTGCTATTAATATAATTGTAATAGCTAGTGTAGAAAATGTATGTTGCTTGTGAAATGCGACGGGGATTTCTTGAAAAACGATTCCATCTGGGGGGAACAATGCATTTGAGTCAGATGTTAGAAGATAATTTATGAATCCACGAACTCATACACGAAAAATAGGCCTTTTCTATCATCTTTATCTGGGCAATGGTTATAATTTACGAGGAACATTTAAATATGTGTTATTTCTCGTGATACTTTCATATTTTTATGCAAAACATAAGATTAAGTTTCACTGAAGAGGAAATCTTTGCCTCGCTAAGTAAGATGAGCGATTGCTTCCAAGTGTTACTCAAATCTCACTAAAAGGATATAGTTTGCGGTCGAGTGAATAGTAATTTTCAGTGAATTAAAATAATCTTCCAGGTGATAAAATTCTCTGGCCATCTTCATCGCATAAAGATTATCTTCAGTTCTAAAATGAGGTATACCAGCAATTCGAGAAAGTCGCGGAAAAATTTATGTTTGCGCCCATTATAAAAGCCTTATCTTATTTATTTAATTTCTCACGGGCGAAATATGTTAACATTGGTATCATCGGCATTAATCATATAGACCCAGAAATTCAAGGAAACAATAAAATACCTCAGGACGGCGAGCCCATTTTAACTAAAGGACTACGCTATACTAGTCTCCTGGGAGTTTAAATCAGTACCGTATAAAAGGCCATTTTTATGTTTTTATTGTAGTGTGGATGTCTTCAGAATGTTTGAACAGTAGTTTGCAAGGTGTTCCGTATGTTCTTGAGTACGCATCTTTATATTCTCCATCTTAATCAGTGTACTTTTTTTCAACCCACTCGGATAAAGATTGTATAAATTTCATAGATAAGTTAGAGCAGCTAGCCCAAGAAACCAGCACGGATTACAAGTCCAGCGGATCGACGCATCTTTAATAGCATACCGACTCCCAGTGATCCAATAAGTTTTATTCTGAATTTCGTATTCTGAAAGCTTTTCACCTCTACTTACCCAGAGAGGAGTTATAAGGGTTGCATTACTTATCTTACCAATATTCTTTTAATATCAGACCCCAAGGTTTCTCCTTGCCCACGCGTAGTTGTACGCCATTTAGCTAAAATCTTTTGAATGAAAACCGAGGTCAATGCAGCCTCCCAGTTACAATAAATAGGTAAGCATTCTCATTTTGAAATGGCAAACCAGAGTTTCGGCCACCTAAACTTAAACTTACGATCATAGCTTTATCACGTCCAGAGATTCTCATGCTATGGTACTGGCGGGAAAACTGACGCCAGGTCAATAAAAATGAAAATCGCCGTGCATCTCCTCAACTTTCTCAAATTCTGCGACCTTGATATTTTTCTGGCCTTTTTACCTTTGCTACATGCTTTTAATTATCTCTTTGCTCTGGCCCAAAAACTCTTAAATATTTCTCCAATTGTTTAGCACACATGGATTTTTTTCTGAAAATTGACATTTGTATTCTAATTTTTTATTGTATCCAAGGCTAGCGCATGTATTGTGCATATTATGGCGTTGATGTCAATTATTTCCAAGCAAATTCGATTTCCACCCTCGATATGTGTAAGCAGTTCCACTTTTTCTCGTCCTCTGTGCCTCCTTTGTACCTTTCCATTAATCTTGCCGACCTGGCCAAGATAGGTTTAAATGGCTGCCAAAATTAAACCATAAATCTGTACACCCACTAACTCACTCAGTGATTCAACCTGAAGTTTTTTCGATAGATAGTAGACCTCACCCGTTGACTAAGATATAAGTTTGCGAATTTCACACTTTTGATGGTATACGAACAAATTCCCAGTACCACCACAATCTTAGAGGATTTTTGTTTGGGGTGGTCTGGAGGCTTTGTCCGATTTGATAACTCCTAACTCATCGATAAGCAGAGAATAAAACTATCCAATAGGCATCCGCTCTCCCCAAAACCTATTCCTGAATTTAAAAATAATTTAACTCCGACTTGAATTAATTACAGGTCAAGGTAGAAGCGATTACTAACACTCACTACATAGGTCCTGAACAACATTACCCTATAGAGTAAATAAATTTTCCGCAAGACTCATATGTGACTGCCAGCTTACAAATTATCCTCCTTGACTAGCTGATTGCACTCTAGCAAAATGAATGTAATGTCCGTTTCATTTTTTTTTAATTTACAATACACACTTTTCATTTTTTTGTCTCTCTAACATTTAACATGAACCTAAAACAGTGAAGTCTTAAAGAGTCACCATGGTAATATTCCACAATTTCACTCACAACCACAATAAGTTTCCACATTTACACCCCGCCGTCGCCTGGACGATGATATACTTTTTCAAGGTATGCACTGTGGAGGTATACACCAGGTATAGCGTAGTACATATATATACTGAATTTACCAGTTATAAACGGTGGAGGAAGGAAGCAAGGAAGGAGGAGAGGAAGGTCAGTTTCAGACTCTGAAGAAATGGAAAGGTTGTTTTATTGCTAATTTTATTCATAAATTCTTGCGTGGATTCGGATTGCGTGCAATTTTTTCGAGATTTCAGGAAATATATCAACATTTCCTGAAATAAATTGTAGTTCAAGGTAAGCGACGCTTTCGATTAATGTCTTTTATTAATATTATCCAATACCTAGGATTAATTTCAGAAAAACCCCATATTATCCTCTGCTAACAGATGGTATGTCAAAATTCACTGGCTGAGTGTACTATGTCAATAGGAATACTTTGGTGTAGTCTTTCGAAGCCTGCCACGTGAACGGTGGTGAAACATACATGATTTAGCCGTGAGAAAAAATTCCCATGGACCGGGAATCGAACCAAGAACCTTTGGATTTTCGGGCCACTGCGTACGATTTCCATGGTAATTCAGGAACCTGAATAGCGTAGTGGTCTGTGCAATGAAATCGGAAGAACCGTGGTTCGATTCTCGGTCCAGGGGAATTTTTTTCTCGTGGCAATTCATGTTTATAAACAGTAAGATATTTTTCCTTGTGATACTCCTCCATGACCGGAGACTCTTCTTAAATATCATTAATGGCAAATACAGATCATCTGACCTTCTTTCTTTTTTCCCGCTTTGTGTTCCTTCGCGCACGACGAGGTCGAGTGACCTATTTCATTGTTTCACCCCCCGCCTTTCTGTCTCTAAATATTATTTTCTATTCAGACTTCCTTCTTCCATTAACTCCTAAGCCTTTTTTTCATCCCTCATCCATCTTGCACCATCACTATCGTAATTTTCCCCCTATTCCTCGCACCACCCAAAGAAATTTACTATTCTTTGTTATTTATTTGTAAATACTGTTGAATATTTTTTGTCCATTATTGGTTACGTTGCTTAATATTATTAAATTGTTTCTCCTGTTATTCTGGGTCCTCTGTGATTGGCCTCGTGCTGTTTTTGGACTGGATTAAATACATAAATAAATGAGGAAAGTGACATTTGTACGTCTCATTCAAAGGATAGCGTTAGGGTCATCTATTCTATTCCCGATCACCTTGGCTTCCAACCCTGGCCTGCACAGTCCTACTCTTTCCGCCCCCAGTGCCTCCCGCCGCTTGCCCCAGACCCCTCCACAGCAACAACCCCCGCGTCTCAATCATCCACCCCACCCACCGAATCCTTAACTCTCACCACACCCTCGATGAACGGCGAAAAACTAACCGCGCCACCAGGAGGCGCCTCGGCAAAGCTTTCCCGTCACCACCCCCGCTTTCCGCCCCTTCCGACGGCCCCTCCCTCTTTTCCACCCCTGGCCCCCCGCCCCCGAAGCCTTTTGATAGATGTTGACCCGTCCGAGGATTGATGATGCGACTGAGGGGCTAGCGCAAGCCCACGGAGCCGCCGGCATAACGGTCCTCAGCGGCCCAGTGCGGAGGGACCGGCCGGCGAGTAGGAGCTCATCCGCTCCGTCTTAGCAAGTGGGCGAAGGCCTTTCCTTCACAGTCGGAGGAAGCGTGTGTTTGTCGGAATATGTGTGTCTTCCTCAGAACTTTCCCTTTCTTCCCCTCCACTGTCGCTTTTATAACCGCTCTTCAACCTTTTTCCTCTCCCGGAATATCTAATCCCATTCGTCCTTTAGCTTTCCCAGGCCATTCACTAACATTTGTGCCCACAATAAAACCTTATCTTATTTAATTAATTTCTCGACAGCGAAAATACTCACTATAAGAGCACCTAATTATTAGTATCATCGGCATTGATCATATGAACCAAAAAAATTCAAGGAAACAAGTTAATTGATTCCATAACGAACAGCATGAGACACATGCACAAGGCTGAGGAGTACAAACAACAAGCTCAGAATGAGTTCTTGATGTCATCAACTTATCACCGAAAGGGATAAGGCGATTTTTCGTAGCAAATAGCTCGAGAAGTAGACGATCTAACAGAATGACGAAGTAGTGTGTCTATCATTTTACCTGCCTGTTTCATCTGTCGACATTAAGGAGAAGTGTATACCTAAATTGTCGCAGTCACTTTAATTATGGACAGAATTTTCCGTTGTTTCTAATGAAGAAACCTCCAGCAATGTGAGAAAAAAAGGAAGTTTACAGTGATGTGGAATAGGAAATACAGTAAGGCAATTTAGAAAAATTCAATTCAACGCCCGTTATCTTCAAAACTTTAAGTCTTAAGGTAACCCACAGGACCAAGTTATCGAATGAGGAATAGATTCATTCGCCTTAATGATCGCTTTACATTGAAAGAGCCATTTCAACTGGTTGTAAATTTTCTTGTCCGCAAGTCCGCTATGGAAATAGAATTTTGGGATTCGGCCGAATCTCCTGAAATCAAACTTCGTGTTAAAAAATGTACATAAGCAGCTATCAAACATTTCACGCCTTGCCTCTTGAGATCGGAGCTAATGAATTACTCACTCAGTGTAATGAATAAAAAGAACTTAATATTATTAATTATTCATAGTTTTTATAGAGATTGAATATGTCCTAAAATATTTACTGATGAGAAAATCCCACGGGGAAAATATCAAATTTGAAGAGCTAATAATGCTAATTTAATGCTAATTTTGATGTATTTAACTTTCAACTCGGCGGAAGAAGGAATTACAGTATTTACATCAAAAAATAATTTTTTTCTCTCACTGAATTATATTTAGAAAAGCGTAATAATTTATCATAGCTATCGCTTTTTGATATGTTTACATTTGTTTTCGAACTTCAGCTGCAATAATATATTGAACGGAAATGGATTCTGGTGATAAAATAGCCAAGCGTTCGTGAAATATCGCTTGAATTTCTTCGCCTCAAAGTCAACTTCCAGCCATTTCAACTTAAACAAATCAATACAAAGAAAATTATACGTGGAACAAGTCAACTGTTATCCAAAATTACTGAATCCACGCGGCAGTTTGTCCATGGAAACAATTATAGATACCTAAATCTGATGTTCTGTCTCAGCTTTTGGGAGCGTGTAGAAGGTAATAATGCTTTGGCGATACAATCTGAGCTTCAATTAGTACTGACTTCCGAAAAATTCATAAATTCACTCCTAATCCTGGCAATCGTTCGTAACATTATATTATAATAGGTTCAAGAAAAATTAACACATGGTTTCAATTATATTTTATCGATAACTATGCTCTCCATCATTTATTCAGAAATGTGGGTTAAATTCATATAATTAAGCGTCCGATTCAAAGTGTTGGAGCACCCTAACAAGAAACTGCACAACGGTGTTAAATATTGAACATATACGACTGCAGTGGACATCGCCTCAGTAGAGAACACTGCCGAATTCATACGGGGGCTGCAGGGGGCGCAATTTTCTGCAATTTCGGTACTGCAATGTTCTGCAATACCGACAGGGGCGGGGGCGGGTACCGAAATTGTAATTTTTTTACATGGTAAGATGGCATTGTCTTGTGAATCAGTATAAAAAGTTAAAATAAAACTTTCTTAAACTTTGCATTTTACTTGATTATTTTTGAATTACGATTAAAGTAAAGGTAGCTCAAGATATTTTTTGCGCACCCACCTTGAGTTATTTTTCTGTTTCCGCTGCTGTTAGAGAAATCGAGGATTTTAAAAATTGACGAAGGGAGTTGATCCATAAATAAAATGCATCACCCCGCCTATCCGAGTGTATTTCATCGAATTCTTTTTATAGTGCTTATTCTATCAGGCATATTTTCAGATTACATGGATTAAAATCCTTGTCAACATTTCTCTATATCTCAAATCATCATCATTCGGAAATAACCCTGTGATTGGTTTGACGCAGCTCTCCATTCCTCTCTCCTATCCGCTACCCTTCTCATAGCAACGCTTTTCCTCTCTTTTACATCCTTTATAACCTGTCCTACGTAACTCATTCGGGGCCGTCCCTTGCCCTTCTTCCTTACACGTTTCAAATACGAAATATTTAAGGTATGGGTATGGAATTAAAGGAGGCGACCGACAGCTGAGGTCATTTTCCCCATGAGGGAAGGGGTAGTTAAGGAAGGGTGGATAGAAACCCGGCGTCGGCATTAGCCTACTCTTGACGAAAGGCGCCAAGGGGACCACGGCTTAACGTCCCATCCGACGGACGGAGTGTTGCGCTTTAAATATCCTCCACACAACATTCAAGCAAGGATTGGGCAGTCACTAAAAATTCTCTGCCACCGCCGGGATTTGAACCCGAGCCCGCCGGGTGGGAAACCAACACTCCAGCCACCACACCCACCCGATCCCCACGAAATGTTTAATCACGAAAAAAATATTGAGACATATTTTAAAATTGTACGTAAAGGCAGGTGTTAAGGTAAGCTGCAAACGCTTTTAACTTAAAGAGGATGGCTCAATCATTAAGCTTTTAAAGCAGTTTAAATAATACGAACGATGTGGAGTGATGCGTCCCCTTACTTTGATTCACGAGTCGCGAGCTGTCGCCGAGTGTTGCGATGCATAGATTGAGCTCGTCGCGATGACGAAAGTGTTTGGGTCGGTCGGTTGAGAAGGTGGGAAGGGGGCAGAAGCCGTGATCCTACGAAGTACACAATTCAAACGAGTCATCGATCACGGGCCGGCGATGAATGTTAACGTCCGCGCGACGCAGCATCGGTCTGCACGTCTAAGTTGGATCATGCATCTGCCTTGCCTATCACCCCGCCTTCAAAGGCCTGATCGAATGATTCCCTCGCCCGGAGATTGCGGTGTCGCGGTATGGGGACTATCGGCACGTCCAACAATAGGTCCATTGTTGGCCATTTTATCTTGCAGGTCTCAATCCCTATCTTTTTGTCTTAAGCTCCCCTCCCCTGCCTTGTATCCGCACCCTGCGGGACGATTGCGGTCGGAGGGCTGGAATGGTCATTGTCTCATGTTCCCTCCTCTCATTCCAGGTGCTTGGTGATAAAGGGGTCGTCATGGTGCTCTGGATTCCCTGGAGGCTTGATCTTAACCTGGACAGAGATTTTTTTCCGGGGCCAAATGATCCGCAAGTTATTCCAGTTATTTCATCGCGGTGATTAACCAATATTTTCTCCATGAATTTTCGACATGTGTTATCAAAAGCTTTCATAGACTAGCTTCTCATAAAAAAATTTAAAATTTCAAGCATTTACATCTAAATCGTCATAATACAATGCGAGCCACATCTAGGATAGTTAAATAAGTTTGAAATGCTATTTTTAGGTTCGAAAAATTTACTTATCCGGAATTTAAAAAAAAAAATTCAAATACCTTGTCTCATTTTTTGACACATTTGAATTTTCGAAGGCCAGTCAATTTGGATATAGGTTTATTTTATTATTGTCACCTCATTTAGGAGATTTGTCTGCACTTGTCTTTTATGCGGTTCACCGAAAATTTTCTCACAGCTTTTGAACGCTATTTGCTAATTTTTTTACATTTATGCATACAGCTGCGGTATTTTTCATTCCTCGGATCAATACCTACGTTTCGTGGAATATAAATTGTTTGCAGCTTCATTCAGTTCGATAGTTTAAGATGACTGATTTACCTGAGGAAAATAGTCCATTGTATTTATGTTGTGAAGTTTGGTTGTTTACATTTGGAAGTGCGGAAAGATGGTAGAAAGCAATAAGGTAGGATATAATACATGCTTTACTCACTAACACCCAAGAAAAATTTCCAATTCCTGCTTGCGTATTGTTCACACATTTCCAGGTTAGTCATTCACGTGCACGTCTTGATGGGATGGAAAACTACAGACCAAAATTTGATCTTGTCTCAGAGTACATATTTGCAGATCAAGAGCACATAGAGAGACATACATAGGTACCTATATGTGTATTTTTCTGTCACATTTTATCTTTCTCCCATTATCTCATCATTACCTCATGTAACAAATGAAGAATGATATGCTGATGAAAAAAGGCATGCCTACCAATTGGCTCCAATTATAATTAACTATGGCTCATAAGGAAATTTCGGATAAGATTGAGATATTGGATATAGCGGTTATTTAACAGAGAGATGGTTCATAATGTAAAGTTACATTCAAAAATGCTGGGTAAGGTAGAGGGGGACGTGTACTGGATTTATAGATAGGATGAAAGGGAATTGGCTTCATTTTAAATCCACGAGAGATTTATTTCTTTTTTCTTCCTCTTGACCTCAATTTTTTAATGTTTATCAGCGTCTCAGATTATAGGTCCGAAAATGATATGGAAAATTTTTGGACAACTTTTCTGCATATTTTTTTATATCTTCTTCTATGAATGAATAATCAATAATTAATAAAAATTAATACTGCCATATTAATTCACAGCCCTGAAATACATATAAAGAAACATGTCGAAATGTTGGCCAAAAACTTAACATATCATTCTCAGACCTATACTCCGAGACACTAAGAAACATTCATGAGGGAAGTTAATGTGGAAAGGGAAAAGCTAAGATTAAAATAACCGCAAATATAAGTATACATAACCTACCTTCACGGGTAGACATTATCCTTCGATACCGTATACTTCGACATCAAATCCAAATGTATGGACTTCTATTGTTATGCATCAATTAGGTTATTATCGTATAGAGCAGCCAATGATGCGTTGGCGTGAAATGGCTGCAATCTTCACCGACTAGAAAGACAGCCACTGTCACCTTAAGCGTGGGTTAATCTCGTTGGCGCGCGCGGTCCGCGTCCGTTCCTCGGCTAAGGCACGGCCCATTGGCCGCCGACTCTGACCCGCCTAAGACCGCACTAAGCGCCAATGCTTCATCAAAACCTTTCGGTGGAATAACCTCAGAAAAAAGCCCCGCTGCGAAAATACGGACTAAAATCATGATCTTGTCTCCAGTACATGGTTCATTTTTTTCTTTTTAATATTTGTAAATCAAGTGCACTTAAAGAGAAAAACATACCTATGTATATATTTTCATGTCACAAATCCTTTTTCCATGAAATTCTCATTCCATTATGCAACACCTGCTTAATGAGATTTGTTCTTCCATACTCATTTCCTTGCACATTTTTCGGATGAAACATACTTAATTTAAAGTGCGCATCCATCAAAGTAAACCCATAAAATCACGGATTCGAACATTAAAATTTTAGAGGGATGGGTTAAAAACCACTGAATATTAGGACGTTCTAGGTTAGATTTCTTGAGCAAATAGGAGCAGACATCTTGTAGAGCGACTCGGAGATCATCATCTTATAACCGAATAGTGTCCCAGTACGACAGGAACGTTTGAATCGCAGAAATTTAGTCGAACGGTTTTGTATAGAAATCCATTTTCCCAAGAATTGTTAGACTTGAATAAATATATGGCCGTTATCAAGTTACTGAGTAAACTCAACTCACCTACGTCTGCGACTTGAGGAGTATATTGCAAATTAAGTTTATCCTATCCTCTCTGTTTAACCTATTAAATGAAACAGTGATCATGAATCATCATTATTATCACTAAGATAAGGGTTAAATGTCTCCGTGTACATAATTTTTTACTTTCTCGATATGATATGTAATCATAGATTTTTCCTTATTTGAATATAAATTTATTTCAACAAATCCTGTAGCCAACTCTTTTGAAAACACTTTCATCGGATGATAGTAATTTTTTCAATGCGATAATATGAGTTTTTGTTTCTTTCACGCTTAATTGTAATGAATAGATAATAATTGATAATTGTGAGACCTAGTGCATGAAATAAATGAGCTACAGTATTTGAGGGATGCTGCTTCTTTGATAGACTGCCTCAATACGCAGATCTTTATCGGTCCATTTTGGAGATTATTTTATTTAGTGACTTCGTATTTGATCCCCATGGTTTCTTTGAATTTTTCTCTGCGAAAATTTCACGTCACCTTGTTGCAAACTGTAGCTTAACTTTATTGATGCATTTGAATTTTCCAAATGACGGCATCATTTTACTCAATTCTCCATTCTGTGGCAGATATATCATTTATATTATATTAAAAACATAGGGGTCTCTTTCGGAAAATATTATTATTTCCTACTGTCATTGAACCGAGAGTTTTGAATTTTTTAGTAATTAAATTTTATCAGCATATGGAGCACGTAAGCAGTGTTGTGAGAAATATTATAAAGTAGTGTGGGACATAGCGCAGTTTTTTGTGAAGGCTAAAGAAGCAAGCATGATCGACGGCCGTTAAAATCATAAATGCAATGATAGTTTTGGAATTTTCAACCATTCATTATATTTTTCAGTAGATTTTATAGCAGTTATTATATACTTGCGGCAAGAAACAGTGAATTGTTTAATTTGCCAATTATTTTTAATGATGAGACATTTGTTAGTGGATACATTATTGAATAACATTTAATTTACGGCCTTCGTTTGCTTAGTTTCGTTCTCAGGTGTAAGGAAATTCTAAGAATAATTTTATTATAACTGCTATTTCATTTTCTTGTAATTTGTGGCGATACTTCATAATAAAATAGTGGTGATTAACTTCGCAATACAGTAATTCGATTGTTATCTATTTAGGCAGTAAGTGTTGTTTTCCACGCTTACGTGACTTCACGCATGAGTGAAATTTAGATGTAGGTAGCACTTTTCGTTTTTACTGTCCTCTGGGGGTCGTTCCAGGCTTCTTTCGCTCATTTATTCCCGTACTATAGCGTGCGCAGCTCACAAGGTCCACCAATTTGTCCGATTACGGCGCATAACCCAATATTTACAGGGTAGTGTAGCATGCAAATAAGGCACTTAAGAGCATTGGCCTTATGTTTATTCCTTAAAAAAAGCCAATGAAAATATAAACTCACAGAACGTTTTGGAGGAACTTTTTATTTTCAGAAGGTGTCGTTTACGACCCATCTCGGAGCAAATATCAGTTTTACGACAAAAAAAGCAAAACACAATCTAGGAGCTTTATCACGTCGGAGATGGGGATATGAACCGTCGGCAGACCTGAAGAAATGTCATCTCTGACGGGAAAAGCTGCGGAAATCGAGTATAAAACGTGAAATCCGTAAAGTTAAAATTGTGCTGAGTGAAAGAAGTTATCCCATAAGTATTCTGGCGGACATGGGGTCATACAGCGAAACGTTTATCCTCTAGTACTTGGGTACAAAGAGCGCTGTATGAGCCCTTAAAGTGAGGAGAAAAAGTTAGGGCAGATTTTGCGTAAATAACCGGTCCAATCAAAGTTGCCATCTTGGACATGAGGACATCGAAGAATTTTATGACCCTACCAAGACCCTTCGAGTTGTTTCGAGGTTGGACGTTTCCAGATTTTCGCTCGGGAGACTCGTCTCATCCGACGGTGTAGGGTCCCCCGAAAAAACCGCTATCGCATTCGCCAGCAAGTTAGGTTGACTGGGTGACCGTGACCTTTAGGAGACCCCGGTGCAGAATCAGAGAAGGTTTTTGGGTGCGTAAAAACACCGCGAGCGTTCATGTACCCACGTGTGGGCATGAAGTGAACTCGGGAGTTCAAGGGAGGTGGAATGTTTGAAAAAAAAATGATTTCAGTGAGGTTTTAGCGTGGACACCG
Source organism: Ischnura elegans (assembly GCF_921293095.1). Taxonomy (NCBI): domain Eukaryota; kingdom Metazoa; phylum Arthropoda; class Insecta; order Odonata; family Coenagrionidae; genus Ischnura; species Ischnura elegans. The sequence continues at coordinate 80,871,098 of NC_060256.1, read as the reverse complement.
GGAGTTCCCATAGCAGCCCGACACGGACCATCGCTGCAGAGACATCTCGCGGCTGAGTCCTTGGGACACTAGTGCCGCTCCCGTCCGTCTAATTGGCTGCGGCGCCACGGGGCGGGCCGACTAATTCTTTGCGCGGACTGATGCTTCTTTTTTTTTTTTCATGGCTCGCGGCGAGAAAAGGGCTAGGTTGGATTTTTTTCGCGCTTTTACAAGTTTTGGCCAATTATTTCGGGCTGGGTCGAGACGCTGAGGGTATCCTTTTCCTTTTTTCTCTGCAATTCGAAAAATACGGCCTTGTTTCATCGACCGAGCATTTAAACCCGTGTAAATTCCTTGCCGTTAATTATTCATAGTGATGGAGAAGGGACTTAACTGAGGTGGGAGAAGTTGTAAACGACATGAATTTGCCGTGTCTCCGACTTGGTACCCACTTTCTTTTGTATTTTAATTTTATCACGCAGGAATTTCTTGGTTTAGATTTTCTGAAAAAAATCGTCATTAAATACCTTTTCCTGTGTAACTAGCGATAAAATTCTGCACCATGGACGATGATCGGCATTAGAAATATGAATTAAATCAAAAATGACAGTAATTGACGGAATGAATGCTCAGGAGCGTGCGTTATATATTAAGAATGGACCTATGACTTTCCTAAGAAGCGACTGAGGGACCCTAAAAACTATAGTTTATAATAAAATAATCGGAAGATGTGAATTTGATTTGAATTCATGTATTTTAGCCGCTTAAATTAACCATATGAGTAGTCTATATTAGCTCAATTTTATTTCTTGAATTATGGCCATAATTTTTTAAGTGTGCTGTCCATTTTCAGACGTTTCATTTTTAAAATTTCCATTTAGTTTATATAAGCAGAAATGTGGTTTATTTATGCTATGTCCTTTTTCCGGTAACAAGAGCAAGTTATAGAATGCAAATGGCAACATTTTCCATTTGTTTATATTGTTTATATATATTTATATTTGTGAAATGCAATATTGTATACCCTCCCTTTATATATCTTTGTAAATATACTTATACTTGCGCTTTATTGGTGTTGTTAATTCTGCAAAATCATACTTGATGTATATTTTTTTAAGTGACCATTGGAGCCCCTTCTAACTGCTAACTTCTTTCAGTAATCATCTATTCAAGCAACTACTTTTTGGAGGCCAATAACTCCATGTATCCCAAACTTGCAATCTAGGTTATCTTTCTATTCAGCAGCCATTTTCTTCAGCTGCCGCCCTATTCTTTCCCCAGCGATGACCCCTAAATACATTTAACAGTATTTACCTTCAATTTCGAGCTAATAAAAGGCACATTAATTTGGCATGACGTCGATCCTAGATCGAAAATACTTTTGTCGCCACTGAATGCTGTATTTTATTGAAAACTTAGCGGTTGATTTCCATCCAACGTTATACCATGATCCTATGCAAGTTTTTCAGACATATCAGCCGCGCTAAAGCTTGATTATTTAAGAAAACTTGCATAAAATATGCATGTAAACACGGCTATAGATAAGGAGGACATATACTTATTTTTAAAATACCATTACTAATGAGCCCTTCAGCGTCGCAAAAACATTTGCTAATATTTTTCATGATATTAATCAGGCGCTCAACTATTGCAAATAAAGTTAAATGATTATGTTGTCAGTTGAACATTTGAAGTGGTTGCTGAAATTCTCTTTTCATTTATAGCTGGTATAAGTATGTATATAATTTTGAAACTGTTCAACCCATTTTTTCTCTCAATATTTAATGCTGGTAAGTATGTATAATTATCTATATAATTTAAAAACTATGTAAACCATGGCAATAGAACAAATATTTCCCGACATATATTTATATTTATAGTTATTATGTATTTAAAAAACTTTAAAACTGTATAAACCATGGAAATTGAGTTAATATTTCCTTCGGATAATCTTTTTCCCCGATTCTACGGATATTCGAGGAGATAGTCACGACTCTTTGGTCGTGAAGGGCATTGCTTTCTCCATGAACTGGGTGGATCGAAGAGAAAAAAAAATTAATCGAAATTCGGCATTTAAGTATCCGTATCGAGCCGCGCGGTTTTTGTTTCATTCCCGTCCCACAATTCCACCCTCCCCCAGACGCGAACTGAGCCTCCCCCTCCCACTACACCCTTCCACACCCCTCTTTTTGCCTACCCCTTCCCTCCCCTCCATCCAATGGGCAAGCCTTCTTTTCCTTTATGCTACAGCAACCTTCCTCCCCTCCCTCCCTCCGCAACGAACCAACAATCCACTGACGTCAAGGCCTCCATTTCAACTTCCGCCCTCCGCCATCTTGTCAATACTCGCGTGCTGCCGCCTTATTTGCTCTCGGCCCACTAATTGCTCGCGTGCCTGGCTACAACGGAGGGCCCTTGCGTGACATCGTGCTGCGGGTGAGGGCGTGGGAGGTGGGACGGGGCCCGGAGAACTTGGGAGGCGTTCGCTGCTAAGCAACTGGAGAAAATGGGGAAGTTTTGGTGGAGGTTTGTTGAATTAGGGGCAGAGTAGGTACGGCTGGTATTTGTAGGGGAGCCGTAGGGATTTAAGAATGGATTAAGGAGTTTCCATTGGGACTGAATAGCTGAAATATGCTTTCCGCCATTTATTTGCTAAAAAAAAACTTTTTGCTATCATAGATGAAATCCATTGATGCTAATAAAAGCAAAATACCTAAGGGTTCTCTAAGGGCCGGTTTTATAATGTCTAGTTAAGTTTTTTCGGAGCATAAAAATCAGAGTTGACGAAATCTTCCACTTGAAGTCACCTGTTAAACTAACCGTTATCCAGAACTACTTTTCACTACTATAACTTTAAAATATCTTCAAGTTAAGATAACGACAGTATAATGTTCTGGTTAACGCTAACTGGACATTATAAATCCGGCCCTAAATGAGGAAAATGCAACGGTTATTCTTTAAATGTATGATTCTTTCAAGTTTTTGGAGCTGACTGCAGAGTCATTTTTAAGTAATTAAACTCATTTGACTTCATCTGCGGCATTAATTGCCTTATTGTTAAAAATTTTGCTAATTGTCTAAATTTACGTACATTAAAAAATTTTAATACATTTTTCATCACAGCAAATTTTTATTATATTGTTGTCATGAACTCTCTTGTGTTCAGATCGTCATTTTCAGCCTATGCAAAATGTCTCACTATCAAATGCAAAAGAGAGAAAATGTATTTTGAAAAGTCCGATTTTTGCTTCTGCCATTCAATGATTTACAATTAGAAGAGCATAGTATTTTAGAATATTTATTTATTTCTGAATTAAAAGCTACAGAAACGAATCGTTCCGTGTTCTTGGCTTTATTTGGGGGAAGCAAGGCAATCTACCAAGCTGATCTAAGTACGCCCTGGTTCCATTATCTCACGGTTCCGTGCCTGCACGTGGCAGTGTCGATTTACAAAAACGACATTCATTATTTTAGAATTTATCGAACAAATTATACCCTCTGTATCTCCGTCCCCACGATTTTTTTAACCAAACAATGACTTACAGCGCTGCCATCGCTTTATGCTTCATTTTTTTAAAAGTAAAACCGTCATTCCAAAGTATAAGTTTTACTTTGCCCTCACATGACGCAACCCAAGAAATTTCCATATATTTCATTAGAATAGCGTTTTTGAAGGAATTAACTCACTATCATTCATCTCTTTGGAGGATAACATCTTTCGTAATTTGGTGGATTTGTTATTTTTTTTATAATTGAAATACTTAGGAGTTAAGGCGTAAATGAGATAATTGTGTTCGTCGTACTTCATATCCTTAATTCAACTAACAAAGAAGAAACCTTCCCCGGAAATTGTTGAGCGAATGAACAAATTGAGGAGTGTAACCATTTGTGTACTATTTATGGAACGTTATTGATTAAATTTTTAAGTATAATAAAGGTATTCACTTCAATTAAGTATAGTTATTGCATTTTCATAGACAGCCTGTACTTTATTTTAGATTATTTAGAATATCAAAACAAAAACAAGCATTGCTACAATGTATTCGCTCTGACTGCTCATTAGTTCTCTTCTTTTAACTTCACCTCCCCAGCTAGTTTAAAAAGCACTGAGAATTTTCAAATCTAAGAGTTAGCTTTTTCTAACGCCATAAAATCGTTCACTCAGCTATTAGGAACGCCGCGAGCTGTCTTTAACTCGAACTAACTTTACCGCCTATTTTTAGACTAAGAAGTTATTGCGCAAATAAACTGAGATTCTAAGAAACACATTATGTGTTATCAGAATGTGAAACTTTATGGTTTATTTTACTGCCGAACAAATAATACAGATATAAAACGATGTTGCATAAGAGATATTTGAATTTAAATTATGATTCTTATATTTTGACTGCAGTAAACTTTTCAATTTGAACCACACACTTTGGTTTACTTCAGAAGTTGCTTATAATTTCCTTGTATCCACGAAATCGTAAGGTCCCCGAGTGTTTTTCTGGAGATTAAGTATATTACTAATGACCATCATATGAGGTAATGTATGAGAATGAGATGTTAAAGAACATGTAATCTGAAAATTTTACGTTAAATTCAGGCATTGACGAAAAAGGAAATAAACATAAAGTGGTTAGGTAAGTATCTATTTTTTGACCACTCGTCAGATTCACCAAGTTAGCCACATAACCATTAATTTTCATATTTCGAAAAAATAATTCAATCAAAAAATATTCAACCTCTAGGTTTGTTCGATTAGGTTAGGGTAAACCCCGGCCTAAAACGATGCTCAATTTTTTGTCATTAATACCATGACGGTCATTAAGATGTAGACAATGAAATCGCTGACCTCAACACCGGATTTAATGGTGTCCGATTCTAAATTTGCTATAATTATTTCGATTATAAAAACATATTTCTATGACCATTGAAATGAATTGTCCATCTTCATAAATTTTTAGGAAGGCGTTTATTTTATCTAAGACTTTTAAGTTTATTTAGTTTTCTGTCGGTGAATTATATTCAGAAACAAATTTATGTTATCACAGTGAGATTAGGCAAGTTTAAAGAGCCTGATGGTGTCAGTAAGATCCTGCGAGTACTGGGATGGGACTCAGCTGGACGGAGAAGAAAAAATAAACAGGTTTTGCGCACTCTTTCGCACACTTGCGAGGGAAAAAGCATGGGGGGACTGCGAGACATAAAATTGAAAATTCTAACTATATAGGTAGGAATTTAATCGATGAAAGATGAAATGCCGATCACAAAGGACCAACGTAAAAAAGTATTCTTATCTTAAAAAGAAGATTGATGATTAGAATAGACTCCCTACAGAACTGTTTCATCCCTTTCCTAGTAAGTAAAATAAAAAATTTTAATAATAGGAGAAAAAATTAATCTTGGAAATTTAATTTCAATGTTAATTTAAAATTTTCGATTTCACTGATTTAGTTTGATTTTATATATATTGAAAGAAACACTTGTAATTTTACACGGTTATAAACTGTTATTCCGACCTACGTTCCAATGTTACTTCATCAAACGGTCCGAACCATTTTGTACCTTGAAGATGTACTTACTAATATCGAAACTTAGGTCGGAATAAAAGTTTACAACGGTGTAAAATTGGAAATGTTCCTTTCAACATGGATAAACCATTCCACTCCACCATGATTAGCTCTTCTGATTATAATCGTTTTATTGTGGTTATTTATTTTTCATTGGATATCATTTTCGTTTCAAATTAACTGTTACACCTGGTAAAAAGCCAACTTGTAGCAATTTGAATAATATAATTAGCAATGAGGCAATGTATGAGGGTGCCTTTGCTTATTAATTAAATGGAAGTAGGGATAGAGGGATAAACTATCGGCGGAAGTTCTCAAATATGCCTCACGTTGTATTTTTTTCTTAATCGTAGGTTCAAAAACATTTTTATCTCGGAAAACTTATTTCAATGTTAATTTCAAATTTTCGGTTTTACTGATATATTTTTATTTTGATGTTCTTCTCAGTACATGCCATTTTAATTTTACATTAACTGATACCACCTGCAAAATATTCAACTTGTAACTATTCTTATAATATAATAAGCTACAAGGTTTTTCGAATGGATGATTACGATGAAATTCGATGAGGACCTATTTGAGTGCAACCACCCTATTTCCAGCCTTTTGACTGTATTTCGGTGTTAAATTTCCAGGATTTTATTCTTTATTATTTCGGTGTTATGTTTCTAGGGTTTAAAGGATATCCAGCCAAACGCTTTAAATTGTTTCCCTTTTGTTTGAGAAGCTTATATAGGTTTAACTTATATCGGTCAGTGAAAACTGAGATCGAAAATCTATCTATGGCTGCTGCAACTTAAATACGACAATATCTATTTTTCACTTTGGGGATAGGAAGTAGCCCTTCTTAGCACTAAAACCTGTTTCCTTTCTGTTATTCAGGAATGGACGCGAAAAATGTCTTTTGGTGCATCATAAGTTATTTTCTTTTGTCTCTCATTTACCTAGAGATGGGGCGAGTGGAACGAATTCAGAACAGGAAAAGATATACTGAGCTTAAGCGGTCGAAAATACTATTTCAAATAAAATAAATCTGATTAAACTTCACTGACAAACTCTCATTCCCAATCGATGATAATAAATATTTTATTTCGTGAGAGAATTAATTAAAGATCTCAGATACACACTAGAATACACAAATATACAATGGCTGAATAATAATTATACCTTCAAGGAGTGAGAGCAACAATGCTTCTTGATATATGCGGTTGTACATAATAATTAACTTTGTGATGATACAAATTTTTACTTTTACTGTAGCCAGATTTTTATTTGTTTTCCCCCGAAACCAGTTCGTTTAAGGTCTTTTACGTGGGGGGAATTAACATGTGACAACGACTTTTACACACAACCATGGCTGGGTAGGGAAAACCTACCAAGGCGGGACTCGAACCCGCGGCCTTCGGTTTGACAGGCGAGGACTTTACCCCGCCGATGATAAAAATGCGGAGTCAAATCATGTAGCTGGGTAATCGAAAGGAACATTATATAAATTCATAATCTTTAACAAGTTTCTCAGTCTGTAGGCATTAGAAAAAAATATATTATATAACAAGCAAATGGCTGAGGATGGCTTTCCTCAATAAGCAAATGGAAGTAGGGATAGAGGGATGAACGGGTGGCGGAAGTACTAAAAATATGCCTCACGTGTTATTCTTTTTTTTTTTGTTTAATCCGTTTCCCCACGATTTCTTTTCGCCCCATTCCCGCCACACCCTCTTTCTCCCAAACCCCGCCCGAGTTTAGAAGACTCACCCGCCCACGCAATGGATGATCCCGGGCACGCCACTTCAAACAGAGAGGAAATACTAAAAGAAGAACACGAGCACCAATCCCGCCCGCATAGCACCATCCCGTGACCTTCCGGGTGGCGCACGCGATGGCACCAAGGCGGGTGCTCCCACGGTTTTGCCACCGAGACACCAGTGTGTTCAACCGGTGAGTGACGTGCAGCCGTGAGGTGCATGGGTATCATAGCGGGGGCAATTGGGCGTCGGCGGTGAACACAAGCGACCGGCTTGTTCCTCTGTGTCACTCAAGGGAGCAGCGGTGCGGGGAGGAAAAGGGATGGGCTGTACTCACTACAGACGGTACTGCGGACTCGGTCGGGCATTTCAAGGCGTGTGGGAAAAGAAATCCCTTGCCTGGTGGCCTCCCAGGTTGGGGTCAAAGGTCGCATGAAGGAGGATGGGTGGATATGGCGCATATTTTGTATTCTTTCTTCCGTGGATCAATTTAGCTTAACCGGTGTATCGACCATATTAACCCATTCGTGCATAAAGTTATTTTTGTCAAATATTCATTAAAAAAGTAATTATTCTGGTTAATAAGGTTCATTTTAACTTATTTCTGCAATTTTAAAATTTTTTAAATCCATAGTTCAAATAATACAGCCCTTCCGATATATCGGACTGTCAGTTTTCACTGTTGATAACAGATTCAAAATAGTACGGAAAAACTTGATAATATAGAAAATAAAAATATCAACCTTTAGAAGAAAAATAAAATAAAAGTTATCATAATACTGAGCAAAATGCTACAGTAAAAAATAACTTATTTACCCCGTGAGGGTGACTGAAAATGCTTTCAATGCCATGTCGCACATAAATGCTTCTCAAGTCGATAAATTCAAGAAGTCAACTAACAAATTAGCGGGGCGGTGAAGACAGACATCCATTTGAACTTAATGTAGTATCAAAATGTAGTGCAAGTCAACTAGAGCCCAGAAAAAAATTAAATACGCGCGTCCTATATATCGGACGCTGTGCACTAATGGGTTAAAGCATTCGAAATGTGGTTCTACCCAGTGCAGTCATGGCAAAATAAGCAGTGCCGGAGCTCACTTACTTTAAATTTTTTTACAAGTGAAAAATAGGGGGTATCGGGTTGGTGAGGTGGCTACAGTGTTGGCTTCACACCCGGAGGGCTCAGGTTCAAATCCCGGCAGTGGCAGAGAATCTTCAGAGACTACCCGATCCCTGCTTGAGTGTTGTGTGGAGGACGTTTCAAGTGCAACAATCCGTCCGTCGGATGGGACGTTAAGCCGTGGTCCCCTTGGCGCCTTTCGTTAAGAGCAGGCTAATGCCGACGCCGGGTTTCTCTCCACCCTTCGTTACCTACCCTTCCCTCATGGCGCAAATGACCTAAGCTGTAGGTCACCTTCTCCAAATACCATACCACCATACCCACAAGTGAAATATTGCTGAGTGTGTTTCAATTATTTTAGCAAATATAGAGTAAACAAATTGAAAAAATTGCTTTGGTTAAGGATGCATATATTTGAAATTTTCAGGCATCAATATTGATAAAAGTGTTATTTGACAATTAAGTCTTGTCTTAACCAGAGTCGGAACGGCGTTCCGTCGCGTCCCGGCGCCATAACACCCATGGTGCTATCGAAGAATGGTGAGGATGAAATGGATAGACCGTGTAATAAACGAGGAAGTGCTAAGAACAGTGGAGAAAAGAGCATTTTTCTAAAAACGTTAAAGAGAAGACGTAACAACTTAGTTGGCCACATTCTGAGGCATGACCGCTTGATGAAAACAATCGTAGAAGGATATGTGGGAGGGAAGAAGGGCAAGGGACGGCATGAGTTACGTAAGACAGTTTATAAAGAATGTAAAAGAGAGGAAATACGTCGCTAAGAAAAGGCTAGCGGATAGGAGAGCGGAATTGATGGCTGCGGATTCGAATCAATCTTAGGATTGTTAAATAGTGATGATGATGACAGTTTATCGGCTTGTTGTGGAGAATTGTAATTTTATTTAAATTACTTCCACTTATCAGCGTATAAAATGGTTATATACGGCTCCTCACTGAAGTTTTGAAATGTTGTTTTCTAAGTATGTAACGTGATACAGACTATTCAATGCTACATACATTTGAAGGCTTTTACGCACTCTGAGGATTCGGGTTCAATTACCAGCGCAAGGCGAATATATTTCAGAACTTTCCCGATCCCTTCATGCCTGTACTGTGGAGTGTACTTGAAATACTGCGCTTAGTCTATCGGATGGGACGTACAACCGTGGTCCCCTAGGAGCCTTATGTTATGACCACCCTCCCCTATTGCACAAATGACCTAAGCTCTCGATCACCTCCTCCAAATAACATACTACCAACCTTTCGACAAGTCATTATGACTTTTTTTCATCTAACTCACTCAAAAAATAAACCAGTAGGTTGGTTCGATTAGGTTAGGGCCATGCTCACCCCAGACGAGAGCAATGCTCTATTTATTGGTGATTGATACCGTGACGGTCACATAGATGTCCACAGTGATATCGCTGACATCACAGCTGATTGTTAATAGTTTTAGATTCTAAAGTTACTATAATTGTTTCGATTATAAAATATAATTATAATGCCAATGGGAATTGATTGTCTATTGCCATCGATTTTCAAGAATATTACATTTCCAGCCAAGCACATATCATCCGTCCGTGCACATATAAACTAAGTCATGGTTAGTGAGAAAAGTAGAGGCTACCTACGCGTAGTCAGTTATTAGCTAAATCATGCAACAATATTAAATGGGCCCATCCACTTTTTTTTTCATTTTTCTCGATTTTGATACAGTTGAAGCCGTAACTATAATCTCTCGGTTGGGTATTTCAAACCGGGAAAAAAGGATTCCATTGGAGTCTGGCATTCCAGGTCGGGGTCAAAGGTCGCCTAAGGAAGGCTGGGTGGTTACGACACGCGGTTTTATACTTCAGAGGATCGATTTGGCAAAACTATAGATAACAATTATTCCGTTTCACTCACTGACTCAGTTATTCCACATTGTTATTCATACATTGGTTCGGATATGTGAAAGAAGAGTTCACTCATGGTTCAGACACTGGTGGTTGAAATTCACTCATTACTTTTCCAGGGCCACCTCGCACTGTGAGGAGTTTTTTGTGCGGTGTCCGAAGGTTTATGTTTCACCCAGGATTCGAACCCGAGACCCTAGCTATCAGCTGATAAAGTGGTTCTCTTAAGCTCCTCACAGGAGTTTTTTTAAGCTCTTGTTTTCTTAGCATATAACGTAAATAAGATTATTCAATGACACAGACATTCAAACTTTATTATGCACCTAAGTTTAAAAATTTTTCCAGTGTAATTTGGGAATGGTAAAAAAAATGGTCAGTCAGTTTTACTGTGGCTGATGTTTATAAACTTTTTGGGGAATCGTTGGTAGAATTTATTTTGTAAATGAGTTCAGGTAATTTGAATTACAGCAAATGAATTCAGGTAACTATTATTACTAGTCAATTAATACACCATTTTACAGTTTTAATGACTAAATAGCCCGGTTTATTTGTCAAATGAAAGCAGACAATCAATTTTTCGTACAGTAAAATATTATTTACACAAGAGGCAGTAATTTTTATTTTAAAGTTTTAGTCTTTATTTGAAATTTAATTATAATTGTTTTCATATTTTATCTCATATTTTATTCCGATTAAATCGTAACTTATTACTGGAGATATATCACTTCTCTTTAAAGACGCGGTAAGATACATCGTTCTGCGTACGGAAATCGATCAGTCATTGAAATGATCATCGAGTACCAATTCAAAGGTCGTTCAATAAGTTTCATTGATAGGAAATAACCTGAGTGTTTCATTGAATATAAAATATACCCTCATTGACACGATTGAAGCGATAGTTGTCTAATCACTTAAAACCTGCAATTACAGATCGCGGTGTCTGTAATGGTGATGCTATAATGTATATTCTGTCCTTTCAGATGCCTACTTCATATTTCTCGAGTATTAATTAATTTTTCTCCTTTCTTGAACTTCACTCGCCACTTCGACTTCCGTTCGCATTTTTCTCGTATTTATGCCTATTGGACCCATTTTTCACTCCAATTAGCGGTCGGAGCCATAGCAGTGTCTCATTTAGACATGGCTTTAACCTCCAAACTCAACGTTAATCCTTTCCATCGGCGGCCTTTGGAACATTATTCAACGTTGCCTTTTTAATCATAGGCTGCAAAACCGCCTCGTAACTCAAAATGAGATATCCTTCGCCGGATTATTTATGCCCTTTCGTACGAATTTATGAATGCACCCCTCACGCTTATACAAAAATAAAAGCAGGAGAAAATCTGTGAGAGGAGAACGTATCTCTGGTTGCCCGATGCTCTTGTTATGAAGTCATTCCTCTATATCTTTTTCTCTCTTGCGATGTCGATTGGGACAATCAGGGTCGCCCTGATAACTCGAGGTAAATTGTAATTGCGAGATACCTCGCCGCGGTCCGCCGCGGATGCTAGCGGATCGGAGCACATTGTCACAAATTGATGAAGGGGTCGGTCCCGAATGGGTGGGATCTGCCTTCCCCCGGTGTGCGGGGAAGTCCACGGTGAGGAAGGTGTGGGAGGGGTATCAGTGTGCGTGGTTTGAGGGAGGCAAATGTGGCAGCATGGATATGAACCCACCCACCATGCATAAATCCGCCCGCCTCCGTGTCGTTAGGATCATACATCAGGAGTTCCCGAAGGTGGGCAGCAGCTTTTACGGCTTCATCTGCGGCATGGGAGGGCTACAAACACTTTCTTTAAGGAGGTGTCAATTAATCCATTGGTCTTTTCGAGAGAGGTAGGGTATAGGGAGTCCGGGAGGTCGAGAGGAAAAGCTAGAGAGAGAAAGATGAGGTAGTGGAGGAAGGATTCATCGCCTTATCTCGGAGTCGATGGGGATAAAAAAAGAAACTTCTCACAGTTCCGACCGTTATAGCGAGGGCTGTGAGACTATGGCGGAGGGTGCCTTTTTATAAAAACGCTGACTTGAGATGTCTCATCGTTTTTCCCCCAAACTCCCTCCAGCGGTGTTCCTCTGATTCCTTCGCCCCTCCCAAAATGGTTCTGACACCTTCAGAGATGCTTCTATCAAAGGATGAGAGGTTGATTTCTCGAGATTGCCATTGTCAAATGATAGCCGCCCACTACACCCTTAGTCGGTCGTTGAAATCTCCAGCAACTATAGATTCCGCGAAGTATTTCTCTTACCTGTATCAAGCTGGCCCGAAAAATATTATGTACATTGAGTTTTTTTCTTTCTCTTGATCTCAATTTCAACTTTTATTAGTGCCTTTGAGTGTAGGTCTTTAAGAATTAAAAGCAAAACATTTGTCAACGTCTCCGTATATTTTTATACCTTCATTAGGGCTTTTTTAAAGAAAATTATTTGTTTCTAACTCATTGGAATATAGATAATTTTCGTTGAAAAAATCTCATCAATGGGTATAAAAATATAACTAAACCCTTGCCAAAAATGTTGCATTTTACTCTTAAAGATCTACACTCCAAGACACTAATCTACAATGAAAATATTACGGCCAAAACTTGCGTGATTTTGCTCACGCCCGTGATGGAATGCGTGAAGAGTTTACTAATCAACGAATAATGTAGCCAAAATTTTTTTACGAATCTCGAAAACACGCTTTTAAATTCACCCTTGAGGTAGTTTTTGTAGCTTTGATAAGGTTTTATCACGAAGAACAATTCAAATAATATTTCCACATTATGAGTTGGGTACTTTGGATATGAGACACTAGGAGTTATCTTTTTATGACCACAAAACCATTAATTTAAGCTTTAGGCATTTACGGTTGTCAAGATAGTTCCTTTGACGGTTTAGGTTCAACTAACTGGACTAGATAAACAATGTGTTCTACATTAAGTAATATAGTCGTGATGGGCATGAAGAATGAATGGGGAGGGCATGATCTTCCCTTTGAATCGAATAAGACGCTCCTTAATGTGAAGGCAAATAAAGTAAGTAATCATTTAAAAGTCGATACCGATAGCTACCTAATCCCTTGGTCACATACGAATGTCATTTGAGAACTAATATTCATTTAAGCTGTACTCTCATTGCTCATTAAAAGCTGACGTTTAATGGAAAGAGGATATTACTATGTAAAAAAAATACCATAAGAAAGAGTCAGCAGTAGTTAACGCGGCATTGTTAAAAGGTCCATATATAATCAGTAGAATCAAAATAATTGAAACATGCAAAACAGTTCACTTTATGTAGGCTCATCAACATAAATAGAAGGCACATGAGGAAAAATGAAAATCAAGTAAGTAATTTTATTTGTTCCTTTAAATCTGATTGGCAAAGTTCGTAATATTTCAGCTAATATATTTCTAGCTTACGGTCACACAAATTATTTTCTGTTTTGTATTTGCACCAAGTTCACAAAAGCAATTTTAATTACACAAATCTACTTGAGCATTCAGCAATAATTGGCATAATCTACCAATGCTTAGTTTCTGGCCTCGGTGGCGGTGGGGTAAATTCCTCGCCTGCCAAAGCGTAGGTCGCGGGTTCGAATCCCGCCTTGATAGGTGGTCCCTATCCAGGGCATGGATGTTTGTATCGTGGTTTGTTAATCCTCCGTTGTTAAGGCCTCTACGTACAGTTTACAGTGGAATTGGAAATTTAAAAATGATAAAATCAGATTTTGATTATTCTAGGACAAAACGAGTATGCTGCCATGGCTGAACAAAGCTAGGTAGAACACATGATAGTAAAGTCTCGAGCAATTAAAATCGGAAGAATCAAGCGTGATGGAGTGGAATTTTTCCATATCGAAATAAACTCTCACAATTTTCCACAATTATAAACTTTTATTCCGACCTAGGTTTCGAAGTTACAACATGATCATAAAGGTAAAAAATGGTACCTTGAAGATGATGTATTAATATCGTAATCTAGGTCGGGAATAAAAGTTTACAGTTGTGGAATATTGTAAAAGTCTATTTCAGTCTGTAACAAGTCGTTAGTAACTTCCGTTTAGCGCGTGAGGACATGCGCCCACTCGCTACATTCGTAAACCATACGTGAGTGCAGGCATTGTGTGAGCTAGACACTACGATGGCGTCTTCACCAAGGTATCGTGGCAAGCTCAACACGGCTCTCACGCCAAACGCTGTTGCCCTTTCAGCTTTTTTCCCGCCTCCTAACCCACCCCTTGGATCGTAAACTCCCCTTTGCCCCCTGAAGGTAGGGCCTCTTAGTTAGGAACCCATCCTCTCCTCACGCTGGGCCTTGCTCAACGCCCCTCCCCCCCACCTCATAATCCCAATACTACCCCTACCACCTCCTCACAATCTTCTCCCCCCACCCTCTCAATTTCGTTTCTTTTGTCTTAGCCAGTCACGATCGGAGGGATCTGACCAGTCACGATTATTCTTGAAGCTCCGAATCCCCATCCCTCATACACCCACCCATCCTCAAATTAAGCCAGCCCTACCTCCACGCCTTTGATGCCTCCTTCCCATTGCTAGCGTTCAACCACGGTTGGTTACGTAAATGAGGGTAAATTTTCCGGGTGCCCCGTCGCATGACATTGGTTCGGGAGACAATGAGGTCGTTCACCAATTTTTTTGTCGACTACGAAAGAGTTTGAAAAATACAAAGAACCTTATTTTTCTGTTTTTCAATCTTTTACAGTGGGAAATAACTCACTTTTTAATGTTCCACGAAATTTACATTATTCCAAGTCTGGGTTTCAACTACAATATAGTTATTATCAAGGTTCTTGATAATGACTATCAAGTAGTTGAAACCCAGAGTCAGAATAATAAAAGTTGTGAAAAAAGCGACTGTGGAACATTTAAAAGTGAGTTAACATCTGCATAATACCCTGCCAGCATCCTCAATGGTGTTTGGCAGGATACTACCATGCAGCATGCAATTCGCTAAGTTTTCCTGGTCGTCTAAAAGAATAGATTCATCGACATCGATCGGTATTGATGGCATTAACACTTTCGCAAATAATTATATTACGTAATGAAGTTAATCATTGCGATTTACCGATTCTTAGGCTCACTTCGGCTAAGTACATGGGCCTGAAGTGGGTTTTCATTGTTTACATTCTTGTAATACACGACCAACCTCAGTCAAAGATCCTCTCTGGACACGAAAATGAGCGAGAAATCTAATTACGTTACCATCACATAAATTGGGCACAAATTTCACGTTTTATTGATATGAGGATTAGATGTAATGGCTGAAATAAGAATATTTGTTTTTCATCGTTACTCCTCCACATGTGGAATTCTTTAATTTAATTTCAGGTCTGAGTAAACTCATCGTTTCATCCCCTGTCCAAAAGCCTTCCTCAAGTCGAGTCGATGTGCTTTGCATTTTTGCCAGGATTAAGAGGAGCTGTTGCTTGATGTTTCCCCTATCTCCGATTTTTAATGTCGGTCTTCAGTGTCGGTCGGTAGGATCCATTTCCATACTGGCCTTGAAATCTTGGCAGTCTATAATGACGTGTTCCACAAAGGTTGTACAAGACCTATACTTTCTGTCTCTCTCTTTGAACTTCTTTGTACTGAAATACAGGTTCACCGTTAAAAGAAAGGTGCGGTTTAAGTAATTTATAGGAAGATGGTAGGGATACTTTATTCCGATATTTTCTGTTGGGTGTATATCAAAATTCTCGCTTACGTACAAATAATTCGCCGCCTAAACCACAGAATGAACAGAATTAACCTATCAATGACAATTATTAACTAAGAAGTGATAACTTATGTTTGGGTAGAAGTTGAGCATCGTTTGGACATTTTTCGAGCGATTAAGGGTGCACATATTTGCATTTATTATTTATGTAAAATAACTGTTTGAGACGACATATTCGAAAAAACATAAACTGTATAGAATTCTGTTTTTACTTTAACAATGTACAAAACCGCACCATTCTTTTACGATATTTCTGTATTATTCTCTATTTTGCAAGTACATTATTTTTTCCACAAATGAGGAAAGTGGTGGACTTTTGTGCAGGCTTAGCTTCTGACAGGAGGGCTCCGAGATCAACTCCGATGTGAAGTTTTTAGACACCCCCAAACAAAAATGATCGAAAAGCAAGGTAGTCTAAGGAAATAAATTGTCTCCCGTAACCTGAATTCCTTCAAATGCATGCACACGTCCGTAGCTTAATCAATTAGTTCTCATCTATCCGAACCAACCTACAGAGAACCAAGTTAAATCATTGATTTAGTGAGTTAGAAAAAAAATTGGCAAGGATATCATAAGTCGATTCACTGAAGATTTGGTTACAGGATCGCAAAGGGGTCTTTATTAATAAAATAAATGGCATAACTCGCTAGGGCGACCTATTCCATGTTTTTATTGTTCTATTGTTCTAACCTTGTATGTTCGTGATCTTAACACCTTCCTAGTTTCTGGTCTGACCTTGTGTCATTGTACTGTGTGCCTGGCCTAAGTCCAGCAAGCGAGCGCGTTTCTGATTAAGGCTAGGATGAGTGCTGCATGCATGGCGTGGAATCTCCCCGTGCCACACAACCTGATGGTGGCTTACGCGATACCTCATAGATGTAGAAGAAGCAGCGTTCATGGCTAAAATGCCCCTACCCTCCTCCAAGAGCATTGGCGAGTAGACAAGGGAACATCATAATGCTAGGATGAGTGCTGCTTGCCTAGTGAGGACTCACCCCCGTGCCGCACAACCTGGTGGTGGCTTAGATGGTACATCGTAGATGTAGATGTAGTTAATTTCTTTTTGGTAGCATTCAGATAGATAGATGGAAAAATATTTACGGTTCTGTAAAAAAATCCATGAGAACAAAAATAATAATAAATTACATAAATAAATGATAGTTTGCGAGCATATTCAATATAAGATAGGTGATTACAAAGATGATAAACTGAAAATTTTAAAATTTCCATGCATAAAGTGTTCCATTTCACGACACAATCAAGCATACCAAATGCATAAAATCTAAGTAAGAAAACGGCTTATGGACGTATATTCCAAGCTAGATGTGACTCAAATGCAAACAAAAGTCACGTATTCTTATCAAAACAAGTAAAAAAAATGCTACAGCAAAAAAATGAAAACAAGTTTGAAAAAAAATAGGTAAAACTTATACTATTGTCGAGGCAGTAAATAATCATATTTTAGTTTAAACATTTTAACGGATCTGCAATTTTTAACATCAGTTGTCATTTGGCAACCATGTTACAACCTCTCCTCACACCCGACTGCAGACGTCTTTCCCTTTCCCTCCCGAAAATATTCTCCGTGGTCCGTTCCAAATGCGTTTTCCCCCACACTCCTTCGGCCGAGACGTTTTTCGGCCAACTCCATTTGCTACACTCCATTAACTTCCACTCCACCTCCCCCCCCCCCCCACTTCTCTCGCTGCTAATATCTTCCTCTCTCCGCAACCTCCGTGCTCCCAACTTCAATCGTCATTTGCAATTGCTTCCTCCTCCATCCTTTGACGCTGTTTCGCAAACAGAATCGCCGGAAGACGTGAACTTATAAAATGAATACATTTATTTATTTATTCATTACCAACTTCCCCGTAAACAGCACTTTAAGGCCTTCACAACGGAGGATAAACAATACACAACACAAACATCCATGCCCTGGATGGGGACCACCTACCCAGGTGGGATTCGAACCCACGACCTACGATTTGGCAGGAGAGGACTTTATCCCACCGCCACCGAGGCCGGCAATTGCTGCTAGTTTCCCGATGGTAGGTTTGTACTTTGTTAGGCGACCGAGAAGTGAGTCATTTTTGGCATTGGAAGGATGGGTGGAAAAAAAAACTTCCTTTGCGTTATCCTAATCTTATGAGGACGAAAATCCTCTCACTAAGTCGTATTCTATCAGTTTTCGTGGCGCATTGCTTGCTGAAAGCTGAAACGGTCGTCTTAATATTTTTAGCTTATATCAAGAAGATCATTGTCAGTATTTCTTATGAAAAAATTTCATTTGAGAAGATTCCGATGTAAAATTTTCAATCCATGATACAAATGGTAATTTCCACGCTATTAATTCGAAACTCAAATACCTACTTGGGTTGTAGAGTTTTGAGTTATAAATGTGGAAATTGCCATTTGTATTTTTTATCATAGATATATATCAAGCCTGAAACGATCTTATATGTAAAATTTTCACATTTATCATGCATTTATTTGTGGATAACAGTCTATTATATCGTCTTTTTCATGCGCCCTAACAAAAAACTGACGTGAAAGAAGACCAATAATGTATCTTCATAGCGAAGTGCGCCGACCACGATTTTTAGTCTCACCCGATGCACTGAGTGAGATGCTACTTAAAGTTCCCTCCACAAACCTTCAAGCACGAATTCAGAAGTCACTGATACTTCTCATCCAGTTAGTAAATACTCGTTTACTTACTTTGTTAGCCTGCATCACTTAAACTCTCTTAGTATAACCGTTGCTTCAAAATGTTTGGGTCTAATGAATACAATTTTTCTGGTGAAAAATCAAAAGTGATAAACTAGCAATGAATTAAAATGAGTTGCCAATGCCTACATGATTTTTATCGTATATATTTCAAGTGAAATTATCGGGAATTATGTATGTACTAAATATATTATCTTGCAAACACTAATCAAAGCATTCAGTTGATAAAGGTTACACTTTCGTTTGTAAAGTAAAATTATCAGGTTTATATTCTGAAACTAGGAAAATCCTATTTTAATTCTATATTAATTTTTATATTATATTAATTTGGTCAATTTAGCGGTCTCTGAAGTACTACAACTCCTACGGAATATCACCAGCCTGGTCATTGTCATAACATAGCAGTTAACTATGTAATTTGTCACCTTTTTTCCTGGCTTTTTTGCCATGTTAAAATAGAATTCCAGATGGGAGAGTATTTAATTACGCCCCTGGAGTATTAATTTAGCATTTCTTCTTAAGTGAGCTGATGGCTGTTTCAGTTCAACTCAAAAAAATGTATTTAACATTTTCTGCCTTATCAATGTGTGGGGCTGAAAATGGAATTGACGTTTCCACCGCGTTATTCATACTTATTAGAATTTTCGTAATCAGTGCCACCTTCCGATGATAATGCCCATACTCAAAATATCTGCTCGTAATTTTATCACTCCATTCGGTGAGAATTAATACAGACGTTACTTTTTATTCTCAAAAATATTAGTATCACGTAAGTTATTTAGTGGCATTTGGCTTTTTATTTGCAAGGATCTAAGGCATTTCCGAGCAAAGTTACTCATCTCTTTATGTATCCTGATATTCCAGAATTAGGTTTTAAAGTTTATTTTTTATTTTTCAGCGAGCCTTTCGTCTGAGCTATAAAAAAATATGATACAATTTTATCTCAAGAACATTTTAGTTAACGAATGAATTGTTAATTTTTCAACATATATCGTGTACTTCTGGTTAAGTATTTTACAGCATTAAATTGCACAAAATATCATTCCCATGAACTTAATAGGGATAAATATTTAATGATATTTTTCCATATAAATGTTTGATTGCAGAAAAGTGATAATTAAAATTTTGTTGTACAGGTACATCTTATGAGTAAAACATGTCGTCTTTTTCAGTTGCAGTAAGTGGCTTACTAAATTAGTGTATCCCAGTCATTCAAGGCTCTTCCGATTCAAAGCATATCCTTCCGAATGAAGAAGCATAAATGCCAAGTCATCGGGCATCGAAATGGAAGTATCAGAGTGTTCTCAATCGCATATATCTTTTGAATTGAGTCGTTGGGTGCTCACAGACATGCGTCGCTTGGGTGAAACCACTCCATTAGTCACATTCCAGAGATCTCATAACAGATAAACAAAATGCAGATGCCAGGATTTTAAAAAGCTTTCAATGCTAATGCCCGTATTTCTCACCCATACTCAAAACATCTGCTTGTAATTTTATCTCTCCATTAGGTGAGAATTAATGCAGACATTACTTTTTATTCTCCAAAATATTAGTTTCACGTGTGTTATTAAGCGGCATTCGGTTAGTTTTATTCGCAAAGATCTATAATCTTCCTACTATATTCTATCGAAACAAATTTTACAAATTTATACGAAGCCCATACTCTTATTGTAACCGTGTTTAGCTATGATTTCCGTTTCCGAAAGTTCCGCCTTTTTTTTGGTTAATCTGAGGTGACGGCTGTTTCAGTTCAATTCTAAATATTTTGTTTAACATTTCCTACCTTTTCTCATGTTTATGTGGGTGTGTGAATGCAATTGACGTTTCCACTGCGTTATTCATACTTATTAGACTATTTTTATCAGGACCAGCTTCTTGTTTCATCGAGTTTTTGCTAAGAGGTAATAGACGCTATAAATCCATAACCTCAAACAATCTAAGTATATTTCTGCACGATAGTCAATGCAGTACTGTACATATTCCGGTTACAACGTAACTCTTTCAACTCTTACACATGGGAATTATAAAATCACTTCGGTGGGCGATTGACGATTATGATATATTCATAGTGTAGAACTTATTTTTTGCTCTCGTTATATGCTTCACTCATCTTACTTATTGAACTCGTTTGAGAATTTTAATGGTCTATTAATAGGAAACTTAATACTTTTTTAACAAAACTTACGGCTTAGTATCCAGTTCTCCATTGTCAAAATGACCCTTGCAATTTTTTTATGACTCCGGACATGGCAAAGAGGAATTTGCTTGAAAGGTAATTTTGTCAGTGAAATTAATTTTTTTTTTTAATAATAAATTAAATTTTTGTGGGAGATAGGGTGGAGGAGGAAACGAAAAAAAATCAGAAACTGCGGTTTAAAATCGTGGTAGACGTGTCGAATGTCTTTTCTCCGACATGTCTCGGACCCTCTTCCCATTCTCACCGCAGTGAATCACTTAAATTTTATTTCCGTCCTTCCACAAAATGGTTTCAAATCTTGAAATGACTTCCCGCGGACCATTAGTCCTTGGCAACCGAGAGGCCCAGCCCCAAACACCCGCACGGGAAAATGGGAACTCACCAACTGTTCACGGACAAAGGTCGAAAGGTAGTACGTGACGACTTCTTAAAAATTGCCCGAAGCACGTACAAAGTTGAGCGTGTGAGCGAAGACATGAGAGTGCCAAAGGTCTCTATAGCACCTGCTCTTAACCAGAAAGCTTTACGTAGCCTCAAGGCTCGAAGAGGAAAAATATTGTTTCACTCGAGTGAAGAACCCTTCTCGCCAATTCCAGGCCTCTACATTTTTGTTTGCTTATTGTACAGTGAAATTGCACCATCTTTCATGAATATTTTTTATCATGACTCCTGCTTTTTAAAGAATGATTACCTATGTTAATCGTTACGGCAGTAGGTTTTTTTTAGGAAATACCAAATTATTAATATTCAACCTAGGCCGAAATATGATTGAAGTAAATTTTTACGAGAAAAATTTCTTTTAAATACACATCAGCAGTTTAAATTTTGCAACCGATACGCATAACTTATCCATCCCAAGCGCAAGGACATACAGAATTTTTTTTTAACCAAAATTGAAGCCTAGAAATGCTGACCTCTATTGTTTAATTATCCAGGTCAACTTTCTCTTTAGCCGATTCCTTAAAAATGAAGTGAAAATTATGGAAAATGTTGACATGTTACTTACACATAGGTTTTGGAGTTAATCTTTATATCGCATATATTTAGGGGTAAATGATGTATTATTAATAACTGCACTTCATCCTACCGTACAAGCGATAATGAAATTATTATTTTCATTCCACTAATTACGATGGCTTGTAAGGCACTAAGTCTGATATTAGACTAATTAAGAATCGTAACATGTAGCAGAAAAACTCATTCAACCAAAAAATAATGTAGTTCATGAATGCAAAACATGCAAGAGTAGTTAATCACGCGCGTTAAAGAAGCGATTGTTGCGGTTGCTTGGAAATATGCATTGCCACATAAATTGCTCGAATAATATAGCATACAGCAAAACCAACTCTTTTCTTAAATGGTTTACAATAATTTTTTGGGTTATCCAACACTTAATAACTAGGATAAAAGATGACCAGGGTGAAATTATTTAAGTAATTTGAGCTACTAATAGTCCAATTCAACTGCTCACCACGTTTAGAATGAGAAAATACTAAAATAATGATTCTAAAAAAATAGCCATGATCGATCTTAACAAAACTTTAGACGTCCCCACGACTTCCTAAACTCACATAAAGGAGGACGGGCACGTGTTCTGAAGTCACGCACCCCAATCGACCACTTCATTTGTATGCAAAACAATACCCAGATCGATTATAATTCTCACAGGATTTCCATTAACTTTTCAATTAGATTCCGAAACATATAAAGGGCTTCTGGATATTAGGTCCCCTCCACATCCTTCCTCGTTCAGCCGTCTCAGCATGTAGATCGAAATGTCAGACGTCAACCATGTCCCAGCCAAGACTTCGGCCTCCCGCTGTTGACTGGGGAACTAAGTGCCCAGTTACTCGGCCTACAACGTGTTCTGTGCACTCGGAAACCACGATTGTAGTATAGCATGCACGAATTAATTCCGGTCGTCCACGGCGCTATTATAAATACACAAAAAGTCGCATTGGTTCGCTCTACTGTCTCGTAAGACATTCGGAAATGGAAGGAAGAAAAAAACTAGGCCCGGGTCTTTTAATAAGTTATTAAAAACTACCCTAGCCTTATGTTTCCTTCTCTTCCTTGGAAAAGAGAAAAAACAGACGGATTGGTACCTGTGAAACCGAGGGTTCATTTTTTTTCTTTTTCTCTGGTCACGAGTAAAAAAAATATAGATTAAGAAAAGGCAATCCCTTGATGGGGTTTCGGAGACTTTGTAGCCAAGAGCCTTTTGGATTCAGAATGGGCCCTCAAGGTACCAAGGCTAAAGCAATGTGTGAAAGATGAAAGAGGAGCAAGCCTGTTCTTACCGTCAGAGAGTGTGAAATTGCTGTCAGGTGCTAAAGGCGTAACGTCTCCTATGCACTTGATACATTATTATCTCGTTCATATTCAAATAGTTCGACGTATTGCTCTGGTGATCATTCAATTACACAGACCAACAAAAAAATATTGTTTGAAAACTTTTTTATTTTAATAGCTGACCTTAATAGATTTTTATGTGCCAAATCCAAACCTGGCCTTAGTTTTTTTGTATCACCCATATTTTCCAAGCAACATGTATGTATTTTAATATTTAGCCTTATACCCCGATACGGTATATAAGGAAATCAATGAAACACTGTGTTACATCATAAAATTGTTTGTACTTACTGTTAAATTACTTACAATAGTAATGTAGCGTGATAGCACAGGGTTCACTTGTCAACTGGAATTGGTTTACATTTTCTTTCCCTTTTTTCTTTGAAGTTTCTTGTGCAGCTTTTTCTGCGATGAATCGCTTGCAGAACTTCTCGGTGAAGTACCAACAGTAATCCCCAATTATCTTCGTTCATTAGACCTACTTTTTCAATTTTATTTTAACTATAAAAAAAGCTGTTGAATTCTAAATATATTGATTGATTTCATAAATTTAACTGTAAAATGTGAATAAATGGTGGGTGATACAACTTTTTAAACATCACATTTGGATTCAGCAACTTAAAAAACATAAGAATAAGGTATTTTCAGTAAAAAAAAGTTTTTTCATCGTTGGTCTGTGTTATTTTTCGCATCCTCCGTATTTTTAGAGGCACTCGTTGGAATCAGCAAATTGAAAATAGCGCCCATTGCCGAAGGGCCTGATGCTTGGATCGATGAATTAATTCAGGAGGTGCTACGTCTATTTGTAAAATTCATAACTCAAGCGTAAATCTTTTGCCATGCTAACTTTTCGTGTTTTATTACTGACCAGTAGTTTTATTTGAATTTTAGTATTTTTTGTGTGCTCAGTACTCTCCTGTGTGATTGGCCCCTGTCCGGCAAGTGAACGCGTTTCGGATTAAGGCTAGGATAAGTGCTGCATGGCTGGTGTGTAATCACCCCATGCCACACACCCTGTTAGTGGATTGCACGATACCTTGTAGATGTAGATGCAGAACTCAGCCACTCATCGACGTATATAGGTTATAATTCTATTGCCGGCGGATGATTTTTCCCAGCAATTAATCCAAGAATCCTATACACCAAGAATTATTTTATCATTAATAAAATGCGGTCACGATAAGAGGAAAAAGAAAATCTTGTCAAACTGTAGATCGCTATTCTGTATGCATATTTTTTTTCTTTTCACAGTATATTCGTATATGTGAATTCCTCATCGAAATGTAGCTTAGAGAAAAAATGGCTATTTTCCATTCTGACGCACAGAGAATTCTGCAGGATTATTTGTTAGATGTGGTCATGACAGCCCATGATTTAAAATTAGTGGAGAATATGCTTCAGTACCTAATTCCGCTATCTTTAGTGGTTTGAGTATTGGAATATATAACCGTCCGTCTGAACTGGAGACTTTTATGGGATGTTATGCCCATTGCGGGGAATGGGTCGCAGTTGAAGGTATTTTCCAAGAACTTCCATCGTTATTTCTTACCTTCGCTCATCAACTTATGGCTATTCTTTCTCCACCCACAAGCAGCGGTATACATTTTGTCTCGAAACCATTTCGTTCACCCGTTGCACTCACCGTCGGGTGGTGTTATTTCTCAGTTTGACTGGGATCTTGACAGCCTGCCCACTCTACGAGATAATGAGGGGTGTGGCCTGGTAACCCAAAAGTTACATTTTCTTCTCCGTTACCGCTGAAATTGTTTTCAGAGGTGGAGGATTTGTGGCCTCGAGTGTATCTAGTCATGGGAATATTTCAGTTCTCAATCATTATTAGTTATTCACATCGAGTGGGCATACTTTCTGTGGTGACTGCGATGAGAAATAAATAATGTGTTGAACAGAGTAAAGATTTAACTTTTATCTTAACTATCTTCCTGACGTCACCCGTCTTTTTCAGACGTCAGTAGGCGCAATGATTTTTCATAATCGACAATGTACGCCCAATAATGCATTTTTCTTTCAGATATCCATCTAATTTATAAATTCCGCTCACTTCTGACTTGATTCAAAGTAACGCGCTCGCCAGTTGAGCGCAGATCCATCTGTTTCTTGTCGAATGTAAAATATCCTTTGCACGCAATGAATAGCCCCGTTTTTCATTTCATTGAAACTCTATAATTGCTTAGATTTCACGCCAATATATATTTATTTGCCAAAATTCATTAATAAGAACTTTCAGTATGGACGACATCTCTTTAAGTCGGATTTCATGAGAGAGAGTTTTGGGTTAAACTTGGTATGTTCAAATGGCCAAAATATTTATGAAAATTTTCTTTGACATGACAAGGAGACTGCAGTTGTTAGCCGTTGATTAAAGGTTACAGCTGATAGCTTACGTACTACATCGGGCTCAATAAAGGTCATGGGAATGCGAGAAATTTCAGATTATCATATAGTTACGTGGCGAGAGATCACTTATTTCATGGATTTTAATTAGTTTCTTTTGCCTGCGAAACCATTTTGACCCGTATTTTCCTCGAAAGTTAATGGTGTTAAGGACTTATCCTGGAAACAAATATCTTTTATATGCCTAAATACTTACGTATATAGCGATCCAGGTTCGATTCTACACAATTAAATATCTGTATTTGCTAAACATTATAAGTAAATAGCACAAGGTTAAAGAAGGTAATACGTAGGAAAAATTACATGATACGAAAGATAAAACAGAAGTGATTCGTCCCCTCGTTTCTTAAGATATTCTGAGGGTGCAAGCTGGCGGCTACCTAGCATCCATTTTATTTGTATTTTCCTCAAAATTCGAGAATATGTCCTTAGCATTGTGCTCTACGAGCACGCTTCTCTATTTTAAATAATCAGAATGAAAAGAGTGGGCATTTGCAAACATTTTTCTGCATCTCAAAAAATATTTTGTCATTATTTTTCAAGGTTTTATTTCATTTAAGCCTATTCTAAATACCCAGGAAATTTCGATGTTATAGCGTTTGTTCAATACATACGTGCACTTCGTTGCCAAAAAAATTGAGCTCGCGTGATGAGTCCTCTTTAGGGTGTTCGCATTTCTATGACGTGAATTACTATGGACAGATGAACAAAATTACCCTTTCAACACAAAGGTACCTAACAAGATTCAATCGAATAGCATTTTAAACTTAAGGTAACGCCTTTAAATTTTTGTGCTGTCTGTAGTTGTTTAAGGTAAACCCTTGTTGAAATTTTCATGTCTTGTGGGTATTTAAATTTAGTAACAGTATTTTCTCAGAGTTGAAATTTTAATCTTTGAAATGCAGGTATTTTGCCAAAGTTTAATTCTGTACAATATGAACTTTAAAAAATAAGGGCTAAAGTTATAATTTTGTAATGTGTAACGGAATAAACCTAGTATTTTTTTTAACTTATAAAGTTGGTAAATATGGACAAAGATGTATCTGTACCTTCCTAACATTTGAATATTATAGTACAAGTTACCAATTTAATTTAATAGATACGAAAAGTGGAGATTGATTCTATAGATGCTCTGACGTTGCAAGCTAGCGGCTTTCTTGCATTCATTACTCATTACGCAGTCCATTGTGAGTGTAGAAATGAAATGAGCACCATCCAAAGCCGAAAATAAGTAAGTCCCTCCTTGAATGACACACAGATCAATTATTTGTCACCGAGTCGGGTTATCGATGAGTCGGCATTTATAGTTCCTGGATTGCCAAACAAACACGCGTAATTGCGCGAGCCCGCCCAAATCCACGGCTCGGTGCTGCCATCTTTCGGCCCGATCGCCTCCTTCATAATCTCGAGGCTCATTTGTCAACGTCCGCGGGCGAAGCAGGTGGCGTGACCGTGGGTCCGCGGAGCAGGGTCGCCGGTTTGAGCCGCGACGGGGTCATTGGCGCACCGTTATTTATAATGCAATTACTCTCGAACGACCGGGCTGCGTGTGACTGCGTGCTCTCCTCCTGGGGTTGCGCGTAATTTGATTCATGACCTCCCTTGCATCATTTGATGGATATGAAAACATTGTAATAGGGCTTTATTTCCGTAATAACTGCCCTCGGGTTAAGATCCTGCGTCAATCAAAAGTGCACGCACTTCGATACCGGGCGGTTTTATCGCTATGCATCGAATTATCGACTTGTGCGTGCCTGTGAGAAATTTAATCATAATGTTATCCAATCAGCATGTTAAGACGCCAATTTTATTCTGCCATGCGTGTAGGGTAGTTTCCTTCATCAAATAAAAACGAAATGCATTGATTGTTATTCGTTACCCTCCATTAGGGTTTTCACAACATACAAATTATTTGGTTTTAGAAATACCAGTTTAAACGATTGGCAATGGTCAATTTTAACCTCATTTGAAAAAGGCCAAATTGGCGCCCATGCGATTCCACTCCACGTGACGTCACAGGGACCTAGTTTCTATACGAGTAGATAGGAGTTTTACATCGTCTGAGGTTACCAATGCATGCATGAGGCACAGAGCTTAGGGAAACATGTCTTAATAATCACCTATTAAAACTGCATAAGGTCGGAAAGTTTCCTTCGTTTGATAAGGAAGTAATAATACATATTTAAGCCAAGCGCTACCTGCTAGCAGGGTACTCAGCTACCTGCTAGCAGCCTGCGTCATATCAGCGCTCAAGCCTCGCCTCAAGGTCACCTCACAGGGCGGCAGCGGGAACCAGAAATACGTCACACGGACTTTTACCCATCATTCCTCCTTCGCCGTCGCGTTTTCGCGCGCTTGAAAATTTTCACTTTTCGTTTAATCGCGAAAAATAGATATCGTCATTCGAAAATCTAAGAGCGTGAAATGCGTACTCCATGAGTAATATTCTTTCGATTTAAATATAATAAAAGGCAATAAAAAAATAATAGGAAACCACCCTATTATCAAAAACTAGTCATATCCGATAAATAGTCACAAGTCATAGACGATATATTGCATTGATAACTAGTAGTTTTATTTGGAAGGGAGCATGTTCGTGTCCTTGTAATCCGCTAGCTTCTGGTCTCACCATGTGACGATGTCCCGAGTACTCGCTCCCTCCGAACGAGCGCATATTTGATTCACCCCTTCCAGTTCGATTAATTTTCCGAATATCGTGCTCCTATTCTCTATTTATTTTTTCCGTGGTTCTCTTTTAAATGGCAGGTTATTAAATGATATTTTGTAATTTGTAATGAACGTAAAACCGTGAAATAAAATGCTATTATTTCAAATGGAGAACACAGCTATCGCTACTCGAATAAAGTCATTTTAATCCTTCCAATGCATCATGTCTCATGAAATATGAATTATTTTTGTATGCTATGTATGTTTTAACATTTTTAAGCTTTCTAAATAATTATATTTTTCCTCTAAATAGTGCTAAAATTATGAAAATCCGATGACGAGATACACTCGTCATTGCGCGGTTCGGCGTCGAAAGTTCACGGCGAGATAGACTCGTCATTACAGCGTAAGGAGTTAAGGCTGATGCCGATGTAGATCGCTTTATTTTGCAATTTCCTCCGAGGCAATATTAAGTTCTTTAACTTAAGCCAGTTTTCGTGGATTATTCTTGAAGAACGGTTTGAATAGGTGCGGGTGGAGCTCATCTGAAAACAAGCCACAAATTGTGCCTTTCCTACATTAAGGACCCGTTTATTTTTCTGGTCACCTAGCATCACGAGAATATTTTATGCATATACAAATTCATAAATGTTAATTACCTCTTAAAATTATTATGTCTACTGAAATACTGGGTAGGCTTATCATGAGAAATTCCCTTACCTATGCCTAACTCTTCCGAATGAGGGCTGTATAATAAAAGAGATAACTTACAATCCTTTCAAAATTAAATAAGACCATTTTTGTGATAATATTTCAGTTCATATTGGACTGAATACTGCGCAAAAACGTAAGAATAGCAAAAATCTATCATTGAAACAAATGTAGGCGTTAACAGTTCTCGAGTTAGATCCTCAATCTACATACTTGCCGACGTTTCGATGAATGACTTCTTTATCGTCATCAGTGCTGTTGATGCCGGTTCTCGAGTGGCCAGGTTTCTATAGTGCCGCTCAGCTGAGGTCGATTCCTATAGGTGGATGCATTTTTTTTCATTATTTATTTCATTTTTAGGGCGGTATTCCGGGTAATATTCTAGTGAAAGCCTTCATCTCTACTGAAACCACTTCAACTTTACTGACTACATTTATTTCGTACACATATTTTACTGACTAAATTTATTCCGAGATTTGGCCTTTAACTTAACATAAACCACGACTAAGCAACCTGAAGGACGTAAAAATGAGGAAATTTCAACATATTGAGTGCTCTAAATTAATTATGTCATTTAACTATATATATTAATGTATTCACTCGTTTTTCAATTCATAATAAGGTATTTTATGATAATGCCCCCATATATTTTGCTTTAATAATGCATAAAATAGCATTTTCATTCCCTCTGTCGTGGATGGAATATATCCTTTCATTTTTACCTTTCTCACTTGCCAGTGACATGATTTTTGAAAAAAGCCGTTTTCCTTTGTTTATTACCTGATTTTGCAGTTTATCATCACGTGAATATCAAGTCTTTCAACACTTTGAAAAATACTCAGTGTCGTGTATAATCTTGTAGTATAAATCTACTTTCAGTCACTTATGAGTGGACTGAATTTCCTTAATAAAGCTGTTAATAACCTTATTTTACTCCTGAATGGTAATGCCAATCATAAAAAAGAATTACATTGAATAGTTACCACAGTAAATTTTTGCTGTTAAAACTTTACGTTGCTTTGTTCTGAATTAGAATACCGTAACTACTCGAAACAGGGCACGGGCGAAAATATTAGTACACATGAAAACTCGAAAAGTTTCGGCTTCACTTTAAACTTTCAAAAATTAATTCAAATATACTTTCAATCCAAATGTATATCGTGAGCCATGAAAAAATGTGAGTCAGGAGGTTTAGTTGGTTGATCTTGGGCCATGTAGATACATGAAACGTGCTTCTTAGGGAAATTCTCATGTCAATTAAAATACAGCTGGTGGCTTGAGAGAAAATCGGTATTTCTTGGAGCAAAATTGTTAGGTAAGATTCATTTTCCATTTTCCAGTAAAATCCGTCCGTTTTCAGCATATTATTTTTGCATGTTGGCATTAAATATAATTTTTACTAGACCTAGAGCGTGTTTATGAGTGGCAATAAAACATAGCAATGAAAGTTTCTCTTGAACCACGCTATTTTCCGAATTATAAAAAAGAATATTCATACGGTTGATAAATTAGGTAACAGTTTTTTAACTCAATGCGTACTGACTAATTGCAGGAAAAATAGTACGGTTAACGAAACACGCATCTGAAATTGACACGTCAAGGTGAAACTGAGGTCGTCACATTAAAACATACTTTGAATTCCAACGAAGTTTTTCATTTATACGTAGTAGCAGCATATCTCCATTAAAAACTATCGAAATGTATGTCCTCAAGTATCTGAAATGCTATTAAATGCATGATGAAACTCTCGTCTCAAAATTCAGTGATCTTAAGGAGAAAATTATCAAATCGAAAATGCAGAGCAGAGGCTATATATCAATAGGCTACACCCTAAATACGCTTGCATTAGTGCGTAATATCTAATGGGCACTATGTTAAAACCGACAACATTAATGTAGACGACTAAATAAATATAAATTTCAAACAACTAAAATTCTCGTTATTTTCTGATCACACCTCCAATGTTGCCAACGATAAACACTTCGTGTGACTTTAGACATTCATTCATGCTATATTCTCCCTATCTCCACGAGAGACTCCTTTTAAAAAATCCTGCAGAAAAATTAATACAAAGCAATTTTCATTGAATTACCATTAACAATTTCAATGAAAGGAGGAGTGCTTGGTATGGAATTGGTGATTTAAAGGCGGATAAGTGATTAACAATGTTGGACACGAGATGGGGTCAACAATGGAGAAAATTTTCGTCACATTGTTCTCTGTATTTAAGGGACAAAGAACTTTCTTGATCCTTTCGCCCCGTCCTGTCTGACGGGGGAAGTCAAGGAGACAGACTCCCCGTGAACCCATCCCTCGCCCGTGTCACTTTCAACTTTGACTTTGAGACGGAAGAGGCGGGGGCGGCGCCCTGGGGGAGGTGGGGGCTGGATACGGGGCGCCCCCCACCGCCTTCTTCCTCTCTGTTCTCCCTGTTCAACACTCCAACACATCTCGCTTTCGTCCTATAAAAGAGTACTCGATGCATTGATTGATATTTCCTGCTCCGTGATTCGTAACCCATGAGGAAACCTAATGAGAAGGTCTAAAACCGTTCGCGGAGATATTTCTGAAGTTACGACCCCCTCAAAAGCTTATGGAATTGATCAGCAGACGAATTTGACAATGAAAGGTCTTCTCTCCAAAAACCAGTTGTCGCGCGTTGAAGAGTAAAGCAGGCGTATTATTTACGAGGTGGGTTCAGAAAATGACGGGAAATAAATTCTTTTATTAAATTTATCGCGGTTCTGGGAGAGTCCAATTGTCTATTTTTTTATTGTTTTGGTCCACATTTCCCCTCAAATGTAATAAAACTTTCAGCTGTATTCGATTGCTCATGAATTCTTGGCGTTCGTTTTTGTCGTTTTACAAGTAAGTAACGATTACATTATTTAAATTGCTGACAGAGCTCCAGTTCATGCGATCAATACCTCGATTATTTTAAGTCCGTGATCAAGACACATATCCAGTTTTGAAGAGTTTCGAGGATTGGATGGAGCGCGTAAGTACGTAATACCTAATGGGCACTATTTTAAAACAAACAGTATTAATGTAGACGAATAAATAAATAAGAATTTTGAACAACTAAAAATCTCGTTGTTTATTGATCACATCTTCAATGTTGCCAACTATAAACACTTCGTGTGACTTTTAGATATACCTCCTGCTCGACTAGTATTTTTTCTTCACCTTATATCACCTTGAAATTTTCAGTTTGCATGAAGGAGACTTGGCAATATTTGCCTGTTATCTATTTAAAAAATTAAGGATCATATTTTCTCCTGAGTAATTTTTTTATTTTTGCTACCCATTAAAATGCTGAAAATCTTAATTTAAATATCCTGAAAATTTCAAATTGTAAGCGTAAGTTTTAAAAGTGTAATGGGTCACTAAAATATAAAAATTATGACCATTTCAGTAGGCAT
Organism: Ischnura elegans; assembly: GCF_921293095.1. Lineage (NCBI taxonomy): Eukaryota > Metazoa > Arthropoda > Insecta > Odonata > Coenagrionidae > Ischnura > Ischnura elegans. Next base: position 80,838,601 of record NC_060256.1, on the reverse strand, counting down.
AGGACCTCGTAATTGGTTTTGAATATCCCAAGCTATTTGTCAAAGTGGGTTTTCGAGGGCATATTGTCTCATCCTGCTATAGGGTCATCTGAAAGGTCAAAGCGCAGCTGAATTTCCCACTGCGGAAAAGTGCTTCCAGGAATTTTACGTGGAGAAGATATGTTGACAATTTTTTCTTACATGTGCCCACTTTCTCCGCCATTTTTATTTCCCCTCCAACATATTTCCCCTTCTCTATCCAATGCATCCAGAGGACGTAATATTTCGCGATGACCATAATATGACCATGAATACTCAATTACAAAATAACAATATGCCCCAAATATGTTTTCCACCAAAGCTATGTGCTCTTTCAACATTTATTGCTCATATTTGACATACATCGATGCTAAGAACCAAAATTAAGTTTTGAAGAATTGAGGTCTCCGCCAAGATTGAACTATACAAGCTAATTACTTTTGAAATGCGTCGTTGGGAAAAGCTTTTACTCAGCAAAGCTGACAAAATCAGTATCAAAGATTGTGCTTGCATTTAAATTTCAATATGTACATTTCCAGAATATTATCTTCAGAGAGTCAATGGTAAATTTTTTAGTTGTAATTTTAGTTCTTAAAAAAACTAACGTGAAGATCGCGATAGTTTTTATCAGTTAACAGAGCACATTACGAAATTTTGACGAAAATGGCATTTTCCTCGTTTTTCTGTGGTCTCTCCTGAATTATATGCGTCGTAATCATCAAAATGTTCTTTTTCATTCTCGAGGAAGTTTTATGGTCGGTTAGCCACGGGGTCAATCATCTCGGTTTGTGCCGAAACAACGGGGAGTGGTTTCATGCGCGAGTTCTCGATCATACATCTCCATTGCGTGGTTTTCCCTCTTACAATTACCCTTTTCGGATTTAATGATAGACAGCGTGGCTCGATATGGATAATTTTGGTTGCTAGGCTTTGAAGAAGATTCACTTCCAAGGAAAAACGAGAGGATCCTACACTCGATTTGATCAACATATGATTATGCCGCATATCAGGGAATATGTCATATCCTCATTGCCTACAGTAATTTTGAATGGGAAGCACTCTTCAATCACGGACTTTTTTATTGAATACAGGTATTACGTAACTCTCACCAATTATTATTTGATTTATTTTGTTGTTGAATTTTTTTACTATCACGTGATTGTTTAGTGCGTTTTTACCGTCATTATTTCACGGTGAAATCGTTTTTCCTCCTCATAAGGAATGTTCTTGTTTTTATAATTTTTTTCTGAATGTATTATTTGGAGCCGTGCTGAATAATGCCAAATTTTCTTCAAAGTAATTCACCAAAGAAATTTAAGCATTAGTTGCAAATATTACCATACTCGAACAATTTTTGGCATAGCAGTAAACCATGCCGAAATCGCCATTTAAAATGAGGATATTCTTGTGATGAGGCATTAAAATTTTGAAGTCTTGTGGCTAGAAGTCCGTATTTGAAGCTATTTTTGGCCCTTAAAGGCTGTGGAATGCCGGAAGAGAATTTTATAGAACGGTACTAGAGGAAGAATACAGTGCTATCAAGAAAGCAGGAAACCATTTCAAATTATTATTTATTTCCTCTAATTTTCTTGAAGACTGCTCCCACTGATGGTCCTCACGAGAAGAATTTCCCCGTCAATCCTACTCCTAACTGCACAACAGTTAGAGAGGGTAGGCTTTAACAATGAGCCTCTTCAACGAGCGGAAAACTATGAGACCAATTGGCATTAAGGATCGTTGATCGTTTGAATGAGTACCCAGGCTAGGAAAAGTGCTACCTCAAGAGTCTTTGTCGTGCAGATAACCACTGAGGAGAACCGTCGGCTTTATAGTCGTTTTTAGTCGTTCACCCCCACATGTTGTTTCGCTTTGCGGTGCTGTGAACCGAAGCGTTACGTCTCTAGTGATATCCCCAACTGTGCGACGGCGGTCTTGAGTTTTCCCCTAATTCTCCATCATAATATCACTTTTAAACCCCTCGCCTATTTCTCACTCGAGCGTTGAAGTCTCCCTCTCACGCGAATGCCCTACAAAGGGCCCTCGCGACTTCAGAAAATAAAAAGATATTCTAGACTTGTAAGGAGCCCTTATGCCTTCAAATCAACCCATTTGAGGTAACCGTCCGCTATCCTCTGATCCGCGGTTTTTTTTTGCGATTCCGGTGGTAATTCATTTGCGCAGTAGTCGTTTTCTGGTGATTCAACCGGTAAGCGATCGTTACGTCGATTTGGCGTCGGTACCGAAATGGGGTGGCGAATAAAAAAAACTTGAGTCGAGTGGAAAAAAAAACAAAAGTGAATCACTTCCATAAAAGATGGAGGCATTGGTGAGGTTCCCCTAGTTTTTGCTCAAGTTCCCACAAGGAAAAGGAAACGAAATCAAATATTCTTTTCAATTTTGCATATCAGATTATACATTTCTGAATTACTATATAAAAATACCTCGGCCGTATATAGCTGCTATTATTTATCTTGAAGCTTTAAACCATTATTTTGGTGTTGGTAGATTACATTAAAATTGAAATATAAGCATATTTAGGAAATCACCATAGGCTAACTAGATGCGCCGTGAATCATTTTTACAGAATTGACCGCAAATGCATACAATTTTTGAAAATTCCTCCATAAAAAAATCTTTACGATCAAGGCAAAATTTTTCTTATTGAATTATCACGTAAGAATTTCTATATTAGGAGGGAATTTTTGGCATCAATTATTAGCTCAAAACCTATTTAATACAAAAACTATCACCTGGTACAGGTCCAAAATTAAATAAATTGACTTTGATCAAGAATTTCTTTTGTATAGGTGAATACATGCAGGTGATTTTATTCTGTAGCCTCATCAGTGGCCTCATCAAAAAACTTTCTAGGCAGAAATAATTTCTGAAAAATTCTTATTTTCAAATTTTTCGTAGATTTTGCAGCCACTAATTTTGTTCTGATGAATATATTTGCCACATACAGTTTTTTTTCCGCTTTGTCGTCTCGTATCGTTATTTTCGAATAAATTCTTTGTAAACCTAGAGCTTGGGACGCATCGTTATTCCACTTTATATATTTTGTGCACATTGCTTTTAGGTCGTGACCTTTTGATTATCAGATTGCTTTTAAGCAATTCTTTGTTCTTTTATTTGAGGAATTGCTTCTTCATTTTTAATTTCCCGGTAAATATTCGCGTGATTACCATAATAGTCACCTACTTGTAGTTAAAATGCCACCATCGCTCACCTTCTCTAATTTTGTCATTTACTCCCGCAAACTTAAGAATATGGTCCAGTCTTTATAGCGTCAAAGCCGCTGACTCAAAAATAGGTGTCAGGTTGTAGCACTAACAAGGAAGGGCACACTAATGTGTTCGAGGTGTAAAGAAGATAAGACGGGAGGGGAACTTAATTGCACCGCACGCCAAAATAGCACCCGGCCATGTGATGTGGTTCGGAAAAATTGAAGGAAAAGTCTCACGAGTAAGGCAAAGGCATATCATATAAGAGGCACATACGGGACTTTAGGTAACATACATTAGGTAACTGGACAGGGGGAAATGTAGGTCTGTAGGATACCACTCACAAAAGTTTGAAGAACTGTGAATGAAGTATTGGATGTTATTCAAGTTCTAGCAGCTGTGAATAGGTACCTTCCAGTCAATATTGTATGTTTTAGTGTTTTACCACTACCGAAAACGATAAATTCTGGGAGGCTAGGCCAAACGTAAATTTTAGCTAGTGTTCATGACATGGCGATCTTGCCTCTTTAATTGTCACGCTGTACTCGAAAACTTTGACACCGTGTGCGCCCAAAGAGATGCTCAAGGAAAACGATGCAAGGCCTTACCTATGGCTGGGCTATATTTTTAGCTTCTGAATTTCTCCGTCGCAGTGCTGACGGCGCCACGTGACGGACAAACCGACTCGGTAGCAGCGTAGCAGTCTTGACTGACGAGTTTTCGAATTCCTGGCTCTCACTTGCACAAACTTCTCTTCGCATTTAGCATAGGTTAAGTGTTATATTAATTTTAGGGCCAAGGTCAATTTCCGCCCTCTCCCTTAAAGTTCCCCGTAATCAAGGATTAATATTCAAAGCCAAAGAATAAATCAAGGCACTTTACTGTCAAAAATCTTTGCGTATGAGCTGCAAAGTCATTAATTAAAACTAATGCTAGTTGCAGCCCATAATTTCACCAGATCTAAAATGAAATTCAATCATACACTGTTTAATTGCTTGCAATTTTTAAGGCTTTCTAGGCAAGTAATAGCTCGCATACAACATAAGTTATTTTTATTTTGCTATGCAAATCTATGTTCAAAAGAGCACCTCCCAGCTGCAGCAGACTTTTCTTAGTAACTACGTATTTTTTGTAAAATGAATAGATAGACTTTCTTCGGATAGGTGAAAAAAGGTGTGATCATTTAACTTGAGAAAAATAGATTCAAATAGTTTTCACTTTTTTGCTTGATTTTAAATGTATACATACACATATTGTCATTTGATTAGTGGGCTTTTTTAATTAAAATGTAATTGAGAAATCGTTTTAGCCATCATATTCTAGCAATTCCTCAGAGAAATTCGGTCTTATACGTATAGGGTAAATCACGATTTAATCATTTTCATGAAAATAAATGACCACTTTCTCTGTGGTCAGTGATGCTTGAGAAAAAACCACCACGAGGATACTTCTTCACGGCGGTTCCTAAATTCAGCGCAAAAAGAGAACTTATCTTATTTAAGTATTTCCTTCCACTTGAAACATTTTGAAATAATTTATACTTTATGTACCAATTTAATGTACCACCTTACCTTTATCTTGCGGCGAAAGACTTGTTGAAAATAAATTTTACCAAAAATAATAATAATTCGGCTAAACCACGGAAAAATTGCAGCACACTTAGATGAAGTGGTCCACTCGTTTATAACAGTGTAAAAACATTGCTTGGATACGGTAGTAAGGTCATGTTCCGCCATCAACCTTGATTCCTTTTTCTATAATTTGGTTGTGATCGAAATGGTTTCATTATTCGCAACTAACGGCGTTGCGCTAGACCACTTAGCTTGAGCACACTATCTTTTCATTTTCTCAGGTGTCTGTAATAAGGGAATTCACTATGGCCATTATGTTGAAATAAGCTTATTTTGAGAAATAATTTTACGTTTTTCTCCTTCCTGCTTTACTTCATGGCATTGGTAGACTCAAACAAAGCTCATCATGTGGTATTAACGTTTCCAAGACCTGAAGATTACAAAAAAAATCTTCGTTATTATCAAAGCACCGCCTTGAGTTTTGAATGCAAATGTCGGGGGATACAAAGCGGTCGTTTCGGTGGCCTTAACGACCCTCAAACATTGCAACTCCGTCAACATTCCCCCATATCCAAGAGGAATGGGTCTCTCTCATCCTCGAGCCGGCCAGCACTCAATTGTCGTATTATTGCATTTTTGTAATTTCCTCTCCTTCATCCCCCGCGGCTATTTTCTTACGAGAAATATTCCCGACCCTGAGCCCGCATGTGGGCAGACTCACCCTCCCTCCTTCCACACGGGGCACATCCTCATCGAATCTCCTAGCGAGCGAGCCTATACTTCTTCCGTGACAGGCGCACACATATCTGCCCGCGTCGCCCTGGCCCATCGTCGAGATCACTTGACCGCGTTTTTTTTTTCTTTCCTCACTGCCTTTCGGTAGAGCGACGGGGCCCAATACTGAAAAGATCGCCCGGGGTGGGTCAGCACCACTCCCAAGGAAAACCATCTTCCCGGCCTCCCCCTACCCCCATTCCCCAGTCTCCTCTTGTCACATTACTGCCATGGGCACTAATTCACATCGGGAAATATCGTTCCAACTTTTCGAGTCCGCTGCGAAAGAATGTCTCTCCCACCATCATCTCGCCAGCTCCGCCCTGCGGTGAAAAGGAGTACTCGGTTGTGGAGAGGAGAGAAATAAAACACTGGCGCGGAGCGATCGAGTTGAGCAGAGAGAGAGAGAAAGGAAGAGTAAGAAAAAAATTGAAAAAATAAAAACAAAAAAATATTTCGAATCATCCGCCGGACTAATGGTGAGCCTCGGACGAAGACAATCTGTTCGCGCACCAAATAGGGAGAATACGTTGGCTTCGCCCTGTGTTCCATCCTCCGCCATCGGTGCTCCTTTTGCAGAGTAGCGGGGGCATTACGTAGGTCGTTAAGAGTAGGAGGGCTTGTCGGAGGGCGGTGTCGGCTAAAGGACCACGGAGTGGAGGTGGAAGAAATTCTTTGTGCACCGTGCTTGTGTGGGAGTGAGCGCGGTTAGTGTATGTTCCAGTTTGTAGCTTTGCTCGTCAAGGTTGATATTCGAGGGAAAAAAGGGAGGGTAAAAGAAAAGCTAAATGGTTGAAGAATGGCCTCGTTTGTCAATTCTTTTCGAGCGGGTTTGCGCTCTTGCGTAGATGTCGTAACGACCGAGGTGCAATTACCTTGCCTCCCACCGGGGCAACCAGAACAAAGACCAGGGTGATTAAGTCCTTAAAATGCCGAGCGCCCGGATTTCACTTGCGTGATCATTATCGTTCCTTTGAAATAATCACCGCAAACTAATAGCGACCCCTTATTTTTCTATTCAATCCCATGGCATTTTGTGGAAAATTGCTGCAATTCCATAGGACTCAGCGGGAAATTTTATTCTCAAAATTTATTTTTCTCCTCTCTCTGATTTTTCTACCATGAAAACTCACTGTGTTCATTTTACATAGAACGAAAAATTGATGCCATAAGCTTAATATAATGTGCCTAGACATATATTTAACATACATTTTGAGATTTATCCGAATTTTAAGCCATAGTAAACAAAACTTGATCCTAAGTTTCTGAGTTCCCTGGTGAGTTGTTCTCCAAAACGTTTCATTTAGGATCAAACGTCTGAGGAATATCTGAAGGCTTAAATGCTTTAGATTCAATTTGTTTAATCATAAAATTGTTATTGGTTCATAATGACCTTCAAGATATGGTTTACCTTCTCATCAATACTTTTAGGAATTATTGAGATATTTTTTCTTCGAATCGAATAAATTCATTTGAACTTTGATTAAGTATTTTACGAACGATTTGCTGTGCATAACGAAAACTATGCCTGAACCACTTTTTCAGGAATTCCTCACGCACAAGTAAAGTGGATAGCAATTATTTACTTAGCATTAATCACCACTATCTACATTGCGCCCCAAAAATGTTAAGAATTTAAATTTATCAGATTATAAGTCGTCATTATTAAAGCTCAAATATCTAAATCGAAGGCTCATTCTTACTTCATGATTGAATCTATCTACAGATGTTACGTCTCCCATTCCATTGCTTTTGATAGCCTGGATTGGGTAATGAACAAAAAACGTGATTAGCATTTCAAAGTAATAGTCGGCGAATCAGGAAACCCGAAAAAAAATCCTCATCATTCCTGGAGAGGGGGAAACATTTCCAGAGAAGAAGAAGGTAGGAAAGACTTTTGGGAGTTAATAGGAACACATGTGCCCTCTTAGGGGGCCGCCACATACGCCCCAACTTATGAAGCAGTGACCACACATCAGGCGGTATTAATTACAGGTTCCCGAAAGACGGGCCAAGTGTGTGATTTTTGATGGAAATTAAGGTACGGAGAGCGTAAAAGGACCCAAACCAGTCCCTTGAGGTACGCCATAACACGGAGAGAGATAGGAGGGGGGGCACGTGGGATGAGGTAGAGTTTTGAAGGAGGAAAAAAGAACATTTTTGACACAAGGGATGAAGGAGTGAATGAGGAAGAGGAGAAGGAGGATCACTAGCGAAGAGGAAGGAACGTAAAGGATGAGAGGCGAGGTATGGTGTTATTAAAAGCGATGGAGAGGAGGGATGAGACTAGTGGGGGGAGGGGCGAAGCTGAAGAAAAGATGGGATTTAAAAAGCAGGAGATGTTCCACGCCGAGGGATGGGGTGACGAGGGTTTTTGATTGAAGAGTGGAGTGAGAGGGGTTAGGTGTTTTGAAGGAAATGGTCGGGACGGAAAAGAGGAGTGTTATTCTTTATGGGATGGAGAGTAGAATACAAGGGTGCCCAGTTTCCTTCTTTCTCCAAGGATGGACTCTCCGACTGATTTGCATTATATTTTTTCCATTTTTCCTTCTCGTCTCGAGCGCTCTCGCCTCCTCAAATCTCCATCTTCTTTTTGTTCGGCTCGTTTTTTTTTAATGTGTATCTCACCCTTTCTCGTTTCCAGAGACGATCACCGTCCATGATTTTTCTTTCCACTTGAATAAATCTTTCGGTATAGAATTTCTTGCAGCAAGGATACCGAGAAAATAGAAAAAAAAGAGTATCGCTCCGTGTTCCAAAAGAAATCGTCGGCGTGGTTTTGTTAATGGCCGAGTAGTCGGATTACCAATGTATATTTCATTTCCATTTGAATTCATTCTCGTCAAACATGGCCAACCGACACACATAAGCTTACATTCTTTTATCTGGACTCATTATGTCACTTGCATCTACTAAGGAAACGGTATCGTTAAGATTATTTTATGCCTACGTTTTGAGTCCATCTTTTTGTCTCTTGATTTTCTCTCATTCATTTTTACTTTCTCAAATTGAAATTTTTACTTATTTTAGTTCTTACTTCCGACTGACCTTGCTACTTTTCCTAAGTGATAAGATTTTCATGATATTTCCTAGGCTAGCAGTCATTATGATCGATAATGGATGGAGTCGGAATTTTTTAATGTAATGATTTCGATGTTCTTACCTAAAAAATGGAAAAATATTTATTAAATTCGGTATGTTGTACTATTTTTGTTTAATGAGCACAACCCATGTTTCAGATCGTAGTTTTTTCCTACATATTCTTCATCTGAAGGCATGTCTGTTTAGAATCATCATCTGTGTCCATATTGAACATAAACAGTGGACAGGGTGTATTTCTTACATAATATTTTCCATGGTTGAAATATTTCATAGAGTCTGAAACTATTGGTAAGTTCTATTGGAAATTAAGTATGAGAAAATTATTCGAGGCAAATTTCCACTTAAGTATCAATATTTATTAAATTTCGTTTGATTCGTTGTTCGTGTTCAATGAGCAAAACACCAGTTTATGAACGTTGTTACTACCTACATCTCTTTCAACTGAAGATATAACTGTTTATAATTCTTATACGCGCACATTAAACATAAATAGATTCCAAGGGTATTTGTAAATTCTTTGGACCTTTTGGAACAGGGATGACATTGGCAAGGTACTAAAATACTGCATCGAGTAAATGTACACTAAGTCTTCCCGCAAAGGTCCTGAGAAAAATTTTCCGAGAAAGCGTTCGCGCGTCGTGAATCAATCAACTTTTTAGTCCCTCGAAAGAGACACTTAGATAACTATACCGAGAAAACACGTAAGTATCACAAGCCTGCACCTCTGACTTATTTTCATGGAGCTTTTCAAGAAGAAGAACAATATTTCCGAGAAATCTCAAGTTGATCACCCGTGTCACCCGGAAAGGTTATGAGACAACTTTCCCGTGAAGGCATCAAAGTGTCACTCTTGAATCGATCCCGGGCCTTCCGTGAAAGCCATATGAAGACCCCTGGACCAATTCCACATCGGAATTGAAAGGCTTAAAGCTTTATGATCCGCACCAAAACACATCCCACCCTCTGATGTGCTCACGAGTCGGAACGACTACGTAAAAGGAAGGATTTTGACAGATAGGTTCCGTGGCTCAACTTATTGCTCGTATGTATATTTTTTTCCATCTCCTCTCTTATACTTTCCGTCTTCTCTTCTTGGCTCCTTCCTCCCTCGCCTCCTCCTCCTCATCGCCTTCCCTCATCTCTTAAAACCTCCGATACCCCACTCCACCCCTCCTCACACAACACACCTCCGACATCCGAGAGGCAAGACGAGCCTCCCTCCACGTCCGTCGTGGCTTAGGAAACAAAACGGAAAAAAATTGAACATTGGCGCCCGCAACATAAATTGCCTTTTGCTCCTTGTTAATAGCCCCGGATTTTTTTCCAGAAAAAAAAACAAAAGGGGGTTGGGGGCGAACCTTCCCCATGCCCACCATTCCGTAGGGAGTCCTCCAACAGTCCACGGCCTTAACTTTTGCCTCTCTCCGCCTGGGGCCGCTTGTGGGGCCGTCTTCGGTGGGAATGGGTTGGTGGACTGCGCGGTGTGGGATGCCGGGAAGGCATTGGGGGGTAAGGGGGGAGGAAGGGGACTGCCCACTTCCCGAGAACGCCCTCTGCAGTCATTCCGTGTGGAGCCGTCGGCATCCTCCTCCTATCAAGGAGAGCTTCTCATTCTATCTCCTCCGACCGCCCTACCCTCCAGAGGAAAGGGATGGTTGAAGAGCATCCTTCTCTTCCATTTCCACCACCTCGCCTGCTTCCACCTCCTTGCACATGTCCTAGGAGCTTGCTTCTTCGAGCCTGAAGACAAGGGGTAGATGTCTCGCGGAGCACGGTGTGCTATCCATGTCTACAGCGCGCGAAAACGACGAATAGATAAAACTCGAGTCAAAGAAAAGCTTCCCTTTCGAGTGGAAGTGGTAGTGCGGGGAAAGAGAAACGCTCTAGCCGACTGGAGAATGCTTTATCGACGGATATATGAGTCGATTCTTTCGTTGACAGCATTAGAAGCCTTAATATCGAAGGGCAAATGATTCCCGAGTATCTATGAACTGTCTTGTAGCGAGCAAAAAAACTACTAATAAATATAACGTGTGAACAAAAACGCTTCCTTTTCGGAGGAAGAGATAAACATGGTATAGCAGGGGAGGGCCGAGAAGGCCTTATCAACCTTTCTATGAATCGAAACTTTCCTTGACAGCATTAGAAACTTCAACATCGATAGCCAAATGTTTCTCGACTGATGATTAATTGCCTTTTAGCGCGTAAAAAAACACTAATAAATAAGACCTGGGTACAAAAATGTTTCCTCTTTGACGGAAGAGGTAAATAGGATGTAAAAGAGGGTAATTATCTAGCTGACTCAAGATGGCTCATCAATGCTTTCATGAATTGGGAGCTACGATTGCAGTATCATAAATCTTTATATTGATGGTCAACGGATTACCAAGATATTGTATTGCTTGTGCAGGGAAAATAAGCTATCCATCGTCAACCAAGAATCAAAAATTGTGATTTTATTTCGTTTGTTTCCATAAAAATGAGTACTTCTAGTTTTTCGTTTCTGTGGAACATAGCAAAATAAAATCATGACTTTTTTATAATTTCAATAGGTCACGGTTAACTTGATTGGATGCATACGATATCCAAAGGCTTACCTATTGCTTTATGATAATATATTCTCGTCAACAGTTTATTTCTCGTGCCCGATGCCCAGAATTGAGATCAGAGCATTACATCTTTCAGAAATCAAATATAATGGCAAAAATTGGTCATGGAACAAGCCTAGCTACGACCACGAGTCCATAGAATCTAAAAATTGGCTCCTATTATTTTTTTCTCTCATTCTATTATGAATGACGACGGGTTTATAACTTTCGCTAACTAGTACGCTCCCACTCAAGCTTGAACTTGTTCGTTCAGCTGAATCACTGACAGCAAATTAACTTCCGATGATTGTGATTCAGTTATCTCACTAATTAGTTAAATGAAACATTGCAATATTTCCTCAGGATTTATTCAAATACGACGTGTTTCTTTGCTACAACAACATTATCGAGTGTTTGTTGTAAAAACGAAACGTGTCGTGTTCGAATAAATCCTGTGGATATATTGCAATGTGTCGTTTCAGTAATATTTAAAACTTCCATCACATCGTGCCACCCATTCTAAAATAAGTATAGTTATCTCACAGTTTCTCTCAAATTTATTCGGGAAAGTTTTACTATCTATACTACCCTATCTAAATAATATATTTTTATCAATGTTGTTCAGAATGCTGGATATTTATCTCGCGAGTACATTACTGGAATATCACAATTGAATGCAAACGATAAGAAAACAAATCACTGAATTCAACGAAAGAAATTTATTTGTCATGTATTGATTGCACCAGTCCCGTATAAACAGTGCATTATGGTAGCCCCAAACGATTTCACAATGGGTACCAATATATTCCACCATTCTTAAAGGGTTTTCTGTTGCAATTGCATACGAGTGGAATAAAGTTATATTATTATTATTTTTATTAAAATTCAAATTTCACAATTTATTTCCAAGAATGTCATTTTAAAATATAAATGAATCAATGGGTATTTCTGACTTAAAATGCCGATGCATAATTTATTGCTAGCATTGGTGTTCTGAAAATACAGGTTGTACGTTTAATGTACGTTCCTCAGTCTGTATATTGTCACTTAAGATTCCACAATGGTTGAAACAAATTCACATCCATTCAAATTCATTAATTGATAAGGACGGCGTCCTAAAGTTTAACAGAGTTTTGGGAGGTTAAAATTCATAACGATTGTAATTAGTCAATTCTATCAATTCTAAAAAAAAAAGAGGAATAATATTTAACAACCTCAATCAATGTTTTTTCTCTATTTTTGCTTAGCCCAACACATCCTGGCAACTTTAATTGCTTTAATATCTTTCAATAAGTCATAATCGATGCCGACTCCCTCGTTTTTGATTAGTTTTGCATTTAACTACATTCTTAAGATGAATATCGTAGCTTTCACAATGGAAAATGATTATTAGTGCAAGTTAATGTTCTATGCTAGAAAAATGCTATTCTCAATCGTAGCGTTTCTCTTTAATCTCTGCTATATATATGTGAATAGCAATGTAATTATAGTCTTATCCTTTTTCGCGAGTTAGCTGATTGAGAGGAATTACGGATCATGTTGTACCCTCATCGCATCTGAGATTAATCGTTAGGAATCCAGAGCACTCCTTTCCAATGCTGATTACCTCCTTTAAATATCATTCGGTTTCAATCGATTGCTGCTTGCTTTATTTGCATAAATGATTGCTACCGTTGATGAAGGACTTTCTCGCAGGCCACTCCACTTTCGATTCGATCTGTCGATAGTGAGCTCCCGCGGAGTCTCCGCCATGGGAGCGGAGATTTTTATTCCGGAGACTGCGAGATCATCGACTTCACGATCCCATTCCGACAGCATCCATTGACTTCCCCGCGCCCCTCCACCGATAGTCCCGGCGATGACTCGAGGGAAACGGCGCAGGTCGGGATGCCGGTCTCAAAAATCGTACCATCACGGTGACATGGCGAAAACATCCCAATTCGTAATACTTTCATTTTCTAATCCTCACACGTTATCATCATAAGCCGTATTTTCACGCAATCAACTTGTCAGTGTCCCCTCAAGTTGGACGACACATTACATCATCATTTATACCGCGCCATTATGGTGTAAAATATGGTTTTGAGGAAGCATGGGCGTACCTAGCGGGGTGGTAGGAGGGGGCAACCCCCTATAAGCAGAGGTAAATGTAGTTCAAAGAAAAAATTTTCTTTAAATCCAAGAAAAGTGATATTTGTATAAAATACGTAATTAAAATCAAAATATTTTTTAGGCAAATAATTTTTTTAAATGTTATAATTTTCTTGAAATTTTGGTTTCCTTAAAACTTTCTCTGTTACAGCTTGAACGACTATGGCTAGCCCCTCCCCCCCCCCCCTAGTTTTGATCCTGGCTACGCCCTTGTAAGGAAGCGTTTTTAATTTCCCTTGCAACCCTGGCTGCACCCAATGCGAGAATCTGGTATTTATCTCATGATGATGCGTCAAGGAAATTTCATCGCTGCGTCTTCTATTTAAAAAAATAGTTAATTGGAGTTGTTTATCGTAAAGGACTCCTTCTACTTTGTACATGAGATTTTATCGCATGACACTGCTACCAAGGTTAGAGTTCCTTGGTGAAAAATTATTATTGCACAAACAGCATGCAAGTAAATAAATGGTAGCAAAATTTGAGCCTCTAAAATAAATATATTTGTATTCGATTGATATTCATAATAACTAAAATTTATATATGAGTGATGCACAAAGGTTACGAAAACACTTAGCTGTTTCACAAAATAAAATATATTGCGACCGGTTTCGATACAGCGTATCATCATCTGGCAATTACAAGTATCAGTACACAGAATTTATACCCTTGAAGGCGTTAGAGGGGAGGTAGAGTGGAGGTGGAGAAAGGGGGGGGGGAACTTCGGAGTACCCATTATTGGATGCAATTAGTTTGATTGTGTTTAGCTCCTTCATCCTGTTGTAATTCGACAATGGAATCAATCATAATCTGTGAAGCATACAATGTATTGCTGATAGTTTGTGAGAGAAGTGGTGTCTTGAATTTCGGTGTATTATTTGGTGGAGGGGGTAAGGGAAGGGAAGGTAGGTTTGGGAAGTACGTCGCTGATGGGTCACTGCACGGTGTAGCCGAGGGTTGGTGTATGATGACGAAATACCGGGAGGGGTGTTATGGAGTGGTGAGTGTCATCCGTAATGGTTTCTCAGAAAAAACATTGAAAAGTGGTGAATGGTGAGAATACAACTGCTCGTTAACTAATGTTATGTTGGGTGAGGTTTGGCCCACTAAATTTTCCAACTGCTCGAGTGCGTCAAGCCTTGGGCCGTTGTTTTCTTTATGTAGGATTATCGGTTCGAAATCGCTTGTGTGGTCGGAAGCCAAGAGGTGTTTGGCAAAGTGTGAGGTTTCTTTGTTGTTAATAAAACATGAACGATGTTCCTTGGCCCGGATGTTGAAATTCCGTCCAGTTTTTCCTATGTAACAGGAATTGCAGTCATTGCAACGGAGTTTATATACTCCGCTGTGTTCTCCGGCACTAATTTTGTCCTTGGCACTGCCCAACAGTTTGCCCAGTGTATTTCTACTGTAGAAGGCAGCCTTCACTTGATCTTTAGGTAGTAATTTTCCAGTTTTGTTGGATATACGACCGAGATAGGGGATTCTACGCCATTTCGTGTCATCATCTTTCCCTCTGTGTAAATAAGGTTGAGTGCGAGTCGTTTTTGTTTTTGGTGGTACAGTTTGTCAATGAGAACTTCGGAGTACCCATTATTGGATGCAATTAGTTTGATTGTGTTAAGCTCCTTCATCCTGTTGTAATTCGACAATGGAATCATACATAGTCTGTGAAGCATACAATGATACAAGCATACAAGCATACAATGTGAAGAATTCATCAGTGCCAATAAGATATTAAAGTTATCCAGAGACCCAACCACGGATCACCAAAGAGAATGCAAGAAGGCAATAGCAGAATGCACCACCGTGCTGTATCCCAGGGAAAAACAACGCCTCATCCAAATGAATCCCATGGCGCCCAGATTCTTCGGTCTCCCCAAAATGCATAAGCCTGGAGCGCCTTTGAGACCCATTGTTTCTAGTGTGTGTAGCCCTAACCATCTGTTGGCACACAAATTAAACTCCATTTTCCGCCAGTTCTCAAAATTCATTCCAAAATATGGCATTAAAAATTCAGTGGAGTTCGCGAGGGCTCTCTCAAGTGAAATACTCCCCCCTTAATGTCTCCTAGTGTCTTTTGATGTTGTGAATCTGTTCACTAGCGTTCCCAAATCTGCAGCCTTACATCTAGCCGAAATTGCTCTAGTGAAAGCCAAATCACCACCCCTTGTAATTGCCGAGTTGTGCCACCTACTGAAAGTGTGTGTTAACCAAAACTATTTCCAATTCAACAATACGATATATGAACAACCTGACGGCCTCGCCATGGGATCCCCGCTGTCTCCACTCCTTGCTGACATATATATGGACAGCTACGAAGAATGTGTTTTCAATTCTAATAGCACCCTTGTGAAAAATGTTTTTCGGTGGTATCGATACGTCGACGACATTTTCTGCGTGTGGACCGGCTCACTAAGACAGTTAGACAACTTCCTGTCATTTTTAAATTCTTTGGACAAAAACATCAAAATCACTTGTGAAGTTGAATGTGAAGGAAGGTTGAATTATTTAGATTTAACCATTCAAAATGTAAACCAAAAATGTGAATTCTCGATTCTCAGAAAAAATTGTTACACTGACCAAATAATACACCGCAATTCACGACACCACTTCTCTCACAAACTATCAGCAATACATTGTATGCTTCACAGATTATGTATGATTCCATTGTCGAATTACAACAGGATGAAGGAGCTTAACACAATCAAACTAATTGCATCCAATAATGGGTACTCCGAAGTTCTCATTGACAAACTGTACCACCAAAAACAAAAACGACTCGCACTCAACCTTATTTACACAGAGGGAAAGATGATGACACGAAATGGCGTAGAATCCCCTATCTCGGTCGTATATCCAACAAAACTGGAAAATTACTACCTAAAGATCAAGTGAAGGCTGCCTTCTACAGTAGAAATACACTGGGCAAACTGTTGGGCAGTGCCAAGGACAAAATTAGTGCCGGAGAACACAGCGGAGTATATAAACTCCGTTGCAATGACTGCAATTCCTGTTACATAGGAAAAACTGGACGGAATTTCAACATCCGGGCCAAGGAACATCGTTCATGTTTTATTAACAACAAAGAAACCTCACACTTTGCCAAACACCTCTTGGATTCCGACCACACAAGCGATTTCGAACCGATAATCCTACATAAAGAAAACAACGGCCCAAGGCTTGACGCACTCGAGCAGTTGGAAAATTTAGTGGGCCAAACCTCACCCAACATAACATTAGTTAACGAGCAGTTGTATTCTCACCATTCACCACTTTTCAATGTTTTTTCTGAGAAACCATTACGGATGACACTCACCACTCCATAACACCCCTCCCGGTATTTCGTCATCATACACCAACCCTCGGCTACACCGTGCAGTGACCCATCAGCGACGTACTTCCCAAACCTACCTTCCCTTCCCTTACCCCCTCCACCAAATAATACACCGAAATTCAAGACACCACTTCTCTCACAAACTATCAGCAATACATTGTATGCTTCACAGATTATGATTGATTCCATTGTCGAATTACAACAGGATGAAGGAGCTAAACACAATCAAACTAATTGCATCCAATAATGGGTACTCCGAAGTTCCCCCCCCCCCTTTCTCCACCTCCACTCTACCTCCCCTCTAACGCCTTCAAGGGTATCAATTCTGTGTACTGATACTTGTAATTGCCAGATGATGATACGCTGTATCGAAACCGGTCGCAATATATTTTATTTTGTGAAACAGCTAAGTGTTTTCTTAACCTTTGTGCATCATGAAGGAGTTTCACCATGTTACGCCAACCACCATCGCATTTATATATGAGTGGGTTGGAAGCCGAGGGGTACAAATGATTTCTCTTTTCTACAGAGAGTTAGGTACAGATTTTAGGTATAGAAAACAAACGACATCGATTAGATACTTAGTAGTGCATTTGATTTGCCTCTTGATGTCAGCAAACAACAAAGACTCAATCGTTTCCCTTGGCAACCAGGTTTTTGTGTATTTATTCTAAAAGTTAACTTTACCCAACTCTATTGAGAAAAAAAATCACTTGTACCCCTTGGATTCCAATCCACTCATATTAGCACAATTCCTTCTGCAAGGTTTTATTACATGTAGTGGTGAGGATATTTTAGAATAATATCCATCTTTTGTTCCTAAAACTCATATGATAAATGGTAAACACGTTAATCCTATGGCTAAAATGTGGTTTTAAGGTATTTTTTCATACATGCCAGTATATTTTACATTACTTAATTATATTAGTTCGTGTACTCTTTGGATACCGTTTATTTGAAGGAGGATTTTTCTATTTTTACCTCTATTCATTTCATTCGCATATAAGCATATAAATCCTTCTGCTCTTCATACCTTTGGTCCTTGTATCAGCCTATGAGACAAAATATTCGTAAATGGTTTAAAAAAATTATTTACTCTCACGCAGCAGGTTTCAAGCAAGTAAGTAAGAAAAATAAACAAGTGAAATTCTTATCTCTACCAAACAGGTATGCTTAATATACAAAAAGTTTTCATATTTATCATTTTAGGTTTTAAGAAGTACATGAAACCTCGCAATCACCTTTTATTTTTTATTTATTTTACGCCTATTTAAAGCATAAATTGGCATTAAAATCATTCTTGCACGTTAAATACTAAAATATCATTATATTACAAATATAGCTAACATTAATTATAATATATGTTTGGTCGATCAAATTGTTTGATAGAAGGACTGATTGTGCATAACCTAGGGCTGCAAAACCAAGAATAAATATTTGTTTTCCAAATATGGTTCATTAATATGATTGCCAGCAATTAAAAATATTGACACAAAAAAAACATAGGCATGTTAAATCTTATGACTCAATGGGAGGCTATAGTTATTGCCGAGCTTCCGAACGCATTTAACTTTATTGAGAACGTCCACAACCAGCAATATTACCAATTCACAGTGGCCCAAAAGTCTCTACCTTATTTCTCTTGGTAACGTATCCAGCCTTAAATAATCGAATATAAATCTAAACACATCTTCCCTTGTCATACAAAATCATAAGTTATCATGTTTGAAAGAATCTTTGCAAGGAGCAATGAAGAGAGAATATCATCTGAAAACGTTCTTACTGCGTTCGGTTTTAAAGCATGGATGAGTGACGAGATGTTTGATCCGCAGGAGTATTTGAAAGTTGCTTTTCTCTGCGATATATTAGGCATAGTCTCCCCATGTCGTCAGTAAGTCGTGATCAATAATTCACCATCCCTTTTATCTCGACTGCTAAGTCTCAAGTGCGATTCTCAGTCGAATAGTAGCCAAATTCAGCCTCAACGAGTATACTGACAATAACGGTTCCCGATGACGGAATTTAAAATTATAGAGGAGGAAGTATTCATCTCAACAATATACTTGCAAACTAGAAACGCTTTCATTAAAGTCGCACCAGGGAATATGATCATTCGGCCGTAAAAAAAAGTGAGCCAATGAGTGGAAACCTTAGATGCCAGATGGATAAAATTGGGTGATGTACTTAATGGGCAAACATGGCGTCTTTTGTTTACATCAGATAATTGTATCGACATAGATAGGTATTCATTGATTTATTGAGGATGCGAGAAGATTTCGTCAATACTTTGTCGATGTATTCATGAAATCGTACAGGAAATAAACTTCACATACGTTTACTACATTTAAATATGACTGCTTTCACATTCCGATTAACATCTACACACACAGGCCTTAAGAGTGAGATTTCAATTCGCTTTGCTGATTATTGAAAATAATATTTTCTCTTCGCCCACTCTTTTTGCACTTTTATTAATATTCATATTCCTACGTGTAGCGTGAATATCGTTTAAATTCTTTTTTTTCCGATGATTTTCTTCTAATATGTCTTTAAATAAGCACTCATACACTCCCGATGGAATAGATACCATCGTAAGTGCTCTCACGGATTCAAATTACAACTTCAATGGTTGTTTTCGGCATCGTTCAATTTAAACGCACAAAATCCATACTTTCAATGCCTACGAAGCGTCATTTTGAAACA
Organism: Ischnura elegans; assembly: GCF_921293095.1. NCBI lineage: Eukaryota > Metazoa > Arthropoda > Insecta > Odonata > Coenagrionidae > Ischnura > Ischnura elegans. Next base: position 80,819,139 of record NC_060256.1, on the reverse strand, counting down.
AGTGCGACAAGGACAATTATTCATACGAAATAAATTATTAAAAAACGGAAATAATACTGTAGCGGTGGTCTATGTTAAAATAACACATGAGATACGTAATTAATAATTTCTCCATATCCTAAAATATTACATATAAATTGTAATTCTAAGAAAATTTTCATTCTATAAAAGATGGGTAACAATACTCTCCAGGGGAAATAACCACGTTCGACCCAACGTTCGACGACTACGTTGATAGACAGCCGGTATTTGGAGATGATAATTGTGTACTGACCATGTCAACATTATGCATTTTACTGTGTTAATTACGTTATAAAGGACATATTTTATTGTGCCTACCATTCTCACTTAATAAATATAAATTTATAACAAATTTTAAAACGTGGAATTCTTTTCGAAGCTTCATTGTCACGGGAAGAATTTTTTGTTTTAGCCAATCCATCTATCCATCCTATCACCTTTCCTCGCTTAGTGATCGAAATTTGAAGTTAACGCATGAAGCTTCTGAAGGAATCACGTAATTTAAAAATTTAAATTTAGTGTTTATCATGCAACACTTTACTTTGAATGCTGTTAAGGAAATTTGAACATTTATGATTTCTGAAGCTGATATTATTGGCGCCTATTCTCACTGCTCTTTTGTTTTCATGTCCGTTGTGTACTTTTCTCTTAATTACGTACAACGTTAACTTGTTTGTGCTACAGAGTGCTAGCAACCAATAAATGAATATGCCTCATTCACATTACGATTTTTCAAGCCATTGTGGGAACTATCGTGCATTCACACGACGAATGTTAAAATCTGTGCTGCCCTCTAGCGCTGACATCTAAAGTGAACGGGAAATTGACTGTTAGCAAAGCTGTTGAGGTATGCATGGACAAGATATTACAGAGTTCAACGTGTATTTACCAAATAATTTTTCTTCCGCCCATATTCTTCCTTCCTAAGACAAATTCATGAAAAAAATAGAGTTTCACGAGCTTTTCGTTTTTCTCTCTTGTCGCTTCCGTTTCCGGTCTCTCAGCGCCTAACCATCGTAAAGTGGCAACGTTCGGAACTACGTCAACTATGGTCAGGACATGCATTCACACGGCTAGTTCGGTCAACTATCGTTAGGACGATGGCTCGGACAATCGTAATGTGAACGAGGCATTAGTTACGTACAGTGTTATCTTGTTTGTGCTACAGAGTGTTAGCAACCGTTAAATTCATATTGAGTCACGTCGCTCATTTATTTAATACGGAACCTCAATAAATACCATGGAGATTTGATTTCTTCTCCCCCGCATAGAGAATTTGAATTGCGTCACTGCTCATTGATGTGGGTTCAAACGGTCTGGCTCGTCCGAGTGGTCCGAGTCCATCTCCTCCTTTAGATGTGCAGATGGGTGGGCTTTGGGGTGAGGCTGGAAATGAACTCTTGAGGGAGCGTGGGAGGTTCCAGGGTCTTTGGATAGGGACCCCATGGATTTGGGAGGAGGAAAGGACTGGAGGGGGTGGGGAGCGGCAGGTGGATGTGGAGGGGAGAGGGGGTTGAGTTGGGGAACCTACACCCCCTCGGTGGGGGGAGGGGGTCGGTCGCAGAAAGGAAACGCGTTCCTTTTTTCTTCTGCAGGCTCAGCATGGGGCGCACAGCGGGTGGGAAGGTAACTGGGTGACTTTTTGACCTTTTTCCCTCAGAATTCTCTCCTCCCACTCCGAAAGAACTCCACTCTCTCCGACCCTCGCCGTACCTGCTCTCAACCTTCCCTCATCTCTTTGTTCAGGTCCTCGTCTACCTCACCCAAGGGACGTGAGATATTAAAAAATCAGAGGAAAAGGATTCCGATATTCTTGAGTATACGGGTTGTTTGAGAGAGCTTATTTATTTCGTTATCCCAACACAGAATATTGAACAAAAATTTGCCACATACTCGTAGGCCACTCAGCATCATATGAACATTCTATAAATTTACAAGTGACTAATCGTCCGTATCGTGCAAATATACCAGTATTTAGCAGACCATTTTCAAGTAATACAGTCAAAACAATAAATTATCAAGTGGTGCACTTTCTATTTTCTTCTGACTTTAACTTTACGTCACTACTTTGAAGCTTTTAAACAAGAAAATTTATAGGCTGTTACAGAGAATTTTTTAACAATATACTATATGTAGTGCATTAAATTACATTGATGTCATATAAATATATAAAATAATACATATACATAGTATTGTGCAAATATACCGAGCATACCATTAAGTTACATTTATTGTGGCAGTGTTAGATCCCATGTCCAGTTTATTCCAGTCCCCTGTCAGCTTTAAAAATTTTTGTAAGCATTTTTCCAAGCAATTTTAGGCTCCAAAAAAGAACAATTCTAGTATATCCTCAAAATAGGCATTATTTTGGGTGATGACCCCACCCTCAGACGTAAATCCTTGGTCATCAAGCCATTTTTCAAGTCTTGAAATAAAAAAAGTCACTGGATACCAATTCTGGTGAATACGGTGAATTTTGTTTATAATTAAAACATTTATTCCGTAATTTTGGCTATTGCAACTGAACAGGTGTGCAACCGTGCATTGCCTTGTTGAAGGAAGAACCTTGTCTGTTTCCAATAAATACACTTTTTTCGAAAAAATACCTAAGTTCGGAAAGTTTCCTTCGTTTGATAGGGGAGTAATAATCCTTATTTAAGCCAAGCGCTACCTGCTAGCAGGGTACACAGCTACCTGCTAGCAGCCTGCGTCGTATCAGCGCTCAAGCCTCGCCCCAAGGTCACCTCACACGCCGACAGCTGGAACCAGAAATACGTCACACGAACTTTTCCCATTATTCCCACTTAGCCGTCGCGTTTTCGCGCGCTTGAAAATTTTCACTTTTCATTTAATCACGAAAAATAGATATCGTCATTCGAAAATGTAAGAGCGTGACATGCGCACTCCAGTAGTAATAATCTTTCGATTTAGGCAACATAAAAATAATAGGAAACCACCCTATAGTCTCTTAAAAAATCGTGGAAAAAACGACATTCAGAATACCCGAATTTTTGTGCAAGTATTACGTGACCAGTTGAGTTGGAGTGATGCGTCTTTTTAACTTCGTTTCGCGGTGGAAACTATTAAATCATCATTTTTTCTTTCGCTCAGCACTAAATCATCGCACATGACACGATTCGCTGATTCCCGACCGGAGAGTCCCTCAGAAATCTGCTGAGAGGTTTGTGCCTCGCCTCGGTTCTGTGCGTTCGACTCCTCCCACAGGCCGCCCGCATATCCTGCCACATTCTTCAGCAGACACCCCCTAAATCTCATAATGCCCACCAAATTCCATTTTGACGCAGTCCTTGAAGGACGGGGATGTGAAGTCCCAGAAATGGAGTGGTCCGAGAACGCCCCCTTGTGGTACCCCATCGGCAGGCATTCGGAGGGCGGAGAGTGATGCCGCCAAGGATGGTAAGCCACAGATTTTTGGGTCTTTTGAAACGGAGAGGGATGTCGAGAATGTATTGCCTGGAAATAATGGAATCTCAGCGGAACAAAGAATGAGAAGGGAGGCTATTGAATTTCAACACAGCCTCAGTCAAATTTCTAAAATGCCCTTTAAAAGGTTATCTGGAACACAATACCAACTAATCTGGTAGGAATTGCAGTCTTCTATAACAACAAAGGTTTGCTTTTCAGTACAACTCTGTATGCGCTCAAGGATAGTTTTATAAAAATAACTGTTACGTAGGATATAACGCCGAAAGCGGATTATAGGTACAGGTTCTAACCAATCTTTGTTTGTTTATTTTCCTGGCAATATTAAACAATATTCTCTAAATTAAACATTTCTTTTAAATTATTCAGTAATATATTTTTTCGCCTCCAATTATTAAGATATCTTACTTCATTTCGCTTGATTATTTTCCATTTTGATTTCTACTTCTACCTAAGAGTAATCATTTACTTCGTCTCCTCTAGTAATATGACGTACTAAATACACTCCACTAAGTTACGTCGGAAACAGCAAGCAGAAATAAAGGAATAAAGTATTTAATAAAATTCGTAATTCAATATTTATCTAGTTGCCATTGAGTATTTAATGTTGTCTTACCTCACAGTGCTCATAAACCGTGTATGCATTCTGCTCTCTTATATTCTAAACGACCACTGCGCTTAACTCAAAAGTTTTAAGAAAATTATCTCTGCTCGATCCATTTCTGAGTGAACAAGGGTATATAACATTAGAATTTTTGTCGGTCGGGTTTTAAAAATCAACCATGGACTACACAGAGATGAACCATTACTTAGTTATCTCGCTATCTTGACCTGAATTTAACCGAAAAACATTCGTTTGCCTTGACGTGGACTTAAACCAAGCATTAAAAAACCAGAACTACCTTGCAGTACTCTAATCTTCCGCAAAAATATGATCCCATAAGGCTTAAAGTGGTGGTAAATGAGGTCAATGTTCAACTTTAGATCAGTTTTATCTGATGAAGCAAACAGTCGGTAAATAATTTGTTTGGAACCCCATGTCTAAAAAAGACATTGAAAGATACATCATAAATTAAACGCATATTTTCTGTTGCTAATATTAAATTGTGACCTGCTTTTAATCTGCTGCTGAATGAGAAAATCAGTCGGCAAATAATATGCTTGAAATTTCAAGACTAGAAAAGGTCATTGAGAGAAATGTCATCAATTAAACCCATATTTTCTGTTGCATATAGCTAACATTACGACCTCAGAACAGTTCGGGCCTGCAACCAGAGCAATGATAACCCGGAGTGAGCCGTCTAATCTATATTTACCGTCATATAGAACTACAATCTTCCATAAATTGTGCGACGTCAGATCTACCATCGTATGGAATGAAATTCCCAGCTATATAAAAACAAGTGCGAGAGTCGAATCTTTTAAGAAAAAAAATTATAAATATCTGCTAAATGGTTAATCAAATAAATTATTTTCACTTTATGCCACGGTTATTTCAAGATTATCTAATAATGCCTGTTCTTCATTGCATATATTATAATACGCTTCTTAGTGTTTTTTTACCTACTATTATCTCAAAATGGAACTTGATTTTATTGTTGTTCTTAGGGGCATGTACCCAGAGCATTGAATAAATGTCATTTCATTTAACTTCAGTTTTATAAGATAGTTGGATTCGTTCCTGATTTTGTCCAACAGCGCAATTTCTCTCCGGTCTTCTCTTTTGTGCTGTAGTTGAAGTCGAGTGAAAGGTTTCGCTCCCCCATTAACGTCCACGTTTGAAAGGAGCTGCTGAGCCACCGGGCGGGCCTTAAACGAAGGCACTGCTTAGCACCCCTTTTATGTGCCACTCTGGGATATTGACGTTTAATACGGCGAAAAAAAGCGAAATAACAGGTGAGCTTCAGTCATCCGCATCACACCCGCTGTGAGGCGAGTCCTCATCCATCTATCCATCCATCTGGACATCCATTCTAGTCCAGTTTTGTCCCTGTCACTGCATGAGCACCACCCCCCCTCCCCGAAAACCTACCCCAGTTCTTGTTTGTATTGCCTCCCCTTGTTTGTTGTTGTCCCGTCATGAGGATGCGGGGATGGGATATAGCGGTCGGCTCCGTGGCGCGCGCGCTCCTGCCCGAGCAGTAATTAATGAACGCGACGGTGACTTTGGAGTTTGGCGGGAATGCAGCGGCCAAGGTATCGGTAGTTGCTCTCTTCCCTCCTTCCCCAAACCGCCATGCACACGTGGGAGTGATTAATAATATCGTTTGTGAAAGGGTGAAAGGAAATGGCGGGAGGAAATGTGGGATGCCTTATATCGATCATCGCCGTCTCACTGCCCTACAAATCCATTCATTTTTCGCCGGCCCATACTTTTCTTGCTTCTGCTGAATGGAATTCCACTTCGCCATTTCTGTATCTCTTTATCGACTGTTGAAATTTTATTCCCAATTTTTTCTAAACCTAGGGTTTCTCTGTGCGTGACGCCGGCTGATGTTTCGAACCCGTCCAATTTGACTTACTAGAAAAGTCTATAGTCTCGGCCTACTTCGAAATGTAGGTAGATTTGCGCTCCTATCATTGATTGACGGAAGCAAAGCATATCCCTTCATTAAAAACTTATTGTAATGGTTATATGCAGGATGAACAAAGGCTTGCTGCTGCGGTGCTGATTGGTTTAGAATATAATTAAATGTGGCATTTCAATTTTTTTCATTTGAAAATGGACAGTTTAATAACTTGCTATTCTGACCTCTGTCGTAAATAGCATGAACTCATTGTATTTTCTGGTGTAAATTCATGCATTAATTGGTAAAAGGTTCCGTAAAGAGAGCCAAGTTATCTATTGATTTTTTTTCAAATTCAGCTAGAGGAATCGGTATCCATAGAAGCTTCATTTTAACGAATTTAATCATTTGACAAATGCTTCACGAAAAAAATTCTTGGATGAGAAATAAATAGGTTTAAACGATTACATGTAGTTAAGTAAAATAATGGACGAAATGGTGTATTTCAATGACTTTTCGTGACAAAAATGAAATTCTTTTCCAATATTTAATTAATGCAAAAGGTAAAATCTGCGTCAAGAGATATAATGACGATTAATTTTTATTTATTTATTTATGTCACACCAAAAACAGCACTAAGGCCTTTACATTGGGTTTATAAACAAAATAAATTATGTAAATAAAATTAATAAACATGTAATTAATAAACATTATAATGTCCCGGAGTATAGGTCAAAGCAAGTATAGTCTCGGCCTTAGGTATAATTTGGTAGGATTTCCATTTCCTTCTTGCAGAAATCGCTCACCATTAACATTCATAGCTCTGAAGATGATAAAAAAATTATCGAAACGTTGACAAGTAATTTTGCAAATCATTCTTCGATCTTTACTCCGAGACGTTAATCAACATTAAATTATTAAGGTCAAAAAGAGAAAAAAGAAATCGATTTAACTTATCAACCAAGTTAAGTGATATTCAGGCCAATGTTTTGGGCATTGCCTCGCTAACGTGCGCGTGGCTTCGCACGAAGTCACTTGTTCATGAAAACCGTCATATCATGTTTTACTTGATGGAGTCAAAGTCGTGCTTTCGCCATTCCCTTTGGCGGAGAACAAAAATTAATGTTTTCGCCTCGACAATATTTCATCGCAAGTCTCTCGTATGATACGTCAGCGCGGACAAGGTATGGTCATCTCCAAGCGACGTGCAAATCCAACCGCCTCGAAATCTGCTGCGGCAGACAACGACATCTCTCGGTTCGACAGCGAAATACAAATCAGGAGCCGGGGTAGCACAAAAGAGCGGGCAGCTTGGCAGAAATCTGAGGTCTGTAATCGGACTGAAATGCATTATGACTCACGGAAAAGGTATCCGGCTTGTTATGCGAAGGAAGCCATACTCTCTGTACACACCATAGAGGCAAAATAAGGAGGAAAGCGAGTAAGGAGTGGATTTAAGAGAAAGTTTAATGTCAAAAAATTTTCCTCAAAATCCAATGGCAATACTTGTCAATATGTGTTAAAATATAACATTGCGACTATATTATAGCTGCCAATAAGGCCAATAATTAATTTGAGGTGCGATGCAGCTTAAGACTTATGATAAAAAAACAAGTGTTCACATCTTAATGTGGCTATAACTTCCTGATTCATTAGCAGTTTCATTCCGCAACTGAAATCAAAATTGAATATTTAAGGAACGATTTTTGCGAATTACACAATAAGTTTTTATTCGCAACACGGATTTTGAATATGGGATGGGAAATTTATATTCTGTCGCAACCCTGTTATACTAAGTAAGACAGTGTAAATAAAATCTAAAAACTATCAAAGATAGCCTTACGTATAATTTCGTTTTACAGTATTTACGAAAACATTTTAATTGAGTACACATTTGGTTACTGTCACTCCTTGAAGAACCTTCTTCTGTTTTTTGTTGCTGATAATCATTGCTCTCTCAAAGACGATCTTAAATTTTTTATGCCTAATGCATCAGTTCTAAATGTAAGAGTAGATCATTACAAGTTGAAACAAAGCCACAGAAATGGGAGACACAAAAAGATAAAATGCTATTTTGTCTTCTACTTCCAAGATTGTTGACTCCAACTCTCATTAATGACATCAGAAAAAAAACGTATTGCACCATGTTTTTCCGATCCTTGCACATAAGTGGTACATTTCGCTAATATTTCATAGAATCATTTTCCGTATTTCGCACATTTAATCAATTCCCTTATTTAAAATAAAATTTATTCGTTTATATTTGAATTACACTGAAGGAGTCAGTTAATAGAAATTACTTTTATGTTATCAAAAACAATACGCGTTATATTTGCCTTGAACATTTATAAAGCAAGTCGATTGAATTGTTTATACTATTATACTGGGATATCAAAGAATTAAATAGCGCAACTTCGAAGTTTCAAATAATAATATTTATTATTCTTTATAAATTTTAAAATTACATAGATAGAAAGACAGATAGGAGCTATAGGTGACCCCAGTAGTTGTTTGTACCTATAGGTGGGATCACCTTCAGAAAAACTACTCTTCTAATTTTACTCATATTATTGAAGGACAAAAATGTCCTGGTGGTGAACTTTGGATATATAAGTAATATAATATACACTAATGATTCAGTAAATAAAAACAATTGAATTGAAATTAAATTTAAAAAGTGAAAAAAGGAGTAAGGTTTGAAAATGAGATATTCCTAACAAAATCCCATGCATTTTTATAAAAAATAAAGTAGTGCGTTATAAAAAAGATACGTTCAAGCCACTATAGTTTCCGATCTGGCTCTCCCTCCACTTTTATTATCATGAAGACGTCATCGTGGCGAGAGCCAGGCAACGTACAGCGAAGGCATGACAGGGCAGCGGAGGAACGTGGCACAGATTGGAACGATGGGAAAGGGATAGGGCATCCGTGGATAGGGAGGTCCCGAAGGAGATGTCTAAAGAGGAATGACTGAGGCAGCGCAGAATAGATGGATGGAAGAGCTGTCAATAGGGACAAGGCACTGGGGTTCGCAGCGGGGCGTCCGTCGAGAAAGAACGCCATCTTGTAGTTACTTCTTCAACTTCGTTCGACTCGTTATCAGCTTAACCCCCTCTGGAGAGGCCCTTCTTGAACCAACTGTGGGAGAGAGAGAGAGAGAGAACGCGGTCCTTTTTTTCTATCCACCTTTCTTTTTCTTGCCTCTTCGCTTTGAATCCTCCAATCATTTTTTAACCGCTAAACCACCTTTCCGCATCGCATGTGCATGCTTATAATACTCATTTCTTATGCCATTTTCTCGGCTCCGCGGGTGGGGTTTGCCGAGCTTAAATTGCATTTGATTGCTAATTTTAGATGAGATGCCTCTGAATGATTTACTTCCGTCCTCAACTAAAACGCTCGCGATTCGTTCATCGTCTTTGGAATGATGTGGTTTCCTTCGTGTCCTCAGGAATCATTACATCCGAGTGACTGATGGTTAACTTATTTGAACTGGCCAAGGAATAACAAAAACGTATAATTTATTAAACCAGACGTTGATCGCGCGGCGTATATGCGCTTTTTTCTCGTACTAAAGTATTTCCTGCAATGGATGCTTTCCCGGCTATCCCGGTGGATGGAGTTGATAACGTTTTAGTTTTATTGACCCGGAAGGTTGCCCGATAAAATTTATTTGGGGGAAAATTTGCTTTTCCCTTTCATATAAGGCTCCCATACTTTCGAAATTCAGTTTTCCACTTCTAATCTAAATTTTGGTTATGAAGAACAGTCAAAGATGTACTGTAACATGAAAAAAATATAATAAATAAAGAAATATTCCTCATGGCCATCATAAAGTTGTTCACATTTTGACTTTAGAAAATGTATGAGTTACATTGTTCGAGGAAACATCGGTCAACGAGGGCCAAAATATTCTGGATCTTCGAGGTTACATACGTTTTTATAGTATTCTATCCCAACAGACATATATTTCTGAGAAATCCCTTCCAGGAATTTGTGATTACACGCTGTGGTATTAGTTGTGGTTTAAAGGAAATGCATAAAGTCGCTGGAGTGAATAAACATTGAAATGCTTATTTTTCATACTGTAAGACGTACATATTTAAATTCCATGTAGTACCACTCCAAGCCTATTTTGGTAAATTTAAAATTTATACTTGCCATAGGGATTGTATAACATATTTTTCCATGATTGACTAGGGGTGAAATTGGAGTATTTTCGAAAACGTCGCATTGTAATTCCTATTGGTATAATGTCAAGAGGTAGCGCAGCGAGGGGGGATAAAACCCCCCCAGAGCTCAGAGAAATTTTTAAGTTTAATCCATTTTACTTGATTAGATTGACATTACTAATGTAATAGTGTAAGGATTAGTAAAATATCCCTCAGAAAGTCGAAAAAATCACCATTTTTAACCATCTATCTTAAAATTCCGCAATTTATTAATCTCGCACCTACCACTTATCCTGGTGGGTATTCCATACCCCCACACACCCCGGTATTAGTTGCACCTAAACCCCCCCCCCCCCAGCCTTAATTCCTAGCTGCGCCCCTGATATCAAGTATGTAAAGTCAAGATGATAAAATCCAAAGTATAACTTTACATCTAGATTTTTCGCCATCGTTCCATTAAATATAACCTACTTCTTAGTCTCACGATTAACAGCATATAAAGTGATAAAGATGTTAGTGTTCAATCCACCATGTTCAGCCAAAACTGTGGTTCTTCTTACAATTCCCTCTCGATTTACAAGTCAATCAATGCGGTTATACCTTCGAATAGAATTGCAGTCACTCGCATTTTATTAGCTCCTTATCCAGTTACTCTAGCAGTGTAATCTTCCCCACTTAAAGTACATCCAAACCCTATGGTGTCGTGACAACACTCACGTCTGAAAATCGTAAAAGATATCGATGTTAACATTGGCAATCAAAAATCTCCAGCGAAACCGGTGTGGGTGCTGCCCGGCTAGAGACCATTTTTTTCCAATATCTCCATCGTGAACCCTCCGTGATTGGATCTTTATTATTCTTCGAGGGGTGGAATGCGAGCCAACCCTTATCGGGATGAAAATTTCCCTTATCCTCGGAGGCAGTCACGCGACTATATATAGAAAACTCATTTATTGGCCGCAGTGGTCGGGCACATGATGGGTCTCTCCTCCAATCACTCAACCCAATTTTTCCGTTCAAACCCCTCCTACCCCCACCCCCTTCGCCCCAACCGTCTTCTCGGCTGGCTCCACCCCCCCTCCTCCCCTTTCCATGTGCTCCCCCTCAAAACCTCACCCCCCTCCCCCCGCCGAAGACCAATTCCATCGTGAGTAGCCCCTCTCAGTCATCTCATCCTCGAAGTGAGCTCCATCCTCTTCGCCCAAGCATAAAGCTAGGTTCCAGAGGTGAACGTGGGTCACCATCATAGAGAGCTCACTCACGGACTCAGTGATTCTACCCGAAGGTTGGTTTGGATAGGTGAGCGTAAGGCTCACCTCAGACTAAGTAACAGACTTGTGAATTTCGAATATTTCGGGTAGGGAGGGCAGTTTCTGTCCCTGTGGTATCACCTCGCTTTTTGAGGAGTTCTTCACTCACTCACGGACTCAGTAATTCGACTCGAAGGTAGAGCTCACCCCGAACTAGGCCACTGGCACGACAATTTTGAACATTTAAGGTAGAAGAGGCAGTTTCTGTCCCTTTGCCTGTGCCTCCACTTATTTTCAGTATTTCAGCTAGTTACTCAAGTAAGATGGAAAAATATGAGGCATAAGCTTCATTTCGCTATAATCTTATAAGCGTTGGCAATAACCTCATCCGATTTCCTCCTTTTCGTCCATATATAAAGCTGATTTTAGTGGTGAACGTGGGTCATCATCATAAAGAACTCACTCATGGACTCAGATATTCGACCAAAAGGTTAGTTTGGATAGGTGAGCGTAAGGCTCACCCCAAACTAAGTCATAGGCATGTGGATTTCAAATATTTAGGGCAGGAAGGTCAGTTTCTGACCATGTGTCACCTCGCTGTTTGAGAGTTATGGTTGGCGGGTTTTTCGCATTAGATGGAAAAATACGAGGCTTTCGTTTCCACTCGCTACTAACATTTTAAACGTTGGTAATCACCTCTCTGCGATGACTGAAAGACAGATTTTATTACTTGCTTTTGCCAAGTTGCCAAAATAGTCAATCTTAAAAATAATAAAGGACTAGAATTTTGTTTATATTTTGGAATAATATTGTACCATTCACGATGGCCTGATCAGTGGCGTAGCCAGGGGGTGCTCCAGTGGGTTAGGACCCCCCGAAATATAAAAACACAATTATTTTCCTTCATAAAAGAAAGAATATTGAAAAATCATGAATTTACAAAATATTTCTTCACAAATGAAGTTTTTTCGATTATGAAAAGTGTTAAAATTGGTAAAACCCTCTGCTTACAAGGGGAGTGTCACAAAAGTGGGTTCAGATTTCAATCATACTTTGTAGTTTCAATCAAACGTAGAGTTTTGGGTGGCCCAAACGCTCCCCGACCGATCCTGAGAATCCCTTGAGAAAGCGAACAGCATCGCCCGGGAAACGTTAGGGCCACCCAAAACTCGACGCGGCGACATAGCCCAAAAATTTTTATTTAACATAGATTTAATATTTTCATACAGTTTTTTCAGTCAACATTGTCTTAAAGAATACTGTTACATTAGGTGGCAGCACTAACTAGAGGTTCCTACAATTGACGCGGCGACGTAGCCCAGAAGTTTTTATTTAACATGACGAGTACCCGCGAAATTTTTAACGAAGAATATTAAATCTAATTTTTAGGGTGTGAGCCAAAGTTACCCTGGTGGGCCAAAGTACGGTACTATTTTTCTTACGGCAATTTTTCAAAATCTTACGCATCTCTACTTTTAAAACTTCTGTTCTGATTGGCCATATTGCTTGCGTTTGCTGAGGATGCATCGTCTGTGTCATAACTCGGCCACAACCCCCCCCCCCCCCCAATCCAATGCACCCACTCTTGCGCACCCCTTCAAAGTCCCCCACCCCCCCCCCGACCCCAACCCTTGCCACACCCTCACCCCCGCCCCACCTTATGCTTCCATTTTCTCATCTCATTACCCCTAACTCAGCCTTATATCTAATCTCTCCGATCCGACGTCAAGCCGCCTGAGTTTTATCGCTCACGATTTTTCGAGTTACACTTGCCTTGCCTTGGATGATTATTTCCAGCCGGAAATTGACTCTGGGATTGAAAGTCGTTACTCGTTGGTCGTATCATGGATACTCGTCCCACCGCCCCCACACGCCATAGGGACGCACTATCACGAGTGTTTTTTGTTTTACCTTTAATAATGGCAATAACAGAGCCAGCTTCTTCGGCCCATGCCTCCGACCGGATCTGCTGAGGAAAATTAGTTCCGAAATGATTTGTTTTGGGTGCTTACCTGCATAAATGGCTGGTTCATTGCCATGATTCGGTTTCCTTGGTGACCCGCAATCTAAAACTTTATGGTGGAGACCCGCGGTAAATCTTCTATTGGTTTACAGCTCTAAACGCCTTACCATTATTATTTAAAGAAATATCGTAAGGTTGCTATGCTTAAGTCCTTAAAACTGCAGTTTGATTTGCCGCATCCTGTATTAAACTGTAATTTTATGATGGAGACCTGTGGTAAATCTTTTCTTCGCTTTCAGCCACAACATCTTATCGTCATTTATTCATAGAAATGTAATCGCAAGGTTGCTATATCGAAGTCCTTCATTGCTCCCTTTCCTAAGTTGTTGCCTTTGGTTCCTTGATGTTCGTTTTCCTTTTGGAATTTTTTATTTTTCTGGTAGGCCTAGATCGATTCGTCAATTTGATCTGCAGCACCCGCTACTAGCACCAAGTCTAGATGGCAAACAACCTTTTCAGGTCAGCTTGTCCAATATTCAAAAGATTATCTTATTCCCATGAAAATTCTGTTTTTCAAAATCAAAACACTATTTCCAGGGTCCATTACTAATGCATTTCTTCCAGCATCAGTGAGAAAAATTCTCTTTTTACCTCGCGAGATTTCAAATCAACGATCTTTGGTTTCTGGTGCACCTTTTTGCTACCCAATCCATCAATTTGATCATCGGCATCCTCAACCAGCACCAGGTCTGGTTGGCACACAATCACTTCTTCTGAGTTTTTCCAAGGCCCTGATCCGTATTGGCACTTCTCGCATGAATTATTACAAATTCTGTTTCCATATCCCCATTTTCGTGCTCTTGGAGCACAGTAGCGGCCACTCAGCCATGAAAGCTGCTGCATACTTTAGAGCATATTCCCTAGTATTAGCTTGAGGGACCCCCATCTTCATTAAGATTTTCGCCAAAGTCGCAACTTTGAACGTTGTGCGTTGCGGGAATCCTTTTTTATGGCCACTTGGATTAAATTCATCTTTTATGGCACGTGTTTTCGTTATAAAATCACTTTCTCCAAAGTCAGAAAATTTTTCTTCATCAAAATTCCGTCGCGATGACGTAATAATTTGGTAACCTCTTCGTCAACTTCAAATCAAATAAGAAATATGGCCGATTTTCAGCGATTACTTAATTTTTTCCGATTGATTGCATCACATTTACACCACATTAGTGTGCAAATAACCCTTTTTACCTTGCGTGACTCAAATCAACGATCTTTGGTTTATCTCTAAAATTTTGAATTTCTGAATCCCTAAACATACCATTTTATTTTCAAATCTCCACCTACTTGATCAATGGTTCCGACGTCTGTAATGCGAAAAGATAACCTCATGCCCATAAAAATTCGGTTTTGCAAAATCAAGATACTATTTCCAGAAGCTTAAACAATTTTCTTGGCCACAATTGTTCCAAATTTCTTCATACGTACGATCATAAAATCGAGAAACACTCTCCAGGCTATTAGCATACAAAAAGTAAGTTAATTTATTCCAACATAAGGAAAGGAACCAGCGAGCTTGGTGTGAATGATTCAAATTCAATATATCATAAACAGCTTTTCTTTATCCAAGAATTTCACCTGGCTAATGATTTTGCACTTGACAGCATCGTTCAGGCACGTTACAACTCCCCACTGCCTTTAAAAAAAAAGACCAAGCGATCTTGAAAATATCCAAGCAATATCATTTCTTTTCTTGAGGGCAGCGGACAAACTATGCATCTAATTCGAAACTCCCAATCGTATTCGTCACACCTCACTCACCCCATCTGTGGTCCATCAGAAAAACCACTCGAGCATCACCAATCCCGTCCGCTCCCTCCATCGAGTGTACCCCAAGGCATCGTCCTCCCGCCCAAAAGATTTCAACTCCCACCGCCTTTGCCTCAGTCAACCAGCCACTTATCCCACAATGCCATCTCCTCACTCCCCACCTCCAGCCAAGCCCCCAGTTCCCCCACCCCTCTTAGCGTCTCTTATTCTTTCTTCCATCACCGACACCCATCCCAACGAAATACCTTTCAACCGCCGGAGCAAGGAATAAAATGCCCGCGTTTTGTGCAAAGGATTTTGCTTTCATTTTAGCATCTCTCTTCGACTTCTTTCACGCTCAACCCATGTTTTTTCCTCTCTATTTCACTCTCTCCAACTTTTCTTCGTCTTGCCCAGCACATTCATCACATATTCCGGTCCCTGGTTTCCTATCCTGTGTTCTCCTTATGCTAAACATGGGTGCTCCTAACTGCGCCTTCTCGTTGTACTAAAATTACTATTGACAAATTATTTATTTCTCCATCTCGAATCGGTGGAGTTCATTTCAAATATCTTTGCGACTGAGAGGCAGGCCCAAGTTTTTTGGGGGACGAGGGCGGAGGCCACGTGACTTCCTGAAAACCAACCAAAATGCGTCAGGTGGACCCTTGCCTCCAGGAAAGTCAGTCGCTTTCACACCTCCGCGGTGTATGCTTCGTGAGTAAGTTTCCAAGTGGGAAGAGGGTTTTTGACACAGTCTTACGCTTCCATGCACTGGAAAAGTATTTTGAGAAAACTTGGCAACGCCTCTCTCTCTCTCCTCATCTCTAGCGTCGCCTGTCACGCCTCCTCCTGCGACGCCACTCGAAACATTTCGAGCTTGCACGACTAGGCCAGTCTTAAAGATTTATGAAAAAGATCATAGTTCTTCATTCGCTCTCTTTATTCACTTGGACAGTGATCCAATCAGAAAATTGGTTGGTGAAGGTGAGGGAAGAGCTCACCTCAGACTTAGCCTCTGGGAGAAACGTTGGAACTGTCTAAAAGCTTCACCCGGGATTAGGTCTTGAATCCGTGGACCCATAGATCAGAGGCTCACTACGCTACCTCATATACTAGGCTAACACGCTCCACTTGGCTTAGCAAAATGGAAGAGCGAACTAACTTCACTACCATCCATTGAGTCACATTAGTAGTTGCACCCAAAGATCTTTTTCACAATGCCTTCTTATTGTTCTCACAAGCGCACTTATTGTTAGCACAATAATTTGCCTTATATGGTCGCCGAGGAAAAATTGATAATTCTTTCTCCTGTTGCAACATGTGAACCTAAAAAAATTTGCTTTGTTACAGTGTATTGTAGTTGTCCGAGAAAAATGTTTATATCTGATCGTATTGTGTGCCTTTTTTTACTTTCTTTGTTCCATTTCAAAAGAGGGACCATAGCGAGTCCCACTTCTGAAGTGGAACGAACATTTGATTAAATGAAGACGAAATGAAAGAAATTAGATGGAAGTCTTTTTTTACCTTCATGGCTGTTGAGGAACCACGTTAAGATAGCGAGAATATTTCAAACCCGGAAGCAGTTTAATGGTTAACAATGCTTTTTACAGAATTATCTGCGTTGTTTCCTTCTATTTTTTGTAGGCTGTACCAGGAGGGTTTTCAACATCACTTAACTTATAAAAAATCAAAATGATATAATTGAATTTTCCATTTTGCTTACGTGGTCGCTTATGTTTCCAGGCTTTCACACGTTATTTATTGCCTGATGACGACAATAAAACCGTCACTACTGCCAGCATCTTCAGTTCAGAAGATAAGATTCTTCACGTCTGAACTGCAAATGCTGTTGGTACCGCAAATGAAACTGCCGCATTCAGAAAGAAAACAACGCGTTAGAAGCGCGAAAAACGTGATCGCATCACCCTTTCGCCGAGGAAGCCTTCGCTAGCAATCATGATAACTTTTCGGTGAACAATGAAGAAAGCAGCGAGGCAAATATCCCCCAACTTGGGTACGCTACGCTACGCTGAAATATCGCGGACTTAGATTGTAGCTCAAGTTCCCAGCTGATTTCGCTGTCTACTGAGAAGTTCTGGACTTTTGATTTTTTCTAGCGTTTTATTTTCGCGGAGTGATCATGGCATAGTGTCGTCGGCTAGATTAAGTGGGGATGGGAATGTGGGAGGGGATAAGGGCAGTCTTGGGGCCTTTGTGCTTGGCGTATGGTGATGGGGTATCATCCCAAAGAGTTGCTAGAAGTTCATTTTGCGTAGCAGGGAAGGATTTATCGAACCGGGGAAGGTATGACTTCAATACGGAAAGGAGAGGGGTTAGTTTTAGGTCTTTCTTAATGTTTTTGTTCGACATGAACCAAGGTGCTCCGGCAATTCTTCTAACGATGACGTTTTCTGCTGATTGGATTCGTTGGAGGTGCGACGCAGCTGCGTGGAGCCAGGCGGGGGAAGCATATGACAGAAGAGGCTTGATGCAGCTGTTATGCAGGAGCAGTTTAGTTTTGAGACTTACAATTAGTGGCGAAGTAGATTTCAATAAAGGTCGTAGTGCTGCATGAATTCCTTTCCTCAACTTGGGTAGATCTTTTTTCCATGGTTTTATTCTCTGCATTCTGTCCTGTTCCTCCTTCACTGTCTCTTCCTCTCTTTCCTTATCCCTCACCCACGTCCCTCAGTCCTTCGGTTTAATCCCCCTTCCCACTCCACCGACTTCCAAAGCTTCCCCACTTTCCAATCTGCGTCGGCTATGGCAAGGAAACGGCTCGCAGCAGGGGTCCGATACGTCTTTAAAGAAAGACTCTTCCCAGCCACATCGCTTATACCTTCCTTCGTTTTTACCCATCCCGCCCCACCCCCATCCTCTATTCTACAGCATTCAACCTCCCCCTCGCCCCACTCTTTTCTTCCTTGACCTCGCCTTTTCCTTGGCCAAGAACCACAAGAAGTCAAGTCGCACGACGCAGACGAGGAATTGTGGGTAATTTATGCATATTATAGTGTATTTTTTTCTCTATTTTGTATCCCATTCGTCGGTTTTGCTCCTCCGTTTGGAGTCGAGGTCTTTAATTTCCTATGATCTAGGGATTTCATTTGAGCTTACCTCGTCACATATTCTCGGTACCAGTCCTTCATGGCAGGAACCCATGTAACTACGAGCTGAAATAAAAATATCTCCTGACCAACCCAAGATTAAGCTCACTGGAGGTTTTAGATCTTAATGTTTTTCTCGCAAACATTGTCAACCTTTAACCAGTCGTGGTCATAGGCCTTCTTGTAGGCTTATTATTTGAGAAAAATAGGTTATGACACGATTTTGAGTGTATTTCGAAAAAATTATTGTGTAGCAATATTTATTTAATCGCTTTCTTGCATAGACGAGGCGTGCATTCACAAGAAAAAATAGGTTTACTCGTTAAAAATTGACGTACAGAATATATTTTCAACACAATAGAATATATTTCCATACAATATTTGAAGTATACTTAGCATGTGTGTTCAAGCATGACTTTCAAATTAGATATCACAATACGAACAGTAGTCCTATTGTGCGTAGGTACTGCAACTAATTATTAAATAGGTATATTATGTCTATATAACCCATTTAAAAGATACATTTTGCATGAACTTAGGAAAAAAGTTCACTTCACGAGACATCACATCAAGTAAAAAAAACTGTCTTAATGATATTACGAAGTAGAAGTATATACTTGTAATAATTAAAAGGTTTAATTCAAGGATGGTGTCGTAGTGCGACATATCTGACATACACTGGTGCAGGCTTAAGAATACAATGGGGGCGGACAATGCTATTTGTAATTTACCTATGCACTAGAAACGCAAAGCGTTCATCACGCGAATATTTAGTAAAGTCTGACGAAGAAAATATTAAGAGCTAATCTTTCTGGAATTCTTTCTGTAAAAAGTTTTCGGCAATACAATTGAAATTCCGATAGTCCTTTGGCGACATCAAAATATATCACTATCGTAAATGTTGGATTCTTAATATTATTTCCTCGAATATTAGGTACCGTTTGCAAGTATTAGTGTAATTTACTTCATGAAAGGAGAAATATTACATTTTTGAAAATTGAATAAGGTCAACGAATATGTTTTTTTATTTACAACTTCCCAGTAAACAGCACATAAAGGCCTTCGTAACGGAGGATTAGCAAAGCACAACAGAAATAACCACGCCCTGGATAGGAACCACCTACTCAGGCGGGCTTCGAACCAACGATCTAAGATTTGGCAGGCAGGAAGACTTTACCCCACCGCCACCGAGGCCGGCAGAGGTTTCATCAACTAATTATATTCACTATAGTTCCCACTGATCTCCAAAGCTAAGCCTGAAAACGCGATCATTTTTCCCGCCCATTTGGAGGGACAGATCCAGCTACCGCTTCAGCGATGGCAGATAAAATGAGCGTTTCTTGCGATCATTTCCTGCGACGGCTCGAGGGATGGGCTTCCATGTCTCAGCACGTCCCTAATTCCGTCGCTGGAATCATCGCTGGCACCGTCATTCAGCCAACCGAAACGCAGGGCCGCTAACAATGATTATAACGCCACGCTTGGCTTTTATTTAAATGACAGTAATGAATGCGGAAATTGACAAAAAAAAAAGCGATGGAGAAAGGGACGGTGTGAACGACCGCGTGATTCAGAAAATGATAGGGCGAGCCATCACTCTTTTGGTCGCTGAAAACAAGGGATGGCAAGTAAAACGAAACGAAAGTCAAAACCAGTAAAAATTTCAAAAGTTTCGTTCCCGGGAGCGAAATGTAGAAACTAAACGAAATCTATTTAAACCTGGGGAGCTAAACTCAGAGTCGAAACGAAAGTGGAGTCAAAACTACTTCGAATCGAAACTAAAGCAAAACTCTGGAACGAAACGAAACGCAGATAATATTTCGCACCAGAGAGCGTGATTCACCTTCGAACAGTTTAGCTTCGACCCACACACCGAGTACGAAGTATGGTTGGATGAAGTAGGGGTTCGGCCTAACGCCATTAGACGCATGGGGCACCGATATCACTAGCAGGAGAACGGTGACACAAACTCACCATTCGATTTTTATCTCGACTTTTTAACCTCTCTTCGCGTAGTATGTCAAACGCAATGGGTCGAAACTATTCCCTCTTTTCCCCCTCCACTCAGCTTCTACGATCGAAACTTAACAATGAGCACCAGAGTTTCGATTAATTTAGTTTCGTTCCCGGGAGTAAAGTTTCGTCCCGGGTCAAAACTAAACTCCTTGGTGATTTTAATTTCGTGCAGGAAAAAATTAACCCTGGCCTCGTATTCTCGTTTCGCTCCAGGTGGAAGCGAAACGTTTTCGTTTCGTTTTCGCAAGCCATCCCTGCTGAAAACCTACTGCTGAAGCTATCGCTCTGAGGGACGAAAAAAACCTACGGGTGACACAGGATTTAGGTAACATGGGCGCAGCCAAAAATTAAGGCTAGGGGGGGTTTTAGGCGCAACTAATACTTTGGGGTATTGGGGTATTGCGTACACGCCAGGGTATGTGGGAGTAGCGGGGACCATCCTCCAGAAAATCTTTAAGATTAATGGTTCCAAATGGCGAGTTTTACGGCTTTCTGAGGGATATTTGATAAATCCTAAGACTTTTATGTATGTAATACTAATCCATTAAGTAAAATGGATTAAATTAACAAATTTCTCTGAGCTCTGTGGGGGGGGGGTTTAACCCCCAAAACCCCCCTCGCTGCGCCACTGTTAGGTTATATTTTGAAAGAACAAGAAGAGCTGCAGGATATATCGTTGATGAAGTTATTTCGGGTTTCCCACCGGATAAGGTTCTCCATCTCTGCCGACGTTTCGATGGTCGTGTCGTCCATCGTCATCAGGGCTAAACGTCGGCAGAGATGGAGAACCCTATCCGGTGGGAAACCCGAAATAACTTCAACAACATCATACGCCGGGAAAAACTCAGATCTTTCTTTGCAGGATATATCGATTGCGGGAACTGAGATCTCTCAACACGAAGTTTCATAGGAACTAGCTTTTCCTCCTCTATGTATGACATTTCGTTTTCTCATTTTAATTGCGGTTAAGGGTATTCTCGTCCGCTGACCAGAGGAGCAAAAAAAAGTTATGAAAACAAGACTCTTGGAACGGATGGTCTCGCTAAGAGGTGTCGAAAATTTATGGCTATGTGCGTCCCTTTTCAGTTATAATTGCAGAGCAGAACAATTAGACTCGAAGGGTACTTCGGTAGGTTATCGGGTCGGAGATACCTCAGTGGAGATAATGATTATCATTAGCGTCCTTGGACTGGAGGGATGTTTCCTTTCCTTACGGAACGGCTGGGGTTCCCTCGAAATGCCAAAGGGGAAGAATCTAAACGGAGGAAAAAGGGACAGCCAGAGGATTTAATTGTGCTCCACGGCCATATTATTCGGATTCGAGTTGCAATCGTGATAAACCTGCGATTATAGTCTTTCACTGGAAACACACCTTTGCGCCTTATGTTTTGGGTCCCAAGGAAGCTCTCCGAATTTTTTTGTTGGCCCAAGTCCTTTGGTTAAATTATAGGTGAGGAATTATTTTCCCCTTTCTCTTCCTACCCTCAGTGGGCGAGTGTTGGATCAGAAAAGTAGTCTCGCAAAAACTTCATCTGATGCGTCGTGGTTTGACGTTTTGGAGCACTTCTCGCCAGTTTCCTGACACGTAAGCTTGTTTTACCTCTTTATTTAGAAAGCGTTACGCTTTTCTCAATACGTTTCTCATAGAAATGCTTTAAAACCTAAAAGAGGTGGTTAAAATGAAAATTTCTTCACTGTATATTAAAATAAAAGCGCTCAAGGCCAGTTGCGCAGGGGGGGGGGGTTGGGGGATATAACCCCCCCAGATGTCAAAGAAATTTTTAAGTTAAATACATTTTATTTAATTGGATTAATATTACTAATAGAATAATGTAAGTATTAATAAAATATCCCTCAGAAATCCGTAAAACACACCATTTTGAACCTTTTACCTTAAAATTCCGCAATTTATTAATCTCGCATATACCGCTTAACCTGGTGGGTATTCCATATATGTGTTGCGATATACATACTCTCCTCCTATTTGATCTCTGATTGGTTCGGGATTTTCCTTCCCTTCTCATCCTATTTATTGTCGTGTCCCAAGCGCAACTTAGTTTCAGTCCTCGATCTCTGTTGAAGTTATTTGGGTGAAGACGGATCCCTCTGGATTTTGCAATGCGGTCCCATAACCAGTAGCGCAGCGAGGTGGGATAAACCCCCCCTCAGAGCTCAGAGGAATTTTAAGTTTAATCCATTTTACTTAATTGGATTTATATTACTAATAGAATAGTGTAAGGATTAATAAAATATCTCTCAGAAAGCCGTAAAACTCATCATTTTGAACCATTTATCTTAAAATTCCGCAATTTATTAATCTCGCCCCTACCGTTTATCCTGGTGGGTATTCCATACCCCAACAGACCACGATATTAGTTGAATCTTAAACCTCCCCCCCAGCCTCAATTCCTAGCTGCGCCCCTGATCTAGGTAACTCCGCAGTAATCAAAAGCCGAAGCCTAAATTGAAATCCAAAAACTGCAATATTATTTTGGTAACTTGAGTAAGTAAGCCATGTAAAAACTCATGAGTAGTTATTATGAAAATGTGGATTATTGTCCTTCTTCGTGAGTTTCAAATTCAATGGAAATGTTATTAACATTCGAAAAAAAATAACACGGTAACAAACGCAAACGTCGATGTGAATCAATTGGACCCATAAATGAGTCACGTGACCCTAAATTTTACAGTTTAAACTTCAGTCGCATGCGCAGAGGATGAAAAGTGCTGTTATTTACATATACACCGAATACTTGACTCCGAAAACTCGCGAATATCATAGCAGAGTGTTCGACCACTAAATGAGCTGTCGCCTACCGCGTAATTGATTGGGTTTACAAAACTCGCCATTCAATACAGTAGTAGAGGAGCAATATATTTTTGACGGCGAAAATTCTATGGTAAGGGCTATAAATGAAATTATATTTAATCTCGACGAGCATGCAGTGATTTCATAACTTTTCCATGCCATTTTTTGCGAGTATAACAACTTTAGGCAGTGGAATTGAATGGATTATTCTGCACTTATTACCGAACTAAGGAATTTATATGAAACCGATGAAAGTCACGTAAAATGGCTGAATAAATCAAGCTATTACGGATCGGACTAGGGCCTCATAGCTCTACGTAATCCCCATATTTTTTCAGCAACTCAACGTCAGTTTTACCGATTTTAGCTCCAGGAATCCTTAAAATAGACATTTGTTGGAGATGAACAAACACGTTTTTTTCCTGCAATGAAGAAGAAAATAAGTCAACGAAAGGTGGGGAAGAATGGGACAGTTTTAGTATTTAATTTTTATTTCCAACTAAATTATTGGTAAATATTACCAAAATTTCCAACTAAATTTTAGTAACATTTCTAGGAGGGTTTATTCTAAAAAGTGTAAAAAATTCCGCAAGGGATTCCAACAACTTACAATACCAGTTAAAATACTTAAGTTTCATCTTTGTTGAAAAGTGACCCACTTAGCCCCATGCTAGTTGCAGAGTGGGACATTGTACGGGGCAGAGTGAGACAGGTTTGCATTGATTAATAAAATACAAAGTTTAAATCAATTGAGGATACAAATGCATTTATTTGCATTAATAGGTAAATTCTGCATGCAAGCGATGGTTTTGATATAGAGTTCAACAAGAAATTTTTATTGAAGATACTTCAAAAAGTAACAAAATTTATAGTCAAGTTCATATAGTATCTATAGTCAAAATAGTCAAAAATTATAAACTCTAAATCACTGAATACAATATTATTTATCAAAATTAAATTATGTTTATGGCTTAGATTACTGTCCATTTTTGGTAACCTTTTTCTTCTAAAATTGTAGCCATTTCCTTCATTTGTAATCCCTTTTTGCAGTCGTTTCTAGTGTAACTCTTAGAATATTTTGAATTTATTACGTTGCGTTCATTTGTTAACGTTTTATTTTTAGCTGGCTCTTTTTTTCTCGCTTCCCTTTGATGGTAGTCATTTTTTAGTCTCTTCTGAAAAAAAATCCTACGAATATGTAGAAAAGTTTATGTGGGATGCAGTGGTATGGGTAAAGATACGTGAAAATCGCAATTTCATTTTTATTTTATCGCGCTCTCAATAACAGTTTATCGCATTTTGTAGCGTCTATTTTTTATTTTCATAATGAGGTAGATGACGATAAAATGTTGTGAAACGTAGTTATATGACAAAATACAGAATATTTTAAATAATTATGTTGTAGAACAATAATAAATTAAGGACTAAGACACATAGTGGCGGAGGTGTAGCTTGCTCGCGCCCACTTGTAGTTCACGGCCACGTTGAGTCCCATCCAACTATCAGCTGGCCAGTCGCTCACATGCTTTAAGCGGTGAGTGTCAGCGGATCATTTAAACTGCGTTCGGCACAAAATGTACGGATTTTGGCCGTCGAAAAGGCACATTTGCGTAAAAATATCATAAAAGTCCAGTCATTGCATCTATGTCGCATTAATTTGCGCACATCGCATTTATCGCATTTGCGATTTTCACGCATCTATAGGTATGGGGTGGAGCTTCAGCTTTGGAATGAACAGCTAGGGAGGAGAAGCAACCCGTCCGGCACAAATCTATATAATGCCAACGGGTATGTTCATCAATGCATGTGCTGAGTTCTGGGCGGCTCTGTGGCCAGCACTTTCCTTTAGCTTTCGTATACATATTTATCTCCATGGACATCTCGACCTTCGCCTTGCCTCCTTATCCCCTCCCACCGCTCCCCTCACCGAAAGGCTGTTCCCCCACCCACCGCCACCCTTCCTTCCCCTCAACACCTATTTCACCCATCCCAACACTCTAACTCGTACCGCAATCGAATTCTTCATCCAGCGTCCTTAACCGATATACGTCCAGCAGGAGATTTGAGTCATTAAAAAAAATGATCCATTGGATATTTCTGAACGCGGACACGGTTATTAAAATATTCTACCGATTAAGGTAGGTCCGTATGGAGTATTTAAGAAGTACTCCGGCGGTCTTAATTTATCCATATATTTTTTTAAGAGGTGGGTAGAATATTGCCCTTAGAAGAAAACGAGGACGTATTTTGAAAATTGTTCTAATTAAAATCTTAGAATATGACGACTGAAAAAATGCATATTGAAGCAATCAATGTGCCTTCTTAAATCCAATACTTATATTATTATTAAAATATTCTATCAATTAATGTAGATATGTATGGAGCATTCACGAAGTATTCCGGCAGTTCCCCCTTCCTTCATGGGCTTAAATTTACAATAGGGTCTACTCCCTTTCATTCTTTCATAACATCTATAAATATTTTTTCCCCTTTCCTCTTATTTTTTCCCCAGCATTTCGTCGTCCTCCTTCTCTCCGTCTACTTCACCTCCTCCAATCTTTCCAGACCAACATCTCGAACGTCTCCAGTCTTTTTCGTCTTCCATCCTGAGTGTCTACGTTTCCGCACCGTAAAACGCTACACCTTAGAGCGGACTCGTCCAGAAAATCATTTTGTCCGGGCGGTTTTATTTTTCTAATATTTCATGATCAGAAAAACTATTTTTTAGTAGTTTAATTCTATGGCGCATATCCATTTTATACTAATATAAAGAGACAAAACTCCTCAAGTTTTGAAGGATGAATATTTCCCCGGAGACAATAACTTGCATTTCACATTCTGTATAAATGAGAAAGATTGAAAATCAGCCTATTTACCTCCAAGCTTATCGAACTCGGTTGTGTGCTAGCATTTTGTTCTTATTTCATTTTTCGCTCTTGTCGTTTAGTTTTCTATACATAATGTTTCCTACCGGTTAATAATGCCGATTGCCAATACGTTTGCTTCCACTTTACTAATTAAATTGATGAAGAGGATCAAAAGTGCATTTCTTCCCAGATAGTTATCCGTGGGAGGAAATAATCCAAACAAAATTGCTCTTTCTTGGTAGCTCAAATAAGAATTTTTTTAACTATCCTCCGAATTTTTTTTTCTAATTTCAGTTTTTTGATGTTTAATTTCATCGCAGATTTTACAGTGAGAGATAGGCAATTAACTTGAAGACTACATTTATGGAATAGGGCATGGAGTAAATGGACTTATTATCCAACCTCGCCTGCTTCCTTTAAGTTTAACTTTAAGATTCAATTTATAAGGTAAGTGCTGGTGAGCATAGGTGGATCTCACTTGAGAAGATCCTAAATACTCCCGTAACTATAGTCTGTCCAATTCTGGATGGTGGGTAAGATATTATGGCATCGATCGAGAGCCCAAAACTAGCCGCCTACCCGCCGTCCGCCATGCAAAAACCAGGGTCCGCTCGACCGCCTATAATATAATGAGTAACGATTCGCACTCCACTATGAAAAAATATAACACAAAAGTAAGAGCGTTTTGTAATTTATTGTTATATAGTTTTGATTTCTTCAGGTGTGAAGTATGAAAAAAGAGTCTAAACACGACGGGATTATGTCAATTAATTGTGTAACACTCAGTGT
This sequence comes from Ischnura elegans, assembly GCF_921293095.1. Taxonomy (NCBI): domain Eukaryota; kingdom Metazoa; phylum Arthropoda; class Insecta; order Odonata; family Coenagrionidae; genus Ischnura; species Ischnura elegans. Next base: position 80,792,385 of record NC_060256.1, on the reverse strand, counting down.
GTTATTTAATAAAAAGAAAATACAATTATTTGCAACCACTAAATATTACATAACTAATTGACGTAACTCCGTCCGATTTAGACTCTTTTTCAATGAATTCACTCGTAGAAATTAAAACTGAATTAAAAATTACAAATTACGCTTAATTTCATTCGATAATTTTGCAGAGTGGAGTGCGATTCGTGACTCACTATAGCGCATGTGGTCGACCTATCAAGGCTATTGTTTGGTGGAAGGCGGATTCGCGGCTAGCTTTGGGCTCTCCTCTCGAGCGGTGCTTTAATCACTTTCCCGCCTTCCGGGATTGAACAAACCGTGGTCCTTATATACGGGCCATGGGACAGACTATAACAGTACACTTTTGAAGACGGTTGAAGTTCAGCATGTCGGGCGGGTTGGTGCTCTTTACGGGGGTGAGTTAACGAAGACCCCCTCCCCATTATTTACTACCTTTGGTCTTCGCTCTGATTATGACGGTGGTCGGCCCGACGCGACCCCCGTGGCGAAAATACATTATTGCCCCCCCCCCCCCCCCCCCCCCCGATCTCTTCCTCCCACTCGGTCTCATTAGCCACGGCGACCGAATCTTTTCCTTTCATTCCCTCCGAAGAGTCACCCTCATTGTTCCCCATCGACTCTCCGTCGGCGCGTAAGAAAATAGGGTGGTTTCCTTTTATTTTTTAATGCCTAAATCGAAAGATAATTACTCCTGGAGTACGAATTTCACACTTTTAGATTTTCAAATGACGATATCTATTTTTCGGCATAAAATGAAAAGTGAAAATTTTCAAGCGCGCGAAAACGCGACGGCTAAGTATGAATGCCGGGAAAATTCCGTGTGACGTCATTCTGGTTCCCGCTGCCGCAAAGTGAGGTGACCTTGGGGCAAGGCTTTGAGCGCTGATACGACGCTGGATGCTAGCAGGTAACAGAGTACCCTGCTAGCTGGTAGCGCTTGACTTAAATAAGGATTATTAATACCTTATCAAACGAAGGAAACTTTCCGACAATAGGCAGTTTTAGAACGTAGGTTTCCGCGGCGATAGGCAGTTTTAATTGGTGATTATTAATAGACGTTTCCCTGAGCTCTATGCCTCATGCATGCATTGGTAATCTCAGACGATGTAAAACTTCTAACTAATCGTGTAGCATCTAGGTCCCTGTGACGTCACGTGGAGTGGCACCGCATGGGCGCCAATGTGGCCTTTTTCAAATGAGGTTTAAAATTGACCATTAAAATTCGTCTAAACTGGGATTTATAAAACCAATCTATTTGTATATTATGAATACACTAATGGTGGGTAACGAATCGCAATCCATGCCTTTCGTTTTCTTTGATGAAGGAAACTACCCTATTCCTTCATCGATGCAGTATTAGGTGGCGTGGCTAGTCTCCCTTCTAAATGGGAGTCGTACCTCCAGAATTCATTCATGGAATTGCAACCAAGGGGCTGCATATCGTAGGTCCATCCCGTAGATGAGTGATTTCTGTTACCACTTCGGTCGCATTTTAATCGATTTTCAAAAATGTGCGCGGCGCGGTGATGAATACAATTCGATTCACTTTTTCCAATATTTTACAGTATATTTATGTTAATAATAGCGATGAATAGCATTGAAAAGTAATGAATTTGATAGATCACATTATCATGTGTATAAATTTCGGTTAATACGCCTAATTGTATCTTATTTCCCCGTGAAACTGATCAATTTGTCCGTCAGCGACACGAGTGGCGACTTTGTAAACCCATTTAAATGCGCGGTGGGTGATAAAACATTTAGAGGCCGACTTGAGGATCCTATTTTGTAATGCTCGTGATTGCAACACTAAGATTTGTGTCACGAATATGAGCAATGGATTTTCGACGCCAGTTCATAGATAATACCCCAATCTTTGCATTTACTTACTCGAAGTTACGCCATATCGAATTTTTGTGATTTTATGATTTTTAACATTGGAAAATGGTAAATAATTCCTTTTTTGGCGAAAGTACGCGATATGAACCAAGTTATAAAGATACACCAAGTAGTAATATTTTTTACGAAGTTGTCTCTCTATTACTACTAGTGAAGGAAGAATGAAAATTGGAAATATTTGAAAATGGTAAATTATTCATGTTTTAGACGAAAAAACGCGGAATGCACTAAGACACGAAGGTGCGGCAAGCGGTTAATTTTGTTACAAAGGTGATATAATCCCTATAACCACTGTTGCAAAAAGAATAAAATATGGTCATTTTAAGCAAATTAGTAATGTTAGAATATCATGGAAGTTAGAATTTAAGAATATTATTTAATTACTTGATTTGAAGGAATGTATTCTCAGCCATAAGGGTCTGAAGACGTAATTTTTATCGTAATTGGAATCTTTTAGCATTGCAATGCGGCTTAGGGAGATTTTTTAATTGGTCATTCATACTGTGAAATTTTGATACAGTTTTTTAAATATTGATTCAATTGTATTCGTTTAGCAATTCCCTAAGGCAGCAAAAATGATATTTCCATTGAGTTATTTGTTTATTTCACTGGATTCTGCACATTTTCTACTCTCTATCAAATCTGACAGTAAATATTTTCTCAAGTGAATTTAAATCTGTCAGTCCTTTGAATTGTCTTAACACGTAATAACCTCTTTTTCCATCATTAGATGTATACAGTTTTACCGAGGGATATTAAAGTGTTAAGCGCTCTGAGGCTTCGAGCAGACGAAAGAGACTTGGAGACATCTACCTACAGAGGGTGGAAGGAAGAGAATCAGACGCTCACATACGGCGTCCTCCTCCGACGAATATCCATTATTTATATCCATGCCGTGCGCGCACAAAACGACGGAACTGGTTTAATGAGTCCATCTGGTGGTAGGAGGGGAGAACTCTGTGGGGCCGGGCTGAAGAATTCAGCGTACTGATCAAAGAGACCGGGGATAGTAGTGAAGTTAGCAGGAGGATATGGTCGGGGCGTGGAGTAGGTGGACTTCCATCCAATCTCGCCCGCTTCCTTTAAGAAGCGTGAAGCGGGTTGGAAAGGGAACATGTCTCATATCTATGATCCATCGCTGGGATGTGCGCTTGGAAGAAATGCATCTCCCTTATATACCATTCCTCTCTTCCAGGCCTCCTGCCGCACGATGCATCGGTCGTAATGGCTCACTTAATCTTGATCCCTTTTGGCCGATTGGCAACACTCCAATGAAGTCGGTACAGAACCAGTGTACCAAGCGCACCTTGCGATTCAACCGATCCGAAATAAATTTTTTTTTGTCGTGAACATTTTCCGCGCACCTTTCTCATTATGAGATTTCCCGATAGCAACCTGAAATACGATAGGCATGATGGATGGTTTGCGGTCGTTTTTTTCTAGTTTCAACTCCAAATTCAATGTAATTACACTGTAAAAGAGAGGGCTTACTGTTGTAATTGTAGGTAGTCTACACATGTAGTGGCAGTGTAAAATCGAGGAGCCGGAAGGCCAAGAACTATAAATGATGTGAGTGACAAATAAATCCTAAATTCTTAGAGGTAATAAATAAATTCTCACGGCACTAAATGAAATATTGGGATGGTGTGACTCGTAGCAAGAATGTATAGAGTACGCATATAGAGTTGCGAGATTTATATAATACGTCTGGGGGTTGCAAATTTGGCTTATTTTTCCCTCTCAAATATACATGTAAGCGTGTGAATTATTAATCTGTTCCGCACGTCCCCTAATAGTCACTAGTAGCTAAAATGTGGCAGTGAAGTTTAGTTAATGAGATAATTTTGTATGGTTAGCTAAGAATGGAACGACATCAGCATGGGCTACAGCTGAATGAATATCCTGCAAATATATTGTGCTCGTATAAATATTTTCACGGTAGGGAGGTATATTTAATATTCTATAGTCATAACATGTTCTTGAGTCTCTCTTTAATTCAGATGGCCCTGTTTACCGGTGATCTTTACTCAGAAAAAAACAAGCTATCAACAAAACATTCGAGAATAGAGGGATATAAGAACAATTTTTTATCCGTGATCATGACCTTTAACATCCCTGATACGTAAGACATGATGACTAGTTAGACCTAGTAGACATTTAGTCCATGCCTTTTCTCGCGGCATACAAACCCAATATTATCTTTCATCTTTCTATTTCATTGAAAATTCCAAATTTATCGCAAAGTATTCAAATCCACGACTTTTTGCAGGAAAAATTCCCAGATTATTCGTTCGTTCCTATTATTCTATTATAATTTTATGCTTTTCGGATGAATTGCAACTGACGCGGTTTCGATAGAAATTCCTCTGCGAACTACGTAATAAAAATAATTTTGGGGCATAATTTGAGGATCTTGAGAGTTTAAGCGCCTGGACGTCGATATATACTAATTTGCCAAAGTGTGCCTCACCACCAGAGGATTTTATTTTTTCCGACTCCCTAGTCTAAGACCTCTTACTAAGATTTCTCGTCATGGTCTACAGCGTGCTTAGAGTGGTTTTCATTGATGAAACACTATTTGTACCACAGAACGTATGAGTCATTACTTTCCAAACTAAGACATATATTTAACCAGTTAAAATTTCAATAGATTAAGTATAATACTAATACAAATCAAGGTTAACGGAACTGGGTGGTTAACTTCAATAATAATGGCTTAAAAAGATCATCGATACTATTTAAGAGACTTCCGTTGGTTTTAAAATAAATAAACAATTTCACTGCTGACATTGTAAAATTTAAATTGCATTATTGTTGCGCCAAAAGATAGCTTTATTGTGGGCAGTTATTGTTTCACTCTTAATTCTTTCTAATCTATTTTTCCCCGTATTCTTTCCCAAAGTGATAAAAAGTTTAGTCACAACAAGCCATAGTGTTTTCTAGATTTTTACGACGCTTTTGGGAGCATTTAAGTCACTACGGCTCCCAAATTATGAGCAGTAATGAAAACAGTGGAAATGAGTGTGTTAAGACGATTTGATTATAGAAAAGAAGGCCTCAAAACACATCAAATTTAAAAACCTATTCATCCATTTTCCGTGATATCTTCGTAATCCTGTGGAAATAAATTTCCGACCACGCCTACCCTATGAATCAAAATACAAGTCTAACCGCGGCAGGCACCTTTATTGTCGTCTCGCCGTAGAGCCAATCCTTCAGAGTACGCCGTCCAACATTTTTCACATCCATCAGAAAGAAATCTCAATCTTTCACACCTTTTTTGTTCTTTGCCGGATTTTTTCCGGTCGAAACGCGTAATGTATTGAAAATGAATCATGCGCAACAGAAAAAGGCATGAATACGATCTTAGAGTAGCTCCCAACGAAAAAAAATTAGTGATTCACATTTCTGTGAACCTATCTAATTAGCCCCTTAGTAAAATATATTTTACCTCTGGTCGGTCAGCAGAATTTTTCTTCGACATTATATTTTTTCGCCCAAAATTACATTTGAAATCCAAAAACTCTGTGTATGGTCTCATAGTTAGGTCTGCTAGCCTTCGCACATAGGAAATTCAATTTAAAATGGCAATTAAAAAATAACTATTGTGCCCGTAAAATCCCATTAAAATATTCTTCTGCGTCGATACGCAGAAGTTTCATTTTTGTATCCGTTTATTCAATAAGTTATCAGTCATTTTTTGATGGCATGTGTCAGTACTAATGATAGGGGATGTAATGTTGTATTACAATCTATAGTTGTTTTATCATCATTGTAAATAATATCTGATTTTTCCTCCTGATACTTAGTATGTGAATGTTCCAAGGGAAATACCAGAAATAAATTATATTAATGTAGGCAGATATGAATGGGAGCGCAGGAGAGAAGGATTACAATTATGAAATTTGCATTAATTACGGAATATAATTGCTCGTATAGTTTAAAGTTCTTATTGTTTAAGTTGTTATAGTTTAAAATTTTACCATCATTATGGTCGAACCTCCGTTAAATTTGAACAAAAATGAACTAAGCCGAGCACTCTAATCAATTTCCATCCGTCAGCTGGAACCAATTCAATTCAAAGTCAGCCGACAACCAAATCGATTGCTATTGAAGAAAAATCGTGCTGTAGGTATGCAGCTTTTGATTGATAGGCTAATTCGATGTGCGGCGACCAGTATCATTTTTAGAATGTTTGTGAATAGAAATAGTCCTTCCGTTGGACTTCCATGGAAAATTCGGTGTGATAATCGACCGAACAGCATCATATTAGATTTAGACGAATCGAATCGTATGGAAACAACGGGTTTCTTGATTTTAAATATATTAAGGCATTCGTTTATTTGACAAAATGACTGGTGTGAATCAAACCTAAGAAGTATGCTTAATTTGTGCTTGACGGAGTGAGAGAATAAATTTAAAAATACACATCATTTATTGCACAAAGGATTATATTACATTTAGTTAGCATCAAGTCCGCCGCTAGAATAGGGTAATTTCCTTCATCAAATAAAACGTAAGGCATTGATTGCGATTCGTTACCCACCATTAGTGTATTCATAATATACAAATTATTTGGTTTTAGGAATACCGGTTTAGAAGAATGGCAATGGTCAGTTTTATCCTCATTTGAAAAAGGCAAGATTGGCGCCCATGCGATGCCACTCCACGTGACGTCACAGGGACCTAGTTTCTACACGAGAGGATAGGAGTTTTACATCGTCTGAGATTACCAATGCATACATGTGGCACAGAGCTCAGGAAAACATCTCTTGATAATCACCTATTGAAACTGCCTATAGTCGGAAAGTTTCCTTCGTTTAATAAGATATTAATAATCCTCATTTAAGCCAAGCGCTACCAGCTAGCATGGTACTCTGCCACTAGTACACTACTGCTGAAAAAGAGGAGCGTGGTAACGTGGAAGTAAATAGTGCTGTTGGCTGCTGATCGAATGGTCCCGGCACGAATATTACATTAGACGACTCTCAAGGCCGCCGCTAGACTTGTTGTCGCTTCGCGCGCATTAAAATCAGATTTAAAAATCGCCACTCGTTGCGCTACCAGTCATCAGAGTCCTCTATATTGCCATATAATAACGAGAGAGTAGTGTTGATAGAGCAATCTAGAGGACTCTGCCAGTCATCAACAAACAGAGTCCTCTTGATTGCCGATAAAACACTACATAGTTGACCCTATGAGGGAATAGTGTCGAAAACCAAGGGCGCAGCTAGGAATTAAGACTTGGCGGCTTTTAGGTGCAAGTAATACTGGGTGGTCTGGGGGGAATGGAAAACCCGCTAGGGTAAGCGGAAGGTGCGAGGGTCCTCCCCTAGAAAAAAATTAACATAAATGGTTCAAAATGGTGAATTTGACCGCTTTCGAAGGGATATTTTATTAATCTTGAGACTATTCTGTAAGTAATTCTAATCCAGTTAAGTAAAATGGATTAAACTTAAAAAATTCTCAGAGCTCTGAGGGGGGGGGGGGGGATTTATCCCCCAAAAGCTCCCTCGCTGCGGCACTGCAGAGAACTGCCATCTAGAGGACTCATTCAACGAGGAAATACACGGTGGTAATATGTGACTGAGCCAATGAATCATATAAACAACACATTTCACGCATGCGAGGCGATTGTATAGCATAAAAGATCACTTCCACAACGTTCAATGGCGAAAGTCACTGTGAACGAGATACAACTGCTTAGTGGCGACGCCGTATGAATTGCGCGCGAAACGGCAACAGATTTTACGCTTAACCCCCATGTTCTTGGGCATATTTAATGGAGTCCCCTTTGTTGTCTCCTTGGATGTGACTTTCAATTTCTCCCAAAGCCAACGACTATTGGTTTGGCGCTTTCGGAAAAGCCCTATGATCAAAGACATCGCAACGTAAATTGACCGCGGATCACTCACGTCTGCTGTTTTTTTCCGAATCCCCAGATCTTGCCCATCATTCCACGTCGCGTCTTAACCCATCGCTGACGGACCATTGGGAGTAAACTGCCGAACCCACGGAGGCCCCACTAATAACACCCATGATGGCGATAATAACTCTCGCGGACTCCGATAGGGGGCTTCGAGTTGCCCGCCACGCCCTCCTCCTCTCCTCGCCGAGGCGATATCAACGCCCCTCGCGGCAGGTAATTGCGTTACTCTCCGCTTGATGATGGGTTGAAGGCAGTTGGGAGGAAAGGTGCGCCAAGGCGACCAAGGGGTGTTTGCAGCGGCGGAAGTAAGACTGTGGCGGGGGAGTGTTTTGAGAGAAAGGAAGTAAAAGCTATTTTGATGAACATTTCAAAGCATTCAGAAAATTTTCTCGGGTTTTCCACCGGTTGATGTCGTCCATGTCTCCCGACGTTTCGATCCGCGACTTGCTGATCATCCTCGGGGAAGATTCGGAAGATCCCCTGAGGATGATCAGAAAGTCGCATCGGCAAGATCAGCAACTCGGGAGACATGGACGACATCAACCGGTGGAATACCCGAGAAACTTTTCTGCAACTGATATGCCGGGAAAACCTAAGGTCAGACTTTGTAATATTTCCATTAAATTTATTTTTCGCACGACCCGTTCCGTGCTCTGAGCAGGGGTGGCAATAGAAACAAAACGAAAGTCAAAACCAGTAAAATTTCAATAGTTTCGTTCCCGAGGGCGAAATGTAGAAACGAAATGGATTTAAACCTGGGGAGCTATACTAACGGTCGAAACGAAATCGGAGTCAAAACTAATTCGGGTCGACACTAAACTAAAACTCTGGGACGAAACGAAACCCAGATAATGTTTCGCCCCTGTGGGATAACTTGCTTCACCTTCTTCGAACAGTTTAGTTTCGACCCACTCACCGAGTACGAAGTAAAATTGAATAGAGTAAAGGTTCGCCCTACCGCGTCTAAATGCATGGGGCACTTTTCCACTCATAATGTGCAACGTAGTATTCAATCGCAATATGTTTTAACCTCTCCACATTCTGTGATGAAATGGGTTGAAACAATACTCTTTTTTCCCCCTCCACTCAACTTCTGGAATCGAAACTTAACTCTGATCAGCGGAGTTCCGATTAATTTAGTTTCGTTCCCGGGATTAAAGTTTCATCCCGGGTCGAAACTAAACACCTTGGTAATTTCTTGGTTTCCCTCCGAATCGAAGCGAAGCATATTCGTTTCGTTTCACTTGCCATCCCTGGGTATGAGGCGCGTGAACTTCATTCACTCACGGTATGAGTGCAACGACCATTCCTTGAGCAACACTTCGAATGATTTTCATTTGGGGTGTCCGTAGGCTACACCCGAGTATTGAACCTGGGGCCTAATCGACAATAGGTATACTAAGCGCGGAATTTTGAGAAGTAAAGCTAAGGGTAGTTATTTATAAAACGAGACTTTGAAATCCTCGGGTAATGCAAGGAAAGAAATAAAAAGCATGTAACGTAAATGCGATCAGAGGGGAAATGATTATGAGCACGCCATACTAACATGGACATTATAATGCATTTTATTCCAATTTTTCAGTTTCGAAGTTGCATATCATGATACAATCAGAGAAGTTGACTCTTGTTCGAAATGAAGTATCGAATTAACCCTTTTACTGCAAGCCCATTTCAGGTGGGGTGTACGAAGACTGCAAAGGCTATTTTCCGGAATTAGCAACATTTCAGATTTTAAAAATTTTAAGCTACTTAATTTTATTGAATACGTCTAGATTTTTTCCCAATTCTCAAGATATATTTACACTTATGACCCTAGATAGATTATCGGGGTTTGAATAAATTACAGCCGTTGAAAAGGCCGCAAACGCGAAAAAAAAGTGAAATAATTTGGGCCGCTGACAGTTTTCGCTCTACCAGCGAGGGCCGATATATCGGCCCAGTGGCAGTGAAAGGGTTAATGTCAAAGCAAAATATAAAATGAGCCGGTGGCTTAGCAAGGGAATTGATTTGGGGGGTGGGATGGTCGCGGGTGGAGACCACTGGCAGCAGGGTCCGGGAAAATGTTTGAAAAATGACATGTCTGGACATACATTTTACATAATTTCGGCACTAAACATTTAATTTTAAGCAGATTTAGTTATTATAAGTCAAAACTAGACAATATTTTTTAACAATTTTTTTATTCTTTGAGGCTTTCGGGGGGGTTTTTCATCCATCTCATAGTTACGCCACTGAAATGATCTGATAGAAATAAGTGTTTGGGTATAAATTTCATGAAAACTGTGTTCTGACTAGGAATGCGTATTTAGTCGCTGTTGGAAAATGTGATCTCTACTTCGTCCAAATTCGATGACTGACGATTTCAATAGCGCTAAATAAACTATTACTAAGAAAATAGTCGAGCAAAATGATGCAAAACTTAGTCTACGAGCTCTTGATAATGTAACTGGTGGAATTCCAAAAGATCCGATTAAGTCAATAATAAAACTCGTAAAATATAATTTATCCAGACAAAACTAATGAAAACTATGCTTTATTGCACTTAACCTTAATAAAAGTTTCTTTTTTCATCACTAAAGGCAGTATTTCTCGGCGAAAATGTGCATACAACGCCATTTAAAAAAACACGTATTTGACAGAAACATTTCTACCCGATGTTTGAAAGAATCTATCAACTATTTAAACTAGTCAACTATTATAATTAAGTAAACTATTGAAATCGTCAGTCATCGAATTTGGACGAAGTAGAGATCACATTTTCCAACAGCGACTAAATACGCATTCCTAGTCAGAACACAGTTTTCATGAAATTTATACCCAAACACTTATTTCGATCAGATCATTTCAGTGGCGTAACTATGAGATGGATGAACTATTTTCTCTATTATCTTTTCCAGTGAAAAATAGTATGTCAGTATATAAACATAATTTATTTCACCATACAATTTGCCTCGTAGAAATTTTCTGTAATCAAGAAAACCGCCAATTCTCTTAGTTCTCTTTAAGTATGAACTTTGGCCGGTAGAGTGCGTAGCGTCCAGCACCTTTAACATGCCCAGAACGGAGCTAGCGTTACGTAGCGGAGAAACACAAAAGCTTCAAAGTTTTCCAGCGCGTAAATTTGAAACCGATCTCATAAAACACCTTGCAGTTGAGGAAAAAATATTAAGATACTTGGTGATAATAAACACTTTTCGAAGAGACGTTTGAAAATTGTGGAATTTATCTATCTGGCATAAGTCAATTCCTTCCATATAGATGAAACTAAGTAAGAGCTCAGAATATTACTTTTAACTCAAAAAATAATTGCTTGTTAGGAAAAAGGCACTCATGTGTTGCGTCCTATTCAAGTGCAAATCCATTTACTATATTCGTCAGTCCAAATGCCTATTGCATCCCTCGCGATTTGAAGGTTAAACATGTCAGTAAAATGGAAATTTTTCCTAGGAGCCAGGAGTCCAAGAAATAGCTCTTCGAGTCTACGACAGTAACGTCACTTACGAGAACTATAATCTTGTTGTACACATGTGAAATAAGGTGTGAAACGCGCGTAGGTCACGAGTGGACAAGAATACCTCTGAAACAACATGCAACATTTCCCCGAGAAAATACCACTTCGTGAACGTCAATAAGAACCTCAATTTTCAACTGATTGCATTGAGATAGTTCTCCAATTTTACCACATTTATTATACTCACTTTCTTGTTTGCTCATCCTTCCGATAAAAACGCAGCCCAGTTGTGAGGACGCTTTACAAAATAACACGTAACTTCCTCATCAAACATATATGGAATTTTCAATAATTCGAGGGACCATAGGACGTTGTTTTCTTCTTTTTTTACTACCTGGTTTTTTATGAAAATGATAGTTTTACATGGTATTGTTTATTATTGTTGACTGCGTGGTTAAAATTAATATACCATAATTTTTCCGTCGTTTACACTATTTTGGGAGATTCCTTCCCTCCATAAATGCTGTTCGGAACGAATAAACAAAAGGGAACTTATATGAAGTCATCAACTCATGGAAACATGACAATTTCGCGTATTTCATATTCTCTCGTAAAAGAATTGGTAAATGGAAAAGATTTTTTCGTCGTTATTAATATTCCCTATGCACCTACCACGTTATATCAATGACTTGAGATTTTGGGCCAGACTGAACGACACTCTTTACTAACATGATAGTGATTGAAAGCTGCGTATCAGATGGAACGCCCTATGGTCCAACGTAGACTCAGCTATCACATTCGTCAAACTCCCTCTCCGCTATCTTCGTCGCTATCTTTGCTGCGTCCTTCAGAGGAATTTAATTTAAAGGTCACGCTTTCGCCTGCTTCCGGCGAAGATAATGGTCCGCTCGATTGGGATGACCTTGGACGTCAACCGTCGCCGAACACTCGAAGAGACTTCGCTCGAGCCGATCACTCCGCTAGTAACGCTTCCTCGATAGAGACCCGCTGAGTCGCAGCTGTCGTCGTCTCAGTTAACTCGTCAAACATGAACGACGCGTGGGATCACGTATCCCGCGATGGATTCATCAAAGCAATCCAGAAACTCAACGGCGACGCTAGGGACGTGGACATCTCGGGCCCTCTGGAGGTGACATGGATATCTCCCGAATCACAAGGCGTCACTTCCACCGCACTGCGCGTCAGAGTCCCCTACCGGGTCGCGGGCGAAGGAGAGGATTGCCGCACAGCTACCTTCTTCGCCAAGTGCCCGCCAAAGTACACGATCCAGCTGGACCTCATACGAGATTCCAAGTTGTTCTACCTGGAATGGCTCTTCTTCGAGAAGATTGTGCCCTCAATGTTGGAGGCGGCCTCGGGGAGGATTCAACCACCATTTCCCTCCTGCTACCACATTGATTTCGACGGCGAGAAGGGAACCTTTTACATGGAGGACATCCAAGAAAGTGGGTACAGACCGGCCGATCCGTCATTCTGTCTCAATGGTTATGATTACACCCACTGCAGCATTGTCGTCAGGAGAATTGGCAGATTTCACGCCTTGGGAATGGTTGCAGAGAGGCGCTCATCCGCAAGCTGGACCCAGCTGTACCCTGTGCTGACCAAGGACTATATCTTTTACGCTCCAGGTCCGGGTGATCCGCCGACAGCGATCGGGGGCATGATAGAAAACTTTCCCGAGAACACGAAATGGTTCGCGAGTGGCATAGAGGGTCTGCCGAAAGTAGCCGTGTCATCTGGAGCCCTGGATAAGGTCATCCACGGATTCTGGACCACTTTCTGTCGATTGAGGGAAACTCCCACTCAGGGCTGGTGCGTTCTCTCCCATGGCGACCTTTGGGAGAACAACATCATGTTCAGGTACGAGAGAGGCGAGGATGGGATCGAAAGACCGGTTGATGCTAAGTTTTACGACATGCAGATGATCAAATGCTGCCATCCTGCGGTGGACTTGGTTTACTTCGTCCACCAAAGCACTGGGCCGCGTTTTCGCCAGAAGTACCTCGGAGATCTCGTGAGGGAGTACTACACCGCCTTGTCCGAAACGCTGCAAGTACTTGGTAGTGAACCACCGCCACTCTCTTTGGAAGAATTCGAAGCAGAGGTGATGGAGAAGTACAAGCCTTTAGGCGTCATCGGCAAGGCCTTCTTTGCTCCAGTCAGCATGTTGAGAGACGACCCAGTGGTCTCGAGTGGTGGGGAAAATAGGACCGAGCAGGGTCTGGAAGACTTTTTCAAATCTGGCAACACCGCTCTTGTGAGAGATCGGTTCGGACGTGATCCTAAGTACAGAGAGAAGATTCAGGAAGTGGTGAGGGAATTTGTGGAAATGGCACTCCCAAATGGATTGGACTCGGTTGATTCGTCACCGCTCCTTATCTCTGAGCAAGTCTGAGCCGGATTAACGAACTTAGAAGTCTTCTGAGCCAAAGTACCATGAGTACGGTGGTAAATTTTGATGTCTGCCGAGATTTAGAGAGAAAAATCTGCAATTGTGACTTGAATTTCTTACATAACCGTTAAGATTCATATTGTCTTTCTTTTTAAATGAATACAAAGATGCATTTAAACACATTAATTTTCTCTTTTTTTCGGATCGCGAAATTCTTATTTTATTTCCTGTTTAAATTTGTTGAAAATCGTCGGATCAATTTTAGTTGAATGTATTTTAAGTGTCATGCAATATGCGTGAAATTCTTACTCAAAATTTATTTCAATTAATTTAGTTTGGTAACGTAGGGAACAGTTTTCGCTGTGCTTCTTCTTATGACAGAAACGTATGAAAATGTGAATTCTACCCTTGCAATCAGTGGCATAACTATGGGGTGGGGGATGAAGGAATAAATCCTCCCCCCAAAGCCTCTGAGAAATATAAAAGTTATTTTAAATTATTGTCTAGTTTAGTACTTTAATAACTGCATCTGATTAACCCGGTAACGCCTGAATTAAAAAGTTTTTGCGATTTTTGTGGTAATCATATGTTTTAATACGAATGAAATTCTGAGTCATTCAGTGCAAATTTTATTCTTTTATCTCTAATAGTTACCGAGATACAGCCTGGTACCATATGGTACCGCTAGGCGTTTAAGGGGTCAAAAAATCGAAATTTGAAAAACTTTTCGGAAATCACATTTTTAAGCCAAAAACGTTAAATATTTATTATATTCTGCAAAATAAATTCATTTTCATCCAAAATTACGCTCAAATATCGATAATATTCAATAAATTATTAAATATTATTGTATATAAAATAGAAATTATGTATAATTGGCGTAGAAATCAATAATAACATGATTTTAGCGTTTCACTCAGTCGTTGCCGCACATGGAAATGAACAAAGCAGTCACTGCATATCATTTCAAGCATCCTGTTCTTATTCTACTGCTTCAGTTTTCAGTAGCACACCGTCCCCGTTTGGGCTTGGATTTTATTTGTTGGTTGTGCCCGTCGAACCTATCAGGGGCACTGGAAAGAAGATAGGCCGCTGTCAGTTGAATGCGATCTTGAATCATGAAACATGAATCAATTACAAATCTATTTCTTTAGCTAAGTATATTCCAGTCGCACTTTGGTAAATTGAGCACGTCCTTGATATTTTAGGTGATCCTTGTATCCAGCTGTGATTATACCACTGGCCATCGGAACTCAAGCTGTTATATTTTTTCAGGATTTCCGCATCATCATCCATGAGTTGGGCGTCATTGCATCTAGAATCCAAGTAAAAATGGGCCACGACCATTTTGTCGCCCCCCACACCATCTTTCCCAATTCCTTTTTCGTAGGCTTTCACACTCCTGAGTTTTACGAAGTAGCTACCTGAGTTATTGATGCACCACACTTTCTAGCCAAACTTTATTAGCCTCCCCCGCATGAATTGCTAACAGCTATGTCTTCCAAAAGAGAACATTATCGACTCATTGAAACTCAAGGACTGCTTTTCTCTGAAATATCCGCCGAATCTTTTTTTTGCCATGCCCATAAAAGGGCGCATTTTCCACATCTTATCTGATTTATCCATAGCGGTGTAATCACCGCAATGAATAAACCTACGAAGTTGTAGAAATCTGTTACGTCTTATTGTGTAATAAACAAGATTATTTCTGGCGTTTAGTGCAGCCTCACAATAGTGCCTTTTACTGGGAGTCGTTTAATGTCAACTCATAAAAAGAATTGCAACAAATATTTTCAGTACCTCATGTGTTATATTTGGGTCATAACAGTTGCAGGATTGTACACACCTATTCGACTGTAACACTTAGTATGTAAGGACACTTACGTCAAAAAACAGTTCAAATATTCTAGTTGGGGATGCTTCATGAAACAGTGAGTTGGTAATCAGGATTAGGTACGAGAAATCCTTTCTTGATTTACGATCTCTTCATCAACAACAATGTGTCCTTCCTCCCTATTTTTATACCTTTTGGGTGCTTTACGGCTCTGTCCAGTTTCACTACACTTTTGAAAATTCTCAGACATTTCTTGAGATAAGCTCAGCTGACTGTCCACCTTTTCGAACAACAACTTCAAGTTCGAGCAAAATTGGCGTCCACTCGTTATTCCATTTTCCTCGGTCAGAAGCAAGGCATTCATCCTCTCTTTGTAGCAGCACATGCTATATTATAAGCAGTATGTGTAAGTTATTTCGGTTTTACTAGCACATGAAAGTGTGAAAAGTATCGGAGTGTGATTGAGATACGTTAGACAAAAATTAGGATTACGCTGCTCTTGTCGAAGTGATGCCTGTCGCGTGGTCGTCTCTCGCCGCCAGCCGTCATTGAATTTTCCCCTTAGCAAGCCCCCTTACTCCCCATCATACCCCCTTCCTAATTGAGTACACCGATACTCTTCCTATTCATGTTTTTCTAAATAGGATTCAGGTATGCAATTATACCTCCCACTCCTTAAGCCCTCGTGAGGGTACGAGATTCTGTAAAAATACGGACAATTTAGGGCCTTATGTACTTGGATGACGTCCTTATAACAAAAAAATTAATTTATGTACACATTTTATATGCGTTATAACATTTAAATAACGCAAAATTTATAATATAAATGATGGAAAATAAATAATTGCAAAATAAATAACTGTTAGAAAACGAAAACAACAGAAATATTCGTATTTACGCTTTCCGCCAAAACATGGTAGTGCAAGCGCCTAGCGGTACCATATGGTACCACCAAAATGTTTTGCATCATCACATCCCAAATATTAGGCTCACAAACAAAAACCATACTTAATATGAAATGTACATGTTATAAAAATCATAATTACATAAAAACATCTTCGTATTATCAGTACATAAGACGCAAGCAAAGAAAATCGAAATGCTTGCACTAAAAATTCCGTTTTTTTCGAATAGCTGAAAATTCTCAATTTTCAAACGGCTCTAAATACGTTAATTTCAGCTTTAAAAAAGCAAACTTTTCTGGAAAATGTAAATAAAAACATTATTAATATGTTTAAGCTCTCAAAAACCCAAATAAATTACAATAAATGACAAAAAAGTTACGTTTAGCATTGCGCTACCGGCTGGTACCATATGGTACCGCTAGGCGTTAACGGGTTAAGTTAGATTTTTAGTGCCAAAATGATGCAAAATTTATGTCTAGGCATATCATTTTTCAAACATTTTCCCGGACACTCCCCCCCCCCCTCCCCAAAGCATATTTCTAGTTACGCCATCGCTGGCAGTTATCGCATCTTCAAATACGTGGATGTATTTCTTCAGATGAACAGTTTTAGGAAATGGTAGGATTGAATTGTTTCTGAGGACAAATCTGCCAACATCTCAACAAATCGTAATGCAAAGTCATAGCCATTTCCATTATACATCACACATGAGTGAGTTCTCCATTCGACCAACGAACGGCA
Source organism: Ischnura elegans (assembly GCF_921293095.1). NCBI lineage: Eukaryota > Metazoa > Arthropoda > Insecta > Odonata > Coenagrionidae > Ischnura > Ischnura elegans. The sequence continues at coordinate 80,775,195 of NC_060256.1, read as the reverse complement.
ATTATGGTATCAGACTTCGATCGAACTTCTATCGACGTACAGTGAACATCCATTGTACATACATTCACCTCAACCCATTCATCTAACCGTTCCAATACCGTTTTTCACAATGAAATTTTGTGCCAAGCGTGCATACACTATTTATTACTCACAATTTTGCTAAAAAAAAGAGCGTTGAGTAATATTTTGTCTTATATTTCTACAAAAAATAGTTAAATACCATTAAGTTTTGTCTAATTTTGAAGCAAAGAATTAGCATACGACATTTCATGCTATACTTAATTATGCGAAAATTCCATAGAGAAAAAATCATTCGCATTGACCGGGATCTTTTCTCTCAAGAACTTCGCACAATTTTCTGCTTTCTCGAAGACTCCGTAGATTTTTTTACCGTGGCTCGACCCGTGTGCTTAAATTAACAATTAATTAAATTAAAATTGTTTCCTTTTATTGTTGAATTTTAAATCGATCATAATTAATTTGAAATATTTTAAGTTAAATCAAGAGCCGCGGAGGGATCGTTCTTACCCCGAGGTTGAATATTTTTCATTTCCACTCCAAAAATTTTTAAAGGAGTTTTTTAATACTTATTTGACTTAAAATCTCTTTTATACCGAAGCAAATGTTATTTAAGTAGAGGAAGATATTTGTTATTTTTCTGAGGTACGGGACCTTAGCCCTCCAGGCCGACAAGTATTGAACCAGTGTTTTTATACATATCTTTCTTCGGTGGTGTCTGCCTCGTCGTATAATCCTGCGCACCACTTCCCCTTCCCCTTTCACCATTTCTTCCCTCGGTCACCAAAAGACTAAACCTTTTTCCCGGACTGGTACCAGGTTTCACAGAACGCTGATTACATTGCACTGAATTTTGTCCTCTTTCCATTTATTTCCTATCTTTGTAGTTCAAGAGCGAAGTTTAGAGTTTATGCTGGGGGGCAGTGAAACGGGAGCTATTCCATAGCCCCCATTAGTAATTCCCGTTAGAAATAGTGTTTCTGGATTTTTTAGTTAGCTTTTGAAAAAAGCTGTTTAAGTACTAAGACTACAATTTATTTAAACTTTTGATGTTTTTGTTAACATTTTACATTAGGTTTAGTACTATTTTCGGACAAGTTACCATTTAAGTAGGAGGGGCCAGGCTCAAAATTTCGCCCATGCTTGTTTCCTATAAGAAATTTCTCCAAATATTATTTCTCGGTGCCTTCTCTGATTTTATTTAATGTACTCTTTGACGAAAGACCAATGCATAAGCGACATAAGCTCTTGAACCTGATCTACCTTCCTTTTTCATCCTAACCTTGTCTATTCGTTTACAAAATATCAAAATTTTAATCAACTTTCATGCATTCAGCAACAAGGAATCGTGTTAAAGTTTTATTTTGTAACCAAGATATATATTCATTATACTTCCAAAAAAATTGTGTTTAGATAAAAAATTATAAATATAAGGATAATAACAAAAATGTTTTGCAGAGGTGGATTTTCTAAAACAAACTTTAACCATCTTTTAAGGTATTTCCAAAAAACACGTTAATATCTGATAAATATATCATTTTAATTTTAAGTGTTAGTAGCTCCCAATTGTCTGACTGTTGCGCCGTAAAGAGCATTTGTTGCTCTAGTAACGCATACTGTAAACCTCATTCATTTGTTCCGAAATCATATGCAAGGACGCGCTTCATTTTCTGAAAATAATTTTTTTGCATGTCTTTCGTCAGCCCTGAAGTCAGATTCACCTACTAATGAGGATATCATATATTTATTGTATATACTATACACTTGTAATCCTGGAATTCCAACATTTGCCTCAGGGTCGTGAGGGCGAAATAAATTGGTCATTAACGCATTTCGAGGCTTCTCTTCTTTCTAGGACTAGTGTTGAATTAAATGGCCATCTTCTGCGTAGCTTCATAGGCTTATAAAATTATAACACGCCAGGATTAATTAAAGTATGATATAATTCAAAAGTGGCAAAGAAACTGACAGTGAGAATAATTCAAAGTTTCGAACTCAAACTATAAAGTAACAGTTTTCATGGTTTTACCGATTCGCCGTAACTATTCATAGTTTTTAATTTAGGGGGCTTTGAAAACAACTGGAATTATTTTTTTACTCCATTAATCATTATTTTACTATTGGTAGAGCAACAGCCAAGCTGAAACCTAGCATCAAGTAAGCTTTGTCTGAAAAATTGAGGTGTAAGATTGTATTTTACTGTCGCTCTTTTAATTGTAAAAAATAATCGTGGAGTCAAGTCATTTGATGAAAATAAAATTGATATTTTTATTACGCTCGCATTTACACCTCCTGCACCTCGATTATGTAAATGTGACAGCGACGACGGCGATAGATGACCATCACGTTCTCCTATCACGTTCCGCTGTATCACGCGATCATGTAAGCCACCGTCATCGCGTGTATCATACAGGTACGAGCGCGTGAGGTTGGTATCATTGAGAAATCTGAAGAGCCAATGAAATCCTTCGACACATCTCTGTCCGAGAATGCGTCGTCTGCGGAGAGTTTGAAATAACAATAACAAACGACTAAAACATAAAATGTAGGCAGTTCAAAGCTAAGTACTTCGCTTCGCCAATAGATAATATTATAATTACGTACCCGTATTATGGTAAAGTTATTGGGAAAGTGTAGTATTACTTTTCGATGTGTGATAACGTAATCTATTATGCTAATGCTCGCCGGGAGATGCTGAAAATTATTTGCTATATCGTAGAGAATGGTCGAAAAGTCGTGACCTTGGATTGAAACTAATTAATGTTGAAATGATAATGGAAGTGTAATCGCGCTAGCGATTTGAATGTAAGTAGTTAATAGTTGATTTATGATGATTAAAAATCGAAAAGGAGTTTAACGATGTTGATATGTTGGAGAACGTACTTGGCAAATGTTGATAATTTAACTTCGATATAAAGTAATTGACGTTTGAATCACGGATGTACTTCAATTAGCAGTACTTTCCAATTTGCTGTGTGAAAATAAAGCTGCTCAATCGAATTCACCACCATGCGCAATATAACAATTGAACAACGTGGACAACTATAAAGTCAACAGAGCACTCCAGTTGAAATAATTAAGAATTATATTGGTTTTTAATCGATTATGGGGCATTTTTTAATTAAATAAACAATATTTTTTGCTAATATATGCATTTAGTGCTCGTTTTTATGTCAGCATATGCTTGTCACCATGGGTTTCGAACGTGATAGGCCGATGACGCTCGCAGCGTGATAAAGAGAGCGATCACGGTTTCATAATCGCTGCTATCACCTTCCGTCGTGGGAATCGCGTTGCCCCTGGCAACGACATCGCTCTCACCCTTCTCACAGTTACATAATCAGGGTGCAGGTACAATAAAAATTACCTAATGGAAAGAGGTTCAAAAAATAAACATTTTCTTTTCTCTATCTTCCCACGATGCTGTGTAAATGAAACTAAAACTAATTTAAGCATAACACATGCGCATTTACACCTGAAATGTCATAATTTTCATGACATTGGCTTGTTTTCAATCAAAATAAACAAAAGCGGGATTTCTACGGTTACAAAAACGTTATGCAGTTGAGGACCTCAAATCCGGAATCCAGAAACCCGGAAAACCAGAAAATCGGAATTTTTGAATATTCATTTGCAACTAGCCATCTTGTAGCACCACTCTCCGAGCCTTGTTCTGGGATGAGTAGGAAGTTTGCACACGCGATGAACATACGCTTACAATTTAGGCAGGGACACGGAGGGATCTCAAATATTGAACACAGGAGTCTGAACGCATTAATAAATTAAGAAAATATATCATTAAGACTAGAAATCAAAATCCAGAAACCCTTTGGTCCAAAGCTTTCCTGATTTGAGGTCCTCAACTGTATTCTTATAGGACAATTTGGATTACATCTAGAGATAAAAGAAAACACCTTTTACAAGGGGATCACTTTTGACAATTGTTAAGACATTTGTTTTAATAATATTTCACCTTGCGAAATAATTAATAATATCTTCATTTTCCATTATGACACGAGAAAACTTTAACATTAAGTTGAACTGGTTTCTTGTCGTACACAAATCTTTACAAAAGCTCTCGCATAAGGTTCATCAAAATTACATTGATCAGAAATTTCGTTTTATCGCTTACTTGTTTATTCTATTGCTCGTATTTTTTATAGTGGTATTTCATAAAGTATAACTTGTATTATACTCACCTGTTTTATACTCATCTCACCAATACCTATGATTATTTCCGATTATTTCCTGCTACGCTTGTAGAATGTTTTGCCCATATGAAATTTGACTTCTGTATTTAGATTTCGAATTTTTTACTGCGATTTAAAATGTTTTTTGACAAGAAATTTTACCTCTTCGTTACTGACCCGTCCATTTCTAATACGTGTCTCTTTATCGAGACTTTCTACTCCTTTATTTACTTTTGGCATTTTTTCACTCGCATATATTTCTATTTCAAATTTTTTTCAGTTACGCATGTAGAATATGTTGTCCTTAGAAATTTACTTCTATATTATCATTACGGATTTTTTCTACTGCACATTAAATTGAGTTTTTGATAACAAATTTTACTTCTATGTTACTGTTCTGTCAATCTTTAAAAAAGGTTATAGTTGATTATACATTTTACTCCTCCATTTTTGGCATTTTTTCAGTGCGTATGCAGTATTTTTACCCATGCGTAATTTCGAATATTTTCTACTGCACATTAAAATGTGTTTTTGATAAGTAATTTGACATCTGGGTTACTATTCTACCCAAATTTAAATTGTGTCTAGTTGACTAAACTTATTCCTTTTTATTTCCTTTTGGAATTTTTTATTTCTTATTATCATTTCGAATATTTTTTACTGTGCATTAAAATGTGCTTTTTGATAGGTAATTTAACATCTGCGTAAGTATTCTACCTATATTTAAATGGTGTCTAGCTGACTAAACCTATTTATTTCATTTTGGCATTTTTTCATTGCGTACCTCCAATAATTTCAAATTGTTTGTGCTTCGCATGTAGAATGTGGTCTTTGTAAGACTCTTTACTTGTGTATTATCATTTCGAATATTTTATATTGCGCTTTTAAATATAATATTTTTATAAGAAATTTTACTTCTTTGTGCAACTTGTCCATTTTTTAAAATGTGCCTAGTTAATTAAGATAAATAAAGTGAAAGATAGGCAAGTAAAAGTACTTATCAAGAACACATTCTTCTTGCGTATCAGAAAAAATATTAAATATTGATTGCGAAAAAAATAATTTCTAATGACAACATATTCCTTCTACGCAGTAAAAAATTCCAAAAGGAAATAAAGGAGTAAAAGTATTTTCAATCACAGTTATGAAACATAATAGGTGGGACGGTAGGACTGAAGTAAAAATTATTCTCTAACACCCGTTTTAAATGGGCATACTGAAATTGCTGATACAGTAGTGCACATTCCTATCCACAACTATGCGCAGTGTGAAAAATTAAAAATAATGATAGTGATGTTTAAATTAGTCATCAAAAAGAAATATTAAAGTCGACGGAAGAAACATGTAATGTGTGATGCAGAATTGAAATAATACTTCTAATCGACAGCACAGTTTTCAATTTTGGAAGAAATAAGGAATAATGACAATACAGAATTAATAATTTTCCACAACAGCAGTTATTTATTACTGAGGAGCAAAAAATGCTATAGAAGTAAAACTTTGTCAAGAATTTTTTCGCCTTGAAGATTTTTATCTCTCCCATTAAGTGACTTCATAATTTCCATAGTATTACAGTTTTTATATTTCCAATATATTACGTTTCAGTTGTCACTTTCTAAGATTTTTCTTTCACCGATTTCATTATTCCACCGCTGCATTCTCTATGTTTTGCGTCAAGCTTTTCCTCTCCGGAAAATATACAAATAAACACTACCTTCTGAGTTTCCAATGTAAAATATTTTGTCTGACGTCGATTTTGATGATTTTTATGATGTAGCACTGCGTTCATATTTTCATTAGTCTACGTTTCCTCTTATGAAAACTTTAAAATGATTTTTTCCATTCCTGAAAATTATAGAAAACTTCGGATGACAATATAAATGCTGAACATGGAAGAAATGGAACACGATTCATTGAATTGGTGATCTGAAAAATTTGAAATCTTCCATGAGATACTTTGACGTTACATAGATTAAATTATTTTCCAAAATATAAAATCAAAATTTGCTTCGATTCATCAGTTTTCAAAAGAGATGTGAAGCATAAAACTGCCCCAGCATTTGAAAGATAAGCAAGAAAATGCAGAATTTTCGTCGAGATGATCGGAATTAATCTGCGAAGAATTATTAGCCTCACTCCAAATTCTCTGTCGATCAGAGTAAATATGTATTGCCAAAAAACTTCAGCGCGGTTCTGTTATGTTATGGTTCTGCTAAATAATTTTTAAATTTTACGAGCTCTGATGAGGAATTTATTTCGGTAGACTAGAGCTAAACAAATATCGTGATAACTGATACAAAATTCACATTGAAACAAAGAAATATTTTGACAGTATACATGATTAACCCTTATCCGGGCACCTCAAATTTCTAACGTAACCGGGCAAGCAGGGCCCAATGGACCCTCCTCGTTAATTTTTTCTTTTTGCTCAAGTGGGCCAACCTGCTAGCATAAATATCATTGTTTTTTGTCAAATAGTGCAAATTAATACAAAATCAATGATTTCAAAATATTTTTTAATGTTCATAAAAGAAAATTTTACATGTTAATTAGTAACAAAAATTTGAAATCTAAAAAAAATATGATTCATCCTTCATAAAATTGATATCTGGTGGAAATAATTTAATTTTAGAATTAATTAACATAAGGGATAATTAAATATTGTTTAATTATGAAACGAGACACTGTAGAACATCAAAACTCAAAGCTTTTTTCACTTTTGATTTAAACGTTTTACCTCACTATGTTCATTGCATACCGATTGCTCACAGTTGTTACACATTTGTTTTTCTTTATATTGTTTCTATTATGGGCATATATATTATCTCATTTTTTGTCATACTATAATTTGATGAATGTCTTGGCTCAGAAATTCCTTCATCAAAAAGTCCTTAGCCTGTGTTCCTAGACTTGGATCGTCTTTCAATGTGGACCTTAACCAGAATATTGGAGGAAGTTTGAATTAATGGTCTTCTTGAATAATGTTTGCCAACATTTCAATTTAGATCAGTATTCATCTACACCACATACACTGCTACTCTACTCACATGCAAGTCACTCATGAAAAACGCAAAAGGCCAACTATTTGTGCGTCTTTTACTCAAGTGCGTATTTATCAACTGGTCAAGGAAATCGACTTCACCTTTGGTGCAGTTGTAGTGACTGATAATTTCAGGTTTATCATTGACGTCTTCAATAATTTCATTATGATGCATGAATCATTGAAGAACTACCAGCCAACTTTTCATCTTGGGCAATGACACAAACATACCATTTTTGGTGAAACCAAACAACGAAGAAACGACTTTACCACTTTTATTGGCTTGAAAATTTCCTGAAATAAATCGCTAATACTTTCCCATAGTTCCAACGTAACTCAGAAGGCTCTATGTAAACTTTATAACAGAGAAATTTTAGTCACTCGTTTCATTTCTGTTCTTATTTTGGTATGGTTCAGTGAGGTGCTGTACAACTCTTCAATCCAAAACAGGCATTGCTCTTCATTGGAACTCTCCTCTTCGATTGGCCGGTCATCCAAATCATCGTCACTAGTTTATTCAATGTTCAGCAGTTTTTGTGTGCCATCTTGAGACAAAACCTTTGTCTATCCATGATCTAATAATTATAAAATAAGCTTTCATAATGGTGTGATATAAATATTAACGCAATTAAATATAGTACAGGGATAATTATCACGACTGTAAAAATATTTATTTAAGTACCTGGATTTAGTCTGTTTTTTTGTGGGAAAACAGGGTGGCACACTGATAATTAAAATCTCTTTTCTTTATCAGGAGAAAATTATAAACTCAAAAAGACGTAGAGCAGAGATCAATATCACGACGAACTAATAGTTTTGTATGCATCTTGAAATTATTTTGCGGCGAGCTGAAAATTGTTTCACATGAATTAGGAAAATAAGAAATCTAATCAGAAACACGAAACACGCTAAGGAAATATATTTTTTTTCGCAAAATATTAGTCCAAAACCTATTGTTTCTGTGATAACTTGTTCATTGAGCTGGCAATGTTCATTACTTGTGAAATCTAGTAGATGCATAATATTAATTCAATTGCCCGTAACGGGACGATATTTTCCCCCTGAAAGTATTTTTATATGCCTGGAGATGATTAAAAAATTCGTCATTCGGTTAAAGATTTTATGTTGTTTTATGACATTAATCAACAATTTTTCACATTATTTGAATATATTTATTTGCTCAAATATTCCTTGGCGTGCCTTGAATCATATAATTCCATCTATTTCACCACCAAACTGTCGTAGAGACATGATTTATCACTTATTTTTAATACTTTGAGTAGAACGGTGAATGTTTAAAAAATTCATTAAACGATGTGATTTCTTATTACTTTTTATAGATACTTAAATGTTTAAAAATGTAAATATATTTTCATCAAATAATGTATCTCAGAATTGTCCCTAGCCTAATTTGTAAAATCTAGAAACGTCACTACCTACCTTACTATTATAAAAATAAACTTTAGTGGCTACTCATGAATTTATTTATAGATAATGTTTTGAAATTTACATTTTTTAACCTGTGCGTTCCAGCTCCTTCATTATAAATACATATCCTAGGCTTATAATACGTGTTTGCAGATGTGATAACTGATCCAGACCATATTAATCTGACCTACAACTTTAATTATGGACAATCAACTTCGCCATTGTCTATTATCAATATTGATCGGGTTTACTCCTCGAGTTATATGGCATAATATAAGGAAATGTCATATTATCCTCATCGGTGAAAAAACCTAAGATTAGTTTGACGCAGCTCTTAACTCAATTCTCTTATCAGCTACACTTTCCACATTTGCGTATTTTTTCTTTCACATCCTTTTTCTGTCCCATGAAATATTTCATTCGAAGTCCTCCTTTTCCGTTCTTGCCATCTACTAGTTCCTCGACGATAATAACGCGATTTCCGAACCAAGTGAGACAAATGCGAAATGAACCACCGGAATTGATATTTGTTGCTATTAACACGATTTCAGTACCAAGTAAGAAAAATGCAAAATAGCACTCCATAAATTAATTTTATTGCTATAAACACGATTTAAGTTCAAAGTAAGAAATGTCCAAATGACAACCCAGAAATGAATTTTATTGCTTTAAACACGATTTCAGGACGAAGTAAGAAAAGTGCGAAATGATACACCAGAAATGAATTTTATTTTTGTAAACCCGACACCAGTACGAAGTAGAAAAAACGCGAAATGACGCTCCAGAATAGATTTCATTGCTATAAATGCAATTTCCGTACCAAATAAAAAATTAAAAATGGCACAGCAGTAAATGAAAATTATTGCTATAAACAATTTTTCGGTACTAAGTAAGAAATAACCGGAAATTTCAGTAAAAAGTAAGAAAAATGAGAAATGGCACTCCAAAAATGAATTTTGTTGCTATAAACACGATTTCAGTACGAAGTAAAAAATGTGCGAAATAGCACTCCATAAATGAATTTTATTGCTTTAAACACGATTTAAGTACGAAGTAAGGAAAGTGCGAAATGACAGTCCAGAAAAGAATTTTATTGCTATAAGCATAATATCAGTGCGAAGTGAAAAAAATGCAAAAAGACACTCAAGAATGGATTTTATTGCTATAAATACAATTTCCGTACCAAATTAAAAATGGCACACCAGTAAATGAAAATTATTGCTATAAACAAGTTTTCAGTACTAACAATAAGTAAGAAATAACCGAAGCGACACAACAATAAATCTATTTTGTTGCTATAAACACGATAGCAGTACCAAGTAGGAAAAATGCGAAATGGCACGGCCGAAATAATTGCTATAAACACGATTTCAGTACGAAGTAAGAAAAATGCGAAATGACACAACAAAAAATGAATGTGATTGCTAAAAACAGGATTTCAGTACAAAGAAAGAAAAATGCGAAATGAGACTCCAGAAATGAAATTTGTTGCTATAAACACGATTTCACTACGAATTAGGCATTTTTGAGAAATGATATTCCAGAAATTCATTTAATTGCTACAAACACGATTTCAGTATGAAACAAGAAAAATGTGAAATAACACTACAGAAATGAATTTTATTGCTATAAACACGATTTCAGCACCAAGTAAGAAAAATGTGAAATCACAGCCTAGAATGGATTCTCTTGCAATAAATACGATTTCAGTACCATGTAAGAAAATTTGATAAATGGCACAACAGAAATGATATTTGTTGCAGTAAACGAGATTTTAGTACTAACTAAAACAAATGCGAAATAAAACAACGGAAATTTATTTTGCCGCTGTAAACACGATGGAAGTACAAGGTAAGAAAAATGCGAAAAAACACTCCAAAAATGAATTTTATTGCTATAAACGGGATTTCCGTACGAAGTAGAAAATATGCGAAATGACAGACTCCAGAAATGAATTTTGTATCTATAAACACGAGTTCGGTACGAGTTAGAATAATGCGAAAATACACTCCAGAAATGAATTTCGTTGCTGTTAACACCATTTCAAAACCAAGTGAGAAACATACGAAATGACACACTCCAGAAATAAATTTTAATGTAATAAACACGATCTCAGTACGAAAATAAGAAAAGTGCGAAATGACACACCAGAAATGAATTTTATTTTTGTAAACACGACATCAGTACGAAGTAGAAAAAACGCGAAATGACACTCCAGAATGGATTTCATTGCTATAAATACAATTTCAGTACCAAGTAAGAAAGTGAGAAATGGCACACAAGAAATGAAATTTGTTGATATAAACAAGATTTCAGTTCTACGTAAGGAAAATGCGAAATGACACAACAAAAAATGTATCTAGTTGCTATAACCACGATTTCAGTACAAAGTAAAAAATCGCGACATGACACTCAAGAAATGAATTTTGTTGCTATTAACGCGATTTCAACATCAAGTAACAAAAAACTAAAATGACTCACGAGAAATGAATTTTGTTGCTATAAACATGATTTAAGTACAAAGAGAGAAAAATGCGATATGACACTTAAGATTGAATTTTGTTGATATTAACACTATTTAAAAACCAACCCAGCCGGCACAGCAGAAATTCTTTACATAAATGGAAGAGAAAAAATGGAGAAAATATATCTGTGGAGAAATCACAGGGTAGGAATTTCCCTATCTTTTCTGTTCGCAGAGAGCCCACAAGATTATTTACGGCTCTAGCGCTAATAATGCAGTGAAATTTGTAAATCAGATTCAAAAGGCTGACGCAGATGGAGAGCTAATTAATATTTTTGTTCCACCATTAAAGAAACAATTATAACATACTATTTAGCATTTTAAATTCTCAAAGTGGACCATTGTGCGCGAAAGGTTGTTATTGTGATGAGTACAAATGCTTCGATTTTAAGAATAACTTTATTCCTTAGCCCTAACGATAACTTTCATTTCATGTTGACATTGGTACAACTTTATAATAATTCATCTGCACGTAATAGGCACGTTTTAGGGGACGAGATGTCCTCAATACCCAACTTTGAGATGTTTCTCGTCTGCTAACCGAAATCCATAAAAGAAGACTATCGATTCATACAATCGATATGATTGAAATCGAAATGCTGCCATGCTGCTCGAGTAACAACATCAATAACGGTTATAAACGGTTGCAATCACGAATGTTTTGAAAGTTGTCTCTATTATTCCTCGTGCTGTATGAGTGAAAGCGGTTGAAAATGAAGTATCTTTTACCAACGGAGTAACGCAGTAGTCTCTGCACTGTCTCACGCCCTGAAATTTATGCAGACGAGTATGTAAACAATTGGATCTGTATTTGAAGCATGGAAGAAGTTGTTTGAGTAAGTATAATTAATTTCTCTTATGTTCTCCATGCTGACTAGCATTTACTAATGCAATGTTGCAGGAATAACGTATTATATAACAGTATTTCTTTCCATGTTCGTTATTAATGTATGAATTTTGCAATTTCAAATTATTTTTTAGCGAAATAACTTGAGTGGAACTCGTTGGTGTTGTTATATCCTAATAGTCCGGAATTTCCATCGTCCTTTGTCGTCTATGATGTTATTGCAGTGCTAAATTTACCCATCTAACATCAAGATAAGTACCGTATAAAGGCCGGGACACACATAACCGCACCGAGCCCGCGCCGACACACGGCCGCGGCACGGACGACTGTTGGTGACGGTGGTAGGAGAACACACTGGCCCGTCACTGCCCCGTGCGACGGCCGTCAGCATTGTCTCATTTCTGTTCCTAGCGTGGTGTGTTTTTCGGATCTCGATCATGTTTTCAAACTGTCGGGACAGTGATGTAGCGGTGATTGCCTTGGCTCTAGATGAAGAGGATAAAGAGGAAACTTTGAGGAGGCGAAGAAAGAGAACTTGGGTTGACAGTGCATGGAAATCAAGAACCATTGAGGGAGAATTTAATACCCTGTTTCATCGTCTCATGTATGATGAAATCAAGTTCTACGGATATTTTCGAATGACAAAAAATACCTTCTTCTCCATCTTCTCCTCGACAAGCTCCAAGAACATCTGAAGAAGAACGATACTTTTTGGAGGAGATGTATTCCACCAAGAGAACGTCTGGCTGTGTGCTTAAGGTATGTTCTCATATTTGTGCGTTTTTAGGAGGTGTACATATATGTGTGTGTGTATATATATATAACACACACACATGACCAAATATTCTTCTTTTCTAATTTCTGTAGTTTTGCATAATTGTATAAGAGAGTCACCAGTGGTAATAGAAACACAATTTCAAAAAATCAGTACTTTAATATCCAAATTTTTAATACTTAACATGTTAATATTATTATTTTTACAATTTAAAAAACGAGGCGTGGTTCACCGTATGCACGGAAAGTGGATTCGTTATTTGTTGGTTGCTTTCGTTAAGGGAACTGTAATGAGGTGATTCATTGGTGAATGATGAACGTGTGGAGGAATCATTGCTGCCTGCGACGCTTTCATTTTTTGATAACTGCTTTAACTCAAAGTCTTGCACAGTGGTGAAAATTGAAGTTTTTGCCTGGTTTAATAATACGGGGTCCAAATATTTCAGAACTGGAGCCAGGCTAGCAAGAAAAGTATCGATAGGGTACTGTTCAGGATTGGTTGGATTAACTCGGTTTTTTTCTGCCTCTTTTTCGGCTAATATGTACGCCATAAGTTGGCTCGAAGGAGACTCTTGCGCCGGTTTTTCATAATTTGATCCCCTTCGTGTAGCATTCAATGGCCTAATAAAGTGGTTTCTTTTCCCAGAAATGGCTTGCGTGGACTCAGCTGGAGGAACTAGAGAGGTAGGTTGAACTGTAATCTGTGAACTTGTACCAGGATATTGAGAAACATCGTTTTGGCTTTCAAGCTCACTTTCGGGATCATGTTCAGGCTCTTCCACTCTTGGGTCAAATTGAGAATCATCCCCTTAGTATTCTATTGATGGCACATTTGAGAGGGTTTCTCTCTCCACAATGTGATGGAGCAAAAATTCCAAAATGTCTTCGTACTTGTACTTTTGTTTTTTGGCTGCAGCTTGTCCTGATTTTGTCTTCCTCTTCTGTAGAGTTCAACGGAGCTGATATCGAAACGAGGCCCACTTTTTTCTGCACTCTTCCGGCCTTCCTAAAAAATATTCTTTTAGAATAATAATAATTTTATGTTAAAATCTATCAAAATATCTTTTTTCACGTTTCTTGCAACCTGGGATACTTTCAAGACAATTTCATTCAGCTATAGGCTGGGCAGATTGACTGTAGCTGCTATCATTCACAGTACATGTAAAGCAATAGTGGACGTTATTCAAAACGAGGTCATGCCTGTGCCAGATGAAGCAAAATGGAACACTCTGGCATCTGAGTTTTGGGAAAAGTGGCAGTTCCCCAACTGTATTGGAGTCTTGGATGGGAAGCATGTTACAATTCAAGCTCCGAAGTTATCAGGCAGTCTATACTGGAATTACAAACACTCATACTCCATTGTACTTCTAGCCTAAGTTGACCCATGCTACAACTTCATTGTGGTAGACGTCGGGGCTTACGGGAAAAACTCGGATGGAGGTATTTTTTTAAAACTCGAATTTTGGAAGAGCTCTGGAGCATGGCCAGCTCAATGTTCCAAGGGGTGGAGCACTACCTGGAACAAATTTCTAACTGCCAATGGTCATTGTAGGTGATGAAGCCTTTCCTCTTAAAAGGTATATGATGAGACCTTATCCTGGAAAAGGTTTGACAGATGACAAAAGGATATTTAACTACCGTCTAAGCCGAGCTAGGAGGATTTCTGAAAATGCGTTTGGAATTTTGGTACAGAAGTTTCGCATTTTCTCCCGACGGTTGCAAGGAAATCCTGAAAACATTATGACTTTAGTACTAGCTGCTTGCGTCCTCCACAATTTCATAAGACAAAATGAAGGAAGTAACATATCAGCATTAAATGAAAGCAAAGATGGGACTGAGGGCACCAGACTCCCTAGCAGGGCCTGCAATCTTCAAGACCTACCCCGTCTACGAGGAGGGTCAACAGGAGAAGCGTTTGCTGTTCGAGAAAAACTCAAGGATTTCTTTAACTCTCCAGTTGGAAGTGTAGAGTGGCAAGCGAGGGCTGCACTGGGAATATAATACGCCCAAGGTTTAACGCTAAATGACATTAGACTTTAACGTACAAGTAGAGATAATATTTTGAACTTCAACTTTCAACTGTGGAAAATTCAACTGTCTTAGTGCGTTAATTATTATTATTAAATTTATTCTTTCTTTACCTCTTCTTAAACTTATTTATTTATATTTTTGTGAGTTCTTGGGGTTTAAGTCCAAATAAATAAAAAACAAATTTAGCCAACGCTTCGATATAATTGTATATCTTCTAAAGGGCTTGGTTATGAAAAAGAAAATGAGATAAACATATGGATGAATTAAATATAATATGATAGTAGAATTTGGAAGCATAAATATATAAATTTACAATACTGTTTTTAGTTTATAATAAAATAAAACGATAAATTCAGTATTAAGTAATTGAGAAAAGGGAAACACAGGAGTTCAACGTAACTTAATTTGTGGTGTTTGTTTATGATAACAATGATTATTTTGTAGTCCATGGTTACATTCAGAGAAAATCAATCAAGAACTGGGAATTTCCGCACTTCTTCAATAAGTTTCTCGCTCTCCATATTGCACGAGCCCGCACCGTCACCGTCAAAAAGTAAACTGAACTAGTCGGTGACGGTGCGGACTCGGCGCGGTCTCCAAGCACGGTGACGGTGCGGGCACGGTGCGGTGGTGTGTGTCCCTACGCGTTTGAATGCATTGTTTTCCTTTCTCGCCGTATCACGTCCAACACTCGGCCGTGTGTCGGCGCGGGCTCGGTGCGGTCATGTGTGTCCCGGCCTTAAGTCATATTTTAAATGTTGTCACCTAGGTTTGTTTTGAATGTGAAATAAGTAGTATATCCCAAGTGTTGTGAGGATATGACGAAATTCATCATTTCGATATGAGTATACTGTTACCTATTCCTCGACATTGGAGGTGAG
This sequence comes from Ischnura elegans, assembly GCF_921293095.1. Taxonomy (NCBI): domain Eukaryota; kingdom Metazoa; phylum Arthropoda; class Insecta; order Odonata; family Coenagrionidae; genus Ischnura; species Ischnura elegans. Next base: position 80,759,462 of record NC_060256.1, on the reverse strand, counting down.
TTTCATTCTTTTCTCGTCATCACGTTTAACAGATATACCATACTTCTTTGCAGATATGCTGAAAACAGGGGCACTGTGAGCCCTAAATGGAGCTTAATGTGGGAAAGGCCTTGGGCGAATGAACGGGCAGATGCAAATTATTTCTAAATTACGGTGTAGATGTGCCTAAATAAAGATAAATTTTTAGAGACTTATGATTTTTTGTGTGTAAATATGTGTGGAAACCTCATCCCGCTTAGAGTTAGGAATAAAGGTAGTATAAGTGAATAATTTTGTGTTATCAGTGCCACCTGGTGCATTTGATGTGCGCATGCTTATACTGATGGTACATGTTCGTTGTGTGTGATGTACGTGAGCAGCGGCAGTCACCACGAACTCACCAACCGGTGAGGAGCTATGTTGAACGATCTCCTGTATAGATCATCAGTTCGTTACAATATTAAACCTATCTTTATCTTAACGGCTTACGTTATTTATCGCAAACCATACCTTTCTCAGCAGATATCAATATATTAGATGTAACCATATCGGCCTACCCCGGAACTTAACTCAATTACTTTGTCTAATTTCACGGAACTATCCCGGAACCCGGATCAGCTGCGGATCAAAACAATACGTTTTCGCATATGACGCCCAAACCTTTTTGCCAGCATACACGACATCTATTGAGTAAAAAAGATAAACCAGGGCACATATAATTTTTATGATTCGCACCTTTATCTCTAAAATATTGCTGATCATCGAGGATGCATGCATGTGTGATGTTTTATCTTTATTTATTACATTACTGCCTTGAGACCATACCTTTTTCTGCTAAATTTAAGTTGGAGCCTCTCGCGGCTGATTTTAAAAAGTTTTCTGCATACATTGTCATCAGCATAAATCATTACCTTACAATGTTTAAAAGCAAATAATACATCATTTCTATGCAAAATAAGGAGATGGATAGGCCCCAAAATTGAGCCTTGAACACCATGTGGTATTTAAAAAGCTATAATACATTCAGCATGGCTCTCGTTTCATGAATTCATATTCCTGAAAACTTATCCATAAATTGTTAATAATTAAAAATATATTTTTGAACAAGTAGCAGGCATAGAAAAATCAAAATCATCTGGAACTTTCTTCTTCTGGTATGGCTTGTGATCCGACATTCGTCCAAGACATGAGGTACAACGGCGTAAACCGCAAATAAAACGCTGTGTACTTATAAGAACTGGGCAATAGATGAAATGAAGGGCCCGCAAAGGTCTCTGGCGATGCGGTCTCCATCTCCTTTGTATTCCTGGAAATATAAGAAATAAATTTTCCTCATGCCTCAACAAGAAAAGTTGAATTAATAAATAAAAAAATTTTTATTAATAATAATTAATTGAGGTTGAGTTAGAGCGATAAACGATTACGTTCAATGCGTAGAGTATTTGTTGCAGTATAATACGCTTTTTGACTCGTGTCCTAGCGACTCGAGCGCCGCTATTTATTTCGACCGGTGGGAATCAATGGAACTGCGGGTGTGGAGAATCCTGTGCATAGCATTTATTGTCCGACTACAGAAATTGTATGACGTGAAATAAGAAACGGTATTGAGAAAACGAGGCATAGGACGCGTCGAACACAACCAGAAGTAGCACTAAAGGCTTTGGGAGCATGAGAAACTACGTACAAACTTTGGTTGCAAGCCATTCGGCAGCAAATAAAAGTCTTCTTCTCTATTAGGAAATAGCCTCTCTCCCTCGGCCGAAGACATCTTCTAAAATATGGTTGTATTCTTTCTCGACACATTATTTGCTAAAACCTAAGCTATTCCTTTGCAATTTTCAGAATGTATACTTTTAATGGGTACTTCACATACCGTCTGTGGCGGATTCAGAGTGGGGGAAGGGGTGCTTTAGCCCCCCTTGGATATGCAATTTACCGTAGATTAAATGGTAATTTTGGACGGATCCCCACCACTGCCAGGAGGTTACCCCCCAGGCATACCACCAAGTTCTACCCCCCACCCCCATGTCCCATCCGGCGATGCATACCGTCTAAGTCTCTGAAGCAACATAAGTTACAAGACAATTTAAGATTTCTGCTTTATTTACTTCTTTCGTTTGTTTCTTAAACAAAATTCCCCTACCCCTTCTCTTGCTACTCAAGTAGTCCGGAGAAATAGGATACTTCGATACAGTTTTGGAGCTGTAGCCAAATGAGTAAAAACTTTCCAGCTGCATCTATGTAACTGAATGTGATTGACGTTAGAAATTTTCTAGTTTGTCAGCTTTTATCATACAAAAAAGTGGACGAAGGCTACTTTAGTTGACAACTACCGCTTTTATTAAATTTCCTAATATCCAATACTGGGCAACTTCTCAGGTCCAGACATTATTACCGGTTAAACAATCACAAACATTCTTATGCAAATACATTCTTATTCATTCTAGTTGATTAAAATCGATTACCCAGTAATGTAATGAGTTAGCTTTTGAAAATCAGTGCTGTGAGGGTGACCAAGGTATGAACTTGGCGAGTGCTGAAGCTGAATATGTTATAATTATTTTCAGACAGCGTCTTCTTGCCGTATGCAAGCATTCTTATGACGAAAATGGGGCTTCCATGATCACTGCATTCTCCTTAATTAACCGCAATACCCACGGACCCTCTAATAGGCAAACCTCTTCGTGACGCCGAAAAAGTAGATTTAATTTGAATTGGTAGTGGTTACTTCCGTGAAAATTGGACCAAAATTTGAAATGATTTGAACAAAATATGTATAAACCTTAACAAAATACCAGTTTCCACAATTATAACGTATGATAAATTCAATTAAATCTTCCATGCTTCTCCTTGAAGGCAGTTTTCTTTCTCAATTCTCATGTAAAATGTGACAGCTTTGCTGCTTTGTCATTATAATTGACGATCATTGAATCGTCTCACCTAGTTGTCATTATCACAGCACGTAAGCCTTCGTTGCTGACACAAAATCGTAGAGTGACATAAAAGGGTTATTGTAAGCCCAGTGTGATGTTTCATTTGTGGCAGTTATTGGGTGATCCTGTTCCAAGTACCTACCCAATGGGTCACCATTCTCCCTATTCGTCCACCCTTCGAACGTCGAAAATGGCTGAATAGAGGAAAAAATTAAACGACCGAAAAGTTTTGCACTTTGTTAGGGCCGGTTCAGGAATTCCTCACAATAAATCGCTGAGGTGTTTACATCCCCATCACTTCTAGATTTTCTAACCCGGGATTTCCTTGATAATTTCCTCGGAATTCGGGGGAAACAGTGGGCCGATATGGAAAAAGCTGGACCAAACCTCACAAATATTTTTTTGTCAGGAAGTTGCAACTTTGCACAGCTGTTATCAATAACTTAGTGACGCAAAGAGTTTTTCCTAAGTTAAATATTTAAACAAAATACATTGCCTCACAGTTGAACAAATTTCGCAAAAATTGTCCGCATTGTTTTTTTCGAAATTCAGTACGTTAAAACTAGTCTCTCACCTTTTGTAGATATTCAATAGTTACAATATTATTTTATTGTTTTTTTTTAATAATTCTCGTCAAAACTCACAACTTTGTGGTATTATTAGTGGCCAATGCGATGGAAAATTTGCGGACCCTGTTTTTCGTCAACTTTTCCCGTTTAAGTAGAAATGTACAAAATAGGGAACTTGCATATATTTCAGATATAATCAATAGCCCCAAAATTATATAAAAATATATGTTTGCATACCTCGGTGAAGGTTTTTTTATTATTTTATGACGTGGTTTGCGATATTTAATGCATCAAAGCTCACGAGAATTTTCAAATGCAAGAGAGAAGCGAATACGCCCGATGATTGGCTGGTAGAAAAGTGAAGTCATAGTTCAGTACGAGGAGGCACAGCGGCACGGCCGTAGAGGTTGCATACTTGAATGCAAGCGACGGCGTGGTTATGATTCATTTATTGAAGTGCAGACGTATCGGAGTTGTTCAATGTGACTTCAGGGCTATCATTTGATCTATTTCTCCTCCATTGAAATCGATAGATTGCGTAAAGATGAAGGAATATGGTTATTCTTAGGCTGATCCTAGCAAGCTTTCTGTTACTGATTCCATCATGATAACAGGGTATTTTAGTGAAACTGTAGACTTCGTCGGCGCGGAAAGTCTATGCCGAGAAATGGAAAGGTAGCTGATGTGCATCTGAAATGTTTTATAGTTCATAACAAAGTGAGACTTGCGTATAATATTGGCGAAAGCGTATACTCATGTGAAATGTGTATTCTTTTGGCAGTCCGGTAGAGAGTCTTAGTGTGAACTTATTTCCACCTCGAAGCTGTCGATGATACTTTCAACTTAAAAATACCTTGTCTGGAGGGCGACAGGAAGCTCTGAGGAAGCCAGACGATTAATGTTTCAATTTTGTAGCGATAATATAGACGTACTTCCAACACAATCTACCATCTTGTGACTCAAAACCCCGAAGCCACTTCCTATTCTGCAGAAAGAATCGGTCAATCGCACTTCGATCAATATAATGAACACAACTTCTTCAGGTGTTAATAAGTTACTTTTGTAATGAAATCCTTCCTAAATTAGCATTAAAATGTGAATTTTTTCCAAGCAGAGTCTCTAATACATTTTGGGAGCTTTTCTCACGATACATCTGAAACCTACTCTGAAGGCGAGCTCATCGTCATTGCGATCGGTTGTCACTTAAAAATTCCGAATCGGAAATCCTAGAGGGATGACCTTCAATGATGACCATGATCACCTGCACTCTCACTATCACTGGAACCCGTGGTGAAAATATCATCCCAATCCAATTTCTATTTGGTTTTAACTGGGGAAAGAGCAACATAGAACTGCACATTCTTTGGGCAACTTTGGGTTTGATTTTCCCTCAAACACCCCATTTCCCCTGTGGTGCACATCAGTCCTATCTTTATACGATGGCCTGAAAACCTTTAAATGGATACTTGGTTTATCCTGACAACCAACTAAATGGAAATCGCTGATCCACACGTCTTCCTCTATCTCCACAGTTTCCAAATCATGGGCCGCGGAACATTCCTCTTGTGACTCAACTTTTTCTTAAAAGCAAGCAACGGGGTAGAATAAAATCAAAGAATGCTGCGATTCATTTTTTGTGACCACCTCTGGATTCCATTATTTTTCCATCTACAACTTCCTTTATCTTTCGGGGTAAACTATGGGACAAGATAATGTTTAAATATTTTTATTAATTTATAACAAAATATAAGTTCTAAAAATACCTAAAAGCCATTTTATTAATCCGCACTGATGAGTGTAAATTAATGTGGAATATGAATGCTGTAGACGTAGTAGTTTTCCTTAGGTTGAGTTGCAAAGTTCATGAAGTTGATAAAACGGCTAATTTTTCGGTGCGAGGAGTCATTTATTGCACTGGCCGTGTCTACATTTTTCAATTTTTTTGTAATAAAAAGAATCAGAATTAAGGATAAAATTTCCTTTAAAATGACGTATAGTTCATTATTATAGCATGCAGTAAAGCCAGGATATAAATTTGCAAAGTACAGCGACACATCATTTTGACGCCGACAGTAGAAGAAAACGCTGTCTTCTTAGCTGGCACTCGAATGCATGAGGATCAACGTTGCTCTATATTTTCATGTTTCCTCCCTTGATTTTAAACATCATGGAATTTTCTATGTCCTTCCGTAACTGAAATTGAATAAGTGCCATAAATTATTTGAGTCCATCGTAACCATCGAGAAACACCTATCTCGATTTTTGTTGTGAAGTTGAGATTTTATTCTCCGGCGGCCGAATTATCGAAAAATCACCATTTCAAGTTATTCAGTCAATGAAATATGGAAATATCATTTATATTAAAGTTATCTTCGCTCACATAGGACACGGGTTTATCATTCCGTTTATTATACTCTTATTTTTCCGTAACGCTCATCCCGACAGACGGCATGCATCGCGGCTTTTCTTCTAATTTCCTCCGTGGGAATGCAGACGAAAATTTTTTCTGGAGTGTTATTGCAGAGAGGAACAATGCAGCACTTGTAATTTTTCCTTATTTCACCTATGTTCTCCTTTAAACGCAACGTGGCTCTTCCAAACCTGCAGTTACTGGGCTTGGATCTTGGACTCCTACTGAACTATGACGTCACTGCCAAAGATTAGTGGGGGCGGTATTTTTTAGCCCGCGAAACTCGGGAGACTTTTGGGAGTCATTTTCTAGTGTATAAACTGAATTTTAAGTGGAAAAAAGTATATTGCGGTACTAAGTGTTTACTGTAGTACATCAGCATACTGTTTATAAAAAGTATGCAATTTCCCTATTATCACTGAGTTTCCCCGAAATATTTACAAAAGGGAAAAGAAAATGTTTATAATGTATTCTTAAGGTAACACTCTGCGATCTGGTTGCTGTGATAATTATAGTTAGATATTTTTTCAGTTATAACTAACTGCTCCCTGTGTGTCCGGATGCAAATACTAGTGGAGAAGATTTTTCAAAGATTGCACCTTGCATGCCAGAGCATTTTCAGGAGGGCGTTTAGAACACATGACTCTTTTCTTCGGATGGTATGACAAGCCGCCATTAGAATGAATACTTACCACAAATGCTAACGTGATAGAACAACTTAACCTCTTAATTCTCTCTGCTGCTGCTGCTCCATCGTGGCTGATGTTTTATATTTATTTATTATTATTTTATTGTTATACATTTCATTTTCTAAAATCAAGTAATTGATTCTGATGGTTGGTTACAAAATGCTAATGGTACAAATTATGACATCAACATAAATCATTGCATTACAATATTTTACATCAGACTTGGACATTGCCCCAAAATTGAGCCATGAACCTCATTAAATAATTTACAAACGATAAATACAATAGATCCTTGCTCTAGTATCTATTCGTCGTCAAGTCTTGTCAATGAATTATTATTATTCAATGCATTTATAAGTGACAATGTGGCAGACAGAGTTAAATCAAAATCATATTGAAATATCTTCATCCGTGTTACATTTTGGTCTGGTATTCGTCCGAAACTTTAGGGAATCCGATATAACCCCCAAGGAGACCACCGTGTCCTCATCAGGGCTGGTGAATAGATGACTAAGAGATCCCGCTTTGTTGTCTTGCGATGCTGTCTCGTTGTCCTTTGCACTGTCGGTACAGCCAATTTCATGGTGATGCTTCTTGTGAGGTGCTGTATTTTCATAAAGCGGAATTAATTTACTACATTATGTATTTGAATTCTATTGACAATAATTTGCAATATATATTAGAAAACAATGGTGGAGAAGAGTTTCCACAGGCTCTCATATCGAAATCAACTGTTTTATGGTACACACCCATTTTCAGGAAGTGATTGAACATTTATTAGGCGATGGAATCATGCATGCTCTCAATTAATAGATGTGAAAATTTTAGAAGAAAAAATAGACAAGATGCTGCTGAAGGAAGGTATTAAGGAAAGAAATACATAGTGCCTAATGGGCGTGAGAAGAAATTTAGTATGATTAAATGAGGTAGGTTTTATGCTCTTTCAAACAGGAATATTTAAGTATTTTATGTTAATTTTGCCTAGGTTGCGAAGAAATTTTCTTACAGAAATATTTGGCAGATATTAACTTCGACGATATTGCAAATGTTGGATTACTTTTTCTCCTGAGTAAGATTGTGATGCGATTCTAAAATGGATTGATGTCAATTGAAGAATTACTAATTAAATATTAATTCAACCGTGTGATAGGAATTTACTCTAAATTTTAAGATAAAGTAGATCTGTGATAGTATGGGTATCATGGACGACTACCTGAGATTATAATTTGATGAAAACAAAGATTTCTACTCATCCGTCCGCCTTCCCAACGGCCATCACCTGCTCATTCCAGGAACACACCGACTTATCTCTGCCCCCCCTAGACCATCGCAAGCCGCGCTCTCCTGGACTTGGGCCACAGATGTTCTCTCGGTTGGACATGGGGAGATAGCAGGTCCACTTTGGCGACCACTGACTCGGATGCAGGATCTGGGGAAGGGAGAAAGCGATCGGTGGATCTGCGCCCGCCAGCCCTTCCGTTCTTTTGGACGCTGGGTGCAATTCCAATATTCTAGTGCATAGATAGAGTGAGTCATCCAGAAGGGTATCGCACGCAGCGGGCAACTCCACGCCCTCCTTACCACAAGCTCAGTCATCTGCGAACACAAGTAGTCAGTTTAAGACGAGTAGCAGCAAGCCTCATTAGCAAGATCACAGCCATTGATTCTCTCCCTAAGTGAGAACTGTGGAGTGGCAAGAACGAAATTTGATGAATGGGAATTGAAAATTCTTGTCCTTTATGCAGATAAAAGAGAAATATTAAAAAAATAACTGTGACTAATGATGATACGGATTCCGTAAGACACACGTGAAACAAAGTTACAGTCAAAGTAATGGAGACATTTAAAGTCACCAAGCACACCAAGAAAATTCATGCGATCCTTAAACAATCGAAATATTATGCTACTCCGTTTTGAAACAAAAAAGACGTGTTACTTTTAGATTTGATTCTGCCGGGTTTAACGATGATTGCAAATGCTTGGTCGATTGCGCGGAGCCATTCAAAAGAAAATAAGAGGCGTGCTGAATTTTGGAAGTGTCCTGATACATGACAACACCCGTCCTCTAAGCGCTGGTGCAAGCCAACTGTTCTTTGAGTTTCAATGGGACTTTACGATCACCCTCTGTGCAGTAATGAACTTGCGATATTTGACTTGTATATTTTGCCGGATAGACAATTTGGCAAGGAGGGAAACGTTTTAAAGCGGACGATTGGATTCTGGATACCGGTGAAATACATTGAAAGACATTCGCAGCAACGATCCATGAATAAAACCATTGCCGAGGCCATTGCGTCAAGAACTAAGCGAAAGTGTACTTATTATTATACTTAGCGATGAAATGATTTTTATTCGATGACCCCGTATTTATTCTTGACCCATTGGAGATAAAAAACAGCCCTCGGAAATAAAAAAGAACATACAAAAAATAAATAAAAAATAAACAATACTCAGACACGGAAAATTAAATCAGGAAGATAAAAAGAAAACAGAAAATACTGAATAGAAATGAAAAATATTCAGGTCAATAATATTACCCTTTACATCTTAACTATCTATAGTTGAGGTGGTTTGTTGGTCGGGGGATCAGAAAACTAAAAACCTCGTCACCTACCGCCATCGCACCAACCTCCACTCAGGTATAAAAATTATGGAATAAATGAAAGCGGTGATAGCATAAGATAAGATAGGTATTGTAGTTCTGGATAGCACAGTTCATACTACGACAATGAAGTAAGATTCGGATGGAAGTTAATCCCGTGATACTTAATAGTTGAGTTGAAACTTTAAAGACTACTATAATAATCGAATTAGGAATTATCATGAAAAACATTTATCACATGTTTCTTTTGTGTATAATGAATAAGAACTTCTCCTTGGTGTTTATGCTTGGTAATAACATACATAAGAACGTGAAAGAAAATGTGTAAATATATAAACTTATTAAGATACCGAGTTACCAAATCCAATTATGCAGGCGAATGAACAGAATGTTCTAATTCTTCCACATCAGCATAACACTCTGCGAGCCACTGTTTGGCAGGAGGTGATTATTCACCAACTTGCAGCATGAAAGAGGACAACCGCATGCACAACGCACGGTCATTGTAATATTACGCATAATAGCAAAATATACGTCCATATTCAAGTGATTTGGTTAAAATATTCACGCTTTAACTCGTACTTGTAAATTCATTGCTTTAACACAGTTAAGTTTATGAATGAGAGGAATGTAGAGGGTCTCTTTTTTGGCACCCTGACTCCCCTTCCCCTTTTCTTCTCCTTCAATACCTCCCCTTAACAACCAGCTCTCCACCCTACGACGCGCCAACCGAACCCCTCCCGAAGGCCTTCGCGATGCATTTCGACTCAAAATCAGGCCGACATTTTTGACTCTGCCTTTGTGCTATTTGTTCACGGCATCCTCACCTGATATCCTTAGCGATTACCCGCACTCCATTACCTCTCAGGACTGGTAGTAATAAGCTGTGCGTCACTTTGGGATTTCCTCCTTATTCTAACATACCTAGTGAAGTTTTAGTCTCACAGTAGTTCGGTTAGGGTATGGAGGCGTATCCTGCGTCGCTTAAGTGTACGGGTGAGTCCTATTCTCGTAAATAACCTTTTAATCCATGATAATGTACAAATTTAATCATAATTAATCATAATTTTTTACCAAGAAGGCAACATTCTTTCGCAAATTATTTGGTGACAATTATTGGAGTTTTTGTACCCACATCCTTGGTTTTGAATACATATTACTTTCGAGTATAATGATTATGAACTGTTCCTTTCATCAGTACCAAATTTTTAGTGCTACAGCTTAAAACTGCTTCTTGTTCTTTTTACAGTTTACGAAAGGTGGAGTGAACAATTCAATGAATCCAGTGAATGACACTGCAATCCTATAATGAAGCAGTCAACGATCTCTTAAAGCCTTTTCCTCAACGCTAGGATAATTATAATTGGTTTTCATCACGATAGAAACAGCGTTTATGTCTCTTGGAATTATGTGAAGTTACCATAATGTGTTACTCATCGCCTAAAGAGTGAATTGAAAGTGTCTAGGGTTCACTAAATAATTCATTATCAGTGTTGTGTTCAATGTGAAGTGCAAGTGAATATAAGTGTTTTGGAGAGTCGCTGTTGTAAAGCTGAGCTCTGTCGCCGATGGAACTGGCAGCAAGTAAAAGGTAGGGAGTCTTCTCCTCTTGCAGTTTTATTCAACATGGAGGTGAAACAGTTTTTGCATAAAGTAATTTTTTAAATTGATTAATTTCCATTTTTTTAATGGGAAGGAAGATTCTTGTCCCAATTCGTGGGGTCTGTTTGAAAATGAAAAATATTCTTTGAATGTTGGAGCTATCGGTCTTTGTAGTATAGCGGGATAAATAAAAAAAGGATTTTCAGATTAGTTCAATAGGTAGGTATAAATGCCCTAGTATTGCTTTTCGCTATCGCGTGATCTCGGCACATATTTTCACTGGTTCGACTAAGTTGATTTAAGATGTCTTGGGATGAATATTCGTAAAGCTCGTATAAAACTTCGCAATGCTGTAATACTTTAATTTTGCACCCTATAATGATACTGTACTAATGCGCCATTCCTGACAGTTTTTAATCTGTGAAGTATCTGAAAGTGCAAGCAGTGTCAGATAAAAAGAACAACTGAATCGCATCTTTGGAAAAGTGAGTTGAAGGGAGAAACGTGTTTGGTAGGGAGAAGTAGATAAGCTTCTTTTCCACTTCCCACTGCGCTGTTAACACATGAACGTGCAAATGTATGTGATACCTCGGATCAACTAATAATTAATTAATTAAGTGAATAATTAACTTGAATAGTTTACGGAGAAATCGAAACAGCTTGAGAGCTGAAGTAAACCACGAGACCCTTCTTGTTGTACTGCCATAACTCGTGAGTTGCGAAAGAATATTCAAGGAAATTGACCGAATATTTTGTCGGCTTACCTTGTGTTTAAAAGTTACACGCCTGACGATATTTATCTCTTTAGATTTTGTTGACTATGACCATTATCATTAAATTACACAATACTGATAAGTTACACATTCAAAGATATTCCCATGCAGAAACGCGTTGATTACAATCCATAAACTCATTTAGTTTCAATTTGTCAATTGAAATTTCCCTCTAGCAAAGGTGACCAAATAAATATCAATGAGCTTGGCTTGTGCTGATGCTGAATTTCATTGATTATTTCCGTACAGCTTTTTCTTGAAATTTGAAAGGATGTGAGTGTCGAATCATTGTGGATTCGATGACCTGATGCGAAATCTCCTTCACTAAACCTCTCTAAACACAGAACTTCTAATAGGCATGCCTGGTGGCGCAAAGAAGTGGCGCCTAAAATCCGCACTCATTCTAATTGACAATGGTTTTATTTCGGGGAAAATTAAAGCAAAATTTGTATTAATTTAAAATATGTTTAAACCTACTCAAGATTTCAGTTTTTATGCCTTCAATGAAGAAAAAAATTTGCCATATCAAAGATAATGAATTTGAGTCGTTACAAACTGATTAAGTCTAATGATGAAATCATAACGACGTGACTTACCTTGATTAAGATTCGACGAATAACACCAAGAATGTTGTCTATCTTCACGGAAAGAAATCATTTTCATCTGTCGGGCCACATGCTTTCGTTGAAGTAGTAACTTTCGCAGGTGACTTATATCTTCAGTTGGTTCGTAATGAACCATTTAGCAATCTCTTTGTATAAAGAAAATGGCATCAGGTTACTCCACCCGGACATGGCTCAAGTTGAGCTTGGCTATCATGGAAACGAATCTGCGAATGAACAGAAAAAAATTGATACTACTATGTTATTATTAAAATTCAATCAGGAGCTATTAATTTAATCGGCGTGCACATGAAAGTATAATGACATAATTATTCAGGCTTAACAACACTATTTTGAGGCCAAGAAAGATGTGATAGCTGATAACGCCATTATAAATGAAGAATTGTATAAAGGAGCATGTAAGTTAGCATCTGTAGCATAGTGAAAGAAGATGATCTTAATTAGTGACATGTTAATGCTTGTGGGTAATAATGATTAAAATTACTTTCTTGGTTCACTATTTCATAAAAGTTACTTGTGCTCACTTACCTCAGTCAATACCGCTGCATTTCTTCGTAGTAGTTCCGTTGATATGCAGCTTGTAGTAATCGCTCTCCATCCTCGTTTCCGCATAACAAGACGGTGACTTCAACGAACGAAGGAAAGGCTAAAAGAGTCCAGGATATTAATGTAACAAATTTAAAAACTTTCAAAAGTGTGACTATACCGAAAGGACGGTTGGTGAGGGTATGGGGTGTGCTTTCTTCGTAAGTAGTGGGAGGGGGTGGTGCAGCTTTGGGGACCACAGTTGAATGCGGACCGTTGATGTGCTGTTTTTCGTAATGCGATGACGTATTTTGCAAACGTACCTAATGACCTTCGCAGATGACTAGAAAATTCTAGAACATTGATCACGTGTGGTTCGACCGTTGGCCGCTAAAGAAATTCCGCGCTATTTTTGTGTAACAGCGGCACCAAATGAACGAGTCTCATTGGTTAATCCTATTATTGATTTTCCGCGGGATATATTTTGTTATTTATAATATAGAACATGACCGTATTTATTGATGAATTTTATTGGATAAAATTTGAAATGACCTTTACGATATCTAGCGGTTTTTTTAATGTATTTATCGTTGCCTACACAAATAAATCGGTTCGAAATTATCGTGACGTCACAGGCACACGTGACATGGCTGACGGAGTTTCGGAACATTCGCTTCACGTGACATGGCTTCGGAGTTTCAGTTCGCGGCAAGCTGTCTTGGGGTTAAGAGGTGAGTACCTTATCTGCTTCTTTGGTGAATCCTTTTCATATTATATACAACGCATTTTAAACTTATTCTCTGAAGTGTAGGATACTTCGCAAATACAATTTGTACAAAATCATTCAGTTATCGTGATGAGAGTGGCATATATTTTGAGTGACGATATGTATTAAGCCAACTGCTTTCACATTCCAACTTTTAATAGCACGTGTGAAATTGCTTCGAAGTTAATATTAGTGTCACTGTAGTATTTTAAAGAACGGTATTGATAGGGAAATATCCTCATCGATTAATACCGTCCTTTTTTTACGCTTTATCTTGTGATCTAAGAAAGTTTTCTAGATTTTGTGAAAAGTATGTCCGCAATGGACTAAAACCGTACTTTATTCCGTACTCGTACTCAAGAAGATTAGTTTCTTTTTTGACGACGGTCAAACTGATGAATTTCATCGCTATGACTGTAAAAATTGAGTATTAAAAGTAGACGTGGAAGTGTGTATTTCATGCTAGTCAAGCTGCTTCGTTGCTGATTGTGAGTGAACCTGTAATTTCAAAATGAGTCTCCTATCCGCGATTTCTTCAGTTGCGAGCCAGGAACACTTATTTATTATTTAAAAATTTTCCTTAATTGGTGCCTGAATGGCGAGTAATTCCGCATAATTAAAGTTTCTACGAGGCATTTTTAAAAGTCCTTGATATATAAGCTTCGGAAATTGCTATCTACTTAATTCGTTAAGACATGTATCTGCCACTCCGAAACCACTCCGCCTTTATTGTTCATATGATTTTTATTTAGAGGAAAAATAATAGAACATTTGCGATCATAATTTGATTTACAGCCCTTCAATTGGCCGTTTCTTTTTTCCACTTATTTCACCTTTGTGGTCGTTAGTAAGATAATTTGTTATAGCACATACTTTCACCATAATCCTTAAGTTATGCTCCATGTATAGTGTAAACTTTTGTTGCGTGAATATTGCCAGCCATTAATGCGAACGTTTTCTTTTCAGGTCCTCGATTAATATTGGGTTAGCGGATCAGTGCCGTGAAACGGTTGGGGTTGAATGGGGTATTTCGGTGAGGTTTCAAGGAATAGGAAGGCTAAAGGAATATGGTGAGTCAATAGCAATCACTTCAGTTGATAAGTCTTTGAATATTCCCAAACACAGATCTTCTGCTTCTCTTTTCTCTATTAGTAGCTAAATAAATAATAAATCCTGTGCGGTGCGCAAAAGATAACTTATTCGGTCGTCGTTTTTATGACGATATTTCATCATTCACTATTTTATAATAGTGTTTTATGCTACGAATCCTCAGCTGTTAACTGATATGAATCTCCGTGACTACGAAGACAACTAGGAGGATTGAAACTGCTATAAGTTTATGTATTTCACGTCCCGTAGTCCTCACTCGAACGTTCCATTTAATTTTCATACAGCCGAATAACCACCAGTTTTTCCATTGCTGTCATCGCCCATGATTCTTTGCTATAGAGAAGAATACTCGAATTGTAAGTTCTGATAGAAGGTTTCCGAATTATAAGATAAAATTTACTGCTTTCATAAACAAATTGATGCAATATTTTTTCTGAAAGCTTCTCTTCGCCTCGGCTATTCTACTGATTATATCTCTCTTGTTTCTACACCTGGTTATCTTGCTTCCAAAATATTTAAACTGGCCGACGTCTTCCAATGTTTATTTCCCTAGTTTTATACTATTCTTGATTTCCTGTCGTTTGGCACACCCTAATACTTGATGGTGATTTTCAGATGGCATTGGCCGTTGTTGTACCCACCTTTACTAGACTCTTTTTCAATTTTGTAAATATGTTAAGCGTATGCTGATTTCTCCTCTTGGATATTCATCCATGCAAACTCCCAGTACTATCTTTGATGTAATCGGTGCCTTTTTAGTTGTAAACTATCACAATTACATATGAAATAACACTACCTCAGATCACTTGACTTTGTTCGTAAATATTGATTCTTCATAGCTTAGCCCTATAAGATATCACCCAGACTTGTTTTTTTTTTTATGAATTGTGGGTCATTCACATGTCATTGCTCAACATTGTTTAATTGACTTCATTCAAAATTCTAAGCATGGAATTCCAATCCACACTACTGCTGCGTCAAATTATTCATGGAAGAAGGAGAGTAAAGGAATTTTGTGAGAAACTGGTCGACCTCGTCCAATGTTTGTCTCCATATTTTAATGCTCTTTTTTTGCTACACTCTAATATTTAGTATTCGATGTCCATTTAAATTAATTTCGTACTTAGTCACCCTCCTATACACGTCTCATACAGATAGTCAATCCATCTCTTCACTTTTATTAGTCATCGGTCATACGTTCTCCGTTTTTGTCACTTATGGCATTCATGTTACGCTCATTTTTTGAAGAGGTTCCCCTTGTGAGCCTCTGCTTTTCCACGCGCACGATATTTTTCTATCCCCGACCACGTTTCTCTGGTCTCCCGTGATTTACGACAAATATCTTTCCTTATTCTCATTTAGAATTCGTCAGCTTTAGCACTCTACTTACTTTAGTGGTGCCTTCAGTGAGATTCAAGACTTTTTGCGTGATCCTTTCTGATGGTTTTCCTTCTCCCAAGAACTTGCTTCCATTAGGCCACTTTTCAATTTCTCTCGACCTTCTTCATCTCATTTCTCGGTCACATCCGATGCTATTTTGTTCTACGCTGCCTCCTGAAATTACACTTGATACCAAGTTTTAATTATTTTCAACTTGCCAAATGCTTTTCATCGCTTTCTTATTTTTTTAAATTAATATTGGGCACATAATATCGCAATGAGACATAGCCTCGGTAATGTTTTACGTCCATTTTCTAGTTCATGAATCAACCTCAAACAAGTTCCTCTCAATTCATAAACTTAGAATCTCTACTAGCAATTTCCTTGTATATCGTCTTCGGATTTGTCTATTTAATTTTGTATTCGCAACCACTGGCAATGTTCTTTGTTAGTCTTTCATTTTGGATACATCATCTGTGTTTCTCGGTTCTTCTCCCGTCTCAGAATTCGCCAGTGAAAGCATTACGTTCATTGAGAACAATTACATTTTCTTCACCTCTAACCTGCTTGAATATTTCCGTGATATCTTGACACGTTTGCTACACTTCTGCAATTTATCAACTTTTATGCAGGCTTACATAAATTCGGAGATGCAATAGTTAATGGTTTTGTTTTAAACCTTAACCATTACCATTCTTTCATCATACATTAGGTGGCTTTTTAATCGGCGCTTTTGCTAAGCATCATACCTATTCCAGCATTAACGTTCGTTACCGTGTTCCAGCATAGCCTTAAATAATTTACCCGGCATTGAATGCATTTACCCTTCGTGAATTAGTCAGTAGCTTCCACTCCATAAGTCTTCCACTTCCGGCATTTTATTTCGCTGGCTCTTCATTCGTCGAGGAGCATTCTTCGAATTTCCACCTTCATGTTTTCTGGCCGTTTTTTGAAGTTCGAAGCGTACTCAGTACGCATGTAATTGATATTACTGCGCCTGTGATGAGGAATGTATCGATTTTTTTACCACTGTGAACATAAAAAAAGGTATTTCTCTACTTCACCCTCAGATTCCATTATTTTACAAAATGGTTACATAAAGATACTCCTAATTGAAAGGTAAATCTCCTGATGGATTTTATCCATTGGGTTGGGGCAAATATATTTCGTTGACGGTGGAAGTTTCATAGCTCCATCACCATGGCTACCCATTGCCTTAGAAAGCATCCTTAAATTATTCATCCTGTTCGGGTTACAGCCTTTACCCTGCATTCAATGTACTTAAGACCTTCATTGCCTCGTAAAAATTCAATGGATACAATTGTCTGTCGTGTGTCAGGGAACAAACTCAGTGACGTGACCACAAAAGAGAACACACACAACCACATCAAAACAGTGCTGCCAATATATCGCAGTGTGTTTTTTAGTTACACGTAACATATTTACAACACAGCATATCCTCTAACTATATATGCTTTTCACCCAAAAATAAACAATATTCATAGGTTAATATTTTGTACTAAACTCAACCTTTATCTAAATTTTGCAACTGTAAATGCTTTCAAGTGTTTCCTTAAAATGCTGGCTACCATTGCTTTATTTGGGGTGTACCTTTAAAGTTCAACCTTAAAATACTCTAACCCCTCTAACAACGTGATAGCGATCATCACTGTGTTGAAAATGAATCTTCTCTTAATAGTCTCAAAAAACCTACGCAACTTTCCATGTGTGAGGTCCTGAAGCGTGTAAAGACTAATATGAAGTTGTCATTCCTTGTATACAGTGATCCAGGAAGGAATATTATTACAGCCATGGGAAGATTATTCAACACAAGGTGTATATTGACAACTGATGTGAGGGACTTAAGCACAATTTTAGCTAATGTCCTCATATTATCATTAATAGAAACTCTAGAACTTTTTGGCTATTCTGCTTTGAAGGATTCTGTTAGATCAGTTCAGGAAGAAGGAAAAGAATTTTCAGTACTTCCACTAATTCTTGCCCTTCTAAATGATTTTCCCCATTTTGTAGAAAATAGTGAGAAAACCCTGTGGATACCTGTGGCAAATGTAGATGTAGAATGAGGCTTTTCCATGTATGGAAATATAAATATGAGAACCTCTGAACTTCCAAAAAATGCAGAATTATTGTCAAGTTTGACCAATGGATTCCAGTAAAAGATGGATTCTGCCAGTTTTACATTCCAGAGTGTGAATAATCAGATGGCATATTCCAAAAAAACTTTTATAGATAGAAGAAACCCATTAGTAGATAAATACATATTTGTGAGTGTTGATATTATATTTTGTGTAAGACCTTAAAGACTTTTGTTATCAATGTGTTAAGTGAAAACTATACATTTTTTATATCATGCAGGCCAATGAGACAGTGAAATTTAGACCAATCAAAAATATTCCCCGTCTGTACACCTCCCTCATTTCTCTAGCGCTATGAGGTTAAAATACATATGTACGTACAGAGCAATGGGTGTTTATGGTATGTGTACCTAACAAATGCTTAACTTATTCCTTTAGCATTTGCTTTGATCCTTCCTTACCAAGGTTTTTACCGTTAAAAATATATTTAATATGGTAATTAGCATTTTCATTGTTAAAATTATTGTTCAGGGGAAAAAGGAATATTTATGACAAGTGAATTTTTATGACGAAACTGTATTTTCTGTGACGAAATTGAAATTTTATGACGAAATTTTAAACCGAAATTGACAGATTTTTATGACGAAATTCACAGTTTTTATTCACCGATAATCTTTGCCTCTATTAATACCTTATCCACAGAGGGGTTATAGAGCAATGAAAACCGTGGAAGTTTAGTAGCTTTTAAGTAAATCATTTGGCCCCTTATCTAACCTTTTTTCCAAATCGCATGTCATCACTATCACTTCACCTTATCCTAAGGACCCATTTATTTTGCACTGCCTTCTAACGTAGGGGTATATAATAAATAATAATTTAATTCCTGTAGGTACAGCAATTACTATTATTCCTTAAGTAAAGTACGCTCCTCTATCTACATCTATTCTTATTATAAATATATGATGGACTTATATTGTAATGCCTAGGACTCCCAATGAAATTTATCATAAATTATTCCTAATATTTCAAATGTATTATTATTGCTACGAGAACCTAAGTATCATTTGCCTTCAGGAAATTACTCTTCATGTCTCTTTTGCACCCAATTACCTTAACCTTAGAAGACAAAAACAACGACTCAGGACCCACGCTTGCACTATTGTTCTCAAATATGTGTATATACCCAAGAGCCCTATTTAACTGATCGTCGGTGAAAACTCGGAAGGTTGGCACACGAAGCAACCTGCATCCTTTGCCGTCACGACACCTAGAGCCGTCGGGGACGAACGCGGACGGGACAGATTTTCCAAAGCTGAAGCCAAACTCCTCAACCAAAGGCCTTATCGTAATTAATATTAGCGAATGGAATGCACTGAGGAAACTCACGTCCCCGCCGACGTTGGGCCTTCGGAGTGTTTTCTATCGTGCTCAATGGCGAACTCTTTTACTTCTTTATTTTCATATTTGAAGTCAAAGTTTGCGTATTACCAATACGTGGCCCTGTAGCAGAGTAGGTGTCTTATTCTGCGCGGTAGTTGTGGAGAATTTCTGGGAAGGTTTGAGTTCGAAGTAATCATACTCTGTTTCTTTTTTTTAAGAGGATGGTTTAGCATCAATATAGTAGATACAGTGGGCTCAAAGAGAAGTTAATGCTAAATTATGAACGACTACGTTTATTAAAATATTGACTCAATCAAAGTTAACACACTGATTTATAATCGAAGTGACCAAAATGCATTTGCCAATTGTCTTCCAACTTTTAATCAGGCTCAAACGTGATTTTTCTGTTATTAATATTTTTCGGGGTGGAAAAAGTGCTTATTGAGTAAAACTATGCATTTTTCGGTTAATTAATGTTGTGTCTCATCGCTCGCAGTCTCAGCTACTTTTTGCAGACGTTTAGGCATTGATGCATTTAATGCTCACATATGTATGGCCGAAATGCTTTCCATAAGTTCTGGACATGCTCATCTAGCACGTGCACTGATTTGGAGTCCATTGGTAGTCATGCCTTTATCATAATTTCCAATAAGTTCTCTATTATGTTTCGTTTGAATGATGTTGATGATAAAATCAGAGAGTGAGACCGTAATTTTCCAAATAGTAATATTTCGGTTTGACTACTCCTAATTTATTGAAGTAATGAAGAAATGGATTATATCCTTTCGATCATAAATTTATAATAGTTAATGTCATCTGATTATGAAGGGTGAAAGAGTACATATACCACTTTATATTTACTTGGTCCTCAGAGCTTAGTGAGGTTAGCACACCTACTGAAAGGAAAACATTGGTACTTTCAATCACGCTACTTCCAAAATTTTTTCGTGACAAACTGCTCTTGATTACTATGAATATAGACGGAATTACAACCATTTCTCATACTCTAGGGTAATAAAAATGAAAACTAAGAATGTGTGCGATTATTTTTTTGGTATTGTCGATGGGAATTTTAATCAACAGAGATTTTGACAGTAATTACCCGCAAGGACACGATAATACAACCAATGCCACTTCCCCTGCTGATTTCCTCACACTAAATTGATCTGCTTCGAAAGAAGTGAATGCGTTTAAGTACATAGATTCATTATTTTTTTATTAAGCCTGGAAAAATCCTGTAATGACTTTTTCTTGAGTTAACTGTATCCACTTTATTGATGTTAAAAATGTCTCTTTTATTCAATGAAAAAATATTTACTTACTACGGATTAAAACTCGAAGAGAAATTTTGTAGTTTCACCTATCTGATTCACAACAAATAATGCGTCTTCTTTGAAATACTCCAACGCGTGTCCTTTACTCTTAAGGAAATATTCAAATACCTTTCTGGAATAGTCATTCTTCGTCGCAATCAGATACCATGGTCCTCAGAATGACCTCCATTATAAGCGTGAACAAATTCAAATTTATTCTTGGCCCTTGATGAAATATCTTCAAATGCAGCTCTCCTCATCATTCCACCCTTGCAGGTAGTGCAGCTTATCTCTACAGCGCATGTAAAATTGACACCGTAAGCCGATGTCTTTCATTTAGTTATATCTTGCCTTTACATTTATCTCAGTCTACAATGCCACAGTGCCTTTGTTTTCCCTTGTTCATGCCATTTGTTTGTACTGGTACCGTACACGTGGACTACTATGTCTCACATGTCATCAATTTAAACAAGTTTTTCCATAAGAAAATAGTTTCTACTAAATTTAAGCTATGGTAACATTTTAAAACTCCGATGAAATCATACACTTTAGCTGGCGGCTACATTTTGGCTCAATTCTGTTTCTTAAAAATTTTCGTAGTTCTCAATTTTGTACCAATGTTACACTCCGGATGTGCCATTTTTAGCCCAAGATATATTTTTTCACTAAAAAAGACATGTTAAAAGAAGTACTTGGGGCAAAGAAGTACTTGGATATTTAAAAACACAAGCTATTGAATGAAAATAGTATATTTTTGGTTAAGTTAAACATATATACGTTAAGCGAAAAATGTTTAGAATATCTTCAAGTTCCTTCAAGAATGATTTATTATGAATGAACCTTAAAAAACCCTCTTTTTTAAAACTTTGGGGCTGAATAGCTTTGACAATCTCATTCCTCCTATGATGTAACAGGTCCTTATCTTTCGGTCATTTCCGAAATTTTTTGGTCGGCGACATGAAATTCATCACTGCTCTCTGCTCTGTCCCAGAGAGTACCAAACCTGGATTTCGGAGTCCGTTCCAATGAACACTCACATATTCACCCTTTTCTACGGATATGTTCAATCCCTCCATGCCATCTGTTGCATCTTCAGTATTTTCAGTGGGGAAGCTTGTTCTTGCTTTTCAACCGTTGCGCCTTCAATCCACCCCTGCTTCGTTCAATAGTATCGCGTCCATTTAGAGCCATTGGTCAATAAATGCACTGTCTTATACATATATTGTAAGGAGGCAGCGAGTCTCCATTGGCATTCCTACGCCAGATTTATTTGAAATCATGATATATTCAGGGTACTAGCACCCTCACCGACAAATTATTTTTTTTCCCTCCAGGATCATCCGACATGCAAGTTCGTTGAAGTTACAAAGTTAGTCAACCGATACATATTTGACTGTCTCTCTAAGAATGTTGATGTAGTCTGTGATTAATTTTTCATTATTCTTAGCACGATGTCATTATCAAATCATTAAATTTTGCAATGTTTGATTGAAGAAATGGCAGATTACATATGCAATGTCTCATATGATAATTTTGTCATACCAGCATTACTTGATCTGGACGGGCAGCTTTTTTAAAGATTGACAATTTTTAATACATCAGGCGTTGTGACTGGTTCCAAAAAGGAGTTCAGGCTTAGATGATTTTTAATATTTGATGAATTATCAATCATTGAATTACTTTTAACAAATGTATACAATTTAGGGGACTCCAATGTACTTACGAACTCCTTCTTGAAGTCAATGTCAATAATAACTGGGTCATTAAGGTCCGACTTCCTTGTATTAGTTCTTGCATCCAAAGTTTGTTTCGCTCCACCTAATTCCTTGAAGATACTCCATTATATCTTTTTATTTCGATGTACTTTGTCTAATTGTTCCATGTAATAGTATTTAGCCGCATTACGAACACACATACACAGTTTATTTCATATTTTTACGCACTCTTTTCTCAAGCCGTTATTGTGCGGGTGATGACGTAGTTTTTGAAAACGATTTTTTACGCGCAACTTTGCTCCACAAGGATTCAGTGATCCAGGGCTTCATTTTACGGCAAATTCATTCCTGACAATACTTGAGACTCATTTACGCATGTTAACAGTATGTTTGAAATTGTAGTAAAAGTTTAGGAAGTTTCATGTTCTCCATTCAATACTTCCCAAGAATACAGTCGAACATTTTCTATTAATGATTTACGGCAGCAATACCATAGAAAAGTGACATTAGATGGTGTACTTTCGTTTTCTTCGCGAGCAGAAAGAATGGAGATTGGGTTGGACTGGAGAGTGATGCGTTATACCTAAATGCATAACCTTGGCTTGGGGGTCAACATTAAATGTGTTGAAGAACCCAGTGATTAGATGATCTGAACAAGTAGCTCATTGACTAGTAATTCTGGTTGCTTCATTGATTAACGTAGTCAATCAAAATGAACTCATGAGATTTGTAAACTACTTGTAATCGCAGCCGGGCTTTAGTAACTGAACATTCATATCAGCCACCATTACTAATTTTTGAGATATGACCCTTGATTAGGGTTCAAAATCTAAAACAAATTGATCAATAGAAATATTTTATCCCTGTAGACGACAAAGAGATCAAATATACAAAACTTGCATGAAACATTGATAAACAGTGGGGCTTATGTGACAAGGCCTCAGTATGGTTGTTATGTCATGTCTTATAAACGCTAACACACCTCTTGCTCTTTCAAAGGTATTATAATTTCATTAAGAATAGTACCTACTCACTCACTGTATATAATTTAATCAGATTACATTTATATTTCATTCAAAGCTATAATATCCGGTAATTGTGACATGCTATTTAAATGTGAAAATAGTAAATTGAAATTGCGTCAAGCACTTTGGATATTTTGATGGAAGATCGATAGGAAATTCGTTCCATTAAAGGCATTTTCAGTAATATTTACATCCATAAGTTTGGCTTATAGTCTAGGTATACCTTATATACCATTGAAGTATGAATCACAACAGCAATGATCAAACATGTTTCACATCATCCATGGTGCTAACTACAATTGTTGGCTCCTTTTCTACTTTCGCATATAAATTTTACCTCCACGAATCCAAAGATACTTACAGTGTTTTCATTCTGCGCCACCCCACCTTTCTACCAGCACAAAGGGCCTCATTAATGTAAACAAGTATTATCGTTTTCAATAATATGCAGACACCCACCAGTCCCATTTTATTGATGGGGCCGTGTCGGTGACCACTTACTGGGTTTGCACTCGATGCAAGCCGCTTCCTTTGCCTCTACGTCACCGACGAGATCGGACGCGGATGAAGCGCGGACGATGTGTCCTGGTACCTGCTCCCGGATTTCGAGGGTACGGCCTATGTCCCCGCTTTATTGGGTCTTGATAAGACTTTGCGTAGCTGCGACCGGCGTAAAAGGGTAACCAAGCGGATATATGCGTCATTCGTTCATTAGCATAGGAAAATATGAGACGAAAATTTGCTGCTTTCGTCTTCCGTGTCAAAAAGCTTCCGGGCGAATATTTACTTTGTTAGTAGCGTAAGAGTTAATTAGATGTGGCGCGTAGGAGGGGCGAGGTGGTCAAGCCGATTGTCACCCAATCTCACGTGGGGGACCTGGCAAGTATCACGTATTTTTTCATTAAAAATGGTCAAACACTTTAAAAAAATAAATCCAACGAATGAAGGTTAAATTAACGTATTTACACTAAAAATACGCATTCCATTCTGTCGCGATAATAACGCATGGTTATGGGTCATGGTTTTAAGTTATTGAGTTTTCATTTTACCACTAAGATAACCGGTAAATCATTGAAATAATAATCACTTCACAGTCTCTTTTGTTTCCAGTATCATTTTCAACGATTCATGTGAAAAGAGAAGGAAATTTTTACATAAATATTGACTCTGATTATTGATGCTTCCGTACTAATTTATCCAAAATAAACTAGATAAAGTAAAATCGTGATCTCAGTTGAACAAAGCAACTTTGAATTTCAATTTGTACAAGCCTTAGTAGTTAAATGAACTTGCTCAACTTGTAATATACTAACATCGTGTGGTCAAGAACTTCAATATTTTAGTTATATATAAATACAGTTGTCTGCCTATTTTTTAAAACAAAGTAGTTGATACGATGTAATATTTCCCAAAAGGTTTGTTTGCTATGTATTTCTTTGTTATCGCTTATTCTTCGAATTCTCTAGTGTTGCTAATTAAAGTTATATATTTCTAAGTTTGTTTACATTTTTATACAAACCTTTCACTGCTAAAAATAAGTGGATAGAAAAAAATCCACATTAAAGTACAATAATTTAATCTGTTTACGATAGATTTTAATATACCTACCCTATTCGATTTCACCTTAGCAAGCTTCCTAAAAAATAGCCTGTTGTTTAAAAGTCATTGAATAAATATGTGAATTTCTAGAGAATTTTTTGGGTGACCTTTTTTTAAATAAACAGCCTTTGATTTAGCATCCATTTCCACGATTTTTAAAGACAGACGGGTGTAATAGTATCAGTCATTCCATCTCATTTCCAAAAAAGCTTGTCCCGTTAGGTTTCAGATTTTTGATGAATTCATGGTTGATAGTTTATAGTTGAAGCTGTAGGTCATACTACTATGATAAAGATTACCAGTCTATGAGTACACGTCCATAGACTGGAATGAAAAGTAATCGGAAAGCCGCACGGGAGAAAAAGTAAACAGTGTTTTTTAACATTTACATATAACAATAATGGGGAGATGCACTTTATAAATATTGCACTCAGTGTGACTTCCGAATGAACTTAGCTGTAGAATACGCAATAAATGAAGGCTCTACGACAATTTGATAGTTAAATTGTGGGTTTTATGTGATTTAAGGAAACTTTTTTGGAAAAAAGTTCTATTACGTATTAAAATCGCATTAAAAAAAGATCTCAGGGTATTTAGTTTGAGGTGTATGTAGACCCATACAGACATCAAAATCTGAGTCTCTTAGGGACAAACGCTTGTTGAATGAAGGTGGAGTGACCCATATTTAATAATATGACCCCCGAATTTAATTTAATTTAATTTTTTGCTCTCTCCTTAGGTGCAAGCCATCCCCGGACGTGAAGGGAAGGATGCAGGTTGGAGCAGGAAGAATGAAGAAGAGAAGACGACGATGGCCTCGCGGGACATCCAATTCTAATTCCTTTTATGTTGTTCGGAGAGATTTGACGCAAATTTTAATCCACATTTTTGCTTTTTCAATTTCAGAATGAATATTGAAGAATTAGAACACTATTCATCGACTTGACTTTAAAGCTGGGAAGAGTGCAGTTTTCCTCGGACGCTGTGCATTGCCGTACATTTTCATCAGGTTTATATCAGGTTATCTTCAACGTGAAATGGTAAATTAGGGCCGACCTGAACCACACATCTGGAGTTATGAGAGACCCTCGATTATCAAAGCACAAGCTCTAGGTAAAAATAGTACACGAAAGGTAACGGCTCTAAGAGCAAGTTTAGAAAGGTTTCGAAACAGCGCTGAAACAAAGGTACCATAAAGTGCACTTTTAAGTTATTTACTACGAATGAGACCGGTCCTAGGAGACAAAGAATGCATTCTAAGGCTGGAAATATATGTGGGTATTTTTGTGTGTGTAGTTTTTTAAAGGTATTTGGGTGGGTTTTGTACTAACACCATTTATTACAGGAGTGAAGAATGAAGAAAGAAGACGTAGCTGAGGCCCCGAAGATTGAAGACATCGCAGGGGGCCTCGAAGAATGAAGAGAGAAGATAATGCGTGTGTGTATTGGGAGTGAGTGGATTTTGATAATCCCTCGCCTGAACTGAGAGTATATTTTTTGTACTTAATTGTAACATGTCTGTAACTCTTTCCCTTCCAGCCATGAAGATTGAAGACATCAAATTGAGCTCGAAGAACGGCAAGAATCCGATTGCGTGTGTTTTTTATCTATCGTGTGATTTCGTGTGATATTTTTCTGCGTGTGATTGTTTATATTTGCGTGTGCTGCGAGAATTTGTCCGTTGCGTCGCGTTAGGGCTTGCACGTTAGTGTTATTTATTTGTTTGTTTATGCATGCACTAATCTTAGCTCTTCACAGATTCAAGCCATCGCTGGACTTCAAGGAAGGAAGAGTGAAGACTGCACGAAGAAGAGGAGACGGAAGACGCAAGTATTCACAGAAGAAAGAAGAGGAGCATCGAAAGAAGACGCGTGCGATATTTGCGGCTTAGTTTTGGGCCCAAGTGGCCAAGAAATAAAAATTTTCGTAAGGCTAGGCGTTTTTCCGTGCGTTAGTTTTAGTTTTTTTGTGCCGTGGTTTTGTATTACGGATTCCATTGCGTCATGCAGGAATGAGGCTTTAGCTAGGTAGGAAATTTTTTATTTCCTATCGATGCCATTGTCACGTTCTTGTGTGCTGCTTTGGAGTGATGCAATCCTCGGAAGGGTTATTTATTTGTGTATGCACTAACCCGCTCTCTCCCTAGGTCCGCAAGACATCGCTGGATGTAATGAGAAGAATGAAGATTCATCGGAAGAAGAGAAGACTGAAGAGGATAGCATCGTAGGACCAGAAGAAGACGACATCTTAGCTTTGGGCCCGTCAGGCCAGTGAACATAAATTTCCGTAAGGCTAGGCGTTTTTTCAGTGCGTTAGTTTTAGTTTTTTGTGCCGTGGTTTTGCATTACGTATTCCATTGCGTCATTCAGGAATGTGGTGGTGGCTAGGTAGGAAATTTTTGATTTCCTATTGATGCCATTGTCACGTTCTTGTGTGCTGCTTTGGAATGGTGCAAATCCTCGGGAGGGTTATTTATTTGTGTATGCACTAACCCGCTCTCTCCCTAGGTCCGCAAGACATCGCTGGATGTGAAGAGAAGAATGAAGATTCATCGGAAGAAGAGAAGACAGAAAAGGATGGCATCGTGGGACCAGAAGAAGACGACATCTTAGCTTTGGGCCCTTCTGGCCGGTGAACATAAATTTCCGTAAGGCTAGGCGTTTTTTCAGTGCGTCAGTTTTAGTTTTTGTGCCGTGGTTTTGCATTACGTATTCCATTGCGTCATTCAGGAATGTGGTGGTGGCTAGGTAGGAAATTTATGATTTCCTATTGATGCCATTGTCCTGTTCTTGTGTGCTGCTTTGGAGTGGTGCAAATCCTCGGAAGGGTTATTTATTTGTGTATGCACTAACCCGCTCTCTCCCTAGGTCCGAAATCCATCGCTGGACATGATGATAAAGAGAAAGAAGACACTTGGAAGAAGATGGGATGGTGCACCTTACCGAGCCGGCTTTTTGCGGCTCTACATGAGTTGCAGCAGATAAGGAGCGGTATGATCTCATAATATTCATTCAAATTTGGTTCATTTTTCCCATATAAATATTTAAGTTAACGAGCTGCTTGAGAATGTTCCATTTTGCATTCATTAACGGAACCCAATTGTGCTCATACTTATACTGAACTTCTAATTTGCCCTTAATGCCATCAATATTAACAAATAAACTTAATATCCTCCTGAATTTAGTCATTGACTACTTAGTCTGAAAATTGTACTTGGTACTTAGTAACTAGAAGTGATATTTCAATGACCTGTATGAACTTTGAATTGAATTGAAAAGTTGTGAAAAAAATATTGCATATATTTTTTTGTGCCAATATTTTTGTGGATGACTCATAATTACGCATCAACATATTTTCTTTACTAATGTTTTTGAGTCAAAATATCACCTCACTTAAAAGTGTCCGCAAAATATTTTCACATTATGAAGCAGTCTGAATAACTTTTATATATAATTAGTTTCTAATTATCTGTTTAATCATTACAAATTTTATTCTCCATCATGTTTTTGCATTCCTAAACAGAATTATTTAACTATTATTTGTCCTGTGAAAGTTTACCCTCTTCAAAATCAATCCTTAATTTTTCCTATTCATACAAAGATATTATTCCATTTGATTGGAATTATTTTATCACAACAAGTATTATTAATTAATTGTATATTATTTTAATTTCCTTTGCATAACGGAAAAGTTTTATTTTTCACTCAAAGCTTTTTAAATCTAATTAAAAGGTGAGCCTATTCACTGTGTAACGTCCACGCGCCATAAGAAAATTTATTGATTGATTCGGCCATGAAGCCGATTTCCGAGGACATTGCTTTGTCTCATTATGAGTGTTCGTTTTTTTCAATTGCAGAGTTCGTTGGATAGTATTGTGTGAGTTGACTACTTGAGGCCTCGATGAAAGCACGTGCAAAAAGATCGAACGACTATAGCTCGTTGGCGCAGGCAGACGGTAAGTTTTCATCCATTCTTCTTCCAAGTTTTGAGTTCAGTTCAGAACCATTATTTAGCGATCACATAGGTACACTATAATGTTTACATTCAGGGACCTCGATGATAAAGGTAATGATTGCGTGAGGATATAAATTAATATTTTCATTTTTCCACTGCGAAAAAAATTAAGCGCACCCAAAATTAGGATCTCGCGCTCTTTTTGTAACATTCACAAAACTTACATCCCGCGCTGAATCTCATGGCTCTGATTGGTTGACGACGATAATATGCGTTAACGCATATTATCGTCGAAAGCAAATTTGCTTTCGTATATTTGATTTGAAACGTCATTTCCATTAAATTTGATAATGCCAATGAAGGACAGTTATGGGGATTTTTGTGAATCTATGATAAGTATTTACTTTGCTGTTTCATTTTCTCAATGTATTGTGGTGGTCGAGGTTTCCATATTGGCCTTGCATTTGGTAGGTAACTCAGCAACCGTCATGCGCGCTCAAGTAATTACTTCCTCGGAGACCCTACCTCAGGGAAACATAAGATTCCGGTCATATTTTCTACCTTTCTGAACTTTTCCGAGAATTATATATTCCGGAGTACAAGTAACATATTTTAAAAAAGTCGCTACAACAATGTCACAATGATTGATAGTCTTTTTTGTTTAATTTTGTTCACTTAATTCCCGGTGACGCAATTATCCTTGCTATAAAATATTTATTAAGCCAATGGTGTCGGAAAAATCAGTATATATTTTTCATTTTTTCGGTTGCTTTGTTTCTGCAGTGATTACTTAGACCTCTGGCTCCATATTTCATTGATGGATTCCATATTTGTAACTTCTGTTTTCGTCTTCTTAAATAATTTCATCGAATTGATTTTTATAATTTCATTATTTTTTTCCATTTCATAAAATGGTACATACTTTAATTATATGTTGAATGGTATATTTTTGCTATCAATTTTTAGTAATACCCATGAAGTCCAAGTGAGTCGTAAAAAAAGATATATATAAATAACACGCTCAGCTCACTGTAATGATTTCCGGGAAAATTTTTAATATTGCCTATTCATATCTTTAAAATATTTAAATAATAATGAAAATGCATTGAAATATATCCGTTGAGATAAGCGTCAAATAATTTGGAAGTACGCACTCTTGCATTTGTTTAATTTAAAAAATTTCTGGACACTTAAAAAGTTAATATTTTCTAAACGTCTTCCGCGAAATGATATTTCTGAGCTGAATGTTAACTTTTTAGTTCTCCCCTTTGTTGGATTATGAGAATTTCTTTTGGTATATTACCACAGGTCAAGCTCTTGGACAACGACAGCGATTGCTTTTGGAGACAACCCTACAAATACAGAAAGGATTAAATCTGTATTAAACACGTATTTTGAAATCCACAAAATCTCAATTATATCTAGATTTAATCTGTTGCAAAGGTGTTGCTATGTCCTCTTTTTCTCATATTATATCTAGATTTAATACATGAAATATCTCGCCCCAAAATACAGATTTTTCAGGGATTAAATACAGATTTCAGTATCTAGATTTTCCAGGGATACATTATAGTACTGCTTTTCATTTGAACTTTTAACAAGGAACCTTTGCGTTACAATTAATGAAGTATATTGAGGAAGCTTCCCTGAAGGGAAAACCCTCTGACCACCACAATAAGACCTATACTTATCTCACCCCTTAACTCCAACAAGAATTATATTATCAAGCACCCAATAAACAAAATATTTAAAAATTACCTAACCACTATGCAATAATAAAATGACTTGAAGGAAAAAGATTAATTTGGATTGAGAAAACATGACTCATAATAATTGATATTTTATTTGAAAGGTACAAATATCTATTCATATCAAATACAAATTCCAATCATTCCAAATTGCTATGAATCCAATCAAGATGTTTTAACAACATATACGAATTACAAACATTTCCATTTACAATGAATGTTAATTAGTTCTATTTACTTCATATACAAATTCAAAAAATTTCAAATTACAGTGAATGTAACCGAGTTCTGTTAAGATCCTATACAAATTCCAAACATGAAGTACATTGAATCTAATAGAACTTAACAGTATACACCAATTCCAACCATTTAAAACAGCAATGAATCTAATCAAGGTCTATTAAAGTACAGTGAATCTAAAAGAACTCTATTAACAGTGTACACAAATTCCAAGCATTTAAAACATCAATGAATCTAATCAAGGTCTATTAAAGTACAGTGAATCTAATAGAATTCCATGAACAGTATACGCAAATTCCAAGCATTTAAAACAGCAATGAATCCAATCAAGGTCTATTAAAGTACAGTGAATCTAATAGAATTCCATGAACAGTATACACAAATTCCAAGCATTTAAAACAGCAATGAATCTAATCAAGTGCTATTAAAGTAAAGTGAATCTAATAGAATTCCATGAACAATATACACAAATTCCAAGCATTTAAAACAGCAATGAATCTAATCAAGTGCTATTAAAGTACAGTGAATCTAATAGAATTCCATGAACAGTATACGCAAATTCCAAGCATTTAAAACAGCAATGAATCTAATCAAGGTCTATTAAAGTACAGTGAATCTAATAGAATTCCATGAACAGTATTCACAAATTCCAAGCATTTAAAACAGCAATGAATCTAATCAAGTGCTATTAAAGTACAGTGAATCTAACAGAATTCCATGAACAGTATACGCAAATTTCAAGCATTTAAAACAGCAATGAATCCAATCAAGTGCTATTAAAGTAAAGTGAATCTAATAGAATTCCATGAACAGTATACGCAAATTCCAAGCATTTCAAACAGCAATGAATCTAATCAAGGTCTATTAAAGTACAGTGAATCTAACAGAATTCCATGAACAGTATACGCAAATTCCAAGCATTTAAAACAGCAATGAATCCAATCAAGTGCTATTAAAGTACAGTGAATCTAATAGAATTCCATGAACAGTATACGCAAATTCCAAGCATTTAAAACAGCAATGAATATAATCAAGGTCTATTAAAGTACAGTGAATCTAACAGAATTCCATGAACAGTATACGCAAATTCCAAGCATTTAAAACAGCAATGAATCCAATCAAGTGCTATTAAAGTAAAGTGAATCTAATAGAATTCCATGAACAGTATACGCAAATTCCAAGCATTTAAAACAGCAATGAATCAAGGTCTATTAAAGTACAGTGAATCTAACAGAATTCCATGAACAGTATACGCAAATTCCAAGCATTTAAAACAGCAATGAATCCAATCAAGTGCTATTAAAGTAAAGTGAATCTAATAGAATTCCATGAACAGTATACGCAAATTCCAAGCATTTAAAACAGCAATGAATCTAATCAAGGTCTATTAAAGTACAGTGAATCTAATAGAATTCCATGAACAGTATACACAAATCCCAAGCATTTAAAACAGCAATGAATCTAATCAAGGTCTATTAAAGTACAGTGAATCTAATAGAATTCCATGAACAGTATACACAAATCCCAAGCATTTAAAACAGCAATGAATCTAATCAAGGTCTATTAAAGTACAGTGAATCTAATAGAATTCCATGAACAGTATACACAAATCCCAAGCATTTAAAACCTCAATGAATCTAATCAAGGTCTATTAAAGTACAGTGAATCTAATAGAATTCCATGAACAGTATACACAAATTCCAAGCATTTAAAACAGCAATGAATCTAATCAAATTCTATTAACATCGTATACAAATTGCAAACACTTTAAATTACAATAATTCTAATCGTGGTTGAGCATCCTTCGCTTGCTTCCTCCTGTCCCTTGCACCAGCCTGCCGCAGCCACTCTGCCACTGCCTTTCCAACCTCTTTTCTAGAGTGGTTGGCCAAACTTGGTCTCCCCTGTACCACTTCTGAAATGAAAAATTGAATTCAGTGCCATAAAATTCCCAAATACAACATGTTCTCATGAGACTGACAAGTCAATACCCAATGGCAACAAGATAAACCATAAAGAAAGTTAAAAGGATTCTACCATTGTGAATTTTTGAAAACTAAATATGTATATCTTTGCATTTGAAAACCACCTTCACAAGTCCAAACAATATACAACAATTTAAGAAGATCATGAGATATAATTCATATAATATTTCCAGGTGATGTGCCACTTTTTAATAGAAAGTGAAGGTAAATGAAGTTATCACATTGTTAAAAATTAAATTACATAGTACCCTAATAACTTTAATGTTATTAATTAAAGGTGAAAGAAAATGCCATGGCCCAATCCAAATACTGAATACCACAACTTAACATTTGGATGACTGCTCCACAAAATTAATTAGTTTACACTGATTTCACATTAATTCCTTCATGAATTAAGAACAGCAGAAAACAATGCAGTATGAGCAAAATAAACCTGCTGAAAACTAATGAGGTGAAAAAAATTCATTGGGTTTAAATATAAATGCCAATGCATTACTTACCAAATATCAATTTATCAAGCCTAGAATCTTTGAAGCTAAATTTATTCCGGGCTGGGACTCCCTTATAAGTAAAACATTTCCCCAAAGCATCTGTCATTGCGTAGTACAATATCCCATTGACGGCAGTCACCAGTGAAGCCCCACCATGGATCTTCAATACCCCTTTCTGGAAAGTGAAGGGATCATTAGACAAAGAAGTGAGAGCAATAGCTAAACAAGCTATCATACAGGCAAATCATCTCCTCAACCTACCACTAACTCCCTGAAATAATTTGGAAGTACGCACTCTTGCATTTGTTTAATTTAAAAAATTTCTGGACACTTAAAAAGTTAATATTTTCTAAACGTCTTCCGCGAAATGATATTTCTGAGCTGAATGTTAACTTTTTAGTTCTCCCCTTTGTTGGATTATGAGAATTTCTTTTGGTATATTACCACAGGTCAAGCTCTTGGACAACGACAGCGATTGCTTTTGGAGACAATTGTCTTGACAACAGTTAACTGTTCAGGTCCATGAAATGGACACCTGTAGGTTACTGCACCGACAACTAGAGACTTGAGGATTTTACCGTGAAGAAAGGAAGAATGAAGATAGGAAGAAAGAAGACACCGAGCCTGAAGATGGTTGTTTTTTTTGCATTTTTTGTTGTAATTATTGTACAGGGTGTTTGTATTTTTTTTGTTAATGCATGTATTTTTTCCAGCCCTAGTTAGGATTTGTGGCAGGAGAGTACGGATTTTATATTGCGTCCTACCGTAGAGTAGATATAACTCAGATTAGGCAGGTATTCGTATATCGTGGCCACGATTCCGTATTTAGGCGTTTAATTAATTAAGGCATGTAAAGCAGTATTTAGGTAGCCAGGCCTGCATGAATGGATGAATGTGATTTTATGAATGAGAGAGTGGAATGTGGGTTTGTGAATGAGTGTTTGGAATGTGATTTAATGAATGAGTGAGTGTGTGCTTGTAGTAGTAGTACTAATGGTAGTGTTAGTAGCAATACTGACACTAACTCTCCCTTCCTTTCACTAAAAATCCCTCCCCACCCTCCCTCCCCCTCAAAATCCAAACTGCTCCCTCTACGTGGGGAGGGGGATAAACAGAGGAAAGTCTATACCAATCAATTGTTGATTTTAATGAATCTGTTATCAAATTTTTGGCTTGTATAATTTTGTTCTGTTTATAATGCTTTCATTTTTTGTTATTTTTTTGCTTGAAATACGATTCATGGTGACATTACGGATTTATTTTTCATCCAATTTTTTTAGATCTTAGCTGATTTTATCCACCAATTTTTGGTGTTGTTTTTTAAATTTTCTCATTACTACAATATGGTGTATAAATATTACTGTGTTTTTAAGGAATTAAAGTAATTTAAGATGTATTTACTGCGTTTATTCATTTTCACTGCTCTTGGTAATGTTGTGTTGTGTAATGGTATGTTCTATTAAATTAAATATGAACTTATTTTCCCATTTAAGCATATTTTTTTGTAAAATACATTTTTTTTCCTCCTTTTTCATTGGTATTGGGGATTTTTTGTAAAATGAATGATTCAACTGTCTATACATGCTAAAATTTGGCAATAATTTTGTGCACATTGTTTTTTGTAAGTATATGTAGAATTAGTTTGAATTAATAAAAATTTGAAGCACTTCGCTTTTTGAATCCCTTTTTTGGTAGGCTTTTCTTCGATGCTGTTATTATGTGCCCAGTCAGATTTTCTAACCTGCCATCCATGTTGATAGCTTCCGCGGAGAGTATCAATATTGTAAGTGTATTTGTATTTCATTTACTGGTGATAAATTCATAATTATATGTTTACTCCTAGTTTTCAATGTAGTTACACTAATAATAAGTAGAAATTAGATTATTTTTGACTTCGTAATGTGGATTCATATGTAAAATTTTGCATGGGTTTTGCATGTCAATAAATTTTGAGATTGAAAAACGTCACAATACCTAGTGAAAATGATACAAGTAGGGTACAAGGTCTTGAGAAAATGAAAACGCTACTTTTATAATCAAAGGGAACTATCGTAGCCCTAATGAGGATACAGGGAATGTAACCACCAATGTCAAAGTGATGGCGTAAGTAGCTTAGCTGCTAAGATATCCAAGTTTCCAAGTATTCTCAAGGCAATGGTACAGTAAACATACCGCTATTGTCAACTTGTTGATCGCCAGGGTTCTTGAGTGCAGAAAATGTTTATGATATTTGTTCCGCGCTACATGGGCAAACAGCATGACTTACCATAGCTTAGACTTAGCATAGAATTTTTCTTGGAAAAGTTATTGTCGAGGTCTGCAGATCAATCAGTTCACCACCAACGGCTATAAGGAGGTCATATGTTATTGATGTATGGCATGGAGTATCTGGACAAGCAAGCTAGGTAACTCAGCAACCGTCTTGTGCGCTCAAGTAATTACTTCCTCGGAGACCCTACCTGAGGGAAACATGAGATTCCTGTCTTTTTTTTCTACCTTTCTGAATTTTTCCGTGAATTCAATGAGTATAAGAGATATATTTAAAAAAAAGTTGCAGCAATAATGTTACAATGATTGATAATCTTTTTTGTATAATTTTGGGTACTTATTTTCCGGTGACGTGATTTTCCTTGCTATAAAATATTTATTAAGCCAATGGTGTTGGAAAAATCAGTATGTATATATTTTTAATTTTTTTAGACTGTTTTGTTTCTGAAGTGATACTTTGACCTCTGGCTCTTTGCATAATCTTGAGAATAAACTTATATTACTTCTTTCATTTCAGAAGACTTAATTATTAATTAGATCCTGCAAGAAATTATAACAATTCATCCTCCTGGATAGATGTGCTGTCCTTAATATGATTGCCATATTTGTAACTTCTGTTTTTGTCTTTTTAAATAATTTCATCGCATTGATTTTTATAATTTCATTATTGTCTTCTTATTCATATAATAGTAGATATATATGTATTAAATGGAGAATGGTATATATTTGCAATTATTTTTAGTAATACACATGAAGTCCAAGTAAGTCCTAAAAAAAGTTATATGTATAAATAACACACTCAGCTCACTAGGAGAGTAGAAATAACTCAGATTAGGCAGGTCTTCATGTATCGTGGCCATGATTCCGTATTTAGGCATTTGATTAATTCAGGCATATAAAGCAGTATTTAGGTAGGCAGGGTTGTATGAATGGATGAATGTGATTTTATGAATGAGTGAATGGAATGTGGTTTTATGAATGATTGAATGGAATGTGGTTTATGAATGAATGAATGAATGATATTAGTAGTAGTAGTGCTTGATTGTTATGAATTGCTAATTCTATTTTGTGCAGTTTTTTTTTATTCTTATTAATTTTAGTCGCAGTGTAGTGCATGCTCCCCTCAAATCCAAACTGTTCCCTCATTTTGGGGAGTGGGTGTAACAGAAATAAGGGTAATTGTTAATCATTGGGCTGTTTTGAGGTCATAAAAATCCCCCATATTTTCCCCTGGAGGTGACTACTTGCAACACATCTGCTGAGATGACCACAAGCCCTCGTGCACTCCTATTTTCAAATTATGTGCTTACATTTCATTATGTCTTCCAGTAATCAATTAATTATTGTAATGCTGAAAGATCATTTCATCGTTAAGTAGCTGAAAAGATTGTAACGAGTGTATCTTTGTCTGATACCTACACAGCAACGACAAAAGAGTATCAATGCAGGCCGGCCAAATTACAGCCAAACTCATCATACATTTCTGGCTATATGGTTGGCTGTAAACTCAGCAGCGATCTGCCAGGTCAGTTAAACCATGAAAATTAGAGCCTCATTTGCATAGCTAATTTGCATTGTGTTTTTTTTAGTATATGCATAACACTGTTAGACAGTAAGTTGGACTAACATTTTCCATCTTATTGGTGCATTGATATTTCGGTGAAAACGAATTATGATATCTGCAGAAAGCAAAAAGAGAATATTCTCCATTGAAAATATTTTAACTACAGCAGTGTTTCATTAAGTTAATTTAATTATTAAGTAAGGGGCTTTGGGATATTCATACATTAAAGATAAAAATATTCCTGGCTGAGTACACACAGTACACGACAATATAATAAAAATCTTTCCTAACTCCGAGGAAGGTGGTAGGTGCCCCTGAAAATTTATTTATTTTCATCTTCAAATGTGTATTTTACTGTGTTCGCCCAACCTGGGACATTTTTGTATTATATAACTCATAGAGGAATATCCTGAAATATTTATACACATAATGGTAAGCAGGGGCGGATCCAGGATTTACTTCTGAGGGGGGGGGGGGGAGGGGGGGCACAAGCACGATCGTATCCAGAAATTTTTTTTTTCTAGGAGGCACAAGGATACTTCGTAATACAAAGCGAATGCAATGAAAATGGGACCGTATTAAAAATATTGCATATTTTTTTAAGGGTCCGGAGGAGCACTAGCCCCCGTGCCCCCCTCTAGATCCACCTATGGTGGTAAGTCATTAGTTATATTTATATATTCTTATTAGGATAAGGTAGCTACCCCAAAAAACCAGATGCAGTAAGATGTTTTATATCTTAACAATATATAACAATAATATATTAGAGATATATAATGACGTTACCAGCTCAAGAAATGTGGGCTCTACTATGGCATGTTTTTAATTTTAAATATAGTTTAGCTGGATGACGAAGAATGTTTATTGTTTTAACGTTTCTTACCACTTACATGAAACTTCTAGATGTAAGAGGTGAAGTGTGAGAGGTTCTTGTAAGGACTGGAGTGGCAAGCTTGATAAATGTAGTAGATGACTGGGTTCCATGTATTTCAGATTATAAATTCATTTTCTCTGCTGAAATTATTTTGTCTTTATATCTTTCGATGGCTTCACGGTTGAGTCTACATTTGAAATAATCCGCCTTCGCGACGATTCTAGATTTATCAAAATCGATTACCTGTCCTGTTGCTTCGTGTTCAGCTACGGTGAACTTTGTTGAGTAACCAGTTGAATGGCCAGTTGATGCTCTTCTGGTCAAGTTTTGACGACTGAAGATTTCATGTTCATTTATTACATAAGATGATCGATTATTTACTGCCATTATAGTTCATGGTGCATTAGCGTATATTGATAATTCATTTTTGACCTTTGGAATAATTTCTTAGGTCATTGTTAGATAATTTTCTTTGTTGGCTTCATTTGGAGAGAGAGAGAGGTATGAGAGTGCCCTTTTCTTAAAGAGCTTCACTATTCAATCAACAGAAAATACCATAGTGAGAAGAATTGTCGGAGCACCCTAGATTATGCCAAACAAAAACATTAGAAAAGACCTAAAAGCAACCATTCCTTTTGAAATCATACCTTCCCCAGTTCGAGAAATCCTTCCTTCCCTGCTACGAATAATGAACTCCTAACATCCCTTTGGGACTATACCATCACCATCCGCTAAACACAATGTCCCCAAGATGCCATTATCCCTTCCCATATTCCCACCCCCACTTAATCTAGCCTACGACACTATGCCATGATCAGACCGATAAAGTTAATCATTTGAAACCATCAAAAGTGCAGAACCTCCCAGTAGACAGCTAAAACAGCTGGGAACTTGAACTACAATCAAAGTCTGCAAAATTTCAGCGTAGGAGCGTAGCTTAAGAGCTTCACTCATAATTTAGCCTGGCAACGTCTTATTTGCCCCTTTCATGGAGTGTAGGAATATTTTGATCATCGATATTAGTTGATTGACTTTTTAAATGCGTCATCCAGGGGCGGTCTGGCCAGAGGTCGGCACGAATTGTAAGAAGATGATATAAAAGTATATAAAGGAAATGTGTCAGAACAGTGGCATAACTATGGGGGAAGGGGGGAATGTATCTCTCCCAAAGCCTTAGAGGAATCAAAATATTATTTAGTAGTCTAGTCTGGATTTGATACATAATAACTGCATCTGCTTAAAGTTTAATTTTAAGTCCTAAAATGATGTAAAATGAGTTTTCAGGCATGTTACTTTTCAAAAATTTTCCTACACCCCCTGTCTTTCGGTCGGGGGGGCTTCACTATTCAATCAACAGAAAATCAAAACAATCCCCCCACTAACCTCCCTTCATCCCCCCAAAGCATATTCTAGCTAAGCCACTGTGGCAGAAGATGGAAGATAACCTGATTCTTATTTTGGAAGGGTCTTTCGAAAAGCTTCTTTTAGAGGTTTTATTTTAATTTCATTACAGTTTTAAGGAACTATTTCACTAAATAGATAACATAGCCACAATACATTTGGAAATTTCATAAGCTGTGAAAATCTCACTTTTCATAGCATTTTATCTCATGAAATTGGTATTTTTATTAAGTTTTATCTAATTTTTTCTTTATTTTAAAGAGCCATAACAGCGTCAATACAATTTCTTAAAATTATCCTGGAGAGGACTCCCGCATCATTTGCTAAGGAGAGTCCCACCATGGGCCGAGGGCCCCCGAACAGTGGCGTAGCCAGGGGAGGGGGTCCAGACCCCCTGAAATATAAAAAACACAATTTTTGTCCATCATAGAAGAAAACAAAATATTGGAAAATCAGGAGTTTACAAAAATGTTAATTTAACAAATTAAGTTTTTTCGATTTTGAAAAATGTTAATAATAGTTTAAAACCCATTACATAGTGCCCGGTTTTTCAAAAATTTTCCCCCCTGGTTTCCCCTTCCCCCCTGAACGAAATTCCTGGCTACGCCACTGCCCCCCGAACACCCCAGACCACTGTATTGACATGTTGTTCCAGCTAGGTTTCATAACGTTAACAGTTCAGAATCATTACATAGTATTTAATTTGGGATTCGTGTTTATATAGTTTGTTACTTATTACTTAGTTTCACTATAAATTATTTTTCGTTGACAATTTGGTCTGATATGAGTGTTTTTATTTCCAAAAATTTTCCAATCAAAAGTTTTTCTCTTTCATCAGTTGTAATCATCTAAGTTTCTCATTTCGTTATTTTACATTTTTCAGTCTGAAAGATGTTTTTAAGAAATGGCTATGAGATTGCTTAAAAAGACCTATTGGATATTACAGGTTTTATACTGAGCTAATTGATAGTTTGCCAGATATACATATAGTATTAGTGTCTAGTTATATTGAATCTATAGTCTAGGGTTTTGTGATGGGTAGGTATGGTTTTGGAAACTCATTCAGTATGTCCGTGTTCAAACATGGGTCGTGACTGAAGTTTTCCTGAGAAAGATTGTTCCCCACTAGTAAGCTGTGTGCATGGAGCTGCAAGTACAGTACTCCGCCCGTCGTATGGAACGTTGAGATTTTGGGCCCGTGGCGGCTTTCGTTAAAAGCAGGATAAAGCCGGCACCGGCTTTCTTTGCACTCTACCTTGCTCTCAAGGCTCTAGTGGTGTTATCTGTCGGCCTCTTCTCTCAAACACAATACGCCGTCATTGGTTCAAATCTGGGTGAATTCCTTATTGCCATCTCCTCATATAATCCTCGCAATGTTGTTATCTGATGCGGTTCTGAAATGGTAATGGAATTTTCCCCCTAAATTGGTTGATAAAATCATAATTTCATCATAATTTGGGATAGATTATTATTTAACTGTAGGAAGTCCACAACTGTAGGTATTTGAGCGAATTGGGTAGGCTGTGGATTCTATCTGGTGAGAGAATTCAAAACAATCTCGAGGCTTGGGGCCCAGATAGGCCAAACTTATTCAATACATTCTTTACAGATTGCTTATTTCCTTCTTCTACTCTCCCTGATAAAATTGATCACTTCCCCACAACAATTCGTGACCACTGTCTATCTAGCATTATCACAGACCCCAGAGAAGTATTCGAATATCTCTGCAAAATCCCTCTCCATCGTGCCCCTGGTCCCGATGGTTTGAGCCCCAAACTAATTAGATGCTGCACATCCTCCCTCCCTCTCTCTTCCGTTGAGCCGCCTACTGAACCGTTGGCACCTTTCCCTCGGCATCTTCCCCTCTCAAACAAACATCATTCCCATACATAAAAATGGCCCTAAAGATGAAGTCTCAAACTGCCGCCCAATATCGTTACTTCCGGTACTATTTTCAGTTTGTGAAAGGATTATTCTCAACAGACTCTACTGTTGGATCCGAAGGGTGGA
Source organism: Ischnura elegans (assembly GCF_921293095.1). Taxonomy (NCBI): domain Eukaryota; kingdom Metazoa; phylum Arthropoda; class Insecta; order Odonata; family Coenagrionidae; genus Ischnura; species Ischnura elegans. The sequence goes on along the minus strand of NC_060256.1, from coordinate 80,717,838 downwards.
ATGAAAAGGCCGTTTAATATCACACGATGGCCGCTCTCAGTGAGCACGTCTGTTTCATGCCAAATCCAGTAAGAGAGAGTGAGACATTCCCCAAGCTATCCCATGCATACCAAAAAACAAAGCAATACCAATATTTCCCAATATGGCGGACAGCGCATCTCCGAGGCGACAATACAAATAGAAGAGAACTCAAATACATAACATAAGCGGCAATACAAATAGAATACAACTCAAATACATAACACTTCTCCTTTTTCATCAAATAATTGGCATGGTTTCCTTCCGGGACGCTCCTACCTGACCAACTTAGCTCTTTTTCAGCATCATGCAGTCGTTTCCATCTCCAATAAAGCTAAACTTGACGCAATATTCTTAGGTTTCTCGAAAGCCTTCGACTCTCTATACCACTCTCTTCTCCTTCACAAACTCTCTCATCACTTTAACCTGCATGGAGATTTTCTAAACCTAGTAGGTAGACTCTTTCCTCAACAATAGATTCAAGCGTGTAATACTTCATGGCTGCTCATCCCAATGGTTACCCACAACATCCGGAGTACCTCAGGGAAGTGTTCTCGGACTACATTTATTTAATCTTTTCATTGACAATCTGGCCTCCCTCGTACATACCTCTTAAGCCCATACCCTTTTTTACTCAGATGACTGCAAAATTTTTAAGCAAATTAACAATGTCGCAGACTGCCATAACCTACAGGATGTATTGAACAAGGTTTCAGAGTGGTGCAACAATTGGAAACTCCGCCTAAACGCTAATAAATGCAACATAATTTCAATTTCGCTAAAAAAGTCCCTTATGATTATAAGGTATAGTTTAAACTCCCTTTCATTCAGACGAGTCTCCATCATCAAAGACTTAGGTGTTTTAATGGATCAAAAATTTAATTACTCTGAGCATATTACAAAAATAAAAAACAAAGCTATGCCTCTCCTTGGCCTCCTCTACCGCTTCTCAGAAATTGCAGACCCGATAGCATTATGCGCATATTTTTCAACTATTGTCATTCCCATTGTAATGTATTGCTCCCCCATTTGGACAATCTCAGCCCCATCCAATATTCTGGCTCTCAAAGGTGTGACAAATTTGTTCACTAATATAGTTAAGAGCCCCTCATCTTCGTAATATGTCCGCTGATACTGTTTTGCACTCTCTCTCTATATCTAATAATCCAAATTTAATCCTCAAATTCGATTTGAAACTAATACATAGCATTCTAAACTCTGCCATAGACTGTCCCGATCTCGTTTCCAATCTAAATTTCAAAGTTCCATGCAGGCCCACTCGAATGCATTCGCTCCTCCATATATTCGCCCATTCCCAGATTGTCACTTACCAAACGTTCCATCCTCTCTTCCCTCATAAATTCCCTTCCAGATCACATTGACCCATTCTTCTTTCCAAACCACTCCTTTACAAACCCCACTCTTTCCTACCTCAATAGAAACACACAAGGTCAATAAGTTTACTCAATGTATTGTTATTTATTTAAATATATTATGTTTGATTGTGTTTGTGCTTTTTATATTTGTTATACTGTGCCACTATAAAATGGCAAACTATGCTGTATGAGGACAATTTGATAAATAAATAAAAATCAAATTTAAGTAATAGTTTATACTTGAGATTATTTACAATCTTGTTCCTTTATACTCTATATAGTGTACTTTATATAAGTGGCTGTACATTATGTAGTGGACACAATTAATTTTATTAAATTCAGTATCATTATAACCGGTCAATAATCCCTACATTGGTTTGAAGCAGCTCTCCACTCAATTCTCATATCAGCCAATCTTTTCACACCAAGCAATTTCGTATCATTCACATCCATCTTACATGTCGCATATATTTCATTCGCATCTACTTGCCTCTCGACAATTATCTTAATCAGGCCATAATGTCTCAAGATAAGGTCTATGTTCGGGCGGGACAAAGCAACATTTTTGTCGCCGATACCCTGGAAAATTTGGAAATCACTTGGTTTTTTTACATAATTTAATTATTTCAATCGTTTAATGCAATCATGCCTTAGAGTGAGATAACCACGAGACAATTGCGAATCGAGTCAATCCAATTCTGCGATTCAGAGGCTACCCTTTTGGCCTCGTATGTAGTTGTGCAAGTGATTTGAGAATATAACACGGTAAGTCAGCGTATATATCAACTATGGGGTATTTATGGACAGGTGAATCTAGTTTCATGTCTCATCAATCTATGAGTACAGCAATAATTTCTATCGCACCGACGTGCATAAGATAGATGCCGTAATGGCATATGAGTTTCAGGAGAATTATTATTTTATTTTGTCTGTTTTTGACAGTTTGACGTTGCCCATGAGTGATGTGGATGGGGAAGCCAGTTTCTCTGTGCTGTTTCGAAAATATAGACTTGCAGCCATTGATGTTCCCAAATTTTCTTCGTGGTTTTCTAATGGCCAGCTTATCGTGATATATTTATATCGGTGGTACATTAATAGAATGATGCATCCGCAAATAAAGTTTTACCAACTAATATCTTCTCTCTTAGATGAGGCATTTGCGATGATTGCTTCTATTCCTTTTGACAAAGTGCATTATACATCCTCCTGGGGAGAAGTAAACGATTTTTTTCCTAATTCTCTCATTCCTCGGTTTTCATTTTTGGATAAGATATTTTCATTTTCAGAAATTTTTTATGTATAAGCAGAGTTAAGACAATTTTTGTCAATATTTGCGGAAATCTTTGCAGCCTTAAGGAGCTTGAAAATTCCGGATTTGGGAGAATTTATTTTATTTCGCTTGGCCGCTCGATTTTTGAATTCAAAGACATTATTCCAATTTGAGAGAACGCTAAGTGGAAATATGTATCATTCGGTTACGGATATAACTAATTTACGAAATGAATAATTTATAATTCTGTAAACATCTTGGGGAGCTGTCCACAGATCTACCCCCTCTATTTCTCGAGGTAATTCTAAATTTTCACTGTTCGGTCACAAGTCAGTTGTAGTGTCCGAGGTCATAATTACACTTCCAAAAATTCTCATTTGCATCTCGCCAATTTCAATTTTGATAGGTCACCCCCCGTGGAAATATTATTGGGCTGTATCTATTTCCTAGGATTTTTCTTGATAGGCGGAAATCATTGTCTAATGTGATCATAGGCGGTACCTAGGGGGTGGCACGGGGGCACGTACCCCCCCCCCCCAGAACCTTTAAATATGTATGTGCAATATTTCAGTGGCGTTACTAATGGGGGGGAATGAGGGGTTGTATCCCCCCCTAAGCCTTTTTGAAATAAAAAAAATATTTAAATATCTTTTCTGGATTTTATATATAATAACTTCATCCTCTTAAAATTGAATTTTATATGCCAAAATGATGTAAAATGCTTTTTCAGACATGTTGTTTTTCAAAATTTTTCCTTACCCCTCAGTTTCTTGGGTGAAAATGCGTTTGAATATAGTCCCCCCCTTTACTTTTACCATGGGAATTTTTGGAAAAAAAGAGGGCACTATATTGAGACATGTACGGTAATAGAATTTCTAGGTGCCTGCTTTGTTTCATTGTAAGTGTTCTTTTATTTACAATGAAGGGGTCACGTGGTCCTGTTGAGTGTGTTGACTATTTAGGCCTAAAGGAAACAGCATGCAGAGGAATAGAGAGAATTCCAAGCGCTCGTGTCCGCAGGAAGACGGTAAGATTTCATTTATTCCTCTAACAATGATCTTAATTTAATTCTGTTAATTCATTATTTCTGTAAAAAAAGAAATAGGTTGATGAATTTTTGAGTTCAGAACCATTTTTAGTGATACAGACAGGTATATTAATTTTACACTACTATCATATTCAGGAACCTCCAGAGAACCTAAATAATTGAGTTTGAAAATACATTAGCTCACTTTTAAAAATTTCCTGAAAAATTGATTCCACCATAACCAAGCTTATGATATGCCAATTTTTTCAACATTGCAAAACCTTGATTTCTAGCTGAATTAAGGCACTGGTGTCCTCACAATGATAACAGCTTTTGCTTTGATTCTGTTGGTATTTCTTATTGAAACTTCATTTCCATTAAATCCGATACTCATGTAATATGAAAATTGATTAATGATATTTTAAATATTTACTTTGCTGCTTCCATTTCCCATTGCATTGTAGAGGTAGAGGTTTATTTTTAACATTGCCTTCTGGTAAATCTGTGGCAGTAATACCCACTCAAGTCATTACATCCTCGGAGACCCCATTTGTCAGAAATTACTGATTTCTGTTTTAAATGTTTTAATATTTTTTTCATGAAAATGACATAGATATGCATCTAAATTTTTTCTTTTTGATTTTTATGCTTATAATGTGATTCTTTGACTCTGCATGATCTTGAGAATTTACTTTGTCATTTCAATTAAACGTGAAGACATAATTTTAATTCACTTCTAATACTATAGACTCTTCTCCGCAAATGTGTTGTCCGTAACACGAAATCCATATTTTTAATTTCTGTTTTTATTCTTTTTGAAATAATATCACGTTAGTTATTCTGGATTCAATATTGTTATCTAATTCCTAGAAGGTTATATATATATATAATTTGCAAAAGATTGCACTTGCTAGATATTTTCAGTAATATAAATGAAGTCCTCCATTAAGTCATAATAAGCTCATAAATGAAAACTTCACTAGGCTCACAGATATATTTTCAAAAATTTCATGAGTGTCCGATCATATTTTTCCATTCTTTGAAGATTACAATGCATAGAAATATTTCCGATTAAATCCGAGTTGATAAATTTTTAATCACACCCTCTTGCATTTTTAAATATATATAACTTCTAGACATTAAAAAAATCACATTTTATTTCATCTTCCTCGAAAGTATAAGTATTTTTCTGACAGGTAACTCTTTTGGTAGCCCCTTTGTTGGATTGTATATTTTATTTTTTTTTTATAGGTGAAGCTTGTGGACAACAACACAGCGCTTGCTATAGCTACCCCATGGAGAGGAAAAGCTTCCATATTTAGGTAGGCAGGGCTGTGTGAATGGATGAATGTGATTTTATGAATGGGTGAATGGAGTGTGATTTATGAATGAGTGTGAAGGCTTTTTGATGTCATGCGAATATGACTTATCCCTGGCTAAAACAGTTGGTGCATTTTCGTTTTGTAAATGTAGGTATACGTGAAAATTTTAAGGAAAGTAATTGATATGCATCTGTGATTACTATTACATTTTACATTATTATAAAATTTATATTTAATTGCTCTTTATATTGTACAATTGTGGTGCCTCCAAAATTTAATTTTTTGCATATTTGTGTATATTTATGAACAGTGTCTGTTTGCATATTTTTTGACAAATGCCACATTTTTTCTAGCAGTGTTTGAGATTTGGGGCAGGGGAGTAGGTATTTTACATTGTATCTTGACGTCGAGTAGAAATATCTCTCATTAGGCAGGTCGGCATGTATCGTGGTAACGATTTCGTGAACACTCTTTGACAATCTTCTCTGATCTTTATTACACTCCATATCATTGCAAATTTGTTTTATTTATACTTATTATACTGTTAAATATTGGCTTGTTTGGAATGTGGTTGTTTTTTATTTCATTTTTATGAATATTATTTCTTTGACCCATTGTCATTTGTCTATTTGGTGCTTTGGCGTGATTTAAAAGGCTATTAAATTATGCTCTTCAAAATGCTATTGAAAATATTAATATATTAAGCCTGTTATTGTTCTCAATGACTTAGTACGAGTGAAGGAAATTACATTAATATTTGTATACATCTTACTATATTATCTGAAAGGTTGTATAAAATCAAATATGGTAATTTATTTGCCAATAATGTATAAATTAAACATTCTACATTAAATGTTTGTGAAAATTAAAGTACTGAAACAAATCCAGTAAAATTAAATGGCATTGACTATATTTTGCAACTGGCATGTCAGTGTGAATTCCATCCGAATAAAATGAAAATATTGTTAAAGCATCTAGTGATGTGCATGAAGATTGGGCTTATACTATTAAAAAAATACTGTCGTTATTAAATTTGTTATTTGTATTAATGCAATGTATTACCAAATGTATAACCCAAATATCCTTGCCTATAGTAAGAGGAGTATTGATATATGTGCCTTATATCCATGTTAATAGACGGGTGGCCATTGGACGAATTGATATTACGTATTGTCCTCTCGTGGACAGCTGGGTCTACTCAGATTTGGGATATCGGCTGACGCTGAGGGATTATGCATTGCGAAGATGGTCCTCTCGGAGGGGCAGTATCGGTGAGAAATAAAAGATTCGGAGTTCGCCAATTCGAAGTAGGGTAATTTATACTGAGGCTCTTGGACAAGAGTATTATTCTCTTCCCTAGGATTATCCTAGTCAATCGAAGAACTTCCCTTACACGGACCCCCAGGCACCTGCTAGGCGGACCCAAGTGACTGATGAGTGGAATCTAGGTACACGGATGTCTCCCCGTGCGTTCTAGAACTATCAACTCGTGCGCAATTCTATTTTAATAAGCACACTCGCACCAATCGAATGTTCCAGACAATCACGCATCATAGAAAAATGGGTATATAAGGCCGAGCATGAAGGCGCAATATCTATAATCCATCAAAACAAATGTAGTTTGAGAAGCAACTTTGATTTGTTTGTTGCTTACTCACATAGTTTATCATGTATACCGTATAATGGTCATTATATATTCTCATAACATGTTCTACGAAATGTAGGTAACTGTTTTCTTTCGTCGTATTCGGTTACTCAGAAAAAAATTTAAATTTTCCGAAAATCACCGAAAAGTTATTATTTCCAAAATATTAACACAAAATTTCGTCAACATTTTCCTGAGCGATGTCTTTGATACTCATAATTTATATACAACTATAAATGAGGTTTTAAAAAACGTAAAAATTTATAAAATGTTTCAATCAATTTACCGAAAATAATAAAATTGGCGGACACTACTAATTTTTTCCGGGGAGAGGTTTACTTTTTACTGTATTACTCTCGAAATATGGATGTCATAGGGGTAACTTCTCTTAGATATGATAGTAAATGGATCTGACCATATAGTATCGTCATCTGTAAACCCCCTGAAGCCACCTAAAAATTTAAAATTTGTATTAAAGTAGCCTTTTCGGGTACTTATTGTTACAATTCCGCCGCTTTTCTAAGCCTTACCACTCATCGCTACGGAATTGATGCGGGCGATTGATGACCCTTGGCAGTAAAAACCTATAATCCCCCGGTAACCCCACATACAGCCCACAAAAAATAAAATTTTGCATGTAAGTCTTCTTTTTGGGTACTTTTCGTCACTATTCCACCTCTGGTAAACCCCCGGTATCCCCTGAAACCCCCCACAAATGTAAAATGTGCCATTAAGTCTCATAAAAGGGAGCTTCTCGCAAACATTACGCCGCACTACCCGTCCCTTCTGAGCTCTAGATCCGGAATTGGGCATTGAGGGCGGGCCACCGTAAACCATACGGAAAAAATACCTTAAAACCCCGACCTACTCCTGGAAACTCGCTGAAAAAATAAAAAAATTAAAGTCGCCTCTCCGAGTAGTTTTCGTCACAATTCAGCCGGTGTTCACCGCCCTACCACTTATTAAAACCCCTGATAACCCCGTGAAACCTCAAAAAAAAAGAATATTCTGATAAATCGCCTCTTCGGGTAAAAGAATCGTCAGAATTCCGCCACTGTTCCGGACCCCTAAGACTTATCGGCACGGAATTTATGAGAACAATTGGTGACCACTGGTTAAACACAAGTTTAAAACCGTAAAAAAAAGTATTCCGTTGGAACCCCCCGCAAAAACATTAAAATTTGCTATTAAGTCTTCTTATATGGTTACTTGTCGCCACTTTTACGCTTGCAGTACCCTTGTCACTGTGGACGATTGGTGACCGCATGTACAACACATTAAAACCCCCGAATCCCCCTAGGCGCCCCCCTGCGTTCCTAGGAACAAGCGGCGCAGCCGCTGTGGGCTACCTCCACCCCTGAGCGGCGAAGACGAATGAATAAATGAATAACGGCGAAACAGTTCGGAACTGCCATTGCCCTCTGGGCGGCGAAGTCGACCCCTTACGAGGAACGGCAAAGCCGTTCCGAGGACTAGGCGGGGAAGCCCCGGGGGGGGGCACACTCGACCCCTGGGCGGCGAAGCCGCCTCTCAACGAAGAACGACGAAGCCGTTCCGAGGAATTAGCGGGGCGCTTCCCTACCCCCTGGCCCCTATTACATTCGGGTGACATTATTCGAACTAAAATTCTTCGGACAACCACAAAGGTAGACGGCGAAGCCGGACCCGGGGTTTCTAAGCGAAGCGCAGCGAGAACTCCCTATCACTTTGGTGGCCAACATCACATGGCGGGGAATTGAGGGGGATGAGGGAGCGTGACGTCACGGTAGGGAACGCAGGCGCATACGCGCTTGAGATATTTTAACGCTCATCCGCTGCAAAGTCTCTGAAAAGCGAAGATATTGGGCACACAAAATGATTATAGAATTAATAAATACAATTATGCGATCAACTAAGGCATCTTGTAGCCTTTACTGTGTGCAAAACGTTACGTAAACCAAGATTTAGCAAGAAGCGATCGTATTAAATACATTGATAAAGAATGTCATATATAAACATGGGCGTACCCAGCGATGGGCTGCTGCCCCCCCTAGAAGCAAAAATCGCAAAAGGCTTTAGGCAAAATCAGAGCTAAATTAAAATGAAAGTAAACAACAAATTTTCTGCAAACCAATGAAAAATGATATGTATTAGTATAAGATAAGTGACTAAAATAAAACTATTTTTCGAGAAAATAATCTCATCAACATGCGATGCTATCATTTTCATAAAATGTTGCTTTCATTCAATTTTTCCATGCTAAAATGTCACAACTTGGCTTGCCCCGCCACCTAGATCATGGCTTCCCCTCCTAGAGCATGGCTTTCCTCCCCCAAGACCAGAGCTTCACCCCCTCTAGACCATGGTTTGCCCCCCCCCCTATTTATGACCCTGGGTACGCCGTTGTATGTTAACACGTAATCCGAGAGCATTAAACTTTACGAGATATTTACCTAAGGTGACCAAATTTTAACATTCATAGACCATTCAAACACCATTGACCGAGGGGGAGTGGGTTCTTGATTGAAAATGTGGTCTTTATTTTAATTTTTTTCTTAAATATTAATTAATCATAAGAAAAAATTACAACGCAAAAATAGTATTTTAATATTTTTCAATGCCAACACAATTACAATTTACAAATATGATGCATTAAAAATGAAGTTAGGTATTATGTTTTTATTTGGCATATTTCTTATATTTGAGTTATTTTTTTCTGAATTTCTTGTCGGAAAGGGTGATGATATTTTTACTTTCAAAGTTTCAACACTTAATAGTGATTTTCTGATGCACACACTTGATTTACAATAGAAAAAACGCGTTCAGTCGCGGCATTAGCTTGTGGTATATGGAATATGCTTTATTCAAAAAGATAAAATATTTATAACCATTTGTACTCCATCAAGATTTGTGCTGAAGCCCAAGATTTAGGAAGAGATTTTAGAATTTAAGATTTAATCCAAGATTTATGTGCAGAAGCCCTTTTCTAACCAATATATTTTTTTAATAATGATACCTCAGTAAAAAGACCATTTTCGAAAATATTGTTATATGGGAAATTTTGTGTACAATGATCGAATGATTTTCGAACATCATTCCAATTAAGTTCATGTTTTAATGTAATCCAATGAAAATATTCAATATAATTTGATAAAGCGCCCGCTCCTGTAAATAATCTATGCAGTTACTGTAGAAATTTTTAATGTGAATCATGATATCTGCACGATTTATTGCACCCTGTTCATTGAGCCCACGTTTACTCTTAGCGGTGGTGAACGGAAGAAAATTACTCTCTAACCGCTTCTGAAAAAGATATTTTAAATTTTAAACTTCATTCGCTACATCGATTACAAACATTTTTTCACCTACAATAACTTCAATGAATTTTGAAAAAAAAGTTGATTGATTGTGTATAAACTCTCGCCAAATTTAAGGATTCTTTTTCAAAACTCTCTTCTAGAATACTGGGATAATTAAACCTGTGACAGAAAGTAAGATTTCATAGTGTACCATAATTTCAAAATTCTATCTACAGTTGACGAAAGAGCTAACTATGGCGTTTTACAGTAACCAAGTATTTTCATATATTCGATTTCCGCAGTTTCACAAAATTTCTTTCAGCATTTGAACACGCACAGTGTAATGTAGAAATAAAATTATATTTTTATAACAATATTTTCCACAACTGCGGGCAACAAATCACAAGCTGTTTGAACGGCGTTATGTATCATGTGCGATGCAAAACCGTTTGGATAACTAGTGATATACAGGCCTTAGATCTGAAGGAATGATTATGAAAAAATAGCATAGAAAGACATCCTTTTGCTAATGTTAGTTTCTTTTCTTCGTCTCCATAAGTTGTTCTTATAAAATATTTCTTCAATTTGGAGGAAGATGCAGCAGTATTTCAATACCTTTTATGTTCTTGGGTACTTCATTTCCAATTGCTTCGAAATATAAACTGTCCTAGGGTCTTGTGTCATTTTTGACCTGTAATTTTAGTAACTTTGCATCGAGCAATTTTCATGAAAATTGGGAAAAGGTCCTAAGTTTTTTAAGTGAAAGCAAAATTTTACAATTTTGACCTTTTGACCTCACAAAGTGGGACCAAACCAAAAATTTGAATTTGCCTAATGGGGTTTCAATGTTAAAGAAATCGAGACAGAAAAATTCTGAATTTAAGTGACCAATATGTCAATTCTAAGTTTTTCGGACACAAGAAACCCGAAAATAACACTATTATTTACGAAAATTCAACCGTTGACCATGTAAGATCACCGTCAAGGTCATAAGGGTGGCAAAAGGAATAGTATACCAACAAAGGTTTCGATCCATGGGTTTTATAGGGTGCCCAAGTCATTGGTATTGTCCAAATACCCGTATTATTCACTAATTGACCTCCGAGGGTCACCATGGGAGTCAAAGGTCATATAGTTAAAAGTCGGACCATCATGAAAACCAAGGTGTCAAACCAAAGGTTTCGAAGGGTGCTAAAGTCGGTTAGGCAGTCCATAGATCCGTATTGTTGATTATGTGACCTCCAAGGGTCACAATGGGGGTCAAAGGTCATAGGGTTAAATCGGGCCAACATGACAGCCAAAGTGTGGAACCATAGGTTTTGAAGGGTACCAAAGTCGGTGTTTCAGTTCATAGATCCGTATAACAGATTTCTTCGACCCCCGAAAGTCATAATGGAGGTGAAAGGTCCTAGAGAAAATATGCAACTCGCTTACCGAAATTCTTCTAGGAATTCTAGGAAATGTAAAATTGTCTTCCGAAAATTTTGCATTTCCTAGCATTCTTTTCCAACAGGCCTCCCATGCCCTCTTATTTTCACACCACAGTGGATTATTTATTTCTCTAAACGGTTTTTCATTTGCCGCCCAAAGTTAAAGACAAAACTCCGTTTAAAAAAATATTGGCTATGTCCGAAACCATAAGGTAAAACATAAAAGAAATGGATGAATCCAGCTTTTATTTTGATTGTACTATACAATGTGATAAAAAAATTATTAGGTGTTGCTTTATAAATATCCCGCCTTTGAGGTGAGGGACGGTAAGGCAGCCGTTTAGTAAACAGTGAACAACCACTAAAGAGTCTGAACTCGATGAAAAACATAAACAAATTCTAATGTTACCATTTACGACGATGCCTTCTGATATAACATACGACTCTAATGTCTGGCTTCCACAAGTTTCCCTTTAAGGCAAAAATTACGTCGGTGAGACATATTATTCGAGATTAAAGACTTTTATCCCCACGGCGCGAAATACTTGTATGAAGGTATCTGTGTAAGTTGCTCCGCTTGACTATAATTGTTGCCGTGTTAGGAGTACTATTCGTCCCCCTTCTCACTGCTTCGTTTGCTTTTGTTCGGCTAGGCACTCAGCGAGAAGAGGATGAACGCAGTGGTATCGTTACGAATAGCTAGCCGATTTGAGTAGGGACGATAAGGTAGCCGTTCAAATGAAGAGTCAACAACCACGAAATAGTCGGAACGCGAGGAAAAACGTGAACAAATTCTAATGATACCATTTACGAAGATACCTTCTGACATAGCATACGACACTAATATCTGGCTTGCTAAATATCCTTTTTAAGGCCTAAATGAAGTCGCAGAGACAAATTATTTGAGGCTGGAGACTTTTATCCTCACGGCGAGAGAAATGAGGAAGTATATTTGTATGTTTCACTACTTTAACTACGGCCGTGGCGGTGCGGCCTAAGGCGTTAGTCCTTAACGTGTAGGATTTGTCACGGGTTCCAGTCCCAGTGTCGGCAATATTTTTGATGGGTTTAAGAGTCATCTGGAAAATGCTTTCCCCGCGTTTCAAGAATCAATATTAAACTTAAATGTAGAGGGAACTTGGAATGCTTTTCTTTCGCCCGTAACTTCGGGAATAAATAGCTACATCCCAAGTAAAACAATAAAAGAAGGCAGCGAGCCGAGATGTTACGACGCGGAAGTGAGAAAATCATTTAGGCGACAGAGAGCGTGTCATGCTGAAATGTAAAAGTCAACACGGAGTTATCAGCTAATGAACGCGAGTTAATAATTAAAAAATATAGGATGAATAATGCCGCCACGAAGGAAGAGTTCAGAAAGGAATTAACGAATTTAAAAAAAACACTAGTAGAGCAGTTACGGGATAATCCGAAAGCATTTTGGTCATAAGTTAGGGAAGTTCAAGGTAAACGTACTACCGTCTGTTCGCTGAGAAACGACAATGGAGATGTGTTGACAAACAGTTGCGATAAAGCCAATTTATTAAATTCCTACTTCATGAGCGTATTCACCGAGACTTCCGAGAACTCACCCCAGACCGCTGACAATCTCTGCACACGAAAGGTGCCGCCTATTTACATTAGTACGCACGGAATAGAAAATATATTGAAATCACCTGGTCCAGACGAAATCCCTTCTCACGTATATAGAGAACTAGCATCAGAAATTGCCCCCTACTTGCAGTTAATATTTAGCAAATCCATCAAGCAAGACCTAGTTCCCTGGAACTAGGTCTTGCTTGGAACGACTGGAAAATCGCTAATGTAACGCCAATATTAAGGAACAGCCATCAAATTACAGGCCGACATCTTTAACGTCCGACTCATGTAAATTCCTCGAACGCATCGTAGTCAGCTCGGTAATGAAACACCTAGACGCGCAAAACTTGTTAGTGAGAACTGACATGGATTCAGGAAAAGCAGATTGTGCGAAACTCAGTTAGCGCTTTTCGCCCACGATATTTTAGTCTCCGCAGAAGACAAAATTCCAGTAGACGCGATTTTTCTTGATTTCAAAAAGGCATTTGATAAAGTACTCCACGGAAAGTTAATAATAAAACTGAAATCTTATGGAATGAAATGCTACATGAAGATGTCATTTCCTGGATTAGAGAACTTTTGAGCGACCGCGTCCAAAGAGTAGTATTAGACGGTGTAGTCTTCAACGAGGTTATAGTCACTTCTGGCGTCCCTCAGGGTAGTGTCATAGGCCCACTCCTATTCCTTCTTTATATAAACGACATTGGCGAAGTAGTGCACAGTAAATTACGACTATTTGCAGACGACGATGTAGTTTACAGAAAAATCCGTTCCAGCAAAGATGTAGATGAACTAGCGAATGACCTTGCTGCTATCCAAGCGTGGTGCGTTGCATGGCAGTAAGAATTAAATTTGAAAAAAAATGCGTAGTAATGAATTTCTGGAAGAAAAACAACTCCCTACAACGTATCTATATAATTCGCGGCACCCAAATAAAGGCAGTTGAATCCGTGTAATATCTAGGAGTAGGACTCAATAATGGTCTATCGTGGAATGAACACATTCGGGAAGTAACCGGTCAAGCGAATCGTAAGATGAGTTTTGTTAAAAGAATATTAGGAAAGTGCGACGACAAAGTGAGAGATATTAGATACTTTTTCCTCGTTAGAGCCCATTTAGAATACGCTGCCAGTGTTTGGGACCGTCATGAAAAAGGCTTAATAACAGAGTTAGAACGCGTGCAAAGAAGAGCTGCCAGGTACGTGAAAGGTCGTTACGATAGTCTTGTTAGTGTAACTGACCTCTTAGATAAACTCGGATGATAATCTCTGTCAGACCGTAGATTGAAAAATTGACAAAAGATTTTAAATAATTTCAAGAGCAGTGTCTTTTCTAAAAAAGGTAGCCATATCTTACGGACGCCGGCATGCTTCAGAAGATCAGATCATATAAATAAAATAAGAGATATAGACTGTAAAATAGACAGATTCAGAATGTCTTTTTTTCCACGGTCAATAATAGATTATAACGGCTGCGATAGAACTCATAAATAGATTGCATGACTTGTAGTGTAGCCTACTAACCTATGTAAAACTTAATGCCTGTTTCTTAATTTTATTATTATTTCTACCACCATATGGTAGTATAATTTGTTAGTATACGTGACGTTTTTTGGACCGTGTGGTGTGCATGTGGGAGTCTAATTGCATGCTGCATGCTGGTGATTGATCACATCCTGCTAAGTGGCTCGCAGGGTATTATGCAGATGTAGCTTTATCCGTTTTGCGGTGACTACTTCCCCACTTGTTAATTCTTTATTTGCTATTGTCATGCGTGGTACTCAGCTAAAATAGAATGAGCGAAGGGTTTGTGTTACAAATATCCCGCCTTTGTAGTGAGGGATGATAAAACAGCCATTATGTGAACAGTCAACAACCACGCAAGCTGCTTTACAGGAGGCACAACGTAAACAAATTCTAATGTTGCTATTAATGAAGATACCTTCTGACGTTAGGTACAAATTTAATAGCTGGCTTCGAAAATATCCTTCCGCCGCCGCCCTACTTGACTTATGACCCTATAAAAAAGCGTCATCTTGATAAGCAGTACACAACATTTTAACCGAATCCGACTCAATTTTACGAAGCAGAAAATAACATTTCAACGCTGCACGATGTTCTCGAATATCATCCGTTTCAAAAATCCAAGAGGTAAGAAAACTTCAAAGGTAAAATTATTGCAGTAAAAAATAAATAATTATGAAAAATAATGGCTGCGGTAGTGGTTGTTGGATCGAGTCACGTTGCAGATTTTTTTATAACTTTTTTAGATTCTGCACTCGTTTTATAGATCATGAAGGTTTCAAATCATTTAAATTTTTTGTCGCAGTTATTTATATAAAGACAATTTTTTAAAGGGTCATGAGTCATATTAAAAATTAGGAATAGGGCAAGCTTTGTCTTATCGTTTTTAAATGGCTACATTATTAATTAGGGCTAATTGTAAGTACCCGTTAAAGAGGGTTAGCTGAATTTAAAAGGTGGATAAGAACCCGATGTTGGCGTTACCTAAGTAACTGTTCATAAACTGGTGCAAGGGGTCACACATTTTGTTTAATTATTAGAAGCTTATTGTTCTGCTAAGATAAATGTTGGTTTTAATTATTTGTTTGAAGCCGTTTACTACACACTCTTCCCGATTTTCTCTGTTGTCCTGTAAGACTTGGAAACTCATTTGCACCTTTGTGAATATCCATGGTATGTGGCGTCAAAACCGTGACCTTCACTCACGCTCCTCTTGTTGTATGTCTTCTGGCGACAACACATCCCCCTACTCAAATCCTTTTTTATCTATTGATCGGCGAGGTAGGAAGCCAGAAGGGGATGAGCGCAGGGGTGTCATTAGGAATAGACAGCCGGTTTGGGAAGGGACGAAAAGGCAGTCGTTGAGTGAATAGTCAACAGCCACGACACTGTCAGAACGCGAGGAAAAACGTAAACAAATTTTATTGATATCATTTACGAAGATACCTTCTGACATAGCATATGACCCTAATATCTGGCTTCAAAAATGTCCTTTTGAGGATAAAATGACGTCCCAGAAACAAATTAATCGAGATTTGAGACTTGTATTTCCACGGCGAGAATAACGTGTAAGAAGGTATATCTGTAAGTTGCTCCACTTGACTATAAACGTGACGTATTCGGAAGAATATTCATCCCCCTTCTCACTGCTTTGTTTGCTTTTGTTCAGAGATGTACTTTGCGAGAAGAGGATGAGCGCAGGGGTGTCATAAGGAATAGCTAGCCGTTTTGGGGAGGGACGATAAGGCAGCCGTTGAGTGAACAGTCAACAAACACAAAATAGCCAGGACGCGAGGAAAAACGTAAACAAATTCTAAATATACCATTTACGAAGACACCTTCTCGCATAACATACGAAACTAATATCTGATTTCCTAAATATCGGTCATAAGGCAAAAAAGACGTCGGAGAGACATTTTTTTAAATTTGAGACTTTTATCCTCGCGGCGAGAATAAAGTGCCAGAAGGTATATCTGTAAATAGGTAAATGTGCTCCGTCTCTCCTTGCTCTCCTCTGCAACATGGGGGAAATGCGTCGGACGTTAAAATGAGCACGAGTGATATAATAAGGTAAATATAAGCGAAAATCTAAACCTTTTTGACACTCATGGAACTTTGTTAGTAGTATCCACATCCACACGTCTGTTTGGAAAAATGTAAATCGTGCGTTAAACCTTTCGTTCTGACGCAAGAGAGTCGACCGTGTTGTCTGCTGAGAGAGCGTAGTCTCATGGTTACCACGACTTGCTTGAACTGTGCTTAGTGAAAAGAGAATTCCTGGTGTTTGCTTCCTTCATCATTTTTGTGCTTCACCTTCATTAGATGCCATCAATCCGAACATTGGTTCGACGCACCTCTCAATTCGGACTTCATATCTGCTGGTCTTTTCATAGGGACGTGTGTGTTCCCTTTTTCATCCTTAACAAACCGTTCTATGTAAATCATTCGGGGCCGTCCCTTGCCCTTCTTCACGGCCACCTGTCCTTCTGCTAGATCTTCTTCATCAGCATATCCTGCAGGGGCGGCCCAGGGCGATTGGGGGCGGGGGCTCATTATGTGGCCCTCCTTTCCGGGGTATTAGGGAATTCTTTCGCGAAAAATTTTATGATACCACATACCTGAATTTAGATTTTGGTGCTATTGTGTACAAATTTTAATTCAAAAATATAACAATTTCGTAAGGACAATACTATGAAATGTGAGAATTTCATAGCTTATAAAGGCCTGGTTACACGGTGCATTAACCCGTACGGGTTAATGTCTAAATGTATGAACGCGAGAATGAACGGAGAAATTCACCGTGTAACCACCCCAAAATGTACAAATGCATGAACGCGTGAACGGAAAATAGAACCTGTTCTAATTTCGTTCATGCATTCGCACAAGTTGATAACAGAGCCACCTGGTGGGAAACGACACAATTAGTTGTCATCTGCAGGGCTATTCAGTAACTTTTGTACGCGTATTTAGTGCCTTTGTACTGTATCGTAAGAGCTTGAATCCTACCACAAACTCACCATTTGCATCTACACTAATATTCATATAGAATATCCCTGTATGCATGCCGGACATACCAAGATTATGCCTATGGTATCTTATTGGTTGTATTATGCCGGAACAAAACAATCGATGAGGTTATAACAGAGTTTTCAACACCTCATTTGTGAAATACAACGGCTATCCTACGACTAATAGAACACATTTAAACATTATTTATATCATACGAATTAACGACAATTCTACCTTTTATACGTCCGAGGTGGGAATGCGCTGGTCCACCACAAAAATTCGACTCACATTACGCAAGTTCATAAATCGACAAGACCTCTAAATTAACATATTTTCCATCAACAGCAAACATTGGTTTTTTGCAGTTGTATGCTATGTAACCAAAAATTCATGAAACTGAAAAATATAACAACAATATAACATATACATTATATGTTATATACATATATCGTTGGCAAATGTATATAAAAAATATACATTTGCCAACAAATAGGGGTTTTTTGCTCGAATTTTACTTTTTAATTTTATTACACTATGTTAAAGATACCTATGCCGAACTGGACAAATTTTGAGATGCGCTTGATTTTTAGAATTGATGTATATACACTTTTCACCGGTAATTGATATATATACACCTTTTTTTTAAATGCTCTTTTCACCGGTAATTTTATGCTGACCATTTCTTTCTTTTTTTCGTCCCTCGCTGTTCATTTCAAATTTAACACATTGAGGCGGTTTAACCCTATAGGGTAATACAGTTCCCAATACTCACCAAATGGGTTTCCATGTTTCTTATTCGTGCATACTTAGAAAGTCGAAAATGGCCGATGAATAGAGGAAATATTCTTCAAATATTTTCTGTATTACAAAGTCTATGTTCTTGAACAACGTACAGAAAGTACTGTAATGTGTTAAGCACACCCCATCACCTCTAGATTTTTCTTACCCGAGATTCACTTGATTATATCCTCGAAATTCGGGGGAAGGGCGAGCTTAAATAGAAAAAAGCTGCAGGAAACCTCAAAAATGGTTTTTTTAAGTAAGGAAGTTGAAAAATGTTGACGAAGAAGAAGAATGAAGAAGGTTGTTGGCATTGCATATTTTGACAAATCCATTTTTCATGAGTCACTTTTTCAAACAATAGGCATAGCCTCGAATTGGATCAAATTTCGTAATTAGAAACCTAACTTAATAGCTGAGTACTTAAATAATTATACTACATCCATTGAGTAATAAATTTAAACAGTGGCACAGAGAATGCATATAATTTATTCCTATTCATAAGTTAATTCACATTAAGGTGTTGGCTTCTCATCAAAGGGGTCCGCATTCAAATACCGGTGAAGGTGGAGATATTTCCAATATTTCCCGGTGCCTGCTAGAGTACGTAGATGAAGGCACTTGGAGCACAGCACTCCTTCTGTCGAACGGTGTTACAAGTAATAAAACAATTACCATGGATACTGCCGTGATGATGTAATCTTACCTTTCCCTCTCCACTCTTGCTGCTCATGGGGGCTGATGTTTTAGCTTTCTTTTTTAATTGCATTATTTTCATTACATTATTACATTTAATATGCTTGAATCAAGGAAGTGCATCTGGCGGCTGGTTTCATAATGATTTTGTTGTAAATTATAACATAAACATGAATTATTACTTTATAATGTGTAACAGCAAACAATATATCAATTCTGTGTTAAGTAAGGAAATGGATGTGCCCCAAAATTGAGCATTGAACACTGTCTCTCATTTAGAAAATTATAATACACACATACAGAAAGGTCATTATTATAGGATATATTCCTCTTCAAGCCTTTTCAATAAATCGATGTCATTAATACTCCTCTTCCGTGATGGCTTGTGATCTGACATTCGTCCGAGACGTCAGCGAAAACCACAAATAAACCGCCTTGTACTCATCAGGGACGGTGATTGGTGGATGCGAAGTGCCCGCTGAGTTGCCATGCGACGCTGTCTTCGAGTCTCCTCTCCATTGCTGGCGTAGCCCATGCCATGGTGATGCTGTTTTGTCAGATGCTGTACTTAAATTAATTGGAATTAGTATGCTATATTATGACATTTTTACCCTTCAAAAACTCCTCCTTTTAATATAGCCAAGCCTATAAGACTCAGGTCACTGAGGTAATTTACAATACACATTTAATTTCATTGGTGGAGAAGAGGTCCCACTAGTTCTCTAAAGATATTTTCATCACCACGACAATTGTTTTGTAGTCACACGCTCATTTTCATGAAATAATTCATAATTTATTTGGCGATAGATGCTTTGAAAGAAAAGGTTTAGTAATTTGAGAAGTGCAGATGGACAAAATGCTTCTGAAGGAGGGTGGAAGGAGATAAATGCATGGTGCCTAAAGGGCGCCTTAGTGATAGTTGGAATTTTAAGTATTTCATTGATTTTGCCCAGGTGAGGAAGAAATTTTATTTCAGAAACACGCGAAAAAATGATCTCTACATTCTCTTTGGATTTTCAGCGCGACAGGTCGAGGGTGACCTTTGACCTGAAGACGCTGACTGCAATGTCAGCGAAACTGTTGTCACCAAAAACAAACGTAAGCGGAGAAAACCCAAAGAGAATGCAGAGATCATCTGATCAACACCGCGAAAATCTTCGAAATATGCGAAAAAAACTTAACTTCGATGATAATGTGAATGTTGCATTAATTTTATTTCGCCACCTTGCTTGAGATTCTAAAATTTGATTTACGTTGAAGAAGGAAAAATGAAATATTACTTCAAAACATGTGAAAGGAAGTTTCTCTAAATTTAAAGGTTACTTATCGAGAAGAGCTTAGAAAGTATGGGCGTCAGAGAAGACATTTGAAATTAGACTTCGTTAGAATGTTTTTTCCTCACCCGTCAGCCTTCCGATCACCTGCTGATTCCACGAGTACGAGACCGACTTAGCGCTGTCCCCCAGGCCGTCGCGAGCCACGCTCTTCAAGACTTCGGCCACCGATATCCTCTCGGCTGGTAGACTCAGAATCCGTAGCAGGTCCGCTTTGGTGGCCACGGAGTCGGATGGAGGACCTGGGAAACATAAAAGGAAGATCAGTGGCGCTGCGTCCGTCAGACATTCCGGTTCTTTTGGATAGCAATTTTCACGAATATTACAAAAGAGGAAGAAATGTGTTGTCACCCACAACGCATTTAAATGGGTTTATAATAGTCAGGGCGCTAACGGACATACTGATCCGAGTTTCATGGAAAAATAAGGAATTATTAGGGATATTAACGGAAATTTATATACTTGATTATCACTGAAATTCGAAAATTTTCAATGCTATTCCTCGCAATTGAAAACATATTAAGTACTGCAAAATGATAAAATATAGGTCAAAAAAGTGGATCGCATTGCACTCATAACCGCGCCGCGGGCATTATTGAAAACCGAATGAAATGCGACAGAGGAGGCGTAGGAAATCAGCCTTCTATGGGGTGGAATCAGGCCTCCTCTTTGCTGTCTCCTTGGCATTTCCAGTAGCCGGCGTGGTGCCCTCTGCATTAGCCTGCTCTTAACGAAAGGCGCCAAGGGGACCACGGCTTAACGTCCCATCAGACGGACCGAATGTTGCGCTTGAAAATTTCCTCCATACAACTTTCGATCAGGGATCGGGAAAGCTCTGAAAATCTATCACAAAAACGGGATTTGAACGACACGATTGATGCAACGAAGCTTATCATTGAAGAGTTCGTATATAGGAAGGACGGTACAGGTATACCAAAAATGATTTTTTCATACTCCGAAATGAAGAGTTGAAAGAAAATTAGAAGCTTACCAAAAGTGGCCCAATTAAACAGCAAGTGCCCATATTGGGGGCCTGGAAACAGAGTGAGCAATATTGTGGTTGTCCATGTTTCATAAGTTTTCAAGTTTCTTTTGGGGTTGTAGTATTAATTCGAATGTAAGTTTAGCACATGGTAAATTTTCTTTGAATTGCACCTTCAAATCTATGTGTAATAATTGATTAAGGATTTAATGTGAAAAAATTATCCAATATACCTTCTTTGAATAATGATTATGAATTCCGCCTTAGTGTTTATGATTGGCAAGTGGATTTTCTTAAACACTTTGAACGACATGTGTAAATTTGTAAAAGGACCTTGGCGCAGTAAAATTAACATAACGCATCACTCTGCAACTATTTGCCGTGAAGTAAAACCTTTATTAGTTAACTACGTAAACTCCGAGCGTGTGTGACATCGCGAAATGAACGTCTTTTTGTGTTGAGGGTGGCGCCCCGAGTCCCTTCCACTATCGCCGACATTCCCCCCCCCCCCTAAATTCCATCCACAATCCTGAGGACTCTTCCTCCCCCTGACCACTGGCTCCACCCAACGACGCGCCTCCCGACCGCCTTCGCCATGCAGTCGAACTCAAAATCAGGTCAACAATTTTGACTACCTCGGGCTATTGTGCATGACAACCTCCCGTCATATCCTTAGTGATTCCCCGCCCTCTCATGGCTGTAAGTAAGGAGCAATGCGTCACTAAAGGTTTTTCTCCTCAGTCCTCAATCCTTCCCAGTAAAGTTTGAGTCTCACAGCGGTTTGGTTAGTGCTGAGATGTGGACGTTTGTCGCTGAAGAGTACTGGTGAGTATTATTCTCGTACACAACCAATTCCTCTGTGCTATTTCTACTTATTTCATCTTAATTTTAGTGCAAGAATGCAGTCTTCTTTGGCAGTAGGATTTGGTCAAAATTAATGAAGTTCTTGTACCCGTATTCTATGTTTAGACTTCTATCTTTCGTAACCGCTATAAAAATCTGGTTCCATCAGCAATGTCTCGTGACGAAATGTATTACCACGTATGTGTTAATGTATGGATGAATGGAATTTGTTTCACATATTCGCATATGTTTGGTTCAATTACAACTTTTCAGAAGTGTACGTGAACTTGTACTAGATACAGAATCATGAAACGAGACCTAATTACCTAATGGCTCAAATTGGTGGACATAGCAGGCATTTCCGCTGTGACAATTCCTTCTAGTCATTCGGATAGAAGTATGGTGTCATCAGTACTATTTTTGTGCTATAGCTTAAGAGCATTTTCTTATTATTTACAGTTTACGAAAGGTGGAGTGAATAATTCAATTAATCGATTGAATGAAGGTGCATGGCTAAAATCAAGCTTTCAACCACCCCAACGAAGGCTTCGGGTCAACCCTTGGAGTGTTACCATCGGTCATACTGCTAGCAGTATGCATGTATCAAGGAAATAATGTGAAGCTTCCTGCTGTGTTAGTCAACTACATGAGCGAGTGTTCATCCAGCTATACAGTGCAGTGAAAGTGTCAATGAGTCATCAAAAAATTCGTTGTCATTTGCGTGATCGATGTGAAGTGTTGGTGAATGTAAATCCTTTGAAGAGTTGTTGTTGTTGTAAAGCTGAGCTCTACCGCCGATGGCCCTGGAAGCAAATGCATGGTAGGGATTCTTCTCCTCTTGCAGTTTGATTCAGTATGAAGCTTGAAAATTCTTTTCAGATAATCATGTATAACAAACTTGTTTTAGCAGCAATTTTTTTCTGATCAAAAGGGGAATTCTTGGACGAAAATTGCGGCGTCTTTTTGAAAATGCACTATATAGTTAGAATGATGAATCTAGTTTTTTTGTAATATAGCTAGATTAACTCGTTGGGTATTAAATGCTATTTATGTCCTGGAATACTAATAGTGCTGGATAATTTTAATATCGTGTAACCCGGAAAATAATTTTTACTGGCTCGACTTTTTGAATTGCCATGCGATGTATAATGAACTTACCAATGTTCTAATACAAAAGTTATAAGGTTCAGCAGTCATGAGTTTAAATATTTTGCTCAAAGTGCAGACATGCTACATGCAGACATAATTTTCTTGGAAGTACGCATTGAGTAAAAATAGAGTTACATCGAGAAGAACAACAGACTCGCCAATTGGGAGTTTTCGGTTACAGAGAGAAACGTATTTGGTTGGGGGAAGTAGATTAACTTATTTCCAACATTCTACTTCTCGGTCGACACTTGATAGTGCCAACCTAGGTGAAGCAGTGACCGCGGCGGACGGGACTCCATTTGACCGTGTATTTATCCTATGTCATCCACACTGGTGAAATCCTGGCTGGATAATTTTCGAGTCGTTTATCTATGTCTCCCCTGAATGACATGACTTTAAAGGGCGTACCACTACCTCTCGACCGAATACATCTTCTTAATTATGTTTATATTCGTGGCCTTATATCTTTCTTGACACATAACTTGCTAAAATGTAAAGCTTATTTTTTCAGCCAAATCTGAATTACACATCCAGAAATATTCACAGTTAGACATGATGAAACATTCTGTTCCAGAAACGCTTTCATTAAAATCCATGAAATAGTTCAGTTAGTAGTTAGCAATTGACAATCACTCAAGTAGAGGCGACCAAGGTTTGAAATTGGCGAGTGCTGAAGCTGAAATTTATTGAATTAATTCTAGACTACTTTGTCTTCCGGCACGCAACTAACGCATACTATTACACTTAATTGCTGTGATCTCAGACCGTCTCATAGGCACACCGCTTATTTGCTCATAAAGTGCGCAGTTAATTAATCATTTTTGACATGTTTAAACCTACTGAAGATGCCATTTTCTTTAATTGAATTAATAATAATATAACTTAATAAACCATTATTAATGTATTTAATGCAAAGAAATTAATTCATATGATTAAATTATAACGATATTGCTTAACAAAACATTCTGGTTGTCTTCACGAAAAGAGAATCAATCCTAGCAGTCCGTTCATACATTTTTCGTTGAGGTTGCTGGTTTCGCGGGTGAATAATATCTTTCCGATGGTTAATTAGGCTACAGTGTCTGTTGGAGAACTTGCCAGTATTTTCCGTAAGCGAAGTATACGACCCTTGAATTGAAATTAATAATGCTCAATGCGGCTTTCCTTCAATTTTAAGGTTTTCAATCGTCAGTAAATATGACAGATGTATGCCTATGAAGTGAATTGTTAAGGGGAGAATTTCTATGCACTAATGCAAACACAATTGTACTAATCGTATAATGGTAATGTCACTATCGCTCATGAAGTCCAATATATCTATTCACTGCCTATCTTCGCTATTCACTCTCGTTTGCAATTCTTTTACGTGATTAGCTACTTGAGTGACTTGCTTATGCCCGAGTGCAAAATTACACCCTTTGTTCACTTAGACATTAAAAATTCATGTCCTCACTTACCTCAGGGTGGCTTTCTTCTTTGTAGTTCTGTAGGTAGCTCATAGATACTGCTCTCCATTATCATTTCCCCGGAATGAGACTGTGACTTCAACGAACGAAGAAACGGCTGAAAAAGACCAAAAAACTAAATTTATAAATTTCAAACTTGCAAAAATGTGTTTCTATCAAAACGAAGGGTTAGTGAAGGACTGGGGTGTGTTGTGTTTTCTTCGTGAGCAGGGGGGAAGGGGAGGTGCTTGATTGGAGACGACAGTTGAATGCAGACCGTTAGTATTATAATGTATTGTTTCTCGTAAATCGATGATGTGTTCTGCAAACTTACCTTCTGACCTTCGGAGACGACTAGAAAATTCTGGAACATCGATAACGTGTTTCATGACCGTTGGCTCTTAAAGATTTTTCGCGCTATTTTTGTGTAACATCGCCAACTTGAGATCAAATCCTATTGGTTAAGCGTAGCATTGGTTCTCCGCGGGAAATATATTTTATTTATAATATATAGTATATCAACGTATTTAATAATGTATATTACTAGATAAAATTTCAAATAACCCAATATCAACGATCTTTACCGTTTCGTAAATATCTCTTTGCTTCAAAAAAGAAATCTTATATAAATTATCGTGACGTCACAGGTATACGTCACAGGGCTGACTCAGTGTCAGAAGTACCCCTCCCTCAATTCCTGGACTGCACTTCGCGGCGAGCTCTCTTGGGGTTAAGAGGTGAGTACCTGAACTATTCTTTTTGTGATCTTAGGCATTTTTGTATGATTTTTTAAAGCAGCTCTCTGATGTGGCGGATAATTCACGAACACTATTTATTCATCTTTACAAAGTAATCGTGATCATAGCAACTATTATTTTGAACGAAATATTTTTTTACGCTATCCGTCTTCCGTTCCAACTTTTAATACAATGTGAGTAATGTACCTATAAGTTAAAATTACTGTCAGAGTAGTTCGTTTAAGGAACGCTGGTGATAGGAAAACATCCCCTTCGATGACAATCGTCCTGGTTTTCCTCTCGACCCTGTTAATTTTAAATGGAAATAATTTTTTTATGAAAAGTATTTCGGCAACGGACGATATGCCCCACTTGATTTGCCAAAGCGATTTAATGTGACGAATACCCGATTGCTCAAATTGTGTGATCCCCTTTTGCGTAACTATGTGTTATATGTGTAACTTTTGAAAATTGGATTTCGCTATGGAGTGTGAGTATTTGAATTGAGTAACCTGCGAGTAGTTTTAGCTTTGCATCGATCGTGTTTCTAAGAGCATCGAAGATAACGGTTTGAATACGGAAATAATGATCCTAACGGAAATACTGTGGCTTAGTTTCAGCACTTTGGTATTTTATTGCTGTGACTGTAATTTTAAGGTATTAACAGTAGACGAGGAACAGTGAGACGGTTTCGTTATTGATTATGAGAGAACTTGAAATTGCATAGTGTAGCTATTATTATTCTTGTTTGCTTTAAAGTTTTTTTCTTTATCGGTACCTTAATGGGGAGTTATTCCACATATTAATGGTATCTAAGAGGCTTTTATAGTCCTTTATATTTAACCCTCGTAAGTACAACAGAATAATTTCGTTAGGATATTTGCTGACACTCCTAAACCGCTATGAAATAATAAGTCATAAACTTTTGACGGGGAGGTAAAGAAAGAGAACATTGGCGATCATAATTGGATTTGCAGCACTTCATTTGGCATTTTCTCTTTTGCACGCAACTCTGTGGTCGTTAGTATAATAATTTGTTGTAATCTTTAATTTCACCATCATCCTTGAGTTATGTGTTATGTTAACTGTATAATTTTAGGTCGTAATTATATTGCCAACCTTAAATGCGAAATTTTTCTTTTCAGGTGCACGAGTAAAATGGGGATAGCGAATCAATTCCGTGAAACGGGTGGGGTTAAATGGGAGAATGAGATGAGGTTTCAAGGAAGAAGAAGCATTCGGGAAAATGGTGAGTTAATATGATTCACTTTATTATTTGATATGTCTTTGTATATTCCCATATTTAGAAATTTTTATCTTTGTCTCTCTTCATTGCTAGAGGTAAACGAAATACTGTGCGTTACGCAAATTATAACGTATTATGTGATAATTCTTATGATTGTATTTAATAATTTACTATTATTTGATCATCCGAATGCCCTGATTTTAAGTTTTCGACCCTTGGTGACTATTGTGCCTTCGAAGGCCGCTAGGAGGTATGAAAATTGTTATTAGTTTACGTAACTCATAAAGTAAATTTTGAGAGATAGCACTTAATATTTAATGATGCCACGTGGAGATAGATGGAATATCTTAAATACTCATTTAAATAATTCTTAATAAGCGATATACGAGGTATTCCTTCCTTCTCCTACCGTATTGTACCGTACCGTATTAGTATTGCCTTCTTCAGGCCATCATAATACATGCTTCAGGATACATTCGTTTCTCGTGGTCTGCGTTCCGCTTGTTCGGATATCCATTTAATTTTCTTATAGCCGAATAGCTATCAGTTTCTGCACCACTGTCATTGCCCAGGACTTCCATGGGAAAGAATGCTCAAATAGCAAGTTCTGATGAGTTGTCTCCTTACTTTATGTTCAAATTTCCTGCTCATATAAGTGAGGTGATGCTTTATTTTTCTGAAAAGTTCTATTCGCCTGGGCTATCCTATCGATTATTTCTTTCTTGCTTCGTCCACCGCTGATTATTCTGAATCCCTAATATTAAATAAGTCCACATCTTCCAACGCTTGTTTCCCTAAGTTTATGCTTTTCTTGATTTCCTGTCGCTTGCTACACTCTATTTTTTAATGGTGATATTTAGATTGCTTTGGTCATTGTCCTACCCATCTTCACTTTAATATTTTGAAATTTTGTCATTTCTCACCTTAAGTTTCCTCATGGCTATTCGTGCATTGAAGATTCCGGACTTTTCTTTGATTTAATCGGACCCATTTTAGTTCTTAACTGATGAAATTCCAAGAGAAATTATTCGACCTTGACGCACTCCGTTCCTAATTCTTGATTCTCCATAGATGTGTCCACATTTTATCACGCCTACGTGTTTAGAAAAAAAATTGTGAATGTTTCACCTGTCATTGTTAAGTACACTTACTTATGTCATAATTGCAGGCATTGACTTCCATCCCACGCTAGTTATGCGTCATATTATAACTCGATATCTATTTAAATTGCTTCTGTGCTTGATCGCCCCCCATCTCTTACACATATTAAAACAATCTCTTCACATTGTATTAATTATCAGCCATGAGTTCTCAGTTGTGTCACTTACGGTTTACATTTTACGCTTTTTATTTGAAGTTTTTCAAGTCTCTTTCCCAAACGAGCCTTTACTTTTCCATGCACACGATGTTTTTATATTCCTAGACCACGTTTCACTGGCCAGTCTGGCTTTATGACAAATATCGTTACCTATTTTAATTATCATTCCATATATTAAGTATCCTTGTACTTTAGTATGCCTTCAATGCGATCCAAGACTTTCTGCGTGATCCTACCTTATGATTTCCTTCTCTAAAGAACTTCTTTAGTTGCTTTCGTTAGCTCAGTTCTCAAGATTTTCCGACTCTCTTCCTCTAATTTCTCGGTCAGATATGATGCTATATTATTCTGCATTGCTTACCGAAATTACACTTTCCTAAATCATTCTACTTGGCAAATGCTTTCCACCGCTTCGTTTTTCTTTTATTTTGAGTAACACGACTTCGCTATTAAGTTATGACCTCTGTGGTTACATACCCTAGGGTAGCTTATGACGTCCTTTTCCTAGTTTCTGAATCTGTTTTTGGTAGAATTCAATCAATTTAGAATCTTCTCATGTATATTGGTGTTTCAATTGTGTTGAATTTGCGGCTGTGATAATTTAATGTTGTTTTCGCAACCACTAGCTTGTGATCTGTGTTAGTCGTTCATTTTGATTACAATATCTTCGTTTTCCGGAAATTCTCCAGTCACGACCTTCGCCGATGATATATTCACTTTCAGGGAGAATATTTACATTTTCTTCATCTCTTACTTGCTCTATTACTTCTGTTTTTTCTTGAAAGACCTATTCCATTCTGCATTTTTTATCAAATCTTTCGTCTGCTTACAAACCTTCTGAGCTGCAGTAATTATGGGTTTTGGTTTATATCTCAGCCATTACCAACCTATCATTTAACTGTAAGTGGTATTCTAATCTGCGTTTATTATTTGAACTATCCCCATATCATTGTTACCTTTTAGCGATCCTGAGTGTATTTTTCTGTAGCATCCATTCCATAAGTTTCCCACTTCATGCCATTTTATTTCATTGATTCTTACGTCGAGGATCATTCTTCATATATCCACCCACAAAGCGATAAAACGTTACATCTTAAAGAAAATTTATCGCACTTGATAAATGTACTTGCTGTTGTAGTCCTCGCATTGAATGTCGAATTACTGGCTATCTTTCTTTAACTTAATTATATTTTACTCAAGATGTTGTGTGAATCATGTTTGTAATGAATATACTGGATGTGAATTATTGAGATGTCTCTGGTAGTTACCCCTGCCCTTCCACATTGAATTAAAAATGCCAGAAAATTGATATAACGATGCCATAAGTGAAAAATGTGTGGCTCTTTTGATAATTTCATCTTGCGCCTTTTCACATATGAAGAAGAGCTGCTATCTCCTCCCTCTTGTGAAGGAAGGGATATCAGGTGTCGACTCATATAGCGAGCAATTTTAAATAGCATAATATTCCACTGAAACACGGCAAAGAAATCACAACCTGCAAGAAATATCAATAGTCAGCCATGTGCTTTGTTTCCAAGAGTAATTTTTTAGTTTTTCACGATTTTTCCCTTGTTTTTCTAACAACCGTAATTGTGCTGCTTTATCTGGTGATGACACACTAATGCGTTGTAACTACGTTAAGGTAGAAATAATTATTCTACCTAATTTAAAGGCTAAAGCAATATATTTCGGATTGATTTTAGCAAATGCGAGGCTATTAGGAATAAGTTTCAGAGCTCTACCGGAGCAACTGACTTACTTTCTAAAAAATTAAAAAAGCCTTATTTAATAAGTCACATAAACGGGTGTATGCCACGTGTCGCACTGGAGATTGCCCCGACGTTTCGAGACCGACTGCTTGTAACTTCTTCAAGGTAATAATGCTGGAATTGGTTTTTGCTGCCTTTTTTATATTTCTGGTGGGAGGGTATGAGAGGTTAGGACTGGAGGGGGAATGTAACGAAATTTTGCGGATGACTGGGTTCCAAGTAACTGATTATTAATCCAGTATCACTAATAAGGTTGTCCATGTTTTTCTCTATTTCTATGGCCTCGCGGATGAGTCGGGCTCTAAAATGTTTTATCCTCGCGATGACTCTTGATTTTCTGAAGTCGATCGCATGTTCGGTTGCTTCGTGCTCCGCAACGGCTGACTTTGAAGAGTGACCCAGTCGAATGGCCCGCTTGTACTCTTCTATACGAGTTTTGACCGTTCAACCCATTTCCCCGTTGTATTTCTTCTCGCACGATCGGCTGGGGATTTCGTATACTCATTCAATTTGAAGTGGCGTCTTATCGTTGGCATTCCCCAGAAGGTGTCATACTTGGGCGTGTGGTTTAAAAATGGCTTTTATGCTTTCCGGAGGATGTTACCGACCTTATCCGTCGGTCTTTTCACGTAGGGGAGGAGAGCTTTCTATTGGCTAATGATGTCTTCTGTGTCTTGGGAATTGTTCCTATTGTCCTTGTTGATCACCTTTCTAAAATTGCGGGAAATTGCTCCATTTTCGTAACCATTAAGACGTAAGATGGATTTCAGCCTAATAATTTCTGAAGATAGATTCTTCGGGTCACTCAGCCGGATCGAACGTTCAATTAGAGAGGTCATTACAGCGTTTAATTGAGCAGGGTGGTGATGAGAACTGGCATAGAGATATCGGTTTGGTGACGTCGATTTTCTATACACGGCGTGGCCTAGGCTTACGTTGTCATTCTTCTTCACCAAGTCGTCGAGAAATGGCAGTTTTCTCGATTCTTCTATCTCCATATTGAATTAGAAAGTAGTGTAGCTCTGAACCATGTTTTTTAAAAGGGTGAGTGGGACTGTATTCTTGTTATTGCGATTTTTGTTTATGATAATTTAGTTTTTTGGAATCGGCTATTTCGAAAAGAGATGCTCTCATAAAACTTAATTTAAATACCTCGGAGGAATGAAAAATGTCCTTTGCGTGAGGGTAAGAAATAAAAATGGTGCAATATTTGTAGATAAAGTAAAATAATTTAGGAAATAGATGATCAACTTTGAAATGTGAGACTGAAAACCAGTTGCTGCATTTATCTCATTTAGGACAAATTTATCAAAACCTATTCATGATGCTATTTTATGGAATTTGGTGTCTGATGTATTTCGATAGTTCTACTCGACCGGATGTTGCTCGTGCTGTTAGTTATTATGCCAATATAATTCATCTGATTATTTAGGGTGAAAGATTGCATATACCAATATATATTTACTTGGTCCTCAGAGCTTAGTGAGGTTAGCACACCTACTGGAAGGAAAGCATTGGTAGTTTCAATCACGTCACTTCCGAAATTTTTTCGTGACAAACTGCTTTTGATTACTATGATTATAGATGGAATTACAATCTTTTCTCATTCTCTAGAGTAAATAAATTGAAGACTCTGTACGTGTGTGGTTGTTTTGAGTATTGTCCATACTAACAATAAGAATAGGAATTTTAATCAACAGAGATTTTGACAGCAGTTATCCGCAAGAACACGATAATACAACCAATGCCACTTCCCCTGCTGATTTCCTCACACTACATTGATCTGCTTAGAAAGAAGTGCATGTGTTTAAGTACATAGATTCATTATATTTATGAAGCCAGGAGAAAATCCTGTAATGACTTTTTCTTGAGTTAACTGCAACCACTTTGTTGATGTTAATAATGTCTCTTTTATTCAAGGAAAAATATGTACTTACTACGGATTAAAACTCGAAGAGATGTTTTATAGTTTCACCAATTATCTGATTCACAACAAATAATACTTCTTATTTGAACGAATCCAACGCATCTCCTTTACTCTTAAGGAAATATTCAAATACCTTTCTGGACTAGTCATTCTTCGTCTCAATTAAATACCTTGCTCCTCAGAATGACTATTCTTCCATTATAAGCGTGAACAATTTCCAATTTCTTCTTGGTCTTCGATAAAATGCCTTCAAATGGAGCTGTCCTCATCATTCCATCATGGCAGGTATTAGTGCCGCTTATCTCGATAGCACATGTAAAATTGACACCGTAAGCCAATGTCTTTCATTTAATTATATTTTGCCTTTAGAGTTATCCCATTCTACAATACCACAGTGTCTTTGTTTTTCCTTGTTCATGCCATGTGTTTGTACTGGAACCGTACACCTGGGCTACTGTGGCTCACATGTCATCAATTTCAAAGAAGTTTCTCTGTAAGAAAATAGTTTTTACTAAATTTACGCTATGGAAACATTTTAAAACTTCGATGAAATCATGCACTTTAGCTGACGGCTACATTTTGACTCAATTCTGTTTCTTAAAAATTTTCTTAGTTTTCAATTTTGTGCCGATGTTACACTCTGGATGTGGTAACTTACGCCCAAGATATATTTTTTCACAAAGAAAGACATGTTAAAAGAAGTACTTGGGGCAAAGAATTACATGGATATTTAAAAACACTTGCTATTGAATGAAAATATTATATTTTTGGTTAAGTTAAACATATATACATTAGGTAAAAAATGTTTACAATACCTTTAAGTTCCCTCAAGATTGATTTATTATTAATGAACCTTAAACATCCTCTTTCCTCTAGCTTTGAGGCTGATTGGCTATGACAATCTCATTCCTCTTATGAAGCAACAAGTCCTTATCTTTCGGTCACTTCCGAAGTTTTTTGGTCGGCGACATGAAATCCATCACTGCTCCCTCCTCTGTCCCAGAGAGCACAAAACCTGGATGTCTGAGTCCGTTCCAATGAACACTAACATATTTACCCTTTTCTATAGATTGCTCAATTCCTCCATGCCATCTGTTGCATCTTCAGTATTTTCAGT
The DNA here is from genome assembly GCF_921293095.1 of Ischnura elegans. Classification (NCBI taxonomy): domain Eukaryota; kingdom Metazoa; phylum Arthropoda; class Insecta; order Odonata; family Coenagrionidae; genus Ischnura; species Ischnura elegans. The sequence continues at coordinate 80,685,001 of NC_060256.1, read as the reverse complement.
GGAGATGCTTGCATTTGCTCTTCAACCGTTGCGCCATCAATCCACCCCTGCTTCGTCCAACAGTATCGCGTCCCTTTAGAGCCATTTTCAGTCCACGTGGTCCATAAATTCACTCCTTTATACATATATCGTAAGGAGGCAGCGAGTTTCCATTGGCATTCCTATATAACCATGGCACTGGGTTAGATTTAGTTGAAATCATGATATATCCAGGGTACTGGCACCCTCACCGACAAATTATTTTTTTTCCTTCCAGGATCATCCGACATGCAATTTCGTTGAAGTTGTAAATTTAGTCAGGCGATACATATTTGACTGTCTCTCTAAGATTGTCGATGTAGTATGTGATTAATTTTTCATCATTATTAGCACGATTTCTTTTAAAAATTGACGACATCTTTGCTATCAGCTGAGAGTGCTTCTTTAAGAATGACTTTACCCAGTCAAAGCACGGAACAGTGTTATAAAACATTGCACAGTCTTTTCTTGCCAGGTGAGGTACAATATTAACGACCAATATCAAATCAAGCTGGAAATCATAATAGCAATTTTTTCGATATGACAAGTAAAAGCTAATTCTCCTTCCTGCGAAAAAAACTTTAGGGTGGCTTGGGGAACTTGAAAATGCAATCTTCAACTTGTATTTTAATAGTGCTTCGGGGTCTTTTGAAATATTCGGCGGCATAACTTTGTGTCATTTCACCAAATATGATGCGTTTGGTTGATGATGGTTCCTAAAGATGTTTATAAACCATCATATTTGATGAAATATTATATTATATTATTGCTCCCTCAAGAAGATAAGCGGCTGTTGCACAACGAAGTTAGAGAGAATAAATAAGTCACTCAACTTCTGGGGGTGACCCTAAGCGGCTCATAGGGGAAATTCTTTTTTAGAAATGGATACAATTTAGGAGACTCAAACGTACTTACGAACTTCTTCTTGAAGTCAATATAAAAAATAACTGGGTCATATAAGGGCCGAATTCCATGTATTAGTTCATGCATCCAAAGTTTGTTTCGCTCCAGTTAATTCCTTGAAGATACTCCACTGTTTCTTTTTATTTCGATTTACTTTGTTCAAATGTTCCATTTAATAGGAGTTAGCCGCATTACGAACACATATACACAGTTTATTTCATATTTTTACGTACTCTTTTCTCAAGCCGTTATTGTGCGGGTGATGACGTAGTTTTTGCAAACGATTTTTTACGCGCAACTTTGCTCATCGAGGAGTCAGTGATCCAGGGCTTTAATTTTACGGAACGTTCATTCCTGACAATACTTAAGACTCATTTACACATGTTAACAGTATGTTCGAAAATGTGGTAAAAGTTTTGGAAATTTCATGTTCTTCATTCAATACTTCCAAAGAATAGAGTCGAACATTTTCATTCAATGATTTACGACAGCAATACTATAGCAAAGTGACATAAGATGATGTACTTTCGTTTTCTTCTCGATCAGAAAGATTGTAGATTGGGTTGGACTGGATAGTGATGCATTATACCTAAATGCATAACCTTGGCTTGGGGGTCGACATTAAATCTGTTGAAGAACCGAGTGATTACATGATCTGAATAGGTACCTCGTTGTCTAGTAATTCTTTTTGCTTCATTGATTAAGCCACATGAACTCATGATATTTGTAAACTGCTTGGAATCGCAGCTGGGCATTAGTAAATAAACATTCATATCACCGACCATTACTAATTTTTGAGATATGACTCTTGATTAGGGTTCAAAATCTAAAACAAATTGATCAATAGAAATATTTTATCCCTGTAGACGACCAAGAGATCAACTATACAAAACTTGCATGAAACATTGATCAACAATAGGGCTAATATGACAAGGCCTCAGTACGGTTGTTATGTCATGTCTTATAAACGCTAACACACCTCTTGCTCTTTCAGAAGTATTACAACTTCCATAAGAATAGCACCTACCCACTCACTGTGTATAATTTAATCAGATTATATTTATATTCCATTCAAAGCTATAATATCCGGTAATTGTGACATGCTATTTAAAGGTGAGAATAGTAAATTAAAATTGCGTCTAGCTCTTCGGATATTTTGATTGAAGATCAATAGGGAATTCATTACATTAAAGGCATTTACAGTAATATTTACATCCATAAATTTGGCTTATAGTCTAGATATACCTTCTATACCATATATGAATCACAACAGCAATGATAATAGATGTTTTACATCATCCATGATGCTAACTACAATTGTTGGCTCCTTTTCTACTTTTCGCATATAAATTTTACCTCCACGAATCCAAAGATCCGAAAAACAGTGCTTATCATTCTGCGCCAACTCACCTTTCTACCAGCACAAAGGGTCTCATTAATGCAAACAAGTATTATCGTTTCCAATAATACGCAGACACTTACCAGTCCCATTTTATTGATGTGGTCGTGTCGGGGACCACTTACAGGGTTGGCACTCGATGCAAGCCGCTTCCTTTGCCTCTACGTCGCCGACGAGGTCGGACGCGGATGAAGCGCGGACGATGTGTCCTGGAACCTGCTCCCGGATTTCGAGGGTACGGCCTATGTCCCCGCTTTGTTGGGTCCCGATAAGACTTCGCGTAGCTGCGACCGGCATAAAAGGGCAACGAAACGGATATTTGCGTCATTCGTTCCTTTGCGTAGGAAAATTGAGAATAAAATTTGCTGCTTTCGTCTTCCGTGTCAAAAAGCTTCCGGGCGAACTTTGTTAGTAGCGAAAGGGTTAATTAGATGTGGCGCCTAGGAGGGGCGAGGGGGTCAAGCCGATTGTCACCCAATCTCACGTGGGGGACCTTGCAAGCATCATGTAATTTTTCATTAAAAATGGTCAAACACTTTTTAAAAATAATTCTAACGAATGAAGGTTAAATTAACGTATTTACACTAAAAATACGCATTCAATTCTGTCGCGATAATAACGCATGGCTATTGGTCATGGTTTTAAGTTTTTGAGTTTTCATTTTACCACTAAGATAACCCGTGAAATATAGAGATAAGGTTCACTTGACTGTATCCTTTGTTTCCAGTATCAATTTCAACGATTTATACGAAGAGATAAAGAAATTTTTACATAAATACTAGCTGACCCGGCGAACTTCGTACCGCCAAACTTTCAATTAACTTATAGTTTAGTTGCACCATGTATAAATAAAGAGCGTCTGTATCGTTTTAATTATATTTGATTAATTATGAATTAAATGAGCTAATATTGATGAAATAAAAATTATACGCACTCAGTTGTTGGCTATTTTTGTTATTAACCGTAAAAATATGTTTTTAGGTCTAAGTCCGTAGCGTAAACTTGGCTCGTTCACGGGGCAGGTTAACGCAACGCTAGACCGACGCTTGACTGATGCTCAAAATAGGTTAAGAAAAGCCCCTATGAAGCAGCATTCGTATCAAATGACTATAGGCGCGCCAGTTATACTATCTCTGTTTGGAAAAAATGCGCTGCGTAAACGTGCTGCATGCGTAAACGCACCACCGTGTGCCCTACACATTCCGGTTTAATGTCTTGCGTCAAGCGCCTTCTGACAAACAACAGTTTTTGTTTTGTTATCAGGCGCAAGATAAAGCGAATGAAGCTAAATAAAAATAGCGAAGCGAAGCAGGGACGCAGCGAGGGGGGTTTTGGGGGGTTAAAACACCCCCAAATGCTCAGAGAATCTTTTTAGAAAACATTTGGTTTTTAATATTAGGGGGACGGATGAGTCACAAAATATTAAACTGTTCACACAGCCGAAAAAACATTTTGAACCTTTTATCCTAAAAAATGTCTGAGGAGGGCCACCACACCTCTCGCTTACCTTGGCGAGTTTTCTATACCCTACAGACCCGCCAGTATTAGCTGCGCCTATCCTTAATTCCTAGCTGTGCCCTTGAAGCGAAGGAAGAAATGCAGCGGATGGTTTACCGACTCGTAAACATATTACGTTTAATTGACCATGAGAAAATCATGGGTTTTCACTGAAACATGAGAACAAATATCACAAAAACTGAAAGACTGACCATGAGATTTGTTAATCGTTATCACGAATGCAACACGAATTGGAAATTGAATACGTTTAAGCTCAAAAGGGCACATAAGGTGGGATCCTGGAATCTTCGGATTGAGAACTTCCTCATCTTTGGATTTTTTTTTAGTATAGTGGCGTGAATCACTTCCATTATCAGTTTTTAACAACCAAACACGTTGCGTTAGATAGTTTTGGTTGGTTTAGGTTTCGAAAGATCATAAACACAGAGCCTACCTTTAGCTGCAAATCGTGCCGTGGTAAGTCAGGTGCGTCCAAGGACTTTAAATATTCAGATAGATAGTTGGTGACTTCGTCTTCGTTTGTTACAAAGTTAAAAGATTTGAATTCATGCAGAGTATACGGACATTACTGATAATCAACAGTTGCTTGGAGATTTGTTTACACACACGGAAGTTATGTGTTTGTGGACAACTCAATTCGAGCTGAGCTTACCTCTAATTCAATTGTTTTAATACTAATTTAATATTACTTTAATATTTTTAACATGTTTGAATATTTATTTTTTTGAAATATTATTAAAAATGTCAGTCAATACATTAGTAAAAACGAAAAAAAATCTTATTTTTTTGACCGTCTTAACAATCAACTCCTAAAAACATATCTCTAAGATAAAGTTGAATTTTTTTGTGAACTTTTCCTATTTTTTAATGCCCTATATGTTATCCGGGGCTGAGACGAATCCAAAGAGCCTAATGTCACTAAAATCGGTTCAGCCGTTCTCGAGTTATAAGTGTTCTACCTAACACGATTTTCGACTTTCTTTTATATATATTTAGATTTACTCTTATTATTGAAAAAAACGAGCTTCCGTACTAATTTCAATTCGTACAAATCCCATATAGTTAAAGAACCTTGCTCAACTTGTAATATACTAACATCGTGTGGTCAATAACTCCAACTTTTTATTTATATATTTAAATTTTTTTGTTTCCCTATATAAAAAAATAGTTGATACGATGTAATATTTCCGAAAATGTTTGTTTGCTATGTATTTCTTTGGTACTGCTTTTTCAACAAATTATCTAGTGTTGCCATAATAACAATTAAAGTTATAAATTTATAAGTCACTTTACATATTTATATAAATTTTCACTGCTAAAATCAAGTGGATATAAGAAATTCCACATATAAGTACAATAATTTAATCTGTTTACGAAAGATTTTAATATACCTACCCTATTCAGTATCACTTTAGCAATCTCCCTATAAAATAGCCTGATGTTTAAAAGTCATTGACCAAATATGTGAATTTCTCGAGAATTCTTTGGTTGTCCTTCTTTTTAAATAAACAGCCTTTGTTTTAGTATCCATTTCCACGATTTTTGAAGACAAACGGGTATAATAGTATCAGTCATTCCACCTCATTTCCAAAAAAGCTTGTCCCGATAGGTATCAGATTTTTGATGAATTCATGGTTGATAGTTTATAGTTGAAGCTGTAGGTCATACTACTATGATAAAGATTACCAGTCTATGAGTACACGTCCATAGACTGGAATGAATAGTAATCGGAAAGCCGCACGGGAGAAAAAGTAAACAGTGTTTTTTAAAATTTAAATATAACAATAATGGGGAGGTGCACTTTATAAATATTGCACTCAGTGTGACTTCCGAAAGAACTTAGCTGTAAAATAAGCAATAAATAAAGGCTCTACGACAATTTGATAGTTAAATTGTGGGTTTTATGTGATTTAAGGCAACTTTTTTGGAAAAAAGTTCTATTACGTATTAAAATCGCATTAAAAAAAAAAGATCTCAGGGTATTTAGTTTGAGGTGTATGTAGACCCATACAGACATCAAAATCTGAGTCTCTTAGGGACAAACGCTTGTTGAATTAAGGTGGAGTGACCCATATTTAATAATGTGACCCCCGAATTTTATTTAATTTAATTTTTTGCTCTCTCCTTAGGTGCAAGCCATCCCCGGACGTGAAGGGAAGGATGAAGGTTGGAGCAGGAAGAATGAAGAAGAAAAGAAGACAATGGCCTCGCGGGACATCCAATTCTAATTCCTTTTATGTTGTTCGGATAGAGATGACGCCAATTTTAATCCACATTTTTGCTTTTTCAATTTCAGAATGAATATTGAAGAATTAGAACACCATTCATCGACTTGAGTTTAAAGCTGGGAAGAGTGCAGTTTTCCTCGGATGCTGTGCATTGCCGTACATTTTCATCAGGTTTACATCAGGTTATCTTCAACGTGAAATGGTAAATTAGGGCCGACCTGAACCACACATCTGGAGTTATGAGAGACTCCTGGTGGTAAGTGAATTCACCCTCGATTATCAAAGCACGAGCTCTAGGTAAAAATGGTACACGAAAGGTAACGGCTCGAAGGAGCAAGATAAGAAAGGTTTCGAAACAGCGCTGAAACAAAGGTACCAGAAAGTGCACTTTAAAATTATTTACTACGAATGAGACCGGTCCTAGGAGACAAAGAATGCATTCTAAGGCAGGAAATATGTGTGGGTATTTTTGTGTGTGTATTTTTTTAAAGGTATTTGGGTGGGTTTTGTACTAACACCATTTATTACAGGAGTGAAGAATGAAGAAAGAAGACGTAGCTGAGGCCCCGAAGATTGAAGACATCGCAGGGGGCCTCGAAGAATGAAGAGAGAAGATAATGCGTGTGTGTATTGGGAGTGAGTGGATATTGATAATCCCTCGCCTGAACTGAGAGTATATTTTTTGTACTTAATTGTAACATGTCTGTAACTCTTTCCCTTCCAGCCATGAAGATTGAAGACATCAAATTGAGCTCGAAGAACGGCAAGAATCCGATTGCGTGTGTTTTTTATCTATCGTGTGATTTCGTGTGATATTTTTCTGCGTGTGATTATTTATATTTGCGTGTGCTGCGAGTATTTGTCCGTTGCGTCGCGTTAGGGCTTGCATGTTAGTGTTATTTATTTATTTGTTTGTGCATGCACTAATCTTACCTCTTCACAGATTCAAGCCATCGCTGGACTTCAGGGTGGGAAGAGCGAAGACTGCACGAAGAAGAGGAGATTGAAGACGCAAGTATTCACAGAGGAAAGAAGAGGACCATCGTTAGAAGACGCGTGCGATATTTGCGGCTTAATTTTGGGCCCTTGTGGCCAATACATAAAAATTTGCGTAAGGCTAGGCGTTTTTCCGTGCGTTAGTTTTAGTTTTTTGTGCCGTGGATTTGCATTACGTATTCCATTGCGCCATGCAGGAGTGTGGCTGTGGCTAGGTAGGAAATTTTTGATTTCCTATTGATTCCATTGTCACGTTCTTGCGTGATGCTTTGGAGTGATGCAATCCTCGGAAGGGTTATTTATTTGTGTATGCACTAATCCGCTCTCTCCCTAGGTCCGCAAGCCATCGCTGGATGTGTAGAGAAGAATGAAGATTCATCGGAAGAAGAGAAAACAGAAGAGGATGGCATCGCGGGAACAGAAGAAGACGTCATCTTAGCTTTGGGCCCTTTTGGCCAACAAACATAAATTTGCGTAAGGCTAGGCGTTTTTTCCGTGCGTTAGTTTTAGTTTTTGTGCCGTGGTTTTGCATTACGTATTCCATTGCGTCATGCAGGAATGCGTCATGGCGAGGTAGGAAATTTATGATTTCCTATTGATGCCATTGTCACATTCTTGTGTGCTGCTTTGGAGTGATGCAATCCTCGGAAGGGCTATTTATTTGTGTATGCACTAACCCGCTCTCTCCCTAGGTCCGCAAGCCATCGCTGGACATGATGATAAGGAGAAAGAAGACACTTGGAGGAAGATGGGATGGTGCACCTTACCGAGCCGGCTTCTTGCGGCTCTACATGAGTTGCAGCAGATAAGGAGCGGTATGATCTCATAATATTCATTCAAATTTGGTTCATTTTTCCCGTATAAATTTTTAAATTTACGAGCTGCTTGAGAATGTTCAATATTGCATTCATTAACGGAACTCAATTGTGCTCATGCTTATACTGAGCTTCTAATTTTCCCTTAATGCCATCAAAATTAACAAATAAACTTAATATCCTCCTCAATTTACTCATTGACTACTCAGTTATAAAATTGTACTTGGTACTTAGTTACCTCGATGATAAAAGTAATGAATGCGTGAAAAGGGCATATTTCATTGATCAATTAACTTTGAATTGAATTGAAAAGTTGTGAAAAAATAATGCGATGGTCAAAATATTTTTTTGTGCCAACATTTTTCTGGTTGACTCATAATCACGCATCAACGTATTTTCTTTACAAATGTTTTTGTGTGAAAACATCACTTCCCTTAACGGTGTCCGCAAAATATTTTCACATTACAAAGCAGACCGAATAACTTTTATTTATAATCAGTTCCTAATTATCTCTTTATTCATTACAAATTTTATTTTCGATTTTTCATTCTGAATCAGAATTATTTAACTTTTTTGTCCTGTTAAAGTTTACCCACTTCAAAATCAATCCTTATTTTTTCCTATTTAAACAAAGATATAATTCCATTCAATTGGAATTATTTTATTGTAACAAGTATCATTAATTAATTGAATTATATTTTAATTTCCTCTGCATTACGGGAAAGTTTATTTTTCACTGAAAGCTTTTTGAATCTAATTAAAAGGTGAGCCTATTCACTGTGTAACGTCCACGCGCCATAAGAAAATTTATTGATTGATTCGGCCGTGAAGCCGATTTTCGAGGACATTGCTTTCTCTCTTTATGAGTGTTCGTTTTTTTCAATTGCAGAGTTCGTTGGATAGTCTTGTGTGAGATGACTACTCGAGGCCTATGTGAAAGCACGTGCAAATAGATCGAACGAATACAGCTCGTTGGCGCAGGCAGACGGTAAGTTTTCATTCATTCTTCTTCCAAGTTTTGAGTTCAGTTCAGAACCTTTATTTAGCGATCACATAGGTAACCTATAATTTTTACATTCAGGAACCTCGATGATAAAGGTAATGATTGCGTGAGAAAATTAATTAATATTTTTATTTTTCCAACGCGAAAAAAATTAAAATAAAGCACACCCAAAAAGTAAGATCTCGCGTTTTTTTTGTAACACTCACAAAACTTGCATCCCGCGGATCCCGCGCTGAATCTCAAGGCATTTATTGGTTGACGACGATTTTATGCGTTTGCTTTCATATATTTGATTTGAAACTTCACTTCCATTAAATTTGACAATTCGAATGAAGGACAGTTATGGGGATCTTTGTGAATCTATGATAAGTATTTACTTAGCTGTTTAATTTTCTCATTGTAATGTGGTGGTCGAGGTTTCCATATTTTCCTTGCTTTTGGTAACTCAGCATCCGTCATGCGCGCTCAAGTAATAACTTCCTCGGAGACCCTACCTGAGGGAAACGTGAGATTCCGGTCATATTTTCTACCTTTCTGAATTTTTCCGTGAATTATATATTCCGAGTATAAGTGACATATTTTTAAAAAAGTCGCACCAATATATTTGCAATGATTGATACTCTTTTTTGTTTAATTTTGGGTACTTATTTCCGTTGACGCTTTTTTCCTTGTTTTTAAATATTTATTACGCCAATGGTGTCGGAAAAATCAATATATATTTTTCATTTTTTTCAGTTGCTTTGTTTTTGAAGAGATTACTTAGACCTCTGGCTCCATATTTCATTGATGGATTCCATATTTGTAACTTCTGTTTTCGTCTTTTTAAATAATTTCATCGTATTGATTTTTATAATTTCATTATTGTTTTCCATTTCATAAAATGGTACATACATTAAATATATGTTGAATGGTATATTTTTGCTATCAATTTTTAGTATTACCCATGAAGTCCAAGTGAGTCGTAAAAAAAGGTATATATAAATAACACACTCAGCTCACTGTAATGATTTCCGGGAAAATTTTTAATTATGCCAATTCATATCTTTAAAATGTTTAAATAATAATGAAAATGCATTGAAATATGGCCGGTGAGATTAGCGTCAAATAATTTGGAATTACCCACTCTTGCATTTTTTTAATTTTAAAAATTTCTAGACACTTAAAAAGTTAATTTTTGCTGGAAGTATTCATTGAAATGATATTTCTGAGCTGTGAGTTAACTTTTTTGGTCTCCCCTTCATTACATTATGAGAATTTTTTAAAATTATATTACCGCAGGTGAAGCTTGTGGACAACGACAGCGATTGCTTTTGGAGACAACTGTTCAGGTCCATGAAATGGACACCTGAAGGTTACTGCACCGACAACTAGAGACTTGAGGATTTTACCGTGAAGAAAGGAAGAATGAAGATAGGAAGAAGGAAGACACCGAGCCTGAAGATGGTTGTTTTTTTGCATTTTTTGTTGTAATTATTGTACAGGGTGTTTGTATATTTTTTATTAATGCATGTATTTTTTCCAGCTATAGCTAGGATTTGCGGCAGGAGAGTAGGGATTTACTCCTCCTTAGCGTCCTACCGTTGAGTAGAAATAACTCAGATTAGGCAGGTCTTCGTATATCGTGGCCACGATTCCGTATTTAGGCGTTAAATTAATTCATGCGTAAAAAGCAGTATTTAGGTAGGCAGGGCTGTATGAATGGATGAATGTGATTTGATGAATGAGTGAATGGAATGTGGGTTTATGAATGAGTGTGTGCTTGTAGTAGTAGTACTAATAGTAGTGTTAGTAGCAATACTGACACTAACTGTCCCTTCCTTTCACTAAATATCCCTACCCACCCTCCCTCCCCCTCAAAATCCAAACTGCTCCCTCTACGTGGGGAGGGGGATAAACAGAGGAAAGTCTATACCAATCAATTGTTAATTTTAATGAATCATTTATGTTATCTCATGCTTGAATTATAGCGTTGGACTTTCCTCTGGCTAAAGCAGTATGGTATCCTATGGCATTTTCAAATTCTGTACTTGTTCTTTGTACTTAGGAGGTTTGAAGTGATAGAATGTTATCAAATTTTTGGCTTGTGTAATTTTGTTCTGTTTATAATGTTTTCATTTTTTGTTATTTGTATTCTTTTGTTTGAAATATGCTTCATGGTGACATTACTGATTTTTTTTTCATTCACTTTTTAGCTGATTTTATCCACCAATTTTTGGTATTGTTTTTTTTATATTTTCTCATTACTATGATATGGTGTATAAATATTACTGTTTTTTTTAAGGAATTAAAGTAATTTAAAATGTTTTTACTGCGTTTATTCATTTTCACTGCTCTTGATGATGTTGTGTTGTGCAACTCTATAAAATTAAATATTAAGTTATGTTCCCATTTAAGCATATTTTTTGTAAAATACATTTTTGTTCCCCCTTTTTGGTTGGTATTGGGGATTTTTTGTAAAATGCATGATTCAACTGTCTCTAATTTTGCAATAATTTTTCTATTACATTTGTGCATATTGTTTTTTGTAAGTAGGTATATGCAGAATTAGCTTGACTTAATAAAAATTTGAAGTACTGCGCTTTTTGAATCCCTTTTTTGGGTAGGCTTTTCTTTGATGCTATTATTACATTCCCAGTGAGTTTCTAACCTGCCATTCATGTTGATGGCTTCCGCTTAGATGAATGAGTGAATGGAATGTGATATGACGAATGAGTGAATGGAATATGATTTTATGAATGTGTGTGTACTTGAGTAGTAGTGTTAGTAGCAATACTTCCTTTCACTAAAAATCCCTCCCAACCCACCCCCCCTCAAAATCCAAGCTGCTCCCTCTACGTTGGGAGGGGCATTTAATATCTTTGTGATTGATGACATAAAATAAAATATTTTACATGAAATTTTTGTGAAAACTAAAGTGCTGGTGCAAATCCAGTAAAATGGAATGCCGTTAAGGTATTGACAAAATTTAACATTGGTCAATTCATAATTAACCTGAATAAAGTGAACATATTCAGAAAGCATCCATCAAGGTGCAATTACATTGGGCATATATTGTGTGCATAACAATATATTAATTAATTCAATAGAATGCAAATAGCCAATTTGTTATCATTGTTAATCCATTTTTGGTAATGATAATGTGACATTGTTACACAAAAAGATTAGGAACATGTATTTTTCCGGCTACAGGTTAGATTTGCAACAGGAGAATATGGGTTATATATTAATTATATAATGCTGTTGATTATAAATAACTCAGACTAGGCAGGCCTTCAGGCATCGTGACAATGACATCGTTGTCCGTTGTCATCCGAGTCATATATGAGTCCGTTAGATTGATTCAGGCGTGCATGTTGAGGTATTTAGTTAGGTAATGCTTTAATATTGGATTGGATAACAATGGATGAATGTGATTTTTTTAATAAGTGTAATAGTATTGGTAATGCTTGATCAGTACAAATTGTTTTTAACAATGCACGTTTTAATTTTTTATGAGCATAAGAGTGTTTTGGGGGCATAAACATCCCCCATATTTTTCTCCTGGGGGTGACTACCTGCAACGCATCTGCTGAGAGCCTTCCTGCACTCCAATTTTCAAATTATGTTGCTACATCTAATTATGTCTTCCAGTAATCAATGAATTGTTATAATGCTGAAAGATTGTATCATCGTTACGTAGCTGAAAAGTTTTTGACGAGTGTAACGATGTCTTGTATCTCCATAGCAACGACAAAAGAATAGCAGTGCAGGCAAGCCGCATAACACACAAACTCTCCATACCTTTCTAGTTATGTGGCTGACTGAGAACTCAGCAGCGATCTGCCAGGTCAGTTCAACCCTGACAATTAGAACCTAATTTGCATAGCTAATTTGCATTGTGTTTTTTAAATATATAACACTGTTGGACAGTAAGATGGAGGGGAAGGGGCTATGGGATATCAGCCTCAAATATTTATACATATAAGATGAAAATATTCCAGGTTGGGCACACACAGTACACAACAATATAATAAAAATCTTTCCTAACTCTGAGGAAGGTGGTAGGTGCCCCTGAAAATTTATTTAATTTCATATTTAAACATGTATTTTACTGTGTGCGCCCAACCTGGGACATTTTTGTGTTATACACCTCAATGAGGAATTTCCTGAACTATTTATGCATATAATGGTAAACAGGTGCGGATCCAGGATTCCTTTCTAAGGGGTGGGGGGGGGGGGGCACAAGCACGACCATATCCAGGATTTTATTCTAGGGGGCACAAAGATACTTTGTAATACAAAGTGAATGCAATGATTATTGGACCGTATTAAAAATATTGCTTATTTTTTAAGGGTCTGGGGGTCAAGAGCCCCCGTGCCCCAGCTCTAGATCCACCTGTGATGGTAAGTTATTAGTTATATATTTATTTATTATTCACTTCTTAGTAGGGTAAGGTAGCAACCCCATAGAACCAGATGCAGTAGCATCCAGTGTTATATATATATATCCGCGAGACCTTTCCCTCTGTACCACTTACTTTCCTGGATTACAATCCCTGCAAATATCCTTAAAGACCTCTTCCCTATTCTAAAAAACAATATGTCGACACCCAATCTTTTTGCCAAACCCCCTACTGTCACATTCAGACGACCTGCAAACCTTTCAAATTTATTCCCCTCAACTAACCCCTTACAGATGTCACCCACTACTCCCAACAGTACACCTTCACCTTCGCCCCAGGGTCGTCCTAGATGTAAGACCTGCCCAGTTTTTACCCCTCTTTCTATCCCCAGTCATCTGGTCTCCTGTCTACCACCACCTCCTGTGGCCTCCTGTACTTCAAAAAATGTAGTTTGCCTTATTAAATGCAAACACTGTCCTTCCTTTTATATCAAAGCCAAATCAAAGGCAAATAGCAAATCCTCAACTCCCCTCAACCTTAGAATCAACAACCACTGGGCATCATGCACTTCCTCTCACTTTGCGTCCCTCCCGGTGGCGAAACATGCGGCCACTCATCAGCATCATTTCAATGATTGCTACAATGCATCAGCCTCCGAAGCCTCCCCTTCCCCCACAGACCACCCACTCAAACTTAATTCCATTGTGTACTGTGGACCTTGAAATACCATGACTTAACCATTGCTAAAAAAAACCTATGCTTGGAACGTGAAAAAAGGTATCCATCAAGTCGCGAGCCCACACTTATCCTGTCTGGTGCGAGACCCGCAACACTTGACTGCTAAAAAGGCTTATTAAATCGAGATGAAATGAGAGAAGTATAAGGCAGGCGACAGCGGCAGATACAGGCAGGTGATGTTGGTGCTAAGTTCAAAAGTGCAAAAGTTTTTTACACCTTGTGTATGTTTTTGGATTTGTAATTGAAATTGCAAAGTAACTCAGTGAACCCATAAAGAAAGTAGTTTTAGTCCCCTCCATTTTACCACTTTTAAAAATTTATTGTCTTATTTTAATTTCGGAGAACTTAAAAAAACTTCAAATAATATGCTGAATAATGATAATAATAATAATAATATTAGTAATGTACAAAATCAATGAATATATAACTTAAGATAATAAATCTAATAATAAATAAAACTAAAAAAATAAGTGATAGTATAAGTAGTGATGGTCCCTTTGATCCAGCCCGGTTTCATGTAATTCAATCAATTGATATTCAATATCTAAATGTATAGGTGAATGTGGAAATAAATGATTTTTCCAGCTTTTATGCTTCAACTCTGATTTTCAACTATGCTTATTCCGTCATTCAACTATGATTTTTATGTGACTAAGCTGTTTTTATTTCTGAAAATGAGTAAGCACATATTTTTACTCACAGCTCAAAGAGTGGTATGATGATTTTCTCCACCCATATCTTGACTACTTCCCTGCAAACCTTGGTGATATAATTGAAGAGCAGGGCGATAGATTCCACCAAGACATCAAATATATCAATACTATTTTGGGACATCCATCAACAATGAAAAACATCAGAATGCTTACTCTGTCAATCTCTGTCATTCAAAAGCAACAAGCTGTTTATTGTGATTCTTTGGTAATTTTCATCATTAAGAATACAAAATACATCCAGTAAAATCTAACCATTAGTATCACGTAAAGATTATTCTAAACATGTTACTCACAGTATTACATTTTATTGATTCATATTTCAATTGTATATGTCTTCATGTTACATCTTGCCACATTGATATTTGCATTTAAAGTATAATAAAAATTACAAATACACTGGTCTTGCGGTACTACCAGATGCATCACTAAAAATTTGATGTTTGTTTTACAACAGATGATTGTGCAAAACCTCCTTTGAAGAGGAGAGAGGGATGTTCTTTACTGAATTTAAATGAATGTCTAAATTTAATGCCATTCTTCTTCTTCTTAGGTCCCTATTTTATCCACTGACAGTTATAGAGGTGTATATGAGGAGAAGAGGAGACTGAAGGAGGAAGCATGCAGAGGATACACGCCGGATACCCCAAGGAGAGGATGGATTCTTGCTCAAGGCATTCTGGTGGGCCTGTGCTTTCTGGGGTGACGGATCGAATCAGAGATGGACCATTTTTGGCATTACAAGATTTGGTGAAGGATGTGGTAAACACAGCAAGTTGTGAATTTACACCAAAGAGTACAGCCACGTGCAGAGGATTGTGAGATGGGAGGGATTGCTATGGGAACAGGAGGTAGTGACAGTGCTTAGTGAAACAATGAGAGAAATGACGTGTGATATAATACGTGAACATTTTTTTATTTCATTTATTTAGTTCATTATGGCATGAATTATGCTGAAATGGAGGGAATAATAAACTCAATCATGGGACAGATTGATTATGAACAATTTATCTTCATTCATTGTGCACCTTAAAGATCATTTGTATAATTCAATATTTAATTCAATAATTAATTTATCATGCTACATTTGAGCATAGCCCTGAAAAAAGAAATCTTCACTCCTGAGTGCTTTTTGGCTTATGCCTGATGTTTTATGCCAAACTCGTAATTGCTACCAAAACCAGACTGCATTGATCTTGTTACTTTCTGCAGCAATAAATAAATAATACCGTAAATCTGTATTAGTAGTTTCATAGACTATACTACAAAGATTTATAAAAAGTCTGTATGTTATAAATATATTTTGTAAATATATTGCGTTAAATGACATGAAGATAAATGTAAATTAATCTTAAATGTAAAATTGATTAGAAAGATGACGATGAATTCTTCCTCACTGATTATGAAATAAAATTGTTTTAAATATTTTTCCTTCATACATTGATATTTTCATCCCTGGGGATGAGAAATAATTTTAGTAGGTCATCCATTGGGAGAGGGAGTAAGGTTTTGGGGGTTGGGATGCAGTTGGCACTGGACGAGTGTTGCTCTCAAAGTCTATTGCAGCCTTGGCAAGCTCTGAGCTAGCATTGCTTACCCCCAATGTACTCCAATGCAACCAAGATCATGCGAAATTCATTACTTTACTTTATGTTTTTGGATAAGCTTTCGTGAGAGCCAAGAGGCACTCGGAGGGCTTCACTGATGGCTCTCATGGGAGCTCTGGAGCGTGGGACGGAGGAGCAAAGTCAATGTAGCCAAATGTACATTTTCATCCTAGTTCGTCACTGAAAACATGTGAGTCATGGGTGGCCACAGGTATTTTAGGCCCAGCACCGAGATACGTCTCTTAAATTGAGGAGAATCCGTTCACACAAGCTGGCACATTGTCAGCTAAGAGGAAAAGTGCTGAATGCGGGATGGTTGGTGAAAGGCATGCTTCAAGACATACCCAGGATGGATTTCCAAAGAGCCTGCCTTCACAGGTGTTGCGTAACTTTTACTTTACTCTTCCCCACTTACTTCAGCCACAACAACTCACGTGCAAATATAAAATGAACAAAGTCAAGGCAGAGGAAGCATGAGATCAGGAGAGAGAGGATGCAGGAAACTGTGATATAATGTACAAGGTGAGCAAGGAATGGTGAGGATGGACAAGAGAACGTAATAATTACATGCATGGATCGGTTGAATGCAATTTGCTGAGCTATACATAGAAAATGTGGGAAGAATGAGACTGATGCTGACTTTGCAATATTTACCCTATATAAAAATCGTTGCTTATTGATTCCTTTGATAATTAAAATAAACAGTAATCAAAAGGAAAATTATTAATTCAATTGAAAATCAGCAGCTTGGGTTTCTGCTTATGAAAATTATGTTTACCTATCATACCTTGCAATAGTAACCTGAGCACCAAGACTTTTAGAAGCAAAAAAACTAAGCTGCTGACTCTCAATTAAACTGAAAGCACATTGAAATTGTGATAGACATAGAAAACTAAAGACAGATCCCAACTTTGTGGGCAAAATGGAAAGGGATGAGGAAAATGATGTGATGTACGATACTCAATGTGGGAAGGATGAGGCTGAGGTGATACTTTGCAATACTTACCCTATATGATGTAATATGATATATGCACCCCATTCTGATTGATTCATTTAATTAATAAATTTAAAAAAATATTAATCACGAGGAAATTAATCCATATGAAAACTATCACTTAATCTTCTTTCACACCTTCCTAATCACTACAACAACAATAATAATTTTGATTGTTTCCTGAGGGAGATATAAGGTTAGACTTCACAGAGGCAATGTTTCACCTACAACCTACCATGGGTGAGGCAATGTTTCTCCACTTGGGTGAACACTGAGGAGACAAGGCATCATGATATTATACAGGTCTACTCATCTTTGAAAAAATGGAATTAAAAACAAAAAATAAAATGTGTAACATCATCACAACTAGAGAAAGCCATATTGCCACAATGACGGTGCATACAGGCAGCTCATCAAGCGTGAAATTACTGACAGACAGGTCAAACATCAATAATTAAATTATAAATCAGGCACACTAAATAAATGAATGTTTAAATAACAAGTGTTCGAGAGATATGGCAACTAATATTTGCTTTATATTCTCACTTATTACAACTGCTTGCTGTTGCTCGCTGTGAGCTTCAATGGTATGTGTTCTCGCAAGAAGGGGTTTTCATTTTTAATTTGGAAGTTGATCAGCTTAAGCAATACCAAAATATAACAATTTAACGCACTGGTAAAACATCAATAATTAAATTATGAATCAGGCACACTGAATGTTAAACTCCTTGTCAGTGTTTTTCTCGTGTCACCATGTACAAAATGACACTTCTTAAATACCTAAATGCCATTACGATGCTAAAAAAATTCCTCTGATACCTATGCTTGATGGAATTGAAATTAATGAAATATGTGTCACCATATGATCAAAATGAAAATTACAAAACATACTGCCGTGACGAAGACCAAACCCTGGCCCCTTGGTTGGAGAGAGTCAACACCTGTAGGTGAGTGTGCTGTTTGGAAAAACACTTGTTCAAAGTATCACATGAAGATTCATTAACCTCTTCCCTACGCAGGGCGTGATTTCACGGCCTGAATTTTCTGATGCTAAAGAAGGAAGGCCGGCTTTTCACGGCTTGAATTTTTCGAAGTAAAAGGCCAAAGGCCGTGTTTTCACGGTTTCGCGGTCAAGCATGCCAAGTGGGTCCCAACCGCCATTAGGGTCCCTCGGCACGAGAGGTCCGACCCTTTCCTATTGTCCGCGTGGGGATTACCTCGGCCCATTCCGGCTCTCAGTGTCCCACTCAAGGAAGGTGCTCATGGTCACTTATTTGTTTATAAGTTAAAATAACTAAAAACGTTCATGTTGCATTTATTGAAAATGAATGCGAGGAATTATATTCTGTATGTTCTGCTGATTGGTTCCAAATTTTAAACGGAATTCTAGCGTTCATATTAAGACAATTAACAATTTTTGGAGACCCTAAGGTTAGATGTTTAATTGTTATTTTTATAACTTACTAGCAAGTTTATAGGAGTGATATTGTAATGATTTACATCTAAAAATATACGTTACTCTGTTAGCTACATTCTAAGTGTACATTTGCAGTGAAATTCGATAGAATATCTGGTCAGGATCCATTAAGGTGGTCTGCCCTGTGCACCTCACGGGCTTATTTCGGGACACATTAGCGCATTAATGTTTTCTTGGAAAAACTTATTATCCTCCAACTGGTACACCTAAGAGTATATTGGTGTAAGTATTCTCCTACTGAAATATGTACGTGGAAGATGATAACCTTACTCTTCTCGGAATAGCTCATTTTCTTTTCAAAAATATCTTGGCGTGTATTCAAATTTAGCCGTTAACTATCTGTACGCATTCCGCTACCTATACCAGGGATGGTTTCTGTAGAACCCAGCTGTGCGATGCAGCCCATACCATGAATGAAAGAGAACTGCTCTACCCAGGTAATTACTATCATATCTTGGTTCTCTGGTCAGGATCCAGGTGGTCTGCCTTGTGCCCCTCACAGGCTTATTTCGGGACACATTAGAGCATTAATGTTTTCTTGGAAAAACTTATTATCCTCCAACTGGAACACCCAAGAGTATATTGGTGTAAGTATTCTCCTACTGAAATATGTACGTGGAAGATGATAACCTCACTCTTCTCGGAAAAGCTCATTTGGCTATGATATAGTGCCATTTTGCTGAAAACCCTAAAAATAACCGTAGAACTTCGTTTAAAAGTTGTACAGGCATTGCAAAATGAAAGGAATACATTGATGAACTGACATTTAATGCAACAGTAACAATTAAAAAAATTAAAATTGCACTGGCAACAATAAACTGACCGCAAAAGTACGCCGGGATGGGCTGCCTTCGGGGAAAAGGGTCGAGGATTATATTTGCCCAGTTGCGGAGGAAAGGGTCCGGGACCCTGCTAGGAAAGGTCATTAAGGGGAGGAAGCGACTACCTGCATAGTCCCAAGCCAAGAAAAAACTCCGTACGGAGCGAAAAAGAATTTCTCAAACCCTTCGTAGAGCCAAAAGCAACTTCCCGTGAAGGAGCTCGGTGCGAAAAGGTTAATTACAGCCAAACTGAGGCCCATTTGGTGATCACTATAAATTTGCCATTCCACTATAAAAAATATGGCATTGAAAAAGTCAGGACAATGTACGCTCCGAAAAATTAAGAAGAGACAAAAAGCCTCAAACTCCCAAAAAATTCCCTGCATTTAGATGGCATCTTGACTGATATGGTTCTTTGGATATTCAGCAGTGGAATATTAATTCTGACGATGGTGTCATAACATATACTCTACTAGGAAGACATTGAAGCCGAGGTTCATTAAAGAAAAAAATAAAATTAGAGCATAATTCACCTTCGCTTATGTATTATATCATTGAGGAGCTATTCATCATGAAATTGGAAAATGTAAATTGAGGAATTTCTCTGGTTCAACTCTTTAACACTAGAATGCCAGGAAATTTGTATCCCCTAGTATGCCGGGAGGGTGTCATTTTAACACCCACGTTTTTATATGCATGTTAAGTTGCAGATTAGTTTAATTTCGGAGCATATAGTGTCAACTTTTGTTTGATACTGATTTTGTGCTCTAACATTTAAAAATAACTTAATGTTTTAATAGAATACCATTGAAGTAAAATTTTTTTAACAAAAAATGGTCACCTGGAATGCGGCATCCATCGAAAAGATTTCACTCTAATGTCGGAGGATTTCTTTCATTTTTTTAACACAACATTTCTTTCATTTTTTGGCAACACATCTTTCATTTTTTTTGACATTTCTCTCATTTTTTTGACATAATTTCACTTATTTTTTTGACAACATTTCTTTCAATTTTTTTTAACAGCATTTCTCAAATTTTTTTGACAACATTTCTTTAATTTTTTGACATTTCTTTCATTTTTTGACAATATTTCTTTCATTTTTTGACAACATTTCTTTCATTTTTTCGAACACATTTCTTTCATTTTTTTACATTTCTATCATTTTTTTGAAACCTCTTCCATATATTTTTTTTACATTTTTTATTTTATTCTTTTAAAAAAATTTTGGACATCTTTTTATTTTTTATTTTATTTTACATTTTTTTTACATTTTTTTTATATTTTGAAAACATTTTTTATCTTTTGACATTATTTTTTGACAAATCTTACTTTTTTGACATTTCTTTTAGTATTTTTGACTTTCCTTTATTTTTTGACAAGAATTCTTTTATTTTTTGACAATATTACTTTTTTATTATTTGACATTTATTCAATTTTTTGACAATATTTCTTTTATTTTTTAAACATTTCTTTCATTTATTTGACAACATTTCTTTCATTTTTTGACATTTCTTCCATTTTTTGACAAAATTTCTTCCACTTATTCCACATTTCTTTCATTTTTTCGGAAAATATTTCCTTTATTTTTTGAGAACAATTCTTGCATTTGTTTACATTTATTTATTTTTTTTACATTTCTTTCATTTTATGACAACATTTCTTTCATTTTTTTGATAACATTTCTTTAATTATTTTTTACAGTATTTCTTGCATTTTTTTGACAAACTTTCTTTCATTTTTTTTGAAAACTTTTCTTTCATTTTTTTGCAACATTTCATTAATTTTATGAAAACATTTCTTTAAATATTTTTTACAATATTTCCTTCATTTTTTGACATTAATTTCAATTTTTGACATTTCTTTCATTTTTTTGACAATTTTTCTTTCGGTTGTTTTGACAATATTTCTGTCATTTTTTTGACATTCCTTTTATTTTTTTCTGACAATATAACTTTTTTTTGACAACATTTATTTTATTTTTTTGCCAACAATTATTTCATTTTTTGACAATATTTTTTTCATTTTTTTTTACAATAATTCCTTCGTTTTTCTACATTTATTTCAATTTTTCACATTTATTTCATTTTTTTTGACTGCATTTCTTTCCTTTTCAGACAACATTTCTTTCATTTTTTTGACATTTATTTCATATTTTTGACAAAATTTATTTCATTTTTTTGATAACATTGCTTTCATTTTTTGACGACGTTTCTTTCATTGTTTTGAAAAAAAAATTTTAATTTTTTTACATTTTTGTTGAAAACATATTTTTATTTTATGTAACAACTTTTTTTGACGACATTTTCTTCATTTATTTGACAAAATTTTTTTGGCAATATTTCTACTTTTTTTATATTTTTTTCATTTTTTTGGGGAACAATGCTCTCATTTTTTTGACAACATTTCATTCATTTTTTTGACAACACTTCTTAAATTTTTTTACATTTCTATCAAGTTTTGACTACGTATCATTCATTTTTTGGAAAACATTTCTTAAATTTTTTTGACACTTCTTTCATTTTTGACAACATTTCTTTCATTTTTTGACGTTTTTTTCATTTTTTTGACATTTTTTAAAAAAAATTTTACATTTTTTTGTCAACATTTTTTTATATGAAATTTTTTTTTTAATTTTTTGACATTTTTTTTGACATTTCTACCTTTTTTTAACAAAATTTCTTTCATTTTTTGGCAACCCTTCATTTCTTTGACATTTTTCTCATTTTTTTGACAACATTTCACTAATTTTTTGGTCACATTTCTTTCAATTTTTTTCTAGCATTTCTTAAATTTTTTGACATTTCCTTAATTTTTTGACATTTCTTTCATGTTTTTGACAATATTTTTTAAATTTTTTAACAACATTTCTTTAATTTTTTTGACATTTCTTTCATTTTTTTGACAATATTTCTTAAATTTTTTACCAACATTTCTTTAATTTTTTTGACATTTCTTTCATTTTTTGATTATTTTTTTCATTATTTTCAAAATTTCTTTCATTTTTTGACATTTCTTTCAATTTTTTACATTCCATCATTTTTTTGAACCCTCTTCTATATATTTTTTGACATTTTTTTTCATTTTTTAAATTTTTGACATTTTTTTATTTTATTTTTTTTACATTTTTTTTTTTTTTGAGAAAATTATTTATTTTTCCTTTGACATTATATTTTGACAAATTAAACTTTTTTTGACATTTCTTTTATTTTTTTGACAATCCTTTTTTTGACAATAAATCTTTTATTTTTTTGACAATATTTTCTTTTCATTTTTTGACATTTATTCTATTTTTTGACAATATTTCTTTTATTCTTTAAACATTTCTTTCATTAATTGACAACGTTTCTTATAATTTTTTGGCAACAATTTTTTCATTTTTTGACATTTTTTCCATTTATTGATGACGTTTCTTTTATTTTTTTGACAACACTTTTTTAATATCTTTTTTGACAACATAATATTTTGTGTCAACATTTTTAATTTTTTTATGACGACCTTTTTTTTTCATTTTTTTGACATTTCTTTTATTTTTTGACAATATTTTTTTTGACATTTTTTTCATTTTTTTGACAACATTTCTTTAATTTTTTGACATATTTTTATTTTTTAGGTACGATACTTTAATTTTTTTGAACTTTTCTGTCATTTATTGACAACATTTTACTTATTTTTTTGACATTATTTCTTTCCATTTTTTTGACAGCAAATCCTAATTTTTTTTGACATCTCTTTAAATTTTTTGACATTATTTCTTAAATTATTTTGACATTTTTTTCATTTTTTTGACAACATTTCTTTAATTTTTTTGACATATTTTTAATTTTTAGGCACGATACTTTAATTTTTTTGACATTTCTGTCATTTTTTGACAACATTTAACTTATTTTTTTGACATTATTTCTTTCAATTTTTTTGACAGCAAATCCTAATTTTTTTGACATCTCTTTAAATTTTTTGACAATATTTCTTAAATTATTTTGACATTTTTTTCATTTTTTTGACAACATTTCTTTCATCTTTTGACAACATTTCTTTCATTTTTTTGACAACATTTCTTTGATTTTTTTACATTTCTATCATTTATTGAACTCTCTTCTATGCATTTTTTGACATTTTTTTATTTTTTTTTCATTTTTTAAATTTCTTTTGACAACATTTTTTTTATTTTTTATTTTATTTATTATTTTTTTACATTTTTTTATATTTTGAGAAAATTATTTATTTTTCTTTTGACATTATTTTTTAACAAATTTTACTTTTTTTGACAACATTTCTTTTATTTTTTGACATTTTTTTTGACAATAATTCTTTTATTTGTTTGACAATATTTCTTTTATATTTTTTGACATTTTTTCTATTTTTTGAAAATATTTCTTTTATTTTTTAACATTTCTTTCATTTATTTGATAGCGTTTCTTTCATTTATTTTGGCAACAATTTTTTCATTTTTTGACAACATTTCTTCTATTTATTACGACGTTTGTTCATTTTTTTGACAACATTTCTTTCATCTTTTGACAACGTTTAACTTATTTTTTTGACATTATTTCTTTCAATTTTTTTGACAGCAAATCCTAATTTTTTTGACAACATCTCTTTAAATTTTTTGACAATATTTCTTAAATTATTTTGACATTTTTTTCATTTTTTTGACAACATTTCTTTCATCTTTTGACAACATTTCTTTCATTTTTTTGACAACATTTCTTTGATTTTTTTTACATTTATATCATTTTTTGAACTCTCTTCTATGTATTTTTTGACATTTTTTATTTTTTTTTTCATTTTTTAAATTTTTCGACATTTTTTTATTTTTTATTTTATTTATTATTTTTTTACATTTTTTTATATTTTGAAAAATTATTTATTTTTCTTTTGACACTATTCTTTAACAAATTTTACTTTTTTGACAACATTTCTTTTATTTCTTGACATTTCTTTTTTTGACAATAATTCCTTTATTTGTTTGACAATATATCTGTTATATTTTTTGACATTTATTCTATTTTTTGACAATATTTTTTTATTTTTTAAACATTTCTTTCATTTATTGACAACGTTTCTTTCATTTTTTTGGCAACAATTTTTTCATTTTTTGACATTTCTTCCATTTATTACGACGTTTCTTCATTTTTTGACAACATTTTTTTATGTTTTTTTTGACAGCATAATTTATTTTATGTCAACATTTTAAAAAATTTTTTGAAGACCTTTTTTTTATTTTTTTGGCATTTCTTCTATATTTTGCCAATATTTTTTTTGACATTTTTTTTCATTTTTTTGACAACAATTCTTTAATTTTTTTGACATATTTTTAACCTTTTAGCGCCGAGCTCTTTCGCGGGAAGTTGCTTTCGTTTTTTTTTCGGCTTGGGACTGACCAGGTACCCTTTCCTCGGCAACTGGGCAAATATAATCCTCGACCCTTTTCCCCGAAGGCAGCTAATCCCGGCGTACTTTTGCGGTCAGTTTATTATTGCCAGTGCAATTCTAATTTTTTTAATTGTTACTGTTGCATTAAATGTCAGTTCATCAATGTATTCCTTTCATTTTTCAATGCCTGTAGAACTTTTAAACGAAGTTATACGGTTATTTTTAGGGTTTTCAGCAAAACAGCATTATATCATAGCCAAATGAGCTTTTCCGAGAAGAGTGAGGTTATCATCTTCCACGTACATATTTCAGTAGGACAATACTTACACCAATGAGAGTACTTACAATATGAGAGTAATTACCTGGGTAGAGCAGTTCTTATTCCTGCATTGGTATGGAATGCTTCTCACAACATATATCTACGTAAAACATTCCCTATTGGTTGCATTAAATATACGAATTCTACGTAAAACATTCCCTATTGGTTGCATTAAATATACGAATTTTTAGGATATGCATTAATCAGTATTTATAGCAAAATTCGTTTATAATACCTTTGTATTTAAAGGTTGGTAAGAGGTTATTAAAAATAGCCGCTGTAATTTTGGCTCACGACAAAGAACTGAGAGAATCAAATTTTATTACATTACGAGGGCTTTTTTTCATAGAAGTTAAATCGGATATTCTGTCGAATTTCAACGCAAATGTACACTTAGAATGTAATTACAGAGTAACGTATAATTTTAGATGTAAATCATTACAATATCGCTCCTATAAACTTGCTAGTAAGTTATAAAAATAACAATTAAACATCTAACCTTAGGGTCTCCAAAAATTGTTCTAGGTGTTGATCAACTCCGTTAATATGAACGCTAGAATTCCGTTTAAAATTTGGAACCGATCAGCAGAACATACAGAATGTTATTCCTTGCATTGATTTTCAATAAATGCAACATGAACGTTTTTAGTTATTCCACCTTATAAACAAATAAGTGACCATGAGCACCTTCCTTGAGTGGGACACTGAGAGCCGGAATGGGCCGAGGTAATCCCCACACGGACAATAGGAAAGGGTCGGACCTCTCGCGCCGAGGGGCCCTAATGACGGTTGGGACCCACTTGGCATTCTTGACCGCGAAACCGTGAAAACACGGCATTTGGCCATTTGCTTCGAAAAATACAGGCCGTGAAATCACGCCCTGCGTAGGGAAGAGGTTAATTTATTGGCACGATTTTTTAATTTTTTAGACATTTCTCTCATTTCTTTGACAATTTTATTGTCAGTTTTTTTATATAATTTCTTTCATTTTTTTGACATTTCCTTTACTTTTTTGGCAACATATCTAACATTTTTTTATATTTCTTTCATTTCTTTACAACATATCTTTCATTTTTTTTCAGAAAATTTCTTTTTTTGACATTTGTTCCAATTTTTTGACGTTTCTATAATTGTTTTGACAACATTATTTTATTTTTTTGACATTTATTAATTTTTTGACATTTTTTTAATTTTTTTGGTCATTTTTTAAATTTTTTGGAAGCCGTATTTATATTTTTTTGAAATTTTATTGTTATTTTTTGACAACTTTTTTTTAATTTTACTATGTTTTAATTTTTTTAATTTTTTTTTCATTATTTTAATTTTTTTGACAACATTTTTTATTTTTTATTTTTTTTTATTTTTTACATTTTTTTTATATTTTGAGAAAATTATTTATTTTTCTTTTGACATTATTTTTTAACAAATTTTACTTTTTTTGACAACATTTCTTTTATTTTTTGGCATTTCTTTTTTTTGACAATAATTCTTTTATTTGTTTGACAATATTTCTTTTATATTTTTTGACATTCATTCTATTTTTTGACAATGTTTCTTTTATTTTTTAAACATTTCTTTCATTTATTTGACAACGTTTCTTTCATTTTTTGGCAACAATTTTTTCATTTTTTGACAACATTTCTTCCATTTATTGACGACGTTTCTTTCATTTTTTGACAACATTTTTTATATTTTTTACAGCATAATTTATTTTATGTCAACATTTTAAAAATTTTTATGAAGACCTTTTTTTATTTTTTTGACATTTCTTCTATTTTTTGACAATATTTTGTTTGACATTTTTAAAGTATATTTTGACAACATTTCTTTAATTTTTTTGACATATTTTTAATTTATTGGCACGAATCCTTAATTTTATAGATTTTTCTGTCATTTTTAGACAACATTTAACTTATGTTTTTGACATTATTTCTGTCAATTTTTTTGACAGCAATTCCTTAATTTTTTTTGACAACATTTCTTTAATTTTTTGACTATTCTTTAATTTTTGACTATATTTCATTCTTTTATTGACATTTCACTCATTTTTTTGACAACATTTCTTTCATTTTTTTCCATTTCTATCTTTTTTTATATATATTCCTCTTCTATATATATTTTTGATATTTTTTTTAATTTTTTGACAAAATTATTTTTTTATTTTATTTAATTATTTTTTTCAATTTTTTTTATTTTTTAGAACATTTTTTATTCATCTTTTGAAATTAATTTTTGACAAATCTTAGTTTTTTGACAACATTTCTTTGATTATTTTGATATTCCATTTTTTTGACAATAACTTTTATTTTTTGACAATATTTTTTTAATATTTTTTTACATTTATTTTTTTTGACAATATTTCTTTTATTTTTTAAACATTTCTTTTATTTGATTGACGTTTCCTTCAATTTTTTGACAACATTTTTTTAATATTTTTACCTTTTTGTTGACAATATATTTTAATTTTATGTAACAACATTTTTTTGACGGCATTTTTATCATTTATTTGACAATATTTCTTCTATTTTTTGGCAATATTTCCTGTTTTTCTGATATTATTTTCATTTTTTGGGGAACATAGCTTTCATTTTTTTTTGACAACATTTCGTTCATTTTTTTTGACAACATTTCTTTCATTTTTTACATTTCTATCATTTTTTGAACCCTCTTCTATATATTTTTTGACATGTTTTTAATTTTTTTTCATTTTTTAAATTTTTTGTCTTTTTTTTATTTTTTATTTTTTTACATTTTTTTTATATTTTGAGAAAATTATTCATTTTTCTTTTGACATTATTTTTTAACAAATTTTACTTTTTTGTAAATTCTTTTATTTTTTGACATTTCTTTTTTTGACAATAATTATTTGATTGGTTTGACAATATTTCTTTTACATTTTTTGACATTTATTCTATTTTTTGACAATATTTTTTTTGACATTTTTTTCATTTATTTTGACAACATTTCTTTTATTTTTTTGACATATTTTTAATTTATTGGCACGATTCCTTAATTTTTTAGATATTTCTGCCATTTTTTGACAACATTTAACTTATTTTTTTGACATTATTTCTTTCAATTTTTTTGACAGCAAATCTTAATTTTTTTGACAACATTTCTTTAATTTTTTGACTCTTCTTTAATTTTTTCACTATATTCCATTCTTTTTTTGACATTTCACTCATTTTTTTGACAACATATCTTTCATTTTTTTCCATTTCTATCTTTTTTTTTAAGTATTCCTCTTCTATATATTTTTTCGAAATTTTTTTTTATTTTTTGACAACATTATATATTCTATTTTATTTAATTACTTTTTTAAATTTTTTTATTTTTTGAGATCATTTTTTATTCATCCTTTGAAATTTCTTTTTGACTAATCTAACTTTTTTGACAACATTTCTTTGATTATTTTGACATTCCATTTTTTTGACAATAACTTTTATTTTTTGACGATATTTTTTTATATTTTTTGACATTTATTTTTTTGACAATATTTCTTTTATTTTTTTAAACATTTGTTTCATTTATTTGACGTTTCTTTCATTCTTTGCCAACAATTCTTTCACTTTTTGACAATATTTCTTCCATTTATTGACGACGTTTCTTTCATTTTTTTGACAATATTTTTTTATATCTTTTTTTTTCAACATATATTATTTTATGTCAACATTTTTTAAATTTTTATGACGACATTTTTTTTTCGTTTTTTTGATAACATTTCTTCTATTTTTTACAATGTTTCCTTCTTTTGATAATTTTTTAATTTTTTTGACAACCCTTCTTTCATTTTTAGACAACATTTTTTTAATTTTTTGGTAACGCTTCTTTAATTTTTTTTAAATTTCTGTCATTTTTTTTGACAACATTTTACTTATTTTTTTAACATTATTTCTTTCAATTTTTTTGGACAGCAATTCTTTAATTTATTTTGATAACATTTCTTTAATTTTTTGACTATTCTTTAATTTTTTTACTATATTTCTTTCGTTTTTTTCCATTTCTATGTTTTTTTATATATATTCCTCTTATTTATATTTTTTTGACTTTATTTTTAATTTGTTGACAACATTATTTATTTTATTTTATTAAATTATATTTTTTAACTTTTTTTATTTTTTAGATCATTCTTTATTCATCTTTTGAAATTACCTTAGGACAAATCTTACTTTTTTGACAACATTTCTTTGATTATTTTGACATTCCATTTTTTTAATATTAACTTTTATTTTTTGACATTATTTTTTTATATTTTTTGACATTTATTTTTTTTGACAATATTTCTTTTATTTTTTAAAAAAGATTTTTTATTTAATTGACGTTTCTTTCAATATTTTGACATTTTTTTACATTTTTGTTGACAACATAATTTTATTTTATGTAATAACATTTTGTTTTGACATTTTTTTGATTTATTTGACAATATTTCTTCTATTTTTTTTTTGGCAAAATATCTTCTTTTTTTGTTATTTTTTTTTATTTTTTTGGGGAACATAGCTTTCATTTTTTTGACAACATATCTTTGATTATTACTTTCATTTACTTCATTCATTTTTTTTGACACTTCTTAATTTTTTGGACATTTCTTTCATTTTTGACAACATTTCTTTCATTTTTTGACGACGTTTCTTTCATTTTTTTTACATTTTTTAATTTTTTTTACATTTTTTTGGCAGCATTTTATTTTATATGACAAAATTAATTTAATATTTTGACGACATTTTTTCATTTGTTTTGAAATTTTTTTTCATTTTTTGACAATATTTCTTCTATTTTTTGACTTCTTTTCATTTTTTTGGAACAGTTCTTCCATTTTTTGAGAACATTTCTTTCATTTTTTGGAACACTTCTTTAATTTTTTGAAATTTCTCTAATTTTTTTGACAACATATCATTAATTTTTTTGACAACATTTCTCAAATTTTTTGACAATATTTCTTAAACATTTTTGACATTTCTGTCATTTTTTTGACAATATTTCTTTCATCTTTTGACATTTCTTTCATTTTTTTGACAACACATCTTTCATTTTTTTGACAACATTTTTTTAAGTTTTTGGCAACGCTTCTTTAATTTTTTTGACATTTCTCTCATTTTTTTGACAACATTTAGCTTATTTTTTTGACATTTCTTTCATTTTCTGACAATTTTACTGTCAAGTTTTTGATATAATTTCTTTCATTTTTTGACATTTCCTTTATTTTTTTGAAAACATATCTAACAAATTTTTTGACATTTCTTTCATTTCTTTAATTTATTTCTTTCATTTTTTTGAAAAAATTTCATTTTTTGACATTTGTTTCAATTTTTGACAGATTTCTTTCATTTTTTGACAACATTTCTTTCATTTTTTTTAAATACATTTCTTTCATTTTTTGACATATCTTTTATTTTTTTACATTTCTTTAATTTTTTGACAAAATTTCCTCCATTTTTTCCACATTTGTTTCATTTTTTCGGTAAATATTTCCTGTATTTTTTGACAAGAGATCTTGAATTTATTTACATTTCTTTCATTTTTTACAACACTTCTTTCATTTTATGACAACATATCTTTCCTTTTTTTGAAAACATTTCTTTAGTTATTTTTAACAGTATTTCATTTATTTTTTTGGCAAACTTTCTTACATTTTTTTTAACATATTTCTTTCAGTTTTTGGCAACATTTCATTTATTTTATGACAACCTTTCTCAAAATATTTTTTAAAATATATCTTTCATTTTTTGAAATTAATTTCATATTTTTTGACAACATTTCTTTAATTTTTTGAAATTTTTTAATATTTTTTGACATTGTTTTCATTTTTTTGACATATTTTAAAATTTTTGGCTCGATTCTATAATTATTTGTTATTTTTCTCATTTTTGGCAACATTTAACTTATTATTTTGACATTATTTCTTTTACAGCAATTCTTTAATTTTTTTGACCTTATTTCTTTCTTTTTTTGACATTTCATTCATTTTTTTGACGACATTTTTTCATTTAATTCCATTTCTATCTTTTTTATATTTATTCCTCTTCTATATACTTTTTGACATTTTTTTTTATTTTTTGACAACATTATTTATTTTATTTTATTTTATTATTTTATTGAAATTTTTTTATTTTTTTTTAAGATCATTCTTTATTCATCTTTTGAAATTACTAAAGGACAAATCTTACTTTTTTGACAACATTTCCTTGATTATTTTGACATTCCATTTTTTTAACATTAACTTTTATTTTTTTTTTATATTTTTTGACATTTATTTCCTTTTTTCTATACTTCCCTTTTTTCAATATTTACTTTTTTCAATATTTCCTTTTTTCCAATATTTCCTTTTGTCAATATTTCCTTTTTTCAATATTTCCTTTTTTCAATATTTCCTTTTTTCAATATTTACATTTTTCAATATTTCCTTTTGTCATTATTTCCTTTTTTCAATATTTCCTTTTTTCAATATTTCCTTTTTTCAATATTAACTTTTGTCAATATTTCCTTTTTTCAATATTTCCTTTTTTTTAAACTTCCTTTTTTCAATATTTCCTTTCGTCAATATTTCCTTTTTTCAATATTTCCTTTTGTCAATATTTCCTTTCTTCAAGATTTCCTTTTTTCTATACTTCCTTTTTTCAATATTTCCTTTTTTCTATACTTCCTTTTTTCAATATTTCCTTTTTTTTATACTTCCTTTTGTCAATATTTCCTTTTTTCAATTTTTCCTTTATTCCATATTTCCTTTTGTCAATATTTCCTTTTTTCTATATTTCCTTTTTTCAATATTTCCTTTTGTCAATATTTCCTTTTTTCAATATTTCCTTTTTTCTATACTACCTTTTTTCAATATTTCCTTTTTTCAATATTTCCTTTTGTCAATATTTCCTTTTGTCAATATATCCTTTTTTCAATATTTCCTTTTTTCAATATTTCCTTTTTTCTATACTTCCTTTTTTCAATTCTTCCTTTTGTCAATATTTCTGTTTTTCAATATTTCCTTTTTTCCATATATCCTTTTGTCAATATTTCCTTTTTTCAATATTTCCTTTTTTCTTTACTTCCTTTTTTCAATATTTGCTTTTGTCAATATTTCCTTTTTTCAATATTTCCTTTTGTCAATATTTCCTTTTGTCAATAATTCCATTTTTCAATTTTTTTTTCTATACTTCCTTTTTTCAATATTTCCTATTTTCAATACCTCCTTTTGTCAAAATTTCCTTTTTTCAATATATCCTTTTGTCATTATTTCCTTTTTTCAATATTTCCTTTTTTATATATCTCCTTTTTTCTATACTTCCTTTTTTCAATATTTCCTTTTGTCAATATTTCATTTTGTCAATATTTCCTTTTTGCAATATTTCCTTTTGTCAATATTTCCTTTTTTCAATATTTCCTTTTTTCAATAATTCCTTTTTTCTATACTTCCTTTTGTCAATATTTCCTTTTTTCAATATTTCCTTTTTTCAAAATTTCATTTTGTCAATATTTCCTTTTGTCAATATTTCCTTTTTTCAATACTTCCTTTTTTCCATATATCCTTCTGTCAATATTTCCTTTTTTATATATTTCCTTTTTTCTTTACTTCCTTTTTTCAATATTTCCTTTTGTCAATAATTCCATTTATCTATATTTCCTTTTTTCTATACTTCCTTTTTTCAATATTTCCTTTTCTCAATATTTCCTTTTGTCAAAATTTCCTTTTTTCAATATTTCCTTTTGTCATTATTTTCTTTTTTCAATATTTCCTTTTTTATATATTTCCTTTTTTCTATACTTCCTTTTTTCAATATTTCCTTTTGTCAATATTTCCTTTTGTCAATATTTCCTTTTTGCAATATTTCCTTTTGTCAATATTTCCTTTTTTCAATATTTCCTTTTTTCAATATTTCCTTTTTTCTATACTTCCTTTTGTCAATATTTCCTTTTTTCAATATTTCCTTGTTTCAATAATTCATTTTGTCAATATTTCCTTTTTTCAATATTTCCTTTTTTCAATACTTCCTTTTTTCAATATTTCCTTTTTTCTTTATTTCCTTTTTTCAATATTTCCTTTTTTATATACTTCCTTTTTTCAATATTTCCTTTTTTCCATATTTCCTTTTTTCAATATTTCCTTTTTTCTATACTTCCTTTTTTCAATCTTTCCTTTTTTCTATACTTCCTTTTTTCAATATTTCCTTTTTTCAATATATCATTTTGTCAATATTTCCTTTTTTCAATATTTCCTTTTTTTCAATACTTCCTTTTTTCAATATTACCTTTTTTCTATACTTCGTTTTTTCAATATTTCCTTTTTTCAATATTTCCTTTAGTCAATATTTCCTTTTGTCAATATTTCCTTTTTTCAATATTTCCTCCTTTCAATATTTCCTTTTTTCTATACTTCCTTTTTTCAATTCTTCCTTTTGTCAATATTTACTTTTTTCAATATTTCCTTTTTTCCATATTTCCTTTTGTCAATATTTTCTTTTTTCAATATTTCATTTTTTCTATACTTCTTCTTTTCAATATTTCCTTTTGTCAATTTTTCCTTTTTTCAATATTTCCTTTTGTCAATATTTCCTTTTGTCAATGTTACCTTTTGTCAATATTTCCATTTTTCAATATTTCATTTTTCTTTACTTCCTTTTTTCAATATTTCCTTTTTTCTATCTTTCCTTTTGTCAATATTTCCTTTTCTCAATATTTCCTTTTGTAAATATTTCCTTTTCTCAATATTTTCTTTTTTCTATACTTCCTTTTTTCAATATTTCCTTTTTTCTTTACTTCCTTTTTTCAATATTTCCTTTTTGATATACTTTCTTTTTTCAATATTTCCTTTTTTCCATATTTCCTTTTGCCAATATTTCGTTTTTTCAATTTTTCCTTTTTTCTATACTTCCTTTTTCAAATATTTCCTTTTGTCAATATTTCTTTTTTCAATATTTCTTTTGGTCAATATTTCCTTTTGTCAAAATTCCTTTTGTCAATATTTCCATTTTTCAATATTTCCTATTTTCTATACTTCCTTTTTTCAATATTTCCTTTTTTCAATATTTCCTTTTGTCAATATTTCCTTTTTCAATATTTCCTTTTGTCAATATTTCCTTTTTTCAATATTTCCTTTTTTCTATACTTCCTTTTTTCTATACTTCCTTTTTTCAATATTTCCTTTTGTCAATTTTTCCTTTTTTCAATATTTCCTTTTGTCAATATTTCCTTTTGTCAATGTTACCTTTTGTCAATATTTCCATTTTTCAATATTTCATTTTTCTTTACTTCCTTTTTTCAATATTTCCTTTTTTCTATCTTTCCTTTTGTCAATATTTCCTTTTCTCAATATTTCCTTTTGTAAATATTTCCTTTTTTCAATATTTTCTTTTTTCTATACTTCCTTTTTTCAATATTTCCTTTTTTCTTTACTTCCTTTTTTCAATATTTCCTTTTTTATATACTTCCTTTTTTCAATATTTCCTTTTTTCCATATTTCCTTTTGCCAATATTTCGTTTTTTCAATTTTTCCTTTTTTCTATACTTCCTTTTTCAAATATTTCCTTTTGTCAATATTTCTTTTTTCAATATTTCTTTTGGTCAATATTTCCTTTTGTCAAAATTCCTTTTGTCAATATTTCCATTTTTCAATATTTCCTATTTTCTATACTTCCTTTTTTCAATATTTCCTTTTTTCAATATTTCCTTTTGTCAATATTTCCTTTTTCAATATTTCCTTTTGTCAATATTTCCTTTTTTCAATATTTCCTTTTTTCTATACTTCCTTTTTTCTATACTTCCTTTTTTCAATATTTCCTTTATTCTATACTTCCTTTTTTTAATCTTTCCTGTTTTCAATATATCCTTTTTTCAATATTTCCTATTTTCAATATTTCCTTTTGTCAATATTTCCTTTATTCAATATTTCCTTTTTTCTATACTTCCTTTTTTCAATATTTCCTTTTTTCTATACTTCCTTTTTTCAATATTTCCTTTTTTCTATGCTTCCTGTTTTCAATATTTCCTTTTTTCAATATTTCCTTTTGTCAATATTTCCTTTTGTCAATATTTCCTATTTTCAATATTTCCTTCTTTTAATATTTCCTTTTTTCTATACTTCCTTTTTTCAATTCTTCCTTTTGTCAATATTACCTTTTTTCAATATTTCCTTTTTTCCATATTTCCTTTTGTCAATATTTCCTTTTTTCAATATTTCATTTTTTCTATACTTCATTTTTTCAATATTTCCTTTTGTCAATTTTTCCTTTTTTCAATATTTCCTTTTGTCAATATTTCGTTTTGTCAATATTTCCTTTAGTCAATATTTCCATTTTTCATTATTTCATTTTTCTATACTTCCTTTTTTCAAAATTTCCTTTTTTAAATCATTCCTTTTGTCAATATTTCCTTTTTTCAATATTTTCTTTTGTCAATTTTTCCTATTTTCAATATTTCCTTTTTTCTATACTTCCTTTTTTCAATATTTCCTTTTTTCTATACTTCCTTTAATATATTTCCTTTTTTCCATATTTTCTTTTGTCAATATTTCCTTTTTTCAATATTTCCTTCTTTCAATATTTCCTTTTTTCAATATTTCCTTTTTTCAATATTTCCTTTTTTCTATTCTTCCTTTTTCAATACTTCCTTTTTTCAATATTTCCTTTTTTCTATACATCCTTTTTTCAATTATTCCTTTTGTCAATATTTCCTTTTTTCAAAATTTCTTTTTTTCCATATTTCCTTTTGTCAATATTTCGTTTTTTCAATATTTTCTTTTTTCTATACTTCCTTTTTTAAATATTTCCTTTTGTCAATATTTCTTTTTTCAATATTTCCTTTTGTCAATATTTCCTCTTTTCAATATTTCCTTTTGTCAATATTTCCATTTTTCAATATTTCCTTTTTTCTATACTTCCTTTTTTCAATAATTCCTTTTTTCAATATTTCCTTTTTTCCATATTTCCTTTTGTCAATATTTCGTTTTTTCAATATTTCCTTTTTTCTATACTTCCTTTTTTTGATATTTCCTTTTGTCAATATTTCTTTTTTCAATATTTCCTTTTGTCAATATTTCCTTTTGTCAATATTCCTTTTGTCAATATTTCCATTTTTCAATATTCCCTTTTTTCTATACTTCCTTTTTTCAATATTTCCTTTTTTCAATATTTCCTTTTGTCAACATTTTCTTTTTCAATATTTCCTTTTGTCAATATTTCCTTTTTAAAATATTTCCTTTTTTCTATATTTCCTTTTTTCAATATTTCCTTTTTTCTATACTTCCTTTTTTCAATATTTCCTTTTTTCTATACTTCCTTTTTTCAATATTTCCTTTTTTCAATATTTCCTTTTGTCAATATTTCCTTTTTTCAATATTTCCTTTTTTCTATACTTCCTTTTTTCAATATTTCCTTTTTTCTATACTTCCTTTTTCAATATTTCGTTTTTTCTATACTTCCTTTTTTCAATATTTCCTTTTTTCAATATTTCCTTTTGTCAATATTTCATTTTTTCAATATTTCCTTTTTTCTATACTTCCTTTTTTCTATATTTCCTTTTTTTCTAAACTTCCTTTTTTCAATATTTCCTTTTGTCAATATTTCCCTTTTTCAATATTTCCCATTGTCAATTTTTCCTTTTTTCAATATTTCCTTTTGTCAATATCTCCTTTTGTAATATTTCCTTTTGTCAATATTTCATTTCTCCAATATTTCCTTTTTTCTAAACTTCCTTTTTCGAATATTTCCTTTTTTCTATATTTCATTTTTTCAATATTTCCTTATGTCAATATTTCCTTTTGTCAATATTTCCTTTTTTCCATATTTCCTTTTGTCAATATTTCCTTTTTTCAATATTTCCTTTTTTCAATTTTTCCTTTTTTCCATATTTCCTTTTGTCAATATTTCCTTTTTTCAATATTTCGTTTTGTCAATATTTCCTTTTGTCAATATTTCTTTTTTTCAATATTTTCTTTTGTCAATATTTCCTTTTTCCAATATTTCCTTTTGTCAATTTCCTTTTTTCAATATTTCCTTTTTTCAATTTTTCCTTTTTTCCATATTTCATTTTGTCAATATTTCCTTTTTTCAATATTTCCCATTGTCATTTTTTCCTTTTTTCAATATTTTCTTTTGTCAATATCTCCTTTTGTAATATTTCCTTTGGTCAATATTTCCATTTTTCAAAATTTCCTTTTTTCTATACTTCCTTTTTTCAATTTTTACTTTTGTCAATATTTCCTTTTTTCAATATTTCCTTTTTTCCATATTTCCTTTTGTCAATATTTCGTTTTTTCAATATTTCCTTTTGTCAATATTTCCTTTTTTCAATTTTTCCTTTTGTCAATATTTCTTTTTTCAATATTTCCTTTTGTCAATATTTCCTTTTGTCAATTTTTCGTTTTTTCTATATTTCCTTTTTTCAATATTTCCTTTTTTCTATTGCTTTTTTCTATACTTCCTTTTTTCAATATTTCATTCTTTCAATATTTACTTTTGTCAATATTTCCTTTTGTCAATATTTCCTTTTTTCAATATATCCTTTATTCTATACTTCCTTTTTTCAATATTTCCTTTTTTCTATACTTCCTTTTTTCAATATTTCCTTTTTAATATACTTCCTTTTTTCAATATTTCCTTTTTTCAAGATTTCCTATTTTCTATACTTCCTTTTTTCAATATTTCCTTTTTTCTATACTTCCTTTTTCCA
Organism: Ischnura elegans; assembly: GCF_921293095.1. Classification (NCBI taxonomy): domain Eukaryota; kingdom Metazoa; phylum Arthropoda; class Insecta; order Odonata; family Coenagrionidae; genus Ischnura; species Ischnura elegans. The sequence continues at coordinate 80,647,043 of NC_060256.1, read as the reverse complement.
ATATTTCCTTTTTTCAATACTTCCTTTTGTAATATTTCCTTTTTTCAATTTTTCCTTTTTTCCATATTTCCTTTTGTCAATATTTCCTTTTTTCAACATTTCCTTTTTTCAATATTTCCTTTTGTTAATATTTCCTTTTTTCAATATTACCTTTTTCTTTACTTCCTTTTTTCAATATTTCCTTTTGTCAATATTTCCTTTTTTCAATATTTCCTTTTGTCAATATTTCCTTTTGTCAATAATTCCATTTTTCAATATTTCCTTTTTTCTATACTTCCATTTTTCAATATTTCCTTTTTTTCAATATTTCCTTTTGTCAAAATTTCCTTATTTCAATATTTCCTTTTGTCATCATTTTCTTTTTTCAATATTTCCTTTTTATATATTTCCTTTTTTCTATACTTCCTTTTTTCAATATTTCCTTTTGTCAATATTTCCTTTTGTCAATATTTCCTTTTTGCAATATTTCCTTTTGTCAATATTTCCTTTTTTCAATATTTTCTTTTTTCTATACTTCCTTTTTTCAATATTTCCTTTTTTCTTTACTTCCTTTTTTCAATATTTCCTTTTTTATATACTTCCTTTTTTCAATATTTCCTTTTTTCCATATTTCCTTTTGCCAATATTTCGTTTTTTCAATATTTCCTTTTTTCTATACTTCCTTTTTCAAATATTTCCTTTTGTCAATATTTCTTTTTTTTTTAAATATTTCTTTTGGTCAATATTTCCTTTTGTCAAAATTCCTTTTGTCATAATTTCCATTTTTCAATATTTCCTATTTTCTATACTTCCTTTTTTCAATATTTCCTTTTTTCAATATTTCCTTTTGTCAATATTTCCTTTTTCAATATTTCCTTTTTTCAATATTTCCTTTTTTCAATATTTCCTTATGTCAATATTTCCTTTTGTCAATATTTCCTTTTTCAATATTTCCTTTTGTCAATATTTCCTTTTGTCAATATTTCATTTTTCCAATATTTCCTTTGGTCAATATTTCCTTTTTTCAATATTTCCTTTTTTCAATTTTTCCTTTTTTCCATATTTCCTTTTGTCAATATTTCCTTTTTTCAATATTTCCCATTGTCAATTTTTCCTTTTTTCAATATTTCCTTTTGTCAATATCTCCTTTTGTAATATTTCCTTTTGTCAATATTTCATTTTTTCAATATTTCCTTTTTTCTATATTTCCTTTTTTCAATATATCCTTTTTTCTAAACTTCCTTTTTCGAATGTTTCCTTTTGTCAATATTTCCTTTTGTCAATATTTCCTTTTTTCAATATTTTCTTTTGTCAATATTTCCTTTTGTCAATATTTCCTTTTTCCAATATTTCCTTTTGTCAATATTTCCTTTTTTCAATATTTCCTTTTTTCAATTTTTCCTTTTTTCCATATTTCCTTTTGTCAATATTTCCTTTTTTCAATATTTCCCATTGTCATTTTTTCCTTTTTTCAATATTTTCTTTTGTCAATATCTCCTTTTGTAATATTTCCTTTTGTCAATATTTCAATTTTTTAAATTTCCTTTTTTCTATACTTCCTTTTTTCAATTTTTACTTTTGTCAATATTTCCTTTTTTCAATATTTCCTTTTTTCCATATTTCCTTTTTTCAATATTTCGTTTTTTCAATATTTCCTTTTTTCTATACTTCCTTTTTTCAATATTTCCTTTTGTCAATATTTCTTTTTTCAATATTTCCTTTTGTCAATATTTCCTTTTGTCAATTTTTCGTTTTTTCTATATTTTCTTTTTTCAATATTTCCTTTTTTCCATTGCTATTTTCTATACTTCCTTTTTTCAATATTTCATTCTTTCAATATTTACTTTTGTCAATATTTCCTTTTGTCAATATTTCCTTTATTCAATATATCCTTTATTCTATACTTCCTTTTTTCAATATTTCCTTTTTTCTATACTTCCTTTTTTCAATATTTCCTTTTTAATATACTTCCTTTTTTCAATATTTCCTTTTTTCAAGATTTCCTCTTTTCTATACTTCCTTTTTTCAATATTTCCTTTTTTCTATACTTCCTTTTTCCAATATTTCCTTTTTTCAATACTTCCTTTTGTAATATTTCCTTTTTTCAATTTTTCCTTTTTTCCATATTTCCTTTTGTCAATATTTCCTTTTTTCAATATTTCCTTTTTTCAATATTTCCTTTTTCCAATATTTCCTTTTTTCAATATTTCCTTTTTCTTTACTTCCTTTTTTCAATATTTCTTTTTGTCAATATTTCCTTTTTTCAATATTTCCTTTTGTCAATATTTCCTTTTGTCAATAATTCCATTTTTCAATATTTCCTTTTTTCTATACTTCCTTTTTTCAATATTTCCTTTTTTCAATATTTCCTTTTGTCAAAATTTCCTTTTTTCAATATTTCCTTTTATCATTATTTTCTTTTTTCAATATTTCCTTTTTATATATTTCCTTTTTTCTATACTTCCTTTTTTCAATATTTCCTTTGATCAATATTTCCTTTTGTCAATATTTCCTTTTTGCAATATTTCCTTTTGTCAATATTTCCTTTTTTCAATATTTCCTTTTGTCAATATTTCCTTTTGTCAATAATTCCATTTTTCAATATTTCCTTTTTTCTATACTTCCTTTTTTCAATATTTCCTTTTTTCAATATTTCCTTTTGTCAAAATTTCCTTTTTTCAATATTTCCTGTTATCATTATTTTCTTTTTTCAATATTTCCTTTTTATATATTTCCTTTTTTCTATACTTCCTTTTTTCAACATTTCCTTTTTTCAATATTTCCTTTTGTTAATATTTCCTTTTTTCAATATTACCTTTTTCTTTACTTCCTTTTTTCAATATTTCCTTTTGTCATTATTTCCTTTTTTCAATATTTCCTTTTGTCAATATTTCCTTTTGTCAATAATTCAATTTTTCAATATTTCCTTTTTTCTATACTTCCTTTTTTCAATATTTCCTTTTTTTCAATATTTCCTTTTGTCAAAATTTCCTTATTTCAATATTTCCTTTTGTCATCATTTTCTTTTTTCAATATTTCCTTTTTATATATTTCCTTTTTTCTATACTTCCTTTTTTCAATATTTCCTTTTGTCAATATTTCCTTTTGTCAATATTTCCTTTTTGCAATATTTCCTTTTGTCAATATTTCCTTTTTTCAATATTTTCTTTTTTCTATACTTCCTTTTTTCAATATTTCCTTTTTTCTTTACTTCCTTTTTTCAATATTTCCTTTTTTATATACTTCCTTTTTTCAATATTTCCTTTTTTCCATATTTCCTTTTGCCAATATTTCGTTTTTTCAATATTTCCTTTTTTCTATACTTCCTTTTTCAAATATTTCCTTTTGTCAATATTTCTTTTTTCAATATTTCTTTTGGTCAATATTTCCTTTTGTCAAAAATCCTTTTGTCATAATTTCCATTTTTCAATATTTCCTATTTTCTATACTTCCTTTTTTCAATATTTCCTTTTTTCAATATTTCCTTTTGTCAATATTTCCTTTTTCAATATTTCCTTTTTTCAATATTTCCTTTTTTCAATATTTCCTTATGTCAATATTTCCTTTTGTCAATATTTCCTTTTTCAATATTTCCTTTTGTCAATATTTCCTTTTGTCAATATTTCATTTTTCCAATATTTCCTTTTGTCAATATTTCCTTTTTTCAATATTTCCTTTTTTCAATTTTTCCTTTTTTCCATATTTCCTTTTGTCAATATTTCCTTTTTTCAATATTTCCCATTGTCAATTTTTCCTTTTTTCAATATTTCCTTTTGTCAATATCTCCTTTTGTAATATTTACTTTTGTCAATATTTCATTTTTTCAATATTTCCTTTTTTCTATACTTCCTTTTTTCAATATATCCTTTTTTCTAAACTTCCTTTTTCGAATGTTTCCTTTTGTCAATATTTCCTTTTGTCAATATTTCCTTTTTTCAATATTTTCTTTTGTCAATATTTCCTTTTGTCAATATTTCCTTTTTCCAATATTTCCTTTTGTCAATATTTCCTTTTTTCAATATTCCTTTTTTTCAATTTTTCCTTTTTTCCATATTTCCTTTTGTCAATATTTCCTTTTTTCAATATTTCCCATTGTCATTTTTTCCTTTTTTCAATATTTTCTTTTGTCAATATCTCCTTTTGTAATATTTCCTTTTGTCAATATTTCCATTTTTTAAATTTCCTTTTTTCTATACTTCCTTTTTTCAATTTTTACTTTCGTCAATATTTCCTTTTTTCAATATTTCCTTTTTTCCATATTTCCTTTTTTCAATATTTCGTTTTTTCAATATTTCCTTTTTTCTATACTTCCTTTTTTCAATATTTCCTTTTGTCAATATTTCTTTTTTCAATATTTCCTTTTGTCAATATTTCCTTTTGTCAATTTTTCGTTTTTTCTATATTTTCTTTTTTCAATATTTCCTTTTTTCCATTGCTTTTTTCTATACTTCCTTTTTTCAATATTTCATTCTTTCAATATTTACTTTTGTCAATATTTCCTTTTGTCAATATTTCCTTTATTCAATATATCCTTTATTCTATACTTCCTTTTTTCAATATTTCCTTTTTTCTATACTTCCTTTTTTCAATATTTCCTTTTTAATATACTTCCTTTTTTCAATATTTCCTTTTTTCAAGATTTCCTCTTTTCTATACTTCCTTTTTTCAATATTTCCTTTTTTCTATACTTCCTTTTTCCAATATTTCCTTTTTTCAATACTTCCTTTTGTAATATTTCCTTTTTTCAATTTTTCCTTTTTTCCATATTTCCTTTTGTCAATATTTCCTTTTTTCAATATTTCCTTTTTTCAATATTTCCTTTTGTTAATATTTCCTTTTTTCAATATTACCTTTTTCTTTACTTCCTTTTTTCAATATTTCTTTTTGTCAATATTTCCTTTTTTCAATATTTCCTTTTGTCAATATTTCCTTTTGTCAATAATTCCATTTTTCAATATTTCCTTTTTTCTATACTTCCTTTTTTCAATATTTCCTTTTTTCAATATTTCCTTTTGTCAAAATTTCCTTTTTTCAATATTTCCTTTTATCATTATTTTCTTTTTTCAATATTTCCTTTTTATATATTTCCTTTTTTCTATACTTCCTTTTTTCAACATTTCCTTTTTTCAATATTTCCTTTTGTTAATATTTCCTTTTTTCAATATTACCTTTTTCTTTACTTCCTTTTTTCAATATTTCCTTTTGTCAATATTTCCTTTTTTCAATATTTCCTTTTGTCAATATTTCCTTTTGTCAATAATTCCATTTTTCAATATTTCCTTTTTTCTATACTTCCTTTTTTCAATATTTCCTTTTTTTCAATATTTCCTTTTGTCAAAATTTCCTTATTTCAATATTTCCTTTTGTCATCATTTTCTTTTTTCAATATTTCCTTTTTATATATTTCCTTTTTTCTATACTTCCTTTTTTCAATATTTCCTTTTGTCAATATTTCCTTTTGTCAATATTTCCTTTTTGCAATATTTCCTTTTGTCAATATTTCCTTTTTTCAATATTTTCTTTTTTCTATACTTCCTTTTTTCAATATTTCCTTTTTTCTTTACTTCCTTTTTTCAATATTTCCTTTTTTATATACTTCCTTTTTTCAATATTTCCTTTTTTCCATATTTCCTTTTGCCAATATTTCGTTTTTTCAATATTTCCTTTTTTCTATACTTCCTTTTTCAAATATTTCCTTTTGTCAATATTTCTTTTTTCAATATTTCTTTTGGTCAATATTTCCTTTTGTCAAAATTCCTTTTGTCATAATTTCGATTTTTCAATATTTCCTATTTTCTATACTTCCTTTTTTCAATATTTCCTTTTTTCAATATTTCCTTTTGTCAATATTTCCTTTTTCAATATTTCCTTTTTTCAATATTTCCTTTTTCCAATATTTCCTTTTGTCAATATTTCCTTTTTTCAATATTTCCTTTTTTCAATTTTTCCTTTTTTCCATATTTCCTTTTGTCAATATTTCCTTTTTTCAATATTTCCTATTGTCAATTTTTCCTTTTTTCAATATTTCCTTTTGTCAATATCTCCTTTTGTAATATTTCCTTTTGTCAATATTTCATTTTTTCAATATTTCCTTTTTTCTATACTTCCTTTTTTCAATATATCCTTTTTTCTAAACTTCCTTTTTCGAATGTTTCCTTTTGTCAATATTTCCTTTTGTCAATATTTCCTTTTTTCAATATTTTCTTTTGTCAATATTTCCTTTTGTCAATATTTCCTTTTTCCAATATTTCCTTTTGTCAATATTTCCTTTTTTCAATATTTCCTTTTTTCAATTTTTCCTTTTTTCCATATTTCCTTTTGTCAATATTTCCTTTTTTCAATATTTCCCATTGTCATTTTTTCCTTTTTTCAATATTTTCTTTTGTCAATATCTCCTTTTGTAATATTTCCTTTTGTCAATATTTCCATTTTTTAAATTTCCTTTTTTCTATACTTCCTTTTTTCAATTTTTACTTTTGTCAATATTTCCTTTTTTCAATATTTCCTTTTTTCCATATTTCCTTTTTTCAATATTTCGTTTTTTCAATATTTCCTTTTTTCTATACTTCCTTTTTTCAATATTTCCTTTTGTCAATATTTCTTTTTTCAATATTTCCTTTTGTCAATATTTCCTTTTGTCAATTTTTCGTTTTTTCTATATTTTCTTTTTTCAATATTTCCTTTTTTCCATTGCTTTTTTCTTTACTTCCTTTTTTCAATTTTTCCTTCTTTCAATATTTACTTTTGTCAATATTTCCTTTTGTCAATATTTCCTTTATTCAATATATCCTTTATTCTATACTTCCTTTTTTCAATATTTCCTTTTTTCTATACTTCCTTTTTTCAATATTTCCTTTTTAATATACTTCCTTTTTTCAATATTTCCTTTTTTCAAGATTTCCTCTTTTCTATACTTCCTTTTTTCAATATTTCCTTTTTTCTATACTTCCTTTTTCCAATATTTCCTTTTTTCAATACTTCCTTTTGTAATATTTACTTTTTTCAATTTTTCCTTTTTTCCATATTTCCTTTTGTCAATATTTCCTTTTTTCAATATTTCCTTTTTTCAATATTTCCTTTTGTTAATATTTCCTTTTTTCAATATTACCTTTTTCTTTACTTCCTTTTTTCAATATTTCTTTTTGTCAATATTTCCTTTTTTCAATATTTCCTTTTGTCAATATTTCCTTTTGTCAATAATTCCATTTTTCAATATTTCCTTTTTTCTATACTTCCTTTTTTCAATATTTCCTTTTTTCAATATTTCCTTTTGTCAAAATTTCCTTTTTTCAATATTTCCTTTTATCATTATTTTCTTTTTTCAATATTTCCTTTTTATATATTTCCTTTTTTCTATACTTCCTTTTTTCAATATTTCCTTTGATCAATATTTCCTTTTGTCAATATTTCCTTTTTGCAATATTTCCTTTTGTCAATATTTCCTTTTTTCAATATTTTCTTTTTTCTATACTTCCTTTTTTCAATATTTCCTTTTTTCTTTACTTCCTTTTTTCAATATTTCCTTTTTTATATACTTCCTTTTTTCAATATTTCCTTTTTTCCATATTTCCTTTTGCCAATATTTCGTTTTTTCAATATTTCCTTTTTTCTATACTTCCTTTTTCAAATATTTCCTTTTGACAATATTTCTTTTTTCAATATTTCTTTTGGTCAATATTTCCTTTTGTCAAAATTCCTTTTGTCATAATTTCCATTTTTCAATATTTCCTATTTTCTATACTTCCTTTTTTCAATATTTCCTTTTTTCAATATTTCCTTTTGTCAATATTTCCTTTTTCAATATTTCCTTTTTTCAATATTTCCTTTTTCCAATATTTCCTTTTGTCAATATTTCCTTTTTTCAATTTTTCCTTTTTTCCATATTTCCTTTTGTCAATATTTCCTTTTTTCAATATTTCCCATTGTCAATTTTTCCTTTTTTCAATATTTCCTTTTGTCAATATCTCCTTTTGTAATATTTCCTTTTGTCAATATTTCATTTTTTCAATATTTCCTTTTTTCTATACTTCCTTTTTTCAATATATCCTTTTTTCTAAACTTCCTTTTTCGAATGTTTCCTTTTGTCAATATTTCCTTTTGTCAATATTTCCTTTTTTCAATATTTTCTTTTGTCAATATTTCCTTTTGTCAATATTTCATTTTTCCAATATTTCCTTTTGTCAATATTTCCTTTTTTCAATATTTCCTTTTTTCAATTTTTCCTTTTTTCCATATTTCCTTTTGTCAATATTTCCTTTTTTCAATATTTCCCATTGTCATTTTTTCCTTTTTTCAATATTTTCTTTTGTCAATATCTCCTTTTGTAATATTTCCTTTTGTCAATATTTCCATTTTTTAAATTTCCTTTTTTCTATACTTCCTTTTTTCAATTTTTACTTTTGTCAATATTTCCTTTTTTCAATATTTCCTTTTTTCCATATTTCCTTTTTTCAATATTTCGTTTTTTCAATATTTCCTTTTTTCTATACTTCCTTTTTTCAATATTTCCTTTTGTCAATATTTCTTTTTTCAATATTTCCTTTTGTCAATATTTCCTTTTGTCAATTTTTCGTTTTTTCTATATTTTCTTTTTTCAATATTTCCTTTTTTCCATTGCTTTTTTCTATACTTCCTTTTTTCAATTTTTCCTTCTTTCAATATTTACTTTTGTCAATATTTCCTTTTGTCAATATTTCCTTTATTCAATATATCCTTTATTCTATACTTCCTTTTTTCAATATTTCCTTTTTTCTATACTTCCTTTTTTCAATATTTCCTTTTTAATATACTTCCTTTTTTCAATATTTCCTTTTTTCAAGATTTCCTCTTTTCTATACTTCCTTTTTTCAATATTTCCTTTTTTCTATACTTCCTTTTTCCAATATTTCCTTTTTTCAATACTTCCTTTTGTAATATTTACTTTTTTCAATTTTTCCTTTTTTCCATATTTCCTTTTGTCAATATTTCCTTTTTTCAATATTTCCTTTTTTCAATATTTCCTTTTGTTAATATTTCCTTTTTTCAATATTACCTTTTTCTTTACTTCCTTTTTTCAATATTTCTTTTTGTCAATATTTCCTTTTTTCAATATTTCCTTTTGTCAATATTTCCTTTTGTCAATAATTCCATTTTTCAATATTTCCTTTTTTCTATACTTCCTTTTTTCAATATTTCCTTTTTTCAATATTTCCTTTTGTCAAAATTTCCTTTTTTCAATATTTCCTTTTATCATTATTTTCTTTTTTCAATATTTCCTTTTTATATATTTCCTTTTATCTATACTTCCTTTTTTCAATATTTCCTTTGATCAATATTTCCTTTTGTCAATATTTCCTTTTTGCAATATTTCCTTTTGTCAATATTTCCTTTTTTCAATATTTTCTTTTTTCTATACTTCCTTTTTTCAATATTTCCTTTTTTCTTTACTTCCTTTTTTCAATATTTCCTTTTTTATATACTTCCTTTTTTCAATATTTCCTTTTTTCCATATTTCCTTTTGCCAATATTTCGTTTTTTCAATATTTCCTTTTTTCTATACTTCCTTTTTCAAATATTTCCTTTTGACAATATTTCTTTTTTCAATATTTCTTTTGGTCAATATTTCCTTTTGTCAAAATTCCTTTTGTCATAATTTCCATTTTTCAATATTTCCTATTTTCTATACTTCCTTTTTTCAATATTTCCTTTTTTCAATATTTCCTTTTGTCAATATTTCCTTTTTCAATATTTCCTTTTTTCAATATTTCCTTTTTCCAATATTTCCTTTTGTCAATATTTCCTTTTTTCAATTTTTCCTTTTTTCCATATTTCCTTTTGTCAATATTTCCTTTTTTCAATATTTCCCATTGTCAATTTTTCCTTTTTTCAATATTTCCTTTTGTCAATATCTCCTTTTGTAATATTTCCTTTTGTCAATATTTCATTTTTTCAATATTTCCTTTTTTCTATACTTCCTTTTTTCAATATATCCTTTTTTCTAAACTTCCTTTTTCGAATGTTTCCTTTTGTCAATATTTCCTTTTGTCAATATTTCCTTTTTTCAATATTTTCTTTTGTCAATATTTCCTTTTGTCAATATTTCCTTTTTCCAATATTTCCTTTTGTCAATATTTCCTTTTTTCAATATTTCCTTTTTTCAATTTTTCCTTTTTTCCATATTTCCTTTTGTCAATATTTCCTTTTTTCAATATTTCCCATTGTCATTTTTTCCTTTTTTCAATATTTTCTTTTGTCAATATCTCCTTTTGTAATATTTCCTTTTGTCAATATTTCCATTTTTTAAATTTCCTTTTTTCTATACTTCCTTTTTTCAATTTTTACTTTTGTCAATATTTCCTTTTTTCAATATTTCCTTTTTTCCATATTTCCTTTTTTCAATATTTCGTTTTTTCAATATTTCCTTTTTTCTATACTTCCTTTTTTCAATATTTCCTTTTGTCAATATTTCTTTTTTCAATATTTCCTTTTGTCAATATTTCCTTTTGTCAATTTTTCGTTTTTTCTATATTTTTTTTTTCAATATTTCCTTTTTTCCATTGCTTTTTTCTATACTTCCTTTTTTCAATATTTCATTCTTTCAATATTTACTTTTGTCAATATTTCCTTTTGTCAATATTTCCTTTATTCAATATATCCTTTATTCTATACTTCCTTTTTTCAATATTTCCTTTTTTCTATACTTCCTTTTTTCAATATTTCCTTTTTAATATACTTCCTTTTTTCAATATTTCCTTTTTTCAAGATTTCCTCTTTTCTATACTTCCTTTTTTCAATATTTCCTTTTTTCTATACTTCCTTTTTCCAATATTTCCTTTTTTCAATACTTCCTTTTGTAATATTTCCTTTTTTCAATTTTTCCTTTTTTCCATATTTCCTTTTGTCAATATTTCCTTTTTTCAATATTTCCTTTTTTCAATATTTCCTTTTGTTAATATTTCCTTTTTTCAATATTACCTTTTTCTTTACTTCCTTTTTTCAATATTTCTTTTTGTCAATATTTCCTTTTTTCAATATTTCCTTTTGTCAATATTTCCTTTTGTCAATAATTCCATTTTTCAATATTTCCTTTTTTCTATACTTCCTTTTTTCAATATTTCCTTTTTTCAATATTTCCTTTTGTCAAAATTTCCTTTTTTCAATATTTCCTTTTATCATTATTTTCTTTTTTCAATATTTCCTTTTTATATATTTCCTTTTTTCTATACTTCCTTTTTACAATATTTCCTTTGATCAATATTTCCTTTTGTCAATATTTCCTTTTTGCAATATTTCCTTTTGTCAATATTTCCTTTTCTCAATATTTTCTTTTTTCTATACTTCCTTTTTTCAATATTTCCTTTTTTCTGTACTTCCTTTTCAATAATTTCTTTTTTATATACTTCCTTTTTTCAATATTTCCTTTTTTCCATATTTCCTTTTGCCAATATTTCGTTTTTTCAATAGTTCCTTTTTTCTATACTTCCTTTTTCAAATATTTCCTTTTGTCAATATTTATTTTTTCAATATTTCTTTTGGTCAATATTTCCTTTTGTCAAAATTCCTTTTGTCAATATTTCCATTTTTCAATATTTCCTATTTTCTATACTTCCTTTTATCAATATTTCCTTTTTTCAATATTTCCTTTTGTCAATATTTCCTTTTTCAATATTTCCTTTTGTCAATATTTCCTTTTTTCAATATTTCTTTTTTTCTATACTTCCTTTTTTCAATATTTCCTTTATTCTATACTTCCTTTTTTCAATCTCTCCTTTTTTCTATACTTCCTTTTTTCAATATTTCCAATTTTCAATATTTCCTTTTGTCAATATTTCCTTTATTCAATATTTCCTTTTTTCTATACTTCCTTTTTTCAATATTTCCTTTTTTCTATACTTCCTTTTTTCAATATTTCCTTTTTTCAATATTTCCTGTTTTCAATATTTCCTTTTTTCAATATTTCCTTTTGTCAATATTTCCTTTTGTCAATATTTCCTTTTTTCAATATTTCCTTCTGTTAATATTTCCTTTTTTCTATACTTCCTTTTCTCAATTCCTCCTTTTGTCAATATTTCCTTTTTTCAATATTTCCTTTTTTCCATATTTTCTATTATCAATATTTCTTTTTTTCAATATTTCATTATTTCTATACTTCCTTTTTTCAATATTTCCTTTTTTCAATATTTCCTTTTGTCAATATTTCATTTTATCAATATTTCCTTTTTTCTATACTTCCTTTTTTCAATATTTCCTTTTTTCTAAACTTCCTTTTTTCAATATTTCCTTTCGTCAATATTTCCTTTTTTCAATATTTCCCATTGTCAATTTTTCCTTTTTTCAATATTTCCTTTTGTCAATATCTCCTTTTGTAAAATTTGCTTTTGTCAATATTTCATTTTTTCAATATTTCCTTTTTTCTATACTTCCTTTTGTCAATATTTCATTTTTTCAATATTTCCTTTTGTCAATATTTCCTTTTGTCAATATTTCCTTTTTTCAATATTTTCTTTTGTCAATATTTCCTTTTGTCAATATTTCCTTTTTCCAATATTTCCTTTTGTCAATATTTCCTTTTTTCAATATTTACTTTTTTCCATATTTCCTTTTGTCAATATTTCCTTTTTTCAATATTTCCTTTTGTCAATATTTCCTTTTGTCAATATTTCCTTTTTTCAATATTTTCTTTTGTCAATAATTCCTTTTGTCAATATTTCCTTTTTCCAATATTTCCTTTTGTCAATATTTCCTTTTTTCAATATTTCCTTTTTTCAATTTTTCCTTTTTTCCATATTTCCTTTTGTCAATATTTCCTTTTTTCAATATTTCCCATTGTCATTTTTTCCTTTTTTCAATATTTTCTTTTATCAATATCTACTTTTGTAATATTTCCTTTTGTCAATATTTCCATTTTTCAAAATTTCCTTTTTTCTATACTTCCTTTTTTCAATTTTTACTTTTGTCAATATTTCCTTTTTTCAATATTTCCTTTTTTCAATAATTCCTTTTTTCAATATTTCCTTTTGTCGATTTTTCCTTTTTTCTATACTTCCTTTTTTCAATATTTCCTTTTGTCAATATTTCTTTTTTCAATATTTCCTTTTGTCAATATTTCCTTTTGTCAATTTTTCGTTTTTTCTATATTTCCTTTTTTCAATATTTCCTTTTTTCTATTGCTTTTTTCTATACTTCCTTTTTTCAATATTTCATTCTTTCAATATTTACTTTTGTCAATATTTCCTTTTGTCAATATTTCCTTTTTTCAATATATCCTTTATTCTATACTTCCTTTTTTCAATATTTCCTTTTTTCTATACTTCCTTTTTTCAATATTTTCTTTTTAATATACTTCCTTTTTTCAATATTTCCTTTTTTCACGATGTCCTATTTTCTATACTTCCTTTTTTCAATATTTCCTTTTTTCTATACTTCCTTTTTCCAATATTTCCTTTTTTCAATACTTCGTTTTGTAATATTTCCTTTTTTCAATTTTTCCTTTTTTCCATATTTCCTTTTGTCAATATTTCCTTTTTTCAATAATTCATTTTGTCAATATTTCCTTTTTTCAATATTTCCTTTTTTCAATACTTCCTTTTTTCAATATTTCCTTTTTTCTTTATTTCCTTTTTTCAATATTTCCTTTTTTATATACTTCCTTTTTTCAATATTTCCTTTTTTCCATATTTCCTTTTTTCAATATTTCCTTTTTTCTATACTTCCTTTTTTCAATCTTTCCTTTTTTCTATACTTCCTTTTTTCAATATTTCCTTTTTTCAATATATCATTTTGTCAATATTTCCTTTTTTCAATATTTCCTTTTTTTCAATACTTCCTTTTTTCAATATTACCTTTTTTCTATACTTCGTTTTTTCAATATTTCCTTTTTTCAATATTTCCTTTATTCAATATTTCCTTTTGTCAATATTTCCTTTTTTCAATATTTCCTCCTTTCAATATTTCCTTTTTTCTATACTTCCTTTTTTCAATTCTTCCTTTTGTCAATATTTCCTTTTTTCAATATTTCCTCCTTTCAATATTTCCTTTTTTCTATACTTCCTTTTTTCAATTCTTCCTTTTGTCAATATTTACTTTTTTCAATATTTCCTTTTTTCCATATTTCCTTTTGTCAATATTTTCTTTTTTCAATATTTCATTTTTTCTATACTTCTTTTTTTCAATATTTCCTTTTGTCAATTTTTCCTTTTTTCAATATTTCCTTTTGTCAATATTTCCTTTTGTCAATGTTACCTTTTGTCAATATTTCCATTTTTCAATATTTCATTTTTCTTTACTTCCTTTTTTCAATATTTCCTTTTTTCTATCTTTCCTTTTGTCAAAATTTCCTTTTCTCAATATTTCCTTTTGTAAATAATTCCTTTTTTCAATATTTTCTTTTTTCTATACTTCCTTTTTTCAATATTTCCTTTTTTCTTTACTTCCTTTTTTCAATATTTCCTTTTTTATATACTTCCTTTTTTCAATATTTCCTTTTTTCCATATTTCCTTTTCCAATATTTCGTTTTTTCAATTTTTCCTTTTTTCTATACTTCCTTTTTCAAATATTTCCTTTTGTCAATATTTCTTTTTTCAATATTTCTTTTGGTCAATATTTCCTTTTGTCAAAATTCCTTTTGTCAATATTTCCATTTTTCAATATTTCCTATTTTCTATACTTCCTTTTTTCAATATTTCCTTTTTTCAATATTTCCTTTTGTCAATATTTCCTTTTTCAATATTTCCTTTTGTCAATATTTCCTTTTTTCAATATTTCCTTTTTTCTATACTTCCTTTTTTCTATACTTCCTTTTTTCAATATTTCCTTTATTCTATACTTCCTTTTTTTAATCTTTCCTTTTTTCTATACTTCCTTTTTTCAATATTTCCTATTTTCAATATTTCCTTTTGTCAATATTTCCTTTATTCAATATTTCCTTTTTTCTATACTTCCTTTTTTCAATATTTCCTTTTTTCTATACTTCCTTTTTTCAATATTTCCTTTTTTCTATGCTTCCTGTTTTCAATATTTCCTTTTTTCAATATTTCCTTTTGTCAATATTTCCTTTTGTCAATATTTCCTATTTTCAATATTTCCTTCTTTTAATATTTCCTTTTTTCTATACTTCCTTTTTTCAATTCTTCCTTTTGTCAATATTTCCTTTTTTCAATATTTCCTTTTTTCCATATTTCCTTTTTTCAATATTTCATTTTTTCTATACTTCCTTTTTTCAATATTTCCTTTTGTCAATTTTTCCTTTTTTCAATATTTCCTTTTGTCAATATTTCGTTTTGTCAATATTTCCTTTTGTCAATATTTCCATTTTTCAATATTTCATTTTTCTATACTTCCTTTTTTCAAAATTTCCTTTTTTAAATCATTCCTTTTGTCAATATTTCCTTTTTTCAATATTTTCTTTTGTCAATTTTTCCTATTTTCAATATTTCCTTTTTTCTATACTTCCTTTTTTCAATATTTCCTTTTTTCTATACTTCCTTTAATATATTTCCTTTTTTCCATATTTTCTTTTGTCAATATGTCCTTTTTTCAATATTTCCTTCTTTAAATATTTCCTTTTTTCAATATTTCCTTTTTTCAATATTTCCTTTTTTCTATTCTTCCTTTTTCAATACTTCCTTTTTTCAATATTTCCTTTTTTCTAAACATCCTTTTTTCAATTATTCCTTTTGTCAATATTTCCTTTTTTCAAAATTTCTTTTTTTCCATATTTCCTTTTGTCAATATTTCGTTTTTTCAATATTTTCTTTTTTCTATACTTCCTTTTTTAAATATTTCCTTTTGTCAATATTTCTTTTTTCAATATTTCCTTTTGTCAATATTTCCTCTTTTCAATATTTCCTTTTGTCAATATTTCCATTTTTCAATATTTCCTTTTTTCTATACTTCCTTTTTTCAATAATTCCTTTTTTCAATATTTCCTTTTTTCCATATTTCCTTTTGTCAATATTTCGTTTTTTCAATATTTCCTTTTTTCTATACTTCCTTTTTTTGATATTTCCTTTTGTCAATATTTCTTTTTTCAATATTTCCTTTTGTCAATATTTCCTTTTTTCAATATTCCTTTTGTCAATATTTCCATTTTTCAATATTCCCTTTTTTCTATACTTCCTTTTTTCAATATTTCCTTTTTTCAATATTTCCTTTTGTCAACATTTCCTTTTTCAATATTTCCTTTTGTCAATATTTCCTTTTTAAAATATTTCCTTTTTTCTATATTTCCTTTTTTCAATATTTCCTTTTTTCTATACTTCCTTATTTCAATATTTCCTTTTTTCTATACTTCCTTTTTTCAATATTTCCTTTTTTCAATATTTCCTTTGGTCAATATTTCCTTTTTTCAATATTTCCTTTTTTCTATACTTCCTTTTTTCAATATTTCCTTTTTTCTATACTTCCTTTTTCAATATTTCCTTTTTTCTATACTTCCTTTTTTCAATATTTCCTTTTTTCAATATTTCCTTTTGTCAATATTTCATTTTTTCAATATTTCCTTTTTTCTATACTTCCTTTTTTCCATATTTCCTTTTTTCAATATTTCATTTTTTCTATACTTCCTTTTTTCAATATTTCCTTTTGTCAATTTTTCCTTTTTTCAATATTTCCTTTTGTCAATATTTCGTTTTGTCAATATTTCCTTTTGTCAATATTTCCATTTTTCAATATTTCATTTTTCTATACTTCCTTTTTTCAAAATTTCCTTTTTTAAATCATTCCTTTTGTCAATATTTCCTTTTTTCAATATTTTCTTTTGTCAATTTTTCCTATTTTCAATATTTCCTTTTTTCTATACTTCCTTTTTTCAATATTTCCTTTTTTCTATACTTCCTTTAATATATTTCCTTTTTTCCATATTTTCTTTTGTCAATATGTCCTTTTTTCAATATTTCCTTCTTTAAATATTTCCTTTTTTCAATATTTCCTTTTTTCAATATTTCCTTTTTTCTATTCTTCCTTTTTCAATACTTCCTTTTTTCAATATTTCCTTTTTTCTAAACATCCTTTTTTCAATTATTCCTTTTGTCAATATTTCCTTTTTTCAAAATTTCTTTTTTTCCATATTTCCTTTTGTCAATATTTCGTTTTTTCAATATTTTCTTTTTTCTATACTTCCTTTTTTAAATATTTCCTTTTGTCAATATTTCTTTTTTCAATATTTCCTTTTGTCAATATTTCCTCTTTTCAATATTTCCTTTTGTCAATATTTCCATTTTTCAATATTTCCTTTTTTCTATACTTCCTTTTTTCAATAATTCCTTTTTTCAATATTTCCTTTTTTCCATATTTCCTTTTGTCAATATTTCGTTTTTTCAATATTTCCTTTTTTCTATACTTCCTTTTTTTGATATTTCCTTTTGTCAATATTTCTTTTTTCAATATTTCCTTTTGTCAATATTTCCTTTTGTCAATATTCCTTTTGTCAATATTTCCATTTTTCAATATTCCCTTTTTTCTATACTTCCTTTTTTCAATATTTCCTTTTTTCAATATTTCCTTTTGTCAACATTTCCTTTTTCAATATTTCCTTTTGTCAATATTTCCTTTTTAAAATATTTCCTTTTTTCTATATTTCCTTTTTTCAATATTTCCTTTTTTCTATACTTCCTTATTTCAATATTTCCTTTTTTCTATACTTCCTTTTTTCAATATTTCCTTTTTTCAATATTTCCTTTTGTCAATATTTCCTTTTTTCAATATTTCCTTTTTTCTATACTTCCTTTTTTCAATATTTCCTTTTTTCTATACTTCCTTTTTCAATATTTCCTTTTTTCTATACTTCCTTTTTTCAATATTTCCTTTTTTCAATATTTCCTTTTGTCAATATTTCATTTTTTCAATATTTCCTTTTTTCTATACTTCCTTTTTTCTATATTTCCTTTTTTTCTAAACTTCCTTTTTTCAATATTTCCTTTTGTCAATATTTCCCTTTTTCAATATTTCCCGTTGTCAATTTTTCCTTTTTTCAATATTTCCTTTTGTCAATATCTCCTTTTGTAATATTTCCTTTTGTCAATATTTCATTTCTCCAATATTTCCTTTTTTCTAAACTTCCTTTTTCGAATATTTCCTTTTTTCTATATTTCATTTTTTCAATATTTCCTCATGTCAATATTTCCTTTTGTCAATATTTCCTTTTTTCAATATTTTCTTTTGTCAATATTTCCTTTTGTCAATATTTCCTTTTTCCAATATTTCCTTTTGTCAATATTTCCTTTTTTCAATATTTCCTTTTTTCAATTTTTCCTTTTTTCCATATTTCCTTTTGTCAATATTTCCTTTTTTCAATATTTCGTTTTGTCAATATTTCCTTTTGTCAATATTTCTTTTTTTCAATATTTTCTTTTGTCAATTTTTCCTTTTTCCAATATTTCCTTTTGTCAATATTTCCTTTTTTCAATATTTCCTTTTTTCAATTTTTCCTTTTTTCCATATTTCATGTTGTAAAATATTTCCTTTTTTCAATATTTCCCATTGTCATTTTTTCCTTTTTTCAATATTTTCTTTTGTCAATATCTCCTTTTGTAATATTTCCTTTTGTCAATATTTCCATTTTTCAAAATTTCCTTTTTTCTATACTTCCTTTTTTCAATTTTTACTTTTGTCAATATTTCCTTTTTTCAATATTTCCTTTTTTCCATATTTCCTTTTGTCAATATTTCGTTTTTTCAATATTTCCTTTTTTCTATACTTCCTTTTTTCAATATTTCCTTTTGTCAATATTTCTTTTTTCAATATTTCCTTTTGTCAATATTTCTTTTTTCAATATTTCCTTTTGTCAATATTTCCTTTTGTCAATTTTTCGTTTTTTCTATATTTCCTTTTTTCAATATTTCCTTTTTTCTATTGCTTTTTTCTATACTTCCTTTTTTCAATATTTCATTCTTTCAATATTTACTT
Organism: Ischnura elegans; assembly: GCF_921293095.1. NCBI lineage: Eukaryota > Metazoa > Arthropoda > Insecta > Odonata > Coenagrionidae > Ischnura > Ischnura elegans. The sequence goes on along the minus strand of NC_060256.1, from coordinate 80,628,181 downwards.
TTGTCAATATTTCCTTTTGTCAATATTTCCTTTTTTCAATTTATCCTTTATTCTATACTTCCTTTTTTCAATATTTCCTTTTTTCTATACTTCCTTTTTTCAATATTTCCTTTTTAATATACTTCCTTTTTTCAATATTTCCTTTTTTCAAGATTTCCTTTTTTCTATACTTCCTTTTTTCAATATTTCCTTTTTTCTATACTTCCTTTTTCCAATATTTCCTTTTTTCAATACTTCCTTTTGTAATATTTCCTTTTTTCAATTTTTCCTTTTTTCCCTATTTCCTTTTGTCAATATTTCCTTTTTTCAACATTTCCTTTTTTCAATATTTCCTTTTGTTAATATTTCCTTTTTTCAATATTACCTTTTTCTTTACTTCCTTTTTTCAATATTTCCTTTTGTCAATATTTCCTTTTTTCAATATTTCCTTTTGTCAATATTTCCTTTTGTCAATAATTCCATTTTTCAATATTTCCTTTTTTCTATACTTCCTTTTTTCAATATTTCCTTTTTTTCAATATTTCCTTTTGTCAAAATTTCCTTATTTCAATATTTCCTTTTGTCATCATTTTCTTTTTTCAATATTTCCTTTTTATATATTTCCTTTTTTCTATACTTCCTTTTTTCAATATTTCCTTTTGTCAATATTTCCTTTTGTCAATATTTCCTTTTTGCAATATTTCCTTTTGTCAATATTTCCTTTTTTCAATATTTTCTTTTTTCTATACTTCCTTTTTTCAATATTTCCTTTTTTCTTTACTTCCTTTTTTCAATATTTCCTTTTTTAGATACTTCCTTTTTTCAATATTTCCTTTTTTCCATATTTCCTTTTGCCAATATTTCGTTTTTTCAATATTTCCTTTTCTCTATACTTCCTTTTTCAAATATTTCCTTTTGTCAATATTTCTTTTTTCAATATTTCTTTTGGTCAATATTTCCTTTTGTCAAAATTCCTTTTGTCAATATTTCCATTTTTCAATATTTCCTATTTTCTATACTTCCTTTTTTCAATATTTCCTTTTTTCAATATTTCCTTTTGTCAATATTTCCTTTTTCAATATTTCCTTTTTTCAATATTTCCTTTTTTCAATATTTCCTTATGTCAATATTTCCTTTTGTCAATATTTCCTTTTTCAATATTTCCTTTTGTCAATATTTCCTTTTGTCAATATTTCATTTTTCCAATATTTCCTTTTGTCAATATTTCCTTTTTTCAATATTTCCTTTTTTCAATTTTTCCTTTTTTCCATATTTCCTTTTGTCAATATTTCCTTTTTTCAATATTTCCCATTGTCAATTTTTCCTTTTTTCAATATTTCCTTTTGTCAATATCTCCTTTTGTAATATTTCCTTTTGTCAATATTTCATTTTTTCAATATTTCCTTTTTTCTATACTTCCTTTTTTCAATATATCCTTTTTTCTAAACTTCCTTTTTCGAATATTTCCTTTTTTCTATATTTCATTTTTTCAATATTTCCTTTTGTCAATATTTCCTTTTGTCAATATTTCCTTTTTTCAATATTTTCTTTTGTCAATATTTCCTTTTGTCGATATTTCCTTTTTCCAATATTTCCTTTTGTCAATATTTCCTTTTTTCAATATTTCCTTTTTTCAATTTTTCCTTTTTTCCATATTTCCTTTTGTCAATATTTCCTTTTTTCAATATTTCCCATTGTCATTTTTTCCTTTTTTCAATATTTTCTTTTGTCAATATCTCCTTTTGTAATATTTCCTTTTGTCAATATTTCCATTTTTCAACATTTCCTTTTTTCTATACTTCCTTTTTTCAATTTTTACTTTTGTCAATATTTCCTTTTTTCAATATTTCCTTTTTTCCATATTTCCTTTTTTCAATATTTCGTTTTTTCAATATTTCCTTTTTTCTATACTTCCTTTTTTCAATATTTCCTTTTGTCAATATTTCTTTTTTCAATATTTCCTTTTGTCAATATTTCCTTTTGTCAATTTTTCGTTTTTTCTATATTTTCTTTTTTCAATATTTCCTTTTTTCCATTGCTTTTTTCTATACTTCCTTTTTTCAATATTTCATTCTTTCAATATTTACTTTTGTCAATATTTCCTTTTGTCAATATTTCCTTTTTCCAATATTTCCTTTTGTCAATATTTCCTTTTTTCAATATTTCCTTTTTTCAATTTTTCCTTTTTTCCATATTTCCTTTTGTCAATATTTCCTTTTTTCAATATTTCCCATTGTCATTTTTTCCTTTTTTCAATATTTTCTTTTGTCAATATCTCCTTTTGTAATATTTCCTTTTGTCAATATTTCCATTTTTTAAATTTCCTTTTTTCTATACATCCTTTTTTCAATTTTTACTTTTGTCAATATTTCCTTTTTTCAATATTTCCTTTTTTCCATATTTCCTTTTTTCAATATTTCGTTTTTTCAATATTTCCTTTTTTCTATACTTCCTTTTTTCAATATTTCCTTTTGTCAATATTTCTTTTTTCAATATTTCCTTTTGTCAATATTTCCTTTTGTCAATTTTTCGTTTTTTCTATATTTTCTTTTTTCAATATTTCCTTTTTTCCATTGCTTTTTTCTATACTTCCTTTTTTCAATTTTTCCTTCTTTCAATATTTACTTTTGTCAATATTTCCTTTTGTCAATATTTCCTTTATTCAATATATTATTTATTCTATACTTCCTTTTTTCAATATTTCCTTTTTTCTATACTTCCTTTTTTCAATATTTCCTTTTTAATATACTTCCTTTTTTCAATATTTCCTTTTTTCAAGATTTCCTCTTTTCTATACTTCCTTTTTTCAATATTTCCTTTTTTCTATACTTCCTTTTTCCAATATTTCCTTTTTTCAATACTTCCTTTTGTAATATTTACTTTTTTCAATTTTTCCTTTTTTCCATATTTCCTTTTGTCAATATTTCCTATTTTCAATATTTCCTTTTTTCAATATTTCCTTTTGTTAATATTTCCTTTTTTCAATATTACCTTTTTCTTTACTTCCTTTTTTCAATATTTCTTTTTGTCAATATTTCCTTTTTTCAATATTTCCTTTTGTCAATATTTCCTTTTGTCAATAATTCCATTTTTCAATATTTCCTTTTTTCTATACTTCCTTTTTTCAATATTTCCTTTTTTCAATATTTCCTTTTGTCAAAATTTCCTTTTTTCAATATTTCCTTTTATCATTATTTTCTTTTTTCAATATTTCCTTTTTATATATTTCCTTTTTTCTATACTTCCTTTTTTCAATATTTCCTTTGATCAATATTTCCTTTTGTCAATATTTCCTTTTTGCAATATTTCCTTTTGTCAATATTTCCTTTTTTCAATATTTTCTTTTTTCTATACTTCCTTTTTTCAATATTTCCTTTTTTCTTTACTTCCTTTTTTCAATATTTCCTTTTTTATATACTTCCTTTTTTCAATATTTCCTTTTTTCCATATTTCCTTTTGCCAATATTTCGTTTTTTCAATATTTCCTTTTTTCTATACTTCCTTTTTCAAATATTTCCTTTTGTCAATATTTCTTTTTTCAATATTTGTTTTGGTCAATATTTCCTTTTGTCAAAATTCCTTTTGTCATAATTTCCATTTTTCAATATTTCCTATTTTCTATACTTCCTTTTTTCAATATTTCCTTTTTTCAATATTTCCTTTTGTCAATATTTCCTTTTTCAATATTTCCTTTTTTCAATATTTCCTTTTTCCAATATTTCCTTTTGTCAATATTTCCTTTTTTCAATTTTTCCTTTTTTCCATATTTCCTTTTGTCAATATTTCCTTTTTTCAATATTTCCCATTGTCAATTTTTCCTTTTTTCAATATTTCCTTTTGTCAATATCTCCTTTTGTAATATTTCCTTTTGTCAATATTTCATTTTTTCAATATTTCCTTTTTTCTATACTTCCTTTTTTCAATATATCCTTTTTTCTAAACTTCCTTTTTCGAATGTTTCCTTTTGTCAATATTTCCTTTTGTCAATATTTCCTTTTTTCAATATTTTCTTTTGTCAATATTTCCTTTTGTCAATATTTCCTTTTTCCAATATTTCCTTTTGTCAATATTTCCTTTTTTCAATATTTCCTTTTTTCAATTTTTCCTTTTTTCCATATTTCCTTTTGTCAATATTTCCTTTTTTCAATATTTCCCATTGTCATTTTTTCCTTTTTTCAATATTTTCTTTTGTCAATATCTCCTTTTGTAATATTTCCTTTTGTCAATATTTCCATTTTTTAAATTTCCTTTTTTCTATACTTCCTTTTTTCAATTTTTACTTTTGTCAATATTTCCTTTTTTCAATATTTCCTTTTTTCCATATTTCCTTTTTTCAATATTTCGTTTTTTCAATATTTCCTTTTTTCTATACTTCCTTTTTTCAATATTTCCTTTTGTCAATATTTCTTTTTTCAATATTTCCTTTTGTCAATATTTCCTTTTGTCAATTTTTCGTTTTTTCTATATTTTTTTTTTCAATATTTCCTTTTTTCCATTGCTTTTTTCTATACTTCCTTTTTTCAATATTTCATTCTTTCAATATTTACTTTTGTCAATATTTCCTTTTGTCAATATTTCCTTTATTCAATATATCCTTTATTCTATACTTCCTTTTTTCAATATTTCCTTTTTTCTATACTTCCTTTTTTCTATATTTCCTTTTTAATATACTTCCTTTTTTCAATATTTCCTTTTTTCAAGATTTCCTCTTTTCTATACTTCCTTTTTTCAATATTTCCTTTTTTCTATACTTCCTTTTTCCAATATTTCTTTTTTTCAATACTTCCTTTTGTAATATTTCCTTTTTTCAATTTTTCCTTTTTTCCATATTTCCTTTTGTCAATATTTCCTTTTTTCAATATTTCCTTTTTTCAATATTTCCTTTTGTTAATATTTCCTTTTTTCAATATTACCTTTTTCTTTACTTCCTTTTTTCAATATTTCTTTTTGTCAATATTTCCTTTTTTCAATATTTCCTTTTGTCAATATTTCCTTTTGTCAATAATTCCATTTTTCAATATTTCCTTTTTTCTATACTTCCTTTTTTCAATATTTCCTTTTTTCAATATTTCCTTTTGTCAAAATTTCCTTTTTTCAATATTTCCTTTTATCATTATTTTCTTTTTTCAATATTTCCTTTTTATATATTTCCTTTTTTCTATACTTCCTTTTTTCAATATTTCCTTTGATCAATATTTCCTTTTGTCAATATTTCCTTTTTGCAATATTTCCTTTTGTCAATATTTCCTTTTCTCAATATTTTCTTTTTTCTATACTTCCTTTTTTCAATATTTCCTTTTTTCTTTACTTCCTTTTCAATATTTCCTTTTTTATATACTTCCTTTTTTCAATATTTCCTTTTTTCCATATTTCCTTTTGCCAATATTTCGTTTTTTCAATAGTTCCTTTTTTCTATACTTCCTTTTTCAAATATTTCCTTTCGTCAATATTTATTTTTTCAATATTTCTTTTGGTCAATATTTCCTTTTGTCAAAATTCCTTTTGTCAATATTTCCATTTTTCAATATTTCCTATTTTCTATACTTCCTTTTATCAATATTTCCTTTTTTCAATATTTCCTTTTGTCAATATTTCCTTTTTCAATATTTCCTTTTGTCAATATTTCCTTTTTTCAATATTTCTTTTTTTCTATACTTCCTTTTTTCAATATTTCCTTTATTCTATACTTCCTTTTTTCAATCTCTCCTTTTTTCTATACTTCCTTTTTTCAATATTTCCAATTTTCAATATTTCCTTTTGTCAATATTTCCTTTATTCAATATTTCCTTTTTTCTATACTTCCTTTTTTCAATATTTCCTTTTTTCTATACTTCCTTTTTTCAATATTTCCTTTTTTCTATGCTTCCTGTTTTCAATATTTCCTTTTTTCAATATTTCCTTTTGTCAATATTTCCTTTTGTCAATATTTCCTTTTTTCAATATTTCCTTCTTTTAATATTTCCTTTTTTCTATACTTCCTTTTCTCAATTCCTCCTTTTGTCAATATTTCCTTTTTTCAATATTTCCTTTTTTCCATATTTTCTATTATCAATATTTCTTTTTTTCAATATTTCATTATTTCTATACTTCCTTTTTTCAATATTTCCTTTTTTCAATATTTCCTTTTGTCAATATTTCATTTTATCAATATTTCCTTTTTTCTATACTTCCTTTTTTCAATATTTCCTTTTTTCTAAACTTCCTTTTTTCAATATTTCCTTTCGTCAATATTTCCTTTTTTAAATATTTCCCATTGTCAATTTTTCCTTTTTTCAATATTTCCTTTTGTCAATATCTCCTTTTGTAAAATTTGCTTTTGTCAATCTTTCATTTTTTCAATATTTCCTTTTTTCTATACTTCCTTTTGTCAATATTTCATTTTTTCAATATTTCCTTTTGTCAATATTTCCTTTTGTCAATATTTCCTTTTTTCAATATTTTCTTTTGTCAATATTTCCTTTTGTCAATATTTCCTTTTTCCAATATTTCCTTTTGTCAATATTTCCTTTTTTCAATATTTACTTTTTTCCATATTTCCTTTTGTCAATATTTCCTTTTTTCAATATTTCCTTTTGTCAATATTTCCTTTTGTCAATATTTCCTTTTTTCAATATTTTCTTTTGTCAATAATTCCTTTTGTCAATATTTCCTTTTTCCAATATTTCCTTTTGTCAATATTTCCTTTTTTCAATATTTCCTTTTTTCAATTTTTCCTTTTTTCCATATTTCCTTTTGTCAATATTTCCTTTTTTCAATATTTCCCATTGTCATTTTTTCCTTTTTTCAATATTTTCTTTTATCAATATCTACTTTTGTAATATTTCCTTTTGTCAATATTTCCATTTTTCAAAATTTCCTTTTTTCTATACTTCCTTTTTTCAATTTTTACTTTTGTCAATATTTCCTTTTTTCAATATTTCCTTTTTTCCATATTTCATTTTGTCAATATTTCGTTTTTTCAATTTTTCCTTTTTTCTATACTTCCTTTTTTCAATATTTCCTTTTGTCAATATTTCTTTTTTCAATATTTCCTTTTGTCAATATTTCCTTTTGTCAATTTTTCGTTTTTTCTATATTTCCTTTTTTCAATATTTCCTTTTTTCTATTGCTTTTTTCTATACTTCCTTTTTTCAATATTTCATTCTTTCAATATTTACTTTTGTCAATATTTCCTTTTGTCAATATTTCCTTTTTTCAATATATCCTTTATTCTATACTTCCTTTTTTCAATATTTCCTTTTTTCTATACTTCCTTTTTTCAATATTTTCTTTTTAATATACTTCCTTTTTTCAATATTTCCTTTTTTCACGATGTCCTATTTTCTATACTTCCTTTTTTCAATATTTCCTTTTTTCTATACTTCCTTTTTCCAATATTTCCTTTTTTCAATACTTCGTTTTGTAATATTTCCTTTTTTCAATTTTTCCTTTTTTCCATATTTCCTTTTGTCAATATTTCCTTGTTTCAATAATTCATTTTGTCAATATTTCCTTTTTTCAATATTTCCTTTTTTCAATACTTCCTTTTTTCAATATTTCCTTTTTTCTTTATTTCCTTTTTTCAATATTTCCTTTTTTATATACTTCCTTTTTTCAATATTTCCTTTTTTCCATATTTCCTTTTTTCAATATTTCCTTTTTTCTATACTTCCTTTTTTCAATATTTCCTTTTTTCTATACTTCCTTTTTTCAATATTTCCTTTTTTCAATATATCATTTTGTCAATATTTCCTTTTTTCAATATTTCCTTTTTTTCAATACTTCCTTTTTTCAATATTACCTTTTTTCTATACTTCGTTTTTTCAATATTTCCTTTTTTCAATATTTCCTTTAGTCAATATTTCCTTTTGTCAATATTTCCTTTTTTCAATATTTCCTCCTTTCAATATTTCCTTTTTTCTATACTTCCTTTTTTCAATTCTTCCTTTTGTCAATATTTACTTTTTTCAATATTTCCTTTTTTCCATATTTCCTTTTGTCAATATTTTCTTTTTTCAATATTTCATTTTTTCTATACTTCTTTTTTTCAATATTTCCTTTTGTCAATTTTTCCTTTTTTCAATATTTCCTTTTGTCAATATTTCCTTTTGTCAATGTTACCTTTTGTCAATATTTCCATTTTTCAATATTTCATTTTTCTTTACTTCCTTTTTTCAATATTTCCTTTTTTCTATCTTTCCTTTTGTCAAAATTTCCTTTTCTCAATATTTCCTTTTGTAAATATTTCCTTTTTTCAATATTTTCTTTTTTCTATACTTCCTTTTTTCAATATTTCCTTTTTTCTTTACTTCCTTTTTTCAATATTTCCTTTTTTATATACTTCCTTTTTTCAATATTTCCTTTTTTCCATATTTCCTTTTCCAATATTTCGTTTTTTCAATTTTTCCTTTTTTCTATACTTCCTTTTTCAAATATTTCCTTTTGTCAATATTTCTTTTTTCAATATTTCTTTTGGTCAATATTTCCTTTTGTCAAAATTCCTTTTGTCAATATTTCCATTTTTCAATATTTCCTATTTTCTATACTTCCTTTTTTCAATATTTCCTTTTTTCAATATTTCCTTTTGTCAATATTTCCTTTTTTCAATATTTCCTTTTGTCAATATTTCCTTTTTTCAATATTTCCTTTTTTCTATACTTCCTTTTTTCTATACTTCCTTTTTTCAATATTTCCTTTATTCTATACTTCCTTTTTTTAATCTTTCCTTTTTTCTATACTTCCTTTTTTCAATATTTCCTATTTTCAATATTTCCTTTTGTCAATATTTCCTTTATTCAATATTTCCTTTTTTCTATACTTCCTTTTTTCAATATTTCCTTTTTTCAATATTTCCTTTTTTCAATATTTCCTTTTTTCTATGCTTCCTGTTTTCAATATTTCCTTTTTTCAATATTTCCTTTTGTCAATATTTCCTTTTGTCAATATTTCCTATTTTCAATATTTCCTTCTTTTAATATTTCCTTTTTTCTATACTTCCTTTTTTCAATTCTTCCTTTTGTCAATATTTCCTTTTTTCAATATTTCCTTTTGTCAATTTTTCCTTTTTTCAATATTTCCTTTTGTCAATATTTCGTTTTGTCAATATTTCCTTTTGTCAATATTTCCATTTTTCAATATTTCATTTTTCTATACTTCCTTTTTTCAAAATTTCCTTTTTTAAATCATTCCTTTTGTCAATATTTCCTTTTTTCTATATTTTCTTTTGTCAATTTTTCCTATTTTCAATATTTCCTTTTTTCTATACTTCCTTTTTTCAATATTTCCTTTTTTCTATACTTCCTTTAATATATTTCCTTTTTTCCATATTTTCTTTTGTCAATATTTCCTTTTTTCAATATTTCCTTCTTTAAATATTTCCTTTTTTCAATATTTCCTTTTTTCAATATTTCCTTTTTTCTATTCTTCCTTTTTCAATACTTCCTTTTTTCAATATTTCCTTTTTTCTAAACATCCTTTTTTCAATTATTCCTTTTGTCAATATTTCCTTTTTTCAAAATTTCTTTTTTTCCATATTTCCTTTTGTCAATATTTCGTTTTTTCAATATTTTCTTTTTTCTATACTTCCTTTTTTAAATATTTCCTTTTGTCAATATTTCTTTTTTCAATATTTCCTTTTGTCAATATTTCCTCTTTTCAATATTTCCTTTTGTCAATATTTCCATTTTTCAATATTTCCTTTTTTCTATACTTCCTTTTTTCAATAATTCCTTTTTTCAATATTTCCTTTTTTCCATATTTCCTTTTGTCAATATTTCGTTTTTTCAATATTTCCTTTTTTCTATACTTCCTTTTTTTGATATTTCCTTTTGTCAATATTTCTTTTTTCAATATTTCCTTTTGTCAATATTTCCTTTTGTCAATATTCCTTTTGTCAATATTTCCATTTTTCAATATTCCCTTTTTTCTATACTTCCTTTTTTCAATATTTCCTTTTTTCAATATTTCCTTTTGTCAACATTTCCTTTTTCAATATTTCCTTTTGTCAATATTTCCTTTTTAAAATATTTCCTTTTTTCTATATTTCCTTTTTTCAATATTTCCTTTTTTCTATACTTCCTTATTTCAATATTTCCTTTTTTCTATACTTCCTTTTTTCAATATTTCCTTTTTTCAATATTTCCTTTTGTCAATATTTCCTTTTTTCAATATTTCCTTTTTTCTATACTTCCTTTTTTCAATATTTCCTTTTTTCTATACTTCCTTTTTCAATATTTCCTTTTTTCTATACTTCCTTTTTTCAATATTTCCTTTTTTCAATATTTCTTTTGTCAATAATTCCTTTTTTCAATATTTCCTTTTTTGAATATTTCCTTTTTTCTATATTTCCTTTTTTTCTAAACTTCCTTTTTTTCAATATTTCCTTTTGTCAATATTTCCCTTTTTCAATATTTCCCATTGTCAATTTTTCCTTTTTTCAATATTTCCTTTTGTCAATATCTCCTTTTGTAATATTTCCTTTTGTCAATATTTCATTTCTCCAATATTTCCTTTTTTCTAAACTTCCTTTTTCGAATATTTCCTTTTTTCTATATTTCATTTTTTCAATATTTCCTCATGTCAATATTTCCTTTTGTCAATATTTCCTTTTTTCAATATTTTCTTTTGTCAATATTTCCTTTTGTCAATATTTCCTTTTTCCAATATTTCCTTTTGTCAATATTTCCTTTTTTCAATATTTCCTTTTTTCAATTTTTCCTTTTTTCCATATTTCCTTTTGTCAATATTTCCTTTTTTCAATATTTCGTTTTGTCAATATTTCCTTTTGTCAATATTTCTTTTTTTCAATATTTTCTTTTGTCAATATTTCCTTTTTCCAATATTTCCTTTTGTCAATATTTCCTTTTTTCAATATTTCCTTTTTTCAATTTTTCCTTTTTTCCATATTTCATGTTGTAAAATATTTCCTTTTTTCAATATTTCCCATTGTCATTTTTTCCTTTTTTCAATATTTTCTTTTGTCAATATCTCCTTTTGTAATATTTCCTTTTGTCAATATTTCCATTTTTCAAAATTTCCTTTTTTCTATACTTCCTTTTTTCAATTTTTACTTTTGTCAATATTTCCTTTTTTCAATATTTCCTTTTTTCCATATTTCCTTTTGTCAATATTTCGTTTTTTCAATATTTCCTTTTTTCTATACTTCCTTTTTTCAATATTTCCTTTTGTCAATATTTCTTTTTTCAATATTTCCTTTTGTCAATATTTCCTTTTGTCAATTTTTCGTTTTTTCTATATTTCCTTTTTTCAATATTTCCTTTTTTCTATTGCTTTTTTCTATACTTCCTTTTTTCAATATTTCATTCTTTCAATATTTACTTTTGTCAATATTTCCTTTTGTCAATATTTCCTTTTTTCAATTTATCCTTTATTCTATACTTCCTTTTTTCAATATTTCCTTTTTTCTATACTTCCTTTTTTCAATATTTCCTTTTTAATATACTTCCTTTTTTCAATATTTCCTTTTTTCAAGATTTCCTTTTTTCTATACTTCCTTTTTTCAATATTTCCTTTTTTCTATACTTCCTTTTTCCAATATTTCCTTCCTTCAATACTTCCTTTTGTAATATTTCCTTTTTTCAATTTTTCCTTTTTTCCCTATTTCCTTTTGTCAATATTTCCTTTTTTCAACATTTCCTTTTTTCAATATTTCCTTTTGTTAATATTTCCTTTTTTCAATATTACCTTTTTCTTTACTTCCTTTTTTCAATATTTCCTTTTGTCAATATTTCCTTTTTTCAATATTTCCTTTTGTCAATATTTCCTTTTGTCAATAATTCCATTTTTCAATATTTCCTTTTTTCTATACTTCCTTTTTTCAATATTTCCTTTTTTTCAATATTTCCTTTTGTCAAAATTTCCTTATTTCAATATTTCCTTTTGTCATCATTTTCTTTTTTCAATATTTCCTTTTTATATATTTCCTTTTTTCTATACTTCCTTTTTTCAATATTTCCTTTTGTCAATATTTCCTTTTGTCAATATTTCTTTTTTTCAATATTTTCTTTTGTCAATATTTCCTTTTTCCAATATTTCCTTTTGTCAATATTTCCTTTTTTCAATATTTCCTTTTTTCAATTTTTCCTTTTTTCCATATTTCATGTTGTAAAATATTTCCTTTTTTCAATATTTCCCATTGTCATTTTTTCCTTTTTTCAATATTTTCTTTTGTCAATATCTCCTTTTGTAATATTTCCTTTTGTCAATATTTCCATTTTTCAAAATTTCCTTTTTTCTATACTTCCTTTTTTCAATTTTTACTTTTGTCAATATTTCCTTTTTTCAATATTTCCTTTTTTCCATATTTCCTTTTGTCAATATTTCGTTTTTTCAATATTTCCTTTTTTCTATACTTCCTTTTTTCAATATTTCCTTTTGTCAATATTTCTTTTTTCAATATTTCCTTTGGTCAATATTTCCTTTTGTCAATTTTTCGTTTTTTCTATATTTCCTTTTTTCAATATTTCCTTTTTTCTATTGCTTTTTTCTATACTTCCTTTTTTCAATATTTCATTCTTTCAATATTTACTTTTGTCAATATTTCCTTTTGTCAATATTTCCTTTTTTCAATTTATCCTTTATTCTATACTTCCTTTTTTCAATATTTCCTTTTTTCTATACTTCCTTTTTTCAATATTTCCTTTTTAATATACTTCCTTTTTTCAATATTTCCTTTTTTCAAGATTTCCTTTTTTCTATACTTCCTTTTTTAAATATTTCCTTTTTTCTATACTTCCTTTTTCCAATATTTCCTTCCTTCAATACTTCCTTTTGTAATATTTCCTTTTTTCAATTTTTCCTTTTTTCCCTATTTCCTTTTGTCAATATTTCCTTTTTTCAACATTTCCTTTTTTCAATATTTCCTTTTGTTAATATTTCCTTTTTTCAATATTACCTTTTTCTTTACTTCCTTTTTTCAATATTTCCTTTTGTCAATATTTCCTTTTTTCAATATTTCCTTTTGTCAATATTTCCTTTTTTCAATATTTCCTTTTTTCAATATTTCCTTTTTTCTATACTTCCTTTTTTCAATATTTCCTTTTTTTCAATATTTCCTTTTGTCAAAATTTCCTTATTTCAATATTTCCTTTTGTCATCATTTTCTTTTTTCAATATTTCCTTTTTATATATTTCCTTTTTTCTATACTTCCTTTTTTCAATATTTCCTTTTGTCAATATTTCCTTTTGTCAATATTTCCTTTTTGCAATATTTCCTTTTGTCAATATTTCCTTTTTTCAATATTTTCTTTTTTCTATACTTCCTTTTTTCAATATTTCCTTTTTTCTTTACTTCCTTTTTTCAATATTTCCTTTTTTAGATACTTCCTTTTTTCAATATTTCCTTTTTTCCATATTTCCTTTTGCCAATATTTCGTTTTTTCAATATTTCCTTTTCTCTATACTTCCTTTTTCAAATATTTCCTTTTGTCAATATTTCTTTTTTCAATATTTCTTTTGGTCAATATTTCCTTTTGTCAAATTTCCTTTTGTCAATATTTCCTTTTTTCAATATTTCCTTTTTTTCAATATTTCCTTTTTTCAATATTTCCTTTTGTCAATATTTCCTTTTTCAATATTTCCTTTTTTCAATATTTCCTTTTTTCAATATTTCCTTATGTCAATATTTCCTTTTGTCAATATTTCCTTTTTCAATATTTCCTTTTGTCAATATTTCCTTTTGTCAATATTTCATTTTTCCAATATTTCCTTTTGTCAATATTTCCTTTTTTCAATATTTCCTTTTTTCAATTTTTCCTTTTTTCCATATTTCCTTTTGTCAATATTTCCTTTTTTCAATATTTCCCATTGTCAATTTTTCCTTTTTTCAATATTTCCTTTTGTCAATATCTCCTTTTGTAATATTTTCTTTTGTCAATATTTCATTTTTTCAATATTTCCTTTTTTCTATACTTCCTTTTTTCAATATATCCTTTTTTCTAAACTTCCTTTTTCGAATATTTCCTTTTTTCTATATTTCATTTTTTCAATATTTCCTTTTGTCAATATTTCCTTTTGTCAATATTTCCTTTTTTCAATATTTTCTTTTGTCAATATTTCCTTTTGTCGATATTTCCTTTTTCCAATATTTCCTTTTGTCAATATTTCCTTTTTTCAATATTTCCTTTTTTCAATTTTTCCTTTTTTCCATATTTCCTTTTGTCAATATTTCCTTTTTTCAATATTTCCCATTGTCATTTTTTCCTTTTTTCAATATTTTCTTTTGTCAATATCTCCTTTTGTAATATTTCCTTTTGTCAATATTTCCATTTTTCAAAATTTCCTTTTTTCTATACTTCCTTTTTTCAATTTTTACTTTTGTCAATATTTCCTTTTTTCAATATTTCCTTTTTTCCATATTTCCTTTTTTCAATATTTCGTTTTTTCAATATTTCCTTTTTTCTATACTTCCTTTTTTCAATATTTCCTTTTGTCAATATTTCTTTTTTCAATATTTCCTTTTGTCAATATTTCCTTTTGTCAATTTTTCGTTTTTTCTATATTTTCTTTTTTCAATATTTCCTTTTTTCCATTGCTTTTTTCTATACTTCCTTTTTTCAATATTTCATTCTTTCAATATTTACTTTTGTCAATATTTCCTTTTGTCAATATTTCCTTTTTTCAATATATCCTTTATTCTATACTTCCTTTTTTCAATATTTCCTTTTTTCTATACTTCCTTTTGTCAATATTTCCTTTTTGCAATATTTCCTTTTGTCAATATTTCCTTTTTTCAATATTTTCTTTTTTCTATACTTCCTTTTTTCAATATTTCCTTTTTTCTTTACTTCCTTTTTTCAATATTTCCTTTTTTATATACTTCCTTTTTTCAATATTTCCTTTTTTCCATATTTCCTTTTGCCAATATTTCGTTTTTTCAATATTTCCTTTTCTCTATACTTCCTTTTTCAAATATTTCCTTTTGTCAATATTTCTTTTTTCAATATTTCTTTTGGTCAATATTTCCTTTTGTCAAAATTCCTTTTGTCAATATTTCCATTTTTCAATATTTCCTATTTTCTATACTTCCTTTTGTCAATATTTCCTTTTTTCAATATTTCCTTTTGTCAATATTTCCTTTTTCAATATTTCCTTTTTTCAATATTTCCTTTTTTCAATATTTCCTTATGTCAATATTTCCTTTTGTCAATATTTCCTTTTTCAATATTTCCTTTTGTCAATATTTCCTTTTGTCAATATTTCATTTTTCCAATATTTCCTTTTGTCAATATTATCTTTTTTCAATATTTCCTTTTTTCAATTTTTCCTTTTTTCCATATTTCCTTTTGTCAATATTTCCTTTTTTCAATATTTCCCATTGTCAATTTTTCCTTTTTTCAATATTTCCTTTTGTCAATATCTCCTTTTGTAATATTTCCTTTTGTCAATATTTCATTTTTTCAATATTTCCTTTTTTCTATACTTCCTTTTTTCAATATATCCTTTTTTCTAAACTTCCTTTTTCGAATATTTCCTTTTTTCTATATTTCATTTTTTCAATATTTCCTTTTGTCAATATTTCCTTTTGTCAATATTTCCTTTTTTCAATATTTTCTTTTGTCAATATTTCCTTTTGTCGATATTTCCTTTTTCCAATATTTCCTTTTGTCAATATTTCCTTTTTTCAATATTTCCTTTTTTCAATTTTTCCTTTTTTCCATATTTCCTTTTGTCAATATTTCCTTTTTTCAATATTTCCCATTGTCATTTTTTCCTTTTTTCAATATTTTCTTTTGTCAATATCTCCTTTTGTAATATTTCCTTTTGTCAATATTTCCATTTTTCAAAATTTCCTTTTTCCTATACTTCCTTTTTTCAATTTTTACTTTTGTCAATATTTCCTTTTTTCAATATTTCCTTTTTTCCATATTTCCTTTTTTTCAATATTTCGTTTTTTCAATATTTCCTTTTTTCTATACTTCCTTTTTTCAATATTTCCTTTTGTCAATATTTCTTTTTTCAATATTTCCTTTTGTCAATATTTCCTTTTGTCAATTTTTCGTTTTTTCTATATTTTCTTTTTTCAATATTTCCTTTTTTCCATTGCTTTTTTCTATACTTCCTTTTTTCAATATTTCATTCTTTCAATATTTACTTTTGTCAATATTTCCTTTTGTCAATATTTCCTTTATTCAATATATCCTTTATTCTATACTTCCTTTTTTCAATATTTCCTTTTTTCTATACTTCCTTTTTTCAATATTTCCTTTTTTCAAGATTTCCTCTTTTCTATACTTCCTTTTTTCAATATTTCCTTTTTTCTATACTTCCTTTTTCCAATATTTCCTTTTTTTTTAAATACTTCCTTTTGTAATATTTCCAATTTTCAATTTTTCCTTTTTTCCATATTTCCTTTTGTCAATATTTCCTTTTTTCAATATTTCCTTTTTTCAATATTTCCTTTTGTTAATATTTCCTTTTTTCAATATTACCTTTTTCTTTACTTCCTTTTTTCAATATTTCTTTTTGTCAATATTTCCTTTTTTCAATATTTCCTTTTGTCAATATTTCCTTTTGTCAATAATTCCATTTTTCAATATTTCCTTTTTTCTATACTTCCTTTTTTCAATATTTCCTTTTTTCAATATTTCCTTTTGTCAAAATTTCCTTTTTTCAATATTTCCTTTTATCATTATTTTCTTTTTTCAATATTTCCTTTTTATATATTTCCTTTTTTCTATACTTCCTTTTTTCATTATTTCCTTTGATCAATATTTCCTTTTGTCAATATTTCCTTTTTGCAATATTTCCTTTTGTCAATATTTCCTTTTCTCAATATTTTCTTTTTTCTATACTTCCTTTTTTCAATATTTCCTTTTTTCTTTACTTCCTTTTTTCAATATTTCCTTTTTTATATACTTCCTTTTTTCAATATTTCCTTTTTTCCATATTTCCTTTTGCCAATATTTCGTTTTTTCAATAGTTCCTTTTTTCTATTAATCCTTTTTCAAATATTTCCTTTTGTCAATATTTATTTTTTCAATATTTCTTTTGGTCAATATTTCGTTTTGTCAAAATTCCTTTTGTCAATATTTCCATTTTTCAATATTTCCTATTTTCTATACTTCCTTTTTCAATATTTCCTTTTTTCAATATTTCCTTTTGTCAATATTTCCTTTTTCAATATTTCCTTTTGTCAATATTTCCTTTTTTCAATATTTCTTTTTTTCTATACTTCCTTTTTTCAATATTTCCTTTATTCTATAATTCCTTTTTTCAATCTTTCCTTTTTTCTATACTTCCTTTTTTCAATATTTCCAATTTTCAATATTTCCTTTTGTCAATATTTCCTTTATTCAATATTTCCTTTTTTCTATACTTCCTTTTTTCAATATTTCCTTTTTTCTATACTTCCTTTTTTCAATATTTCCTTTTTTCTATGCTTCCTGTTTTCAATATTTCCTTTTTTCAATATTTCCTTTTGTCAATATTTCCTTTTGTCAATATTTCCTTTTTTCAATATTTCCTTCTTTTAATATTTCCTTTTTTCTATACTTCCTTTTCTCAATTCCTCCTTTTGTCAATATTTCCTTTTTTCAATATTTCCTTTTTTCCATATTTTCTATTGTCAATATTTCTTTTTTTCAATATTTCATTATTTCTATACTTCCTTTTTTCAATATTTCCTTTTTTCAATATTTCCTTTTGTCAATATTTCATTTTTTCAATATTTCCTTTTTTCTAAACTTCCTTTTTTCAATATTTCCTTTCGTCAATATTTCCTTTTTTCAATATTTCCCATTGTCAATTTTTCCTTTTTTCAATATTTCCTTTTGTCAATATCTCCTTTTGTAAAATTTGCTTTTGTCAATATTTCATTTTTTCAATATTTCCTTTTTTCTATACTTCCTTTTGTCAATATTTCATTTTTTCAATATTTCCTTTTGTCAATATTTCCTTTTGCCAATATTTCCTTTTTTCAATATTTTCTTTTGTCAATATTCCTTTTGTCAAAATTTCCTTTTTCCAATATTTCCTTTTGTCAATATTTCCTTTTTTCAATATTTCCTTTTTTCAATTTTTCCTTTTTTCCATATTTCCTTTTGTCAATATTTCCTTTTTTCAATATTTCCTTTTGTCAATATTTCCTTTTGTCAATATTTCCTTTTTTCAATATTTTCTTTTGTCAATAATTCCTTTTGTCAATATTTCCTTTTTCCAATATTTCCTTTTGTCAATATTTCCTTTTTTCAATATTTCCTTTTTTCAATTTTTCCTTTTTTCCATATTTCCTTTTGTCAATATTTCCTTTTTTCAATATTTCCCATTGTCATTTTTTCCTTTTTTCAATATTTTCTTTTGTCAATAACTTCTTTTGTAATATTTCCTTTTGTCAATATTTCCATTTTTCAAAATTTCCTTTTTTCTATACTTCCTTTTTTCAATTTTTACTTTTGTCAATATTTCCTTTTTTCAATATTTCCTTTTTTCCATATTTCCTTTTGTCAATATTTCGTTTTTTCAATATTTCCTTTTTTCTATACTTCCTTTTTTCAATATTTCCTTTTGTCAATATTTCTTTTTTCAATATTTCCTTTTGTCAATATTTCCTTTTGTCAATTTTTCGTTTTTTCTATATTTCCTTTTTTCAATATTTACTTTTGTCAATATTTCCTTATGTCAATATTTCCTTTTTTCAATATATCCTTTATTCTATACTTCCTTTTTTCAATATTTCCTTTTTTCTATACTTCCTTTTTTCAATATTTTCTTTTTAATATACTTCCTTTTTTCAATTTTTCCTTTTTTCTATACTTCCTTTTTCCAATATTTCCTTTTTTCAATACTTCGTTTTGTAATATTTCCTTTTTTCAATTTTTCCTTTTTTCCATATTTCCTTTTGTCAATATTTCCTTTTTTCAATATTTCCTTTTTTCAATATTTCCTTTTGTTAATATTTCCTTTTTTCAATATTACCTTTTTCTTTACTTCCTTTTTTCAATATTTCCTTTTGTCAATATTTCCTTTTTTCAATATTTCCTTTTGTCAATATTTCCTTTTGTCAATAATTCCATTTTTCAATATTTCCTTTTTTCTATACTTCCTTTTTTCAATATTTCCTTTTTTCAATGTTTCCTTTTGTCAAAATTTCCTTTTTTCAATATTTCCTTTTGTCATCATTTTCTTTTTTCAATATTTCCTTTTTATATATTTCCTTTTTTCTATACTTCCTTTTTTCAATATTTCCTTTTGTCAATATTTCCTTTTGTCAATATTTCCTTTTTGCAATATTTCCTTTGTCAATATTTCCTTTTTTCAATATTTTCTTTTTTCTAAACTTCCTTTTTTCAATATTTCCTTTTTTCTTTACTTCCTTTTTTCAATATTTCCTTTTTTATATACTTCCTTTTTTCAAAATTTCCTTTTTTCCATATTTCCTTTTTCAATATTTCTTTTGGTCAATATTTCCTTTTGTCAAAATTCCTTTTGTCAATATTTCCATTTTTCAATATTTCCTATTTTCTATACTTCCTTTTTTCAATATTTCCTATTTTCAATATTTCCTTTTGTCAATATTTCCTTTTTCAATATTTCCTTTTTTCAATATTTCCTTTTTTCAATATTTCCTTTTGTCAATATTTCCTTTTGTCAATATTTGCTTTTTCAATATTTCCTTTTGTCAATATTTCCTTTTGTCAATATTTCCTTTTTCCAATATTTCCTTTTGTCAATATTTCCTTTTTTCTATACTTCCTTTTTTCAATATTTCCTTTTTTCTATACTTCCTTTTTCCAATATTTCCTTTTTTCAATTCTTCCTTTTGTAATATTTCCTTTTTTCAATTTTTCCTTTTTTCCATATTTCCTTTTGTCAATATTTCCTTTTTTCAATATTTCCTTTTTTCAATATTTCCTTTTGTTTATATTTCCCTTTTTCAATATAACCTTTTGCTTTACTTCCTTTTTTCAATATTTCTTTTTGTCAATATTTCCTTTTTTCAATATTTCCTTTTGTCAATATTTCCTTTTGTCAATAATTCCATTTTTCAATATTTCCTTTTTTCTATACTTCCTTTTTTCAATATTTCCTTTTTTCAATATTTCCTTTTGTCAAAATTTCCTTTTTTCAATATTTCCTTTTATCAATATTTTCTTTTTTCAATATTTCCTTTTTATATATTTCCTTTTTTCTATACTTCCTTTTTTCAATATTTCCTTTGATCAATATTTCCTTTTGTCAATATTTCCTTTTTGCAATATTTCCTTTTGTCAATATTTCCTTTTCTCAATATTTTCTTTTTTCTATACTTCCTTTTTTCAATATTTCCTTTTTTCTTTACTTCCTTTTTTCAATATTTCCTTTTTTATATACTTCCTTTTTTCAATATTTCCTTTTTTCCATATTTCCTTTTGCCAATATTTCGTTTTTTCAATAGTTCCTTTTTTCTATACTTCCTTTTTCAAATATTTCCTTTTGTCAATATTTATTTTTTCAATATTTCTTTTGGTCAATATTTCCTTTTGTCAAAATTCCTTTTGTCAATATTTCCATTTTTCAATATTTCCTTTTTTCTATGCTTCCTGTTTTCAATATTTCCTTTTTTCAATATTTCCTTTTGTCAATATTTCCTTTTGTCAATATTTCCTTTTTTCAATATTTCCTTCTTTTAATATTTCCTTTTTTCTATACTTCCTTTTCTCAATTCCTCCTTTTGTCAATATTTCCTTTTTTCAATATTTCCTTTTTTCCATATTTTCTATTGTCAATATTTCTTTTTTTCAATATTTCATTATTTCTATACTTCCTTTTTTCAATATTTCCTTTTTTCAATATTTCCTTTTGTCAATATTTCATTTTTTCAATATTTCCTTTTTTCTAAACTTCCTTTTTTCAATATTTCCTTTCGTCAATATTTCCTTTTTTCAATATTTCCCATTGTCAATTTTTCCTTTTTTCAATATTTCCTTTTGTCAATATCTCCTTTTGTAAAATTTGCTTTTGTCAATATTTCATTTTTTCAATATTTCCTTTTTTCTATACTTCCTTTTGTCAATATTTCATTTTTTCAATATTTCCTTTTGTCAATATTTCCTTTTGTCAATATTTCCTTTTTTCAATATTTTCTTTTGTCAATATTTCCTTTTGTCAATATTTCCTTCTTCCAATATTTCCTTTTGTCAATATTTCCTTTTTTCAATATTTCCTTTTTTCAATTTTTCCTTTTTTCCATATTTCCTTTTGTCAATATTTCCTTTTTTCAATATTTCTTTTTGTCAATATTTCCTTTTGTCAATATTTCCTTTTTTCAATATTTTCTTTAGTCAATAATTCCTTTTGTCAATATTTCCTTTTTCCAATATTTCCTTTTGTCAATATTTCCTTTTTTCAATATTTCCTTTTTTCAATTTTTCCTTTTTTCCATATTTCCTTTTGTCAATATTTCCTTTTTTCAATAATTCCCATTGTCATTTTTTCCTTTTTTCAATATTTTCTTTTGTCAATATCTCCTTTTGTAATATTTCCTTTTGTCAATATTTCCATTTTTCAACATTTCCTTTTTTCTATACTTCCTTTTTTCAATTTTTACTTTTGTCAATATTTCCTTTTTTCAATATTTCCTTTTTTCCATATTTCCTTTTGTCAATATTTCGTTTTTTCAATATTTCCTTTTTTCTATACTTCCTTTTTTCAATATTTCCTTTTGTCAATATTTCTTTTTTCAATATTTCCTTTTGTCAATATTTCCTTTTGTCAATTTTTCGTTTTTTCTATACTTCCTTTTTTCAATATTTTCTTTTTAATATACTTCCTTTTTTCAATATTTCCTTTTTTCACAATGTCCTTTTTTCTATACTTCCTTTTTTCAATATTTCCTTTTTTCTATACTTCCTTTTTCCAATATTTCCTTTTTTCAATACTTCGTTTTGTAATATTTCCTTTTTTCAATTTTTCCTTTTTTCCATATTTCCTTTTGTCAATATTTCCATGTTTTCAATATTTCCTTTTTTCAATATTTCCTTTTGTTAATATTTCCTTTTTTCAATATTACCTTTTTCTTTACTTCCTTTTTTCAATATTTCCTTTTGTCAATATTTCCTTTTTTCAATATTTCCTTTTGTCAATATTTCCTTTTGTCAATAATTCCATTTTTCAATATTTCCTTTTTTCTATACTTCCTTTTTTCAATATTTCCTTTTTTCAATGTTTCCTTTTGTCAAAATTTCCTTTTTTCAATATTTCCTTTTGTCATCATTTTCTTTTTTCAATATTTCCTTTTTATATATATCCTTTTTTCTATACTTCCTTTTTTCAATATTTCTTTTTGTCAATATTTCCTTTTGTCAATATTTCCTTTTTGCAATATTTCCTTTGTCAATATTTCCTTTTTTCAATATTTTCTTTTTTCTAAACTTCCTTTTTTCAATATTTCCTTTTTTCTTTACTTCCTTTTTTCAATATTTCCTTTTTTATATACTTCCTTTTTTCAAAATTTCCTTTTTTCCATATTTCCTTTTTCAATATTTCTTTTGGTCAATATTTCCTTTTGTCAAAATTCCTTTTGTCAATATTTCCATTTTTCAATATTTCCTATTTTCTATACTTCCTTTTTTCAATATTTCCTATTTTCTATATTTCTTTTTGTCAATATTTCCTTTTTCAATATTTCCTTTTTTCAATATTTCCTTTTTTCAATATTTCCTTTTGTCAATATTTCCTTTTGTCAATATTTGCTTTTTCAATATTTCCTTTTGTCAATAATTCCTTTTGTCAATATTTCCTTTTTCCAATATTTCCTTTTGTCAATATTTCCTTTTTTCTATACTTCCTTTTTTCAATATTTCCTTTTTTCTATGCTTCCTTTTTCCAATATTTCCTTTTTTCAATACTTCCTTTTGTAATATTTCCTTTTTTCAATTTTTCCTTTTTTCCATATTTCCTTTTGTCAATATTTCCTTTTTTCAATATTTCCTTTTTTCAATATTTCCTTTTGTTAATATTTCCTTTTTTCAATATAACCTTTTGCTTTACTTCCTTTTTTCAATATTTCTTTTTGTCAATATTTCCTTTTTTCAATATTTCCTTTTGTCAATATTTCCTTTTGTCAATAATTCCATTTTTCAATATTTCCTTTTTTCTATACTTCCTTTTTTCAATATTTCCTTTTTTCAATATTTCCTTTTGTCAAAATTTCCTTTTTTCAATATTTCCTTTTATCAATATTTTCTTTTTTCAATATTTCCTTTTTATATATTTCCTTTTTTCTATACTTCCTTTTTTCAATATTTCCTTTGATCAATATTTCCTTTTGTCAATATATCCTTTTTGCAATATTTCCTTTTGTCAATATTTCCTTTTCTCAATATTTTCTTTTTTCTATACTTCCTTTTTTCAATATTTCCTTTTTTCTTTACTTCCTTTTTTCAATATTTCCTTTTTTATATACTTCCTTTTTTCAATATTTCCTTTTTTCCATATTTCCTTTTGCCAATATTTCGTTTTTTCAATAGTTCCTTTTTTCTATACTTCCTTTTTCAAATATTTCCTTTTGTCAATATTTATTTTTTCAATATTTCTTTTGGTCAATATTTCCTTTTGTCAAAATTCCTTTTGTCAATATTTCCATTTTTCAATATTTCCTATTTTCTATACTTCCTTTTTTCAATATTTCCTTTTTTCAATATTTCCTTTTGTCAATATTTCCTTTTTCAATATTTCCTTTTGTCAATATTTCCTTTTTTCAATATTTCTTTTTTTCTATACTTCCTTTTTTCAATATTTCCTTTATTCTATACTTCCTTTTTTCAATCTTTCCTTTTTTCTATACTTCCTTTTTTCAATATTTCCAATTTTCAATATTTCCTTTTGTCAATATTTCCTTTATTCAATATTTCCTTTTTTCTATACTTCCTTTTTTCAATATTTCCTTTTTTCTATACTTCCTTTTTTCAATATTTCCTTTTTTCTATGCCTCCTGTTTTCAATATTTCCTTTTTTCAATATTTCCTTTTGTCAATATTTCCTTTTGTCAATATTTCCTTTTTCAATATTTCCTTCTTTTAATATTTCCTTTTTTCTATACTTCCTTTTCTCAATTCCTCCTTTTGTCAATATTTCCTTTTTTCAATATTTCCTTTTTTCCATATTTTCTATTGTCAATATTTCTTTTTTTCAATATTTCATTATTTCTATACTTCCTTTTTTCAATATTTCCTTTTTTCAATATTTCCTTTTGTCAATATTTCATTTTTTCAATATTTCCTTTTTTCTATACTTCCTTTTTTCAATATTTCCTTTTTTCTGAACTTCCTTTTTTCAATATTTCCTTTCGTCAATATTTCCTTTTTTCAATATTTCCCATTGTCAATTTTTCCTTTTTTCAATATTTCCTTTTGTCAATATCTCCTTTTGTAAAATTTGCTTTTGTCAATATTTCATTTTTTCAATATTTCCTTTTTTCTATATTTCCTTTTGTCAATATTTCATTTTTTCAATATTTCCTTTTGTCAATATTTCCTTTTGTCAATATTTCCTTTTTGCAATATTTTCTTTTGTCAATATTTCCTTTTGTCAATATTTCCTTTTTCCAATATTTCCTTTTGTCAATATTTCCTTTTTTCAGTATTTCCTTTTTTCGATTTTTCCTTTTTTCCATATTTCCTTTTGTCAATATTTCCTTTTTTCAATATTTCCTTTTGTCAATATTTCCTTTTGTCAATATTTCCTTTTTTCAATATTTTCTTTTGTCAATAATTCCTTTTGTCAATATTTCCTTTTTCCAATATTTCCTTTTGTCAATATTTCCTTTTTTCAATATTTCCTTTTTTCAATTTTTCCTTTTTTCCATATTTCCTTTTGTCAATATTTCCTTTTTTCAATATTTCCCATTGTCATTTTTTCCTTTTTTCAATATTTTCTTTTGTCAATATCTCCTTTTGTAATATTTCCTTTTGTCAATATTTCCATTTTTCAAAATTTCCTTTTTTCTATACTTCCTTTTTTCAATTTTTACTTTTGTCAATATTTCCTTTTTTCAATATTTCCTTTTTTCCATATTTCCTTTTGTCAATATTTCGTTTTTTCAATATTTCCTTTTTTCTATACTTCCTTTTTTCAATATTTCCTTTTGTCAATATTTCTTTTTTCAATATTTCCTTTTGTCAATTTTTCGTTTTTTCTATATTTCCTTTTTTCAATATTTCCTTTTTTCTATTGCTTTTTTCTATACTTCCTTTTTTCAATATTTCATTCTTTCAATATTTACTTTTGTCAATATTTCCTTTTGTCAATATTTCCTTTTTTCAATATATCCTTCATTCTATACTTCCTTTTTTCAATATTTCCTTTTTTCTATACTTCCTTTTTTCAATATTTCCTTTTGTCAATATTTCCTTTTGTCAATATTTGCTTTTTCAATATTTCCTTTTGTCAATATTTCCTTTTGTCAATATTTCCTTTTTCCAATATTTCCTTTTGTCAATATTTCCTTTTTTCTATACTTCCTTTTTTCAATATTTCCTTTTTTCTATACTTCCTTTTTCCAATATTTCCTTTTTTCAATTCTTCCTTTTGTAATATTTCCTTTTTTCAATTTTTCCTTTTTTCCATATTTCCTTTTGTCAATATTTCCTTTTTTCAATATTTCCTTTTTTCAATATTTCCTTTTGTTTATATTTCCTTTTTTCAATATAACCTTTTGCTTTACTTCCTTTTTTCAATATTTCTTTTTGTCAATATTTCCTTTTTTCAATATTTCCTTTTGTCAATATTTCCTTTTGTCAATAATTCCATTTTTCAATATTTCCTTTTTTCTATACTTCCTTTTTTCAATATTTCCTTTTTTCAATATTTCCTTTTGTCAAAATTTCCTTTTTTCAATATTTCCTTTTATCAATATTTTCTTTTTTCAATATTTCCTTTTTATATATTTCCTTTTTTCTATACTTCCTTTTTTCAATATTTCCTTTGATCAATATTTCCTTTTGTCAATATTTCCTTTTTGCAATATTTCCTTTTGTCAATATTTCCTTTTCTCAATATTTTCTTTTTTCTATACTTCCTTTTTTCAATATTTCCTTTTTTCTTTACTTCCTTTTTTCAATATTTCCTTTTTTATATACTTCCTTTTTTCAATATTTCCTTTTTTCCATATTTCCTTTTGCCAATATTTCGTTTTTTCAATAGTTCCTTTTTTCTATACTTCCTTTTTCAAATATTTCCTTTTGTCAATATTTATTTTTTCAATATTTCTTTTGGTCAATATTTCCTTTTGTCAAAATTCCTTTTGTCAATATTTCCATTTTTCAATATTTCCTTTTTTCTATGCTTCCTGTTTTCAATATTTCCTTTTTTCAATATTTCCTTTTGTCAATATTTCCTTTTGTCAATATTTCCTTTTTTCAATATTTCCTTCTTTTAATATTTCCTTTTTTCTATACTTCCTTTTCTCAATTCCTCCTTTTGTCAATATTTCCTTTTTTCAATATTTCCTTTTTTCCATATTTTCTATTGTCAATATTTCTTTTTTTCAATATTTCATTATTTCTATACTTCCTTTTTTCAATTTTTCCTTTTTTCAATATTTCCTTTTGTCAATATTTCATTTTTTCAATATTTCCTTTTTTCTAAACTTCCTTTTTTCAATATTTCCTTTCGTCAATATTTCCTTTTTTCAATATTTCCCATTGTCAATTTTTCCTTTTTTCAATATTTCCTTTTGTCAATATCTCCTTTTGTAAAATTTGCTTTTGTCAATATTTCATTTTTTCAATATTTCCTTTTTTCTATACTTCCTTTTGTCAATATTTCATTTTTTCAATATTTCCTTTTGTCAATATTTCCTTTTGTCAATATTTCCTTTTTTCAATATTTTCTTTTGTCAATATTTCCTTTTGTCAATATTTCCTTTTTCCAATATTTCCTTTTGTCAATATTTCCTTTTTTCAATATTTCCTTTTTTCAATTTTTCCTTTTTTCCATATTTCCTTTTGTCAATATTTCCTTTTTTCAATATTTCTTTTTGTCAATATTTCCTTTTGTCAATATTTCCTTTTTTCAATATTTTCTTTTGTCAATAATTCCTTTTGTCAATATTTCCTTTTTCCAATATTTCCTTTTGTCAATATTTCCTTTTTTCAATATTTCCTTTTTTCAATTTTTCCTTTTTTCCATATTTCCTTTTGTCAATATTTCCTTTTTTCAATATTTCCCATTGTCATTTTTTCCTTTTTTCAATATTTTCTTTTGTCAATATCTCCTTTTGTAATATTTCCTTTTGTCAATATTTCCATTTTTCAACATTTCCTTTTTTCTATACTTCCTTTTTTCAATTTTTACTTTTGTCAATATTTCCTTTTTTCAATATTTCCTTTTTTCCATATTTCCTTTTGTCAATATTTCGTTTTTTCAATATTTCCTTTTTTCTATACTTCCTTTTTTCAATATTTCCTTTTGTCAATATTTCTTTTTTCAATATTTCCTTTTGTCAATATTTCCTTTTGTCAATTTTTCGTTTTTTCTATATTTCCTTTTTTCAATATTTACTTTTGTCAATATTTCCTTTTGTCAATATTTCCTTTTTTCAATATATCCTTTATTCTATACTTCCTTTTTTCAATATTTCCTTTTTTCTATACTTCCTTTTTTCAATATTTTCTTTTTAATATACTTCCTTTTTTCAATATTTCCTTTTTTCACAATGTCCTTTTTTCTATACTTCCTTTTTTCAATATTTCCTTTTTTCTATACTTCCTTTTTCCAATATTTCCTTTTTTCAATACTTCGTTTTGTAATATTTCCTTTTTTCAATTTTTCCTTTTTTCCATATTTCCTTTTGTCAATATTTCCTTTTTTCAATATTTCCTTTTTTCAATATTTCCTTTTGTTAATATTTCCTTTTTTCAATATTACCTTTTTCTTTACTTCCTTTTTTCAATATTTCCTTTTGTCAATATTTCCTTTTGTCAATAATTCCATTTTTCAATATTTCCTTTTTTCTATACTTCCTTTTTTCAATATTTCCTTTTTTCAATGTTTCCATTCGTCAAAATTTCCTTTTTTCAATATTTCCTTTTGTCATCATTTTCTTTTTTCAATATTTCCTTTTTATATATTTCCTTTTTTCTATACTTCCTTTTTTCAATATTTCTTTTTGTCAATATTTCCTTTTGTCAATATTTCCTTTTTGCAATATTTCCTTTGTCAATATTTCCTTTTTTCAATATTTTCTTTTTTCTAAACTTCCTTTTTTCAATATTTCCTTTTTTCTTTACTTCCTTTTTTCAATATTTCCTTTTTTATATACTTCCTTTTTTCAAAATTTCCTTTTTTCCATATTTCCTTTTTCAATATTTCTTTTGGTCAATATTTCCTTTTGTCAAAATTCCTTTTGTCAATATTTCCATTTTTCAATATTTCCTATTTTCTATACTTCCTTTTTTCAATATTTCCTATTTTCTATATTTCTTTTTGTCAATATTTCCTTTTTCAATATTTCCTTTTTTCAATATTTCCTTTTTTCAATATTTCCTTTTGTCAATATTTCCTTTTGTCAATATTTGCTTTTTCAATATTTCCTTTTGTCAATATTTCCTTTTGTCAATATTTCCTTTTTCCAATATTTCCTTTTGTCAATATTTCCTTTTTTCTATACTTCCTTTTTTCAATATTTCCTTTTTTCTATGCTTCCTTTTTCCAATATTTCCTTTTTTCAATACTTCCTTTTGTAATATTTCCTTTTTTCAATTTTTCCTTTTTTCAATATTTCCTTTTTTCAATATTTCCTTTTGTTAATATTTCCTTTTTTCAATATAACCTTTTGCTTTACTTCCTTTTTTCAATATTTCTTTTTGTCAATATTTCCTTTTTTCAATATTTCCTTTTGTCAATATTTCCTTTTGTCAATAATTCCATTTTTCAATATTTCCTTTTTTCTATACTTCCTTTTTTCAATATTTCCTTTTTTCAATATTTCCTTTTGTCAAAATTTCCTTTTTTCAATATTTCCTTTTATCAATATTTTCTTTTTTCAATATTTCCTTTTTATATATTTCCTTTTTTCTATACTTCCTTTTTTCAATATTTCCTTTGATCAATATTTCCTTTTGTCAATATATCCTTTTTGCAATATTTCCTTTTGTCAATATTTCCTTTTCTCAATATTTTCTTTTTTCTATACTTCCTTTTTTCAATATTTCCTTTTTTCTTTACTTCCTTTTTTCAATATTTCCTTTTTTATATACTTCCTTTTTTCAATATTTCCTTTTTTCCATATTTCCTTTTGCCAATATTTCGTTTTTTCAATAGTTCCTTTTTTCTATACTTCCTTTTTCAAATATTTCCTTTTGTCAATATTTATTTTTTCAATATTTCTTTTGGTCAATATTTCCTTTTGTCAAAATTCCTTTTGTCAATATTTCCATTTTTCAATATTTCCTATTTTCTATACTTCCTTTTTTCAATATTTCCTTTTTTCAATATTTCCTTTTGTCAATATTTCCTTTTTCAATATTTCCTTTTGTCAATATTTCCTTTTTTCAATATTTCTTTTTTTCTATACTTCCTTTTTTCAATATTTCCTTTATTCTATACTTCCTTTTTTCAATCTTTCCTTTTTTCTATACTTCCTTTTTTCAATATTTCCAATTTTCAATATTTCCTTTTGTCAATATTTCCTTTATTCAATATTTCCTTTTTTCTATACTTCCTTTTTTCAATATTTCCTTTTTTCTATACTTCCTTTTTTCAATATTTCCTTTTTTCTATGCTTCCGTTTTTCAATATTTCCTTTTTTCAATATTTCCTTTTGTCAATATTTCCTTTTGTCAATATTTCCTTTTTCAATATTTCCTTCTTTTAATATTTCCTTTTTTCTATACTTCCTTTTCTCAATTCCTCCTTTTGTCAATATTTCCTTTTTTCAATATTTCCTTTTTTCCATATTTTCTATTGTCAATATTTCTTTTTTTCAATATTTCATTATTTCTATACTTCCTTTTTTCAATATTTCCTTTTTTCAATATTTCCTTTTGTCAATATTTCATTTTTTCAATATTTCCTTTTTTCTATACTTCCTTTTTTCAATATTTCCTTTTTTCTAAACTTCCTTTTTTCAATATTTCCTTTCGTCAATATTTCCTTTTTTCAATATTTCCCATTGTCAATTTTTCCTTTTTTCAATATTTCCTTTTGTCAATATCTCCTTTTGTAAAATTTGCTTTTGTCAATATTTCATTTTTTCAATATTTCCTTTTTTCTATACTTCCTTTTGTCAATATTTCATTTTTTCAATATTTCCTTTTGTCAATATTTCCTTTTGTCAATATTTCCTTTTTGCAATATTTTCTTTTGTCAATATTTCCTTTTGTCAATATTTCCTTTTTCCAATATTTCCTTTTGTCAATATTTCCTTTTTTCAGTATTTCCTTTTTTCGATTTTTCCTTTTTTCCATATTTCCTTTTGTCAATATTTCCTTTTTTCAATATTTCCTTTTGTCAATATTTCCTTTTGTCAATATTTCCTTTTT
The DNA here is from genome assembly GCF_921293095.1 of Ischnura elegans. Classification (NCBI taxonomy): domain Eukaryota; kingdom Metazoa; phylum Arthropoda; class Insecta; order Odonata; family Coenagrionidae; genus Ischnura; species Ischnura elegans. The sequence continues at coordinate 80,597,744 of NC_060256.1, read as the reverse complement.
TCAATATTTTCTTTTGTCAATAATTCCTTTTGTCAATATTTCCTTTTTCCAATATTTCCTTTTGTCAATATTTCCTTTTTTCAATATTTCCTTTTTTCAATTTTTCCTTTTTTCCATATTTCCTTTTGTCAATATTTCCTTTTTTCAATATTTCCCATTGTCAATTTTTCCTTTTTTCAATATTTTCTTTTGTCAATATCTCCTTTTGTAATATTTCCTTTTGTCAATATTTCCATTTTTCAAAATTTCCTTTTTTCTATACTTCCTTTTTTCAATTTTTACTTTTGTCAATATTTCCTTTTTTCAATATTTCCTTTTTTCCATATTTCCTTTTGTCAATATTTCGTTTTTTCAATATTTCCTTTTTTCTATACTTCCTTTTTTCAATATTTCCTTTTGTCAATATTTCTTTTTTCAATATTTCCTTTTGTCAATATTTCCTTTTGTCAATTTTTCGTTTTTTCTATATTTCCTTTTTTCAATATTTCCTTTTTTCTATTGCTTTTTTCTATACTTCCTTTTTTCAATATTTCATTCTTTCAATATTTACTTTTGTCAATATTTCCTTTTGTCAATATTTCCTTTTTTCAATATATCCTTTATTCTATACTTCCTTTTTTCAATATTTCCTTTTTTCTATACTTCCTTTTTTCAATATTTTCTTTTTAATATACTTCCTTTTTTCAATATTTCCTTTTTTCACAATGTCCTTTTTTCTATACTTCCTTTTTTCAATATTTCCTTTTTTCTATACTTCCTTTTTCCAATATTTCCTTTTTTCAATACTTCGTTTTGTAATATTTCCTTTTTTCAATTTTTCCTTTTTTCCATATTTCCTTTTGTCAATATTTCCTTTTTTCAATATTTCCTTTTTTCAATATTTCCTTTTGTTAATATTTCCTTTTTTCAATATTACCTTTTTCTTTACTTCCTTTTTTCAATATTTCCTTTTGTCAATATTTCCTTTTTTCAATATTTCCTTTTGTCAATATTTCCTTTTGTCAATAATTCCATTTTTCAATATTTCCTTTTTTCTAAACTTCCTTTTTTCAATATTTCCTTTTTTCAATGTTTCCTTTTGTCAAAATTTCCTTTTTTCAATATTTCCTTTTGTCATCATTTTCTTTTTTCAATATTTCCTTTTTATATATTTCCTTTTTTCTATACTTCCTTTTTTCAATATTTCCTTTTGTCAATATTTCCTTTTGTCAATATTTCCTTTTTGCAATATATCCTCTGTCAATATTTCCTTTTTTCAATATTTTCTTTTTTCTAAACTTCCTTTTTTCAATATTTCCTTTTTTCTTTACTTCCTTTTTTCAATATTTCCTTTTTTATATACTTCCTTTTTTCAAAATTTCCTTTTTTCCATATTTCCTTTTTCAATATTTCTTTTGGTCAATATTTCCTTTTGTCAAAATTCCTTTTGTCAATATTTCCATTTTTCAATATTTCCTATTTTCTATACTTCCTTTTTTCAATATTTCCTATATTCAATATTTCCTTTTGTCAATATTTCCTTTTTCAATATTTCCTTTTTTCTATATTTCATTTTTTCAATATTTCCTTTTGTCAATATTTCCTTTTTTCAATATTTCCTTTTTTCAATATTTTCTTTTGTCAATATTTCCTTTTGTCAATATTTCCTTTTTCCAATATTTCCTTTTGTCAATATTTCCTTTTTTCAATATATCCTTTTTTCAATTTTTCCTTTTTTCCATATTTCCTTTTGTCAATATTTCCTTTTTTCAATATTTCCCATTGTCAATTTTTCCTTTTTTCAATATTTCCTTTTGTCAATATCTCCTTTTGTAATATTTCCTTTTGTCAATATTTCATTTTTTCAATATTTCCTTTTTTCTATACTTCCTTTTTTCAATATTTCCTTTTTTCTAAACTTCCTTTTTCGAATATTTCCTTTTTTTTATATTTCATTTTTTCAATATTTCCTTTTGTCAATATTTCCTTTTTTCAATATTTCCTTTTTTCAATATTTTCTTTTGTCAATATTTCCTTTTGTCAATATTTCCTTTTTCCAATATTTCCTTTTGTCAATATTTCCTTTTTTCAATATTTCCTTTTTTCAATTTTTCCTTTTTTCCATATTTCCTTTTGTCAATATTTCCTTTTTTCAATATTTCCCATTGTCATTTTTTCCATTTTTCAATATTTTCTTTTGTCAATATCTCTTTTTGTAATATTTCCTTTTGTCAATATTTCCATTTTTCAAAATTTCCTTTTTTCTATACTCCCTTTTTTCAATTTTTACTTTTGTCAATATTTCCTTTTTTCAATATTTCCTTTTTTCCATATTTCCTTTTGTCAATATTTCGTTTTTTCAATATTTCCTTTTTCTATACTTCCTTTTTTCAATATTTCCGTTTGTCAATATTTCTTTTTTCAATATTTCCTTTTGTCAATATTTCCTTTTGTCAATTTTTCGTTTCTTCTATATTTCCTTTTTTCAATATTTCCTTTTTTCTATTGCTTTTTTCTATACTTCCTTTTTTCAATATTTCATTCTTTCAATATTTACTTTTGTCAATATTTCCTTTTGTCAATATTTCCTTTTTTCAATATATCCTTTATTCTATACTTCCTTTTTTCAATATTTCCTTTTTTCTATACTTCCTTTTTTCAATATTTCCTTTTTAATATACTTCCTTTTTACAATATTTCCTTTTTTCAAGATATCCTTTTTTCTATACTTCCTTTTTTCAATATTTCCTTTTTTCAATATTTCCTTTTGTCAATATTTCATTTTTTCAATATTTCCTTTTTTCTATACTTCCTTTTTTCAATATTTCCTTTTTTCTAAACTTCCTTTTTTCAATATTTCCTTTCGTCAATATTTCCTTTTTTCAATATTTCCCATTGTCAATTTTTCCTTTTTTCAATATTTCCTTTTGTCAATATCTCCTTTTGTAAAATTTGCTTTTGTCAATATTTCATTTTTTCAATATTTCCTTTTTTCTATACTTCCTTTTGTCAATATTTCATTTTTTCAATATTTCCTTTTGTCAATATTTCCTTTTGTCAATATTTCCTTTTTGCAATATTTTCTTTTGTCAATATTTCCTTTTGTCAATATTTCCTTTTTCCAATATTTCCTTTTGTCAATATTTCCTTTTTTCAGTATTTCCTTTTTTCGATTTTTCCTTTTTTCCATATTTCCTTTTGTCAATATTTCCTTTTTTCAATATTTCCTTTTGTCAATATTTCCTTTTGTCAATATTTCCTTTTTTCAATATTTTCTTTTGTCAATAATTCCTTTTGTCAATATTTCCTTTTTCCAATATTTCCTTTTGTCAATATTTCCTTTTTTCAATATTTCCTTTTTTCAATTTTTCCTTTTTTCCATATTTCCTTTTGTCAATATTTCCTTTTTTCAATATTTCCCATTGTCATTTTTTCCTTTTTTCAATATTTTCTTTTGTCAATATCTCCTTTTGTAATATTTCCTTTTGTCAATATTTCCATTTTTCAAAATTTCCTTTTTTCTATACTTCCTTTTTTCAATTTTTACTTTTGTCAATATTTCCTTTTTTCAATATTTCCTTTTTTCCATATTTCCTTTTGTCAATATTTCGTTTTTTCAATATTTCCTTTTTTCTATTCTTCCTTTTTTCAATATTTCCTTTTGTCAATATTTCTTTTTTCAATATTTCCTTTTGTCAATATTTCCTTTTGTCAATTTTTCGTTTTTTCTATATTTCCTTTTTTCAATATTTCCTTTTTTCTATAGCTTTTTTCTATACTTCCTTTTTTCAATATTTCATTCTTTCAATATTTACTTTTGTCAATATTTCCTTTTGTCAATATTTCCTTTTTTCAATATATCCTTTATTCTATACTTCCTTTTTTCAATATTTCCTTTTTTCTATACTTCCTTTTTTCAATATTTTCTTTTTAATATACTTCCTTTTTTCAATATTTCCTTTTTTCACAATGTCCTTTTTTCTATACTTCCTTTTTTCAATATTTCCTTTTTTCTATACTTCCTTTTTCCAATATTTCCTTTTTTCAATACTTCGTTTTGTAATATTTCCTTTTTTCAATTTTTCCTTTTTTCCATATTTCCTTTTGTCAATATTTCCTTTTTTCAATATTTCCTTTTTTCAATATTTCCTTTTGTTAATATTTCCTTTTTTCAATATTACCTTTTTCTTTACTTCCTTTTTTCAATATTTCCTTTTGTCAATATTTCCTTTTTTCAATATTTCCTTTTGTCAATATTTCCTTTTGTCAATAATTCCATTTTTCAATATTTCCTTTTTTCTATACTTCCTTTTTTCAATATTTCCTTTTTTCAATGTTTCCTTTTGTCAAAATTTCCTTTTTTCAATATTTCCTTTTGTCATCATTTTCTTTTTTCAATATTTCCTTTTTATATATTTCCTTTTTTCTATACTTCCTTTTTTCAATATTTCCTTTTGTCAATATTTCCTTTTGTCAATATTTCCTTTTTGCAATATATCCTTTGTCAATATTTCCTTTTTTCAATATTTTCTTTTTTCTAAACTTCCTTTTTTCAATATTTCCTTTTTTCTTTACTTCCTTTTTTCAATATTTCCTTTTTTATATACTTCCTTTTTTCAAAATTTCCTTTTTTCCATATTTCCTTTTTCAATATTTCTTTTGGTCAATATTTCCTTTTGTCAAAATTCCTTTTGTCAATATTTCCATTTTTCAATATTTCCTATTTTCTATACTTCCTTTTTTCAATATTTCCTATATTCAATATTTCCTTTTGTCAATATTTCCTTTTTCAATATTTCCTTTTTTCTATATTTCATTTTTTCAATATTTCCTTTTGTCAATATTTCCTTTTTTCAATATTTCCTTTTTTCAATATTTTCTTTTGTCAATATTTCCTTTTGTCAATATTTCCTTTTTCCAATATTTCCTTTTGTCAATATTTCCTTTTTTCAATATATCCTTTTTTCAATTTTTCCTTTTTTCCATATTTCCTTTTGTCAATATTTCCTTTTTTCAATATTTCCCATTGTCAATTTTTCCTTTTTTCAATATTTCCTTTTGTCAATATCTCCTTTTGTAATATTTCCTTTTGTCAATATTTCATTTTTTCAATATTTCCTTTTTTCTATACTTCCTTTTTTCAATATTTCCTTTTTTCTAAACTTCCTTTTTCGAATATTTCCTTTTTTTTATATTTCATTTTTTCAATATTTCCTTTTGTCAATATTTCCTTTTTTCAATATTTCCTTTTTTCAATATTTTCTTTTGTCAATATTTCCTTTTGTCAATATTTCCTTTTTCCAATATTTCCTTTTGTCAATATTTCCTTTTTTCAATATTTCCTTTTTTCAATTTTTCCTTTTTTCCATATTTCCTTTTGTCAATATTTCCTTTTTTCAATATTTCCCATTGTCATTTTTTCCATTTTTCAATATTTTCTTTTGTCAATATCTCTTTTTGTAATATTTCCTTTTGTCAATATTTCCATTTTTCAAAATTTCCTTTTTTCTATACTCCCTTTTTTCAATTTTTACTTTTGTCAATATTTCCTTTTTTCAATATTTCCTTTTTTCCATATTTCCCTTTGTCAATATTTCGTTTTTTCAATATTTCCTTTTTCTATACTTCCTTTTTTCAATATTTCCGTTTGTCAATATTTCTTTTTTCAATATTTCCTTTTGTCAATATTTCCTTTTGTCAATTTTTCGTTTCTTCTATATTTCCTTTTTTCAATATTTCCTTTTTTCTATTGCTTTTTTCTATACTTCCTTTTTTCAATATTTCATTCTTTCAATATTTACTTTTGTCAATATTTCCTTTTGTCAATATTTCCTTTTTTCAATATATCCTTTATTCTATACTTCCTTTTTTCAATATTTCCTTTTTTCTATACTTCCTTTTTTCAATATTTCCTTTTTAATATACTTCCTTTTTACAATATTTCCTTTTTTCAAGATATCCTTTTTTCTATACTTCCTTTTTTCAATATTTCCTTTTTTCTATACTTCCTTTTTCCAATATTTCCTTTTTTCAATACTTCCTTTTGTAATATTTCCTTTTTTCAATTTTTCCTTTTTTCCATATTTCCTTTTGTCAATATTTCCTTTTTTCAATATTTCCTTTTTTCAATATTTCCTTTTGTTAATATTTCCTTTTTTCAATATTACCTTTTTCTTTACTTCCTTTTTTCAATATTTCCTTTTGTCAATATTTCCTTTTTTCAATATTTCCTTTTGTCAATATTTCCTTTTGTCAATAATTCCATTTTTCAATTTTTCCTTTTTTCTATACTTCCTTTTTTCAATATTTCCTTTTTTCAATATTTCCTTTTGTCAAAATTTCCTTTTTTCAATATTTCCTTTTATCATTATTTTCTTTTTTCAATATTTCCTTTTTATATATTTCCTTTTTTCTATACTTCCTTTTTTCAATATTTCCTTTTTTATATACTTCCTTTTTTCAATATTTCCTTTTTTCCATATTTCCTTTTGCCAATATTTCGTTTTTTTATATTTCCTTTTTTCTATACTTCCTTTTTCAAATATTTCCTTTTGTCAATATTTCTTTTTTCAATATTTCTTTTGGTCAATTTTTCCTTTTGTCAAAATTCCTTTTGTCAATATTTCCATTTTTCAATATTTCCTATTTTCTATACTTCCTTTTTTCAATATTTCCTTTTTTCAATATTTCCTTTTGTCAATATTTCCTTTTTCAATATTTCCTTTTGTCAATATTTCCTTTTTTCAATATTTCCTTTTTTCTATACTTCCTTTTTTCAATATTTCCTTTATTCTATACTTCCTTTTTTCAATCTTTCCTTTTTTCTATACTTCCTTTTTTTCAATATTTCCTATTTTAAATATTTCCTTTTGTCAATATTTCCTTTATTCAATATTTCCTTTTTTCTATACTTCCTTTTTTCAATATTTGCTTTTTTCTATACTTCCTTTTTTCAATATTTCCTTTTTTCTATGCTTCCTGTTTTCAATATGTCCTTTTTTCAATATTTCCTTTTGTCAATATTTCCTTTTGTCAATATTTCCTTTTTTCAATATTTCCTTCTTTTAATATTTCCTTTTTTCTATACTTCCTTTTTCAATCCTTCCTTTTGTCAATATTTCCTTTTTTCAATATTTCCTTTTTTCCATATTTCTTTTTGTCAATATTTCTTTTTTTCAATATTTCATTTTTTCTATACTTCCTTTTTTCAATATTTCCTTTTGTCAATTTTTTTTTTCAATATTTCCTTTTGTCAATTTTTCGTTTTGTCAATATTTGCTTTTGTCAATATTTCCATTTTTAAATATTTCATTTTTCTATACTTCCTTTTTTCAATATTTCCTTTTTTAAATCATTCCTTTTGTCAATACTTCCTTTTTTCAATATTTTCTTTTGTCAATTTTCCCTATTTTCAATATTTCCTTTTTTCTATACTTCCTTTTTTCAATATTTCCTATTTTCTATACTTCCTTTAATATATTTCCTTTTTTCCATGTTTCCTTTTGTCAATATTTCCTTTTGTCAATATTTCCTTTTTTCATATATTTCCTTCTTTCAATATTTCCTTTTTTCAATATTTCCTTTTTTCAATATTTCCTTTTTTCTATTCTTCCTTTTTCAATACTTCCTTCTTTCAATATTTCCTTTTTTCTATACTTCCTTTTTTCAATTATTCCTTTTGTCAATATATCCTTATTTCAATATTTCCTTTTTTCCATATTTCCTTTTGTCAATATTTCGTTTTTTCAATATTTCCTTTTTTCTATACTTCCTTTTTTAAATATTTCCTTTTGTCAATATTTCTTTTTTCAATATTTCCTTTTGTCAATATTTCCTCTTATCAAAATTTCCTTTTGTCAATATTTCCATTTTTCAATATTTCCTTTTTTCTATACTTCCTTTTTTCAATAATTCCTTTTTTCAATATTTCCTTTTTTCCATATTTCCTTTTGTCAATATTTCGTTTTTTCAATATTTCCTTTTTTCTATACTTCGTTTTTTTGATATTTCCTTTTGTCAATATTTCTTTCTTGAATATTTCCTTTTGTCAATATTTCCTTTTGTCAATATTCCTTTTGTCAATATTTCCATTTTTCAATATTCCCTTTTTTCTATCCTTCCTTTTTTCAATATTTCCTTTTTTCAATATTTCCTTTTGTCAACATTTCCATTTTCAATATTTCCTTTTGGCAATATTTCCTTTTTTCAATATTTCCTTTTTTCTATATTTCCTTTTTTCAATATTTCCTTTTGTCAATATTTCCTTTTTTCAATATTTCCTTTTTTCTATACTTCCTTTTTTCAATATTTCCTTTTTTCTAAACTTCCTTATCCAATATTTCCTTTTTTCTATACTACCTTTTTTCAATATTTCCTTTAGTCAATATTTCTTTTTTCAATATTTCCTCTTGTCAATATTTCCTTTTGTCAATATTCCTTTTGTCAATTTTTCCATTTTTCAATATTTCCTTTTTTCTATACTTCCTTTTTTCAATATTTCCTTGTTTCAATATTTCCTTTTGTCAACATTTCCTTTTTCAATATTTCCTTTTGTAAATATTTCATTTTTTCAAAATTTCCTTTTTTCTATGCTTCCTTTTTTCAATATTTCCTTTTTTCAATATTTCCTTTTTTCAATATTTCCTTTTTTCAATATTTCCTTTTTTCAATATTACCTTTTGTCAATATTTCTTTTTGTCAATATTTCCTTTTTTCAATATTTTCTTTTGTCAATATTTCGTTTTGTCAATATTTCCTTTTTCCAATATTTCCTTTTGTCAATATTTCCTTTTTTCAATATTTCCTTTTTTCAATTTTTCCTTTTTTCCATATTTTCTTTTGTCAATATTTCCTTTTTTCAATATTTCCCATTGTCAATTTTTCCTTTTTTCAATATTTCCTTTTGTCAATATCTCCTTTTGTAATATTTCCTTTTGTCAATAATTCATTTTTTCAATATTTCCTTTTTTCTATACTTCCTTTTTTCAATATTTCGTTTTTTCTAAATTTCCTTTTTTCAATATTTCCTTTTTTCAATATTTCCTTTTTTCAATTTTTCCTTTTCTCAATATTTCCTTTTGTCAATATCTCTTTTTGTAATATTTCCTTTTGTCACTATTTCCATTTTTCAAAATTTCCTTTTTTCTATACGTCCTTTTTTCAATTTTTACTTTTGTCAATATTTCCTTTTTTCAATATTTCCTTTTTTCCATATTTCCTTTTGTCAATATTTCGTTTTTTCAATATTTCCTTTTTTCTATACTTCCTTTTTTCAATATTTCCTTTTGTCAATATTTCTTTTTTCAATATTTCCTTTTGTCAATATTTCCTTTCCTAATTTTTCGTTTGTTCAATATTTCCTTTTTTCAATAAGTCCTATTTTCTATTGCTTTTTTCTATACTTCCTTTTTTTTATATTTCATTCTTTCAATATTTACACTTGTCAATATTTCCTTTTGTCACTATTTCCTTTTTTCAATACATCCTTTATTCTATACTTCCTTTTTTCAATATTTCCTTTTTTCTATACTTCCTTTTTTCAATATTACCTTTTTAATATACTTCCTTTTTTCAATATTTCCTTTTTTCAAGATTTCCTTTTTTCTATACTTCCTTTTTTCAATATTTCCTTTTTTCTATACTTCCTTTTTCCAATATTTCCTTTTTTCAATACTTCCTTTTGTCAATATTTCCTTTTTTCAATTTTTCCTTTTTTCCATATTTCCTTTTGTCAATATTTCCTTTTTTCAATATTTCCTTTTTTCAATTATTCCTTTTGTCAATATATCCTTATTTCAATATTTCCTTTTTTCCATATTTCCTTTTGTCAATATTTCGTTTTTTCAATATTTCCTTTTTTCTATACTTCCTTTTTTAAATATTTCCTTTTGTCAATATTTCTTTTTTCAATATTTCCTTTTGTCAATATTTCCTCTTATCAAAATTTCCTTTTGTCAATATTTCCATTTTTCAATATTTCCTTTTTTCTATACTTCCTTTTTTCAATAATTCCTTTTTTCAATATTTCCTTTTTTCCATATTTCCTTTTGTCAATATTTCCTTTTTTCAATTTTTCCTTTTTTCTATACTTCGTTTTTTTGATATTTCCTTTTGTCAATATTTCTTTCTTGAATATTTCCTTTTGTCAATATTTCCTTTTGTCAATATTCCTTTTGTCAATATTTCCATTTTTCAATATTCCCTTTTTTCTATACTTCCTTTTTTCAATATTTCCTTTTTTCAATATTTCCTTTTGTCAACATTTCCATTTTCAATATTTCCTTTTGTCAATATTTCCTTTTTTCAATATTTCCTTTTTTCTATATTTCCTTTTTTCAATATTTCCTTTTGTCAATATTTCCTTTTTTCAATATTTCCTTTTTTCTATACTTCCTTTTTTCAATATTTCCTTTTTTCTATACTTCCTTTTTCAATATTTCCTTTTTTCTATACTACCTTTTTTCAATATTTCCTTTTGTCAATATTTCTTTTTTCAATATTTCCTCTTGTCAATATTTCCTTTTGTCAATATTCCTTTTGTCAATTTTTCCATTTTTCAATATTTCCTTTTTTCTATACTTCCTTTTTTCAATATTTCCTTGTTTCAATATTTCCTTTTGTCAACATTTCCTTTTTCAATATTTCCTTTTGTAAATATTTCATTTTTCAATATTTCCTTTTTTCTATACTTCCTTTTTTCAATATTTCCTTTTTTCTAAACTTCCTTTTTTCAATATTTCCTTTTTTCAATATTTCCTTTTTTCAATATTACCTTTTGTCAATATTTCTTTTTGTCAATATTTCCTTTTTTCAATATTTTCTTTTGTCAATATTTCGTTTTGTCAATATTTCCTTTTTCCAATATTTCCTTTTGTCAATATTTCCTTTTTTCAATATTTCCTTTTTTCAATTTTTCCTTTTTTCCATATTTTCTTTTGTCAATATTTCCTTTTTTCAATATTTCCCATTGTCAATTTTTCCTTTTTTCAATATTTCCTTTTGTCAATATCTCCTTTTATAATATTTCCTTTTGTCAATAATTCATTTTTTCAATATTTCCTTTTTTCTATACTTCCTTTTTTCAATATTTCGTTTTTTCTAAACTTCCTTTTTTCAATATTTCCTTTTTTCAATATTTCCTTTTTTCAATTTTTCCTTTTCTCAATATTTCCTTTTGTCAATATCTCTTTTTGTAATATTTCCTTTTGTCACTATTTCCATTTTTCAAAATTTCCTTTTTTCTATACGTCCTTTTTTCAATTTTTACTTTTGTCAATATTTCCTTTTTTCAATATTTCCTTTTTTCCATATTTCCTTTTGTCAATATTTCGTTTTTTCAATATTTCCTTTTTTCTATACTTCCTTTTTTCAATATTTCCTTTTGTCAATATTTCTTTTTTCAATATTTCCTTTTGTCAATATTTCCTTTCCTAATTTTTCGTTTGTTCAATATTTCCTTTTTTCAATAAGTCCTATTTTCTATTGCTTTTTTCTATACTTCCTTTTTTTTATATTTCATTCTTTCAATATTTACTTTTGTCAATATTTCCTTTTGTCACTATTTCCTTTTTTCAATACATCCTTTATTCTATACTTCCTTTTTTCAATATTTCCTTTTTTCTATACTTCCTTTTTTCAATATTTCCTTTTTAATATTTCCTTTTTTCAATATTTCCTTTTTTCAAGATTTCCTTTTTTCTATACTTCCTTTTTTCAATATTTCCTTTTTTCTATACTTCCTTTTTCCAATATTTCCTTTTTTCAATACTTCCTTTTGTCAATATTTCCTTTTTTCAATTTTTCCTTTTTTCCATATTTCCTTTTGTCAATATTTCCTTTTTTCAATATTTCCTTTTTTCAATATTTCCTTTTGCTAATATTTCCTTTTTTCAATATTTCCTTTTTTCTTAACTTCCTTTTTTCAATATTTCCTTTTGTCAATATTTCCTTTTTTCAATATTTTCTTTTGTCAATATTTCCTTTTGTCAATAATTCCATTTTTCAATATTTCCTTTTTCTATACTTCCTTTTTTCAATATTTCCTTTTTTCAATATTACCTTTTATCAAAATTTCCTTTTTTCAATATTTCCTTTTGTCAATATTTCCTTTTTGCAATATTTCCTTTTGTCAATATTTCCTTTTTTCAATATTTCCTTTTTTTCATATTTCCTTTTGCCAATATTTCGTTTTTTCAATATTTTCTTTTTTCTATACTTCCTTTTTCAAATATTTCCTTTTGTCAATATTTCTTTTTTCAATCTTTCTTTTGGTCAATATTTCCTTTTGTCAAAATTCGTTTTGTCAATATTTCCATTTTTCAATATTTCCTATTTTCAATACTTCCTTTTTTCAATATTTCCTTTTTTCAATATTTCCTTTTGTCAATATTTCCTTTTTCAATATTTCCTTTTGTCAATATTTCCTTTTTTCAATATTTCCTTTTTTCTATACTTCCTTTTTTCAATATTTCCTTTTTTCTATACTTCCTTTTTTCAATCTTTCCTTTTTTCTATACTTCCTTTTTTCAATATTTCCTATTTTCAATATTTCCTTTTGTCAATATTTCCTTTATTCAATATTTCCTTTTTTCTATACTTCCTTTTTTCTATATTTCCTTTTTTCTATACTTCCTTTTTTCAAAATTTCCTTTTTTCTATGCTTCCTTTTTTCAATATTTCCTTTTTTCAATATTTCCTTTTGTCAATATTTCCTTTTGTCAATATTTCCTTTTTTCAATATTTCCTTCTTTTAATATTTCCTTTTTTCTATACTTCCTTTTTTCAATTCTTCCTTTTGTCAATATTTCCTTTTTTCCACATTTCCTTTGTCAATATTTCCTTTTTTCAATATTTCATTTTTTCTATACTTCCTTTTTTCAATATTTCCTTTTGATAATTTTTCCTTTTTTCAATATTTCCTTTTGTCAATACTTCGTTTTGTCAATATTTCCATTTTTCAATATTTCATTTTTCTATACTTCCATTTTTCAATATTTCCTTTTTTCTATACTTCCTTTTTTCAATATTTCCTTTTTTCAATATTTCCTTTTGTCATTATTTTCTTTTTTCAATATTTCCTTTTTAAATATTTCCTTTTTTCTATACTTCCTTTTTTCAATATTTCCTTTTGTCAATATTTCCTTTTGTCAATATTTCCTTTTTGCAATAGTTACTTTTGTCAATATTTCCTTTTCTCAATATTTTCTTTTTTCTATACTTCCTTTTTTCAATATTTCCTTTTTTCTTTACTTCCTTTTTTCAATATTTCCTTTTTTCCATATTTCCTTTTGCCAATATTTCTTTTTTTCAATATTTCCTTTTTTCTATACTTCCTTTTTCAAATATTTCCTTTTGTCAATATTTCTTTATTCAATATTTCTTTTGGTCAATATTTTCTTTTGTCAAAATTCCTTTTGTCAATATTTCCATTTTTCAATATTTCCTATTTTCTATACTTCCTTTTTTCAATATTTCCTTTTTTCAATATTTCCTTTTGTCAATATTTCCTTTTTCAATATTTCCTTTTGTCAATATTTCCTTTTTTCAATATTTCCTTTTTTCTATACTTCCTTTTTTCAATATTTCCTTTATTCTATACTTCCTTTTTTCAATCTTTCCTTTTTTCTATACTTCCTTTTTGCAATATTTCCTATTTTCAATATTTCCTTTTGTCAATATTTCCTTTATTCAATATTTCCTTTTTTCTATACTTCCTTTTTTCAATATTTCCTTTTTTCTATGCTTCCTATTTTCAATATTTCCTTTTTTCAATATTTCCTTTTGTCAATATTTCCTTTTGTCAATATTTCCTTTTTTCAATATTTCCTTCTTTTAATATTTCCTTTTTTTTATACTTCCTTTTTTCAATTCTTCCTTTTGTCAATATTTCCTTTTCTCAATATTTCCTTTTTTCCATATTTCCTTTTGTCAATATTTCTTTTTTCAATATTTCATTTTTTCTATACTTCCTTTTTTCAATATTTCCTTTTGTCAATTTTTTTTTTAATATTTCCTTTTGTCAATATTTCGTTTTGTCAATATTTCTTTTTGTCAATATTTCCATTTTTCAATATTTCATTTTTCTATACTTCCTTTTTTCAATATTTCTTTTTTTAAATCATTCCTTTTGTCAATATTTCCTTTTTTCAATATTTTCTTTTGTCAATTTTTCCTATTTTCAATATTTCCTTTTTTCTATACTTCCTTTTTTCAATATTTCCTTTTTTCTATACTTCCTTTAATATATTTCCTTTTTTCCATATTTCCTTTTTTCAATATTTCCTTTTGTCAATAATTCCTTTTTTCATATATTTCCTTCTTTCAATATTTCCTTTTTTCAATATTTCCTTTTTTCAATATTACCTTTTTTCTATTCTTCCTTTTTCAATACTTCCTTTTTTCAATATTTCCTTTTTTCTATACTTCCATTTTTCAATTATTCCTTTTGTCAATATATCCTTTTTTCAATATTTCCTTTTTTCCATATTTCCTTTTGTCAATATTTCGTTTTTTCAATATTTCCTTTTTTATATACTTCCTTTTTTAAATATTTCCTTTTGTCAATATTTCTTTTTTCAATATTTCCTTTTGCCAATATTTCCTCTTGTCAATATTTCCTTTTGTCAATATTTCCATTTTTCAATATTTCCTTTTTTCTATACTTCATTTTTTCAATAATTCCCTTTTTCAATATTTCCTTTTTTCCATATTTCCTTTTGTCAATATTTCGTTTTTTCAATATTTCCTTTTTTCTATACTTCGTTTTTTTGATATTTCCTTTTGTCAATATTTCTTTTTTCAATATTTCCTTTTGTCAATATTTCCTTTTGTCAATATTCCTTTTGTCAATATTTCCATTTTTCAATATTCCCTTTTTTCTATACTTCCTTTTTTCAATATTTCCTTTTTTCAATATTTCCTTTTGTCAATATTTTCTTTTTCAATATTTCCTTTTGTCAATATTTCCTTTTTTCAATATTTCCTTTTTTCTATACTTCCTTTTTTCAATATTTCCTTTTTTCTATACTTCCTTTTTCAATACTTCCTTTTTTCTATACTTCCTTTTTTCAATATTTCCTTTTGTCAATATTTCTTTTTTCAATATTTCCTCTTGTCAATATTTCCTTTTGTCAATATTCCTTTTGTCAATTTTTCCATTTTTCAATATTTCCTTTTTTCTGTACTTCCTTTTTTCAATATTTCCTTGTTGCAATATTTCCTTTTGTCAACATTTCCTTTTCAATATTTCCTTTTGTAAATATTTCCTTTTTTCAATATTTCCTTTTTTCTATACTTCCTTTTTTCAATATTTCCTTTTTTCTATACTTCCTTTTTTCAATATTTCCATTTTTTTATACTTCCTTTTTTCAATATTTCCTTTTTTCAATATTTCCTTCTTTCAATATTTCCTTTTTTCAATTTTTCCTTTTTTCCATATTTTCTTTTGTCAATATTTCCTTTTTTCAATATTTCCCATTGTCAATTTTTCCTTTTTTCAATATTTCCTTTTGTCAATATCTCCTTACTAATATTTCCTTTTGTCAATATTTCATTTTTTCAATATTTCCTTTTTTCTATACTTCCTTTTTTCAATATTTCGTTTTTTCTAAACTTCCTTTTTTCAATATTTCCTTTTTTCAATATTTCCTTTTTTTTATATTTCCTTTTGTCAATATTTCGTTTTTTCAATATTTCCTTTTTTCTATACTTCCTTTTTTCAATATTTCCTTTTGTCAATATTTCTTTTTTCAATATTTCCTTTTGTCAATATTTCCTTTTCTCAATTTTTCGTTTGTTCAATATTTCCTTTTTTCAATAAGTCCTATTTTCTATTGCTTTTTTCTATACTTCCTTTTTTTTATATTTCATTCTTTCAATATTTACTTTTGTCAATATTTCCTTTTGTCACTATTTCCTTTTTTCAATACATCCTTTATTCTATACTTCCTTTTTTCAATATTTCCTTTTTTCTATACTTCCTTTTTTCAATATTACCTTTTTAATATACTTCCTTTTTTCAATATTTCCTTTTTTCAAGATTTCCTTTTTTCTATACTTCCTTTTTTCAATATTTCCTTTTTTCTATACTTCCTTTTTCCAATATTTCCTTTTTTCAATACTTTCTTTTGTCAATATTTCCTTTTTTCAATTTTTCCTTTTTTCCATATTTTCTTTTGTCAATATTTCCTTTTTTCAATATTTCCTTTTTTCAATATTTCCTTTTGTTAATATTTCCTTTTTTCAATATTTCCTTTTTTCTTAACTTCCTTTTTTCAATATTTCCTTTTGTCAATATTTCCTTTTTTCTATACTTCCTTTTTTCAATATTTCCTTTTTTCAATATTACCTTTTATCAAAATTTCCTTTTTTCAATATTTCCTTTTGTCATTATTTTCTTTTTCTAATATTTCCTTTTTTATATATTTCCTTTTTTCTATACTTCCTTTTTTCAATTTTTCCTTTTGTCAATATTTCTTTTTGTCAATATTTCCTTTTTGCAATATTTCCTTTTGTCAATATTTCCTTTTTTCAATATTTCCTTTTTTTCATATTTCCTTTTTCAATACTTCCTTTTTTCAATATTTCCTTTTTTCTATACTTCCTTTTTTCAATTATTCCTTTTGTCAATATATCCTTATTTCAATATTTCCTTTTTTCCATATTTCCTTTTGTCAATATTTCGTTTTTTCAATATTTCCTTTTTTCTATACTTCCTTTTTTAAATATTTCCTTTTGTCAATATTTCTTTTTTCAATATTTCCTTTTGTCAATATTTCCTCTTATCAAAATTTCCTTTTGTCAATATTTCCATTTTTCAATATTTCCTTTTTTCTATACTTCCTTTTTTCAATAATTCCTTTTTTCAATATTTCCTTTTTTCCATATTTCCTTTTGTCAATATTTCGTTTTTTCAATATTTCCTTTTTTCTATACTTCGTTTTTTTGATATTTCCTTTTGTCAATATTTCTTTCTTGAATATTTCCTTTTGTCAATATTTCCTTTTGTCAATATTCCTTTTGTCAATATTTCCATTTTTCAATATTCCCTTTTTTCTATACTTCCTTTTTTCAATATTTCCTTTTTTCAATATTTCCTTTTGTCAACATTTCCATTTTCAATATTTCCTTTTGTCAATATTTCCTTTTTTCAATATTTCCTTTTTTCTATATTTCCTTTTTTCAATATTTCCTTTTGTCAATATTTCCTTTTTTCAATATTTCCTTTTTTCTATACTTCCTTTTTTCAATATTTCCTTTTTTCTATACTTCCTTTTTCAATATTTCCTTTTTTCTATACTACCTTTTTTCAATATTTCCTTTTGTCAATATTTCTTTTTTCAATATTTCCTCTTGTCAATATTTCCTTTTGTCAATATTCCTTTTGTCAATTTTTCCATTTTTCAATATTTCCTTTTTTCTATACTTCCTTTTTTCAATATTTCCTTGTTTCAATATTTCCTTTTGTCAACATTTCCTTTTTCAATATTTCCTTTTGTAAATATTTCCTTTTTTTAATATTTTCTTTTTTCTATACTTCCTTTTTTCAATATTTCCTTTTTTCAATATTTCCTTTTTTCAATATTTCCTTTTGTCAATATTTCATTTTTTCAATATTTCCTTTTTTCTATACTTCCTTTTTTCAATATTTCCTTTTTTCTAAACTTCCTTTTTTCAATATTTCCTTTTTTCAATATTTCCTTTTTTCAATATTACCTTTTGTCAATATTTCTTTTTGTCAATATTTCCTTTTTTCAATATTTTCTTTTGTCAATATTTCGTTTTGTCAATATTTCCTTTTTCCAATATTTCCTTTTGTCAATATTTGCTTTTTTCAATATTTCCTTTTTTCAATTTTTCCTTTTTTCCATATTTTCTTTTGTCAATATTTCCTTTTTTCAATATTTCCCATTGTCAATTTTTCCTTTTTTCAATATTTCCTTTTGTCAATATCTCCTTTTGTAATATTTCCTTTTGTCAATAATTCATTTTTTCAATATTTCCTTTTTTCTATACTTCCTTTTTTCAATATTTCGTTTTTTCTAAACTTCCTTTTTTCAATATTTCCTTTTTTCAATATTTCCTTTTTTCAATTTTTCCTTTTCTCAATATTTCCTTTTGTCAATATCTCTTTTTGTAATATTTCCTTTTGTCACTATTTCCATTTTTCAAAATTTCCTTTTTTCTATACTTCCTTTTTTCAATATTTCGTTTTTTCTAAACTTCCTTTTTTCAATATTTCCTTTTTTCAATATTTCCTTTTTTCAATTTTTCCTTTTCTCAATATTTCCTTTTGTCAATATCTCTTTTTGTAATATTTCCTTTTGTCACTATTTCCATTTTTCAAAATTTCCTTTTTTCTATACGTCCTTTTTTCAATTTTTACTTTTGTCAATATTTCCTTTTTTCAATATTTCCTTTTTTCCATATTTCCTTTTGTCAATATTTCGTTTTTTCAATATTTCCTTTTTTCTATACTTCCTTTTTTCAATATTTCCTTTTGTCAATATTTCTTTTTTCAATATTTCCTTTTGTCAATATTTCCTTTCCTAATTTTTCGTTTGTTCAATATTTCCTTTTTTCAATAAGTCCTATTTTCTATTGCTTTTTTCTATACTTCCTTTTTTTTATATTTCATTCTTTCAATATTTACTTTTGTCAATATTTCCTTTTGTCACTATTTCCTTTTTTCAATACATCCTTTATTCTATACTTCCTTTTTTCAATATTTCCTTTTTTCTATACTTCCTTTTTTCAATATTACCTTTTTAATATACTTCCTTTTTTCAATATTTCCTTTTTTCAAGATTTCCTTTTTTCTATACTTCCTTTTTTCAATATTTCCTTTTTTCTATACTTCCTTTTTCCAATATTTCCTTTTTTCAATACTTCCTTTTGTCAATATTTCCTTTTTTCAATTTTTCCTTTTTTCCATATTTCCTTTTGTCAATATTTCCTTTTTTCAATATTTCCTTTTTTCAATATTTCCTTTTGCTAATATTTCCTTTTTTCAATATTTCCTTTTTTCTTAACTTCCTTTTTTCAATATTTCCTTTTGTCAATATTTCCTTTTTTCAATATTTTCTTTTGTCAATATTTCCTTTTGTCAATAATTCCATTTTTCAATATTTCCTTTTTTCTATACTTCCTTTTTTCAATATTTCCTTTTTTCAATATTACCTTTTATCAAAATTTCCTTTTTTCAATATTTCCTTTTTTCAATATTTCCTTTTTCTAATATTTCCTTTTTTATATATTTCCTTTTTTCTATACTTCCTTTTTTCAATTTTTCCTTTTGTCAATATTTCCTTTTGTCAATATTTCCTTTTTGCAATACTTCCTTTTGTCAATATTTCCTTTTTTCAATTTTTCCTTTTTTCCATATTTCCTTTTGTCAATATTTCCTTTTTTCAATATTTCCTTTTTTCAATATTTCCTTTTGCTAATATTTCCTTTTTTCAATATTTCCTTTTTTCTTAACTTCCTTTTTTCAATATTTCCTTTTGTCAATATTTCCTTTTTTCAATATTTTCTTTTGTCAATATTTCCTTTTGTCAATAATTCCATTTTTCAATATTTCCTTTTTTCTATAATTTTTTTTTTCAATATTTCCTTTTTTCAATATTACCTTTTATCAAAATTTCCTTTTTTCAATATTTCCTTTTGTCATTATTTTCTTTTTCTAATATTTCCTTTTTTATATATTTCCTTTTTTCTATACTTCCTTTTTTCAATTTTTCCTTTTGTCAATATTTCCTTTTGTCAATATTTCCTTTTTGCAATATTTCCTTTTGTCAATATTTCCTTTTTTCAATATTTCCTTTTTTTCATATTTCCTTTTGCCAATATTTCGTTTTTTCAATATTTTCTTTTTTCTATACTTCCTTTTTCAAATATTTCCTTTTGTCAATATTTCTTTTTTCAATCTTTCTTTTGGTCAATATTTCCTTTTGTCAAAATTCGTTTTGTCAATATTTCCATTTTTCAATATTTCCTATTTTCAATACTTCCTTTTTTCAATATTTCCTTTTTTCAATATTTCCTTTTGTCCATATTTCCTTTTTCAATATTTCCTTTTGTCAATATTTCCTTTTTTCAATATTTCCTTTTTTCTATACTTCCTTTTTTCAATATTTCCTTTTTTCTATACTTCCTTTTTTCAATCTTTCCTTTCTTCTATACTTCCTTTTTTCAATATTTCCTATTTTCAATATTTCCTTTTGTCAATATTTCCTTTATTCAATATTTCCTTTTTTCTATACTTCCTTTTTTCTATATTTCCTTTTTTCTATACTTCCTTTTTTCAAAATTTCCTTTTTTCTATGCTTCCTTTTTTCAATATTTCCTTTTGTCAATTTTTCCTTTTGTCAATATTTCCTTTTTTCAATATTTCCTTCTTTTAATATTTCCTTTTTTCTATACTTCCTTTTTTCAATTCTTCCTTTTGTCAATATTTCCTTTTTTCCACATTTCCTTTGTCAATATTTCCTTTTTTCAATATTTCATTTTTTCTATACTTCCTTTTTTCAATATTTCCTTTTGTTAATTTTTCCTTTTTTCAATATTTCCTTTTGTCAATACTTCGTTTTGTCAATATTTCCATTTTTCAATATTTCATTTTTCTATACTTCCATTTTTCAATATTACCTTTTTTCTATACTTCCTTTTTTCAATATTTCCTTTTTTCAATATTTCCTTTTGTCATTATTTTCTTTTTTCAATATTTCCTTTTTTAATATTTCCTTTTTTCTATACTTCCTTTTTTCAATATTTCCTTTTGTCAATATTTCCTTTTGTCAATATTTCCTTTTTGCAATAGTTCCTTTTGTCAATATTTCCTTTTCTCAATATTTTCTTTTTTCTATACTTCCTTTTTTCAATATTTCCTTTTTTCTTTACTTCCTTTTTTCAATATTTCCTTTTTTATATACTTCCTTTTTTCAATATTTCCTTTTTTCCATATTTCCTTTTGCCAATATTTCGTTTTTTCAATATTTCCTTTTTTCTATACTTCCTTTTTCAAATATTTCCTTTTGTCAATATTTCTTTTTTCAATATTTCTTTTGGTCAATATTTCCTTTTGTCAAAATTCCTTTTGTCAATATTTCCATTTTTCAATATTTCCTATTTTCTATACTTCCTTTTTTCAATATTTCCTTTTTTCAATATTTCCTTTTGTCAATATTTCCTTTTTCAATATTTCCTTTTGTCAATATTTCCTTTTTTCAATATTTCCTTTTTTCTATACTTCCTTTTTTCAATATTTCCTTTATTCTATACTTCCTTTTTTCAATCTTTCCTTTTTTCTATACTTCCTTTTTTCAATATTTCCTATTTTCAATATTTCCTTTTGTCAATATTTCCTTTATTCAATATTTCCTTTTTTCTATACTTCCTTTTTTCAATATTTCCTTTTTTCTATACTTCCTTTTTTCAATATTTCCTTTTTTCTATGCTTCCTATTTTCAATATTTCCTTTTTTCAATATTTCCTTTTGTCAATATTTCCTTTTGTCAATATTTCCTTTTTTCAATATTTCCTTCTTTTAATATTTCCTTTTTTCTATACTTCCTTTTTTCAATTCTTCCTTTTGTCAATATTTCCTTTTCTCAATATTTCCTTTTTTCCATATTTCCTTTTGTCAATATTTCTTTTTTCAATATTTCATTTTTTCTATACTTCCTTTTTTCAATATTTCCTTTTGTCAATTTTTTTTTTTAATATTTCCTTTTGTCAATATTTCGTTTTGTCAATATTTCTTTTTGTCAATATTTCCATTTTTCAATATTTCATTTTTCTTTACTTCCTTTTTTCAATATTTCTTTTTTTAAATCATTCCTTTTGTCAATATTTCCTTTTTTCAATATTTTCTTTTGTCAATTTTTCCTATTTTCAATATTTCCTTTTTTCTATACTTCCTTTTTTCAATATTTCCTTTTTTCTATACTTCCTTTAATATATTTCCTTTTTTCCATATTTCCTTTTTTCAATATTTCCTTTTGTCAATATTTCCTTTTTTCATATATTTCCTTCTTTCAATATTTCCTTTTTTCAATATTTCCTTTTTTCAATATTACCTTTTTTCTATTCTTCCTTTTTCAATACTTCCTTTTTTCAATATTTCCTTTTTTCTAACCTTTCTTTTTTCAATTATTCCTTTTGTCAATATATCCTTTTTTCAATATTTCCTTTTTTCCATATTTCCTTTTGTCAATATTTCGTTTTTTCAATATTTCCTTTTTTATATACTTCCTTTTTTAAATATTTCCTTTTGTCAATATTTCTTTTTTCAATATTTCCTTTTGCCAATATTTCCTCTTGTCAATATTTCCTTTTGTCAATATTTCCATTTTTCAATATTTCCTTTTTTCTATACTTCATTTTTTCAATAATTCCTTTTTTCAATATTTCCTTTTTTCCATATTTCCTTTTGTCAATATTTCGTTTTTTCAATATTTCCTTTTTTCTATACTTCGTTTTTTTGATATTTCCTTTTGTCAATATTTCTTTTTTCAATATTTCCTTGTGTCAATATTTCCTTTTGTCAATATTCCTTTTGTCAATATTTCCATTTTTCAATATTCCCTTTTTTCTATACTTCCTTTTTTCAATATTTCCTTTTTTCAATATTTCCTTTTGTCAATATTTCCTTTTTCAATATTTCCTTTTGTCAATATTTCCTTTTTTCAATATTTCCTTTTTTCTATACTTCCTTTTTTCAATATTTCCTTTTTTCTATACTTCCTTTTTCAATACTTCCTTTTTTCTATACTTCCTTTTTTCAATATTTCCTTTTGTCAATATTTCTTTTTTCAATATTTCCTTTTGTCAATATTTCCTTTCCTAATTTTTCGTTTGTTCAATATTTCCTTTTTTCAATAAGTCCTATTTTCTATTGCTTTTTTCTATACTTCCTTTTTTTTATATTTCATTCTTTCAATATTTACTTTTGTCAATATTTCCTTTTGTCACTATTTCCTTTTTTCAATACATCCTTTATTCTATACTTCCTTTTTTCAATATTTCCTTTTTTCTATACTTCCTTTTTTCAATATTACCTTTTTAATATACTTCCTTTTTTCAATATTTCCTTTTTTCAAGATTTCCTTTTTTCTATACTTCCTTTTTTCAATATTTCCTTTTTTCTATACTTCCTTTTTCCAATATTTCCTTTTTTCAATACTTCCTTTTGTCAATATTTCCTTTTTTCAATTTTTCCTTTTTTCCATATTTCCTTTTGTCAATATTTCCTTTTTTCAATATTTCCTTTTTTCAATATTTCCTTTTGCTAATATTTCCTTTTTTCAATATTTCCTTTTTTCTTAACTTCCTTTTTTCAATATTTCCTTTTGTCAATATTTCCTTTTTTCAATATTTTCTTTTGTCAATATTTCCTTTTGTCAATAATTCCATTTTTCAATATTTCCTTTTTTCTATACTTCCTTTTTTCAATATTTCCTTTTTTCAATATTACCTTTTATCAAAATTTCCTTTTTTCAATATTTCCTTTTGTCATTATTTTCTTTTTCTAATATTTCCTTTTTTATATATTTCCTTTTTTCTATACTTCCTTTTTTCAATTTTTCCTTTTGTCAATATTTCCTTTTGTCAATATTTCCTTTTTGCAATACTTCCTTTTGTCAATATTTCCTTTTTTCAATTTTTCCTTTTTTCCATATTTCCTTTTGTCAATATTTCCTTTTTTCAATATTTCCTTTTTTCAATATTTCCTTTTGCTAATATTTCCTTTTTTCAATATTTCCTTTTTTCTTAACTTCCTTTTTTCAATATTTCCTTTTGTCAATATTTCCTTTTTTCAATATTTTCTTTTGTCAATATTTCCTTTTGTCAATAATTCCATTTTTCAATATTTCCTTTTTTCTATACTTCCTTTTTTCAATATTTCCTTTTTTCAATATTACCTTTTATGAAAATTTCCTTTTTTCAATATTTCCTTTTGTCATTATTTTCTTTTTCTAATATATCCTTTTTTATATATTTCCTTTTTTCTATACTTCCTTTTTTCAATTTTTCCTTTTGTCAATATTTCCTTTTGTCAATATTTCCTTTTTGCAATATTTCCTTTTGTCAATATTTCCTTTTTTCAATATTTCCTTTTTTTCATATTTCCTTTTGCCAATATTTCGTTTTTTCAATATTTTCTTTTTTCTATACTTCCTTTTTCAAATATTTCCTTTTGTCAATATTTCTTTTTTCAATCTTTCTTTTGGTCAATATTTCCTTTTGTCAAAATTCGTTTTGTCAATATTTCCATTTTTCAATATTTCCTATTTTCAATACTTCCTTTTTTCAATATTTCCTTTTTTCAATATTTCCTTTTGTCAATATTTCCTTTTTCAATATTTCCTTTTGTCAATATTTCCTTTTTTCAATATTTCCTTTTTTCTATACTTCCTTTTTTCAATATTTCCTTTTTTCTATACTTCCTTTTTTCAATCTTTCCTTTTTTCTATACTTCCTTTTTTCAATATTTCCTATTTTCAATATTTCCTTTTGTCAATATTTCCTTTATTCAATATTTCCTTTTTTCTATACTTCCTTTTTTCTATATTTCCTTTTTTCTATACTTCCTTTTTTCAAAATTTCCTTTTTTCTATGCTTCCTTTTTTCAATATTTCCTTTTTTCAATATTTCCTTTTGTCAATTTTTCCTTTTGTCAATATTTCCTTTTTTCAATATTTCCTTCTTTTAATATTTCCTTTTTTCTATACTTCCTTTTTTCAATTCTTCCTTTTGTCAATATTTCCTTTTTTCCACATTTCCTTTGTCAATATTTCCTTTTTTCAATATTTCATTTTTTCTATACTTCCTTTTTTCAATATTTCCTTTTGTTAATTTTTCCTTTTTTCAATATTTCCTTTTGTCAATACTTCGTTTTGTCAATATTTCCATTTTTCAATATTTCATTTTTCTATACTTCCATTATTCAATATTTCCTTTTTTCTATACTTCCTTTTTTCAATATTTCCTTTTTTCAATATTTCCTTTTGTCATTATTTTCTTTTTTCAATATTTCCTTTTTAAATATTTCCTTTTTTCTATACTTCCTTTTTTCAATATTTCCTTTTGTCAATATTTCCTTTTGTCAATATTTCCTTTTTGCAATAGTTCCTTTTGTCAATATTTCCTTTTCTCAATATTTTCTTTTTTCTATACTTCCTTTTTTCAATATTTCCTTTTTTCTTTACTTCCTTTTTTCAATATTTCCTTTTTTATATACTTCCTTTTTTCAATATTTCCTTTTTTCCATATTTCCTTTTGCCAATATTTCGTTTTTTCAATATTTCCTTTTTTCTATACTTCCTTTTTCAAATATTTCCTTTTGTCAATATTTCTTTTTTCAATATTTCTTTTGGTCAATATTTCCTTTTGTCAAAATTCCTTTTGTCAATATTTCCATTTTTCAATATTTCCTATTTTCTATAATTCCTTTTTTCAATATTTCCTTTTTTCAATATTACCTTTTTAATATACTTCCTTTTTTCAATATTTCCTTTTTTCAAGATTTCCTTTTTTCTATACTTCCTTTTTTCAATATTTCCTTTTTTCTATACTTCCTTTTTCCAATATTTCCTTTTTTCAATACTTCCTTTTGTCAATATTTCCTTTTTTCAATTTTTCCTTTTTTCCATATTTCCTTTTGTCAATATTTCCTTTTTTCAATATTTCCTTTTTTCAATATTTCCTTTTGCTAATATTTCCTTTTTTCAATATTTCCTTTTTTCTTAACTTCCTTTTTTCAATATTTCCTTTTGTCAATATTTCCTTTTTTCAATATTTTCTTTTGTCAATATTTCCTTTTGTCAATAATTCCATTTTTCAATATTTCCTTTTTTCTATACTTCCTTTTTTCAATATTTCCTTTTTTCAATATTACCTTTTATCAAAATTTCCTTTTTTCAATATTTCCTTTTGTCATTATTTTCTTTTTCTAATATTTCCTTTTTTATATATTTCCTTTTTTCTATACTTCCTTTTTTCAATTTTTCCTTTTGTCAATATTTCCTTTTGTCAATATTTCCTTTTTGCAATACTTCCTTTTGTCAATATTTCCTTTTTTCAATTTTTCCTTTTTTCCATATTTCCTTTTGTCAATATTTCCTTTTTTCAATATTTCCTTTTTTCAATATTTCCTTTTGCTAATATTTCCTTTTTTCAATATTTCCTTTTTTCTTAACTTCCTTTTTTCAATATTTCCTTTTGTCAATATTTCCTTTTTTCAATATTTTCTTTTGTCAATATTTCCTTTTGTCAATAATTCCATTTTTCAATATTTCCTTTTTTCTATACTTCCTTTTTTCAATATTTCCTTTTTTCAATATTACCTTTTATGAAAATTTCCTTTTTTCAATATTTCCTTTTGTCATTATTTTCTTTTTCTAATATATCCTTTTTTATATATTTCCTTTTTTCTATACTTCCTTTTTTCAATTTTTCCTTTTGTCAATATTTCCTTTTGTCAATATTTCCTTTTTGCAATATTTCCTTTTGTCAATATTTCCTTTTTTCAATATTTCCTTTTTTTCATATTTCCTTTTGCCAATATTTCGTTTTTTCAATATTTTCTTTTTTCTATACTTCCTTTTTCAAATATTTCCTTTTGTCAATATTTCTTTTTTCAATCTTTCTTTTGGTCAATATTTCCTTTTGTCAAAATTCGTTTTGTCAATATTTCCATTTTTCAATATTTCCTATTTTCAATACTTCCTTTTTTCAATATTTCCTTTTTTCAATATTTCCTTTTGTCAATATTTCCTTTTTCAATATTTCCTTTTGTCAATATTTCCTTTTTTCAATATTTCCTTTTTTCTATACTTCCTTTTTTCAATATTTCCTTTTTTCTATACTTCCTTTTTTCAATCTTTCCTTTTTTCTATACTTCCTTTTTTCAATATTTCCTATTTTCAATATTTCCTTTTGTCAATATTTCCTTTATTCAATATTTCCTTTTTTCTATACTTCCTTTTTTCTATATTTCCTTTTTTCTATACTTCCTTTTTTCAAAATTTCCTTTTTTCTATGCTTCCTTTTTTCAATATTTCCTTTTTTCAATATTTCCTTTTGTCAATTTTTCCTTTTGTCAATATTTCCTTTTTTCAATATTTCCTTCTTTTAATATTTCCTTTTTTCTATACTTCCTTTTTTCAATTCTTCCTTTTGTCAATATTTCCTTTTTTCCACATTTCCTTTGTCAATATTTCCTTTTTTCAATATTTCATTTTTTCTATACTTCCTTTTTTCAATATTTCCTTTTGTTAATTTTTCCTTTTTTCAATATTTCCTTTTGTCAATACTTCGTTTTGTCAATATTTCCATTTTTCAATATTTCATTTTTCTATACTTCCATTTTTCAATATTTCCTTTTTTCTATACTTCCTTTTTTCAATATTTCCTTTTTTCAATATTTCCTTTTGTCATTATTTTCTTTTTTCAATATTTCCTTTTTAAATATTTCCTTTTTTCTATACTTCCTTTTTTCAATATTTCCTTTTGTCAATATTTCCTTTTGTCAATATTTCCTTTTTGCAATAGTTCCTTTTGTCAATATTTCCTTTTCTCAATATTTTCTTTTTTCTATACTTCCTTTTTTCAATATTTCCTTTTTTCTTTACTTCCTTTTTTCAATATTTCCTTTTTTATATACTTCCTTTTTTCAATATTTCCTTTTTTCCATATTTCCTTTTGCCAATATTTCGTTTTTTCAATATTTCCTTTTTTCTATACTTCCTTTTTCAAATATTTCCTTTTGTCAATATTTCTTTTTTCAATATTTCTTTTGGTCAATATTTCCTTTTGTCAAAATTCCTTTTGTCAATATTTCCATTTTTCAATATTTCCTATTTTCTATAATTCCTTTTTTCAATATTTCCTTTTTTCAATATTTCCTTTTGTCAATATTTCCTTTTTCAATATTTCCTTATTCAATATTTCCTTTTTTCAATATTTCCTTTTTTCTATACTTCCTTTTTTCAATATTTCCTTTATTCTATACTTCCTTTTTTCAATCTTTCCTTTTTTCTATACTTCCTTTTTTCAATATTTCCTATTTTCAATATTTCCTTTTGTCAATATTTCCTTTATTCAATATTTCCTTTTTTCTATACTTCCTTTTTTCAATATTTCCTTTTTTCTATACTTCCTTTTTTCAATATTTCCTTTTTTCTATGCTTCCTATTTTCAATATTTCCTTTTTTCAATATTTCCTTTTGTCAATATTTCCTTTTGTCAATATTTCCTTTTTTCAATATTTCCTTCTTTTAATATTTCCTTTTTTCTATACTTCCTTTTTTCAATTCTTCCTTTTGTCAATATTTCCTTTTCTCAATATTTCCTTTTTTCCATATTTCCTTTTGTCAATATTTCTTTTTTCAATATTTCATTTTTTCTATACTTCCTTTTTTCAATATTTCCTTTTGTCAATTTTTTTTTTTAATATTTCCTTTTGTCAATATTTCGTTTTGTCAATATTTCTTTTTGTCAATATTTCCATTTTTCAATATTTCATTATTCTATACTTCCTTTTTTCAATATTTCTTTTTTTAAATCATTCCTTTTGTCAATATTTCCTTTTTTCAATATTTTCTTTTGTCAATTTTTCCTATTTTCAATATTTCCTTTTTTCTATACTTCCTTTTTTCAATATTTCCTTTTTTCTATACTTCCTTTAATATATTTCCTTTTTTCCATATTTCCTTTTTTCAATATTTCCTTTTGTCAATATTTCCTTTTTTCATATATTTCCTTCTTTCAATATTTCCTTTTTTCAATATTTCCTTTTTTCAATATTACCTTTTTTCTATTCTTCCTTTTTCAATACTTCCTTTTTTCAATATTTCCTTTTTTCTATACTTTCTTTTTTCAATTATTCCTTTTGTCAATATATCCTTTTTTCAATATTTCCTTTTTTCCATATTTCCTTTTGTCAATATTTCGTTTTTTCAATATTTCCTTTTTTATATACTTCCTTTTTTAAATATTTCCTTTTGTCAATATTTCTTTTTTCAATAAAACCTTTTGCCAATATTTCCTCTTGTCAATATTTCCTTTTGTCAATATTTCCATTTTTCAATATTTCCTTTTTTCTATACTTCATTTTTTCAATAATTCCTTTTTTCAATATTTCCTTTTTTCCATATTTCCTTTTGTCAATATTTCGTTTTTTCAATATTTCCTTTTTTCTATACTTCGTTTTTTTGATATTTCCTTTTGTCAATATTTCTTTTTTCAATATTTCCTTTTGTCAATATTTC
This sequence comes from Ischnura elegans, assembly GCF_921293095.1. NCBI lineage: Eukaryota > Metazoa > Arthropoda > Insecta > Odonata > Coenagrionidae > Ischnura > Ischnura elegans. Next base: position 80,568,498 of record NC_060256.1, on the reverse strand, counting down.
CTTTTGTCAATATTCCTTTTGTCAATATTTCCATTTTTCAATATTCCCTTTTTTCTATACTTCCTTTTTTCAATATTTCCTTTTTTCAATATTTCCTTTTGTCAATATTTCCTTTTTCAATATTTCCTTTTGTCAATATTTCCTTTTTTCAATATTTCCTTTTTTCTATACTTCCTTTTTTCAATAATTCCTTTTTTCAATATTTCCTTTTTTCCATATTTCCTTTTGTCAATATTTCGTTTTTTCAATATTTCCTTTTTTCTATACTTCGTTTTTTTGATATTTCCTTTTGTCAATATTTCTTTTTTCAATATTTCCTTTTGTCAATATTTCCTTTTGTCAATATTCCTTTTGTCAATATTTCCATTTTTCAATATTCCCTTTTTTCCATACTTCCTTTTTTCAATATTTCCTTTTTTCAATATTTCCTTTTGTCAATATTTCCTTTTTCAATATTTCCTTTTGTCAATATTCCTTTTGTCAATATTTCCATTTTTCAATATTCCCTTTTTTCTATACTTCCTTTTTTCAATATTTCCTTTTTTCAATATTTCCTTTTGTCAATATTTCCTTTTTCAATATTTCCTTTTGTCAATATTTCCTTTTTTCAATATTTCCTTTTTTCTATACTTCCTTTTTTCAATATTTCCTTTTTTCTATACTTCCTTTTTCAATACTTCCTTTTTTCTATACTTCCTTTTTTCAATATTTCCTTTTGTCAATATTTCTTTTTTCAATATTTCCTCTTGTCAATATTTCCTTTTGTCAATATTCCTTTTGTCAATTTTTCCATTTTTCAATATTTCCTTTTTTCTATACTTCCTTTTTTCAATATTTCCTTGTTGCAATATTTCCTTTTGTCAACATTTCCTTTTCAATATTTCCTTTTGTAAATTTTTCCTTTTTTCAATATTTCCTTTTTTCTATACTTCCTTTTTTCAATATTTCCTTTTTTCTATACTTCCTTTTTTCAATATTTCCATTTTTTTATACTTCCTTTTTTCAATATTTCCTTTTTTCAATATTTCCTTCTTTCAATATTTCCTGTTTTCAATTTTTCTTTTTTTTCCATATTTTCTTTTGTCAATATTTCCTTTTTTCAATATTTCCCATTGTCAATTTTTCCTTTTTTCAATATTTCCTTTTGTCAATATCTCCTTACTAATATTTCCTTTTGTCAATATTTCATTTTTTCAATATTTCCTTTTTTCTATACTTCCTTTTTTCAATATTTCGTTTTTTCTAAACTTCCTTTTTTCAATATTTCCTTTTTTCAATATTTCCTATTTTCCATATTTCCTTTTGTCAATATTTCGTTTTTTCAATATTTCCTTTTTTCTATACTTCCTTTTTTCAATATTTCCTTTTGTCAATATTTCTTTTTTCAATATTTCCTTTTGTCAATATTTCCTTTTCTCAATTTTTCGTTTGTTCAATATTTCCTTTTTTCAATAAGTCCTATTTTCTATTGCTTTTTTCTATACTTCCTTTTTTTTATATTTCATTCTATCAATATTTACTTTTGTCAATATTTCCTTTTGTCACTATTTCCTTTTTTCAATACATCCTTTATTCTATACTTCCTTTTTTCAATATTTTCTTTTTTCTTTACTTCCTTTTTTCAATATTACCTTTTTAATATACTTCCTTTTTTCAATATTTCCTTTTTTCAAGATTTCCTTTTTTCTATACTTCCTTTTTTCAATATTTCCTTTTTTCTATACTTCCTTTTTCCAATATTTCCTTTTTTCAATACTTTCTTTTGTCAATATTTCCTTTTTTCTATTTTTCCTTTTTTCCATATTTCCTTTTGTCAATATTTCCTTTTTTCAATATTTCCTTTTTTCAATATTTCCTTTTGTTAATATTTCCTTTTTTCAATATTTCCTTTTTTCTTAACTTCCTTTTTTCAATATTTCCTTTTGTCAATATTTCCTTTTTTCAATATTTTCTTTTGTCAATATTTCCTTTTGTCAATAATTCCATTTTTCAATATTTCCTTTTTTCTATACCTCCTTTTTTCAATATTTCCTTTTTTCAATATTACCTTTTATCAAAATTTCCTTTTTTCAATATTTCCTTTGGTCATTATTTTCTTTTTCTAATATTTCCTTTTTTATATATTTCCTTTTTTCTATACTTCCTTTTTTCAATTTTTCCTTTTGTCAATATTTCCTTTTGTCAATATTTCCTTTTTGCAATATTTCCTTTTGTCAATATTTCCTTTTTTCAATATTTCCTTTTTTTCATATTTCCTTTTGCCAATATTTCGTTTTTTCAATATTTTCTTTTTCTATACTTCCTTTTTCAAATATTTCCTTTTGTCAATATTTCTTTTTTCAATATTTCTTTTGGTCAATATTTCCTTTTGTCAAAATTCGTTTTGTCAATATTTCCATTTTTCAATATTTCCTATTTTCAATACTTCCTTTTTTCAATATTTCCTTTTTTCAATATTTCCTTTTGTCAATATTTCCTTTTTCAATATTTCCTTTTGTCAATATTTCCTTTTTTCAATATTTCCTTTTTTCTATACTTCCTTTTTTCAATATTTCCTTTTTTCTATACTTCCTTTTTTCAATCTTTCCTTTTTTCTATACTTCCTTTTCTCAATATTTCCTATTTTCAATATTTCCTTTTGTCAATATTTCCTTTATTCAATATTTCCTTTTTGCTATACTTCCTTTTTTCTATATTTCCTTTTTTCTATACTTCCTTTTTTCAAAATTTCCTTTTTTCTATGCTTCCTTTTTTCAATATTTCCTTTTTTCAATATTTCCTTTTGTCAATATTTCCTTTTGCCAATATTTCCTTTTTTCAATATTTCCTTCTTTTAATATTTCCTTTTTTCTATACTTCCTTTTTTCAATTCTTCCTTTTGTCAATATTTCCTTTTTTCCATATTTCCTTTGTCAATATTTCCTTTTCTCAATATTTCATTTTTTCTATACTTCCTTTTTTCAATATTTCCTTTTGTTAATTTTTCCTTTTTTCAATATTTCCTTTTGTCAATACTTCGTTTTGTCAATATTTCCATTTTTCAATATTTCATTTTTCTATACTTCCATTTTTCAATATTTCCTTTTTTTTCTATACTTCCTTTTTTCAATATTTCCTTTTTTCAATATTTCCTTTTGTCATTATTTTCTTTTTTCAATATTTCCTTTTTATATATTTCCTTTTTTCTATACTTCCTTTTTTCAATATTTCCTTTTGTCAATATTTCCTTTTGTCAATATTTCCTTTTTGCAATAGTTCCTTTTGTCAATATTTCCTTTTCTCAATATTTTCTTTTTTCTATACTTCCTTTTTTCAATATTTCCTTTTTTCTTTACTTCCTTATTTCAATATTTCCTTTTTTATATACTTCCTTTTTTTAATATTTCCTTTTTTCCATATTTCCTTTTGCCAATATTTCGTTTTTTCAATATTTCTTTTTTCTATACTTCCTTCTTCAAATATTTCCTTTTTTCAATATTTCTTTTTTCAATATTTCTTTTGGTCAATATTTCCTTTTGTCAAAATTCCTTTTGTCAATATTTCCATTTTTCAATATTTTCTATTTTCTATACTTCCTTTTTTCAATATTTCCTTTTTTCAATATTTCCTTTTGTCAATATTTCCTTTTTCAATATTTCCTTTTGTCAATATTTCCTTTTTTCAATATTTCCTTTTTTCTATACTTCCTTTTTTCAATATTTCCTTTATTCTATACTCCCTTTTTTCAATCTTTCCTTTTTTCTATACTTCCTTTTTTCAATATTTCCTATTTTCAATATTTCCTTTTGTCAATATTTCCTTTATTCAATATTTCCTTTTTTCTATACTTCCTTTTTTCAATATTTCCTTTTTTCTATACTTCCTTTTTTCAATATTTCCTTTTTTCTATGCTTCCTATTTTCAATATTTCCTTTTTTCAATATTTCCTTTTGTCAATATTTCCTTTTGTCAATATTTCCTTTTTTCAATATTTCCTTCTTTTAATATTACCTTTTTTCTATACTTCCTTTTTTCAATTCTTCCTTTTGTCAATATTTCCTTTTTTCAATATTTCCTTTTTTCCATATTTCCTTTTGTCAATATTTCTTTTTGTCAATATTTCCTTTTTTCAATATTTTCTTTTGTCAATATTTCCTTTTGTCAATATTTCCTTTTTCCAATATTTCCTTTTGTCAATATTTCCTTTTTTCAATATTTCCTTTTTTCAATTTTTCCTTTTTTCCATATTTTCTTTTGTCAATATTTCCTTTTTTCAATATTTCCCATTGTCAATTTTTCCTTTTTTCAATATTTCCTTTTGTCAATATCTCCTTTTGTAATATTTCCTATTGTCAATAATTCATTTTTTCAATATTTCCTTTTTTCTATACTTCCTTTTTTCAATATTTCGTTTTTTCTAAACTTCTTTTTCTCAATATTTCCTTTTGTCAATATCTCCTTTTGTAATATTTCCTTTTGTCACTATTTCCATTTTTCAAAATTTCCTTTTTTCTATACGTCCTTTTTTCAATTTTTACTTTTGTCAATATTTCCTTTTTTCAATATTTCCTTTTTTCCATATTTCCTTTTGTCAATATTTCGTTTTTTCAATATTTCCTTTTTTCTATACTTCCTTTTTTCAATATTTCCTTTTGTCAATATTTCTTTTTTCAATATTTCCTTTTGTCTATATTTCCTTTTGTCAATTTTTCGTTTGTTCAATATTTCCTTTTTTCAATAAGTCCTTTTTTCTATTGCTTTTTTCTATACTTCCTTTTTTCAATATTTCATTCTTTCAATATTTACTTTTGTCAATATTTCCTTTTGTCACTATTTCCTTTTTTCAATACATCCTTTATTCTATACTTCCTTTTTTCAATATTTCCTTTTTTCTATACTTCCTTTTTTCAATATTACCTTTTTAATATACTTCCTTTTTTCAATATTTCCTTTTTTCAAGATTTCCTTTTTTCTATACTTCCTTTTTTCAATATTTCCTTTTTTCTATACTTCCTTTTTCCAATATTTCCTTTTTTCAATACTTCCTTTTGTCAATATTTCCTTTTTTCAATTTTTCCTTTTTTCCATATTTCCTTTTGTCAATATTTCCTTTTTTCAATATTTCCTTTTTTCAATATTTCCTTTTGCTAATATTTCCTTTTTTCAATATTTCGTTTTTTCTTAACTTCCTTTTTTCAATATTTCCTTTTGTCAATATTTCCTTTTTTCAATATTTTCTTTTGTCAATATTTCCTTTTGTCAATAATTCCATTTATCAATATTTCCTTTTTTCTATACTTCCTTTTTTCAATATTTCCTTTTTTCAATATTACCTTTTATCAAAATTTCCTTTTTTCAATATTTCCTTTTGTCATTATTTTCTTTTTCTAATATTTCCTTTTTTATATATTTCCTTTTTTCTATACTTCCTTTTTTCAATTTTTCCTTTTGTCAATATTTCCTTTTGTCAATATTTCCTTTTTGCAATATTTCCTTTTGTCAATATTTCCTTTTTTCAATATTTCCTTTTTTTCATATTTCCTTTTGCCAATATTTCGTTTTTTCAATATTTTCTTTTTTCTATACTTCCTTTTTCAAATATTTCCTTTTGTCAATATTTCTTTTTTCAATATGTCTTTTGGTCAATATTTCCTCTTGTCAAAATTCGTTTTGTCAATATTTCCATTTTTCAATATTTCCTATTTTCAATACTTCCTTTTTTCAATATTTCCTATTTTCAATATTTCCTTTTGTCAATATTTCCTTTTTCAATATTTCCTTTTGTCAATATTTCCTTTTTTCAATATTTCCTTTTTTCTATACTTCCTTTTTTCAATATTTCCTTTTTTCTATACTTCCTTTTTTCAATATTTCCTTTTTTCTATACTTCCTTTTTTCAATATTTCCTATTTTCAATATTTCCTTTTGTCAATATTTCCTTTATTCAATATTTCCTTTTTTCTATACTTCCTTTTTTCTATATTTCCTTTTTTCTATACTTCCTTTTTTCAAAATTTCCTTTTTTCTATGCTTCCTTTTTTCAATATTTCCTTTTTTCAATATTTCCTTTTGTCAATATTTCCTTTTGTCAATATTTCCTTTTTTCAATATTTCCTTCTTTTAATATTTCCTTTTTTCTATACATCCTTTTTTCAATTCTTCCTTTTGTCAATATTTCCTTTTTTCCACATTTCCTTTGTCAATATTTCCTTTTTTCAATATTTCATTTTTTCTATACTTCCTTTTTTCAATACTTCCTTTTGTTAATTTTTCCTTCTTTCAATATTTCCTTTTGTCAATACTTCGTTTTGTCAATATTTCCATTTTTCAATATTTCATTTTTCTATACTTCCATTTTTCAATATTTCCTTTTTTCTATACTTCCTTTTTTCAATATTTCCTTTTTTCAATATTTCATTTTGTCATTATTTTCTTTTTTCAATATTTCCTTTTTATATATTTCCTTTTTTCTATACTTCCTTTTTTCAATATTTCCTTTTGTCAATATTTCCTTTTGTCAATATTTCCTTTTTGCAATAGTTCCTTTTGTCAATATTTCCTTTTCTCAATATTTTCTTTTTTCTATACTTCCTTTTTTCAATATTTCCTTTTTTCTTTACTTCCTTTTTTCAATATTTCCTTTTTTATATACTTCCTTTTTTCAATATTTCCTTTTTTCCATATTTCCTTTTGCCAATATTTCGTTTTTTCAATATTTCCTTTTTTCTATACTTCCTTTTTCAAATATTTCCTTTTGTCAATATTTCTTTTTTCAATATTTCTTTTGGTCAATATTTCCTTTTGTCAAAATTCCTTTTGTCAATATTTCCATTTTTCAATATTTCCTATTTTTTATACTTCCTTTTTTCAATATTTCCTTTTTTCAATATTTCCTTTTGTCAATATTTCCTTTTTCAATATTTCCTTTTGTCAATATTTCCATTTTTCAATATTTCCTTTTTTCTATACTTCCTTTTTTCAATATTTCCTTTATTCTATACTTCCTTTTTTCAATCTTTCCTTTTTTCTATACTTCCTTTTTTCAATATTTCCTATTTTCAATATTTCCTTTTGTCAATATTTCCTTTATTCAATATATCCTTTTTTCTATACTTCCTTTTTTCAATATTTCCTTTTTTCTATACTTCCTTTTTTCAATATTTCCTTTTTTCTATGCTTCCTATTTTCAATATTTCCTTTTTTCAATATTTCCTTTTGTCAATATTTCCTTTTGTCAATATTTCCTTTTTTCAATATTTCCTTCTTTTAATATTTCCTTTTTTCTATACCTCCTTTTTTCAATTCTTCCTTTTGTCAATATTTCCTTTTCTCAATATTTCCTTTTTTCCATATTTCCTTTTGTCAATATTTCTTTTTTCAATATTTCATTTTTTCTATACTTCCTTTTTTCAATATTTCCTTTTGTCAATTTTTTTTTTTAATATTTCCTTTTGTCAATATTTCGTTTTGTCAATATTTCCTTTTGTCAATATTTCCATGTTTCAATATTTCATTTTTCTATACTTCCTTTTTTCAATATTTCTTTTTTTAAATCATTCCTTTTGTCAATATTTCCTTTTTTCAATATTTTCTTTTGTCAATTTTTCCTATTTTCAATATATCCTTTTTTCTATACTTCCTTTATTCAATATTTCCTTTTTTCTATACTTCCTTTAATATATTTCCTTTTTTCCATATTTCCTTTTTTCAATATTTCCTTTTGTCAATATTTCCTTTTTTCATATATTTCCTTCTTTCAATATTTCCTTTTTTCCATATTTCCTTCTTCAATATTACCTTTTTTCTATTCTTCCTTTTTCAATACTTCCTTTTTTCAATATTTCCTTTTTTCTATACTTCCTTTTTTCAATTATTCCTTTTGTCAATATCTCCTTTTTTCAATATTTCCTTTTTTCCATATTTCCTTTTGTCAATATTTCGTTTTTTCAATATTTCCTTTTTTCTATACTTCCTTTTTTAAATATTTCCTTTTGTCAATATTTCTTTTTTCAATATTTCCTTTTGTCAATATTTCCTCTTGTCAATATTTCCTTTTGTCAATATTTCCATTTTTCAATATTTCCTTTTTTCTATACTTCATTTTTTCAATAATTCCTTTTTTCAATATTTCCTTTTTTCCATATTTCCTTTTGTCAATATTTCGTTTTTTCAATATTTCCTTTTTTCTATACTTCGTTTTTTTGATATTTCCTTTTGTCAATATTTCTTTTTTCAATATTTCCTTTTGTCAATATTTCCTTTTGTCAATATTCCTTTTGTCAATATTTCCATTTTTCAATATTCCCTTTTTTCTATACTTCCTTTTTTCAATATTTCCTTTTTTCAATATTTCCTTTTTTCAATATTATCTTTTTTCTATACTTCCTTTTTTCAATATTCCTTTTTTCAATATTTCCTTTTGTCAATATTTCCTTTTTCCCATATTTCCTTTTTTCTATACTTCCTTTTTTCAATATTTCCTTTTTTCTATACTTCCTTTTTTCAATATTTCCTTTTGTCAATATTTCTTTTTTCAATATTTCCTTTTGTTAATATTTCCTTTTGTCAATATTCCTTTTGTCAATTTTTCCATTTTTCAATATTTCCTTTTTTCTATACTTCCTTTTTTCAATATTTCCATTTGTCAACATTTCCTTTTTCAATATTTCCTTTTGTCAATATTTCCTTTTTTCAATATTTCCTTTTTTCTATACTTCCTTTTTTCAATATTTCCTTTTTTTTATACTTCCTTTTTTCAATATTTCCATTTTTCTATACTTCCTTTTGCAATATTTCATTTTTTCAATATTTCCTTTTGTCAATATTTCCTTTTTTCAATAATTCCTTTTTTCTATACTTCCTTTTTCCAATATTTCCTTTTTTCAATACTTCCTATTGTCAATATTTCCTTTTTTCAATTTTTCCTTTTTTCCATATTTCCTTTTGTCAATATTTCCTTTTTTCAATATTACCTTTTTTCAATATTTCCTTTTGTTAATATTTCCTTTTGTCAATATTTCCTTTTTTCTTGACTTCCTTTTTTCAATATTTACTTTTGTCAATATTTCCTTTTTTCAATATTTCCTTTTGTCAATATTTCCTTTTGTCAATAATTCCATTTTTCAATATTTTCTTTTTTCTATACTTCCTTTTTTCAATATTTCCTTTTTTCAATATTTCCTTTTGTCAATATTTCCTTTTGTCAATATTTCCTTTTTTCAATATTTCCTTCTTTTAATATTTCCTTTTTTCTATACCTCCTTTTTTCAATTCTTCCTTTTGTCAATATTTCCTTTTCTCAATATTTCCTTTTTTCCATATTTCCTTTTGTCAATATTTCTTTTTTCAATATTTCATTTTTTCTATACTTCCTTTTTTCAATATTTCCTTTTGTCAATTTTTTTTTTTAATATTTCCTTTTGTCAATATTTCGTTTTGTCAATATTTCCTTTTGTCAATATTTCCATGTTTCAATATTTCATTTTTCTATACTTCCTTTTTTCAATATTTCTTTTTTTAAATCATTCCTTTTGTCAATATTTCCTTTTTTCAATATTTTCTTTTGTCAATTTTTCCTATTTTCAATATATCCTTTTTTCTATACTTCCTTTATTCAATATTTCCTTTTTTCTATACTTCCTTTAATATATTTCCTTTTTTCCATATTTCCTTTTTTCAATATTTCCTTTTGTCAATATTTCCTTTTTTCATATATTTCCTTCTTTCAATATTTCCTTTTTTCCATATTTCCTTCTTCAATATTACCTTTTTTCTATTCTTCCTTTTTCAATACTTCCTTTTTTCAATATTTCCTTTTTTCTATACTTCCTTTTTTCAATTATTCCTTTTGTCAATATCTCCTTTTTTCAATATTTCCTTTTTTCCATATTTCCTTTTGTCAATATTTCGTTTTTTCAATATTTCCTTTTTTCTATACTTCCTTTTTTAAATATTTCCTTTTGTCAATATTTCTTTTTTCAATATTTCCTTTTGTCAATATTTCCTCTTGTCAATATTTCCTTTTGTCAATATTTCCATTTTTCAATATTTCCTTTTTTCTATACTTCATTTTTTCAATAATTCCTTTTTTCAATATTTCCTTTTTTCCATATTTCCTTTTGTCAATATTTCGTTTTTTCAATATTTCCTTTTTTCTATACTTCGTTTTTTTGATATTTCCTTTTGTCAATATTTCTTTTTTCAATATTTCCTTTTGTCAATATTTCCTTTTGTCAATATTCCTTTTGTCAATATTTCCATTTTTCAATATTCCCTTTTTTCTATACTTCCTTTTTTCAATATTTCCTTTTTTCAATATTTCCTTTTTTCAATATTATCTTTTTTCTATACTTCCTTTTTTCAATATTCCTTTTTTCAATATTTCCTTTTGTCAATATTTCCTTTTTCCCATATTTCCTTTTTTCTATACTTCCTTTTTTCAATATTTCCTTTTTTCTATACTTCCTTTTTTCAATATTTCCTTTTGTCAATATTTCTTTTTTCAATATTTCCTCTTGTTAATATTTCCTTTTGTCAATATTCCTTTTGTCAATTTTTCCATTTTTCAATATTTCCTTTTTTCTATACTTCCTTTTTTCAATATTTCCATTTGTCAACATTTCCTTTTTCAATATTTCCTTTTGTCAATATTTCCTTTTTTCAATATTTCCTTTTTTCTATACTTCCTTTTTTCAATATTTCCTTTTTTTTATACTTCCTTTTTTCAATATTTCCATTTTTCTATACTTCCTTTTGCAATATTTCATTTTTTCAATATTTCCTTTTGTCAATATTTCCTTTTTTCAATAATTCCTTTTTTCTATACTTCCTTTTTCCAATATTTCCTTTTTTCAATACTTCCTATTGTCAATATTTCCTTTTTTCAATTTTTCCTTTTTTCCATATTTCCTTTTGTCAATATTTCCTTTTTTCAATATTACCTTTTTTCAATATTTCCTTTTGTTAATATTTCCTTTTGTCAATATTTCCTTTTTTCTTGACTTCCTTTTTTCAATATTTACTTTTGTCAATATTTCCTTTTTTCAATATTTCCTTTTGTCAATATTTCCTTTTGTCAATAATTCCATTTTTCAATATTTTCTTTTTTCTATACTTCCTTTTTTCAATATTTCCTTTTTTCAATATTTCCTTTTGTCAAAATTTCCTTTTTTCAATATTTCCTTTTGTCATTATTTTCTTTTTTCAATATTTCCTTTTTTATATATTTCCTTTTTTCTATACTTCCTTTTTTCAATACTTCCTTTTTTCAATATTTCCTTTTGTCCATATTTCCTTTTTCAATATTTCCTTTTGTCAATATTTCCTTTTTTCAATATTTCCTTTTTTCCATACTTCCTTTTTTCAATATTTCCGTTTTTCTATGCTTCCTTTTTCTAATATTTCCTTTTTTCTATACTTCCTTTTTTCAATATTTCCTTTTTTCTATGCATCCTTTTTTCAATATTTCCTTTTTTCAATATTTCCTTTTATCAATATTTCCTTTCTTCAATATTTCTTTTTTCCAAAATTTCCTTTTGTCAATATTTCCTTTGTCAATATTTCCTCTTGTCAATATTTCCTTTTTTCAATATTTCCTTTTTTCCAAACTTCCTTTTTTCAATATTTCCTTTTTAAATATTTTCTTTTTTAAATATTTCCTTTTGTCAATATTTCCTTTTTTCAATATTTCCTTTTTTCTCTACTACCTTTTTTCAATATTTCCTTTTTTCAATTTTTTCTCTTTTCAATATTTCCTTTTCTCAATATTTCCTTTTGTCAATATATCCTTTTTTCAATATTTCCTTTTGTCAATGTTTCCTTTTTTCAAAATTTCCTTTTTTTAATATTTCCTTTTTTCAATATTTTATTTTTTAAATATTTTCTTTTGTCAACATTTCCTTTTTTCAATATTTCCTTTTGTCAATATTTCCTTTTTTCAATATTTTCTTTTTTCTATACTTCCTTTTTTCAATTTTTCCTTTTTTCAATATTTTCTTTTTTTAATATATCCATTTGTCAATATTTCCTTTTTATAATATTTCCTTTTTTCTATACTTCCTTTTTTCAATATTTTCTTTTTTCTGTACTTCCTTTATTTAATATTTCCTTTTGTTAATATTTCCTTTTGTCAATATTTCCTTATTTCAATATTTCCTTTTTTCAATATTTCCTTTTTTCAATATTTCCTTTTTTCTATACTTCCTTTTGTCAATATTTCCTTTTATCAATATTTCCTTTTTTCAATATTTTCTTTTGTCAATATTTCCTTTTTTCAATATTTCCTTTTTTCTATACTTCCTTTTTTCAATATTTCCTCTCGTCAATATTTCCTTTTTTCAATATTTCCTTTTGTCAATATTTCCTTTTTTCAATATTTCCTTTTTTCTTTATTTGCTTTTTCAATATTTCCTTTTTTCAATATTTCCTTTTGTCAATATTTCCTTTTTTCAATATTTCTTTTTTTCTATACTTCCTCTGTTCAATATTTCCTTGATCAATATTTCCTTTTTTCAATATTTCCCTTTTTCAATATTTCCTTTTTTCAATATTTACTTTTTTCTATACTTCCTTTTTCCAATATTTCCTTTTTTTAATATTTCCTTTTTTCTATACTTCCTTTTTTCAATATTTCCTTTTATCAATATTTCCTTTCTTCAATATTTCTTTTTTCCAAAATTTCCTTTTGTCAATATTTCCTTTGTCAATATTTCCTCTTGTCAATATTTCCTTTTTTCAATATTTCTTTTTTTCCAAACTTCCTTTTTTCAATATTTCCTTTTTAAATATTTTCTTTTTTAAATATTTCCTTTTGTCAATATTTCCTTTTTTCAATATTTCCTTTTTTCTATACTACCTTTTTTCAATATTTCCTTTTTTCAATTTTTTCTCTTTTCAATATTTCCTTTTTTCAATATTTCCTTTTGACAATATATCCTTTTTTCAATATTTCCTTTTGTCAGTTTCCTTTTTTCAATATTTCCTTTTTTCAATATTTCCTTTTTTCAATATTTCCTTTTGTCAATAATTCCTTTCTCCAATATTTCCTTTTTTATATACTTCCTTTTTTCAATATTTCCTTTTGTCAATATTTCCTTTTTTCAATATTTCCTTTTGTCAATATTTCCTTTTTTCAAGATTTCCTTTTTTCAATATTTCCTTTTGTCAATATTTCCTTTTTTCAATATATTCTTTTGACAATATATCCAAATTTCAATATTTCCTTTTGTCTCTCTTTTCTTTTTTCAATATTTCCTTTTTTTCTATACTTCCTTTTTTCATAATTTCCTTTTGTCAATATTTCCTTTTTTCAATATTTCCTTTGGTCAATATTTCCTTTTGTCAATATTTCCTTTTGTCAATATTTCCTTTTGTCAATATTTCCTTTTTTCAATATTTCCTTTTTTCTATAATTCCTATTTTCAATATTTTCTTTTTTCTATATTTCCTTTATTTAATATTTCCTTTTGATAACATTTCCTTTTGTCAATATTTCCTTTTTTCAATATTTCCTTTTGTCAATATTTCCTTTTTTCAATATTTCCTTTTTTCTATACTTCCTTTTTTTAATATTTCCTTTTTTCAATATTTCCTTTTTTCAATATTTCCTTTTGTAAATATTTCCTTTTTTCAATATTTCGTTTTTTCAATACTTCCTTTTTTTAATTTTTCCTTTTTTCAATATTTCCTTTTTTCAATATTTCCTTTTGTCAATATTTCCTTTTTTCATTGATTCCTTTTTTCTATACTTCTTTTTTTCAATATTTCCTTTTTTCAATATTTCCTTTTTTCAATATTTCCTTTTTTCAATATTTCCTTTTTTCAATATTTCGTTTTGTCAATATTTCCTGTTTTCAAAATTTCCTTTTTTCTATACTCTTTTTTTAATATTTCCTTTTTTCAATATTTCCTTTTTTCAGAATTTCCTTTTTTCAATATTTCCTTTTTTCCATATTTTCTTTTGTCAATATTTCCTCTTTTCAATATTTCCTTTTTTCAATATTTCCTTTTAACAATATTTCCTTTTTTCAATATCTCCTTTCTTCCATTTTTCCTTTTGTCAATATTTCCTTTTGTCAATATTTCCTTTTTTCAATATTTCCTTTTTCTATACTTCCTTTTTTCAAAATTTTTTTTTTCAATTATTCCTTTTTTCAATATTTCCTTTTTTCAATATTTCCTTTTGTAAATATTTACTTTTTTTGATATTTACTATTTTCTATACTTCCTTTTTTCAATATTTCCTTTTTTCAATATTTCCTTTCTTCAATATTACCTTTTTTCAATATTTCTATTTTTCAATATTTCCTTTTGTCAATAATTACTTTTTTCAATATTTCATTTTTTTTATACTTTTTTCAATATTTCCTTTTTTCAATATTTCCTTTTGTCAATATTTCCTTTTTTCATTTATTCCTTTTTTCTATACTTCTTTTTTTCAATATTTCCTTTTTTCAATATTTCCTTTTTTTAATATATCCTTTTGTCAATATTTCCTTTTTTCAATATTTTCTTTTTTCTATACTTCCTTTTTTAAATATTTTCTTTTTTCTGTACTTCCTTTATTTAATATTTCCTTTTGTTAATATTTCCTTTTGTCAATATTTCCTTTTTTCAATATTTCCTTTTGTCAATATTTCCTTTTTCCAATATTTCCTTTTTTCAATATTTCACTTTTTCAATATATCCTTTTGTCAAAATTTCCTTTATTCAATATTACCTTTTTTCCATATTTTCTTTTGTCAATATTTCCTGTTTTCAATATCTCCTTTTTTCTATACTTCTTTTTTCAATATTTCCTTTTGTCAATACTTCGTTTTGTCAATATTTCCATTTTTCAATATTTCATTTTTCTATACTTCCATTTTTCAATATTTCCTTTTTTCTATACTTCCTTTTTTCAATATTTCCTTTTTTCAATATTTCATTTTGTCATTATTTTCTTTTTTCAATATTTCCTTTTTATATATTTCCTTTTTTCTATACTTCCTTTTTTCAATATTTCCTTTTGTCAATATTTCCTTTTTGCAATAGTTCCTTTTGTCAATATTTCCTTTTCTCAATATTTTCTTTTTTCTATACTTCCTTTTTTCAATATTCCCTTTTTTCTTTACTTCCTTTTTTCAATATTTCCTTTTTTATATACTTCCTTTTTTCAATATTTCCTTTTTTCCATATTTCCTTTTGCCAATATTTCGTTTTTTCAATATTTCCTTTTTTCTATACTTCCTTTTTCAAATATTTCCTTTTGTCAATATTTCTTTTTTCAATATTTCTTTTGGTCAATATTTCCTTTTGTCAAAATTCCTTTTGTCAATATTTCCATTTTTCAATATTTCCTATTTTTTATACTTCCTTTTTTCAATATTTCCTTTTTTCAATATTTCCTTTTGTCAATATTTCCTTTTTCAATATTTTCTTTTTTCAATATTTCCTTTTTTCAATATTTCCTTTTAACAAAATTTCCTTTTTTCAATATTTCCTTTTTTAAATTTTTCCTTTTGTAAATATTTCCTATTTACAATATCTCCTTTTTTCTATACTTCCTTTTTTCAATATTTCCTTTTTTCAATATTTCCTTTTTTCAATATTTCTTTTTTCAATATTTCCTTTTTTGAATATATCCTTTTGTGAAAATTTTCTTTTTTCAATATTTCCTTTTTTCAATATTTCCTTTTAACAAAATTTCCTTTTTTCAATATTTCCTTTTTTAAATTTTTCCTTTTGTCGATTTTTTTTTTTTTCAATATTTCAATATTTCAATATTTCCTTTTGTCAATATTTCCTTTTTTTTTATTTCCTTTTTTCCATATTTTCTTTTTTCAACATTTAATTTTTTCTATGCTTCCTTTTTTCCTTACTTTGAATTTTTGATGTTGATGATATTGTTGCTGTTGATGAAAATGTTGCTATTGATGAAAATGTCTCTGATGATGAAAATCTTGCTGTTGTTGAAAATAATGCTGTTGTTTAAAATGTTGCTGTTGTTGAAAATGTTTCTATTGATAAAAATGTTAATGTTGTTGAAAATTCTGCTGTTGATGAATATGTTGCTGTTGATGAAAATGTTGTTGTTGTTGAACATGTTTCTTTCATTGAAAATGTTGCTGTTACTGAAAATGTTGCTGTTGTTGAAAATGTGGCTGTTGTTGAAAATGTTGCTATTGATGAAAATGTTAATGTTGTTGAAAATTCTGCTGTTGATGAAAATGATGCTGTTGATAAAAATTTTGCTGTTGATGAAAATGTTGCTGTTGACGAAAATGTTGCTGATGATGAAAATGTTGCTGCTGTGCAAAATGTTGCTGTTGTTGAAAATGTGCTGTTGTTTAAAATATTGCTGTTGATGAAATTGTTGCTGTTGATGAAAATGTTGCTGTCGATGAAAATGTTGCTGTTGTAAAAAATGTTGCTGTTAATTAAAATGTACTGTTACGTAAATGTTCATGTTGATGAAAATGTTCTGTTGTGTAAAATGTTGCTGTTGTTGAAAATATTTCAGTTGTTGAAAATGTTGCTGTTCTTGAAAATATTGCTGTTGTTGAAAATGTTTCAGTTGTTGAAAATGTTGCTGTCGTTGAAAATGCTGCTGTTTTTGAAAATGTTGCTGTTGTTGAAGATGTTGCTATTGTTGAAAATGTTGCTGTTGTTAATATGTTGCTGTTGATGAAAATGTTGCTGTTGAAGAAAATGTTGCTATTAATGAAAATGTTGCTGTTGATTAAAATGTTGCTGTTGTTGAAAATGTTGCTGTTGTTGAAAATGTTGCAGTTATTGAAAATGTTGCTGTTGTTGAAAATGTTGCTGTTTTTGAAAATAATGCTGTTGTTGAAAATGTTGCTTTTGATGAAAATGTTGCTGTTGTTAAAAATGTTGCTATTGATGATAATGTTGCTGTTGATGAAAATGTTGCTCTTGATTAAAATGTTGCTATTGATGAAAATGTCTGTTGATGAAAATGTTGCTGTAAATTAAAATGTTTCTGTTAATGAAAATGTTGCTGTAACGAAAACGTTAATGTTGATAAAAATGTTCTGTTGTGTAAAATGATGCTATTGTTGAAAATATTTCAGTTTTTAAAAATGTTCTGTTCTTGCAAATATTGCTGTTGTTGAAAATGTTTTAAATGTTGTTGAAAATGTTGCTGTTGTTGAAAATGCTGCTGTTGTTGAAAATGTTCCTGTTCTTGCAAAAATTGCTGTTGTTGAAAATGTTTTAAATGTTGTTGAAAATGTTGCTATTGTTGAAAATGTTGCTGTTGATGAAAATGTTGCTGTTGATGAAAATGTTGCTGTTGACGAAAATGTTGCTGTTGATGAATATGTTGCTTTGTTTTAAATGTTGCGGTTAATGAAAATGTTGCTGTTATTGAAAATGTTGCTGTTGTTGAAAATGTTATTGTTGTTGAAAATGTTGCTGTTGTGTAAAATGTTGCTGTTGTTGCTGTTGAGAAAGTGGCTGTATTTAAAAATGTTGCCTTTGTTGAAAATGATATTGTTGTTGAAAATGTTGCTGTTGTTGAAAATGTTGCTGTTGATGAAAATGTTGCTGTTGTTGATTATGTTGCTGGTGATGAAAATATTGCTGTTGATGAAAATGTTGCTGTTGTTGAAAATGTTGCTGTTGTTAAAAATGTTGTTGTTGTTTAAAATCTCGCTGTTGATGAAATTGTTGCTGTCGATGAAAATGTTGCTGTTGCTGAAAATGTTGCTGTTGATGAAAATGTTGCTGTTGATGAAAATGTTGTTGTTGTTGAACATGTTTCTTTCATTGAAAATGTTGCTGTTACTGTAAATGTTGCTGTTGTTGAAAATGTGGCTGTTGTTGAAAATGTTGCTGTTGATGAAAATGTTAATGTTGTTGAAAATTCTGCTGTTGATGAAAATGTTGCTGTTGATAAAAATTTTGCTGTTTATGAAAATGTTGCTGTTGACGAAAATGTTGCTGATGATGAAAATGTTGCTGTTGTGCATAATGTTGCTGTTGTTGAAAATGTTCTGTGGTTTAAAATATTGCTGTTGATGAAATTTTTGCTGTTGATGAAAATGTTGCTGTCGATGAAAATGTTGCTGTTGTAAAAAATGTTGCTGTTTTTGATAATGTTGCTGTTGTTGAAAATGTTGATGTTGATGAAATTGTTGCTGTTGATGAATATGTTGCTGTTGATTAAAATGTCTCTGTTGATGAAAATGTTGCTGTTGTTGAAAATAATACTGTTGTTTAAAATGTTGCTGTTGTTGAAAATATTGCTGTTGATAAAAATGTTGCATTGATAAAAATTTTGCTATTGTTGAAAATGTTGTTGATGTTGAAAATGTTTCTTTTATTGAAAATGTTGCTGTTGCTGAAAATGTTGCTGTTGTGGAAAATGTGGCTGTTGTTGAAAATGTTGCTGTTGATGAAAATGTTGCTGTTGTTGATTATGTTTCTCTTGATGAAAATGTTGCTGTTGATGAAAATGTTTCTGTTGATGAAAATGTTGTTGTTGACGAAAATGTTGCTATTGATGATAATGTTGCTGTTGTTTAAAATGTTGCTGTTGATGAAAATGTTGCTGTTGTTGAAAATGTTGCTGTTGTTCTCAAAAATGTTGCTGTTTTTGTTGTCGAAAATGTTGCTGTTGTTGTTAAAATGATGCTGTTGTTGATGTCTTCTAATATATTGCTGTTTTTGTTGTTGTTGTTGAAAATGTTGCTGTTGTTCTTGTTGAAAATATTGCTGTAGAGACTGTTGAAAAGGTTGCTGTTGCTGTTGTTAAAAATGTTGCCTATGTTGAAAATGTTGCTGTTGTTGAAAATATTGCTGTTGAAAATGTTGCTCTTGTTGAAAATGTGTCTGTTATTAAAAATGTTGCTGTTGATGAAAATGTTGCTGTTGTGTATTATGTTGCTGTTGATGAAAATGTTGCTGTTAATGAAAATATAGCTATTGATGAAAATGTTGCTGTTGTTGAAAATGTTGCAGTTATTGAAACTGTTGCTGTTGTTGAAAATTTTGCTGTTGTTGAAAATGTTGCTGTTGTTGAAAATGTTGTTGTTGTTGAAAATGTTGCTGTTGTTGAAAATGTTGCTGTTTAAGATAATGTTGCTGTTGATGAAAATGTTGCTCTTGATTAAAATGTTGCTATTGATGAGAATGTATGTTGATGAAAATGTTGCTGTTAATGAGAATGTTTCTGTTAATGAAAATGTTGCTGTAATGAAAATGTTAATGTTGATGAAAATGTGTCTGTTGTGTAAAATGTTTTTGTTGTTGAAAATGTTTCAGTTGTTGAAAATGTTGCTGTTGTTAAAAATATTGCTGTTGTTAAAAATGTTTCAGTTGTTAAAATTGTTCTGTTGCTGAAAATATTGCTGTCGTTGAAAATACTGCTGTTGTTGAAAATGTTGCTGTTGTTGAAAATATTGCTGTTGTTGAAAATGTTTCTGTTGTTGAAAATGATGATGTTGTTGAAAATTTTGCTGTTGATGCAAATGTTGCTGTTGTTTATAAATGTTGCTGTTGTTGAAACTGTATCTGTTGTTGAAAATGTTGCTGTTGATGAAAATGATGCTGTTGATGAAAATGTTTCCGTTGTTGATAATGTTGCTGTTGTTGAAAATTTTGCTGATGATGAAAATGTTGCTAATGATGAAAATGTTGCTGTTGATGAAAATGTTACTATTGATTAAAATGTTACTGTTGATGAAAATGTTGCTGTTGTTGAAAATAATGCTGTTGTTGAAAACGTTGCAGTTGTTGAAAATGTAGCTGTTGTTGAAAATTTTGATGTTGTTGAAAATGTATATGTTGATGATAAGGTTGCTGTTGATGAAAATGTATGTTGATGAAAATGCTGTTGCTGAAAATGGAGCTGTTGATAAAAATTTTGCGTTTGATAAAAATGCCTGTTGATGAAAATTTTGCTGTTGATGAAAATGTTGCTGTTGATGAAAATGTTGCTGTTGATGAAAATGTTTCTGTTGTGTATATTGTTGCTGTTGATGAAAATGTTTCTGTTGATGATAATATTGCTGTTGATGAGAATGTTCCTGTTGATGAAAATGTTGCTGTTGATGAAAATGTTGCTGTTGATGAAAATGTCTGTTGATGTAAATGTTGCTGTTGATGAAAATGTTGCTGTTGATGAAAATGTTGCTGTTGTTGAAAATGTTGCTGTTGTTGAAAATGTTCTGTTGTTGAAAATGTTGCTATTGTTGAATATTTTGCTGTTGTTGAAAATGATGCTGTTGTTGAGAATGTTGCTTTTGTTGAAAATGTTGCTGTTGTTGAAAATGTTGCTGTTGCTGATAATGTTGCCGTTGATGAAAATGTTGCTCTTGATTAAAATGGTGCTATTGATGAAAATGTCTGTTGATGAAAATGTTGCTGTAAATGAAAATGTTTCTGTTAATTAAAATGTTGCTGTTACGTAAATGTTCATGTTGATGAAAATGTTCTGTTGTGTAAAATGTTGCTGTTGTTGAAAATATTTCAGTTGTTGAAAATGTTGCTGTTCTTAAAAATATTGCTGTTGTTGAAAATGTTTCAGTTGTTGAAAATGTTGCTGTCGTTGAAAATGCTGCTGTTTTTGAAAATGATGCTGTTGTTGAAAATATTTATGTTGTTGAAAATGTTGCTGTTGTTAAAAATGTTGCTGTTGTTTATTATGTTGCTGTTGATGAAAATGTTGCTGTTGAATAAAATGTTGCTATTAATGAAAATGTTGCTGTTCATAAAAATTTTGCTGTTGATGAAAATGTTGCTGTTGATTAAAATGTTGCTGTTGTTGAAAATGTTGCTGTTGTTGAAAATGTTACAGTTATTGAAAATGTTGCTGTTGTTGAAAATGTTGCTGTTGTTGAAAATAATGTTGTTGTTGAAAATGTTGCTTTTGTTGAAAATGTTGCTGTTGTTGATAAGGTTGCTGTTGATGATAAATTTGCTGTTGTTGAAAATGTTGCTCTTGATTAATATGTTGCTATTGATGAAAATGTCTGTTGATGAAAATGTTGCTGTAAATGAAAATGTTTCTGTTAATGAAAATGTTGCTGTAACGAAAATGTTAATGTTGATAAAAATGTTCTGTTGTGTAAAATGTTGCTGTTGTTGAAAATATTTCAGTTGTTGAAAATGTTGCTGTTCTTGCAAATATTGCTGTTGTTGAAAATGTTTTAAAAGTTGCTGAAAATGTTGCTGTTGTTGAAAATGCTGCTGTTGTTGAGAATGTTGCTTTTGTTGAAAATGTTGCTGTTGTTGAAAATGTTGCTGTTGCTGATAATGTTGCTGTTGATGAAAATGTTGCTCTTGATTAAAATGTTGCTATTGATGAAAATGTCTGTTGATGAAATTGTTGCTGTAAATGAAAATGTTTCTGTTAATTAAAATGTTGCTGTTACGTAAATGTTCATGTTGATGAAAATGTTCTGTTGTGTAAAATGTTGCTGTTCTTGAAAATATTGCTGTTGTTGAAAATGTTTCAGTTGTTGAAAATGTTGCTGTCGTTGAAAATGCTGCTGTTTTTGAAAATGATGCTGTTGTTGAAAATATTGCTGTTGTTGAAAATGTTACTGTTGTTAAAAATGTTGCTGTTGTTTATTATGTTGCTTTTGATGAAAATGTTGCTGTTGAATAAAATGTTGCTATTAATGAAAATGTTGCTGTTCATAAAAATTTTGCTGTTGATGAAAATGTTGCTGTTGATTAAAATGTTGCTGTTGTTGAAAATGTTGCTGTTGTTGAAAATATTACAGTTATTGAAAATGTTGCTGTTGTTGAAAATGTTCCTTTTTTTGAAAATAATGCTGTTGTTGAAAATGTTGCTTTTGTTGAAAATGTTGCTGTTGTTGATAATGTTGCTGTTGATGATAAATTTGCTCTTGATGAAAATGTTGCTCTTGATTAATATGTTGCTATTGATGAAAATGTCTGTTGATGAAAATGTTGCTGTAAATGAAAATGTTTCTGTTAATGAAAATGTTGCTGTAACGAAAATGTTAATGTTGATAAAAATGTTCTGTTGTGTAAAATATGCTGTTGTTGAAAATATTTCAGTTGTTGAAAATGTTGCTGTTCTTGCAAATATTGCTGTTGTTGAAAATGTTTTAAATGTTGTTGAAAATGTTGCTGTTGTTGAAAATGCTGCTGTTGATAAAAATATTGCTGTTGTTGAAAATATTGCTGTTTTTAAAAAATTTGCTGTTGTTGAAAATGTTGCTGTTGTTGAAAATGTTGCTGTTTAAGATAATGTTGCTGTTGATGAAAATGTTGCTCTTGATTAAAATGTTGCTATTGATGAGAATGTATGTTGATGAAAATGTTGCTGTTAATGAGAATGTTTCTGTTAATGAAAATGTTGCTGTAATGAAAATGTTAATGTTGATGAAAATGTGTCTGTTGTGTAAAATGTTTTTGTTGTTGAAAATGTTTCAGTTGTTGAAAATGTTGCTGTTGTTAAAAATATTGCTGTTGTTGAAAATGTTTCAGTTGTTAAAATTGTTCTGTTGTTGAAAATATTGCTGTCGTTGAAAATACTGCTGTTGTTGAAAATGTTGCTGTTGTTGAAAATATTGCTGTTGTTGAAAATGTTTCTGTTGTTGAAAATGATGATGTTGTTGAAAATTTTGCTGTTGATGCAAATGTTGCTGTTGTTAAAAATGTTGCTGTTGTTGAAACTGTATCTGTTGTTGAAAATGTTGCTGTTAATGAAAATGATGCTGTTGATGAAAATGTTTCCGTTGTTGATAATGTTGCTGTTGTTGAAAATTTTGCTGATGATGAAAATGTTGCTAATGATGAAAATGTTGCTGTTGATGAAAATGTTACTATTGATTAAAATGTTACTGTTGATGAAAATGTTGCTGTTGTTGAAAATAATACTGTTGTTGAAAACGTTGCAGTTGTTGAAAATGTAGCTGTTGTTAAAAATTTTGATGTTGTTGAAAATGTATATGTTGATGATAAGGTTGCTGTTGATGAAAATGTATGTTGATGAAAATGCTG
This sequence comes from Ischnura elegans, assembly GCF_921293095.1. Lineage (NCBI taxonomy): Eukaryota > Metazoa > Arthropoda > Insecta > Odonata > Coenagrionidae > Ischnura > Ischnura elegans. The sequence goes on along the minus strand of NC_060256.1, from coordinate 80,545,542 downwards.
TTGCTGAAAATGGAGCTGTTGATAAAAATTTTGCGTTTGATAAAAATGCCTGTTGATGAAAATTTTGCTGTTGATGAAAATGTTGCTGTTGATGAAAATGTTTCTGTTGTGTATATTGTTGCTGTTGATGAAAATGTTTCTGTTGATGATAATATTGCTGTTGATGAGAATGTTCCTGTTGATGAAAATGTTGCTGTTGATGAAAATGTTGCTGTTGATGAAAATGTCTGTTGATGTAAATGTTGCTGTTGATGAAAATGTTGCTGTTGATGAAAATGTTGCTGTTGTTGAAAACGTTGCTGTTGTTGAAAATGTTCTGTTGTTGAAAATGTTGCTATTGTTGAATATTTTGCTGTTGTTGAAAATGATGCTGTTGTTGAGAATGTTGCTTTTGTTGAAAATGTTGCTGTTGTTGAAAATGTTGCTGTTGCTGATAATGTTGCTGTTGATGAAAATGTTGCTCTTGATTAAAATGGTGCTATTGATGAAAATGTCTGTTGATGAAAATGTTGCTGTAAATGAAAATGTTTCTGTTAATTAAAATGTTGCTGTTACGTAAATGTTCATGTTGATGAATATGTTCTGTTGTGTAAAATGTTGCTGTTGTTGAAAATATTTCAGTTGTTGAAAATGTTGCTGTTCTTAAAAATATTGCTGTTGTTGAAAATGTTTCAGTTGTTGAAAATGTTGCTGTCGTTGAAAATGCTGCTGTTTTTTGAAAATGATGCTGTTGTTGAAAATATTGCTGTTGTTGAAAATGTTGCTGTTGTTAAAAATGTTGCTGTTGTTTATTATGTTGCTGTTGATGAAAATGTTGCTGTTGAATAAAATGTTGCTATTAATGAAAATGTTGCTGTTCATAAAAATTTTGCTGTTGATGAAAATGTTGCTGTTGATTAAAATGTTGCTGTTGTTGAAAATGTTGCTGTTGTTGAAAATGTTACAGTTATTGAAAATGTTGCTGTTGTTGAAAATGTTGCTGTTGTTGAAAATAATGTTGTTGTTGAAAATGTTGCTTTTGTTGAAAATGTTGCTGTTGTTGATAAGGTTGCAGTTGATGATAAATTTGCTGTTGTTGAAAATGTTGCTCTTGATTAATATGTTGCTATTGATGAAAATGTCTGTTGATGAAAATGTTGCTGTATATGAAAATGTTTCTGTTAATGAAAATGTTGCTGTAACGAAAATGTTAATGTTGATAAAAATGTTCTGTTGTGTAAAATGTTGCTGTTGTTGAAAATATTTCAGTTGTTGAAAATGTTGCTGTTCTTGCAAATATTGCTGTTGTTGAAAATGTTTTAAAAGTTGCTGAAAATGTTGCTGTTGTTGAAAATGCTGCTGTTGTTGAGAATGTTGCTTTTGTTGAAAATGTTGCTGTTGTTGAAAATGTTGCTGTTGATGAAAATGTTGCTGTTGATGAAAATGTTGCTCTTGATTAAAATGTTGCTATTGATGAAAATGTCTGTTGATGAAAATGTTGCTGTAAATGAAAATGTTTCTGTTAATTAAAATGTTGCTGTTACGTAAATGTTCATGTTGATGAAAATGTTCTGTTGTGTAAAATGTTGCTGTTCTTGAAAATATTGCTGTTGTTGAAAATGTTTCAGTTGTTGAAAATGTTGCTGTCGTTGAAAATGCTGCTGTTTTTGAAAATGATGCTGTTGTTGAAAATATTGCTGTTGTTGAAAATGTTACTGTTGTTAAAAATGTTGCTGTTGTTTATTATGTTGCTTTTGATGAAAATGTTGCTGTTGAACAAAATGTTGCTATTAATGAAAATGTTGCTGTTCATAAAAATTTTGCTGTTGATGAAAATGTTGCTGTTGATTAAAATGTTGCTGTTGTTGAAAATGTTGCTGTTGTTGAAAATATTACTGTTGTTGAAAATGTTGCTGTGTTTGAAAATAATGCTGTTGTTGAAAATGTTGCTTTTGTTGAAAATGTTGCTGTTGTTGATAATGTTGCTGTTGATGATAAATTTGCTCTTGATGAAAATGTTGCTCTTGATTAATATGTTGCTATTGATGAAAATGTCTGTTGATGAAAATGTTGCTGTAAATGAAAATGTTTCTGTTAATGAAAATGTTGCTGTAACGAAAATGTTAATGTTGATAAAAATGTTCTGTTGTGTAAAATGTTGCTGTTGTTGAAAATATTTCAGTTGTTGAAAATGTTGCTGTTCTTGCAAATATTGCTGTTGTTGAAAATGTTTTAAATGTTGTTGAAAATGTTGCTGTTGTTGAAAATGCTGCTGTTGATAAAAATATTGCTGTTGTTGAAAATATTGCTGTTTTTAAAAAATTTGCTGTTGTTGAAAATGTTGCTGTTGTTGAAAATGTTGCTGTTTAAGATAATGTTGCTGTTGATGAAAATGTTGCTCTTGATTAAAATGTTGCTATTGATGAGAATGTATGTTGATGAAAATGTTGCTGTTAATGAGAATGTTTCTGTTAATGAAAATGTTGCTGTAAAGAAAATGTTAATGTTGATGAAAATGTGTCTGTTGTGTAAAATGTTTTTGTTGTTGAAAATGTTTCAGTTGTTGAAAATGTTGCTGTTGTTAAAAATATTGCTGTTGTTGAAAATGTTTCAGTTGTTAAAATTGTTCTGTTGTTGAAAATATTGCTGTCGTTGAAAATACTGCTGTTGTTGAAAATGTTGCTGTTGTTGAAAATATTGCTGTTGTTGAAAATGTTTCTGTTGTTGAAAATGATGATTATGTTGTTGAAAATTTTGCTGTTGATGCAAATGTTGCTGTTGTTAAAAATGTTGCTGTTGTTGAAACTGTATCTGTTGTTGAAAATGTTGCTGTTGATGAAAATGATGCTGTTGATGAAAATGTTTCCGTTGTTGATAATGTTGCTGTTGTTGAAAATTTTGCTGATGATGAAAATGTTGCTAATGATGAAAATGTTGCTGTTGATGAAAATGTTACTATTGATTAAAATGTTACTGTTGATGAAAATGTTGCTGTTGTTGAAAATAATACTGTTGTTGAAAACGTTGCAGTTGTTGAAAATGTAGCTGTTGTTGAAAATTTTGATGTTGTTGAAAATGTATATGTTGATGATAAGGTTGCTGTTGATAAAAATGTATGTTGATGAAAATGCTGTTGCTGAAAATGGAGCTGTTGATAAAAATTTTGCGTTTGATAAAAATGCCTGTTGATGAAAATTTTGCTGTTGATGAAAATGTTGCTGTTGATGAAAATGTTTCTGTTGTGTATATTGTTGCTGTTGATGAAAATGTTTCTGTTGATGATAATATTGCTGTTGATGAGAATGTTCCTGTTGATGAAAATGTTGCTGTTGATGAAAATGTTGCTGTTGATGAAAATGTCTGTTGATGTAAATGTTGCTGTTGATGAAAATGTTGCTGTTGATGAAAATGTTGCTGTTGTTGAAAACGTTGCTGTTGTTGAAAATGTTCTGTTGTTGAAAATGTTGCTATTGTTGAATATTTTGCTGTTGTTGAAAATGATGCTGTTGTTGAGAATGTTGCTTTTGTTGAAAATGTTGCTGTTGTTGAAAATGTTGTTGTTGCTGATAATGTTGCTGTTGATGAAAATGTTGCTCTTGATTAAAATGGTGCTATTGATGAAAATGTCTGTTGATGAAAATGTTGCTGTAAATGAAAATGTTTCTGTTAATTAAAATGTTGCTGTTACGTAAATGTTCATGTTGATGAATATGTTCTGTTGTGTAAAATGTTGCTGTTGTTGAAAATATTTCAGTTGTTGAAAATGTTGCTGTTCTTAAAAATATTGCTGTTGTTGAAAATGTTTCAGTTGTTGAAAATGTTGCTGTCGTTGAAAATGCTGCTGTTTTTTGAAAATGATGCTGTTGTTGAAAATATTGCTGTTGTTGAAAATGTTGCTGTTGTTAAAAATGTTGCTGTTGTTTATTATGTTGCTGTTGATGAAAATGTTGCTGTTGAATAAAATGTTGCTATTAATGAAAATGTTGCTGTTCATAAAAATTTTGCTGTTGATGAAAATGTTGCTGTTGATTAAAATGTTGCTGTTGTTGAAAATGTTGCTGTTGTTGAAAATGTTACAGTTATTGAAAATGTTGCTGTTGTTGAAAATGTTGCTGTTGTTGAAAATAATGTTGTTGTTGAAAATGTTGCTTTTGTTGAAAATGTTGCTGTTGTTGATAAGGTTGCAGTTGATGATAAATTTGCTGTTGTTGAAAATGTTGCTCTTGATTAATATGTTGCTATTGATGAAAATGTCTGTTGATGAAAATGTTGCTGTAAATGAAAATGTTTCTGTTAATGAAAATGTTGCTGTAACGAAAATGTTAATGTTGATAAAAATGTTCTGTTGTGTAAAATGTTGCTGTTGTTGAAAATATTTCAGTTGTTGAAAATGTTGCTGTTCTTGCAAATATTGCTGTTGTTGAAAATGTTTTAAAAGTTGCTGAAAATGTTGCTGTTGTTGAAAATGCTGCTGTTGTTGAGAATGTTGCTTTTGTTGAAAATGTTGCTGTTGTTGAAAATGTTGCTGTTGCTGATAATGTTGCTGTTGATGAAAATGTTGCTCTTGATTAAAATGTTGCTATTGATGAAAATGTCTGTTGATGAAAATGTTGCTGTAAATGAAAATGTTTCTGTTAATTAAAATGTTGCTGTTACGTAAATGTTCATGTTGATGAAAATGTTCTGTTGTGTAAAATGTTGCTGTTCTTGAAAATATTGCTGTTGTTGAAAATGTTTCAGTTGTTGAAAATGTTGCTGTCGTTGAAAATGCTGCTGTTTTTGAAAATGATGCTGTTGTTGAAAATATTGCTGTTGTTGAAAATGTTACTGTTGTTAAAAATGTTGCTGTTGTTTATTATGTTGCTTTTGATGAAAATGTTGCTGTTGAATAAAATGTTGCTATTAATGAAAATCTTGCTGTTCATAAAAATTTTGCTGTTGATGAAAATGTTGCTGTTGATTAAAATGTTGCTGTTGTTGAAAATGTTGCTGTTGTTGAAAATGTTACAGTTATTGAAAATGTTGCTGTTGTTGAAAATGTTGCTGTTGTTGAAAATAATGCTGTTGTTGTAAATGTTGCTTTTGTTGAAAATGTTGCTGTTGTTGATAATGTTGCTGTTGATGATAAATTTGCTCTTGATGAAAATGTTGCTCTTGATTAATATGTTGCTATTGATGAAAATGTCTGTTGATGAAAATGTTGCTGTAAATGAAAATGTTTCTGTTAATGAAAATGTTGCTGTAACGAAAATGTTAATGTTGATAAAAATGTTCTGTTGTGTAAAATGTTGCTGTTGTTGAAAATATTTCAGTTGTTGAAAATGTTTCTGTTCTTGCAAATATTGCTGTTGTTGAAAATGTTTTAAATGTTGTTGAAAATGTTGCTGTTGTTGAAAATGCTGCTGTTGATAAAAATATTGCTGTTGTTGAAAATATTGCTGTTTTTAAAAAATTTGCTGTTGTTGAAAATGTTGCTTTTGTTGAAAATGATGATTCTGTAAAAAATGTTAATGTTGATGAAAATGTTGCTGTTGTTAAAAATGTTGCTGTTGTTGAAACTGTATCTGTTGTTGAAAATGTTGCTGTTGATGAAAATATTGCTTTTGATGCAAATGTTTCCGTTGTCGAAAATGTTGCTGTTGTTGAAAATGGTGCTGATGATGAAAATGTTGCTAATGATGAAAATTTTGCTGTTGATGAAAATGTTATAGTTGATTTAAATGTTGCTGTTGATGAAAATTTTGCTGTTGTTGAAAATGTTGCTGTTGTTGAAAATGTTGCAGTTGTTGAAAATGTTGCTGTTGTTGAAAATTTTGTTGTTGTTGAAAATGTATCTGTTGATGATAATGTTGCTGTTCATGAAAACGTTGCTGTTGAGAAAATGTTGCTGTTGATTAAAATTTTGCTCTTGATATAAATGTCTGTTGATGAAAATGTTGCTGTTGATGAAAATGTTGCTGTTGATGAAAGTGTTACTGTAGTTGAAATTGCTGCTGTTGATGTAAATGTTGCTGTGGATGAAAATGTTGCTGTTGTTGAAAATGTTCCTTGTGTTGAAAATGTTGCTGTTGTTGAAAATGATGCGGTTTTTTGAAAATGTTGCTGTTGTTGAAAATATTGCTGTTGATGAAAATGTTGCTTTTGCTGAAAATGTTACTGTTCTTGAAAATATTGCTGTTCTTGAAAATGTTGCTGTTAATGAGAATGTTTCTGTTGATGAAATGTTGCTTTTGATGAAAATGTTAATGTTGTTGAAAATTCTGGTGTTGATGAAAATGTTGCTGTTGATGAAAATGTTGCTGTTGATGAAAATGTTGCTGTTGACGAAAATTTTGCTGTTGAAGAAAATGTTGCTGTTGTTGAAAATGTAACTGTTGTTGAAAATGCTGCTTTTGTTTAAAATGTTGCTGTTGATGAAAATGTAGCTGTCGATGAAAATATTGCTGTTGATGAAAATGTTGCTGTTGATGAAAATGTTGCCGTTGATGAAAATGTTGCTGTAGTTGAAATTGTTGCTGTTGATGAAAATGTTGCTGTTGATGAGGATATTGCTGTTGTTGAAAATGTTGCTGTTGTTGAGAATGTTGATGTTGTTGAAAATGCTGCTGTTGATGGTAATGCTGCGGTTGATGAAAATGTTGCTGTTGATGAAAATTTTGCGTTGATGAAAATGTTGCTGTTGATGAAAATGTTGCTGTTGATGAAAATGTTGCTGTTGTTGAAAATATTGCTGTTGTTGAAATTGTTGCTGTTGATGAAAATGTTGCTGTTGATGAAAATGTTGCTGTCGTTGAAAATGTTTCTGTTGTTGAAAATGTTATTATTGTTGAAAATGATGCTGTTGTGTAAACTGTTGCTGATGTTGCTGTTGAGAAAGTTGCTGTTGCTGTTGTTTAAAATGTTGCCTATGTTGAAAATGTTGCTGTTGTTGAAAATGTTGCTGTTGTTGAAAAAATTTCTGTTGATGAATTTTTTCCGTTGCTGAAAATGTTGCTGTTGATGAAAATGTCTCTGTTGACGAAAATGTTCTGTTGTTAAAAATAATGCCGTTGTTAAAAACATTGCTGTTGATGAAAATGTTGCTGTTGTTGAAAATGTTGCTATTGATAAAATTGTTGCTGTTGATAAAAATATTGCTTATGATGAAAATATGCTATTGTTGGAAATCATTTTGTTGAAAATTTTTCTTTTATTGAAAATATTGCTGTTGTTGAAAATATTGATGTTTTTGAAAATGTTGCTGTTGTTGAAATTGTTGCTGTTGAGGAAAATGTTGCTGTTGATGAAAATGTTGCTGTTGACGAAAATGTTGCTGTTGACGAAAATGTTGCTATTGATGAAAATAATACTTTGATTTAAATGTTGCATTGATGAAAATGTTGCTGTTGTTGAAAATGTTGCTGTTGTTGAAAATGTAATTGTTGTTGAAAATGTTGCTGTTGTGTAACTTGTTGCTGTTGTGTTTGTTGAGAAAGTTGCTGCTGCTGTTGTTAAAAATGTTGCCCATGTTGAAAATGTTGCTGTTGTTGAAAATGTTGCTGTTGTTGAAAATGTTGCTGTTGATGAAAATGTTTCTGATGTTGATTATAATGATGTTGATGAAAATATTGCTGTTGATGAAAATGTTGCTGTTGATGAAAATTTTGCTGTTTATGAATATTGTTGCTGTTTATTTATATGTTGCTGTTATTGAAAATGATGATGCTGTTGAAAATGGTGCTGATGATAAAAATGATGCTGTTGTAAAAAAAATGTTGCTGTTGTTGAAACTGTATCTGGGTTTGAAAATAGTGCTGTTGATGAAAATGTTGTTGTTGATGAAAATGTTTCCATTGTTGAAAATGTTGCTGTTGTTGATAATGTTGGTGATGATTAAAATGTTGCTAATGATGAAAATGTTGCTGTTGATGAAAATTTTGCTGTTGTTGAAAATCTATCTGTTTATGATAATGTTGCTGTTCATGAAATTGTTGCTGTTGATGAAAATGTTGCTGTTGATGAAAATGTTGCTGTCGTTGAAAATGTTTCTGTTGTTGAAAATGTTATCATTGTTGAAAATGATGCTGTTGTGTAAACTGTTGCTGATGTTGCTGTTGAGAAAGTTGCTGTTGCTGTTGTTTAAAATGTTGCCTATGTTGGATATGTTGCTGCTGTTGAAAATGTTGCTGTTGTTGAAAAAATTTCTTTTGATGAATTTTTTCCGTTGCTGAAAATGTTGCTGTTGATGAAAATGTCTCTGTTGACGAAAATGTTCTGTTGTTAAAAATAATGCCGTTGTTAAAAACGTTGCTGTTGATGAAAATGTTGCTGTTGTTAAAAATGTTGCTATTGATAAAATTGTTGCTGTTGATAAAAATATTGCTTATGATGAAAATATGCTATTGTTGGAAATCATTTTGTTGAAAATTTTTCTTTTATTGAAAATATTGCTGTTGTTGAAAATATTGCTGTTTTTGAAAATGTTGCTGTTGTTGAAATTGTTGCTGTTGAGGAAAATGTTGCTGTTGATGAAAATGTTGCTGTTGACGAAAATGTTGCTGTTGACGAAAATGTTGCTATTGATGAAAATAATGCTTTGATTCAAATGTTGCTGTTGATGAAAATGTTGCTGTTGTTGAAAATGTTGCTGTTGTTGAAAATGTAATTGTTGTTGAAAACGTTGCTGTTGTGTAAAATGTTGCTGTTGGGTTAGTTGAGAAATTTGCTGCTGCTGTTGTTAAAAATGTTGCCCATGTTGAAAATGTTGCTGTTGTTGAAAATGTTGCTGTTGTTGAAAATGTTGCTGTTGATGAAAATGTTTCTGATGTTGATTATAATGATGTTGATGAAAATATTGCTGTTGATGAAAATGTTGCTGTTGATGAAAATTTTGCTGTTTATGAATATTGTTGCTGTTTATTTATATGTTGCTGTTATTGAAAATGATGATGCTGTTGAAAATGGTGCTGATGATTAAAATGTTGCTGTTGTTAAAAATGTTGCTGTTGTTGAAACTGTATCTGGGTTTGAAAATAGTGCTGTTGATGAAAACGTTGCTGTTGATGAAAATGTTTCCATTGTTGAAAATGGTGCTGTTGTTGATAATGTTGGTGATGATTAAAATGTTGCTAATGATGAAAATGTTGCTGTTGATGAAAAGATTACTGTTGATTAAAATGTTGCTGTTGATGAAAATGTTGCTGTTGTTGAAAATGTTGCTGTTGTTGAAAATTTTGCTGTTGTTGAAAATCTATCTGTTTATGATAATGTTGCTGTTCATGAAAATGTTGCTGTTGATAAAAATGTTGCCGTTGATTAAAATTTTGCTCTTGATATAAATGTCTGTTGATGAAAATGTTGCAGTTCATGAAAATGTGGCTGTTGATGAAAATTTTGCTTTTGATGAAAATGTTGCTGTTGATGAAAATGTTGCCGTTGATGAAAATGTTGCTGTAGTTGAAGTTGTTGCTGTTGATGAAAATGTTTCTGTTGATGATAATATTGCTGTTGATGAAAATGTTGCTGTAGTTGAAAATGTTGCTTTTGATGAAAATGTTGATGTTGATGAAAATGTTTTTTGATGAAAATGTTGCTGTTGATGAAAATGTTGCTGTTGATGAAAATATTGCTGTTGTTGAAAATGTTGCTGTTGTTGAAAATGTTGCTGCTGTTGAAAATTGTACTGTTGTTGAAAATGCTGCTGTTGATGAAAATGTTGCTGTTGTTGATTATGTTGCTGTTGATGAAAATATTGCTGTTGATGAAAATGTTGCTGTTGATGAAAATGTTGCTGTTTATTAATATGTTGCTGTTGTTGATAATGTTGCTTTTGTCGAAAATGATGATGTTGTTGAAAATGTGTCTGTTGATGATAATGTTACTGTTGTTAAAAATGTTCCTGTTTGTCAAACTGTCTCTGTTGTTGAAATTGTTTCCGTTGTTGAAAATGTTGCTGTTGTTGAAAATGTTGCTGATGATGAAAAGGTTGCTAATGATGAAAATGTTGCTGTTGATGAAAATGTTACTGTTGATTTAAATGTTGCTGTTGATGAAAATTTTGCTGTTGTTGAAAATTTTGCTGTTGTTAAAAATGTTGCAGTTGTTGAAAATGTTGCTGTTGTTGAAAATTTTGTTGTTGTTGAAAATGTATCTGTTGATGATAATGTTGCTGTTCATGAAAACGTTGCTGTTGAGAAAATGTTGCTGTTGATTAAAATTTTGCTCTTGAAATAAATGTCTGTTGATGAAAATGATGCTGTTGATGAAAATTTTGCTGTAAATGAAAATGTTGCTGTTGATGAAAATGTTGCTGTTGTTGAAAATGTTCCTTTTGTTGAAAATGTTGCTGTTGTTGAAAATGATGCGGTTTTTGAGAATGTTGCTGTTGTTGAAAATGTTGCTGTTGATGAAAATGTTGCTTTTGCTGAAAATGTTACTGTTCTTGAAAATGTTGCTGTTCTTGAAAATGTTGCTGTTAATGAGAATGTTTCGGTTGATGAAATGTTGCTTTTGATGAAAATGTTAATGTTATTGAAAATTCTGGTGTTGATGAAAATGTTGCTGTTGATGAAAATTTTGCTGTTGATGAAAATGTTGCTGTTGACGAAAATTTTGCTGTTGAAGAAAATGTTGCTGTTGTTGAAAATGTAACTGTTGTTGAAAATGCTGCTGTTGTTTAAAATGTTGCTGTTGATAAAAATGTTGCTGTCGATGAAAATGTACTGTTGATGAAAATGTTGCTGTTGATGAAAATATTGCCGTTGATGAAAATGTTGCTGTAGTTGAAATTGTTGCTGTTGATGAAATTGTTGCTGTTGATGAAAATGTTGCTGTTGATGAGGATATTGCTGTTGTTGAAAATGTTGCTGTTGTTGAAAATGTTGCTGTTGTTGAAAATGCTGCTGTTGATGGTAATGCTGCGATTGATGAAAATGTTGCTGTTGATGAAAAATTTGCGTTGATGAAAATGTTGCTGTTGATGAAATCGTTGCTGTTTATGAAAATTTTGCTGTTGATGAGGATATTGCTGTTGTTGAAAATGTTGCTGTTGTTGAAAATGTTGCTGTTGTTGAAAATGCTGCTGTTGATGGTAATGCTGCGATTGATGAAAATGTTGCTGTTGATGAAAAATTTGCGTTGATGAAAATGTTGCTGTTGTTGAAATTGTTGCTGTTTATGAAAATGTTGCTGTTGATGAGGATATTGCTGTTGTTGAAAATGTTGCTGTTGTTGAAAATGTTGCTGTTGTTGAAAATGCTGCTGTTGATGGTAATGCTGCGATTGATGAAAATGTTGCTGTTGATGAAAAATTTGCGTTGATGAAAATGTTGCTGTTGATGAAATCGTTGCTGTTTATGAAAATTTTGCTGTTGTTGAAAATGTTGCTGTTGTTGAAATTGTTGCTGTTGATGAAAATGTTGCAGTTGATGAAAATGTTGCTGTAGTTGAAAATGTTGCTGTTGTTGAAAATGTTATTGTTGTTGAAAATGATGCTGTTGTTGAAAATGTTGCTGTTGTTGAAATTGTTGCTGTTGATGAAAATGTTGCAGTTGATGAAAATGTTGCTGTAGTTGAAAATGTTGCTGTTGTTGAAAATGTTATTGTTGTTGAAAATGATGCTGTTGTTTAAACTGTTGCTGATGTTGCTGTTGAGAAAGTTGCTGTTGCTTTTGTTTAAAATGTTGCCTATGTTGAAAATGTTGCTGTTGTTGAAAATGTTGCTGTTGTTGAAAAAATTTCTGTTGATGAATTTTTTCCGTTGCTGAAAATGTTGCTGTTGATGAAAATGTCTCTGTTGACGAAAATGTTCTGTTGTTAAAAATAATGCCGTTGTTAAAAACATTGCTGTTGATGAAAATGTTGCTGTTGTTGAAAATGTTGCTATTGATAAAATTGTTGCTGTTGATAAAAATATTGCTTATGATGAAAATATGCTATTGTTGGAAATCATTTTGTTGAAAATTTTTCTTTTATTGAAAATATTACTGTTGTTGAAAATATTGATGTTTTTGAAAATGTTGCTGTTGTTGAAATTGTTGCTGTTGATGAAAATTTTGCTGTTGATGAAAATGTTGCTGTTGATGAAAATTTTGCTGTAAATGAAAATGTTGCTGTTGATGAAAATGTTGCTGTTGTTGAAAATGTTCCTTTTGTTGAAAATGTTGCTGTTGATGAAAATGTTGCTTTTGCTGAAAATGTTACTGTTCTTGAAAATGTTGCTGTTCTTGAAAATGTTGCTATTAATGAGAATGGGTCGGTTGATGAAATGTTGCTTTTGATGAAAATGTTAATGTTGTTGAAAATTCTGGTGTTGATGAAAATGTTGCTGTTGATGAAAATTTTGCTGTTGATGAAAATGTTGCTGTTGACGAAAATTTTGCTGTTGAAGAAAATGTTGCTGTTGTTGAAAATGTAACTGTTGTTGAAAATGCTGCTGTTGTTTAAAATGTTACTGTTGATAAAAATGTTGCTGTCGATGAAAATGTACTGTTGATGAAAATGTTGCTGTTGATGAAAATATTGCCGTTGATGAAAATGTTGCTGTAGTTGAAATTGTTGCTGTTGATGAAAATGTTGCTGTTGATGAGGATATTGCTGTTGTTGAAAATGTTGCTGTTGTTGAAAATGTTGCTGTTGTTGAAATTGTGGCTGTTGATGAAAATGTTGCTGTTGATGAGGATATTGCTGTTGTTGAAAATATTGCTGTTGTTGAAAATGTTGCTGTTGTTGAAAATGCTGCTGTTGATGGTAATGCTGCGATTGATGAAAATGTTGCTGTTGATGAAAATTTTGCGTTGATGAAAATGTTGCTGTTGATGAAAACGTTGCTGTTTATGAAAATGTTGCTGTTGTTGAAAATGTTGCTGTTGTTGAAATTGTTGCTGTTGATGAAAATGTTGCTGTTTATGAAAATGTTGCTGTATTTGAAAATGTTGCTGTTGTTGAAAATGTTATTGTTGTTGAAAATGATGCTGTTGTGTAAACTGTTGCTGATGTTGCTGTTGAGAAAGTTGCTTTTGCTTTTATTTAAAATGTTGCCTATGTTGAAAATGTTGCACTTGTTGAAAATGTTGCTGTTGTTGAAAAAATTTCTGTTGATGAATTTTTTCCGTTGCTGAAAATGTTGCTGTTGATGAAAATGTCTCTGTTGACGAAAATGTTCTGTTGTTAAAAATAATGCCGTTGTTAAAAACATTGCTGTTGATGAAAATGTTGCTGTTGTTGAAAATGTTGCTATTGATAAAATTGTTGCTGTTGATAAAAATATTGTTTTGATGAAAATATGCTATTGTTGGAAATCATTTTGTTGAAAATTTTTCTTTTATTGAAAATATTGCTGTTGTTGAAAATATTGATGTTTTTGAAAATGTTGCTGTTGTTGAAATTGTTGCTGTTGATAAAAATGTTGCTGTTGATGAAAATGTTGCTGTTGATGAAAATGTTGCTGTTGACGAAAATGTTGCTATTGATGAAAATAATACTTTGATTTAAATGTTGCTGTTGATGAAAATGTTGCTGTTGTTGAAAATGTTGCTGTTGTTGAAAATGTAATTGTTGTTGAAAATGTTGCTGTTGTGTAAAATGTTGCTGTTGTGTTTGTTGAGAAAGTTGCTGCTGCTGTTGTTAAAAATGTTGCCCATGTTGAAAATGTTGCTGTTGTTGAAAATGTTGCTGTTGTTGAAAATGTTGCTGTTGATGAAAATGTTTCTGATGTTGATTATAATGATGTTGATGAAAATATTGCTGTTGATGAAAATGTTGCTGTTGATGAAAATTTTGCTGTTTATGAATATTGTTGCTGTTTATTTATATGTTGCTGTTATTGAAAATGATGATGCTGTTGAAAATGGTGCTGATGATAAAAATGTTGCTGTTGTTAAAAATGTTGCTGTTGTTGAAACTTTATCTGGGTTTGAAAATAGTGCTGTTGATGAAAATGTTGCTGTTGATGAAAATGTTTCCATTGTTGAAAATGTTGCTGTTGTTGATAATGTTGGTGATGATTAAAATGTTGCTAATGATGAAAATGTTGCTGTTGATGAAAATTTTGCTGTTGTTGAAAATCTATCTGTTTATGATAATTTTGCTGTTCATGAAATTGTTGCTGTTGATGAAAATGTTCTGTTGATGAAAATGTTGCTGTCGTTGAAAATGTTTCTGTTGTTGAAAATGTTATTATTGTTGAAAATGATGCTGTTGTGTAAACTGTTGCTGATGTTGCTGATGAGAAAGTTGCTGTTGCTGTTGTTTAAAATGTTGCCTATGTTGAAAATGTTGCTGTTGTTGAAAATGTTGCTGTTGTTGAAAAAATTTCTGTTGATGAATTTTTTCCGTTGCTGAAAATGTTGCTGTTGATGAAAATGTCTCTGTTGACGAAAATGTTCTGTTGTTAAAAATAATGCCGTTGTTAAAAACGTTGCTGTTGATGTAAATGTTGCTGTTGTTAAAAATGTTGCTATTGATAAAATTGTTGCTGTTGATAAAAATATTGCTTATGATGAAAATATGCTATTGTTGGAAATCATTTTGTTGAAAATTTTTCTTTTATTGAAAATATTGCTGTTGTTGAAAATATTGCTGTTTTTGAAAATGTTGCTGTTGTTGAAATTGTTGATGTTGATGAAAATGTTGCTGTTGATGAAAATGTTGCTGTTGACGAAAATGTTGCTATTGATGAAAATAATGCTTTGATTTAAATGTTGCTGTTGATGAAAATGTTGCTGTTGTTGAAAATGTTGCTGTTGTTGAAAATGTAATTGTTGTTGAAAACGTTGCTGTTGTGTAAAATGTTGCTGTTGTGTTTGTTGAGAAAGTTGCTGCTGCTGTTGTTAAAAATGTTGCCCATGTTGAAAATTGTGCTGTTGTTGAAAATGTTGCTGTTGTTGAAAATGTTGCTGTTGATGAAAATGTTTCCGATGTTGATTATAATGATGTTGATGAAAATATTACTGTTGATGAAAATGTTGCTGTTGATGAAAATTTTGCTGTTTATGAATATTGTTGCTGTTTATTTATATGTTGCTGTTATTGAAAATGATGATGCTGTTGAAAATGGTGCTGATGATTAAAATGTTGCTGTTGTTAAAAATGTTGCTGTTGTTGAAACTGTATCTGGGTTTGAAAATAGTGCTGTTGAGGAAAATGTTGCTGTTGATGAAAATGTTTCCATTGTTGAAAATGTTGCTGTTGTTGATAATGTTGGTGATGATTAAAATGTTGCTAATGATGAAAATGTTGCTGTTGATGAAAAGATTACTGTTGATTAAAATGTTGCTGTTGATGAAAATGTTGCTGTTGTTGAAAATGTTGCTGTTGTTGAAAATTTTGCTGTTGTTGAAAATCTATCTGTTTATGATAATGTTGCTGTTCATGAAAATGTTGCTGTTGATAAAAATGTTGCCGTTGATTAAAATTTTGCTCTTGATATAAATGTCTGTTGATGAAAATGTTGCAGTTCATGAAAATGTGGCTGTTGATGAAAATGTTGCTTTTGATGAAAATGTTGCTGTTGATGAAAATGTTGCCGTTGATGAAAATGTTGCTGTAGTTAAAGTTGTTGCTGTTGATGAAAATGTTTCTGTTGATGATAATATTGCTGTTGATGAAAATGTTGCTGTAGTTGAAAATGTTGCTTTTGATGAAAATGTTGATGTTGATGAAAATGTCTTTTGATGAAAATGTTGCTGTTGATGAAAATGTTGCTGTTGATGAAAATATTGCTGTTGTTGAAAATGTTGCTGTTGTTGAAAATGTTGCTGCTGTTGACAATTGTACTGTTGTTGAAAATGCTGCTGTTGATGAAAATGTTGCTGTTGTTGATTATGTTGCTGTTGATGAAAATATTGCTGTTGATGAAAATGTTGCTGTTGATGAAAATGTTGCTAATGATGAAAATTTTGCTGTTGATGAAAATGTTGCTGTTTATTAATATGTTGCTGTTGTTGATAATGTTGCTTTTGTCGAAAATGATGATGTTGTTGAAAATGTGTCTGTTGATGATAATGTTACTGTTGTTAAAAATGTTCCTGTTTGTCAAACTGTCTCTGTTGTTGAAATTGTTTCCGTTGTTGAAAATGTTGCTGTTGTTGAAAATGTTGCTGATGATGAAAATGTTGCTAATGATGAAAATGTTGCTGTTGATGAAAATGTTACTGTTGATTTAAATGTTGCTGTTGATGAAAATTTTGCTGTTGTTGAAAATGTTGCTGTTGTTAAAAATGTTGCAGTTGTTGAAAATGTTGCTGTTGTTGAAAATTTTGTTGTTGTTGAAAATGTATCTGTTGATGATAATGTTGCTGTTCATGAAAACGTTGCTGTTGAGAAAATGTTGCTGTTGATTAAAATTTTGCTCTTGAAATAAATGTCTGTTGATGAAAATGTTGCTGTTGATGAAAATTTTGCTGTAAATGAAAATGTTGCTGTTGATGAAAATGTTGCTGTTGTTGAAAATTTTCCTTTTGTTGAAAATGTTGCTGTTGTTGAAAATGATGCGGTTTTTGAGAATGTTGCTGTTGTTGAAAATGTTGCTGTTGATGAAAATGTTGCTTTTGCTGAAAATGTTACTGTTCTTGAAAATGTTGCTGTTCTTGAAAATGTTGCTGTTAATGAGAATGTTTCGGTTGATGAAATGTTGCTTTTGATGAAAATGTTAATGTTGTTGAAAATTCTGGTGTTGATGAAAATGTTGCTGTTGATGAAAATTTTGCTGTTGATGAAAATGTTGCTTTTGACGAAAATTTTGCTGTTGAAGAAAATGTTGCTGTTGTTGAAAATGTAACTGTTGTTGAAAATGCTGCTGTTGTTTAAAATGTTGCTGTTGATAAAAATGTTGCTGTCGATGAAAATGTACTGTTGATGAAAATGTTGCTGTTGATGAAAATATTGCCGTTGATGAAAATGTTGCTGTAGTTGAAATTGTTGCTGTTGATGAAAATGTTGCTGTTGATGAGGATATTGCTGTTGTTGAAAATGTTGCTGTTGTTGAAAATGTTGCTGTTGTTGAAATTGTTGCTGTTGATGAAAAAGTTGCTGTTGATGAGGATATTGCTGTTGTTGAAAATGTTGCTGTTGTTGAAAATGTTGCTGTTGTTGAAAATGCTGCTGTTGATGGTAATGCTGCGATTGATGAAAATGTTGCTGTTGATGAAAATTTTGCGTTGATGAAAATGTTGCTGTTGATGAAAACGTTGCTGTTTATGAAAATGTTGCTGTTGTTGAAAATGTTGCTGTTGTTGAAATTGTTGCTGTTGATGAAAATGTTGCTGTTGATGAAAATGTTGCTGTAGTTGAAAATGTTGCTGTTGTTGAAAATGTTATTGTTGTTGAAAATGATGCTGTTGTGTAAACTGTTGCCGATGTTGCTGTTGAGAAAGTTGCTGTTGCTGTTGTTTAAAATGTTGCCTATGTTGAAAATGTTGCTGTTGTTGAAAATGCTGCTGTTGTTGAAAACATTTCTGTTGATGAATTTTTTCCGTTGCTGAAAATGTTGCTGTTGATGAAAATGTCTCTGTTGACGAAAATGTTCTGTTGTTAAAAATAATGCCGTTGTTAAAAACGTTGCTGTTGATGAAAATGTTGCTGTTGTTGAAAATGTTGCTATTGATAAAATTGTTGCTGTTGATAAAAATATTGCTTATGATGAAAATATGCTATTGTTGGAAATCATTTTGTTGAAAAATTTTCTTTTATTGAAAATATTGCTGTTGTTGAAAATATTGCTTTTTTTGAAAATGTTGCTGTTGTTGAAATTGTTGCTGTTGATGAAAATGTTGCTGTTGATGAAAATGTTGCTGTTGATGAAAATGTTGCTGTTGATGAGGATATTGCTGTTGTTGAAAATGTTGCTGTTGTTGAAAATGTTGCTGTTGTTGAAATTGTTGCTGTTGATGAAAATGTTGCTGTTGATGAGGATATTGCTGTTGTTGAAAATGTTGCTGTTGTTGAAAATGTTGCTGTTGTTGAAAATTATGCTGTTGATGAAATCATTGCTGTTGATGAAAATGTTGCTGTTGATAAAAATGTTCTGTTGATGAAAATTTTGCTGTTTATGAAAATGTTGCTGTTCATTTATATGTTGCTGTTATTGAAAATGATGATGCAGTTGAAAATGGTGCTGATGATTAAAATGTTGCTGTTGATGAAAATGTTGCTGTAGATGAAAATGTTGCTTTTGTTGAAATATTGCTGTTGTTAAAATGTTGCTGTCCTTGAAAATGTTGCTGTTGTAGAAAATGTTGCTGTAACTGAAAATATTGTGTTGTAAAAATGTTGCTGTTTTTGAAAAAAATGCTGCTATTTAATATGTTGCTGTTTTTGAAACTCTAACTGTTGTTGAAAATGTTGCTGTTGAAGAAAATGTTTTCGTTGTTGAAAATATTGCTGTTGTTGAAAATGTTGCTGTTGATAAAAATGTTGCTAATGATGAACTGTTGCTGATGATGAAAATGTTGCTGTTGATGAAAATGTTGCTGTTGACGAAAATATTACTGTTCATAAAAATGTTGCTGTTGTTTAAAATGTTGCTGTTGATGAAAATATTGCTGTTGTTGAAAATGTTGCTTTTGTTGAAAATGTTGCTGTTGATGAAAATGTTGCTTTTGCTGAAAATGTTGCTGTTCTTGAAAATATTGCTGTTCTTGAAAATGTTGCTGTTAATGAAATGTTGCTGTTGATGAAATGTTTCTTTTGATGAAAATATTAATGTTGTTAAAAATTCTTGTGTTGATGAAAATGTTGCTGTTGATGAAAATGTTGATGTTAATGAAAATGTTGCTTTTGACGAAAATGTTGCTGTTGATGAAAATGTTGCTTTTGTTGAAAATGGAACCGTTGTTGAAAATGTTTCTGTTGTTTAAAATGTTGCTGTTGATGAAATGTTGCTGTTGATGAAAATGTTACTTTTGATGAAAATGTTGCTGTCGATGAAAATGTTGCTGTTGATGTAAATGTTGCTGTTGATGAAAATGTTGCTGTAGTTGAAATTGTTGCAGTTGTTGAAAATGTTGCTGTTGTTGAAAATTTTGCTGTTGTTGAAAATGTATCTGTTGATGATAATGTTGCTGTTCATGAAAATGTTGCTGTTGATGAAAATGTTGTTGTTGATAATGTTGCTGTTGTTGAAGATGTTGCTTTTGATGAAATTGTTTCTGTTGATGAAAATGTTGCTGTTGATGAAAATGTCTCTGTTGACGAAAATGTTCCGTTGTTGAAAATATTGCCGTTGTTTAAAACGTTGCTGTTTATGAAAATGTTGCGGTTGTTGAAAATGTTCCTTTTGATGAAATTGTTGCTGTTGATAAAATATTGCTGTTGATGAAAAAATTGCTATTGTTGGAAATGTTGTGGTTGAAAATGTTTATTTTATTAATAATATTGCTGTTGTTGAAAATGTTGCTGTTGTTGAAAACCTCTCTGTTGTTGAAAATGTTGCTGTTGATTAAAATGTTGCTGTTGATAAAAATGTTGCTGTTGATGAAATTATTGCTGTTAACGAAAACGTTGCTGTGGATGAAAATATTGCTTTGTTTTAAATGTTACTGTTGATGAAAATTTTGCTGTTGTTGAAAATGTAATTGTTGTTGAAAATTTTCTTTTGTGTAAAATGTTGCTTTTGTTGTTGTTGAGAAAGTTGCTGTTGTTGAAAATGTTGCCTATATTGAAAATGTTGCTGTTGCTGAAACTGTTGCTGTCGTTGAAAATGTTGCTGTAGTTAAAAATGTTGCTTTTGTTGAAAATGTTGCTGTTGATGAAAATGTTGCTGTTTTGATTATGTTGCTGTTGATGATATATTGCTGTTGTTGAAAATGATGCTGTTTTTGAGAATGTTGCTGTTGTTGAAAATGTTGCTGTTGATGAAAATGTTGCTTTTGCTGAAAATGTTACTGTTCTTGAAAATGTTGCTGTTAATGAGAATGTTTCGGTTGATGAAATGTTGCTTTTGATGAAAATGTTAATGTTGTTGAAAATTCTGGTGTTGATGAAAATGTTGCTGTTGATGAAAATTTTGCTGTTGATGAAAATGTTGCTGTTGACGAAAATTTTGCTGTTGAAGAAAATGTTGCTGTTGTTGAAAATGTAACTGTTGTTGAAAATGCTGCTGTTGTTTAAAATGTTGCTGTTGATAAAAATGTTGCTGTCGATGAAAATGTACTGTTGATGAAAATGTTGCTGTTGATGAAAATGTTGCTGTTGATGAGGATATTGCTGTTGTTGAAAATGTTGCTGTTGTTGAAAATGTTGCTGTTGTTGAAATTGTTGCTGTTGATGAAAATGTTGCTGTTGATGAGGATATTGCTGTTGTTGAAAATGTTGCTGTTGTTGAAAATGTTGCTGTTGTTGAAAATGCTGCTGTTGATGGTAATGCTGCGATTGATGAAAATGTTGCTGTTGATGAAAATTTTGCGTTGATGAAAATGTTGCTGTTGATGAAAACGTTGCTGTTTATGAAAATGTTGCTGTTGTTGAAAATGTTGCTGTTGTTGAAATTGTTGCTGTTGATGAAAATGTTGCTGTTGATGAAAATGTTGCTGTAGTTGAAAATGTTGCAGTTGTTGAAAATGTTATTGTTGTTGAAAATGATGCTGTTGTGTAAACTGTTGCTGATGTTGCTGTTCAGAAAGTTGCTGTTGCTGTTGTTTAAAATGTTGCCTATGTTGAAAATGTTGCTGTTGTTGAAAATGCTGCTGTTGTTGAAAACATTTCTGTTGATGAATTTTTTCCGTTGCTGAAAATGTTGCTGTTGATGAAATGGCCTCTGTTGACGAAAATGTTCTGTTGTTAAAAATAACGCCGTTGTTAAAAACGTTGCTGTTGATGAAAATGTTGCTGTTGTTGAAAATGTTGCTATTGATAAAATTGTTGCTGTTGATAAAAATATTGCTTATGATGAAAATATGCTATTGTTGGAAATCATTTTGTTGAAAATTTTTCTTTTATTGAAAATATTGCTGTTGTTGAAAATATTGCTTTTTTTGAAAATGTTGCTGTTGTTGAAATTGTTGCTGTTGATGATAATGTTGCTGTTGATGAAAATGATGCTGTTGTTGAAAATATTGCTGTTGTTGAAAATGTAATTGTTGTTGAAAATATTGCTGTTGTGTAAAATGTTGCTGTTGTGTTTGTTGAGAAAGTTGCTGCTGCTATTGTTAAAAATGTTGCCCATGTTGAAAATGTTGCTGTTGTTGAAAATATTGCTATTGTTGGAAATGTTGTGGTTGAAAATGTTTCTTTTATTAATAATATTGCTGTTGTTGAAAATGTTGCTGTTGTTGAAAACCTCTCTGTTGTTGAAAATGTTGCTGTTGATTAAAATGTTGCTGTTGATAAAAATGTTGCTGTTGATGAAATTATTGCTGTTAACGAAAACGTTGCTGTGGATGAAAATATTGCTTTGTTTTAAATGTTACTGTTGATGAAAATTTTGCAGTTGTTGAAAATGTAATTGTTGTTGAAAATTTTCTTTTGTGTAAAATGTTGCTTTTGTTGTTGTTGAGAAAGTTGCTGTTGTTGAAAATGTTGCCTATATTGAAAATGTTGCTGTTGCTGAAACTGTTGCTGTCGTTGAAAATGTTGCTGTAGTTAAAAATGTTGCTTTTGTTGAAAATGTTGCTGTTGATGAAAATGTTGCTGTTGTTGATTATGTTGCTGTTGATGAAAATATTGCTGTTGTTGAAAATGATGCGGTTTTTGAGAATGTTGCTGTTGTTGAAAATGTTGCTGTTGATGAAAATGTTGCTTTTGCTGAAAATGTTACTGTTCTTGAAAATGTTGCTGTTCTTGAAAATGTTGCTGTTAATGAGAATGTTTCGGTTGATGAAATGTTGCTTTTGATGAAAATGTTAATGTTGTTGAAAATTCTGGTGTTGATGAAAATGTTGCTGTTGGTGAAAATTTTGCTGTTGATGAAAATGTTGCTGTTGACGAAAATTTTGCTGTTGAAGAAAATGTTGCTGTTGTTGAAAATGTAACTGTTGTTGAAAATGCTGCTGTTGTTTAAAATGTTGCTGTTGATAAAAATGTTGCTGTCGATGAAAATGTACTGTTGATGAAAATGTTGCTGTTGATGAAAATGTTGCTGTTGATGAGGATATTGCTGTTGTTGAAAATGTTGCTGTTGTTGAAAATGTTGCTGTGGTTGAAATTGTTGCTGTTGATGAAATTGTTGCTGTTGATGAGGATATTGCTGTTGTTGAAAGTGTTGCTGTTAGTTGAAAATGTTGCTGTTTTTGAAAATGCTGCTGTTGATGGTAATGCTGCGATTGATGAAAATGTTGCTGTTGATGAAAATTTTGCGTTGATGAAAATGTTGCTGTTGATGAAAACGTTGCTGTTTATGAAAATGTTGCTGTTGTTGAAAATGTTGCTGTTGTTGAAATTGTTGCTGTTGATGAAAATGTTGCTGTTGATGAAAATGTTGCTGTACTTGAAAATGTTGCTGTTGTTGAAAATGTTATTGTTGTTGAAAATGATGCTGTTGTGTAAACTGTTGCTGATGTTGCTGTTGAGAAAGTTGCTGTTGCTGTTGTTTAAAATGTTGCCTATGTTGAAAATGTTGCTGTTGTTGAAAATGCTGCTGTTGTTGAAAACATTTCTGTTGATGAATTTTTTCCGTTGCTGAAAATGTTGCTGTTGATGAAAATGTCTCTGTTGACGAAAATGTTCTGTTGTTAAAAATAATGCCGTTGTTAAAAACGTTGCTGCTGATGAAAATGTTGCTGTTGTTGAAAATGTTGCTATTGATAAAATTGTTGCTGTTGATAAAAATATTGCTTATGATGAAAATATGCTATTGTTGGAAATCATTTTGTTGAAAATTTTTCTTTAATTGAAAATATTGCTGTTGTTGAAAATATTTATTTTTTTGAAAATGTTGCTGTTGTTGAAATTGTTGCTGTTGATGAAAATGTTGCTGTTGATGAAAATGTTGCTGTTGATGAAAATGTTGCTGTTGATGAAAATGTTGCTGTTGTTGAAAATATTGCTGTTGTTGAAAATGTAATTGTTGTTGAAAATGTTGCTGTTGTGTAAAATGTTGCTGTTGTGTTTGTTGAGAAGGTTGCTGCTGCTATTGTTAAAAATGTTGCCCATGTTGAAAATATTGCTGTTGTTGAAAATTATGCTGTTGTTGAAAATGTTGCTGTTGATGAAAATGTTTCTGATGTTGATTATAATGATGTTGATGAAATCATTGCAATTGATGAAAATGTTGCTGTTGATGAAAATGTTGCTGTTGATGAAAATTTTGCTGTTTATGAAAATGTTGCTGTTCATTTATATGTTGCTGTTATTGAAAATGATGATGCAGTTGAAAATGGTGCTGATGATTAAAATGTTGCTGTTGATGAAAATGTTGCTGTAGATGAAAATGTTGCTTTTGTTGAAATATTGCTGTTGTTAAAATGTTGCTGTCCTTGAAAATGTTGCTGTTGTAGAAAATGTTGCTGTAACTGAAAATATTGTGTTGTAAAAATGTTGCTGTTTTTGAAAATAATGCTGCTATTTAATATGTTGCTGTTTTTGAAACTCTATCTGTTGTTGAAAATGTTGCTGTTGATGAAAATGTTTCCGTTGTTGAAAATATTGCTGTTGTTGAAAATGTTGCTGTTGATAAAAATGTTGCTAATGATGAACTGTTGCTGATGATGAAAATGTTGCTGTTGATGAAAATGTTGCTGTTGACGAAAATATTACTGTTCATAAAAATGTTGCTGTTGTTTAAAATGTTGCTGTTGATGAAAATATTGCTGTTGTTGAAAATGTTGCTTTTGTTGAAAATGTTGCTGTTGATGAAAATGTTGCTTTTGCTGAAAATGTTGCTGTTCTTGAAAATATTGCTGTTCTTGAAAATGTTGCTCTTAATGAAATGTTGCTGTTGATGAAATGTTGCTTTTGATGAAAATGTTAATGTTGTTAAAAATTCTTGTGTTGATGAAAATGTTGCTGTTGATGAAAATGTTGATGTTAATGAAAATGTTGCTTTTGACGAAAATGTTGCTGTTGATGAAAATGTTGCTTTTGTTGAAAATGGAACCGTTGTTGAAAATGTTTCTGTTGTTTAAAATGTTGCTGTTGATGAAATGTTGCTGTTGATGAAAATGTTACTTTTGATGAAAATGTTGCTGTCGATGAAAATGTTGCTGTTGATGAAAATGTTGCTGTTGATGAAAATGTTGCTGTAGTTGAAATTGTTGCAGTTGTTGAAAATGTTGCTGTTGTTGAAAATTTTGCTGTTGTTGAAAATGTATCTGTTGATGATAATGTTGCTGTTCATGAAAATGTTGCTGTTGATGAAAATGTTTTTGTTGATAATGTTGCTGTTGTTGAAGATGTTGCTTTTGATGAAATTGATTCTGTTGATGAAAATGTTGCTGTTGATGAAAATGTCTCTGTTGACGAAAATGTTCCGTTGTTGAAAATATTGCCGTTGTTTAAAACGTTGCTGTTGATGAAAATGTTGCGGTTGTTGAAAATGTTGCTGTTGATGAAATTGTTGCTGTTGATAAAATATTGCTGTTGATGAAAATATTGCTATTTTTGGAAATGTTGTGGTTGAAAATGTTTCTTTTATTAATAATATTGCTGTTGTTGAAAATGTTGCTGTTGTTGAAAACCTCTCTGTTGTTCAAAATGTTGCTGTTGATTAATATGTTGCTGTTGATAAAAATGTTGCTGTTGATATATTATTGCTGTTAACGAAAACGTTGCTGTGGATGAAAATATTGCTGTGTATTAAATGTTACTAATGATGAAAATTTTGCTGTTGTTGAAAATGTAATTGTTGTTGAAAATTTTCTTTTGTGTAAAATGTTGCTTTTGTTGTTGATGAGAAAGTTGCTGTTGTTGAAAATGTTGCCTATATTGAAAATGTTGCTGTTGCTGAAACTGTAACTGTCGTTGAAAATGTTGCTGTAGTTAAAAATGTTGCTTTGCTGAAAATGTTGCTGTTGATGAAAATGTTGCTGTTGTTGATTATGTTGCTGTTGATGAAAATATTGCTGTTCATGAAAATGTTGCTGTTGATGAAATGTTGCTGTTGATGATAATTTTGCTGTTGATGAAAATGTTGCTGTTTATTAATATGTTGCCTTTTTTGAAAATGATGCTGTTGTTGAAAATGTTGCAGTTATTGAAAATGTTGCTGTTGTTGAAAATGTTGCTGTTGTTGAAAATGTAGCTGTTGTTAAAAATGATGCATTTGATAATGTTGCTGTTGATGAAAATGTTGCTCTTGATTAAAATGTTTCTATTGATGAAAATGTCTGTTGATGAATGTGTTGCTGTTAATGAAAATGTTTCTGTTTATGAAAATGTTGCTGTAATGAAAATGTTAATGTTGATGAAAATGTGTCTGTTGTGTAAAATGTTTCTGTTGTTGAAAATGTTGCAGTTGTTGAAAATATTGTTGTTGTTGAAAATGTTGCTGTTGATGAAAATGTTGCTGTTGTTGATTATGTTGCTGTTGATGAAAATATTGCTGTTGATGATAATGTTGCTGTTGATGAAATGTTGCTGTTGATAATATTTTTGCTGTTTTTGAAAATGTTGCTGTTTATTAATATGTTGCTATTGTTGAAAATGGTGCTGTTGTTTAAAATGTTGCAGTTGTTGAAAATGTTGCTGTTGTTGAAAATGTTGCTGTTGTTAAAAATGATGCTTTTGATAATGTTGCTGTTGATGAAAATGTTGCTCTTGATTAAAATGTTTCTATTGATGAAAATGTCTGTTGATGAAAATGTTGCTGTTAATGAAAATGTTTCTGTTTATGAAAATGTTGCTGTAATGAAAATGTTAATGTTGATGAAAATTTTTCTGTTGTGTAAAATGTTGCTCTTGTTGAAAATGTTGCACTTGTTGAAAATGTTGTTGTTGTTGAAAATATTGTTTATGTGTAAAATGTTGCTGTTGTTGAAAATGTTGCTGTTGTTGAAAATATTGCTGTTGTTGAAAATGTTGCTGTTGTTGAAAATGTTGCTGTTATTGAAAATGAAGATGTTGTTGAAAATGTTTCTGTTGATGAAAATGTTGCAGTTGTTAAAAATGTTGCTGTTTTTGAATCTGTATCTGTTGTTGAAAATGTTGCTGTTGATGAAAATGTTTCCGTTGTTGAAAATATTGCTGTTGTTGAAAATGTTGCTGTTGATAAAAATGTTGCTAATGATGAACTGTTGCTGTTGATTAAAATGTTACTGTTGATTAAAATGTTGCTGTTGATTAAAATGTGCCTGTTGTTGAAAATGTTGCTGGTGTGAAATTGTTGCAGTTGTTGAAAATGTTGCTGTTGTTGAAAATTTTGCTGTTGTTGAAAATGTATCTGTTGATGATAATGTTGCTGTTGATGAAAATGTTGCTGTTGATAAAATTGTTGCTGTTGATAAAATTATTACTGTTAATGAATATATTGCTATTGTTGGAAATGTTGTTGTTGAAAATATTTCTTTTATTGAAAATGTTGCTGTTGTTGAAAATGTTGCTGTTGTTGAAAATGTTGCTGTTGATGAAAATGTTGCTGTTGATGAAAATGTTGCTGTTGATGAAAATGTTGCTGTTGACGATAATGTTGCTGTTGATGAATATGCTGCTTTGTTTTAAATGTTGCTGTTGATGAAAATTTTGCTGCTATTTAAAATGTTGCTGTTGTTGAAAATGTTATTGTTGTTGAAAATGTTGCTGTTGAGATAGTTGCTGTTGTTAAAAATGTTGCCTATGTTGAAAATAGAGCTGTTGTTGAAAATGTTGCTGTTGATGAAAATGTTGCTGTTGTTGATTATGTTGCTGTTGATGAAAATATTGCTGTTGATGAAAATGTTGCTGTTGATGAAAATGTTGCTGTTGTTAAAAATGTTGCTGTTGTTGAAACTGTCTCTGTTATTGAAATTGTTGCTGTTGATGAAAATGTTGCTGTTGATGAAAATGTTTCCGTTGTTGAAAATGTTGCTGTTGTTGAAAATGTTGCTGATGATGAAAATATTGCTGATGATGAAAATGTTGCTAATGATGAAAATGTCTGTTGATGAAAATGTTATTGTTGATTAAAATGTTGCTGTTGATGAAAATTTTGCTGTTGTTGAAAATGTTGCTGTTGTTGAAAATTTTGCAGTTGTTGAAAATGTTGCTGTTGTTGAAAATTTTGCTGTTGTTGAAAATGTATCTGTTGATGATAATGTTGCTGTTCATGAAAATGTTGCCGTTGATGAAAATGTTGCTGTTGATGAAAATGTTGCTGTTAATGAAAATGTTGCTGTTGATGAAAATGTTGCTGTTTATGAAAGTGTTGCTGTAGTTAAAATTGTTGCTGTTGATGAAAATGTTTCTGTTGATGATAATATTGCTGTTGATGAAAATGTTGCTGTTGATGTAAATGTTGCTGTTGATAAAAATGATGCTGTTGATGAAAATGTCTGTTGATAAAAATGTTGCTGATGATGAAAATGTTGCTGTTGTTGAAAATGTTGCTGTTGATGAAAATGTTGCTGTTGTTGATTATAATGCTGTTGATGAAAATATTGCTGTTGATGAAAATGTTGCTGTTGGTGAAATTGTTGCTGTTGATGAAAATTTTGCTGTTGATAAAAATGTTGCTGTTTATTTATATTTTGCTATTGTTGAATATGTTGCTGTTGTTGAAAATGATGATACTGTTGAAAATGTTGCTGTTGATGAAAATATTGCTGTTGATGAAAATTTTTCCGTTGCTGAAAATGTTGCTGTTGTTGAAAATGTTGCTGTTGATGGAAATAATGCTTTTGATGAAATTGTTGCTTTTGATGAAAATGTTGCATTTGATGAAATTGTCTGTTGATGAAAATGTTGCTTTTGTTGAAAATGTTGCTGTTGATGAAAATATTGCTGTTGTTGAAAATGTTGCTGTTGTTGAAAATGTTGCTGTTGTTGAAAATTTTGCTGTTGTTGAAAATATTGCTGTTGTTGAAAATGCTGCTGTTGATGAAAATGTTTCTATTGATGAAAATGTTGCTGTTGATGAAAATGTTGCTGTAGATGAAAATGTTGCTTTTGTTGAAATATTGCTGTTGTTAAAATGTTGCTGTCCTTGAAAATGTAGCTGTTGTAGAAAATGTTGCTGTAACTGAAAATATTGTGTTGTAAAAATGTTGCTGTTTTTTAAAATAATGCTGCTATTTAATATGTTGCTATTTTTGAAACTGTATCTGTTGTTGAAAATGTTGCTGTTGATGAAAATGTTTCCGTTGTTGAAAATATTGCTGTTGTGTAAAAATTTGCTGTTGATAAAAATGTTGCTAATGATGAACTGTTGCTGATGATGAAAATGTTGCTGTTGATGAAAATGTTGCTGTTGACGAAAATATTACTGTTCATAAAAATGTTGCTGTTGTTTAAAATGTTGGTGTTGATGAAAATGTTGCTGTTGTTGAAAATGTTGCTTTTGTTGAAAATGTAGCTGTTCTTGAAAATATTGCTGTTCCTGAAAATGTTGCTGTTAATGAAAATGTTGTTGTTGATGAAATGTTGCTTTTCATGAAAATGTTAATGTTGTTAAAAATTCTTGTGTTGATGAAAATGTTGCTATTGATGAAAATGTTAATGTTGATGAAAATGTTGCTTTTGACGTAAATGTTGCTGTTGATGAAAATGTTGCTGTTGTTGAAAATGTAACCGTTGTTGAAAATGATTCTGTTGTTTAAAATGATGCTGTTGATGAAATGTTGCTGTTGATGAAAATGTTACTTTTGATGAAAATGTTGCTGTCGATGAAAATGTTGCTGTTGATGATAATATTGCTGTTGATGAAAATGTTGCTGTTGATGAAAATGTAGCTGTTGATGAAAATGTCTGTTGATAAAAATGTTGCTGTTGATAAAAATGTTGTTGATGATGAGGATATTGCTGTTGTTGAAAATGTTGCTGTTGTTGAAAATGCTGCTTTTGATGATAATGCTGCTGTTGATGAAAATGTTGCTCTTGATGAAAATGTTGCTGTTGATGAAAATGTTGCTGATGTTGAAAATGTTGCTGTCGATGACATCGTTGCTATTGATAAAAATGTTGCTGTTGATGAAAATGTTGCTGTCGATGAAAACGTTGCTGTTGTTGAAAATGTTATTGTTGTTGAAAATGTTGCTGTTGTGTAAACTGTTGATGATTGTCTGTTGAGAAACTTGCTGTTGCTGTTGTTAAAATTGTTGCCTATGCTGAAAATGTTGCTGTTGTTGAAAATGTTGCTGTTGTTGAAAATGTTGCTGGTGTTGAAAATGTTGCTGTTGATGAATTTTTTTCCGTTGATGAAAATGTCTCTGTTGACGAAAATGTTCTGTTGTTGAAAATAATTCCGTGGTTTAAAACGTTGCTGTTGATGAAAATGTTGCTGTTGTTTAAAATGTTGCTGTTGATGAAATTGGTGCTGTTGATAAAAATATTGCTGTTGATGAAAATATTGCTATTGTTGGAAATGTTTTTGTTGAAAATGTTTCTTTAATTGAAAATATTGCTGTTGTTGAAAATATTGCTATTCTTGAAAATGTTGTTGTTGTTGAAAATGTTGCTGTTGATGAAAATGTTGCTGTTGATGAAAATGTTGCTGTTGATGAAAATGTTGCTGTTGACGAAAATGTTGCTGTTGATGAAAATGTTGCTTTGTTTTAAATGTAACTGTTGATGAAAATGTTGCTGTTGTTGAATATGTTGCTGCTGTTGAAAATGTAATTGTTGTTGAAAATGTTGCTGTTGTGTAAAATGTTGCTGTTGTGTCTGTTGAGAAAGTTGTTGCTGCTGTTGTTAAAAATGTTGCCTATGTTGAAATTGTTGCTGTTGTTGAAAATGTTGCTGTTGTTGAAAATGTTGCTGTTGTTTGAAAATGTTGCTGTTGATGAAAATGTCTGTTGATGAAAATGTTGCTGTTGATGAAAATGTTGCTGTTGATGAAAATATTGCTGTTGTTGAAAATGTTGCTGTTGTTGAAAATGTTGCTGTTGTTGAAAGTGCTACTGTTGATGAAAATGTTGCTGTGTATGAAAATGTTGCTGTTGATGAAAATGTTACTGTTGATGAAAATGTTGTTTTTGATGAAAATGTTGCTGTTGTTGAAAATGTTTCTGTTGATGAAATTGTTGCTGTTGATGAAAATAATGCTGTTGATGAAAATGTTGCTGTTGTTGAAAATATTGTTGTTGTTGATCATGTTGCTGTTGTTGAAAATGTTGCTGTTGATGAAACTGTTTCTGTTGATGAAAATGTTGCTGTTGATAAAAATGTCTCAGTTGACGAAAACCTTCCGTTGTTGAAAATATTGCCGTTGTTTAAAACGTTGCTGTTGATGAAAATGTTGCTGTTGATAAAAATGTTGCTCTTGATGAAATTATTGCTCATGACGAAAACGTTGCTGTGGATAAAAATATAGCTTTGTTTTAAATGCTGCTGTTGATGAAAATGTTGCGGTTGTGGAAAATGTTATTGTTGTTGAAAATGTTCTTTTGTGTAAAATGTTGCTGTTGTTGTTGTTGAGAAAGTTGCTGTTGTTGAAAATGTTGACTATGTTGAAAATGTTGCTGTTGTTGAAAATGTTGCTGTTGTTGAAAATGTTGCTGTTGTTGAAAATGGTGCTGTTGTTGAAAATGTTGCTGTTGTTGAAAATGTTGCTGTAATTGAAAATGCTGCTGTTGATGAAAATGTTGCTGTTGATGAAAATGTTAATGTTGATGAAAATGTTGCTGTTGAAGAAAATGTTGCTGTTGATGAAAATGGTGCTGTTGATGAAAATGTTGGTGTTGACGAAAATATTACTGATCATTAAAATGTTGCTTTTCTTAAAATGTTGCTGTAGATGAAAATGATGCTGTTGTTGAAAATATTGCTGTTGTTGAAAATGTTGCTGTTGTTAATAATGATGCGGTTGTTGAGAATGTTACTGTTGTTGAAAATGTTGCTCTTGATGAAAATGTTGCTGTTGATGAAAATGTTGCTGTTGACGAAAATGTTGCTGTTGATAAAAATGTTGCTGTTGTTGAAAATGTAGCTGATGTTGAAAATGTTGCTGTTGTTTAAAATGTTGCTGTTGATGAAATTGTTGCTGTTGATGAAAATGTTGCTGTAGATGAAAATGTTGCTGTTGTTGAAAATGTTGCTGTTTTTGATAATGTTGCTGTTGCTGAAAATGTTGATGTTGTTGAAATTGTTGCTGTTGATGAAAATATTGTGTTTGATGAAAATGTCTCTGTTGATGAAACTGTTGCTGATGTTGAAAATTCTGGTGTTGATGAAAATGTTGCTGTTGATGAAAATGTTGCTGTTGACGAAACTGTTGCTGTTGATGAAAATGTTGCTGTTGTTGAAAATGTAACTGTAGTTGAAAATGTTGCTGTTGTTTAAAATGTTTCTATTGATGAAAATGTCTGTTGATGAAAATGTTGCTGTAAATGGAAATGTTTATGTTAATGAAAATGTTGCTGTTGCTGAAAATGTTAATGATGATGAAAATTTGTCTGTTGTGTAAAATGTTGCTGTTGTTGAAAATGTTGCTGTTGTTGAAAATGTTGCTGTTTTTGATAATATTGCTGTTGTTGAAAATGTTGATGTTGTTGAAATTGTTGCTGTTGATGAAAATATTGCTGTTGATGAAAATGTCTCTGTTGATGAAAATGTTGCTGTTGTTGAAAATAATGCTGTTGTTTAAAATGTTGCTCTTGTTGAAAATGTTGCTGTTGATAAAAATGTTGCTGTTGTTGAAAATGTTGCTGTTGTTGAATATATTGCTGTTTTTGAAACTGTATCTGTTGTTGAAAATATTGCTTTTGTTGAAAATGTTGCTGTTGTTAATAATGATGCGGTTGTTGAGAATGTTACTGTTGTTGAAAATGTTGCTCTTGATGAAAATGTTGCTTTTGCTGAAAATGTTGCTGTTCTTTAAATATTTTTGTTCTTGAAAATGTTGCTGTTAATGAAAATGTTGCTGTTCATGAAATGTTGCTTTTGATGAAAATGTTAATGTTGTTGAAAATTCTGGTGTTGATGAAAATGTTGCTGTTGATGAAAATGTTGCTGTTGATGAAAATGTTGCTGTTGACGAAAATGTTGCTGTTGATGAAAATGTTGCTGTTGTTGAAAATGTATCTGAAGTTAAATGTTGCTGTTGTTAAAAATGTTGCTGTTGATGAAATTGTTGCTGTTGATGAAAATGTTGCTGTAGATGAAAATGTTGCTGTTGTAGAAAATGTTGCTGTTTTTGATAATGTTGCTGTTGCTGAAAATGTTGATGTTGTTGAAATTGTTGCTGTTGATGAAAATATTGTGTTTGATGAAAAGTTCTCTGTTGATGAAAATGTTGCTGTTGTTGAAAATTCTGGTGTTGATGAAAATGTTGCTGTTGATGAAAATGTTGCTGTTGACGAAACTGTTGCTGTTGATGAAAATGTTGCTGTTGTTGAAAATGTAACTGTAGTTGAAAATGTTGCTGTTGTTTAAAATATTTCTATTGATGAAAATGTCTGTTGATGAAAATGTTGCTGTGAATGAAAATGTTTCTGTTAATGAAAATGTTGCTGTTGCTGAAAATGTTAATGTTGATGAAAATTTGTCTGTTGTGTAAAATGTTGCTGTTGTTGAAAATGTTGCTGTTGTTGAAAATGTTGCTGTTTTTGATAATGTTGCTGTTGTTGAAAATGTTGATGTTGTTGAAATTGTTGCTGTTGATGAAAATATTGCTGTTGATGAAAATGTCTCTGTTGATGAAACTGTTGCTGTTGTTGAAAATAATGCTGTTGTTTAAAATGTTGCTGTTGTTGAAAATGTTGCTGTTGATAAAAATGTTGCTGTTGTTGAAAATGTAGCTGTTGTTAAAAATGATGCTTTTGATAATGTTGCTGTTAATGATAATGTTGCTCTTGATTAAAATGTTGCTGTTAATGAAAATGTTTCTGTTAATGAAAATGTTGCTGTTGCTGAAAATGTTAATGTTGATGAAAATGTGTCTGTTGCGTAAAATGTTGCTGTTGTTGAAAATGTTGCTGTTGTTAAAAATGTTGTTGTTGTTGAAAATATTGCTTATGTGTAAAATGTTGCTGTTGTTGAAAATGTTGCTGTTGTTGACAATATTGCTGTTTTTGAAACTGTATCTGTTGTTGAAAATGTTGCTGTTGATGAAAAGTTTGCTGTTGATGAAAATGTTTCCGTTGTTGAAAATATTGCTGTTGTTGAAAATGTTGCTGTTGATGAAAATGTTGCTAATGATGAAAATGTTGCTGTTGATGAAAATATTGCTGTTGATGAACATGTTTCCGTTGTTGAAAATATTGCTGTTGTTGAAAATGTTGCTTTTGATGAAAATGTTGCTAATTATGAAAATGTTGCTGTTGATGAAAATGTTACTGTTGATTAAAATGTTGCTGTTGATTAAAATGTTGCTGTTGTCGAAAATGTATCTGTTGATGATAATGTTGCTGTTGATGAAAATGTTGCTGTTGATGAAATTGTTGCTGTAAATAAAAATATTGCTGTTGATGAAAATATTGCTGTTGACGAAACTGTTGCTGTTGATGAAAATGTTGCTGTTGTTGAAAATGTAACTGTAGTTGAAAATGTTGCTGTTGTTTAAAATATTTCTATTGATGAAAATGTCTGTTGATGAAAATGTTGCTGTGAATGAAAATGTTTCTGTTAATGAAAATGTTGCTGTTGCTGAAAATGTTAATGTTGATGAAAATTTGTCTGTTGTGTAAAATGTTGCTGTTGTTGAAAATGTTGCTGTTGTTGAAAATGTTGCTGTTTTTGATAATGTTGCTGTTGTTGAAAATGTTGCTGTTGTTGAAATTGTTGCTGTTGATGAAAATATTGCTGTTGATGAAAATGTCTCTGTTGATGAAAATGTTGCTGTTGTTGAAAATAATGCTGTTGTTTAAAATGTTGCTGTTGTTGAAAATGTTGCTGTTGATAAAAATGTTGCTGTTGTTGAAAATGTAGCTGTTGTTAAAAATGATGCTTTTGATAATGTTGCTGTTAATGATAATGTTGCTCTTGATTAAAATTTTGCTGTTAATGAAAATGTTTCTGTTAATGAAAATGTTGCTGTTGCTGAAAATGTTAATGTTGATGAAAATGTGTCTGTTGCGTAAAATGTTGCTGTTGTTGAAAATGTTGCTGTTGTTAAAAATGTTGTTGTTGTTGAAAATATTGCTTATGTGTAAAATGTTGCTGTTGTTGAAAATGTTGCTGTTGTTGACAATATTGCTGTTTTTGAAACTGTATCTGTTGTTGAAAATGTTGCTGTTGATGAAAAGTTTGCTGTTGATGAAAATGTTTCCGTTGTTGAAAATATTGCTGTTGTTGAAAATGTTGCTGTTGATGAAAATGTTGCTAATGATGAAAATGTTGCTGTTGATGAAAATATTGCTGTTGATGAAAATGTTTCCGTTGTTGAAAATATTGCTGTTGTTTAAAATGTTGCTTTTGATGAAAATGTTGCTAATTATGAAAATGTTGCTGTTGATGAAAATGTTACTGTTGATTAAAATGTTGCTGTTGATTAAAATGTTGCTGTTGTCGAAAATGTATCTGTTGACGATAATGTTGCTGTTGATGAAAATGTTGCTGTTGATGAAATTGTTGCTGTAAATAAAAATATTGCTGTTGATGAAAATATTGCTATTGTTGGTAATGTTGTTGTTGAAAATGTTTCTTTTATTGAAAATATTTCTGTTGTTGAAAATATTGCTGTTGTTGAAAATGTTGCTGTTGTTGAAAATGTTGCTGTTGAAGAAAATGTTGCTGTTGTCGAAAATGTTGCTGTTGATGAATATGTTGCTTTGTTTTAAATGTTGCTGTTGATGAAAATGTTGCTGTTATTGAAAATGTTGCTGTTATTGAAAATGTTATTGTTGCTGAAAATGTTGCTGTTGTGTAAAATGTTGCTGTTGTTGCTGTTGAGAAAGTTGATGTTGCCCTTTTTAAAAATGTTGCCTATGTTGAAAATGTTGCTGTTGTTGTAAATATTGCTGTTGTTGAAAATGTTGCTGTTGATGAAAATGTTGTTGTTGTAGATTATATTGCTGTTGATGAAAATATTGCTGTTAACGAAAATATTGCTGTTGATGAAAATGTTGCTGTTGATGAAAATGTTGCTGTTGATGAAAATTTTGCTGTTGATGAAAATGTTTCTGTTTATTAATATATTGCTGTTGTTAAAAATGTTGCTGTTGTTGAAAATGATGATGTTGTTGAAAATGTTGCTGTTGATGAAAATGTTGCTGTTGTTAAAAATGTTGCTGTTCTTGAAACTGTGTCTGTTGTTGAAATTGTTGCTTTTGATGAAAATGTTGCTGTTGATGAAAATGTTTCCGTTGTTGAAAATTTTGCTGTTGTTGAAAATGTTGCTGATGATGAAAATGTTGCTAATGATGAAAATGTTGCTCTTGATGAAAATGTTACTGTTGATTAAAATGTTGGTGTTGATGAAAATTTTGCTGTTGATGAAAATGTTGCTGTTTATTAATATGTTGCTGTTGTTGAAAATGTTGCTGTTGTTGAAAATGATGATGCTGTTGAAAATGTTGCTGTTGATGAAAATGTTGCTGTTGTTAAAAATGTTGCTGTTGTTGAAACTGAGTCTGTTGTTGAAAATGGTGCTGTTGATGAAAATGTTGCTGTTGATGAAAATGTTTCCGTTGTTGAAAATGTTGCTGTTGTTGAAAATGTTGGTGATGATGAAAATGTTGCTAATGATGAAAATGTTGCTGTCGATGAAAATGTTACTGTTGATTAAAATGTTGCTGTTGATGAAAATGTTGCTGTTGTTGAAAATGTTGCTGTTGATGAAAATGTTGCTGTTGTTAAAAATATTGCTGTTGTTGAAACTGAATCTGTTGTTGAAAATGGTGCTGGTGATGAAAATGTTGCTGTTGATGAAAATGTTTCCGTTGTTGAAAATGTTGCTGTTATTGAAAATGTTGGTGATGATGAAAATGTTGCTAATGATGAAAATGTTGCTGTCGATGAAAATGTTACTGTTGATTAAAATGTTGCTGTTGATGAAAATGTTGCTGTTGTTGAAAATGTTGCTGTTGTTGAAAATTAACTGTTGTTGAAAATGTATCTGTTTATGATAATGTTGCTGTTCATGAAAATGTTGCTGTTGATAAAAATGTTCTGTTGATTAAAATTTTGCTCTTGATATAAATGTCTGTTGATGAAAATGTTGAAGTTGATGAAAATGTTGCTGTTGATGAAAATGTTGCTGTTGAAGAAAATGTTGCTGTTGATGAAAATTGTTCCGTGGATGAAAATGTTGCTGTAGTTGAAATTGTTACTGTTGTAAAAATGTTTCTGTTGATGATAATATTGCTGTTGATGAAAATGTTGCTGTAGTTGAAAATGTTTCTTTTGATGAAAATGTTGATGTTGATGAAAATGTCTGTTGATGAAAATGTTGCTGTTGATGAAAATGTTGCTGTTGATGAAAATATTGCTGTTGTTTAAAATGTTGCAGTTGTTCTAAATGTTGCTGTTGTTGAAAGTGCTACTGTTGATGAAAATGTTGCTGTGTATGTAAATGTTGCTGTTGATGAAAATGTTACTGTTGATGAAAATGTTGCTGTTGATGAAAATGTTGCTGTTGTTGAAAATGTTTCTGTTGATGAAATTGTTGCTGTTGATGAAAATGTTGCTGTTGATGAAAATGTTGCTGCTGTTGAAAATGTTGTTGTTGTTGATCATGTTTCTGTTGTTGAAAATGTTGCTGTTGATGAAACAGTTTCTGTTGATGAAAATGTTGCTGTTGATGAAAATGTCTCTGTTGACGAAAACGTTCCGTTGTTGAAAATATTGCCGTTCTAAAACGTTGCTGTTGATGAAAATGTTGCTTTTGTTGAAAATGTTGCTGTTGATGAAATTGTTGCTTTTGATAAAATATTGCTGTTGATGAAAATATTGCTATTGTTGGAATTGTTGTGGTTGAAAATATTTCTTTTATTAAAAATATTGCTGTTATTGAAAATATTGCTGTTGTTGAAAACCTTGCTGTTGTTGAAAATGGTGCTGTTGTTGAAAATGGTGCTGTTGATGAAAATGTTGCTGTTGATAAAAATGTTGCTCTTGATGAAATTAATGCTCATGACGAAAACGTTGCTGTGGATGAAAATATTGCTTTGTTCTAAATGCTGCTGTTGATGAAAATGTTTCAGTTTTTGAAAATGTTATTGTTGTTGAAAATGTTCTTTTGTGTAAAATGTTGCTTTTGTTGTTATTGAGAAAGTTGCTGTTGTTGAAAATGTTGACTATGTTGAAAATAATGCTGTTGTTGAAAATGTTGCTGTTGTTGAAAATGTTGCTTTTGTTGAAAATGGTGCTGTTGTTGAAAATGTTGCTGTTGTTGAAAATGTCTCTGTTGTTGAAAATGCTGCTGTTGATGAAAATGTTGCTGTTGATGAAAATGTTAATGTTGATGAAAATGTTGCTGTTGATGAAAATGTTGCTGTTGATGAAAATGTTGGTGTTGACGAAAATATTACTGTTCATTAAAATGTTGCTGTTGTTAAAATGTTGCTGTTGATGAAAATGATGCTGTTGTTGAAAATATTGCTGTTGTTGAAAATGTTGCTGTTGTTAATAATGATGCGGTTGTTGAGAATGTTACTGTTGTTGAAAATGTTGCCCTTAATGAAAATGTTGCTTTTGCTGAAAATGTTGCTGTTCTTCAAAATATTGCTGTTCTTGAAAATGTTGATGTTAATGAAAATGTTGCTGTTCATGAAATGTTCCTTTTGATGAAAATGTTAATGTTGTTGAAAATTCTGGTGTTGATGAAAATGTTGCTGTTGATGAAAATGTTGCTGTTGATGAAAATGTTGCTGTTGACGAAAATGTTGCTGTTGATGAAAATGTTGCTGTTGTTGAAAATGTAACTGATGTTGAAAATGTTGCTGTTGTTAAAAATGTTGCTGTTGATTAAATTGTTGCTGTTGATGAAAATGTTGCTGTAGATGAAAATGTTGCTGTTGTTGAAAATGTTGCTGTTTTTGAGAATGTTGCTGTTGTTGAAAATGTTGATGTTGTTGAAATTGTTGCTGTTGATGAAAATATTGCTGTTGATGAAAATGTCTCTGTTGATGAAAATGTTGCTGTTGTTGAAAATTCTGGTGTTGATGAAAATGTTGCTGTTGATGAAAATGTTACTGTTGATGAAAATGTTGCTGTTGACGAAACTGTTGCTGTTGATGAAAATGTTGCTGTTGTTGAAAATGTTGCTGTTGTTGAAAATGTTGCTGTTGTTTAAAATGTTTCTATTGATGAAAATGTCTGTTGATGAAAATGTTGCTGTTAATGAAAATGTTTCTGTTAATGAAAATGTTGCTGTTGCTGAAAATGTTAATGTTGATGAAAATGTGTCTGCTGTGTAAAATGTGGCTGTTGTTGAAAATGTTGCAGTTGTTGAAAACGTTGTTGTTGTTGAAAATATTGCTTATGTGTAAAATGTTGCTGTTGTTCAAAATGTGGCTGTTGTTGACAATATTGCTGTTTTTGAAACTGTATCTGTTGTTGAAAATGTTGCTGTTGATGAAAATGTTGCTGTTGATGAAAATGTTTCCGTTGTTGAAAATATTGCTGTTGTGGAAAATGTTGCTGTTGATGAAAATGTTGCAAATGATGAAAATGTTGATGTTGATAAAAATGTTACTGTTCATTAAAATGTTGCTGTTGATTAAAATGTTGCTGTTGATTAAAATGTTGCTGTTGTTGAAACTGAATCTGTTGTTGAAAATGGTGCTGTTGATGAAAATGTTGCTGTTGATGAAAATGTTTCCGTTGTTGAAAATGTTGCTGTTGTTGAAAATGTTGGTGATGATGAAAATGTTGCTAATGATGAAAATGTTGCTGTCGATGAAAATGTTACTGTTGATAAAAATGTTGCTGTTGATGAAAATGTTGCTGTTGTTGAAAATGTTGCTGTTGATGAAAATGTTGCTGTTGTTAAAAATATTGCTGTTGTTGAAACTGAATCTGTTGTTGAAAATGGTGCTGTTGATGAAAATGTTGCTGTTGATGAAAATGTTTCCGTTGTTGAAAATGTTGCTGTTATTGAAAATGTTGGTGATGATGAAAATGTTGCTAATGATGAAAATGTTGCTGTCGATGAAAATATTACTGTTGATTAAAAAATTGCTGTTGATGAAAATGTTGCTGTTGTTGAAAATGTTGCTATTGTTGAAAATTAACTGTTGTTGAAAATGTATCTGTTTATGATAATGTTGCTGTTCATTAAAATGTTGCTGTTGATAAAAATGTTGCTGTTGATTAAAATTTTGCTCTTGATATAAATGTCTGTTGATGAAAATGTTGCAGTTGATGAAAATGTTGCTGTTGATGAAAATGTTGCTGATGAAGAAAATGTTGCTGTTGATGAAAATTGTTCCGTGGATGAAAATGTTGCTGTAGTTGAAATTGTTACTGTTGTAAAAATGTTTCTGTTGATGATAATATTGCTGTTGATGAAAATGTTGCTGTAGTTGAAAATGTTTCTTTTGATGAAAATGTTGCTGTTGATGAAAATGTCTGTTGATGAAAATGTTGCTGTTGATGAAAATGTTGCTGTTGATGTAAATTTTGCTGTTGTTTAAAATGTTGCTGTTGTTGTAAATGTTGCTGTTATTGAAATTGCTACTGTTGATGAAAATGTTGCTGTGTATGTAAATGTTGCTGTTGATGAAAATGTTACTGTTGATGTAAAATGTTGCTGTTGATGAAAATGTTGCTGTTGTTGAAAATGTTTCTGTTGATGAAATTGTTGCTGTTGATGAAAATGTTGCTGTTGATGAAAATGTTGCTGTTGTTGAAAATGTTGTTGTTGTTGATCATGTTTCCGTTGTTGAAAATGTTGCTGTTGATGAAACAGTTTCTGTTGATGAAAATGTTGCTGTTGATGAAAATGTCTCTGTTGACGAAAACGTTCCGTTGTTGAAAATATTGCCGTTGTCTAAAACGTTGCTGTTGATTAAAATGTTGCTGTTGTTGAAAATGTTGCTGTTGATGAAATTGTTGCTTTTGATAAAATATTGCTGTTGATGAAAATATTGCTATTCTTGGAATTGTTGTGGTTGAAAATATTTCTTTTATTAAAAATATTGCTGTTATTGAAAATATTTCTGTTGTTGAAAACCTTGCTGTTGTTGAAAATGTTGCTGTTGATGAAAACGTTGCTGTTGATAAAAATGTTGCTCTTGATGAAATTAATGCTCATGACGAAAACGTTGCTGTGGATGAAAATATTGCTTTGTTTTAAATGCTGCTGTTGATGAAAATGTTGCAGTTTTTGAAAATGTTATTGTTGTTGAAAATGTTCTTTTGTGTAAAATGTTGCTTTTGTTGTTGTTGAGAAAGTTGCTGTTGTTGAAAATGTTGACTATGTTGAAAATAATGCTGTTGTTGAAAATGTTGCTGTTGTTGAAAATGTTGCTTTTGTTGAAAATGGTGCTGTTGTTGAAAATGTTGCTGTTGTTGAAAATGTTGCTGTTGTTGAAAATGCTGCTGTTGATGAAAATGTTGCTGTTGATGAAAATGTTAATGTTGATGAAAATGTTGCTGTTGATGAAAATGTTGCTGTTGATGAAAATGTTGGTGTTGACGAAAATATTACTGTTCATTAAAATGTTGCTGTTGTTAAAATGTTGCTGTTGATGAAAATGATGCTGTTGTTGAAAATATTGCTGTTGTTGAAAATGTTGCTGTTGTTAATAATGATGCGGTTGTTGAGAATGTTACTGTTGTTGAAAATGTTGCTCTTAATGAAAATGTTGCTTTTGCTGAAAATGTTGCTGTTCTTCAAAATATTGCTGTTCTTGAAAATGTTGATGTTAATGAAAATGTTGCTGTTCATGAAATAATGCTTTTGATGAAAATGTTAATGTTGTTGAAAATTCTGGTGTTGATGAAAATGTTGCTGTTGATGAAAATGTTGCTGTTGATGAAAATGTTGCTGTTGACGAAAATGTTGCTGTTGATGAAAATGTTGCTGTTGTTGAAAATGTAACTGATGTTGAAAATGTTGCTGTTGTTAAAAATGTTGCTGTTGATGAAATT
Source organism: Ischnura elegans (assembly GCF_921293095.1). Taxonomy (NCBI): domain Eukaryota; kingdom Metazoa; phylum Arthropoda; class Insecta; order Odonata; family Coenagrionidae; genus Ischnura; species Ischnura elegans. Next base: position 80,504,553 of record NC_060256.1, on the reverse strand, counting down.
GTTGCTGTTGATGAAAATGTTGCTGTAGATGAAAATGTTGCTGTTGTTGAAAATGTTGCTGTTGTTAAAAATGTTGCTGTTGATGAAATTGTTGCTGTTGATGAAAATGTTGCTGATGATGAAAATGTTGCTGTTGTTGAAAATGTTGCTGTTTTTGAGAATGTTGCTGTTGTTGAAAATGTTGATGTTGTTGAAATTGTTGCTGTTGATGAAAATATTGCTGTTGATGAAAATGTCTCTGTTGATGAAAATGTTGCTGTTGTTGAAAATTCTGGTGCTGATGAAAATGTTGCTGTTGATGAAAATGTTACTGTTGATGAAAATGTGACTGTTGACGAAACTGTTGCTGTTGATGAAAATGTTGCTGTTGTTGAAAATGTTGCTGTTGTTGAAAATGTTGCTGTTGTTTAAAATGTTTCTATTGATGAAAATGTCTGTTGATGAAAATGTTGCTGTTAATGAAAATGTTTCTGTTAATGAAAATGTTGCTGTTGCTGAAAATGTTAATGTTGATGAAAATGTGTCTGCTGTGTAAAATGTGGCTGTTGTTGAAAATGTTGCAGTTGTTGAAAATGTTGTTGTTGTTGAAAATATTGCTTATGTGTAAAATGTTGCTGTTGTTCAAAATGTGGCTCTTGTTGACAATATTGCTGTTTTTGAAACTTTATCTGTTGTTGAAAATTATGCTGTTGATGAAAATGTTGCTGTTGATGAAAATGTTTCCGTTGTTGAAAATATTGCTGTTGTGGAAAATGTTGCTGTTGATGAAAATGTTGCAAATGATGAAAATGTTGCTGTTGATAAAAATGTTACTGTTGATTAAAATGTTGCTGTTGATTAAAATGTTGCTGTTGATTAAAATGTTGCTGTTGTTGAAAATGTATCTGTTGATGATAATGTTGCTGTTGATGAAAATGTTGCTGTTGATGAAATTGTTGCTGTTGATAAAAATATTGCTGTTGATGAAAATATTGCTATTGTTGGTAATGTTGTTGTTGAAAATGTTTCTCTTATTGAAAATATTGCTGTTGTTGAAAATATTGCTGTTGTTGAAAATGTTGCTGTTGTTGAAAATGCTGCTGTTGATGAATATGTTGCTGTTGATGAAAATGTTGCTGTTGTCGAAAATGTTGCTGTTGATGAATATGTTGCTTTGTTTTAAATTTCCTGTTGATGAAAATGTTGCTGTTATTGAAAATGTTGCTGTTGTTGAAAATGTTGTTGTTGCTGAAAATGTTGCTGTTGTGTAAAATGATGCCGTTGTTGCTGTTGAGAAAGTTGATGTTGCTGTTGTTAAAAATGTTGCCTATGTTGAAAATGTTGCTGTTGTTGAAAATGTTGCTGTTGTTGAAAATGTTGCTGTTGATGAAAATGTTGCTGTTGTAGATTATATTGCTGTTGATGAATATTGCTGTTGATGAAAATGTTGCTGTTGATGAAAATGATGCTGTTGATGAAAATTTTGCTGTTGATGAAAATGTTTCTGTTTATTAATATGTTGCTGTTGTTAAAAATGTTGCTGTTGTTGAAAATGATGATGTTGTTGAAAACGTTGCTGTTGATGAAAATGTTGCTGTTGTTAAAAATGTTGCTGTTGTTGAAACTGTGTCTGTTGTTGAAATTGTTGCTGTTGACGAAAATGTTGCTGTTGTTGAAAATGTTGCTGTTGTCGAAATTGTATCTGTTGTTGAGAATGTTGCTGTTGTTGAAAATATTGCTCTTGATGAAAATGTTGCTTTTGCTAAAATGTTGCTGTTCTTGAAAATATTGCTGTTCTTGAAAATGTTGCTGTTAATGAAAATGTTGCTGTTCATGAAATGTTGCTTTTGATGAAAATGTTAATGTTGTTGAAAATTCTGCCCATGTGGAAAAATTTTCTGGTCCAGTACTGGATTCATGCTGGTTAAGTACTGGATTTATACTGGGTCAGTATTAATGCAGTACTGGACCAGAACCGGCCAATACTGGGCCAGAACCGGCCAGTACTGGGCCAGTATTAATTCATTACTGGACCAGAACCGGCTAGTACTGGGCCAGAACCGACCAGTATTGATTTAGTACTGGAACAGAACCGGCCGGTACTGGGCCAGAACCGGCCGGTGTTAAACCAGTACTGGACCAGAACCGGCTAGTACTTGACAAGAACCGGCCAGTACTTGACAAGAACCGGCCAGTACTGGGCCAGAACCGGCCGGTATTAAACCAGTAATGGACTAGAACCGGCCAGTACTGGACCAGAACCGACCGGTACTGGGCCAGAAACGCCAGTACTGGGCCAGAACCGGCCGGTAATAAACCAGTAATGGACTAGAACCGGCCTGTACTGGACCAGAAACGGCCAGTACTGGACCAGAACCGACCAGTACTGGGCCAGATACGCCAAAACTGGGCCAGAATCTCCAGTCCAGATTGGGAAATTAATGCATGTACAGAAATTAAACCTTCAATTTTTGCCATATAATTTTAAAAACATGCTTCAACGAAAAGTTATAAATATGCATTTTTAATGTATTCATTGCGTTTTCACAGAATAAATATTATCAACAATTTTAACTAAGATCTTACAGTGAATAATACTATTTTACATGTTTCTTTCATGGAAGTTTGGTCTAGTGAGGAAGTTAAAGGTTGATGATTAGTGCATTACGTCATCTGAATCATTCTTTGATTTCCATGCGCGTAGCGCATTGTCTTTTGTCATTGAGCTCGGCGCCATCTTGGATTCTCTGGACTTCGAAAAATTTCACTCCCGTATGCTCTCTAGAATAACCATAGAGCGTACGGGAAAATCACTTTTTTCAATTTTAGAGTAAATGCCCTATGGTAACGTCAATTTCCGGTCCTTATCCCACTCCCACTTTCGAGCCAGCGTCGCTACTTCCAGTGTAGATAGATCGTTCAGTCTCGCTTGTGGTGTGCGTGTGTCAACATGGCTAGGTATCGTTCTCAAAGAAGAGAGGCTCCTCGGAGACCCGTGGAGAAAATCATCAAGGATTGCACTCCCGTAAATATACCAGTTTGCCTTGTGAACAAATTCTTCCAGCTGGAGCTGTAAATGTGTGGGTTGCTGACACCATTGGACCAAACTTCCTTAGAAGTAAGTTCTTTAAAACAACTATAATCCTATTAATAGCTGGGCCATATGCCATCACTGGTGCTTCGATGAATCACCTAAAAGGCCTTAGTCTAAAAAACTGCCTTTTATAAGGTCTTAAATAATTTTCTTTGGGCCGATTAAGCTTTGGACAGAGTATAATTACAGGTTAGTTATTGTTTCGTTAGTTATTGCATACACAGTAATCCCAACACTAATGAAACAATGAAAGTCAAAACAATAGTGATAGTAAATTAATGGAGAGGATAAAGATATTTCAATGCTTTTATGCTTTCTCCATCCTTCATTTTCAGACTATGCAGAACACTACGCGAGAGCCAGAAATATAAAGGTGGAAGATCACAGTTGTGTCAAGAAGCAATTGTACACGAGATTGTGCGAAATTCGAAAAAAGGCAAAGGCAAACTTAAATACGTCTATTTAATGAAATATTAATTCTTAATTACTATCTTTTTTGACCATATATCTTTCTATGTAACCGAATTATATGACTTGAAATAAACCTTTAAAATGTTTTTTTTTCAATGCGATTATTTTATTCAAATTTGATTATAGCACTAGGCCGGAACCAGCCCAGTACCGCTTGGAGCTGGCCCGGTACCGGCCCAGTAACGGCCCAGAACCGGCCCAGTAAGGGACCGGAACTGGCCCAGTAACGGCCCGGAACCGGCCCAGTAACGGCCCGGAACCGGCCCAGTACCGGCCCGGAACCGGCCCAGTACCGGCCCGGAACCGGCCCAGTACTGGGCCGATACTGGCATTTTCTTGCCAATTTTGGAAGTATCCCAGTACTGGGCCAATACTGGCCCAGTACTGGGATTTTTCCGCATGGGTGGTGTTGATGAAAATGTTGCTGTTGATGAAAATGTTGCTGTTGATGAAAATGTTGCTGTTGACGAAAATGTTGCTGTTGATGAAAATGTTGCTGTTGTTGAAAATGTAACTGATGTTGAAAATGTTGCTGTTGTTAAAAATGTTGCTGTTGATGAAATTGTTGCTGTTGATGAAAATGTTGCTGTAGATGAAAATGTTGCTGTTGATGAAAATGTTGCTGTTTTTGAGAATGTTGCTGTTGTTGAAAATGTTGATGTTGTTGAAATTGTTGCTGTTGATGAAAATATTGCTGTTGATGAAAATGTCTCTGTTGATGAAAATGTTGCTGTTGTTGAAAATTCTGGTGTTGATGAAAATGTTGCTGTTGATGAAAATGTTACTGTTGATGAAAATGTTGCTGTTGACGAAACTGTTGCTGTTGATGAAAATGTTGCTGTTGTTGAAAATGTTGCTGTTGTTGAAAATGTTGCTGTTGTTTAAAATGTTTCTATTGATGAAAATGTCTGTTGATGAAAATGTTGCTGTTAATGAAAATGTTTCTGTTAATGAAAATGTTGCTGTTGCTGAAAATGTTGCAGTTGTTGAAAATGTTGTTGTTGTTGAAAATATTGCTTATGTGTAAAATGTTGCTGTTGTTCAAAATGTGGCTGTTGTTGACAATATTGCTGTTTTTGAAACTGTATCTGTTGTTGAAAATGTTGCTGTTGATGAAAATGTTGCTGTTGATGAAAATGTTTCCGTTGTTGAAAATATTGCTGTTGTGGAAAATGTTGCTGTTGATGAAAATGTTGCAAATGATGAAAATGTTGCTGTTGATAAAAATGTTACTGTTGATTAAAATGTTGCTGTTGATTAAAATGTTGCTGTTGATTAAAATGTTGCTGTTGTTGAAAATGTATCTGTTGATGATAATGTTGCTGTTGATGAAAATGTTGCTGTTGATGAAATTGTTGCTGTTGATAAAAATATTGCTGTTGATGAAAATATTGCTATTGTTGGTAATGTTGTTGTTGAAAATGTTTCTTTTATTGAAAATATTGCTGTTGTTGAAAATATTGCTGTTGTTGAAAATGTTGCTGTTGTTGAAAATGCTGCTGTTGATGAATATGTTGCTGTTGATGAAAATGTTGCTGTTGTCGAAAATGTTGCTGTTGATGAATATGTTGCTTTGTTTTAAATTTCCTGTTGATGAAAATGTTGCTGTTATTGAAAATGTTGCTGTTGTTGAAAATGTTGTTGTTGCTGAAAATGTTGCTGTTGTGTAAAATGATGCCGTTGTTGCTGTTGAGAAAGTTGATGTTGCTGTTGTTAAAAATGTTGCCTATGTTGAAAATGTTGCTGTTGTTGAAAATGTTGCTGTTGTTAAAATGTTGCTGTTGATGAAAATGTTGCTGTTGTAGATTATATTGCTGTTGTAGATTATATTGCTGTTGATGAATATTGCTGTTGATGAAAATGTTGCTGTTGATGAAAATGATGCTGTTGATTAAAAAATTGCTGTTGATGAAAATGTTTCTGTTTATTAATACGTTGCTGTTGTTAAAAATGTTGCTGTTGTTGAAAATGATGATGTTGTTGAAAACGTTGCTGTTGATGAAAATGTTGCTGTTGTTAAAAATTTTCTGTTGTTGAAACTGTGTCTGTTGTTGAAATTGTTGCTGTTGACGAAAATGTTGCTGTTGTTGAAAATGTTGCTGTTGTCGAAATTGTATCTGTTGTTGAGAATGTTGCTGTTGTTGAAAATGTTGCTCTTGATGAAAATGTTGCTTTTGCTAAAATGTTGCTGTTCTTGAAAATATTGCTGTTCTTGAAAATGTTGCTGTTAATGAAAATGTTGCTGTTCATGAAATGTTGCTTTTGATAAAAATGTTAATGTTGTTGAAAATTCTGCGGTGTTGATGAAAATGTTGCTGTTGATGAAAATGTTGCTGTTGATGAAAATGTTGCTGTTGACGAAACTGTTGCTGTTGGTGAAAATGTTGCTGTTGTTGAAAATGTAACTGTTGTTGAAAATGTTGCTGATGTTTAAAATGTTGCTGTTGATGAAATTGTTGCTGTTGATGTAAATGTTGCTGTAGATGAAAATGTTGCTGTTGTTGAAAATGTTGCTGTTTTTGATAATGTTGCTGTCGTTGAAAATGTTGATGTTGATGAAATTGTTGCTGTTGATGAAAATGTTGCTGTTGATGAAAATGTCTCTGTTGATGAAAATGTTGCTGTTGTTGAAAAAAATGCTGTTGTTTAAAATGTTGCTGTTGTTGAAAATGTTGCTGTTGATAAAAATGTTGCTGTTGATGAAAATGTTGCTATTGTTGAAAATGTTGTTGTTGTTGAAAATGTTTCTTTTATTGAAAATGTTGCTGTTGCTGAAAATGTTGCTGTTGTTGAAAATGTGGCTGTTGTTGAAAATGTTGCTGTTGATGAAAATGTTGCTGTTGTTGTTGTCGAAAATGTTGCTGTTTTTGTTGTCGAAAATGTTGCTTTTGTTGTTGAAATGTTGCTGTTGTGGTATTCTTTTAAAATTTTGCTGTTTTTGTTGTTGTTGTTGAAAATGTTGCTGTTGTTGTTGTTGAAAATATTGCTGTTGTTGCTGTTGAAAAAGTTGCTGTTGCTGTTGTTAAAAATGTTGCCTATGTTGAAAATGTAGCTGTTGTTGAAAATGTTGCAGTTATTGAAAATGTTGCTGTTGAAAATTTTGTTGTTGTTGAAAATGCTGCTGTTGTTGAAAATGTTGCTGTTGTTGAAAATGTGGCTGTTGTTGAAAATGTTGCTGTTGATGATAATGTTGCTGTTGATGAAAATGTTGCTCTTGATTAAAATGTTGCTATTGATGAAAATGTCTGTTGATGAAAATGTTGCTGTTAATGAAAATGTTTCTGTTAATGAAAATGTTGCTGTTATGAAAATGTTAATTTTGTTAAAAATGTGTCTGTTGTGTAAAATGTTGTTGTTGTTGAAAATGTTTCAGTTGTTCAAAATGTTGCTGTTGTTGAAAATATTGCTGTTGTTTAAAAATGTTTCAGTTGTTGAAAATGTTGCTGTTGTTGAAAATATTGCTGTCGTTGAAAATGCTGCTGTTGTTGAAAATGTTGCTGTTGTTGAAATTATTGCTGTTGTTGAAAATGTTGCTGTTCATGAAAATGTTGCTGTTGTTAAAAATATTGCTTTTATTGAAACTGTATCTGTTGTTGAAAATGTTGGTGTTGATGAAAATGTTGCTGTTGATGAAAATTTTTCCGTTGCTTAAAAATGTTGCTGTTGTTGAAAATGTTGCTGATGATGAAAATGTTGCTGATGATGAAAATGTTGCTAATGATGAAAATGTTGCTGTTGATGAAAATGTTGCTGTTGATTAAAATGTTGCTGTTGATGAAAATGTTGCTGTTGATGAAAATGTTGCTTTTGCTGAAAATGTTGCTGTTCTTGAAAATATTGCTGTTCTTGAAAATGTTGCTGTTAATGAAAATGTTGCTGTTGTTAAAAATGTTGCTGTTATTGAAACTGTATTTTGTTGAAAATGTTGCTGTTGATGAAAATGTTAATGTTGTTGAAAATGTAACTGTTGTTGAAAATGTTACTGTTGTTTAAAATGTTGCTGTTGATGAAATTTTTGCTTTTGATGAAAATGTTGCTGTAGATGAAAATGTTGCTGTTGTTGAAAATGTTGCTGTTTTTGATAATGTTGCTGTTGTTGAAAATGTTGATGTTGATGAAATTGTTGCTGTTGTTGAAAATGTTGCTGTTTTTAATAATGTTGCTGTTGTTGAAAATGTTGATGTTGATGAAATTGTTGCTGTTGATGAAAATGTTGCTGTTGATGAAAATGTCTCTGTTGATGAAAATGTTGCTGTTGTTGAAAATATTGCTGTTGTTTAATATTATGCACACATGAGTTTTTCAAAAAAATGAAAGATATGAAAAAAGTTAAGAAATGTCAAAAAAAGGAAAGAAATGTCAAAAAAATGAAATAAATGTCAAATAATGACAGACGTTTTATAAAAAAAATAGTTAAAGAAATGTTGTCAAAAAATAAGAGAAATTTTGTCAAAAAATTAAAGAAATGTTTTCAAAAAAATTAAAATAAATTATGTAAAAAAAATGAAATAAATATTTTCAGAAAAATGAGAGAAATTTTTTCAAAAAAATTAAATGTAAGATGTTAAAAAAAAAGAAAATAATGTTGTAAAAAATGAAAGAAATATTTTCAAAAAAAACGAATGAACTATTGTCAAAATATAAAAGGAATAACAAAAAAATAAAAGGTATGTTCCCAAAAAAGAAATGTCAAAAAAATAAAAAAAATTAAAAGAAATATTGTCAAAAAATAAAAGAAATGACGTCAAAAATAAAAGAAATGTCGAAAAAATAAAAAAAATGTTGTCAAAAATATTGTTTAAAAAAACATTAAAAAATGTCAAAAATAAAATAAATGAAAAAAAATGAAAAATATGTTGTCAAAAAATGAAAGAAATGTCAAAAAATGAAAGAATAAGTGTCAAAAAATGAAAGAATTGTTGTCAAAAAAGGAAAGAAATGTTGTCAATGAAAGCAAATAAATGTCAAAAAATGATAGAATTCCAGTTAAAAAAATTAAGTACATGTAAATATGAAAGAATTGTCAATAAATGAAAGAAATGTTAAAAAAAATGAAGAATTATTTAAAAAAATAATTGTTTCAAAAAAATAAAAGAAATGTCAAAAAAATAAAGGTAAAATTGTCAATATAAAGAAAATGAGTTTCAAAAATATCAAAATAAATGTCAAAAAATAAAAGAAATGTTTTCAAGGAAAAATATAAGAAAGATAACCCAAAAAAATTGAAGAAATATTGTCATAAAAATAAAAGTAATGTTGTCAAAAAATAAATGAAATGTCAAAAAAAAAAAGAAATGTCAAAAAACGTTGTCAGTAAAATATAAGAAAATATTGCCAAAAAATTAAAAAAATGTTAGAAAAAATATAAAAAATGGTGTCAAAAAAGTTGTCAAAAAAAATAAAAAATGACTAAAAATTTAAAAAATGTCAAAAAAATGAAATTATTGTTGTCAATAAAATGAAAGAAATGTTGTCAAAAAAGGAAAGAAATGTCAAAAAATTAAAGAAATGTCAAAAAAATGATAGAATTGTTGTCAAAAAAAAGGAAAGAAATGTTGTCAAAAATTGAAATAAATACCAAAAAAAGAAAGGTCAAAAAAATAAAATGAATGTCAAATACATGAAAGAATTGCAGAAAAAAAAATGAAATTAATGAAAAAAATGAAAGAATTGTCAAAAAATGAAAGTAATGTCAAAAAAATGAAAGAATTAATGTCAAAAAAAATAAATGCTGTCATAAAAATGTCAAAAAATTAAAGAAATGCCAAAAAATGTCAAAAAATACTAAAACATTTTGTCAAAAAATAAAAAAATGTCAAAAAAATTTAATAAATGTCAAAAAAAATAAAATAATGTTGTCAAAAAATGATAGAAATGTCAAAAAATTGAAACAAATGTCAAAAAAATGAAAAAAATGTTGTCAAAAAAATGAAAGAAATGTTGTAAACAAATGAAAGAAATGTCAAAAAATGTTAGAAATGTTGTCAAAAAATTAAGGAAATGCTGTCGAAAAAATGAAAGAAATGTCAAAAAATGAAAGAAATATTGTAAAAAATATTTAAAGAAATGTTGTTAGAAAATGAAAGATATGTAAAAAAATGAAAGAAATGTTGTCAAAAAATGAAAGAAATGTAAAAAAAATGCAAGAAATATTGTAAAAAATAATTAAAGAAATGTTGTCAAAAAAATGAAAGAAATAATGTCAAAAAATGTAAGAAATATTTAAAAAATAATTAAAGATATGTTATCAAAAAAAGAAAGAAATATTGTCTAAAAATGAAAGAAATGTTGTAAAATAATTTAAGAAATGTAAAAAATGCGGGAATTGTTGTCAAAAAATAAAGGAGATATTTTCAGAAAAAATGAAAGAAATGTTGTCAGAAAAAATGGAAGAAATGTCAAAAAAATGAAAGAAATGTTGTGTTAAAAAATTAAAGAAATCCTCCGACGTTAGAGTGAAATCTTTTCGATGGATGCCGCATTCCAGGTGACCATTTTTTGTTAAAAAATTTTTACTTCAATGGTATTCTATTAAAACATTAAGTTATTTTTAAATATTAGAGCACAAAATCAGTATCAAACAAAAGTTGACACTATATGCTCCGAAATTAAACTAATCTGCAACTTAACATGCATATAAAAACGTGGGTGTTAAAATGACACCCTCCCGGCATACTAGGGGATACAAATTTCCTGGAATTCTAGTGTTAAAGAGTTGAACCAGAGAAATTCCTCAATTTACATTTTCCAATTTCATGATGAATAGCTCCTCAATGATATAATACATAAGCGAAGGTGAATTATGTTCAAATTTTATTTTTTTCTTTAATGAACCTCAGCTTCAATGTCTTCCTAGTAGAGTATATGTTATGACACCATCGTCAGAATTAATATTCCACTGCTGAATATCCAAAGAACCATATCAGTCCAGGTGCCATCTAAATGCAGGGAATTTTTTGGGAGTTTGAGGCTTTTTGTCTCTTCTTAATTTTTCAGAGCGTACATTGTCCTGACTTTTTCAATGCCATATTTTTTATAGTGGAATGGCAAATTTATAGTGATCACCAAGTAGCAAGGTGAAAAAACACTGACAAGGAGTTTAACATTCAGTGTGCCTGATTCATAATTTAAATATTGATGTTTTACCAGTGCGTTAAATTGTTATATTTTGGTATTGCTTGAGCTGATCAACTTCCAAATTAAAAATGAAAACCACTTCTTGCGAGAACTCATACCATTGAAGCTCACAGCGAGCAACAGCAAGCAGTTGTAATAAGTGAGAATATAAAGCAAATATTAGTTGCCATATCTCTCGAACACTTGTTATTTGAACATTCAGTTATTTAGTGTGCCTGATTCATAATTTAATTATTGATGCTTGACCTGTCTGTCAGAAATTTCACGCTTGATGAGCTGCCTGTATGCACCGTCATTGTGGCAATATGGCTTTCTCTAGTTGTGATGATGTTACACATTTTATTTTTTGTTTTTATTTACAGAAGAGACTATCACCTACATTGATAGGTGATTCCATTTTTTCAAAGATGAGTAGACCTGTATAATATCATGATGCCTTGTCTGCTCAGTGTTAACCTAAGTGGTGAAACATTGCCTCACCCATGGTAGGTTGTAGGTGAAACATTGCCTCTGTGAAGCCTAACCTTATATCTCCCTCAGGAAACAATCAAAATTATTATTGTTGTTGTAGTGATTAGGAAGGTGTGAAAGAAGATTAAGTGATAGTTTTCTTATGGATTAATTTCCTTGTGATTAATGTTTTTTTTTAAATTTATTAATTAAATGAATCAATCAGAATGGGGTGCATATATCATATTACATCATATAGGGTAAGTATTGCAAAGTATCACCTCAGCCTCATCCTTCCCACATTGAGTATCGTACATCACATCATTTTCCTCATCCCTTTCCATTTTGTCCACACAGTTGGGATCTGTCTTTAGTTTTCTATGTCTATCACAATTTCAATGTGCTTTCAGTTTAATTGAGAGTCAGCAGCTTAGTTTTTTTGCTTCTAAAAGTCTTGGTGCTCAGGTTACTATTGCAAGGTATGATAGGTAAACATAATTTTCATAAGCAGAAACCCAAGCTGCTGATTTTCAATTGAATTAATAATTTTCCTTTTGATTACTGTTTATTTTAATTATCAAAGGAATCAATAAGCAACGATTTTTATATAGGGTAAATATTGCAAAGTCAGCATCAGTCTCATTCTTCCCACATTTTGTATGTATCTTTCATCAGCTCAGCAAATTGCATTCAACCGATCCATGCATGTACGTTCTCTTGTCCATCCTCACCATTCCTTGCTCACCTTGTATATTATATCACAGTTTCCTGCATCCTCTCTCTCCTGATCTCATGCTTCCTCTGCCTTGACTTTGTTCATTTTATATTTGCACGTGAGTTGTTGTGGCTGAAGTAAGTGGGGAAGAGTGAAGTAAAAGTTACGCAACACCTGTGAAGGCAGGCTCTTTGGAAATTCATCCTGGGTATGTCTTGAAGCATGCCTTTCACCATCCATCCCGCATTCAGCACTTTTCCTCTTAGTTGACAATGTGCCAGCTTGTGTGAACGGATTTTCCTCAATTTAGGAGACGGAGAAAATGTACATTTGGCTACATTGACTTTGCTCCTCCCTCCCACGTCCCAGAGCTCCCATGAGAGCCATCAGTGAAGCCCTCCGAGTGCCTCTCGGCTCTCACGAAAGTTTATCCAAAAACATAAAGTAAAGTAAAGAATTTCGCATGATCTTGGTTGCATTGGAGTACATTGGGGGTAAGCAATGCTAGCTCAGAGCTTGCCAAGGCTGCAATAGACATTGAGAGCAACACTCGTCCAGTGCCAACTGCATCCTAACCCCCAAAACCTTACTCTCTCTTCAAATGGATGACCTACTAAAATTATTTCTTCTTCCCCTCATTAAAATATCAATGTATGAAGGAAAAATATTTAAAACAATTTTATTTCATAATCAGTGAGTAAGAATTCATTGTCATCTTTCTAATCAATTTTACATTTAAGATTAATTTACATTTATCTTCATGTCATTTAACGCAATATATTTACAAAATATATTTATAACATACAGACTTTTTATAAATCTTTGTAGTATAATCTATGAAACTACTAATACAGATTTACCGTATTATTTATTTATTGCTGCAGAAAGTAACAAGATCAATGCAGTCTGGTTTTGGTAGCAATTACGAGTTTGGCATAAAACATCAGGCATAAGCCAAAAAGCACTCAGGAGTGAAGATTTCTTTTTTCAGGGCTATGCTCAAATGTAGCATGATAAATTAATTATTGAATTAAATATTGAATTATACAAATGATCTTTAAGGTGCACAATGAATGAAGATAAATTATTCATAATCAATCTGTTCCATGATTGAGTTTATTATTCCCTCCATTTCAGCATAATTCATGCCATAATGAACTAAATAAATGAAATAAAAAAATGTTCACGTATTATATCACACGTCATTTCTCTCATTGTTTCACTAAGCACTGTCACTACCTCCTGTTCCCATAGCAATCCCTCCCATCTCACAATCCTCTGCACGTGGCTGTACTCTTTGGTGTAAATTCACAACTTGCTGTGTTTACCACATCCTTCACCAAATCTTGTAATGCCAAAAATGGTCCATGGCACAGGCCCATCAGAAATCCTTGTGCAAGAATACATCCTCTCCTTGGGGTATCCGGCGTGTATCCTCTGCATGCTTCCTCCTTCAGTCTCATCTCCTCCTCATATACACCTCTATAACTGTCAGTGGATAAAATAGGGACCTAAGAAGAAGAAGAATAGCATTAAATTCAGACATTCATTTAAATTCAGTAAAGAACATCCCTTTCTCCTCTTCAAAGGAGGTTTTACACAATCATCTGTTGTAAAACAAACATCAAATTTTTAGTGATGCATCTGGTAGTACTGCAAGACCAGTGTATTTGTAATTTTTATTATACTTTAAATGCAAATATCAATGTGGCAAGATGTAACATGAAGACATATACAATTGAAATATGAATCAATAAAATGTAATACTGTGAGTAACATGTTTAGAATAATCTTTACGTGACACTAATGGTTAGATTTTACTGGATGAGTATTTTCTATTCTTAATGATGAAAATTACCAAAGAATCACAATAAACAGCTTGTTGCTTTTGAATGACAGAGATTGACAGAGTAAGCATTCTGATGTTTTTCATTGTTGATGGATGTCCCAAAATAGTATTGATATATTTGATGTCTTGGTGGAATCTATCGCCCTGCTCTTCAATCATATCACCAAGGTTTGCAGGGAAGTAGTCAAGATATGGGTGGAGAAAATCATCATACCACTCTTTGAGCTGTGAGTAAAAATAAGTGCTTACTCATTTTCAGAAATAAAAACAGCTTAGTCACATAAAAATCATAGTTGAATGACGGAATAAGCATAGTTGATAATCAGAGTTGAAGCATAAAAGCTGGAAAAATCATTTATTTCCACATTCACCTATACATTTAGATATTGAATATCAATTGATTGAATAATATGAAACCGGGCCGGATCAAAGGGACCATAACTACTTATACTATCAATTATTATTCTAGTTTTATTTATTATTAGATTCATTATCTTAAGTTATATATTCATTGATTTTGTACATTACCAATATTATTATTATTCAGCATATTATTTGATGTTCTTTTAAGTTCTCCGAAATTAAAATAAGACAATAAATTTTTAAAAGTGGTAAAATGGAGGGGACTAAAACTACTTTCTTTATGGGTTCACTGAGTTACTTTGCAATTTCAATTACAAATCCAAAAACATACACAAGGTGTAAAAAACTTTTGCACTTTTGAACTTAGCACCAGCATCACCTGCCTGTATCTGCCACTGTCACTTGCCTTATACTTCTCTCATTTCATCTCGATTTAATAAGCCTTTTTAGCAGTCAACCCAGCCGGCACAGCCCATACCGCATCTATATGTGAAGTGGATGCAATGCGTGACAGAATGCGCTAGGTACCAAATATCCTTCTTCCATCCTTTGCTAGTTGCGCCTATGAATGCCATATTTTTCATGATGTGGTTTAATACTTAAAAATATCTGCAAGTCCTCGCATTAATTATTATAAAATTTCAAGAACTATTATTATTATAATTATTCATGGTATTCAAGATTTTCACGGACATACGGAACTACCAATGACTACAGCAGTAGGTATGGACTTGTCGTCTTGTAGCCATCTATCCCTATCTCGACGTGTTGGAGCCTCGTAGATAGAGTGTTGTGTTGGGTATGTTTTATAGTGATATTTTTTAATTCTGACCATTGCAGCAATTTTGACTAATCTCCCGGTGTCGACCCTCGCTCACTCATAGGCCTGTACTCTCCTGGATTTGAAATCTGCGTTTGTTTTGTACTGCGATGGATAGCGATGTTGTACCTCGTAGATTGAGTGTTGTGTTGGGCGTGTTTTATAGTGATATTTTTTTATTCTGACCATTGCAGCAATTTTGTCTAATCTCCCGGTATCGACCCTCGCGCACTCATTGGCCTCTACTTTCCTGGATTTGAACTCTTGCGTTTGTTTTGGACTCCGATGGATAGCAATGTTGTACTGAAGTTCTCATATGTTGTCTTGTGTACGCCTGTATTCCTGTGTTCGCCTGCCTCTTGTTTTATGCTGAGTCATTAAAGTTATATTCATGAAATAAAACGTGCTCTGATTTATCCCGAGTAGTGTAAAACAATCACGAGATAAAGAGAACCAGACAAGCAATATAGGAATACTAGTATGACCGAGTTCAATTTTCCGCCGTTAGATGGCAGCACTTTCGTGCATCCTCATCCTCACGGCATCTCTCTAAGTGCGGCGGTTCATCCCCTCGGCGGTGGACCGGCATATGGATGGCATCTGTATAAAAGGATGCACTCATACTCTTTGCATCTGGATGACATCCAGCTGCCAAAAAGAATTTTGATGGTTTGTGCCGGCTGGGAAGTGTTGAGGGTCTAGCACCAGACAGGATAAGTGCGGGCTCGCGACTTGATGGATACCTTTTTTCACGTTCCAAGCATAGGTTTATATTTAGCAATAGTTAAGTCATGGTAATTCAAGGTCCACAGTACATAAATATATGCAAACATTCCTTTCATTTCAATTTATGTAGTTCGTTGTTGCAGCCTTTGATGCAAACTGGAAATTGAAAGGTTAATGGATAGGGTCTATTGGAAGAGCAATCTATGCTAAATTAAGGCTATAATTAACTACAGTGAGCCAAGTGAAAATAAGGGAAAGAGAATTGAAGAATCATCACTAACAATAAGAGACCAGAATCATGAGTCCACTCACGAATTTTTCACGAGTTTGCTCAGCTCCTTGACTGCCGTCACCATTATTTCGAGGGTGCTTGGCTGACCTTTCAACGTAGCTTGAGAACCTTTAATAAAAAATAGAGTTTACACGTTAATATGTCACTGCACCCTGAAATTGCCTAGACATGTAAAGCACATTACGCATTGTAGAGAAGGCCTTAAGCTTTTCCTAGAGAAGTTGCTTGCAATAGAAGCAAACTGCAGCAGCATTGGTTGGCTATTGGAACACTGTGAAAGCTTCTGGAAACATAGTGATCTATTGAAGTATTTGACTTGCTGGTAATTTGCCACGAATGACGATTAGGGGATCAATATTACAAGACTTTACCTCTTCATGTGCAAATTCCGATTGAAAGATGTTGTTTTGAGGGAAAATGTATTTAGTACAGACCTTCCCATGGTCACATTTCAGATGAATAGCAGTTTTGGTAGGTACTTACAATATTTAATAAAAAGACGATTTTAGGTTTATTTTATTAGAATACATAATAATAAGGTAAAACCTCAACAATCGTTGTATATATTGAAATCATTTTGGGTGAATCCCTTATATTGAGTATCACAGCACTTATTTTTTTAAATGAGCGACCTTGCAAATTACATTGCCTGCCTGCATAGATCAATATCAAGACTTATATGCACTGGGGAAAACTGGCAATTTTCTCCCCAATTGAATCCATTTAATTGGTACTTTGTGTGTTCATTTGTAACTGTGACTCCTATTCCCCTCGATTTAATAGGCCATTTTAGCTAGCAAGTGGATCAATTAAATTCTATTACGGGTCTCGCAACAGCCAGGATACCTATGTAGTGCGGGTCTAGGTTCTTGATGGATACCTTGTTTTCCATTGTCGAAGCATAGTTGGATTCAAAAGAACTGCAACAAATTGAGCGGTGCCACTTTCGCCGCAGTTTTGAAATCGAGTATCGGTATTTTATATCGCACCAGTGGGAGGGAAATTTGAACAACATTCCCACTTCCCGCAATATTTTTATAAAAGCATAATTAAAGGGAAATGTATGTGGTATATGTTCAATGTTTAATACCACATAAATCGTGCAGCTCATGCTAGATAATAAATCTATGTCCAGAGCGTCACTTTACTTCCTCTTGTAAGTTAGCCGATCCCTCGAAGTCTATTGTCTTACAATTAATGCTGAAGCTTTTGGAGATAGCGAGCAAAACATACACATGAAATATCCGCCGCAATATTACAGCAAATAATGCCCCCAATATTCCCAGTATTACCCCAATATTCTATCGTGACCTTGTGACCACGGCAAACACTTAGTGACCATGAGAGATTGCTCTTGCTGCACTCAAATGTATATGTAAATATATAACGTAAAAAACCCTAGGATGGGCAGTATCACAGAACACACAAGATAAAGATTAAAAACTCACATTAATAACGGAATTTTCGGTGGCATTATCACCTTCCTCGTAGTTAGGTAAAAGACTGTATGTAAAGGGTAAAGGATAGCTGAGGGAAGGGGAAATAGTGGGGAGGTAGGGTCCAAAGAGGGGGGAAAAGAGTGCGCTGAGGCAATTAATGGATTATCGGTGGATGTTTAAGCCGGGAGGAAGAAATGCTTTGAATAGCCATATGTAACTTAATTCAATGGAATTAAGTTTGAGTGGGTGGTCTGTGGGGGGAAAGGAGGCTAAAACTGATACATTGTAGCAATCATTGAATTGATGCTGATGAGTGGCCGCATGTTTCGCCACCGGGAGGGACGCAAAGTGAGAGGAAGTGCATGATGCCCAGTATTTGTTGATTCTAAGGTTGAGGGGAGTTGAGGATTTGCTATTTGCCTTTGATTTGGCTTTGATATAAAAGGTGGGACAGTGTTTGCATTGAATAAGGCAAACTACATTTTTTGAAGTACAGGAGGCCACAGGAGGTGGTGGTTGACAGGAGACCAGATGACTGGGGATAGAAGGAGGGGTAAAAATTGGGCAGGTCTAAACATCTAGGATGACCCCAGGGCGAAGGTGACTACGTAGATTTCCGCGGTGTTCAGGTTCCAATTTCTCCATATTTCCGGTGCAACCGCGTCGGTTTGTTGGTGATGACAACAGTTTCGCTGGCACTGCTGCCAGCGTCTTCAGGTCGAAGATGAAATCTACTGATGAAATATACTGAAATATACTGAATAAAAATATACTGAATACTAATAAAGATGAAATATACTGAAATCGAGATGTGAGTTAATATTTATGGTAGAATTTTGTTTAAAAATTGTAAACACTGCCAAAAGACAAAGAATTCAATTCTTTGTTTATATTTTTGAAAAATAAACATACATTTATTTCGCAAACTAACTGAATGAACAATTGTATGACTGCGGTCCCTTGCCACAAAGAGGGGTAATAAGAGACGAGGGTCTAGGTTCATGCTTAGGGATTTCGGCAGTTACAGATTTTGCCAGTCCATGGTGTTGGCCTGTGTTGGGTCCCGAAACTAAGACTTTGCAAACCCACGAATCATCTTCGACCTGAAGACGCTGGCAGCAGTGCCAGCGAAACTGTTGTCATCACCAACAAACCGACGCGGTTGCACCGGAAATATGGAGAAATTGGAACCAGGGCGAAGGTGTTCTGTTGGGAGTAGTGGGTGACATCTGTAAGGGGTTAGTTGAGTGGAATAAATTTAAAAGGTTTGCAGGTCGTCTGAATGTGGCAGTAGGGAGTTTGGCAAAAAGATTGGGTGTCGACATATTGTTTTTTAGAATAGGGAAGAGGTCTTTAAGGATATTTGCAGGGACTGTATTCAAGGAAAGTAAGTGGTACAGAGGGAAAGGTCTCGCGGATATATATACATAACACTGGATGCTACTGCATCTGGTTTCTATGGGGTTGCTACCTTACCCTACTAAGAAGTGAATAATAAATATATATATATCTAATAACTAGGGACATGCAAAAGGTGGGGTTATTTTATAGCCATAAGTGGTGTTATTTTTCTACAAAAGCGGTGTTATTTTCCCCTGAAATCGGTGTTATTTTAACGGAAAAATAATTGATGTCCATTGAGAGCCATCTTTCCAGTGACCCACCCATTGCCCTTAATTTAGGATATTATTGACCGGGAATAATTTAGGCAATAATATACATGGATTATTGACTGAATTCATCTATTTTACATATTTTATCCTTCGCTTATACACATACCTAGCTTACATAGAGAGAAATTACTTTTAAACTTCTGTAATTTCAAATGAAATATTGCTATTGTGATCAAGTTGTCATCTTTTACATTTGTTCTCTTATAATTAATCGTAGAGGACGTAACTTGATGGAAATCCATAATCGCACGAATAGAAGGATCAACAACTTTGCTATTTCCACATAATATTTTATTAACACCGACCATGGTTTCGTTACAGAGTAACATTATCAAGGTGGTAGTAACATTAACAACAGCCTGACTGAACCCCGGGAATTTTGCTTTTGTGGTAATTTCTGTAATTCTCCCAACCCCAACATCAACTTCTCTGTCTCCATTGATTCCAGGCCATGAATTTTTTGTTTTTAAGCCAGGGTTAATGTCTGTAGACGTAACTTCTTGGGGATCAAAAACTGAAATCTTTTCAAATACCTATTTTTCTGCTTAGGTCTTCTACCATAAGAGAACTAAGTTTGGTTGATGCCTTTTCAGCCATCTGCATAGGTATTGACTTTACAGAAGCTGCTTTAGAATTTTTCATGTTTTGCAGATGTAATAAGTGGTTTAATCTAAAAAAGTACTCTTATGAATATTCTCGAGGCTCATTTTAAACTTCCTTAACTCTTTCAAAACGGTGGAGTTCTCTCCTTAGCATGAATGCAGGACTGCGCTCCGTGAGACTCTTCGGTCCCCTCTGTATGGAGCATTAATGTTGGACATGTCAGCATTAACGAATTTAATGCATTAACAATTTCCATGTTGATTTTATACTGAAATCGAGATGTGAGTTAATATTTATGGTAGAATTTTGTTTAAAAATTGTAAACACTGCCAAAAGACAAAGAATTCAATTCTTTGTTTATATTTTTGAAAAATAAACACATTTATTTCGCAAACTAACTGAATGAACAATTGTATGACTGCGGTCCCTTGCCACAAAGAGGGGTAATAAGAGACGAGGGTCTAGGTTCATGCTTAGGGATTTCGGCAGTTACAGATTTTGCCAGTCCATGGTGTTGGCCTGTGTTGGGTCCCGAAACTAAGACTTTGCAAACCCACGAATGTCATAAAATGAGGAGACCAAGGAAACGTATTTTCGGCATTAGGCCTGCGTAGGAAAATCTCAGACAAAAATTTTCGCCTTTCGTCCCCCGGGTCAAGAAACGTCCTGCCGCATATTTTCGTCATTAGCAGCGGAAGAATTAACTCTTCATAGAATGTGAGAATTTGGATAGTTTGAACCCTCCAGTAATTTTTTTAAGTCAACCATCAGATTCCCATGGCATTTTGGCTACTTTGTAGACATCGTGAATGCGGTTTAGACATCCTCCGGACAAACAAGTCGCCTTATTTCCTCGAGTGTGTTTCCTTGTGGAAATCATGAATTTTCTCCAATTCATGGGCGATTTTCACCAACTCAGACGCGATTTTCATTTTTTTCCTTCTGCTCTGCATGAAATTGTATTTCGAGGCGTATACTTAAGCCGTAATTTTTTCACGGCATTGGCCGCTCACCGACGCGACTAATTTCCGCGGGCCGCCGTTCCCTCCACAGCGCCGTGAAATCCAGAGAGTCGTCTTGTCGGAAAGTGGCCTGAATTTTACGGCGCTGTGCCCAGAACGGCAGCCGGCGATAAGTCGTTTCGGCTGAAAGCTGCCACAATTGTAGCTCCGTGTGTATTTCACGGAATAGACGGCGCACAGCCACTTTTTACCGCTTTCAGACTTTTGCTTTGCTCCGGCCGTCGTCAACGGCAAGGCACTATTCTTTCAAATAACCATTGGTCTCAATGCATGTCTTCAAACGAGTCGTATCGCGCAGTTGATGGCACGGTGTTGTTGACAGTCAGCAAGGCAAGGTTAAATCTGGCCCGGCGGTGCGCCGTTTATGGCGTGAAATACACACAGTGCTACCTTGAGGCTACTATCAAACGCGAAGACTTTTCGCCGATCGCCGTTCACTGCACGGTGCCGTCAAAAAATTACGGCTTAAATGTACGCCTCGAAAAACAATTTCGTGGAAGAAGCATGAGGAGAAGAAAAAAATTGCGAAAATAGCGTCTCCGTTAGTGAAAATCGCCCATGAATTGGAGAAAATCGCAATTAACACGAAATTCGCGTATTCGCGGGAAAACCCCGGAAATCGCGTATTTCGCGGGAAAACCACGGAATTCGCGTTATCGCATTTGCGACTTTTGCATGTCCCTACTAATAACTTACCATCACAGGTGGATCTAGAGCCTTAAAAAGCAAGCAATATTTTTAATACGGTCCAATAATCATTGCATTCACTTTGTATTACAAAGTATCTTTGTGCCCCCTAGAATAAAATCCTGGATATGGTCGTGCCCCCCCCCCCCCCCCCAGAAAGAAATCCTGGATCCGCACCTGTTTACCATTATATGTATAAATAGTTCAGGGAATTCCTCATTGAGGTGTATAACACAAAAATGTCCCAGGTTGGGCACACACAGTAAAATACACACTTAAAATTAAATTAAATAAATTTTCAGGGGCACCTACCACCTTCCTCAGAGTTAGGAAAGATTTTTATTATATTGTCGTGTACTGTGTGTGCCCAACCTGGATTATTTTCATCTTATATGTATAAATATTTGAGGCTGATATCCCATAGCCCCTTCCCCTCCATCTTACTGTCCAACAGTGTTATATATTAAAAAAACACAATGCAAATTAGCTATGCAAATTAGGTTCTAATTGTCAGGGTTGAACTGACCTGGCAGATCGCTGCTGAGTTCTCAGTCAGCCACATAACTAGAAAGGTATGGAGAGTTTGTGTGTTATGTGGCTTGCCTGCACTGCTATTCTTTTGTCGTTGCTATGGAGATACAAGGCATCGTTACACTCGTCAAAAACTTTTCAGCTACGTAACGATGATATAATCTTTCAGCATTATAACAATTCTTTGATTACTGGAAGACATAATTAGATGTAGCCACATTATTTGAAACTTGGAGTGCAGGAGGGCTCGCAGCAGATGCGTTGCAGGTAGTCACCCCCAGGAGAGAAATATGGGGGATGTTTATGCCCCCAAAACACTCCTATGCTCATAAAAAATTAAAACGTGCATTGTTAAAAACAATTTGTATTGATCAAGCATCACCAATACTATTACACTTATTAAAAAAATCACATTCATCCATTGTTATCCAATCCAATATGAAAGCATAACCTAACTAAATACCTCAACATGCACGCCTGAATCAATCTAACGGACTCATACATGACTCGGATGACAACGGACAACGATGACATTGTCACGATGCCCGAAGGCCTGCCTAGTCTGAGTTATTTATAATCAACAGCATTATATAATAAATATATAACCCATATTCTCCTGTTGCAAATCTAACCTGTATCCGGAAAAATACATGTTCCTAATCTTTTTGTGTAACAACGTCACATTATATTTACCAAAAATGGATTAACAATGATAACAAATTAGCTATTTGCATTCTATTTAATTAATTAATATATTGTTATGCACACAACATATACCCAATGTAATTGCACCTTGATGAATGCTTTCTGAATATGTTCACTTTATTCAGGTTAATTATGAATTGACCAATGTTAAATTTTGTCAATACCTTAACGGCATTCCATTTTACTGGATTTGCACCAGCACTTTAGTTTTCACAAAAACTACATGTAAAATATTTTATTTTATGTCATCAATCACAAAGATATTAAATACCCCTCCCCACGTAGAGGGAGCAGCTTGGATTTGAGGGGGGGGGTATGGGAGGGATTTTTAGTGAAAGGAAGTATTGCTGCTAAGACTACTACTCACGTACACACACATTCATAAAATCATATTCCATTCACTCATTCGTCAAATCACATTCCATTCACTCATTCATCTAAGCGGAAGCCATCAACATGAATGGCAGGTTAGAAACTCACTGGGAATGTAATAATAGCATCAAAGAAAAGCCTACCCAAAAAAGGGATTCAAAAAGCGCAGTACTTCAAATTTTTATTAATTCAAGCTAATTCTACATATACTTGCAAAAAACAATATGCACAAATGTAATAGAAAAATTATTGCAAAATTTTAGCATGTAGAGAAAGTTGAATCATGCATTTTACAAAAAATCCCCAATACCAACCAAAAAGGATGAACAAAAATGTATTTTACAAAAAATATGCTTAAATGGGAACATAACTTAATAATTAATTTTATAGAGTTGCACAACACAACATCATCAAGAGCAGAGAAAATGAATAAACGCAGGAAATACATTTTAAATTACTTTAATTCCTTAAAAAAACAGTAATATTTATACACCATATCATAGTAATGAGAAAATATTTAAAAAACAATGCCAAAAATTGGTGGATAAAATCAGCTAAAAAGTGAATGAAAAATAAATCAGTAATGTCACCATGAAGCATATTTCAAGCAAAAGAATAAAAATAACAAAAAATGAGAACATTATAAACAAAACAAAATTATACGAGCCAAAAATTTGATAGCATTCTATCACTTCAAACCTCCTAAGTACAAAGAACAAATACAGATTTTGAAATTGCCATAGGATACCATACTGCTTTAGCCAGAGGAAAGTCCAACGCTATAATTCAAGCATGAGATAACATAAATGATTCATTAAAATCAACAATTGATTGGTATAGACTTTCCTCTGTTTATCCCCCTCCCCACGTAGAGGGAGCAGTTTGGATTTTGAGGGGGAGGGAGGGTGGGTAGGGATATTTAGTGAAAGGAAGGGACAGTTAGTGTCAGTATTGCTACTAACACTACTATTAGTACTACTACTACAAGCACACACTCATTCATAAACCCACATTCCATTCACTCATTCATCAAATCACATTCATCCATTCATACAGCCCTGCCTACCTAAATACTGCTTTTTACGCATGAATTAATTAAACGCCTAAATACCGAATCGTGGCCACGATATACGAAGACCTGCCTAATCTGAGTTATTTCTACTCAACGGTAGGACGCTAAGGAGGAGTAAATCCCTACTCTCCTGCCGCAAATCCTAGCTATAGCTGGAAAAAATACATGCATTAATAAAAAATATACAAACACCCTGTACAATAATTACAACATAAAATGCAAAAAAACAACCATCTTCAGGCTCGGTGTCTTCCTTCTTCCTATCTTCATTCTTCCTTTCTTCAAGGTAAAATCCTCAAGTCTCTAGTTGTCGGTGCAGTAACCTTCAGGTGTCCATTTCATGGACCTGAACAGTTGTCTCCAAAAGCAATCCCTGTCGTTGTCCACAAGCGTCACCTGCGGTAATATAATTTTTTTAAATTCTCATAATGTAATGAAGGGGAGACCATAAAAGTTAACTCACAGCTCAGAAATATCATTTCAATGAATACTTCCAGCAAAAATTAACTTTTTAAGTGTCTAGAAATTTTTAAAATTAAAAAAATTCCAAGAGTGCGTACTTCCAAATTATTTGACGCTTATCTCACCGGCCATATTTCAATGCATTTTCATTATTATTTAAATATTTTAAAGATATGAATTGGCAATGTTAAAAATTTTCCCGGAAATCATTACAGTGAGCTGAGTGTGTTATTTATATATACCTTTTTTGCGACTTACTTGGACTTCATGGGTAATACTAAAAATTGATAGCAAAAATATACCATTCAACATATATTTAATGTATGTACCATATTATGAAATGGAAAACAATAATGAAATTATAAAAATCAATACGATGAAATTATTTAAAATGACGAAAACAGAAGTTACAAATATGGAATCCATCAATGAAATATGGAGCCAGATGTCTAAGTAATCACTGCAGAAACAAAGCAACCGAAAAAAATGAATAATATATACTGATTTTTCCGACACCATTGGCTTAATAAATATTTTATAACAAGGAAAATTGCGTCACCGGGAATTAAGTACACAAAATTAAACAAAAAGGAGTATCGATCATTGTGACATTGTTGTTGCGACTTTTTTAAAATATGTTACTTATACTCGGAATATATAATTCACGGAAAAGTTCAGAAAGGTACATAATATGACCGGAATCTTATGTTTCCCTCAGGTAGGGTCTCCGAGGAAGTAATTACTTGAGCGCGCATGACGGTTGCTGAGTTACCTACCAAATGCAAGGCCAATATGGAAACCTCGACCACCACATTACATTGAGAAAATTAAACAGCTAAGTAAATACTTATCATAGATTCACAAAGATCCCCATAACTGTCCTTCATTCGCGTTATCAAATTTAATGGAAATGAAGTTTCAAATCAAATATACGAAAGCAAACGCATATTATCGTCGTCAACCAATCGGTGCCTTGAGATTCAGCGCGGGATCCGCGGGATGTAAGTTTTGTGAGTGTTACAAAAAAAGCGCGAGATCTTAATTTTGGGTGCGCTTAATTTTTTCCGAATTGCAAAAATGAATATATTAATTTATTTCCTCACGCAATCATTACCTTCATCATCGAGGTTCCTGAATGTAAAAATTATAGTGTACCTATGTGATCGCTAAATAATGGTTCTGAACTGAACTCAAAACTTGGAAGGATGGATGAAATCTTACCGTCTGCCTGCGCCAACACGCTATAGTCGTTTGATCTTTTTGCACGTGTTTTCATCGAGGCCTCAAGTAGTCAACTCACACAATACTATCCAACGAACTCTGAAATTGAAAAAAAAAACGAACACTCATAATGAGACAAAGCAATGTCCTCGAAAATCGGCTTCATGGCCGAATCAATCAATAAATTTTCTTTTGGCGCGTGGACGTTACACAGTGAATAGGCTCACCTTTTAATTAGATTCAAAAAGCTTTGAGTGAAAAATAAACTTTCCCGTAATGCAAAGGAAATTAAAATAATATTCAATTAATTAATAATACTTGTTATGATTAAATAATTCCAATCAAATGGAATAATATCTTTGTATAAATAGGAAAAACTAAGGATTGATTTTGAAGAGGGTAAACTTTCACAGGACAAATAATAGTTAAATAATTCTGTTTAGGAATGCAAAAACATGATGGAGAATAAAATTTGTAATGATTAAACAGATAATTAGAAACTAATTATATATTAAAGTTATTCAGACTGCTTCATAATGTGAAAATATTTTGCGGACACTGTTAAGGGAGGTGATATTTTGACTCAAAAACATTAGTAAAGAAAATATGTTGATGCGTGATTATGAGTCATCCACAAAAATGTTGAGCATCATGCATGAGCACAATTGGGTTCCGTTAATGAATGCAAAATTGAACATTCTCAAGCAGCTCGTTAACTTAAAAATTTATGTGGGAAAAATGAACCAAATTTGAATGAATATTATGAAATCATACCGCTCCTGATCTGCTGCAACTCATGTAGAGCCGCAAGAAGCCGGCTCGGTAAGGTGCACCATCCCATCTTCTTCCAAGTGTCTTCTTTCTCCTTATCATCATGTCCATCGATGGATTGCGGACCTAGGGAGAGAGCGGGTTAGTGCATACACAAATAAATAACCCTTCCGAGGATTTGCACCACTCCAAAGCAGCACACAAGAACATGACAATGGCATCAATAGGAAATCATAAATTTCCTACCTAGCCACCACCACATTCCTGAATGACACGATGGAATACGTAATGCAAAACCACGGCACAAAAAACTAAAACTAACGCACTGAAAAAACGCCTAGCCTTACGGAAATTTATGTTCACTGGCCAGAAGGGCCCAAAGCTAAGATGTCGTCTTCTTCTGGTCCCACGATGCCATCCTCTTCTGTCTTCTCTTCTTCCGATGAATCTTCATTCTTCTCTTCACATCCAGCGATGTCTTGCGGACCTAGGGAGAGAGCGGGTTAGTGCATACACAAATAAATAACCCTTCCGAGGATTTGCACCACTCCAAAGCAGCACACAAGAACGTGACAATGGCATCAATAGGAAATCAAAAATTTCCTACCTAGCCACAGCTACATTCCTGCATGACGCAACGGAATACGTAATGCAAAACCACGGAACAAATAACTAAAACTAACGCACGGAAAAAACGCCTAGCCTTACGAAAATTTATGTTCACTGGCCTGACGGGCCCAAAGCTAAGATGTCGTCTTCTTCTGGTCCCACGATGCCATCCTCTTCCGTATTCTCTTCTTCCGATGAATCTTCATTCTTCTCTTCACATCCAGCGATGTCTTGCGGACCTAGGGAGAGAGCGGGTTAGTGCATACACAAATAAATAACCCTTCCGAGGATTGCATCACTCCAAAGCAGCACACAAGAACGTGACAATGGCATCGATAGGAAATCATAAATTTCCTACCTAGCTACAGCCACATTCCTGCATGACGCAATGGAATCCGTAATACAAAACCTCGGCACAAAAAAAAACTAAAACTAACGCACGGAAAAACGCCTAGCCTTACGCAAATTTTTATGTATTGGCCACAAGGGCCCAAAACTAAGCCGCAAATATCACACGCGTCTTCTTTCGATGCTCCTCTCCTTTCTTCTGTGAATACTTGCGTCTTCCGTCTCCTCTTCTTCATGCAGTCTTCACTCTTCCTTCCTAGAAGTCCAGGGATGGCTTGAATCTGTGAAGAGGTAAGATTAGTGCATGCACAAACAAATAAATAAATAACACTAACATGCAAGCCCTAACGCGACGCAAAGCACAAATACTCGCAGCACACGCAAATATAAATAATCACACGCCGAAAAATATCACACGAAATCACACGATAGATAAAAAAACACACGCAATCGGATTCTTGCCGTTCTTCGAGCTCAATTTGATGTCTTCAATCTTCATGGCTGTAAGGGAAAGAGTTACAGACAGGTTACAATTATGTACAAAAAAATACTCTCAGTTCAGACGAGGGATTATCAATATCCACTCATTCCCAATACACACACGCATTATCTTGTCTCTTCATTCTTCGAGGCCCCCTGCGATGTCTTCAATCTTCGGGGCCTCAGCTACGTCTTCTTTCTTCATTCTTCACTCCTGTAATAAATGGTGTTAGTACAAAACCCACCCAAATACCTTTAAAAAAAATACACACACAAAAATACCCACATATATTTCCTGCCTTAGAATGCATTCTTTGTCTCCTAGGACCGGTCTCATTCGTAGTAAATAACTTAAAAGTGCACTTTCTGGTACCTTTGTTTCAGCGCTGTTTCGAAACCTTTCTAAACTTGCTCCTTAGAGCCGTACCTTTCGTGTACCATTTTTACCTAGAGCTCGTGCTTTGATAATCGAGGGTGAATTCACTTTCCACCAGGAGTCTCTCATAACTCCAGTGGTGTGGTTCAGGTCGACCCTAATTTACCATTTCACGTTGAAGATAACCTGATTTAAACCTGATGAAAATGTACGGCAATACACAGCGTCCGAGGAAAACTGCACTCTTCCCAGCTTTAAAGTCAAGTCGATGATTGGTGTTCTAATTCTTCAATATTCATTCTGAAATTAAAAAAGCAAAAATGTGGATTAAAATTTGCGTCAAATCTCTCCGAACAACATAAAAGGAATTAGAATTGGATGTCCCGCGAGGCCATCGTCTTCTTTTCTTCTTCATTCTTCCTGCTCCAACCTTCATCCTTCCCTTCACGTCCGGGGATGGCTTGCACCTAAGGAGAGAGCAAAAAATTAAATTAAATTAAATTCGGGGGTCACATTATTAAATATGGGTCACTCCACCTTAATTCAACAAGCGTTTGTCCCTAAGAGACTCAGATTTTGATGTCTGTATGGGTCTACATACACCTCAAACTAAATACCCTGAGATCTTTTTTTAATGCGATTTTGATACGTAATAGAACTTTTTTCCAAAAAAGTTGCCTTAAATCACATAAAACCCACAATTTAACTATCAAATTGTCGTAGATCCTTTATTTATTGCTTATTTTACAGCTAAGTTCTTTCGGAAGTCACACTGAGTACAATATTTATAAAGTGCACCTCCCCATTATTGTTATATTTAAATGTTATAAAACACTGTTTACTTTTTCTCCCGTGCGGCTTTCCGATTACTTTTCATTCCAGTCTATGGACGTGTACTCATACACTGGTAATCTTTATCATAGTAGTATGACCTACAGCTTCAACTATCAACTATCAACCATGAATTCATCAAAAATCTGAAACCTAACGGGACAAGCTTTTTTGGAAATGAGGTGGAATGACTGATACTATTACACCCGTCTGTCTTTAAAAATCGTGGAAATGGATGCTAAATCAAAGGCTGTTTATTTAAAAAAAAGGTCACCCAAAAGATTCTCTAGAAATCCACATATTTGTTCAATGACTTTTAAACAACAGGCTGTTTTTTAGGAAGCTTGCTAAGGTGATATCGAATAGGGTAGGTATATTAAAATCTCTCGTAAACAGATTAAATTATTGTACTTTAATGTGGATTTCTTCATATCCACTTGATTTTAGCAGTGAAAGGTTTGTATAAAAATGTAAATAAACTTAGAAATATATAACTTTTATTATTAAGTTAGCAACACTAGAGAATTCGAAGAATAAGCGATAACAAATAAATACATAGCACACAAACATTTTGGGAAATATTACATCGTATCAACTACTTTGTTTTAAAAAATAGGCAGACAACTGTATTTAAATATGGAACTAAAAAAATTGAAGTTCTTGACCACACGATGTTAGTATATTGCAAGTTGAGCAAGATTATTTAACTATTTAGGCTTGTAGAAATTGAAACTCAAAGTTGCTTTGTTCAACTGAGAACACGATTTTACTTTATCTAGTGAGGGATCTTATATCATTTTACTTTATCTAGTTTATTTAGGATAAATTAGTACGGAAGCATCAATAATCAGAGTCAATATTTATGTAAAAAATTCCTTCTCTTTTCACATAAATCGTTGAAAATGATACTGGAATCAAAAGAGACTGTTAAGTGATTCTTATTTCAATGATTTACGGGTTATCTTAGTGGTAAAATAAAAACTCAATAACTTAAAACGATGACCCATAACCATGCGTTATTATCGCGACAGAATTCAATGCGTATTTTTAGTGTAAATACGTTAATTTAACCTTCATTCGTTGGATTTATTTTTTTAAAGTGTTTGATCATTTTTAATGAAATAATACGTGATACTTGCAAGGTCCCCAACGTGAGATTGGGTGACAATCGGCTTGACCCCCTCGCCCCTACTAGGCGCCACATCTAATTAACCCTTTCGCTACTAACAAAGTAAATATTCGCCCGGAAGCTTTTTGACACGGAAGACGAAAGCAGCAAATTTTATTCTCAATTTTCCTACGCAAAGGGACGAATGACGCAAATATCCGTTTCGTCGCCCTTTTATGCCGGTCGCAGCTACGCGAAGTCCTATCGGGACCCAACAAAGCGGGGACATAGGCCGTACCCTCGAAATCCGGGAGCAGGTTCCAGGACACATCGTCCGCGCTTCATCCGCGTCCGACCTCGTCGGCGACGTAGAGGCAAAGGAAGCGGCTTGCATCGAGTACCAACCCAGTAAGTGGTCACCGACACGGCCCCATCAATAAAATGGGACTGGTGGGTGTCTGCATATTATTGAAAACGATAATACTTGTTTGCATTAATGAGGCCCTTTGTGCTGGTAGAAAGGTGGGGTGGCGCAGAATGATAAGCACTGTAAGTATCTTTGGATTCGTGGAGGTAAAATTTATATGCGAAAAGTAGAAAAGTAGCCAACAATTGTAGTTAGCATCATGGATGATGTGAAACATGTTTGATCATTGCTGTTGTGATTCATACTTCAATGGTATAGAAGGTATACCTAGACTATAAGCCAAACTTATGGATGTAAATATTACTGAAAATGCCTTTAATGGAACGAATTTCCTATCGATCTTCCATCAAAATATCCGAAGTGCTTGACGCAATTTCAATTTACTATTTTCACCTTTAAATAGCATGTCACAATAACCGGATATTATTGCTTTGAATGAAACATAAATGTAATCTGATTAAATTATATACTGTGAGTGAGTAGGTACTATTCATATTGAAATTATAATACCTTTGAAAGAGCAAGAGGTGTGTTAGCGTTTATAAGACATGACATAACAACCGTACTGAGGCCTTGTCATATAAGCCCTATTGTTGATCTATGTTTCATGCAAGTTTTGTATATTTGATCTCTTTGTCGTCTACAGGGATAAAATATTTCTATTGATCAATTTGTTTTAGATTTTGAACCCTTTTCAAGGGTCATATCTCAAAAATTAGTAATGGTGGCTGATATGAATGTTCAGTTACTAATGCCCGGCTGCGATTACAAGTACTTTACAAATCTCATGAGTTCATTTTGATTGACTACGTTAATCAATGAAGCAACCAGAATTACTAGTCAATGAGCTACTTGTTCAGATCATGTAATCACTGGCTTCTTCAACACATTTAATCTTGACCCCCAAGCCAAGGTTATGCATTTAGGTATAACGCATCACTCTCCAGTCCAACCCAATCTCCATTCTTTCTGCTCGCGAAGAAAAGGAAATTACACCATCTAATTTCACTTTTCTACGGTATTGTTGCCGTAAATCATTGAATGAAAATGTTCGACTATATTCTTGGGAAGTATTGAATGAGGAACATGAAACTTCCTAAACTTTTACCACATTTTCGAACATACTGTTAACATGTGTAAATGAGTCTTAAGTATTGTCAGGAATGAACGTTCCGTAAAATTAAAGCCCTGGATCACTGACTCCTCGATGAGCAAAGTTGCGCGTAAAAAATCGTTTACAAAAACTACGTCATCACCCGCACAATTACGGCTTGAGAAGAGAGTACGTAAAAATATGAAATAAACTGTGTATATGTGTTCTAAGTACGGCTAAATACTATTACATTGAACAATGGGACAAAGTAAATCGAAATAAAAAAAAAACAGTGGAGTATCTTCAAGGAATTAGGTGGAGCGAAACAAACTTTGGATGCAAGAACTAATACAAGGAAATCGGACCTTAATGACCCAGTTATTATTGATATTGACTTCAAGGAGGAGTTCGTAAGTACATTGGAGTCTCCTAAATTGTATGCATTTGTTAAAAGTAATTCAATGATTGATAATTCATCAAATAGTAAAAATCATCTAAGCCTGAACTCCTTTTTGGAACCAGTCATACGCCTGATGTATTAAAAATTGTCAATAGCCAATCTTTAAAAAAGCTGCCCGTCCAGATTAAATAATGCTGGTATGACAAAATTATCATATGAGACATTGCAGATGTAATCTGCCATTTTTTCAATCAAAGCTTGCCAAATTTAATGATTTGATGATGACATCGTGCTAAGAATAATGAAAATTTAATCACAGACTACATCGACATACTTAGAGAGACAGTCAAATATGCATCGGTTGACTAACTTTGTAACTTCAACGAACTTGCATGTCGGATGATCCTGGAAGGAAAAAAAATAATTTGTCGGTGAGGGTGCCAGTACCCTGAATATATCATGATTTCAACTAAATCTGGCGTAGGAATGCCAATGGAGACTCGCTGCCTCCTTACGATATATGTATAAGACAGTGCATTTATGGACCACATGGACTGAAAATGGCTCTAAAGGGTCGCGATACTGTTGAACGAAGCAGGGGTGGATTGATGGCGCAACGGTTGAAAAGCAAGAACAAGCTTCCCCACTGAAAATACTGGAGATGCAACAGATGGCATGGAGGGATTGAACAAATCCGTAGAAAAGGGTGAATATGTGAGTGTTCATTGGAACGGACTCCGACATCCAGGTTTGGTGCTCTCTGGGACAGAGCAGAGAGCAGTGATGGACTCATGTCGCCGGCCAAAAAATTTCGGAAGTGACCGAAAGATAAGGACCTGTTACATCATAGGAGGAATGAGATTGTCAAAGCTATTCAGCCCCAAAGTTTTAAAAAAGAGGGTTTTTTAAGGTTCATTCATAATAAATCATTCTTGAAAGAACTTGAAGATATTAAAAACATGTTTTGCCTAACGTATACATGTTTAACTTAACCAAAAATATAATATTTTCATTCAATAGCTTGTGTTTTTAAATATCCAAGTACTTCTTTGCCCCAAGTACTTCTTTTAACATGTCTTTTTTAGTGAAAAAATATATCTTGGGCTAAAGTTAGCACATCCGGAGTGTAACATTGGTACAAAATTGAGAACTACGAAAATGTTTAAGAAACAGAATTGAGCCAAAATGTAGCCGCCGGCTAAAGTGCATGATTTCATCGAAGTTATAAAATGTTGCCATGGCTTAAATTTAGTAAAAACTATTTTCTTATGGAAAACTTGTTTGAAATTGATGACATGTGAGCCATAGTAGCCCGCGTGTACGGTACCAGTACAAACAAATGACATGAACAAGGGAAAATAAAGGCACTGTGGCATTGTAGACTGAGATAACTGTAAAGGCAAGATATAACTAAATGAAAGACATTGGCTTACGGTGTCAATTTTACATGCGCTGTAGAGATAAGCTGCACTACCTGCAAAGGTGGAATGATGAGGAGAGCTGCATTTGAAGACATTTCATCAAGGGCCAAGAATAAAATTGAATTTGTTCACGCTTATAATGGAGGAATAGTCATTCTGAGGAGCATGGTATTTAATTGCGACGAAGAATGATTATTCCAGAAAGGTATTTGAATATTTCCTTAAGAGTAAAGGACACGCGTTGGAGTCGTTCAAAGACGTATTATTACTTGTGAATCAGATAGGTGAAACTACAAAATTTATCTTCGAGTTTCAATTCGTAGTAAGTAAATATTTTTTCATTGAATAAAAGAGACATTTTTAACATCAATAAAGTGGATACAGTTAACTCAAGAAAAAGTCATTACAGGATTTTTCCAGGCTTAATAAAAAAATAATGAATCTATGTACTTCAACGCATTCACTACTTTCGAAGCAGATCAATTTAGTGTGAGGAAATCAGCAGGGGAAGTGGCATTGGTTGTATTATCGTGTCCTTGCGGGTAATTACTGTCAAAATCTGTTGACTAAAATTCCTATCGACAATACCCAAAAAATAATCGCACACATTCTTAGTCTTCATTTTAATTACCCTAGAGTATGAGAAATGGTTGTCATTCCGTCTATATTCATAGTAATCAAGAGCAGTTTGTCACGAAAAAAATTTGGAAGTAGCGTGATTGAAAGTACCAATGCTTTCCTTCCAGTAGGTGTGCTAACCTCACTAAGCTCTGAGGACCAAGTAAATATAAAGTGGTATATGTACTCTTTCACCCTTCATAATCAGATGGACATTAACTATTATAAATTTATGATCGAAAGGATATAATCCATTTCTTCATTACTTCAATAAATTAGGAGTAGTCACACCGAAATATTACTATTTGGAAAATTACGGTCTCACTCTCTGATTTTATCATCAACATCATTCAAACGAAACATAATAGAGAACTTATTGGAAATTATGATAAAGTCATGACTACCAATGCACTCCAAATCAGTGCACGTGCTAGATGAGCATGTCCAGAACTTATGGAAAGTATTTCGGCCTTACATATGTGAGCATTAGGTGCATCAATGCCAAAACGTCTGCAAAAAGTATCTGAGACTGCGAGCGATGAGACACAACATTAATTAACCGAAAAATGCATAGTTTCACTCAATAACCACTTTTTCCACCCCGAAAAATATTAATAACAGAAAAATCACGTTTGAGCCTGATTAAAAGTTGGAAGACAATTGGCAAATGCATTTTGGTCACTTCGATTATAAATCATTGTGTTAACTTTGATTGAGTCAATATTTTAATAAACGTAGTCGTTCATAATTTAGCATTAACTTTTCTTTGAGCCCACTGTATCTACTATATTGATGCTAAACCATCCTCTTAAAAAAAAGAAACAGAGTATGATTACTTGTAACTCAAACCTTCCCAGAAATTCTCCACAGCTACCGCGCATAATAAGACACCTACTCTGCTATAAGGCCACGTATTGGTAATACACAAACGTTGAGTCCATATGAAAATAAAGAAGTAAAAAAGTTCGCCATTGAGCACGATAGAAAACACTCCGAAGGCCCAACGTCGGCGGGGACGTGAGTTTCCTCAGTGCATTCCATTCGCTAATATTAATTACGATGAGGCCTTTGGTCGTGGAGTTTGACTTCAGCTTTGGAGAATCTGTCCCGTCCCCGTTCGTCCCCGACGGCTCTAGGTGTCGTGACGGCAAAGGATGCAGGTTGCTTCGTGTGCCAACCTTCCGAGTTTTCACCGACGATCAGTTAAATAGGGGTCTTGGGTATATACACATAATTGAAAACAATAGTGCAAGCGTGGATCCTGAGTCGTTGTCTTTGTCTTCTAAGGTTAAGGTAATTGGGTGCAAAAGAGACGTGAAGAGTAATTTCCTGAAGGCAAATGATACTTAGGTTCTCGTAGCAATAATAATACATTTGAAATATTAGGAATAATTTATGCTAAAATTTCATTGGGAATCCTAGGCATTACAATATAAGTCCGTCATATATTTATAATAAGAATAGATGTAGATACAGGAGCGTACTTTACTTAAGGAATAATAGTAATTTCTGTACCTACAGGAATTAAATTATTATTTATTATATACCCCTACGTTAGAAGGCAGTGCAAAATAAATGGGTACTTAGGATAAGGTGAAGTGATAGTGATGAAATGCGATTTGGAAAAAGGTTAGATAAGGGGCCAAAGGATTTACTTAAAAGCCAATAAACGTCCACGGTTTTCATTGCTCTATAACCCCTCTGTGGATAGGGTATTAATAGAGGCAAAGATTATCGGTGAATAAAAACTGTGAATTTCGTCATAAAAATCTGTCAATTTCGGTTTAAAATTCAGTCATTAAATTTCAATTACGTCACAGAAAATACAGTTTCGTCATAAAAATTCACTTGTCATAAATATTCCTTTTTTATCCCCAGAAAAATAATTTTTACAATAAAAATGCTAATTATCATATTATATATATTTTTAACGGTAAAAACCTTGGTAAGGAAGGATCAAATCAAATGCTAAAGGAATAAGTTAAGCATTTGTTAGATACACATACCATAAACACTCATTGCTATGTACGTACATATGTATTTTAACCTCATAGCGCTAGAGAAATGAGGGAGTTGTACAGACGGGGAATATTTTTGATTGGTCTAAATTTCACTGTCTCATTGGCCTGCATGATGTAAAAAATGTATAGTTTTCACTTAACACATTGATAACAAAAGTCTCTAAGGTCTTACACAAAATATAATATCAACACTCACAAATATGTATTTATCTACTAATGGGTTGCTTCTATCTATAAAAGTTTTTTTGGAATATACCATCTGATTATTCACACTCTGGAATGTAAAACTGGCAGAATCCTTCTTTTACTGGAATCCATTGGTCAAACTTGACTATAATTCTGCATTTTTAGGAAGTTCAGAGGTTCTTATATTTATATTTGCATACATGGAAAAGCCTCATTCTACATCTACATTTGCCACAGGTATCCACAGGGTTTTCTCACTATTTTCTACAAAATGGGGAAAATCATTTTAAAGGGCAAGAATTAGTGGAAGTACTGAAAATTCTTTTCCTTCTTCCTGAACTGATCTAACAGAATCCTTCAAAGCATAATAGCCAAAAAGTTCTAGAGTTTCTATTAATGATAATATGAGGACATTAGCTACAATTGTGCTTAAGTCCCTCACATCAGTTGTCAATATACAACTTGTGTTGAATAATCTTCCCATGGCTGTAATAATATTCCTCCCTGGGTCACTGTATACAAGGAATGACAACTTCATATTAGTCTTTACACGCTTCAGGACCTCACACATGGTATGTTGCGCAGGTTTTTTGAGACTATTAAGAGAAGATTCATTTTCTTTTCCAAACTGTGCATTGCTGACTAGGGTAAAGGAATTCCATAAATTAAGGTTGAGTCGGTACTTAAATTTTTTCGGTTCTCAATAGGTACCGGTCTGGTTTTCCCCCACCGGTTCTCAATACTCAGTTCCAAGGATGAACTCTAAATTATCTGAATTAATGGAAAATTTAAATGAACAAACACAAAAAGTGAATGAAAATAATTTCACGAAAGATGTTAATCAGCAGGAAAGCTCTGTAAAAAACGTCTCCATAATTTTATTTGCCAAGTAAAAAAGTTAAATAACACGTTGTTAAGAATGCATGATTGACCAATATGCCTCATTACATCTGGTAGCCACTGGTTCTTTCACCAGGTTTTTTGTTGTAACTTGTAAGTCAGATCAAAATACATTCTGTGATGAAGATAGCTTAAATTGTTGCTTTACTTGACAACTTATTTGCATGCTTCACTGTCACAGTTCATATAACCTCAACAATAAACTGCTCAAAACGCCGGTACAGCGATACTGGATAATCTGAGCGGCCATGAATTAACGCAAAATGTAATGCGGTGTTGCATTCTGCAGGATAACCACCCTTTTTCACGCCTTGCATAGGTTTATCAAATTACGAATAGGCTTTCGAAACGCATTTTGCTCGTATGTCGAAGAATTACTGTATATATACATGAATCAATCTTATGACCACTCTCAGACGAAACGATTTTCCGCGGGCGCCGTCCACGGCACGGCATACGGCGTTGCAGAGAGTCGTCTCGTCAGAAAGCCGCCTGAATTTCACGTGAACGGCGGCCGGCGAAAGGTAGTTTCGTCAGAAAGCGGCCTCAATGTAGCGTAGTCTACGGACCGCACCCCCCGTAGACGGCGCATCGCCGGATTGAAATGGGCGCCGTGCCGTCAACGGCAAGATTCGACTCGTTTGTAGACATCCATAGAGACTTAGGCCCCTTTCAGACGCAACGGCTTTTCGCCGGCCGCCGTCCACGGCTCCGCGCCGTGAAATTCAGGCACCTTTCAGACGAGACGACTTTCCGCCGGTCGCCGTTCACGGCGCGGCGCGCCGTTAAATACAGAGAACAGTACGGCAAGCAACCGGCACGGCCATCAGCGACATTTATTCAACAGTTCTTGAGTCGTTATCATGAATAGGAGCGAATTTTAAAATAATAATATAAATTATTATTTTAATTGTTTATCTTTACTGCTGATATAAATTTTATCTATGCTGCTTATATATAAAATTTAGTTAAAGGAACCTCGATACAAATATGAAATCTGAAAATAGCCAATGTGTAACTCATTTGATAGGTTATTATTATTTAATTTCTTTTTAAAATTATTTATTTAAGCATTATTTTTCATAAAATTGTATTTAGACAAAGGAAACATAAAATATGATTACTAAAGAAAGATAATGTAATGGATCTTAACACTTTCATGTGAGCTGGGGAGTGCATCATAGTGATTTTTTCATTCAGTCCGATTTTAGAATTTTTT
The DNA here is from genome assembly GCF_921293095.1 of Ischnura elegans. NCBI lineage: Eukaryota > Metazoa > Arthropoda > Insecta > Odonata > Coenagrionidae > Ischnura > Ischnura elegans. The sequence goes on along the minus strand of NC_060256.1, from coordinate 80,466,062 downwards.
ATTGTTTACTTCTCAAAACATTATCTATCAGAAATTCTTTCCAGTACTTTCAAATAATTAAAAAAATCAATCAGGAAGAAAAAAAATACAAAGAATTTTTACAAAATACATAAAATATTGATAAAGTTGAAACCTTTCGCTGCATCCCAAATCCCAAAACACTATACCACTTCTCTCTCAGAATAAGTTGACTGGTTTGACGGCGTAGAATTAAGTGATGTCGGAGAATGAATTGATCCTGCTAGATGAGAAGAAACTGCTCGCAACTGCTGTATCCTCTCCAGAATGTTCAATACCTCGATTTGGTAGTTAACTGTTTCCCCATCCTTGAGGTTATGCATGCTTGGTAGAGTTCCTTTAAAAACGTTTAAATTACTAGGCTCCTCTTTTCCTCAGGCTCCACTTTTATGTCCATGTAGGATTATAAAAAAAGCATCACCGAGTTACCTCGAGATATTTACATCACATATGCAACAAAACCTATAGAGAGTGATACCAAAAGGAGAAAGCGACCACCCGCGACGCCGAAATTAAGATCGATTTTTCGAACGTGCGGCACAGTTCGGAGCTTTCAGCCGTCCACGGGGAATACCGTGCTCGACGGACGTTGGAAAGTGAATTTTTTGCAAGTTGATTACGTATAAGATATAATTTATTTAGTGCCACCTTCAATTTACATTTCATATAACCTAATTTCTTCGTTATAATTATCGATATTTATCGTCGATACGATACAAATTGTAGGACTGTTTTTCGTCGAAATTTTGTGTTTATTTGGGATTATAAGAAAAGGATCACCATGCTATCTCAAGATATTTACATTAAATTACATCAAACGTTTTAGAGTGTCCATCAAAAGAAATCAAATACGACCATTAGAATCAACTAAAAATAAAAATCGATGTTTTTGCCGCGCGCGAGGTCCGCGGCAGCTCCCCGATCGTATGGAATGTCTAGACTCGGTGTAATTTACAATTGATATGTACATAAAGTCATATAGACTATTTTTTCGTACATCGTTAGTCTTATTATTTACTTAATAGAATACACATATTTTAGCCTTTTTTCTCTATTTCTCCATTTAAATAAATGATTATCTCTAGATAGGTTGATAGCTGTTGGACATATCACACACGTAATTGCATGACTTGGATTTGGTAGAAAAGCGTCAACGTCCACTATAAAATCTCCCATCTCGCTCAAAAACACAATTTAAAATATGGGAACGATGAAATATTATTCATGTCCGCATTTCTTCGCCGATCACGCTACTCTGAATTCTATAGAACTACGCGGCGGACGGCATAAGTCGACGCGTCTGAACAGTCCAATACACCACAGTGTTTATTTCACGCCGTGGACGGCGTACGCCGGGCCGGATTGAAATGGGAGCCGTGGATACCACGGCGGCCGTCCACGGCGTCGTGTCGTCCACGGCGTGATTCGACTCGTCTGAAGACACCCATTGCTAACTATGGTTATTTAAAGGCATTGTGCCGTGCCGTGGACGGCGGCCGGCGAAAAGCCGTCACGTCTGAAAGGGGCCTTATAGTCAATTGAGAGAACGTCACCGTGCTGTGGATGGTGGCAGACGAAAAGTCAGCTTGTTTGAAAGCGGCCTCCATGGCCGCGGCTACAGAATGTTACAATGTTGGCGAGGGCGACAAACTGACGAACAGTTAAATGCGCGAGTTACCAAGTAACTCACAAAAGAAATAAACATGGACGCCATGTAATCGGAAGGTTTTATATGCGTTTTTTTTTCACTTTTTGGCCATGAATACGCTGCAGACAATTTCGGCTTTGGGCGCCAAATTCAAATCCTCGCCACAGTTCCGAGCCGGTTGCAAAGCACCGACTTTATGCGATCCCTTCTTGATACCGGTTTTTAAATAGACATTGAAGTGACGGGGTATTTTTCATCGGTAATGGTAGAAAATATCGCGCCAAATTCGCTGAAAAAGTGCTTATACGCGAAATTTCGCGGAACCAAGTGAATTTCGCGCAGCCTCGGAAATTTCGCGTTATAATTCGCGTTTAACGGTTCGCGAAAATTCGGTGCCCCTAGGTATTAAGTATTGGGACAGGAAGGCGGTACTCCTAGGTGGAGTACTAGGTGAAGGAAAACTTCTGTCACGAAAAAATCTGGGAATCTTGCGAACCACAAACACCGATAAATATCAGGATGAGAGGAGATAAATGAATTATTTCACCTTAAATAATACGACGACTATCGATTCATATAAATTTATGACTTAAACATTTCACTAACTATTGAGTAATCATAGCGAAATATTTCTATGTGGAAATATCACGGTCTCACCTTCTGATTTCGTAACTAGAAACGTAAGAAGAACATAATGCTGGCTCATTCACCAGACCTACTCCCCATGCAAAACAATTATTGGGAATTATGACAAATGGCAACCGGGGGTGCTAGCAATCAAACGCATATCTACGACTTGCATAATACATATCGGCCTCGTGCACAAGAGAAATTAGTCGCATCAATGGCTAAACGTCAACATAAAGTTTTAGAGACATCGAATGACTCTACTCGATATTATGTAATCGAATAAATTTTATGGCTTCACTAATTATCACCTATTCTACAGCAGAAACATCCTCGGAGAAAAATCACTTGTGATTCTAATGAAAAGTATGAAGATAAGATGCCATCCATTTTGGTTAACTCAGTTTAAAATGATTGTGAAAACGTTTCAAACCAATATTATAACAAATTTAACCTTAAAAAATCAGTATTAACCTTTTCTTGAGCCAACTGTATGCACTCATTGATTTTATGATTTCTTTTAAAAAATGAAAAAAGGATGATTACTTCGATTATTAACTCGAACCGTCTCAGAGCTCCATCGCCATTATTAGTATAGAACCGCGTTTTAGCTATACACAATCGGCGAATATAAATACGAACTTCAAGAGACGAAAAACTTCGACACGTAGCCCGAAAGAAAACACTCCCTTCTTCCTCAGTGCATTCCATCTGCTGGTATTAATTCCGATTTCTCAGCGAACCGGCTCCATCAGTTAAGTGGGGCTCGTGGGTGTCTACATTCAATTGAAAACTCAATAGTACAAGTGTGGAGCCAGAGTTCTTGTCTCAGGCTTTGTCTTCTAGGGAAAGAGGAAAGTGGGTGCAAGATAGGCATGAATAGTAAAATTCCCTGAAATCAAATTATGCTTGGGTACTCGCAGGTAAGAAACTAGTGCATTATTAATTGTTACTTTTGATAAAAAGTGATAATGAGGGTAACGTGATTAGGTAAAAGGCAAGATGAGTGGCCAAAGATTTTACTAAAAAATATGGTGTTGATATATATCGTTTTTGCGACTTTTATGCAAAGGTTGAGTACTCTGCGTTGATGGAAGTAATTGATCTATCAGCCCAATTAGGCTGGTATATGGGCCACTGGGACATTTAGACGGCATTCTTTAATGGGGCACTAAAATAAGACATTTATATGATGCAACCAGAGGATACGAAAATAACAGGAAAAGAGAAAGTATGCAAGTTAAAAGAAAGGCTTCGTTTCCAATAAAATCGTCTGAGGAATGGAATGAGGAGGTATATTCTGTTTATATCAATGAAATTAAAATCAGAGTGACTGCGAACCATGTCTTTAAGAAAGGGTGAGAGGGATGCATTCTTGTTGTACGATATTTGTATTTTTGTTTTTTGCAATGACTGTGTTGAAAAGGCTTGTTGTGCGCAAAAGTAAATAATCTGATTATGTTTGAATTGAAAGACCTCGATGCAGTGAAAACTACTCTTGATATGAGTGTAACAAATAGAAGTGATAGAATATTGGTAGATTAAAGCAAATGATTTAATGAAGTGCAGGCCGAATTTCAAACGTGCAAATAGAGTATTGCGCTTTTTAAAGGGGACTTATGATTACGGATTATGTTTAAAATAGGTAACTAATCACTGCGTCATGTAGACGCATCTCATGCTAATGAACTGCTAGATTGAAAATGATATACAAGGCTTAATTATGTCATATTGAAGTGTTTAATACATGAAACAGCAGAAAGAAATAGAATGCAGCGACTTACAGCACGGAAGCAAAACACTTGGCCCTCACTGAAGGTACTAAAGGTATATTTTCTTTATTTCTGAATCTTAATGTATAAAGAATCTTCTCCATGAATTAACTAGAAAGATGAATTGCATACTCATTATGTTCAATGGTAACCAGCCTGCTCAGAACTTGCGATGAATAAAGCTAGAACAAATCATACTTATGTAATTCATCGTTAAAATTATTTGAAAGGGACCAACGACCATATGAATTTCACCATGGAGGAAGACGGAGAACTTCTATTTTTGGGCGTTATATTGTAAAAAGAGGGGATTGGAACATGGGCATATACTCATTACTCAGCACAAATAAATGTAGTAGTGAACACCTTGAGACACCGCTACAACACAATAATCGGCCGAAATTACTCAGCTGAAGAAAGGCGGAAACTAGAGGCCGTCCTGCGGCGAAATGAATGCTACGACAGAATTATCTCGCCAGCATTCAATAAAGTCATGAAAAAGAATTATGAGGAAAAAGAAAACACCGCAGAAGCAGCGAACTCCTCAACAAATAACCTCAGAGACCGAAAGAAAGCCTGCTGCATATAGAGACGACGACGGAAAAATTCGGAAACATCCTAAGAACATATCAGATAAGGACAATCTTCTCTCCTCACGTGCATATAAAAAAAATGTCTTTAAGCCCGTCAAGGACAGAGCTCCACTACAAGTCGAAGGGGTGTACCGGATCCCTTGTCAAACCTGTGGGAAGAAGTACATCGGCGAAACAGGTGGATGGAACACGCCAGGAGGAACACGAGAGAGCAATTCGACTGGGGCAGTCAACTAAGTCCACGGCAGCCGAACACTCAGCGCTGGGCCACGCAGTCGACCTTAAAGGAATAGAAATTGTCGCCTATGTGAAAGGATTTTAACAGAGAGTCTCAGAGAAGCCATTGAAATAAAAAATAGGGAGAAGAATAATCTTAACTGTGACATCGGAGTTAAAATAATTCGTATTTGGCAACGCGCAATTCAGAAAAACATTCAAAAACCGACTCCTCCAACCTCCAAATCCCATCACCAAATTCCTATTTAAATATATGAACAAAAATTCGTACTTCAACTTATTCCCTTGAGAAAGCGACCAGCATTCGTCGTGCAAATGTTGGGGCCCCCCGAAAATTGACGCAGCGACATAGCAAGTTTTTTCACTGACACAGTGATGATCGCTATCACTTTGTTAGAGGGGTTAGAGGAGGTATGTTAAGGTTGATCCTTAAAGGTACACCTCAACTAAAGAAATGGTAGCCAGCATTTTAAGGAAACATTTGAAAGCATTTACAGTTGCAAAATTTAGATAAAGGTTGAGTTTAGTACAAAATGTTAACTTATGAATATTGTTTCTTTTTGGGTGAAAAGCATATATAGTTAGAGGATATGCTGTGTTGTAAATATGTTACGTGTAAATAAAAAACCCACAGCGATATATTGGCAGCACTGTTTTGATGTGGTTGCGTGTGTTCTCTTTTGTGGTCACGTCACTGAGTCTGTTCCCTGACACACGACAGACAATTGTATCCATTGAATTTTTACGAGGCAATGAAGGTCTTAAGTACATTGAATGAAGGGTAAAGGCTGTAACCCGAAAAGGATGAATAATTTAAGGATGCTTTCTAAGGCAATGGGTAGCCATAGTGATGGAGCTATGAAACTTCCACCGTCAACGAAAGATATTTGCCCCAACCCCATGGATAAAATCCATCAGGAGATTTACCTTTCAATTAGGAGTATCTTTATGTAACCATTATGTAAAATAATGGAATCTGTGGGTGAAGTAAAGAAATGCCTTTGTTTAGGTTTACAGTGATAAAAAAATCGATACATCCCTCATTACAGGCGCAGTAATATCAATTACATGCCTACTGAGTACGCTTCGAACTTCAAAAAACGGCCAGAAAACATGAAGGTGGAAATTCGAAGAAAGCTCTTCGACGAATGAAGAGCCAGCGAAATAAAATTCCGGAAGTGGAAGACTTATGGAGTGGAAGCTACTGACTAATTCACGAAGGGTAAATGCATTCAATGCCGGGTAAATTATTTAAGGCTATGCTGGCAAACGGTAACGAACGTTAATGCTGGAATAGGTACGATGCTTAGCAAAAGCGCCGATTAAAAAGCCACCTAATGTATGATGAAAGAATGGTAATGGTTAAGGTTTAAAACAAAGCCATTAACTATTGCATCTCCGAATTTATGTAAGCCTGCATAAAAGTTGATAAATTGCAGAAGTGTAGAAACGTATCGAGATATCACGGAAATATTCAAGCAGGTTAGAGGTGAAGAAAATGTAATTATTCTCAATGAACGTAATGCTTTCACTGGCGAATTTCGAGACGGGAGAAAAACCGAGAAACACAGATGATGTATCCAAAATGAAAGACTAACAAAGGACATTGCCAGTAATTGCGAATACGAAATTAAATAAACACATCCGAAGACGATATACAAGGAAATTGCTAGTACAGATCCTATGTTTATGAAATGCTAGGAACTTGTTTCAGGTTGATTCATGAACTAGAAAATGGACGTAAAACATTACCGAGGCTATGTCCCATTGCGATATTATGTACCCAAAATTAATTTTAAAAAATAAGAAAGCGATGAAAAGCATTTGGCAAGTTGAAAATAATTAAAAATTGGTATCAAGTGTAATTTCAGGAGGCAGCGTAGAACAAAATAGCATCGGATGTGACCGAGAAATCAGATGAGGAGAGTCGAGAGAAATTGACAAGTGGCCTAATGGAAGCAAGTTCTTGGGAGAAGGAAAATCATCAGAATGGATCACGCAAAAAGTCTTGAATCTAACTGAAGGAACCACTAAAGTAAGTGGAGTGCTAAAGCTGACGAATTCTAAATGAGAATAAGGAAAGATGTTTGTCGTAAATCCAGGGAGACCAGAGAAACGTGGTCGGGAATACAAAAACATCGTGCGCGTGGAAAAGTAGAGGCTCGCAAGGGGAACCTCCTCAAAAAATGAGCGTAACATGAATACCATAAGTGACAAAAACGGAGAACGTATGACTGATGACTAATAAAAGTGAAGAGATGGATTGACTATCTGTATGAGACGCGTATAGGAGGGTGACTATGTACGAAATTAATTTAAATGGACATCGAATACTAAATATTAGAGTGTAGCAAAAAAAGATCATTAAAATATGGAGACAAACATTGGACGAGGTCGACCAGTTTCTCACAAAATTCCTTTACTCTCCTTCTTCCATGAATAATTTGACGCAGAAGTAGTGTGGATTGGAATTCCATGCTTAGAATTTTGAATGAAGTTAATTAAACAATGTTGAGCAATGACATGTGAATGATCCACAATTCATTTAAAAAACAAGTCTGGGTGATATTTTATAGGGCTAAGCTACGAAGAATCAATATTTACGAACAAAGTCAAGTGATATGAGGTAGTGTTATTTCATATGTAATTGTGATAGTTTACAACCAAAAAGGCACCGATTACATCAAAGATATTACTGGGAGTTTACATGGATGAATAACCACGAGGAGAAATCAGCACACGCTTATAATATTTGTTAAATAGAAAAAACATGTTAGTAAAGATGGGCAGAACAACGACCAATGCCATCTCAAAAATCATGTATCAAATGCTAGATTGTAGCAAACGAGAGGAAGTTAAGAATAGTCTAAAACTAGGGAAATAAACATTAGAAGAGGTCGGCAAGTTTAAATATTTCGGAAGCATGATAACCAGGTGTGGAAACAAGAGAGATATAATCAGTAGAATAGCCGAGGCGAAGAAAAGCTTTCAGAAAAAAAATTGCATCAATTTCCTTATGAAAGCAGTAAATTTTATCTTATAATTCGGAAACCTTCCATCAGAACTTACAATTCGAGTATTCTTTTCTATAGCAAAGAATCATGGGCGATGACAGCAATGGAAAAACTGGTGGTTATTCGGCTGTATGAAAATTAAATGGAACGTTCGAGTGAGGACTACGGGACTCCTCAGAAGAGTGGGAGAGAATAGAAAGCCTAGTCAATACTTAAAGTAGAACACACGCCATCTTAATCGGACATAACTTGAGAAAATGATCTTCATGGCCTGATGAAGTGAACCCTCGACGATGTTAAGAGAGGAAAAGTAAGGCCTATGATTTCGTATTAAAAAAACAGAAATGAAGGATATGATAGCATTTGAGATAATCCATCGCTCTCTCCGTGACATGATTATAAATTAAAATGTAACCTCTGAAAATTCACGTGAAATACATAAACTTATAGCAGTTTCAATTCCTCCTAGTTGTCTTCGTAGTCACGGAGATTCATACCAGTTAACAGCTGAGGATTCGTAGCATAAAACACTATTATAAAATAGTGAATGATGAAATATCGTCGTAAAAACGACGACCGAATAAGTTAATTTTTGCGCACCGCACAGGATTTATTATTTATTTAGCTACTAATAGAGAAAAGAGAAGCAGAAGATCTGTGTATGGGAATATTCAAAGACTTATCAGCTAAAGTGATTGCTATTGACTCACCATATTCCGTTAGCCTTCCTATTCCTTGAAACCCCCCGAAATACCCCATTCAACCCCAACCGTTTCACGGCACTGATCCGCTAAACCAATATTATTCGAGGACCTGAAAAGAAAAAGTTCGCATTATTGGCTGGCAATATTCACGCAACAAAAGTTTACACTATACATGGAGCATAACTTAAGGATTAAGGTGAAATTATGTGCTACAACAAATTATCTTACTAACGACCACAAAGGTGAAATAAGTGGAAAAAAGAAACGGCCAATTGATGGGCTGTAAATCAAATTATGATCGCAAATGTTCCATTATTTTTCCTCTAAATCAAAATCATATGAACAATAAATGCGGAGTGGTTTCGGAGTGGCAGATGCATGTCTTAACGAATTAAGTAGATTGCAATTTCCGAAGCTTAAATATCAAGGACTTTATAAAATGCCTCGAAGAAACTTTAATTATGCGGAATTACTCGCCATTCAGGCACCAATTACGGAAAATTTTTAAATGATAAATAAGGGTTCCTGGCTTGCAACTGAAGAATTCGCGGATAGGGGCTTCATTTTGAAATTACAGGTTCTCTCACAATCAGCAACGAAGCAGCTTGACTAGCATGAAATACACACTTCCACGTCTACTTTTAATACTCAATTTTTACAGTCTTAGCGATGAAATTCATCAGTTTGACCGTCGTCAAAAAAGAAACTAATCTTCTTGAGTACGAGTACGGAATAAAGTACGGCATTTAGTCCATTGCCGACATACTTTTCACAAAATCTAGAAAACTTTCTTGGATCACAAGATAAAGCGTAAAAAAGGACGGTATTAATCGATGAGGATATTTTCCTATCACTAGCGTTCTTTACAAAACTACTGTGACACTAATATTAACTTCGAGGCAGTTTCACACGTGGTAATAAAAGTTGGAATGTGAAAGCAGTTGGCTTAATACATATCGTCACTCAAAATATATGCAACTCTCATCACGATAACTGAATGATTTTGTATAAATTGTATTTGCGAAGTACCTATCCTACACTTCAGAGAATAAGTTTAAAATGCGTTGTATATAATATGAAAAGGATTCACCAAAGTAGCAGATAAGGTACTCACCTCTTAACCCCAAGACAGCTTGCCGCGAACTGAAGTCCAGAAACAAGGGGAGGGGATGTTCCGAAACTCCGTCAGCCATGTCACGTGTGCCTGTGACGTCACGATAATTTCGAACCGATTTATTTATTTAGGCAACGATAAATATATTTAAAAAACCGCTGGATATCGTAAAGGTCATTTGAAATTTTATCCAATAAAATTCATCAATAAATACGGTCATGTTCTATATTATAAATAATAAAATATATCCCGCGGAAAATCAATAATAGGATTAACCAATGAGATTCGTTCATTTGGTGCCGCTGTTATACAAAAATAGCGCGGAATTTCTTTAGCGGCCAACGGTCGAACCACACGTGATCAATGTTCTAGAATTTTCCAGCCATCTGCGAAGGTCATTAGGTACGTTTGCAAAATACGTCATCGCATTACGAAAAACAGTACATCAACGGTCCGCATTCAACTGTGGTCCCCAAAGCTGCACCACCCCCTCCCGCTACTTACGAAGAAAGCACACCCCATACCCTCACCAACCGTCCTTTCGGTATAGTCACACTTATGAAAGTTTTTAAATTTGTTACATTAATATCCTGGACTCTTTCAGCCTTTCATTCGTTCGTTGAAGTCACCGTCTCATTACGCGGATACGAGGATGGAGAGCAATTACTACAAGCTGCATATCAACGGAACTACTACGAAGAAATGCAGCGGTATTGACTGAGGTAAGTGAGCACAAGTTACTTTTATGAAATAGTGAACCAAGAAAGTAATTTTAATCATTATTTCCCACAAGCATTAACATGTCACTAATTAAGATCATCTTGTTTCACTATGATACAGATGCTAACTTGCATGCCCCTTTGTACAATTTTTCATTCATAATGGCGTTATCAGCTATCACACCTTTCTTGGACTCAAAATAGAGTCGTTAAGCCTGAATAATTATGTCATTATACTTGCATGTGCACCCCGATGAAACTAATAGCTCCTGATTGAATTATAATAATAACATAGTAGTATCAATTTTTTTCTGTTCATTCGCAGATTCGTTTCCCTGATGGCCAAGCTCAACTTGAGCCATGTCCGGGTGGAGTAACCACATGCCGCTTTCTTTAAACAAGGAGATTGCTAAATGGTTCATTACGAACCAACTGAAGATGTAAGTCACCAGCGAAAGTTACTACTTCAACGAGAGCACACGGACCGACAGATGAAAATGATTTCTTTCCGTGAAGATAGACAACATTCTTGGTCTTAATCGTCGAATCTTAATCAAGGTAAGTCATGTCGTTATGATTTCATCAGTATATTTATTCAGTTTGTTAAGGCCTGTTTACACGATACATTAACACGTACGAGTTAATGTACGTTTTCGTGAATGATTTTGGTGGACAGGAACGGAAGATGTACGAATGTATGAACCAAATTAGAACAGGTTCTATTTTCTGTGCATGCATTAGCACAAGTTGGGTGGTTACACGGTGCATTTTGGCGTTCATTCTCGCGTTCATACATTTAGACATTAACCCGTACGTGTTAATGTACCGTGTAAACAGGCCTTTACGACTCAAATTCATTATCTTTGATATGGCAAATTTTTTTCTTCATTGAAGGCATAAAAACTGACATCTTGAGTAGGTTTAAATATATTTTAAATTAATACAAATTTTGCTTTAATTTTCCCTGAAATAAAACCATTGTCAATTAGAATTGTTGCGGATTTTAGGCGCCACTTCTTTGCGCCACCAGGCATGCTTATTAGAAGTTCTGTGTTTAGAGAGGTTTAGCGAAGGAGATTTCGCATCAGGTCAAGGAATCCACAATGATTCGACACTTACATTATTTCAAATTTCAAGAAAAATCTGTACGGAAATAATCAATGAATTCCAGCTTCAGCACAAGCAGAGTTCGTTGGTATTAGCTTGGTCACCTTTGCTAGAGGGAAATTTCAATTGACATATTGAAACTAAATGAGTTTATGGATTGTAAGCAACGCGTTTCTGCATGGGAATATCTTTGAATGTGTAACTTATCAGTATTGTGTAATTTAATGATAGTGGTCATAGTCAACAAAAGCTAAAGAGATAAATATCGTCAGGCGTGTAACTTTTAAACACAAGGTAAGCCGACAAAATATACGGTCAATTTCCTTGAATACTCTTTCGCAACTCACGAGTTATGGCAGTACAACAAGAAGGGTCTCGTGGTTTACTTCAGCTCTCAAGCTGTTTCGATTTATCCGTAAACTATTCAAGTTAATTATTCACTTAAATAATTAATTATTAGTTGATCCGAAGGATCACTTACATTTGCACGTTCATGTGTTAACAGCGCAGTGGGATCTTCCTTCTCATTAAAAAAATGGAAATTAATCAATTTAAAAAATTACTTTCTGCAAAAACTGTTTCACCTCCATGTTGAATACAACTGCAAGAGGAGAAGACTCCCTACCTTTTACTTGCTGCCAATTCCATCGGCGACAGAGCTCAGCTTTACAACAGCGACTCTCCAAAACACTTATGTTCACCTGCACTTCACATTGAACACAACACTGATAATGAATTATTTAGTGAACCCTAGACACTTTCACTTCACTCTTTAGCCGATGAGTAACACATTCTGGTAACTTCACATACTTCCAAGAGACAAACACACTGCTTCTATCGTGATGAAGAACCAATTATAAATACCCTAGAGTTGAGGGAAAGGCTTTAAGAGAACGTTGACTGCTTCATCATAGGATTGCAGTGTCATTCACTGGATTAATTTAATTGTTCACTCCACCTTTCGTAAACTGTAAAAAGAACAAGAAGCAGCTTTAAGCTGTAGCACTAAAAATTTGACACTGATGAAAGGAACAGTTCATAATAATTATACTCGAAAGAAATATGTATTCAAAACCAAGGATTTGGGTACAAAAACTCCAATAATTGTGACCAAATAATTTGCAAAAGAATTGTTCCTTCTTGATCAAAAATTATGAAGAATTATGATTAAATTTGTAGATTATCGTGGAATAAAGGTTATTTACGAGAAGAGGACTCACCCGTACACTTATGAGACGCAGGATACGCCTCCATACCCTAACCGAACTACTGGGAGACTAAAACTTCACTAGGTATGTTAGAATAAGGAGGAAAACCCAAATGACGCACAGCTTATTACTATCAGTCCTGAGAGGTAATGGAGGGCGGGGAATCACTAAGGATGTCAGGGGAGGTTGCCGTGCACAGAGAGCCCAAAGGTAGAGTCAAAATTGTCGGTCGGATGTCGAGTCCCAGCACATCGCGAAGGCCTTCGGGAGGGGTTTGGTTGGCGCGTTGTAGGGTGGAGAGCTGGTTGTTATGCTGATGTGGAAGAATTAGAACATGCAATATTTTCTGTTCATTCGCCTGCATAATTGGATTTCGTAACTCGGTATATTAATAAGTTTATATATTTACACATTTTCTTTCACGTTCTTATGTATGTTATTACCAAACATAAACACCAAGGAGAAGTTCTTATTCATTATACACAAAAGAAACATGTGATAAATGTTTTTCATGATAATTCCTAATTCGATTATTATAGTAGTCTTTAAAGTTTCAACTCAACTATTAAGTATCACGGGATTAACTTCCATCCGAATCTTACTTCATTGTCGTAGTATGAACTGTGCTATACAGAACTACAATACCTATCTTATCTTATGCTGTCACCGCTTTCATTTATTGCATAATTTTTATACCTGGGTGGAGGTTGGTGCGATGGCGGTACGTGACGAAGTTTTTAGTTTTCTGATCCCCCGACCAACAAACCACCTCAACTATAGATAGTTAATATGTAAAGAGTAATATTATTGACCTGAATATTTTTCATTTCTATTCAGTATTTTCTGTTTTCTTTTTATCTTCCTGATTTAATTTTCCATGTCTGAGTATTGTTTATTATTTATTTATTTTTTGTATGTTCTTTTTTATTTCCGAGGGCTGTTTTTTTATCTCCAATGGGTCAAGAATAAAATACGGGGTGATTGAATAAAAATCATTTCATCGCTAAGCATAATAATAAGTACACTTTCGCTTAATTCTTGACGCAATGGCCTCGGCAATGGTTTTACTCATGGATCGTTGCTGCGAATGTCTTTCAATGTATTTCACCGGTATCCAGAATCCAATCGTCCGCTTTAAAACGTTTCCCTCCTAGCCAAATTGTCTATCCGGCGAAATATACAAGTCAAATATCGCAAGTTCATCACTGCACGGAGGGTGATCGTAAAGTCCCATTGAAACTCAAAGAACAGTTGGCTTGCACCAGCGCTTAGATGACGGGTGTTGTCATGTATCAGGACACTTCCAAAATTCAGCACGTCTCTTATTTTCTTTTGAATGGCTCCGCGCAATCGACCAAGCATTTGCAATTATCGTTAAACCCGGCAGAATCAAATCTAAAAGTAACACGTCTTTTTTGTTTCAAAACGGAGTAGCATAATACTTCGATTGTTTAAGGATCGCATGAATTTTCTTGGTTTGCTTGGTGACTTTAAATGCCTCCATTACTTTGACTGTATTATTGTTTCAGGTCTGTCATACGGAATCCGTATCATTTTTAGTCACAGTTATTCTTTAAATATTTCTCTTTTATCAGCATAAAGGACAAGAACTTTCAATTCCCATTCATCAAATTTCGTTCTTGCCACTCCACAGTTCTCACTTAGGGAGAGAATCAATGGCTGTGATCTTGCTAATGAGGCTTGCTGCTACTCGTCTTAAACTGACTACTTGTGTTCGCAGATGACTGAGCTATTGGCAAGGAGGGCGTGGAGTTGCCCGCTGCGTGCGATACCCTTCTGGATGACTCACTCTATCTATGTACTAGAATATTGGAATTGCACCCAGCGTCCAAAAGAACGGAGGAGGTGGCGGGCGCAGATCCACCGATCGCTTTCTCCCTTCCCCAGATCCTGCATCCGAGTCAGTGGTCGCCAAAGTGGACCTGCTATCTCCCCATGTCCAACCGAGAGAACATCTGTGGCCCAAGTCCAGGAGAGCGCGGCTTGCGATGGTCTAGGGGGGCAGAGATAAGTCGGTGTGTTCCTGGAATGAGCAGGTGATGGCAGTTGGGAAGGCGGACGGAGGAGTAGAAATCTTTGTTTTCATCAAATTATAATCTCAGGTAGTCGTCCATGATACCCATACTATCACAGATCTACTTTATCTTAAAATTTAGAGTAACTTCCTATCACACGGTTGAATTAATATTTAATTAGTAATTCTTCAACTGACATCAATCCATTTTAGAATCGCATCACAATCTTACTCAGGACAAAAAGTAATCCAACATTTGCAATATCGTCGAAGTTAATATCTGCCAAATATTTCTGTAAGAAAATTTCTTCGCAACCTAGGCAAAATTAACATAAAATACTTAAAAATTCCTGTTTGAAAGAGCATAAAACCTACCTCATTTAATCATACTAAATTTCTTCTCACGCCCATTAGGCACTATGTATTTCTTTCCTTAATACCTTCCTTCAGCAGCATCTTGTCTATATTTTCTTCTAAAATTTTCACATCTATTAATTGAGATCATACATGATTCCATCGCCTAATAAATGATCAATCACTTCCTGAAAATGGGTGTGTACCATAAAACAGTTGATTTCGATATGAGAACCTGTGGAAACTCTTTTCCACCATTGAATTCTAATATATATTGCAAATTATTGTCAATAGAATTCAAATACATAATGTAGTAAATTAATTCCGCTTTATGAAAATATAGCACCTCACAAGAAGCATCACCATGAAATTGGCTGTACCGACAGTGCAAAGGACAACGAGACAGCATCGCAAGACAACAAAGCGGGATCTCTTAGTCATCTATTCACCAGCCCTGATGAGGACACGGTGGTCTCTTTGGGGGTTATATCGGATTCCCTAAAGTTTCGGACGAATACCAGACCAAAATGATACACGGATGAAGATATTTTAATATGATTTTGACTTAACTTTGTCTGCCACATTGTCACTTATAAATGCATTGAATAATAATAATTTATTGACAAGAATTGACGACGAATAGATACTACAGCAAGGATCTATTGTATTTACCTTTTGTAAGTCATTAAATGAAGTTCGTGGCTCAATTTTGGGGCAATGCCCAAGTCTGTTGTAAAATATTGTAATGCAATGATTTATGTCGATGTCATAATTTGTACCATTAGCATTTTGTAACCAACCATCAGAATCAATTACTTGATTTTAGAAAATGAAATGTATAACAATAAAATAATAATAAATAAATATAAAACATCAACCACGATGGAGCAGCAGCAGCAGAGAGAATTCAGAGGTTAAGTTGTTCTATCACGTTAGCATTTGTGGTAAGTATTCATTCTAATGGCGGCTTGTCATACCATCCCAAGAAAAGAGTCATGTGTTCCATACGCCCTCCTGAAAATGCTCTGGCATGCAAGGTGCAATCTTTGAAAAATCTCCTCCACTAGTATTTGCATCCGGACACACAGGGAGCAGTTATTTATAACTGAAAAAATATCTAAATATAATTATCACAGCAACCAGATCGCAGAGTGTTACCTTAAGAATACATCATAAACGTTTTCTTTTCCCTTTTGTAAATATTTCGAGGTAACTCAGTGATAATTTTGTACATTTCTACTTAAACGGGAAAAGTTGACGAAAAACAGGGTCCGCGATTTTTCCATCGCATTGGCCACAAATTATACCACAAAAGTGTGAGTTTTGACGAGAATTATATAAAAAAATAATATTGTAACAATAGAATATCTACAAAAGGTGAGTGACTAGTTTTAACGTACTGAATTTCGAAAAAAACAATGCGGACAATTTTTGCGAAATTTGTTCAACTTTGAGGCTATGTATTTTGTTTAAATTTTTAACTTAGGAAAAACTCTTTGCGTCACTAAGTTATTGATCACAGCTGTGCAAAGTTGCAACTTCCTGACTAAAAAATTTTTTTTGAGGTTTGGTCCAGCTTTTTCCATTTCGGCCCACTGTTTCCCCCGAATTCCGAGGAAATTATCAAGGAAATCCCGGGTTAGAAAATCTAGAAGTGACGGGGATGTAAACACCTCAGCGATTTATTGTGAGGAATTCCTGAACCGGCCCTAACAAAGTGCAAAACTTTTCGGTCGATAATTTTTTCCTCTATTCAGCCATTTTCGACGTTCGAAGGGTGGACGAATAGGGAGAATGGTGACCCATTGGGTAGGTACTTGGAACAGGATCACCCAATAACTGCCACAAATGAAACATCACACTGGGCTTACAATACCCCTTTTATATCACTCTACGATTTTGTGTCAGAAACGAAGGCTTACGTGCTGTGATAATGACAACTAGGTGAGACGATTCAATGATCGTCAATTATAATGACAAAGCAGCAAAGCTGTCACATTTTACATGAGAATTGAGAAAGAAAACTGCCTTCAAGGAGAAGCATGGAAGATTTAATTGAATTTATCATACGTTATAATTGTGGAAACTGGTATTTTGTTAAGGTTTATACATATTTTGTTCAAATCATTTCAAATTTTGGTCCAATTTTCACGGAAGTAACCACTACCGATTCAAATTAAATTTACTTTTTCGGCGTCACGAAGAGGTTTGCCTATTAGAGGGTCCGTGGGTATTGCGGTTAATTAAGGAGAATGCAGTGATCATGGAAGCCCCATTTTCGTCATAAGAATGCTTGCATACGGCAAGAAGACGCTGTCTGGAAATAATTATAAAATATTCAGCTTCAGCACTCGCCAAGTTCATACCTTGGTCACCCCCACAGCACTGATTTTCAAATGCTAACTCATTTCATTACTGGGTAATCGATTTTAATCAACTAGAATGAATAAGAATGCATTTGCATAAGAATGTTTGTGATCGTTTAACCGGTAATAATGGCTGGGCCTAAGAAGTTGCCCAGTATTGGATATTAGGAAATTTAATAAAAGCGGTAGTTGTCAACTAAAGTAGCCTTCGTCCAATTTTTTGTATGATAAAAGCTGACAAACTAGAAAATTTCTAACGTCAATCACAATCAGTTACATAGATACAGCTGGAATTTTTTTACTCATTTGGCTTCAGCTCCAAAACTGTATCGAAGTATCCTATTTCTGTGGACTACTTGAGTAGCAAGAGAAGGGGTAGGGGATTTATGATTAATAAACAAACGAAAGAAGTAAATAAAGCAGAAATCTTAAATTGT
Source organism: Ischnura elegans (assembly GCF_921293095.1). Lineage (NCBI taxonomy): Eukaryota > Metazoa > Arthropoda > Insecta > Odonata > Coenagrionidae > Ischnura > Ischnura elegans. The sequence continues at coordinate 80,448,109 of NC_060256.1, read as the reverse complement.
CTTGCAACATATGTTGCTTCAGAGACTTAGACGGTATGCATCGCCGGATGGGACATGGGGGTGGGGTTGAACTTGGTGGTATGCCTGGGGGGTAACCTCCTGGCAGTGGTGGGGGTCCGACCAAAATTACCATTGAATCTACGGTAAATTGCATATCCAAGGGGGGCTAATGCACCCCTTCCCCCACTCTGAATCCGCCACAGACGGTATGTGAAGTACCTATTAAAAGTATATATTCTGAAAATTGCAAAGGAATAGCTTAGGTTTTAGCAAATAATGTGTCGAGAAAGAATATAACCATATTTTAGAAGATGTCTTCGGCCGAGGGAGAGAGGCTATTTCCTAATGGAGAAGAAGACTCCCTACCTTTTATTTGCTGCAATGCCCATCGGCGGCAGAGCTAAGCAGCAGAACATCGGCTATCCAAAACACGAATATTCACCAGCACTTCACATTGAATGCACAACTGGCCATGACATTTTTAATGAACGGATGACACATAAACTTCACTGCATACTTAACTAGATGATCACTTTCTTCTTCCGTTGGGCAGTACAGTAAGTATATTCACATTCTTCCGATGATACACGCTTTCTACTAACAGTTTCACCGATGATAATTATCCAAGAGTTGAGTTGAAGGCTTGAAAGGGATTTTTAAAAGCTTGGTTTCAGGCGTGTACATTAATTCAATGGATTAATTGAATTATTTACTCCAACTGCCGTAAAATCTAAAAACAAACAAGAAACATTCCTTAAGCTCTAACACAAAAACTTGTATTGATGTCAATATACCTCATTTTATATGCCAAGAAAGAACTAAATCAGCAGGAATGCATGCTATTTATACCAACTAAAGCTAATCTTTAATGCCTGGTTTCATGATACTGTGACTATTACGTGGTAATGAATAGAATATTAAAATACAAGAATTAATTCGGGCAATGTATGATGAGCCTTGATGCTGGAGCCTAAAAATGATCAAAAATTATGACTTTCTGTGTAGAAATAGCATGGATTAATAATAATTGTTCACACTCGGAGGACTTACCAGTACTCCTGAGCGACGGATCGTAAATCTCTGAACGCTAACCGAAATGCAGCGACACTTCGCTATAACAGATTGACGACTAGCATAAGGGGAAAAACATAGTGACGCATTGCTTCTTGCTTACAGCTCTGAGAGGTGATGGAGGGCGGGGAATTGCTAAGAAAATAAGGGGAGGTTACCTTGCACATATTCACCAAGCAAGAGTCAAAAATGCCGGGATGATTTTAAGTCCGAGGTCATCACTACGGCGGACGGGAGATGTTAGATTTGCGCGTCGTCGGGTGAGCAAGGGGGTTGGTTGTTAGGGGGTGGTACTGTTTGAGAGCGTCGGTGAATGTGAGGGGGGGAAGTGAGGGACTCAGGGCACAACCCTCACCACAATAAGTCCGTACATTTATATCCTGACATCAAATACCCACGAAGCATACTTATCTACCTATCTGTATTATACATGTATATAAATAGTTTGTCTGTGTGCCGGTCCGCTATGCGTTTCCAAACAGCCGAATGGCTTACAACCAAAGTTTGTTCGTAGTTTCTCATGCTCCCAAAGCCTTTAGTGCTACTTCTGGATGTGTTCGACAAGTCCTATGCGTCGTTTTCTCAATACCGTTTCTTATCTCACGTCATACAATTTCTGTAGTCGGACAATAAATGGATTCTAGGATTCTCACAGGATTCTCCACACCCGCAGTTCCATTGATTCCCACCGGTCGAAATAAATAGCGGCGCTCGCGTCGCTAGGACACGATTCAAAAAACGTATTAGACCGCGACAAATACTCTACGCATTGAATGTAATCATTTATCGCTCTAATTCAACCTCAATTAATTATTTTTAATTAAAATTTATTTTATTTATTAATTCAACTTTTCCTGTTGAGGCATGAAGAAAATTTATTCTTCATATTTCCAGGAGTACAAAGGAGATGGAGACAGCATCGCCAGATTCCGCTGCGGGCCCTTCATTTCATCTATTGCCCAGTCCTAATAAGTACACGGCGGTTTATTTGCAGTTTACGCCGGTGTACCTCACGTCTTGGACGAATGTCGGATCACAAGCCATACCAGAAGAAGAATGTTCCAGATGATTTTGATTTTTCTATGCCTGCTTCTTGTTGAAAAAAAATTTTTAATTATTAACAATTTATGGACAAGTTTTCAGGAATATGAATTTATAACACGAGACCATGCTGTATGTATTATAACATTTTAAATACCACACGGTGATCAAGGCTCAATTTTGGGGCCTATCCATCTCCTTATTTTGTATAGAAATGATGTATTATTTGCTTTTAAACATTGCAAGGTAATTATTTATGCTGATGACAATGTATGCCGAAAAATTTTTAGAATCAGCCGCTAGACGCTCCGACTTAAATTTAGCAGAAAAAGGTATGGTCTCAACACAATAATGTAATAAATAAAGATAAAACATCACATATGCATCCATCCTCGATGATCAGCAATATTTTAGAGATAAAGATTCGAATCATAAAAATTATATGTGCCCTGGTTTATCTTTTTTACTCAATAGATGTCGTTTATGCTGGCAAAAAGGTTTGGGATCATATGCGAAAACAGTGAGCATCGAGTATTAGTCGGCGTTAGTTCGTTGCATGGCCTCTACGCGGCGCCCTACTCGCCGTTAGAGAAATGATTTCTCGTGTATTTAGGAAATCTTTCTCTTGGATTTCTCTAGTTTTTCTCTAACTTTTCTCCAAGATATACGTATATGATTTGTCTTAACGTATAAGATTTCTCCGTTTTATACGGAAATTATACGTATATTTTGGTTCTATTTAAAACGTTGTGCCGGCTGGGAAGTGACAAAAATGCGAAATGGCTCATCGGAAATGATATTTGTTGCTACAAATTAAATTTCAGTACCAATTGAGAGAAAAGGAAATTGGCACACCAGAAATGAATTTTATTGCTATAAACACTATTACAGTGCGAAGTAGAAAAATGCGAAATGACAATCTAGAATGGATTACTGCTATAAATACGATTTCAGTCCCATGTAAGAAAAATGAGAAATGGCACACCAGAAATTATTATTATGCTATAAACACGATTTCAGTACTAAGTAAGAAAAATACGAAATGACACACCAGAAATGAATTTTATTGCTATAAACACGATTTCAGTACGAAGTAAGAAATGTGCGAAATGACAGTCCAGAAATGAATATTATTGCCATAAACACGATTTTAGTACGAAGTATGAAAAATGACAAATGACACTCCAGGATGGATTTTATTGCTATCAATACAATTTCACTACAAAGCAAGAAAAATGAGAAATGGCACTCCAGAAATAAATATTGATATTATAAACAAGTTTTCAGTACATGCGATATGACACAACAGAAATGTATTTTGTTGCTATAAACACTATTTCAGTACCTGCAAACTAAAATAAACGCGCAAAGACACTCCAGGAATGAATTTTGTTGCTAATAACACGATTTCAGAAGCAAGTGAAAAAAATGCGAAATGGCACGGCCGAAATAATTTTATTGCTATAAACACGATTTCAGTACGAAGTAAGAAAAGTGCGAAATGACAATCCAGAAATGAATTTTATTGCTATAAACAAGATATCAGTACTAAATAGGAAAAATGCGAAATGACACAACAGAAATGTATTTTCTTGTTATTAACAAGATATAAGTACAAAGTAGAAAAATGCGAAATAACAATCAAGAAATGAATATTGTTGCAATTAACGCGAATTCTGTACCAAGGAAGAAAAATGCGAAATGACACTTTAGAAATCAATTTAATTCTATAACCAGGATTTCAGTACAATGTATGAAAAATGCGAAATGGCACACCAGAAATGAATTTTATTGCTATAAACACGATTTCAGTACGAAGTAAAAATCTGCGAAATGGCATTCCAGAAATGAATTTTATTGCTTTAAACTCGATTTCCGTACGAAGTAAGAAAGTTGCGAAATGATATTCCAGAAATGAATTTCATTTCATTAAACACGATTTCAGTACTACGTAAGATATGTGCGAAATTACACTCCAGAAATGAATTTTATTGTAGAAAAAATACGAAATGACACTCCAAAATAGATTTTAATCTATAAATACAATTTCAGTACCAAGTAAAAAATGAGAAATGGCACACCAGAAATGAAATTTGGTGCTATAAACAAGATTTCAGAACTAAGTAAGAAAAATGCAATGTTACACAACAGAAATGTGTTTTGTTGATATAAACTCGATTTCAGTACAAAGTAAGAAAAATGCGAAATGTACACTGCAGAAATAAATTTGATTGCTATAAACATTATTTCAGTACGAAGTAAAAAATGTGCGAAATAGCACTCAAGAAATGAATTTTATCGCTATTTACGCGATTTCACTATCAAGTCACAAAAATGCAAAATGACATACCAGAAATGTTATTTGTTGCTATATAAACACGATTTCAGTAATACGTAAAAAAATATGTGAAATGACAGACTCCAGAAATGAATTTTGTATCTATAAACACGATTTCAGTACGAGTGAGAAAAATGCGAAAATACACTCCAGAAATGAATTTTGTAGCTATGAACACGATTTCAAAACCAAGTGAGAAACTTACGAAATGACACACTCTATAAATGAATTTCAATGCTATAAACACGATTTCTGTACGAAGTATTTTTTGACATACGTGTTGTTAGAACTTAGACATCGAAATGGTTTCTGGACTTCTTATTGGTGCTTTCTGAAACTGCTTCTCTCAAGGTCTATCTAAGGGTTGTATTCTCAGTCAACTCTGTGGGGCCAACCAACCCTGGATACGTCATCAGACCTTACATAAACCGATCTCGCCCGACATACGCCACATTAAGCCCTACTTATGGCCGTTTTTGGAACTAAACGGGCCCTACTTGATGTAGGGTACCTGAACCAACCCTACACCCTACAAAAATATGGCGGCCAAATATCGTCTGCTTATCACTTTGATTAAAGAATCTACGTTACAATTGATATTAAGGGAGACGAGACACAAAGCATTGTAAAATGTACAGTAACACAGCGGAAAGGTAATTATGCTACAACATTGTACCCATTATGTGAAATAAATAATGAAATTGTCTGAAGAATAGCAAGTACAATATAGTGTTATACATCACATTGTTCTGCGAATATGTATCAATATTTTTTTAGTTTTGGCTCTTGGTACACTTTTGAGAAGCCAATACTTCGTTTACGCATAGCCATAAAAAACATATTTTCATGCCGCCTTTTGTCATATAATTAAGCTAACTACGGAAGGTAAAAGTGAATGATGAACCTTGATGATGCAACATAATTTCCCACGTTAATGATCATTTTTACCCCGTCATTATCTTGTACAGACAGACCGCTTTTGAAGAAATTTAAAGACAATACGGTCATACTTTTGGCTCCATATGAGAGTATTTTAGCGATAATTAATGTACTGACACGACCTGTAGGACGACACCGATTTTTTACTTACCTTGAGCCATTACTCTGACAATATGCCCAAAAATTATCGGACGTCTTTTCTTAGTTTCACAGTTAGGTCTCATTATGCCACCAGAGTGGCATAATTGGAACTGTCTTCTATCTGCTTTGTACCACTGATTTGTATGTGCTTTCGAACTGCTGTGGAATTGAAACACGGCACACAGCAGTTCATGACGTCATAGCATGCCATCAACTCATTTGTAACACATTTTAAACTGCTTTGGATTTCCATTGGAAACTGCTATGGAACTCGTTTGGATTTAAATTTGGAACTCGTTTGTACCACCCGTTCATCCGTTTTGAAACATTTGTACCAGTTGGACACCCATTTGGAACTCATTTGTACCTACACCATGCCACCTGCTTTGTAGTAGTTCAAGATGGCGTATTCAATTTCCTTCAAGTTTCATTTTAGTCTTTTTCGAAATTTTAGGCAAGATGAATACTGCGAATTGAAGTGCGACAGTGTCATCATCTTGCAATAATTCCATTGCTTTTCAAAGCATTAGTCATAAGCGAAGGGCCTTCACGCTCGTAAAGCTTAACTTAAGATTCATATTTTAATGTTGCGGAGTGAGGGGTAACTGCTTTGGTGGTCAAGAAAGCCCTTATCGAGAGCTTAATTCCGATCTAACGTGGTTGATGTGGATCATTCTGTGTCCATTTTTTAGTGGAATGCCTTCGTTTCTGGGTATTTTTTCTTCAAAACAGTCATGTTAAATATCTGAAAATTCAATGGAAAATGCGAAAAAAGGCCTTTCGGGGTAATTGAACTTGTCTACCGCGACATTGAAATATATTTTCGAAGGAGGGGTTCATGGCGAAAAAATTCAGTCCTACAATACGGATCCAAATATGGACATAAACTATTTCCTAGGGATCGCGAAGACAATACATCGGTCTGTTTTATGTATATTAATCTATGCAAAATACTACTTTTTCCGGTAATATTAAAGAACGGAAGCAATGGAAAAAAAAGGTTGCAAAAATGCCGTAAAATTCAATATTTATATGTGCGAAGTATATATACTTTGAAAGCATAGACATTTATGTTTTTGAGATAATAATATATAATATACTTGGAAACGCAAAAAAACGCGAGCGCTATGAAGTTGTTATTGAATACCTTTATTATATACGTAACCAATAGATTCTCGGTACGCAGTGAAGATAATCTTGTCGCATTTCAAATCGGACCCAAAAATACGATTTAAGCAACAAGGAAAATAGAATAATTTTTAAACTCATTCTAGTGAATATTTGGGAGCTCCGTTTCTAGTAACTGACTTGCGATTATTTCTTAATAAACCACTCATGCATTTTTATTGCATATATATTAAAGAATTTTCGTTTACCGACCAAATGTATCAGACTGAACCTGGCCACGGTATGTTGGCGCGTAGAAGACAGTTCCAAAACAAATGATGACGTATATAAATCGCATGGATTTGTTCACAAAGAATTGCAAACGTATGGAAAGCAGTAAAACATGAATCGTCTCCGTATACAGCAGTTACAGTACGAATTATGACGTCTGGAAATCCTATCGAATAGTTCAACAAAGAATTGCAAACGTATGGAAAGCCTTAGAAAAATCTTCTCGGGATACCGCGCGGGTAAGATTATTTGAGAGCGCCCGAATAATCAACAACATATGGAGGATGAGTTGTTGGTATATTATTATTTTAATATACCGCGCGGGTAAGATTATTTGAGAGCGCCAAAATAATAATATTCACAAGTTAGGTTCATAAGTTTCACAAGTTAGGTTCTACTGTAGTGGTATACATCACATTGTTCTGCGAATATTTATTAATATTTTTCACGCTTGGCTCTTGGTACACTTTTGAGAAACCAATACTTCGTTTACGTATAGCCATAGAAAATATTTTCATACCGCGATTTGCCATATTATCCTTATTTATGTTTATCTTAAAGTAAAACATCATCTGTGGTGTTGCTTGTGAGTAAATAGGATTATTAGGTTCCACTTTCTTGCCTCTGAATGAGTAATTGCATCCTGGAAACAAACCGGCCTCTATTGAAAAGGATTTCAAGCTCCTTTTTAAAGCGAAAAACCTCACGTATGAAACTTCCTCACTTGTGAGGTTTTTCTTTTGTTTCTCCGCTGAAAGTTTCACAAGTGAGAGACGTTCCACTGTATGTATTGTACCATTGCAGTGTACGTACCTGGAGGGAGAGATGTGGCGCTTGGTGCTGGAGCGCCGTCGTCCTCTTTGCTCTTCCCCTCGGCCGAGAGTGCGCTCTTCTCGAGAGCCTGCTGCAGGATGTCCGAGTCCTCCCCTTCCCCCTACTCCTGCCACCGACTCTTCCCACCACCACTGCTGAGGCGTCTCGTCGCCTCTTCCAACTCGGCCAAATCCCGGCACATCCGACACGTCCTCGTCCAGCGAACACGACTGCAAACAGACAAAGGCACGACATGCATTTGAAAAATAACACTGTGATACAGCAAAACTTCTTTACATGACTATTTCTGCGCAATCAATACAAATTATATTTATTAGCTACTAATTATACTGATAAGGGTGCAGCTCTTTACGGAGTTGAAAATTAGATGCCGGCAAAAGAGGGAGCAGAAAAGTGTTTTAGGCACCTTTGACGTCATCGAGGCTTCGTCGGCAGTAGCTTGAGGGGAGGGAGTTTTTGGCGCGCTTTAAAATTCGCTAAATTTATCATTGAATATCTCGCAAAGGAAAAGTCAGATTTACATGCAGTTTTCTTTGTTGAATTTAGAAAATAATTTTCCGTCCACCAATGAAAAAAAAATTCATGCAAGTTCCCCATTATTAACTTTTATGCAACTTATTGTCGTTTAAAAAGCTGTTTATGAAGTTATTGCTGCAAATTTAAAATGATTCAAATTATTTTTTAAAAATACGAAAGAAGTGCACGACCTAAACATATTTTGACCTCCACCAAAGACCTAAAAGTAATGTTCCACTTTGGGGACTTGAACTAATCATCTTCTTAGTCGATATATCGTCAACTAAGATATTAGTTTGCAGCAAAAGAGAGGAGGCTAAAACAAACATCAACCTAGGACAGCATAAGCTTGAAGAGGTGAACGAGTTCTCCTACCTGGGAAGCCGAATTACCAGCGATGGACGGAGCAAGAAAGAATTAAATACAAAGTAGAATAGCGCAGGCGAAGAGGGCGTTCTACAAAAAGAAGAATCTTCTTACAGCTGAAAATACCAGCATAGAAGTAAGAAAACAATTCATCAGATGCTACATATGGAGTATGTTTCTCTATGGAAGCGAGGCTTGGACGTTGACAGCAGCAGAGAAGTCAAAAGTGGAAGCATTCGAAATAAGGTGCTACCGAAGAATGATGAAGATAAAATGGATTGACCGTGTGAGTAACCAGGAAGTGCTAAGGAGAGTAGGAGAAAAGAGAAGCCTCCTAAAAATATTAAGCAGAAGAAGGGACAACTTAGTTGGCCACATTTTGAGGCACGATGGTCTGATGAAGACAATCGTTGAAGGACAAGTGGAAGGGAAAAAGGGAAAGGGACGGCCCCGAATGAGTTATATAGGACAGGTTATAAAGGATGTAAAAGAGAATAAATATGTAGCTATGAAGAGATAAGCGGATAGGAGAGAGAAATGGAGAGCTGCGTCAAACCAATCTTAGGATTGTTGACTAATGACGATGATGATGAGAAAACCGGGGAAAGTACTCAGAAAATGCACGAGAAATAATCATTAAATCCGACATAAATCGATACAAACTGATCAATTTTCAAGTAACACCTCCCTCTGATTGTGAGCAAGGAGGTTGTAAATATTTATTACAACCTTGGATTATGAGTCAATCTTCTGGCGCAAACGAACGCCACAAACTTTGTCCTAAAATCCTTAAACATTTTGAAAGTGTCTGTACATTATACGTGTAATGTATTAATCACGAAGCGCATACCTGGGCCGAGCGTTTCCTCGTGAAAAGTGGATATTGTATATTAGTGCTACAAATGGCGATTTTTGAAACTGATTATAATGCGCGCGATGCGCGCAGAGCGACAACAATTCTAGCGGCAGACATCTAAATCCTCTACGTAACATCTCACAAGAGGATGGGGAACAATCTTTGATGGGGAATACGGGGAATACCCAGTGGCCCCAGTGTTTGCCTCCTTTAAATTGTGAAGTTAGGCAACTATCACCATTTTGTGATGCTATGAATCTGTGATACCGGTGATACTGCCACTGACAATTTCAGTCGACACACGCCTCCTGCTACATGCGATAGATGCCACGAATGAAAGAAACTTACTGTAGTTCGGAACAACACGAGTTCGGGGGTGAGAGGTTGTGTTTTTCGGCTTTGCATTCTGATTTAGCTTTCTGGCGTACCTCGTTTCTTCATTATGAGTGGAGAATCTATGAAACTTCAGTTTGCTCTACTCGGAGCCAGCGGAGTGGGAAAAACAAGGTATGATCGTATGGTGACTTGTTGTGAAATTATTTATCCGGCATTGTAAAAGCCTGAATCTCACGATCATTTTTTCGTAATTTCGTGTGACATTGGCTTTCTGTGGTTTAACTGGACAAGAATTAGAAGAGATGTGTGTGTGTTATTCCGTAAAAACAACATTTATACATGTTCTAGTCAAGTTTCTTTTCCCACCAATTCATGTCTGTAACAATAGGCATTTGATGCAACATAAGTATTCCTTATGATCCATTGTGCAAGTCGAACCAATATTCATTTCTTCCCCATTGAAGGTAACTACAGAGTGTGAGAATTAAGGAGTAAATATACGGATTCGTTGAGAACATGCCTAACTTGGACACCACATTGAACAAGAACTTACTTGTTTATTTTTTTAATCGACTTAAGAATCGTAAAATTAGCCACTGCGAAAAGATAATAACTCTTAGATATTTTTGATAAATAATTGCTAACTTTAATTTTTTAAATTATACGTGTTTCCTAAATACCTCTTCAAATTGCTTATAAGTGTGCATATATGTTGTTGTTGTTTACAATTAATCTAGAATCACTGCTCCATATGCTTTGATTCCATGAAAGATTTGATTGTGGATTTGGATTCGTGAAAATAGTGGATTTTACCCATCTGTAGAATAAAGTAAAATTGCATAATATTTGCTGGTGTAGCGCAGGGTACACCCAGCAGTAAAAGATAGGGAAAACATAAAAAAACATCACTAACTAATAAATCATATCCAACTTCCGATTTTGAATAGTCCAAAGGATTTGCACCAAAACCTGCCAAATATGTGTCATGAACATACATGACAGTATATTCCAATGAATATTGGTAAATCCTTAGACAGCTGAAATGACATCTCAAATTATTTGTATTGGGTCTCCTAGGCATATGATATCACCAAAACCTGCCAAATATGTGTCATGAACATACATGACAGTATATTCCAATGAATATTGGTAAATCCTTAGACAGCTGAAATGACATCTCAAATTATTTGTATTGGGTCTCCTAGGCATATGATATCAGGTGTCAATTTCTCTCATTACTCTTCAAAACAGCCTTTTCTCTAAATCCTTGATAACATTTTATGTCATTGGAAAAATTGGAGATAAATGAAATTGTGTCTCTATCTTAGAATTATAGTTTGGCCATTTTTTTAGAAAAATACTGAACACAAATGTCAAAACTTAATATTTTCCCTTTCCTGTGATCAAATCGAATTATGAAATGGGAGGAAGTCTTCAAACTTACAAGTTATATGTGAATAATACAGTACTCTTCACACCATTTGCCAAAAGTACAACTTTTATAGTAGGTAACTAAAAATATGAAATTAAGGAAATGGTTATTTAACTGCAAAGGTTCATGAAGAATTACCTCTGAAAGAATACTGTCCTAAAATGGCCTGCTGTTCCATATGGAGTATAATATGGGGGACACTGAGAAAGTAACATGGGAGTAGGCAATGTGTGACCAAGGAAGTGTTAATTCGGGGATTAAGAACCCAGCCAGCACATTATAAGTCATTGAGATAAGGTGATTTAGGAAGAAATAAAGAAGGTGCTTATAAGTAACCTTGTCAGGCTTTTCTTGTGGGTTTCTTGCGGCTAAGCCGACATACATCCAGAGTAAAGACAAATTGGAGGCCAAACCTTCAGCACTTCCGTTGTTGTTGTTATTATTCCATCGTTTTAGAGTATTCATGCAGGCATTTTCGTATAAGAACAATGTTTTTATTCTGGACGATTCTATATTATGAGGAGTAATAACATCATACAGGCACAATTTGAAAATCATTCGCATTTATGAAATTATAGCAAAACCAGGATCGTAAGTAAAACACGTAATTTCTCAAGAATAGCAATGTAGAGTATAACAATGACGGAAAGGAAAATTTAATAAATATATTTTATTCATCAGGTTTTCAGGCCATAAATTAAAATTCATATATATTAGATTGTGTGGACCTTGAATAATTTCAGTTTGTTTCATGCACTGGCAGCTAATTTTCTCTTTATAATTGGGTTTTAAACTGGTACCTACACCTCACTTCATACACAAGTGCCTCAGTGTAATGGTTAACATACAAAGTTGCTGATCTGGAGGTCACACATTCAATTCCCTCTGATATTATTTTTTTTTCTTTCAGCCACAAGGATTGAGTAGTTGTATTATGCTTTGCAGCTTCACTGTCCAGTTGCTTCTAGTTGTTAAATTTACGGGAAAATCTGTTATCAGTTGTTCAGCTCTTATAAAGATTTGCTGAATATCACCAGTGGGCTTTTAATTCATGTCGTGCTGAGCAGCGTAGCATGTGTAGTATGCTATTCTGCCGCGTTTGGTGCTCCAATAGATGCAACTTATGTTAATCTGTGGATATTTAATGGCATTCCTTACCTATTCTTCCCTAAAATCTTATCCTTGCCTTATATAAGTCCCTTATCTTACAATAAGCTGCTTATCAATTTGTTGTGCAAGTAAACCATAAGAAATTGATAACTCTTTGTGCTATTTGGGAAGCAATGGCATACCCAGAATCATATCTGGGGGGGGGGGGCAAGCCAAGTTGTGACATTTTAGCAGGAAAAAGGTGAATGAAACCAACATGAAATTTATAACAGTGCTTTATTAGGTTATGAGATTATTTGCTAGAAAAAATAGTTTTATTTTAGTTACATATCTTATACTAATGCATATCATTTTTCGTGGTTTTAAAGAAAATTTGTCGAATATGTACTATCGTTTTCAAAAGTATGTAGACACCCAGGAGTCCCACTTAACTGATGGGGCCGGGTCGTGAAAACATGTGAGGTTGGCACATAAAGCGACCTGCATCCCTCACTGGTGTGCCACCAAGACCCGACGAGAAATCAAAAGATAGGAAAACCCTGCCACGGAGCCCGAAAGAAAATACTCCGACGGCCCAAAGTGAGTGTGGACGTGAGCTACCCCAGTGCATTCCATCCGCTAATCTTAATTCTGATTGGGCTCTTGCTCTTGCAGTTTGATTCCAGCTCCGATAGCTAGGTCGCCTCCACCTCCATCCTCGTCGGCTCTTGGTGGCATACGAGTGAGGGATGCAGGTCACTTTATGTGCCAACCTCACATGTTTTCACCACCCGGCCCCATCAGTTAAGTGGGACTATGGGGTGTCTACATACTTTTGAAAACGATAGTACTTACTTTTCAATTCAGTACTGATTTTGCTTAAAGACTTTTGCGATTTTTGCTTCTGGGGGGGATCGCTGCCCCCTCCCACTGCCCCTCTCTGGGTACGCCCATGCTAGGAAGATTTGGTGGATTAGTGACGGGAGAAGCAAGAAAGAAATTATCAGCAGAATAGCCCAGGCGAAGAGAGCATTCCACCAAAAGAGAGACCTGCTTACAGCGGGAAACTTAAATATGGATGTAAAGAAACAATTTATAAGAACCTACATCTGGAGTATGCACCTATACGGAAGTGAGGCATGGGCAATGACCGCAGCGGAGAAAGCAAGGATAGAGGCCTTTGAAATGTGGTGCTACAGAAGAATGATGAAAATCAAATGGATCGACCGAGTTAGTAACGAGGAAGTCCTAAGAAGGGTAGGAGAGAAGAGAAGCCTCATGAAAACCTTAATAAGAAGACGGAACAACCTTATAGACCACATCTTGAGACATGATGGCCTGATGAAGACAATCGTCGAAGGACAAGTGGAAGGCAAGAATGGAAAAGGAAGACCCCGAACAAATATATGGAACAAGTAAAGAGAGATGTGAAAGAGAAGAAATACGTAGGTGTGAAAAGATTAGCTGATAGGAGAACTGAGTGGAGAGCTGCGTCAAACCAATCCTAGGATTGTTGACCAGTGATGATGATGAGAAAGAAATGAAGGATGAAGACCTAGAAGGCTTACAAGGGAAAAAATGCATGAAATAGATAAGAAACGTGTGGATCTAGTGTTTGAAGCAACTTAATAGGGTGAGGGATTCCCAAAATCCATGTTGCAGAATGAATGGGAAGCAGAGAAGGCAATGAATGAGAGGGAGGAAGAGAGGTGGGATATTTTCATAGACAAGGAATTAGTCTAAGAATATACTTAATGCCTGTGATGTAGGCAGAACACTGTTAGTGGAGTTATTCTGCTTAAACCAAAACCTTCTGCATACAGCCTGATGTAATAATTGTTTTAGTCTTCAATACTATTTGAATTTCAACGGGTTTCTCTTGCTAGTGATATTCATAATATATTTTTTCTTTTATTTAGCCTTTTCAAGAAGTATTTCTGTGAGCCACGGTCAAATCTAGAGTTGACAATTATGTCTACGTCCAAACAAAAAAGACTTGTTGTTAATCATCTTGGAAGAAATGTTGAGGTCAATCTTCGTGTGTGGGTGAGTAAAAATATTTTATTAAAAAAAGGTGATTTAACTGTATGATGAAGAGCAATAACCGTCATAAATTATTACACTTTGAATTCATGACTACCCATATTCACAGGACACTGCAGGGATGGAACAATATCAAGCATTAATGCCTCAATATTATCGTGCTACTCATGGATTTATTATTCTCTATGATGTTACTGGCAGAGATACCTTCGAAGCCCTGGACCGTGTTTTTAATGATGCAGAAACATTTGCAACAATTGAAGACCATGTGAAAATATTAGTTGGCAATAAAATTGACCAGGTGGGTGCAAAATATATTGAGTTATACATAATATTTATTTCAAGTTAGGATCAAACTCCTAATTATCCGGGTAAATGATAAGGAGAGATGGCACGAATAATCGGATAACACGGATAACACAAACCTTTGCTTAAATTTATGGTAATGTTCATAATTTATGTGAAACAAACAATGTGTTAATATTTATGCACTCATTTTGTTATTTTAGAGTGCTTCCCAGACTCATTGAGAGCTTTCTTTGCCAGACCGTGATCTTTTAGCGGTGATAACAAGGTTTTGCTCATATTATTACGGCTCCATATAAGAACTGATTACGGAAACCACGCATCCGTGGCTGCGTGATCACAGATACAGAAAAGTAGTTTGCATGAATGCTTCAAAAGGCCTGTTTAAACGATACATTAACACGTATGAGTTCATGTACGTTTGCGTGAATGATTTTTGTGGACCGGAACGGAACATGTACGATTGCATGAACCAAATTAGAACAGGTTCTATTTTCTGTGCATGCATTCGCACAAGTTGGGTGGTTACACGGTGCATTTTGGCTTTCATTCTCGCGTTCATACATTTAGACATTAACCCGTACGTGTTAATGTACCGTGTAAGGAGGCCTAAAACCAATGAGCAATGTCAGAAAAAAAACTTTCAGGCACCACGCCACGTCGTTGTGTCTTGCACAAATTGCCTGGGTTGAAACTGCTGTGGGACGTGTATCCGTTATCACTGAGCCCAATTGTGCTCTGCAAGGCTTGGAAAACAGGAACACGGAGTGAATTTAGCTAGCGTGCTTTCGTTTTACGACGGGGATTCTAATGGAAATAATAAGCGTGGTGCATCCTAGCATTCAATGCAGTAATTCCGGTGATTTTGTGACAGATTTATTTTTTTATAAAGATCGCGGAAACTATTAAGCGAGGGTGAAAATCATGCACGGATAATCCGCAACACGGATATACCGCCGCTGGATAATGAGGAGTCTGGTGTAGTATGTTTTCTATAGTTTGCCATCTTGGATGGATTTATCTACCTGATATTTTGGATTAACTGTATTTTTTAGTGTTCCCAAAATCTATGATAAAGGATAGGGCCATGCCCAACCTAGACAATTAAAACTAAAATTTTACCTAATCATATTAGATTTTGCTCAAATTTGGTATAATCACTTCTCTCCCCCCTACATATCCCCCCATCAGAATGGTTTCATTCCCGGCGGGTTGTCTCTCTCTAACCCTGTGGTACTTCAGAAAAATGATCACTCGAGCGATCACATTTCCAGTCGCGAAAAGCTATCGCTAGAGTGATCACTAAGAGGGATAAAACAAATGATCGTGTGATTAAGGCTCTAGAGAGAAAAAAATGCCTGTCCCTTGAACTCTCACTTATCAAGGTTTGACTGTAATTACAGAAAGTTCATTGTAAAGTAGGCTGTGTAATAGCCAGAAAATCAGAGGGTTTGTGGTTCAATTCAGCCCCTGAAGAAACTTTTTTCTCCAGGCAAATGTTAATCATCCAAGACAATGCTATCAAGAGTGAAGATGTTAACATTATACACTTTGAATGTTGGTAGATGGAGCATTTAGCCATGAAAGCGAATTAAGGAAGGGACACACGCTGGGTAGCAGATTTCAGATGGAACTTTTTGACTGAGTCAGGCGTCGTGAAACTGAAAGGGGGATAGGCTCGAGACAGCTTACTCACTGATATTCACATGCAGGTATAAATAAACTTCAACACCAGTACGATATACAGTTGAGGATCTCAAATCCAGAAAGCTTGGGACCAAAGGGTTTCTTGTTTTTCTAGATTTCTGGTCTGTCAGTACATAGTAAATTGTGAAATATTCACTGTACACCTCACAACTAAAGTATGCAATCGATGGATAGCAAATATACAGTCTCAATCTGGCTGAATCTCAGCTGTGTAAAAGGAGCAGTGGTCTAGCTACATGTGAATATGTGGATGGTCTGTTGAACAACCCCTTGAAGAACATTCATCGCCTTAGATGGATTCAAGTACACTACATTGAAGGAGGCAAAAAACTTGCCGAATAAGCCATCAAATCACGACCGTAGCTCCCGCAGCATAAACTAAACGTGCTTAATACTGGATGAGAGTGAGCTATAAATACATCATTTTCTTCATGCTCTATAGCTTTCGTTGATAGCATTCGCTAGCAGACGGTGCGATATCTATCAATACCTTCCTTAATTGGACGGTAAATCTGTGCAAATGCTTCTATATTTTGTTATTAATTAATTGATAAATGCATTCAGGCTCTTGTGCTCATTATTTGAGTTCCCTACGTGTCTTTCCGTAGGTTGTTAGCGTATTTTCATAGTGTGTGCTAACTTCCTACTCATCCCAGAACAAGTCTCACAGAGTGGTGCTACGACTTGGCAAGTTGAAACACTATGCAGACGAATTATCAAACATTCCGGATTTCCGGGTATCTGGATTCCAAATTTGAGGTCCTCACCTGTACCTTCAAATTTTCTATCTTTGATCCACAGCTTCCTCAGTTCCCTTAACCAACTTGTATTGATTGATGGCACCTCATCCTCTTACATACCCGTTAAATCTGTTGTACCTCAGGGAAGCATCCTTGGTCCCCATCTGTTGTCCGATCTTGCTCCTGGCACGCTTCATCGATGACATTATGGATGGCATAATCCCTCTTGGCTGTAATATTTTACAGTGCATGGACGATTGCAAAATTTTCAAAAAGGTGGATCACCTCTGTGACTCGCATTCCCTTCTATCTACCATCAATTTTGTCTCCTGGTGGTGCTCCAATTGGCTGCTGCGAGTCAACCCCTCAAAATCGGCGATGAGGCCATTTTCATTAGAAACCAATCCCTTGAAAAATTAATACTCCCTTGTAAACAAACCTATAAACCAAACCTTTTAACTAACCATAACTAACTGCTGCCACCCAGGAGTGATTTTTGACGACAAATTAAAATTTCAGGATCACATTATGATGATTGTGAAGAGATCAATGGCCATAGTTGGTATGCTCTATCGACTTACTGACCTTCAGGACCCTACTGCTCCAAAAACAGTATTTTTTGGATGTTTTCTCCCCATACTGAAATACTCACCAATTTGGTCTACCGCCTGTCCCAATATTCTAAACTTCCTCAGCTGCCCTTTTTGGCTGTAGCCTGCAATAAAATCCCCACACTCATGCCCATGACTCTATTCTTTCCTCCCTCAGGATTTCCACCATAACTCACCACCGTGTCTTTTCTGATCTGATGTCCCTGCATTATCGCATGATTTTTACCATGATGCGAGAGAAAACAATGTCAGCTCTCTTAACTCAACAGTCACTTAAAATGATTAAGATAGTTGGATACCTTTTTCCTTATTTACTGTTAAGTATGCTCTTATAAGGAACAAAATGGCCATAACTGACAGATAACGTGAAAATTACAGTATATTAAAGGTGTACGTGTAAGAAAAAAAATAAGTGTAAAACGTTGCTGAAAATGTCATTCCATATACGTAATCGCAACTGCATTGATGGTCTCTAGTTGTCTCGGTACAATTTGCGGAGGTAGTTAGGCTGTCTCAGGGGTGTCTCCTTAGAAATGAAATAAACCCTCCGTTTTCATTTTATAGTGCTTATTAAGTAATGGTTGAATATAAGTAGTGTGATTTTATTAACATGTGTCACATACTTATATGTATTCTGTAATGATAGTGTTGCATCCTGTTATGGATTCAAAAGCTGGGCTGCAAAGCTTTAGTATGCCATTTAATGCTAGAAAGAGAGTTGTTTTGGGAGTGCAATTATTAATGGCTAAGAGATATTTACAGCCAAAATGTATTTGATATGTATTGATTGATGCATAGATTTCACTTGAATGTAGTACTTTGAGTTTGAATGAAAGAGTGTCAGTACCTCAATTAAAATAAAGTTTGAAATTAATATCATCTCATTGTCAGTGTTAAATGAGAATTTATTTTTTCTGCATGAAACTATGGTGACTAATGTGGAGTATTGTTTTAACTCTTCAAGGTTAAAGAGCGTGTGGTGACTCGTGCTGAAGGACTAAAATTTGCTCATAACAGGAAAGCAATGTATATTGAAGCCAGTGCTACGAATGATGAAGCTGTGGACCACATTTTTGAGAAGTTGGTATCTAAGGTCAGTGTTGTTTATTTAGTCGTGAATCTTATTTCAACTACAAATATGTCTAAGTACTTCATAAGAACTCCATATGCGATGGTGCATTAGAGTGGAGATGGACACTTCTTTGAGCCTACAGATGGCAAGTTCAGTTTGTCATGGTTGTGCAGGACACAAATGCTTGTGGGCGATTCCACGCGTCACGGACTGACCGTCACAATGCGTTTTTGAACTTTTAAGAACACACGTAACACGCTTTTTTGGGCTAGTTTGTAATTCTCAACTTTCAAATGGCTCTTAACGCGTTATGTACCGGAGCATTTTAATCTAGAGAAATGACATACGTGGGTAGAGGAGTTGAGATGAAAATATGTGCCAAGTTGGGCGAACTGCCTTTGGTTTAAACATTGTTAACCCATTAATCCCCAGCGTTGCGTTAACGCAACATAATTAATCCTAATTCTCAGAACAAGTTTCTACTTCAGAATAATTTTTTCTTCGATTCACTGACTCTTTTTAAGTATCTCTAGTTCTTATTTTGTCCCTTCCACCAACATTTTCATTCATATATGTAATTGTATTTTTATGACTGATGGCGTTTGGCACAAAATAATCGATGCGCACATACGAGACACCCTAGAAAAATGAGATACCCCAGCATGTCCGTCAAGGCAGAATGGGGCATTTCCTCCAAAGGAATACTGATAACTCCCGGCGAAGAACTCGAGTGTGCAAATCAAGATAATAAATAGAAGATGTAACTTAAGTTTTAAAAATTACTTTTTTGTATTTATTTTCCGGAGTTATCCCAGCGTTGCGTATACGCAGCATTTTGAAAATCATATAATATGATGAAAATATTTTTTTTCCAGAAACTTATCTTAATTATGTCATAATAAATCAGAAAATGGGAAACTATCGAAGATAAAAGCCCTGAATACAGTCTGGGGAATAATGGGTTAAAAAGCTAATGATTACAATATAATTTTACTTTATCAAACATAACGATAAGTCCATTAATTTTAACATTAAATTTAACAATTTGTCCAGAATGCTTAGGAAAAAAATGGCGAGAATTCTCGCCATCCGTACACAATGTGTTAATGCATTAATTACAGCTTTAAAGAAGCAAACTTTTTGGAAAAATGTTATTAAAAATATTCTTATCAATTTAAAACTCTCAAAAATCCAAATAAATTACAATAAATGACAAAAAAGCCTCGGTGGCGGCGGGGTAAAGTCCACGCCTGCCAAACCAAAGGTTGCAGGCTCGAGTACCGCCTGGGTAAGTTATCCTTATCCAGGGCTTTGATGTTTGTGAGTGCATATTGATTGTTAACCCTGCAGGACTCGCGCCCTTTTTTGGAACGCGAGTACTCGCGCTGAGCCTGTCAGGCTCAATTTTCTTTTTCAAATCCTCTCCTATTAAAGTCGATTGTTTTACCTATTCTTTTGTTTAAATCAAACTAATAATGCTGAAATTGCCCATTTCATGAAAATCAAACCCTTTTATGTCTGATAAAATATATAATTATTTCTTCATGTCGAATGTGATATAAAATAGATTACCATTATTTGTTATTCATTTATTGACTCGTAAAACCACTACACAGTGTTAGTATTAGGACAGAAATAACATTATAAGGCAACATTAGCTATGATCATTATTCTGCAAGCATGCACCATTCAAAAAATGTGTATGCTCGAGACAAATACACTTTCCACTATTTTTGCAGACATACCCGGTAAATATATTTTTCGTGTATCCACAGTCTGCACACATTTTTCAAATTTCAGTGAACTTTGGGTTCTCTGTTTTTTTTAGTTGCCTTTGGTTAATCTATTCTGTTAGTCTTGATAGGATCGTCTTATAATTAGCCCTAACTCATTGGGGAGCGATTTTATGGTTCCCCTTCTTTACGCGTGTTCATCTACAAGCCCAGCTGACAATTGCCTAAATAACGCTCTCCGAGATTTCACTTCTAAGTTTTTGTTTTTGAGGTAAAAAAATGTAGGAATTTACCACAGCAATATTTAGCATAACGTAAATACTTGGCATAGGACAACGCCGTGCATAACTGATCTAGTGTATCTACTCCCGATTTTGTCATGTCATAAAAAGGTATCATTTCTGGCTTTCTTTCATCTCCACTTCATTCATCATTTTTTTTGTTATAGTTCATGGTTGATATCATAAACGCAAATTTATTCTTTCTTGGAGTGTATGACGCAAAAAAAGTTCTTGCAGAAATCAAATGAACAGGATTTCTTATTTTTTGTTTCAGCGAAAAAAAGTAGGCAATTCCCGCTTATTTTTCCGAATTGTTCCAATCACGGCAAGTCGGAATTTCAAGAGTTCATTTACTAAACAATAACTGGCAAATAAATTGTCAATCGAAATGTTTCTACCAGTACTGCTGATGGGGAGCATAACCTCTTCACGATATCAGAAGGGCTGTTGTTGGCCGAAAACGATCCATCAGGTTGTTCACCAGCATACACTTCTAAGTTCTAAGTATAAAATATTCTAGCAACTACCTAGCAAAGCAAAATTTTTTATCCCGTATTTGTTGGACATACTTGGGATTTATTGCAGGAATGCGAAAAGACCTCGAAAATTCACAATTTTCTCATAAATGGTTGTGTATTCATCAATAATGTAAGAACTTTTACGATTGTCAAATTTTTCAAATATCTCATGAAAACAGCTATCCTATCATTTTTTGTCTTCTTTGCTGTTATTATTTTTATTTTCTATAATTATCGCTAGCAGAAAAAAAAAACGCCAGCGTGCTGAAACAGAATACTCGTGTTTTGTGGCGGAACTGGCGCAGTTGAAACTTCAGCGAGAAGAGCACCTCCAATATCTCTGCACTCTCTAGTCAGAATGACCGTGTCCTCCGAATTTTATGGCCGCCGAGTGGCGAAGTGAATACACTTTTCGAATAGAGGTGTAATTATAACGAGCCGTTACTTATAACATTGTGTGAAATCATTACAAGTAGCTTACTTTGTGTCAACTATAGCGTGCTTGTAATTACAGTAGGAAGAGCAACAGTGGCTTCTAAGACATAGTCCCATGTAAATAGTTTTGACTTTCAAAATATCAAGCCGATTTGGCAGAAAAAGAACCTTTACTAGGAGTATAGTGCTAGAGGTTATCCATAACAGCCTACATTGTGTCTGTACAGGCAATCAGAGAAAAATAATAGGCTAAGGGTGAGAATCAAAAATGTAACGCGAGCACTCGCGTAGAGCCTGAGGGGCTCACACCACGTGCATACGAAGCAAAAGTATCATATTCTAACCTAATGATAGGTTTATCGGGATATTCTGCGCATGTAAAACTTAGCCAAAAGAGTAAGGAAAAGTTAGAGAAAATCTAAGCGCATTATTGAGAATTTTTCAAGAACTATTAAGAAAATATCAACAATGTGAGCCTGTCAGGCTCAGCGCGAGTTCCGGAGGGTGAAATGTTATCAACCCCAATGTAAAGGTCAAACAGTGCTGTTTTCGGTGGTGTGTGAAATAAATAAGTAATGTGGTACTACCAGCTGGTACCATATGGTACAGCTAGGCATTATCAGGTTATTGTTATCCATGTTTGAAAAAAAAATTTATTTGAGACCTGTTATCAGTAGGCAATTTTCCCTTAAGGGGCTCATGCAATCCTGAAAAAAGTTTTTCTGCTCACCCTAGTGTATAAGGCTGTTCTACCCTTAGAAATCTACCGTGGCTGAACGAAGCCTATCAGAAGATCACATTGTTTCCTTTGATGAGGCTTAAGTCGTCTCAAAGGTGCGAGAATTCTCGCCATCCATACACAATGTGTTAATGCATTAAATACAGCTACAGGGTATAAGGATACTCTCATTAATGAAGCCAATGAAATCAGACTGGTGAAGAGCAATGTGAATTGTGACTCTGGGTATATCCTCAGTATGCAATGGAAACTGTTGATCAAAATAGGTAATAATTGAAAAAAGTATGCAGCAAAACCCCCCAGATTAGACTGATCTAAAAACAGAATAAGAATTCTTACACATATTAACACTTTCGCTGCGGCGGACGCACCGGTGCGTCCTACGCAAACTATTGTGCTGAGCGGAGGACGCACCCGTGCGTCCTGCTCCGACCCGTTTTCAAATGGCCATAGAATCATCCGAGAACGTCTTGGGCACTCCAAATTACCTCTCGCTGCTCTATTACATTCCGTACTATTCAGTTTTGGCCGTCGTTTCTAGGAATCACCTCTCATTTTTTAGCTAACTACTTTTTCATTTTTTCCATTTTTTCGTAATTTTTATGATAATTTACTTTTTTCTGAACTTAATCGTCTCGGAACCGGAGATAAATTGGTATCGTATGCATTCAAAACTCTTCTAAATATTATTTATGTCATATAAAGTGTTATATTTAGTTTATTCAAATATGTGGAAATGTGTAGATATATCTGAAGGTAGCAAAAATATGTGAGCACATTGGTTTCGACAATTGTCATGGTTGCTGCTTTTGAACATAATAGATATTACGTTTAGCGACGATAAATCCCTTGAAAAAATAATACGCGTAGTTGACCCAGGTTCGATGCCAGAATTTTCTATAATAATAAAATATGTACCTTTATCGTGCATAACGCGGAAAAAGTTAGCTCTAAGAACTTATTACCATAAGGCATATCGAGGGGCATTAGGTAATCTCCCTCAATAATAATGAATTATAATCCATTGCACTCTTCTTTTATTCTTCCATATGGCCTATTGATTATATTTTGCCGAATTTTGTTTAAATATAATGTTGCTGAACATTCAATCACTTGTTCCACAAAACCCCGAGTCAAAATATACTAGACAAGTGTCTCGTTATATTACGGTTCAATTGCAAAGGGTTATATACTTTGTTAAACTGACAGATAGGAATATAATTACCACTCTGCGTATACATTACACACGGAACTGAAATCGACCACCATTTCAAGATAAAATATTTGACACAGGATCCATTAGTATTGACCTTGAGAATGAAATTCAATGCCGATGTGACGGAAATTTAATACCGGGAATTCCAAGACGATCACAATAATGTGTGAAATAAAAGAGTAATATTTCGTCTCATTTCATGCGGATATCGTTTCGTATGGCCTATAAAAACTGTGTCGTCGAGGCATTTCTTTCACTCTCATCCCTCCACGCCCTCTGGCCAAAATATCATTGCCAGTATGACGCTGCCACAGGAAGGTACTAGGTGCTCGGAGCCTTCGGAATAGATTGATACGCTCGATTTTCGGAGATATCTATCCTCTGAAGCATCATCGGAGGTGTCACCTGTTACCTGACTATCTTGATTTTTTCCCATCACATTAGGTAGCTAAGGAGTCAGTGGCATCAACATCTGGTTCAGCGGGAACGTGATGAAAAAAAGAGATGAATAACCTAAGAGAAATTTGAAGAAAAAGACTAATTTAGAGTTGATGGATATCCTCATGCAGTTTGATGAGGAGATGGATAGCAAGGAAGAAAATGCATCCCAGAAAGTAATTCCAAAGGAGTCTTCCGAAGAGAGTCAGGAAGAAAACGCCCATGCACCTTCATCAAAACTTTTCCGAAAGCACTCAAATAACTTCGATTTATGGTACTAAGCTGAACTCCAAGTAACAGATATCCCTTTTTCTGGCACCTCAGGACTAAAATTAAATGTTCCCAGCGAGAATCCTTACGACTATTTAGTACTCTTGCCAATGACGTTTTTTTGAGTTGTAACAGAAACGAATATCAATGCTGAAAATGTGGTTCGAAATAATACTTCTCCAAATGCTAGAATAGCGTCTTGGAATAAGTCTTGAGTCCAAGATAATTGGACATTTTTTGGCCTTCTTTTTCCGAAATGGGAAATATTTCTCTTAGTAGATTATAATATAATTGGAAAAAATCTGAAATATATAATCTCCCTGTTTTTTCCGAATGCATATATCGAGATAGCTTTTGCACATATTGCGCACTATGCACTTAGAAATGTGGTTGAAGGCGAACACTTACCCAGTTATCCATTTTATAAAATACGACTCTTGCATGATACATTCTATGCAAGTATGAGTGAAGTGTGCTACGCGGAAAGGGCTGTGAGTCTAGACGAATCCATGGTTCTATGTAGTTGACGTTATCCACGGTTACTATTAAAACAATTCATTCCTAACAAACTTCACAAATACGAAATAAAATTATACGTGATCGCTAATCCATGCGGTTTGGTTTTGGATTGCTTGATACATTGTGGCACCGAGGGTAAAGAAGTGGAGGGAGCAGGGAACGCAGAGAAAGTGACTCACAAATTCTTTGCAAATTTTAAAAATAAGGGGTACACTGTGCACAGGATAACTTTTACGACAGCGTGAACCTTTTCCATTGTCTGCAAAAACATACTGTACAGATAAAGCATACTGTAGAGTTATTCTGCTAATGAAGAAAAAAATAACCCGGATATATTATTGAAAAATTAGAGAAGGGTGACTGTGTGGCTCGCTACAATATAATGGGGGGTGCGTTTTGAAATGGAGGGATAAAAGAGATGTGAAGATGATTTCGTCCGAGTATGGACACGATTTTGCGGGCAGGCGGGGAAGGGTTTCAACTAAGCCCAGTATGGTGGATGCTTACAATAAACATATTGGAGGCAAAGACAAGACCGATCAATTGTTGTCATATTGTCTTTGCGTAACAAAAAACTCTCCGTTGGTACCTTAAGTTGAGAATATACTTTATTCAGATAATAATTATTCATTCTTTCATTCTATACCAAAGATTTAGTGGGAAACGTGAAAAATTGTTAGAATACCGTGATGAACTAATAAAATCATTGCCAAATTTCTATCCTGAGGCAATGCCTTCAATGAGTTCCCCTGAACATATTCACTCACCACATAATTTGGAAATGAAAAGAAAAGGAAGAAAAAAGTGCTGTGAAAAATGTGCCAAAAATAGAGTGAGTAAATTTGTTAACACTTACGATCCTGATTGCCCGTAAAAAAAACGACTTTAAGCTTTAGGATATTTTCGTAAGTCTAAAATATATCACTGACTTAACTAGCACTCTTAATTCTAGTGTTTTTTTCAGTTTGATTCTTGAAAGTTATCCCAAAACAATGAGTAAATTATGAGTTAGTAATTATTTTACGAGAAAAATATTATTTCATTAAAAATAATTAATTATATCATTAAAAATAAAATGTTATCATTTTCTAATGCTCCAAATTTTTAAATATATCTATTTATTTGCAAAATAAGTCGAAATACATGAACGTTAGAAAAGAATTAAGGGAGATAAAAAATTTCGTAGAGCGGGTTGCATAACTCATGTGACACGGGTTGCATAGCTTTGGCAATGCTGTGAGCGGAGGACGCACCGGTGCGTCCTTCATATTATTTGTTTAAAACAATCATAGGATCATTATTATCATTTTTTACGGTATCCATAGAGACATATCTACTTAGTTATGCACAAAAACCACTGCCGCTCACGGTGATATTTTTCATCAAAATGGCCAGCAGTGAAAGTGTTAATGCCCTGAGAATATTGATGAATAGAGGATAGTGTTCTATTTAAATGTTGGCTGTTCAAATTCTTACACTGGTTTGAACCCAGGAGTTACATTTTTATAAATTTAATGTCAGGTGTTTGGGTACAAATAGAACATATTTTTTTATAAAGAGTTACATATTAAGTGTCAATGAATGCAGAACCAATAAAAATTCAATTCATGTTTGGTTATTAGCAAAGAAATTTGTTTCTGTGACTTTGATTTTCATTAAGTTGCTATTTTTTACACTCAGGTAAGAAATGGAACTAATCACAGAGTTTCAAATGTTCAATCCCGATCGTTTGCTTATTCCATAGTATAAATGCATTAGTGGCTATAATACATTTCAGCAATACGTGGGGCAGCATACAAGATATGCATAGTACATGATACCAATTTTCAATTCATGGGCATACCCAGCAAGGGGCAGCTCCCCCCCCCCCCCCCCCAGAAGCAAATATCGCGAATGTCTTTCAGGAAAATAGTATTTTTTCAAGCAAATTATTTTTAAAACTAGTAAAGAGCTGTTACAGTTTCCTTAAAATGTTGATTTCATTCACCTTTTTCATGCTTAAATCTTACCTATGACTTGAACAACCATGGCTTGCCCTCCCCCTAGTTTTGATCCTGGGTATGCCCTTGCTTCAATTATCATGAAAAATGCTGTTGATGCCCATTGTAAAGTAACTAATCCAAGAACAATGGTGTAATATAACAAAGCACTATCAACAGTTGAAATTAGATTCTTTGTTTTTACTGATGACATGCAAAAACGGTTGATTAATGATTAGTCAATTTAGCTAATTTATTGTTTCCAAATTGACAATTTTATGGGTATAAATAAATAATTAGTGAAATAGTATATAATGAATGCTTACGTAAATACTTTTTTTAATAATCCTCGTGTTCCTTGTTTCAGGTCTTAGCAGACTGTAACCTGTGGAGGAACACTCCACAGGAAATAGTGAGATTGGAGGCTGTACCTCCGAGTAATAATGGATCATGGTGGTCGAACTGTAGTTGCTAAAACATCCTGGCTAATCCTAGACCATGTTGATTAGGTTTTACAAATTCTTTTAGGTCTAGGTAATTTTATAAGATAGCTCCTTGATGAGGCCTTAAAAACAGTGTTCACTCAAACTGTATGCCTCAAAGTAGGAGTTATGTACGTTGTGACTGAAATTTGGAGATATAAAAAGATGGCTTTTTAAAATGTAAGTCTTCTAATGATCCAGTGCTAATGCCAAACTGATATTTTTTGGAGCTATGAATTGAAGCTATTTTTAAAAATGAACTTTGAGGTGAATCCTTCTATTATTTCTTGACCAGATTTTGAAAGCTTCCAAGGTGCTATATTGTCGTAGCATGTACATATTTTTATATATACTTAAGTTCATATAATCTTTGCCTAAGTTTTAGCATTAGCCGATGATTCATGTCTAATGTAATCAAGGACTGCTGTGCATTTCTCTGTTTCTGTATCATACCGTTGGTGCCTTAAAAAAGTTTATATAAGTGTGATAAAGAAGTGAGCATTTAAGATTTGATTGTTGAATATGTATAAATATTTTATCACAATTTTTTATGGATATGTAACGCTTTTATACATTGATGAAATAAATGTGCCTGTTTTTAATATGTTTTCTTATGAGCATAAACTCCCTTTCTGGGTTCAGACTGGATGGAACCAACTGGTGGTTCATGGGTGTACTAATCTTCTAGGCTCTGCGTAGAGGTGGGACCGCACTCAGTGGCCTTCTACTAACGCTGATGGGTAGAGGGGAAGGGGAGGAATATGAAGCAGGCATTGTTTGGGCCCACTGACTGTGCCAGGGATTACTCTAGAGGCCCTCCCAGTACAGTTACTCTGGAATATGGCTCATGTCAGTACTCAGGGCTGCTAATTTTTCGGCTTTCGTAAACCTGACCATAGACTGAGGCCAATGTCAGATGGAGCCACCTGGGTCCACCAACCAGATGGTTCCAATCCCATTTTTTCAACTTTAATTGTTAAACTTCATTGTGAAGTGACTTCAGGGAGTTGTGTTGTGTTGCACAACGAATATATGCATTTTACTCAAAGTTGGACTCTGATAGTTTTTTCTCGCGGGCAATTTGTGAATAGTCAGCTATTTTCCATGGCGCCACCACACCAGGGGCATATCCAGTATCAAATGTGGTGGGGGAGATATGACCTGGGTCTGGGTAGTACTGAAAATCCCCTGGGAGAGGGGGGTGTTTTCCCATGTGAAAGTTTTCAAATTGCCCATTTTGAAGCCTAAAATTCCATTTTTATTCTTAACAACAGATGACATTGAACATTTTTTTACTCTTAACCCATTCACATCTATCCTCTGGGATTTAGATAGACCCCAACCACCGCTGACTTGCTTGCTGGCTGATGCTGGCTTGAGAATTCTAACACATTTGTAGTGTTGGTTTAAATGAGACATTTAATAGAGTATTTGTTGACTGATTTTGACCAAATTTTGACATGTTGTTAAGAGTTAGCTGCTCTTGCATTTGGTGGAAGTATAAATATTTCTAAGACGATATGCAATGGAAAAAAAATTCTAAATAGCCACCAGATGGCTGTCACTATCAGGTACACTAACTGGCCAAAAATTTACAAAAAAAAACCTCATAAGATAGCAGCAGGATCAACTGATAGATATCACTATGCATTCTGTGTACTGGTACGCTTGTGGTGTTTGTGGCTACCTTCAGGCCACGTACTGGTATGCTTGTGGATTCAAATGGGTTAAGTAAGTTTACAATTAACAATGTAGAAGAAATGAATAGCCAACTTGAATTATAAAATATTAATGTGTCATACCACAGAAAATGTGAAAATAATTCCATGGAGAAGTTTTACAGCGATGATAATTACATACAAGTATGTATACAAAAACAATAAATTAATAAAAATTAAAATTTTTTGATAGAATTTTGGGTGGGGGTCATAATCCCCCTCTAAATCCGCCACTTGGTGCCACCCAGTCTTGCAAGAATGTGACTCACCTAATAATACCCCTTCCACTAAATAGGTTATTAAGTATAGTATAGACGCACCAAGTCTGTAACTTCTCATTTCATTTAATGGTGGCAGCCTCATTGTGAGGAAAAATATTGAACTTGCCATTTCACAGGAAGGAAGTTTGGTGTGACTCACTTGCAAGTCATGCTGTAGGAAATGTGTTAAAATCAAAGCATTAAAAAATATTTTTGGGGGTGTCTTGGAGAGGCTCATTCAATATGTAAATGATTTGAATTATGTAAAGACATACAAAATAAATGAATTGAAATATGTAAAGAAATACGAAACGAGTGAACGATCTGAAAAAAATAAGAGTAATATTTTCCACATCAGAGACTTAAACTCACAATCCCCACCATCACAGTTGGCCGTTTACTCCACTAGGACACTGTGACTGCTTGCATTGGTGGTTTTATGATACATACAATACAAACGATCAGGGAAAACCGGGGCAAGTATACAGTAAATGCTAACGAAATAATGATTAAATCCGACATAAATCGGAACAGAATGATCGATTTGCAAGTAACATCTCTCTCTGAGTGATTATATATATATTCATGCTAAAAGGATATATTTTCGCTGAATAACCAAGGAAAAAGAAAACACTTAATGAAACTAAAATTCATCAAGAAGCAGAAGTGGTGCCACAAACTTTGTCCTGAATCTTATGAAAGTGACTGTATCATATGCATAATTATTATTATGCGCATTATTTTCTTTGCTTCTTTTTATATTCACTCAAGGTCCTTCGTGAAACTCCTGCCATGGATGTCGTGTAATTTGCAGGATACGGTTTGCGAGTGCTTTGGAGGCTCATTGACATGTGAGTAACATACTTGTTTGGACAATTATTTTCAAGAATGAAACATGTGACGAACTTGATAGACTTGCCTGATGACGATGTCAGTTAAAAATTTATGCTAAAGACACAGTGACGGATATATATGGGGGTTGCAGGGGGGTGTGCCCCCCCCCCCTTGCGGGGCTGCTGCCGTTGCCTAACAGAACCACAATTGTAACTTTTTTATATCATAAGATGGCATTGTCTTCTGTATAAAATCAGTTTAAATAAAACTTGCTTAAAATTTGCATGCGACTTATATTTCATTACAGTAAAAGAAAAGGCAGCTCAAGGAATATTTTGCGCCTTCTCTTCTTGAGTTTTTTCTGTATCCGCTACTGTCAGTGGCGGATACAGATGGGGGGTGCAGGGGGTGCCCCCCCCCCCCTTTGAGGGGCCATCCATATTGCCAAACATAGCAGAACCACAATTGTAATTTTTTTATATCATAAGATGGCATTGTCTTGAATATGTGTATAATCACTTCAATTAAAAATTTATGAAGCTCTGAATGTGACTTGATTATTTTTTACTACAATAAAAGTAAAGGTAACTCAAGATATCTGTTGCGGCCCCCTCCCCATTGAGTTTTCTCTGTATCCGCTACTGGTGGTAGTAAGGGAAACTCAATTTCCACAGGGAGCAGAGGTGGCGCCTCAAACTTGTCGAAACACTTTTGAAAGTGACTGTACATAAACACTTGCGAATGTTTCCGCAACGTTGTTGATGATGAGCTCAGTTTTCTGGGTAATCCAGCCGACTTCAGAAGTTCACGTTTCGAGCTTAGAAAGTCATCCTGCTTTCCTCTTCAGATAAAAGTTGAATGCGAAAAAATGAATGAACACATCAACACTTCAATATCCGCTCACGAGGATGCGCAGTGCAGAAGATGTCAACGCTGGTCCCATCTAACAGTCATGCCAAGTGATGCATTTGAGTTTAGTGAGAGGCCTTATCTAGGATCTCGCGACAGCTCCAACACCCGTTTTGACCACAGCCGTGTCCCCAAAAAATCGAAGATGAATTGGCTCTTATTTTCCATAGGTAAGTTCACAGTCAAGTACGTATTCACATTATCAGGGCTAGCCAGTATTTCTAATGTAAGAATTTTAAAATACGTGTTTGATTTACATTCGTAATTTGTATTTGTAATTATTTCAAATACACGACCTGAATGTATCTTGTATTTTGCATTTCAAATGTAGATTTTTGGTATTTTCCCATTCTAAAATAAAAAATACATATGTAAAATAATTTTGAATTAGCTCTAATGACACTTATGTAAGATTATGCTTCAGAGATTACTTAGTTCTCGCTAGCAGGGGCACAGCTAGGTATTAAGGCTGGGGGAGGTTTAGGTGCAACTAATACCGGGGTGTGTGGAATACCCACCAGGATAAGCAGTAGGTGCGAGATTAATAAATTGTGGAATTTTAGGATAAATGGTTCAAAATGGTGAATTTTACGGCTTTATGACGAATATTTTATTAATCCTTACACTATTCTATTAGTAATACCAATCCAATTACCTAAGTAAAATGGATTAAAATAAAAAATTTCTCTGAGCTCTGGGCGGGGTTTTATCCCCCAAAGCCCCCCCTCGCTGGGCCACTGCTCGTTAGAATGTCATCTTCGAGTGTGAAGCTATCCATAATGTTACAAGGAAGGTTACCTATTTTAAGATGTCTCAGCTTCCATACAAATGTATTTTTTATTTTGCAGGTTATTTAAAATACTATTTTATAGCTTATTTTTCAAATAACCAAGTCAAAAGTACTTTACATTTTGCATTTCAAATACTCCTCGCCCAGTATTTTGCACAGCTTTGCACATTATCCATCTACGACTCCACTTCAATAACTCTTGAACTAGATACTCTAAGATATTTCCCATGTATTTCTTTGTAAAACAAAAGAAATACTATGTGGACCTGACTGTGCAGAAGCACGAATAGGAAAAGGGGTGACACAAGGTTGTGCACTTTCCCCCATAATATTCAATGTTTACATAGAGAAAGACATAATGAAAGCAAGGAGAAGGCTTTGGTTGTCAATATCCATGGAGAATAAATTAGTATGGTGCGATTTGCTGACGACATAGCATTCATAACTGAAGAGAAGGATACGAAGAAGATTTTTACAAATTTGGAAAGGCGAATTGCGAGATATCAGCTGAAAATAAACAAAAAGAGGACTAAGATGCAATTAGTATGCAGCAAAAGAGAGTAGGCTAAGACAAACATTAAGCTTGGAAAGCATAAGCTTAAAGAGGTGAAAGAGTTTTCTTATCTGGGAAACCAAATTACCGACGAAGGATGAAGCAAGAAAGAAATAGTAGATTAGCAAAGGCAAAAAGGGCTTTCTACAAAAAGAATAATTATCTTACAGCTGAGAATACAAGCATAGAAGTAAGGCAACAATTCATTAGATGCTAAATATTGAGTATGATTCTCTATGGAAGCGAGGCTTGGACGTTGACAGCAGGAGAGAAGTCAAGAGTGGAAGCATTTGAAATGTGGTGCTACCGAAGAATGATGAAGATAAAATGAATCAACCGTGTAAGTATCAAGGAAGTGCTAAGAAGAGCGGGAGAAAAGAGAAATCTCCAAAGAACACTAAGCAGTATGTATCCTTACAATATGCAATGTGCAAACATTTTCATAAATTTAGCAATAATTAAGACTACAGCGATTTTTGGCCAGCTTTTTATGATTTCAGCCCACAGTGTGTAGGTTCAGACGACACTATTTCGAGCAGATCAGTGTCGCCGAAGTAATCGAAGATGCATTGGCCATGGTTTTCATAGGTAATAATTAGGGATGGGTCGAATAGTAGATTTCTCGAATTCGAATATCGAATTCGAATATTAAATCATTGCTCGAATATTCGAATACCTCGAATTTCGAATACCTCGAATACTAAACGATGAATGTGAAAATGTTTGACTAGGTCGCCTATGCAGCAGGAAACCCAAGATTTTGGCGAGTAATTGTGATTGCCTTTAAAGGATTCAAACAGGAATTTAGCTGATTAATGGAATATTTTAATTTTATGTAAACAATAGGGTAGTTTCCTTCATTAAAGAAAACGAAAGGTATTGATTGTGATTCGTTACCCACCATTAGTGTATTCATAATATGTATACAAATTATTTCGTTCTAGAAATACCGGTTTAGACTAATGGCAATGTTCAATTTTACCTCATTTGAAAAAGACCAGATTGGCGCCTATGCGATGCCACTCCACGTGACATCACAGGGACCTAGTTTCTACACGAGAGGATCGGAGTTTTACATCGTCTGAGGTTACCAATGCATGCATGAGGCACAGAGCTCAGGGAAACATGTCTTAATAATCACACAGTCTGTTTGATAAGGTATTAATAATCCAAGCCAAGCGCTACCAGCTAGCATGGTACTCGGCTACCTGCTAGCATCCTGCGTCGTAATAGCACTCAGAGCCTCGCCCCAAGGTCACCTCACTTGCGGCAGCGGGAACCAGAACGACGTCACGCGGAGTTTTTCCCGGCATTCATACTTACCCGTCGCGTATTCGCGCGCTTGAAAATTTTCACTTTTAATTTAATCGCGAAAAATAGATATCGTCTTATAAAACTCTAAAAGCGTTAAATACGTACTTCAGGAGTATTAATATTTCGATTTAGGCAATAAAAAATAATAGGAAACCACCCTATTTGAGCATTACGCCTCCGTCGTATTTCTTCTTCTTCCCGGTATTTATTTTCTTGCGCAAAATGCTTAAATAAAGTCAGAAATATGTCGTGTTTGGTCTTATTCTTTTTTAAATTACGCGCACATTACTAATATTTCAATCCAATAAAGGTGTAATAACAATTGCCGAAAGACATTGTTAGACACCTTTCGGGCTAGTAGATGACTCATGCAGCAGTTGACCTCGAGAAAGGGGGAAATTCGAAGCAGGTAGGTAGAAAAAGGTCAGTGGGTGAGAAAAGGGGGTGGGTGCGAGACACGTTTCTATTTTTCTCGCGTAACTTGATATTTTTTGAAGCTAAGGTTTTTGTAATACAATCCCTGCGCGAGCTGGGATCTTTTGTTTGATTTCGGAGAAGAGGAAATCGTCAAGAGTGGGTGAGGCGAATGCTGAATGGAGGGGGATAGCAGATCGTGGGAAATGCGCCAATGTCACTATCCCACGGCACTGAGTTCCTCCCTATGGTAGTTTCATCTCCTGGGGAAGATTCAAAATAAGTGCTTGTCATTATTAGCCACAAAGGACACACGGCAAACACCTCCTCTCATTTTATCATAAGATGGATGCGGGAAAATGGTCAGTGGGGAGAAAGAGGGAAGGGTGAAACACGATTCTATTATTTTCCGGTAACTTGATATTTTTTTCAAAGCTGAGGTCTTCGTAATATGATCCCTGCACGAGCCGGGACCTTTTTTTTGTTATCGGGGAAGAGGAAATCTTCTGAGAGGGGGGGGGGCGAACGCTGAATGGATGGGGATAGCGGATCGTGGGAAATGCGCCAATGTCGCTATCCCACGGAACTGAGGTTCTCCTGATAGGGGACACCTGGGATTTTCGGATTTTTTTCATCCGATCAATTTCGGTTCCCCACGTCGAACTCTTTTCACCGCTCAAACCCGTGAATTTGATGTATTTCGTCAGCTTGCCTAAAACGGCGCTGCATGCACTAGACGAGTTCTCATTTTTCCGAGTCAACTACCAACGACGTGCGAGCGACAGTGTATGACGCGAAATTCAAAGTATTCGAGGTATTCGAGACGGTACCTTTGGCATAACTATTCGAGATCTCGAATATCGAATACTTTCTATTATTCGAGGTATTCGAGTATTCGCGGATACTATTCGCACATCTCTAGTAATAATACAGTTAAGTGTGTAATCACATTTTACATCTAAGCGCTTCACCCTGAGTTTTTTTTACTGTCAAGAGGAGGTTGAGGGGTTCTTGAAGTGTTCCATGTCAAACTTGAATTTTATTTCATTAGCTACTTCCATATTCCAGGTTTAAACATTCCATATTGCAATTCCTTCATCGAGTCGTGATTGCCAAAGTTGAATTCAGTCCATCATTCTAGCTTTTGTTTTTTCATTGTTTTTTAGTTTCTTTCAGCATTCGGGGATGTTGACCGCACGCCAAACCTATGACCTGAAGGACTTGCCTTGTCTGGCCAGTCAGATGAACTATACAGAGTTTGAATTTCCTTGGCTAGTTAGGAAATGTTATCCTACTGCTATGCTGCTGCTGAAAATGCCATCCTATGTTTATTATAGATATAATTGATAATTCTTCGAAGGTAATCATCAAAATTGACATATACACATTTTAGGTTAAAAAGCTACATTATTACTACTAGATAAGCAGTATAATATGGATGTTTTTGTAAAAAAAGTATTTTATGTAAACATTTGGGATAACCATAGACCTAAATTATATGTTACCAGTAGACCAAAAAAGAGCGACATCTGCCACTATTGTAAACCAAATGTAGACCTCATGTAGACTAATGATAGACATCTACATTTGGCATATGCGAAACCATTAGGTTTGCTGTATACCAGATATAGACATCTACATTTGCTTTAAATTAAGTATAATGCTACCTTTGAGATTACAGGGTTGATACTCATTGACAGCTTTGTCGAAAAATGATGATCTCACGCATGCTGTTGTTCCCTGGACAAAAACTGATGGCATCACACAATATTAATGATGAATATTTTCCTAACATAGCTTGTATCCAATCTTTATTCCTATTTTGGTTTTATTCTACTTGCTTTAAATATTTCTTGATCATTTGTTGGAGCCTGTCAGATTATGCTATGTGACAGCTCCAGTTAATCCATTTTACCTCAAGTTCTCTCGAGCCCTCTAATTCACCTGCTGTGGCGTTACGTCGTTAAATCTTGAAGACTGTGCACGTAAGCCCCAGACAAAGGGAACTCCAATCGTCGGTCACAAGGTAGTGCAGGGAAAGACTCCGCAAACAAGAAATCAGCACACAAGAAACAATTGTCAAAAAAATATACTAGTTATTTTCAATCAATATCTATTTGAAGTAGAAGTATTCAAAATCAGAATTATTACAGAAAACAACGATGATAACTAAATGATCCCATAGGAAACATTACCAAACTAAGTACAAGCTGTATAATTTTGCTAAAATCACCCATGTCAGTCTACCACGAGCGCCCGTGCAAAAAGAGGGCTTGCGTACTCCACGGCGTGTCAGGGTGGAGGGGAGGGATTTTTCCTAGGAGTGGAGGGGTAAAAAGGGCGATGTTCAATCAGCTGCGAATCTGCCCCCAAAAATCGCCCCTGTTGACTCGCAGCTCCGCCAAGCATCAATCATCCCCGCCGGGGTAGGAGGGGGGAACAGCGTGCAGGCCGGAATTTTCCCCTCAATCTTCTGGGTTGGAGACATCACTCTGGAATTCATGGAGGGGAGAGACGTAGTGGGGTGAGGTGTTGGAGGGAGAGAGAGTTGTGATAGGACTAAGGTAGTACTTCTCACTCCAAGCTGCAAACTTATGCCTCAGCACCCATTTCCCCTTGATTGCCAAGGAGTAGGTATTCCTCCGCCTTACTACCTATATAAGTCTTGCTCTGCAGGTATGGCTGGGTTCAGGGCTGGGTTTCCGGAGGCTGGATTTCCGGAGGCAGGATTTTCGGAGGCAGAGTTTAGGAGACAAGAGTCTCCGAGCCTTTGAGTCGAAGGGCCTTTGCACAAAAATCCTTTGCACGAAAGTTAGGAGGAAGTTCGGAGGAATTTCTGGGGGGGTTACCAGAAATTTGGGGGTGGGGGTACACTAAAAAATGTCACACCACTTAACATATTAATCCAGAAATAACCCATAGAACTGGGAAAATAAAAAAATGAAGAGAACTGAAAGATGCATTTTCCTATCATGGCCACTTATGGAGAAATGTAATGTTTTCCATGAAATGATAACCTATTTATCAGTGAAAATTTTTGATTAGTTTTAACCCCTAATTGGTCATGTTGGGCCATATTGACCCGACTGAACTTTCTTAGATGATTTTTTAAATAAAATAACATCGTTTGAAATTGGAATTTTTAAACCCTAGATTGTCCATATCATGTGCACCCATGTTAAAAAAACATGTTAGATGCTGACATCAGCCCTCAAATCTTCCAAAAGTAACATCAAAGATCTGAAAATATCTTTCTTCTGACCAGCCATTCAATTCTAGTGTAGACTGCATAGAGCCAGTATAATACTTCTCGTTTCATGAGGGCCATGCCAAACCTTAATTCATTCCATAAAACAATGCTTGAGTCCATGAAAATAATATTTAGTGTGATGTGGAGCCCGTTATAGCTCCTGCTGGTGGCCAAGTAAGGGAGGCGCTTTTCCTGGCACCACCATGTTGTTTCAAAACATTGGTGTTTTTGGTGATTATTAGCACCCATGGTATAAGTTATTGCACCAATGATGGCTTTAAGGTATTGCACTCAAAGGTTTTTAGGTTCAATTGAAGTTTTGGCTGTGTAAAAAATGTCTCCAGAATGCTTCAGAGTACAACTAATATGCAGCTAAACATGCATCTTTCTACCTCAACATGGTGAATTACTGTGGGTGCCTATTCGCTTGCATTCAATACGGCATCTTATTTTGGCTAACAAATGCCACCAAATTTGTCTAAGGTAGTAGATTCAAAAACTTTGATTGGCGTAATTTAATTAGCTAATGTTGAAAATGAGGCATCAATGACAACTTATTATGATTTGCCTACAGATGTCTAGATTTGAAGCTTTGTCAGCATGAAGTACCTACCATCACTTATTCATCAATAACTTTGGCTATTGGCATTTGGCATTGATTGGCATCACCTCGGCTATTATTGAGAGAACCAAAGGAAGTATTCCAACATTCATACATGGCATTAACTCACAACTCAACAACACAATCTATAGTCTATGCAAGCGGCTGAACTTTCGTGAGAGCCTGCACACACTTGGAAGGCTTCACTGATGGGAAAGGGGTAGAAGCAAGAGAGGAGCGACCTTAACATTGCCAAATGTACTAAGCCACCCTATTTTGTCACTGAAAATGTGAGAGTCAAAGGTGGCCAAAGGTATTTTGGCCCCGGCGACAAGACAAAATACCTACTCATTTGGAAGATATTAAGGATTATCTTCTCACAGAAGCCCATGAAATTGTCAGCTACCACACTGACTTAGGCACTGCTGTTGAAAGGCATACTTAAAGACATACAAGGAGAACGCGTGAGGTTTGGCAAAACTGCTCCACGAGCAGATTCATAATGTTAACTTGACAAAGGTCTCAGAGCGTCTGATGGAGGCCACGCCTGCAGTTTGCTGATGTGCAAAGGGAAAGTCACGTGTTGAGAAACTTTCCCTTCCCTCACCCTCCCTTCCTTTAGCCACACCCAGCGGTGCCAACTCAAAAATTCATTATGGGTGTGAGGAAAAAATGTGTCAGGCTTGTCGATTTACCCCAGTGTGTCCAGATATTGAGATTTGAGTTATCATGGTTCTAATGCTGTTCATATGACTTTTAAAATGCTCAAAAAACTTACAACTCACTACTTATAAAATTTCCCGGGGCAAGATCCCCAGTTTGGGCCACCCCAGTATTTTTTGTAAGTCAGCATCCCTGGCCATACCAGCTTATCCGCAAAGTTAAACAAACAGAGTATACAGGAGTATATGCATATTTCAATTTGAAACCATTTCTTGAATGTTATTGAAGTTGTGAAATGCATGATGGTGTTTTGAATCCAAAAAGAACTTTGCAAAGTTTGCATAAACGATATTGTGTAGCATCGTATCGTTCTTGTGATCATTGCAAATTAGAAGTATGAGTAGACAAATGTGGATAAAAATGCATGTGTTTAAGACCCAAGCAACGCTCTTTCATTACTGACCAAATGTGTGTGTTTCCAAATATGTATACGATTTTGATCACAAAAAATTCTTTTTCTGTCAAAATAGTGCCGAAAATGTGTGCTTGTATACATTATCATTTTGTAACTCCTGGAGGAATTTATAAGGATGGTGGCAAGTAATGGTAGTATTTTCCTACCTTTTCCTAAAGCTTCATTGAATTAAAGGAACAGTGGTTTGACCCTGAAACATACAACTGTAAGTACTCCTTTCCTTGGCAATAGGGTGGTTTCCTATTATTTTTTTATTGCCTAAATCGAAAGATTATTACTCCTGGAGTACGTATTTCACGCTTTTAGATTTTTAAATGACGATATCTATTTTTCGCGATTAAATGAAAAGTGAAAATTTTTAAGCGCGCGAAAACGCGACGCGTAAGTAGGAATGATGGGAAAAAGTCCGTGCGACGCATTTCTGGTTCCCCCTCCCGCCTTGTGAGGTGACCTTGATCGAGGCTCTGAGCGCTGATAGGACGCAGGATGCTAACGGGTAGCTGAGTACCTTGCTGGCTGGTAGCGCTTGGCTTAAAAAAAGGTTTATTAATACCTTATCAAACGAAGAAAACTTTCCGACCTAAGCCAGTTTTAATAGGTGATTATTAAGACATGTTTCCCTGAGCTCTGTGCCTCATGCATGCATTGGTAACCTCAGACGATATATAACTCCTATCCTCTCGTGTAGAAACTAGGTCCCTGTGACGTCACGTGGAGTGGAATCGCATGGGCGCCAATCTGGCCTTTTTCAAATGAGGATAAAATTTGACCCTTGCCATTCGTCAAAACCGGTATTTCAAAAACCAAATAATTTGTGTATTATGAATACACTAATGGTGGGTAACGAATCGCAATCAATGTCTTTCGTTTTCTTTGATGAAGGAAACTACCCTATTGTTTTACCCCATGGAAAGAGGCAAATGAGGTTGGAAATACTGAGAAATTATCAAACCTGAAGAATATGACTTGCCAGACATTATTGTTGTGAATTTTGACCCTCCATTTGTATGAATGTGTTTAATTATTCGTTTTTTTAATTAAAATGTGTTGGTACTTGAAACCTGCATGTAGTTCAAACTGAAACTTGGTTAGAGCAGCATGCAGTTCAACATTGCCATCATTGGTTAAGATCAAGTCAAGGGCTTACCCAGGATCATAACTGAGGGGAGGGGGGGAAGCCATGGTTTAGGAGGGGAGCAAGCAATGGGATTGGTGAGATTATTTCCTTGAAAAATAGTTTTATTTTAGCTAGATATCTTGTACTAATATATATCATTTTTTGTGGGTTTAAAGAAAATTTGTTGAATATGTACTTTCGTTTCAATTCAGTACTGATTTTGCTTAAAGACTTATGTGATTTTTGCTTCTGGGGGGGCAGGGCGGCAGCTGCCTCCACCTGCCCCTCCCTGGGTACGCCCATAGATCAAGTAATTAAACTCTAACCAAATGTAAACAGGACAGGGAAGCAATGAAATATGCTATTTCCAGTGCTAAAACTGTGCGAATTGAGTATATAAATAGTACTTAACATAGTCATTTCAATTATGCAAACCTTTCACCATCAAAATGGCAGCAGGGTTCTGAAATATATTACAATAACAGTCCCTTGAGTACAAAGTCTGTTCTGAGATGGTAATTTTCTTTTAATCAAAACATGGCAGACTTTAAAAACAGCCCAAGGCTAGTGGTGTAAATCTTTTGTCAATCCTGCATCGCTTGGATATCCCTATTGTGTTCTCAGGAGTGAAAATGATTATGTATATTGTTACTGCATTTAATAACCCTTCATAATCCCAAGGTGGCACGGTAAAATGACTATGGCCGAGATAGGCCGAGACTTTGCCGGCCTTGGTGGCGGCGGGGTAACGTCCTCGCCTGCCAAACAAGAGGTCGCGGGTTCGAGTCCCGCCTGGGTAGATTTCCCCTGTCCATGGCATGGTTGTTCGTGTACGTTTAATTGTTAAAATTTGTTGAATACCCCCATATAAAATGGCCAATATGAGCTGTATTCGGTGGTCTGAGAATAAAATAAAAAATAAAAAAATAACTTTTATGGTTTATTCACAAAGAATTCCTAATTAGTAAATCTAATATGAGTTGAACAGTTAAAATCGTCTAAACTACCTTTAGGGATGTACTTTTCTAAATGATAAATGGTCAAATAAAACATCAACTTTAAGGTATGTGTGATCAGAATAATATATTGCAGCTTAACAAAGTATTTGATGAACTGTTACATCCATGAAGAAGTAGTCTTACAGACCGAAAGATAAAAATATATAATAAATAAGACTAATGCAGTGTGATACTTAAGGCACAATAATTACATAAAATATACATAAAAACCTTCAGATGAAGGGACAATTCACGGCAGCACTAAATTCTTTACACACACACTCACAGGAGAAAAAATTTGAGCATCATCAGGTGGACAGCTTTCCAATTCACAAGTTCCACCTTCAGGATTGTATAATGGTGGGCAAAATTGAATATGAGTGGTTGAAACATACACAAAACTACAGCAGTTTCATTATAATAAACTTATGATTGCTTGTAAATTTACAGGTGGGACTGAAGTTAATATAACCAGCAAAAAATGTACACGGCTTGATTGCATCTACCACTAAAAATAAAATATATTCATATTTTACATAGAACTCACTATTTTTCACAGTGCTAATAAAATTAAAGTATAATGGTCCATTTTCTTAAAGTTTTAATGAAAAAAATAAAACAAAATAAAATACTCAAAATTTACATCTGGTCATCTAATGTAATTATTTTAAATATAGACGTAACTAACCAATATTGCAGCAAATAGGTCAATTCAATACTTCAAATATATTCACAATTTTTACTTGTTCTGTGATTGATACAGATACTTATAAAATAGTGCATGACTAGATATTTATTTTGAACTGTGAACCAAATTCATTCGTCAGTCAGAGGTGAATGTTATACAGATGAGAAGCTCACCAAAATATATGAAACTTTTTCAGCTTTGCAATATTGAGTTAAGATATCTCATAATAAAGTAGTGCATTCTTGTGGACAATATTATCTCTTCTAAGTGGTCAAATTTTGTTCCATCATTAAAAGGCGAGATTCAAAAAATATTGAATGGTATATAAATCGTTCAAGTAATTCTGCAACCTTGATAAATAAAAATGAGAAGAATTTTGGAAAGAAATTTCCTATGACAGTAGATTACTGAAAATATGATTTCAGCCTATCATCTATAAATCAACAAAACATTTACAAGTAAAGGCAGAGACAACCTTGGCACATTCTAAAGTTTTTGCAACCAAATGCAAATTTTTCACACTGACGCAGATCATGAAAGGCATTCATTGGCCACTGCAAGCAGATTTGGAGTTTTAATTTCACTGCATCATTGAGAACAAGTGTCAATAAAATTATATGGAATACACTCTGATATGGACTTTTAAAAAATCTCTATTCATCAGACAAAAGCGCAGTTAGTGTGCTATTATCTGACACTTAATGAGGTTTCATAGAAGAAGCCCTTTTCCCTGAGTTATAAATAGAAAACTCAAGAAAATCTATTCATGCTTCTGTATCTTAGGAAAAATTATCATGATATTTAAAAATGAAAGGGACATGCTATCTCATCAACATTTATATAGAGTAAAGCATTCGATAAAAAAAATCAAAGAAGACCGTTCTCACAAAATGTTCTTCCAGCTTTGTTTAAGGACAGGATAGGCTCAGATAATGCAAGACTCCAAATTCACATAACTAATCTAACATGAAACTTTAAAAGGAAGGAATCAAAAGACAAATGGGAAGCCCTGAACTCATAACATTGAAGTGTCTTAAAAATATAGTAACATTTTCAGAAATAACCTACGCCCATTGGTGTATGCACAGTAGAATATCCTATAATCTGATATTTATCTTCATGATGGACACACTCAATGGATGAAAAGCTGATGATCTACCTTTAACTGATGGATACTAGAAGCCATAATCACTCAATTGTCTCAATTACTACCATTGGAAACTCACCCTAGAAATTGGTCACAGTTCTCTTTAGATCAACAGCACAAGGCAATGACATACAAATCCATTCCACTAAGAATGTGTAAAATTTACATTTCAAAAAATTTCTCTAATGCCAGGAGCACTTTTGCACATTCAACATCTCTGACCCACCCAAATACAATGGTGTTAAAACACCATGTACATTACCCTGGTATACTTATTTGAACTGTTCTCGCCACACCAAGTCTATGTAATGAAAAAGTATCTATCAAAGTTGCTCAACAATATCTTTGATGGGGCACAAAACGATAGAAAATAACCAAAGGAAGGACAAGCCTAGTTCCTTACCACTTCCATCACATTTTGAGCAAAGAGGGAACTCACGTGCAAAACAATGCTACAGACAAAATGAAGAAAAAAATCTTTGGCACAATGTTTTTGGCAGGTGATTTTTCATTCTAGAATAAAATTTTGCACTATATTTCTCGTCTTATTCCTCCACATTAGGAGAGTGCAGCTCTTAAAACTATGACAAGAATATAAAGAAACTGCAAATAAACAATCTGCCCCTTCTTTCGCAAAGTTAAGTCCCCAGCAAGACAGCCAGGAGTACCATCAATCACAGCACCTTTTATACAATTTGTATAATAATAAGCTTATAAAATAAGTGGGTGCTACAGAAACCCAAGATGCATTTCACATCATGTACACACCACAATACATTAACTTGACACCTCATAGTTCACTTAATCATTACGTGCAAGGTTCACTATAAATATACAAGTCAGAATTTCATCAAACTAACCAAACATCTGCACCCATGCATCTACTTCATTAAATGTTGACCTAAAAAGCACTTATCTTACTCATTTAAAATTAGAGCACATCTCTGGCACATCAACTTATTGGTGTGCTTCAATGATAAAAATGAATTTTTAACCAGTCTTGTCAAATTACTTTCAACAAAAGGAGCATATATTAATCTTATTGCTCATAGATATTGGGTGATCCTGTTCTGATTTTGCTTGCTTCCCATC
Source organism: Ischnura elegans (assembly GCF_921293095.1). Taxonomy (NCBI): domain Eukaryota; kingdom Metazoa; phylum Arthropoda; class Insecta; order Odonata; family Coenagrionidae; genus Ischnura; species Ischnura elegans. The sequence goes on along the minus strand of NC_060256.1, from coordinate 80,403,840 downwards.
TTTTGGTGGTCTCAAAAACTATTCAATACCATTCTCATTTAGCTGTTTTGAAAAAGCGAGGCAAAAACAACTAACTCAAGGGTAACAGTTGAAAAGAAGTTATCCACAATGAACTTAAACATGATTCACATTTTTATAAATATATCTACAGGGGAATCACTTACATTTTATGGGTGGAGAGTTTCAGGTTGGAAAATAGTACCTTAGACAAATAAGAATTCAAAATCCCTGTTTTGGTCATTGATGTATGTGTAAAGCCTAAACTCCTGTTACTTCTGGAGAGTGATCAGTCACAATAACACTATGGTAAGGGTAACAATATCAGTCCTATATTCCCAGTAGATGAACTAGCGTCTGATTCACATCATGTTGACACAAAATGAGAAATTACAAAGCATTCGGCATAAGATATTATCTGGCGTAAAGATAAGTTATACGAGTTGAACACAGCCAATGAGTCACTTATTTTTTATTTCCAGTGCAGCAAAATGAAAAGTAAAACCAATTACTTGTGCAAAAATGTACTGATGAGACTCACAGATAGAATTAACCAAGGATAGCATAACATGGGAGGAGTTAAGAGGCATCTAGAGGATTTGTTCTTGATAGTAATTTCAGCAATAACTCAATTTTCAAGTTAATTCAGAGGTAGCTATGCCACAGCAATCAAAGCATAATTTTTATGTGATAAATGCTTAGTTCTAGGAATGTGGTGTCATGATTTCCTCAAAAATTCCCAAACCTTTTTTAAATAGCATATCCCCATTGCTTTGATCTCCAATAGATAATAACCTCTAACTCTGTCCTTGGGGGTGATATGTGGTTCCTCAGAGGTGTGCATGAAAGTTAATGGCAGACATTTTAGAGGTGGTAATCAAGTTACAAACTATATATGTACATATATTCTCAGGGTCTCATTTCCCTGAAAATTGCCAAGCTCAAGATATTTTATGGTCTTCAGTCATGGTATAGGCATTGCAATATTGAATTGCAACAATCCATGGAAACAAGAAAATTTTTTGACAATATTTTTTTTAAATACATAAGTATTAGACAGTTGAAGATTCACTAACTCTGAGAGAGCTTTATATAATATCAGGTTTATATTAGATCAAAGGATATTCCAGCGAATAATATTAGTAAAATCAGGATTATAACCTCCTGGAGTAAGGGAACATGTAAATGTAACATTACAGGGACGGAAAATGTGAAATATATTTGTGAAGAAGTGATGGACGGAAAAAGAAGGTAGAATGAGATGCAACGTGGATGAGAAGAGGAAAATTCCGTGGAGGCTAAGAAAAGTTGGCGGAGGCTGGAAAAGATTGATAGAAAACCTTTTGAGGTGCAAGAATATGCTAGCGCTTGTAATAATGGGAAGGATGTGATTCTTGGCAAACGGCGGCCACTCAAATGCTAAGTTGAAATTATCCGAGTTTTCCCACCTTTCCACACAACTGATAAAATTTTCCATGCAAGGAATATAATAATATTTATACCTTTACAGATTGAGCAATATGATTTAGTTTTGTTAAGATAAACTGTAAAATGAAAACTGTGATTAAAAATGAATTTCCCTTCAAGAAATACCTCAACTTCCACAAATAACTCATGATTGCAGCCATAGACTATCAATCACCCAAAAGGGTGGTTTAGAGTACTACAGAGCATTGACAAGACTTTTCTACAACTTAAAGTGGAAGAGGCATATACAATAACAAAAAATATAGCTGGCCAACATCCTATTACTATTTATCCAGTCAATTCATGGCCAAAATACTACGTGTCTCGGAAATTGTCAACATTTGTCAGAATGAATATTATTAAAACTGTTCTTACACCTACATTTACCTATGAAAATATATTGTGTAAAGTACTCCAAAAAATTGTGATGATCACTACCAAACTAATTTGAGCAAAGGTATAAAACATGTACCACTAAGGAAAAGTTGTGGCAATTTAAAAATGATCCAATTTACCGGGATACAACATGGATAGTTCCATGGTGAAAGAGTAGAACACGGTAATGCCAAGAAATGTTTCTCACCAATAAGCCAGAAAGACTAGCACTTGACTTGCAATTAAAGAGGACTTCCACAAAATGAACAACTATTTCCTAATTAAAGTTGAACATACAAAAAATGATACCAGGAAGATAATTCCTTATCACTATCACATTAAACCAACAATGGAAAAGTCCAGGTGACAAGAAAAGTAATGACAATGAATTAATGCTTCTTACTCAAAAAAATGAAAAGAACACAAAGCTAAAATGAAGTAATTCCTTGCATGAAAAAATATCAATACATAAACCCATATAACCTGAAATTGCTCCAAAAAAAAGTTTAAGAATAAAAATTTGTGACTGGTTTATAGAGAGGTATATCATCCATAAAAGTAAAAATCAGATATTACGATAAAAGATTTTTTGGGACAGCAACTCAACTCATGAAATCTGAATAGCCCTTCCTTAATGTACATTAGACCTGATATGCAGGGAATTCACAAAGATCTGTCACAACGAATATTTTCATAGCATCCTAAATTTCTTAGATTTCAATGTGGCATAGTTATGTTTAAAGTTAAGTTCATATTAAGGCTACGGTGCTTACAGGCAATGCCATTTGCCACGTTAACTCACTGGGGAATGGTATATCCCAACATTTACCTTGTAAATCAAGAAAACTAGCAATCACAAACCAGGATCACCCACATTTCTACATTTGATCTCAGGCTGTTTATCACTTAAATTACGTCATTCAGGAAAAAATGGCATTTGGCAGGCAATTCCAATCACTGTCAATAGATTAAAAGTTCTCACAGGATATGATCCATCATAACTCCAGCCTAAAATACAATCATGGAATTCACGTCAAAATATTTTACTAATTAGTTCAAATCCTTTAAATGCCACCATAGCATTTTAATATGTAGTAGAAACAAAATTGAGTGAAGAGTGTGGTCTTTGACTCTTGAGCAACTATAACAGGATTTTATCCATCAACATCTCAAAACATCTCTTCCCATGGACTTAGGAAAGCAAATTATAATATAAGTTCCTTATGAAGTAAGAAACTTCTTGCTATCATTTCAACTAATCCTGACCAAGGAAAACTTAGGTCAACCTTTCACTGGATATAAAATATTGACATTCACATGAGCATTGTCATGTACATTAAAGTAAAAACGTTGCTTTGCCATGTAAAACAGCCCAAAAGAAGGGGGGAACTTCAAAAACCACAACTTTAGATAGACTGCAAAAATATATGCAAAGTTATCCCCCTCCAATGATGACTCAAAACAGTTTCCTCAGTTAATCGACTGAGAATCAAAAATATGAGGAGGAAGATAGACCTTTTCAGGCAGACAGCAATGCATGACATGCAAGTGAAACTAAAAGAAAAAACGTTTCCTGCAAAAGAGAGCATACTGTAGCAAATATTTGTTCCTTCTTTCACGACGGTCAAAATTAAGATGGGTTGCCCATTGTTGAGGGGACTGGCGATGAGCTCGCCTGAATTCCACTAGGAGGTAAGGGGCGACTGGGATGGAACCTCAGCAGCTCTGCTACCGTGATGGCCACCCTTACTAGGCCACGACCTTCCACTATATCAGAAGCACAGCAAACCATTCCCTGTGGGCAATGTGAAACACCAATGAAATCAATATACACATGGCTAACTCTAGAACATTACACATTTCCCCAAGAGTAGAGCTTAGATTATAATTACCAAAAATTATATTTTGTAATGGAAGGGGAAGCCAAAATGGATATTCGAAAGAACGGATGAAAATAATTTTGCACTAATCACCTTTTCCATTTGCTTTTAAATAAACAACATGGGCCCACATAGCAATGACCCTCTCAGAGACGTCTCACCATGGTCTCGAATATCGCGAATGTCTCAGAGATGCAATCATGAGATGTTCAGGAATTTTTTTTAAAAAACGTATTTAAAACCATCAATGCCTTCCATATATATTTTTCGGTGCAATTATGCAGTTGTGATTATTAAAATCACGACATTTAATATGGGTTTCTTATTTTCAAAAAGTTGTCCATCAAAAATTTGTCGCTAAAATTGATCGAGATAAGTAGGCCATAACCGTATAATTTGCATTTAATTATTTTTTGCCTTCATTTTTAAGCATACCATAGTACAAACTCTCATGTGACATCTCAGAGACTTATCTGAGACATCTCATTGAACATTTTTTAGGACATAGTGAAATCTCAGTGAAGTCTCAGAGATGTCTGAAGCTTTCAGAATGTCACTGAGATGTAACATGCGATATTCGAGATGTATTTCTGCTATGTGGGGACACACTCTGGCAGCAGAGTTAAGTCCATCAATATCTAGTACAAAAAGTGCAGAAGTACAAAATAGCAGAAAAATACATAGTACTTTTGTAATAGATATGCAAAGATTCTGCAAAATACAGCTTGAAACTGCAATTTTTATGAGAGATCATCCACTCATGTTCATTTTCTTGGTAATTTTTAATTACATTTCTGCATTATGCTGTCATGACCTCTTTTACACCCATCCCATTGAAAAAAGTTATTATGAAGTGAGGGATGATAAGAAGGAGAGAGTAAGGAAAGTGTAAAGAGATTTTCCCTCATCCAGGGCTTGCTTGCAAGTGTACATCCAAACCAGTTAAATGACAGAGTGGACTTCGCAGACCTAATTTCATTAATGTAAATGAAGGCATGATTATTATTATTAACATGTTTCATCAATGCATGGCATCATCAGGTGCAGTACAGTAGGTGTTGTTGACAAAATATCTTGCCAACGACTCCAACTTAAGTGATGATGAAACAAATTGGTGAAATATGCATTTTAAAAAAACAAATAAAAAGGTAGGAAAGTACAAAATATTTTTTTAAATAGATTTAAAGCTATTCTACAAAATAGAGCTTGAAACTGCAAATTTTATGAGAAGATGCTCAGTTTCTAAGCAATTTTTAATTAAATGTCACTGTTATGTTGCCGTGACATCGCTATTTACATCAAAATTCCCATATTTACACCCACGCTATTGAAAAAAAAAATTATTTGAGGTGGGGAGGGTAAAGAAGGGAAAGAAAAGAATTGTATGGGATACTGCTTATGGAGGTGATAGGTATAGGTAATCCAACAAATTGTTAATTGAACCATGGATAATCAAGGCTCTACTGTATTTAAATGATACATTCTAAAGTTGACATTACACCTTATGCCTGACCCATAAGGTGACTCATCAGCCTCAGGAAGCAGTGAATAAAATGACACACAAAGTAGGCAACATGACTGTCGCCTAACGCCAAGATTTTGTCGCCCAGTGACAGTACTTGGTGCCACCAGAAAAAGGAAAAAAAACTCAAGATCTACATGTGCTTAACTGAAGTCAGAAGTTTGAACTTATGTTTGTAGGTATTTATGAGATTCGGTAGATAGAAAGGTTCCAGGCAGTTTCAGTATCATCCTGTCAAAATTAATTAAAATATCCTCTTACAAGAGGTGAACATCCATGACTCACATAATTTATTCATGAAAGATATGATATGTAAATGAAATTCCAACGAAAAATTTAGAAAATATTTTTGGGAGAAAATGTAGGTAAATTCCCCTCTTATTTTCACATTAATGGCAGTCATTAAAAAATTTGGACAACCTATGCCATTCAAAAAATAACCTATTCAAAATCAGGAGTTATGATAAGCCCTTGCAACAACATTTCCCTGTGTACCGAAAATTGTTTTTTAAAATGAGATATAAACACAAGGTGTATCAATGCGTAGCCATGACTGCTGTTAACAAAAGAATATGCCCTAAAAATATCTGTGAAGACTTACAATTTCTTTAGACAGAAATACATATTCACATCGATTCCATCACATAGTGCTGGAAATAATGCTACAGAAAAAAATTTGAGCATCCCATCATATTAATTTTTAAGACACTAGCAAAATAATGCAATAATTGAAGTCTCCATGTGTTTTGTAAATGGAAAAAATGCTCCAACTATTTTAAACAGCTGTAACTACTATTCACTGACTAATCTGTATACTATACCACTAATTTTATCATTTTACTCCAAGGGTGTATTTCATCGAACTAGGATTTGCAAAAAAATATTAGAATAATAGAGTATCATCTCCTAACTGGCGCTCATATACCCCTCATACAATTCATACCATCAAGATTGAGATAAACCAAATATGATGTTTCTACAGGGATAGCAGGTACTGTGTAAAATTATCTTTATCATAGCACAGGACATACTCTTCTTCAACAGCATGTAGGTCTGCACAAGAGTCCTTAGTCACTCTCTCAATGAGGAAGAATATATCACACTGACACACAACTCTTTTTAATGAATAAAAAATGTTGCAGAAAATCATTCATTGGGATTATCTGCACCAGGAAGTCCACTACTTATGTCCTATTCATAGAATACATCTACAGACGGGAAATTCTAATTCCCATTATCTGAGGCAATCAGAAAACTGGTTTCTGAGATATTTTCCCTTCAACTTCTATTGAAATTTGGATTTTCCATTTTCGGACACATTCACTAAAACCAACTTCAAGCTCAACTTAATTATTCTTATTTAATGAATTGATTATGAACTTCAAGTCACATTTATTGAAAAAATATCACCTGGACCAGGAGTTGAACCATGAACTTGGACTTTCTGAGCAAAGTAAATGATCCTTCTATATGTACTATCCATATCCCTAATTCCTAAGATTAATGCCCAGAGAGCCAAAGATCCATGTTATGATCCCCGGTCCACATTAAATTTTTCTCGAGGCAATTTGTCTGAATTTTTTCACTACTCATGTAAGTAATATGGTAATGGAGTAAAACATCAAATGTTTATAAAATCAAATGTTTGTATTGTATTCTATATCAGGTCATCCAAATACTCAGCTTCAGACTCTGGAATTGATACAGCAAACCAATTTCATTCAATATTCTACTTTTCATGTTTAAAACTCCTCACATACCACCGAAATGCATGATTCACGCCAATTTTATCCAAGAGCCCATCAAGTTTACATTCTGAAGTGGATCTAAGCAACTAAGTTCAGAAGATGACCCAAGCATCACAAAACTAGTTGTTGCAAATTCTTTAGTCCGTGATTTGACTGTCACATTCCCTGAGGTGAAATATTGAACTGACCATCTGAATCCCAGATTTATAAACCTCGCTGGGCATCATCATTGTCTACATGGAGAACAAAAGAATGTGAAGAGGAATAATAACTCCATCATAATAATTCCTTGAAAATAGAATATGGAAATTGAATAAAAAGGCTTGATAGGACATTATCTTCAATCCACACCCAGTGAGCAACAAAGATAAAATGATGAATAGAACTATTTTCATAATCTATGACCAAGAGAGATAAATGAGCCATCAAAAGGAATTTAAAAATTTAAATTTAATTTTGGTAAGGGGTATCCAATAATTACGTGAGGCATTTATGGGGGGAGGAGGGGGGCGGAAGGGAGTCATGCCAATTATCATGTAATTTATTTTCTGCAAGAAATAGTGTGAAATTGCGATCTTAGTAATTTTAAATACTAGTCTTCACTAATCTTAAATAAAAATTATTAAACAAATAGTTATTTTTTACAAATTCAACACAATGAAGCATAGATTAACATATTTACACTGAAAATATGCATTTCCAACAATCTCACGTGAGATTAGAGGGAAAGGGTCGAGTCAAATCACACGATATCACAGTAAGGGGGAGGGGGATCCAAAAATCACCAATATCACCCCACATAATTAATGCACGCTCCCTCATTTTATTGAATTAGGAATCATTGGTTTCCATTAATTTTCATATTTTAAAGTTGGGAAAAAAACAACTGTACTTAGATGCACAAAATATTGAAAATTATTTGCTAATATTAATTCAAATATCTTTTTATGAATAAGCAACAAGATATTTGGAGTATGACACAAAAAATGAATGATGATTTGATCCAAAATTTGAGATTGGTTTTAAATCAAGAAAAAAAAATCATCAAAACAGATACTATACTTGCTTTTAGAAAACTTACAAGCCTTGAGTAATTAATATGAGGATCAAGAAAGAGGCTGACAACAACACAAAATTGAATAGAATCAGAATGGTACTTGCATTTTACATTTTTATTACGCCATACACACAAATTAGTGGTACACTTTGTTCCATAATGTCCATTTGCATAATAACATAGTAAATAATTCTAAAACACCCACAACAAGAGGAAGCGTTATACCAAAACATTTTCGCCAATAAAAACTGCATTCATCATCGCTGAAGAAACAGCTCTACATCATTATGATCTTAACAAAAAGATCAGCTAAGCACCATTCCTTTCCAATAATCATGTATAGTATGACATATCAACTAAGGCACACATCAAAACTAAATGCGTAACGCTTTACCTATGCTTTGTTAATCTTGCACTTCATTATTTGCAAAGTTCCAATAAATAATCTTAAGTATGAATATCATATGTACAAAAACATTCCCTTCTATTCAGGTGTCAGCAAATATGCTGAACATCCATGATAATCGTTGTATTGTGCAATGCTAGAGAAAGGCAGTATATTCTCTATCAAATAGGGATTCTTATGAAAAAATTTACTTCACAAACGGGAGGCAAAAGTTATGGAAAACAGGAAATTGGACCAAGCATCTTACAAATGGAACGGAAGTGCATAGTCTTTTAACGTGAGAGATCAGGGCACATTACTCTCCCACAGTTCCAGCAATAAAAGCCTATGATTAGCAACAGCAGGTAGCAATATTTCCAGCAAGCAACATGCAGGCATATCTGGCCTTGTACAGTGGAGTAATACAAACAAGCAACTGATTAAGTATGTACACCAAAAACACACTGGATTAAGGAACAATTGCAAATTAAAAACACTTCCAGCTATTGATTTCACATTTTTTTTAACTTTGAACAACCTTTCATTCAACATCGAGACAAAAATGAATCCAAGACTTTCATGACACAAACAGAATGCAAGATTAGACCTAGAAGGCGTGACAGAGACAAAAAATGATACATGAAATTATAGTTAAATGTCTCCAAAATTCAGGCCATAAAATAAACTTGAGGAAATCCATGAGCACACTGGAATACATAGTCATAATAGCAAAGTTGAAAAAGGACGATGTCAACAATTCACTCCATAATGCTCCAGGGGAAAAGAGTCATCATCAACCATAATCTAAAGCCTGCCATATAATTTTGTATGAAATAAAGAACAGCTAAATTTTATTATCTTTAAACGTAGTATTACAATGATTTTTTTTAATTCCAGGAGAAGCTCAGGACTTAAATTAGAATGATTCAGAGAGATTAACGATTAGAGCCACGGGCATACATCCTACAATGAGCAACAACATTAGGCCAAATAAAAACTACTACTGCATAGAAATAATTCATGGTTTCAAAGAATATCAGCACAATCACAATGATATTTTTAAAAAAACCAATTTAGATATGATGTGTCTTTTGTTTGGGTATAGAGCGTGACGGGAATGTATGAGGCGCATGCCAAAATCAGTCTCAAATTAGGGGATGTCTTTATCAAGAGAATGGTATAAGACTTGGAAAAATCAGTGTTCTTAAGATAAGAACTTAAAAGGTTGAGTGGTGGTCTAGTAGGTATTGTTGGGCTATTGATCGAAGAGTCTGGGTTAAAATGTTGAGCGAACCTTCCACTCACTCCAAACAGGAACCCTTGAAGTGCAAGGAGGCCTAAGGAAAGGAATCGACTCACTCCCTACCCTATACGTGAGAAATTCATGAGCCTGTGGCTTAGTCTGGGGAAAAATCAACCTTCACTAATCCAAACCAATTTTCTAGCTGAATCACTAAAAATGTGAGTTCAAAAGTTAAACTTCAAAATTTATTTAAGATCAAAAATGATGTTAATTACATCAATTCTCTGATATTATTCACAGTTATTTTTCTTTCAGTTCTCCACTTTATTTTCGAGAGAAAAATATGTAAATGCCAACTACACGTAACTTGAATATGGAGACTGAGAATATAAGAGTAGCCGAATATTTTAATTTACAGGTGTAATAGAATCAAAGCCAACATTAACTCAAAGAGGGTTCTATTTCGATATCTGATCATGGCACCCACTATGCATTTATAAGAATAAAATGTTGATAAAACATGTACTAATTTCAAACAGCATTTGTACAGAAATAAATTGAGGAGTGTATGAAATTTGAAGTCTCTAGGGAAATATTATCACAACAGCAAATATTGCTCATTGGTCCCTAGATACCATGAAAAATTGTTCATATATTCTGAAAAAATAAGTACAAATTATCTTACATTAAGTTTCATGCCTCATGAGTTAGCCAAGAGTTTATTATTAAGATTAAAAGATCCTTACTGTCATATAAGTTGTATAATACAGAGTAATTTTAACTTCACAAGAAATAAATAACACATCCTTAGCACATGCAACTTTTTGCATGCAACACCAGGAGAAACACTTGCATTCAGAAAAAAATAGTCATAAAAGGAGTCTTAATAACAAAAACAAAATAGTTCCATTATTAGAGTTATAAGAGGTACAAATGGTAAGCATGCTAAATAACACAGGTGATAGCACTCAAGTTATGGCATGTAAGCAATAAATTTGGTCACGTGAAAAAATTAATAACAAGAACTTAATTTGATGATTCAAAATGAAGGCATCAGGAATTTAAACTAGGATCATATGACCATTTTCCAAACAGAATTCATGGGAAAACTTGCTCTGCTTTTCAGCAATTGGGAAAATGAATGCTTATGAAATTATTTCACAGGACAGACACTAGACAGCTATATTTGGGTTCATGATTTTCCGACCTAGAATTCATAATCTTACTGTTTCCTAAGAATGAGTCAGTTCCATATTCTGGTCGGTTCAGATTCCAGTTCGGTTCATGGCATAAGTTCTTGGTTCTTTACAAGACTTTCATTTTCATTGCTTAATTCACAAAATCTATTGATGATTTGATGTTATCATGGAAACAATGCAATATTATGAACCAAGTGTTTGGAAGCATTACATCACTCCACAGCAAGTTATGCTGGAAAAATGTAAACTAAGCTCCTGTATGATGCAAATTCTTTTCGGAATCGGTTCTAATTCCAGCTCTATGCTGAAGAACTGGTGGAAACAAGAACCAAATTGACCCATCCCTACCATCTTCATCAAATGATGATGACAGTGTATATTTGCCCACCTACAGCTACAGCTCACCGCAAGGATTTCATATGCTTATTCTGGGATAGAAAACAAGATGACCACAAACAATTGAAAAAGTCATAGGAATCCTTATAATACAGTAGTTCACTCATATCCAAAATCAAATTGATCAAAAAACTTTGGTAGATGGAAGCAGTGGGTATGAGGAGTTAAACACCAAAGCCTCAGACGAATAGAATAATTATTTAAAACTATTGTCTAGTTTTGACGTACAATAACTAAATCTGCTTAAAGTTAAATTTTATGTGCCAAAATGATATTTAATGTATTCCAGGCATGTCATTTTTTTTTAATTTGCCGGAAGCCTCATTACCTGGGGGTGGGTCTCCCCCCCCATGCCCTTCCAACCCCCCAAAGCATATCCTTAGTTATGCCGCTGGATGGAAAGAAAGTGAAAGCTTGAATAACGTAAAAAATACTACTCATACTCCCATGAATTTAAAATGAATCAACCCACTTTTCATTAGTTGATGATGTCATTAGAGATCTGGCTGGAGAGCCAATATTTCAATTGCCATTTCCTCTATCTTCGCACTTGTTGGTGGAAAAATGATCATATGTTTCAAGTTTTATACCTCTGAAGATTTAAGTTCCTAATATCAATTTATAAAATTAATAACTTTGAAAAAAATAAATGACTGAATTAAAACTGCCCACATCAAAAATGAAAATGGGCACAAAATCAAATGCCAGAGGCAATATAAATTTGTACTTGAAAAAAAGAAATCCGACCAGAAATATATTTTGGCAAGATACAAACTAATTCTTAATGTGTCCATTAAGAACGAAGGTTTCTTTGGAAAAGCTAAAACACAACATCAAATAATAACTAAATAACTGCATGAAGCATTAAAAAACATTACGAAATTAAACTCTTGATTCAAGTTTTTAAAAATCAGGAATCTGAAGGACTAGTTTAAACAAAATAACTACCAACAGCTTTCATTCATAAGTCACCATGCTCTCATTCATACACATAGCATACATAACTCCAAGTAGCATTGAAAAAACAATGAATTTTTGCTTAAAGATTATTCGCATTCAAGACCAATGCACTTCAACACCTACCTACCTCACGGTTATTTCACAGTAGAAAAGGAAGAAAAATGGACAGTATACATATATAAACAATCCCAGTATGAAATTCCATTTAAATCTTTATGCTTACACATGATAAAATAAATTCTCAAAATATGAAAATCTAGCTATCGGTTTTCTTTTCCACTGCTTAAACAGGCAAACTGCCTAAGATTTAAGGCACGACATTTTCACACACCCTCTCTGCACTAAGTCTGATAATAGCAAATTTCTGTACATGAGCACATTTTCACCAGAAATACGATACTCTCATCATGAAATATAATACCATATTGTTACATTCCGAAATAGTTTTTAATTTTTTTGAATGGAAAACATCGATGAATCCATGGAAACCCAAAAACGACTAAACCAGACCTGATAATTTAAATTTCCAAATTATAATTTACACAATACTACCATTTTCTTTTGCGTTCTCAAACAGAGTAAAACAAATGAATAGGGAATTAAAAGGATATAGAATATACAGAAATTGCAAGGATAAAGAAATATAGTCAAAGAAATGCAAATTAGGACACATTTTCAAACCTATTATACATATAAGATTCCGTGTTGACACAATACTGTTAATTGATACCATAATGATTAGAAAAGGAATCGAATACATATACAATAGTTTCCAAATGATAAGCACAATATAAATTTAACCTCCTAAGTAAGAGGACAATTAATTTGCTCTATGCTGGTTAATTTTTGGCTGATGGAACTAACATGGACGTGATCCCAGTCAAATAAAAGTAAAAATTCAACATTCAAGAAGTTTTGTACATCTGATAATCCAAAACAGCAACTCTTTACATGAATTTATCGTGAAACCAGTACTTGTTAAGAGTGAATTAATTCCTGGCAAAAAATTATGGAAATTCTAAATGTCTGAAAGTTATTGGAGATGCAGCAATATTTTTAAAAATTATATTGACCTATTTCCAATAACTTCAAGGTGTATTATTTATATTTAAGGTCAAGAAATATTCATCCATTAACATTCTCAAAGGCAACACATATCCTTGTATAAAGTACGTAATTCTTGAAAGTATCGCAAGTACCATATTAAGATGTTTTCACATTATTACTTTTTTATATATGATTAAAATCTACTTAGTTGCATCATGGGGCAATACTCAAGTGCCAAATTACTGTTAAGGCCATTGCCTAGAGACCCTAAGTGCCCAAATATCAATGTAAAGGCAAATGTAAGGGGCAATGTTGCATGTACTACTTACAGGCCCCAAAATATGTTAATTTGACAATGGTGATCTCTAAAATCTCTAAAAGTAAGGAATTTTGCCTCCAAATAGTCGAATATATTTGGGAATTGTATAGTATGTCACTAAACTCATTATATATAATGATTTTCAAAAATACATACGCATTTAATCTTTTGCTATCATTAGCAATAATGAAACATAGTAGGAAAAAAATTGACTGGAAAACGGTAGAGCCCGTACAGATTCAGATTAACACATGATAGTAATAATGACTGAATAGATGAAAAGTTCTTTGCATGTCGATAAAAAATTGTCAAGCCAAGAATCACTAACATTCAACAGAGTTGCCAAGGAAATAGCCCACTGATAATCAACTTTTCTGTTCTTATAAATACAATCCTACACTGCAACATTAAGGGATTGGCTTGAAAATATACATAACTGGGAATCTAAAACAATCAATAATACAGCCCTCAACAAATTTTTAAGCTGACACAAGAGTTGAAAAAGACTCGGGGACTAGAATAAAATTGAAGGCTTAACATTATAGAGATAAAAAGAAACAGAGAAAGATAAAAAATGACATACATAGGATGAAATGAAACAAAACTGACATAGAGAGATAGAACATCCACTATCTATCCCAGAATATTCACCAAGTAAAAAGACTTTCAATGAAAATTCCACAAGCACAATCAAGTAGTCAATACAATATGATGGCATTATATGGAGAGGAACGAACATGACTGAAACTTACATGCTAAGCATAAGCTCAATCCAACATGAAGTTATAATACATAACGATGCCCAAAGTAAGTCGACTATGCACAGTAAATGGTTATTGAAATACATTGCCTTAAATAAGGATATGTACTCAGAACAGGAAATGATATAAGGCTCCTCTCACAATTCTCTCTGATCTTTCTCTGCATAACACAAACCTACGAGACTTTTTTTATTAATTGATAAATACATGCTTTGGAAAATTAATAATGAAGATGATATTTTAAAATAGCACAACTGGTCAGCACTGATTTTTAAATAAATTAACTCCTGCACAGAAATAAGGAAGTCAGATGGACAACATAGTATCTTTCTCTTCCCCGTGTCACCCTTCACTTATTTTTACTATGCATAGTCACAGAAACCTTACATACCTAAGAAATCAATTATATTTTACCCTCAAAACATTGCCTGAGAGACATTACATAGCATTTGGATAATTTATACTATTTTGAAAGAATGTTTTTATCTGCCATCAATACTTCATCTTCAAATGCCATCATTTGCTTGACAACTTCATTGCCTACTTTTTACCATTAATGCCACAACATATCTTCACAGAGAGTATGGCAGTTAATAATTTACCCCAAAAACAATCTACATATGTTAATCACCAAGAACAGGCATGATGGATTTTTAATGCCAGCATGGAATTAATCATATCATGACATTTAAATACTGTAAAACATGGGTTACTCTGTGAAATTCACAACTGACCCTTTCCTTTAATCTAAAACAGTATACACAATGCTCCACTTTGGTGGCAAGAACACCAAACGTAAAAAACGCTTCAGTGCTCTATAATCCTTAAAACTTCCTTAGTCTTCCACTTATCACAACCAATAAAAAAAAACATAAATTGCAATCATTAGTAATAGTTATGACTGCAAGCCAACATGACAAAGAATTCAATGAATATGGCAATTTTGAGCATTTGAAATAATTATGAAAGGTAGTAGTACAAAAAAGAGTTATTTAAGACAATTTTTTCACAAAAAATTCTATGATTCCACTGCAATGCAGAATCAAGATGGACTGAACACAACAATTGAATTTCAATCACTGTCTTTCTCACAAGATTTTCCAAAATATGACAGTTTATAACATCACTAGCCATTATTTTCATCAATGCTTCAAAACAGTATCGATCACGCCTGAGGGAATATATGAAGTATTTCAATATTTTTTTTACATTTTAAAGCATGAGCCAACTGATTTTTTTATATAATCAAAAGTACAGCAAGAAAAACTCATAAGCATGAAAGAATAAAAGTGAATGCAAAAGTATATAAAGCTGCCTGGATTTAAAACACCAGTGGGAAAAGGGAAATATACATGCAGCATAGAGATAAGCCGACATACATTTCAATAAATGCACTTTCAGGGCTGATGAAGTACATCCACAACAAAAGGCATTTCTCCAATCAAAATTTGCAAATCGTTGATACAAAATATTTCTTTTTCACAATTGGATAACCGAACTCTTATTAGTCATTCTTCCATGAGAGGAATATCTCTCTTTATCTAGCACCATGACCTTTCACAACCAAGAACAACCCATCCACACACATAAAAAGACTACCACTAATGGGTCTCCGCAGCATTTCACAGGAAATGGTAATGGAACACATTCAGTAACTTGAGAATTAGGGTGGGGTAAAAAGCATTGAAGGATGAGCTAAGCAAAAGCAAGGAAAAGAGACAGGCTTGCAGTATGTAGGGAAGCACTTGCAGAACAAACAATTTCCTTTTAGCCAAGGATGAACCCTCCAAAAAGAATGATGAACTCATATGAAGGGAAAGGATATCCAAAGATAGATATTTTATCAGTGTATAGGTACTGATAAATTCAAATACATGACTATAAAATAAATCACACCGGTAAGGAATGTATATACATGGACCACTCTTCAGCCTTTTAAACTTTGGTCAACTTTTTGGATATTCAAAATATTTTTATGTAAAAAATGTAGATAAATTCAATAAATTTGTATTAATACATTAAATAATCAATGGTACTTCAATAGCACAAGCTACACTTCTTTTATCACTAATGTTACGCATTGAATGCAAAAACTCTTAATTGAATCGTATATCTAGTTTTTTTTTAGGTAACTAAAAAAGACTCTTGAATGTATGAACTTAAACGCCAAAGAATTCATACTTAAATAAGTAAACATAAACTTTTTTTAATTTTTATAACATATACGGCATATTTTTACCCCTGGTTCTTATCTGATCGGAAATTGTGACAAACAGGAAATATTTTCCAGTCAATGTCATAAAATCTCATCAAAAATTTTCTTCATTGAATTTAACTACCTGGTTAAAATTCCGGTATAATGTTTCTAAGAATTTTATACAATGAATACATGGGGAAAAAACTTGTCAGTAGCATCAAGGGCAGATTGGAAAGATAAAAATTGAATCAGTTAAGTCTACAATAGGTATGATTTTCCGTTGAAAATAATAAACAAATATAAAGTGACTCTATTCTTACATGGTGGGTGAAAACTGAAGGTGAACACAAATTTGCTGTGGAGGCATACTGTTTTAATTTTTACTTAATGACAATGCTGAACTTTAATAAATGCAAGAGCATCTTTAACAACGTAAAATTTCTTGCAACGTAAAGTATGACCGATACGTTCACATGCTTGACCCTTTTACTGCCAGTCCATTTCAGTTGGGATGTACAAAGACTGCCGAGGCTATTTTCTGGAATTGGCAACATTTCAGATTTAAAAATTTTTCAGCTACTTAATTTTATTTAATATGTCTAGATTTTTTTTCCCAATTCTTAAGATATATTTATATCTTATGACCATAGATAGATTATGGGGATGTACATATATCACAGCCGTTGAAAAGGCCACAATCACAAAAAAAAGTGAAATAATTTGGTCCGATAAATCGGGCCCTGGCAGTTTTTGCTTAACCAGCGAGGGCCGATATATCGCCCCCTTGGCAGTGAAAGGGTTAATGAGTACGACCCAGGTTTCATAACAAATGTAGGTACACCTTCAGGTAAGTAATGAAGCCCAAATGTAAGTAGTGAACCTTGAAAAGTGCAAAACTTTAATTCTCCATAGTGGAAAATTTTCACATACTGAAGCCTGAAGTCATCAGTAATACAGATGATAAACTCAAGTTGTGTCACAAAAAAACTTCATAAGAATTAAAAGTTATTTACTGCCATCTTAAAATGATTCCATAAACTCATGCCAGATAACATCAACTATGGGTATTTAAAGGTAAGAGTTGCAAGCTGTAATAAGTTTGATTAAGTCATTATAAAGTGCTGATTTCACAGGTAATAATGAAGTGCAATGGCAACTTTGAATTGATGCTGCACTTAAAGGATATTTTCTTATCATGCTTTTCATAGCTGACTTGGGTTTCCAAAACTAAAGTTGAGTGACAAAATAAAGGTTTACATGCAATCAATAGAGAAGGCAATATCATACATGGGTACAGATACATAGAGGGCTAACAGAATATAACAACTGCTACACCTTTTCTCTAAAATGGGTTCTCAGAGGTTATGGTATGCAATGCATTAACTTCATTTAGCCAACATTCTGGAATCCTTTCTATATTTACTTCCTGGAATACTTCCTTCCAGGCTTTGAGTTCTGGTGTGGTGATAATGTTTCAAATCTCAGAAAGTCTCTGGATGGTTTCGAACAGTGGGGTAGCCAAGACTTTTGTTCAGGGGGGCGTCCAAAACCAGGGGGCAAAATTTTTGAAAAACAGGGTACTAAGAGGAGGGTTTTAAACTAATTTCAACACTTTTCATGATGGAAAAAACTTCATTTTTCAAAATATTTTGTTAATTCATGATTTTGTTCTCTTCTATGAAGGAAATTAATTGTGTTTTTATATTTTGGGGGGTGGAGGGAGGGGTCGGGACCACCCAGACCTCCCCCTTCATTACACCACTGGTTTTGGAGTTGAGAACATGTCAAAGGACCAGGACATCTTGTACAACTGATTGCCCTCTGGTTTCCTCTCCTTCGAATCCAACATAAGCCTACTCAGTAATTACTACATATTTGGAATGAGTCAATCTTAGTAAATGATCATTAAGGCAAGGGTAGGGAGTCTGGACTGAAATACAAGGGAACGGAAATAAATAGTACGAAAGCACTCCATGAAATAAGTAACTTTGTATACAGTCACAGTTTTTCACCTGTCGGTAGATGCATATGAATGCATAGGTGGATTTAGGGGGGGGGGGGGAATGGGGCACTTGCCCCCCTCAACCTCCATATGCTTAAAAATAGACAAGATTTTTAAAACAGTTATCATTACGTTCACTTTATTATGTGTATTACGAAGCCTCAATAATTAATATTAATAACTTTCGTATCAAAATAAAGGGAATTTTTTCCACAGTAATTGCAGTATTTTGTTTTTAATCTCAATTATGAGAAGACCTGTCAGACCCTTGTGCCCCCCCAGAATAAAATCCTGGACCCACCCCTGTATGGTAGCATACCTGATAGGCAATTGAGAGATCCCGCTTCAAATTCCCGCTAAGCCAAATGATTTTCAAGGTAAATTTCAACCTTGGTGCATATGAACTGGTAAGAGTTAACAGCTAGTTCCTTTAGAGAGTTTAGCATCAGTCTGTTTATGATGTCTTCTTTTTTTAATCCCAGTGTTCTTAAAGGACAGGCATATGAAAATTCATTCCTAGCACATCCACTTGTCACCTTGCTACATCAAAAAATTCTTCCTTTACTATCTACCATTTTTCCCAGAAAATCTTACCAATTTTCCCACTTTTTCATTATATTATGAGACCCCCCTAATTCTTCCACCTTCACAGAAATACTCTCAAATAAGTAAAATATAGACTCAGGAAAACTTAAGTGAAAAAATATGCATAGAGAAATAGGGATTAATGAGGATATGAGGTATGACAGTAATTGACTTATATGAGAAACGCTAAAAAATGCAAAAAGCAAGGAATAATAATAACACATACATACATACTCATAAAAAATCATCCAAAAGAGCTTTCCAGTATATTCTTGCACTTATATCAAGGACATTACTTCTACTGTGCATAACGTGCACATTTCATAAAATGGTTCTAATTTTTGATTCCTTTCATAAAAAATGACAATAATTGAACCACAATCCAATCAATTTTTTAGTTTAAAGATACTACTCAGATGACTCTTTTTATGCCTTATAAACAATAATTATGCACCTAAAGTTATTAAAACACATCCAATCTACCAAATGACTACAGTTTTTACACTAAAACCTAATTCAGAAGGGGGATCCTGCAGATAATATGCAATACGAGAAAAATATGCATGTATTTTTTCTGAAATTCGATGCATTAAAATTGGTATTTTTATCAAATTAAATGCAAATAATGAACAGGTAACATACCAATTTTAATTTTAAAAATTAGCCGGTCGGAGATTTTTCAACTAGCAGCTTTAGTTTGGCAAGAACTTCCAGAAAAAACCTATGACCATAAAACCCCATAGTTATTTTTTTCTAAAAAATTGAATGGAAAATTACTTCCAATTGAACCTATGGTATCCTTTTTTACAAGTTAACAGTAAAAAAAACTCAGCCTTATCATAGCAGAAACTTGTCTTTCTGGCCAAGGTCCAATGGTTATTTGTACTGTAACTGACAACGGTGATTTTAACTTAACATGTCAACACTTACATGAAACTATGGTATAATGACCTACTCTCACTTTTACTGCAAATTTCAACACCTTAACTTTAGATTGACTAAATGAAGTTCTACATCATGAACGATATATGTATTTTAAAAAATTACTCAAAATTCCTCACCCGATAGTATTAATCGCTCATTGCCAAAAATGAAGAATAATGGCAGCATAAATTCTTAATGTAGTTATTCAGTCGGGAAAATTATTGGAAACTCAGGAGAATAGACCTCACAGCTAATAAAATGTATCCCTCTGAAGAGTATATCATAGATAAAAAAAACAAAAGGTAATAAGAGAAAATATGCCGAACCATTTCTGCTTGAATATAATTTTTAAGAAAAATATATTAAAGCATTTTTGCTTGAATATATTTTGAATAAATATACTTTTTAATCCTTAAACTAATCATATCAACAACCTTTTTACATTATTTTTCTAAAAAAAAACTTCAAACAGTAATTCTAATTAGGTCACAAGAACTAATCACTATTTTATCTATAAATATGCACTTAAAACAATGTTACCATATCCATATGTAATTGAAATGAAGATGATAGTTACATTCAAAGAAAAATCTACAATACAAAGTTACAAACATATGATTAAAGCTCTCAACCATTCTCACGGCAAAAATACTAAAAAAAAAAACAAATCGAGGAGCCTAATTATAAAGTAAAACGCTAGGTAAAAGGGGTCTTTTCTTGAACGATAATAACTGTAGAACAATACATTTAAATTGAGACATGTAAGTTGCTTTTAAAAAGCATCATTTCCACGCCAATAATAAGTTACAAAGATAAATATTATAAGTTATGAAAATAAATTAATTATTCAGTAAAGTTATTGTATTTGGTGTAAATAAATACCTTAAAGAGGTTAATAATTTACAATATACAGAACAAATTCCTGATAATTCACCCTAGAATGACCAAAGATTTATGAAAATAGGGAATTCAAAATTCCTTATTCAGTGCTTTTTCCTTATGTTAAATTAATAAATTCTGTTTGTTTATAATTCAATTGCAACTGGGGGACATATGTAGAATCACAAGCAGCAAAAATTCACACTTGGGGATAGGAGTGAAAACAATATAAGAGTAAACGAATACCCAAAAATTATCATAATGACATGTACACAGCCATGAATTACATACAATTAGCTCCTAAACATCAGATTTATTCACGTGAAATCTGGTATCTAGCAGGATCTAGCAACTCCTATTATTTTCCCATCTCCAGATTACTAGGCAAATTTAATTTCTCATATGCTGCAATCATTTAAAGCAAATACTAACCTCTGGTGCAAAACCAAAGACAAAACAAGTGTTGACCAATGGCTTTAAAAAATAAGGATCAGGATGATATGTTTTTTAGGGCTTTAAAGTTGTTTGTTGCTTTAAACAAGAAGTGCTATTTATGAACACAATGAAAGGAGATTTTTCAGGAGGAACTGGAACCCCACAAGTTTCTCACATATATGAGTGTCCAAATGCAATAATACAATGGTCAATTGGAGAGTAACAATGAAAGTTGCATTTTAATACCAAGTCACATTTCTGTCCATTTCTAGTCCACTTTCTAAGATAACCCTTCCATTTCCAACAAATGTCACAACTATGTAATTCATCCCTTAGTATTAAAGGCCATGACTGTGCACAAGAAAATTAAATGGAGGATGAAATACTGTTATCAAGGTTTTGATAAATGCGATTTGGTAACACAGGAAAAAAGTTCTACATAAAAATTTGCACGCCTACTTCATATGACATGATAAATAAAACTCTTCTTACAAACCTGATGAGTTATACGCAAATACTTTTCCCACTATCCCTCAGGTGCAGGCAATGATTATTTTTGACACCATACACATTAACACCTTCACAACAAAACTATAAAATAATACTGTAAATGATACTGAGGTACAACAAAGGGTCTACCCTAAGGGAAAGTACGATCATTCATGATATCAATGGAATCCTTGAGGCCAAGAGGTAGCATCTATACTTCATGAAAAGAATGCAGCAAACCCTCAACAAAAGTTTGATTACATCAGGAAGACACACATATTCTATGTTTAGGCTATCAAGCATGCTTGATACCCTAAACATAGAATACAGGAACATGAGAACTATAAATGTTTAATTCAATGATGCAGTAAGCGATTTTCCATACATAAAGATCAATCGTTATACTGACCTCTCTTTTTACATTCATCATCAATTCAAAATCATATAAGTGGTAACCAGAAGTTGAGATGGTCATATTTTTTTATCAATGAGCTCAGAAATAAAATAAATAGCAATCATTCAAGTAATAATTGCAGATAAGAAATTATTAATGAATGCAGGAAAATTTCAATTCAATTAACCTTATCATTAATAACTTCCTTCATATGAAAAATTTGAGGGGTTACTACACTCTCAAACTAGTTAACAAACTAGTTAGTCAACTACATACTTCCTTAATCAAAGTTTCCCACACAAACACACCCAGGAATCATGCATCCAAAATACATTCACAAATAAGGGTATAGGTGGCCAAAATGTCAATCAAATGAGTTTTTCAATGAATCATCATAATTTAGATGATTTTTCGCGTCACTTATGAAAGATCACAGCATTAGGTAAAAATGCTACAAAAATTGTATACACCAGATGATGCAAATGCACATAAAGACTCTTATTATGTGGTCAAAAGTGCTCCTATTTGAAAAAATGCAACTTTAAAATGCAAATACAAGTGCTGCTTACCATTGAAATTTGCTGGAAATAGATGTGTTTAGACAGGTCCTAATAATTAAAGCTGATGTTTACCTCTTTAGTGGTAGAAAATTCATTTCGATTCAGGGCAAATCCATTTTCAGCAGAAAGCCCTTCCAAAATACATCTAAAACTCAAGTTTTTGTGGGACTCAATAAACAGCATATCGCTTCAAGTCTGTACGTCCTGATCATTAATAGTTATTTTATTCACCAAAATTAAAATAGTGCACGAAGTTATTGTATTTCAATAATCCTGACGAAGAGGTTTGCGGCATAAACATTTCTGAATCAGACAAAATCCAAAAAACACAACTAATTTGCAGAATCTAAAAGATTCGACTTTCACAGTAATCCATGCTTAAAGTTGTCACATCTGCTTCATATGATTAAACACTTTCTTGGTGAAAAATATGAATTGATTTTTCTCATGCTTAGCATAAGGTAATTAAATTGAAGGGAACCCATGGATTGGGTGACAACTCCAAGCATGAAACCTCGGGTGCTTTCAACTCTCTTACCGAGTGCCGAGCCCAAAAAAAATTCATCTCCACTTCATTCAAAATTTGAAGAATTGGATAAAAAAAGATGACTTAGCTCTGTGAAATGCCCCATTATTACAAAATCTCTAAAATCTACTTCCATGTGAAACGGACTTATATGAATTAATATTGACTGACAACGAGATGAATGACATAAAATTGAATGTGGTAATTATGATTCTGTTTTGCTTTACTATTTCAGAATAGTTTTCAGACAGTCAAATTAGAGCTGAAATTGAGGAAGCATCCACAACAATTACAATGCATGGCAGCTTTAAACTATGGTTAGCCTTTTCCTACTAAGGTAATAAATTAAGCCAAATGGATGAGAAGAAAATACAATACCTGTAAACTTACATTACTTGCATTATTAATAAGCATACTTAACCAAATATCGACTGAAAATTATAAATGCTATTTATCTATGGAATAAATATTTTATCCAAACACTTTATCTTTAATTCCAGAAATTAATAGGTATTTCCAAACTTGAAATCCTATCAGTGCTTAATTCTAGCTGTTTACCAAGTAAAACGGTACATGCAGCTTGATACTTTTGAGAATGCATCCAGCCATAAATAGGATGAATTTTGATTTGTGCTCCCTTAAAGGTATGCAGCCTTCTAACCCCTCAAGAAAAAACAGGTACATCTTAATGAAGTTACAATAGAAAACTGCTGGTTCAAAATTCAAACTATGATTCAGTAAGCAACGCATATTAAATGAAGTACGTACAAATCATCACTACGAAATTAAATGCTGTTGAGTTGTAAAGCAAGCTACACTTGAACAAATGTCAAGATACCTGTAATCAAGATTAAAAAGGTATCATTTTTCACTGGATGTCAGCGAAGGGATAGAAAATGGATACTGAAAAGATTATTGGTAGTCACACACCTTCCCATTGTCTATCCACCGGAGAGAAAAATATACACCATAACTTTTGGGCAATTATTAAACAAGAAACTACAGAGAAATAATTTTTGGATCATTTTAGGCCAAAAAGATTTTAGTTTGGTTAATAAGCTTGACCTTTGGAGTTAATTACCCCACTCCGCAAAATAATAGTAAATAGCTGCTTACTGAAACATAAAATATTTTAATTTTTAAACATGAAACAACAGCTGATTATATTCTACAGAAAATAATTTCAAACTGATAGAACAAATTAGTTAAAAGTTCAATGCATAAAATTCAACTTTCACCAAAGAAATTGGAGTTCCTCAAAGTTCTCCAAAGAAAATAAAAACTCCTCTTAGTACTCAGGGAAAGAGAGGAAACTAGTAAAGTAAACAAAAGTACCGCCAGGAAATCTAAGGAAATATAATTCAATTATTTTTCTGTAGAATATGTTACTTGCAAATTTAATCTTAACTCAAGAAGCCCAAAAATTATGGTCATACCCGACTCCATTAAAACAGAAAACCTCCAGTGCCACGAGAGTGATGGAAATGAATTCTTTGGCATAAATGGCATCTGGGTTGAACAAATAAATAAATACCAGCGATAGCGGCCTTCACTCAAACACGAGCATAAGTCCAAACTAAAATCAGACAGGTAAAGGGATTCTAACATGGCCAAAAAAAATTAATTCTGCTAAGTGCATACATACATAGATGGGCAAGAGCCCATAGCTCTATTAAACGAGTAGGAAACGATGCTCAATCCTTCAAGGAACATCATGATAGGGGGATCAGGAAACAGGCTCACAGGGAGGGTAATTGGGGTGCATAGGAGGACCATTAGCAGTCAGTCTGGTGGAGGAAAATGGTACAGGAGAAGAACTGTGGCGACAAACACGGACAGACACAGGATGGTGACAAAATGATCCCAAATCCTTCCGACACCACTCCTGCTGAGGTCGTGCTGATGCCATTTTGAACCACTGATGTCAAGGTCCGACAGATGCATGCCGTTGACCTCACCAGTGAGAGCCATTGAGCCATTCTGATGAGGCGAGCCTCCTCGAGACGGAGATCCCAGAGCCAGCAATTGCTCCACACACTCAAGAGTGGCTAGGAGATTACCCCCCTTGAGGTTTGTACCGCTTTCATTCGGGGACAGGTCAACACCACCTAAACCGACAACATCGTCGCAGGTGCAGATGTACCTCTGGAAAGAGCCAATCAGGATAGGAGGAGGAAGGGATAACAATGGCGAGGGAGTGGCCGAGATTATAGAAGAAAGGGTTTATTGGGATTTGGAGGTATTAAAAGGGAGTGAAAATAGGAGATTGGGAAGAAACAAAGTAACAGAGAGCCCACGGAGAGAGAAAGAGAAAATATAGAGGTTTTTAGGAAACAGAAGGGATAAATCAAGGAAATAAGGGAATGAAGAGGGTGTGATCAAAAACAAAACATTTTTTTTGCCATGATTAAAGGAATTAGTCGGCAAAAGCGATTAGTAGTTATTTTTTTCACCACAAGTATGAGTGTTTCACGTCATAAAACAGCCGGGAGGGCAAATAATTTAATGTAAGATTTGAGATTAACCAAATATATTAAACCAATGAGTGAAGTTTAGTTTCCATTTCAATTTAATTAAAAAATGGAGATAGTGACACAGTAGAGAGGCGGTTCACAACAGTTATGCATGCATAAAAGGTCATCCAAAAAAGGTACGAACAAATAAAGATTCAGATTCGATAAAGTAGGTGAATTGAAAGTTTTTTTTGTAAAGTAAGTAAATGTAGGCAGGAGGATTGGAGAAATTTAGGGAAGGGAATGAAGAGGGGAGGCAGGCAGGGGTTAAGAGGTCACCACAGTCAGGGGCCAAAGACAGACAAAAGAAAAATAGGATAGGATATGAGGTATACAGGGGGCAGTGGAGGGAGGGGAGAAATTCTCGTTATAGTGAAATGTCCATCAGAGACAAAAACAATCAAATATCAAACAACTTACAATTATGTAAAAAAACAAACCAATCTCAAAACAACAGCCTGACTTTTTTTTATTCTGATAAAGAGAACCTAGAATCAGTCAAACCCCTAGCAAAGATGTAAAAGCGACAAGCAATATCAAACCAAGAGGTAATATTATCACGTAAAACACGTACATTCTCATTTTTATCCAATTAATGACCCAGCCATAAGTGAAGCAAGAGACAGAAATTTTACTTCTAGTAATATACAAGATGGTGGATGTTCATGAAACAGGGCAGGATGAGTAACTTTAGCATTCAACTGATGATTCAACTGATAGTTTTGGCTATATTTCATGATTGGGTCAGTGTTCGGAGGCAAGCAAGTGCATAGCCAGAACAAGTCTAAGTCACTAAGGGAGAGGGAGGAGTCCAAAAGAACTTTCTGCAAACTTTTAAAAAAGCAAGTCTTAAAAAAAGTATAGCCATTCCAAAACGAGATTTCAAACATGCTTCCACCATGAACTTCAGCCACTACTTGCAAGTAAGCAAATTTTGTGGTTAAGCACCCTCAGTGGTAATTAGTAGTCTCAGGGTAGGAATAAGTAATCTTGGGAAATTTTCTGATTATAATGAGTGTAAACTGAGCGGATGCGAGAGCAGGGGGATGCAAATAATCATGGAGATGGTAGTGCTGCCCACATGCAGAGCTATATGCAATCAAGGCTACAACATTGGCTCTAACATTCTGGATATACAAACAATGCAAAATAATGATGATGGACAATGATTATGAGGATTAAGTGTGAACGTGGAATGAGAAAAGGAAGATGAGAAAGAGATAGATGGATGGAAGGAATTCAAGGAATAAGGTTATCTCTCGTGGGATATGATTTTTGGTAAAAGGGATCCAAAGGTAGAATCATTCTGAGGAGGAATAAGGATCAACAGCAAGGAGGTGGGTGAGGAACTTGGCTCTTTCTGTTTGCCTTGCACTCAAAAGAATAGGAACAAGGCCAACATATGCCAAACCAGCGGTTACCGAAACTAAAGAAAAGACAGATAAAGCACTTGCAAGGATAACAGGATTTTTCACAAGTATCAACCTATAACCTGTAATTCAAATAAAGGTCTCTTACAAACATGTTCAATGTCTCCCCACCCTCTTTAACTACATTCCCAGCCATCCACATTTCTAAAATTGTTCCCACTCTATCTCATAGAGGTATGGTGAGAAACTGTCATGGTAGGGGCTACATTGTTGAATATCATGAATGTAGAGCTATCTTCATTTGATAGAGGATCGGTTGATAGTACATAAGCGGTACATCAACATTGTGCACGCCAAGGTTGGAACAAATGAGTGTTTAAATCAATAATAACAATTAAAAACTATTTTGATACACAACAAATGGAGGAAAAACTATGATAAGTTAAAATGTAACAGAGGTGGGCAAAAGGGAAAACAATGAAATGTTAAAATTGCACACACGTTCAAAATGCAAGTTTTTCAGTTGCTATATAAAGCTGCTTTTGCATTGGAAGAACTACTTTCACTGAACCTAGCTATCATATTATGGGTACTTGTTGAAGTAATAAAATTTACGGCACAATGAGCTACATTCCCTTACGACCTCTCTATGATAAAATCTATATGTAAAGCATGCTATGTATTCTGGTTTCAACACACTCATGCAGGACTGAATGTCTTACAGGTATTGCAAATATTGGATTTAGTTTCACTTTTGTAACATAGGGAAATTAAACCTGATAAGAGACCCATACCATTGAGGTTGCACCCCAACTATTTCTAGCGTCATAATTATAGAGTAGTTATTTTTCTCAGTTGAAAATGAATATGTTGAGTTTTATACTATCTGTATCTTTTCAATCTCCTTTTCAATCAAAATTCAACCGTTCATTGATTAACAATGTTGTACATTTGAGCACCCGAAATACGGAATTCCTTAATCAGGGAACACCCGTAAATCTGGCAATAATTTCAAGGCATGCTTCATGGGAAACATAACTTTTGCTGTATAATATCATTCATCTTCACCAGCTGGAACTGTTTCCCACTTTTAACAAAAAAAAAAACCTGTTGTTTCTGTTGACAATAGGACTCATAGTTAATCTTATAACGCTTTATTGCCATGTCCAAAATTGCAACATGCAATGCCGATGCGATGCAAAGATGACTCAAATTTTTTACAGGCAGGACTTGGCCCTGCCGCACTGGCTATGGGCTCGCGCACTGCGAAGCAGGCTGAAGACTGACAAGAGATACTGAAGACTATTAAATACGTTTAAAGCAGACTCCCGATTATCCAGCTGCGGTTTATCCGTGTTGCAGATTACTCATGCATAAGTTTGCACTCCTTCAATGTTTTCCGCATTCTTAATCTCCTATATTATTTCTACTGTATAGATACCTTTTTCTCAACTTATACGCAACCATACTCTACCAATGAGGTACCAAAATGCACAGAATTTATCAGAGAACATGCGACGGCATATCTTACTTCATAAATATTGCTATTGTTTCCTAAAATTGGATTTTAAAAATGGCCCTTGATATTTCTCTTTAGGGATGAGGCGATCCGCCATCTTGACGTCACGCACTTGCTCCATGGTGCAGAGCAAATCTTTATTTCAGGATATTTAATTGATACCAATTTAGTTTCAGATACATATTATTATATTTTTTGCAATATAACATGCTTTCAACATATTATTATATTTTTTGCAATATAACATGCTTTCAACATATTATTTCAAGTTAACACAGAAAGGTCTTGGACTCAACACGTACTCAGTCAATGGCGAACCATTTTCTCTCTCTCTTTCTCTGGCACCCTCATTTCTTTGTTTTCGTGTCTTGGTTATAGTGGAATGTTCAAGAGGTAAACCGGTAAGTATTCCTGATGTTAATGGCGCACAAACTGATACATTTGTTCATTTGTAACAATATCAATTAAATAACTTTTATCAAAATGCGGCTGATTCCACATTCAAGTTTCCTGTTGATATGTAATTAAATTTGTACATAAGACCCTGCCTTTTTTTCTACATTTTAAAATTAGAAACGTGCCTATCCCTCTGTGGGCCTGCATAGAGGGAAGAGTGGGGGAAGCCCGCTGGGAGCGGGTGCATCACACTCGTAAAACAAATAAAATCAGACCCAAAAGCAGCAGGATATTAGCATTTTAATGCAAGGCTGTACTGGGCCTGTCATTTCCACCAGAGTTACCTTTATAAAATAGAATTATTTTATTGCGTGCTGACAAGGAATGATTCAAGTTTACTTGGATGTCTGATCTAGCATTGCAGACGATGATCAGAGGCGGGAAAAAATTCTTGATTAATTTTAGAAGACTCTTCAATGGTTAACCAATCGTAAATTAAGAAAAATGTTATCAATGATCATTCAATCTATACCGTATTTATCTGAATATAGTCCCCCCTTTTTTCCAAAAATACCCGTGTAAAAAGTAAAGAGGGGACTATATTCAAGCATATTTTTTTTAATTTTTCCCAAAACTGAGGCCTCAAAATTAGGGGGGGGCTATATACAGGGGGGACTATATTAGGAGAAATACGGTATTTCATATCAAAAATGCACAATTATTGACGAGGCCTCACATTTGGTAGAATACGGCCCAAGGGAACTGGAGATTCCATCGCACTCAGGCATGTTTATGCCGTGACTAGTCAAGGCCAAACTAGAGAGGAAGGGAATAGTGGAAGCAGATGAGTAAAGTGAAGGCAAAGGGGAAGTGGAAGTAGAAATAGTGAGTGTCAAAGCCAGGCACTTGCTTGCGTAGACAGTTTGCCATAAGCCCTAGTTTCCTAAACCTCTGCTGCGAGATGGAGTGATGGCATGCCAGTTGCCAACACGGGAGTTCCGTGTTCCTGTTTTGCAAGCATCTCGGTGCACAATCGCACTCAGTGATCATGGACCCACATCCCGTAGCAGTTGCATTCCCGGCAACTTGTGCGAGACGCAGCATGGTGCCTGATAGTGTAGTTTCCGACATCACAAAGTGGTTTTGAAGCATTCGTGCAAACCACATTTCTGAATTGTGAACTCGCAGCCATGGATGCCTGGTTTTCGGAAACCACAAGTATTATATTGAGCAAAGAGAATACAAGTACAATCACGTTATCGCTGCTAAAAAGATCGCAGTTGGGCAAAAAAGCTCTCACTGATTCCAGAAAGCAATCTGAAATAACAGACAATGTGCATAGATAAGAGATTTTTTGATTTACGTATATTATGAAAATTACAAGAAATTTAGTGAAGTTTCGATTATTTGTATTTTCTAATTATTCATGCCGCCTCTCCGCATCATTAGCCTGGATAATAGGGAGTTTTACGTATTTATCACTTGTTGAAATAAATGATAATAGGATTGTAAGAAAGTAGGTACTGTGCAACAAAGATCTCTAAAAAATAACTGAAAAAGCAGCTACGCATCGTATGTATGTATGCATTGTATTAAATTTCATGTAAAAAGAATGCAACAATGTAAAAAGAATCCAATTTTGACTAAAAATGTCAAAATTCTTGTCTCTTCTTTTCCATTAGTGCACAATAGGGTGGTTTCCTATTATTTTTTTATTACCTAAATCGAAAGATGATTACTCCTGGAGTACGTATTTCACACTTTTAGATTTTTTAATGACTATATCTATTTTTCGGGATTAAATGAAAAGTGAAAATTTTCAAGCAAACAAAAACGTGAAGGCTAAGTATGAATGCTGGGAAAAGCCCATGTGACGTCATTCTCGATCCAGCTGCCACCGTGTGAGACCACCTTGGTGTGACGCTGTGAGTGCCACTACGATGCAGGCTGCTCGCAGGTAGCAGAGTACCCAGCTAGCAGATAGTGCTTGGCTTAATTTAGGATTATTAATACCCTATCACACGAAGGAAAATTTCCGACCTAAGGCAATTTTAAAATAGAGAGAGATGAGAGATTATTAAGAGATGTTTCTCTGAGCTCTGTGCCTCATGCATGCATTGGTAATCTCAGATGATGTAAAACTCCTATCTACTTGTATAGAAACTAGGTCCCTGTGACGTCACGTGGAGTGGCATTGCATGGGTGCCAATCTGGCCTTTTTCAAATGAGTTTAAAATTGACCATTAACATTCGTCTAAACTGGGCTTTCTAAAACCAAATAATTTTTAAATTATGAATTTACTAACGGTGGGTAACGAATTGCAATCAATACCTTTCGTTTTCTTTGATGAAGGAAAGTACCCTATTGTATTCTTTCTATATTTTTTTATTGTAACAAAACGTTGCATTAATTTTTCATGCCTTCATGTATCAATTTAATGTAACCATTATCATTCATAGCCCTGAATAAGATATAAGGAAAATATCGAAATGTTGGCAAACAATTTTGCATATCATTTTCCGACCTGTACTCTGAGACATTAATCATCATTGGTATTATCCTGAATGCTTCCTGTACAGTTCAAGAAAGCTTCATGAGCATCAGAAAAACACCACATGAACAGCTGGGAAAGAATGGCTTATTTGAACGGTTCGTAACACTTCATTTGGGCCAAAATACAGTCCATGAATTAGTGCATGAACACTTCGACAACAGGTTCTGACCACCTAGTTAAATGCTTCCTGCACAGCTAGAGAATACCCCTAGAACAGCTGAACACCTCATGAACAGCTGGGAAACTCCTAATGAACAGTTTACTTGAGCGTTTCAAAACAGTTCAATGGGCCAAAATACAGTCCGTGAACGGTTCCCCAACAGTTCAAGAACACTTCCCGAACAGGTTTTGAACACTTGGTGTAACACTTCTGGAATGCTTGGTGAGCAGTTCATTTTCACCAGGATCACAAGATTTTTTCCACCCCTCATCATCATCTGCAATGCTGACGTTCACATATACATGAAATATTCCTTTTCATCAAGTAAATAAAGTAATTCCGTTTTACAAAGGGAATTCCAACAGAAATAATAAGCACAGTGCAGACATGCATTAAAATGAAAAAATCAAAGTGCTTTTCAGACTAATTTTATTTTTTATAAAGATCGCAGAAAACATCGATGGAGTGTGAAACTTGTGTACAGATAATCCGCAACACAAATCCGCAGTCAGATAATTGGGAGTCTGCTGTATATTCCAATATATACATTATATATGCTCTTTTCATTCGGCCGGGGATGAAAAGTTGAACTCTACAAAATGAGTAAGATGTATCAATTCAGAATAACATCTTCCAAAACTAAATACGTGAGTAATAATTAACTCTTATGAGTGAAGAATTTAAAATGTGACACACTGAAGTTTATAAATGATTTCAAATTCATAAACATCCATGCTCCAAGAGAAAAGCATGGCTATGGCATCAACTTATGACAATTAAAGTATGTGTGTATGCACAATAAATTTACTCCAAAATAAGCCTTCACACCCATTGCAAGATGTGTAACATAGGGATGAAGTTAATGGGTAGAAAAGAGAAGAAAGTGGCAACCTGAGCAGGTATTGCAAGCAACAGCCAGCAACCAGCATCACATGTTTCATACACATTCATCAATTGAAGCATTCAATCATTTCATTCTCTCAGACACGAAATGCTTTTTCCTTGTTATCCTTCATCATAAGAAATGTATACAAACAATTCTTCCATCAAATGCCTTATTTTTTGCATAAGTTCATTGTATTTCTCATTAGCACCCAGTATGGTGGTATAGCTTAAAGTTTAGTCATTCACCAAAGTCATGGCATGACCTTCCCTCTCAGCTAAACATTGAGGTTAGCACGAACATGAATACTACATGCATGAACATTTGAGCACTTTGGATTTTCCAATCATTAGAAATAGTAATACATACATCACCATTAAAAGAGCAGTATGAAATGAGAGGATAAAAAGATCTGTTCTGGAAATTTTCTCATAGGATAAAATTACATCAAATAGTGAGTTTCACATGAATTACACTTAATCAAGAATATGCTAAAACATTAAAGTTACTTCTTTATCCAACAACATTCAAAATGTCTATCATGGCAGAGCATGGACAAAATCTGGCACAGAATATTCTTGATTTTCCAGGACTCCATTATTGATTCATTGAGAGACTGACATAGAATTTATGTCTGAAAATGTCATATTTTGAAATCAAAAGCACCTCTCTTTTCAATAAAGGCAATTTTTATGATGATATAATATAAAGGTTTGAATTTAATGCTCTTAAGGCTTCAACATTATTACTCAGATGCATAAAAATAGAGCTAATAAGAGTACCTCAACCTAATCAAAGTCAAATACAATGTATGTCTTCTGATAGACAATTATGCTTTAAAGCACAAACATTTTCTCTTGACAATAATCAAATATAGGT
Organism: Ischnura elegans; assembly: GCF_921293095.1. Classification (NCBI taxonomy): domain Eukaryota; kingdom Metazoa; phylum Arthropoda; class Insecta; order Odonata; family Coenagrionidae; genus Ischnura; species Ischnura elegans. Next base: position 80,370,218 of record NC_060256.1, on the reverse strand, counting down.
AAGGAAAATATGTTGTAATTATTGACCAATAAAAATCATACGTGTTTACCTGCAAATTGGCAAATAAAATCAAATATGCGGAGATGCATCCATCACTAGAACAATGAGCTAACTTGTAAAAATGAAATAACAACACCAAAAAGCCTGGGCCAGGGACATAAAGAACAAAATAATAAGAAGAAATAAACATAGAAAAGCATATAAATATGTAGGCACACATATTTACAAGAATAAGAACCATGCTTTCTAAACACAAAGCAAATATTTAAACAATGAATAATGCCAATCAATCCAGAGTGGATTTAAGTCTTCTCATGAAATACCTATATGCCCACTTATCATAGCTATGTTTGTAACATAGGCTTTTAATAATGACATTTATTTGCTACCATCAAAAGCCATCAATAGCAAACCCTAAAGCATATATGAAATTTTTCTCACAGAAGTTGATGAAGCCTTGGAAGCAGACAAATAAACAGCAAAATAAGGTAAAATCAGGCTTATCAAAAGAAATACATGTGCATATGACAATACATTCTTCCTTCCAACACATTAACATATTAGAGGCCATAACCGATTCATAGAGTTTAACCTTGCAGATGTCTCTATACAATAAGTTAGATAAATGGTCAAATAATGACAGTTCACCTGATAACTAACTACCAAAAAAATCTAACTGTAAAAATGATAGTATTTCATATTTATCATAAAGTATGAGACGATGTGTTCATTTACAACCCAAAACTCAATACAAGGCATAAGTTCTAGAATAAATTTTAACCTTCACAGGCTTAAAAACTTTTCCATCTCACTAGCTTTTAAATACCTATCCTTGAAAATTAGATGAAAATTTCTTATGCAAGAATTCCAGGAAATCTGATCATTTCAATGAATACAACAAGATAGAAATAATAGCTTTTTCCTAAAGTAGAACTAAAATTCTAACTCAAATTATCAAGCACACATTTGCAATTAGTTTTGGAGAAAACTTTTTTTGGCCAATTTCTATTAGCCCCAGAAAAATACAGTTCTTTCTCTATGAGCCACTGGTTCAGAGCAACCTAGTAAACTGCATTTCAATTGAAAGAGAGCTTCAACTCTAATAAGATCATAATTGGAGATGTGCGAATAGTATCTGCGAATACTCGAATACCTCGAATACTTTCTAGTATTCGATATTCAAGATCTCGAATAATCATGCTAAAAGTACAACCTCGAATACTATGAATTTCGCTCCATACACTGTCGAACGCAAGCTGTTGGTAGTAGACTCTAGTCGTTTAGTGCATGCAGTGCCGTTTTAGGGAAGATGACGAAATACATCAAATTCGCAGAAAAGAGTGGTGAATAGATATCGTTTGACGTGGGGAACCGAAAATGATCAGGGGGGAAAATCCGAAAATGAACGTTTAGTATACTTTGCACAATTCTAATATTTGATGCATTCCAAATTTGAGATATTTGAATATTCGAGGTATGATTTAATATTCGAGTTAGAGAAATCTGCTATTCGACCCATCTCTAGTTTAAACATATAAACATGCAATATCGCTTTGACGCTTTCCATTTTCATAGCAATTGATCACTTTAAATTTCTCTTCTAGATTCTTTTTCCTGGTAGCTTCTTAATTTTTCTGCCCGCATTCCTGTTTTTTGTCATTGTTCTCTTGGTTTGTACTCCGTATGCTCTATCGAAATCACCTACTGCTGGGCAACTGCTGCACTGTATTCCTGAGACGCAGAGGGCCTACGACTGCTCGGAGGGAATGAAGCCATTGTTTGAGACTCTATAGTGGACCCTTCTACGTATTGATGGTATTCATACAGAACTCAGGCACCGCTCCATTTCTCCCCCTTGAATACCGATGGCCTTGAAGGCTTGAGGCGTAGACCCTCTACATTGAAGTCAATTCACCCATTAACCTATGATGGCAAAAATTACGTCTCAAACACTATTGCTTTCAAAAATCTCATTTCAACTAGCTCCACGCTTAATTAATGATCTAAATTCACTAATGTCATTCTTTTAAGGAGACGAGATAAATGACTTTGGTAGGCCGGCTATCTGGACCGCATGACGAGTAATGCTTTTGGCCATTGCGTAACAATGGATTTTGATTAATATATGAACAAAGAATAAGATTTTAGGCAAGCAATACTATTAATTTGCGTAAAATGATAGCGATTTCGTGTTTACTTAGCGCAAGTTCACATTTTATCAAGAGGGCGTTAAAGGTATTTGATTAGGCTACACGGCATTGGATATTTGCACTATATCGACATTGCGCTAGGCGAGGCATGGATGTACCATGGGTGGAGGCAGAAATCTAAGTCTCCATTGCATTTTTCCAACTATTTCCTAAATAAAAATGCTTAAATAACCTTATAAATACGCCGTGCTTGGTCTCATTCTTTTTCAAATGACATGCACATTACTAATATTTCAATCTTATAAAATAATAATACCAATTGCCGAAAGTCATTGTTAGACACCTTTTGGGCTATTATGTGACTCATGCTGCAGTTGACCTCCAGAAATGGGGAACTTTGAAGGGGGTAAGATGAAAAAGGTCAGTGGGCGAGAAAGGAGGGGGGGGGCTGAAAAAAGGTATCTTTTGTTCTCGTGTAACTTGATATTTTCTTTCGAAGCTAAGGTCTTCCTAATACGATCCATGCACAAGCTGTAATCTTTTGTTTGATTTTGGAGAAAAGGAAAGCTTAGAGGGGGGAGGCTGACTGGAGGGGGATAGTGGATCTTGGGAAATGCATGGCATTGAGCTTTTCCCTATAGAAGTTTGAGAAAGGGGGAGGCGTGAAAAAAGGTTTCTTTTGTTCTCATGTAACTTGATATTTTCTTTCCCACGGTGTTGAGCTTTTCCCTATGGAAGTTTCATCTTGTGGGGAAGATTCAAACTATGTGCCTGTTGTTATTAGCCATAAATGACACATTGTATGTATTCCGTCTCATTTTTGTCAAACTACGGATGCAGGAAAACTATACGTCAGGACCGGGACTGCTATTATTCGGCGCTAGTATTTGAGCTATGATTTATTATTCGAATTCGATATTCGAGTTCGAGGAATCTGCTATTCGACCCATCTCTAATCATAATAACATTTAGTGTTTTGGGTTTGACAACATTTTGAGTCAGGGGAGGGCAATGAAATCAAATACTGAGTATGTACTATGAAAATATTCAAAAATAAAAAGACTATCACTGTCTTCTTAATTTACAATTTTACGCCAGTAGCTATTCAGAGACATGCCAATTACAAGTATCCTGTGGTAGATACCAGAGAATAATTACTAGGAGACCTCATTGGGGCCATAATTAGTTGAAAAAAGGGTTTCACTCTAAAGCAGCCATACAAAATTAAACTTTCCATCCTGCGGAAAACACACACAAACTCACACATACTACCTCTTAGTAATCCCCTTAACGAGAGTTTTTATCCTCTTAGAAAAAAAGCAACACTATTAAGTCTCACTAACACTACCTCTTAGTGGCTATATGATTGATTGTGCTGACAGATGAATACCCCGGTACGACAGCAAGAGTACTCCATCTCTTCCACACCACCTCTTTGAGTCCCTCCTTCCGAGAGATTTTTCAGTAAGAGTGCAACACCATTAGGTTTTCCAGACATGATCTTTCAAGAAGTAAGGGCTCCTGATAAGGCCACAGAACTGAACACAAACACAAGCACACACACAAAATGGATGGCAACCATCACAAGCCAAAAATAGGAAAGGTGAAGATAAAAAAAAGAATGGAGAGAGACATGAATATGCATACTTTGGCCACAATGTGACCCTCTTCATCAGGTTGTAGAGGGTCACATTGTGAAGGACCCATAGGTCTCCTTGAAAGAAATGCCTGGAAAACTTAATATTATCGCCTTTTTCATAAGCAACCCCAGAATAAATGGTAAATACAGAGGACATTGTCCATTTATTGTATGGCGATAACATTCAGTTCCAACCCAATTCTGACTTCACCCTTGGTATGATTATAATGTTAAATGCAGTATTTCATACCAATGTTCTAGGCTTTCAATACACTTTGATTCAAATTTTCAACATCCTTACTGAATAAAAATACAGGTATGTAAAACATACACTACAGATAGGTATAGCATCCACTCACCTCTTCAACGCCAATTTTTCGACATGCTTCAAGAAAATTGTCGACATTCCTCCGACATCGAGCCATGGTCAGCTTCGGCTATAACAAAAACAAAGCCACATGAGCTTATACATTACAATCAAATTTTCTCATTTACAATCCTTCAATTCCCGATTAATACTAGGCTAGGAATAGTTTCAATGTAGTTTTTTTTACCGATTACAATACACTCCTATTAGAGATGGGTTGGTTCCATACATTTTTGGTTCAGGTTCAGTCTGGGCTTCAGTTCTAGGTAACAGTTCTTAATGCAGCACTCAAATAGTTCAACTCTCAATAGAAAAAGAATTTCTTCCACTTACTATGCTTATCAAGGATAATATTACTGTATTTGACAGCATAAAAGATGCACCTTTTTTTTACAAAGTAATGACTCAAAAAAATCACTCGAGTCTAATATGGGAAGGTTTGACCTCAATGAGTTCAATTATGTTCAATACTGACTCCATTATATTTATACCAATGATAATTGCTATTATAATTAATTATTCAATTGAAGACTGTTGTAGCTGTTATTGTTACAATTAAGCTCATAGCTATTATGCTATGTTACTTATCGTTTACTAAATATAGTCTACATTATGATTTTATGTTTGGCTTACTTTTGTGATATCAAAGGAGTAGGGAGTGAGATATTGAGTGTATATATTTACGTATGTTCAGTATCTTGCTGAAATATGTATTTGACGACAGTGATATGGTGATACTTGCAATGATGGAAACTGTATGATGACGATTTTTTCCATGCCGGGGTGTCGAGCCTTTGCACAGTCTTTTTTTCTTGTGCATGGCCGACTGAAATGAGGGTGCGTCTAACATGCGGCGCATCTTAAATGCTGTCAGATATGGTAATTACTTCTTTGAGAAAGTTTCCTTTTCATATTGCTGAAAACATTATATGGCAATCAGAGCCAAAGGGAAGATTAATTCTAATGCCAGTTCTGAAATCAGGGCTATTGTTGGAATGATCCCTCAGCAGGAGAAAAAAAATTATTGGTACAGCCTGTAACCTAGATTGGTTGTCTACAAGAGCAGGCAATAAGCACAAAGATTGAAAACACTAACACCAAGGAGCATGCTTTTAGTACCACTGGGGTGAAATGCACCACCGTGAATTTTAGTTTTTATCTCTCTATTGTCTATGACGATAAATGATGATCACATGTACTCTTTTAAAAATATTAGCTGGAGTCATATGAACCTAGCAAGGAGCATTTATTCCTCAAAAAAATAACAATAATTAATGTTTTTGTCATTAGGCAAACAAATGGCAACGAAAAAGTCAAATTGCAACAATAATTAATAAATATATATTCATGTGTCAATCAAAATAATTCACAAAAAATATTCAAGCTCTACACATAAAATACAAATAAAGTTCCATTGATGCAAAATTTCAAAATCAAAAAACTTGACCAGATTATAGAATGGATGTAGAGCCAACCATTTATATATTTTTTATTATATGCATTTCATGGTATGCACTCGTTCTCTACTTGGGAAAGAAGTTGGTAAAATGTTCTGATACCCTCAGTCTCATGGCTATTTATTGATTTAGATTCTTTCTTAGATCTTTGATACAGAATATAAATGCTTGTTTACTCCATGTATTATGGCTATAAATATTTATCCTAAGATTTAGAGATAGCAAACAACTTCCTGTATAAACTAAGAAACAACAGATGCATACCCTGATCACAGTCATAATTTTGAGATTGATAAAAAATTGTTAGCAATTTTCTTTAAGGGAGGGGTCATTCATTACTCTTATACATCTCTTTTGCATGGGCAAAATATTCACTACGTGACTTGAATTACTTCACAGCATCTGAGCATAGCCTTAGTCCTCAAATACTATAAATGTTTCCATATTTTAGATTTCAGCATTAAAAATCTTCAACTGTAAGTTCAATTTTTCAATGTATACAGTCAACTGGGTTTTCCCATCATTTATTTTGGTTCTGCTTCTTTTTGCCATAGATTCTGATCGGTTTTCAATCCAAACCACTGATTCAACTTGGTTTGCAATGATATTGGTCCTATCCCAGGAGCTGAACCTGCATAGGAGCAGACAAAAAAGTGGAACCAACCATTCCGTAGTTATGAGATAAAGACATTGTGGGCTTTCATTACCACCTACCATTCACCACCTCAAGCATTACATTCATTATTGAATTAACCCAGAAATTATACATCAGGAGGATATAGGTGAAACGAGTTCTCAGGGTGGGTTTGTGGGGTTACACTCTCGAGGTCAAGGTCTGCAAGCCTTTGCTTTTCACCCTAGCACCTCAGGAGGGGAAGGACTAGGAAAGGAAAAAGGATAGGTGGTGCCACTGCGATGAGTGCCTGATGACACCTCCAGGGAAAGGATAGGAATGGAAGGTAAAGGATAGGGACAAACCTGGGCCGCCATAGAGACGACAGGGCCCCACTACTAGTGAAACCATTACTTAATTTTCCAACAAAATCAGAAGATTATTTTATAATGAGAAGAATACATCGATTATTTCGTTGGATATTAGGACACGGTGGAATCGGGTACCCAGGCCGGGCCCGCATAGGTTACTATCCTGAGGGCTGGGAACCAAGTTGGAGACTTTTACACCCGTGCCATCTCAAGAAGGAAAGGACTTGAGGAAGGAAAAAAGGATAGGAGGTACAACCACTATGAAAGCCCGACGACACCTCCAAGGAAGGGATAGGTGTGGAAGGGAGGGATAGGGAATACCCGCGCCGCTACGGAAACAACAGGGTCCACTAGCGAAACCATTCCTTGTCATACCAAGAAAATCGGAAGATTTTTCCAAGAAAGAGAAAAATTCAAAGATCATTTTGTTGCATATCAGGAGGACATGGTATGGGCAAAAGGAACATGCGTTTTCTAAAATGCGTAACTCACCACTGCTGGAGATGGGACGTAAATGGAAGAAACGGACCTTGGCCTCACATGGTTGGCCAAGTGACAAAGCACCACGCCATCTGAGAGAGCAGGTGAGAGATCTTCAGGAAGGGTCATCTTCAGTCGAACCTCAATACTCTGCAAATGGACACATGAATGAAAAGAATAAATTATAACATCTTTGGATTCCTATGCTATGTCTTGACATCTGAAGGAATAATATGAGTACCAAGTCCAGAGTACTACATAAGGTTAATGCCTGTCATGTTACAGGTAGTCAGAACAAGTTATAGTTATGTCAATAGTATGCAGGTGACTGACACCAATGTCCACAGTAGCAGTGAATACCCTTAGCTGCAACAAGGATACTACACAGAATTCAAAACTATGGAGTGTATACTTTAAATACTAAGGAAAAAAATAAAAACAATGCTGTAAAGAATATTCTCACTCCTTTAATAAGTAACACATGTAGATCTGTATTTCATATAGTTGCATTCCAATTTTATTTAGGTTTAAAATAATTTTTTCTTCCCTTATTTTCATAAAATTTAAAAATAAATAATGTGCATTAAACATCCCTACATTTTGTATTTCCTCATTCTGGATTTGCTTTGGCCTAAGGTGAAATGGCTAATGGGTCACAAAAGAGGGAAACCCTTGTTAAAAATAAAAGCCATGAATGGAAGTAAGCCAAGAGATAAAGATAAGCTTCAGCTTAGTTGGAAGGGGGATTTGTACAACAGCCAGAACAGGCCAGAGAGATTGACCATTGAGGAGGAAAGTGCAGTGGAGGATGATAAACTATGTCTGGGGTTCTTTTATGGTAAAATCAAGAGAGTGTCAAGAGATATGAAGCCAAAGAAAGGGGTGGGTATGGACAGTATTCACTCTGAGCTTCTGAATAATTTAAGGTTGTCTAAGAAGAGAGGAAGGATCAAGTGTTGGACATGGTGGGCCAAGAGAGAGAGAAAACTTCTACATGGGATACAGAGGGCACCGAGAGTTTCGATGGAGTGAGTACTGAGCGAGTACTGTTAAGAACTGGCTTCAAGAACAGAATGTTGGGTAAGTGAGGGAGGGGAAGGGAGAGAATAGGCTTCTTATTTCCTTCCTCTGAATATGCACTAGCATTGTTGTTATTAGACAGATGTCTTTTTGGTTATATGCTTATTCACTTCATGATGGAATTCACTCTATGAATAGTTCCCTAGAATAGAATATACCCTTTTTCTGAACTGACGGCCGCTGACCTTGAGCGAGCTCAAGACCCGCCCACTCTTCTAGCCAATCACAGAGGAGTGACAGGAGAAAGTGTGTAGGAGGCCACAGTCTCTCTCAGATTTTCGTGCAGTGAACATTGCTCTTCAGCTCGCAGTGTTGCCAAACTTAATCTGTGGAGATCGCTCTTGTACTGCCTCACCTACAGTTATTTCCATGGATTGGCAATGCCGGTTGGCCATATGGGGAAAGGAGGGGAGTGGAGGGGAAAAGGGAGGGGGATGGAAGGGAACGGTGAGGTGGAGGGGGCAGCACTTCTGATTGGCTACTAGCTCTCTACCACCCAGCCGCCGTCAGTTCGGAAAAAGGGTATAATGCCATAAGGCAAGGGTCTGATACATACAGAATAAGACAAGTTTTAGATATGTAAAAATATGGCATATAAAAAGAAAGAATGAAATTCACTTACATTCCTCATCTTCTCGATAAGCTCTGCCTCCTCTTTTGCCTTTTCAAACTCCCTCCTCATGGTGAACGTCAGTTTGTGAGGGGAAGCATCTCGATTCCATAGCAGTTGCTGCTTCACTGACGCCACTCTGCCTCCTCGACACCTCATCGCCACTGGATCAGTGGTGATATTCGCTGCAGGTGCATCCGTCGGTGAGGGAGGCTGAGGGGGAGGGGGCCATTGGAGGGTGGCCCGGCCCGGCACACCTTGACTTCCACCGACATAGCCCACACTGGTTGTGACAAGGCGGGGGGAACTGTTGCTTCCTCCAGTGGAGGAGATTCTCTCCGCTGCACCCAGGGAAGTTGTGGGGGGCGAGAGAGGGGGAGGGGGTGTGTATGGGGGAGGGGACGTTGCGGCACCGTTTGCGGCTGGCTTGTGCTGTGGACTGCTGTGGTTTGTGACCCCCCTCCCTCCATTCACCATGTGTGGCTGAGAGGATATGATGCTACCATTCCCATTGTTCACAGCAGAGCCTGTGCTGCTCTTGTTTCTCACCTACGGGGCGATAAAAAACCATATACACATTTAGCAACAGGAATAATCAACCAATCTAACTCATAAAATGAATTCACTCATCACGTTAAATTCATGTAAGTTCATTTCAAAATGAATAACACACATACTTTATGTTTCCCATACTTCTTCTACTACAGGTTTATTTAAAATGGAGTAGAGGCACTGAAACATGTTCGTGTGAAAACAAGGCCAGAAAATAGAATTTAGGTGTTTCTTTTACAAGGAGCAGGAAATTATGGTTATAAGATTCATTAGCTCTCACTGGAAAATATAGTAAAACTAAACATAACTCCATTGTTTAAGACTGATGTAATTGCAAAATGACATTAAATGGGATGATGTTAAATAAAGACTCACTAAACCTAATTTGGACTTAACAGGCTGATTACCAGTTGAAGGGTTACATTAGTTAATAGATACTGATAACTCCGGCAAAATTTAGATACACATGGATTCCTGGTAGATAATTTTTATGTTTTCCTCTTAAAACAAAGCCAAGATCAATTCTGCAGCATCTATAGAGTACATTAACATGATTCACAGAGATCAAAATTAGCCCACCAGCCTAAGGCCTAGTCCTTCAAACAATGAAAGTTGAGTGCAAGCAGAGAGGACACCCATATCGTATCTGTGCAGGGCAGCTTGCAGTAGCAAAAGACTAAAAATCAGTAACTTCCTTAAAAAAAGCCTGAACTGGAATTCATTGCTCTCCTTTAATGGAATGAGATGTTTAGATACTATAAAACTAATAAGCAAAAATATGAGCTGATAATGTCATCAATTCAACAAGTTATTTTACATAATTTTTTCTTATACCCATGTTCTAAGAAAAACCACGTATTCAACAGTCCCAATGGTCGTCAAATTATTAAAATCTGCTGGAACCCACAAAATGCCCTGTTAAATGAAGATATTCTTTATAAAAATAAGTGAACTTTTGAATAGTTTAAAGTTATCTAGAGCTCTGAAAACCAGTACCTACCTTAGCTTGATAGGAAGATGGGGACTGACTGAGAGGATTCTGGTTCTCAGATGGACTTCCCCTTTTCCGGAGCGGTGATGAAGATTCAGAGGACACAGTCATTGTAAGACCTTCATCATCCTGAAACCAAACATTATTATTATTAAAATTATTATGATTAAAATAAGCCACTTCCATTTGTAAACTATCATTTCTTAATAATAAAAAACATGAAACTAAAATAAAGAATACTTCTTTGTGCCAAGAGGGGAAATATGATTTAAAGATTTTACAGGCTTAAGTCTCATTTGATCATAAAAATAGGAAAATATCAAGAAATCTGAGGTTAATACAGGTCGCAGTCAGAAGACCCATTCCCAAAATCCCCGGTGACAAAAGGACTGCAACAAAACACCCAAGACAAAATCCCCACGGCAAAAAAACACCCAAGACAAAATCCCCTAAGCAACTAGCAAGGTGATGCTGCAAATGTAAAGTTTTGTAATAAGTTCAAAAATAAGTTGAAGAAAATGAAAAACATTCTATTTGCTTAAATTTGGGTAATGTGTTACTGCATTTTGTTAATAAATTGTTTAAGTTTGTTGTGAAATATCAACTTCAATTATTTATGGATTGGTTTCCTGTTTTAAAAATGTAAAAGGATGCTTCAGCCCAATTAGGCTAAGTCAGGTTTCAGAAAAATAAATCGCAAAAAAATATGTTTTTTGTCTATAGAAACATGAAAAAAGATGTGAAAGCATGCTTCAGCCCAAGAAAAGTGAAAAGCCATCGTGGATTTTGTCACCCGGGGATTTTGTCATCTGGCATTTTGCCGTCAGGGGTTTTAATGCCGGGCCTTATGTCCTCGGGGGATTTTGTCGCTGGGCCTTATGTCGGTGGGGGTTCTGTCACCGTGGATTCTGTGCCGGGCCTTATGTTGGTAACCCGAAATATGATTTACAGATTAAACAGGGTTTTAAAGAGTTAAGTCTCATTTGATCATAAAAATAGGATAATATCAAGGAACCTGAGGTTAACAAATTTAAAGAAACATTAGATTCCCGTCAGAACTTACCGCTGGCTGAGTCTCTGAAACTCTGGATGCAAAGACATCATTTGCCGAACTAGAATTGACGGGAGAGCCAGGCGTTTGCGGCCCATCAACAGATGAGATTCCACCTCGTGTCCTGTATATGCTCGCTCCATCCTGTCCAGCCCTTTGTTGCCTCAGCGCCTCCTTGTACTCCCTGAAAGCAAATTATCATTTCATAATCGGAGCGATTTACTTGATTGATAAAAAGAATTCATTTGTACGAATAAAATACAACATAACTTCCAATTATCATCAAAAGAATATCCAATAATACAGTACTTAACTAGCTAAAACTTAAAACAGAGTATTGAAAAGTAAAATTAATCAACAGAAAGCCAAGCAATATTCCACAACTTTAGTAGAGTATTCATCACATGCATTTCTTTATGAATGAAAAAAAGGTAAGACCACAATTACATATTGCCATGGGCAGATACAAATGCATACTAAGGCCGCTTTCATACGGGACAGCATTTCGCCGGCCGCTGTCCACGGCACGGCACCTCGCTTTCAAATAACCATAGGTCTCTATAGGTGCTTTCAAACGAGTTGCATCATGCCGTTCACGGCATGGCACCGTGGACAGCTGCCGAGATATCCACGGTGCTTTGCCATCTACGGCGTGAAATACACAAAAATGCTATCTTGAGGCTGCTTTCGTACAATATGACTTTTCCTCGGCCACCATTCATGGTGCAGGCCATGAAATTGAGACTGCTTTCAGACAAGACGTCTCTCAGTATTTCACAGTGCCGTGCCATGAACGTCGGCCGGCGAAAAGTCATATCGTCTGAAAGCGGCCTAAGCCTACTTCACACAGGACAAACAAGAACGCTAAGATTCCAGAGGGTCACTGAAGGGTCACAAGACAAGTGCAACATAAATAAGGCATACCTGTAAGTTTGAATGTGTTCCAGAGGTTTTCTGACATCTTCCTGTGTGCCCCGCAGAGGATCGACATTTTCAGAGTTTGCACCACTGGATGGTGATTGCCCAGACTTGAGATGCTCAGGACTTCCCCCATTGACACCATTTGAACCATTGGAATTGAATCTGGAAATAAGGAGCATAAGAGGTTAAATTCAAGTCATAATAAAGCATTGATACAATATTTCATCACCTACACATAAGGGAAGCATGTGCACAACTTCATGATGTAATAAAAGCTAGTAACTTTAACCATAAAGTCAAAAAAATAATTCTTTAAAGAAGTGGTTGCCAAATCGTTGGGGACTGTCGGTTGGATTAGTAATCCGTATCTAAACACACTTATGGATCTTATGCCAAGGAGGAAGTGGGAGTGAGGTGGAAATCATTTTATCCATGAATAATAATTTAAACGATATACTTTACAAAACATTTACTAATATTTACTCAAATGCTAATCTCGTGACTCAGATCACGAATTTTCAATTCCTTATCGTTAAAATTTGTAAATTGACAATAAGACGTGAACATAACCTCTAAATGAGGACCTCTGGTGGCAAGAGAGTGAAGCAATCTGATTGCATTTCTGCAAATCTAAGCTAAATTATACTGGATCTTAAGAAATTATCCAAAACTTCAAAACTTTGACCACTAAGCGTATCAACAACCATGCAAAATGCAATGAAAATGAATTTTTTTGGAGAAGCTCCCAACTGTTAATATTGTAATGTACAAAAAATATGGAATCAGTTTTGAAATGAAAAGAAGCTGTTGACTACTGTGTCAGGGTGAAAGGAAATCGCCCATTAAAATCAAATTGTCCAGCATTGAGGAGTATTCCATTGCTTTGCTGTTACTTTCACTTACAATACAGAGCTACGATTTACAAAAGCAAACTGCTTCTAGAGTCTTGAAATGGTTGAGTCTGTAGTCTAATGTATTTTTTGAAAAGAGATAAGAGAAAGCATTTTCTTCGCCAAGATTGGCAAAATTAATGTAAAAATATGTGATAACTACAATTGATGAAGTATTGACAATTCTATTTATTTGATAGCTACAAATGACAAAAATATTTTTAGCACTGATAAGACACAACCTTACTATAGGTTTTTTGCAGAGGTCCTCTGTCTAAAAAAACATTAACCATAGAATCTGGAATGCCTTTCACTGTTCCAGCTTACTCATACAGATGATAGGGATGCAAATTAAAATATTTGACGAAAAATGATTTATCTGGCAAGGATTTTGCTTATGCATTTTGAGTCATGAAGATGATGGAGAAGGGAGATATTGGTGTTCAAATCATGAGCTGTTCCATCACCTAACACCGAACACTATGGACCATATTTCTTACCTGACATGCCCCAATGTCCTTTTCCCCACACCCTGTTCCTGAGATGGAAAGCCTGAGCCACCACTACCTTTCCTTCTCCTGCCATCCACTGCACTCTCCTCTGACAGAGCCTCCAACTGACGAACCTATCGAGTCAACACAAAGAGAAATGAACACGGAATAATAAGCAACATCATCACACAAAACAGAGCAAAACCTACTATTACTTTTGAAAGAAGAGGAAGAAAAAAACCTCACAATCATAATAAAATGAAGGACAGAAATTTATCTTAAATATTAAAAAAATAGCATTAATAAGGTGCATAATGGACGAACATACTTCACCAAAAAATTCTACATGGTGGAACAAAGTAAAAAGTAAATCATTTCAATATACACATCGTAACACTGAATTAATATTTGATATAGCTGAAGAAAATTAATTGAAGTGCTTTTTAAATATTGCATTAAAATTTACTTTCATTTACCTACCTACCAAGCATACAAAATGAGTATTGAGTACGTCTTTGTACAAGCTACATTAATAATATGCATTTACTGAAATATTTTCATGACAGCAGGTGCTATTATTAGATAAGAGACTATTAAAGACAAATGTAAAACACCCAAGAATATTATGACTGAAAGTAAGGGCTAATCCCAGTCAACACAAAAGATGATTTAGACGGAAATTATTTTGATAATTTGGGGCTAATTTACCCTACTAACCTTTACCCTTTCTTTACCACTTTATTACTCGCATGCAGAACTGCCAACAGTGAAGTATAAAAAATATATAGTGAGGTATTTACTTAATTGTATGAGGTTGAGAATAGTTTAAAGTAGAAAAGTTAAGTTCAATATATCCACAACAACATTTTTCAAATTATTTTCGATTTCATTTCATAAATAGTTTCACATTATATACACGCTATCGATGAAAGGCTATGGTCATTAACGAAAATTCAAGTACTTAAAAATTACCTGATTATTTTCGTAAACAAATAGAGAAGAGTAATAATTTTCATCGGATAATTATTTTCGTTAAAATAATTTTATAAAAGGTCAAATTCACAATTTGATGGTTGGCTATTTTGGATTCTCAACTGCTATTTGCGACTAGTGGACCATAACGTTGGCTACGAGTGAACAAGTAGACAATGAAGGAGGAACATGAACGAGACTGCAAGTGACCACAATTTTACCTGTGTAATATTAGGGTAATAATGGGGTAAAATATCTTTTGAGCTGACTGCGTAATACAGGATGGAATAATCTTCTGATTCAATATACAGTAAAAATTCCCTATATCAAACCTCAATATAGCAACATTTTACCCAAACCTCCTCATAACAAAGTCATGGTCCCAGTCCCAGGTCCTTCCCATACAAAATGCATGGAGAAAAACCTCCCAAAACTATGATGACCGAACCTCCCTATGCACACGTAAGGGCTTCAGATAGGAAAAAATGTACTTATAGAAAGCCAGTACACAAAACCTCTTCAGCAAAATTGTACATTTAGAAATTATTTTACCTTGTGTTCAAATGCAATTTCATTTGAAAGTTCTCCTATGAACTTCTCACAACATTTTAGTTTCCATAGTTTCCACTGATTTGGCACATATTGCAAAACACTTCCCGCAACCATGATCACACTGTCTCATATCATGCAGCTATGGATATGTAGTTCTTGGAACCCAAGGCTCAGTTGAGATTTTCCCAAGAAGCAATTAAGTTGTCGATTTTTATGCACTATTCCTAAACAGCAGCAAAATCTGGAGTATATGTAAAAAATTTCCATAATTTTCTCTCCAGGTTGTACAACCTTCAGAATGTTTAGTGGCCCTTCGAAGGGCAGGTTTATAGACTTGTTTTTCCAGATTCCAAGGGTTAACGGAATAAAAAGCACTACAAACAAAGCACCAATTCTCTCCCTATGCAAATAATTGCCATAAGTAAAGACCCCCTCAGTACACTAGGCAATGCAGGCCATCAGCCTAAGCCGTGCACAAGAATTTACACCATTTCGAATATTTTTAATGAGGCGAAGGGTGCAGAACGCTCTGGTTCAACAATTTTTCTGTCTCCAATTTTCACAAAAAATTTCAGCAGCTTAGTACAATAAAACCTCTTTACATCGTAATGGAGGGTACTAACATTTGGGCAATTCGATGTATGGAGGTTCACTATAGAGGTTTTAGTGATAGGCACCATTTTTTCATATCCTTCGGAAATAAAAGGCACTGCTGTCTTTTGAACGATGTAAAGAAGTTCACTACATAGAGGTTTTACTGTATTAGTATCCATACATTAGTATTTCATATCCATCAGTGGGTAATTCAGCCAGTCACACAAGGGAATTTATAAGATATGGGCATGTTTTATTAGCTACTATGGTCAGGTTTTCTTGTTTCATCAAAAAACATTCCAATGAGAGATCACTGCAATATGTATGGCTTATCTCTTCTATATCCACTCTTCGATCATCCTGTAACAACGCAACCTAGAATCCACCTACGTATACTGAACCCACTTACAACAACCTTGCCAGTATACCAATCCCACTAAGTCATTATATTTTTCATTAATCGTTATTTGTTTTTACTGCATTTTGAATACAACTGTAAAAACATACCGAAGGAAAGTTTCAGAAGACCTTTCATTGCTATAATTACAAGCCTCATTAAAACATCTTTCGATAAATTTCCATACAAGGAAATACCTTGATGGGCAAATTTGAAAACGTGATTTATTTCATGAAAGTAGCATGAATATCAAATGCTGAACTACCCACCTTGATGAGTTCCTCTTCAAGGTCCATGTAACTTTCACCAGGACTAATTGTTGATGGTGTTGATGTACCACTAAAGCAAGTGCCCGCTGAGCCTCCACCATTGGAAACGGGAAGACTACCTGGCTTAGTAGGGGGTGTTTGGTCACCTTTACTTTTCACTGTCATCGTCAGGCCTGCATCCTGGGACAATGTACCCTGGTGAAACAATAATAAGACTGACACTTATACACACTATTGGCAGTAGAAGCAAGACGACTACGAATCTGACAAAGTTGCATAATTATTGTGGTTCATAACAAAATCATTTTATTGATATGATTGCATATAGGGAAAAAACTCACATGGTCCTTCCATGAATTATTCATTTTTCATGGGTAGGCATAAAACTAAGAGGGCTTAAAAACTTAAAAAGAAAAACAGGAATCCAAGTGAGGGGAAGAGTATAAGGCTTTAAAAACCCCTTTCAGCTCTGGAATATTGCAGCCCATAACTCTCTCTTCTTCCCCTGACTATTCTGTTGATAATAGGTGTTAATAAGGGTTAATATCTACTGTCCTTAATCCACCCTCGACTATAGCTGAAATGGGGCACTCAAGTATTGCATAGGCACTCATTCAGGAACACAGGGTATCAAGTTTGCATACTTTAGGCAATTGGCAAATGCTTATTTTTGCTTACATGGGGGGGGGGGATGAATGGTCAAAAATGTCCAAAAATGTGTTTACTGTTCATAAAACCTGAATGCTCCCAAAGAAGGAAAAAATCTCCATTTCATTTTTCATCAACAAGGGCATATTTTTCAGTTAAGTTATAACTATGTTTATTTAAACCTCTATATGATAATTAAATGTTAATTTTTCTAATAAGATGGTGAACTTAGATTCAAGTTATAGGAAATCCATATCACAATTTTGTATTTTTTCTGAAATTCAACAGTAAATGACCTTACAAAGGTATTTTTATCAATAGATGCTTAAGCAATTAAAACAGATCAGAGACATTCCTTTAACATAACGTTTCTGGCTCTGGTGTAAGAAATGAGATAAATCAGACAAATGGGCAAGCAAGCTATAGCAAAATTAAGTTACCTCTCTAATGTTTCGACTCCATCATGACAGTTTGTGACTTGAATTCTATGGCACTGATGGAAAAAAATGCTTTAATTGAATTAATTTACTGAAGATATAGTTAAACGGTGAACTTGTGTAGCAGGTAATATACAATAAAATAAGTATCAAGGTCACTTCTAAGGGAAGATATAAATCAATTTGTAAAAAAAATCACGAGTGTAATACTGATATACCTATTTTGATTTACTCGTATGTAATTGAATCCTTGCTAGAGATATTGAATGATTGAAAACAGTAAAAAATTAATGGAGAAAAGGAAGATAGCAAGTTACTTGAAGGAAGGTGTAATTACATAAAAACACATGCAACCAATACTAATTGAAGAATGACCGGGTAAAATATTAGAAAATAGGCAATCAGTTATTTTTTAATTTACAAGTTACAGATAAAAAAAGCTAACCAGTAACCAATGACTTCACCAATAACTCAACAGATGTGAAGGTGAAATTGACCATTAATGGACAGATTTCACCAAAATATTTTCTTAAGGGTGGGGGGTGGCTTATGTATTTTCTTGAAAGATTTTTAATCTTCGATTATATTAAAATATATCAATGACAGTAACATCACATACCAAACGTGGGTTTTGAGCCCAGCTTTTGACATCAATGCCATCACCAGTGCTGCCATATCCACTATCAACTGTAAATCGCTTCTGCCATCCCAAGCTATCTTCAGGAACATTATAAGGAGCACCTAGGCCATTAGTTAACCTAAAGAAATAAATTAAAGAATTATTATCCCTTCAAATCACATATACATGACAAAAGCTCATTTATTCTTTTGTGATTTAGGGCAATAGCATGGCCTACTCAAACTAATATACAATCCACATCAGGAAAAGACATTGTTTTCAACATTTGATAGCATATTTATTCCTATTGCTCTCATCCATGTGGCGTTAACAGACAAGTGATCTCTAATGCAAGCAGTTCACAATGAAACCTCAATAGCTGCATCAAATTCTTTACCCAGACAGTTTATTTACCAGTGACGAAATTCAACAGAGAAATGAAAAATGACTACTGAACTCTTTCTTTGACATGGTGAGCAGTTGCACTTTCTTGGGTAATTCATAAATAATGCCTAAGTTTTAAGCTTAAATAATAAAAAATCTAATACGGAGAAATGAGAAATGGGAAATACTGAACAATGAGATACGGAAGAGACAGAAGGTATGGATGGAGAGAGTGCTTAGTGGGTAGGGGATTTTTAAAATGGTGCTAGAAGGTAGAATGTTGGGTAAACAAGGGAGAGGAAGGAAGAGAATAGGAATTTTACAAAGCTTGAAAGGGAGTAGGCTTTATTATGAATTGAAGAGGGAAGTCCATGAAGAGAGGGAACTGAGCCAGAATACTTCATAGACAGTCCATGATAACCTCCTTAAGCGGTAAGATGCTTAGATGAAAAAAAAGAAAATCTATTCTAAATGAATAGCTTATGACTTCAGGCTTCACTGTGTGAAACCTTTCCATAATGAGAAATAATAGAATTAGCTTTGTTAGGTTCACTAATATCTTTGAAAAAGCACAACCCAGGTTTCATAACATAGTTACATCACCAGGTATTTCATCATCAGACATTAGATACTAAACCTGATGATGTAACTATGTTATGAAATCCAGGTCTTGCTTTTTCTAACCAAGTTCATTCTTTCATTTCCCATTGATGAATAGCACTTTATAGCCGAATCAGTTCAATTTACTGATTGGTTTGTATCCCAAGGTTTGAGATTGAAAGATCACAAAAGCAATGTGAGATAAGCAATGTGAACAAAGCATGAGAGATAGAAAAATTACATGGAGATAAAGAAAGAAAAAGAGATAAGCTTGCCTCAAGTCTGAGAGGATACCACCCTTCCGACTGGGCCTCCTGATCTTGGCCTCTTCACTTGGCGTTAACGTCACCACGCCCTTCCTCTTGTCATCTTTCATTGCTTGGATCTCCAAATACTTGAAGATGTGCACACGGCCTCGGGTGCACAACTGCAAGGGCACACAGACATGGAACATAAGAACAAGAAGAGGAGATGGAAAAAAATTATCAATCAGTGGTAAGAATGATAGAAAGATATGTCATTCCAAATCCAGTTGTGCACATAGAGTAATTTAATACCTTACACCTAATTTTTTCAATACATACATCACATGAGATTTAAAAAAAAAACAGAAACTCCTGCAATTTAAAATCCTTATCTATTATTTTGAAATTAATGAATAAGTAATTGTATGTCAGCTTCCACTAATTATGTTCAAATTATTTTGGGTAAAATCTGATTTATAGCAGGCATCTAAAACAATACCCAATTACAACTTTCAAACAAAATTATGTAGATACACCAGTCAAATACTGCTAATAATATATTCCCACAAAATGCAAAAAAATATATTTTCAGCTTTTTTCTGGTTGTTCTGTGAACTGAGAAATTTTTGCCGCAGCCTACGTGGGTCAACCCATTAAAAAAACCTTTCACTGTCTCTCTTTCTCTGTGTTATTTACATCCTTCAGAGACTCTTTCTAAAATATCTCATTAAATTCTATAGCCTAAGGTCAGATTGAAGAATTGGAATGAATGAGTTGAATATTAGTTTCTGCAATTGTTTCTAAGTAAGTTCGTACTGTAGATGTTACAATCATAGTTGATCCAAGTTATGAAAAGGAAATAAAGAGTTAAAGCTCTGCTGCATTTTCTTCTTTAAAAGTAAAAATGCCATTAACATTAAACTTTAACTGATTTAAATTATACTAGAAAGCAATAAATTAGCAAAATAAAGAGGATCTTACACAGGCAGGTGGTGTAACGAGAGGATTGTCTCCAAGATCCAATGAGACAAGGGTCGTCATTTTCCTCATCTCCACTGGAAGAACGGATATGCGGTTTTCACTTACATCCAACCGGACCAGCCGGAGGGATGTGATTTCTGGAATACAACCAAGGAAACAGACATAAAAGTTAAAAGAAGTCAGTCAAGGTGGTCAAATAAGAGGATGTAATAGTGATGGGATTATGGAAGATATACTATTAAAGATGGGGTACTCCATTTCAAAACTATATTTCAACCAACCAGAGCTAAAACAATGTCTTGTAGTAAAAAAAAACCTTCATATATATTCTGGTTGCAGATCCACTGCCCCAATCATGCGACAATCACTAGTTTATCAATCAAACTCAAGTCAATCTTGCTGACTCAGCCCGGGTTGGTAAACATAGCAATCCAATTCCCAACCAATCAGAGAGCAGGCCGAGGGAACTCAGCTCACTTTTGAAACCAGTTAGAAATTTCAGCTCAGCCTTATGGGGACTTGTTTGAGTTGTCAATAAATTGAACTGATCCAGCCGAGTTATACATCTTCTTTGTCACCCAATGGCCACTTTCTTTCTGAAAGGCACTGGTACTTGTGCAGAATTCTCCATTGTAGCATTCACTTACAACTCAGGCTGATCTGAGTTTTGTTGGTAAGCAAAGTAAATGCACTGAAATACCAACCCTTATCATCCCCCAGAACACCTCAGTGATACTTGAAAGGTCACTTTTTCCATTGAAGTAGGATGTGAGCCCACTGATTTCCAATGAGAAGGGAAAGCATGAGCAATGATATTACACATCTCATTAAACAAAAAAAAATGGGATTAGTCATGCCACAGACTGCATCAAAATACAGACTGCTTTCATTCCTACTCAGCATAAGATTTATAATTTTTTTTTAACCATTATCAGCTATTAACCTAATAATAATTCCAATCACTATGACTTTCCCAAATGCAATAAATCACAGTAATTATTCTCCATTCATGACTTGAATCCTGAATCATAAATACAACAACACGGTCAGCAAAGGAAATGCACTCTAGTTCACTTCAGGAAAAAAGGGGTGATTTTAGAGTAAAACATTAAATCAGGAAATTAATACAGGGGAAAAAAAAAACTTTGTTGAAACCAAATAACCTAATAAGAAATTTAATTAATCCAAGCACAAAAATTTCAACGGAATACATATCTAAATCCTAGGTATCTAAAAAATGAAGGAATCCATGTATTGATTACAGAACTATTCTGATGGGGCAACACCTGGGTTATTTAAAGGCTTGAGGCCTAATTCACAAAATACACTGAAGTAATTGATTTGCATCATGCCTTATTAGTCCAAAACATTTCAGCTCTACCAGATCAAAACTGTTCATTATTAACGTTGAATTAAATGCATGAGAATACATTTTAAAAATCCTCCCTTCACAAGTGAGCCTAAACATCAAACAGAGGATCCATCCTGAAAATTTCACAAAAGAAAAATCATTTGTTTGGGCATGAGTAAATGAATCAATTAATCAGATCATTAGCAGTGCTATTACGGAATTCAATTTGCATGACTTTACCCACACAAAAATCTTCACTTCCCCAGCCCTACTCAAATTCTTCTTCCAATAAGCCTTGGTCTACTACAGCCTGCTTTACCAAAGATTTTCGGTTATTGAGGGAAATAAAAATCATACATGGTGCGTTCCATAAGTAATGTGACCAAATTTTTCCTGAGACAAAGGTTCGCTGCAGGGTGTTCTAACCTACTGGGCTAGGTGGAGGGGGATGTTGGGGATGAAAAATATGTCCTGTCTTGCTCCGCTGCGAGCTGCCGGAGAACATGCGTCAGGATGTGCGTTCTCATCAGCCCCATTTTGGGTACACGCAACACAGCAAAATGAGTTGTTCTGAGGAGCAACATTACGTTATCAAATTTTGCGCTAAACTTGGGAAGTCTGCCACAGGAATGTTTCCATTAATTCAGCAGGCCTTTGGGAGGGATTCTTTGTCAAAATCACAAGTTTTCCGATGGCACAAGTTCATAGAGGGCTGAGATGAGATCACCATTGAACCTCGCAGTGGACGACCATCAACCTCAAATTCATGGATTCAACCAGGATCAGCACCATGCCCATTGTCTTCTTTGACATCAGAAGTATTACTCACCACGAAATTGTACCTACATGGACCACAGTGAACTCAGCTCAAAAGACTGAAAAGGAGGGTCACAAGTTGCTGAAGTGACACCAACGTTGGGTGGAAAGTTCATCACGACAATGTGCGGAGTCACAGCACCTTCATTGCCAATGACATTCTGGCCAGGGCCCACACCCAATTGGTTCCCCAGCCTCCCTACAGTCTTGCCCTGACTCCCGCTAACTTTTTTTGTTTCCTCATTGAAAAGGAGCCATGAAAGGAAAACATTGGGGCACCATTGTAAGCGCCCAGGTGCATGTTACCTCGGCTTTAAAGGACATTACAGTAAAGGCTTTCCAGGATGCTTTTAAGGCATGGAAACACCGCCTCTAGAAGTGTATCAACGCAAGAGGGTGCTATTTTGAAGATTTTTGATTATTTGTACAAATGTACTCAATAAATGATTTTTTTATGAATTTGGTTGCATTACTTTTGGAACACACCTTGCATATCTTATGAATTATTCTGACTACCACATTGGAGTCAAATTTCTTCCAGAGAAAAATAGTGAAGGTGAGAATGGAGGAGAGAAATTTTGCTTCTAGAATTGAGGCAAGAAAACATATCAAATAATTGGCAATAAAATATATACAATGATATGCAAAGCATTATTATTAGAATCTAACTTAAAAAAGTAAACTGATTTAATATTTAGATTTAATGCCCTGTCAAAGGTAAATTTACAGCATCTTTTCGTGTTAAAGATACAAGCCCATTACCAGCCAACAGCACAGCTGTTCTTCTGATTTACACCTCTGGTTGTAAAATTTCCTCTGATGCTACAGACAAAAATGTCTGACTTTAACCTGATTTCCTATATCCCTTTCAAATCTCAAAAAATATTCCCTCTTTACTCTGACAACCCTGACCAATAACAATGTTAATGACTAAGGGACCCAAGGATTAGCAACTGGCTTTGATAAATAAAATTATTCTATGCAATGTTTAAGCTGCATTAAATCATTTCCCTTGGGATGACAAGGGAGTGTGATGTGACCCTTAGTACCTTCGGAGCCCTGAGTGACTGCCATGGTCTGCTTCTGCATTTATCTAACAATGGCCTCCCCCTTCAGAGATGAGAGTCAAGATCACCACTGTACTCACCTACTGGGAGGTATGAGAGGAGGTTCCGCCTTAGTCGGAGGGATCGAAGGGAGATGAGTTGACCCATGTGGGGAGGGAGCGAGGCAATTTCATTGCAGTCGGCATCCAACTCAGTGAGGGTCGGACCCAGGCGGGGCAGGTCCATTGGGAGAGCACTCAGCTTGTTGTTGGCAACACGCAGCACTTTCAGGGGCAGTGAGCACAGGCCCCCGGGAAGGTGGGTCAGCTGGTTACGGCTGCAGGGAAAACACATACATACTGAATAAAATATCTGCTTCATCAAAAAATTGAAATGCAAAGGAATATGCACACATCTATCATAATGTGAATTGTTCTGTAGCTTCAAATTCTAAGAGATGTCCTGATGAAAAGTGCTGTAAATATTACTAAACAAACTGTTAGGAATGTTGAACGATTGTTTCTGTGAGCTGCCTAAGTGGCCACAGAAATTTAATGATAATAATTATAAAATAAATGATTTCAAGTTTTTTTTTGTGAAATTTCTCCTTGATGGAAAAAAGCAAACTTTGAAAATTTCAGTAGGCAAGAAATTATATAACAACCCTGGTTTCAACACATTGTGCAATCATCAGGCCATCATATTATTGTTGGCCTTGATGATAACATAATGAGTTTAAACCAGTGCGGCAATATATTTTCTTCTCTATTATAATTCCCAAAGTTTTTCATTTTGTCTATCTATAATAATAATAATAATATTATTAATGATAACAATATTTTATTAATCCCAATACCAGAAATTGTCAGGAAAATAATTCTTTCCACCGAGAATCAAATTGAAGACCATTGGATTTTCCAAACAACTTGTGTAGCATTTGAGCAAAATTTTGAAAACATTGATCATCACAAACATAAGTTAGTTTCTACCAGAATAAACCCTTTAGGATTGATTTACATAGTAGCAAGACATAAATAAGGATTACTGTAATACACATTGCAAAAGTGAAAAGTAAAAAAAATATCACTCATTCATTGATGCTATTTTCAATTAATTATACATTGGATTTGAAAGTGGATTGAAAATGAGTGGAGCAAAAATTCACCAGAAAAAAGTTTTTTGTTTAACATGAGATTTTTCAGCATGTTTCAACCATAAACTGCCCATTATAAAAATTAATACTGACATTGAATTCAATTTAAATAAAGCAAACGACAATATATCATTGTTTGACACTCAAATAAATGTGGATCCTGGCAAGTGATATGTCATTGTGAGATAATGAGAATTTCCAGAGAAAGAGAAATGGTTAATGTATCAATAGACCCCATGAAAACACCATGCACTCCAAAAAAAACCTTTGTAGAACCAGCTTCATCTTTGCAGAAATGTACAAAAAGAGTCTCAGGTTGAGAGGGAATTGTGCAGAATATATGCAGAAATCAATAGAATAATTGAAAAGTGTTTTAATTTTTTCAGGAAATCCTACAGAATTTTATGGGAATTTTCTAGCAGGGTCTGGTCCTTCATATAGGATTCAGCACCACAAGATGGAAAATGTTGTTGACTTACCTGAGGTCGAGGTAGGTAAGGGTTTGTAGCTGCACCACCGATTGGGGAAGAGAGCGAATAGCATTGTGGTACAGGTCCAACCTTTCAAGTGACGAGAATTCTGTGACATCTCGGGGGAGTTCAGAAAATCGGTTTTTAGAGAGATCTGAAAATAAAAAAGGCAGCACTGTAAAATCACTTCAATTCCAACAATATTCAACAGTCACTTTTCATGGACCTATCCAACACTTGTTTCACCAAGAAATCATTATGATTTACATTGAAGAAATTGTTAGCACTAAGTCAATGTGAGTTACAAAGTTAAAGTAACTCATATTCAGTTGCTTGGCAATAAGTAATTTGCCAAGAAATTATAATTGCAATCATTACTAAGATAACAATAGTAACCAAAGATTTCAATATTTCTGAATGTAAAAATAGTGTTTTACTCCAAAAACCCCTTGACAGTGGATTAGCCACTGGCATTGAGTAAAAACATTATTCCATTAACATTTTAAGAAACATGAAATTAGTTCAATTAGGAATACAAAGAAATGGGACATAAACATTGAGAATAATCCATCATCAAGGATGGTTTTCTTTAACTAGTTAAGGATAACTTTTTGCAAAATCCCAAGAACGTTTCTGTGATCTTTAAAATCTCTAAAAAGAATGTCTACCACCATCTAATACTGTTCGATACGATATTTCAATTCATGAAATAATCTATCTCTATATACCAACAAAAATAAGCAAAAACAATAGATAAGCAAAATTATTTTTTTACAAAGTTCAATCGAAGTCAAGCTCATTCATACATTAAAAGATGAGTAAAACCATTAAAAAGTCAACCCTGAGGAAAACTAGACATGAATAAAAAAAACCTTCTGAGAATACATTAGGGAATGAAGTTTTGCTCAATGTGAGGAGATTCAAGCCGAAATTTCTTAGTCTTTATTACCCACGCAAGCAGCAGTCCAACTGCAGAATATATTCATAATATTATCCTCTAGTTCACTCACTTATGTGTCCACAATAAACCGTGTTGATACCACAAAAATGTCCTATAATCGTCCGTTTCAGAGGAATAACGCTCATGTCACAGAGAATTCTCAGCACCAAGAATCAAATTAAAGAGCCTTGGATTTTGCAAACAATCTGTAGAGTTTGAGTAAAACTTTGAAAACATTGATCGTCACAAACATACGTTGTTTTCCGCAAAAATTACCCATATAGCATTGATTTATCTTGTATCAATACAAAAATAAGGATTACAGTAAAGTACAGAGCAAAAGTATGCATTACTGCAATCCTTGCTTACCCATCATTACAGTAGTCATTACCTTGGCCGGTTTAAGCGGTAACCGATATGTACACGGCCGAGTAGGGTGCCAAGCAAAAGGTGGCGCCTATGCGCTCAGTCCAATATGCATATAATTTATTTTTAACCTCTAAAAATATCACATTTAATATATAAGAGCAAGCACGTTATAAGTTCACGCATTTGTATTTATTTTAAAATGTATCCCGAGAGAATCCCTACTACCTCTCAGGTTATTTTTGAGGGGGGTAGGGTAGTTCGCTTAAGGCCGTTTTACACGGGTTACGGAATTGCGCAGGCTAGAGCTGCATTAATTTCTCAAATGGCGTGGAATTGCGCGAATGCATGAACGAAATTAGAACAGGGGCTATTATGCCATCTCACGTCCGCGCATTCTCGCATGCGTAAAAGCAATTCACCGCTTTAAACTACGCAATTCTGACTGCCCCTTCGTACACACGTCAGCTTGTGCAAGTACGTGCCCCGTGTAAAACGGCCTTTACACTAGAGAAATGTCTCGAACCGGTCCTGATCATTACGTTATCCCTCTCACAACCTGTCCAACAGAGCCAGCTGAACATCGGCGCTGGGTAATCCTGGAAAAACACCCATAACTTGAGTTCGCAGCCGTAACGCTATCCTTTATCAACCCTTTTATCTTCAAAGTGATGGCTCCCTCGACCCCCACGCTGCATTCACATGAGCAGGCACGCAAGCCGATTATTTCTTGTTCTCTTACGGATGGAAACGTACATACTCATTTCGTAGAGGGCGCAAAAATGGAGACCATCATGTTTTCCATAAACTATCCCCTGAAAACTCAACGTAAATTTGTCAACTAGCAGGCAGGTATCAGACGTTGCTCTGGAAGAATAGTACCCAGAGAATTCGGAAACTTGGATTTAATGATCGTATAGGATTTTTGTTTCCTCTTCGAGCGTGTCAAGAGGTGTGCCTGCCCGGCAGGATGTCCAACCAGAGAAGTTGTACGACGTGACGAAAAAAAACTAATGAGAAAACGACGCTAACGACGCGCCGGACGCAACAGAAAGGGGTTTGCAAGCATGAGATGCACCTACGTACTAACTTTCGAAATCCGTGCAGCCGCATGGAAATGCATAGCGGACAGACAAAGAGACAACCTCTTTCATAAATATAGATAGAAGATTCGCAGACGGACGAAAACTTACGCACTCACGTCGATGAGGACGAGAAAATGGAGACCATTCTGTTATCGAATACTATTCCCAGAAAACTCAAATTTAATTAGTCAATGTTTGAAGTATAAACGCTTCTGTCTCATATTTATTAAGCATAAATCGTTTTTATCACCATTTTCTCCAGTGCACTCCCTATTGACGAACTTTTATGAAATCTGGTTTTAGTTTTCAGATACGATATTCTTCCTTTATGGGCATTGAATCCAATTTTAAACTAGGCACTGAGATATTTTCGCTATTACGTAATTTATAAGGAAATCATGTGTTCTCTGCGAATCGAACCTGGCAGCCTCCACTCAACCAGCATGGCTTCTATGAATGAATTATCGAAGATTCCCTTGGTATTCAATCACTCAATTTACAAATATTATAAGACAGATTTGTGCCTCCTTAGAGGCTGACGAAGAATGAGGAGATCGTCAAACAGAACTAGTATAGTCTCGGGTGATCCGAAAATAACTTTAGCACTCCACGGCGCTGAGTACGCAATTCATAAAATAAAGGGATGGATAAAGATCGTCCTTTTGAAGAGGACGGTTCATCACTTTCCGCGGCGCCTTGGTGGTATGCAACACCTCGCTGCGTTAATGCGCCTGAGGTCTGATATGCGTGGACGACTGACTTCTAGATATTCATCAACAATATTTTAGAATAATTTTTTTAAGCTGGCAAAATTAAAGCTTTCGTCGGATAGCCACCTTATTTTAACCAATATTTTGCCATATGATATAACCTTATGGTAACTTATACTTAACCTTATTATAACCTACGTTTTCCATTTTTCCACAAATTACGTGTGGCGCTACCCCCCTTAATCCGCCACAACATCATCCTAACTCAGCTAGTGAACTACTATTTTTGATATTCAACATTATTTCAGATAACTACTACGACACAAATGAAAGAAACAACACTACTAGAGCGGTGATACTCTCAGCTAGTCGTTAGGTAGGAAAAAAAATCACTCAAGTGGTATTCTTTTAGTCTTTCCTCGATTTTAGGTGAAAATATATCTGTACCTCGGAGGTATGGGACACTGTGTCCGTTTTCCTAATTTTTCAGGAGAGCAGTTTTAAGATTTTTTTAATTTACCAGTAATTACAAGAAGGTTAAAAGGAAAAAGTTTACAACATTTTTATACCATAAAGTTATTGATATAGTAACCTAACCTTGTAGTAATTATGGTTAAATGTTTTTTTTAATCTTTAAAATGGTCTCCTAAAAATACAGAAAACGGACATGGTAGGTATCTTCTGCCTTAGAAGTACATATATTAACATTCGACTAAATTATTAATACTGCAGGTACATACTTAACCTTAACACTAATTCGGAGTTCATTTAAGCACCTACATTTGTGATATCTTATACCTTCCCACTCAGTCGCCATCGGACCTCCACACGGCCGAGGATGTCATCAACTAATTTTCGGGGGTCTCGCTTAAGTGTTTACGTTTCCGGCACTTGAAGAGGAGAAAACGCCCACGTTTAGTATTCAGTACGACTTTTTTTCCCTGCCAAGAGTCTTGCCGAGAGGCGGAAGTTACCGTGGGTTGGGGGAATCCCTTGAGGGAAGGCTGAATGAGGCAGGAGGGGGGCTTGATTGTTGTCGAAGGGTGTGGGGGACGGGGAGAGAGATCTATTCTTGCGTATTACCCGCCGCCCTTTGTCGCCGCCTACCGCAGCGCCAAACTTGGGGAGTGAGAGGCGAAGAGCCTTTTACGACACCATCCAGTCTCCCACCCTATAAAGCAGACGGGGAAGGGGTGAGGGAGAGCGAAAGAAGGATAGTCCACGTCCCGACCAAAGACAAATAAATGGCCACCCTTCCCCTCCTTCCAAACTATCTCGTTCGGCTGTGGCGGTCCCTAGCGTGAGCGTTGGCACTTCTCCCCTGACACCCTCCCCTTCGTTCCTCATCCCACTTCCACAACATCTCGAGGTTTTTTTATATTATTTTCACGGTCGCCGCCCGGCGTCAAAACACTGTCTGAGCGGTCGCGCGCGTCCGAGGCGCTAACCACCGTAAGTACCACTCAGTCCGTCTCGTGATTTTCGGCATATCGGGTCTGAAGGCCTGGTTACACGATACATTAACACGTTCGAGCTTATGTTTAAATGTATGAACCCGTGAATGGACACGAAAATGCATCGGGTACCCACCCAACCTGGGCTAAGGCATCAACAGAACCCATGATTAAATATGATTAGGGAAATTTCCACACTTAAATACTAAACTCCACTACCGACCATGGTTTCGACATGCTATGCCACTTGCAACTTTCAATGACATAGAATGTCGAAACAACGGTCGGTAGTGGAGTTTTACATCGAAGTGTGGAAATTATCATTTGTAGTTTATATTTTCTCATGGATAGGTGCATGGCATTTCCACCAAGTCAAGCCTGTAACGATTTCATACGCATGAATAGATTATAGAACCTGTTCCAATTTGGTTCACGCATTCGTGCATGTTCCATTCCGTCTAAATCGTTCATGCATTCACACATTCATAGACGGATTTAGGGGGGGGGCACGAACCCCCCCACACGCTTAAAATATAAGACCATATATTGTACACGGTTATCATTACGTTCGTTTTGTTTTGTGGATCACGGAGCCTCAATCATTTAATTTCATATTAATAACTTTCAAATTAAAATTAAGATACAGTAGTTGTATCTTGTTTTTAATATCAAGTATGAGAACCCAGATATAACCCAATACCCCTGCACAGATTAACTAGTACGTGTTCATGCACCGTACAACCAAGCCTTCAGTGAGAATACTCTAGGGGAAAAATTCTCGTCCATACCTCCGGTATTTCCAAATATTATATCGAGGAACGAAGTTAACGCCCTTTCCCACGACAATTTCAAAATACACATTCCACTCATTCCGATGAATGTCCTAATAGAAGATTTAAAAAGATTAGGTGCTTCAACCCTTTGTCTAAATCTTTCTTTGACACGTGATTTCCGGTATCTCGGATCCCAAAAGCAGCGTTATGAGCGACGACGCGACACTTTCGCAGAATGAAAATAAGAATTTTATAGAGACGTCACCTAATTATTAATAAATCGCCAGCACATTCAGAAAATTTTTATCCTTAAAATTTTAGCCTCCATGATAATCAGGATTTTCAATAAAATTCTGCTGGTTTTTCCGGGTATTCTTCCGCGTTTATCCATTAAACGCGGAAGAATACCCGGAAAAACCAGCAGAATTCATCATAATCTCCGCGGAAGCCTACTTGGAAACTTTTCAATAAAATCTTTCGGTAATCAGGGAGAGCCTGTTTCTCCTCGCCATCATTCGATAAGGTGCAAATAGAGAACCCAAAGATTAGATTGAATAAGGTGAGGGTAAAGCTAACTAGTGTCTTAGCATTGGCGTGAGAATTTCACACAATTCTGGGTAGGGCAGCCGGTTTCTTTCGCTGTGCCGCGTTGTATTTCGAGGATTTGGATATGAGGTGTGTCCGAAGGCTTCGTCCAGGAACCCAGGACCCTTCGATAAACAGGCAATCGCTTAACCCACTAGGCTACCACGCTCACCTGAAGAACAAGAGCACATACGTAAATTGCCATGAGAAAAAACCGGGAATGGAACCACGGGCCTTTGGCTTTCTAGGCCACTGCGCACGCCACTACGCTATCCAGGTTCCTGAATTCCATTGGCAATTGTACCGAATCTCATGGTACTAGATTTATTAGTTAATTCATATATCACATATTACTACAAGTAGGCTATTAAACAAATGAATGACAAGTCTACCTATCTAATAACAAAGTAGGAAAACAGAAAATACACCTGAAGTATACAAAAATTCATTAATTCTAATATCATACTACTAACAAATGAATATTGACCCAAATATCCCAATTTCAAACTATTCATAATAAACCACAATGTCATCAACCATCGATGAACACTTATTCTTAAAACGTATAGTATTTACGGGGAAGATGTTAAAAATATCTTCAGGTAGGTCGCTCCACTTCTTTATTCCTCAATGTAGGAAGGATTTTTTTTTCAAAATGTCTGTTTTCTGCTTCTTGAACTTAATTTTGAATTTATGATCGTTCCTTCCTATGTAGCAGGGCGAGTCCAGCTTTTGACCTATGCCATGATCCTCGTTATTCCCGGTCCGGGGGAATTTTTCTCATGGCAATTCGTGTACATTTCACCGCCGTTCACGCGGCAGACTGCGAAATATAACAGAAGAGCATATTTTCAAATCTTCACGAGAAAGACAAATACTTGGTGCGTCGGATCGACCCTCCTTAATAGCCCTCGCTTTCGAAGCTACTCAGGGATGTTCACTCACAGGTGAACACGTCACTTCCGGCGTCTTCATCGGAGGCATCAATTTACATTTCCCGTCGCAGCACACAGGTAGAAGGGTCGTATACTAACCACAGAGGAGAGGACATCGTCTCACGGCGGCCTCTCCACGAGAGAAATGTTTGACGGAGAGAATGAGAGGCAGATAACCTCTTCGGTCCCAGTATATCATACATGAAACATCTGGTTTTTTATCATTTCCTGATCTAAGAGTGTCTCCAAGGGCTGAGCGCCACTTGTATCGAATTCTATACATTCTGCGCTTGAACTAACTAAGCTGTTTTCCATCTCTCTCTTGAATCTTAAGCGTCGTTGTTAACGAAAGATTCCAGTTTTGGTGTTACTCCACAATGAGTGGCATTAAGAAAGAAGAATACTATTTATTGATACTATTTATGATATTATTTCAATAACTTGACCTTATATGACATCAATACTCTGCATATATGCATTTTTTTACTTTTGCATCAAACCATTTTCTTGTTATTGTTGCCATATTTTTACGTATCACGGGGTAATACAAGGTGTTACTATCACTACAGTTACAATTTTTTAAGCGAATTAATATTTTTCATTTATATTTCTGTAGAAAAATGTGGCAAACGGCAATTTTCTGCAGAAAATACACTTTCAGGTCTGAAGAGGATAAATAGACGCGATGAATTTAAAAACCACTCCATCCGCTATGCCTACAGATTTTGGAAAAAACGACACGCTCGCAAGGCAATAATCAAAATATTATTTCAAAAACATTGGGATCGTTCACTATGACCCTAAATAGAATTTCTTTCAAATGATTTGGTGGGCGGAAGAAGGTCTTTGGTAGGCTGTTCTCTTCTAAATCCATGCCCTATAAATAAAAAATAAGAATATATAACACAATAATCTGCCCAAAGGGATTCCCTTCGATGGCTTTTTGCAATTCCTGTGCAGTTAAAGATGTATGTTACACTTGACTTGAAAAAGGAGCTACTTTCCGTATTTCAATACAGCTGTACTATATTTGATTTTCTAAATTGGTTGAATCACAATTACATTACTAATTATTGTTATATGGGGATGGAATATTGATCAATGTGATGGAAACTATCTGAAGTGTAACAGCATCAAATAATATCTTTCAACCTCGGCCATATTTTCATATTTTTGTGTTCTTCTGAGTGCTAATTCCGGTTCTAACATAGATATGGATGCATTAACTAAAGCTAACAATAGCTATTCATAATCAGAAAATACTACGATGATCGTGAAATTTAGCTAACCCCTAGCGACCAATAAATCGGATTGAACACTCAGCGGATTGAAAATGAAAAGTCAAAACAACTACATTTTCGGGGAGCAGCGGCCCAAACACTGCTCCCTCTTGGTTGCGCTCATTAATGTAAGAACAGCTTGCTTCCTTCACTGAACCATGTAACTCATTTCTTCTCCACATCCATTCAATCCAGGGCTTTCGCCAAAAATATATATCCAAGAGCGCGCGCATAATGAAGGCTATTATGGCATTCTTTTATCTCTCACTTGGCAACGCCCAAACACACACAAAAGGAGATCACAATGGGAGTTGACACCTGTTGACTGACGCCTGGTTCTTGGTGACGGAGGGGTGAGTTGGAGCTTTTTTTTATTTTTTAAGTAGGAAGCGAATGGAGGGGTTCTTCACGGTGTCTCTGCGAAAACTACGAAAACGAATAAAGCATTAAAAAAATAAGTACAAGTGCGGATTTTCCTCGTAAGTGGCTGGAAAAAGACGATACGATGATGATGACGAATTTCGTGATTATGGGACACGAATTCCGAGCCATCCGCGGCGCCATGAAAGAATGAAGCGCCGAATTCGGCGCCATTAAACCATAGCAACAGCATTAATAACGACTCAGTGATTCAAACTAAAACAGTGGCGTAGCTAGGAATATGCTTTGGGGGAGATAGTCTGGGGTGGCGCCCCCTCCGAGAAAATTTTTGAAAAATGATATCCTTGGAAATACATTTTACATCATTTTGGCACAAAAAAATTAACCTTAAGCAGACGCAGATATTATGTGTATCAAAACTAGACAATAGTTTTAAAAATTTTTTATTTCTCTGAGGCTTTGGGGGGAGGGATACATTCCCTTATCCACCCATAGTTACGCCACTCGACTGAAATGAAAGTAATAGGTACCGAGAATTCGCAAATTATGCGCTCAAATTGTCCCTTCTAACAAGGGAAGTCCCTCAAATGTCACCACTAGATCTCATTCAAATTTTACTTGGTGATAGGAAACGGATACACATGCGGTGTAATTTTTGTTTCAGCCGCCAACGCTCAAGACTTTTCGAGATACTAGCTTCGAAAAGTACCAGGATCATAGAAAAATTACAAATAAATAAAAAAGTGTTTCCATCATTTTAATTTTTCTATTTTGGGGTACACTGTAGGACTAGACTATGTTTAAACATTTTTGTTAATGAACAACATGCGTTCTAAAAAAAATACGCCAAAGCCATTTTATGTATCTACATTAATTTTCACAACTTAATGAGGAAGATAAATGCTCTAGACTTCGTAGCCATTCCTAGGTTGAGTTACAAATTTCATGAAGTTGACAAAACGGCTAATTTTACGGTACGCGGAGTTATTAATTGCACTGACGTGCCTACATTTTTTACTTTGTCATGAAACAAATCAGATTGTAACATGAAATTTTCTTAAAAATTGCGTATAATTCATCCTTTTAGCATGCTTACAAGCCCAGGTATAAATTTGCAAAGTACCTACAGCGGCAAATCATTTTGACACCGACAGTAGGACGAAGAGAACTGACGGAGTAACGTAGTACTGAGGGTTGCATGATTTGCAGGCGTTTTCCTGGGACTGTCTAATATCTCGAAAAGTATTGTCCTCATGGGTATTCATTTCCTATCATCACGTAAAATTTGAACGAAATCTGGTGGTGACACTTGAAAGACTTTCCTTGTAAGACGACGACTGCATTTCGATGGACGCAAGAATTCATCAGCCATTATTAAGCCGTCGCATCGCCACATTTCTTCATCTACACGGTAGCCTTAAAGTCGATGCACCGATGATGGATGACCCTCAAATCACTTCTATACATGTTTTTATACACGTTGTCTTCGTTTCATTTTATTAGAAGTTCATTTGTTGTTTTTTACTGTTTCTTTTTTGTTCTTTAATGTTTTGGTTGAGTTGGCGCCCAGGAGACAGATATAAAAACGAAGGATTGTTGTATGAGAAGCCATTTTGAGAAAGAACGAATAAATAAAACAAGAGCGTCAAAAGATATTGAAGTTATTATAATCGCTTTGTTACGTTAAATTGGCGACCGTTAGCGACTAAAGAATAAGAAGATGAAGGTATTCTTAGAGGATTTAACAATTGTTCAGCAGAAGGAACAACTTGATGGTGTTGGTCTTTCTTCAAATGGAACTAAGAGGTTCTCTGTCTCTGTTGCATGGGAAACCATATCGAGAAAGAAAGAATAAAGAAAACATAATGAGTTTCATGTGATATTTTACTTATTATAATCGCTTTGATACGTTTCATCATCACTGGTCAACAATCCTAGGATTGGTTTGACGCAGCTCTCCACTCAGTTCTCCTATCAGCTAATCTTTTCACTCCTACGTATTTCTTCTCTTTCACATCTCTCTTTACTTGTTCCATATATTTTGTTCGAGGTCTTCCTTTTCCATTCTTGCCTTCCACCTGTCCTTCGACGATTGTCTTCATCAGGCCATCATGTCTCAAGATGTGGCCTATAAGGTTGTTCCGTCTTCTTGTTAAGGTTTTCATGAGGCTTCTCTTCTCTCCTACCCTTCTTAGGACTTCCTCGTTACTAACTCGGTCGATCCATTTGATTTTCATCATTCTTCTGTAGCACCACATTTCAAAGGCCTCTATCCTTGCTTTCTCCGCTGCGGTCATTGTCCATGCCTCACTTCCGTATAGGAGCATACTCCAGATGTAGGTTCTTATAAATTGTTTCTTTACTTCCATATTTAAGTTTCCCGCTGTAAGCAGGTCTCTCTTTTGGTGGAATGCTCTCTTCGCCTGGGCTATTCTGCTGATAATTTCTTTCTTGCTTCTCCCGTCACTAGTTATCTTGCTTCCCAAATAACAGAATTCATCCACTTCTATCACTTTTTGCCTCCCTATTTTAATGTTGGTCTTGACTTCTTCTCTTCTGCTGCATACTAAGATTAAGTCACCAAAATGGTGTTTTGCAAGGGAAGAGTTTTGTTCACCAACAGCACTAGCCACAGTAGCTCTGCTGTAGGCAAACCGCCACATGAAACATCGATTAGGGAGATACCATAATGGAAGTACGTTTATGCCATATGAGTTTACTCTCTCGTGCTCATTTTAATATGCATAGGTAATTCAAACGCCCGAGGAGTAAATAGCTAAAACGATAATCAGAATCCCTAATAGGCGAACCTTTTCAATGTACCGGCAACAGTTAGAGAAATACGGGCTGCATACAAACCGGCCTACACCACTTACGCCATCCTCCGAAGGTAAAAAATATAATTTATGCCAAGTATTTCTAGGAATGGATATCGGGTAGCACACAGACAAGTTCTCGGCTTTGAAAACATGCGGATGCGGAGCTGGCCAAGCACGCTGGGAGTACGGCCTCCCGCCCGGACTGAGGATAATAAAGCCGTCGCCACACGCTGAGCAAAATCACGGTTCTTCGATTTCTTTCCCGGGAGGATGGAATTACGTCTGCCGGGGACTTAACGGTCGCCTCACCGCCACCTGAGGCGCGACAGACAGATGCAAACGAGATGCTGAGAGAGGTCGATGACGAAACAAGGACGAGTGAAGCCCACAGGAGAAATACATATTTATGCAAGTAATAGTATAATAATAATTTTATTATTATTCCATTGAAAATTTGAATTCTAATATAAACTTGAGAATAATTTTAGGTAAGAACCTGTTAAGGCTATCATCAAATAATAATACATTATGCTTTTCCTTAACACATTCCATGCTCACCATATTTTGAGAGATAATCAATCCTCTGTGACTGACATTTTGGTAAAAATTTTAAATTTTCTTTTAGCAAGCAAACACATGAGATTTGATGCTGGGCCCATTTTTTCGTTATTTTTTAAATGATCCATCTTTTTCCATTGCATTCCATTTGAAATTATAATGCTGTGCGTATCCTGCCTAATTGATGATAAAAAAATTAAATTCAAAAAATAATTTCAAAAATATTGTAATTAGTCTGTTATATCTAAGTGCGATTATTTATGTTTTTTTTCTTTTGTTGAAACTATTGTTTTGCTGAATTTTTTAATGCTCTTTGCGATCTGCACTGGTTGCATTTGTCTGTAATTCTAATTATTTACTTCTTTTCTTCTTTTTATCTACCAGTACTGAAAAAGTAGAAAGCTGTAAATTTGTTTTCTCATGGGCCTCAGTCCCGACGAGAATAAACGAAATTATTATTATTATTATTATTATTATAAACGACTTTATTTACGCTATTTTTTCGCTTTTCATCAGTATTTTGGGGAAAACCTAGTCAAGCCTCTTAATTTTGTGAAAAAAACTTGAGCAGTATCATGGATACTGCCAAAATTAATTTCACAGCCAGGAAATGATACTAAGTAGCTGATACCATTTTATAAGATTTATTGCACAGAAGTAAATATTACGATCGTTACTGATAATTTTACGAAGGTGTTGTTCTCAATTTTGGATAATACGCTTACGTCCTCAGTCACTTGCTAGCGGCTGCCATGACGTAGATCTTACGCCCTGAGCACAAAATGTGTTCAAGAGGTGGAACTACACTAGTTTCTCCCCTCGTCATGCTCCTCGAATCATCCTCTAGTCCTTTCCTTGCCCTTTGGCCTTTACTATAAAATCAACCGGGGACCAATTGAATATCCAACCAATCCGTTTCTCCTTCCCCCCTCCCATCTCTCTTAGCGCCCATCCTCACATATTGGAGACACGGCCACAAATTTCGGATTCGTGCGTCGCGCAGAATACACACGTATGTCAATTTTCGTCATCATGAGTCGCGAAAGCTTCAATCAAGAAAAAAAGTTGAAATACCGTTCCCTAATGGCGCAAATGACGTAAGCTGTCATTCACTTCCTCCAAATACAATTCAGGGACGATTATAGCTGAAGCGTTACGAATCAATGCTAAGTTATATCCTTTGCTCACAGTCGTACCATGGAATATGGGATTACGAGAAGATAAAGGAAATGGGCGGCGAAAAAATGAGATTATGATGTCATTCTTATCTTGTACAGTCAGGGATACCAATCGTTTATCTATAAATAAAATTAATGGCGTCACTCGCCAGGATGACTAATTCCATGTTTTTCTTTTTCTATATGGGTATATTTTTCTTACATCATGTCCGAAGTCTGCATTTTATATCCTCTATTTTTCTTTTCCTTCATCTTAACATTTTTGAGCTTTGCTTGAAAGGTATTTCTTCGCGGTAACTACTTAACATTGTTCTAACCTTGCACGGATTGTGTTAACCAGTGATCATTGGCAAGTTTTGGCTTTGTTGGTCTCGGGTGGTATGGGGTGATGCACGCTTCGTGGGAGTCCACACCACCTGCATGAATGTGCATGTTTTTTGTTAGTATGAATGTTTTTTTAAAGGACCGTGTGGGGTGTATGAGGGGATCTTTTAGCACGTTGCATTCTAGTGATTGGTGATCCCCTACCAAAAACCCAAGACGTGGTTCGCAGGTTATAATGTAGAAGTAAAAGAAATATACGAGATCAAGTGATAGATGTGATTGGCTGTTTCTACGAGGAAATAAATACATTAGCGCTCATCGGTTACCGCGTAAAAGAAATAGAAAAGGCAAAATCCTATATCAGGAAATCATTGAGATGAGGTACTCATCTCTCCGTGGCCAGGGTAATTTCCAAAAATAGGGATTTTTATCTATTTTTAGCACTTAGATGCGTTCTCCACATTTTGGAGATACTTAGATTACAAAGGGTCTTTCAAAAGGCAATACTTTGACTGTAAATGTATTTTATCCAAATGTTTTTTAACTAAAAAAATTAAATTCGTGAATTTTATCTGCCCCTATAGAAAATGTCTATCCATGCAGCCAATATCACTTCCCGATGCTACATTTGAAGAACTAGCCCATTATCATCGAGTAAATCATTAATGCACGGAAATTAATCATATTTGGGATAAATACTTCGTTATAAATACCCAGGAATTTTAAACCAACATTAGCACACGTCGGTATTTAGCTTTTGAAAAAAATATTTAAATTAATTTGAATGAATATTAGAGGTTAAATATTAACTTCATTACACCTGATCGAGATAAAAATATGACTTCGAAAAATGATGCGCTCATTATTAATTAATTATACCTTAATTAAAATAAATTAGCACTGCATACTCTCACGCAAAAGGCGACTTCTCCTCTACACACACTTTGCTCGGTGGAATCCAATAACCTAACCAAAAGACTAATCTGATTCCCTGCATTATGTTTGAAATACAAAATACTGCGGTATTTACATCGTGTAGAATGATCTACGCTCCTCTCTTCCAAGATTTTTGCGTTTTCTGGTGAAATTTCAACTACTGATTCGATGAGTTCAAGTTATGACAATTCAGAATCATAGAAAAAGACAACTTTTTGATTTTCAACACTTTTACTTCGACGTATTTCGCATCATTTTCAAGCCTATTGGCGGCTCTTGAAAATTACGTGAAAATCGACGAACCTGGTCTGCAGAAACAATAAATTTCTGTTAATGTATTTCATCCTAATTTTTTAAATAAAAAAATTAAATTCGTGAACTTATTTACCCCTATAGAAAACGTCTATATAAGCAGTCAACATCAATTCCCGATGCTGCATTTGAGAAACTAGAAATGGAGTAAATCATTGATGCTCGGGTATGAATCAGATATGGGATTTATGCAAGGAAATCCAATAACTGTGATATATGTAGCAATAGACACAGAAGCTGAACACAGGAAGCTTAAAAAAAACCGAACACTTTCGTTAATTTACTTCTTCGACTCAAGCTACGGTTAGATTAAAAGATAAATATAATGAAAAGGAGTAATGGAAAAGTCAGTTTTCATTTCCATGGGAAAAGCACGACGCTGTATAATATTTTCTTTTGACGATATCGAAAAGTTGCCATCCTGTAAGAGACACGACTTTGTACCACCAGTGCAACTGATGCTAGTGGCATCTCCCTGTTAGGTGGATTTGAATGGCTGGGGGCAGCGCCCTGAGGAGAAGTTTCGATCACGGAGTTTACAAGAGACATTCTCGCAAAAAATCTTTTCAAAAGAACCATTGATCCGTCGACTACATTGTCGCAATTCCCACTGGTAGCCGAGTTCGCCACAGGCGGGCCAACAAGGTTAAAGGAGCAAGGAGAGGGAACCTTCACGTTCCAGTACTCAACCAGGAAAATATTAGGGAACGTGCACATAGACCAGTAACCCTAAAACACACCTCAGCTGAGAAACGTTAAGGAGAATCTTTCACTACACAAACTTTGCTCAAAGAAATCCAATAACCTAGCCAAAACACTAACCTGATTCCCTGCCTTATTTTCGAAATAAGAAATGCCAAAGTAGAGGGGACTGCTTAGAGGAGGCTCAATTCCATCTCATAAAGCGTAATTTCTGTAGTTACTTCGGTCGCTTTTTAATAGGTTTACAAAATTGTCCGCGGCGCGGTGATCAATGCAATGCGATCCACTTTTTCCAATATTCTGCAGTACAATGTTGGCAATTGCGAGGAATAGCATAGAGCTTTTTTGCATTTGATAGATCACATCATCATGTATACAAATTTATGGCAGAGCCGCTAATTATAGCCTATTTCCCAGCGAAACTCGGATCAATTTGTCGGTCAGCGACGCGAGTGGCGACTTTATGTAAGCCCATTTAAATGCGCGGTGGTTGACAACACATTTAGCGGCCGATTTTAGGATCCTCTTTTGTAATATTCGTGACTTGGCGAATGAGCCAACTGTTCACAATAATAACATGTCTGTATCCATGAAATTTCCGGAGTGAGTCCTTAATGATCGCGTGACCGCCTCTCCGCTGTATCGAGGCAATTTCCGCCGCGTATATAATGGTACAGGTATCACCCACCATCACCGAAACCTAAGCCCACACATCCCCCCACGCTACCTACTCCACATACAGGGCCTTCCACCCTCCCCTTATTCAATTCCCCTCCATAATACCTTACCTCGCATCGCACCTGCTATGGGGTGAGATTTAAAGAAGAGGGAGCGCGTAGGGGGAGAGAGGGTTGGGGCAGGACGCTCGGCTCGGGATTTCGAGGGAAGGAGTAGAATCCTCCACCCTAATACAATATGCATCCGGGGAAGACGAAGGTGTTGTGTGTGCGTTTTCGAAGAAAGAGGACTTAAGCTCCTAAAGGGGTGGGCACCACTGAGGCGTACTCAGACGGTTTGCTCAGCTTCCATTGTCAACGCTGCATTTTACACCACACTACCCTACCAACACTGTGTTTCAAACGGTAACTTTTTTTTATTGTTCCCAGAACTCCATGACAGCGTGCCCAGGCTATCTCGTCGTCGTCGGTCCTCAATTTTGGTCCCGATTACGTACCCCGGTAAAGCGCCAGCTGATGGCGAGTTTTTACACCATCTCTTCAGCGTGATTTAGCGCGCGTCAAATAGATCTAAGGGGACAAATGGCATGACAAGTGTAAAGGGACCAGTGTAACCTTACCAGTGTTAGTGAAGGGGAACGAAAAAGACAGGCTACCAGTGAGCGCGTGCAATGCACACTAAAACTAGGAAGGCTAAACTAACCGATATTTCTAATAGATAGTATCGCCCGAGTCCACATCGACTGAAAAATATGTTATGATACCCAAGTTTTTTACTAGAAATGTTTATTTTTTAATCTGTTCAATAAAAGGGCGGATTCGTTGCTCAACTTCGTGAAGAATTCTCACTCGTGTGGGAGCTGTTTCTCCCCGTTCACCATTATAAAAAGTGCCGGTCAAAATTTATTCCTGCACGGGCTTCAAAACAGCAGTAGCAAGTCACTTCAAATCTGAAGACGCCTGCTGAAACGCCGGCGAAACTGTCGTATGAAGATGAATCGACGCGCAGTACAACCCGGAAGTCAGTACCCCCAGTACAAGCCTGAAGACGCCTGCTGCAACGCCGGCGAAACTGTCGACGCGGAGGACAATCCGAAAGCCAAGCTGCGTCTCCTGAACCACCACGCGGAAGCCTCCATCAATATCCTAATGACACTGTGTATCAAACGGAAACTTTTTTACCGTTTCCAGAAATCCATGAGAGCGTGCCCAGGCTATCTGCTAAGCATTCTATGTGTAAATAGCTAAGATGTGTACGCATATAAGAATGAGGAAACTGATTTTTTACTTCAGAATTAGTATGATTTTTTCCTATTTATTTTACATATTCTCAGACATTCTATGAATGCACACAATGAAATCTTAAACTCAACCACAATGTCACATTATTTACGTATTCGGGTTACACATCCGTCACCGAGAAACGGGGTATTAGATCATACGTCAAACTGAAGAAAGAAATACAAAATAAGAATGGGGTGGGGACATAAACCGGGGTTGATGAGGATTATAATACCGTTGTAATCCATGTAAACCAACCTACAATGGTGTATAAACTCAATTATGGACTGTAATATTAGGATAGTTTTATATCTATCGGGGCCAGAAAGCCTTGACATTGGAATCTCAAGGGCAGATGAAAAGTTCTCCACCGCGATACAATATGCATCCCGGAGAGACGGAGGCGGTGTTTTCGAGGCTGGAAGAGAACAAAGAGAGGGCTACAGCTCTGAAGGGGAAGGGGACCATTGAGAATATTAATGCTTTCAGAGTAAATATATAGAAGAGCGACATCCGGTTACTACGCAACGGACCAAGAAGGAAATGACAAAATTCGAGACCATGTGATGGGTCTGATGAGTTGGATTTGCTGACTACGACGATAGTGTTTGCAAAAAATGCTATTTATTTGGATCGTAAGTTTTATTTCAATTAACTTCAATACTCATCACGGAGGACATGGATCAGGATTTAATAAAAATCTTATGAAAAGTATTTACTTCGCAAATCTTTTCCATTTCCTACACTAATATTGTAGCTGGACGTTTCAACATTGGTCTCTGCTTTTGGTACCGCGAAGCTACCTTGAACGTTCAGTTATAAGATAGAGTATCTGGGATATATCGAGACTTTTTTTGCTTCACGAATGAAAAGTGGTATCTCTAATAGATATTATCTCCTGAGTTCAAATCTACTGAAAATATGTTATGATACCCATGCTTTATATCTGGAAATTTATTTAATTACCTGTTCATTATTTTCAATAAAAAAGGGCGCATTCGTTAGTCACTTCGAGAAGAATTCTCACTCGCGCGGCAGCTGTTTCTTCCCGTACACCGTCATAAAAATCGCGGGTCAAAATTCAATCGTACATGGTCTTCAAAACTGTTGACCAACAAGGAAGAAGGCTCTTGCTCGGCGCAGGGAGTGTTTGTGGTTCTTTGCAGTGGGGGCGTTGTTCAGCGGCGTTGACAACTCAAGACTTAGACCATTTTCAGCTCATGCGTGAGATTTTTTTATCCGGGATTGTACC
The DNA here is from genome assembly GCF_921293095.1 of Ischnura elegans. NCBI lineage: Eukaryota > Metazoa > Arthropoda > Insecta > Odonata > Coenagrionidae > Ischnura > Ischnura elegans. The sequence goes on along the minus strand of NC_060256.1, from coordinate 80,326,473 downwards.
GAGAAAAATGAAAGAAATAAAAAGCGTAGGCGGAACACCTTCCGTATCAATTATCTTTTTCGTTACACTAGCATTACTGAATATAAAACTGGAATGTTTATCACTTGTCGGATGAATATCTCATCTTACTTTTGAACAGAACAGAACTGAACAACTGCCTTAAACGATTCAACTCTAGAAGACCAGTCTTCGACTCATCGATTTTTAATTCTAGGTGAGGGTTTATGCCACGAATATTACAAAAGAGGATCCTCAAGTTGGTTGTCACCCTCCGCGCATTTAATTTTTAAACGCATCGCCACTTGCTTCGATGACAGACACAATGATTCGAGTTTCACGGAGAAATAAGGTAAAATTAGAGAAGGTAACCGAAATTTTTACACAAGATGATACGGTACCAAATTCATTACTTCTAAATGCTATTCTTTGAATTTACAAATATAATCCTGCAAAATACTGGAAAGAAGTTGATCGCATTGCACTCATCACCGTGCAGCGGACATTTTTTGAAAACCGATTAAAATGTGACCGAAGTGGCAACAGAAATCAGCCTTCTATGGGATGGAATTGGGCCTCCTCTATGCAGTCCCCTTAGTTTACGTAAAGCAGAAATGAAGAGAAAAGAGCTCACATGCAGCCGACGAAAGAAATATATGCTAAGGTGAAGGACGTTCGAGTAGGAATACAATTTTGTTATGTCAGCTTCCACGTAAATCTGAGTCGACCTTTATTCAACATTTGAGTAATTTCAAACCTTTCAACGGCATCCCTCAACTTCACTTCGTTCGTCTCGGTTTCAAACAAATGCTAACGGTTTCATTTGTACTTATATTTATTTGCAGCTAAACCACCGTTGGGTTATACATTATACTCCCGAAGTCTACGCAACATATCCTCCATACTCCATTAGTAATGAACATCCTGCAGTTAGCCCACTTGTTTCAATTGAACGCAGAACAACCATACTTTGGGATTCAATCAATCAATGCGATTTTTGAAATTGCGTATTTTTGACGAGTGTATTGATATATATTTTATATTGTGTGGCGCGATACAATATTTCCTTTAGAGTATAGGGGCCGCAAGAAATTAGCCGGCGGACCGCATGCGGCCCGGGGGCCGCGGGTTGGAGACCCTTGTACTAAACCAGCCCATAATGTTATATACTATACTCAATTATGCCTAACGGCAATACATCAACTTCCTAGACGCAAATATGTCGTAAGGAGTCCTCGGAATTTCCACCATCTGCCCTACCTTAGAAACCCAATATGATAAACTTAACGGTCATTCGCGACTCCATTTTTTTTCGAGCAAGAACTGCGTTTCATGGACACCTCACCCACACGCTCACACATCGCGAGTTGAAGTTACCACCACACGGCCCGGTTGCGTAAGGGAGGTGGAGGATCTAGTTTCGCCTCGGGGCCAGCGGAAAGGACCGAGCACGCGATCAACCCTTTTTATATTACCTATGCACTCACGATGTGGGCGGGGTGACATCTGTGAGAATCCAGGTGCACGAGCACTGAAAAAGATTGCCCTTCAGAAGGGTTCTACATGTACATATTACTAAAGAGGATCCTCAAGTCGGCCTCGAAATGTGATGTATCTCACCGCGTATTTAAATGGGTTTACGAAAGTCGCCACTCGAGTCGCTTACGGACAAAGTGATCCGAGTTTCACGGGGAAATATGGTACAATTAAGGGTGTTATCCGATATTTGTATGCATGAAGATGTGATATATCAAATGCATAAAAGCTCAATCCCATTCCTCGCAATTACAAACACTGCAATGCAAAATATTGGAAAAAAGTGTATCGCATTGCACTCATTACCGCGCCGCGGACATGATTTAAAACAGATTTAAATGTAACCGAAGTGGCAAAGGAAATCAGCCTCCTATGGGATGGAATTGAGTCTCCTCAATGCAGTCCCTTGGTTCGGAAGTTCAATAAGTGACCGCCTTCGTCGCTCGCGTACGAGCTTACTTGAAGTTCCACAGAAGCAGTTCACTGCCATCGTGTCATCCTTGTTGCCTCGAGCAATTAATGATTGATTCATAGAAAGATTCAAGTGAAGATTCAGCCGCTTTTCGAAAGAGGTCATTTTCATTCGCAAATATAGAATAACTCCCTAGACTCAGAAAAAGCATCATCGCCTTCCGGATTAAGCTTACTCAACATAAATTGTTGCTATGAAGAAAAAATCACTTCGTATATTCCACACAATAAAACTTTTTTATCGATTCAGGAATCGATTCTCTAGCAATCGTTTTCAAGGTACAGTCTCAGACACAAATATCTTACCTCACAAGAATAAAAAAAATTCGAAATCCCGAATTGAAAATGCTACCAAACCACACTTCCGCTACAAAGAACAACCAATCCTCTGAGCTGGGAACAAGGGCTTTTTCCTAAGTGCGGTCGAAAAGGTGTATGTAGCTCAAAGAGGATGGGAATTTGACCAGCAGTGGTTTTATTATGGGATGGGGCGTACGAGGTTTTTTTTCTGATCAGCAATTCAGAATATCGCGCAACCGTTCATACAATTTGACACTTGAACAGGATGCAATTTTCCCGAAGCTCACGGAAGAATTAGAGCAAATAATTGAACCGAGTAATGAGGACATAACGCTTCAAACGCAACAATTTACATAAATAATACTAATATTGGATTGAGTGGCATATTGGAACAGAAATGTCAGTTTCAAAAGACACAGACATCCTCTTTAAGACGACGCATCATACTCACTCAACCTACTTTTTTCACGATAACTATCCGTTTCAAATTTTTCCTACCCGCTTGAAAATTTAGGGGTGAACAGAGTTTAGGCTCGTTAAAAATTTTCCACACCTCAAATCTGTAAATTTTGCCACGTTTTTCCATATGTTGAGTTTTTACACGCAAGATACGGTCAAATGTTGAATAAGGTCTACTTCATACAACCTGAAACTTTCAAGATGACAATTTATAAACGAGTGATTCGGCGCGGAAAGAGAGAATGTATGACCGTTCAAGAGGGTCGACGCGTTTTCTGATAGCAAGACAAATATTTTTAAAACAAGAGGAAATTCTCCGAGGATTTGAGAAGTGGAACCCTTACCTGTCAGGATGCAAATTTTCGGAGTAGATTACATCGAACAAAAGCGAAAATCATTCCACGAATTGGAGACGTATGGAGATGAAGCCGAATGAGAAGCGCACGTCATGCTGGATGGGGAGAGGAAGCTCTTGAATGACAAAAAGGAGCAAGAGAATGTGAACACACAGGGCGAAGAGTTGAACTGTGTACTTTGGGGGCAGTGGAAGGGAATGTTGAAATCCAAGAGAAGGGGAGGCCGAGGAATAACAAAGGTAAGAGAAGATGAGAACAGACAAGACGAATGAAATTGTGGCAGAACTATGATCTTCCGTAGTCGGTATCTTTTTAAAGATATTTTGTCTGAATCCCTTGAATCCCTGAATCCACTTGTCCCTCGACGATTGTCTTCATCAGGTCATCATGTCTCAAGTTGAGACCTATAAGATTGTTCCGTCTCCTTATTATGGTTTTCGTGAGGCTTCTCTTCTCTCTTTGTAATATTGGTATGTGTTTTCCTCTAAATTATTTACGTTCAAATGTATGGAAATCAATACAAATTTATGGAAACCTAACACACATATCTGCCTAAAAGGTTATTTAAAGTTAAACAAACATATATAAGTTTTGTATTTTTTCGCAGTTTTCCAACATTAAACTTTATCATCATCACTACTGGTCAACAATCCTAAGATTGGTTGGACGCAGATGTCCAGTCCATTCTCTTATCAGCTTTTCACACCTACGTATTTATTCTCTTTCACATCCTCCTTTACCTGTTCCATATATTTTGTCCGAGGTCTTCATTTTCCGTTCTTGAAATCCACTCGTCCTTCGACGATTGTCTTCATCAGGTCATCATGTCTCAAGTTGAGGCCTATAAGATTGTTACGTCTTCTTATTATGGTTTTCATGAGGCTTCTCTTCTCTCCTACCCTTCTTAGGACTTCCTCATTACTAACTTGGTCGATCCAGTTAATCCTCATCATTCCTATTTAGCACCACAGTTATAATAGCATTATTAATACAGATAATCCTTTTTCTATAAACATCTTGTACAGCCAGTATATCCATACATACACCATAACCATACATACAATAATAAATAAAATCCTAGTTTCCTGCGAAGTTAAATTTGCGACATGACGTCATTTCTGAACACGCTATATGTGTATGATCCTTACCACATATCTAGGGTCTTGGGACGTACGCAAAACTATTTAGGAGCGATTAAAAGGAGATTTTATCGGTATACAACTTTCTAAGAGCCAACTAGATTATATCATAGATAGCCCATAGTAATAGCGCGGTAGCAAGCTATGCCTAAAATCACTTCCCCCTCAAATATTAAGGTTCCTTTCCTCATCACCATCATCATCATTAGTCAAAAATCCTAAGATTGGCTAAGTTCGACGCAGCTTTCCATTCCTCTCTTCTGTCCGCTAGCCTTTTCTTAGCGACATATTTCTTCTCTTTTACATCCTTTATAACCTGTCCTATGTACCTCATTTGAGACCATCCCTTACCCTTCTTTGCGGACAGACAAACAGGCATTATTTTTTATAATTAAAGATTTTATTTTTTCATAGCCTACGGTAAAGACCCAGTTTAAATATCCTGGACCCCAAGTTTCCACTATAAAGGGAGAGAAAGGTGCAGAAGCCTAACAGGATTGAGTCAGTCCAGGGAAACGTCCTAAAACCGGCGAGAGCGATTGATAACGAGGGGTGATGGTGGTAGGAGGGAGGTGCGGCAGGAGTTCCCCAATAACGGAGGCAGTAACTCGGAACCGCCCCTTACTCCCCCATTTATTCCATTCAGACCGGAATACGCGGAGAGCTGAACGCTCCGCAGCAGACGACGACTGTGCGTAAGGGAGGGGGCGGGGTGTTAGAGACGGGAGGAGGAGGGTTCAAGGGTAAGACAGGGGACCACGGGGTAAGAGGAGGGATGGATTGGGCACCGCAGGGCGTATATATTGATCCGTCTGACGCCACCCGCCCTCCGCTTTGCCGTCGAGGAACGGCACCACAGGACCAAGGGAACACAAACGCACGAGGGTCTGGGGAGGGGCGTACGCATGTTCGATAGATCGAAACCATCATCGATTGTTTTGAACATCTTATATCGTCATCATAAATATAAAACCTCGTAAATCAATAATATCAAAATTAACAGAATGAGGAAAAAACTTTTTCCTGTCATACAACATTTAAATAACTGTTTTGTTTTTTAAATTCGTTAAATTAAGTTTAAATAGAACTTTTCTTCAGCTGTACTATACGAAAGACGGTGTTTTACAACTAAATGCATAAAAATCTAATGAAATTTTTGATTAACGAGGTTTAAAATTTAAGGTGACGATATGGTTTTGTGGATCCATGGTAAATATTTACAACAATGCTCAAGTTGGATGCGCATTGACACAAACTGAGGATAGCATTGAAATTCCAGCCTCAGAATTAGTTTGAGAAACGGAAAAAAGTTAGCGAATAATTGTTAATAGATTTTATAAAAATACCTACACTGCTCCATAGTGAGTACTAAATTTCGTTAACACAACATTTACAATCACAATTAAGAATATTAAAAAACGTTATCGCCATGTTCAGGCATTGAGATTCAATAAATATATCACGTGATGTTGGATTTTGGCATTTCTATTTTTGGTCGATGGGAGAATCGCTCTTGTTTAGATGTACCTACTCTTAAGGGAGGCAGATATGGACTAATTCATTTCGATCGCCAATAACAAAACGACATTCAATCGATTTCAAATCGTAATTCCTACGATACAAAGGATGATGATAACAAGAATAGGGAATTGCATTCGATAACGTATCAAATCCCCTCCTCTGGCGATACAACTACGGCCCGGACATGTCCGAAATTTCCGACTTACCTGAGTGACCTACAATTAAATGAAGCTTTGCAACATGTGGCGTAGACGCGGCTGATCTGAGCAAGGATTACACAGAGGAGGCAGGCCCAAGAGCGTCCACTAGAAGCTTCATTTACGCTGACACTTTATGCGCATTTTAACCGGTTTTCAATTACGTCCACAGCGCGGCGATGACTGTTTAGCGATCCAGTGATTCGAAGCACTGCATAGAAAGTGACTTCGTACGCACTCATGCGCACGGCAGCAAAGCTGTATGCAAGGATGAATTCGCAATGAAAAAATATTTGCCTAACCCGGGACTTGAATCCGGATCTTTCGATTTCCGGACAGTATACTAAACAGTAGCATCACCAAACCATTTGCACAGATCGAATCTCAGGCTGGGTTTTACCGAATAAGGTGCTACAAGTTACGTCACAAGTCCCACGCTGTGGCATATGAAACGGAAGTTGTGCTTAATAAGGCAATGTGGGAGAAATAAACCATACTTCGTCGTTATTCGGCGACGTACGTACATCGAAGTCCTGCAAGACACAAATGACTTGGTACGCAGTCGCGCGCACGGGTTCAAATTTATATACCCACACCAAGGATGAAATTTGCCATGAAAAATATTTGGCTGAGCCGGGATTCGAACCCGGTTCACCTAATTGCCGGTCAGGTCTACCACCAGCCACACCACCAAGTCATTTTCTTCAAAGGCGTATCTCAGACCGGGCCAACTGAACAAGGTGTTGATGTAACAAGTCCACGCTGTGACACATGAGTCGGAGTTCGTGCTTACTAAGCCACTGTCGGACAATAAGACCCTCTTAGTCGCTATTCCGCGATGGACATTTTTCAAAGCACTGCATAGAACACCTTTTTTGATTAACCCAGTCTGAGATTCGCCTTGGAAGAAGATGGCTAGGTGGTGTGACTGGTAGCATTCTTGACCGGCAATCGGCAGATCCAGGATCGAATCCTGGCTAAACCAAATTATTTTTTCATGGCGAATTTATCCGTGGTGAATAAAATAATCCCTTTATTCTCAATACTTGCGACTTAATACTTGAATGTAATGAAAAGTTATGGTATTGCTAGATCGCAGCATCAATTTTCGATTGCCACCCCTAATAATAGCTTATTTCTCCGAAGAATTGGGATCGCACCGCCTGCGAGCGATGCGAGTGGCGATTTTGGTAAACCCATTTAAACGCGCGGTTGGTGACGACACATTTAGCGCCCGACTGGAAAATCCTCTAAAGTAACATTCGCGTTCGAATCCATGCGATTCGATATGCGTTCTACATTTTTTTGCGTAACTGTGCGAAAAAGCCATGAGTTTTCGCTGCCAACCGAATCAAACTGAGTAATGCAATTGTTTTGGTAACAAAAATGGTTTTGGATTCAGTCTCGGATTTGAGAGATAAACATCTAAGAGACTAGTAAGTTTTGACCATTATGCGATGATGCCGGAGACTTATGTTGACAATTTCATGCTATCAATCAATTGCAGATGGTCCATCAATTGCCAATTGAAATTACTTTATTCGGAAGATGGCTCTTATTGTGAACGGATGGATACCAATTCTTCCAAACCCTAACGGGGAAAAACAGTACCCTGCTGTACCAAACACTGCAGCCCAATGGAGAAAGAGTAGACGCACACTGAATTCTTTGAAAAGACAGAAAAAAAGATTTAAAAAAAGACAAAATGAGACTGGCCGAGACGGAGTGACGCTTCCGACTAATATGCTTTCAACAAACCAAGAATATCTAATGATGTCAGCAAAACATGATTACGACGCCGCACCACGAAACCTGGAAGACGGGGATTGTCTGGGGAAGCGTTGAGGCGATCGAGTTCAGCATGAAGGATAGGAATAATACATGAGCAGGCGGACTTAACTGGAGCCCCGTGCTATCAACGACTGCTCGCAGAGGGTCCAGAACTAATGTCCCAGGAGTCTCGCCGCGAAAAGACAGACAAAAGGTGATCCTTATGGCTATCTCCAGAGGTGCATACATGTATTTTTAAGCAGGGCTGATGCACAAACTGGATTTTTTCATTCTTGAATTTTTCCTGGTGCCAAGGGACAAAATATATAGTTTACCTGGAAAATGCGGGAATCAGCGGTTTCTCGGGGGATGCACCGTATCGCAAGGCTGCCGCATGAACACTCAACTACCAATATAGAGCGATTAGTTTGAGCCTGTGTTAATGCTAAAGAATTGAAGAAATTGAATAAAAAAATAAACGCATACCACTAAACTATTAGGGACAAAAAAGGCATTTAATTACGTGTGTTTGTTGGCTGTTGTTTATTTGCTAAGACGTCTAAGGGTTAATAATTGTGTACCGAATTCACACATTAATAATGTATCTTCCGTCAGTACTGCTTTGAAAGCTCCAACTATAGATAGTATTTTACACTTCACTTGAAGCAACCTATGATCTAGACTGATCCTTAAGAACCAGCATTATAAAGAAATTAAGAAAGCAAAAAGATAGGCGCTAACTGCCGAACGATTAGGCATTAAAAACCCATTCAATTATAGGTGGCTATACATTTGCTGATAAAACTTAGTGTGTCTAATTTTATGACGAATTCATGACCAAATCAATTTTATTCCGTCAGAACAGCTTCGAAAGTGGCATGAGAAGATGTCACTCGGTCTGGCAGATGATGAAATTATCTTGAAGTGCGAATAACTACTCTTTTTGACGGTTTCTAAACCGCAGGAAGGTGTCTAAAAGCAATTTAAACGCCAGAAGACGAGATAAAAACCCACAGCATTCAACTAAGGTGGTACGAATATGATGGTAATGATGATATTTAAATAAATAAAAGATCGTAGCACTTTTCCACCATGTTTTTTACTGCGCACAACGCATTTCGGCTCCCTGAGCCATCATCTGGTACAAGAGATGGCTCAGAGAGCCTAAACGCGTTGTACGCAGTAAAAGAATTGTGGAGAAGTGCTACGATCTTTTAGTTATTTAAATATGCCTCACTTCCACCAATTGAAGCCTAAATCTGTTGAACTTATTCGGTAATGATGGTACCAGAATTTTTACTAAGCTTGGGGCAAGCCAGTGGGGAGGCGGTTCGTTTAGCCGAAGACCCCTACCTTACCCGAAAAAAAAATCCGGTAAGTCTTCAGGAGATAGGGAAAGATACGAGACGGGGAAGGCAGGAGAACGGACACATTACGTACCCCTGAGGCATTAACTGCAGTGGGGAGGAAGAGTAGGCTGAAAATGGGAATTCTTGCTAAGGAAACACCTTCAGAGAAGGGGCGAGACAGCAGGGTGTGGACTATCGATCCAAGGGCTACATATCATCGGACTAGAAAGGCATACTATCAAACATTAAATATACAAAGGACGGGAACAAGGTGATGAAAGCTTCCCGAGTCCCCTAGATGGTAATTCTCAACTCTCCTCCCTCGTCTGGTTGAAAATGAAATAGAGTATTTAAATTTAGACTAAGAGTCGATTTTGTACTGTCTAGTTAAGTTTTTTTCCTGAGGATGAATGTCAGAGTTAACGATGTCTTACACTAAAGATCATCAGTTTATCTAATCGTTACTCTGAACTACTTTGCTTTCCTTGAGCATTCAAATATTTTCAAGCTACGGTACCGACAGTTTCATGTTCCGGTTAACACTCACTAGACATTATTAAACCGGTCCTAAGGATATTAATGAGTGGTAATTAACTCATCGAGATGGATAATTCGTCACTGGGCCAGTACATTTTCCGTCGTACATCGCGAATTTAAATTGGTTTACAAAATGTAAAACTTCGTGCTTTCCTGGCGCACGATGTGGATGAATTCTTTCTGGATTCCCACCAGTTGAACAGCTCACTTTGAAGGAATCCCGAGAAGAATTCATCCAAAGGTTTACAAAAGTCGCCACTCGCGACGCTGATGGCAGAGCGGTAGTATTTCCTGGGGAAATCAACCATATTTTACCATTAATTTAATTAATATATTTGAAATGTTATTAATCCGGAAATAAATTACCCTACGACAAACATAAGACAGTAAATGGACCGCTCATCGCTGCGTTACGGACATTATAGAAAACCGATTAAAAAGAGCGAACGAAGTGACACTATAACTCAAGCTTCTACAAAGGAGAAAGGATTTTGGAATAAACAACCAAATTTAAATCGACATATTAAAAACTAGCAGCCCACCCGGCTTTAATGGGGAGGGAGAGTACCAAAAAAGTGGGAGAATTGTATTTCCTGATCATTCAAGAATTTTATATTTTCTCATTGATCGTGTCAAGAGGTGTGCCTACCCGCCAGGATTACTAACTACAAGTTACGTGACGTGACGTAACAAATGGTAATGGGAAAACGACGCAAAGGACGCGTCGAACGCGACCGAAAGTAGCACTGAGGGGTGAGGTAAGATGCACCTATGTACCAACATAGGTCGCAATCCGAGCAGCCGAATGGAAACGCACAGCGAACAGACTCACAGACGTCCTCCTAGGCGCCTTTTGATAAGAACAGGCTAATGCCGACGCCGGATTTCTCTCCGCCCTTCCTTCAACACCCATTCCCTTCATGGCGCGAATGATCTCCGCTATCGGTCACCTCCTCCAAATACCATACCAAACTCGGTGCAGCACTTCATTAATGACGAATGACGACGAAATTCCGATAGGTTTTTCAACAACAAAGCCTGAATCACACGATCATTTTCTTTCGTCGCTCAAAGTGATGGCTCTGGCGATCATTTTTCTGAATCACACGGTCCCTCCCGCCGTCGCCTTTCGCATCACTTTCGATATCACAGATCGTTGTCATAGGAACCAAATAACGAAAATATATAGCGTGTTTGTTTATCTATGTCGTTCCCACGATTGTCAAACGCTGCGCTGCATTCGCTCCATACGGGCATGCGTTCTGATTGGCTGATATGGGGTTTTAGTGACGGTTTTAGCGACGGAAAAAGCGACCGGAAGAGTGATAAAAAATAGTGATGGGAAAAACAACTGCCGGCGACGATAATTTGCGAGTGATCACTCTAGTGATCGCGATAGTGATCACTCGGAAATGACGGATAAAATGATCGCGCGATTCAGGCATGAGATGTCGATTTCTGCACATGAAGGGATAAACTAAGGAAATGCAGGCTGAATATTTTACTTTCATTTCTTGTCACCCCATCAATGAATCCACACCAGCAACAGAATTTTGCAATTCGGCAATTTCATTCACGATACGGAAGTACTGACAACAGAGAATCCCTTAGAATCAAAATTCAATCGGCAAATAAAACCGAACGAGCGACGCAAAGGATGAAAAGGGAAGTGAAAGTGCTGCCACATGGCTTTACGTTCGGAATCGTACGCGACCGCCCGACCAGTTGAATGGCGAACAGCTTCCGTGGGAGAAGAGAAGCGGTCGTATCAAGAGATGTATAAATAAATACGAAAAGCCATGAAAATGAAAACAAGAAACCAGATACTATATGAGTTTTTTTTTTCAAAATCAAAATAGGAAGCGCATTTAATGTCCCCCCTCTTTCGAGTTTGGAGAGAAACTCATTCACGCACAGCCAGCACGCAATACATGACTGTCAGCATGCGAATTAACAATGAACAGGAAAATTATGCATCAGATTGTTACGTCTATTCTTTCATATTTCCCGTACATACTTCACACATTCGTTCATATGAGATGAAACTTGAATAGGGATGATTTGAAGTCAAAGTTTAAAATGAGTTTATACAAAAATACTGTTAAACAATGCTAATTAGGCCGAATACAGAGGCGGATATATATGGGGGCGCCTGCCCCCCTTCGCCGGTCCGCCCGCATTGCCTCACATTGCAAAACCACAATTGTAACTTTTTAATATCATAAAATGGCATTTTCTTGTAAATGTGTATAAGCAATTTAAATACAACTTTCTTAAACTTAGCATGTGAGTTGATTATTTTCCATTACAATCAAAGTAAAGATAGCTCAAGGTATCATTTGCGCACCCCCCTTCAGTTTTTTCTGTATCCGCTACTGCTCGAATGCCCAAGGATGATGGGTTTATTTGCTATTAGGAGAGAATAGTACCACTGATTACATTACACTTGGCATAGAAAACTGGGGAAAGATGAGACAAAAATATATTTAAAAGAAAACAAAATATATGTGAACAAAAGTAAAATGATTTTATCCTACTACCTTCACTAACGCGAATCCGGAATATACTCTTACTTGTATACTATAAGTACTTATCTTATTCGACAGCATGAAAATTAATGAATGTGCTTCTTGGCCGCTAAGTTGTTTTATGTTACACAATTGTTTTATTCAATCTTGAGTTTTGATGCATAAAATTTTTATTATTTATATATTACCAACGTTTCGGGAAATTTGTCATTTTAGGGCTTGGAACTCCAGTAGTGAACTAGTAAATGAAATACAACCATTCAGTCATTCACAAATTATACAATCGATTTTTATCTTCCCTATAAAATTACTAGCCCCAACGATGATAAATTTATAGAAACGTGGACAAATAAACTTAATACAAGCTTTTACACTAAACCTCAAGATAAAGCAATACAAAAGTATAACAATATAATATCCCTAATTCCCAGAATAATTTATGAATGCTATGATTGTCACACGGATTCCGTGAACGGATTTTGTCGCTACTACATTTCGTGAGTTGGCAATCTCCACGCATAATAAACGGTTAAAATTACATTAACATTGAGAAGACTGATAATTACTACTATATTATAATCTATTCCAAGTTACTCCATCCTCTCATTTAACGTCATAATGCAATTTCATCTAATGTTATAAGGTTTAATAGACACAGGAAGAAAATAACATTTACTCTGTTTTGTGATGAAATAACCCTAATAGACCAGAAACTCCAATAGTACGTATGAGATGGCAAGCAGATGTCGAGTTTTCATTAAAAGTATTAGAATATCTTGAGGTTATTTTTTCCTTCGGCTTAAGCCTTAGAAGACCAAAGCAGGCCACCTTAACGACGCTTAACTACGGAAATCTCTGCCATGTCACATTATTCTTTCCGGGATTCTTTTTCTTCTTTTTTTAGAACGATCGTCAGATATTTTAGAATGCGATTCACGAGCCCCAACCCAACCCACCCCACACCTCCCCCGGCATCAACCCACGCTCAAATCAAATACCATTTTCACTCTCGAGATTTCAACTCTCTCGAGTCACGACGGGCATTCGTATTTCCGCGACCGTCAATTGTCATCGCTGGCTTTCGCCGCACGCCCGCTTCGATTCACTTTGTCCCCACGCACCGCTCTTCTCTGAGAGCGGTAAAAAAAGAACACAATAGTAAAAAAAATAGCACGTAAGTTACGCATCGCTCTTCCACGTTTCGGATGAACGGGGTTTCCACCTCCCTTAGTCGACAATCACAACGCTCACACATGATTGTGAATAAATATTCAATATACATCATATCCGCGTTCTATTCGGCCGTGCATTTCTCTTCATCTCGTTCAAAATTGCGCAATCTGCAGAGGGAAAAGACAGCTACAACTCATCCATCAATTTTTACCTTTAGAGCACAGCAAGGCAATATACATACTCCAAAGAGCAAAAATTTGGACTGAAACCTACAAGGATAGTGATATCGGTATCGAACCTAATATAAAAATAAATACCAACACAATTTGCAAAACGCGAACTATTGCAAAATAAAAAGTGAAAAGGAAAATATATTAACAAAATATTTTTTTCGTCCACAAAACTGCCTTACGATATGTAAACCTTGAATTTATTCAAATGGAAAATGCCAATACTCATAAATACTTTTACTTTCCTTTCTTTATAGCACAAACTAAAGTCACTATTTGGTGCCTGTATTATGAAATAAAATCCAACAATAATCCTTCAGAGAACATTAGAGTTTCAACTTTTCAATAACGAGGGAAATCGATTTATTGAAGCAATCAGAAAAATTGTTTGTTAAAATTCAAACGCATTCTCGACCATGATGTTACCAGATATGATGCGAGATTTCACAAACAGTGTTTAGGATTAATTGGGAGTTAATTAATATCATCAAATTCAGGGAAGCACCTAATGGCATATCCTAGCTTAAGCGAAGATTCTTAACGAAGTAAACTGCAATACTAATTTTTAAAGGTAATCACTCAATTACTACAGTTCACGAACTACGCCAACACAAGTAAAGAACGAATTCATGTAAGATATTTGGTTAAAATAACAATAACTATCTTCAGCTACACGACAAAACCTTAATTACGACTGATAATGACAAAATAAACTAGTGCAATATTACTTATATGATCCATGGACGTATCTTCAGAGTTTCCCAACAAATCTTTCGAAATATACCGTCCATATAGACCCACGAGATTCTCTAGAGACGAGTGTTTTACGCGTCTGGCAAATCCAAGGCTAAGCGAATGTAAGGGAGGAAATTGGGGGTTTCGTGTTTTTATTCCTCAAACGGGATACGGACTATTTTTTCTGGGCACAGTTCCCTCGCCCCAACCTTAAAAATTCGCAATATCGCAGGAGTGGCGCAGTGCAAGACGCCGTCTGGTCCCGGAGCGAACAACATCTCCATTTTCCTTCCCCATCCCGACGCGTCGCATTCCCCAGCCAACGAACACAAGCTCCGCACTTTCAAAAAAATAAAGTGAATCGTTCGAATGCAAAAAAATGCAACAAAAAAATTGAATCGAAACAACCGCCAGATAAAATTGAATATGCTTTGTGGCAAAGAAGAGAATATGGGAGTAAAAGAAATAATATTTCTCCATTGCGATTAGTTTCCGGAAGTCTCACCAAATACTGCGGAGTTTCTCCGGGAATTAAGGTCTTCAATCAAAAGCTGTTTGATAAACCTAGCACTCCAGCACCACGCCTCGCACTAAACCGTTACTGGAAAAAAATAGGAACAAAACGGAATTCTCTGACAACGCCGCGGAATTAGAATTTTCTTCACCAGGGTATTGGGTTCTGGTATTTTGGCAGCCACAATTGAGCTCAAAAAACCCATCCGAAGGAAAAATATACTTGCAAACCTTACGCAAAGTAGTTTAATGAACTACTGAAAGAAAATTGCCACGATATCACAATTAAGTTTTTTTAACGCAGCTTAGACAGGGTCATTAACCGTGAATGAATAACCCGGTTTTAGGAATATTTCAAATGAAATGTAAAGTAAAAAACAAGTCTTAAAAAATAAATATTTCTCGTTGGCTCAATACATCCTTAATTTGCAGCGTTTGTTCGTCCATAATGGTAATTTTCTAAGTCGTCACTTTTTACCATGAGCTTAATCGTTTATTTTCCTTCGCTATGAATGACCCAACCAGATAAATACATTATAACATACAACATAGTAGTAATCCGAGTGAAACTAAAATTACTCGAATTCTTCCAAAAAAAACGACATAGTGCCTGAAACTTCGAAAAGGCATTTTTCGAGATAGGAACATGAGACTTGGCAGCAATATTCAATAAAATTTGGCAATCACTAAAACAAATTTCAATTGTACGTAAATCATTTGTTGTCAACATACAGGCATTTATCCACATTGCGTCGGCAGTAATGACAACAATCACCCGGAGGGAAACCCAAGTACCTTTCCAAGACGAATATTGACTCCTATCCCCCTTCTCTTCCTTCCGAGACCTGGTCCTGGATCCGCCACTGACTTCCATTTACATTACTTCTACACCCTGCGAAAAATCCCACAGGAGATTGCTTATCCACGGTTTTAAATCGTCATAAGGCGTGAAATTGCTGAATATTACACGCCCATTAAAGACAAATTTATATCCCAACCCCTTCTAATTAACCACGAATAAAAAACAACTCATATCTCTGCGGCGCAATCGACCGCGGAAGGATAATAGCAGCACGCAAGTCACGCCGGGATTTGAAAACAAAAGAGAACCGGAATAATATTTTTGGGATGGAACGCGAAAACAAACCAACTCGCGTGAGTGCGCCGTATTGTCTCGATTCCGTTCTTTATCCTGGATGTCAAGGGTGCCCTCAGTTGCCATGGAAACGACCCTTCGGGAGAAACGACAAAACCTTGGCAACAGTACACGCAAGGGAACGAGTTAATGAAATTATTTCAACATATGTGAAGCGTTAACAATTTCAATTTCGGGCACCTCTTCATTTTAGTCATTATAACGATTTTATCATGCAAAAGGACAAAATTGTTCGGAAAAAAATATTTCAACGCGTCGAAAAAGAAAAGAAACATTTGGTGTGCCAGGACTGTAAAGATAAACTAAGTTGACTCTTGAAGATGAAGCAAATGTGAAATAAGATTTGAAATGATTCCTAGGAAGGATAATTAGTGTTTTTCACAATTTATTTTAAAAGTGAACCAGATCAAGCCAACTACATGGGCAAAAACCGGGATAGGAGATATTTAAACATTCATGGAACGATGAGGTTAAGTAGTAGAAGTTGCTGATGATAAAGGCAGGTAGAAACAATCAATGCTGTACCTGTACCGAAACGCACATGAAAATAACTTGAAATAAACCAAGAAGCTCGAAATACCCTAAGTTACCTTAAACCTCACTCGTTATACATACGTTGATAGTATCAATACAAGTTTCTATCGATTTTCAATTATCACTGTGAGGAGTAATTGCTTCAATTAAAATAACAAGTTGTCTAGACAGTTTTCAAGACAACAAGTTGGTTAATATAAAGCCTCAGGACTGGTTCTTCCACTGGGAACGGGGACACACATGACTTACACAGATTGGAATTATTCCAATCGGTTTATATTACGAACAATTGATTTGGTCAGCGAAGCGATCGTAATTAGTTATGGTCGAAAATTTTCTGAAGACTGCTGGGGCCCTAGCATTGACTCGTTGGAGTGAAAAATATCACACTCGCACAGTGTACACATAGACCGGAGGACGAGATAAGACTGAAGGCATTCGAGATGTAGGTGTGGCGACGAATGTAGAAGGTAAAAGAAAGGTAGGAGACAGTGGACGGAAAGGAGGAGAAACGACGAAGTGCTGGACATGGTGGGTGACGAGAGTGAGCAGCTTTTAGATGAGATACGGAAGAGACAGAAGATATGGATGGAGGGGATACATAGCGGGGAGGGGATGTTGAAGACAGTATTGGAGGGTAGAATGATAGGTAAACGAGGGAGAGGAAGGAAGAGAATAGGATGTTTAGATAGAATGAAAGGGAGTAGGCCTTATAATGAATTAAGAGGGGAGTGCTTGAAGGAAAGGGAGGCTCCCAGAATGCTTCTTAAGTACTCCATGGAAACCTACCTCAATCGGTAGAATACTTTAATTACTAAGTAGTGATTAAACCCGAAGGTTGGATTATTTAGATGAAGGTAGAGCTCACCCCGGACACGGTGACAGGCATGTGAACTTTACGCATTCAGGGTTGGGAGGCCCAGTTCCTTTCCCTGGGCCACCTCTCACTTCGAGGATTTTGAATTGGGGTATACGGGATTTGAATCCGGGACTCCTCGATCAGCAGCAAAGTGCTCTGCCACGTGCTACAACGTTCCTTGAAAAATATCAAAAACGATGAATCCTGATCGCTTTGTAAACAATCGGAATCAAACGGTCGGGTTGAAAACCGATATCCATAATTCCAATCGGTATCAAGGACACGAATATTACACATGAGGATTCTCAAGTCGGCCTATAAATGTATTGTCAACCACCGCGCAGTTAAATGACTCGTGTCGCTGACGGACAAATTGATCCGAGTTTCACGGGGAAATAAGGTTTAACTAGGGAACTAACCGAAATTTATGCACATAATGATATGATCTATGAAATTCATTACTTTTCAATGTTATTCCTCGCCATTCCAAACATTATGCTGCAAAATACTGGGAAAAATGGATTGCATTGCACTCATCACCGCCCCGCGGACATTTTTGCAAACTAATCAAAATGCGACCGAAATGGCAACAGAAATCTGCCTTCTATGTGATGGACTATGGCCTCCTCTATGTACTCCCATTGGTCAAGGATATCCTCGCTAGTGAATTTTCGTTCGATCAAAACTCACATCAATGCTGAACCTCGAGACATCTATAGAGGCCGTTTCACACAATTGCACAATCTGACGTGTGTACAAAGGCGCAGTCAAAATTTCGTCGTCTCAAACGGTGAATTGCCAGAACACATGCGAGAATACATGGACGCAAGATGGAAAAAAGGCAATTCTAATTTCGTTCGTGAATTCGCGCAAGACCTCCCTTTGCCCGGTATAGCCCACAAATTTCCCGAGGATAAATCATTTACTTTGACCGGGATTCGAAATCGGATTTCCGTCCGAGTGCTTTCTGTGGAAATTTGTCGATGTTCCGCACAAGATGTCCGATCCACAAATATAGTCCACAAATTTCCATAGAAGGGAATGAAGTCTCGGTAGCTAAAGTGGCTAAAGCACTCGATCGGAAATCGGGAGATCCGGGTTCGAATCCCGGTCGAGAAGAATGATATTTTTCTGTGGATTTTTCTCGGGTTCGGGTTTTCTCCTTAAACTAATCACCGTTACAGGTCCCGGTATACTTAAATTAGCCATGATGAGTAACTAATGCAGTTCTAACCTGCACGATAACGTGCCCCGTGTAAAACGCCTTACTCCGGTGCCTGATTTCCACAACTTACGAATGCTAATTGATAAAAGCTCAAAGATTTTGCTCAATGACGGGTCGGACGGATCCGGAGTCAAATCCGTGGGCACGGCACCGGCCGATCCTCCTCCATGCAAAGGACTGAGCCGCGCGCAAGCATTCGTAAAAACAAACAAAACGGATAGCAGAAATAGCACAGAGGGCTCCACGGTACTCGATGGGGGATGAGCGACGGACGAGGCAACCCCGCGAGAGGCTATATGTTACCGCAGAAATATAAAGACGAGTCAGTCGTACGCTTGCAAACACACCCAGGTCCGAAAAAGTACCACGATTAACGAATATACAGGGTTATCATGAAAGAATGGTGCTGTTTTGAACACGGTTTAAGTCAAAATAAAATTCTTACTGTTAACGTTGTTTCATTTTTCGAATTTGTTGTCTCAAACAGTATTTCTTACACCTTCAATATACGTATATATAAAAGAGGATGTATGTTTGCCTGTCCGCAATGCATTTCCATGAGGATGCCTGGATTGCGACCTAGGTTGGTACATAGGTGCATCTTATGCTCTCAAACCTAAAATTGCTACTTTTAGTTCCCTCCGACGCGTCCCTTGCGTAGTTTTCTCATTACCGTTTGTTACGACACGTCGTATAACGTCTGCGGTTGGACATCCTGTCGGGTAGACACACTTCTTGACACGCTAAAGGAGAAAATATGAAATCCTGCAATGCACCATGAATTTCAAGTTATTCTCTTCTCTGGTTACTATCCTTCCAGAGCAACGCCGGGTAGCCTAGTAGTAATTAATAAATTTCAATAATCGAAAGGCGCTGGGGGGACCACGACTTAACGTCCCATACGACGGAAGGAGTGCTGAAGTGTCCTCCTCAAGGCACTAAAAAACGGGATCAGGCTGCCTCTGAAAAACCTCCGCCACCCTATCCCTGCTATCCTCCTAACAGTTACTGGATAACCCTGTACACCATTCTTTTAAAGATAACCCTGTACTTCGTTTAAGAATTAATTATACCACATGGATGAGATTTCGCGCACGCATACAGTCCGGCCGCCGAGAGTTGTCCGATGACAGCTAGAAGGAGTAGGGGGCAAGGTTGCCAGGTAAGAAATGGAAACGCCCACACCACACGTAAACAAAAGGGTTCCCTTAAGAAAGGAACCAGAAGGGACGACGAGAGTGAAGGACCCAAAGGAAGATTCCTTTGTTTTGGCGATTCGCAGAAAGGGCTTGTTTTGGTGGCTCAGGCTTGTTTCAGTGCTTCATATCCATGAGACAACGTTGTATGACTGGGCGAGGGTATGAGGTGCGTTTGGGGGACAGCAATTGGCTGCAAACCGTGCAGGCGCAGGGTTCTCCCCCCCTCCTTTTGAACTGTCATCGGACAACTCTCGACGGCCGGACTGTAAACATATACACAGGGCCACAGCATTCGAATTCATGCAGATAGAGCGGGGTCACCATCGAGGAATTTCCTCGCAATAATAATTGCTGAAGAGCTGTTGGAGTGTTGCACAAATTTGCCAATTTTACATTCCTAAGCATATGAAAAGATAAATTAAATTTAAATTAAATACTTAAATCACCCCCCACCATTCATCAAGTTAAACCCATTAAAAAAAACGCGTTATAAATATAGACATTTTGGCGAGCATTTGAAAAAGCGTGAATTGTCAAAAGTCTAACTTGGGTAATAATAAGACTAGAACGATGGAAATTTATTTCCTCTGGAGTGATTTTTTATCGCTGACACTAAGTAATAAGAAATAATTTTGGTTAATGTCGCTCTCGTGGGGACTACCGATGGTCAGTCGCCCTAATGAGGGTTCACCCTCGACTCCGAGCCTAATCCGACCCTTTCCCGGGGTCCGAGCTCGCGACGGATGGACCCAAAACACCGGGAGGGCCCCCACCCATGTGGGCCACGTGTAGTACAATTTTGATTTTATAGTTCCTCTCGAGCTATCAACAATTTATTGCCTTTATCGTCTTCTTGATGACACCAGAAATACGGTCCTTTTTTGATCGTCTTTCTACGATGATTTTCAAGAATTTTGTCCAATGTGCGCTAAAAGTCCCCTTTTGACTTGGCAACGCTGCAGCCATCAACTTTGGGGTGGGATAGGAAAGCCCTCTCTCTCGACGCTCAACAATGGCAAACCCTGTTCTGACCTGGGAATTGGAAAGTTGCAAAGAATTGAAAATTGCATGCTAACAAATACGTCCACATTCATGCAAAGGAAAAACTTGCCAACTGCTCATACAGACAAGATGAGAAGGCATAAAGGCCGCTTTACACGGTGAATTTTCATTCGAAAGATCATTCGAATTAAATTCATTCGTCTTTCGGTGGGTTATGACGTACTAAGTAGAGATTAGAACGGTACGAATTGATAGCGGAAAACCACTTTCATAAATCGTGCGTTTTGTGAACTCGTAACGAAGTACATAAGTTAAAATAAGTTGTTTTCGCTGAAGGGCAACGATCATTCTGCTTCAAGATAGTGCGCTCTAGAACATGATCACAAGGAAACTTACTCTTCAAATGACCATATCATTTATATTATTCACGGAATCATTCAAGCAAATTGGGAAATGCTTGAAATTTAATTCTTATGTTTACCTTCAATGATGAGAGATAGGCAATATTGTGATTTCATAGGGGAGCCAAGATAACGTAACGGCTCATTTTCGTTCTACTGTGTTCACCGAATAAACAGAGATTTTGTCATTAATTGGGGCTCTCAACCCAAACTTCAGCGCTCATCTCATGTAATATATTTTAATAATTGTAAATTACACAAAATATTTAAGCAATCGAGGAGAAAAACGACGTTTTTATTCATTGAATATCCCGAATGTCATTTCCGAATTACCCATTTTAGACAATTGATGTTTGTGAATTTATGTTCTCTCAAAGTACATATTATTATTTGAGCTTTGCATATGGTTACTTTGCTTCCAAAATTTTAAATATGATCTTAAAATTCCGAGGTGTATGCCAACGGCAAGATGGACGCCGTGCGCTCATATCATTCACGGAAATCATTCAAGCAACCGTAAACTTGGATTTGTAAAAAGAATTCTCGGTAAATGCCCAAAAAAGGTGAAAGAAATATGCTACCTGACTCTAGTGAGGCCTCACTTGGAATATGCTGCTAGCGTGTGGGACCCTTACGAGGTAGGACTAACAGGTGAAATTAATCGAGTACAGTGCAGGGCGGCCAGATTTGTGATGAGTTGTTACGACAAAAAGTGCAGCGTTTCAAGTATGTTAAACGAGTTAGGATGGGAATCTTTACAGGAGCGTAGATCGAAGTATAGGCTTAGCTTACTTAGGAAACTAGAAGATAATATTTTCTCAGACGACGTGAAGCATATCCTTCGTTTACCATCGTACTATAGTAGACGCGATCATGAGAAAAAAATAAAATAAATAGACTGCAAAACAGAGAGATTTAAAATGTCATTCTTCCCTCGTGCTATTAAGGATAGCAATGTTGTCTCAATTGAAAGCATTAATGGCAACGCTCGCTAGGATCACCCATTGCATGTTTTTCGTAGTTCTAACCTTGCATGTATTTGCTCTAGGAATTACTAACCATTAGCAATTTTTTAATGAATAAGCATGTATATTTTTCTAGTGTGCGTAATATTTCTTTGACTGTGTGGTGTGCATGTGGCGGTCCTCTTGCATGCTGCATGTTGGTGATTGATCACCCCCTGCCAAACACCCTATAGGTGGCTCGCAGGGTATAATGTAGATGTAGAAGCAAATTAGAACAGGCCTAAAATTTTCCTCAAATGATCATTCGATCGCAGGAAATTTCCGTTACACACGGTTAATGATGGTCATTCGAAAGATCATTAGAATGATCTTGCGAAATAAAATTCACCGTGTTAAGCGGCCTTAAAAAAAGGAAAATTTCTGAAACATGAATTAAGGAATACATAAGTCAGTAGGATACACAACAAGTCAACCTATTAGTAAATTCTAGATCTACACCTAACACCATTGTGTTTGGCAGGGGGCGACTAATTTTCAACATGCAGCAGTGAAGACGAAACTCCATGCAAGTGTAAACCTAAAAAGAAAAACAAAACATCTACAATCTACATCTACAAATTACCCTGCGAGCCACCTCTAGGGTGTTTGGCAGGGGGTGATCAATCACCAGCATGCAGCATGCATTTGGACTCCCACATGCACACCACACCGTCCAAGAAACGTCCCGTATAATAACAAACTATACTACTATATGCTGTTAGAAATAGAATATAGAATAGAAATTCAGAAACATGCAGTAAGTTTTACATAGGTTAGTAGGCTACACTACAAGTCATGCAATCTATTTACGCGTTCTATTGCTGCCGTTATAATCTCTTATTGATCGTGGAAAAAATGACATTCGGAATCTGTCTGTTCTGCAATCTATCTCTCTTATTTTATTTATATGATCTGATCTTCCGTAGTACGTTGGCGTCCGCAAGATATGGTTAACTTCGTCAGAAAAGACATTGCTCTTGAAGAGAGAACATGCAGAGAGTCGTCCGAGGGAGTGACGCGAATAATTCTAGTAATTGAGACACCATTGCTATTGTTGTTAGTACGAGGGAAGAATAACGATTTCAATATCTCTGATTTGCAGTCTATTACTACCGAGTCGTCCGAAAATAATCGTAGCCTACTGTGTACTACTTCGCCAGTGTCGTTCATGTAAAGAAGGAATATGAGTGGGCCAATGACACCACCCTGGGGGACGCTAGAAATGACCTCAACCTTATCGGAGACTACACCATCTAATACTACTCTTTGGACGCGGTCGTTCAAAAGCTCTCTTATCCAGGAAATGACATCATCATCAGATCATCTAGGCCATAAGATTTCAGTTTTATTATTAACTTCCCGTGGTGTACTTTATCAAATGCTATTTTGAAATCAAGAAAAATCGAGTCTACTATTTTGACTGTGAATTACCACTGTAATAGGGGATATAGCTGAAACGAGCAGAGAACTACCACTGTGAAGAACACGAACTCTCAATCACAGATATATATTTTACATATTTCACCAATTTTGCGTAGTCCGATACGACGAAACAGTATTTCACCGGGAAAATGTACGGATTTTACGAACGGACGACATGTACTAAAGATCACCAGTGAAGGAACGTAAAACAGGACAGAGGACCGTGCGATAATTGTAATATTACTCTAAGAACATTCACACAGTGTGAGACGACTGACAGTAGGATAAGTAAACACAACCCCATGATAAAAATTTTCTTGATCACATGTTACACACATAACGTCAATGTTGGATTTTCAAAATCAAATAAACAGCATAGCATCCAAGTATCCTATAAGAAACTTGATTGTGGGTGGAGATTTCAACGTACCTTCTATAGATTGGGAGACTTATAGCTTCATTCCTGGTGGGAGGGATAAATAGATCTGAGAGGCTTTAATACAAACTTTTACATCTATATCATTGTTTCAAATAGTATCCGCACCAAACAGAGGAGAAAATATTCTTGATTTATTAGCGACAAATATACCACATCAGGTAATAAATGTTGGCACTGTCGAAGGAATAAGTGACCATCGGGTAGTAACTGCAAAATTTCTCTAAATACCGCTGTAAACTTTAAAAAAGAGCGTAAAGTTTTCATTTTTAAAAGAGCTGATTTTGATGGGTTTAAGAGTCATCTGAAAAATGCTTTCCCCGAGTTTCAAGAATCAGTATTAAATTTAAATGTAGAGAATACTTGGAAAGCTTTTCTTTCGCTCGTAACTTCGGGAATAAATACCTACATCCCTAGTAAAATAGTAAAAGAAGGCAGCGAACCGAGATGGTACGACGCGGAAGTGAGAAAATCATTGAGGCGACAGAGAGCGTGTCATGCAAAAATGAAAAAAGTCAGCACGGATTTATCCGCTAATGAACGCGAGCTAATAATTAAAAAATATAGGTTGACTAAAGCCGCCACGAAGGAAGCGTTCAGGAATGCGTTCACGAATTTTAAAAGAAAAACACTAGTAGAGCAGTTACAGGATAACCCAAAAGCATTTTGATCATATGCTAGGGAAGTTCAAGGTAAACGATCTACCGTATGTTCGCTGAGAAACGACAATGGAGATGTGTTGACAAGCAGTTACGATAAAGCCAATTTATTAAATTCCTACTTTAAGAGCGTGTTTACGGAGCCTTCCGAAAACTCACCCGAGACCGATGACAATCCCAGTATACATAAGATGCCAGCTATTGACATTAGTACGCTCGGAATAGAAAATATATTGAAATCGCTTAGTCCAAATAAATCACCTGGTCCAGACGAAATCCCTTCTCGCGTATATAAAGAACTAACCTCAGAAATTGCCCCCTACTTGCAGTTAATATTCAGTAAATCCATCAAGCAACACGAAGTACCTAATGACTGGAAAATCGCTAATGTAACGCCAATGTTTAAAAGTGGAGACAAGGAACAGCCATCTAATTACAGGCCGATATCTTTAACGTCCATCTCTTGCAAAGTCCTTGAACACATCGTAGTCAGCTCGGTAATGAAACACCTAGACGCGCAAAACTTATTAATGGGAACTCAACATGGATTCAGGAAAAGCAGATCGTGCGAAACTCAGTTAGCGCTTTTCGCCCACGGTATTTTAGTCTCCGGGGAAGACAACATTCCAGTAGACGCGATTTTTCTTGATTTCAAAAAGGCATTTGATAAAGTACCCCACGGAAAGTTAATAATAAAACTGAAATCTTATGGTCTAGACGAAGATGTCATTTCCTGGTTTAGAGAATTTTTGAGCGACCTCGTCCAAAGAGTAGTATTAGACGGTGCAGTCTCCAATGAGGTTAGAGTCACTTCTGGCGTTCCTCAGGGTAGTGTCATTGGCCCACTCCTATTCCTTCTTTATATAAACGACATTGGGGAAGTAGTGCAGAGTAACTTACGATTATTTGCAGACGACGCTGGAGTTTACAGAGAAATCCGTTCCAGCAAAGATATAGATGAACTAACGAATGACCTTGCTGCTATCCAAGCTTGGTGCGATGCTTGGCAGTTAGAATTAAATTTGGAAAAATGCGTCGTAATGAATTTCTGGAAGAAGAATAACTCCTTAGAGCGTAACTATATCATTTGGGGCACCCAGTTAAAGGCAGTTGAATCCGTGAAATTCTGGGGTTAGACTCAATAATGATCTATCGTGGAATAAACATATTCGAGAAATAACCGGTCAAGCTAATCGTAAAATGGGGTTTGTTAAAAGAATATTAGGAAAGTGCGACGACAAAGTGAGAGCAATTAGCTACTTTTCCCTCGTTAGACCACATTTGGAATACGCTGCCAGTGTTTGGGACCCTCATGAAAAAGGCTTAATAACAGAGTTAGAACGCGTGCAAAGAAGAGCTGCCAGGTATGTGAAAGGTCGTTACGATAGTCTTGTTAGTGAAACTGACCTCTTAGATAAACTCGGATGGCAATCTCTGTCGGACCGTAGATTGAAAAATAGACTAAACCTTTTAGATAAATTCAAGAGCAGTGTCTTTTCTGACGAAGTTAACCATATCTTGCGGACGCCAACGTACTACGGAAGATCAGATCATATAAATAAAATAAGAGAGATAGATTGCAGAACAGACAGATTCCGAATGTCATTTTTTCCACGATCAATAACAGATTATAATGGCAGCAATAGAACTCGTAAATAGATTGCATGACTTGTAGAGTAGCCTACTAACCTATGTAAAACTTAATGCATGTTTCTGAATTTCTATTCTATATTCTATTTCTAACAGCATATAGTAGTACTTATAGTTTGTTATTATACGGGACGTTTTTTGGACGGTGTGGTGTGCATGTAGGAGTCCAAATGCGTGCTGCATGCTGGTGATTGATCACCCCCTGCCAAACACCCTAGAGGTGGCTCGCAGAGTATTATGTAGATGTAGATTTAGATGTTACTCATGAAAATCGCCAAAATCCCAATCTTGATGACAGGACACAAAAATAATAATGCCTAATAGTATCAATTGTTTATAATTAAATTAGTTATGTAAAAGAATTAATATATATATTAATAATTAATTAATAAAGATTCAGTTACACATTCAAACATTTTCAAAACAGTCAAACATTCTGTCTAGAACGTTGGTTACCAAATGGGGTCCATCTGGGACCCCAGCGGAGTAACTAGAGATATACTTTGCAGGAGGATGAGGAAGATTAGTGGGGGTAACCCCCCCCCCTCCCATGAAATGGAGAGTTCAGGAAAATATTTGAAAAATTACATGCCTGAAAAAGCATTTTCATCATTTTGGCGCTTATAATTTATTTTTAAACAGAGGCAGTTATTATGTATCCAATCCAAACAAAATTTTTAATAATTTTTTGATTTCTCTGAAGCTTTGAGGGGATACATCCGCTCATCTCCCCATAGTTACGCCTCTGTGGTACCCCATTCGTATTTTAATTGATACAGCTTCCAAATAAACGTAATTTTGATCCTACTTTGGCCAATAATACGGATTTTAAAAGTTGTTCACAAACCTGGAGATACATGAGCGTGAAAATTTATTATGGTATTAACGATCACAAGGATAAGGTTTGAGAAATTAACTGCAAAACCGAAATATTTTAGATGTTTTTCCCGCGTGCAATAAGGAATCATATACTACTTAACTTAGGCAATTTTCCAGTTATTAGGTACTTCGTGTTCCTTGTTGGATTTACTGAATATTGACTGCAAGTAGAGGGAAATTTCTGTGGCTAGTTCTTTATACAAGCGAGAAGGGATTTCGTCTGGACCCGAGGATTTACTAGGGCCCGTATGTTTTCAACCTCCAATGGTTCATGAACAGAAGACGAAGTGATCGATTAAAAATTATTTCATAGCTAAATGTTGAGTAAAATTGTGGTATCCTGTCGACAGAATCGTCTCGGCTATTAAGGATATATCGAGCCTGTGGACGAGCTTTACTATACTTTTTCATAGGTTGTTGCCGCCAATGACTTGCTGCGAATTTTGCCTTTCCCTTGAAGCTCATCGCCCGTTTGAAAACGCTTCCCTCCTAGCCAATTCTTCATTTCAGCGTAAATATGAAGTCACACGGCGCTATGTCGACATTGAACGGGTGCTCGAAAACGTCCCATTGAAATTGCTAAAGGAGCTATTGGGCTGCATCAGCTCTGAGGTGACGGGCATTGTCAAGGATCAGAACAAATAGATTACATGACTTTGTAGTGTATTCTAAATTTTGGGGCCCTACGTAACAATTGCTTTTCACCACTAAAACCCGTTATCCATTTTCGTCATTCATTCCGAGAAAGCCCAGTAAGTACATTCAAAAAGCGTGGGTAGCTGTGGATACGGATAAAAATTACTTCATGAATGCTTTTTCCTTATCTTGGAAAATATCATCTCTTGCCAAATGATATGCGTCCCGGATGCCATGTGGTAATATAGTTGATTTCCACCTATTTATGAAAAAGAAGGATTATAACTTGTTCATTTACTTCTCTTTACCTTGCAGAGACTGAAGAGTAACCTTACTAGTTTATTTGGAACTATCAACAGATCGAGAGGGAAGATCCCGACTGAAATCAAAACCTGTCGGTTGCAGCTACACAAAGCAAAAATTCAGAAATAGGATCATATCACATTTGTAATACTGCAAGCAGTTGTGCCGACTCCATGGGGCTTGAGGGGGCCCGAGACCCCTCAAAAATTCGGTATGGGTGTAAGAAAAAAATGTGTCAGCCTTTTGATTTTCCCCGGAGTGTCCAGATATCGAGATTAAAGTTATCACTGTTCTAATGTTGATCATATGAGTCTTCTATAATGCTTAAAAAATATAAAACTCAATACTTATAAAATTTCCTGGGGCAATATCCCTGGTTTGGGCCCCCCCAATATTTTTCCTAAGTCGGCATCCCTGATTGCAAGGCAAGGAAACTAAAAAATCTCCTTATACGACCAAGTGTGACCGTTAATTTAGGTACTAAACGTAAACCAGAGACTATTAATTCATAATGAAAATGAAATCGAAGAATGTAAAGTAGACCAAATGTCGAGGCTTCTGCTCATTATATCCAAACACGCCAGGACACGAATAAAGCTGAAAGTCTCCCATTCCATATAAATTATGTTAAAATCTCCACCTACATTCAAGTTAGTAAGCATAAAATTTTCCAAATCCAAGGTCAGGGCACAGTTTGGCATTCTTGGCTGTCGGACGCTTTGGGCCCGATAGGGCTTTCTCACCTCACCCCACGGATGATGGCTGCGCCGTTGCCAAGTCAAAAGGGGACTTTTAGCGCACATTGGACAAAATTCTTGACAATCATCGTAGAAAGACGATCAAAAAAGGACCGTATTTCTGGTGTCATCAAGAAGACGATAAAGGCAATAAATTGTTGATAGCACGAGAGGAACTATAAAATCAAAATTGTACTACACGTGGCCCACATGGGTGGGGGCCCTCCTGGTGTTTTGGGTCCATCCGTCGCGAGCTCGGACCCCGGGAAAGGGTCGGATTAGGCTCGGAGTCGAGGGTGAACCCTCATTAGGGCGACTGACCATCGGTAGTCCCCACGAGAGCGACATTAACCTTAACTGTTGCTACAGCCAAGAAAATTGCAATAAGATTGAAAACCTTTGCAAAAATTTGTATTTTCGCAGGCAATCACTAAACAAGTAGACTTATGAATCAAAAAAATTAAGGTATCTCATGTCTAATGCATAATTAACATGCTAATAAACATAGAAACCAATGCTATCTAACCATTGTCGATTGAAGACCAAAGAGTAGTTGTAAGAATAATTGAGTTCGGAATTTCATGAAAAACTGGGGGTTAGGTAGATTCAAGCAAATGGAATTACAAAGGGCTTACTTTTTTTAAATGTCGAATAACAATAAATAACTTTAAAGTACGGGAAACAACTTCGCTATCGCATTCAGTTTTATGATTTCACCATCCAAATTACGCGATAAACCGATCGCAGTATATAACGATTTAAACTAACGAGTTTAAAAAGTTACTCCTCAAATGATCGTGCATCTACTACTCGTTAACGAGCAATTAAATGAAGGGAAGTAGGGTGGAGGGAAAATGAAGAATATGTGAAAATCCGAGTCAAAAAAGGGTTAATGACCCGTTCACGTGGATATATCTCAACCGAAGTTTTGATGCAAGGTGTCATCCCCTTGAACATAAAACGGATCGATCAAACAAACCATGTCCTGGTGCTAAGAAGAGCTCGGACAGTTCATGAGAAGGATAAATAATGATGATGGGCGTGACCTGGGTGAATAAGAGTGCTTAAATAAAATTACCAGTTTTCTCGTGATTTTTTTATGATTATGATTCCGAAATAACATATAACTACAATTTACATAAATCGTTCGCTGTAAGATCTACCATTACATGGAATGAAATTCCCAGCCAAATAAAAACTTGTGCTAATTTGGAATCATTTACGAAAAAATTTTTACAAATATTTACTACATCATTAATCAAATTATTTATTTTTACTTTATGTTACGGTTATTTCAAGAGAATGTAATTATGTCTGTTCTTCATTATACATACTATATCACGCTATTCTGTGTTTTTTTTTTTACCAAATATTGACTCAAAATGTCATTGTGCTTCATGTATTTGTTGTTCTCAGGGGGACATACCCCGAACATTAAATAAATTTCATTTCATTATTATCGAATTTACTTTCGAATTTATCATCATTTATCGGATTATTATTATCGATCTGTGATCTAAAAAAAGAGAACGCAAAATTTATGCGTTCTTTTTATCACCGCTTTTGCCTTGATAATCATACTAACAACTTTATTCTCGGGAACATACTCTCTTTGTACAAGTAATAAAGTACCAAGTTTTCATTTGAAATTTCAGAACAACGCTGAAAACTCATCAAACGTTCACAGAATCTCATCAAATTCCACGTTTCTCTAAATTTGTGCATAAAGTCTCAGCTTTGAATTAATTTCAAATAAGAAACAAAAAGGAAAAAAATCCTAAGAACGAGGATTTGAACTATCAAATTTTAAAATTCAAGGAGAATTTCGCATGAATTATGATTTATGCCATTTTTAAGCATGTGTTCAAAGGTGGAGTTAATCATATTTATCAGTTTAAATTTAGAAAAATCGTTAGGAATGATCAAGTAAACATAGCATCGAAAAGGAAAGAAGAGGTTAAAAAAATAAGTCACACTATTACGGTGAAATAATAATTCACTAAATTTGTAAACGTTTCTCAGCTTCGCTACGAAATATATAATCGCATTACCTGCAGATTAATTCCCCATGCAATATGCTCGAAGAAAACCGATTTAAAAAATACAAGTGGTGATACAACTGACTATTTTATATTGGATACGAAATAATGGCGGCAAGCCATGGCGCAAAATATTTGGATTCTTATGTCTTGGATGAGGGTGCGTGATCCGCGGGAGATTACTCTTCGATGCGGGAGGTGGATGCAGATGACGTCCTATTTTGCGGTCGTCTTGGAGACGCTGAAAAACAGACGAATAACAGGGTACCCGCATTTCTCGGGAACTCTTAGCGATTTCGGCAGTGGATGCGGATTCTTATGTCTCGGGTGAGGGTGCGTGGTCCGCGCGAGATTTCTCTTCGATGCGGGAGGTGGACTACTTAGCGGTCGTCTTTCGTTGAATAAATTTGAACGGCCCCAACGAGGTTTTCTCAATGATCCGCCCGCTGTGAAGACGTGAGATAATTTAACACAACGCCTCTCATTCCTAGGCGACGATAAAGGGCGTTTTTAACTAACGGAGCGTTTAAATCAACGCTGAAAATAATACTCAATGAAGCATGCCCACGATCGCAAAGTGATACGAGCAGGGTATACGTGCTAATAGGGTATTGAACAATTCGTATTTTTCCATGTTCAGGGGTTAAGGTAAAAATCATAGATGAGGGCATTAATGATTTTAAGAGTTTCGACATGAAGCAGCTTTCTTTTAATCTGTTCGTAAAACAGTGATTACAATTTAGGACCTGACTGCAAGAACCAGATAATGACCAATCTTTGAAAAAAATAACAAGATCTCCACAAACACAGGATGTTATTTTCAACAATAAGATCCGCCTAAGTTTACAATTCAATTGATTTCACATTTGTATCGAGACTTCATATTTGGTTGTCATCAGGTTCTCGGACTCGTACCTACAATTTTATGTTGGAACTGTACATCTCTTTTGTACTACAGAGTGATATTCATTCGCTTTTATAAAACAATTAAATCACTACTAGCTACGATATACTGTATCATTTCAGTGTAACCCCGTATCGAAATTATTCGTTATTGAATTATTTAAATTAAGTGGAATATTGCAAATCATTAACAGCTTCGAAAAGCTTTCTAAGGACTAAGTGCTTCTAGAAGTCTTCTACTGATCAACAATAAAATTAAAAGACGAAATTTTGCTTTCGAAATATTCATTTTAATTTAATGAAATAAGGAAATATCGTTTGTGAAAGCGCAGTAACCAAAAAATGAAACCAACAAAAAAACCAAGCAACTTCGCAATAATGCCGTTATAATTGTGTACGCCGGCGAAGGTTATGAAAGCCGAAATTAAATTCAAACTAGAAACCTGATACCCCTTCTTAATCACAAATTCTGAAGCTCATGGAAATAAACTCTTCACTAGAAATTATGAAATATACCGCTAGCTGTTTAAGCATGCTATCGCTGCAATCTGCGAGTCTGCATCTTCCCACCCTGATATGGTAGTTTGTGGTACGTCGCATGACGATAGTTATTTTATCTCTTCTCTGCAAAGAGTATAATCAGAATTTTCACGTGCAGATGTTGACAACCTATCCTAAAGATTTTTAAGAGTATTTGGTATTCTTGATTATCCCTAAATAAAACAAAAATAATGGGAATTCGTCATACTATAATAATAATTGAATGCTCCCTAACATGCACTATTATTAGAGCAACATAAAAAAGGGAAGCTCTAGGGTAACCTTAACAATAAGATCGACACCTGTGTGGGAGTAACCGAATATCGTGCACAGATTTATAAGATAAAGAATGAAATATTACAGTGATATACATGGTGCAGATTATTACAGCAGTAAGCACACAAGAGACTCATTTTACAGATTTAAACATTCATTTCGTAAAACAATTCCAGGTACATTATCAAATAGAATTTCAATATCGTCATATTCAATAAACATTTTTTTAAACTTGTTCTGAAAATTATAGGTATATGTTCCCCTTTTCACATTAATCCGGCAGTAGGATAAATATTTTTGGAACTAAATACAGAAAATATCTCTGGAATATAATTATATGAGGCCTTGGAGGTATAATAACTGATGGCACACGGAGGCTCCACTTATACTGCCTAGGCAATGAGCTACATAAGTTAACGCTCCGCAAGTAAATTTTTATTTAACACTTCGTCAGCACATGTATTTTGTAACTTCCTGATGTAAATTATACATTTAAAATTATACAAAAACTCAATTACGACGCCGGTAAAAAAGCTGCCGACTTGAATCCAAGAGCACACACAAGCACATGAATTCTGGATTGCGCGCGTTCCTTCACCCTTGACCTTTCACCCTTCCCACAATCCACTTCGGCAGCGATCGAATCGATGGCAAGGAAAGCCGATTACACAAGTCCTGACTCCGGCAAGCTCTTTTGCGGATTCCCACCGAAAGGGAAAAAGGGGGAAGACGTAATGAAGGAGGATTATAAGCCACGAATACAGGCTAAGGTCTCGATGTCGAGTCGCCCAACATCCCAACGTCCTTTTAATCGGACCGGAATTCAGTGGTCGGCAGTGGGGAAGACGCGTTGACAGAAAACTATTTTGTGGGAGAGAAAGGCTTCATATTTTTCTCCAAGCAAGCTCACTGAACTCCAAAGTAAAAATTTTATTAAAATATACTTAAGACATGAAATTTAAAATGATATGTATTTAACATCTACACCGATATTATACGGACTAAAGCGGGCGTAAGTTTTAGTTTCCGTACTTTGAGAGCTGAAATAAATTTATCTCTCTCCACAAACGAATTCATAATTGATGATTTAAGGGTTCCATGGTGGAAGCTATGCAGATTAATAATAATATAATAATAAATAATTTTATAAAAATATAAGGCATGAAATTTAAAATGATATTAATTTAACATCTACACCGATATTATACGGACTATAGCGAGCGATAATAATCTCCAGTTTTCATTCAGATCAAAGGAGTTATCTCCGATATGCTTCTGCACCTTACTCCGCTACCGTTTTTAAGGAGAGAGAAGGTCGCTTCACTCCTCAAAACTATAATAAGTAACTAATCAAATTTTCGCATATCTATATTCATAAAAGAGGATGTCTGTTTTTCTGTCCGCTATGCGATTCCATAGGGCTGCAGCGATTGTGACCAAAGTTAGTAAATAGATGCATTTTATTCTCCAGGAGCTCGTACTGCTACTTTCGGTTGCGGCCGATGCGTATTTTGCATCGTTTTCTTATTACCGAACCCCGCAAGTGCGCTCCGCGCCACCTGGCACCCATTCCCTGCCCCCTGCTGATTCTCTCATTTTCCGATAACATCCCCATTCACTCTGCCATGTTCGTATATCTTCGTGCACACCGTGTGCGAGGTGAAGTCCGATTTGGCGACTTCCAGTTCCAATACTGCCTTTTCTCGTAACTTCACCCTTTATAGGTAAATGGCCCACGAATAACCGTGCTTTCCGACAAATCGTCTCTCTTCTTGAGATCTTTCTTATTTTCCCGTTGAGAGGTCAATATGAACATGAATCCAAGTTCTAAGTTTACCCATCTCTGGGTACCATTTTTCCCGAGCAACGCCGCGTGGCCGGCTAGTTTCGTGATCTAACACTTATACATTTTTCAAAACACAATGAAACGACATTTTATATGGGTAACCCAAAGGTGAAAAATGTAAAGTACCTTTCCATATTCAATTTCTTCCATAACTTTTTAAATTACTAACACAACCTCGTGATGCATAAATGAATTAGTTTTAGTTTCATGTTAATTTAAGTATTACAAAGTTCGACATTTTCTTTAAAATTTATTTAAAAACAAGATTCTCTGTTGAAATGAGCTCAAATATAATAGAATATTACATTTAAAAACTCAAATTTTTCGAGATCTTCCATACACATGCTGGGTATTTTATAATCCCCGAGTTCCACTTCGATGAAGTTACTCAAACCGACCCTAACTAGGCCATATAACAGTTAAAGCCGACAGAGAACAAACAATTGTAAAGAGAATCAATCGATCGAAAAATTGTAAGATAATACTCAAATTCTTAGAGGAGATACTTGACGAGAGGGTACACTTATATTCCAAAATAAAATGAGTTGGAAACATCACGAAACCTATAAGATATGGTAAAAAGTACGGAAGGGGTAATTGGAATGACATAAGTTGTGAACACGGCTATTTAGATGTTCATTTACATTGATTCTCGATCAATTTACTAATAAGGGACTACATGGGCTTCCACAGTTAGATGCAATAAACAATTTGACACCTACCATGTGCATAAAAAGTGTGGACGGGGTACATGTGATAAAAAAGGACTTGGAAAACGCAATTGATTTATTTTGATTCTTGTTCAAGGGAAGACTGATTCAGGCACCATAAAACGACATGTACACCGCTTGAACTTACAAGCCAAATCCAGTCAATCTTTTCGGCTTTGATATTATCGTCCACTATCACATTGCTCACAATGACGACAGAATTTGTCACCAGAGTGACGTAACGTAGATGCATAACGACCGTGGTGACGCCGGCCGCTCTTTCGAGGTGCGAGATAATGAGGACCTGCGCTATAAATAGCGACCCACGGTCGCCTTCGAAGGGGAGAAAGAGGAAAAATCGCGAAAGCATTCGATCCAAGCCCACCTATCTATGACAGAAGCGAGATGAATGATGGTATGATCCAATGAGAAGGAAAGAGGCAACTCGATATTCAAACTATTCTGGAGTGGCCCTGTTACAAAAACGAATTGGAATCTTTGGAATTTCTGACAGACAACGTATCAAGTCTATTTATAAAATAACTGACTACGACTCCATATGTCAATGAGACAACGGAAATATCTTCGACATGAAAACTCCTAATTGCAATGAAGAAAGGACATTACACGAAAATTTGCAGTTTTGCAATTAAAGCAACAATTCCCCTGAGAAAGATCCAGCAAATACATTCTGACAGCAATACAAGAGGCTACAAAAAACATCGAAATATGGTCTTTCAAAAAATTATTATAACTAACAATAAGTAAGTTTAAAACTGGCACAGGGCTAAATTTATCCAAAGAAATAGATCCCTGAACATGAGCTGCAATACAGCAATAGTGGTGATTCTAAATGAAAGGGTAAAAAGTAAAAAAAGAGATAAAATTCGTTCCAAGCCCACCTTTACATAACTGACGCAAGCCGAAACTGATGACGAAGGAATGACCCAATACGAAATGGAGAGGAAGCTCGTTCATCAATTTTTTTCCCAGCTGTCGAAAAGTTGAAAAAAAGTAATCGATCGAATTTCAAGAATACTCCTTCGAACGAATCGACACGTCATTCATTTCTGCCCACACCCACATAGTCAACCTCGGATGCGAAGGCTATCCATCGAAGTTACCGCGCGTCAAGAAAATAATAAGCGAGGTCTTTAGATATTCTTGTACTCCAATCCCCATTTCGGGAGAAATTCCGAAAATTCTAATTCCGCCCATCTTCTAAATAAAATGAACCATAGGTTATTTACGCTGTGATAAAATTTTAGAAATTGCAGAAACTGTCATTTTTTCGGCTATAATGATCTATTTTGACCAACTTTTACAAGGGGCCTGGAATTCCGCAAAATACCAATAACAAACTAAATAAGCGTGCTTCAGAATGTTCTACCATGTTCGTGTAATTTTGAGGTAGGCGAAGAAAAATGCACATAAACAAGAATATTTCATGAGTTTTGTCTTCCCTACTCTGCATTTAATAACAATCTAAAACTGTCTTTTACTGTTTAGAGATAATCCGTCGCAACCCTAAACCTAATTAAACGCAGCTCACCGAATAATATTATTATCCGCAGTGAGATTCTAAAGACCTCTAAACACATTGAATGATCATGCGAATGAACATGCTGAATGATCATGCGAATGAAATTATTCGCCGTGTACATCGGAAAAATTCGCGAATGAACCGTCATGCGCATGATCATTCATTGAAAATTAGAACATGTTCTATTTTGCTCGCATGATCCCATGAATGAGCATTTAGCATGATAATTCGCATGATCATTCACAGTGTACTGAGGCCTAAGGGCATTTTTTACTCCTATCTATGAATACACATAATTAACCACGGTATATGGAAAGCAATAAATAGGTTTCATACCGGCAGATTCCCAATCTCCGACAGTATTCTTCATTTGAGATAAGATAAAACTAAAAAAATACTGTTTTAAATTAAACCTCATAAAATCATCTACCCTCGTCTAGGGTTATAACCAATTATAGGAATAATACCATTTATTAATACCATATCCACTGAAAAATAAGTTTCTGAGTAAGATTGTATGTTACAAGGTCAACATACCTTCGAAGAGTACACGCAATGGTACGTTTGATTACATTGGAAAGAAAACTATGGTGTTGACCCGAAAACAGCTGAGGTGGCTATCTGAAAACTGAGGACAGCTGCAATGGGTAGAACGTACATGTCATGCCGTAAAAGGAAGTCACCAGCGAAAAATATAGTTTTAAAACACGTTAGCTCGGATTGGCTTCGAAGGATATATTGATACCATCTAAGGGCTGATGACAATCCAACAAACGAGAGGGGAACTGACTTATCGTCTGCTAAGTTGAAGCGGTGACACGAGAAAGGATGCATGACATGTCATAAACCAAAAAATACACCAAAAGCGGACTTCAGTTCTTCTTGGTTGCTTCAAAGAATCAGAATGTAATTCGTAAGACCTTAGTGATGTTAGAAAGCCGAAAGAACATTACGTTACACAGCCATAATCAAGTGGCAAGAATGACGATCGATCTTTCTTGATGTATTTCTCTCTCCGAACACAGAAAAAACTTTCCCGTAGTGATTTTTAAGGGACAAATATTTTCCATGTAACTTCTTTTAGAAAGAAAATCATTGTAACCCTTGCCTCCTCACTCCCTCAAACTAAATTGAACAATTTTAGAGATATAAGAAGTTTAACAATGGAGAAGAAATAAATAGCAAAATTCACTGATAAAATTTAGGGGGGCTCATGACCCCTGGTACTCCCCCCAAATCCGTCACTGCCCTCGTTAACACCGTCTATGTTCTCGATCGATAATAACTGATAGATAAGTTCGCTTCTGTCATCCCTAATTGAAGTAACGACAGCGAAGGCGACATTCAAATATCCCAGATCGGATATTTGCCATAATTCCATCCATAGCCGACCGACATCCTCACGAAACGAGTGATTGGGGCGTGGTCTGATAGCTGTGGCGTCATTCCATTCGCGCCAACCTAGAACAATACTCAATTACTGGGCTTCTAAAATCGAAACCCCATTTCTGACAGCCGACGACAAAAAATGTTACCTCTCGGAATAATTTGACAAACCAATGGGTCCTCATGACCCATTATAGCAGTCTTGCGTGACGCTAATCATCGATTACTCAGATAGAACATACGTACGTCGACTAAAGAGGCTGTCTTGAATTCTTATCCGAGCCACAACACTTGAGGAAATTATACCTTTGGAGACATGCACACATGCAGTGGAATGACTTCGTAAAAAATCGAAGCTACGTATTAATAATAATAATTACTTAACTCATTCATTGTTCTAGAAGTGAACTCCTTAGGAACATAGACATTATTTTTGTGAGGTTCTCATGCTGTTCTTAGGGGCAGGTGATATGACCTTACAAAGTCGGGCAAAAAATTAAAAATATCAGAACTATATTAAATATTTGACTATATATTAAAAATCAGAACAAATAGTCAATGTATCGCATCATCTCGTCGATATGGGTGAATGTAATTATCCCTAGCTACAGGTTAGCACCTTCGAGTAAAATTGCAATCAATTAGATTAAATGTTTTTGAGAGTGGATACATTAAGGGCCAAAATAAAATAAATAGTAACTAATCCCTCGATCGTCATTATTCACGGTGATAATACATGAATTACTTTCTTCTACAGCTGTCCATAACCCATTTACATTATAACGAACTCATTACTTTAGTTTAATTTATACTTTCTATAATAATTTCTTTTACAATTTGATTTATAACGGATTCTCGTAAACAAAGTAACTTCTCGTGTTACGATCACTCAAGAAAAACTCACTCTTGTGTTCGCATCGGCCAGGAAGTAATATCAAGGTAACGTCCAAGAAATTCATTCGAGATTTAAAGACCAAATACTAGCCGATTTTTGACCCGTATAAAAACAAGAAAACTGACACGCCATTACAATTAGAAAGTAAAAATTTCATTACAGTCGCTCCATCAACCTGTTATCCGAATATGCTCTTATTATTTTCTGTTTTAAAAATCCTAATTCCAGGAAAATTAAGCACGCGGTGCTTTAGCCTCATACGAGTGGAAATAAGTTCACCTGACCCACATGCGGGTAGGGGAACAAGAGCGAGATAAGCGGAGAGAGGAAACCGTTAGTTTTATCACAAAGATAAAAAGAAGGAACCCGCACATGCGTTCAAACAATGACATGCTGTTACGGACGGAGCTCCGAAAAAAGAGAGATAACGCCGAAAAAAAATCAATCAAAAATATTCATGATCCTAAAATACTGAGAGAACTTCACTGCGCTGGCATTAACAGGGTTCCCACTGTAACTAAATTATAAAAGTCACGGTTTTTTTCAGGTCTTCACGGTCTAAATATCGTCAAATTCACGGTCTGTTGATAAGCCATTTAAGGCAGAAATTTTGATGACGTAACAATCACCGCCCGCACGTTAAGTAATAATTTATCAACCGCGACAAGCGCCGTGAATTCAAACGTAGCAATCAAAGTGCTATATCTCATGACGTCACCCATCGATATCAAAATTTAGGTGAAGCTTAAGGTTGTGAGTGGCAAAATGGAGGGAGCAGTGAGGTAGGGAAGTAAAGAAGTCTCCGATTTTTCGCCAGGGTTAATGAACACTTTGTTTGCCGGTCTTCCAATCACAGGCTCAAGATCAATGTGTCGTCATGGCACAAGGCACCAATAATTGTACTTCGAATACACGTGTGGAGATAAATGTCTCTCTATGTAGCTCGGCCTTCAAACATGATTGAAATATCTTTTTTTTTCTTTTGATCTGTCAATTGTAGTTCTTTTTCAAGAGGTTTGAGAGATTTTTAAGGTTTTATAATGAAATTCACGGCTATTTCCAGGTTCTTTACGGTAGACGAAATTCACGGCTTATTCATGGTTTTAAGGTTTTCACGGTTGAGTGGGAACCCTGATTAATATCCTCCCGCTACCCACAGAGGCAAAGAAGCAAAGAGAGGTGGTTGCTAGACTCCTACCTAGTCCATCTGGAATTTAGTATCGAGCCACTGCCGTACCATTTCTACTACCCCGAATATGGTAACTTCTATTACGCCTATGTGCACCATCATGGGCGGATTTAGGGGTTGAGCACGGGGCACATGACCCCCTCGCCCTCCAGACGCTTAAAAAATAAGACAATATTTCAAGTACGGTTATCATTACGTTCGTTTTGTTTCGTGACTTACGGAGCCTAAATCATTTAATTTCCCATTAATAACTTAAATAATAAAATAAATAGAATATTTCGTACAGTAACTATTGTATGTTGTTTTTAAATCTCAAATATGAGAAGAACGATAGACCTGTCAGGCCCTTGTGCACTCCCCGAAAAGACCTGGATCCACCTTTGTACACCATGGATGAAATTCGCCATAAAATATCATTTAGCTTCGACGAGATTCGAACCCGAATCTCCAGATTGCCGGTCAGGTATGCTACCATGTCACGCCACCGAGTCATGTTCTTCCAAGACGAATCTCAGATTAGTCCACGAACTACAATTCGTCCGGGTTCGGGTTTGGCGTCCGGATTCCCGCCTAAACCAAATGATCATTTCATGGCGAATTTCATCCATGGTGTATAGGTATAACTTGGAACCCGCGCGCGTGACTGCGAACTTAGTCCCTTGTTGCATGCAGTGCTTTGCTATAAAACTTGCAAAGCAACATGATGGATGTATCTCATCAAGGTTTATATAGTGTATTTTACTCTGAATTTAAAAATACCTCGGTAATACGTGAAAAGAGTAGTTACAAGTATTTTCGGAACGAAGGGTGGAACATGAGATAAACGAACATTTAGCTTCTATATATTTCCTTAATTGACTAAAACACTACAGCGACTGAATATTAAGAATTGTCTTCGGGTTAAAACTTAAATTCTCCAATGACGGTGGCAATCTAGGAACTAATCAAGTTTTTAGAAGAAAATGCCTACGTTAGATGGCAAGAAATTTCTTTAAGTTGTTGATACGCTCGCTCAGAGAGACTAGAATATTAAATGGAGAGAGAGCTTGAGTCGTAAGTGACATGCACCTAGATTTTATGTACGCGAAAAATTTTATCGGAGCAAGGAAGAAATTACATTGAATTTTACTTTACAATTGCAATAGGTATATTGAATTTTAAATTCGATTTACTTTGAATCGCAAGTCAATAAATTATAGACTCAACTAAGACACTAATGACCGTGTAATATGGTACACGCTGGCTAAAGAAATTTCTTTTCACAAACATTTCACTTTCACAAACCATTGAAAGGCGTAGCTAATCAGGATAAGAGCGCCACATATGATCGCGTGGCTATGGCCTTATGGTCACATGACTACACCTCAGACTCGACTTTCTCTTAGAGTAAATGTAAATAAGAGCACTCAAGGTGCCTCCGAATTAACCAAAATACGAGGTCAACAATAAAATCCCAAACTTCGGTATTATGATTGCAGGAAACGGAAAACGTCGCCAAGTGAAATACTCATAAATGCATTTTCTAATATTCCTGATATCTTTCCATCTTCGCAAATAATGAATTTGAAGAAAATTGAATTTTCATTCGAAATACGAAAAAACGCTAGCTCGGAATAAGCCAATCATTGTTCAGCAACCTGATTTGTGACTTTACTATTTCAATGTTGGGAGCATACACAGAAGAAACACGTTCATGTTTGTATTTACTCCGAGCACTTCCTCGTCGCATGGTTATAATTTCCGCCATGAAAAGGCTTCCTTTTCGCGCGCAAAAATGAAACACCAGTAACTGCTCCACTTTTATCTATGGTGCAAATGTACGCAGCTGCGACGACCACCGCACCCCAGGCATGCGACCCAACACACAGGACGACACACGGCCCAAGTAGATCCCCAACTCACGAACCCCTATTCCTCGAAGTGATTTGCATTCGCTATCTACAGAGGGGCCAAACGCAATGGGTTCCCTATTTTCAAATGAAATGGCGTGGGGGGTGGCACCAATACAAAGGGGGATGAAAGCGTGACTCACGTTAGATCACCCAACTTCCCTGACGAAAAAGACTACACCAGCCTAACGTACGACGTGCATGATCATAGCGGCAGGAGAAATAATCAGGAATGAAAAACATACCGAGACCTAACAGGTAAACTTGGATCGGGTATCAAACTCCTCACCTTTTCGTAATTACTAATACTATATGCTACATCAACTTCAACCATTAGACAAAAGATATTTTTTTTAATGATTTATGAAAACACTTCTCGATATAATGCTCTGAACTGATTTACGTCCGAATTTATCTTTATTTAATTAATTCCCAATACCCCCGAGTACATCATTATGAGGGCTTTATAACGAAGGTTTCGATAACAACTAAAAATGGACGATCACACACATCCATGCCCATGAAAGGAACAATTATCGAGGCAGGACTCGATCTCGCGACCTTCGATACAATAGACAAGGACTTATCCTGTCACCACCAAGGCCAGCACCGAAACCACGTTCATAAGTATCAAGAG
This sequence comes from Ischnura elegans, assembly GCF_921293095.1. Classification (NCBI taxonomy): domain Eukaryota; kingdom Metazoa; phylum Arthropoda; class Insecta; order Odonata; family Coenagrionidae; genus Ischnura; species Ischnura elegans. The sequence goes on along the minus strand of NC_060256.1, from coordinate 80,283,707 downwards.
AAAATGAACTATTCTGACCTACGCTGCGACTCCAACTTACAAATGGGAAAAATGTCAAGTGTGTAGACCCTCAATCCTGGGTATTTCTCGTGGCTCCGGACTAAATCCTTCGTAAATTGAGTTAAAAAATTTCTGGAAAGGAGCATGGGTATAAGTTACGTAGGAAATGTAATTTTTTAATCCCTGAACATAATATTTCGTTTTTTTAAAGATCATTACTTTATTTGGGGCCTAAAATTTTTAACTATTTACCTAGTTCCATTAAACAGATTAAAAGTACAAATACTTTCTGTAAAAAGACAAAATATTGGTTGTTTTCCCTAATTAATATATGAATTACCTATATTACATTTTTTGTTAAAAAGGTTAATTTTTTTATCTAAAAAGTTATACTTCTGCATTTTCTTGAATGGTCTTTTTTCTCTTTTTTAATCACATTTACTACCTACTTTATTTACCACGCATCACGTTAATGAGATATTTATGATGCATTTAAAAATTGATAATATTTTGTCACTAGCATTACATTCAAATTTAAGGATAGTAGCTTCCACACTAATGTTACCTAATGAAGCTATCTAAAGATCGTTCTTTTGCTAACAAATCTGTAAATTTGAGACATTTTGGAGCAATAATTTTTTATCGTTATTATTATAATCACCAGTACGGCTACACCAATTCTCAAAGTTCCCTTTTCCATGTAAAGAATTCCATCCTCGAAAAGCCTTTTCTCGTTTGATACGTTCAACCAAGAGTATCTTTACCAGGCGTTGTTACCACACGAATTTCCGCGAACATTTTGCCTAGTACGAAATAAAGTGCGCGACAACATGTCAGTTAAGACAGAACTTCAAAGAATTTTGGGGCTCTAATACGGCCTGAAAATAATTTAAACCGCGAAATTAGAAATATATTTTCTTAATTAAAAGAATGATTAACATGCATACAAATGTAAAAAAACGATAAAAGTTTTATATTAAAGAAGCATTGGAATCATCTTAACAACGCAATTAATTGGTTAAAAAAATGTACTTTTTAGACAAACGACAATCATAGGGGATAGACGGCACAGGATTCTTTTCTCACATTCTTAGCATACTATGTTTAGTTTTACACTAATTAATTAGTATATTTAGTATTCTATATTCATGCAGGACACAAATAGGAATACTTTTCTTACACTCACATCTAAATAATCACATAAAATGTTTTTATCTATTATATTTAATTAATCTAAGGCTTCCATCAGATCACTCCAGATCTCACCACCTTCTTCATATTCCACATGCAGAAAGGCTTATACGTACCACAAACTAAGTTTTAGAATAATGAGGGAATTCAATAGACTTGGTAAATCATCAGGTATTTATCATTTACCACAAAATGCAAACAAAGATTTGCATATGTCTAATTTTCTTATTTTTCTATTATAAACTAGAAACTAGGTTGATAGCTATGATTTGTAAAAGGACATTTGTTCGTACAATACATAGTAATCTTATTATTACAGTCCTAGAATTAGTAGTCGGCAGGCGTTAATTTTTCCCTCTTCAGAAACAAAAGATACATTTTTCCACGATGAATTACCGAAATAAAGACGAGTAATTACTTATTAACAATTACATATAAACACTTTGGTTGATTGCAAATTCGCCAATCTGCTCGGCCCGGTGGCCATATCTTTCGATGCTAAACTACATCGCGTCTGAAAAAGGTCCTCACAATCAGTATTGAAAGGGTATGGTACTATAAAGGAATGAAATGGCCAATACAAGGGGACTGCATAGAGGAGGCCCAATTCTATCCCATAGAATGCTGATTTCTGTTGCCAATTCGGTCGCACTTGAAATGGTTTTCAATAATATTCGCGGCGCGGTGATGAGTTCAATGCGATCCACTTTTTTTCCAATATTTTGCGGTAGAGTCTTTGCAAATGCGAGGAATAGCATTAAAGTGATATGGAATTGATAAATTACTTCACCAAGTATGTAAATTTTGGTTAACATATCTGTTTATACCTTAGTTATACGTGAAACTTGGATCCTTAAAAATTAGTCTGTCAGCGAAGCGAGTGGCGACTTCTGTAAACCGATTTAAATGCACGGTGAGTGACAACACATTTACAGGCCGACTTGAGGATCCTCTTCAGTAATATTTGTGGACCAAGCGATCCTAAACCCACCCTTGAAGTGCAAAATAGGGTTTTGCGGCGAACAGTCAGTGGGTTAAGAATCGCCTCCAGGAGCGCGTGCGTGAGTCACAGGGACGCAGTCACTTTCTGCGTTCTCTGTCTTCCCCTCCGTATATATGCCCTTCTTTGATCCCCCCCACTTCGCTGCAAACGAACACACACTGCATGGGGGAACTAACGGGGGAGGAAGTTGAAGGATTGATGGAGCCCTGGGTGGGAGAAAGAGTGAGCCCACCATATGCGAAAACACTCCGAAGCGAGGACTTAAAGTTAAACTTCCGACACGAGTGAATGGTAAGATAATATAACCGTAAGTATCGAGTCTTACTAAAAAATAATCATGAGCTTATTTTCTCGCACTTATTAAAAATAAAATAAATGTTTTCAGCTATATTTTGTCCTCGGTATTTATCCACATTAACTCGAGGTTAGGCCCACCCATTTTATAATCTGGCCCGCCCTTAGCCCACCCATGTGAGACATGCTAAAGCCGCTGCTGTTTGTGAATAATATTAGTTTTAATAAAAAGAGATGAAGTTATTCTTTAAAAAAAAACTATCAAAATGATTTTGCCCAAACCTAAATCTTGGGAAAAATTTTACTTCGCGCAAAAGCTCGTAAATCATACATGAATGTATAACAATATTTGGTACTTCACTCAGGGCATAGGTTAACAGCCATGAATTTATACCCAACCTGATGGATGACCAGATCCACAACACTACGGCTATGCGCTGAACAAAAATCGCTTCAAAGGTGATGGAGACAACGCTGCCCAACAGCGCATTTGTTTTCCTTAGGCTTGGGAAGCAGTAAGTAGACTTGGCTATTTACTTCATGATGGGGAACATCGTTCTCTTAACATCATATAAATCATCATACGCTTTAAAATAAATTAGACATATATTTATTTACTTTCGGATATTAGATTACCCCTTGGTGACAACAGCCTCCAACCCTTCGGGAGTTATTTTGTCAGAGGTGTCATATTAACCTTACATTCAACACTGGGTACCGTGTATGAGTCAACAGAACGGTAACACCAGGTTAACGAACTAATTCCATCGTTCCGCCAGCGGGCACGACTACATTCATCGCCGTTCCACTGTACTGCAGAGATCTGAGTTGTTTCGGTCGACACAAATCACCGACTCCTCAAGTGGAAAGCCCACGTCATCGCAGGAAAATTCTATCGGCGAAACGTTATTTTTTTGCGATGGATTTCTCGCATAAATTTAATTCCACCATCTTAAAAATTTCGGGGCAAAAAGAGTACACCCTGGTCAACATGGTACAGTGATATAAATTCCTAGACGATGCGACCGCAACAATGAGTTTACTTGAGTGAATGTAACACGAGAAGTTATTTGTTTCACCACATTCAGTTAGCAATAAAATTGTGAATGAAATTCTTATGGAAAGTATAAATTAAGCCAAAGGGATCGCTTCGCTACAATGTACATGGGATATGGCCAGCTGAAGAAGAGACTAATTCAGGTATTATCACCGGAAATAGCGACGATTGAGAGATTAGTTTCCGATTATTTTATTTTAGTCCTTTATGAACCCACTTTCAAAAACATTTCTTCTAATTGATTGTAATTTTACATGGGGGTTTGACGTTCTCAATTTTGAAAATTTCAGCTCAACATTTTCTAAGAGGCAATTAATTTGTATGAGAACCATGAAAATGTAGATAAAATTCTTCACGATACACACTGAAAATTTCGATATGTTAGCGTACGTTTTAAGTGAGCAATCAGTCACTAAAATAAAAGAAAAAATACGAACGGTCGAGGGGAAGGTAAGCGCCCCAATAAGAAAATTTCACGATTAAGTTCAAAATAACGGAAATTGGCATAGCAAAACTTCTTATGAGCCTAACCGAAGCCGGAAACATCTTAGCTCAAACCGCGATTCAATGGTGAAATCGATTCCAGAGGACTCTTTGTGGTTTATACGACTCTGTAGACATCGCTATTTTCCTTTCCAAATGCTATTTTTAAGAGGGATTTCAGCTTTCCTCAGTCAATGAATATGCTAATTCGAGTTTTGCCGTTCATGCCGCATTTAGTTGTTGTGAACCTACAGACTCACAAGTTTTCAATTCCATATTTACGCCTGGTAGTGTTTTTGTAAAAGGCTTTCTCCAGTAAATAAAGCAATGAGGCGTCCTAAATCAATAGGTATGTTTAAACCCTTCTCCTTCATATTGGGCCGACACACCCATTCTTATTTGGGTAAATAGAACACAAAGTCATTTACCATTCACCAGAATGAAAAACAAAATTTAATATTTAATTGATTACACAAAGTACTTGAATTAAATACAAACAATAGTGTTCAATCGTAAATTATTTGAAATAACATGCATTTGACCTCAGATTAGCAAAATAAGAAATGATTCCCTATGACCCCCCATTCCTTGGTGATTTTATAATAATTTCCTCACCCCCTTCATGTCATTACTAGATTCAGGAACGTCCAATTGTGTATTAAGACCACTCAGAGGAGCTACTTGAAGATATAAATACTTCTCCGGATCAATCAGTAGGACTGCAAATTGTACCGCACAATGGCTACCCTAAAGCACCATATATTATGATTATTGCGTTTCTCTGACCCACTGTCAATGATCATGGAGCAATTGCATTGGCATGGAGCCCAAACATTCCGCAGTAAACCGAGAGAAAATAAACTATCTATCAGCAAGCAGCTACGCAGAATAAAACCCAGTCAGTCTATCACATAGCTTCAAAGGCAGTCGATACCTCGCAGTAATCATTAACCATAGCGGAAATCGGCTTCTGTGCACGCGACCAAGATTGGAATGGCAAAATCCAGGATCACGTGATGGTACTGATGGTTCTGACTCGCTGATTCCAACGAAATCGTTTTTTTTTATTGTTGTTTATTTCGATTTGATATTTTATATCCACTGTATTTAACACACTCGAGGACGGATAAGTATCAGGAATTCAACGAATCATATTTATAAGTATTTCACTCTTTCCATTTCCAATAACAATGCTAAAATTGGGGTTGTTAAAAGGTGGCATCATCTTTCGGTAACCACAAAGTCACCTTGAGCGTTCCGATAAATACTTATACTAGGTTCAATAAGAAAACTTCAGAAGAAATTAATGCTAAGATGTTCACAACCGTGGTTCAATCTTCCTCCGCAGAGTGGCGCATAGTGAACATATTGCTTGAGAAAGACGTAAAATGCGGACACGAATATTACAAAAGAGGATCTTAAAGAGGACCTCTTATAAGTTTTGTCACCCACCGTGCATTTAAATTGGTTTACAAAGTCGTCCCTCGCGTCGCTGATGAACAGTGATCCGAGTGTCGCGGGGAAATAATAGAAATTTATATACATCTACATCTACATAATACCCTGCGAGCCACCTCTAGGGTGTTTGGCAGGGGGTGATCAATCACCAGCATGCAGCATGCATTTGGACTCCCACATGCACACCACACCGTCCAAAAAACGTCCCGTATAATAACAAACTATACTACTATATGCTGTTAGAAATAGAATATAGAATAGAGATTCAGAAACATGCTTTAAGTTTTACATAGGTTAGTAGGCTACACTACAAGTCATGCAATCTATTTACGAGGTCTATTGCTGCCGTTATAATCTCTTATTGATCGAGGAAAAAATGACATTCGGAATCTATCTGTTCTGCAATCTATCTCTCTTATTTTATTTATATGATCTGATCTTCCGTAGTACGTTGGCGTCCGCAAGATATGGTTAACTTGAATACATGATGATGTGATCTATCAAATTCATTACTTTTGAATGCCATTCATAACAATTACGAACATTATAATGCAATATATAGGAAAATGGTGGGTCGCATTGTACTCGTCACAGCGCCGGGGACATTTTTGAAATCCGATTAACATGCGACCAAAGTGGGAACAGAAATAAGCCTTCTATCGGATGAAAATGGACCTCCTCTATGCAGTCCCCTTGAATGCGGAGTTTTTGGAATCACATTGGAGGGGCTTTCCTACAAACCGATGGTCTTCCACACTTCTCTCTCTCTATCCTTTCATGCAAGGGATTGCATAGAGGAGGCAAATTTCCATCCCATAGACGATTCATTTCCGTTGCCACTTCGATCACATTTATTGGGTTTTCAACATTTCCGCTGCGGGGAGATGAGAGCAATGCGATCCACTTTTTTCCAATAATTTGTAGTATAATATTTGTCATTGCGAGGAATAACACCGAAAAGTAATGAGTGTCATAGATCACATCATCATGAATGTAAATTTCGGTTGACACCCTTAATTTTACCTTATTTATACGTGAAACTCGGATCAATTTGTCCGTCAGCGATGCGAGTGGCGACTTTTGTGAACCCATTTATGCGCGGTGGGCAATACATTACGAGGCCGACCAGATGATCCTCTATTGATATATTCGTACTTATATGATTCGTGGACAGCTGAAAGGGCGTTCCCCGCTACCGTCCCTCAGTAGCCCTGTCCTCTCAATGGCGTAGCATTATGAAAAAGGCTTAATAACAGAGTTAGAACGCGTGCAAAGAAGAGCTGCCAGGTATGTGAAAGGTCGTTACGATAGTCTTGTTAGTGTAACTGACCTCTTAGATAAACTCGGATGGGAATCTCTGTCGGACCGTAGATTGAAAAATAGACTAAACCTTTTAGATAAATTCAAGAGCAGTGTCTTTTCTGACGAAGTTAACCATATCTTGCGGACGCCAACGTACTACGGAAGATCAGATCATATAAATAAAATAAGAGAGATAGATTGCAGAACAGACAGATTCCGAATGTCATTTTTTCCACGATCAATAAGAGATTATAACGGCAGCAATGGAGCGCGTAAATAGATTGCATGACTTGTAGTGTAGCCTACTAACCTATGTAAAACTTACTGCATGTTTCTGAATTTCTATTCTATATTCTATTTCTAACAGCATATAGTAGTATAATTTGTTATTATACGGGACGTTTCTTGGACGGTGTGGTGTGCATGTGGGAGTCCAAATGCATGCTGCATGCTGGTGATTGATCACCCCCTGCCAAACACCCTAGAGGTGGCTCGCAGGGTAATTTGTAGATGTAGATGTAGATTACCACGCAGCCAGCTGGCCGCCAGGCTATCCTTCTGACATCACTGCTTCATCGCCCTCCCCCTCCCCAGCCGTAGAGCAGACACACCACCTTCTAGTGCCCAGCCAAGCGTACGAAAACGGGGGGTCAGGAGGGGGCACATTTGAAAGGAGAACCTTGAAAGGGAGTGTGGCTATCTTGTGCACTGATGAAACAGGTCAATAAAACCACTCCTCTCAACCAAGGCGTTTGAATAAACTCTTCCCTGTACCATTCAGAGGAAAGGAGTTTGGCCCGTGTTGAAGTTCCTAAGCTAACCGAAGAAAACATCTTACGATCGAGAAAATAGCAAAATGCTCCCTTGTTACTCTACCGACCGTCGTTCTAAAATGAATTCAGTTTTCCACTTTATACCTACAGCAGGAAGTAATAACACATTGCAAATTCCACTTTTTTTAAATGAAACTTAAATTAGAGTATTCACGTTTCACTGCAGTGCAGCATCATCAGGACTGAAATCACGAGACCGTCGAATCATTAACTTCGAAAATTAACCCTTCTTAACCCAGAGCTGCATCTGGGAGATATCAAATTTCAAAGTTTAACATTTTGATAACTTGAAAATTTTGCACTCAATCTGAATTATCGTTGGAGCTAAACATTTCGTTGTTAAAATTTACACCACAAAATAATGCGTAGTTAAGATATTTGCGAAGTAGAGCAGAAAATTTATATTTTTTGATGATGCATAAAAGCAACATTGGATTAAAATGGATTAAGATTAAAAAGTATTAATCGGTACCAGACTCTGGTCATAACAAGCGTAAACACTCTTTTTATCTTTAAACACAAATTGGAACTCGGTTCATAGGTTCTTACAGGCATACATCTCTTACTTTCTTTGCTAAATACATGTAATTTTACCCGTTCCCATACGTTAAATACAAAAATTGCGCTATTTTCAGTTAAATAAGTAACTTATTATGTTTCAAGCATTCATTCTAATTACTTGACTCCTCTGCTTTGGTCATCCAGGAACTAAGATCACAATACAGTCGAATCATTAATTTAGAAAATTAAAACGAAGTACGAATCGATTCCAGTCTGGTAATAACAAGCACACCGACTCTTAATCAAAATTAGAGATTAAAAATTCAGACTTCACGAAAGCAATTTCGTCAGTCTCTTCATCGGAATATGATTTATTTAATTTCTACTTTCAAATCAAATATCTACGAAAAGTGAGCAAGCGGACAAGACTTGCTTATGCCTAGAAAAATTATTTTTTCTTACTCATGACGGCATTATTTCGAATGACACTAACCAATGAATAACATGATATAGAAAGGATAGGATAATTAAATGGTTATTACATACTTGACTACATAAAAAAATTAATATTCCATGAAACTTGAGTGTGGTAAAAAAAACGACGAGTATGTTCACTACCCTTCAGTGAATCGATCTCCCGAAAAAATGATTGTGAGCCAAAAAAGATCCTCATGAGCATAAATCATTTCGTTCCCCACGCGAGACGCGCCTTTCCCGACTACGACCAACTACACGGTTAGACGGAACAGAAGCGTCTGTTCAGCACGTTTTCAACGCGCCATGTGAGTCAAGGTCTGGAGGAAGATAATTTCGCTGCATCCGCTGAGGATGATGAAGGCGGAAAGAGAGAAAGAGAAAAAAAAACAGATTTGCCAGAAAGGGTTGTATCACAGAGAGAGGCATATCGAACGAGTGGTAGCGAATACATTTTTCGACGACGCTCTACAAGGAATTTCGCGCAACACTGCACATGAATCAAAGACTACACCCATTGCAAAAGGATGTGAGAGTGAACTCTTTTCAACTAGCAGAAACTATGCTAAAATTCCTTAAACTGTCTTGAGACAGACTTAAAATTCTTACTTGTATCATATGCTGTCGCTATTTTCAAAGTTAAAGGTGTCAATAAATCTACAACTAACTCTTGAAATTAGCAGTAGGTAAACGGACTTGTTTCCATTTATTCTGGACCTACCATGATCCCAATTAGAACTAACTTATACAATAATTTAGTTAATTAAAAAATCAGACTCACGGAAAACTGTCCTGTGAGTTCCAACGAAGACATTAACATCTTGTATCGAATCTCAACCCATTAACGAGAACGTTCATATAAGTTATAACGGGTACAATTGATGCATGCTTGGTAAAAGTTAACACTCCCAAGTATACGCATACGTTACTGTCGTAATACTAATCGAAGCAACATCCTAGCTTAAAATACTTTGCATTGTATTATGAATATTTAGATGCCTCAACTAATGACTAAATACTTTTGGCTTGCAAAAATTTAATTCCCATGAAGCATGATTAATAAAATACGTTTCAAAGCTCATGGGAATTAGACAACCCAATGCAGGATAAATTTGAGAGAACCTTCGAATCATAATACAATAAAAACATATCTTGGCGAGACTTCCTTATAAATTAGCATTCAAATTTTGTTCGAGTCCAAACATACTGTCGCACGCGAGTGCGATGGTGAGTGTTAGGAAGTACGCTATCACAAGAAAAGTAACTAGAATGGAAAAATTCTGTCGGACTGGTACTGAATTCATACACCTCAATATAACTGCATAAAACATGCATCACTATACCTAAGCTCTTAATAATATATAATCGAGAATAAAATTATTTGTAAATACCCTACATTCACCGGCGAAGTTTTTTTCAGGTCCTGCGTCACTTCCAAAAGGAAGCTTATGCATATCATCACTTCAGATAAATTAGATTACCAATCTTATATAAAGTGCTACGTGGATATAGAGTGCACTTATTAACAGAAATACTTTTTCTTCGCCACACAAAAATTAAAATTAGTTTGCACATCCTGACACATAAGGTCGATTTTTTAGAGAGGAGACGCTAATAATTGGCTTCTGGGAAATAGAAAACGACGAAAAATATTCCATCCTGTACCAAAATTAATAAATTCACGTCTAAAAAGGCTTTAGATTTAATCAGGAAATGAGAGGAATATAATTATATTGGGTAGAAATTTAATTCCCTATACTATCGCACCTGCATGGCCCTCATTCTGGAAAATATGAGGCTTAGAATTTTTACTGTTTTTCACTGGAATTCTCACAATTACTATTTTAATATGTTTGGAGAAAAATATTGGAGTCGCCCCAAAGTCACAAGCTTCCAAGGCAGACCCGTTTGCATCGCAATCATACGATAACCCTTCTTTCATTGAATTTGCGGCGGGACAAATATTCTACAGCAACAGGTATAGGCTGCCATAAACAGCAATCCTCACTTCATTCAATCTTGTCCTCAACCCCATTCAGACTTATTTGCGAGAAGAGGAAACGACGGGAGTAAAAAGAAGCGAAAAAGTTGCAAACCCACGAATACCTGTTGCGTCCATTCGCCAACTGTCGGCAGACGAGGGATACAATTTCGAATCGCTCCGAGGCAAACGCGCCTCGGGGGAAGTCATATTTCAGGCCAAGGTCCCTACCAAATGGGTCACGCTGCATGAATCCAGTACATACAGATAATAAGCTCGTTGCTACTTTTTATACAATTGTCGACTGATGAGGTGAAAAGTAGAAAGACAAGTATTTCTTTCGCTTTTCGATCCGTTGCCAAGTTTTCGAGCTATTTGCGAAGAAAACTCGACGGCCCTAGCGCAGATAAGTTGATGACGTCACGAAATCCTTCCGGGCTCAGCTACTTTCGCCGCGTCTCAGCTACTCCTAGACCTCGCGTATCGCCCGCACGTGATTCGCTTTTTGTTTAAGCTCTCTTGAACGGCTCCTTACCGAAATGAACGTCTCTCCCTAAACGAGATAATTGTAACGACGAAATCCACTCGTGAAAAAATCACGGCAACTTTTCATTTTCAACTAATGATAATATTACTAACTGAGGAGGATTGTTATTATATGGTGTTTGTAGGAAACGACAGACAGCTAAGATCATTTGTGCCATGAGGGAAGGGTATGGAGGGAAAGGGTGGAGAGAAACCCGGCGTCGGCAATAGCCTACTCCAAACGAGAGGTGCTAAGGGGACCACGGCTTAACGTCCCATCCGACGGACGGAGTACTGCACTTGAAGTGCCCTCCACAAGGCACTCAACCAGGGATCCCTGCAAGCGCGTTCAGCGCCACCTAGCACGCATTCCTTACCCTCTGCTTACTATCCCACCTTCCGACAACATTTCCCATTCCCTCTGCCATGCTTGTATATCTCTGTGCGCGCTGTGTGAGAGGTGAAGGCCGTTCTGGCGACTTCCAGTTCCAATACTGCCTTTTCTCGCAACGTAATCATTCACAGGTACTACATGGCTCACGAATAATCTTGCCGTCCTTTTAACCGTGCATTCCGACAAATCGTGTTTCTTCTTACTCTCTTTCATATTTTCCCAATAAGAGGTCAATATGACCATGAATTCCAATTTATAAGTTCTCTAACAATAAGTACTATCCTTCCCGAGCAACTTAAAACTAAAGAAACTTTTGTGAAATGAAAAAAAGGCTAGCAAAAGATAGTAATTTTGATTTTCATGGATAGCTGAGAAAAATATATAAAGGGGTATTTCCAATTATGTATTAAAATTTCTTTTTTTTTAATCTACCGTATTTGGTATATTACTTAGTGAAACTTCACTAAATCGTCGTATCACTTAACGTATAAAGCGATTATAATAACTTCAGTATCACTTGACAGACTAGGTTTTATTTATGCCTCCATTTCCATATGACTTCTCAAACAACAATCCTTTGTTTTTATACCTGTCTCCAAGGTCCTAACTCAACTAAAGCACTATAAGGAACAAAAAAGCAACCAAAACAAACAACAAATGAACTTCAGAAAATGAAAAAAAGATAACGAACATAAAGACTTATAAAAGTGTTCTGAGGGTTATTCATCATCGGTGAATCACACGAAAGAGCGCTACCCTCACTTCATTTTTTTTTACCCCGGCGCTCGTTTATATCCCCCACTCCGTCTCGCCCCATTGTGGTGCTCTCCCTGCCGCAAAACGGTCCAGAGAGGGTGGGGCTAGGGGAGGCACTGCACTGCAGCGCAAAGAGGAGGGAGGGGGTGGGCCGCAATTCAAACAGCGGTGCCGTTACGCCACATATGCATACGCATTGGCTGCGCCAGACCACGGGATACACAAATGCGAAGAAATCGCACAGCGAAAAAAGCTTACATACAGATACGTGCGAAGGATGCGTACAAGGGCCAATGTGACAGTTTCGGATAAGGGTTACGTTACTAGGAAATGTAAACTTAGAGCTGCTTGGAGGAGATCCATCAAGCTATACAATAGCTCAGGTACATTCCTCCTGACCATCCACCCCAGTTCACCTCACCCATCAGGAGAGTCATCACGTAATACAACAGCTCAGGTGTACCCCTTCCTAACATCGGTACCATCCTACCTACCTTATTTTTGTCATTACTGTTCTAGTGGCTCTTCTAGCCACTTTGTAAACAGCAATCGTCTGTTTCAGTGTTTTAAACTTACTAGTGTTAAATTTAAAGTAAAGAGTTGCATGGGCCAGGTTACAAAGGATGTCAAAGAGAAGAAATACGTCGCTATAAAAAGGCTAGCGGATAGGGGAGAGGAATGGAGAGCTGCGTCAAATTAATCTTAGGATTGTAGACTATTGACGACGAGATTTAAATTTATGGTAACTAGTTATCTTTGTGTTTTGAACATTTAATTTTTTTGCATTTTTACATAGTTTGGTCACGCCAGTCATTACTACGAACAAGGATAAGCCTGCAGCACATTATAATTGATACGCATACAGAGAGTTTAGGAAAAAGATAGATAGGTTAGTAGTTTGGCGTCCCTAATTTCTAAGATAATAGGGACTGGATTTCTTTTGTAACTGCAAAAAGGACAACTGTACGCTTTTTACGCAGTGCGCTTCTTTCACGACACCCGCAAATCCCTGCCCGCGGCTGAAGCACAGGGAGTCAACGACAGCGAGGAGGAGCTCAATCGCGGCGACAGGCGAACGGAATGAAGTACATTTACTGCGTGAGGTGATTTTGGCGATTTTTGCACTCCCCATCTCCCCTTAGAGAGATATCGTGAGATTTGGCTCGACCAACCTCCCTCTAATCTCACGTGAGATTGTGCAAAATGCGTACTTTCTGCAGGGCCGGTCATAGGGTGTGGGTGGCCCGGGGCCAATTTTGGTGGGAGGCCCAATGTTTCAAGGTGTTGCAACTTAATAACAGGAATAGCAAGTGACACAATTTTCAATTCATTAACGACAATATCGACGACTACATGTTAATTAAAAAACAACCCATCTTCACTTCGAATCCCCTCACACATGATGGTTTTCTCCGATTATCTGAGATTTACCTCTATATTGGCGGAAGGCCCACGCTTGGTGGGTGGTCCTGTGTTGATGGTTAGCGCAAGGTCTAGACCACTAGGGCCCCCCCTTTGATGCGGCCTTGATTTTCAGTGTGAATACGTTAATCTATCCTTCACTGCATTGGAATTATATATATTTTTTTAATTGACAGCATCTACTTGTGTTTTCTACGGTCTTCGTTAAATTTTATTGACAACGGTTACGCCTGCGTCCCAGCAGACATCTTCAGATCGAAGTGGAGATGATACGGGTGGATGGGAAAGTTTTGATGTTTAGTAATGAAAGGAAACTGTAGTCAATAGAAAAACGAACGCGATGCAACGACGCAACACTGTACAAGCCTTCGCATCAAAAAACAATTTTCTTAATTATTTTCGTTTAAGATTAGGAAAAACTAATATTTAAGATACTAATTACGTGCTCAATTCAACCCAGTTTTGATGCAATTTTACACTGTTTCTTGAGGTAAAATTCGTGATACTTGCCTCTCACCCACGTGGAATTGGGGGAGAATCGGCTTGACCCCCCGTACTCCCAAAGCGCCTCCAGCAATTAATGGATGCCGCATTATATCAACTCACTCATTGTAAAGATAAGTACAAAAAATTAGCAGCGAAAAGGTTTTGAAATGTAGTGATCAGTTGGAAAAATTTGTACATTCATTTAGTCATTTCGTCAGCGAATTAAACAAAAAGTAAACCATTCCTTATACTTATCTACAATTAAAGATCACATTAAGGAAGTCGTCGGTATTGTCTAACATGCCTTAAGTCTAGAATATCTGTTAATAAAGCCAACGGTCATATGGAAATCTCGCTACCTCCCTAGATGATAAAAAAACGTTGCAACATACGAAAGGATTTATTCCTTAATAGAAGTGGTTCCCCAAGTTAAAACAATACAGTTTCAGATAAGAAGCAAGCCTGCAGGAAGAGGGCCCTCTTTATCCAAAGAGCCTACGGAAAAGTAATTAACTTAATATCTCCGACAAATTACGAGGTTTTATCGAGTGCATAAATTTGTACGCGAGACCGAGAGCTAAGCCCCACTTTCCCTGAAGACATATTTCGTAAGGATCAGTCCCCACCGTAATTCCTTTCCTCAAGTTTAATTCCCTTCAAAGGCACGCAAGGATGTAAGGGGAGTAACAGCCTATATTAATGAGAGTACCCACCAAAAACACCAGCAAGCATAACACATGGAAAGATTCTGAGCACCACCCTAGTCACTTCCCTTGGCGTTACCGTAATGAATTCATGGGGAAGATAGAATTGCTATTGCTAGGTGGCTTATTCAAGGGAAACACCGTATTTTACGGCGCAAGACAAGACGCCAGATTCTCGCCATTAGTGATTAAGACATAATCATTTAAGGCAGCGATCCGGAAGGGAGCTCGTAACGAATCAAAATTCCTACTCCCCTCTGGTAAAAATTTCGGACACGAAAGAATCAATCGAACTCAATAAGCGCCTTGAAAATGGAACGGGATCCCAAAAAATATATAACAAAACACTATAAACTTACACACGGCTCCACACGGCCTATTACATCGCGTACAAAACAAATATAAGAATATGAATACATGTGGTCATTCCCGGCTGAAATTTCTCTTAAACGTTTCTTTAAAAAAATACCGAGAAATTTATAATACATTTCGAAAAATACTGAAGCACTTTTCAAAATTATTGAAGCACTTCAAATATATTAGTCGGTCAATAGAATGGGCTATTAAATCATTCATTTTCTAAGTATTTGTTTCCGCAACAATTTATGAATCATCCCGAATCAAAGCTTCAACGTTGACCACAGCCTCCGGTTACTAAGCACCCAATCTCTTGTATTGTTTTACCCTGAGCAACATACCACACATACGAAGCGCCAAAACCATGTGATACCTCGTTCACACAAGAGAAGATCACAACCGAAAACACTTAAGACTCGCCAAGCGTAAACACGGCAAATTAGGAGCATCATCCTAATGAGCACCAAAACATCGAAATTCACTTCGGCGTAACAAAATTAACACGTACGGCAATGGAGGGTTAAAAAGAGGAAATGGTTACAACGGTAAGTCCTTTGGCGGACTCCCGTTGTCTTAACCCGGCTCCCTGCCCAAGTCATGCTCGACTATGCATCGCTGGCCAGATGGACCTTATACAGAGGGATAGAATTCAAACCGAGTTACGAAATCATAAAAAAACTACATTATTGCCCACGGCGGACGCTTTGAGCTACCATCACACGTACGCCGAAAGAGGTCACTGTTCTCCACAGACTTAGATACACCGAAGGCTCAAAAATACATTTAGTATATGAGACCCCAGTTTAATTTGAAATGTTGAATAGAACTTTAAAAATAAATGAGCTCGGGATGAAGATAACAAAAAGCAAAATGTTTTTAATTACAAGGTTCAATTACGAAAAATTTAAAGCTTTCTCGGCGAATGGTATTAATGGATTCTTCTGGATATCTAATTTACTGAAGAGCTAATGCATGACTTGACAGTGCAGTAACTCAACATTTAGTCCAACATTGAAAACACGTGAATTCAGATCAATTACATTTAATGGAAACTAGAAGAAAGTTCGCGTGCATAAATACCTTAACGATGTTTAAGTCAATACTGAAAACTTATGTCCCTAAAATTCTATAAAAAGGAAATTAAATGGGATTAATTGAAAATAAATAAAACTTTTCACACATATACAATACCACCGCCACTATTCTAACAATGCTATCGATGAAATTTCCGAATCAAGATTTCAACCAGGTGAGGTTTCTCTTTAAAGCCATGGATTTATTTAACTTGATTTCTTTAGACACTTTTCGATCATCTAACAAAGCTTACTATTAGGCATATACGGCAGCATGAGCTAACACTCATTGTTATAGGATATGAAGTTGCATGAAGTGAATGTAACAGATTAACTACGAGATATTGCAACCAGATATTACATCATTTATACACCATGACAGTCATACATCGCTCAATTACCAGGGTGCCCACGGAGTAGGGGCTGAAAAATTCCAGGAGAATTCTAAGTTTTCCAGGGGAATTGCTTTATTAAATATGGTGCTATTCACTACTAAACACAAGCATTTTGGGGAAGTGTTGCTCATGGGGTGGAAATTACTGACCGCATGAATAGCTATCAAGTAATATTAGTGCCGTGTGTGACATTGAGATGATAGAAACTTATCTAAACATGCATATTACCACGATTAAATGAGGTTCAATACACCTATGTACTCCACAAACTTTTAGTTAGCACGTCAACAAACGGCCAAGGCATTATCATACTATCCTGATATTTACTAAAAATATCATAACGGAAAGTTTATTATCTCCTCAAAGATTGGAAACCTAAAATGTTACAAACATGAAATTGAAATTCCCCAGATGAAAACTGAAGTGGGCTAGAATTGAATATCAGTACACAAATAGTTACGCCGGATTGTTTCCAAATATAAGCTGCAAGTACTTAAATAAGTGTATGCATGGAGGAGGTGACTATCCTAGCACAAATTTTTTTAAGTGGTAAGAAGGTATTGGAAGAGGAGCTTCCAAGGGTTTGAGAAAATTATAACAAACAATATATTTAAAAATGTAATCGATACTATGCTATGGGTGCGTCGCGGGGAATTCAATACGTGGAGTTCGTTTTCGCCGGAACTTTCACAGAACAAAAACAAATTTTACCAGGGCATTCGCCGAGTTCCTCGAGTAGGTATTTCACGTAAGTGGACACGCTGATTACAGGTACCGTATCATATATCTCTACAGCAGGAGACGGTGAGGCCATGAAATTATATAAGCAGGTCCATACGATTGTTTAATTTATTCGTAAAATCATATTAAAGGTGCCCGCACGATTAGACAATTACCCCAAAACCCGATGCTCAAAAAATCATACTAATCTATTGCCACAATAAGACGGCTTTTCTGAAAGAGAATAACAATTAAATACATCTTTGATATAATTTTCTTTTCTATTGAAAAGCTCACTCACGTCGAAGGAGGGGCTAGCTAAAGCTCTGGAGTGATATTGCGGAAAGTGGGGAGAAAAGGTTAAACGGGAAGGAAATGGCTGCTCAATCTACTTCATCGCTGTGGAAATGCCAATGCAGACGCAGCGGGATTAAAAAAAAAGGCTGCACCACGGCCGTCGTTATTGCGCGCAGAAAGGAGGAAAGAATAAAACGCTTCGCCTCTGGAACGGACTAGAATGTCAACGGGGATTTGAAAAAGGCGACGGCGCTAAAAATCACGAAGCGAGGTAAGCCCAGAGGAAAATTGGCCCCGAGCGGTCTCGGATTGAATACGAGCTTGTACCAACAAAGAGTTCAGCTATGCTGGAGTCATCGACCTTAAGAGGACGCACAACTCCCGGTCCAGCGGTTTTGATCGATATTATGACGTGTAAATCGCTTTAAATGTATGCTATCATCTCCGATATTATGGGTGAGGAAATTTTTTCTTTGATCTGCATTATGCGACCTAATAATTAGAAGCAAACCTCAGCACTTTCTCAGATGTACACTTTTTACATTTGAGATACACTTAAATTTTGAAGAAGATTTTCTCGTCTTATACGGAAAATTTCAATACGATACCGTTAAGTTTTAAACGAGTAATAAGTACACTGGTGATACTATTGAACAAAAGGTAGGTGTCCTCTTAAGTTGGCGGACACCAGTGGCCCGAGCTCAAAAATAAATTAAAACAATAGTGAATGGGGTCGTCTTCGCATGAGACCAGTCTGCCGAGCTGTGAAAGCTGCGAGCACAGAGCTGTGGAATTCTCATTTTCATAGTATTTTTCTTACGAAATTGCAATTTTTCATTGAATTTTATCTAGTTTTTAGGAGCCAGAATAGCGTCAAAATCCATTAAAATAAGCGTGACCGTACATTTTAAAAAAACCGACGCCCTGGACGCATCGTTCGGGACGCCCAGCGGAAGTGTCTACCCCCGAAATGATTAACAAAACCCACGATATGGTTCTAAGTGATACACAAATCAAAGTGCGCAACAAATTTGAGGTCACAGGCATATAGCAATTCACAATCGCTTCAGGTTTGCACGAAAAATTGGGTGTGAAAAAATCTGAGTAATATGGCTGCCGCGTGTGCTCGCCGTGGAGAATAAACGAAATCGTGCTGTCAACTCTGAGGCTGTTTTGGCGCTTTTCCGCCGAAATCCTGAGGATTTTGCCCGTCAATACATAAATACGAGCGGGCTTCCCCCGTTCTTTTCAATGCAGGTCCACAGAGGGATAGGCGCGTTTCTAATTTTTAAATGTAGAAAAAAAAGGCAGGGTCTTATGTACAAATTCAATTGGAATGTTCATGTACAAATTGAGGTCAGAGGACCTCTTTAAACACAACATTGGAAGTAATTACACTATCCTCTGTTAAACGCACATGATGACTCATACTTACGTATCAATAGGAGGCTTGAATGTGGAATCAGCCGCATTTTGATAAAAGTTATTTAAAGAGTGCGAGATATTGTTGCAAATGAACAAATGTATCGGTTTGTGCGCCCTTGACGTCAGGAATATTTACAGTTTTTTTTGTTTTGTTTATTTTTGTTTTTTTTTTAATTATTTAAAAACCAATTTTAGGAAACAATAGCAATATTTAGGAAGTAAGATATGCCGTCGCTTGTTCTCTGATAAATTCTGTACATTTTGGTACCTCATTTGTAGAGTTTGGTTGCGTATAAGTTGAGAAAAAGGTATCTATACAGTAGAAATAATATAGAAGATTTATGAAACATGGATTCAACACTACATTACAGAGACAAAAACAGTCGCAACAATGGAATTCTGAAGGGAACAGGCTCCAACACAGGCGAATATGGTGAAATGGGTCGGTCAGGTCATGGCAACGACATTTTGGCATACATGCGGAATAATCTTCATCAATTACTCAGAAAAGACAAAAGCAATAAAAGAAGAGTAAAAAATTGTTTATTTTAATAAATCCAACGCAATGAAGGACAGATTAACGTATTTACACTACAATACCCATTTTGCACATCTCACGAGAGAATAGCATGGGGAGGGCGTCTAGCCAAATCTCACGATATCTTACTGAGGGCAGAAGAGGAGTCCAAAAATCACCGAAATCACCTCATGTAATTAATGGACGCCCCCTCGCCTTCTATTCTCCTAAGCATATCAATGTCTTAGTTTTCTCTGCATTGATATCCATTCCACACGTATTCTACGAGAACGAACGCAATGATTTAGGATGCCTCCCTTACGAAGTCAGTGCCGAAGTGGTTGCTAAGAGGGAAACAACTAAACCACTCTCTCAGTCAATGTCTCCTTCCGGCAGGTGGCTACCCCGGCACGCGACAGAGGCACCTCCCGCCGACGCGCCAGTTTCGCAGCTGCCGCCCTTGGGAAGAGGGACGGCCAAATGCCCACTGCAAGCACAGACTATGAACGCTAGAGTATTCACACCAGGGGCGGCGCGGGGTATTTAAGGGCCCTCAGCTAGGGCTCATGATGGGGCCCTTCTTACCGGAGGATCCGGGGTTCTCCTCCGGAAAAGTTTAGGAAATTAGATGCCCGGAAATGGATTATGACGCTATTCTGGCTCCTAAAAACTAGACAAAATTCAATGAAAAATTGCAATTTCGTAAGAAAAATACTGTGAAAAATGAGCATCTCACAGCCTATAAAATTCAAAAACGTAGTATGGTTCTATAATCTATTTAGAGAATCCTTGAAACTTCACTGAAATCTAAAAAACCACAAAATAACCTTTTCGAATAACCCTTTCAAAAAAGCATCAGGCACTCTTTTATCTTATGACATCTTTACTTATTTTTATATGATATTTTTACACCGAGTATGTTGTATATAATACAGCTAATGAAACTTAGAAGCATATAATTGCAAACAAAAAACTTTGGTTCAAGTAATCTGATTCCTCTTTATTACACCTTTCACATACGCTTCACGATAGACGCGAGCATTGTGAGGGCCCCCTAAGGTCGGGGCCCTTTGCGATCGCCGACCAGCCTACCTAACAAGACCGCCCCTGATTCACACCATTGCATAAGCCCCATAAGATAATCTTAAACTGAGAAACGGTAAGAAAATCCCCAAAGTAACTTAACATAGATTAAAAGACACAGACCGAAAACTTAGAAGGTGATTATCAAAACTTCAGCAACTTTCGTGGGCTACTTTACTTTCAACTTAAATGGGCTATGTCCATTCGTCGTTGATAAGGTTCATTGGATTCTAAGTATTGAGATAAAATCAATTATTAATAAATTATACTTTTCCACAAGTCTTACCTCTATTTTATACTTATACTCCACTTATTTTCATACTTGTGGAAAAGAGCAAATTCATTTTATTTCAATACATCACACTTTCACTATATACCGCCTAAATCAGTTGAACAATTTTTTTTAAGTATTTAGTTTTCCTCCATAATCCAACCTCAAATGAACACTAATTTATCCCATTCTTTAACCAACATTGAAAAGCTTTTAGCAGCACAACACCACTTTCTACTGCTTCTTAGACAACCCCGATGTTCATCTACACCAAAGATATGGAAAAAACAAACTTGTTCTTCGGTTTTTCTAGGGTAGTAGCCACAACGTTTTGGGAATTCTTCCATGCCCAAACCGAGTTTTGTGACGGCTTAAAAAATTACAACCAATACATCCATAATTCAGAGAGAATGCTCACAATGCTAACTTCCTATAGCGTCAAACAGTAGCTACACGAACCGATTATCTAATTTATAAACGAATAACACACTGGGTACGATTTAATCTTCGTTTCTACCTACTAAGTTTCTTAAATACCACTTGTACATAGGAAGCATTGAAATATAGCCTCTTCCTACAACCAGTGAAATATGCACGTGTGCCGATCATTCCATCCAGAAGGATCTTCGTAAATGTACTCGTCCTAGATAGGGCAATAGAACGAACAGATTGGAGCGGTACGTGGAGGACGTCATCATGCTCGGTCCAATTGAAGTAACGTGACACTCGCCTAGTAGTGAGCCATTGGCAGAGACAAATTTAGGGCCACCAACCGCTGACCGATATTTCGAAAGACGAGCGCCAACGCATGGGGCGAAAACCATGAACCGACCTTCACGGGAAGGATTGGTCACGATGCTCACTTACAAAACAAAGAAAAACTTCCGCAGCACAGCGCTGATCAAGTGGCCAACTTGAGAACTCTCTTTTGTAATATTCGTGAATATTAACCTCCTCTTCATCGACCACTAGCAACAAAGCGGAATAAATTACCATCAAAAGTGGCAATGATGGCAAATGAGATTCTTAAAAAACAATTGTGCATCATTTAACTTTCCCACTGACTTAAGAGGTATTGTTTTTGCTTCAAATTTTAGTATATTTGGTAACCAGATTTACGAACACCCGAGTGAAGATAATGATGGAATGCTTATGACCGACAAAAAATGTACGCAAAATGACGAAAAGTCAAGAGCATGGCGAGGGCGAGGAATGAAAATTCTCGGAAAAAGTAAGAAATATAAAATCACTTTCGCTGGAAACGTCGATGACTCCCCTTCTAAAGCGCTCGTTGTAAATCGTCCTCCGAAATATGTGTCGTCTTTGAGGCGTATAGGAGTGGGATGGGTGACGGAAGTTGGACTTTTATATTTAGCCTCACTCCCTCTCCTCTCATCGCAGCAGAAGCATTCACAGCCCTTCTGTGAGAAAAAGAGGAACTCCTTTTGGGAAGAAGCAAAGCATTTGGGACTGAGAGAGAGAGAGAGGGAAGGGTGACAAGAGGAGTGAGGAGGGTAAAGTAGCGAAGGGAGGTCTTGAGGGCGGCCTCAGGGCATCACGCCAACGGAGGCTTAATGGATTAAAAACATAAAAAGAATCATGCACGAACCTCGAGTTCGATGGCTTGATCGTGCTAAACCATGGCCAATGGGTCCGGACAACTGAAGACAATGGAATCACGACTCACCCCAAAGCAAAGGGATAAACAATTTCCCATACGGCGGTCACGAATAGTTAGGAGCACAACTATTCATTAAAATCAAGGGGGATAGTAATAATAATGCAAAAAATGCGTAAATATAATACTATCATATTACAAGCACTATATTACTACAAAATAGCACTATAATACTATTAGCACTAAATTCTTGCCTGATACAGCATAACTTGGTTATCACGTCATTTGAGTGGAAAAACGATTATTGACGCAATAATACAGTGACCCCATAACATTGTTATTTAATTAATCGATCAAATACACAGGAGAAATAAAGAGTTGCGATTTTTCATGAAATACATACTTTAATGAGATTATTGGAGTAAATGTAACCACAATTATGAGTGAAAGTGTTGTGCTATTTAAATTTTATGTAAAAAAAATCATCAAAATGAAGTGTTTTCAGCAACAAATACAGTATAATGTTTAAGTAAAGGCGAAATACACTATGTTAATAAAATTTAAAATTTACAAGCACGATTACATGAAGTCCTACAGCTGAAATAAACCTGTAATTTTCTTTTGGACAGTCCTTCGTTGCTTGGAGCCGGATTTTGTTGACGTTATAACACAAGGTAAAACACAAGGTTTTGTAATCCATTGACGATTAATCCAAGGTTTTATCAATCTTACCCTTTACGTTTGGCGGGACTTAAGAAAGAATGACGTAAACTCCGTGTTGACGTTACGACCGAGTCCTAAAAACCAAGTTGCACTGTATTAAACCTACGAGGAAAATCCAATGCGATCATTGCAAACAATAAATGAGTGGAAGATGAAATTTTACAAATGAAAACACATTTGGATATTCAGAGTTGCAACAAGATTTTCAGATTCCTATCCCTTCATTTAAACCAGTCTTTTTCTCAGACAAAAATCTTCATTTCCCCCCACGTTTCCAATCCCCCGACTATTTGCAATCCACACTGTGACGAGGCGGATCAAGGTCGTTATTTTTAGGCAGATTTCCATTACTTTCCGTGGTGCGTGGTGGTACGCAATTCCCTGATCGAATGTGCGTTTTAGGCCTAATACGCACAGACAAGTGGCTTATAGATAATCATTCATCATTTTTGCAGGTCGTTTGTTAAACTAGTGAAATAAAACTTTCATCGCTGCGCCACATCAATGATTACCATCTTTTTCCATAAATTACGTTGGGTCAGCTGGGCTGCTCCCCTTTATATGCCAGTGATACAATGAACATTCCGGCGCTCGAGGTTTTATTTTTCGGAAAATAACAGCAGAATATTTTGCCTAAAACTGAGTGAATTACGAATACATATTCAAATTTATGAAAACCTCCACGTCAACAAAACAACTTTATCTTAGTAATTTTTCCTTTCTCTTTGTATCGTGAAATATCATTTAACCTTAATTCTATCTGAATTTTCTCACGCACTCTTATCAATCACCCTAAGCCAATCAAAGCCATCTTCACCTGAGATTTAAGTTTGTCGGAGAAATATACATCGTTCTGATGGGTATTCGGAGTGGCTTGCATGGCGATAAAATATTCTACGGCAGAAACGAGGTGAAGGCGAGCGTAAAGCAGAGGAATTTGCGTCTGAAATTATGGGAAGTGAGAAAACAGGTTTGGGAGGACAACGAATAACACGGAAATAAAATTAATTTCTAAATAACAAGTTCGTCCGAGATAAACCCTCCAGCTAATGGGACATTATTTCATAATGTGATCACGAATATTAAATACTCTACTAACTTTCTTAACCCAATTAAAACGACAAGCGGAGCTTTTACACATTCGCCCGAATCGATCTTCAACTCAAATGCTGAGCAAGGAGGCAACCAAAAAAAAAACACAAAATCGCCAGCACCTGCTTTCGTTCTTTCCATTAAAAAATAATGCTTTCGTTTTTCCTCCACCTCAGCGAATCCGGGCTACCGCGACGTCATCAAAAAATCAAAGCTGAAAAGAAAATATCTCAGACCGAGATCCGCGGACAACGTAAGGTGGAGCTGCAATAAAAATAAGAGTCAAGAACAGCTCCATGTAGTAGGCGAAAATGGAGCACTATTCAAGCGAGAAATTCATTAATTAAATTCCGCGACGGCGATTATATTTGTACGGTGACCTAGCTCGAGAAAGAAGCGCAGGAAAGGAAAAAAAATCGGTCTCACTTAAATCCTAATTAATCTATTCGAAGTCATAGGTAGTTCTTATTATCCCTTGATTTCAAAGGAAATGTAGGACAGAAGGAAATCGAGAGAATGCTTTCCAAGTTTCACTCAAAAGGATTAGTTTGCGATCTGGAAGGAGCACATGACTACGCATTGCGGCTGAACCAATTATCCATCCAAGAACCCGCTCTAAACATAGGATTTATTTTTTTTCTCTCGAAGGATGAACGCAATGACAGCAGAACAACTGGCTCCAACGTCGCTCGGGCTCTGAGCAGAACGCTCAGGCACGCGGTTTTTGTTTACGCGAATACACAAAAGGCAATCGTCGCACGAGGTCGATGGCGAGCACAGAATAAAACAAGTACGGTCACTACTAAGTTGAATGCGGAAGCTATGGTTGAAAGGAAGCAGAAATCACAACGGATTGGAGAATAGTAGGACAAGCGCCGTAAACATGATGATATGTCAATAGATTGTTGGGTGGGATAATAAACGCGCAGAGACTTATTAATTTATCTCAAAATGGGGATATAATTAAAGTTGTCCAAGTGACCAGCTTTCAGTGTTGCCGCGGAATTCGCGAATTTGAAGCGCAGAACGGTTAAAAAACCTAAAGTTGGCGAAGCAAATGATTCATTGATAAGTTCAAATAACATGCCGAGAAATGCATACAGCTAGCTAGTATTGACAAATATAGTACGCAAGTAACTACACACAGATACTACATTCCCTTGTCCGAGTCAGCCATCCAAGATCCAAAACTATCGCAGGTCCCTTATTGTACGCGAAATAAACGAAATATTGAATCTCTCGGTTCTGCAGGTTATTTCCAGAACCCTGTATCATGAATTGAAGAGGGAAGTCGATGAAGAGAGGGAAGAATTCCGCAATACTTCTTAAATACTCCATGCAAACCTAACCTAAGAATTGTATACTGTATCCTACTATTTCTACCTTTTCCACTTAAGTTCATACAGTTGCCAAATTTTCTTCTTCTTTGTGTCCTTCTTCATCTGTCCCTAGTAATTATACCTATCTCTAGGTCTTCCTTCAAATTTTTTTCTCGATTAGTCCCCACAATAAAATGTAATACCTTAATAACTCGCCCATACATCGGGTCCTTTTCTTGCGTGTGGTTCTCCACAATCTCCTTTCTTCTCTTATTCGTCGGTACACCTAAGTACCCATTTCTCACCATCCTTTTCACCACATCTACAGCACCAGCCCTCGAAGGCCTCAAGTCTTATCTGGTCACCTTATCCATTTGTTCAAGTTTCTGATCCGTAGAATGACACTACGTACACAATTGTTGTCACATACTCTTTCCGATGCAGCAATAAAATACTCTTGGAGCGGAGTAGCGGCCTTTTTGCAATGAATACCTTATCTTCGGCTACACAACGCGTTCTGCCCGTAGTATCTCTAACATCCCAGTTAATGGTACTCCCGAGGTAAGTGAATGATTTCCCTTGCTTCAATATCTCTCCTTTGAAGTGGAATATGGCCGCTGCTTCCTCTCTTCCACATAAATGTACCTTGAATTTCTTTCGTAATCCTAACTTCGTATTCCAGAAATACTTATTCAATGACGTTCAGTGAGGTCGTCTTAGCATCCAATAATGATAATTATATCGTCAGCGAATGGCAGCTCAACTCGGTAAGCAAAGGCTCCGAAAACTCCGCAGAGACTAATAACGCAAACTGTTAATACGGGTATTATTCAATGACTTCCGCTGAAAATTATTTTACTCCCAAAAGCAACAACATGACATCGCGGAGGCCTCAACCAGTGTTTGTTTGAGGCCTCAACGCGTGATTTGTAGGGATGAGCGAAATAACTTTTTCGGGGCCCACCGCGTAATGAGACCTGTCCAACTCCTGCTAGTTTTTCTGAGGGAATAGAGCGAGGAAATTCTTTCCCTAAGAAAAAAAGACAAGCTGTTTTTGTGAAACGTTAGGCCAACTCGATACGCGGTAAGACCCCAAAGAAGTAATTTATCAACATTAAAGCCCACCAGCAACAATCCTTAGGGTTACTTTTTGAAATAGGTGTCAATTAATGACTTAATTTTTTACAACAACTTTTCCCAATAAATCCAAAATTTCTAGCTATATCTCATAGCTCGGAAACTTCCATCTAGTTTAGAGAAAGCGTTAATGTCACCGAAGAGATAATACACTAATCCGATTCAACTCATTACAATTTACTTGCATCACAAAGCGGGTATGCAGTCGTCTCATTTTGATGCCTGTGAAACATTAGCACAGAAAATCTTTTTTTTATCATAAAATGCCTGGGATGGGTAAATTTTCTAGTCATAGGTCCTCGACAAAACATTTACCAAGATGACATCGTTGTTATAAAATATTACGCGTAAAATACATACCAAAATACTTTGTGTCTTCGATTTGTAGAATAATCATTAAAGCAATCATTTCCGTTATTAGATGATATTTAATAATACAAAGAGAAAAGAAAAATTCCAAGGAAAAATTGTTTTGTTGGTATGATAATGTCCTGAAAGTTTTCATCAAGTTGAATGTATGTAATTCACTGAGTTTTACATAAAATATTCTGCGGTTATTTTACAGAAAAAATTCAAGCGCTGGAATTTTCATAGTATCGCTGGCAGAGCATCCCAGCCGACCCCGGTAACTTTTGGGAAAATATGGTATTCATTTATGTGGCTCTCCAATTTAAGTTTTAATTTTGCTAATTAAACAAACAACTGGCAAAAATAATGGATGATTACTAACTATAAGCTACTCGTATGTGCGTATCAGACCTAAGACGCATAATCGATTAGGGGTACCGCATACCACAACGCACCTCGGAAAATGATGAATACATGCCTAAAAACTAATAACCTTGATCCGCCGCGTAATAGTAAGGATTGCAGATAATGGCCGTTATCATCGCATTAGGTAAAAAATTTAAGACACTTCATTTCACTACATACCGTCATTTATATACCATCATTGTGACGTTTTCAACATCTTCCGTGCTCGAAAACATTAAACCCTTCTGAGAACAGGGTCAAAGCTCCGCGAACCGTTGCCTCAGCAACGGTTCCGGAAGAACCCAAAATGCCATCCCTGGTTTTTCGCGGAACTGGGACCTGGGTGTGGAGGGAAGCAAATCGATTCCAGCAGTTTCCAAAGCGAAACAAATGGCATGGCATTTTCATGTTCGCCTCAAAGTACACCCTTCACGATGTACTTAACTGACTGATGAAACAATGTTGCGGTGAACACAAAAATGAAAAAAAAAACTATTAAGTGGTTTCCGGTTATATTTTCTGGAATTCGCAGAACATTTTGGATGAATAAAATTGACGTAGTTTTTCTACAAATTTTTTTTTTGACACTACCATGGTATCGACGTTTAATGTCATCTTCTGCTAACGTCATCTTCTCTCGCGCTTTCTCATTTTAAATCTATCAGAAAATGGCTGGATGTGGATGATATTTTTCATTCATTATCCCATCAACCGAATTCTTTCAATGAATAGTGATTCCGGGTCTGAGTGAACGACCGCATTGTAGACCCTAGAACAGGAGCCAGAGAAAGACACCGAAAGGCGAACTACCTATTAATTACGCCATTTATGCTCACTGCACACTCCATTTAGTAAGCCATCGATCCCTTAAAAAATATGAACTTGAGTCGACTGGAAATCTAGGAATGTGGAGGCCAAAAGGAATTTCGTGTATGCGCTGTAATCTCATTTTCGCTAACAAAGGTTATTATCTGGTCCTTGCACTCAGGTCTTCGAATGGTTTCTAAAGTGCCCCAACCCAAGGTGGACAGTTTCACACGTCTCGGGAGAACTTTTCCGACGCATAGCTTGCGGGAATCTTTTTGTCAAGAGGGTTACAGGAGGTGAGGAGGGTGTTCAGAGGGGAAAGGCACGTGACGGCGAAGCAGGTTGACGCATTATTTCTGGAGCCGCCCCCCCCCCCCCCACCCCCAACAACCAAGTAAGGGTCGATGCTTTTTTTGAACCCTCGATTCTTCCCGAAACGACTCTCGCCTTCACAACCAAGACCAGGCATCAAGGTGGATGCACATTTCCCAATTATTCCCAACACGAATATTGCACATGAGGATTCTCAAGTCGTCCTCTTAAGGGGGTATCCATTTTTACATGAGGTGTTCGCGGGGGGAGGGGGGGGAGAGAGGTGGGCAAGCCGATTATCATCCAATCTCGCGTGAGGGAGAGGGGTAGTATTAAATAATCTTAAATAAAAATAATGAAACGAATATTTTTTTATAAATCCAATGCAATGAAGCATTGAGTAACGTATTTAAGCTTAAAATATGCGTTTTGAACAATCTCACGTGAGATTAAAAGGAGGGGGGGCATAATTAGCCAAAATCACCTCACGTAATTAATGAACGCCTCTAATGTAAATAATGAACGTAACTAATGTGTTGTCACCCGCCGCGCATTTAAATGGGTTTACAAAAGTCGCCACTCGACAAAAGTGATCCGAGTTTCACGAGGAAATGAGGCAAAACTAGGGGTCTTATTCTTAATTTCTAATCATGATGATGTGATCCATCAAATTCATGACTTTTCAATGTTATTCCTCGTAATTACGAACATTGTAGAAAGATATTAGAAAAAGTGCATCGCATTGCACTCAACGCCACGCCACGGACATTTTGAAAACCGATTAAAATGCGACCTAAGTAGCAACAGAAATCCGCCTTCTGTAGGATTGAACTCCTCTACGCAGTCCCAAGTCCCAGTCCTTGATTCCCAAGATCCATTACTACCCTTGAGTTAAGAAGTTCGGTGCGAGGAATGTTTTCCCGAGAATAATAATTTTTGCTGCGCAAGTTATGTTTGTGTAAGTACCTCCAAAGTAATTTTTATAAGCAGCCGCGAGTATATAATGCGAAAAACTTTGTAAGTTTAGAGATTTTATGAATTCTACAACAAAAGTTATATTCTCATTGATATAGTGCACAACTCGCAGAGTGCTCATCAAATTCATCTACCATCCGATTTTATCGTTCTTCGCGGTCATCGTTGCCTGGTTTGGAAAATTAAATTCCAGTCAAATTATAGCTGTGAACAATTAAAGCATAAGTTACAATTAAAAATCAATTTCCGCTCAATGAACAAAACAATTAAAGCATTATATTCATTATAGTGGTCAACAAAAGCTGAAGTTCTGTGACGTGCGACCCCAATCATCCGGCCATGATGCTGTCATGGGACAACATAAAATTGCAAACTGAAGTATAACCAACGCAATAAATTATGCACGCTGTGGCATAGCCAGCGAAGTAACATACGTAACGTTTAGTGGCGAAGAACGCAATCATCATCTTCAAATGATAGCAACCATACGAGGCATTATTTGCACCAAAAATGTACTACAAATATCATAGATGAAATACATTATGAACGAAAATGTGGCGAATGTCGTAGCATACAGGTAATATGGAAATCAAGAAAGAAAATAGGGTCTTGGCTCGTGTACCTGATAAAAAGATAGGAAACTTTCCTTTTCCATGTTAACAAGGAAAAATAAAAAGCATGGCTGCAGTGGCTACGAAATAACCGGCTATAATATTTGAAATCCGTATTCTAATAAAAAAGATAAGGGTTCTCAAAAAATTAAAAATAAATTTTCATCATGACCATTATGGCTACCCAATACCCGTCTATGATGTTTTAACTCCGAATTCGAATCAAAAGATAAGGGCACTCACAACATTAATATTAAATGTTCATCAAATCTCACTCAATATGCCTTAACTTCATAGCAGACCTCCCAACCACGTTCACAGACGTTTCTCAAACTGGACACAAAAACTCACCGAATAACTTAAAGATGCTATGCAGCACGAGAGGAATTTACGGGTTTCCATCCGTTTCCACGACGGATATTCCTCCCCTAACCTCCCCAACTTCCTGTCCCGCTCATTCGGAAGCAAAAACCACATACGACAAGCAGATAGGCGCGCAGATAAGACAAGTCTAAGAGCTTCGCATCGAACATTCTTCTAACGTCGCTCCTACAAGGCATCTTTCTTTCTAGAACTTTAAAAATATCCCGAATGCAACGAGTCACAAATGAACACAGTCACCCTAAACATTCGGAAAGAGCCATGATAAAAAAATACAAATGGTACTTT
Source organism: Ischnura elegans (assembly GCF_921293095.1). Lineage (NCBI taxonomy): Eukaryota > Metazoa > Arthropoda > Insecta > Odonata > Coenagrionidae > Ischnura > Ischnura elegans. The sequence continues at coordinate 80,252,689 of NC_060256.1, read as the reverse complement.
CAACACTTCAAGGTAGTTGGAGAGCCTCGGTAGAAGTCATACGAATTTGATGAAACTTAGAAAACATATTCTTTGAAAGATGCATGTTCAATGATCCAATGAAAAAAGGATTCCTTTGTGCCGTTTTTCACTGTGTGACACTTTACGGTAAAATTAGGATAACTTAACAAGGGCCCTTATGGATAAATAAGGTTTTTACGAGTTAGGGAAGCTGTTTGTAAAAGGACGTTGCTACGACGGCACTCGTCAAAAGCAAAATTTTGTGACGAATCTAAATATGTACGGGAAAGTACAAGTTCATGTTGAAAGAAATTTGCGGAAATCTGCCTGAAATTGGCAAGGCGGCTGGGAATCTCTGGTACTAACATCGCAAAACGAAAACCACTACACAGTCTTCGACTAAATTGCACAAATATATTTGGTTTCCCGGCTTTTTCATACGTCTTATATATTTTTTTTTATAAATAAATATATTTACCAATCATGTTTATTTAGGATATACCACTTAGATTGTGAATATTTAGTCAAGAGTGTCCTCAACAGTTCAGTGAGCAGAGGTTGGTGGCAGTGTTGAAACTAGTCAAGTTGACTAATGTAACTACCTTTAAAAAAATCACTTTTGACGCTTGAATTGTTCTGAGCTGCAAATTTGCACTCTCGTTACATTTCTTATTATGTTTTCTTTCGTTTATTTCTTTTTGGCGACTTTTGCGTAAATAATAGGTAGCCCGAGTGCATCACTTGACCATTTGTAGTTTTTATCATGGATATTTCGCATTTCCACCAGGCGAAGCCAGAAGCGATTGTATACATTCGGAAACACCCTTAAAGCATCTTAATTCAGAGCAGTGGCGTAACTATGGGGGGGGGATGAGGGGATGGATCCCCCCTCCCAAAGCCTCAGACAAATAGAAAAATTATTTTAAATTATTTTCTAGCTTTGATACATAATTACTGAATCTGTACAAAGTTAAATTTAAGTGACAAAATGATGTAAAATGTATTTCCAGGCATGTTATTTTTCAAAAATTTCCCGGACTCATTGTTGCTTGGCCCACCCACCTGTGCCCCATCCATCCCCCCCAAAGCGTATTCCTAGCTACACTACTGATTCCGAGAATATATAATTGAGGCATTATAAAAAGCTCACTGAAAACGACGGAATGAGCCCATTGGAACGAAAATGGCATTAAAAACCGTACTTTTCCAAAAGAAGCTCCAAAACATGCATATTGGCTAAGATAATTTATTCGTGCACTGATTGATGTTCATTAATGAAAAAATGCGTATAAACGGCAACATTCATGATTAATATCGGAAATTGAACAAAAAGCATTGCCCTCACTCCATGAGGCCAAGAAACCTGGAAGTTAACTTCGATTTCATCAAGGTCCATAAAGAGTTATGCAACCATACAGATAAAAGACGATTTGTAAAAGAAACACCCAAAAATATAAAGACCTTCCACTAAGCCAATCTGGATTTTATATGGCAGTCATGCGACACTAGAGAGAGGATATCTTCCAGAATCGACAAGGTGTAATGAAAATCCACCTGAGCCAACGACATCCACAATAATTAAATCGCATTATTAACATCGCATTTTAAAACCGGAAAAAGGTGAGCAAAGCAGTCGATCGCCTCCAAAATTATCAACTCGCGATTGTCGCGATATGTCGCGATTCAAAAGAAATACTCAAAACAGCAACTTATGACGTAAAAATGATTCTCTCACTAGCACGAAATTTTGAAGATAAAAAGCGAAACCTTTGCACAAACAAAGTTGATTAGTCAATAAAGTTACTCCTAATGGCAATTTTCTAGCCTTCTGAGACGATTGTCTACCTATGGACATTATTCTAACGTATTTTGATTTTCGTTGAATCCATGGATGCTTTACTAAGCCTCTCCATGAAATGAAGAAAAAAATATTTGCATTTCAAGTAGAAAGCGATAATTTTTTCAATAAGGTAAACTTTCACCCAAATGAACTGCAGACATTTTTTGTTTCATATTTTTCCACAGCCCTCGGAACGTTTTACCTTCAAAGTAACAGAACCTACCTACAAAACATTAACCTAGCAACAATAACAAGAGGAACTTATCGTGTTAGTTTCCGCTGAGTGAGGTTAGCGCAGAAGTCATTTAATTCCCCTGAACTTATTTGTCATCCCTAGTGCTTCAGAATTTGCAAGGAAAACAGTTTTGAGTATATTCTCCGGTTTATATCCGATTCTTTGTCTCTCGACCGAGTCTCGCTTTCAGAGCAACATAGACGAGACGAGAGGCACACAATGGAAAAATTCTCTTCGGCATCACCAGTGAATGCGATATGAGTTTTAGAATTGCGCAGTGGCAGTGACTCTCAGCATTTTATATTATGGTCCACATAACGACCGTCAGAAGTAGGACGTAGAGCAACCACGACACCCGAGACCAATTCACACTCTCATGTAAGGAATTCATATCTGGCCTTAAGGAGATTGGGCTTAAGGGGGACCATGAAATGAAGCGCATCGAGGAAAAAAAAACAATAATAAAATTGAAATACGCTCGACTAATCAAGCTTAAAAAAAGCAGTGGTTTAAAAATGTTAGCTTTGAATTGTCAACGATAAGGTATGGATTTTAATTTCAGATAATGAAATTTAAGAAGGCGATGATTTAAAAAAAAAACGGGAAATCATACGTCATGCGTACTTCTGTCGCTATGGAACTCATTTCGAGGACATAACACCCTTTTCAGCCGATACTTTCTAGTGACGAATTACAAAGTGAAAACCTACGCCATTCCCTTATTCTCAGAGTATCAAGAGTTGATCAATTTTTAGAATAGCCTGGATCAAATGCCAAAATTTTATGCCTCGGTACTATCTACATTGTTAAGTTTTACTTTAGGGCAAGAGGCAAATCGTGGCAAGGTTCTATTTTATATACACATAAATATTTGTCGACGTCATCGTCAATTTTAACCACACTTCACGAAAGAAAAATCGGGACGAGTAGGAGTCATGCGACTCCTTAAGGAGGTACGTTTGCGACTGCGCGTTTCAAAACACACAGCTTTATACATTCGGGATTAAAAAACGTTTCGCAATTGTAGCCGACATCAATTGAGCTTAAAAAGAAAAATAAGGGAGAGAAGAGGTAATACAATGAATGAGGACAATTCAATCTTTTTACCCTCACCTTTTTCCAGATATTTCATCCGACCGTATCACATTTTCACATAGCTAAAATTACTAAAGTTAACTCAGAGCAATCATTTTCAAGAACCCTAAAAAGTATATGGAAGACGAGCCTTGGAGTATTTATAAATGATTCTTACGGCGTAACGAACATAACACCAGTTTTTGTTAAAATCGCATACACATTCAAGCAGCAATCATACAGAAGGACCAACATTTCATTTCTATCAAGATATTAATGACGTAAAAAAACTTCGTATCAATTATAGTCACGAAGACATATAATAGTTGTGATCAAATTTTTCCCATGTTTTAATGTCATCGCTATACGAGAATGTTTATATGTTCAGATTTTTAAACACAAATTCCAAGAATTGTAGCATGGTAAGATCATTTTTTTTACTCAGATGATGAAATACAGTCATTAGTGCATAAAGTAGGACGGGAAGCGACAAAGACATAACATGTTCACACCGACCCGCTTAACGCCCAAACAAAAAAAAACGTTTTCAACTGTGGCCAGCGTTGGTCTTTCATACCCGGCTGATTCGTTGCTTCAAGTCTTCGAATGTAGGACTCTTCGTGTTCACCACGTCTTTCCTACGGATTCTCGAGCACACAACACACCGAGCCCTCACTACGTGAATCGTTATGACGAGTAAGGCAAACCATTTTTCCGGAGCGTTTTACTCGGCTGAATCCATGTTTTTCGAACCCACAGTACTGGTTTTTCCCGGGAAAATGGACAAGTAGGACGCCTCCGTCACCAGTAGCCATGTGAGACCAACGCTGTCAACATCCGTCAAGCTGGTTTTTAATAATAATTAAAACTGTGGAAAATTTCTGCATTATGCCCCAATAAACCTTCATCTATTATTTTCAATCGCAATAAACATTAATTGACCGAATTGATATCTAGATGATTAACTTAGATGTGCAGGGATAAAATGATAAGAAATAAAATATTTTAAAGAGACAGCACAATAGGTTAAACAATTTATTTATATAAAAAATATAGTGAGCTTGTATAAATATAGTGAGTATGCTTCAGCATTTGCATAAAATTAGCGAAGTTTAGTCAAAATGTGTAAATGTTTGTAAATGTGTCGTCACTTAAAAAATAAACAAACAACACAATTTTTTTTCTAGCACGAGGAAATAGTTATTTTCGCCGATGTTTAATACGGCTAAAATCGATAACATATGTACTGTAGAGATGAGATAGCGGACGACGCCGAAGAAAAAAGATTATTCACGTGAAAAGCAATTTCGCGGAAAAACCCTCAAATGTTATCTACAACAAAGAGGAGAAAAAACAAACCTGGCCCGCAGGAAACCGTGACGAGACCCGAGTTAAACTAATGCCACGCATTTGCATTCCCTCTCCACACCCAAAGCTCCCCAATAACCCAACGGTCATTCAGCTCCTCTTCGCCCCTCGGCGAACCAAAACAAACAGAGGAGATAAACATCAGAAGGGAAAACAACGTAAGACGATTGGCTAGAATCAAGGTAAATAAGAACATTACACCTACTACATACGATAAATTTGGAGAAGAGGGAAAATTGATCATTTACCAGAATGAAAATAAATGATAACAAAGGCGTGAAGGGTGGGATTAGCAGATAGGGTGGGTAAAATGAAAAGCTGCAGTCAACCAATCACGGAAATGCGCTTACAGAAATATTCGAGAAAGGACAGGTTCGACACTCAACAACAAAAGGCCATTAAAGAAGTGAATGCTGGACTTTCGTCGACAGAAAGTCAAGTTAGTCGAATTCTTTATGAACACATATAACGGAATCTGTCCAAAAGTACTAACAGCACCAGAAGCACATCAGTAACTTTTTACGCCTTTAGTTGGTGATGCAAGCAGATCTGTCTGGATAGAGTCGAAGCGAAACGACAAATGCGGATTAAGGTCATAGTTTTTGGGGGTAGGCTATACTACTTTCCACAGCGACTCGGTAATATTCTATATATTTCGGCGGTAAAGCGTCCCCTTCAAGCTATTTATGCATATTCTCCAACTTTCTTTCAACGCTATAAGGATTAGGCCGTAGGAATAAAAACTTATTTCAGAGAGCAACATAATGATTATAATATTTCGATTAAGCGATAAATTACGGGAGGCCAGCCGCCCCCTCCGTGAAGGTGTCGCCTACATGTAGCCTATTATTGCAGGCTGGGGAATACTTACCCCCTGCATTACACCCTAGAAATGGCTCACAGGATATCATGTAGATTTGCCGCAAATATATTTCCTCAACTTCGATATCGCCGGGATCCAAATTAAAAACAGTATTATGTTGAAGTAATTGTCTAATATTTAAGACCACGAATATTACAAAAGAGGATCCTCAAGTCTGCTGTAAATGTGTTGTCAACACCGCGCATGTAATTAAGTTTACAGACGTCGCCACTGGCGTCGCTGACGGACAAATTGATCCCAGTTTCGCGGGGAAATAAGGTATAATAATGGGTATTAACAGAAATTTATACACAAGCTGATGTGATCTATCAAACGTATAACTTTTCAATGCAATTCTCGTAATGACAAACAGTATGCTGTATAATATCAGAAAAATTGATCGCATTGCACTCATCACAGCACCGTGGACATTTTTGAAATCCGATTAAAATGCGACCGAAGTGGGAAGAGAAATCAGCCTTCTGTGGGATGTAATTGGGCCTCCTCTATACAGCCCCATTTTCTGAGACCTTCTGCAACATTTATGCTTTAAAATTTGATTTAACAAGCCATGGCTGGCGCGAATATCAACATCCAAGACACGTGCCGAAAAAATGGCGCGATGGTGGCAATATCATTTGCATGGGTGTTCTCAAGAGAAGTAGATCATAATTTTGTGAGAAATATTTCAGAAACTCCCACGTTACGCTCAATGAATCCGGTTTTACGCAATTCGTTGAAGAAGTACAATAAATATTCTTGGGTTTAACACCTCAATTTGCAGTGATCCATATTCGCCGAGGGGGAAACAATTGAAGAAATGAGTGGATGGAGGTGTTACGTTACAAATTCTACTTATCGAGAAAATTGAAGCTGAAGATTATTTGAGGCTACTATTTTACGGTACATGCAATACCTCTACGAAGTAGGAGATATGTTTAGATTTAGAAAGATATATATTGCTCTAGGACTTCTATCCTCTAAGAACAGGTACACTTAACTGTACAAAAATCATAGAATAATAAATATAAGCATAGAAGAAATTGAGACATAGAATCATGAAATCAACTCACTCATAGAGAGCGATAAACTAACAGGACAATACAACAAAAGAGTTCAAAGTTAAAAAAGGAAAAACGTAACTTGTTCCGAAAGATTATAATTTGTTCCATCATAGTAACTATATGTAACATTACAGCCCATCAATTACCCAGCGATAAAATGCAGGGAGCATAACCAATGAGGAAGAAGTCTTAGGAACAGCTTAAAGGTACATTATAAAAAGAACAAACAACCAAAGAAATATAAAAGATGTAAATTGGGATACTGTGCCTGTAGCGGAAGTCTTCAGAAGTTTAATAACGAGGAATTGGATTACGACAAGGAATTATTGGTCACATGTTAACGTGTGGAAACCCGGCGACGACGCGAGAAGAATATGGGTAAAAAGTATATAACATGACTAACGTTTCTGCGGAATATTACGTTCATTCCTTCACAATATTACTCAGCAACATATCCCACAGGAGATAAAAACTCAATAAATAAAGTAATAAGCAACGTGAAAGCCAGTGGGCAGGGGCCAGACCAGGGCCCCAAGCTAAGGGGGGAGGGGGGCCACAACACTCGCATCTACCGTGAAGCGTGAATGAAATGTGTAGAAAAACTCAAGTTTACTTGAACCACAGTTTTATGCGACTATAAAATTCTAAGTTTAGTTGCTTCATTTACAGCATGCTCTGGGTGAAAATATTATTTAAAAATAAATAAAAAAGGTGTCAGGAGATAAAAGTGAACCTGATGCTTTTTTGCAAGGGTTATTTTATAGGTGTTTTTAAGATTTCAGTGCAGTTCCAAGGATCAAATTCGATAAATATACATTAGAACCATTGTATATTTTGAATTTTATAAGCTGTGAAATTCTAACTTTTCAATGTATTTCTTCTTACGAAATTGCTATTATATTATTGACTATAGTCTAGTTTTTATAAGCCAGAATAGCGTCAAAACCCTATTCCGGGCATGCAATTTCCAAAGATTTTCCCCCGAGGGGGGCCCCCATCGTCAACCCTAGCCTATAGCCTCCATCAACCCAGACCGCCCCTGCCGGTGGCGTATACCGGGGAAACTCCCCACTCCGTAAAAATAAATGCAAAACAAACAGCAACATTATTCTTTGTCCCATTTCATTTAGAACTTAGCAGATAACAGCTCCGGATTAAGCAACTCCCATCCGCCACAGTTGAAATCTGATGCCAGCCATGACACCGACCAAGAGCTTCTGGGTTATGTGGAATAACGATTGTAAGGGGAATGTTGGATTATTTAGTCATTCACCACACATACTGACATTACAGATGTATTTATGGAGTTTTTTTCGCGAGTAGGGCAAGTATACACTTCATATTCACAGCATTTTTTGACATACTAACAGGAACCAAAAGCAACAACTTGCATCCTTTAAGCGTAGCTAACGCATGCCCAAGCTTGTGTCTTATCGCATTAAACGAAAGTCTCATCTCTTTTGAAGTTGTTGCACCATATGGCTCAGGGCAAACCCTCTAAAAACTAAGGGCCCTCAACACATGATGCCTAAATGCCTTGCCTCAGGGTACCTATGTAAATACAGAGTGGAATACCCGTACGACAAAGCCTCAACTAGAGAGTTGCGATACTGCAAAATAACAAATTAATGCAACATTTCAACAATAGAAATGCAGTATAATCATTATGACTACCTTAGCATCAGTTCTTCACCGACAACACTACTGAGTGACTGCACAGCAATAAGTCCAACAGCATCGAGCAAGAAGCATTAAGTGTCTACGCTAATGTGAAATTGAGTAAAAAAATCATCAATCTCCTAATAGAAACGAATGGATGAGAATAAACGGAAATCAATGCCTGACAAGGAATCCATTATCTCGGGTAGCGGAAGCAACGACGAGTAGTCCGCCAGCGTTGTTTATCTCCCCACGGGTGTTGCAACATAAATTTCGACTGGTGTCCTCGTTTTCACGGCAATCATAAGAAGGAGCGCCTAGAAAACGAATGGTGCTTGCTGACACAAGTTGGCGTTAATTTGAGCACTTTGTTCCATCGCCTGAGTCACAGCCACAGGGTTCAACGCTCATTTTGTGACAATAACAAGAAAGAAATACAACGGTCTATTACAAAAGTCAGACATAATATTCTCACGTTAGAGTTAGATATCACACGAGCGTGCTCCAAGCATTCGAAAAAATACATCAAAAAGTAACATTATAAAGAATTTTAACACATATTCAGAAAGGTTAAGCCCAACGCACGGAGACTAGAGAATGAACAACTAGGGCAAGTAGAAGAAGACTCTTTACAACTGTAATTCACAAAACTATCATTTTTCGTAAGAATAAGGCATGTATATTTGTTAAATTGAGTAATCGCGCGACATGTATCTTCCGAAGAATTATACCAGAGACGGAAACGAACAGAAACTTCTCAACGCAGAAAAAAACACAGACCCCCGGGCAGCGAAATAGCAGAAAACCTTTCATCTCCACCAGCTCGACGTTCACCGTAAACTCAGAGTTGATATGATGACTTCAGAGTAAACAAATAATCAATTAAACAGATGCCCTCCAAAACATTCGCTGGGCATAAAAACAAAAAGGAGGCGTCCATCATAAATAATGAGCCGGCGCATACCCGACGAAAACAAAGCGAGAGCGGAGCAGGAATGTCACTAACCTGCAACAACAGTGTCGTTCAAGTTGTACTTTCCTCCGGTCTTGGGAAATTCCTTCAGCTTCCTTCCACTTAATTTGAGCTCGCCACTCAAACTTGCATCTTCAAGAATCCTTTCCAATGACCTCGTCAACTGCGCTTGTAAATGTCCACCCGTATTCACGACATTTGTCGCCATTTCACAGCACTCATCATTACTGGCCAGTCGGGTACATCGCTAAGTGACGCATTGAATTGTGGGAATACACGTCACTGGGCGACTCCCCACCCTGTCCCCCCTTCCCCTCCAACGAGAGGCAGCGCTAACTTACGCCACTTTGAAAAACTTCTTCACGACGAGTGAAGCGCTACGATTCAAATCATACAACTAACCAAGACCATGACCAATCATAGGCCATGAATCACAATACTCGCCAATAGAATAATAAAGTAAGATGGAACGTACGCATTAGAGATTTTTTTCTGAATAGGTTAAGGTGTAAGCATAGGCAAATGTTTAGGCGAAAGGTAAAAGGAAAGAAAATTTAATTCTTCATCAGATATAAGTGCTGTTACTAACGAGCAAATCCTTAAACTGACGAGTAAATTGTCAGCTACGGATGCCTTGAGACATATAAAAAGAAAGACGGGCTGGGAGGAATCGATTAAAAATTTTGAATGCTATCGTTTCATCTGAATTACGTATCACTGACTTGGCCTCAGATGGGATTTTTCTAATTTTTTTCACTCTTTTGCTATTCATTCGTGAGGGAAAGACATTTTCACTTGTTTTTTGGCATTTTAAAAAGCGTTTCATGATGTTGGGTGAAAACTGAGAGACTATAAACTTATTAATAAGGTGCTTTCTCTACATAATAAAGATGTTTTAAGAGGGAGCAGGTAACTTAGTTGTATTCTGATGTGGCTTAGACAAGTTACCTGTGAGAATCAAGTTGTGCAAGAATTTCCTATGGTGTAGAGCAACACTGAGTTATCACACCATAGGCGGATCTAGGGGGAAAGGGGGGTGGCAGACCCTTAAAAAATATGCAAGATTTATAATACGGTCCCGTTATCATTGCATTCGTTTTGTATTACGGGGTATCCTTGTGCTCCTCCCAGAACAAAATCCTGGATACAGCCTTGCTTGTACCCCCCAGAAAGAAATCCTGGATACACCCCTGGCTCACACCACTGCTCTTTAATTTCTATGCATATGATGTGATCAGGGGCGCCGACTTATAAAAAATATTGGGGGGGCCCATATCCGAGGTCTTGCCCCAGGAAGAGGTTAAATTCAAAGTGTGTCGCAGCACCGAAACACTATCATGATTCACACCACCTAATTCAGTCAACCTGCTTCACCTTATAATTATTTGTTTTAACACATTGTTGAATTTATTTTAAAAGGTAACTATCGTCAAACATGGGAAATAAAAATTACCAATATATTTTTGTGATTTCACAAACCTTAATATAACTTAATTATTTTCTTGAAATATTGAGGGGGCTCCGCCCCCCCAAACGAATCTTTGAGGGGGCTCGGGCCCCCTCAGGCCCCATGAAGTCGGCGCCACTGGATGTGATAAGAAAGGTATGAGAAGAATTTATCTCAGGATTTAAAGGTTTTTTAATTCTAAGTGCTTAAAAATTAAAAGTCAGTCAGGTTTATGAATGAGCCAGTATTTATTATCCCCATGCCGTAAGGATTTACGTTATGTTAGATACCTTAGGTATAGAGGGCAACCATCATGAGTAAAATCAAGTAGACCAAAGTCAAGTAATTGCATAACAAAAAAGCAATGATGTTCAGGATAGCCATAAAAATTGGTGGTAAGAAAATCTGAGCTGGTAGAGCATGTTAAGAGAAACAGCAATAAGGGTATCAGGAAGGGAAAAGTTTAGGCAAACAATGCGTTCATCATTATGAGAATAGTTGATGAGAGGATTGTTATTTAAAAGTTTTCATAAAAGGTCAGTGAAGAGTTTGACATTGAGCTCACTATTTTATGGGGCAGAAAAGTGATTACTTAAAACAGGAGGATCACAAAAGACTGGAAGTGAACAATAAAAGGGTGTGGAGGAGAGTGGAGAAAGTAAGATGGGAGGTGAGGTAGAGAAACAAAGAAGTGCTGGACATGAGGAAAGGGGTCTGGTAAAAGAGATGACTCTTAAAACAATGAACGGGGAAAGTATTTTCGGTAAGCAGAAAAAAGGGAGGAAGAGACAGGCCGGTTCATGGGTAGAATTGGGTGTTCTAAGCAATTTTGCAATTCAAAGGGGAAATTTAAAATTGAAATGGGAGAGACAGAGGAGATTAATATACTAGTATATAATGGTCATGTTATCCCCAAACTCTATCTAAACTGGTGTAATACAGGCAAGGCCGCATCCAGGATTTTGTTCTGGGGGGGCACAAGGACGCCTCGTAATACAAAATGAACGCAATGATAATGGGACCGTATTAAAAATCTTGCATATTTTTTAAAGGTCTTGGGGGTGCACGTGCCTCTGTCACCCCATAGATCCACCTATGAACACAGGCAGAATGATAAAAAAAACCACATCGACTTAAAAATGTATTTATGAGGAGCCTAATAAAAGAACCATATTTGATAGAATTCCAATGCTAAAATGACTACTGAAAGATTAAATCGATTTATAGGAGATTATTAACCCTTTTGCTGCTGCAAACTCCCTGGAATTCTAGCCATTGCATGTGGCAAAAAATAAGAGCAGACGATAGGGAGGAAGATTGGGCATCTTTGCAGCGGCCTGCAGTGCAAATATACCAGGTATGTTAATGGCAGCAAAAGGATTAGAATGGTTAAATATAAAAAATAATAATCCAGAAAGAAGAGAGAACCATAGAAAGCTCCACATCCTGTCTTTCCGTGATTCTTTCCTCCTATTTTACACGGTACCTATATCACCAAGGCACAATGGGGAAACAAATAAATGAGTCTGGAAAAGGTCTCCAGCAAAAGTAAACCATGGTATTTAACTGAGAACGTGGGTTGCCCAAAATAATAGCCTCTTATTAAGTGGTAAAATCTTCGGGCTTATATGTAATAGTGTCTCTAGAATAATTTAGAATCATCTCTATGATTATTTCACAGTTGCTATCACCAGAGACTTGCAGGCATTAACTAGTTTCCATCAATTACGTGAGGCGATTGTTGGAGCCCCTCCCCCTTGGTGAGATGCGAGGTTTGGCTCAACCCTCTCCCCCGAAATCTCGTGTGAGATTTTATAAAAAATGTATCTTTAATGTAAATACAGTGACCTGAGCTTTTACTGATTTCCATTAAATTTAAAAAAATATTAGCTTAATTATTATCATTAAAACTTAATTAAAACATTTAACCGTTTTGCTATGAATGACGAAAAATACGACAGGACGTTTCTTGACCCTGGAGACGAAAGCCGCAAATTTTCATTGGACATTTTTCTATGCAGGCAAACGAATGCCGAAAATATACATTTCCCTGCTCTCCCCCTTTTATGATGGGCGTGGGTTCTCGAAGTCTTAGTTTCGGGACCCAACAAAGCGGGACTTAGACTGTACTCTCCAAATCCTGGAGCAGTTACCCCTTGTGGTAAGGGACTGCATACATTAAATTGTTCATTCAGTCAGTTTTCTAAATAAATATGTGTTCTTTTCTAAAGAAATATAAACTAAGAATTGAATTCTTTGTCTTATGAACAGTGTTTACAATTTTTAAACGAAATTCTACGATAAATGTTAACTTATATCGTGATTTCAGTATAAACATCAACTTGGAAATTGTTGATGCATTAAATGCGTTAATATTGATGGTAAAGCTTCTTTCAAAATTTTAAAATTCTCAGAATAAAACAAGGAATTCAATTTGAAGTCTGCAATTTGCGTGCAGGAAACAGTAATCCATACAGCCAATTCACATAAACAAAGCATGATTGACCGCAAACCAATGCTGCTGGTAGGGTTATAAACCCTGAAAGGAGGGAGCCCTACTACCCTTGGAGTCTTGAGATAATGCAGAGTCCCTGCTAGGAAGGGTCGAAAAAGGTTGGTGCTGAGAGTGTGTGATTATCCGAGAGACCCTTCTTAACGAATGTCCTGCAAAAATGCTCCATACAGAGAGGACGGAAAAGTCTCTTAGGGCTCAGTCCAGCTGTCATGCTAAGGAGAGAACTCCACCATCTCATTAGGGTTAATAATTTTAACTAGAATCACATTGAGAAAATCGAACAGTATAATACTAAAAAATACTTCTCGCAAATCTCTACTCTAACATCTTAGGGAGAAAAAAATTGCATCCATGGCAAGAGTATGCCAACCAAGCAACTAAAGACACTTACCTTCACACCTTACCTTCTTACCTCAACATCCACCCTGGACATCCGGGATCAATGCAGGCTAGCCTTAGGCAAAATGGAAGCAGATAAGGAGGTTCAGGTTTTTAATTTTTTTGTGTATGTATGTAGTTAGTCAACCACCTCTCAAAACCTTCACCAGTGTTATTTAGAAACCCTCTGGAACCAATGACTGTCCATCCTCTCTTCTTCCCACACTTCACCAATTATTTCCAACTTTCTACACCCCTCTTTCTCCTTTCCCTTTCATCTGCCACACTAACTTTACATCTTTACCTCACCTCTTACCTGACTGAATACATGAATCATGAGCGCAAAAGACATACTAGCAGTGGCGACTGGTGGTAATTTATCTAGGGTGTGCATTAGAACAGATGTAGGATGATTTAATTATATTATGTTAATCCTAATCCATGAGCGTCATATTTCGTCGTAATAGAATACATAGCAAGCAAAACATATCACTGGTACACTCTACCCTTAAAATTGCATGAACAGAAATAATATTAGCATGTATGAAAATAATTATTCTCAACACACCTTTACAAGTGACGGTAGTTGAAATTCATTCTCTTTTCCTTACACCCTATGAGGAAGTAGTGTAGAAAACGGCTATACAGATGGCTCTGTAGACGGACTAGGATCCTGGGCGCAGGTAGTGTAGGTGGCGGCTACACCACTACACTACCTGCTAGTCAGTCACCAAAAACATGCGCGTGCGCATTCGCATGGTTTTGAGTCTGCTCCCATCGCCCCTTTGAACAGCACATGCCCCCCGCTTACCTCGTCCCGCCAGAGCTCCCTCAAGCGATCGCACAGACCGAAAATGCGCCCGGCATGATGCCACGGGATCGCACACTAGTAGTGCGGTGAATTCGAAAGGGAGATAGCTGTAGCGTTCGGAGGCTCGTGTTTCTTGCATATGCAGACGTACTTTTAGTACTTTTATCCTTCGTGTTGCAAAGGAATAGTTTTCTTTTATAATTTATTCATCTTTGGGTGTGCACTTGCTAACATGCGTATACGCACGCGCCGCCACTGCATACTAGTGCCTTATGACGCTATAAAAGGCAACATATATATTTTTTAAGAGGAAGTTATAAGATTTATGAAGATCAAATGGATATATGAATTGCATATTTATTATAGCTTGAAAGTGTGCACCATTATACAGGCCAGCATCAATCCATTTTAAAATGCTTGCATCCCTGGATTTTCCCCTTGATTATGAAACAATTGCAAAAAGAATTAGTTTTACAGAAGTCTGATTACAATCTCAGTTCATCTCCCTGGAATGATATTGGATATGATTAATGAAGATGGCCTAATGTTCAAGGGAAAAACGTTAACTGGGGAATGAAACACTCCAATGGCCGTAACAGGGGACCTCGTCACAGGTATGAACAAAACACTGTGTTGGTATGATGGAACGGGAAGATTCACAGCAGTGACCAACCCCAGCTTCTCAACCGGAAACCCTTCACTAACACTCTTTCACAGGAGTGCCGACTTAGAAAAAATATTGGGGGGGACGAAACCAGGATCTTGCCCCGGGAAATTTTATAAGTATTGAGTTTTACGTTTTTTAAGCATTTTAGAAGTCATATGATCAACATTAGAACCCTGATAACTTTAATCTCAATATCTGGACACTCCGGGGAAAATCAACAAGCCTGACACATTTTTTTCTCATACCCATGACGAATTTTTGAGGGGGCTCGGGCCCCCTCAGGCCCCATGGAGTCGGCGCCACTGCTCTTTCAACAGTGAAGAAACCTTCGTGAGGGTTATGGGGGACCTCGCTAAGGCTGCTTCCGTTGAATCCAATCACTCGCTTAACTCCGAAGAAACCTTCGCGAGGGTTTTGGGGGGCCTTACTAAGGTTGCTTCAGTTAAGGAAACACACACACACACACACAATCAATCACACACACAACACTTACTCCGTGGGTTATACTTCGGGAGAATTTGCTTGAAAACGAGCGATGGAACTGCCACCTGGACGGGAGAAGCATACCGATTTCGGAATCCAAGATTCCCTTCTCAATGCAACTGAGGTTTTAAGCTTCACTTCAACAAAGTTGAGTGATGAAAAAACAATAGACACCGCTGAAATATATAGCTAGAGAGGGAGGGGGGAATGGTTGTGGTGTTGAGGGTGGAAGAGGAGAGGGGGGAATTGTGGTTGGACGTAAGGCATGGGGGGGGGGTGGAAAGGGAGGGAAAGAGTTAACGGATGGAGGTAAAGAAAGGGGGGAGGGGAAAGGGAAGGGTTACTTTAGACGGAGGGTGGGGGAACGTGACGTAAGGTTGACCATTGCGGAGTGGAAAAGGTTCGCAAAGTTTCCTTCGGAGTTAAGCGAGTGATTGGATCCAACGGAAGCAGCCTTAGCGAGGTCCCCCAAAACTCTCGTGAAGGTTTCTTCACTGTTGAAAGAGTGTTAGTGAAGGGTTTCCGGTTGATAGGCTGGGGTTGGTCACTGCTGCGAATCTTCCCGTTCCATCATACCAACACAGTGTTTTGTTTATACCTGTGACGAGGTCCCCTGTTACGGCCATTGGAGTGTTTCATTCCCCAGTTGACCTTGAGGCCGTAGAGCTCACCTTTTTATCTATCGTTATGGAAAAAAGTTACATAAAAAAGTAAACCTTGACACATTACCTGTTGTAATACTCAAAGGCTAACTCAATCAGTGATTCAGCAGGAATATTGGTGTGGATGGATAAAGGTAGAGCTCACCCCCATCTAATAAGCCACAGGCATGCAAATGCCACAAATTCAGAAGAGGGGGACAAGTTCCTTTCCCGGGGCCACCTCATACTTACAGGATTATTTTTGGGTGTCCAAAAGCTTTACCTAGAATCTGAAGCTGGGACCCCTAAAGCAACAGCCAAGCACTTTACCCACATAGCTACTGCACTTACCATGATTGTAAGGCTAATATAATGAATGTAAGGCTTAAAATAAGTGTGGAGGAATGAATAAATACTCATGACTTATTTTAAGCCTTAACATAACACTAAAAATAAGTCATGGGCATATATAAATTATACAGTAAGGCATTAAATGTTTGAAGACCATTATATTGTAACTTCATAACTCGAGAAGGGCTGCACCGATTGTAGTGATATTAGGTTCTTTGGATTCGTCTTAGTCCCGGATAACATATAGGTACCTAATTAAAAAAAGGATAATTTCACAAAAAAAATTCATCTCTTACTTAGTGATATGTTTTTAGGAGTTAGTAACACAACAACAATTGATGAGTCGGTCAAACCTACAAATTAAATTATTTGTTTTGTTTTTACCAATTTAATAACTGAACTTTGTAGCAATATAACATTTTAATTACTAAATATATTCAAAGTATTGAAATTGTATTTAAAAAATTTAATTCGAGCTAATTGTAAGCCCAACTTGAGTTGACTCTTCACAACCGTATTTGTAACAAATCTCCAAGCAATTGTTGACAATCGTAATGTCCGTGTTCCTGTCGACGAATGGAGCAGTTTTATTTCACTTCCTCGGAATGTTTGCAAATTAGTTTTATCGGAAGGTGAGCTCATCAACAAAGTGTTCCAGAATATGATTGATCACCACAAAAATCAAAATTGGTTGATTGAGCGAAGAATTTTTGACGGCCTATAACAAAGATGTGGATGACTCTAGGTAAATAACGATCAAATGGTTGGTACTCTGCATGAAATCAGATATTTTAACTGTGTAGCAAACGAAGACGAAATCACCTACTGTCTCTCTGAATATTTTAAGTCCTTGGACGTACTTGGCTTACCAAGGCACGATTTACAGCTACATGTAGGCTCTGTGTTTATGATCTTTCGAAACCTAAACCAACCATAACTATCCAACGGAACGCGTTTGGTGATTTAAAAAAATGATAATGAATGTGATTCACGCGACTTTACTCAAAGGAAAATTCAAAGATGAGGAGGTTCTCATTCCGAAGATTCCATGATCCCAACTTATATGCCCTTTTGAGCTTAAACGTATTCAATTTCCAATTTGCGTTGCCTTCGTGATAACGATTAACAAATTGCATGGTCAGTCTTTCCTTTTTTGTGATGTTTGTGCTCTTGTGCTAATGAAAACCCATGATTTTCTCATGGTCAATTAAACGTGGTATGTTAATGAGTCGGTAAATCATCTTCCTTCTTCCTTCGCTTCAAGAGCGCAGCAAGAAATTAAGGATATAATAGTGATAGAAAATAGTGGGTTTTGCGGCTGTGTGAATAGTTAAATATGTTTGCTTGTTACTCATCCATCCCCCTAATTTTAGTAACAAAAGTTTTAGGCGCAGCTAATACTACGGCTCAGTAGGGTATAGAAAACTCGCTAAGGTAAGCGAGAGGTGTGGGGGCCCTACCCCAGACATTTTTTAAGATAAATGGTTCAAAATCGTGGGTTTTGCAGCTGTGTGAATAGTTAAATATGTTTTGTTTGTTACTCACCCGTCCCCCTAATTTTAGTAACAAAAGTTTTTATAAAAAATTCTCTGAGCTCTTGGGGGGGGGGGGGGTTTGGGGGGTTTATCACCCAAAAAACCCCCTCGCTGCATCACTGCTTCGCTTCGCTATATTTATTTAGCTTCATCCGCTTTATCTTGCGCCTGATAAAAAAACTGTTTTTTATCAGAAGGTGCTTGACGCAAGACATTAAACCCCAATTGGCACACCGTGGTGCGTTAACGCATGCAGCACGTTTACGCAGTGTATCTTTTCCAAAAAGAGATACTATAACTGGCGCACCTAAAGTCATTTGATACGAATGCTGGTTCATAGGGACTTTTCTTACACGCTTTTGAGTATCAGTCAAGTGTCGGTCTAGCGTTGCGTTAACCTGCCCCGTGAACCGGCCAAGTTTACGCAACAGACTTGGACTTAAACACATTTTTTTATGGTTAATAACACCAATAGCCAACAACTGAATCCATATAATGTTTATTTCATTAACTGCTTCATAAAACCACAATGCCCAAAATTTCTTAAGCTCAAACGTAAGAAAATTCATTGAAAAAAATCCGCGTAAACGTGCTCCGATCCACCCTATGTAGATTCAATAAAGAAAATGTCTTTCTGACAATCCATTTTGATACTCATTTACGTAGATTTATTGAAAATGTATCCTTATTTTATTAAAATAAATTAAACATGATTAAAAACGATACAGCCGCTCTTGATTTATAAATGGTGTAACTAAACTGTAAGTTCATTGATTGTTACGTGGTACGAAGTTTGCCGGGTCAGCTAGTTATGTATAGAAGAAGAGAATCACAAATCCATGAATACGACCAAATCTTTGAATCTGTGATTAGATGAAAATTTGGTCAAATCTTTAACACCTCGAGTGAGGCGTGACGTGATATCACGTCATGGTGCGCTATCCCCTGGTGCTGATAGCATGATATCACATCATGCATACCCCGAGGGTTCCGACCATCTGTAAGAGCTCGCTTCAGTTCTAATATGACCTTTTGCACCCCTAAGTTGCTCAGCAGGGATCTAGCAGCACATTTGTGAACGCCGTTTCAAGCAACCTTTCCTGGGAGGATTGGGAGAAATTTTTTCCTTTTGTCTTAAGGAAAGCCAATTTCCACTCGTTTTTCCCCCTGTATTGTATGCTATTATTTTTATTTCTTTTCATTAATGCGTGAGTATAACAAATTTTATTTGAGTTTTATTTTACAAATCATATGTATTTATTATCTGGAACTTAATTAGGTGTGTTTTTTAATTTTGTAATCCGTTTTTATAATGTTTAGCGAGAATATAAATATTTTTTTCCATCCTTCTTTTTTGTCTTCATGCGAGCCTGGTATTTTTTGAACTTTTATCGTATCATGTTAATAAGTTTTATTCAATTAATACATGAAGTACTGTTATAAGTTAAACTTTCATGTAAATTTGAAACTGCCATAACATTTTATTTATGCAACTCTAACTTTTGCACCCTTCCTTTGTTTGTCAGTGCAACTCCTAAGCAGTGAGGGTATCTACAAGAGGCAAAATTACGAGAGTAAAGAAAGTTATTTACAGAAAAAGTGTAAGTTATTTATAACATTTATTGTTAATATGCATATTATGCACCTATAAACATTCATAATGTAATTGCAAATAACTGTTTGCAAATTATCCCATTGCTTGGTGAAGAAGTGATTCTAAGGAGAGTTGCTTAATAAAACTGCTCTTATTCTCTTGATAGCTGTGAAATAAATGGCTTATGGGTGCTCTAAATACTTAGTCTCACCATTGTAAATATTTAGTTCCTATAGATAGTTTTACGTCAGTAAAGCTGTTTGTAGCAATTTAGCTTTGGCCTATTTCACCGAGAGTGTTTATTTTGATCCTGTTATTTATCAAAATTTAACAAAAATATAAAATGTATTTATTGCAGATGGTACGTAAGCGAGAAGTAAAATGGAAAATGCTGGCCGGAAGTTGATGCCGCCTGAAATAGGTGAAATTCCCTATTCATCAGCCTATGCCGATTATCAGCAGTCTTCAACCTCACAATAGGATCTGCAGCCATCAACTTCGAGGAAGGAAACCTCCGCAAGGACACAAACATTTCCTTCTGAGCTCTCTGCCTTCTCTAGGCGAGTATACACATTGGAGGAATTGCGGGAGCTCCTGGAAGAGAGCGGGAATCCAGCATTCTCTGAAGACTCCGAGTTAGAAATTAGCGAGGAGGAGGGTTGGGAGGAGGATACGTAATATATAAATATATAATTTGAAATGGTCATCATTTCGATTGAATTGAGTTTGTTTTGGGTAAATATAATATTTTTTCATGGCATGCGATTCCTTTTTCCAATAGACTAGGGTTCTTACATAAAAAAGAAATAACTAGAGATTTCAAAGCACAATGACATTAGTCTTTCCCTCATCTAATTAGAAAGAAAACACAATCATTGCTTTCGGTAATCAAGTATATATGCACCAAATGAAAAATATTATTATTGCAGTAAAAATTTTGCAACATTTTCAGATTTTCGCAGAATATTCGTAGTAAGATCCACGATACTTGGCCAAAATGAAGATTTCTCGTGAGATGTTTGCTTGCAAATATGTACAATTATTTCCAGTTTTTATGTATTAATTCTTAACTTGGGTACATCACATTGCAAAAATATGTTATTGGCTTGAGTTCAGAAGATAGTAATGAGGAAGTTATGGGTCGATTCTTTCTGTTTCCACATCCATTTTTATTTCAGCACCGGAGTCTCTACCCCAATGACCCAAAAAGGACACGTGTCAGCAAAATCTTTCCTCATACCATCCCCATCTTTGTGATGAGCCGATGGCACTCCCAAGAAAGCTATTCCTAATTCTTACAAGCGGACCAACTAAATATTACCACCACCCCTCGCTTCTTCTCCATACCCTCTCCAACCTTAGAATAGCCAGCAGGAGTGGTGCACGTCAAGAGACACCCTAATACACCGTCAGAAAATAATCTTGAAAGCGGAGTGCCGCCCATCTGAAACACCTGCAGCGAAAGGAAAAATGGTACGTGAAAACCATTTTTGTAAAATATCTAATATGTGACAGGTATTGGAGCTGAAAACAATAAACGAGTAAAGGAATTTGTGGCGAGAATAGTAGCTTGAGAAGAAAATGTAGAAATTATTCAATATTCTAGAACCCTACCCCGATACTTAGGCTTACTAGTATGAGGAATATGCCAAAATATCCGGCGCGGAATTACCATCCCAATCAAACAGCTGTTCACGGCGATTCCTTGCACTTGCAATTTGCATTACATCCATCAAAACCAAAAATTTCCTATGGCAGCGACAAAAAACCAATGGCAATACCAATAGAACATTACAAATTCATTTTCCTCGTATTATTTTGGATGCATCGCGCAGAAAAAATGGAAAGAAAATGGTTGTGCGGGGGAAAACCTGACATTATGCAACCCGCATCACGGGTCTGTCCCGCTGTGCGGTTGACGTGATATCACATCATAAATAAAAAATTCATAGTTAACAAATTAGAGCCAAGAAATTTTTTCATTTTTTTCCCAGCTCTTTTGGCATCCATGCATGCGTTTTGCATTAAACAACAGAAGCCGCACTAAAGGATAATTTTGACTTTTACATGGTCAGCATTGAAAGTGTTAATCAATTGATTCAATCAAATCTTGATTTCATCCCCCATTTCTAATAAGTACTATGAGTACATACTAGTCTCATATTTTTCACAGTATTTGGTAATTTTATTTATTAGAATCCAATATTTTGAGTATTCTACCCAGAGTCATCTGATGCATAGTATTAATTTGCATTGTACTCCTTTTTGTAAATATTTATTTCATGCACATTGCACATGCTTTTCTGGTCGTTGTCGTTCTTCAGTGATTTCACGTACATGCGTGCCAACTGAATCTTTCTTTCATTTATCAATCCTGTACCATTCCCACAGGTAATGGGTCCAGGATGATAAGTTTTAACTAAACGCCCTGAGTAGTTATAGCATGGTATAGCTTGGTAGTGTTGCTAGTGTAATTTTTATGTTAAAATTTACACAAAGGCTGAGTCTCAAGGCGTAAGTGGTGGTTCACCGGCTATTGAAAAGATTGAGGGACATGAGAATGTGAAGATGTACCTGATGCATGAGGACCTTTGGTCTCATATCAAAGGGTATGATGCGGATGACAATACCAGTCCAAAATGAGAGTGAGGTGAGATCAAAAGGCCCACGGTAAAATCTGCCAAATGGTCAAGCTGTGAACCTTTTCTTATGTAAGGTCCATGAAAACAGCCTTAGAGGCTTGGAAGAGCTTGTTGGTAGCTTCAGATTTCAGACAGAGAGCTTGTTGGCACACTCAGGTCCCTAAGAATCAATGAAAGCATCACCATCTTGCCTGCAAACAAGGGTAACACTACAGTAATATTGAACACCCAAGTTTATCAACAAAAAAATCAGTGATATCCTGAATGACTCAGCAAACAGGGCCTTGTCTTGAGACCACACAGATGTTGTGACTAGGAAGACGATCAACCTGATGAAGAAGCATGGACTCCAAGAGGAAACATTCCAGAACCTATAGCCACAAGCATTGGCTCCTCCAAGAATTTATGGACCACTCAAAATACACAAGGTAGGGATCCTCTTCAGGTCGATTGTGAGTACAATAAACTCACCAACATACAACTTAGCCAAACACCTGATGGGCAACTATAAATGTCTCGTGAATCGCTCTAGACACAATGAGAAAAATTCATCAGCCTTCATCAAGATTCTCCAGGGCATTAATCAAAAATCAAGTGATATTTTAATCAGTTTAGATATGGTATCGCTTTCATTTGCATTCCACTTGATTTCACTTTACAGCTCCTAAAAAGTACATGTATTTAAGAGCAACACAATTCAAATGTATCACATTGTCCCAACCGCACTTATTTTCAATAGGATAGGAGATTCTACGATTAGACAGAAGGCCATGCGGTCACCCTTATCACCAGCAATAGCCAACTTCTTTATGAAGAATTTTGAATAAGAAGACCGATCCGACCAAGTAATTCCTTAACATTAACAATAACTTCTTAGTACGGCTAAATGAATCTGGCACCTTTGACTGGTTCTTCAGCACATGAATGGACTACAGAATAATAATAATAATAATAAACATATTTATTGCTCTAGGAGTTCAATGTCAACTCCTTTGGAACATACAAATCATGAATATGGTGAGCAGTACGGTCAACATAGTAAAGATATACATAGTATACAGCATAGTATAGTAAACATAAATTGACATTGTAAAATTGGAAAAGAATTTTTTTCTAGCGGAGAAATGAACATTAAACATACCAAAAATAAATGAAACACTCTTTAAAAAAAAGGAAATTTAGGTTACAAATGAACAAAAACTAGATTACTACTTCTAACACAACAATAAGTATAGGTCACATAAATGAGGAGATGAATGGTTATTAAATTATATGATCACTGTTTATGGATAGCAAGATAGTAGGTGGTTGACAACCCTTTTCTTAAACATTTCCAGTGAGGTACTGTCTTTAACATATTTCGGCAAGCCGTTCCACAGCTTTGCGGCAACAACAGTAAATGACTTCTGCACTGTAGCTGTGCGGAACTGTGGAGCATACAGAAAACAGGGGTCTTGTCTAGTAACAACAGTAGTGTTTTTGCAACTGGGGAGAAAAAGGTCCTTTAAATACAGAGGGTTACCATGCTCAAATAGATTAAATATAAAACAAGCCATGCTATATTTTCTCCTTGTTTTAAGGTCGAACCAGGACAGTTTTTTAAAATATGGTGTGATATGTTCGTCTCGCCGTAAGTTAAAAATGAATCTCACACAGGTGTTCAACAGACGTTGTTGTTTGATATTCAATTCCTCTGTTAAATCATTATACACAAGACTACAGTAGTCTAAGTGAGGGAGAATGAGTGCAGTGACTAGTTTCTTTTTTAGCTGAAGTGGCAGTAAATTTCTATGGATTTTTAATTGATGTAGAATTGTATTTATTTTGTTGGATATCCTCATCGTGTGTTCTTTCCATGAAAGATTGTTGGTTAATGTCAGCCCCAAATTTTTCACACTGTTACAGAACGGTATGCTTACTTCTTCAACCATTATCATTGGCAGTTCTGCGATATTTAAATGCGATACTATCTTGCTATTGCCAATGATAATGGATTTAGTTTTTATAGAGTTTAACACGAGGAAATTTAGCTTAGACCAAGATGTAATAGCAGATACGTCCTCGTTGACCTTATTGATGGTATCACCGAGTTTGTTTTTTGCAGAATGAGCAACAGAATATCCAATTCACCTTAGAGAAGGCTAATTTCCTTTCTCAGAATGTTGATTCACCAGAGCATAAACAGCACCCCCGACTACAATGTGTATAGGAAACCCATGCACACTCACCTATACCTGAAAGCAGAGAGCCAATAATATTCATCCCAGAAGAATTTAGTCCTCTCTTCACTCATTGCTACTGATGACAAGAACTTCCAAAAATGAAATCTGAAGAAAACGTTTCCAAACAAATATATACCGCAAACAAGTAATACTATGTACTAACAAGGAGAGGTCGCCAAAGTGATGTTCAGGATCTGGATGCGGATGTTATTTTCTAAAACTATATAGGTAAGGTAGAAAAAGTGTCACGGCTTTCTTCCACATAGGCCCGGGTTCGAGAGATATGCGCATGTAAATATTTCGCGCAGCATCAGGTCCCTTGAGTAAGCACTTCCTTTAAACTACGGCCGTGGCGGTGCGGTCCTGTGAGCTTTAGTATGTAAGTAAGTTGGTGTCCCGGGTTCGAGACCCAGCGCCGGCAATATTTTTTTACTCTACCAATTTTTGAAATCACTGTTTCATTTTACCCCAATTCGTTTTAATTAGTTACTTCGTGGTTTTTTAAATATAATATCAATTTATGGATTTTAAACGAAACTCCGAATTGTGCCTTACTACGCGAATAAGAGGACGTATATAAATACTTACGCGTGAATTTCCGGGGAATTTAATCATCCTCGCCCTAGCCATTGCTCCCATAGCCTCTTCGTATACTCGTAATCTCAAGTCTTTCTTATCAACAAATAAACACCATTGCCTATCCTCACATTCAGTTACTGACCCTAGCTAGTTTCCTCTTCCACCCATCCAGCACAATGATCCTGCTTTCCAGCAGCCTACCCAAGCCGTTTTCGAGGCCTTCTTTGTATACCTTTCGCACCCGCTTTCACACAATTGGGCCTCGGCGCCTCATTCAGGGATTATCGAGGGTCAGTTGTGGACGCAGGGTTGTTGGGACGGAATGTCTTTGAAGGACGCTAGAAGGCAGGTCATAAGGGACGTATGGTGAGTGGAAGGACATTTTGTTGTAAAGATCGAGATTCGTTGGGAAGACAGTGCGTGAGCGGTTAGAAATCTAATGGAGGGAATGCCTGGTGGAAATGAAATTTTGAATAAAAAACGTTTAAGCTGGAAAATACTGGTGCTTCAGGAATGTAAAAAAGGCATTGAAAGTGGAGGCACACGCGTCAAAAACCGGGGTACGATTCACGAATGGATGTACAATCGGTTAATTGAAGCGAGGCAGAGGTGTGCATCGGTGCACATGATGAGCACATTACACGGAAATTCACGCGTAAGTATTTATATACGTCCTCCAATTCGCGTGGTAAGGCACAATTCGGAGTTTCGTTTAAAATCCATAAATTGATATTAAATTTAAAAAATCGCGAATTAACTAATTAAAACGAATTGGGGTAAAATGTAACAGTGATTTCAAAAATTGGAAGAGAGAAAAAATATTGCCGGCACTGGGTCTCGAACCCGGGACACCAACTTACTTACATACTATAGCTCACAGGACTAACGCCCTAGACCGCACCGCCACGGCCGTAGTTTAAAGGATGTGCTTACTCAAGGGACCTGATGCTGCGCGAAATATTTACATGCGATTATCTCTCGAACCCGGGCCTATGTGGAAGAAAGCCGTGACACTTTTTCTACCTTACCTATATAGTTTAAGAAAATAACATCCGCATCCAGATCCTGAACATCACTTTGGCGACCTCTCCTTGTAAGTACTATGAACAGAGACACCAACTCCACCATCAGCAGAACATGGGAACATCTCCTGAAAATCAGAGGTGGTGGCCAACCAATCAGGAGCCACCGAGAGAAAATACCACTCAAAGCCAGGAAAAATGGATACATAATATGTATGGGCCAATTCTTAAAACTGATCATTACATAGAGAAACAGTAAGTAATGGTTTAGCTTGTAGTAGGGCCAGCTCGCCTCTGTGATGGTGTGGGATTCCTCATCCCTTCCACCCCTATCAACTCCTTGGAGGTGTCGTCGGACTCCTATCATGGCGGCGCCTCCTTCCTTTCTCCTTCCATATCCTCCCCCTTCCATGGTGAGGGCGAAAAGCGAATAGCTTACAGACCCTGCCCCCTAATCAATAGTTGGTGTCCCGAGTTCGAGTCCCAGGGTTGGCAATATTTTTTCTCTCTTCTAATTATTGAAATCACTGTTACATTTTATCCCTATTCGTTTTATTTAGTTACTTCTCGATTTTTACATTTAATATCAATTTATAGATTTTAAACAAAACTCCAAATTGTGCCTTACCACGCGAATTAGAGGACGTATATAATGACTTACACGCAAATTTCAGGGGAATTTGATCATCCTTGCCCTTGCCATTGCTCCCACAGCCTCTTCATATATTCTTAATGTCAAGTCTTCTCTCAACAAATATACACCATTGCCTATCCTCACATTCAGTTACTGACCCTAGCCAGTTTCCCCTCCTACCCTTCCAGTACAATGACCCTGCTTTCCAGCAGCCTACTCAAGACGTTTTCGAGGTCTTCTTTGTTTACCTTTTGCACCTGTTTTCACACAATTGGGCCTCGGCGCCTCATTCAGGGAATATCGAGGGTCAGCTGTGGAGGGAGGGTTGTTGGGACGGAAGTCTTTGAAGGACAATAGAGGGCAGGTCATAAGGGAGGCATGGTGGGTGTAAGTACATTCTGTAGTAATGATCGAGATTTATTTGGAAGACAGTGGGTGGGCTGTGGAGAAAATCTAATGGAGGGAATGCCAAGTGGAAATGATATTTTGAATAAAAAAACGTTGAAGCTGGAAAATACCAGTGCTTTAGAAATGTAAAAAAGACATAGAAAGTGGAGGCACACACGTCAAAAACCGGGGAAAGATTCATGAATAGATGTATAATCGGTTAACTGATGTGAGGCAGAGGTGTATATCGGTGCACATGATGAGCACATTACACGGAAATTCACGTGTAAGTAATTATATACGTCCTCTAATTCGCGTGGTAAGGCACAATTCGGAGTTTCGTTTAAAATCCATAAATTGATATTAAATTTAAGAAATCGCGAAGTAACTAAATAAAACAAATGGGGATAAAATGTAACAGTGATTTCAATAATTAGAAGAGAGAAAAAATACTGCCGACACTGGGACTCGAATCCTGGACACCAACTACAGATTAGGGGACTAATGCCGTAGACCGCACCGCCATGGCCATAGTTCAGGGGTGGTGCTTACTCAAGGGATGTCATGCTGTGCGAAATCTTTACATGAGAATATCTCTCGAACGCGGGCCTATGTGGAAGAAAGCCGTGACACTTTTTCTACCTTACCTATATAGTTTCAGAAAATAACATCCGCACCCAGATCCCAAACATCACTTTGGCGATGTCTCCTTGTCAGTGTGAGAATGAGTGTTCTTATTTGAGTGTGGGTGTAATCTTAACCCAGATAGCCTTAAAATTGTTCGATCAGCCCTTGCAAATGATGCTTACAAGTTGAGAGCATGGTTTTGTGTATTTGTGATGGATTTCCGGTTGAGAGGCTGTCGTTGGTCAATGCTCAGAATTACCCTTTTTCCAAAAAGAAACACAAAAACTCAATTTGTACTTCTAACATGGATATAAGTGTTACAACTTGGGAGTTCATCGTTTTGGATCATAATCACGGCATGCTGTTTTCATGAGATTACCCAATGACCAAATTTCTAAGCTTCAATATCTTCTCCAGCTTTGGAAAACAATTGATTTATTCTGGAAAATTAAAATTGTAAGTGTCCTCAATATAAAGGAATCATTTACAACATCCATTAAAATACCACACCAGAAATTTCAGACATGGAAAACGTCTATACATAGAGCTTTGATTGCACGCAACACACATTGCGTCCACGTGTGTCAACTGTATAATCACAAGGATAAAGGTAGGATAATTCCACAACATAGCCTTTCTATATCTACAACATATATGTACTTGATATAGTATGAAAGTATACCCTTGCTGTGTAAGGTTCTCACTCGTGGTTAACAGTCTGAGGACAGGAGTCTTAGGTTAAATCACTAAATCCCATTTGCACAGGGTAATTACAGCCAGTAAAACTGTTGTCCACAAGCCGACTGTATTTGTTTACAAATGTTAAAGGAAACACCCTTACCTTGCCACTTCACACCTGCTCAAAGACCACCCCTCATTAAGACAATTTTTAAGTGGAACCTGCAGTCGCTTAAAGTTTTCATTGTAATAATGCAACCGTGCATTATATACAGCCACAAGCAGTAATAACATCCATATAACTGTTAATGGACAGTTATATGTATGATATGAAACTGAAATCAAACAGTGACTGTAGCACTCATAGAGTCTGTTTGGAAGCTAATGAACTCTAAATGTGTACAGCGACTGCATGTAAAGCAGAAGGTGCAGAGAGTGGGGGGACACATGGACGGGAAGGCAAACCTCTGCCTTCAAGATGTTCTGAGGGCATGAAAAAAAAGGGATGAAAAATGTTGGCAGCATTTCCAATGCCATATTAGAAAAAGAGACCTGCACTTAAGCAATTAAAGAATAAAAAATTATTCAGATCAAAAATTAAACAGGATTTTTATATACCATTTCTTTTTCGGACATTACAAAGATTTAATGATGAAAACACATGAAAACAATTTAAAAACATAACCAAGATACTGATAACAAATTAATTCAAAATCAAAGAATAGAGTCAAGTTTTTGTCTAATCTTTATTGTTTCTGACAGAGGGAAAGATCCTTAGGATTCAAATTAATCCTTTAAATTGGATGGAGCCTATATTTGATTGAACACATTTATTATGAATTCAACACATGCTTAACCTTTCCCTTTCAGCTGCCGAGTAACACTCAACGTAACTTAGCTGACAACTTGCATGTTGACTGATACTTAACTAGAATGATTTTCCGCATTTAAAAATTAGATTCTGTGTGTACTACTGGTTTATGAGCTGATTAATATAGAGTTCAAAGGGTTAAAATATTTTTCAATGACAAAAATAAAACAAATAAAAAGCAAAATACAAACAAGTATAGGTTAAAAACTATACAAAAAATTACCTTAATTTTTATCAATTACATTCAGGTAATTTTGTATATAAAAAGAATACATTAGATTTACACAAATTGGAATGGTAACAAATAATTACTTATTACCAAATAAATCCTGAACACATTTTCCACTGTTATTCTTAATTTCATGCACTTTAGCTAGAGCATGTTCCTTCAACACAATCCTGGCTGTATCATAAAATTTACCCCAAATATCTACACATCCTTCTCTGGCTGTAATATGGAAAACAGTGTCCCCATTCCAATCCCCCATGAAGAGAAGATTGATCATATATTCATCACCCAGATATTTATGAAAATCCGCACATATGAAGCCTACAACACATGCGATTTTACATCTTAGCGTCTTATGAATTATGTTAGGGCAACTAGGACTGAAAGCAACATCAGTCTGTGAGAAATTATACAGAAGTTCTCTTCCCAAACATTCAAATCCAATTTCAAGGTACCAGTGAATTAACAAAAGTATGGACAACCTCACTGGATTATTGAATATGGAAGCATACTCTTCCTGCACAGTGTCACCTAAAATATAAGGATGACTCATCACAATTTTCTGGAAAATTGATAAAGCTACACCTAAATTAACACAAATATCTGATGGTGGGTTCAATGACATACCCGAATATATGCCATCTCCTAAGAGTTGAACCAAGTTATAGTATATATATTCCATCTCTAGGAGAATCTCTCTCTGTTTCGACTTAAGATCCTCTGACAGGAGTTTGTGCATGAGAAAGTGCCATTCAATCACATATTCACCATACTCAGTTTTTAGGAAGTAGCGATGGCTTTCACTATCTTTCATTAGCAAAATTTTCACAACTTCATCCTTGGTCATGTGTCCATCAATCAACTGTTTTCTCACAAACTTCAATATAGCAGTAGGGCGAGAGGAAGTGTAATCATTAATACTTGGGCGTCCATTGCAAATTGATGTCTGAAACCACTCCAAAAATGCTTCCCTGGACATCACCTTCAGAGCTATCTCCCACACAAGGGTAATTTTTTCCACATCATCACTCACCATAGCACAGATCAAGAAATTCAAGTATTTTGGGCGGTAAATATCAGCCCTAGAAATGAAGTACTTGGAGACAAATTCTAGCTTACTAGTTGAAGAGCTCAACTTACAATTAACATACTCCCACATTTCTAGGATATTATCACAATTTGAATACCTGGTTACCTTAAGAAGGAGCTTAAAAAAGTCATCATTTTTTAGAAACATGACCTCTAAGTCTGAATTCTCAAGGCAATCTGTAATCCTAGTCATTAAACGGAACATCCCCATATCCTGGGAATATACTTTTTCAAACACATCAGGCATGTAAAGAAATGATTTTTTCAAACTACTTTTGAAAAATGCAATCTTTCTTACAAGAAAATCGATGACAACTTCAAAATAAGCTCTATAATCTTCATTTATACTACCGTGAGGGAGTATCCAAGACAGACCTTTCTCCTCCAAAACCGCATTCAAATTCTCTTCCATTTTATACTTTTCAATCATAGAAAAAATTTTATGAACCATTTTAACTATAATATACCTCTTTGAATGCGTGTAGTAAATAAGTGTAAATGCATTGTGCCGTGGAGCACTCACACTATGTATGATCTTGGGATGCCTATAAATTCTCATGCCTTCAATATCACATTCTGGAAGTATATTTATTGGCATCTCATGCTTACCATCCAATATCAAGCTCACAGTATCTTCCATTTTATTTCCAGAGCCAGTAGGGAAATTTTTATCTCCCATAAGAAGCTTGATAAACATACAATCATAACCACTGGCAAAATATTGAAGAAGATAGATGTAACCACTTACAATTACTCCAAATAGGCACGCATTCAAGCACACCAAAAGTCTCTTTTCCAGGAAAATAGATCTGCAAAGACATGTTACTTCAATGCCAAAGGAATTTTCCAAATAATTATAGGACTCAACTCTGTCATAGTATGCGTGCAGAATATCTTCAATAAACCACCTCACTCTAAAAAGACCTCTATCAGTAAACAATGTCTCCAGCCAGAATTTGGTCACAGATTCATTTTCTGCTCTCTTCAAGAGCCATCGTGCAAAGAAATACTCCCCGAAAGTTCTATGAACAAACTGGTACTTTTCCTCCTTCTCCACAATAAGCCCAATACTGAGCACATCATACATTTCACTCCTGTTGCACTGAAAAAAGCATGGATCAAAAAAATCAACGGAAGATAAATTTTCCAACTGCTCAAATATTCTATTCCTTGCCATACTAAAGGACTTTTCTGAAGCTACATTCCCAGATGCCAATGCTTTTTCCCGGTCAAAAATTCTCAGCTTTATCTCCACAAATTTTTCATATAAATGTCCTAGATCCCAGCGGCTCCCAATTATAAAATCCTCTTCAAACAAAACAAATGCAAACATCTTAACATGAAGAGGTGTGCGCGTGAATTCCCTGAAATCATTAAAAAGACTATCAATACTGAGAATCAACTTCTGAGCAAAGGCTTTAAAGTCAATATTTTTATTGCACCTCATATTGTATTCTCTCCTCTGGTGATCAATTTCTAACTGGGTGAACCCAATTCCTTCTATTTTATTCTCCTCAGGAAAGTTTTCCCTTAACCATTTGGTCATTTCTTTTTCCAGGGAGTCCATTTTCTTCACTCTTTCTTGGCCTGAATACTTCTTCAAGTTTGCTTTCCAATACCTACACAAGAAGTCTACTTGCTCCAAATCATTGAATGGGATCAGTTTAAATGAAATCACGTTTAACTTCAACTCAAGTTCACGTCTTTCATGTAGGCGGGTGGAGGCACAAACCTTTACCTTTGTTTTGGACTTCAAGCCCACCAGGAATTCTAACACATTTTCTCTATACTTGGGACATATTTCATCGAAACCATCAAACATAACTATCACCTTGCAATCTTGTTCACAATATTTTTTTAACAGACTTCTTTCAAATGAAGAGCCACCATGCCCAACCATTTTGAGAAGCACCTCAATCAAGTCTACAGTTTGTGAGGAGCCAATTTTACCAAGCTGCAATGGGGATTTCTCTTGGGCATAGAAGTTTAAATCAACCACAACAATCCATGCTCCTGAATAGTTTTTCCTGTAGCATGAAACAAAATTATTCAGTATAAATGATTTACCACATCCAGGATCATCAGCAATGATCACTGGCATTACACCACTGTCACTGTCACCATGAATTGAAGGCAAACATATCTGATGATTTAGAAATTTCTCTTCTGGAATTGACACCTCATCCACATCATAACTCAAGTTATCTAGCAGACCCTCCACACTTCCATATGATTTTATGTACAAAAATTTCCCTCCTCTATGTTCCAACAAATGAATCCCCTTCTTATCTGCATGAAAACCACAAATTCTCTCAAAAGCCACATTGATACTTTCCTCATTCGCATCATTTAGAACATAAAAATGAGCATATTTATCAAAATTGGACTCATTCCAAACTCTGACCATTGATGGCTTTATCTCCGAACATTGAAGATCTGATAATGTTGGATTTTTAACTACAAACAATTCACCATGTCTGCGGATAAGAGAGTCAGAGAATGTAATGCACCTTCCACTGAAATGACGCTTCATGTATCACTTTTGGTCAATCACTTCCGCTGAACCTCTAGCAACCAACCCAGTTACCTTCCCAATATTTACTTCTCCATCCATTAAGAAAAGTGATATATCACTAGAGGTCATGTTCTCCATCATGAACTGATCCACTTTGCCTTCATCTCCAACACCATTGAACACTACCTCTCTAGTAGTGCTAGGACGACCGACAAAGTTCACACGTTTCTTCAGGATATCTGACTTAGTAATCTCTGATAGATCATTCCACACGTACTCCAATTCCTTCAACTTTTTCAGAGATGATGGGACTTTGGTGAGAATAAGAATTACATTACTGCTCATACCATGAAACATGATCCCTAAACAGTCACCGTAACATTTCCCCCTTTTGCAAAACTTGGGTTCCTCCGCACTATCCCATCTCACCGCTAGCAAATCATATGCTCCGTTAGACAATCCATCCATGTATTCCTTCTTTGCCTGGCTCTGGTTGTATTGGCTCCATCCAATAAGCAACACATTTTTACCTCTACTTCCATACACCAATTTCAAATGGCTATAGCAAAGTTCAACGCAAGACACCAGTAACACCTTCAGCCCATTATGACACAGAATGTTTTCCTCGATGTCTTGGACGTTTGGGCCCACTGACACACTCCCATTCATACAGTTTAGCAAAAGCCTTTGGTATTCACTCATCATTTTTACAGTCAACTTATTACTCGTGAATATGCTCTCCACATACTCTCGGAATGCTGGCATTACTTCATCCCTGTAATATTTCAACAATGGTTCTACTTGCTCAGTTAACAATGTGATACCATCTTCGGAATAACAATCTTCACCCCCAACTTTCTCTGCTTCTCCACAATCTGAGGAATAGCCGTACTTTGCTATGACTTCAGGCACACGGACAATGAGTTCTTGATCCCACAGGTTTTCCTCGTAATTCTCAGCAACCCTCCTTATCACTTCATCAAGAGTACTGAAATTGCTGGAGTACATTATTTCCTGCACGATACCTTGATACTTGGTCATCCTTCCAGTGTCCTCCTCATGGTATGGTTTCCCTTGGTTCCTAAACACTACCATCAAAGCCTTGTGAGTTAATTCATGGGACAAAGTCCCCAAAACACTGCACCTATCTTTTATACTCTTTTCCCTTGCTCCAACATACACCCTCTTTTGACGAAAATCTGTCAAGCCCCAGTCGCTGGCACTTAGGGACTTAATGCAAGCATGCTTCACACTGTCCGACTCAAAATCCAACACCACCTCGAAGTCAAGTTCATCCTGCAGTACTTCAAGGACAATTTGAGTTTCCTCATATTCATCAAGGGCCTCAAAGAGCTCCTTCAAACGTCTTCCCAAATCCCATGAATTACCTTCTCTCTTCCCAAAAGACCTTGATTTTGCAACCATCTTCATAACATGAGTTCCCCTCACTTCAAAGAAATACTGAGTCAGA
The DNA here is from genome assembly GCF_921293095.1 of Ischnura elegans. NCBI lineage: Eukaryota > Metazoa > Arthropoda > Insecta > Odonata > Coenagrionidae > Ischnura > Ischnura elegans. The sequence goes on along the minus strand of NC_060256.1, from coordinate 80,218,226 downwards.
GAGCGATTAAATCTATCCTGAAAACTCTTAATTGAAATTTTCATTGATTTTTCCTCAGCCTCGCTAGCGCATTTCATTCGCTTTGAATTCAAATAAGACCAAACATCCACATTCACAACTTCAGCAGCTTGCCACAGGGCACTTTCCCCCATACTGTTGATCAAATATAGTGACTCTTCACTGCCTAGTAATTTCTTTGCCTCCTCAACTGTACAACTTCTCTTGATTGCATCATGGATCGAATTCCTTTTCTCAAAGAACTCTTTTAATTCCACACTTTCCATGGTGAATTTTTCCAACTTTAGTGAGCCAACTTCACTTCTTAAGCTATGTAGCAGCGAATCTGCTTTCAAAAGTAATACTGCCATCCCACCATCCACTACCATGTCAATTGCAGATTTGCTCAATTTGTTCACTGCATTCACATTGACACCACAACCAATGAGGAAATTCACTATGTCCTTTTTTCCACTTTTCACTGCTAGCATCAGGGGTGTTAGGAAATCTGTTCCATATGCTTTCTCAAGCAACACATACTTCTCTCTAGAGAGCCCCACACTTCCTCTTTCAGCTGGATATTCCAATTCCAGGAGGTCAACAAGCCCCTCCAAATCAGCATTCTTGATAACATTTTGTATATTACCCTCAAAACAGTGACAATTACCTTTTATATGGCTACATTCTGATAGCATTGTTTTGAGTGATGCTGTATTTTTTTCCTCTAACGCATTTGTAACTTCAGTGGTACAGATATTGTCTGTTCTGTCTTCCATCTTCAACAACCAATCTAATTCCGATCCTATAATAATAAAAAAATACAAAGGATTTTTGAATTGCTGATATACAAACAGATAATATTTATTAACCAATTTAATCTTTTTACTCTCAAAATACAGCAGACTCCCGATTATCCGGCTGCGTTATATCTGGGTTGCAGATTATCCATGCATGAGTTCACGGTACTTCGAAGTTTTCTGCGATCCGCATAAAGAAATAAAATTGGACGAAAAATCACCAAGATATTTGCATTTTTTAATTCCAATGCTACATTGGGCAAATCGTTTCCATTAGAATCCCCTTCTTAAGAGTGGAATCGTTTTATCTATATGCTGACACGGAATGTTTCAAGTTTACTTGGACGTCTGCTCTAGCATTGTACATGACAAACAACGGTGAAAAAAAACTCTTGATTAATTGTATAATATTCTTCAATGGTTAATCATTCATAAATTCAGACAATTTCATATGCTACTGCACAATAATTGCCCTGGTGTCGCATGAGGTTGAATAAAGCCCAAGGAACCGGAGATTTCGTCACACTAGGGCATGTTTACGCCATTACCATTGAAGGCCGAAATGGATAGGAATGGAATAGTAGAAGTGAAAGCAGCGGGGGGAGGTGGAAGGAGTTCTCAATGATTCCAAAAAGCTATCTATAATAAAAGACAATGTGTGCGAAAAATCCACAGAGAAAAAAACATTCGCCTTGACCAGGATTCGAACCCGGATCCCTGGATTTCCGGCCGAGTGCTTTAGCCAGTTAAGCTACCGAGGCATCATTCTCCCCTGTGGAAATTTGTGGACTATACCGGACAAGGTGGTATGGACTGCTGAGCATATTATGCGACGAGCAGTCCAAATCGTGCACACGGTGCCACAGCCGGAGAGTAAAGTGCAAACTTTGAACACATTTCTCTCTTGACGTATTTAAGTATACCGGGACTAGCCACGGTGATAACTTTTACGGGAGTCACCCGCAATGCACAAATTGTGTGAAAAATCCACAGAGAAAAAATCATTCGCCTTGACCGGAAATTGAGGGATCCAGGTTCGAATCCTGGTCAAGGCGAATGATTTTTTCTCTATGGATTTTTCGCACAATTTGTGCATTGCGGGTGACTCCCGTAAAGTTATCACCGTGGCTAGTCCCGGTATACTTAAATTCGTCAAGAGAGAACACCTCTATGTGTTCAAAGTTTGCACTTTACTCTCCGGCTGTGGCACCGTGCGCACGATTTGGACTGCTCGTCGCATAATATGCTCAGCAGTCCATACCACCTTGTCCGGTATAGTCCACAAATTTCCACAGGGGAGAATGATGCCTCGGTAGCTTAACTGGCTAAAGCACTCGGCCGGAAATCGAGGGATCCGGGTTCGAATCCCGGTCAAGGCGAATGATTTTTTCTCTGTGGATTTTTCGCACAAGTTGTGCACTGCGGGTGACTCCCGTAAAAGTTATCACCGTGGCTAGTCCCAGTATACTTAAAAAAAGACAATGTGTGCAAGCAATAATAGATTGTTTGATTTACGCAAATTATGAAAATTACAAGAAAGAAGAGTAAAGTTTGGATTATCTGCGCTTTCCGATTAATCATACCGCCGCTCCCCACCATTAGCCCAGATAATAGGGAGTGTACTGTGTTGTATTTTTGCAATGCTCTCAGATTTTTACCCCCTTTTAATTATGATAGGGAAATCACTTTCAAGGAAAAATTGACAGAAAATGTTTACACATTGATAATGCACACATTTTTTTCAAGTACAGCATAATCCCGATTTTTCCGCTGCATAGTATGTGTGTTGCAGATCATCAGTGCATGAGTTTCACCCTGCTTAGATGTTTTCCACGATCTTAACACAAAATAAAATCAGGCGCTAAAGCATCAGGATTATTGTATTTAAATGCAAGGCTACACCGGGCTTATTATTTCTAATAGTTCCCTTCGTAAAATGAAATTATTTTATTTCCCTCCCGGCAAGGTATTTTTTAAGCTTACTCAGATGTCTAATATTTCATTGCCAAAGATGATGAATGGTGGAAAAAAATCTCTTGATTAATTTCAGAACTTTTCTTCAATGGCTATCTAATCAAGTAAAGTTTGGAAAGTGTCATCCACGATTTTTAATTGTATTTTTCACATTGCAAATGTGCAATTATTGCTGTCACCTCGCAGGTGGTTTAATAGACCACTAAAGAAAATGAGATTTCGTTGCAGGGATATTTACCCTGCAATTAGTCAATGTCAACTTGGGGAGAAAGGGTATAGCAGAAATGAAGGCAGCTTGAGAAGTGAAAGCAGAGACTATGGAATTATAGATTGCATAAGTCACAACCAGGCACTCGCCTGAGCAGACAATTTTGGTGGAGTATATGTACAGAGCAGTAGGAATATGAGTACGTACAATCACGTAATTACCGCCAAAAAGATTGTGGTCAGGTGAGGAAAGCTTTCAATTACAAATTATTTGATTAACATTAATCATGAACATTACTTATTTATTTATTTATCACATCCCCCGTAAACAGCACATGACGGCCTTTTACAACGAGGGTTTCCAATATTAACAAATTACAACACAAACATCCATGCCCTGGATAGGGATCACCTACCCAGGCGGGATTCGAACCCACGACCTACGGTTTGGCAGGCGAGGACTTTACCCCACCGCCACCGAGGCCGGCCGAAGACTGATTACAAGAAATTAAAGAGAAATTTTAGATTATCTGTTTTTTCCGGTTATTCTTTCCACCCATCTCATCATTGGCTCGGTTAAATGGAAGTTTGCCGCAGTAAAAAAATACCTTACATTTGTATTGTAACCGATGCCGCTTGGCAAGATTCATGGGCATTCAAATCAGCGTTCACGAGGTAGGGAAGACTGATGTAATTTTGTGTGTGAATGTGTGTGAGGATGCAGTGAAGCGTGAACGAACACAAGTGCAGTGTATTTCCCCCCTCCCACAATTCTTCCGCCCGCTTCCCGAGTACGGAATTTTCCGTGCGGACGTGACCAGTGCCAGGTTCACCTCACCACTCCCAAGAAAACAACACCTGCACGCAGCGATCGGAGGGTGATGCAATTCGCCACCTCCACCCTCCACAAACTTTGGCAAACCCCCCCCACCCCCCATGGACGATTCGGAGAAAATCCGTCTCTATGGATTTCCCCTACCAACCCCAAGCCCAGAAAGTTAACCTCGCGGGGTTATAAAACCCGAGTACAGCCGGCTAGAGAAGCATTATTCGGCATGGAGAGGCAGCCGGAGGCTATGTTGGTCAGCAGAGGCGCATCCATATCGAACGTGGAAGAGAGAGAAAGAGAAACAAGGCATGGAGTGTGGACCAGAAAGGAGAGGACTGGTGAAAGTTGGAAACAGGAGAAGGAACGGTAGATTTCCATCGCCAACGAGAAGGTGGTCAACCCACGTCATCCCACTGAATATTCTCTCAGCCCACAGGGAAAGTAGACGCAGCGACCCTGACCAGAACCAGCCAAGGAAGCCATCTCCATCCACGGCACAGAGAGCCGGTAAGTACTCTTGTCACCCTACATTCCGTCCCCCCTCCTGAATTCAGAAGATCCCCAAAGAGCCCCTTTTTCCCCCATTCAAGACCAGAAGAAACGTGAAAATATTCCCTTGTATTTTTTTTTAATTTTTGTTTGCCCTCCCTTTTTCCCCGTGTGAAAGTGAATAATTGTAGTATTTAGGGAAGTGTGCTTAAATTAATGTTGGCGTTGTTTATAGTTGACCTGTTTCGTTTTTGTATTCACGCCAGACAAGGGTAAAATATTTGGTTCCTGCTCCATTTGCTCTACACTGATCAAAAACATTTCTACGGGTTGACTTTTGCAGCCCAGCTAAATACAGCAATAGCAAGAGGACTTTCAGTCCAATTAGATCCATTTCCCTTGCATCCCTTTGATGCAAGAAACTACCCTGTACAATTAGAATTTTTGAGTTTGTGAAGAATACATCATCTGATAATATATCATCTGGAAAAGAAAATTTGCCAAGAACCCAAAATATCCAATACATTCTGTGCATCACCCAGAGGTCCTGACAGTTGTCTCAGCAAAATGCACCTCTCAATTCTGGATCTTTTTGTTGGATTCACAGCAGACCACTAAATCGACCGTTTTTTCCCACCAAGGAAGACGCTCTTGTTGTGGGTGAATACTCATCCTGACTTTCTTCAGAAAATGTGTTGAGTTGTGGTCCGAACGATAAATGGTGTTATCGCATTCCCCAACATTGCTCTCACTCACATCTGCATATTTCCCTTCACTCTCAGTGTCAAGAATTTTGAGTATGTAATGTCCGTCAAGCTCACTCATGTTCAGGAAGTGTATACTTGGCTTTTTGATGCCTTATAGAAAAAATACCTACTTATAGTTAGAACTTATTTCAATTGAAATGATACTACAATTGTGACATTCACCTGCTCTACTAATGTAAATTTACAGTTACTTACAGTTATAATTTCATTTGCAAGGTGCACTGGCCCAGGGCATTGATCAAAAGGTAGCAATTACCAAATCAAACTAGCATGTGCTTCCCTCACGAATTATTTTCAAATTGAATTGGAGAGAAATGTGTACCCTCCGATGTAAACCAAGGAAGGTATATATCTATACCTAAGTCATCCTCTTTTACAACAATTGAAAGTGCAAACAAATATACAAAAATAGCATTGAAAACTGTTATAGTGATTGAGTCAAGTCTAAAAATCTCCGCAAGCAGACATTGTAATGCGAAGGCACGCATCGGGATTCAACCGTTACAAAATGTAATGTAATAAAAAGATCCTTACCAGTATTTACAGACTGTAAATTGAAGAGTGCTCTGAAATATGTAGTAGATTAGATGAAGTGTCGAACAGAGGAGGCCACAGAGTGCTGAGTTGGAATTATATTTTCACATCAGGCATGGAATCCCCGCACACGCAGGCCATCGCGGGTTAAGGATGATATTGCCCTGTTACAAAACAGTAAAGTTATCTGCTTTAATTACAGGGGACAGCTTAAACACCAAGATCATACTGGGTAAAGAATTCTAATTTTAATAGGCTAGTCAGGTTTTGTAAGTCAGGTCAATTTATGTACATTTTTGAATTATGGCACATTGTGTAAGTTAGTTCAATTTATGTACCTTTTTGAATTATGTCACATAATCTTTTATACTTGTTTATACATCTATAATATATACAACCCGATGTGTGACAGATACCTCACTGACCACTGATTCACGTATACAAATTCCCGACCACTTCCGTACGTGCTGGGAAGACGAAAGTTTTACTATGGGTGGCGAAAAAATATTGATCGGGGGGAAAAATCCGCAAACTCGAAAAAGTCGATTGGTTTTCGAGATATATCGATCCGAATTAACATTGGAGCCTTATGGGACTAAAACTTTATCCATTTATTGCCTACTTGTAAATGTCTCAGGAACAAGAAATTTCTTTGACAGATACTAGATTTTTTAATGTGGAATTCTTTGCCATATTTTGATTTAAAGTATTTTTTATAATTTTTTTAAAATTTCCAATGCTTTTCTTATGGGCCTATCTTTGGATTTTTTTAAAACCAACTTGCAATAATTGTAGGACAAAGTCCTTAATGTATAAGATACAAGATTTTTTGGTGTGGTTTTCTTTGCAATATTTTGATTTAATGTATTTTTTTTACTTTATTAAAATTTGCAATGCTTTTCTTATGGGCCTAACTTTGGAATTTTTTTAACCAACTTGCAATAATCGTAGGACAAATTCCTTGAAATGCAAGATACTAGATTTTTCCCTCAGTTTTTTGGCTATCTTAAAATATCCATAAGTCGAACGAGTAATTAACGATTATTGATTTCCCATTGAAATCGCGACTCCTACAACGTTTGGTAACTTACAACACATCCGCTGTGAAGTATGCATTCCCCCAACACACAATTTTAGATTTTTCGAATTTTTTTTTGCCATTTCCCGACGAGGTAGGGACACCAAATTCACATGAGTAATGTCTTTCACGTGCCCCGATGTGCCGCTACCAGGAGAACGCAGAATATTTAATTTTAACGGGTGACACCGTCGAAAAACCATGCTTGCACTACAGCTAAAGAGCCGGAATTTTTATTGAAGGTAAACGATGCCGCGTTATACGGGACAAGCACATTAAGTCCCCCGATAACCCCCTGGGACCCCCCCAAAAAAATTAAAATTACCTAATAAGTCGCATATTTCGTGTACCATTCATCCGAGTTGTATAGTTTTTATTGACTCAGAATGGGAATTGTGTCGACTATATTTACCAGTTACTTTCAATTATCCAGGCCCATTTACGGACCCGCAATAAAACTTCAAATTTTGTAATGTAGATTTCTGAATAAAATAGTAGAGGTGAAATGGGCGTTCAAGCACATGGACACACACCTAAACGCGATTTTTTTAAAGCACTTCCCCATAAGGTACGGCCACGAAATTCGCTTGAGTCATGCCTTATTACTGCGCCTATGCACCGCTACATGGAGAATTCAGAATGTGTAATCTATGTGTGAGTAATAGTGGAAAATTCATGGTTCCACTAAAGCTAGAGAGCTGGAATTTTTATTGCAGGCAGGCAAACAAATTTTATGCAGGAAAACCCATCGAAAATTCACGTCGCTCCCTAGAGGACCAGCGAAAAAATTATTTTTTGCTGTAAATCGCCAGTTTTTGGTTGTTTTCGCAGTAATACCATTCTCCTATGACTCATCGCTAAGAATTTATTTGGACGATAGTGACCGTAGTCAGTACACTCATCAGAACCCCTTGCAACCCCCCGGACCCCCTTCAAAACATTGATATAAGCTAAAATGCCACAGGCTTCTAATTTCCGCCGAATTTTTCCCCTCGCAGCCTTCGATGGGGGACAGCTGGTAGTACGCATTGCTTGGTGAGGAGTGAAAACCCTGGCGGCGAAGCCGTTCGGTGGAGGCGGCCGGCAGAGCCGGCCACGCGGGCATGGCCCCCTAACGAGCGCGTGCAGCACGTTATTCTTATAGTTTTCCTTGCATCAATGATTAAAAATGAATTTTGGCTATCATTTCTTCTTCCCTGCCAGATATCTTGCCAGGGCTAATAGTCTAGCTCACATTGGGTGTCAGTATATTAATGATAACGGGGGTGGCTTTGGAATATTCCGGAGAGAGTTTAATTAAGAAATTACTTGAAGCTAGGTGTCACAAATCCTTTTTCATTTCCACTGTAAAAATTGTTTTTAAATCTCTAAATTGCTATAAAAAAATTGCCTTTTGCAGTATTTATCTGTTGTGAGGATAGTCAGATTCTCAGTTTCTGCATCATGTCCTTGGGCAGCGGGCTCTGAGATGGCCAATTGATTCCCCTCCACTTCCCGATTTTGGGGTTTTTCTGTGTTGTGTACATGGCCAGTAAAAGGTCCACGTTTTACCCCACCCCCTCCCTCTACAAAGTTACAGCATGCTTCGGCAACCCCCCCTCCTGATTGTGAAGATTTCCCCCATTCAAGAAGAATAAGATTCAGGTTTCCCACCTGTCCCAACCCTAGAAAACCAACCCTCTCTGGTTATAAAATCCGCATGTATTCCAGCGCGCAGAGACACATCAATCCCAGCTTTGTATTGTGGCCAAAGGCTTTACCCATCAGCTGAGACTCGTCCTGCTTGTTACATGGAGGAGAGACAGAGAGGGGAATGAAAAATGGAGATCAGACTGAGAGGTGAAGAGTGGCAAAGAAGAGGAAATAGGAGAACAGAATGGTAGATTTCCCGCACCAAGAGGAAGAAAATCACCCCACAACTTCTTGATTTAAATATTCTCTCAGCCCACAATTCATAACTTGAATAAGACACAGTGACCCCAACAGGAGCCAGCCGAGGAGGTCATCCCCATACATGACCAAGAGCCAGAGAGCAGATAAGTGATACTGTCATCCCACAAAAATCCCTCCCTCCAAGTTAAGAAGAAGATTTATCCCTTGCATTTTTTAAATTCATTTTGCCTTCCCGTTTTCCCTGTGACCGAGTTTATATTTTTAGTATTTAGAACAGTGTGTTCAGGATAAATATTGGCTTTGTCCTTTCATTTGTTTCTGTATTCACACTAGACATTCACAAGAAGTGAAGATTCTTGTTTCATTTTTTTATAATTGTCATTTGTTTTGGATGGATCTGATTGATTTTGGTTTCTTTTCACTGGCCAGTAGTGTGCTTTGAAGTAAAGATAAACGGTCAATAATTTCATGTATTTCTGAGGTTTTTTTCCTAGTTGATTTTTATTGCATTAAATTTTTTGTTGAATTCATAATTTGAGTATCGAGCTTTCGTTCTTATGTGCACGACAGCAAGCCATCAGAAAAGAGCCCACTCGCACGCACCTTCCCCTTTCTACCTACCCCTCCCTTTTCTCCCAACCCACGACCCATCCGTCCCGAACGAACACTCCCACAGTCCACCACACACCCCCCAGCACGTTATAACACATCTTAGAAATTTTGGGCCTTGCCAGACTGCCCCTGCAACAGCCAATTTAATCAAGCTATCTTTACATGCAATACAACAGCTAAAACGCTCAGCAAAATATGTATAAAATTAGCTATTAAACATTCAAAGGTTCTTAAATCATTTAGATTGAACAGAATTGGACAAAATAAAAAAGGCTCTTCATCACTACACTCAGGATACATAACGATACCTCCACTGCATAAACACTCAACAATCGCCCACCAAACCTAATCCACTCATCTAGTACTTTAAGTGCTATCTAGATGAGTGGATTTGATTTGGTGGGCGATTGTAGAGCTTTTATGCAGTGGAGATATCGATAAGGTATTGTAACCATTGCCGTTTGGCAGGTTACATAATTTGGTTTAAATATGAGTTTTCAAGGGAAGGAGAGCTTCATTTATTTGCCTTGTACTGTGTTTGACAGTGTGTGTACATGTAGTTGAGTATGAATGGACTTGTGCGTAACACATTTCTTTCCTCTCTTCCCCCCCACAATTCCCTGCCTCCCGATTTCAGTGTTTTTTCCATCGCGTGACTCCGAGTACGTGCCTAAGAGAAAAGAATTTACTTTCCCCCAACCACCTGCCGTGCAGTGACAGTGCAAGGCGACCGAGGAGACTAAATGTTCTCCACCCATTCCCCCAAAATAGATAAAACATGCTTCAATTCTCCCCCCCCCCATCCTCGTGGCGACTAGCCTCAAGAGACAGGCCTCTTCCCGATCACAACCCCAACATCCTTTCCCCCAACCAAACAACCACCACCTACCCCAAGTCATAGTATTGACCATGATTGCATCTTCCATAAGTAAAACTGTCACTCATTCCTTTCATAAAGGGTTATTCCTTACTGATGATTAATTCAATGATGAATTATCCCATTTTTAGCACCCTAACATCGCTGTTGGTCAATGCTCAGAATTACCCTTTTTGAAAAAGAAACACAAAAACTCAATTTGTACTTCTAACATGGATATAAGTGTTACAACTTGGGAGTTCATCGTTTTGGATCATAATCACGGCATGCTGTTTTCGTGAGATTGCCCAATGACCAAATTTCTAAGCTTCAAATATCTTCTCCAGCTTTGGAAAACAATTGATTTATTCTGGAAAATTGAAATTGTAAGTGTCCTCAATATAAAGGAATCATTTACAACATCCATTAAAATACCACACCAGAAATTTCAGACATGGAAAACGTCTATACATAGAGCTTTGATTGCACGCAACACACATTGCGTCCACGTGTGTCAATTGTATAATCACAAGGATAAAGGTAGGATAATTCCACAACATAGCCTTTCTATATCTACAACATATATGTACTTGATATCGTATGAAAGTATACCCTTGCTGTGTAAGGTTCTCACTCGTGGTTAACAGTCTGAGGACAGGAGTCTTAGGTTAAATCACTAAATCCCATTTGCACAGGATAATTACAGCCAGTAAAACTGTTGTCCACAAGCCGACTGTATTTGTTTACAAATGTTAAAGGAAACACCCTTAGCTTGACACTTCACACCTGTTCAAAGACCACCTCTCATAAAGACAATTTTTAAGTGGAACGTGCAGTCGCTTAAAGTTTTCATTGTAATAATGCAACCGTGCATTATATACAGCCACAAGCAGTAATAACATCCATATAACTGTTAATGGACAGTTTTATGTATGATATGAAACTGAAATCAAACAGTGACTGTAGCACTCATAGAGTCTGTTTGGAAGCTCATGAACTCTAAATGTGTAAAGCGACTGCACGTAAAGCAAAAGGTGCAGACAGTGGGGGGACACATGGACGGGAAGGCAAACCTCTGCCTTCAAGATGTTCTGAGGACACCAAAAGGAAAGGGATGAAAAATGTTGGCAGGATTTCCAATGCCATATTAGAAAAAGAGACCTGCACTTAAGCAATTCAAGAATAAAAAATTATTCAGACCAAAAATTAAACAAGATTTTTATATACCATTTCTTTTTCGTACATTACAAAGATTTAATAATGAACACACATGAAAACAATTTAAAAACATAACCAAGACACTGATAACAAATTAATTCTCAATCAAAGAATAGAGTCAAGTTTGTGTCTAATCTTTATTGTTTCTGACAGAGGGAAGGATCCATAGGATTCAAATTAATCCTTTAAATTGGATGGCCATTGGCTCCGGAGCCTATATTTGATTGAACACATTTATTATGAATTCAACACATGTTTAACCTTTCCCTTTCAGCTGTCGAGTAACTCTCGACATTACTTAGCTGACAACTTGCATGATGACTGATACTTAACTACAATGATTTTCCGCATTTAAAAATCAGATTCCGTGTGTACTACTGGTTTATGAGCTGATTAATATCGAGTTCAAAGGGTTAAAATATTTTCCAATGACAAAAAAAAACAAATAAAAAGCAAAATACAAACAAGAATAAGTTAAAAACTATATAAAAAATTACCTTAATTTTTATCAATTACATTCAGGTAATTTTGTACATAATAAGAATACATTAGATTTATACAAATTGGAATGGTAACAAATAATTACTTATCATAAAATAAGTCCAGAACACGTTTTCCACTGTTATTCTCAATTAAATGCACTTTTTCTAGAGCATATTCCTTCAACACAATCCTGGCTGTATCATAAAATTTACCCCAAATATCTATACATCCTTCTCTGGCTGTAATATGGAAAACAGTGTCCCCATTCCCATCCCCCATGAAGAGAAGATTGATCATATAATAATCACCCAGATATTTATGAAAATCCGCACATATGAAGCCTACAACACATGGGATTTTACATCTTAGCGTCTTATGAATTATGTTAGGGCAACTAGGACTGAAGGCAACATCAGTCTGTGAGAATTTATACAGAAGTTCTCTTCCCAAACATTCAAATCCAATTTCAAGGTACCAGTGAATTAACAAAAGTATGGACCACCTCACAGGTTCATTGAATATGGAAGCATACTCTTCCTGCACAGTGTCACCTAAAATATTAGGATGACTCATCACAATTTTCTGGAAAGTTGATAAAGTTACACCTAAATTAACACAAATATCTGATGTTGGGTTCAGTGACATACCCTGATATATGCCATCTCCTAAGAGTTGAACCAAGTTATAGTATATATATTCCATCTCTAGGAGAATCTCTCTCCGTTTCGACTTAAGATCCTCTGACAGGAGTTTGTACATGAGAAAGTGCCATTCAATCACGTATTCACCATAGTCATTTTTTAGGAAGTAGCGATGGCTTTCACTATCTTTCATTAGCAAAATTTTCACAACTTCATCCTTGGTCATGTGTCCATCAATCAACTGTTTTCTCACAAACTTCAATATAGCAGTAGGGCGAGAGGAAGTGTAATCATTAATACTTGGGCGTCCTTTGCAAATTGATGTCTGAAACCACTCCACAAATGCTTCCCTGGACATCACCTTCAGAGCTATCTCCCACACAAGGGTAATTTTTTCCACATTATCACTCACCATAGCACAGATCAAGAAATTCAAGTATTTTGGGCAGTAAATGTCAGCCCTAGAAATGAAGGACTTGGAGACAAATTCTAGCTTACTAGTTGAAGAGCTCAACTTACAATTAACATACTCCCACATTTCTAGGATACTATCACAATTTGAATACCTGGTTACCTTAAGAAAGAGCTCAAAAAAGTCATTATTTTTTAGAAACATGACCTCTAAGTCTGAATTCTCAAGGCAATCTGTAATCCTAGTCATTACACGGAACATCCCCATATCCTGGGAATATACTTTTTTAAACACATCAGGCATGTAAAGAAATGATTTTTTCAAACTACTTTTGAAAAATGCAATCTTTCTTACAAGAAAATCGACGACAACTTCAAAATAAGCTCTATAATCTTCATTTACCATGAAGGAGTGAGGGAGTATCCAACACAGACCTTTCTCCTCAAAAACCGCATTCAAATTCTCTTCCATTTTATACTTTTCAATCATAGAAAAAATTTTTTGAACCATTTTAACCATAATATACCTCTTTGAATGCTTGTAGTAAATAAGTTTAAATGCATTGTGTCGTGGAGCACTCACACTATGTATGATCTTGGGATGCCTATAAATGCTCATGCCTAAATTATCATATTCAGGAAGTATATTTATTGGCTTTTCATGCTTACCATCCAATATCAAGCTCACAGTATCTTCCATTTCATTTCCAGAGCAGCCAACAGGGAAATTTTTATCTCCCATAAGAAGCTTGATAAACATACAATCATAACCAATGGCAAAATATTGAAGAAGATAGATGTAACCACTTACAATTACTCCAAATAGGCATGCATTCAAGCACACCAAAAGTCTCTCTTCCAGGAAAATAGATCTGCAAAGACATGTTACTTCAATGCCAAAGGAATTTTCCAAATAATTATAGGACTCCACTCTGTCATAGTATGCGTGCAGAATATCTTCAATGAACCACCTCACTCTAAAAAGACCTCTATCAGTAAACAATGTCTCCAGCCAGAATTTGGTCACAGATTCATTTTCTGCTCTCTTCAAGAGCCATCGTGCAAAGAAATACTCCCCGAAAGTTCTATGAACAAACTGGTACTTTTCCTCCTTCTCCACAATAAGCCCAATACTGAGCACATCATACATTTCACTCCTGTTGCACTGAAAAAAGCATGGATCAAAAAAATCAACGGAAGATAAATTTTCCAACTGCTCAAATATTCTATTCCTTGCCATACTAAAGGACTTTTCTGAAGCTACATTCCCAGATGCCAATGCTTTTTCCCGGTCAAAAATTCTCAGCTTTATCTCCACAAATTTTTCATATAAATGTCCTAGATCCCAGCGGCTCCCAATTATAAAATTTTCTTCAAACAAAACAAATGCAAACATCTTGACATGAAGAGGTGTGCGCGTAAATTCCCTGAAATCTTTAAAAAGACTATCAATACTGAGAATCAACTTCTGAGCAAAGGCTTCAAAGTCAATATTTTTATTGCACCTCATATTATATTCTCTCCTCTGGTGATCAATTTCTAACTGGGTTGACCCACTTCCTTCTATTTTATTCTCCTCAGGAAAGTTTTCCCTTAACCATTTGGTCATTTCTTTTTCCAGGGAGTCCATTTTTTTCACTCTTTCTTGGCCTGAATACTTCTTCAAGTTTGCTTTCCAATACCTACACAAGAAGTCTACTTGCTCCAAATCATTGAATGGGATCAGTTTAAATGAAATCACGTTTAACTTCAACTCAAGTTCGCGCCTTTCATGTAGGCGGGTGGAGGCACAAACCCTTACCTTTGTTTTGGACTTCAAGCCCACCAGGAATTCTAACACATTTTCTCTATACTTGGGACATATTTCATCGAAACCATCAAACATAACTATCACCTTGCAATCTTGTTCACAATATTTTTTTAACAGACTTCTTTCAAATGAAGAGCTACCATGCCCAACCATTTTGAGAAGCACCTCAATCAAGTCTACAGTTTGCGAGGAGCCAATTTTACCAAGCTGCAATGGGGATTTCTCTTGGGCATAGAAGTTTAAATCAACCACAACAATCCATGCTCCTGAATACTTTTTCCTGTAGCATGAAACAAAATTATTCAGTATAAAAGATTTACCACATCCAGGATCATCAGCAATGATCACTGGCACTACACCACTGTCACCATGAACTGAAGGCAAGCATATCTGATGATTTAGGAATTTCTCTTCTGGAATTGACACCTCCTCCACATCATATCTCAAGTAGTCTAGCAGACCCTCCACACTTCCATGTGATTTTATGTACAAAAATTTCCCTCTCCAATATTCCAACAAATGAATTCCCTCCTTATCTGCATGAAAACTACAAATTCTCTCAAAAGCCACATTGATACTTTCCTCATTCGCATCATTTAGAACATAAAAATGAGCGTATTTATCAAAATTGGACTCATTCCAAACTCTGACCATTGATGGCTTTATCTCTGAACATTGAAGATCTGATAATGTTGGATTTTTAACTACAAACAATTCACCATGTCTGCGGATAAGAGAGTCAGAGAATGTAATGCACCTTCCACTGAAATGACGCTTCATGTAACACTTTTGGTCAATCACTTCCGCTGAACCTCTAGCAACCAACCCAGTTACCTTCCCAATATTTACTTCTCCATCCATTAAGAAAAGTGATATATCACTAGAAGTCACGTTCTCCATCATGAACTGATCCACTTTGTTTTCATCTCCAACACCATTGAACACTACCTCTCTAGTAGTGCTAGCACGACCAACAAAGTTCACACGTTTCTTCAGGATATCTGACTTAGTAATCTCTGATAGATCATTCCACACGTACTCCAATTGCTTCAACTTTTTCAGAGATGATGGGACTTTTGTGAGAATAAGAATTATATTACTGCTCATACCATGAAACATGTTCCCTAAACAGTCACCGTAACATTTCCCCCTTTTGCAAAACTTGGGTTCCTCCGCACTATCCCATCTCACCGCTAGCAAATCATACGCTCCGTTAGACAATCCATCCATGTATTCCTTCTTTGCCTGGCTCTGGTTGTATTGGCTCCATCCAATAAGCAACACATTTTTACCTCTGCTTCCATACACCAATTTCAAATGGCTATAGCAAAGTTCAACGCAAGACACCAGTAACACCTTCAGCCCATTATGACACAGAATGTTTTCCTCGATGTCTTGGACGTTTGGGCCCACTGACACACTCCCATTCATACAGTTTAGCAAAAGCCTCTGGTATTCACTCATCATTTTTACAGTCAACTTATTACTCGTGAATATGCTCTCCACATACTCTCGGAATGCTGGCATTACTTCATCCCTGTAATATTTCAACAATGGTTCTACTTGCTCAGTTAACAATGTGATACCATCTTCGGAATAACAATCTTCACCCCCAACTTTCTCTGCTTCTCCACAATCTGAAGAATAGCCATACTTTGCTATGACTTCAGGCACACGGACAATGAGTTCTTGATCCCACAGGTTTTTCTCGTAATTCTCAGCAACCCTCCTTATCGCTTCATCAAGAGTACTGAAATTGCTGGAGTACATTATTTCCTGCACGATACCTTGATACTTGGTCATCCTTTCAGTGTCCTCCTCATGGTATGGTTTCCCTTGGTTCCTAAACACAACCATCAAAGCCTTGTGAGTTAATTCATGGGACAAAGTCCCCAAAACACTGCACCTATCTTTTATACTCTTTTCCCTTGCTCCAACATACACCCTCTTTTGACGAAAATCTGTCAAGCCCCAGTCGCTGGCACTTAGGGACTTAATGCAAGCATGCTTCACACTGTCCGACTCAAAATCCAATACCACCTCGAAGTCAAGTTCATCCTGCAGTACTTCAAGGACAATTTGAGTTTCCTCATATTCATCAAGGGCCTCGTAGAGCTCCTTCAAACGTCTTCCCAAATCCCATGAATTACCTTCTCTCTTCCCAAAAGACCTTGATTTTGCAACCATCTTCATAACATGAGTTCCCCTCACTTCAAAGAAATACTGAGTCAGAGAGCCATTAAATCTATCCTGAAAACTCTTAATTGAAATTTTCATTGATTCTTCCTCAGCCTCGCTAGCGCATTTCATTCGCTTTGAATTCAAATAAGACCAAACATCCACATTCACAACTTTAGCAGCTTGCCACAGGGCACTTTCCCCCATACTGTTGATCAAATATAGTGACTCTTCACTCCCTAGTAATTCCTTTGCCTCCGCAACTGAACAATCTCTCTTGATTGCATCATGGATCGAATTCCTTTTCTCAAAGAACTCTCTTAATTCCACACTTTCCATGGTGAATTTTTCCAACTTTAGTGAGCCAACTTCACTTCTTAAGCTATGTAGCAACGAATCTGCTTTCAAAAGTAATACTGCCATCCCACCATCCACTACCATGTCAATTGCAGATTTGCTCAATTAGTTCACTGCATTCACATTGACACCACAACCAATTAGGAAATTCACTATGTCCTTTTTTCCACTTTTCACTGCTAGCATCAGGGGTGTTAGGAAATCTGTTCCATATGCTTTCTCAAGCAACACATACTTCTCTCTAGAGAGCCCTACACTCCCTCTTTCAGCTGGATATTCCAATCCCAGGAGGTCAACAAGCACCTCCAAATCAGCATTCTTGATAACATTTTGTATATTACACTCAAAACAGTGAGAATTACCTTTTATATGGCTACATTCTGATAGCATTGTTTTGAGTAATACTGTATTTTTTTCCTCTAACGCATTTGTATTTTCAGTGGTACTGATATTGTCTGTTCTGTCTTCCATCTTCAACAACCAATCTAATTCCGATCCTATAATAATAAAAAAAATACAAAGGATTTTTGAATTGCTGATATACAAACAGATAATATTTATCAACCAATTTAATCTTTTTACTCTAAAAATACAGCAGACTCCCGATTATCCGGCTGCGTTTTATCTGGGTTGCAGATTATCCATGCATGAGTTCACGGTACTTCGAAGTTTTCTGCGATCCTCATAAAGAAATAAAATTGGACGAAAAATCACCAAGATATTTGCATTTTTTAATTCCAATGCTACATTGGGCAAATCGTTTCCATTAGAATCCCCTTCTTAAGAGTGGAATCGTTTTATCTATATGCTGACACGGAATGTTTCACGTTTACTTGGACGTCTGCTCTAGCATTGTAGACGACAAACAACGGTGAAAAAAAACTCTTGATTAATTTTATAATATTCTTCAATGGTTAATCATTCATAAATTCAGACAACTTCATATGCTACTGCACAATTATTGCCGTGGTGTCGCATGAGGTTGAATACAGCCCAAGGAACCGGAGATTTCGTCACACTAGGGCATGTTTACGCCATTACCATTGAAGGCCGAAATGGATAGGAATGGAATAGTAGAAGTGAAAGCAGCGGGGGGAGGTGGAAGGAGTTCTCAATGATTCCAAAAAGCTATCTATAATAAAAGACAATGTGTGCGAAAAATCCACAGAGAAAAAATCATTCGCCTTGACCAGGATTCGAACCCGGATCCCTTGATTTCCGGCCGAGTGCTTAGGCCAGTTAAGCTACCGAGGCATCATTCTTCCCTGTGGAAATTTGTGGACTATACCGGACAAGGTGGTATGGACTGCTGAGCATATTATGCGACGAGCAGTCCAAATCGTGCGCACGGCGCCACAGCCAGAGAGTAAAGTGCAAACTTTGAACACATAGAGGTGTTCTCTCTTGACGAATTTAAATATACCGGGACTAGCCACAGTGATAACATTTACGGGAGTCACGGACAATGCAGAAAATTGTGCAAAAAATCCACAGAGAAAAAATCATTCGCCTTGACCTGAAATTGAGGGATCCAGGTTCGAATCCCGGTCAAGGCGAATGATTTTTTCTCTGTGGATTTTTTGCACAATTTGCGCATTGCGGGTGACTCCCGTAAAATTTATCACCGTGGCTAGTCCCGGTATACTTAAAAAAAGACAATGTGTGTAAGCAATTATAGATTGTTTGATTTACGCAAATTATGAAAATTACAAGAAAGAAGAGTAAAGTTTGGATTATCTGCGCTTTCCGATTAATCATACCGCCGCTCCCCACCATTAGCCCAGATAATAGGGAGTGTACTGTGTTGTATTTTTGCATTGCCCTCAGATTTTTACCCCCTTTTAATTATGATAGGGAAATCACTTTCAAGGAAAAATTGACAGAAAATGTATACACATTGATAATGCACACATTTTTTTCAAGTACAGCATGATCCCGATTTTTCCGCTGCATTGTATGTGTGTTGCAGATCATCAGTGCATGAGTTTCTCCCTACTTAGATGTTTTCCACGATCTTAACACAAAATAAAATCAGATGCTAAAGCATCAGGATTATTGTATTTAAATGCAAGGCTACACCGGGCTTATTATTTCTAATAGTTCCCTTCGTAAAATGAAATTATTTTATTTCCCACCCGGCAAGGTATGTTTTAAGCTTACTCAGATGTCTAATATTTCATTGCCAAAGATGATGAATGGTGGAAAAAAATCTCTTGATCATTTTCAGAACTTTTTTGAATGGCTATCTAATCAAGTAAAGTTTGGAAAGTGTCATCCACGATTTTTAATTGTATTTTTCATATTGCAAATGTGCAATTATTGCTGTCACCTTGCATGTGGTTTAAGAGACCCCTAAAGAAAATGAGATTTCATTGCGGGGATATTTACCTTGCAATTAGTGAATGTCAACTTGGGGAGAAAGAGTATAGCAGAAATGAAGGCAGCGTGAGAAGTGACAGCAGACACTATGGAATTATAGATTGCATAAGTCACAACCAGGCACTCGCCTGAGCAGACAATTTTGGTGGAGTATATGTACAGAGCAGTAGGAATATGAGTACGTACAATCACGTAATTACCGCCAAAAAGATTGTGGTCAGGTGAGGAAAGCTTTCAATTACAAATTATTTGATTAACATTAATCATGAACATTACAAGAAATTAAAGAGAAATTTTAGATTATCTGTTTTCTCCAGTTATTCTTTCCACCCATCCCATCATTGGCTCAGTTAATCGGAAGTTTGCTGCAATAAAAAAATATCTTACATTTGTATTGTAACCGATGCCACTTGGCAAGATTCATGGGCATTCAAATCAGCGTTCACGAGGTAGCGAAGGCTGATGTAGTTTTGTGTGTGAATGTGTGTGAGGATACAGTGTATTTCCCCCCTCCCACAATTCTTCTGCCCGCTTCCCGAGTATGGAATTTTCCATGCGGACGTGACCAGTGCCAGGTTCACCTCACCACTCCCAAGAAAACAACACCTGCACGCAGCGATCGGAGGGTGATGCAATTCACCACCCCCACCCTCCACAAACTTTGGCATACCCCCCCCCCTCCCCCCACCCCAATGGACGATTTGGAGAAAATCCGTCTCTATGGATTTCCCCTACCAACCCCAAGCCCAGAAAGTTAACCCCGCGGGGTTATAAAACCCGAGTACAGCCGGCTAGAGAAGCATTATTCCGCATGGAGAGGCAGCTGGAGGCTATGTTGGTCAGCAGAGGCGCATCCATATTGCCCGTGGAAGAGAGAGAAAGAGAAACAAGGCATGGAGTTTGGACCAGAAAGGAGAGGACTGGTGACAGTTGGAAACAGGAGAAGGAACGGTAGATTTCCATTGCCAACGAGAAGGTGGTCAACCCACGTGATCCCACTGAATATTCTCTCAGCCCACAGCGAAAGTAGACGCAGCGACCCTGACCAGAACCAGCCAAGGAAGCCATCTCCATCCACGGCACAGAGAGCCAGTAAGTACTCTTGTCACCCTACATTCCGTCCCCCCTCCTGAATTCAGAAGATCCCCAAAGAGCCCCTTTTTCCCCCATTCAAGACCAGAAGAATCGTGAAAATATTCCCAATGCATTTTTTAAAATTTTTGTTAGCATTCCCGTTTTCCCCGTGTGTGAGTGAATAATTGTAGTATTTAGGGCAGTGTATTTAAATTAATGTTGGCGTTGTTTATAGTTGACCTGTTTCATTTTTGTATTCATGCCAGACAAGGGTAAAATATTTGGTTCCTGCTCCATTTGCTCTACAGTGATCAAAAATATTGCTATGGTTCGACTTTTGCACCCCAGCTAAATACAGCAATCGCAAAAGGACTTTCAGTCCAATTAGATCCATTTCCCTTGCATCCCTTTGATGCAAGAAACTACCCTGTACAATTAGAATTTTTGAGTTTGTGAAGAATACATCATCTGATAATATATCATCTGGAAAAGAAAATTTGCCAAGAACCCAAAATATCCAATACATTCTATGCATCACCCAGAGGTCCTGACAGTTGTCTCAGCAAAATGCACCTCTCTATTCTGGATCTTTTTGTTGGATTCACAGCAGACCACTAAATCCACCGTTCTTTCCCACCAAGGAAAACGCTCTTGTTGTGGGTGAATGCTCATCCTGACTTTCTTCAGAAAATGCGTTGAGTTGTGGTCCAAACGATAAATGGTGTTATCGCATTCCCCAACATCGCTCTCACCCACATCTGCATATTTCCCTTCACTCTCAGTGTCAAGAATTTTGAGTATGTAATGTCCGTCAGGCTCACTCATGTTCAGGAAGTGTATGCATGGCTTTTTGATGCCTTAGAGAAAAAAGACCTACTTATAGGTAGAACTTATTTCAATTGAAATGATACTACAATTGTGACATTCACCTGCTCTACTAATGTAAATTTACAGTTATAATTTCATTTGCAAGGTGCACTGGTAGAGAGCATTGATCAAAAGGTAGCAATTACCAAATCAAACTAGCATGTGCTTCCCTCACGAATTCTTTTCAAATTGAATTGGAGAGAAATGTGTACCCTCCGATGTAAACCAAGGAAGGTATATATCCATACCTAAGTCATCCTCTTTTACAACAATTTAAAGTGCAAACATATATACAAAAATAGCATTGAAAACTGTTATAGTGATTGAGTCAAGTCTAAAAATCTCCGCAAGCAGACATTGTAATGCGAAGGCACGCATCGGGATTCAACCGTTACAAAATGTAATGTAATAAAAAGATCCTTACCAGTACTTACAGACTGTAAATTGAAGAGTGCTCAGAAATATGTAGACGATTAGATGAAGTGTCGAACAGAGGAGGCCACAGAGTGCTGAGTTGAAATTATATTTTCACATCAGGCATGGAATCCCCGCGCACGCAGGCCATCGTGGGTTAAGGATGATATTGCCCTGTTACAAAACAGCAAAGTTAAGAAATCAGCTTTAATTACAGGGGACAGCTTAAACACCAAGATCATACTGGGTAAAGAATTCTAATTTTAATAGGCTAGTCAGGTTTTGTAAGTAAGTTCAATTTATGTACCTTTTTGAATTATGTCACATAATTTTTTATACTTGTTTATGCATTATTCTTCTAGGTTTCCCTGCATCAATGATTAAAAATGAATTTTGGCTATCTGTTCTTCTTGCCTGCCAGAGACCTTGCCAGGGATAATAATCTAGCTCACATTGGGTGTCAGTATATTTATGATCACGGGGGTGGCTTTGGAATATTCTGGAGAGAGTTTAATTAAGAAATTACTTGAAGCTAGGTGTCACAAATCCTTTTTCATTTCCACTTTGAAATTGTTTTTAAATCTCTAAATTGCTATAAAAATTTGCTTTTTGCAGTATTTATCTGTTGTGAGGATAGTCAGATTCTCAGTTTCTGCATCATGTCCTAGGGCAGCGGGCTCTGAGATGGCCAATTGATTCCCCCCCACTTTCCGATTTTGGGGTTTCTCCGTGTTGTGTACATGGCCAGTGAAAGGTCCACATTTTCCCCCACCCCCTCCCTCCAAACAATACCTGCGAGTAGTGAACAGAGGGTGATGCAATCTGCACCCCCTCCATCTACAAAGTTAGAGCATGCTTCGGCAAACCCCCCCCTCCTGATTGTGAAGATTTGAAGAAAACCCGCCTCTTTCCAGGTTTCCCACCTGTCCCAACCATAGAAAACCAACCCTCTCTGGTTATAAAATCTGCATGTATTCCAGCTCGCAGAGACTCATCAATCCCAACTTTGTATTGTGGCCAAAGGCTCTGCCCATCAGCTGACACTCGCCCTGCTTGTTTCATGGAGGAGAGACAGAGAGGGGAACGAAACATGGAGATCAGACTGAGAGGTTGTTGTGATTGTTTTTGTTTGAATAAGCGGTAATCTCCCAACTGTCGTATTACTGTATTCATTTGTTTTTGTTCTTCACCGGAAGTTGGTTCTTTTTAATAAACCGCAGTTTCGCCATGTTATTCAACACGTGTGGTCGTGTTCATTTACCACTCCTCCGGAATCTAAAACCATCGTCCCCCCAGTAACTATTTACAACAGGTTATGGGCCCATTGCACTTTCCACTGCGCTGCTGAATTCAGATTTCTTTATTTTTGTGGTAAACCGTGTGGTAGCAAAGATGCAAGAATCTCAGGTCACTTCGCAGGCGTATGGTTTCGAAAAACTCGTTGGGCGGGAAAACTATTATGACTGGTCGTTCGCGATGACGAACTATTTACGTCGTAATGGATTGTGGAGTTGTGTCCAGGGAAGTGATAATGGCGAAGGTAAAGAACGTAGGGACGAGAAAGCTTTAGCAGACATTTGCCTTATGGTGGAGCCTGTGGTATATCCCCATGTAAGGCCAGCTAAAACGGCAAAGGATGCCTGGAATGCTTTGTCCAAGGCATATGAGGATAAAGGCAAGTGGCGGTATGTATCCCTGCTTCGTTCTATGTGCCAAATGAGGCTCGAAAAGTTTGAAACCATGGACACTTATATCAGCGAGGTGATAATGTTGGCACACAAGCTCGAGGGTATCGGTGAGCCGATGGTGGAAAACTTTGTTGCAGCAATGTTGCTTCAGGGGCTGCCAAATTCGTATGACAATCTTGTCATGGCCATCACGAGTGGGGAGAATGTCTTAAATTTGGATCGTGTGAAGACGATTTTGCTAGACGAAAGCTACCGGAAGAGGGTGAGTGCCGGTCAAAATGCGAGTGTTCCCGAAACCACTGCCCTGTATTCCAAGGGCAAGAAGTACAACTCTTCGACCATGGCTGGGAGTTCATCAGTTGTGAAGGCGTGGAAGTGCTGGAACTGTGGTGAAAAGGGGCATCTTAAAACACAATGCCCGTAGTCGCAGAAGAAGAGGGATCCGAACGAGAACAGAGCCGAGGTTAAGGGAGAGAAGAAAGGAGAAAATAGGAAACCGCTGAGAAGTCTTCTGTGTGCCCTGTCGGCTGCATCGTGTGACTCAGATTGGTTTGTAGATTCCGGAGCATCCGTGCATATGTCACCCCATGAAGACCGTATGCATGATTATTGTCGTGACGTTGACGGTCATATTGAGATTACTGTCGGAAATAACGGTTAGCTTAAAAGCAGAGGTGTTGGATCTGTGAACCTAAATGTAAGTGATCACATTTGTGAACTTAAACATGTTGTGCATGTTCCTGGATTGAAAGAAAATTTGATTTCTGTAAGTCAAGTTGCCGACAAAGGGATCACTGTTGTTTATGATAAAAAGGGTTGTAAAATGTATGATGATGACTTTGTCTGTAATGGTACAGAACTAGCTACTGCAAGTAGAACGAGTAATGGGTTATACCGTTTGGATGTTAAATCAAAGCAGGCATTTGTGTGCAATATTAATGATTATGAATTGTGGCATCAAAGAATGGGTCATTTGGGTATGCAAAATATGATATTGTTGCGGGATAAATTAAGTGATTGCATTGATTTCAAGTATGAACCTACTGATGATTGTAATGCTTGTGTTCTTGGAAAACAGCACAGAAATCCTTTTCCTAATGAAGGAGGTACTAGGGCAGATGAGGTACTAGGTCTTGTTCACTCTGATCTGTGTGATTTTGGTTCTAATGTAAAGTCATGGAGTGGGTCAAGGTACATTCTTACTTTGATAGATGATTTCTCTCGCAGAACGACTGTTTATTTCTTAAAGAGCAAGTCTGAAACCAAGCAGAGAGTGATTGATTTTGTAAATATGGCTGAAAATGTAACTGGTAAAAGGTTGAAAATTTTCAGGTCTGATAATGGAACTGAGTTCTTGAGTGATGAGTTACAGAATTTCTTTAAAAGCAGAGGAATCACACATCAGAGAACTGTAAGGTATACTCCACAGCAAAATGGTGTAGCAGAGAGACTGAATCGCACCATTCTGGAGAAAGTGCGATGCATGCTCTTTCACGCAGGAAGTCCTAAGCAGATGTGGGCAGAAGCAGCTAACACTGCTGTGTACTTATTAAACAGAAGCCCCCACAGGAGTGTCCCTGAGGTCCTGTGGTCAGGTAAGAAAGTCAGCTATGATCAGCTCAAGGTGTTTGGTTCTGATGCATATGCTCTAATCCCTGAGGAAATAAGGGGGGATAAACTAAATCCTAGAAGTAAGAAAATGGTCTTTGTGGGTTACTCTTCAGCTTCCAAGGGGTATCGTTTGCTTAATCCTGAAAACCCGAGAGAAATTCTTGTTGCTCGTGATGTTAAATTCATTGAAAATAGTTTCACTGCAATTAAGGCTATTGGTAAAGGGAAGAAGGGTTCTTTCAGTATGCCTGTGCCTGTAAACTTAGATGATGATTTGCCATTTACTTCAGTGTGTAATATCAGTGATGATGTTCATTGTCAGAGTGAAACAAATGCCAATGTCAATCACATTCATGGAGCAGAGAATGATATTGAAAATCTGTCTTTTGCGGATGCAAATGAGGTGCAAATAAATCCTGGAAATAATGTCGATGAAGGTGAAAGGAGGTATCCTATGAGGGAAAGGCAAAGGAAGGAATTTCCTGGTTTTGAGTTATATTTAGCATGTGATGAAAAGGTAGAACCTACATCAGTTACCGAGGCTTTAAATGGTACTGATAAAATTCATTGGAAAGAAGCTATGGAAAGAGAGATCAGTTCTTTTCAGGAAAACGATGTGTGGGATCTTGTAGACAGACCTAAGGGTGGAAATATAGTGCAATGCAAATGGGTTTTTGAATTGAAGCGGAATGGGGAGGGAGAAGTGGACAAGTTTAAGGCTCGCCTGGTTGCTAAGGGTTTCTCTCAGCGTTATGGTATTGATTATCTTGACACTTTTGCTCCTGTGGTGAGACATGATAACTTAAGATTGTGTTTTTCAATTGCTGTTGCTCATGGTTTGCATGTACATCACTTGGATGTTTCCACAGCCTTTTTGAATGGTTCACTAAGTGAAGACATTTTCATGTACCAACCGGAAGGTTTTGTTTCAGATGCAAGTAAAGTGTATAAGTTAAAGAAGGCCATTTATGGCCTGAAACAGGCTTCTCGTTCCTGGTATGAGAGAATGGATGAAGTCGTATTAAGTGTTGGTTTTAAGAAATCTCAACATGAGCCTTGTGTTTATTTTTGGAGAGATAGTGCATCCATGGTTATAATATGTGTTTATGTTGATGACTTTTTTGTATTCTTTAATGATGAAGTTCAAGCTGAGAAACTGAAACAAAAGCTCCACTCTTGTTTTAAGGTAAAAGACTTAGGATCAGTCGTGGATTGCCTGGGAATGAGGGTAGAAATGGGTAATGGTAAAGTAAAGTTGAACCAAAAACAGGTAATTTTGAACTTGCTGAGTAAGGTGGGGATGGCAGAATGTAAATCTGTGTCAACCCCTATGGTTCCTGGCACTCGACTGACCAAGGGTGAATCGATAACGTGTGATAGTGTACCTTACCAACAAGTGATTGGAAGTTTACTGTATTTATCAGTGTGTACCAGGCCTGATATAACCTATGCTACCAATTACCTCAGCCAGTTCAACAACTGCTATGGAAATGAACACTGGCAGTGTGTGAAAAGAGTGTTAAGGTATTTAAAAGGAACAATTGATGCAGGAATAGAATTCCGAAGGACTGAGAATAATCCGGATGTTTGTGGTTTTGTTGATGCGTCATTTGCTAATGACGTCAACAGAAAATCAGTGACTGGGTATGTTTTTGTGTCTGCTGGTGGACCAATCTGCTGGGAGAGTAAAAAACAAAGTGTAACTGCCTTGTCTTCAACCGAGGCAGAGTATATTGCCATTAACTCTGCAGGTAGGAAGGCCACTTACTTGAAGGGGTTACTCTCTGAGTTATGTGGTAGGAAGGGGCCAATTCTTTTATGGAATGATAACCAGAGTGCACTAAAATTAGCCTCTGACAATGGATTGCATGCTCGCACTCAGCATATAGAAGTGAAGTTTCATCACATCAGGGAACTTGTTAAGCACAAGAAGGTTGTCCTCAATTACATGGAATCTGAAAAAATGATTGCCGATGTGTTTACTAAGGCACTTAATGTGACTGCACACCGCAAGTGCATTATTCCTCTGGGTATGGTTAATTGTAAAAATGCAATGTAAAGTTGGTAGATTAAGGGAGAGTGTTGTGATTGTTTTTGTTTGAATAAGCGGTAATCTCCCACCTGTCGTATTACTGTATTCATTTGTTTTTGTTCTTCACCGGAAGTTGGTTCTTTTTAATAAACCGCAGTTTCGCCATGTTATTCAACACGTGTGGTCGTGTTCATTTACCACTCCTCCGGAATCTAAAACCATCGTCCCCCCAGTAACTATTTACAACAGAGGTGAAGAGCGGCAAAGAAGAGGAAACAGGAGAACGGAATGGTAGATTTCCCGCACCAAGAGGAAGAAAATCACCCCACAACACCCTGATTTAAATATTCTCTCAGCCCACAATTCATAACTTGAATAAGACACAGTGACCCCAACAGGAGCCAGCCGAGGAGGTCATCCCCATAGATGACCATGAGCCAGAGAGCAGATAAGTGATACTGTCATCCCACAAAAATCCCCCCCTCCAAGTTAAGAAGAAAATTCACCAAGAAATCCCCTTTCCCCCCATTCAAGAAGAGAAGAACAGTGAAGAAGACCTGTTGCCCCATAATACTTATCCCTTGCATTTTTTAAATTCATTTTGCCTTCCCGTTTTCCCTGTGACCCAGTTTATATTTTTAGTATTTAGAACAGTGTGTTCAGGATTAATAATGGCTTTGTCCTTTCATTTGTTTTTGTATTCACACTAGACATTCACAAGAAGTGAAGATTCTTGTTTCATTTTTTTATAATTGTCATTTGTTTTGGATAGATCTGATTGATTTAGGTTTCTTTTCACTGGCCAGTAGTGTGATTTGAAGTAAAGATAAACGGTCAATAATTTCATGTATTTCTGAGTTTTTTTTCCTTGTTGATTTTTATTGCATTAAATTTTTTGTTGAATTCATAATTTGAGTATCGAGCTTTCGTTCTTTCATGCACGACAGCAAGCCATCGGAAAAGAGCCCACTCACACGCACCTTCCCCTTTCTACCTCCCCCTCCCTTTCCTCCCAACCCACGACCCATCCGTCCCGAACGAACACTCCCACAGTCCACCACACACCCCCCAGCACGTTATAATACATCTTAGAAAATTTGGGCCTTGCCAGACTGCCCCTACAACAGCCAATTTAATCAAGCTATCTTTACATGCAACACAACAGCTAAAATGCTCTGCAAAATATGTATAAAATTAGCTATTAAACACTCAAAGGTTCTTAAATCATTTAGATTGAACAGAATTGGACAAAATAAAAAAGGCTCTTCATCACTACACTCAGGATACATAACGATACTTCCACTGCATAAACACTCAACAATCGCCCACCGAATCTAATGCACTTATCTAGTACTATAAGTGCTACATAGATGAGTAGACTTGATTTGGTGGGCGATTGTTGAGCATTTGTACAGTGGAGATATCGATAAGGTATAGTAACCTTTGCCGTTTGGCAGGTAACATAATTTGATTTAAATATGAGTTTTCAAGGGAAGGAGAGCTTCATTTATTTGCCTTGCACTGTGTTAGACCGTGTGTGTATATGTAATTGAGTATGAATGGACTTGTGCGTAACACATTTCTTTCCCCCCTCCCCCCACAATTCCCTGCCTTCCGATTTCAGGGTTTTTTCCATCGCGTGACTCCGAGTACGTGTCTAAGAGAAAAGAATTTACTTTTCCCCCAACAACCCGCCATGCAGTGACAGCGCAAGGCGACCGAGGAGACCACGTATTCTCCATCCCCTTCCCCTAAATAGATAAAACATGCTTCAATTCTTCCCCCCCCCCCCCACCCTCGTGGCGACTATCCTCAAGAGACAGGCCTCTTCCCGATCACAACCCCAACATTCTTTCCCCCAACCAAACAACCATCACCTACCCCAAGTCACGGTATTGACCATGATTGCATCTTCTGCAAGTAAAACTGTCACTCATTCCTTTCATATAGGGTTATTCCTTACTTTCCCTGACTCATAATTTTCAAACCACCAAGGGAGACCAGTTTTGAAAATTTCAACTGAAATTTCCTGGGAAGCAGCATCAGCGAATGATGTGTTTTTATTTATTAATGCTCAGAACCATCTCACACCAAAATCTTGCTTAACAAAATAATAACAGTCTTGTATCATCAAAAAACTTAATAAGTACATAGCATTACATAATAAAATGGATTATACTAAGATAATCTATTCATAAGCTCATGGTGGTTTGCACACACTGATACTGATATATAACAAAAAAAACTCAGCAAACAAAGGGTGTTTTAATTTTGACCACAGGCCAGATATTATCACCAACAAATGATGATTCAAATACAGTCGCACAATGTAACTGAAGCTGTAGGCCATAACCACTTGGAATTCACACCACTCAAGCACCAGGTGCATTTTATTTTATAACTTTCATACCAGGTTGATTTCAAGAAAATTCAATCCATAACCTAAATTACGATAGAGGTGTATCCACAGAACATTTCACTATTTGACAAAACATCTCTAGCATATTGTTCTCATGATTCTGAAATATAATGAAAGGCACAAGCATTGCAGGCAGTGATGTTAACAGAGCCACAAGAGCTACTTTGACTTGACTTTTACTACATATGGATACCACCACAGATCAATGATGGATGCACATATTTAAAAAAATCACACTTCAACAGAGTTGAATATATATCCGCAACCAGAGATTATAGCACCTTGTACTATCATAAGTCATAACTCATTAATTATTCTTTCCTGACAAATAAGTGGGTGTATCACCCCCTCCAAAAAAAAAAAAAAAAAAAAAAAAAAGCAAATGTCCATCCAAATTGATCTTATATTCATTAATGTTAAAATTATATGCAATACACAAAAATTAGCTCAATAAATAATTTATTTGAGGTTGTTAATGGCAATAGGAATGAACAAAAACTACTTTCAATTCTCATTCATATAGGATCATAAAAAATATTAATTCCACCTCTAATACATGGTGGATTACATATTATTACAGTGGCAGTGATGCAAGTTCTAGAAGAGCAATGATAGCTAAAATTCAATCTAGCTTTACCATGGAAAATGTTGCACTCCACTCCTAGTTACCAAGTTCTCAAGTAGCAGTATAAAATAGAAGAGTGCAGAAATGAAATACTGCACATCAGTCTCATCTGGAATCTATATCCAGATATTCCGTGTGTGGAGCCACAAAATCTTTATTTAACCTTAGCTCACAGGCAGACTGCCTGAGGAGCTTACGAGTTCGCTTGCCAACTGGCTTCGCGTATGCATCAAGCTCAACAAGAAATTGCTTGCTCTGGTGAGAAACAGCACCATGCAGAAGCTGGAACGAGCAGAGAGCATGGAGGGGGGCGAGTAACTCCTGACGCATACTTGGTTGGTCCTCCAGAATGGACAAAGCTTGAGCTGCAGCCTCTAGGGTGGAGAGGCAACCTTCACTAGGCTGAGTCCTTATCACATACTCACTAGCTGACCCCAAAGACAACTTCACCTGTAGTGCAAAGAACAACACAAGTGAAATCATCATACTTCTTGGGGAGGTTTTTACCATATGTTTTAGAAAGTATTCAATCACACAAACAACATTCATTGGGGTCACCTTATTTTCACGTAGTATTTAAATTACCTTTAATAGATCAACTTGGCTTTCTTTCGCAAATTTCTATTTCTGATACAATATTTGCCAACAAATCAGTGTAAGCATGTCCCTTATAGTCCATAGTTGTTCTAAGGTAGTGTATCATTGCATATATCCAAACTCGTAAAACAATTATATTTGAGTTTATTGAAGTTGAAACTCTATTCAGTAAAAAATCCATAAGCTTTTTGCCTCTTTTCTACCACAATTGAGATGAATTCTATCAAGATAGTATTTTTATGAACAATCCCAGGTAGAAAATTCCAACCACCCGGGAGTCAATATTTTTTTATGTCCCAACTTTAAGCCAAATTGGCAATCCCAACAAACTAACCCATCGCAGTAGAGGAAACGGACACTGATCATAAGGTAAGGGCCTTCTCTACTGGTCAACATGAGTTTTGAACTGCATATGGTCACAAATTAGGGGGTGTACACCTTCCTTCCCCCTCCTAATAGCCAGAGTCAAACAAAGACCATCCTTTGCAGAAGTAGAAAGAACCCGGGAAGGGAAGTGGCTTGACAAAGCATCGTTTCCAAAGTAATGTACTCCTGATTGCTAGCAACCCAATCTACCCAAGAAAGAGATGTTGAAGTTTGCCAAGCAATGAGAGCTAGATCCAGAAAATATTCAAATGCCCCTCTTAGGGAAAAGTCTTCTAAAGGGCTCTTTATCCAATGTCTGATAAATACTGCATTTCTCCGAATATAGTCCCCCCCTCATTTTGAGGCTTCAGTTTCGGGAAAAGGAAAAAAAAATGCATTTGAATATAGTCCCCCCTTTACTTTTACCTTGGGCATTTTTGGAAAAAAAGGGGGGGACTATATTCAGACATATACAGTAGCTATTGCTATTACTTATACAGTGATACACTTAACTAAATAAGTCACATAAAAGATTAGCATCGCCCCAAGGTCACCTCACTTTGCGACAGTGGGAACCAGAGTGACGTCACATGAGATTTTCCCAGCATTCATACTTAGCCGTAGCATTTTCGTGCACTTGAAATTTTTGACTACTCATTTAATCGCAAAAATAGATATTGTCAACTAAAAATCTAAAAGTGTGAAATTCGTACTATTTAGGCAATAAAAAATAATAGGAAACCACTCTATTACTTTAATGTAAAAAATATCATGGATATTTGTAGGTTGTAAATTTCTTCAACACATCTAAATAGTTTTTATCCACACAAAACTAAATTATCCACAGTTAAAGCATTAAAAAATACGAAAATGGCTAGTTTTTTTTTCAAGTTTATCTTACATTCCGTGTACTATTTAAATGTTGAGGCATGGGACTAAATAGTAAAAGCACAAATACCTTCATTTAATTCTATGTTATACATAAGATGCAAAAGAAATAATATCCACTGGAATCGACCTAAAACTCACAAACCTGTCATCCCATGCGTACGTCAGGAATAGTGAGCAGTGAAGCCCCAACACATTTTTTGCCCTCCAATGTTTTGGTCTATCCACCCCATATTACGTGTCACAGTGTTGTTCAGTACCAGCTTGGTTTAACAAGTGCTCCTAATTCTCGGGAAAATGCTCGCTATATCAGGCACTTGTTATACCCTAATATGCCCATCGATTCCCATAATATCCTGCACTTGCCACTTTCCTTTTGTATGAGATACTAAATAAGATCTAAATTTGCGACAACTTGCGAATTAGCATGTAATTTTGCAAAGAGAATACTGCACATTACCAAAAACCACACACCCATGGCTAAGTGTTGCCCAACATGTAATTTTGCAAAGAGAATACTGCACGTTACCAAAAACCACACACCCATGGCTAAGTGTTGCCCAATGTGTGGTGATGTGGTCAGATTTGGAATCATCCAGAATTGGTAAAATGCATCTAATTGCTGTGCATTGGCAGAAACCACATTCCAGAAATAGTAAAAAATATTCACACTGCTCCAACTTACAAGAGATCTCATACAAGTAGTTTTGGGTTTGATTTCTCCATCATGATATAATTGCATTATCATATTAAGATATTGTTTAAGCTAATGGCACCAAGTGAATTCTTCTCATTTTTTAACTTTAAGATTCTAATTTCTGCTAACAACATTTCAAACCCGGCATTGGTATCTAAAACAGTGTAAATCATTGTGGCATTAGAAGAATGTTAAATATGAGAAGAATATACTCACTACAATGGTAATTCATGTACTCACAGTCCGTACAGGAAACTGCTTAACCTTTTTGCTGCATAACCTGACTGGATAGTCACTTTAAACAAGATGTGAAATGAATATTCTTTTGGCGTAAATTTCTTGGAGAGGCTTCCTTCGACTATCAAGTTACAAATTTAATTTTTATCTTTTAATTGCAAAATTAGAAACTGAAGCTTTAGTTTTTAGCTTTTCATTTTATTGCTAATACTTCAGAATAAAGGCTAAATTCAGACAACTGAATAAGACTACAGATTTATCAAAATTAATCCATCATTTTGCAAAAATTGCTTGATCTCATAACAAACTCATTTCTTTGAAATACGAAATAGAACATTGATAATTCAGAAATCTAGAACAACGGAAGGTTCCAGTGTATTTCAAAATTTCTCCTCCTTTTAAGTCACATTGCCAAAAATACAGCTATCTAAGTGCTTTAATTGCTATTTCAAAGCCTGGCTTGTCTTCAAGCAAATACCATAAGAGCTACTACTCTAATTTGCCATTTTCTTCAAAAAAATTTTAATGTGTGACTTTGACTAAAAATTTTAATGGAAACTTAGGTGAGGTGTTTTCAAGCAACGGCATCAATATATGATTTCTATGCCTCGAACTTTCCAGACTTACTTAGGAAAGGAATGGAAGTGGGTTGAAGATCACATTGCGAGTGACACACCCCATTAACCCTTTCCGCGCGGCTGGACGTGAATTCACGTCCAGCGATTCCTAGCTAATGGCGGCCCGACGTGAATTCACGTCCAATACCCGGCGGCTTTAATAGCGGCACCACTGCGTCCAAGTCGTTCGGAGGGGCTCTTGCAGGCTCACAGCCGTCAGTTACAGCCCTACCATCGCTTGGGGAAGGTCAGTTCTTCTTGCTGGGGTGAATATTACGGTCGAAGACGCTTTCACTTGGAGGTACGTAAACATTTTTTTTTCCTTGTTCCATTTCATTTTCTGTTGTAATTATGCGTGATTTGCCTTTTATTTACCTAATTGTGCGTTGATATATGTGTTATAGATATGTATTTTGATAACTAGGTTTATGTTTTTCAAGTAAAAAGAAAATGAAAATTTTCAGTTTATTTTTTTTTTCGACTTTTACGGCGATAAATTTTCGTTATCCAAAATATTCTTCGAATATTCTTCACGTACTAGCGATGAAATATGGCGATGAAGCATTGAATGCATTTTTTATCATTTATTGTGCATAGATCCTATTTTTATTTTAAACACCCATGTACCGTGTATTCATTATTTCTTCTTATTACTTCCTACACAAGATACTGCAGCAGCAAAGAATTTATTGAAGAATTCAGGAGCTGTAAACATCCCGATCCTGTGTATTGATCAACTTTGTTTCCTTCGTCTGCCTTCAATTTGGGTGAGTTAATGAATCATTATGTTATACTTTTTTTGCTTCAAAATATTTTTTTGCGAAACGTAGCTATTTTTTATTTTTGCTCATGTAACATTTTCATTTATTTTGTTTTTCAAATGACAGTTATGCGCTCCTAAATTTTTATATTTAATCCTCGGACCAGTGCATTACAAATTCATGCATAAATTGTTAATTTTTCTTTGTAAACTCGTACCTATTACTAGTAAGTATAAGCACATATTGCCTTCATTACTGAAGGTTGAAAGTGTTGTTGCTGTTATTTGTGATTAATTACCACTGTCATAATGCTGGAAACATAAAAAATAAGACACGATATCAAAGAACATTTTGGTATTCTTGTTAAAATTTTGCGGTCCTCGCTTGCTGCGTAACAAAATATCTTTGTTCATTACGAATGAAAATAACTTTGTGTTCTTGGTATCTGCATAATCAGGAAATCAAGAAAAAGAATTATCCGTGGGAGTGTTGTCATTCCCGTTAGAGATTTGGCTGTTCAGAAAAGGATGTTTTGAAAGTTGGAGTTGAAGTGGTCGCTAGCAATATCTTTAGTAGTCTTCGACATTTCACTCTTTTCAGATACCTTTCACTCTCTCCGTATATTCTTTTGTTTGATCAGTTGCCGGGGTGCCGCGCGACCTTCTTGGCCCTGCTTTCGGAAGTTTCGCAGACACAAAGAGGGTTTATTGCCACGTGAAAAGCATTAGGGATGAGGGTGTTGGGGCGGAAGAACCCTCAAGCAGGATGGCGTTAGAGGATATTTTCTTATTATGAAGCAGAGTTCAATGGTCTACCGACTGGCTCGGGGATTCCCTCTGAGAATATTTCGGAATGCATGTCATCTCCCAGCGGTAAATAGCTCTGCCCATGCTCTGTGTAAAACGGGACGGCCGCTGGTCTCCGGGTACCTGCAGGTTCAACCCTTATAATCCTCCGCAGGCAAACACCCTACCCCGGCCTATGACAATGGGAGTGGAGTAGATCTGAGTTATTCTTCGGCATTTAATAGCATAGCGATACAAGCTAAATGTTTTCTAATGAATGCTACACATACCATATTTAGAAAGTTTTTTTTAAAATGATGGAAAACGACACCAAACTCGCCATAGTTTTTTTTAAATAAACAAAGATTTTGCTATATTCGCTAATTTATTCATTCATCATTGAACCAATATGTTACTAAAATCAGGTCTTTCTTTTTTTTAATCGAGATCTTATAAATAGTGGAAAATTTACATTATTATCCAAAATGTTTTTTTAGTCCATAAAAGTATGCCATCATACTATGCTTTCATTTATCATGTTTCAGAATGGTTAAAACTCGGGGAGGAAAAAAAAGGGGTGTGGAGCAATCCACCCTTAGGGAGAGTCCTCAACCCTCGACTTCTCAAGTCAGTCCCCCGCGTACTCCTGATCCTCAGGATAATACGGAGGACATTCCTCCACCGAAGTCGAGGAGAATGGCAGCTTCGGGAGTAATAACCTCCACGGAGGAACTCCGGAGGCTGCTAGAAGAGGAAGATGACAGTGAGGAAGAAGATAGTACCTTCTCCGATGAAACGGATTACAGCGGGAGTGATAACGATGATTCGGAGGAGGAAGAGGATCCCTCGCAGGGTAATGACTTGCTATCCCCAGATTCAGGCCTCCCGAGTACCTCTTCGCAAGCCACCACTGCCAGACTAAGACAGACCACCTACACCTGGACTTCTGACAGACCGACAATAGACCCCATTCCATTTACCCAGACCCCTGGTATGACTGCTTCACCTCAAGGAGACCAACTAACCCCCGACTTTTTTAATCTTTTACTGACTGACAGTATCCTCGAATTGACTGTGAGAGAGACAAATAGATTTGCCGACGAGCTGAAGGCGCAGAATGTAGCCCCGAAAGCAAGGATTGTTAAATGGAAATCCTTGACGAAAGAGGAGTTCCTTGTATTTTTAGGCGTCCTGTACCACATGGGAACAATCAGATTAAATAGGATATCGGACTTCTGGAGCAAGGACTTCCTATTTAACTTTCCTTGCTTTCGGGGATGCATGAGCCGTGACAGGTTCTCGGGTATTTTGCAATGTTTGCACTTTGCGAAAAACCCAGAACCTGGTCAGCCTCAGCCAAATGACCGACTATATAAAATTCGCCCCCTAATAGACCTCTTTCATGACTCAGTAAGTAATGCCGTGACTCCGACGCAAAAACTCTGCGTTGATGAGTCTATGCTTCTCTGGAGGGGGCGACTTGTTTTCCGAATGTTTTTGAAGGGGAAGAAACATAAATATGGAATCAAAATTTATATGCTAACGGAACCTTCCGGTTTAGTTCTCAGATTTATCGTTTACACAGGATCTAGTGACGCTGATGTAGGAGGCCGAGGCCACGTTGACACTGTTGTGAATAAGCTAATGGAGGGTCACCTTGATGCTGGCCATTCATTATTTATGGATAATTATTACAACAGTGTCAATTTGGCCCACCAACTACTGGAGCGGAAGACCTATTGTACCGGAACTTTGAGAACTAACCGGAAGGGTAATCCTCCCCAAATTAATTCAAAAAAATTAAAGAAGGGGGAAGTTGTGAATGCCTACACTGATGACGGTGTCTGCGTCATGAAGAGGAAAGACAAGAGAGAAGTACTGATGATCAGTTCGCAGTATAGCGGCGAAATGATCGATGTCCCCCGCCGAAGGGGAGGGGGAACCATACCCAAACCTGAGGCAATTGCAAGATACAACGAGGCAATGGGGGGCATTGATCATACTGATCAGATGATGTCCTATTATCCAATTGAGCGAAAAACTCTCAAGTGGTACAAGAAGTTGGGCATTCACATCTTCCACCTTCTCCTCCTCAATAGCTATTATTTGTATAAGAAATTACATCCCAGATATTCATTTTATGACTTTCGGCTTTCGGTAATCAAATCTTTACTTTCACCTGCTTTCACTCGCCCTTCAGGCCCTTCCCCTTCAGTCCCTTCCAGAGGCGTAGGCTTATCAAGGCATTTCCCTCACACCCTTCCAATTGACGAAAAAAGCAAGAGGAACAGAACGGTGCAAAGAAGGTGCCGGGAATGCCAGAAGAAGGGGATAAGAAAAGACACAACGTTCTTTTGCCCTGCTTGCGAGGGACACCCTCCCCTCTGCGTCGACACATGTTTCACGGCCTTCCACGAAAATATGCGGTTGTAAATATTTGTACATAATAATTGCAATGATGGAAACTGTATTTTTTTATTTGTGTATAAATAATATGTTTTTTTTTTGCTCTGCAGTCTGATGAAGTTGTAATTTCTGTTCTATTTTTACGTTTTTAAATTTGTAAATAGTATTGTAAAAGGATTTTGTGCTTGTTTTGAATTTGTGCGATTGCATTTTGTGTATATTATTTATTTGTTTAGCGCTATGTAAAAATAAATTATGCTTGTTTTAAAAGTTTTTTTTTCATTTATAAATCCTGCTAGAAACTGTGTTAGTTCTTGCTGCAAAATTTCGTAACGAAATAAAAAAAAAATATTAGATTCAAATGTCAAAATAGCATACAACATATTTCATTCTATTATTTCACAGAACATAAGAACGAGTGCGAGAAATAGCTATTTAGTCGTTGTAGTAACCGTTATAGCAGATCGCGTTTTTAGCAGAAAAATTTCAGCATTTGCAAAATAATTACAAAATTGATAAAGTATGACTATGGAATTTTAAATCAATATAAAAATAAGACTTCATATTGCATAACTATATTTGAAAGGCTTTGCATTTTTTCCCAGCAATAGGGGTAGCTAAAAACTTAGGAGAGATATATGGTCGCAAAGGGGCGTTGATACTACCCTGCATAACTCAAAGCGGCCTCAAGCGTATGGCTGAGGACGTGAATTCACGTCCGTTGAAAAAATTTAAATTTTTAGCATTAAAAATTTTTTTTTTTTAAATTCCTGAAGAATAATTGTTTCTTAGGTACAGTATTACTGAAAAACCCAAAAAAATGCATTCAGTCAGGGGAAAGCTATACAAAAAATAGCCTCAGCGTTGAAAGGGTTAATTACTTAAAATATATCTGAGGCGACCTGCAGTTCTATGATAAATGCATGGCACAAGAATGATAACCGTCTATTATCCCCCTTGAAATACGATTGCCTAATTTTCCATTCATTACGCCCCAACTGTCGTGAAGAGGAAGGAGGAGGTATACCAGCATCTTTTAACTACATGCACTCATTTTGCAGCAGCGAGAATCTAAATTTTGTTAAAAACAAGTTTCTACAGATGGCATTTTTCCAAGTGAAAGTCCTCTTTTCCGATAAGAAAATCATCTTTTTTTAAATCCAAGAGTGAAATAGGCAGTTGCTTCAAGCACAGGAGCCAAGCCGTATCGGACATGTCAATCCCTGTTCACAAGTAGACGTTCTCAAGACATTTTTGACCCTTCCTATTCTCTGTCCGTTTCATGTTTTTGGGTGAGCTGGTGTGGCTAAAGCAAGTGGGCCGAGGTGAGAAAAAGTTTCTAGACACATGACTTACCCTTTGCCAATCAGCAGACACCAAGCATGTTCTAGACCTTTGAAAATTCAGTTGCTCTCAGACCTCTGTTAATATAATGAATCTGACGAATTTAAGTATACCGGGACTAGCCACGGTGATAACTTTTACGGGAGTCACCCGCAATGCACAATTGTGCGAAAAATCCACAGTGGAAAAATCATTCGCCTTGACCGGGATTCGAACCCGGATCCCTCGATTTCCGGCCAAGTGCTTTAGCCAGTTAAGCTACCGAGGCGTCATTCATCCCTGTGGAAATTTGTGGACTATACCGGACAAGGTGGTATGGACTGCTGAGCATATTATGCGAAGAGAGAACACCTATATGTTTTCAAAGTTCGGACTTTAGTCTCTGGCTGTGGCGCCGTGCGCACGATTTGGACTGCTCGTCGCATAATATGCTCAGCAGTCCATACCACCTTGTCCGGTATAGTCCACAAATTTCCACAGGGATGAATGACGCCTCGGTAGCTTAACTGGCTAAAGCACTCGGCCGGAAATCAAGGGATCCGGGTTCGAATCCCGGTCAAGGCGAATGATTTTTTCACTGTGGATTTTTCGCATAATGAATCTGCTTGTGGAGCAGTGTTACCAAACCTTACCTGCCGCATTCAGGAAGGAAGGGGAGAGAGAGGGAGGAACTCCCTCTGAATAAAACTCCCCAATTTTACTCCTTACAACCGCCCTAATTTGAAAAGTAAAATAAGCTGCTAAAACTATGGTAAAAAATAAGTGCGAAAAATGAGCATCCTTTCCCAATATGTCACGTGTCCATTGCCTATTCATAAACACATAGCAATATAACACAGCAACATCAGCAAAAATTTTATTTTACTTAGGAGGCAAACTTAATGCCAACATTTACTCCAAAATACACGCCAACATGCAAAGAACTGGTTATGCATAAAGTAGAGTTTATACCCACAGTACTCATTACCTGCTTAAGACTTTTGAGCATTGGGCTATTGTGATAGATAGATCTTGCTTGGTCCCAGGTACCATCAATAACAATTAGGTGCTGAGGACGCTGCCTGCCTTCTCCCACAACTTCTGTGATATCTTTTGCATCTCGCGAAGGGTACAGTAGCACTGAATCTTGAGAACTTAAAATTTCGTAGAGACTGCCAGATCTGAATAAGTAAAACATGACAAGTTGATTTGTTGATTGTTCTAATGCTCTAGTTCAATGATATGCATTACAGGAATAACATACCTGTGCAGCTCTTGTGAATTGGAAGGAAACTTTTTTCCTTTGAAGATGACACAGCTCCCCGCCTCGAGACTTTGCATCAACATTGGCACAGTGCGAAGGCATCGGCGTTCTTCGGCTGGATGTTGTAAAACAACGAGCCGGCAATGTATTTTAAGCCGCGTAGCAGGCAAAAATGGGCACCAACAAACAGCAGATGGACGGCTTCGTAGGCAGGAAAATAGCGATCCAGAAGTCAGTTTGCATTGGAATTGGAGCATGATTCAAAACAAACCACGCACTAATAGGCTATTTTATCTAAGACAAATTGGTGCATGAACCTTCACAAGATGAATAGTTACTTGATAATGAAGAGCGCTAAGCATTCAAACGATACTGATGATTTTATTCTCAAAGTAATTGTCATTAAAAATATTAAAAAAGTTAAAGATCCACAAAGAGGGTGAATGGAATAAAACTCACTTGCATCTAGAACAAACGTTACGCATTCGCGGTGGGTCAGCAGGAATACCGGATAAGTCGGCCCACACTTTTTCAACAGCGAAAGTATCTTCCATTCTGTTGATCTTCACCAATCATCCATCACATTAACTTTTTAGAACATATTTTCAACCCTTCTGCTCTCAATAATTGTCGTAATCAGCATCTTTTATTTACAAATCCCAGCGATACGATCGGAAATGACGCAATGATCCAAAAACAAGCCGCAAGGGCCTTGATCATAACATTTTGTGAACGTACGAACCTGACCAACCTCGCATGAACCTGACAGTACGCTACGCGAGTGTCACTTGTTTCCCTCTCTCCCCCGCAGGCGGAATGATCAGTCTCACCAACATCAAAATTTTGTACTTTTCGTCTCACGCAACATGTCAACCACAGTAATTTTCACCCGCACCTTACAATCTCAACATTTAAAAACGTTGAAAACATAGTCACGGTCAAATATGTATCCTTAAAAACATCTATTAATGCTGTTCACATCATTAGCATCACATATATTTACCCTCGCTTCAAATTTACCACTGAATTCCTCATTACCAGGAATTTAAGCCCACAGCAAAATCAGAGAAAATTTCATTTCTGACCCTGAGGCAAAGTTTGATGTGTGATGCCTAGTGAGTTGGTGGTATCTAAATTCCTGAGTAACTCTTACAGCAGATCCCACAACGCAATCCCCTGCACACAGGACCACCCCCCCCCCTCTCTGCAAGGCTAAACGCTAAACTACAGTTCTCACAATCACATTAATACCATTTTAAAAGTAAAAGGAGTAAGTATGAATTAATTTAGGTAATTTAAATACAGAGGAGCCCCAAAAAAGTGGACAATAATAATCTGGATTGTTAGAAACACATAAAATGTTTATATTTGTTCACAAATAAAGAGATATCAGTGGTTTACTATACTATTGCTTTTGAACAAAATATGCTAATCAATCGTAAGTCTTCTAGAAAGAAATATGTGATTAACTCTTTATTGCTGAATACCCATGTGGCGAGGATTTTCTTCACAAAAGAACGAAAGCCGCACATGTGCTGCATCAATGTTCCAAAGCAAACAAACAAAAGCCACATATATGCGGCACAGGTTGGAGGAAAGTGACTGCCGTGGATATAATAGACCTAGCTATGTGGTTGTCCCTCATGGCCCAATGTAGCACAGCCCAGGTCCTTCCTCAGCCACTCACATACAACTTTCCTCACCCATCTACACAGTCACCCACTGCTATTTGCAGTTTTTTCTTCAAAAAATATTTGTTGCTTATCAATCTAGAGTTAGAAATTCTTTTTTCGCTTATCACATGGAAATTTCAAACAGAGTTCTGGCATTAATATCATTGAGTTCAGTTCCAAATCAGTCGATATGGAATAGAAATATACTAAATCCGACAAAATGACCGTTAGAACTTTGTTTAAAATTTCTTCATGCTCATAAAAATATAGGATATTCATAAAAATAGGGAATTCATTTTATATATATAACTTAAAAATCGAAGGGAACAGCAAATATTTGCTAGTATAAAGTACGGCTATATCATGATATACGGTCAACTGAATGCATTCAGTTGACCGTGGACTTGTACTGTGACGCAGTCCTTAAATCCTTCTAGGGTGCGGACAGCAGCCAAGGATAGGGATGGGTGTCTCACTGAGTTGAGTCACAGTCTTAGGACGGGTGCAAACTTCTGCCTTCTGTCGAAGTGAAGGAGTTTGTAAAGAGGAGGGCAAAAATTTTTCAAGGGACTCATAATGTGGAAGAATGCTCCACTAGCCTCCCGTGCAAAAGGGTTAAAAATCCCATAAATGTGGATTACTATTTGCAAAATGATATGGGCCCAGAAGAACAGTAAAAGGAGATTAAGTGCCCATTAAAGAAAAATACGAGATTTAAAAAAACAAGATATGGCTGCAATACCAATTCAATTACCGATACCATCAGCTGAGAATTTTTCACATTGGGCATTTCAAGTCAATGCGATTTTAGAAGAAAAGAGAGAAAGAAGTACTACCCAGACAAATCAACTGCTGGTATACAAATTGCATAGGTGCCGACTCCATGGGGCCTGAGGGGGTCGAGCCCCCTCAATAATTCGTTTGGGGGGGCGGAGCCCCCCCAATAATTCAAGAAATTAATTAAGTTATGTAATGCTTTGAAAAATCACAAAAATAAGTTGGTATTTTTTATTTTCCTTGTTTGACGATAGTTACCTTTTAAAATAAATTCAGTGATGATATAAAACAAATAATTATACGGTATTAAACAGGTTAACTGAAAAAAGTGGTGTGAATCGCGATAGTGTTTCGAGGCTGCGACACACTTTGAACTTTTCCCGATGCGTGAACCTTCGGGTACAAACTGGCGGGCCAAGAGGGATGTAAGCTGCCTCCCGGTTGATTTAAATGGAAGAATGGCTAATTTTATAAGAATGGAAGAATGACATAAAAAAATGTGTCAGGCTTGTAGAGTTTCCCGAAGTGTCGAGTTATAGAGAGTCGAGTTTTCGGGGTTCTAATATGGATCATATGACCCCTCGAAAAGGCTTTTAAAAAACTTTAAAACTCACTATTTTTCATCTAAAATTTAGAAAATTTCCCGAGGCAAGACCCGCGGTATGGGCCCCCCCAATATTTTTTATAAGTCGGCGCCCCTGACAAATTGTAAATCTCTTCTACAGGTAAAAATTGTATTAATGTTTGTAAACAATTTTGTAAAACTATTATATAGCAAAACCTTGCAAATAAATCCATTGCACATAATATGATTGTAATATAGAGCTAAAATACAAGTGAATTCCAATTTTTAAAACCATTGTATTTACTTTGTGCAACAAGAGAAATTCGATTGTATTTATTTTTTAATGAAGCACTGCTCCGCTGGTGAAGTGAGTTAGATCATCAAGTTCTTCAGCAAGCTTATTTACTTTGGTTCAGTTTTTTCCACAATAATCCCCTGAAGGTGCTCATGTAGATTTTCTTATTGATTCAGAGGCAATGGAGCACTTCTCAAGTAAAAATTTCTCCCATGAAACTTGACTGAAACTGGGCTGAAACTACCTTGAAACTCACTGCCTTGCTTCTATGCTGAAACTGCATTGAAATTGAAACAAAACCAGTGGAGTTTGGAAGAGGAATGGCAGTGCAGTAGCAGTGCAATTAAGAACAAGAAAAGATAGTATGGAGTACTAACGCCATTGACTTCATCCAACACGTCTCTAAAATTGATATCCCCAATAAGTGCTTGTTAGTGTCTTTTGATGTGTGCAATCTCTTCACCTGTGTCCCACCCAAAGAAGCCGTAGACATAGCAGAATCTATTCTCGTCCAGAAACGTGTGGCAGCTCCCATTATAAGTGACTTGTGTGATCTATTGAAGATTTGTGTGTCTCAAAATTATTTCAAATTTAACGGTGTATTTTATGAACAGCCCAATGGATTGGCCATGGGCTCTCCTTTATCCCCTCTCCTGGCGGACATATATATGGACTTTTTCGAAAGGAACCTGTTTTCCCCCAATAATCCACAGACCAAAAATGTGCTATCCTG
Organism: Ischnura elegans; assembly: GCF_921293095.1. Lineage (NCBI taxonomy): Eukaryota > Metazoa > Arthropoda > Insecta > Odonata > Coenagrionidae > Ischnura > Ischnura elegans. The sequence continues at coordinate 80,174,002 of NC_060256.1, read as the reverse complement.
GCATCGATATGTGGACGATGTGTTTTGTATTTGGACTGGCTCAATAAGACAACTAAAAATGTTCCTATCTTTTTTGAATTCTTTGGACCGCAATTTGAATTTCACTTACGAAATAGAAGAAAATAACTCTCTCAACTTCCTAGATCTTAAAGTCACTAAGGTCAACAATCACCTCGAGTTTTCAGTCTTTCGGAAAAACTCCTATACGGACCAAGTGATCCACTCCAGTTCAAGACATTGTTTTTCCCACAAGTTATCAGCCTTTCACAGCATGTTACATAGGTTGCTGCATATTCCGATGTCCCCTGCCAAGTTCAATGAGGAATTAAACACAATTAAACTAATTGCTAAAAATAACGGATACAACGAACAGTTAATTGATAGCTTATATCGGAAACAATTAAAAAAACAAGCAGTGGGAGAAATTTATGGATCCCGAACGCGACAAGAATCCACGGCCAAGTGGCGCAGAATCCTTTTTTTAAAGGACATTGGGCCGAAGATATACAAAAAGGTGCCTAAGGTTAAAATTAAAGTTGCGTTTTACAATAAATCCAACATAAGGAACATTCTTTCCCTCACCAAAGATCCCATCCCAAGAGAAGAAAGGAGTGGGGTGTATAGACTAAAATGTGAATGCAACGCGGTGTATGTTGGGCAAACGGGGCGACAATTTCAAGAGCGGGTAAAAGAACATCAAGCCTGCCAGAGAAATAAAAAGACTACTTCACAATTTGCTATACATTTGTTAGATAACAATCATCAAAGTGATTTTGTGTTTGAAGTGCTTCATTATGAACCTAAAGGACCTAGATTAGACGCTTTGGAACAAATGGAAATTTTGCAGCACGTACGTTCGAATGACAACATTGTAAACGAATTTTTGTATGACTACCATTCCCCTCTTTTAAGCCTCCCACTCCTAAATTCCTGAGCTAATGACATGACGAACTCTTCGGCCTCTCTCTCTCTCACCTGAACCCCCCCCCCTCCACCTGCCGTGCCCCCCATAAGGGAGCCTCCTCCCCCTAACTTCTTCCATACCACATGACCAAGGTTTTTTCCCCCCTCCCTCTTCTCTGTTAACCAATCCGTTCAACCTAATTACCTTCCTCCCTACCCCTCCTTGCCTGGTATAAAAGGATGTGATGGACCTCTGTAGAGTTCACCTGAGGATGACGTCTAACGTTGAAACCATGGTCGTGAATAAATATTAATGTGAAAGTACAAAGTTCTTCTTTCTTAATTTAATTATGAATCGCTTTCACCAAGTTACGCCTCAAACAATTAATTTCAACTATTACTTGAAAAAGAGAAACACTAAGCAAAGTATGGAGGACTGAAAATTACTGTTGACACCGAGATAGTGCCACAACTTATTATTTGTCGGAAGATTAAAGCAGAGTGGTAAAGAAGTAATTTTTGACAAAGAAGGAGAAAAAGTAATAGGTAGATCTGTAAAATTGATTGCAAGGTAAATATACCCTTTATTTAGTTGAATTCAATCTTGTCAAGAAGCACTTAATCTAAATATATCTTAGTTGACCTCGTGAGCAAATAGTCTATTCAGATCTTTTTTTACAAGATTCATTGATTCACTGTGGACCTAAGCAGGGGCTCAGCTAGGAATAAAGGCTATAGGGGAGGTTTCAGGCGCAACTAATACTGGGAGGGGGTGTGGCATACCCGCCAGGGTAAGCGGGAGGTGCAGGGGCCCTCTGCCATAAAAAATAAAGATAAATGGTTCAAAATGGTGAGTTTTATGGCATTCTGAGAGATATTTTATTAATACTTCCACTATTCTATAAGTAACATTAATCCAATATTAAGTAAAATAGATTAAACTTAAAAATTTGTCTGAGCTCTGGGGGGGGGGGGTCTATCCCCCAAAACCCCCCCTCGCTGCGCCACTGGACCATAAGTACTAAGTGAAAGAGTTTTTCATCTTCATAGATCTCTGGTATCAAAGGCTTTTACCTAAACATGGTTTCCACAATCCCACACAAAGGGTGAATGAAATTTGTTCACGAAACATATATGCTGTGAACGGAAAGAAAAACTAGCCAGTGCTGCTAAACATTAGCAAATGAAAAACATCGTCTTGCAACTAACCTGAGATCGTTAATAAGACTCAAGTCTACACAGTGCCGCTTCATCCACAGAAAAATTGCCCAGTTCATTCTCTGACAGCATTTGCCTCTCCTGTGGCATATTATCCAGAGGCCATGTACTACAAAAGCAAAGAGAATTTATTACATTATTTTGGTCCCTTTGATCCTCTCCAAACCCATTTTATGTTAACTTCATATAAGATATGTTCGCAATGATCCAGGTCATTCCATATCAATTCAGCCACACAATTCGTCTTTGGTTCTCACCGATTTCGAGGAAGTTTGCCACATATCATCAAAGAGACTGTCATGAATTGAATGTCATAAAACACTGAATTTTTTCCTGTCTTATTGAAAACATGAAATTTACCGAGCTCCGTCCAAATCGGAGTCGGTGGGTGCCATGGTCGGAGTCCGAGTCGGTTGGAGGGTGTGGTTGAACTGGCATGCAATAACGCTTTTATTATTAACTTAAATTTCATTATCTACTTACAAAGCGTTTGTTTTCATCGTTTATCACCGACAGTATTGATCAAAGAGTTTCCTTACAAACATAAAAGACTGCGACCGTATAACAGTTTCAAATCACGGAGCAAAACCGCTCATGCTTTCTGATATGAATTATGACGTGGGCTGACGTAGTTGTTCGACACAAGATATGACTCACTCATATGGGTTAGGAATACAACTTTAAGCATTCGAAATAACAATAAACTGCATCAAATAGACAAATCATCAACAATTGTCACTTTATGACAATAATCTGTACAATATACACTTATTCACACTCAAAATCGCCTCGACGAAAAATAACATTTGAGCAACGAAACAATTCTCGAAAATGACGTGCATTTGAAAGATTTTAATCATTTTGAATATTACAGCACTGATTTGTTGGTACTGATTGGCCGGTTATCATATACGCAACTTATCTGTAATTTTCTATAGCATTTTATTTTGTTTCAATCAATGGTCATTTTCGCCGATTTTATTTCTTTCGACGAGTTGTTAAAGATTAACTTCAATGTTGACTCTCTACTGCCACATAAAACTGAGTTATTTATAGTGGAACGATTCTTATAAAAAAAAAAGCAGAACGGGCACTATTCAACTTACCTCATCCCGTCGTTTACTAATAATTAATGTACTACTTAACGTACGTGACACGCATGACTGCGTTTTGCGTATCATTTGGAGCATTCGTGTTTTTTTATTTTTCTCCACTATATTCAACATCTCCACTATACTTCCGTCTTGTCCAGTATGAGTGGCAAAAATAACATATAGCAGTGGGGAAGAAAGTGCGCTATGGGTTGCTTCAGTCTTGAATGGGAAGCTGAGAAAGAGTGTGGTATATATACACCTAGTGAAAATCTACCTAAATGTACAGAGCTGGTACCTAAGGGAAAATATTTTGGGAGGGGGGGGGGAAATAGGGTTAAACTTCCTCCACCTCCTTGCTTATTTCCTGTCACCGGGAAACGATATGAAGCAGCGCAAACACTCCTATTCATAGGCGGATCTAGGGGGGTCACGTGCCCCCCCATACCCTTAAAAAATATGCAAGATTTTTAATATGGTCCCATTATCATTGCATTCATATTGTATTACAGGGTATCCTTGTGCCCCCCCGGAACAAAATCCTGGATACGGCCTTGCTGGTGCCCCCCCAGAAAGAAATCCTGGATCTGCCCCTGCTCCTATTGTACATAAAAATTTATATAATTAAATTAATTCTTTGAATGCCATACATCTTTGGATTTCTTCACTGTATTTTGATTGTGATGTCCCATTTATGCCTATGGTGTACAGTGCAATATGCCTTATGGAGGATAGAATAGAATAGAATAATTAATTAGTCCAAAAGACACTGTACAAAATAAAAGTATAGAGTAAGTGCATAGGACACGTCAAGAGAAAGAGTGAGGAAATCACAAAATCAAGGAGATCAAAATCAAGGAGAAATCACAAAATACTATTGCAAGATCTTTTGTGAGAGGCTGTGTATGGATATACTCACTCAGCACACGCTCAGAATGAAGAATTAGTTCTCAAGGGAAACAATCTTCTTCAAAAGCGATTACTGCGAAAGAAAAATACTTCAGGGCTATACTGAGACAGCCTTACTTATAAAGTTTACTCCCAATGCTTGTAGGACATTGTGATAAAGTATGTTCCCCATCTATAGAATATCCAAAAATGTGGACAATTACAAATCACTGAAAAATCTTGAGCTATTTTTTTCATTCTAAAAAAGTGATTGGAAATCATAAAATATTAACTGATAAATAAATTAAAGCATAAACATATCTTATAAATAAATTTTAACTAGACTGCTATAATTGCAAGAATACATTATATCTAGGCCAAAATGCAATAGGGTGGTTTCCTATTATTTTTTTATTGCCTAAATCGAAAGATTATTACTCCTGGAGTACGTATTTCACGCTTTTAGATTTTTAAATGACGATATCTATTTTTCGCGATTAAATGAAAAGTGAAAATTTTCAAGCGCGCGAAAACGCGGCGGCTAAGTATGAATGTCGGGAAGTCTCTCCGCGTGACGTATTTCTGGTTCCCCCTCCCGCCCTGCGAGGTGACCTTGAGGCGAGGCTTAGCGCTGATACGACGCAGGCTGCTAGCGGCTAGCCTAGTACCCTGCTGACTGGTAGCGCTTGGCTTAAATAAGGATTATTAATAACTTATCAAACGAGGAAAACTTTCTGACCTTAGCCAGTTTTAATAAGTGATTGTTAAGACATGTTTCCCTGAGCTCTGCGCCTCATGCATGCAATGGTAACCTCAGACGACGTATAACTCCTATCTTCTCGTATAGAAACTAGGTCCCTGTGACGTCACGTGGAGTGGCATCGCATGGGCGCCAATCTGGCCCTTTTCAAATGAGGATAAAAATGGACCATTGCCATTCGTCTAACCCGGTATTTCTAAAACAAAATAATTTGTATATTATGAATACACTAATGGTGGGTAACGAATCGCAATCAATGCCTTTCGTTTTCTTTGATGAAGGAAACCACCCTATTAGTGGACTAACTTTGTTCGATAGGAATAGCATGTCGTTTATATCTATTCTAGTTAAGTTCAGGAAACATTCTTTATCACTCGTAAGCTGTTCATTAAAATGATTGCCAGTGAAGGATCTACCATGAAAAATATCTTCTCGAATAATGTAGTTTTATTCATCTTTCATTTGACGAAAATACCAGACTTGCAGTGTCAGCTACTTACTGTCAGTGACATTTTTGTCAGGATTGAGTTTGGAAATCTCATTGGCTGGGTGTAAAAAGACTGCCAGAAGCAACACACAGTTATCACCAGCCACATGCTACAAATGGCAACAATTGGTGAAAGGCAACCTTGCCACATGCTATCCCATTCCTCTATGTTGATTTAGCAAAAAATCACCTTAAGAAGTTCACTGATAGCTTAGAAAAATAATCTTTGGAAAAGAAGCTTGGAAAACTTAGTACAATGCAAGAAAACCCAAGGGAGACACAAGCAGGGGTGCCGACTTACAAAAAATATTGGGGGGGCCCAAACTGGGGACCTTGCCCCGGTAAATTTTATAAGTAGTGAATTTTAAGTTTTTAAGCATTTTAGAAGAGTCATATGATCAACATTAGAACCCTGATCACTCGAATCTCGATATCTGGACACTCCGGGGAAAATCGACAAGCCTTACACATTTTTTCCTCACATCTGTAACGAATTTTTGGGGGGGCTCGGGCCCCCTCAGGCCCCACGGAGTCGGTGCCACTGGACCCAAGTCTTGATTATTAGACAAAATATCAGAACTCACCTGTTTCCATCTCCCCTTAGAAGCAATTTCTAACGGCTGATATCTTACGGTATCCATCTTAAGTCCAATTGTATACAAGGCATTATGGCTCACCAAAGACCTGGTCAAAAGTAAAGGGAATCCTTCGTCAAACTGTTTAAAATCAAGAGGTACTGAAAGGCTTATGAAGATCATAGAAGGGCAAATTAAGCAAAAATATCTTCATCCCATATGCAAGATGCTGCTTGACCAGGCACAGATGGATATTATTTTACATTTATCAGATTCAATTAAAATATAAAAAAGTGAACTTTCACCTGCAATTTATAATCTCTGAGATTATAACATTCTTTCATTGGAGAACTCACCACCAATCACTTATTTTGTTCATACTCCACCCCCAAAAAGTAATGACTTCAAGGATGTCTCAAATATCTTCTTAGACACACATATGTACATAATTTCTCTATAATTGTTCACTCATTTATAAAAGAGAAATTAGTAAAGGAACATCATCACCATTAGTCAACAATCCTTGGAGAGGTTTGATGCAGCTCTCCACTCCACTCTCCTATTCACCGGCCTTTTCATAGTGATTTCTTCTCAATTACATCCTTATAATAACCTGTCCTATTTTATTCATTTTGGGCCATCCTTAACCCTTCTTCCATTCCGCATTGTCCTCATTAGCCCGTCATGCCTCATGATGTGGCTAAGTTGCCTCACCTTCTTCTCAGCATTTTTATAGGAATACTCTTACCTACCATTCCTTCTAGCACTTGCCCATTGCTTCCCTAGTCATTTTATCATTCTCAATCTTCAGTAGCATCACATTTTGAAATCTCCCACTCTAAGCAACTCTCGAGCAACACATACAGAGAAATGCAGTTAAATGGAAAAATATTACTCAGAATATTATCAAAATACCAACTTTATTTAAAAAATTTAGTATCAAAAATTTAAAAAAATATAAAAAAGTTAACTTTCACCAGCAACTTATAATCCATGAGATTATAACATTCATATATCATGCACTCAATAAATACAGTAACAATTGATAAAGTCAGAAAAGTATGTATCTGATCTTTCAGTGTAATGATCAGAATTCCCATGTGTCCATCCACTTGAGACCGTACATAGTACTATTTGGATCCTGGGACAATGGACCTTCCATACCGTATGCTAATGGTGAAAATATGTAGAAACTGGAACAGAAAGAACATAAAAGAGGGACACTCCATGACTGCACATTCAATAAAAATTCATAATAGATAATGGTTAATAGTGAGACACACTTATTTTTGTGAACCATTTTTATCTTTATTGAATTAGCCTGTCCAATACATTCCTGTAATGTATTTAGGACAGAATAAATAATAATTATTATTACTGAAATAGCAAAATTTTTCCTAAGCTCAATATGACAAATATCGAAAGGACAATGGCCAGATATCAGCTTAAAATCAACAAAAGAAGACTTATATGTACATATGTATACAGCAAAAGAAAGGTAACTAGGACAAACGTTAAGCTAGGAAAACAAAAGCTTAAAGAGATGAATGAGTTTCGTTACCAAGGAAGCTGAATTATCAATGACGGACGAAGCAAGAAAGAAATAGTCACCACAATAGTGCAGGTGTAGAGGGCTTACTACAAATAGAAGAATCTTCTCATAGCTGAGAATAGAAGTATAGAAATAAGGAAACAATTCATCAGAAACTACATCTAGAGCATTTTTCTCAATGGAGGCAAGGTTTGGACATTAAAAGCAGAAGAGAAGTCAGTGGAAGCATTCGAAATGTGGTGCTACCAAAGAATGATGAAGATCGACCGATGAAGATCGACCAATCGATCGATGTGGATCGACCACGAAAGTAACGAGGAAGTGCTATGAAGAGTGAGAGAAAAGAAAAGTCTTCTAAAAACCATAATGAGAAGACGAGACAACTTAGTGGCCATATTATGAGGCTTGATGGCCTGATGAAAACTGGTAGAAGGAGAGGCGGAAGAGAAGAAGGGTAAGGGATGGTCTCAAATGAGTTACATAGGACAGGCTGTAAAGGATGTTAACGAGAAGAAATACGTTGCTACGAAAAGGTTAGCGGATACAAGAGAGAGGAATGGAGAGCTGCATATAAACAGACTTAGGATTGTTGACTAATGATGATGATGAAGCTCAATATGAAACAGATATCGGATTTTATTATGGAGAAGTACTTAACAGCATGACAATGATTAGGGGAAAGTGAGCTTAGGAAAGGGTGGAGCACAAGCCCCCAGTCTTGATTTAACTTCTAAAACTGTACCACAATAAAATTAAACTAGTTGACTGATTTCACATAATAAATCCCCTATAGGATATGCATTAAAGAATTAAATAATGCTTACCTATACACTATCACTGAATATACAACTCCAACAAGCCAATGATAAATGCCATTGGCAGCTTTTTCTGGGAGAATGGCTGAGAGATTTTTCAAGAAGTAATCCAAAATCACACCTGAAATGAAAGACATTGTTCATACCTTGAATTGCTACACAGGATATCACAAGAATACTGGTACAAGCATAATAAGTAATGAATGTACTTTTAAAAAAATGCTTTTAAAATGTACTCTATTTTTTTCTCTTCAAATAATAAAGCCTAGAGAGTTCTAATGATTGTCATTTTGTGTTCTCCTTTTTTGGCACAGGAGTGTATGACATCATGGGAGACCTGACTATATGGCAATGAGAACAATAAAAAAACACTATCTTCATTGGGTTTCATCATAAAATAGCAATTACTTACAGAAAAAGTCATAAAATGAAAGTTACAGAATTAGCATCGTAAAACAAACCTAAAATTCCCATTGAGATCAATGTATGACCAAACCTTAAAATAATACTACAACACATTACTGCTCATTAAATCATGTACAATCTCATTAGGGTTCTAACATAGGTTACTATTGAATACCTATTTGTAACTACCACACACAGCGAACCAACATCACCAAGCTTATCAAATCCTACCATAATTTGCTGTTTTGCTTTGGACCACAGCATCACTCTTCTTGGAATCTTGGAACAAACAATTCTCAAAATATAGTAAGAGAATTAACAAAAAATAATCGAGAGCTAAACCATCTTCTCCTCCTAGGATATCTCCTGTCCAGCAACATTCTTTATTCATGCTGCATTCATACTTCTCAGAAAGATAGTTGGCATTTTAACCAGTGGACGATGAAGATTAATTGTATATCCCTGGGGAACTAACAGCTAGCTAAACTGAAATGATTTTTTTTAGTAATAATAATAATAATAATAATAATAATTTTATTTGTCCAAAAGATCATATATTACAGTGAGCCACAGAATATAGATATAGGACACGTCATGGAAGTTAAGTGAATCATAAAAATGTAACATACTGAACAGTAGATGTAACACTAAACAATTGAACACAATATATCAATAAGTGACATTCACATACATTTATACATATTTTTAGGGATCAATATAGAACTCTTGGATGCTGTAGTAAGATTTGTTTACAAGATATCTTTTTAGGTCAGCTTTAAATCTGTTCATTGAGGAGATGCTCCTAAGTTTGGGGGGGAGTGAATTATATATTTTTGAGCCTATAGCTATGGGGCTTGTGTAGGAAAGTTTTCGTCTGTGGAGGGTTATGTGGATGGATGTATGTGATCTAGTTTGGTGATTATGTATATCCTGATTTAGCTTTAGTCTATGAAGGTTGAGTTTAACTAGTACACATAGTTTAAATATATAGAGACAAGGAAGCGTGAGAATTCCCAGCTTAACAAACAGTGGTCTACATGATTCTCTTCTAGGTATACCCAAAATGGTTCTGAGTGCCCTCTTCTGCAGGAGAAACGTTTTGTTTAGGAGAGTAATTGTTGACCCCCAGAATTCAATGGCATGATTAACTATACTTAAGAAGTTACAGTGATACAGGGTCATTAGTCCTTTATGGGATAGTGAGTTGGTAAGTAATCTCAGACTACATAGGACTGTAGATAATTTTGTACAAAGTAAGTAATCTCAGACTATATAGGACTGTAGATAATTTTGTACAAAGTTCATTGACATATATAGACCAAGAACCAGAGTTTTCAATTATTAGACCTAGGAATTTTGTGTTAGTAGTAGGATAGAGTTGGGCATTGTTTAACATCAACTGATTAAAAGAAGCATCATTATTGAATAGCAAGAGTTGAGTTTTTGAGGTATTCAAATTTAGTTTGTTTGCGGCACTCCATGTCCACACTGAGTTCAATACCTCCTGACATTGGCAATGTAGATCAGTCATATTACTTGCTGATATGAGGAAGTTTGCATCATCTGCATACATGATGGGTCTAATGTTGCTGTTTTCGTGTATAAATGAAGGTAGGTCAGTGATATATATGAGAAACAAAAGGGGGCCAAGAACACTGCCTTGAGGTACACCTACGTTTATCACCTTAGGGTTGGATTTTCCCACTGAGTCGTGTAATACTAGTTCAACTAGCTGAGTTCTGTTTCTCAAGTATGAATCTAACCATGCCAATGCATTACCTCTCACTCCATAGTTACAACATTTTTTAAAGAGGGTTTGATGGTCAACCATATCAAATGCCCTAGAGAAGTCTATGAAGAGAGCAGAAACTTTGTCTCCATTATCAAATGACTCTGAGATGAAAGTCCAGGCATCCAGAAGAGCATTGCCTGTCGACCTACCTTTGCGAAAACCCCACTGAGAGTCAGAGAGAATTGCATTCTTTTCTAAAAAAGAGATCGACCGGTTATAAAAAATACGCTCAAATACTTTTGATAGCTGAGGCAATAGAGAGATAGGTCGGTAGTTGCCTACATCATTTTTGTCACCCTTGTTTTTATACACGGGTACTATTCGGCTAGGCTTCAGTTGGTCTGGGAAGATACCAGTGGACATCGAGGTGTTAATTAAGTGAGTTAAAGGTTTAACCAATAAGTGTTTGCATTCAGCAAGTATTCTGCCAGGAATCCCATCAATACCTGGGGTTGAGGATTTAGATAAGGTACCTAAACACGATAGGACTTCCTTTTCTTCACAGGGGTGAAGGTAGAGGGATGATATTATGGAAGCGTTCTTTACAGTGGAATTAGTGCTATGACTGCAGGAGTTGATTATTGGGAGATTACAGAAGGCATCATTCACCAGATTGCATATTGTTTTAGAATCAGTGACCAAGGATCCATCGTTATTATAGAATTTAGGGGTAGATGGATTAGCCTTCTTACCAAGCTCTTCCTTAATTATTTTCCAGGTTTCTTTCATTTTATTGTGAGCATTGGCAATTCGTCCATCGTTGTATGTTCTTTTTGCATGCTTTAGTAGTTTTCGGTATTCACTTTTCAGTTTGAGAAATTCGGTATAATCTTTTTGACTGCAGCCCTTTTTACATCTAGATGATTTTACCTTCAGGATTCGTGAGAGGGTAATTATTGCATCAGTAAGCCAAGGTTTACTTTGATTATTGGCGTGGGTTTTTACAGTGACTGTGGGTATGCAATAATCAATATGATAGAGTAGTTTGTCATGAAATTGGGTGTATATGTCATTGAAGTTGTTAAGTGAGTATACACCTTCCCAAGTTTCGATGGCTAAGGAGTGTTTAAGACATGAAAGATATTCAGGTGAGAATACTTTGAAGGTGGATTTCCTAACATCCTTGGATTGTATTTCCAGGTTAAAGTCAGTCATTACCATACAGTGGTCGGATAGACCAAGATCTACAACTAAAGTTGAGGCATTTTCAGAATCAATACTTGTCACCATATAGTCAATTGAAGTTTTGGAAGTGGGCGTCACTCTGGTAGGAACGTCAACAAGACAGTGTAGCCCATAGGACAGGAACAAATTAAACAGGTCTGAACATTGGGGAGAATCCACTAAAGAATCACAATTAAGATCACCAGTTATAATGATTTTATGCTTCTTAACAAGGGACTCAAGCAGTTTATCCAGTTTGATTAGGAACTCATTGAAGACCCCTGTTGGAGATCTGTAAAGTGAGATTATAGCAACACTTCCTGAAGTAGTTTTAACTGTACACACTGCACACTCAAAGTGTTTCTCTTCAACTAGATCCATAATATTGACAGAATTTATATCACTTTTTAAACTGTTATGTGCAAAGATAGCAACCCCATCATTTTTATAGGTATTCCTTCCAAAACAGCACATCAAGTTGTAATTGCTAATGGACACCAATTTGAGTTCCTCAGATTTCATCCAGTGTTCACTTATACACAGGAGGGTAGGCTCTTTGCCACTGAGGGAAATCTCCAGCTGAGGAATCTTATTTCTTAAGCATTGAATATTAATATGGGCTACTTTGAGACTGGTACAGGGTACATGATGGGATATGTTGTGTCATAAGGACAATGAAGACATATTGGGTATATAAGGAATTTTAAACATTTAACTTAACTGCAGCAACTATATTAAGTATCTTTTAAATTGGGTTAATCAGATAATCAGAAGTTTTATAGTTGACTTTTGCTTAACTCAGATACTCATGCACACATATTAAGGAATGTTGATAACCAGTAAACATGTTTGATTTCACTACTTATAGATGTTTCTCAACAAATGGTGAAATTTCAAATAGTGAATTTCCAAGGATTTTTCATTTATTTTTACCAATAATTATATATGACAGAGGAACCCCAATCTACTGTTCCCGCATTCATCGTTCACCTTTCCTGGTCCCAAATAAAGTTCCGTAAAGACAATGTAATTTTTTCCCACATCTATCGTTCCCCGAAGTATCGTTTTACCGGATTGATCATTTGAAGATTGCGGTCCCATCGTATTATTTTCCCGCATCCATCGTTTGACGAAAATGAGACAAAGTGTTTACGATGTGTAATATGTGGCTAATGACAACAGACACATAGTTTGAATCTTCCCCTGGAGAATGAAATACCATAGGGAGAAGCTAAGTGCCATGAGATAGTAACATTAGCGCATTTCCCAAGATCCACTATCCCCCTCCATTCAGCACTCGCTTCCCCCCTCTGACGCTTTTCTCTTCTCCGAAATCAAACAAAAGTTCCCAGCTCGCAGGGAATGTATTATGAAGACCTTAGCTTCGAAAGAAAATATCAAGTTACACGAGAACAATAGAAACGTGTTTCGTGCCTCTCCGATTCTCACCCACTGATTTTTTTCAGCCTATCTCCTTCAAAGTCCCCAGTTTCTGGAGGTCAACTGCTGGATGAATCACTAATTAGCCCAAACGGAGTCTAACAATAATTTTCGGCAATTGGTATTATACTTTTATTAGGTTGAAATAATAGTAATGAGCACGTAATTTAAAAAAGAATGAGACCAAATACAACGTATTTTTAACCTTATTTAAGCACTTTAAGCAAGGTAATAATTGGAAAAATGCGATGGTGATTTCTGGTGAAACTTGATATACTCACAGCTGAGCTTCACGGCAGTTGATGTGGCATTTTTTTCTGAAAACAGGACATCAGGTTACAATTTACAAGTTATACTATAAGTCCCACTCGTCAGAGTTACTCATGAAGGGATATCTTCTCAGGATATTTTGTTTCTCCCTACTAACAATCCAAATTCATCTGCTCATCTGGCGCTACGCTAATTAGAAAAGAATGGGTAAGTTGCCTTCCATTTAGGACAAAAAATTTCATGGCACAGTCACATGGTCATGCTTCACCCTCTGCAGTATGTTCCGCGTAAGACGTACGCAATGGCATCAGTTCCGAACTTCACCTCGCACGAGTGGTTCCATATTTTCCAGGGTGGGTTGACTTCAAACTAGCGAGTGTTTTTCGTGTGTGTTTAATAAAGTCACGTTTCATTTTTATTAGTTTTATTTTTATCCATCTTCGGATCTTGGCCCTTCTGAAGAAACAAGTGAGAACTTTAAAAAAATGGACTGAAAATAATTGAAGATGAAGAAAAGAATCTGGGCTAGTAGCACGTGAGTATTGCAACACCTCGGGTTGTCCACTAGCACATGACAGCAGGGGTGGGGGTAGAGCAAGATACTTAGTGAAAACAAGAAGTGGGATGAAGCCGAGGATCAGGTGGGCGTGCCGCTGACGATTAACACAACATTGTTCACGCTTTACACATTGACTCAATTATATTAAAAATTTAATTGTTAAAAAGGAACATTTCAAATTTTTAGCCTTTGTCATCCATCTCACAACCAATCACTGCGTCGGCGAAAGCGGTTGTTTTAGGCATAACATGCACATTGCTCTCGTAAATACATGTATGTACTTGAAATGGCATTTGATGGATAAGAATTTTTACATCAGACAGAAATCCATAAGAGCAGTGCCAATGCCGAGTGCAAACATTTTTTAGCAAGGTGGCATGTTCCTTCAGAATATTTGAAAGATATATAAGTCAAATAAACAATATGACCTAAGTGTTTCGATAAAGTACTAATATTCCTGTAATCAGCTAAAATCTTGTTTGAATCCCTTAATGAATATCATAATTACGCGCCAAAATCCAGTGTTTCCTGGGACATAGGCAACCTAGCCAAACATTCCCGCATTGATCGTTTTTCTGCATTCATCATTTTTTTTTTCATCCATCCCCCTGAAAAACGATAGATCGAGGTTCCACTGTATAAAAAATTACTCTTTTCCACTTTTGAGTACTAGAGGGTTGCTTTAAAATAGGTTGCTCTTGAGCCTGTATCTCATGCAACCTAGGATGCTCAAATTGGTACATATCCTTGCTTGAATCATACTACATTCTAGGGATTTTGAGAAGGTATGTTACCAATGAAAGTTTTGTTTTTTGTAGTACAAAATGGAAAGTTACAGCAAGAAGAAAACTAAGCACAGCACCATAGATGTGAACAAGCACGTTTCACTTTGAATCACACAATACTGGTAATCATGCCCTTGCTAGTATGCTCTCTGGTATCTTTGGATCTGTGCATGGCATTGGATTGTGTAATCAGACTTATGAGACATGCAAATATGTACAGAATGATCATGGCCTCTTCCACATCCTAAAAGCCCTAACTCGCTCTCCAAGTATTTAACTCACAATATGTACTGCTATTAGGCTTATAGTGCTTCATCTCTATTCTACAGCCTGATTATGATGTGAAACCAAATTGTAACTCAAGATTGCATAAAATAAAATTAGGGACTTAAGATAAAGTTTAATATTTCTTCTTGGCCAGATGGATTATAACTGAGCTAAACCGCAACTAAGTGATTTCTATTTAAAAAGGTAAAAAAATGTACCCACCTGAGAGCAGAGAATTAAAGATGAGGGCAGGAAAGTAATGATGGAAGTACAGTACCCTCCCCATTGCCCAAAATGGTACGTAGTGGAGTGCCCATCCAACAAATAGCCAGCCACAAGCATTCAGCACCCGATGCCTTTTTTCTGAAACAAAAAGCCAAGGGTAAGCATTCAATTTCTTCAGTGACCTATCTCAGAGTAGTCTAGCCAGCTCAGTTTATAGAAAACAAAGTGGTCTGGTTGGACTGGCCAGGAAAGCAGCCTGAATCACCACACTTTCAAAATCATTCAGCAATCTCAGATCAAATCAAAGATGCTCTTCCGAGTGATAAATTGGTATTTCATACGGACACAGTAAATGAAAAAGTCCTTATGTTTCTCATACAGTAAACCTCAGTAAAAGTTCAGAGTGAGGTTAAACAATCGTACCTGCAGATTGCATTAAAATGTTTAGCCGTATTGCTGTAAACTAAATTCCGAGAGAGATGATGAAAATAAGGCACTCTTACCTCTGACCAATGTATTATCCATGCACCCTCGCTGCTCTCTGATAGCACTGTACAAAAATACTATTACATACACAGCAAGGAATACCAAATTTCCCCACCATATCAATGGATTCCCAAGCAAATATATCCTATATGTGTTTGCTGAAAAGAACTGTCCCTGAGGAGAGAATATTACAATTAAATGTCAAATATTGCGTAATCACTGAGGAAATATAAAAATCATTGCTCAATATCACAGGTTAAGTGTTGAGAGGTGTCATGGTACTTGTGTGACATTCTATGGAAAGATGCCACAAAAATGAGCAAGGAGTAGGTAATAATACAAAATTTAGGAAAGCAAAACATGCTGATCACAAAGCAGATCCCACCAGATGGAGAATCGAGGCTCACCCTGTAGTTGATAGGCCATTGCCAAGGTCGAGATGTTACCTCCCCCTCTTTTGGCTTCAGGCCAGCATTACCCTGGAACATAACTGCATGAGATTCCAGAAATTTCTGGAAAAAGTTAGGAGCATAGACTTGGAAGCTCACATTAGGCACTGAAAAAAAATCACAACTCAGTTAATTAAAATGAATGCATTCAAACAAGGACATCAAGCAATTTATAACATGGTGAATAATTATCCATCTAGGTTTACCATAAATGCAAATACATACTCCTCTGTCTTTTCATTAACCTTTTCATTTAACTCTTACATAAATATCCTCTCATCATCTCCTTTCCATTGATGAATATTTTCTTTCCTAATTGTCTTCCCGATACCCTTACTACTCATCAGTTTTCTTCTGATGTGCTGACCAAAAATTAATCAACTCCTCATCCTCAAGTCTATGACCACATATGTACTTCATCTCGAGGTTCACATTCCTCGCTAAATATGCTTTACAAAATCACATAACTTTAGTCTTCTCATGATTAATCTTCATGCCATATTCCTCACACAATTTAGAAGGTAGCCAAGAAATTGCTTGGTATTATGCTGTAGTTTTTGTTTTTAAAAACTATTTGATAAAAAATATAAAGCCAAAAATCTAAATGGGTGCAATTGTACCCAGGTCTCCCCTAGTTTTTGAGATAAGGGTTCTTAATGTGACCAGGATAATTTTAATATTTCCAAAACTTCTCAAACAAGGATTAGCTTGAAACATGGATCACTGGATTTAGTACCACTGAATTATCCTCCCATCATTTCAAATTATACGCATTGCTAATAGGCACATGAGTAGTGGTAAAGATATGAACACTTACATTTTGGGAAGTAGTTGTCTTCAATATTCCATAATGCAGATTCGTCCCGAAGATTAAGGTTGCATGACACTTCAGCTTGCTCATATGCCCTGAAATTCAAATGAGTGTTGATAAATAAAAATATTAGAGCAGATTTGAATCTATCTAAAACTCCAGAAAAACGTAAGCGGTATCAACATATTCTTTAAACATGAGGATTATTTGATAAGTCTGTGACTGTTTGAATTTTCCACGTAGTAACTTAAAATACAACAATACACTCTCGGCTGCCATACCTTAGTAAACAACTGTGAAATTTTGAGCTAGCTGTGTTGTTTAGTTAGTGTTTGACAGCGATTGAAAGCAGAAAACCTCATGAATTTGAACAAAAATGGAAAAAAGTGAAATTTGTGTACTAAAAACATTGTTTTTTGCATAAAAAGTATAACTGAAATAAAGACGAGACTTGATAAATACTATGGAGAGACTGCACCATTAATTTCAAATGCAAAGAAGTGGCTGTCTTCCATAGCAGTGGTACCAGCACAAGTGACACCAAAAGTTTAGCATGCCCAAAGAGGTCATTACACCAATAATCATCAATATAATCCATGGAGTGATACTAGATGATCAAATAATTATTGAGTTAAAGAGCAAGAGGTGGCTGATGCTGCAGGTATATCAATTGAATGGGTGCACCACATTTCACATGAATATTTGGATATAAAAAAGCTATCAGCATGATCAGTCCCACAATTGCTCACACTCGACCATGACTATAACCACAATAGTGCGACCACTGCAAAGGAGTACTTTGGCCATGATCAATTGTAATCTAAATGAGTTATTGCACCATTTCGTAACTGTGGGTGAAATATAGAGTCATCGCAACACACCAGAGACAATCAGGACAATAGGTTTCTATGAGTGAATGTGCACCATAGAAGGCTAAGGTGGGTCTGCCAACCAATAAGGTCATGACCATATTTTTTTTAGGATGTGCGCAGTGTCCTTCACATTGGTTACCTTGAAAAGCATAAAAGGTACACCGGTGAATATTATTCAGACAGGGTTCACACTAACTTTTGATTTTCAATTTCCCTGATTTCTAGTCCAATTTGTTTGTTTCTATTCCCCTGACTTTATGTCTATGTAAAACATTCATGTATGTACAAGTATTTTTTTAAAAATGCAGCAAGGTATACATTACACACTACCCCACATGCTGCCTCCATAGGCATGCGGCCAGTTCTATTAACACATTTAATGCGGGCCCGATTTTCATGAAAGTCGCCAGAATCGGCCGATAAAATAAGGAAGAAAAATAGAGAGAGGTTTTTGCGCCATAACTTCCGTTCAAATATGTACTACTATTTACAAACGGTGCACATGGGTTGAAAGAGGGAAGCTTGCTGAAGGCCATGCACATAAACGGAAGACTCGGAAGTGGATATAGTCACGTACGGAGGCAGAGAAAGGGCTCTCGGCCCGACTGGCAGTGTACGTCAATTGACGTGCTCCACGCTGAATGTGTTAACATGCAAGCCATTTACAAAAAATGAGGGTGAACATACAAGTATTCCATGACCTAGTCCCACCTAGCACTTATTATTATGTCATATATTTTTGGGGAAGGAAAAAATTCCTGTACCAATCCATAAGGCAAAATATCTCTCTTATTTCATCCATTCTGCTGGACTTGTATAGTATAATCTAATTTGTGCGGCATAATGAAGTTGTAAGATGATGATATCCCAGTAGTTTTGAAAGATATCTCATGCCATCAAATCCTAGCACATATCCTCTGAATCTCTAAGGGCTTCCAGAATAATCTAACAGCAATTATTCATTAATTGTGTGATTTTCCTTTGTACTATATTAAGTTAACAGCACAAGGCTTTCCAAGTTGGAGAGAAAAACTATTCCATGAAATAAAGTCAAGTGGCGCCAAGTCTGCTATAACCTGAGCTTCCCATCCAGGAAGACAACAAAATAGCCATCTAACCATTCAAAAGCAACAACTCTCCATTCATTCAACCATTGTTCATATCTTTTTACTCTGCCTCTGGAGTTTTACGCAGACCATAATCTGATTACTCTGACAATTCCCTCACTTTCAGTCCCAATTTTTAATTTTCCCTAATTTCCCTGACTGGTATGAACCCTGTATGAGCTTTAGGACAGATTCAATATTTACTTGAAGCAAAAACAATTGCATTTGAAGAAGAAGTTCTGTTCAAGACAAAAATCCACAAATTAGGCTATGAATTTCTATCCCATCTAGTACCGTATAAGCGTGTGTAAGAGGCGCACCTTTTTTCCCAGAAATTGCTGCCGAAAATGAGGGTGCGCCTCTTAAACAAACTGCTTATTTTCCCCCCTCCCCTTCCCCGGTCGCAAGTCTAAGGGGAACTGAGTGGCCTTGGTTTTCAGTGTGAGTCAGTCATCTGTAATCCTAGGTCAAAAACAAGCGTCAGGCAGGGGAGTTTCTCCCTTAGTGACGTATTTTTAAAATGCTCCTGTTTGCTTTTCTTGTAAGCATCGCACCGTCACGTCGGTACCCCAGAGGTGAACTTGGAAGATCGCGCAGGGTTTTTCGCTCCGGAGGGCGCGCTAAATTTACTGCCACGAGTGGGCATCCCGCGGCATTTATACTGCATATAGTAATCGGTTATCAAACGTAGAGAAACGCGTATTTTTGAAGGACATACCTGGTTAATAGTCAATATCTGTCTTTCCGAGTAATTTCCATTACGCTGAGGACCTGATTTTCCAAAAATCATCTTCAGACGCTAATATGAGGATTATTGCAACTGAAAATTATATTGGTATCAAAACCTGCACTTTAAAAAATTCGAACGAGTGTGTTCATTGTTGGACTAAATTGTGGATGGAAGAAATCAGAAATGCTTATAAGTGAAGAGCGCGGAAGGAGAGGTCCAGGGGAAGGAGCAGAGAGTCTTTGAAGCAAGCAACGAAATACGGAGGGGAAGGAGCGCGCTCCCTCCCCTCCGTATTTCAAGCTACGAGGCTATGAGCGAAGGAGCACGGGAAGAACACGCCCGATCTTGCATGTGACGTCGTTGCCTTCAAAGCGAAGGGGCGAAGGCGCAGCAATGTGATATACATACGCAGTTTGCGTTGCCTAAAGTTTCCAGTCCAACTCGTCTTGTTTGAATGCGCTTATGCTACGCTTGTTTCTTCCGAAATTGTCCTGTTTGGACTATTTTGAATATAAGTAGCCTTGTTGTAACTATAAATCTTTGTGTCAAACAATTAGAGCTTAAATACTTAAATTCTGTCAAATATGCGTCGCGTTAGATCTCTTTCTTTTTTTGAACCTCGTGCGTGTCATACAATTATTGAAAGCTATCGACATATCTTCGAGCTCAGTAGATGACTCACCTAGCATTTGGCCTCCATAAACTGGGAGATCGATCAAGGTCAGTTGGTGAGACGGGGAAGGGATGAAACGCGTTTCCATTGTTCCACTGTAACTTGATGTTTTCCTATTTTCCTGTGGGGTCTCGGAAAGGAAAAAAAACCGGCAGAGGCATTGGCTGATGGAGGGCCGAGTGCGGTTCCGGTAAATCTACAACATGGTTATTATCCTACGGCGCTAAGATTGCCTCGATTGTTGTTCCAGCGCTTGGGAAGGTTCATGCTATTTGCCTGTCGTGTTTTGCCTTAAAATTTTCCACAGCTGCAATTCTATTGCAATACTCCTGCGAGAGCATTTAAACAAAATTGTTCGTGAATAGGACAAGCATCGTAGAGCAACGGCGTATGTGAAGAGAGGATCGGAATTCTTTCTACTCCCTCTTATGCCGCTATTACCGCCGCAGTTATCAAAATTTCCTTTCTCAATTAATATTGAAAGAGGAAAGTTCGATAACTGTCGAAATTGCAGGTACATCTGCAACACCGCGCGATAGTATTAAAAAAATTCCGCAAAATTTTTTTCTTCATAGCTCCGATGCTCAAAATAGGGGTGCGCCTCTTACACGTGTGCGCCTCTTACACACGCTTATACGGTATATTCTCCAGATTTAGGCTCCCTGTGACTATTTTATGTTCCCAAATCTGAGGAAATGGCTGGGTGGCAAGGACTTTGGGTCAAATCAAGAGCTTATCACTAAAACAAATGCCTACTTTGAGAGCCTTGATTAAAGCTAATATTTGGAAGGAAAAAAATGGAAAACTTGGGACTAAATAGATATATGTATCAACTAAAATGAGACTTTGTTGAGAAATAAAATGTTACAAAAAAAAATACTCACAAATTCATGGACTTCTCAAACTACCCTCATGCCAGCCATGACAAATATTAACGGTAAACACCTGATATTAGGCAAAGATTAGCCGTTTGTAAGTGAGAATTATCAGAAATGGGGCCTTTACTTAGAACCAAAATTGCAACTCATTCTAAGAGTTACAAAGAAGGGATAGAAAAGTTAAAAAAAATCTTCCTCATTCAGCCATTTACCTAGTAGTTTACCATAAAAATATATATACGAGGAAGTTGGTACACACTTTTTATATGTTGGCGAAATCCTTTAAGTTCTGGTTTATGCATTTGTTCAGGAAGAACCACCACATCAACCCACCGCAAGAAACCTTTCAATGTGCCTTGTCAGGGGTGCAGCTAGGCATTAAGACTAGGGGGGTTAAGGTGCAACTAATACCGGGGTGTGTGGGAGTATGGAATACCCACCAGGATAAGTAGTAGGTGCGAGATTAATAAATTGTGGAATTTTAAGATAAATGGTTCAAAATGGTGAGTTTTACGGCTTTCTGAGGGATAATTTATTAATACTTACACTATTCGAAGTAAAATGGGTTAAACCTAAAAATTTCTCTGAGCTCTGGGGGGGTTTATCCCCAAAACTGTGCCACTGTACCTTGTCGCCCTCTTTTCAAAAAAACTCTGCACCTTGCCTCTTCCCTGTGTATATATTGTGACATAACGGTGGTATTTCTGTTTTTGTTTTCATTTATCCTAATTTCTCCCCGTAAGTTATATTCGTGTATTGTTGGAGACACAGCTCACGCCATGTTTTGACTTACCGCCATTGTATTTTTGTGGTTAAATTGTTTGTGGTAATGGTCATAAAAAGGTGACATTGAGATCACTGTAAAAACCCATATATACCGGTGACGAGGAGGCATAAGCTCTTCTTGCGCTCTTGGTGATTGAGCAGTACGGATTGAGCATTGACATGAGAGGATCAGTGAAGGCAGACTGGAGAGAGAGGTTGGTGATGTACCTACGGGACGGAGGTGTGATTCAAGAGCATGCGGTCTGGCTACGTGTCGCACGGAGGCATCTATTGACATCAGCCATTGGAAACGAGTATCCTGCTGGGAGTCGAGTACAGTTACGACCCATCCATGGAAGCGACAACGAGAAGTTGCAGAGACGCTGCTCATCCAAAGAATTAAGTATCATGGGCAAGTTCCCAATCCCTCCATCAACTCATTAGATACTGAGTGTTGCCTTCAGTCACCTCTGCCACACTAAATCTGTCCAATTGTCTCCATCGAAAGGTGTAGAGATTTTATATTCAAAGTTGACTATAAAAATCGTCATTTGGTGTCAAGAAGGGTGATGTGCTTCAAGTTCTCCATGCTTGAATCTCCGGTCAAATAAGTCATGATGGAATAAACTGCTTTTGCGGTAGAAAGTTCTCCCATGTCACATTTTTTTGTGTGGTGTCTAAACTCCCTATTGTATCAATGATCTCCCGTCATTTTTCCAACAAAAGACAGTTACTTTAAACAACGAGGAGCTTGTAAATATTAATTATAAGGGCTAATTTAGCATTTATTTTGGTGTTTTATAGAAAGGTTATCATTTCAGTGCTTTCTTTTATTTACTCATTTATTTTTCATAATTCATCAGTCATTTCATCCATCAATAGTTATTAAGTGGGTAATTTTTATTTTGAGTTTTGTATGTGTGTCGACGGATATTTTTTTAAATTTCAATTGTTATGAATAAATTGTTCATGTTATCTAAAATAATTTTGAGTTGTCTCTCAACACCTTATCCCAATATTTCTAAATTTAATTCTCTTTTAGAAAACCATCACTGCAAATGCAAAAGTTCGTAAAGGTCCCTCCCTTCGAAGATATCTTCTCATTAGTCTACTCACTGGTAGCTCAGCCGCGGTTTTGTGTGGTGCCCCTTGGTTGCTCAGTGTATTTGGAGCGTGTCACTTTTCTCGATTGCCTCTCTTTATTCAGCATTTTTTTTCAAGGTGGTTGCAGGGAGCGGGGAGAGGAGTGGGGGGTTGGATCATGGGGGGAAGTTCTGTTTGGCGGCACACCCAAGATGGCAATACTCATGTAAGCCGCACTCGACGCATACCATCACAATATATACGTTGTTATCATAATTGCTAAGCTCAATATTGACACCTACAAAAGGAATGATAGTTTTTATGGATGCTTTTTATGAATATACCAGAAATGTGACAAATCTGCACCAATTGTATGTGAGGACAAGGCATGTAGCACTAGGACCAAAAAATATAGGTCTTACACTCTACAATAAATTGCCTTGCGAAATAAAGAAATTTGAATCAATCTATGTATTCAAACATGAACTGGTTCAATTCTTGAAAAGGAATGTTTCCTACTCTGTTGATGAATTTACGCAGCTATAAATATATGTATTTATACAATATTGGCATGTCCTATATTTGTAGGCTAAAAAAATTTGCTGGACAAATAAATGATTATTATTATTATTATTAAGGAAAGAAACCACTCAGAAAAGTATAAGCAACAACAAACTACGACATGAGAATGCATGAGCCTGAGGAGTAATGTTATATCATCAACTTATCAGCAAAACGGTTAAGGCTTTTGATTTTCCACCATGAATAGCTTGAGAAGTAGGTGATAGATCAAGAAATGGAAAAGTACTGTACATCTGGAGTGAAATTTTCAAAGAAAAAAATCATTTGGCTTAGCCATGATTCCTGTCAGTAAGGTATGGTACCACTAACACCACCTCCTCCTCCAAAGCAAATTTCAAATTGACTTTAACAAATAAAATGTTGAAGTCTCAAGTCCATGTATGTCACAGGAGACAGAGGTCATGCTTAATAAGCCATTGCCAAAGAGAAAATGGCTTTTGTGTAACAACAAATGAATAACAAAATTTTGGTTATCATTTGGTGTGCACATACATATGTCATTTGAGTTATAACATGGTCACTTTCATCCTTCCATCAAATTAAGACTGAATAAAAATTACAATAGTAGCATCAACAGTTTACTGAATTAAAGTCTGCTTAGTCCTATGACTGCACAGACTTTCATCACATGCATTAAAGAAGTGCCTATTTTAACTAAAATCAAAATAAAAGGAAATATTATCATTTTCTATGCAATAAATAGGTATGTATTTATTGTACTCTACAAGTTTAATAAGAATTTATATCTTATACAAAGGAAATGAAATGGTCACCATGAAAAGGTTAACAAGTAAATATCACACTGATTCTTATATTCACTTTAAACATATCCTTTTTCAAGATAATGTAATTTATGTAGCGATTTCCTAATTTATGGTATTAGCAGTAATAAGAGGCTATTTAGGGAAAATGTGATTACTACATCACCTAAGGACAATGGGGAACTTGCATGAATTTTTTTTATATCATAGGCGGACAGAAAATTATTTTCTGAATACAACAAAGAAAACCGCATGTAAATCTGAGTTTTCTTTCGCGAGATATTTAATGATAAAGATAACGAATTTTAAAGCGCGGGAAAAACTCCCTCACCCCCCAAGCCACTACCGACGAAGCCTCGATGACGTCAAAGGTGCCTAAACATCACGCGAAGCTATTGTTGTGATTGTTTGTAATAGTTGCCAGCAGTTGTGGGAGCTTCGTTTGTTAGACGTGTTGATTATTTTATATTTAAAGATAAATATCCGACGATAGAGGCTTGGAAGCCCTCATATTTTACATTATTTATAATATCAATATCTGAGTAAGGGCATAAAATATAAAAGTGGAGCAGTTGAACCAAAAATTTGATAATACCTAAATAACATCGTTGTAGGAGTCTGAGCCACGGCCATTGGAAGGGGGATACGTTAATTGTAAGTTGATGTTATCGACGGCATATCATTCATTTAAGTATGTAATTAGAACGATTTTGATGTTTACTAATGTCCGCTTAGCTTTTATATACAATAACTTCATCCGTTTTCTCGTAGGTACCGGAGAATTCGTCGTTAAGGACTGTCTGTGCTTGTATTATGGGGTGAATTCCAGTCAATGCAACTTTTGCTCGCTGATTGGAAACATCTAGGAACATTTTTGTGCCAAAATAGTGTTATTTTCTACGTGACATCTCCCGTTAAGCTACTGCTAATAATCACAGTGCCAGTGGTTGTAATGCACAAAGTTTGACAAGGTTGAAAAATATCGGCCAAGAGTTATCAGTGTTCCATCGTGATTGAATTGTAAAAAGTGCTATTTAAATGTCTAACAGTAGTGTAAAAATTGTCAGTGGCGTGCTAATCTCCGTTGTTCACCGTAGATATGACATTTCACGATCACGCTATTGAAATAAAAACTGTGTGTGAAGTTTGTTATTCCATTATTTCAACGAATAGCAGCGAGAAATGTCACCTGTGTCACTTGTGTGGGCTAATTTAAGGGTTTAAATCAGTGAATAAATAGTTGTATTCATCATAACGAGTTCTGTTATTGTAAGTTGTACGTGATGAATATAAGAATGTGATAGTGACATCCAGTTTTTGATAAGAGTATTTGCCTATTTCCCACTATATTTTTATGGTATATGCTAGTATATTGTTTATAGATTTACCTATATTATTGAAATAGGTTGTAGCTTGTGTGTGTGTTGGCAGCGGAACCGATTCGCGATCTCACATGTGGATTGTGTGCAGACTGTTTTGCTGTGAATTCGTACCGTAGGACGGATAGGACTACCTTCTCCGTTAATCCGGCGTTGCCAAATTCAACAGAACAGCTTACACTAATGTCAACAGCACAGCTTACGATCGTTATCCTCCAGTATTACAATTTTCTTTTACAACTCGATTTGCCGCCGACGTATAGCAATAATTTGTCTTAACAAATTCCATGAGGGTCGTGGCATCAATTTTTGGTGTCCTAAAAAAAGGCTGGTGTCCTAACACACCATGCCACACGCCTTTTAGGCGGCTTGCGGGGTATTATGTAGACGTAGATGAATTTCAGGTGTACTATTCGAACGAGTGGCAACGTTATCATCCATTTTTCTGATAACAAAAACACACGAAGTGAAACGCTTGTACTTCAACATCCCGATGCCGCAATA
Source organism: Ischnura elegans (assembly GCF_921293095.1). Lineage (NCBI taxonomy): Eukaryota > Metazoa > Arthropoda > Insecta > Odonata > Coenagrionidae > Ischnura > Ischnura elegans. The sequence goes on along the minus strand of NC_060256.1, from coordinate 80,147,727 downwards.
TTAATATCCCAAGTAATAATCTAGGCACAATAGCAATAGGAAAACTTGCCCAAGAATAACAGAACAAAATAAAGTGACGATGAGCGGCTAAATACTCCCTCAAAACAAATTTTACACCATGCGCTCAGCGTATTTCCCTACTCCCTACGGTTGTTTAGGCACCTATGACGTCACGCCTGGCCTCGGCAACGCTCGGGTGTCTTCGCGCAGTGGTCGGCTCAGAGAAATTTTTCTCGATTTTAAATGCAATTTTTTTATTTCTTTTGATGTTGAATGGAGAAACTGAAGGTATTTTTGCGAGCTAATGTATCCATTTGACTTATTCAAAATAGTTTTTAGAGCAATCTACGACCCATGCAAGTTCCTCATTGTATATTCCATTCACTTTCTTTTGCTTATGAATATTTCCCACAAATTCGCTCAAGCACATGACAACTACCTTTGAAAGATTGAATATTTTATGAAAATCTGATCCGTGTGCTCAAAATAATTTATGGTCTCTTACCCTGTCTTTCAAAATTTTTATCAACCCCTCTCAGTAATGTGTACCATTGAGACCTATTGAATTTGGCAACGTTCACAGATAATTTTCATTTATCTTTCTACTACATACTATGGCCTGACTTATGATGACCTCTTAGGCAGGACATATATAAACTGCCTGTTTTAAAGCCTTGAACTCAGATTTGAATCATTTGGGGTGGTAACTATGGCGAGAGGCAAAATGCAACAATGTGATACTGCACCCGAGCCACACTCCTATGCAGGGGCTGACGATGACTCTGTGAGTTGAAACGCATTGTGCATAAAATAAATTTGGCAGAAAAGTGCAACAGTTTATCTGTTAATAAACACTCACCTCTACTTTCAAACAAATATTATTCTGAACAGATGAGTAAACAGATGAGAAACAAGAGGTCACACATCAGTAATTGAAAAATAAATGTAAGTCTTAACTACTCCTTTCTTACCATTTGGGTAGCTGTTTCCCACTTGAGGTTAAGGCACAATGCTGAAGATAATGCACAAACTTCAGCTTACTGGAAACGGTTTGGATGACATCATTTTCTTTTCCTCCAACCACAACAACTTTCCATACATCATTAGCATCCCCAGTTCCATTCTACAACATGAAAATTTAGAAGTCAATGAAGCTAAACACTCAGACCTCTGCACATGCCTATTAACATAGTCTTCACCGGCCAGAGGCACAGTATTTTGATCAACATGTGGAGAGTATTCCACAATAAAAGGTATAAGGTACAAAGTTAATGCAGATAAAAAAGATAAAATTCATGATACTTTCTTTCACTTACTATCAAGCCACTGACTAGATTAAATTATGAAAGAAAATGTGGAAATATTTTTCATTGGAATTACTCATTTACGCACAGAGATAAGTATGCTACAAATAAAAATTAACTATGCTTAGTTACAGTAACTTATTAAATACTTTTTAATTAATTAAAACAATTATAATTTGAAAGAGGAACTAGTCATAATACCAAAACAGTTGCAGGAGGTGCAGTTAGGTAGAGACATTTTAACGACAAAGAGTTATTTTTTTATTTACAGTTGAAATGACTAATCATGCTGTTTAGTAATGATGGCTGCAGTAATAGTGTATGAAATCTCAGGAAAGGCTTGGTTAAGTTATACAGCAGATTTTTATTCCAACTATAAATTCAATCAAATCCATCTAAAAAAATCAAAATTCTCGAATACAATACAATGATTCTACATATTTGAGAGTATGTAACTGTTATCAGTAACTCAGTAAACTTTCACTCAGCTATCTCTGTTCTTAGAGAAGAGAATGGAGAAGAAAAAACTATGCTCATTGTATTTGAGTACTTAGAGAAGGCTTTTGAAAGTGTGGATTTGGAATTCTGAAAGACATTGAAATTCTTTGTGATGACATGCTAATTATCCAAAATTAATATAAAAACCACATCCTGGTGACAAAATATGGACCCATCTGTGAAGAAGCAAGAATTAGGGAAGGAGTGAGATAGGGCTGGGCACTGTCTCCCATGATTCTCAACATTTATAAGAAGAAAGCCATTGATGAAATCAAAGAGAAGGCTCAAGGAGTGAAAATCCATGGGGAGAGAATTGGGAAGCTATAACTGCCGATGACAGAGCAATGATAGCAGAGAAAGAGAAGAATTTAAAGAAGGTTTGGTAAACATGGGAAGGATAATGGGCAGGTAGCAGCTGAAAATCAATGTGAAGAAAACTAAGAAATTAGTATGCAATTGACGAGAAGTCAAGAATAACATTAAAATAGGGAAAAATTGGAATTTAGAGGAAAATTTTTGAAGAAAAATAAACAGCAATGAAAGAAGCATGAAAAAAATCAGCAGTAGAATAGTCAAAACAAACATTCAGTAGAATGGAGGATGTGCTTACAGCACAAAATTTAAGCATAGAAATGAGGAGGTAATTCATCAGAACTTACATCTTGAATCAGAATGCCTCTCTATGGCAGTGAGACAAGTACTGTAAGAGCAGCAATGTAAGCAAGGGTGCAGGGTTTTGAAAAGTGGTGCTTCAAATGAATAATCAAATAGGTCAACTGAGAGACCAATGAAGAAGGTTTAAGAAAAGCAGAAGAGAAGAGGAGCCTTAAGAAAACTCTAATTGTAAGACAAAGATAGAACAACTTAATCAGCCATATCGTGAGGCATTAACTGACTACATCAATTGATAGAGACAAGTGAATGGCAAGAACTAAAAAGGAAGACCTTAGATAAATACATGGAACAGGTTAAGAATGATGTGAAAGAAAAGAAATAATTAGGCATAAAAAGACTAGCTGATGGAGAATTGACTGGAGAGGTGCTTCAAACCAATCTCAGGATCGTTGACCACTGATGATGATGATTTCTGTTAGTAAGTAAACAGGTTTTGAAAAATGAGCAGGGCAACTTACCTCTCCATACCCAGTAACTTGAAGGTGCCTCTTGGAGAGAGGGGCTGGTTCCCGATGGGAGTGCAGGTTTCTCTTGGTGGGGACATGCTCCAGGCGGATCAGATGCCCATTTCGTACAAGCTCCACTTTGTCACCTGCAGCACTTTTAACACTCTCTTTTCCATCTGTCTCCTCTTCTGCATCACTGATCTTTTTCACCAACCACCGGTTGTTATCATCCTTGTGTGAATAAGTGGTCACTTGCTGTTGACGCGCACCCACGCCTTCTGGATAGAGATGCCAATGGGAATGAAGATAGCCACCTCCTGTTTGCTGATTTTTCAGGGTCACAATTGCTCCATATGCAAGCTCTGGGAATAAATAACAAAATGTATTAGAGTTAAAGCCGAAGTTTAAGTTAAAGAGTGTAAATTATTACTCTGTTGTAAATCTCAGGCAGTCAGTATTTTTTCAGAGCTGTTTCCACAAAATATTTTTTTGCGCTGAATGCGTCTATTGGATGAATAATTCACCTGCATCTAAATCTACACACTAAACTGCAGGCCGCCTAAAAGGCGGGAAAAAAATGACGAGAATTCTCGCCATCCATACGCAACGTGTTGAAATAAAAATCCAAAGCAACATACGTAAATATAATTTCTACTAACCTCGAGGCATACTGGCATTATGAAGTGAATTTCCTTCCAACTGAGATTGGAATGCTGAACTATAGAATCCATCTCCAGTTCCACTAGAAAGGGAAATGAATACATCACTATTTAAATTACTTACATCAATTCAACTTCTGAAAAAGTAAATAAAATTGATCCGACCACACAGCTTCACTTAAAATTAGGGATGGTTGGATCGGATACCTCGCATCCAAATATCCGCGGATATTGCCCTTGATCGGATACATCAGATCCAAAGTCGTGGAAGACATTGGATCTGGATCCAAAATTTTGAATAATAGCTACTGTGAATGCATGCCCCATAAGGGTGGAAAGAGTTCCGATTCTATCTTTGAATGCGCCGTCGCATGCGATTCTTGTCCTACTCATGAACCGTTTGGTTTGAAAGCTCTCGCAGAGCGTAGGAGAATTTCAGCTGTGGAAAATAAAAATAGCAAAATGCGACTGGCACATAGTGTGTCTCTTCCCAATAGATCGAACAATCACCAGGGGAATCTCAGCGTCAGGAATTGCTGGTACCGCTTGGCTTAAATAAGGATTATTAACACCTTATCAAATGAGGAAAACTTTCCGACCTTAGCCAGTTTTAATAGGTGATTATTAAGACATGTTTCCCTGAGCTCTGTGCCTCATCCATGCATTGGTAACCTCAGACGATGTAAAACTCCTATCTACTCGTATAGAAACTAGGTCACAGTGACGTCACGTGGAGTGGAATCGCATGGGTGCCAATCTGGCCTTTTTCAAATGAGGTTAAAATTGACTGTTGCCATTTGTCTAAATTAGGATTTCTAAAACCAAATAATTTGTATATTATCCTCTTCCCTACGCAGGGCGTGATTTCACGGTCTGAACTTTCTGATGCTAAAGAAGGAAGGCCGGATTTTCACGGCTTGAATTTTTCGAAGCAAATGGCCAAAGGCCGTGTTTTCACGGTTTCGCGGTCAAGAATGCCAAGTGGGTCCCAAGCGCCATTAGGGTCCCTTGGCACGAGAGGTCCGACCCTTTCCTATTGTCCGTGTGGGGATTACCTCGGCCCATTCCGGCTCTCAGTGTCCCACTCAAGGAAGGTGCTCATGGTCACTTATTTGTTTATAAGTTAAAATAACTAAAAACGTTCATGTTGCATTTATTAAAAATCAATGCAAGGAATTACATTCTGTATGTTCTGCTGATTGGTTCCAAATTTTAAACGGAATTCTAGCGTTCATATTAACGGAGTTGATTATCACGTAGAACAATTTTTGTAGACACTAAGGTTAGATGTCTAATTGTTATTTTTATAACTTACTAGCAAGTTTATAGGAGCGATATTGTAATGATTTACATCTAAAATATACGTTACTCTGTTAGCTACATTCTGAGTGTACATTTGCCGTGAAATTCGATAGAATATCTGATTTAACTTCTATGAAAATATATAACCCTATCATACGAAGGAAAATTTCCGACCTAAGGCAATTTTAAAATAGAGAGAGATGAGAGATTATTAAGATGTGTTTCTCTGAGCTCTGTGCCTCATGCATGCATTGGTAATCTCAGATGATGTAAAACTCCCGACTACTCGTATAGCATCTAGGTCCCTGTGACGTCACGTGGAGTGGCATTGCATGGGCACCAATCTGGCCTTTTTCAAATGAGGATAAAATTGACCCTTCCCATTCGTCTAAACCGGTATTTCTAAAGCCAAATAATTTGTATATTATGAATACACTAATGGTGGGTAACGAATCACAATCAATGCCTTTCGTTTTCTTTGATGAAGGAAACTACCCTATTATGTACAGTACACTCCCCATTATTCGGGCTACTGATGGGGGGAGACGGCACGAACAATCAGAAAACACGCATAACCCAAACTTTCACTTTAACATCTTGTAATGTTCATTATTTACGTAAAACAAACAATATATTACTATTTATGCCGTTATTCTGTTATTTTAGAGTGCTTCCAAACTCATTGAGAGCTTTCTTCACCAGTTTGATCTTTTGTTCAGGAGTGTGATCTTTTAAGTGGCAATAACAAGGTTGTACTCGTATTATTAATGATCCTTGTAAGGCCTGGTTTTGAAAACCACACATCCATGGCTGCGTGATCACAGATACAGAAAAGTGGTTTGCACGAATGCTTCATAACCACTGCTCGGGCGTCGGAAACTACACTGTCAGGCACCACTTCATGTAGTTGCATCTTGCACAAGTTGCTCGGGTTGCAACTGCTGCAGGACGTGTATCAGTGATCGCACACTGTGAGGCTTGGAAAACAGAGGCACGGTGCTCCCGTGAATGCAGCTAATTCACGATCGCTTCCGTTTATGAAGGGGATTCTAACGGATATATTAAGCCTGGTGTATCCTAGCATTAATGAGGTAATTCCGATGATTTTGCATCCGATTTTAATTTTTTATAAAGATCGCAGAAAAAATTGAGCGAGAGTGAAAATCATGCATGGATAATCCGCAACACGGATATACCACAGCCGGATAATCGGGAGTCTGCTGTACCATGTTTTATCAACTTTGGTATCCCCCCTCCAAAAACATATTTACAACAGCCCTTTCCAATCAAAATTTCAACAATGCAACATGTACCTTAGACACTTGCATATTATAAATAAAACTCATGCAAAATAAAGATGCAATATGGTTCCATAAAACAAAAGTCTCCAAATAAATCAAATTCACCTCATCTACCAACCTCATCAAATCACTTAATCAGGATATGAAAAATCAACAAGAGAAACATTTTCATAAATGCAGTCACCTATGCAATTATTACCTTTTTTTAAGTACAGCCAGGTGAATGTAGAAAAATACAGCATACAAAATGGCAGGCAGGACAATAAGACACAGGGCCCTTGCTGCAAAATGCTTCATAGTATATGTCTGCAATGCCAGTTAAGAATTCATTAACAGCTACTATGCCAGAAAAATAACTTAAAGGAAGAATAAATTAAATATATCCTTCCTTTAAAAATTGCCAAGACTAGATGAGACCATTCTCATACATCCAGCACTCATAGAAAACATTTCCATAGAAATTTTTTTTTAATTTTTCATCATCATAATTTCAGAATATACGTAGAAAATATATATTGTCCCAAGTACACTTTAAAATTTCCATCAAGTCCTTAATTAGCAAAAATAAAGATTTTTTTAACAAAAATTATTGGTATGACCATTGCAATATGCCATGTAGATGTGTCCTGTGATGTATTTTCAGTAGTCTGTTCTCACATTGTACAGGAGTTCATTTCTATATACAGAGAAGTTACACACTTGAAAGATTGGCACTCAAAATGGAGCTAATATTTTCTAATCAACAAAAATTGAGCCTTTTTCATAAAAAGCTAGATAAAAAATGTATCAATGACTCCATGAACATCTGATGATAATTAGGAACAGTAGAATCAATGTGTCTTTCATTCCCAGTTCATTTCATCTTGATCATCAAATTGGTCACTGGGATGGATCACTTCAGTGTCTCAATTTCTTGCAAGGACAGTGGAGTTCAAAATTTGGCCTCCTCATTTCATTTGGCCTTTTCTTTTCATGTACGATTGGCCTCTTCAGCCAAAAAAACTCTTTATTTCTCTACAATGAAAATAAATACTATCTTAAGGAAAACTTCTTCACCTTTTAAGTTTTATTCCATTAGATCATAAGTACTTGTTAAAGGCAAAGTTTTCCAATTACCTTTTATGAGACAGGAACCTCTCGAACTGAGAAAAAGTTTTTGCATCCAAGCCACCTACCACCAAAAGCTTATAGCAATCATATTACGTACTTCCATGCACAAGTATTATCGAATTTTCTTAACTTTTTGTATTTGAAATTTATTTTGAATATAATACATCATAGAGCCTGTTTCTTTAAAATTAGAATACTTAGCATAAAATTACTTAACCTAATCTTGGACAGATCTTGCCCCTTCGAAAATATATTTTATATACTACGGATCCATAACAAGTATCCATAGCTTTGCATAAAATTTCTTTTTGAAAAGAGGCAATAGCTAATGTGAACCAATTTTTTGTGTTCAAAAAACGTACCATTGCATATTTTTACTCTTTCAATTAACTTTACCCAAAATAACGTTATGCAAAGCTGAAACTGTTGCACACTGCTTTTGCTTACAAGGGGAATACACGACCTTCGGGTGGCCGATTGAGCTCAAATTTTCTGATTCGGTAGATCACGGCTATCAATTAAATATGCCGAAGCAAGACGACGCACTTCTCAAAACTTTTCGAGGAAAAAGCAATTAAAAATCGTAAAAAACGGGTCTACGGTATATATCCGGTATTTCCTTACCATTTCTTCAAAACAGCGGTGGCCCAGTGGTTACGGCGGATGACTGCAGATGTAAGGGTGGCGAGTTCAATTATCACACACAGAGCTTTTTTTATTTTAATTTCCAACGATTTTATTGTTTGCATTTCTAAAGATTGTTTTCTCATCTTCGTTGGCTCATTGAAAATATTTTTAATTCATTTTTTAAATAATAGTAATAAGTGCTGAAAGGGGTAGGAAATGAAGCAAGGGCTATATAATAGCCTTTCCAAGGGCGATTTTGCATTTATTTGTTTTCTCTAGGTATATTAGGGTATTTCGAGTGTAAATTGTCTTCTGTAGGGGTGGGGACAGAATAATGACATTTAAATTATTAATTGGGAGGGAAATCCACCTTATCGACGGATTATGCTTTCATTGAGAAAATTATTCGTAAGCGTGAATGATGCGTGTATACCATCAAAAATACAGGGCAATACCGGATATATACCGTAGACCCGTTTTTTACGATTTTTAATTGCTTTTTTCTCGAAAAGTTTTGAGAAGTGCGTCGTCTTGCTTCGGCATATTTAATTGATAGCCGTGATCTACCGAATCAGAAAATTTAAGCTCAATCGGCCACCCGAAGGTCGTGTATTCCCCTTGTTAGACGTCAAAATAATGGTATATGCCGTGAAGATCACAGGCAATGTAAAAGAAATTCAAAGGATCAATGCTACCTTACTGCAGCTAATGGTAATGGACCAGCAAGACCTTTTAGAATTACAAATTGAGATTCACATTGCTACACTGATAAAACTAAGGCCAGGAGGCCTTCTTGAAGCCTACTATGTATCTGCTATTCCTCTCTCAACGTGTACCAGTCCTATCTAAATATATGGGACACTTCCCTTGGTATGCTTCACAATGGTCATAATATTACCCCTTCGTTTTACCACAGTAAATCCACCGAGTACATACATAGTTCTGGTACAGCCCAAGTGCTTGTCTTGTGTTGTATTGCCACAAGCCTCAATAGACCTAGTAGGGACGACTAGCCACAAGACAGGTGTATCCACTGCCTTCTGACCGCCCTAGCGGATATTTCAGCATGCACCACTATTACTACCGGCCTATTGGTAATTGGGGAGGATGTGTAAACAAGACAAGCTGGCACTGCATTGACGGCAGCCATAGACATTACCTTCAGATTTAGGCACCAAGTCACAGATCTGAGAGAATCAAATGGCATTTGGCTACAATTGACTCATTACTTCGAAACAAAATCTGCTAGATTGAGGTCAGTATGGAGTTACAGGGAGGAGATTCCAGTCTTAATGTTTTTAACATAAAATAATGTTCAATTATTGCAAAGTTATAGGCATAACAATTTTCTTGCAATAACACTTAGTAAAGTTACAGTGGAACCTCGATCTATCGTTTTTCAAGGGGATGGATGAAAAAAACGATGAATGAGGGAAAACGATCAATGCGGGAATGTTTGATTGGGTTGCCTACTCTTCAATGCCACACAGCGTCGCACCCACCAACTCCAAAGGCACCAAATTTGAAATTTTGGGCACGTTTGAATTTTTCAAATGTTCATACCTTCGAGTTCGAAAGTTCGAAAGACGAGGACTTCATGTATGTCCTATTCACGAGTGGTAATTATTGGGTCACCATGATTCCACAGGAATGAAGTTTATTATATGATGTTGCATGCATACTGAAGTATCTCCTACTGAAGAAAGAATCATAATTGATGCTCTTGGGCACAGCGCACGAGGCGATTATAACGTAGTCTATGTAGTATATATCCCCCTAAATGCCTTGCTTATCTGTGTAAATTCATAATAAACTTCTTTTTTTAACCGCCAGGACCAGGACTGAAGTTCATAATAATGTTTCTTTTACTATAAATTAGATTGGCCTTTTCGTCAGGACCAACAAGTTGCTTCGTAATAACAAAAACTTCGTAATAACGTTGTTTGTATAAATGAGAGTCTATTGTATATGCAATAGCACTTATCACTTATCAGTCTGGGCAGTAATCACCAAAGCTGACGTCAACATAGAAACCCCACCCTCTGTATCATTAAAAAGAATGGAAGGAGACAGGGACTATAATTCTAAACAATAAATTTAATTGCAGTCAACATACAACTCTTTCTTCCTGGGTATAAGAGTAAATGGAATTAAAGTTTCCAATCAAAATAAATAACATGAGAGCTAATGCCATAGTCAGCCAGTCAAATCCATCATGTGATTTCAGATTTTGCCATTTAATTTTGGATGAGCACACAAAGCCAAAAATCACACTGGTATGATCTTACTCAGAGCATTCAACCAAGCAAGAGCCTTCACTCCCATTATATAAACACATGACTTCCAAAGAATTGGCTTCAATAAATCTAAAGGAAGGCTAACTTGAGTCATCAACCAAATTTAAACCCAAAACCAACAAAGCATGAAATTCAATAACTCTATTCATGAAAAGATATACTGATCTATGGTTCTAAAGAACATTTTCTTACAATAGGTTGAGATATGTCACCAAGAAGATCCCATAGCCCGGCTGCGATGCGTATTCCAACAAGAAGAACAACAAAGAGGCCAACAAACTTGACGCTGATAGAGCCAGCCAACATGGATCCAGTGAACAATAGCCAGAACCACCATTTATATGAAAAAGACCTGTGATAATAACGAAAGAAAAAAATCACATTGAGTGAGTAGAGAGCAAAATGTTTTGATTGCACTAAGATTTAGTTTAAAAAAATTTTCTTAGTGCTTTGACAATGAAAGCACAAATTGCAAACCAAATATAACTGAGTCTATGCCAGACATTAGACTCCATCCCTGTGCAGTATAAAATTTAAATGTATCTGACAATGAAAGAACATTACAAAAGAAACATTTGAGGTCGTCTCAGTGAATGCAATCTACATCAACTTCTTTGGGTTTACATCGGTGAGAGTATTTCCACTTCAGTCATGTTTTGGCAGCACACTCCACTGTAGCCACCAGGAAAAAAGAGTGGCACTGATGGGAAAAAAAACTAATAAAAATTATTTTATTTTAGCTTTTCTTTGGATGCATTAAGAAAATATATTGCATCGAGATAATTTTTGCTGAACGCTGCGTGAGACTAAAGCAGTGATTTTTCCATGGCACTTCGAAATTCCCTGAGTTTTTTCAGAAGACCAAAGTTCCTTTAGTATTTCATGTTTTCTAGCTTACAAGAAGACATCGCCAAAGTAATGTTCGGGATCTGGATGCGGATGTTATTTTCTGAAACTATATAGGTAAGGTAGAAAAAGTGTCACGGCTTTCTTCCACATAAGCACGGGTTAGAGAGATATTCGCATGTTAAGATTTCGTACAGCATGAGTTCCCTTGAGTAAGCGCTCCCTCTCAACTACGGCCGTGGCGATGCGGTCTAGGACGTTATTCCCCCAGGCTGTAGTTGGTATCCGGGGTTTGAGTCCTAGTATCAGCAAAAATTTTTCTATCTTCTTATTTTTGAAATCAATGTTACATTTTATCCCCATTCGTTTTATTTGGTTACTTCACGATTTTTTTAAATTTAATATCAATTTATGGATTTTAAACGAAACTCCAAATTGTGCCTTACCTTGCGAATTATAGGACGCATATAATTACTTACACGTGAATTTCCGTGTAATGTGCTCATCATGTGCACCGATGCACACCTCTGCGTCACATCAATTAACCGATTGTACATCTATTCATGAATCGTTCCCCGGTTTTTGACGCGTGTGCCTCTACTTTCAATGTCTTTTTTCCATTTCTGAAGCACCGGTATTTTCTGGCTTCAATGTTTTTTATTCAAAATATCATTTCCACTAGGCATTCCCTCCATTATATTTTCTTCACAGCCCACCCACTGTCTTCCCAACAAATCTCGATCTTTACAACAGAATGAGCACATTACACGGAAATTCACGTGTAAATAATTACATATATACGTCCTCTAATTTGCATGGTAAGGCACAATTCGGAGTTTCGTTTAAAATTCATAAATTGATATTAAATTTTAAAAACCGTGAAGTAACCAAATAAAACAAATGGGGATAAAATGTAACAGTGATTTCAAAAATTAGAAGAGAGAAAATTTTTTGCCAACACTGGGACTCGAACCCAGGATATCAACTACAGGCTAGGGGACTAACGTCCTAGACTGCACCGCCACGGCCAGAGTTGAGAGGGAGCGCTTACTCAAGGGATGTCATGCTGTGCGAAATCTTTACATGCGAATATCTCTCGAACCCGGGCCTTTGTGGAAGAAAGCCGTGACACTTTTGCTATCTTACCTATATAGCTTTAGAAAATAACATCCGCATCCAGATCCCGAAAATCACTTTGGCGATGTCTCCTTGTTAGCGAATACCCCATGAACAGAAGTTAACCCTCTGAGGGCTAGTCTAAAAGTGATACATATCCTTAATTCTCCCTCTAATTCTATTAGGCATTTGGATTTTTTTGTGCAATTTGCGCATAGCGGGTGACTCTGTAAAGTTATCACCGTGGCTAGTTCCAGCATATGTAAATTAAGTAATTAGGGCTATTGAATCATAGACATACATCTTTATTTGGAAGAGCAAGACAAGGATAAAAATTCATAGGCGAATTTTACAAAAAAAAAACAAGAAAGGAGTGTTTCATCTAGATGAGTGAGCTAATGAGTGATTAAAAGACAAATAATATCACAATTGTCGAAAGGATAAATTTCACTTTGACACAACAAGAGATTTCATATTAGTTTACTTTTTACCACCACTAACTAAGGATGATATACTTCACACTCCCCAAAATATATATGCCTGTGAGTAACCAGTAACTACAAAGGAAAAATAACAATTTTTACCCACCTATTGCTACATGAGTGGAATTTCACTACACCCATAACAGATCCCGTAATGAAGAACAGCAATATTGGATCCAGCAATATATACTGGTTGAGTGTTAGCAGGCCAACATCTAAAGGAGAAATACACAGTGTTGTACTACAATACACATATATTTCACATAGAAATAAACTCACCAGCTTTTACAATTAAAATATTTATTGACTGTTATTCAGTTTGATCTATCAGGGGTCATAATCAGCCTTAAAATGAGATCTTCCACTACATATTAGTGAATTTTTCATAATTTCATTTACACAGGAAAAGCGTGTTTAATATGATTATGAAACATTATATTACTCCAGATTTAGGGGACCAAAAGGCCTTAGTGACAAACCTCAACAGCAATGGAATCGTTGACATTGTAATTGGTGCTGCCGCACTCAATTGGGAGATCACATTTTAATCATATTTAAGACCCAATATCACTTCCCATGCAGTCAATTAAAAGGATCTTCATTAAGAACAAATACTACTTGCCCTATTCAGAGGCGCAGCAAGAGGCAGGTTTTGAGGGATAAACCCTCACCCCCCAGAGCTCAGAGAAAATTTTAAGTTAAATCTATTTTAGTTAATAGCATTAATATTACTTTTAAAATAGTGTGTGGGTTAATAAAACTATAAATATGTAATATCCCTCAGAAGGACGTAAAACTATTTATTATAACATATTTTGAACCATTTACCTTAATTTTTCTCTGGGGGAGGCCCCCGCCTCTTACCCTAGCGGGTATGCCATACCCCCAGACCCTCCAGTATTAGTTACGCCTGAAACCCCCCCTAGCCTTAATTCCTAGCTGCGCCCCTGGCCCTATTCATAAATAGGTATTCGTACTTTTCCAACATATTTTTGACCACCACTTGTTGAGGTAGATATGCTTCAGTACTTCTCCAAACGGAAGCTATACTTAGTTGAAGACATTGCTTTCAGCTATTTAAGAGGATGCATCCATCTCACCTGACCAGTCTTTTTTATTGATTTATTGGTGGAGAAGAAAATAGCATCAAGCCATAAAACAGACAAACAGCTAGTCATTAGTCATAACTTCAAAGTTCTCAATAAAAATCCAATATGTCACCTTTTTCAAATACATGTAAAATATCCAATTTTAAATCGGGTATGTACATGATTAAAATTTAATAAATAATTTTCAAACAGAAATTTGTTTTCACCATTGATAGAAGATTTAAAATGTTCTGCTGCCCTCATATTCAAACTATGTCTTGTTTGTCCTACATAAAAACAATTACAGCCCCATGTGTTACAAGCAGACATAAATACACCACATTTTCCTTCATTTTAAAAACTATCATTGGAGTCTGAAAAACAAATCGCAACCAGATGAAGACTGTGTGTTCAGCTTTTTATGAGGATGCACCCCTCTTGCTAGACTGGTCTTTTTTAGCAATGCATTACTTCCTTAAAACTTAGGCTACCCTCATGAAATTTTCAAGGAATATACTTGTAATAGATCCTCGTCAACATTTGCCCGTTTCTCAAATTTGAAAATTTCACTTTACCTCAATTTCTTCTCACATGTAGACTTTTCAAATTTGGGAAATGTACAGGCAAAGGTACAAAATTGTCTCATGCCCTGAAATTTTCATGATGATTGCGTAAGTTTTAAATTATTAATATGTCAAAAAAAAGACAATGCATACATGAATGGCCAGTCAATAGGGAGGCATGCATCATCTCAATTCACTGAACTCTGAAAATCTAGTGCCCCATACCTTTTATTTTCGTGATCCAGACTTATACGAATATAAAACAGGATGCTATTTAAAATAGGAATGTTTAATTTGTGCCATGTATGTATCCAATTGTGTTTTGGTGCTGTTGAGCAATTAATAGATGAGCCAGTCTTGTTTGAGGTGTAGGAAGTGAGGTGTACAACAGTGTCCATCCTGGAATGTCAAGTTTCACGCAAAATATAAATTATGCTCATTAAATAAAGTAGATAAAATATGTGTTTAATTCATAACTCTGTACAATGGCTTGTTCTACTCCAGTCTTCTCTATGAAATATGGGGGATCTGCCCTATTATTAAGAATGTATCTATAAATTAAGTTACATAAAAAAAACAACATGTAATATAAGTATGTATGTACTGTATTTCTCCGGAAGTAGCTTCCCTTCCCAAGTTTTGAGGCTTTAGTTTTGGGGAAAAAAAAAAATGCATTTGAATAAAGTCTGCCTCCCATGCCTCTTATCATTACTTTTACCATGGGCACTTTTGGAATAAAAGGGTGACTATATTCAGATAAATATGGTATCATGCCCATTCTCATACAGCACAGAATTGATAACATTTACAGATTATCCGGGTATCATGCACATATCATACCATCCCAATGGAGTAATATGAACATAAAATGCTCATAATACACAAGTGATAATGGCTTAAAGTCCCGATGCCTCTTATCATTTGCATTTTATTCCAAATTTATGAATTTAAACAGGAGGATTTCGATGATATGCACATGAATCGCAGGTGCATATTTTGATTTTTTGCCCAGTAAAACTCACAATCTTGCTAATAATATTTTAATAACACTGAGACAATACAGGCAATTATGGGGATATTATTTGCAGCATTTCATGATCTAATACATGTATATAATGTGCAGGCAAGGAATTTACATGATACGTGCATATTTGATAAAATATTGCATATGATTTTAACCGTCTATTTATTCATCCTGCAAATGGAATAAAGTCTGAATGTGCTCTATGGGTTGTTGCCCTCCATTTAAGAGTTTTGAAATCTTAAGTGTGCATCGTGTGTATGTATATACTTTTTATTGTGTTGTTCATGAAAAAAAATGAAGTAAATCTCACTTGGAATGACACCTTCCATTCATATGAAACCAGGAGAAGAGACTAATACGTAAAATCAACAAACTTAGCCCTAACATCAAAAGGCCCGGATTTCATATGTAACACATTGTCTAATAACTTACCTGCCTCCATAAAAAGTGTAAATACATAGATAGTCAGTTTACAAAAAGGCTGTCCCATCATACCTTGTACAAAAGTGTTTTTATAGTATTAAAGAATATTTCTGTGAATCATAATCTTTACTAGGGATGTGCGAGTAGTACTTCTTGATCTCGAGTCGAGTATCGAGTCAAGTTGAAAACTACTCGCAAGTATTAAGTCGAGTCGAGTATGGTAACTCATGGACCAGGCAATACAACAATTCATGCCCCAACATAGGTATTCTCATTTTTCCAATTCCCTTGTTAACTTTCTAATCTGAATGTTAAGCCTAACGTTACAAGGAAAATATGATGAAGAAACGTTGGTGGTAATTGTGTCAGAATCAGGAGATGAATGAAAATTAATGTACCTTAAAAAGATATTCACATGTAAAGATTTCACGCACCACGACTTTTCTTGAGTAATCGCTCCCTCTCAACTACCGCAGTAGCCGAGTGGTCGGAGGCACTACTCGGCTAGTGGCGAGGATGAGCACATTACCCAGAAATTCACGTGTAATTACGTATGTCCTCAAAGTTTCGTGGTAAGGCACAGTTCAGAGTTCCATTTAAAATCCTTTAACTTATATGAAAATAAAAAAATCGCCAAGCAGCTACATAAAATGAATGGGGATGGGTCGTAACAGTGATTTCTAAAATTATAAGAGAGAAAAAAATTGCAACCATTAGGACTCGAACCCTGGACGCACACAGTAAAAGGCAATGGAGTGGTGCCTCTGACCACTCAGCCACCGCAGCAGTTGAGAGGGAGCAAAAATAACATATAATTGAAACTAGGCTCCCGTGTGAAAAAAATGGGTAACAACTGACACTTCCGCATTGCAGAAAAAGATTTCCATGGAGAAAAAGAAAATTTTCATCGAAAATCATGGTGAACAGAAGGCTTTTGTAAAATGAAAAGTAGAAACAAATTATGAAAAAAGTGCCACGTCCAAGAATCGAACCTAGGACATCGAACCAGGTAGGAGTCAAATACCGTAACCACCAGGCTACCGCTCCTTAAGGAACAATACGGTGGTTTCCTATTATTTTTTTATTGCCTAAATCGAAAGATTATTACTCCCGGAGTGTGAATTTCATGCTCTTAGATTTTCGAATGACTATTTCGAATCGATACCTATTTTTCGCACACGAAAACGCGATGGCTAAGTAGGAATGATGGGAAAAGTCCGTGTGACGTATTTCTGGTTCCAGCTGTCGGCGTGTGAGGTGACCTTGGGGCGAGGCTTGAGCGCTGATACGACGCAGGCTGCTAGCAGGTAGCTGAGTACCCAGCTAGCAGGTAGCGCTTGGCTTCAATAAGGGTTATTATTCCCCTATCAAACGAAGGAAACTTTCCGAACTTAGGTAATTTTAATGTGTGATTATTAAGAGATGTTTCTCTGAGCTCTGTGCCTCATGCATGCATTAGTAATCTCAGACAATATAAAACTCCTATCTACTCGTATAGAAACTAGGTCACAGTGACGTCACGTGGAGTGGAATCGCATGGGTGCCAATCTGGCCTTTTTCAAATGAGGTTAAAATTGACTGTTGCCATTTGTCTAAATTAGGATTTCTAAAACCAAATAATTTGTATATTATCCTCTTCCCTACGCAGGGCGTGATTTCACGGTCTGAACTTTCTGATGCTAAAGAAGGAAGGCCGGATTTTCACGGCTTGAATTTTTCGAAGCAAATGGCCAAAGGCCGTGTTTTCACGGTTTCGCGGTCAAGAATGCCAAGTGGGTCCCAACGGCCATTAGGGTCCCTCGGCACGAGAGGTCCGACCCTTTCCTATTGTCCGTGTGGGGATTACCTCGGCCCATTCCGGCTCTCAGTGTCCCACTCAAGGAAGGTGCTCATGGTCACTTATTTGTTTATAAGTTAAAATAACTAAAAACGTTCATGTTGCATTTATTAAAAATCAATGCGAGGAATTACATTCTGTATGTTCTGCTGATTGGTTCCAAATTTTAAACGGAATTCTAGCGTTCATATTAACGGAGTTGATTATCACGTAGAACAATTTTTGTAGACACTAAGGTTAGATGTCTAATTGTTATTTTTATAACTTACTAGCAAGTTTATAGGAGCGATATTGTAATGATTTACATCTAAAATATACGTTACTCTGTTAGCTACATTCTGAGTGTACATTTGCCGTGAAATTCGATAGAATATCTGATTTAACTTCTATGAAAAAAAGCCCTCTTAATGTAATAAAATATGATACTCTCAGTTCTTTGTCGTGAGCCAAAATTACAGCGACTATTTTCAATAACCTCTTACCAACCTTTGAATACAAAGGTATTATAAACGAATTTCGCTATAAATACTGATTAATGCATATCCTAAAAATTCGTAAATTTAATGTACCAATAGGGAATGTTTTACGTAGACACATATTGTGAGAAGCATTCCATACCATTGCAGGAAAGAGCACTGCCCTACCCAGGTAATTACTCTCATACCTTGGTTCTCTGGTCAGGTTACATTTAGGTGGTCTCCACTGTACACCTCACAGGCTTACTTCGGGATACATTAGCGCATTAATGTTTTCTTGGAAAAACTTATTACCCTCCAACTGGCACATCTAAGAGTAGATTGGTGCAAGTATTTTCCTACTGAAATATGTACGAGGAAGATGATAACCTTACTCTTCTCGGAAAAGCTCATTTGGCTATGATATAATGCCGTTTTGCTGAAATCCCTAAAAATAACTGTAGAACTTCGTTTAAAATTTCTATAGGCATTGCAAAATGAAAGGCATACATTAATGAACTGACATTTAATGCAATAGTAACAATTTAAAAAAATTACAATCGAACTAGTAACAATAAACTGACCGCAAAAGTACGCCGTGATGGGCTGCCTGCGGGAAAAGGGTCGAGGATTATATTTGCCCAGTTGCTGGGGAAAGGGTACGGCACCCCGCTAGAAAAGGTCATTAAGTGGAGGGAGCGACTACCTGGACGAATCGTTGCCAAGAAACAACTCCGTACGGGGCGAAAAAGAAATGCTCAACGCCTTCGTACAGCCAAAAGCAACTTCCCGTGAAGGAGCCCGGCGCGAAAAGGTTATGAATACACTAATGGTGGGTAAGGAATCGTAATCAATGCATTTCGTTTTCTTTGATGAAGGAAACTACCCTATTGTTGTTGTTAGTGCATTTCTAAGGGAATATAATTAACCTGTAAATGTTTAACTGCATTTTTTGTTTAAACTATTGGTTATATAACCCCATTTGGTGGGTGATTCTTGGACAGCTCCCAATGGACAATAACACTACAAAGTTTGATTGAAATCTGAGACCCACTTTCGTGACACTCCCCTTGTAAGACTTTCTGGGTAAACGATTCTGGTTAATTCTTCTCGGGTTTTCAACAAGGTTAGGGTCTTCATAATGCATGCCCACCATGGGCAGATTAAGGTCACTGTTTGAGGGGGAGTTCATCACATTCTGCAGGGTCTTTGTGGTACGCAATACCACTCGGCAATAATGCGTCTGTGGTCTGACCAATCAATCAATCAGTTTATTTGTCATTAAATGATATAAATCACTGTCAATTATATCTTTTCAATCATTTGACATTGTCAAAAGATTGAAAAGATGCAATGAAAATGAAAAGACAGTGATATGATAGACATGAAGGTTATCAATTTATTTATTATTTTTAAACATTGTTTTGAGGCTGAAATAGAACCTTTCATTCACCTTAAAGATTGTCATTTTTTCAATTTTTCCATAAATTACAGAAGGTGTGGCCATCCCCACTTTCTACCCTCCTACTTAATCTGCCAACATCATCATCCATCATACTGACCCTTACCTGGCTGGAAACCAGAGAAGAATTCGCCCACCACTTTGATTTCATAGCATGCCCATAGTTTGGTCCCTTCAAACATGTAAAATCATTGCAGAGTTTTTTAATCTTGTGGAATTCTAACACATTATTAAATTCAAAGTTATTGCCAATTTTTCAAATAAATAAATAAATAATGACTCTCTTAATTTCATTTTGCATTTTTTACACAGACCAGAAGATGATACAAAATGCAGAGAAACTGGTCTTAAAGAAAAATTAGAGTAGGGGAGGGTGGGGCACAGTGAAACATGGGGCAGGGTGAAACAATTCAAATTTCCCTCCTCCTGACAATTCTATGAATTAGTGCTCTCTGTGTTATATTAAGGAACTAACACCACAACAGCTGCTGCAGTCTCATGGCTTGTGCTCTTCTAGTCTCCTGTTGATGGATCAAAACCTATTTTAAGGTGAGAAAAGTAAATAATTCCAAAGAATTATTTCACACTGACAAACTTTTCCTTTTCATGGGAAATCTTAACTTATCATTGTATTTACTGTTACCATTTCTTAAGTTTTGGAGACCACCAAACATATTTCTATATCTTCATTTGTTTTCATGCAGTAAGTTTATTTATTCAAGATGGCCTGGTGGGGCACACTGAAACAAGATAAATGGGGCACAGTGAAACATGTTTCACTGTGCCCCATGTCTCATTTAGGAAGAACTATTTGACTTGAAATATGCAGTGTGGATTACTATAGTAATTATTATTGTTATTCTGATGGAATTTCATTATTTTCAGAATAAAGATTCCAAAAATGAGGAATAGAATAAGAAAGAGCCATATTGGATCCTTCACAGATGGTGAAATGCGCGCTGCAGTTCATCTTGTTCTGCATGAAAACTATTCAATCAGGAAAGCAGCCAAAGAATGTAATGTCAATTATGTAACACTCAGTCGGTATGTTTATTTGTTTTTTGCATGTGAACATCTTGTAACATTGAAAGTTTTCTGAAAATTTTTTTAAATTTCAAATAAACAGTAAACGTAAACTGACATTCAAATTTTCCAAATAATAATTTTGAAAAGATTCTTTTCAGGTATGTGAGTAAGCAAAAAAAGGCTAGTGATGAAGGGACTGGTGAACATGTTCGCATGACACCAAAATATCAATCCAGATTGATTTTTACAGCTGAACAAGAAAAGTGCTTGGCTGACTATTTGATAACATGCTCAAAACTCTGTTATGGTCAGTCGACTCGTAACACTCGAGAGCTAGCTTATGAAATGGCAGTGGTGAACTCTATACAAGTGCCAAAAAACTGGCATGATGACTCTGCTGCAGGTTTAGACTGGCTACGATTGTTCTTGAAGCGAAATCCAAATTTAAGCATTCGGCAGCCTGAAAACTGTTCTCTTTCTCGTTGCACATCATTTAATGCACACACAGTGAAAACATTTTTTGACAATCTTGGTGCAGCCTTAAGACGTTCAGAATGTTTTGGTGATGGTTCCAGAATATGGAATCTAGATGAAACTGGTACCTCAACAGTCGTAAATAAGTCTGCCAAGGTGATTGCAGAAAAGGGATCCAAAGGGGTAAATAATGTAACAGCAGGTGAAAGGGGAACTCTAGTTACTACATGCTGTTTTGTGAGTGCATCCGGAAACACCATACCCCCTGCATTTGTTTTCCCAAGGGTCAAGTTCAGTGATCATATGTTGATCAATGCCCCTCCTGGCTCTCTTGGACTGACATCGAAAAGTGGTTGGATGACAGCAGAAATATTTCCTGAAGTTATTAAGCACTTCATCAAACATACAAAAACAAGTAAAGAAGACCCTACACTGCTAATAATGGATAATCACCAAAGCCATATTAGTATACAAGTAATAGATTTGGCAAAAGAGTATGGCATAATGATTGTGACTCTTCCACCTCATTGCAGTGCCAAATTACAGCCCTTGGATGTTTCCTGTTATGCTCCATTTAAGACCTATTATGCCGCAGCAGTTGATTCCTGGAACAAAAGCAATCCAGGTAAAGCTCTTTCCATCTACCATATTGCAGGATGCGTCAATTTTGCCCATCAAAAGGCTATGACTCCAGCTACTATTATTAATGGATTCAAAAAAACTGGAATATATCCATATAATAGGCACATTTTCACCGAGGCAGATTTCTTGAGTAGTTCTGTAACAGACCAGCCTTCTCCTGAAACTGAAGAGTGTGACTTATTGAGCCAAGAATTAAGAGCAACTGCAAGTACTTCCAGTTTAAACAATGGTCAAGGTGAAGATAAAAGAACTTTTCAAAGTCCTGCTCAGTTCAAGGGCTATCCTAAAGCCGCTCCAAGGAAAAATTCAACCAGGAAAAGAGAACCAGGCAAAAGTATGATCATAACAGACACACCAGAAAAAATCCGTATGATGGAAAAGAAAAATACAGCTATAGGAAAAAAAACTTCTGAGGCAACTAAATCATGCAGAAGTTTATTTAATGCCAATGTTGCCATTGATAACTGTGAGGGGCCCCATCAAAATTCAGACACCACGTCAGAGGGAGGACTTTCAAACCCCTTGGAAGGTAATGAGGATATTTTAGAAGGTTTTGGAAATAAAGTAGGTACAGTAAAAGTTGGTGATTATGTTTTGATTGAGTTTTCATCGAAGAAAAAATTCTACTATGTAGGTAGAATAATTAAAGAAGCAAGAAAACACAATGGCGCTGAAGTTACATATTTACGAAAAAGTTCCAAAGTGCCAAATTCATTTTTTTTCCCACATATTGAAGATATAGCATCTGTCAGCATGAAAGACATTAAATTAGTTTTACCACCTCCTTCTTATCGCAAAGGAACTGCAAGAATGAAAAGGTTTATTTCATTTAAAATTTCATTTGCCAATTTAGATGTTCGTTAAGCTTCTAATTATCACTGACTAAGGTGCAGTTTGTTTCATGTTTTTTAATCCATTACTGTATTCATGCATTGTGAGTTTCATTCTAGTGAAAATATTGCCAAAGGTAAAAATAAATGGTATTATAAAATCTGAAAAAATGTGTTTCACTGTGCCCCATAAGTAAAAAAGGCCCTGTTTCACTGTGCCCCACACATGGGGCACAGTGAAACAATTGACATATCACTACAAAAATTGATGTAAATCCATTGCTTTTTTAAATAATTCCATTTTTTAAAGTAGGAATAGTGAAGAAAATGACAAGCACCATTTATATATTTTCATTGTTATTTTATTTTCAAAAGCAATGTTTTTATAGGCAAAATAATAATTTTTGTTTCACTGTGCCCCACCCTCCCCTACATATATAGAAAAATTTATATTCATGGAATTTCTAATGAGTAAAATCAAGATTTTACGGCATTCGAAAACTGGACAAGTACATAACAATCCATATATTATTATGAATTATCAATTATTAAAGAAGAAGTGAGAACATACCAAACAGAATGAATGAGGCTGAGAGGGCAGCTGCACTGAGGGAGTGGGTAAGTTCCCAGACAGTGACAAACCCAAATGGGACAATGCAAGCTCCAAGAAATGTGCAAAACTGTAAGGATTGAACAATGAAAATTATGAAGAGATTAACTCTGAATCCATTCATCCTGGGCTTTCCGTAGACTACACAATTGAAGAATACTTACCACTCTCATCCCAATATAATTTACACCTTCATATTTATCACCTGGTTTCTCAAAAGCAAACTTTCCATCATAGCCAGTCAAATATCCTGAGAGACCAATCAACATCTGTGGAAATAAATATGATAATTTGATTGCTAAGAAAATAAGAACACATAGTTTAAAAAATATTTCATTGAGCAAAATTTTGAAAACCTGGTGAGACCTAAATGAAATTGCACATTTGTCTCATACTTAACATTTTGCTTTGAATATATTCCCCAGTTATAGCTTAAAGTATCAAAGAGAAAAGTTATGCCAGGATTATATTTGGGACAATTAAATTTATTCAAATAATGAGCCCTTGTAGACTACATACAAGTAAATACGGAATGACTCCAATTTGATGCCATTATAGTTTAAGATGAAATCATATATCTCACCTTTCCAAGTGGTGGATGGACATCAAAGAAAAACGTCCTATTTATGTACCAACTTCCCATTTTTCCAAAGTGAGTTTCATCCCAGCTGAAATGATATGAAAAACTGTTTAAATGCATTAACCTTTTTAGAAGCTCAAGCCCTAATGCCTTATTTACAGGAGGGGTTCAACAAAAAACCCTCTCTCTACAAAGAATGTGACTAAAATGTAACCACCATAAACAGTCTTCATCACAGATAAGGAATCAGGTTCATCCTTTCTTTCACCAGAGTTCATTCATTGAGAACTCTTAATAATATTTGAAAATTCAAATATTTTTTTTCATTTGCAAAACTGCTGCTATTGCAAAGCATTTTTAATTTCAAACCATCTTTGCCAACCTTTCTGTTAATGTGGCTACTATATGAATGATTGTTTAATATTTCACGTCTTTATATGAGCAGGCGATGCATATGTGCGGAATTTTAATCGTCATTAACTCAATAAGTCACTCCTATTTGGTTACCAAGTTGCTACAATTTTGTTCAACTACCTGCTCATTATGAACATTTATTTTTAAGTACTTTGCTATAGAAAGGGTTTTATTAAATGAGCATTTATCTTGACTGGATGTACAAGGTGTTTTACCCCTTGAACTACCAGGATGTCATCTTCTTTAGCAGAGTTTTGCTGGCCTAAAAGGACAAGGTGGTGTATATCAGTGGCGCAGCGAGGGGGGGTTTTGGGGGATAAAACCCCCCTCAGAGCTCCAAGAAGTTTTTAAGTTCAACCCATTTTGCTTAATTGGATTGATATTACCAATGGAATAGTGTAAGGATTAATAAAATATCCCTCAGAAAGCCGTAAAACTCACGATTTTGAACCATTTATTTTAAAATTCCGCAATTTATTATTTTCGCACCTACCGCTTATCCTGGTGGGTATTCCATACCCCCACACACCCCGGTATTAGTTGCACCTAAACCCCCCCCAGCCTTAATTCCTAGCTGCGTCCCTGGTGTATATTACATACAATGACTCACAGCAGCATGTTTGTGTGCATAGTAAAAGTCCTGGGGCTGAAACTAGAATTTTGAATGCAAAGACATTTACCGTAAGCATTGGAAACATTCTGGGTAAGTGAGTGCTCAGAGCACTACCACAACAGCTGAGAAATTACTCCCTAAATGCGACCACTGCATAGCAACCTCAGAGTGAGTTCAGTCATTTTTTCAAGCAGTCTTCAAAACCACTACTTACCTGAGCACTTTCTGCTGATTAGTAGGAGGTCAAATGTTATTATAGGAGACCAATAGTGTGTTGCTTTTATGATTTAAATGTCCCTATGTAGCGCTTTGAAAACAGCAAACACATTAAGATGAGACATAATTTGATTAAAGATTTAGTTAATAAAGAAGAAATCCAAACACAATATTCAAAAATTGAAGAAAATATAGGTGATGTATTAACTAAAGCCTTACACTTAGAAACATTGAACAAATTTAGAAATGAAAAACAAATCAATTCAGTTCATTCTGTAAAAGGATTATTAATGACAATACCAATATCTGTGTTAAAATAAATACCACACAAAATTGAGGAGGAGAGTTAGAAACATAAGAAACGTTTGAAAGATGTAACTTTCTCCCAATGTATGGCTGATGCAAAGTTCTCAGGTTTCCATCCAGGTTAGATCCTCATGTTTGGGAGGTCATCCATGGAGGCTCTAACTTGGATGGCAGCCCTATAACATTAACTAGCCTGTAAATGACATAAGAAATATTTATATTTGTTCACATAGAGTTTATCAGTTTATTATTATTATTGTTATGAATATGCCAATAAATCTTAAATCTTTCAGAAAGAAAAAATAATACTTCCATAACTGTGAATTACAATTTCCAAAACCGCCCACTCAACTTTTTCCTTCAGCGAGGCTGAGAATATGCTATACATATATGTATCGATCCACTCTCATACTGAGCGAGAGCTCTCACTCCCCCCTGAATACACCCATCATTCAAGGAAGCCTTGCTTTAGCCTCATGAGTAAGTATGAGCTCCAAATTGCTGTCCTGTCACATTGCATGCCTTAGATCACAACCCATCTTGATCTCTAGAGCCAAAAAACTCCAGAGGGGAAGAGGACGTCTAGGTGGTTAGGAGGTAGGACACCTCGCAAGACATTGGGGAATCCACGTTCGAATCCCACTGAGACAAATATTAATTCAGTTCCACTAGAAAAATCCTCATAGACTAGGTGGTTATGGCACAGGTGTAACTAGTTTCAACTGCCATAGAGAAAAGAGGACTAATTTCAAAAAGGAGCAATAATTCACCTTGAACAAAATATCCATAAAATTTATGGCAAGAGATCTCGCCAATTAAGATATCAAGTTTTCTTCTAGCCTTTTGGATTCATCAGCAGCTTTCGAGGACAAACTAATAGCATATGCTGCCAAGCAAGGCAGCTTATTAGTGCCTATAGGGCTATGGGGATTTAGTTAAACCTTGAACATTAAGATGTTCAGTGCAGACATTTTTTAAAAATTTGGTTTGAAAATCAGTAAAGAAAAATGATTTTTATTCTGTGTAGCTTTCACACTTAAAGTGCAACTACAGGTAACTTTATCATGTTTATTGTTGACAAGACTTGCTAAAACCTGTTTTCCCCACCCTACACTAGAAGTCGTGTCGACACATGTAACTGAACTCGAGACATATATTTTCATCCAGTGAGCGTTGGGAATTCAACCAAATCTTTCTCACACACTTGACCCACAGAAATTAAGTCAGACAAGAGCATCTTGGGAGAGTGAGATGTTCCATATATGGTGTTTTATGTGCAATGCTGAGAACTATCATCTAGTAGTGACCCCTGTCTGGTAAATATATTGCAAAGCAGTGGCGGATACAGAAAAAACTCAAGGGGGGGGGCGCAACATATCTTGAGTTGTCTTTACTTTTATCGTAATAAAAGATGACCAAGTCGCAGGCAAAGTATATGAAAATTTTATTTAAAGTGATTATAAACATGTAAAAGACAATGCCATCTTATGATATAAAAAAGTTACAATTGTGGTTTTGCAATGTTCGGCAATTCAAGTGGACCCGCAAGGGGGGGGGCACACACCCCCTGCGCCCCCATCTGTATCCGCCACTGTTGCAAAGGTGACCATAATAATATTATTGGGTTATTAAGATGACTTATTGAATATATTTCCATTGAATATAAAGCTCTATTAAGGCCAGCAACTTGAAAATTATTAAATAGAACCATGGGGCTATTAAAAATACTGAACTGATAAATTGCAAGGGACCATAAAAGTCACAGGATTCAATATGTATTGGCTAAAATTCCACATAATGTTTTATTTGCCCTTTGCCTTGAACTCCGCCATACCCAGTCACAAATCTGAGAGAAATTTCTGTGGATTCAGTTATACGAAGGACAAGACTATGAGAAACATCCATTCAGAAAATCATACTCTGCAGTATTGAAATTCCAAAGCATACATATCAAGTGCATAGAATATATTTAATGATAAATCATTTGTTAAATAGTGTGGCAAGTGATATAATTACATATAATACTACATCATACCGAGGATAATTGTAAACATTTTTGCTTCCGAAAGCCTGAACATTACAATGACACATAGGTACTTAATCAAATAGCAACTTTTCTAAATCATATTATGACACTATGCAATGTCGAAATACATGCTATCGCATAGAAAGTAGATCACCTTCAACAGAGCAGGGCTTTATGCTTAATAAAATGACAAGACCATTGTCATAAGATCTTTATTTGTATTCTTTCCCTAATTGTATATTTTCTTAATAAAAGAATCAAAAATGTTGAAAAACGTAGTATTAACTATATAAATACTGATTTTTGTTCATGTGTGTAGCATAAAGGGTAGGAGAAGACCAAACACAAGAGAAAATGCGATCCACTATATTTATACGTTATTAAAAAAATATCACCCTTTCGGTCAAGGAACTCATCTAATGCTGACGAGGCCGAGTATTTCAAAAATTATTTATGCCAGTATATATAATGGCTCATAAATACAGACATTCAAGTCTCGTCTCTTAATCATTATCCGCTACCAATAAGACACACAAGAAATGAGCCATGAGAATACACATCCATCACTTAGAAGAGCTGAAACAATACAACACCCATTTCCTCGAAAGTGTTCATCTCTGGTAGACCACTAATTCTACTCTAACACAGTAAATAATTTTGCAATTTAGCTCTTACCAAACATGATCGGGTTCGCTCACTTTATAAAACCTAATCCAGGTAGTTAACATCAGTAATGAAATGAATACGATCCACCAATTCCTGTGAAAACTAAAAGAAGTCATCGCAATTAGGTTCAACTAATGCCGTTAACACATTTAATCTTCTGAAAACTCAACTCTTAGTACCTAGTTTCCTTTCCCAGTACTTTATCATGCTTCTCGACAACGACATTCTTCGACATTTTTACAAAAATTATAAGGCAGCACTTCCCCGGGGAATATTTAAACACGTATACAATGCAGTTGAGGCCACCCCACCTCAAAATTTCGATGGAATGCGATGTTGTCGTTCATACCTTCCATAACCCCCATTATTCTATACCTTCTTCTGCATGGAAAAATCCATGATAAAGGTCGATCAGTGCACAGTCAGGGACTATTCTAGCATAATCAATAAGATATGCCGCTGGCAACAAAGGGCAAACATCATGAGTTGAATGCCAAGCTACAATAATTTGCATTAATTGGCAACATTGATAACTGTACCCTCGTCTGCTGCTGCGTTTACGTTTGACTTTCTTCAACTGTTTTATTTAGATAAGTTTTAAGACTTCAACGCCAACGGCGCTGGTAATAATTTCGATCTGAGGCACGCTGCGCCAATAGGCCAATAGAATTCAGAAAGGACTTTCATTTTACGTATGCGACTGTGGTGAAGCTGGTATTTTGGCGTCCCAGGTCGCTTTTATTGGTCAAGTGTTTAAATTATACTCTTTCTTGAACTAGATTTTTATTTCTTAAGTGATTCGAACATTACCGGAGCAAGATGTCTGTCATGGGAAAGGTAATATCCTAGCGTCTTTCTTAAGTCTGTGTGACATTGATCGTGCCTGTCATGGGCACCACTAGTATTTAACATCGTAGATGCGTACTTTACAGTGACCATTTTATCGTCAAATTATTATTTTTCAGCCGCTGCTTTACTCGTATTGGCGAAGTACTTGCTCATGGAGAGTGAGGATAGGTGAGAAAAGTGTATTGTTTGGCTTATTTGAAATATGATTTTTTTTTCGATTGTGATCAATGAATTCTATTTCGATATTTACCTCCAGCGCTGAATTTGAAAGAAATTCCATACGACATCAAGCCTGTCAGTTTAATAAAAGCCGGCGGAGAGCAACACTCAAATGAATATCGTGATATTAACCCGATGGAGCAAGTGCCAGCCTTAGTGATCGACGGTCACACACTGGTTGAATCTGTGAGTGCTTCTAGTTGTGTTTCTTGGCACCATTGCTATTAGAATTTATTTTCTTTTTTAAACAAGTTATTTTATTATACTTAGCTCAACATAATGCATTACCTGGAAGAAACGAGACCGCACAGGCCTTTGATGCCGCAGGATGTTCACAAACGAGCTAAGGTCAGTACTAAATAATAGTTTATCCGGATTCATTAGGGTTTTGTCGCATCACCAGTTCTTGTCGGATGGCCATCTAATTAAGAATGTATCACGTATTTAAACATTGCTGGATAAGGACGAAAGCGCAGATACTTCAATTATATAAATGGTGTGAATGGCACTACGTTCACATCGGCGTCCACAACATATGACAACAGACGATCGAATCTACAGGCAGCTAGGTGATGTATTTTTTCATAAAAAAATTCGTCTATACAAATTATGTAAAATCAGGGTGAATGGGTACCGTGATATTGATGTGGGCGGGCCGGAACATGCTGGGGTGGGGAATGGTGTTTGACCAAAGGACACTTATTTCCGTGTCGTTCCAAAGTGTATATTCGGAAAATAACTTTTTAGGCTCTAGATAATGTACTTTCCTCTAGCGGTGCCCAAGACTGCACGCATTCTTATTATCTTTTATGTCGCATGTGGATTCGATCCTCTGTTATGGTAGTCGCTGTAAAATTCCCTTATTGAGATTAATGCCAATAATCTAAGCGTTATCGCAGTGTTTTCGTCCGTATCTAGGGTTGTTTAAAGTGTGAAATAATTTAAGCATCCTAAATTCGGTGGCCATACTTAAACCGTGTACTATTATATTATTAAAATGTTTGCCGCAGTGTCTTTTTTGTAATGAAAATTCCCAGCAACCTGCATCTCATTCATGGGCCATGTTCATTCGCAATTTAGGTCCGTGAAATATGCGAGGTTATTGCCTCGGGTATTCAGCCTTTGCAAAATCTCATTGTACTCGTGTATGTGGGCGAGGAAAAGAAAAAGGAATGGGCTCAACATTGGATCAACAGAGGATTTCGAGGTAAGTATGAAAGATATAAGTTCTTATTTCTTGTGACCCTCTGACTGGATGGTGATATTTTACTTATTCTTTCAGCTGTGGAGAAACTGCTTTCCTCATGTGCTGGAAAGTACTGTGTTGGTGACGAGCTAACTCTAGCAGATTGCTGTCTAATTCCTCAAATATTCAATGCCAGGAGGTAATTAAAATTCATTGCACATAGCTCTTCCCAATTCAATAAAACGTGTGAGTGTGGTGTATGTTTTACGACCTTATCTAATGGGGTAAATTACTCAATACTGTTTCAGATTCCATGTTGATCTTAGGCCTTTCCCCACAATTCTTCGCATCGACCGGGAGTTGGAGAATCACCCTGCATTTCGTGCAGCACACCCATCGAGCCAGCCAGATTGCCCTCCAGAAGCAACCAAGTAATGTGCTGTGTGCAGTTTGGTGGTTAGCTAATGGTTTGGGATTCTGCCGAATGAGGGTTGGTGGGAGGTCATTGGTTAACAAGGGGGAAATGGAAGGAGTGCCAATTTGAAAAAAAAATAAGATGCATAAGTCCGAAGATTTTTTTGGATAAGAATATGTAACTCTAAATCGAGGATATTGAGTGATAGCATTTAAGTGTTATTTTGGAGTATTACATAAAAGAGCGGAGGATATACAAAAGTACAAAAATTGATCTTTTATCCTACCTATATCTTTTTATTATTTTTACTACTTTTTTGGATTAGCTGTAAGTTAATCGTCAATGGACCATTTTCAGTTATAAGTGCATTTGACTATATATATATATTTGTGTTCACTGTTAGATTCTGAAATATTTTTACAAGGCATTTTGATTGCCAGTAATATAGAAATGTTAGCTGTAAAAATATCACAGGTGGTAAATTTTGTTCTTTTTATGTAATGTTTAGTATAAAGAGATTATTTTTACTGTGGGTGATTATGGCTCAACAGAAAAGTTCTGTCAGCATGCTTCTGATGGAATCCAAACAGTATTTTGAATGATATACATTCACGATTATATACATAACCACTAATCTAAAAAATGTGACTTTTGTCAGTTTTCTAAACATTTTTTAATTCCAAAGGAAACTAATGAAGCAGCTCAAGTCTTTCTCTGTAACAAAAAATTCATTACGTCAACTCAATTGTCTTTGTTGAAGCTGTTGGAAGAGACTGATTTGTAGCTCTCTTTTTTCAAATATTTACAAATTGTGTAAGCTTGTAAGCGTGATGACTGGAACTTTAGTTATAGAAGGCTAGATTGACTGATAGTATTGCAGAATTTAACATGAAGTATGCTGTGTGCTTTTAAGGATATCTTTAACATATTTTATGAAGTATATTAACTGCATCACACGGATCAATCTCTTTCCTCTTAGCTGTTTCGATAAGCTCTTTGTATTTTATTGATGAAAAGGTGTGTGCTGTATATGTAGGATTAAGATTTCCTAAGGCATTTAATATATGGGGAGTTTACTCTTGAGAACAAACGATTTGCTTTTTATACTGGATTTACACATGTCTTTATTTGATGTTTTTTATAAATATAGCGTATTAATTGCCAATTGTTAAACTCAGTGTGGCAGACGATTTGAAAAAAGTTTTGCACATTTCAATGTGACTTTTGTAAATTTTTTTAAACAGTGATTGTGATATGTAAACTGTGGCTAGGTATTGCTAGGCACTTCATTATTATCATGTTCAGGAAATTATTCTTACAAATGTGGAAACTCCCTCATGGCATAACCCCATATATTTTTTTACTGTATGCCTATCTCCTTTTTCAATGGCACAATAGGGTTTGGTTGGTCATAGTGTGTTCATGAGTGTATACATGTTGTACCATGATGTTGTAAACTGCTCAACCAATTTGAAGATGCTTTCAATACAATGTGACCCTAACACTCCAAAAATACCTATTATCACCCTTGCCATCAACTTATCTCCCTCTCTTAACTCCTTCCCATTACTGTGTCACCTATTGCAGTTTAGACTGCTTGATTCTTATTGCAGTCCCAACTCCCCCATTACCTTTTACACACCCTCTTCGGCAACACCCTCCATATCCCCCGAAAGGGTTATATTATCCCCTTAAAATAATGTGTGTGGTTCTTTGCATTTGCATCTAGTGTTGCTTTTGAACTGACATATTATCCATGCTTTCCATAGATATAAAATAAAAAGAATTGTCCACATTGAAGTAGCCTCATCCTGCTTAATAAATAAAGTTGTGAGTCATCACAATGAAGCAAATTTGGAAGGATTTTTTTTTCCACTCTCATTTCTTAGTTGAAAAGACTGTGGGTTATGACTCCACCTGAAGAATTCCACAAATCTTTCAATCAATGAACTTTTCAATATAGTTTATTAGTCAGATGTAGATATCATGGATTTAGTAAAAACCTATGACTGAGAGACATACAGTAGTATTTCTGTAAGGTGGTGGGGCCTTAAAATAGCAACATTATTATTCATAATTATTGTTATTACAGCCATAAATATATAAATTGAGCACAACACTTCAAAATAAGTACTCCCATCAACAATGGTCGCACTTTTCAAAAGTTTTTATCACATTTCAGTAACACATTTCACCTATCACAACTTTTTTCACAGTCTGAAAGTTTCTTCCAGTGAACATGCAATCTCAATTCATTGAGATATGCTCCTGAGTGGGCATTTTAATGAACACCATTAGTGTAGAATCACTCATATAATTTCACTTTGAGGCATAGCGGAGGAGGACATTTTAGCCATGGCTATTACCAAGGGCATGATTTAAGTCCTTTGAGCCTTTATAGAATCTTAGCCAGGTGCTAACTCAAGACCCTGTGGACCAGAAATTTCACAAATTACAAGCAGTTTTACTTGCCACAGATCAATTACTTGTCACATTGTCCATGTATTTCAATAGACAGCTTTAATGTAAAGTTTAAACTAAATTTAATGATTCATGAAAGATAACTGTTTTGAATGCTCAAATGGTTAAATCACATAAGTAAATTGACTAAGAGTGAACATTTGGATTTAAGTCATGACCTGCCAAGGACTGAGTGATGTCATTTTTTATGTATCGGGTTCAGTTTCCCGAAGATAAGATGGCCCACCACCATGCTTGAGCAACAAGTGATTCATAATGCAAGAATGTTGAGATGGTTTGAAGGGATGACAGCTATATGAGATTATTCATAACATCCTACCTTAATGTACCTATATGTTAGGGGTCCAGTAGAGAGTCAAACAGACATGAAATGAATTCCATGAATGATGGTGAAATGATCAAAGCAGACAACATGAGTTCCTTTGCAGCAGATCAGGCCAACTGGTGGGAAAGGAGAAGTAACTGGAGGCATGTAACTATTTGAAAATGTATGGTACATTTCATCACCATAATTCTGAAAAAAGCTTGATTCATGTCAGTGAGGTGCCCACCTTGACACCAAAGTTTATTTTTCCATGGTAGATAAATAGTTTAACAGTTCAAATCTATTGTGCTTACAAAAATCAATAATTATCCAGAGAGTACCTCTTGCTTTCCTTTTCATATGCACACTTTCCTCACAGAAAAATACTCATTAGATCATAAACGTTTTTCTAGTGGCAACAATGTTATATTTGAAAAGCATATACAAAGTAAAATTTAAACAATATTTACATACAACAAAAGGAAAACATTTATTTAGTGTCCACTTAGTAAGGTCACAAGATAAACTTCTCAGTTATATGAAGAAATGTACAACAAAAGACTTCACAGTTTAGCCAAGAAATAAAATGATGTACACCATCATGTAAATTCAAGAAGATAACAACTAGGCAACATAGATGAATAAACTTTTTAGTGATGAACATTAAAAATACTTTTAAATTCATGGAATGAAGTACTGGCAATGCCATTTATAAACATTATGTCACAAATCAACAAAAAAGAATGCATTTCATAGATGAGTTAAGTTGTAAAAATATGTTGGCCATTTTTCATTCCAGCCATCAACAAAAACACTCATACTTGGACTCATGCACACATCTTGAGAGGACTGACAAAGAAAGACTTTGAATGCAGTATGCCATGATTTTATTGATAATGACTCACGGTAATACACATGCTGCTAATGAGGTGTTATATTCAATGTTCCTCTATGAACTGCTGGAGAGAAGAAAGCCTACACTGTTTGTGTCCAACCTCTGCCAATGAGAAGTTAATCCAAGTTTGAGAGTATGATTCATGAATTCATATTTAACATTATCTATGTATATTATCTATGCATGGAATTTCAGCAATATTTAAATGAAAGTGGCTGTACAGACTGTATGATGGAGGAGCAGAGAGACGGATATCAGAGTGACAAAAATAGAAATACTAAGAATGATAGGAGGTGGATTTGATGGACCTAACACATGTG
The DNA here is from genome assembly GCF_921293095.1 of Ischnura elegans. Classification (NCBI taxonomy): domain Eukaryota; kingdom Metazoa; phylum Arthropoda; class Insecta; order Odonata; family Coenagrionidae; genus Ischnura; species Ischnura elegans. The sequence goes on along the minus strand of NC_060256.1, from coordinate 80,113,140 downwards.
ATGTAATTGCACCATAAGCTTAGTTTCTCTTTGTTCAATAGTTTTGTGCATTATGCTGAAGTATATCCTATAACATTGTATGCACAGTCAATAATAGCACTACCAATTACAAAGACTCAACAAGTTATGCTTACAAGTGTACTCAATCATAAAGATTGTTCATTGCTTGGTGAATAGTCAACAACTCAAAAACTTCAATAAAAACTAAAGGAAATCCCATTCCTTCACCAATGAAATCTATTACTAAAATAGCGTGAGTATAACACACTAATTAGGCCATATAAAGCAAGTATCACTCTCGTTTCATTATCAAGAGATTTGATATGATAACGGGATGTAGAGAATGTCAACAATAAGATGTTTAATATGCTAAGAATGAAGCATTCTTTTCGAATTGAGACCTATTTCAGAGTAGGCAGTAGGCAAGTACGTAACTATTTGGCAACAAAATATTCACAAATGCAATGCACAAACCCTCTTGGAGTACACTAATCAACAACAATTTTGAGGTGGAGGAAATCGACTGACTTCCATGATATCAACAACAAATCACATTCAACATTTTAGTACAGCCGGTAACACCTCAATTTTAAATACAGTAATGATCAATTACCTATATATTTAGTGTATTATGTGAATATTAGTCAACATTTAACCCTCTCTCAACATCTTTTTTCATTTTTTCCTTAAATGACATTTATGAGAATAAAATATTGATGGATATCCCTAATTCATCACCACCATTATTATTCTCCTGAATACAATGAATGTTAAAAGTGAGCCCATTACCTAAATAACACTTAGCCATCACATATCACCCCTCATTGAGAATTCACCTCGATAAAAAAATGCACAACCCATCCTCAGGCATGCAACAAAAAGCACAACCAGTGCATTGGTAACTTCGTAAACAACAATGGTAAAAACCACTAGACAACAATATCACATCTCACCAATGAATATGTTATGAGGAACCCTACATCCAATGCTAAATGGACGCCATTTGCAAAGACGAAAGTAAGAGGAGGAAATAGCCATGCTTATTATGAAGCATTGGTCTAAACACAATGCACCCCTATCAAGTGCCCAATCAATAAATCATTGATTATAATGCCAATGAGAAATGTGGAAAAAAACCTATTCCCAGAGATTGAAAAACTCTTCAATATTGAATAACTTGAAAGACTAGCTCTCCGTTAGTACATATTTAAATATCATTTAGACTGCACCTCTCCAAATGTCTCCAACACTTGATGCATGCTCAGTGTGAGACAAATGAAGAAATATAATTAATTAACGCTAGAATTTTCTGCATTCCTAACAACAAATATATGATATATATCACAGAATGTGGATCAATGGATACAAGGCAACTAAATGTGAGGGCGTTCACACATTTACAAAAAGATTGATAAAAACTTACAATCACCCATGGAGAATATGGGCCTTTAATGTATATACTTTATATATATACTAATATATATTCGTCATGTGGGAGCAAATTTCATAGAATCACAATTGCCATTTAATTCCCATAAGACACCACAGATGACTGGAACAACCTCACACCAATTGTTTCCAATGACAATGCAGTCTTCAGATACCAATAAACCAACCTATGACTTGTGTGTGTTCTACTGATGAAGCAAACTCAAAAGCAATGCATCAAATGCAGGGCCAACATGGCGACTTCAACTAGATAAACCTTTTTTAACTTACACAATGTGTAACTCACATAAACAGAAGCACTTCACCCTTAATCCCAAGACCCTCCTCCTCAAGCAAGAGTCCAGGAGTATGATAAAAAAATATAATAAAAATAAGAACCAAATAAAACAAGTCTAACAACTCATAGAGAGGGAGGTATGAGGGTATTATTGGGGTGCAAGGGAAGGACGGGGAGTGACGGTTACCACAACATGTCTTAAATGCACGCACGGTAACTGTGCCCAAAGCACCCTCTCCCTCTCTATCCATCTTCCTCGTCCCGCTCCCGAAAAGAGATGCCCCCACGGGAGCGCGACGAGAAGGAAACTTTACACTCGTGTAATGGCTGCACAAACGCGTGACCAGTGCAGCTCACAACACACTCACAGATGCTTCTAGCCCCATTACCCCTCCTCAGGCTCACTGCATACCCACAAGAGCATTGTGCCTAGCCCTCTTAGCCTCTTCCTCGCTGATCCTCTGCTCAATTAGGTATTGGGCATTGTTGATTGCATTTGTTGTACCCGAGATGGAGACAATGCGGTTCTTCGTGCCGGGTGCAAATGTGCCCTTCTTCGAGATTTGAATATTGGCGCCGCTCAGATGCTGTATCTCCACCAAGGACCGTCCCCCAGGACCCAGGATTGCTCCCACAATGTTTTCCCCCACCTCTAGCTCTAGTTTTTTCAGTTCTCCGCCACCCACCTTCATGTCTCCAGGAGTGGGACTTTTGCAGAGGCCCACAGCTGCCGCCATTGACTGTCCCCCAGTTGCCAGCCCAAACGAGTTGTTGTTCGGTGGAAGCTGCTTCACGCCACCTGCTCCGGGTGGTGAACTCAAGTCTGTCGGGCTTGGCTGGCGTCGGAATGGGTCAAAACCACCACCAGCACCCTCTGGTGGGGCCCCAACAAACCTCTCCACCACCACCGATGAGGGCCTCTGCTGAGGTTGCTGCGTCGGGGAAGTGGTCACCGAGGCTGTGGTCCCAATGGGTCCAAAGAGACCACTCCCTCCACCACCTCCCCCGCCCCCATTGGGAGCCTGAGATGGCGCTGCATCCATTGGCGAAGCACCACCCCCACCGCCATATCCTGCACTCTGCACTGGCTGCAAGTGGTGATGCGGTGCATGGTGCTGGCCCCCTGAGGCCACACCACTACCAAGCCCCAGGCCCATGCCAAGAATGCCATATGTAGCAAGTGTGCTCATGGCTGCCGTTATTTCGGCTGTTGCCTGGTCGGAGTATCCACCATTCCGCAGTGTCACCTGATTTAAGTCACACACACATCACAATTCGAGATTAACAAGTTACTGACGTGGGAGAACATTGATGGGACATCATTTATAAAGTCACACATAAAGCACTTGCAATAAAGCACTCCTACTTACGGGAATGATCATCTATCAAGCAATATCTGTGGAAATCTGGCATCAATGACATCTTTAAGATTTATTGGTTGTGACTATTGATTCATTCACCAACATAAAAAAGATAATGAAATCATAGCTATGTAAATGGATGTACGATATGGATTACAGTTGAATGATTGTTTTAAGACTATTATCACCAAACAAACGTATAAAATTATTTTTAAGATGCAAGAGATGGATTTGAAAAATGATCATGAACTAGGCACATATTTGCAATGGGTGATACAGTAAAAGCCACTTATGATCTAAGATTCCAATATCATTTTATGTTAGAAGTGCAAGTTAAAACAATTAACTACAAGAAAAAAACTAGGAAGTAGAACTAAATGATACAGGTTTACCTCTTTATAAAATGCAAAGAGGAAGTATGAACAAACATGGAAAATACTTAAGATGCCCTTATTTGGATGAAAGTAACTTTGCCAATTATAATAAAACCCAGCTTAATGATTGGTTTGACATATAATGGAGCCGACATAGACTATGAGCTGATTTTGTGTGCAGTTTTTTGAATTACAAATTTCACTAATTTTGTTTTCTCTCACACAATATGAAAAATTACGTAATTCTACATTTTGCTCGTTACTGAAACATTTTTTTGACAAAGCAACATTTACATGCTTTTTAAACTTACTTCTCATCTGAAAAAAATGCTGATTCAACAGATGTTGAAATTCCCTTAACAATCCGTCTGTCAGAATGAATATATATCATGAAGTGAGGGTCTACTTTATATCTTTTGGTGATTCAACTTGAAGGTTAGTATGCATGTGGGCAGAGCTCATCCCAGACTAAGGCACAGGTAAAGAATTTCTCATATTCAGAGAAGGGGCCAGTTCATTTCCATGCACCACCTTGCACCAATTATAAATTCATTTGTTCATACCATACAGTTTTCACCAAATGCCACTGTTCACACAAAAGATCCATCTTTGGGGGAGACTGAGACAGATTTAAAAAATGTTACAGCATCTGAACATGTGTATAGCCACAAGCAAGACCATGTCAAAGAAAACATCATTCCCAGTCCAACTGCAAATTGCATATACTTAGATGAGTGCATAAGTATATAACAATGGGTGAATGTAGTAATTATAACTGGAAATTATCATAAAAGTTCACAGTATAGATATTAATTAGTGCTGCCTCACATATTCTACCATATCCCCCTTGAAATCATGAAGAACTTGCATTGATACTGCCAGGAATGCAGAAAACAAGTAAATTTTCTTCATCACTACGATGTGAAAAGAAAGTCTTGGAAATTTGATGCATGAATGGGCTTGGAATATGGAAGAACATGTGTTCTCCTTAAAAAAAATGCACTAAGATAAGTAAAATAGAGCTTTGTAAAACAAGAATCATCTCAAGGGTACTCTAAAAGGAAGATACATGACTTGAATAAGAAAAAATAACTAGGAACGATAACATAAACTGCAAAAGTCACTACCCAACATTTTGACAAATTCTTTAAGATATGTGGGCGTCTATACTTCTAATTGCTCAAAATGATTGATTTTAGGGTAAAATAAACATCATAAAAAATAACTTTGAGTCAGGAAAACTGAGGCAAAGTGAAAAATGTAGGAATTATATCTAAAGAGTAGAGCCTATGGTGTGTTCCTTGATGATACAAAAGCCCCAATGCTGCGCCTGCTCAACTTTTTCCATTCAGGAAGGCTGAGAATATGCTACATAGCTGTCCGTTCCCATTCTATCCTTGAATGCACCCAATGAATTTGCATTCCAGCTTCACTCCCTGTTGCTGTCCATAGCCTTCCCTTCTGTCACCAAATCCTATTGACCCTTACAATTAGGTTTTCCTAACTACCATTCCCTATCACTCTGCCCCGACCCCATGACCTCCCTTCCTATTTCCCCACCCTCTCTCCCAAATTTCCATGCATAATATATTCCTATTTGCAATTTGTGCTTTGTAATATTCTTATTTCATTTTATGCACTTAATTTCATGTACCATCATTTGTAAAAGTCTTGCAACAAATTGAGCAGTGCCACGTTCGCTCCATTGTCGATTTCTGGCCAACATTAAATTTGAATGATCACTATCTGGGTATGAATCTTCATGGTAGCTCGGGAACGACTCACGAACAGGTCTTCGTGACACGGGAGGGAGACATAGGAAATCATTACGATGCTCAGTTGAGTAAACGAGCGTCGATGTTGTTGCGTTGTCGTGGCATTTGAGATTATTTTTATACTCGTAGTCGACTGGAGTAGAGAATTGAAAACATTTACCCGTTACAAGAGTGGGTACCTATGAGGATTGGCTTCCAATGGCAAACCCCATAAGGCTGGCTGGGGGCATGATTTTGCAATTAGGAATATGAAATCAACTCGATCGTAACTCAGATATTTATATGATGAAACATTTGGAATATCAAAGCTGCCTCGTATCTCATGTCGTAGTTATTGTATTAAAAACATCAACTCGAGTCAATAGATGCAAATAAAAGTCCGCCATGTTCACAGTGAGCAACTCGTGATTTCCAGCTCTCTGAAAAGAGCTAAGATCACTCAAAAAGAGCCAATCTACAAACTTTTTAAAATCTCTCCGAGGAATAACCCTCGATCTTTTCTCCTGCATAAAATGCTAGAATGTGTTTGGGAGAGTATCATGAACATTAATTTCACTTAAATGGAAGCAATCAAATCTCGAGACTGAAAAGGATGAAAATATACCTCACCCACCCGATGACCCGTTCTCCATAAATTGAACCATGAAGACTAGAGTTGGATTGCTGCATACACCCTAAAACCATACAGTTTCCGGGTACAATCTTTGCGGAGCGAAAGTGGCACCGCTCGATTTGTTGCAAGACTTTTGCAAATGATAGTACTTAACATTCATTTGTATTCATGAATGTCTCACCCAAAAACTCAATGGGCAAATTCAGGGTAAGAGAGTGCTCAGAGCTCTTGCTTAACATGGGTGTGGACCAATAATTTTATGTATGGAATATTCTCAGCCTCCCTGACCAGAAAAGCTGAGTGAGAGTTCTATTTAGCAACACACACCGTTGGCCACTTAGAACTAATATTTGACCTCCCAGAAAAGTGCTCAGGCAAGTCCAGCAAAAAGTCAGCTCTGAGAAATGACTGGGAGCTAACATCGAGAGGGCACATAGTAGTCGCATTGACGGAGAAATTCCAATGCTGTTATGTAGTGCTCTGAGAACTCACTCCCCCAAAAGTGCTCACTGACTTTTTGGATGAGACATTCATGAATTTAATTAACAGTGGCAATGACCCATTCATAGGATATTTCCCTTCCTCCAGTTAACCTTTGGATAGTCCAAATTTTCACTAACTCTGACCATGCATAAGCATTTACATATTTTTTCGGTTGAATTTAATTTGAAAACCAATATTTTAAGCTTCATTTGATTCTCTACCAAAACTTAATGATCCATTTAAATTCATATCTTTGCCCCATCCAACGCTGCCCTTCAGTGCTAAATACAAAGAAAATGGATGGTTTTGTTTCTCTCTAAATTATGGATGCAAATGTTTCTCTTCTGGCAACCTTAAAATGTATGCTGTATGTATATTTTGAGTGCATTGAATGGGAGCATTGAATTTGATTTAATTCTAAATGAAAATTACTCATTAGCCATCCTCTACTCATAGAACCAGGGTCAGCAATTTTTAAATCGACATATAAAATAAAATAAATACCCTCACTCTTTAACTAAGGTAATATGAGTGCATCAGTCGCTATGGAATCACATGGAGGGCATGAAAAGCTTTAAAATGGTCAAATACCTTTCTTACCTTAATGTGGTCTAGGAGTTGTGCAGTTAGAGATGGGTTGTTGGCCATAGACGGAGCAGGATTAGGGGTGAGATTGAGACTGAGATTTAAGCTATTGGTGGCACCATTAAGTGCTATATTAGTTCCAGCCTGGTGGCCCATCATACCACCCAAGCCACCAACTGTAAGGGGATAAAATACCATCAGTCAAAGTAAATGAAAGCGTACGAATCTCAAACTTTGCTCAGCAAAATACACTAATTCAATAAACCACCACAACTTAAGGCCGTTTTACACAGGGCACAGAATTGCACAGATTAGAACTGCATTGATTTCTAAAATGGTGGGCAATTGCATGAATGAAATTAGAACAGGGGCTATTTGCCATCCCATGTCCACGCATTCTCGCATGTGTTTTGGCAATTCACCGCTTTACACGACACAATTTTTATTGAGCCTTAGTACACACATCAGATTGTGCAAGCACTGCCCCATGTAAAATAGCCTTTAGACAGTAGTGAATCTGGAAGATAAGAAATATCACTTAAAGGCAGCTACAAAATGAAGACTACACTTGAAATATATTGATCATTCTAACACATTGCAAAACCATAAAATTCTTCATTTAAGCTTATAACTTCGTAAATATAATGCTGCAAGTTCTAATCATCATGGTTTATAGCTGAAATAGGCTCAGTTGCAGTGATTTATTCTCCATGGATGATTATCTCCAATTTCCACCTGAATTTTCACAAAATTTTAAACTTGAAGGGTCAGGCAGAAGCGTCCAATATTATGTATCAGGTTTTAAAAAAAATTTCAGATCTGAGACCCTGATGTGAGTACATGACTTAACCATACAGAGAAAATTTGATCCTGATATAATAGTATTTTTTTGGCTCACACAAGTATGTGTCCCATTTAAACCTTGTTTAAAACTTCTCCTTCATATTCAATTTGACGGTTATCTTTTCTCCAACTCAACACTCATCATCCTCAATTTAAGGAGAAGGGTAATTAATAAATGATGACAGTCTCATTATGAGTTTCTCTTTGCCATCTTAGTGGTCTGAATTATGGCCAGTATTATAAAGTAGACACACGTTAACATGAAAAACGTTTTACTAAGCAAATCGTTGGTCCCATCGAAAAGTCTGATGCAATCTATAGTGAGAGAAACATTATTACGAAATTTTCATTATCACGAAATTACGAACAACAGTTCCGTTTCCGGGGGCTATAAAGTGAACTTTATTATGACGTTCCAAGAAACAGCGTTGTATAACACACCAACGGCATTTTTGAAGGTGGATATACACTATGCTACGTCATAATCATTGCGCTACAATTAAGTTCTCTTTGCACACTATGTCCAAGAGCGTCAATTATAATTCTTTCTTCAGTAGGAGATACTTCAGTATCCAGGCAACATCATATAATATGCTTCATTCCTGTGGAATCGTGGTGACCCACTTACTAGCGCAGGTAAATTACGATCAGTATGTCCTCTTCTTACGAAAACTCAATTAACAAACTTTCAGACATATGAACATTTGAAAAATTCAAGCGCACCCAAAAATTCAAAATTGGCACCTTTGGAGTTGGCCAATGAGATGCAATGTGGCGTAAAGGAACTTGCACATTGGCCACAGTCCGAAAAGTGTCAATTAAATCCATGTCGCAGTAAATAACTGTTCAGCATTTTGCTCTCTTTCCTGCGGGCAGCGCATTTTATTCGGCTCCATCCACCCGAAGTTGCACGCGCAGCTAGATAAGTTCATCACAATCATGAGTTAATGCAAAATTTTAATTCTGTATTGCATTCTAAGAGATAATCACGCTTTGCGATGCCTTGCATTGGTTTTTCAACTTAAGGACAAACTCTCGGAACGCATCCTGTTTGTACATCAGAGACTTACTGTAAAGGTACATGATTTAATTGCATATATCATACTTTAAAGCTATTCCGCAGTGTGAGTATAAGTATGGGAGATTGAAAAGAATAGGATTTTTGACAAGGTATGTTTTTTTTGCAATGATTCCTGAAAGAAACGCTCTTACAAAATTCATTATTACCAACCTCCGGTTTCTCGGTCCCATGAACTTTGTAATAAAGAGTCTACTCTAATAAGCTAAATTCCATCATTCAGTTCAGAAGCTAAATGCATAAATAATATCATACTATCCAATGAGTAGACATGGTTTATCCAAAGCACATCAACTTCAAAACCATGTAAATAACAACCTTGCAATGCTAAACAGCATTCTCAATTCATTCACCCTTTATCTGCCAAAAAAAAATTCTCCTCTGGCATATTCCTTACCTGCTGCAATGGCCGTGTTTAAGCTTCCAGTTGAACTGAAGGCAGCACTACTCTGCATAGGGTTAGTATTGGGGCCCCCAGGACCAGCTTGATTTGCTGAGCTAGCATAAGGCGATCCCGTTGGGTTAAAGTTGGCTACTGGTCCGGTAACATCAGCATAACTTACATTTAAACAGCTGCCACTTTGTGGATCCTCAGCAACTTTGGCAAGAATCATCATACAAGCTGACTTGTTACATTCCATATCACCTGAAATGAAAAATATGACTTCAAACCACTTGCTTGACGTAGCATTCATGCTGCTCTTAAAACTCCAAATCATAGGAAAATATAATTTTAAAAACTCCAAAAAAAAGGAGCATTAAAACTAATTGTTCAAATACCTGTAGTAAACTTCGAGTTAACTTACAATTTCTCTTAAAATCAAAGAAATAAGAAAGTTATAAATGAGTCCTGGCACCTAATTGACTCAAGAAATGGCCATATTTCAGGACCGGCATGGGGTGAAAGAAGAGTTGAGAGAAGCCCAGCATTGGCATTGGTCTGCTCATACCTAAAGGCACCAAGGGAGTCACAGGTGAACATCCCATCCGATGGACAGTGCTGTACTTCCAAGAGCCCTCCAAAAGGGACTAAGCAGGGATTGGGCAGTCTCTGAAAAATCTTTGCCACCCCAGGGATTTGAACCCAGACTCACTCGGTGGGAAGCCAACATTCTAACCAGCACCAGCTAAAGAGGCTGTATTCCCCACAGTAATGTTATTCCCCAGAAAAATAATAACATGGAGATGGATAGAGGATAAGATGGCATGAGGAGGAATTCAAAATATAATGAAAATGCTGAGGAAAGGAAAGATGAATAATACCATACCTCCACCACAAAAACGTTCAACAATTGCCCACCAAATCAAATCTGCTCATCTAGTTAATCACCCAGGCGTCATTCCTTATGCATGTTTATATATGATTTGAACAAAATTTTTAATTATTTATTAAAAAATTGGCACCACATCAATTGACGTGTTCCTTATTTCATTATAGCCAGACCATTAAAGAATTAGTGTGTTTACTGTATTTCAGGATCAGTAAAAATGTTCACAGAGTTTGCAGTGAAGATACTTGTGTCGCTTTAGCACAGTTTTTTTTGTCATTGGTGTCAGGGATAATCATAAGAGAAAGAAAAGACAATGACTGTGCTATAGGGTAGCACTGCTCTGAGTTATGAAATCAGCATATGACGATGTGTCAAATGAAAAGAATTTTTTTCGGCAAGCATAACTTACACTGAACTAACAATAAAATAACATCATGTACGAGAATGAATTGATTTCCATGGCTGTTACCTTGATTTACAAGTACTTAAAACTTTTCCACAAAATTTAATCTGACGATTCATAATTTGGAAGTCGAACAAAACAAATGAAATACGAGCTTATATTTTATGTACTGACGGAACGAAAGCCTACCTCTCCTAGCCACCATGGATTCAACTATTCAAAGATTCTGCTAAGTGTACTGCTGTTTCAATAATATGGTGCAAGTGCTACAAAATAGGCCCAATCTTGAAAATGGGGCCCTCAGATGTTCCATCCAGAATGATAAATGCAGAACATATCTCATCATTATGTCCCAGGTCCTGGGGCATGTTACGGGAGAAATAATGATGCCCAAATTTCGCATTAGTACTCCAGTAGTTGGCTAGCTGGCATGGAGAAATCATCCCCATGTGGAAGATAAGTCCCAGGAAAACTTTGAACTCCTCTGCTGACATGATTTTCAGGGTTCCCACTCCAGCACTATAAAATCCAACTACATTATAAAATTCACGGTTTTTTCCAGGTTTTCACAGTCTAAATGTCATCAAATTCATGGTTTGTAGACCAGGCATTTTAGGCAGAAATGTTGATCACGTCACAATCATCGGCCGGACATTAACTAAAAATGTAACAAACGCAACAGATGCCTTGAATGCAAACGCAGCAATGAAAGTGCTATTTATTTATTTATTTTCATTACCCCCGAAAACAGCACAGTGAGGCCTTTACATCAGGAGTATTTAAAAAATTAACAGCAGACGATAACACACACCCATGTCCTGGAAGGGTCAACCTATCCAGGCGGGACTCGAACCCGCGACCTTCGGTGTGGTAGGTGAGGAATTATCCCCGCCGCCACCGAGGTCGACAAACTCTTCTCTTATGACATCACCTATTGTTTTAAAAATTCAACTCCAGCTAAAGGTTGTGAGTGGGAAAATGGAGGGAGCAGGTTGGCGAGGAAGCTAAGAAGAGTCTGATTTTTCAGCCAGGGTTAAATGTCTTCCAATCGCAGGCTTAAGGTCAATGTGCTGTCATGGCACACGAACCAATACATAATTGCGCTTCAAATACGCGTGTGCAGATAAATGCATGGACAGTATCTGCACATGACTCGGCCTTGAAACATGATTGAAACATCGATTTTCCTTTTACTCTGTCAATCATATTTCTACAATCAAGTTTGAGAGATTTCTAAGGTTTTATGACGAAATTCACGGCTATTTCCAGGTTTTTCACGGTAGACAAAATTCACGGCTTATTCGCGGTTTTAAGGTTTTCACGGTTGAGTGGGAACCCTGGGTTTTTCAGTCCATTATACAAGTTCTTTCGGAGACACGTCTAATTGTAAGCAAGAGTTCCTCCGCAAATACGCTTGTTCCCTCGACAACAGACTAAAAAAACCTACCCGTAAATAGGAGATCAAAATAATTGTGCGGCTAGCCATCATGGGAGATGACTAATACATAGAACCAAGGATAGAACGTAGCTTCCTCATCTGGAAGAAGTTGGCAGAGCACTATGGTAAGGCATTTTAATGATTTAGAAACTCACCCTTGGTAGTCTATCACAGCTTTCTGAAGTCATGCTATTCATCAGAGATCTATCAACTCACTAACTATCTGCTCAGCATCATCAAGTGTTCCGGTATTTTGCAATCAAAAAACTACTCCATAAAATAACTAGCGCACAAATTAAACATCTATGGATCGGTCACATTGCAGCAAAATTCCATGGCTGGAGCACTCACTCCTATTAAATGTCCCATTATTCCCCAGAAATAAAATAAATCCCTCCTAAAAAATTCTCGCTGAACACCAAAGCAGGCTGCTATGTAGTACATTTTCAGCCTCCCTGAATAGAGAAGCCAACTGACCACTTCCAAGAGACCTTAAGATCATCTAACAACACACCACTAGTTGCCTAGAACTAATACTTGAGTTGCCAGCAATTGGCAACTAGTTCTCAAGCATGCAACGGTCAAAAAGACCACTCCAAAAAATGCTTGAGTACTCTGAGCATCTACGGAGAGGTCACATAAACAGAGAAATTCCATAGCTGGAGCACTCACTCCCCAATATCACACGAGGTAACAGATGGGGACATCTACACTCCTGCTAGACCTGGCAGATTACTCTTCTTTCTCACTATCTTTTGAGCTCGTTCCCCTATCAATATTGAGAAGATTATTACCTCTGTAATACCTAAGTTATAGATGCAGCAGTGAAAAGTTGATGCTTGGATATGTAGCATCAGATATATGTTTCCTGGATTCAATTACTCATTTGGAGGTAAGAAAATAAAGCCTAATAATCTTATTTACTCACAAGGAACACCACAGATGATGTGTTACCTTGAGAGAAACAACGTTGCATTCCTGAACAATGTTTCCCATGGTTGAACAAAATGGTTGAATTACCAGCATTTCTGGCACTACGATTACTTTTGTTACCCAGGAGAAATTTCAGAATGGTGATACTAAATGCTCGCAGAGAAGCTAATTTTCGAAAAAATTCTCATTAAAAGCAGTTATCAGGATATCCGTTTAACCACCTGCAGACAAACAAAGATTGGATATTGAAGAAATGAGATATCTGAGGGTAAAATTAACCCCATTAACGGGGAGCAAAATTTTGCTAATACATCACAAAGGCTTTACATTCTGTGGGCCAGGGTTCAAGTCCTGGCAGTAGCAAAAACTTATCAGAGATGGCCCTATCCCTACTTGAGTGTAATGTGGAGGGCACTTCCAGTGCACCACTCTGTCCAGCAGATGGGACGTTAAGCCCTCGTCCCTTTAAGGCCTATCATTACAACCTGGCTAATGCCAATGTAGGGTTCCTATCCCCCCAGCCCTTACTTCATGGCACTAATGACACCAGCTGTCAGTAACCTCCTTCCAAATAGCATACCATAGATAATACGTAGCACATGGACCCGGGATATTCGGAAATTCAGATTTTTCCGTGGTTAGATCACTTTTTGAAAGTGAGATATTTAAACAACCGCGTTACTACCGTCATGCCGCCAGTGATGAATAAAAAAAATATTAAAAGTCCGGAACAATCTTCCTTCTTTATAATTTTTTCCCATTAAAAAAGCATTTTCCCATGAAAATTTAGATTTAGTAGACAATCTTCTCTGACGGCATTCTTCCGCGAATTCAGCGCCGGGACCTTCGACTCACAAGCCGTGTGACTCATCTTAACGTAATGTTTTGTTTCCCTATATCTGATAACAACACCTGACACTTTTTGTATTCCGATTAAATGGTACTAAGCCATTCCTGAGTTTAAAGGGACTGCCTTATCACTCACGTTTTGATTTGACTTCAATGATTGCATGACGATTGACGACGCGAGTTATTCTCCGAGGGCATTAACTCCTGTTCAGTTAAAAATAAACGCTTGCCACCTAGCGGAGTTAAGCTAATAGCTATTCAAGTTCCAACCATGTTTCATTTAAACCCACTGAGAATGAGATACAAGTTGAATAGGCCCTAATAAGCGCGCCGCGCAATCAACTTTCCCTCGCCTCCATTCGTCCCGCAGATGTGGGGTTAGCCCGCAGAATGAGACAACATATGCTGCTTTTACCATCGTGCTGAATCACCATCGACTTACGTCCATACTAGAAGTACGACTATCTTTTTTAAATCACCTTGGAAGCCAAAATTTTGACACAGGAGGATTTTTAACGAGTATTTTCGCCGTTATATTTTGCTGGGGCGAAGGAAAACATAGCGTTCGCAAAATTCTACAAAACCTGTTAGCGATAGATATTCCGTAGTTCATAATTCCGGATTAACGACCATCTACTGTAATTACAATAAATTTGTTATAATCAGCGTCGATCAATAAGTCGAATAATAAACGAAAGGTGATAATATTAATATCTCCGGCAATCATCTGTCTTAATCACGCATACACGGCGATAGCCGTATATTTTAGGTTTCGATATCCATCTACGGCAAATTTTAACTAAGAGCGATATTCGCATTCGTAAAAGAGCCTGAAATATTACTGAGAGGTCGTAGGGGGAAGCTATAATTATATTCGCGATGTTTCTAGTTTCACGCTCAACAGCGCGACGTCATTTCAACCGTTCTTGTATTCATTTTTGCAACTCATTTAGACAAATAAATAACCTAACTTCATATTGCTCCAGTCGGGATTTTCAAAACAAGTAGAAAGACAACTGCGTAAAATCAAGATTAGCGGCCTCTTTGGGGCTGGGGTTATGCTGCGCAAAATCGAAAAACTGTGTAAAATCAAGAAAAGATGTAAAATCGAAGTTTCACCATTGGGATTCCCTATGCTTTCCGGCCGGACTTGAGAGTCGCTGCGTAAAAACGAGACTTGATGTAAAATCGAACTGCGTAAAATCGAAGTTTTACTGTAACTGTTTGCACATTATCCCATGGCTTGGCGAAGAAGCGATTCTAAGGAGTTGCTTTATAAAAATGCTTATATTTTCTCGATAACTGTAAAATCAATGGCTTATGGGTGCTCTCAATTCTTAGTCTTGCCATTGTGAATACTTAGTTCATAAATATAGTTTTACATTAGTAAAGCTGTTTGTAGCATTTCAGCTTTAGCCTATTCACCGAAAGTGTTTATTTTGATCCTGGAATTTAATAAATTAAATTAAAATCGTAATTAAAAAATAAAATAAAATGTATTTATTGCAGATGGTACGGAAGCAAGGAGTAAAACGGAAAATTTTTCATGCTGGGCGGTAGTCGATGCCGCCTGAAAGAGGTGAAATTCTCTATTCATCAGCTTTTGCCGATGATAAGCAGTCTTCGACCTTATATCAGGGCCTGCAACCATCGACGTCGAGGGAGAAAACCTCTGCAAGGACACAAACATTTCCTTCCTACCTCTCTGCCTTCTCTAGGCGAATGTACACGAAGAAGGAATAGCGGGAGCTCCTGGAAGAGAGCGGGATCAGGCATTCTCTGAAGACTCTGAGCTAGAAGAAATTAGAGAGGAGGAGGGTGGGGAGGAGGTTGAACCCTCACAGTCAGGTACTCCGTTGCCTCCTCCTACGTCTGATCCCTTTATGTCAATCCCTGGCCCATCCCCTTTGTCCTATTCTTTCCCTGAACCCTCTAACAATACCGTCAGTCATTCTCCATCCCAACATCCTTTGCGGTGGACCCGTAGTTCAGTGACCCCTCAAAACATCACTTTCATAGAAAATCCAGCTCTCACTACTCCACCCCCTTCCAACGAACCAAGTGTTTTTGCGTCTCCTTTTCCCAGACACCCTCTTTCGTATACAGACATACTTTCTTATAATCTCCGAAAGAATAGGTTAGGAATTGAAAACAATTGACCTTAGAAGAGTTTTACCTTCCTAGGCCTAATATTTCACAAGGTATGTATTCCTATAACCTATATATCCTACTGATGGAGCATTGGTATCTTGTTTGACCTGATTTGCTTTCGGAAATACATGAGTCGTGATTGATTCTTTAGCATTCTTCAAGCCCTTCATTTTTCACCGAACAACGGCCCAAACGATTCAGAGCCTGAGTATTTCCTCTAAAAAAAATCCGTCCCTTTTAGATTCATTTCACTCCTCCATTGATTCCCGAATAATACCTTCCCGAAAGCTATGCACGCTTTTTCATTTACTGTGAAACCGCCGAAAAGATTTCCCTTTATAAATTCCGTCTTTCTGTCATTAGATCCTTTATTCTTCCACCCTACATTCCTTATCCCAAACCACTTTTACCATCAATATCTCAATCTCACTTCCCTGAACTCATTCAAGAGGAAGGTGGCAAAAAGAAGTATCGATGGTGCAAGTATTGTACTATTGCGGTCCAAGCACTCTTGGGCGTAGGAAAGAGACCGCATAGATCTACACTGGCTGCAAGGATTCTCCTCTACTCTGTCCCGAGCTATTTTCTTTCTTCCATAAGAAGGCATAAATAGTATTATATATTTTTGTATCACATATTGCAAATATTATTATAGGTTAAATATATTGTTATAAAATTTGTGAGAGAGGTTTTTCCTACATTGGTGAAACATACATGACTGTAGGTAGTAGTATATAATATATAATTTGAAAATGGTCATCATTTCGAATGTATTGAATTTGTTTTGGGCAAATATAACATTTTTTTCATGTCATGTGATTCCTTTTTTCAATAGACTAGGGCTCTCACATAAATAAGAAGTAACTAGAGATTTCCCAGCATGATGGAATTAGTAATCCCCTTGTGTAATTAGAAAGAAAACGCCATCGTTGCTTTCGGTAATCGGGTACGTAATAAAGGGCATAGATGCTGCAAATCTATTCCTAGCAATATGTATTATTGAATGGTTTACTCGAATTGATATTATTATGTACCAAATGAAAAAATATTATAGCCATAAAAATTTACATCATTTTCAGATACGTGGCTCTCTAGTGGCTCTCTAGTGGCGTGGCTAAATGAAGATTACTTGTGAGATGTTTGCTTGCAAATACTATTAGTTCCAGTTTTTATGTATGAACTTTTAACTCGGTCACAAATATAATTTGGGCAAAAATATGTTATTGGCTTGAGTTCAGAATATAATAATGAGGAAGTTATGGGTTGATTATATCTATTTCCACATCCATTATTATTTCGGCACCGGAATCTCCATCCCAACGACCCAAAAAGGACACGTGTCGACAAAATCTTTCCTCATACCTTCCCCATCTTTTTGATGTGCCGATGGTACTCCCAAAAAAGCTATTCCTAGTCCTTACAAGTGGACCGACTAAATTTTACTATCACCTCTCACTTCATCTCCGTACCCTCATCAACCTTAGAACAGCCAGCAGGAGTGCTGCACGTCAAGAGACACCCTAATACACCGTCGGAAAATAATCTCGAAAGCGGAGTGCCAACCATCTCAAGCACCTGCAGTGAAGGGACTACATAATGGTATGTGAAAACCATTTTTGTTAAATATTTGATGCTTGCGGGTAGTCGAATGTGAAGAAAGGAATTGGAACTGAAAACAAGAAACGAGTAAAGGAATTTGTGATGAGAATAGTAGCTTGAGAAGAAAATGTAGAAATTATTCAATATTATAGCACCCTACCCCGATACTTAGGATTACAAGTACAAGAAATATGCCGAAATATCTTGCGCGGAATTACCATCCCAACCAAACAGCTGTTCACGGCGATTCCTTGTACTTATAACCTGCATTACATCCATCTAAACCAAAAATTTCCCTATGGCAGTGGCAGAATACCAATGGTGATACCAGTAGAGCATTAAAAATTCATTTTCCTCATATTTTTTTGGATATGTTGCGCAGAAAAAAATTAAAATAAAACGGTGGCATGGGGAAAAAGCAGATCTTATGCAACCCGCATCACGTTTCTATCCCGCTGTGCGGCTGACGTGATATCACGTCATAAATAAAAAAATTCATAACTATGAAATTAGAGCCAAGAAAATTTTTTCATTATTTATCCCAGATCTTTTGACATCCATGCATTTGTTTTGCATCAAAAAACGAGAGCCGCACTGGGGGATGATTTTGAGTTTTACATTGTCAGCATCGAAAGTGTTAACAAAATTCATTGCCAGCTTAAGGTTGTGACTGGTAAATGGAGGGAGCAGGGAAGTGAAGAAGTGCCTCATTTTTCGCCAGTGTTAATGAACACTTCGGTTACCGGTCTTCCAATCCCAGCTCAAGCTCAACATGGTGTCATGGCACATGGGCCAATAATTGCTATTCGAATATACGATTGCAGATAAATGCGTAGACAGTGTGAGCAAGTGACTGACCTTGAAACTAGATTAACATATCGACTTTTCTTTTGATCTGTCAATTGTAGTTCTACAATCAAGTTTGAGAGATTTTTAAGGTTTCATGACGAATTTCACGGCTTTTTCCAGTTTTTCTCACGGTAGACAAAATTCACAGCTTATTCACGGTTGAGTGGGAGCCCTTCAAGTTACTACCATAGAATTGCATACTTGGATTAAAGGGCAGAAGCAGAGGCCTAACTATGGATGAGGAGGAGGGGGATAGATCCCCCTCCAAAGCATCAAAGAAATAAAATATATGTAGTTTAAAACTATTATGCATCTTATCCCTGTTGTGATGATTTCCTGCAGAATCATGAGTGAAACCCATATTTTATGTGCATAAATGATAAATGATATAAAATGCCCCTCGCTGGTATCTCTATCTTGTCGTGATGAGGGGGCTTGCGTGCCTAAGTGAACCTGAGAGCTATGCTGGTGGGAGCGAAAGCTCCTGGTAGGGCCACCCAAGCCGGACAGGTCAAAGGGGATAGGCCAGACAAAAAGAGATACCCTGGTCCTCCAGGTTGGGGGTTGGGCTTGGGGCTAACAATCCCACACAGTAAAAAAAATGTTCTGTTACGAAACCCATAAAGAAGCCTCGGAATACGGACAGATTTATGTGGAAGAAGACATAAAGGCTATGAGGATTGTCAGATGGTGGGAGAAAGTGCAGAACAGGAGAGAATGGACAGCCGTCTTGAGGGAGGCCAAAGCCCATGCCAGGCTGTAGTGCCGAGGAAGTAAGTAAGTAAGTAAATGATATAAAATGTATTTCCCAGCATGTAAGTTTTCAAACATTTTCCAGACTGGGGAGTTGCCTGGGAGGAGGCAGGTCTTCCCCCCATCCCCCAAAGCATATTCCTTGTCACGCCACTGGGCGGGAGAATTTATTTGGACTTATGTACTTGTATTTACTTAAAACATTTGGGTTAGCGAATGGATTGCAAAATAAACCGGTAAGCATCTGAAATCAAGTATTCTCATGTGTTTTCCAGGCAAAAAGTATTTTGGAAGGCTACTCAGGTTACCACTGGATCAATGTTAACTTGGCTGCAAACGTTTCATAAATGAAGTCAGTTCCTATCTTCAGGGGAATGCATATTTGCCATGAATTTCATGCCGTGGTCCAATATTTAGTGAATAATAGTATGGTACAATTCCAGGATCAGATACTAGCTCTAAAGACAGTAATTAACTCCAAAATGACCGCAGTCACATCAATATGGACCGAATTGTAAACTTGAGTTACCTTCCAAGAAACAACTGAAATGCATTTAAAAAACCATATGAAGCAAAATTTTTCATTTTTTTTTCAATCTGTGACGACTGATGTTTTTTAACTCATGATTGACTCAAGAGATTGAAATATGAGAGGAATAGAAAACCTTTATCTCTCTGGCATGAAAAACACACCTTAAATGTAAAAAAATAAATGCACCACAGGGCATTTATGTGAATCCACTGACAAGCAAGCATTTCATGCGTAGACATAATGTAACCCATCTAAATCCTCAACATCCTGCATCACTATCTTTCCTCATCTCACACCAATGCACCAACATATTCCTTACCACAGCGTTATTCATCTGATTGCAAAAGCATATTTTTTTGCCAAGAAAATGTTCGATGATGATTCCGTGAGCCAAGAAATATCTTAACAAACTTTCATTAATATTATAATTTCAAAATATTTCAAGAATAAGTTTTGGACTACTACTAAATAACACCTTTTCTAATTCCAAATATGAATAAATTTAATCAGGCCCAACTGCAATTTATAATCAGAGTCTATATAGCAATCTTAAGTTATGATCATACCTGAAGACACATCATATCACTAACATGATAATGAAAATCATAATCAATTAATTGCAATTCTTCTTTAAGTGGATGCACTGCATCTCCATTTTACTTCTATTAATTGTCTCTGATGGTAAGTAACATTTCTATAGGCCTGTTTACAAGGAACATTACTCCACACTAGTTAATGTCTGAATGTACGAACGCGAGAATGAACACGAAAATGCACCATGTAACCACCTAACTTGTGTGAATGCATGAACAGAAAATAGAACCTGTTCTAATTTGGTTCATGTATTCCTACATGTTCCAATCTGGTCCACAAAAATCATTCACGCAAACAGAAATGAACTCGTACGTGATAATGTACCATGTAAACAGGCCTTAAGAAATGTGTAACATGTGTATGAAGTATTTTAATGCAATATACATTAATGATTAGCAAGCCAATTCTAGCCTGAAATGCTTTACATGTTGTACAAAGACCTACATGGGTAATTATATTTTATCATTATTAATTAATAAATTGAAAAGTAGAACTGGCAAAACATAAATTTCATCATACAACTGCATTAATAACCACTAGCATTAACTTTGTTACCTAGAGGTATCAATCCTGGGATTCAAGAGCAAATAATTATAAGCCATGCTTTATTTAACATAAAAATGGAGAACACAGCACATGGTCACATCTAATCAACTTATTTATCAATTATCTAATCACTCCATTGCATTGTAAAGTCTAAATTCCATTTACATTCATCAATGCTAAGACCTAGATATCTATGGTTCCTAAGAGCCTTAGTTCATCAGTTAAACTTTTGCAGGTACATAGTCATCATGGAGATATTGTTTTGGATAATTAAGGAAACAGTCCCATAATACACAGTGGGTCTTTTCATCACACATAAATGAAAAAAAATGTCCATTTCAACAGGAGAAACACCATCCACAGTAACTAGGAATAATAAAAAAATCCTGAGAGCTCTTATCATAAGATGGGCAAATAATATGAAAATTACTGTCAATACTGCTCAGTTTCTTTATCATTAATATCATTAAAAGTATTGAAATATGTGACACAACAAAGAGGTAGACATGAAATTAACTCTCATTACTTTGCATTCATCAATCCTCATTATTTAAATAAAAAGAGAAGTAGATGGTTGAAAAGTATACAGGATAACCATTTATCCCAGGAGGCAGAAATGAGCTCCAAGGCTTCTGAAATATGCAGATCATAAACGAGGAGTCTTAGTGACCTAATAAATTCAGTGGTTGTAACAGATGCAAGAATAATGCAGTACAGCAGAGTCCATAGCAAGGTAAATGATTTTTCCACGTAGACATATTTTCTGCTGTTTGGTCATGAACCTTCAAAACTCAACTTCTTTCTTCAACTACAGGGAAATAACGCCAATATCCTGGATATTATATTTATGGCGAAATCTCCTACTAAATCACAATCCAACTTATTGACAGTAGACCATACCAACTGATTTGGTTATTGCTCCCAGCAAGTTTTAGTTCCATGTATTTCAGAAACCCATTCCAATAGTTTCACTCAGCAATTTGGATTTGCTTTAAACTCAACAAAAAAGTTACACCTAATTTTCACAGTCTATTGTAGAAACACTGCATCTAGCAATGAATGTGTCCGGCTTCAATGCTACCATGCTATCCTAATGAATAGGTTGGTGTCAAATAATTTTTAAAAAATGAACCACAAGCAAAGCAAGTGGTGAAATGTAATAAAAGAAAGAAAAAAGTCATCAAAATAGTTTCCAACATGGATGACACCTATCCAGATGTTATCTCACCCATTGAATGGATGGATTGTGTTTTAAACAGACTCCAACAATAAAATAGCTCAAATTTGAAGGACGGCATTTGAAGATCCTAACATTCACTAATGAAGGATACAACAGCTAAGTTTCTGAAGACATTGATCTTAATTTTCAAAATCAAGCTTAGGTAGGTAGCGTTGTCACAGAGGCACAAGTCACTCACTTAAAATCCATTGTTTCATATGATATATAAGAACAAGGAAATGTGAAAAGTCTCACAGATATAAGACCTGAAAAACTTCATATTGGACACTTGAGGATAAGAGAGAGGATGCTAAAGGTAGTACAATTACTCTACAACATCTAAAACGATTTACCCACACTAGTAATGAGGAGGCAACAATAAAGTTTACCAAAGCTATTCTGAGATCAGCTGGTTATGAGGTCAAACGAGTAAAATGATTCCATAGCCTAACACAACCACATCAAGATTTTAACAGGACACACAAAAACTAAATTCTCACATGGGAATCGACAGAAAATATAAAAGTATAAGGAGGCAAAAAGTAAAGAGCCAAGAGCTTAAATGACAAAAAATCACTTTAAATAAATAGACTTGCCAATCACTGTGATGCATCTCTCCTGGAGTGTTTGATCCTTTGCCTTCTGAGATATTTGAACATATGACCCACTTTCCTCTTTGATCTGTTTGATATAGTTTCCACCCTTACCAATCACCATTCCAGCTGTACTATTGGGCACTAATATTTTTACCTGCAATACAGGTCCAAAATACTTCATATTGCATCCGTGAAACAAATTTCCAAGTTTGAAGTCACAGAAAGTTGGTGTTTACAAAACTGAACACAAAAACATGGGTTTACCTGCTTCTCACGCTCAGCAGCTGTTTTATTGTCAAAGTCAATAGCAGGTTTGGCATTCGGATCAGGCTTTTCTTTAATTTTTTCCATTATGAAAACTAAAACTGACATAATGGCATCTAAGCTACCAGTTATTAGGCAAACACGCTCCGTCGTTCCTGTAAGGGAGAAGATTATATTGATCAAATTAAAATTAAACAATGAGTACCCCGGCGAATAAAACCAAACTTGCAGCATCCGCAGTTCCAATACCTGGGTAAAAATCATTAGCCTTAGACATTTTCACTCTAGCACAGGTGTCCTTTTGTAATTGAGCTATTGTTTCCCCTCCTTTCCCGATTATGGCTCCAGCTGCAACACTAGGTACAAGTAACTTGAAATGGAATGAGCCATCACCACCTGAAATTAAGCAAAGGCCGGTCCTTTATGAGACATGCGAGGGAATTTTGTGTTCCACTTTCGTCTTCATTTAATGTCAGGGAATATGGTGAAATATATTAAAAGTCTAAGCGTAATACGTTGGAAATTTTCAGGTAATCACATTCCATAAACATGACATATGTTTAAAAACAGAGTGAAAAAAGAAAAAGACTAATGAAAATGAAATTTCGTAATCGGCAATTAACTTGGCCTTTCAACAAGAAAAAATATAAAATCTTATTTGATCATAATTGCAGAGTTATGCAGGTTTCAAAATAGGAGATTTATTGCAGGTGACGTGGAGAAACAAAAAATTAAGACAAAAATTACTCTATTTTGCCAATGCAGATTGTCCTAACTTATGTTGCCCGGGCAGAGCGATAAGAGCCAAGGGTGTTAAAAGGAATTTTGCACTAACCTCCACCGTAATGTGACCTCTTCGTAGTCCCATTTTCCACATCTCCATCAAGAGGTCTTTTCCGTGAATCTGGAATTTCTGGAGAAGGACACGTCTCCATTCCTGAGTCTGCAGCCATGTTGGACTGTGCTGATTTTCACTTATGGCGACAGTGAAGATTGCGATGTGTCAATGGTAGGAGTTCGGAGAATGGCCTATATTACCAAAACAGCATCAAAGCTATACACGTGATGTAAAATAATACTTAGAGAACATCGGTAATATCTATAAAATGAAATATGGAGCCAAATCCTACCGCAGAGGCGATAGTCTAAAAGAAGAAGTGCCAAATCAGGTGCATACAATGCCGTTATCTTAAGGTCTTTTTTACCATTGATTATGTGACTAGAAGAAGCTATTTACCTTAGTTGCAGAATGCAAAAGGAAGATTTAGTCTATTCTTTCGCCGGTTAGTAATTATTTTGTCTGCAGGTAGATTGCAATCGCCACATCGTATGATCGATTTTGCCGTATTGGGAAATTAAATTTCTCCTACTAGTTGCAGTACGTAGCCATTGATTTCCATAATATTTCCTACGATTAACAAGAAAGTAACCAGCGAATTGCCTTGACAGTGGGAAACTAGGCCATAATTACTGCTCTACCGCAACATACTCGCTGTGACAGTTGACGTCATTTCAGCTGATCCGTCAAAAAATTCCGCACGCCAGTGCATCTGCAATGTGTACGTAACGAGGTTCCATACGTCCATGCAAAGTTTGGCACGAAAAATTACATGGCAGCTGGAAATAAACGCTAAATCAAAAAGATTGTCATGAATTATTTAGGGATGCTATTTAAAGAACGCCTTGCAAATCAAAGACCAATTTTCGACGACCTACCCAGATGATAAGTCAGATTTTATTTCGAATTCCATGGATTCATTAATCGATATAATTTGCGCAGAGACGGCAGGGAATGGGAAGTAACAATTGCAAACATGTTTTTAACCATAAATGGAGTGTACCATTACTTTTTGGCGGTCATAATCGCGGTTGTAACGGCCTTGAAACATCAAGTTTGCACTTAATTCATCATGATCGTACCTTCAACACTGACCTCATTCAACACTAACCTGGTGAAGAACAATACTTTAAAAGCGAAAGCAAGCGTCAGACATTTAAAATTCACAAATATGCCAATATCAAGCATTCATGGTTAATTTAGCACGGAGTCCACAATTATTTTGGCTTCACGTACACAAGTCAGTCGCGCTATACGAATTACCGCTTGGAAGATTTATTTTCATTCTAATGGTTCAGGTGCCATGGTATCACAAATCTCCGAACATTTTTCGTGAACAGCTGCAACAATAGCAAGTATAGGCGAGAATGAAATATTTTATCCCAACTCATAGCAACGGTAATATACGAGAATTACGGCACTTCGTAAAAATTATAAGTCGCCGACATCTCTGATGGAACGATGAAGTCACATATTCAACTTAATTATCAAAATTAAACTACCATGCCCAGAAACTAATCTAAATCCAACCTTTTTTGACGATTTTAAACTTAAATTTTTGCTGCAACTACAGTGAATTCAATTTAAAATAGAAAATGATCTCACATCCGATTGAATTACATTACTGTCCCATACAGCTATTTATTTACACATACACCGATTTTAGAGAAATTGTATGGAGGTTGCTCTTTGAGTACTAAGAACATTTTTTTAACGATTTAAAATCCACAAAAGCAGTATCGGCATGAATTAAGCTTGTGTTTTGACGAATGTAAACAATCAAAAAATACCTTGGTATTACAAAAATCATCCTAGTTAGCTAGCTCTGAAGGCAGGCAACGGCATGATTCGCCTTTAGGCCAGTGCTTGATGCTCCTGACAATTAATTAAAAATTTGACCAAAAAGTCATGCGACAAATTAGGTCCGACAAATAGTTAGTGGTAAAAAAAAACATAGACTTCTATAGCACCAGGATCCACCAAATACAGCTCATATTAAACTACAAGTGTTCCCAAGTTAACTCCGCGAAATTATGGAGAATATAATACCAATTTATTTATACAGATTTTTTTTACCTGAAGAAAGTGATACCGAATATCCATCGCAAGAGCAGCAGGCAACCGAAGCTACACACACTCAAATTATTATCAGATTCCATAATGCCGCCTTGCAATGAAAACAAATATGGCTGTCAGCGAACTGACATGAGAAAGTAGTTAAGCGTGTTTTCATTACGTTCATAACGCATGAAAACCGTGTAAATATAGACCAAATATCGATGGATGTATAATTTGGATCTCGGTTTTTTGATTCTGTGAAAAGTGGAAGATGAAGCTTTCACAGGTTCTCTTTTCTCAGCACCTCGGTCGTCAGTTTAAAAATCATTGGAGGATTCAACGGCATCGTGTGATACCTAACACCGGGGCTGAGAAAATTCTGAAAGAGAAAGGAATCCGTGTTTATGAATACGATGATATCATACAGGATATTCCTGAATTAGAAAGGTGACATTTTTTTCAACGCTTTTACGATGTATTAAGCTGTGGTCACGCATGGAGTAGGGTACAAATTTCTTAGTGAATTTGCGTATACCTTTTCCATATCACATTTAAACATATAAGGAAGCCTTCAAAAAAAAGGCCAGCCAAAATTATTATCGCTTTTTCATATACCACTTCAAGTTTTCTTGTGTTTTGACAATTCTACCCATTCTTGCAATTTTGTTGTCTAATTGAGTTCTTAACTACATCATCGATCCAGTATTTAAATTGGTGAACAATAACTTATGTGTCACAGTCTTTCATTCTGCTGCGCTAGCATAAAACTTTCGCAACGGTACACATGTAAGAATTATAACGCTACGAAATTAACCATTCTTTTAAAATTTCTCAGCAAAATTGTGGAATGCCATGAAGATTTGCCCGTGGAGGATGAAAGCTACAACCCTATGTGGAATCCTAGGCCTTGTTATCTATACAAAAACCATTCATCTTTGCTAGAGGGTCTTGATCAAGCAAAGAGATTGACTAATACGGTAGAAATAGAGGAGGGTCTTCCTAGTAAATTTCAACTTTTGATGGATAAGTCGAATCCTGAATTGGATGAGAAATTGGTGAAAAGGTCAGTGCTCTATGAATCATGATAATCGTGTTTATGGTTAAATGAAGTTATTGCTTATGAGAAAATGTTTGATCCTCAGATGTATTATGTCATCACATGTCTTCGATGCTACTCAGCAGAAGCTACCTAAGCTCCACAACCCAGAAAAACCTACTTGGGTATTCCCTCGTGTGTATGGAATTGTTGACAAAAGAAGATGGTAAGGATCTATAATTCATCTTAATGGAGGCAAAAGCCTCATCAAATAAAATAGAGACATAATTATGATCATTCTCTTAGAAAATTTTCTTCGGTATCCGGGTCATACCTTTTCTTCACCTTACACACATACCATTGAAAAAATATGGTCTTGAGATTGGGAGGGTTAAGAAAGGGAAGATAGTGGGGGTAGGAATGAAGAGAAGGCAATTTTTAGGGGAATGTGGCTAGAGCAGTAATGGATGGATGATCTAATGAATGGTCACTTTAATGATAAATGATTGAGGTTATAGTGATGAAGTTATCCTACTGGTTAAGTAGGTTGTTATGTAGCATTTTATGAGTACAGCAGCCTATTGACCTTCCCTAATTGATCATACGTCTTCGATGTAAAATGAGGCGCATCCACTTTCATTCTATCCATAAATCCTTTCATATTCTCACCCATTCACTGCTTACCTAATATCTAACACTTCTGCTACAATAATTCTGTTACTGTCTTTGTTAGGGCTTCATATTCAATTGTACAAATTTTTGAAATGGTATGTTTTTCATTGGCTCAACTTGCAGTGGCTTTGTACACTTGGAACAAATAGACAAATATTGACTTGTGGTCAGCAGATTTTGTGATCTACATTTTATCCTATTAGAGCTGAGCCTCATTTGAAAACAAGACTTTAGTCAGTTCTTTTTAAGTGGAATAGGATTCCCTTGAATCCCACTCATTGGGTCTCTGCCTGTAGGTTTACGCCCACTAAATAGGGTAACTCAAGCGGGTGGAACGAGACACCAAGGCAGGCTCGTGGGGTTACACTCCCAGGGCAGGGTCTTTAAGCTCTCACTTTTTACCTCTGCACCACAGAAGGGGGAGGACAAGGTAGGAAAAAGGAGGGAGGCGCCGCCATGATAGGAGCCCGACGACGCCTCCTGGGATAGGATAGGATTGCAAGGGCAGGGAAGAGGATCTTGCACCATCACAGAGGCGGGTGGGTCCTACTACTAGCGAAACCACAATTTAATGTTTCTACAGAAAGGAAAAAATTTCCTATGAGGAAGGAAATTTCTATGATTTTCATTAAAAAGGGTAACTCAAGCACAAAGTCATTTGCCTGTGAGGTGGAAATAAAATACACTAGACACCTTACAAGGTCTCTGAATAGCTTTTCATTTAATATTCAGTGGCCTTCCGAAGTGGCCACAGGTATTTCACATAATTCATTGTTTCCAAAGAACTTACCTCTGCTCTGTGTAAGGATTAATTGTATTCAGTTTACTACCATTACTTATTGTAATGATATGCCTGCATCCTTTCATATCCTCTTCTCATTTCAGATTCATATTAATTCTTGTCTACTTCTAAAACTATATTATATGGATTTTAGTGTAAGGAGTTGATGATTGTAGTTATTTTTATTAACCATTATTAATATCATTAGAAGAATAGCGTGGTTTCCTATTATTTTTTTATTGCCTAAATCGAAAGATTATTACTCCTGGAGT
This sequence comes from Ischnura elegans, assembly GCF_921293095.1. Taxonomy (NCBI): domain Eukaryota; kingdom Metazoa; phylum Arthropoda; class Insecta; order Odonata; family Coenagrionidae; genus Ischnura; species Ischnura elegans. The sequence goes on along the minus strand of NC_060256.1, from coordinate 80,084,648 downwards.
ACGTATTTCGCGCTTTTAGATTTTTAAATGATGATATCTATTTTTCGCGATTAAATGAAAAGTGAAAAATTTCAAGCGCGCAAAAACGCGACGCGTAAGTAGGAAAGTCCGTGCGACGCATTTCTGGTTCCCCCTCTCTCCTTGCGAAGTGACCTTGATCGAGGCTCTGAGCGCTGATAGGACGCAGGATGCTAGCGGATAGCTGAGTACCTTGCTGAATGGTAGCGCTTGGCTTAAAAAAGGTTTATTAATACCTTATCAAACGAAGAAAACTTTCCGACCTTAGCCAGTTTTAATAGGTGATTATTAAGACATGTTTCCCTGAGCTCTGTGCCTCATGCATGGATTGGTAACCTCAGACGATGTATAACTCCTATCCTCTCGTGTAGAAACTAGGTCCCTGTGACGTCACGCGGAGTGGAATCGCATGGGCGCCAATCTGGCCTTTTTCAAATGAGGATAAAATTTGACCCTTGCCATTCGTCTAATCCGGTATTTCAAAAACCAAATAATTTGTGTATTATGAATACACTAATGGTGGGTAACGAATCGCAATCAATGCCTATCGTTATCTTTGATGAAGGAAACTACCCTATTATCCTCTTTTGTATGTACCTATACTCAAATGGAATTTGTATTTTGTGCTACCTTGTAACTTTTTAAATTTATTGCTTATATTTTAATTTCCTTATAATTAAAATTTGTAAATTGGGTTTACTCCTGTGAAATAAATGTTATTATTATTCATTGACTTTCACCTCTTCTATTTCAGCCGCCTAATGTGCTTAAACTTAACCAATCTCTGTCAAATGAAAAGGCATTCGAAAAATATTGAACCATTGTTTTTAATGGAAAGTCAAAATGTATCTGTGCCTTTGGAAAAGGATGGGAGTTTAATTCAGCTGGAATGTAGAGCTGATTTGATGTTGATGGCTAAGAACCCATTGCCTCCAATTGCTGATGATGATGTGGTCAGAGGAACTATTGATATTCCTTTACCAGACTTGTATCCGATGGAACCAACTGTTTCTCTTCTTAAAGAGAATTTATATGATCTTCAGGATATATTTCGTAAGTCGACCGTACAATAAGAGCAATGAAAAATATTTCTGCATGAATAAATGTGAAATTTGGAAAAAATCATTTTTTGCTAGTAGTCTTATTTTTGTATAACATTAGTCTACATCTATATTCTTTTATTTATCAATTCATCATCTTGATTGAACTTTATTTTTGATTTGCTAAACTTTACATCTTCAACCTCAAAATACCTCTTCTTGAGAAAGGGGTGCATAAAAGTATATTGTTTACTTTAAAATTGTCCCATTTTAACATGGATAAGTTTGAGGGAATTTAAATTTGAGATCACATATGCAAATGGATGTATATTTAACAGATTTTAATGGTAATGCTATGGGGTTTAAAAAGTATTAATGTGTAAAAAATATTAATTTAGATCATCCTTTATCATGAAAAATGGCATTTAAAATTTTAGCAAATTTAAAACTGTTTAACTGTAAAAAAATGCATCAATAATAAAGTACATACATCTGTATTTAATGGAAATGTCTATACTTTTTGTTCCAATAGCCCTTCAGCCAAATACCAGCAATGCTAGTCTTCATACAGTATTTTTTCATTACAATGAGACGGAAGTGAAGAACCTTTATGACCTGCCAGTTACCGAGAAGCAGTTCATGGGAAGATCCCTGGTCCACACATTTGCTGTTGCAGCAGCCCAGGCGAGGCATTCGTTGAAAGTGAGTAAATGTTATAGTGGCCTATAAACTTCTAATTAAGGGACATGATTATTGGCTCAATGCTGTCAATGGAAGCCTGAATCTTCAAATTGAATTAATATTTGTAGATTTAATGATCATTTTTTGAAATGTAAAGTGTGGTACACATGTAGTTTTTCATTTCATGTATCATTATATTTTTTCTTACTTCTTCAGTTAGCATTCTAAAATTTTACATTGAAACTAGGGATGGTTTGGTTCTCCGTTCAGTGGCAGATTCAGAGGGGGGTGGGTCGTGACCCCTCCCCGAAATGTATCAGAAAATGTTTTAAATTATTGTTTCTGTGTCCTTGTGAAAGAGTACTGGGAGTTTAAATGCAAATGCATGGCCACAAGTACCAAACATAAGAGAAATTTGAGTGTATTCATTGCAGAGGATAGCACTCCCAGCATAAAATTTTACTCTGGAGGTCATCCCTCTTTCCTGGGGAGTATTTCATACTTCCATTCTGTCTCAGTTCCACCAGTTCTGGAGGTTGGAATGGGAGCCTAAGAACCTGTACCAAAATAAAAGGTGGGAAAACCTATTTGAAACCTGTTCACTTGTTGGAGGTAAAGGTCTAATTCCACTGGCTTACCTTACCTTGTTGTGGGATGAATGGTGGTGGGGGAAGATAGCATTACTTATGCAGTGCACTGGTCAAAACTGACTTGCATTTTATCGGAAAGGACCCATGGTTAAATGAACTTTAATAGCTATCGGGTTAACTCAATAAAGAGAGAGACCTTCTTCCTGCAACAAAGGATATTTAAGGGAAAGATTTGTCCATGCAGTACAAAGGAATTTGTGCCAAATTATCGCATTTATCTGCTCTCTCCCAATCTATCTTAAGAAGATGAATTAATGGTTATGTCTTTTCCATTATTAGTGATAGATTTGCCTTCTGCATAGTCAGTCAGTCATCTAAACCTTAAATATCATTCCCTACTGACGTCAAATAGCAGTACTTAAATATCAGCGATCAGCACAATTTCTAGTGGCACTCTGCATGTTGTAGCATGATGTATGGAAATTCTACATTGCAATGTCATATGATATTTATCCATAGAAAAAGAATAACTAAGCTCACCAATCTAAAAAATGTTGAGAAAAACACTACCCTGGCTTTTCTTGTGGAGACCTTGGAATGGATCAAAGAAAGGATCTTCAGGTGAACTGTCCAATAAATAATGGGCATCCTCCTTTGAAAAGGGCTAGTAAAGGAATGAGTAAATATTGGATGAATTAGCAGACTTCCCAATGCAAGTGGAGTTAAAAGGGCCCAAGTCATGCATGTCATCTTAGCCATCATTTCAGCTGTCCTGAGAGAATAACGAGTACAGCAGACTCCCGATTATCCAAGTTCGGCTTATCCATGTTGCGAATTATCCATGCACGATCTTCACTCTCTTTCAATGTTTTGCGGGATCTTTATAAAAATTAAAATTGGATGCAAAATCACCAGAATTACTGAATTTTAACGCTAGGCTACACCAGGCTTACTATTTCCATTAGAATCCCCTTTGTAAAACAGAATTATTTCATTTACTTGCTGAGAAGGAATGTTTCAAGTTTACGTTGACATATACTCAAGTATTGAAAATTACAATAAGTGGAGGCGAAAAAAAACTTCTTGATTAATTTAAAAGATTCTTCAACAGTTAACCGATTGTAAGTCAAAAAAAATGTTATGCACGATGTTTAAATGTTTGCTTCAATCGCAAATGCGCTATTATTGCTATGGTCTTGCATGCTGTTGAATACAGCACAAGAGAACTAGAAATTTCCTTGCACTCAGGCATGTTTATGCCGTGACTAATCAAGGTCTAACTAAAGAGGAAGGGATTTTTAGAAGTGAAGGCAGCGGGGAAGTGGAAGTAGAGATTGCATGAGTCATAACCAGGCATTGCTGGCGTGGATAATCTAGAATCACTGCTGCACGATAGCGCGACCACCTGCTAGCTGCATTTACAGGAGCTCAGTGTTCCTGTTTCCCAAGCCTCCCAGTGCGCGACTGCACTCCATGATCATGGATCTGCGTTCCACTGTTGCCACACGGTTAACTTGTGCAAGACACGACTATGTGGCGTGGTACCCTGCAGTTTAGTTTCTGATGTCGTGCAGTGGTTTTGAAGCATTCATGTAAACCACTTTTCTGTCTCCGTAATCACACAGCCAAGGATGTATGGTTTTTGAAACCAGGTCTTATACGGAGAAGTAAACGAGTAGTCACGTTATCGCCACTAAAAAGATCGCGGTAAGGCAAAGAGAGCTCTCAATGCATCCAGGGACTTTAAAATAACAGAATAAGTGCATAATTAATAATATGATTTGGAAACTGTTCGATTCAAGTAAATTATGGATATTACAAGAAATTAATTTGAGCGTTTGGATTATCCGTGTTTTCTGATCATTTGTTCCACCTCTCCCCATCTTTAGCCCGGATAATAGGGAGTGTGAGCTCTATTCTCATTCATCACACAATCATTCCTATCAATTTAAGCAGAATGAACCATAAGGTTATTCCTGCTAATTCAAGATTCACTTAGCACCATACGTACATAATGTTGCAATCCTAAGATTGGTATACAGTAGCCCTCAATTTATTTCTATCCCAAGCTAGTTCTTTTGCCTTCCTCAGACTATTCTTCCCTGTATCCTCCTTAATCTGCCCTGAGTACTTGTCCCTTGCATTTTCCTATGAATATGATACGGTGTATCGAAACTAGTCAGGAAAATAAAGTTCCAAATTGTAGAAACAGCAAAGTTTTTCATTCACAAATCAGTAAGATGGATTTCTACAACGTTAAGGCCTCTACTATTCAGTGCATCTTCTGGGTGTGATTATAAAATTTTTACTTTGTTTTTCCACATATACTTTATTAGGACGCGACCATGGTTTCGACGCACTGCGTCATCATCTGGCGATGAGTACCATGAAGATTCTCCTTATATATAAACCAGGGTAGTGGGGGGGGTAATCAAGAAGTGGGGGTAGGTTGGGAGGGAGGCGGGTTAGATTTTCCCTGGTTGTAAAGCCAAGGGTATACAACCACGGAAAATCTAACCCGCCTCCCTCCCAAACTCCTCCTACCTCTTGATTACCCCCCCCCACTACCCTGGTTTATATATAAGGAGAATCTTCATGGTACTCATCGCCAGATGATGACGCAGTGCATTGAAACCATGGTCGTGTCTTAATAAAGTATATGTGGAAAAACAAAGTAAAAATTTTTTAATCATAATGAGTAACTTCCATTAAGTAACGCCTCAGACTATCAATTTCTTCTGGGGATTTTCTACAGTTGTGGCTCGATTATTTTCAATCATTCGTCAGACTTACACATGTTAGCTGTTGGAGGAAAGTTATCTATTAATAACAAATGTAATTAAAACAATTAAAAATGGAAATTTGGTATGAACTCCAATTGATTTATTGATCCTAGAGGGAAACCCACACAACAATGTCAACCGATAAACACTACATGCTTACAGCCAAGTCTATCAATTATTCTCATCAGAAATGGTAGTTTATCAAAACTTAAGAAATTGTATTTCCTGAACTTTATCCTCAATGAGGCTGGTGATTACGTTATGTTGAGTTGAAACTTAGCCAATATCACTATTTGTCAACTTTTATGGGATTTCTTTGGATTAGGGTCGAATATGGATTATTTTGTAACCACCCTAGTTTAAATTTAATATATTTCTAATATGACTACCAGATTGGTTACAATGATGAAGCCTCAGCTACTTATTTGTGTAGCTACTGTGTATGTGGCTATTGTATTTTTCAGCTGGTAATAAGCTACCTTAACGCTACTGCTAGCATGAGGGCAGGAGGTTAAGGGGTAAAAACTCTTGACATCTGCTGCCTTGAGCATTTCTCCTCCAATGAACCTTCACTGAAATGCATCCTCACTCCAAAGAGGTGTACTTACCTTCAAAAACATTTTTTTCGTACTGCCTTCGTGATTTCTTTCCCTGTTACATAGCAATTAAAATCCCTATAATTTAAGAACAGAGACTTTCACTGGGCTCAAATGCCGAGTCCATATTCCATGTTAATCCATAGTTGCTCTTTATCAGGTGACAGCAGTTTCTTGAGCTCTGCTACTCACGTCTTCAGGTGGAAGATGAATGCACTGGGTCACTGTGATATTCTTCATTATATGGTGCCTGTTATCCAGCAATTCTGGGAGCCATTTTTCCATTGGTCAACAAACTTATCCAGTGGCCATCCAGGAGTTATTCTCTGTCTCTGTTAAAGTTGTCATATTTTGTTATCTCTATGGGTTCTTTTATTGGCCTTTGGTAATATTTGCTCTCTTTCACCATTACCTTGCCTTGTCAAACAAAGTCATGTCCTGGGGTCCTCAAATGATCTGCTGTCGCTTACATCTGGAATCGCTTGTTTGTCACCGCTATGGCGGAAAAATAGACAACTCCAGTCATTAGCAATTGTGGAGCACGCGTGCCCCAGGACATGGCAATTTGTTTGACAGAAGCATAGTAATAGCAAAGGAGGGCAGATGCTGTCCAAGGCAGATAATTGAATTAGATATAACATAATATGTCAACTTAAACAGAGACTGAGGCTACCCTCTGGATGGCACTCGGAGGAGTGTGCTGACCAACAGAAAAAAAACTGCTCCCTTAATTACTGGGTAAGGGGCCCCGTTTAATGAAGACCAAAACAGTAAACCTACAAATTCATCTTCCTACTGAAGACTGGAGTAGCAGAGCTAAAGAAATAGTTGTCACCTGAAAAACAGCAACACAGGAGTAACCCAGAAAATGGACTCAGCAGCCCTACTGTTTGTCTCCTGTTCAAAAATATATTTTTTGTGACTGAAATTAACTTTTTTCTCTCTTTTAGAATGAGGATAGTGACCTAACGCATCCAATCACTCTTCAAAGCATCCATACTGATGGAAAGAGATTCCATTTCGCAGTTTTCCAACTTAATACCATGAACCTCAATGGTGGCAGTGGAATCAGAAACATTTTTTGGCATACACCAGTGAGTAGCATATTTGAAGAGTGTGGCTACAAAGAAGGGAGACCAGAGTTAGTAGGGTATAATGATGATGTATCCAGAAATACTTTGGCATTTTTCATGAATCGTTGACTGTTTTTTTATTAAATAAAATTTATCACAATAGTTCACAATTGTCTTTCCTCTTCTGCCATCAGTGAACAGAGAGAGCTCCAAATCGTAGTTCACTCTCAAACTGCTCTGCGTTCAGTGTCCCATCAATCGCTTCACAATTAGGATTAAACACCGAATATGCACTCACTTCACCTGGGGCCTTAGGGCCAGTCCGAGTATTAAACCAAATCAGTAAAAATAATGACATTATAAAGTAAACAATCCCAAATTCATATTCGATGGCAATTACAAAAAGCATTACCCACAACAGTAAATATAAGCCGTTCTTCACTCTGTAAAGGTGGAGAAACCTTTCACTAGCGATGCCATCAGCACTATGTTCAGATGGCGGTGAGTTTGACTCGCCACTCTGCATCAAGTGCTCCCCCTAAAATGAATTCAGTCGGTCTGATATCTGGAATATTTTTCATCCATAATAAGGGGCGTAACAATATTCATTTAGACAAACCTCTGGTGTCTCCGGTGCCGGGTTCGAACGTCTCTCACTCCTCCCGAGACCAAACGTGGCGATGTCTCGTAGAATTGATTTGGTGGTTTCCATTTGCTTTTCTCGTTTTTTCCGCAATCTGTAAGCCGCGAGCTTGTCTTCAATACTCATTCTAAACAGCAACTTTCGGACGGAAAGGCAATAGTAAACAGTGTTTTCGTACACAAATAACATCAATTAATGGTAATAAAAGAAAGCGACAGCTACTCGAAAGCTAAAGAAATTCGATAAAAACACCTAATAGGCTTCGTGAGCCGTCAGTAGCGATTACTTTATAGCTATGGTATTGTTATATATAGAAATTTACGGTACTAACCAAATGATAGCGATCCAAACAACGTTGTGTAAGAAAACTTTCTTAGTATGAACATTAGGACGTACACAAAAACATGATAATATCAAACAAATGACAGTCGAAATCCAGAGTTCCAGCAAAATTTCTCGGAGGATGTGGGCAGTCGGCTGCTAGGCTACGCGCGGTAAGTTTAAGTTACTTCAACCCATATTTAAGGGACAATAGTGAAGTACTAAAAAAGACAGCGAGAATCTTAAAGAGGAAAATGCTTCTCCATTTCTTGCGATATTAAAATGATCCTTTCCTGCTTCTAAAGGCAGTTTCACACGGGGCACGTAATTGCGCGGGTTTGAACTGCATCAATTTCTCATTCGGGCGTGCGAATGCATGAAAAAAAAATTAGAAAAAGGGCTATTTGTCCATTTCCCGTCCATGAGTTCTGGCAATTCACCACTTTTTACGACGCAATTCTGATTGCACATTCGCACTAATGTCAGATCCGCAGTTGTGAGCCCTGTGTAAAAAGGCCCTTTTACACGGGGCACGCCCACATAGCACAAAATATCTACGAAGTGTGTTTATAAAATATCTAATATGCTTCTTACTAATATCAAGAAAATATCTTGTAGACATCTTCTTGACACTCACATTCAAATTGGACCCACGGGGAAAATTTAGGATAAATGACTCGATTATTTATTTCAACGGATAATGGCAAATACTTTCATAGACCTTGGCACTAGATGATTGGATGACACTCAGTCTGTAGTTACTTACATTGTCACGATTGCCAGACTTGAAGACGGGAATTACAAAGCCATTTTCGACTGACAAAGGGAAAATTCCTTGAGAGAGCAGATATGAAAATAAGACCGCAAGATGAGAAGCCAGGACAGGTGCACCTTAACACCTCTGGAGGGATGTCATCAGTTCCAGGTCCTTTCTTGGGATCAAGAGATTCTAGTCTACATCGAACATTTCGCGGAATGATGACACAGTTGGAGATGGACATGTTCCAGCCAAAATCTAATCCAGGAATAGGTATATTTTAGCATTGCTGATTACTGAAAAGAAGTACTTGGAGAAGAACTTACATTTTTCATCAGCAGTCAAAGCCTCTCTTGAGTCGAAGATAAGACGGGATGGAATGGCAGGAGATTTTTTTTTAAGGCGATCGATATGTGACCAGAAGGATTTAATGTGAAGAGGAATGGTACTTTCTTAATGTAAACATGTACACACTCTTCAGCTACGTCCTTGCACTGTTTTCAGGTTACGAAAATCTTGTAGGTAAGAAGGAAGACCAGTAGATTTAAACTTTTTGTGAGCCACTTTTTCCTTGATCACTAACTTAATGAGTTTCCTTGAAAACCACTTTGGAAAAGAAGATGAATAGAATACATTGACCGTTGTTAAGACCATAAAAAGATGACTTAAATGTGTGCAGTAATCATTAAAATATTGCACTCATGGGATGCCACTCCACGTGATGTCACAGGGACCTGGTCCCTGTGACGTCACATGGAGTGGCATCCCATTGGTGCCTTTGGCCATCTTCATCTGGCCTTTTTCAAATGACATTAAAATTGACTGTTAGCATTCATCTAAACTTGGATTTCCAAAACCAAATAATTTGTACATTATGAATTCACTAATGTTGGGTAATGAATCGCAATCAATGCCTTTCGTTTTCTTTGATGAAGGTAACCACCCTATTGTCTCCAATGGCCATAACATTTGGGATCACGTTGCATGTATGGGACAAATTACTGCGTTGATTTGCTGGAATGGGAGGATTCGTGGCAGTTACCAACCCAAGCCTAACGACTTGAAACCCTTCACAAACACTCACTCAACTCAAAGGAAACTTTGTGAGGGTTTAAGGGGCCTCCCTAAGGTTGCTTCGATTAAGATACCACTCACTCACACACACAAATGACAGATGACAGACAACACTCACTCCTTGGCCTGAACTCCAGGAGATTATGCTCGGCCTTGAGCGATTGTAGACAATGCTGATGGGCGGGTTATGTGAACCAGTTTCAAAACCCAAGATTTCCATCTCAACACAGTTGAAGGTCTGTTCTTCATATCAACAAAATGTTGAGTGATGGCAAATGGTGTACACTGCTAGGAATATATAATATAGGTGAAGGGGGTAGGTGAACGTGAGGTGCAGGGGTGGGAAAGTCAACATTTGAAGGTGGGTGGGGGAGGGAAAATTACCAGATGGCCCTTAGGAAGAAAGGGGGGGAATAGAATGGAAAATTACTGGTGACAGTTGGTGCGCATTATAATTTTGAGAGCAATAAAGAGAATAGGGTACAATTAGGGATGTGTCCCTTGTCACTATTCAAAAGTTTCTCCTTATATTTGCAAATGAAAATACTTCCGTAGGCATCTAGTAGGTGATTCGATGTTTCTTTCACAAGATTTACATTCTCTTGGGTAATTTAATGGCCTTTGTTCATCAACTGCTGTGCTATGCTAGATTTCCTCAAGGTGAATAAGGCACATGAGAGAGGATAGAACATTAAATTTTGGAATCTTATGGAAATTAGCTAGTTTTTTTGTTGGCTAACTATTAAAACTGCCAACATACCCAAAGTGACATGCAGTGCTTCGAGGGTGTTAAGGGCAATGGGATGGGCAGTCACATGAGTCAAGTGATAATTTGTCTTCACATACAACAATACATAAGTTTGTCCATCACATACAACTGACTACATGTCGAGTAATCGCTGGCTATATTCACCATTAAAACATTTACATATCTTGAAATAAGCACAGAGCACTTACGAAATTTTTTTCATACATTTTTATCAACTAATTCAGCATTATGCATAGCTTTGTAAGAAGAAGGTTTATGGCAGCACTTAGCTCTCATTAAAACATTCAGTCTTGGTACAGGATGAGAGCTATACTAACTAGAAGATAGAAAAAGAGAGGAAATTTATAGGATAGTGCTTATATACAAGTTTCACTAACAGCTGACCTTCAATTTTCCACCTGCCTCTTGGTCATGGAGCAAGAGTTAGGTCTCATATGCTTATCTTCTATGTCTCACGAGGGAAAGAATTGAAAACAGGAGATTATTGCAGACTTTTTTTGGCTCGTCCAATTTAATGGCATAAGAGAGGAAGATAGCCATTCCCTGTGAATAAAAAAGCAAGGCTTAGTTTGAAAGTTCTGTGAGACTCTTTTCAGCTTTTCACATCAAAAATGATTCACTAGGTTCAATGAATTGAGCATGAGGCAAAATGGTTGATCACTAAGAAATTCAAGATAAAAATGAAGATTCTTACAAGAACTACTGAGAAAACAGAAAACTATGCTTCTTCATTATTTATAATAGATTAATAATTGTTTATAATTATATTTGTGTACATAAAAATTAAATTTTTTTTAAATTTATGAGTGGGTAGCCAAACTTATAAAATTTTCACTAGTAGTTCACTCATAAAGTTTTGCAGAAAACCGAGAATTGCAGATCAGGGGATTTTCTTACTTTCAAGCCCATTTGCCTGCTTTCAAGATGCACAATTCAAAAAGGTGCCAAACCTCTGCAAACATCAGATATTATGGTGCATATACTTTGATCTTCATGCATGTGGCCTAGAATAACATGCAACGATAGAGAAAGTCAAATTTTGTTTTGGAGCAGAAGTGGCTCGACCACTCCATTTTAGTTGACTTTCCTGACCTGTGTAACAATAGATGAGTAACTTTCCTGGGAAACTCAGGTGGATAAATTATGCTCGAATTGGGCTCAAGCTTTCTGGGAGTGATTATGGAAATCGCTGTGAGAGTGAAAGGGTTAATATACTTACCAAGCACAGACTTGAAATGCTGAAGATCCATTGAATCACTGATGAATCAGGGAAGTTAATATAAAGTATGCTGGTAATTTCCATTATGGCAATCAGAGAGAATATAACGAGTGCTCTTCTCAAGACTTCAATCCTGTTAGGAAGGTAAATATGTTTGTGCTTAAGAATTATTTCTATTACTGGAGCATATAGTATCAGGATAAATTTAAAATTGATTTGCACTGATAAAAAGAAAGTCCCCTCTACTTGGTATCAAACCTTACAAACATCAAAACTATTACTATGGGTTGGAAAGAACAAGAGAATGAGGAAACTAAAGTCACTAACAATAGCAAGACAAATAATCATGCACTTGTCTAAGATCTTAAGTATGGAGAAATTTTCTTGCTTTATATTCAAAGCATGGCATTATTGGTCTCAGGATATTTATTACACATATATTGCTCAAAGTTACTACATATTTACAAATTTTGTACAGAAAAGCTGTTCTAAAAAATGCACACAAATAGGACTCCAAATTTTCTGTTCCTTTATTTTGAACGATTGGCACCAAGAACCAAGTGAGCAGGTCAACATTTCAAAATACATATTTTGAATCAGTAATCACTCTATAGGACCATGTCATAAAAGAAATCAATCACCTAAGAAGCAGAAGATAAGTTGGGTGAAACTAAAGGGAAAGTATCTCGGTGAAAACCAATAGATAAATGCTGGGCACACATCAAGAATTAATATAAGAAGAATTATAGGGAAGCTAATGAACAGACACAGAGTATGGATAAAAAGGGGGATGTAAGAAACCATTCCTAAAATTTGAGTAATATGTTATGCAAGTAAGATATTATATTCAAATTTTAATATGTGTATACAATTGAGGAGCTCAAATCCGGAATCCAGAAACCCGGAACGTTAGAAAATTCCTCTGTGTTGTGTTTCGACTTGCCACCTCGTGGCACCACTCTCCGAGACTTGTTCTGGGATGAGTAGGAAGTTAGCACACGCTATGAGCGTATGCAAACAACCTAGGCAGGGACACATAGGGATCTCAAATATCGAGCACAAGAGCCTGAACGGATTAATTAATTAGCAAAATATAGAAGCATTTGCACAGATTTACTGTCTGACTATGGAAAGTATTGATAGATAGTGCAATGTCTGCTAGCAAATGCTATCAATGAAAGCTATTGAGCATGAAGAAAAAGATATATATGTATATATTTATTGCTTGTTCTTGTCCTGTATTAAGCACTGTCCTTTTGTATTAAGTCCTGTATTATTTGAATTTGGTTAGATGTCATATCCATAAACCAAATCATGAAGATACCGTATAAGCATGTGTAAGAGGTGCACACGTGTAAGAAGCGCACCCCTATTTTGAGGATCGAAGCTATAAAGAAAAAAAAATTTGTGGCATTTTTTTTTTATCCTATCGTGCGGTGTTGCAGACGTATGCCTGGAATTTCGACACTTAACGAAATTCCCTCTTTCAGTACTATTTGAAAGAGGAAAAGTTTGATAACTGCGGCGGTAATAGCGGCATAAGAGGGAGTAGAAAGAGTTCCGATCCTCCCTTCGCATACGCCATCGCCCTACGTTGCTTGTCATACTCACGACCAATTTTGTTTAAAAGCTCTCGCAGGAGTATTGCAATAGAATTGCAGCCGTGGAAAATTTTAAGGCAAAACATGACAGGCACATAGCATGAACCTTCCCAAGAGATTGGACAACAATCGGGGCAATCTCAGCGCCGTAGGATAATAACCACGTCAAGGCCCCTTGCACACACACCGATTTTGGACGGCCGGTAAAATATCGGCCGTCCACATTCCAATAGTGAACAATGGGAGAGCAAAGGAGCATGAACACGTACCGACCACGCGCCAGCACCGGGAAAATGCGGGTTAGCTGCCGGCCATTGTCACTGTGGATCGCCGGCGCCTGCTCAAAAACATAGCAACTTATCGTTTGACTGGTAAAAATCCGGCGTGTGTGCAAGCATCGCTTCGCCGGCCGTCCAAAATCGGTGTGTGTGCCTCTGCCATTTTTTTCCTTTCTGAGACTCCACAGGAAAATAGGAAAATATCAAGTTACTGGGGAACAATGGAAACGTGTTTCATCCCTACCCCATCTCACCAACTGACCTTTTTCAGCCTACCAGGTTCAAATCTCTGAGTTTCTGGAGGTCAAAGGCTAGGTGAGTCACCTTCTGAGCTCGAAGATATCTCGATATCTTTCAGCAATTGTATGACACGCACGAGGTTCAAAAAAGAATTAGACCTAACGCGACGTATATCTGACAGCATTTAAGTTTTTTGAGCTCTAATTGATTGACACTAAGATTTATAGCTAAAATAAGGCAACTAATATTCAACATAGTCCAAACAGCACAACTTCGGAAGAAACAAGCGTAGCCTAAGCGCATTCAAACAAGATGAGACAGACTGGAAACTTCAGGCAACGCAAACTGCGTATATCACATTGCTGCGCCTTCGCCCCTTCGCTTTGAAGGCAACGACATCACATGCAGGATCGGACGTGTTCGTCCCTTGCTCCTTCGCTCATAGCCTCGTTGCTTTGAGACGGAGGGATCGCGCTCCTTCCCCTCGACCTCTCCTTCTGCGCTCTTCACTTATAAGCATTTCTGATTTCTTCGATCCACAATTTAGTCCAACAATGAACACACTCGTCCGAATTTTTTAAACCGCAGGTTTTGACACCAATATAATTTTCAGTTGCAAAAATCCTCATATTAGCGTCTGAAGATAATTTTTGAAAAATCAGGTGCTCAGCGTAATGGAAATAGCTCGGCAAGACAGATGTTGACTGTTAACCAGGTATGTCCTTCAAAACTACACGTTTCTATACGTTTGATAAGCGATTACTATATGCAGTATAAATGCCGCGGGATACCCACTCGTGGCAGTAAATTTAGCGCGCGCTCCGGAGCGAATCACCCCGCGCGATCTTTTCAATGTTCACCTCTGGGGTACCAACATGACTTGCAAGAAATTCAAACAGGAGCATTTTAAAAATACGTCACTAAGGGAGAAATTCCCATGCCTGCCGCTTAATTTTGACCCATGGTTTCAGATGACTGACTCACGCTGAAAACCAAGGCCACTCAGTTCCCCTTGGACTTGCCACCGGGGAAGGGGAGGGGGGAAGATAAGAAGTTTGTGTAAGAGGCGCACCCCCATTTTCGGCTGCAATGTCTGGGAAAAAAGGTGCGCCTCTTGCACGCGCTTATACGGTAATTGGAAATAACTTTTGTTTTCATGGGCATGGAATTTGGCTGGGGGGAGGCCATGGGATATTTCAAAATTTTCTGAGCGGCCATGACCCCCAAAGCTGTGACTATGATTGTCTAGTAAGTTAAATAAATAGTGCATACTGACCTCCTGCTGGTAATAGTATTTACTTCAGCCTCCTTTCTTCTTGCAAATTCATCCACTAGCATCTCTGTCTGGGTTTCGTTTTTGTGCAGCTGCCACATCATACAGATGGAAACAGGAAGAAATAAGATGGACATGATGATGCCCAAACATATGAAGATGACACAATCGGGGGACTCAATGGTGAGCCACCATGATGAATGTTTTTTTGAGCTGAAAATCCTTTGCAATAGGGCACAAAACATCAAGCTCAAAACCGGGATACCTGAAAACAATTAAAGTAGTGTGATTAAGCCTGAATCACATGCCCATTTTTCCCATCCCTCAAAGTGAACTAAAAACACATTGCTGCTGCAAAAGTTTTGCCAACAAGAGCACCATCCGTAAAAAAAACTTGAATTGCTCCAAAACAAATCCCTCCATGTCCTCCTAAACCTTCCCAAATTAATCACAATGCAAGATCTCCTTTCCGCCCATAGTCTCCCAAGTGTTAATCAGTTCATCGCACAGTTAGTTAATATTCAATCATAGCTTTCCAGAGACCAACAAGGTGATTGCTCAACCAATCACTTTCTGAATCACAAGGGTATTATGCCATCCTTTTCTCATAATTTCTTCTGTTGCTTTCTGTATTTTCAACTGTCATTCGTTAAAAGCCAAACGTGGCATTACAATTGCAGTTAGCAGCCGTGCATTTTTATTGACTGAATGGCAATGCCAGCCATGGTTTCAGAAACTCAAAAAGGGATGTGCCGAGTGATGGAATTCCCATCCCGAGAGCCATTATGGAAAATGATCACGTGAAATAATCATTTTTCCACCACCATTGACCGATAGCTTCAGTGATCACCACCACAGCTATCGCTGGAAAGGGATGAAAAAATTATGGCTGGTGAAAAACTATTCTGGCTTTAGCAATTGGTGTTCTGGTTCTAGGCAATACTGATGTGAATTATGATGGAACACTAATTTGGGAATTACCTAAGTGTCAAGGGCACTGTTTAGGATATGTGCACCAGCTGTTAGGAAGTGAAATACCAGAGTACATATTAGGCATAATAACTGAGATAAAAGTGGCATTAGCATAGAATAGCCTACTGCCAATGTAGAGCATCAAGGGGTGTTAAGCAATTCTCTGTGCTGCATTCACGGGAGCACCGTGTTCCTGTTTTCCAAGCCCCGCAGTGTGCAGCCACACTCCGCGATCACGGATACACGTCCTGCAGCAGTTGCAACCGGGGCAACTTGTGCAAGACGCAACTACATGACGTGGTGCCTGACAGTGTAGTTTCCAATGTCAAGCAGTGGTTTCGATGCATTCGGGCAAACCACTTTTCTGTATCCGTGATCACGCAGCCACGGATATTTGATTACTGAAACCAGGCCTTACCTGGAGCATTAATAATACGAGCACAACCATGTTATCGCCGCTGAAGAGATCGAGAACTGGGGAAGAAAGCTCTCATTGAGCCCGGGAAGCACTCTAAAATAACAGAATAACTGCATAAATAATAATATATTGTTTGTTTTAGTTACACTATGAACATTGCAAGACATTCAAGTGAAAGTTTGGGTTATCTGTGTTTTCCGCTTATTCGTGCCATCTCTCCCCATCATTAGCCCAGATAATTGGGAGTGTACTGTATTTCTTTCCACACAAACGATTGCCATGGAGGTTCCTACAGTTTGAGATGGAATCAAGAATATATAAGTACATGCGAATACTGACCTGAGGTGATACCTGCTATAAAGAGCTTGGATTGAAGGAAATTTTGTAACTTTGCCATTTTGCAGCAAATGAATTGCCAGCCTTGAAGTGATGAATCCTTTTTTGATGGAGTAACAGATGATGCAACAGCAGTGGTACCTTGTTCACCACAATTTCTCACACGTATTATGGTGGTGCATGCCTGAGAAGCCACTTGTCTTACTTTTGTTTCGTTTGAGATGTCACAATACAATATAAGTACTATACCCATGAGTGATCCCATTCCGGTAAGCATGGATCCCTCCAGTGCTAGTGCCATAGCAAGGAAATAGGACTGTAAAAATAAAGGGGGGTACTGTCAGATTATTTATTGGAAGGGAAAAATAAAATTTTTTATAAATGCAGATATATTTCAAAATTTCTGCACTTATACCCATGTATGTATGCATCCTCCACTGCATAAACGGTCAACAATCGCCCACCAAATCAAATCTGCTCATCTAGTTCTGTAAGGGCTACGTATCTAGATGAGCGGATTTGATTCTGTGGGCGGTTGTTTAGCGTTTATGCAGTGGAAGTATCAATATGAAAATGAAACACATTTGGCAATTCTAATATGCTTCCCTAAAAAACAGCAAAAAGAGAAGACATCCATGTTGTGGTAACAATAATTAATGCAGAGTAAATGAATTTCATTTTCAAGAATGCAGAGTATAAAAAAAAATTAGTCTTCAATTTTCAAAGCAAAAATTTAATTTTAAAATTCCTAATTTCATTTTTCCTGCAATGGATTATTGAGAAATGATTAAAGTTGGCATACTAACTTAGATACAGCAAAATGAGGTCTTTTTCTGCACAATATTCTCTCTTTCTCCCTTTCTAGTGAAAGAATTATTTGGCATAAAGAATATAAAAAATCACCAAAAATATTTTAATAATACAGCCACCACCGACATCACAATAGTAGACATCAAAATTATAAGAAGAGAAAATCTCGGAGAATAAATAAAAAAAAGATAGTGATGTGCTTAGCTGATGTACCTGTGGTGATATTATGAGACAGCAGTAGGAAAATAATCCCATTAGGATTAGGATGGCGACACAGCACTGAATTTGAAGATATAATTCCACAGATACTGAATCCCCATTCCACTTGGCCACAATCTTCTTTGATATGACAACATGGGCATGGTTGAAATCTCTCTCACAAACATGTTGCTCTGAAGATGATGATCTTCTCACTTGAGGCAAGTCCCCTGGACACTTCTTTTGTACTTCCCTCCATGGTAAAATGATAGCCATAAGATTTATTAAGATGGTGAAAAGGCAAAGGGTAAAACAGGTGCTGAAGCCAGTGATTAAGATGGTTCTTCCTTCATTCCTATGTCCACCATTTAAGGCCTTCCACCAATCATCATCTGCAGATATCCTCTCTTCTGAGTCTGCATATTTTGAAGTTAGGCCAGAAGGTTCTTTGTTCTTGGAAGACTGAAGAAAAATTTATGTAATCATTAATGGTTTCATTCAATTATAAGGTTAATTTTTTAATGCATCTACGGAAAAGGACCCATACAGAAGCATAAGAAGTGAAGATTGTGGGTAATTGAAGTAGAGATTGCTGAAATGCATAAGAAATTGCTTATCTCCAATGAAAGACAAGCTGCAACATAAAAATTTAAATTAAGGGTCAGATGGATAAAGTAGAATCCCGATATCACGTCTCACACTCCAGACTTATATTTTCTTAGCATTATTTGCATGACCATGAAGTTAGCCCAGCAAATTTTTTTCCAAATGAATCCATCCAGATTCTTTAATGCACTTTTTCTATTCTTTATATAACTCTGTACATACATAATTTTTCAATTTTTTTACCACATTGAGTAACTAGAGACCAGTGTTGTCAGTGTTATCTACTATGAACATTGATATTTTTTTCTTTATTCTTAGGTAAGCAGTCACGATCAAGATGCACTCTCATTGCGTATATGTAAGCTGTAAGACTAAGGATGAATTTGACCATCTTTCTTACGGATTATGTCCATATTGAAATAACATTCTGACTCCCTCACAGCTTATGCCCCTCGGTAGTCCAGGCTTTATAGACTGCAGTTGTTTCCACCTCAAGTAAGGCATGCTTTATTTGGACTCTAGCTTCCAATTGGCTGTAGCCACCTTCCCTGTCGATGTTTTCAGGCATTTCAGCAGTCTCTACTTCATCTCTGTCTCCATGATTTTGACCTTGAGGAATATTCAGCAAATTATGGTATTATCCAAGACTGACCAGAGAGGCATAAGAGATTGCCAAGATGCCTAAAAATATCCAGGCAATTGATACATGGAAGTGTGATTTGAAAAAGTGTCAAGGGTCCCAACAACCACTTTTCTAGTATTTATGGTGCCTAACTGCATCAAGAACCACTTTGACTTGAAGATGCAAGCAAAACTGTTACCCAAAATCTGGCAAATGCAGAAGGTAGGTCTGAAAGCTAACACTCCACAAGACCACTTTGAAGAAGTTTTCACTAGAACAATTTCTTCTCCCATCCCTGATTAGGTATTTGCAAGCTACCCAGAGATAAACTTCACTTTCCAATAAAATACCCCACAGGCGTTGATAAAATTAATTTTAATTGACACCTACTATTGCGGATCCCATTATCATACAATGAGTTGGCTGTGATGAGCTCATGACCACATGCAGCTTCAAATGACCAAATACATATGCTGTTTGCATCGAAGCACTCCTCCTCAACTAATTACCAATAATCACAGTGATTTTTTAATTGCACCTCACAAAGCATTCATTAGCTCACCTTCAATTTATGTCCAATGATGAAGGCTGCAAATGTCCCTGAATGTTCAAAATTGCATGTAACCACAGACCCTGAAGGAGAATGTGATATGCCAACATCCCAGAAGGAGGTCAACTCAGCTGTGGTTGCAACTTGTTCGTCAGTCAACTGCCCACAAGCAACCAGGTAGTCATGACCATCCTCAAACTGCCTAAGTATTCTTTGAGGCTTAATTGAAAAATTGAGGGCTATATTGAAAGGTATCTCAGCTCTAAAAGAAGTATCCCATTTCTTCCAATCTTCATTGTTTTTGAGAAATGATTTCATGGAACTCCTGTGAGGTTTCTGTTCATGCTTATGGTACACATTAATAGAGATAACATGAGAGGCCAGCTGGTACTCCATCTGGTGATACCTGAGGTATATGAAGTAAACATTAGTGATCATGTTGAGAACATGGACATAGCCAGGGAATTGAGCTAGGATGGGGCCATTGGACCATCCCATGACCATCCACCCTCTGTAGGGTACTCCCACTTTAAGAGGGGTTGCTTCTAGTTCAGAAATTTTTTATAATTTAACCCTCTTACAACTTAAATTAAGCCTAATTTCTGACAACACTATGGTTTAATATTGAAATTTTGATTTGTCAATTTTTCTGAGGAGCCACGAGCCTTCTTAGGAGAGGGAGGGTGCCCCCCTTCCTAGCAAATCCCATGATTAGGAATGGATAGTGGTGGAAGCAGTGGCACATGTAGAACCAAGTCTTGCAATTGGCGGATTAAGGTATGGTATGGTATTTGGAGAAGGCGACCGACCGTCGGCATTAGCCTGCTCTTAACGAAAGGCGCCAGGGGGACCACGGCTTAACGTCCCATCCGACGGACAGAGTATTGCACTTGAAATGTTCTCCACACAACTTTCAAGCACGGATCGCTCAGTCTCTGAAAATTCTCTGCCACCGCCAGGATTTGAACCCGAGCCCACCGGGTGGGAAGCCAAAACTCTAGCCACCACACCAACCTGATCCCCCATTATTCCCCAAATTTCATGCATTTTAACATATCTGCCACCGTTACGCCACAAAATTAAAAGAATGGTGCTATTTCACACTCGTCCGACTGCAACTTGAATATGCAGCGAGCATATTGGATCCAGTGCAGAAAGACTTAATCCGCTAACTGAACAAAATACAAAGGAAGGCTGTGCGATTCATCAAAAACAGCTACAGGCGTACAGACAGCGTTACCCAGATATTAAGTGAATTAGGCTGGGAGCCACTGGAGACTTGGAGGCTGTGCTAGGCTTAGATTGCTTGAACAATTGAGAATGGATATCTTTAAGAGAGACACAGAGAACATATTATTAGAGCCACACTATATTTCCATGTGCGATAGAAGCGATAAATTAAGAGAGATGTTTTGCCGAACGGATAGATATGGGAATTCGTTTTTCCCCCGAACCATAAAGGATTTCAATAAATGCTAGTCGTTATTTCCTTGGAGCACTTCCTTTTAACTTGTAAATAGCTGGTGTCCTAACAACCGCTGCCACACACCTTTTAGGCGGCTTGCGGGGTATTATGAAGATGTAGATGAAAATGCCAAATTTGAGTGTGCCTCCGTGAAGAAAATGTTCCTTAAAGATGGTAGAAGGTAAAAAAGAACGTGTAGGGAGGCAACTTTTGTCCCTTTTTTGGCACAAGCCTTATTTTTGATCAGTCCCACAACTTTTTTTCGTTGGGCCAGATGGATTTGAAAAAATTGATTTTTCTGATCTGCCCTACTAAGCAGCATATAATTGAAGAAATCATCTAGAACTACATATACCCACCTGTTTTGATTTTTGATGGGAATATTGGATCCAATATTTTTGAAAGTAACAATGGAGAGGAGGATGTTTTTTGTTAATTCATCTGGTATGATAGTGGAGGCTCCTGGATTAGAGAACATATTCACCGATAGACCACCTGTTACATTGCTCACTGGGTCCTTTTCTGATCTTGCAACTAACGAAACCTCCACTTGATCAGAAAACCATGCAGGAGTACTGAATAAGAATAAAATTAGAACAAATCTTAGGATAAAAATACTAATTAGCTCACATGTACCACACTTATCATAAATATGTTATTCAAAGATGCAACAAAAATGAACGTGTAATCAATCAATTGAAGAATGCCTGTTTACCTACTATTTATATATTCCCTTGAAAAATTGTAGAGAAATATCACTAAGATAAGAGACCAGTACTGGGGGTATATGTAAATAACTTTTTTAGAAGGGAGTATTCAATGAACAGTAAGTATTAGACACACAGGCACCCTGACCATCTATTATTAATGCCTTAGTCATCAACTACTTCCATGTTTTCAATGGTAAGCCTACTCAGCTAACGCACACTTGCCCTATGCATAAAAATCCACATAAACGAAGAAAGAATGGTTGATGCTTGGCCAATGTGTTGGTTTTTTTTTGTTTGGGTCTT
Source organism: Ischnura elegans (assembly GCF_921293095.1). Classification (NCBI taxonomy): domain Eukaryota; kingdom Metazoa; phylum Arthropoda; class Insecta; order Odonata; family Coenagrionidae; genus Ischnura; species Ischnura elegans. The sequence continues at coordinate 80,062,702 of NC_060256.1, read as the reverse complement.
AGATTTCAACTTCAAAAATGAATTTAACACCTTAACAATTCAAAACAAGTGGACAATAATCATGCATTCCTCACCTAACATCTGGCATGGGTATCCTCATTCTTCCATAAGCTAATGAATCCACCAGAGCAAAGAGAGACATTGAGGTTGTGGAAAGATCTGGTACAGTCACATTGCTGGCCATAGAAGGATATTGGACAGAAAACTCTACGCCAAGAGAATACACCCAGAGAGTAGACTGTCTTAAAGCCAGGTGGATGAAGCGAGAAGATATCTGTAATAGATAACCACCAGATACTTGAATGAGCAGAATACATTAAATAAAACACTTTCTATTGGTACAGTTTACTACCGAAATTGATTTGAATAACTTTCACAAAACCACAATGGGGCCTTTCACTCAGATTGAAAATCAAAAATTCATTAAAAGAATATGGTATATAGACAGAAGGGATGGATAACTTAAAATGAGGAAATGTCTTCCCGATTTTAGCCTTTGTCTTTTGAGTTTAAAATAAAAAACAATAAATTCATTACTTTTCCTTCAGCCCACACTGTTATTATGGGCTCCTAGGTAAACATGGATGATGGGGCTTGTGTACTCGATTGCACTGAGCCTCAGCCCCTAAGGTGAAAATACCAGTTGAATCTAGTTGCAATCACATAAAGCAGAATTTATTACATTCCACTAGATTCAACTAGTTTTCAATTAGAAACGGCAAGGTTATGTCCATGATAAAATATGAAACAACAATAGTAACTTCCACACTTTAATACACAACTCCATTACTGACCAAACTTTTAGGTCAATTTCAATGTGATGAAAGAAAAACTCTCAGGTGTATTTATGCCAGAGCCAAGAGGTGGCATGAGGATCATAAGAGTTGGAACAGGTTGGGTAAAAATATGAAGTCCGATGACACATAACGAAAAACAAAATGGGGTGGGTGTGAAGGTCAAGGTTTTTTGACATAGGGACACTTAACTTTAACAAAGGTGATAGAGAATAGAATAAATCGTCACAAAGTTCATCCAGACTATTGACAAATCTTGAGTCTGTCTGATGGTGGCCTCAGTTTAATGGTCAGGTTGCAAAAGCCCAGAAGAAGGAAGGGAGATTCAGCTCTGGAGAGACAGTAGTTACCCTTTATTCCAGACTCCGTAGTTACCCTTTATTCCAGAAATGCCGGTGAAAAAAAGGGGGTGCATAGCTTACACGAATCCTCCAAATTTTAGTGTAAGCAACGTACCATTTTCCCTGAAATTCTTTTTGTTTATTTCTTCAGAGTGTAGCATTAAACCCAGGGAACCTTTGCAGGAATTAAATTTCTAACATTATTTAATCTAACTAATCACGGTAATGTAAATTTATTGATTTAGCAACGAATCACAAGTTCCTATATTAGACCCCACTCATAAAGTGCTAGGAAGCTTTTCTTTCCTCATGAGCCGGCCTAAAAATGGGGATACATGAGGGCGTGGCTTACATGAGTAAATGTGGTACTAGAATTAATGAAAAATGAAGTCTTCCAAACTTCCTGAAAACAGCCTAAGCAGTCTTTGCATATCGCACACAAAATGGGCTGTCAGTACAAAGGCTAAGAAAATTGGCACCAAAATTTTCAGGAAATTCATTAAAATGAAAACGTAAAATCAAATGCATGCTAACATGAAACTAGCAAGAACTGAGAAAACAATTTTTTCTTGACATAAGACAAAGTGAAAAGTCCCTCTTACCTTAGGATTGCTAAAAGAGTCCTGATACTCGAATAATAGAAGATCCAAGATTTTCAGAAGTCTGTGAGATGAAATGTGCATATCTATGTCACCATGAGAGCTGTCTTTGACTACCATCCTGTTATGCAGGTAAAATTGTATTTCTTCCAACAGTTGGAGGAGCTGCTGTATTTGGCCTGGTAAGAGGATGGCCGATTTGGGAGAGTGAGGCCCCTGAAGGTCTCTAAGACTATTCGAGGATGTGGTATTTTTTGGGATAGTCCAGGCGTCTTCAGACATCAGCCAATCCAATATCTCCTGCAAAGTTTCCTCTGGAGAAGTCGTCAAATATCCATGAGTTAGCTTTTGGAACTGGAATGGCATGATTGAAAAATCATATTATTAGAAAAAGACTTCAGAGAGCCCATACTAAATAAATCACCAGTATAGGTATTCAGTGGGTACTTACATTTTTGAGAAGAAATGATACTGGATGAAAGTAGCAGTTTGAGAAATTGGGCACTTCCCATTTGGCTGTAGCACCACAAAGTCTAGTCGCTTCAGAGGTACCCCCATGCAGAGGTACCCACACATTATTTGAAGGTAGAAGACCCCATTCAGTGCCATTTGGGGGAATATTAGCACCACCATGTCCATTGAGAGGCTTAGGAAAGTTAGCTGAGAGGCCTACTGGGCATTCAACTGCTGCTCTTTGACCCACCGCAGTATAGGGCCATGCAGCACCCCATGAAGTCTCCCGAGGACACAGAGGGTCTCCAGGATGAACCACAGTCACATGTGACGAGTGGCCAATTTTACCTTCCCAACTGAGAGGTGTTTGTGGTTGTTTCAAATGCAGAGAGGATTCTTGAAAACTTAGATTGGTGGCTATATGACAGGTATACTCAGCTGATTTCTTGACACATAATGAAGGATATACAACAAATTAGTCAGCCAACTTAGGTATTTTAAAAGTCAGGGGCATAAAAAGTTCCAGGACATATTTTCTCAAACAATTACATATTTAGAGCAAAAAAATTTGGCCACAGAGGATGATCAATTATAATGAATGGTAATGCTGAAGCCATTTGGAAAATTATGTGGTTGTTATGCTAAACAGTTCAAACTTGGTGGGAAAATCAATTGAAGTAACCTTGTCAATGAGACTGATGTTCATCTTTTACAGACAACTCATGCTAGCAAATGACTGAGTGTGTGGTATGGAGGACGTCCAGTTGCCCTCTGCGAATAGTACCTGCCTGTCGCTTGATGAGTGATCTGAGGCTGAAAAGATGAGTCTTCGTACTATCATAGAGTAAGTATATTATATACTTACTCTATGGTACTATCTACCTTCAATCTTACCTGTGCATTGTAGATTCTCAGGAGGCTGCCAGTTGGGTATAATGGCTCCACAACTTCCTTTGCCACAGTTGTATTCAGAGGGGAGCCATTTTTTCTCCATAAAAAGTAAGCAACTCTATTTGAATTTCCATTTGTGACAGATGAAGGTGATGTACATGCCAGAGTCAAGTTGTCTCCCTATGAGACAAAAGACAAAAATGAAAAATGTTTTATTGCATTTTTAAAATATAGAAAATATTTTGAAGAATGTATTACCATTCACCACTGTATACACGTGTGTGAGGGGTAGTACTACCCCTTATGGATAATACGAGGGTAGCCTTTTAAGTGTCGGGAATAGAATGTTCCTTATCACCTAACAACTATAAATGGTGTTTGTAAACAACTTTTTGAGTTGGTTAATGCCCATGCAAAGTTTCATTGAGATCAGCCTGATAGTTTTAAAACGGTGGTGTGTCAAAGCTCCCAAGTCGCTGTATGAGATGGAATTAAGTCATGAACAGTACTGCACCATAATTTTCCATAACTTTTGATGAAGCCTCACCCAGCAAGAATGCATTACTGAACTTTTTGTTGTTTTTGGCAAAGAACTACCATCAAAGACAACCCTTTATCGCTGGTATGCAGGCTTTCAGCGAGGATGCTCTAGCTTCAGTGATGAACCGTTTGAAGGGCGACCAAAAACCGCCACCACTCAAGAAAACGTGGATGCTGTACATAACATGATTATGGAAGATCCTCATGTCACATACCGTGAGATTCAGTCATCATTGAACATCTCAGGGACCTCAGTTCAAAAGATCTTACACGAAGAGGTAGGTGTTAAAATATTGGTTTCCTGCTGGATACCGCACCTCCTCACAGAAGAAAAAGAAAGCAGCTCGGTTTCGAAATACTCTACAACGATTCAACTCAGGAGCATCAAAGTACATTCACAACATCGTAAGTGGGGGTGAATAATGAATCTATTGCTACCAGCCTGAATCAAAATGCCAATCTTCAGTATGGGTCTTCCAAAGTGAGCTCAAACTGACAAAAGTTGTTCGCTCTCGCGGCGTTTCCAAGAAAATGGTCGCATCGTTCGTAACCAAATCAGAGCATGTAGCGACGATTGCTCTTGAAAACAAAGAACAGTTAATGCTCAATGGTAGACGACCATTTGCTAGCCGGAAAACATCGCCGAGCTTCGGAAAGACAACCCAAATTGATGTATTACGCTCCATCATGACAATACAAGCTCACACACCGCTCGAGTCACAAAGTCATTTTTGAAACAGCAAAGCGTCAAAATTCTTGATCATCCTCCATACAGCCCAGACTTAAGCCCCAATGATTTTTTCACATTCCCCAGAATCAAGAATATGCCATGAGGAAAGCGCTTACAGGCGTCTGAAGAAGTGGTTGATGCCTACAGAACAGCCATTTTGACTACCCCTACTTCGCAATGGAATAAATGTTATAACGACTGGTTCCAGCAAATGCAAAAGTGCATTGACTATCGTGGAAAGTACTTTGAAAAATTTCAATGTTGTACCTCTCATAGTTTTCTTCATTCCTGAGACTTAAAAGGCTACCCTCGTATAGAGCATGTACTTTACGATCTGAACCTCTATACATAAAAATATTACATAATCTTCAAAATGTCTGCCAATAACCAAAGATGAGTTTAACTTTCAGCATAATGTGAATAAAATACATATATAGCTTAAATGTATGGTTTTCCAATGCAAGTGAATTGACTACAAAATACTAAAATAGGCAACACGCATATGTACCACCAAAGCTACCCCAGAAGTAAATTTCTGGCTACATGCCTCTACTCTACAGTAAAATATTTTTAAAGACCTACTCTTTTTTGAAAGTTAGCATTACAGTAAGTGTTCTCACATAGTAAGTGATAAAATATTTTTGACATCTTCAACTCTACATTTGATATTGGTCTGCAGCAGACTGTCGGAGATTCTCTCCTAAAAATTCAGGAGGAAAAGATTTTTGCAGAGGATAAAATTATTAATTTTGGGGAAGTATGATTAATAATAATGCTTTGAAAATTTTTAAATTGATTGACCACCATCCACTCTAGACCACACCAAGATTTTTCAAGGAAAAATACAAAATAAAATAAAAATCCGGGTGGACCTCAAAATTTCTGGTTCACATCAAATTCTGGATACATATTTCATCTTTATCTGTAAGTATTGACACTCCTTTAACCTAAATTATCTCAAATTTATGCCTATATTTATCCCTATTTGGATTGGTTGACAGAGACTTGTCATGAATCCAGGACCTTAAATCTTATTTGTCTACAATGATGCTCAACTTGTTTGCCTGGTAGACATGGGAAATAGAAACATAGTGAAGGTAGTTAGCCTAAGCTTAAAGTCTGCTAGTGATCTATTATACTACCCAACTCTATAAAGCACAGCTAATTGTAAGTGCTGAAGCCCATTTAGTCATCAATAAGAATTCATTTCCGATATATTTGCTCAATCTACTTATTTCCCTGTCGATTTCTGTAACAATAAAGTCTGTTCATTGTCTGTCAGTTGGCTGTTCGTTCCCTGTTCCCTGACCAAGAGAGAACAGGCAGGCGACTGTTCGTAGAATGTAAATTGGAACGCCTTGTCTGTTCCTTGTCTGTGAGAAAACGGTTACTTGTCTGTTCCCTCCCTGTTAAGAAAGCGGCATTCTCTGTTCCTTACCTGTTGGACCACAGACAATGAACAGGCAGGGGACTGTGCGCTGTCAGTTCATTGCCTGTTTTCTTAGGTTGTTTGTTCCCTGTTCCTTGACCAAGAGAGAACAGGCAGGCGACTGTTCGTAGAATGTAAATTGGAACGCCTTGTCTGTTCCTTGTCTGTGACAATGTGGGAAGATGGTTATTTGTCTGTTCTCTCCCTATGCGCATACTTTTTTCCTTAACTGTTCGCTGTTGCTAAGTTGGACATAATAGACAAGAGATGATTTATGTTAAAATAGAATTAAAAGTTGAAATTCATTTGAATGATTGTAAGAAAAACTTTTATTGTGCTTTTCCACATATTCCATTAGTTATAAATATCTTGAATAGTTGCAGAAAAGCAAGCTTTGTCATCATTAACAGAACAACCACTACATCAACAAATATTTCACATGCCTTCATCAAAGAAATATGTACTTCCTTAAATTAATACAACTCGGATTCTGCACTATGTCAATATAATACGTGTGATTTTAAAAGAGAAACACGCCTTTAAAGAATATTTATGAACACGATGATTTCACTTCTCACAAACAAACCTACAAGAAAGACAGTCCTCTGACAATGTTTGTTGGTTCTTATTGGCGACGTAACGCACATACGCATAATACAAATACAATACAAATCTCAGTACTTGCTCAAAAACTTAAGAGACACAATAAATTATTAAATAAACACACTCAAGAACAAATATCACTTCGACTTTCACTATCACTGAATGGATGCACGAATTACTTAATTCGTCACTGCGGGCATTTAGCACAGGTTAAATAATAATCAAATAAATAACTGTTTTCTCCGCATCCAACAACTTCACCACAACACAGTCGACCATGTGCTCGTAAACTGTCCGGATAACGGTATCGGTTATTGGCGTCATTGTTTGCGTTTGCTATCTTCTATAGGTAGGTAGCAGCACCACGCTATCTTTCCGTCCTTGTTGAGAACCTGTTCACTAGCTGTTCACTGTTTTCTGTTCGTACCCTGTACCGTGAAACGGACTATGAACCGGCCCTTGCCTGTTGACTGTCCGTTCACTGTTGTCTGTTCGTTCCCAGTCCGCTGAAACCACAGAGTACATACTCTTTGGCTGAAACATACGGCCCCAGCCTGTAATTGGCGAAGTAAAGTATTTAACGTGCGTAAGCCGAGCAGATAGCTAATATAATTTGCGTGCTCACTTCAATAACCGTCATCCGTGGTTGATGGTAATCGTGATAATGAATTCAACCGTATATAATTACTGTTTAAGTAGATGATATTTTCTTTGGATTCAATCAAACTTCCTTGTACTCAATTAAATTTGGATTAATCCAAATTGTTGTCCAAATTCCGAAACTTAAAACAATTGTTCGTACGTTGTTCATAATCTGTTCTCAAAATCTCCAAAAGGTTCCAAACTGACAGCGAACAGGCATCATTTTTACGTAAATCGATAGGGTGTTTAGTGTTTGTTCACTGTTGTCTGTTCATTCCCTGTTCGGTGAAACATACTACCAACGGGCCCGGCGTTAGGGCCTCTGCCTGTTAAAAGCTTGTTCACTATTGTTCCCGAAATGCTTGTTGCCTGCCTGTTAAGGAACAAGCTGCAAACAGAGTACAAACTGTTGGTAGGCTGTTCGTAAGTTGTTCCTACTTGTGAGTGACCCGAGATTGTTCGTTGGCTGTTTATACTCTGTTCACTAATCTCCAACAGGCTATCAACAGACTTCAAACGGACAGCGAACAGGCATTGTTGTTTCAGAAATCGACAGGGTTTTAGTGAACAGTAATTTATTGGCACCTGTTCTGCATTGGTAACTACCACTGAATGCTGTTGTCAGAGACAGGGCTGGTGTAAAATAGCATAAAAATATAACACAATTGTAAGGATAATACACGGTTGCCATTAATTGATTTCAAATCTTCACAGATATTTTTAAGGACCTAATTTTAGGGGTCCTCCTCTGTAGCTACCCTAGCCAGATCACCCCTTGCATTACATACCTATAATGTAACAAAGGTCAATGATATCAGGTCATTAAGAGGAGGAACTTAATGACATCACCATTAAACCATAAAAATAAAAATTTTTTGTTATAAGGAAGCTCACTCTGTGGATAGTGGATGCACGAGGCTGCACAATGACCTGTTGGTGTTCACCTCTGGATTCAACAATGAGCACATGGCCACACTGCTGCCGCCCCCTGTCCGAAACATGACACCAAAGGACTCCCATGTCCTCAGGGACTGACACTTCTGTGACTCGCAGTATAGCTGTATAAGTGTTGGGTCGACCATCAAGCAAGAGCCTTTGCCACATATGCCTAAAGAGAGAGAGAGAGAAGTGAAGAATGGAACAGATTTAATCTGACTGATTTTAGAGATGGTTAGATGCATAATCATTCTGATTTTTCAAAGGGGACAGAGATTATAATTATAACCCATAGAGTAACATTTCCTACGAAAAAATACATATGGAAGACAACACTAACAAATCTAATCAGAATTGAAATCTAAATGAATTACATATACAGATTGGCTGAATATCAGATTGACAAGAGAACAATAAAACAATAAGTACATATATAATTGGTGCCTGCTGCCAGTATGTACTGGGTTACTTAAAAAAATGATTTGGATTGTGATTTAGATGCAATCACATGTATTATTCAATTTTTATTTGTGTTTACTCCTCCTCCCACCTGCTAGCCTTGGTGTGGTCAATGAGATATCCATCCTTATACCAACGGAACTCCATAGCAGGTGACCCTTGTGCAACACATGATGCTGTATATCCTCCACCAGGAGCCACATTTGCTGTGTCCAAGGCAACCTTCTGGAAAGTATAATATGGGCATTAGGTCATGTAAGTTGTACACGTATTACTTATGCAAAATATTCAACACATCATGAGGAGTGGGGTCAGCACAAGCCACACAACATATTCAAATACACTTTCGTGCCACATGCTTTTATTTCTTCCATTAAAACAAGTTGTAGTAGCCCTAATATAGCAAAGTTCTGTTCTTCATATTTAAAATGATATCTACTTTTAACATTAATTATACTTACAACGTAATGTCAGAGATCTGAGTTGATTGTTGAGACTGAATTCCACGATGCTGAGGCATCATAGGAGAATACCTGTTTATACACATGATCTACAATAAGACAAAGTAATTTCCAGGAAAATAAATGACAAAACTACACCCTTGTAATTGTCCACGGACAGGATTTTCAGTTTTATATTGAATCAAACCATGGGCCTAAGTAAAACCTCTTTACTTTGAGCAATGAAAGAGAATTCATGATTAACCCTTTTGTGCTGACACAGATTTTCCCATACAGACGAACAAAAGTTGGCTGCATCCAATATAGAAGGGATGGGAGCAACCCCAGCAATAAATGCAGGCATGCCTTTAACTCTTGCAACCAACCTTAGCAAGGGATTAGGCCAGCTCTTTGGGACCTGCATACCCGATCCTTTGACTCATTTAGCACAACTCAAGCACAATAAATGTGTGGTAAATTGATAGTTTTGTCAATATTTTTATGGAAAACACTTGCTATGTAGATGAAAACATAAAACTAGGAACACTCTACATAATTTGGTTAATGCTCATTCCCTACAACTGTCAATCAAAATTCTAGCGTTAAGAATAATAGAGCTCTATCACAGAAATAAATAGACCGGAATGGCAAATGTATCAACAGTTTTGTTACTGTACTTGGAAAAACCGTGTTTCTGTTGAAAGAACGAGGCAAACGTCGGGCGGAACACACACGTCTTTATTGCACGGACGACAGACAAGAAGAGAGAACAAGGCTCGAAGTGCACAGCAGTACACGAGAGAATGATACATAACAAATGAACAACGAAATGCCACTGGAGTGTAAACTCAACACTCCCTCTCACTCTAGGGACATTGGCAGTGAATTAAGTAACAATTTATACAAAACAAGAAATCAAGACAGTCCCAAACAGTCTTTTAGTTTTGAATGTTTAACCTTGCATAGACTTTTAGTCATAATATCTGCCACCACCCTATTGAAAATTTCTTATAAGTCTTACAGAAATTCTTATAAGAATTCTGTAAGACTTATAGGATACTATAAGTCTTACAGAATTCTTATAGGATTCTATAAGTCTTACATATTTCTTATAGGATTCTATAAGTCTTATAGAAATTCTTATAGGATTCTATAAGTCTTACAGATATCTTATAGGATTCTATAAGTCTTATAGAAATTCTTATAGGATTCTATATGTCTTACAAAAATTCTTTAAGAAATCTGCATTTCTTATAGAATTCTACAATAATGCTGCGCGGGTCGCATACCTTTTAGGTTTTTATCCAGCAGGCGTGTCACCATAACTTATGTTGGCAATTGATAATTATTTAAGGAATTCTACATAAGATAATTTTTGGAAATTAAGTATAACTCTTTTTTAAGTAATGTTCTGCTAATTTCCTGGTTTTTTCAGCATGGTATTTGACATAAATGGTTCCAAGAATTGCGGAGGCTTCTTTAATGCGACTTGTTAGTATATATATCGCTGAGGGCACATGAAAAATTGTAGACTTAAAAGATCTGTCTGTTTCGAGTCTACAGATTACTTGACCGATGGAAGTTCGATATGGGCCATGAATAACCACGATGTATAATACGATTGCATACGTTGCAGGATACTGTTCACATGGTTCCCTAGCAACCTAACAACCAAAACTTGTTTGGCTGTTAGGTTGCTAGGGATTGCTTTTATATGTTAATCATTCACTATGCCTTTGTGATAGCAGTTTAATAAAATAAGTCGTGTGCTTCTAACCAAAATAAGGCATTGACCTCATTTGGTAAGTATTAAAAAACTGGCATTCCTAAAATTATGTTTTAAACAGATAGTTTCGTTGAATTTTAAACTTTTCATCATTAATTTAGATAGACATGTATATTTTTCAGATTGTGGCATATCTAACATAAGAGGAAGTTTTAATGAAAACAGTGTTTTAATGGATAAAGTGAGTGATTTAGTCGTCTCTGAAGAGAATGAGAATGAATTTGTATGAGTATGCCAACATCTGCACAGTTATTATTTTATGGAAAATACATCAACTATTATTCTCAATCAGTGTTTCTGTGAATCCTATTAATTTCCCCAAATCTTGCAATTATTGTTAGCCATATTCTACATATCCTTTTCTCCAAAATGGCATCAAATTCCATTTTGCTTTGCTTATTTCTTTCATTATCTATCCAAATCTGCATGTAGAGGTCTCATTCTCTCTGGTATCTTAAATTAACATTGCTCATATGCATTTGATTTATCAAATTTTACTCTTCCTTCCCATATAATTTCTTGAAGTACCTATCCCCAGTGGAACTTGAATTTTATTTCATTTGCTTCTTCAATTTTCCAGGTTAAATCATATTCCATATTTCAATTCCTGTATCTTTCATTGCGTAATGATTGCCAAAGTTGTATTCAATTATCAGTCCATCATTCTAGGCTATCGTTGGTTTCATTGATTTAAGTTTCTTTAAGCATGTGGGGACATTAACCCTATACAGAACCCATGCCCTGAAAGACCTCTATGGTATCTCGCCTTGTCTGGCCAGCCAGGTGAACTTTACAGAGCTTCAATGTCCTTTTTGATGTACACTGATGATAGACATCTACATTTGGTTCATGGGAAATCATTAGGTTTGCTGTATAAGATATAGGCGTCTACATTTGGATTGAATGAGGTATAATGCTAACTTTGTACTCTCACTAGGGATGTAAATCTTATGTAGCTTTTTATAGAAGTTTGCGCAAGTGTTTTAAGCATGTTGATATGATATTTATAATAAATATTTCCATCAGAAAATTTGTTATAAATAACATTTTGCAACTGATAGTTAGAAGAAATTTTCTTATAAGAAAAATTCTTATAAGAAATTTTCTTATATGAAATATGCCCAATTTCTGATAAGAAATTTTCTTATAGAATAATTCTTATAAGAAATTTTCTTATAAGAAATATGCCCAATTTCTGATAAGAAATTTTCTTATAGAAAAATTCTTATAAGAAATTTTCTTATAAGAAATATGTCCAATTTCTGATAAGAAATTTTCTTATAAGAAATTTCCAATAGGGCATTAGATCAGTTTGTAGGTACTCCACATTCACTACATTTTTCTCAATCAATTCCCTAGTAAAATGATATCGAACATCAATATGTTTTGTCCTTGCATGAAACACTGGGTTTTGGCACAATTTGATAGCACTTTGATTGTCACAATAAATTTTTACAGTTTCCACAACATCTAACAACTCTGACATTAGGTATCTAAGGTATACAGCTTCTCGAGATCCCTCGGAGAGAGCTACATACTCGGATTCAGTGCTTGAAAGAGCAACACACTTCTGCTTTTGGCTTCTCCAGGTGATGGCAGCTCCAGCAAATTTATATACAAAACCAGTGCATGACCTTCGATCATTATGATTACCAGCCCAATCAGCATCAACATAGCCAGTAATGCTTTTGCCTGTAGGCTTAAACACAAGTTTTTCATTAGCAGTGTGCTTTAAATATTTTAGTACTCTCAAAGCACTCCTCCAGTGCTCACTGGAAAAACAATTGTTAAATTGACTTAAATAATTTACAGAAAAAGATATATCAGGACGTGTACAAACAGATAGATACATTAATGAGCCAATTAAACATTGATAAGGTACATCAGGTTTAGGTAACATTGGGTCATTCTTTTTCAAATTAACATTTACTTCAAGTGGAGTGTTTACTGGTTTAGCATCTTGCATCCCGAATCTGTTTAACAACTCATAAATGTAATGGCTTTGATCCAAAGAGATGCTACCATCAAATTTATTCTGAGAAATTCTCATGTCAAGGCACATTTTTGCTCTGCCCAAATCCTGCATTTTAAATTTCTTCATTAATTTTTCTTTAATGACATCTTTTTCCTTTTTATCATTGTGAAACAATAACAAATCATCAACATATAAAGCAATAATTAAAATACTAGTACCATCTTTCTTAAAGTAAACACAAGCTTCGTGCTTAGACTGAACAAAACCTAGCTCAATCAGAACATTATGAATAGTTTCATTCCATACCCTGGAAGATTGCTTCAGACCATACAAAGCTTTGTGCAAATGTGCCACACTATTTGTGGATTCATTGCATTTAACACCATCAGGCAATTCCATAAATACAGTTTCATTTAACTTCCCGTTGAGGAAAGCAGTTTTGACATCAAGATGATCTATCTGCAAAGATAATTCTACTGCTATCCCAATTAATAGTCTCAATGTTTCAACACGAACTACAGGTGCAAAAGTTTCCTCATAATTGATACCATAAGCTTGCATGAACCCCTTCGCAACTAATCGAGCTTTATATCGATCAGGGTTCCCATCTATTCCCTTCTTCAATTTGAAAACCCATTTACAAGGTACTACCTTTACTCCCTCTGATCTAGGAACAATAGACCATGCACCATTTTCAGCTAGGGACTTTAACTCATCTTGCATGGCCGCATGCCATTTATCTCCATCTGGTCTAGAGAGGGCTTCTCTTGAGGACAGTGGATCAGTTAACAGATTCAAATCCTGAACATTGTAAGTAACAAAATCAGGGAATACCTTTGTTTTTCTCTCTCTCAAGGGATACCTCCTTTCAGAAAGTGTGTCTCCCTCTGAAGACATTTCAGCTCCCATTTCCCCTTTAGTATTATGGCTTAACAATTCCATTACAGGCACAAAATTAGAGTTATCAGACACATCAACACTTGGTTCATTATTTTCGTCAAAGATAACATCTCTGGCAACAATAACTTCATTATTGCTATTCATCAGCCTGTAGCAGCCAGATATATCAGCATAACCTACAAATCTACATTGCTCACTCTTTACATCCCATTTCTTTCTCTTAACATCTGGTATATGAACCATTGCCTTACACCCAAACACTCTAAAATTTTGAATGTTTGGCCTTCTACCAGACCATAGCTCTTCAGGAGTAATATTAGTGAGAGCAGCATGAGGGGATCTATTCTTTATGAAGACTGCAGTATTGCAAGCTTCTGCCCACAAATACTTGGGACATTCAGTATCATGTAGCATAGTTCTGGCAATTTCACAAATTGATCTATTAGCACGCTCAGCAACTCCATTAAGTTCAGGTGAATAGGGAACTGTGAGAACATGCATGATTCCATTTGAAGTCAAGAAATCTTTTAAATTCTTATTGACATATTCACCTCCATTGTCAGATCGCAATGTCTTTATTTTTCGACCAGTTTCTGTTTCAACTCTGGCCTTAAATTTTATAAAAACTTGAGTGACTTCATCTTTGCTTTTCAAAAAATAAGCAAATATTTTGCGTGAATAGTCATCAATGAACGTTAGCATAAATCGAGCACCATTAACTGATTTTACCTCCATTGGTCCGCAAACATCGCTGTGAATCAATTCCAAAACAGCACTTGATCTGCTACCTTGAGAATGAAAGGGTTTCCTCGCCTGTTTCCCTTTACAACAGCTTATACATGGACTCTGGATACCACTTGTAAAATCATAGCCATCCACTATCTTGGACAACTGCTTCATTCTTTCTGGACTCATGTGACCAAGTCTCCTGTGCCACAACTTCGCTGAAGCATTAACTTTAACAGATTCTACATGGTTAACATTAAAATTTTTCATAGGAAGCTTTTCATTTAATTTGTATAAACCATCCACTAGTGAAGCAGTTCCACTGACTCTGCCATTAATAAATACATTGTTTTTATGATAAATATCACATCCCTTTTCAGAAAACACAAGAATTAAGTCTTTCTTAGCCATTTGGGATATTGACAATAAATTAGCTGAGAGACCAGGCACCAACAACACATTATTAACTGTAATAGCACCATCATCAATATGAACATTTGACATACCAATTCCCTTACAATCTAAGGTATTATCATTTGCAACACTTACAGTTAATCCTTCTCTGGGAATAAATTTCTTCAGAAGATGTCGTTGGTTTGACATATGTTCAGTACAACCAGAGTCCAAATACCAACCGATTTTTCTTGATGATACGCCCATCGCTGTCTGGAAAGCTGAAACCTTCTCTTTATAGTCCCGGGAAGGCTGGCTCCTCACGATGGTACGGCATTCGGAACCCTTGTGCCCGAATCTTTGGCACTTGTTGCACTTGTATTTCCTGGAATTCGTTGTTCTCCTCTGCGTCTGCGCGGGCTCGGATCGGCTGTGCTGCTGCTTCCCGTGGTTCTTCACTGCTAAGGCTGCTGCCTCCGCCTTATTTTCTCCTCGCCTAGCATCCTCTGCCAATAGCCTTGACTTGACAAATGCTGATGTCAGGGTCTTCCCGCAGTTGTCAAGGGCCGTTGAAAGAGCGTCATACGACTCACCAAAGACCGTTAATGAGCACGTAGGCAATTAGCTCATCGTCAGTGTCGTAGTTCATATCTGACAACTTATGAACCACCGACATGACACCACCAACATACGCCTCCATATCTGGGTAGTCTTGGAGCTTTGACGTGTATAATTTTTTCAGAAGAAGTCTCTTACCGCTCGCGTCAGAAGGTGCAAAAGTATTTCTAAGCGAATCCCATGCTTCTTTGGCGGTTTTTGCCTTCCTCGTGTACGAATACAGCTCTGGTCGTATCATAAGTACTATTTTTGACAGAGCTTTCTTTTCGAGTCTTGCGGAATAGTCTTTCTCCGGTATTTTAACCCCGGCAACATAATCCCACAACTCTTCATGCACAAGGTACATCTCCATAGCATAGGCCCACGAGTTATAGTCATTCATGCCCGATAACTTTTCAATTGCTGGCGCAGTATTACTTGCCATATTTTGAAAAATACGGATTAGAATGCAAGCTTCACTCAAAGAAACCAATGTCTACGGAATAAACGCAAGTTAGGCCTATAACGATCACTAACGCAGTTTGAGGCTGCCTGGGCCCATAACCTGTTGAAAGAACGAGGCAAACGTCGGGCGGAACACACACGTCTTTATTGCACGGACGACAGACAAGAAGAGAGAACAAGGCTCGAAGTGCACAGCAGTACACGAGAGAATGATACATAACAAATGAACAACGAAATGCCACTGGAGTGTAAACTCAACAGTTTCCATTCCAGTTTCAGAGCAATCTTTTTCTTATTTTTTTTTCTTTTAACGAATGGTCACATTTATTGATTAGGTGCACAACTAAGTTCTTGCTGTTTTTTAAATGAAAATACAACTAAACTGTGAAAAAATGGTTATAAATGAATCATTCAAAGTAATGTCTATCGCTAGCTTCAACTTTTGCCGATCATTGTGGCAGTGCTTGAATATCATAACAGTAAAAGTGCTCATCTTTTGAGGCTATCAACGAATTAAGCCATTTTTTGATGTCTTCATATGAGCATACTTGCTGATCAGCCAGACAATGTGCCATCAAATGGAACACGTAATAATAGGATTGTGCATTATCTGGGGATTATGGCGGGTGTGTAAGGACTTCCCCTTTGAGCGCTTTGAGGTAGGTTTTAACAGGTTTGGAATCATGAGGTCGAGCATTGTCAGGGGCGGATCCAGGATTTCTTTTTGGGGGACACAAGCAAGTCCGTATCCAGGATTTTGTTCTGGGGGGGGCACAAGGATACCTCGTAATACAAAACCAATGCAATGATAATGGTACTGCATTAAAAATCTTGCATATTTTTTAGAGGTCTGAGGGGGGGGGGCACATGCCCCCGTGCCCTCCCCTTTATAGATCCGCCTATGAGCATTGTCATGCTGCAGAATCACTTTATTGAATCATAAGGAACTCAAGCTCCTTGCAATTGCATAAAATGGATTGGTGGGAAACTCCTAATATATAAGCGAGCTCTTTTTGAGATTCACATGGATCTTCTTCGAGCAATGCCTCCAATTCAACATTTTTTTAAGGTTTTTGGTCTTCCTCCACATGGACGGTCATCAACATTGAAATGACCGTCTTTGCAGAGACAAAACCAATCACGGCATGTTGTGTTACCTTGAGCAACATCTTTGTAAACTTTTTGTAGCTCTATATACGCTTCAGTTGCCATTCACACTTCCCACAAATGACCAATATGTGGCACAGACCCAGACATTTTCATGCAACAATTAGAATAGAAAACCATAGACAATATAACCACTTCACAACAGATTCCTGCATTGAGGATGATCGTAAATGAGTGGGAGGGTCAGGCTTAATTGCCGTGTGACCCTAAGGTCTCACTAAGCTGGGTATCAGGCCGGGCCTGAATACATCTGACAAATGATACCTCAGAGGTCACTTCCCTTCCCTCGCATTGGGTAGAGCCGAGGTCTGGTCGTTTGCATTGAAAAATCCACAACAGCTATACTCGACGTCAGATCTTCTGGGTATGAATATATCAGCTCCACCCGACATTCGGTGCGAAAGGGTTAAATGCTTCCAAAAATATCCCATACTTTAATTTACCAGAGAAGACATTTGAAAAACTATGGACTTGAATAGTTCACTTACCAGAAGTAACAGTGCTGGCTCCTCATGGAGCTCTAACGAGTCAGAAGCAATGAGTAATTCTCCAAGGTGCTTCTTTTCTCGCACTAAAACACCCATAGCTTCCCTGGCTTTAGGACCGTCTTCCTCCCCCACTCTAAATGAGTATGACACTTCACCATTATCACTGCAAATAAAATGCGTGCAAAATTCAATCTGTTGAATCTTTTAAAGTCATGAGGTGATATAAATTATGATACTTATTTTGAATACAGAAATCATGCTGGTTGCTTATCTCTACACAGCACAAATGTTACAGTAAATTACCATTTTCCAGTCAGGCACCAGATGCACTGCCACGCATCATGCATTTACACGGATTTACATTGTGCCATAATGGGCACTTTCTCAATCTCTCCGAGATCTCAATCCCTCTGAGACTCAACCCCTCTGAGACTCGACCCCTCTGAGACTCGACCCCTCTGAGACTTGACCCCTCTGAGACTTGACCCCTCTGAGACTTCACCACGAGGAGACGATTCGCGAGCTCCTGAGTACCAATCTCGCGAAGCTCCAGAGTACATCGTGCCTGCCTAATCCACGCGTGCCGCTGATCCTCGCGTCCTGTGAACTGCTCACAATTTATAGTGAATTCACCAACGGTGTCGGCCTCTTTATGCCATGTGTGAATTATCGTTACTTTCCGCCACCGTTTACCCAATTGTAAGGTGAATCGTCAGCGTGAAACCAGTTTCCCCTCCTCTGCCTACACCTCCCCTCTCACGCCTGCTTCGAGCGCGGCCGCGATCCTGTAAGCGGTCTGGCTCGCTCTCTCTGCTACTGACCTCAGACAAGGAAGGAACTCTCTCGTGCCCGGCTTCTTCCCAACGGCAAGAGTACATTATCCTCAGGCAATTTAGTATTTTATGTATTGTGCTCCTAAAGCTTACTTTGGTTATTAAATGTACTATTACTGTTGGAAATCAACCATATTGTTTGTTATTTGTTTCACTCCTAACCACCTATTTCTCGTCAATTCATTCTCGCGACGTGTGTGCGTTGCAACATGAGTTGCCACTCATATCGCTCACAGCAGAGTGATCTTAATTTCACCACAAAAGAAGTTATAATTAGGGCTGTTAATGGGAACTTTTACATAAGATGCTATGATAATTCAAATTCATAACTTTACCACCCCATTCCCTGAGAGTATAAATACTCTATTGCAAATAGAATATTTATAAATATTGAGAATAAATTGATCACTCTAAACCAGTGTACTTTATGGTAGTATGGGACAGACTGAGGCTTCCTCCAGGCAGTCTCCTTAGGAAATAAATCCGCCATATTTTTAATTTCCTAAAATTAGTGTTCCGTGGTATAATTTGTGACATGGATACCTCATGTGGGCAGCCTAAGTCTTTATGACTTCCCAACTTCAATGTTTATCTCCAGGACAACCTAAGTTGTCTTAACTCAGAGATTTAACCCAAAGGTTAGGGAAGCATGGTGGCCCAGTGGGCAGTGACGTAGCCAGGGGGAGGTCGGGGGGGTCCGGACCCCCCAAAATATAATTGCACAATTACTCTGCTTCGTAAAAGAAAAAACAATATTGAAAAATCATGCATTTACGATAGATTTCTTAAACAAATGAAGTTTTTTTAATTACGAAAAGGGTTAAAATAGTTTAAAACCCTCTACTTAGTTCTCTGTTTTTCAAAAATTTCCCCCTGATTTTGGACCCCCCTTCAAACAAAATTCCTTGCTACCCCACTGCCAGTGGGTAGACTGTTGGGCCACTAATATAATTTCCGATTTCAAATCCCACCTGACGTCTTCGGAAAACCTAAACAAAGTGCCTAACCTAATCTTCAAAGTGAATTCAGAATCTTTAAAGATGGGTCAAGGAAAGGAATTGTCCCAAGCACCGCACGTGAAGTTCACATGCCTGTGGCTCGGACTGGGATATGTGGGTCCCAGTATAAGCAGTAATTACATTGGCATTGATGCAGTCTGGGAGGAGTATATTTTGAGAGCAGGAGTGCAAACTGATGTGACTGCAGATGATTTTGTATCTGCTGATGAGGACGTACCAGTGTTCCCTGAAGTAACAGATGAGGATATTTTACAGGAAGTTATGGAAAACGATTCATCTGAGAGTGATGAGGATGAAGGTAACCCTGAGAGAGAAATTACTACAAATGAGGCCCTTGCATACATTGAAGCCCTGCAGAAATTTTTTTCCCAGAGAGATATACCTGTTGAGCATTTAGTCTCTCTCGATCAACTGCGGCATCTTTGTGTGAGATGGTCCTTGGAAGGAAAGCGAACCATTCAGAAAAAATTACCAGATTTCTTTAAATAAGTTTTATTCTAATTTTGAGAGCATCAGCCATCTAAATTCTATTAAGTTCTATTTATGTTGATAGTGGGATATGTTATTATTTATATGCAAAAAGTCAATTTGCTGTTTGTTAATTACTATCATTTTGTTTGCACAGTCTTGTGTCTGCTAAAGAGCATTTGAGTTACTTGTTTTAAACCTTTCTATAGTTTTACAAATTCCATAAATTCCATGGAATGCCCACATATTGTGATATTATCTTTAATATTTAATAATGCTCTTAACTGGCTGTTACCAGGAAGACTGGGATATATCTTTTTGAATTTCAGAGTTACCTGAAGTTGTAACGTATTATTATTTATAAAGAATTCTTCAATTTTGTGAGTGAAATAAAGAAAGTTATTTTTTAACGCCACAAATAATTAAAAATATCAATTACACTTGTCCCTAAATGTGCTCCTATCAAATCTTTGTATGATTGAGTTCAATTAGTGATTGGCTTTAAGTTCTTGCTATGCCAATGAGGCCATATCAAAGTTTTACATTTTTAAAGTAAATTTGAGAAAATTTACCATATTTATGTGGGTAACATATCTTATTTAAGTTAATTTATGAAGAGATATCAGTCCTTTATTTGCTAAAAAGCTTTTCAGTACATTAAAATGGGTCATAACTTCTGTAAAAGGGATACCTCTGTATAACAAAAACCTCTATACAACAAAATTTTTTCTTGGTCCCTAGAATTTTGTTATAAAGAGGTTTGACTGTATATTGCTTGTAATGCTCGAGTGAATTTGGGACCATCATCACTAACCTCACATCCTCAATGCTGACTCTTGGTTCACTTGTCACATTCTGGCTCTTCAAGAAAGTTGTAATCTAGGGAAAGGATAAAAAGTCAATGAATGATAATACTTATGCTGCTTTCCTGATACTTGATAGATACATAGTTTCTGATAGCTTCTTGTCCTCCCACTCACCATAGAATTTTTACGTCTTACCTGTTGCTCTAGTAACTCATTAAGAGTAACATTCTGAAATACAGGTGTCTTTGCAGAAATATTGGCAATCTTAAATTTTACCTCGAACAGCCATCGATCACCTGTGAATAAATAACAAATGGAGAGACAATTAAGAAAAATGCATGGATACTACTTATCAAAAGATTTACAAGAATTGCAATGTAAAGAATTACTTTGGAGGCTCTAAACAAAGCAAGGGTAGCCAACTCAGTAAAGCACTTGACAGCAGATCAAAGGGTTTCCGGTTCAAATCCCAGGACATTCCGAAACAAAAATCCTTGAAAAGCAAGGTGACCCAGGGAAAAGAACAGACCCACTACCTAACAAAATATATATTGAGATAATATGTTTGCAAAAATATAGTATCCTTGCACAGTAAAGGCATTGGCGCCGACTCCATGGGGCCTGAGGGGGCCCGAGCCCCCCCAAAAATTCGTTACAGGTGTGAGGAAAAAATGTGTCCGGCTTGTCTATTTTCCCCTGAGTGTCCAGATATTGAGATTCGGGTGATCAGGGTTCTAATGTTGAACATATGACTCTTCTAAAATGCTTAAAAAACTTAAAGTTCACTGCTTATAAAATTTACCGGGGCAAGGTGCCCGGTTTGGGCCCCCCCAATATTTTTTGTAAGTCGGCGCCCCTGAGTAAAGGTACCTTTAAAGATGGTTCTTGAGTTGAAAAAAGTCAAACTACACTATTCCAGATTAGCAATAATCTGATTGTTACTATCAAACGTTAAAAAAATTTGATTAAAATAAAACTTACTTATTGTGAATCCCAGCAATTATAATTACAATATTGCGGTTCTGAAGAAGTGTTCATGTCCCCTAACCCTTATGCTGCACCATTATTCAGACACGAGCCAGGCACTTATTGGGTAACCCTTGGAAAAATGCCCCCTGCCCCTTGACCTCCTTTGTCTGTGCCTCATCCAACAGGGGGCTATAGCTACAAAACCATTTTTGGTGATTTTATGAAAAAAAATATGACTGACCTTTATTCACTTTGTACTTATTCTGGCACTGACAAGCTGATCCATGAGAGCCATTGTAATTGCACAGGAAACTTTGACAGTTAGGACAACCTGCAATCACAGAGAAAAATAATTTACTGATCATGTGCAGGGAACAAATACTAATTACATACATACCAATATGTTTGACCCTTTCTTTTCACCAACTCCAGCAAACCATTCTTATCCTTTTGATACTAAATCTTTAGGGACTGCATTCTATTGCCTAAAATGACAAACCTGTCTCCCAATTATCTTTTATGTGCTCTGGAAGTCTAACCAAAAGTGGATTGATGTAAAGGGATTCCATAGCTGCTGGGTATCAATATAAACAGAAAATTGAGATAAAACTTAATAGAAAATGTACTTGTTAGATAGGTAGATTAAAGTCTGCAAAAAAATTTATCTAGAGATTTAAAGTTTCACCAATCCATCACCTAATGGAGACACCTTCTAGCAGAACCTCAACGAAAGGGTTGGTCAGATATTATTAAGGTCTAGCACCCAGGGGCGCAGCTAGGAATTAAGGCTGGGGGGGGGGGTTTGGGTGCATCTAATACAGGGGTGTGTGGGGTATGGTATACCCACCAGGATAAGCGGTAGGTGCGAGATTAATAAATTGCGGAATTTTAGGATAAATGGTTCAAAAATGGCGAGTTTTACGGCTTTCTGAGGGATATTTTATCATTACACTACTCTATTAGTAATTTCAATCTAATTAAGTGAAATGGATTAACCTAAAAATTTTCTGAGCTCTGGGGGGGGGTTTTGTCCCCCCCCTGCTGTGCCACTGCTTGCACCAACCAATTTGAAGAATAAGATGAGTGGTCCAAGTAAACTTCAAAACAGAATTACGTTTTAAGTATTTTATATCATGTCATAATGTGTGGATGAAAAGGAGGAATGGATTTCATTGGCATAATGTTCCTAGCAATAATTAATAGCACAAGTAAAAAATTAGTTGATACATAAGTGTCTAAATTAGAAATTTAGGCAAATTTTTTGCAACTTATTTTAAATAAGGGTTTAATGAGCCACCCTCCCTATTCTCTTCCTACTTTCACTTACTTCGGGATAAGAATTCATGCATAAGATAAAACCAAAGGAATCATTACAATAACATATTACATTAGTACATTTTGAGTCCACATAATTTATAAATATTTGACTTTTCGAAAATTTTTAAATTTGCAATACATGAAACAACAGATTTTATAATTGCAAAAAAATCTTTGGTTCAATCTATCTTTTTTATTACACCTTACATATAGGCTTCAGCAGGGGCGCAGCCAGGAATTGAGGCTGGGGGGGGTTTAGATGCAACTAATACTGGGGTGTGTGGGGGTATGGCATACCCACCAGGATAAGCAATAGGTGCGAGATTAATATATTGCGGGATTTTAAGATAAATGGTTCAAAATGGTGAGTTTTACGGCTTTCTGAGGGATATTTTATTAATCCTTACAATATTTTATTAGTAATATTAATCCAATTAAGTAAAATGGATTAAACTTTAAAAAATTTCTGGGCTCTGGGGGGGTGGGGGGTTTATCCCCCAAAACCCCCCCCTCGCTGTGCCACTGGGCTTCAGGATAGACGTGATCGTTGGGGGAGCCCCCAAAGCTAGGGTCCCTCAACGATTGTCGACCATCAGACCTAGCCAGACTGTCCCTATTCTCATCGCTTTTTCCATCACGAGGCACTTTCCATCACTTTCAGCCAAGCGGAACCAACAGCCGCTTACAGTGATTTTAACCCCACATTTGGCTTTTGATGGAACGACAGTTAAACATATGGAAAGCTATGGAAGAAGCATTGGAAAAAGGGATGGTGGAGTGACCTTGTGATTTAGAAAATGACGGGGCAAGTGATCAATTTTTTTGGTCTCTGAAAAGCTATTGCTGGAGGTATCACTCTTTGGGACGGGAAAGAAAATCAAGCGATTCAGCCTTCAGCCCAACCCTCTCACCTGCAAGGATAATTGGAACCAAGTGCATTTGACTGTTATTATCTTAAGAATACTAGTAGGCAGTGGGAACA
Source organism: Ischnura elegans (assembly GCF_921293095.1). Classification (NCBI taxonomy): domain Eukaryota; kingdom Metazoa; phylum Arthropoda; class Insecta; order Odonata; family Coenagrionidae; genus Ischnura; species Ischnura elegans. The sequence continues at coordinate 80,038,954 of NC_060256.1, read as the reverse complement.
AGGTATACTTTTGGTTAGATATACTTACCCTTCGTTTCTCTAAGGACTGCAGAACCTTTCACCTTAGTTTTTTGTCTCCTCCCAGGATCCCTACCGCCAACTATCGAATTGTGATTCTTTACTCCTGTTGAAGGATGATCACTCTCGCATAGAGGCCCATAGAAGCCTTTGGGACACTGGCAACGGATGGCTGTGGAGCCCACATGCCTTGTCAAAGAAAATAATCATCATGAACACAGGTAAGACATCTCACATGCGACAATAAATAATGTACAAATCAAATCGAAAAGCGAAAAATGCCCAACTTATATATTGATTGTCATCATTGATGTGTACATATGGTTTTGAACAAAATTCATTTTATGCATACTCAAAACCAAATGTACCAAAACCTTGGGTTGATGCAAATGGGTGCACCCAGAATCAAAACCAGAGGGGGGGGGGTGCTAAACTAGCCTTGGTCGTTCAAGTTATAACTTTTTTGCACAGAAAAGGTTAATAAAACCAAAATTTTAAGGAAATTCCCACACAGCACATCGTTGCCAGAGGACGTCCGCTGCGCGTCCGTCGCGTCCTCTCAGTGTCCGCGGATTTTCAGGACAGCCAGAGGACATCCGCCGGCTGTCCTGGCCATCCGTCCGCACACTGTCCTATCTTGGATGTCCAGCGGACGTCCAGCTAGTGTCCCATTATGCAGGGTTTCGGAGTTTTGGTTTCCTCTTAAAACACTCACCTCCTCAAGGAGGAACTCCGAGAGAAAGTCTCGAGATCCTCCTCCGAGTAGGGAGTATAGGAGAAGGGAGAAAGAAAAAAAACTCTCTCTCGTTTCTGAAGCCAGAATACTTCCTCCCGATCGAGGAAGAGGAAATTTTTCGTGGAGGAAGTTATTTTGAGGATTATTTTAGGTAACCAAGTGTAATCCTCTTGTTGGAGTGTGGACTCTGGGAGGAAATTATAAACTATTTAACGAAAAAAAAATTTGACATTTTTACCGCTTCTATAGTTTAAGAACAACAAATGTACGCTATTTTTAAGTTTTACATTGTTTATAACAATTAATTAAGTTTAAACAAAGTTAGCAACAATTTAAGTAACATTTACGAGCGTTAAAAATTTCTACATGCCTTATGGGTTAAACAAAAACAATTGAACGAACTTATGACTCTCTACATTATTTATAACAATTTTTAAAGTTTTAACAAATTTAGCAACAATTTTAGCAATTTTCAAAAAATTAAAAATTTCCGCATGTTGTACGGTTGAGAAGCGTTGGATGAACAATAAACCCGTACTCTTTCATGATTATAAAAATTACTTAAATTTAGCAACTTTTACAAAAATTAACAACAGGAATAATGGAATTTATCGATTTTTACTGAAATTTTATATTATGTACCAATGTCCTGCCGACGTCGCGTAGCCGTCTCGGGGACATTCCATTCCTGCAGGTTAAATGAACTCTTTCAACTTATTGATTAATTAATATTTACTCTCTAGGGATTAAAAAATCTCAGAGGCGATTGATTGGAAAGTATTTTAATGAAACATAACGCTTTAAATTCATTTTAATTTTTAATGGTAAGAATTCTCCTAAAATTATCACGGCATCGATGGCCTCATTCCCAGATTAGACATTGTAATTGTCCAATTTAAGGATAGGCAATAGAAGGTAAGTACTGCCGTACCTTTACTTTATATTGAAATTCTAGATTTTTTGGTGGCGAACGAATTTTGAATCTACCGCTACTCCGCGATACAGATTTTCCCATGGTTCTCCACATTCCTCCGTTCCTCCTTTCCAACAGAGGAACCGGAATGGAACACCGGAGACAGCATGGTGGTTTGGCGGTTACAAAGATGCAGCTACATGTATTCCAAGTAAGTTTGATGTGACATCCAAATAATTTTTTCTTGGCGTTCACTGTCGGCAGTATAGTGTTTCCGCATGCTCCTTATATTTCTTATAACTCAGCCTGTAACATCTCGAGGAAAAATATGGCTCTGCTTGGAACAACATGACCGTCTCGGTAAAACCGTTACTTGGCAACTAAAGGTAGCGTCTTTTTCCGTTGTTCATGGTGAAATTTTCGCTTTTGTTCCTTGTTTACATGATATAATTTAAAGTGGAAGTTCTTGTACTATAGTCTCTGTACGCGAGAACGTATAGGAAATAATGTAAGTGCTAGCGTATAAAATAGAACCTGTTGTTTTGATAACGTAGGCTACGGCTGAATTTGTTGTCCGAACGGTCCGTTTGGTTCCGTTCCTAAATCAAATCAAGTAGGGTTCTTGGCAATAAATATAACTAGGAATTGACCCACATCTCGTGATATTAAAATATATATATATATATATATATATATATATATATATATATATATATATATGATTAATAGGTTTCACGTAAATTATTAATTCTTTGAAATCGGAGTACACCGTGTGATTTCTTTTGATATGTATATTCACGCACGCATCGAAAAAGAACATTAAATGTTATGATAGGATGTTAGAGCGTAGGTTTCCGCGGCGATGGTTTGATCTCTGCATTTCTCCAGGGTTTTCTTCCGCGTCAGATTGTTGGTTGACAACAGTTTCGCTGGCTATCCTGCCAGCGTCTTCAGGTCGAAGGGTTATGATAGGATATGGCGATTAAGGTTATGATAGTATAACCACCAATGTTTAGCCTTTTTACAAAAAGTTTTTATACTCTTTATCTGTTTGATGGAACTAGGTTAATAATTAAAGATTTTAGGTCATAAATAAATAAATGATCTATTATGTCAGTAAAGATAAGGCTTAGGGATTAAAAAATTACAATGCCGACGTAACTTTTATAGCGTTTAATATATTTTTTCTGCCCAACTTTGCTAACCTACTAAATTATAAACTAATTTAACTACAAACTAAGTAACTGTGCTATTAGTCATCCATGCATTTAATTTAGTGGAAACTATAGGACGACTGTAAGAAACTTGGGATGAATCTAAACAAGGTCTAATTATAAGTGATATATTGTGTAAACAAACCTTACGGCTATGTTACATGGTTCATTTATTTGCTCAAACTGCTGCATGAAATCTTATACCCAGAAAATAGAACTTGTGCATCTTTTCGTACAGCCATCGGTACACATTTTGGTGTAGAATATCGTGAACCTGATATATTTACCTGGAGGCATTTACTGACTATAGCTTTCATGTAGTGGAGTTGAATAAAAATACCTTATCTGTATTTTATTTAGTTCCTATTTCTATTTATAAGTTTGTATGTCTCTCTTCTTATAATTGTCTGTATACTTATTTGTCTTCATTCTTTACAGATGTTGCTCTGAACCAGGACGATACAGCCACCAATTCTAGTGTGGAAGTTACAGTGAAGAGTTGGCTGGAACATGCTAAAGCAAGGCATGAGAGATAGGTGTAAGTATTCGTTTGATTATTATATAGGTTTGGGCAAGGAGGAATAATTTTGGTCTGGATACTTTTTTCGCAAGTTGCTCCTGTTAAGGGAGCTCATATAAAGTAAATTTAAATAATTATTGAACATCTTGTAATACAAGGTTCACCCTTCCATGCTAAAGGTAGAGAAAATAGTATTGTTATGTATTATTTTCAGATGTAGATTCCACTACCAAGTAATTCAAACATTTGAAAACAATTTTTGTTCTGCATATGGGAGGTATAATTACCAAAAACATGGTTGAAAAGGATCTCATGCTCTATAAAAGTTCGATGTATAACACCTGTAGAACTTAAGAATGGGATAACTTATTCAACAGGGATGGTAGTTGCACAGTACTACAGAAGCTACTATTTTCTAGTAGCTCTAGCTAACTAAGATGTTTTGAAGTAGGTGTTGTTGTAGGAGCTATAGAAATTTCAGTAGCTCACAGCAGGCTTTAGCTGCTATTCACCTGTTATGTCTCTGTCGAAATGTGAATATTGCCAGTGAGCTAGGTTTTCACTTTTGCCTCGATACCAGACTACATTAGAAGATCTATTTTAATTATTAAGATTGGAAGAATTCGGAGATCTAAATCATGGAATGGCCTTAACTACAGCAAGTTTTTGCTAGTTTTTCAAAGTTTCTATTTTTTTAAGTTGCATCTCGGCCAATGCAGCTAAGTGGTTTGTGTGCCAAATCAGTGTGGCTGTTTTCACACTAATCCCAAGAGATCTAGTCCACTTAAACTTCCTCCTTTAAATTTTCTAGTTTCCTTTACTCCTATATCATATTCAGCTCCTCTGCATTAGTCTTCCTTAGCTCCAGCTTATGTAACACAATTCACTCTAGTGTAGTCATAATCTTCAAGCAGAGACCAATTGTTCAGAAATATTATCCTCCATTTGAATGCTTTTTCCAATATCTTTTTCGAGACCTCTACTTAGCTGTCTGGCAAGGATGGATCAAAGAATTTTTTTCTAGATGGTGCACCAGGGTCTAACAGGCAAACAGTCTTCTCATATTTGGGATTAAAATCTAGTTCAACAATTGTGTTATGAAAAATGTTCTTAATCATAATGTATACATTACTAACATATTAATATTTTTACTCAACATCTTTTCTTATTTAAGAACAAGAAAAAGTTAAAGAAAAGTTTGTAAAATGTATTCAGCCTCTAATGGACAGGTTTCCTAATTTTGAAACCTTAAGAATGTTAAACACGTGACTAATAAGACTATAGCGTCCTGTCTTATGTAATCTGCTTGTTACGTACAAGATACAATTTCTTGCTACGATGAAATGTTTATATACTTCATTATTACAGGAGCAGTGCAGGAGAGCATGACCGCTGAAAAAGATGTGGAGGTTGCCATCCAAAACTGGCTAAGGCACGCCAAGGAGCGGTTGCAGGGGAAGAAGAAAATTTAATAATATGTATGTAGTTTCTTGCATTGTATTATTTTAAGAAGCCAAATAAATATTGTGCATGGAATTGATGCCTTATTTATTTAAATTCTTGTCTGGACCTATTATTTATTTGTATCGAACAAAATGCAATCCTAACCTAAACGTGTCCTCAAGGTGTCCAGAGCGGACAATTTCAGGTCGTCCATAGGCCACCTTTTTTACTGACATGCGGACTTGCAGCGGACATCATTTTGTATGAATTCGGCTGTCCGTAGGATGTCCATAGGCCACTTGGCGGACAATCACCGGATGTCCGAAAGGTGTCCGTGTGCTGTGTGGGTTATGACAGCAATTCATTAGTTTTTATAATTATTTGCTTGAAAAAATAACAATTTTACTTTAGTTCCATGTCTTATACTAATATCATTTTTCTTCAAAAGGAAAATTGGTTCATAAGTTTTGTTTTGAACTAAATTTATTTTCGTTTCCAGGGGGGGTAGTTGGTACGCCCATGTTGATGCATAAAAGTTAGGTCGCTCACTCATAATAAGACCAAAAATTGCAATTTATCTAAAGATTTAGATGCATGGAAGGTAAAGATAAGTTACAACGACAACTTCCTCTCTTGAATAATCTCAAAAATAAGCTCCTCTTTCAGCCATTCTGTTATGATAGTTTAAAATAGGAAAATTTGAAAGTTGCCACCCTGTTTTCATTCGCCGCGGCGCGCCGGTGACGTCATTATAGAGATCTAGTATCATCTTTTCACTTTTACAATCTTATCATTCTTTCAACTGTTCAGGGAGAACCTTCGAGTGAGGAAAGGAATAACCCACGTTACAGTACGGAACAACGAACCAAGAATGGCCCATGCATACGGCCGAGGAAAAGCTTAAATGAGGTAACCCAATTTGCATGAATTCGTGACGTCATAAATGTATCTGCGAAAGGTTTTATGCCATCGATATTTCGCCGCGATTAGCACGAGAAGTAGGCGAAGGGTCGATGTACGGAAAAGTATGGGTCTCCTTATGAGGGCAAACTTTCCTCGGGATTCCCACCGGGTTAAAAACTCCATTTTTGCCCACGTTGCGAGCCCCAAGCCGGCAACGTCGTCAAAAATGGTCGGATAATATTTTGCAAAATTCGAACCGGGCCAGAAATGACAATCACTGATTCCACTTTTTTGGGGTAGCGTTCGAACCACATGATAGAAAGTGAAAGAGTAAAATGGGATGCGTTGGTGCCCACATTCAACACATTCTGATAACCTGCGTGACGTCACAAGTTTTGTGAGAGGGCTTTATGTATAAGGAGCGCTGACTAGACCATTAGAACCATCGCATGATCTCGGATTTCGCTATTGGTTCTTGGTCCCATGCGCAGTATAAAACATCAATATACCTTATAGGGCTGTCCACTGGTTTATTAAAAATAATAACGCGTTTCGACACTTAGCGTCATCGTCAGGTCAATTAGAAATGACAAGTTTTGTTATTTCTATTTGACTTGACGATGACGCTAAGCGTCGAAATACGTTGTTATAATTAAAACACCAGTTGGCAGTACAATAAGGTTTATCATTTTATTCAGCATGTTGTACCACCATATCTCGCCAAACACAGCTGAACCATGCGCAGCAGCCAATTATCCGTCTTGTACACTTTTCCTCTGTGGCCGCTCGCCCTTTGTTCAACGCTCCGAGGCAAGTTGAACGAAGAGTGATATTCAAATTTTTTTGCAATATTCAACGACTAATTTTAGCAGGAGTCGGACTGCGCACACGAGAATAGCCGCTTTTGCGAAGGAGCCAAATTGGATTCCTACTAGTGTTGATCCCCTATTATCATCACATTCGGACTAACTGCGTGATGTCACAGGTTATAAAAGAGGTTTAGGTCTGATTGCGACGATAGCGATTGTTTTCATGTTGTTTATATCGATTGGCCAGGGGCCGGCCGAGTCTGCGTTTGCATTAGTTGCTTTACACTGTATGCATACTCCGAGTAAAAAGATTATTTAAAAAATAAATGTGCCAAAATATAAAGGGAACCAGATACTTAGTTGAAAGGGTTACTCGAAAATTTTATTCCAAAGTTTCTGTTTTAATTTCAGCGCAGTTGTAAGGAGAAATTCCCTAAATAATAAATAATATAACCATGATACATTATTAAATTTTATAAGCAGTGAAATTCTCACTTTTCATAGTATTTTTTCTTATGAAATTGCTGTTTTTTTATTAGCTTTTATCTATTTTTTAAAGACCATAATAGCTTAATAATCCATTTCCAGACAGGCACTTTCCAAAACATTTTCCGGGGGAGGACCCTAGAATACCCCGGTAAGGGGGGCCCCATCATGAGCCCTAGCCGAGAGCCCCCAATCACCCCAGACCGCCACTGCGATTGGAAATTTCATTTACATGAAATTTAAAGCTCACGAGGAGGGATAGGTATCATGAATTCAATAACATCTATTCATAAGTATTAAATTTACTAGCTTTTTCCGTTTACAATAAACATACTGATGCTGGAGATCGCCTTCATACAGTCGGCTGTCGATATACGTTCATCGCAAAAGCATCCAAATCGCCGACATCAGTCATGGACATCAATTATTTTGATACGGCCCAGCGCCTCAGTAGTAAGAAGCAGGCGCGCAGCTGGGAATTGAGGCTAGGGGGGATTTTCGGAGCGACTAATATTGGGGGGTATGGAATACGGGAGGTGTGGGGTGCCCTCCCCCAGAATTTTTTTTTAAGATAAATGGTTCAAAATGTTGGGTTTTACGACTTTCTGAGGGATATTTTATTAATCCTTGCTCTATTCTACAAGTAATACTTATCCAATTAAGTAAAATGGATTAAATTTTAAAATTTCTCTCAGTTCTGGGGGGGGGGGGGGGTGATTTATCCCCCAAACCTCCCCCCCTCGCTGCGCCCCTGGTAATAAGTGGCATTAATTGAATGATGACATGGACTATCGAGATCCGTTGGGGTTCTCCCTTTCATGAGAGGGGGATCGTGAAAATTCTTTGAGGGTCGCATTGCAACTCATAAGCTTTTAATTTCTCATTCTTTTCCCTTCTCACTTACCCCCACTGCTTCCTGAATGGGTAGCCGGGTGCAATTCTCATCTTGTTTTGATGGTTAGACCGTAGTGATGAAATCAATCAAGTCTCAACCCCGCTGGTGTTACGAAGATACCAGCCAACCCGACAATTCCACGATGACGCGTAGGATTAAGACGCCCAAGTACCCTTCAGGATCTCTCCCATTTGGAGGTTCCCATTTTTATGCCATTCAAAAGGAGGAAGGAGGGCTCTGTGGGAAGTAGTTTCGTGGTGAGACCGCAGTTTCCCTCGAGTAGCACCTCCTTATTTCCGTCATTTTTCTAGAAATGCTGTAAACGAGAAAAAATAAGAATGGGCTCGTGCATAAAATTACGTAACTATTTTTTCATTTCCCTTCCTTCTGCCTCTAAAAACCTTAGCATTTCACCTCCACTCATTTGTACACGGTCAACCTGAAAATTATCACTAAAGCGAATATTGATAGAATAAGGCCATTAAATTGATTTCACGTAGAAAAATCACCATGAGGGAAGGAAAGGCGACCGTCTTGACTCCCTCAAATCTATAGAGGTATCTACTTCGATTCAGGGGAGTTAGGAAAATTTGACGAATGAATACCATCCTACACGAAGTATTAAAACGAAAAAACGGTGCAAAGGACGCGTCGGACGTAACCAAAAGTTGCACTACGGGGTTCAAGAGAATGCATCAATGTGCTAACTTTGTTCACAATCCGTCCAGCCATATGGAAACCCATTGCGGACAGACCAATAGGTATACATCCTCTTTTATAAATATAGATGAGTTAGTCGGCAACCCTAAAACGAGGCGAAAGTCTCAAAGGGTGTCAAAATCCAAATCTTTGTTTATACATACTTCATGTACGATTTATACTGTGAGGAATTAAAATCATTATTTTCATCATTCCTATGAACAGAAAATAATTAAATTGAGGGCTAATAAACTTTGTTGGATGAATCGGCCAATCAGTTAACACACAGCCGCTTTGGCATTGATGAAGTTATTTCTTTCCCGCCGACGTTAAGTGTATACATGGTTAGTTATTCTGATAGTCAGATAGTAGGTGTAACGCTGGCACAAATCGGTAGAAACAGGTCGGGTAAAATAATAAAGATGCGGAATATTTTTTAGCAGTAAAATATTTAACCAACATGGAGCTGTTAGGTCAAGTATTGCTGGGATCAAGTTTGACAAATCATTCCCTGTTGACCGTAACTTTGATTTCATGGGCGCCTAATTTACCCAAAAATAATGAGGATATTTTTTAAAGCAAACTTTCATAATAAAATTGTGGGGTTGACGTAGTGGCTAACCACGCTATCGCAATACGAAGCGAATTACGTCCGATCAAGAGGGAGGCATTTTTTTATTCCCATACCACCGAATACAGTGCATATTGGCCATTTTACATCGGTGTGTTCAACAAATTTAACAATATCAAGTGCACCAACGACCATGCCGGGGATAGGGGCAACTTACCCAGTCGGGACTCGAACCCGCGACCTCTTGTTTGGCAGGCATGGACTTTACCCCGCCGCCAGCGATTTTGCTTTCATTGCTTTTCTTTGAGGTTGTCCAAAGACTTCATCCGGGACTGCGTGCTTTTAAAGCCGTTTTACACCGGGCACATAATTGCGCACTTAAGAACTCCATTAATTTCTCTTTATGGCGTGATTTTGCGAGAATGCCCGAACGAAATTAGAACAAGGGCTATTCTCTCCGTCATCTCACGTCCACACATTCTCGCATGGGTTCTAGCAATCCACCGCTTTATAGGGTGCAATTTTGACAGCACCTTCGTACACACGTCAGATAGTGCAAATACCGGCTCCATGTAAAACGGCCTTTACTCACGCACGGAGCTGAGCAAAATACAGGTCGAGGAGTATTTGAAATACAAAATACCGCACCAAATGCATTTTAAATACAAAATACCTTTGACTTGCGTATTTGAAAAACAAACTAAAAATAGCATTTTAAATACCTTTTAAGATTCATTTGTACGGAAACTTAAGAGATCTAAAATAAAACATATCCTGCCTTGGCACATTATAGATAGTTGCAAACACGAAGAAAACGATTCTAACGAAAACGAAGTAATCTCTGAGGCATGATGTCACAGAAGTGATATCTGAGCTACTTCAAAAAAGTATTTTACAAATGTATTTTTTATTTTAGGATGGGAAAATACCAAAAGTCGGTATTTGAAATACGAAATACAAGATACATTCAGGTCGTGTATTCGAAATACCAAATAAAACTTACAAATGTATTTTAAACACGTATTTTAAAATACTTGTACCTATTTGAAATACTGTCTCAGCCCCGCTCACGCAGCACCCGCGATCAAAGCACATGCGAACTCCCCACCCCCATCTCGCACCCTTCCTTCCCGTCGAGGGGCGTCGAAGAGGTAAACAACCTCTGCCGGCCCTGATTGATGACGGGATAGGGCGAAGAGGAGACGCAACAATAAAGACGCGCAAGAGTTGAAAGACGAAGACTGGGGAGCGGCTAAAAGGATGGGGAAGTCTGGAAATGCATGACGGGGGAAGTGATTTGTGTTGGGGGAAAGTCTTAATTTTGTGAGTGGATAGCGTTTGGGGGGGTGTATCACGTAAGAGTTCCTGAGGAGGGAATATACGGGGTACGCCAGTGAACGGGATGATTGTCGGTGGTTGGTCTTGAGACGGATTTGGGAAGTAGAAGGAGGGATGGCTACTAATGCGTTGCCAATAGCACAGTCTGCCATTCCAGCTGTCATGGATCGTTGAACTGGAGAGCATCGCGGCTTTGCATGCAAAGCGCTTAATCAAAATGTTCGAAGCTTACATAAATGGTGAAACGCAGGTTTTTCAAAACCGATTCACCGAGAACCATCCAAGCTCTCAAACAAACACTAGCAGACGAGATAGCGGCCATACCTGTCAACAGTGGCGGATCCAGGGTAGCGACAACGGGAGTGGGGGGTAAGTGGAGGGCTACCTTCCAGCAGTAGTGGGGGTCCGAACAAAATATTACCGTCCTATCCAGTGTAAATTGGATAACCAAGGAAGGGGGGCCTTAGTTCTTCTCTGGATCTGCCAATGCATTGTAACACACCAAAGGCGTGTAAATAGCCCCTGTGTTTAGAGCTAATTTGTATTTCAATTCGTCAAAGTAGGTAAACATATCGGAAAATATAATTAAATAGGTACCTTTGTACAAAGTGGCAACTTCCAAAAATTTCGACTTTATCTATTGTGTTTAGACCCAATGGAGGGAGGGGGAGCTATAGCCCCCTTTGTTCCCTATAGATCAGCCACTGTCTGTTAAAATGATACGAGAGGTTATGCAAAATTTCCAGGCCAGGCTGCAAGAATGCCTTAACAGCGATAGTGGACATAGTATTCTGTAAATAATTTTCTCGGTGGTATTCAAAATGCTGTTTTTGTACATTCAGTTAATTAGTAAGAAAATATTTTTTTTATTTTTTAACAACCACCTGTTTTAATCATTCTGATTCATTGGGGGACCATAAATTTCAAAGAGGTGAACCCACTGAGGAAACAAAAACAGAGCGCAGTGACCAACGACTATAGCCTGTATCACACTATCATTTTTTCCATTCCTTTCGAGGGACAGCTCCAGCGATCGCTCCAATGATGGCTGAAAAATGATCGTTTCACGCGATCATGTTTCCTCGATGGCTTCAGGGATGGAAATCCCACCCCTTTTTCCATCACCTTGTGATTTAAGCGACGTATTATACGATCGTTTTTTCCATCCCTGAGAATGAAGGCTCAAGCGATAGGTTTTCAGTCATCAAAATATCGATCGTTCGACCCATCATCTTCTGATTCTTCACGGTCATTTCTACCGTCCCTTTTTCCGTCGCTTATTCCGTTTCTTTCATTAGCACACCAAAAAAACTGACATTCAATTAAAAGCCGTGGCGTTACGATCGATTTTGGTTGGCCGTGCGTTCTGATTGGCTGAAGGACGGTGCCAGCGATGGTTTCAACGACGGAAAAAGGGACGTGCGGAAATACATTTTTAAACAAATTACTTGGCCTCAAAGTTGAACAAATTTCGCAAAAAATTACCCGCATGGAATTTTTTTCAAAATTGAGCATGTTAAAAGTAATGCCACAATTTCTGTAGTCATTCAAAAGCAACCAAAATTTACAATATTCTTAAGCGGTTTATTATTGTTAATTTTTGTTAACTTCCACGACTCAGTTGCAGTATTTGTGGCCGGTACGATACAAAGTGGCGGACCCTGTTTTTCGTCCAAATTTTGTGTTCATGTAGGATTTCAAAAAAAGAATCACCGAGTTACCACGAGCTATTTACACCACATGTACAACAAAGCCCTGTGGTGTGATACTAAAAGGAAAAGAGAATTGTGACCGCCTGCGTCGCCGAAATCAAGATCTATTTTCCGAACGTGCGGCACTGTTCGGAGCTCGCTGCTGGCCACGAGGAATACCGTTATCGAAGGATTTTTGTTGCTATTGAATAACTGCAGAAATTGTGGCATTATTTTTAACATGCTGAATTTCGAAAAAACTTCAATGCGGATAATTTTTGCGAAATTTGTTCAACTTTGAGGCTAAGTAATTTGTTTAAAAATGTAACCTATGAAAAACGGTTTGCGTCAAGAAATGCAACAATGTATTGATCACAACTGCGCAAAGTTTCGAATTCCATACTTAAAAAAAAAACATTTTTGGGGTTTTGTTCAGATTTTTTCGATTTTAGCCCACACTGCACGGCCGCGATAGGAGTCCGACGACGCCTCCAAGGAGTGGATAGGAGTGGAAGGGAAGGGATGCGGAATCCCGCACCGTCACAGAGGCGAGGTGGCCCTACTACTAGCGAAACCATTACTTACTGTTTCTGCAGAACAGAAAAAATTCACAATGAGGAAGGAAATTTCTACGATTTTCGGTTGATAAGAGATGGGGACAATGATCGTGTGATTCAGGCTTGAGAGCTGTTGAGGAGCGTATTTATTTCGAAGAGGAATACTCAGAGGAAGCATAAACAGTGCGCAGAGGCCAAAGACTAATAATAATAATAATAATAAAAGGCTCTTTGTTATTTCCACACTGATTTTATACTCGGCAACCGGTTTCGACGTATCTCAGATTAAGTGAGTTTTAGCAGAGACAAACAAAAAACACCAATTTTCAAATGGCGCAGTAGCTAGAAGGATTCGTCAGAGACAAAAGCAGAGGGAAGGAAATATTTGTGCTTTATTATTAAATTGAGAGATAAACGTGCGATCACTTCCATGTTATAAGCAAAGTGGCAATTAGTCAAAAGGTAATACCAGAATGAAAATTTTTCCAGGGTTACCATACCAAATGATAGCAAACCTTAGACTCATCACCCCAACATATATATAGGTAGGAAGAATAGGGTAGTTTCCTTCATCAAAGAAAACGAAATGCATTGATTGCGATTCCTTATCCACCATTACCACCAGTTTTGAATAGGGTGGTTTCCTTTTATTTTTTTAATGCCTAAATCGAAAGATTATTACTCCTGGAGTACGTATTTCACGCTTTTAGATTTTCGAATGACGATATCTATTTTTTGCGATTAAATGAAAAGTGAACATTTTCAATCGCGCGAAAACGCGACGGCTAATTATAAATGCTGGGAAAACCCCGTGTGACGTCATTCTGGTTCCTGCTGTCGCCGTGTGAGGTGACCGTGGGGCGAGGATTTGAGCGCTGATACGATGCAGGCTGCTAGCAGGTAGCGCTTGGCTTAAATAAGGATTATTAATGCCCTATAAAACGAAGGAAACATTTCGACCTTAGGCAATTTTAATAGGTGATTATTAAGAGGTATTTCCCTGAGCTCTGTGCCTCATGCATGCATTGGTAATCTCATACGATGTAAAACTCCTATCTACTCGTATAGAAACTAGGTCACTGTGACGTCACGTGGAGTGGCATCGCATGGGCGCCAATCTGGCCTTTTTCAAATGCGGTTACAATTGGCCATTAACATTCGTCTGAACTGGGATTTCTAACACCAAATAATTTGTATATTATGAATACACTAATGGTGGGTAACGAATCGCAATCAATGCCTTTCGTTATCTTTGATTTCGTTATCTTTGAAACTATCCCATTGAGTCGTGTCGTGCATATATATAAATATCAATTAATAAATAGAATACTGTAACCATCTGAAGAAAAATCCCTACACCACGGAATAATGCATAACATTACAAGTTCACTTCACACACACGAGTCACAAATCTAAATGTAACTGAAAGGCTCCTCCGATGACCTTCTGTGGCAAATGCGGCTGCCGTCATCAATAAGTAGCCAACTACATAGATGATTATCAATTGAATCAGTTCTATAGTCTGTCCAAACTCGGAACGCGGGTAAGAGATTAATTAAGACACCGCTCGAGTGTACAACAATATCCGGGCACCCTTCGTCCGCCATTAAATAGTCCGGGTCTGGTCGACCGCGTGCGCTGAAATTAGTCACGAATCGCACTCCACTCCGAAATATTTTCACTTAAAGGTAATCGTAATTTGTAATTTTTCATTACAGTTGTGATTTCATGCAAAATGAGTCTAAACACGACGGTGCCATGCCAATTAGCTATGTAACACTTGGTGGTTACAAAAAAATTGTATTTTACTTTTTTCAATGTGTCACACGAGTGTTGGGCTCTCGAGCGGTGCATTACCCGCCTTCCGAGTTCGGAGAGACTATAAAAACTCTTACTCACCGGCATTTTCCTCCATTGTAGCACCGTGTGACGTTCTTCATTGGGTTGCATTCCCGACTGTACTGGCAGCGACGTCCAAAGTGGCCCTCGAAGCACGAGCAATGGTAACGGCTTAAGAAGGAAAAAAAAGAATGGAAAATACAACTTTAACAGAGGTGTACGAAATTCTAATCGGAAAACGGAAAAAATACATGTGCCTACGTGAATAATCATCCGAAATATTTATTAAACATTATCTATAATTATAATCCTTATTGCCGCAGGTACTAACGCGACGCAGCACAGTGGGCTGAAATCGAAAAATGACAAAAAAACAAAACCTAAAAAAATATTGTTTTTTGGAGCATGGAATTCGAAACTTTGCACTTTTATTGTCAATACATTAGCACATGATTTACGGAAATCGTTTTTCATAGGCTACTTTTTTAAACGAGTTATATGGCCTCAAATTTGAACAAATTTCGCAAAAAATGCCTGCCTTGAATTTTTTTCGAAATTCAGCATGTTAAAACTAATACTACACCTTTTGTAGTAATTAAATAGCTAAAAATATTTTCAGTTTTATTACAGATTTGTTATTTTAAACTCTTATCGACATTCACGACTTAGTCGTAGTATTTGTGGCCGATACGGTACAAAATGGCGGACCCTGCTTTTCGTCGAATTTTTGTGTTTATGTAGGATTATAATAAAAGGATCAACGAAGTTAACTCAAGATAATTGCATAAAAAATTTCGCACTGTTTATACACCAAACTTTTTAAAGTGTCCATCCAAAGAAATTATCTGCGACCGTTCGCAACAGGCAAGATAAAATCGAAGATCTTACTGTGTGGCGCAGTCCGCGGCTGCTCCCTCGGCTTGCATTGACTTATGAATTTACTATAACTGAACAAAATTTCGAATTTCATCCTCAAAAAGAATTTTAGGTTTTTTTCCTAGCTTTTTTCTCGATTTCAACCCACTGTGCGCGCTCGAAATAATCCGAGCTTGCACGACTGGGCCAGTCGCAAAGAGAAAAGGATTATTGCCCGATTATACTCACGAGAGGTCGTGGTTAGCCAGGCAGTGTCCAGCGACGGAGCAGCCGAGCAAGGAGCATCCACCGTCAAGGTCCTCATCCTTGCCACCTCTCCGTTTCCCGCCTTGGCGCCGGCGCCCACCCAACGCCCCCAAGTCCATCGGATTGCCTTTCGCCGAGGGCGGTGGCAACACCTCGAACGTCATGTTGAGGCCGTAGACGTCCAGAAGCACACCCAGGTCACGAATGTGACTGCCTGATGAAAAGAAGGGCGGTAAGAAACGCAAGGATTACTATAATTATCATATACAGTGTGTCCCATTTATCTTGACCAACCGAAGTAACTTTATGTCCAGATGAAAATTCAAAAATATAGGTCAAGCAAATGTTCATTAGCCGTCAGGGGGACATTAATCAGCATGACTGCCTTTCTTGCTGCTATTTACAAAGATATGAACAGCGGTATGTCTTTTTTAAATGGAGGAAATGAATTGCCGAATAAAAAATATAGGGTGCCATTTAAAAAAGAAATACCGCTGTTCATATCTTTGTAAATAACAAAGCTACAAGGAAGGCAATCATGCTAATTAATGTCCCACTGACGGCTAATGGACATTTGCTTGACACCTGGACAAAAAGTTATTTCGGGTGGTCAAGATAAATGGGACACCCTGTATATTATTATAGAAAGGAATTCCTCATGATAACAGAAAGGAATTCCTCATGATGTGATCGTCTGCTGTTGATTGTTTAAAAACTCCCGATTTAAAGGCCTCATTGTGCTGTTTTCGGGGGTAATTAGTATAAATAAAAATACATAAAATAACCTTAACGAGAAGACGTAACCACCTCAGAGGCCATATCTTGAGACATGATGGCCTGATGAAGACAATGCCGAGGGTCAAGTAGATAGTAAGTATGGAAAAGGAAAACCTCGAATAAAATATATGGAACAGTTAAATACGGATGTGAAACAGAAGAAATACATTGGCGTGAAAAGATTAGCAGTTAGGAAAATAGGGTAGTTTCCTTCATCAAAGAAAACGAAATGCATTGTTTGCGATTCCTTACCCACCATTAGTGCATTCATGATATACAGATTATTTGGTTTTAGAAATCCCAGTTTAGACGAATGGTAATGGTCAATTTTAACCGCATTTGAAAAAGGCCTGATTGGCGCCCATGCGATGCCACTCCACGTGACGTCACAGGGACCTAGATGCTATACGAGTAGTCAGGAATTTTACATCGTCTAAGATTACCAATGCATGCATGTGGCACAGAGCTCAGGGAAACAGTGAAACTGTGAACTTGTAACTTCTTTACTTAACCTTTAACATACAAATTATATTAAATTCTCCTATTTTGGTTTCAAAATTCATAAAATTTTTTGAGTCATGGTATCGTTGTTTTTTGTTTTGTTTATGAAGTTGAAACTTGAAATGTAATATAAATGTTATACTTTCAATGTGCTACTATGTAGGATAAATGGAACCTTCTGACAAGCCTTATGTCTCAGGAGGACCAAGTTGTATATGCATATAAAGACCATTATTATTAATCTAAAAAATCTTTCATTCATAAAAAAATGAAATTTTTTGAGCCGATGCGATGTGAGGTCCTCAGCCCGGGACACCGGATTTCAGGACGTGTTGAATCACCGCCAAGCCGGATAACAGAGATAGGCTTTTCGCATAATTTGTGCATTGCGGGTGACTCCGTAAAGTTATCACCGTGGCTAGTCCTGGTAAGCTTAAATAAGTCAAGAGCGAACACCTGTTTGAGTTCAAAGTTCGGGGTTTGCTCTCCGGCTGTAGACCGTGCGCACGACTACTAGTCGCATAATATGCTCAGCAGTCCATACCACCTTGTCCGGTATAGTCCTTAAATTTCAGCAGTGAAGAATGACACCTCCGTAGCTTAACTGGCTATAGCAATCGACCGGAAACCGGGAGATACGCTTTCGAATCCTGGCCCAGGCGAATGATTATTTTCTCTGCGGATTTTTCGCACAATTTGTGCAATGCGGATGACTCCGTAAAGTTATCACCGTGTCTACTGTCGGCGTCAAAATGATGTGCCGCTGTACTTTGTAAATTTATATCTGACCTTCAGCGTATGCCACAATAATGAATTAAACATCATTTTAAAGGAAATTTTATTCCTAATTCTGATTTATTTTTTGTTTTATGAAAAATTCAAAAATGTAGACACGCGAGTGGAATAAATGACTCCGCGCACCATAAAATTAGCCGTTTTGTCAACTTCATGAACTCAACCTAGGGAAAACTACTTCGTCTACAACATTCACCTTTCACAATAAGTTGCAAACATTAATTCAGATTGATAAAATGTCCTTTGCGTATTTTAGAACGCATATTTTTTTTGCAAAATAACGAAAATATTTAAACACAAATATTTAAAATTTTTAATAGTTTCGGTTAGGTTAACGCCTAAAAATGTTATCCCGAGAGACAACGTAGTAGCTCATCTAATCCGTTACGCATCAACCCTCATGCTAATCGAAAATGGGAAAATACAACCATTCACAAAATCAAAGGGAAGATTGGTGGCCAAGAGAATGAAGCGTTGGACTTCAGATCGAATGGTATAGGGTTCGATCCTACATGAAGCCTTTGGACACACCAAAGAAAAACACTCAATTTGAGGTAGCTCAGGTAAAGGACTTGGCGATGAGACTGGAACCCCTACCCTGAATGTATGACATTACAGGCCCTTAGCTTAACCAAGAGTTACTGTACTCTTACCAGACCAACCCGACTCTCGAGTTGAATCACTGTGTAAGTGACATAATTATAGGGATACAAATGTACGTTCAACACAAAAAGTTTACCTTCTAGCGTGTCGATAGCCAGGGTAGCGACGAGGTAAGGCGACGCGGAGCGGATCCACGCGACCTCCTCAAGGGGCGGCGAAGAGCCGAAGTCCGAGTCGAAAATTAGCTGCCGGCCATCGGAAGGGAGTCTGCCATGAGTCCCGTGACCACCAGAGAACCGCCAAGGGCGTCCATCGAAGACAGGAGACACGTCCAGCCGGGCGAAAGACTCAAACCGAAGGCCTCCAGTCACGAAAACCTGCGGAACAATGCCATTGGCGTTGACCACGCCAAAGGATATGATCCTTATCAAATATCTTTGCGAATGGCCCCGTTGTGCAAGCTCGGTATGTTTCGCTCGCTCGACACTAGGGATGTGGGATGGGGAGAAAAAAAAGGCGGGCGATCACATATTTTCTCGAAGGATTTTGTCAGTGAATGGAAACGAAAGACTATCAAAAACTCTCATCCCATTTTAAAGAAAAATTAATTCCCCAAGGCCGTACTCTTTGATGGGCAGATTGCTAAGGGAGGTAATTGCGAACGGGAGGTAATGGCAAGATAAGACACTAACTGAAAATACAAACGTGAAACTCACCCACGCACCTCGCGGATTTGCTCAAGGGAACAAATGACCGCGTGGGACACACGCACTCAGGTTTGTGGAGCCCTCGCTCACGACAGTGACCGTCACACACACAAAAGAAAAAGACAAAATAAAAACACGCTCTCAGTCACGCACCTCGCGGATTTGCTCAAGGGAACAAATGACCGCGTGGGACACACGCACTCACGCACTCAGGTTTGTGGAGCCCTCGCTCACGACAGTGACCGTCACACACACAAAGGGAAAAGACAAAATAAAAACACGCTCTCAGTCACGCACCTCGCGGATTTGCTCAAGGGAACAAATGACTGAGAGCGTGTTTTTTATTTGGTTTTTTTCTTTTGTGTGAGTGGGTCACTGTCGTGAGCGAGGGCTCCACAAACCTGAGTGCGTGTGTCCCACGCGGTCATTTGTTCCCTTGAGCAAATCCGCGAGGTGCGTGGGTGAGTTTCACGTTTGTATTTTCAGTTAGTGTCTTATCTTGCCATTACCTCCCGTTCGCAATTACCTCTCTTAGCAATCTGCCCATCAAAGAGTACGGCCTTGGGGAATTAATTTTTCTTTAAACTGTTTAACGGCCGTAGTTCGTTCAATCCCTTATACTCTCATCCCACTTGGCAACACAACTAACTTACTAACGAAGCGTGCATCACGGAGGTCTGAAAGGGTTTGAATTTCCCGGAGGCTAGGCTCGCCTGCCGCATTTTTATTGGTTTCCAGAAAGTCACGTGCGCTCCGACCACACCCTCCGAAAAACTTCGCTATGCCTCTCAGTCCCAAAGATATTTGAAATGAACTTGTTGGTATTTTATTGGAAAGCACTGGTAGTTGTAAATGAATTAAATGCAATAACTCTTCATATTTTAAAAGTTTTAGTAGTACCGTATTTTAACTTCACACACATAAGGATTGTTAACAAATACAGATCAATAAACAATCTTGGTAACCAACCAACAGAGACAAAACACAACTGAAAATTACAAATGTCAACACCCCCCCGTAATTGAAGATGTGCTGAAACAGCTCTTTAGCATTTCCATCAAATGAATTACAAATTTTTTAAAATTATTTTTAAACCATGCCTAAACCTCTCATACATTTTTCATGTTTTATACGATTTAAGCCCTTGGTAAGTATGTCAGCTGTCATTTCCTCAGTGGAGAGAAAATCTACGTTTATATTACCGTTTTCTACTTGTTCTCTAACAAAATGGTATTTCACATCTACATGCTTCATTCTATCATAAAAAAATTTAGCACCTTCTTTCGTAAATACTACAACAAAACCTTTTGAAACACATTTTGACACAGATATAAGATTTGTAGCAAGATTAGGCACATGAACAACTTCAGAAATACTACTAATACTGTTGTTGTTATTACTTTTGTGAATCATGACATCACCTATACTGTCACTCTGCAACTTACGTTTATCAGCACACACAATCTCCAAACCAGAGTTACTTTTAACATTGAACAGAATATCTTTATGAGGAGTCATATGGGCAGTTGCCCCGGAATCCACAAACCAATCATTTTTATTGCTTTGAGCACAACCACCAACACCTAAATCCGAGAATAAAGTGTATTGTTTCTTGTGTAGCTGCTTGTGGGTTGAACTCGATGTCTGTGCCGTTTTCTTGGTCTTGTTTGGACAGTCTGGTTTTTTATGGCCGGGTTGGTTGCATCCATAGCAGACGATACCATCTTGAGAGTTGTCGCGTTTCGGGAACTTCTTTTTCTTCGGAATAGTTCGAGACGCATTGGATGCAAATGCAGTCTCAGTTGCACCATCATTTTTGGACATTTCATTTAAGAGTTTAGTTTTCACCATGTTCACCGTTACTTCAACTCCTGAATTCTCGAGTGCCATTACTAGGGGGTCGTAATGTGAAGGAAGACCTCCAAGCAAAATAGCAACTAAATCCTCATCAGGAATCTCCTTCCCAATATCAGCAAGCTTCTGAGCGGTATCCATTACGGCAGTTAGGTACTCTTCAATGGACGTATAATCTCCGAGGGATAACCGGTACAAAGTCTTTTGAAGGTTAAGTCTCCGGGCAAAACCCTTATCTTCATATGCATCGGCAAGAACTTTCCATGCTTCAGCAGCTGTTTTGCATCTTCTTACATGTATGATAGCGGAATCGTCCACGCACAAACAAATCTTAGCTAGGGCACGCTCATCCTTCCTGGACTTTGAAGCAGCATCAGTATGATCATCATTTGGGTATCCATCAACAGCATGCCACAAGTTTTGATCTATTAAATACGCCTTCAGCTTAAATTTCCAAGTTGGATATCCTTCACGCCCACACAACGGCTTAATGTGAGACGATATACCGGATGCGTCAGACGACATTATGAAGACTTCACTTACTTCTTATAATTTACCAGTGCTGGGCCCATAACCTATGTTGGTATTTTATTGGAAAGCACTGGTAGTTGTAAATGAATTAAATGCAATAACTCTTCATATTTTAAAAGTTTTAGTAGTACCGTATTTTAACTTCACACACATAAGGATTGTTAACAAATACAGATCAATAAACAATCTTGGTAACCAACCAACAGAGACAAAACACAACTGAAAATTACAAATGTCAACAGAACTCTAGTCAGCATAACGGAGCCAGGAGGAGAAAAAATACATCGATAGCAACTTCAGATAAAGAAAGTTCGAGCGAGAAAAGAAATTAATGTTACGAAATGTCCCATATTCACGAAAATTTCAAAATACACTCATCTCATCGAATGAGGGCTACACATTCCCCATGCTGTTCTCTCAAACTGCGACTGCCAAGAAAAAATCAGTCACATACCGGCCATGCCCTATTGGTAGATTCACAAAAGAAGAAGAGGAGGCAAATGTAGAAACCTGTGAAGAAGGACAGTTAGAATTTAAGGCGCCAATACCCTACAATTACAAGGCACTAAAAATATCATTAAAATATTTTTTAAGGTGTTCATCGCATCCTTTAAGTTAGTTTTTAATCTTGATGACAGAGCTGACAGGTTGTATTTCTAAAGGAAGGTAGCTCGTAGAAGCTGATCATATCACTCCACATCTGAGCCAAAAATGACTAAGTTGCTAAGCCCATAAATTTACTGAAGTTGCAAAGCAGCAACTCCAGGATGTCAGTATTCTATCTTGTGTTAGTAATACGATAGAAATAAGAGCCATTCAAAAAGATAATCATAAAATAACTGCAACCAAGAAACCAAGTCCCGGCGGTGGATGCTGAAGATCAAATGGACGGATATGATTAGAACAGCTAAAAAACGAGGAAGTACTTGGAAGAATAGGAGAAAAAAGGAAACAGTGGAGTACCATATGCGAAAGAAGCCCCAATGTATAGGAAATGTCATAATGCACAGCAATAACGTGAGGATTACAATGGAGGGAAAAATCGAAAGAAAAGCTACCCGAGAAAGATCAAAACATAAATTTTACAAAATTTGCCAAGCGGAAACTCCGGAATGTCGGTATTCTATCTTAGTAATACGATAGAAACCAGGGGCGTACCCAGGATCAAAAATGGAGGAGAGGGGGCAGGCCATGGTTGTTCAAGTTGAAACATAGTGTGGAAAAGGAGAATGAAACCAACATTTTAAGGGAACTATAACAGCGCTTTATTAGTTTTAATATTATTTCCTTGGAAAAAGTATTTTAGTTACATGTCTAACACTAATATATTTTTCGTAAGTTTAAACAAAATTTGTTGAAAACTTTCGTTTCAATCCAGTCCTGATTTTCTTAAAGACTTTTACGATTTTTGCTGCTGCCTCCTGCCCCTCGCTGGTTACGCCCATGATAGAAACAAGAGTCATAAAAAAATAATCATAAAATAACTGCAATCATGAAACCTAGTCCAGGCGGCACTTCCTTATGACACATAAAGAAGGGCACAAGAAAGAAGAACACCAGGGAAAAGAAGGAATTAGCTCAAGAGAGGGAGAAATGAAGGGCTGCGACATACCAATCTTAGGACTAAAACACTGTGAATTAATTAAATACGTCAATTTTTCAACAGTGTATACGTTAATATTTTTCTACAGCGCACTCCGCTATCGTGGTCTACACCGGGCAAAATTCAAGCATGATTGGAGGCTCACCCGCTGATCTTCGAGTTCATTTCAAATATCTTTGCGACTGAGAGGCGGGCCCAAAGAATAAAAAAAAAACAAACAAAGTTTTTTTGAATAGTTGAGGGCGAAGAGCACGTGACTTCTTGAAGACTAACCAAAATGCAATAGGCGTAGCCTTTCCTTGGATAAATTTGGTCGCTTTTAGACCTCCGTGGCGTTCGAAGTTACCTGTGCTGCCAAACTTTCGTTGCCTTTGTTTGTTTGTTGTGCCGATTGTGATTGCGCTTCAACGGCCCTCGAAAATGATAAAAATAGGTATCCCAGCAGGAAGTGAAATGGATGGTAACTGGTTAATCCCTCCGACCGAGGGGCTAGCCGAAATCCCCACCACTCCTAATTAGCCACTTGGTGGCTGGTAGATAGAGGGTTTTTTTTAAGAGTCTTTCGTTTTCATTCACAAAATCTTATGAGAAAACAAGGCAACGCCCGCCTCTTTCTCTCGCCATACCACACTCCTATTGTGTACGTCCCACCTCCTTCCACGACGGCACTCGAAGCGTTCCGAACTTGCACGACTGGGACAGTCGTAAAGGTATTTGAAAAATATCACAATTTATCAGCAATCCCCTGTCAACATTCGCAGACTACCTTTTCTTACCTGAGTTAGTCGCACCAGAATAGATGACCCAGGGGCGTGACCAGCGGAGTCATCGATGACCCACGTGCACTTCAAAGGTACCGGGAAAGCTTTGGGGAATCCAGGCGTCTGCAGAACACCCTTTGGTGCTGTGGTGACCGTTCCGCATGACGATACCACTAGACCAACACCATCATTTGCTGAAGCAGCCTCGGCAGCTGGGAGTCCAGGTCCAGGAAGAGCCCACGCTGCGACGAAAAGGAAATAGACCTTCATAGATTAAAATAGCTTTATAGACTATGGAACGGCAAGATTTAGAATGTCGATTCTTCCGCGATCGATTATAAAATATAACGGTGGTAACGTATAATATAAATTTTTTCCGTTCCCTACATTTCCCACTTCACCCTGAATCAGGATGAAAATACACTTTTAATTTATTAATAAAGCAAAAGCAAATGGACGGTTATAATTTCCAAAATTATTTACCAAACATAAATACACTAGTCACATGGGCGTACCCAGAATCAAAACTAGGGGGTGGGGCAAAACTAGCCGTGGTCGTTCAAGTTGTAACTTTTTTGCACAGAAAAGGTTAATAAAACCAAAATTGTAAGGAAATTATGACAGCAATTTATTAGTTTTTATAATTATTTTTCTTGAAAAAATAATGATTTTTATTTTAGCATGTCTTATACTAATATCATTTTTCTTCAAAAGGCAAATTTGTTCATAACTTTTGTTTTGCTCTAAATTTATTTTCGCTTCTAGGGCGGCCCCTCCCCCCCTTCCCCTCGCTGGGTACGCCCATGACTATGATCGATGGTTACGCAGAAATGTGTACTTAGCACGCTTAAAACAAGAGCACTGCGTAACAGATGAGACGGACCTGGGTCAAGTTTATTGATTTCTACGAAGGCGAGAACCACGTGGTAAGGCAGCCGGAATATCCCAACGAGTAACGCTACTATTGGACTTCCCCAACTTTCTTGGGATGCGGCCCATTGTCTAAAATTGGCTCAACCTACTTAAAGGGGGTGTGATTCCGAAACTGAATGACAAATAAAACGTGGTGGAGACTATTTAATCTAATTGGCAACACATAATCTTCGAGTATGTGCGAATTAGTTCGAACTTTCACACGTTATTTAGCGGGAAAATGTTTTCTTCAAATTCTGCGTCGTGAATCTGTGGGTAACAAACAGCTGATCGGAGATATGACATATTCAAACAATAAATGCTGTATTTATTAAAATAATTCTTTCTATCAGCTTAGTGACTATTCATCGTGCATGCGTTTCATTCAATTAAATTGGATGGATAACTGACAAAGGTATCAACAGTTTTATTCGATATTTTTGAGTGAAAATTTTACAGAAGCATTCAATTTAAAACGCTATTTAACCATGCCTCTCTAATAAAGAAATGTATTCAGAAAGTTTAAGAAAAATGTACATCAAAACATTGAATGTTGGAGGCATTCAACATTCGGATAAAATAACTGGAAAACCTTGTATAATAATGTCAGGAAAATGCTGGGGAAGGGTCAAGTACAACTTGAGCGTTTCATGGTGTAGAAAATTTACTCTGGTTAATAAGGAAGAGATAAATGTTGCAAGTATTCAATGGAGTAAATTAAGGCGAAAAGTAGAGGGTAACGTAGGGTTAAAATATGAAACGGATTGAATCTACTGACAGTTCTGAAGAAAATTGACCAGATAAAATGAAATAACGATTCTCTACGTTGGAATTAGTCATTAAATTAATTAGATAGTAATTAAAACTAATCGTTTAAACAGATTTTCCATTGATCCTATATTTTATTTCAATATCAATGCGAAAATTGCTACACTAATGGCGCACTTAGTAAAAATGTGACAACAGAAATTAACCGAATTCATGAAATAATTGAACCTCTAAGGATGGATAGATATTCTGGAGCTGCAAGATATAATAAGCATAAGTGGAGGAAGTATCCTTACTTTTTATTCATTTCACATAATATCATTAATAATTATATCTGTGATGGCTATTTAAATTGTGAATTGCCGCACAGAACATTGTAGGAATACAAATACAACTATGGGAAGTGTTCATGCCACTATCTGTGTGGAAGCATCAACGAAGTGACGCTTTCTAGGTAGAAATTAATACGTATTACAGCAAGCCAAGTGTTCTACTTACTCGCAGACGTGAAGATGGATATGAAACAAACGTAGAGAGTGAAGATGACAGCGGTCCCTGGCAGGGAGGGAGTAATAACAGCTTCACTTTTCTCATTAAGTCGACAGATGAGCAGTCCATTTATCAAATTCTCCATCCACTTAGTCACGTGGTATCCAGGAAAATAATGCGGAAACAACGAATAATAGACAGCAGGTCAGATGTTCCTATAGAGAAGAAAAATATTAACTGCTAAATATTACTAAGCAAATATACAAAGTTAAGTATTTTAATGCAACAATCATAAAAGATATTTTACTGAAAGTAATCGTTGCCGGTAACTAAGCTACTGCTGACACTACACCGTAGATTACACATCAGCCGCGGCTAAGAAAAATAAATACTTAAGGGGACTCACAACCCCGGCAGAAAGCGCAACGTTCAAAAAGTGTTAGTAACGATTAGTGCCGTATTTTTGCAAGCAAACTCTATGCAGCGCTGCATTTTTAAAATGGATATAAGTTTAAAAAATCGATAGTTATATGTAAGCATTTTCAATAGCATGCTTATTAATAAAATACGAAATGCTTACTGAATACTTTGGACTGTTTATGACCAACTCCAGCAGCTATTACGTGAAATATTAATTTTTCATGTCGCAACTACATGAATATCCGTTAAAAAATGAAGCAAAACGATAATTTACATGTAGAGAGAGACTATTTCTTCCTTAGCTGCGACGCTAAAATGAATAGCGCCTCGAAATTACATGCTTACCTAAGAATGTACTGAAAAATTTAATCGAAACTTAGTCAAGGTTAAGTATCAAAATGGAAATCACGATGGTTTGCAGCAACACTTCAGTGAACCCTATTAGTTCCTTGTCCTCTTAAACACGTACACGATCAAATTCTTTCTTTGATGTTAAAACGTTGACATTGGATCACGCTTACTTAGTGATCCGACCCGACGCTTGGTGTCTACAGACATAACCCCAGACTTAACCACCGACGCGTGAATATCACACATTCAGGGTAGTAATGCCAGCTCCTTTAACTAGGTCACCTCGCACATCGAAGATTTTGTTTGGAGGAGTCCGGAGGCTTCACTCGGGATTTGAACCCGACACCCTTCCATTAACAGCCAAGCGCTCTACCCCATTGGCTACCAACTACATAATACCCTGCGTGTACCTCTAGGGTGTTTGGCAGGGAAGGAACCGCTTATCGAAGATTTTTTGATTTTGATCGAAGTTTCTTGGTTAGCCCGGGTCGCTTTACGTATAAAAGTAGTGATATAAGTAAAAGTTAACTAATCTAGAAACCTTATACTGGAATACCACACAGTTAAGAATGAGTAAGTGAATTTGATCAAGGATTGTTAAAATAAGCCGCGTACCTAATAAACAAGATATTCAACTCACCTAAATCCAAAACGGGTGGAAATATGACGTGCAGCCTTCGGACTCTAGGAGATCCCAAAACCAGCGAAAAGCACGCCGCAGTTGGGTGGTGGGAGGGGTAAATAACCCGCTCGAATGTATACTGTGCTAACCACACTCCAATGGACGAAGTTATCTAATTAAGTACAAAAACCCTAAATAATCTGGAAGACGCGATCGATAACACAAAAAAATCGCTTGACGTCCCTCGTCAAAGTAAGCGATCACGTTAAATTGAAAACAAAATCGGTACCTACATTTAAAACGGCGTAACGGTTACCTCCGAGGTCTAGAGAACCGTACTCAAGAGCAGATGGTACTGGAATAAGAATTTTTAGCAAGAGAAACTTCTAATAATGCATCCACCAACCCCTTACACGAAAATAAAAATCGAGCAGAATTGTGATGCGCAAGTGCGCGAGGCAGTTCGTCGACGAGTTCAGCGGAGGAACCCTAGTCCCCCAACTTCCCCCCAAGTGATTGGCCCGCGCCGCGCCGAACAAGAGATCTCCAACGGCTAATGACGCAAGGGATTTTTCCAGGATATTTTTCCAGGGGAGGGGAATTGAGCCGCTAACCCTTAGAAGCGCCCCCCCATGAATGACTCATCCACGCCCACGTAAGACGCGCGGCTGAGGAAGGGGCAGCGACCGCAAAACAATCCAACCTACGGAGAAAAACAAAAAAATAATAAAAAGCAGTACAAAATGCACAAAAAAGCTAAAAAAAATAATCTTTTCATCACGGAAAATAAAGCGTGGGTATTGATTAGGTTTATCGGAAATGAGTGTAGCGGGTGAGTAAGGATTGGCATCTTGCAATATTTTCCGAGCGATGAAAAGCTTATTTTTTTATTAATACATATTGTATTTTATACTGTTTTGCGAAAAGGGTGTTTCTAAAAATATTTTTGTTTTATCTTTATTTTCCTCTTTTAAGTTAGAAATGAAATTTTGATTTTTAAATTAATGTTTTAATCCATTTTAATATTATTTAAAAACATGATGCCTATAAGGATACCAAAAACTTCCTAAAATAAAAAAAACGAAATAGCAAAGCATAAAACGATGGAAGACGCGTAAAGTCAACTTGTAAACGGCATTAAAAAATATTTGGATATAAACAGAATTTTCCAGGATTCTAACCTGAAATCCTCTGGTTGCTTGGCAGACGCGTTGACCGACACGACAGAAGAATGAAATCCATACACACAAGAGAAGATGTCTGTTTTTCTGTCCACTATGCGTTTCTATACGGCAGCATGGATTTCGGCCAAAGTTAGTACATAGACGAATCTTATGCACGCAAAGCCCAAAGTGCGACTTTTGGTAGCGTCCGACGCATCCTTTGCATCGTTTTCTCATTACCTAACCCTGCAAGTGCGCTCAGCGCCACCTACCTCCCATTCCCCACCCTCTGCTTACTCTCCCACCTTTCGATAACACCCCCATTCACTCTACCATGCTTGTACATCTTAGTGCGCGCTGTGTTTTCTGCACCTTCATCGTTCGCAGATAAATAGCCCACGAATAACCCTGTTGTCCTTTTATCCGTGCATTCCAACAAATGGTGTTTCTTCTAACGTTCTTTAATATTTTCCTATTGAGAGGTCAATATGACCAAGAGTTCCAAGTTTCCCCTTCTTTGGGTACTATCCTTCCCAAGCAACGCCGGATGGCCGGCTAGTCATTAATTAAAGCTGACCGATTCATACACATGTTAAT
Source organism: Ischnura elegans (assembly GCF_921293095.1). Taxonomy (NCBI): domain Eukaryota; kingdom Metazoa; phylum Arthropoda; class Insecta; order Odonata; family Coenagrionidae; genus Ischnura; species Ischnura elegans. Next base: position 80,009,746 of record NC_060256.1, on the reverse strand, counting down.
TGTCGAAAAATTTCGGTTCATACTGCCTCTGAAGTCAGTGGGCCCTTTCCGCTTCTATAGTGGTAATGTGTTTTACTCCATCCCATCCCTTCCAACCCTTTCCCTACCCCAGGGGCGTCGACGGGCTCCTTCCGCGGCGGCCGCGATAGGAGCCCGTCGACTCATCACGAATCATCAGTCGTCGACTCACACCCGCTACACTCATTTCTCAAATAAGGTAAGTAAGTCAAAATTCTTGTGTCTTCTTTTTTTGATTATAATATTGTAAAAAATATTGTTCGTAACTTTTAATTTAGTTTATCTATCAATATTGTACCCTCGTTTTTCATTTAAAGTCCTGAAGATGGTTTATAAATAAACCGAAACGTCGGCATAAAAGTTTTGCATCCCTTTCACCTAACCTCCAAGATATTTATGATAATGATAATAATACTGAAATAAGGTCCTACGGATGAAGTGTGAAGTACACAGGAATTTCGCTAATGAAAATGCGAGGTCCAAATAAATCAGCGCATGGCCACCTGACGTGACGATGGCACCAATGCATTATCTATATTTTTAAAAGAGGATGTCCGTTTGTCTGTCCGCTACGCATTTCCATACGGCTACACGGATTGCCACCTAAGTTAGTACGTGCGAGAATCTCAAGTTTACAAACCCCATAGTGCTACTTTCGGTTGCTGCCTCACGTCAATTTTCTCATTAACGTTTGTTAAGTCACGTCATACAACCTCTGCGGTTGGACATCCTGCCGTGTAGGCATAACTCTTGACACGGTCATGGAACAAATAAAAATCGAACACGATCATGAAACCCAAGTGCCAAGTTTCCCACATCCCTGGGAACTATCCTTCCCCCGCAACGCCGGGTGGCCTGCTGGTACAATATATAAATGAGGTCGTTTATACGGATCCGAAATGGCAATTGATTTAAAGAATTCGGTGGATAGAAGGCAGTGTCGTAGCCAAGGGGGGGGGGGGGGGGGCGGAGGGGTCCCAACCCCTCCCGAAACATAAAAATACAATTATTTTCCTTCATAAAAGAAAAAAATATTGAAGAATCATCAATTTACAAAATATTTCTTTAACAAATGAAGCTTTTTCGATTATGAATAGTGTTAAAATTAGTTCAAAACCCATTACTTAGTACCCCGTTTTTCAAACATTTTTCCCCTAGTTTTGGACCCCCTCCTGAACAAAATTCATGACTACGCTGCTGATAGAAGGGAAAAATAAATCACGACGAAAAAAAAACATTCCTCATTCATCCATTTTCTCTTGATTGAAAATAAAATAAAAAATATTTAAAAACATAAGATCCAAAAACCGTGTAAAATGCACTAAATAGTTTTTTTAATCAGATTTTTTTTGTAATCGGAGGATACTGCTTAGGTTTATTAAAAAGAGTGTAGGAGAGTAAGGATTAGCACCTACGATTTATTCTCACATCAGAGAGAAGAAAAGCTTACGGTTTACTATATAGTGTATTTTAAACTGTTATGGAAATGTGTTAATGTATTATTTTAATCTAATTTTATTTTATTCTTTTTTAGTTAGAATGTAAATGTGAATTTTAGATTGATTTTTAAATCCAATTTAATATTATTTTCATAATTTTATATAGTAAAAGTAAGGCCTTAAGGCTACCAAAAACTTCCTCATATAATGCGCGAAATAGCAATGCCTGAAACGATGCAAGTCAACTTGTAAACAACATTTAAAAATACAAGGACAAAAACCATATTTTCTAGGATTCCATCAATCACACCTACAATCCTCTGTTCGCTAGGAGGACGCTATGACTATTTCTTCCCATGACACCTTCTGTTACTATGAAGAATGAAATCATTAACATTTACCATGAAGCTCAGTGATTAATAAAAATATTGATTTTCGAAAAAAGGTGGCTCATACTGTCTTTGAAGACCTAAGAATCAGTGGCGTAACTATGGGGGGGTTGAGGGGATACATCTCCCCCCCTGTGTTACACTATATAACCTGTTACTTATTTAAACCCGACTCCCATTTTCGAATCGTTTCTATGCGGTCCTCTGTGATAAGTGGGATAAAAAAATAACATGTTTCCATCAGTGAAACAGACGAAGTAAGTTAATAAAGACCTTGTGAAAAAACCGCGTAAGATTCCGCGCCACTTTTCATGAGTTGGTTACGATATTAGAGTCACAGTTCATTAACTCGTTCAGGCAGAACCGCTCATCGAGGAAATGAATCGCTCACATGAGTGTAAATAAACATTGAATCACGTTAGGTCAACGGGCGAGGAAGAAGAGTGGAAGGGATGCCAATGGCGTAGCGAGGGGGGGGGGGGGGGGGCTCCGGGGGGTCCGGACCCTATCCCCCGAAATATGATAACACAATCACTTTTTCCTAAAGGAAAACAAAATATTGAAAAATAATGAATTTACAAAAGATTTCTTTGACAAATGAAGTTTCTAGATTATGAAAAGTGTTAAAATTAGTTTTAAACACTTTACTTAGTACCCTGTTTTTCAAAAATGTTTCCCCCTGGTTTTGGATCCCCCCGAACGAAATTCAAGGCTACTCCACTGTGGGATGTGGTGATCAGCTGGTCATAAGTTTATGACACCAACAATTTATCAACGAAAGGGTTGAGGCCGTCGATTTTTCACTACGAATACCTCGAGGACCAGGCGACGGATCGAGAAACGAAAATATATAACGGTCCATCTCTTATAACACCATCAATATCGGCCAAAAAAACTGGTGAACGAGTCCATAGTCAATTTAACTTATAATCATAAATTAATACTGAGTGTGTTACATAATTAACTGCTTATGTACATACTCAGAGTAAATGATATTAAAATTAAATTAATAAATATTTGAGGATAACTTTGGATAACATGAATGATCAGAAAATCCATTTAATTATACAAGATTGAGCGAATTTTGATGATAAATAATATTTTTCGCCACAAGATGTCGATGAAAAAATAATTTTCAATGTTCTACTTTCGTTCGGCGTTCAAATTTGGGAAATTAAAACGTAGCAATACGATATTCAACCAGTGGCGGCTGGTGGTAATTTATCTTGGGTGTGCATTAGGGCAGATATAGGATGATTTAATTATATTAATCCTAATCCATGAGCGTCATATTTCGTCGTAATAGAATACATAGCCAGCAAAACATATCACTGGTACACTCTACCCTTAAAATTGCATGAACAGAAATAATATTTGCATGTATGAAAATAATTATTCTCAACACACCTTTACAAGTGACGGTAGTTGAAATTCATTCTCTTTTCCTTACGAGGAAGTAGTTTAGAAAACGGCTATACAGATGGCTCTGTAGACGGACTAGGATCCTGGGCGCAGGTAGTGTAGGTGGCGGCTACACCACTACACTACCTGCTAGTCTGTCACCAAAAACATGCGCGTGCGCATTCGCATGGTTTTGAGTCTGCTCCCATCGCCCCTTTGAACAGCACATACCCCCCCGCTTACCTCGTCCCGCCAGAGCTCATTCAAGCGATCGCACAGACCGAAAATGCGCCCGGCGTGATGCCACGGGATCGCACACTTGTAGAGCGGTGAATTCGAAAAGGAGATAGCTGTAGCGTTCGAAGGCTCATGTTTCTTGCAGATGCAGACAGTACTTTTATCCTTCGCGTTGCAAAGGAATAGTTTTCTTTTATAATTTATTCATCTTTGGGTGTGCACTTGCTAACATGCGTATACGCACGCGCCGCCACTGTATTCAACATGGAATCAGTTTTAAGTAATGTAAAATTCGCCTATATATATCATAGAGATGACATTACTTGATTAGTATACCAAGTCTACGCCTTGGACTAGCGAACAGCGTGCAAACTGTACCTGAGGGACATAAAGACAACGTAAATGAATAACAATTTCCAATATAAGAGTTAAGAGAGGCATGAATGAGATCATTATTTTATGTTTTCAGGATGATAATAAATGGTTTTTGTATGAATACATTAACATCACCACAAATTTGTGATTTATACCGAAACTTCAGCGTCTGATATTTTTTCGAGCTAAATAAATAAATTATGTGTCTCTTCACAACTTAATGCAATGCAGTTCGAGAGAGATTATAAGATGCATAGGCATATAAGGGCAGATGGATTAAAAATAAAATTACTAATCAGTCACATCGGAATTCTTCTGCGCAAGGCCGCATCGAGAATTTTTTTCTGGCGCTAGGGGGTGGGAGGGTGGCTAACACAAGGGCCTGACAGGCAAACGGTCTTCTTATATTTGAGATTAAAAGCAATGTACAACAATTACTAAGCGCAATATTCTCTTTATTTTAAAATGAAAGTTATTTTTACGACATTAAATGATTAAGACTACGTAATGTAAAAAACAAAACGAACGTAATGATAATCGTATTAAAAACATAGTCTATGTTTTTAAGCGTCTGGCGGGAGGGGTACTGACTCGTGCCTCCGTGCCCCCCCTCCTTAAGTTCGCCTATGCTTCCGCGTGTTCATTCGCGTCAATATCATTCCGACTCGAATGGATTAAAATACTAGAAGGAGTCTTGCCATGAAAAAGCAATCCCAGAAAACGCATAAAACTCACAAGTAACAGACGCACTAAACCCGTCCGAAAACAATTCGAACCAGAGATACATGAAATATCACCGACCCATAATGAAAAAAACATTTTTTCTCAGCAAGAGTGTTCGAGAAGTTTATGATACACGCGAGTGAAATTTATAACAACACATAAAAGGAAAAAAAGATGAAAAAGTGGGAATGGGAAAAACCCAGACAGCACCGGTTACCTCTTATAATGGACGAAAATAAACAAGCCATTTCACTTTCTCTGGAATAAATGCGACGAAGGCAGAGTGGTGGAGAGAAAAAAATGAATGCGGCCAACCGCGATCACATTACCGTGACGATGCGAAAAATTGTTCGGGAGAATTCGGAAGAAGTGACTCAAGGTCGGCGCAAGGTGTTCCACCTCCTCAGTCCAACTCCTCGGCCTCTTCCTCCCCTTCCCAAGACTTCCGGCCACAGAGATGAGATCGCAGGAGTGAACCCCACAAAGGTTTACCACAAAGGATAAGGCATTCTTCCTGTTTACCAGATACGAGACGGACGGCTCTGAGAAACGCAGAGCCTCAGAACACAGGCAGAACCTGCTCTCTGAACTAATCAAAAATGAAGCAGCAAATCTAATCGGATCACTATTTTCCTCGTTTTAATAAGGCGCAGGAGGATTATTCAACTAGCTGCATTTCAGCACGGCGCGTTTCATTGCATTGTACCTGGTATTTTTAAATGAATAGCGGGGTTTTAAAGCTTTATCATATCATATATATATTTGCAGAAAGGTCTTTCTATGTCATTCTGAATATGCTCCTTTAATACTGCACCGAAAGTGATATAAGAGGTATCATTTTAAACGATTAATCACCGGCTTCTGACAAAAAATACAATATCCATCTCAAATTCCACTATTTACCCATTAATTTGACTTCAGAGTTTCCATTTCTTTACGCCGATTACTCTCTCGAGAAATTCGACTCCACAATTTTTTTATTCTTGACTTAAAAAAAGTTAAAAAAAACCCGTTAAATCCACAACGAAACCAAGGAAACGTAGCAGAAGCAGGAAAAAATAGTAAAAATAATATCTAAGTGAAAGTGCGAAATTTTCACGCGTGTTACTTTTTAAAATTAAATTACATGTATAAATTATACATCAAATGAAAAAGCAACTCAAAGAGTTTTGTTTTTAAGCAACTATGCGTACGTGGACCTAATGTTTCCGCCGCCATCCGTTTGAAAGCGCTAGTAGCAACGATGGCGACTAGTTAAGAGAAAGATTTTTTTTTGTTTTATAGTTTGCAAAGACGGAATGTAGTTACATAGCAACGTGCGTTCTGTATTAACTTCGCTTGTAACCCTTTAGGTGATAAAACATTCGTGCCTTCACTACAGCAACAATAGGGTGGTTTCCTATTTTTTACAATTGCCTAAATCGAAAGATTATTACTCCTATAGTGCGTATTTCACGCTTTTAGATTTTTAAATGATGATATCGTTTTTTCGCTATCAGATAAAAAATGAAAATTTTCAAGCGCGTGAAAACGCGACGGCTAAGTATGAATGCTGGGAAAATCCCGTGTGACGTCATTCTGGTTCCCACTGTCGCCGTGTGAGGTGACCTTGAGCGAGGCTTGGAGCGCTGATACGATGCAGGTTGCTTGCAGGTAGCAGAGTACCCTGCTAGCAGGTAGCGCTTGGCTTTAATAAGGATTATTAATACCCTATCAAACGAAGAAAACTTTCCGATCTTAGGCTGTTTTAATAGGTGATTATTAAGAGATGTTTTCCTGAAGTCAGTGCCTCATGCATGCCTTGGTAATCTCAGACCATGTAAAACTCCTGACTACTCGTATATCATCTAGATCCCGGTGATATCACGTGGAGTGTCATCGCATGGGCGCCAATCTGGCCTTTTTCAAATGAGGTTAAAATTGACCATTAAAAGTCGTCTAAACTGGGATTTCTAAAACCAAATAATTTGTATATTATGAATACACTAATGTTGGGTAACGAATGGCAATCAATGCCTTTCGTTTTCTTTGACGAAGGAAACTACCCTATTACTCGACAGACACTAATCAACGTTTAAGAAGAACTTGCTCATCGCCTTGACGTATGCCGAATGACGAATAATACTCACATTGAGCACTTGTAGGAATTTCTGTAAAACTGTTTGAGTTGCTCTTATCTGATGTATGATTTTAGCTGTAATTATAGTTCAATTAATATAAGAAGGCGTTAAACCCCGCTATAAATTTTGAAACACCCAGTATAACATTATAAAGTGAAGCTTATTAATGCTATTTAATACAACGAAACCCGTCATTCGCAAAAAATATACAGTATAATTGAACGATGTCTTATTTAGACAATAATGATAATTTCGATCATATCGTATAGCAAAGCATGCGTGATAATCTTCCCTGTCTTGTAAGTCTTAGTTTTTGACTAAATGTTACAGCTGAAAACAAATGATAATATTTTCATTGATTAAAACCTTCGATTATTCATTAAACGGAAACAAACCATTCTATTGCTAGCAAAGAAAGAATAATAGTGGATAGATACACTAAGCTACAAATGCTGTACGTTTCAGGCTTTGTCCGATATTTAAAAAAATAGGTGTCAAAACTTCTGTGAAATGTGAGCGTATCATGACTGGAGTTCCGATCGTGCTAACGTCACATTCTAAATACCATCACTGTCACAAATATTTAATTGCCTAAATATTCTACAAATAACATTTTATAGTTTTAAACTGAGATTCACAACGATCCAAATGAGTTTCTAAGGCAGGCTATCCTCTTGGAGTAACGGTTAATAATCCTTCTAAAGTTGTCACACATGCAGTTACGTTATGATGTAACTCCATGGTTGCCACGTTTCCCAGGGTAGCTGCTGTCTCCGCGGATACAGGCGGCTTGATCGGGAAGAATACAACCCACGTCTGGTAAAATCTCTACGATGATGCGCTGAGGTCAAAGCCTAAAACAAAATTTAATCCACATGAGTTTAGAAACATTACGATATAAATTGTTTTGAAAACCGGAAATATTGAGTAAAAATAATTCCATAAAAAATGATTAAAATCATGGCTTAAAAATATAATTATTATGCACCGCGAGTTATAAATTTGAGAGAGATAAAATTTTCACTACAAATTAAGGAACATACCTGTAAAATCCCTCTTTACTGTATCACGCAAATAAAACCCTCGAAGTGCGGGGAGGCCCAGGGAAAGGAACTGCTGTCTCTCCAAACCTAACCTAAATGTGAGATATTCACACGCCTGTGACTAATTCTGGGGTGAACTCTAACCTCACCCATACAAATCAACCTTAGGGTTGAATCATTGACGTTTTTTCTCAGGCGACGCAAAACATATCTCTCGTTTACCGTCGTACTATCTTAGTCGTGATCACGAGAAGAAAGAAATAGACTGCAAAACAGAGAGATAGTCACACTTTTCTACCACTATTAAGGATAGCTACGGTGTCTAGATTACTAAAATTAATGGCGTCACTCGTTAGGAAGACTAATTGTATGTTTTTCTTTTTCAATTTCTCTAACGTTGCATGGATTTGCTTTACGAATTACCATTGGCAAGTTATGCCTTTGCATGAATATGGACATATATTTTGTTTGATGCTTTCAATTTTTATAACCAAAAGGTGTGCATGTGGGGGTCCTCTTTCAGGATGATGATTGCAAGGTATTAAGTAGATGTAGAAATGAATGAGTGGTTAAGAGATGAAATCCCGCCTCTCTAAAAAAATCCCCACAGAGGAACACCCAGCACACTATCGACGCCATAACGAAGGGACTTGCATTTTACAGGTTATAGGAATTGTACAATTTATTCATAGTCAGGTAATTATAAATGTAGTGTACCATTACGTTAATTAATTAAGGGATTCACCGTGCTATTAAATTTCGGAAATATTATACAACAAGCTCCACACCGGGTGAAACTTATAAGTCTGCCTACACTTGAGGTAACGATTCGTATCTCATTCGGTAGGCACAAATATTGAAAATCAATTCAAGGATTGCGTGAAACGTGGACAGTGTCTGAATATTTATACCGGAATGTGACCCGAGAAGACTTCACTTATCAACGAGCAGCATTCCATAAGTAAGTCATACTTTTTATCCGAATATTTCTTCCGACAAGCTGTTTAAATCATAATTACTCAAAATTTAATCAAACATCTCCAATAAAAAACGCTAAGCTCTATGGATTTACGAATATATAATCGCAGAAATAGTTGAAAATAACATGGACGAATACATACAAATAAATTTATTTTCTTTCTATAATCCACAAATGAATTTTTACATCAACCATTCGAGCACGATCTTAAGTAATTTTATAAGAGAACTGCCGGGTCACTTGGCGTTTCTAGGGAAGGTAAGTACCCACAGAGGTGAGAAACTTGGAACTTGGAATTCATGGTCACATGGCAGGATTTTTAGGTAGAAGAACAAAGCAAGTATGATGATAGTATAAATATTTAACGGAAAACAATGGAGAAAACGATTTCCGTTTACCTCACATATATGTTTACCTCACATCCAATAGGATCAGCTTACACCCTGCTCCACAAACTTGATCATTATGTGTGCCAGTATGTGCGTACGCCAAAAAAGACGAGTGAACACACACCCCAGTAAAACTGTTTGCACTGTTAGGATAAATAGTTGACTGTCGCATCCTTTGAATAGTGTTTTCTTTACGAGCGGGTCAAGGGGTGTGCCTATCCAGCAAGATGTCCAACCACAGAAGTTGTAGGACGTGACGTAACAAATAATAATGGGAAAACGACGCAAAGAACGCGTCGGACACAACCAGAAGTAGCTATACAGCCTTAGCGAGCATGAGATGCACCTACTTAATAAATTTGGTTGCAATTCGTGGAGCCGTATGGAAATGCATAAACATCCTCTCTCATATTTATAGACAAAATACCCAGTATGATGAAACCAATTTAATTAATGAAAAAACCATATTGTTATGATTTTTTGATATACTTAAACTGAGAACTGAAAATAATATCGTAATTTTTTATCATTCTTAAAATCCATGAGTTATTTCTCAGTTCGCATGAATGAGTAACCTTGTCAATGACCGTGAAGTACAATCATGGCCAAGGTCCATGGCCAAGGCCAATAATTAGCTCTTGTCCTCGCACAACGATATACATCTGACAGAGATGTGAGGATTCGGTTGGGCAATTCACACGACCTTCTTGCTGTCATCATCATCAAGAGCCATCAATTGGTTTGATGCACCTATGCACTCAATCCTCCTATGAGATAATATTTTAACACCTAAATAGGGTGGTTTCCTTCATCAAAGAAAACGAAAGGCATTGAGTGCGATTCGTTACCCACCATTAGTCTATTCATAATATACACATTATTTGGTTTTATAAATCCCAGTTTAGAGGAATGGCAATGGTCAATTTTAACCTCGTTCAAAAAAGGCCACATTGGCGCCCATGTCTGCCTGTGTCCTTGGAGACAGCAGCTACCCTGGGAAACGTGACAACCATGGAGTTACATCATAACGTAACTGCATGTGTGACAAATTTAGAAGGATTATTAACCGTTACCCCAAGAGGATAGCCATCCTTAGAAACTCATTTGGATCGTTGTGAATCTAAGTTTAAAACTATGAAATGTTACTTACAGAAGATTTAGGCAATTAAATATTTGTGACGATAATGGTATTTAGAATGTGACGTTAGCACGATCGGAACTCATACGCTCAATATACGTCATGATACCCTCACATTTTACAGAACTTTTGACACCTATTCTTTTATATCGGACAAAGTCTGGAACGTGCAGCCTTTGTAGATTAGTGTATCTATCGACTATTATTCTTTCTTTGCTAGCAATGGAATGGTTTGTTTCTGTTTAATGAATAATCGAATGTTTTAATCAATGAAAATATTATCATTTGTTTTCAGCTTTAAAATTTAGTCGAAAAGTAAGACTTAAAAAACAAGGAGGATTATCACGCATTCTTTGCTATACGATATGATCATGGTTTCCTAATTTATGGATGCTTTTCGTCTCTCCTCTCCGTCAGCAGGCCTTTGTTTCTTTGCTTTGATTTTTGGCTTACACTTAGTTATTCATTGTTTTTCTCCAGAGTTAATATACATTTTTCAAGTCTCTCTCTGTATCGTCTATGGATGCGATGTCATCGGCTAATCGCAGCTTGCTAATTTTTTCGCCCATGATTTTCACTATTTCTAATTTCTTGAAGTAGGACAAAGAAAACCAACCGTTATCACACATTTTTTCATTCATAAATAGAGAGATATTTCAAATTAATCCTCAATATTAAAGATATAGTAATAAATAAGTTATATGGATTTTATCTTTAATTTGGAATGAAAAAAACATTAAAATAGACGGGTTTTCGTCTAAATATATGTCGGTAAACATTTTAGCTTTGGAAAGATGAAATAAATGCTACACTTATTGCTTTCTCACACAATTACCCTATTTACACTTTGTATCCGCCGTCTATCACATAGTAAATAATATGCTATAAGTGCGACTGAAAAAAATACTGAGAATGATAAATGAAATCTCTTCGACTGTGGCACAAGGAAAACTTCTCCGGTGCGTAACAAAAGCTAACGAATACATTAAAAAGCAATAAACCCGCCCTAATACCCGCCTCAATTCGTAAATGCCCGTTGAAAACTTCCAATCACCACTGAATATTCCATATGAAATGAGATTCGTGATCTCGCTTATACTAAATGGTGGACATGATGAGGGGGCGTTCGCCGATTTCGGAACGTTTCTTTCGTTCGCTGAAAGCTGAGAATAATTCTTCGAAAAAACACAACGGAACGTTCGAGAACTAGTTCACGGAAAACTTGCGATCCCTCCAAAAGAGACGCACCTCAGACTGCCGGCGTGATATGCATGCACGGTTTTCCTCACTCGCTTGAGCCAATGATATGGTAGACCCGCGTGAGAGTGGATTCGTAGCATGATTTTTCAATATTTGCTCGAATATATTTTCTGCCGCATTCTCATCGACATTTTCTCACCAATAATAATGACTGGATGATATCAGCGAGTATCCGGGAAAAGAGTCAAATAAACCTGTAGAATCACTTTTTTTTAGCAGAAGGAAATATTGCAAGAGAAAATTAAAACCAGGAAAATGAGGACACTTTCACGATCGTATGACATAGGTCAAGGGAATACTTTGTTGTGCGCCACTATTAGCATACGCTAATAGCATTTTCACTACAATTCAGAGAATAATCATATTTAGCTATTGGACGCAAATCGGATGCACGCATACATTAACCATTTATCTCACTCACCTCACACACATCAACTCACCGCTTTTAAATCCGTCTCCTACTTCTCGAGCTAACCGCTACGAAAAATCGCCCACCTTCACTTTCGCAGATAAGCTGATGACATCACGAGCTCATACCAAGAGGTTCATCGCTTCTCAGCTACTCTTTGGCTTCACAAAAATATCTCGCGCGGTTAGTTGTTTTTAGCATTCTGGTGAGCGATCTCTTCTCTCATAGAAAAGTTCTCCTTAAGATGGTAAATGAACCAGAACTCTAACAGACTCCTCACTCTAACTAAATACGAAATGCACGGTTTTTTCCAGGTTTTCACGGGGTCTTATTACAGTCAAATTCGCGGTCTGTTGAAAAACCATTTAAGGCAGAAATATTGATCACGTAACAATCACCGGCAGCACGTTAACTAAATATTAAAAAACGCGATAGAGGCTGTGAATGCAAACGCAACAATGAAAATGCTATCTTTTATGAAGTTACCTTTCGTTAGCAAAATTCAGGGCCGGCTAAAGGTTGTGAGTGTAAAAATGGAGGGAGTAGGGAAGTGAAGAAGTGCCTGATTTTTCGCCTGGGTTACATCTACATAATACCCTGCGAGCCACCTCTAGGGTGTTTGGCAGGGGGTGATCAATCACCAGCATGCAGCATGCATTTGGACTCCCACATGCACACCACACCGTCCAAAAAACGTCCCGTATAATAACAAACTATACTACTATATGCTGTTAGAAATAGAATATAGAATAGAAATTCAGAAACATGCATTAAGTTTTACATAGGTTAGTAGGCTACACTACAAGTCATGCAATCTATTTACGAGTTCTATTGCTGCCGTTATAATCTCTTATTGATCGTGGAAAAAATGACATTCGGAATCTGTCTGTTCTGCAATCTATCTCTCTCATTTTATTTATATGATCTGATCTTCTGTAGTACGTTGGCGTCCGCAAGATATGGTTAACTTCGTCAGAAAAGACACTGCTCTTGAATTTATCTAAAAGGTTTAGTCTATTTTTCAATCTATGAACACTTCGGTTACCGGTCTTCCAATCACAGGCTTACGGTCAATGTGTCGTCATGGCACACGGACCAATTATTACGCTTCAAATATACGCGTGTAGATATATGCGTGGGCTAAAGAGCCTGCGCGTGCCTAACCTTGAAACATGATCGACAAATCGATTTTTCAATTGATCTTTCAATCGTAGTTCTTCAATCAAAATTGAGAGATTTTTTAAGGGTTTATGACGAAATCCACGGTTTAAAGGTCTTCACGATTGAGTGGAAGCCCTATATAATGACGTCACCAACTCGTGATAGGTGGGGGGCAACTCTTTGGTTTTCTTTTTTTAACCTACGAGTGAATGGCTGAATGGAAAATATTACTTCCGTCGTAACTTTTTTTCCCTTCCACCTACGGAATTCTACTAATGAATTGCAGTTTCGGGTTTAATTGAAAGACCCCATTCAGTATATTCCTCTGATTTTATGAATATTATATACCCAAGTTGCCATTTTCAAGAATTATGATTTCAAACCTGCGTTGGTAACATTACAAACTTCTGTGGAATATACTCAGTAGTATTAATGTCATCTAAATACATTTAAGTAAATGAAAGATCGTAGCACTTTTCCACAAGAATTGTGGAAAAATGCTACGATCTTTCATTTACTTAAATATGTCTAACTTCCACCAATTGAAGCCTGAATCTGTTGAACTCATCTAAATACAGTTCCACCTGATTGACTCAACACAAAGCTTTTGAAAAATTAGACAATGGACAGTGGACGCCCATGAATATGCTTTGAGAACCTTTGACATAAAATGTTCTCGCGAACCCTAATGAAATATTTATTCAATAATTTCCTTTACGCAGATTACACCGAATAATAAAATTATAACTTACATCCAGTTTAATTGTTTGCTTTTCCTATCGCCGATGTAATTGAAAGATTGCTACCGGTTTATTTTAAGTCACATCGTAGAGCATCGCGCAATAACATTTTCCTTAATGCAAATTAAATTGCGTCACCAACATGGGTATCAATGTAAATCTAGGAAACTATTGTGGTGCAAGCGGATGAACTGTGACGCAAATTTCCTCACCTTTCTCCACAAGCCAGTTCATTGGTCGTTCCCTGTGCTGACAATTTCCTTCTGCTTCGAGTGCATTAAAAACGACGGAAGGTTGAAATATCTAAAACGTAGAGATTAGACGAGTCTTAAGGAAATCATTAAAAGGAGTAAAGTTTTTTTTTCAAAGCTCATTCATGTATGCTATGAGTAGAGGGCTAAAAGAAGTGATAAGTTTTTTTTCTGAATATTTTCTGTATCAGCTATATTGTCAAACGGCATCCAGTCAAATCTGATGTAACCTCGAGCGACCCATCTGTTTTTAACGATGGCTCTATCAATTTTACTCTGACTTTATAGCTTCTCATTGATAGGTCTTTACAAGTTCTATAAAAAATTTCATTTATTACACCTGTGAAACCAAGCCTTTTCCGTCATTTGACGTCAAACACATAGATTCGAATATTCACAAAATAAAGCTCCCTTCCACCAACCATGCATCGCATATTATCCCACTTACAAAAAAATACGGCTTTGTTTTTTAAAAGTTAAAATTTTGTCCATTCTATAACTTTGATAATACGAGAGGTCTTTTTAATTTTTGTGAAAAAAAAACGAGTGGAATCATTACTTGGCACCATGTCACTAATCGCGGAGGGTTTCCGTTTCCTTCACTGGAGACTATTTGAGGATCGGTGTCTTGAAGCACAGCTTAAAAACGGCGAATACCGAGCGTTAAAATCCACACAGTTTCAATAATGTTACCGCGTCGCGGCCAATCCACCCGACGCGCGGAGACGGACCCTGCCGAGCGATCAAAAAATCAATTTAAATTCCCGCGCCGCAAACTTATTTTAAATTAACTGAATATGCACCTTAAAAATCTTCAAATAATGCTCTGATATAAGTTACTTCGCGTGACTTTGCCGAAAACCCATTTGAAACTCTAAAGTAAATTTTTTTTATGAAAAACAGCGGCCGCCATCTTGTAACTGCATTGTAAGAAATTATCGAAAATAATCTTTACGATTACGGAATTTAAAATAAAAAACACCATTATACCAGTTTATATGGCTTTTTATTCCGTAAGAATCCACCTTAAACTTCACTTTATACTCAATTTAAAGATTTTCGGAGAAAATTGAAAACGGGCATTTTTATGAAATTTTGCGCACATTTGAGCCTCTTTATCTCATGTCAAATCTGGTGCATTTTCATGAAATCATTTTTGAATTTACACGCGAAGTATCAATTTTATATCTCCAAAAAAGCCATTTTGTAATTCTTACCGGCTTTTCCCAATTTCCGGCCACTGTTCAACGGTCACAATTATTGATCTCATCCATCAGCAATTGATTTCTACCGCTAGAACTATCTAAAGGATGTATATTTACGAATAATGCAGCTACCAGCCATGAAAGAGCAAAACTTCATGCTCGCTGGATAATGCGATCCACCACTTCATTTCATGGCCGACAACACACGACCAAGGTTATATTCCAGCTCCACTGCAAAGAAGGAAGGTCAAGGATGCTTCGCTGCTCACAATAAAAAGGCAAGAGAGACCAAATCCGAGGCTGCCTCAGACATCAGATAGGTAGACAGGCATTTGGGAGATCTCGGTTCGAATCCCGTCTGACCTAATGATTTTTACATGATTGTTCACCCTTGGTTTAAATATTTATTTCATGTACGGAATAAAATAACATTGTTAAATAAATGTGGTGGAATATGCTCAAGAGTGACCAAAGATTTTCTTTTATAATGGGATTTAAGTTGGAATACCTCCGATAACATTCACATTAATTTGAAATAGTTCGATCTCTGCATTTTTCTCGGGTTTTCTTTCGCGTAGGTTGGCTTTTGGACAACAGTTTTCCTGGCTATCCTGCCAGCGTCTTCCGTTCGAAGGTGAAATTGTTGCCCATAAGCCAACACACGCGGAAGAATACTGAAAGAAAAGTGCAGATATCAAAACATCACCGCGGGAGCCTTCCTCCTAACAATTTGAAATGGCATTTTCACGAAAATACGAGCGTCCAGCGAAACAGAGCTTCCCGAATGCTCCCTGAAACATGTTGAAATTAAAAATTCCTAATTTCGCATACATAATTTTATGCGACAGTTTCCGTCGAAGAGCGTCATCCACTAGTACAGATGCAGGAAAACAAAATCTTGAATACACGTCGTTAGTGTTAGAGAGGGTTCTGGGGATGGAACTCTCACCCTCCTCCCCAGGCCAGGTGACTCAGGGATTCTCCATACCCGTCTTCCAACCCATCCTCTTCCGTTGAAATTCCCCTCATTCCCTTAGCGACCACCCTCAACTCAACCTCAAACCTCCCCTTCCCCGGTCTAGACTTCGGAAATATCTTAAATTTTCATTATAAAAAGTTTTCCTAAAAATGTACCTTTCCTTTTACTTCACACTCCATCATGATGCACCCTCATCAGGCGCACCTTTTGTTGCTATCTCCCCATTCTTGTAAGACCGAAGACTGAAAAATAGACTCGACCTATTAGATGAATTCAAGAGCAGTGTATTTTCTGACGAAGTTGGCAATATCTTACGGACGTCAACATATTACGGCAGATCAGATGCTATAAATATAATAAGAGAGATAGACTGTAGAACAGACAGATTCAGAATGTCTTTTTTCCACGATCAATAAGAGACTATAACGGCATAAATAGAACTCACAAATAGATTAGATGACTCGTAGCTTACTAACTTATAAATACCTTTATGCAGGTTTCTAAATTTTCTTAAATTCTACATTTACATAATATCCTGCGAGAACCTTTTGGGTGTTTGGCAGGGGGTGATCAATCACCAGCTTACAGCATGCAATTGGACTCCCACATGCACACCACACCATCCAAAAAACGTCACGCATACTAAAAAATTATCCTACTAATTAATAAATTAATTTTTACATATGCTAGTAGGCTACACTACTAGTCATGCAATCTATTTACGAGTTCTATTGCTGCCGTTATAATATCTTATTGATTTTGGAAAAAATGACATTCGGAATCTGTCTGTTCTACAATCTATCTCTCTTATTTTATGTATATGATCTGATCTTCCGTAGTATGTCGGCGTCCGTAAGATATGGATAACTTCGTCAGAAAAGACACTGCTCTTGAATTTACCTAAAAGGTTTAGTCTATTTTTCAATCTACGGTCCGACAGAGATTCCCATCCGAGTTTATCTAAGAGGTCAGTTACACTAACAAGACTATCGTAACGACCTTTCACATACCTCGCAGCTCTTCTTTGCACGCGTTCTAACTCTGTTATTAAGCCTTTTTCATGAGGGTCCCAAACACTGGCAGCGTATTCCAAATGTGGTCTAACGAGGGAAAAGTAGCTAATTTCTCTCACTTTGTCGTCGCACTTTCCTAATATTCTTTTAACAAAACCCATTTTACGATTAGCTTGACCGGTTATTTCTCGAATATATTTATCCCACGATAGATCATTATTGATTCTAACTCCTAGATATTTCACGGATTCAACAGTCTCTAATTGGGTACCCCGAATTATATAGCTACGTTGTAGGGAGTTGTTCTTCTTCCAGAAATTCATTACGACGCATTTTTTCAAATTCAATTCTAACTGCCAAGCATCGCACCAAGCTTGGATAGCAGCAAGGTATGGTAACATATTACGGCAGATTAGATGCTATAAATATAATAAGAGAGATAGACTGTAGAACAGACTGATTCAGAATGTCTTTTTTCCACGATCAATTAGAGATTATAACGGCAGCGATAGAACTCACAAATAGATTGCATGACTAGTAGTGTACCCTACTAACTCATGTATACCTTAATGCAGGTTTCTGAATTTTCTTAAATTCTACATCTACATAATACCCCGCGAGACACCTCTAGGGTGTTTGGCAGGGGGTGATCAATCACCAGCATACAGCATGCAATTGGACTCCCACATGCACACCACACCGTCCAAAAAACGTCACGCATACTAAAAAAATATCCTACCATATGCTGTTAGAAATAATAATAGTATAAGAAACATGCATTAAGTTTTACATAGGCTGGTAGGCTACACTACTAGTCATGCAATCTATTTATGAGTTCTATCGCTGCCGTTATAATCTCTAATTGATCGTGGAAAAAAAGACATTCTGAATCTGTCTGTTCTACAATCTATCTCTCTAATTTTATTTATATGATCTGATCTTCCGTAGTATGTTGGCGTCCGTAAGATATGGTTAACTTCGTTAGAAAAGACACTGATTTTGAATTTATCTAAAAGGTTTAGTCTATTTTTCAATCTTACAGAGTACCATGCATCGCAAATTTAGATGTAACTCTTCAATTCAAAATGCGTCTCCCTTCTTTTCATCCACATAACATATATCTTCACTTCCAAAGAGCAACCTTGTGTCAATTGTAAAACAATCGCTGAATTTCATGCTTTCTTTTAGTTACCATTGGTGTTATCGTTGACTATGAAATCTGGTTGGCACGGTGCATATGAATAATATTAATTTTTGGCCATCCATAATATGTTACCTTTACAAAATGGGTTCTGAGATAAAATTATTACAGTAAAAATTTAATGATTTGTAATCCGATGTTCGAATAGAAATTAACTAATATAATGGGTAATTATTACATAATAAGATTGCCATTCTTGAGAAGTTTTCCAGTCTTTAAAAAATTAGGTAAATAAATATTGTTTCATTTTTAGCATGAATATTGGTGATCATTACGCATTATTCTAATTGAGAGAGCATGGATTATTTGAAAGGGAATCCCCCACTCAGGGCATACTTCATGTTCCGCCGGCTTGCAGCCGCGTGAGTCACTTTCACCGCCAAAACCCCAAGAAGTGGACGGGAATAATCAATTTGCGAGGACTATTTGGGCGGCTCCAATAAATGACAACTAGCAGAAAGAGACTACTCTTTCGGAACATTGAAATTTACGCGCAGCCGCACAGCCGAACTAATTCGTGGTATTCCCCAAGAGCTCATCTTCTTCGTCCCTTGAATATTCCCCATCCCTTAAATATTCTTCCCCTCACCTCACCGGACCGTGCTACGGACGTCTTTCCCCCTCCGCCTCCCGGCGAAATGAGTTTTCGAGCAGAGGAAGAAGGCCGGAAGTCCCAGACCGGGTTGAAGGTAAGAAGAGACAAGGAAAGGACGGAGATAGTGGGGCTGTCCCGGAGCTTTCCTACTGGTCACGCCCGTGAATGGGGTGGGGGCAGGGGAAATTATTCTCGGGAGGGATGTGCATATCCTTCCGTTAGATATATACCTGAGGAAACACTTTCAGGGAGGAACCAAACGCATCCAAGTCAGCGAGAGGACAAGAGCGGGACTGAGCTCATCTCATTGGAACAACTGTAGTACTGGAGTACAGTGAGCTAAGCTGCCAACAACAATACCTCAAAGGAGATACCCTATTGGACCATAGTCGCTGTCATTGACATGGTGAGTCGCTCATTCTTATCTCTACAGCCTTTTTTGCACGATGCATTTACCTGTGGAAATACGCGGCGGAACAAATCTACATATATGAGGTACTTTGCAAGCCACCACTAGGGTGTGTGGCACGGGGTGATCCCATACCAGACATGCAGCTTTTATCCTAGCCTTAATCAGACATTCGCTCGCTTGCCGGACACAGGACAAGCACTTAGGAGAGCGAGATTCGGTCAGACCAAATGCTCAGATAGATTAGCGAAATTATAACAAGAGCTTTTTCAAGGACATGCATTCGCGCATTTGTGTACGTTTAGTGCTTACTAGGTGCAATTATGACGGTGAATGTTTATGCGCATCAATCCGCAAGGGTAAATTCTTTTTAGTTCAGATTGGGGAGTATTAGAGGCGGCGCTAATCGAAGGTTCAGGGATCGATTCCCGGTGAAGTCTTCGGACACTCCACACAAACATCTTCGAGGTGAGACTCGCCCAAAGGAACTTTCTATCTCTACTCCATATGTAAACATTCACATGCCGGTGTTGCAATGTCTTCATTGCATATAAAATGGTAACCCAAATGTGCTCGTTTTTTTCCCATCATTCCATAGGCAATTTGCGTTGCTGTTTAAAGTGCACATTATCAATACTCAGACCAAGATTGCAATGCACAAAAGCCTTCACCAATCCTACAATATTCTTTATGTTAACGTACTTACCTATAGACAGAGGGCTAGAGAAAGTTTCGTGAAACTACGGAAGTTGCAGGAAAATTTAAGAATACGCAATAGCGGCTGCCATTGTTACATCATGGGTTGCAAAAATATAAGAATGATCCACACAAGTTTAAGTTAATAACTTATTTTTGCTTTTGGGATACTATACTAATCTCGTTTTAACTGAGATTGATTTTTTATGAGGATATGAGAAATACGGATTTGATAGAGGAATACGCATAATATTTTTTATGAAAACATAAGTTAAGTAAGGAGTAAAGGCAAAACGTAAAGTATCGATGTATAGTACTTTATCGTAACTGTAAGAAAAGGATTTCTATCAGTAAGTAACAAGCTAAAAATACATTAGCATAGGTAATACAGAGCTTCATTTGAGTGGGGGGCTTGTTATTATCTTTTAAACATGGTTTACAAAATGAAAATTCAAGTTCAGGTTCACGTAAACAGGGTGGTACCTTCGTACAGGGAATAACTACCAGATAACATGATAGTATTTTTCTCGTGGGAAATAATTTTTTTTCAATTCATTCTTTAGGAACTCACGTTAATTAACTTCCTCCTCGATCGTCTCAACAGTAATACAAAAATTAATAGGACCGAGAATAATAATACGAACGTGTATTAAAAAAGCGTTGTCCAAATTATCAAGATAGAGATTTTTTAGCTTACATTTTCAATACAAAGTCATTATGCGAAAAGGAACTAGGGAAATATTACCACTTCGATGCGTAAAAGTCATCGTAATCAAAATTTTTAAGCAAGAAAATTTTGTTTGAGTAACGAAGGATGGCGTCCAATGAGGGTGATGATACGGCAGCGTTTTCGGCCATAGGACCTGATAGCTTTAGTGTGCGATTGTTTTCGCTGACCAATGCGAGCTTGTCAACATTGAGATTGTCTGCATAATCAAGTTGACCAAGGGTACACAAGAGTTATCTATGAAGGAAGGTCGAAGTGATATATACACTCATGAGTGAGCAGGGACTTCCCAGCGGTTTGACGCGCTCTATATTTCTTAGAATGCCGTCTGGATAACCGCGATATCTTTTCGCGTCGCAGTATACACGAATAACATCTACATCTAAATAATACCCTGCGAGCCACCTCTAGGATGTTTGGCAGGGGTTGACTATCACCAACATGCAGCATGCAAGAGGACCGCCACACGCACACCGCACGGTCATAGAAATATTATGCATATTAGCAAAATATTTCATCTAAAGACAAAACTTGCCAATGGTTGGTAATTCGTATAGCAAATCCATGCAAGGTTAGAACTGTGAAAGGCAAAAAAAAACATGCAATGAGTTGTCCAAGCGAATGCCGCCATTAATTATATTAATTGAGACACCTATTGAGTTGCTATCGGTGCTATTAATAGTACGAGGGATGAATGACATTATAAACCTCTCTATTTTGCCGTCTATTTCTTTTATTTTCTTCTCGTGGATGACGTCTACCATAGTACGACGATAAACGCAGGATATGTTTCTCGGCGTCTGAGACGACATTTTCTCCGAATTTTCTAAGGAAATTTAGCCTATAATTTGTCTTTACGCTCCTGTAAATATTCCCATCCTAACTCGTGTGGCATACTAGAAACTATATAACTTGAAAATAACTACACTGATTTCCTACCAACGCGATAAATATCATAAGTATTCCCTTTCTCTTTTTGGCAATAACGTCAAACCCGAACTTGGACCTTAAATAGAGAGCTCATTTAGCATCGAAGGCCGCTTGTGGAAAACCATTACGTCGTCGTATCCGTGGGGTGCGTCACTGAGGTCTCACGAGAGCAGATGCGTCAGAAAGTCGTTGGCAATCGAGGAAGAAGGTTGGGAGGAGACTAACGCCTGCTATCCCGAAATCTGAATTGACGATCGGTGTTCAGCGGTATATAAAGGTATGTTTACAAATGATTATCCTACTTCTGGCATACGCAATACAACACAGACATAATGTTGACGGTAATATCGTACCAATGTATCCTTCTTTGAACAATAGAACCACAAGATTTCAGTTCGAGAGTGATGCATGTGTTAAGGAACCCAGGAGTATAATATTAGACCTCTTGCCAAGGTAATCATGTACCGTGTGACAGTAATCATCAAGTTGAATGAGAGTTCGTAGCTGAGAGCTTGTAGTTACACAGGCAGTAATCCAAGTTTTTCGTGTTAGATATTACTTATAGGTCGTGTGAAACGCAACTCATCAAATTAATAATGCAGTATGGTTATACATTGACATAACAATGAATTTAAGTTACATTTGTCGATTTAGGTGTTTTTCCGTATTTTCTAATGAAGATAAAATTATTTTATAAACCTGTTGATTTCAATTATTTTTTAAAGTTCAATTTCAAGAGTATTCAAGAATAAAAAAACAAGAATAGTGTCTTTTCTAAAGAAGTTAACCATATCTTACGGACGCCAACATACTACGGAAGATCAGATCATATAAATAAAATAAGAGAGATAGATTGTAGAACAGACATATCCCGAATGTCATTTTTTCCACGATCAATAAGAGATTATAACGGCAGCAATAGAACTCGTAAATAGATTGCATGACTTGTAGTGTAGCCTACTAACCTATGTAAAACTTAATGCATGTTTCTTAATTCTACTATTATTTCTAACAGCATATAGTAGTATAATTTCTTAGTATGCGTGACGTTTTCTGGACGGTGTGGTGTGCATGTGGGAGTCCAATTGCATGCTGGTGATTGATCGCCCCCTGCCAAACACCCTAGAGGTGGCTCGCAGGGTATTATGTAGATGTAGATTTAACTCTAATTTGAAATAAATCGAAGTACAAAACAGAAACTTGTTCGAAATAAACCTGGTGTTTTTTTAAATTATAAAAATTTGTCTAGAGTTGTTTCAGCGCTTAATTATAATTCAGTCTATGATCAACTTTCATAAAATTTCTTAACATGTTTAAAAAAATTAATGATGAATCCAGGATGTAATTTGACAGTCAACTTCTATATTTCGGCGACTTCAATCAATTCGTCAAACTCAACGGCCTCTCACAAATTCTTCCTCAAAGAGGACATTTGTATTTGAACCGCGAAAAAATCGAAATAGGGAATTGGCATACCCGCACTGGATAGTCCCATTCTATGAAAGCTGCTTGATGAGAGATTGGAGAGTTAGTATCGTATTTGTGGATTTCTCGCAGATGACCAGCATTTTATCCTGAAAACTGGCGCACGATCACTGTCCGCTCGAATTAATTGAGGGGTTGGAATTAATTGACGGCTGCCGCGGCAATATCCAAATGATTCAGCGTACGTGAAGCAGGAAAATAAAAATGCTGTCATGTCATGACATCTTCTACGCCCTTTCTCATTCCGCAATCACCTTCGATGAAAAATGTTTTAGTCCAAACGAAGGCACCTCAGGAAAAAAATTGTTCCTTACCGGCTAAAAAAAGGATTATTAGAAACAAGCTTTTGCGTCACCATTTTTATCACATATAGAACGTAAGATTTCAACCCGCGCCGTTACAATCTTTTTAACGCCTATTAACTCTTTAATAGGGTAGTTTCCTTCATCAAAGAAAACGAAAAGCATTGATTGCGATTCGTTACCCACCATTAGTGTATTCAAAATATACAAATTATTTCGTTTTAGAAATAGCGGTTTAGACGAATGGCAATGGTCCATTTTTATCCTCATTTGAAAAGGGCCAGATTGGCGCCCATGCGATGCCACTCCACGTGACGTCACAGGGACCTAGTTTCTATACGAGAAGATAGGAGTTATACATCGTCTGAGGTTACCAATGCATGCATGAGGCGTAGAGCTCAGGGAAACATGTCTTAATAATCACTTATTAAAACTGGCTAAGGTCGGAAAGTTTTCTTCATTTGATAAGGTATTAATAATCCTTATTTAAGACAAGCGCTACCAGCCAGCAGGGTACTCAGCTACCCGCTAGCAGCCTGCGTCGTATCAGCACTCAAGCCTCCCTCAAGGTCACCTCACAGGGCGGCAGCGAGAACGAGAAATACGTCTCACGGAGAGATTTCCCGGCATTCATACTTACGCGTCGCGTTTTCGCGCGCTTGAAAATTTTCACTTTTCATTTAATCGCGAAAAATAGATATCGTCATTTAAAAATCTAAATGCGTGAAATACGTACTCCAGGTGTAATAATCTTTCGATTTAGGCAATAAAAAAATAATAGGATACCACCCTATTGGCAAACATCAAATTATTTTAAAGTTTGCCGTATCATGTTCCCCAGATCGCAATTTTGGGCGTCTGGTCCACTCACTGACAGTATATGCTATTACAGATATAGTGTTACTCTATAATGATACTAACCAAACACACATTGATATCACTTATTATTAAGCGAGGATGAGGATTCGACGAAACATATTAAAAAGGGGGAAACGCTCCCACTGGATTCATGCCGAATGAGAGAATTCATCTAATTCCGACATGTAGCAATTTCGTCTTTTTTCAAATTTCATTTTCATTCAATTTCATCAAAGTTCATCTTGCACCTGAAAAAACTTAATCCAGCGGATTCTCCGGGAAAGTACTACATCTGCATACTACCCCGCAAGCCGCCTAACGATTCGTGTGGGAGGGGGTGTTAAGAAACAAGCCGTTTACGCATAAAAAGAAAATGCTCTAACAAAATTACCCCCAGCATTTATTAAAGTCTTTTATCGTGCGGGGGAAAGACGAATTCCAATACGTATTCGCTCGGTAAAATATTTCTCTTAATTAATCGTTTCTGTAGGACCTGGAAATGAGGTGCGGTCCTAATAGGCTGTTCTCCGAATCCCTCTAAAAGATATTGAATTGCTCAAGCAATCCAAGCCTACCGCGTAGTCTTCGAGACTAGCGGGTTGCATGCGAACGGAAAACCCGAATTCTCCCCGCGTAGGCCCCTTGGCCGTCTGAGTTCGTGATAGGAGGTAACCTGATTGAGAAGGTGATCAACCGTGGCCGTTCGCCTAGCAATCGCATTTTTAGCCGGCGCGGCGTTCGGCTCTCTGCCTAGGCAGCCTCCAACGACCCCTTCGGACTGAAAACTTTATATTCTCCCTTCCGGTATTGTGTATCTGTTGCATTTCCGTAACATTCGTAAATGACTTTGCAAACTGCAGTTTCACATGATATGTATTAAAAGCAAAAGTAGAACCGTTGCACCACATGGACTCGTGATTGCCGACTTAGACCAACTGCCAACCATAGCGCATTAAAGGAGATAACGTGACCACTATGATATACAAATTACAACAGTATCGTAAATACTAACCGTGTCACTATTTTATGTGACTAAATATATGTAGAGACAAAAAGTATATATGTAAGCTGATTAAAGGTCACGCTCAAATAACAAAAATAATGAAGTGTGAATCAAGGGAGCAATTTTATTTCAAAATTACTTGACCGTGGTTCCGGTGTGACAGAGCGTCAGCAATTACAACTTTAATATGGGAGGAAATAACACACTCCTTTGATAAAATGACAATTATACTAAACCCCAAATCAACAATGTCTTTAAGCAGTTGGAACACCAGATTTTAATTGAGTGCCATTTACGCTTCCCGACCACCTTTAAGATTATTTCCCAGAGACCTTGAAATTCAAAGAAACCTCCCAAGTCATCGCTATCTCTTCAAGCGGAAAAATGAACTTTTTCCACTTACTTCGAACAAAATTAAATGCTACCAAGGTCACATTTTCGTAAAGGTGTAGGTGGAGAGAGAGCGAAGCCAGCTATTATATAACTCACAGAATACACTCCTAAAATTCATATGTATCTTGATTTGGGTCGTATCGTTAACAGAGGCTCTAAGATGAGAGTTCGCTCAACTTCATAAGAGCAATACCGGCATTATTATTGCATACAGTCATCCCTAATTATAGAGGGCGTTTGAAATTCTGGGCGAGGGAATGGTGGATAACCTCCCAGCAGTACTGGGAGTTACGACGGGGGGTTGCGAAATATTAGAGAATTTTAATGCTTGTAACAACACTGTTGTCTCACAACTAATTTTCCAAATAATTAAATTTTTAAAACAAAAATATTATATTCAATTTTTAGTAATCTCATCTCGTGATAAGTTTATATAAAACATTACGTTTTTATCCCTTACAACAAAAAGCCCAAAAAGTCTCTACACTATTCGATAACTGAACATAATTACCATTTATCTAGTGTCGATTGGGTATCACGGGGGGGCTGAACCCCCCATACTCCCTCTCTAATTCGCCACTGATCCTAACTCCATCACTAATTCTACACTCTCCTCATCCCATAAATCTGACTGCCGTATCATATGCCGCCGATGGACCGAAAAGTAAGAATTTCCTGCGAATTAAGTTCCAAAATAAATTCTTCATTTCACACTTCTGTCACTAATTTTCAACTGTATCTTCTGATATAGTCATAAATGAGTGATGCGTCGACTCAAAATTTCGCATATGTTCAAGTTTTCCGAGTGAAAAATAAGAATGTTCCTCAAAGTTAGGTTATTTTTGGACAATTAGCAGGAACCAATGTCCGACAGGTGCTGGAGTCATAAAAGATGACGCTCGCATGTGGAAATATTTTCATTTATTCCCGAAAATTCGACTCGAACTCGTTCCGTATATACCTTCCATTAGCACAGCAGCGTCATAAATATTTGCCATTCAAATCTTGGCGAGGGTTGAGAAAATTACAGGGGCGGATCTCAAAGAGGATATGAACACAATCGTGAAGCTATAAACGCGAATAACATATAAGGGCCTTCAAATTCGAAGGTTTCAATTCACAATGGCACTCAATTTTTTAGGCGTGATTTATTTTTTCGTCGTAATTCAAGGAAACAGGAAAAAAAATCGTTCTTATGACTAGAATAGGGTCATATTAGATGAAATATGCGGCAATTTCATTTGAGTGATATATCGTTGGCGGTTTGGGGAGATAATCTACAGCTGAAATCACATTGTGTTGCCTTTTGTTGGCAAGGTAAAGAACGTTTGGAACTATGTATAAAATTGAACGGAGCTCCGGCGTCTGTGGGTTGTTAACTTTTTTGGAAAAGCCGTACACAACCTTCCATCAGACGGATATAATACAATATATCAAGGGCTTTTTGCAAGAATGAAAATAATTTCATTACCGCTTTCTACCGAGGCATGAAAGGCCAGTGATCTTTACAGTACCTTCAAAGTAAAATTTACGCAGTAAATCAGCATTTAAAGTATTTGTTTTCTTTCCTCAGTAGATATCAATTACGACGGCGGTGACTAACTTAATTTTCCACTGCAATTCTCGGCACTGAAAAACCCTAAGAAGAAAATGAAAGTGAACTAATTTGTTTGATTATGTATCTTAGCCATTTCATCAATTCTCCCGCAGGCTTTAAGCCTACTACAAAATATAGCATTTAGAGCTATAAATTAAAATGTAAGGAGAAAACAGCATTTTCAACAAGCCGAAAACATAAACATGGTTGGTGCTAAATGACAGAAGTGTATGCTTAATTTTTTTGATAACTATATCAATCATGGTTCTATGAAAATATTTCCGAGAATAAAGTAGCATTTGCATAAACGGCAATGTTCCTGACAGTGTATCAATTAAAATGACGTTATGCACGTTAAATTGCAACAGAAACTCTAAAATTTAGGGGGCATATCTTCACACTGTTATCACTTGGGACAAGTCATACGTCCCGTTCACGCGGATAATAATAGATGATAGTTTAATCCAGCATAAGGATATTATGTCCAACTCACCATTAGCAGACGCAATGGATCATTAACCGAAAGGAGTTCCCTAAGTTTTAATGAGTGTATCATGATTCACCAAAAATGGAAAACCTGGTTCGTAATATTTGGCAAAAGCCGTAACTAACCTTCCATTAGAGGGATATATTACAGGAAATAAAGTGCTTTTGACAAAAATGAAAATAATTTCATTACCGCTTTCTATCGACGCATGAAAACCAGTGATCTATACAGTGCCTTCAAAGTAAAATTTACACAGTAAATTAGCATTTAAAGTATTTGTTTTCTCTCCTCTGTGGATATCAATTACGTCGGTGGTTACTAACTTAATTTTACACTGCAGTTCTCTTAAGTCTCCACTGTACCTCTGAGGTATAGGACATCATGACCGTTTTCCTATTTTTTCAGGGGAGCAGTTGTAAGATTAAAAAAAAATTAACCAGTGATTACTGGAAGATTTGGTAACAAGTTTTCAACATTTTTGCATCCCAATGTTATTGGTATAGTAACATAACCTTCTAGTAATATTTGGTTGAATAAAAAAATCTTTAAAATTGCTCTCCTGAAAAATTAGGAAAACGGACATGGTGTCCTTTACCTCCGAGGTACAGGATTATTCGTTATAACTGTCGCGGGTATTCGTCATTATATAAAAAAAAAAGCTTTTGGGATATATCTTCCTGTCATTGTTTGGGTGTCCCCAACGCTTTCCGAATGATACTAGTCACTTTTTCTAGGGATCTGGTCCATGAGATCTTTCAAAAAGAACCAGTCTATCGGCCGCGAAACGTTGGAGCCACCCAAATAGTGATGCGGAGATGTCCGATTTAGTAAATATGCAATATGTTTCACTTAAGTACCAAAACTAGTACATTCTTAACCATCCAAAACATAATACTTTCCATGAGCAGTCGTTAAAATCTCTTATTTTTTTTTTTTGCTATTTGCAGCAAGGGAAATTCAGCTTCACCGTACTCCTCGTATTGTTTGGAGTCATGATTCACCTTCCGTATGGCAAAATGCAGCGATCCCCATACGTCCCGTTGCCGGTCAACTTGCCGGGACTGCTCCCGCGCTTCGGCGGCGGCGAGGTCGAAGACAACAGCGCCAGCAGCGTTGGACAGGCGGCGCCTTCCCCATCGGTGGATAACGTCAGGCCCTCTTCGGTCAGCGGAGACCTGGGTAGCAGATTCGGCGACAGGGACAGGCTCGGCAATAGGCAAAGCCGACCTACTGCGGTCAGGAGCGGCACTTCGGCCTGCCCACCCCAGCAAGTCCCCTGCTACGACTGCATGGTCTACATCGCCAGCAACGGCCAGATCACCAAGTTTGCGGCCGAGGGCAAGTTACATTGATCATCAATGGCGACCGACGGTGACCCAGCGAAGTGACAAGGATCTCGCAAAGTAGTCGATGGCGTAGCAAGTGAATGTTTTTTATTAATCCTCCTTTTTACGAATCTTTTCTACATTTCCTCAGCAAGCCCACCGAAAAGGATCGAGTTTCGAGAAGCTTTCACGCAATGATTTCAACTGTTCTCGACAGACAAAACCACTCAGACCTAAAATAAATCTGAGTGGTAATGGCAAAGTAAAATGAGTATTTCGCAAGTATATTGGAAGGTATAGAACAAAATTGTAATGCGGTAACCCATGCGCATTTGTACCTCGAAAATCTCAAAAGATTCGAGTGTGTTTCATAAACGAAACCACGGACAAACTCCATGTATTTTCCTAGATCCTTAAAATCCCATCGCAGAGACCGATAGGAGGTAGTCAAACGACTAACGCTGAGCGTAACTGCTTTTGTTTGGAATCAAAAATCATAAGTATATCCTCAGCCAACTACCAAAAAATTTTTGAATAATTCTCTTCCTTTCACTCTTGAGTATTTAAGATGAGATATTAAATTCCTATCGCCATATTTTGGACGAAAAAGTCAATAAGATGTTGGTAGAAATAATAAAAAGAGATGTGAGTGAGCCTTCATCTGCCATACATGGGATTTATGATTGCTCTCTATAAATGATAGAATCAACAGTAGGGGCACTTGTGATATATTCACTCTCTTTTTAGTTAGTGATGAATAGATTAAATAGACATGTCATTTTAAAGGAATCAAAATGTAAACATGGACGTACGCTTAATTGTAATGCACATGAATTGCGTCAATGAGTGCTTACCGCTTTTACCAACATTATTAATAAATTAATGTGACTGTTGTTCAATAAACTTTACTTCAACTTCGGAACCCAAAACAATCGCATTCATTAAAGTCATTTAGTTCTTCAACAGTTCACTTCTTTCTATTTGGTAAATTACCCTAGTAGGGGAGTTCTTTTCGCCTGTGACAAAACAATGCCGCTACTTCTCTTTATCTGAAGAAAGTCGCCGGATCATGTAGGCCATATCCGCATATTAAAAGCACTTCAAGGACTGTAAGATCATGATAACTGCATTTTTTTACTAGTGACTTGCAAAGCTTTTGCCCCTCTCTAAAAGACTTAAGGTCTGAGAAGTATCACCAATTACTAGTCTTATGTCCCTCGAACTTCGCTGAATTAAACTTCTTATTCCATTCGGAGAATGAGCAAATGGTCATTCTAACTCCACCTAAAGTAGAGGTGAAAAATAAAACAGATCTCTCATTTTGCGGAAACTTTTTCCCCAGAGTGAAACAATATTTTATTTGAACGCAGAAATATTTTCATGGACTGTGAAGAAAAAAATTTATACTACTCGATCTAACATGAAGTTTAAGTGATTGACATGTATTGTGTTTTATCTATGTGTACAATGTGAATATGTTTTCCAAAATAAAATGAAAATTAATAAAAAACAAAGTGTGTATCATTGATTTTTCAAGTTATTCCCAGTCCAAGCGATACTTACAGGGGCAATATGGTTCAATCTGAAGTAAGCATTTGCATTTTTGACACGAAGTGGCGAGCCCAAGTCGAGAAATGGTGTCTGCAAACTAGTCAATTAAATGAAGATGACTTCAAACCAGTTTGATGCAAACTAGTGATATCGAAGACTGTTAAATGTTTTTAATTGAGTTAATATAAAAGTATGGAGCATATTGCAGATTACACCGGCCTTGTCTCCGTTCTAACTAAGGTTTCCCTCTTTCAATTCACAAGAAGACCCGCTCATACTCTATCTATAAATCCCATTCTTCTCCTCCCTTGCTCAGCTAACATTCTTCCTTCTAATACTGTCTTCAGCAAGAAGAAATATTTTTATTGGATTATTTTGCAAGATAAGGAAAAATTAAGGCTTATTCTGTAACAAAAAGCATAAGTAAAAGTATTAACGAGTAAATATTTAATTAAAGTTATGTTATTTGTTAGAATTAGCTATTAATTAATATAATGAGACCTAAAAGTCCCGCCAGCAAATAAGGGGCAAGAAAATCATTGACAGGAAAAATTAAATTAAAGCTTTGTATAGTAGCCTCGGCGCTTGGTTACAGTAAAAATGGCATCGTGCTCTCAATAACTAATTCACAAGGAACATCAGAATTTGTAGGGGAGTTCATTATTTGGTAAAAAATAGCAACGCTGAGTGATAACAGGGGGATTTCATCTCAAATCAGGCAGAGGGGTGTCAGGTGACCATCACCGATTTCTCTGAAATTTATATATGTGAAAGCAGTATCCTTATGATGAATAACGATGACTTTATCTCTGCTCAGAACTGAACCGTCATTAAGTTACCGCCCCTAGAACATTGCAGTGTCAGGCCTCAGAGTAAAAAATGAAAAATCACATAAATGCTGATTACTAAGGAACCATGGCCCATAAAGCAGTGTTTATTGTTTTATTTTGAATAGAATTCATTTATGCACATTATGGCATAACTTGCAAGTCATTTGAAGCAATAATAAACAAATAGGACTTGTTTAAACAATAAAAATTAGTCATTATTTAACAATTTATTACTAAAAAAGGCCACCTTTTATTTTCTTTAAAATTTCTCAGCGAGTAGTTTAAATGTTCTTCTTTCAATAAAAATAAATAAAAAAAGGTAGTATTTTTATACTTTTTGTTTTAAGGCATGTCAAAGTTAGGCATGTTTTCGACGCTTTTACACCAAGATTGCATACCTTTAAGGGGGAAAAATGCAGTTTCATTCTACTTAGCATTCATAACAGTGAAAAGTTCATATCTGAATGATTGGTTACATCTATTGACTGAAAGCAAGTTCAATCTTGTTTACTTCCATGGCATCCAATGTGTGCAAACACCCTCTGCTACTGGCTGGAAACGGTGAATGAGTCGCAATTTGCTCAGAGTATTTTTCAATGGCACTTCACATAAGTCTTTCTTCTAATTTGGGCCATGTGGAACATTTCGATGGACCATGTGGATGCATAAATGAGACACTAATGTCATTCTCTTCTAAAGACACTGCAGTGATTTTTGAAATTGACCAGGTTTTTCGGAAACACACAATGAAGTCATTCATGGTGAGATTTTGAGTACTGTACATATGTCATTATATGTATCTGAATTTGTTAGTGTCACAGCCTGTTTGATTGTGTGGATTACAGAGCGAGCTTTAGTTGTCCCGTGTCTGTTAACTACCAAGCATGAAACTGTTGATGCCATGTACAGGTGCTACTTTCACCTAATTATTTTTTTGGCTAAATTGAGCTTGTTAACATGTGTAAAATGCAAGTTTCATATTAGGTAAGAATTTACTAACTTAATGAAAGTGATAAATGTCAAATATGTACTTCATGGTAAAATAATGTCTCAGCAGCTTTACAAGAAGCGAGAGTGAAATGTCTATGAGTGACCATGTTCAAATTTTATCATTCTTTTCCACAAGTTAATCTAAACAACATAATGTGGCTGCTTTTTTAGTTTCAACCAAATATACCTACGATTGACATATCATGCAGAGCTAAAAAACAACTCGGAATATGGGGCAATGCTGATGTATACTGCTGGCATCCTCTTCCTCATAGTGCTCAATCAACATTGTGCTTTCACTTTACTTGGATGATGATAAAGATTGTTCTTGTGTAACTCCTAATCAGCAAGATGTGTTCACTGCCATTGAGAATCATTCAGACAAAACATTCATTCAGACAAATTCATTGCTGAAGTTTGGGATTGAACCAAGAAAGGTGTTTATCATCACCATATCTGGAAAAAAGAAAGGGAAGCTATTCAAAAAGAGAAGTTGGTAACACTAATTGGTGTGGAGTTGGTGCTTCATTTCAACTTTTCCGAGAATTGGAGTGTGATTCTTCCAGATTAAGTACAACCGTATGACTGGCAAAAAGTACAGATATCAATATTAACCTATGTGGAATATAATAACTAAGGTATGCAGGCACTTCAGATGATTTCTCACAGGACACTGCACATACTTTTCTTAGAATGAATCAAATAGAAGAACAATAGAGTAAAAAGATATCATATGGAGAAATAAAATGGCGTCGAAAACATGCCTAACTTTGACATGCCTTAAAACAAAAAGTATAAAAATACTACCTTTTTTATTTTTTTCATTGAAAGAAGAACATTTAAACTACTCGCTGAGAAATTTTAAAGAAAATAAAAGGTGGCCTTTTTTAGTAATAAATTGTTAAATAATGACTAATTTTTATTGTTTAAACAAGTCCTATTTGTTTATTATTGCTTCAAATGACTTGCAAGTTATGCCATAATGTGCATAAATGAATTCTATTTAAAATAAAACAATAAACACTGCTTTATGGGCCATGGTTCCTTAGTAATCAGCATTTATGTGATTTTTCTATTTTTTACTCTGAGGCCTGACACTGCAATGTTCAAGGGGCGGTAACTTAATGACGGTTCAGTTCTGAGCAGAGATAAAGTCATCGTTATTCATCATAAGGATACTGCTTTCACATATATAAATTTCAGAGAAATCGGTGATGGTCACCTGACATGATTTTGCACTATCTGCCTGATTAGAGATGAAATGGCCCAACACTAAAATGATCCCTAGTGCCAGAATTACCTTTGCACGCAGAAGGATTAAGCAAAGATCAAATAACAGCCCTTGCTTCAAATATGCAAAAAAAGTTAAATTTTGTCTCACTAAGCTAAAATATTAACTATTCTATTATTAGCAACATCAATTTATTAATCAAAGAGGGAAGTTCTTATTTGAACAGTGAGGTCGGAACACAAAATTAATAGAATCAGGTTGAAAAATAATGAGTAGTAACGAAATTCCTGCTTGTTTGACAAATAAGTCAAACTTCGGTACATTGATAATGAACGATAACCAAATTAGTAATGAACCTATTTACAAGAGAAGTGCACCTTAAAATACTAAAAAATGAAACAAACGTTGCTTAGGTTAAATGGAATTGTACCTCGAACCAATTTTAGAATCCAATTCTATCACACAAGAAATTTAAAATCTTATGGGCGCCTGGCAATCAATAGCAGAGATTAAACACTTATTTTCATCCCTAATTAACCACTTGTTCCTATAGGCTTGAACGTGTATAATCTTCGAGGTCTACTTCTCAATTAGGATATTAGTTATACTTTGGCTTATATTTTCAGTAAGGTAAACGATGCCTAAAAATCGACTTCGTAATAATAAAGATGTACTTTAGACTGATTACAAACAAGCATAACCTACTCATAGGAAAAGGGCATAGCTGAATTAGAGGGCGAAAAGCCCCCCCTCCGGGATTTTTCCCGTGCTAAGGGCATACGATTTGGGATCAAATAGGACTAACCTCTCCACACTTCCAGCCCGCTAGAGGCCCACCACGGCCGGCTAGCTCGAAAATACGATTTTCACTGTTTTCTAGATATCTCGGACTAGAAAGGATATTTTTAAATGCGGTTTGCAGCATTATAAAGTTTTTTTTTTAATGTAGCAGATGTCCATTTGTTTTCAAGAATTTTCAGCGGAACAAGGAAAAATGGCGTCGATTTGAAAATTTCTAGCGGGTGTTTTTACAGAA
This sequence comes from Ischnura elegans, assembly GCF_921293095.1. NCBI lineage: Eukaryota > Metazoa > Arthropoda > Insecta > Odonata > Coenagrionidae > Ischnura > Ischnura elegans. Next base: position 79,974,831 of record NC_060256.1, on the reverse strand, counting down.
TATTTTTGAGGGGGCCACAAAGAAAAAATGTTTTCCAGATCGGGCTGGAAGTGCGGGGAGGTTAGTCTTATTTGATCCCAAATCGTATGCCCATAGTACCTGCGGGAAAAATCCTGGAGAGGGGACTTTTCACCCTTTTATTCAGCTATGCCCTTCGGAGAAATTCCGGAGGCCAAAGCATATTGTCCTCGTGTTTGGCAGTAAAGTGACAAGCAGTAGGCGGAAACCAAGGAGAATAGAGATACCGATCTCCACATCTATTCAAAAGAAAGGACTGAATGATGAGACAATGCAAGAATAAAATACAAGCGATTGTCATCCGAAAATGATTGCATCAACTTCTCAGAACTCCGAAGGAACAACGTTGCCCATTTACAGACAGCTTTGAAACCGTTCAGCACTTCGCGGTCAATTGACAGCCAAATGGCGAAGGAGTGATAGAAAAAAAAGACATCGCAAGGTGCTGTAGTGATTAGCCGTTTGGCTCCCTTAAAACTCTACGGTAGGAAATCGGTAGGTCAATGGTGAATATGGTTGTAAACATATAAAGAAGCAAATGTTTGTGTCAAAAATATGCCTCGCATTGGTTTCCACCGAATAAAATGTAAGGAAATAAAGTCATGCATGCTACCGCTCCAGCCGAAATGGCTAGACGTAATATAGAGGAATATTAGTAATTTCATTTAACTGATTAAAAGGGTAATGCTTTCTGAATAAAACACGAGTTACCGTCACAAATAAAATATAAACGCCTAACACGTTATTTGGACGGGTGTTGGTCTTTTAAGATAGAAAGGTGGTATAAATTCATCTCTACGAGAATAAAATAAATAAAATTTTGACAGAATACATACAATAAAAAATAAATAAAAGTCATAAACAATTAAGAAGTCAACTAAGAACGGTAAACATCTAAAATGCTGAATGTACGAGACCATATATTCCCGTATTTGTAAGAAAATATTTTTTCCAGCCATTTCATTTCTTGTCCACAGTTGTCTCATTAATATTCTAATAAAAAAATAATATTTATTTATATCCATATTCCCCCGAAAACAGCACAAATTAGCCTTTTACAATGGATTTAATAAAATTCCAACAGATATCAGTGCACGAACTACCACGCCCTGGATAAGGCCAACACACCCAGGCTGGGCTCGAACCCACGACCTCGATATTGCAAGCGAGGACTTCATCCCGCCACCACCGAGTCCGGAAGGCGGTAATGACGTCACGGTCTGCTGAAATGGCTAAAAAAATATTAACCAAAAAATACGGGAATATACATTCAACATTATTGTAACCTCATTTAGATATTTAGCGTCCTTAGTTGTCGTCAATAATGGCAGAATCTGCTGATTATATAATACTGTTTATGCATACTATTACAAAAATACGCGAAATAAATCATAGAAATGTGTCATTTAAATCATCAAAATTTAGAACGGATCGTTTGCCCAAACAAAGGAGAAACGATTAAAGGCCAACCCATTTAAAGCCCACGCAAACGGTAGTTAAAGTCTAATAAAATTCTACATAAACATCTTATCTGGTCCAGATAGGCGGTCTTGGGGCCAAGAGTCGTATTTCTGCATAGCACTGATGCCCTAAAATCAGAGGACATTCCGTGAAGGGCGTACATCACTGACATGAATGCACAAGGAGTCTCGGCAAACCTTAAAAATGTGACCCGAGGAGAGTACTGAAAATTCCCGTAGGCCGTAACATCTTATCTCATAAGGTTTTTATGGGGCAGCTCGGAAATTATGCTTTAAAACTATGGAACCTGCTGTTGTTGAGCCAGGCAGTGATTTACACTTATTAAGACGGTGACTGTTCTTACGCATAACTTTTAAACTATATGATAATGATGATAGCATGTTAAAAAAAGATGGTCTCTGGGTAAAATAATAACTAAACTAATCTACTCGGATAGAAACTAGGTCCCTGTGACGTCACGTGGAGTGGCATCGCATGGGCGCCAATCAGGTCTTTTTCAAATGCGGTTAAAATTGACAATTTCCATTCGTCGAAACTGGGATTTGTAAAACCAAATAATTTTTATATTATGAATACACTAATGGTGGGTAAGGAATTGCAATAAATACCTTTCGTTTTCTTTGATGAAGGAAACTACCCTATTGAAGGACTAACAAACCGAAAAGACAGAAAAGATTTATGTAGATCAAGCGACGAGAGATACAAAAGGGAAGCACGTAAATAGCTAAGAGTAGGGTTGAGTGGAAATTTGTGTCACATTAATATATGAGGTATTTGGAGAAGGCGACCAACAGCTGGGGTAATATGGGGTGTTGCTCTTGAAATGTCCTCCGCACAACATTCAAGCAGGGATCGGGCAGGGTCTCTTATAATTCTGTCACCGCCGGGATTTGAACCCGAGCCCACTGGATGGGAAACCAACACTCCGGCCACCACACCAACCTGATCCCCCATCATTATACGATTTGACACCAATCAGAAAATTCCTTCCGACTGATGACGTCGACTAGCATCAGTCAACCAGCTACCATCGGCTTAAAAAAGGTAGAAAGCTGAAATTTTAATCAATTGTATGAAATTCTAGCGAAGCTCCACAGGGTCGCGTAATATATCATTTTTTACTCCTTGTTTATATGACCACAAAGTTAAATCATTAAATAGTGTTTAAACGTAAAAGTTAAGCTTTCACGGTCGTCTTCTTCATCTCCTCACGGGCAAAATATATTATTGGTGCACTTCATTTTTTTATGGAGAGAACGACATCTTGTCATTAAAATTTGTCCTTTTTAATTGAATTTTACCCGTTATATAATTTTTTAATTGGCGGAGAGGTAGATTTCAATTTACGAGGTGTAGAAAAGTATTTGAATATCGAAGTTACGTATATTTTATGGAAAAAAGACTGCAAACATTTCATGCAAGGAAATGGTGACATTGTTCCCCTTGCTTAAAATAAACCACAGAGATGAAAATCGCCCCACGGCATGCTCATAACCATTTTGGTTCAGCGTTTAATATTTTTTCTTCGATAGACGATCAGGTAAGAAAGGGACACTTTCAGGTCACGGTATCATATGAACCCCACAATCCCTCACCGCTATGCGTAGGTACTGACTCTTTTTTGCCTCTCATCACGAGCTCAGATGCTCTACTCCGGTTATTTCATTTACGAACTCTCTCGCGTCTTCAGCGCGCACCGGTACTTTGAACTCTCCTTCTGCAACCCATCCTACTCGATTTCATTCCGTTCGGAAAGGGGGAGATGAGCATTGGATGTGTGGAAAGGCACCCACTTGCAACCCCGAGGGCAGAGAGGTGAGGGCTGGGCGGGATTTTGGTGGTAGGGGGCCGAATGAGTTCGAGTCCCATTGGTCAGAGACCATTTCGCAAAGAAAAAAACCCACCTCCCACTTTTGTTTGATAACTGTTTCATTCGCGAGGCAAGATGCGTAGAACCAGAGGATTTCTTTCCCACATGATTACTACGACCAAAAATGGGCGCAGCACTGCATGAAACAAGTGACCTAGAGCGCAGTCACGCGCACGTGTGCAAAGTTATGTACACCACGGATGAATTTCGCCATGAAAAAGTATTTGGCTTAGCCGGGATTCGAACCCGGATCTTCCGCTTGCCGGGTAGATATGTTAGCCAGTTACACTACCAACCCATCTTTTCAGGGGATTCGAGGTTCGAATCCTGGCTAAGCCAAATATTTTTTCATAGCAAATTTCATTCATGTCGAATCTACGAAAGAGAGCAATGGACAATGATAGTCGCGGAGAAATCAAGGATAGAACCCTTGGAAATGTGGTGCTACAGATGAATGATGAGGAGCAGATGGATCGACCGAGTAAGCAATGAGGAAGTTCTAAGAAGAGTAGGAGAGAATAGAAGCCTCATGAAAACCTTGATAAGAAGATGGAGCAACCGTATAGGCCATGTCTTGAGACATGATGGTCTGACGAAAGCAATCGTCGAGGGACAAGCGGAAGGTAAGAACGGAAAAGGATCACCTCGAATCAAATATATCGATGGCTAAGTTCTAACAACACGTACCTCAAAAATAATAACTTTTCATAGAGCAAAAAAACGATTAATTTTTCTAACTGTACGCTAAATTAAAAACCAAAAATTCATAAAACTAAGAAAGAAGCATATATTTGCCAACAAGCCGTTGTTTTATGCTTGAATTTTATTTTTTAATGTCATTCTACTTTTTTTAAGATACCTGTGTCAAACCGGCCTAATTTTGAGATACGTGTTGTTATAACCTAGCCATTGATATGTAACTGGTAAAGAAGGATGTGAAAGAGAAGAAATGCGCAGGCGTGAAAAGATTTACTGATAACTGAAAGAAAAAGAAATTGACGAAAGGAAGAAAAAGAAGATAATTGAAAGAAAAATTGGAGATCTGCGTCAAGCCAATCTTAGGATTGTTGACCAGTGATGATGACGGTGAGTTTCATCTATGGTGTATATACCGAAAACTAATCCACCGCGCAGCACCACGTCCAGTCTTCTGACAGTTAAATCGTTCATATCCCAGAATATACTCCGTACTATGATGCATGCTCGATTTAAACAAATTATTTTTGCACTTAATAATTAGTGGAACTCAATATCCAATCGTTAGTGACCAATTCACGCCGTAAGGATCATTGGCGCGGACGCTGCCGCCATCGATTTTTTGCTGGGGGCGTACATGAATAATCACGACCCCGTGTAAATATAAGTAAAATAGCCGGAAGTGTTGCAGTGCTCTTGCAACAATTAGCAGCTGGCAATTAACCGTTTTCCCAAATAATCGGTACCAATGATTTAGCCCAATGGTGACCTTTTTATTTTTAATTTCATAATATTAATAACTTTAAGGGGGAACATGACGGGCACCCCTGGAAAAACTACTTCCGAAGCGGAAAGCCCCGGGCCTGGCCTCAATAGGGTAAAATTCACTTCTGAATGGGGTAAAATTCACACGCCTGAGGGAAGTGAGCTGTACCATCATCAGTCTAAGGTAATCTTTGGGTTGAAGCACTGAGTGACAAAATATAAGTCCTTTAAATCGTACATTTCTATATTTTCAATATAAAATACGGATTTGATTAAAAAACAACTGTAAAAAAATAATTCAATTGTGATCAGATTAAGTACAAATATCCTAAAAACACACCTTCAAGAAAATAAATACCCCTGAATAACATCTTCTCGTACTTCGTGCTTTGTTTCCAGTCTCTATTGGACTGAAAAAATAGTAATAAGCACAAAATCTAAAATAGGGTGAGCCAAAGCGTATCATAGGTTATAATCCTGTCATCGTTTAACTTTTGAAGCATGTTGATAAAAGATAAACAAAACATAGCCACATGCTTATATGAAAATGTCGTACTCGCTACTCGTTTTTAATTACTATGCAGATTACTAATTTACAATTACAATGGAGATAATAATCTAAATGTTAAATAAAAGGTGCGCTTTTCCAATACGTTATAATCTAGCAACCTCGTAAAAACAATAAGTATTAGCAAAGCAGATAGCGCATCAAGAATTAGAGGGTGAGTTGGGGAAGGGTCTCACGGTTGCTAGGACAGCCCTTAAATAGCCAAGAAGTTATTAAGGAAGCTCTTCCTCTCATTGTGTTACCATCCTCGTTGGTCTACGACATTGTACAATCCTTAGCACATATGATAATGACCTATTTACTGCCTACCATTCATTAGGTAGCGCAACTTTCAATCTATTGGGATTGAAAGCTGCACTATCTCTCAATCATAACAAGTACCAATATTGGGATCAATGCCTAGAGGCTATAATAATTGACGATGCTCCTGCATTAGCACAGCACACAGAAAAAGAGTACAAAGAATTACGTAATATTCAATTTATTTCTTTAATTATTTTTCACATTTATTTATTTCCATACCACCGAAAATACCACAGATTGGCCTTTTACATCGGAGTTTATTGAACATTTCAACAAATACACATGCACGAATAACCATGCCATGGATAGGGGGCAACAAACCCAGGCGGGAGTCGAACCCGCAACCACTAATTTGGCAGGGAAGGACTTACCCCGCCGCCAACGAGGCCAACATATTTATACGTAAATATGATAACAAACTGTGTCAAAATTTTGATCATCTGATTCCACCGAACCCGCACAACTTAAGGTGAAACATGACATCAGCACCTTTATCGCTAACTGTTATTTTGACGGATGGAGGCTATCACCGGGGGACAAAAATTGAGAATCGCGACCGCGCACCTTCATTTCCGCGAACCATTCCTGCGACCGCGATGGGTTAGCGGTTTTTCCGCGATTAGCAGGGGGGATGTGAGGGGTAGTTTGGAGAGGGGGCGGTTAACAAATCCGATGAGGAGGGAGCGGGATGGGGAGGGGGTGTTATCGCGTGGGGGAGGAGTTCATCCGCCCGGGAAGCCTACACGACACAAGCGATCATCTGCCCGTGTTTATTGTACCGCCAGGCGCCGTCGAGGAGACAAGCAGACTTAAGAGAGAGAGAGCTTCTGCACTGAAGACTGTGTAACTGAAATATCGACCGTACCACACGACGCCGAACGCTGACAGCCAAAATGGTGAGTGTACTTAAATAATAGAAACCAAGAATACTACAAATAAAGTCAACTTTTTTTCCGAGAGATGTCGTGGAACAACATATCTTATGATCTACGAAGATATCGCATTGCCTAGAAATTTTATTATGATAGCTTACCACACGTGTTTCGATTGTTAATCAATCATCATTGCTACTAGTACCTGATAGATTTAGCTTACTAGAGGAAACACGTTTAGTAAGCTATTGTAATAAAATTACGGTAAAAAAAGGTTATATACATTAAGGTTTAAAAATCAGGTACTAGTAGCAATACTAGTTGCTACTAGTACCTGATGATGATTGTGTGACTATCGAAACACATGTAGTAACCTATTAAAATAAAATTTGCGGACAAGACGATACCGTCGTTGATCACAAGAACATTACGATAGGAGACGATAAAAGTGCTGTCACCCACAACGCATTTAAAATGGGTTTAGATTTTGAAAAAAAAAGCTTACATGGTCACCACGTAAATCATGGATCTACGGGATGGACTAGGACTTTCCCTATGTAGTCCCCTTGATAAAAAAAAACTTTTTCCACCATCGACGATATTTGTCTCGAGAGTGAACGAATACAAATTTGTAGTACAATCAACTTTCAATACTGCTGAGACTAATGCAGCTTTCCTCTCAATCTCCCATCATGGCATCACAAGTCAACAATCATTCCTCCATAACAACACGTTTTGAATTATACAACCCCTGATTTTGGAAAGAGGAGAGAAGCATAGGATGTGTGGAGAATCAATTCCGTAGATAAGCTCGCTCCGATTTTAACTAATTTATCCTTATTCATTTTTACGCTTTTATTTGGTCATCCTCTTGTAGATGCTCCTTTTTGTACAATGATCGCCTTAGACTGACATTTGTGAGTTATTGTACTAGCAAGTTCTTCGACATTTTTGCCGGCGTTACAGAATGCGTCTTCGCTTCTTTAAATGAAGAGATCTCTAGGCGCAAATATATCCGATTTATAATCGGGGAAAAAGTGAAGCTCGTGAAACCTTCACTATGCGGCAAGAACGTTCCATTAAACACCACATGATACCCTGAAACCTCAGGGTTGTTCAGGCAGGAAATAGGCTACATAAAAACTTCGCACGTAACCTTTGATATTATGAAGAACCACGCCCTCAGTCGTTAGTAAGGCGTTTACACTTGATAAGTTAAGGGCTAACGTAAAATAAGAGAAAAAATAGTCTCATTAATGCACTTTTTTAAATTAATCCAAGTGAGCAGAATATTTTTTTTTAAGTTTTGTAATTTTAAATTAATTTTTTTTTTCAATTTTGTCGGTATTTCATGCAATTGCGCTCACTTCAGGGAAGAAACAGCGCGAGTTTAAAGAAAATATCATGTTCCCGCAGAACTACGATAGCACCCGTTTTCGAATTAAATTTGGTCTGACGAGAGGAATGTCATTTTATGACCCTATGCCACAGTGTGGCAAGTTTTTCTAGCCTTTTTCATATTTAATAAAATTTATCAGATTGAAGTTAATAGCATAAACAATTTATAACTGCTGTACAAAGAAGAACTTCCATATAACTTCCAAGAGAATATCGCAAAAGCAATGTAAATTCAACAACGCATCCAGCTGTCATTTAATAACATTGTGTCCTAATAAAAATACCAACGTACGCAGAAAATTTGCGTCACGATTATTTATGACATCGCTTTCAGGAAATAAATTGTTGACCGCTAAAATTCAAGCCGCAACAGCAATGGTTATTATACTTTCATCGTTTATATTAGACCAAGCTTTAGCAAGAATTATGTTCTAGTAAAAGTTGTTTAACTTGAATTTAAAAAATGCTTGTTTACCACTTGGAAGTTCCAGATAGCTTATTTTGAACAGTGATACAATGAAGCCGATAAAATTTTACCGCATACAGCACTCGCATCCTTTGTGAGTTTCTAAGGAAGACGAAAACAAATCAAGCATGAGTAAGCACCCGAGGGACTTCAATTCAAAAGGTGAAAATCACGTGCAGAAAACTCTCAGCATGATTTATCTTACCAGTTGAATTACAGCAAGTGCGGTGCTGGAGAATTAGAGGAAATCGGGAGAATCCGTAAGCCATATAAACGAGTGAGGCATCGCGTAATCTACGAGTTATTGTTTTCTTTTCCACATCCGATCTCTCAGCAATAAAATCGCCATTCAAGAGACAGGCGGTTACTTCGCACAGAGGGAAACTGACAGTCATCTGTACCACCCGCTCAGTCATTTGCTAGCGTAAGTTCTCATTTTAAGGTGAGTAGCAGTCTCATAATAAGATTGCCTCAATTGATTCTCCCGCCTAGTCTGAGCTGCAGAGTAACAATAATAAAACTCGCAGAGTGGCTTCAGAATTGACAAATCTCGACCTTTATCCATAAAAAGAGAAACAATTGAATCTACCGCAGCTAGAGATGAGACGGATTTAAAACAAAGCAACAATCACTACAATGAATACAACAATAATCATCAAGGAAACCAAGAAAATTCAGGCAATCCTTCACGAATCTAAAGGCAAGGGGGCATCCATTAATTACGTGAGGCGTTTAGGAGGGGGAGGCGGTCCAGCCGATTCACACCAAATCTCACCAGGGGGAATTGGGGTTCTTGGCAAGTATCACGTAATTTTTTCCACCAAGAAACTGTAAAATGGCAAGACAACTGGTTTGAATTGACTAATCTTAAATTAAAATAATTAAACAAATTGTTTTTTAATAAATTCTACGCAATGGAGCATAGATTAACGCATTCACACTGAAAATACGTATTTTGAACAACTTTTCGTGAGAATAGAGGTATTGGGGGTGGGAGTTTAGCCAAATCTCACGATATCTCACTAAGAGGGGAAGGAGGGGTCCAAATTACGCCAAAACCACCTCACTTAATAAACGGACGCCCCCTAACTTGTTTTGGGATGGAAAAGGTGTGTTGCTAGTGGAATACATGCAGCCGGGGACTACGATAAATACAGCTGCTTTGCGTGAAACATGACCTTGTTTTAGCAGAGCCATTCAAAATAAAACAAGAGACATGCCGACTTCTGTTAGTGTTCCGATCCATGACAACGCCCGTCCTCTCAACGCCGGTGCTGCCAAACTGCTCCTTAATCCTTATAAAGTCGCCGCATTTGATCACCCGCCTAGCAATTCCGACCTATAGGCGCGTGACTTCCACCTTTTCGCTGGAATGAGATTGTGGCAAGGAAAGTAGCGTTCACAATCGGAAGATGAGCTTCAGGACAATGGTGAAATTCATTCTATTGGCGAGGCGATTGCATCGAAAGTAACCAAAAGTGTACTTAATATTCAGCACTTAAATAATTTTCAATCGATCACATCGTATTCTATCCGTGACCCATCGAAATTTGAAAAAAAAACAGCCCTCGTACATGCTACCCTGGTAGCCGCCTGAATAATCGCGTGGAGGGAGGTGTAGGTACACCGGACTGTAACCTGAACGCTAACATTAAAAAATATGAGAAGCAATTTAGGGATGGATTGGAAAACGTGTGTTCGACCCAGCATTTATTCAGGTCCTTTCTTGTCCCGGGGAAAAACGTAATCCAATGCCAATCCGTTCGGAAAAATACCAACCCTTTCCATCGTTTCAACCAGACCCAGGAATACAGTGCGGCTCTAAAGGCCGCTATACACAGTGAATGATCGTGCTGAATGATCACGTGATAATTCACAGGATATAATTTTTGTTTCCCCCCCTGCCCGGCGAACAGTTGCAGTAAAGTTTTCTCGGGTTTCGTACCGGGTCAGGTCCTCCAAATCTCCTTCTGGGTTTCCATGTGCAATTGTGCATCGTCATCAGGGATTCAGGAATCCCTGGACGATGGGCGAATTGCTCATCGAAACGTTGGAAGGAGACATTCACAGGATCATGCGAGCAAAATAGGACAAGTTCCAATTTTCACTGAATGATCATGCGCATGACGGTTCATTAGCGAATTTTTCCGTTATACACGGTAAACGATTTCATTCACATGATCATTCACCGAGTATAACGGCCTTAAGAGACTGTTCTCCGTGTCACTCAGATAGGCATCGTTTTCAGAGAAGTTTATATTTCAACTAAAGGGAAAGGTGCAAAGTTTCTAATTTTGTCTTAATGCACCAGGACTACTTCTTTTTGTCAAAAAATGCTGTGGTAGCGGGGAGACGCTCATTTGCTCATTGCTTTATTTTCTTATGGCTTATATATGGCTTTATTTTCTTATGGTTTATATATTTTGGCGGTGCGCCATTAGAGCATCGACCCATGAAAGATTTTAGGGAGAAAACCATTTTCCATTCATCCCACTCATTCGTGAAATATAAGAAATATTTCATAGAGGTTAGTAGCAATGAGACGATAAGTATTTCTTCGCTCATTTTCAAATTCCAACGCTGCTGATTGGGACTTTCATGAATACGGTATCACATAACATAAAGTATATAATTTGTGCAAGTGACAGCAATTCTAAACCTTAGTTCTGCGCTCGCTTTAAAAAAAATCAACTTACACATCGGTCGAGGTACGTCAAGTTCATAACTTTTTAAATCAGCGGAAGTAAAAACTGTCACGTATCAAACGTCAACATTACTTCCTTTTTAATGCATAAAATATTAGAGTCGTGTACAGTCTAATAAAATTGTTTTCTAATGCATAGCCTGATAAAGCTCAGTGTCTCTATCATGTTAATAAGCTTTACAAATGGTTAAATCGACAAACAATCGATCATCTCCAGTTAACCTTCTCCAAAGGTAGCAATAACTCAATAAGAAACCTGATTAAATGTTCCACGTATCCTAAATTATTTATAAACAAAGGGAGTATACCATTTTTGTCCCAAAAATACTTTTTCATATTTCTCGAAGTAAAAATTATAATCACCCCTCAGAAAAATTTTACTCGTGTAGATTCTCAATTTTACTCGATAGATTAAATGAGTTAAATAATTGTTGACAATGATTATTTTATCTATGTCAAAAATATCCTGGTATACATATATGAATTCAGGGTATTTCCCTTGAGTTGCAAGAGCCCGGATAATTCGAATACCATTATGCACCCGCACCACGGATTGCGAAAACCCGCGACAAAACGAATACTGAATTGTGCCGAACATATTCGAAACGGCATTGTCCAACACAGGAAGGATGTCAGTCAGAAGGACTCATTTTTCGCACGAACCGCGATGAACGGTGCAAAGCCATCTGCTGATCCCATAAACACGCGATATACCAAGTTCAACACATGCGGGCGGATATTCGCCATAAGGTGTCCTACTTCAGAGACAAATATAAATGCTCAATGCAAAAAGGCGCTGCACTGACAACGAACTGAAGGACTTCGCACGGCATTCGCTTCGTCATATGCTCGATTATGATGGCTTTGAGATTTCCGTTGACTGCTTCATTCACGAATATTACAAATAGGATCCTCCAGTCGGCCTCCACATGTTCTGTCACCCACCGCGAATTTAAAAGGGTCTACAGAAGGCCACTAGCATCGCTGACGGTCAAAGCAATCCGCGTTTCCGGGGAAATAACGGATACTTAAGGGTGTTCACCAAAATTTACATTCATGATGATGTGGTTAATCAAATCCATAACTTTTCAATACTATTACTCGATATTGCATACACTATATTTCAATATTTCCTATTCTTTGAAATTGCCTAAATCGAAAGATAATTACTCCTGGAGTACGTATTTCACGCTTTCAGATTTTTAAATGACGATATCTATTTTTCGCGATTAAATGAAAAGTGAAAAATTTCAAGCGCGCGAAAACGCGACGGCTAAGTATGACTGCTGGGAAAAGCCCGCGTGACATCATTCTGGTTCCGGCTGCCGCCGTATGAGGCTACCTTGGTGTGTGGTTATGAGCGCCGATACGATGCAGGCTGCTAGCAGGTAGCGCTTGGCTCAAATGAAGATTATTAACACCCTATCAAACGAAGGAAACTCCGACCATAGGCAATTTTAATAGGTGATTATTAAGCAATGTTTCCCTGAGCTCTGTGCCTCATGCATGCATTGGTAATCTCAGACGATGTAAAACTCCTGACTATAGCATATAGGTCCCTGTGAGTTACGAGGAGTGGCATCGCATGGCCGCTAATCTGGCCTTTTTCAAATGAGGTTAAAAGCGACTATTAACATTCGTCTAAACTGGGATTTCTATTACCAAATACATAATTTGTATACTACGAATACACTAATGTTGGGTAACGAATCTTAATTAATGCCTTTCGTTTTCTTTGATGAAGGAAACCACCCTATTGCGAACACAATTTGAAAAAGTGAATCGCATAAAACTCATAGCCACGCTGAGGATATTTTTGAAAAGCGATTAAAATGAGGCCGCAGTGGCAACAAATACCAACCATCTATGGGATGGAACGGGACCTTATCTATGAAGTGTGTGTTTGTGTTCGATCTAACAAAATCGTTTTCTAATGCGCAAACTGATAAAACTCAGTATCTTCATCATGGTAATGAGCTTCACACTGATTTAAATTGTCAACAATTGATCTTTGGCTTCGCTTCGCATTGAGGGTTGCTGCCGCTTAGTAGTTGTTTTCATACGATACTCTTCCCGCTCTGTGGACGTCTTGAGGTCGAAGATGAATCCTTGTCAGCAGAAAATATAGCCAAAACATTGCGACTTTAGTCAACGAACGTCGAGAATGGACGAATAGAGGAAAAAATTGTGAAGTAGCAAATTTTTGCACAATTGTACGGCAACGCCTCACGAAGATCCCATTAAAACTCCGGAACGCAGGAGGGTGAGCGGGGATCAGGCCACCCCTTTAATGTGACTATTGTACGTTTTTTTGTGAGTAATAGGAAAAAAACGAGAAGAAATTGGCAAAATATACAAAAAACCGAAGTTAAACTAGAAAAATATCAACTGAAACGCTTCATATAATTTTCTCAATCATCATCAGTCAACAATCCTTAAATTGGTTTGACACAGCTCTAATTTCCTTTCACTTATCCGCTTTTTAGAACGACGAATGTATTCTTTTGCATGCTTTATAAATCGTCCTACGGAACTCATTCGGGGCCTTCCCTTGCCCTTATTCCCTTCCACCTGTCCCTCTACCATTGTTTTCCTCAGGCCTTCATGTCTGATAAGGTGGCCAATTAAGTTGTCCCGTCTTCTCCTTTAGGTATTTAGAGGACTTCTCTTTTCTACCATACTTCTCAGCACTTCCTCATTACTTACAAGGTCGATACATTTTATGTTCATCATTCTTCGGTAGCACTACATTTCAAAATGCTTCCACTCTCTGCTGCAGTTAACGTCCAAGTCTCGCATCCAAAGAGAAACATGCTCCATACGTAGAATCTGATAAATTGTTTCCTTCTATGTTTATGCTCTCGGCTGTAATAAGATTCTTCTTTTTGTAGAAAGCCCTATTCTCCTGCGCTATTCTACTGACTATTTCTTTCTTGCTTCGTCCATCGTGGGCAATTCGCCTTCGTAGGTAGCAAAAATCAAAACTATTTCACCTTTACAAGCTTTATTTTTCCAAGATTAATTTTTGTCCTCGCATCTTCTCTTTTAAGATTTGTAATTGACGAGTTACAGAGAATGTAATATTGGCAATTTTTTTAAAAATCTCATATCAGTGGTGTTTAATCAACGTTTAAAGTTAATTTACATGGAACCAATAGAACATGCATTATCAATTGACAGAAAACATCTACCCCGAGTGGTAATAGTACTCAGCACGAATTTGGGGGATGCCGGGTGAATTCCAGGCGAAGGCACATCATTTTTCCCCTGCTAAAATTTCTCACTCTGTATACCCTTGCTAGTGACCAGTGGCGCCGACTCCATGGGGCCTGAGGGGGCCCGAGCCCCCTCAAAGATTCGTTTGGGGGGGGCCGAGCCCCCTCAATGTTTCAAGAAAATAATTAAATTACATAATGCTTTGTGAAATCACAAAAATATATTGGTAATTTTTATTTCCCATGTTTGACAATAGTTATCTTTTAAAATAAATTCAACAATGTGCTAAAACAAATAATTATAAGGTTAAGCAGGTTAACTGAATCAGGTGGTGTGAATCATGATAGTGTTTCGGTGCTGCGACCTCCGATATGGGCCCCCCCCAATATTTTTTATAAGTCGGCGCCCCTGCTAGTGACTCTGTGAACTACCTAGAAGGTTTGCCTCCAGTCATTCCGCGCTGTTTTCCTATAGTTTAGTCTCCATCAAATGTCATAGAGTTCAAAGTTAAGCTTTATTCTTGGAACTGTGGAGCTCGCTGTACGTGGAGATACACCGAGCCATGTTGCATTGTATTATGGGCTGCACATATCACCTCCACTTCTAAAGTCAACATACACAAACGGAGAAAATTTGATTAATCCTGATTTTTTAAATTTTCATCTAATTTTTCCTTATTGGGAGACAATGAGACGATGCTGTTTTTCTACGGCATTTTCTGGTTCTTTGCTCTAATTCTTGTGATAGGAAAGTGTAGCGTGTACTTTCTATAATTCGTCCAGGAGAGGTATGAAAATCCATGGTTACATTTTCTCAAGATATATCCGTCAACTTACGGTTTTCCTCGTTATCATATTGAGAATAACCCCACCAGGTATCAGTTATTATAAAATATATTTTAAATAGCAATTTACCTAATGACCGATTATGTAAAAGTGATAAGGACAACAGGTGTGATTGTTCTCACGGACTAGTTATCACGACTGCTGCGAGAGATAGATGTCGAAGCGATCATGTAAGCTCCTGATGTCGATATTATCACAAGTAAGGCTGAAGTAAGTATCTGAAGTAAGGCTGGGTCATGTGACGTATTTCTGATATGAGAAATGTTAGTGTCGGTATTGCTCGAAACCTTTAATAGCCAATCAGAATCATCGACACATAAGTGTCGCGCACTGAAATTATATTAGCAGAACTGACTCTGTGAATAAAACAGTTACTTCGGAACGAGCAACATTAGCAGCCATAGATAGAAATTCTAGATTTTACGCAGAATTGATTGTTGGCTGCTAATGCAAGTTATCAGAACCATGGCGAAGTGGATTTTCCTTTAATATTAGGTGAATATAATTGGGATATTTAAGTTGCTGTAACTGTATAAGTCCTCATACAAACTGCTATGTAGAAAAATGAGATACAAAGTATAGAACATTTTTTTAAATATATAAAATTTGGAATCAAGTTATGTAAAATGAGTTAACACTCGTACGAGCAAAAACATTAAAGCGAGATAAAGTGACATTGCTGAGGTTGTTGTTGGTTCAAGTCCGTCGTACTAAGTGAGTTCTTTTTTTTTTAAATCAATTACATTCTTAAAAAAAGAGCCACATAGACATTTCTTGATCAATTTTTAAAAGCAAGCATCCCCTCAGCAATTAAGAGGACGGGAGAAAATACAGCGCCTCCACTAGCAATTATTTTTATTAAGAACCATTTGACCCTGAAATTTGGAGAAATAATGTATTTGAAGAAAATTAATATAAGGTAAAATATTTACCTAAAGAAATATGTTCCAATCCTAAATTAGTTAAGAGGATAACAACGGAACCAATCAACGATGAACGTAATATTGGAAACAACATGACTAAGAGAGACAGCAATATATTCAAGTTAACCGATGCTGAGAATAGTTGCGGTAGAACCAAGATAGATACCAATTAAGAATGTATAAAAAATATCAATAGCCAACAAAATATATGCTTTCATCATTGCTTAGACTCTGGCGCTCGAAAATACGATATTAAGTTTGCTAAAATCTGTTATTAGTAATCCATTTGATATGGCTTTCAAATCAGTTGCCTTCACATTCTCATTTTTTAACAACGATAGCGGTTATTATAGCATTTTTACTGCCTTTTTATAGGACTTAAGTGTTGCTTATAAAAAAAACGTGGAGCATAAGTATTAAGGAAATAAAAAACTTACAGGAACAAAGGATAGAACTGAATAGCGGGCGAAAGCGATTGTTTCATAAATAATCATTCACCTCATTATCCGAAAAAAAAATGCCAGTCAAACATCGCCGAGAAAAATTAATGCTCGTGGTGTAACAAAAGAATTAACTTTAAGTACACAAACAGATACTTTCGCCTTCACGTAATCTTTTATTCAGAGGCAAGGCCTTGATCATGACATTTTTAGACACTCTCGCCATCCGAAGATGAGAGAAATGTATGCAGGTACGATGGAAAGAAATACGAAGGTCACAATACAAAAGCAAGTCACCTGACTATGACAGAGGATATTGTAAGAAAAAGTGCAAGTCCATTGGAGACTGGTTATTTGTATAGAAGAAATCAAAATCTCTAGAATAAATGGTAAAACACGACATATTACGCCGTCATTCTTAATGAAAATACACTACGCTCGCAATTTACAAATAAAAAGGGAAATATAATAATTATACGATTTATAAGTTCGAATTTTAAAGTTAAATTCCAGTAAATTCGTAATGGTACTACTCATTATCTGTCTACTCTTAGGGCTTACCTCGCTTGGATAAAATATAGGAAAAAATTACACCTGAAAAACCTCAAGAAATAATTAATAAGTAAAAATATTTCTGAAAATACAGCGTTACTCTATCTCAGCAAAGTGATTATGAAGGAGTCCCACAAGGCAGAGCCTAGAAAGATTTCTATTTTTTTCATGGCTGTTTTCAGATTCCATATCATTAAAACCACACAGTACAATATTTTCAAAGGTTTATTTTTTATAAGGTGTTATTAACGTTTATCTCGTTTTCAGGCCCAAGGAAAAACCTTAATCTTCCCAGGACTAGCCCTGATATTCGTGCTCATCGCCGTTCTACCTGAGATTTCGGGTGATAGATCGCCATACGTACCAGACCCTGTCACCTATCCTGGACTCCTGCCTCAGTTCACAAGTACTACCACGCCCGCCCCACCGGGCAGTGCTGGAAGTCAGCACCGACCCACCACGACCAGAAGACCCCAAGGAGAAGAGAGGCCAAAGCCTTCGACCACGACGACAGAGACGGCAGCCGGCGAAGATCTGGGAGACCGTTTCGGGGAGGAGCGACCAGAGAACAGGCCGGATGGGTCCTCCGGGGGACCCCAGAGGCCCCAGACGCAGAGGCCACAGACACAGCGACCGCAGACGCAGCGACCGACAGCACAGAGGCCATGCGAGGAACCCAGAGTTCCTTGCTATGATTGCATCGTGTACATTTCGAGGACAGGACAGATCACAAGGTTTTACCCGAGGGAAGCCGGTGGGCTCTAAAACATTTTAGGGCGTTAAGGTCACGGGGTGACCCGTGTTACGCGAGACCACCTCCTTAAGGCGGAGATGATTATTAAGGTGGTAAATCCTTTAGGGTTAGAAGGTGTAGAGCGAAAAGGGCAGCCAGGACAGCAATATGAACTTCAGGCCAGCATTCGACAACATGACGCTTTCGAGCGGTATTATCTTCAATACTGTATCAGACTGGGATTACATAAAAGACATATCGTCAATACCATGTGAAATAGGCACTCTGGCTTTTAATACCAACATATTTTACACCAATATGCTGCATAAAAATACCAGAGAAAGCGCATACTGCATAAAAATAATGAAATAATAATATTTACTCTTCTTTGATTACAATGAACCAATAGAGTGTATTCATGGCGAGGCGCCATGTATTATTTTTGGATAAAAAAAGAATTTACCCCATGTACTCACAAAATCCTATGTTTGCAGACATGTAAAAACTTTAGAAATCGAACTATGCAATAACTACGACGGGTAAAACCCTATCAAAATATGATGTGGCGAGTCGAGGTCGATATATAAAAGGAATTCATGTCTGTGATGGATATTATTTTGTTGGAACACAATTGTAGATACACCTGCATTTTTACAGCTATAACTATTCATGTCCTTGTTTTGATATTCATGGTGTTTAGCTGGAATTAATTATATATTGTTTTTTTAATCCGGATAGTAAAATATTCATTACATTCTACGTCTTAACTAATTCAGAAGAAATGTAGAGAAAGTCATCACCGATTACCACTGAGAGTTCGATTCCATCGAAGGAAGGGTATGGATAATCTATAACTTCGGAGCATTATTCCAGAGAGAGAAATTAATTAACATAGCGAATCCGTTGCTGCGAGAATCTGAGATTACATACAGATTAGTTGAAGGCAAATATTCGATGCCGGCCACAGAGTCTTTTCTTTAGTTGAAATGTCTGACGTACACTTTTTCTTCAGTGCAACTTATTCGACTAGTCGATTGAAAAAAATGTAACCCATTATTTATTATATGAAAACTTTGAATAAAATAAAAAAAAATGAATTTACATTAATTTTTGACTCCTCGATGATGGATAACAATCGAGTTCTACTGCTAGACGTGGTAGGCGGCATCTAAAACGGAAGCGGGCGTTCCTCTAACCTCAAAGTAAGTATGGTCCACAAGAATAATCAGGTGATGGGTATGATTGGTTTAATACGACGAAAGCGTTTATTTTCATGTTGTCTATTTTGATTGGAAAATGTTCTTCCTTTGGATTTTACACAAACGAAAAAATAAGTATTCATTATCATCAGCAGCTCTAAATCCCGGTGTGGGCCTTGGCTTCCTCCATTACAACCTCCATTCAGTTCCTCTTATTGCTTTCTCCATCTTGATACTCCCATGGCATTCAAATAATCTTCCATGTCCTTCCGTGGTCTATCTATTCTTCTAACCCAGAGATTCCCAACTTTCATTTCCTTCCCCACTCCTCTATATGTATATGACTAATAGTGTACCCCCAAAAATATAACGTGCACATTTTATTGCATAATTTCACTACGGGTAGGTGACACTTTTAGTTATAAATAATTGTATAAATAGAAACTTTGTTTTAAATACCCCATATAACATAAATACATATTTCCTGGTTAAGACTTAAGGCGTGCCAATGTTGCCAGGCTACTACTAGGGAACGTAGCATCCGCCATTGCCGATAATTTTCGGCGTGCCCCCGATTGGTTCGTCTAGTACCTCAAGGGGGACGCGTACCACCGACTGGGTACCGCTGTTCTAACCCCTTCCATCTTTCTATTAAAAATTAACTTGGGCATTCAATCCTTTTCCACCCTTTCTACATGGCCCAACCACGACAGCCGAAGTGACTTGGCAAATCTAACAAATATTCTTCCGTTCTATTGTTTCATTTATCTGAACGTTCATTCTAATTATCCACTTTCTCATTCTTTAATTGGGTCGAAGAATCTCCTTATGATATTTTTTTCAACTTTTCCGATAGTTTCTTCATTCTGACTTTATACTGTCCATGTCTCGACTCTTTTAGTTACAATTGGTTTAATGTGAGTTTAAAGATTTTAAAGGGAGGTATTAGGATTTTAACAAAATCAATTTATAAGTATTTAATTCGGTACCTCTTCCTATCCTCACCATTACACTGACTTTGAGTTCCAAGGTTATCCTCTGCGATTGAAATTTGGATAGTACGCAGTCACCTAGAGCGCCTTTGTGTTTATGTTTTTATAGTAGCAAATGGAGGCGAATATTTTGGTGTAATTTCAATAGTAAACAAACCATAGAAAAAGTCAGCTTAATCACAAAATATCTGAAACTGTCCAATCGCGTTAGATATTTTGTTCTAAGAAACTTATTCGACTTCATTTCATTTCAAGAGTAAATTGACAATGCATTACCTACTCTGGTAATATTTTAAGCATAACGAGAGGTTAGTTGGAATACGGGACTTTCTAGTTCCAATCTCGCCCAATAAAGACGCATAATTATTCTAAAATTGTCAAAGATATTCCTCGCCAATGGAAACAGTATCATGTAAAAATTTAAGTATAAATGAATCGCTTCGGCCATCGCCACGCTGCACAGTGGTCCCAAATCGAAAAAGCTGGCCAAAATTAACAACGTCGTAATTTTAGCTAAAACAGCAACAAAAGTGGGTGTCTCTTACTGATTTTGATCGTCTGAATCTGATTTTGGCATTATTTTTACGATGTCTCTTCATTTTAGCTTTTTTGAGCTGTTATTATTTAAACAATTTTTAGAAAATCTCGATATAGATGTCATTGCGATTGGCGATAACTTGGTGTTCGTGGAGAGCTTAAAATAGTATAATTTTAAGGTAAAAGATGCATAAATTGTTGTTAAAACCCATTATAGAATTTATACATGAAATTGGTGAGATTCGAACCCGCGACCATCAGCATAGTTGGTGAGATACCAAAATCGGAAAAAAATACGCACACTCACTCATTTTTGGCTTCCATGTATTTGATAAGTCACATTAGATGAAATAAATGACTGATATTAAGAACATTGAGGAAAATAATGTTCGAATTGCAATAAAATCGCTTTCTTGTATCACAAAGAACAAATTTTAAAAGAATCGTCGTCCGATGTCACCCCATCGGACTCATTGTCGCTCTGCGAATCACTTAAAATTAGCAAATTTTTACCTTACCTGATAGGCTGACATCGTTTTTTGTAACTCCTGATGTAATTAAAATGTATGATTCAGATATTTAAAGGAGTCTTCGAAAGATATCTTCATAATTTAACATTCTTGGGTTTTTTGTTGTACAATGCTCTCGGAATTTCCTCATGCCTATGTTCCTGATCTCCAATGCTTCCTCCGTTAAAACTTCAATTGTAAGAAAGGATTCTTTGGAAATTGCTGTTCCATGTATCAGCACTTTATGTACCATGAGCAGAATATAATACCAACTATTATTGATGCACAGCTCAGCTATTTCAATGCAATACTCGCTGAAGGCTTCATTATTTATCTCATAGCCGCAGGACAGAGATTTTAATATCACTGAAAGTCTATGAATAAGTCTTTCATCGATACCTGTCGTGAAAATTACAAATCACATTAATAATTACATTTCATACACATAAAGCATTTATTCCTAGATTTTTCAAAATTATGGAAACGGGTGCAATATTTCTTACTTATTGATTATAATTTTATATTTACACGTAATTTCATCTTGTCTGAAATGAAATCCTGAATTAAAACTTCACTTTTAAAAATATGATGATTGAGATTAATGAGTGATTTTTTTTATACACTGCACATATTCGCCGACTGTGCATACACGGTAATCATTTGCACTCACTATATGCGAGAGGGAGGTATCGATATGCTTCTGGAGGGAATTTCATTTCCTTCTGCAACCAGGTTTTGAACATCTCTTTGAAATGCTCATCTGTACTCGAGCTTTGATTCCACTTTCTCAGGTATTTCGAGAAAACATTCTTATCACAAAACGCGTCATAATATTTTTTGCATGCTTGATTTCATTCGGTCGAAATCTTGTTTTCAAATATTCCACGACATATTCCAACTTCTTCGCTTATTAATAGTCTTTTCTCTCTGTATTTTTATTGTGCACCGCAAGGTACGAAAAAATTTGCGGCACCCATAATTCAAATTTAACACGAGTATTTACGGCTGTAACGATGAATGTGATTTCTAAAATTTGTCTTTTTTTAACCAATAATAAACCGGAAATTATGAGTTGACATTGAATAAAAGATATACAAGCTTATATAGACTTGCCTCTGAGTTTCCGGCGTATCCTGAAATTTGAATGCCAAACATTGCCAAACCAAGTGCTTTAATTATCTGGACACGAGAAGTTTCTCGAGTTAGCCGTGTTAACACAGTTCGGAGCACAGCACTTTTTCACTAAAAAAATCATTAATTATTACTGAGTGGGAAATATTCACCACATCCATGCTATGGCTCTGGTGAGGGAGGCCGTCATACTCATTCCATTATTATTAAAAAAATGCACTTGCAAGATTCACGCTCCATTGGTGGGTTTAGACGAATGTTTCCCTCCAAATTCAATCCTATCTACGTCTATGGGCTGTTGAAATGGTTCTGTGAACAATTCTTGGCATTAGGGAGCATTTATTTCTCTTAGCGCCAATACCTTATTTCGGAATAACGTGCTGACAACGCTGTACAGCATGTAAGGGATCTCTTCTCTATAAAAAATATGAGGAAAGTTTTGCAGAGAAAAGCATCTTGTGGTTACTGTAAGGTTCTCGTATAAGGACTTAAGTAGTCGCTTTTGATCACTCATAATGTTTCTCATTAAGAGCATGAAAACCGGCCCTCATTGGTTTCATGAATATTTGAAGGTGAGTGCACAAACGAGAAGTGTGCATACGATAGGCGTGAAGTACTTGATTTATGTAATCGTACAGGATGTAGAATTATACTAAGTATACACCATGCAAGCTTGACCACCGATACAGGAATATTTGAGCGATAATGCCACTGTCTCCCGCCGGCCAGCCGCCCTCAGCGGAGCGGTGCACCGCTCAAAACCCTCTAGATGTCGGATAGGCAAGTATAGGCAAGATTTTTTTTCTCCATCTTATTGTACATACTCTTCCTAAGGATTCAGAATAGGAATCTTCGAGGGGCACCGAGGGGCACAAAACTATATCGACACATTTGACTAAAAATAGGCCCAAAAATAGCTAACATTATAAATAATTAAATATTGTTATAATAAATTCTGAAACGAACAAAACATACTATAATATTGTTAACAAATATGCAAACTTACCATAATAAAATTGACAAAATTAATCCCATGAAATTAAAATAGTCATTTATTAAGTTGAATTACCCTAAAATCGACTATTTCTACGCCTCGGGCGTTTTAGGCTGAACATGCCCATGTTTGACGGGTTACACAGGTCAGCATAATAATCACACAGACCTATCAGGTACAAAATATTATAGGCCATATTATGTAGAATCCGAATACATAATTCAAAACTTCCTCGTAAAAAGTCGAAAAAATGACTTTTGGCCAGCTTTTTTCGATTTGGGACCACTGTGCGCTGCGGATATTCATGAAAGCATATAAAAAAAGAGAGCGTAGCGGCAGGATAAATCAAACCTATAAAGCTTAAATCACGCGATCACTTTTGCCGTCCCTCTGACTGATACATCCAGCGATAGCTTTTCAGAGACAAAAGAAATGATCACTTGACCAACCATTTTCTGAATTACACGGTCATTCCCACCGTCCCTTTCCCATCGCTAATTCCGTCACTTATCGTATTTGCAACTATCGTTCAATTAACAGCCAAGCGTGGCGTTACAATCGCTGTAAACGGTAGTGCGTTCTGATTGGGTGAAAGACGGTACCAGCCACGAATATATAAAAGAGTATCCTGAGGTCGGTCTCTAAAAGTGTTGCGCCCACTGCGCACATAAATGGGGTCACAAAATTAGCCACTAGTGTCGCTGACGGACAAATTGATCCGAGTTTCACGAGGGAATAAGGTATAACTAGGGGTATTAACCAAAATTTATTCACATGATAATGTGATCTATCAAATTCATTACTTTTCATTGCTATTCCTCGCAATGACAAACATTATAACTACAAAATATTGGATAAAAGTGGATCGCATTGCACTAATCACCGCTCCGCGGACATTTTTGCAAACCGATTAAAATGCGACCGAAGAGGCAAAATGAATCAGCCTTCTACGAGATGTAAATTGGCATCCTCTTTGCACTCCACTTGGTGCCAGCGATGGTTTCAGCGACGGAAAAAGGGACGAGCCGAATGATGGAAAGAGGGATGGGATTTCCATCCCTCGAGCCATCGTGGAAAATGATCGCGTGAAACAGTCATTTTCTCCCTTATTTGGAGCGATCATTGGAGCTGTTCCTCGCAAGGGATGAAAAAATGATCGTGTGATTCAGGCTTCAGGGTCGGACTGGGGCCGACTCTATGCTGTACGCGAGCGGTCTGCCGCGCTTCCATCCGCCACGCTGCGTGGGCGTCGAAATATTTTATTTGCGGACGCGCGCTCAAATTTGGCATTTTGCGGCTTAACGGCGGCAGATACAGAAAAATGCGCAAAATTTTTTAACCGACAGGAGAGTTACTCGATAGAATACATAGGGAATGACCATAAAAATATAAAAGTTTTCGATTTGTGACCCTCCGATAAATGGCATTAGAGCGTGGGTCAGGGGTTCACCTAGAGGTCTCAAAATTTTTAGGCCTTGTTTTTGATCAGTCCTACACCTTTTTTCATTGGGCCAGATGGATATGAAAAAAATCTATTTTTCCGATCCGCCCTACCCTATAGTCCACTTGGGCGGGTCCGATCACACTCATTCCAAACCCCACGAATGCTGCGGCGCGCGGGAAACATGCTTCACCCACGCTAGCGCACCGAATGGCGGTGGAACAATCATCCGTAAAGTGCTCTCAAGCACTTCGTTGAGACCGAAGGAGCGGAGATTCGTGAGTAGGAAGCGGGGAGAGGAGGAGGGTGAGGTGGAGATGAGGGGAAACGTAGTGCTGGAAAGCCGGTTTCACCAAGATCAGAGGAAGGTCAAGAGGAAGGAATGAATCGCTCAATGTGAAGCGAGTTCGATGCCTGGCTACCACGACTTCGCGCAGTAAACAATATCCAATCACTACAAGCTTACAATTAACTCCAAATAAAAATTTCTTACAGGATATGAACAATGTTAACTTTTCTATGGCGTTAAAACATTATTATGCATTTTTTTACTCATTCTGTGCAATTAATGCATTTTATATTAATTTTCCATCTAGCTCCACACATTTATAGGTATAAATCATATCACTACGTGACTTTTTATATGCTGAGTGTGCAAATTAAACTTACACGCGGACGATTTAAATCTCACACTCCATTGAAAATAAATATATTCTTTGTATTTTTCACATGTTAATTGTGTTCCATAAGCTACAATCCATAGAAATTTCATGTCAGAATTGCTAAATATTACAAAAAATGAACAAACGTAGTTATGCAGTAAAATGTAACAAACTTAACACATGTAACTTCTACGAAAAGTTTCACAAAGGTACGGATAGAATGGATGATGTAGGATGTCCCACCACAAAGGAAGTTATAATCATCTTCTTCACACTTATGTGGGAGTACACAGTCGAGTCGTTAGTTGGATTTACTCTTCTTTGTCCAGGGAATAGTAACGGCCCGCATTGCAAGGGCTACGTAAACCTGTTGGTTTTAAGAATTATGTTAAGGGATGAGGAACGAAAACAGTGTGACTGACTTGATAGAAAATTGTGTGAAGGTAAGTTTGCACCATTGCGTTGAGTTGTGACCCAACTCTATGGCTTGTACCACGAATATTACAATGGAAGATTCTCAAGTTTGCGTCAAAATGTGTTGTCACCCACCGCGCACTCAAATGAGATTACGTAAGTCACCACTCACGATGCTGACAGACAAAGCGTTCCGTATTTAACGGAGAAACAAAGTATAATCAGGGTTTATGATAGAAATTTATACTCCGGCTGATGTGATCCATCAAAGTCCTAAATTTTCGATGCTATTCCTCGCAGTTTCAAATACTACACCGAAAATTATGGAAAAAAAGTGGATCGCTCTGGACTCATCGCCGCGCTTCGGATATTTTTGGAAACTGATTAAAACGCGACCGAAGTGGCAATAGAAATCAACCTTCTAAAATGGCGCCTCCTGTATGTAACCTTCTTGGTTTGCACTATGGACGGCTGCGATAGCGGTTTAGTGGTGGTGACGTGAGTCAGATACGTTTTCACGACCAAGACGTGGCGTGACTGCTGTGAGACGTCAGATTCGTGTCTCGAGGCGTCATCGTTAGATTTCACGCACCCGAGTCATATCGTCATAACTTGAATTACGAAATTGAAAAAAAGGACGTTATAAGGTCAACGTTCGCTACTCAGCGAAAAGAAAACAGGACAACGGAAAACAAATGCTACGGAAGGGAGAAATCATGTCAAGAATGCATTTTATTCGTCCGTATATATACGATTTCATCGGAAACCGAGGAGGATTATTCAGAAATTGGTAATTATCAGTCTTACTGGGACTGTAAATTCGAGTTCATCAACGAAAGTTTGTGTATAAATTATTGCGCGTTCGTAATCCAATAATCCACCATTTTCATAACGTTCTCAGAATACGAGGTCAACAATTGGTACTGTGTCACACTCTCTATAATAAACATAAAAAATAACGGAAAAAAGCCCCATTCACTCTCACTAGAAGGACTCAATGATAAAAATATACAATTAAGTGAATCACAACGTCTAAATATGGCAAAAACATAGAATTTTCGGATACGATCAAGCAATAAGGGTAATTGCCTTATCATAGGCACTTAAATGTTTATTAATACCATGCACGTCATTATTTTATATAAATATTTTTTGGGTCCTAAGTTAGGTACTAATATTGCAAAATGTTTAGGTGGATTCACATCTATTTGATATGTCACCCTAATGATAAGTGCTCGATGCATTATCGTCGATAACAAGTTTATTTGTTGGCAGTACTGCAAATACTCTACGTCACAAGCGGAATTGACATAACATTACAGCTGGCTATGGCACTAGGTCAAAGCCGAAAATTACCCAATCAGGGTAGGAACGAAACCATTGGGTCGGGTTCGCGGGATACACTCCTGGAGCAGGGACTATAAGCGATCAGCTTTTTTCCTCTGCCACCTGAAGGGGAAGGACGGGAAGGAACAAGGAAAGGAGGCGCCGCCGCGATGAGAGCCCGACGACGCCTCCAGGGGTAGGACGGGGAAGAAGGGGAGGGGACGAGGAATCCTGCACCGTCACAAAGGCGGGCAGGTCCTACTACTAACGAAACCAAGCTTACGCAATTAATATGCTACCAATTTTAGTAGATTTTCCTATGAGGAAGAAAAATCTATCGATTAAATCGGTAGATACCCAATCAGGGTGCCCACTCAAAGTAAATTATAAAATTCACGGTTTTTTCCAGGTTTTCACGGTCTAAATATCGTCAAATTCACGGTTTGTTGATTAGCCATTTTAGGCAGAAATATTGATGACGAAACATCCACCGCCCGCACATTAACTAAAAATTTAACAAACGCAACAGACGCTGTGAATGCAAACGCAGCAATGAAAGTGCTATTTCTCCTGACGTCACATATCGTTTGCAAAATTCAGCTCCAGCTAAAGGTTGTGAGTGGGAAAATGGAGGGACCAGGGTGCCAGGGAAGTTAAAAAAAAGTCTGAACTTTCGCAAGGGTTAATGAACACTTTGGTTACCAGACTTCCGGCTTCGGTACAGGCTCAAGGTCAATGTGTCATCACTGCACACGGACCAATAATGGCGCTTCAAATATACGTGTGCAGGTAAACGCGAGGACAATGCCTGCGTGTGACCTCGAAATATGATCGACACATCCATTTTTCTTGTGATCTGTCAATCATAGACATAAATTCAATTTTGTGATATTTTTAAGGTTTTATGACGAAATTCACGGCTTATTCACGGTTTTAAGGTTTTCACGGTTGAGTGGGAACCCTGCCAATGCCTTTTCCAAATATAATTGAGGGCCTCAGAAGCCTAGGGGGATTAGTGCAATTTTTTTGGAGAAAATTCCAGATAATGGTTGGTGGGGTACCCAATTTGTTGTACATGTAAAACACAGAGTCTATATGAATATGCTTATCAGTGATTCACTCGTATCCCTTAGCCACAACAGTGTTGTGTACTCCACCAAATATTATAAGTACTTATCTCGAAAAATAAAAAATTCACTTATCCCCTTGGCTTCTAGGGTCCTCCATTAATTTCGCTTCAATTCCTACAAAAAAAAGAAAATAACTCAGCCTGAGGTGGATTATACATTTAATAGAATCAAGGAAATCTTCCAGCATTATTTTTGTAATTTTAGTCCATCAAAATTTTGTTATTTTCAGTATTTTTATTAAATCTGTAAATGCATTGTACAATATAACAATAGACTCCAGTTTTGTACTCTGAAGGTAGCCTCAACGCAGTGTTAACTTGGAGAGTCTCTCTACAACTTTCGGGAGTTTACGATTTGAAATGTTTGGCATAATTTTTTATAGGAAGTGAAATAATTATATTATATAATCACGGCTACACACAACGAGTCAAATTTTTATAATAATATGAATCCAGCCATAGGATGTCATTAACACTCAGATGCAAGGCCTAAACCTCAAGGGATTGGCCCATTAAGACATTTACCCGACCAAAATTTTACCGTGGTTTATCACCAGCATTTCGCGGAAAAACCTACGTTCTTGCATAAGCCTCCAGCAATTAAAATTTCCCAAGAGATGCCCCAAAAACACGGAATAAATTCAAGTGGACTCCAATTAAGTTATGTTTTTTACTCAACTCTTTCATCACCATATTTTCCCGCCATGCATCAGCCTTTTCCAACTTAACACATGGATAGCTAATACTTTTCGGCTAAAACAATGACACCGATAACAGCACTTGAAAAGCAGGCTTTCAAATTTAGCTAGAAAGATGTCAAATGGGAGTGAGTTTACACGATGACTGCTAAACTTTCCGTTAATTACTCGCCTTTGATGTGTTTTTACTAATTGCGGGAAAAATTATCAGAAGTTAAGATTATTTCGTAAACTCACGAAAAAAACGATAATGATGACAGTAGAACGACAACCAATGTTCGCTGGAAAGTAACAAATACGTATTAACAGCATGTCCACTGCGTGGCAATTAAAAACTTCCCTGGGATTTTCAGGTTTTCCAGGGGAATTGCTTCGTATTCCAAGAAACTATCCAGTCATAAAAACAAGTTTTTTTTTGTTAAAATGGTTAAAATTGGCGATAGGGTAGAAATTAACTACAATAATAACAGCTGATACGTCATTTTAATCTTGTTTGCAACATCTTGAGATAAGAGAAACTTATCTAGAAGGGCTAATTTCTCAATTATATGAGATTCAATAAAACCATCTAAATGTGGTAAAAAAAACTCCACATCACATGAGAAATGGAGCAGCACAGGATTTATCACATCATACTGATTTCTAATAATAACACCTTGTCGGACACTCTTTACCACCTCCTCCAAAAGATCTTGAATGCTCTCAACATGACTGTGAATATAACACCATGACATACCCCACATAGCAACTGTCGACACCTAGAGCTTAAGTGAAGCCAACAAACACTTCTGCTAGCTATACTTAAACCGTCATAAGTTGGCACTTGGGGATTTAAACCTGCACCCACAAGGATGATGGATCAGGACAGGAACTTCGGTCGCGGCAGCCGTCTCGAAGCTCCTATCCAAGAGTGGGGTCGGTAGTCCTCCAAGTTATTTTCATTTAATATTTTTTTATTGTTTTCATTTTAGCCATGAAAATACGAATACTCTTTTCTCGATCGAAGGCTTTCCGCTCATTTCCTCAAAGTGAAAGTTATATTAGGGTAGAAAAAGCGTAGATAATTTTTTTATACACTAGGATGATCGATTACTATGGCTCCATCTCGATAGGTCATATATAATCTTTTTTTTAGACGTTTTACTTCTTTGATACTTAAACAATCATCTTGAAAATTTCAGAATATATGTATAAACTTTCGTCAACATTTGCCTCTTTCTCAAACGCAGAGAATTTGCATCTAAGAAAATGCTGAGGTAAAATTTTCAAATTTGAGATAAAAGCAAATGTTAACCAGGGTCGACTTCATATACTTTCAAAATTTCTTGGAGATAGATTAAGTTTTGAGAGAGCTATCCGTCTACCAAAATAAGAACGGTCGAGCGTGAAGTATACATCCACTCATTGTACAGCTGATTAGAGAATTGACGAAAGGATTTATTGGCAAATGAGTACATCTAGCGTTAAAGTATACGTAATAATTATTTGAGTAACATTAAGCCCACTGTTATCTTGGATTAAATTCTCTGACACCTTTCTGGTTAATCGAAACAGTTGAATTAGCTTTAGGCTTTTACCTTTTAATTCACTTTGCCCAACCTTCTGTACAATGCGCAAAATGCAACTCAAGGTGGCTTCGCTATAATGCACATTAATATTGCAGTGAAGATATCTCGGGTTTCTCACCGGGTAGGGTCCTCTATATATCCTCCTAGGAAGAGGACATGAAGGACCTTACCTGGTGTGCAACCCGAAAAATCTTCACAGCATTGATCGCCGGGAAAAATCAGACATTGCACATTGATACATTTTCTTAGTTCACGTCTATGAAGGCTAATAAAAAATTTCCAATGACTAGGTTCAAAGGGAAACCAAGATCCGATAATATTTCTATACATAGGAATCTGGAAAACGTTAGATGAAGTGCGACGGATAAAAGGCTACGCATGATGGTTCGCATGCGTCTTAACGATGAAGGAACTCATCTCAAGAAAAATGAATGAGTGAGAACAGACTGTTCTAGAACTTTGACCCCTCGAGTGACCTCTTCCCACCCAGCCCTCAGCATCATTTTTGCCCTCGCCGAGCGCCTTATCTCCGCACGATGACCTTGGGAAGTCCCGACTAATTACAGGGAAATGAAGCGGGAAACCGTGAAAGAGATTAGTTAACGCTCCAGAGAACATAAATAAGGGGACCGGAAACCCACAGGAAGAGGAGAGTTTGATGCGTTATACCTCCTACTAAGAATACAATCTATAAAATGTACAGCTTCCTTAAGACTAACGGGTCGCTGTCAAAAGGCCCGCTCCTAAAATCCCCGCGGCGACGATCTCCGTGACGATTTTGTTGCAGATTTTGTGGCGATTTGGTCGAGGGAATTTTGTCGCCGGGCCTTATGTCCTCAGGGGGTTTTGCCGTCGGGCCTTATGTCGCCGGAGATTCTGCGCCGGGCCTTATGTTGGTAACCCAAGACTAAAAGCTTAATAAATAGGCAATTGTCACAAAAAAGAAATGTAACGGTGGACGAAAATCGAAAAAAGTTGGCCAAAGCTCATATCTTCATAAATTTTTAACGTTGACCCACAATTCTTTTTCATTTTCAAAGAGCTTTAACTCTAATATCCAATTTTCGTTTTCGAGAGTCATGAGGGGCCCCAGGAAGACAAAATAGTGGATACGGTAATATTCTACTCTTCGAGTATAAAAGTGATGGAAAAGGATACTTGACATTGGCATGTAAAATGCTTCAGTTCGCCACGTAACAAACACCAATTCGTGATCAATTTCGATACGTGGCTGAGAATTACTATTTTTACGCATTGATATGCGGTACGGTCAAAATATCAATTATTTATTTTCATTTTAGTTTTTTTACTCTTTTGCTATACTACAGCCAATGGGTTAGACGATCTGGTCAAAGTCCGTTCCCTAAGACCGATATGAAGAGTTGGTTTATCGGGCTCATTGGTTGAAGCAGAGTAGGAGTTCCAAAGAGATTTTCAATTTTAATTCTTTCAATTGTTAATTTTTTCTTTTCTTCACGAAAACCTGTATTAAAATTAAAAACTTACACGATTTGACGATTTATATTTTGAGCGTGTAACAAAAATTGAATTCTTTTTCCATAGCATTGAAAACAAATGACGCACGATGCACGATTAAGGACGAATTTTATGGGGATTTTTACGTTTACCTGCAAGTAACTGAAGCGAGGAACTTCGTTATCTAGAAGTAATCTGAATTCCTCCTTCATAATAATATTCTCAGTGAAAAGTTTATATCTGGCGAAGTATTTCTTAAATTCATCGACCACCCAGTTTTGTCGGTCTTCGCTGTCATAGTCATTCAGATAGGAAAAATACTTGTCGTTAGGCATCGTTATGCAAAACTTAAACTCTTCAGACCTGAGAGTGTATTTGCCCTATTCTTGAGTATGCCTCTATAGTATGGTCCCCGTTCTATAACATTCACATCATAGCTATTGGGAGTGTCCAACGCAGATTCATTATACTAGTATCTTACAGATCCTTCCTATCCTTCCTATTATTTATGACACTATATCTGTTACCTTAGGTGACCCGTCGATTACACCTGGACATAACATTCCTTCACCGTCTATTGCGTTGAATCTAGTCATCTGGTTGAAATGATCCCTTTCCATGACCCCATTTTAAACACTAGGCATGTTTTCACTCCCGTATTATAATAAAAACTCGCCGCGCTGCGCGCGCTCGTTAGGGGGCTACGCCCCCTAAAACCCCCCCGCATCCGGCTTCGCCGGCTGCCCCCTCCGGACGGCTTCGCCGTCCCACCCGCGACTCCTCGGAACGGCTTCGCCGTTCCTCGACCGGGGACGGCTTCGCCGCCCAAATATCGAGGTAGCCCCCTGACGGAGACCCGCTAGTACCTCGGAACGGCTTCGCCGTTCATGGTGGCAGGGCGGCTTCGCCGCCCAAGGGTTACCCGAGTCCCCCCGAGGCGTCGACTCCTGGGAACTGCATCGCCCTTCCTCGTGATGGGGCGGCTTCGCCGCCCAAGGTTTACTGTGTCCCCCTAGTGCCGTTGACTCCTCGAAACGGCTCCGCCGTTCCTCGCCTGTGGGCGGCTTCGCCGCCCAAGGGTTATCGGCGCCCTCCCCCCGTAAGCTTTCTCGCGATGGGGCGGCTTCGCCGCCCAAGATGTGCATGTGTCCCCCCGGGACGTCGACTCCTCGTGACGGCTACGCCCTTCCTCATGATGGGGCGGCTTCGCCGCCCAAGGTTTACTGTGTCCCCCCGAGCCATCGACTCCTCGGAACGGCTTCGCCGTTCTTCGCCTGTGGGCGGCTTCGCCGCCCAAGGGTTACCCGAGTCCCCCCGAGACGTCGACTCCTGGGAACTACATCGCCCTTCCTCGTGATGGGGCGGCTTCGCCGCCCAAGGTTTACTGTGTCCCCCCCGAGCCGTCGACTCCTCGGAACGGCTTAGCCGTTCCTCGCCTGTGGGCGGCTTCGCCGCCCAAGAGTTATCGGTGCCCTCCCCCCGTAAGCTTCCTCGTGATGGGGCGGCTTAGCCGCCCAAGATGTACATGTGTCCCCCCGGGACGTCGACTCCTCGTAACGGCTACGCCCTTCCTCATGATGGGGCGGCTTCGCCGCCCAAGGTTTACTGTGTCCCCCCGAGCCATCGACTCCTCGGAACGGCTTCGCCGTTCTTCGCCTGTGGGCGGCTTCGCCGCACAAGGGTTACCCGAGTCCCCCCGAGGCGTCGACTCCTGGGAACTGCATCGCCCTTCCTCGTGATGGGGCGGCTTCGCCGCCCAAGGTTTAGTGTGTCCCCCCCGAGCCGTCGACTCCTCGGAACGGCTCAGCCGTTCCTCGCCTGTGGGCGGCTTCGCCGCCCAAGAGTTATCGGTGCCCTCCCCCCGTAAGCTTCCTCGTGATGGGGCGGCTTAGCCGCCCAAGATGTACATGTGTCCCCCCGGGACGTCGACTCCTCGTAACGGCTTCGCCCTTCCTCGTGATGGGGCGGCTTCGCCGCCCAAGGTTAATGTGTCCCCCCGAGCCATCGACTCCTCGAAACGGCTTCGCCGTTCCTCGCCTGTGGGCGGCTTCGCCGCACATGGGTTATCGGCGCCCTCCCCCCGTAAGCTTCCTCGTGATGGGGTGGCTTCGCCGCCCAAGGTTTACCCGTGTCCTCCCGGGACGTGGACTCCTCGGAACGGCTTCGCCGTTCTTCGCTTGTGGGCGGATTCGCCGCCCAAGGGTTATCGGCGCCCTCCCCACTCGTAAAACACCCGTTGGGCTGCTCCACGACTTGGAGCGGATTTGCCGCCCGAGGGTTCTCGGAGGTTTTCCGCGCCTCTGACTTCTAGGAGTGCCTCCGTCGTTCCTGGGGCGGGGGCAGCTTCGCCGCCAGGGTTTTCACTCCTCACAGAGCAATGCGTACTACCAGCTATCCCCCATCGTTTACAAAGGCTGCCGGGGGATAATGTGGCAGAATATAGACGCATGCTAGCCGTGATTGTGGCATTTTAGCTTATGACGATGTTTTGAAGGCGGTCCGGGGGGTTTCCAGGAGTTTTTATGAGTGTACTGACTACGGTCACAATCATCCAAATAAATTCATTAGCGATGAGTCATAGGAGAAGGGAATTACAGCTAAAATATGCGGAAACACCAAAGAACATGCTATTTATAGAAAAATAATAATTTTTTCCCTGGTCTTCTAGGAAGCCACGTAAAATTTCGAGGGGTTTTCTTGCATAAAAGTTCTATGTCTACCTACAATAAAAATTCCAGCGATCTAGCTTCAGGGGAACAATGAATTTGCCCGTATTACTCACATTTAGATCACCAATTCTGTGTTCTCCACATAGCGGTGCATAGGCGCTGTAATAAGGCATTACTCGTGTGAATTTCGTAGCCGTACTTTATGGGGAAGTGGTTAAAAAAATGGCTTTTAGGTGTCCTTGTCCTGGAAGCCCTTTTTTATATCTACTATTTTGTTAAGAAATGTACATTTAAAAATTTGAAGTTTTATTGCGGGTGTGTAATTGGGGCAGGATAATTGAACATGACGCGTAAATATAGCCGACACAATTCCCATTCGGAATCAATAAAAACGATACAACTGGGAAGAATGGTACACGAAATATACGACTTAATAAGTAATTTTTATTTTTTTCGGGGGGTCACAGGGGGTTTTCGGGGGACCTTAAGTGCTTGTTCTGTATAACGCGGCATCGTTTACCTTGGATAAAAATTTCGGCTCTGTAGCTGTAGTGTAAGCATGCTTTTTCGACGGTGTCACCCGTTAAAATTAAATATTCTTCGTTCTCCTGGTAGCGGCGCGTAGGGGCACGAGAAAGACGTCAATCACCTGAATTTGGTGTCCGTACCACGTCGGGAAGTGAAAAAAAAAAATTCCGAAAAATTTAAAATCGTGTGTTGAGGGAATGCAAACTTCACGGCGGATGTGTTGTAAGTTACCAAACGTTGTAGGAGTCGCAAATTCAATGAAAATACATAATCGTTAATTACTCGAAGTTTGATTAACATGTGGATATCAAAGGATAGCCAAAAAATTAAGAAAAAAATCTAGTATCTTGCATTAAATTGAATTGGTCCTACGATTATTGCAAATCGGTCAAAAAAATTCCCAAAGTGAGCCCATAAGAAAAGCATTGGAAATTTTAAATTGTTAAAAAAAATACTTTTAAACAAAAAATTGCAAAGGTGACCACACCAAAAAATCAACCAAAAAATCTTGTGTCTCATACGTTAGGGACTTATTCCTACAACGATTATAAGTTGGTTTTAAAAAAATCCAAAGATAGGCCCATAAGAAAAGCATTGGAAATTTAAAAAAATTATAAAAAATACTTTCAATCAAAATATGGCAAAATGTTTCGCATCAAAAAATCGGCCAAAAAATCTAGTTTCCGTCAGTGACATTTCATGTTCCCGTGACATTTTTATGTAGGCAAAAAATGGAATATGTTTTAGTCCCATAAGGCTCCAATGTTAATTCGGATCGATATATCTCGAAAACCGGACGACTTTTTCCAGTTTTCGGACTTTTCCCCCCGATGAATATTTTTTCTCCACCCACTGCGAAAATTTCGTCTTCCCAGCACGTCCGGAAGTGGTC
Organism: Ischnura elegans; assembly: GCF_921293095.1. Lineage (NCBI taxonomy): Eukaryota > Metazoa > Arthropoda > Insecta > Odonata > Coenagrionidae > Ischnura > Ischnura elegans. Next base: position 79,938,815 of record NC_060256.1, on the reverse strand, counting down.
GGGAATTAGTATACGTGAATGAGTGAGTGAATCAGTGAGTGTGCTATCTGTCACACATCGGGTTGTATATAATATAGACTCGCCGCGCTGCGCGCGCTCGTTAGGGGGCTACGCCCCCTAAAACCCCCCCGCATCCGGCTTCGCCGGCTGCCCCCTCCGGACGGCTTCGCCGTCCCACCCGCGACTCCTCGGAACGGCTTCGCCGTTCCTCGACCGGGGACGGCTTCGCCGCCCAAATATCGAGGTAGCCCCCTGACGGAGACCCGCTAGTACCTCGGAACGGCTTCGCCGTTCATGGTGGCAGGGCGGCTTCGCCGCCCAAGGGTTACCCGAGTCCCCCCGAGGCGTCGACTCCTGGGAACTGCATCGCCCTTCCTCGTGATGGGGCGGCTTCGCCGCCCAAGGTTTACTGTGTCCCCCTAGTGCCGTTGACTCCTCGAAACGGCTCCGCCGTTCCTCGCCTGTGGGCGGCTTCGCCGCCCAAGGGTTATCGGCGCCCTCCCCCCGTAAGCTTTCTCGCGATGGGGCGGCTTCGCCGCCCAAGATGTGCATGTGTCCCCCCGGGACGTCGACTCCTCGTGACGGCTACGCCCTTCCTCATGATGGGGCGGCTTCGCCGCCCAAGGTTTACTGTGTCCCCCCGAGCCATCGACTCCTCGGAACGGCTTCGCCGTTCTTCGCCTGTGGGCGGCTTCGCCGCCCAAGGGTTACCCGAGTCCCCCCGAGACGTCGACTCCTGGGAACTACATCGCCCTTCCTCGTGATGGGGCGGCTTCGCCGCCCAAGGTTTACTGTGTCCCCCCCGAGCCGTCGACTCCTCGGAACGGCTTAGCCGTTCCTCGCCTGTGGGCGGCTTCGCCGCCCAAGAGTTATCGGTGCCCTCCCCCCGTAAGCTTCCTCGTGATGGGGCGGCTTAGCCGCCCAAGATGTACATGTGTCCCCCCGGGACGTCGACTCCTCGTAACGGCTACGCCCTTCCTCATGATGGGGCGGCTTCGCCGCCCAAGGTTTACTGTGTCCCCCCGAGCCATCGACTCCTCGGAACGGCTTCGCCGTTCTTCGCCTGTGGGCGGCTTCGCCGCACAAGGGTTACCCGAGTCCCCCCGAGGCGTCGACTCCTGGGAACTGCATCGCCCTTCCTCGTGATGGGGCGGCTTCGCCGCCCAAGGTTTAGTGTGTCCCCCCCGAGCCGTCGACTCCTCGGAACGGCTCAGCCGTTCCTCGCCTGTGGGCGGCTTCGCCGCCCAAGAGTTATCGGTGCCCTCCCCCCGTAAGCTTCCTCGTGATGGGGCGGCTTAGCCGCCCAAGATGTACATGTGTCCCCCCGGGACGTCGACTCCTCGTAACGGCTTCGCCCTTCCTCGTGATGGGGCGGCTTCGCCGCCCAAGGTTAATGTGTCCCCCCGAGCCATCGACTCCTCGAAACGGCTTCGCCGTTCCTCGCCTGTGGGCGGCTTCGCCGCACATGGGTTATCGGCGCCCTCCCCCCGTAAGCTTCCTCGTGATGGGGTGGCTTCGCCGCCCAAGGTTTACCCGTGTCCTCCCGGGACGTGGACTCCTCGGAACGGCTTCGCCGTTCTTCGCTTGTGGGCGGATTCGCCGCCCAAGGGTTATCGGCGCCCTCCCCACTCGTAAAACACCCGTTGGGCTGCTCCACGACTTGGAGCGGATTTGCCGCCCGAGGGTTCTCGGAGGTTTTCCGCGCCTCTGACTTCTAGGAGTGCCTCCGTCGTTCCTGGGGCGGGGGCAGCTTCGCCGCCAGGGTTTTCACTCCTCACAGAGCAATGCGTACTACCAGCTATCCCCCATCGTTTACAAAGGCTGCCGGGGGATAATGTGGCAGAATATAGACGCATGCTAGCCGTGATTGTGGCATTTTAGCTTATGACGATGTTTTGAAGGCGGTCCGGGGGGTTTCCAGGAGTTTTTATGAGTGTACTGACTACGGTCACAATCATCCAAATAAATTCATTAGCGATGAGTCATAGGAGAAGGGAATTACAGCTAAAATATGCGGAAACACCAAAGAACATGCTATTTATAGAAAAATAATAATTTTTTCCCTGGTCTTCTAGGAAGCCACGTAAAATTTCGAGGGGTTTTCTTGCATAAAAGTTCTATGTCTACCTACAATAAAAATTCCAGCGATCTAGCTTCAGGGGAACAATGAATTTGCCCGTATTACTCACATTTAGATCACCAATTCTGTGTTCTCCACATAGCGGTGCATAGGCGCTGTAATAAGGCATTACTCGTGTGAATTTCGTAGCCGTACTTTATGGGGAAGTGGTTAAAAAAATGGCTTTTAGGTGTCCTTGTCCTGGAAGCCCTTTTTTATATCTACTATTTTGTTAAGAAATGTACATTTAAAAATTTGAAGTTTTATTGCGGGTGTGTAATTGGGGCAGGATAATTGAACATGACGCGTAAATATAGCCGACACAATTCCCATTCGGAATCAATAAAAACGATACAACTGGGAAGAATGGTACACGAAATATACGACTTAATAAGTAATTTTTATTTTTTTCGGGGGGTCACAGGGGGTTTTCGGGGGACCTTAAGTGCTTGTTCTGTATAACGCGGCATCGTTTACCTTGGATAAAAATTTCGGCTCTGTAGCTGTAGTGTAAGCATGCTTTTTCGACGGTGTCACCCGTTAAAATTAAATATTCTTCGTTCTCCTGGTAGCGGCGCGTAGGGGCACGAGAAAGACGTCAATCACCTGAATTTGGTGTCCGTACCACGTCGGGAAGTGAAAAAAAAAAATTCCGAAAAATTTAAAATCGTGTGTTGAGGGAATGCAAACTTCACGGCGGATGTGTTGTAAGTTACCAAACGTTGTAGGAGTCGCAAATTCAATGAAAATACATAATCGTTAATTACTCGAAGTTTGATTAACATGTGGATATCAAAGGATAGCCAAAAAATTAAGAAAAAAATCTAGTATCTTGCATTAAATTGAATTGGTCCTACGATTATTGCAAATCGGTCAAAAAAATTCCCAAAGTGAGCCCATAAGAAAAGCATTGGAAATTTTAAATTGTTAAAAAAAATACTTTTAAACAAAAAATTGCAAAGGTGACCACACCAAAAAATCAACCAAAAAATCTTGTGTCTCATACGTTAGGGACTTATTCCTACAACGATTATAAGTTGGTTTTAAAAAAATCCAAAGATAGGCCCATAAGAAAAGCATTGGAAATTTAAAAAAATTATAAAAAATACTTTCAATCAAAATATGGCAAAATGTTTCGCATCAAAAAATCGGCCAAAAAATCTAGTTTCCGTCAGTGACATTTCATGTTCCCGTGACATTTTTATGTAGGCAAAAAATGGAATATGTTTTAGTCCCATAAGGCTCCAATGTTAATTCGGATCGATATATCTCGAAAACCGGACGACTTTTTCCAGTTTTCGGACTTTTCCCCCCGATGAATATTTTTTCTCCACCCACTGCGAAAATTTCGTCTTCCCAGCACGTCCGGAAGTGGTCGGGAATTAGTATACGTGAATGAGTGAGTGAATCAGTGAGTGTGCTATCTGTCACACATCGGGTTGTATATAATATAGATTATACCTTCCACTCGCCCCTAATCAGAACTAAGCGGAACATTGACTACAAATGTAGTAACATCGACCTATATAATATAAATCCAGAGAATTTAAAGAGGAAACCAAGAGAGGAAACTACCTTTTGCTTGTGCATTGACTTTAATAATTTGTTCATACGTATAATTATAATGTCTATTTCCACATTTTAATAGATATGTGATTGCTCTATCTATTATTTTTAACACCTGTGTTTATTTTTTCTATTTACCAACTGTGTGTTTTTGCATAAAGTTCATACGACTATGTACTGTATAATCAAGAGCCTAAAAATTATCTATTTTTTTGACTAATTGTATATTTTTGTAATTGCGTAATTCTCCCGTCAATAAACATTACAGACGTATCCGTTTTCCTCTCGTGCGCTGCCCGAACAGTTGAACTCTTCTTGAGGGTGTACGATAAAAATGCTTCGGACTTGTAGACTGTCATTGGAGAGTAATCTCGCTAAGCCGGAAGACTTCGATCCAGCTGCTCCCGATAGTATCCTTCCCTCTCATTAAATATTTCAAAACCCCTAGCCCCTCTGCTCACGGCTGATTCACACCTCCTGACTCCTCTCTCCGCTATTTCCTCACCAAACCCACCATGTCGAATAACTCATTTGTCTTCTTTTCCGTCCATTCTTCTCGACATCGAAATAATCACTACCTCAATCCCATACTAATACATCTTGCTCGCCTCACCTCCATTTTCCAGCTTTACCACGTAACCAAATATCATGTGAATTCGGAGCGAACTAGTTGTTTCATTTCTAAATGACCTCCTAAGAACATTTTCGAATCGAAACGAATTTCAAAACAAACCATTTTCGAATAAAGTTATAAACTAAACAATATGGCAATGCTAATACGTGCACAGAGTGAAGATATTTTTACTTCTTCTCAGGATTAATTAGGATGAAAATAGGATTTTCTAAAATTGTCAGTTACCGCTACTAACTTCACGCAAACATCTACAAACATAACATATATAATGCACGGTCTATTCAATCGTCCGAGTCCAAGCAAAATTTACATACCAGAGCTGAACATAGTGAACTAAAGCAGGAAAAAACTAATTCTCGTCATCTCCACTGGCTAAGCAAACAAGGTAAGCATGCTATTGAAACAGCCGATAGCAGTGAACGGTTTTAAAGACAAAGCATTCCAAATGGAAATTGTTTTCTCTTTCGGAGGTAATTCATACGGATTTGCTGGAGTTCATAATTATGCCCGACGGAATCGTTTTGAATTCGGGGCAGTCTTACAGTTCTGGCTGTGAGCGACTTCAGTGATATCTGCTCCCGCATTAGCAGTAAAATACGTTTATTTGCTGACGACGCTGTCATCTATCGTGAAATTACTGATCTATGAAATTCTATCATCGGACTTAAACAACGTTCATTTGTGGAACCAAGAGTGGGGACTCGAACTTAATCTGAGCAAATGTATATCGGTACATTTCTTGCCGAATTCGTCCATCTATAATCATGTTTATGCTGTGGATGGTATTAACATAAAGCCAACACACGAAGTGAAGTACCTGGGTGTTACGATAACCTCGAACCTCACGTGGGGAACACATATAAAGAATATTTGCGGTATAGCCCTGAAGAAATTAGGTTTCGCCAAGCGTATTGTGGGAAGATTTTCGGATGTGAAAGTAAAAGAAAGGTACTATTTCGCATTCGTCCGACCGCATTGAATATGCAGCGAGCGTAGAAAGACTTAATCCGGTGCAGAAAGACTTAATCCGCGAACTGAATAAAATACAAAGGAAGGCTGCGCGTTTCGTCAAAAACTGCTACCGGCGTACAGACAGCGTTACCCAGATGTTCAGCGAACTAGGCTGGTAGCCGCTGGAGACTCGGAGGCTGCGCGCTAGGCTTAGATTGCACGAACAATTGAGAATGGATATCTTTAAGAGCGACACGGATAACATAATATTAGAGCCACACTATATTTCCAGGTCCGATAGAAGCGATAAATTAAGAGAAACGTTTTGCCGAACGGATAGATATGGGAATTCGTTTATCCCCCGAATCATAAAGGACTTTAATAAACGCTAGTCCCAACTTCGTTAGAGCACTTCATTTTTATGTGTAAACGGCTGGTGTCCTAACACCCCTTGCCATACGCATTTTAGGCGGCTTGCGGGGTATTACGTAGATGTAAACTCTTATCATGCATTCTTTAAGGACGATGCCTTTCATTATCATTATTCAACGACAGAAGTGTCTTCTTCCGATGGTGTTCAAATTCTTTTAGCCTCACTACGGTCACCGCTGCCCTTCGACAAGATGCGGCCTGATACGCAACTGTACCAACAGCTACTTGCATTGTATTCCTTCCCATTATGAAATACAAGATCCACTTGTTTTCTATGGAGTTTATGTGAGAGCAACTGTTATTTTCACAATATATCAAGGAATCAATAAGAAAGATCCCTAACAGTTGACCGTCTTAAAGCGATGACTAATAAAAAGAGATGTCATGACCCATGCCGTCACATGGAAAGTTTATTATGACTCCTTTATCGGTTCCTTCACACTAAATCAATCACAGAGGCCAAGACGCACAATATTAAATCCAAACCGTATCAAAATTCAGGAAAATTAAAACGTAACAACAAGAAAAAAAAAACAGATATCAAAGCAAAAATATGTTTTACTCATATTTACTGGAATGTATATTACACTCTTTGGCCTGGCCCGCGTAACATTGTGGAACGTTCCGCCAGAAAAGAAAATCTCATATCAAAACATCACGAATCAACACAGCTAAGAAAAAATAATGAATCAAAATGTCACTGGATAAGTCTCGAAGAAAACCTAATTTGCAGTACACTTTTAATATTTGGGATCGATAAGAATATAGACAGCCTTTCCTCTACATTAGTGAGACACTTGACATGAGTGAAAGAGCAAAATAAAAAAATAACATTGCAGCTAATCCAAAGAAAGCCAATTCATTACAAATTTAAGGAATTAAGTGCTTCAGCAATTAAAACAGAAACACTGCGATGATTTTTATTAATTCGTATTTTATATGCACAGAGTATTGCATATTTCAAATATGGTGCCATCTTAATGATAGCATGAGGTACTGAGTTCATGACTGACAATAAAGATACTAAAGAGGAGATAATATGACAGTGAATTTTAATTACGTAAGTTATATTCCTGCAACTATTTTCTTTAGGTTAAAAACTTCACTAATATGTTCCTTGACGATGACGTAAATCTACTGCCCCAGCGAATCTTTCCCTATCATTTTTGCATTTCAATATTAAGCATTGAAAATTTTATTCGTAATAAAGTTAACTAGCTATTAAATTTTACTAAAGGTGATGCTGCTGTTTAAAAACACTTTGAAACTACACACTATTTAAACACGATTTCGAAAGAATAGGCGAAAGTAATGAGATATTAGTGTTTGAATCTTGGCCATAATCGCATGGGCTAATTTTCTTTCACCATAACTCTAAAATTGGTGACGATTACGTCATATTAACATATCTATAGTCTTAATCCGTCTATAACCAACAGGTTAACGCTTCACTACACAGAAGTAGCTAATGTTTATTTCAGACATAAACTTAATAGATAATTTGGACCATCCCATTATATTTTCTCGAGGTTCGAGGCGGAGATGAACTTCCCTTCTCAGATATTCTCCAGTGGGTTTTCCCCACCGATGCCTCATCAACCAGACGGCGTCTCCCACCAAACGCGGGCAAAACAGATGGGAACAGATACCGAAGGCATGTTTCTCCTTTACTTAAATGCATGAGGGTCAAAACACGCTTTAAATATCATTCAAGTCTACAAAAAATACATCAACTTAGTTAAAGACAACCTTTTCCTTAAATATTTGAATTTATTTTCAAATGTTAGTGAAAATCTTCTTTCATAACATTTTAAAAGTACAAATACTGTTTATTCTTAAATAAAAATTCCACTGACAAGTAAGTGTTGTAAGAGCATGTGATGATAAGTATCATCACTACGTTAGGAGAAGGGAACGTACGTTGAAATAGATTAATTTTTTTCTTATTTTGAACGCTGATCACGAACCTTAGATATAGATTATCTATTCTTGAAATAAATGTTAATTGGTAACGTTTCAAAGTACTTAATATACTATTGATGAAATGATTTCAATATAATGCAAGGTCTATTTACGCAGTGAAGATAACATCGTTCGCAATTTCGGAAATGGTGTTATCCTGAGGTGAATGCCAAGCACTTCACATTTGACCAGAGGCGATTTGGGGTGATGGGGGGCCCTCGGCTGGGGCCCATGGTTGGGCACTCCTTACCGGACCCTTATTCGGGGTCCTCCCCCGGAAAATTTTAGGAAATTGTACGCCCGGAAATGCATTTTGACGCTCTTCTGGCTCTCAAAAACTGGATGAAATTTTATAAAAAATAGCAGTTTCGAAAGATTGTGAAAAGTGAGAATTTCACAGCTTATAAAATTTATAAATTTATCATGATTCTATTATCTAAATTTAATAATCTATTATGGTTCCATTATGTATTCAGTGAATTTTTTCCTTAAAACTGTTCTGAAATCTAAAATACCTCCATAATAACCTTTACGAATAACCTTTCCAAAAAAGCAACAGAGGCTCTTTTATCTTCTGACACCTTTATTTAATTATTTTTATATAATATTACTACAAAGCATATGTTGTAAATAAAGCAAATAATAAAAACGTACAATTTTATAATTGCGAAAAAATGGTTCAAGTAATATTATTTCTTTATTAGTAATTCTTGGAGACTTATTTGTTACATCTTTCATATACGATTCACGATAGACTAGAGCGTTGCGGGGGCTCCTTAAGCTCGGGGCCCACGACGATTGCCCACCAGCCGACCGGGTCAGGCCGCCCTGCATCTAAAATATCCAAAGTTTTCGATGATTAAAGGAATATACCAGAGCCGGATTTTGGAAGTGAGTGGTCTGGGGCCCATTTTGGTGGGAGGCCTAAATGCACAAAGACCTGCGCGCGCAACTCGTGTTTCCGACGACACCGTAGTGGCGGATACATAAGGCGGGTGTAGGGGTCGCGCGCCCCCTCCTTGCGGGTCCGCTCGCGCTGCCGAATACTGCAGAACCACAATTGTAAATTTTTTATATCACACGATGGCATTGTCTGGTATATGCGTATTGTCAGTTTAAATAAAACTTTCTTAAACTTTGCATGTGGCTTTATTATTTGCCATTACAACAAAAGTAAAGGTAGCTCAAGATATATTTTCATCTAAATAATATCCTACGAGCCTTCCCAAGGGTGTTTGGCAGGGGGCGATCAATCACCGAAATGCAGCATGCAATAGGACCCCCACATGCACATCACACGGTACAAAAAACGTTACGCATGCTAACAAATTATACTCCCGCATTCATTCAAAGGCGAAAATTTTCAACTACTCATAAGTTTTTCCGCCAATAAAGCTAGAAAACACAAAACATGCTGGTAGAAATTATAAGAAAATTCAGAAACATGCATTAAGGAATACATAAGTTAGTAAGCTACGATATAAGTCATCGAATCTATTTGTGAGTTCTAACGTCTTCCCCCCTTGAATTTTTTCTGTATCCGCATCTGCGACACCGCTTGGCGAGCCACTGCTTGCGTTCATAGCTGAATTAACAACGCCAACGGATAAAATGTGTATTTATTAGCAGTATTAACCATTTATTTACGTTAATGTTGACGACTACATGTTAACCAACGAACAATCAGCTTCACTTCGAATCTCTTCATACATGATGGTTTCTTATGTTTTTTTTTTTCTATTTTCTGAAATTTACCTCTATATTGGGGAAAGGTCCATGCTTGGTGACTGGCCCTGGGTTGGTCCGTCGCCCAGGGACCGGGTCCCTTAGGCCTCACCTTTGAACCGGAATTGGAATTTACTACACCCCTCTGTCACGAGGAACAAGTAGCTCAGACCCGAGACGGGAATGAGAGGACCTTTCTTCGACATTTAATGTCAGAGAAAAAGTTGTTCAGTTCGTGTCCGCCCTTTCAGGATACACGCACTTAGCGTGCATGAGGCAAGGGATTAAGAAGAGGTAAGGACTTGAAAGAAGATTGACGAGGGTAAAGCTCAGGGCAGGTTTGTGAACAGATTGCATGCCGGGATGTACCCCGAGTTGGAATTTCCAGATCGTTCACCCACGGACGCAACCACCAGATAGTGTTATGCTCTCATAAGCTCGGCTGAGAGATCTCATGGACCATCCCATTATCTTTTCTCGCGGTTCGAGGAGGAGAAGAATTTCCCTTCGCAGAGAATCTGCAGTGGGTTTTCCCCACCGATGCCTCATCTATCAGACTGCTTGGGCCTCTGAAACAAGCGGCGTCATCCTGACGACGCGGGCGAAACAGATACCAGAAGGATGTTTCTTATTTACGTCCAAACTTGAGGTTCAAAACACGCTAAAAAGGCCATTCGAGTGTACGAAAGATATAAAAGTAGTTGAACACGATCCATTCGTTAAAGGCTTGTGCTTATTAATAAAAAATGTAAATTATCAACTGGAATGCTTCGTCGCCATAGAGAATTTTTAAACATGAACGACAGAACACCAATGCAGCTAATTTATTCATATATTTAATGTTTAACAACACATAATTTTTAAAACAAAAACCATAATATCTTGTAATCAATAATCCAATAATATCAATAAGTTTTAATATCTTGTTAACGATTCTTTCGAAAAGGCCTCGTATATGTCTCCGCTAGGTTTTTTTCCAACATAATTTACTTCGAGGGAATAAAATTGCCACTTAATTGCTCATAATTTTATCGATATTTATGGGCACCTTTTCCATGTTCTTGAATAATGCTATCATTAATTTAAAATATTAAAAAGAATTCAACCAAAAGATACGTTTTGGTTATTTTGTCTATGTGACACTAATTAACTATCTTAAACAAAAAATTGATAAAGTAAATTAACGAAAAACTAACTTTCCAAAGTCACTTTCATTAATTGTTGAATGGGTTTAGCTTATTTCGGCTAAATACATGTTTTTGTCCATTTTTCATTCGATTCTTCTTCCTTGTTCAAAAGAAAAAAAAGAGTAATTGCTTAGATCAGCGCAAGCGGCCACATTTTCCATTAGTCTTGCCTTCAAGGGATCCCTTTTGACTCGGTTGCTCATCTTCGAATTTTTTCGACTTAAAAATTTAATCTAGCTTACATTTTCCAATCACTCAGAGTCAATTTGACGTCAGCGGTTAATGAATGTTGACCATAATGTACTCAACACAATATCCAACCAAGAAATCGCTCATGAATTTCCCTTTTCATTTTCAAAACAAAACAAAAACATGTCAAACCTTTGATAACTTTCTAGATATATTTTTGAGTTTCGCAGCAATTTCGCGCAGAAAAACAGCAACAACATTCTTAAAGAAAGGAAGAACGTCGACGAAAGAACGTGCTGTTAAGCTTAGTGGTAAACTTTTTAAATCCGATGATGAATGCGCAGAATCAGGGTGCTAATTTTAAACTGCAGAGTAATGCCACATTACATAAAAAACAAATTGAAAATGATGAATATCCAAAGCTAAAACGAACCGAACGCATTTGAAGCGATTGGAAAAAAATTTCAGAGTACAAGGAAACTATAAAATGCTCCAAATATTTTTCATGAAGGACAAGCTTCGCTATGATGAATTATTTTACCATTCCCTCAACCAAGTTCACGACTAAATAACCCTTGTTCGTCTCCATTTCAGCTTAAAAATATAAATTCTAATATTACGATTTACGCTACGAAATCAATTTATTGACATCAAAATGAGGTAACGCTGACGACCGACCATTAATGGGATAATCATTTGGAATCAACATCCCTACTCCCTCAAGGCTCAGAGAGATAATTACTTCATGATGGATATCAACACAAAATAACTACATCTTCACGTAAGTCCATTACCACTTCAGGGTAAATACACCTCCTATATCCACCGAGCCCGGAAGGATGAATAGATATTCATGAATTCGTCAGTGATGACAGAATGTCTTTCTCTCACTAAGCGTTAGACTGTGAGACGGCAGTTTTTCGAAAAGTAATCATCATTTAGAATACAGAGATTATGCTCACCGACTGTTACTTGCTTCAATACTTTCGCTTTTTACGAAGAAAAAAATCGTCTCATTGGCAAACAAAACGCAATTTATACCAAAGTAATGCTTTAAATGTTAAATAATCTGAAATATAAAGTCTAAAAAGATGTCAAGTCCAAATGCGCTGAATGAACTGCCATTCGTTTTTTCTTTGCCGATTTCCATGAGATTGGTGAATCAACAAAAAAAAAACATTCATTAAAGAATAACCAAAGGCGGAATGGTGCACGCAAAAATTTATTGCGAAAATTTTCAAAGAAATCTGTAAATGTTGTAATTTTATTATATTGCAGGTTAATAAAAAGCCGAGCAATGTCCATAAAAATCAAAGTAAACAATATCTCTTTTTTCTCCTCTCTGAACGCTTACGAGTATTGATATATAAACAAGATTGCATCCCAAGCCATCGTTTGCAAATTGTTTAAATGGGTAAAATATATCAATCACTCATTATCTCTATCGTCTCAGGCTTAACTTTGGGGAGGTTCATTTTACCGCTAATGAAATGAAAACCTTTTTTGTACGACTAGTTTCGATGCAGTAGCAACAACATCAGATATGGTACCTGATGTATAGTACCTGATGATGACGCCGCTGCGTAAAAACTAATCGCGCCTTAGAATAAATTGGTGGAATACCACAAAGATTTTCATTTCATTAACGTTGAAGTCACTTTTCTGTACTTGGATTCATATTCAGGAGAACAGGAAGATCTTGAAGACAATTACATATCAATCATCTTAAGGTGATTGCGAAGCTTAAAAAGGAAAAGGACACGTGAACCGCTATAAAATTTAACTGGAGCCATTGCGTTAGGCCGATAGAATTTGATCACGTTGACCTCCAGCCTGACCCAAGAAAAAGGGTATTTTGATCGCCGAGCTTTCTTCCCCAACTGAGAAATAAAGACTCCAAAACTGCTGAGTAATGCCGACTTTCCATAGGCCGAAGAAGGAAAACCGCGGAGACCCAAGCTGACCTGCATTACTAATAAATACACTGGAGATGAGTAACGGAGGATCGCCAGAATGCAGAATGTCGCTCCCCAACCCACTCCGCGCCCACTTTCCTTTCCTCGCCTAACCCCTTTCCACTAACATCAATCACTAACTCCCCCGCATGTGGTTCCCGACACTAAAATGTTTCCGAAATGTTTTTGGTCTTCGAATTTGGGCTCTTTCGAAATCATACGGGAATGATTTGATATATTTTGCACGAATATGGCAAAGGATCCTCAATTCGGCCTCTCAATTTGTTGCCAACCACCGCGCATTTCAATGAGGTTACACAAGTCACCACTCGTGTCGCTGACGGACAAAATGATCCGAGTTTCAACAGGAAAATATGGTATAATTAGGGGTGTAAACAGACATTTACACTTGTAATGATTTTATTTATCAAATTCATAAATCTTAAACGTTATTCCTCAAAAATACAGACATTATACTGCAAAATATTGGAAAAAAGTAGATCGCATTGCTCTCGTCACGGCACTGCGGATATTTTCAAAAACATTAAAATGCGACCAAATTGGAAACAGACATTAACCTTCTGTGGGATGGAGTTGGACCTCCTCTATGCAGTCCCCTGGATATTTTGCATCGGAAAACAGTACACACTATGTGAGACATTAAAATATTCCTTTTAGTAAAATTTTACTAAGTTTTCACTTTATATTTTTGGTCAGGTGCTGAAGAACGGCAAAGATAGCCTGCGAATGAAATTCATGGACAACTTCAGCCTTTACGGTGCCAAACTTTCCATTTTCGAATTTAAAGCAACAAAACTTTGTAAGGCTCATTGAAAATTTTCAGTGAACCTTTCAAAGTTTTATTCTTTTACATTCCAAAATACATGGAGATGGTGACGAAGTTTATAAATCAGAGGAACAATTTAAGTGTTAAAATATTAGCTGATAGGGATATTGAGTAGAAGATATCTTCAACTTCCCCACTGTTGATGATTACGACTATGTTTTAATTTCTTATTTGTATTATATCTAACTTTTAAAACTTTAAAGAACTACTAAAAGAAGCTTAAACGCCCCAAAAATTCTCATATTTCGAGTAACTAGTCACTATAACCTCCATAGGAAACACTGAGATACCTCAGGTTTAGGATAGGGTGAGATCTACCCAAACCTATCGAAACCAGCCCGATAGTAGAAGTCTAAGATGAGTAATTTTTGTTAAATTTTCATGGCGACATCCATTTGAATCACAAGCATTGTTTTGGCATTTATGCTTTATCTAAACAGCAGTTTGGCCAACGTGGAGTATGGAATGATACACGTTCAATGGGAGCTAACACGAACCAACTACGTGCTGAAGTCGTTTTTAGTAAAAATTATTTTTCAACACAAAATTACAAGATTATTTACGGCAAAAATAATTAAATTCGCCTTTGTAGAACGTCTATTGCACGAAACATACAGCAACTAAACGATGTAAATGACTTATGAAAAATAGTTGACAGCATATCATAACTATGAAATTAAAAAATACCGACATATCGTTTCATGTAGGGGAAGCCTTTCCAATAATTACACAAAGCTACCCTAAGCTTTGTAAGTACAGAGAGAGTAAATCTATGTACAAAGATAGCACCTAGGTATGAGAAAGAATTCAAAATAAAAATATTTCATCATAACTGGAATAGTCCTAGTCGTGTCAGTACGTGGCAGCAATTTGGTCAGTGAAAACTCTGAAACTACATTGGAAAATAGACCTGAGTAAAAAAATTGACTAGCATATAGATATAAAAAAACTGAACTATCTACATTTGAATAACTGATGAGAAAATAAGTTACTCTATTAAGATGGTAATAGGAACTGATTATATACATAGAGCAAAATATACAATGAATTTCAGCTGAAAATGGTAGTATACGAATTGAGACTGTGCAGCGAAGAGCACACCAAATAGTTAGAGGACAGGTGATTCATTGTTTCTTCTCCACTCCACCTTTTCAGGCACTGTGTAGATGTTGCTGGGAAATAGTTAGAGGTCGCTATTGATGAAGTGTATTAAGCCTATTGCCAAGGGCGGAATAAAATCTTTATTAAATGTATTACGGAGTGATTTTCCCTCACAACTAGAAAGCGATCAGCGATTTCAGTGAATTTATATCCCTTGGCAATCATCCACGCAACTGCTACAAGTTCTCTCTAGGAGCCATTCTTTTCGTGCACATTAGTTCTGTTACCCCGACGAAGGGCATGACTAGGGAATATTTGCGAGAGCGACAACAAAAATTGCATCAGTTCTTTTAATGAACCAATTCCTTTTAATCTCGATAGTATTAAAATTTGATATCCTTTTTTGGAGGAAAATTTCATTAAAAACCCTTCCGTTATCGTATCTTCGCCGTTGCAAGGAGGTTGTCCATAAAATTGTTCAACACGGAAATCAGGAATTCATTCAATAAATGATATTTGACTCGTTTGATATATGAACCACAGACTGCTCGAGTTTGCTAAAATGACGTTCCCGTGAATTTCAGCATAAATTATGTTTTTTTTTGTTGTCCTCGTCTCCAACATATTCGAACCGTAGCGGCGCTGAACGAATTTCCAACGCAACAGGTATTCATCCGACTCTAGTCTTGCCTGAGTAACCCAATGTCACTGTCAAGGTAATACACCAACATTCTTCCCACCGCCAAGGTTGAAATCAAAGACTCGGGAGAGATTGCTTCAGGCGAAACTTGGCGGAAATATTCCAGGATTAAAATGAGTGCACTAGATATAATCCACATAATAAAATTATCTGTTGAGTATGTAAGATTAACTGGCATGAGCCTTTCAATTGATGACTTGGGAATTCATTAGTATCCATTCGCACAGATAATTCTCGGCAATAAAGCTGATTTTATAAAACCATAGCGGGATATATAACGTGATTTATGATGAACACCTCCCTCAGCAGGAAAAACGAAGAAAATCCATAATAATAAATCCAAAGTAATCGCGCGAACTTACTTCACTTACACTAACTTAATCATAATGGCCACGGGAAAGTCCCCCTCGAGCGAGAATCGTACCACGGACCTATAACTTCACGGGCCTCTGCACATACCACTTCGATATCCAGGTCCACTGATTCCCTTGTCAATTACCTTGCCGTCCATCAAGTATGGCAACGCAAGGGAATATTGACTTCCAAGAAGACACTACCAGTGGTGAACCAAAAGTTACAGTACTAAAGCCGCGACTGGAGCCGTAATTGTCAAACATTTCACATCTACTGCGTGAACGACGCAGGCGGTTAGATTCATAATAAATGCAATGGGAAATAAATGCCGGAAAGTCAAAGGTCCACGCATTGATTCCGAGGTAGGGCCGGTGCAGCTTTTTCCAATTACGCGGTACTATGCACTACGTACACTTGTAATTCGTTCTTCCGTCTCAGACCGGTTTTTTAATCCATTATTTCGGATAATCCTAACAATCAAGTAATCCGAATAGGGTTCAGTCCCAATTTCGGGACTCCGCTCTACTTAATTATTTCACAGATAAAATTATAGCACCGAAAATATTACTCCGACACGTTGAGTTAAAAATGTGTGTGTGCGGAACAAAGAAGTTTACATGCTCATTTTTTTTCTTTTCTTAATACCTCATTTTTCACTATGGCACCGAAAATATTACTCTGACACGCTGTACTAAAAATTTGTAGGCGTAAAAAAAATTTACAAGCTCATTTTTCGGAGGTATTAACAGAACTACATAAATACGAAATCCATTTACCTATTTACCCAATCTGATTTCGCAGATTTAATTTCCAACTTCATTAGGGATTCGGATACTGAGTCCTAACAACAAAGAAGTTATCGGCTTTATCTTCTGGAAATTAGGGTGTGCTCTACGGATAATCGGTAAACATAAAAAAATACGACCAAAACATTAGCTACGTCACGAGTGAGGGCAAAACAGTGATGCTCATACCGAAGCAATGCGAATCATGGCATTTCCCCCAACTCCTCCCACTTCCCGACCAGTAATCCACGAGAGAGAAATTCCCGAGAAGAGATAACCCTCTCATAAGCCTACTCGCAGACTTCCCGATCGCGTAGCGATACTCTTTTCGTCCCAGTCCCTCTCATCGCTTCGCTTTTATTTTTTTCGCGAGCGCGGATACTTATAGGGGGCGGGTGGCAGGACTCGAGCAGTAGTTTCACTTTGTGTCTCAAGGAGGAAGGTTCCCGCAGATCACACAGCCATGGTAAGTTACCATTTCCATCCTCTATAACCTGAAACACACCATAATTTCCTTCACACACAAGACCATGGATTATTTGCTTTGCGGTTTACAACGCTAGGGGAAGCAATTGCTAAAATGGACACATCAATCCTACTCGAGCGGTCTTTTTTCGTGTCGTATTTCGTAGCATAGATATTACTAAGCAAATATAAATTTAATAACAGAATCGTACAACCACTAATACGGCGCGAAAAAAATACAATAGGACAGTACGAGCGGGATTATACTGAGCCATATGTCTCTGTAGAAAATTCCATTACACACGTTTTCGCGGTTAAAAAAAATAATAAAAATGCACTAACTCATCTTTAATTGCATGTGATGTTATTTGATAGTGAAGCAGATACGAAGGAAGTGCTGATCAAGTACTCAAAAACAGGGATGCCGACTCACAAAAAATATTGCGGGGCCCAAACCGGGGATCTTGCCCCGGGAAATTTTACAAGTAGTGGGTTTTAAGTTTTTTTAAAGCATTTTAGAGGAGTCATATGATCAACATTAGAACCCTGATAACTCGAATCTCGATATCTGGGCACTCCGGGGAAAATCGACAAGCCTGAAACTTTTTCCTCACACCCTTAACGAATTTTTGAGGGGGCTCGGGCCCCCTCAGGCCCCATGGAGTCGGCGCCACTGCTCGCAAAGGAAGTGAATTGACGACCGTTTGGTCTACTTTGGAATACCTTTTGGTTCGATTTATGTTCATATTATATTGTGCGGCAAAGATATTTGAGAAATAAGTGAAAAAAGCTATAAGAAGAATAGGAGTTGAGGAAAAATATTTTATATTATCCCGAGATAAAATATTTCATATTAATAACGTTCATAATTAAATAAAGAGAATATTTCGCATATAAGAATGCAGTAAGGATGTGAGACCCAAAGCAACTTACAAAACGCTGATTATAAAGAATGGATTTGAGATCTTTTTTGGGGGGTATTACTCTAAGTAATAGCCTATGCAGGGGAGAGCGGCAATATGTATCATTTAAATCTATAATAGAACTGCTCTCGCTTGAGTGTGTGATAGGGACTGTTGAAAATATGATCGTACTTGCCAGGGCCGAGCTGTACGACCGTAGACATCACACTTATTTCATCGTTCATCCTGTCAGATATACAAAAAGCTTGTGCACGATCGTTAATATACCACAGAGACTTCAATTATATCAGATTTTATATCGCAACAACAGCAACATAAAATACGGTTATGCAGCCGCTCAACACTTATTGATTCCAGTAAAATTCCAGGAGAGCTATGGACGTCAAAAAATCCTTTTGAGACTCTACTTATGACAGAGTAGGTTATGATCTTCAT
Organism: Ischnura elegans; assembly: GCF_921293095.1. NCBI lineage: Eukaryota > Metazoa > Arthropoda > Insecta > Odonata > Coenagrionidae > Ischnura > Ischnura elegans. Next base: position 79,920,485 of record NC_060256.1, on the reverse strand, counting down.
TGATTCGGAGGATTTCAGAAGTAATATGTTTAAATATCATTTACTCATTAACTAAAATCTATGAAATATCAAAATGTGAAAGATATGGAATTTTTAGGGCCGGGTCTTCATTTACTACGTTAACAACTTAGTTTATTCAAACTTCATTCATTATGTGCAGGTAGATATGCTCTATAACGTTCAAAGCTATTTTTTAATGTTCTCTTTCAAGCTGTGAAATGAAAAGTTTCCACATCGAAAAGATTCCATGCAGTAGATGGATTAGCGCATGCATAGTGGCTTGTTTTGGAGTAAAGTTTTTGAAAACATTATTTATCACATTTGTACTGGGTTCTGATATGGGAAAAAATAAAAACTATTCTCGAAAATAACTCTATATCAATTTTAACAGAAAAATGTTTTTAATAAAAATTAATGTGTATAACCGGATAAAAAAAATCATTTCCTTCGACGGCTGGGTTACATGGAAGCCCAAAATCATTGCCTGGAATTCGTTTTAACTCATTTATTTGGGATCATTTTCCAAGGGTTTTGCTTAAGGATCCCAACTTAGGCCCATTACGTAAAAGAATGGGAGGCACCGTCTCATACGGGTCTTAGAAACCTTTCTTTTATAAGAAAACTACAACAGGCAGGTAACAAATATTAACTTTTGTCCTATTCAAAAATCGATTAGAGAATATAAATTTTTTCACATTTTGAGCAAAGTCGAATATATCACTTAAAACTTTATTTTTCCGCGACTGGATAACACCTCCGTAGCAACTGTTAAAATGATGCTAGTCTTTCTTTCTTCTTAATCTTTAGTTCTCCCAGAAACTCAAAATCCAGAGCGCCAACTGAAAGGCGCCCAGCATAAACTCAATGCTATTGTCTCACTTACGGCCATTTCTCTCGGGCGCGTCACTTCAGGATATAGTAATTCACACGCCTGCATTTGGGTACAAGCTCACCGGGGCGAAGAAAGAGCAACCTCAGGGAAATTCTAGCCGATTGGTCTGTTAAAAAACAATCAATCAATACATAGGCGGATTTAGGGGGGGCACGAGCCCCACAAGACGCTTAAAAAAATAGGCAAGATTTTTAATACGGTTATCTTTACGTTCGTTTTGTTTTGTATACTACGAAGCCTTATTCATTTAATTTCATATTAATAACGTTCATATTTAAATAAAGAGAACATTTCGCATAGTAATTGTGAGTTGTTTGTAACGTCAAATATAAGAAGACTCTATGCCTGTTAGGGCCTTGCGCCCCCCCAGAAATAAATCTGGATCCGGTCTTGAACCAATGCATTTGATAAGGTGGTGTCCGACATAATAAACGGATACAAATGGCAATGTGAAAATTACTCTTTCACCAGTTCATCACGAGTGACATTTTCTCTTAATATTGAGTCAGACACCATTAATATTCTGACTATATCTCGCTCTCTCTGGGCCATTTGCTAAGACTCGAAAGCATTCAAGAGATCAGCTAATTCTAGCCGCTCAAAAATGAGGTTGAGTTGGAGGTAAACGTGCAGCGGTAGATAGACATTACTGCATGCTTCCTTTGGATATTCGGAAATTAGGCTCAGCACCCAGACTCCCAATCTTCTAAAACACTTTCATGAAAAGCACTGAGAGGAAATTGAGGAAAAATATCGTTTTTCCCAGCTATCTTGGATAGATAAAATGAATTATTAAGGTTACATGCAAAGTAAACACTTTACTGAAATAATATTAGGTATTTTCTTATATATGAAGTATTTTCAATATCTCCGATTATCCAATAGCTTCGCTACTGACGCTCAATCGAATCGCTTGCAAAATAGTACCTACGCGGGCAGCATCAGATTCAGTACGCAAGAAGGGGGACAATATTCCCCTCGAGACAAAAATTAAGGTTACATGCAAAGTAAACATTTTACTGAAATAATATTAAGTATTTTCTTATATCTGAAGTATTTTCAATATCTCCGATTACCCTTTAGCTCCGCTACTGGCGCTCAATCGAATCGCTTGCAAAATAGTACGCGGGCAGCATCAGATTCAGTAGATAAGAAGGGGGACAATATTCCCCTCGAGACAAAAAATATTTGGACCAGACCCCTGCCATACAGAATATAAGCCATGGGACCAAGGAATTGAGTTACTCCATACCCAATCTTTTCCATGGCATATTCAGAGTGGCATCTTCATATGATACTGAAATTCCGCAACTATTGCAGACAGTTTCCGCAATCATCCAGGCTATTTTTGATACCGAATAATATTTACCATTGCAGGAGATAAAAATACGATTAAGTTGACATAAATATCAACCTTAAAAGCGCTCCAGTAAAAATCACGATATTAAAATGAATTTTATCAAGGATGAAACACCACCTCAATGTTTCATTCAAATATAGAGGGATGCACCTCTTACGCGAAACTCAGAGCGAAAATTACCTTCTTCTTCGCATCCCCGACAGACCATCTAGAATTAACAAGTAGCGATAGTAACAAGATATCTTGTTACCATTGCTATCTGTTAATAAGATTTAATATATATTAAGTTAATAATAATCTGTTGATAAGATTGAAAAAAAGATATCACCTACGGCTTAGACGAATATTTAAATTCTTAAAAAATTCAAATCGCAATCGTTCAAAACATTGGGCTCTCATTAAATCGCGGTGGAAAAACCTCGAAAAAATAAACGATAACATACCCTGTATCACCAATCAAATAGTCCCAGGTAGGTACTGTACACATACCTATATACAACGACTACATGGGACCAAGGAGTTGAGTTGAAATGATAGTTTAAATAATAATAATAACAATTTCCTTTTCACACAATTATTAACAGGTGTATTATTTAGAAATAGCTATCACAAAGGAATGCGTCACTTGAGACAACTGGTTATTTTCTGATACTTAATAACTTCGCAGCAGGTCGCAACTGGTTATTTTCTGCAATACTAATCTAGACGCTTTCGTCGGACAAGTGTACATGACCTTCATGAATCCGTCGAAAAGAAAAGGAACAAGGACAGAATGAGAGAATGTTTCACTTCCTTCCATCGAGCAAGGTCGCCGGTATCTGTTGTGGCCATGAGGAGATTTTTTCGCGGTGCAAGATGTTACACTTTGAACGGAATAACTACTTCTCAAAGAGGAGATTCAAGATGATTTAGGAACTTTGGACTGCTATTTACAATATTTTAAAGCCAAGTCGAACAAATTTTGCCTAGCCTTTCTCTGCATTGATTTCTCACACCAAAATTTGCGTAAGAATTAGCCGTTCGAATCGTTTTGGGGTCATTGGCAGGTTAACGTTCAATTGATTGCGATCAGGAAACCCTACATATCTCGCATTATTTTCCGGTATGGCTTTATACGGTTGCTACTTGAAGATACTCAAGTCTTGAATTTCAAATTATTTAACCATTTACGGCATTCTCTTGCGTGGATATTTTCAATAGCTTTCAGAGTTACTCTTGCAATTAATATACACTCGCAAAACTAATACATTAATGACAGTTAAAAACATGAGGGAAATAATAACCTCGATTATTGCAAAGAAAATTAAAAGTATTTAAAAGCGCATATGGAGAATTCGTTTCAGAAAATAACTTCCCTACCAGCGACACTTGATTAGACGGAGTAAGATTTTGTCTTCAACAGGCAATTTGAATAAATATTTATATGAAGTGTGTAGAAGAGATTTTTCTGTTGCATTGAATGCCTTTTTAATGAGCAGCTTAAAAATTGTAGTTAATCCGAAAATCTATATCGAGAAAAACAATTCAATGTAGGTCAGTTTTTACTATGATGTACTGCATTACGGATGTCGAAAAACCATGTGGATAGCAGATTCGGAAAGTTTCAGGTCTTTCGGCCTTCCTAAGTTAGATTCCCAACTTAAAGGTATATAAAACTTCTGTTTTACACCCTCTTTAACTCATTTCGTGATCAATTCATCATGTCTTAGCCCTTAAATATATTGATTACGGCAGAAGTTCTTAAAATCACCTATATAGTTATAAAAGAGGATGTCTGTTTGTCTGTCCGCTATACGTTTCTTTATGGATCGACGGATTGAAACCAAAGTTAGTACATAGGGGCATCTCATACTCCTAAAGCCCGTACTGCTACTTTCAATTGCGTCCGACGCGTCCTTTCCGTCGTTTTCTCATTACCGTTTATCACGTCACGTCATACAACTTCTGTGGTTTGACATCCTGCCGGTTAGGCACACATCTTGACAGGATCAAAGAGAAAACAAAATTCCTGTATGGACATGTAATCCAAGTTCCAAATTTCCCACTTCTCCGAGTACTATCCTTCCGAGCAACGACGGGTGTCTTGCTATTTAATAATAAAATCTTTTTGGGATTTACCCATTCAATCGTTAAATACCCACGTAAATAACCACATGTAAATAACCTACCCACTGGAAAATTTTCAGGCTTAGACCAGTTAGCCCAGCTAGAGCCTAAAGATATCGAAAGAAATACTTTAACGACTCACAATTTTTTAACTTACCTTTTTTCCAATGCCTCATTCTTTGGTATGATTACGGAACATACCTTTGGATTCATGTCGATTAATATAAACACGACAGTCAACTCGCTTCAAAATAAAGCTCATTGGGGTCTTATGTAACCGCGGTAATGTTTTTGCTCACACCTGTGACGGAGAATGAGGTCGCGCAAGATGACCGACCGAAGTCGCTCTCACATAAAATATTAAGCTTACCGAGAGGAGGTTGAATTTATAATGAGTCCAACCGGTGCATTCGACCTACTCCCTTTCGTGTTTGTGATCCTAAGGATTGTCGATGAACTCACCGTCCAGGTGAATATTTACCAATGGTAAGAAACGAGAAGAAACCAGTCCGAATCCATCATGCTCCTAGGTTGCATGAACCTCTGAGTACGCATGAGCGAGAGGTATAATTGACTTCTGAACATGCGACCCGCATTGAAAGCGTAAATTCGAAGATTACGTAATGGGTCTGATTGACTGATTCCGAAGGCAGCGTTTGTTTTCCTGCTGTAAATTTATACCAGAATTTTTTCCAATACATTTAATACTTCCAAATAATAAGTATCGCGATTTGAATAAAATCTATTCACAAAAACTTACTGTCCAAACTCCTTCCGTTTCCCATGACGGGGTTTGATAATGGAATTTGGGGTTTCAACGCTAGCCTCGGCCTTCAGCCAGAATCACACGACATTTTATCCTTTGGAGGAACAGCTCCAACGATGGCGAAAATATTGATAGTTTTTCGCGATCAATTTCCGCGATGGCTCGTGAGATGAGCTTTCCATCCCTTTTTCCATCACTCGGCACGTCCCTTTTTCGTTGGCTGAAACCATAACTGGATCCGTCCTTCAGCCAATCAGAACGCAAGGCCGCTAACAGCGATTGCAACGCTTGGCAACTCATTCAACGACAGTTGTAAATAAGGAAAGTGACGGAAAAAGCGATGGAAAAAGGGACAGTGGGGATGACCGTGTGATTCAGAAAAAGATGGGTCAAACGATTACTCTTCTGGTCGCTAAAAACCTGTCGCTCGAGCTATCACTCTAAGGGAAGAAAAAAGTGATCGTGTGATTCAGGCTTTAAGTTACCAGGCAACTGCCCTGAGAGCTCTTCTACAAATTTATTTACCTAGAGACATGAGCACGCCATGCCTCTCGGTAGGAGGAGCATGGGATTAGTCATTCTAGATCATGCCGGAAGCCTCGCAGATCTTTAAAACGTACCCGAAAGCCAATGAAAATCTAAGCTCCCGCTCTCCCCACAGACCGTTAATAATAAACGAATTTCTCACGCCCTATTACGAGGCTACAAGCTTACCGCTGTTGAAAGCTGATACGAGTGGTTTCAAAGGAGCTCAAAAATTAGACTGGGGAAGCCGAAATAAGTTTGCGGTTGGAGAGACACAACAACAGGATAACCTCGTCTGGACTCCGAAAAGAGACGCAGTGCGGCTGCGGATTTAACGAACCGAAACGGGAAGCTCGATGAATTAATTAATGACAACGAAAACACGATACGCCCATTTCCTAAGGAACTGGCAAATTGTAACCTCCAGACAACTTTCGCCTTCGGATTAACACGATGCATACGGATGACGAGAATCTCCGTTTTTTCTGCTAGCGTCGAAACGCCTCGTACGTCGAAAAGCGCACAAAATAAAAAATCCCGAGAAAATTTACTAAGGTTATTTAGCTTCATTCAGCATGAATTTTCACCAAATTAAAGCCGAATATATCGAATTCACGAAATTTGACGCTCATAATTAATGAGTTGCTGACGTCATTGAATTTCTGGCTCATTCATTCGTTCAGTGAGAAATCTTCATTGTTGTAAAGAACCGCTTATAAGGGTGTAAACAACAACGAGTAACGCGAGGCCGGTGTAGGTTAAGGGAGGAGTGACTGAGAAGCGGTGACCCGCTTGACAGAAGTTCATGACGTCATCATCTTATATTCGAGAGTGTTAAGAACGTTGATTTTTCGTCGCGAATAGCTTCGAGAAGTACCGGGAAACGAAGTTATAAGGGTCCCTTTATTGTTCCGAACTTTTTCACGACTGGCAACATTAAAATCTGGTTAATGAGGCTATCGAAATGAGAGTAATCAAATTCTTATTCACCACATTTGATATAGTGCAATCGAAAGCCGGGTCAGAATCAACACTGTTTTTTTATTGCAGGAAACTGCAAATAGCTCCTTTAATTATATATTCAACGCTAACTTGTTTCAAAAATGCATATAACTTTTCCATTTAATTTTTCAATGGAGGTCATGTTTAGAAGAGCTAAGTTTAGCAAATGTGGATTGCATAACTGCCAGGCGCACAAAACCCACTCTTGATCTTCCTAAAACCAACAACCTTACTAGGTTTCAAGGGCGGATCCAGGATTTTTTTCTGGAGGGGGCATCATAGTCTGACAGGCAAACAGTATTCTCATATTTAGGATTAAAAATTAAATTCAACCATTATTCTACGAAATGTACTCTTAATTTCAGTGCAAAAGTTATTAACATGTCAATATTTCTAAATTTTATATTAAAATATAAAACTAATTGATATTTGTATTAAAAATCTCCTCTATTTTTTTATCGTCTGGGGGACACATCCCGCCATGCCCCCCCCTAAATTTGCCTATCCTCAGTCTAATACAAAATCAGCCATTGACCAAGGTTATGGAACTTTATGCCACTAGATCTTAATTATGGTATTGAAAGCAGAAGCCTTTGTCAGTCAGAATGAGCCACAGTGTCAGAAGCAAAGCTTAAGATGACCTGAGGGACAGAGGTAACCCTAAATGATTCCTTTATAACATTATGATGATTCTAAGCAGAAACGTCCACTAAACTTTTATGTAACTTTTCCAAGGGAGCTCAGCAGATTGACACTTTTATGCAAATTTCCACACAGTGCATTTGTGAAAGAGGATTCTGAATCTAGCAGTCAATATCCCCAAAATGACCAGATAGCTCATGTGCAAATGCTTATTTGCAACCATACCCTTACATCCACCTCAAAGTGACACTTAATCAAGCACCAATACTAATCACCAGAATGTTTCCAAGTCTTGGCAAATGACCAAATAGGGCAAGAAAATGAACATAGGTTGATTCAAGAGTTACAAATAAGTATTGCTGATGGTGAATAGAGTAAAGTGTGACTAGAAAATCACTGCAGTCATTTGCTAATAATTTCACGCACAACCTCATTGAGTAAAGGGATTGTTTTGAAGTAGCAATTGGGTTCGAATGCAAACTTAGATTCCTTAAGCTTCATCACCGGAGAATGTACAAGACATTCTGTTTTTAATATGAATATAGAGAGAGAGCAACCCTGAGATTTATGAGCCCTCATGTGTCATATAATGGTTTTAATGATGATGACCCAAATAAGTGAGACTCCCTAGGACCCCAATAAGCTTTCTACGTAAAGGTAGCTGGTAACAGGTCCGGATTTTCTTAAAGGCTAACTAGTCTTCAGCATAGGCAAGGATGCCGACTTGCAAAAAATATTGGGGGGGCCCAAACCGGGGACCTTACCCCGGGAAATTTTATAAGTAGTGAGTTATAAGTTTTTTAAGCATTTTAGAAGAGTCATATGATCAACATTAGAACCCTGATCACTCGAATCTCGATATCTGGACTCTCCAGGATAAATCGACAAGCCTGACACATTTTTCCTCACACCCATAACGAATTTTGGAGGGCCCCCTCAGGCCCCATGGAGTCGGCGTTACCGAGCATAGGGCTTCAAAATCAAGAGGGGTTTATACTAAAATTGTTAGGAAAATTAAAATTACACTTTTCTAAAAACAGTGAACACACAACATGTTTCATTTAACATATTGATATATATCACAGTATATAATGTATTTTATTACCTCTCATGTAATTTACAAACTTAAAAATGGGAGGTGAAACGGCCTCTTTTCATCTAAATCCGACCCTGGCTGGTAATAAAGTCGACTTTCCCACACAAAAGATTAGCACAACAACCCTATTGGAAATTTCTTATAAGAAAATTTCTTATCAGAAATTGGGCATATTTCTTATAAGAAAATTTCTTGCAAGAATTTTTCTATAAGAAAATTTCTTATCAGAAATTGGACATATTTCTTATAAGAAAATTTCTTATAAGAATTTTTCTTATAAGAAAATTTCTTCTAACTATCAGTTACAAAATGTTATTTATAACAAATTTTCTGATGGAAATATTTATTATAAATATTATATCAACATGCTTAAAACACTTGCCCAAACTTCTATAAAAAGCTACATAAGATTTACATCCCTACTGAGAGTACAAAGTTAGCATTATACCTAATTCAATCCAAATGTAGACGCCTATATCTTATACAGCAAACCTAATGATTTCCCATGAACCAAATGTAGATGTCTATCATCAGTGTACATCAAAAAGGACATTGAAGCCCTGTAAAGTTCACCTGGCTGGCCAGACAAGGCGAGATACCATAGAGGTCTTTCAGGGCATGGGTTCTGTATAGGGTTAATGTCCCCACATGCTAAAAGAAACTAAAATCAATGAAACCAACAATGGCCTAGAATGATATACTGATAATTGAATACAACTTTGGCAATCATTACGCAATGAAAGATACAGGAATTGCAATATGGAATATGATTTAACCTGGAAAATTGAAGAAGCAAATGAAATAAAATTCAAGTTCCTCTCGGGATAGGTACTTCAAGAAATTATATGGGAAGGAAGAGTAAAATTTGATAAATCAAATGCATATGAGCAATGTTTATTTAAGATACCAGAGAGAATGAGACCTCTACATGCAGATTTGGATAGATAATGAAAGAAATAAGCAAAGCAAAATGGAATTTGATGCCATTTTGGAGAAAAGGATATGTAGAATATGGCTAACAATAATTGCAAGATTTAGGGAAATTAATAGGAATCACAGAAACACTGATTGAGAATAATAGTTGATGTATTTTCCATAAAATAATAACTGTGCAGATGTTGGCATACTCATACAAATTCATTCTCATTCTCTTCAGAGACGACTAAATCACTCACTCTGTCCATTAAAACACTGTTTTCATTAAAACTTCCTCTTATGTTAGATATGCCACAATCTGAAAAATATACATGTCTATCTAAATTAATGATGAAAAGTTTAAAATTCAATGAAACTATCTGTTTAAGGTAACATAATTTTAGGAATGCCAGTTTTTTAATACTTACCAAATGAGGTCAATGCCTTATTTTGGTTAGAAGCACACGACTTATTTTATTAAACTGCTATCACAAAGACATAGTGAATGATTAACATATAAAAGCAATCCCTAGCAACCTAACAACCAAACAAGTTTTGGTTGTTAGGTTGCTAGGGAACCATGTGAACAGTATCCTGCAACGTATGCAATCGTAGTATACATCGTGGTTATTCATGGCCCATATCGAACTTCCATCGGTCAAGTAATCTGTAGACTCGAAACAGACAGATCTTTTAAGTCTAAAATTTTTCATGTGCCCTCAGCGATATATATACTAACAAGTCGCATTAAAGAAGCCTCCGCTTCTTGGAACCATTTATGTCAAATACCATGCTGAAAAAACCAGGAAATTAGCAGAACATTACTTAAAAAAGAGTTATACATAATTTCCAAAAATTATCTTATGTAGAATTCCTTAAATAATTATCAATTGCCAACATAAGTTATGGTGACACGCCTGCTGGATAAAAACCTAAAAGGTATGCGACCCGCGCAGCATTATTGTAGAATTCTATAAGAAATGCAGATTTCTTATAAGAATTTCTGTAACACTTATAGAATCCTATAAGAATTTCTATAAGACTTATAGAATCCTATAAGAAATCTGTAAGACTTATAGAATCCTATAAGAATTCTGTAAGACTTATAGAATCCTTTAAGTCTTACAGAATTCTTATAAGAATTTCTGTAAGACTTATAAGAAATTTCCAATAGGGAAGAGGAGTGCCTCTACTCCCTTTTGACACTGGATGTAATCAGGATTTAAATTTGACTCATTCAAGTGGGGGATTCAGTGCACTTACATATGTAATAATTACTTGATGCTGGCCATCGTAAAAGTAATGTACCATTGATGTATGTTATTTGATGGGGAGCAGAAATTTGGTATCCGTTTCTAGAGTTCAAGACAGAGAGCTTTTTTCAAAAGCAGAGCTCTAGAAACGGATACCAAACCCATTTCCCTGGCTCCCCCACAATGTTCATCTGCACCATGGTAATGAGCACTACATACATGATACCTCATTGTTTAGCAATGAAAGCGTTCATGACTTCTGATAGGAAAAGTTTTCAAAGAGCTGAATTAGCTTGATATCATCCTATTATCGGTGACAATCAAGTATTATCAGAGAATACTCAGCATGAGTTAAAGGAGTCAGCCTGCATGGCAAGTGCCTTTATACTGGTTCCTTCTGACTCGTAAGTTTTTTGTGTAGATTGCATACGTGAAACTCTTGTTCACGTACAAAGGCCATAATTATACCTCCTTCCATTACTTTACCTAGTCTATGCTTGGAATGTGAGGAACTAGACTGGAGCAGCATTAAAAGTTAAACTGGCTCAGATTGAGCATTGCTTTAGAGAATAAAATGAACATGATTACAACACTTTTTCTCATTTTTGATGGCTTGAAGATTACACTGTGCGCAAATACCATGGCTGTTTACATTAAAACCGTGGAAAAGAAGCTAGTATCTTTTATTTTATAGGAATCCAATTGGACCAATTCTCATTTGAAATAATCACTCACCCTTTCTTCCTTGTAGGTTACTTCAAAGATGCTCATCATCAGCGCCGGTTTGTTGATTGTCATTGCCATGACAACTGCAGACCGCTCTTTCTACGCCCCAGGGCCATTTAACTACCCCGGACTGCTGCCCAGATTCGGTGGAGGGAGTGATGCTTCACAGTCATCAAACACTGGTGGAAGAGATCAGGGAGCCAGGCGACCAGCAGACAATGACCTGGGAACAAGAATTGGGGGCGATGACAATGACTTCGACAGATCCCAAAGGGTCAGGCCCTCCAACTCACAGTCATCTTCCAGCTGCAGACAGCAGGTCCCCTGCTTTGATTGCATAGTGTACATCTCAAGGACAGGGCAGATCACCCGTTTCAACCCCTCCAGACAGAATGATTTGACCCGCTACTGAATCGAGAGATCAAGAGTGTGTGTTGAACTAGCCACCAAAAATGAGACCAGAGAACAAATCCCTGGATCAAAGCAAACATTGAATATGAACATCTTATTCTGCAATTCAACATTTGCCTGTGATCCCACTGAGGTGACCAATGATTTTAAAAAATCAACATGACATTTTATTAGGGTTTGAAGAAAGTGAACCCTCAAATTTTTTGGGGTCATTATTGCATCGTTGGATTCACTTCCTTTAAATACAGACTGAGTTCCTGAAGTTGTGTGTTTGTCCTTGAAAGCTCTGAAGGAACATGCATTTATTTTATTAAGTGCCCATTTGTAATCATATGTATTTTTAAATTTTACAAAAATATTGTCCTTCTTTGAAGGGCAATGGACAGAATTGTTTATTTTTAAAACATGAACAATGTATTATTAAAAGACTAGTATTACTTCATAAATAAATAAGAATTTGACTGACCTAAAAATTTCTTCTTGAGCTGCATTTATTTATAGCTATCAAATTAAATACCCTGACAGGATCGGTAGAGAAGGTTGGGTTTTCTCATTGGAGGATGAATAGTGAGTGAGTTTGGGCTGAAGGCTTTCAATTGTCATATGGATTATAGTATGACCACTTTGCAAGAGTTGTAACTATTGATCACTCAGAAAATATTGAAACATACGAGGTAGTAATATCAGATGAATCAGAATAATCAGTCAATAGTAAGGTGGGAAATGATTATGTTCTTTGGTGATCAAACTATAATACAATGGCATTTGTGGTAGTTTGTGTCACTGAAAAATTATAGACAATCATCATCAACAATGTGCATTTTTACTTTTTCAAGTGCATCACGGTGCAAATTAAGTGGATCCTGGTTCAAATACAACTAAAACTGCCCAACTTTTCCTCTAAAACCGTTACCCAATGATTGAACAGTGACATTATACAAAATAAAAGGTTATCTATTCACTTAAATTATAAGATAAGGTATGGATCTCTAAAAAATAATGCTTTTGAGACAAAAATTTCCATTCCATTGGAAATGGCTCCAGAAGCAAGAATCACCATTGGTCAACAACCATGAGATTGGTTTTATCACGTCTCACGATGTGGCCAGTTAAATAGTCTCTCTAGCCTCTATCTGAGTGAAATTCTCATTCCTGTGGCTTAGTCAGAATGGAAATCTTACCTTTCCAATCGACACCACCATGCCAGGATTTATGTTGAAACACAGCGGGAGTGTGAGAGTTGTATGGGAAATTCTTTTGAAATTTTCATCTTCACGTAAAAATAATACCAAATAGTAAATATCTGAGTGTACATAAATGAGACAGCATCGCATTCATTGTTTCCACAGAATCATTAACAGCTGAATGAAATTTCAAATGGAGATTTAACCCTTTCACTGCTGTGAACGTACATTTTCTTCCTCCCTGCCATTCGCTCAGCACTTTTGCCAAAGCACTCCGAAGGGTCGCTAATCCGGGACCCTTTCCTCGACGAGCTCACCCTTGCTGGCCCCTCTCTTCGACCCTCCGAGTGGGGGGCCTCCCTTCCCAAAAGTGACTGCTCTGACTGCATTTTGAAAATCTATCAATCAATAACGATTTTGTTAACTTTGCTAAAAATGTGGCTGCGGACCACTGGAAAATGGCCGCAAAGTTAACAAAATCGCTATTTTTCATCGCAGAATCACGGTTCAAAGACGTACTTGATTGCTTGATTGGCAGGAGTGCAATGCAAATAATCATTTTTTGATGATCGGATTGATTGATAGATTTTCAAAATGCAGCCAGAGCGGTCACTTTTGGGAAGGGAGGCCCCCCGCTCAGAGGGTCGAAGAGAGGAGCCAGCGAGGGTGAGCTCCTCGAGGAAAGGGTCCTGGATTAGGAACCCTTCGGAGGGTGTACCACCATGCCCATCCTGGAAGTACCTGCTCCATGGCTCCACGAAATGCATTTTATCCTTTTCACCGCATGTGAGGAGAAGGTTTTTGGAGATTGAACAGCAGTGAAAGGGTTAAAGACAGCTTACTCATAACGAGACACTTTATCCAGAATAAACTATGAACAAACCAAACTTGGAATATGCAGTGGCAAATGATATCAAACCTTAGAGTCAAATCAAGCCAAAATGTAGCAAAAAGGTTTGCCTTCTTACATACATATACATAATGTTGGAATTTATAATCCAGATTAAGACATTTGTTGTTTTTCAATTCTTTTCGCACGTCAACTGTTTACTGGCTGTACACAGAGACCATTACAATAAATGGTTCTTTCAAGGAGCATGGCGCATTCTTATTAGTTCCGCCATCATTTTGTTACCACTCCCACCATTCCTAACAGATGATGGGCCCAGGAACTCAATACAGCTGATCAAATGATTGTAGATTAAATGAATGCATAAAGGATATAATGTGACCTACCACAAATGACATTGCAAGTGCCTCCAGCACATAATAGCTTCGTCAAGTGATAATTTGGTAGTACCTCGTCCAACTTATGTGGTGTTTCACGCACCTATTCAGACCTGCAGCATCATTCTAGCTGATCTAAACTGAAACTGGTGTTATTTGAAATTTAATCATGAAAATGTCTCTTATTGGACTTGATTGTGTGGAGCCACTTGAATTTCATTGCAATTGACAGAAGCATCGGCCATTATTGTGCTCAATGTGAAACCAGCATGTCTTATTCATTACTTCTGAATTCTCTTTCCATGTTTGAAGCTTGGCAGTTGTCGAAGAAAAAGTTTTAAGAACAGGGTATTCAAAGGTATATATATCGTTGACCCACCATTTAATGAAAGCCAAACTAGATAATTACCAAGGTGTGACAGATTATGTGGGTGAAACTATGGACTTACGACGAAAGATACACGACATTGGTAGCCCAATAGATGACAGTTGGGTGCATACGGTTATGGTACAGTGGTGGATACATATGGGGGGTGCACGCCGCTCGCATTTCCTAGCATTGCAGAACCACATAAAAATGAAAGAAATGGAAGGTATTTACAACCTGATATTGATATAGATGAACAGAGAGAAGGTTCAGAGGTTTCGCCATTTGATGATAACTCTGATTCTGAGAAAGCAATAGAGAACTTTGAAGTAAATGATTTAGAAAATGGTGACAGAAGATATCCATGTTGGATTAGAAATACCCAACAATTTCCTCATTAAAAAGTCCAACAAGTCAATAAGTTTTTCAATGGAGAACATGAAATTCTATAAAGCTACCATGAAGCTATTATGGGGGAGAATAAAGAAGAGTGGTGCAAAGCTATCAATGATGAATTGAAATCTCTAGAAAAGAATAAGAAACATGGGAAATCATTCCCGCAGTTGAAAGTGATAAAATTGTGGGGTGAAAATGGGCTTTTAAAGTAAAGGAGGGGCTTGGAGGAGCTTCAATCAAATTAAAATCTAGTGTAGAGGCAAAAGGTTTCACCCAACAAAATGGGAAAGATTACAAGGTAACATTTTCACCCGTAGGTTACCTGTGGCAAGGCTTGAAGCTATGAGATTTATTTTTAGCTTTTGCTTTAAAAAGTATATCACTATATTGAAGCAGTGTCAAAATCTAGCACTCAGGCCGACTGTGGGACTCTTAATGATGCAGTTTGTGAGGGAGTGTCTGATTTGTAAGACGTGCTTGGTGTGAAAATTAATGTGAGAATTTATTGTGACGACCAAAAGCTGTTCACTTAACTAACAACTTTTTTGTATCTCCCAAACTTGAGAATCTGGAAACTAACAACGTTTTTGTATCCCCCAAACTTAAGCATCTGGAAGCCCACTGTATCCAAATCAATGAGTTTGATGATCAGGGTCTTATTTCTGTTGCTAATATCCCAGTCAATGAAATCTTAGCAGGTATTTTCACAAAAGCATTGTGTAAAGCAAAAATTTATTTGCACATTAAGGGATTGGGTGGAACATGTGTGGACTAATGTAGCCATTCAAAAGGTCTACATAAAAAGGGAAGCGTTGCAATTTATAATTCAGATATTGACTTATAAGCCATTGGTTGTTCTCGCCTTTCACTTAGAAAATGATGTAATGGGAGTGTTTTGCTTTTAAATTGTGTTTGAGTTTAAGCAGCAAGTGAGTTCAGTACCTCTCTACACCGTTAACTTTGAATTTCAAACTGAGATTACTTCAGGTTACATCTAGAACTTCCAACAATAGATAAAAGAGTATGCATTCCATGAAAAAAATGCAAAAACAAAAGTTTCATCATCTTCAAACTTTGTTAGAATTGGAAACACTATGGTGAAGACAAGCCCAATGTGGCATCAAAGGCCATATCATAATGCTGAATGTAAGGAAAGAAAATATTGGGCAAGTTCATCTGTTGAAAGTAAATGAAAAACCTAGATATTTTGTAGTACGGTTAGGGTGATTGGGCTGATGTGGTTGCGAATGTGTCAGTTTCACATCTCCTGGGCTCGGGTTCAAATCCAGGTGGCAGCAGATACTTTTCAGAGGTTCCCCAATTCCTGATCGAGTGTTGTGTGGAGGGAGTGGCAGATCCATGGGGGAGCAAAGGGGGCTTCAGACCTTAGCCCCCCCATAGCTCTGCCTCATTGGGTTGAAAAACGCACTAGATAAAATCGAAATATTTGGAGGTTACCACTTTGCACAAAAATATTTAGTTTAATTTTCCCGTAAAATTGCCTAATATTACAAATTAGTTTTAAACTTAGGGCATATTTGTGTCTTTTTTGTCAATGAATTAGCCTAAACAGCTGTTTTAGAGCTTTGAAATTCCCAAATTTATAGACCTCCCCTTTGGCTGGGAGGAATTCCCCAGACTATCGATTTGACCCCCCCTTTTTTGTCTAAACCTAGATCTGCCACAGTGTGGACAGCACTTCAGGCACACCACTCTTTCCATCATATGGGATGTTAAGCCTCGGTGCCTTTCTTTAAGAGTAGCCAGATGCCATGCTAAGGCCATGCGTGATTCGTTGTTCTTCTTACTCTTTTTCTTTTAGTGATTACTTCCCTCAATGAAAGATTTTCTCTGAATGAGTAAATGAGTCTGGTCTCTGAAGATGTCATAGACTCATGGAAAGAAGATGGCAACTTTCATGTTTTCTTATTTTACAGCCATGAGCAAATGGTGAGCAAATAAGAGCAGTGGTGGATCCAGAAATTGGCTAGGGGGTCTATAGCCCCACTCCCCCTGGTGTATCCAATTTACACTACATAAAATGGTAATTTTGTTAGGTTCCCCACTATTGCTGGGAGATAAGGCCTAGCCCCTCCAGGATAGGGACAAGGGGGAGGCTAGGAGAGGGACTTGGGGGGGGGGGGGCAACCCCCTAGCTGATGATGGATCTAGGTTTGACCCAAAGGGGGGAGGTCTAGAGAATTCCTCCCCAATCGTTGAGGGTTTTGTAGTATTTGGAAATTTGGGATTTTCAATACTTAAAAGCGGTGATTTTAGGCTCATTCTTTGATAAACAAAAGATAAACTACTAAGCACTAGTAGTAGTTTATTTTATTAATGCCAAAGCCTGTAAAATAGGCCGAAGTTTAAAACTAATTTTTATTTTAATGCATTATAGTGGGCAAATTTACCAATACATATAACTACAAACTTTTGTACAAAGAGGTAATTTCCAAAAATTTTGCTTTCATCTAGTGTAAGTTTTGACCCAATGGGAGGCTATAGCCCCCTTAATCCCCTCCACCATAGATCCGCCAGTACATGACCCATTTCTCGATCCGCCACTGAATAAGAGTGATTTTTATTTTTATTATGATATAGGTATATTCTTTTTAACCTTTTATTTCTTTGCAATCATTCCCTTCCATCTAAAGAATTCATTTATTGAGTTGAAATCTCTGCTTTGAGAAAACAAGCCCATTTATGACTCAGCAGAGTCTGGAACTCTAATATACAAGAGAGGCTAAGTTAATTTATCGAAGCCTTATCGTCGACCACAAGTAGAAACGCGTTTTGGCAAACGAACTTCCCGTGCAAAAGAGCTTTCGAAAACAAAAGCAAGCCTTAGCTGGTAAACCAAGAAATGGCTCCATCGCCAAATGACGGACATGAGACGCCAAAGAAGCGTCGACCTCATGAGTGTCAAGCGACCAGAATTCTCAAGTCCATACCGATTGGCACACTTACCTGATAAAATCAGCCAAATGGGGAGCCAAAGAAAGCAGAAGAAATTCAACCTTCCAAGGCAAATCTATTATATGCTCCAAGGTTTCTATTGCATGAATGCACCACGTAAAGTCGTAATTCCTCGTTTAACTTTGGTCTCAAAGACATTTTGAGGCCTCAACAACTTCATCAAACATTTTGAATTAACAGAATTCGCACAACGCGGCAACGGCGGCAACGCAGTGGACCCCGCTAGTCAAATGTACTAATAGTTGGAAGATCTGCCACCAGATATCATCATATGACCGGTACCGCAAGAAAGCCACTTAAAATTTGAACCTGGGACATAACTGGAGAAGTATAAAAACTACGTCATTAAGAAAGTAGGTGGTAAAAATCAATAGCGGATAGAGAA
The DNA here is from genome assembly GCF_921293095.1 of Ischnura elegans. NCBI lineage: Eukaryota > Metazoa > Arthropoda > Insecta > Odonata > Coenagrionidae > Ischnura > Ischnura elegans. Next base: position 79,902,256 of record NC_060256.1, on the reverse strand, counting down.
AAAACTCATGGGGAGGGCGCAAAATATTTCTTGAGCTACCTTTACTTTAATCGGAGAGAAAAATAAGTCGCATGCAAAGTTTGAGAAAGTTTCATTTGAGCTGATTTTACAACTATACAAGATAATGATATCTTATGATATAAAAAAGTTACAGTTGTGGTTCTGCAATGTTCGGCAATGCAGGTTGCACCGCAAGGGGGGGCGCGCGCCCCTTGCACCCCCTAAGTGTATTCGCCACTGGTAAAATTAAAAAAAAAAAAAAACGTTATGGGGGTCATAAATGGCTCTAGCTTCTCCTCTTCAAGCCTTATCTTTCGTCCAGGATAAAATAACCAGCTGTTACGAAATATTTAGGGATTGATCAATAAATAGAAATCTAAATCGGTTGAACGGATTAGAATCAATCAATGATAACTCGCTGGATGACGAGTTGACTATTCGTTGACTCAGAGCTCTGTCTTTATTCAATGAAGGAAAGAAACCATGGATAAATGCCGTATGGGCTAAGCATTGGAGAATTCGCGTCACCAACAGAAAGCAAGAATAGCGTAGTTAGCGCACGTAACTTCGGCTGTATGAAATTTCGCGTTCATTAAAAAGAAAATTTTTGATTACGTTTTGTACGCCATTTTATATTACGCAGATATGATATACCTACCCGATGACACATTGCTCTCGCCTTGATTAAATATGTTAGCGTCTTTTGGGGTCGAATACTTTCAGGCTGCCTTTCGGCACACTATGTGAATTTCATATCATATTTCTCTAAAACCTACAAACTTAAAAATACTAGGTATGCTGGCCCTGAAGCTATGCGCTCCAATTGGTAATATATTCAAGTTTGGAGACTGGAAAGCAAAGTTTCTGGATGTCAGTCGGGTTGCCAGGAATTTTATTCGGGGGAAGGTCTAAAGCCAAGAGGGGGGGGGGGGGGGTTAAAAACAGGGTGCCAAGTGGTTGGTTTAAAACTAATTTTAAAACTTCATAATCGAAAAAATTATTTTTTGTAGAAATCTTTTGTAAATTCATGATTATTCAATATTTTGTTCTCTTTTCCGAGTCAAAATAATTGTTTTTTTTTTTATATTTCGGGTGTGGGGGAATCCGGACCCAAAGGACCCCACCCCCTCGATACGCCACTTTCAGAAGCCATAGATAAATTGCGAGCGCACTGTTTCGTAAACATTATATAGTCTGGTTGACTCGGTATTTAAGCGATTTCGCATATTATGCTTTTTTATGTAAAATTAATAATACAGGGATTTTTAATGGCAACGGTAGAAGCAGTGACGTAACTAGGAATATGCTTTGGGGGGATAGAGACGCTGGGGGTACGGCTGGATGGACGAACCCCTCCAGGGTCCGGGAAAATTTTTGAAAACTGGCATGCCTGGAAATACATTTTACATCACTAAAGTGATCTTTAACTTTAAAAGATGCAGTTATTATATTTAAAAACTAGACAATAGTTTTTTTTTTAATTTTACTTTCCTGAGGCTTTCGAGAAAATCTATCCCCCCACAGTTACGCCACTGAGTAGAAGCGAGAAGCCCCTGCTGGAAGGTAGTTGAGTAACTAGTTTTTGCAGAAAATTTTACAACGGTACGACTATATGGTTAGCCCCCCACGAATGGAAACTATTGACACCGTGTATTTTAAGACTCCATCCCATATAGCCACATTACACAGCAGAAACAAGACGGTGATTGAAGCAAGATATTGAAATTCCCGTTCTCCTCAGCTCAAAGATTCTTTCTGGGTGTGGCTAGGTACAAAGCTTACTCAGCTATTTCTAAACACCACTCACTAGTACATGATGCAAAAAAATGCATGTTTAAGCATCCTAAAATTATCAGCTGATTAAGAAATCATTATACAATGGAATGTGACTGGGAGGTGAGAAACAAGATATCGTGTGACGAAGGGAGAAATATGTTGGCCTCAGCAGCTGACTACATTCTATAGTGCCAACTTTGCCAACAATCTTGTACCTCACTTCTATTTTCCCAATCCAAATGGCAGTAAAACATGAAACGGCGGTTTAACGACCTTTTTAGGTAGCTTCCTCCAAATTTCAAGGAAAGATTGATTAAACATGTATCTAAAATGAAGTAGAAGTATTCTTACCTTCTCCTCCATAGAGAATAAAAATGAAGTAAAGAATATTACATGGGTACTTATTTTGATTTTTACCCTCATAATGAACGGGAAATGTTGAATGACAGTAGATTAGTGAAAGTAGAAAATTTCGCTATTTAGTCCCCCAAGGAAGACCTAAGTGGTAAGTATCTACTACAGGCAGTTCAAGAAGTATAGGGGGAAGAGAAAACTTAGAGAGGGAAAAGATCTTGCATAGGATCGGGAGAAATGGAAGGCTGTAGAGTTGTACAGTTTTCTAGAGTTTCTAGAGTTGTAATACTATACATGCAATGAATAATACTTTTATTTGTCAAAATGCACTTCTCCATACATAAAGCAGTTATTAGTTATGGAAATTTCAGTGACACAGAAATGCTAAAAAGAAGATAGAACAAATGAAGTCGCATAATGGCCATTTCAGTCTTGTAAAGGGAGATATACACACCGTGAGAGAATTGAAAACAGCTGTAGTTAACGTTGCCAACCATGAAAACAGCACTGATTTCCTGAAACCGATGAGAAAATATTCCTAAATCACTTACAATGCACACGTATCATAGTCTTGATTTCAATGAAGATGCCTGAAATCACTTTCCACACATTCTTGCGTATCTGTAGCAATTAAGAGGTATGTTAGAGAATAGCACTATTTTTGAACGTTCAGTCAACATCGATAGACGCTGAGTCTCAAGCTTCCAAATTACGAAAGTAATTCATTATTGAAATAAAAAAATCCCACAAGGAAATGAGAGCGAAAAACAAGAATTTTCTGATAAATAAAAAAAGAAAATAATCTGTTCGAAAGGAAATTCCACTTCATTGCATGGAGAAAAGTGGACGCCATATCCCTAAACATAGTTAGCAATGAGAGGGAAAAAATACCATGAAAAAATATGATGATTATATTTTAATGATAATGTAAATATACACAACGAGTCAATGTTAAATAACTAAATATGAAAATAAAGAAAAACGAAAACTTAACAAAATATATATACCATTGCCACCAACTAAGATGGCGATAAAAACTGTGCTCAGTTAGCCCCGTAAACGATAAAGGGAAATTCAAATCTGTTTCGAAAGATAGTCACCGAAACGACAAAAATCCCCGTACGTTTCCACATCTGTCAGTTTCGCGGTGGTTGACGCAGCACGACTAGACAAAGCTTCAGTTTTTTTTAGTAAAAAGAAGGCTTCGGAAATAAATAGTGGAGGTAAGTTCCTGTTAATGATTCCTCAGCGGTTGATGGTTTCATAGCGGTGTCGATTATGAAACCTTAGATCCCGACCCCTCTCCTTGCGAGTTCCCTCATCATTGTTGTTGACCAGTCCGTCCTCATTGTAGCGCAGAGTACCGCGTTGGTGCACTTGCTGACCCCTATGGCGATTATAATTGACCACTTTGACACCTGGATCTTCATGTTTCCCGTAGAAGAAGGTCTCGTTGTACCAAGTCCTCGTGTCCGGGACGAAGTCCGTGAAGTCCGCGAAGGCATTGTCGAAATCGGAGGTCTGGTCCTGGTACTGTACCGGCTTTCGTCCGGAACTGCTCAACTTTCCTGGAGACGGCAACACCTCGATCGGCCTGGGGAAGACGTATCCTGGCGCGTAAGCGTCCCCAGAAGCGCTGAGCTCCCCCGGCGCCAGCACCGGTTTGAATTCCTGGTTCTCGGACACTAGGTAACCCGGATGGTGGCCGTTTGGTCCCGCTGAAGTTGGGGGAGGCGGCGGAGGGCTCCCTGAGGACACAGACGGCGAGGTATGCGGGGTCCCACCGCTGGAACGGGTCACGTCGTGACCCCTGGACACGCTGTAACGGTGTCTATTTGCCTTCATCCTGCACTTCTCGCAGATCTCCATGCAGTCGTAGGACCTGGTGCTCGGATGGTGGTGGTGGTCTGTGTAATGGTGCACCCGGTGGTGCGAGTGGTCGGGATAGTGGTGATCGTACGAGTGCATGCTCTCCTCCGACCTGAGGTGGTGGTGATGGTGGTCGAGGTCATCGTGGTGATCCGGGTATCGATGGTGTTCCATATGGTGGGTACTGTGGCTGTGGTGGTCTGGGTGGTGGTGGTGGTGATGGTGAGGGGGGTGCGAGTGGTGCGGGGGCGCTGGGGGAGGGGGCGGCGGGGGGTGCGGGTGATGGTGATGGGAGGAGGCGGGCGGTGGGGGGTGGTGGTGGTGATGGTGTCCGGGGTCATCGTAGTAGTGGGTGTGGCTGGGCTCCGCGTGGCCTCCGTGGTCTTCGTCATAGAAGTGGTGGTGGTGTTTGTGGACGTGTCCGCTGCCTTTAGTGTTTCCCTTGCCGTGACTGTGGCCCTTCTGAATGTGGCGGACCGTGTGCTTATGACCGTGGTGCAGGTGTGGAATGTGGATTATGACTTTCCTGTAATTTAAAAAAAATTCTTTTCATATATCTAACATCATCTTATTAGCAATGAAAACACTTCTATACTTCCACGATTTATTTTTAAAAATACTATCGGTTTAGCCTGTCAAGCCATTATCAAGTACATGAAGTATTCACTTGCTAATATGGAGGTCTTCCACCACGTTCAAGCATCAAGTTTCGATTTACCATCATCTTTATTCCTACGTAGCAAATTGTTTCGCATCTCGAATGAGTAATTTTATTAGAATCTCCATAAGTATTTTGGTCGAAATCACAGTTTTAATACCAAACTAAATTTGTATCCATGAGCAAAATAGTATCTCCTAATGAAATAAGCTTGCTTCGTGAATACAATAATTGGAAATGCCCACGTGTATTCCCCTTTTTTTACCCTGTATAACCATTGATTTAAACTTTTTGACGAATTGTATGCCATAGGACCAGCTGAACGATAAATGTGTATATATTATCGTCATATTTTCTAGATTCTTGTCACATATCGGATGAAAGTGAAAACAGCGGCAAAACGTTTATGCTTCAGAGAATGAATGGGAGAGAAAAATAAAATAAGAGAAGTGCATACCACTGGAGACAGTGGCGTTACTAGGAGTATGCTTTGGGGGGTATGAGATGGCCTGGGGTGGTGACTCCCCCTACCCCCTTTATTAAAATAACATGTCAGGAAATACATTTTAGATCATTTTGGCGCTAAAAAAATAACTTAAAGCATTTGCAGTTATTATAAGTCTAAACTAGACAGTGGTTTTGAATATTTTTTTTATTTCTCTGAGGGTGGGGGGATCATCCCCTTCATCCACCCATAGTTACGCCACTGATTGGAGATATATTTGGAAAAAAAAGACAGGTTTAAATGTGGGTTTAGTCGGTCTGAAAAAGATTATGATTTTGTGAAATGGGACAAACTTATGAAGATTTTACAGGAGACCTGTATTAGTTGGAGACAGGTGCTATCGTGCTTTCATTGGCATAGTCTGAGAGGTCTTTATTACACATTTTTCTCTCCCTCCCTCTAGGCGGGTTGAGTTTTTAACTATGGTCTTATTAAATTGAGGTCCATTTTATAAAAATAGTTACACTCTGGATAAAGATGCTTGACACTGATTTGACTTAACACTAATCTACGCTCATTGTGTATAAGTCCTCCGCGCCGATCAATCGCAACATCTTCCAGCTGAATTGGTCTTGTGCGGAGGAGGTGGGAAAGAGTACTTTTGCCAGGGAAATCGCACTACAAAGGAGATGTATTTATGGAAAATGGCTATCATATCAATAAAAAAGTCGATAAAAGCATGAATTTCATATTTTAGAAGCATTCGCAATAGGAAGTTTGACATTTTCTTACCAATACCCTTAAATTTCACGTTGTTCAAATTTCCTTTCCATATGTTGCTTATGAATGTGGTGATCGAAAAATGTCGACCAAAATCGATTTTCGTGTTATCGATTTTTAATCTAAATGAAAAGCTCGAATTTTCTACACAAATAAAAATTTAAACCAAAAGATAGATTAGAAAACATGTTTATACATTCGAAAAACACTCAAAATACACATTCGTTTGGTAGAAAGAATCTCAAAAATCTAATTACAATACATGCTTGAATTATTAGCAGATTGCACATTAGTTAAGATTGAGGATCACCTCTTGGAACCATTCGGCTTCACTAAAATTTTTAAAAAAGATCAACTGATTGAGGTGCTTTCTTGATAATCGATGGCGTTCCTTCCCAATTTTACCGGCCTTAGAGAAAAGTTTTCCGCATGGTAAGGATGACATTATCATACTCAGCATTCTGATCGCGAAACGGTACGTGCTGGGGTATCCATCCTTCATCTACTACTAACCGCTGCTAAGGTCTAACGAAAAGGTCAAGATCGAGTTGAAAATTTGAGTTTGGATTGAAACTCGAAGGTTATGCTCGATCTCGATATCCTCAATCTTTGACTATTAAATCTAGATTTTCGATGTTTCCATCACTATATGAATCGCTAACTGCAGAAAGGCATCGTGTGCAAGAAATCTATCCGGTCTTCCAGCCGGGAGGTCTCTCTCCATTCTGCCCAAGTTCAAGGCAGAATGGCGAGAGACCACCCGGCTGGAAGCCCGAATAGCCTCCTTTGACTATATTCGCTGGGAAAGTATCAGATCTTACTTCATCTTATTTTCAGATCTTACTTATCTTACTTTCTTTAAGTTGTAGCTAGATGCAAGACTCAACGTGTCCTACTCCTTGGAAACATGTCGATTCGATGTTATTGGCATGACATTTTTCTTCTAAGTAGGAAAAGTTGAGTCTTGCACCTAGAAACAACTTAAAGAAAAAAAAAGAAAAATCGTCCTACTTGGACATGATGCCTTTCTGCAGTTAGCGATTCACGAGTGTGCGATACAATTTTTAAGTTGAATGCACCAGGGGCGCAGCTATGAATTAAGAAGGCTGAGGGGGGTTTAGGTACAACTAATACCGGGGTGTGTGGGGTTATGGACTACCCACCAGGATAAGCGGTAAGTACGATATTAATAAATTGCGGAATTTTAAGATAAACGGTTCAAAATGGTGAGTTTTTCAGCTTTCTAAGGGATATTTTATTATCCTTAAACTATTCTATTAGTAATATCAATCCAATTAAGTAAAATGGATTAAACTTAAAAATTTCTCTGAGCTCTGGGGGGTTTTAACCCCCAAGACCCCCCCTCGCTGCGCCACTGGAATGCACCGTGGAATCTAATAGGATAGGGATCGGACGGGATGTAACGGAGACAGGGCCTCCAGGCAAAACTCACCTCCTATTGCTTTCGGCGGCACTTAACCATCCGACGAGCATCACCGTCGCGAGGAACACCACCCTCCACTGGACCTGAAAATCAAGGGCAGAGCGAATTTCTCGTCAATTTTCCTCATTCTTGTTCTAGATCGCCAACACCACTCCACTTGCTAGGGGGGAGGAGAAAGTTCCACCCCCCACACTCCAAGTTCGAGGCGGGGTTTTTAGTCGAAGTGGGGAAAGGCGAGAAGAGAGGACTATTTTCAAGGGGTATTGGAGAAGAAAAGAAAGGGAATATGTCCGATTCTCCACTCATTTCACCCAATTACATGTCGAAATCCAGGTCTCGGCCATCATTTTCAGTCTCGAGTGCCAATTTTTAAAGGAAGCAGCGAGTGCCGAGGGGAGAAAAAAAGAGACGCGGTTTACTGGAAATTGAAAGCGACAGGCTGACGAGTCGCGACGAAATTAATCGATGGAAAACCACGAAAGCATCACGAGGAAATGATTTCTGAAAATTTCGAGGGAATGCTTCTAGGAGCTGAGGGATGAAACGCGAGAGCCAGGAATATTTTTTAGAGAAAAGTGGCCTTTTGAGATTTTTAAAGTTAGATTGTTTTTGGAAAATTCGCTCAAATTGGCGCTCATCAGTTTTATCAGTGCACATTAAAGCCACTGAAAGGGAAAATTACTGAAAAGTGCCCAGGCTCCGTAGAATGAATGAATGTTTCATGTCCATCTCGAGATTTTAGGAGTTCAAAGTCCCTCCATATGGCCCGTTTTACGTTAAATGCCGACAGATTAAATTCAATTTCCAAGGAATTGGGATTTTACCGCAACTTTTTTAATTTTTTGGTCATTTTAACGAAACTGATATGAAAGTTTTTTTTTAACGATACAAATGCCATATTTCTACTTGAAAAAGGCCAAAGATGTTCAAAATATATATTACCAATCATCCTAACTAAAAAAGTACTAACAAACTGGTTCACATATTGATGATTTAACCTTTTAATGAATATACTTTTTATTAATGCAATCAAATAATGAGTGGCAAAGTATAAATATTTCGTAATTATGAAAAATCTGGTGGCTTCATGAATTTTAAATGGCGGTCTAATATAATGATGAAAATGAATCCGCAAAAAAATTACGATGTATTCATAATAAGTTGAATTTAATGACTTGACCTCATTTTCTTTGGTGAGCTCACACAAATAATTTGAAGCAACTTATAACAGCGTAAATTAGTTGCTTGGTTGAAGGCCTATCATCATTTGTTTCAGACTAATTAGGCGTCTAATTCATTAAAATCTTCCACGAATGTTACAAAAATAATATAAAATGCAATGCGGCCTCTATTTGGTATCCAAAAATGTATTATAAAAATGCCAAATAACACACGATAACAGCAAAATAACGCAGCGTGTCAATTTCAAAAATATTTTCACAATTCTATAAAGAAAACATGCAGTGTTCCAGATAAAGAGTCAGCTACATCAAAGCTGATCTTAATGCGCGAGGAATCACTCAAATGACTGAGATACAATTAAAAATATTATCTATGATAAGGCACATGAACAGCACGGAGAAAAGATTACATTGGGGACAAAAGGTATTACTAACGACTCATTTTCATATTAAAAAGAAATAAATACTAATTTTTCCGTAAGACTTATGCATTTATAGAGAGAAAAGTTCATGGAAATGCAAAAAAATCAAGGAATAGAATTAAACTTCTAGTGATATTATCATGGGAAGATTGGCAATGCAATATTGAGCGGCTTACTCAGCACCTGACCTAAGAAGAAAAAACCTCAGAGGCGATGGCTGAGAAAAAAACGCACGGTTCGTGCCGGGCGAGCAATATGAAGAAGCAAAGAGGTAAATAATTCAGTTTCCACGACACTTAAAATTTTTAAACGCCCAAGAAAAGGGGAAATTTTTAGATTGACTAACAAAACAATAGAAATTTTGAAATAGAATTTATTTGAGCCGATCGTAAACAATCCTAATATTAGTTTGACTCACTTTAACCATTCCTCCCATCAAAAAACCCTTTTACTTCAACGAAATACGTTCGACATATTTGCTTAGAACTTCTATAGTATCTATGCCCTTGATTTACTCTCTCACTTGTTCGTCACATTCATATTTCTACTCGACGCGTTTTCTATCAGATGACCAGTCAAATTTGCTAAATATTCTATATAATCCATCACCTTATATTATTTAGGATGGAGGTATTGTGGACGAAAATAAAGAACGAAAAATAAATAAATTAAAGAGCATAAAATTAGTACCTACACATGAAACATCTGATAAATGTGTGGCTCGTATAGGTATTACAGAATATATTTAATGTCGGTAGGAAATTGATTTTTTGCATCCCATTTATGAATGTAAAATAAATTCAAATTTGCAATTTCCTCATGATTTTAATTTTCACGGTGAGGTGTCTGTCTGTCACACTTTCATGACTCTGAAAATGGCTGCATGAAAAATGGACCTTAATGGGAAAAAAACTGTGAAATGTGAAAACTACAAAATTAAAGTAGTTGGACATACATTTGACATATCTTCAACGCATTTGCCAAAATTTTCACGGAGCGATTTCATTTGAAATTTTATCCCATAACAATTGCTCCATAATGAGTGAGAAAAAAGTTCACTTAACCCCGCTAAAATTGGTTAGAGAAGGTTAATATATTTTCTGTGGAAGTAGAGGTCGGTCTACCGCCAGGAAGTTATCGAGGACATCAGGCGTAGTAGCTCAGCTTGACCTGTTATCTAAAGGCTGCCAGCGAGAGAAAAGCCTCCCTCAGTAAACAGAAGAATGTGCACAGGTGTAGGGAACGCAGGTGGTGGCAGGTTAAGTACAAACTAATTCACGAAGTTACTAAACATTTGACTTTATACAGATGGAAAAAACAGGAATTTCCTACATTAAACGCACCAGTTGGAAGAATAGCTAAAAATACGGAACCTGCGAGTGGAATAACTAATCAAGGAATTATTCTAGTCAAATGTATAAAGTTTTTAAGTATTGATAAGGATTCATTCAATAAACAATAGCAACTTGCACCCGATGATGACAAATCAATTTTGAGAAGATATTAGGACCTGTGGAATAACTATTTGTGGACAGAACGAAACGTACTTGCTGGTTGAAAATATTTCCACCACACTCATGCCGCCAGATTCCTCAATCCAGATTCCAGAGGTTAAATGCAGTGTTGGCAATAAATTAAGGAGTTAATGATGCAAATCAAAATTGCTTTACATACACCTGTTCTACTAATATCAAAATAATGATCGTGAATTTTGTTTTATAAGAGAAAACTGATTTATACCGATAGATTTACATAATTTAGCAATTTAGCAGACTTAGTTGAAAGTTTTCCAAAATCGAGGGTAATGAGGTTCTTGAAGTAAATTTAAATCATCAAACCCATTAGTCAAGAGCGGAAAAATTATCACTACTAAATGGCAGCATACTCTTTCAGAACACATGCATGTACGATGAAATTGATCCGTAAATTATCCCATTTGTAAAAATAAAATGACAACAGATGATGTAATAAATACCTTTCAACACCAGGATAAAAACACCTTTCACAGAGGAAAAAATGGAAGTTACATTCAAAAGCGATAAAATCGAAAAGCCAATATGAGAAAAATAGAATAACTTTTAAAAGTAAAATCGAGGCATCAATATTAAAAAATTAATTGCTTTTTCGGTCATAATGTAATCGCATGGTCGAACTAGAATAAAAGTTGTCATTTCATCAAAATGGCATTTATAACAAAATTTTGCCTCATTGAGGGAACTCTTTGATGATTTAACATTAATTTCTTCATTAACGAGCGAAGAAATTATTTCATTAATAACTTTTGTTTCCGTTTAATTTTTCTCACACAACAGTTACTAATGATCGTACCCATGTATGCTAAAATAAGGATCCTTTTTCCAGATCTAGTTGACAAAAGTCAGTTCATATTAGGACCTTTCATTTGTATTTTCAAGTAGACACAAATCGATGTAATATCTTCTTCACGCGGCTATTGTAAAGTTCCTATTTAAGCGAGTCTTTATAACTTCCTCTACAAGTTGGTTTCAAAATTAACAGGATCATCAGCAAATTATTCAAGAAAATTACTTTTGGATGATTGACTAGACGATGCTCGTAGGCTGATGGGCTCCCGAAATTAAAAAAAAATAAATACACAGACCATCATCATTACTTCCTTCCCTTCTTGTTCAGAATTTAGCTAGGTACATACATTATGAGCTTAAATGAATCGATTTTACTCATAGAATTAATCATTCCAACGATAAAAATATACCCTTCGTCAAGTAAATTGAAAATCTTTAATAAGATAAAAATATCAACGAAAATAAAATGTTATTTTCCGGACACCTAAAATTTCTACCCTTGAGTTCAATAACATTCGATACATGGACTTGAGCATAAAATCTTCGCCCATTCTACATTAATGCACAATAGTTCGAATAGGAAACAAACATAAATGAAACGCTAAACTATTCCACATCTACTAACTACATCAGGGATTAAGGCGTAAATTTTTTGTCCATTCTGAATGAAATAAAATTAAATTTCGACGAGTGTACAAGGTGGAATCGTGACGGCATTGTGAACACTAAAATACGCAGTTTTCCACAAATGCATTCAAGACACTCTACCATTTCGGCCTCTTCACTTCATTTTCAAGAGTAAAATGTCAATACACCATTGCATACATTTTCAAAAGTACAATTATTCGTTAGCACTGTATTCTTATAAATGGCCTGAAGAGGCCGAAACTGGCGAGGTGTCTCAATTATATTTGTGGACATGGAGAAATAAAAACTTGGCTATTTCCACATGATGATTTATTGTTACCGACCATGGTTTCGTTACAGCGTAACTATACCAAGGTCAACGCTGTAACTAAACCATGGTCGGTCATAATAGATCACCGTGTGGAAATAGCTAAGTTTTATTTCTTCAATTTCTACGATAAAGGATTTCCACAAAGTTACGCCCTCAGCTATTAATTAATAAAATTTGTGGACGTTTTTCCACTGTTTTAAAAGCGCATCATAGAGTCAAAACGTATTCAGAGGGTTGTGAGAATTAAAACTCGGTACTGCTTAGGAACATTTCGCCTTTGAACGAAGCCTTCTCGTGAGATCTTCTTGGGACGACGGATAAAACCTGCGTCTCAACAAGTGCTTGTAATTCAGTAGTGCGTGTTTTCAGGCTTAATTTGTTGGGAGTCTAACACATTAAGAGACATAGCAGCAAATTTCCACGAAAAATTAAATAACCCCTCCAGTTAAGATACAAATGGTATCATAGTCAGGTACGATAATAAGAACTCCATCAAAACCGGCATTGTCACTAAACAATTTTCTGAAAATTTACCAGTCAGTTTTGTTGAAGTAGCTCTCTATCCGTTACGTATCTCTTTCTGACAATGGCAGTGAGTAGCTATGAAATACCTGATCTGGCGGAAGAACCCTTAGGAATCCACCCAAATAGTACGCGGGGTAAAACACCAAGCCATTCACATCCTGGATTACTCCGCAACGAACACTGATCAGCACAGAATAAAATCCACGACACTCGAAGAAGGTTTACCTTCACCATTATCCTGGATGAATGGGCGACCAGCGCCCGCGTACCAGCGATGGTTAAACCTGCCGGCAGAGACGGCAGAGGATAAAAAAGTGCTTATTCCACCGCAAGTCCGATAACACCAGCGACGTCCTCGCCGAATCCAATCCGGATGGTCGCTTTGAAGACCGTGAAACGTTACTAAGTATACGGTTCCCTTGATCGAGGAGAAACAATATCGACCACTCCCGAGGAAGATCTGTCACTTTGGCTCAAAATTTCTTTTTATATGAACTCATTCCCTTACCCCCTCTCTTCAACACTCTCCCTCTTTCTTCCCCTCCTTCCATCTAGAATACCTCCCCTCTATTATTTCTCTCTCTCTCTCCCGTGAGCGACGACCTCTTCCCAAGAGAGAAGTCCGCCCCGACGTGCGTCAAGGGAAATGTAAGTCACGCGGGATGGAGGAGTGACGGCGGGCGATGCTCTGCCGGTGAAAATAACCCCGCTCTACCGACTCACGGCCGGCAGCAGCGACAATGATAGGGAGAGAATTTGCGAACGACAAGGAGGTGTCAGTACTTAATAATGATGATGATAATATCCTTATTTAAATAAATAAAAGATCGTAGAACTTTTTCACAAGAATTTTTAATGCGTACAACGCGTTTCGGCTCAGTGAGTCATCATCTGGGTGAGCCGAAACGCGTTTTTTTGAAATTTTGTGGAAAAGTGCTACGATCTTTTATTTATTTAAATATGTCTAACTGCCACCAATTGAAGCCTGAATCTGTTGATAATATATTTGTTGCTCCTTTAACAACTTAATCATTTTTATATACCATTATTTTATTTTCTTTAATTAATGCCACACCATCGAAAACAGTGCTATTTTTTCTTTGCATCAGGGTTTCCATAACATTGATCAATTAAACGTACAAGAAAATCCATGCCCTGGATAGGGGAAACTTCCCAGACTCGAACTCGCGTTCTTCGATTTGGCAAGGGGGAACTTTACACCGCCGCCACAGAGGTTGGCGAATCCTGGATACAATACTAATTTTGGAGCTTCAGGTGACCCCAGAGGCTTTTGCCTGTCGTTGAGATCACCTTCAGAAAACGATCTTAATACTCTGTACATTACTGAATAACAAAAATGTCTTCCAGATGGACTTTTGATACATGAGTACTATACATTAAGAATAACAATAAAGCGAAGAAAAAGAAATAAAATTAACGAAATTAAGAAAGAAGTATGGTTTGAAAATACTCCAATGAGATACTCCCTAAAAATTTTCTTGCCACATAGCCAGATCTTCACATTTTTAGGAAGGTTGTCACTCCCTTTTATTGTTTTTGGCAAACAGTTGTAAATTCTTGACCCCCAAAAAAAGCTTCGTTTAAACAAATTCATATTGTTGGTTTAATACCTACATATGAAGTTTTTGTTCGTGGATAATATGGATGGGGTTTATCCCAAACTTTACTTTCAATACGAAGGTAGAATAACATTGGCACCTTGTAGATATGTAAGTGCCTTGAAGATAGTATCTGCAGCTGTGTAAAACGAAAGTCTTTACAAATCTTTTCGGCAAATTCTTCTCTTATACTAGGTATCGATTTTGTCGTAGGTACCTGGAAAAATAGTGGGGTTCTAAGATAATGCTCATTGTGACACTCTCATAGGCGTCTGTTCTTAAATGCTCAAGAATCGGAGCCCAACACGTACCCTCCGAGTCTCTAACGGCTCCCACCTTAATTCTTTTAAAAGATGTGCAACTCTCTCTATTCCCTCGAAGCAGTTTTTCACGAATCATGCCGAACTCCACTGCATGTTATGAAGTCCGCGGGTTAAGTATTTCTGTGACGGATCGTGCACGCTTTGTCGCGTATTTCAGGCTCGGTCTGACCAGTGCAAGAACGTGAGTTATTCTAGCATATCCGCGGCACTCCTAAGGAAGTTAAAGAGTCAAAAAGTTAAAAAGTCAACTCTTTTACCACCACTACTACAACAACTACAAGACCTCGATAATGACTATATAGCAGTTGAAACCCAGGGTCGGAACAATAAAGTTTTGCGGAACATTACTAAGTGATTTATTTCGCACTTTAGCTTAGGATGTTTATTTCCATCTCTGATCATTGTTTTATCCCTTCCCCTTCCTCGCTAACCACCTATGCCCTCCCTCTACAGCTCAATTCCAGCCCACTCCCTATCAGCTTAAGCACACTCCTCTCATCACTTACCATGCCCAGTGAGTTTATTCCGATAATTTCTTTCAAAAGGCTACAGACAGATAGCAAAAAGTACAATCGGAACGAAAGTCATTGATTTCTTCGCTGTCATGAGTCAGCAACCGATTTTGCAGGAATTAGGCTGGAAGCCGCTAGAAAATCGGATGCTCCGTGCCAGGCTTCAATCGATTGAGCTACTACCAACAGATAACTATTAGAGTGACAAGGAGAACACTATCTAAGAACCGCACCATATTTCCATGTCTGTCAGGAACGATAGTATTAGAAAGGAATTTAGCCCAACGGATTGGTATAGGAATTCATTTTCCCCCGAACAACAAAGGATTTATACATATGCTAGATCTCTAGATCGAACTAAGATAGTCACATTACTCACAACACGCATCTAGACTTTTCTGTTTTCCCTTACGGGTAAACGCCTGGTATCCTATTACCACCCGCCACATGTGTATCTAGGCGGCTTGCAAGGTAGTTTGAATATTCTTATTTAATAATAACCAATGTATACTTAATGTAGGCTTAATAATAACTGGAATAAACGCCCAACCCTTTTTGTAATTTTTCGGCACGGACTATCTCATCAATCAATCTTTCCTTACCCCCAATATAACATCTCAAACGCCTCCAGTTCATCCCTATTTCTCATTATCCCCATACAGCACTGCGCTCCATATTGCACTCTCCGCTTGGCCATTTAAAAGAATCCCTGATCAATGATTCCTTCATCAGCTCCACCGTATTAATTAACGCCTCATTTGTCTAAGCTATTCCCTGCCTGGTATGCTGGGATGCCTGTTTTCCTCAAATATGCTCTAATTTATGTTCAAATAATTACCTAACAAATTTCATGTTAAGCTTCAAATTCCTTGCTCTCATAGCTTACAAAACAGCATGAATCTGGGCTTCTTGAGATTAAGCTCAGCGAATTTTTTCTCCAACTGTCTACATAACGCATTCACAAAAGTCTCCAACCCTTTCGCCGAGTAACTAAGCAACACCAGATCATCCGCGAGATCAGTCACTGTTTTAATAAATAACCTTCGGGATTCTAGTCAAGTAACATTTAACTCTGTTAGAATCCCATGAGAAGTAACTCGGCTAGAATTCTAACAGTTAATTATTAAAACAAATCGCCGAGAAAGGCCTTAATTTTGTATCCCCGTCTTTATTTAATCACAAAATAAAATAAAAAATCAAGAAATGAAGAAATAAAATCAAAACATGTAATAATGATGTATGATAATAACTTCGATATTTCCCTCAACTAAACCGCAGGAAAACAAGGTATCATTCGAGAATCCACTATGGGTTTACGGTGATTTTTATCACCCCTCTTCCTGCTAATCTACTGGAACAATGAAACCATTTTTTCATTGCAAACACGATCTTCATTCTTGGTGTATTTACTGTCAAGAAGCAATACTTAACAGTGGTGCTGCGAGGGGGGGGGGTTTACGAGAATAAACCCCCCCCAGAGCTCAGAAATGTTTTTACGTTAAATCCATTTTACTTAATTCCATTACCATTGCTCATAGAATTTGGGAAGTATTTATAAAACATCCCTCAGAAAGCCGCAAAACTCACTATTGATCCTTATTTTTTCTGGGGAGGGCCCCCGCAACTCCTGCTTACCCTGGCGGGTATGTCATTCCCCCAGACACCCCAGTATTAGTTGCGCCTAAAACCCCTCCTAGCCTTATTTCCTAGCTGCACCCTTGATATTTAATATCTCCAGGATCAAGCAAATGAATGTTTAAAATGTTAAAAAGGGATAGATGGGTAGCTTAAATGGGATTTTTATTTTAAATGCTTATAGCGCAGTTCCATCAGTTATTATTACTTCACGTATTCATCACATATGAGCGTAGTGTTGATCTGAATTTAAACTCGACCGAAAAATATCTGAAGATGAATCATCACTAGAATATCAGAAACTCGTCATAACTCAAGACATGGTTGATGAGTTAAAGTAATGGCTCATTACTGTTCGAGGTGAATAAGAATTAAAAAGAGAAATCGGCATGTATCATCTTCAATATGAGGCAGGGTGAGAGTGGCTTCGGAGGGTGGGATTATTGCCAAGTCTTTAGGATTCACCTTAAAAAAAACACAGGAAGTGGCAGTTCAGCGATTATTCATTGCAGCATACCAACGGCATTCTTCATTACATTCAAGCAATGTGTTCTGGCGTTACTTAGGAAGGTAGTTTCGCGACAGCGGGTTTCAAAACGAATACCTCCAACAGCGTATTTTATGTAAAAATGTTTTGCCTTTATGAACGATAAATAACATCCATTGATACTAAAAACCACAATAATGGTACTAACAATTTTACGTGAATACTCCAATCTTTATATTTTTAAGTTCACACATTTTCCGACAGTATCGCCATTCTCTTGTAAATAACGAGAGTTGACTTCAATTACAGCGTTCATTTGGTAAAATCCATTAAATAATCCCGGTTACTAGCCATAGTTTTATTCACATCATGACTCTAAAAACGATCATCTACATCTACATACCCCCTCCAAGCCGCCTCAATAGGCGTGTGGCGGGGGATTTAGGACACTAGCCGTCAACAATAAATAGGAAAGTCGAGTACGAAGTTTTGAAGTTGAAGCGTGACAGACCTTCGTGAGAAATTTCCACCGGGAGGAAGTGGCTTTAGCACGTTTAATGATAGGTCACTGCGTACTAACCCATTCATACCTCTTCACGGAAGAGAGAATTCAACCCCAATTAGATTGCGATTATTCACGAACAGCGCGACATATCCTGACGGACTGTGAAAGATATCGGATTCCACGGGTGAATAACAACCTCGGGGTGAACCTAGCTGAGGTGCTAGGAGACAATCCCGAAAACGTCTCTCGACTGATAGCATCCTTGCGCTCAACTGACCTTTTCAATAAAATATATATGATACCTCTTGTAAATTATTCCCAATAAATTTTAAGACCGGACATGCGGGGTAATACCTCATTTCCTTTGCGATGATTTTCGCCTCGTCAAATATTATCTTGTGCCCAGGCTCGCTCCAAGCTTGCTCGGCAACTGTCAACGTTTGTTCCCCTGCCGGGGGCCTCTTCAGGACAAATGTTAATCCTGATTAGTCCCTAAGAGGTCTCCGGCAGAGGGGAAGAAACGTTGACTTTTAAGCCACAAGACGCGGGTTAACCCAAAAGTTTTATTAATTTACAACATATGGACAGCAATAGTTTTACCAACTTCATCGTTTAATAACCACCGATGGGTCACGCTCGGTCGCAGACTGGGTGGCGCAACACAAAATGTCCGACCATCCTCAATTGATTAACCACTTGCGATCAGAGAAAACCCATCGGCGTGCAATTTTATGTGAAACACATGGATTCTGAGTGTACACAACCACACCCCCTGACGCCACTTCAGAATGGAGTTACAAAGTGGACGAATAAAATTAAAGTTGAAAAAGAAAAGAATTGTCGCCACTTGTGAGGCGCTCCCTGGCGGCTCCTTCTGACACTAGCAACACTATGACTGCCCTATGTTCCTCCACTTCCTTTAACATCGGCGGAAGGCCCCTTCAGTCACCACTTCTAGGCAGTGGCTAGAAGATACGTGTGATCCAACGTTGATTCCCACTGCAGACTTAACCCAAGAAGGCAAATTCGGCTCCGTAGCGAACGTGTTCAGGCGTGTATAGCGAACATTATATCAGTATTTTGTCAACAATACACACGTATTATGAAATTAATCTACATTGTTCGTGTGCTTAGATAAGTTTTTCCAAAATAATCAGTATAAAAATGAGGATTTTCTATTACAATTTCCAGATCATTATGCACAGAAAGCCTATTTTTCTTGGGCACCATTCGATGAGGTATGACTATAATAGCGTATATTTAACTTCTCATGACAATGAAATATGCTTAGTTTCTTGGACCAATTAACTTAAAGGAACAAGAAAGTATATTGAATAGCGAAACAATGAAGCTACGGTATAGGGGATCAGCCTTAAATAAAATTTAACATGAACTTCAGTAATTGGCTCCACATTAATGAGAATTAAAACTCAATCATTATTCTTTAATGCGGGGGTTGCGAAAAATAATCAAGTCCATGTATAGAGGCATTCAATTTTTCCACTGATTTTCCTTAGCCTGGGAAGGAGTGAGAGTAATTTCACCAATGGATCTTTCTCATAGGCACACATTCAAAGACATGGATATTTCCATAATAAATACAAACATCCCTGCAGCAATTTAGTAAGACGTATTGCAGCAAGTTATCTCCAATTACGTATCATTCGGTCCCCATGCTCAACATTAACCGTAAATGGAAACTTAATGTCGGCGCGGAGTGATTTATACGCGTCAGCAACATTGCTGCCAACTCCTTTTTAAACGACCCTCTCTCATGAATGCACTTCCCTGGCAGCAATAACCACCGACGTTTGGAGACTTCAACGCCTGAATTGACTAATTAGCGCTGAATAGGGTAGTTTTCTTCATCAAAGAAAACGAAAGACATTGATTGCGATTCGTTACCCACTATTAGTGTATCTATAAAATACAAATTATTTGGTTTAAGAAAACCTAGTTTAGACGAATGTTAATGGTAAATTTTAACTTCATTTGAAAAAGGCCAGATTGCGCCCATGCGATGCCACTCGACGTGACGTCACCGAGTGGTCAGGAGTTTTACATCGTCTGAGATTACCAATGCATGCATGTGGCACAGAGCTCAGGGAAACATCTCTTAAAAATCACCTATTAAAATTGCCTATCGTCGAAGAGTTTCCTTCGTTTGATAGAGTATTAATAATCCTTATTTAAGCCAAGCACTACCTGCTAGCAGCCTGCATCGTATCGGCGCTCATAACCTCGCACCAAGGTGGCCTCACACGGCGGCAGCCGGAACCAGAATGACGTCACAAGGGCTTTTCCCAGCATTCATGCTTAGCCGTCGCGTTTTGCGTGCTTGAAAAGATTCACTTTTCATTAAATCGCGAAAAATAGATACTGTAATTTAAAAATGTAAAAGCGTGAAATACGTACTCTAGGAGTAATAATCTTTCGATATAGTCAATTTAAAAAATTGGAAACCACCCTATTGCGCAAAATAATTGAGCGACCTTGCATTCGACAATGGATTTAGCCAATTCTACGTTTTCCGGAAGCTGCAGTTTCCTCTTAAAATTAAGTTCCTTTAAGAAAAAGGAGAAAAAGAGGATTATTCACTCAATATAGTTATAGAGGGCTCTCAATGAGCAGAATGATTCTTTTAAATGGAATGCCCAGATAATACCTACATCTTTTATCAGAGGAACTTAATTTTCTGATGTGTGATTTATTTTCTCAAGCTTTAAGTAAAAAAAATACAGAACAAATATCTTGCGGTCGATTTAACTTAAGCACTGAAAAAACTTATACTACGGTTTTAATATGAAATACGCCTGTGATATCTGAGATTATTATTTTTAGATGAGGTTTGGATAACTTCTTCTGCATTTTTTCAGCACAAAAATTAAGCCATAGTTTTAGTAATAAAAATGGTAAATATTAGTATTAAATTAATAAAACTCATAAACAAAATATGCTATTTGAAAGAACTTGATGACAAAGCGGGGATGATTAGAGAGATCACTTTCCGAGTATCTAAATGAAATGCAAATATATTTTTATATAAATTAAAAAAATATGCGAATGCATCTGCATATAATCTTATACGTACAGTTGCAATAATATTTTGAATCTTAATAAATACATAAGGATTAAATTTTTTTCCTGAGTGATGTTCCAAATTGAAAACATATGCAACCGAGTTTTCCTCCAGTGACCCATTTTTAATTCCTCCAGAAAAAAATGTACTTTAGTAATTGAATATACTTCCATGGGGATAAATTTAAAAAGATAGCGTAATCGAGTAATAGAAGCTTTTAAAATCAACTTTCGAGGTTGTGACGTTTCAAAAAATAGTAAATTTTCACGGTTTACGCATTAGAAAATACTTACTCTTAAATATACGTGCTCTGATTTGGCGTTGAAAATATGTAAAAAAAAACAAAAAAATAATAAAATATGCTCTAATTTGCTGTGAGAAACTCACAAAGATAATCTTTTCAAAGAAAATATTGGTAGGACCACTCCTACCAGAACAGTAGGACTCCAAGTTCTCTCGATGAGCTGCAAAAAATAAATAAAATGGCACATCAAACTCGTGGCATCACTGTAGAACACACAAAACCGTCAAGCGTATTGGCATGCGTTAGAATGATACTTTCCCCGAGAAATGTCTCGTAAACTCGCGGAGTTGAGGCGTTGAGCCGATGATATCGGAGTGGAAATGGCGTCTGGCGTGTTCCGCTTCTTTTTTATTCCTCGCGGACTTGACCTAGGTCTAGTTACACCCGCGCGGCCAGAAACACTTGCCATTGATGACGGCAGGTTTGAAAAAAAAAGAAACAGGAGCGCCGCCCGTGAGTTGCTTGCTGGCATCGACTACTCACGAGGATTCCTGAACGTCTCATACCATTCTCGAAAAGGGAACATTTCTCCCTGGCCACGATAACATTGACTAGACAAAGAAATTCAAGGATTCACAAATAAATGAATCAGACGATGTTTGAATGTTGAAATACCAGATTGAATTAATACAATGTTTATTTCGTCCGGTTACCGTACAAAGCCCTTTAATTCCCTCTGTTTTTTCCCGTATCATTCTCCACCTGATCTTACTCGTTTCCTTTCATAAAATTGTTATAGCTGTATTCCTCTGAATTTTTACCAAATAAAAGAGCAATATAAAATTAACTTGGAACCGATGAAAAAAGTTGCTGTCGTAAAATTTTTGTTAACCATAGAGAAAAATGTTAATTGATAACGAATATTAGTTGGTAAAAATACATACACTTCAGCATTATATTATGTAAACATCTCCATTCCTTTCATTTTATTTATCCGTTGGTTTTTAGCTTTTCGCAGCCAAAATAAACAGATAGGAAGGAAAAACAAGTATAATCACTAATTTGGCGCAATTTTGGAAGAAAAAACTTGGAACACAGAAGGAATAAGTTTTATGATCAATAAAGTAACATGCGGAAATAATTTTGATATAAACAGCGATAAAATCCAGCACAGGAAAATTTGACTTTAATATAGGACGAGCCCTTGAAATTAACGTATCCGTTGATCTAAATAACTTACATGAACGATCACTCGATTAGTGAAGCCTTAGTTAATAGCATGCACGCTTTAATTATAAAAGGTAATTGACAGTGAGTGATCATGGTAACCACTGGTTCGAATCATCGATCAAGAAGCCGGCATACTGTTTTTTTACCTCAGTTATTATTTTTGTGATTATCTCCTCTCAGATTCCAAAAGTACTTTCTTCACGTCTGTTTCAACGTTTTCCCGTTTATTAATTTCTCATCCTAACACATTTAGTGTCACAGGCGAATCTCATGAGATCCAATGATACTTAATGGAACTCTTCTTCAATTGAACTTCTTATAAACTTCACATAATGATGCAGATGAGACAGATGAATGCATTATTATGGAGTTAAGTTCAAGAGATCTGATCAAGGAAATCAACTTATTAACACTAGTGCTAAAGAAATGGGAATGCAATCTAGATTTATATATGGCAGCGTTGTAAAGCTGAGACTAAAAACGATTAATTTGCTTTCTTTATTTAGGTTGTCAGAAATAACGACTTCTCTATCCCGCGGATCCAGCTACTAATTTATACAGAGAAAATTAGGCAGGATTTAATAAGCACTGATTAATAATGAAACCCTATGAGAGATATGTTCTAAAAATACTAGAATAAGAGGAAAATGGAAAAACTCAATCAGCCAAAGTAAAAGACATGATAATCTAATGAAGATAACCATCAAAGGTCAACTGGGTAAGTATAAGGAAAAAGTAGAGGAAAATCGAAAAAAAAAGAGCTGAATCACACCAATTCAAGGATTTTTGGCACATGATAATCATGAGGTGAACATTTCATCAATTTTGCTATCAAGGGTTGAGTTAAAGCGCGGCATACTTAAGTAAAATATAGAGTAATTCTCATTCCAAATTTTTCATTTTTGATATCACGAGCTCTTTTTAATATCCCAACTCCATTTTTGATATTTTTATTTCTTTTGGCATTCATAGTTGCCGTGCACATGCAATTGAAGATAGGGTTAACTTACCTTCAAGCGAGATATTGCAGGCTTTCCAGTTAATTAAAAAATCCACTTTTCACCACATGAAGGTTTAAAAATTTGGTGTTATCGGAATAAGAGTCCTTTGAGAGTGAATTGCGATAAATTTCAGTGTATAATTGCAATCCTAAAATAGGTATACTGAAAACTAAATTTCTCTCTTTCACTAGCAATTTCCTTCATTTCCCTCATGTTCAATTCCTCCTTGTGTACTCTGTCAACCCTAATTATTTATTTCTTGGTCTTCCTCTAAGGACCATTCCTTCGCTTTTTTCTCCATTATTTCTTACAACGAAAATAAATATTGTCTTACGATATTGCCTATCCACCGCGCCCCTCTCTATATGGTGCTCCACAGTTCCCTTTCTTCTCCGAGTCCGTAAGGTCTTGGAGAACTAACTTTTATGATCAGTTTTTCTAATGGAACATGCTTCTGATTTGCAGAGTGCCACTAACCTCATGAATATTTTCACGCACTGTTTCTCTATCATACGCCCCAATCTCTCTTCTTTGAGGCGGGCGTGTTGGCTACTGTTTTCTTTCTCCCGCACCCAAGTATCTTAGTCGTCTTCTCTTGCGGGGGCACTGGTTAACAATCCTAAGATTGGTTTGGCGCAGCTCTCCACCCAATAGGGTGGTTTTCTATTAATTTTTTATTGCCTAAATCCAAAGATTATTACTCCTGGAGTACGTATTTCACGCTTTTAGATTTTTAAATGACGATATCTATTTTTCGCGATTAAATGAAAAGTGAAAATTTTCAAGCGCGTGAAAACGCGACGGTTAAGTATGAATGCTGGAAAAACTCCGTGTGAAGTCATTCTGGTTCCCGCTGCCGCAAGTGAGGTGACCTTGGGGCGAGGCTTTGAGCGCTGATACGATGCAGGTTGCTTGCAGGTAGCAGAGTACCCTGCTAGCAGGTAGCGCTTGGCTTAAATAAGGATTATTAATACCCTATCAAACGAAGAAAACTTTCCGACCTTAGCCAGTTTTAATAGGTGATTATTAAGACATGTTTTCCTGAAGTCAGTGCCTCATACATGCATTGGTAATATCAGACGATGTAAAACTCCTGACTACTCGTATATAATCTAGGTCCCGTTGACATCACATGGAGTGGCATCGCATGGGCGCCAATCTGGCCTTTTTCAAATGAGGTTAAAATTGACCATTGCCATTCGTCTAAACTGGGATTTATAAAACCAAATACTTTGTATTTTATGTATACATTAATGGTGGGTAACGAATCGCAATCAATGCCTTTCGTTTTCTTTGATGAAGGAAACTACCCTATTCTCCTATCAGCTTATCTTTTCACACCTTCGTATTACTTCTCTTTCACATCTTTATTTACTTCTTCGATATACAACTTTTTCGAGGTCTTCCTTTTCCGTTCTTGAGATCCACTTGCCCCTCGACGATTTTCTTCATCAGGCCATCATGCATCAAGATTTGGCCTAACAGGTTGTTCCGTCTTCTTATTAAGGCTTTCATGAGGCTCCTCTTCTCTCCTACTCCTCTTATGACTTCCTCATTACTAACTCGGTCGGTCCATTTGCTCCTCATCATTCTTCTGTAGTACCACAATTGGACGGTATCCATTCCTGATTTCTCCGCCAGTGGCGTAGCGAGGGAGGGGATCCAGGGGGTCCCCTCCCCCCCCCCCCCCCCCGACATTTAAAAGCACACTTACTTTGCATCACAAAAGAAAACCAAGTATTGAAAAATCGTTAATTTACGAAACATTTATTTGAAAAATAAAGTTTTTCGATCATGAAAAGTGTAATAAATTACTTTAAAACCTTCTACTTAGTACCCTATTTTTCAAAAAAAATTTCCCCCTGGTTTTCGACTCCCCCGAACAAAATTCCTGGCTGCTCCACTGTTCTCCGCTGCTGTTACTGTTCATACCTCACTTCCGCAAGGGAGCATACTCCACTACTACCCTCCAGCATGGATACTGAGTCCATCAAAATGCAAGCTGAATACCATAAAAACTGAAGCTCTTGAGCCAGGAATAAACGCAGAAAATTCGCGGTGAAAGCTACAAATTAAAATCTCGGGTGTGAAAACAAGACGACTCCTGGGTTAATCGATATAGACTATTGGAGGTGAACGGAAAACTTCCTCCCACTCTTTCGCCGGGACAATACTGCAGGAATGTTCAGCATCTTCTTCGGCGCACGAGATAAACAAACGCCGGGGTAAAAGTGGCGAAGGACGAGTGACGCGCTTAATTTTCAACGGGACGGATCTTGATTGATCCGAAAAGCCACGCACTGCTCCACTTACCGGCAATCCTCATACCCCCCACTTTCCTCATCTTTTTGTTCCCTTCGAATGCAATCGCTTCATTGATCCACTAAGTGTCACGGATCAATCCAAGCCGAACGAAGGGTAAGCCCCAGGGAAGGAAGCGAGTGCACACAAAAAAACGATTTACGAGCGGGCAAGTGAATCGCTCCAAGAAAAAAGGGAAGGAGAATACAATTCGGTCTAGTTCAGAGGAAGGAAAAGTGTGCGCACCGGAGGAGGCGCGATTCACTCTATCGAAATTAATCCAAGTTTGCAAAGAAATGGGTGCAATTTCTCTTCTGAGGACAATCACCAAAGCCCGATTTGCCATCGTTAAGAGGACCCCTAAGAGAACGCATCACATCCTGTCGAACAGTCGCATTTCGCTTATCTTCACGACGAGTTACCTGTTTACCCGATCCATCCTCACATTGTCCCCAGGAGTTAACAGAGGCCTTCACTTAAGATAAAAACCATGCAGTTGCGGATCCAGAGAGGGGCTAGGGGGGCTATAGCCTCCTACTGGGGTATCCAATCTACACTAGATGTAATGGTTATTTTGTTCAGTTTTAGAATATGCTGGTCAGAAGAACCCCGATAAACCCTTAAGCTAAATCTGATAAAAACGTTTCTGCTTTGGACTTTATTTAATAAGGAATAAACATGTAATGCACTATAGAAAGTTAATGAGGTAAAATTATTAGATGTTTGTTTTAAACACATTAGAAATGAGAGAACCTCAAAGTGTTGTTACAAGTGTCGAAATTCTAAAAAAAATTAAACCTCTCAGCCCCCCTTACTGCTGGTAGGTTTCCCCCAGCCCCCACCAACGTAGTCCATATCCTGGATTCGCCAATTAAAGCAATAATACATTTTTTACTCTCTTTTAACTTCAATAATTATATTTCAACATTTTTGACATTTTTTAACTTCTATAAAAACCAAATAATTAATTTTAAATAATATAAGAACCTTATCAATTGCAAGCTGCTGTGATAGCCATTGGCATGCGTCGCTTATGAGATGGTGTGGTGACCAATAGTATGTGTCGTACCCGGTCGTACCAATAGGGTGGTTTCCTATTATTTTTTCACTGCCTAAATCGAAAGATTATTACTCCTGGAGTACGAATTTCACACTTTTAGATTTTTAAATGACGATATCTATTTTTCGCGATAAAACGAAAAGTAAAAAATTTCAAGCGCGCGAAAACGCGACGACTAAGTAGGAATGATGGGAAAAAGTCCGTGTGACGTATTTCTGGTTCCCCCTGCCACCTTGTGAGGTGACCTTGGGGCGAGGCTTGAGCGCTGATACGACGCAGGTTGCTAGCAGGTAGCTGCGTGCCCTGCTAGCTGGTCGCGCTTGGCTTAAATAAGGATTATTAATACCTTATCAAACGAAGAAAACTTTCCGACCTTAGCCAGTTTTAATAGGTGATTATTAAGACATGTTTCCCTGAGCTCTATGCCTCATGCATGCATTGGTAATCTCAGTCGATGTAAAACTCCTATCAACTCGTATAGAAACTAGGTCCCTGTGACGTCACGTGGACTGGAATCGCATTGGCGCCAATCTGGCCTTTTTCAAATGAGGTTAAAATTGACCGTTGCCATACGTCTAAACTGGGATTTCTAAAACCAAATAATTTGTACATCATGAATACACTAATGGTGGGTAAGGAATCTCAATCATTGCATTTTGTTTTCTTTGATGAAGGAAACTACCCTATTGTTACCAAATAAGACTATTTCCTTGTGAGAAGTCTTTGCATCTTCATCAGAGAATAAGAGTCCCATTAAGACCTACCCAGCTGCTTAGACATTATTAGGGACACCATAAACGGTAATAATGAACCAGATAATATTGAAACATGATCCCCAGATGCTTCATGAGAACTAA
The DNA here is from genome assembly GCF_921293095.1 of Ischnura elegans. Classification (NCBI taxonomy): domain Eukaryota; kingdom Metazoa; phylum Arthropoda; class Insecta; order Odonata; family Coenagrionidae; genus Ischnura; species Ischnura elegans. The sequence continues at coordinate 79,874,667 of NC_060256.1, read as the reverse complement.
GAGCACGCAAACAAATGCTTGATGTTCGTCTGAGGAGGGCGCTATATGTGAAAGTATTAAGACACTTAAAAGTTCATAAAAGCCTTGATTTTAACGAAGAAATCAGAGAAGAATTCACCAATGAGTCCGACTTTAAGTCCGAGAACAATTTTCCTTCAAATTCAGTGGCTCACTAATATTATGATATGCATCAGTTTCGTAATAAAAAACGTCCAAATTTTAAGCAGCAGGCAAAAGTAGTTGCGGATATTCAGCTTGATACAACACAGTACCGCTAAGCGCTTGAGGTATTCCCTCAATTAAATTTTAAGTTATTTGGAAATTCACATATTGTCCCCCTGAAAACATTCATTGTTACGGTTTTTTGTAAAAAACGATGTTAACCATGAATTTTAATTTAAATGTCACTCAGATTCAAATTATTATTGCAAAAAATGGAAATTTTCATCGATTTATTTTTTAGAAATTCGGAAGCCGATACGAATATATGGAAAGTGAGTTCAAGACGACTATCAATCACTTTGGGTACGTGAAATTCTTTGCACTGGCTAGAAATTCTCGATACTCAACCGGTGCGACAGGGTTAGAGCGAATCTCTCAAAAGCTCTATGAAATGCAGACGAATATCAAGAAAATTCAGCTTTCGAATGCACGACCCGTTAGTACTATATTGTACTGCAAGGTGTTAACGAGTTAAGTTAAATATCGTTTTCCACGGAAGAATAATACCCATGAACGACGTTTTTTGTGTCACACGGGCAGCAAAGCGCTAAATATGGTGTAAATTTACTTCTTTGGAATGGATAGTTTCAAACGGCCCCAGCGCACTGGCAACTTTTACAAAGAAACTATTTACTTGCTTTGTGGAAGTTCCAATGAAACACACGACATCGTTGCCGCAACTAAAAAGTCGCCCGTGCGCGATGCCACAGTCAGTGTTTCATTGGGACCACAGATATATACAATAGATTGGCAGTGCCTATGTTTTCCTCACGGTGGCGCTGAAGCCGGCCGGCAGAAGAATTTTGCGCAACTAGCCATCTTGCTTTCACCGACCGTTGCTCATGTGCCATTAACATACGTGTATTTGAGAGGCTACTTTTCCTGCTTTTGGAGCTTTTTAAAAGAAGAATGGTGAACCACTGCGTTATGTGGGGGTGCACATTTAAGTATACTACGAGGGGAAATTTTCCTGGGGGCGAAAATGTGTCTCTACACGCGTAAATAATAGATATAAGGAAAGGTTGGTTTGCGTTCAGTAATGTCTCCGCTTCCATCTCACAGAGCATGAAAATATTTTCCAAAGCCTTTTTTTTGTACGTATCGCCACGAAATTTATATCACGTGAAGTGCAGGTTATGCTCTACCTTTTTAAATTTATTGTTGGCAAAATTCACATAGTTGTAGAAATAGCATCATGAAACTGTGACACGTTATTTTTGCTGAAATGCAAATTGCTCTCCAAAACAAATTCTAAAGGTGTGTGACGGAAGCGGATATTTACCGGAGTTTCTGAAAGCGATATCATTTCAAATGCAGTAGCTTCATATCTCTAGGATCGGTAATTAACCCCTCAAGCGCGGCGGGCATTTATTTAAATACCATCCCAGCGGCCGGATGAGATTAAGAAGACTTCACCTTATTGGCATACTATCATTCAATAATTTATATCGTTCATAATATACGATCATTATCATTAAAATTTTTTGTAAACTTGCATAATGTAGTGCGCTACTATATAATAATTTTTCAAGCGTTTGAATAAATATAGGCGTTGAGTTTTTCGACCAAAGTCGTCAATGTGCTGGTTTAAAACGGAATTTCATCGAATCATTTTAAAAATTTCTGAAGGCCTAAAGTCGTTATGAATATTTTATTGGAGAGGGAAAGCATTTCTTCAAAAGATAGAGCAATTTGTTTTAATCTAAAATACAATATCTGGCGGAGAAAAAAAATTATATACAGTAGGTCAGGAAGCGTACTGGGTACGCATGACGGCGTTGAGGGGTTAATAACATGTGCATTCTCTGTCTCGGTGTCTGTGTTTTGATGACGGAATCATCATGATGTTTTCAGTTGTGTTTTCTGTGTTTACCAAGAAAAGACTTTCTCCAGTTTCCATTATGTCATATACTTTCCGCTGTTGCATTATTACATTGTATCGGAATTTTATTTCCGTTGTAGTATTATTATTTATTTAGATATGTAGAGCGTGTATTATGCACCTTTAACTCTATCTGGAAACTTAACGAATTTCTTTCAAAAGCATAAGTTTTGACTTTGTTAATATCTATTGAGTGAAATTCCGAGAAACCGATCGCTTAAATAATGGTTTGCATGTGCTCGCGGTGAAATGACGCGGTCACATTCATTATAATTCAACCTTTCCATGTAGCACTTATCAGGTATTTGATCATTTTGTGGCTTCTATATAGAACATGGTGTCTGTTATAATCACTTATCCCGGTAAGATAGAAATTCTAATTAAAAACGTACCCCCTCATGATGTAAGATTTATATTATAGTCTGCTTCCCCTTCGAATATTATAACAACATGAAACTGATTATTGATGATCATGGATCAAATCGTTGAGTTTTTTAAGCCAATAACTTCTTTTCAAGTTCGCTATTGGGTGATCGTGAGGGTAAATCCAAAACACTGCCTATATAAAATAATGTAAATTATATTTCTGATGCTTAAGGATAGGAATTCAATCGCATTGACTCTTTACGACCTCAGAAAAGCATTTTACAGCACCAAGCAGCATGCCTTGCTCAGAAAGTTAGATCATAATGGGTTTAAATAGGTTGAATCAAATTTAATTACGTAATATTTTTGGCCCGATTACTTATGGCAGTGAAAGGTTAGGTAGCATTGCTTCTACGTTTTTCGTCTAATTGACAACTCTAACTGAGCAACAACTCTTTGACAACAAAAATACAGTAAGTGGAAGCATCAAACCTTTGGAATTTTCGAATTATTTTGTTTGAATAGTGTGACAATGTCGCTGGTAAATCTAAGGGTGAACAATACCATGTATTCACGATTGTAGGCTACCTTCCTACACTAGCAGACGACGTAGTTAACCATTTTCCCCATCTGCTACGCCCCTTCTACATTTGGGACACAATATTTTTTTTTCGAGATAACTCATGCATATGGATTCCAATTCCATAATATTGAGCAGGAACCGAATTAGTATTAATCTTAGCTCAGCTTATATTACCAATTTCATAACTTCGTCACGGTTATGTTCCGCTCAAAGATTGGTTAATTTACCACGTAAGTGTCAAGATCGGTCCCTTTCTTTTTAATTGGATACATCTTTAACGAAAATGACAACGTTTTCTATAGTTCATAGCCTTAATCAATGCGCCATTATCTTTCACAATGTAATTTTCCTCCAGTTCCCTACTTACGCAAACGCATAGGTCGGTGAAAGCAACATGGCCGCCAGCAGAAAGGCATGGCTTCACCCCCCCCACTCCCATTGCCAATCTATTGTATATATCTGTGATTGGGACTTCCTCAAAGCGACTAAATAATTGCTTTATAAAAGTTGCCAGTGCGCGGGGGTTAAAAGTTGACTTAAGGGCCGAAGTAAAAAGTCCAGTGTCTATAATTATCCCAAAAAGCAATCGATATCCCAACAACATCCAGACAACACTGACGGCGTTAAATTATGGCATACGTGAAATATCCACGCTAACACAATTAACGTTGTATGGATATCTATCAAATATCCAAAGGCTATGCCAAACAACGCTGGAGCAATGTCCAACAGTGGACATGGAGGTATGTATTGTAACATCTCTTAGATATCTTCACAACATATTATGAGTAGATAATGGGTGTGCTCATAATGGTTTTTGGTAATCCCCAAGAATAAAAATAAAGCTTAGTGCTCTTTAATACTATACAAAGCATGTGCTAACCATGCATACTGTTTGGAATAACATTTTTTAGTATCATGGATACCAATTGGATGTCTATGTAACATTGTCAAAATATCCATCATGTAATAAAAACGTGTTTGGATATAATAACCTTATTTAGATATCCGATGGATATCGCCTGCTGATTGGGATTATTTTTTCATTCAAAACGGAGTACCGTTACCTAAAATGGCCTCGGACTGAATGCTCATCCACGCACGGATGGCCATTATATGCACCCACGTCCAAAAAAATTCGGCAAATAATTTCGAGGAACAAACCTTCTTAGCGACGTGATCGCCCTTTTACGTACTCGGCTGATTTCGCAGTCCCTTCGCACGAACAATGGGCGGACCGCATGAACACTGAGCGCTCGTAGGAAAAAAAGACGCGACTTTGGAAGCAAAGACGGAGCACGAAGAGTGAAAATACGCAGAGCGAGACGAAAAGTTCCCCTTTCTCCACAGACGAGAAGGAATCGGCTCGCCCCAGCAGCGTGAAATTCAACTGCACTGGGAAGCTATTCTGTAAGGCCGCGAAATGTTCAATCCAATAAAATAAGGTCATTTTGAAGTCATGGCCTCCAATATTTCATCTGGATACTCAAGAGGACTGCATAGAGAAGGCCCATATAAGGCTGATTTCTGTTGCCACTTTCGTCGCATTTTAATCGGTTTTCAAAAATGTCCGCGGGGCGGTGATGAGTGCAATACGATCCACTTTTATACAATACTTTGCAGAATGGTCTTTTCAAATTCAAGGAATTGAATCGAAAAATTGTTAATTTGATAGATCACTTCTAAATGTGTATACATTTCGGTTAATCTCCAGATTATAACTTATTTCCTCGTGAAACTTGGATCAATTTGTCCATCAGCGACGCGAGTGGCGACTACTGTCAACCCAATTAAACGAGCGGTGGTTGAGAGCACATTTAGATGCCGACTTGAGGGTCCTCTTTTATAATATTCGTGAGGATACTATTAACACATTATAATCCAATGTTGCTTTTAAGTAACATCAGAAATGTATAAAATTTCACCTCTATTCAGGAAAGATTTCAACCATGTGTTCTTTTGTGCTGTAAAGTTTAATGGCGCATTATGTAGCGGCCACAATAATTATGATTGAGTAGAAAATTTTCACAATTTTTAAATGGGAAGTCTTGAAATTTAATCTCTCCTAAAAGCAGCTATGGGTTAGAAAGGGTTAAAAAAATAACGTGTTCAGCCAATTTAAAAGTCACTCATTCAGTGATTAAATCCGAAGGTTGTTTTGGATGGATGAAGGCAGAGCTCACCCAGGACTAAGCCAATGGCGTTTACTTTCACACATTGAGGGTGGGGGAGGGAATTTCCTTTTCAGTGCATCTCGCGCTGAGAGGATTTTGTTTTGGGGTGTCCGAAAGCTTCATCCGAAATTTGAATCCGGGACCGGAATAGAGAAAGTCCAAGGTATGAGGCAACCATATTCGCCTTGGAGTAAAGATAACACGACTTTCGATTTTTTTCCATGTAAATTCCTTTTTGAATACAGCCTCAGGCATACAACTAACTATGATTTCCGCAACTAGCCCTAAAGTACCTTGACCGCGACTGCAACCTGACGGTATCCACACGGATTGGGAATCGCAAGCCGTCGACATTAGCTTTACAGCAAGGATCGCATCTGCTCAATAAATCATGCAAGATGAGCCGCAATCTTTAGAAAACTCTGGTAAAAAGCGCTGCTAGTACCATTTCTCTTACAAAGGTTGCACCTGTAGCATGCATATTGACACATTTGAGCAGCGAGTTTAATACCACGATGAAGAGAGTACTGACAGGAATGTTCGTGTTTTTTTAAATAATCGCGGAATACGCTGCGACATACCTTGACGGATCCGCCCGAAACTGCTCACAAAGTATGAAAGTTCAACAAGTAAAAATCATTTATCTTGAATTGGACTCTTCTCACCAAGTTCCTCACGAAAAGAACTTCCTTGATAGCTTGTTGTGGTTGAAGTACCTGGCACTGGCATCTGCTGGCACCAGCTCTGGGGTGATCTAGGTACAATTTCGACTCAAGGAAATTGATTTTACGATTTTTTCAAATGAAACTTTAAAATAATATTGGCGAAACTCACATTCAAACCACCAGCCAGAGCCAGCAAAGTAGGATGCTGACGTACCATCCTATATCTCTTTTCAGAACGTACTGGTATTCTGGTAGAGCAAGACATTCCTACGAACTATACGGAACATCTCTATATTTCCCGTTAGATTCCCACTCTTCTATAATGCTGCAGTCTTCTGGCTCAAGGGAGGAAAGTGTTCACCACGAAGAGCTTTACATGCGTGGAGAGAGCGGTCGCTTCAAACGCCGTCGAGGCGTGACTCCCAATCAAAGCGAATGGCCGGTGGTCACGCATTCAGGAGGCGAAAACTACGCCACCACTCCACTGCATTGTTACCCTGGTCGTACCTCTTCTTCCAAAAGGACCAAGGTCGACCGTTGCCCCGATTCCTTGCTCTTCAAGTCGGGACAGCATCGTTTAGATCCATTGCTCCCAGCCAGTGGTTCGCAAGAGCTTTGGTAGTTTCCCGTGGGGCAAATAACAAGGTTTCCCGCAAATAAAGATCTTTAACTAGATGTCTCTCACTGTATTTCAACCCGAAAGCTGGAAAGGCAGGGGTAGAGTTCACCCCAGACTAGTAATGAGCCACAGGCATATGTATGCCAAACATTCAGTAAAGCGGCAAGTTCCTACCCCTAGGTAACGAAGATTTTGTGCCTGATTTGAGTATTTCAATGCTGGAAGCTAAACGCATTTTCCACTTTAAATAATTCTTCAAAATCGTTTGAACGTATTCACATAAGTAATAAAAATGTGTTTAGATACGTGTGTAAAAATTTTGAGAAGTACAGAAGCCAATTGGGCAGAGCGTTGCCAGCCAGTATAAAGGATCCGGATTCAAATTCCGTCTGAAGCCAACGAAAAGCCTCAAAATAAGATCCTCAAAGTGCAAGTTGACCCAGTGAAATCAGCTGATATCTGAACCGACGGAATGAGAGAGAAATAACCGTGTGGTGAATTCGCTGTTATTGTGAAAGTGACTGAATAAACTTGATGGTACAAATATTAGGATTGTACAGATGAACAGATTTGATAATATTAGATAACAATATTTGGAAATATGATATTCTCCAACTAACTTCAGCATCACCATTCCTACTGACGTGTGTCCGAAAACCACGAATTGAGCCACGAAATAAAGCATGTAAATGAAAGGAAGCGGAAATCAAAGAGCACAGAGTAAAAGGTTGAAATTCGCAGTGAATTACTCAGCTGACTCAGCTGAATATTTGCGGGTGGCCGAAAGTATCACCCGGGATTTAAACCATGGACCCTGCAACCAGCAGCCACGCAGTCCACCCAAAAGGCTACCACAGTCTCCAAATGCTTAGGTCCTCTGGTAGCTTAAAATTAAGGAGACTTGAATCTGGAATGAATAGCGAGTGCGATACCTAATGAAGAATCACAGTTCAAGCTTTATAAAGCCTGCAGAAAAACTTATAGAAGGATGGCTATAATTATGGATAAAAGAACAGTGGAGGAAACTTGCACCATGCAAAGGGTAGGCGTTCATTATGACCAGGACAGCATGAATTATTTTAATTTTTAAAGCAGTACATAGGGTAAAATCTTAAATATATGACTTTCCCTGGTTATCAGTCGTGAATGGTGAAATTCACGAAAATTCAAAGCAAAATATAATCACGAATAGCTGGTAATAACTCATGTGATCGCATATAATAGCATTTATAGGGATGCGCGAGAAGTACTTTTTGATCTCGAGTCGAGTTGAAAACTATTCGCGAGTACCGAGTCGAGTCAAGTATGGTAATTTCTGGACCAGGCAATACACCAACGCACGTTCAACATATTTTCATTTATCTAATACTCTAGTAAATTTTCTTCTAGTCGACTCGAATTTCCGTGCACGCGCACATCCCTAAGCATTTAAAACATTACTAGCGTAAAAATTCATGAGACAGACCATACCTTAAATCCATAGCATGCTCTTGTAAAAAAATGCATAACAACGTGATTTTATTTATCATGAAATATTACTATTAAGAGGTAATCATGTTGACATCTACGGCCCAATTACTCAAAGAAATAATGAACGTTCTTTATAACCATGGTTATGGCTCAGATAAAATCAGCTAAATTTCAGCAAAACCTTCTTTCAACCTTTCGTGTCGGTAAACGATTGAATTACATGAGGATTCCAAATAGAATTTTTTCATTTCCTTGTTCTAAGCGTTTCACTTTGTCCAGGTCAGCAAAATTTGCTCGTAACTTCTACACAAAAAATGCAGACTTTTATTTATTCAGAATTTTACAACAGGAAAAAAAATGAGGAAGGTTTCTAGGTTTTGAGTTAGTGAATTTTGAGAAAGTTTTTATAATATTATTAGATATAACAGAATGCTTCGGGATGGTGTTCATTGTGCCAAATAAACATGGGAATATGAGAACATATTTTCGATGTGGTGAGTTGAATGATTTTAATGTGATTCATAGCTAATTTATGCGAAGAATTGTTTTGATAAACAATTTTTACATTTATAAATTTCGAGTTGGTCAAAAGTAAGCTGGAGACGGTGTTAACTGTATATAAATTTAGCGCACTGATGATAGGTTCATTAAATTCCGAAATATTGGCGAAGAATTGCTGTTTTATTATATCTAAGAACTAACCTCGAGAGAATCAGGCAATATTTTACAATAGAGAAAAAAATGGACCTATATGCAGTATTTTTTCGAGAAACATGCCACAAAAAAGAGCAAGCTGAATTTTTGCTTCGTCATCGAAAGAAAACTATCATAGAAAGGGGCATGTCCGTCTCCGTGGGATGCTCATCAGAAAATCGAGGTGTGGCCACCCATCCACGTCCTTCTCCTCGGCCGCAGAATTTGGAAAAGAAGGGAATTACCGAAACAAACAAAGGACTAAGATATCGCTCATCGATCACCTTCTCCAGAAACGCGACGGACGAAAGGTTTCGGAAAAAAGAGACTCTTTTCTTCATTTTGGCGATACAAAGCGATGGAAATGTGGGACGGATGTGGTTTACTGAGAATGAACAGGATGACGGGAGATATTCTTACGAGCGTTTTTCCGAAAACCGCGAAATGAGCCACAGCGACAAAGCGTGTAAATAAAAGGAAGTGGAAATCAACAGAGTACAGAGTGAAAGGTTGAAATTTTGGTGTAAATTACTCTGCAGACTGAGGAAAAATTCAACACGCTCCACGCCAGTTGGAATGGCCTATCTGGATATACCTCTACATAAACACGCGACATAAGTTTCAGTACACACGTTTATACACTAACTAAGTCACATTTGCTATGCAATCAAGTTATCATTCAATATGTTAATGAACAAAAAGATTGAATTAATATTTGTTGCTTTCCCGACGAATTATGTGGGTAAACTTTTCTCGATGACGGCTAGAGACGGCTAATACTGACGAGTACCACTCTGAATCACTTTCCACGTAGTCAAATATGAGTACGTCAAAAATAATGAACCGATTAAAATATCACTATTTTTCAGCACCTTATCTGTTGTGACTCAAAAGGGTGGGGTTGAAAAGAGGTCGATTTTCATACTATGAATCTCGTCACTGATACACTGGATCTCCGGATTCGGAGTCCCACCGGGTTAAAAACTTCATTTCTTCTGATGTTTCGTCCTGCGACTCGGGACTGATCCTCAGGGCTGCTGATTTTCGTTTTATTTGTTTTTTTTTTTTGTAAAAAATGCTGTATAAAAAAACATATGCAACGACACAAAGCAGCCCTGAGGAGGAGCCCCTAGTCGGAGTCCGAAGTATTGGAAGAAATTAAGTGTTTAACCCGGTAGAAAACCAGAGAAAAATTTACTCACAACCTGAAGAGTGTTTAGAGCCACAGCGTAAGAAATTTCACACATTCATAGTGGGGCGGGGCAGTAACTTCCCTGGGCTATATTACACTTCGAGGAATTTTTTTGCGAGTGTCGGAAGGTATCATCCAGGATTTAAACCATGGAACATTCGATCAAATGCCAAGCTGTCTACTCAAAAGGCTACCACAATCCTAAAAAGTTTAGGCACTATTTCAGCTAAAAACATAATGAAACTAAAACTCGAATGAATAGCGACTGAAAAAATTGGATGGGAGAGACGACTAACCCTGAGGAGTCCCACTCTGAATCACTATCTACGAAGTCAAATATGAGTATGCCAAAAAGAATGAACCGATTTTTTAAAAATCACAATTTTTCAGCACATTATCTGTTGTGACTCAAAAGCGTAGGGTTAGAAAGAGGTCAATTTTCATACTATGTATCTCGTAACTGACATACTGGATCTCCAGATTCGGAAAGAGTACATACACTGTATGTCATACAGCTAAGAATGGAGGTAGGTTCCATCCTCTTATCTTCGCGCTGATAAGTACATCACATAGCAGACTTCGTTTCCATTTTCTTTGTTTCAAACTTTAATTGCGATATAAGTAAATGAAGTTCAGTAAAATAATTATGGAAATATTAACGATTGAACTGGGTTTATATAATATTCGTGAATGTAATTCTCTTTGCACAGGATATTAAAAGCCAGACATGACTCTTTTATGATTGAAACTTGTTTCTTCCAGTTAAGTAGCTCATCGCATGTTGTTTTGAAACTTTTACCCATTAATTAAATCGAGCAGAATCAGTCAAATATGAATCCATATATTCTCACCTTAATGAGTACAGAGTTTCCGATCCTTAAAATAAATCCACTGGGCGTTTGATGCCTTATGCCGAAATATCTACTCTACCCATGTGAACAACCTGTCCTCACCATTCTCTGAAGAAGTCACGCTTCAAAACGTATGTAAATTCAAAGAAAGCATGAAAAATAACTATATAATAGCGAAAATGCCACTGAGGCGTCATGACGTTTTGGCTCAGATAGAAATGAGCAAAGGCTCATTAGTCATGCATATCTAACTCGGTCATCAAAGTGCTACTCCTCCGGCTCCACCATTCAAAGTGAGAACTACGATTAGCGAAAAGAAACATTACGAGTTTGAAATGGGGAAATTTCAAGATTTAAAACGCATTAAAATACTCAAATTACCTCCTAACTTGGTATGAACTTGGTAACTCAAAATGGAAAAAGACACTCAAAGAATTGATTTTGGACTCGTTGTAAGTCGACCTTGAGATGAGGAATCAACAAGGAAATTTGGAATTGTGGACTTTTTTCAGACCGACAGATATAAGGTTTGAAGGAAAAATTGAATCATAGGGATCGAAGTTGGATGTGGATTTCATAAATTATTTAATTCTCCTAGTAATAATGATCAAATTTTTTTTCAAATAACACATTCGCGCTTTGTTGTGGTAATGCACAAATCTGTGAGAAGAATTTGCGTGCAATTTAGTTCTATTGTAAGCAATATCTACTTCAAAATCTCAAAGATGCCAAAATGGCTCCAAGAAAGACGCAAAGGGCAACTAATAGTAATTCCTATCACCAAGATTAGAAATACGACGAATATTGACATCAAGATTAGATTCTCTCTTTTTACTTTTAGGTCTTTCTCTACCAATAAAAGCAACTTACAAAATTTTCAGAAATAATAACGGTTTGTAAAGCCTGTAATCATAATTACCATTCACTTGGTCTTCCATCTTTACCTAACTTATGCAGCCCTCCCCGATTAGTACCTGCTCCATACAAAACCCTGTATCCTTCGTATCTCATCCAAAGTCCTGAGTGTACATGTGTGTACATGTGTGTACATGTGTATGATTAATATAAGCCAATAAGAAATAATAAGTCACAATTCTACAAATGTCTGAGTTTACAAATATTTAACTACTACACGCAACGAAAAAGAGCATATTAACAAGTGCGAAATTAAATAGTACATGGAAAATCAAGATCTACATGTAAAAACATTTCTAACGCGTTCTGCGCGAACAAAGTATTAATAGTTTAGTTTAGTTATTTCAAAATTGGTAGTAATACTAGTATTATATGGTCCATTATTAGATAGGAAGGTAGGTAGGAATGGGTTTTTTCCTACACTCATTATACTTTTTATTGTATTCTATATTTTTTCTTTTTTACTTTGCACTTTGCAACATGGCTCCTTGCCCGTGAATAAAAAATATTATTAAATATTATTACAAAGAATACTTCAGAAATAATAACTGGTACGATTTCGTATCCATTCAATAATCGAGCCGCCCATCTTACTCAGGGCTCAATCACAAATACCGCTCTATGATATCAAATCCAGTGCTCAGCAATACCTACTCGGTGAGTTTGAGGCATCAAAGCATGAAACAAATAAGTAGCTTACCTATTATTATTCCACTTTAACGCTGCCTATCTTACACATTGGGTGTATGCGTGCCTCTGGAATAGCGGAGTGGAGTTTGATGTTTTTCGTTTTCTTTTCCACTCTCCGCCTGAGTAAACCGTCCCAATTCCGGGTGCCGAAGCTCCCTCGGGCACGGCCCAGGATTCCGTTCTGCTCCGATAAGTTCACTATGTCTCGCGGCGGAAAAACAATGCCACTCCGCCACTGACCAAGGAAGGCCACTACGCGGAGACGTAGCTCGCGAGTACCCAGAGTTATCCCATATTCTATAGCCAATTGAAAATGTAGTAAGTAAAAATATTATACCGGAAGATAGGTTTGCATGGAGCTTTTTCGAATCGCCCCGGCATATCTCCCATACCAATCCCTTATCATCTCAAAATAAGTCCAACTCCCTATAATGGGGAATTTTCACATTTTTTGAAAACTCTGTCAAAATGTAGTAAACCTCTAGGAAAGAATATCTACCGGGGGAAATTTCAATACTAGCGTTAGTTTTCAAGATATTAAAGGTCAAAGTGGAGGAGTGGGGGGTGCGAACGAAAGTAGTGTGTCCAAGAGGAGTGACGTCATTTCTCCCCAAACAGAGTTGCTAACGTCCGAGGCGTGGAGCTTCGAGATTGTTGCGGTATACGTACGCCAGGAAGACGGTATGTTTACATACGTAAAGTGCTGTTTATAACATCGAATAATAAATATTGCGTGGTGCCTATGCGTTCAAATACATCTCGAAATTCTAATAAAATATTCGTCCTTATGTCGAATAATAAAGCGAGATGAAAGAAGTGGGTTACGGCGATGAAGAGGAAGAACGATCTGTCGTCGAAAACGACGGGATTTGTTCGTGAAGATCACTTTACCTTAAGTAATTACGACTGAATTATGCTGAGAAATGACTTGAGCGTGTGGTGCGGAGGACGTGCAGTTGCCCTTTTCGCGAAGTACCCGTCTGTCGCTTGCATACTGTTTTTACTGAGTTATCGTAGGTTGACAGCGACGACGGACGGTAGTACCCGATGTCTTATAATTATCGTATGTTTTGAATTCGTCAATGATTAATCAATGACGATTAATCATTGATTAAGAAACTCACTGATGCATAATCACTACCTCCTCCAATCAACTGACTTAGAGCCATAGGAGGAAATACAACCTGAGGAAGTGGTGGAAAGTTGAGGTCAGGAAAAGTCATGCCAATTGAAACCAGAATCAAAAATTGTTGGAAAAGAAACCTGTTTCCGCCAATGCTGCTACTTCTCCTATGAATATGATAAGTGACTGACATGGAATCAGACAGGGAGATATATAGCCAAAGGGTCAAGTATATTGTGTTTTTCTTGGAAAAAAGGCAGCATTGTATTTAAGAGTAGATTGTGAAAATTGTTTTATTGTCGATATGCTATCAGGAAAGACTGGGTTACCTGTTATTTCTATGATCAGGAAAATTAGACTCAACAAATCCTTCAATATTTTAGCCTAGAAGATCTCAATGTCTCACCCTCGACAGCGGCACGATATTTCTCTGCTTCCATTATTCCGGTGGCTAGTCAATTGAAAAATCTAGTTTTTTGGGTTGACAAAAATAAGATGTTGCTTAATATGCCAATTCCCTTTCCTGCTCGCAATTCACATGTAGAGTCAACTGTTGATTGTTTAGAAATAGGCATTGAAAAACCAGGTAACCCAATTTGGCAAAGTTTAACCTGAATTGGAGCATAAAAAAATAGATCAGTACTCACTACAGTGAGTGACATTTTCTATTGTATGGATCAGTTCTTTTTACTGCGATCAGTATAACAAATTGCGCTTAGTTTATTACGCTGCGATAGGTATAAAGTAAAAAAGTGAATTGCGAAGGAAAATCTAATTCCGTTTTTTTACAGTACTAATCAGTGAATTATACTGCTGATAGTGAAGAAAAATAGAAATAATGTTTTTTCAAACGCAATTATTTCAAAAGGAATCATTTTTAACATTACTATAAAATCAATGAATTGTTTATAGCTCAAATATTTCTATCTAAACTCAATAAAAAAAATAAATCATATGATTCTTCTTTAGAAAATTTCATTTCGAGGGGTAATGGTGGCCGGGCAATAGATAGTGTCATTCGCATAGACTGGGTTTCTTGAGCAAATTCTAAAAGGCTGTGGGGTAAAAGTAGATCGCGTGTTCAAACTAACTGTTCACTCATTCAGTGGTAAAATTTGAGAGTTAATTAGACCACCAAGAGTTTCCAAGAATGTAGAGAGCTCTCAAGATGAAGTTAAGCTAACTCAGCAAATAGAAAGCTTTAGGACCCATGTGGAGAGAGTAATAAGAAAGGTCAGGGAATACAAGTTGCCTGTCCATCATTCCTGCATTGACAACCGTTTGGTGCAAGAAGCAGGATTAGAAGATAGCTTTAAAAGACAATCACTTCTACCATAACGATATTCGGGCTCTGCTTCAATGATGGGGAATGTTTTTAGGAAGCGACAGAAAATACTTTGAATGGTTCATTTATAACCTTTTTTTAAATAAAGATGTATTTTTCATTTAAAAAACAGCGAGAGATTAGTTGCGCACCTAATACTATTTAACATAAATGATTGAATTATGTCATACGTTTGCTAAATAGATCATAATTATTTTGTAGGCATCTAATAGAAGTTTCATAGCTAACATTAAAGGCTGTATTATCTTATGCTTATGCCTATCGTTAAGCAGCCACTATAAAAGCGGCTACAAAAGTTCATAACCTTTCAAAACCTTTACACACTTCAGATAGTATGCACACAGAACACACCTTAAAACTGTACATAGTATGATGTGCATAATATGTACAGAAAAATTACCATAAATCTGTGCACAGAAAGCATTTCACAACATACTGAATCAAAAAGCTGATATCATACCGAAAGCAAAAAATCATAACTTGTACCATACAAACTATATTTGCACTAACTAGATGCATCAACATTTCATGCAGAAATTTTCAACGGAGGCCGAGTAACTACTACTGTATTCGTAAAAGCTGGTCCAGAAATACCATAATAAACTAAAATAAATTACTGCGAAGCTTTCACTTCTCTAAATTCTGCAGCCAAAAAGTTTGGGTTACTTTTAAAATATAATGCCATCATTATGGAATTCACCTCTGGGAGATTATCGCAACAGCCTTTTCACGAAACCGTCTTCCATTTCGCATATATTCGATATATTCTTGTTCTACGAATACAGAAAATGGATAAAATATACTTGGCGTGACTAAATAACGTCATAAAATGTCTGACAGAAAACACGGATTAAAAAAATACCGAAATATTCACTTACTCAACGACTGCTTCATTGTAGCTTCTGCGGCCGTACATGCAAAACGAAAACGCCGTAGGGAGAAATGACGTCACCAACAATCACAGCTAACTTCGCGTTTGCAGACGCATTTCACTGTTTTAAATGAATTTCATGATAAAATCAATGGTTTACGAGAAGTTTGATTGGTGAAAATGGATTCCTGGTGAAAATTGCTATAAGAATCATATATTATTTCGATTAAAAAAATTTCATGCAACTTCCCCATTCTATCGATTGACCCTACTCTCTTCCTCATTCTCCACCGCTTACCAAGCATCCACGTCCCCTAGAGAAGACCAGGGTATGTTTGCATACTACATTTTTTCCGAAACAAGTTATAAATGACGCGCCACCAGTCATGAAATATTGATGTTGCTCCCTAGTCGGTGTTTTCTCAATTTTTTGAGTATCGGTCTAGCATATGGAAATGATATCTGTTTTCTTTCAAGGTGAGCAAATTTTGTGTTGAACTTATTGAAACTTTTTGTGCCCTAATAATACTTAAGTATACTTAATAATAATAGGGTGGTTTCCTATTATTTTTTTATTGCTTTAATCGAAAGATTATTACTCCTGGAGTACGTATTTCACGCTTTTAGATTTTTAAATGACATCTATTTTTCGCGATTAATTGAAAAGTGAAAATGTTCAAGCGCGCGAAAACGCGACGCTTAAGTATGAATGCCGGGAAATATCTCCGTACGTCGTATTTCTGGTTCCCCCTCCCGCCCGGTGAGGTGACCTTGAGGCGAGGCTTAACGCTGATACGTCGCAGGATGCTAGCGGATAGCTGATAGCTTGTGAGTACCTTGCTGGATGGTAGCGCTTGGCTTAAAAAAGGATTATTAATACCTTATCAAACGAAGAAAACTTTCCGAACTTAGCCAGTTTTAATAGGAGATTATTAAGACATGTTTCCCTGAGCTCTGTGCCTCATGCATGCATTGGTAACCTCAGACGATGTATAACTCCTATCCTCTCGTGTAGAAACTAGGTCCCTGTGACGTCATGCGGAGTGGAATCGCATGGGCGCCAATCTGGCCTTTTTCAAATGAGGATAAAATTTGACCCTTGCCATTCGTCTAAACCGGTATTTTAAAAACCAAATAATTTGTGTGTTATGAATACACTAATGGTGGGTAACGAATCGCAATCAATGCCTATCGTTTTCTTTGATGAAGGAAACTACCCTATTAAGGGCAAACAATTATAAGAACAGTAGCAGAATTTTATCCTTTTTGAGAACTGTATTTGTATGAATATAAATGTTATTAATTTTCTGTGCACGTTAAAAACAAATCCAAACAGGGCGTCAGGGCACCTTTACGCACATCCTCACTCCGTAACCGTGCCCCTGAAGCTTTTATTACAACGTACTGCCCCAAATCTTGTTAGAAGTTTCAGACTACATATTTAGTATGGCAAATTCGGTTCCTGGGGCAGGTTTACGCAACAGACTTGGGCCCAAAAACATTTTTTTGCTGCTAATAATACTAATAGGCCAACAACTTCATACACGAATTCTGACGTGGATAACTGCTACATAAAACCACAATGTCTGAAATTTCCTGAGTTAAAACATAAAAAATTATAAAATTCACTATACAAAATTCGCGCAAACGTGCCCTGGTCTACCCTATATGTACTACGATATCTATCCATACCGTTTTTGTCCTCCGTATCTCCAGTGGAAGTTTCCTTTTCTTTTCCACCATAACCATGACTTATTTGTTCCTTCCCATCTCCGTCCACATCACCCTCTTCGTTCTATCAGGTTCTATTCACCCCCACATCTCGAATGCCTCCAGTGTTTTCTCGTCCACCTTCCACAGGACCCACGTTTCCGCGCCGTAAAGTGCTACACATCAATTGAAACTCTTCAATAGCCTTATTTTATATTATCCCTGTTACATGAGGATCCTTAATCCGCTCATTCCTATTTATGACAGCCTCTTTTGCTAAAGAAATTCTCTTTCTCGTGTCCTCGCTGTTGAGTCCGTTTTCCACTGAAATTCTGCTAAAACAGCTGAATTTCTCCCCCTTTTTTAGTTTTCGAACACCTAATTTTATCCTCATATTGCTAAAAACAGAATCTCTTAACGTAGTTGTAAGCCATAAACAGCGTTCAGTTTAAATCCCTATCAGCATCCACTTCCCAAAAATTTGCATACTGTGAGCGCAAGGTATATATTCTCGTTCTGAAACTCGTCTTTCTTCCAAGGTAAGCCGTCGATTTCTCGATCCTTATGTAATTTTTTTTTTACACTTCCAGGAGAATGTCAATGGAACTAAACCGACATTAACACTGCTGGGAAGAATGATTCAGATACGTTTGCGTTATAAATGAGAATAACGGCCCAGTAGCATTATCAGGCCAGTGGACACGATGTCTCTGCAAGACTGCAGTTGAAAAATGAAACTATTCCCTCGGTCAAGCTACTTTTTAAACATATTAAATAGTGCATAATTGGTATTATACCACATGTCATTATAAGCTAGCCCTTTGAAGTGGTCCCTTTCCAGTATATCTTAAAAATTCTATAACCTTGCAGTTTCTTCGTTTATTTTTTACACCAAATCCCACAGTAATGAGTTGCAAGTTGCGTACTACGGATATATTTAATATTGAGCCCTTCATTGTCCATTTATGGTTGTAACCACGACCCCTAAATATATAAGGTATGCAAGGACCATGGTTGTAACTAAGTGATTTAGTTTGTACTCGCCCCTCCATGTTACTCCTCCTCCTCGTAAGATTGCCTCCATGGGTAATTTCGGAAGGATGCTGAAAGCTTAAGTTGGCAGTAGTGATCAGCGAATAATGAATTTTAACGAGAAAATATGATGGAAGAGTGACTTTCCTCACTCCCAGCAGACGAACGTCAGCTCAAATAATGAAAAATATCCCCGAATAAAAAGCTTCATAAAATCCAAAACTGTATGCTGACCTTAATGATATGAAAACCAATCTTTTACTGACCCAAATGCAGCGAAGTCATGGGTTCCTGTTGAGTTACGTACTTTCTTCAGCAGTTGAATGAGTTTCGTTTATTAAATCCTGATACACAGTGCTATGTAAAGAAGATTGCGTAAGAGACATTGGCTACAAAAAGAGCACAGACTCATAAAAGCGAGGTAAAATATCATAGAATTGACGATTACTACTAGCAAAGATTACTAGAAACTATTGTTAGTAGTAATCGTATTAAGAGATCTGATGACTTACCACATCGCTAAATATTTACCGAGGATAGCCATAATCTTAGTTCGTATCTACAACAAAATCATTTACACTATACATATGACACCCGAACAATTTCGTAGCTTTGAGAGTTTTATGTAAACCGCTTAAGTAATCAGTCTCAACGATTTCGTGATCATGAATTTACGGGCGAGTACGTGGTTAATTTCATTAGTGATGTTACGCACACCAAACGAGGTTTCAATAGAAATTCTTCAAATGCTGGTTTCAATGCAACACTATGATGAGAAAAATGGGTTCGGCATTCTAATTGCCACTATATAAGCCAGACGTAAAATGAAAAGTATTCGATTGATTACAAAAATGGTTGAGTTGGACCGCTTTAGTGGGTAGAAGAACAACAAAGACGCCCTAAGCATTAGCATTTTGAAAACCAGAAAATAATTCAAATTAAATAAAACTCACGAGAACGAAAAACGGAATAACCATTGCGATAATAATAATTCACTTCTAGTGTGGTAATGAATTGTTACTTTACAGGGTTCATGCGTTTAAAAGCATTACGATAAATGCTAGATACTACTTACAGAGTTATTTCTTCAGTTTTCGGAATGCAACCAACCCACAATCTACACAAAATCTACGACCGCACTATGACCACATTGTGGCAAGCAATTTTGGCCATAGCGGTTCAGGACCATCGGCCGGATTGTGGTCAAAGAAATACCGGCCACAAAGCCGATTGCTATGATATGGAAGCAACATAAATCTATGCAATTTTTCTATTGTTTTATTCACAAAAATATTTATATATTAATATTCAATTAATCACAAAATAATTCTCTCCCATCGATCCTAAGGTTTGCAAAGGTGCTAAACTGGTAACGTCAGTCATTACGTGATAGATTCAAAAATGTATGATTATCTTACTGTATCACTGGCAACTGTTGATTTATTACCTTGATTAATTAATTAAGGTAATAAATTCATTATTATTTAAATTTATTAATCTTTTGTTTATTTTATGGTAGGTTTAATGAACCAAAGAGGTTACCATTTCTGTATCTAGACTTTTAAGATAGTAGACTGAAACCATACTTGTAATTATTGTGAACCATGACACTTCAATAATCCATTCCATAAACTAAACGCGGACTCAGTAAAAAAAGGGAATTCATCACTTCTATGTACCTTACCGCAGCTGAACTTTAGGGCAAAGCAAGAATGTGCTCTACGGATGGAAGAGAGAATACAATCAGACGTCGGGTCTCTGAGGTTGAAACAGCATAATTTGAGGAAAGAAGAAGTCAAGACGTAGATAACTTGATATCTGCGATCTCAATATGTCACGTGCTTCACAGTAAACGAGAAATTCTAAAATATATTAAAAAAGCACGCTATTATAAATGAAAGATAGATTAATTAACTCAGCCATCCCTTCACTCATTAACTGCTCCGGAGAGGAACAAGCAAGGTAGAGAAAAAGGCATCTTTTTCGCCGCGAATCATTTATGGAGATATCTGCCTATTTTTTCGCCTTCATAATTCTAAATTCCTCTGGCGTGGATTCATTGCAATGACAGAACGCTATGCAAAAATTAGGAACAGCTTATTTTAAGGAGGAAACCATAACATGAATTAAAAGCATTACATCATATTACGTCCGTGATCAGTGTGAGACATTTCCTGACAGAGTGTGACTTGTATCGGGCATTGCAAAATAGGATGTACCTTGTAGGAGGATTAAACGTCGTTATCCGTGACAACCCTGAGCCTCTGAGCCGGGTAATAACATTTGAAAATTATTGGTCTCCAAAATTTTAAAGAAATACTTTTATAATACGATCCATGAATGATAAGCTGAAATATACTGTCAACGAGTATTGGCTACCAAGAATTCCTACAAATGTATGGTGAAATGATATATTGGACTAAGCAAAAAATACAACCGAGTAATTTTCACTGGTAGCATAATAATGCAGAATACAATTCACAATACAATACCTTTCAAGGTACCTTTCGTAAAGCATAGTTCTCGATAAATAAATCGGTAGGAGATCATTATCGGGCTCAATGTTTTAAACTATAAATATTAAGAACTTTCCCTCACCTGCGAACAGTAGTTTTATTTCCTTAAAAAAAAGATATGATCTGCAGCTACGAATTCTCAATTAGCACAGCCGTCTCTCCTAAATCTTCACTGAGAAGAATTTTTTCCAGAAGGATTCCAGCCGTTAAGTTTAGGGCTTTTCCTATCGAAGCTGAAAAGTCGAGTTTCAATCGAAACTCGAATTTTATGTGTCGATCTCCAATTCCACGATCTTTGACTATTAAAACGCAATGTTACATTTTAATCGAAATCGAATTTTCCATCACTAGGCAGCGCAGACCGCTAATGTGGAGTCATTCACGTTGTGCGCTCAAGTATGGAATTTCCTCAGTAAAAGTCATCCAACTAGACGAAGCTATCTTATATGCATAGATATCTATTCCAAGGTAATTTAATTGTTTGAAACAATACGGGCGAAATCAGGGAACGATTTCCATTTTTGCACGCAAATTAAGTGGCTAAAAGTACATCAAGTAGCGTACCGCTGGCGATAGTATCTCCGATAAGAATGTGAAAGAACCATTTGAATGTAACTTCCAGACAAAAACAAGAGAAGCAATTGAGCTTCCGAGATAAGAGTGCCAACAGATTACAGCTGATACTGAGATGGAGTGATAATCAAGTGTCACAATAACAAAGAGAACGTCTTTGATAGCAACCTCAGAAAAACTTCGCACTATAGGCGGCATCGGCCTTCGATGAGTACATTTGACGGCTCCATAACGTCCTCTCCAAAAAAGTCTTAAAAAAATAATGCATTGAATTTGATTCAATTCTCACCTGAACAAGGGCATACCCAGGATCAAAACTAGGGGTGGGGCAAGCCATGGTTGTTCAAGTTGTAGGTAAGATATAAGCATGGAAAAGGTTAATGAAATCAACATTTTAAGGAAACTGCAACAGCTCTTTATTAGTTTATTAAAATTATTTGCTTGAAAAAATATTATTTTTCTTCGAGAAATTTGTGATTTTTGCTTCTAGGCGGGGGGGAGGGGGGGTCAGTTGCCCCCTCCTGCCCCTCGCTGGGTACGCCCATGCACCTGAATGAAATGGAAAGATAATTTATTCACTCGTCTTGATGAATCTCCCATTTCCCTTCAAATTCGCGCCTGAAAAGCATCCGGCATCGTTCTCATCCTCCTTTCTAAAGAGTTCACGTTATACAACAATTACGCTTCATAAAATCAATGAGCACTTTTTGAAATCGAAACATAATACTTCGAAAACATTTCATGTACATTAGGTGTATTAGCATTAATTCTTAACATATGATGGAGCTGTTTCAGGGGTCAACAGAGAAGACATCAGTTACTTGTCAATGAAATGAAGAGTCTTCCGAACACGCGAATAAACGAACACGGGGTTACTAAATCCGGGTCAGAAGGAAATTTAACCAACTATTTCAGCCAGTATATCATAAAGGGGACGATATTTCTGAAAGAATTAGGGAACGCAAAGACCCGACCAATGCACTGTGGTCAGGAAAAGTTCTGAGGATTAGGGAAGAGAGTATGTGCACTCGGGAGGAATACGAATGAAATGCAGTTTATTAGATGAAGTGTATCGTAAATATCATTACTTTCGATTAACAGCATAAATTGTTGCTTAGTTTGTTTAATAATTACTATTTAATATGCATTGTTTTCGCAACGATATTAGGCAGACGAAAACGCTCATCTATTGGCTCCTCGGTATGTGACGTCATTCTGGTCTATCTCATCAGCGTGCAAGGTGTTTATCGTGTTATGATCGTGTTTATGATTCAATAAACTACGTTTGTATTGGAAAAAGTTGGTGGATCTGATCTGTGTAAAGGGAAATACGTTTAAGTGCTTATCATGGAATCAGGTTTCGTGAGGGTTTCTTCAAATAATATCCCGAAGGTGGATGCTTCAATGATTGACCGTGCTGATTATGTTGGACTATACCTACATGCCTCGGCACGAAGTTTTAATGTTGAACTGGAGCTTTTTTGTTGTCTTGTCTCATTCATAATAAAGAGAAATGGACGGGAAACCTCATCGGAAATTAGGTCTAACATAAGTGAATTAAGTAAGATTGTTTACAGTAGGTAATTGGCCAAAAGTTTGTTAGCACGATTCGAAGGTTTACGGAAGTAAAAGTGCCGGTAGGTAGATAACTATCGATATTTGTATTATTGTCATTTCAAATACCGATCATAATTTAATTTATCTGTTTAACAATTTTCTATTCTATTATTATTTAACCTACTGACTCGCGAAAAATAATTTTTCATATTCAGTTATGGCCCGTGGTGACTGGATGAATATCCATAGTTAATTATTAAATTGCCGTTACTGAGCTGGGTTCTTCTTCTTCTGGGCTATTTAAGGTTTTAAACGTAAGCACAAATAACTGAAGTTACATTTTGGTCCAGTTTAAGCAGTACTCTGATCTTAATTTCTTAAAAAAACGCACTTTTAGTCGACGTATTTGTTCTTTCGTAGAATTAATGTATTCAAAAGCAGAGTTCTGATTATCTCAATGTTTCTACAAGTTATTTTCAGTTCGCTAACATAGATATGTCAGTCAGATGTACATTTGCTTGGTTGAGGTTTATGAATAGCATTTGTGAGGTATATCTAAAAATTGGTTATTGAAAACTTGGTCCGGATGAATGACGGAAATGTCTCGGGCTGGAAATCAAATGTTTGATAGTTAGATCAGACGATTACTTTTCATTCATTCGGTTTCAATATGCTTCTCGAAGCATTTGTTAGCACAATTTAATAATTGGTTCATTTTATATTTCTTCACAGCATAAGTTTATTGGTTTTCAAGGTACAAGTGTCTTGTTATGACTATCCATTAAGCGAGGAATCCCTGCGCGCGATGCATTTCCAAAAAGTAGTCCCGACTTGTGATACGTAATAATGAGCTTATTTCACATCCGATTTGGAAAATATTAGCATCACTGTGTTTGGAATTAAATAACAAACATTTTGAATACCCAAACTATCACTTTTTATCGAAAATTAATTTTCCGTTTTTTAGTTAGTAGTACGGGTACAGTTACTAAGTTACTAATTAGTGACTTAGTTTTCACGAATTAAGTCGTACTATTTTCAAGGATCATCTCTGTTTAAGTGTCTCTTAATTTTAATGTCACTATAAATCTGCAAACGAACGCAAATGCGAGAACCGAGGAGTAAGAAATACGATTAGGTAGTTCGAGGTAGAAAAGTTGATAGTCTCTCGTCGTCAGCGTAACCGAGAAACAAATGAATTAAAAGATGTAGATGATGGCATGTACACACTTTAAATCTAGTTCATAAGGCATTCCATGGCTTCTTTCCAAACTCAGTATACGCTGTAGAGGGGCTCACCCTAAAGAACAAGGAATGCCTGAGAACACGTCGAACAAAATGACGTCACAGCCTTGAGAATATGGCCGACTGGTGTTTCAGCGCATCATTAATTTTGCAAATTTTAATAATTAATATCTCGCTTAAAAAGTACCTCTCTATTCTCAGACTCGGAATTTAGCCTAATTGAGGTGTAAATTCTTTTTTAAGATCACTTCCCAAAATTGTGCACATACTCTAATAGAGCGAGGAGCGGTGCGAGCTAACATTGCGCGAATTTTGAATTTACTGTTCTTACGGCCGTTTTACACGGGGCACGGAATTGCGCAGGTTAGAACTGCATTAATTTCTGAAATGGCGTGGAATTGTACGACTGCATGAACGAAATTAGAACAGGGGCTATTTTGTCATCTCACGTCAACGCATTCTCGCATGTGTTCTAGCAATTCACCGCTTCACACGACGCAATTTTGACTGCGCCTTTGTAAACACGTCAGATTGTGCAAGTACGTGCCCCGAGTAAAACGACCTTCAGAGAAAGGAAGAACGAGTCTTTAAGATGACATGATCTTGAGATTTTTGTATAGATACCTATAAGTTGACACAACAGTTTAACCACTGATACATGTAAAATGCAAAGAATAATTTTAACTCCACGAAGAGCAGTTCCTAACAAAAATTCAAAAGAGTAAACATCTCATCACATTGCAGAATTTGAACGTTGAAAACTTTAATTTCATTTTTGGGAAAAAGTATCACGACAACCGTTCGCTCTCTCTTCAGACATCAGAATCTCCCATTCCTCAGACAGGAGTACCTTCTTCAATTTTTATGACACTCCCATGATGCCCGATTAACTCTGATCGCATTAAATCATGTGACTGGATAGGCCAATATTACCGCAATAATAAAAAAAAACTAGGTAAGGTCCATATACTTAGTAGGACAAGCCATCAATCTAATGGTGCAAACAAAATTATGACGACATTCGACCATAAATAAATGAATGTAATATGATATTAAATTGGGTGGGAAAAATACTCACCCCTGTCATACGACTATGTCTATAAACGTCTACGACCAGAAAATTTCAAGTGGTAATTTGGGCCAAAATAATGCAATAATAAAAATAATAGGTACTGTTCATATACTTAAGGACTCGCTTTGCTCGCTGGGGGGGGGGCTCTGCCCCCCCTAGCCCCCCCGAAAAAGGCCTGCGGCCTGTTATGCTCACTGTGGGAGGTCTTATACTATTTGTTTGCTACTTGTTACTTAAGGATCGTTTACTTTTAAGCTGGCAAGCTTAGGTATAAGCAATATTTCCACTTTCACGTAAAACGAGTGCATGTTACGTAGGCTGCAATATGAATGCAAATATTTATAAAGAGAAACGTTTTTCTGAGGGGCTAAAAAAGTAAAATTAATTTCTACGAGTTTCTCTAACTTATTAAATTCAAATACAAAAAACGTGGAGACCACGTTCCACTGTAACACCCAATGCAAACGTAATATTATAACATAACGATGTTACGCATTACAATGAAAAACACGTTTATTAATTATTTTCCACAAAACTCAACCAAATTCTTGATATACGAATAAGATGTAACAGCTGTTCCCCTTCGAAAGCGAATTACGTAGGGACTGAAAATCAATGTCTAGAACAAATGCGCCTTAGCATGAATTAGGGCTAGTATGACGAATTTTATCGAAATATAATTTTCCTGATCGCGAATGATTTCACTTCAGAAATACCTCTATTTAAAGTTTTAATGGATCGGGATACACAAATATCTCAGCTTTAATATCCAACGCAATGCGCAATAAATCTGGTGAGTAACGGATCGCAGCCTTTGGTGTACAAGACATTGTGAATGTCAAGATTTCTATAATTTTCACAGTTGAATAACTTAGTCACTCAAGGAAACGTAATTTTCGCAAGACAAATAATTGAATAAGAAATACCTTCATTTGCTCTAATCTTCCATATTGTATTATTCACTGCCTATTCACTCCTGCAGCTCACGGATAACATTGTACATTAAAAAGGACATTATCGGAAAGAAGAACGTAAACAAAAATAAAAAGTTATCACCATCACAAAAAATGAAAATATAATCATTTTTACCTACCTATACTATGTAAGACTTGTTTAAAAGTCTTTCTACTACAATCGTGTATCTCCAACAAGATACGAACTATAGTCAACAGCACGAATCATATTTCTAAAATGGCATTTAGTGCACTTGTTAACTTTGATATTAATAACCACCACACTTTCGATGTAACATACCAAAAACAACAACTAATTTCCTACCTTATATTTCTCCGCTTTTCATTTGAATGCGCTTTGATTTAAACAGATGTTGGTTCTTGCGGAAAGAAGACGCAAAGAAATAGACACTTCAAATATTATTTTCCTTATTTCCTTCCATATATTTATCAGTTTTTCGTTTTAATTCCTTTATCTTCTTTCCCAATTTAGTCCTCTTGTTTGCATAAACAAATATGTTGCTATGATTGTTCGTTTGTATGACTGCCGCGCCGCCATTGGAATTTGGTGGCCATTTTTTGAACTAATCCCCATACTCAATTTTATATGAATAGACAGATAAATAATTGTAAATTTAGTGTTTTCATAATTTTTCCTGGGGTTTCAGACAATTTTAGAGGGGGTCTTCATTAGACTTTTTGCCGTATGTCGTCTCGTTCACCCCAAACATTTGTATGAGTGAGTGAATGAATGAATGAATGAGTGGTCGTTAGGGGACTTTATAGAATATAGATAAGCCATCAATTTAATGGTGCATAAAAATTAGTACCATATTCGACCACTAATGAATGAATGTATGTATGATGATATTTGAAGGATTGTTATAGTTTTGCTTTTAGCGTTGCCCAATGATAATTAGATGCGGATTGAAGTGTTCCATCAAAACATGGTTGGTATTAACGTTAGAAATGGACTTACAGTCTCTACTCCTTCAAAAATCCTAGATCGATAGTAATTCATTATTTAATCCACGTCGGGAGAATGAATTGAAGTCTGCGGTATCTCGCATCGCTATAGGGCTGCATAACGAGGAAATAGTTGTAAGCATTTAAATAAATCACAACGGGAAGGGCAAGGTAAAAGGATATTATCTTTATCAAGAGCGATCGCGTAAAAACATTTAGCATAAGAGATAACGGGTTAAATAAGTTTATACAAAACAATCACTTCATTGAAAAACAATAGTCGATTAAAAACCATGGGGCAACATCAAGATTGTTTCTAATCCCATCGAATTTCAAACACAAGATGTGGATTATCTGGGCGATAAACGGGGCGAGGTTGATGGTCAACCGAGCAGAAATAGTAGATTACAGATGCGTTATATATCCGCTGAAATCACTAAAAATCTTGCTGTCAGACCGAAAGAAGGAATGACAATGGCTTCAAGAACACTGTTCCTGTTTGCTTGCGTGCTGGTCCTGGCCGTGGTGGGCGTCAAGGGTCATGGATACATGGCCGATCCCTGCCAGAGGTCATCCCTGTGGAGGCTGGGGGCTCCGACGCCCATCAATTGGGAGGATGACGAGCTCAACTGCGGAGGATACGGGGTATGTTACGCCGATTTAGTGATCCATAAAATTTTGCACACAATACATTCTTACTTAGTCAGCACTTGAAAAATTATAGGCTACTTCCACTCTTAGCGCTCCAAGTACTCCAATATATTGGATGGTAAACACAAAATCAGTGAAGTAGATTTCAGAATAGAGAGGGTCGAAAATTCATTCATTCCGAGAAACATGACACCGCAACAGAAAGGGTTCTTCTGTTGGATAGTTTTGTTACATAGTCATTCGGACTCAATATCACCAATTAGTATGCTCAGGAGTACTCGTAGATATGGACGAAACTATTCTCGCTCGACCTTCATTTGTGATGAATGTTCAACAGGGCCCAAGTCCTGTAGAAATGAATGGTGCATTCTGGGTGAGAGATAGCCGCTACCATATTGTGTCAGAGCCTATATCCAGCTGAATTCTTATCGGTGACACTCCAACGATGCCCGATTAACTTCAGTTGGATTAAATCATGTGACTGGATTGGCCGAAACTACCGCAATAATATTATAAAATTGGTGAAGTTCGTTTACTTAGAAAGATAAGCCATCACTCTCATTGTGCATGGAAAATTAGAACCGATTCGACCATAAATGAATGAATGTAAAATGATATTATAATTGGGTGGGGTGACTAAAAACTACGAATCACTATAATTTGGACCAGAAATTTTCAAGTGGTTATCTCGGTCACCGTTCGTCGGGAAAATTTCCTTCTATTATTTTCAATCAATTATCACGGGTTAATGGTCACCGCATTAACCCACTATTTTCCATTCGCTCATCAATATCAACTATTCATTTCTGGTTTCCGATTCGTGCAGACTCAGTGGGATACGAACGGCGGGAAGTGCGGAGAGTGTGGAGATGCGTACAACTTGAAGCGGCCGCGTCCCAATGAGAACGGTGGCAAGTACGGAACGGGCTACATCGCCAAGACGTACAAGCAAGGAGAGATGATCACCATCAAGATCAACATCACCACCAGCCATATGGGATACTTCGAGTACAGGCTCTGCCCCATGGACGGAGTGGATGGTAACGCTGCATTTGTTAATGGTTTCCAGATGAATTTAAGCAATTGACATTACCCGTAACCAAAATCACAATCCTAAACCGGCTTGAGGCGAATTAATATTCATAATCACTGCAATATTCCAGCCTGAGGGCGATATTTTCGAAGTAAAACGAAAACTCGCTCGATTATGGTTGACAGAGCTAAAAACGAAATATTCTTCTGGCGAATTCTCGGCCCCTTAAATGCAAAGTTCCCTCAAACCCTGATTCCTCTCGCCGATTGTCTCATTAATTTTGATTAATTCATAGCTACCATTTATAAAAATATTTATGTATTTTCCCATGATAAGCGCGGGTAAAAATACAGAAATTTTTTATGAGACCTAAGAAAATGGAAAGTAAGAAATTTTAATATAATAAAATCAATGCTATCCGTAACCCCAACTATTACTTTGGTACGATTTTTTCCAACTCTCAACAAAAGTAGTTTATTCTGCCCTATAGACGGAGTAATGGTTACAAAAGTCACCACCTTGAGATGGAAAAATTTGACCCGTAAACATAGTCTAGATCCTACAACAATCTTGAGGCATATTTGGATTTCCCATAGCTGAAATTGGCATTGAGCACAGCACAAGAAGCTACATATTATGGCGATCATTTTACTGTTTTCCATTCAATTCAATGAAGTTCAGATATGCATCGTAAATTATCTATTTAACATTGTTATTGTCAAAAAATACGCTATGTAGGTATATAACAAACCGCCACCATAATGAAATAGGTATGATAAGATTTAAATCATTTATATATTTGTGGTAGGCCTTCTCCAAACATGCTTTTTGAGATTGATGAGGGAAAATACAATAAATGAGAATTTGGACTGTCTCATCCACAACGAGGAATGAATTGAGCAAGTAAAAAGAATCAAAATACATATAGGAATGTATATTTTGGAAAATAATACATTTTCGAATATGAAATGAATGTGGGTTTGATATTCAAATTCTCAATCTTCTCCAAAAATCTACACTGACCAACAAGCAATGCTAAATTTTCTTCACGTTTAAGCCAGTCATGGAAACGTTTTTTTAAACCTTCAATGCACTACCATGACTAACCTTAGCCATACCAAACCTACCATAGCTTACCGCCTCCATAAAGAAAAAGTTTTTTTTTATCAACTGAGTTCTGTTGTTACCGCAGGTGGAACAGTTACCGGGTACCGTGTGTGAAGAATAGATGGATTTAGTACATGCAAAAGCGGAGTCGTTTATAGCCATACTTTCACGCACTTACGTAGGTACGGAAATGAAAGAAAAAAGCAGGAACATAAGCCAGAGACTATTTTGCCACTGATTGGTCGCGCCACTGGTAGGCCACCCTGAGGATATTATATGTAGAGGGCCATTTACACCTGTCGGCACTTAGATTTGATCGGAAGATGTGACCAGCATAGGCCAATTAACGCCATCTTGAGAACAACTTCGACGCAGCTAACCCGAAAACCATGGAGGAAACTGCGATTATGCCTCAGGTTTAAAATTAAAGTATTACGATACAAAAGAGACACATTGTGACCGGTTGAGCGGTAGTGGTGGGTCACCTTAGTGAAAAACATTCATTTTGATTCATCGAGAAAACAGAGAAATCACATAATTACAAAATTGTACGCGTGTTGCAGGTAAACCAGGCGCACCAGTGCCCCAATCCTGCTTGGATAAGCATCTATTGAAACTTGACGACGGAACTACGAGATGGACCCTCAAGAGCCCGGAGGGTGCTTCCGGACAATATCAAATGAAGGTCCAGCTTCCTCCAGGGATTACCTGCAAGAACTGCGTACTGCAATGGTTCTGGAGGACAGGTGAGCCACTCCAACATGATACCATATTTTTATACTTTCTCCACAAAAAAAGTTGACCAAAAGTGTAATTACGTTCCAATCTGCGCTATTCTTTTTAAATACTCTCGAGAATGTTATTTTTTTAAATTTCCATCGTAGAAGATATCCAACGAGGTTAAACTAAAATAAGGGTGAAGAAAGTGAGGTATTCAATCCTCATATTTAAAAGAGTTGAGACTTAAACCAGCTACATCGGTCGAACGGAGTGCCATTTTCACATAGATAACGTTATCAGATTCCAGTTTGCTACAACATCCATTTGCTAATAACTCAAAAAGTGGTCCGGTTACGAGCCTAGGTTTTACTTTTGCAAGGGTATAGAGAACATTACACAAGTTTTTAGCAAAAAAATACATACATTCTGACATAAATCATCATTTTTCGTATGCTTGGACAATTTCAACATGGGAGCATGTAGATAAATGATTTTGAAATTCAATTTATAGAAAATAAAGTACAAAAGTCTGTTTTTTATCATCATTTAATGAGGGACAAGTGAAAGGGTATAGTTTGAAGTGTTCATGAAATTGACAAGTATGGTTTCTCGGACTACCCTCCACAAGTGTTTTCTGACTAAAGGGTTACCTTAACCCTAACCTAACCAAAAATATTAGCTATTAAATATTAGACTATTTAGCACAATACACAAGCATAAATAACTGACCATGATGACCTCTTCTCGCAGCCAACTCATGGGGAACCTGCGACGATGGATCTGAAGCCATGGGCTGCGGTCCGCAAGAGACTTGGAGTAACTGCGCCGATATCACCATCGAATAAACAAATGGAATAAAGCAAAGAGTTAAAGGAAGAAGGCGGTCCCACCCACCACTAACTCAAGGAAATGTGCGGGCAATACATCGATTTGAAAAAAGAACCCGAAGGAAGCCTACCGAGGAGTCTCATAAAATATGTGCTCAAAAGTAATTCATTATATGAAAAATGTTCCCTGATTGCATTGCTGTGTCAAATAAAATGTTAATAAAGAGACTGGTTCACAGTTACTTTTAGCACTTACAGTTAGAGTAACTCCTTTCACTACCGTATACCGTTTACATAACTACAACAATAATGAAGTTCTCTTATCGTATGAGCATACATAAATAGTGAAGATTCCCAGCGCCAGCTTAAAAAAAACTTTATTTCTTCAAACAATAGGGTAGAACAACAGAGTTAGGCCAGGTTTAAATGGACAAGCTGTACTTCAATTCAAAGTCAGTAGCCTACAAAGTGGCATTCACGTTTGTTATTTTGGTACCGACTGGTGTAGCATCTAGCCTAAGCTAACTTTGGGGCACGAAGAGCTCAAAATTGCCAACATTAAGCTAATCGCAGTATGGAATA
Organism: Ischnura elegans; assembly: GCF_921293095.1. Lineage (NCBI taxonomy): Eukaryota > Metazoa > Arthropoda > Insecta > Odonata > Coenagrionidae > Ischnura > Ischnura elegans. The sequence goes on along the minus strand of NC_060256.1, from coordinate 79,842,462 downwards.
TGACTGTGATAAAATACCTGGTGGCTTAACCAACGTAGGCCAACACATTTATTGACATATGTAAATATTTACCTTGACTTAAAACTGAACCACGCACCTTCCAGTTTCCGAGCCACTGATCACGTCATTACATTCTCGAAGATTCGCAAGTTGCTAGGTAATTATAATGGGGTTCATGGTACCAGATTTTGTGCCCTTAATTATCATAACGGATGGCAATACACGGGAGAACAGGTTTCAACAAAGTTTCCTACAAAAGTGAGCTTCACACAGGACTTTACTATTTAGAAACTTTATTCCCGGGAACGAAACTAAATTAAACGAAACTCCGCTGCTCATAGTTGAATTTTGATCCCAGAAGTTGAGTGGAGGGGAATAAGAGGGAATAGTTTCGACCTATTACGTTTGACATAGGTGTAGGGATGTTAAAACATCGAGCTTAAAAATCGAATGGTCAGTTTTTGTTCACCGTTCTCCTGTTAGCGGTAAAAATATAAGTGCCCTATTCATCTAATGGCAGGCAGTAAGTCGAACCTCTAATTAATTCAACCATACTTCGATCACGGTACATGGGTCGAAACTAAACCGTTCGAAAGTGAAACACGTGGTCCCTCCGGTGCGAAACATAATCTGTATTTCGTTTCGTCCCAGAGTTTTAGCTCAGTTTCGACCCGAAGTAGTTTTGACTCCGCTTTCGTTTCTACCCTGAGTTTAGCTCCCCGGCTTTAATTCTTTTCCGTTTCGTTTCCACATTTCGCTCCACGGAACGAAACTATTTAAATTTTACTGGTTTTGACTAAATTTATTCCAGAACAGGGTTTCGCTAAAGAAATAAGTGTCTCGAGTTTGACCTCCGGAAATATTTTTAAGGAGAGTAATTTTTGTCCTTAATTCGGCATCGCATTTAATTTCAATAGTTAGATAGCTAATGAATACCTCAGGTTCAAAAAAGTGAAAATAATAGACTCAATGGACAAGATTTTTTATAAAAATTTTCTGCTGTGTGGCACCAGCAGCGCAATATCCTTATCTCAACGCGTGACTCAATTTCATAGGGTTATCGAGGTGATAATCGAACGAAAATACTTGCCCTCGGGATGGATAAGGCAGATTACATAGGTAAGGTATATAACCGTGTGGATCACTGAAAACTTCACGGTCAGTCCGAAGGAAGGAATGACAATGGCTACAAGAACACTGTTACTTTTCGCTTGCGCGTTGGTCCTCGCCGTGGTGGGCGTTAAGGGCCATGGATACATGGCCGAACCCTGTCAGAGGTCGTCCTTGTGGAAGCTGGGGGCCCCGACGCCCATAAACTGGGAAGACGACGAGCTCAACTGTGGAGGATTCGGGGTACGTTCCGCCAAATTTTGCCTCCAGTGATATGACAGTAATTGGCTCGTTAACTATTATTTTACAGCCGATTGTGATAGTTTGGGAAAGGAAGAGATCTTCAGCATTCCATTTTTCAATACGTCGCGTCGCCTCATAGAGCTTTTCGCGGCGCAAAATGGCTTAACCCTTTCACTGATAAGTAGATGATGAATTTACGCATTTCTGCCGAATAAGCGACGGCTTCTGAGCAGCTCTTCCTCACGCATCGGTCTAGCGTAGTTATTCGTGGTTTATACTCTTGTGTACGATTCCTTTCCGCAATAAACGTTTCTTTGTGAACAAGTTAATGAACCGGAACTTTCATGACATCACCAATTCACAAAAAGGGAAATTTTGGCTTTTTCTTATTTTAACTGATGTGAGAATGGCTGAATGAGGAAGATTTTTTATTCGTTGCAACTTATATTTTCCTTAAATCCATCGGTTTCTTTTAAAGAATTACGATTTCTGGCCCAAGTTAGCAACCCCATTTCTTTTCCTCCATTGGTTGCCGAAGTGTCACAGCAGTCACGAAGAACTTAGACAATTAATTACCTAACACAAACGGCTGCATGGATGAATGAGGTACATGTCTCTATTCATGGGTAAAATAAATGCACCACCGTTGTTTGAATCTGTGCCTCTTTTAAGCCAAATGCCTGACCCAATACGCTATTTCCACAAAATAAGTGAAGCTTGCATTACAAGTCAGAAGTCCTTAATTTCAAATTCGTGTCACATAGTCAAACATTTTTGAAGGCAACCAACTAAATAAGACATCCGATGTGTCTTTCACAGAATGTATAAAATACCTTTTTAGCTTGAGTTTATTTTCATTGACCGCATCTTTTCCCACGTTATATCCGATTTTCGTGCAATTGCAAAATCCCCATTTCTTGATGGTGTCTTCCATTCCAACACCGGTAATAATGGACGAAATAGCCAGGTAATGTACCGGAAATCATTTTATTGACAAAGTACCACGGAAAATCACTAAATATTAACAAAAATTTACTCCAAAACATATATTTCTTTTCTCTCACTTTCAATATTGTATCATCTTTAAAATTCATGAAAACCCAGTGAAATACGGACAGTATGAAGTAAGTAAGAGACAGGTTGAAAGAGCTTCAAGCCTAGGAGTTATTAAGTATAGCCCGACAGATATGAGTCGCAACTAAAAAAACATGTACCAGTTCCTGAAGGATAGCTTTACAGGACGGACGTAGCTCACAGCTTTCGTTTGAATTAAAATTATGGATTAAGATGCCATGTTATTGGGATCCGGTGATCAAAAGTGAGTGAAAATCCAAATATGACAACATTCATTCCTCTTCATTTTTTCATTTTCTTCTTTCTTCAGTAATATTGTGAATTTCATCATTTTAAGTAAAGAGAAGAAGGACTTGAAAATTTTTCCGCAAGAAATGATCGCCAACGCCATTTTAAACTCGAGAATTTCTTTCTGTAAGCCCACACTATCGAACACTAAATATTCTGATGTATAGCACTGAAGGATTTATATCAATTAATTCATTTCAAGCCAATTGGAATTCCAAGATTGTTCATCTAAATATCTACCGTAAACGGGGCGGATATACATTAGAACAAGAATTAAAGATCTTTTTCTTAGCACGTTGCTCAAGGATGAAAATTCTCGCAATTTTTAACCCGAGCGTTCCGGACAGATGACGAAGATTCTCGTCAATTAGGCTAGTCAACTTACACAATTTGAAAGTATACTTTTGGTATTTGGTAGTACGTTTTCAGGTGGTATTGGTATATTATTTAGAATGGATGTATCGTGATGTTTGATTAGTTAACACACTTAATGCTAAAAAAATATAAACACCCAACGACAGGCGGAGCTAATTTTTTGCAATAATATCGGACTTTATTTTTTTCTCACTCGTATACAATCATAAATAGTGAAAAATATTTAAAATTACTTCATTATAAACAAGTATTTATGCCTTGAATTCAAGGCATCCGCGTGCGACTTTACGCCACAAAAAACGACAAGTATCCGATCACTGCAAAAGACTGAGTGACACGCTGGGCACAATTGCAGCAGAAGACGCGGAGATAGATGGGGTGCTGAGAAACATAACCGGACAAATGCCTTGAATCTCAAGGCATCCGCATCCTAGGTTAGCGCCAGATGCCTTGAATCCAAGCGTTTAAATTATATTTTAAACATTAGCTTTTTAAAAATGTTTTAACCGAGGGCAGCTCGCCCTATTTGGCACACATTTTCAATCGCAACACCTCTACCTAGGTACGTCGATCCTATTCCCCGGTAGGCAACATGTTAATATCAACTGCTCATTTCTGGTTTCCGATCCCTGCAGACTCAGTGGGATACGAACGGCGGGAAGTGCGGAGAGTGTGGAGATGCGTACAACTTGAAGCGGCCGCGTCCCAATGAGAACGGTGGCAAGTACGGAACGGGCTACATCGCCAAGACGTACAAGCAAGGAGAGATGATCACCATCAAGATCAACATCACCACCAGCCACCTCGGATACTTCGAGTACAGGCTCTGTCCCATGGATGGAGTGGATGGTAATACAAATGGAAGTGGATGGTTATGCAACAATTTGCCGGCCTCGGTGGCGGCGGGGTAAAGTCCTCGCATGCCAAACCAAAGGTCGCGGGTTAGAGTCTGGGTAAGTTATCCTTATCCTGGGCATGGATGTTTGTGTGCGTTTGTTTTCTGGGAAATTCCGATGTAATAAGCCGAATAGTGATGTTTTCGGTGGTGTGGTAATAAATAAAAAATGCAGCACCACCTTAAAATGAGAGAATTTGGCATTATCCGTACAAATAGTCTCGATCCCATGCACAGCAACCTCGCGGCAGAATTGGATTTTCAATATCTGATATTAATAGTAATAATCATGATGTCGTCTTCATCAATGCGTATTTAGGACTAGATAGTCCTCTCTTAAATACAACTTGCTTGACAATCACATACATCCATGCCCCGGATTGTGATAAATCCATCCAGGCGGGATTCGAACCCTCGACTTCTAGGCTGGCAATAGGGGACGTTAACCCGGCTCCATCGAGGCGCGCCTATTATTAGGGTTGCCCGATATTAGGCAGGAGCTCAGTACGAGAAGGTACATAATATGGCCGACAGTTAAAATAAGAAACTGCATTCCATTCCTCAATTCCATTAGGTTCAATTATACGTCGGAAATTATCTATTTAACATTTGCTATTGCCAAAAAAATATGCTAGAAAATGTATACAACTACCCGCCACCGTATAGATATAAATATGATTAAGATTGATATCATTTCTATTGCTGTGGTATGCCACCTTCAAATGTGCTTATTGAGATTGATGAGGAGAAAATGCTATAAATAAGAAACTTAAACTGCGGATTAAAGCAATCGACATGACCCGTAACTAAAATCACAATCCCATAACCAGCTTGAGGCGCACCGAAAAAATTATAATCACGGCATAATCCCGGCCGAGAGGGATATTTAAGACGTAAAACGAAAAGTTGACAGAGCCAAAACTAGAACTTAAAGCGAGTTTTCGGCCCCTCAAATGCAAAGTTTACACAAGCTCTGACTTCGCGGGTCGAGTGATTTATTAATTAGGAATATATTATGGCTACCACTAATAAAACAAATTTAATCCTTCATCTATGACTAAAGTGCACCATTATCCAGAAAATTTTTAAGGGAAATGAGGAAATTATTAATAAAAGAATTTAATCGAATAAAATAGATGTAATGCGTATTCTCAAACTTTAATTTGGTTGGCTTTTTTTCGACACATAACAACAGTAGCTCTTTTGATACACAATTACTTTCCTAATTAGGTAGATACATTAATCGTTCCGTAACAAAAATACCATTGACCGAACATTGGGTGCTAACAATTTTGCTTCAAATCAGTCATTTATGGCGACCAGTTGCAATGCCCAGGTATAAATGAACGAGAGGGATCACAAGGTTTAGAAGAGGTGATCTCCCATCGCAAATAATGCCATTACATATCGTGGCAAGACTATGAGCAATGTCATATGCCTCAAATAATTCAAACTTCGCAACTTTGTCAAAAGGGTGTGAGATAATAATGAGGTGTAAAGATGTGGGCTTTCCACAAAAAGATTTATCGTAGCGATTCTGATAAAAAGAAACTCTTCGTTTTGCAGGCCAACCAGGCATGCCGGTTCCTCAATCCTGCTTGGATAAGTACCTATTGAAACTGGATGATGGAACCACGAGATGGACACTTAAGAGCCACAAGTCGGGGCAATACAAGATGAAGGTGCAGCTTCCCCCAGGCATCACCTGTAAGAGCTGCGTCCTACAATGGTTCTGGAGGACAGGTAAGACTTATCCAGTTTTCTAGCTCTACGGCCAAGTATGTGGAGATCTACGGTTAGGAAACGTGGACGACGAGTAAAGAAGAGTAGAAGAGATTCGAAGGGTTCCATTTGTAGATGTGAAAAATTGGGGTGGAGATTGGAGAATGTTAAGTGGGCGGAGAGGAAGTGGAACGAGGAAGTCCTGGACATGGTGGGTGAGGAGAGGTAGCTTCTAGATGAGATAGAGAAGAGACAGAAAATAAGGATGAAGCGAGTAATTAGCGGGGAGGGTATGTTGAAAACAGTGTTAGAGGATATAACGAAGGGTAAGCGAGTGAGAGGAAGATAATAGGATTTTTCGATGGAATGGAAGAAGGCCTTATTATGAAATAAAAAAGAGGGAAGACCATGTGGGGGGAGACTGCCAGAATGCTTCTTAGACACTCCATGCAAACCTATCTTAATCGGTAGAATACTTTAATAATAATCCTGTTTTTCTAACTTTCGGAGGGGAGGAAGAGGAGAGGATAAAAGGGAACATGCTTGGGTAGGAATATTCAACTACAGGGGGGACAGGCGGGATTATTCGCGAAATGCTCCACTTAAACCTACCTTCACCGGAATATTACGTGAATAGTAATTAATGTATCGAATCCATAAAATATTCACTCTGAAAATATTAAATGAGTCAAATGAAGCGATGATATGGGATAGGTAATAAGTCAGAAAAAATCGAAATTTCTTTTTTTCATGGAGAAGGCAGTAAATGCCAATCGTATGGACAAGGTAGAAAGTCAATTGGTATAATATATCAGTTGCTACGACTGGAGAAGTTTCTATGCTACTATAAACTTCACAATTGTAGCAAACCTCTTTTTTTCGTCCCCTGTAAAATTCACATTTGGTGACTGACTACCTTCCCAATGTCAACGCTTCAAGTAACTACATACTTTAACCATAATTTACGCCATTTAATGCATTGATTGTTATTACCTCTTTTGCAGCCAACTCTTGGGGAACGTGTGATGATGGATCTGAAGGTATGGGCTGCGGTCCCCAAGAGACTTGGAGCAACTGCGCTGACATCACCATCGAATAGGCGAATGGACACGCATCGAAAATGCAAAGAAGGTGGACATCTTGTAACAGCAGGGGACTCTAAGACTATCTATCCCTTGATTCATGCATGTATCACTTCCCCGGAGATGATTGCGAAGTCAGTCGAAAAAACGGTTACGGAGATATTTTTTCCAGCTTTAATCAGCATATGGATGATTCCCGAGCTCGGACATTTTCAGTGAAGTGGAAAGTAATCGCAGAGGAAGGGAATTCATAAAAATGTAAATGCAGCTTCATGAAGAGTTTCATACTAAACATACACGCATGAAAATATTGTTGAAACAAATTCATGAAAACATTTCTGTTCGAAATTATGTTATAATAAAGAGTTTCAATAAGTTTTCATTCTCGTTTGTCCTCTATATGCGAGAAACCAATTCATTTTTAATCAATGAGAAATATTTCCTTTCTATGATTTCATGATAAAGGAAGTATATTTTTGAAGCCATTTAAGGCCAAATAATTACAATTAGACCATTCAATTGTGATTTGGGCCTTATACTTCAATTATAATCAGTACAATCAATTTTCTGAAAATATTTAACAAGGGTAAAACCTTCTAACATGCAGCCAAGCATTTGAATCAGAAAATAATTATTCGCGGAAAAAACCGAGGGCTAGGCGACAACGTACCTAACGGAGCGACCTGCCAGTGTACATGATGTTCAAATATTTCACAGAGGAATGACAATTTCCCTAGACCGGCACCCCGGTCAATGAATTATGAATGAAAGCTAAATGAATTATGCGCTGTGCAGAAATTCCGCACTTTAGAAAACAATTTTCATAGGTACTCGCCCTAATAAAATTATAAAACGATCATGAAATAGCATAAAAAACAGGACATTGAAAATTTTCGCTCTCCAAGAATTTAAAGACATATCGCACATTTTAATAAGGTATTAAATAAAGGCATATTTACGAAAAAAGGCACGGTGGAAATATTTTGAATGATGGCCTCACCCAGTTGTTTCTCACGGTTATTTGGGTGATCCCTCAAAAACGATATGGTTTTTACCCGCAAGGTAATCCCTTAAGTTCCAATGTGTTAAAGGGAAGTATAAATGTCTGTCTAAACTCATACACGTCAGTCAACATTAACATACACGTATTCAGGAAAACACATCCATTTGTCATACCTGGATGTTTGATAAAAATTCCAACATAAAATAAAATAAAAGTTGGTTCATGATAGGAGAAGACCAGAAAATTTTGCTATGAAAAATGAAATTTTCCCAACTATTACCGACGGGAGGTACAAAGAAAACATGTGCCTAAAAATCAAATTCCAAACACGAAAAAGTCACATAAATTAAGCTTTCTTCTCCTTCCCCACTCCTCTGTGCTCGCATTTCCACGAAATGTAATTGCCGTTGGTCAACATACTCGAATTAGCCTATCTCAATAATTTGGCAAATGAATTAGTTCCTAGCTTTACATGAAATTCGACGAAAGCAATATGGTGTAAATCAAAACTTACTATCAATTTTCCACAAATAATTATATTCACACTATTGGTTTCAATATATTCAGTTTTTTTAAGTTTTAATAAACAATACGTTAAAATTACGACCGATTAAACCTCTTTAAATTAGGCATAAATATGGTTCTTAAAACAATAAAACACTTGCTGAAGCCACGCCTTGTATGTACCATGTAGCGAGCAGTGGGGGTCAAGGAGTTCAACAACCCTCGATCTTGCGAAATGCCGGGAACATTACAGTCTCTCAGTGGACCCCCTCCAAGTGTAACTCCCTCGATATACGTTACCCGTCCAACTGCCTACGAAAAATATACTCATAAAGAGTATAAGTAGGGGGAGGGTAATTTTATATGGAGGGGAAGGGAAGTCGTCAGATATTAGGGGTGTCATCAAGATAGGGGGGGTTGGATCCCCTGGTTGTATTGCATTCATTGGCCATTTTCTTCGGATAATGTGACGCATTTTTCAATGTAAAACTTAATTTTTGGCAATCGAGGCCTCACGTCCTAAAATTGGGAAGAATGACAGAAGTTATCTGGAGTATTTTAGATTATTAATAAGATAGAGTGGAATATAGTATTATCACGGATTCTACAATCATGATTTCGTGCATGTGATAAAACCGAAGTGCACGCGCACTTCGATAATCTCTTATTCAAGTATATGGAGATAAACGCATGGATGGCAGGCTGTTACAATGGCCACCATGCGAGAATCTCAACCCTAATCAATATACAGGGAAGTGGGTTCCGAACAATTAATAGGGATTTGAATTTATAAATTTTCTGAAAAAAAATCTTAGATAACGTTATAATGTGAGGGGGAAGAGTGAGTTTATAAAAGTAACAAGGAATAATTTTATGGTAGTGGGAGTATTCATTAAATCACGGGAACATTTAAAAGCTAGCCCAACCTCCTTACTTATTCAAGCTGTACTTATGTTATGATTAAACAGCCAACAGTTGTTTCACTGTTTTTTGCGTCTGAAAATAGAATCCATCACCGCGAAAAAGAGGCCATCCATTAAGCATACGCCTATTTGAGGAAACACAAATACTATCAACCTCGCTATCTTCTTTATTTTAGGATATGCGTACAAAGGAAAATTAAGAACTAAATTGAATTCTCAATTCCCCTAGCTTCGCACCCCATATCACCTTAATCAATTATTCGGCCTTTTCAGCTTTCGCAACTTATTTTCGATGCTTATTTGTTTTATTTTTTTATCCCTATCGACTCCGAATTTCGGCACCAAGGGTCTTCACACCACTGACGGCGTCTAAAAACATTCTGAGGAGCAAGCCACGACAGGTTTTCAATTTATTGCAGAAGGCTCGAGGCATTCTATGTATTATAAAATTAAAAAGACTTTAATTTACAGTATATGATTAAAGGGGATAAAGTCTCCAGGAGTCGAGGGAAGGACATCTGGATTTCCGGGGCACAGAAAATAACATAACGCTACCGAAATTATTGAATTCCCTTGGAAATTTTAACTTCGTTGCTTAAATTTGGTTAGCAAATATATGAAATGAATGATGTTGAAATGAATCAAATTAAATTGTTCAAATGAATTAATTTGATTCAAATGATAACTCTACCCTCCTTCTTCAAGATTTGTGCAATTAATATATTTAGATAACTCCTCACGATATTAAAATAAAAAGTTTGCTAGATATCCTAATTCCTGTTTGGATGATGTAAGTTACAAATAAGTCATATACTTGTACCAATAGAATTCAAAGACCACACCTTTGCCAAGCGGGTTGTACACTTACAGAAGACAAAATAATTCAGCTTAATTTAGCAAAAACGTCAAAGTGTATTTTAAAAGTCTATTTCCTACCTACTCTCAATAACAACCGTGGTAGTAATAAAAGCTCAGTTCGCAAGAATTTCCGGAATGTCCAATGTAAGTCTATTTCCTACTTACTCTCAATAACAACCGTGGTAGTAATAAAAGCTGAGTTCCCCAAAATTTCCGGAATGTCCAATGTAAATGCAAAAACTTCACACTCATGGACACTATTTATATACTTGTAGCATGAATGCAGTCCCGCGGATCAACCTCTGATGAAATACATACAAGACCGCTCATCAATTTCAACTAATGGGACCAAGATTGTAACGGCTAAATCCGAGATTACGTGATGAATTTGATGGATCTGATTGACGGACTTCGACGATAGCTTTTCTTTCATAATGTTAATTTAGATTGTAATTTTTATATCCATTAATTAAATAGGTATGTATGGTTAAGGAGAAATACGAAGAATCTAATTAAGTCCGTAATTAAGTATATACTTCGATCTGTACGTTTCCATTGTAATACGGAAGTAAGGTTTTTCAATTTCGGCTCGGCTTTAGGTTACTTCGCAGCAATCATGCGAATAAGCGCACTTGCATATTTTTTCTCTGATGATACAACTATTTTGTGACACAATAAACGAAGGGAGAGAAGTGAGACGAAAAGCTGTGAGGGGATTCGGCTTGCTGTGGTGGTTAGAACCCAGTAGGACCGGGTTCAAATCCTGGCGGTGCCAGATATTTTTCAGAGGCAGTCCAATTCCTGATTGAGTGCCTTATGGAGAGCACTGTAAAGTACAGCACTCTGTCCGTCGGATGGGACGTCAACCCGATGTCCCTTTGGTGCCTTTCGTCAGGAGTGGGCTAATGCCGACGCCAGGTTTTCCTCTACCTTTCGCTCCTTGCCCTTCCCTAATAACGCAAATGACCTTAGCTGTCGGTCGCCTCCTCCAACTACAACACCCCAACAAAAGGGTCGCATGCTGAATACCATGCAGACGTAAGAACTAAATCACGTGACGCCTAGGAGGCACCAAAAACGATCACCCAGATGAAAATCGAGAGAGTCAAAACTCAGTGTCATGGGGAGTGACTACCAGTCGAGCAGCGCGGGATCGTCTGCGGTTTTCGACTTCGAGGAGAGAAAGGTGCATCACACTTCCCACAGAACAACTAAAAGGCCACGCTTGGTCAGTCCAATGTTCTCATCATTACGGCGAACGGAGGGTGGACTATTTTTCTCACTCTGAATCCTCTTTTCACTACTTACGACCCTCTCAATGCAAAGAAAAGTCGAGGTGTCAACCTTCAATGCACAAAGAAATCGCCCATGGGAAATTGCGCCGCACCATTACCATTTAGCAGCCCCCGAAAGCAGTATCACAGCTTAAAAACATGATTTCTAGAGGAATACATGGAAGAGGAAAGTCCCTGCCCCTCCCGTAGAAGGTTTCTTGGTTAGATAACTCTTACTTATGCCAATTCTTTTTCAAATAAAGCGACCCGGGTTTCGATGAATTATCATTATCATCAGACGTAAATCATTATTATCATCTATTCTTCTGTTAAGTAACTAAGGTTACAATAATAGGATGTATAGATAATAATTTACGATTTGTCCAATGCGCTACAGTGTGGACTTCTAACGTCAACACCTTGTTCGGAAAAACCCAATGATATTTTACCCAAGTTCGCACTGACATGAGAAGATGGCTTGGTGATGTACCATACATGACCCGCAATCTGGAGATCCGGATTCGAATCCCGACATTGCCAAAAATTTTCGTAGAGAATTACATCCTTGGTCTATAAAACAGAGTGATCTTTTTACTGTCAACATTTGCAATAGGTTATTTATACTACGAGGAATAACAGTGAAAAGTAATTAATGGACACTTCGGTTAACAGCCTTAATTACAGCTTATTTCCATTTAAAATTAGTATCGCACTAAAATCAGCGATGCGCGCGGTGACTTTCGTAAATCTATTATAATTGCGATGTGCGAATCAGGAAAATCCCCTATTTTAATATATCCGTGACCTAAACGCCAGAAAACCCGAATCACGAACACTTGCCAATCGCTGGGAACTCGCTTAATTTAGAACCACAAATGATGGATGATGAACTTTTAGCGAACTCGCTACATCATATTATTCACGTGGCCCCATTAGATTGGAGTACCTACCAGCGCTATCTGTTCGTAAGCCATGTGAGCAGTAGTTTTTTCGGGTGTTCCCGATAGTTCGAAGAGCACGGGGAGTTCGCAGCCTTGTCTGTACTCTGCTCTACAGTCCTGTTTTATCGTCGGAATTTCATAAATAACTAAACTGCCGAAAGTTTTAATAGAACCAAATGCCCCTGCTACAATCTATAGAAAAATCTAAGGGCCATGCCTTCTCTACGTAGGTTTTCCCTTTCTCCAGTAACAGTAAACCTGGTATCGCGAGTGGCAGCTTTCGTCGCCTTTATGGCGGCGAAAAATTCTTCCATCCTCAATCCTTCCCGGCTCAGGAGCGTGAACGTAGTTATCACAACAATACGTCTTTCAATGGGTGCTTTCCATTCATGCGACTCACGCGTCGACTTGTGTCGACTCGCGGTAACTGTTTATAACTCTCCTATTCCTGTGCGTAACCGTTTGTTGACTTGTGTCACAACAGTCGGCGACACACACAGAATGGAACACGAAAACCGGGACGCAAGTCGACTTGTGTCGACGTGTGTCAATGAATGGAAAGCACCCAATTAATCCTTCTCACAACAATAAAAGTCTCAAGCTGCTCAAGAAAAATGACACAATAAAATTCAAACATACAGCTATTGTCGTCCATTGTTAAACTGTTACTAACTCCAATGAGTAAAGCCTTCCATTTCCCGTTTTTTATGTACATGTAGAAATGTAAAGAAGCATTTTTCGGATATTGCATTTTTCCCATCACTTCTTATGTGATATTTCCCTGTCCGGATGTTCTACAATCTTGGCCCGAATTTAAATTTTGGAGGTTTCAAGGTAAAATTATCTTTGAGGATACACTTCTCTTTACCTTACAGCATTCGTCACAAATGAAAAATTTAATGTAAATGCTTCTTGCCAGTAGCAGTCTTGGTCACAGTTGGAGTAAATGGGACTCCCCCAGGTGGTCAAGATTGACACATTAATCCCCATAGAATGATATACTGCGACGATGAGATCTGCAAACGTTGATAGAACTTGCATTGTAAGATTAAGAGGGACAGATGAGATTATATATTGGAACGACTCGCAGATCTCATTTGCTCTCAGACGGAGTTCGACAAACAATTAGCCATGAAGGTGATACTCTTCCTATGTGCCCTGGCGGTCCTCGCCGTGGTCAAGGTGAACGGCCACGGGTACATGTACGAGCCATGTGAAAGGTCATCGCTGTGGAGGTTAGGTGCCCCGACGCCCATCAACTTCAACGATGACGAACTCAACTGTGGAGGATTTGGAGTAAGTCTCTCTCTTTTCAAACACTGTCCCACACGCGGATGCCACTAATCCTCATTAATCTTTAACCCTTTCGCTTCCACGGCAATTTCCGATTTTTATATACAGGTATATTAATTATGTAGCCTATCAGTCAGCCTGTATTTTGCACAGTGACACTTTAGGGTCTATCTCAGTCGTACATCGTGCTATAGGAATGGAGTTTGGTACGTGCAGTATCTCTGCACGAGCATTATAGAGTTGGTCCCAGCGCTGTAGCTCGACATTGCGTAAAGAGGCGGGAAAAAAACGCGCAAAAATGGACCAAAAGCAGTCTTCCCACAAAAAGGGATACTAAAAGTGGCAAACCACAATTATTACCTGTCTCTCCACTGCAGTGATTCTTCTTTGCAAAACTCTAGCAACCGGCATCATGAGCAACACTATGGCAGGCAACAACGCCACAACGATAGGCGACAAGGCAACGACCGGTATCGCAACAGAGTCAACCTGGACGTGAAACAGGAAGGTTGGCACCGCTAGTCACTCCCATATAAAGCTCAAGTCCGATTTTTGACATTTTAAGTTTATAATTTATTTTTGCGAAGTAATTTCTTGCCACAGGAATTTGAAATTTTGACTTAGTATTCACAACATATTGTTTTTTTAAACGAAAATAAATTTAATTTTCAAATAGTAATACATATTCAAAGAAAATAATTGAATAAATATTTTTTACGGGGCTGACAAATCGCCACCTTGGGCGCTTCTAGGTGAAAACTGAAAGCCGATATATTGGCACCTTGAACGTCTGAGGGTTAACATTGGGAAAAGGGGGCCGGTGGTGTCAAATTTTAAAATATTGCACATGGTCGTGATAATAAGTCATAGCCACGATAAATGAGTCGAGAAACTTCAGATATTTTCTTCCCATTTAGGTAACTACACCAGAGCATGAAGATCAAACAGACGCTGACGATCAAATGGTTGAACAGGTTAACAAACGAGATGTACCTCTGGAGGGTGAACGAGGACACCCAGGGGATTGGTCAAGTGGCTATTGGCCATGAGACAACTAATACGATTAACCATTATGTGAAGAATATAATGGAGGTTAAAAGAAAAAATCAACCGAGAAGGGCATATATCCTTGAGTTTAATTAAACGAGACCTTTGTGCGAGTATTATCTTCAGCGATTGCACAATCTCACCCATTTTGAGGTTTATTGTTTCGGACAATAATAATTGCACATATAACTCCAATATTAATTATTTAATGCCCTTCAAAATCCAGAGTATTAAATAAAATTTCGGAAATGCTGAATACCCAAGGAAAACCGTTTTCATGGTAACTTCAAAGTACATAAAAAAATGTTAGCGTTGCCATAGCTCAGTAGCTAAGGAGTTTCTACCCCATCTTTAAGGTCAAAAAATGCTCAAAATTGTCTCCCCTACCACCCCCTTAAGTAATGCAGATTCCTTCTCAAAATACCCGGTATACATACGAAAAAAAAGCCAGATAAATATTGACACAAGGAAGAAGACCGTCAGGTAACAAAAGGAATTAGTTTTGAAATGGGAGAAATTCATGGCTGCAGTGAAAAAAATTAGGGTTACAGTACTACCGACGCGTCGGACGAAAAATTTTAAAAGTAGAATACCATAGATGATAGGTCGGGAACTTGAAGGGAATTCTACACCGCTTGTACAAAATAACGGTGGTGTATAAAACAAATAAAACTTAAAATGGGTGGAATATATTTTGCACAGATATACCATTTTTTACCATAAGTTCGAAGAAAATAAAACTTTATAAGCTCAACAGTAGAAGACTCTTAAATAGCATAGTCAATAGGAGCAGGAAATATTAAAAAAGCGCATTAATTGGCATTAATGCACTTACCTAACGGAATTTTAATTACTGGTACTAGTGGTTACCGAGAAGCTGAATCTAAATCTAGCTGTCACCATTTTCATACTTAAGGAAAATCAGCAATACTAATCAAATAGGCATTTTTCGTTTTTCGTTTTCGTCATGCGACACCAATGATGAAAATAACGTGAAAATGGTGCTTTCACCCAAAAAAGATTCTCGATCAAAAATTAGCAAATATCCGCAGACATATAAATTTTACGTTTTATGGATTATTCAGGGCCATTTGATTGTGAAAATGAAATAAAATTTCTAAATACACATATATAGATATTTTAAACTACGGGAAATCATTTTCCGTGCAAAAGAATAAGATAATATCAACACAGTTAATAAGTGATTAGAGGATAAAATAGCTAAATATGAAAATTGAAAGCCAGCAGAACTATTCGGCATGAAAATTTTCTCAGCAATGTAATTAGGAACTAAAGATAGATAAAAAGGTTGCGTATCTCAAGGAAGATGGATATGCCAACATCTCTTAACCTTTTTTAAAGTTTATTTCCTGATTTTTTACGGTATATCATTCAAGTTTAAAAACTAAATGACTAAGAATATAAAGAAAGAAAAGATGGCAAAATATCATCTTAGCAGCAGCCAAACTGAAGGATCTGACGATAAAATAATGAAATAAAAAAAATAACTTTTTCGTAGTCACATTGAAATTGCCTGGCATTAAGCCGGAGATATTAATCAGATAGCAGAGTCAGCTTCTTTTACATGTAAACCTTGAGATAGCAACACACACATTAGGTCACTTTTTTAAATATTGTGAAATCGTTGAATAAAAAAGACAATTAATCACATAAAAAAGACGACGACGGACAATCAAAAGACAACGGGCATAATCTCATCAGTTGCTTACACAACGGAGCGAAGTGGCGATTTTTTTTGCTGCCGATATTTCACGAATTCATGAGGGCCATTCAACGAACCAAATGCCTAATCGAAAAAAATCTTCACACGTAGTCTGATTAGATATGAAGAAATTAAAGCACGTGAACAATACGAGATGCAGATGAATGACTGATAACAAAATTAATATAACTTTTTTATGGATAAAAATTATTTGTTATCGCGCAAATATGGTGTTATACAAGAATGAACTTGTTAAACTATTTGTCACATTTACCTTATCTAATCAAGTCGCTCTTGAAATGATATGTGATCCACCACCACAATGGGAAACGAACACTAAATCGCATACTGCGCAGTAAAAGCAAATTGGTCGCTGTAATTAACAACGCCATTTTTCATAAGGAGAAGGAAACAAAAATCCACTCGTAACTTCAGATTCATTTTCAATCGATATTAATATCCGTTAATATTTCTTAGTCTAAATAAAAGTCTCTTTATGATCACTTACTTCCCTAGAGGCTGGCGATTCTTCTATCAATGCGATACCACGTGCCACAAAACTCTTTGAAACACAAATCTTAAACAGAAATATACCAAAAAAACTTATTCTCCTATAGAAACTTTCTGAGCTCGAGCAAGATTTTTAATCCTTTATCATGTACTCAATTAACCCTCCGAAATGGCTGGCAAACTTTCGAGGACACTAACTTTCCTGAAATGTAAATTACCCTGCTGAATGCTATTCGAAGTTGGCTAATTAAATGTTATAAATAATTTTAGCGTTAAATTAAGTTTGTATTTTTATATTTTTTCAACCTTCCGGCTCTCTAAGAAACTGGCCTTCCAAAAAAACTGGAGTCACAGATTTTTATAAAAAATTCCCCACCGGTATATTCACTTAAAAATAAATAAGATGCTATCGTTTTGCGATAAAATTGTGTGAATTATACTCATTCCAATTTTTTCACATTTTTACCAAAGATATGTGCCATGATCATGTGATTTCTTACATAAATTCACCTCGAATCATATAATTATAGTAAGGATATGGTTTCCAACTGATTTTAAAGCTAAGACTTTGTTTGTGACACTGAGTATCAATAAAATTATTCCACATAGGAAATTATTCCTTTTTCCATTACTTTTAAATTCAAATATCCAAAAATAGATTTACTCGTCCTCTCCCAGGGCTACCACCTTATCGTGGTGGAGAGGTTTGAGTGCCCCAATGACCCGGAGAGCTATGCTGGCGGGAGCGTATGCTCCTGGTAGGGCCACCCAAGCCAGACAGGTCGAAGGGTAGGGGACTGACTAAGTGTAGCCCACTGGTCCTCCAGGTTGGGGGTTGTGCGACAGGCCGGTAACCTGCCCATGTAAAACCTTCTTTAACTCATAAGCTTCACAGAGAGCCTCGGAATAGGTTAGGATTCAACAGACGACGACTAGGCAAAAGTAAGGACATGAATACGGGTATAACGGATATATTAAACATAGCCACATGGAATGTACAAGGCTTAGGCAATCACGAGTTAGAACTTAACAACACCCTTAAAGAATACAAAGTGAATATGGCGGTCATCACTGAAACAAAGAAGAAACTCAAAGGGACAAAAGACTTGGAAGATTACGTAATGATATACAGTGGAGTTGATCAGAATAAAAGAGCACGTTGTGGAGTGAGTGTTTTAATAGACAAAAAATGGAAAAATAATATCAGGGAATACACTTTCATAAACGAAAGAATAATAACGGTGCGACTCAAATTTGATAGGGGTTATTTAACAATACTTGGAACATATGCACCTGAAGATGGGAAAAAGGAAGAAACGGAGATTTTCTATGAGCAACTGCAAAAAGAAATAGGGAAGTTAAATAACAGGGACTACGTAATAATAGCTGGTGATCTTAACGCTAGAATTGGGAAAGAGCCAATTCCACAATTGATTGGAGTACATGGAGAAGACCATCTGAACCAAAATGGAAGTAAATTAAGAGAATTTATAACTTTCAACGAATTAAAAGTAACGAACACATTTTTCAAGAAAAAAGATATCAATAAATTCACCTGGTCAGCCAGGGGTCACCGATCCCTAATTGATTACATAATTGTTAACCGAAAATTAGCCTCGAGGATAACTGATACACATGTATATAGAGGAGCAAATATATGCACCGATCATTTCCTTGTTAAGGCAAAAATACAACTATGGGCAAGGTGGAAGAAGCATAATACGGAAAAGAAACAATGTCAAGTAAAGAAAATCTTCAAAACATACCTTTTGAAAGAGAGTAGTATTCGAAAACTGTACCAACACAGGGTTACACAACTGCTCGAACAGATAAAACCAGAACATGACATCAATAAGGAATGGGAAAATCTTAAGAAAGCTATTTTACAAATAGCTAATGAAGTTTTGGGCACCAGAAATAAAAAGAAACGGAAAAGAGGTTTAAAAATCTGGAGCGAAGAAATAGCACAGGCCATCGAAAATAAAAACAAAGCATACAGAGAATACCTACAGAGAAAAACAGAGGAAACGAAAGAAAAATATCACAGGGTCAGAAACCGCACGAAAGCAATAATAAGGAATGCACATATGATATCATGGGATAGATTTATAAGTGGAGTAGAGGATGATATTCATGGTAGGCAAGAAATAGCATATAAACTGATGAAACAACTCAACAAATCAGAGAAAGATACTGCCCAACTAAATGTTATACCGAAGGAAGAATGGATAGAACACTATAGGAGATTATGGTATGATCCAACATTAGATGATACGATCAACACTCCAGAGGAAACAATAGGAGTAGACCCTATTGATTTGAAAGAACTAGAATGTGCTCTGAATAAGACAAAAAATAGGAAAGCTGCTGGCATAGATGGAATTGAATCAGAGCTGATAAAATATGGAGGTACATCCCTACAAATAAGAATCCTTCATCTATACAACATGTGTTGGAAAAAGCTTGAAATCCCAAAGGATTGGAATGTGGCGAAGGTTGTTTCATTGTTTAAAAAAGGAAAAAGAAATAATCCAGAGAATTACAGAGGTATAAGCCTACTAAATACTGCATACAAAATTTACAGTAGAATAATAAATACTAGACTACAAGCTATCTCTGATGCCATTTTATTGGAAGAACAGGCTGGATTTAGGAAGGGAAGATCTTGCATCGACGATGTTTTTACTTTAAAACAAATAATTCAAAAACGAAGAGAGTTCAATCTGGAAACACATCTGGCATTCATAGATTTTGAAAAAGCATTCGATCATGTAAATAGAGAAATGTTATGGTCAGTTATGCAGAAAAGAGGGTTTCCTAGACATCTGATAAAAGCTTCCCAGAGTCTATACAGAGACACCAGAATTGTAATTGACACAGGGAAACAGATCACCCAAGAAATCATCATTAACCGAGGAGTTAAACAGGGTTGCAGCCTATCCCCAACCTTGTTTAATCTATACATAGATGACGTTCTAAGAATGTGGAAAGAGAATAATGTATCACCAGGCATAGAAATAGGACCATCTCAATACTTAAATACGATGCTGTTTGCTGACGATCAGGTTATAATACAAGATAAAGAGGACAAACTCCAGATGGCAGTACACAGACTACACGAGTTGAGCAAGCTATACAACCTGAGAATTTCAAAAAACAAAACAAAGACTATGGCATTTTTAGGAAGCAACCCGATAAGAACAAAAATTGTTATTGAGGATCAAGTCCTGGAGCAAGTGTCGCACTTCCAGTACTTAGGATGCGACATAACATATGACGAGGAAAAAG
This sequence comes from Ischnura elegans, assembly GCF_921293095.1. Taxonomy (NCBI): domain Eukaryota; kingdom Metazoa; phylum Arthropoda; class Insecta; order Odonata; family Coenagrionidae; genus Ischnura; species Ischnura elegans. Next base: position 79,822,309 of record NC_060256.1, on the reverse strand, counting down.
ATATTATAAATAAGGTTAACACTTTCCAGAGAATATGTGGCACTATCAGAAGAACTCTAAAGAACAAAACAAGAAAAGAAACACAAATAAAATTTTACAAAGTGATGGCAGTCCCTACTGTACTCTACGGATCAGAATGTTGGGTAACAAAAAAGAAGGAATTAAGGCAGATAGAATCGTCTGAAATGAAATTTTTAAGATCAGTTAAAGGTTGCACAATATTGGATAAAATAAGAAACACTCAAATAAGAGATGAACTGGGTGTCCAAGCAGTCACTGACAAATTAAAAGAATACAAACATAGATGGAAAGAACATTTACTTCGAATGCCAAATGAAAGAATTCCAAAGCAAGCAATGGAATATCAACCATTTGGCAAGAGAAGTATAGGAAGACCAAGGAAAAGATGGTGATGTGGAGCCGGAACAGGCTTAGTAGCCTAATCCTGGAAGGAAGAAGAAGAAGAAGAGATTTACTCGTCTTAATAGCCCATCTCCGAATCGACCAAAACTCTATTTTATAATCTTGACAATTCTTAATTACTATCCCAAAAATAAAATTTTATACTCATAAATAACTTTGAACAACCCATAATTTTTTTTTAAATATCTTAACTCACTCTATTCTCCCGCGCAGCGCTTTCCCATTGGAAGTTCGTACAGAAAGCTTATTATATTAGTTTAGATGACCCTAATGTAGCGAATAGTATATTTCGGTGGAGTATCGTCGATAAAAAATCATCACTCGGATGTTCTTTGTCCACAGACCCAGTGGGTTACAAACGGCGGCAAGTGTGGAGAGTGCGGTGATGCATACAACCTGCCCCGACCCCGACCAAATGAGAACGGAGGCAAGTATGGTCTGGGATACGTCGCTAAGCGATACAAGGAAGGAGAGATGATCAACGTGAAGATCAACGTCACGGCCAGCCACAAGGGCTACTTCACCTTCAAGCTGTGTCCCATGAATGGCATTGAAGGTAACAGCAAAATATTCTACAAACCTGTCATTTGGTGGTAGTATTAACACCCGTTTTTTCATAACCACAACCATTAAGAGATTTACATGAAATCATTCACATAGAAGAAGAAATAAAGGCCAATGATTATGGATGGAAAGCGTCTAGGGTTTGCATAAAAGCAAAACAGGCAGCCTTGATTCTAACGCCTTAGGGCTGCAGCCTCCAAATATATATTTGCAAAATGGGAAAAATGGGAGACTTTATTTTTCAAACTACGTCAGAATCAACGATAAAAATTTGTTGAACGAGTCCATTGCTTTCCAGGCTTCACGGTCACGCGTGTATCCACCACGGCAAGGTTCTCCTCGATTATCAACGTTTTGACACACGACTCATGCACGGTCTTCGGGGCTGAAGTGGCCACTGAAGGTCTAACATATCCTTCAGTTCATACTAGGAAAGTCAGAAGGACCAGATGCTAAGCAAAGGGATGCTTGAAGGGCATTAGGAGTTGAAGGACTGCTCTTTCATGGGAATTGATTAGAAAAGTGGATAATCCTAAGCGCTGAAGACGATACAAGAGCATTGTGTCGAAACGTTGGTAATGATGGTGGAAATTCTGAGAAGATTTTATCAAAATAGTCGGAGGAGCAAAAGTAGGAACAGCGACCGTTGATTAATAAAATCATTAATGCTGAATAAAAGATAATATTTCAGGAGCTTGGAGTTTTCAGGGATAATTGTAGGGGTATGTTCACAGAAGTGAGGAATTTACCCACTGATTGGAGTCCATTTCAAAGAGGAATTTGACCATTTGGTTCACCAAAATCCAAAGAAATGAAGCTTTCAGCATAAAACTACCCTACTTTCCCTTGCTTTCATTCTTTAGCTTAATTCGTAAATATAGGGCGGGGAAACGGAGAAGCCTGTCGGGACAGGATGAAATTTCAGCAAGTCACGAAGTCTCCAAAAGTAGCGATATTTCAACCCACTTTCGCAGTATTCTGATTCGTCCGTTGCTCAAAACAATGAAGAAGCGAATGAGATGCGCGAGTCGCGAGGCAAATGACCGAAACGGATCCTCGCATTCCCGTAAGTCTCGCTCCAAACAGAGGGTGGAGTGAATTAAACAGTTCGGCACCGCACGAGAAAAAAAAACTATGCCATAGGCTTCACTCACAGCTATAAATGAAAAAGTCAATCGAGTTACCATCAAAATATATAAATGTTCAACAAAAATTACTCATTAAAGGCTAGGTATGAGAATGATTTTTTACAGCCTACAGGGAAAGTGGTAACCTAGTGGATAGAGCGCTTGCATGCTGTTCGTAGGGCCACAGTAAAAGCCATCCCACAGCTCAAACATTCCTTGAAGTGCGAGGCGGCTCAGGTAAGGAACAGACATGAATGTAAGTGCGAAATTCAGATACTTATGGCACAGCCCTACGTGAGCTTCTAGGAAACATATCCCAACCATTAAAGACAGCAAGGAAACCTTAAAAAAGATAACAGAATCCTTGAATATTGACGGGAGAGTCTTTATTTTCGTTTTTCTTGGGGTCTTAAAATCTAAACGCATTACTTCCGCTTGACAGGTGATTTCTCTCAGCGAATGACCCATTCAAAACTGATGCTATAATTTTGAAATTTACAGGGTATATAGTAGATATAACTCAGCGGATTCCAACCTTTTTTCCTCCCGTACCCCTTTATATGTGACTAATATCGTACCCCCAAAAATGTAACGCGCATATTTTATTACATGATTTCACTGCGGGTAGGTGACACTTTTTGTCATAAATAATTTTATAAATAGAAACTCTGTTTTAAAACCGCATACAATAGGTATAAATATGCCCTTGTTAAGAGATACATAGTTCTGGCGTCCGCCATTACCGATTATTTTCGGGACACCCCCGACTGGTTTGTCGCGTATCCCCAATACGCGACCGGTTGGGAACCGCTGGACTTTAACTCATTGTCAACATTCATCTTTTTCTCAAATTTTAAAATTTTACCTCGAAATTTTTAAATGCAAACTTTCAATTGGAGATACAGTAATAATTTGATTAACTTCTGTTCTATGCACCCTCACATTTTCACGACGATAACGTAGCGTAATGAGTAATTCGTCATTGAAAAAGGCAAATTTTCCGGTCGTGCGGATGCAATACGCCCTCTCAAGTAACTTCGGCAACTTCTGGAAAAAAATGGGTTGCTGTAGAAATGTTCCAAATAGTTTTAAATATGCAATGTATTTCTTAGGGCCTTCAATAGAAAAAAGCTAAATATACAAAAATGATGATAATCCTACATGTCGCGTCGTTCCATAGCAAATGGGGTAGTTCAGTTGGACCCGAAATCGCAATATACCAAAAGAATTCAGTATACGAAAGGAAATGATAATATAAGATGAAAAAAGAGCCTTCTTCATTCAACTTTTTCTCACAATTTTAAAATTATATGAATAATTAAGTTGCCGCCCACTTTCTAACAATGAGTGACATTATTAGAGTTTCAGTATATTAATTCGTTCAGAAAGAACCACTCGTTTAATGCAAGAAGAAATCTATTGAGAGCTAATTAAAACGATTCACCAGATACCGATGCGCGTGGTCAAGGAATAACGGCAAGCCGCTCGGTACGAGTTCGCTACGTCATCAACTTAACCGCGAAAGGGTTAAACCGACACACTGTGGCACAGGTGACAGAAATCGTGCTAACTAAGCCGCTGACGCCGATCGGCTATCGGGAGATCCGGGTTCGTATCTCGTCTAAGCTAAATAATTTTTTCACGGCGAATTCCATTCTTTGTGCATGGAAGTTAATTATTTAATGATGGTAACCTAAACATAGGTCCACCTTATAGGTTACGTAAAGGACCTAGTATTTCTTTTATGTCTTTGTTTTCAAATAATATGGAGTATTTTCAACTGCTGCCTCTCAAAAAATGAACTTCCGAAAATACATATGTATATTAATGGTGGGGGAGTGGGGAGAGAGAGCAAGGGAGGATCAGGGGAGGGGAAACGGCAAAGTGTTCTTTGCACCCCTGATAAAAACCCTAGCTCCTACATTATTATTACTCTTATTATCCTAATATTTACTATTAATTACTCCTACATTATTATTATTGTTGTTGATATTATTATTATTTATAATAATATATAACTTTTCACCCGTGCGCATGACTGCGTACGAAGCCACTGGTTAAATGCAGTGCTTTGGAGGCGAGATAAGTTAGGATTTCTTATGAGAGTAGCAAAGATACGAATACAAACGATGAAAGGACGGGGTGGAAGGGAGTTGGACGTGATTCGCATCTTCTCACCTTGTAGCGTGCTTCTGGGGTCAACATCGAACCGTCTCAATCCACCACCTATTGTTTCCCTCGTCGAGACTGAAGTCATTCCGGTCAAGTCCCAAGCCACCACCCACCCGTTCCAAGTGAGTCGTGGTGAACCGTGCGCACGTTTGACGAGGGAAAATGAGCAAAAAATGCGCAACACACGCTTCCACGGAAGGCTGACGCGTTTCTGTCCACTCTAGAGCCACGCCAGGAAATTACTAATGAAGACGTACCGTTCGTTAAGAGGTTAAGACGAAGCCTACCTCTCGCTTGATTGGTCTTTTTGGAGGGTGATTGCAGGCTTCAAACTCAACGCCATCACCAAAATATTTTCAGGGTACACAATAGCAGACCCTTTTCAACATTTGACTGCGTTTCAATTTGAATATTTCACTCCATTATTTTCTCAGATGCAACTTTTGTTACACGCGTCTTCTTAACTTTTCTGTCTCATCAATGGAATGTTGCAATTGATTTTTAACCCACTTCTCATGATCGGATCGGCTATTAACTTTGCACCCTTGCTTGCTTCTTATGACAACACAATATTCAATAATCAGAAATTTTTTAATTTACTCAATTTTTCTCTAATAAATTAATTAATTTTGTCTCTGGAAAAATAGCTTTAAATCTCCTCAATTCATGCAGTTTTTGCAGGCGGAAGATTTAAAATAATTTCAAATGCGCGCAGATTAGTTATGAGGACGAAAAATTCAACAATATCTTCCAAGTAAATTTTTGGATAAAAATTTTTTTAACAGCTCTGTTTTAATCGATAATTATTCAACGCTAAAAAGTAGAAAATAAAAATAAAATAAAAAAACAAGCTTTTTCCAAAAACGGTATAAAATGTACTAAAGAGTAAAAAAATAAGCTTTTCGTCCCTATGAGAATAACATGGGCGCCGTTTAGGTTTAGGTATAAATATTTCTTGTCAATCCTTACTTACCTATTAGGCTCTTCTACGCTCATTTCTAATAATCTAATCAACACCCACGCTTTATTCGCCAAGTGATGAAAAGCTCGGGTATATATTTACTTTTTAGTGTATTTTACACTGTTTCTAGAAAAGGAGCATTTCCTTAATTTTATTTTTATATAATCTATGTACCATAAAATAACTTCCTATGCTCTGAAAATTTCAATTTTATTGCGTGAATTTTTAAGGAAAAATACGTAACCAGAAAGGACAAAGTACGACCGGGCGAGAAGAAGGAAAGCGAAGAGTTCTTAATGGAAAAATGAGGTAGAATAGATTGAGAGGTTAATCGTAACTTTAATCGTGGTCACATCGTAATTTTCCACTTAGACACTTCTTCTTTGGTTATTTATTGATAGACTGAAGGAGGATAAGATTTACTGGACGGTCGGCGGGAAAACTTGTTGGAATTTAGGCATTTTAGAGAAAACGAAAAAAACTAGGTCCTTCTGTCAAAACTTGTTGGAATTTAGGCATTTTAGAGAAAACGAAAAAAACTAGGTCCTTCTGTCAGAAAATTAATAATGCACCATCTTAGTATTTTCCACACATTATTGCAAAAGGCTTACAAGCGTATCCGCGAGAGATAGAGGCATACCCGAAGAAGGGCCGAAATAGCTTGACTGAATTTAACGAATTGCCCTTAATTTCCCTCACAGCTAGCATTGCTTTCGTCAAGTTCCGAATTGGATGGTAATCCCTTAAGGTGCGAATACAAAGGAGGGAGCCAGTCCCCTTCCCTTACAATAAGTATCTATATACGCCGCTTAATTCAGTTCACCATCAAAAATCATTGACGAAGGGGGTACCATCTTCAAAATGCTGAAGGTGGTAATAAGTTCTATAGTCCAAAGAGTTTTCTGGTTTGACGTGAAATGGGGCTTAATTTGCACATTGGCCCGAACGATCACGCGTTTAGCACAGCTGCCAAAAAATCTGAATCGAAGACATAGAATACAAGGTGAATAAAGGCGGGAGATGAGATGCATACTTGATTCGGATCCGAAACAACAGCTCTCGCCAATAGGATGCAAAGTGGAGCATCGTTTCAGAGAGAAGTATCGAAGTAAGTGCGAAGAGAAAGCCAGCTATTGTCAGGGCAGATGCAGATGCATTTTCAGACATGAGCCAAGAAACTCATTTCCAATACGATTTCCATGCAAGCTTGAGGATGGAGTCAATTTTATAAGAGCCGGATGCCCAACTTAAACACAAAAAAAATTGTGTTAGAGGCCACTACTGCAATGAACTCATAATATTACAAGTTCTTTTTATTAATCATTGAATATTAATGCTAGAAAAATAAAATAAAGCAATTTCTCGTTTACTGAGAATTTATTGCACTATTTTTACTTTTACAAGCAATAAACCATACTGCAGAGCATCGATATTCATTACCCTATATAGCGAAGGCATTGATATCACTGATTCGATGATATTTTTTTAATGGACATCAATATTCAGAATCTATACTTTTGAGAGGTATTTTCAACCAATCTCGGTGATCGGTATATGAACTTACATTAACTGGCAAGAGAAAAATTGCCCAGAACATCAAATAGAATCACGGACCCTTGATATCGCCTAACATGATGTATATCTACAAAAAAATATCTTAACAGTCAAAGAACCCATGGATGGTTAAGTGGCTTGGTACCTAAGCCAAATTTTCGTTATTTGACGTTCGGTGGTTGGATTTCATCTATTAGAAATTACGTGAATTCTAAAGCGTATCTTTCAGCAGTTCTGACAGCCATAAATGTATAATAGAGCCACTTTCAAAATCCTCTACGAAAACCTGCTTCGGCGGCGCAAAACAATTCCAATTACCACTAACCTTCATTATTAACACACAAACTGAAAATAATCACTATATGTTGCACCAAATTAGCTAATGTTCATGGATGGATAACCACTTCAAGCACTTATGACTCGAAACAAGGGCAACGAACCCATAACAACAGACGTTTTCCCGAGCAAATTAGAAAGTACGATGTTCCAATTTTGGTATTAAATTTGTAGTCTGTGATTAGATACACGGAAAATTCAAATCACCGATCGATATTGTAAGCAATTAATTAACAACTTTATGTCTTAAACGGAAAAAATACAGAAAAAACTTGTTAGATTCCAGACTTATACCACAAAAAACAAACGAATATATATGATTGGCTCAGTTTCGGAAATCTTCACGCCCCAGGAAAACCTAAATTTAGGAATAATTCCCATCGGCCTAAAGTAAAGCCTTGTGGTGATTACTAACTACGAAAAGAGCGTTAGAGACGTGAATTAAGTTCAATTTGACAATTCCTTAATAAATCTTTCTCCGTCCCATCTTTAGGCAAGCTTGGTAAGCCAGTGGAGCAGGAGTGTTTGGACAAACACCTTCTGACCCTCGCAGACGGCTCGACGAAATGGACACTGAAAACCTTCGATGCGGGCATGTACGAGATGAAGGTCCAGCTGCCAATGGGAATTAAATGCGAGAGCTGCGTGCTACAGTGGTATTGGAGAACAGGTAAGCAATGGGAGCCGGGAAAAATAGTCTTAACTAAGCGAGCGCCACAAAGTAATGCATGCAGGATTCATGTCTTGCAAACGAGAATAAATTTGGTGGTGGGGGGATCACATATTTTTCGGGATGAAAAAATACATCCAATATGTATGAATTAAATACATTTTTACATGTTTACATTGATTTGTACTTATGCGTACCGAAAATTTCATCCTCATCCTTATTAGTCAACAATCTTAAGATTGGCTTGTCGCAGCTCTTCATTCCTCTCTCCTATCCGCTAGTCATTTCACTGTGACGTATTACTTCTCTTTTAAATGCGTTATGACCTGTCCTAAGAAACTCATTCGGGGTCGTGCTTTGCCCTTCTTCCCTTCCATTTCTCCCTCTACGATTGTTTTCATCAGGCAATCATATCTCATAATGTGGCCCACAAAACTGTCCCTTCTCATACTTACGGCTTTTACAGGTTATTTTTTTCCCATGCTTCTCAGCACTTCGTCATTATTTACTCGGTCAATCCATCTTCATCATTCTTCGGTCGAACCACGCTATCGAAAGGTTACGACTATAAATGAATCTTAAACGGAAAGTGCAGTAGAGTAAAATAGGTTTTCAGTGAGACAAGCCAGCAAATTTTAGTCCTGAGAGGTGGATGGAGGTAGAACTGATTGATTTTTTGAGGGGAATACGCCATCATCATAACAGTAGATGGGCTCGCCTAATATTCCCTAAATTTAGAACTAAATGTACGGCCATGAGTAATTGTCAATAAAGGATGGAGCATCAATATTACGCAACGTGATTTCAATTCGGAACAGATTGGTTCCAGGATGTACTTATACTGATGCGTTCTTTATTATTTATCTTAATAATGGCGTTTTGCAATGGAATTGCAATTAACGTCAAATGTAGTTACTACCCTCAGTTTCTTTCCGAAATCAATACAGCCTTATTTATACCATCATTTTCATTTCAAAGAACTTCCGCCACCCATGCAATGTGAAAGGTGAAGTTTGGATTGAATACTTAGAGTGTAAGCCCGATGGGTACGCAGTAGACTACAAGTGAAGTTTGAGTAATAGTATGCCCCAATTATTTTTTCTCCGGAATTTTAAAAGATATGGTGGCTAATACCAAACTATTGGTAACACTGGAAAATAACTCTAATCACTCAAAATTGCGTCTACAAGTAAAATAAATACTGATCATGAAATCGATTAAAATAAAACGATGGAGAATTATGTGTACCAAGCTTTTTACTTCCAACTTCCCAAAAAAATAAGTAAGGGGAAAATGAGAATGGACTTTTTTTTAAAGTTTCATGTCCACAATGTCAAAAAATGTTAATATTTAACTTGAAAAGAGTACAAAATGAATAAATGCATTCTAATTCTTCTTGCAGCTAACTCTTGGGGAACATGTGACGATGGATCTGAAGGCATGGGTTGCGGTCCACAGGAAACCTGGAGCAACTGTGCAGATATCGCTATCGAATAATTTATAAATGAACGACAGACACTAAAATAGTTGGCCTTTCAAGAAAACAAATTAGTTTCATCGACAATTTTTCTGATTGCAATGCCTTTTGAACAATCTTATCTTGAAAATGTTGCAAGAAAAAAAATGTACCAAATATATGACGGCTGAATAAATTCTGAAAATCCACCAGAAAGATTTATGATGTCCTAATCACATATAAGGTTATTTGATACCATGCTTTTACAAAAGGGGTAAAAAATTCTACGATGCCATAGGTTCATATATTTCCCTCATTGAAGCTGGAAAAATGAATAACTTGAAACATAATGAAGCAAATTTAAGAACAAATTTTCTTTTGCGAATAACAGATGACATGACGATTCCATAGCGAAATATGGTCACTAACGTTACCAATCACGTGACTAATAATCCACTTTTACCTTCAGGGATCACGTTGAATTCTTCATATATCAACTACTGAAGGATGAAAATCCAATGTATTGATCAATTGCATAAATAGCCTTAGGGGAAACCTGTTAACACTAATCAAATAGAACGTTAGAAATAGTTCCAAATAGTTAAGCAAAATAATCCTGACAAAGCAAAGCTTCAAAATTGACAGAAGAAATAGGAATGCTTTAGACTTTTAGACATTGCCTTTACATTTTAATGCTACATGTCTCATTTAATGCCACTGCAAAAGTTATGAACACATTTTTACGCAGATAGTGCTGCGTGGGTTGGAAATATTTATTGCAAATCTTGGAAGCCATACCTCTCTACCCCTTCTTTTTTCTGCATTTTCATTGTATGGATTCAGCACTTTCCACTCTAATATTCACCCTCTTTGGCACAAAAATTGGGGAATCCTGATTTCACCATGATTTTGGATGGAATGACAAGAGAGGTCCTTTTTTACATTAAATTTCACTCCCCCCCGCATAAGTCGTGGATCGTGACTTGAGGCATCATTCCCAGGGTTTCTATATAGCGTTTTTTTTTCATTCTCACCCCGCATCTCACGACACTTGAGAATTTAAAAAAATGTCATCCAAGTAGCAAAAAAATGAAAAACTATTTTCGGAGAGAAAAGAAAATCGTGTGAATTCGTCAAATCAAATCCGTAGGACCGAACCAATTTTTCGCATGGATACACGGAGAACCTTAAAAAAAGTATGCATCTTGCCAACCTTCTAAGTTTAAGATAAAGGTACGTACATTATACGCATAAATTTTCTAACATTAAGAATTTATTTTACTAGAAGAACCATAGTAAGTCAACTGTAGAGTCAGTGGAACTCCTCGATGCCACCAATATTTCGGGGCAGGGCTTCTGCCGTTAGATATTAAGCGAAAGCTTACCTGCTATTCGCATACCCAAAAAGAAGATCCTTAGCCGAAGATTATGCATTACCCTTCAGTTATGGATTACGTCAATTTTTTTATCTTCACTACAAAAACAATATTTTGCAAAATGTATATCGAAGGCGATGGAGGGCAGGTTCAAATCGAATTGCTTATTTCAAGGATTAGCATGATATAAGAATAAGTAGCTGGTATGAGGAATAACGCTGGTATCTTCTTCGGAGCATGAACTTCAAAAAAAAAAAACCCAGTTTATTTCCAGAAGATCATCTTAAGGAGCCATGAATTCGGAATAAGAAGCAGCCCTTCATACAACGGCATTTGACAAATATTGAGCAAAGACGTTCAGTTTCTTACCACATTAATTCAAATAAACATAATGTTGATGTAGTTCAGTAAAGTATGAACATATCTGCAAATAATTTGAACGTTTTAAACGGTGCCAAAGTCAATTCCGATATGAAGAAGAGGTAAAAAATAAGTTGAAACACAGAGCATTGAGTATTACTCTATTGTAGAAGCCACGACTACCAATATCTCAACAAATAACTTGACAAGAATGAGATCTGGGGGTGTTGCGTTTGAACTGCTCGAAATAATTTTCAACGAGAGAAAACTCTGTTCAGGTGCACTGAACTGCAGCTTTCGATGACTTCAAGCACTTTAAACTTCAGTTCAAGCATTGCGGTGGTAAGTACAAAAATACCGAACAGGAGAGCAGACCTTCGCGGAAGTTCAAGATGAAAACACATGGGAGCAATAAGCCGGGATGTTTGAGTGAAAAAAACTATGGAAGTTGTAGAAGAGAGGATAATAACTATCAGAGATGAGCAGTATCCAAAATACACTTACTTTCGATACTCTTACTATTCGTATTATGTAACCGAAATACAACATCTGAAATAATTTTGTATTTGTTACTAAAAATACATTTATCAATTATATCAAATTCAAAATACATACTCTAAATAAAAAGTTTGAACAGACTCCCGTGATTTGTCTCGCTCATATTTTTAGAAAAATAATCAATAAAACATGCAAACGCGAAATTTGTTCAAATGAGATGAGTACCTATTTTTTCGCATTTTCTGCAATACCATATTTTGCCTGCAGCTTCGGCAATATTTACCACTATAATAATCCCACTAAATATTAAATATATCCTAATCCTAATATATACCACTAAATATTAAATTTTGAGTCATGAATATTTTCATTATTAATATTATTTTATTTAATAAATATCCCGGCCACCGATTGCATATCCGAGATAAGAATATTTTAGTCGCCAATTGGAAAGACTTAAAATGCATATGGATTCAATTTTCAGCAATGTAAAACTTGAATTACACTGTGAAACGTTACATGGTATAAGTATTTCGAAATTACAAATACACCGTGAATTGATAAAATAATTTTCGTGAGCATTTATTATTTCATTTTTGAAACATAATTTTAATATTAAATCTACAATACAATTGACATTTATTTTTCCCTCCTCTGAAATTTACAGCGGAACAAACACTTTTCGAATTGGACGTAGATGGTGTCACACCGTGTTACAACAAATTTCAGGTAACGGGATACTGACAATGAGTTGTTACACACATACATAGGGCTGTACAACGATCAGTTGGTGGCGATCCAAATCAGCCGTTCTAGTCAGCCTCTCTTAAGTGCGTTAATGTATCCTCCTACAAGGCAAGGTACCTAACGGTCAGATCGCGTTAAAATTGCCCAGTACGACATAAAATCATACATGCTTTTAGAAAAGCGTCCTACAGTCCAAAGTTTTTAATCAGAAGAGAATATTTTTAATCGTGACGGACGAAGGTGACGTAATTAGGTAGTAAAAACCCGCTATAGAATTTAAAAAGCCAATTTTGTTTCCTCCATAATGTCTCACTTCTCCTCAAAGGCTGTCATAAATTAATGCACCACCAGGCTTTGGCGAATTTTTCTAAAGTTAAGGGATAAAGTTACAGCATTTATTCATTTACAAAGAGTATTATTTTTCCACGAATCCAACCGAAAAATTCAACATGCCATCATGCTACGAGCTGCCACTGAAGAATAGCGATCATAATCAATTGAACAAAGGAATTTTCAATTACGTCACCAGTAGGAAGCATGGAAAACCATCAAGCGATATTCCTAAGAAAAAAAACTGCCAGATGTTAATTTTCTTTCTCGAAATACCTTTGGGTCGAAAAAGGATCGTATAGAAATACGATCGGGATGAATTCACTCCCTTTCTGCAGACATTTCTTCGAAGTGAAGTTTTGTCCAACAAAACAGTCCTACGCTAACGCATCATCCTATGATTAAACAGAACTTTGCTTTATCCATAAAATTTATTCGAATGCTTCAGTCAAGTCGCTCTCTGAAGCAGTGGTCTGAAAGACCCTGACAACTGGCATTATGTTAAAGTCTATTTATGGTACACACTAATGAAACCTTTATTATTTGCCCCCAAACCATCCTACAATTTCAATTATAATATAATGCTACACAATGAAAAACTGCGCCAAAAATAATGGTGAGACTTATCCCAAGAAAAATTGACCAAAAGTAAAAACACAGATTTGAGAGATGATCATGTTTCTAATATTATAATAGATTATCATTGCCACTAAATGGTAGTGGCAGGCTTAAAAAAGTCACTGGGTGACATAGGATACAATGATGATAGGATTTTCACATTACGTTCTAAAAAAATGAGAGTAAGGGCAGGTAAGCTGAACTAACAAAGTCAACGAAAACTTCCTTACAATATAAAAAAGTCAAAACAAACTAAATACTATTACTCAATATCTAAATTAGTCCGTCGAATCGAAATACATTCCCGTCGTTGGCATTGTTTTAAAGGAGGAGACATTTATTTCAGACCAAGATTTAACAAATCAGGACATGAAAACATTCATTTGTAGCAATCCATGTAGGTAATACGTGAAAAGGGAATAAAATAAAGATTGACGACGCACCAAACTTCATATTTCCATTTGCTACGAGTGACACGCAACTGAGGGATCAAAAATCTTGCCTGTAATGCTGTTCACAAATTATAGATAAGAAGTGATTTCTTTGTCGAACATCGAGATATCTGAGACCGCAGATATCTGAAGAGAACAATGATTATTTGCACAACCACTTTCGCAACAAATTAAGTACAACAGATACCGAGGACAAGAATTCGCGAAATGCCGGTCGCCAAGATTATCTCGAGAGCCAAGATTATCTTCGATTAAGGGAGGATACAAAAGATTGGGAGGGAAGTCCAACGACAGGTGACAAAGGCCCAATTCGAGCTTCAATCCAGGGCAACAATACACAATCTAGTTTCGCTAGTTCACCGGAGGCGACTCTCAAACTCCGTAGCCATGCGTTGGTTTTTCCTTCTGGCGCCTGTCCTCATCGCCGCGGGGGTCAGCGGTCATGGCATGCTCATGAACCCTCCGCAGAGGTCATCCATGTGGCGAATGGGCTACGATACTCCCCAGAATTTCAACGATATGGAACTGTTCTGCGGGGGCTACGATGTGAGTTAAGCATTAATTAAGCTAGTAGTGGTACCTACATCCTTATTATTATTATCATTATTAAATTATTCTACTGATTAAAGTAGGTTTCTATAAAATAATTAAAAAGTATTTCCGCAGTCTCCCCTCCCTTCATGGACTTCACTCTTCAATTCATTATAAGGGCAACTCAATTTAACTCTACCTAAAAATCCTATTCCGTTTCTTCCTTCCCATCGTTTACCCAAAATTCTACACTATAACACTGTTTTCAACATTCCGTCCCCGCTCAAAACTTGCTCCATACAAAGCTTCTATCTCCTCCATATCTCCTATGGAAACTCCCTCTCCTAACCCACCATGTCCAGCACTTCTTCGTTCATCCTCCTTTCCGTCCACTTTAATTTCTCCATTCTGCTCCAGACCCATATTTCAAACGCTTCCAATCTTTTCTCGTCCTCCTTTCGATCGCATTCGCGTCCACTTTTAGCGTCCGTAAAGCGCTACACTCCAGATCAGGCTCTTCACTAACGTTTCATTTGAACTTTTTCTTAACTACAATTAAGCTCCTATTGATCCTATCTCTCTTGAACGTATCAACTGCACACTGAATTCTCTTACTGATGCCCTTGCTGCTGTATCTTTTTTCCTCTAAAGTTCTTTGCAGTACTTTGTGGTCTACAATATCAAAACCTGTGGTTATATCGATAAATAATACTGCGAATTTATTTGTTATCATTGAGACGTATGCATAAGCTAGATCAGAATTGCAAAAAAGCATCCTAGGTATATTTTTCCTTTAGAAAGCCAAATTGATTGCTGCTAAAAAATAGCGATGCAGATTTAAAAAGCTAAATAATATAACTTAAACGATTCTTTATAGAATTTTTGAGAAAACAGTAAAAATGGCCGGTATTTATTTAAATCCAATTTGTCAACCTTTTTAAAAATAGGTACAATCGAAGCGGTTTTTAGGTGATCTGAGAATGTGCCATTTCGCTCACTCAGATTAGCAGTCCAGACGATTCTCCTCTTTGATACCCCTTTGACTACAGAAGTACTAATACCATTAATTACTTTCGTGTTTCTAGCCTACAGTATAAAACCACAACAAAAACACGAAATGACCAATGAGTACATCAACCATTTTTGGGTATCTGTAAAAATACACCCGTCATTAGACCATATTTTATCAAATACATTATGTACTTGTTTATGGCCAATAATTGAATTAATAATGCGCATGTGTGCCTCACGATTAAAAACGTGCATTTAGTAGTTGAAATTAAGATTATTGATTGCATGTTTTAGTCTTTGTTCAAACTATTTACATTATTTCGCCAGTTTATTATTGATGGGATTTTCTGGAGGTTTTTTTGCGCAATAACTATCCTCGAGCAAGTTTTAAAAATAAGTTTAATCCATAGTTAGAGCTATGGGTTAATTTGACTATTTGCCACATTGTAACTTACTTAAGTAACAAAAAATGTTCAACACAGATAAGAAAAAGATAAAAACACTGTAAGATTTGTTTCCATTACTCTGCATGAAGACGTCTTCCTAATCGCAATGGGAAAGAAGTTCTGTTAAATAGTTGAAGTTCTATTTTGAGATAAGACTGACCAGGGTATTTTATTTTGCCTAATTCAATGCTTTTATGCGGACAAAATATTATGATGGTCGGTCAAAAAAATCCATAGAAAGACTCTCGCAAGTAAAAATGTTTCTAGAACGATAAAAATCGTGATCTGTGCACGCTCCTGTATTTTTGCCTATCCTGGTGGCATAAAAAGATAAGTTGTTCAATAAATTGGCTTGCCATAATAATTTTATAATAATACACACAATCATTTTTCAGCAGAAGGTAGAGACTAACACATCCAATGATTATTAAATTCCTAAAAAGGGAGGATATTAAAGGAAGACTTTGCATTAAATACCTGGAATAAGTAAAAAAATGTAAAGTAGATGAAAAATGCAGGCATTAAAAGATTAGCCGATGGGAGAATTGAGAGGAGGGCTGCATCAAATCAATCTCAGGATTGTTGACCAGTTATACATTACAACCTCGGATGCTTTAGCAGCAAACCGGAAGAACAAACGGGTCGAGAGGGGTAGTATTGTGTCGCCCTTTTAAAAACCGAGGAGCGATAGCGGAACTCGGAAGTCTCCGAGAACACATGTACACAACACAACTTTCTCATCCTAGAAGTTCCTCCCACATTTATTATATTTTATATTAACAAACGGAGAACCCAGGGCTGGATCAAAGGGGAGGGCCCAAAGGGCTCGGGCCCTGGGCCACCCACTAAGCATGAGCCTTCCACCAATATAGAGGTAAATCTCATAAAATCAGAAAAATGGATAAAAAACCATCATGTATGAGGGGATTCGAAGAGAAGCTACGTTGTTTTTTGCTTAACATGTAGTCGTCACTATCGACATCAATAAATGGTTAACGCTGCTGATAACAAACACTTAATCCTTTATCCATTTCCTGTTATTACGTTACAAATTGCAGCACCTTGAAACAGAGATCCTCCCACCATAATGGGCCCCGGGCCAGCCACATCCTTAAGCCGGCTCGAGGAGAACCATTATTCTCCAGGCTGATTTCACTCGCGCATGCAACTAATTCGAAAAGGTCAGTTATCTAATGGCTCCTTGAACTTCGCAGGTTCAGTACGGCAAGAACGGTGGGAAGTGCGGGGAATGTGGTGACCCCTGGCAGCTTCAGCGTCCCAGGCCGAACGAACTGGGCGGCAAATACGGATTGGGGATCATAACGGCAAACTACACGTCCGGCGACACGGTGACACTCTCCGTTCAGCTGACCACCAACCATTGGGGCTACTTCGAATTCCGCATATGTCCCGTGGGCAAGAACGAAATGGTGGACCAAGACTGCTTGGATAAGTAAGTACTCGTATTCATCAAGATGCGTGACGAACAGTGGCGGATTTATTGGAGGGATTACAGGGGTCATGACCCTCACCAAAATTTTTTCAAGTTTTTATTAGTTTAACATTCTTTGTATTCTTGCATGCGATTATCATCACTGTAAACCTTTTCCAATGAATTATTTTCACTTTTTTCGTATGAAATATTAATATTTGATAATTATTTTAGACTTCAAGTTAGCTATTTATTTCCTTTTCCATTGTTATACATCTTAAATATCTAAATTGTTCAATTTCATCTGTTGTTAAGATTAAAAATTAAATTTTAGGCCCTAAAATGCGTAAATAATGGGCATTTTTTTAATATTTACACGGAGGTACCCCCGTGTAAATATTTTAAAAAAATATCCCGGGGGGGCAGCATTCCATTCTCCCCGGGCCCCAGTAAAAGTTTTTCAATTTTTTTAAATTTATTAGTTTAATAGGTTTTTATTCTTGTATGTGATTACCATCACTATAAACATTTTCTAATGAATTATATACACATTTTCTGTCGTATGAAACATTAATATTTTATAATTATTTTAAATTTCAAGTTGGCTATTTATTTCTTTTCCATAGTTGAACTTCTTAAATGTGTAAATTGTTCGAATTCATCTGTTTTTAAGAATAAATATTACGTTTTAGGCCCGAAAATGAGTAAATAATGGGTATTTTAAAAATATTAACACGGTAAAACGCCGCTTTCACCCGTGGGGAATTCCATACTCCCCGGGCCCAGGTCAGGCCCCTCGAAATTTTATACTGAATCCGCCCCTGGTGACGCATCTCATTTCCGATACCGGTAGATGACGGAAAAACAATTTTTTCTGGATAAAAAATGTAGATTTACTCTTTGACTCCTCACATCCATGGGCAGATTAAAGTCGTTGTTTAGGAGGGGTATAAATAATTCGCTTTCATGGGCTTCACTGCACGGGATCTACTTAACATAATGAAAAGTAAAACTACGTACATAAATGAATTAATGGACGACCTGGGTTTCGACGTGGTACGCCATCATCTGGTGGCGTGGCACGTCTCCAGCTGTGTCACGTCAAAACCTAGGTCGTCTATTGATAAATTTACGGAGGATTACAAAGTTTTACTTTTCATTATATTTTGGAGGATATTCATTAATTTCCGTGGCTCTTACGTGGTATGCAACACCTCTCAGCGATAATGCCTTTGAGGTTTGTTATGCGCAGACAAGTGGCTTTTTGATATTCATCATTTATTTTTTAAACAAGGTTTGCTAAGCTGGCCAAATAAAAACTTTCATTGAACTTCCTACCTTGAATGTGAGAAATATTCACATGCCTGAAGTAAAGGAAGTCCAAATTAAGCTCTACTGTCTCCCATCCAAACAAACATTACCGGAATTATTACGGAGGCTTCCGCGGTGAGTTGATTGGTGATAGTTTTCCGGGTTTACACCGCGTTGATTCATGTTTTTGCGCCCCAAACTGTCGTCCGCAAAAACATGAATCAACGCGGTGTAAACCCGGAAAACTATCACCAAACATTACTGGAGTTGAAACACAATGTATGCGAGTACCTTGACTACTCTAAATCTCACTGCACGCTCATTCCAACACCTGACTCAAGAGTAAAAATTGTTATTGAGCACGATTCAGTGTTATATCGTCACTTATTTTAACATGTCGAATAGAAATGGCAATTAATATCCGCTCAACGTGGTATCCTACAAAGTATTCAGTTTATTTTACTGGCAAAAAATTAAAAATTATATCTGATTGGTTTCGCAGTTCTTGTGGACAGTCTCTTTTCTATCTGGCACTGGAATTCAACGAAAAATCAAATTCATCCAAAGGAGGCTTAAGGGGCAGGAGCGGATTAAGATCGTAGTTTGTTTTTTGGAGGTTCATTACTTTCCGCGGCGCCTTGTTGGTATGCAACACCTCTACGCGATAATTCGTCTGATTGTGAGGTTTGACATGATAATAATAATCACGTCGTCTTTATCACAAGCGACTATAGGACTACATAATCCTTTCTTACATTTTACTTGTTGGACAATCATATACATCCATGCTCTGGATGGTGGTAAATCCACTCACGCGGGATTCGAACCCGCGACCATTGGGTTGGCAGAAAGGGACATTAACCTGGTGCCACCGAGGTCGGCCAAGACCAGTAGGCTGGTAGCTTTTACACATACAAATTATTTTTAAACATTATTTGCTAAGCTGGTGAAATAAAGACCACTAACATTTGATAACCGGTCAATCCGCTACTATTACGGGGACGTATCACAACCGCTTGCTCGCGGTTTCTTTTACGTGACGTATCTCAATACTAACACAAATATCTTGAAATTTTCTTATATATAGAAGGCCGTATTTTACACTTTCATGTGCCTACATTTTGATACATTTCCTCCAATGTAAAATTTTTGGCGATAGGGTACATCTCTACCACTTTCTTTCTCTATTGTGCTGTTGTTTTCACGGAATTACCTGAAATGACCAACCTTTCGAAAAAAATTTTATGAATTAGTGACACAGAAAAATTTCAGCAAGGGTATATTCGGTATATATTTATACATTAAATTAATAAAAATTAAACATTTTTCATTAATTTGGGGTGAAGGGCCGTGACCCCTTTGAATCCCCCAAATCCTACTCTGTTGGGCAAAAAGGGTTTTTCAGCGAAAACGATTGTTCATACCCTCCAATTTTTTCATGTGGGTCAAATGAACTCAATTTTGAAATTTTATCTCGTCAGGGTATCGTTAGCCCGGGGCGAATTGAATACCCAATTTAAATGGGAACTTTGATGGAAAATTGTGAGTGATCTTTTTGCATTAGTGAGGGTATGAGCTAGTGATTAATAACTTTTTTTACTCGGTTATAATGACAATATGAAACACCGCTGTTGTTCAAACTAAAACAAACCATTTCCGTGGTATCTATTTTCCGTGAAAATTTCGATATAGAATTAAAAATTTAAAACGACCAATATGCTGCAAATTAATGTAAATATATGACCGGTCAAGATGAAATAATACGTCATCTAAACACTTACGGCAACTTTATCGCAGGTTTATTATTATTATTCTAAGGGCGGTTTTTTTAAAAGGTATAAATATTTCCGTCACCACCTAGTTTTATTCATCAACGAGTCGATAGGCGCTTGATTTCATCAAGCGGGTTCCAGAGGGGGGTTGGAACATGTTTGTGTCACGCGTGTTCTAGTATTGGGTCCATAAGTTGCTTAAAAAGGGAAAGAAAACACTTACAATATCGTTTTAATAGATGAAGTAGACGGAGGATACGCTCTTTCGCTCTCAACAATACTTAACGTCGTCTTAGTAACCACGATGATATAAGCGTTAAGACCGTTTTGAATAGAATATTTATGTAATGGAGAGAAATATAAAATTAACGATGGATGCACTTGTGAAATCTCGCCGATTTTTCGTATTTTGACCTTTGTCCTAGAATTGTAGCTTTTTTCTTTCTGATTATGAAGATTTGAACCCAACATACTTAAAAAAATATAACAGCTTTTTTTTACTATCGGACTGAGACCAATTCAATGCACCAATACCCAGCCGATCAAGTTAATTTCGAAGACAGAAATCCAAAAAGCGCGGATCTATTAAATGTTACCACTTTTCAACCGAGAAAAGCTCAAACGCTCTGTCCTCAAAATCCAACATTCGCATATTCCTTGAGGTTTATTTATAAAAATTCGACAATTCATACACATCATAACTGTTCATCTATTCTTAAATATATGAAGGCGGAATAATCTGAAAGATAGCTATCGCCTGGCCTGTAAATTATTTTCACACACAGCCATAAAATTAGCTATTCTAAAACCTGCTCTTATTTGTGAGGTGGGAGATGGCAATATGAACGCGAAATATCGGGACACAAAAGTATCACCATGCACGAATTTTTTTTTATTAACAATACACATGAAAATAGATATTCTAAAATATATTTTTATTATCACTGAATAGATGGCGCCACCAACGTAAATCAGCGTAACACGGCTTTCATAACCAGTCGCGCAAGATTTTTTCATAATCATTACATATTCACAGCAAATTGTCTTCGCCGGATTAACTCAATTTTTGGTTATGGCATTCATTTGTCGTGACGCCTTACGCGAACTTTATTAGATATCGATTCCCGACTACTTGAATCCCATATAATTTAAAACATTCTTAAATGATGAATTACGTGAGGGTGTAGTCTCCGTAACCCCAAATTTCAGCGTTGGTAAAGAAGTATGCAACAGGCATAACATATAGGCCCTACGCATGCTAGAAAATGTAATTACAAATTTTAATAGCAAACTATCCGTAATTTCGTGTAGTTAAATAACCACGGGAAAAAGCAACCCTGGTATATAATGGTCAGTATTACCGGTTACTATGATTGAAATTATTCCGCACATTAGGCAATCAATAATGCGACTGAAATGATTTGATGAAAGAATGGGTAAGGATGCGCCTTGAATATTGAATTTTTCGCATTTCAATAATGTAGTATGTAATTTTGGAAAGGAGATATATTATCAAAGGGAAATTAAAACTGTTAAAACCAATCCAATATAAAAAAACATAAATACAGTTAAGCATTTTGAAATGGTGTAATGCATGCAAACGTCATTGAAAGTAAAAAAATAAGTCAATGTTTAAACCAAAATAATGAATTGGTTACGCTTACGTGTAGTAGAGTTGGTTTACCAGACATCAACAATCACTTCCAGCCTTAGCAACCACTTCGAAATCCTGAATGAAATCGTACGTAAAAACGATATGAGTGTATCGCCATTTACTTTACATTGAAATTAAATGTCGATATAAAATGAAAACTATGGTTGCCATGGAGCCCTTATTATAACGAAACATCTATATTACCAATCAGGTACTACCCTGAAAATATCAGAGAGGTACGGTCAATAGCAAAGGAGAAAATGAGTCCTATCGATATAATTTCATATCGATATATCAAAATTATTTGCATGTGTGCATAGAGCTTTTCTATCTTACCAATATATTAAAATTTATATGCCCGTAACTATGTAAATAAGTCTAAAAAAGGGATCTATCGAATGCACACTTTGATCGATAATTACTTCGGCTCTAATCATTCGATCCGCTTGATTTAACATTTGTCTGATAAAACACATTATCAGATTTTATATATCTGACTTTCATACTCAAAACTTGATTAACAAAAAAGTTATTAGCGATTAAAGCGTAACTAAGGAGATTAGTATCGATATAACTCGCACATGAATCGATCGAGCGAAATGGTCTTCATTGCAAAAGTTGACTTTTTTGATAAAAGTAATACCCTGAAAATTTCATTCATCTAGCTGAAACGGTTGCTAAGATATCCAAGATTGTATGCTCCACAAAAAAATGGCGATAATGATTTTTCGCGTGCAGGATATTTTTCGGAATTTTATTATGAATTAACAAAGATGGTTACGGGAAAAGTAAGGTAGATCGTGAGGGTACGAAGTACCCTCTACGGTTTTTCTAGGAGATTCCAAATTTATATATGGCACATGTCTCAACGCCGAAATCCGAGTTTGAAAATTCGCCCTTCAAGACAATGTAAAATCGAAATCGTTTATTGCTCGGAATTGTTTCGACGTATGAACATTTCAAGAAAGCCAAAAAATCAACCAAAAAATCCTACACCTTATATTTCAAGGAATTTGTCCTACGATTATTGCAAGTTGGTCAAAAAAATTCCTAAACTTTTTCCATAAGAAAAGCATAGAAAACGTTCAAAAAATAATAAAAAAATACTAAATATCAATTGGTCGCCATGACAAACGTACCAAAAAATCTACTTTATGTCCATTGAATATCATGTTCCTCAGACGTTTAAAAGCACAAAATAAAAGCGAAAATGTTTTAGTCCCATAAGGCTCCCATGTTAATTCAAGTCGATATATCTCGAAAACTAATCGACTTTTTCAAGTTTTCAGATTTTTTCTCCCGGTGAATTTTTTTTTACTTTTACGTCCAATAAGCCAAATACCCCCACCTATCACAGTTTGGGCTGCGAATTGTGATGAATCAGTCAGTCAGTGAGTGAAATTGCAGCCTTAAATATGCGCAGCATAACTGCAATATCACCATTATTCTTTCATTTTCATTCATTCATTTTCTTTCGTTCATCGTCTTCTCCATCGCCCTTCCAAGGTGGGGTCCAAGGCTAGTTACCGCAGCCTTGGACCCCATCCCTCCGAGTGGCGATGCCCCAGGAAGGCTTATTGTTGTACTCTTTCTTCTATGGCTCTATCCTCATGTTCAGTATCAGGTCTCCGGCTTCCATGTCTCCCACCTCACACAGGACGCCGCCCTGACACCGCATGTCAACGAAGGATTTCATATTACCTTTGAACTTATGGTAATGATTTCGCAGGTACTTGCTGCCCACGATTCCTAGCGATATCCAAGGACCGACAAAGGAACCTCCACCAGATGGCTACAAGTGGTTCATTCCCACGCACGACAGGGGCACTTTTGAGGTCAAGACCATTCTTCCTCCGGGGCTCCGCTGTGAACGATGTGTCTTGCAGTGGCGATATATAACAGGTGAGATTTACACGTACCATTCAAATAAGTACGATATCAGAGGAAATGATAACCTGCAATGACCACGTAAGGCGTGGCATATCGGGATCATTTTGACCTTAAGTTATGGTATTTTCTTCGATGCGGAAAAGTGAGATAAATTTGTCATTTGATTAAAAATTTCGCGGTCCATAATTTTCATCGATACTCTTTTTTCATAGATTAAATATACACTCCAACAGTTTCGTATTCGCTGCCGGAAACTTTGGAGCGGAAAGGAAATTGTTGGTGCATATTTTAAAAATGTGACATGGGTTTACTCAAAAGAACAACACTGGAAACAATAAATAAGTTTTTCAAAATGCTGGCAGTAATAGTGTTTGACACAATGATATTATACCAAATGCTGCACACATCACTTTACACCCTGAAATTAACATTCCTGGTATCTCATTGTTTTACACCCTGAAATTATGCCGCGTATCTTCACGATTTGGATTAATAGCATTGTTATCCCCATGAAAAGTACAAAACCGACCCATCCGAATTATTTATCAGAGCAACTAAGAAAGTTTATATTTAAAGTTTAAATTTTCGGGCATGCCATTATAAATTACCACTAGCATAATATAGAGAAATATTTACGTGGAAACATGGAATACGTTTCCCAGTTAAAGTCGAGGAATTATAAAAAACTGTAATATCGACAGATTAAGGGTAGATAAAAACCAGTGTCACCAAGCCGAAGGGCGTGAGTTCGAGTCCTACGTGGATATATGCTGACAAGGGCTCGCATTTACGATCCTCTGTTGCTATATATCGAGGTAATCTATTGTTAAGGCCCATGGAGGCTGTTTTTGGATGAAACTTGAAAGTAGAAAGAAGAAATACATATTTATAACTTTATCACAAGGTCGATATGAAAATGTTCCACAGAACAGAATCAAGCAGCACTATTCAAATGTTAGGCAGTCGACACGTTGACGAAGAAGACAAAGTCGACGAAATTCCCCCAGTTAACTGGTTAAGTTTGCCTCTTATATGCATGCACATAAGTAATCATTAACGCAATATGATACAACTAAAATTTTTGGTCAAACATTCTACGATATAAATACAAGGTATACATATTCTTATTCAGTATTGAAGAAGCCCTTCTAGCGATGACACTTAAATAAATAAATAACTAGATTTTTAAAACAATCCATTCTCTCTTATAAATACTTGGTTATCCCCCTGAAAATCCTGGCAAAATATTTTGTGAGGGTCCCTTTCTCTGTCTTCATGTTTGAAAATCTAGTTACATGTATACCGGTTTAAACGAGCAAAAATATAATATTAAAATATAGAATAATATTACACAAGATACGTATACAGTGATACATATGTATTTATAAACAATTTTATTAGCCCGTACATGATTTGGAACCGAAACCACAACCTCGGTAATGGATCAATTTAAGATTAACAAGGAAAATTGAATGAATGCCTAATAAATTGAATGGTATACTGAGCGCTATTTTTACATCTCCAGAAGGTTGTTGCCTGTGACTGCATTGAGGAAAATGAAAATTTTCCACGTACCTTATATTAAAACCTTACAGCTAATATATCCTGATAAAATACAACTAATATATCCTGATAAATCTTTATTTAAAATTTTAATTGCGCGTTCTATCATTTGCAGCCACTCGCTGGGGCCACTGTGACGATGGTAACGCCGCCATGGGCTGTGGTCCTCAAGAGATATTCCAGAACTGCGCAGATGTACACATCGCTTAGAGAAGCTATTAAACTGTGCTGTCACATGTTAAACATAGCATACGCAAACAATTTTACAAACTCGCGCATGATTTGGAACCTAAACCACAACCTTTGTAATGGACTAACACGGAAAAATGAATGAACACATTATCGTCTATGTTACATGTCCAAAAGTTTGTCGCATGTGACTACTTTCAGATAAATTTTCCCAAAGATCATATATGTATCCAACTAAATAAAACATAAAAAGAAAAGTATAAATATGTCACACTACCAGTTGTATTCGCTCCATTGAAAATTTGAAATTATAAATATTACACGATTTTGTTCTTAAGGGTATCTTTGTATTCGTTTTCCTGTATTCGATTTATCATATCATATTAAGAATATTCTTCCCTCAAATACGTCACTCAATTCACTGAATTGAGAACGCATCGTGGACCCTAACACCCAAAATTGCATCGTGTAAAGCGGTGAACTGCTAGACGGATGAACGTGAGATGGCAAAATAGCCCGTTCTAATTTTGTTCGTCCATTCTCGCATTCCATGCCATACGGAGAAATTAATGCAGTTATAGTCTGAGCAATTCCGTGAGAAGAGTAAAACGGCCTTTCCAAACAATCTTTAGAATACAATCACCAAATGAACCTCCCAAAAAGATTCTGACGACGGCATTACCAGTAAGAACGGAATATTCATCATTCAGAGTTTTTGGGAGTTTAGGGTGTATTGGTAGAGTAGGGTTCAACTGCTACTTTTTGGCATCGTGACATCTATGGCCAATGATGATGATGAATGATTCGCCAATTTCGTGGGCTACTCGAAAATAAAAATGATAGATAATTACCGATAATGTCTTCTAGGTTAAAAAGTTTAGTCTTCTTTCAGGTATATCCACCATTGCATATTTTCTTTGATTGTAGTAAAATAACAATAAAAGTATGAATCCAATGGACTTTCGACGTATGCGGAGCAAAGAGTGACATCATTGAAAAATGCATTGCACTAATCAGAAGTGTCGTCTATTTCATTATAATTTTTCATCTAAACTCAAAGCTGGCTATTTCTTTATTCTCCAGTGTTAATTAACACTGGAGAATAAAGAATTGAAAACAGATTAATCTTCTTAAATGTCTAAAATTGCTCAATTTCATCCACTAGGAATAAAAATGAAACTTAAGACTCCGACAAGCGTAAAATAATGGGTATTTTAAAATATTTTACACGGAGGAACGCCTATCTCTTCCGAGGAAGCCCCCCCCCCTCTCCAAATTTGATGCTGAGTCCGCCCCTGTCGCCCAAATAAGTGATAAAGTTGGTGTGCTAGATTTAAAGCTTGTCACGTAAACAGCGAGGAATTACGTAATGTACATTTATAATGTTGTGGAAAACCTGGACCAGGAATGGAACCATGGACCACGATTTCTCAGGGCATATATGATCATATATGCCCTGAGAAATGAACAATATCAGCTCCTTACTTTCCGAAGAAAATTTTCAGAGGCTCGTGGTACAATGAGAGCAGGGGAGAAAAAAGTTTAAAAGAAGTCATAATCAATGGTGAACCAAACGCCCGCGTTCAAAGAGCGCTTGGTAGTAAATTTTTGACACCAAGCAACATGAACTTCAGTAAAATTGTCATGGTAATTCAGAAGGGTGGAAGAGAGTAGTGAATGGTCAGTGCATAATACCGGAAATACGAAGGTCCGTTGTCGATTCTCCGTTAAGCATGATTTTTCACCGGAATTCCTAAGCCATTCCCATGCTCAAAAATACTGATTACCTTAAAAATACTGAGAATTTTTAAAAACGAAAAAAAAATGGGAACATTTTTATCTATTTTTTTTCATTTTCATAATTTTACCTAGATTCAATAGACAACACCATTCATTTAAAGGAAACGGATAAAACTTCTGTTAAGTACAAATCTTGGATAAAATTATGTAAATTAAAATATAAAGGTATAACGAAAACGAATAAACTTCCGTGACAAATTGGTGCAGATTGTACTTCACTTGGATCAACTTATGTTTCCCGCCATGGTAGTTTCGTTCTCCACTCAAAAGGTGAGCTCATTACTGCTTGTTTACAAATATTCCGCCGGGGAGGCGGTGGCCTTCGTGGCATACGATATTCACCAAAAGCACCGGATTATTATATCCAACGCCTTAACTGGTAGGTAAATCGGTTTTAAAACACTTGTCCCTGACTTGAATTTTATGCCATTATACAATACGTCAATGGATTGATACCCCTCCTTTCTTCATTTTGATGGGCAGGTACCCAGAAAGTGACAGACCTAAGGGGACATCTCTTAACATGCAGAGAGCGGATCTCAAACTGAAATGACGATAATCAACGATGTGATGCGATTAATGCGTGTTGTTTTATTTAATTTAGGTCTAGTTGTTGCAATATTAATATTATTTTATGCGTTTTATCTCAAAGACTATATGAACGATGGTAACCGTAATGATAAATCCGCCTCGAGTGATTCTACCACCACTCTTGCTTCGGAACTGGAATCTATCACAACGGAGCGGAATGAAGAATTTAAGACAGAGAACATTAATTTATGGTGCATATTTACAAAGGTAGACGTGAACAGTATTTTAAGGGATAAGTTTGCGCTCTTCGCTAAGTCCCTCCTCAACAAGGCTTCCGAACCAATCTCACTCAGTGTAATCACCGACGAAGTGAGCAAACCGGTAGCTGAAGAGATCCTTAATAATGTACAGGGAGACAAGAAGTTCCTTAATGTAAGTTAAGGATATTAGAAGTTATTGAGCAGTGCTCCATCCTACAATTATATTTGCCTTAGTAGCTGAACTGAAAGCATAATAAAATGTTGAAAATTTTGTTCAATACAACTAATACATTTCTTTCCGGTATTTTTTTATCAGATTACATTCATGGATGTTTCCATACTGGCAGGGAACCTAAAACGATTGGTGTCCATAATGTCACCTCACTTCAGTTCACGACCTGGGACTTATTACAGCGATGCTTTGTTTTTCCTATCGCTTGGACTGCATCACATCGTCGGCGTAAATGGTTTGTTTCAAAATTTATTAAGCAGTAGATATAAAGGTGTGTATATATCCAATATTGTCACATTTTTCCTGTTATTCAGATCAGCAGAAAGTTATAATGACAGATGTTGACATTAAATTTGTTGGAGACATTGCTGAGCTGTGGAAAGAGTTTGACAAATTCAGCTCAGATGCCATTTTTGGACTGGGGCCTGAGCTATCTCCAGTATACAGACATGTCTTCCATTCATATCGAAGTTCACACCCAGGAACAATAGTTGGGGAACCATTGAGTGAAAATGGTATGTATCTGTTTTAAAAGTTAATGAAAACGTATGTACAAGACTGTAATCCATCAGTCTATAATCCAAGTCCTCTTAGCTATCCATTTAAATGATTCATTATGTACCCACTTAGATTTTATCCGCAAGTGCTATTCTGGTAATAGCTACCAAAATATTCTCATTTCATTTCAGCCATGATTTGAGGCAATGCACCAGAATATTACATACTATTTATTCACTAAGCAATTCTTAATTCATGCACATAATGTTAATATAAGATGAAAGTAGGCCGAGTTTGATTAGTCAGTGTGATTATCCAGGGTTTGCATAATTAAGACAAATGAACATGACAAGGAACAGGTTTCTCATTCACCAATTCTTTGATGATGATCCCCACAAAATCCAGACAACATTGTTTGGATTAACATATGACATCCATGCAATATCCTTTATAATCCAATTAATCTTGTTAAGATATCTGTCAAATATCCAAAGGACCCACCAAACAACATTGCAGGGATGCCCAACAGTGGACATAGAGGTCCATATTACAGCATATCTTAGAGATCTTCTCACCTTGTAATGAGTAGATAATGAATATGCTTATTATATTTTTTGGTATTTACCTAGTTACATATACAGCCTTAAATATTTTTGCTCTTCAATGCTATACAGAACATGGATACTACTTGGAATAAGAAGTTTTTAATATCACAGATATTACAATTTGGATGTCTATGCAATGTTATTTTTACAACTTGTCGTGGGTGTTACAAATAGAATATCTAAGTAACGTTGTCAAAATATCCTTTGTGTAATAACAATGTGTTATGGATATATCAACCTTTTTTAGATATCCAATGTATCCTTCAAAACCTATGGTTCCACACGTTGGTTGTTGTGATGGCTCGACATTAAACTCTATGACTTATGACCCCCATTATGACCTTCAGGGGTCAAAAAATCAACAATACAGATCTATGAACTGCAAAACTGACTTGAGCACCCTTTAAAACCCATGGTCTCACACATTGGTTGTCATGGTGGCTTGTCGTTTAACTCTATGACCTTTGACCTCCATATTAGCATTGGAGGTCAATTAGTGGATAAGACGGGTATTTGGACAATACCAATGACTTGGGCACCCTTTAAAACCTATGGAACGACACCTATGCTGGTTTGCCATTTTTTTTGCCACTCCTATGACCTTGACTGTTACCTTACTGGGTCAAAGGTTGAAGTTTCATGAATGAAAGTGTTATTTTTGGTTTTCTCGTGTCAGAAAAGCTGCGAATTGGCATCTTGGTTAGTGAAATTCAGACTTTTTTCTATCTCAATTTTTTTAACATTGAAATCCCATAAGGCAAATTGAAAATTTTGGTTTGGACTCACATTGTGAGGTCAAAAGGCCACAATTGTAAAATTTTTCTTACGCTCAACAAAACTTAGACTTTTCCCCACCAGTATGCCAATTTTCTTGAATATTGCTCAAGGTGAAGTTACTACACGGCACAGAACCCTCCGTATCTAATTCGTATGTACATAGTACCCATTGACTACGGGGATTGGCGACTCAAATCACCACTAGCGGCGCTAGCGTCGGTGACGTAATTTTCCAAGATGGCGGACACACTGGTGATAAAGTATGTTGCTAGATTAGATCGCAACGAGCGTTATATGGCTATTTTGCTCCATCTTCTGCTATATTTTTCCTTAATATCTATCGAGTTATTAAGTATCGTATTTGCACGTCACAGTACAGAGGATTTTCCGTATGTAGTGCTCTTTTTCATTCAATATATATCGTTTTTTGAACCACTCTCCATTACATTGGTGCACATTTATCTATTCCGCTGGTTCATTATTAACTTCATTTTAGAGCTCTATCGTAATTTTCAACTTGTAAAGCGTCATGGAAAACACTAACAAGGCGATGGTCCCACCGAGGAAAACGACGATGAGGAGAAATTAAGCGTTTCTCAATGTTATTCGGTGGTCTTATCGAACTCTGAAATAGGAACTCCGTTCCCATACATTCCCTTCAGATTCCTTTTTTGAAACAGGTTTCTCCATAAACTTCCTCTTATAATACCCATAGTTTAACTGTGCTATTAATGTCCTCACTTATTTTTACTGCAATGGCTTTGTAATTATGAAACTGCATGCTAACTAAACATTACTTCATAAACATTTTATCATTGCTCTCTCTAACAAATCACTTGTGTTACGATTGGGCCCATGATTGAACTGTGATTTAAATGTCCTCACTTATGTTGACTTAAATGGCTTTGTTTTTATGAACCTGCTTTCTATCTGAACCTTATTTCATAAACATTTTTCATTTCTCTTCCTAAGAAATCACTAGAGTGACGTCTAGGCCCATGATTGAACTTCATATTAATGTCCTCTCTGTTGTTGACTTCAATGGCCTTGTATTTATGAACCTGCATGCCAACTGAACCTTACTTCATAAACATTTTATCATTGCTCCTCCTAAGAAATCTCTTGTTTGATGATTAGGCCCATGATTGAACTGTGATTTTAATTTCCTCGCTGTTGTTGACTTCAATGGCTTTGTATTTATGAACCTGCATGCCAACTGAACCTTACTTCATAAACATTTTATCATTGCTCCTCCTAAGAAATCACTTGTTTGATGATTATGCCCATGATTGAACTATGATTTTAATTTCCTCACTGTTGTTGACTTAAATGGCCTTGTATATATGAACCTGCATGCCAACTGAACCTTACTTCATAAACATTTTATCATTGCTCCTCCTAAGAAATCACTTGTTTGATGATTAGGCCCATGATTGAACTGTGATTGTAATGTCCTCACTGTTGTTGACTTAAATGGCCTTGTATTTATGAGCCTGCATGCCAACTGAACCTTACTTCATAAACATTTTATCATTGCTCCTCCTAAGAAATCACTTGTTTGATGATTAGGCCCATGATTGAACTGTGATTGTAATGTCCTCACTGTTGTTGACTTCAATGGCTTTGTATTTATGAACCAGCTTGCTAACTCAACCTATTTTATATTGACTTAAAAGTCCTTTATGTTATCCACCCACCACTTCTCTATGTAGTGTACCACAAATGTTTTTCTTTCCTCCCAAGTTTACATCCCTGATCTGAGTAGAAAACCCATCACTTAAGTAATAGTCAACACTCTTATAAACTTCATAACCTTGGTACTCTCTACCTACCTCTTTCTTGTATCGTGTTTTCAAAATGTCCAAAAAGTATAATAAAAAATTGAATTCACATAAAATTTTCATCAATTTTGCTTAAGGCCATCCTAACTTTCTGTGGCATTGCTGGTACCTTAGCTCATGGAATCTATTTTACCTAGTTACTTGTTCTTAATTAATTTTGATGAATAATGGGGGAAAGAGTCGAGGACATTGACAGAAAGTAGTAAGTGGGCTGTGATGATGAAAAGTACATTGGAATGGAGTGGTAAAAAAGTAGGTGTTAAGGTAAGTACTAGTAAACAAAGTGTTGCAGTATGGAGAAGAATTTAGTCCAACTTAGCAATTGCAACTGTATCGTAGATGAAAAGAAAAACTTTTTTGTATTCTTTTAATGTTAAAATAAGTTGTGTTCACACAGTTGATCCTGAGTCAATATAGTTTATTGTCTACATGTTGCACCTTAACTTTATTTAATCTATCCACTCCACCATCACTTTATAAGAGTCCAGTCACACCAAGTGATAGTCATCGAGGGGTATTTGTAAATTAAACTCAATAATGCTGGCCTTGTTGTGGTGGGGCAAAGGCCTCACTTTGCAAGCTGAAGGTCATGGGTTCAAGAACTGCCTGAGATGGTTATCCTCTCCAGTGCATGGGTAGTTGTTATTGTACATAATTAATTTCTAAAATACTCAATGTCCCAATGGGTCCAAATAGGCTTTTTAGGGGTGCCATTAAGTTTTATAATTAGGAATGTATTATCAGTACAGTTGGGGTTTGTTGCATTCTAATTTACCAATACATCATTTTAAAAGAGGGCTTTTCCTCTGTGAAGCAGTTGTAGGAATTAGGGATAAGGATTGCCCACCAATAATCAGAAAAATTCTGTACTTCTCAGATCCCTCTCTAACAGTAAACTCTCTATAAATATTTTATTGCCATCCCCACTTGAAACTTGTATTCACCACCAATGATAGGAAGCATCACGTCAAAATTGCTTAGTCAACATATGAGAGTAAAATCGTTCAGGTTGAGTCTATTTTCAGTATTTTTTTTAGGGAAAGCGGTCAGTGAGTAGGAAGTAAGAAAGAATTAAGTGGGCTGGAATGGTTGCTCACAAGTACAGGAGCTGCATGATACCATTAGGCCAGGTCTGTACTTAAGCATGCCAACTGGATGTTTAGTTATTAATTACTGGAGAAAAACCAAAAAATCTCAAGGTGGAGAGGTAAAATAAGCTATAAGTGGAGGGAGTGATGAAGGAGAAGGTGCAATTGGAAGAAATGATTGCATTGGCTTATTCAGTCACCATATCCATATTGCACTTCTACCTTATTTAACCTCTCTAATCCACCTTACTCTTCATTGGAGACTTATAGATAAGCACTTCTCATCAAAAAGACATAAATAATGTTAAGGCATCCAGCTGGCCTTATAAGAATAGACCTGACTTCAAGTCATCGTTTGAGAGTATGTTAACCAACACACAACTATCAGTAGAGTGTCTACAGAACAACTATCAGAGCTATATGAGTACCTATTGATACTGAGATGCTTCTTCTAGGCAGTAGGAGCATATATAAGAAGCTTAGTGAACCAAATGGTACATGACGTATGGTTACAATAAGATACATTATTATCATCAAAGGTGGTGGTTTATTATTTTGCTCAGATAGTAGGGAGAGTAACAAATGGAAAATATTTCAACTAGGTACTTATATAAATGATTTCTACATCAAATATCATATACTCTAAGTAGCTCCAAAGAATGAATAAGAGAATATGAATGTCCTAAAGGATAGTCAACTATAGGTGATAGTAATATACTATAGTAATATCACTTGGTTATTCTGTGGGAAGCTACTTCTGCAGAACTGGGATTAAAAATGGAAGAAAGTTTGCATCAGTTAGAAATGGTGTTTTTTTTCAATCAATTAGCCGTAAAAATGTGATTCCCATGCACAATCTTTTTGATATTTCGATTGTTAAGTTTATTTATTTATATGTTGTTGTCATCTGTATGTATCATACTCCAGATGGGGATATTAACCTTAATGTAGATAATTTAATGATCCTGCTTGATTAAGTGCTGAAAACTATAAGGAATCTTTGATTTTATGAGGCGAAGTTAACACTGAGTTCTCAAACGAAGAACGTTATCAAGTAAGAAAATGTATTAATCTAATGAACTGTTTCAACTTAACTCACTGCACCATGTCTCCAATTAGGATATCAAAATACAATGAATGTGTTTTGGATCGCGATCCTCTCTATTCACCTTAGCGCCAACAGGAACTTTACCTACGCCTAGCTTAGAGGACACATTCTCCCTAAATAATATTTCTTGAAGAAGAATTTCCACCAAAAAACGCGTCCATGATGCCGAGAGACAATCACCTTGCCGATCATTTTCCTCTTGAATGAAATATAGGATACATATGAAATGTACGACGAAAGTAAAATAAAGAAGGAGGAATGAAAGGAATTAAACTATAAATACTTGAGACTTATTAAGAGGTTATTACAGTTAATTTCCGAGAAAAAATAATGGAAATGACTGCAAGCGAAGTTCGAATACGTGAGAGGCTGAGTTGTGAGAACAGAAAATTCAGTTACGTTACAGTTAAGAGTTACATAAAATATACAGTTTTGGAGGTATCACTGAAATGTGAGATAAGCGAAAGATCTATTAAAGAGGGATAATTGTCAGGAAAGAAGCCAACAGGCGCCAGGTATTACTATAAGGCACTACGCAGCCTATATTCGGCACATAATAACACGTAAACAGTCCACTCCATCACCATCGCGCTGCTTACATTTTTCGCCGGTAGTTGGCGTCTTCCGGGCTGGAATCGCGAATACTATGCCGCTCCGTCGCTTTTCGTCAATGGATGATTTCCATTCACGCCCTGTCGACGAAGCGCATACGAAACATGTGAATGTCCGCTACTAAGCACGTACGAAAGGATACGAAGCGCGCAGGAACACAGCACTCAGGCTAATTTCAATCGATTAGGTCGAAAATTAGATATATCATAACTCGCATGATCGAAAAATGTATTGAAAGCAACACAATCGATAGCTACCGACCGTAGCGAGAACTTTATGAATCATTATGAATTGTAAGTTCTCAATAGGTAAATAATAGTAAATCATGAATTCTAATTACCATGATATAGTACTATTTACCTATTGAGAACTTACAAAACTCACAAAGAGAGATGTGAAAGAGAAGAAATACGTAGGTGTGAAAAGATTAGCTGATAGGAGAACTGAGTGGAGAGCTGCGTCAAACCAATCCTAGGATTGTTGACCAGTGATGATGATGATGACAAAACTTACTCGGCCACTTAAATAACTCTGCAAAAAATGAGATTCTCATGGCTAATTCACTCATCACCAACATGCAGCATTCATAAGTGGATCGCACTTACTTGGAAACCTTGAGATGTTAATAAGAGTAAATTCTTACCAAGTTTGACACTAAATAAGACATCACATGACCCATGAGCATTGAAAATCTTACCCTAAAGCCTGACGAAATAAGATTTTTTTCATAAAAAATTGCCGATGAAACAGGATTGCTGACACATCTGCTATTATTATGATCGAATTCATCTGAACGCAAGCATTAATTAACATACAGTTCAGTCTCAGCTACTAAAACGTACCCTTACGAGGCGCTTGAGTATTTGAAAAATTATTTGGGATGAGTATAAAAGTCTCTATGTCACTTCAGTAGATGTATCAACCTATTAAAAAATATGAAAGTCCAGCCAAATCACCAGCTTAAATATTTGTAAAATAAAATATGATATCTCTTAGATCACATCCGATTTTATACTTACTTTGCATGAAGTCATCACCACAAGAACTTTGAAGAGGCAGGAAAGAAAAACCACAGAAATACAATACAGTTATTATGTATTTTCTTTAGTCAATCACAATAATATTTCCAATTTTCTCTTCTAACCCACATCTAATTTGGCGAAACAATTACTCTTATTCTCTTTCGAATAGAAAATTATTTAAAAAGAGCACTGGCCAATACATAATACCTATCTTCAATACTTTCTCCGATGAATGTCCACTATCACAGCATCCACTTGCACAAAACAAATCCACATCCACTAATATGTACATCACTTCTGCCACAATGTCTGTCTTCTTGACGACAGGTAACAGTGAAGCAATGGTACCTTCCTCCAATATGGGCACCTTCAATTCAACAAGAATTTTCTCCTCGTCTTCTGTCCAAGGCCACAGATTGTTTTCTGATATCACGAGGTGCGATGTGAAGCTCACACACCTAAAATTAATAAATAATAAAATACCACGTAACTTACTAGGTCACATAGTTTCCAATTTTTGGTACTTCTGCATGAGCTCATGGATCTTTCTAGAAATCAAATTACTAGGCTCGTAAATATAGTAAATAATTGAATTACCTGAATTTTTTTATTATTTTAAACTATAGCATAAGATAATTTGAAATGATGAAAGCCGATGTGTAATACACCATAGGGTAAGCTAAGAAACAATATTCGATTCTATAAACTTGGCTGCTAATTCCTAGTTTCTCCTTTAACCACACATTTACCGAATGAATTGATACAAAAAAAAAGACAACTAAAATGCAAGAATTTTCAAATGAATTGCTGCTACAATATTTTGAATCACCATTTTCAGTACTGAAGTGATGCATCAACATCCCGAAGCCACTTATAACTTAAAATTAGATCGAAATAATTACAGTAAGAAAGAGTACATACCTTACTGTTTTTCGTAGGGGTGAAATGTTTTCTTCTTATCGCCCAAATGCACTTCTACTTCAACTCAGGATCTTTTGGAAAGCTAAAAACTTGAACCATGTCCCGGAGTTGCCTTTACATCCAGGCAATACACACACGAAAGGCATTTTTAACAAAAATATCTCACAAACACGTTTCTGAAGCCCAGTGAATGAAATTAAAGAATAAGGGAAACTTCACCATTACCAGACACTCTATTTTTCACCAACTTAACCACAAAAATCCCTGAAATGTGGTAAGACGTAACGCAAACAACGCGATCTCCAAAGTCTTGTGCAGGCTTGTGATCGGGGATCGGGCCTTCTTCCTAGAAGAATATGTCACCACCCACGAAAGAAAATAATCCCAGACCGAATACAGTTTTATCGATGAGATACAATTTTATCGATGCATATGAATTTGCCAGTCCTCTTGTATCTTTTTTCGTCATTAGAGGAAATAAAGAAACAAAACCTTTTTAGTAACTTCCTAAGCGCGATTTCTTGTATCTGATGGTCCACCCTCGTATTCAGATACGTAAAATTCCTGTGCCGTCTGGGTAAAGTTAGAGGTCAAAAATGACACACGACCTTTGGGACAGTACATATGTATATCATCCACTACTTGGGTAGCATTCCCTTTGTATGAGAAGTGAGTACACCCAAGCAGAAGCACGTATTACCATTGGAAATTGGAATTTAATCATCCCTTACAAATTTTGTATTTGGCTGATCTTATTCCACAGCTATTCTTGGCTGTATTCATCCATTGAACTTTTAGTGATTTTCTGACTATTTTAAAATATATGTTAGAGTACTAGTACCCATACGATTCTTTACCCATGTACCCAACTATTAGTCAATGGTTAATAACTGATGAATCAAACCAACACATTCCTAATATGTATTACCCTTACCCTAAAAATGCAGTTTTATATTAATCAAAGTTATGGAAAAATCTGTATAATTGTACACATTGACATGTACTCCCCTATCACCTCTGCTCTTATGCATATGAGCTCATTTTGTTGCATTTCAGGATATCCTGGTCTCAACAGTGGTGTAATTCTGCTCAATTTGTCAAGAATGAGAAAGTCTGAAATATATTCCAAGTTCATTGGTGATGACAACTCAAGTGACGTAAAAGAAGATGATGCCCATGTAACATCAGTGGATGGTTTGGTGAAAAAGTACTTTTTTAAGGGCCACTTAGGTGATCAAGACTTTTACACTCTTCTTGGAGCTGAGTATCCTGAACTGATACACATCATTCCTTGTGTCTGGAATCGACAACTTTGCACGTGGTGGGGTGAACGTGGTGGTTACGGCGATGTTTTTGATAAATACTTTAAGTGCGATGGAAAAGTCAAAATTTATCATGGAAACTGCAACTCTCCCTTCCCTGAAAATGGTGATTAACTGTGCTGGTGAAACTCATTATTCTTCCGCAAGAGACATCAGCTTGTTTCAGGGAAAATAGCAAACAATGATCTGGAATCCAAAGATCTTTGAAATGACTGGTTTTCATCCCCTGAAGTTTAAAAATCTAGTAAGGATCTACAAACCTCGTATTGAGGATACCATATAATATGTTTAAATATTGTATTAGGCATGCATATAGTATTGTACTTGAACTGAAAAATTTTCCGTTGAAGAATCAGTACTTCTTCTATATCCCTTTTGTACTTCTGGCTTTTCACTCTGAATTATCCATGGATTGATTAATTAGCAATGAAGCTTGCTAATCATTTATAAGAATTTATTTTAAACAGTTTTGGACCATTCAGTCCCAGTTCCTGTTTTCAGGCATGCATTCACATTAGATATTAATGTTAGACAGTTTTTCCAGCAGTGCTATTCACTAAAATGTTGAGTAGATGGATTTATGCTAATGCAACCCTGAAATGTGCCTAAGTCAGGTTTTTTAAGGGCACAACCTGGACTGATAAGAGGCATTAAAATTTTCTATGAAAATATTTATTAATACTCGGAAATTCAGATAAAATAACTAAATATGTGCAGGTATGTAGATATACAAGGACTATTAAGATAGTATGTTGTTTAGATATAAAAAAGCACTATGCCATCCATTTTGTTAAACAGTTCTTATAAAGTACACCACAATTTATTTCTTTGGTACAAATGGGCTTTCATCATACCTTACGAACAGTTTTCACATGCTCTGTGGAATACATTCCACCACCTTTCTGAAGCTACTGCCATTGACCTTTTAACTTTGAAAACAGTTTAGACCAAGCAAATTTTGTTGATGGACAATTGAAAAATAATCATCATCAAAATCAGGACAGTAGCGTGCATTTTCAAACTCAATCTAAATCACCCATAGTTTAGCCAAAACCCATGCAGAAAAGATAGACCAGGGTGTAACTTCAGGTTATCACTAGTGATTCCTAAGTCAAGATAGTGAAGAAATTGTGACTTTCCCCATTATTTCTACCATAACTTTTAGGAAACAGTCAATGTTGTCTTTAGTGATGAATGAAACAGAATTGATGTCCAGAGAGGGCTCTGCAGCAAAAACTCTTAATAACGCAGACAGTTTATGATGAGATTTTTGGACAGTCTACATCCCTGATATGGCCTAACTTATTTTTATTTGACCACCAGAATCAAAAATTAGTGTCCAACATGGTCTACTATGGTATGATAGGTTACTGAGTACATATACATGATTGCATCTTGAAGGCAAAAATTCAAGACTGGAACCAAGATGTCAAGATTAGGTATATTGACAAAATCAGTCAATAATTTGAATTATTTATTTTTTTAATAATTCAATTTTATGGAATTTACTTTCAGGACAGCCATCATAAATGAAATAATATGCACTGTTGAGAGAACTAAAAATAAATTCGATGAACTTGACTAACTGCAAGATGCAATGAACAATGGCTTATATAATCATAATTTTATGAACAATGTCTTATTTCAAAAGTATGGCCTCAGTTTTGGAATTCAGGAGATTGCACTGAAAAATAGTTTCTTTAATATTTTTCCTGTCAATTAATGCATATATAATAAATTTATATTGCCACCAGACTTACAAAACTTAACAGAAAAGATAAAGGTGCAAGCAATTAAAATTTATAGAACATTTTAACTCTGTCTAATCTGTACACACCTTTGATATCCACCACAAGGCAAAGTAAACTAACGATAGGACTGTGTTGATAATGAAGTAGGAACTTACTAGCTTATCATGAGATCTACTTTTAACTGAAAAATTGATTTCAAAGCTGGATTTGTATAAAGCCAACTGAAAGAATATTTGTTCGTGAAAGCCCCAAGGAAATCCAAAAAGAGTAAATCATGAACAGTGTTTTACAAATATTAACCTCTGTTCCTAGTACCAGCGATTCTTCGGCGTAGAACTGGAGAATAAAACAATCCCAAATAGAATTGGTAATAAAATAATATGCGCGTATAAATAAGTTGAAAACTTTACATTCCATAAAAATTGAAGCTTCATATTAAATTCTGTTTAACCGTATTTTTTTAATGAAATTATTACTCTTACAATGCAGTATGAGAAGTAGATGAAGAAACTCTCTAATGTTCAAACCTTTGTTAGGCACTAACATTTTTTTCCGTTATTGCTAACCCCTCAAGCGTGACTTTAAATGCCCGTGGTCGTTCTCTCAGCGTGTGCGACACAGCGTTTGTGTCGTCCGATTGCCATGCCTCAAGCGTGCGCGACACACCCTACGCGTCTGAATGTTTCATTAGGTATTCCTATCTCTTAAGCTTCCATATGTGTACTTTTAGTGAGTATATATGTGAGACACATCTGCCTGCTATCGGTCTGTGCCCCTGTGTGGTCTGTGTTTGCGTTCTCGTATTTTTTAGAATATTTTTTTCTAGCTGATGTCAGGAAAGAAACGCTTCCTCTAGGGTCAGCATCTGGTGGATGCTAATGAAAGATATCCTTCCACTCAAGCTCTGGTTATGTGCTTTCTTATCGATTGTGTGTGACGTGTGGGGATGCTGAATGCTTTCGTCTCTGGTTCATTATCATCTGCTTCTCTGCCTCATCGTTTCCTTTCTCTTTCATTGAGGCAATGATAGTGAAGGCATGGTCCGTCCAGGCATTGTCACTCAACGCCTCACGGAGCCTCGAAGACCGGCCAGCATCCCCGCATCTTGGTATCTTATTTACGACGTTAGAGGCTAAGGGTTGGGGTGTTTTCATCCCTACGCTTGCTTTGGTGATTTTTTTTATTTTTTTTTTGGCCTTGAATCCACTCCATATCTGTACCCCTCTTTAGTTGACCATGGCTTCTAGCTCGCGTGAGTTGTGCGATGAGCAAGTGCTTGACGCTTTGGAAGAAGAGAGCGCAGGATGCTTAGATACTACTTTGGAAATTTCAATTGGATACTCTCTTGATTCCAGTTCCGAAGAGAGCGAAGGACTTTCTCATTTTTCTGTGAATCTTCAAGAAAATAATTGGCAAGAGATCGACAGTGCTGACCCTCCTCAACCTTTTGCGTGTGAATTAGTGGGAAAACAAATATTGCCTGTTCCGTGTATAGATGATCCCTTGGCATATTTTGAGTTATTTTTTGATGATGAAATAATTTCAATTATAGTGACTGAGACAAACCGCTACGCAGCACAGTTTCTTGCTCGTGAGAAAGAGAAAATTACGAAGCAAAAATAATCGCGCTTCCAAAAGTGGGTCCCCACAACTCTGGGGGAAATAAGGGTGTATTTAGGTTTACTGATGTTGATGGGAATAATTCATAAACCAAGCCTCAATGTATTTTAGCAGAAAGCATTTATTAGAAACTCCATTTTTTCCCAATGTAATGAGTGAGCAAAGATTTTCATTGCTCACCAAATTTCTCCATTTTGTAGATAATACCGATGAGGAATTTGTAAAAAAGGATCCAAAACTGTATAAAATTTTACCAATTAGTGAATATTTGAAAAATAAGTTCCAAAAAGTGTATATACCCGGTAAGGAAATCAGTGTAGATGAGTCTTTGTTGTTGTGGAAAGGTAGACTGTCGTGGAAACAGTATATTCCCATGAAAGCTTCCCGGTTTGGGATAAAATTGTTTGAACTTTGTGACTCCGCAGGGTATTTATGGAATTTTATTATTTACTGTGGATCAGGGACAAAATTGGGCTGTGAAATCACAAAGGACACAGATCTTTTTTCAACTAAAGTTGTTCTAAGTTTGTGTGTGAAACTATTAGACTCTGGTAGATGTGTTTATATGGACAATTTTTACAGTAGTCCCGATCTTTTCCATAGGTTAGTTCAGAGGACAACAGATGCTGATGGAACCGTGAAAATTACGCGTAAAGGTATGCCAGTAAACCTCAAAAAGAAACTAAAGAAAGGAGAAGTTGTTAGTGCAAAGTGTGGGAAATTGGTTGCTTTGAAATGGAAGGATAAACGCGATGTTGCATTGCTGACTACAAAGCACTCAGACCAAATGCAACCCAAGTCGAAACGGCGGGCTAGAATGTGTAAACAAACCTATGTGTGTAACAGAATATAATAAATATATGGGCGGTGTAGATTTAAAAGATCAACTTTTAGAATCGTTCCTGCTGGAAAGAAAAAGGACAAAAGTGTGGTACAAGAAATTATTCAATCACTTAGTTAATACGGCTGTGTTAAACGCGTACATTTTATACCATAAGGCTGGTAATAACAAAGATCACCTAGCATTCAGAATGAGCTTAGTGAACAAAATAATTGCTAAGTATCACGAACAGAATTTAGAACAGCGCAAAGGACGGCCCTCTGATATCGATACGGAATGTACGCGATTGACCGGGCAGCATTTTGTTCAACAAAACCTG
Organism: Ischnura elegans; assembly: GCF_921293095.1. Taxonomy (NCBI): domain Eukaryota; kingdom Metazoa; phylum Arthropoda; class Insecta; order Odonata; family Coenagrionidae; genus Ischnura; species Ischnura elegans. Next base: position 79,779,718 of record NC_060256.1, on the reverse strand, counting down.
AAAACTGAGACATGTAAGGTTGGAAGAACAAAGTGTGTTGTGTGCACAAAAAACGGAAAGAGACAAGATATAGATGCAAAAACTGCCCAGGAACACCCTCACTCTGCTTGGAACCCTGTTTTGAGCAGTATCACACACAGGTCAACTATTAACCATCGGATAAGAGGAGGAGGAAAAAGTTAATGGGTCTGAAAATTGTAAGTACGTATTCATAATTATAAAATTTAAACAATTGTTTATATAATATAATTTTTTGGATTTTCTTTTGCACAGTGATGAGATTTAAAAAAATATTTTACTTCATGTCTGCACAAAATCTGAAGTGCCTCTAAATTAAAGCACCCTGGGTGGTTTAAATGCCTACGATTAAAGCACCGTATAGGGACGGAATAGCAAGGACGCATATGCTGTGTCGCACACGCTTGAGGGGTTAATTTATCTTGAATCCCATTTTAATCTTAGCATCACACTTAAATATTTTCAAAGCGGCTCGAGCCTCGTTCATCTCAAATTTTCAAAGCAAAAGTTCATGGCTCGTGAGAATGGGATCTCGTTCTCATGGTGGCTGATAAATTATTGAATTATCACACAGAGAAGAAATAGAAAACATATGTTTTATCTTGGCTCCAACTTCTTATAACTAAAAGAATGGCTCAGAATATAATTTTGTACAGTCAGCACCAGGGAGAACTAGAACTGAGAGATCACAGAAATGTAAGTGAATGCTGCTTTGTAGCAAAAAAATGTGCCGTAGGCGAGCAAGACTTGTATCTTCCGCATAAGTCATCATACAATGGCAAATTTAATAGCTAAGAAATACCTCATAATATCCACTAGTAGTTTTTCTCCTTGCGCGTCGAAGAGGAGCTGGATGGGACCCACTGCTCCGTAAAGGATCCGCGTAATTCACTTGAGCTATCCTCAATTGTAAACTTGAATTTCGTTCCCGGTCAACTACGGATTAGCGTGCTTCATTTGTCTCTACCAACAAGTGAACAAGCTGTGATCGAAAGTCGTCTGAATAATCTAGAAGGGATATTGTAACTCAGGCAACAATTTGGAGTACTTAAATATTTTCACTTTTGGTGTTGCTTCGGAAGACTCGAGTTTAAATTGCCATTGTTCTCTCACCGATTAGATACGCTAATATCACTGGTAAGCTCATCTAAATGTTACATCATTAATTGCGCATTGCAATTCGTCGTAAAGCGATTCACTCTATACTTCTTTTCTTGTCAATGAAATCTGTCATTTTAAATTAACGTACATCTTGGTGTGTGTTTATCAGCAGGAAAATGTATGTTGCTGTTAGAATTTGCCAAGTGTCCGTTATACCGGCACTTCGAACGACAGCTTTCAGAAACGGTTTTACTAGTAAAGGGAGACTAGTTGTTCGAAATTTTGCGAACGATGCTCGTGAAACGTTTACATCTCGAGCTGCCCGACGGCGAACATTGCGCGAACAAGCAATGGCACCAGCTGGAGAAACAGGTATGATATCCTGTAATTCGTAGCTGTCAACTTATGTTGTTACCAACGTCATACTTTGTTTCATTAATTTCTGTATTACATAGCATTCAGCATCGGAAAAGGAGCTGTGGTTGCGGGTTCAGCCTTGGGATTGGGGGCGCTATGCTTCTATGGCCTTGGTTTGTCAAACAAAGAAGGAGCAATTGATAGAGCAATGTAATTAATTACCTTTGGAAAATCCTTAATAATATCTCATTCCAAATTCTCAAATTAATCCTGTTTCTCGTTTGAATGTTCCAGGTTATGGCCTGATTACGTCAAGCAACGGATCAAAGACACTTACTTGTACTTCGGCGGTTCGATTGCCCTAACCGCAGCTACTGCGGTGGCCGTATTTAATTCTCCAACGATGATTAGACTAATGTCAAAGAGTTCATTTTTGGTAGGTCAAGCTTTCCGCATTTTACCTTATTTCGTTTTTAGAGCAAAGTACTGATTTAAGACTTAATTCTAAACTTCTCACTTACCGCCAACAGCCTGCGCTTATGTGAATGTTATACAGAGAAAAAAAGTGTTAAGAGGCCAGCAGCTCGATTCTGTAAATGTGATATGGCCGTCACAAGCGGATTTCGTCAATGTATTCACGGCTTTGACGCTGGAGCGATTCTGAAACTTTTTAGTGACGTCACTCTCACAGCCGCGTCCGTGAAAGTATTCACGCCCAAGAGGGCCCGTGGTAGCTTCGTCGCGGCAATGCGCTCTAATTTTTCATTATGAATTTACGCTGTGATTGATAATTAATAGCACATTATTCATTAATTACGATGGTGGCTATTTCATATTGTCACTTCCCATAAGTAATATGTATTAAAAACAAATAAAAGAAATGCGTAAAGTTAAATTTACATTCGCGTCCTATTTAAATTGATTGGCCTTCATTGCGATTGAAGTTGGTGGGAAGTTAAACCTTGCGCTGAGGGTTTGACAATTATCTTATATTTGTGCATCTTCTAGAATGTACAAGTAAAATACTCACAACTTCATGTTCATAATAATTTGGAGTAGAACCAATGGTAAAAGTATTGTGCGGTACTGAATGTTAACAGATTTATTTAATATTTGTTTCGTAAGTTCAAGCCTTCGATTTGTTTTTATTAACGAGAATGGAGGCTCTTTACATACCTCCGCTACTTTTGCATGAGCATCAATGTCGACGGAGGCAATAGATGCACATACTTCGGCGGCAGATACGCGATATCAACAATCCCTGCGAGACGTGAGATTGGCGATGGATCACTGAGTTCACACCACGATTAATTCGTAGACGATTAGATGGCTTGCCGGGGCATACTTTAGTACGTTAAGATAAACATTGATCATCTATTCCATCTCTTCCATGCATTATTGCTGCCGTTCAGTAACACGACCAACATGATTCGTTTTTCTGTTGACACAATAGAAATACTAAGACATGTAAACATCTCGCCCTCTAGCAGAAACTGTTAATAATCTACTCGTATTCGCGCCATAAACATTTTCATCAGTATAAATCGTGAATAGTGGCATGTGCTTGCACAATCAGACACATATATGTATACGCACCACAGCGCATTTAAAATTATGTACTGAAATGATGAGAGCTCAAACGCATACGAGAATGAACCATTATTAAATAATAAAATAACACTTGTTATCATTCCGCGTAAGCATTAGCTCCATACTATGAGGAAATAAGAGCTAATTGTGCAATTACGAGCCCGCTACGTGATAACTGACTTCGATACGCAGCACTTGACAACATATAAAAGAGGTAATATACAGTTTATAGCTACAAACTAATTAAGCAACCGTAACTTATCATTAATAGGTACTTTTAAAAGAAAAGACCTCACTCAAAATTGAGTAAAGAAGTATTATTTACTTTGGGAGTGAATATACCACGGCATTGTATATGTTTCTCTATGGTAACTGAAGTTGCAGTTGGCCGCTGAAGTAAGTTTGTATCGGAGATTCTGATTCGTTCCTCGCGTCCGCACAGCTACCAACATAAGAAACTTAAGTGATCGTTCGCAATCCGTCAAACATCTCACGACACAGGCTTACAGGATCGCTTGAACGTCTTTCACGGTGAGAGGCGTGAGAACTCCGCTGTGGTTCGAACCACGCGAAGCACAGGTATGACATTTACAGAATCGAGCTGCAGGTAGGAGTCAGCATTTTTTTCTTTGCATTGTTGTCTTTCACTCAATTGTATCAAATGCGTTCCCAGTATTTCATTAAAATTGTAAGCAGATGATAGGATTAAAAATATTTTCAAAATTTTAATTGAAAGAAAGCGAGCCATTTCTAGGAAAGATTGGGATGCGACATCATGCTTCCCTTTAAACACTAAGCCTCTCCATCGAGAGACAGAAGTTTCTCATTATGGCAATGATTACTAAAATTTGAAGGATCAGCTTTGATTCCTTACCATAGTATCGTTTGAGAGTGAAGTTCATGGAATCGATCAGTGTACCACTGCGTGGATGGTGTTGGGAAACTACTTCGATTAATCGAAATTTAAACTTACAGTCTTTAGTTTGCATATCTATCACGTTATGGAATGTTTATTTCTTGTTATTAGAAGTTGCAATCCCCACGTCAAAACATACAAGGAAAAGAATTGTTAGATGTGAGTAAAGAGTAAGTTGATATTTTGAGGAACAATTCCTGTTGCTCAGGCACAGATCCATGTATCCTCATGGGCGAAGTATAGGGGGGAGGGGGAGCAGCAATCCTGCCCAGGTTTAGGGTATATGGAACCCCCCCCCGCCAGTAGTGAAACTTTCCATAGTCCCCAAGTGTTCCTGGATAATTTGTTTAAATTAGCCTCTGAAAACAAAATTTTAAGTATTATCTATGACTAAAACTTATTGAAACTTTTTGTTTCTGTTTTCATAGGACTTGATTGTACAGGATGTGCATTTTTTTTTCGGACAAATTACCATTTAAGTTGAGGGGGTAGGCTGCCCTGGCCTCCCCAAAACTTCTCCCATGCTTATCCTTGCACTTCCCTTTGCTGCAAATGGTCCTAGAACAATGCTAAAAAATGAAACTAGCATTTGATTTGGATAGGGATTCAAGAAACACACATCTAATAAATATAAACAGCAGTACAAATTAATTAGAAATATTAAACTCAGCATGTTAATAGCATCAATCTCACAACTTAAAAGTGTTCAATCAGATGACTGTGTAAATATTGAAATCAAGAGATTACGTACAATTTCCTTTCCAACTAAGCCTGATAGCTATTTTCTGGATATGTATTTGTGGTCATGCCTTGGAAGGTACATCAGCAATGTTAACATAACATAACTATCTCTTGATGAAACATGGACAAGTTTCAACTATAAGCAATAACCTATATGCATACCATGGTCCATTTTTCACTTCAATGCCAATGTCAACTTTGTCCCACTCATTAGAGTATTTACTTGACCAAGCATTAATTATATTTTTGGAGGTCTCGTATTGCACAAAATTCTGCAATTTCTTATAGCCTTACGAATTCCACCTGGAGAGATTTTCGTGAAACCATTTATATTTTCATAGAAAATGTTTCTCTTTGGTTCAGACTATCCTGTAGCTGGGATTCCTTTTTCACATTCAACAGTGAGTGAAAATACCTCCTTTCTTTCTCTGCTTCTCTAGCCGCACATAATATTCTTTACCAAACTCTGTGTTTACTACCTCAAATATTAGATGCCTAGTAACATTTTCCTTTTCAATGCCACTTTATTATAAATGGAAACAGTCCCCTCAAAATTAAACTTGTGAACAAAACCTTTGACTATTTAACACATTTAATGCAGGCCCGATTTTCATGAAAGTCGTCAGAATCGGCCGATAAAATAAGAAAGAAAAATAGAGAGAGGTTTTTGCGCCATAACTTCCGTTCAAATGCTGCTATTTACAAACGGCGCACACAGGTCGAAAGACAAATAAAGAGGTGCACCCTTTTAAAGATAATGTTAAAAGCAGTTTGAATTTGACTAGATTTCATAAGTTTATGTGTACATTTTGCATCAGTTCTTGACTCCAGTCAAAATTGTGTTAGCTGCTATACAAAATATTGTTGTGACCAGAATATACTCAAAGTGATTTGAAAGGCTATAGGTATTTAGTTTATGTTAGAGTAGTCAGTCGTAGTTAGAGTAAGAGTTCTTACTCTATGATACTAGTAATTTTGATTTTGATGGGTTAGGGTCAAACATTTTTTTGGCAGTGGGCTTGAATCAAATTCACCTTAAGTTGCATGTCCACTGTTGACCAAATCTCGAGTTTATCTCAAGAACTGTCCTTTGGAGACTAGTCAATTGGCACCATGCTGGTATTAATGAGGGAGCTAAGATAAAACTGTTCGTGCTTGCCAACAGATTTATAGCCCTGTGAATGGGTTTAGGGACATCACTGGTAAAATTCATGTGCTACCCATTTGTATGAAAGACTTTTAGTGTCTAATTTTAAGTGAGATTCATGCCTCAGGATGCTCTTTTTAATTGTTAAAATTATCTCATTTCAGGCCGTTGGAGCTTCAATAGCTGCCATGATGGGTTCAGGAATCTTATGCCGAAGTATACCTTATCAAAAGGGTTTAGGAACTAAGCAATTGGCATGGGCACTTCACAGTGCTGTGGTCGGGGCAGTAATTGCACCACTCTGTTTTCTTGGTGGTCCTATCCTAATTAGAGCAATGTGGTAAGTAATTTTACTCTTATCTATCATTATTGACTAAGTTAATCTTGGTTATATGATTGGCCACTACTTTGGGAAACGGCTGAATAAATGTATGTAAGTTAGAGTTGGGAGTCTCAGTTCACTATAATTCCAAGTTCTAAGGTCAAGGGGTCTATGATAGGCTTTTAGTATGCCCCAAAAAAAAAGCAAAATTTTAAAGGCCGTGAAGACAGAAGGCATGTCAAAAATTCACCGTGACGTCAGCTGGCAGTACATAAATGCTTAGAATCGCTGAAAGGGCACAGCTACTGACTTCAGTCCATGAAAAGATGGCTAAGTTACGGGCGTATTCATTTGGATGAATGATGTGATGCCATTAAAATCACTAGGAAGCACCCTAATAAATATTTGTACTTACACGGAGACATCGCGAGGGTGATGTGCGGGATCTGAATGCCGATGTTGTTTTCTGAAACTGCATAGTTCATGTAGAAAAAGTGTCACGGATTTCTGCCACATTGGTCCAGGGTCAAGAGATATTTGCATGTAAAGATTTAATGCACCATGACCTCCCTTGAGTGATCACACTCTCTCAACTTCTCCAGTGGTGGTCTAAAGCGCTCATCCAATGACTCTTACTGTATGCGTCCAGGGTTTGAGACCCTGGGTGGGCTCATTTTTTTATCCCTTGTAATTTTAGAAATCTCTGTCACAAATCATCCCCATTCTATTTATTTAGTTTATTGGCGATTTTTTTTATTTTCATATTAGTTAATGGATTTTAAGTCAAACTTGAAATGGTGCCTTACCACATGGGGTGGCTGTCGAGAGTGGGTGGCCGTGGTTTGGCCACCCACTCCTGCAAAGTCCTTGTCGGTTCTGATTCACGCCTTTTCAAGCTTTTCATTAACAGCTAAAGATTTTTAATCAAAGTGTAATAAACATCCTAAGCATTTAATTTTTTACTTTTTCCTTTAAGCGTATTATAATTGAGACAATTTGATCATAATCAGGTATACTGCTGGTGTTGTTGGTGGTTTATCTGCTGTTGCTGCTTGTGCTCCTAGTGAACAGTTTTTGCATATTGGTGGTCCTCTTGCTATTGGCTTTGGAGCTGTTTTTGCTGCATCCCTTGGTAAGTTAATTTGAATGATAATGTAATACATACTTCCTATTAATTTGTAAATTTGACTTGATTCATCAATTACATTTTTGTGGACTCTGTTGCCTCCTGCAATACAGTGGGAGAGGTTAAATTGATTGCTCCCTTTATGCAATGAAGATTTATCTTAAGGTGTTGCAAGTACTTAAAAAAAAGATTGATGTTGATAATCCAGACTTCAAGCATACATTTATCTGCTGCATATTTTTGTTGCAATGTTTCCTTTTTTTTATTTTTGGTCTCTATCAATTTGGATTCTCTAATATTTAAAAAGTATAGCAGGCCGTTGCTTCACAATGTTGCTGATTAGTATGTGTTAAATTAGGAAGCTGAGAATCTGTTCAGTGACAGAAAACATAAGTGGAACCATCCCATCTGAGATCCAAAATATTAAGAGGGAAAGTAAAATGGTTCCACTTTCCCTCTGTTGCTAAATTTAAGGCAACACTTCTGTGAAAGATGCAGCCTATTGAAAAATGTCACAGTATCATCACATTTTGCTGGAAAATGAGAATTCAGGAACATTGCAGGCTGTCCAGGGTCGTTAGACAGGAATCGGTAATGGCATCATATGCTTTCAGTGTCCCATTCTTGTTAGAAACTGGGATATTTTGTCTGATCCATAAATAGGCAATGGATGAATAATAAGGAAAATGTGGGTCTTCTTCTTTTGAAAAGCAATCTTATTCTGCATTTAAAAAAGGGATTGCATTGCAGCCTAGTCAGTGGAGCCCTCGGCTTCTGAGCAAAGGGTCCTGGGTACAGATCCTGAGTGAAGCCTCTGGATATCTTCATTCAAAAATTTCTCAAGTGCAAGGTGGCTCATGGAAAGGAATTGGCCCCTACCTTTTACCTGTAATTTCCCACCTCCAAAAAGCCTTTCATGTGGAAACATTGTGTGATGAAAAATGATTATGAATGAGCCCACATTTCACTTATTTTATTGTAACTGTTTTACTTGGAGTGACCTTGTGTTTACTGCTGCTTCAGGAGCGGGTAATTACATGGTCATGAAGATAATTCTGGGAACCATAATTAGTACCCTAGCAGATTTTTAGTGGAGAGAGAAGTATTGAAAGTAAAATTAAAGATAATTTCAGTGCTAAAATTGAAGTAAATGACATTGTAAAGTGCCATAGAAGAAAAATTAATATTTTTTAGGTTTAGAATCCATCAGTACTGATGTAATTCAATAGCTGTCAGCGATTCTGCTGGCCTGCATATATTTTGCTGTGATATTATGTTTCATATTGTGTTGCTATGATATGTCTCAGGTTTTGTTTGTACCCTTAGCTGAAGTTCAAAAATCCACAGTTTTATTTACATTCCCTTGGAAAAGACTATATGTTGTCAACAACTGAATTTCACTTTGTTCTTGCAGGAAGCATATTTCTGCCTCCAACCACTGTTCTTGGTGCTGGACTTTACTCAATCAGTATGTATGGTGGGCTGATACTCTTCTCTGGATTCCTATTATATGACACACAAAGAATAATTAAGGCTGCAGAGAGGCATCCTCCTTATGCAGAAACTAGATTTGATCCAGTGAATGAGTAAGTTTTCTTGCTGTATTTTTTAGGAACTATGATTAATAAAAACTAAATAGATGACTGGGAGTTTTGTTACATAATAATTTTAACCATTATTGTAATACATTTTACATAGCCTTGAGCCAAATACTCATCAAACTGATTCTCAAGAAGCATCAAGTTTAGGTTTATCAATGTAATGCACTTCAGTTTTCTTTAAGTCAGATACTAAATGTAATTGATTGCCTAGTACACAATATAATGCTTGGATTTACTTATACTTCCTTGATCAAACTTTGGGAGTTTTTTGTGGGGATTTTGGGCTTAATACCTTAAGAAAAAGCCTTAAGGCACCTCATGGTTCTCAGTATGGCTATATATAACCTTTTTCAATTGCTGTATATATATTTTTTAAGTACATTACAACCTCAATGTATTCTGTTTTCTTCAAAAGTATATGCAACATAAACTCTTTATGAATTTATATTAATATTTGTAATGACATAACATGTTCATTCATGTAACTTTTACAGAGAATTTAATGCTTGAATGCTGCATTGACGTATATGAGTAAGATTTTATGCAAATTAGATGTATTTGCGATGAAAGGCATTCCTGGATTACCATATTTTGCCATCAGTAGTCAATGAACTCAACTTGCAAAAATTGACTTAAATTTTTTAATAAATTGAATGTTATTGATGCATGTACATATTAATATTGAATGCTATCTGCTAGAAATAGCGATAGTCTGTCATTTCTGTGCATAGTAAACTCCCGATTATCTGTGTTGCGGATTATCTGTGCTTGAGTTTCACCCTCCTGTGGCTTCAGGAACCTTTTAAGTGCCCTTCAGGAACGGCACTTAATGTATTAAAATGCAATTATTATGCTATGGATAGGTCAACTACTATATCAAGAGATGGATTCTTCAACTGACAATTGAATAAGCAATTCCATGCCCTTCCTTGATTTTGGGTTAATCCACTTAGTTTGGATGTGGATGCACTATCTCTTAAATTAACAAGCTTATGCGAGGATATAATAAAATAAAGAATTTATGTTGATTTAAATTTTGTACCACAATTCCTTTTATGAAATGGTTGTCTAACGAGTAACACTAATTGCAGAATAAATTTTATTATTGAATCTTTGAAACTGTTCAAGTCAAGAAGAAGAGAGTTCACATTGTATGAGTTACAGCCAGGTACTCGCCTGCTTAGACTGTTTGCCATGGAGTAATGGGAATAAGAGTGCAATGGCACTATCATTACTAAATAGATCCGCGGTCAGGTGAAGAAAGCTCCTAATTAGTCCTTGAAGCAATCTAAAATAACAGGCTCTGTGCATTAATAACAATATGTTGTTTGATATACGTACATTATGAAGATTGTAACAAATAAAAGCAAAAGTTAGTATTACATGTTTTTCACGATTATTTGTGCGTATTTTTGACGCCTCTCCCCATCATTAGCCCGGATAATTGGGAGTTTACCATAGCTACATATTAATATCTGTATTGTTTCTCTTTCTTTTACAGGGCAATGGGTATCTATATGGACACAGTCAACATTTTCATCAGGATAGCCTCTATTCTTGCTGGTGGTGGTGGCAGGAGAAAATAAGGCTTTTGTTGGATTTATGCCAGTAATAAAGCACCTTCATTTTTACAATCAAATATTTATTCTGGGGATTTCAAAGCATAATAAAAATAGACAAGTAACAAAATTTAAATGCAATAGGATTTTCATAGAAATGAATCCCTAATACTATCCACTAGTTGAACAAAATACTTAAGTACAACTCCACCATAATTCAAGGCAAAGTTCTCCTTTAGTTTATCCCAAATTTTGGTATTGTCCTAAAATTTCCCTCAAGCTTCAATGAAATCTATTGCATCGGCCAAGATGTAAAGTGCAAATATAAATTGTATGTCTGTGAATGCTGTGAATAAATTAATTTGTGAATAAAAGCATTCCTTCTTCACCTTTAAATGACTATACATATCAATTTCAAATGCACACGCTTTGAGCATGAAAAATTATACCTTATATAACATAATAGTTTCACCTCTAATAGTCTACATTAGGTGGATAATTGCAGGAATAATGGAATCACCATAATCACAATATGTATTTACATGGGCCAGATCAGTTCAACAAGTAGTATCACCTCCAATATCAGTAATTATATGGTCGAAGTGCACTCCCATTCATTCAAAAATATTTACAAATAATTTTTATCCTATTTACACTTCAAAGTTTCAAAATATACACCAAGCAGAGAAAGACTGACAAGTTGTTGGTAATATAGATTCTACACATTGATCAAATTAAAACCTGCTCTAAAAACATTATATACTTGCTACACTTTGGTGTTCTCTTGTGAAAAAAAGAGCTTATATACGTAGCCAAAATTTACACAGCAATAAAAAAATTTATCCTACCACATGCAGATGGATTAAAAACTTAAAATTCCATAGTAAAATTAGGTGCATAATGCACACCTAAAGTTAAAAGCACTGCCTGGTAAAAATCAATGGTGCCATCATCACTTTTCAGTAACATACAATAAAGTACACCTGGATCAAGTAAAATTTAACTACATACAATAAACCAGCCATATTATTGTCATGAAATGGCTAAATATTGTCCGCATATAACTATCACATGCAGGTTTTCCAAATTATTCTTAAAGAGAGAGATAGTTGAAGATAACTTTGACTAGCCCATTTTGAGCATAGACTTACTTGAAATAAATTCAATTCTCCGGACAATAAATAAAAACTTATATTGAAAAGTCTAATTATTCACAAGTAGAACAATAAGCAATTTTTAGAGAAACTTCCTAGTGACTTGCTGCTGTTTCACAGAAAAATTGCAGGCCACACAGACAAATAAATGCTGAAGCACAAATATTTAACCAAGTTCCACCCGCATGATGTAATTACCAAACCTTAAGAAGAAGGAAGTTCAAACTCTGCTTGCATAAGCACCATAATCTTTGGAATAATATTACCAATTCCAGTACCAGTCCACTCTTGACAGATTGGTAAAAGTAGGATCACAAAATGAGACCTCAGAATGATTTCCAAAAAAATCTGAACAAGGTTCCTTTGGGAACTATCACCTATTAACACAGGGTTGACACTTTACCTTCTTACGTTGGCAGCTCAGAAGCACCTTCAGCAAAATGAGAGGTGGGTGAACAACCCTCTCCACCCGATCGTACGCCAGAGCCATCATTGACATCACAAGGAGAAGCAGCTGATGCAGCAGCAGAATGATGACGAAGATATGCTGCAAACATATGCCTAGCACAGTTAAGCACTCTCGCAACATCATGCCTCCTGACCATCTTGTCAAAATGCATAGCAAGTTCATTGGCATCCATGCTGGCACGCATAACATGGTCCCTTTGCTGTCGGAGCAAGGTCAGACAGAGGAACATGAGAAATGGATTCCCACCACCAAACTCATGAGGCGGAGGCAAATCCATTACTCCAGAGCTGCGAGATTCTCCACCATCTGCAATCCTCACTGATGTGCTCTCTGAATCCCCTAGGACCAGCAATCCAGTCATCTCAGTGACTTCCTCGCACGAGTTGGTAACCAGACAACTATCTCCCATCCCACCCAAGCTCCCTACAACTTCAACACTCGGCCGCCGCTTGTCCAAGATGGTGGTGTCTTCCGGTAAAACCTCACCATCTGAACTGTCGCTTGAATCCGAGCTTGTCCTCCTTGCCCTAGGTCCATTGCCAAGGTCTCGCAGGAGTTTGATGGGCGTCACCGACTTGACGTGAACTCCTCCCCCACCAGGCCCTGCCCCTCCTCCCCCCTCTACCACTTCTATCACTTCCCCATTATAACTCCCCTGATTTCCACTCTCCGAGTCGTCACTCCCACCGGGCGTGCCACCCCCACCATCCGACTCTAGATCTGCCTGCTCGTCGGGCGTCGGGGGACACTGCAATGGGTTCTCCCACACAAATATCTCCTCCCCACTCCCTCCCCCACAGCCTCCACCACTTGCTCCACCCACCACCCGGTCGTACCTCTCTATGCGCTCTGCCCTCTGCAACTGATGAGGCTTGCACGAGATCTCCGTGATGCTATCAACACCATCACCATCCTCCCTCTTGATGCCTTTCTTATGCCTTCCATTGGAGTTTGATAGGGGAACATCACCAGGATGCTCCCCCCTATTGCTTCCTTTGGGAGACCCTGAGGCAGCATTTCCCCCAGGAGATGGTGGATCTTCTCGGCTCACTTCCTCATCTTCGTCTTCCTCCTCATCCTCATCATCCAGAGCCCTAACCTTGGCCTCACCAAAGACCTGCCGGTCCAGACTCTCCAGCTCCAGCCTGATCTCGCGAGTCATTGATGTCGTCATGGGGAAATATTCAGCTGAATCATCTTCCGTTGAACTTTCATCCACAGTTGGTGACCCCATTTCTGGACTCCCCTGTTTCCCATCACTGCTCAGCTTCGACCCATCTTCTGCACCATCCCCACTGTGGCGCTTCTCTCCATCCTTCTTCCCACCCTCCTTACGGGTTCTCGCCAGTGCAAGAAACTCGTTCAGGTTCTTAACAACCTGGTGCTGTCTCCTAATGGGAGCAGGACGCACACGCCCCTCCCGACTCTCCTCACCTCGGACAATGCCCTGTTCGCCAGCTGCTTCCATCTCATCCGCCTCAGCTGGCGTGAGTGACTCATCCAGGCTGAAGAAGGGTCGACGGTTCTGTTCCTCAGCTCTCTGCAGTCTCCTCCTTGCCCAGAGGTTTTCATCGAGGCTCTGGTTCTGGCGGTCACTGAATCCTTTCCCAGAAGAGGTACGCCGTCTTAGGGCGCACAGTCTTGTGTAGGGGGTTTCTCTAAGGGGGATCCTGACACCAATAGGGGAGAGAGGAAGGGTTCCCAGGGCTGGAGGCAATTTTTCCTTCTCCTTGGAGCAGGACTTTCCAGCTGTTCCCTCACCCTCAGTCCTAACCTTACGAAACACCTTCTTCCCAGGGTCTTTGGAGGGGATGTCCACGTTGGACATGGGCTTGCAATTATTGCTCATCGAATCGAGGGGTAGGTTGACACGGGCAGAGTAAGGCACATCCTCGTAGAGCTGGAGGCCTGTGGGAGGTGGGGGATTGGGAGGAAGAGAGCTCCACAGGACTTCGAGCATTCTGAGGGCATCTTCAAAGGCAAACTCGCGTTTCATCTCTAGGAGGAGCCAACGGTAACAGAAGAGTAGATCATCAGCCTGTGGAAAGATGTGAGGGATAAATTGATATAATTAAGTGCTTATATAACAACACTGTTATTAACAATAAGCGGCTGTGGCTGCAGAAATGTTACAATGTGGTGAGAGTGAAAAACTGACGAACCTTAAATGCGTGAGTTAGCGAGCAACTCTCAAAAGAAAAAAAAAATATGGAATTCATGCATTCGGAAAGTAATACATATATGCATTTTTTAATCTCTTTTCACTTTTTGGCCTTAAACATGCTGCAGATCATTTCGGCTTTGGGTGCCAAATTCAAATCCTAGTGACCGTTCCGGGCCAGTTCCAAATTACCGACTTTATGCGACCGGTTCTCGTTACCGGTTCCACAGCCAAGAACCGGTGGTACCGAGATCAGGGTACCGCAACCGACCCATCTCTACTACCTATTTTTTGAAGTGTTTCTTTAGCAATGCCATATGATAACCATAAAAGAGAAGAGTTAAGTACTTCAGCAGTATTTATTCATAAATGGAATGAATGAAAGTACCCATTTATTAATGAATAAGTATTAACATTTGAAATATTACATACTATCAGGGAATTCTATTGGGAAGAAAAAAATTACTGAGAAAAAATCACTACCAACCAAACTCTCTCCTCTACCACTCCTTTCCTCACTCATCTTGTTAATAAGATTAAGACCTTCCTGTCAATTGTAAGCAATGCTGTGACAAACCCCCCTCCCGCTTGTCAGCCAAACTAAATAAAATCATTCCGTCCTTTACCTAAATGTTCTTCGATAATACTCCAATATCCCCTGAGTTAATTTTTCATACAAATGGGAATGAGTACCTGCTTCACCAAAGAGGGAACAGACTACTGTGGATGGAATCATCCAAAATGAAAAGAAGTTAATGCCACAACAGTTACCTGCACAGCCTTGAGGTAGGCATGAAACTCTGGATCTGTGTGAGCCAATCCATCACCAAGATGCCGAAACTTGGCACCCATTGCCAGGCCATCCAAGGTGAAGTTGGGCCTAAGACGCCGCATCAGAGCCACAAATGTGATGTATGCGTGAGCTTCATCTCCCATTGTGACCAGCAAAGGAGACGCCAAGTCGCTCATCCCCTGGCAGTAGCTCACACCAGGGTGGTTCAAAGCATACCTGTAATGCACATTTAGGTGGGCGTAAAAAAATTGATTTTTCTAGTAATGAGTTCTAATTGTTATCAAAAGTAGCATATTTCTAAATTGATTATAATGATAGCATTAATGTTGTCTTTAATTGACAAGCAAAATTAGGACTATGATAGGGTTTATACCAGCTTTCCATTTTAAATTTCACTGGCATTTATATGACGTCCAGTTACAATTTCTTTTTCCCTGACATTTCCATGATCAGTATGAATCCTTAATGAAGTCTCTCTTACATTTAACTTGGGTGAAGCACACAGGTATCCAAGCACCAAACAAGATATAGTGATTATGCAAGCACATATTGTATTCAAAAGAACTTTTTCCCCATTTTTTTAAATAAAGAGTCTACCATGAATACCATCCACCCATCTGGAAATCTTCACTTCAGTTACCCGCATTGCTTTATCTCAAGCCGCAACATACATTTAAGATTTTAGCTGATTACAGCCTGTAATCAATGATGTGGACAATGATAAGTTGGGGGTATCCATGAACTTCTGGTATTTACCCGACTTAATATCCAGGGTTTATCATCACTTAGACCACATTTACGTAATTCTAACGAGAGCTTAGAGGACACAGGTATGGCAGCTCTATTAATATGTTTCCAAGTATTAACCCCACTGCTTGGAAATGTCTTTTGTGATATGTGACAATGTTTGGTCAAAAACAGGAAAAGGAAAATGAGTAAATGCATGCAACAAAGATGAACATACGTGGTAAGAACATTGAACAGAGAGGCGATATTTTGATTGTCGTCACTGCCCGCGTAGAACTTGTGGTGTCTATCAGTGCGGAGGACATCTTTCCTCACCATGCTGGTTACATAGGCCAATTCTTCTGTCATCTAAGAAAAGAATTAGTAGTTGAAAACCATGCATTATTTTCTATCACCAACATACAGAACATAACTAACATCAGAGGAGTGGTCTATTAAAGGTTAAGAAGAGGGTTCCTGTCAATCACTTTGTATGCAGTACACAAAACTGTTCCAAAAGCATTTTCATTATTGAGTACTCACACTTGAGTTATTTCCCAAAATGATAAGCATAAAAAACCTCAGCTATGTAAGTACACAGATTACAATATGTATTAAGGCTTTCAGTTCATGACAGTCATGCAAAACAGGAGGGCGACAATTAAGTTAGAACAAGAGAATTGTGTCTGGAATGTAAATGCTGACAAGATAGCTTGATAAATTGTTGGTAGCTTGCAGGGTCTCAAAATATTGAAATATGTAGTGCTTGTCAATATAAGTATGTACCAATTTTATCACGTGAAAATGGAAAATTCATGGCAAAGGAAGTGAATTCAAGGCTGATTGGTCTATATTTCACAGTAGTATAAGTTAAAGGTCTTATATATTTCAATAGATACGTCACACTATCAAAAAAATAAATTTACTTGAAACTTCCCACTTAGGTAGTTGGTTTGGCCAACAAACAAATTCATTTGAAGAGACAGTCTAAGTTCACCCAATACATGACCATATACAGTGGAGGATCCAGGATAGGGACAAGAGGGGCTATATGGGGGTTAAAATTCTAGCAGTGGTGGGGGTCGAAAAAAATTACCATTCTATCTAGTGTAAATTGGATACCCAAGGGGGGGGGGGGGGCAGCCCTCCTTCCTCAGCCCTACAGCCCTCAAAGTCCCCTCCCCCATAGATCTGCTGACCATATAAACACTTTTTTACCATTTACAATAGCCAAATGCCTCAGATTCACATGCAAAAAAGATGCATGCCATCTCAAAGAAAATGCCACAGTCATAGAGTCAGGGCCAAAACGCAGTTTGTCAAAATATTCCTGCACTATGCAACCTGGTTATTGCCCAATTCTCCATAACCCTAAAACCCTGCACCAATGGCAGATCTAGGATAGAGACAGGGGGGGGGGTAATCTCCCAGCAGTAGTGGAGGTCTGAACAAAATTAGCATTCTATCTAGTCTAAGTTGGACACCCAAGGGGGGAGCTATAGCCCCTTTCTGGATCAGCCACTGGAATGTGACATACCAAAAGTGTGAAAAATAGGCCCTAAGTTTAGAGCTAATTTGTAATTCATTTCGTTTCAATAGATAAATATAATGGAAAATATTAATAAATACTTTTCTACTAAGTGGCAACCTCCAAAAATAGGGATGTATTCTTACAAGGAAATGGAATTCAGACAATATTGAAGACATTATGTACACATTCAATCAATCAGCTCATCAATGATTTCCTATCAATGGTGTACATTTCAATTACAATTAAATATACCTTTTAGCATTCATCCACATCAAGCCTTGAGGTATTCCATGAGGTGAGCATTATTGAGGAAAACAGAATTCCTAAAAATACACACTGTACCCCCATTATCATTCTATGAGAAAATCTGTTTCCTTCTGGATGGCATTTTATTCTCTGTCCTAACGCACAGCTAGGGAACTGTGAACACATTGAATTGTCTTCCTTATTTCAGTACTGATGTCAGTTAATGAATACTGGCAGCTTGCCTACCCAGAGAATCATTCAGGCAGGTTTCCTGAATTTTGGCACCTAAATTAGGAACCTTAGGAACATTCTACTTGATGTCATACAGTTACTATGTAGCTCTAAGGTTGAGCCTTGAGAAAATCATTGAACACAAAAAAGTGCATCAGAAGGAGCTTGGTCTAAAGAAAATTTTGAGGTAAGAGGAAAAATGTGGTGAATTTTCCACAAGAGATTTAAATCAAGTGTTTCCAAGGCATCATCAAATATAATATATATGGCCACCCTTGTGGTGGCCATAAAAAATTACATATGTGGCAAGAAATCTGCCATAGAGAATTTAGACAGTGAAAATTGAGAGATGATGCAGCATGTTTGAATCTCCCTCATCGTGAATTTGGTCTAAGATTAGTATGCCATCAGAATGGAAACTCCGTTTCTCCCAGACCAATAGTGGATACACAAACTTGCTAGGGTATTTTTCTCCCATGGTGCACAACACTAAAAGGGGCCTTACTTAAGACAAAATAGTCTCTTTGCAGAACAAGGAAATAGAAAGAAAACATAAAATCCAATGCAATTAGGGAAAATATTCAATGAGGAAACCTATATAAATTTCCCATCCTCAGCAACAATGACTTGATTTAAATATTGAACCACACGCTCTAAATCAATCTGTTAATTTAATATACATGAGGGATGTTTTTTTTTCCACCTCCCATAGCTCAGCAAAAACACCTTACAAGAGACAGGCGGGTACTGCGCAGGTAGGACAGTTACACATCCTCTGCACCACATGCTCAAGTAATTTCTTACCGGAAGTTGTTAGTTTAAGGTTAGTTTCAATCTCATTAACGACACTGCCTCAATTGATTCTCACGCCAAGTGTGCATTGCAGACCGACAGCCAGAAAACTCACCGAATGGCTTCAGCATTGACTTGTCTTAAACTTTATGCCGATAAAGGAGAATTTTTCTCTAATGCAATGTGGCGAAATTACGAAACAGTGTGAAACATTACATCCATTCCCATTCAAAACAAAAGAAGAGAGATGCTGACTTCTAGAAGTGTTCTGATACATGATAATGCCTGTCATCTCAGTGTTGATGCATCCCAACTGCTCCTTGAGCAATTTCAATGGGACATTTTCGATCACCTGCTGTGCTATGCCAATCTAGTACTTCATTCTTTACACTGAAATGAAGATGTGGCTAGATTGCAAGTGTTTTCAAATGGACGATGAGTTTCAGGACAAAGGTATAATTCATTGGAAGTCGTTAGCGGCAACATTCCATGAAGAAGGTGTAGTAAAGCTTGTCCACAGGCACGACAATACCTCAATCGCCGAGGCGATTATGTTGAAAGGACACCACAAGTGTGCTCAAAATTTAGCAATGAAATAATATTTAATCAATCACTTCCTCTTCTGATCATGACCCATCAGAGGTTGAAAAAAAATGGCCCTCGTATAATTAGAAAATATACAGGTACAGTATTTGCACAAATATAAAACCAATTTTTTCTCTTTTAGGGCATCCATGTAAAAGTACATCCAGCTTTTTGGAGGCAAAGGAAGTACCTGACTCATTCACCATCTAGCTTGAATTAAATGATGATATAATAACATTATTCCAATGAAAGTTCCATAACAGGGTCATCATAGAATAGGATTCAGCTAAAATTTGTGCAAATTCGGCAATTTTCACCAAAACTATTTCAAATTTAAACAGTATTTATTCATAAAATAATGTAACACATACCTGTCCTCTTTTGATCATATCCTTCCAATAATCCCTCAGCTCTTCATATTCATAACTCTTCTTTTTCATGTAATCCATTCTTTCCTTTCCAGTCATCCCATCAGGATACACATTTAAGATATGTTTCCAGACTACTTTCCTAAAATTCAAAAGTACATTTAAAATTAGTCATAGGTTGAATACCTTCTACAGTACCTAAGTCCACCACATACAAACAAGATGCATTCAAGGGCGAACCCAGGATCAAAACTAGGGGGGAGCAAACCATGGTTGTTCAAGTTATAGGTAAGATTTAAGCATGGAAAAGATTAATGAAACCAACATTTCTAGGAAACTGTGAAAGCTCTTTATTAGTTTTAAAATTATTTGCTTGAACAAATATTATTTTCTTTAAGGGGGTGCCCTAGCACAGTCGCGGAAGGTGATGCAGACCCTTTCTATTAACTAGTTTGTGCTTCGCTCGTCATAGGTACATAGCGATTTCTTGACTAAGAATAGTAATAAAGGTTAAATCTGTGCCTTGAGACGAAGACGGGTCTTTTAATAAGTTTCCTAGAGGAGATACTTGTCGCTTAATTTCACAAATTTTGATTTTTTCAACGACCATCACCACGGCACAAAATTACGCAAAATAAATTCAACCGACCAAAGCAAAATATAATCTTTCAACTACAAGCAGAGGCTACACATATGCCACACGTCGTAAATCAAAGCTACAATTTGGGAAATTGTGAGATCTTGCAGCCAGTTTTTTGAATACGCGCAGTCGTTTCGAGTCATCCTAAAAGCCTTTCCTCCTTCCGCGAGTCATCCTTCACTTCTTTGCCTCCCCTCCTGGTTCTCCCCTCCGAGGCGCGCAGGCCCTCCCCTCAACAGCAACTCCGCCGGCCGGCCGGTGACATGTTTTCTTCTCTGCTTGATTTTGAGATCGCATCGTCCTTCTTTCTTTCTGCGTTTTTTTTGGTGGTGCGGTGGAAGAGATCGAAATGGATAGAAGCCTTAGAAAAGGAAGACGTGCAAATGAGATGTGCATCTGTCAAATTAACATCAAATTATCTCAAAACTGTTTTCCTATCTTTTGAGAAAATTGTCTGAAGTAAGTATATATGTACAGTTGCGTTTTGTTTTAAAATGACTAATTTTTAAGGGTGCCATAACAAGAATGAATATGTTTAGAATCCGTAGTAGTGAAAATTTCTTTTCCATGCATAGTTAGTATTATTTTTTTATTAAACGTTTAACATGTTTTATTTTCACGTATTGATAACATGGTTAGAGGAAAACTTCATGTTGTTCACATTGCTACGCGTAAAGTTTTACACCGCATTACAAAACAAATTATCAACTTTAATTCTCAAAAGAGAAATCTTGCACCAACCTGCCACCCCACCTCTCCTATTAAGTTATGTGCCTGAGTGTCCAACCACCCGACGCAGTGATTAGATGCGGAAATTTGTTCAGCCTTAGTTATAGTTGAGGATATTTCGCTTAAGATGAGATGAAATTACAGTTTTCTACACCTGTATACATTATATATTCCATTGAGTATTATTTTTTATTTTTTTTGTGCAAATTACGATTTTATTCGATTCAACGAATGCGCTGTCAAGTCAGAAGCTTGTCTCGGAAAGCGTGCGGCTGCAAGGAAATAGTTTCTTATACTTGGAGAACCCATATCTTACCGCAATGCACCCGCATTTTGCTAACCACACTCTCCTAGGTCTTTCATTGCTCCTATTAGATCAAACATTGGAAAGAGTGGTGGCGGGCACTACCCTGCCGGCTGCGTTAATCCGTATCGTGCCCGTAAACCCTACCTCAGTCTTACGATTTTTACCTAGCGTTTAAGAAATTTGGTACTCAAAGCATAGCTGTCCGTTTGTAGAAATGCCGCTTATTGCTTTATTGCCTCGTTATATGAAGGGTTTTTGCCATTTTCGGGATTACTTCTCTTCGATACGGGTGATTTCTACGAGGTGGCTTGCACGGAGATTTCCACAAATGCTTCTTCCCAATAGATTGAAAAAAAATCCGTTCATGATTTTACAGAACAAATTAGTCAGCTTTTACTAGTGAGGGCCAAAAGATCTCAGTGCTTGTGCTACGGAAGCGAAGAACCAAGGTTTATTTCCCCTAGAGCGTGAGATTTCAGCTTTGAGGACGAACTACCGCTACTGGAGGATATCTCTCAATGATAAAAAGGTTCCCATATTTTCCTAGATCTCAATGATTTTGTGTGTTGTAATATGCAGGGAATTTTATTCTAATTTCGATTTTCTTCTTTGGTGATTCAGATCGTTGATATTTCGGACAAGAAAAAATTGAGCGCATGAAAGTAACACGAAAAAAATACATGACGTTATTGTTAATTGACGTGGAAATTCGTTGTCCTCAAAACGTAAATTTGCCGTTAAATGTCTTCTCAATAAGTTTAACTAGGAGCAAGAAGTGAAAACAAAGGAAATAATGCAGAATGTCATGAAAAAATACTTTTTCAATACGTATTTCCAGAAATGGGACGAATGTAAGAGAACCAGCAACTTTGAAGAAAACGTCGATGTTTGTAAGAGAAAGATATACCCAGCTGACATGCATAATAATCTCCTTGGGATTCCTTGCTCAGGTAGTAACCTATTATTGTTTAACGTATTCGTGTTGGCTTTACTTTCCTCCAAGGCGATTTTATGTCACTATTGTCATCTAATTCCTGGTTTTTCTGGGTAAAGCAGCAAAGAAAGGCCTAAGAAACACTTTAAGAGGTCTTGTGATAGGTCTAACAATAAGAGAAGAAAAATGACTGATTTGAGAAAGCATCAGCAGCTGAGCTATCGCTACCCACATCGATGACACTGCGCTCGCAAGGTTCCCAGAGGGGATATCAGTGGAAGAAAAACATTAAAGTGGACCTTCAAGGGCTTCTGAACCACACTGCCTCGCGCATCATAGCATCAATGCCAAAATTCAGTGATGATCACGGGGACAACTATTCCCTAGAATGCAAATGAAAACTAGTTGTAGAACTGGTGAATTTTTTTCTTTATGTTTTCCTATGATTTATGTTAATTTATAATGGTTCATATATAATTTCATGTTTTCAGTGGCATTTAAAAAAAATATAAAATGCTTGCGAGGTGATGAGAGTTATATCAGAATTAATGATGACCCAAAGTTCAGCTATTAATTAACTACTACTTATGCCTTGAGACGCAGGTTTCGGCTCTCCCACAGAATTTTTTTCATCGTGCTCTGATCCATTGCTTCTTTTCATCGGTTTCAATAAAAAAAAATATTTCTAGCTGTAACTTTAGTAACCACCGCCAGCACATTCATCATCAAGAAAGGCTGCCCTTCAGAGTCTATTAATTACAGACCTATTTCCATTCTATCAACATTTTCAAAGATCTTTGAAAAACTCTTCCATCATAGATTAATTAAGTACCTCCAGAGATTTAATTTAATTTCTGACTCTCAGCATGGTTTTTAGAGCTGGCCACTAATTCTGCTATTTTCGAGTTCCTAAATAATGTTATTCTTGGACTGAACAATAAACATCACATTTTAGGCATCTCTTTTGACTTCAAAAATGCTTTTAACAGTGTGGATCATGAAGTTCTCAAGTCCAAACTTCAGTGCTTGGGAATCACTAATAACTCTTATAATTGGATATCATCATTCCTTAGTGACAGATCGCAGTTTGTGAGTTACACTCATCAATCACTTGCAGGAGTGGTGGAAATTAAATCCAGTCCCTTGAAAATACCGGTTGGAGTACCTCAAGGTTCTATCCTTGGTCCTCTACTCTTTCTCCTCTTCATTAATGATCTTCCTAAACACTTCTCATATTGCTCCACTGTTATGTATGCTGACGATACTTCTAATCTCTTATCCGCTAGTACTTTACCTCTCTTGGATCATTTGGCCTCGACTACAAAAGATGAGATGTTGCAGTGGTGCCACCTTAACAGAATGGTTCTGAATGAGGCTAAAACCACTTGTATTCTCTTTCGCAACAAGTTCTCTCATGAGATTCCTACTCTTCCTCCTCATTCGGATTTCTCCACCTCGTCCACCGTGAAATTATTACGTCTACAGTTTGATGACACTCTTGACTGGTCAACTCATGTTTTTGAAATTAATAAGAAACTTTCAGTAGGTATTTATATGATAAGGAAACTCTCTCCTCTTGTTTCTATATATGTTCTAAAAGCTGTGTACTTTACCAAAGTACACTCACTATTGTCATATGGTATCATGTTTTGGGGTAACTCCCCTACTGCAGCTAAAGCCTTCTCTTTACAGAAACAAGCCATTAAGGCCATCTGTAAAGTTCCAATACGAACAAGTGGCCGGCCACTGTTTGTGTCCCTCAAGATCCTCACACTTCCATGTGTTTACATTCTCTCATGTGCCATGTTTGTGAAGTGTTATCCGTATTACTTCCGAGTTAACTCTGATTTTCACAGTCACGACACTAGATCAAAAAGTGACATTCACAGTTATCTGTATTCATTTAGACAATGCCAGAAGGGACCAAATCACTCTATTGCTGCAATCTACAATAGGCTACAGGGGCGGATCCAGGATTTCTTTCTGGGAGGGGCACAAGCAAGGCCGTATCCAGGATTTTGTTCAGGGGGGGGCACAAGGATACCTTGTTATACAAAACGAACCAAATTATAATGGGACCGTATTAAAAATCTATCATATTTTTAAGGGTCTGGGGGGGGCACGTGCCCCCGTGCCCCCCCCCCCCTGGATCCGCCTATGATAGGCTACCCTCTGATATGAAATCCCTTTCCTCAAAAAAGGTTTTTAAGAATAGATTGAGAAACTTGCTATGTAACAAAGGTTATTATAGTGTCCAAGAATTTTTTAATGATATTTTATAAATGTTATTAGTGTTCAAGAATTTTTTTTGATATTTTGTAAGCTGTGTTTTGTGATTCTTTTATGTCTCTCTGTATCTTGACGAAACCCATGGATAATTGTATCCCTACGGAGTTAATAAATATATTATTATTATTATTATTCTGTACCGACGACGGTTTCCATACCAACGACGGCAAATTCAGCGATTCAGTATGGTCGTCGGTATCAAATCAGTCGGTACGGTTCCCCCTCCTTCTCAAACAGGGAAAATCCGAATATATCCGAAGTTAGAAGTCATCTCCACTCCACTCCACCAATGAAAGAAGGGTAAAAAGAAGTGAAGACTAATTGGCACAGTTTGTTGTCGTCATTCTCAATATTTTTATTTGCGGAAATTACGACTTATCTAGATTAAGTTAATCGATATTGGATAAGTTGTTAACAATGCTTATATAATGTGTGGTAGTAATGCTGTAAAACCTACAGAATCGAAGGAAACGATATTACAACATCACAATATAGTTTGCATGTGAGAGAGATTGTTGTTGCTGGAATGAATTATTGAAACTATCCTTGAGGTCGTAGTTTCTTTTAAATATTGGTTCCGTATATTGCTATTTATTCATGATTTGGTAATATAGTTGTCATTAAGTAAGTTCCGTCTAAATGTTATCAACGGAAGGTTATGCCATTGGCACCGTAGCAGACGAAAATAACATACCATGGAACGTGAACATAGGATTCAAAAGCAAATGTAAATGTCATATTAGAGGAACAAGTTAGGAAATTGTTATAAAAATATGGAGCTGGGTGTAATTAAAAGAAGTGTAATGACGAGGCAGTAAAGAAATTGTGATTGGGTGAAATACATACGTATAAGTAGAGCGCATTCCAAGTGAGAGAAAATGATAATATAGCGGCAAACCTCATACTTATTAACAAATATCTTCTTTTACCGTCAAGTGAATCAATGGCTGACGATAAAATGAAATACAGTTGCCTGTAGAAAGAAACAAATGAAAGAAACTGATACCGTTGCGGCAAACTTCATACTTAAATAAAAAGATCTTATTTCTATGCCGAGAGAAACGTCAAATGATGACTGAGTGAAATAATAGTTGCCTATTCAGAGTGAGATAAAGTGATAACATTGCGGCAAAACTCATATTTAATCAAAAATATATTTTTTATGTCAAAGGAGCAAATAAATGATGATAGAGAGAAATAAAGCCTATAACAAGCGAGTGAAAGTGGCAACATAAATGAGAAAAAGTCACTATATATGTTAGCAAACCTCATGTTTATTAACCAATATCTAATATTTCTGTCAAGGTAATCAATATAGATGATGACACAGTGAATAATAGAGGCGTATTCGAAGGGGCAGAAAAAGATAACATTGCAGAAAACCTCATTATTTATTCGGTGATGAGGTAAAAACAAAATAAAACGTACAATGCGCACCGGGGAGTTCATGAAACCCACTAGTCGGTGGCCATATCGACTCCTTTTTGCTGTCGGTACGGCTCCTCTCGTCGGTGCCGCACTGATCGGGTTCGTACAGAATCGCACGACTTCTTACCGGGAGTCAGTGTGACGTCACACCCGACGAATCAGAGCCGCACCGATCGGTTTGGAGTTACAGAATACGGCCCCAGGTGGGACTCGAACCCGTGATTTCTTGTATGGCAGGCGAGGACTTCACCCAGCCGCCACCTAAGTCTATAACATGATTTTGACGAAATGCCTGCTTACATAATGTAAATAATACCGTCAGCAATTTCGGAAAAGGTGTAAACTCAAAAGGACCTTCGCATCCACAGGCCTATTTTTTCAGCGCCTGAGAGAGGAACACGGCCCCCATAAATTGGCTTCTGCTATTTTTAATTGGCTCGCCAGCATTTAGGTGTCACGTATCAACTCCGGGTGAGACCAATTTTCACCAACCATCCAATTTCTCCCCGGAGTCGTCGTGGGTGAAATTAAGAGGGGAGTTGCCTTTTTCCCCCCTTTCTCTCCCTCGAGGCGCTTCGGCTTCGGTCTCCATGTCCCGGCGCTGCGGCTAGAGGCCTTCGTGAGCCGTTAAATTGGGAAATTCAAATGCTAGGGCGCCCCCTTAAACAAATTTGAATTTTTTGCTTCTGGGGGGAGGGGGGGAGGTGGGGGGGAAGCTGCTCCTTCCTGCCCCTCGCTGGGTGCGCCGATGGATGCATTCCAAGATTCGATGATCTCTGCATTCTCTTTGGGTTTACTAGATTCGTTCGTAAGTTCAAAAACCTACGCAAGGCATCAAAAAGCGTGTTTATCCTGCAGAATGCACATTTATTAAGTCATGAACTATCTAGCTGCATATGTGATGTGGCTGGAGCCAAAAAAAAATTTACTGAAGGCAGAACGGGGGAAATGCTGAACAATGCCTGACTTCACAGCTGTTTATTTGATACTTTGTTCATACTGAGCCCAAAGTATGAGTTCCTTTACTCCACACAGCCTCACATCAGCCAACTCTGAAGGCACCAAATTTTAAATTCAGGCACGCATGAATTTTTCAATTTCAATGTACCTCTGAAAGTTGGTTAATCAAATATCGTAGGTAGAGGACCTACTGTATTTAAAATTAAAAAGCAGAGGAATACCGTATTTATCTGAATATGGTCCCCCCTTTTTTTTCAAAAATGCCCACGGTAAAAGTAAAGGGGGAATTATATTCAAATGCATTTGTTAAAATTTCCCAAAGCTAAAGCCCCGAAATTGGGGGGAATATTTTAGGAGAAATACAGTAGTATTAATTATTATCATGAACATCATACAGCCTGATCAGACAACCGTATTAGTACAGGTTTTTGATATTTATATACCATAGAATCCCTAATTTTTTTCTGCAATCTAGGAAAAAAAGCTTTTCCTACATGGTCATGAAAAAAAAAAGATTTTTCTTCTCCCATTGAATACGAGGTGATAAACCAAAACTTCAGTTGGTCAAGATGAAGGATCACTCCGAGGAACATACCACAGTATAGAAGTACACGTAATTTTCACATATAATACCTCAAACTCGGCTCCATTCCACCAAGGTGAACAACGGCCCTAAGTTCTCTCCCACGGGTGAGTTGTCCAAGAGGTCCCAAGAAATTTCTGAACTCTGTATCAGTGAGGGGAGGTCGTGGAGGCAATGAAGTCTGCGAGCAGCAAGGCGTAGAGTACACAGGGTTGGGAGCTGGAGCTACTATGGCCTGGTTGGGGTCTTCTACAAGATTCAAAGCCCTCTGCACCATGGTGAAAGTCCTTTCAACCTGGAAGAATTATGGGACAGAAGAATTTAGTAAACACTATTCAAAGGCTCATATTAAAATAAACAAAGTGTCCACTAAGATGTCAACCTGAAATTCCCTGACTTTTCCAGATATTTTCAACTGCGCAGACTATTTGATCGTACAAATTTACCCTAATAGATTCGTTACTTAGAGCATGTGAAAATTTGATAAACAGTACAACAACAAAATAAAACCAAATTAAATACAACGCAGGTATGTATGTACATATATTTCAGAACTCTATCTACGACAATTAAATATCAATAAATCATCATATAACAGATTTTCAAGAAAACCTGGGTTCCATCTAAGGAGAAGATTATAATGAAATCAATTGATTTTGGTGTGACTTGGTAAAACTATGAGATATTAATGGTGAAGCAAAAAACCCAGTACTGTTCCACAAACTTTTATTTACTCTATTTATTTTAAAATCTAACTTCTTCCTTGCCAATCCCCCTGCCCCCCCCCCCCCATTAAGCTTGTCACCACCTGTCCACCTCTCCCTCCCCAGATTTTATACTTTTATGTTTGGAACCTCCCTCTAACTGCCCCCCCTTCCCTCATCTGGTCTTCCTCCCCCTACTGTTGTCGGATATATAAGGCTCGACATTGTAAGAGCTCTTTCTGTTTGCCTTGATAATGATACTATAGCTGTCAAAACTAGTCAACAGCAAATAAAAGTTTGTGGAACAATACTGGGTTTTTTTCTTCACTATGGAGATGATTATAATTAGATGTTGCACCAAAATGAGCCCCATGCCCATCATGTAAGGAAAAGCATGAAGCAGTGAGTGAGCAGTCCAAATAAATTTTTATTCTTAGTAAATCTTGTAAATAATTGAAATTTAAACTTCTTTCTGTACACTTTGATTGTTTATCAATGCTTCCAATTGTTGCAAATTTTAACATTTTTGATATGCTGGATGAAAATGATTTTGGTAATTTCGTAAATGGGCCATTCCATGAAAATAGGTAACTTTTGGAAATGAAAATATTTTTTTGTATTTAACTTATTGTCATTATTGTCTTCTTATAAGGCTATATTATGAGTATTTACTAATTATTTCAGTCAAATATGCTTAAATATGTAGGTAACATAGGTTCAAAGTCGTCTCTTCATCAGCTGTTCAAAAATTACCATTTTCATAGGTTGTGTTGCCATATCAATGCCTGAGTAAATGCTATTTTTATTTGTCTTGGTAATTATAATATCAAAATATAGTACCATATAAGAGTTTCTGTCACTAAGTTATAATAATTTTGCAATAATATAATGGTAAAACACAGTGTTTAAAAATACATTGTTTCTTTGTCCCGTACGTAACAAAAAATAGATGACTTTCTTTTTTCACCAAGTTTCTTGATAGACAGCTACTCAAAATATGATTTTCTAAACAGGTTTTGTGTCAAACTAAATGATTCTAATGTTAAACAAATATTTATTGAATTTAAACATACCCTAATGTTCAATTTCTTTTTGTCCCGTACGTAACGTTACGTTTATATGGTAATTTTCGGATTCAGCACTGAAAACTATAAGGGAGCACATAAATGTTTATAAATAAAAAAAACTATCACTGACTTGTATAACATTTTGAATCCTGCTGTGTGAACGGCAGTGAAATATACGCATGAATTTCCATGAGAAAAAATTCCCCTCGACCAGGAATTTAACCACCATTGGCCTTCCGGGTGACTACTACACTATCCAAGTTCACGGATTCTTTCTTTTTTAATCCAAAGAAGAGAAGGAATTTTTTCTCATGGCAAATCATGCAACTTTTGCTGTCATTAACATGGTAGACTTAGAAATTTTACACGTACTATCATGCAAAAATTTAGTGCAGGTTGGAGTCTCTCAACCAGTTGTAGCTTCATTGAATTCGTTTCTCCCTCACATTGTCATCCTCGATGGACCGTGAGGGCCAAATATCTAGTACCAAGACCCTTGGTACAATTGCCATGGGAATTCAGGAACTTGGAGAGAGTAGTGGTCTGCTCAGTGGCTTGGTTAGTTCAATTCCTGTTCAAGGGGAATTTTTTCTCATGGCAATTCATACACCCATCATTGGCTTGTTTAATTAATAATAGAGAAACTGGGTTTTGTGGAGACAACAAAAATATGCCAATTTTTAAATGTTGTTGGAGTGAATGGTTTGGCAGAGAAATAAACCTGAGTGATACATGATCTTGCGTATCAGGACCTACAATTTTGGATTTGCATAGAAAGGATTTTGATTCTGCACTTGAGTGATACAGTTTGTATGTATGTAATTCAATGCTATTTACTTTTGAACTGAAAATTCAGCGGTGACAATTTAAAACATTCTTAGTTGTAAACACAAAAACAAAAAAAAAGTAAAGAATACTTAGTCTTCAAAGATAATTTTTGCAATGCTGCCTCACATAATTTTAATGACACATTCAATGTGAATGGCCCCATAAAAGGCCATTTCAGCTCCTTGCAGGTGATGGATAAGAGTCCATGGAACATCCTAATATTTAAATCAGTGCCTTAATTCCAAATACAGCTCAAGTAGCTTTTAACATTAGTATCAACTGAAATGGTATGGTATGGTATTTGGAGGAGGCGACCAGGCGACAGCTGAGGTCATTTGCGCCATGCGTGAAGGGTGTGGAAGGAAGGGTGGAGAGAAACCTGGCGTCGGCGTTAGGCTGCTCTTAACGAAAGGCGCCAAGGGGACCACGGCTTAACGTCCCATTCGACGGACGGAGTGTTGCACTTGAAATGTCCTCCCCACGACATTTAAACAGGGATCGGGCAGTCTCTGAAAATTCTCTGCCACTGCCGGGATTTGAACCCGAGCCCGCCGGGTGGGAAGCCAACACTCTAGCCACCATACCAACCCGATCCCTCGACTAAAATCAAACTCTAATTTCCCATTTTACTGTCCTAATTACCAGTGTTATTTACTTTTAAGCACTGAATTTGATTATGGGAGAGTTATATTACTTTGGTACTAGGATTTTTCTTCGTGTATTCGATTAATAATTTCAGTAGAATTAATATTGGCTACCAGGCTAAACATGCTAAAAGCACATTGTGACTTTTTTTGTTTAGCAACCTTAAATCACCATTATTGGGTAAATTTTTAGACCATTATTATATTCTGGAATTAAAATTTACATCCAATATTTATCAGCTGAGAAAAGCACATGTTGATGAATGAAATTACATGAAAGTGATAATTTCTTATTACATGTACTGAAAAGTAACATTCGCTTCAGACACCAATGTAATACGCCCAAAATTAAATTCCCGATTTTACCCAATTGAGCATTACAAATTGCATACCCCCAGGCTGCTGCCACACTTCTTTAACATCTAATTTAGCCAAACTACAAGAACTCCAACAATATTTAATGTCAATTACAAATTTTCAATTTGGTCAAAATCATGGATCAATAGGGATAATTCAGAATTATTCTCTGCAAAATATGAATAGATAGACTTAATTCTGGGGATGTATTTCTATTTATTTGCATATAGTAAGCTTCCTGATCATCAGCTAAGTTGTGACAAGGTAATCGGAATAATTTACATCTAATTCCTGTGGTTTTTCTGGGACTCTAAAAGACTTCAGACTAAGAAGCAGAGCCTGGTTTACTTATGAAGAGAAAGGCTGCAAAATTGAAGGGCGAAAAGTCATGTTCAGATACATTCAAGAGACACCATTTTTGCAAAGGTGTCTTGTGACTGTCTGTCGCTGCCTTTCCATATCTGTAATAGTGCAGTGATTTCAAGTCATTCCTTTGTCAGTATTGCGCTCATGAGCAATTCAATAAATTAACCATTGACAATCTCAAGTTATAATGCCTTCATTCTGTATCATTATGAATACAAGTGGCCATAAATGACTGAATGAGATGAAAATATGAGAATCGCACACTGAATAAGAGCAACTATTTCAGCCAAAAAATTATTAAGTCTCGAAATAGAAGTGCTATAAAAACAGCAGAACAGTAACGTATTGAGTGATGTTGTGGATCACTTCACTGAATGGTATCTTTATAAACCTGGAAGGTTAAAGTGATAATACCTTATCAAAAACAACTTCCCTCCCTCCTTAATGTGGTAATCCTGAATTGCACCCATAATACTGTAGATTGATTCCATGATTTATGAATAAATATTAATGGTAAAGTAAAACAATTTAAAATATGAATATACTCTAGATGAAATGAATTTACATTTCACAGTTTTAAATTTTATAATAGGGTAGTTTCCTTCATCAAAGAAAACGAAATGCATTGATTGCGATTCGTTACCCACCATCAGTGTGTTCATAATATACAAATTATTTGGTTTTAGAAATCCCAGTTTAGACGAATGGCAATGGTCAATTTTAACCGCATTTGAAAAATGCCAGATTGGGGCCCATGCGATGCCACTCCACGTGACGTCACAGGGACCTAGTTTCTATACGAGTAGATAGGAGTTTTGCATCGTCTGAGATAACCAATGTATGCATGAGGCACAGACTTCAGGGAAACATCTCTTAATAATGACCTATTCAAACTGCCTACGGTCGGAAAGTTTCCTTCGTTTGATAAGGTATTAATAATCCTTATTTAAGCCAAGCACTACCTGCTTGCAGGGTACTCTGCTACCTGCTAGCAGCCTGCGTTGTATCAGCGCTCAAAGCCTCGCCCCGAGGTCACCTCACACAGTGACAGCGGGAACCAGAATGACATCACACGTGGTTTTCCCGGCATTCATAATTAGCCATCGCGTTTTCGTGTGCTTGAAAATTTTCACTCCAGGAGTAATAATCTTTCGATTTAGGCAATAAAAAATAATAGGAAATCGCCCTATTGTCATTTATAACCCCTTGCTTAACATATGGTTTAAAATTTCAAAATGACTAAATAAAAGACTAGTGATTCAGGGCATGCTGAGACTGAGTATAATATGTAAGTCAATATGACCAGGCCATACACTCTTTCATCCAATCACACAAGGCCATTACATTACATTGGACAGACGGGGAGACGTTTGAAAGTCAGAGCAGAAGAGCATTTTGAATAGAAGGAAGGGAAATCCCAGTTTGCCGCTCACCGCCTAGAAGATGGATACCAGAAATGGTGCACTGGGTAAAAAAGGGGACAAAAATGGACATTTGGGAACAACTGTGTATCGTTTCGGCTGTTAGTAGGAAAAAAAATATCACTAATGACCATGTTTTCCCCTTCCATTCCCTGCTCCTTGACCTTTCTCAGCTCATCAGGAAAAAACCCTCCGAGCACCCGAAGACAGTCACTATCCCAGTCATCTCCCCAACCTCACCTCAGACCAACGATCAGTTCCAAATTCCCAACCCTCCCCACACTCTTATAATCACTCTCTTCCCCACCCTAAAAAACCAAGGATTAGGATAATTTTCTCCTTCCTCCCCCACCACCTAATATTATTGTGAAAGAGCAAATTTGCACGAGACTATTAATTTTTACATGGAAAAGTGCAAAGTAGCATCACTTCATATCTTACCACATTCCTCTCCTCCATTGATGGTTACCTAATTCAGCCAAAAAATTGTCAGAGATTTTATTTCAAACTTATTTGGCCATATGATTACTAATATAAATATTGACTCAGAGCCTATCAGCATCACACCATATGGCTCCATACAATGAGGAGGCTCCTTATTCTCTCTCAAAACTGGGATATGGTACCAACTAAATCATCCCACATAACAATATGTAGACTAAACTTTCTAAACAATAGTTTTTTCCAAAAGTTACAAATAATTAGATGGACAAGAACACAAGATAACAAGCAACCTGCCTATTAAGATAGTTTAATCGAGGCAAGGTAATGATGTTTTGAAATTAAATAATTAATTAAAACCTCCAAGTTGAGTAAAAACTAAGTGTATTCAACTCATAATATGGAACTCGGGGGCCATAGAGTAAGTGCCACTTTCAGCATAAGGGAAATGACCTCTCACTTCCAAGTCAAAGCCAATAAACAGCTTTAAGGCAAAATATGGCTCTACAATACTGACCTAGGAGAGAGACTAAGGGGGTCATTTTTCCTCAGGAGTACTTTAAAGAAAACCTCAACGAGGGGCTTTCAGAAGGTGGCCCTGTGGGATCGCACAAAGCAACCTGTGCAGCAAAAGTGCTAGAAATACAACACTTATCTACAATTTGTAACATTAAATCAAATAGATCACCTGGTTCAATATCAATCCTGGTAATCTGTTCTGAGGCTTTGTTTCTGTAGCAACAACAGGCATCCTTGGGATATGGTGATGGTGGTGATGATGTATTTCATGAGACACAGGTGTATTCAATTCCCAATCATCAAGAGCAAGTCCTTCCTCAAATTTTTTCATATCAACACGGAGACAAAGGCATGGTTCCGATGCACTGAAAAATTGAATTTCATGATGAGAAAATACAAATAAAAAAATTTCAAGCAAATTCTGCCCACAAGTTACAACATGAAAAGAAGTAAACTGAAAGTATTAATCACAATCACAGTCTATTGAACTCATGACAGCACAATGTCTCACAATATGCAAGCAGAAGTAACAAGCTATCAAACTTTATTTAGAAACATGAGCCCAGGTAGAAAAATCGTCAGGGGGATGTATTCAATGCTGTCCCTGGGACATTTCTAAATAAACAGTTCCTATTCAAGTTATAACAATAGTTGGTACAATTATTTCCAAAGTTTTTCAACAGCCAGGGGGGTGTAATTGCAATGGGGTACCTCCCGTCGTCCACGTTTAGAAATATTAATTCAGAGCTAATTCCTGTGGTGCTGGAAAATCAATGACTTTCAATATATTCACACATTTCAATGCCCTAAAATGAATGACAACCAAAAGGAGTATTATCAACATTTCGTTTACCAAACGCATAAGGAGATAGTCTTCCTCATCAAGGAAGAAATATATAAATACCAAAGGTTTATTTTATTGCAGCACTGTCACTCCTGATTGAAGTAATACATTATTTGTGCTGATTACATGCATCCAGACAAGAAATTATGAAAAATTAAACACTATAATGGGGAAATGAACCATTTATTCTAACAATAATTTTCATAACTTAACATTCACACTATTTACCTGAGAAAGGCAGCATCCAGATCCCAATCTGACAGTAGAGAGAGATATGTTTCTTGTCCATAATCATCAACCACACGATAACTGACGGTAAATTCCCTGTAGTACAGTTAAATACAAGGACATTAGATTAAGTCAAAAACAAGGTATCCACGGTATCAAGGGGTCATTGACAAAACACGCACCCTTTAATATCAAATGCCTTCGCCAGTATACTCAGGAGCACCTCAAAGGAGGTAATTTGGGGATCAACGCTAAATTTCCGGTCTTCTGGCTGAAGATGACCCTCGCACTTCTACAAAAAATATAAATCAAAGAAATGTAATACCTGTAGACATCTACAAAACACTGAAATTGCACATTGAACATCAACTACCTTGACTTTCACTCGAACAGCCTCTCTACCGTAGCCCAACATCGCTGCCATACCAATTTAGAAAAATACACTTAAATAATTTAAATCATGGATATTTCCCAATACGTGTCTCAAAATTTAACCATTTCCCTCATTATTTCTTCGCCGGACTCCCTTTCTAAGAACTTCTTTGCAGAGCAGAATGAGATATCGCCGAGGTTGACATGATGCAGGCATACCAACCTCCCGAAGTTTCGCTTCTTAATTAGGGCATAGGTGTTTAGCCATCCCAAAGAGCTAATACTTACCCAAATAGTGATAAATATCACCAATTTTACAACTAACATTCAATTAGAAGACTTTACTTCCCGGTGTAATATAAAAAACGAAATCGTGAAATTAATATGTTGGTATTATAAGCAATCACAGCTGTTACTCCAGCATGCAAAAATCCCTTGATAAATCAGAAACATGCAGAAACACATTCACAGTTTTACGAGTCATGTTCGGATTTGACCTTGATACATACGATATCAAATATAAGAAAAATCTGCATAATGATGATAATAATATCACAAATTATTTTAAATAAATAGAATGCCTACAGGCGCAATACCTTTCATTTGAATGAGTTATGTTGTGAAACTTTGTAAACATCCGCGGATAAAGTCCGAAATGTTAAATTCATCCGTAAAAATAAGGTTATAATCAACATATAAATAAAATTTATGGTATATGTATCTAATTATAATGCTAAATCTTACTTTAGCGCTTAACTTTCAAATACCAACCGGTGCATCAAGTCCCCGAAATTTACAAAATTACATCCGCAATAAAAAATTCGGCATTAATTTATACGTCAATATGCGCTTAGTTTTAACAGAAATACATTTCAAATTCATTGCTTCCTGTAGTAATAGTGAAGTTACGGACACGGACACGTCCGTTTTAGCGAGGATAATATGCGTCATCATTAGGGGATTAGGGATTCTCCCCCTGTGGCGGGAATACTAAACATCTTTCGGCGCGCATTGTGTATTCACGCAGGCCTTTGATGCAGCTTCGGGAGTTGAGCGCTTGATTCCATCGGGGCATCACGCATCGAGATGATCAAGCGCCTTGTCATTTTCTTATACCTTACCACCAAAATTCTAGCCGATGATAGCAAATGCTCAGGTGAAATTTGCATAGAAAAGTCTTCACAGACCAAAAGTAAAGATGATGCCAACTTCGTCAATTTTTTTCAGGAGGCATTGACATGCTGTCCGAACGTAGATCATTCATATGATCCAATGACTCGAGTTTGCTCGAACAGGACCTCGGAGATCAACCTGGAATGGAAAATCCTTAACGTACTCCAATCAACCGCTGGCACCCTGACGTGCGGCAAATACAGAGTTTTAGTGGATTACGAAATAGTTTTGACGTACGCGATGGAAAAAAATATTTTGGAGACGATTGACAGGAACCGTGACAGGTTCATTAACGCCAGTCCAGTTGACTGCGATAACAGTGAGTGCGACGAAATCAACGGTACTCATATTTCTCCGCTGGAAATCACTGATTATGATATGTACCCGGAGTTTCAGACCAACACGTCGGTAGATATGGTGATGAGGATAGTGTCCGCCAGGATATTCAATTCGCCAAGCGGTGCCGATGCCGGCGCCGTCGCGTCCTTTCTCCCAGGCGGGATGCTGGGGATCGGCCCAGAGTCTCACGCTCGCGGCGATTTCTGCCTCAACGTCCGGGACCAAACGGAGAGCACCGTTCGTCTGACAGCACGCGTGTGCCAGCACGCGGATCGTTGGTGCCAAGGGAAGAAGAGAACGTGTTTCCGGAAATGTTGTCCAGATGGAGAGATTATGGTGGAGAGAGCGCTGTTACCACAAGACAAGCGGAACAGGACAAGGAAGAAAAATACTTGCCACCCACACCCCGAGGGATTCGCTATCTCTAAGGTAAGCAAATGCATCTTTTTATCAAGATTTTGTCATTCACATAGATATGCAGTTACAGGGGTGTATAGTGTATACTCAAGTTTAAAGAGCTTTATTTTATTTTGGTGTCATGACATGTTGTCCGAATGTAGATCACTCATGTTTATTTTAATATTTATTAGTTTCCGAACAGAGGGCGTTTACTTTGGACAAAATTCGGCTCTTCGTTCGTAAATAATAGTCCTGAATCGTTAGCCGCACCGAAAGACTTTCGTTGCATGATTCTGAAGGAGGGGAATTCCTCCACCCATCAAGGATCCGCAACTAGTCCAAAACAAGCTGATCCATCTCTGACGTCATGTTGCTCCATGAACCTGTAAAAGACAAATGGAAAGGCTTTTGTAATAAAAGATATAAAATGAAGATTATTTCATTAGATTTATGGTTACTTATGCCGACATAATTATTTCTATTTGATAAAAAAATTAAAATGAGTTTTTAGCAACACATTTACATTTAAATTTACCGAAGCAAATGGTGTGTAAAATCACACAAGATCCAATCAGCCAAAAAGCACAGGGGTGTGAAAAGAATTGAGTAATAAATGATGCTAAAATCCACAAAATATTTGATTTTAAGGAAAGAATTAAGATAAGCGCGATGAATTGTTAACTAACACCCAAGGGTGGATCCAGGATTTTTCTGGGGGGGTGGCACAATGGTCTGACAGGCAAACGGTATTTTCATATTGTAGATTAAAAACAACATGCAGCAAATACTGCAAGAAATATTGTCTTTATTTCATAATGAAATTAATTGATTAAGCTTCCGTAATGCACAAAACGAACGCACGAATAACCGAATTCAAAATTTAGTCTATTTTTTAAGCGTCTGGGGGGGGGGCACTTGTCTACCTCCCCCCGCAACCTCCAAATCCGCCTTTGCTTACACTATAAAATCTAAATCTTCCAAATTAGGTTCGTAAATTCCACTGCACGGCGTCCAATGCGATTGTTGCAATACTATTCGAAAAGATTTTTATCAAAGCGCCATGGTCGGATTAATGTTTCATTTGAAAAATGCTTTCTCGCTAACGATTAACAGATATCAGGATAGAAATCCGCTGCGATTAAAACACGAGCCATAATTCCAGGCTATGGGCATTCTTGAGACCAAATATATCAAAGAATCTAAGAACAAAAGTTAGAAAGCTAGCGGTTAAACTTTCAGCTAAACTCAGCTTTCTAAAAGACGAATAAAAACGATATCAACGTCAGAGGCACCACTCCATGAATTTCAGGGTTTTATTAGTATAGCGCTTCACGCTTTTAAGGCCGGTGGTAACTCTTGTCCGGAGCACAAAAATGAGACGTTTTGGATGCGAAAATATCATTTTTCCTTGATCCCAACGAGCAACACGAATAATAGAGACATCCATGTCACCAACGGTGTAGAATCATGCACAGACGGATTGAGACACTAATTTTTACCCAGCATCGAAAGTATCAACAGCAAAAAAATGTCTTAACTATATTTTTCTAGCTGAATTCCGCGCTGTTTTAGGCTGTCGTAAATTTTAGGCATGTTTAGAGGTTATTTGGGGGTTGGTCAATAAAAGAGTACAATAGTCCCTCTCCAACGTTTCGATGGTGTCGACAATTGCATTGTCACCGGCAGGGCTTGGAACAAATCATGAAACTCGACGAAAAACTGGAACATTTAGTATGATACAAATTATAAAATATTAATGTAATAATGTAATTTGAATAATCAATATTAATGTAATAATCCCTTTCAATACCGTTCTCCGCAGGTCAGAAATATTTTTTAATTCTTCGTTACCTAGGCAAAAGAACTCACTGTCTAAATAAAAATAATATAAACTATCAAATACGAAATGGTTGGTTTTTGACTTTGATAACTTATTTGACAAATAAGGTATGTAGCATTATTATTGTTACATAATTTTTCAACTATTAAATCGCTGATTTTTGTCTCCGAGTTCTACTATTAAGGTCTACGACAGTATAACTATACCTATGAATATATGGCGTCAAATAATAAATGGTGGTAAGGAGCTAACATACTCAATGAACATGGACAACCCTCATGAGAAACTAAAAATATAGCTATGCACATAGAGATCAAGCTTCCTTCAGTAAATTACTGTCGCCCATTTTATTTTAATAAAATTTAAGGGAAATAACAAATTTCATAAGGCAAATTTACACAGGTGAATAAACAGAATAAAAATAAAATTGAATATGTTAGGGGTGTAGTGATCTAGCGAGCAGGAAGCTGAATTTGAATGGTCCGAAGTTCATACCTATACTTCAAGAATGTCCCCAGCTAAATCCCTTTCAACGCCGCTTTCCGCAAGTCGGAAATATTTTTTAATTGCTCGTTAACTAGGTAAGAGAACTCACTGTCTAATGTGACTCCGAAAAATTCACACGCAAAAGCATAATTCTACAATGATTTTTACCCACGTCAAATAAAATCTGTCTTTGGTTTGAAACATTGTGTTAATGTTTTTATTTTCGGTAAAAAGTTCGTCATATATCATTAAACAATAACAAGATTATATAATTTAAAAAACAGTAATATGGCAAAAATTAAAAAAATACTTTTCCACGGCGAGAGAGCTTTTTAGCTTAATCATTCATCCACTATTTATTTCACTAAGGATAAGATAAAAATAAAAGGATACAAATAACTCTTCCAAAGTATATATTTTTTCCCCTAAGCATTAGGTGTATAAAAATAATTTTTATACATGTTGCATTCACTTATTGAATTTAGAGGTTATTTTCCAAAAATTAAAGAATAACCATTAAAAATACTTACTTATTAAAATGATTGCAAGTTTACTGAAGAAATTATTGACACAGGCCATATTTTCAAATATTAGACTTAGATGCCAAACAAATTGAAATATTCCAAATATTAAACACCAGCTAGCAAAGTAATTTTCGATGACTCAACTCGCATCATGTGCCAATCATCAGTAGCACGCAAAAGTATTCTTCGTTTATAGTCTGGCTGTTGAATTTTAAAAGCTCTAAACGAATCAGTTAGAGGAAAACTTCCAAATCTTGGAGCCTATATAATAGCTGTGCAGATATTTTTCTGAAATCTGCTATATTTTAAATGCATTAAAAAACTAGCTGCTGAAGTTAATGGGGTAGTCGAGTCTGGCAATAGTGAAAATTCGAAATTCCAGTTTTATTACTTTTCGAATACCTAATTGATTCTAGGCAGTATTTTTTTTCTTCAGAAGATTATTTAGGGGGAAATTACGGATGAAGTTAGCTACGTTCTTAAGGAGTCAATTGGCACGCATTTTCCAATCAAGCTTATGAAATATAATAGAAGTTATACTTTGCATATATTTGCATGAAATTGGCGGCAATATCATGGAAATTTCCTCCATGAAAATTTGGACACGGAGAGAGGTAGCACTAAGTGCCCCGGGAAAGATTGAGTTGGATAACGGAGCAACGCGCTGTTTAGATGATATAAAGCCCTTTTCTAATTACTAAATCCTTTTTTTGTGAAGCCTTGGACTAAAATTCAAATAATCGTCACTTCAACGTTTCGCTTCATATTGAAAGCATCTTCAGGGTGCTTATTCAGGTTATTTCGTCGCTATGGTTTAGTCACAGCTAAAATTAGCTTGCAATAACAATATAAACAACAACCGATGCGATACTCGCGTATTTGAGTTAGGGACCGCTAATAACAGTCAGAATAAACGCCCAAGGCTTAAGATGAAATTAATAAGAGAGAATAATTCATTCCAGGGTACATATGTATTGGGTACAGCTTACTGTTCTTGGGAGTTAAAACAGCGGGGACTTATAGCATTGGGCCGAAATTTAAGCGTATCAAAGAGTTAATTCTCAATCATAAAGGTTGTATGTAACATAATGTAATAATTTAAACTCTATCTAAATATCTTCTCCATTATAATGGCATCGGCGTGAGAAATAATGATAACAGGAAGAATCGTCGTTGACATTGGCTATCTTTACTCGCGCTTGCCTGGGCCACATTAATTATCACTATAATTTATCATACTATTAAATTATTACTTAGGCCGCCAATATATCTTTGATATTTGGAATAACCATTGAATATTTTCTCCAGCAAGTTATCTGTTTCATTCCAACGCATTTTTATGGGCTTAGGAATCAAGATAGAATCTGATATATAGAAAAAAATCACGTGCGTAACAATGCCAAGTAAATTTGGCCACCGAAAGAGGAGACACGAAGGTCATGGGGAAAGATTAAGCCGGACGAGTTGCACTACCTATTTAAAGGAAACAAAATCCTACTCTCCCACCCCCGAAAAAGGAGTAGGTCTGGAGGAAATCGTGAATAAAAAAACATCAGAAGAATAATAGATGGCTCGCGAATACGGCTCCGTGACACGCAATTCCACACGCATACACAAACAAACACAC
The DNA here is from genome assembly GCF_921293095.1 of Ischnura elegans. NCBI lineage: Eukaryota > Metazoa > Arthropoda > Insecta > Odonata > Coenagrionidae > Ischnura > Ischnura elegans. The sequence continues at coordinate 79,738,135 of NC_060256.1, read as the reverse complement.
CAATGCATTTCCCTATCGCGAGTATTCATCACTCTTCTAATTTGTCTAAGTGCCTCTTCGCATATTCCTACCATAGTCTGCGGCTCAAGGCGACGAAGTCTGGAAACGGTACGTGCCTGATAAAAGAAAATCAGGCAAAAGACGACGCTTCAGGCCTCGGTGCGTGCCGACGGAACGGTTAAGAGAAGAAAGAGAAGACGAACGTCGGCTCCTTTCTTATTCAGTCGGCTCCTTAATTTTATTGAGTCAGCTCCTAACGATAACGCAACACGAGAGACCTCACTTTTATGGACTAGCTGCCTTTTATTTTTGGAACAGTAATAAAGACTAATTAGGAACACATGTATTACGTGCAGTCATTCGAGGTTCGTTATGGGCACAATATAAAAGGAGACAATCGCAATGATGGATGGAAAGAATACTAAGTAGCAACGTGTAATAAAGATCATGTCATAAAGCTTGACCACTTCGTGCCTCTCTTGTCAGGTCTAAACACGAATCCACGGGGAAAGGACAGGGGGTGGTTCCCTTTTACCTCCGTAGAGACTGAAATATAGCGTTGGGTTTTTTCACCAATTTTTTATGTTGTCAATCGTAATAGTTTGAAAACTAAACCAGAATTTTCCATTTTTTTGACACCTCCAGTCCAGTCCAGACGCCTTTCAAAGCGATGGCCCTACCCTGTAAGGAGATGGGTTGATGACGTCACGCGCCCTCACCTAGAGGGTCACCGTATCTCATTGTCGGTTGCTCGTTTGCACCTGGGATCGGTCTCGTGTAACTCGTTGTTGTTAACAGTCCTGTGCGTAATTCCTTCCCTCAACAATCTTAACCGTGTCGCAGATAAGTTGATGTCGTTTCGTGCTCCAAACAACCGCTTTTCTGCTACTCCTATGTCCTTTGAGTCGGCCTTACGTGGTTCGCAGTCTTGTAGATTCTTTTCTGCCATTCCTATAAACCCCACAAGAAGAAAGTCATGTTCCTTTGCTCATAAGTATCTAAAATATTTTCGCCATTTCTTGAAATGACTGCCAACTTCAAATTGCTTTCAAGGATATTTCGAAACCACTGTGTTGGGTATTTTATTGCAAATCGTTGTTTTTAATATAAAATTAATATTCAAATTCTTGTTTGCAATGGTATAAAATCGGCGTAATATAGTCGGCCTAATAGTTATGTATTCTAATTGAGCCCTTAACTCTTGTGGGATCGCATAGCTCGTTTGATTGCCTTACGGAATATCCAAATAGGCTCATGTATTCCAACTGAATCTAATATTCGTATACTCCTACCTGAGCACATTATAAACACCCGAGGTGTATTTCCATAAAAAATACTTAGCAAGGATACTTTCGTAATCACTGTTTACACGGCAGTTGATGACTGAAAATTTAAAATAAAATAGCTCATGATGCTTGCAAAGAAGACAATCATAAATTTATCTATGATGACTTCACTACTACCTCACTTAATAAATTTTAAATAATTTACTTGTTACCTGATGGAATGGAAACTAAGTTAAGAAGAAAACCCATTCAACCATAATCTCGTATTTTGAAAATAAATAAATGCGGAAGTTGCCGCCCACTTTTTTTAGTCGGTGACGTCATTAGAATTTCGGCCCTTTAATTCGTTCAGAGACTTCTCATGAAAGGAAGTAGTCGTTCACAAAATATAATTAGAAAACCGTGCGAGGACGAGGAGTCGTTGAAACGCGATAGCCCGCTCGGAATTAGTTCGTGACGTAATAAACTTATCATCGAAAGGGTTAAGGCCGTCGAATTATCGCCAATAAATGCTCTAGAAGGAGGCTAATGATCGGAAAACGGAAAAATATGGGTCTCTTGTATTTTTAAAACCTTTTCACAATCACAATTTTTTAAAATGTGCATCAGTCCATGTTGTGGGGCTTGCGTCTCCAATTGAATCTGTGGCAAGAAGCTTCTTTACGGCAAACGTTCACGGTTAACCAGGTAGTTGTGGGTGCGGGATGTTTATCCTTACCTTCCGTTCCACTGAATCAGATAGCTATTCACGGTCTCCCCGCTCTATCTTGCTCTTCCTAAAGAAATTACTCTTTCAGTGACGAGGCACGAACGGATATCGTAAACCCTGACGCAGGGTACAGTTCCACGAAGTGTTGAACCTCCAGGGAGTCCACTTTTCCTCCTAACTAAATGACTAATTACCACGTGGTGGTATTGCGGTAGAGAGTTGATCACGTTCGTGAAATTACTGCAGCTAACTGTCGCCCGTGACATCACTCTTTATCCTTATGGTTCTGCACAGATTAGTTATCTTCGTCATCATAGCCTTCCTTTTCGGTAGAAAGCTTTATTGCTGGTCGAAACTCATCGATGTCTTTGTAATTGCTTGGGAGACTGAATGGATTTGTATTTCAAGCACTGCTCCATGATTGACACACTAAATCTACCTTAAATGTACTACTCTTGGCCATGGGTACATGCATAAAATTGTATGCAATTTAAACAACAGAAAATTTTAACAATATCAATTCATAAAATTATGTTCCATTAATACACGGTATTTTTATAAAATATTCCCATACGTAAGTAACACTGTGAAATGTGTCTTAAGCATAACGTCAACGAGTAGAAATTAATAATATTATACTTGACACTTCAATCGGTGAAGCTTTCGCTTAATTTTAACGCTACTAATTGTTTATTTAATTTATTTATGCAATGCTATTTCCAAAGTTTTCACTTCCACTATTGTGGCCGCAAGCGCAGAGCGTGCCATTTCATCGTTTGCTATCAGAGTTTCTGCACTAACGAGGAAAAGCATCCATCCTTATTCCATCACAAATATAAAATTCAGTTAACAGCCGTAATAATTTCTGCTTGGCTGCTCGTGTAATTCAGATCACTCTACGGTCAGCGTCGCGAGTGGCGATTAAGGTGGACGGTAATGACGAATTCGTCTTTGATGACGGATAACTCACTTAAAAGTTAATCTATCACTTCGGAATTTTCAGTGTAATCAGATTATACACTGTTCAACATTTGCTTGTGCATGATATGTCAAAAAAATTTAACTGATAAAATAATTCAAAAGTTGAGGGGAAAGTTATAAAATTTGAGACTATTTCCTCGTTCTACTTAATTTTTTATTCGAATATTCCACCTATTACGGTAGATTTCCGTGGTGTAGTTGAGAAGTATTCATGCAGCCTCCCTTTCCTTCATGGACTCCCCTCTTCAATTCACAATAAGGTCTACTCGCTTTCATTACCTATATCTAAACATCCTATTCTCTTCTTTCCTCTCCCTCGTTTGCCCAACATTCTCTTAGTTTCACGTGCAGCTCCAGGAATCATACGAACGCGCAAGCCTCTCCACCGCGATAAGCTTGTAGCCCAAGGGAAAGGCTTTTATTTCTTGAGGCCTGGTTACACGATACATTAACACGTACGGGTTAATATCTAAATGTATGAACGCGAGAATGAACGCCAAAATGCACCGTGTAACCACCCAACTTGTACGAATGCATGCACAGAAAATAGAACCTGTTCTAATTTAGTTCATGCATTCGTACATGTTCCTTTATGGCCCACCAAAATCATTCACGGAAACGTACATTAACTTGCACGTGTTAATGTACCGTGTAACCAGGCCTTTATACCATGAAAAGTTTAAGTTGATAGTGTAATTTTTAAGTGAGGGCTATGAAAAAACAGAAATAATATGCATACTCTTAATTAAACCCATTTAAACGCGCAGTGGATGACAGCACACTTCGAAGCTGACCGGTGAATCAACTATGTATCGTAATATTCGTGTCGGAACCCATCGATAATACCCACACGCCCCACGTTTCACTACGCCATCACGTATCGAATTTAACCTCCTTCATTTCCACCGAGAATGACTTGGTAGATCCCGCCAGGTTTAATTAACAAACTTGGTGCTCTTCATGCCACATGGGGAGATTGATAATCCATGACCTTCTCCATTGCATTTGCGGAAGGAAACGATCCATCACTCCGGTAATGCAACATGCGATTCGCACGAAAAGCCTTCCGAAATGCCTCGCGAAAAAAAAAACGTTGACATTGACCTCCACAACATTTTAATTGGATGGAATGGATTAGGCGTGAAAAAAAGACTAAGATCCATTTTAAAAAATCGGCCCCCCACCGTTACGAATAAATCGTTGCATGGGCGTCGTTCTAATTATTGCTGGAAGAACGTCACGCAACGAAAGGGGTTGAATTTCGACGAAGTGATAAGAAGGAAATTGTGACGTTCATATTTACCCGGAATATATCTATTAGCGTAAGGTCCCGTCACAGCCTAGAATCTCCCCAGCTATCTTGCTCTAACTTTCCTTCATGATGATGACGGGTACATTATGTAAACATTTTCATAACTAGAGGTCGTAGAAAAAAGAGGACAATGTACATTAATGACCGTGAATGTGAATTACCGTGCGATTCAGACAATGATGGATCGAGCGATCATACTTTTAGTCCGTGACTACCTATCGCTGGAGCTATCATTCTGAAGAACGGATAACATGATCTAGTGATTTAGACTGCAGCATATAATCAGCTTAATATGAATGTAAATGATCAAAGGCAGTCGTTTCCAACCAGCATCAAGGCCAAGTCAGGAAAAAATTTCGGTGGATGTAAACCTAGGGGATATTGCTGGGGGGAGCTTAATCGGAAGTGGTACGCATCTTCTAAGCATTTTAGGGGATTATAGCCCCCCGCTCTCAATGGCCTTGTCATACATACGATTCAAAATTTAACTATAAATTAAAGGGCGAACCGACCGTACTTAAATTCTACAAGTTAGAGCATTTTCTCAATCTAGTCCATTGTCAAATTCAAACTAAAACAATATTTTAGAACTCATTAGGGGTTCCTACAGAGTTGACACCTAGCCCATTTCATTCAAAACTCATTGCTTTCAAGATCACATTCAGGGCCGGGCAGCCAGTCCCAAATGGCAATACATTAACCCATTCGCTACCGCAATTTAGATTGTGATCCTAAAATTTTGAAACTTATATTTTTAGAACGAGCTACATTTTTGCAATATTTTGGGTTGCGTCTGACCTCTGTAGCACTAATGGTTCTAGAGATACAGATTGTTCTCTTAGTGGAACATTGGGAACAACAGCACCAGTAATCTGGGTCTTACGATTTCCAAAGTGTTAATGTGATTTATACTGTATTGCACCCCAGGCAGATAGAAGTAAATTTTGACCCTTCCTTCTTTTCAGTGAAACATGTGGTCTTACTGTACCGAAAAAGGGATAAATTTCTTCACTATTTTATCGGTAATGAAACCAACTTTCAATGTGCGGTGAGCAAGATAATGCTGACTTTTTTATTATTCTTTTTCATCCTGTATCATAAATTTTTCTCTGATTTCAATTTTTTCTGCAAATATTAGAATAAGAAAATAGGGGAGGGAGGGTGAATATTTTTTTTACTTTATGAGTAATTATCACCACCTTTGAAACTTTTGTTCATCCGGCAAATTGTCTTAGTTTATAAGTGACATTGTTCACTAAATTAGAACGTAAACGTGCGTAAAATCTTCGAAAAGCAAACACAAGCCGTGAGCACGCACTTCCAAAAATTTCTTTACTTTGAACGCTAACCGGAAACATGTGGCGTTGAAGATATTGTACTCTATACGGGACGATGTTTCCACAGAGTATCTGATCTCAGCTAATTTTTTTTTACAAAAACGGTGAGAAAAAGGAGATACTTCCACTGAGTCCCGCCTAGTGACGTAGTAAATAAACGACGCTTATCTAAAGCCTGAATCACACCATGATTTTTCCGTCTCACAGGGTTATAGCTGCAGCGATAGGTTTTCAAGGACCAAAAGAGTGATCGCTAGACCCATCATTTTTTGAATCACATGGTCATTCCCTCCGACCCTATTTTCCATCGCTTATTCCGCCACTTTCCGTATTTACAATTGCCACTCAATTAAAAGCCAAGCTTAGTCAAGCGTGACGTTACAATAGCTGTTAGCGTCCGTCCGTTCAGATTGGATGAAAGACAATAACAACGATAGTTTCAGCGACGGAAAAGGGACGTGCCGAATGACAGAAAAGGGATAGGATTTCCGTCTCTGGAGCTATAGCGGATAATGAGAACGTGAAACGGTCATTTTTCCTTCAGCGATTGCGATAGCTATGCTCGAAAGGGACGGAAAAAAATTATCGTGTGATTCAAGGCTTAAGAAGCTCGCCGCGACGCAGCGAACGGTCAAGCTCTTTTCACAGAAAAGTGGGGGCTGCGTTCGTTGGATGTAATAATTCGAATTAAGTCCAGATGGTGTTGATTCGAAACAAATGACTCGCGAAGATGCGCATCTACTGGTGGTTACATTCCGACACATCGTATTCAAGTCGGAGCATGGCGTCAAAAGGAAGTGGGCGCCGTTTATTACCATGCGTTGCCATGGGTAACGGAGTGGATGAAAAAAATAATGAGGATGGCATTGATGTCTTCAAGCCTTACGCCACTGCGTCGCGTCTGATCCGTGAGGGTGCTTCGCAAACCGGAGTAGGCCGTGAAAAAATACTGTTAGCAAGTCCAAGAGCATCCAGTGATGCTGTGCTTATTCACGCATCATTTGGCCTTAAAATCTGTAAACATCAGTAGGCCGACCCAAAAAAATACAACTCTCCACACTCACCATATCCTCATAGTGAGGTCATTTCGAAACCAACAGCTGCACCCCTGGGTCTACTCTTTACAAACAATTCCGCGTTCACTTAGTAACTAAGCAAAGGATGTGGTTACAATTAGGAAAGAAAGTGGGAAATTTAAAAGTTCATCTTGTAGAGAATGAGCGTAAATTAAAAAAAGGAGTTCACGGTATCGCGACATTTATTGGACTATTGCTTAGTACGGGGTAGAACTAAAAAAAATCTTACGCACATATATGAAAAAATATAGGCAGATTTTTTTACACCTTTAACCAGATGACTACATGGGAAAAATTACTACATGCAAGTAGTTTACGGTATCGCGACATTTATTGGACTAATGCTTAGTACGGGGTAGACTTAAAAAAAAACTTACGCAGATATACGAAAAAATATAGGCAGATTTTTTTTACATCTTTAACCAGATGACTACATGGGAAAAATTACTACATGCAAGTAGTTTACGATATCGCGACATTTATTGGACTAATGCTTAGTACGGGGTAGACTTAAAAAAAAACTTACGCAGATATACGAAAAAATATAGGCAGATTTTTTTACATCTTTAACCAGATGACTGCATGGGAAAAATTACGACATGCACGAGTTCAATGTCGGCTGCATGCAATGCTTTATAGTTTTGTCTTCCTTGTATAATTCCGACGACGTTTTGGGTTTGAGTAAGCACTCATTTTTTTTTGTTTGAGCGAAATGTTTTAATAATTCTAGTCCCGGTTACAAGGCGCCTCGATAGTCAAAATTTCATATAAGGATTTCAGCACGGTTTCGGAGTGAGTACATCCTAGGGAGCGCAATGAGCACACTTTCGCAAGATTGGATGCCGTATCATCCGATGAAGTTGAGATCAAATCAGGAGACCAAAAAGGGAATGGCATTGAACCACTATTATTCCTTTCGTATTTAAATGATATTGGTATCGATAGTGTGGTTGGCACTACATTTCGGTTACTTGTATAAGAGCCTAGGTGTACAGAATAGTGCGCTCGAGTAATGAGCAATAGGTACTGGTTTAAGACCTGGAGGAAAATGTCTCGTTCACAAATTTTCTTTTATTTTTGAGTGATAGAGAGTAGAAAATGAAAAAAACTAATTTTTCAATTTTTTGATCCGTCGCCTACTTCTCGAGCAATTCGCTGCGAAACATCGACGACCTTTCACAGGCAAGTTGATGACGTCACGGACTACTGCCGAGCGGGTGAGCGCTTCTATTCCTCGGCCTCGCACATCTTCATTGAGTGGTTCGTTATTGTTTACACCGTCGTGGTATCAAGGTGTTTTCAAGGTGGCTCACAGGTTATTATGTAGATGTCATGTGACCTTCTGACTACCAGTAAAACTACAAGTACTCATTTTTAAAGAGTAAATATTATAAATCATGACTTGAAAATTATTATAGTTTGAGTATATGTTTAGGCTCTAACCTGTTATTCTCATTTCTTCCGTCTTTCTATCACACTTGCGCACGATAGGGTTTTCCAAGGTTATTCTTGACCCCTCCTCCACTGCCTTCCTTCGCCTATCAGTAAAAATATTTTGCTCTTTTCTTACCAACAAATTTTTCTGTTTTAGCCTCCTAAAATCCTTATTTCCCCCTGACATAAATCCTTTTTTACTCCCCCGTTGAGTTCCGTATCCCTTCTCGAGAAACTGCCACTCTTTCTTTCCCGTCGACGACCACTATAAATTTTATAATCCCTCAACGGTGTTCCCAACTTAGATTCTCAGCCGCACTCAAAGCCAAGCCTTTACATACTACTCTGTCACTATTCGCCTCTAATAATCAGGCAAACGCAGTATTCATTATTTGATTTCGTAAAGAAATTAATAAAACTGCCAATACACATACGAGAAGATAGAATGTAAGATAAGAAACTATATTCACTTTATTGTGCTAAAGTGTCGTACCTTTTCGGATCAGCAATTTTTTCTTTTAAGTGCCTTTTCGGATTTGAGATGGGTTCATACCCTCCCTTTTTTCCCACCTTATCCTTTTACCGTAAAGTGAATGCGGTCCGAAACTTTTGAATTTAGCACTTTAAAGTGTTTTTTCGTATCGGATCACATCCCTGCTAACTAATCACATCTGAAGATAGCCGCATGAGAAACGTCATTCGGACGCTACGCTGTGAAATAACCCGAAAATTAGTTCACCGAAACTTATAGTAAACGTCACAATACTAATTTGATTATATTTTGCTTTCACGCAACGAATCTGAAGTAACATTCGCAGACTGTAAGTTAGTAAAATTAGTGATTCACCACGGATTAGAATAGGAGGCGGCTGCCGCGTGATACGACAGCGAAAGCACACCTGCCGCGTTTCAATCCGTACATTTTTCACAGTTTTTCGTTTCCTCCCAATCTTCACTCGGTGGCCACGTAAACGCCTGGCTGGCTGCAGCAGGTGTGAAATGAAGCTTACGTCAAACTTTCCCCCGAGGTTCAAAAATAAATCCCATAGACGCTTCACCACGAATGGGGGTAGCGAAAGGGGTGGGGTGGAGACGGAAATCCTTTGTGACGTCACGGATCCTCCCTTGCCGTCTCAACAATCGAAAGATAGGCACCGCGATGTATTTACTTCGAGAATTTAACCCCCTCGTATTATCATTTTGAGCGAGGTTGAATATCTATATATTGCGTTTTTCCTAAGTCATACCAGCAACATATTTATCACTGTAGGCTATTGCTTCTGACAGAAAAAAGTTATTTACACAAAAATCCTAAAGCGCATTTATCGCTGAAAGCCGTTATTTATACAGTACGTGACAGTATAGTTGATACCCTTTTTATATTCGTGATATATTGAAATGTATGAAAAAATATGCCTTTCAAATCAAAAGTGCAAAGGCAATGCTTAAAACAAAGAGGCAATTTCTAATTTCGCCTAACTGCCGCCTACTATCACTTTTAAGTAACATCAAAAGCGATAGGGAAGGAATAAATGAAACTATAAAAAACTATAAAGATACGATTAAGCATATATTACAGACAGAAAACGATGAATACTAACAAGTCCACGCGAATCTCGTCAATAATAATTTACTTACACAACGCTCCAGAATCCTCGCCTGCTTTTTCTTCATGCTTCATACATCCCTAAATCATTTTTATCGACAAAAAAATGGGATGATAGCGCTTGCTTGAAAATGCTTCGAGCGACATGAGGTGACGCCTATGAGAGCGCGGCGTCTTTGTTATATCAGACTTCCAAACTCAGAGTAGATACGAAAAGGACACCCACAATCAGCTCCTTCGGTTGCAATCTAGATGGCAAAATCCGAGATCATGTGAAGCATCTGTTGGTTTTGATTGGCTGATTCCGACGAGAATGTTTGCTTAAATGGAGTCTGATTCGAATAAAAAAAATTTAATCACCCATTTTATTAAAATTTCACTATGAAATAGAAGTAAAAGGATTTTAGTAAATTCTATTCATAACGATTTTATTTGCCAACTTTGTTCATTTCTCGTAGTAATAGAATACGGAAGTGAGGCATGGAAAATGACAATAGCGGACTAAACAAGAATGGAGGCTTTCGAAATGTGGTGCTACAGAAGAATAATGAGGATCGACCGAGTTGGTAATTATGAAGTACTAAGAACTGTATGAGAGAAGATAAGCCTCATAAAAATCTTGACAAGAAGACGGAACAACTGTTCGGGGAATATCTTGAGACAAAATGGCCAGGTGAAGCCAATCGTCGAGGGATAATGAGATGGCAAGAACGATAAAGGAAAACCTGGAATGAAATATATGGTGCAGGTAAATAAGGGTGTGAAAAAGAAGAAATACTTAGGTGTGAAAAGATTAGCTGATAAGAGAATTGAATGGAGAGGTGCGACAAACCAATCTTATGAATGTTGACCGGTGATGATGAATACTGCAATTGGGATTTCAACGTGGGCCTCGGCTTTCGGTTATCGCGCAGCCACCTTGAGCGCTCTTGTACACATATATTTAACCCGTGTCATTATTCGCCACTTGGTTAACCCAATCTCAGGATTTGGGCAGGACGCCATTCATTCGTAGGCAGCATAAGGGAGTGAATTTAGGCACCCATCAAGGCCACCAGATTTGGGCATCGACGAGTGCATCCTTTTTCCATGATTCAAAGCGTGTAAAGCGTCTTTAAGGATAAATCGGAGAAAGTGCAACTTTGTATCTGCGAAACAAAATGAGCCACTACCTAGTGAAGAAACTTGAAAAACTAAATATACAAGTAAAGCTACGAGTTTAAAAAAAATACCCCGACTAAACTATCACTAAAACAAAATGGTTGCCTAAAATACTAAATGTATGAGAAAATGCTCTTCTCCTACATTCAAAACTCAAAATTACTTACACGAGACACAATATTGCTGAAGAACGTTAACAACATAAATATTTTATATAATGTGGAATGTGAAGGGTCGCGTTCATTATTTGTTCAAATCATTCCATATTTCTCTTGTTTTTCATTGGCTCCGTGTCGACAAGATGGCAACATATTCATTAGGATGTCTCAATCATGATACCTTTTGGGTTGGCTATTCATAGTTTGGCCGTCCAAATCCTTGTTCCTTAATGGCCAGCGAAATGGGACACGGAGTTACCAGCGAGATGACGAAATCCAGAAGTACAACCACCCTGGGCAAACACGAGGTCGTTAAATAACACAATCTCGGCCTCATTGCTCATCGAATCGTTCTGTCCCATCGAAAAGGCTATTAGAGCCCATCCTGCTTCTGACCTTATCACTTCTACCAAAGAAAAACCCTTTTCGCCGACGACGACTCATTTTGAAAGCGATGGACCCCATTTAACAAAATATCTATAAATCGTCCTCCGGGTAATCGAGCTTTAATTCATTATGATAAGGGTTGGCGGGGAGACCATTTCCAGGGCGTTGACCGACCCTTCTTCACTCACACGCGGCCTACAAGGCGAACACTTGGAGTCCGTTGACAACAAAAAAACTACCTAAAAATACAGATATGATTCTGTTCTTTCCCGGCGTATGATACTAGTGATATATTCTCGGGTTTCCCAACGGGTGTGTTGTTCGTAGGCCGACGTTTCGGTCACGGTATGGCAGGGGAAGTCATCGAAACGTCGGCCTAAAAGAAACTGACCCAGTGGAAAACCCGATAAGTTTTCACCAGTACTGAAATATACACATCGAAAAGGTAAACGAAATACCAAAAGACATTTTCCGACAAGTAGCAGTGGATTTTAAGTACCACCAGGCAGAACTTGCATTCCCTCGTTAAATCAATCTAGATGATATTAAGATCAATTCGAGACTCATTGAAGCCTAAGTGTATGACAAGTGGACCCCCTTGTATAACTTTCCTGAGGCTGGGACACCTTCCATACCATTGCCAAGTATTCTAATGATAGCTTGACGTTTTAAGTCTTTTAAATGAATACGTAGGTACGTTCCCTTCAATTGCCATTTACCTTGCATAAGAAAACAATGAATGAATATTATTAATAACGAAATAGGCTACGGGCATTCAAATTCGATTCTCAGAGAAAATTAAATAAAACGGTAAGGTTAATAGGAAATTGACTTTGTAATGTTAATATTTGTTAGCGTCGTAGCACAAGAAATTTGTTTTCCAAATATTTACCCGAGCAACCGAGGACGTAATCATATGAAAAGCATGTCATAAAATCTGTATTTGTAATTATAATATTTCCCAGCAATCCTATTCTCTAAAATAATACTACGGCAATTCAAACTACATTCTCAAAAAAACTTAAATAAAAGGATGAGGTTATAAGTAAATTGATTTGTTATGTTAATATTTGTAATAATCGAATAACCAGAAAGTTATTTTCCAAATATTTGCATAAGCAAAGGACACATTTATATTAAAAGTATGTCATTAAATCTGCATTTTTAGTTAAAATCTTCTCTTTCTCTCTAATCTCTAAAATATGACCTTTGAAACTTACCGTTGGCGGTGGAGAATGAAAGAGAAAGCGAACTGACCGGAAAGTATTGTCCCCATGAGATGAAGCAGGTCTTGTAGCACGTGCACGTTGTGGTAAAGGGGTTTTTTATAGGGCCGGACGAAAAATGACTTGTTAAATTTTACATGCTCCGCAATTAGTTTTAATCATTTCCACTTTTCTTTCGGGCCGAAAAATATATAGCAGCATCAATTTACATCCTCCCAGTAAAAGTAGAACGAATACAATGGAATCACTCACAATCAGTCTATCGAACGTAAGCTCATCGAGTAGTCTCAAACCAATAAAGTAAACCAATGCTGCACTTGAGCGAGTCCCTGTCAGTTTTATAAAATACTCTATCAGCACTATTAGTAGTTATAAACGCTGTTCATCGCTTTCTCTTGCACTTAAAAATTTCTTTGGGATAATATTCTAGCCCAGGCTCTTTATAAACCATCTAAATGACCCGAGCAAGATAATCGTCTCTTCTACTTTTTTGTGCATTAATTTTCCTTCAATAACCTTCATAAATAAATAAATAATGCTCATTTAATATAATTACTATATAATTAATTCGCATTGAATACGCATTATTTTTTTTATTTTTCCTTACGTCTGCGCAGCAAATGAACCTTGGACGGAACAAAACAGTGACCCAAAAATCCCGGAGTTGATTCGGATCATCTTGACATTAGGTCTAACACGAGATTTCTAATGAATTTCATTGGCGAATGGCCGCGAAGGAACTCTTGGTGTTTTCAATTCTTCACCGAAGCCATGCATAGTTATCATATCGCCCACAGTTTTCGGTATAAAGTGTCGACTTACCAAATACAATTAATGCAATGCGCTTTACCTAAACTTTCACTTGTGAACTCAAACATAGAATTTCTACGTATATAATACGCCTATTAAAAATGGACAAGAAGATTAAAAAAGTAAAATGAAGTCCTGTAAAATCAAATCATGTGAATGAAGCGATGTAACCGGAAGGGATTATATTTGCAATGAATTGAGAAAGTATTAGCAAAGTGAATTTATTCAAAATGTCATTTATCATAATATAAAATCATAAACCTAATATTATAATTCATAAATTCGTGAATACTATATTTAATTCACGCTAATACAACGTTATTAATAATGATGATGATGACAGACTTAAATGATGCTATCAAGTTGGCTGCAATAAACTATTCTGCATAATAATTTAGCCATCTTCGTTGTAAGCTCACCTATTACTACCAAGTTTCACATAACTTTGACTACAGCTAAGTGAAGCGAAAAACCTACGCTAAACATTAAATGCGCATTATTTATAAAAAAAAACGCATGAGCGAGGGTAGGACATTAGCCTGAGTTTTTATTTGAAAAAAGAAAAGAGAATAAATCCTGTTGCATAAAACAAAGAAATAGCAGTATTCATAATTTTAATAAATATTCATGGAAAGTTATTATGCTTGAATGCAGTTCGTGTATGCATCATTTTGTATATTAAAAACGTATGTGTGCACCTGTATGAAAAACGTATGTGTGCATTTTCATTTAGAACCGCGTAAAAGCCAATGGCACTACTTCATTGAGTCACTCCCAATTGCAAATTTAGGGCAAATGTTCCAACGAAAACATTACGGGCGGTGCCTTGACAAGGATTTGAACTTGGATTTCCCGCATCTGTGCTTCGAGTTCTGCCGCTCAGACTACGATGACTTGATCGTCCTCGGCAAAGTTTTAATTTTCAAAATACAGTTCCTACAAACACTTAAGAACTTTCATACGATAAAATAAACAAAGCAAGAAATATTTGATAATGGTCTAGCGTAATTTCTGAATTTCATCATTTTAAACGAACCTTCAACTTATGTTGGAATGTTCTCCTAATGCTGGAATAGTCCACATTGTCAAGAGAAATATTTGGTTTAATGAAGGCCTCTGGAGAACAATTCCATTGTATCGCATAGCAAACAAAATGATGCATAGCTACAGTTTTCAGTCAACAGGTGGCATCTACTTTATTTTAATTTTCCCAAAAACGCTAAAATCGAACCGACTTTTTTCTGAAAATAACAAACTTCATCCTCGTGCAGTGGTTTCATGAATAGTTTCATTGACAAAAATGTTATACCATCTTAATGAACATTTTTTTCTTCCAATAGGACTGTTTTTAAAGATTTTTTTCATCAGTAACCATAGATATATAACAAAATGGCAAAACGCGTCGACGTCGCGACAATGCCAATCCAAGCGGACGTTTCCAATACAAAAGATCAACACAGAATATGACACGGCGATAAACAAAAGGTTTCACCAATGAATAGCTGAAAGATATTTGAAGGCGCTCTTCAAAAAAAGAGATATACCCAAAAGGCCATTCAATTATTCATGAAACCTTTTCCCGGAAGAGCATACAATGATCCATAGTAAATTCATTGGATTCTTCGCAAACAGTTCCGGACCTCGTTAGGCGATTGGGAGAGAGGAAACCCATTGGCGGTAGCAAACTTCGTTAGCGTGGCCACTCTTCACGACTTCGTTAGCCGGGGTAAGGGAAAGCCGAGTGTTTAGAGGTTTCTGGCCAAACATTATTAGAGTGTGTTTCAAAGAGGATAGGGATATAAGAAATTCAAAAAACCGTACGTGTTAAAGCCAGACTGGCAGAAGAAGGAGTAAATATTTTTGGCAGCCAACACTCGCAGAAAAAATGAAAACTCCAGATCGAATATGAGCGGAGGGATGAGAAAAATTTTAGCCGTAAATTACGGCAACTTTTTCCTTTTTCAGAGTGCTTCGATCAAATTCCCTCTGGCTATGGCCACGGTACATCTATTGTCTATGCTTAAGTTAATACTGATTCAAGTGTTTTATGTTTTAAATGGGGCTATATATTCTATAAACTGTCACAGTTTCTTAAACTGTTAAAAATATGATGCTACCTTAAGAAGTTCATTCATGAAAACCATAACACGTACCAAAAAAAGGGAGTTAGAGCTCTTTTCCTCTTCGAATATGAGCTTAAGCGTCAGTTTTTGAAGCATGGCTGCTAAATTTTGCATCTACTTTTGGCCCACCGGAGATGACCAAAATATATACCAACAGGACCTGTTACCCTCTAGGGATGGTTCGGCGCATTATGACTCTATATCGTACAGAGATGTTTCATAGATAGTTCATAGTGTCTATTTCCCGCAGATGGAATTCGCTAACTAATGATGCCAAAGCATCTAAAGCCATCGCAATATTTGAAAGAAAAATTTTTGATTTGATTAATTCCAACATGTTGAAATGAAAGATTGAATTGATTGCTGTATCTTTTGAATTGTATCCTATTTTGTAATATTACGTACACATTCTCATTCACTCTGAGTTATATTATGCACGCATTTATTCAGAATGTTTGAGTTGCCTTTTTTTTAGAATTACATGATTGCATTGCTAAGAAAATTAGGCAGTGGTGTAACTTCATATTCGCAAATGGGACGCCAGACCCGACCGGTTCTTAGCTGAGGGGGAAAGGGGTTAACGTCGTTTAATTGAAATCGAGGAGAGGAGAGAAAATCCCAAAAGGCAACATTTTCTGGAATATGAGAATATTTTTTTAAACATTTATTTACTTATTTCCGCTGAATAACTAGCTCACTCTTCAGGGGCGCAGCCAGGAATTCAGGCTGGGGGGAGGGGGGGTGTTAAGTGCAACAAATACCGGGGTGTATGGGGTATGGAATACCCACCAGGATAAGCGGGAAGTGCGGGATTAGTAAATTGCGGAATTTTAAGATAAACGGTTCAAAATGGTGAGTTTTACGGCTTTCTGAGGGATATTTTATAAATCCTTACACTATTCTATTATTAATATCAGTCCAATTAAGTAAAATGATTAAACTTAAATATTTCTCTGAGCTCAGGGGGAGGGGTTTAACCCCCATACCCCCCTTGCTGCGCCACAGTCACTCTTGATTCATAGATGCCTCTCGTTCATCATGAGGGCTTCAAAGAACATCCCAGTTGTGATATTTGTCTCTCTCTAGCTGTCTTAGTGTCAATTTTCATCTCTCCAAAGGTGAATATGAGTTATCGGATGTTTTGGCAGCGATAGAAAAGGGATATATAAGGATAAAAGATGATCATTTCCAAAGTCAGGAGAAAATTTCCAGACGCACAAATACAGCATTATTTTGCATTTTTTAAATTATAAAATATCATGTGAGGTCGCTATTTGAATTTACTTAACCTAACCTTAAATTGATCGCGCCTCAATTCTTTCTCCTCGCTAAACGTTCTCTCCAGTGAATTTTTCTGACCAAACTTAAAATATCTAGTTTCAAGAGTGCTGCCCGTTATTCGTCAAGTAGCATTAAAAGGGGGTTGAAGTAGCAGATTTTTAATGAGTAATCAAGGTGAAGTCAGTGGTGAGGGGTCAAAAGATTTGGAATTCATTTCAATTGTGCATTCCATATATTTATGTCCGAAAATTCATTGAATTTTCTCAAATAAAATGTACTTAAATTCAGCAAACCGTAAAAAACATGTTTTCTTCAAGCAGCTTTAACTAATTTCATATGTGGCCAAATAATATGACGATTTATTCCAACCACAGCCAGCCTAATCGTCAGATCTTTTCCTGTAAATTATCGCATCAAAATACACCTAATCACCTTCACTTTGGTTTGGTAAGTTTGTGTTTCGTTTGGTGCATCTCCATAAAAACAGGTCACCTTGGTGATAAATCAACCGGAAAATAGTCGGTAGTCGCTCTCCCCACGTAAGGTAGTAGCGACTTTATCGTTTGTGGACTATATCATTTCATTTCCTTACGGACTGCAGCACTCAGCTTCGTCGATAGAAACAGAAACAAAAGCGAGACACCGCCCGTCACAATTCCAACTAGTTATGAACGCATATTCATTTTTACCGCCGCGAGAGACAGCGCGAGTGTTATTTGCGGCTCCACCGCCAAGCGTGAGACCACGGCCTGTATTCAAACATATAAAAACACGCAACTGTCACGAGCCTCACCCGCCAGAACGTTGAGATTCGCCTGACGGAGAGGTTCAAGGTGGGTGAGGAGGGGGAGAAAGTTCTTGAGGTATGTCCAAACAAAACGTCCAAAGATATGCCCCACAGGATGCCGTAATGACTTCCGACGGAATTTATTCTTCATTTTTTTTATTTCGCGGCGAACGGACCTCAGCCGGCAAGCTTTAAGTCGACCCCAGCAGAAACTTAGCAGTGTAATAAATAAAAAAATAGAACGGATCTTGGCCCGGATGTCGCCCAAGGTCTTATCCTCCGTTAAACAATGTAAACAATACATATTACGATGCGCTATTTGAAAGAGGGGGAGGTCACCAACATAAATGTTTTCATAACAAAAAAAAGACTAGTTTGGTTGCTTAGCTCAGTATTCGAAATAGAAGAAAAGGCTTCTTGACCAATAAGTAGTGGGGGGTAATGAGGATAGATCAGTGTGAAGGAAAACGTAAAAAAAGACGATTTACCAGGACTAACGTTGCTGATAAGTTGTTTTAAGAAAGTCGAGGAGCCAAACAACAAAGAACCACGAGGAGAACATGAGACGAGGTACTCTCTCCTCATGAGTTAGTCATCAAAGTGTCTAGGGTAAAGGCCGTTGATTTTTCCTCACGAATAGTTCGAGAAGTCGAGGATGTACCGAGAAACCGAAAAATAAGGGTATCTTAATAGCTTCTTTAAGTCTATCTTATATACCCCGATCGCAATCGGCAAATTATAAAAATTGACTAATGACATAAGTTCTCTCGGTCATCGGGAACTCATCACTCAATCTATTTGTTTTCTTCCAAGACGGTTTACAGCTTCCGCAACTTAACGTGCATTCAAGTTCGGCAAAAAGGTATTTTTAGGAAAGTCATAAAGGTTACGCCCATGAATCATGACTGCCGGGATTTATTTTTACACCACTCGCCCTATCGCGGCTTCGTGTCGATAGCATCTTTGTCTACCTATGTTCGTTTGCTCCGTCTGACGAATTATTCCCCGGGAAATATCTCCATTTCCTTAAAAGCATTGCCCCTAACTATCACCTAATTATAAATTCACATCAAGAGGTATATATAAATCTAGCGAAGGGGATATCAAATAAAAATTATGATCATGGTCCCAATTAGGTTTTTCCCATGAGAAAAGTTCCGTATTCATCTGCCAATTCTTTTTACATGCTAACAGTATGAGTCTTAGATACCAGCCAGCTTTTCTGAAACTGTCATTTATTATACTATATATCTATGAAATTATGTCCCTCCTTCTTCTCTGGCAATTATTGTTATTCTCTCCACAGATAATCCTAGCTATCAACAGAATTATGATGGTATGACCTGCAGAAATACACTTGAGGAAGCCGTAAGGATACGAATTTTGCATTAGTAAAGGGTGATAAGATGCAGCTTAACGTCGTAGGATTTAGCGTCTAAAGTTTTTGTATCATATTTGAGGAAATGGAGATATCCACGATAACATAAATCCTTACAGTGATCGTTTTGCTTTGCGATTAGTCCGCCATCATCAGGCACTAATCAAATATACGATGACGGATGCATCGGAGACCTGAGGTACGGCTATGAATAATATTTGGAGTTAATGAACCATATTTTCCTAAGCAATATTCGAATAAAAACGGCAAGATGATTAAGTTCAACTCTTCAGCTAACTACTGGGAATTGTGGTCTCTAACCAATATGACACCAAAACTCTGAACTCTCCCTATCTGCATTCAGCGAACGTCTTAGAGCAAGTACTGAACATATGAATGGTATTCTAAGAAATGTCGAGGTATGACTCAACCTTTGTGAAGGTGGTTGGTTAGGGAAACGAAATCAATGCTATTTCCATGTACTTTTTTCCGATAAATGTACTTCATCCACTATCGGCCACGAAAAATTGGCTTCTTGAGCAACAATTTCCCGAAATTTGAAAATCAAAACTTTTACGCAGGCTCTTATTGCAGCACTTCTAAAACACTGATATTATATTCGTTATCCCATAATAACCATAATAAAAAAAAATGTTCACTCGTCACCGTGTTTTTTGAACTATCGGTAAATGCTATGATGGAAGCCATTGCAATGAAAATGGCGCTATGTCGACTCACAGAGCTGGAAAAGGAGTCAACTTAAAAATATTAGGATTACATGGCCGACATACTGTGCACCTTAAATTTTCTCTTTATCTCAATAGATGTCTTCTATGCTGGCACATCATTCAAGAAAATAACTGCTGATAGGGGGATTGTGAGTGGTCGGGGGTACTTACTGTGTGAAAATTCCAGTGAAAAAATCATTTTTCATGGACGGGATTTTAACCCACATAACTTGTAATCGGGCCAGGTAATCTGCCACTTGAGCAACCAAGGCACGTTCTTCCACTACGAAGTTTTCTAGCTTTGGATAAAAAATTCCAAGGTAGTTCAAATGGCAGCTAATTCACGCGCTAATTCAAGAGATCTAGGTTTATATCCCGGTAAGGGCAAATTCCTCCGCGGAATTGTTGCCCTTGCGGGTTACTCCAAACGGTACGACGCTGGATACCCCGCGGTTATTTCCCCGATAATGTTTTCACCATAGACGAAATCCATCGAGGTCAAAAAGCAAAATTAAAAACAACATCTCAAACAGCATAAGCGAAAAGTATTTTATTTGGATTGCGCAGTCGCGAACTTACCTCATTCACTTTATCGAAGTCAAAAATAGCTCTGGCCTTTGGGAGAGCGGATTTCGTCCATTGGGCCATTCATTTCTGTATGGAGGCGAAGGGAGGGTCATTAAATACCAGGGATGTGTCCCCGTGGACAAGAGGTCGGAGTTCACCGTCTAGATTGGAGACGTATAAAAGTAAATTGATATGTCCTTCAGACGCAATGTGGTACCTTGGGTTATTTAGTCAGTTGTCTCCCTTCGTGTTATAGCACCCTAAGGATCCCAGCCTGTGCCTCCAGCACCGAATAAATCACCATGTGAACCTAATCCTTCGCGAACTTAATTGCTCCTGATATTAATGATCTCATATTTCGCATAATCATTTGACGGGCAAATAAAGCAGCTACTTCGTTAAAGGAGTTTAATATTGGAATAAATTATATAATGCGAATAAATTATAATTTCTCAGAATCACTGCCTACTGGAAGAGTGCTCCTGGAAGAAAGGAATATCTTGAAAAATCTCTTGAAAAGGGTACTGAACACCCAATTGACGGGCATTGAAAGAAATGAGGATGTTTCGAGAAGAACAGGGGAAGAGAAGTCTTGTACTGAAAGTACTGTAACTAATGCAACCGTTTCTGAAAAAGGGTGAAATGTTACTGGAGATAATTACATTACCTCAGTCAAACTCACTGAACAGCAAAAAGCTATGGTATTAGCGTTGTGGGAAAGGTAAATAAATAGAAGAAAAGTACCAAAAGAAATGAAATCACAAACATAACACAAGAACATATACTCAGCGATGGCCTATCCACTCGTTGGAAAATACTTCCGACTTAGCAGGTATTCATGGATAGTGTACAAGGAGACTACCTAAAAGATTTCGCGCAAGACGCTTTTGAATAGGCTCGATACAGAGTTGGCTGATACTCATGTTAGATCTCGACAAAAGCATGGCGTGTTCAATGCTGCAGATTCTTCTGTCGGGATTCTGCAAAAAAATATATCCAGGCAAAACCAAAGTGCAAAAAGAATCGATCAGTAGGGAATTATATGACCTGCCAAAAGTCTTTGTGTGAGCGATTTAAATGAACGACAATGCTTGAACTGTAAAAGCACCTTAGCCAAATGCGTAGCTTATCAAATGCAGTGTTTTTGCTGTATTTAATTATCTTCCCAACTTCCATGTAGCCTAGGTAATATTTTTAATCATTGAAACATGATGATAAAATGTGTTGAAATGTCTCTGTCTGCTGTTTTATGCAAAAACTCTGTGAAAATCCTAATAAAACAACATGACATGTAGGAAAAAAGCATTTCAAAGCAATCCTGCCGAATCTCGCATTTCAAAAAAAATATAATTTTTTGTTAAAATCACGTCTGAAATATTGCAATAATAAACAAAAATGATAAACTAAAGCATTGTATAAATAAAAACATAGATAAACTGGAAAAATAAACAATTATAAGGTAGGAGTCAAAATGACTCCATTTGGTAGTTCTAGGAGGGGTGTCAAGTCCGGTATTCCTAGTGTTAAGAAAAGGTCATGTACGGGTTGTTGCTACCCTACATTTCTGGTGTGTTTTTACCGATATCTTCTAATATGTTGTTGCCGGGCTTCTTAAGTAGCGACGGTCCTGTTACTATATTTCTCCTGTTTACAATTATTCCTTCTCCTTAGAGTGCGTTATTGTCATAAATTATAATAACGAATTCTGAGGAGGAGAATCTTGAACCAGTGGGTCGGGGGTTCGTTCATCGGTGTCGCGAAAAAAGCGCACAGTTAACCCTTTTAGAGTTACAAAAGAAATCCAGCCGCTATCTTCTTAGAAATAAGGAACCCAAAGCTTTTAACCCATCTATCTACTTCCTAAACTCCCTATATTCGCATCCGTTGTAATGTGCTGGAGGCATAACCTCGTTAGCAGTAATTACTTCAATAATTATTGCAGAGAAATACTGAAGCAGACGATTGTTGCTGCTTTTACCCTTGATTGCTTGCGGAGTGACTTGGATGACACCAGAACCGTGGACCGTGTGGTGTGCATGTGGGAGTCCAATTGCATGCTGCTGATTGATCACCCCCTGCCAAACACCCTAGTGGTGGCTCCCAGGGTATTATGTAGATGTAGATAGAAACAGTAAAGACAAAGATAAGGTGGGTGAGGTGGTGCGGATACTCGAGAGGAGTAAACCTGAGCTATTGTATTCCGTGATGACACTCCAGAAGGGTGATTGTGGTTGATGGTCAGTAGAAACGTACCTGAGCTATTGTATTACTTGATGACTCGCCTCCTAGCAGCTCCTAGTTTACATTTTCCGGTAACGTAAACCCTACCCCAAACTGTCACATTGGCCATTGTGCGCTTTCTTCGTACAAGGGCCTATATCTAAATGTGCGCTTTTTTTGCATAATCCTCGAAACAGCCAAGGCTTAGATCAGTCGACCGGAAGAAGCCCAATCATCTTTTAAGAAGTGACCGGCAGAGTTCGCGAAACTTCGGGAGATAACCTGTACTACGAGCCCATTTTCCGTTTTTCCACCTGCCAGATTCTGATAAAATCAATCTGTCTTCCTTTGGCCTTCCTCTATATCCTCGTGTTTACTGTGGGCCGGAAGGTAGTCCACATTTTCCATTCATCAACACATATCACGGCCTTAAGGCGACCTTTTATTTCTCTATTCTAGCCTCCCGCGTTATCGATCAGGGCACCACACTTCCGAAGACTGCCCCAACGCTGCCGACCTAGCGAGCGGATTGGCGATGCAGGAATGACAGCGAACGAACGACCCAACGCACGGTTGGAACACTGTAGGGGTTCTTTCTCGTGATAGGTGGACGTATACGGAGGGGGCATGCCCATGAAGTCTCATCGGCGACTATGTAGCTTAAATGGACGTATATGGGACTGTTTTGGCCACGAGTATTACAATTGAGGATTATCCAGCAGGCCCCTATTAAAATGAAAAAGACCGTAGGCTATTCCACTCATGAGGCCCTTTCACTTCCCATTTTAAAGTTGGTAAATTACATGAGAGATAATAAAATACATATTGTAGCCAACTAAGTTGTCCCGTATTCTGCTTAAGATTTTTAGAAGACTTCTCTTTTCTGCCACGCTTCTTAGCACTTCCTCATAACTTACGCGGCCGGTCCAACTTCATCATTCTTCGGTAGCTTTTCATTTCGGATGCTTCCACTCCTGACTTCTCTGCTGTTGTCAATACCCAAGCCTTGCTTCAACTGAGAAACATGCTCTATATGAAGCATCTGATTAATTGTTTCCTGACTTTCCATTCTTGAACTCTATGAACTTTACCTTACGTCTGTGATTGTGCTCTCTGCTGTAAGAAGATTCTTCTTTTTGGAGAAAGCCCTCTTCGTCTGCGTTATTCCACTATTTCTTTATTGTTTCGTCCATCGTTGGCAATTCTGCTTCCCAGGTTAGATTCTTTCACCTCTTCAAGCTTATGCTTTCCTAGTTAAATAATTATCCTAGCCTCCTCTCTGTTGTTGTATACTACTAGTAACATCTTAGTCTTCTTTTTGCCGATTTTCAGCTGATATCTGGTATTGATGTGATACATATATATTAATGAAACTAAATAAACGAAACATGTTGTGATTGGTACCAACCTTTATAAAAATGCTATTAAATTATGCTATGAAAATGAATATGGGCCCCATTGGAACTTGAGGCCCGACGCTGAAGCCGAGCTAGCCTATAGGAAAATCCGGCCCTATTCTCCAGTCGGCCTTTAAATATGTATTCACCTACCAAGCATTTGAATGGGTTTAAACTCGTGTCACTGACTGGCAGAGATATCCGAGCAATTCAAACTCAAATTAGCTCTGTTAACCAAACTATATGTACAAAAAGATTTATTTTTATTTATTGTAATGTTGCTTTCATCATCAAAAGGTTCGTAGAAATTAGCTAAAACTTATATTGTTCTTATTCTAATTTAAATGGATAAATTCAGCAGAAAAAAGGGATTGGGAATCGCAGAGCAATGATTACTAATCGGCGACGTCACGATTAGAGATTTTACTGAATGCACAAGTAAACAATTACTGCACTTCAGTCGGCATCTTATCAATAAATTATTTCAATCAATCATTAAAAAGATTTTTCCGAGGACAAACAAGAAAGCGAGTATAATAAAACGTGGTAAAATATTGTACCCATTAGCGTACTTTACTTCGAAGGACGAAATTGTTTATGCAATCGAAAATAACATACTGGGAACTATGGGAGCAATTGAAACTAATCATTTAAAAAATCGCTCTCTAGATTCGATAGAAAAAATATCGCCCGATTACTAATTGGCCTACAAATAACGCATTCAGCAGAAGATTACTAATTGATGTGTTTCGTAACCGTTGATACATCAGTCTTAACATTTATAAATTAATTTTCCAAACATATACTTGGATATAATATTTTTAACTGACCGTAGATTACGAAGTAGTTCCTTAAAGCTATTTTTCAGCCTCCGATGGTACATGTTACTCGTAAAAATCTAAAGACGCAATCTCTCTTAAGTAGTAGCGGCAAGTTTTGTAGTACTCTGAGTGACATGACGTTAGCACTCGGAAACAACGCGATGCAGTTAGACTGCTCACGTCAATGCGAGGGTGTAAAGACTTACGCCGATCCATTTAGCGCTGTTAAATTACTACAACTATTATTAAAACTTCCTCACTCGCAAATTTAAATTATAATTGATTATTTTTTAAAGCACCTAAGAACGAGTGGGGAACTCATTGATATGAAATTTTTCAAAGCTGGTGTTGGATTAAAAATTAAACATTAAATTCCTCTTAGAGCATTTTAAAATAGTATGATTTTTCTCACAGAACAGTCTCCGTTATAGAAACTAAAAACACCTTCATCATGGTCTTGCATACATAAATTACTCTAATCGGTGGTGCCATGGTTAAGAAAATACATAATAGTCTAGTAACAATTTTATCAATTTTGGTCCCTCAAAATTTCTAATATATACATTCGTAACAAAACAAAATTTTTTGTAATAAAATGTATATAATTAATCGTAATAAAAACACACTGAGTAATATTTTAAAAAAATTAAAGAAAGTGCGTTCTGGCGCTGCTAATTTTTCCATGACACCACTGACTGTAATGCAATAAAAAAACCGACCGTTAGACCCACAAGTATTCATTACGTTGTATTAGACCGTTGTGGTGACATGGTATAGAATAACCCTAAATCTTGGAGAATCATCTAGCTCAGACCAAGCAGGATGTATGTTGTGGATTCAATGGAATCTAAATGTAGCCCAGGAAAAGGGAGCAGCATCATCCCCTCTCCTCGCTCTGAAAGTGTGAATTAACACACACCATAAGGCTAGCCGTGTTGTCAACGATGCCCTCGTTGACCAAACCAGAGTTTCCGGGGTGAATTTTTTGCTTCATCTTCTTTTAATATTCAAATCAGCAATCTCTGAATGCGTACTCAAATGTTAGCCTTCTACAGAGGAAAATGAGAGCAATAATAGATTTCCGGATGTGTTATAGGTAAAATAATGACACTGTAAACCTTGACTCTATTTTGTATCATATATGATACACTACGCACCCCGCCGCAACACTATGTGGTCCTCGAAGCAGTCAGTGGGCGTTAGAGGTGATCAGCTTCTCATTATGTCGAAGGAAGTCAACTCACCGAATAACAACCTGAAGATTTCTACTACCCTTCTCCAGCAGTATAATTACGTTATCATTATAAGGAAGTAATTAGTAAAGGTACGGGCGCCAATGAAAAGTTTTCAATGAGTATGTGCATCATATGTGATACATATAACGAGTACATTTAATGTAAAAGTTGTCAGTCATTAAGTATCACACGTGATACAAATTCAAATTTTCCGTAAAAGTAAAAAAAAAACTGCAGAAAAGCAAATAAAATTTAGTAAGTAATTGAAGCCTTACTTATGGAGTATGTTTCTTTATGGAAGCGAGACTTGGACCAAGACAGCAGTAGAGAACTCAAGGGGGGAACCATTCGAAATGTGGTGCTACCGAAGAATGATGAAGATAAAATGGATTGACCGTGTAAGCAACGAGATAGCGCTAAGAAGAGGAGTCTCCTAAAACTTGATGCAAAAGACAGGACAACTTATTTGGCAACATTTTGAGGCACGATGGTCTGATGAAGACTATCGTAGAATGACAGGTGGAAGGGAAGAAGGGCAAAGGACGGCCCCGAATGAGTTACATAGGACAGGTTATAAAGGATGTAAAAGAAAAGAAATATGTCACTATAAAAAGGTTAGCGGATAGGAGAGAAAAGTGGAGAGCTGCATCAAACCAATCTTAGGACTGTTGACAAATGATGATGAATTGAAACGTTTTTGAATGTACTTTATAAGGAAGAACTTTTTTTTGGCAGGCATTTAGAAATTCATGCAGTTAAGAGTTAATATTATAGGCTAGCTTTTATTATGGAGAATAATCTCAGCACAGTGAGTTGAGGGCTTGGATAATGATCTGTAGGTCTTGGGTTCATTCCCGCCCCCTCCCAAATAAATATGCAAGAAGAACTCGGTGTCAAAGGGAAAGCAATTCAATCCTAAATGTGAGAATTTCGGATACCTATGCAGTAGTCAGAAGAAGGTTTTACCCTCACCTATGAAATATAGCCTTCGGAATTAGCAGTCACCACAAGGCTGAACGCGTTGTCAGAGATGCCCTCGTTGACTAAACCAGAGCTTCTGGGTTACATTTTTTTCGTTTCTTCTTCATCCGTCTAACAATCTCCGAATATTAACTCAACTTACAGATATCCAGAAAAGAAAAGGCATTGAATAATTCACTAATAGATGTGTTTTAAGTGCAATAATAGCGCTATTCATATTCCTGACTGGATTAAATCTGGGAGGTCTTTGCTGATTATATCTACAGGTCGCGGGTTGAAATTCAGATACTCTGGACACTCCTGAAAAATATCCTTGAAGTAAGAGGTGGCACAGGAACTGGACTTCCTACACTTGAAGTGTGAATTTCGTATCCTCATATATTAGTCAAGGGTGAGTTTTACCCACACATATCAAATACAGCCTTCGGATATAATCACAGAGTTAGAGTGCCTGGTTAATTTCACCGCCGATTATAAAATTTAACAGATGAAAATTTGTTATTTTATTTCAGAAATAGACAGAAATACACGCGATAATTGCGGATATTGAAAACGCCTGTTACCAAGCTAAGTGGAGGGAGTGAGTTCCTCGAAGTTGAGCTCATGCTGGGTGTACAGACAGATAACAACGACGAAACCTCATTATAATCCCCCATGTGTATTGTCTGAAGCTATGCTCGCGAATTAATCCAATATTCGCCTAAACCGAAGGAAACTTTCTTGAATATGAAACAAAAACGGTTTATGAATAATAGGGTAGTTTCCTTCATCAAAGAAAACGAAAAGCATTGATTGCGATTCGTTACCCTCCATTAGTGTATTCATAGTATACAAATTATTTGGTTTTAGAAATACCGGTTTAGACGAATGGCAAGGGTCAATTTTATCCTCATTTGAAAAAGGACAGATATGCGCCCATGCGATGCCACTCCACGTGACGTCACAGGGACCCAGTTTCTATACGAGTAGATAGGAGTTTTACATCGTCTGAGGTTACCAGTGCATGCATAAGGCACGAAGCTAAGGGAAACATCTCTTAATAATCACCTATTAAAACTGGCTAAGGTCGGAAAGTTTTCTTCGTTTGATAAGGTATTAATAATCCTTATTTAAGCCAAGCGCTACCAGCTAGCATGGTACTCTGCTACCTGCTAGCATCCTGCGTCGCATCAGCGCCCAAAGCCTCGCCCCAAGGTCACCTCACTTGCTGCAGCGGGAACCAGAACGACGTCACACGGAGCTTTCCCGGCATTCATACTTACCCGTCACGTTTTCGCGCGCTTGAAAA
The DNA here is from genome assembly GCF_921293095.1 of Ischnura elegans. Classification (NCBI taxonomy): domain Eukaryota; kingdom Metazoa; phylum Arthropoda; class Insecta; order Odonata; family Coenagrionidae; genus Ischnura; species Ischnura elegans. Next base: position 79,709,846 of record NC_060256.1, on the reverse strand, counting down.
TTTTCACTTTTCATTTAATCGCGAAAAATAGATATCGTCATTTAATAATCTAAAAGCGTGAAATACGTACTCCAGGAGTAGTAATCTTTCGATTTAGGCAATAAAAGAATAATAGGAAACCAACCCATTGTATCTGTTACAAGTTGATTTCAATGAAATTCAATAAATGGCAACTTTGATTCTATAATTTTATTGTATTTCCACGAGGCAAAGGCTTAAAACACTCTCTATATTAAAATTTAAAATCGTCATCACTGGTCATAATTACCCATGTTATACAGTTAAATAGTGTGAACTGCACACACCTGAGGGTATTCCAAGGTGATCTCTTCCCTAAACTGTTCCAACCAGCCTTCAGGTTGAATTACTGAGTAACCGACAATCTTTGGTGAGATTGTGTTTTAACAAATGCCATTTTCAAAGAACTTTTGTCAAGTTAGTCTTTCAACGCTGTTGAAATCTCGCGTAATTGACAGTGGTGGTCTCAGGCTAATAGAAAATTGAAGGGAATATTATAAGGATGGGTAACTTTAATTTCATATATAGAATTCATTGAGGAAGAATTGAAGAGTTTGTATGTAGTTGAGAAACCGTGTGGAAGTGTATCGCATTAAAGGGTGTTATAAAAATTTATTTTTATTTTAAATAGGTTTTATTTCGCCTCACAACCACCACCAACGGTTTAGTATGGAGTAATTAATCCTTGACATTTATTTCCGTGAGACGTTACTTGGAAAAAATCGTAGGCAATATTCGGTTGGGGTATTGGGAAAATAAAAATGAAAGGGATTAAAAAATGATTTATTCACGAAAGCTATGAGTCTGTTCCTTTTTTGGCGTCTGTTGTGGTCATTATAACATGGATTGATACAATGTTCCATACATCGTTCGTTGCCAGATCTACCGTTATATGGAATGAAATTCCCAACGATACAAAAACTTGTTCGACAGTAAAATCTTTCAAGTATGTACAAATGTTACATATTCCTGCTATATCAGTAATCAAATTATTTATTTTAACTTTACTTCACGGTTATTTTTAGAGCATATAATTATGTATGTTCATATTTATGCATATTATATTTCGTTTCCAGTGTTGTTTTTTACTTTGTATCCACTCAAAATGTCATGTTACTTTAATTATTTTTGTTCTTAGGGGTACGTAGCCAGAACATTGAATACATTTCATTTTTCATTTAATTTTTTAAGCAAGATAGGCTCGTCCTTTTATCTCGATTCTTCAGCGAAGACCAATCGATTTATTCATTATAAAATCGGTCGTTCATGCGGGAAAATCTTCATTTCGAAAAAATATTTACAAAAAGATTTGTCAATTTAACCAAGCACGCTAGCGTGCCTGTTTAAAACCAAATGTCTCACTTCCACAACATCATCCGTAATCATCGCGTTTTTCTCGCGCTTAAAAGGTAAATAGGCCTCAGGAGTATTCATTCGTGACATGGGAGAGGCGAGCAAAAAATACCACCGTATTCCAAAAAGAGATAAAGGTTTAATCTTCGTCTAATTGAAATTAGGAATGAAATGAATTTTCCCACTAAATTCTGTTTCTCTATGCATTCACTCACATGTTACTTCACTCCTGTCAACTTCATTATTTTCTCTTCCCTGAACTATCACTGAAGCTTTAATGGATTTCTCCATAAAATTTAGAAAAATAGTTTATAAAATCCACAAATTACGATATGAGCTTACCTTAATTCTTGGAGCATCATAATTAGAATATAAATTACATATCGTTTTGAGACGAAGCTTATGTAATCTAAGTCACGTTATAAACAATAAACCATATGATTTTCAACATGCTAACATTTGAATTATTTTGTAAATTAATACTTTGCTGAAGTCAAGACATTTATTTTCGGGAAAATGATGGTAGAAAAAGCCATTAAAAAGAAATAATAATATAAATATAACATTCAGTGATTAATCAAGTAATTATATGCATTACTAGCAGGCCACCCGGCGTTGCTGGTAAGGGTAGTGCCCTGAGAAGTGGGAAACTTGGAACCATGATTTCATGATCATAGCGGATTATAATGTTTCCTCTTTGAGCGTGTCAAGAGGTGTGCCTAACCAGCAGGATGTCTAATCGCAGAAGTTCAGTGACGTGCGGAACCAACGGTAATGAGAAAACAACGGGAGAAACGTTTCGGACGCAACCAAAAATAGAACCACGGGATTTGGGATCATGAGATGCACCTATGTCTGTGTCTATGTACTAACTTTGGTTGCAATTTTAGTTTTAAATCCTCTTTAAATTTTATTTTTAAATCTTCTTTTATATATACCTATACATCAGGGGTTCCCAAACTTCTTTTTTGCACCACGCCCCCCCCCCCCCCGCTACACATATCAGCTTTCCATTTTGCAATACCCTATTTCCACGGTGCCGTACATACCAACTCCTACTTGTACAAGTACTTGTACTCGTACAAGTATGTGCCTACTTGATACGGTGAGTAGGTAGATTTTTTTGTTCACTGTTGAATGCGGTAACGCAGAATTGAAAGATTCAATAATTGTACATATGATGAAAATTAAAACAAGTATTACATGAAAAACGAATATAATTACTAATACAAAATTTAACATTGTAACACAGATACATTTTCAATTTAAGGAAGGTGAAACAATAGGCCTACCTACTTACAAAAACAAAACATAAAATCTAATTTAGTGAGATGGGTGCGCTTGCATGTTCTGGATAAGTTGACAGATCCTGGGTTGAGTTTCAGACACTGTAACCTTCAAAAACTGTAACCTTCTTTGATTAAGTTTACAACTTTATTGAAACTTTACAAAAACAATTATGAAAACTTAGAAAGACTTTATTTCAAAGATCTGAGGAAATTATTTTTGCAATTTTTTTATTTATTTCATTTGGGTGTCACGCCCCCCCTGGACTTTCACCACGCCCCCCCAGTTTGGGAACCCCTGCTATACATGATAGAATTACCCTAATTTTGATCTGTAATCTCGATGGAATTTTCCTATGACAGCGAAATATTTTTTAGATAACAAATGCGAGAAATATTTGTTATGAATCGCGTCGTCGCGATCTTGACTCCTTGAATAACGAGAGAGATATTTCTACCACTCTCCCCGCATTTTTTATTCTCCTTTTCTCACTTTACTACAATGTTGCCGCCAGGGTAGCAGTGAAAAGGGTTCACGGGGCTGGTGGAGCGTGGGCGGAGGGTGTGGGTGGAGAGGAAAAATGAGAATCGAAGAAATATGCGATGAACGGGAGCATCCTTCCCCTCTTAAAGGTCAGCTTATGCGCGAGAACGTTTTTGTGAGCGAGTTCTTCCGAGAAGTTTCCGAAGCAAAACAAATGTCAAGTACGTGGAAACCTCGAATGAAGTTCTTTGGACGAAATTAAAAAATAATTTTAAAAACATCGTGAATAACATTCTCAAAAACATCGCAAATATCTGAAGTTCGACAGTCAATTCCGCAAAGATTCTTTTCCTACCGCTTACCTTTCCTTTTCAATTACCTCTCAAATACTTCTACTCTTAATCTCTTTGCCTCCCGCACCAATTTCAACGGGAAACTGCAAATACTTTTTTTCTGACATCCTCTTTTGTCTATATTAAATTTGTTAAACATCATTGTTATTTATGAGATTATTTTTACACTTTTTATCGTATATACTTAATGTATTAATTATTTGTTTTTATGCTACCCAATGTAAAGGCCTCGGTGTTGCTTTTGGTGTTAAATAAATAATATTTTTTCACGTCGATAGTCCTCTTTAAAGAGATAATAAGTACAATATAAATGTAACGTGCTCGCAATTTTGATAGTGTCGATTTTGGGTAAATATGGTATAAATATACTGGGTAAATATCATTTCAAAATTTAAACTACACTGTTTATAGGGTAATGTCGTTACTGAAATCAAATACTTCAGTTCAATGACTCGTTTCGTAGTGTTTCAGCCTAATCAACTTGCCGAAAAAAATATTGATTGAAAACTGAATTCACTTATCGCCGTTGAAACGCATTCCAAAATCACTTTTAATATCAAAATAAGTAGCTTTGGAGATATATGCAGGCTATAAGAAATAATTATTTGTTTTCGAAGCGCGATGCCGCAGCGAACTATTTTGCGAGCACTTCCTTTCCTCAAGAGCTTGGCAGTAAAGGCTAACTCGGGATTGCAATTTTCGGAAACGCATGGATTTTACCGTATGAACTTATTAAACAGCATGGCCAATTCTCGTATTATTTTTCACCGTCACCAATCTACGGGTTAACAACGAATATTAACTTTTTGGCGGCAAACTTTGGAATTATAGAAGCCCTGATGTCAAAAATTTGTAATTGTGGTGGTCCAAAAATACTTGAGATAATTAGATACGGTTAAAGAAAAGGGCAATTAGCTCTTCGGCCCCTATATCAACAGTTAGAAGATGGTCTTTCCACCGTCGTAAAATTTAGTCATCGTCACTCGTCAAACCGAAAACTTCTTTACCAGAATACCCTCGCTGCTTTCGTTTTGGGAGAAATGAGTTCTAAATTCTTGGGAAAATGAAGAAGCACACTTCAAGCAAAACTAGATTGAAAGTCCTTCTCTCCATTATCGTATCACTCAGCGTATGATATTAAGAAACTAAAATGGCGCAGAAAAAATATACTTTTTACTTAATACAATTTCACTCTCTATCACACTGTATCCAATCACGTGACCTTATCCCTCACTTGCATATTTAAAACTCACGAATGATTGCACAAATTGTAACTTTTGTACCTCCTCTCATGAGCCTCTGCCCCACAAGCTTATATTTAGATTAAGGACCCCCGCTTCATCCTCATTGCGTAAATATATACAAAAGCGATTTCCTGCTTCTGCGACGGCGATAACACTGCGAAGCTAAAATCCAAGGTCGCGCGATAAACTGTCCCCTCTCTTCCAATCTTTTTGTGCCTAGGAAGATCACTGAATGCCAGATTCAACTACATCGTTTGCTTATATGCTGTTATTTTCGATTATAATTAACATAATGTGAACTATCGGCGTAAAATATCTTTCATTGGATCAGTATTATGAAATTAAAATTCTATAAAATGCTGCAATTATAACATACATGGAAACTGTAGACTACCCAAACGCGTATTTTGATTTTTTCTGTTGAGACATTGAGACATCCGCAAAAAAACGGAAAATCAGCAGTTAAGCATTTTAAATATGCCAGCATCATTGAATTAAGCACTCGCGAAGGGGGAGAGGTGTTTGGATAAAAATTCATTTATTAGAATGCATTAAAGTCATTAACTTTCCGATTTTAACAAACAGAAAGCAGTAAATTTTCCGCAAATAAACAATTTGACTTTTCTCGGATTCGAACTCGGATATCCCAATTCCCTGTTTGTATTTGTTTATTTCAATAATGAGGCTTTGTCTTTTAATTTTGTCTCCAGGTGTTGGCTTTTCCTTGGCCACCTTATAATCCCAGGCGTAGCGTCGAATTCATTGCATCAATTTACATCAACTCCGAGGCGCTAAAATAGAAATGTATTTTAGTACTTCAAAATTTAAGTAATTGTAATTATTTCTAAAATAAAATCTATTTATTAGTGTACGTTAAATTTCCCATTTAAAGAAACAGAAAGTAGTAGATTAGCCGTGAAAAAGACAATTTCCCTTTTTTTGAAATTCGAACTCGGAGACTCGATGTTGTGTCTTGTAATTCTTTTCCTCATTTTCTGGCTACTTAGTAGCCACCTTAGAACACTAGGCATCGTTTCGACTTCACTGCGCCAATTTACACCAACTCAGAGGCACTAAAATAAAAATCTATTATCGTAATTTTAAAGTAAAGTACCTGAAATTATTTCTAAAATAAAATCTATTCATTAGTAAACGATAAGTTAATTAACGCAACTTTCCCATTTAAACAAGCACAAAGGAGTACATTTTGCGTGGAAAAAAAACAATTTTCTTACTTTCCCGGGGTTCGAACTCGGATATCCCAATTCCCGGTTTTTTTATTGTTGATTTCAATAATGAAGTTGCGTCTTTCAATTTTGTCCTCAGCTTTTGGCTTCTGCGTAGCCATCTTATAACCCCAGTCATTGTGCTGACTTCATTGCACCAACTTACACTAACTCCGAGGCGATAACTAGTGGTGTCCTTGGGCATTGCGGCCCGTCGCAATACTATCGTTGCCGGTCCACCCAGCCGACCCACATCCATTTGCTCTGAAAGGGAAGAGTGAGCGAGGCGAGGCTACTTGGGACGGTTCCCCATTTCTATCGATTCGGTTAGGTGTAAAATTTTATCGTTTCCCGGAATCCTGCGGTCGCCGGAACTCGCATGAAATGCCTACGCACGGTAGACGGCGACTAGGGGGCAACGCTCCTTAAAGTTTAAGGCGGTCCGAGGAATATTTCTGCAGAAATTATGTCTCTGTTTTCAACTTCCGCAAACAAAACAATTAGGGCTCGGATAAAGGGACACGCTAACTCTGCGGAAAGCAAAACGCTCTTCGAAAAGTAATCGCAGCGATTGGTCCACTATTATGGGAAAAAATCCTATGCTAAAAGGTGTGAAAATTCCTGAGAGGACAAATCTTTTGCCCTGACCGGGACTCGAACCCAGATCTCTCTTCGGGACTTGCACTTGCGGGTGACTCTGTAAAGGTATGCCGCAGAGTAGTTATTCCTTGAATAATACAGTTCAATACTTTAAAAATAGTACAAATATACATTATAGAATATATTACCGCATGCTTTCAGTTTTATTCGCTAACGCTGTTGAAACGTGTGAAAATACAAGAAACATTTGGAATCATATCTGAAGTTGCTTTCTATTAAAGGTTAACAATGAATAATTGTTCAAATTCAACTATGAAGGATCAACAATAGCAACTATAACGTTACATCTCTGGGGTGGAATCAGACTGAAATTAAGTTAAAAAATTGTGAGAAAATGTGTATTTTAAGTTAATTTTTCCTCGAAGTCAACTCTCTACATAGCGATTGCACGAATTCATCTTTAGTTCAATATATGTACCGAAAAATATTTGCACCATGGGCTAGGTTAGTTCACGGAATGGCGAGCCTTGATCTTCGAGTTTCGAACAAAATTTGATTTTTCGACTTCGATCTTGGCCATTCCGTTCGATCTCCGTGGCGTCGGCTCATCGGCCTAAAATAGCGCTATCCGTCCGCAGTGAAAGACTTTTATCCAAGGCCGGTAAAAGAAAGCGCGCACTCGATCACCATGAAACCATCACAATCAGGTAATCTTCCTAAAAATAAATTCACGAAACCGGATGGTTCAAAGTGGTAATCTCAAAGTTGAATGTGCACGCATTTGTAAATTTTTACTGCTCATAATTCATGCATGCAATGTAATTAGATTTTTTTGGGATTTTATTCCACATATGAAACGCGTATTTTTCGAATTTATAAATAACATATTTTTGTAAAAACTGTATTAAAAAAAGAAACCGTCGATTAATTTGGACTAATTTATCTTTAGGTTCAAATTTTGATTTTTGCTTAAAATTCGAGGTTTTCGATTAAAAATCGATTGCTGAAAAATCCATTTTTACAGTCATTTTTCCATAAATAAACACGGACAATAAAAAAATGTATGACTCAGACAAGAAATATTAATTCATTGGATGAATTCAGTAGGTGGAAGAGAAAGATGAGTTACATAGGAAATCAATCCTTCGAATTCAGCCATTGTTACATAATAAAAAAAAACGCATAACATATTCCTACGGGTAGGATTCTCGGGTTTTCTGCCGGGGAATTGGCTGCATGTCTCCCGACGTTTCGAAGAACAACTTCCTCTTCATCCTCAGTGGATATTCTGTATATTAAACATGTTTTAACACAAGTGATATTAAAATGAACAGTCGATTTTTTTCGATCAATCGAACTCTAGGTTCAATATTCGATTTTTCTTGAAAATTCGAGCTTTTCATTTCGATTAAAAATCTATCGCTCGAAAAATCGATTCAGAAGACTAAGGTTTCGGAAGATGCCCTGAGGATGACGAGCAAGTCGGTCTTCGAAAATTCAAGAGACATGGAGCCAGTTATCCGGTGAAAACCCCTAGAATCCTTTCTGCACTTGATAAGCCGAGAAAATCTTAAATTTTACACATCGCCCACATTTTAGAGTTTGTGACGTCATCAGAATCCCAGTTCAATGACTCCATCAAGGAATACCGCTATCTGATGAAAGGACTCCCTCGCAATATTGTCAACAACAAATAATAACGTAAGGGCGATACGCGAGGCTGTCAGGAAGCTGAGAAGTGATGACCCGTTTGGCAGGACCGCGTGATGCCATGAAGTTATCTACGAAACGACTACAGCAGGCAATTTTTTACCACGAACAGGTCGAGAAGGAGGCGATGGATCGATAAAACGGAAAAATATGGGTCTCGCTATTTTTCAAACGCCATAACAATCGACCAATTAAAAAAGCTGGTGTGTGAACCCATTTTACTGGAGAGTCGACAAGCACACAAAACAACAGTACACACGGGAGAGCAGAAACATTTACTCCGAAAAAGAGAAAGTGTCGACATGATTTTTGCGGAAAAGTGAGCTCGGCTCATTGATCTCGCAATTCACGCTCGCTTGGTCATGCGGGCAACTATTTGGGTCTAACGGTAACGATATGCTATCTCTCCCTCTAAACAGTTCTCAGCATAACCGGGATAAAGGATTGAATAGAATATTGGTTAACATTAATTTTTAGAAACATAGTGAACTAATTTTTTTACAGGGAGAACTTTTTTTACCTATCATCATCACTGGTCCACAATCCGAAGATTGGTTTAACGCAGCCATCCACTCATGAGTCCTATCAGCCAATCTTTACACACCTTCGCATTTCTTCTCTTTCACATCATTCCTTACCCGTTTAATATATTTCATCCAAGATCATACTATCCCGTTTTTCCATCCTCTTGTCCCTCGACCATTGTCTTCATCAGGCCCCTACTCTTCAAGAAAATATGGCTGATTAAGGTGTACTTTCTGATTTTTAAGATTTCTTAAAGCTCATCTTCTTTCCTATTCTCCTTAGAACTTTCACTTCCCCTTGCTGCATTGAAATTCACAGTTCTGCAAAATAAATAGTTCCTGGTCAGAGTTGAATTTTTCTTCAACATTATGGGCTATTCTAGATTACGGGTTATCTGGGGTCGTCTGAAGGCTTCTATCGGGACTTGAAAAGGATACATTTCCATTAGCAACCAAGCGTTCTATTCACTTGTTTTTCTCGCTCCCTCTTCAGATAAAGAATATAAATACATTGCAATAAATTTTAAGATAATTTACAATGATATCCATAACTGGATTACATGAAGCATATCTCAAGCATTTCTCTTTGAATCATGTCAGCATTCCCAACCCCTTGAATAGTTTTTGAAAGATGTCGAAGGCCCAAAAGGCAGCAAAAACCGCTGGCCGAACTGGCGAGATTTAACGACATTCACGGTCGTTCCACAAGCGCGAAACAGCTTTAAACCGGCAAACTGCATGCAGAGCGAAGAGCTATAACATCGGGATAGCCATGGAATTCACCGAGACCTCGAAAATTCCTTTTGAACGACTAAGCATCAAAATAATATGAAGAACGATGTTCAGAAAACATTTTGCTTTCATGGCAAAAAACCTACAGGGTATCAATTTCTGATGAAAACAAACAGGTAGTTGTGATGAAATGAAAGGTTTTGAATCAACTCAGTTCCTTGCTATTTCTTTTATAGATTTACATGACAATTATGTCGAGCAAGATTACCAGGGCACATATAAATAAGAATATGTTGAGGAAAAAAGGAACACCTCTTCAGTAAGCAGTAATAATAACATGTTTTATTTACGAGTGGGGGAATACAAAATAATCATATCGATATCATTTAAAAATAACATAACTATGCGTAATTACCATTGGATGCTCAATTGTCATCATTACATAACAAGTTCTTAAATATGAATAAAATTAAAAATAATCAACCATCATTTTACTATCATCACTGGGAGAAGGAGATGCTAAATAAAAAATAATGTCGTGATACATCTTATCTGCATGGGGCAACTTAATAAATGCATAAAAAAGTAATTGCCTTTCAATTTGTGGCAATTCAAAGGTCATCGGATTTGACTGAAAATATCTTCGCATTTACTGTAGAAACAGAGGCGAAAAGGGGTTGAGGGTGGCCTATTGACAGAGATGATCGAGGAGGACACTGCATTAATATAATCTAGAATCAAGGGAAAATGGAAGATAACTAGCGTATTGAGGATTATTACTACTCATTGTTATTGACACTCACTTAAAGTGCACTCATGAGTCCTCAGAAGATACGGTACGATGGTACAATTGTAGTATTGTACCATCGTACCGTAACATATATTTATACATTTAATTTATATATATACAATTTAATCACCTTGTTTGAAAAAAATAATCAACGTCATTTTTTGTTTCTTTCAGAATTTTCAAATTTAGAGACAAAAATTCTGGTAGAATATATTTACCAATGCGGAAAAAAGAACACATTAAATAAATTAAATGCAACTGTTATCATAGTTAAATATCATCATGGTGAAATTGAAAATACCAATTTGCAGACTAATACCAGGTACAACTAAGAAAAGAAAGGTAAAATGAAGCTCTTAGTACGTGGAACGTGATGGACGAGTGGTTAAACTGACTCGTAAATAGAATTATTGACGATCACGCGTAAACTATCTTTCACTTCGACCTAAACTATCTTTTACTTCGTCAGTAATGGGTTCGCATTTAAAGCTTTCTAACTGTTCTGTGGGTCCTCCATACTTTTTAACCCTACATTATGATTTTAGAATATATAATTATGCTCCTAATATCATAATTAACTACAGTACAGTAATCAATACAATTAATTTAATATTTGAAATGCACATATTTTTATTTTTAATATATAATTTTATTTAATTCTAATTTGGAAAGTTAATACTTATACCACATAATCAGAAAATTTATTGTCAATCGAGAAACGTTTTCATTACGATGGAAATATTACCACTAAATTCTAACATTCCTGTCGTACAATTGTTGTCAAATCATTTTTTTAAGAACTTATTATTCACCGGAGACACGAATAATTTGTAAGTTATTTATCTTTCTCTGCTTTGTTCGTTTTTGAGAGGCTAAACATGTTTGTTTTGATATTCTAATGTATTTTTTCTCTCTTCTCATTGCTCATACTTACAACACAATATAATTGTTAGATGGCAACTTCTTACATATATTTTCAACGCTTATTCTCCTTGTATAAATTATTTATTTTATATAATATTGAGTCCTCTACTTAAAAATTTATGATTATTTTTTATATTTACTTCCCAATTACGCCTGCCGCATTTCATTCAATTTGCAATTTTAAGTGTTCTGGACGAGTGGGAAAAAAGGGCAACGAATTAAATGGTAAACGAGATGTACGGAAAATGATTCAGTGGGTACATCCAAGAGTGCAGGGTTGTTTCGCACGAGAAAATATGTGGGCCGTAGGCTTACAAGAAAGCCGTTGTTTGTGCATCGGCGGCCAAAATTAGCCCCATCGAACAACGCCTTTGACCGCGCAACTCCCGCCCATATTTCGTCACACATCCCAGTTTAAACACCTCCGCTTGTCTGTTGAGATCCATGGACCATCTCTTCCGCAGAGATCACTATTATTACCTCTTCCTCCATTCAAACCCACTTCCATTCATTGTTAATGGGATCGTTCACCAACCTTGCTTCATTGCTGATTGCTTTATTTATTTGTTTATTCCTGTACCATCGTAAACAGCACCATTAGCCTTTTACATCGTGGATTTTAACTTAACAATCAAACGTACTCGAACATCCATGCCCTGGATAAGGGCAACCTACCCAGGCGGGACTCGAACCCGCGACCTCTTATGTGGTAGGCAAGGAATTTATCCCGCCGTCATCGAAGTCGGCGGGGTAGAATTGCAATAGAAATAGAATAATAATGAGATCCACATTTTTTCCGTATCTCGAATCATTTCCAGCTTCTCTAGGTATTTGCGGTGGCCTTCACCCTTACGTATAAAAGTTGATGACGTAACCAACTCATCGCCGCTTCTCTCCTGCCTTCGCGATCTTGTTCATGATCCTCGTGCGGTTCGTTGTTTTTATTACCTTTGTGAGCGATTCCTTCCCCGATTAGCCGTTCTCCCTTAAAGGGCTAATGAATTGAAACCCTGATGACGTCACCAACTCATGAAAAGTGGGTGGCCGCTTTTGCGTTTTGTTGATTTAAACTTAAGAGAAAATGGCTGAAATTAAAAATAATACGTGGAAACGTGAATTTGTTTCTTTAACTATACCCAAAATATCACGAGGAAACCGTCATCATTAAGATTGGTCTGACCTACTCTCCATTCCCCTCTCCTATCCGCAAGTCTTTTCATAGTGGCATATTTAATCTCTTTTCAATCCTTTATAACCTGGTCTACGTGACTCATTCGGGGCCGTCCCTTGCCCTTATTCCCTTTCACCCGTCCCTCTTACAGATCTAAATTACTCATTATATCTGACGATAATAATTTAAGCCAATCATGAAAAAAGCAATCTTTGTATATGAGAAACTCGTGTGATCACACGAATGGCTTTGTGAAGGCTTGAATTCTTAATGCGATACATGCATATTTCTTTTCCGCTACATTGACGAGACCGACAGCCGACAGACGAGATAGGAAAGGATACTCCAGGGTTATTGATCCTCTAGACAACCCTGTAATCACAAAGCTAAGCGAACTGACATCTATCTATCCGGGTAAAAAGCGGTACAACATGGTTTTAAATCTCAACACATCTGATATGAAACAGCTGGTAGACGAAGTGGTTATGTGGACACAACGTGTAGCGTTTTATCTAACGAGGCGAGAGTAATGAATGAAAGAGAAAGAAATTCTTGAAAAGATATATGAAAAAGCTCCAGTTAAAAAGAACGCTAAAAATAACACCAGAATCTATTGTCGATCATTTGATTCTTGTGAGGGCGATAGCGGTGCATTCACTCCAAATTACAACGAGGGGCATTCTCCTGTTTATCGACAATAATGGGCCTGCGTCAATCATATATTTCCATAGCATCAAGATGTATACAACCGTAAATTCAGCGTATGAGAAAGGAAGGTAAAGTTGGCTGTATAAAATAGAGTCCGTCAGTTATGTCAAATGTAAATAGCACTACATTTCACTCATATTAGTTGAGCTTAACGCGCTAACTTATTGAAAGTTAACTTTGAAATAGAGAGTGTCCCAAAAAGAATGACCCGATTTTAACTTGTAATAATATTGAAACAAATGTCACTACTAGTGATGGGTCGATCATGAACGATTCGATCAAAAAGATTGAATCACTAGGTGAATCAAATGACTCATGATTCATTTCGTTAAACAAGTCGATCATCAATCATCAATCACTCCGACTTCCGGTTTCATATCAATCATCTCGGTTTCCGGTTTGTTTCAAAATTTGGAACGATCGATGCTTGATCTCTTTTCCTCAGGGCAGAAATAGTTGTGAGAAAATTAAATACTATGTTATGAAGAACTGAATACTTGTGTAATCTTTTTCTTAAATGTTTTCCAGCAGTTATCAGTATTAATAACACCAATACACGTAAAAGGAAAATATTAAGATGACTCCTGTAGGAGAACGTTAAGAAGTAGAAGTTAAAGCTGGTTACATTTTATTGTGCCGTTCATAAAATTATCCTGCAGATCAGATTCATGCATAGTGTGTGGCGTATTTTTTGTTATATTTTGATCAACTTTAGTTAGAAATTATTTTATAAGTGTTAAGAAACTGTGGCAGTTTTGCCTTCCCAAATATTTTCATGACACTACTTCCTTCATTTTTGCAATCTAATTTACTTATCTAGGAATTCACAATCGAAATAGTATATGAAATGATAATATGGATAGCAATCAGCGTTACCAATGCTCTTCGCAGATGAGGCAATATTTATTCGATTATTCAAAGTGATTTATTACATCCATTGATTGAGTCTTTTCGATCTTGATTCCTTTTGAGTCTTTTCGATCATGATTCCTTTTGAGTCTTTTCAATCATGACTCCTTTGAGTCTTTTCGATCTTGATTCCTTTGAGTCTTTTCGATCTTGATTCATTTGAGTCTTTTCGATCATAGTGATTGAATCACTTATGTGACTCGAGTCAAAATGATTGAATCACTAAAATGATCGACTTTGCCCATCACTAGTCACTAGGCAAGCGAAACAGCGCCAGATGTGATCGGCATTGTTTAGAGTTTTAGAAAAATCCGCTGAATGTCACAACGAGTGCTGATGTGGAGCGTGCAACCCTTAGACCATTGTTCTAACAATAAGGTATAACAATAAGGTGCAGCCAGTCTCGCTGATAGATGACGTACAGGATCGCGAGACCAGGCTTTACACTCTTGGCCTCCTAGGTCCCATGACATAACACCATGCGATTTTTTCCTTTTGGGAAATGTTAAACAGCGTGTTTACGTTCCTTCCTTTACTCGTGACATTGATGAACTAAAAACAAGAATATCAGCTGCTGTAGCTTCAGAGACAGAAGACACCTTACGCTCAGTTTGGGATGAATTCAGCTATCGGCTAGATGTCGTCCGCGCAGCCAATGGAGGACACATCGAACATTTATGATGGGTTTTTATAAACTTTTGTCTTTTGTGTGCAATTTAGTGTTAATTTTAGTTTAATTGTGTGTATAAAATTTCGTAATTTGTGTGTAATCAATATGTTGATGTTAAGCCCTTCTTCCTACTAAATAATCTTTTTTTTAAATCGGGTCATTCTTTTTGGGACACACTGTATAAGAGTGTCATTCCACCAAAATTCGACAAGGTATCTGCCAGATCTATTGTTGACGAGGTCACTTTGAGGACATTCATCGATAGTAATAAAATACAAACAGCTGTAGTAATGTTCCACTCTATTTTATTCGACCGACCGGTTTTAACTTTTACACGCCATTGTCAAGAGCAGTCTCTTGAGATATCTCCTCACAGTGACGGGTGAACGTTGAAACCGGTTGAGCGAATAAAATAGTTTGGGACTTACTAATTAACTAATTTACCAAGGTATTTGCCCCTTGGGTCACCGATTTCGACTATATTTGGCAAATCCTTTATTTGATTAGAATACGAAAACATTTAAGTCTATTTTTTAGTATGCAATGGTTTACCAGAATTTGCAATGCTGTAAAAACATCAATTTTGCGAAAGTATCTTCGCACTAGACGTCATAAATCCGGAAATAAGGAAGATGCATTAAAGCATGAAACGTCTTATTGTGAATTTTTTCATTGCAAAATATAACGGCTTTTTTAATGAAATGAAAACAATTAACTTTTTATTGAAAATTCAAATTTTCAAATCGATTTTTTGCGATGAAGATTCGTATTCAATTTTTCTCATTTTTTTTTAATTTTGTGCACAGACTAATTCCTCCCCGTACAGCTTTAAAAAATTTGGTATGGGTGATATTTTTTTAAATTGAGTGAAGGCGTTACGTTGGCCTCCAGACGTCTCCGTGTCGCTCTTTAAGATATCCATTCTCAATTGTTCAAACAATTTAAGACTAGCCTAACGACCTCACGGATCACGTTGTGGAAACAATGTACACGGCGACAAAACGGGATGACCAGAGACACAAAAAAGTGAAAAGACAAGGTTAGGAGCGGAAATTGATCAATATCCCTGTTGACGCCTCTTGGTATCAATTAAGGGAGTATATTTATAAAGATGATTACTGAAACACTTCGACTAATTGGAAAAAAGATTAGAGACACCCTTACGTTTTGATAGAAACGATGGGTCTCATCGTACCAATTTTCTCCGGCCGAGGTCAGATTAGTGACCCCAAATCTGATAATGACACGGTTCAGACGTATGCCCATCGTTACTGGTAAGTTGCCTGTGGAAAATTTAGGGATTACATATGTACGAGAGAGAGTAAACATTAAACTTTGCAAATATTTGGTTCAGAACATCACATCATCATCTCCCCATTACTTTCGTCCTCAATATTTCGCTAGATAAGTCTCCAATGCGTCAACAAACACTTTGGCGACAAATGAAACCAAGTGACTTCTTTACTTAGGAAATTCAATTTCCTCATATTCGAGCATTATATAACAAAGAGAAAACCCTAACCTCGTTAGAAGATGAGTTTGCCTTAAATATTCAGGATACGGAAATCTTCACGGTAGAGAATAAAATTATTTAGATATCCATTGGGTCTATTTTTGCAAAGGTGAAATTAAAATAACTTAGGAAATATCTAATACTTGTTCTTAGTCCAAATGCCACATGGTACTCAACTAATTCTTTCACATATGGGAATTTTAGGCTACAGTAAGGCAGTTATTAGTTGAAGCCGATAAGAGCATCTCACAAGCAGAAATACCTGTAAAAGAGAAAGATCACAATATCGATAAACGATATCAGTTTTCTTATGAAAAGGATAGGAAATAAAATTTATAGACGCTATTACTGGAGCCAGCTAAACTCAAAGGCGGTCAAGACAAAAAAAAGACAGGTGAAATTCCAAGCAGACAACGAGAAAAACAAACAGAGAGCAAAAATAATCCACAGACTCGTGTCTCGCTTGGGTCCTAATTTGAGCACGATGACATCTACAAATAATAACTATTAGGACTCCGCTTTTTTTCTTCATCGTTTTTTCATGTTTTCTTCTTTTTTACGTATTAGTGATGATGAAGTACCCTTATACTAAACTTTTAAGCCCTGATTATAGGATTCATCCAATTATGAAATGCCGGCAAAAATTGCTGTTTTTTTATTATTTCTTTATTTTGATTAGCGAAACGGGCCTATACTAGCTGTTATGAATGAATTTATAAATGCAGAGCTCTCTATAAATAATACGGTAAAAATAAATTGAAAATATTTAAAGTTCACAAGGAAATATAGGAATTCCATATAAAATACAATATGTTAAAATCATAAATTAATGAGATTTTGTAGGTTCCATTTCGAAAAATTGTTAACTGTGTTACACGACGCGTTTGGATGTTACGTCATTTTCGAGGGAGTCCACTCCACACTCTTATCCTCCGTTCATTTCTACCAACAGTATTGGAAGTAAGAACCGTCCATCCAGTATTTTTACATAGGAGAAATAGGTCAGGGTGGCGAAGGACCCTTGCCTGTGTCAAATTCACCTGGTCTTCGGATGATCTATGCTATAATCATTTTCAAATATCTTTGCTACTGGCCCAATCGTGCATACTCGGAATATTTCGAGCGGTGTCGCGGCAAGAGGTGGGACCTGCGACATTATGGATGTGGGATGGGGAGGAAGAGAGGCGGGTGTTGCCATATTTTTTCAAAAGACTGGAGGGAAACGGAAGACTTTCAAAAACCGTTCCCCCACTTGACAACTCAGCTAACTTACAAAGTGTACACCACGGAGG
Source organism: Ischnura elegans (assembly GCF_921293095.1). Taxonomy (NCBI): domain Eukaryota; kingdom Metazoa; phylum Arthropoda; class Insecta; order Odonata; family Coenagrionidae; genus Ischnura; species Ischnura elegans. The sequence goes on along the minus strand of NC_060256.1, from coordinate 79,692,339 downwards.
TCTGAAAGTGGCTGAATTTCTCGGAGGCTATGCTCCGGCTTCTCGCATTTTGGTTGGTTTTCAGGAAGTCACGTCCCCTCCACCCTCACTCCCAGAATAACTTGGGCCTGCTTCTCAGTCGCAAAAATATTTTAAATGAATTCTAGTGTCTTCCTCCCTGTGCCTTCTGTCCTCTGGATGTGGTGAGGAATGGTCAGAGGAAATTGGAATGGGTTTAAAGGTTGGAAAACTTCCCAGCCAACTCTAATGGCGAAACGGAAACTCTCTTAGCGACACCATTTCATGAAAAGTGGGCGGCAAATTTAGCGTTATTTTTATGCTAAAATTATTACAATGTCTAAGTAAGATTTTTTGCGTCGTTACTCCTCTTATTCTTCCATTTATTTGAATGTGGATTTCTATTTCGAGTTTGAGGGTACGACCAAATTTAAAAAATCACTGGCCCATCTTCCTATTTGAATCAGGGGCGGCTTCAGGGGGGATAGTCACAGGGGTAGTAACCTGCTCCCCCTAAATTTAATAAATTTTTCATCAGTTATATATTTCTTGGGTCCTTAAATGTCTTAAATTATTCGATTTCATCTATTGTTGGGAGTAAAATGAAATTTTGGGCTCCAAAATGCGTACGAAATGGGTATTTTTTTTTAGTTTTTCACGGGAGAACGCCCATCTCTCCAAGGGGGTATTCCATACTCCCCGGACCCAGGTCATGACCCCCACCCCAAAATTTAATGCTGAATCCGCCCCTGACTGGAATGCGGTACAAAATACTCCAATGGTTCTCCGCAAATAAGTCATTTCATGCCATAAGCCTCAGCTTAGTAACGACCAATCCAAGTATGCATGGATAAGGAGAAATAGGCGGTCAATGGGAATTCCTGTTGTTCTTGGCACAAGGATCGAGCCATGGAATCTCGTTCCCACCCTCCTTCAATCCTCGCAAAGTTGATGTTTACTTCACGAGCTGGTTTTGAGAAGACGGCGTTCGGAGGACGATTGATGGAGAGGAGGAAGAATTGGACTCGGAATGGGGAAAGGTTAGGCCGCAGAAAGAGGTCTTAACCATAGTTTATGGGATAAATATTGGAACCAAGATTACATAACCTTGGAATCAAGAAAATACTAGATGTCTAGTGAATGAAACGGCAAATCACACAATTGGGGAACCACCACCACATCGAAAAATATCTGAACCACCTGATTTCAAGGTAAAACCCGAGCTATATACAGAATATACGCTATTAATTTTAAATATTCTGAACAACTTTATTTTGCCTTCAATGTCAATGGATTTCGTAATTCGAAATAAAGTTTATTGGAATAATTGTGTTCTAAACTGAAATCCATTAATAGGAAATTGATTGGTAGCATCTCAAGGGAACATGAATGGCATTAGACCACTACTGTAGGCATGTTTGAAATAAAATCTCTTAATGGGTTAAAACAGTAGTCGGCAACCACTTCATGCCGAAGGACCGCATTTATCCAATAGCGAGGGTACTTTTGTCGCAAATGGAAGAAGTTGATTGAGATGTTTGTATTTTATCACAGTTAATGCATTAAAATTCAGCGACAAAACTTTCAAGAAGTCTCATTGTTTTAAGTATGAAATTATTGATAATTCTTGGGTTTGGTTTTGGGGGTCACTTTAAATCGTCTAACCTAAGTAAAGACATCCTAATTTATGCTTCTAAGAGAGGTCTCAACATAACCCGTAGTAAACGTCACTTTTTTCGTATGTGAGCGATGGAAAAACACGGTATACGATGAAATAACAAAAATCACCGATTCACCATCAAGTAATGACTTCACATGACGTAGGTAGGCGAATTAAAACTTGCTAACTTTATAACTTAATGGCTAGTTTTGCACAAATTGAACTTGAAATTACATGGTATTGAAAGAGAGAGTAGATGGAATATCCGGGAAATGCCATTCATCCTTTTTACAACCAGTTTTTTAATCATAAGAATCTTACCACAACAAACAACATAAATGAGATAAAAATATGTAGATGCATTACTACTAGAAGTTCTGATATTCAATTGAAAACTTATTTGGCCCATAGAAAGCGACCTGGGAGAGATATTTCTGGCTAAAAATTGTCCTGATAGACTCTAACAGTGATAATGCTCTTGGTATAAGGAAAAACACATAAAAATTAGATCCTCAGTGTTTTTGTGAGAAAAAAAGGATAACGACTTCGTAATGAATGAAGATTATGATTAAAATAAAACGTAGACCCAAAATACCATTGCTGCTTGGGTTGTCAGTGAATAAATGCAGTAGGTACACTGATAGTCAAATCATGCTAGAATTTCTTCCGAGAAATATGAGAAAGATTTTCTTCCGAGTGATTAAAACAGCGGCTGAAGCTTCTAAAATTTGAATAAATTTTCTTGCTTCCCTTCAAAATATTATGAAGTTAAACAATAGACCAAGTTAATTCTGACAAGATACATCTTGGAGCCTGAAGCGCACTTTGTTCTTCAAGCACAAGAACTCCATTACGAATGTCCTCCAACTCGGCCTGCTTTTGGAATTCGAATGTCCTGGTTTTTCGGCTCTGATGGTTTATTTCTTTTTAAAAATTCACTTTCCCCGCGCATGACCGAGAAGCGAAAAGAAATGTTCGAAATTTTGCGCGAAATATTTTAAACTTTTCTGTGAAGCTTTCCTTGCTCGCTGCCTGAATCCGATTCTCCAGACCTCGATGTGATATCCACGGGAGAAATAACGAGTCATTTTTTTCGGATTTAAACAAGGTTCATGTGTGGAGCCAATAGTTGGGACTCAAACTTAATCTGAAAAAATTCACGGCGGTCATTTCTTGTGGTCGTCGATGTATATGCTCTGGATGGTGTTAGAAAAGAGGCACCAGATGAAGTGAAGTATCTGGTACCTATCATAGAGAACACAATTAAAAAAATACTCGTGGCGGATGCCTGAAGAATTAGGATTCGTCAAGCGTATTGTGGGAAGATTTTCGGAAGAGAAAAGGAAAGAGAGATGATATTCTAATACTTTTTTTCTTTTAATTCCTATACTCGCCAAACCACATCTTGAATATGCCGCGAGAATTTATGCGATCCGGGTCATTAATCCGTAAAATGAATGAAATACAAAGGAAAGCTGTGTGATTATTCAAAGATTGCTACGGGCGTAAAGTTTTTGAGTGAATGAGAATAAGTTTAATCAAGATCGACACGGAGAACATCGAATTTATCTCCAGGTCTAACAGAAACGATAAATTAAGAGAGAAATTTTGCCTAGCGGATAGGTATGGGAATTTGTTTTTCCTAATAATAATAATTTTATCACGCCACACACAATATACACGGCAATAGCAAAATTGAGTAATTTTAGGTATCCTCGAAGGATAGCCTGTTTAAGGCTACCATCCAAAATAAATATATTTTATGCTTTACTTATGGTGTGACTCATTTTGTGCTACCTTGGTAATCTATGTTTACAAAGCTAGTGTGTGTACATGAAAAATAACAACGAAAATAGTATGTATAATTATTATTAGGCACTCCTTTTAGGGCAGGAACTGAAATATTTGAGAGTTACCACTTCTAGCATAAAAACATCGTTGGACCTTATAAATATATAGATGCTTCAACGAAAGCAAACGCAAATGGAGAAAAGAATCAATGTTACAATTTCGTTCAAGTATTTCCTTTTTATATGTAAACGGATGGTGTCCTAACCCCCCCCCCCCTCGCCTCATTCCTATTGAGGCGGTTTCTAGGGTAGCATATAGATGTAGATAATATAACCAAGTTATTTTGTATTGGAAGGGTAAATAGTAGCTGCCGCACCGCTATAGAATAGAATCCAACTACGACTAAAGAATCGACATATGGTGCTCGCTACATAGTAAAATTGAGTTACGGAAAAATCGTTGGTTCCGACGATGCTTCCCAGGAGCACAGGTCGACTCTGTCACTCAGAGAAAACATGCAAAATAGTCATTTCATCTCCTGTACATAGGAACAGCCTAGGAACAGCTAGTACATAGAGGAGTCAACATTCCATCCCATGGTGGGTTAATATATATGGCCGCTTATGCCGCTTTTCAATCAGCCTTCAAAAATGTACACATACGCACCGTACCGACGAGTGCAAATAAGCCACTGATTCCAATATTCAGCGATATAGTATTTGCATTTGCGAGGAATATCATTGGATAGTGATGGATTTGACAAATAATATAATCTGGAATATAAGTATTGTTTTATAGCCCTGATTACAGGTTATTTCTCCTTGAAGTTCGGATCGCGTCGTCCGTCAGCGACGCGAATGGCGACTTTTGTAAGCTCATTCAAATGCGCGGTGGATGACAAAACATCTGGAGGCCGACTTGACAATCCTCTTTTGTAATATTCGTGGGAACACCATTGAAATGGCAAAATCTGAGTCCCATGGTGTTTCTCATTGGCGTACTAAAACGATATCGTTTTTTTCATGTTATTCATTTCGATTGGAAATTTCTTTGTGGAATAATAGAGAATATATAATGTTTTAAGAACATTAAGTATGTTTCTCTATGGAAGCGAGGCTTGGGCCTTGACAGCAGCAGAGAAGTCAAGAGTGGAAGCATTCGAAATGTGGTGCTACCGAAGAATGATGAAGATAAAATGGATTGACCGTGTGAGTAACCAGGAAATGCTAAGGAGAGTAGGAGAAAAGAGAAGCCTCCTAAAAACATTAAGCAGAAGAAGGGACAACTTAGTTGGCCACATTTTGAGGCACGATGGTCTGATGAAGACAATCGTTGAAGGACAAGTGGAGGGGAAAAAGGGCAAGGGACGGCCCCGAATGAGTTATATCGGACAGGTTATAAAGGATGTAAAAGAGAATAAATATGTAGCTATGAAGAGATTAGCGGATAGGAGAGAGAAATGGAGAGCTGCGTCAAACCAATCTTAGGATTGTTGACTAATGATGATGATGATACACACTTTGGTATTGTGATTATATCGTTTTCAAATATCTTTGCGACTGGCCCAGACACGAAAGCTGCGACACAAGGAATGTGGAATGGGCAGATAGAGAGGCCAGCGTTGCCACGTTATCTTAAAAGACTTTGGCAGAGAATGGAAATGAAGGGCTGTCTCAAAAACCCTATTCCCTTTTGGCAACACAACTAACTTAGTCACGAAGCGTACAATATGGAGGTATGAAAGCAACTGAATTTCCCAGAGGCTACGCTCCGCCAATTGCACTTTGATTAGCTACCAGGAAGTCACGTGCCATTTGCTCTCACCCTCCCCCCAAAACTTTTGACTGCCTTTCGGAAGTAAAGATAGTTGAAATGAACTAACTACATGCCACGTGCAAATATTGTCCTTTTTTATGGTATAGCCACGTAAAACTTTTCCGGACAGAGCTGGGTAGAATAAAACTTCCATTCGCTAATGCATTCATTTCTTTTTTTCCAATTCAGCTCCTCCGAAATCTTCACGGCGTCCACAACAGAGCCTTACCAACAACGGAACAAGGCTGGCCCTTTCCTTTGGGCATTTACAACGGAGAGGTATGCAAGAGAGGAAAGTACAAGCTGTATCCAGAAGTGAATAAGTATGACAAATGGGAACTCAAAGAGGACGGCACCCTATACATCAATCACATCAAGTATGTCGGCCCAGTATCCTTCACACACGACAGCTACTGTATGGAGACGATCCTCTCTCGTGGGAAAGATGAGATGACGAATCATGACATCTACGCCTACCTCTGTTTCCCGGACCAGAATCAAGGTGAGCACTTTTCATTTGAACACGGTATTACGCGAGCCACCTTCAGGGTTTTTATCACTGAGTTTATATAACTATATTGAGGGACCCAATATTCTCCACTCCCGCGATTCGATTGATTATACCGCCGGTCGCAATAAATCGTGGCGCTTCAGTCGCTAGGATACTTGTCAATATACATATTAGCCCTCAGAGATACGCTGCGCTAAGTGGCGCATATAAGGAGCGCAGGGAGTTGCCTAGCATTGCAGAACCACAACTATAACATTTTTATACCATAAGATGGCACTGTCTTGCATAAGTGTAAAATCAGTTTAAATAACACTTTCTTAAAATTTACATGCGACTTATTTTTCATTACGATAAAAGTAAAGGCAGCTCAAGATATATATTGCGCCCCCCCCCCCCCCCTTGAGTTTTTTCTGTATCCGCTACTGGCTGCACGGCGTTAGTATCAATCGTTTATGACGAAAAATTAAGCTCTTGTCAACTATCTTCGAAATTACTACCATAACCGTGAGTTTATACTAAGTTTCCGGGTTATGAATATTCCTTATGCAGTCGAATTCAAAAGTAATGCAACGAATGGAACGGCGTGATTTTTCGCTGCAGTTCGGAAATGGAGTTTTGCTATTTGCTATAGTACCATTAGGAGGGAAATATGAACACCATTCCTATTTCCCGCAATATTTTTACTACTACATCATTATATGGAAACGTAAGCGGGATATGAGCAATGCTTGAGACCACATAAATTGTGCACCTCATGCTAGAAAATAAATACACCTTCAGAACTTCATTTACTTTCCCTCGTAAATTTATTTATTTATTTAATTATTCAAAAACAGCCAAAACGGCCTTTGCATTGAATAGAAAACATAAAATCTGCAGATTTAACAAATATAAACTATTAAAAAAACTATAAAAAGGAATTAAAAAAAGGTTTCAGAAGATGGCTTTTCGTAGCTGCCTCTTGAATGATCTGATGGGCATTGAAAGATCCAAGAAAGGGTGAGTAGTCGAAATGGTATTGAAGGAGGTAGGGAGTCAGTAAAAAAGTGATCTCTGAGAGAGAGAAAGACGGAATTTAGCTTAGTCTGGTATGTGGTTATTACGTAAGGAGCGGGTGGGAATGTGGAGTGAAAAGAAAGGCAGTATTTCTGAGGATCGGAACTTGCCATTTAAGGCATTGTAAATGAAGGAAATATCATGGAAATTCCCACTGGAGGATAGTGGGACCAATGATAGGGCAGACATTACTTTTGCATTACTTAGTAAATTGGCATATCGGTCGAAGTACGTATATTTTATTATAATTAACGCTGTTGCCTTTTGATGAGAGATAATTTTTCGACTACCGTAATCTAGATGGCTACCAACCTACAGAAAAATCTCTGAAATATATTTAATAATAGAATATTCTTCTATTTCTGTGGGAAGAGAAAATCTGGTTTCGCCAGTGGTGGCTCGAGTAGATTTTTTGACTGCGCGCCGTCGAGATTCTATCATCCCATACCCTACGAACCCTATCCCTACCCTCGAGTCGTCGTCGGGCTCAAATGGCGGCGACGAACGGAGGGCTGAAATCGAAAAAAGCTGGCCAAAACCTCAATATTGTTTTCTTTAGTATGAAATTTGCCAATTTGCGCAGTTTTTGTCAGTATATGAGTGCATGTTTTGAAGTGTACCTTATTTTATTGGTTACTTTTATTAACATAATACCTAGCCTCAAAGTTGAACGAATTCCGCATATTTTTCACCGAAATTCGGCATGTTAAAACTAATGACACCTTTTGTATTGATTCAATAGTAACAAAAATTCACAATAAGATTTTATGCTTTCCGGGCGAATATTGTGGGTAAACCCTTTTCGGGATTCCCACCGGGTTAAATTCTTCATATTAGCCAAAGTTTCAAGCTCCGACTCGCGGCTTATCCTCAAAAGCCCAAAAGCCCTGCGGATGAGTCGGAGCTTGAAGCGTTTGCTAATATGGAGAATTTAAACCGGTTCTTCCCTGCATAAATCTCAACAGGGAAGACAGATACCATCCACGCTTGGAAGAAAGTGTTCCAGAAATAAAAACCTTTCAATTGTGTACCTCCCACGGGTTCAGTAGAGAATATTTCCTGCTCAGTTCCCTTGCTACGTAATTTGACCAAATTGTACCAAATTTATACTGAGAAATCCAACTATTTCACTGACTGAATATAATTAGAAGTTATTTTTTAATTAATTAATGATTGACGAAGAGTTTTGAGTAGTTTTCCCCGAAGTACAGAAGCAGTAGGAAACCTTTCGGGTGGGACATCAAATTCCCAACATTTCAGGAGGAAACATAATAACAACCAGAAAGCTCCCCGTCAAAATTTAACTTCCCTCATTTTTTCCTTGAGGCCAGGGGCATTCATCATCAAATTTGGGGGGAGAAGGGGTCATGACCTGGGTCCGAGGAGCATGGAATATCCCCATGAGGAGACAGCGGCGTTCTCCCGTTTCGTTTTTTTAATAACCATCTTTCACGCATTTTGGACCCTAAAATTTAGTTTTTATTCTGAACAGCAGATAAAATTTTACAATAGGGTAGTTTCCTTCATCAAAGAAACCGAAAGGCATTGATTGCGATTTGTTACCCACCATTACTGTATTCATAATATACAAATTATTTCGTTTTAGAAATACCGGTTTAGACGAATGGCCATGGTCCATTTTTATCCTCATTTGAAAAGGGCCAGATTGGCGCCCATGCGATGCCACTCCACGTGACGTCACAGGGACCTAGTTTCTATAGGAGAAGATAGGAGTTATACATCGTCTAAGATTACCAATGCATGCATGAGGCACAGAGCAGAATAATCACCTATCAAAACTGGCTAAGGTCGGAAAGTTTTCTTCGTTTGATAAGGTATTAATAAACCTTTTTTAAGCCAAGCGCTGCCAGCCAGCAAGGTACTCAGCTACCCTCTAGCATCCTGCGTCCTATCAGCGCTCAGAGCCTCGATCAAGGTCACCTCACAAGACGGGAGGGGGAACCAGAAATACGTCACACGGAGAGATTTCCTTACCCGTCGCGTTTTCGCGCGCTTGAAATTTTTCACTTTTCATTTAATCGCGAAAAATAGATATCGCCATTTAAAAATCTAAAAGCGTGAAATACGTACTCCAGGAGTAATAATCTTCCGATATAGGCATTAAAAAAAAAAATAATAAACCACCCTATTTTAGACATTTAAGAAGTTTAACAATGAAGAAGAAATGAATATTTAACTTGAAGTTAAAAATAATTAAATAATAAAACTTTTTGGTAAATTTTGGGCAGGGGCTATGACCCCCAAAAACACCCTGAATCCGTCGTTGCTTTAAGTTAGGCTAATCTTCTCTCTGGCGGGCAGTAATTTAAAAAGGATAAGTGGGCGAAGGCAGACTTCAGAAGTGAGAGGGACGATAACTCGTTTTCAGAGCACTGAACAGTCACCCTCCACTTCACTTACACCGCCTTCGGCCTGCGCATTGGCTGTCATTCGTGAAATATGGTCTCACCACGGTGCGAAATGGACAGGAGAAAGATACTGGCATGCGTCTCTTTGCGAGGCATAAGGCTCTCAACGGAGACTAAAAACCCACGCTGTGAATTATCAGGCAGGTCACAGCAACATAAAAAAGTTTCCAATCCATCTTCCTCCATGGTACGACCAGCTTTTTAGATAAAAACCCTTAAGGAAATAAAGGTTTTTATGGAAGCAAATACGCTTTATCCATTGTATCCTCGCCCAGCAAGACCAACAAATCTCGTTTTTTCTGCGTACATAGAAAGCATTTACACTTAAGAATTTTACGAAATAGAAAGCAGTGTAGGTATATACTTGTAGATGAACACGCTGCAAATCAGTGAAATTAACAGTACAGTTAAATAAAATATTGTTAAAGTGTTCATAAAAAACATACGAATAGAACTCTAATTTAGTTGACAATTTAAGGAATCGATTACAATTGCTTGGTACTGAAATGGTAACCGGAGTAAATTAATGTCTCAGTTCAGTACTCAGCACACCACAAAACAGTAACCAATTTTCTTCCTCTGAATAAATTACAACTTAAAATAAATTACAAATTAAAACTGGAATAAATTTATTACGGTCATTAGCTTAAAAATAAACACCTCATGACATTAAGCCTTGAGTGCAACGAATAAATCTTCAAAATAGAGCAAATTACCACATTTGTGTCATAAACATGATCGGAATCCGATAATTAACAACGTATTTCTTTCCCATTCTTTTCTCCACTTGCCTATCCCCAGACATTCCTTTATCAAACGTTTCCTATACAACCGCCTCTCCTAACGTCTTCACTATCAGATAATGTCGATCCTTTCCTGCTCTCATCTAACCTTGCTATATCCTACATGTATGTTACCTAAAAACTAAGCTTTTATCCCCTTTCATATCTTCGTTGAATATTTGTATTTACGTTATCTTGTCCCCTATGTTTTGTTTTTTATACCTGACACATCTTACTGATACCCATGGCGGCAATGCTGTATGTGATCAACTGTAAAATAATACACCTGGCAAAATGCTATGGAATCTATAGAATAGATGTTTAGCTCAAAATAACGCTGGTGAAGCCCTCGAAGTCCCCAGAGATCGTACTTTCCGCAGTCTAACCACATTCACAAAGCTGGCGACTTAAATGTGAGTCATTAATCGGCTAATTTTTACGTTACAAGTTGAAAAATCAACCGAAATATCTTCCACAACAAGATCACTATTCGCATTCTGCTCATACTCATGCATTGCTTGTCGGTGCCTCAATATCGCCCTTACATAATAAACCAACACTTAGGATTTTAATTCCACTTAATTTGGAGTGCGGTAAAGTGGCATCATAAGAAAATAGATAGCAATTCTGATTTCACCTTGAGTGGCTATACCCAAAAATATTCTAACTGTGAATCTTTCAGTGTAACTGTGCAGCGGCTTTACTTGTGAAACTTAAGTTATGTTCACTCTCTTTTCCTATATTTTTCAAATTACAGTTACCACCCTTGAGGCACAAATGCATCTACAAGGTGCTAATTGACTATTTTGCAATTAAAATTTCATAGGACATATATCATAGAAATATTTTAAAACCATATTCCTTTTTTAGTTTTGTTAATTTGATTACAATTACATTGTTTTTCTTTAACGTATCTTTACTGAGTATTACTCATGTATCAGAAAATATCTGGAAGACATTTGTTGTCATCTTTTATTACATCAATGATATTTAAATGTTTAAATTGGTTAAGCGCTGGAGACCACGACTTGCTCAATGAATACTTACATACATTTACACGCAAAAAAAAACAGAATTGATAAAACGAAACTGCTGGATCAAATGAAATAAAATAGTCTGCTATCTCCGAGGCAATGACGAAAGAGAACGTGATGCGATCTTCATTCAATGTCAAAATCGAGGTAAACAAGAATAATTTTTTTTATTGTCATCATCCTTATTCTTATATCATCATTATTAAATATATCATAAAAAACCCTAGGGTGGGCAGTATCAGAACACACAATAAAGAATAGAAACTCACACTCACAAAATAACTAAATTTTCGGTGGCATTACCACCTTCCTCGGAGTTAGGTAAAAGACTCGCCGGAGAGAGTGAAGTGGGCGGACAAAGTGAGGGATGAGGAGGTGCTGGAAAGAGTTGGGGAGGAAAGAACTTTACTGAAGACTGTAGTGAAGAGAAAAGGGAAATGGCTAGAGCATATTATACGGAGGAAAGGGATTTTGAATGCAGCATTCGAAGTAATAGTGGAAGAAGAAAAGAGAAGATGAAGAAAAAGGCTGAGGATGACGGACGCGGTGAGGATAGGAAGAAGCTACTGGGAAACTAAAGAGTAGGCCTTGGACAGCACGAGGTGGAGACCAGGGGCGCAGCTAGGACTTAGGGCTGGGGGGTGAGGTTTAGGAGCAACTAATACCGGGGTGTGTGGGGGTATGGTATGCCCACCAGGATAAGCGGTAGGTGCGAGATTAATAAATTGCGGAATTTTAAGATAAATGGTTCAAAATGGTGAGTTTTACGGCTTTCTGAGGGGTATTTCATTAATCCTTACGCTATTCTATTAGTAATATCAATCCAATCAAGTAAAATGGATTAAAATTAAAAATTTCTCTGAGCTCTGCGGGGGTTCCCCCAAAATCCTCGCTGCACCACTGGCGCCACAAGACGACTTTGGTGTTTGGCACCTGCCAGTGAAAGTCAGAAAACGCGCTAATGATGATCCTTATTCAGGGTGCTGATTGCGAGGAATGAGCTTAGGGTATGAGTGTACTTAGTAGAAGAAAAAAGTTGTAGTTCAGAAACAAAACTTGACCATGATATAGAGTAAAGTCTACTGCAAGATTAGTGGAGCCTAAGAAAATAAACATTTTTCCATCACACCGCGGGGAATTGACTTTCCATGCGTGTGGTTCTTCGATTGCTTCAACATCCTGGGGAAAACTCTTTACAAAAGAACCTCGATGAAACTAATATCACCGCAAACTTCCCCACAACTCCCTCCAAAAACAAGGGCATTAAAAAAATTATTAAAATTTGCACTTAGTCTGGGTTAGCGATTGGATCCTCGCGCGTGGCTTCCTCGTTGGCCCCGACAAGCAGACAGTTTTATTTTCCTCCTCTTTTTTCCTCCATATAATGCCACATTAAGGATATCCCCCCGTATGTTTGCAGTGGACAGATCCGTCGAGCGAAGCGATGGCCGAGACCCGAAGGACATACGTGTTTTTAATACGTGTAGCTTGTCCCAGGGCGGATTTCCTGTCTAGTTATGGAGCACGAACCGGACATTGTTGACCTCTCCCCGCCTTTTCCCCAGGGCTTTGGGGAAGGATGTTGATTTTATCCGCGTGTTGTCAAGCGCATATTCATGGGGCGAAATAGTTCGGTAATGCTAGATCACTCGATCTGAAAGTGGTTAGTTTAAAATAAAAACACGCAAGTATGTTTATTAAAAATTGTCAAAAGAGTTCACGAACAGAATTCTAAAAGCAGTAAAAAATTCTGCCCTTCGATAATGATTAAATGAAAGATCACATTCTTTTTTTTTTATATATCGTCAGTATTATAAAAGTGAAGAATGAAGTCATATTCAATTTATATCTTCAAAATACTAAGTCACGTTTTCTTGCTTCAAATAACGTCTAAAAACTACGCTCTGTCATACATGTGTAGTGAATTAAAGCTTTGGAAATGTAAGCTTCTATGGGCAAAATTTATGCTTGCATTTTACCCCAGGGCCAAATTTTTTGAATTTCCGTGAATAATCAGTATTATAGCGCTATCAAATCGTGTGCACACAGCTTTAAAAAACCGCTCGCATAAGGCATTTGCCCGCTAAGAGACTCCATACATTCAATTTGTGTGAAACTAAATTTTTCTATTGTGCCCTCAAAATTTTATTAGAAAATATCAGACCACACCATTGGAGTTATTCACTTGGAATTCCACCTAAATTATTCAAGCAATCTTTCGGCCATCCAGTCAGTATCAATTTGGCAAATTCAATTTAATTATTGTATAATAAACTCCCTAAACTGTATGTCTGTCTGAAAAAAATGTCAGTTAACTCTTCTTTTTTTCGCATTAAATTATCATAAGTGCACTACTTATATTTTTAATTGAATTTCTACACGTATGCCTAAAGTAATGCGGTAATATATGTGTGAAAAAATCTATGAAAGCATTTCATCGAAGAAATGGCAGTTTTGCAGATTATTGTTGCTTGCGAGATCAAAGACTCTACGTTTCTCATTGGCTGGTTAATTATAACGGCAGTGGTAAAGAGAAATAACGCATCATATGAGAAGATTTTTGCACGGTCAATACAGTATGAAATAGAAATACACATGAATAATAATATCACGACGAAATTATTAGCGCAAAAACAAAAACTCCCTATTCTCACGCACAAACGCAACGAATTACACAAACATTTGAGGAACGAGATTCTCCACATAACTACCGAAAATCCTCTGCTAGTGAAACTTCAAACTGTTTTTCATAATAGAGATCATCTAGACTACTAAAAAAAAGTTCTTAGTCCTGCTTATAATCATAGTAATTTAATAATAACTTATCGACCGTGTATTAACCTTTTCTAGCCCAGATCTGCTTCTGGGAGAAATTACATTTGACGATTTCTCATTCTAAAAATATTTATACTCAATCATAATTATTGTGGCTGATACATAAATCGCTATTCAGTTTTTCAGCACAAAAGAGCAAGTCGTCTAAATATTTCATGAATATAGCTGAAAATGTATAAATTCTTATATTACTTAGTAGCAAAATTGGGTTATATTGGGTTAATAAAGATACCTCACCACTTAAGAAAAACATAGTTCGAAGGGCATGAAAAAATCGCTAGCGGCGTATCCTATCACCCGAAAGTGCTAGTAAAGTAATAAAATCTCGCACAGGAAAAATTCATTTTCCGTGACCGCGATTCGACCCCGGATCTCCTGAATCTGCTCGTATAACCAAACTTTAAATACTAAGGCATCTTTTTTCACTTGCGGAGTTCTGTTGCATTTATAGGGTATAAACATCTTGTCCTCCAGCAAAACTCCGCGGGGGGAGATACCTTGATAGTTCAAGAGACAGAATACTCGGCGCGGAATAGGGAGATCCGGGTTTGAATACCGATCGAGGTAAATGATTTTTCTCCGTGGAATTTTCGCTCTTTAAGGCCTGGTAACACGGTACATTAAACCGGGCCACTGTGTGAATGCATGAAAGATTTTGGTGGAACGGAAGTTATGCAAATGCATCAACCGAATTAGACCAGTTTCTGTTTTCTGATAATACGTTCGCACAAGTTGGGTGGTTACACGGTGCATTTTCGTGTTCATTCACGCGTTCATACATTTCAGAAATTAACTCGTACGTGTTAATGTATCGTGTAACCACACCTTTACTCAAATTTAAATATCTTAACGTAAACAACATTCAGTCTCGGATACCCGAGCTTCCAAAATAAGTTAAAATTTTCCCTATCCACGTACTTTAACAAACGAGTTACAGCGCATTACCACATCGTAAAATAATTACAAAATAAATATTTAAACCCTCATCATGTTTATTCATTCATTTAATTCGTATAAAATCTCAGCATCTATTACTCTGACACCCCCTGCGATGTTCCCATACATAAGCTAACTAGCAAATATCAAAATTTTGATGAAGGGGTGGCGTGTACTTGTATGGTTTCGCTAAGCGGAAACCTCCTCCCTCAGGAGAAACGAACATGGCACCATCGATTTTTTTACTAAGTCTGCCCTAAGACCCTCGGACGAACCGACTCCAAATCCCCAAACTCCTTCCTGCCCTAAACAGCATGAGATAGGGGTCTGGAATTTTGCTTCATTTAAGAAATATCCAATCGTTATTTAAGTATACCAGGACTATCCACAGTGATAACTTAACGGAGTTACCTGCAATTCATGAATTACACGAAGCCACGCTAGCTTAACTAGCCAAACCACTCGACTGGAAATTGGGATCCGGGTTCGAATCCCGACCAAGGCGAATGATTTTTTCAGTGGATTTCTCGCAAAATGCAATCGTTATCTTATCTTGCAGTCACGAAAAATATTTACTATCTTAGATAATTTTAACACAAGTATGGGCGGAGTTTTGAAGGTTGCAGAGGGAGCCTACACCCCCAGCTTAAATGGTATTTTTCCGAAAAATGTTCAAAAACTGGGTGGTTACACGGTGTGTCCCCAAGTCCCAAAAATGAAGTTTTCAACACCATAAATCCAAACGTTTTATTGTGGAGGACCACCGGGCCCCTCATTGCCCTCGGGTGTTTTACATACACCCCGAAATCTCCGGTAAACACCCTCCATTTCTAAATCCTGGTTGCGCCACTGAGCTCGAATACCTTTTATTATTTAACATCATTTACCTATGTATGTACCTTTTATTATTTCACACTTTTGTGACCATGAATGTCATTTCCATTTATCACATTATCTCTATCGCAATTAATGATTCTATCACATGGTTCCCACAATGTAAATACAGAGTGAAGAAAAACTGTGTCACGAAATTTTAACCTTGGATAGCTGATGCCAGCAGGAACCAAAATTACTTCTGATGTTTCGGTCAAAAACGCACCTTTTTTTAGCTACAATTAACTAATTTACAGCATTTATTTGCTTATAGCTCAAAAGGTAGTAAGGTGACGCGCCGTAATTTGATTTTTTAAATGATTTTATGATGGAATAACGAACATTATCCCCAGTTTTTTTGCCTGGATCACATGCATATTTTGGCAGACACATGTTATCTATGGTTAGAGAAACTTCTATAAGAGCCTGCGCGAAAATTCAGATTTTCAAATGTAATTTCCAGAAAATATAGCACGGAAAAGATAGTTTTGGTCTTCCATCGAAGACGTGCAGTTAAAAGATTGAACTTTGAAATTTTCATTAAATTGAAACATACTTCGTTTCTCGCCCCAAAACCCCAAAGTGCATTGCTCTGAAAAAAGTTTGTTCCGAATTTTTTTCTGAAACTGCCAGAGTTTTCTCTGATTCCTAGATTTTTCTGCTACCTGTGAGCATTTCTGTTTTTTTTTAACCTTAAAATTTAGTAGTATATCAGTCAAATCATAAACTAACTTAAGAGAAAAACCAATTTTTAAGTAGAATCATTTTGAAATAAAACAAAATTTCAGTCAAAAGTAAGAAAAAACTTTTTCAAAAGAAATGATTATATTTAGTAACGGGTTACGCTATTCAATTTGAAAACGTGAGAATAATAGTAAAGAATACCAAACCTCCATTTCTTTTCAGGAAAACTTTCAATTTTCCCTCGGTTTTCTCTGATTTCCTAGGGGTTTTTATCCCTGTGGAGTTTTCCCTGATATTCAGAATTATGGAAACTCTGTCTGAAATGACGACTAACGTTCTTTTCAAACAGGAGGAGGAATCTTGGATACGACCTCGCGTATTGTTTACGGGGTCAGCATCTTGATCTCATGCATCTTCATCGTGGCCACGCTCGTCGCATACGCCATCTTGCCCTCGCTGAGAAACCTGCACGGCGTCACGCTCGTGTCGCACGCGATCTGTCTACTGGCGGCCTTCCTCGCCCTTGCCATCGCCAAATTCACCGAAGAAGCACTCCAGTTGAGCCTCGGGTGCAAGGTGCTCGGTACGTACAAAGTGTTTACCAGGGTGATTTTTTGAGTGTGGTGCCTGGAGTCCGCAAACTTCCAGCTTTTCGGGGTTTCCGAGGCGTCTTATTCTTTTCCAGTCACAACCGGAGGTAAAATTTCGAAGGTGTAATAAATATACCGAAAATTTGACCAAAATTGCAATTAACCCTCCGGAACTCGCGCTGAGCCTGCTAGGCTCACATTGTTGATATTTTCTAAATAGTTCTTGACCAATTCTCAATAATGCGCTTAGATTTTTTCTACCTTTTTCTTACTCTTTTGGTTACGTTTTACATGCGCAGAATATCCCGATCAACCTATCATAAGGGTGGAATATGGTACTTTGCTTCGTATGCACGCGGTCTGAGCCCCTCAAGCTCTACGCGCATGCTTGCAGAATAATGCTCATTGCTAATTTTGCCCTCTTTTCATCCTAATACCAACACTGTGTAGTGGTTTTACGAGTCAATAAATCAATAACAACTAATGATCATCTATTTTATATTACACTCGATATGAAGTAATAATTACATATTTTATCAGACTTGAATGGACTTGATTTTCATGAAATGGACCATTTCAGCATTATTAGTTTGATTTAAACAAATAAGAGAGGAAAAATAATCGACTTTCATAGGCGAGGACCTCAAAAAGAATATAGAGCCTGACAGGCTCAGCGCGAGTACTCGCGTTCCAAAAAGGGGCGCGAGTCCTGCAGGGTTAAAAATTTTTAATACCTACACTTCAAGACACTAATTTAATATTAAATTCTAGCAGACCACCCGACGTTGCTCGGAAACTGTAGTGTTACTGGGAAAGAAGAAACTGCTACTGGGAAAGGTAGAAACTGTTCTGGAAACTGTGACTGGGAAAGGTAGTAGCCAGAGAAGTGGGACCAGGGCTGGAAAAAATACATGCCGAGGAGTATTTGAAACAGAAAATACAAAATTTCGCTCTAAATGTATTATAAATGGAAATTATACCATAAGAAAGGATACTATAAATATGTTGTCACCCACCGCGCATTTAAATGGGTTTACGAAAGAAGCCACTCGTGTCGCAGACGGACAAATTGATCCGAGTTTCACGGGGAAATTAGGTACAATTACGGGTATTAGCAAAGCATTTGTGCACATGATGATGTGATCTATCAAATTCATTTCTCTTCAATGCTATTTCTCGCAATGACAAACATTGTTCTGAAAAATATTGAAAAAAATTGGATCTATTTGCCAAGTGGATAGCATAGAGGAGGCCCAATTCCATCCCATAGAAGACTGATTTATGTTGCATCGGTCACATTTTAATCGGTTTTCAAAAATGTCCGCGGCGCGGTGATGAGTGCAATGCGATCCACTTAATTCCAATATTTTGCAGTAAACTGTTTGTAATAGTGAGGAATAACATTAAAAATTAATGAATTTGATAGATTAAAATCATCATCTATGTAAGCACTAAGCTTATAGGAAGGGCCAGGTTCGTAGAAGACAGAATGATATGACAAGTCTGGTTCCACACGTTTAATTGTCACTAGCACAGATACAAACTCCCCCTCCGAGATACAGCGTAAGACTCCCCAGTCTATTCCCTCCAAGAGGCTTCCTCCCGTGTCGCGTCCGTCTCGTCACCCTCTCAGCGTCCTCCTATTGGCCGGAAAGAGGCCGCATGATTTTGCACATCATACGCCTTCCCACGCCAAGATACTGCAACGTGTTACGGCATAAAGTGTTGGAGGAATACGCGGAGACCAATTCCCACGCGAGAGCCAGTTGCAAGTTGTTAATCGGAGTAAGGTGTCAGAGTCATGCACGAGGATGGATCCCACGCGAGAGGTTGCAACGTGTTATGTGTTTCAGATACTGGACCCATCACTCGTACGTGACTCTGCGATTCTTCCATTACACCGAGAGCGGAACCGAGCTGGCACGAGACGGCGAGCGACTTCCTTACATCTACAAAATTTCGGTTAACGCCCCTAATTATACCTTATTATCACGTGAAACTCGGATCACTTTTTCCGTCGGCAACACGAGTGACTTTTGTAAACCCATTTAAATTCGCGGTTTGTGAAAACACATTTAGAGGCCGACTTAAGGATCCTCTTTTGAAATATTCATGCTATTTGCTCTCATCAACACGTCGCAAACATTTTTGAAAACCCATTGAAATGCGACCGAAGTAGCAACAGAAATCAGCCTTCTACGGGATGGAATTGGGCCTCCTCCATGCAGTCCCCTAGTCATCACTCATCGTGAGACCACATCCCAATACCATTTGGCAAAAGGCGCAGTAAATTCCCAAATAGGGTAGTTTCCTTCATCAAAGAAAACGAAAGGCATTGATTGCGATTCGTTACCCACCATTAGTGCATTCATAATATACAAATTATTTGGTTTTAGAAATACCGGTTTAGACGAATGGCAATGGTCAATTTTATCCTCATTTGAAAAAGGCCAGATTGGCGCCCATGCGATGCCACTCCACGTGACGTCACAGGGACCTAGTTTCTATACGAATAGATAGGAGTTTTACGTCATCTGAGATTACCAATGCATGCATGAGGCACAGAGCTCAGGGAAACAGGTCTTAATAATCACCTATTAAAACTGGCTAAGGTCGGAAGGTTTCCTTCGTTTGATAAGGCATTAATAATCCTTATTTAAGCCAAGCGCTACCAACTAGCGGGGTACTCTGCTACCTGCTAGCATCCTGCATCGTATCAGCGCTCAAGTCTCGCCCCAAGGTCACCTCACTCTGCGGCAGCGGGAACCAGAACGACGTCACAGAGTTTTCCCGGCATTCATACTTAGCCGTCGCGTTTTCGTGCGCTTGAAAATTTTCACTTTTCATATAATCGCGAAAAATAGATATCGTCATTTAAAAATTTAAAAGCGTGAAATACGTACTCCAGGAGTAATAATCTTTCGATTTAGGCAATAAAAAAATAAGAAACCACCCTATTGTCGAGGAACGCTTAAAAAAAAATCTTCTGGGGAGACCCTAATGTAGGACCTTCCGTCCTCAAAGTTTCTCAGATCTAATTACTCTCAACCAGACGAGCGGCTTCAAAAACAGTATCAGGATAACATCTCTCATTCATCCCAGAGATCTTAATCACTCCTCCGCACAATCCATATTCCAGTCCCCAAGCTTACCCCCCACCGCCAACTGTTGAGATCATTGAGTTGTAATTTCAGCTTGAACTAAAGTCCTTGAAGAAAAATGAGACCAACAAAAAAACCCACATAGTCACAGCAAATGTGACGGCAGTCGGGATGCCCATCAACACCCAGGCTCACTATGGGCCAACCTTATGCCTAACTTTATGTGAACAGTAATGACGTTACTGGGCAAAATATTCGCTCCAACATCAATAGATTTTCACGAGGGCTTTGCTGTGAATCACTATCGCCACGCGCCTAATTAGTCGCGCATTACCTGCGAACCCGAAACAACAAGCTGAAAATCATGCCACGCGTACCCCATATCCACGATCAACTGTTTATATCATTGAGTCGTAATACCGGTATAAACTTAATTCCTTCAAGTAAAATGTTATCAATAAATACCCACGAGGTCACAGCATGATCTAAAAACATGCCATGAATGGGCTCCTCGGGTGAAACTATGAATGCTGACGTCATAGGTTTAAGAGCATAGGGACATCTGCATCGATGTTTAAGTGTGCACAGGGGAATATATATTTATGTCGGTATTGAGCTTGTGTATATGGGCGAAGTTCATGCCGTGTAACAAACTCAGAGGAAGCCTAACATGAGTGCGCAGCGTCTCGGCTTGAGGCCAAGATGTCATAAATCACGTGATTCCCTACCCACCTCCTCCATTGTCAGTGGCAAAGAAACTCATTTGTTGATATTTTCCGATTTGGTTTGCTTTGCCACAGTGAGTAAAGAGCAGCTGTTTGTGGCGGGGAGTAAATATAATGTTCTTATTCACAGTACAATTATAAAATAAAGAAACGTATTCAAAATTGGGAGCTTAAATTTGTATTCGAGACGTTTTTCAATTTTTCAATTGTTTGACTGTTTCTAGTGCGGAATAAGCAAAAAAATCACTTGAAGACAGTGAATTAAGAGCAATAAACGACGAACGTCAATAGCGAATAATCCTTTTGCGAATTTTTCTTGCCATCACGTGACAAAAAGCCCTATCATATTGGTTTCCTTTTGCGTGCGACGTCGACCGTATTCTTCCGATAGTGCGACTCAATGGTTGTGACGATACCCGCAGCACGTAGCCAATTATATTCCTTCCATCGCGCTTCTTCGAGCGTCAGCACTTTCTCGTAATGGAAGGAAAAGCCCACGCAGAAGCTATCTGAAGAACTTGTGAGCCCATTTGATGAAAGCGATAATATTCTCATTCCCATGAGGGATGACTCTCATTTTCTTGAATGCAACGGTTATAACGCAGGGAGCTTTACGTGCTTGTGATAGTGCCAACGCCGAAAATGAGACTCAAGGATAGCAATATTTATCCACAGTCATGAGTTTTAAAATAGGAGATATTCCCGTCAGCCATTAGATGATACGTCACTCACCGCTCACTACCTATGGATCCTAAGAGTCAAACATGCGCAAGTTTAAAAATTCAGAGGAAGTGCTCACAAGAGCGCCCAGGGGCTAAAATCAGGGGGTAACATTGAAACCGCCAACCTCAACTTAATTATGGAAATCTGAACAATAAAGCGAATCAAATACTAGCAAGCATTATTTTTTTAATTATCATACCTCTCCATCTTCGTGAGTGTTAAAGTAAATGGAAATAAAATTTCCAATCGAATAAACAACATGTAAACAAATTCTAGCGTCGAATCAACCAATCAGCGATATGGTTTAATCCATTTTCAATCGTGATCGTACACAAGGGAAACGAAAATCGCTTTTTCTTCTACTACTCCGAGGTCGTCATAAAATGCGAGTGAGTGCTTAAATAGCTTTTACTCAGTAGAGTAGTCATAGGAAGTTCATGTTACAAAACCCTTCTAATGACCCAGTATTCAAAAATGTTTTTCGATAGAGATCTTGAGATAAAATCAAGATAAATAACGAAGTACTCAACAAAATAATTGAAAAAGCTAGATTCAGTCATCAGTTAATAAATTTTATCGAAAATTATAGCATAGAATTGTCTATACTTTTTTCCTTTTTCAGATTTGTCTTTACAGAAAGTTAATTCATTTTAGGATGGTAATCAGAGGGGGGAGTGATAGACACTGATAGGAACTAATGCGATAGGTTGTCAGTGCGAGTAGCTGATTCCGAGTGCTTGGCAGCGCCACGGAATTTATTGTGTTCGAAAATTTTCATCCCGGTGATGGTATGAGACCTAGTGGTACATCGTGGCAATGAAAAATTTAAAGTAACATATTCAGATCGCGTTGCAATAATTTTCACTCAAAATCAACAAAAAATGAAAAACTATCTGAATAATTCCGATCAGTATCAAGCATCAACCTAAGGAGACGAGGAAGGCTGTTAAGCCAGAGGATGACAAAAGAGCCCCGAGTTACGTCACCCAGCATGAGACCTGGGTCCCATCGAGGTGTGCATGATTGAAAACGGAACGAGCTTAACGACGCCGCACGGACTCAAAACATCGTGAACGCTGCGGAAGAGAGACCCCACGTGAATAATGGAGATGGGCTGCAAGTCGTTCTTCTCGGAGTTCTCTTTTACGGAAGATTTCCGTTGGAGGGATTTAGCCGGAAACTTTTCAATTAGAAATTCAATTCGCGACGAGCTTGTCGTAAGTGATGCCTTTGGCACGAATTTACTGGAAATAGCGCGAAACATCAAATTCACCACGAAAAAAATGGGAGTGGAAATAAGAGGAAAGTTCCAAATCTTTCGTTTAGATTTATTCGAAATCTTTTCGACACGTCATTAACAATCAACTTTTCATACATCCTTTAACCAATAAATGCTGCATCAACTCCGAGAGCAGCCAAAAGAACTCATGACAGTCGCTGTTAGGGCGCCATCCGCGAAAAGATGGGACAAAATCGTAGGCAATGGTGAAGGGAAGCTCGGCTATCATGATCATATGTATACCTCCAAACTTCCATCACCATAAAACATAAGTCAACACCCCTTAGATTGGTTTTACGCAGCTCTACATTCCTCTCTCCCATCAAATAGTCTTTTCATGGCGACGTATTTCTTCTCTTTTACATCTTTGATAGCATGTCTTTTGTAATTCATTAGGGGCCGTCTTTTGCCCTCCTTCCCGTCCACCTGTCTTTCGACGATGGTTTTCATCATGCTCCACAATGAGGCCAACTAAGTCTTTCCGTCTTCTCATTAAGGTTTTTAGAAGACTTCTCTTTTCCCCCGAATCTTCTTAGCACTTCCAAATAACTTATTCGGCCGGTCCATGCTTCATTATTCTTCCGTAGCACCACATTTCGAATGGTTTTGTACAGCTGAAGTTAAAGTCTTCTCTCCTGCATTTTTGATTATATGGAATTTCATCAATTCCGGGATCCTTATTCTTATGCAGGTATCTTTGTGCGTCAAATTCCGATCACATTATACTGGCTTCAATGTCATCCTTTTGTACTTCAATTTTCACCTCTATAGTTTTTAGGTTTCATTTCTTCCGCTGTATAACTCTTCCAGGCATTCTTCATATTGTCTTCCTTTTCATTCAAAAAATATCTATTTTATATTTCATGATATTGCTTCTTGCACTCCGGTGGTAAAAGCGATTCCTCACTATTCAACAGGCCGCTTCTACTTTCCCTTGTAGGAGGTTATTTTGCACACCCTA
This sequence comes from Ischnura elegans, assembly GCF_921293095.1. Taxonomy (NCBI): domain Eukaryota; kingdom Metazoa; phylum Arthropoda; class Insecta; order Odonata; family Coenagrionidae; genus Ischnura; species Ischnura elegans. Next base: position 79,668,557 of record NC_060256.1, on the reverse strand, counting down.
GTAAAGGTTCATCATCCACACTTCTCAAGCTTTCCCCGCCTTGCGTCAAATCTCGTTCCTTATCCTCTTGTAGTAAGACTGTCCTTCCTCAGTTTTCGAATTCTTAAATGTACTTCCTCCATTCTTATATGAGTTCTAGGACTTAATCTGTGAACCATGGCTTTTTCTTAACAACTTTCCTTCTCCCGATAGCTTCTGTTGCGGCCTCCCGATGCCCACTTTTTAATATTTTTCCAACTCTTCCCCACTAATATCTCAGTCAGATTAATTCTAATTTGCTCTCCACCACTCTTTAAAATACACGTAGATGTTATGGCCCCCATAGTTTCTCTTCTTGATAAGTGTTCCTCACAGATTTATTTTATTTCAGATGGCATTTCATCATGACTAGCTTATGTTATTTTATATGAACCCATAATGCAATTAGGCTTCGGAACATTCCACCGAAGAGACTTGCGAAAACACATTCGAAGAGCGCCGCGTCAGTGTGATCTGGCTTCGATCTTTTCAAACGGAAGAGAAAAAAAGAGTAACCCCTTGAAACGGCCCGGTTGGTAATGAGAAATCGTCGAGCTCCGTGAATTGGACCAATCAGTGCAAACTAATGTACCCCTGCAGAACCACAAGTGAAATTAGTGTATGATACATTAAATGGTGGCTTATTTTTCCTGGATGCCCCAGGTGGAAATGAGATCACACTCCGCATACCACTGCTTTTGACCACTGTTCGTGCGAGATTGGACATTGCGGTAGCACATGCTTCTTCTGGAATAGCGGCCATATTGTTAGGAGGATGCCGTGCGGCTCATTCAGCACTAAAGTTGCCGTTAAACCTACAGAATTCTGAGCAAGTGACAAGTAACATTGCGAAACAATCTGCTATGGGTAAATTTTAGTAGCATCTAAAATCATCATACGAGACGAATGCACGATGGTGCACAAATGCGCTCTGGAAGCACGTGACCGGACATAAAACGATCTATGCAATGGCTCGAGATGCTCTGTAGGCGCAATGGTTTTACTGTCCGCCAAACACTGCCACACATTCCAAGATCGACAACTGCCGATGATATTTGCCAATCATGAAATCTGTGGCACCATGTTAAGAAACTTCAACTGACAACAAACATGAGAGTTGTATTGCTGAACGATCCATCAACTGAAGATTACTCAAAGCAATTCTTGGCTATCAATAACGGCCGTGTTACTGTGCACGAATCGAGCATATTGATTTATTTCCTAGGAAGTTTTGCTATTTCGTTTCATCGAAAGATGAGCTCATCAACATTTTTCCCCAACATGATTGATAACCACAAAAATCACAAGTGGTTGAGCAGGCGAGCAATTTTGGCGGCTGAGAACAAAAATGTGGATGGTTTAAACTTCGTAATGCAAAATCAAATCGTTGGTACCCTGAATTCACTCAAATATATTAACTGTGTAACAAACAAAGACGAATTCACCAACTATCCATTTGAATTTTTAAATACCTTGGATGTGCCCGGCTAACCACTACACAATTTACAGCTGAAGGTTGGCTCGGTGTCCACGATGCTTCGAAAACTAAACCAACCAAAACTATGCAATTGAACGCGAGTGGTGAAAAGACTGATAATTAATGTGATCCATGACACTGTACTCAAAGGAAAACACATTCGAAGAGGAAGTTCTCATTCCGAGGATTCCCATGATCCCAGCCAACATGCCCTTTGAATTTAAACGAATACAATTTCTAATTCATGTTGCCTTCGCAAGGGCGATTAACACATCACGAGGCCAATCGTTGAGTGTGTGTGCGGTTTGAATGTAGAAAACCCCTGTTTTTCTCATGGTCAAATACATGAGGCAATTGTGGCGTGTTCACGTGTTGGTTTACCATACGCTTTGTATGTTCTTGCGCTTGATAACAAAACAAAATATGATGTATATCAGAAGTTGCTCGACTCAAGACCCGAAAGTATAGATAGATTGAATAAAGAAGATGCCTTTCTGATAAGCCATTGTAATTCTCATTCTTTTAGTTTTATTGAGTTCTTTCTTATATTATTATAACAAGTCCAATATGATAAAAAGCTGTTCAGACGTTCTTGATTCATAAATGTTGTAACTAAAGTGTTCATTGTTTGTTAGGTGGCAGGAATTTCGCCGGGTCATCGAGTACTTTGATAATAATATTCGAATTCAAGAGGCGGGAAACGATGTTTACTGTCTGTGTTCCTCCATAATAGAATGCGTCAGAAGTGCATTACTCAGTTTTCTTCAAGCTACCAAAAACAAACTGAAAATGACAAGCGAAGAATGATACTAGTACGCCTCGTCCTCGTCCCGGCTATTAAAAATTAAGACTTCTGCGCTGCATAACGGAATAAGTAGGCACACGGAATGACCGTGAACTTGGCACCATACCAAATTTAGCGTAATCTACACCCTAGTGCTTTCGCCGCTCCATTCAGCTATCTTATTTAGCATCTGCCGCGGCGCTCTTTGAATTGCGGAAGCAAAAAGAAATAACGAGTACAAAGCAGTCTTTCACGCAAAGTAATCCACTGAAAACAAATCTTCTCGCCAAAATCGAGACTATTGTAGGCCGATTCAACGTTTACTGACCAGGGATGAGCGGTGGTGTACATATACATATATTTCAACTAAGTAAATTTCAGCGGCTATCTATGAGAGGAATTGGAATAAAAAAAACACCAAAATTACTATATTTCATTTCACATCATTCTTTCAAATCAATTTTTTTAACTGTCGCCCCAGAGCCATATCTAGCGATTCGATCGATGGATTTTTCTTCCTCATGGGCAAATCCACTAGAATCGCTGTAACATTAATTGCTTATGCTTGGTTCCGCTTATAGTAGGGCCCTCTTCGCTTCTATAGCGTTGGGGTGTTTTTCCCTCGTCCCGTTCCTTCCGTCCCTTTCCCTTCCCAGAGGCGTCGACGGGCTCCTATCGCGGCGGCGCCTCTTTCCTTTTTCCTTCCTCTCCAGCCCCTCCCCGGGTGATCGGGCGTATAAGCCACTGGCTTGGTTCCCGGCCCCGGTGCGTTGTATCCTTCGAAGGGTTCACCTAGAACCCTCAAACTCTTTGTCGCCCCAGAGACAGACATAAATTGCCGCACATACATGATATAATCGAACGCTTGTTAATTTACTTTCTCCGGGATATAATCGTGAAAAATATGACGGTATGCGGGTTGGTATTTTATGGAATTTCCTTGAATATTTTTATTACACTTATTTTATGATGACAACTACCATATATTGTATTTAATCCCTCAAAAAATGATAAAATTAACATTAAAAATGTTAGCTATAGTAACACTGACATTCACATTGGGATTTTTATTGCTCCTACACAATTATATCATTTTATATAAAATAGAAATTAACGAATAATTAAAATATTAGCCATATTATCGGAATCGGGATCTCTCAGGAATTATAAAGCACAATTATTTTAAAACGTCTGCACCAGTAATTCTACATCGTTCAACTACCTACTTTTTCACGCGAAAAATCTCCCAATTTATTTTATGATAACGCCTTTTTGCTGTTGTAGAGGATATTTCTTGAAATGAAGCATCCCGAAAACGTTCTTAAAATCTAAAATTAATAATAGATACCGTTATTGACACTAAATACAATTAAAAAAACTCCGTAAAATTGGACCATTTTTATAACTCATTTTAACCAGCTTAAGTCAAAAGCGAAAATCCTCCATCTAATTACCCTTGAGATCAAAGTGGTACTTGATGGGCAAGAAATGACAAAGGGATCATCATCATCATCATCATCATCATCATCAGTGATTACTGTCCTTAGACAGGTTTCCACTGGACTTCTCTCCATCTTTCTCTATCCTGAGCATCCTCCTTTAGGTCTTTGTATTTTCTTCCTCTTCTTATATCATCCAACATTCCCATCCTCCTTCTTCCTCTTCCTCTCTTTCCTTCTATCTTCCCTTCTATTATTCTCCGTTCCAAACAATTCCTTCTTAATATATGCCCTAACCAACTTGCCTTCCTCTTATGAATCATATGTATTAATTTTCTTTCCTCGCCTATTCTTCTTAGAACTTCCTCATTCTTCACTCTGTCAGTCCACTTCACTTTCAACATTCGTCTCCATACCCACATTTCAAAACTTTCTAAATATCTCTCCTCCTTCTTTTTAACAGTCCATGATTCACATCCGTACAACACTACACTCCACACAAAACATTTCATAAACCTCTTCCTCATCTCTATTGGAATACTTTTTGCTGTTACCAATGCTTTTACCTTTCCATACGCTCCTTTACCTATTGATATCCTTCTTCTTATTTCCTCAGTACAACTTCCATTCCATCTTACCAGACTTCCCAAATATTGGAAAGTCTGTACTTGCTGTATGATATTTCCTCAACAAAGGGATACCAACAACAAAAGGATAAATACCATAGCGACGTCAATCTCAATGAACAGCCAGCGTCGCGCAGACGTGTTTCTGAGTTTACATCAACGTCTCCAGCGATCTCCAAAAGGGCGCTTAGAAGGCCAATTGAGGTTTTCCAACCGGGCACCACTCTAGTTCCATCACGAGGACCAGACGCAGTGTGTGAGAAACGATTCCTTCCCGCCGACCCCACTCGCACAACCACGTCCAACTTCAGGCGTCGTGTTTGTTTGGACAGCTTTAAAACGAGGTCGGAATCACTTCCAAACAAACAGTCGACTGAGCGAAAGCGCATCTCCAAGATACGCCCGCACAACGTGGCTCACGAAATGCTTCTATGTATGGGGGCAAACTACATCAGCGGAAAGCATAACACTCGAAAAGTAATAGCAGATATTGGTCCTCAACTTTTGAATGAAAACTCAATGAAGCACTCCATTTAGAGTGTAAGTACAAATCACAGGATATAAAATAGCATTTTTTTTAGCTTTCCGATTCCACCAACTCGTGGAAACAGTAGAGAAAAATCTCAAAACATCTACTAGCATTTACAATTGTTTTAGATTGAAAAATGAATTGATGCACACTGTTTACTTGCGTTATTTAAAAAAACAATATTTGCTACCATTACGTATTAAATTTCTAATCTAGCCATTACAAGAGGTGGAAAACCTTCAAACATACAGCTATTTTGTGTTAATTATAAGTTTTTACGGTAATTATAGAATTTAAAGAATCAAAAAATCGAAAACTAAAATGAAGGTAAATAAATTTTTGTGAACAACCTAGCCTAAAGAGATCTAAGTGTTTCGGCTATTTTTGAGTTTTTAAATTAGCAAAACGTAGCTCAACAAAATTTCTTTTAGGATTCACAAGAAATTCGACTACATAAAAATTTCAGTAATTTTTTGTTCATTATGTTTTATTCCCATCAAAATATATCGAAATCCTTCATGTAACTCATGTTCTCTGTTGATTACTGAGTATATCCAGCAACATTGAATGAAAATAGGACGAAATTTTCGGTATATAGTCTGAGAGAGCCGAGGTACCTGAGGGGGCTTCTACAAGGCTCGAGCAAAGTCGGTGAGGCTGGCTCTGCTTGATCGGGCGAGAGAACTTTAAATATTTTGCATGGTTGTAACCAGGGGTGGATTCAGCATTAAATTTGCTGGGGGGGGGGGTCATGACCAAGGTCCGGGGATTATGAAATACCCCCTGGAAGAGAGGGACGTTCTTCCGTGTAAAATGCTTTAAAACACCCATTTGTTTGCGCATTTTGGAGCCTAAAATTTCACTTTTATTTTTAAATGCAGGTGAAATTGAAAATTTTCATGCATTTAAGGATACAAAAACTATTAAACTAAAAATATCAAAAAATGTTGGGGCTGTTATGATCCCTGTGACCCCCCCTAAATCCACCACTGGTTGCTACTCCGATCACTGCCATTGAGAACACAGCAAGATACCAAAGGGAAACATACGAAGACTCCTCTAGCGGGAGTTGACGCAGACATCCCTTGCGATGGAAGCATTTATGGGGATTTTTTCTGGGCAAAGCCTCGAGAGATGATTCGTAAACATGAATCGTAGTTTTTCTTCCCACTTCTTTTCCGAGAGGAAGTCAAGACTATTTTACGGTTCTCAGTGAAAAAATATACCAACGGTTTTATCGCTCTTAAATCCATAACCGCCGATCTCTTCGTCTCCCGTAAAACAAAAAGAATCATCTCACCGCCAAAATCTCTACAATCCACCCACTTAAGTTTCACGAAGTCCTCTCGGAATACAATGTTCCAGAGGATATTAATAATTTGATAAAACATGGTACTTTGAACTTGAAAAAGTTCAAGGATTTTTATGTAATTCGCCGGATAATGCGGACTATTACGTGAAACCGGTGGTGTAGAATACAATTTATGAGTTTTGTTTTAGAAAGCATAAGGATTTTGATGCAATTCGCCTGATGATGTGGACTCTTCCATTAAACAGGTCGTATACAGTAAAAATTACTGTGAAATTTTAACAAATTTATAATTTCTTCGCTCCAATGAAACTTGAGCCTGACTCCATCGGGTTGATAATACAGTTATCTTAAAACCATTTCTCACCATTTGAATTTCCAAACCGAACGGTCGATTCAATAAACACAAATCAAAACACACACTCAGTGCGACTACGATTTAAATGCATTCATAAGGTTAAGAATTGCATTTCGAATGCAAGTAAACATATCGAAGTCAGTACCTTTGCAAGTTCAGCATTAATCCCAATGTTGCAAACAGAGTTATTCCACCAAGTACTTCGTCAGAAAATCCTAATTAAAATGTTCAGTTTATTTTTAATAGATCTTCGGCGAGCGTTCTCTCCTGGAAATCGTTTGTTGATCGATTTATCATCGGCCATTTATCGAGGCCTATTTAAATGCATTTTAAGGGCATGCAACTTTGGAATTTTGTTCTAAGGTCATTTGAACGAATTTTCAATCGGAATAATCTAATACTGAGGCCTTTTACGTAAATTTAAGCACTTCTAAGACCACTATTTTCACATACTAATTTAGAGCATTTTTCATGCGAAATTCATGGAGGCCGGCCATATTAGGAGGTCCCGGTTTGGCTTCAGCTGATCCCGTGCGCGGCGTACAGTGATAATAATTCCATTGTATTGAGTTGAGCATCAATAAGCCACCATCGTAACCCTTATAAGCACTGATACGTGTTATAACTTCTCTAGAAATGAAAAACATATACTAGAACAATAAATAATTTCACAAAAGGGAACAATCGCGCCCGACAAGAAAATAGGCACTGCGTTATAACTTGAAATAGTCTCTCACCTTAAGCATCAGCGTTCACTGATGAGGCGAAGACACAGAATCTTATTCATCACAGTCATTCAGATTAATCTTATCATCAGATTATCCTTCATCGGGTAAACAGGTAAATTCACTCACATCCATAAACACTAATGACCAGCACTAATCACATCACAAATGAGCCAAGAGGGAGACAACAGTAGTCACGAAAGGCATCGATGGCAATCACTGGGGAGTTGAACATGATTTAGCGCCTGCAATGAATAAATTCGGTGAGGGCTCGTTGAGGGGAGCATACATTCTTGAAACGAAGTGAGCCTTAGATTAACCTGAAAACAAAATATAATTATAAAGATCCTTTACTAATAGGCATTCAGTCGGGAATACTATTTTTCTGCCCGATAGAAACGATGAGATATATACATGGTTGAACGGAGAGGCATACGATTTCTTTTTCCACGGACAATAATCGGTAATAATAAAAATTAGGCTATTTTTGAAACACACTCAGTTCATATTTTAAATATAATATAATGTTCTCCCATACGGATTATTGGGTGACCAACGAAAAATATGAAACAATAATACTTAACTATTTTTTATTGGGTGGAATCTTTTTATTCTTCTTTCCTTACGTTATTTCTTAATTATACTCAACAGTGACAATTACAAATTCCGTATTTGCCATAAAAAACATTCTCAATAATTAATGCTAAATTTTATTATACCAAAAAATAATAAAATATAAACTTTCATGCATAAAAAATCAATTCCTTTTAATCATCTTCCTCTCCGTGAATAAAACCAAATGTGAAAACAGACTTTTCTACGATTTAGGAAGATGATAATCAAAAGCAAATTTCTTAAGTCACAATCTCATGATGGAAAAATGCGAAATGAAAATTGACGACGGTCCTATAGGAATGAAAATTAAAAATTCTCTTGTAAAAAATTAAGAAGTTAAATTCTCTTAATTAAGGTGAAATATACACCCATGCTTCAATCAATGAATTATAATCAATTATTTTATGTCTCGTAACCCATAATAACCCCATGTTGCTTCTAAGTGACTTAAAAAGTATTCATTTTCAGCTTTTTTCTGGATATATTTAAACTACGTGTTCTTTTGTAGTGTAAAGTTTAATGGCGAAATATGTAGCTGCCACAATAATTATGATTGAATAAAAAAATTTCAAATTTTTAGAACGAAAATTCTTGAAATTTAAGTTCTCCCAGAAGCAGCTCCCAGGGCTAGAAAGGGTTAAAAACATAACCTCAAAAATAACCTTGCGGGAATTATTTTTTTTAGGCAAATGTGTCTTCAGGAATGTATGTTAAGTCATAATAACTCAAAATCATTCGAAATTCCAGAAAAAGAAATTAAAACTTCCTTCGCACGTTCCGAAATACTATGAATGAATCAGAAAGATATTATATCGCATGAGGGAGTTGCATCTGAACAGAGCTATCTCGCCATTCCCAACCAATTAGCCTAAAATTTTCCCCAGAATTCAGGGAATCAAGTTCTTTAGCAACCAATTTCACTTTTATAATCAAGTTAGACAATATACCTCTGGAAACTGTACCTGTACTGAACCTGTACTGTGGTACCAAGCGGTACCGCAAGAACTGTTATCTGAAGTTAACTGAAGTTATTTGAGGCTGGTGCATAAGATGACCATAAAATTGTCCGTAACTTCTAAAAACTGCACGCTAATGGACAAAAAAATCCTTCAAAATAGGGTAGTTTCCTTCATCAAAGAAAACGAAAGGCATTGATTGCGATTCGTTACCCACCATTAGTGTATTCATAATACACAAATTATTTGGTTTTTGAAATACCGGTTTAGACGAATGGCCATGGTCCATTTTTATCCTCATTTGAAAAGGGCCAGATTGGCGCCCATACGATGCCACTCCATGTGACGTCACAGGGACCTAGTTTCTACACGAGAGGATAGGAGTTATACATCGTCTGAGGTTACCAATGCATGCATGAGGCACAGAGCTCAGGGAAACATTTCTTAATAATCACCTATTAAAACTGGCTAAGGTCGGAAAGTTTTCTTCGTTTGATAAGGTATTAATAAACCTTTTTTAAGCTAAGCGCTACCATTCAGCAAGGTACTCAGCTACCCGCTGGCATCCTGCGTCCTATCAGCGCTCAGAGCCTCGATCAAGGTCACCTCACAAGGCAGGAGGGGGAACCATAAATGCGTTCCTACTTACGCGTCGCGTTTTTGCGCGCTTGAAATTTTTCACTTTTAATTTAATCGCGAAAAATAGATATCGTCATTTAAAAATCTAAAAGCGTGAAATACGTACTCCAGGAGTAATAATCTTCCGATTTAGGTAATAAAAAAATAATAGGAAACCACCCTATTGAAATAACTCACTCATTCACAATTTCACACATGCAGGGTTGTAGTGACGGAGAAATCGATTTCGATTGAAATTGTAAATCGAATTTTAATAGTGAAAGATCTAGGAAACCGAGATCGGGCTAAGATCTCCGAGCGAAGATTCGATCCAAATTCGATTTTATAACTTCAAGTAGGACCATTTTTAAAATCTCATTAAAGTCACCACGGTCCTATGGTAACGTCATCCGTCCCATGTCTTTTTCTATAAGGCCGGTAAAATTTGAAACGCACGACCTTGACCGCCAAGAAAGCGTAAAAATCTGTTAACAATTATTTAAAAGTATTTGCAAATTCGAATGATTCAAAGTGGTGATCCCAAAACTTAAATGTGCGTGCATTTTTAAGTTTTTACTAGTTCAATCAACAATCAAACAATCTGCTTGCAATTCAAGCATGAATTGCAAGCAGATTGTTTTCTGCTACTCAAATTTGTCTTTTGAGTGTTTTAAGAACGAATGATAAAAAATACATTTTTGTACAAATTGCTTTTCAATAGAGCCGCCGATATATCTATTAATTGATGTTTGGCTCAAATTTCGATTTTTTTCGATAATTCGAGCTTTTCATTAGGACTAAAAATCGATTACTCCAAAAATCGAAATTTTGTCCATCACTACAGGGTTGGGGACCCAATTCCTTTCGCAGGGCCACCTCGCCTTTAGAAGGTTTTTGTTTAGGATGCCCGAAGGCTTCCCTGGAATTTGAAACTGGCACCCCTCCACACCAAACAAGTGCTCAATCCCACATGGATACTCCGTTTGCCTTTTCGTGCAGAACTTTCCTCAAAACTGAAAAATAATTACAAACCCCGTATTGATTGCGAACATTTGATGGAACCTCTTGATGCATGGCTTTCTATTTTTTCATTCGTTTTGTAGGCCTTAATAAATGCCTTTTTAATTTCTAAGGTTAACTGCGCTCTAAACAGATTGATGTTTTTGATTTTGGTAAAATTGTTCTGCGAAATCTATTGTGTGAACGGCCCAGCTCCTTGGGAATATTGTTTACTTGTGTTAACAACTTTGGACAGGTATTTCTAGCAAAAAAAAAACAATTACAAATTCACTCTATCGTAGCGTTGCAGAAATTACTTTCTATCAAATACTTGTACATGAAACCCATCGCTAGGACAGTTGCCAACCAAAGTAACTTTTGACACCGAATAAAGAATTTAAAAGATCAAGACCGCGGACTTTTCTTTTATGAAGCAAAGCCTTTGCCATCACGATCCTCCCAATCAAAGCTATAAAAAGATATTTCAATGCATTCAATAATGGAATCGTTATTTCAGACCCCAAATCGTAGCTCATTAAAATAATTCAGTAGATGGAAGCAAAAGATAATTCACGGCCAAATAAGAATCTTCCCCATTCAGCCATTCACTTTCAAGGTTAAATAAGAAAACGCGAAATTCGCCACGCACGATTTTCATGACTTCGTGGCGTCATTAGAGATGTGGCACATTTACTCGTTCAGGGAGAAAAAACTGAACAAATAAACCGTCCACAAGAGTGCAACACAACAAATAACCATCCACTAGGCCGCCGCGCCGGTTGGCGGAGAAGCTGCGGTACGCTTGGCATGAATTCGTGGCGTGATAAACTTATCTGTGTAAGGGTTAAGGGCGTCGATTTTTCATCTCGAATTGCTAGAAAAATAGGTATTTTCCGGCGCGATGGATCGAGAAACAGAAAAATCGAAGGTCTCAAAATTCTCAAAATTCTATTTTAATGGACGATAAATTAAAACTGAAGATTGAGCCCACATGGCAACAATAATCAATAGACAATCGCGAGATGCCCTGATTTATGATGCCCATTAGCAAAATTACTGGAACTACAAAGGCATACGGATTTCAGGCAAAATCTCTGCACTAACGCGTAGTGTGTTGCATATATCGTAGGATGTATACAATATATATTACGCAAATAAATTAGACTAGAGTTACAGCCGCAGGCAAAATCGACGTGAGCATAATATGTCCCAAATACGGTTATGCTTTGAGCGTCAGGGCATGCAAGTTAACAATACTAGTGCGACGCAGAGTTATTTTCATATCGTTGAAGATTGTTAAATGGTTTACGTCGCGAAACGTAGTCGGCTCTCGAGCATGTATCGCTGAGTGAGCCTGATCAAGAAGGTTGTGACGTGAGGTCTACCACGGTAAAATATGCGAATTTCGCAATGCCTTTCTTCCTTCTAATATGAATTTCCCGTGAAATATCCACTTAGGCAGTGGAGGTAACAAGGAAAAAAGTCAGGTGAATACTTTTAATGCCTGAATTTCAGGGTGGTCTCAGAAATGTCAAGCTAAATTTCCCTAACTTCGGGGATACTTGAAAAATTTTCAAGACTGCTGATTAATTTTAAGTATTTTAAAATATTTAAGGTCTACGTGTATGGCATAAATAAAATTACCTACTGCTTAATTTTAGCACTTAAATCACATTATGAATAAATACTATATAAAATTATTCGTAACAGGTATAGCACATAATTATTTTGGAAAATTATCATAGATTCATTTAATCCTACGATACAGCCGATAAAGCCGACGACTGTAATTTGGTATCTTATTGGTTTGTACCACAAAGATGTTATTAACACCGTTATCCCCAGAGTTGGAAGTCTTCGGCAGCACACTTGCAACCCCAGGAGTAGTAGGCAAGGACATTTATCATGCAAATATTTATTGAATTTTACGACGAGCGAAAAACCTCAGGAAAAAATTCCAATTTCAAACTGACACAGTAAGACTTGCGAATCGATTAGCTCCATTTTTACTCCATTTCCGGCTCTGTCACCAATTTTATTCTATTTATGATCTCGGGAGTGTGATGCATGTGTCTTTATGACCAATATCACTTTTGTGTATGCTTAGTTTATTTTCTGTTTTTAAGTTCATTTGTTGTTTGTTTTGTTTATTTGTGAGCATGTTTGTTTTTATTTTGATTTCTCTTATTTCTTTGTTTGAGACGATGCTATGGTGATAAAAGATAAATAATGAATTTTTAAGGAGAGAGCCATCTTGAAGTGGATGTAAAATAGGATTGAGAATAAAACAGAGTGTCAAGTGATATTTACATTGAATTTAATCGCTGTGATACGTTAAGTGTTAGAAAAATTACATTATATGTTCCGTTTTTCGATCCAATGCACTAGTGGTCCGAAATCGGAAAAAGCTGAACAACAGTCCAAAATGACCTTTTTTTAAAAAGAGACTTGAAACTAGGCGAAAATACTCATGAATGATTATCAATTATAGGTTTATATGCCATTTTACATAAATACGACCCGTTACTGAGATACAGTGGCCCAAACATGACAAATTTAAAAAAAAAAACCGCGCGATTTCGTTTTTAGCCTCTTGCTCTCGCCTGCTTGCCTTGTGTTTATGGGTTTCGAACACCTGGACAAGTTTCTCTCCTCCCAAGGCATGAATGTGTGAGATTATTTGCCGCCTTGATTTCTACGGAGTACTTCATACACGGTCCTAATTCTTGAGGTTAAATGCTAATTGTAAGTTAATGAAATGAAGATGGAGTTGTCGCAATCAACGCAATGCAGGATGTTCAAACATCAAAGATTTGACTATTCCTAAGAGGGTGAAGAAAAATATACCATTTGAATTTTTGCAACAAATATAATTTTTCCAGATTTTTGTCGCTTTTCCTGACATTTCGTGACTTTCCTAACAAAATGACATCCCTCGACTTTCGGACACAATGAAATTTCCTTACTTAAATAGTTTTCTAGGACAGCGGCCACTATGAAAATATATCTAACTTCGGGTATATTAAATAAGTACATACTACAACTAATTCACTTTCCACAATAAAAGTACATAACAAGAAGCTCAACACCATCTTTACGTCATCTTCAGGTGGGCAACATATATCAGACATGCTACACATATATCTATAAGGCAGACTAGATACGAGAGACCGACACATCAAAATACTAGAATACCATCACTTATGTCATCCTTAATTTCCACCAAAAGCTTGTGAAACTTTTTTACTGTAAGGGAAACTCTCTTCCTGCTGCTAAAAAAATAACACAGTACACATACCATGAATGACGCTTCCTTGATGCAAGCTACTACCTCAAAGGCAAAAGAAAAACTATTTCCCCATTGTATCCTCTCTCGTAAGTATTGTGAAAACAAAAAGGGTATTTTATTAAAGTTTTATTGATATCTTTTCAGGTTTCTCCATCTTGTTTGCATTTCTCGCTGCGTATTCATGGCTCAGCGTGATGTGCTTCGACATTTGGTGGACATTTGGGTAAGCTAGTCTCTGACATTGTAAATTGACTCTTTCCATACGATTTATCTGTATCGAAATGTCTTAAGGCTGTTCTACACGGGGCACGTAATTGCGCAGGTTAGAACTGCATTAATTCCACATCATGACGAGAAATTTTGCGAATGCACGAACGAAATTAGAACAGGGGCTATTTTGCCATCTCACGTCCATGCATTTTCGCTTGCGTTCTAGCTATTCACCGCTTTACATGATGCAATTTTGACTGCGCCTTTGTACACACGTTATATTGTGCAACTACGTGCCCCGTGTAAAACGGTCTTCATACCACCCTCGACGTCATGTATTGCATTATCCTTGCAAGCTCCTACATAGCACTTGGACATGTTCTGAGCTAAGTCCACTAAAATCGTTAATTACTTAGCCTCCCCCTTCAAATGTCTAACTTTAGCAAATCACATACTATCTTGGGCGTCACCTTAATTGCAAACGAATTATTTTTTCAATAAAATAAGTTCAATATGTAGTAAAATATTACGTATTGATGAACACTGTAATGACCGGGTATTAAGCTTTTCGTCGAGCACGAGATTTTTGTAGAAGCTGAACAAATTTCGGTGGGAGCTGAAGCTCCATATTCCCTCCCTTCTATGTGGTCTATTGTAAAATTTATTTGTGTAACTACATACTGCGGACGGGTCACGAATTTACTCATGTTTTCTACATTCAGCCTTTAAATACCACCTGTACTGATACATCGTGACTACTTTGTCTAAGCATTGATAACATCAGTACACAATGTATTAAACTTGAATCCCTTTGTTTTTCGTTAGTTACTGTAAAAAACCAAGCTTGCTCTGAAACATACCCGGCCGGGTACTGAGTTTTCATTCCATCAAAATGAGGTCACGAATGACTCTGGAATTGTTTTGATGCCATTTCGGTTCTCAATATCTAGTGGAAATCATTATTGGTAGTTTTGAAAACGGTGCAAGCATGTTAGGGATATCAGCCATTTTGAAATTGGCCCCGTTAAGGGAGAATTGCTGGGAAACATACCCAGCCACAGGGTTCGAAAAAAAATCTGGTCTTTAATGTATTCACTTTCTCAAAGACAGGGCAAGATGAGAGCCAAGTCAGGGACAAGAGGGATGTCTTCCAAGTCTGGTGGAGCCCTGCAAGGCAATCTCCACAAGTTCATCCTCTATTCCATCTACGCTTGGACGCTGCCTCTGGTCATCACCTTGATCACGGCCCTGCTCGACATTTATGGCGGAAGTTTCTTCTTTTACCTAGGTTTCGAGGAAGATTTCCTGCCAAACATGGGTGAAATCAAATGCTGGTTCCCAGGTGAGCAATACCCTGGTCAAAATAACAAATCTTTTTCCACGAATATCGCAATAGACGATTTCGCAGTCGGACACGGAGCATGCTGTCAATCACCGCGCATTTAAAAGGGTTTTTCAAAGCCGCCGCTCATGACGCTAATTGAAAAGCGATCCGAATTAAACCTGGAAAAAAGCTGCACTCTAGAGTTTCACCCAAAATTTACATTCGCAATGATATAATTTAGCGAATTCATGACTTTTCCGTGCTATCCCTCACGAGATCAAACATTCTGATACCAAATATTGAGAATAAATTTATCGCTCTGCGATCAGTGCCGCTCTGCCGATATTTTTGAAGAAAGATTAAAGGCACATGAAGTGGCAACGTGAATTAAGGCTCTACGGCATAATGGCCAGGTGGCCTCACGCAGCAGCTGCCAGACGTCACACGGGCTTTTCCCAGCATTCATACTTAGCCGTCGCGTTTTCGCGCGCTTGAAAATTTTCACTTTTCATTTGATCGCTAAAAATAGATATCGTCATTTAAAAATGTAAAAGCGTGAAAAACGTACTCCAGAAGTAATAATCTTTCGATTTAGGCAATAAAAAAATAATAGGAAACCACCCTATTGCGTCGTGTAAAGCGGTGAATTGCTAGCTAGAAATTCATGGATACAAGATGGAAAAATAGCCCTTTCTAATTCCGAGCACGCATTCGCGCAATTTCAAAAAAATGTTCATTGCTAACCTGCGCAATGGCATGACTTGTGTAAAACGGCCTTTATGAGAGTCGGGCTTCCTCCCCTTCTTCCGACCTTATTCTATGGGACAGACCGTGGACTCCTCTATGTTGACTGCTTGGACTTACCGGTATTCTTTCTTTCTTTATCCATTCTTTGGCAGGAAATCTATAAAGATGACTGGCAATCGGGAATTCAGAGGAAGCATTCACTTCCGTACGACTGCTCTTTCCCTGGCGCACTACTCATCTAAAACAGGGAATCCAAATAAGAGTACAATGCGAAAAAAAGACACTACTGGTATTTTTCCGAGCTGGTACCACTCCAAACCGCCAAAGTCGGAATACGAAAAATGCTACGCCAAGGTAAGGAGCGGCTGAGCGGAGAAGTAACTGTCACAGTGGAGTAATGGGGTCTTTCACTCATTATCCGACCCATTTTCGTCATTTATAAAAACAGTGGAGTAATGGGGTCTTTCACTCATTATCCGACCCATTTTCGTCATTTATAAAAATAAGTCGGCGGATGGAGGGAAAAGATAAGTCGCGACGAAAAGAAAACTTCGGCCACTCTCTCATAAATATAAAACTAAAACTAAAACGCTTCCGCCCACTTTCCATTAGTTGGTGACGTCAAAATAGTTTCGGCTCGATAACTTGTACAAGCAAAACCACTCATTAAAGCTAAAAATCCCTCACAAGAGGGAAAACAACTGCCTCCAACCTACGGACGATATGCAAGGACAAGCCGGTGCGGTGAGACGCTCGGCAGCAGTAGGTGACGTAATCAACTTATCTGCAGAAGGCTGAAGGCTGTCGATTTATCGCCAAAAATACCTCAAGAAGTTGACTACGGATCGAAAAAGGGAAAAACGTGGGTCTCTCCTTTTTTTAAAAGATCTATACCAATGGAAATTATATAAAAATTTATGAACGAGTTCATTGCATGAACCTCCCTGCTCCGGCACCCTCTCTGTGATTTGATTATGGCAATTTCTAAGAGGGTGTCGAAGCGTTAGCACGTATTAAATTAAACCAGTCTATCTTCGGCGTCACCACTGTGTCAACTGTCAATGCATTTTCGAAATCGCCATGGCATCCGAGGTATCTTTGGCGGTAATTTCTTGGGTCTGGGAAAAGGCATCTCAGCGAAACCTCTCACCCCCACTCCCCCCCCCCCCTCGAAATATAAAAACACAATTACTTTGCTTCATAAAAGAAAACAAAATATTGAAAAATCATGAATTTAAAAAATATTTCTTTGAAAAACGAAATTCTTTCGATTATGAAAAGTGGTAAAATTAGCTCAAAACCTTCTACTTAGTACCGTTTTTCAAAAACTTCCCCCCTTGGTTTTGGACCCCCTCCTTCTCTCCCACAGAACGAAATTCCTGGCTACCTTACTGGTCTAATCCGTCGAACAAAATCACAATTGTAAGCTAAATGCATGCATAAAATAGACCACAATCTAAACTGGTATAAAAAATTACGCTTCGTGTGCCGCTATAGTAACTACAGCGCAGAATGCATAAGTAAAATACAGATGAATCGTATTATAATCATCTTCTACTTCAATTTCGACCACAATTTTTCAGCATGATGCGTATAGATGACATTCGGCTTAGCATTTTGGACTCAAAAACTCAAGTAAATGAATTTCTCAGTGTTTTCTATAAAATGACCTCTAATTAGATAGATGGACTTACCTCATTAAGAGCCTCGACCCCCCCTGTAGGGAAGTATAAACTATAGTTTTGATCCTGAGTTCGCCCTTGCTAAAAATTGCGTTAAGAGCGTGCATTCAAAGATATATGCCTTCCACTTGGCATCTCCATCAATATCATTGAAGGATCTATAACGCTATTGGTGAAATACCGTGAAATTCACTAAACATCCTGGCACAAGCCATAAATGAGCATGCACGTAACGAAAATTAGGACTCACTACCGATTACCATCTCGGTGCATCTTCGCAAAAATATACCACTCACGCAATCTGCAACTCACTCACCAGACAGGCATTTTTGCTGCCGCTATCCCGTTATCGCTTTCAATTATTCTCCCATTGCTCCTCACTTCCTTTCAGACTTTGAAAGGACGAAATGCACCAAAAAATGCAGTGTGATAATCCTGTGATGCACTCAAGACGGAAGACTGCTACTGTATAAACATTTTCATGAATTTAATCCAGTTTTCTTGAAGTATTGGACGGGGGGATCTTAAGGGCCCATCAGAATTTACTCTATGCCCTTATAAACGTTTAGAAATAGACTAAAATTTTAGTCACTACCCTCTACCCCAGTAAAAATTACTGACCTCTTCCAAGGTTGACCCACCAAAAAAAGCGCCCTCTCGGTATTCTCAGTTAAGTACGCCAGTTATTTTTAAAAAATTGGCAAAAGATTTTCCATCTCTTTTCAAAGTTAATTCTGGTTGAACAAGGGCATTTTTGAATTTATTTAGGTAACTATTTGATCCACACAATTTTACGTAGGAAGTAAATGTTAGAGTAAAATTTGTTCCCCTCCGTATAGAACCCAATTGGCTCCTATACAAAGGGGCAGGGGCGCAGCTAGGAATTAAGGCTTGGGGCGGTTTTAGGCACAACTAATACTGGGGAGTTAGGGGGTATGGAATACCCACCAGGGGAAGCGTGAGGTGCGGGGGCCCTCCTCCAGAAAAATTTAAGATAAATGGTTCAAAATGGTGAGTTTAACGGCCTTCTGAGGGATATTTTTATAATCCTTACATTATTCTATAAGTAATATTAGTCCAATTAAGTAAAATGGATTAAACATTAAAAATTCTCTGAGCTCTGGGGGGTTTTATCCCCCAAACCCCCCCCCCCCTCGCTGAGCCACTGCAAAGGGGAAGTAATGGTTTGGTTAATTTCATCAAGTGCTACACTTGAAATTTATTTTTTTATTTAAAATATTGTAATAATGGTATACGTGATGAAGTATCACTGCATGCCATGGCCACACATGCCTTCATGCAACTAATTCAAGCTGCATTTCTTTATTTTTCTCACAAGAGCATACATTACAAGGGAAGAATGTGTACATTCATTCGCTCTGCTCTGAAATTGCAAAACTAGATTCTTCAGCACAATGGGGGGAAGGGAACTTGACATTACACCTTGGAAAAGGCCTGGGGTGAAGTAATCTACCTAAGGGGCCTTAGGGCTATTGCTTCACTCTAAAAATGATCTGCTCCGACTTTCAATCCTCTATAAATCAGAGTGCTTGGTAGTTCTTCGTGCTCTGCTATGAACTGCCACTCAGATTGTATACTTTTAAAACAGATACAACAAAATACACCCAAACTTCTTTTTCCCACTGGTTTGGTTTGATTCCCTGGACAGTAACTACATATTTATGGCCACATAATTTGCTGGGAAAGCATAAAATCATATTTAATTATGAAAGCATATTTAAAACTGTATCTACACATACTGAAATCTGCGTGAAGATTTGGATGTGGAGGATAGATCCCCCCCAAAGCCTCAGAGAAATAAAAAAAATATTTTAAACTCTTGTCTAGTATTGACATATAATAACAGAATCTGCTCAAAATTAAATTTTAAGTGCCTAAATGATTTAAAATGTATTTCTAGGCATGTAATTTTTCTAAAATTTTCCCGTTGCTTGGGGTGGAGGGGTCGCCCCCCACAGCATACTATAGTTATGCCACTGACTGCCACACGTATCAGTTACGCCACTGGCATAAACATGCATGGTTAAAAATATCATAAACACACTAACCACGGATGATAACATTGCATGATGTTCATTTATTAACCTCTATGCTGTTTAAAGGGACACTTGATTGAAAAAAAATAATTCCTTTACTCCACAGATGATAGAAAGTGGGCTGTAATTATTTATTTTGTGGGCCCATCTTCAATCCTCTTAGTGGCTAATATGATCATGTACACTCTGACTGCTCTTCGCTGCTGGAAAATAAAGGCTGAGATCCAGAGAATGCAGTACAATGACAAAGAAGACAGTGGTAAGGGAGGAGACCGCATGATAAAGTTTGGGAAGA
Source organism: Ischnura elegans (assembly GCF_921293095.1). Lineage (NCBI taxonomy): Eukaryota > Metazoa > Arthropoda > Insecta > Odonata > Coenagrionidae > Ischnura > Ischnura elegans. The sequence continues at coordinate 79,648,500 of NC_060256.1, read as the reverse complement.
AATGGTGGAGCCAAACATATAAAGAAGACAAAGAGAGGTAAATGATGTAAAGTAATTCCAACCAAAATAGCTGGTCAGATAGCACAAGATCTTTCAGCCCCAGGATATTATATATGCACCACCTAACTTCCCAAATTCTATTCCTCTTTTTCATTATCTCATATCTAAGCCATCTGTTAGCATTTTTGCATCCATATGGCAGTGATTTTATCAGTTTTCTTTTAATATAATGAAGCACTTTCTTGGCAATGAGGGCATTGCAACCTCTTTTCGCAGGAAGCTTGCTAGCAAAAAATCTTTATATGTACTAAAAGAATTAATATGAATATAAACCAAAACCACAATCATTTTGATTACTCACATGAGGCACACATCTCTATGCTGGACCTGAAAGCTAATAGCTATGTGGTACATTTCAATCCTTTTTGAACAGCTTCCTTTTTTCCTAGGGTAAACATTTCCCCAGGACTGCAGATCAAACCTTAGGCTTTCCTGGCCACCATGTTACCTATTCAGGTTCCTTGTTAGAGGCTTTTGATCCATTAATAATGGCAATGCAAGAGTGAAGGGCTTTCAAGAAGGCACTACTACCAGTGGTGAAACCCATTCATTTCTGCTTAAGCTGTGCTTGGGTGAAAATGGCCTGAGAATTAAGGAACCTGGATGACATACCGATCTGTACTGTGGCCCAGAAGGCAAAACATATGTAACCTAAGCCCAATGAAGTACAATTGTGGTCTGAAAAAGTCTTTAGAAAAATGTCTCGCATGATTTTGGTGATTAACTTTGCCTCATTCCAAAATTTATCTTGTAAATACTCTTTTTTACAGCACCATACTTTCAATGCAATTAATAAGACTTAGCATACCATGGTATTTATTCATGCCTTTACTACATCTGGCATAAAATAAAAAGGCACATCATATAATAAAAACACCTTATTGAAGGGAGTCTACCAATAATTACAGTTAGACATTCACTGGTAAAATCACTCATTCTGGTTTCTTTTCATGGACCATAAGTCTTTTTCTTTAACTTCTAGTCATCAGAAAATCATGGGATTTTTCACATTGAGTTCCCATAAGGGCGCTTTCTCTCTAAAGTTGAACAGTCAAATTCTGTTTGTGACCAAGAGCACTTTCCTCTACATAATGAACTGGAAGTAGGTTATCTCTACAAAATTTTAAATGCTAACCAAGATTTAAAATCTGGTTTTCATTAATATGATTTCTGCTACTAACATTCTACCTTTCTCAATGGGTGTGGCAAGGAGAACCCCAGGGGGACCTACCCCCTCTTTCCTTCCCCTCAATAAAGCTCATGGCTCTCACACAGAAAAATTTGACTAATCAAAACTTTCAGTTTTATACAAAAATATCACCGTAAATTATGCAAGGCACCAAATAAAATAAGTGTAGGAACCCATCAGAGGGTACCAACCCAGACTGGTGATGCCCAGGCTTTATATCTTACACCTGTCAAAATGTATAACTGGAATTCTTTTAATGTAATGGTAGCAGAAAGAAAGTAGTCAGTATACATGCCAGGTATCAGAACAAGAGTAATTCTTTATCTTCGGAAACAAGTGAAAGACATACAGGAAGTAGACAAGCATATTGCAATTCAATCACTGGGAGGTATTTAAAAAAATACCAAATGATGGCCCAAGGATGTAAAGCTTATTTACTACTCACTAAAATGAATAAGGTACAGTTAAAAGCTCATATATATTTACATATTATCTAAAATATGGACAAAAAAAAATCCATTGAAGTTTCTACAGCAGATATTTAAGATAGCCTAAAAACTAACATTTATCTAATGACCTAGTTATTATAATTGTGCAACCCTGATTTCAGAATTTAGCGATAGCTACCAAGGAGCAAGGTTAACTCAAACAGTGCAGCCACAAGACGACGTTCTGTCTATTCCATTGATTCATCAGTCAAAATTTTCAACAAAGAATTTGAATAAATTCCTCAATAGAAAATATGTATACATAAAAGCATTTTCTATACTCTATAAAAGCACATAATTCTATACTCATTGTAATGGAGGATTTGACCTTAAATTTTTTCAGATTTTTCATGAACCTGAAACTGTTTGCAGCCATGGGGATTAACTGGGCACTGGAAATAATATCTTGGTGGCTATCCAGAGGGGAAGATTCAAAACATAAAGGAATCCTGCCAAAGGCCATATGGTGCGTTTCTGATGTACTCAACTGCTTTCACGGAGTTTTTGTGTTCATAGTGTTTGTGGGGAAAAAGAAAATATTGGTTCAACTCTGGAAGAAAGTTAGAGACCTGAGCAGATGCTGCCCACTAGTTCTTGTCAGGGATGAGGAGCAGAATTCTAGCCAAAGAGGGCATCAATCATACAACACATCCAGCTTTCAAGATATCCATGCATGTAATGAGGGTAAAACTTATAATTTCAATGATGATGATGGGAGGAAGATGGGAAGAATACGAAGATGGTTAACGAATCGTTTTTTTCATTCAAGAAGGAAGAAGCATTCTAGACATTACTGTCACTCTATGGGTAAAGAGAGCACAACCTCTACCAGTATCTCAGCAGATATCTGCCACGGAAATGTTTCTAATGTCCCTTAGCTGTCGAATTAATTATTCATCTTTAGAAAGACATTGCGGGTACATACCTCACATTGTGTTCCCTACCTAACCAATGGAAACTAGAAGTAGGTACTTAAAGCACGTTTATTAATATGTGATATTCCAAGTAGCAGTAGCACTGTGATCACATAAGCATGTGTATTTATGGAAACATATTCATTGTGAGCACTCATAGCACCTTGAATATTTTTGTAGTTATTTATTTTTTACCATTTGCATGGACGGGGAACCAACTGTCATGGGGAAAATGGTGGATATTTTTTTCTCAGACAGTAATTTTTTTACCAAAAATTAACTGATGTATGATTTACCCTTTATAAGTCAGCAGTCCAATCTATCGGCCCCAGGGCTGTGTGTGAAGGATGCCACAGGCTAATCAAATGATCAGGTGTTTTTAATAAATACTGAAATTAAATATTATTGCCAAGTTGGATATAAGAGATAATACCATTAGTGTACATTTTTATCAATATATCAATTATAAGGAAAGCATATAAAAAAATATCTTCGAAGTGTTAATGTAGAAATTTTTACACAATTCCAATTCAAATGATACAAGTAAGTCAAAAATATCCCTGGGCATTCTCAAAATGTATCAGTTTAGAGAGGGCAGGACTAAAAGGATTCATTCATTCACAACAGCAGAATAGGTACAGGTATAAATCAGGTATCATTGTTCAAAACCTTAGCATAGAGCTTCTCAGTATTCTTAAACATGAAAGAAAATATGCTTACAAAATACAGTAAAGACTAAATCCACTATTTACTAACAGGAGGTCAGGGAATTAATTTTTTCCTTGAAATGATGACTGTAAACATTAAGAATATTTGTCCATGAATGTTATTCACTTTTCTGTGTGTTAAAAGCACTCAATGAACCAGTCAGATGTGCAATTATGTATGTATTATGTATACCTTATGTGATGGATATGTTACTATGTGTGTAATAAGTGTGTTCGTTGCACTGTGACAAATTAAATATTATTCCTCTGAATTGTTGATACGTTCAAGGAAAATGGTTTTCCTATAAGACTAGGAATGCAATAGGTATCTCACATGAACTCCACTTTATTGTTTAAAGAAGCAATGATTGCTCAATCATTGAGTGATATGACTTCTATGAGACAGATTATGTCCGCAAGAAAAATACAAACTAATTTAATTCCACAATTTTTCTCTATCCCTTATGTGATCTTGTACAACTGTAAAAGTACCAAATTTAAAATCTAATAAATAAGTTTATTCCACATTACATCTAACCTTGTACTCTTTCGATAACAGATGATATATATCCATCACTTAAAATTATTCATTAGAAGTTAATGGATGTGTTTTTAATGAATGGGACCATGGACTTAGAAAATCAAGAATATAATAGGTATGTACTGATTTCCAGATTAAAGGCAATAGTGTTCATTTGGGGCTGCCTCATATCCAGAATAATTGCTAATGGGGTACTAATACTTATCATGCTTAGGAAAAGATATTTTCAGTCAGCTGCCGTTGGCATTTATACTGCTTTTAAAAGTTCTCTAGTTCTTAAATTGTTACCAGGTTGAAAATTCAGTGTTGCTAACAGTTGTTTCCATAAGCATTGGCTTAAAAACACATGGTATAAAAGAAAGCAGCTTTGCAGTATCTGCAGTGACACTGTGTATTCTTATTCGTAAGAGTAAAAATGATTTGCAAATTCACCATGAATAAGGCCTTGTTCTGAAGACCTCATTGAATGTATGCATACACACATAAGCCCCAAAATTTGTAAGTTCCACATCAAATATTCATCATCAAATATTTCTTCAAAATGTACTTCTTATCAGAAATAAATGATTGCATTAACATTAACAATGTTCCCATAGGTGAAGAAATTACGTGCACTCAAATTACAAACCAAATAACAAATAAAACCAAATAACCTGTTATAGTCAGTTATTCTGCGGGCAATGTGGCTAAATTCAATAGGGTAGTTTCCTTCATCAAAGAAAACGAAAGGCATTGATTGCGATTCTTTACCCACCATTAATGTATTCATAATATAAAAATTATTTCGTTTTGGAAATACCGGTTTAGACGAATGGCAATGATCCATTTTTATCCTCATTTGAAAAGGGCCAGATTGGGGCCCATGCGATGCCACTCCACGTGACGTCACAGGGACCTAGTTTCTATACGAGTAGATAGGAGTTATACATCGTCTGCATGAGGCGCAGAGCTCAGGGAAACATCTCTTAATAATCACCAAAACTGCCTATGGTCGGAAAGTTTCCTTCGTTTGATAAGGTATTAATAATCCTTTTTTAAGCCAGGTGCTACCTGCTAGCAGGGTACTCTGCTACCTGCTAGCAGCCTGCATCGTATCATCGCGCAAAGCCTCGCCCCAAGGTCAACTCACTCGTTGGCAGCGGGAATCGGAACGACGTCACATGGGCTTTTACTGTCATTCATGCTTAGCCGTCGCGTTTTCGTGCGCTTGAAATTTTTCACTTTTCATTTATTCGCGAAAAATAGGTATTGTCATTAAAAGTCTAAAAGCGTGAAATGCGTACTCCAGGAGTAATAATCTTTCGATGTAGGCAATAAAAAAATAATAGGAAACCACACTATTGCCAGAGCAATTCAAAGAACTATGCTCAGACTTGTGCTTACACCCTGTTATTTCTCCACAGATGAAAAGGAAAAATCTAAATTATATTCCAACCATCAATACCATTAACATGAGCATTATTTGAGAAAACTAATATTCTTTACTTGCAGCTTACCGATACGATGAATACTATACTATGCTATCCACGTCAAACCAGATTTATCATTTAGAATGTGAGTAGCAGCACCATTGTGACCTTCATTAGAGATTCACACTCCATTGGAGATCATGGGAATAGATTAATATAGGACAATGTTACAACATGATGATTTTATCAGTTGATGCAAATAAATTTTTTAAACCAAGCAATTCTCTTGAGTACCGTATAGCCATATAAGCCGTGCACCTTTTTTCCCGGAAATGCCGGTGAAGAAAAGGGATTGTGCGACTTACACAAATCCTCAAAATTTTAATGTAAGCCGCATACCATTTTCCCTCAAATTCTTTTCGTAAATTTCATCAAAGTTTAGTGTAACAGTTAGGAAACCTTCGCAGGAACTACATTTCTAACATTACTTAACCTTATTGATCAAGATAAAATAAATTTATCGATTTAGCAACGAATTACGAGTTCCATTATTGTTAGCTAGAGTTGGACCGCATCAAAAAGTGCTAGGTAGTTTTTTTTCCTCACGAACCGGCCCAAAAATGGGGGTGGGGCATGCCTTACGCAAGTAAATACAATATTTAAATTTTTTTTAATTGTCGAGAGGCTTTATATGATGGACCTTCATTTTCTTCTTTCTATTGCTCTGCACTGCTTTGAGGTGCTTCCTTCAGTAATTCATACCAAATTTACCCAGGATGATTTAGTACCACAAGGATTTACCCATAAGTACCGAAATTTTGTTGTGGTGAATTTATATCCAGTACTCAGCCAAAAGGTACCTAGCTAAACCATTTTGAAAACTAGATTCAGATTAAGAATATTAAAGCATTCAGCAAATGAACAAAACATGGACAATTTTTAGAGCTGTAGGCAGCACAGCTACTCGAGGAAGTAAATAAAATAAGAACTTCAGATAGTTGGGTTACATAATATCAAAGAAGAAAAGAGCTAAGTGTAAAATAGGACCCAGAATAATCCACTATTCAAAGATATGTTAACTTTCCTGGTCTTTTGTTCATGGAAGATAAATAAAGAATCAAAAGGAGTAACTGCAGTAAGGTGACAGATGAAAAATTCCAACTTGATCTAATTGAAAAGGCAGCTAATGGATGAACATGTAAGGAGAAAGTACATATGTATTTGAATACATACAGGGTGTCCAGTCAATCAAAGGAGAAAAATGTGTGCATAATTCGAGGTTTCCCAAGGAAATTTTACAAAATTCCAGGTTATTCTCACATGAGTACTGAGAAAGACAAGAATTTTAACACACCAAATGTTACTTCAATACTTTTAAATAATAATACACTCTATACTATGCATTATTTTTGTTCTAATTTAAAGATTTACACTGACAAGTAGTATAACTTTTTGATGTCGCTGGCATTTTATTCCTTGTGTTTTTGAATCTTACTAGAGTCAAGAGTGGTAGACATTTCAATTCTGCTGCCTAGTCTGACATTCCACATTTCGATGCGACAGTGAAAATTCTACAAAGCCACTTCACTAAAATTGCAGCAAATGCATTTAAGGTCAGAAAATGGGTGTGGCACTAGAAAATTTTATGCGAAATGAATTTGAATTAAAAAGATTTTGAAATTCCATTCCAAAAGCAAACATTCATGAATAATTCATCCATAATTCCAGGTACTAAAAAATCATGAACAATAGGATGGTTTCCTATTATTTTTTATTGCCTAGATCGAAAGATTATTACTCCCAGAGTATGTATTGCACGCTTTTAGATTTTTAAATGACAATATCTATTTTTTGTGATTAAATGAAGAGTGAAAATTTTCAAGCGGGTGAAAACGTGAAATCTAAGTATGAATGCTGGGAAAAGCCCGTGTGACGTCAATCTGGTTCCGGCTGCCGCCATATGAGGCCACCTTGGTGTGAGAATACCCTATCAAAGGAAGGAAACTTTCCAAACTTTTAGGAAACCTTCCGGCAATTATTAGGATATGTTCGAGAATCATTTGATTTCCAGAGTAAAAATAACCTTGATAAAATGGTTTTTGCTGGACATGCTTCTTGCTTGTCAGCCAATGAAAATACAATTCTGGCAATCTTTCAAAGGTTTTTATCTGCCTTTTTATCTGATACACAGCAAAATGCTACCTTCAGCTGCTTCATCTGTCCGCTATAGCAGAATATATAATAGTAATGGCCAGGCTATACCTTCGTGATTTTCCTCTCCTACATTCTCTAAGATCTTCTATTTCAAACACGTGAACTGATTGTAGTAGACAAAAATATGGGTAATGTTGAGGATTTATAAGGCTAATATCACCAGGGTAAATGAATCTTTTGAGACAGCCCATAAAAGCATCTTTTCCATTTAGTACCAAGCAAGATGGTTTACTTATCTGAGCTTCTTGATAGCAAAAAGATGTTTGAAAAAACATTCTTAAAAGAATAGGAAATTTAGCCATCATTTAATATTATTATTTGATTAAATAATGCATTTGAAGTTTTTAATGTGATTACAAAGCCTCTAAAAACAAATTTAATTAGAAAGCACTGTACTTCCACATAAGAATGTACATGTTAGGACAAGGTTTCAATTGATTAACAATTCCATTTCTATGCTTAGTCTCCAACAATTACTTACCTTGAAAATGTTTCCAAAGAATAATTTGGCCAATTACCATGTTTTGAGATACAGAATCATTTGAAAAATATGCTTATAGAAATGATTAAGCACTTAAGATGGCTTTCTCAGCCTTGGCAAATTTTCAAGAATCGGCACCTTTTAACAGTGACTTTCCCACACCTATGAAAAATTATGGGAGTATTCTTTTGTAATGCGTCATGAAGTGCATCACAGGCGAGGTTGTACATACATGCTTACTATTACATATGATTGTCACAAAAAAGCTAATTAAAAGATTTAAAATTTATTTATTTGTAGGGAAAAACATTTGCATGAATCTAAATGAGAATATTCAATCAAAATAGTTCTCACAAACTATTTCCTAAGTCATAGTAATTTGACTATAACATTGTTATCACCATGACAAGAACTTGTGCTACACTCGCAGGAAACCTACTTTAAATCACTTACAGTGAGTGTCTCACTTGGCATTTATTTAGGAACATGAGAATAACAATGACAAATTGATATAATGAACACAATGAATAAGTCTATAACATAAGCAATATAACTAAAAATATATATACAATTAATTTTCTTTGTATCATGACTTGGACGAAATTTCATGAGTTAACTCCTTCCTCTAATTCTACACACAAGTATTTACAGGATGCATCAATCTTAAAAATGATTGATTTGAAGCATATTAATACTGAATACAACTTATTTGGCCAACCACAAGAGTTGAGCAAACATTTGATGACACTGCAAATATATGATCAGCTTTTAATCGGTTGATATTTTTGTCCATGCTTTCATTGTCATCACCATAAGATGACATAAACTTAACTCAGAGGCCTTAGAATTACATTCTTCGGGAAACCAATGAAATGTTAGACCATTCCTTCCCACAAAGCTGGAGACTGAAGAAATGCATAAGCAACTAGCTTCTCTAATAATGCTCCTACTTTATCAAGATTTGATCAAAACTTTATTTTATGTTTTACAAGATAAATACTAATAACTAAATACACCAATGAAGCAACTTTATGCAATCTTCATAACAAAATAAGCAGATGCAATTTTTCACCCAGATGTTGAGTTCTGAAAATATTGGGAAAATATTAGCATCACAGAAAATGATGATTACCCTGAATCCAAAAAAAAGCTTCAAGCTAAATCTCTAAAGCTAATTGGAAGAGAATACAACCTGTGTGTTAGCAAGCTGAGGAGAAAGCAAGGCCTGCTGCTCCTGAAATCTCCTTTGAGCCAAGTGCCACCTTTCTCTCATTTCATTGTGATCCTTTAATTTTTGAATGCAAGAGAGACATATTGTTTTCGGTAAGGGATCATCTATTGAGATCTGAAACAAAATTTTATGATTACCACACTGACTCATAAAATCTTCCTCAACTACAACATAATCAGGGATAGGAGGAGCAAAATAAGACTGGTTAAAAATTTATTATTTATAATACCAGAAACCAAGGATGTCCTACTACAGTCAAGCCAGTCCTCAAGTGTCCCACAGCAGATAGATGAGTAGAGTGAGTATAGGTCAGTAAGAAAAACACCCATGGTCAGAGATCAAGGGTTCTGCCAAGAAAGGGTTTGATACAACCATAAGAGAGATAACAATAGAAAGGGTATTTTCAAGTACAGTGAAACCTCTATTTTACACTTTAGAATGGACCACTTACATAAAGTGCAAAATTGAGGAAATTGTAAAATTGAGTATCATTTATTAAAGGTGGTATTGTTTGGGACCTGATAAAAAGTGTGCAAAATCGGGGAAAACGTAAAATGGGGGAATGTAAAATCGAGGTTTCACTGTATTCTTGCCAATTCACATCAAAGTGACATCATTGAATATAAAAGTAAGGGTGGAGGTTATAAACTGGGGACAGCAACTGACCAAACAATACAGGGTCACCAAGTTTCTCTGACCCTATCTTATGCTACAAGATAATTATGGCTGGCTTGACTGAATATCAATATCCTACAATATCAGACACTTAGTACAGCATACTCCCGATTATCCAGCTGTGGTTTATCCGGATTGCAGATTATCTGCACATGAGTTCACGGTCTTACAAAGTTTTCGGCGATCTTTATAAAAAAATTAAATCGGCCACAAAAGCAGCAAGATATTTACATTTTTTTAACACAATGCTACACCAGGCTAATTATTTCCATTAGAATCCTTTAATTCCTTCTTAAAGTGGAATTATTTCATCTACTTGCTGACAAGAAATGTTTCAAGTTTACTTGGACGTCTGCTCTAGCATTGTAGATGACAAACAGAGGTGGGAAAAAGCGTTTGATTAATTTTAGAAGATTCTTAAATGGTTTATCATTCTGAGAAATGTTACATACAATCTTTAATTGTATATTTCATTTCGCAAATGTGCAATTATTGCAGTGGCCTGGCATGTTGTTGAATATAGCCCACGGGAACCCGAGATTTCATCGCAGTCGGGTATGTTTACACCATTACCAGTTAAGGCCAAACTGGAGAGGAAGGGAATGGTACAAGTGAAAGCAGAGGGGAAAGTGGAAGTAGAGATAGCATAAGTCATAGTCAGCTACTCGCCTGCATAAACAATTTGCATTAAGTCCTGGCTTCCTATAACCGCTACTGCACAATGGCATAATTGCGTGCCCCTAACCTTCATGAGAGTTCCATGCTCCTCTTTTCCAAGCGTTGCAGTGCAGGATCAGGCTCAGTGATTACGGATCCGCATCCCTGAGCAGTTGCATCTCGGGCAACTTGTGCGAGACACGACTACTCGGCATGGTGCCTGTCAGTGTAGTTTCCAACGTCGTGCAGTGGTTTCGAAGCATTCGTGTAAACCACTTTACTGAATCCGTTACCATGTAGCCACGGGTGCGTGGTTTTCGGAAACCAGGTATTACATGGAGTAGTAGGAATACGAGTACAATCGCTCTATTACCGCAAAAAAGACTGCGGTTGGGAAGAGAAAGCTCTAAATGATTCCGGAAAGCAATAATAGACAATGTGCGTACGTAATCGTAGTGTGTTTGATTTACGTAAATTATGAAAATAACACGAAATTGAAGTAAAGTTTGGGTTATCCGTGTTTTCCGATTGTTCGTGCCGCCTCTCCCCATCATTAGCTCAGATAATCGGGAGTGCACTGTACATTCAAAAAGTAACAGTGGCCACGGACAGTGTAAAATTACCTGCGTATTAAGGTGCAGTAAAAGTAGTGAATTATTACTCAAATAAATACTTAAGTCACTAATATTGTTCATAAGAAAAAATAAGTAAATAAGAGAAAAATATGGATATAAATTATTATAAGTATATTATACTAAAGACAAATTGAAGATTTCATAAATGAGATACTACTATAATTGATATGGATAAATTCGAACATAAAGAAGGTGTAAAAGGTAAAACTGCTACATATCTAGCTTTAGATTCTCCTGATTTGGGCCCAATTAATTAACACACTTAGTAAAATATAACAACATAAATGACAACAGCGACATTAATAAGTAATAAATGCGGGTAACAGTTTCCTCCCTAAGTTGTAATGTGAACTCAATAATAAAAACAATACAATTTTTACAGACCTTCTTAAAAATGTATTGAGACTGTATCTTGAAACAGAAGATATGAGACATGATCACTGGTCAACAATATTATTATTATTATTATTATTATTACATAAATTGTTACAAGTCGACCATAATGTCGGGTGGTAACATACAATCCTAAGATTGGTTTGATGCAGCTCTCCACTCAATTCTCCTATCAGCTAATCTTTTCACACTTACGTATTTCTTCTCTTTCACATCTTTCTTTACCTGTTCCATATTTTTTTCAAGTCTTCCTTTTCTGTTCTTGCCATTCACTTCTCCCTCAACGAATGTCTTCATCAGGCCATCATTTCCCAAGATGTGGCCTATAAGGTTGTTCCGTTTTCTTATTAAGGTTTTCATTAGGCTTCCCCCTCTCCTACTCTTCTTAGGACTTTCTTATCAATAACTCAGTCGATCCACTTGATCCTCATCATTCTTCTGTAGCACCACATTTCAAAGGCCTCTTTCCTTGCTTTTGCCGCTGGTGTCATTGTCCATGCCTCACTTCCATAACGGAGCATACTCCAAATGTAGGTTCTTATAAATAGTTTTCTTACTTCCATAATTAAGTTTCCCACTGTAAGCAGATCTCTCTTTTGGTGGAATGCGCCCTTCCCTTGGGCTATTCCACTGACAATTTCTTTCTTGCTTCTCCCATCACAAGTGATCCCGCTTCCCAAATATGAAACAGAATTTATCCACCTCCACCAGTGTTTGCTTCCCTATTTTAATGCTAGTCTTGACTTCTTCTCATCTGCTGCATGCTAATATCTTGGTTTACTTAGCGTTTATTTCCAGTTGATATTCATCCGTTACCTCATGCATATTAATAAGAATATTTTTCAAATTTCCTCCTCTGTTTCAGCCATGACGGCTAAGTCATCGGCAAATCCTAGCATACTAATTTTTCCTCCATGGATATCTACTCCCGAAGCCTTGTCTTTGATTTCATTTGATTGATTGCTTTCTCAATGTAAATGTTGAAAATTACGGGTGAGAAAGCACAGCCTTTTCTCACTCCTTCCCTAATTCTTGCTACTTCACAGCTGGGCCCTGATTTTATCACCACTACTTGGTTTTTGTATGAACTGCAGATGATTCTTCTGTCATTGTAGAGAACTCCAATTTTTCCTTTATAGATATAGCAAGAATTACCACAGGGTACACGATTAAATACAAATTTTTATGTTCATTTTTTGTCCAGGCAATAATTTACTGTGAAAGTATTTTGTTTTGAACAAAAAAAATTTATTTATTCTTATTTTTAAGCTAAAGGATTTCTTTCCTATCATCATTTCTCTAAAACAGTTACTTTGAATTCTCATTGCATACTTCATATGAGAAAGATGAAAATATTTCTTCTTATAGGGATATAGGTCTTCTTATGAAGTAAAATCAGAGTAAATATCATATTTTTGTGACTCACTGTCCTCGTATAGGCTATGGTTAAAGTCACTGATTGCATCTACAGTGTATCTAATGGTGGATCGACTTCTTAAAATAGAGGTTAGCTGTGAGATATGAGAGCTAACTCAATGAATAAGCAGCTGTTGTTTCTTTGTGTGAGTGAAATTGGAGACCACAGGGGTCTGTGTAGCGAAAATCATATCAAATAATATATGGAGACATTTACTTTAAAGGCTATAATAGTCTGGATTTCATGTTTCAATTTCTGATTCCTATTACTGATCTCAGGCATGGTGCTGTTGCCATTTGTCCACATTATAATCTGAATGTGATTGATATTAGGTTTGCTGGGCTGATCCAATTAGAACATAATTATATTTTTCATGAAATGTGAAAACTAATACTGACACACCCGGCCTTTAAGACATAATCAAAGCTTCTTAACATTTACACATTTTGATTGGATAATATGTTGTAATGGGTCAAAATTATAATTCAAAATTTAATCCTACATACATTATGAAGTATAGAGATTAATTTTTTTAGGTCACAAGGCCCATTACTACATCGATTAGAAACTATTAGGCATTTAAGGTGACTTGGTGAATGGTCTATCTTTATTAATTAAGCTGGAGAAGGCATGATCTAAACTTGCTGAGACAATACAAAAAATCTTCTTACGCATGGCAAAACAAATAACGCCATCAAGAAAAATCTCAATCATGCAAAACAAGAACATTAGCATTTTCATTCTGAAATTCTGTATCAAATCACAATGGCGTCAGCTATTCATCTCCTCACAAATAAAAACAGAATAGGTTGTGCGCAATAAAATACAAAACATGTAGCGTGCATATGGCCTTCTCTTTATTCATTATGCAACCCTCACAATTTATGCAGCACCCGGAGAACTTCCCAATATTACCTTCTCATATAACGGAGATTGTAAGGCTGATGCGATTGCTTTTTCAAGGGTTGATCGAGTAACTTGTAGTTTTTACTGTTTATATAGACATATAAATTGGTGAAACAAATTTTGGCGACATTGATCACACATAAAAATTAAACATACTTACGGACAACGACAAATATTCCCGTATCATCCTAACCAACTGAAGACGTTCTCCTTCTTCGCTAAATATTGGAATAACTAAACGATTTACTTTTGAGCACAGACGACAAATAAAACCAATAACCACTGCTTTGTCGATGCTTCCCATTTTGGCAATTCTTCATGAACAGTGATTTCTCCGTCATTACAGTCAAAGCCGTCTACGCGTAAACAACAACAAAAGAAAGGGCAATTTCAGGATTAAAGCAAAAAAACAGAAGGTAGAAAACAGCATAGAAAGGCAACTTTTAATTATTTACTTACCATTCATCCATCACATCACATAAGTAAATGATACCGATGATTTTTGTGAATGCTTCCACTGCTTTTGACCACACGTTAATCACAAATAACTTTCGCTTCGCAACACGCACGATACGCACTCAGTTACTCTTTTGTCATTGACAACCAGCCAGTTTAAATTGGTTTAAATGTAAAAAAAAAACTATTTCGTATATCCGTAATCATTCCGATTAAACGTCACTTTTAAATTTGAATACTACAAAAATAATCAAATTTTCAAACCCTCGACTTGGTATTACTCAACATAGTACCTATTAAACTCGCTTTTTGCTTTCCCTTTCCTTCGTCTCTTTGTGAAAGTGAGAATATTCTGCTTCTGAACCTTGTTTGGTGAAAAACATACCTATCAAATCGTGATAATTTCGCAACTGCGAGGAATAAAACTTTTAGAAACCATTGACACATAAGTTCATCGTCTCAAACATAGGTCTTACTATTTTATTTAATCTTTCTCTATAGGTAGAGCTTATTAGATGGAAAGACCATGGAAGAAGATAGGACGCGCAGCTCCCATAAGACCAATGGTAATATAGTGACGGTGCTGTTGACGGTGGAAAGACTTGACTACGTTTCACAACTCCTTCACACAACTAAGAAATATTCACCACACGACTGCAATATTTCATCATCAGTTCCCAAACAAATGCTTCCCGCTCAGAGATAAACTAAAACTGAATTACAACACCGTAGAATTAAAAGCTATCGCACACATAGGCGGACCTAGGGGGGGGGGCACGTGCCCCCCCCCAGATCCTTGAAAAATATACAAAACTTTTAATACGGTCCCATCATGATTGCGTTCCTTTTCTATTACGAGGTGTCCTTGTGCCCCCCCGGAACAAAATCCTGGATCCACCCCTGATCGCACATGCACATTTCTGAATAATCAGCCATGATCCATCAAATAGCATGTGCAACACTACGCTCGTATTATAATGAATGCAAATTTTCACTCTGTTTTTTAAAGCAAGTATAGAATTAGAGGGGTAAAAGCCAGAGACACCAGCCACTTATGGAAAGGTGGGATAACCAATTATTCTGCCATATTTACTGTGAGTTTTCACATTTGTACAGTTCTCAGGATACCGCAATGATATAAGCACAATTCAATTCAAACTTGGGTAATGTGATTATGCTCATTGTTCATCTATCAATTATATACAGAATTGACACAATGAAAGGATATTTGAAGGAAGGTAGAAAGGATACCTATTAGGAATTGTAACCATACTTTCTTACGAACTGATGCCTCCACTGCACAAACTCTCAACAATTTCCCACCATATCAAATCCACTCACCTAGTACTACCAGAGCTACAAGATGAGCAGATTTGATTTGGTGGGCAATTATTGAGCGTTTGTGAAGTGGAGGTATCGATAAAGTCAAATTTGATCACTAATATTTTTTAAAAATAGAAACTCAATTGTATAAAACTTATTTAATATATTCATACAAAACTGCAGGATACCTACCAACATATTCATGTATTACAACAGTAACAGATGAAAGAAGAAAAGCTACTCTGAGAGGAATCTTGGAGTCACACAAACTTAGAAGATAGTAGTGTTAGCATCGCCACGATAGTTTACAAGTGTCCTTATAAATACAGTACCACAAATAAATGCAGACGATTTACAAGTTACATAAAAATCTATCAAACTCTCCCTTAAAAAAATATACTATTGCCATATGCCATGATTTCTTCTCTTCAGTCTTATCATGGATAGAACTTAATCCATAAACTTTGGAATCATGGATCAAGCAGAAGCTACACATAGATTTCATCTCTAATTGCAAGCTTCAAGGTTCTTTGACACCATTTTACAGCACAATGATGAATTAATTTTTTTTATATAGCACAAGAGTTCTCATCTCCATTTGACGATATTTCCCCATTTGAAACAGATTCATCCTTTGCTGATGTGGCACAACAACTTTCATCTTCTTTTGAAGATATTTCCTCATTTGACACAGATTCATCCTTTGCTGATGTGGCACAACAGCTTTCATATCCTTTTGATGATATTTCCCCATTTGATGCAGATTCATCCTTTGCTGACAGAGCACAGGATCTTTCATCTCCTTTTGATGATATTTCTCCATTTGAAGCAGATTCATCCTTTGCTGATTGCAAAACAGTTTTTTTATCAAAAAAATTACTTTGCACTATGTGACGTATGCATTGAAGGATCACATTACGCTCATGCCGTATTTCATGTTTCAGCAGCTGTAAGAGACAAGATAAAAAAATCATGAATAGCAGCATTGAAGTAATGCATATTATTAAACATTAATGTACATACTGAGTATAAAATCCACACTGAGCTGAACTGTCACAGAGAAAGTTAAGCACCATTTCCACCCCTGTGCTACACTGTGGACTTGACATATGCTATCACCTCATTTGGAAAAAAACAAGTTTGAAATTCACATAGGAAGAGGATGGCTTGGTGGTTTAATTGGTAAGAATTCATGACCGGCAGTCGGGAGATCCAAGTTCTAATCCTGACTAAGCTAAATGCGAGGATAAGGATGGTGTGGTGGCTTTCATGTTGGCTTACCACCCAATGGGCCCCAGTTCAAATCTTAGCAGGGGCAGAGATTTTTCAGGGACTGCCCAATACCCACTTGATTACTTTGCAGAGGGCATCTCAAGTAAAGCACTCCATCCATCAGATTGGATATTAAGCCATGGTCCCCTTGGTGACTGTGACTTAAAGCAGTCTACTACAGGGTTTCTCTCCACCCTGTCTCCCATATAGGTAGATTCCCTTAGCTAATGGTTTCCTCTATAAATACCATACCATGTCTAATACAAATGATTTTTCATGGTATATTTCATCCTTGGTATAAATAACTTTGCACAAATACTTGTGAATGAACACTAAGTTACTTGACTCATAAAGTACTATAATATATTTTTATGATAACTACCATGGCAACATACTGACCTAGAATTGTGGCATTACAAAAGTTAGTCCAATCGACAGGAATTGGAAAATTACATTATTTTTCAGGAGATAACCGTACCAATGTATAATGTGAATAATCAAACATTTCCCATATTCTTCCGACACATAGATAATTCAATACTAATTCCCACTCTGGACTCGTCAGTTGTGATGCTCCTTTCAACTGAATGGGCAACATGCTTAGTGTTAACTAGCATGTGACAAGGAATGTTTATGAAGAAGTTTTGTTCAAATTTAGAGGGATGATAATACACCCTGACAAAATGCAAAATTTTAAACTGTAAAAATACCCTTCAAGTTGAAAAAACTTATTAACTATTGCAAGATTCAGTGGCAGTAAGATAAAGTACTCCCCTACCAATCCTAAGGTTGCGGGTTTGTCTCATCTGCATACGTAGCCCCAATCCAGGGCATTGTGGCTTGTAATGACATGTATATTTTTAACCAGTACATATGTCCTAATATAACAGCCATTACTTGTCTTTGGGGACGTGTTGAATAACAAAATATGTAATGTTAAGTATACCACTTTAACCAAAGACACGATAATAATTGTACAGGGAAAAAATGCGATGATCACTGGTTCACTCACCTCTTCCAGAAGTGTAGGATGTCTGGCGGGTTTCACATACGGTTTCACATAAGGTTTTTTCACATCTTTTGCAGAGGACTTCTCCACCTCATCTTCTCCATCCTTCGGCACCTCTGTGTTTCCCTTGTGGCCCCTAGTTCTCTTGCGGCCCCTCCTAACCTTTTTCCCACTGTCTCCCTCATCCTTTTCCTCCAATTTGCTGGTCTCCCCTGGTCCCTCCACCAAACCAGCACCTCTCTCCTCCTCCACTTTCACAATTGGAACTACCTCAGGTGCACTACCATCACTCTCCTCGGCTCCATCCACCTCAGCCACTGCCTCTGCCACCACAGGCTTGGGCTGGATTGCATCTATTTCAGCCTTGGGTGGATTCTGGTTAACATTTTTTTTCTCACCTTTCATTTCCACATCACACAGCAATTTGCCCTTACTAACCCGAATCTTTTGCTCCACAGGAGGTGCATCTGAAATAGGAATAGAACTAAGTTAAATCTTTCAAAATCAATGATAACGGGCTTTTTCACCAATTTTCTTTAATGGTTGGCATCGAGTTTGAAAATAAAGAGACCCATATTTTTCTTTTTGATCTGCCGCCTACTTCTCTAACTATGTATTCATGACAAAAAATTGACAGCATTAAAATGGACCTCATGTGGTTTGCTACTCTTTACAATCCAGAGCTCTAACTCTTCTTTCATAAATGTAGAGACCAAAATCTGCTAATCAGTGGGCCAATATTGCAAGAAAAGGCAGAGTACATAGCCTAGCAAAAGAAAATTGACAACTTTAAAAGCTCACCTGGCTAGCCATGTACTTAAAAGCTAGATTTAATACTGTTTTGCAGAAAATATGTGAAGAGGATGCCTATGGACAGTCAAATTTTAGAAAACAGGCATATCGATAGTGAAAATAAGTTGAATCTCAAAAGACTTAATTTTTTGACAAAACTTAACTTTTTAATTTGCTTATTAATGTACTACCAGAGGAAATGTTGGGTTCATTAGGGAAAGTTACAATGAAGGTAAACATAGAAAATAGCATGTGACAATTGGCCTGTGTGTGAATGAAATTGGCACTGATTACATCAAGCCTATTGTAATTGGGAAGTTCGAAAGACAGCAGTGCCTGAAAAATGTAAAAGAGGAAAACCTACCAATTTTTTACCACTCAAATTCAAAGAGCTTAATGACCATGCTGGATGAGAAGTGTAATGTTCTGGTAAAGAATTATTCGTTTGCAAAGAAAAACGGCATGAGAAAACGGGAACATTTGAACACAAACACTGCAATACATAAACACCTATACTTATACATCTATTTGCACTTAATTAAAAATTCTTTAAATTACAATATTTGATACCATAAACAGCTGAATTTCACTCCCAATGACTTTAAATTATGAAGAGTTAACTCTACTAGATAGATTTCATGAGTACTAAGGGGATAATTAGGTATAATAAAATCCCTAAGAATTTCCACCAGGTTGTTCCTCTCCCCAGCTACAAACAATTTCATATGAAAATTTTTTAACATTAGAAACCAATTACGGTGAGCATGGCATACTGCAAGAATTTTGTTTGAATGAGTGTTTGGTACTGCAGAATCAGGTCTACGATTTACATGAGGAGATGAATATGGGGAAGCCAAAATTGCTAGCCATGGTATACACTTGATATTACGAGGCACATTCCTTCAGAGTGATGCAAAAGCTACTTAACTTCAAAGTAAACATGGCCACCATTTTAAAAACGACATCTGAAAAAAACAACTACAAGTATGGATGCTTGACGTTTATTTTGCTAGCTGCTGCACAGCAAAGAATCACATATTCATGTAACTACACCAATTTAATTCCTAGGCAAGATTCGACTGAATGGCAACTTGACCAGCAGTCTTCATGAGGGATCCACATTATTTGCTCAGTGGGAGCAGTCAACCATATAATCAATAACATAACAGTTGAGAGCAGTGGTGTCTGTAAAGGGAGGAGTTAACTCAGATTCATGATGGGTTCAATTGGGGCAGGCTGAATGGAAGATGGATGAATGGAAAAGCATGTGGCCACATAAGTCCATCCCTTAGCAACACAACAGCTATCCACCATCACATACCTATAAACTTAAAGTTCACCAACCTACCACTGCTTAACACATTTGTATCCACAAGGATACACAGGAACACGGCCTGAAGCTGCCCACAAACACCACAAGTGTACCGATACACAGAATGCATAGCGATATCTATCAGTTGATCCTGCTCCTATCTCATGAGCTTTTTCGTAATTTTTTGGCCAGATAGTGTACCTGATAGTAGCTGCCATCTGGTGGCTATGTAGAAAATTTTTTCCATTCCAAATCGCCTTAGATATATTAATACTTCAACCAAATGTAAGAGCAGCTAACTCTTAACAACATGTCAAAATTTGGTCAAAATCATTCAACAAATACGCTATTACATGTCTTATTTAAACCAACACTACAAATTTGTTAAAATTCTTTAAATGTCAGCGGTGTTTGTGGTCGATTTGAATCCCAGGGGATGGTTATGAGTGGGTAAAGGATTTATAAATTTTTGTTTCTATTGATCTTTTACTTCATCAATTCATATTTTCAGTGCAATTAGATTCACTACCAAAATATTTTCATTGTTTAAGGATTTGGCTCATTTTGAAATGAAAAACTTTGATTAGCATAGGACAACTCAGTTGGATAACCTGGGTGCTGTGCTTCCCATCACAATTTCCACATTCTTTCCATAAAATGTTTTCCTTACCTTCATCAGAGTCATCAGATGCGTAAGATCCCATGAGAGCACCAAGCGAATTGTTTAATGTTATTGCTTTGCTCACAACTTCCACTACTTTCTTCCCTTCAATGTGGTCCACCTTCTTGTCGCCATTCTCGGTGGGTGTGGTCTCAGCCTCAGCCAGTCCCTCCTCTACCAACCACTCTGAGTCACTGAATGAACCACTCACATCCACCAACTCTTCATCCGATGATGGAGCCTCATCCAAAGCCATTCCCAGGAGTTGGGCTGCAATTTTTCGGGGTAAAAATATACACAGAAGATTTTGATTCAAATCGAGATTCTTACAAGATTTCCCAAAAAGAGGAGTGCACTGCATGATTGAACACTTCCCAATCTAATAGAATGAATAAACTTTTCTCGGGTTTGCACGGGTTTGTAAGAAAATCTAAGAGCACCGACGCTTAGGGTTCTGTCTCATCGCCCATTCTCAAGGCTACTCAGAATAGCCTAGAGAATGGCTGATAAGATGGGACTTGAAATGCCGGCGCTCTAAAATTTTTCTTATCCACACGGAAACCCAAAAAAAGTTTATTTGAGGAGTGCACAGTTTTCACTAACGGATGTTATCCGAGACTCTCCCACCACATTAGCTGAATGAATTTATCCAAATAAAATAAATACCAATACAAATTAAAGTTGGAAGGAAAGATATCTCCACAGGAGATATTTTTTCCCTTTCAACTTCATTTGACATTTGGATTTCCAGCTTTAAGACTTATTCACTTTAGCCAATTACCATCTCATATAATTTTTTCCAGCAATGGCCATCCAGCCACAAAGGCTTAAAAAGTTACAGACAATTAAATTCAAGGCATAATGCTTCACTGGTGACATGCATTTTTCAAAACCTTGCAAGCAACATAATACCAACCCCAAGTGAATTAATAATGAAGCTACAAAAACTATAATAAATTATGCATTACAATTTAATTACAATACACCTATAATTTTGAAAATACACCAGACTCCCGATTATCCGGCTGCGGTTTATCCAGGTTGAGGATTATCCATGCATGATTTTCACTCTCGCTCCATTTTTTCCGTTATCTTTATAAAAAAAATAAAATTGGATGCAAAATCATCAGAATTACTGTATTAATGCTAGAATACACCAGGCTTATTATTTCCGTAGTATCCCCTTCATAAAACGGAAGTGATCACATGCTAGCTGCATTCATGGGAGCACCATCTTCCTGTTTTCCAAGCCTTGCAGTGGGCGACCGCGCTCTGTGATCACGGATATATTTATGTCCATATTTGCAACCTGGGCAACTTGTGCAAGACGCAACTACATGACGCGGTGCCTGACAGTGTAGTTTCCGACGTTGAGTAGTGGTTTTGAAGCATTCGTGAAAACCACTTTTCTGTATCTGTGATCACAAAGCCACAGATGTGGTTTTTGAAACCAGGCCTTAAATGGAGCATTAATGATACGAGTACAACCATGTTATCACCGCTAAAAAGACCGCGAACTGGTGAAGAAAGCTCTCAATCAGTCTGGGAAGCACTCTTAAATAACAGAATAACTGCATAAATAATAATATATTGTTTGTTTTAGGTAAATTATGAACATTATCAGATATTAAATTGAAAGCTTGGGTTATCCGTGTTTTCCGGTTATTCGTGCCGTCTCTCCCCATCTAGCCCAGATAATCAGGAGTGTGCCGTATGCATATTAGGTAAGTGCCAAATTTCATAGAGATTTTCATCATTAAAATTACATGAAATCTGATCCAAGAAAATAAAGGAAAAGTCCCAGAATGAAACTCATACATACCTGTCCCACGGAACATGGGTATATCTCTTGGTTCATCATCCTCAACATTTTCTGGTGTTATTTCCACATCTTTCAACCTCTTCTGACTACTCTTTGCTTTCCTTTGATGCCTGCCACCTCGTACATCAAATTTTCTCTTATGCAATTCACGGCTAGATCCCCTCCCTTCAAAATGAAAACGTGTTGCTCACTTTAATTTGAACAACAAAAATTGTACTTTTTAAGTCCCACTAAGACTAATGTAATGGAATATAAGGATGTTCCGAGAACAAAGATAGTGATATTAAATGAAACTATGCCCATTTAAAATATAATGCGTACCTCTGTTAGATACATGCTCCCGCTGCAACTGGCCTCTTCCTCTTGAGGCATGACCTCTGCCACGATATCGACCAAATCTGCTTTCTGGCATAAGACCCAAGGGCTCACCACGCCTAAGGCAATCTTCCGTCTCCTGCTTCCTGCGTTCAATGTTTTCTTTTGTTGGGTAGTTCCTATGAAAGAGAGGCCATGAACCATGATTCTAGGAATAAAATTCTAGCCAGAGAATTTGGCTTCGCCCATGGGCCATGGGACCATCCACCAGTGTACACCAGGGAGTACTCATGAGAGGGAGATTCTCTCCCAGAAAAATGTTTAAATTTAACCTTCTTAGAACTAAAATTAAGCCTAATTGCTGATGATATTTCCAAGTAAATCGGTTTCCAGAAGAGATGAGTCGGTTCTGGTGCCCGGTTTTCGGTACTACCAGTTCTTGCCCTGTGGAACTGGTATCGAGAATTAATCGCAAAAAGTCTGTCCTATGGAACTGGTCTGGGACAGAGGAGAGGATTTGAATTTGGCACCCAAATCTGAAATGGTCAGCAGGGTATTCAAGGCCATGGCCAGTGTCATACACGAAATTATTTCAGTTTTCATTCATAACTTAAAATACCGTATTGTAAGAGAACATTATAGGCAACTCTTTAAAACTCCTTTGTATGTTCCATCTACTTTTCTTTGTCGCAATCGTAGCAATATAATGGCATCAGATGGCAATGAAGGCCACACCACAACTGTGCCCCTGCGGTGTGTGTGTGGTGTTCGGTACATCCGCGTCATCCAAAAAGATTAAAAAACACATATTACTTTCCGATCGCATGGCATCCAATTTTTTTTCTCATCAAATTTGCTGGCTAATCACGAGCATATAAGGGTTTATCGCTTTGTCACTCGTGCCAACATTTGAACATTTCCGTAGATGCGGTGTGTTCACAGCTGTGCCTGCACAGAAGACATATCTACAGAGCGGGCTAGGCTGCAGCCCTCTGTTTAGTCATGGTGTCGCGGTACTGGGGTGTCGAGCAGTTTACCATTGAGGTTACAAGAACTGTGACAGTGAGGCATGTTAATATGCTGTCCATCAAAGCAAGAATTCAAGCTATGCCACATAATACAGAATATATTTTGTACTGACTCACAAGTTAAAAAATTAATGGATGCTGTCATCAGAAGTTGGGGGAATTTCACTATTGATCCAGTTGTAACTAACCATCTATGCAGTACGTAAACTGTACTCCAACCATATTTCCTGCGGCCCTTCAAAATCAACATCGACTATCACTGTTTTCAGTGAATGCCTGCTCAGCACTGCAGGCAATATTTCTGTCAAAAAAGGATGGATTAGACCCAGATAGGGTAATAATGTTGAAGTTTTCAAAACAAATCATGGAGAAATATCCAGTAGCAGCCTGATGTACTGTGACATATAAGTTTATGATACATTCTTTAAAAACAAGTTATTTAAACTTTTTTAATTGGTAAATAACATTATAGAGATGATCTCAAGATTTTTTTACACAGCTTTCCAGCTTATTTACATCTTAAGTGAAATTATTTTCATTCACTTCTAGCAGTTGTTCATTTAAATTTCCCATCAATTCAGATAATAAGAGTTCATCCTTGGAACCAAATATCGAGAACCGAGTACCAATAGGGGTAAAACGGACCAGTACCGAGAACCAAAAAAATTTAAGAACCAACTCATCCTTAGTTACCAGGGTGGTGTGACCTGTGGCCGCCACAATTTTGCAATCAAATTTTTATGAAGGGACCATTAGGACCTCCCAACTAAACCCATTTACACTACAGTGATTAACCAATTGCATATTACCAGCTGAGATAAGCCAATCCCAAATTATATTGATGTTAAATATGATTATATTTCCAGAACAATTAATTCTTGATACTAATAACAATGGCGAATACATAATATAAGCAATTTCAAATTCAAGGTGAAAATAGGTCATAAAAAATACACATAAGCATGAGGGGTCACCACAAGAGAAACTGATTAAGGACAAAGAAGGGAGAAATAGGCATGCCAATTGAGATAAAAATTGAGGCCACCAGATTGAGCCGTTAAAGATCTGATTGAGGTCAACATTAGGGAGAGCCTCAGATGCAGAGGCATCTTGCGAGAACCGGGCCAATAATAGTTTAATTTTTTTCAGCAAAAATAGGAGGAGATAGGTGCAGTAACAGAGGAAGAATGACCAGAGAAGAGGGGTGGTACACACTTGGAAAGGAGAAGTGTGATACTGATTCAGCAAGGAAGTAAGAGAAAGAGCCAAAGAGAAGGGTAAGGGAATATGAAATGGTCTAAAGATTGAGTAATACTCATAACCCTACCGCATGAACGGCGCTGAAATATACAAGAATTGCCATGACAAAAAATTCCCCTGGACCGGGAATCGAAACACGGACCTTTGGCTTTCCAGACCAATGCGCAAACCACACCAACCACATTCCAAACTCGCATTTTCTGTCATAAAGCTGTTAATTTCTATATTTTATTACATCTTTATGGTAACTAACTATAGCATTGTCCACTTCAAAGAGTGCCAGCAATGTTATCATTTACTTCGCATATAAGAATCATAAGTTGAATTCCAGAGAGTAAATAGAACACAAATCTTGAAATGAATTTACCAATGAAAGTATCCATGAATTTAGTAAAAACATTTCAGTATATACAAGTAGTAGAGTGGTATAACCAATGTTGTTGTCTATTTTTAATTTCAGCAAATTATACATTTAAAGTAAAACCTTCGTATAAATAATTTGATGAGACTAGTAAAATAGCTACTTCCATATAATGGGCTTAAGTACATGGAGGTGAATTCTAGCCTGTGTTGTAACAGGATGAACAAAGAGTTCATGTTGAATGAAGACAAAATAAGATAATTTCTAAGAGGAAAATATCACTACAGAGAGGCTATTATCCAAACAGGGACCCAAATACAGGCTTTGTTACAGGGAGGTTTTGTGAATATCAAGGATCAACACAGGAGGTTTTTGGAAATGCATTATACATGAGAAGGGCCTGGGACCTAAGCTATGTCTTAGCTGTATGGTTTTTCCAACAATTTTGCTTCATGGAGGTTTGATATACAGGGGTTTTCTTGTGAATGGTGATAGTAACTGTCAGGGTTGATTGATTTAAATCACTTTGATTTAAATCATGATTTAAATCACGATTTAAATCACTTGATTTTTATTTAAAAAAATCAGGTGATTTAAATCATAATGTGATCTATATGTTTGATTTTTAAAGAGTCAAGAAAAGGAAGCTGTAAGTGTATAATTTTGATTTTTATTTCTTAATTAATACAATGAATCGACAGTTATCAGCACAATGGTGGCTCTTAAATAGAAATCATACTGTAGGAATGCATGTAACATGAAAATAAAAAAAATGGCTTTGGTTAGAATACTAGTGTATCCGTTGAAAAAAATTTGTTTTCTGATTTAACTTCTAAGCGTAGGCACCATACAAAGTTGCAATTACAGAATTGTTCTAAACTTCATATGTTTTAGAACCGCATAATATAGCACATTTTATACTTCCAATGGCAATTTTTTATCATGCTGGTGTAATTTTTAATTTGATACCATTGGCATTTCCATAGTTCTCTCCTCTGATTGACTAAATGTTGTATTGAGTTTAGAGTACCTATGTTGCCTGTTATTGTTTCTGCAAAGGATCATTCTCCAATATGCTGCCTACATAGTTAGTCTTGCAAATAACTGAATTTTTGATGAATGGAGAATCATAAAAATCTCATTTGAATCAATAAAATCCTATTTAAATCAATAAAATCCGATTTAAAGCAATAAAATCCGATTTAAATTAAAAAAATCAACAAAAATGATTTTTTTGAAAAAAAAATCATGATTTTTATCAACCCTGGTAACTGTACACTGATGTAACACTTTTTCATTGAAATAAAAGCAATTGCTTGTAAACAAGCCACCATGTTGTTTGTTTAAATAATTTAAAATTAACAATGGTAGAGGAGAGGCAAGAATGGTAGTGAGGGATGCGGAAAAGAAAAAAGAGGTAGTCGTGCATGGAGAGAAGGAAGAGATAGATGTGTTATATAAAAAAAGATCGGGAGAAAAGCTAAGATAGTGGTGTATTGAGAGACCGGAGGAAGAGATACGGCAGAACTCAAGATTGGCAGAAAGAAGAAAAGGACGCAGAGAAAAAGGAGGTGCCTACGAGAGAGAAAGAGACTGGAGGAAGGGGATACAGCAGAACTCAAGATCCCCACTGGTGCAGTTCATGGCAGTGGCTCAGTGAGTGGTAGTACGGGTAGTACAAATGGGATTGTAATAGTCATGGCGGCTTCTTGATGTTGTTTGTGCTCACGAGTTTTAAATTATAAAATTTCTTTATAAAGTGTAACAAATTATTTGTTAAGTAAGAGAAGGAAAATAAATTCAAACGTTACATGCTTTTACACGCTATCAATTCATGTATTTACCTCTTTCGTTCATTAATCCATTTTTGAACATCATCTGGATTTTGAGATGAGGCTGCTGCAAGACGAGAATACAGTCCACTATCATGCTGCATCCTTTGATGTTTTTCAACTATCTGAAATTTTTTAATAGGTACATATTTCCATTCACAAGGTAAATAAATTAAAACAAAGGGAGACATTTCACTTCACCACCAAGTAATCTTCATGAAAACATGAATGCAAGACCAATGAGGGTGGGCCAAAATATCAATTTTTCGAGTACGGAGTTATAATATTTCTTTAAAAAATTGCATTTTTCCAAGCTGTTCAATGGAAAAACAAAGAAAAAATCTTGGGGCGGATTTGAGATCAAACAAATAACCCAAAATGCAGAAACATAGAGCAAAACAGTAAATAATACATTGAAAAACTAAATATAAAGGTGGCATTTTATTGCTTTTTAAAGTGTCTAGTAACTTTTTCTTGGCTGTCAACTAAAAGCAAGATAAGAATTGAAAAGCGTAAGTCACATCATATTACCACAATGGATTGAGATTTTTTGAATTTTTTGTGAAAAATCACTACTTTATAACTTCAAAAATACATTGCCATATTTTACGAAATAATATGAGAAGATAACAGTGCTTGAAACTAATAATTGTAAATAGGCATTAACCTAGGGGGACAGAGCGCTAGACTGTATAAAGCAGCAATGAACTGGAGTGCTAAGTGATCTGCTATTAAAAAATTTATGTATGTATACATTAACACAAAAACAAAAAATAATAGAGAAAAAAGGAATGTCTCAAGTGAACACTAATATTAAGTTTTATACTGGTCTTTTCAACTAATTTTATCTCATTATCGTATGGTAATGCTAACACAATATGTTTCTGGAACTGATGAAGATGTCAAAATTAACCTACATTTTAAAATTCTGACCTAAGCTACTTTGAATACAACCGTAAAATGTGTGCAAAGTAAATCATGACACTTGTGTAGCATAAAAATGTTTATACTGCCGTAGCCTCACACTGATATGGGATTAAAAAAGTAGAAAACAAATGTTCCCTAAATAGCATCTAATAGCCACTAATATCATATCCTGGAAATTGCTACGTAAATGAACTGACATTGATGAGTGATACGTCTGGATTAGACAGGTAATTATGACATGAGAAGTGAATAACATGATCATTGTGATCATGCTTATTTGTTAGCCTTTTCTAGGTGAAGTTTTTGGTTTAGTAGTAACTTTCTTTGCTTAACATTTAAAGCCCTGTTCAACTTTTTATGTGAATTGAATTTTAATAGCATAGCAATCGCATATTTCATCATATTTTGGTTTAAGGGCAGCACACCTTTAATATTTAGGCTGAAAGTCTGTACAGCTGCGTGGCTAAACAACTATGTATTAATACAAATGACTACTAGATGATATAATAATAATTTTTATCTGCTATTACTTTGATTGTGGAACGAAAGCGAGTGTTATAATTCAAATGACATGCAAGCATACCAAATGATAACTAAAAGTTTATTTCAAGAAAATTGTTTCTACCTCAGAATACACCAATTGGCATCTGATATTGTACAAGTCTCTGTAATTCCAAAGGATGGTAGGTAAATCCACCGAGGTTATAAATTCCAAATGCTGTACTTCCAAAATCTCTTACCTTAGGATGAGCAGATAGGGTGCA
This sequence comes from Ischnura elegans, assembly GCF_921293095.1. Classification (NCBI taxonomy): domain Eukaryota; kingdom Metazoa; phylum Arthropoda; class Insecta; order Odonata; family Coenagrionidae; genus Ischnura; species Ischnura elegans. The sequence continues at coordinate 79,619,449 of NC_060256.1, read as the reverse complement.
ACCTTCCAGTCCGCACACTACATGATCATTTTTTTGATGATTTGCCAGATCTTCAGGGGTGCTAAATCCTCGTTCGCAAGAATCACAATAGTGATCTCCACCCCCCGAGGGTTGGGACCTATTAGTGCCACTAACGCCACCATAGCCTCTGGCCCTCATACCCCTACCACCACGAGATAACGGACCTCTCATCGAAGCCCGGCCATGGTTCCTCATATTCCAAGAGCCCCTGTTTGGTTGGTTGTTCCACATTTCCTGACAAGGTTTGTCATTCCAAGAACCTTGAGTTGGTTGGTTATTCCAAGGGCCTGGAGTTGGTTGATTATTCCAAGGACCTGGATTTGGTTGGCCATGCCATGAACCTTGGGCTGGCTGATTGTTCCAGTTAATGTCTTGAGTAGAGAGGTTACCATAGTCCTAAAAATATTAGAGATAGGTAATGTTTCGAAACATTTTTCAGCATTAGAGACATGACACACAGGATGAAGTTCCATTACACCAAATGAAGGAAAAAGTGCTTTTGCTCAATTGAGACGTGAGAATGGAGAAGGTATGACTAACGGAGAGGAAAATAAATGAGGAAGAACAACACAGAGCGAGCGAAGAGAATGAATTTTAAAAAGAGATGAGGAGGAAATAGAGGGGGTAAACGGGTAAAAGGGATACTTCAATTCGTTTCAGAGGGAAAACATTGGCTAAGGGCAGATAGGGGAAGAAGAAACGGGTCCCGGTTAGAAAGAAGACTGTTACAGGTATATTACCGAGCTGAAGAAAGAATTGCGTGGTTGGCTGAGGCAAGGTTAGATCTAGTGGTAAAATTGATAGCTATCTTATAACAATATCAAGCATACATTATGCAAATGACACAATAATTACAAGAGACTTTGGTGATTACACTCTACACGAAGGCTGTTCTCAAAGATTTCGACAATTAGTGATTGAATCATTATTCAATGGCTCATTTTGCCTTACGTGCTGCTCACACGAGTCAATTCCATGAAGGGAATTCTTAATAGCACCCACTTCTTCCCGCAGTGAATTTCAGTCATTTGTACGGCCAACTCACCGGTTTAAGGCTATTATATCCACAACCGCTACTCCGTGGACTGGGAAATATTGCCCCAGGATTATTATTCCAACCTCCATTGTGATACGTCATTTCTTGATTACCAATGTTAGACGATATGAAACTAGTTTGTGTGCGCTTTGGCCCAGACTGACCAAACATTTTGAAAAAACCACTAGCAAATACTAAGACATGACCTTTCACCCTCTAGATAGTATATTAGCCATTAACTTGAAACTTATAACTACAAGAATAATATAATCATCACTCTACAAAGTATAACAGCAGAATCATTTCACACACCACACGTGTTTTCCCTTCTTGGCTATCGATTTGAAACTGCTGAATGAACTGTTACAAAATGAATGATCTCTTACAAAAATGATCGAATCAATTGAATGATATCAAAATTGAATGAAATGATTCATTTTAGAAGAGTATCGAAATTGCGCACCCGGAGTTGATAAAGCTGGAAAAGAAAAACTTGAGAAAAACATATAGACGAATAGAAATTTGTCGGTTGTGAATGATATAATTTCACTGTGAAAATTCTTATCTTCTGTCTGCTATTAATATTTATCCGAAATTATATTTGTTTTTAAGTAACTAAGTACTTCTAAATAACTGAAACTTGAGCAAGATCCACGCCCACCGAACCTATTTGTGCATTGTGGCTGCATTGCTTGGACGGGATCATCAGCTGTTTCCATGAATTAAAATTTCAAGATATCCAAACTGTTATCCGTCAACATTTTATTCAAAGTTATGACGTGTTATGTGAAAATACCAGTTTTAAATTTTTGATCGTTTGAATTATATTTCACAATGGCGTGCACTGGAGTACTACCCTTCGTTAGAGGGGTGGACTTTACGAAGAATGATTTCAGTGTAAGTTTCAAATTATGCTTTGATATATGGTAATTGAAACGGTAGCTCTAGTATTTAGGAATTCCTATGATTAGATTGCACAAAAGTTATCACAACTCATGGAGCAAGGGTTTTTGAAAGACTGGCTGTCGTTCATCATATTTCTCTTCTAATAATCAAGTAATTCATTGGATATGAAAATGCCAGTATCTTTACCATCTACTATTCCTTGTTCTTTTTCTATGGACTCTCTGAAATTATCCAGGTCAAAGTGACCTTGCAAATTGCCATAGGTTATTCTTTCTTATGCCCTGGCATAAGCGCCAGTCATAGACTATGGTTCTTACTTGATATTTCTCGTGTGAATACATTGGCTAAAGCTTTCGAAGTCACGGATTTTTTTTCTATATCACAGTGCTTGCACGGATTTAATGAGTGTGGATGATATGTATATATTGTATTTCGAGTGCTACACAATGAATTATTGAATATACTGCTGGAATTTGTATTATTACCTTTATTTCTCAGAGTGGCCAATTTCCTGAATCAGTTCGGTTGATGACTGGTGTCCAGTGGTTGAAATTAGATCGGACTGGATTAAAGGAAATACCCGAAGAACTGGGAAAGCTGCAGAAGCTGGTAAGAATCAGATCACATATTTGTTTTAATTCCTATGTTGTAGAGACCATATGTAATGAAAATTAAAAAAACTGCATAACCATACTCCCTAAGTAGTAATTTTTACCACCATTCTCTGCTACATGAGTTTGAAAGCTTGTAACTAAATATCATAGTAAAAAATATTTGTCCAAAGACAAACTTTGCATCAATGGAGAGTTTGCCTGATATTAAGTTAGATACTTGAAGTTAACTTCTTTGCAGTCTTTCAAATAACACTCTTAGGAGTGTACTGCACAGATTTTGATGAAAGAGATGTAAGTATCAGCTGCGCTGTGGTTTTCTTCATATCGCCCATTTTATTCGGAACAGCCCTTTGCTCATGGACCTGCAGTGACAGAGGCTGAAGATGACAGCACTTTGTCAATTGTGCAGGCTACACCCTTCCTGCTAATAGAAGGGATGTGGTCGGAATGACCGAAACGGATATGGGGCTAAATGATGATTCACTAGTGATTGCAAAAATTTTGTCCTTCTTTAATTTCAATAAGCCCCAAGCTCTAGCCATTTGATGGGCACTCTGTACTTGCCAAGAATGAGCAGTCGGTTACTACACTAATCAATTCTAATACACCATAAATAACATATTACTTATAGGTTTCTAATCTGGAATGTCTGTGAATGCCATTATTGACTCTCTTATGGCATTTATGCTTAGATAAAAGTGAGCAATGGATTTTGCATCATAAAAATGGCAACCTAGCTCCTGTAGGCCTGAAAATACTATATCACAAGCATTCTCCAAAAAGGCTACAATATTTGCCTCTCGTTTAAAAGGTTACAGAATCTTATTCCCATTAGAGACAGTAAAATCAACTAAATAAATATTCTCAGTAGGTTCATGGTTAGTCTGTCCCCATGGTAAAAGAAATAAATAAAAGTTAGAGAATATCAATTGTCTGCAAAAGCTATGGCATTTTTCAAATTTATTGTTCTCCTGGTGGCTGAAGCTGCTTCAATTTTAAGATTAGGGTCTGTATAGGCAGCAGAAGCGAGTACCCAGGGCAGGCTCCTTTGGTTTGACTCCCGAGGACCGGGACTTAAGTCTGAGACTCTTACGCCTTCACACTTCAGGAGGGGAAGGATAAAGGAAAAGAGGCCACTATTGGGGAAACCATGATTTTCTGTCATGTTGAATTAAAACTTTTGGGCTGTGTCGCCGCGTCAGATTTTGGGTGGCCCCAACGTTTCCCGACCGATGCTGGTCGCTTTCTCAAGGGAATCTGAAGAGGTGGGATTTAAAATTGGTATATATAGGTATACGTGTCAGGTGGTGGGGGGAGGGGAGTGAGAGGTTGGAGGAGTAGGTTGTCGATTATTTTTGCCGATTACGGGTTGCCAAGTACGGCTGATTTTAAGGCCAGTGTCTCTGTTAAAGTTGTTTTTCTCCTCTTTAGATATTTCTATTGCTTCTCTTACGAGTCTCTGTTTAAAGCCTTTCACTCTCGCAACAATTTTTGCTTCCTTAAGGTCGATTGTGTGGCCCAGCGCTGCGTGTTCGGCTACTGCGGACTTCGTTGACTGCCCCAGTCGAATTGCTCTCTCGTGCTCCTCTAGACGTGTTTTAACCGATCTGCCTGTTTCGCCGATATAGTTCTTCCCACAGGTCTGGCAAGGAATTCGGTATACCCCTTCGACTTGTAGTGGAGTTCTATCCTTGACGGTTTTCAATAGATGCTTTATCTGTACGTGAGGCGAGAATATTGTCCTTATCTGGAATTTGCGTAGGATATTTCCTATTCTGTCAGTCGTCCCCTTAATGTATGGCAGGAAGGCTTTCTTCTGGTCGCTGAGGTCATTAACAGAGGAGTTCGCTGCTTCTGCAGTGTTGATTTTGATCTCATTGTTCTTTCTGATAACTTTATTAAATGTTCGAGAGATAACTCTGTCGTCGAATCCATTTGCCCGTAGAATGGCCTCTAGCTTCTTCCTCTCTTCGGCAAAGTTGTTCTGGTCGCTTATTTTGTAGGAGCGGTGAATTAACGTGTTGACCACTCCATTTATTTGCGCTGGATGATGGTGAGATAAGGCGTGCAGGTACCGATTTGTTGCTGTAGGTTTTCGATACACTGCATGCCCCAATGTTCCGTCCTTCTTCTTTTCCACGAGGACATCTAAGAATGGAAGTTTTCCGCCTTCCTCCACCTCCATTGTAAACTTTATGTTGCTGTTGATCCCGTTCAAATAAGTAAAAAATTCCTGAAGCTTTTCTTTGCCGTGCGTCCAAATGATAAAAGTGTCGTCGATATATCTCACCCAAATCTTCGGCTTGTAGGGGGCGTTCTGAATGGCTGTATCTTCTATGTGCTCCATGAATATATTTGCAATTGCTGGGGAGAGAGGGGAACCCATCGCTGCTCCAGACGTCTGTTGATAAAAATTATTCCTCCACCGGAAGAAAGTGCTCTTGAGGCAAATCTCTGTCATCTTGGCGATGTTTTCTCCGAACCTGTCTTTTATGATATTTACCGCCTCGTCACAAGGAATATTTGTGAAGAGCGATGTTACGTCAAAGCTGACTAGGATGTCTTCTTCTTTGACCTTGACGCCACTAATGATCTGAAGAAAATGTTGCGAGTTTTTCACGAAAGATTTAGCGTCTTCTACTGCGGGCTGTAAGATCGGTGCCAGATATTTCGCTAGTTTATATGCTGGTGAGTCAATGGCGCTGACTATGGGTCTAAGGGGCACTCCTTCCTTATGAATTTTCGGCAGGCCGTAGATACACGGAGTTTTCGGATCCTGTGGGTTGAACCTACTCCTCCAACCTCTCACTCCCCTCCCCCCACCACCTGACACGTATACCTATATATACCAATTTTAAATCCCACCTCTTCAGATTCCCTTGAGAAAGCGACCAGCATCGGTCGGGAAACGTTGGGGCCACCCAAAATCTGACGCGGCGACACAGCCCAAAAGTTTTAATTCAACATGACGAGCACCCGCGAAAGTTTTAACGAAGAATCATGATTTTCTGTTCCTACAGAAATGGAAGGATATTGTACAAATAAAAATATCCCACATACTGTTTTGCTGATGGGTCTGTAGGCAGTGCTAACAACAAATGATGGTGTGAGAGAGTGGTAGGAGGTAGAAAAGAAGGAGGATAAACCCCCCAGTGCCCATTCGCCAATGTTGGATGGCAATGCAGATGGGTAAATGATCTTGATAACCTAGGGAGTCCTTTCTCTTGGATGAAATACAACATTATTACCTTCATGTTTTGTCATCCCCTGATATTGCTACTGGTTGCATACCCTCTCCAGAATTTGAGATCCTGCACCATGCTGTGTTAAAGTGTTACTGCATTTATGTTAGCTCTACTACATATGTATTACCCTCTTTTAATTAATTATATGTATGGATTGTGTGAATATGCAAAGCATTTTTTTTACATTTCTGTAAATAAAACATTGCAGTGCATATGTATTTTTAAATTGTGGTGATACAGACTGACTGTAGTATTTCCAATGATTCGTTTGTATACATTACATACATGAATGACTAGGAAGGAAAAATTTGAGAAATAATAATAATAATATTGAAATTAATTTTCTTGAACACATTAATTTATTAAAGAAACATTACGATAACTGTTTTTAGCTGCAGATGCTAGTCTTCTCCTTTTTGTAGGTTCCCTCTTTTTGTTGACTCCCTTAGTAACGTACGTTACTACAAAAGCGGTGTCGCAGCGCCATCTCTGGATCAAACTATAAACTTGGGAATTCAACTTGATTCTAACATTATAACTTCAACAGTGAGCATGAAAAAGAATTGTACTAACTGTCTTCAAGTTAACTTATGACATCAATATAAATTTAGTTTTACTGATAGGTTTTAAATCTTGTATGTTTACTGATTTTATTGTTCCTTTATTTTCCATAGGAGCACCTTTCGTTGGTACGAAATAACATTGAAAGGTTGCATGGTGAAGTCACCCTCCTTCCTTGCCTTCGCTCACTTAATGTGCGGCACAACAAGGTCCGTGCTTCAGGAGTTCCACCTGATCTATTCCGTCCTGATGAACTGTCTTCCTTAGATCTCAGCCATAATTGCCTGCGAGAAGTCCCAGAAGGACTTGATAGAGCAAGATCCCTGTTAGTTCTCAATCTCAGTCACAACAAGTACGTATGACTCAAAATCATATTGCTTCATTTATGCGGGTGTGTATTGTTTCAAGTATAATTTTCTGTGTTCATTTCTGTAACTGTTTGAGAAGACCATTGTGATGCTTATTCACTCAGGATGAAGTTATTTATGCTTCATTGTGTTTAATATGACCTATTTGGTACTTTAAGTACTTGAAGTGTTAGTATTTCATTCTTAATAACTGTTCTTAAAATATAATAATCGTGACTTTGCTGAGGAAGAAAATTTCTGCTCTCCTTCCCTTATGCTGGCTGTAGAAAAAATATGGAAAATACACGTATTTACTTTTGGTATAGAATAGGTCCATCCCTCTCATTATTTAGCAGTTTAAAGGTGTAATTACTAGATAACAATCTGAAAGAGATGATATTATTTTATCTTTTTTATATGGATATATATTACAAGGAACTTCCTCATAGTTGATCATCTGTATATGTTAACGATACGTTGCCAGGTTGATGAGTAATTCCAGAGTCTAGCCTCATAAAAGCAATGCAGAGGCCGAAATGGCCCTACAAAAACATTTTCCTATGTTCCAGGAAACATCTTAACTCAGTGGTCAATTTTCTGAAAACCTTAAATTTATGCATAAAATGAAATCCTAAGAAGTTTCTCAAATCTACATCAGAGTTAACTGAAACTAGTTTGTACTATTATTTTTTTTAATCAAAGGAACATGCACTTATTGTGATTTATTAGCTCATTTTTTATGGTAAATGCTTATTTTCATAGGATTGAGAACATCCCTAATTCACTGTTTGTGCACCTAAGTGACCTTTTGTACTTGGATCTTGGTCACAACTGTTTGGAAACACTTCCGCCACAGACTCGGAGGCTTGCTAATCTGCATACCTTGGTGTTAAATCACAACCCACTTGGCCATTTCCAGCTCAGGTAAGATTGCTATTGTTGATGACTTTAGATTATTATTACTCTGGAAAGACTCATTTCATATTCATAATCAAATAAGAAGGAATGATAGGAGTAATTCCAGTCATACTTGTTCATTTTGTCCATTCAACAAATGCTAAATTGAAGAAAATAATCATGTGGTCACAATATTTAATGCATTACTGAGGCCTATAGTGTCATGATCAACCACCCAAAACCCTCGGGTGTGATCATGGCCTTACTCTTATTGGTCACTTTTTACAGTTTTAGCTACTAACACAAAAACTGTGGCCTGTAGCGATATGATTTAAAATAGCAAAATTAAACAAGAACAAATTTTGTGCAAAAAAATAGGTCTTTATCATTTTTTTCTCTACCTATGTATTACTTTTCGTTCACATATTACAGATTGCATAAATTTTCTAATTCAATAAAACATCATCTATCACTATAGTAATAATTCAAAATTTTATATTAAATTACATTAAAATTAACAGAAATATTCTGTATTTATTGAAGGAAATCAACTGCAGTTAGTGGTTAGATTACTTGATGCAAAATTGGGGGACTATAGTATAAATCCAGCTGAACACAAATGATTCGCCCCTGTCTAAATTCCATACTCCATTTACCTTTGCAGGTGACTTTTATAGGTTTACCCCTGTTTAGACTGTGGTTTTTTTCATATAATTTGATTTAATCAAATACCATCTAGTGTTTGAATTTTTGGCTACAAACATGCTGCTGTGTAGCACTATGTGCATGACTACAATCAGCTTTGTGGAACTGACTATGAGGTTGCTTATGCCACCTTGACCTCTAATGTCACAACATATCTTCATTGTAACAATATCATGTTAGCAATAATTGCTGTGCCCAATGCTGTAGTTGGGCCGGTATGGTGTACCTCCTAAAATCCAAACTCGTCATCATCGTACCGGTTAAAATACCTTCGTGGCCGGATGTATTATATATGTTCAGCTGTTGGAATTTTTGGTGGGTACCGCCTAAATTTTTTTTCCAACTACAGCACTGCTGGTGCCATCATAGCTTGATGAATTCAATTTAGAATTAAGACTGTTATTTTCATGTATATCAGTCCTGCGTTTGAGAGTGATAGTCCCACTTTCCCGCTTTACCAATGCCACCATTACCAAGGAAATATGCTGTTGTTGATGAATGATAAAGATGTATAATTTTTGTGATTGCAATGAAATTTTCTGAAAATACCTTTACTTGGTCGAAATGGAATTAAAATGTAAGAAGCAACATAATTTTTCTTAGATAGTAGTTGAAAAGCAGTATTAAGACTTAAGTGAAATAGTTTAGATAAGTGTAAGCACTTTGTCTATGGTCAAATAAATGCTTTTTCCATAAGAATTAAGTAATATTAGGCATTACTTTATTTTAGTACGTGTTATATTGAGATAAATGTATTTGTAAACCTTATCCTTGTCAACTAGGGTAAACATTTTTTGCAATTTCAATGGTTTTCTTGGTTTTTAGAAATAAAACATAAATCTATGTAATTTCTGTTCATAATACCGTATAAGCGTGTGTAAGAGGCGCACACGTGTAAGAGGCGCACCCCCATTTTGAGCATATGAAGAAAAAAATTTTGCGGCATTTTTTTTATACTATTGCGCGGTGTTGCAGACGTACGCCTGGAATTTCGACAGTTATCAAACTTTCCTCTTTCAATATTAATTGAAAGAGGAAATTTTGATAATTGCGGCGGTAATAGCGGCACAAGAGGGAGTAGAAAGAGTTCCGATCCTCTCTTCGCATACGCCGTTGCTCTACGACGCTTGTCCTATTCACGAACAATTTTGTTTAAATGCTCTCGCAGGAGTATTGCAATAGAATTGCAGCCGTGGAAAATTTAAAGGCAAAACACGACAGGCACATGGCATGAACCTTCCCAAGAGCTTGGAGAACAATCGGGGCAATCTCAGCGCCGTAGGATAATAACCACGTCGTAGATTTAACGGAGCCACACTCGGCCCTCCATCAGCCAATGCCTCTGCCGCTTTTTTTGCTTTCCGAGACCCCACAGGAAAATAGGAAAACATAAAGTTACAGGGGAACAATGGAAACGTGTTTCATCCCTACCCCGTCTCACCAACTGACCTTGATCGATCTCCCAGTTTATGGAGGCCAAATGCTAGGTGAGTCATCTACTGAGCCCGAAGATATCTCGATAGCTTTCAATAATTGTATGACACACATGAGGTTCAAAAAAAGAAAGAGATCTAACGCGACGCATATCTGACAGAATTTAAGTTTTTTAAGCCCTAATTGTTTGACACAAAGATTTATAGTTACAACAAGGCTACTAATATCCAAAATAGTCCAAACAGGACAATTTCGGAAGAAACAAGCGTAGCATAAGCGCATTCAAACAAGACGAGACGGACTGGAAACTTTAGGCAACGCAAACTGCGTATATTTCACATTGCTGCGCCTTCGCCCTTCGCTTTGAAGGCAACGACGTCACATGCGAGATCGGACGTGTTCTTCCCGTGCTCCTTCGCTCATAGCCTTGTAGCTTGAAATACGGAGGGGAGGGAGCGCGCTCCTTCCCCTCCGTATTTCGTTGCTTGTTCAAAGACTCTCCGCTCCTTCCCCTGGACCTCTCCTTCCGCGCTCTTCACTTATAAGCATTTCTGATTTCTTCCATCCACAATTTAGTCCAACAATGAACACACTCGTTCGAATTTTTTAAAGCGCAGGTTTTGACACCAATATAATTTTCAGTTGCAATAATCCTCATATTAGCGTCTGAAGATGATTTTTGGAAAATCAGGTCCTCAGCGTGATGGAAATTACTCGGCAAGACAGATATTGACTATTAACCAGGTATGTCCTTCAAAAATACGCGTATATTTACGTTTGATAACCGATTACTATATGCAGTATAAATTCCGCGGGATGCCCACTCGTGGCAGTAAATTTAGCGCGCCCTCAGGAGTGAAAAACCCCGCGCGATCTTTTCCATGTTCACCTCTGGGGTACCGACGTGACGGCGCGATGCTTACAAGAAAAGCAAACAGGAGCATTTTAAAAATACGTCACTAAGGGAGAAACTCCCCTGCCTGACGCTTGTTTTTGACCTAGGATTACAGATGACTCACACTGAAAACCAAGGCCACTTGGTTCTCCTTAGACTTGCGACCAGTGAAGGGGAGGGGGGAAGATAAGAAGTTTGTGTAAGAGGCACACCCTCATTTTCGGCTGCAATTTCTGGGAAAAAAGGTGCGCCTCTTACACGCGCTTATACGGTATGTAGTATGGTATGAAATACTGGGCTTGGAAATTTCCTTGCTAATGTAATTTTATCTATTTTTATACAGGCAATTACCATCATTGGTAAGTCTTGAGACCCTTCACCTTCGAGCAACCCAGCGAGCTCAGCATAATATGCCTCAATCCCTGGAAATGCTCACCCGTCTTGCTGATATAGATCTTTCGTGTAACGGTCTTGCGTCATTACCAGAATGTCTCTTCACTTTGAGGTCATTACGCCGTTTGAATGTATCTGACAATTGCATTTCAGAGATGCCATCAGCCATTGGTGAGTTACTTACCTATTTCATGTACATCTAGTTTTTAAATATTTAGCTTTTAAATTTATTGACTCATTTATTGATAACTTTATCTCATTGTAATAAATTGACTGTAAGGGTGTTAGATTTTGATTGGAATTTAGGCATAATAGAAAAATCAGCCCAAACTGAGGGCTCAAGATTATTTTGTGAAAAAAATGTGAGTGATTTTTTTTCACCTTTTTTGCAAAAATATATGCCTTTAATCATATTCTTAAATCTCTGGTGTAATTTTCATTGAGCTGTACTTTTCACCTTATTAAATTCAATCTGTCTATGAGACATTAAACATTTGTGTAGTAATGGGTGGGTCCCTCTTTTTATGGGTTCTAGTTGTGGTTCAGTTTCTTGTTTTAGTGCTCACAAATCTGAGTTTTGAAAAGAAAAAGAAGTTTTTTTTTCAGATTATTATGGCATCTGTAGTTTAATAATCGTTTCATCCATATGATCAAATCTAAAGAATAACATTAGGGGGCATAACAGACAGTTTATAGAATAAATAAGAAATAAATATATATTAGGATTTATGGTAAAATTAGCTTCTCGGCTTTGGGGTGTTCATAGTAAAAATTAATGTGGAGTGGACACCATCTATTATTCATATGCAGTAATATAGCAAACTGCCGCACATAAGGCATTACATTTGAGTTGAGCAGGTTCTTGATGACATCAACTTCTTTTCTAGAGTGTACTTCTCATTGCCAATTTATATCCACATTATTTTTCATTCTGAGGTGTCTTTTTCTACGATTTACCGTGAGCATTAAAAAAAAAAACAGTTACCAAGTGCTTGAAAAAAATTAATAAGACACTACAAGTGGCTCATTCCATATCAAGTCAACCAGTACCCCGTGCTCCCTCATCTCAGATTTTGACAATTTTTTCCCAGTACTTATCTAATCACTATCAAACTAGTATGGAGGATCAATGAGGAGGGAGGTTGGCTGGAGGATTTCATGAAGACTGTTCGTATTCTGCTACCAAAAAAGAAGAAATCTGTGGAATGCAGAGATTATAGGACTATTAGCCTAATATCGCACGCAGAAAAAGTAATACTGAGGATATTGAACAGGCGAATGGAGGGGAGGGCAAACGAGTATTTGCGTGAAGATCAGTTTGATTTTAGAAAAGGGAAGTCAATTCGTGATGCAATAGTATTAATGAGGTCCGTGGTTGAGAGGAACCTAGAATATGACCAGTAGGTGTAAGCCTGCTTTGTAGATTTTGAAAAAGCATTTGATGGAGTAAACTGGATAGAGTTAGTGGATGTTCTCAAGAAAATAGGTGTAGATTGGAGGGATAGGCGACTGATTCATAATCTGTACATGGCCCAGACTGTGCAAGTGGAGTAGTGGAGGTAATTATGCTAATGGTACGCTCTCGAATACTTTGAATTTTGCACTGTATAATGTCGCACACTGTCGTTGGTAGTTGACTCGGAAAATTGTAAAGAACTCTAGTCGTTTACTGCATGCAGCGCTGTTTTAGGCAAGTTGACGAACTACATCAAATTCGCGGATTAGAGCGGTGAAAAGAGTTTTACGTGGGCAACCGAAAATGATTGGATGAAAAAATCGGAAAATCCCTGGTTTCCCCCACCAGGAGAACCTCAGTGCCGTGGGATAGCAACCTTATGGCATTTCCCATGATCCGCTATCCCCCTCCATTCAGCACTCGCCTCACCCACTCTGACTCTTTCCCCTTCTCCGAAATCAAACAAAAGGTCCCAGCTCGTGCAGGGATCATATTAGGAAGACCTTAGCTACGAAAAAAATATGTTTCACGCCCTCCCCCCTTTTCTCACCCACTGACCTTTTTCTGGCTACCTGCTTCGAAGTTCCCCATTTCTCGAGGTCAACTGTTGCATGAGTACCGTGGGATAGTTACATTAGCGCATTTTCCAAGATCAGCTATCCCCCTCCATTCAGCACCAGCCCCCCCTCTGAGGCTTTCCTCTTCTTTGAAATAAAAAAAAGGTCACAGCTCTTGCAGGGATCATATTACGAAGACCTTAGCTTCGAAAAAAATACCAAGTTACAGGAGAACAAAAGAAACTTGTTTTGCGCCAGTTCCAAGTTTCTGGAGGTCAACTGCTGCATGAATCACCTATTAGCCCAAAAGGTGTCTAACGATGACTTTCGGCATTTGATATTACACCTTTATTGGATTGAAATATTAGTAATGTGTGCGTAATTTAAAAAAGAATAAGACCAAACGCGACGGATTTCTGACTTTATTTAAGCATTTTACGCGAGGAAATAAATGTCAAAATACGACGGAGACTTAGCATTCTGGCGAGACTCGATATGAGCGGCAGAGCTTCTCAGAAGTTGATGCGGTATTTTTTTCCGAAAACATATATCAAGTTACAATTTATGAGTTGTGCTATAAATCTCTATTGTTACAGTCACAGACGAAGGGATATTTTCTCAGGATATTTGGTTTCTCCCTGCTAGCAATTCGAAATCATCTTATCTCATGAGAATTTCCAAAGATGTACTGAAAATAATTGAAGAAGAAGAAAATCTGGCGGAGAAGCGCGTGTATTTAGCAAAACGCCTTGGATTGTCCGCTAGCACTTGACAGCAGGAGTGGAGGTAAAGCGAGCTACCTGTTGAAAATAAGAAGTTGGATGAGTATCAGATGGGCGTGCCGCTGAAATGGCGTTTGGTAGATAAGAATGTGTACATCAGACAGAAATCCATCGTAGCAGTGTAAATGCCGAGATGGCATGCATTCATTTTTTGCGAGGTGGTGTGTCCCCTTAGAATATTTGAAAGAGATGTTAGTTGAATCAACTATATGCCCAATTGTTTCCATAAAATTAAAATATTCCATTAATCAGCTAAATTCCTGTTCGAATCCTTTAAAGGAAATCAAAATTACTCCCCATTATCTTGTTTTTCCTGCTGCATAGGCAACCAAGTCCAACATTCCCGCATTCATCGTTTAGTATTCGAGGTATTCGAATATTCAAGCAATGATTTAATATTCGAATTTGATATTTGAGTTTGAGAAATCTGCTTTTCGACCCATCTCTAGAATTAAGTCATAGAAGAAAATTCTGCCCATTGGTCAAATCATTCCTATAAACCATATTTGCTGTGCTATAAAAACAAAAATGAGCAAGCTACAGTGTTGAAACTTTGGCATAACATGTTCGGTTTGGTTACTGATGTATGCCCTGTCATGAACAAAAACTCTGCACCTGTTGGTGACACAAATGAGGGAAGAATCGATTAATGACAAAAAAAACTAACATAATAATCAATTTGGCTATATATTTCCAAAAAGCTCAACAACCAATGGTACAAATTAACATTCAAAAACGATGGCCCTTACACTTCACAAATAGTATAACTCGGCTGATGTGTGTCGATAGTGGGGGAGGTCTGAGCACCAGGCCAGTTGCAATGCACAATAGAGACTTACATGAGTGGAAGTCATGTTTATGAAGGGAAATTGGTTTTCCGTGAATCATGAAGGGAGAGGAAATTAGGTGAGATGTTGTTTCCTTGAGGGTTTAAGGCAGTTGTATGAGGTAGCAGGGAGCTTTGCTCAGCGATGATTGGCTGAATCCTGTCTGCCGATTTCTGAAGAATTCTGCTAATAACGAAAAAGGGCACTTAGCAGAGGTCTGACAACTTTTACATGACATTTAATTACCTTCTTCTTTTGGGGAATCAAAACGCCAAGTTGCTCAAATGACTGATAGTGGCTCAATATATTTTATTGTTACACATAAAGTGGCAGACATACTCATCTATATTTCAGTGCCTCCTTCAGAGATGCAAGTTGTAGGTTTCTTTAAAGATGGAAGAAAGTCTTTAAATCCATTGTGAAATGATGTTGCATTGATTATCTTTGCTGTGATTATTCATATCCATGCCTGACATTGTAAAAACTCAACAATCTCTTGCAGATCTCTGGCAGAATCTGGAGACACTGAATGTATGTCGAAACCGCCTTACTGCCCTCCCTGCTTCTCTTTGTCGTCTTACAATGATTCGACGGCTTCTCCTTAATGATAATCTTTTAGATTTTGATGGAATTCCATCTGGAATTGGAAAATTGTCAGCCTTAGAAGTTTTTTCCGCTGCCTATAACCGCTTGGAAATGATCCCTGAGGGTTTGTGCCGGTATGTATATTTTTAGGTATCATTTATCCTATCATAATATTTTGGTGCCATTCACATATGAGTAAATTTGTAATCTTATCTCTTTGCTCACAGTCAATGTCCTTGATGATTAAATAATCAAATACTTAGCATGTGTGCAAATACTCCTGCATCAGACTTAAATTTAAAATACACATTCCACTTTTTGTGTGAAAACCTAGTTTGGTTCAGGAAAATATTCACCATAGTATATTATGTATATTTTCATAGCAATATATATTTTATTCATATTATAGGTTTCAGTTAAGTTATTCATTGCGGTTTCAGCTATACAGTCAAACCTATTCATAATGAATGTTAATAGAACATATGTTCTCACTACAATGAAAAAAATTATGTTCTGCTTTTCTAATTCTCTAATTAAATCTCTAAAAGTCTAATTAAGACAATAAAAAGCTCTCTCGCCAATCATATTATCACATCACATTAGAATAACAAAAGTTAAATTTCAAATTTCATTACAATAATTACTCAGCCTGAAGCACAAAATCCAGATGAAACATGGGTGTCAATGGTGGCAAACAGATGCAGTCATGATTAAGTAAACCTCTTTCTGACTAATTGAAGAATCTAACTACAAAAACTCAGTCACCCTATCTACGTAAATGCTTTCAATGTATTCATATAAAAGGCTCAATGTGATCCCTTTAGCTGTATGTCTGTTACTTCCTGTGAATATACTTATTTTTATCAATTTTAATAATTTTGTTATCTGCAGATGTGGCTCCCTCAGGAAATTGGTTTTACGTGGAAATAGACTGGTCACCCTTCCTGATACTGTGCATTTACTCACTGACCTTGAAGTCCTTGACCTAAGGGACAATCCAGGTCTGATACTTCCCCCACGGCCTTGTCCTTCTGGTGAAGATACTGAAAGTTCTTCTGCATCCCATGCAGATTCTACTGCTGCACGTTTACGCTACTACAATATAGATTTTTCCCTAAGGAACCAACTACGATTGGCCGGAGCCATGCCTCCTGGGGCTCCAAGACAGAGTGAACAAGGTATTTACCTATTTGTAATATATTGTTATAGGTTTGATTGTTCTAAACAAGCATACGATGCATATTATTCAGGGAGTTTAATAGGTGGATTACTCAAATTTTATTGTATAGTACATAGTACGCAAGTATGTTTAGAAAAAAATAATATCTGCTATTAGCCTAAGGCCTTAATGATTTTGTGGTGGCAAGAAATTCTTTGTATATACACAATATAAAGTGTTGCAAAACTTTACTACAAGTGTCCCTTTATTCTTATTTCAATTGTAAGGAGATGGCCGCACGACAGGAGAGCACACTAATGCATATTTTCAAATTTCAGGCACACCAGCCAAGGATGCTGTCGCTAGGAAATTGAGGTTGCGTCGAGGAATCAGCCGAGGGGGAACAGCTGGAGGGGGGGGGAGGGATGAGGTGGATGGAGACCAGGCCAAGATCCTCAAAGGAATGAAGGATGTTGCAAGGGATAACATCGATGCTGCGGACAGTGGACGAGACCAAGGAAACCGGGTTGACTCGCTCAAGTAAGTAAACATTTCAACCCTTTAAATTTTTTATTTCACCTCAGGCAGTGATCTCCCATTGATGTACCCCTTATCTTTGCTAAGTGCTTTTCCATTTTTTTCAAATTACAAGAATTATTATTATGGTGAGCCTTTTTTTTTTTGGACTAGTGGAGATTTTCTGAAATTACTATAATCCTTCTCATAAGAGGACTAATTTAGAGTATCATTTTGTTTTATATTTATGAAATTTATTTTTAAAATAGCCAAAATTATCATTTTTTGCATAGTACCTTCTGAAATAATGTATTCTAGATAGTGATAGTTATTTGGCATTAGTGTCAGATGTATAGGTTGAGGGGTTTATGATATTTTTTTCTCCCGGTATTTATATTCTAGTGAGCATATTTATTGTACTCTATAAGCTTGAAATTTATAACTCAAAAAAGTCTCCAGTAGTCATCAGAAATACTCTTTAGAATGGTTGTGAATCATCTGCATCTGCATACTACCCTGCAGTCCGCCTCTATGCTTGTGATGGGGCAGGTAGTACCAGGGTTCCCACTCAACCGTGAAAACCTTAAAACCGTGAATTAGCCGTGAATTTCGTCTACCGTGAAAAAACATGGAAAAAGCCGTGAATTTCGTCCTTAAACCTTAAAAATCTCTCAATCTTGATAATAATACCTTCCCAGAAATTTTCAACTTCGTTCGTAGCCAGCGCACGTCTATTCATTGTGGCGAGCATCGTCGCATGGGTCAGAAAAGCGTGGGAACGAATGTTGCCTGAAGAAAAAAAACATCTTTCCCCAGGGCAGGCCTTTTCTCTCCCCCCCTCCTGAAATATGACACCACTTCTCATCAGCTTGTTTACTTTCCTCGACTGGCTTGGTTTCCCCTCCCTCGGTCACTCCTAAGTCCCCCTTCAATCCAATTAGGCTTCCCACTGGCTGCAGCGACCGCTTTCGAAACTAAATCTAGATGGCATTTGTGTCGAAAAATTTGAACGTATATTCAGCACCCTCAATCCTCTGATTGGAAGACCGCTAACCTTGACAACCTGCTATTCGCTGTGGACATTAGTGATGGGCAAAGTCGATCATTTTGGTGATTCAATCATTTTGACTCGAGTCACATAAATGATTCAATCAATTGATTCAATCATTATGATCGAAAAGACTCAAATGAATCAAGATCGAAAAGACTCAAAAGAGTCATGATTGAAAAGACTCAAAGGAATCATGATCGAAAAGACTCAAAAGGAATCAAGATCGACAAGACTCAATCAATGGATGTAATAAATCACTTTGAATAATCGAATAAATACTGCCTCATCTGCGAAGATCATTGGTTACGCTGATTGCTATCCATATTATCATTTCATATACTATTTTGATTGTGATTTACTAGATCAGTAAATTACATTGCAAAAATGAAGGAAGTAGTGTCATGAAAATATTTGGGAAGGCAAAACTGCCACAGTTTCTTAACACTAATAGAAGAATTTCTAACTATATATCTCAAAATATAACACTAAGTACACCACACCCATGAATCTGATCTGCAGGATAATTTTATTAACGGCACAGTAAAATGTTAACAGCTTTAACTTCTACTTCTTAACGTTCTCCTACAATTTAAGAGTCATCTTAATATTTTCCTTTTACGTGTATTGGTGTTATTAATACTTATAACTGTTGGAAAACATATAAGAAAAAGATTACACAAGTATTCAGTTCTTTATAACATAGTATTTAATTTTCTCACAACTATTTCTGCCCTGTCGAAAAGAGATCAAGCACCGATCGTTCCAAATTTTGAAATAAACCGGAAACCGGGATGATTGATATGATACCGGAATTCGGAGTGATTGATGATTGATGATCGACTTGTTTAACAAAATGAATCATGAGTCATTTGATTCACCTAGTGATTCAATCTTTTTGATCGAATCGTTCATGATCGACCCATCACTAGTGGACATAACGCTCCCTGAGTTTGAACCGGGCGACAGCGAGCTTTCGGCGCGACGTAACTAATTCTCGCGCGTTGCGGCCTGAAAACGAGAGAAGATTTCCGCTTATGGCAACAGAGCATTACACGATTTTCGCATGCGTCGACCTGGGACTTGCCAGTTTTACGTCGCAACCGGAAAGTTTGTGTGGAAATATTTGACGAGTAATAAAGTAAAGTGAAAGTGAAAATAACATGTTTCAGCAGGTATTTTTTATGTCTTTATATATTTCAAACCAAGTGAATTATAATTTACCTAATTGCACCTATCTAAGACAAGGTATTTTTTCCTCCTAACTCCTGCAGAAAAGAGGGTTCGTCTTACAATCGAATGCAAAATTCTCGACGTCAATCGGGTTGCATAATTTTCGTCAGGAAAAATTATGAATACTAGAGTTTGTCACCTAATATATATAGCTATACAACGAAAAATCAACGTCAAAAATACCTGAACTGTAATTTAGCTTATTTAATTTTGTGTTTAAGTGAAAAACTATTGCCATTTTAGGCAGCAGGTAAAGCGTGCGTGCCAATCAATCGCCGGGTGCACTTCTGCCGTGTCCGCGAGATCGCCTGCTTTACCCTGGGTTCGGCTCCATTCAAGTTAGAGCTTGATCAACTTACAAAATGTTTGTGTGATTGATTACAATTTACCTAAATTTTAACCAGAGGCGGATCCAGGATTTCTTTCTGGGGAGTGGGGGAGCACAAGCAAAGCCGTATCCAGGATTTTGTTCCTGGGGGGGGGGGCACAAGGATACATCATGATACAAAACGAGCGCAATGATAATATGACCGTATTCAGAATAATGCATATTTTTTAAGTGTCTGGGGGGAATGTGCCCCCGTGCCCGCCGAGGATTGTAACGTTAAAGCCTCAATGCCGTCGCGATATAAACTGCTACAAAAGTCGTTCCATTTTTTCCAGAGCAAAAGTATGAAGGGAACATGAATTGCCTCTGATTAGAGAAATCGATTCAGTTTTGGTTTCAGAGTATTACGATAGCAGAGGAAAGAAGTCATTACACTGCCGCTTTCAAAAGAAAAGTTATACGGTGGAACCTCGATCTATCGTTCCCGCATTGATCGTTCGCCGTTTCTGGTCCCAAATAAAGTTCCTTATAGACAATGTAATTTTTTCCCGCATATATCGTTCCCCGAAGTATCGTTTCTCGCATTGATCGTTTGATAATTGCGGTTCCGACGCATAATTTTCCCGCATCCATCGTTTGACGAAAATGAGACGAAATAAATACAATGTGTCATTTATGGCTAATAACGACAAGCACATAGTTGTAATCTTCCCAAGGGATGGAACTACCATTGGGAGAAGCTCAGTGCCGTGGGAAAGTAACACAACACTACCTGAATTATATTTAAAATATATTCATTAGACAGGAACAATTCAAGTAATAGACTATTTTTGGCCTTCGTCATCTATCTCACAACCAGTCACTGCGCCGGCGAATGCGGTTGTTTTAGGCACAACATGCACATTGCTTTCGTGAATACATGTACTGGAAATGGTGTTTGATGGATATGAATTTTTATATCAGACTGAAATCCATAATAGCAGTGTAAATGCTGAGTGGAGAGCAAACTTTTTTTTAGTGAGGTGGCGTTTTCCTTCAGAATTTTGAAAGAGATATGGGTCGAATCAACAATATGACCTTTGTGTCTTGATAAAGTACTACTATTCCTGTTATTATCTAAAATATTGTTTGAAACCTTTGATGAATATCTTAATTACTCGCCAAAATCCTGCGTTTCCTGGGACATAGGCAACCTAGCAAAAAAATAAAGAATTGATCGTTTTTCCGCATTCATTTTATTATCGTTTCGTTATTAGGAAAAAAATTTTCCCCTAGTGGAGCTCCAAAAAAGGAGGGTAGTCTTAAAATCGTGTTCGTCTTAGAATTGAGCTAATACGGTGTATGAAATTGTTTTTCGATTTATTATGTTCTATAAACAATTTTCATAAAATGTTTTCCGTTAAATAAGAAAGAATCAATTTATTATATTCTATAAACAATTTAAATAAAATATTTTCCGTTAAATAAGAAAGATTGGGGTGGGGGAAATTCGGCCACTGTGCAGTAATAACAACGTGCGCAAAAAACTATCTCTCGGCGAGGAATTAAAAAAGGTCCTCGGGTGTCCGGACGGAAGAAGGTCCGAAGGGTATTCGGCGTCCAGGCAAGAGCGCGGTTGGGCTGGTCCGTTTGTCGGCCCTGAATTTTGCAAACGATAGATCACGTCATAACAGATATCACTTTTCATTGCGGCGTTAACGTTCACGGCGTTTGTCGCGTACGTTAATTTTCTGTTCATATACGGCCAGTGATTTTCTTATTGTTGGCTTATTAACGGACCGTGAAAACCTGAAAAAAACCGTGAAAAATCTGAAAAATAACCGTGAAAACCTGGAAAAAGCCGTGAATTTCATTATTCAAGTAGAGTGGGAACCCTGTAGTACACTATCCATTAACGAAAAAAGAACAGAAGATGTGTGCTGGAGGCACTTGACTTGTGAAATCCCACTTAGCATTTTTTGAAGTCCTTAATTATACGTATGGTATAACCAGCAAAACATCTCTCTTATTCTATCATCTCTGTCTAAACTAGAAGCATAGTTAGCTTCTAAATTGATGTTATCTTTGTCAAAAGATATCAAGGATGGTCGGATCGGATACCTCAGATCCAAATACCCCCGGTTATTGCACTTCACCGGATACTTCCAAATTCGTGGGAGACATCGGATCTGGATCCAAATTTTCAAATTAATGCTTCAGTGAATGCTGCATCCCACAAGAGAGAGTGGAAAGATTTCTGATCCTCTCTTCGCATGTGCCGTCACACTACAATGCTTGTCCTAATCTTGAACCATTTTGTTTAAAAGCTCTAGTAGGGGCTATGCTGCATTTCTGACAATATTTTAGTTTTTTCAGCTCTAATTGATTGCAACTAAGTTTTCTAGTTACAACAAGGCTTTAAAAATATTCAACATTTTCCAAACAGCACAATTTTCAAAGTAACAAGCGTAGCATTAGCCCCCTCAAACAAGTTGAGACATACTGGAAACGTCAACTGCACATATCACATAGCTCACCCAGCTTCTCTTTGAAGGCAAGGACGTCACAAAGTAGCAAGATCTGACATGTTTGTTCTTGACTCCCTTGTAGTCTCATTCCATTGTAGTCATTGGTAGTCTCGTTGCTTGAAAGACAGAGGGATTGCACTCCTTCCCCTCTGCCTCTCCTTTATGCACTTCTACCCACCCCTCTCGAGATCGCTGAGAGGTTGTCTCGCACTGTTCCCGCACCTCGTCACACGTGAAGTCAATGTTGTGGTAAACATTGTCAATTATATAGCTGATTGGGTGGTTACAATTTAATTTCATGATACATATATGTATGTATTGATAAAAATTTATTTCAATTTAAATGAAATTTAAAGGAAAAATTTTTATTGAGGTAAGGAGAGCTCAACATATGCCATCTGCATGCACAGTGGCGTGAAACTATCACAAGCAAATGTTAAATCCACCTCACAACAACTGAAGCATTTGCGGGTGAAACACAAGTCAGCATGCAATGAGAAAGTGACAGAATTCGGGAGAACATGCGGGAGGAAAATTTGAATACTGTCAAATAACTTGAAATCTTTTAAAAGTAATTTTTTCTCAGTTAAAATATTAAAATGTGTATGAAAATATAAACAGCATTCCTTTGATTGCATTTGCCCTGGAGAAACTTGAATAATTACTTCATTTTATAGCAGGCAATTAAAAATCCATTTGGATCTGAAAATATCCGAAGATCCGACACCTGAAATCAAGTATCCGACCCGGATTGAAAAAAATCCTGTATCTGTCCATCCCCAAAAGATACATGCTCTTAATAGGTCCTAATAAGATGTATACAATGAACTATCTTTCTTCACATTTCTAGGCCTTCAGAAATTCAGTAACAACTTATATCAATATTGCTGAAAACGTTTTCTCTTGATTATCCTGGTTTTCTTTGCCTGAAATGTTGTATATGTCTTGCATCTATGCTTCAGAAAATTAACGTTAGCCTTCATTTTCATTGATAGACCTCGCCGTTGGGATGAGGCACTTGAGAGACCTCCTCTGGACTATTCCGAGTTTTTTGAAGAAGAAGTTAAAGAGCGCGAGGGCCTTTTTGTTTGGGAGGTGGAAAACTTCTTACCAAGCCCTGTAGAAGAAGCTGCAATCGGAAAATTTTATGAGGGAGATTGCTATGTTGTTCTACGCTCCACTAGAGACTTGGAAACGGGTGGCCTCAATCGTCAGATCTTCTTCTGGATTGGAGAGAAAGCTACGGTAATATAAATATAAATTGCTCTTTCTTTAAAAATAACTGTCATTAAATTTTGAGATCCATTATTGATGTCATTTTAACTTAATAAACTGAAAACAATGTTTCAGTATCTTCTCCGCTGATCAAAATTGTAACTTTTACATAATTTTTTTTATATACAAGAATGAAATGTCTCTTATATATTTCAATAGATTATATTTTCATTAAATGTAGCAATACAATTTTTTGGTGTTGTGGATGCAAACTAGTTAACCTCATTATGATGAATCTGTTGCTGTATAAAATGAAAATTTGTCATTGTTCCTAATTTTTACAAAGTATATAATATAAAATGCTCCGTGCTAAATGGTACAAAGTAACTCATTAGGCTAAGTTTACATGGTGAAATAAAATAGATTAACCTTTGTATGATCCCTTCAAATTTAGTGTAAAATAATTAGGTAACCGGGACTGGTTTCAACACTTCTTTGTCATTCTATAAAAAAATTGCAAGTCAATCAGGTAAAATGTGTTGAGAATGGCGCTAAAGTGTTAAAACCAGTTTGGTTTTAATTTATGTAGAACATAGCAAAGTTTTACTTGCCACTACATGATCTTGATGTTTCAAAAAGGCAACTTGTTGACTATTGACAGTATGCAATTTTTGTGACTATTTATTTGATCTAAAATAGTTTTTTACCATGGGAAATTCTTTGTAATTGTATCATTTTTATTTTAAGTAGCCACTCTTTCATATCTTTTTATATATTTAAGACATTTTATATGTATAAAATTTGTACATATTTGAATCTCTAATCCATGGAATTGACCCAAATATTCATATTGCCCCCCCACTTGTAATTGTTTTACTTGGGATTAACTGTTGGTACTAACCAAAGGTAACTATATTTAATGACATTAAAGTTAATGTTTGTGAGGATTTCCACTTTCTCAGTTGGACAAGCGTGCCTGTGCCGCCATTCATGCCGTAAACCTAAGAAACTGGCTTGGTGCAAGATGCCGAACTCAGCGGGAGGAAATGGGTGATGAATCACCGGAATTTTTGGCTCTGTTCATCAATGATGATTTAGACGACAGTGAAGATGGTGAATCAAGTGGTGGCATTGTGTATGTGAGGGGTGGTCGTACGCCAAGCGGATTCTACACAGTTGAAGAGGCAGTAAGTCTAAGGATTTCTCTCTATTGGATATATTATTAATTTAAATTACCATATTGTACAGCATTTTCAAGGCTTTATAATCAAATTCCAAACTTCATCAGTAACTTTGTAGGTATAACAGATCTTTAAGCAGTAGCGACGTTCAATTAGCATTTTTATCCTTAAGTCATTATTTTACGTGACGATGAAATACTCATAGATGAAATTGAGGTAGTAAATAATCTTTACAATGAAATTTAGTCAAAGAACCTCTCACAACAATTTAACGTTTCAAGTTCGAAGTGCACTCAATTTTCCTACATTTGTAGTGAAATCATTCAGTTTCTTAATGGTATTGATGAATCATGTTCCAAGATGAATGTCAAAATTAATCGTTAGTGGAAGCAAATCGTTGTGATGAAAGTCTTTATCATCTGTGGAAATAATCTTGTGTTTGAAAAACTGAATCATGACTCAGACTCAGCATCTGTTGAAACTCATATGAAATTTTGGATAAAGATACACTTAGAAGAAGAACGTTCTACTCACCCAATTTAAATAGAGTTCAAATCAGACCTCAAAAGTCTCCTGCTACTTGTTTTCTTGTCAATAAGTGGAATGAATGAGTCCGACTCAGGTTTGGTCTGGTTCATGACAGTTAGATGCTTTTTCCTACGTTTATGTATGTGCTTACTTACGTTAAATACTTAACCCTTAGAGTGCGGGAATGTTTTTACGTTTTGCACGCTGACTGCTGCATGAACCTAAAATTTTAATGCTACTTGGATATCTTGCACTTGAGCACTTTCCCTCACCATAAGGATCGCTAAGGGGCTTAACTCTACCAGACCAGCCCTCGTGGCAGGGGGTCTCTTCTGCACTAGCTGGCAGATACAATTGTGAACTCCCACAGCCTAAGGGTTAAACAACGAAAATCCTTGTATTTGTATGTCTCATTGTAGTACTTGCCTCTCAAGTGTATTCTAGCTGTACATTTTTAACAGAGTAAATGGTGTTTTCATAAAATCTATTTTAGATGTAGGAATTGGATTCTTTTCTGTAAAATTTGCCTCTGCCAATTTTTCGAAAACCCTCTGATAATCTGTCATTAATTTTTATTTAAGTCATATCCAACTCGTCTGTATCGAATTCATACGGTTGGTTCTGCTGTTCATCTTGAGCCTATGGCACCAAAATCTTCATCCCTGGATGTTGGACATGTATTTTTACTAGATATTGGGAAGAAGCTGTTCACATGGGCTGGCCTTAAGTCAAAAAATACCTTACGATCAAAAGCCAGGTGAGTATAGCAGTGTTAGTATGTAAAATATCGTTGTTTTTATATAATCCATGTGAATATTTACTCTATTCCATTTTGATACTTCATCCTAATTACAATTTGTATACAGACCGTCCCACAGGTCATGTGTAGTTTTTGACCTCTAATTTTAGTAACTTCGCATCAAGCAATATTCATGAAAATTGGCATACTTATAGGGAAAGTAAATATAACCTATATGACCTCTGACCCCTTTATGACCCTTGGAGATAAAAAAAATCAACACTATGGATCTATGAACTGTAATACTGACTTGGGAACTTTTCGGGACCTTTAAAACCTATGGTTACACATGTCGGTTGCCATGATGGCCCGACCGTTAACTCAATGACCTTTGACCCCCATTATGACCTTCAGAGGTCAAAGAATGAACAATACAGATCTATGAACTACAAAACCGACATCGACACCTTTGATGGTATGCTATTGTTTTTGCCACCATTATGACTTTGATTGTGACCTTACTGGGTCAATGGTTAAATTTTTGCAAATAAAAATGTTATTTTCGGTTTTCTTTTGTCCAAAAACCTAAGAATTGACCTCTTGGTTAATGATATTCAGACATTTTTCTATCTCGAATTTTTTAACATTGAAACTCCGTAAGGAAAAATTAAAATTTTTGGTTTGGACCCACATTGTGAGGTCAAAAGGTCAAAATTGTAAAATTTTGCTTACACTCAACAAAACTGAGGACCTTTCCCCATAAGTATGCCAATCTTCATTAATATTGCTTGATGCAAAGTTACTAAAATTAGAGGTCAAAAATGACACGTGACCTATGGGACAGTCTGTATGTTAATATTCACAAAATCTGGTACCAGTTATTGTTGTAACAATCACCATTAATCATTATTGGTGTGATATTACTTATCTAACAGTTGTTTAATATTTTTTTAGTTTTAGTATCCATGGCTCTTAAAAAAATTTTTTAGCTGCAACCATGTCATGATTTTGCTTCATTTCTTTTAGGCTAGTGGCTGAGAAAATTGACCGCAATGAGCGTAAGAATGGAGCTGAAATTGTGACTGAAATTGCTGGACAGGAAAGTTCTGAATTTTGGAGGATATTGGGGCATGAAGATGGAATGCCTCCAGCACCTAACAGTGGCATTCCTAAGGTCTGTGGAATGAAAATGCTGACTAAATTACATGTAGGGAATAGAGCCTCAGATGAAAATTTCTGCTCAAATAAAAGTGATAACTCAAATGAAACTTCACAGCATTACCCCATCAGGGCATCTTTCTTAAGTACCTACAATGCAAGTAAAACAAACAAAAGAATTACATGCGGCTTTACTCAATGAATTTCATCACGACTTATTACTCAATTATTTTAGGATTGACCTAGTACTTTTCAAAAAAAGATTATTTTAAGCAGAGTAGTGTCTTTCAATTTTGTTTGGCTTTCTTCCCAAACCTAATGTCATGTTTTTGCTTCTTTACTGTTTATTTTTCATCTTTACGGATCAAAGGCATTAGTATTTCTGCATATTATATATGTATTTAGTGGTGACAGAGTAACAACTCTGATTGAAAATATCAGAAGACAGAAAAATATGAAAGCCAATTAAAGTTTGAAATAAAGTATCTCCAAAATCAGTATTTTCACATGATAAACAATCTTACTCACTTTAACTAAGTCTAACTTAACCTGGCTAAGGCTAAGTTGATTCCCATCTGACAGTGCTGTGACAGTTTTTTGGATTTACTCAGGTGTATTCTACGAGATGGGAAAAGATGTTAAGCCACTAAGGGCCAAGCTAAGAGTGATGTGGCCAGTTCCCGTTCGTTATTGGTAAGATGCCTTAGGCAAGTTAACTTCTCTTATTTGCAGATGATTACCTTGTCAGTGAAAATATGGTTTTGGAGATATTAATTTTTTACAACTTTTACAGGCATTCAGTTTTTCTTGTGTTTGAAAATATTCACTGAAGCCGATTAGTATAGTTAACTTAATTATAGTGAACTGTGTATCAATTTTGAAAGTTATCAATGACAGTATAATGTGTGGATTGTTGCTTGACGTTTCTTCTTTCCTTAGCTGATAGCATTAAGCTTTAACTCAAATGTTCTTCTTATGTTTGCGATCTTTTTATGAGGTATCTTATTAATTATACATAACTTTAATTCAGAAAGTAACCATTGATGAGGAAAACTTTGATGGGTCACCATTATCCATTCTAACCTTTTCTAGGAGGAAGTGGATAATACTTATGTGCCACGAGGCTGTCGCCTATACCGTGTTCGTCTTGGCACAGGGTATCTTGAGTTGCCTCAGGTTGAGCCAGTGGCCGAATCCATGCTGGCACCTGGTGGCACTTTCAAGGCACCCCATGCTCGCCCTCTAACACCTGCTCTCCTTGCTTCGAGAGGAGTGTACATCCTTGACTGCTATGCCGACATCTTTGTGTGGTAAGATTTTAGTCATTAATATTTGTGTATTTCCTGCCCTAGAGAAATTCACCTTTGGATTACTTGTGTCTGAGCAAAAGAAAAATGTCCTCATTGGTGTGGTAACTATGGGGAGGGATGAGAGGTATAGATCTCCCCCAAAAGCCTCAGAGAAATAAAAAAATAATTTAAAACTATTGTCTAGTTTTGACGTATGATAACTGCATCTGCTTAAAGTTAGATATCTTTTTTTAATATAATTGTAGTGAGACGAGTCTCTGAATAGCGACCCGTGACCAGTAGCGGGTACAGAAAACATTAAAGGGGTGTGCAAAAGATATTTGAGCTACTTACATTTTTATTGTAATGAAAAATAATTAAGTTGCATGCAAAGTTTTAGCATTTAAAGTTTCATTCAAACTGATTATACACATATACAAGACAATGTCATCTTATGATATAAAAAAGTTACAGTTGTGGTTCTGCAATGTTCAGCAATGAAGTCGGCCCTGCAAGGGGGGGCACGCGCCCCCCATATGTATCCACCACTGCCCATGACTAAGAAATCAGGAAAGGTGGAGTCGCACTGCGACTGCACGACACTCCCCTCCCCCTCCTACAAGTTCCGCCCCTCCTGTTCCCCCATCACCCTCTAAAGCATATTCCTAGTTACCCCACTGGTCCTCATTCTATAAGGGTGCTCTCTTCCTCAGTAAAATACATAACAGAGAAACTTCACATTTTCTCTATCTGTTTCTTAAATTTGTCCATGGTGCAATTAAATGATGGAAAAATTGCAGACATTATTTTTGGAAGGGTTGAGTGTTACTGCGGCAATACTGAGCCATTTATTTTTCTTACAGGTTTGGTAAGAAATCAACTCGCTTGGTTCGAGCAGCTGCCATGAAACTCTGCCAGGAGTTGTTTGTGATGATCAAGCGACCAGGTCATGCTCTTGTCACACGTGTGCAGGAAGGTACCGAGACACAGGTGAGTTATAAGGAGCTGCGTTCGATGTGCAAAATCAGGAAAATGTGCAGTGGGCTTATTTACAATTTTTTTCGCTGTGTTACAGTTAGGAAAGGAGAGATTTTTTCCATGTCTACTTCTCGAGCTGTTTGCAACAAAAAAATCTCTGCCTGATTCCCTTTTGCTGTGTTGATCGCATCACAGTCTCATGCACAGCCTTTTACCTTTTATCAGCTTCTCCTAAGCTCCTAAAATTGGCCTACTGTGGTTTGTTGTTGCTCACACTCATGTTTGTACATGCTATTTTTTGCTATTTTAAACCAGCTCAGTTGAGTAATGGAGCTATTTGATCCATGAAAATACTACATGAACTTAAAATATGTATGCACTGCATTCTGTATAGTTTTTGCTAAAATTTTACTTCTTCATTCTTGCTTCAGATTTTCAAATCAAAATTTGCTGGTTGGGATGATATTGTAGCTGTTGATTTTACAAGGACTGCTGAATCAGTGAGACGTACTGGTGCTGATCTTGTAGAGTGGGCAAAACGCCAGGAAACTAAGGTAGGATCCCATCATCTATTGCTTCTATTTTGTGGCTTTGTGGCAGCAGATGTTTTAGTTTTTGTACTGTCTTACAAGTTGAATTTTCTTGTATCAAATTTCATGTTACTTAATAATGTGTTGTCATGACTTTTGCAGGCTGACCTTGCCGCTCTATTTGCTCCTCGCCAGCCATTGATGCCTGTGGCCGAAGCGCGGGCTCTTGCTGAGGAGTGGAATGAGGATTTGGAGGCAATGGAAGCTTTTGTCCTTGAGGGTCGCAAGTTTGTGAGGCTCCCTGAGGAGGAATTAGGTCTGTCCATTTCACGAATCAAGTAGAATTTCTGTATTTACTATCAGATAGTCTGATCTATCTAGTTAGTAAGTATGGATTTTAAAAACTTCTACATTCGCTATGTATTATGTCTGAAATTTTAACTGATTTTTTCATCACCGTTAACTGTGATGAGTCTCGGATTATGGTTATATTTGTTCGAGATGAATAAGAGAGTAGTTGTACCTGACTGTTTATTTTAATTAACTTCGTTTCACTTTTTAAAATATACTTCATAGGTCATTTCTACAGTGGGGATTGCTATGTGTTCCTCTGCCGCTATTGGGTGCCACCTGGTGGTGATGATGATGGGGTAGAAGGTAACGAGGAAGTACCTGATGATGATGAAGAAGAATGCTTTCAATGTGTGGTTTACTTTTGGCAGGGCAGAGAGGCATCAAATATGGGCTGGTTAACCTTCACATTTAGGTTAGTGCTAAACTCATACGGCCGTATTCATAGATTTCCGCTAAAACACGCTAGTAGGGCGACTAACTTAGTCGGCTACTAAGACCTTTTAGTCGCCTACTAAGATATGGTATTCATGGATTGTATTACGTGAGCTACTAAGAGCTACTAACTTAGTATGCTACTAGCCAGCTCGGCAGCCGATACTCGGTAGCGATTTGGGTTCAACCCGCTAGGCTACGCTTGACAACACTGCATCTGACTCCTCCGCGGCGCGGAAAATTCGTATCACTCTTAGACCATTTAAGTAAGGGGTTTTTCCCGAGGAGCGTGTAAGGTGTGTGGGGTTTGGAGAACGTGGCCGGAGCAGGGTTATATCGGTGTGGGGGTATTGGGGGGAGAGTGTGGAGGGATCATAGCGCCGGGCCAGGGATTCAAAAGAAGAGCGGAAAAGGTCATTTCCATGCCCTTCCCGCCGTGTTACGGGAAGGTGTGTTCTTATATGGTCTAAGGTATCACTATCAAACAAAAGAAATTGATTCAGCAAAGTGCATTGAAATTTTTACTTCATAATGGATAATTCGATGTTATATCGCATCTCAGACATATTTTTTTATTGCTGTACACAAAAATTATGCAATACCTTTGGGAAAGGGTAGATTTATGAGTAATACCGAAGCATTTGTATGTTTCAGATGCAGTTATTGCTTTACAAACGGCCGTATATTTATTGATCATATAAATTGCGTATTGCTTGCACTTCCGATATTTGTTTCCATTAGTGTATGCGTGATTAGTATGGAAATACATAACTAGCAACGTCAGTATTATACATATCTGTATTCGGTAAGCAAAAATACACCTCAATGTCGGAGTAGAAACGAAAACTTTTGCAATGCAGAAATGAAACGTTAAGAAAATAACGTTGAGATAAATGTGTGAATGACACACATTTATTACGTTACAAACACCTACGTGCGAGCAATTAGTAACATATGTTTGCAACTCCTAAAGTGTTAGTCAAGGAAACAACAATCTGCTTCGCTACATTTAAATATTTCAAATATTGACAGCGTGTGGAAATATACGGCATATAGTTTACTAGAGGTGGTTAATGTAAAAAACAAAGCATAATTAACGTAACTTGTTTTACTTATTTATTGCTGATCATATCACAAATAGGACTACAACGCACATAACATTTCACTTCACATTTCACGAGCTGTCTTTATGACACTTATAATCCGTACATTCTGAATCAACTGGTTCAATGAAAAGCTTGACTCACACTTAATTTAAAACACTTTAACGTGACTCTAGTAAACAATGATAATCAGTTTTCCAATCACTCTGCACACACCAAAAGAATTTGCACTCGTTGACTTTCGAAAGAGTTCTTCACATCTCACTTCCCACTCATCACTAATGATTTAGAATCAGTTGATGTTATTTCACATTAACATTACGTGGACAATGAAATAAATATGCTGAAACAAATTTTTAAACCAGAAATTGTAACATCAACATACTTCCAATCTCACTCTCCACTATCACTCGTACCGTAACCAAAACAAAAACAACAGCGCAACGAAATACGCGAAATGTAAATACTGCCGAAAGCTCACGATAAAGTGACTAGAATAAGTAATATAATCAAACACAAATTATAAGCGTACAAACGAATGAAAATTTATAAGCGTTTCCTGATTCCCTAAAGAACAACTGCTTCAAATATAAAACATATCCCCTTCGCAACAGCTAGTAGATACCTGGTTAAATGAAATGGTTAAACCAGTATGAAAGAAATAAATCATTTTGTCGAAGCTCATACACTCACAAATCACTTCACTTGTCGCTTCACTCTTTACTTCATCGTCTATATGCAATCAATTCACTTAGGGGCGCACTGAATGTACAAATTGTGTTCACTTACACTAGAGGCACAAGTTCACTGCAAGTCGTAGCTTCCTCGCAGCTACGAAAAACTTTCAATTCCTGTCAACAATGACACTACATACGTTGCCTGCCTTGCTTAAAGAATGGATTCTCGTATTCCATTTTGGCACAAATGCATAAAAACTCTATAACAGTATACAAATAAAACCGGAGTTCGATCATCCACAACGGTCCGCCATATTTAGTAGCTACCTTAAACAAGGCCGGAGGGCGACTAAGAACCAGCTACTAAGATAGTAGCATACTAGGCTTAGTAGCCCTTACTAACGGTCTATGAATACCATTTTGCTAGTATGCTACTACTTAGAACGCTACTTAGGCGTTAGTAGCTTACTAAGGAAACTATGAATACGGCCGATAGAATTCTCTGTGAGGTCAATAATGTAAACATAGTATATTTTTTTAATAATAGGGCAGTGTGGGTCTAGTTTTCATGGGTTTTCATTTTTGTTTTTTAATGCATATTTGGGGAGCCTCTCAAACAATTTTAATGGTGCAACATTTTGTCTAATAAACTGTATGACATCTTTAAATGAAATCAATTTGCAAGCAGCTTTAAACTCAGTTTTCCAAAAGGTTTTTAACCATGCTGGTCTATCTCAGTACATTGGGTTGATTTGCATTGAAAAATATGGATTGGATAACCATAAGGCAGAAAAGAGGAATTTTAAGAATGATTTTGAGGAATTTTTACTTTTACCTATCGGTACTGCATCTTCATTTCCAAAGAATCATTTTCAATGAATAAATCCTTCAAAAATCAATTCCACTTTTAAAAATGATACTGAGGCAAAAATAGTTAACCTTCGTTGTATATACTTCCTCCTTTCTTGAAAAATGACGTAGTACCTTATTAAATTCTATTGTGTGCAGTTAATCAATCCTGCTTGTCGGTAAAAATTGTGGTTAATGGATTTCTTTACTTTTATTGGAACCCAAATGTATTTGCCTCTTCTGTCTGGAAATAGATTTTATTTGTTCTTATTCCTGTTTTATAGCCTAAGAAGAAAGTTTGCTGGTTTGTTTGGAGAAAAGCTAGAGGTTGTGAGAACACATCAACAGCAGGAAAACCTGAAGTTCATGGCACACTTCAGACAGAAGTTTATTATCCATAAAGGCAAGAGAAGAAACCTGCTGGATATGCTCATTAGGAAAGAGGTCAGTGTTATAATTGATTCCCTTTTATTAAATTTCATACTCTTTCACTGTGGTCAAGTTAATGGAGATTCAACTTTATAATCAAAATGGAGCTATGTACATATTTTGTTATTTTACTTTAGTAAAGAATTTTTTCTTGCTTGATTTGCAGTATAATTTTTTTAAAACATTTTGAAAAAAAATTACTTTTTTATTTTTATCGTAATTAGAAAAGTAATCTAGGATGTTTTTTTATTATCTGCAATGAATATATTTTGTTTGGTATGTATATCTTAAAATTCTCATGTAAAGTGAGACATAACCCAAGTAACATTTTTGGTTGGCCCTCTGTTGGCAGATGGTGGGACACAGCGGTTGGCCCATGGTATGATTTGGCCACCTCGCCAACCGTATCCCAACCAACGATTCCCCAACGATGGGCCAACAGAGCATTACAGTCGGGCCTTCGTATTCCCAACTATAGGCCAACCCCTCTCCAACGATACACCGTTGGCCCTTTTCAATTCTGCCATCCGTTTCCCAACGAAAGCTATATTTTACTGGCATTCCTCATTTTTATAGAATGAGAGTTAAATTAATTTACCTTCTCACTTGATATGATACCGGTACATAGATAGAATCTTTACCTTTAACTCCCGATAAATCAAAATGAAATTAAATACATACATTAACAATCAATGCTATAGGACAAAGTAAGGTTACAGTGGTTTAAAGTGGAAAACAAAAAATCAATATCAGTTCAGAAGGTCCCCAACTTTTATTTTCACAAATTAGGACACTTTTTATTAGGGCAAAATTAGGAAAATTTCAACAGCACCTTTCCATATTACAATATGGCACACACAAAAACTGTCCATCTTCTTTGTAGGGCAACAAAACACACTTAGATAAAATCTGGGTGGACTGTGCAATTTGCATCCAGGTACTAATTTTTTTACTACAAATATACCAATGGTACCACTTCTAAGAGGTAATTCAAAGAAATCCTCCTTAATTTCAAACATGTCACACTGCAAGATGTACACCCCTGAGTTATTTGATTCAATTGCCTTCACAATTCCTATTCTCTGGTCTTCGGTAACGAAATTGTTAAGTTTAGTCCATTTTACTTAATTGGATTAATAAGTGCAAGATTTAGGGATATTAATAGGAATCACAGAAACACTGATTGAGTATAATACAGTTGATGTATTTTCCATAAAATAATAATTGTGCAGTTGTTATTTAGGTTTACTCATACAAATTCAATCTCATTCTCTTCAGAGAGGACTAAATCACTCACTTTGTCCATTGAAACACTGTTTTCATTAAAACTTCCACTTATACTAGATATGCCACAATCTGAAAAAATATACATATCGATCTATTTAAATTAATGATGAAAAGTTTAAAATTCCACGAAACTATCTGTTTAAGGTAACATGATTTTAGGAATGCCAGTTTTGTAAGACTTACCAAATGAGGTCAATGCCTTATTTTTGTTAGAAGCACTCGACTTATTTTATTTAACTGCTATCACAAAGACATAGTGAATGATTAACATATAAAAGCAATCCCTAACAACCAAACAAGTTTTGGTAGTTAGGTTGCTAGGGAACCATGTGAACCGTATCCTGCAACTTATGCAATCGTACTATAATGTTATGATGTCCCAACAGTGGCCCAATGATAATCCATTTCGTAGGGCCATCGTTGGGGATTTCTGTTGGGCCAACAGCATAAACCGTTTCGTTGGGCCGACGAACAATATCTGCGTTGGGCCAACAGTGGAATTTGGTAGGCATATCCACCCACAATGAGCCAACCGTGACTACGGTTCCCCAACCGAGGCCCAACGGTCAATGTTACTTGGGAATATGAAGGCCATGATGAAATAATTTGTGAGAACTTTGAAGTGAACACTTAACTTCTGTTAACAAATTTAATTCATTGACCCTTTCCCAAATTTTAGCCTTTGTGTGTAAGGGAATTGAAAATGTTGATATGGTCAGCTTATATTACTAATAATTCATTTAAAGTACACATTCATTGGCTATTGTATGTACAGTTGATCACCCCCGAATCCGGCATCGTTAAGACTTGGGTTATGCTGGATTTGGGGTGCTGTGGTAGTAACCAATAGAATTAGGGGGTGTGCGATGTGTTTTCACACGAGAGTTCAGCACAGTTTTCTTACGATCTTGTGATAATTTTTACCATAAGTGATGAATAGAGCATAGTTAAAAAGTCTTCCATTACTCCTGTCAATCTTCCCTTGATATGCGGCACACCAAGCCTGCAGGCAGCATGGCGGAGCCAAGTCTTGCTTGGGCAAGTCGAGTCATCTCTGTATCGCATCACATGTAGCAGTTTCTGACTTGGCAATAAAGTGTTACATGAATAACTGTGTGTCCTATTGTTGGCATATACCACAGGGAGTACTTTTGTTCAGAGTGAGTAACAGTGTCAGAAGGGGAAGACGAATGCAATAATTGTGCAAAATTTATGTTTCCCTTGAAGCACGACTTGGAAATGTTGGCAGATACATAATTCGTGTTCCTAGATCAGGGAATTCCGATTTCGCAGTGCTCAATGGGGTAGTTTCCTTCAGCAAAGAAAACGAAAGGCATTGATTGCGATTCATTACCCACCTTCAGTGTAAAAGACACGGTCTCAGGCGTTACTTTGTGGAATTTATTCATTATATAATAAAATAAAATTACTTTGTTCTATTCCACACTTTATTTTAAGTAGCACGACCCGAGTGTCAGCATCTCATTTTATCAGACGTGATGATGGCATGAGATGCTGAAACCCGGGTCGTGCTATTCAAAATAAAGTGTGGAATAAAACAAAGTAATTTTATTTTATTCCACCTTTAGTGTATTCATAATGTACAAATTATTTGGTTTTAGAAATCCCAGTTTAGACGAATGTTAATGGTCAATTTTAACCTCATTTGAAAAAGGCCAGATTGGCGGCCATGCGATGCCACTCCACGTGACGTCACAGGGACCTAGTTTCTATACGAGTAGTCAGGAGTCTTACATCGTCTGAGATTACCAATGCATGCATGAGGCACAGAGCTCAGAGAAACATCTCTTAATAATCACCTATTAAAATTGCCTAAGGTTGGAAAGTTTCCTTCGTTTGATAAGGTATTAATAATCCTTATTTAAGCCAAGCGCTACCTGCTAGCAGCCTTCAGCGTAGCTGCGCTCATAGCCTTGCACCAAGGTGGCATCACATGGCAGCAGATGGAACCAGAATGATGTCACACGGGCTTTTCCCAGCATTCATACTTAGCCGTCGCGTTTTCGCGCACTTGAAATTTTTCACTTTTCATTTAATCGCGAAAAATAGACATCGTCATTTAAAAATCTAAAAGCGTGAAACACATACTCCAGTATAATAATCTTTCGATTTAGGCAATAAAAAAAATTATAGGAAACTATCCTATTGTATTATGTATCTTAATTATTCCTAAAAAAATCTTTCTTTCTTCAAGGTATAATAAATGAAAGTATTAAGTATATTTTAAATTAGATAGACAAAACTTTAGGATGAAGTATCACTTTGTTTTGCACAATGTAGTTCAAGTACGTAGAACTATCTTTATTTACAGAATGGTGTTAACTATCACCTTAAAACCAGACAAGTGGAGAAAAAAGTGCATATTACATGTGCATATGCTCAACTCAAAAATTTCTATTTCAGAAGGAAAAAGCAGAACAGCTAGCTGCTGAACAAGCCAGAATTGCTGAGGAAGAAGCAAAAAAAGAAACGGAAGCATCTGCCACTGGAAAGGGAGGGAGGGCTGGGTCAAAGGAGCGAGATGGTGATGATGACTCTAAGGAAGACTCCAGCAGCAAGGATGAGAGTAGCATTAGCAAGTCGGGAAGTAATAGCAAATCAGGGAGCAAAGAGCCGTCTGCAGAGAAGGAATTGCCAAAAATGTGGTGGGAGGAAGACACCGATGAAGACTCAAAGTTGAGAGAATCCCCTCCGAAAGAGACAGCGGTGGAAAAGGTTGAGGA
This sequence comes from Ischnura elegans, assembly GCF_921293095.1. Taxonomy (NCBI): domain Eukaryota; kingdom Metazoa; phylum Arthropoda; class Insecta; order Odonata; family Coenagrionidae; genus Ischnura; species Ischnura elegans. Next base: position 79,581,904 of record NC_060256.1, on the reverse strand, counting down.
GAAGAAATATTGGTTTGAGGAAGACGATGAGGAGACCAAGCCAGAAGAACCCCCACCTAAACAGCCCTCTGTCGAGAAGAAATATTGGTGGGAAGAGGATGACGAGGAAGGCAAATCTGGTGCTGACGGCTCAAAGGGGGAGGCAGAGAGGGAATCTAGTGCTGGTGATGCTGACACCAAAGATTCTGTGGTAAGCGAGGGAATGAATGGGGATGAAAATGAGAGAGAGGGCTCATCAGAGCAGGACCCCTCGGCACCATTCATTCCACGGCCACCCTCAATGCCCAAGTCTCTGGAGCCAGAGAGCGAACCGGTTGTGAAGGAAGTGGTGAAGGAGAAGACTCCCGAGAAAAGTAAGACTCCGGCAATATACAAGAGGCCGTGGCTCATTTCCTGCACAGATGATGGCGTGAGTGGGGTGGAGCTATTCCACTTGAGATCCAATGGCGGACCCCTATGCACACGTTGTATTCAGATCAATCCTGAGGCATCGGCACTAAATTCTGCATTCTGGTGAGTGCATAAAGTAAGCTCATTCTCGCATGATAATGTCTTATATATAAGGTAAATATGTACATCTCTCTTTATGTCCGGTGTGCTCTGTTATACCTTGTTGATGACTGATGTTAAACTTGGTTGAGTTTCTTTATCCTCCACAGACATGGCTGGCATAAGGCAAAAATACCTACCCGGGCAAACTACTGTTGTCTCCCCCCCATTACTGGGGGTTTGGTGTGGAATACCCCCCAATTAAATGGGGATTTGGTTGCCCCCCTAGCTACGTCTCCCGAGGCAGTCACCCGGGTTGCCCAGCCCTTAAGCCGGCCCACAGAATTTTATTCTGACCCAGATTTTGAAAAAACATGCTATTTTCAAAATTTTTACAAAGTTGTTACAGTTCAGGGTTATCAGGGAAATGTCTGACGATTTGAAGTCAGGAATCTTGTAACTCCCTTGTTCTACCATATTATCAAGTACACCAATTATCACCTTGTGCATGACATGGTTAATTGAAACCTGGGTCCAATCAAAATCTGTGGAACATGCAAAATAATGTTTACATGAACGATTACATTATGGTCACACAGCTCTAAAAAATATCTCCATCTTCCATAAGTTCACTTGTAGTGTTATTAAGAGCACCCCTGCAAACTTTTCTGAATCGGTAGAACGTGTGGAAAGCCTCCATAATGTTTCATTCTGAGGAGGAAGTATGGGGATTACCACTCAGTTTTATTATTTGCTTTTTTATTAAATTACTTTCACTTGATATATTGCGCAGTAGTTATCTCTGTAAGGCATACTAAAAATGAAGGTTTGTACATAATCATTCTATTTCATTTGTGAATGTATATTCTTTTTGCTCATTGTGCATTTAGTTCCTAAATAATTCATTTTTCTCAAACATCAGAAATAGCTAATTTCATTTATGTACGGTATGTGGCACGATGTGGTAGAAATTCTTAAAATTGTTCCAATGAGATATTTCACAATTGTGCCCTTAATTTATCTGTTCGTGGCACAATATGGTACATTAGGGTGGAGTTCATGTTTCAGAAGTACTTCTTGCCCAAATGTTGACCTTGTGCCGATCTTCAATGGGATTGATCACCAATTTCATTTTATTGTTGTTAGTGATGGAGTTTGTAAAATAAAGAAACATGTGTGTCCATTTTTTTATCTATCACATACTTCTTGAGCTATCTATTGGCAGCGAAAAATCCACTGCCATAATCCAAGACTAATTGTTGATGATATCACGCCAAGCAGGTCTTCTCAGCTACTCCTTGGCCTTGTCCATTAACTTCATGTGGATCATTGTTGTTTACACTCTTGTGAGCAATACCTCTCCTCAATGAAAGGTTCTATGTGAATGAGTAAAATGATCCAGACCTTAAAGAACCAGTGGCAGATTTAGGGAGTGGGGGGGCATGTCACAGGCATCATGACTATCCCAAACTTTATCAAAAATTTTCAATTTTTTTAGTTAAATAGTTTTTGTATATTTGTAAAGGAGTTAAGGAAGGGTTCATTCAAATGCATGGGTACAAGTCCCAAGCATGATGGAAATTTTAGTTGTATTTATCATAAAAAAAAAGCCAAAAAATAAAATAAGCTGTGTCTCTATAAGCTCTCTTGGGGGGTATTCAAGTATTCATGAGTCCCTGGTCTCAGGTCATGACGCCCCCCAAATTTGATTCTGTATCTTTACCAGTAAAAAGCCCCTTGTAATTAACCAAAAACTGTATTGACATCACCTACTCGTGAAAAGTGGATGGCGGCTTTTGTGTTTTCTTATTTTAAACGTGTAAAAGAATGGATGAATGAGAAAGATTTTTTTGCCTGAAGTTATCTTTCCTTTCTGTCTAACAAATATTTTTAATGAAATGCAATTTTGGGCCTTAGTGAAAAACTTTTATGTTCTTCTGTGTGGAAGAGGGTGGGGGGGATTGCTAACTGCCATAATTGTTTATAAATGTACCAGAAATGATTCCTATTTATTACATTTTTCTTTCTAGTTACATTTTAAAAGTCCCTTTTGGAGAAGGAGGTGGAGTTGTGTACATATGGATCGGCTCCAAATCTGATACTGATGAGGCGGGATTAGTTGAAGAAATTGCTCGAGAAATGTATGGTGGGGTAAGTGTTCACTTCTTGCAGTGTTATTCATGCAGATATGCTCACCTTTATGTTACTCTTAATTTACCTCTTGTCACTCTAATAATTTTTTGTTGGTTAAGCTGTAAAGATGAGCAATATTCTTAATGACATGTCGCATGATTTAAAATATATATAGGCTGTTCATGATGTGGTAGTTCACTGTCCACATGCTTATTGGATGGCTTTCTTTTGCAGCGAGTACACATAGGTGGCGTGTTATTTAAATCTTAATCATCCCCCAAATAATATTGTGAATTTATTGTGTGTATTCTAATACAATATGAGAGAGTGAAAGTATTATGCTAGCATATTTTTACATACAGAAGTTAATCAAGAAAAAGCTTAAACCTATAAGAGAAGTTGTAAGTGATCTATTGCTTTGAAAATTTGAGAGCGTCAGAGCGATATTGTGTGTAAGTTTAATTAGTAAATAAATTTGTTAAATGAATAATTAGTAGATCATTATTTGTAAGCATGGTGCTATACATTATATGGGCATTTCATGTAGTGTACAATAAATTTGGTTTGAGCGTATAAAAAACCAAACGCAAAAAGCGAACAAACATGAGTATGGGCGAACTAATTTTTTATCATTCAATGGAGTGAGAAGGGTGGCAATACTTTATTCAAATGTCCTAAATTTCAGTGCTGTCATGAGTCACTTCGATACTAAGTTTGTTGGTCATGGTAATCTAATATTTATTCCAGGGATGAGTCGATTCCAAATATCGATTCTTGATTCCACGGATTCTCGGGCACGGAATCGGAATCGAGAATCGATCGCCTAAAGTCGATTCCAATTCCATCGATTCCAGGAAGATAAATGTTTTGAGCATAGACTATAAGCTTGGAGCATAAAGGCTGCCACAGACCTAAGCGGCCGCGGTTTCAGCCTTGCCCGCACGGAGGGTACGCCCGGCACGCGGGTGCTGCGACAAACACTCCTAAGAGGCCTCGGAAACATTAAAATGTCGGCAAGAGCGACAAACCAACGAAGCCTGAAATGGCGCGTGTTCATGAGCAACTCTCAGAGAAAAAAATTGGAAACCATGAGATCGCGAAGCAATGGATGCGTTTTTCGTTCTTTTATTAACCGCTGGTCACGGCAAATCAAATTATTGCGATTATGAATCATCATCGGAGAATTAATCTGGACCACCAATATTAACGTATCATAGATCGAAATATATATTTTATTTTCGAATGATATTTGAAGTCTGATGATTATAAAAACGTGCAGAGAGCAAGTTTTCCTGTGAAAAAAAGTTTCTTATAAATACGCGCAGAGAGCAGGTTTTTTTATATAACTTTTTTAGACTAACACGCGTCTATGTAAATAAATTTTTTTAGACACATTCGCGTTTGTATAGCCCAGTTTCATCAATTCAACCCTTGAGAAAGTTGATACTTGCTTGGCATAAGCCGCCATGGCCTCCGGGCGGACTCGACTGGCTGCGTTCGGCTGCCACCGCGCACCCGGCAGGCTGCTGTGGTATGTATGGATGCAATGAACGCTACATTACTGTTTAGCCACCGTGGCCAAACGACAATTTAGCCACCAGTTAGATGCAATTTAATTGTCATTTTATTTTATTCCATTCAATTCTTAAATTTTAATGACAGCAATGCTACAGATAAATTAATATCCCACCAGTTAGAAGGAATAAGAATCGATGGAATCGGGAATCGATTTGAGGGAATCGGAATTGGAATTGGAATCGAAAAAAAGTGGAATCGACTCATCCCTAATTTATTCACACATATAAATTTGCATACCAGCATTCTGAATATAAACAATACTTTCTCCTCGACTACTCCACGTTTCTTCGCTAGATATTAAGAACTTCCTGTCTTACACGAGCTATCCTTGACGCTCCCCTCCCACTTGTCAGCCAAAGTGAGGAGTAAACTAGTCATCCCCCTCTTCCAGGGATGCTGAACTGCTTGAATGGTGGAAAAAGTAATGTAAATTGTGAATTCATTGCAGGAGGATGGTTTGGGTCTGCAAGTTATCCATGAAGGTAGTGAACCAGAGAACTTCTTTTGGGTTGGTCTTGGTGGCAGGGGCCCTTATGAAAAAGATGCTACTTTCATGTTGCACTCAAGACTTTTCCGTTGCTCAAATGAAAGAGGCTATTTCACTGTCTCTGAGAAGTGTTCTGACTTCTGCCAGGTAAGCTGAACTCTCTGATTTAGTATTTCTACATTTTAGATTATTATGGCATGGTATGAGACTAGGAATTATCTATGATATTGTGCATTTTTTGCCTTCCAATGGTAAGATAATAAGTACATATAAATTTTATTTACCATATGTAATAATACTGGTGAAAGGGTCTAATTTTTAATTTAATTTTGAATATTTCAAACTAACATAAAAGTTGAGTTTTTGGTAAAAAAATTTTGAAAAAAATCAGTATGGTAGAACGTAATTGTATTTACATTTCAAAATCAAGATAACGATTTTATAAAAATAAAAACTGGAGAAGTGGTTAAAAAACTAAAAATCGTGTTTCAATTTTTTCTGGGGTTATTTTTCATTGTTGAGGTCTGAAACTTTGGGAAAACACATAATTTTGGATGCACTTTAAGTGTACATTTTTTGTTTCTCGAAATATCGGGGGGCACTTTCACCATCTTAACCTGCTAGACCCTTTCAATAATTTTTTGCTCCAGTAGGGATGTTTTTCATTAATATAATCTAAGATTAGTTTCACCGTTGGTACAGTCATGACTGTGCAAACTGTGGTAGAAATCGTATATGTATGCTGTGTGTGGTCATATATCTAGTGTTAAGTACATATAAGGATATGATAGATAAAATGTTGGCATCCACTATACTTTGCTTATTATATTGTTTTGTCTGTTTTATTTCCTAATGAGTAAAATACTGTAAATTTGTAGGGCATTATAAATTCTTGCTCTGTTGTTATTAAATTTTTATAATAATTATGGTGTAATTTTTTTATGTATTTAGGATGATTTGGCAGATGATGACATAATGATTCTGGACAATGGAGAGCAGGTATTCCTGTGGCTTGGTGCAAAATGCAGTGAAGTTGAAATAAAATTGGCATTTAAGTCGGCTCAGGTTAGAAACAAAGCTATTTGGAATATGTGAAGTGAAATATTACAATTCTCGTATATCTTCATTTAAATACAACGAGGAAATTTGGAGCTGCCATCTTAAATTGCATCAGTACATTTAAAGCTGTTATTTTTTCCATTTCTAGGTATATGTTCAGCATTTACGAGCCAAACAGCCAGAGATGCCTAGAAAACTCTTTCTCACTTTGAAAGGAAAAGAGTCGAGACGATTTAGTAAGTGCTTCCACGGATGGGGACCCCACAAAATAGCCCTAGAATGAACTTTTTGATTGTCAGTGAACTCACCATTCCCTCTACCCCCTAATATTGAGTGCCTTATGTGGAAAGAGATTAGTGCATTATATGCAGCAAACACAAAATGTGTATATTTGTAATTTATGAAGAGTTATTTAAAGATTCCCTTTTTGTGTATGTAAATGTTTCCATGGAGAGGCTAAAAATTTTGTCTTGACAATTACCTAATATTTTTAATTATGAATTTTTATTTATTGTGATGATTTTCAATGAAAAATTTTTATGGTGGTTGTGTTTGACCAATTTGCCATTGTTTTGAAGATTGTTATAATTTTTTAACATTTTCTGTTTTCACCAAAAATAAATCAATATGACATTTGATAACACGTGGAAAATGTGTTCCACTGTATTTATAAGAATAAATTTTATAAAAATGAAATATTGTTCTATCTTATTGTCTTCAAAGGAGCATAGCTGCAATAGGGTGGTTTCCTATTATTTTTTTATTGCCTAAATCGAAAGATTATTACTCCTGGAGTACGTATTTCGCGCTTTTAGATTTTTAAATGACGATATCTATTTTTCGCGATTAAATGAAAAGTGAAAAATTTCAAGCGCGCAAAAACGCGACGCGTAAGTAGGAAAATCCGTGCGCCGCATTTCTGGTTCCCCCTCTCTCCTTGTGAAGTGACCTTGATCGAGGCTCTGAGCGCTGATAGGACGCAGGATGCTAGCGGATAGCTGAGTACCTTCCTGTCTGGTAGCGCATGGCTTAAAAAAGGTTTATTAATACCTTATCAAGCGAAGAAAACTTTCCGACCTTAGCCAGTTTTAATAGGTGATTATTAAGACATGTTTCCCTGAGCTCTGTGCCTCATGCATGCATTGGTAACCTCAGACGATGTATAACTCCTATCCTCTCGTGTAGAAACTAGGTCCCTGTGACGTCACGCGGAGCGGAATCGCATGGGCGCCAATCTGGCCTTTTTCAAATGAGGATAAAATTTGACCCTTGCCATTCGTCTAAACCGGTATTTCAAAAACCAAATAATTTGTGTATTATGAATACACTAATGGTGGGCAACGAATCGCAATCAATGCCTATCGTTTTCTTTGATGAAGGAAACTACCCTATTATCATATATGTATGAATGAATTAAAATCCCTTTGACATTACATACTTATTGCTTCTATGAGAGGTATCTATCCAAATCGAGGAGAAAATCTAAAATTGACTAAAAAAAAGTTAGCTACTCCAGGAATGTAGAGTAGCAGTAAATCAATTTTTGGATTCAATGAAGACCTTTTAGGTGGGCTAATGCATTGTACAAAATTGTGTGTGATATCACCCATGTAATCCCTACTTCAGAAATACCTACCATTGAGTATTTATAGAATGGCTTTTTTTTTGCTTACCTCTGAAGACAATGTTTGGTACATGTAAGCTAGTAATAACTATCATTATTGACAAAAGTTATGCCTAAATTTTTGTCACTTGGTCACTGCCACATTTTCACAAACTTATATTTGACAAATAGTTCATCATCTGTGGCACAGTAAGAGGAAGAGTGGTTTAGCCTGGCTTCTTATTGATACTCTACTACAGGTCATAGATAATTAAAAAAAAACAGCTAAAGTGGCCTTTAACTAAATGCCTTAAATAAAATAATAAAATAAAGTGTAATAAATTACTCTGAAATTTGGAAAATAGCTTTTAAATATTATTTCCATTGACACATGAAAAATTAAAAAAACGATCAGGAGGAGATGAGGGAAAACGAGAAAACAGGTGAGGCATGAGGTGAAGATGGAGTTAATGCAGCAGTTTTTTTCCCTATTGGAACGTGCAGTAAGAGGCGGGGACGTTGGGAATAAGAATTAGTTTTGAGGAAATCAATTTTTTTTTATTAAATTAGGGTATGAGAGCCCTCCCAATCCTGTCCCTTTTGCGTTGCTGCCTCCCTGCAGCATCAGGCAAAACTGCTGGTTCTTCAGCACTGGATGTGCCTCTGCCTGGGGTATTTCTCCCTCAAAGTTATCCTTCGTCACCTCATGAATGTTGTGGAGGACCGCACATGCCAGAATATACTGGGGTATTTTAAGATACTTGTCATAGGGAGGCAGTTGAGCAGGCTCCTCCAACTCCCTTTCATCAATCCAAATGCCCTTTCAATTACCATCCTCCCCTGTGACAGGGATTGGCTGAAGTGACGTCGCTGCTCTGTCATGTGCCCTATCTTCCTATTGATTAAATACCCTACCAAGACGAGAAGGCGCCCCATGGTCTCTGAAACATGCTAATTGCATTTGGAAATAAAAATATATATCAAGTAAATGATAAGATTAATACACAGTTATGATTATAAAAGCCTAATTTAAGGAATTCGAATCCAGTTTATTCTTTTGAGAGTAAGAAATGTAAAAAAGCTCATACAAGTTAATAGCAATCGAATGAATGGAATCCACAAGGAATAATAAACCTTCATATATATAGAGTTTTTAGGGTCTAGTTTTCAGGTTATCAGGTGCTTGTGTTGAGTGAAATAACTGCACTCAATATAAAGGTATTCGTTAATAGGGTGGTTTCCTATTATTTTTTTATTGCCTAAATCGAAAGATTATTACTCCTGGAGTACGTATTTCGCTTTTTTTTCTAGTTTTCACAGATTTTTAAATGACGATATCTATTTTTTGCAATTAAATGAAAAGTGAAAATTTTCAAGCGCGCGAAAACACGACGGCTAATTAGGAATGATGGGAAAAGTCCGTGTGACGTCAGTCTGGTTCCCGCTTCCCCCGTGTGAGGTGACCTTGGGGCGAGGCTTTGAGCGCTGATACGATGCAGGCTGCTAGTAGCAGAGTACCCGCCCAGTCAACACAACAATTATGGCCACAGTGTGGCCATTCTGTGGCCACACTGTGGCAAGGCATTGTGGCCATAGTGGGTTGCCATTATGGCGCCATAATGGTTTTGACCCCCGGCCACACTGTGGCCACAGTGTGGCTAGCCATAATGTGGCTTTAGTGTGGATAGCCACACTATGGCCACATTTTGGCTAGCCACAATGCTCCACCACTAATATATTAATATTTATACATATAATAATTCCTTTTTAATAGTATTATTTTGCCTCCTTCAATCCTAGCTATGCCCATCTATGTAAAAATAATGATTTTTTGGAAAATTAGATGCGAACCAAAAATTTTAATTTACCATCAATTTAAATAATAAATACGATAAAATGCCCTCTGGTTGGCACCCAATACCCCAAGTAGCACTTTGCGATATAGAGCATCAGAAAGGTAAATGCAAATAAAAGTTCCTACTCAGTAAATAATGTTTGTAAGTACTTTATTATTGCAGTAAATTAACCATGAATAACATAATATAACCATTAATGATCGCCTAGGTTAGCCACTAAAAAAACATAACAACATTGCAGATAGAATAGAATAGATATTTATTATGCTCTGGGAAAAAACCCTTGGAGCAAAAAACACAATTTACAAAAAATGGCTCATCAAAGCAAAAGTTCATGAAAAATGTCAAGTAAAGTTGTTTGATACGCATCTATAAAAAAAATAAATAACACGTAACAAGGATTGAAATTTGACATCATAGGCAGACGGAATATTGGGCAATAGTACATAATACATAATAATGATACATATATAATAGGCTGTATTTTCGTGGGAGTTTATTTTAGCTCTCCACTGAGTAAATCCATGTACAATTTAATTTTAAAAGCATGGATGGAGCCCCTCTGTCTAAGATCCTCAGGGAGAGAATTCCAGAATTTTGATCCCGTTATCAGAAATGATTTCTGGTAGATATTAGTACGTGGAGTAGGATAACATAAATAGTATTACAATAGAACAGATAAGCTAGTATTACAATATTGCCTTGGATTTGAGACAATAACATGTTACACATCCACCTCAAGTTATTTTAGCTAGGCTTATGGACCAATCTGTAACAGGTAAAATCACATATTTAGTCATTACAACATTTACGGTAGTCTATCTAATCCTCTCCACATTTCAACATCACAGTACTCACGGAAAGACGCTGAAATAGATTAAATCAATAAATAATGTGGAAGCCTTTTCTCTTGAAATAAATACATAATTATTCTTTCTTTAACACACTTTCTTTATATCAATGAAATCAGCCAACTCTCATTTTGATAACTCATCAACAAGTCTGCATCTATAGCAACCGTAAACAAACTTTATCATATGTGGCAGTTGTGGCTTTCCAAAGTGTGGCCATAGTTGCATATGTGTATGGCAAGCCACACTATGGCTTGCCGCATGACAACCACAGTCTGGCCATAGTATGGCAAGCTGTGGCTAGCCATAGCCATAGTTGCCACAGGTAAACCACAGTTCGGCCATACTGTGGCCATAATTGTTGTGTTGACTGGGCGGATATTAGGTAGCGCTTGGCTTATATAAGGATTATTAATACCTTATCAAACGAGGAAAACTTTCCGACCTTAGCCAGTTTTAATACGTGATTATTAATTCGTTGCATACGGATGGTGAGAATTCTCGTCATTTTTTTCCCGAACGTTCCGGACGGATGACGAAGATTCTCGTCATTTAAGCACGTCAACCTAAACAATTTTAAAGCGTACAATACGTATTCGTTAGTACGTTTTCATTTGTTGTTCGTTATTCATAATGAATTGATGCATCATAACGTTTGATTGGGTTAAGTTATATTCTAAAAATTAGCTTTTTAACCATGTTTAAACCGCAAAGGCATTACCGCCTACCCAGGGAGAACACCAAGACCTATAAGACGTCTAGAAGACGTCTTATAGGTCATGATATGGTCAATGGTTTTACTTTGGTTTTGAAAAGAAAAAAAATGACCAGCAAAAATTATGAGCAAAAGTTTTTAAATGCGTCGCTTAGCAGTTCTAGTACATTCTGGAATCCATTTTCATGAAGATTACTCGTTAATTCCAAATTTATTTACTTCATCATTAATGTGGTCTATGTTTGGTTTTGAAGTGGTCTGGAAAACGTCGAATAAGACGTCTTCAAAAGAGGTCGAAAAGACGTCAAAAAAACGTCATTTAGACGGTGAGAAAATCCTCTCGATCTCATATTAATAATGCATATTCCCTATAAATTTTCCCTTCGCGGGAAAGTTGCCAGCTTATATCAGGGTCCCGATCTTATTTTTTTCAAAATCAGATATTGTTTACCACTGCCGCTACAGTGGTTTTACTTTGGTATTGAAAAGAAAAAAAATGTCCAGTAAAAATTGTGAGAAAAAGTTTTTTAAATGCTTCGCTTAGCAGTTCTAGGACATTCTGGAATCCATTTTCATGAAGATTACTCGTTAATTCCAAATTTATTTACTTCATCATTAACGTGGTCTATGTTTGGTTTTGAAATGGTCTAGAAAATGTCGAATAAGACGTCTTCAAAAGAGGTCAAAAAGACGTCAAAAAAACGTCATTTAGATGGTGAGAAAACCTTCTCGATCTCAGGTTAATAATACGAGTTCCCTATAAATTTGCTCTGTGAGGGAAAGTTGCGAACTTATATCAGGGCCTGATATGCCATATTTTTTCAAAATCAAATATTGTTAACCACTGCCGCTATCCAAGGGAGAACACCAAGGTCAAAAAGACGACTTCTAGGCGTCATTTAGATGGTCGAAAAAACGTCTTAATACCAGGTCAATAAAACCTATTTCCTTCCCTCCACCGTGACCTAATCACGACGTCTTCTGGTTTGTCAAAAAGGCGTTTTTAAGACGTCATTTAGATGGTCGAAAAAACCTTGCGATCCCAGGTCAAAAAACCTATTTCCTTCCCTCCACCGTGACCTAATCACGACGTCTTCTGGTTGGTCAAAAAGATGTCTTTAAGACGTCATTTAGATGGTCGAAAAAACGTCTTAATACCAGGTCAATAAAACCTATTTCCTTCCCTCCACCGTGACCTAATCACGACGTCTTCTGGTTTGTCAAAAAGGCGTTTTTAAGACGTCATTTAGATGGTCGAAAAAACCTTGCGATCCCAGGTCAAAAAACCTATTTCCTTCCCTCCACCGTGACCTAATCACGACGTCTTCTGGTTGGTCAAAAAGATGTCTTTAAGACGTCATTTAGATGGTCGAAAAAACGTCTTAATACCAGGTCAATAAAACCTATTTCCTTCCCTCCACCGTGACCTATTCACGACGTCTTCTGGTTTGTCAAAAAGGCGTTTTTAAGACGTCATTTAGATGGTCGAAAAAACCTTGCGATCCCAGGTCAAAAAACCTATTTCCTTCCCTCCACCGTGACCTAATCACGACGTCTTCTGGTTGGTCAAAAAGATGTCTTTAAGACGTCATTTAGATGGTCGAAAAAACGTCTTAATACCAGGTCAATAAAACCTATTTCCTTCCCTCCACCGTGACCTAATCACGACGTCTTCTGGTTTGTCAAAAAGGCGTTTTTAAGACGTCTTTTAGATGGTCAAAAAAACGTATTAATCCCAGGTCAATAATACCTATTTCCTTTGAAGGTGGATGAAGAGATGAAGTCATAGTGCGCACGTGCACCAAAATGCATAGGCAACTTTTCTGGCAAATGTTCATAAAAGCGATTTAAAGTTGGGAAAACTCGTTCTTTAAATGTCTTTACTAAATATATAGCTATGTATATTCTAGAGAATACTAGAGTAGAATAATAGAAATTCTATAGAATATCTATTTTATGAAAGTATGGCTGTTGATTGGACTTCAAAAATACCAATATTTTAGATTATGTAATTAATTTGACAAAAAGATTATTTAAACAAATTATATATATTTGAAAAACAAAAATAGTTATAAGGAAAGAGCAGTCATCAACAATTTAAGCAAAATTTATAATTATTTACTTAATCAAAATTGATACGTAACTATATGTACTGAATTAACTTAGTTACCATCAATAAACAAATCCAATTCAATGGAATAACAGGTATGTATCAAAATTCTAGTCTCTTCTTTTTTGTTAATGAACAACAATTCTTTTTTATTTTAATATTATGAATAATATCGCCATAAACTTTTATGTTTCATAATTATGTACTCATATTTATTCATAGCCCTGATGAAGGTGTTAAAATACATTGGCAAAACTTGCATTGAAAATACTTCAAGGCCTATACTGCAAGACATTGAATCAACATGAATGCATTCATTGATAATGCTGCAGATGCCTTTGAGACAGCTAAGATATCTACATTATGTTTAGAAGGTGTCTTCAAGTTATTAAAGATATATTCTACATATTAGCATAAGACGTATAAGATATTACATAGATATTTAGTCAATATTTGTGCTCTGTGGGAGTTTTCTACATTTTGTTATACCTTCCGTTTCTCGGACATTAATCTTTGTTTAGTTTTCTGTTGGTTATATAATTAAAAAATTACTTCATTCATTTCATATGAAACATATGTTTTATCTCCTATTTTTATCTCCTAAGAGGTTTTCCTTGAATCTTAGTGGAGGGAAGAAAATATGTCTTCTTGGTTCATTTTTGAAAATATTTAAACCATCAAAATGTCGTATTTTTGATCAAAAAGAAAAGGTCGCGATTGGTTCATGGTGGAGGGAAGGAAAAAGGTATTGTTATCCCGGGATCGAGAGGTTTTTTGACCATCTAAATGACGCCTTAAAGATGCCTTTTTGACGAACCACAAGACGTCGTGGATAGGTCATGGTGGAGGGAAGGAAATAGGTTTTATTGACCTGTGATTAAGAGGTTTTTTTGACCATCCAAATGACGTCTAGAAGACGTCTTTTTGACGAACCACAAGACGTCGTGGATAGGTCATGGTGGAGGGAAGGAAATAGGTTTTTTTGACCTGGGATTAAAACGTTATTTCGACCATCTAAATGACGTCTAGAAGACGTCTTTTTGACGAACCACAAGACGTCGTGGATAGGTCATGGTGGAGGGAAGGAAATAGGTTTTTTTGACCTGGGATTAAGACGTTATTTCGACCATCTAAATGACGTCTAGAAGACGTCTTTTTGACCTTAGTGTTCTCCCTGGGTAATAGGCATATATTTCCAAATCGGCGTACCTAGGAATTTTAATACCCCGGTACACAACGTGTTAAGACATGTTTCCCTGAGCTCTGTGCCTCATGCATGCATTGGTAATCTCAGACGATCTAAAACTCCTATCTACTCGTATAGCATCTAGGTCCCTATGACGTCACGTGGAGTGGAATCGCATGGGTGCCAATCTGGCCTTTTTCAAATGAGGATAAAATTGACCATTGCCATTCGTCTAAACCGGTATTTCTAAAACCAAATAATTTGTATATTATGAATACACTAATGGTGGGTAACGAATCGCAATCAATGCCTTTCGGTTTCTTTGATGAAGGAAACTACCCTATTGAAGGATAAAATATACAATGTGTCGTACATGGTAAAACTAAGTGAAAATAGTGAATGCCCGCAGATTCAGGAAACCTTAAAGCGTGGGCAGTCTGGTCAGTCTCTAGAGGAATCAGGGATGCTCTCTCTGGCTATGGGCGCCAAATCCTTGGTCCTGTTACCATATGGTACCAAGGGTCCTCCCTCCAGACAGTGCTGTCTTTTGACAGTGGCATATCGCGTTAATTTGAGTGCTACAGAGTTCTGCGTCACGTACCTACTTTCTAAAAGTATTTCTTCTGCTGCAGCAAAGGATTGTTTCCCTGAAAATTCCCAGTCAAATATTGACAGCCCTGAACATGTGGCAGTGGGGCAAGTGCTGTCAATTCAGTGGCCACAGTGGCAGTACTGCATTCCATTTCAAGATTATCGCTCCCACACAGCACACTCAAAATTTATACCGTATAAAAGTTGCATAAATGGATAGGTATAATATACAAATAATATTCCGTCGATTATGCACATATTATGCGAATAATATTTAAATATTATGCCGCCGTAAACTATTACTATAATATTGGGTGCATTCAGGGGGAGTGATCGCTCCTTGATCAGTGAGCGGACTGTGACGTCAGCGCTCACTGAGCGATCACATTCCTCCCTGGATGGTGAATGCCATAGAGCATCTGGAGAGGGCGTTAGCTACCCCTCCTACGGGAGTCGTTCTTAATGTAGAAAGAGATAACATGAAAGCTAACCTAAATTTGGCAACAGCGCCCGTTGCAGACGATAATCATATACCGTGAAATATAAACGTACGATTCAAAAAGCAAGTGTAAACGTTAAATTGGACGAAAGACAGATGAAATTGTTATAACAAATGGAGCACGGATTAATAACAAGTGAAAAAAACACGAAGGAGTTTAAAAATTGTTATATGGTTAAATACATTTGACATTTCCAAGTGACAGAAAGTGAAAACAACCAGGTTAACCTCATATTTCAGTGCTAATATCTAATTTTATAGTGAAGGGAACCAAAAAATAACGATAGAGTTGAATAAAGTTGCCTATTTCAAGTGACAGAAAGTGAAAACATCCATGTTAACCTCATATTTGAGTGCTAATATCTAATTTTATAATGAAGGGAACCAAAAAATGACGATAGAGTTGAATAAAGTTGCCTATTTCAAGTGACAGAAAGTGAAAACATCCAGGTTAACCTCATATTTGAGTGCTAATATCTAATTTTATAATGAAGGGAACCAAAAAATGACGATAGAGTTTAATAAAGTTGCCTATTTCAAGTGACAGAAAGTGAAAACATCCAGGTTAACCTCATATTTGAGTGCTAATATCTAATTTTATAGTGAAGGGAACCAAAAAATGACGATAGAGTTGAATAAAGTTGCCTATTTCAAGTGACAGAAAGTGAAAACATCCATGTTAACCTCATATTTGAGTGCTAATATCTAATTTTATAATGAAGGGAACAAAAAAATGACGATAGAGTTGATTAAAGTTGCCTATTTCAAGTGACAGAAAGTGAAAACATCCAGGTTAACCTCATATTTGAGTGCTAATATCTAATTTTATAGTGAAGGGAACCAAAAAATGACGATAGAGTTGAATAAAGTTGCCTATTTCAAGAGACAGACAATGATAACTTTGAGGCTAACCTCATAATTTAGTGCAAATATCTTATTTTAATGCCAATGGTAACACCAGCTTATGTTTCAGTGAAATATATTTGCCTATTGCATATGAAAGAAAGGGATAACTATATGGCAAACCTCATGTATACATTATTTAAAATATTATATTTCTTTGTGAAGGGAATGGCTTTGGGAAGTAATTTTTCCTTGTCAGCTATTTTTTTCTTTTTAGGTCTACAAATACCTGGTAATGAGTGTTCTATCATCACTTTATTTTTATGATGTTGTACCTAAATGGTTTTATCAAGGGACCAATGTTTGAATCCAGTTGAAACCTATTAATGTACAGAGTGAAAATACTATCAGCATATTTTATTACTACAAAAAATCCTTTCAAAGCATCATTGCAATCTTAAGTGTTTGCATAAATCTCACTCTAGTTAGTAATACTTAAACAACCATGCAATCCACTAAAGTTCTGTAGACCTGTACTCAGACAAGTATGGTATTGTATAAACATTTAGGCGTATTATAAATACAGACTACATAAATTCATCACTCAAGAACATACCATGCTATAGTAGCATTTATGAAATAGCAGTTCTTTTAATTTATTTTAAAGGCATATTTTTTGACTATTTTAATTCGAAATGGAATCTTATTGTAGATAATTGAGGCTGAATTATGAAGACCTCTCTTGCCTATGTTTAGTGGCTGATTTGCCAGATGCATGGCGGCAGCTAGGAATTAACGCAGGTGGTGGTGGGGGTTTAGGTGCAACTAATAGTGCGATGTGTGGGGGGGGGGGTTGTATATAATATCCACCAGGATAAGCGGTAGGTGCGAGATTAATAAATTGCTGCATGTTAAGATAAATGGATCAAAATGGTGAGTTTTACGGCTTTATGAGGGAAATTTTATTAATCCTTGTAAGGATAGGATAGGATAGGAGTGTAAACACTATTCTATTAGTAATATCAATCCAATTAAGTATAATGGATTAAATTAAAAAATTTCTCTGAGCTCTGAGGTTTTATCCCCCATACCACCACCCATTGCTGTGCCACTGGCCATGAACATTTTCTCTACCATGTCTCATTGCTATAATGTGTTGCAGAATTGGGCATAACTAGTTATAAATACATGGCAGAGTGAGTGACATGAGTTTCAAGAATATTTTAGTCTTCCTAGCACCCTTTTGAAAAGCACAATATGGATTTAACAGCCATCTTTTGCATTGAAAACGACTTGGACGCTACACTAGCATTTCTCTAGAAGACAATTCCGTAGGTATGCTAAATAGGGATGAATTTTGGCATACTCTTTAAGGTTAGTGAAGGCTTTTATCGGGAGTGCAGCTCTTTACAGTGTGGAAACATGGGCACTTAGGAAGGAGGACGGGAGAAAATTGTGGACATGAAGGCAAAGAATGGAAAAGGTGTAGCGGATGGAGAGGAGGAGGAATGATGAACTGCTGCATAGGATGGGTGAGGAGAGGCAGCTCTTATATGAGAAATGGAGGAGACAGAAGGTATGGATGGAGCGAGTACTTATTGGGAAGGGAATGCTGAAAAAAGTGTAGGATGGTTGAATATTAGGTAAACGACGGAGAGGAAGGAAAAGAATGGAATTTTTAGATATATCTATACCTATCTAATCTATAGATTGAAAGGGAGTAGGCCTTATTGTGAATTGAAGAGGGAAGTGGTTGAGGGAAGGGGAGACTCCCAGAATGCTTCTTAAGTACTCCAATGAAACCTACCTTAATCTTTAGAATACTATAATAATAGAAAAGGCTCTTATAGCCTGTGTTGAGGTAGTTGGTATAAGTTTATTAATCATGTAGATCGCAGTAGTTATTTTAGTGATTATTGCAGTACTATTATAATATGTGGTTGTAACCATGTTGCAACCATTCATATGTGGCATGCCAATCAATATTCAGATTAAAATATAATCCTAGAAATTAAGTAGTGTCTTGTGTGGTCTTTAGTATCAAATACTCTTTATGTGTAAAAAAATCCGATGATGTCTTTCTTATTAGAAAGCCCCCAAATTATCTTATTAATTAGGTGAAAGGCTGCAGTTATGGTTGAATATTCATTTGAGAATCCATTATGAGAAGGATGCCCAGCTGGAAATTTTTCCTACCGGTTTCAGTAGGCTATATGCTTTTTGAAACATCCTACAGGGTTCGGTAGGCAACCGAACCCCATCTGTAGCCAACCGGGTTCGGTAGGCAACCAAACATCATCTGTAACCAACTGGCAACTGAACGTCATCTGTAGTCAAGCAATCACCTTCAGAAGCTTACCAGATTTTGTAACCTATTACGAATTTTTAACAGAGTCAAACAGTTAATTGAATATCTCATAAGACCAACCAGGAGCTCTTATAACCTCTGTGACACGAAACGCTATTAACTGTATCAAAACATTAACTATCATTTCATCTAATGTGCAAAATAAATCACTAACTATAACGTTTCAAGAGGGAGATTGAAAATACATATTCACTCTCTCACTGGAAATGCTGAGAACAGTACCGTATATGTCTGAATATAGTCCCCCCTTTTTTTCCAAAAATGCCCGTGATAAAAGTTATGGGAGGGGACTATATTCAAACCCATTTTTTTATGTTTTTTTCCAAAACTGAAGCCTCAAAATTAGGGGGGGACTATATTCAGTGGAATATGTTAATTATATGCACATAATTTACATACGGTTTCATATTCAAATGGAAAATTCACTAGAAAATAAGTAATGAACCCAATCAAGAGAATATAAAGATCAATTTCATTGAAAAAGTGATTAGAAACTGGCATCGTTAATTTTAGATGATTCATTTCATAGCAAAAGTTAGAAAAAATCAATCATTAATGAAACTCATTTGGTTATTAACAGAAAAATAAATTCTAGTACTTTTATGCATTTATGTAATCACAAATCTATTTATTTTTTAATTTAACCTTTACATATGTAAAAGGTTACATTTTTCATTACCTGGATTTAGTCATAACATAGCTTCAAAGACTTTAGAAAAAATAAGAAATGCCAATGGTTCTTTAATTTTCATAACCACTCCAAGAACCTTTTTCTATGGATGATATAAAACATGTTATGAGAGCTTTAGGAAAATGTCCAATCAAGAGAGAAAGATTTAATATATAACAGAGAGGCAGATATATAATTTTTAAATGGTAAACAGATAAAAAATGGCATAGGTATCCATCCTAACCCACAGACCGATTGTTGTCAAACACATAACAATAACAATTTTAACTTAAATCAGATCTGAGGGAGCCAAAAAAAAGACAAATAAATAAAATGTGTATGTACAATATATCAAAGTAAGACTAGAGATGCAGTGAACGTCACAGATTGGCAAAATTGTTAATTGAAGTGATTGGAAATCTCTAGCAACTCCCACACTGGAATACTATTGAACTTGATGATAAAATGAGGAATACTTTTGTTGACATCATTAATTGTTTGTAGGTTGATTGTAGGCCAATCAGCTTTGCTGTGCTTATTTGATCTTAGAATATGGTGGCTAAAGTATTTTTTCAAATCATTCAGGTAATTTCAGTCAGTATAATATTCCTAAAGACTTAGCCAAGGCTAGTTGCTTCCCCTATGAAAAAATTGTATAAATCTGTTTCAAATTTTTATGCATTCTTATACATTGCCATGGCAATGTATAAAATTTTGAAACAGGTTTATACAATTTTTTCATAGGGGTTCTCATAAACACTAAATTGCTGAAGCTGCCCAAGTTTTTCAAAGTATTCCTATACCTCTGGTTTACCATGGTATAGTCTATCAGATATCTCCTCAAAACCTCGAGGTCCAGATCTGGACTCATCCAATTGGATGTGTGTACTTACACTGTGTGTGGACACTTAAGTGTAACTCTGCCCAGGACAATTAACACAAAGGGGGGCTTTAGGCACAACTAGTTCTGAAGGGTCTGTGTGGTATGGAATATAATAATATATGGAATATATACCGCTTACCCCAGTGGGTATATACCCACTGGGGTAAGCGGTAGGTGCAAAAGAAACTTTTTAAGATAAATGGTTGAAATTGGTATAAGTTTGCGGCTGGGTGAATAATTTCATGTGATGCTTGTGAGCCACCCGTCCCCCTCATATTAGTTACTAAAAATGTCATAATAAAATATATAAAGTTCAACAGATTCAGGACTCAATTGGTGAAAGTTAGGCATATTTAAATAAATAAAAGATCGTAGCACTTTTCCACAAAATTATTCCAAATATTTTGTGGAAAAGTGCTACCATCTATTATTTATTAAAATATATTAATAAAAAAACATTCTCTGAGTTCTAAGGGGTTAAATCCCCTAAAACCACCGCTCGCTACGCCTCAGCCTCCACAACTAATGTGATGCCTGGACCGTGCTTTTGTTATGACTAATTTGTACCTCCAACAAATTTCTTATTTTCTCCCCACTGATGGCTTCCCCATTTCAAGTTCTCCTTTTCCCCACCTATCTCTGACTTCCAGTCCATCGTAATTAGATATTTCCTCCCCAAAGTTTTTGGTTGAATTGATATGAAGATTAGATCAGCAATTAAATTAGGACCAACAGTTTTCTGCGAAAAAACGAGAAATTTGTAATAACGAGGACTCGTTAAATGAGAACTTCGTAAAAACGTGGACTTCGTAACAACAACGATGTCGTTAATTAAGACCTTCGTAATAACGAAGACTACGTTAAATGAGAACTTCGTAGAAATGAGACCTTCGTCAAATAAGAACTACGTAGAAATGGGGACTAAGTAAAAACGAGGAATTCGTAAAAACGACTGTACTCGTTAAATCGGATATCCACGAATGATTGCTTATCTACTTAAATTAGGAGATTTTAAAATTAAATATACGGTTTGCTGTCTAGTTATCTCTTTCTTTCACTTGCAATATGCAAATATATTTCCCTGAATCATAAGCTGGTAATAACCTTGACATTAAAGTAAGAAAATTTTAAATAGATATCAGGTCTGCTATATTGTGATCACATTCTTTCACTTCAATATATATGCAAATATATTACACTGAATCATAAGCTGCAGGTGATACCCTTGAATATTAAAGTAAGGTATTTGTAAATATTTATAAGGTTTGCTGTCTTGCGATCACCCTATTCCATCTGCAATTATAATACATACTGAATCATATGATGGTGATACCGTGGAAGGTGATACCCTTGAACATTAAAATAAGATATTTGTAATTAAATATGACGTTTGCCGTCTTGTGATCACTTTCTTTCACTGCAATATGCAAATACATTTCACTGAATCATAAGCTGGTAATACTCTTGAATATTAAAATAAGATATTTGTAATTAAATATGAGGTTTGCTGTCTTGTTATCACTTTCTTTCACTGCAATATGCAAATATATTTCACTGAATCATAAGCTGGTAATACCCTTGAATATTAAAATAAGATATTTATAATTAAACATGACGTTGGCCGTCTCGTTATCACTTTCTTTCAATGCAATATGCAAATACATTTCACTGAATCATAAGCTGGTAATACCCTTGAATATTAAAATAAGATATTTATAATTAAACATGACGTTGGCCGTCTCGTTATCACTTTCTTTCAATGCAATATGCAAATACATTTCACTGAATCATAAGCTGGTAATACCCTTGAATATTAAAATATGATATTGATAATTAAACATGACGTTGGCCGTCTTGTGATCACATTATTTCGCTTGCAATGTGCGAATATATTTCACTGAATCAGAAGCTGGTGTTAACTTTGACATTAAGATATTTTTAATTAGATATTAGGTTTGCTGTCTTGTGATCACTTTCTTTCACTTGCAATAAGCAAATATATTACACTCTTCCATCATTTGTTGGTTCCCTTAACAAAGAAATAGGTTTGTCGTCATCTGATCACCTTCTTTCAATAATTACTATTTACTATCGTAGAACATCGGAATATCCATATAGAACACATTAACTATTGCAATGTATAGTATTAATACATATAACAATAAATAGCAGGGTGCATCTTAAAATTCACAATATAAACACATTTCAACAAGTATATCCACCGAAAGAACGTGTTTGTCAAATGCTTGGCGCCATAATCCCATAATTAATTCCCCATCCCCCGCATTTTATAATTCATTTGTTTTTAGTTCCCAATGTGGCCATAGGGGCGCTGTCCCTTAGGGAAATATGGCAACACTGCGGTTAGCATGGATGTTTTCTCTTTCTCCAGGGAATGAAAATCCTCCTACGGTAGGAAAGTGAAGCCAGGGGGGCGTGGCACTTTAGCCGGTCCGCCATATCCCTTTACCCCGGGTGGAGCAGAAATACATGGTTCCTTATGGGGAATTCGTCAAAGGAAACTCAATATGTTACCTATTGACAGCCGGAAAAAGCCGTTCCCACCGATGAGGGAAGGTTATCTGTTGAATATAAAACCGGAAAAAATGCATCTTTTGGATGAAATAAACGATTCAACCACGGTGTAGCAAATTAAAAATATGACGCACGACAAGTCATTTGCGACATTAGCAACTAATTTTCAGCTGTAAGGTGAAAAATAACTGATGAATTCATGTGAAACCACTAAGTTATAACTTGAGATGATCACAGTAGAACTTTTTAAACCAAATTCAGTTATGAAAGTAAATAAAAAAGGATAAATGGACGAGAGAGGAATGGGAGGACACTGAATGCTACGATAATAACGACGTTTAATTGCTATTGCGTGCACTACAAGATTTTATTTGGCTTATAATCCGTCAAAAATATACATAAATCGTGATTCAAGGAAAGAAATGATTTAGTAAGACTTAGGAACTTTGACGTGGGAAGTAGACGCGTTCATGATGCTGTTGGCCTGGGAAGGATACGAGTGTCAATCGATGATCTTTCTCAACAAGTGCATCGAAAAGGTAGTCGGTTAAAAATTTCTGCATTGAGGGCTTGGCTCTATCTGATTTTCATCAAACAATAATCACAACGGAAATCATGCCTACCATTACTTATCAATGCTGTACTAACCCAGCAAGGAAAAACTGATTTCCATCAGATTTGACACTAATTTCCAACAGGTTTGACGCACTGATTTCCTTCTCCTTTGAATCTGTTTTGAAAATTGAAACAGCTGGAAATCAGTAGGAAGACAGTGGGAAATTAGTTGTGAAGGTCCAACATGGCGGCTGTTTTCCTACTCATTTCCATGAATGTGGTTTGCCTCTGGTTTCCACTGTTCAACAGATTTGAAACCGGTTTCCCCGTTTAAGCTATTTCGAATCTGTTTTCCACCTTCATACCTATCTGAATCTTGTTTGCGACTCGATTCTCACCTCCTATGACCTGCTGATGCATAAGTTAACTTCGGATACATGAGTTAACTGCTGATACCCGAGGCGGAAATAATTATTTCCGCCAATTCCAAGTTTCGCAGAGCTGCACTCAACCAACGTTTCTAACTTCACATACTACATCTCTATCATCAATCTGGATGTAGACTCAGCTGAAAAAAGTTTACAAAATACAGCCTAACAAAATGAACTTCATGTAAGTCTCCCACCACAGCAAAATAACACAGGCTCTATTAACGTATTTATTAAGTATGCACAAACCCTATTGGAAGTACATATTCAATTGAAAATACATAGTCATCTAATTTGGTAAACTTCTGAGGCAGAATACACTTAAAGTCTCAATTTCATGCGTTAGAAATAATTAAGGGAAACACAGAATTTACAGATGAAATCTCATTTGAAGGAGAGTTAGACAAACTAGTTGGGCTTTTTGTAATTGTTTATCAGTTCTTGAAAAGTCAGCGAAAGGCAAAAGTTTTGCCAAGAGTAACAGAACAGTCACTGCACCAGAACAACAACAACTTACATCAGATTCCACAATCTTGAATTATCGAAGAGCACAAATTTTTCCGTAATTAACAGAAAAATCACAACACTAAAAAATATTTCAGATGCCTTTATGAAAGAAAGACTTCTTTACGTGACTTATGAAAATAATTTTGGTTCAGCATCAAGCCAACGATATCTGTATGTTACACTACAGAAACTTAATTGCCATTAATGTTTAAATACATGAACACGGTCGTTTCACTTAGCACAAACAAACCAGCAAGATACACAATACTCTGAAAATCCTGGTAGGTTCTCTTCGGCGACGTAACGCAAGTACATATTATACATATTGCATACAAAAATATTAGTAATCGCTCAAAATCTGTTGACACAAGATAAATTATTCAATGAAAACACAAAAGATCGAAATCACATCAGACTTCCACTGTCGCTTGAAGACAGAAGAGATGCACGAATGGCTTAATTCAACGCTGCGGGAATTTAGCACTGGTTAAATAATACTGATATGATTATTTTTTCTCCACGCCCTATTACTTTAGCACAAAACAGAACCACAAGCATGTAAACATTCAGAACGGAATCGGCGTATCGGCGTTGCTACTTTGGTTTGCTATCTTTTGTAGTTAGGTGGCAGCACTATGCCCGCTATATTTTTTTTAAAGGCGAAGGCGCAAAGTGAGGTTTAAACGTGCTTAAGCCGTATTAGCCACTTAAATTGCATGCCCGGTGAGTTCCAGCAGGTGAAATGATGCACAGTACAAAATATGGATGATGTACAGTAATTTTTTTTCATCACCCGTGAATTTTTGCAAGACGGCAAAGTACATATTTCCTCTACGTCATTATTTCTGACCATGATTTTGAACTAAATATACTCATTGACACCTCAGAAGAAGTAATTTTCCAATCAACGCAGTCGTAAAGCCTGTGTGAGATAGGTTTTTATAAGACACTCATTTCAAGAGAATTTCAAATTCATTCTACAATTCAACTCTGTTGGAAAGCACTTGTGGAAAACACTTTCAAGCCAATAAATAAGGAAAAGAGTTTCAAATGACATTCAATTCAGTGTCAATACAGTCCGTGTGGAAGACGGCTGGAAACCAGTTACAATGGAAATGAGATTCAAATCACTTCCTTCCATTTCCTGTACGCTGGAAACCAGTGGAAATCAGTGTCAATACAGAGTCAAATCAGATTTTAAGGATTCAGATCAGATTCAAATGAGGTTCAAAACTGTTGGAAATCAGTTTTTCTTTCCTGGGAAAGTATTGATGGAAAAACTTTGTACACACAGAGGTCAACCTTCCATTCTTATCACCGGACTTTTTTTCGGATATGTAACTTCAATATCCATACTACCTCTGGGAATGAATCAACTACTATTATTATTATTTTAGTTTCACAAAATTCCTGCAGGGATAACCTATTTCCATTTATTGACTCTCTATCTGTATACTTATGGCACTTTATACGTACATTTACCTCTTCATTTAGACCTTGTCAGTAGTATTATGGTTGGCAGAATAAGGAGGTATTTTTCTCCCTAAGTGACTCTCACAGCCATTGGCACGAGTAATCTGAAAGGTGAAGTGGGGTTGGGCAAATCATCCCAAAGAAAGCATTTTAAATGTCTCTTGGATTAAATAAATAAATTTCCCAATGCCTACAAATGTCACTTTATAGCTTGGTTTGTCCTCCTATGAACTTTTTTAATGGTTTTCAAGGTTGAAAACGACTTTCAAGGCAATGCGAACGTGAATTACGAGAGTGGCAGTTGAATTATGTATCACTGGTATCACGATCGAACCTGATCGAACCCAGTAATTTTTTCAAGGAAGACACTATATCTAAACTATAAAATGAGAACTTGAATACATCATCGAACATTTTTAACACGCTTTCACGGATGAATGAAATGGAATGCTCTTTTCATAGAGTTAATATTTATATGGTTCCTCGATTGGAATGATTGGAATTACCCGGTATTCCTTCATTTGTTTTTCCCACGAAGCGACGAAGCGGCTTGCGCATGACGAATGACGGAAATAGGAGAAGTGGACGGTATAGGAGGAGAAATGATAAACAAGTTCCTAAGGAATTTTTGCTTAAACATAATAGTGCGCTTAGACGACTGTCTAGAATCCTTGTCTTGATATGTAGTCCTAGAATTATCACTTGTGGAATTGATAAGACACGAATCTTGCGCACGGAAACGAGGAACTCTCTTCTGTGCGACTATGATGACATCAACAGAAGTTGTTTCTTTTTGCGGAAATGACTAAAGACGCCTCCCGTCCTTGCTGAGAACGAAGTATTGCAAAGATGGCGTGTATCAGCCAATAACTAGCCATGTATTGCACAACTGCGTCCACAATTAGGTCTCTGTGTCCTTTTAGGAATGGGACGCAACGTTCGCTCCAGTGTTGATATTCGAAGTTGTCACCGTAGATGTAGCATCGCTCAGCGCTTGGTTATTGAATAAACCCCTTCATTATCGTTTATGAAGTTAAAATTGGAATAAATTTTTATAAATGTAAGTATTCATACTTCTGCATAACCGCTGATGTTTAATCGGTTCGTTTGGTTTGTTATAATTGTCGCTCATACGTTAGTGTTCACGTTATAAATTATTGAAGTGAAAATTTTATTCTCAAAGTATAACTCGAATAAATCCAGCTCATTGGATGTTAAACTGAATAATGACTTAAAAGAATTGATTTTCCCTCTAACCTTGCTGAATTGGTTGGAATTTTATTTCTATAATTTGTTATAATAAACCGCATGTCTGAGATATTCGGTCGTGGTATGTGTTATATTTATGTATGTTCTTCTCCATAATCTTTCCATTTACATTTTCATATTTTTTCTCATTATTGCTGCATTTTGCATTAAAGTTATTGCTGTATGTGTACTAGGGTGCGTGGGATCGTTAAATGAAGGCTAAGGACACTTAGTTTAAGTAGGGCAGGGTCACTTGGAATAGAATCAATGTTGACTACAAGGCTAGAGTTTTAGAATTTGCTCTTAAGTGGGTCATCGTGACGGAAACGACGTAATTTTGGTCTTATTTCTGACGCACTGCTCCTTATCTTTGGTGGTAGATATTCATTAACTTAATTTTTCATGATGTTCTTACCCAAGGACAGTAAAATAAGAGCCCATCTTCTATTCAAGTGGTTATGAAATATATGCCGGAAACATCAACGTGGAATCATTCTTTACGGCAAGGATATTTATTTTATCGATGATTGTATCGCGGAATAATTCTACAGGTTTTTCTTTTCCATTGAATGCTCATTCTCGCTAACTCCACTGCGAATTGGTCGAGCTATTGTTGGAAAAATAGTTTTCTTCTCGTGAAGGTTATATGCCTGAGCTTGTAAGGACTTGCATTCATTGCTCATTAAAGCAATAATACGTTATGATGAGACGTTTAGGTTGCGATTCATAGTCTAATGCGTAAATTTTGTTATTTCCCCAATGGTGTGCATCGGATGTACAATCCATGAACAAATTTCGAGTATGTCTGTATTATATAGTGTATGTCCTGAGGCACTACAAGTTGTCCCCTCAGTGTAAAGAGAACTACACACCTACCGTGTTTTAGATTAAGTATTCTTAAGCGTTCTTTTTGAAAGAGAGACAAAAGCGTCATATTTGCCACCACAGCTTGTGTTGAATGCCTGAGCATAAATTTGATGAATATTCTGTTAAGGTTTATGGAAGTTCTATTTCCTTTTCATTTAACAAGCGAAGTCTTTCCCATGTCATAATTACAATCAATTTTATGAAAAAGTGCCTAGTTAGGTTTAGAAAAGCCGGAAATCAAATTTCAATTAGAACTACTACTAGGACCACAAATGTCAATTGATGCTATCTTTGAATGAAAATACTCTACCTGCGGTAATTATTGGTATTTGCTTCATGAGAGTCATTTACTTACTGAAGTTGGTTGATCATATTATCATTGTTTGAATAAATCTTTAGGGAATAAATATTCTTTTAATCAAGTCAGTAGTCATGTCCATTTTTCCATTTATCGTGATCTGAATCTTTGGTCCACGCTTAAGAAGGATATCCTTTCTTAGTCCAACCTCAGTTGACTGGACTGGTGCTTTTTCCTCACACCACTAGATCCTGTTGCTAATATATCTGCTGTATATTTAAATATCTAAGGTACTTTATGAATTCTCCTAGGGAATACTTAAATGTACGTAGGCTGTTCGGAAAATAACCTTTTTTTTTTAAATAAAACGCTAAAGTAGATTTACAAAATTTAATATATACATCTTAAAACTACGACTTTCCTTTACTTTTCAACATAATTTCCATGAAAATTTAGGCACTTATCATAAATATAAATTAACTTTGAAATTCCTTCTGCAAAAAAATCTCCCACCAATGCCTTGAGCCATCCGGTTATGGTATCTTCATCATCCTCAAATTGCTGGGAGCCAAGCCATTTCATATTCATATATCCACTCCAGAACAACTCCTTCCCTCGCAATCTTTGGGCAATACGAAGCTCAAAGTTCCATATGAATTGCTGCTGCCGAATATTGTTCAGCTATGAACAATTGAATAACAGCTCACACTTGGCAGGATTTTCTATTGCAGCAAACATTTTGACAAGCTACCAAAAAACAACTAGTTCTCAAACAACCTTCACTCTACTACAAGTGTATGCTGACCGCCCTGCCGTGCATGCTGATGCAACAATGGCGACACTGCCCCCTCCCCTTTTCACGTAGTGAGCAAATGGTGGTTACTTTCTGAGCAGCCCTCATATTTTAGGATTTGCAGACTCTATGTCACTTTCCCTCCTGATCTTTTACATTCTTGAATGTCTGATTCATCTCCTATGGTTTGTTTATGCTTTTTCATTACATCCCTATTTTTGTCTCTGTTGACTGTTTACCTTTCCTATATATGTACTCTTAATTTTTTATTGAGTGTGCATTTTATTTTGGTATTCTTAAATTTTCCAAGGATATGCATGATCTACACTGCTCCATAAGACAACATAGGTTGGCAGCTTGCATTAAGGTTTAGTCATCATATGGCTAACCTATCCCCTTTTGTCCCTTTCCTTACCCCTTACTCCCTCAGCCTTTGTTGTCATGTCTTGGGTGAGGAGTCGGTAGGGTGAAGAAGGCATGCAGCACCTACCAATGAAAGCAAGGAAAAATGCTTTTTTGGACAGTGCGCTGACGCTGACATGATTAAACATGTAATGTGAAGTACATAATATTGGAACTATAGTACATGAAGCCAGTGTTGATCTGATGTTTTCTGGTGAAAGAACTGCAGTATATTCTTTTTGCAATTAAATTATGTAGAAAACTGAAGCAAAAAGAAGAAAAGCATCGTGGGCCAATGTTGATTATTTACATTATGCACATTCATATGATGGTGCTTAACAATTAATAGTATTTATTTAATCCAAAAACAGCACGAGGCCATTTACAGAGGACTACAATAACAGGATAAACAATTTCATAATATTAAGCAATGTAACCAATAATGAACAAAACATATTCAACAGTATTTACAAATAAATAACAAAGAATAATAAATTTCATCGGGTAGTGTGAGGAATAGGGGGAAAATTACGATAGTGATGGTGCAAGATGGATGAGGGATGAAAAAAAGGATCAAAATTTGGAACACATTTGGCATAGGAGTTAATGGAAAAAGGAAGTCTGAATAGAAAAGAACATTTAGAAACAGAAAGGCGGGGGGTGAAACAATGAAATAGGTCACTCGACCTTGTCACGTGCGAAGGAACATAAAGTGGAAAAAAAGAAAGAAGGTCAGATGATCTGTATTTGCCATTAATGGTATTTAAGAAGAATCTCCGGTCATTGAGGATATGGCGATCAGCTAAAGTAGCAATGCCAAGAGAGGATCTAATCTTATTGAGGGAGAAGAAGCGAAAAGGCAAGTGGCAGTAGCGGACAATAGAAAGGAAAAAATTCAATGGGCGTCCCAGGAGCTTTAATGAAGAAGGTGGGGCCGTAGACCAGATTTGGCTGCAGTATTTTAGGACCGGAGAGACACAGGAAAGGAAGAAGGTGCGTAGAGCAATTAAATCCAACACCTCACTGTGGCAATACATCATACCCACCAAAGACGTAGTGCGGGTGGAAATGGATTTAATGTGCTCACGAAAGAGCAGCTTAAGGTAAAAAATAACCCCTAAATCCTTCTGAGAAGTGACCGAAGGAATATGATATCCAGATAATCGGTAATTTATACTCAGGATAGACTTGCGTAGGGTGAATGGTAGACTTGGCCGGATTAATTTTCAGACTCCAAATCTCAGACCATTGGTCTATGGTATCAAGAGCCTTCTAGTATTCTAGGATTATATTTTTAGTCTATAAAATATTGAAGGTACTTCTTTTGAATGGAGAGCCAAGTAGGAGCAACTTTCCCATCACATTGTTAGTTAGATTTTATTTCAAATGCTCACTGTAAGTTTTCACTAACGGCTATACTTCTGTTGCCTGGTAGGTAAAAATGATGCCAAACTTTGCTGCCATTGGCCATTTTGCAAGCAGGTGACAGGTATAATACCCATAAAGAAGGAATTTTATTAAGGGAGTTGGTTGAAACCCTTTCAAAACTTAACAAATGTTTTTTTTGTATGATCTTAAGTATTTAATTGCGGCCAGAGAATGTATGTATTGTGATTTTGAGCTGTCTCTTATCTGATTAAAATTTATTTTTAAGTGTCTAAGAGTATTTCTGGGATTCACTTCCATTCAACTCCCCAGATAGATGTACATATCTAATGAATGCTCTTTAAAACTTGGGAAGAACGGAATGTGTATTTTTGTCTTCAATTGGTTAACTGTATGTTTCCTGGAGGATAGTTACACTTGGTTGACAGCTGGAAATAATCGTGCCTACTCTAACTGTTGTCTTCTTTCATCTTGGGAGCCCCATGATGATACTTCGATTTCTTTATATTTTAATTGTAATTTTTTTACCATAAGCTTGTAATGTAGTTCCATTTTCTGTCCTTGATCCATTTTTTTGTTGCTGCTTCATATCATATTTATATATGCTGGAAGAAGAAATCCCACAGTATCACTAGAATACGAATACTTAAAATTCAAACCAAGAATGTTGTGTTGGTTGACTCATTTGTTGTGCACTCATCTTTCCAGTTATTTATCATATGCATATTTTGTATTTCATCAAGTTTTACACATTATTCCACTATTATGAATTTGTACATAGGAAGTTTATTTTTCCTCTTAATAACCATGAAGGTTGTTCTTTGAAGTCTACAATTTTTTTGTGGTTAGTCTTTGTTGCAGCAGTCTTAATATTTCCTTACACAAGGCTGAAAATGGGATTCCTTAGGTGCATTCAGGCTAATTTAAAGATCTTTTAAACTCAATGGGTTGGAAGCATTTCCTCTTGGCTCAAAAAATATTGGATACTCTCCAAATTGCTGCTCTTAAGTATCCTGCTTTACTTATTTTGAACCAGCGTCCTCCTCTCAATAGGAGTTATTGCATTTCCTCCTTTTTACTTTAGAGTGGTGTGTGATACCGCTTTTTTCTTTTATTTTTATTATTAAATTGTTACAAGTAGGCCACCATCAGGTTGTGACATAAACTTACAATGAAAAAAATAGGGTAGTTTCCTTCATCAAAGAAAATGAAAGGCATTGATTGCAATTCGTTACCTACCTTTAGTGTATTCAAAATGTACAAATTATTTAGTTTTAGAAATCCCAGTTTAGACGAATGCTAATGGTCAATTTTAACATCATTTGAAAAAGGCCAGATTGGCACCCATGCGATGCCACTCCACGTGACGTCACAGGGACCTAGATGCTATACGAGTAGATAGGAGTTTTACATTGTCTGAGATTACCAATGCATGCATGAGGCACAGAGCTCAGGTAATCATCTGAATAATCACCTTTTAAAAATTGCCTAAGGTCGAAATTTTTTCTTCGTTTGATAGGGTTTTAATCATCCCTATTTAAGTCAAGCACTACCTGCTAGCAGCCTGCATCGTAGCTGCGCCCATAGCCTCGCACCAAGGTGGCCTCAAGCGGTGGTAGCCGGAACCAGAATGATGTCACACGGGCTTTTCCCAGCATTCATACTTAGCCGCCACGTTATTGCGTGCTTGAAAATTTTCACTTTTCATTTAAGTGCAAAAGATAGATATTGTCGTTTAAAAATCTAAAGGCATGAAATAGGTACTCCAGGAGTTAGAATCTTTCGATTTAGGCTGTTAAAAAATAATACTGACACCAAACTTAACTTCTCGGAACACATTCGTTTAATCAAGAGCAAAGCTATGTCACTTTTAGGTCTCCTCTATCGCTACACAGAAATAGCCGATCCCACAGCTTTAAAATCATATTTTTCGGCATTTATCCTTCCAATCACTGGATATTGCTCTCCCGTATGGTCCATCACAGCCCCCTCTAACCTCACCTCTCTTGACAGTATAACAAGCTTCTTCGCCAGAATCATAAGATGCAGGGTTTCCCACTTACGTGACATGTCCACCAGCTCACTCTTATCTTCCCTATTAATGACTGATCTCTCCCAACAAAGGATTAAAACAGACTTAAAACTTATTCACAATATTCTAAATTCACACATTGATTGTCCTGATTTGCTTTCATCCATTAATTTCAGAGTGCCTTGCCGACCCACTTGGACACATTCCTTACTCCATACGCCTATCCCTAGACTATCCCTCGTTAAGCGCTCACTCCAACACCGCCTTTGCTCCCTGCTCAATTCATTACCAGACAATATTGACCCGTTTTTTCTGCCCTTAAACTCATTTGTCAAACTCGCCATGTCCCATTCCTCGGCTAATAAATAAACCTCCCTCTCCACCTCCCTTTCCTCGTGCCCTCTATTTTGTTCTTTACTATCTTATGCCACTGCTCTCTGTTCAAATTTTTTATGTTAAAATTTTATGTTTGTTACTGCGTCACTATAAATTGGCAGAAATGCTGTATGTGAGCAACTCCTTAAATAAATAAATAAAAAATAGGAAACCACCCTATTGAATATTACAAGGAACCCTTGATCCCTACTTCTTTAACTGATTTTTTAAAATATGAAACTTTTTAGGCAAGGACTCAAATATTTTTTCTGGTACGTGGTCCCAGTCCAGTATGGTCCCACTCAAGAAGGAGATGCATTCAAACACATGTTTATTTGAACTGAATATAAAAGCATAAAACTGTTAAATTACGTGGCATGTTCATATGAATTTTTAAATAATGTCTTGATCATGACTCAATTACCACGTTCGTATTATGAGATATCTTTGAGTCCCACTCAAATTGAGTTGCCAAGTTCCAAGATGCTATCACCTCACATTTTTAAAATTAAATATCTCTTTTTAAAATTACTTCCATGTATGATAATGGACTCCAGTAATATTAGTTTTTGATGAACAGGACAGCGTATGTGAAAATAGTTTAGGTAAATGCATTATTTTGCTAATTTACCACAATTAATCTAGCTCCGGTGAGTTGAGTTGAAGGGAGTTTCTAAATTATGGACTATGAGTTTGAGGTCTGAACCACTGACAATGAGTTCCAGGGCATACCCGGGATCAAAACTAGGGCAGGGGGGGGGGAGGCAAGCCATGGTTGTTCAAGTTGTAGGTAAGACCTAAGCATGGAAAAAGTGAATGAAATCAACATTTTAAGAAAACTGTAACAGCTCTTTATTAGTTTTCAAAATTATTTGCTGTAAAGAATATTATTTTCCTCAAAAACATTTGCAATTTTTGCTTCTGGGGGGCAGATGCCCCCTCCTGCCCCTCGCTGGGTACGCCCATGAATGAGTTAGAATGAGGACCCAAGATCAGTTAGGTTCTGGAATATGGCCCCTAGATTGCTTAACCGTTTTTAGAACTGCTGTCTTTCAGAGTGACGTAGGGTACTTCGTCATGGTACTTTACTGTTTTTCTTAGTCTCATAGAAGGAATATAATGAGAGATATTTTGCCAATTGGATATTTAGGTATGACTCAGTAGATGTAAATCTCCAAGGTGCATCTCCTTTTCCGTTCTTATTTTTGTTAGTGGCTGATGTCATCATTACTCCTTCTACTACATGCCCCTTGAGGCAGCTTGTGGGGTAACATGTACATGTAGATGGAGATTCTGCTTCCTATCTAGAAATGGTAAAGTGAAGCGGAAGTCATTAATGCCATGCTCGATTATTTCGGTGTCCAGTTTTATTCCATGTCTCAGTTTAAATGAATTCCAGAAAACTTCTTTTTGTAGGATTAATAGTGGTACATATAATACATTATAAAGAATTTTCATTAAACTAATTGTTCATAAGTTATCATTTTTTACTCATTTGTAATTATTTTGGTGGAAAGAGATTTGGTGATCCATTTAGTATTGATCAGGTTTTATTTCCTCAGTGAAAATGTCTATGCACAGTTTGCTAGGATATTTTTAATTAAATTGTTTCCTTACTAAAGGATTTTAAAGGCATGTTTAGTATTTTTATTAAATGTGTTTTGATTTATTCCAGATGAACCATCAGCAAAGGTGATGACTGTGGATTGCTAGAATCGAAATTGAAATAGGTAATTCCATAATGCAGGGAGCGTACAGAATATATCATCGAGGGCTTGCCTTCACTAGGAGGTTGGTAGTTTTTCCACAGTCATTTGCATTTATTCATCCTGTTATGATGTAGTAGATAGTTGAAATAAAGAAGAGTGCTTAGTTGGTGATGGAATACATCATTATGAGACTATCATTGTGTTAACTTAGTTTCCTTTGCTATTATCCTACCTCCCACATTAAGTGAGAGAATGTCATCCATCTTGTATTTTGGAGATATTTTTTAGGAAATGTGTTACTTTTTCAGCTTGCAGTAGTTATGTGGTTAATTTGTCATAGATAAACAGTTGCAATGACCCTCTCCCACTTTGGGCTCATGGTCAAATATTTTATTTTGCAGTGAAAGTGCAAAATGTGCATGTTGCATGCTTAAGAGGTTCAAGTTCATGTAATTGTGATTCACTATGCACTTAACAATTTTAATGGAGTTTCATGTGATTGTTTGTGGAGTTCAACGGTGAAGGAATCCGTGGACTAGTTTGGGATCATGTATTATTCAGGTAAAGAGCGCCAAATGAAAATGGTTTTTGATTAAATATGTCTTGTGTTCAATTGGTTTTTGCCCTCCAATTTTTAAGTTTTATTTGATCAATTTACTAATAGACTTGTATATGCTGGGGCTGTGCTAGAGTTATTAAATCAATTATGAAGCCAATTCAGAACCCTTCGATCAGCAGCTGAGCACTCCACCCACCTCCCTTGGCTACCACACTCACCACTCTTTCCACCTTCCATCATACCACTTTATTAATTGCAGGTATCCACTGGTGAGGGGAATGCTAGCGTATGCTGCTATATGGCCAATAGGGAGCTGTGTCCAACAGTGCATCACCGATGGAAAGAGAAGTTGGGAAGAATTAGACTTTGCTAGAGCCGCTAGATTTTCTCTATTTGGCTCATGCTATGTGGCCCCCACTCTCTATGGCTGGGTTAAGCTCTCCTCTGCAATGTGGCCTGCGTCTACGCTATCTGTTGCCATCACCAAGGTGAGATGTATTTTCTATTCTTCAACTACCTTTGTGAAGCACGTACAGAAAAACAATTTTTTTTTTGCTTCAATGCATGCTTATTCCATTTTGTGGGTTACGTTTCCACCAAAGGTCTATCAAACATGTGGAAATCATAGTAGGTAGTAAAATATATGTATTGGACATTTTTTTCAGCGTCTGAAAATTTTTGAAAATTATAATTTATTATTGAAGTGATGATATATTTTCAGAAACCTTCATTTTAAGCATGTGATTTATGCATATGAAAAACTTCAGGGTATAGCTGTTTATGTTTTTGTGGCTTTTAGGCCCTTATTAGACGAGGTAGCCAGGCGACGTCGCCAGCGACGAACCTGGCTACCCAGCTTGTCGTGGGTCATTGATTCTTATGGGCCTTATTACACGAGGGTAGCCAGCGACGTAGCCACACTTTGGCGACTGACTGGCTACCGAGCCCCGTCGCCACTCCGGTCGCCACTGGCTACCCATACTGGCGACGCTGCGTTGTAGCATACGGAGCTTATTACACGAGGTCGCCAGGCTACTCGGTCAGTACACCTCGCTTGGTACTGCTCACTGTCGCTCACTGTTGTGTTGTGTTCTGTTGTGAGTGGGTGAGTTGTTCAGTATGTCCACGCCAGTTGAGAAAATGCCTACATCTTCTGATTCAGTGGAAGGGATACGCGGAGAGAAGAAGAAAAAAGAAGAGCCGCAGAAAGACGACCAAAAGAAAAAGCATGAAGAGCTCGTGAAAAAGTGCCAGAAGTTAGCCGACACAAAATTAAGATAACGTTACCACTCACACAACGCAGTCCACTATAGTTCACAGCAAATTGAGAGAAAACGGAAAAATTCTGGCTACTGAACTGGCTACATAACTGGCTACTAGGTTTGGTAGCCAGCGAAGTCGCCAGCTACCGTCGCTGGCGACGTCGCCTGGCTACCTCGTCTAATAAGGGCCTTAGATCTGGGCTTATGCATTTCCTTTAATGTGAGGCATTTAAGAAGATTTATCCATGGTAGTAATGGCTTTTGGGCATAGCAATTTATTTTAATGGAAGTGATAAAAAAGTTGTCCACAACATAAGATATAACACTGGAAAAATACTGCTTTAATTTTTTTATTAATAATAATTCCATTAAAAAGTCAGTAATTCTTTCCTTCATTATTTTCTGTATCTAATATGTCTCATTCTCTTGTAACTTCTTAGGACTCCCAAAAGTAGTTGTAACCTTCTACCTCATAGTTATAGCCAAATATTTTTGTAGGGACTTTGTTTTTTTGCTGTAAGTCCTACCTGAGAAATTAGCATATCTCATTTCATCATTCTAGTAATAATTGTTTTTATATATTATATTCTTATTTAATTCCACTTGTATGTTGCAAAATATGGTTCTTCTTACTGAACACTATAGACTAACTTGTTAACCATGTTTCTTCTGGGAAAACTCTTTGAAATCGATCACTGGAATGTGTATAAAGTATTCAAATCCCCATTTCCTACTACCTACTCACAGATACTCTTCCTTATATGTGTAATAAAAATACCTCTTCCTTGGTTGGTCATTTTTTTAAATGTCTTGTGGATATTTCCTGTTTCAGGCTCTTGTGGAACAGGTTTCTTATGGACCAGCAGCTATGATTGCATTCTTTTTTGGCATGTCATTGCTTGAATGTAAAGGAGTTAAAGCAGCTGCCACTGAAGTTTCTGACAAGTTCTGGCCTACGTACAAGGTACCCTCTTAACTATTAATTTTTAACTAAAATTTTGCATCAGAATACAGAAATAATAACAATAGTGCCGTGAAATCCATCTCTTATGGACTGTTTCTCCAGAAAACTATGTTCTAAAGTGAGAGGTGGCCTTAAGTTAGAGATTACTGTAAGAAAGCTCTATTTCTTTGTATTGGTTTTACCATGAAAGTATTTTAGAGTAGAAATTTTTGGCACCTGAAAAATATATTTTTAAATATAACTTAAGTAAACCTGCACTTTCTCACATAGCAAATGACTAATATCCTTTGGCATTTGAAAATATACCAAGTAGGGTTTTTTTTTTATACAACTCTATCAAATGACTTTATTAGGAAGCGGTCTAAAAAGTTTTATGAAGTTTATTTGTGGCGGGTTGCGTAAATTAGGAGATTATTATTCACCCATTGAAGTTTCTGGAAAATTTTTCCTTGTAACTTCGATTTGGCAGGTATTTGCAGAATCATTATTTGGCATGGAGGAATAAGTGGCACCTTATAAAAATTGTTCATCTATCTAGTTTTCAAATATTGAGTAATGTTAACAGTAAGTTTTGGAGCCAAAGCAGTTCCAGTAACAATGTAGGTACCAAAACATTGGAATTTCTGCCATTTGGAAAATTGAGTTTTTGGAAAATCTCCTCTGGAAAGTTTTCACTCCCCTGTATCAGAAAAATTTTAAGCCCTGCTCCTCTTCCGGAAGTGGCATGGAATAGGGTGGTTTCCTATTATTTTTTTATTGCCTAAATCGAAAGATTATTACTCCTGGAGTACGAATTTCACGCTTTTAGATTTTTAAATGACGATATCTATTTTTCGCGATTAAATGAAAAGTGAAAATTTTCAACTGCGCAGAAACGCGACGCGTAAGTATGAATGCCGGGAAATCTCTCCGTGTGACGTATTTCTGGTTCCCGCTGCCGCCCTGTGAGGTGACCTTGAGGCGAGTTGAGCACTGATACGATGCAGGCTGCTAGCGGGTAGCTG
The DNA here is from genome assembly GCF_921293095.1 of Ischnura elegans. Taxonomy (NCBI): domain Eukaryota; kingdom Metazoa; phylum Arthropoda; class Insecta; order Odonata; family Coenagrionidae; genus Ischnura; species Ischnura elegans. Next base: position 79,543,586 of record NC_060256.1, on the reverse strand, counting down.
AGTACCCTGCTGGCTGGTAGCGCTTGGCTTAAATAAGGATTATTAATACCTTATCAAATGAAGAAAACTTTCCTACCTTTGCCAGTTTTAATAAGTGATTATTAACACATGTTTCCCTGAGCTCTGCGCCTCATGCATGCATTGGTAACCTCAGACGATGTATAACTCCTATCTTCTCGTATAGAAACTAGGTCCCTGTGACGTCACGTGGAGTGGCATCGCATGGGCGCCAATCTGGCCCTTTTCAAATGAGGTTAAAAATTGACCATTGCCATTCGTCTAAACCTGTATTTCTAAAACGAAATAATTGGTATATTATGAATACAGTAATGGTGGGTAACGAATCGCAATCAATGCCTTTCATTTTCTTTGATGAAGGAAACTACCCTGTTGGTATGCGTTCGTGAATCAAGCAAATGGCTTTAAAAGCTAGATATGCCAGTGATACGGCAAAAAGCATGGAGGGGCAGAAAAGGATGGCAGTTGGAGAAATTTCCTATAAAGTGAAACTAATTCATTTGCTGAAGATCATGAAGCCCTAAATCTTAAGTGCATTATCATTTGGTAGAGTGTTCATAATTTGTTACGATTGAATAATTGACCCAGACCAAACATCACCTATTCAGCCTTGCTTATTGGCCTACTATGGTTCATTGTTTTTTATGTGATATTGAGTGATTCCCTCCCTCAATGATCAGGTCTTGCTAAAGATTTAATGAACCAAAACTCTTCTAAAAGCATGAGCTCTTGAAAAGTGGGCAGCAACTTGTGTATTTCCTTATTTCCAACTTTAAAAAAAGTGGCTTAATGAGGAACAGCTTTTTTTGTGGTAACTTTTATTTCCCTTCCATCTACAGAATTATTTTAGTGAATTCGGGTGGTGGTTGCCCAAATTTACCATGGGTAGAATTCTATAGTGAGCCTTTGACTGTACTAGCCATACTAGTCTTATTTTCATGGTGAAGTTTACCCAAGGTGAAAATCAATCACTGTTGGAAAGTAGGGAAATTTAATCACACCCAATAGGTACCTTAGCGGAATTGAAATTTAGCCTCAGTTGCAGTCATATTGGCTGTTGCTCACAAAACTTGTGTATGGTAGCATACCTGAACAGCAATTGGAAGATAAGGGTTTGAATCCTAGTAAATTCAAATGATTTTTTGTCACAGCAGATGTCTTTGGTGTTCACATCTCATAACTGTGTCTATTTTTCTTTTAGACTTGCCAGTGTTACTTGTACACATAATGTTATTTGTAGTAATGAGTTTCCTCTTTCTATTTTTTCAGGTTGGTGTTTGCGTGTGGCCAGTTTTACAGACAATAAACTTCTCCGTTATCTCGGAGAGGAATCGGGTACCATTTGTGAGCATCTGTAGCCTCATTTGGACCACATTCCTGTCATTTATGAAGCAGGCCAACCCTGAGGTAGCAAGGAAAGCTGCCTCTCTAACCTAAGAAGCAGTTGTTGTATACCTATTTTTAAATAGATGGCAGTGCCTGTTAAAAATGACATAGCTTTAACAGTATTATGCCTTAAAATTATTTTATAAATTGTTGAATATATTTATTTTGAATAAATGTTGCTTGATGTGTGTCATGCTGTTTTTTGTGAACTCGAGGCGTATTTTCAGATAAATGCATTCCTTACCATATGTGCTTACCAATACTACTTCTTGTTTCCTTGTATTTTTCTCACAACTTTTTGAAGCACTACATTCACATATGTTGTAATAATAGCACATAAGTGTGGATCTGTGGATTGAATAAGGTGGTGCTGGAAGGAGAACTTATAGGTTTTCTTGATTGAAACCTCTTGCCATGTAGTGCTTCAGCTAGGACTGGGGACAGAGGCTCAGGTGGTTTGAAGATTCTCTGTAGAGTCCTAATTATAGACGGTTACCCTGAGTTTTTAAAGAAAAAATCTTTCAAACCAAAGTTAATAGGTCCTTGCATGCTTATAGTGCTCATTTTAATGAACATCATTCTTTGTTGTACTACCTTAATAAATTTCATGGCTACCTCTTGAGAGTAACTGAATGGGCAAGAATTGAATGGTTTGGTAACCCAGGGAAACACATGGATTAGCCCCCATACATGTGTGAAAAAATAATAAAAATATTTTCTAATTTTCTGGCTACTATCTCATCCAAGTGAATAATTGATTCATCTCTCTTAAATTCATTCATCCCTTGAATTAGTGGATATATCAGTCATCCATTGGTTAATAGAGTACTATGACACAAAAGAAACAGGTGGGGAATTCAAAGGATTCACAGTAAAAGAAAAGGCCAAACCAAAATCTTTGCGCATACTGGATTCGATGAATGGGCAGAAAGTAGAAAGAGTTGGGTAAAACATGAATTAAACCAATGAATGTCTGAAATGCTGTTAGAAGTATGCTTTGCACAATGAATAAAACTAGGAAAAATATTTATGTAACTTGTTCAGCCCAATAGTTATGCATTTGCATCTCTTAGAGATTGTTTTGAGAAGGTCAGAAAAACTCCATTTCTCATGACTATGCGAGAAATGCTCTGGGTTGAATGTGTTAATACTTTAATTATCACATTATAGAAACCTTAAAAAATGCTAAACTTCTGGATGCCATATAACACAGTATAATATGTACCCAATGGTGGACTCTAGCCCCTTAACCCCCTTATGCTACCACCACTGTGTCCCCGTTAAGATAATTTGTCATCCACATATGTAGTCACAGTAACAATTACAGGGTGAAGAAGAGCTGTCTATTACTAAAGTGGTTAATTTTCCTTTTGGATCTTAAGTAATCAAACCAATCATGGAGAGGCAGAAACCGATGGTACTTGGTGTTGGGTGTTTTTACAGACAATGATATTTTCATTTAGATCTTTTTAGTTGCTTCAGTGATGTGTCTATAGTAATGGAGCAGTAGCTGTTGAGGAACCCTATTGGTAGAGATATTCAACTTCCTATCGGTTGTATATGGTAATCATCAGCTATGTGAAATTGCCTCAATCCTCTCTGAAAATCACAAAATCAAATCTATATTGCTAATAATAGTGTGAATTCCATTCCTTGTTTTTTTTATATTATTTAGTTTGAAATGTAACTGAAATAACTTCATCAACATTACAAGGAACTAACAAAATCAACGATTTAATAAAAGTTGTCAATTTGAAGAAGTAATTTAGTAAAATATCAGCATCTTTTGATGGGAGCAGTTCCTTTGCTTTTCTCTTTCGAAGCAGGGACTAGAGTTCCACATGGTAAAATTTGACTACCGGTATAAAGTTATTAGCCACCCAATCGTTCCATGATTTTGCTGTATAAATCTTTATTCTAAATTAAAAAATACGGCACAAAATATTTGTATTTAAAGGACTCGTGCCTTTATAAAAAATCTAAGGCCATGGCTATTAGGTCAAGCTAGTATTTGAATTCCGCGGTATTTTTTATGCCTGTTCTCTTTAATAACTCATAACTGAGAAATATATATTGTAAATTGATTCTCATATATAAAATTTATCGCGTTAACCATAATTATATTTGAAATTATTGAAATCGACAAATGGAAATGTATGTAAACAAAAGATCGATAGACAAGTGACTACCGTCAATGGCGAAACCAAGGGGGAGAGTGAAACGAGAGAAACACCGGATTGTCCCACTTGGCGAACAGAAAAGGGTGATCTAGTCTTGAAAACTGTCAAAGATAATGAGAAATGAAGTTAAATTAGACTACATATGTGTATCTAATGTTTCATGAGTGATGACAGAATGATGACGTCTGCACGTAATAGCATGATAAGGTAAAACCAAACTAAAGTTCGTCTGCTAGAGTGGCATCCATTGGTTCCTTCGTCGAGTTGGAGTGTTGTCGAAGTGACATATATTTAATGATGAAGATATTAAAAATGGAATCGTAGGGTACACTGTAGAAAATCATTATTCATTCCCGTTAGAAAATAAATAAGCTGATTGTAAACATCACCAGAATGGCGAAGATGATGAGCATGGGCAGAGGTTAGTTTAAGTTTTAGTTGGAATGCTTTTGTTTAGTTTGAAAACGTCTTCAGCGAAGGATTTTATGATATACATGAATAAAAACTCTTTATGTATATTCGTAATGATAATCATGTTGCTTATAATGGCTTCCCGTGAGAGTTTATTATCGTTGTCACATAATCAACCTATTAATTTTTCACTTATGATGGTAGAGTGAATAGTATTCGCTCTCTTGACCAGTAAATGAATGCTAAGAAATAATAACTCTTCAAATATTTATGTTTGCATATCTGCATCATTGTGTTTTATCGCTAAATAGTATGTTATTCCTTCTTGTTTTTTCCATAAATGTTTGTCTTGTCAACTTTGTTTACATCCATGATTTTTCTGCCAGCTACAAATATATATTTTTTCTGGTTAGAATCTTTGGAAATGGACCTGGTGTCAGCTGGTGATACATTCGAAGCAAAAATGTCACCTTGGAACTCGACAAATCTCGAAGATTTGAAGATGGACAGCAATTTTGCCTGGCTTCTATGCTCGCTTGTGTCAGCAATGGCTTGGGTTATCTATATAACTCACTATGATTCAAGAGTAATTGGTTTCATTATCACCCGCCTCTTAAATCGGTTTGTTGCTCAGGGAGGATACATGAAAGTTGGTAAGTCGTTTCTCTTGACCCATGTTTTATTTAGCTGAAACCGTGCCAGAAGCTATCAATACCGCTATATATGCATTTATGTTCCTATTATTACATAGCCTTCCTATGTTGTACAGTTTTTTATGTTTAAATAAGTTTATCATTCAATCACTTGGAAAGTTAATGATTTATTTCCTTTCAGGATCATTTACTTGGAGCGCACTTGCAGGAAAGATAATGTTCCGAGATGTTGTTTACATAACAAATGATTATAGTGTCAGAGTTCAAGATGGGTGGCTTATTTTTCGTTGGTGGAGAGCTTATGTTCCCAAAGATGTTTCTGAGGGTATGTGCTAATTTTAGTTTTATTTGTCAGTGAAACATGTAGTGGATTCATATTTTTGATTTCCATTCAATCCAATATCTTTGATTTCCATTCAATCTTATACTGATTGATCTCCTTCATATTTAATTAAAGTTACACCATTGTGTATTTTTTAATGAATTTGTTTGCTAGACTTAATGATAGTTGTTTAATTCTCTATTGCAGATCTCTCTCATTCTGACACGCGGCTGTCACTAATGCTAAATGGATTTGAATTGCACACCTATAATCGATCAAACCTTTATGCCAAACTAGAGAAGCTTTTTGGGCTTGATTCACAGCTGTATACTCCAGATGACCCTGGGGGGGCAAATGATAACATTGAAGATGGTGAAAGAGAAAGGAGTGGGCGCAGCAGTGTTGAAAGAGCAGTTGCTGCATCTGGAGCTGATCTCTCGCGCAGCTGGCGTGATCTCATTCCAGTCATCAAAGTTGATGTATCGTCTGTAAGTTGAGAAGATGAAAATGTTGTCCTTTATGTATACACTGTATTATCTGTTCACTCTATGTTCGCGGGTGAGCTTTCGTGAAAGCCCAGTCACTTCACTCTTGGAGGGCTTCGCTGATGGGGAAGGGGTAGTACCCCGAGAGAGAGAGAGAGAGAGAGAGTAAGAGAAAACTTAACGTTGTCAAATGTACATAGCTGCCCTAGTTTGTCACTGAAAATGTGGGTGTCATGGGTGGCCACAGGTATTTTATGCTTTTGGCCTGGTGCCGAGACAATATTTGTACTCATCTGGAAGGTATTGAGGATAATCCCTTCACAGAAGCCCAAGACATTGTCAGCTTCCATACTGAATGCAGCATCATTGGTAAAAGGCATACTAAACACATACTAGGAGAACAAGTGAGGTTTGGCAACACTGCTCCACCAGCAGATTCACGATGTTAGCACAATGGAGGTCTGAGAGCGACTGAATTTCCGAAGCGCTAGGCCACGCCTATTGTCTGCTGATTGGCAAATGGAGTCACTTGTCTAGAAACTTTCCCTCCCCTCACCTCCCCTTGCTTTAAACACACCGGCTCACCCACAAAGATAAAATGAACAAAGTCTTATGTTTGTTTGTTTTTGTATTAAACCATATTATCAATGGTCAAAACTTGATCAGATGGGTTCAGCTCTCCATCCATTTATCCTATTATCCCATCTTTTCACATTTTCATTTGCATCCTTCATGACCTATCCCATACATATGCCTCGCACGAGGCTTTTCCTTGCCATTTTTCCACTATGCATTTTCTTTGTCTTAAGTCTTCATCAGGCTTTAATGTTTCATAATGTGGTGAATTAAACTGTCTCATCTTAATAATTAGGCTTGATAACTTCTATTAAAAATTGGCACTGTGCCATCATCTACGTCATCTCAGAGAACATGACGATGGAATCACAATGGATAATCCTCAACGCGGATATACCGCAGCCGGATAATCAGGAGTCTGCTGTATCTCCTTTATCAAGCAGAGGAAATAGCATGTCTCTGTCCAAGGGCGGTTCCAGAATTTTTTGCTGGGGGGGCACCAGGGTCTGGCAAGTAAACGGTCTTCTCATATTTGGGATAAAAAAACTACATGCAACAATTAGTCTACAAAATTTACCCTTAATTTTAATATAAAAGTTATTACAATTGAACCCCGATCTATCATTCCCGCATTGACCTTTTTCCCGTTTTCATCGTTCGCCCTTCCTGGTCCCAAATAGAGTTCCATATAGACAATTTAATTTTTTCCCGCATCTATAGTTCCCGCATTGTTTTATTGCTATTGTTTTCCCGCATTGATCGTTTGAAGATCGCGGTCCCATTGTATAATTTTCCCGCATCCATTGTTTGACGAAAATGAGACGAAATACATACGTGTCATTCATGGCTAATTATAACAGGCACATAGTTTTAAGCCTCCCCATGAGATAGAACTACCATAGGAAAAAGCTCAGAGCCATGGGATAGTAACATTAGGACATTTCCCAATATCCGTTATCCCCCTCCATTCAGCATTTGTAACCCTCCTCTGACACTTTCCTCTTCTCCAAAATCAGACAAAAGATACCAGCTCACGCAGGGATCGTATTACGAAGACCTTAGGTTCGGAAGAAAATATCAAGTTACACGAGAACAATAGAAACATGTTTCACGCCTCTCCCATTCTCGCCAACTGAACTTTTTCAACCTACCTGCTGGAGGTCAACTGCTGCATGAATCACCTATTAGCCCTAAAGGTGTCTAACAATGAATTTCAGCAATTGCTATTCTACTTTTATTAGAATGAAATAGTAGTAACGTGCAGATAATTTAAAAAAGAATGGGACCAAACACGACGTATTTCTAAAGTTATTTAAGCATTTTAAGCAAGGAAATATGTAGTTGGAAAAATACAATGGTGATTTCTGGCGAAAATCGATGTCCTCGTAGCTGAGCTTCTTGGCAGTTAATGTGGCATTTGTTCCAAAAACAGGATATCAGGTTATTATCAGTTATCAATTTGCAAGTTATACTATTAATCTCAGGTACTTATCAGAGTTACTGACTAAGGGATATCTTCTCAGGATATTTTGTTTCTCCCTACCAGCAATCCGAATTTCTCTGCTCATGGGCGTGCCCCCCCCCCTTGAAGCAAAAATCCCAAATATTTTTAAGGAAAATAATATTTTTTCAAGCAAATAATTTTAGGAACTAATAAAGAGCTGCTATAGTTTCCTTAAAATGTTGATTTCATTCACTTTTACCATGCTTAAATCTTGACTACAACTTGAACAACCATGGCTTATCCCCCCCTAGTTTTGATCCTGGGTACGTCTTTGCATCTGCTCATCTGGTGCTATGCTACTTTGAAATGAGTGGGTAAGTTGGCTTCTTATTAGGACAAAAAAATTCATGGTACAGTCTTATGGTCATGCTTCAGCCTCTGCAGAATGCTCCGCGTGCACCTAATGCGATAGCATCAGTTCCGAACTTCACCTCGTACGAGTGGTTCTGTACTTTCCAGGGTGGGTTGACTTCAAACTAGCGAGTGTTTTCCCTGTGGGTTTAATAAAGTGTGGTTTCATTTTTATTAGTTTTATTTTTATTCATCTTCGGACCATGGCCCGAAGAAACAAGTGAGAAATTTAAAAGATGGACTGAAAATAGTTGAAGATGAAGAAAAGAATCCGGGCTAGAAGCACGTGAATATTGCAGAACGCCTCGGTTTGTCCACTAGCACATGACGGTAGGGGTGGGGGTAGAGTGAACTACCTGGGGAAAATAATAAATGGGATGAAGCTGAGGATCAGGTGGGCGTGCCGTTGACGATTAACGCGACATTTTTCTCGCTTTACACATTGCCTCAATTATATGAAAAATATATTTATAAGAAAGAAACATTTCAAATAATAAGAATATTTTTGGCCTTCGTGATCCATCTCACAAGCAATCACTGCGCCAGCGAAAGCGGTTGTTTTAGGCAGAACATGCACATTGCTTTCGTGAATACGTCTACTGGAAATGGCATTTGGTGGATAAGAATTTTTACATCAGACAGAAATCCATAGTAGCAGTGTAAATGCCGAGTGGAGTGCAAACATTTTTTAGCGAGGTGGCGTGTTCCTTAGGATATTTGAAAGAGATATTAGCCGAATCAACAATAGGACCTAGGTGTATCAATAAAGTACTAGTATTCTTGTAATTAGCTAAAATCTCGTTTCAATCCTTTAACAAATATCATAATTACTCACCAAAATCCAGTGTTTCCTTGGACATGGGCAACCTAGTCTAACATTCCCGCATTCATCGTTTTTTTTCGTCCATCCCCCTGAAAAACGATATATCGAGGTTCCACTGTAATGTATATAATATTAATAACTTTTATATTAAAATATAACATTTATAAACGCGTACTTGTTTTAAAAATCTCGTCTATTTTTTAGTGTCTCAAAGGGGCACGTGCCTTGGTAAGCCCCCCTAAATCAACCTTGTCTCTGTCTGTATTATTCCCATAGTTGGATGTTGAAAGAAGGTGAAACTACAGCTACCAAAAATATGTACCAAGAAAATCCACCGGATCATAACACATCATCAATACCACTTGCAACCTTCTTCATTGGACCCATTTTATAATAAATACAATATAAACATGTACAGATTTATGGCATAATTTCCGTGACTAATTATTTTCAATAGATCTGCTGCAAAATCTACCCATGCTGTACCAATGGATATTTTTTTAGGATGTACTCATTACTCACTTGGTTGGTCATTTGATCCTCAATGTTCTACCATAACTCGATGATGTAATTTCTACCATTCGTGATTTGTCCACGAAGCAATCTAAACTGCATTGCATTTTGGACTTCTGTGAAAATATACAGAACTGCAAACTTTGGAATGAATGAGTGCCATCAAATTTTCTGTTTTGTTTCTTGAATCTTCAAGTTTAACTTGTTAAAAGTTAAAGAAACCAAGTGAGAATATGTCTTATTAAGAGGAAAAGGTTTTTGTCAGTACTAAGCATTTTGAGAGGCTTTGAGTAGGAGAACATAGATGTCTCTCATTGAAGCCTTCAAGGCACAAATGAGAGGGCATTTATAGTAAAGGCCCAAATGATTTATCTCATTACTTTCAGTGATTTCATTATTTTGTACATACCAAAGACTTGCTTTTTTTCCTTTGCCTCATAATATTTACTGTTTGAAAGAAGTAAAGTATGTGTATTATAATTGGAAGTTCATAAATTTTTGAGAGGCTTGATGGACCAAAATTGGCATATGATTGGTAATATTTGCACTACTTAACCACTGTGTTTTTAAATACAATAGTTGTTTTCAATCAAAGTTAGCTGATTAAAATTGGAACAATTTAATTTTTCTTTCATAAAGGGTCGAGTTGTGTTTGGTAATCGTCTTGTTCCCACTACTTTGTCAATCAACGTGGAAGAGGCACATTTTGTATACTCAACTAAGCCAGCTGCATCAAGACTGGACCACTTCATGCATTTTGTCAAGTGCAAGGCAGAAAACTTCAAGGTAAAATATTATATGACAAAAATTAAATGCATGGAAGCTCAAAATATTAAATTTGCACACAGTAATCTGAATTTACTGCTTTAATCTTATGTCTTTGATTAATTTCCATAATGTAGCTCTTCGCTTTTACACTAAAAACTTGCGTGTGTAAACTTTTCAAGGTAGGTTGAATAAAAAAAAATAGTATTTTGTGTTTACTAGTTGAAATAAATAAAATCATAGATAAAATCTTGGAATGTGCAAAAATGTCGTTAAACAAAAGCCAATTGAGCATTTCATTGTTATTTTAATCTATTTGTTGAATAATTGTTTATATAGGTAATTAAAATCTCTCATGACAACTTTTCAATTATTTATTGTGCTTTTACTTTATATTATCAAATTAGTTTATGCCTTGTGTTTATTTCACATTTGACATTTCAAAATTGACTTTCAGTTAATTTATTTCATTTGTTATAAATATTGTGGCAATATATAATCCTAATTAGCGTTAACTGTGTACTGGAGAAAAATAACTTTTTGTTTGCGTTATCTTAAATGTAAAACCTCATAAATCAAAAATATCAAAATTTGCAGTATGAACAAAAACCTGTTTATGCTTCTTGTCATTCAGCATTTAAATTAGTGTTTTGGTTTTTAAATTCATGAAATTCAATTTCAAATAGAGTTTTCTTCAACTGTATTATACGAAATGGTATGTTTTACAACAAATTGCATAAAAATTGAATTCTTATGAAATTTTTATTTATGAGGTTTTATATTGAAGGTGACATTATGCTTCAATAAATTATGACATTGAAACTAAGCATGTGTTTTTTTGTTTGTTTGGATTGCAATCTAAGCCTTTACAATTGTTCATGAATTCTTTTCATTCTACCGTTAGTGTAAATTCTATCATTTTCATTAATTTACAGGTTATACTGGCCCCAAGTCCAAAGTACACTGGGATGGTTGATGATCCGCCTCGCTACATGGGTGAAGGATTTGTTGTGCTCTCATCTAACAATGTAGAACTGTATTATTACATGGATGAACCAGGTAAATGTGTTATCTGGGGAATTTTTTTAAATTTGTTTAAATCCCTTGAAAGCAAAAAAAAAGTCTTAGTGTAAAACGAAGTTCAGATAAAATTAATTTTGAGTATTTTTGTATTGCCTATTGAGCCGTAAATTAAAATACTCGAGTCTCCATTCTTCATTGTAATCTAAATACAGTAAAACTTTGATTTTACGCAGTTGGAGGGACCGAAATATGGGCACTGTGTAAAATCAAAGTGTGTAAAATCAAGAGTTGGTATTGAGGAGGAGTATAGTTTTCAGGATAACACTATCTCATTATAGCTCGGAAAATGAAGCCTAATAATCTTATTTACTCAAAAGCAACACCACAGATGACGTGTTACCTTAAGAGAAACAACTTTGCATTCCTGAACAGTGTTTCCCATGGTTGAACAAAATGGTTGAAATGCTTTCTGGCACTAAGATTACTTCTGTTACCCAGGAGAAATTTCGGAATGGTGATACTGAATGGTCGCATAGAAGCTAATTTTCGAAAATATTCTCATTAGAAGCAGTTTTCAGGATATCCGTTTAACCACCAGCAGACAAACAAAGATTGGAGATTGAAGAAATGAGATACCTGAGGATAGTCATCCAAATTAACCCCATTAACAGGGTGCAAAATTTTGCTAATACATCACAAAGGGGTTCAAGTCCTGGCAGTAGCAGAGACTTATCAGAGATGGCCCTATCCCTACTTGAGTCTAATGTGGAGGGCACTTCCAGTGCACCACTCTGTCCATCAGATGGGAAGTTAAGTCCTGGTCCCTTTTGAGCTTATCATTACAACCGGCTAATGCCAACATAGGGTACCTATCCCCCCAGCCCTTACTTCATGGCGCTAATGACCCCAGTTGTTGGTTACCTCCAAACAGCATACCATAGATAATACGGAGCACACAGGACCCGGGATATTCGGAAATTCAGATTTTTCCGGTGCTTAGATCACTTTTTTTAAGTGAGCTATTTAAATGACCACGCAACTGCCGTCATGCCGCCCGTGATGAATAAAAAATGACTAATAGTCCTGAAAAATTTTCCATCTTTATAATTTATATGCATTAAAAAAGCATTTCCCCATGAAATTTTAGCATTAGTAGATTGACTCTTCCGGGAATAGCTTCTCTGTCGGCATTCTTCCGCGAATTCAGCGCCGGGACCTTCAACTCACAAGCCGTGTGACTCAGCTTCACGTAATATTTTGCTTCCCGATATCTGATGACAACACCGGACACTTTTTGTATTTCGATTTAATGGTACTAAGCCATTCCTGAGTTTAAAGGGACTGCCTTATCACTCACGTCTTGAATTTGACTTCAATGATTACATGACGATTGACGACGCGAGTTATTCTCCGAGGGCATTGACTCCCGTTCCGTTAAAACACTTGCCACCTAGCGGAGTTAAGCTAATAGCTATTCAAGTTCTTACCATGTTTAACTTAAACCGTCTGACAATGAGATACAAGTTGAGTCGGTTCTGATAAGCGCGCAGCGCAAGCAATTTTCCCTCGCCTCCATTTGTCCCGCAGTTGTGGGGTTAGCCTGGGAATGAGACAATGCAGGCTGCTTTTACCATCGTGTTGAATCACCATCGACTTACGTCCATACTAGAAGTACGACTATCTTTTTTGGATCACCTTGGAAGCCAAAATTTTGGCACGGGAGTATTTTTAACGACTCATTTCGCGGTTATATTTCGCTGGGGCGACGGAAAGTATAGCGTTGGCAAAATTCTAGAAAGCCTTGCGTTGGGGATAGATATTCCGTAGCTCATAATGGGGAACTTGCATGAATTTTTTTTATTTCACAGGCGGATAGAAAATTATTTTCTGAATACAACAAAGAAAACCGCATGTAAATCTGAGTTTTCCTTCGTGAGATATTTATTGATAAATATAACGAATTTTAAAGCGCGGGAAAAACTCCCTCACCCCCCAAGCCACTGCCGACGAAGCCTCGATGACGTCAAAGGTGCCTAAACATCACGCGAAGCTATTGTTGTGATTGTTTGTAATAGTTGCCAGCAGTTGTGAGAGCTTCGTTTGTTAGACGTGTTGATTATTTTATATTTAAAGATAAATATCCGACGATAGAGGCTTGGAAGCCCTCATATTTTGCATTATTTATAATATTAATATCTGAGTAAGGGCATAAAATATAAAACTGGAGCAGTTAAACCAAAAATTTTATAATACCTAAATAACATCGTTGTAGGAGTCTGAGCCACGGCCATTGGAAGGGGGATACATTAATTGTAAGTTGATGTTATCGACGGCATATTATTCATTTAAGTATATAATTAGAACGATTTTGATGTTTACTAATGTCCGCTTAGCTTTTATATACAATAACTTCATCCGTTTATTCGTAGGTACCGGAGAATTCGTCGTTTAGGACTGTCTGTGCTTGTATTATGGGGTGAATTCCAGTCAATGCAACTTTTGCTCGCTGATTGGAGACATCTAGGAACATTTTTGTGCCAAAATAGTGTTATTTTCAACGTGACATCTCCCGTTAAGCTACTGCTAATAATTACAATGCCAGTGGTTGTAATGCACAAAGTTTGACAAGGTTGAAAAATATCGGCCAAGAGTTATCAGTGTTCCATCGTGATTGAATTGTAAAAAGTGCTATTACGCTATCGATAAATGTCTAACAGTAGTGTAAAAATTGTCAGTGGCATGCTAATCTCCGTTGTTCACCGTAGATATGACATTTCACGATCACGCTATTGGAACAAAAACTGTGTGTGAAGTTTGTTATTCCATTATTTCAACGAATAGTAGTGAGAAAGGTCACCTGTGTCACTTGTGTGGGCTAATTTAAGGGTTTAAATCAGTGAATAAATAGTTGCATTCATCATAACGAGTTCTGTTATTGTAAGTTGTACGTGATGAATATAAGAATGTGACAGTGACATCCAGTTTTCGATAAGAGTATTTGCCTATATTTCCCACTATATTTTCATGGTATCTGCTAGTATGTTGTTTATGGATTTACCTATATTATTGAAATAGGTTGTAGCTTGTGTGTGTGTTGGCAGCGGAACCGATTCGCGATCTCACATGTGGATTGTGTGCAGACTTTTGCTGTGAATTCGTACCGTAGGACGGATAGGACTACCTTCTCCGTTAATCCGGCGTTGCCAAATTCAACAGCACAGCTTACTCTAATGTCAACAGCACAGCTTACGATCGTTATCTTCCAGTATTACAAGTTTCTTTTACAACTCGAATTGCCGCCGACGTATAGCAATAATTTGTCTTAACAAATTCCATGAGGGTCGTGGCATCAATTTTTGGTGTCCTAAAAAAAGGCTGGTGTCCTAACACCCCATGCCACACGCCTTTTAGGCGGCTTGCGGGGTACAATGTACACGTAGATGAATTTCAGGTGTACTATTCGAACGAGTGGCAACGTTATCATCCATTTTTCTGATAACTAAAACACACGAAGTGAAACGCTTGTACTTCATCATCCCGATGGCGCATTATTAATATCCCAAGTAATAATTTAGGCACAATAGCAATAGGAAAACTTGCCCAAGAATAACACAACAAAATAAAGTGACGATGAGCGGCTAAATACTCCCTCAAAACAAATTTTACACCATGCACTCAGCGTATTTCCCTACTCGCTACGGTTGTTTAGGCACCTATGACGTCACGCTTGGCCTCGGCAACGCTCGGGTGTCTTCGCGCAGTGGTCGGCTCTGAGAAATTTTTCTCGATTTTAAATGCAATTTTTTTATTTCTTTTGATGTTGAATGGAGGAACTGAAGGTATTTTTGCGAGCTAATGTATCCATTTGACTTATTCAAAATAGTTTTTAGAGCAATCTACGACCCATGCAAGTTCCTCATTGTGGATATAAACAGCGTCGATCAATAAGTCGAATAATAAACGAAAGGTGATTATGTTAATATCTCCAGCGATCATGTCTTAATCAAAAGTAGTTACGCATACACGGCGATTGCCGTGTGTTTTAGGTTTCGATATCCTTCTACGGCGAATTTGAACTAAGAGCGATATTCGCGTTCGTAATGGAGCCTGAAATATTACTGAGAGGGCTCACGGGGAAGCAATAATTAGATTCGCGATGTATTTAGTTTCACGCTCAACAGCGCGATGTCATTTCAACGGTTCCTGTATTCATTTTTGCAACTCATTGAGACGAAATAATAACCTAACTGCATATTGCTCTAGTCGGATTTTCAAAACAAGTCGAAAGACAACTGCGTAAAATCAAGATTAGCGACCTCTTAGGGGCTGGGGTTATGCTATGCAAAATCGAAAAACTGCGTAAAATCAAGAAAAGATATAAAATCGAAGTTTCACCATTGCAATTCCCTATGCTTTCCGGCCGGACTTGAGTGCCGCTGCGTAAAAACGAGACTTGATGTAAAATCGAAGTGCGTAAAATCGAAGTTTTACTGTAGCTGGCAATGAATACAAATCAATCACTTCTAAGTTATAACACTTAGCATGGAGCCTGTCTTTGGTTAAGAGGTAAAACATAATGCAACCATCATAACATCATTGAATTGCTTATCGCATTTTGGTCAAGAGTGGTCAGGTAATTGTATTCAGAGTGACTGTCGAGAGAGTACTATTCTCATTTAGTCAATATAGCTAATACATGGGCAGTAACATTACAAATATAATGAATCTGTAACCTTGAGTGTACATCTTTTGGCATGTATGAATCGGATGCAACCAACACGACAGTATTGTATAGCTTGTTGCATTGGAATTAAGATTGTTAAGAAGACATTAGGGATGAGATTCAACCAACAGCACACCATTGCATGGGCGTAACCATCAGGGGGCAGCTGCCCTCCACTAGAAGCAGACCGATTTTTGAAGAAAACCGTTATTAGTAGAAGAGATGGAACTAAAATAAAAATCATTATTTTTTTCTAGCAAATAATTTTATTAACTAATAAAGCGTGGTCATAATTTTCTTAAAATTTTGGTTTCATTAATCTTTTCTGTGCTAAAATGTTACAACTTGAACAACCAAGGCTTGCTCCCCCCTATTTTTGATCCTGGGTACGCCCATGCACCATTGAATTGCCGGTTGCGTTTTTAATGTGTGTACATTGTTTATACTTCTTGCTCCTTCCGTAATTTTTTTTTTAATCTAAAAGGCACCTTGGCTGAAATTTTCGGTACTCATTGTGTTATTACTGTAATATTTTATTCTTCAGGGTTGGTTCCAGAGGAACCTGAAATGCTTCAACTTGCTAATGGTGATATAGTTGAGTCTGCACCCCCTATTTGGGGAATGGACATCAAGGTATGTTGAAAAATTTCTCATTTATATAGATGGATACTGTCAAAAATATATTTTTATGTTTTAATTCTTAGTGATTCTGCTTCAATTTATATCATACCTACTATATTCAGTATACGGTAGTAATGGATGGAGAATTTCATGAAAAACCTAAGTTTTCCATCACAATCACTGCAATTTATTTAGAATTTGGTGGTAAAACAATATTGAACTTTAAAATTAAGGTTAAATAAACATTTCCCACTTTATTATTAGTATATTTTTTGTATTACATTATATTTAAACTGTATTTTTTCTAATTAAGTTTCATTAAGCAGAATCATATAATAGGGGTGTTCTTTGACTTAAGGAAAGCATTTGATTCTGTTGATCATGAAATACTGCTGAGGAAACTTAAGATGTATGGAGTCTCTGGAATTGCCAATCAGTGGTTAAAATCCTTTTTAAGTGAAAGATCACAAGTGGTACAGATTTACTCTGCTGAGTCATATACTAATATAACTTCTACTCCCTTAGCAATTTTCAGAGGTGTTCCCCAAGGATCTATTTTGGGCCCCCTCCTTTTTCTCATCTACATAAATGACCTTCCAAAGTACTTCGACTGTGGCTCAGTGTACATGTATGCTGATGACGCAACCCACCTTACCTCTAATAAGCACTTAGACTCTACGGTAGTCCAAAGAAACATAAATTCTATGAGTGACTGGTGCAATGATAATAGGGTATTTATAAATAATGATAAATCAACTTTCATTCAATTTCATACCTATCAAAGAAAGATCACTTCTTCTCCTCTCCTAAGGTTAAATGGATCCTCCCTTATTTCCTCTTCTGTGACTAAATTTTTAGGTTTATATATTCATGAGTCACTATCTTGGGAATTTCATGTTGATAAACTGTCTACAAAGGTGTCCAGTGGCTGTTACCTACTTAGAAGAATTGTCCCTCTGGTTGATACTGCTACTGCACTCTCAGTCTATTATGCATATATCCATAGTCGATTGATGTATGGGATTGCAGTATGGGGCCATTCCCACCATTCTACTCGTCTTTTTAGGCTCCAGAAATGGGCCATTAGAATAATAAAAAACATTCCTAGGCGAAGCAGCTGTAAGCCCTATTTCAAATCCTTAAGGATTCTTACGCTACCTTGCCTATACATTTTTTCTGCAATTACCTTTGTTCAACAAAATAAGCAGTTTTACAGTCTCAAAACCAATGCTGATATCCACAACTATAACACAAGGGGTTGTAGTGATTTAAGAGTTACTGTACATAAATCAACCATGTTCAGCAAAAACCCCATATATGCTGGGTCAAAATATTTCAAATGTTTACCTCTAAAGATTAAACAGCTAGATTCATTCTCCAAATTCAAAGGTCAACTTTATCAGTATTTATGTGACAATCCCTGTTATTCAGTGGATGAATTTATGTCTTTATAACCTGTCTTTTGAAAATGTTACTTTTATGTTTATGTCTGTACCTATCCTTCTCGCCTTAAATATTATTTTTTAATACCTCATGTATGTACTATTCTTGTGACTTGTTCCATACGTGGCTTAGACACGTCTCTGGGAACCAATAAAAATATTATTATTATTATTTAGGTTTTAAGAAACATATTTTTAAGCCATTTCTACCTTATGGTGCATTCTGAGGCATACAATTCTCCAATGACTGTGATGTTATTGTACCTATTGTCATAATCTCACTGATGATCTTTTTGCAGTGTGGTAAAGGGACAGACTTCAGCTATGGGCCATGGGCTGATCGTCAAAGGGAACATTTGTTCAAATTTTTCTTCCCGAATGACTGTCAACCTTTAAAAGTAAGTTCATAAATTTGGGCTACTTATAGATAATATGGATGTATTCATATTTCTATAAAATTTTCTGCCACAGTTTAACAGATAGTGTTACCAGTTGTATATTCACAAAAGTTAGTGATAAGAATGAGTTTTTTCTTTTGCAATTCCAATAGTATTCCAATAGCTCCAATTTTGGCCCGGCAGTTTGCCTGGGATACAAAATATTATTTGATATTTGGTTTTTTCATTAATATCTAAGCCTGGGTCAGTTAATTGCTGTAAAATGCTTTAAATCAAGAATCGTAAGTTATAACTGAACTCTCATATTGACTAAAAAAAAGTGCTGCACTCTGAAGTTGAAGTATATGAATTTTCAACTCATGTTGGAATGGGCAGGTACTCCATGGAGAAGTGTGGGAATATTTAATCTCAGATCCCCAAAAAACATTGTCATCATACAGAAAGATGGGATGGGGAATAACCCAAAGCGATGTTTGCTCTAGACCCCCAAGCGTTTATGCGAGCATGAATTGCTAAAAAATTCTTATTAAATTGTACATTTTAATTTTATTCTAGGTAACTAAAGCTCCCCAACCTGGAGAGAAGCGTCTAGTGCAGTCATTTGATATTAGACTGAGCACATTGAATGAAGCTACAATTGATATTCTTTTCTCTAAAAATAAGGTATGATATTTTTAGTGAAAATCTTTGTTTCATTGACTCTTTTGTATATTTACAGTTACTAATTCTTTGACTTAAGTCAGCATACATAATATATAGTTATTTAAGATTTAGCAATTTAAGCTCTGTAAAAAAATGTTTTGTATCGAACATTTTCTCATCTCTTTAACAAAAAAATGCTTTATTACTTATGGTGGGCACAGTACTTGTAAAAGCTTACACCTTCTAAAGCTACAGAAGTTAGCTACACAAATTGAGAACCTTAGCCCTCTGGTGCTATTTCTGTCTGTGACAGCAGGCTTAAAGAAAATAGACTCTTCCTGTTCTAAGATCGTCTTCTGTGTATGTACTTCTGTAAACTTTCACTAGGAGTATTAGTAAGTCCTCCCCTGCAAACCAAGAGGTCACAGGTTTGATTTCTGCCTTGAAGAGTGTTTAACTCCAGAGGATGAATGTGTGTCATTTTCCAGCTGTATAAATGAGAGCAGACTAGGTGGTACTTAGTTTTGTATACAGTTTTTGAAGATGCTAATTAATGGCTGTACTCCCAATGAAAGATGTTAGCTGTTCCGATAAATGGATTTTTTGTGATGTTAGTTTTTGTTCTGCTTTTTGAAGGTTCTTTTCAGTTGCTGTGATAAATGTCTTCAAGTAACTTTTAATTAACTCTCAGTTGATTTCTGTTGACTCCTTATGAATTGGAGATGACAGTGTACTGCATTTTTCTCTGAAATTAAGGTTGAAATGCCAAATTTTTCTTTTCATACTATTATTTCCTTGAGTTTATACTCATCGATAGTTAGTGCTCTTACAGTAATCCTTTTTATTTAAAATATTTCAGGAAACCAATGCTGTTCATGTAAATGTTGGGCCTGGGTCATATCTGGAGGTAACCATGCCTTGGATTGTTCAGCAAGATGGTTATACAACAAAAATAACAGGCCAGCTACTTCATTTGGAGGCCACTACAAGTTTACAAGTAATCTCAATTTTTCCATTGAAATTTTTGCTGTGGTAATTCTAATATTTTGAAATTCACACATCAGCAGTATTGTTTTGTGTGCTATGGATGATAATGATAATTATATGACATTGATGATTTATGAAATGTGTGTAATGATTTAAAAACTTTCAATTACAGTACCGAAGTCTTGTTGAGAGTGAAACTCTTGAGTTCACTGTTAAATGCCACTACCCAATCAAGTGGAATGATCATCAGGAGTGGATAATGAATTTCACTGGATGTAAAGCTACTGCCAACATTATTTATGCACACAAAGCTTTCTTCCAAGGTTAGAACCTTCACCAATTTGTGTAAAGTATTACTAAATACTGGGTTATATTGTTCAGTTGTTACATTTTCTGTTCGTACCATTTTCTCTGGGGACATGCACATGAAACCAAAGAAATTCTAAAACTGCAAAAAAAGCAGTGAGAATTCTGAGTGGTGCTGGGCCCCATGACCACTGCAGGCCAATTTTTAAAAACTTTCATATCCTCACCATCTACAGCCTCTTTGTGTTTCGCAGCATTGTGCACATTAAAGATAACTTAGAAACCTACCCCATACGATCCACCATCCACTCTCATGACACTAGGGCTAAAAATAGCCTAAATATTAATTACTGTAGGCTGTTTAAGACCAACAACCAGTCTGACAATTTGGGAGTAAAATTATTTAATAAATTACCCAGCAAAGCCAGATCAGTGAGCATCACAAGACTGAAAAATGTGCTGGAAAAGTGGCTGTGCAATTATCCACTGTACTCATTTCATGAATATTTTGAGCTGCACTTTTCTTCTCTTTTATTATAAATGTAATCTTTGTAATGTATGTGTTTCTAATGTTTTGATCCAATGTACATGTTTTGTAATGTTTCGTTGTATTGAATGTTTTTATAAATGTGTTGTATACGATAACTTGACAACATCTGTGAGGGCCAATCCTCGCCGTGGATGAATAAAGATTATTATTATTATTATTATTATTATATCAAATAAACTAATGATCGTTTATATTTATTAGATATGGTCAATGACTGGGCCAGCAAAGCACGTCCTGATATCATACACTTCGTTCCATACACGTGGAAGCTGAGTTTACTTTTAAAGGAGTTTGAAGTTATCTCAGTATGCAATGAATACAATTGGATTGATTGCTCCTCTCAGAATCAAGAAAATGGTGAGTAATAAAAATTATTTCATCAAGAATCAGAGATTTTCATTAACTCACATGAGATTTAATTCTATTAATATTTTTTTCAGCACACATTGCTTTCTGTGGGGATCTTTTTGATTTGTCTTTTGATCTCCCATTTGTTGATTTTCTACCTCAGACAGTGCCACTCCGATTCTGGATACAGGTATGCTTTTATATTTCATTATAATAGGAAGTAGCTTTAATTTACTTAAAGTGCATTGCTTAATTATAATTTTCGTCTCATTTTGTGATGAAACTTCCAAATTTCAGGGTGAAAGTGTTGACTTAGCTTTATATTTACCGGAAGTATTTTCCAGCCAGAGTGTACTGTTAGCTTTGGATAAAAACGCCAAAATATTGGGGAGAGATGTTGGTAAATCTGGCAATAAAAGGGTAGAAACTGCCCATAAATGGCGTAATGTGTGCCAGAAAAGGTGAGACGTTTTCTGAAATGTCCCTCATTTACTATTTTCTATTCTTTATTTAACATTATTTACTAATTTTATGGAATGTGTTGAATAATGGAAATTTTCTCCATTCTCATAACCAATAGTGCTGGCTGGGTTGATTGCTGGTCGGTTCAAATTGTGGCATTGAGCATCAATTATACTTATCATCCTACCCCTCCTCTTGGACCTCCACCTCAAGCTGACATCACAACTCCTGAGAAAGAGGAAATTCTACTTTCACCTATGCGGTTCCCAAGAGCTCCTCGAAAGTCTCCTCTTCAGTGGGCTGCACAGCATGTTCAAGTTAGTTTTAAAATCTAGTGATAATCCATACTTGGAAACATTTTTTCACATCTTAGCCAAAACCAAATGTCTAAGTACTTAGAAATTTAACCGGTGGAGTATCCAATTGGACTTGGCAAACAACATCATCAAACTCGCAATGGGGAACATGCATGAAATTTTTTCATCATGCTCAAATGCATCAAATATCGCTTGAAGTCACGTGACCTGAAACGCCTTCTGACGTCATCGCACGGTACGCCATTCACTTTGCTAAGAGAGAAGAGTGGTAGAGCCTTCAATGGAAGATATCGAAGTAAAAATCTTCGTCGAGCTTTGTAGTAGTTCAGAAAAGGACAAATTTACTTAAAAGGGATTGAAGAAAGCAAAAGACCTCAGTTTACTTTCGGTCGACTACCTTATGGCGGCTGATTTTCTGAAAAACAGTGATTGCTTCGTCACCAGCGCGATGCGGGAGTAAAATAAGGCAGGTAAATTTGCGATTAGTGAAAATTATTTGACGAGCGTTTTTAAATTTTTATTTATTGTCCATTAAGATTTATTACATCCACTGCTAGCTGAAAATCTTCCTAATGCATTTACTTAGTTATCTACCATGCGAAACTTAGATAGTTTTCCCTAAACGGCCGAAGTTGAGATCCAAATGATCATGAAAAGGTAGAAAAAGGTATTTGATTGACACAGAAATAAGTTTCAAGTACTATTTACGCTGTACTTACTCAAGTTCCTGTTTTTGAACAGAAACCCCCTGCAGAAACGAGACGAAATTTTAGATTTGGCATTGACATGCAGCGAACTTTATGGGCATCACAACAGAAAATACTTAGTTAACCTTACCAAAAGCCACATATTTCTCGTATACTCCTAATTTTTCCCTGTGGTTTAATCGTAATTAGTATTTATTCTCATGAATAGCCACCTTACTTTATGTATATAATCCTACAATCGGTGGACTATTAGGTACATTTCTAGGGTTATTTACAAGGTGAAATGAGTGATACATCTTAAATTTTGTGGGCATCAGAGAAATACAGGCGATTTGATAAAACCCTATACTGTATCCCTGATTCAAGAGTGTACTTACGTTGAGAAATATCCCGTTGACAATGTAAATAAGGTATTTAACTCCATTCCGTAGGTCATCAACCACTTTCTTCTCTTATTTTTGTCCTTTGGGGCACAAGCAAACACCTTTTCCGAGAAAATAGAGGTACTTGAGTAGTGGGGCACTAAATACAATACATATGGTTTTCACACGTTTGTCTATTGAATATTCATGCTGCAATACACTTATTCCACTAACCAAATGATGTGGGTGTCCAATGTAGATCACAACCTGCAACCAACTTATTTTCATTTAATCTTTCCAAATCTCCCCAAATTTGCAGTTGAGCCCTCGTAGATCGATTTTCTATCCACTTCCTCAGTCTGTCATCAGTGGATACCGTGCCGTGACGTCACGACCCGATGACATCGTGTTTTCAAGCAGCCGATGAAGATCAATTTTAAAGACCCATAACTCAGCTTAAAAGCATTATTTACACGCAAAATTTTCGGCGAGTACATTTGAGGTAGAGGCCTTCTTATTCCAGTACTTTAAAAAAATTGTGCATGTTCCCCATTGAACGTATATGTTAAAATATATGTACATGCATTCATTTTTACTGATGTGAATCACGTTCCAAATCACAAAGACAAAGGTTAATAACTGAAAATATCTCATTGCCTTAAGTGAATTTCTGACTAGCCCTTGAATAAGTCCATTCTGATCCCGGAACATGATCTAATCTTTCTTGATTTTAGCTATTTTATACCCTTTTTCCCAACTGATGGCGGGTGACCTTGCAAGTGCTCAAGATCCACCCCCTCCTCTAGCCAATCACATGAGAGTGGCAGGTGAAAGTGTGTAGAAGGCCGCAGTCTCCGACTTTCATGCAGTGAACATCGCTCTCCAGGTCACAGTGTTGCCAAATGTATTCTGGGGAGATTGTGCTCGTACTGCCTCACGAACAGTTATTTCCACGGACTGGCAACGTTGGTTGCCCGGATGGAGGGGAAAAGGGAAGGGAATGGAGGGGAAAGGTGAGGTGAAAGGAGCAGTGCTTCTAGCTCTCTACCGCCCAGCCGCCAACAGTTCGGAAATAGGGTATAAACTTCTGTTGTTTGTGCTTAATTTAAAGCAGTTACCATAAAAATTACAATTTGTGTCCCTGACATGTTCCTGGTGGATGGAGAATGGAGGAGAAATGAGGTTTATAAATGCAAATAATTAGGTAAGAGGTGCTTATTTTAGTTTAGCTACCAGTAAGGACAGCATATCACTGAATTGTGTTGTTAATGAGTTAGCGGGCCAATAATAATCAGCTCTGTGTTCACAGTGCTACATTGATATCATCCATGAGTGACAATTTTTTAACAAATGGTCTTGTTCAATGGTTACTCTGTTATTAATGTAAGTACCTGTGTGATTTTTATTTACCTTTTCTCTCTGTTCTGGGACCTCATCACATCAGTGAAAATGCATGTTTATTGTACCACATTTGTTTTGTTTGAAAATTTTTAAATATGTATGTGGTATTTTTAAATGAAACTTTTAATGTTCATATGTTCACGTTACATAATTTGCATTTCCTTTCAAGTTTACCTTCTGTGATGTGTTCTCTCTTCCAACGTGGTATCATTAATGATTCTAATGTGAAATGCGATTTTTCTTGTAATTATCTATTTTATTTTATTTATAGCTACTTCTCAATTCATTAGAGGGGTGGCAAAAGGAGCTAAAATAGTTTTAGTTAGAGTTGATTATGAACAAACTCAGTGATAAAATTTTATTCACTTTGTCTACTTTCCTTTATTATTTTAATTTCAGGATGGCTCTCAGACTTTTGATCCAACTACTCTACCACCGGACAAGGTTTCCTTGGAATTAGAACTCAGCCCATCTGTTTTAATTGTGTATGGCTCATGGTTAAGAAACTTCATGCACCTCAAGGTATGTGCTTTCTTCACCTTCAATCTATGCAATAGTTAGGAAATCATTTCCTGAGGAAATTATATTTTTAGCATAATTTTTTCATGAAAGAGTTAGCAATTTTATTTTTGTGACAAATAATGGGGTACGGTATTCATTTTGATATTTTGTACCTTAGACGAAGTTTTGGGGGGATCAGAGGGAAATTATTCAAATTGAGGGTACGTTTTTACATCTTAAATGAAATGTTCAGCTATATTTTATCATATTTTCATTTTTCATTAAGTAGCCATATTTATTTGTATTGTTATATCTACCGAGTTCAATGTCAAATTAAAGTTTTTTGTGTATGAATTAAGTGGATTAAATTTGTGGAATTGGCTCCATGATTTTTATAAGTGTTGTGTAACATTCAATATCTTTTTTGGATTTCATTAATATTTCGATATTCATGCTATTCATTCAGGAAAATAGAAAATATGTAAATGTAAGGAGTCCTGTTGCAATTATTTTATTTTTTGTTTCAGGAAAACATTTTTGGTGATGACCAGACATTTACAGACATGCAGCAGTCTCATAGTGCATCAGCAGGGATGTCCTCAGGGGGCAGTACTGGCGCTGGTGGGCGAATGACAGATGATGACGAGGATGATTTAGGAAAACAGCCACCATTTGATCCACGCCTATACCGCCCACTTGAAGTTGCTGTATCTGTGACTCTCCATGATGTTCAGGCACATTTAGTCAAGGTAAACTTTTGTCTTTAACCTTGACTTTCAAAAAAGTCAGCCACTAATTTAATTTGGAATTATTATGATTTTTGAGGATTTCATCACCATGTGATCAAAAACTATTTTCCAAAAGTTTGTGGAATCACAAAATTAATATAAAGAATGTGAATCCACAAGATGAAGTCAATTTATAGTAATTGACTTCATTTTGTGGAATTTAATTTATTCTAAAATATTATGATTATTTACTG
Source organism: Ischnura elegans (assembly GCF_921293095.1). Lineage (NCBI taxonomy): Eukaryota > Metazoa > Arthropoda > Insecta > Odonata > Coenagrionidae > Ischnura > Ischnura elegans. Next base: position 79,517,827 of record NC_060256.1, on the reverse strand, counting down.
TCTTTGGAATAATGAGTTGGTCTACTTTTTTTTTCAAATTTCTGTTCTTGTTATAATGGTTCCCTTTTTTGCTGTAGCATTTTCTTTATTTGTTGAGTTAAGAATACAAGATTTTTATTTGTGTTTGTATCAAATCTGGCTTGGTGCATAGCTCCATTTGCTATTTCTTTACTTAGGTTTCATGCTTTTGTTGTATTATGAAATGGAAAAGCATTATAAATAGAATTTTCGAAAAAGTAAAAATTTGTCAATATTGTAATTATCTATTTTGTAATTAATGTGCCTGCAAACGGTATTATATTATCTTTGTTATAGCGGATTATTTTTCCTGAACAATAAATATATTTCTAACTATCAATTTGGTATTTGGCTGAGCATGTATATCAATATGGAGTTTCTTTCCAGAACTGTGGAGAAAATGATCCTGCTTGTCCTGTCATTCTTCTTGAAAGATTTGGGTTTGAAATGAAAAAAGGTTATCGAGAAACAAAACTGCAGTTACTTCTCTCACCTGCTACATTGTTATCATGTGACCACTTGGCATCTAGACAGGCTAAAGACTCACATTTGGACCAAGGCCATCTGATGCTTTCTGGTCTGCAGGTAATGTATTTGACCTCTTATACGGTTCTATTTCTCTGAGGGATATTTTGCTTATATATGTCTCTTCTAGAGATGTGCGAATAGTATCCGCGAATACTCGAATACCTCGAATACTTTGAATTTCGCGTCATACACTGTCGCACACACGTCGTTGGTAGTTGACTCGGAAAAATGTAGAGAACTGTAGTCATTTAGTGCTCGCAGCGCTGTTTTACTCAAGTTGACGAATTACATCAAATTCGTGGACTATAGCGGTGAAAAGAGTTTGTCGAGGGGAACCGAAAATGGTCGGGTGAAAAAATCCTAAAATCCCCGATTCCCCCCACCAAGAGAACCTCAGTGCCGTGGGATAGCAACCTTAGGGCATTTCCCACGATCCGCTATCCCCCTCCATTCAGCACTCGCCTCACCCACTCTGACACTTTCCTCTTCTCCGAAATCAAACAAAAGGTCCCAGCTCGCGCAGGGATCGCATTACGAAGACCCCTGCTTCGAAAAAAATATCTAGTTACGAGAACAATAAAAACGTGTTTCACGCTTCCCCCCTTTTCTCACCCTCTGACCTTTTTCTGGCTACCTGCTTCGAAGTTCCCCATTTCTGGATGTCAACTGCTGTGTGAGTACCGTGGGATACTTACATTAGCGCATTTCCCAAGATCGGGTATCCCTCTCCATTCAGCACTAGCCCCCCCTCTGAAGCTTTCCTCTTCTTCGAAATAAAAAAAAGGTCACAGCTCGCGTAGGGATCATATTACGAAGACCTTAGTTTCGAAAAAATACCAAGTTACACGAGAACAATAGAAACGTGTTTCGGGCCCTCCCTTCTACCTTCGGGGTCTCCCCCACTGACCTTTTTTTCCCTACCAGCTTCGAAGTTCCCCATTTCTGTGGAGGTCAACCGCTGCATGAGTCATCTATTAGCACAAAAGGTGTCTAAGAATGACTTTCGTCAATTGATGTCACACCTTTATTGAATTGAAATATTAGTAATGTGCACGTAATTTCAAAAAGAATAAGACCAAACACGATGTATTTCTGAGTTTATTTAAGCATTTTACGCAAAGAAATAAATGTCAAAATACGACGGAGACTTAGCATTCTGGCGAAACTCGATATGAGCAGCAGAGCTTCTCGGAAGTTGATGCGGTATTTTTTTCCGAAAACATATATCAAGTTACAATTTATGAGTGGTGCTATAAATCTTTATTGTTACAGTCCCAGACAAAGGGATATTTTCTCAGAATATTTAGTTTCTCCCTGATAGCAATTCCAATTCATCTTCTTATCTCGTGAGAACTCCCAAAGATGGACTGAAAATAATTGAAGAAAATCCGGTGGAAAAGAGCTTGTATTTTGCAAAATGCCTCAGATTGTCAGCTAGCACTTGGCAGCAGGAGTGGGGGTAAAGCGATGTTAGTTGAATTAATTATATGCCAAATTGTTTCCATAAAATTAAAATATTCATTAATCAGCTAAATTCCTGTTCGAATCATTTAAAGGAAATCAAAATTACTCCCCAAAATCTTGTGTTGCCTGCTGCATAGGCAACCAAGTCAAACATTCCAGCATTCATCATTTAGTATTCGAGGTATTCGAATATTCGAGCAATGATTTAATATTCGAATTCGATATTCGAATTCGATATTCGAATTCGAGAAATCTGCTATTTGACCCATCTCTAGTCTCTTCCTTTATCACATATTCTCGTGGTTGAATCTTTAATACTTTTATCGATAAGTTAAAGATTGCGTATATGTAGTTCTCCTCATTACTTTGGAATATTGCTTGGCCATCCTCAATTTGATAATATTTAATAAGAAAAATTGGCTTGAGAATATTGATGCTACATCTGCAGCAGGTTTATGTGTGGGATTTGATCCAGGATGGGTGAGGCCTATTATTTTCATTTTGGTTCTGAATTGATTCTCACCTTTGGTTTTGGTTGTTGGTTATGGTTCTCTAGTCCCTTATTATTCAGGTTGAAGCCAATCTTCAAAGAAGTTAGCTGCAACTACTAACTATTGTTGGTGCAGAAATGATATGCCTTTGTGTTTGGAACTATGTAAATATGTAACTATGTATATGAAGAAAGGGGACAGAAAATCAAACTCCATCGTAATATTCCATTTTCAATTCTGCTTTCTTTAGCTGAACCCTAGCTTTAAAAACCTATTATATTGGTCTTTAACTCAGCTGTAATGAAGAAAGTACTCATTTTAGGGGAGTCCAAGGGAAGAACCAACTTCATTAACCTATAACTAAGAAGGAAGTCATTTTATAGCTATCGAATTTGAGCTCTGGTCATCTATGTCTGCTTGTAGTGAGTTTTAATCTCATATCTTGTATGGAAAAACATCTGTCAACAATTTAGTAAAATGCAAGCATAACAGAACTCTGGGGAATCGTGGAGGCTTATCTTCATGATGATTTAAAATCCCCATTTCTTCATATTTACTGATTTGTAACTTTCTATAACCACAGGAAGTGCATTTTATTTGTAGCGACATATGTATATACATTCTGATGGAAATTAGTTTTTTCTCTAACGGAAAATGGCTCTTTTCTCCTGGGGAAAATGGCAAATTTTGGCTGCATCATTAGTTTGTTGCTGTATCCATGGCCACAGGCTTCTGGGAACACAGTAAGGTGGTGACTCTGCAAGGATTATTTGCCATTAGTCAAGGAGGAATACCTGCCATTTTGATCAGTTTAAGTATCCATCAAATGAAATTTAATGCACTTTTTGACGTTGTAGATGGTTCCAAGTTGTATTGACTTGCAGAATGGATGGTGGTTGTGGTAGGTAGCTTAATTTAATGCCAGAGAATCACCGAGAAAACTAGATAGTGGCTTATTTCCTCATAGTTTCCTCTATTTTCTTGATTGCGATGTGATTCATGTTTGTGTCATGGAAAGCAGTGCCACTGGTTAGCACATAGAGCAAAGGGAATTTACTTGGAAGGAGAAGATTCTTATATCTAAATACACTTCTAGGTTCTATGTGGTTAATAAGTGCTGAGAGAAATGAAACTGTGACCAAATTTATAAATTAATGGTTTTGAATGTAGAAGGATTTACTTATGCAAAGAGGTGGGTCAAATAGCAGATTTCTCGAACTCGAATATGGAATTCGAATATTAAATCATAGCTCGAACATTCGAATACCTCTAATTTCGAATACCTCGAATACTAGAAATGCACAAAGCATATCAAACGTATGTTTCTTCGTCTATTTCCCTTGATGAATGTATAAATAAAAAGATATACAGTGGAACCTCGATCTATAGTTTTTCAAGGGGATGGATGAAAAAAACGATGAATGCGGGAATGTTAAGTAGGTTGTCTATTCAGCAGGAAACCCTGGATTTTGGCGAGTAATTGTGATTTCCTTTAAAGGATTCAAACAGGAATTAGCTGATTAATGGAATATTTTCATTTTATGGAAACAATTTGGGCATATAGTTGATTCAACTAACATCTCTTTCAAATATCCTAAGGGGACACACCACCTCACAAAAAAATGATTGCATGCCTTCTCGGCATTTACACTACTACGATGGATTTCTCTCTTATGTATACATTCTTATCTACCAAACACCATTTCAGTGGCACGCCCATCTGATACTCGGCTTCATCCAACTTCTTATTTTCAACAGGTAGCTCGCTTTACCCCCACTCCTACTGTCAAGTGCTAGCGGACAATCCAAGGCGTTTTGCTAAATACACGCGCTTCTCCGCCAGATTTTCTTCTTCTTCAATTATTTTCAGTACATCTTTGGAAATTCTCATGAGATAAGCAGATCAGTTTGAATTGCTAGCAGGGAGAAACCAAATATTCTGTGAAAATATCCCTTCGACTGTGACAATGGAGATTTATAGCATAACTCATAAAATGTAACTTGATATATATTTTCGGAAAAAAATACCACATCAACTTCCAAGAAGCTCAGCTGCAAGGATATCGAGTTTCACCAGAATGCTAAGTCTCTGTCGTATTTTGACATTTATTCCCTTGCGTAAAATGCTTAAATAAAGTCAGAAATACATCGTGTTTGATCTTATTCTTTTTTAAATTAAGCGCACTGTAACGTTTATCTTTTTATTTCGTGTTATCTCGAATTTTGCCGTATCCCCTTCCACCAGTCTCTTTCTCTCCCGTAGGCACCTCCTTTTTCTTTGGGTCCTTTTCTTCTTTCTGCCGATCTTGAGTTCTGCCGTATCTCTTCCTCCAGTCTCTTTCTTTGCCTCCTTTTCCTCTTTCTCCCAATCTCTTTATAACACGTCTCTCTCTTACTTCTCTCCATACACGACTCCTGGCGGTCCCCAATCACACCCTTGACTTCCTCTGCTGGCGGATTCTTGATTTATTGTCGTCACCATCCTCTTCTTTGTTTCTTCTATCTTCCCCTTAATCTCTTCAATCCCGGCCTTCAGGTTCACTTGGCTTGAATCTAAGTCTTCGAATTTCTCGCCAGTCTCGCCAAACTTTGCCCCTACTTCAGCTATCATATCTTCCATCTGGTCGCATATTTCCTCCATTTTCTTCTGTTGCTCGGCGATTCTTCCACCATATCCTCACTGGAATGCCGTTAGGCCTTCGTTGATATTCTTTAATGCCTCCTCTAATTTCTTGTCCCTTTCTTCTCGTTTGCTGTCTCATCTCTCCTGATCTTCTATCCACTGCTCGATAAGTGTTTTTATCACTCCCGCCATTTTAGAATTCCCCCCCTTTTACATTGCGACTCCTTTTTCAGGTGTCCTGTGGTCTCGATCCTCTCGAGAAGTCGTGCCCCACGTTGCGGCACCAAAATGTAACGTTTATCTGTTTATTTCACTTCTAACTTAACAAATAATTTTATTTCGCTTTATAAACAAGTTTTATAGTTTAAAACTCGGGAGCAAAAAAAAAACACATCCACTCTCCATGATTATTACAATCCAACTCCCCCTCTCTGCCTGCCGTCCACAACAATCTCCGTCCACCATCACTTGCCTCATTGTTCCTCTCCCACCTATTTTCATATCAACATTCTCCAACTCAACTCAAATAAACCTCGAAATTAATTGTTACAGCACATTACTAATATTTCAATCCAATCAAGGTGTAACAGTTGCCGAAAGTAATTGTTAGACACCTTTTGGGCTAATAGATGACTCATGCAGCAGTTGACCTCCAGAAATGTGGAACTTTGAAGCAGGTAGGCAGAAAAAGGTCAGTGGGGGAGAAAGAGAGAAGGGTGAAACTCGATTCTATTATTCTCCTATAACTTGATATTTTCTTTTGAAGCTTTTGATTTATGGTCTTCGTAATATGAGCCCTGCGCGAGCTGGGGCCTATTGTTTGATTTCGGAGAGGGGGAAAGAGTCGGAGGAGGGGCTGAGGGCTGATGAATGGAGGGGGTAGCGGATTTTGGGAATTGTGCTACGCAGTTACTATCCCACGGCACTGAGGTTCTCCTGGTGGGGGAAACCTGGGATCTCAGATTTTTTCACACGATCATTTTCGGTTCCCCACGTCAAACTCTTTTTATCGCTCTAATCCACAAATTTGATGTAGTTCGTCAACTTGCCTAAAACAGCGCTGCATGCACTAAAAGACTAGAGTTCTCTTCATTTTTCCGAGTCAACGACCAACGACGTGCGTGCGACAGTGTATGGCATGAAATTCAAAGTATTCGAGGTATTCGAGACGGTACCTTTAGCATAATTATTCGAGATCTCGAATATTGAATACTTTCTAGCATTCGAGGTATTCGCGGATACTATTCTCACATCTCTACTTATGCACCAAGAGTACCTATGCATTCATTCTTCAGGATATGATGTTTACATTATTAAGGTTATTAAGTTATTCTCAACTTCAGTAAATTCCATATGCACTTCTAATTATTTTAATCTGCAGTTTAAAATACCACTGTATACATTGTTAACTTATAATTACTTTATCTAAATATTAATTTAGGTTAGGGGCCATGCGATGTTTAGTGATGAAGGAAGATCACTGGATGAAGAAACTCTTGAATATGCCTGGCTGTTGGAACTTCAGCTTGGGAAGCTGAATGGAAAGCTAACCACCCCACAGGTAAGTTTATCCTTTTCTGCACAATACAGACATAATTAGCTTACATTCACTTCAATGGGGTACAAGGTAGGAAAGTTTTTAAATGGTATGGAAAATTATGGCAGTTTTTGTGTATAGTATCATAGCTAGTTTCACTGAATTGATACAAATGCCTTAGGCTAGTATGCAACTATTGATTCATTTTTTTAGCTCTCAAGTGAATGTATGAGATTCAAGAAAATTCATCAACAGTGCAAGTGATATAAAATGTGTGTTTATAGTAGTAACATGTTCAATACAAAAATAAAGGCCATGGAGGATATGCTATATACTGTTCCTTTTTGCCATTGAATTTTATCTCATATTTCTTTTGAAAAGGATTACATTTTAATATTTTATGCCCATGTGTTCTCATTGTCAGTTGAAGTCTTTAACTTCAACAATGCTGCTCAACTATCTTGAATAAGTATTCTCTTTTCAATCGATCCACACTGGAGATAATTTCCAGAAAGTTGGCATTATATTATCTTGTAGTCTTTCATCTATGATTCTCTCAGTTTTTTTGTAAAAAAATATTTTTTCTGTAATTATTTAATCGATGATTTTAAGTGAAGTTGAAAATTGATCATGGTTTCCAATGGTTTTCTACCTTGTAGACTGTTGGAGTTGAAATTTACTTTTTGGGTATGCCTTTCTCAAAATATTGATGAGTAATTTTTCCATTCCAGATGTATCATCTTATCACTAGCCTGGAAACATTTGCACTGCTGCTGACAGATTCTGAAAACACCTTGAGATCTCCCCATTTCATACCAGTCGCGCAAAAGCCTGGAACGAACATCAAAGCCAAACAGCCAACGCCACCTGCTCATGGTTTTGAGTCTGGCACCAATCCTCCTTCTGGTGGTTCACCTTCTAACAGGGGCTCACTTCTCGTTTCTGGCATGCTTTCATCTGACAAAAGTACCTCTGGCATTGGAAGTGAAACTCAAAGGACAAACAAAACAGAAGTGTCCTCTACTGTGCCAAATCCAAACTTGCTCCATCCTCCCCTGATGACCATGCAGTCCCTCTCATCTTCTTCCTGTGCCTCGTCTTCTTTGGGTTGTGGTACAGCAGATAATTCAGCTACTAATCGTACGCAGTCTTCTCTTCAAAGGGGAGACTCTGATAAGACATGTGGAAATGGGGATGCGGACCAAGGTGTTAAATATCGAATGGTTCGTGTTGCTATCGATGCTCTTGATTTGTACATTGTGGAAAGTGGAACAGCACTTCAGATTTGGGTAAGGAAGATGTATTAAATAGCTGGTAAAAGTGTGTTAATTTGTTTAAATTAATTTGACACCACAATTTGATTTTAAAAAGTGTAATTTTTGTTAACCTGGCTGAATTGTCAACTTGACTCAATTAATAGCAAGTAGAGCTAGCTTATAAAAATTTGAAAATATCCATCAGTAGATTTGTTTGCCTCTGATGCTGACAATGAGTCCCTGGCATATGCACTACTTTTTGGCATATTCAATCATTGTTTTATCCTTCATTTGAGCATATAGCATGCATTTCAGCAGTAAAAAAAGTGATTGTTCATGTTCTAAGTTGATTTTTTTTGTAATATTCAAATATCTACCGCAGAAAATACCTTTAACACACGTCCAGATAGAGTAACAACGAAAAGTTGAAAGCATGGTCATGAAAAAGAGGTGTGAGATGTCAAAATTTGAACTTGATTAGACATATTTTAGGCTTTTCGTTCGTATGAGGAGGAATCAAGAATTTCTGGAAAGTAGATATGAAATTTGTTTTAAATGTGGAAGAAAGCATTTTTTATGGGCGTAATTGGCATTATTTATCATTAATAATATATTTTGAATGGATAATTAGTCATTAAGAGGACGCTTCTATGTTTGGGGCCTACACATGCTGATTGTTTTAGGGATACTTTGTAACTTTAGACTCTTGTAATGGGCACTCAGTAATTTTTTGCATCAATGAATATGACATCAATTCCTGACTATGCATTCACAATATGTATGTAGTCTTCTTAATAATGCCATCAGAAAACTTTGTCACTCTTATATACTTGTTATATGGAGCTTTTACAATACATATTGTAATTTTGAATGATTATTCAGCATCATAAATTAACCACACAGGAAAAATCATTGGCCTTGACCATCATTCAAACTCATACCTCCAGAATTTCCACCTGGTGTCCTAACAATTTTGCTAGCAAGGTATGGTCCTGGTCTATGCAAATGATTTTTCCTGTGTGGAATTTCCGCACTGTAAGTGCATTTGCGTGGGTGACTCAGTAGCTTGTCCATGGTTCCTTGAATAATGAAAGATTAATGTTTTTTACCCTATTATCGTCCAACTTAGGCTTCACCAATAAGAATAGCAACGTGCAACCTGCATAGTAGAAATGTCAAATCTGGAGTGACAGGGATGATCCCAATGATTCAAGTTCGACAGTTTATTTCCACTGGAGGTGGTTTCAGTGGTGGTGGTGGGGGATCTGGTTCTGCTGGTGGAAACAATTCATCCACAGGTCTGGGAGCACAAGGCCCTGCCAAGGGCCCCCCTCATCTCAACCGTACCAACAGTGACTGTGGTCAGCCTTCGACCCCCCTCTCAAACTCAGATATGTGGCTGGAGGTGGGAATTGTCACGTTGGGTCCTTTGATAGTAGAGGCAGCAACATCTCCTCCTCAGCTACATGAGGCTTCATATCAGGCCCAGCAAAAGTAAGAGACAATGCAGTTTTTAATCACTGTATTCTCCCATGTATCTTAATGTTAACCTTGGATATTTTTATGAAATGTTCTATAAACTTCAGTGATATGAAATTAATTTTTTAACGATGATGGGAATAATTATGGCATATTAGTATTCCACATGTTTGTTCTTCTAACCAGTTTTGGCAATTATTGTGCCATTATAAAAGAGCACTTGAAAATTACACAGAGTCAGAGTCAGTTGAGCCAACAACTACAGAATCATTACATTTTTAACTTTCCTTGTACCAAGACTATTGCATTTACATTTTTTCCTAGTAAAATTGTTAGTGTTTCTTCAAGATTAATTTGTCCTATATTTACAAAATTTGAGATATACCTAAAACCTGAAATGTCATGTTTATAAGTATGTTATTTTTTAACATGTGAATTAAATGTTTTATGCCTTTCAATATGTTTCACAAACATTGCAGGTATTTGAGAATGCACGATGAAAAGATGAAAAAGCTTTGGTTTCTTTGGGACGGAAAAGTTGGTGGCTCTGGCAGTAGATTTGGTTCCAAACCCAAAAAGTGTGGCTGTACTGGTGGTTGTGCTTTCTTTGGTATGAACCGTAATGGGCCTCGGTTTTTCACCCCGTCAAGGCATGATGTCCAAGAAGGAATCAACATAGCTGCCTTCAGGTACTTATATTTTGTGTGATTCTGCATATCTGTGTATTCTGTGTACTATCTATGAATCAGAGTGATGCCTAAAATGAATAGCTTGTGAAGGAGTCAATAGAAAATGATTTGTGAAAAGAATAGTGTTTCAACAGGGGTCCAGTATTTTGATATTTTGTTGCTTTGAGAAATTGAGAAAAATGAGAACCTATAGTAGTTGGTGCGAAGGCTTCCGCGGTGCGCTGCGTTCCGCAGTGACATGGTCCTTAAAAGGACCGCAAAGATAGAAAGAAAACTCAAGAATAAGACACCAAGTCCAAAAACGGAGAAACCCAAGGCAGTGGGTTATGCGACAATCCCCTATGTAGCTGGCACCAGTGAAAAAATCGCGAGACTCCTCAAAAAATTCGACGTAACAACACGCTTCAACTGTGTTAAGAAGACTGGAGAACTTCTTCCGACTCCTAAGGACCGTATCTCTTCTCACGCCTACGAGGGAGTTTATGAAATTGAATGCAGTTGCGGTATGTCATACATCGGACAGACTAAGAGAGCAAGTGCCGCATTCAAGAACATAGAAGAGCGGTGAAAAACAAACAATTCCATCTGTCGGCTGTGGCCGAGCACACTCTCAGTGAACCTGGACACGACATCAACTGGGAAGAAACAAAAGTTATCGCCAGAGAATCCCGATATTTCCCGAGGATCATCCGAGAGGCGATTGAAATATCCAAACATCCTCATAATTTCAATCGAGAGGATAGCTACGCACTCCACAGCACATGGAAGAGACTCTTCGCCCCATACCCCCACGCTATTGGCCGCAAGGCGACCAATCAGGGCGAACCTGCACCACTGGGCTGCCTATATAATGGCGGCCAAAACACGGCATAATCACTTCGACCTGAAGACGCCTGCTGGAATGCAGGAGAAACTGTTGTCACCAACGCAACCACGACGCGGTGAAACCCGGAAAATGCAGCCTAGAGAACCTATAGTGTTCCTATCTTGAATATTGATAGAATTGAAAAAGGGAATCGAGTGCTGTAGTATTGTTAACTTACAATTTTTGTTGCACTCGTGCTCTGTGTTTGGATAATATTTTATCGAAATTCCCATTGGGTTGTTTAGCGTAGTACTTTTTGTGTTCTGACTAATGGTAAAAACTGCTTTTTGAATTCTCAAGGTTAGAATCATATTATTATTCTTATACACATAAGCCTATTACGAATCAAATCCAATATCATTTTTCAGAATTCATGGTCCAAATAAAGACCCTGGCTTTGGCCAGAGTATCCTCCATGAAGGTCAGCTGGTGTTCCACACTCCACCTTATGGATCGCAAGATGTGTCCCTGCAGGAGCCGTCCCGATGGGACATGGATACCCAAACACAGGAGCCCAGTCCAAGGAAGTCCTCCAAAGAGGCCATCAAGAAGAAAACAGGAGACTCCGCTGCAGTGGTAGAAAAAGAAGTTGCTCTGAGGTTAGATATCTGTTACTTAGACCTCGCAAGTGCTGATCAGAAACAAATATCCCCCTTCAAAGTTGTGCGTGAATTGCATGTACTCTAATGGGGGTGAAGATTCTTTGTATATAATTTTCATGTTTCAAAATCTATATATATTTTGAAGCTTCCCTTCTCATATATTCAGAAGTATTTCCTATGTTACAGTAACCTAATTTGTGCACCATTTTAAAATTCAGTAATTTAAAAGAATTTTGGCTTCCCATTTTTCTTGGAAAAGGAGAGCAATTGGAAGTAAGTCATATGCGCACAATTGTTTCTTTTATCATTGTAAATAATTCAATCTAGAGAGCTTGGAATGATTAAATTTAATTATTTTAAATTACTAAGACAATGAAAGGTGGTAAGATTCTAAGAAAGAGTCTGAAATGTTTAAGTTATGATTGGAATCAGGAAAAATTTGTATATATATTGTGTGTACTCTTATCCTCTTCTTTTGTAACCAAGAGTGTTTTCTTGTGCTGTCTTTCTAGAGATGGCATTTCAACGCCTAGTCCCCTCTCCCAGAGTCGAGCCGACAAACAGCTCTTAGCAAGACGTTTCTCCTGCACATCTGCCGGAGGGGGAGTTTCTGGAACAGGTGGGAACCCTGCAGCCAAAGATGTTCCTTATTCTCGCCTTCTGGATAGCCCTGCTTTGCCTCCTAAACTTGATAGTGATTCACGTTTGGACGTACCAGAAACTACCATAGTAGAAGTCCCTAAAAGCAGCTGCTCAGATTCAAAGTTGTCTGTGGATTATTTTGGAGTGGCTGGGGTTCAGGGTGTGAGTAAGGAAGGGTCTGTTCCTCCTCCTATCACAGTGACAGCATCTCCATCGCAGCATTCCACTCCGCAGCCGACAGTCACCACACCACCACAACAACAAAGGGTTCGAGAAACCAAAGGCACCAACGTCAACCCATCTGACAGCCACCACTCTCTTACAGCTGCTGAGATTGAAGCTGAAATTTCACAGAAGGTGAGTCTCTTTTCAAATATTGCCAGGAAGCCCACAGTTTGTGGTGAAGCCTGTATACTTATGGTTGTGTGAGAGGATATAGAGAAATTTCAATGTGAATTTTGATGAGGGTATATATTGATTGAATTTTATGCAATTGAGTTTTAGCTAATCTGAATTTCTTGTGTGGGTATGTATATATGTCTTTGTGAGTATTTAAAACATTTTTTATGGTCCATGATAACAGTCCTAGCTATTATTAGTAATACCCTATTCTTTTGTAGCTCTGGCTGTGCAGTCATGTAAATTCAATCGTTGTCAAGTTAGCTTTGTGGAAATTCATTTTAAATCAATTATACAACAACTTTAAATATTCCACTCTTTTTAATTTACCTCAACTTGTTTTAATGCTTGAAGTGGCATTACCTCTTGAAAAAACAGCTTCGAAACCTTTGAGGTGCCTTTGAAAGTGTGGAATGTTTAAGTTTTTGTATTATTCATGCATTCATGTAAAATTAATCATCTGTAAAGATCCTTGATTTTTGCAAGAACGATTTTAAGTACAATTTTGGTTTCTTCGGTATTTATAGGATTTTTGGTGTTTATTGTGACTTTTTCTGCACTTGGAAAGGTTTTTCAATCATTTGGCTACTTTTTACAATTAAAACCACTGATAAGTGTCTTTTTTACCAATTCCATGATGTGTGTTCAAATCATGGATTAAAAATGAATTTTTGATGCTGCTGTATTGCATCTTCCTAAAATTCCCCATCAAATGAGGTGGCAATAGCTATGAGTATGCTGCCAATGGTGGATTCTATTTTCTGTTTATGACCATAGATTGTCTGTACCTAGGACATAGATTGTGTATGAAATGGAAAAACAAAACTTTTTCTTAAACGCTTTCAGACTTCGAGCTCAGAAGAGAAATTTTAGTATCTATCAGTTTTTTTTTCAATTGTTCATCAATCTGTGATGAACTTATACTTTTTAATTTTTAGATATTTCCTTAATTATCTAAGAAGTTTAAACATCATCATTTTTTTGATAATTTTTTCTAAATGTGGTGAAAGGTGTTATTTACAATTATTTTCGGAGCCAGATCTTTCGGATCAGATATTTTCGGATGCAAATGCATTTTCGAATTCCTGCAATTAAACGAAGTAATTATTCAAGTTTACTCTGGGAACGTTCAATCAAAGGAATGATTTTTAGATTTTCATACACATTTTAATATTTTTATAAAATTAAAATAATTTTTATAGGCTTTCAAGTTGTTTTTTTTTTAAACATCTTTACATGCTCAGGACCTTAACTGTTACGCTTGGGTTTGAAAATGAAAATAGAAAAAAATCTTCTGATAAACCACTAACCTGTGGCTTCGGACAAGGATCGCATGCGACGGCACATTCGTAGAGAGAATCAGAACTCTTTCCACTGAAGCTATTATTTAAAATTTTGGATCCAGATCCGATGTCTTCCCTAACTTTCGATCCGATGTATCCGATGATGGGCAATATCCGCGGATATTTGGATCCGAGGTATCCGATCCGACCATCCCTAATTTGTACCTATCAAGTGAGATTTGAGTTTTTAGACTATATCTCGGTTTTTATCTTATATTCTGGATTTTTCTCTTAGCGTTTCAAATGACTTAGGTTTCAAAATTTTATAATACTATGTATTTTGGCTAAACTGTTACCTTAGTTTATGTATTTGGTATATTTTGTTGAATCGAGTGGTAAAGAAATGGTTATCTTTGGCTCTTGTGTTGTTGTCTGAAACAATGCTATATGCTTCCTAAAACTCTATAGATTCCTATCCATTAATTTTTATTTTGAGCTAATGATTATTGCAGTAATCCTTCTCCTTGTATGATCCTTGTCCATGGAGTTCTTTTCTCTATTTTAGTCCACATTGGCTTCCACTGTTGTCTCTAAGCCAGTGATCTGCTTCTTCAGCCACAGTGGTTACAATATACCACGGGACGGCCATGATGCAGCTAAACATCCTTAGCCATACCTCATGGGAAAGATTGATCAAATGCTTTTTTTTTGCAAAAGAGTTCCTCCCTGTCTTTTTCATCTTTATTCCTTACCACTGCTTTCACTGTATTTTCCAAAACTTACATTTTGTTTGCATAGCTTTTTTATTTGTCAAGTTAAAATGCACACACTTTTTAAGATGTCCTTTTAGAATGTGATTATACTCCTGCCAACGAATTAGGTCATCTGGGCACTGAAACCTATGAAATGAAAGAGCAAAATTTGTTGATAAAGTGAAAAAATTACATTCAATAGTCTCAAAAGCAAATGGAAATCCCATTGCAAGGGATGAAGATATTAATTGGAATGTAAAAATAGTCACTGGTATCAGAAGAGTGTAAAGTTGATTTCCTTTGTAGCTTAATGAATGCATCAACAAAATGTTGGCCAAATCTTCTCACATTCTCTATAAAATAATGAAACCTTATTGATGTTGACCTGAAAACTTGATCTCAACAATAGCCGCCATATTCACTTCGTAAGGGGCCCCTCTGGTATCCAACCTGATTATAAGGTCCTCACCAATTGGCTGTTTATTTAACGACCAAATGATCTAATTCCCTGGTAGTACTATTTATAATGATGGTATCAGAATAAATGCCATGATTTTAAACAAATTGCCAAAACTTCCTAGCTCAACACTCTGTGTGATAAGAGATCCTTCAACAATTTTATCAGTTTTAAATCTCATTGCTCTAGGTACAAAGAACTGTGTCTATGAGCAGTGAAAACCACTCGGAAGCATTCTTCTCAGCCGATGAGGATCCAAACATGATGGCTGCCGGAGGAATGTTGTCAAACCCCAACGTCTCAGGAATCGTTACTTGGCCCATGGGCCGCTCTGTTGGAACGTCGGAGAGGAAATTCCCAAGCGAAATGAGCATAGCTGTTGCGGGAGACGGCTCATCTGCAGTGGATAGGAGTGGCAATCAGCCCCATCTGCCCACTCATCCTAGGCTCTCGAGCCACTGCAGTGACCACGAGATTCACACTCCAGAGCACAGAGCCCAGAAAAGTGAGAACTCGTTGAAGGCTCCAATCGCTGGAATGTTGGAGGGTGGAGATGGTAGACTAAGGGTGAGCGAGTCAGCTTCTCCCATCCCCTATGCCTCCCCAATCCTTTTGAGGCCAAACCTGATGTCGGACAGTGAGGAGATTAGTGTTAGAAATGTATCTGAGAAGGACTCCCTTGAATTCATGGTGAGGTTTATTTATATTTGAAATATGTGAATAACTAACCTTAGACGTACAGCATATAAATGATAACTACTATACAGCATAAAAATGAATTAACAACTCATCTAAGATAAGTATATATTGCTTTATTCAGTAAAAATTAAATCTGTTAGCTTTATTAAATCACTGCATGTTTTTTTACTGACCCTTATTTCTGTTGTAAAAAGTAAATTTGTTCATTTTTGGTTAGAAACTTATTTATTTATTATTTATCATTTTTATTCAGTCTTTGTATCAATCTAATAGTGTTATCAAGCACTTAATCTAATATTGTTAGTGTAGCACTTTGATGAATCAATTATGAAATTACTTCTCTGCTGCCGTTTATGACATTGAAACTTATGAAATGGATTCCCTGTACACTCAGAGATATGTGGTCTATAATTGTGTAAAGTATAAATTTTTCAATCTCTTATTAACTATATGTATTGAATACTGAAATATGATGGATGATTAAGCTATTTTGGTTTTTACCCTAAATATTAATAATACATTCAGTACAAGAAGTTGTGTTTCGTTTCGAAATCATTTCTGAGGGACCCAGAAAAAATCTTTTCTTTCATTGAAATAGCTTTGTACCAAGCTAGCATGAGTATGCAAATATATATAATCTTTGAAAAATAACTTGAAATTTTGCTTGGAAAATAGTTATAGAACTTATATCAGTCGATTGAGAAAAATATCCTGATTTTCTTCATAATTTTTATGCCAATATATGGTCTGTTATAGAACCTTTATGCACGCCCTGATAGCGGTCTTGATTCATCATCGGACTCTCAATCTGTGTCAAGCACTTCATTTATATCAGCGGTGTCATCTCAAGAGGATATGACTCTGGTTAACTTGCATATGCAAGTGAACAAGCCAATAATTGACTCACCTTTATTGATGTCTTGTTATGTGAACCATCTTTCTCAGGTTAGTCCTGCCTACCCCTAATTTCTTAATTTTTTCTCTCTCTTACATGTGTATTCATAAGAACTTTATAGGTGTATTATATTAACTATTTAATTTCAGGTCAAATGTTCAAACTGGGCTCAGTGTTCACTTCCTGCTGGGTGTGATGCTTTCACAGTGCCCTTATTCCAAAGATATGAAAATGGTAAACTTCACTATAACGGTAAGTTTTCTCAGTTTTTCATTTTTCAATAAACTTGTAATACTCTCGCAAAACTCTCTGTGCTGATGAGGACCTGGAAGCTAATGTTATCTAAACTCAAATAACTTTAAATTCATTTAACACAATTGCAAATGATTCTGAGAATATGTTGATACCAAATGGAATGCAACATAAAAATAGAGTGGAGACTATGTTTTTAAACTGAATATGTTACTAGCAGACATGCTGCCTGCTTTGTAGGCATACTCTTCCTGGTGTGCTAGGAGTGTGACCCACTCTAACATCCCATATTTTTGCACCTTTTTATGTTGTCTCTCCCACTATTGCGTTTTCTCTGCTCCATGAACTGGATAACGACTCCACATTGAACGCACCAAACCTAGCTTGTTGGAGTGTATGACAAGTTGCCTGCCTTGCTTTGATTTTTATAGTTCACTTGTGACGGAATCATGCTGGAATTCTGCATGGAATTTTTTCTGCTCCGTGTGTTAGATTTCTTAATGAGTGTTAAGTAGAGATGTGCGAATAGTATCCGCGAATACTCGAATACCTCGAATAGTAGAAAATTGTTCGATATTCGAGGTCTTGAATAGTTATGCTAAAGATACCGTCTCGAAAACCTCGAATACTTTGAATTTCGCGTCATGCACTGTCGCACGCACATCGTTGGTAGTTGACTCAGAAAAATTTAGAGAACTGTAGTCGTTTAGTGCTCGCAGCACCGTTTTACGCAAGTTGACGAATTACATCAAATTCCTGGATTTGAGCGGTGAAAAGAGTTCGACGAGGGGAACCGAAAATGGTCGGGTGAAAAAATCCGAAAATCCTCAATTCCCCCCACCAGGAGAACCTCAGTGCCGTGGCATAGCAACCTTAGGGCATTTCCCACGATCCGCTATCCCCCTCCATTCAGCACTCGCCTCACCCACTCTGACGCTTTCCTCTTCTCCGAAATCAAACAAAAGGTCCCAGCTCGCGCAGGGTTCGTATTACGAAGACCTTAGCTTCGAAAAAAATATCGAGTTACGAGAACAATAAAAATGTGTTTCACGCCCTCCCCCCTTGTCTCACCCACTGACCTTTTTCTGGCTACCTGCTTCGAAGTTCCCCATTTCTGGAGGTCAACTGCTGCATGAGTACCGTGGTATACTTACATTAGCGCATTCCCAAGATCCGGTATCCCCCTCCATTCAGCACTAGCCCCCCCCCCCCCCCTCTGAGGCTTTCCTCTTCTTCGAAATAAAAAAAAAAAGGTCACAGCTCGCACAGGGATCATATTACCTTCACAGGGATCATATTATATCATAAGACCTTAGCTTCGAAAAAATACCAAGTTACATGAGAACAATAGAAATGTGTTTCGGGCCCTCCCTTTTCTCCCCCACTGACCTTTTTTTTCCTACCAGCTGCGAAGTTCCCCATTTCTGTGGAGGTCAACCACTGCATGAGTCATCTATTAGCACAAAAGGTGTCCAACAATGACTTTCTTCAGTTGATACTACACCTTTATTGGATTGAAATATTAGTAATGTTCGCATTATTTCAAAAAGAATAAGACCAAACACGACGTATTTCTGAGTTTATTTAAGCATTTTACGCCAAGAAATAAATGTCAAAATACGGCGGAGACTTAGCATTCTGGCGAAACTCGATATCCTCGCAACTGAGCTTCTCGGAAGTTGATGCGGTATTTTATTTCGGAAACATATATCAAGTTACAATTAATGAGTTATGCTATAAATCTCTATTGTCACAGTCAAAGGGATATTTTCTCAGGATATTTGGTTTCTCCCCGCTAGCAATTCGAATTCATCTGCTTATCTCGTGAGAACTTCCAAAGATGGACTGAAAATAATTGAAGAAAATCCGGTGGAGAAGCGCCTGTATTTTGCAAAACGCCTCGGATTGTCCGCTAGCACTTGACAGTAGGAAAGAGCGTAAAGCAAGCTACCTGTTGAAAATGAGAAGTTGGATGAAGCCGAGTATCAGATCGGCGTGCCGCAGAAATGGAGTTTGGTAGATAAGAATATATACATCAGACTGAAATCCATCGTAGCAGTGTAAAAGCCGAGATGGCATGCAATAATTTTTTCGCGAGGTGGTGTGTCCCCTTAGGATATTTGAAAGAGATGTTAGCTGAATCAACTATAAGCCCAAATTGTTTCCATAAAATTAAAATATTCCATTAATCAGCTAAATTCCAGTTTGAATCCTCTAAAGGAAATCATAAATACTCGCCAAAATCCTGGGTTTCCTGCTGCATAGGCAACCTAGTCAAACATTCCCGCATTTATCGTTTTTATTGTCCCCCCTGAAAAACGATAGATCGAGGTTCCACTGTATACCTTTTTATTTATACATTCATCAAGGGAAATAGAAACTTAGTAAGAAATAGAAGCTTAAAGAAACAATTTGCTTTGTGCAATTCTAGTATTTGAGGTATTCGAATATTCGAGCAATGATTTAATATTCGAATTCGATATTCAAGTTTGAGAAATCTGCTATTCCACCCATCTCTAGTGTTAAGTATTATCCTTCAATGTAGGCAGTGTAGACTTAGCCTTGTTACGTGCGTGGTATACATTACTGGATAAAAAACATGCTTTAATATGTAAAACAGTACACTTTTTTGTATTTTTCGCTACTCTTATCAAGATCTGAAATTCCTATTCTACAACCAAAACAGAAAGACATAGAACTACATTAAACACACCAAACCTTGTGTCTTTAGTTCAAAACTAGAGATAAAAACAGAATGTACACAGAATGAGTGACTTGACAATCTACAAAATTAATACATACAGAAGACTCTCGTTAATATGGACGTTATTACGAAGCAAATAGTTGATCCCGACAAAAAGGCCGATCCAATCCATAGTATAAGAAATGTTATTACGAAACATAGGTTTTTACAAAATTATGAACTCAGTCCCAGTCCTGGTGGTTACAAAAAGAACTTTATTACGAAGTTCCACTAATAAGCACTGGCATTTAGCGGGATATACAGTGGAACCCCGATTTATCGTTCCTGCATTCATCGTTTTCCCGCATTCATCGTTCGCCGCTCCTGGTCCCAAATTAAGTTCCATAAAGACAATGTAATTTTTTCCCGCATCTATCGTTCCCCGAAGTATCGTTTTCCCGCATTGATCGTTTGAAGATCGCGGTCCCGTCGAATAATTTTCCCGCATTCATCGTTTGATAAAAATGAGACGAAGTGTTTACAACGTGTTATTTATGGCTAATAACAACAGACACATAGTTTGAATCTTCCCCAGGAGATTGAAATGCGATAGGGAGAAGTAGAGTGCCGTGGGATAGTTACATTAGCGCATATCCCAAGATCCGGTATCCCCCTCCATTCAGCACTCGCCTCCCCCTGGTTGAAGCTTTCTTCTTCTCCGAAATAAAAACAGGTCCAAGCTCGGGCAGGGATCGTATTACGACGACCTTAGCTTTGAAAGAAAATATCAAGTTACTCGAGAACAAAAGAAACCTTTTTCACGTCCCCCCCTTTCTCGACCGCTGACTTTTTTTTAGCTGACTCGCTTCAAAGATCCCCCCCTCTGGAGGTCAACTGCTGCATGAATCACCGATTAGCCCAAAAGGTGTGTAAAAATGAATTTCGGCAATTGGAATTATACTTTTATTAGATTGAGATATTGGTGATGTGCACGTCATTCAAAAAAGAATGATACCAAACACGACGTATTTCTAACGTTATTTAAGCATTTTAAGCAAGGAAATAGTTGGAATAATACGATGGTGATTTCTGGCGAATATCGATTTCCTCGCAGCTGATAGTGAGCTTCACGGTAGTTGATGCGGATTTTTTTTAAAACAGGGCGTCTGGTTACAATTTATGAGTTATGCTACAAGTCTCACTTGTCTGAGGTGCTAACGAAGCGATATCTTCTCAGGATATTTTGTTTCTCCCTACTAGCAATCTGAATTCATCTGCTCATCTAGAGCTACGCTACTTATTGTTAGAAATGAGTGGGTAAGTTGCCTTCTCTATAGGATAAAAAATTTCATTGCGCAGTTATATGGTCATGCTTCACCCTCTGCAGTAAGGTCTGCCTACGCCGTACGCGATAGCATTAGTGCCGAACTTCACCTCGTACGAGTGGTTCCGTACTTTCCGAGGTGGATTGACTTAAAACTAGCGAGTGTTTTCCGTGTGGGTTCAATGGAGTCCGGTTTCATTTTCATTAGATTTATTCTTATTCGTCTTCGGACCATGGCCCTTCCGAAGACACAAGTGAGAACTTTAAAAGATGGACTGAAAATAATTGATGATGAAGAAAAGAATCCGGGCTAGAAATACGTGAATATTGCAGAACGCCTCGGTATATCCGGTAGCACATGACGGCAGGGTGGGGGTAGAGCGAGATCCCTGGTGAAAACAAGAAGTGGGATGAAGCCGAGGATCAGGTGGGCGTGCCGCTGACGATTAACGCCACATTGCCTCAATCATATTAAAAATTTAACTGCTAGAAAGGAACATAGGATATTAGAGAGAGAGATAAGTCGAATCAACAATATGACCTAAGTGTTTCGATAAAGTAATAATATTCCTGTAATCAGCGAAAATCTCGTTTGAATCCATTAATGAATATCATAATTCGCAAAAATCCAGCGGATCCTGGGACATAGGCAACCCGGACAAACATTCCCGCATCGATCGTTTTCCCGCATTCATCGTGTTTTTCATCCATCCCGCTGAAAAACGACAGATCGAGGTTCCACTGTACCGCACACTATGTTATAATCATTGCGCTACATTTCAGTTCTCCTCATAAACAGTGCCCAAGAGCGTCGATCATGATTCGTTCTTCAGTAGGAGATACATCAGTATGCATGCAACATCATATAACAAGCTTCATTCCTGTAGAATCTAAGTGACCCATTCATTACCGCTCATAAATTGGACGTACATTAAGTCCTCTTCTTATGAACATTCAGACAATGCAAGTGTGCCCGAAAATTCAAATTTGGCGCCTTTCAAGTTGGCCGATGGGACTCGGTTTGGTGTAGAGGAAGTTGCACTTTGGGCATAATCTGAACAAAGAATCATTGCCGGCCTCAGTGGTGGCGGGGTAACGTTCTCGCCTGCCAAACAAGAGGTCGCGGGTTCGAGTCCCGCCTGGGTAGGTTTCCCCTTTTTACTTACGAACAAGGTCTTGGAGCGCATCTTGTGTGTGTAATGAGGACTTAATGTATTCGGGAAGATTTCAACCCTCGATTGCATCATGCTGCATTCTTGTATTGGTAAAACCAAACGAATGTCCTTGCTTTTGCACATTTACGCGTAATTTGACTGCGTACATCATACAAATTACTTTGAAGCTATTCCACAGTGCGACTATCAGTACGGTATTTTGAAGAGAAAAGAAATTTTGACGAAGTATGTTTTTTGCAATGATTCCTTAAAGAAACGTTCGTACGAATGTTGCAATTATGAACCTCTGGTTTTTCAGTCTCGTGAACTTCGTAATAACGAGAGTCTACTGTAGATGATTCAATTCCATCCACTTTCAGGTGGATAAATTTAAAAATATTTTAATATGCAAGGTTCCCTTTTCTCTCATCTATTCATTTTCTATTAACTCCTTCGTCATAAGTCGTTATTAGTCATTTTATTTCTCTATATTCTTTGTAACAGGGAGCCGCCTCTCACCACTAGAAATATACCTCCACAATCCTCAATTTTCTTATTTTTGTCTGGGTTTAGTCAGAGATTCCTAATTCATGATTCTGGTAACTACCCTGAGTATTGCAGCTTGTTGATTGAATCGTTATTCTTATCATTATGTTTATTTTTTAGGAGGACAGAAAGTACCCCACTTTGATACAGTATCAGAAGGATTCACCTCTTTGAAAATGGTTGGTAGGAGGAAAGGTGAAATGTCACATGGGAGTGAGGGAGGCTCCTCACCACCCCCGCCCCCTAGTGGCCACAGTAAGAGCCCAACGAGGGCATACGCATGGGACACAATGACCTTCCTGCCTGCGGAGCCTGATCCAGAACCAGAGATAGGTAAGCCAATTGAAAGTGTTGTAATAAAGGATCAGCATGGTTAATTGAAAAAACTTATTTTTTTAGTATTAGTTTGTTGCTCAAAGTTTGTGGTCCGTGAATCTTAAAACCTATTTAAAAAATTCAACTTTGGGTATGATCTTCAGGTTTCATTTACAAGTCAAAATTTCAATATTTTACAAAAATAGGACACAATTTTCTATTTTTCGGGCATCTTCAGGTCAGTGAATTAAGGATGCAGTATTTCTATTGCTATACATACCTCTTCTGTTAGGGTCAGACTTCTAGATTGGTTCCATTGGTTGATTCCCATAGTTATTCGGCTGTATACATTACCATGCTTTTGAGAGAAAGTAGTAGTCTTCCCGTTTGAAATAATTCCCTTTTTTATTATTTGCCAAGGTCTAGTGTGATTTTTAGATACACCAGGAAAGGTGGTTTAGAGATGAAAATCAAATCTGATGGTATGTATCAGGTTTAGTATTGACCATTGGTTAAATTCAATATTGCCATAAGATTTCTACTCATATCAGTAGAAGCCTATCTATATGGAGATCTTGACGGAGATTCAAAGAATTTTAATATGTGTTTTCCACGCATTATGTTTAAGTCTGACTTATCCTGCATAGCACATTTTGAATCTTCTTCAGTGTACAATAGATGGTAATGGAACAGGGGTACATGTAACCCTCTCCAGCCCACCTAAGCCACCTTTGGATTTTCTTAATGTTGTCCGAAGAACTTTGCTTATTTTATTGGAGTATAAATAGCTCACCAATTTAAGATATTATTGTTAACAGCAGTGTGTTGTGGTAGTGTTGGCCTTCCACAATTTTTTCCCACCTTATAAAGAATTTTTTGAAGTTTTTAAAGCTAATTAAAAAAATGGTTAGGTCTTATGTTTGGACGTTTGTTGATCAAACTGTCATAATTTGAAAGTCTTTACTTATAATCTAACTCATGAAGTCTTTGGCTAGCTCAAGTGATTTCTAAGTATCCTGAGAGAATAATTTAAGCCATTAATCTATCAGAATTTAACATTCTACATGTAATGAATTTTGCATTTTTATTTGTGGATGTTTAGTTTGACATTACCTTTTATTGTTTTTTACAGAATACGATGATGAGCTGTTGTCGCAAAGTAATGAGAATGGTACTAAGATATCAATTATAGTGAAGCTGAAGGGTGATATGGACATAATGGTGTGTCCTCTGGTTTTGGAATCTCTTCAGAGGTGAGCTATCATAGTGACCAATAGATAATGTTTAATCCTGAGGGTCCAGAAGTTATCAAAGAGCCAGTTATTTGGTAATAGTTTCCTATTTGTTTGTAAATATAATATTTCATCTTTTTCCTTTAGTATTAGTGGTATGTTATCATTATCAGGGGTCATTATCCCATTTTTAATCTAACCAAGGAAATTCCCAAGTATGAAGTAACTTGGAAAAATTCAGGTTTTTAATTCTTCACTTAGAAATCTCCTGTGAGGACTAAATAAAATAGAATTTCTACATCACAATATCAATCATCAAATTCCTCAAAGCTTCCTTCCCTACCGTGGGTGGAACTTTATTTCTCCTACTAGGCACATTTGTTGAAATGCCCTTCTCATACGATGAGCGAGACTTTAGATTTCCCTTCCTAGTTATTTTTTTATCCTTGTGTAAGGCAAAGTTTTTTTTTTATTTATTCAGAAATAATTTTGGTGGCATTGCCTATTTTTTGAATGTTGAATGATGTGAAATTTTTTTAAAAAATGCCTGCTAAAAGTAATTAAAAATGTCCATTGAAGGAAAAAAAGAAAATTTTTGGAAATTCCTGACCCATATTAAGGTTCATATATTTTCTAAAATTAGTGTTAAAGTTCATTAAGGTGATCATGGACCAAATATTTGTTCATTTAAGCCTGTGAAATTTTTTTACATAAATAGGTCAACAAACTTATTTACTTAATTACTTTTTCTTGCGTACATGCTAAAAAATTTGTTGATAGACCTTTTCTGCATTTTTTTAAATTATGTACCTAACATATGGGTTGCCATTTTTCATAGGAGAAACTTGATTTTTTTATGGTGAAATAGAGTTATTTTGACAAAATGTCTCAACTAAATTGACAGATTTATTTGATGAAATTTCTAGACTACGCTTACCATAAACGTAAGCTTTAAAGAATCTCATATCCGGAATATGCACATTTATTATGTTATATGAAAGCCACATAATATCTTCATTCTAGTGTTCCCCTGCACAATTGTTATTTTTGTGCTTTGCCATTTTTAAGTTAATTTTTCTTCAATAATTTTTACTAGGGATGGGTCGAATAGTAGATTTCTCGAATTCGAATATCGAATTCGAATATTAAATCATTGCTCGAATATTCGAATACCTCGAATTTCGAATACCTCGAATACTAAACGATGAATGTGAAAATGTTTGACTAGGTCGCCTATGCAGCAGGAAACCCAAGATTTTGGCGAGTAATTGTGATTGCCTTTAAAGGATTCAAACAGGAATTTAGCTGATTAATGGAATATTTTAATTTTATGTAAACAATAGGGTAGTTTCCTTCATTAAAGAAAACGAAAGGTATTGATTGTGATTCGTTACCCACCATTAGTGTATTCATAATATACAAATTATTTCGTTCTAGAAATACCGGTTTAGACTAATGGCAATGTTCAATTTAACCTCATTTGAAAAAGGCCAGATTGGCGCCTATGCGATGCCACTCCACGTGACATCACAGGGACCTAGTTTCTACACGAGAGGATCGGAGTTTTACATCGTCTGAGGTTACCAATGCATGCATGAGGCACAGAGCTCAGGGAAACATGTCTTAATAATCACACAGTCTGTTTGATAAGGTATTAATAATCCTTATTTAAGCCAAGCGCTACCAGCTAGCATGGTACTCGGCTACCTGCTAGCATCCTGCGTCGTAATAGCGCTCAGAGCCTCGCCCCAAGGTCACCTCACTTGCGGCAGCGGGAACCAGAACGACGTCACGCGGAGTTTTTCCCGGCATTCATACTTACCCGTCGCGTATTCGCGCGCTTGAAAATTTTCACTTTTAATTTAATCGCGAAAAATAGATATCGTCTTATAAAACTCTAAAAGCGTTAAATACGTACTTCAGGAGTATTAATATTTCGATTTAGGCAATAAAAAATAATAGGAAACCACCCTATTTGAGCATTACGCCTCCGTCGTATTTCTTCTTCTTCCCGGTATTTATTTTCTTGCGCAAAATGCTTAAATAAAGTCAGAAATATGTCGTGTTTAGTCTTATTCTTTTTTAAATTACGCGCACATTACTAATATTTCAATCCAATAAAGGTGTAATAACAATTGCCGAAAGTCATTGTTAGACACATTTCGGGCTAGTAGATGACTCATGCAGCAGTTGACCTCGAGAAAGGGGGAAATTCGAAGCAGGTAGGTAGAAAAAGGTCAGTGGGTGAGAAAAGGGGGTGGGTGCGAGACACGTTTCTATTTTTCTCGCGTAACTTGATATTTTTTTAAGCTAAGGTTTTTGTAATACAATCCCTGCGCGAGCTGGGATCTTTTGTTTTATTTCGGAGAAGAGGAAATCATCAAGAGTGGGTGAGGCGAATGCTGAATGGAGGGGGATAGCAGATCGTGGGAAATGCGCCAATGTCACTATCCCACGGCACTGAGTTCCTCCCTATGGTAGTTTCATCTCCTGGGGAAGATTCAAAATAAGTGCTTGTCATTATTAGCCACAAAGGACACACGGCAAACACCTCCTCTCATTTTATCATAAGATGGATGCGGGAAAATGGTCAGTGGGGAGAAAGAGGGAAGGGTGAAACACGATTCTATTATTTTCCGGTAACTTGATATTTTTTTCAAAGCTGAGGTCTTCGTAATATGATCCCTGCACGAGCCGGGACCTTTTTTTTGTTTTCGGGGAAGAGGAAATCGTCTGAGAGGGGGGGGCGAACGCTGAATGGATGGGGATAGCGGATCGTGGGAAATGCACCAATGTCGCTATCCCACGGAACTGAGGTTCTCCTGATAGGGGACACCTGGGATTTTCGGATTTTTTTCATCCGATCAATTTCGGTTCCCCACGTCGAACTCTTTTCACCGCTCAAACCCGTGAATTTGATGTATTTCGTCGGCTTGCCTAAAACGGCGCTGCATGCACTAGACGAGTTCTCATTTTTCCGAGTCAACTACCAACGACGTGCGAGCGACAGTGTATGACGCGAAATTCAAAGTATTCGAGGTATTCGAGACAGTACCTTTGGCATAACTATTCGAGATCTCGAATATCGAATACTTTCTATTATTCGAGGTATTCGAGTATTCGCGGATACTATTCGCACATCTCTAATTTTTACACATGCATTTCTGCATCTGCTCTCTTGGTTGAATGTTTTGTAGTGCCATTGTTACATACATAATGATTCTTTCATTTTTACAAATCAATTCAAGCATCTAGTAAAAATTATCTGTCTGTGAACGTCATTATGTGACTCTCTCTTTATGTGGCAGTTTCAAAACTTCGTTCCCCTCATTTTCAATTTACGAAGGTTTAACTGTAATTATTTCTCATGGCAAGTGGCCAAATGCATAATGTGTAACCACTTATTTTCATATAATCATGATTTTTTTTATTATCATAGGTTTGTGGATGCTCTTACTCCAATGATGGCAACTTTGCATCCTCTAACTGTATTAAATAGCCTTCATGGAGGTTGTATATCTCGTGTGGAAGCAGCAAACGTTCTCAAGAAAGAGCAAGCTGCCTACCTAAGCCACCTTCAGCAAGGAAACAGCCGCGGAGGCACCGCTGAAAGGGTGAAAGAATCATCATCTAAAAACTCTAAAGTGGAAGGTGTCAAAAGTCAGGCTCTTGTTCCTGGAGTTTATGAAGAAAGTATTTCAACCCAAACTCAGGGGACAATAATGCTACCTAAGGTGAGTAGAAATTTTATACATATTTATACTATGCCATCTATCCTTGAGAAAAATGTTGATAAAAAATAAATGATGAGTCAAATTGAATATATCTTTCTTCTTATTTAAGTAGTTAAGGTAACGCAGCTTAAAATTTATTTACATCCTTGGCCTAGCTACTGTAAAATTCATTGTTTGTATGTTTCAAAGTCCAGTATGATCAAATGATGCAATAATTACAGGCCTCTTGTAAATTGACAGGAACTTCATTGCTTATGTCACGATTAAGTCCCTTGATCTTAAAAATATGCTTAATTTGAATTGAAATATATTTTAATTACCTTCCCTTTTTGTTAAAAATAATTAAAATAATTATGTTGTTCCTTCTTTCCCTCTAAAAATGTGTGCAGCCCCATTCAAAAGCCAAGGATTTCAATAAAATTGTTGAAATATTGTCTATATATCAATCAGCAAGCACTATAAACAAAACTAAGAAAGTGATCAAGTTTGCCAGAAAGTGGGAAATTTTTACCTACCTTCAACTCCTAATGAATTACCCCCTCTTCCTTCCAGGTTAACATCACCCTTCTGCAGACGTCTGTGGTTGAGGAAATCATTTCATTTTCTGCCCTTGACAATTTACGAGACTTGACGTGCGTATCTCTCTTTGCTGTCTGCTTCAACGACATCACTGCCCAGTTTTATGTGTCAAAACAGGCAAGGGAAGTGGTGCACACCTTCCACCGTCCTGCTCCTGTGTTGAGGAGGAGAGGAGGAGGTGGTATTTTTCCTTCATACGGAAGCGGAGGGAATGTGGGTTGGGGAGCTGGCATTAATAGATCTAGCGGTGGAGGCATTGGCTTGGGAGACTCTCACCAGAAGAAGCTCGCTGCCAAGGTGATTGGCCGAGGAGGAAGTGGGGCCGATTCCAGCACTCGTGGTGCATCGGGAGCGGGTGGCAATAGTGGTGACTGGGCTTGGCAGGGTGAACCAGTGCTCATTGAGACGTCGGAGAAGCAGCAGGAAGAAGTGGTAGTGTCCCTCAGCATTTCGCACATCCACTCCCAGCTGAGGAGACTGAGGAACGAGAGTTCTATCCTGAAGCAGGCAGTAGTGACAGCCATCCCTGCTCAACATTCCAGAGTCCTCTTCACGTGCACACGCATCCCGTCCCCATTAAAGGTCGATCGTCCAGAGAGGCTCTCCACTGCCAGTGCAACTGATACGCCAAACAGCTCTGGCAGACATTCACATAGAGAGGGTAGCGGCAGTGTAAAAGGATCAGACAACTTTCCATCTAGTTTCTCCGCTGTGAGCAATGCCGGAGGGGAGGAAAGACTTGGTTTCATAATGTTTGAATGCGGTTTTGAAGGAGTGTCCCTTAAGGTTGTGAAGAGGTCGCAGTTTGTACGTGGAGGCACCGGTGGTAGTCAGTGGAGTGATGACTTGGAAAGCATTTTGGGTATTGATGCAGGTGTTGGACAGGACAGTAAGGTGCACAAAGCAAAGGATTCTACAAGGGCCAGTGCTGAGCCCGATCCTCAGGGGAAGGTTGAGGCAGATGGTGAAGGCGTGGAAGCTAGTGGAATGGGCTCAAAGCATGAACCTGGTGGAAGCAATGCCTCATCATGTGTTATGGAATTTAGGACCGTGTGGTTTAACTTTGCTGCTCCACCCCGTGCACCCATCACAAGGAAACTCGACTACACTAGGTTAGTATATAGGGGGTTTTTCACAGTATTTAAGGTGAGTGTGTTATTAATGATAAAAATTTTTGTATTGTCTGAAAAATATATATTATTGTGTTTCATAAAATCTAGCAATACTTTGGCCCATTGTACTTTCTATCCAATATATAAAAGCTGATATACAGGCCCACAACACCAGCAAGGTTAACTTACAACCTCCATGTAGATGTATTTTCCGAAAACCTTCAAAATATGTTGTATTTGATAATGCTACTAATCACCTTAGAGGCTATTGCATGGAAAATAAGTAATGGTGTATGTAATGAACTTCTCAAGCATCAAAAAATTCCATGTCAAAGCCAAAATTTTTAACTGTCATGTATCTCATATTTTTTGCTGGAGATGACTGATTATCTAGTCATCTTGCTGGCATCCTGTTTGGCATATCTGGTCTACTGTCAATGTCTGATCCTGTCACTATTTGTAATAGGAGGCTTGGTTCTTGCCTCAGTTGCATCCTCAGTTTAGGCAGACTTCAATCAAAAGCCCCTTTTGCCTCTTGGATGGGATTTAACATCCAAAGCATCCTGGCTATGCCACCATAAGAATGATAATGTAATTTCTATGTAATGGTTTTTGCATTCATTCAGTAATAATTTTATATCGGAACTTGTCACTGATTGATGTGTTATCATTGCACATTAATGATATCTCTTGTTCTTTTTTCTCAAAGGCTGGATTGGAACCTTCTTAGCACTGCTTCACCTGCTATCAATGCTTGGTTAAATCCAAGTAATCGCTTTGCTATACGAACTGTTCATATGCTCCGTACCAAATATCGGCGTTCCACTGGAGTAGTTGCATGTCTCATGGCTGAAGCACTTGATGTTCAAGGAATAAACATGCCTCCCAAGGTTGGTATTCATCTTTGTCATGCAAACAGATCTATCATATAATGTTTAATGAGTTAATTTAGAAAAAAACGCTATAATATTAGTGGATTACGCCTTTAAAAATTTCAGTGTTTTAGGACTTATTTTATTTTTTGTTGAAAATTTCCACGTATAGAAATATTGCCAATTTACAATAACTATAAGACAATTGCATTAAAAATATCAAAGAGAATGGAAACAATCAGTCAGAAAATGTGTAAGAAGTGATGCTATTGACTATCAGATCTAGGTGAGATAGTGCCAAGTTTTTTAAAACATTCAGGGATAGAGAAAAGAGGAAAACATTCAGAGGAAGGGAATTAAGAAGATAGGGGAGGCAGAATAAAAGTGAGCATTGAACTGGTTTGTGAAACAGGGAGTTAAGGATAGCCTGTTATAGATTTAAGGATGCTGTCCATTAATTTGAGGTCACTTTGAAGGCGTAGAAAAGGAAGATTGTGAATGAAGAGACGAGAATGGTTTTAGTGGGCATATTGTACATGTGAGGGACTCTGAATTTCAATGCATCTACTTATAACGAAGTGGGTTATAGATTTAAAGGCAGCGAGATTTGTTGAAGCTGACATCGTCCAAATGGGAGAACA
Organism: Ischnura elegans; assembly: GCF_921293095.1. Taxonomy (NCBI): domain Eukaryota; kingdom Metazoa; phylum Arthropoda; class Insecta; order Odonata; family Coenagrionidae; genus Ischnura; species Ischnura elegans. The sequence continues at coordinate 79,486,704 of NC_060256.1, read as the reverse complement.
ATGCATTATCAGGAGAAGGAAAATTGTGGAAAAATAGGGACAAAGGGGTTGCAGATCATTAGTGTAGCAGGATTAAGATGGACATGGCTTTGTATTTAGCCATTTGGACGTACTCGAAGAAATTTAGTTTACTATCAATTAATACCCGTAATAATCCTTTACTGACAATTGTCAGTTCAGGTTTATTTAATTTAAAGTGTAATTGAAGTTGAGTGGGACTTTTTAATTTAAATAGACAGTACTGCACTTGCGTTCATTTAGTTTTAGTTCTCAGGTGAAGATGAGATATGATATACGAGCGTGATGCGCCCGCTCCCAGCGGGCTTCCCCCACTCTTTTCAATGCAGGTCTACGGAGGGATAGGCGCGTTTCTAATTGTAAAATGTAGAAAAAAAGGCAGGGTCTTATGTACAAATTTAATTGGAATGTTTATGTACAAATTGAGGTCAGAGGACCTCTTTAAACACAACATTGGAAGTAATTACACTATCCTCTGTTAATACTTGTTTAGCGTTTTCCTTAATATTTACAAAAATATTTTGAAAAGGTCTTACCCTAGAGAATGCTACATAAAGTTGGCCATGAAAGAATACAGGGTCAGGCAGGAATAAGCCAGCTCTTTGCAAAGTCTGACCCTGAGCCTTGTTAATAGTCATCGCATAGGAAACCTTAATGGGAAATTGTCTGCGAGTCAAATTAAAAGGCATGGTGGGATCCAACGGCATTGATTGTATTCTTGGGATGAGGACAATCTTGCCAGAATCAATTATTTTTATTTTAATCAATTATTTATTTTTTTTAAACCAATTTTAGGAAAAAATAGACCTATTGTTTAAACAAATACAGCAACAATCTTTGCTGTGATTGCAAAATCAACTATTTTCACGCACTAGAATGTTTAAACAACGTGTTAGAATTGTTATAAACTAATGTAGCAATATTTAGGAAGTAAGATATGCTGTCGCATGTTCTTTGATAAATTCTGTGCATTTTGGTACCTCATGGTTGCATATAAGTTGAGAAAAAGGTATCTATACAGTAGAAATAATATAGAGGATAATGCATTCTTTAGTTCATTTCAGTCAGAAGGAGTGTGGATAGTTTTTAATATTTTAAAGTCGTCAGTGTGTAATAGCATGTGGGCTTGTGAGGTGGGAACTGGGGAGGCCAAGTTACATACATATAAATTAAAGAGATATAGTCCTAGTGCACTGTCTTGAGTAACTCCTGATGCTACAGGAGTCCAACAAAATAAGACGCCAGAAAGAATGACAACCTGGTTTCTGTCACTAAGGAAGCCAGACTAGGGGCTGAATAATTTACTTTGGATATTTAAACTTTGACTTAGTTTTTGAAGGAGGAGGATTGTGAGAATTAAAATCTTTTTAAAAGTCAATAAATATGGTACTTTTAATAAAAATGCATAAACTGCATGTAAAAATATATCTCCTTCATGTAGGTTGAGTAGAATTTGAATGAGACTATCTACGAGATCCAAATTATTGTTTGATTGAGTTGTTGTATTTAGCTCATGCCATATATTTTATGTACATATAACTTTTACAGCTTTGTAAATAAATTTCTTCTCATTTTTTTCATTATCATCATTTTCATTAACTAATATTAATAGCTATAATTGTCATAAGGCTGTGGTTGTGTTTCATTTTCCTGCTTTTATCTTGATACCCTTTTTTAACCCTTTTAGTGCCAGGGGGCCGATCCATCGGCCCGGGTAGTATATGCGAAGAGTGCCAAGGGCCAATCTATCGGGCGGGCTTATTTTGCACTGATGCCTTTTATTTTTTGAGCTTCGTATAGATTTTGTCTCTATTTTTTTTGTATCTATCATGCTTTAACATACCCGTAAGTATTGAGAGTCAACGAAAAAAAAAAAATAGTTTCAGAAGATGCGTACATATTAGGCTTTATATAATTTTTTTAGAGCAAACCTACAAATTCAGCAACAAAAGGCCTGGCATTCTTCAGCAAACCAGGAAAAATGGGCTGGTACTAAAAGGGTTAATCTATTATCAACTCAGTGTTAGTGCAGTGGCATTGTTTCAAATAAATATCTGTTAAATGAATTTTACTATTGTTAGTTCTAGCATGGTAAATTTTCTCTTTTTCTTTCTCAGAGTCGATATGGAAGAGTGACACCTTTGGCCAAAACTTTGCAAGAAGATCCATCTTGCCAACTGTGCAATGTTCTCCAGAAATATGTACTTCAGTCAGATTTAGCTGCTATTGAAGCCAACTTAAAAGATGGAGAACTTCCCATGTTGTCAACCCTCAGACAGGTTTGCAAAATACATTTTACTTATTTTATATAGGTAGATCATGCAACATAAAAAGATAAGTGAAGCCTAGGCTGAAGTTGAATCTTATCTTTGTTCCATACTTTAAAGCGATCTCCAAATTATTTATGCAGAAAATGTTTAGTGTTGAGCCTTTGAAATGCTGTGACTGAAAAAATTGACATAGGGTAGGAATTACTACAGATGTGGATGTTATGTTTCCGATGTTTGAATGAATTGGAAAAAGAGGGTTTACATATTTTGGTGTGCCTATTTTCTATGAAGAAAAGAAGTGTGTAATTTTATGCATTTCATATTTAATTATAAATTTTAATTTGTTCTTTATTTTTCAGGGAGTTATTGTTTTGAGCAGACAATGGAAAAATGTCCTTTACACTCCCCTATTGCTGGAGCACAACTACAAAAGTAGTGGACATCTCAAGCCTCTTAATGTTGCCATAAGGATTCCACCCACTATGGATGAGGTAAGTTCTTACTTGTTTGTTATCCTTTGTCATTAAGTTCTCTATAAAAATAATTTTTTCATACCAAATAAATGGGTGTAGCGATTTGATATAAAGTATGGGTTCCAAAGTTGTTGGCCTTCATTTATGGTACAGATATCAAAGCATATCTTAAATCAAAACTTATTAGTTATCTAATGTGTTTAGCTAATACTACTATAGCCTTTTCTGGCAATTGCAAATGATCTGGATTACATTAAATATTTTACCTGGAGTGAAATCCTTGCTCTTGATTCATAATAGTGTATCCATTAAGGTATATCTTGAGCAATAATTTGGCATCCTAGCAGCAATAGATTTTCACTTGTTAACTAAACAGTAGTTTTTTATATTTTTGAATGTTCAATGAAGGTTTTGCAGGGTTCTTACTGGTTAGAGAAGCCTTGGAAATTTGAGAGAAATAAAAATCCGGACTGAAAATCAGGGAAAATAGGTTATGATCAGAGAAAAACTCCAGGGGCATAGCAAAAATATTAATACAGGGTATTGTTGCATTTGAGCAGAGAGGTGGGTTGCCATCCTGGTTTGTTTGCCAAAGATTATGTAGTTCCAACTTGGCACTACCTGACTTTATTTTTGCTACTACTACTGCTTGGCTTTATTTTACAATGTAGGTAGCTGTATTTTATCTGTAAAATTCCTGTACAGTAGACCTCTGCTTTACGATGGGTTCAACTAACAATGGATTTGGCATATAATCTGAGTTGCTTTTGCATGCCCTTTTAAAATTTCAAATCTCGTTGATTTTTGTCCATTCACTCAATTTATCATCAATAGTGTATTTCTACTTTTAATTTTTTTTAACAAAAAACTTGTTTAACTCAGCAACTTGTACATGTTCTGATACTCTTTAAACTGATTCCTCATGTAGAAATAATGTCGACTAAATGTACAATGAAATTGGCTTTATGATCAGTCCACTTGAACAAACTAGTGTAGTAAAGCTAGGGTCTACTGTATATGGCTTCTTTGCCATTGATCTAAAGTTGGAAAGATTTTAAAAATCCAGACTTGAAATCAGAGCAAAGTTAAGGAAATTGAAAATGGAAAGTTGGCTTAAACCCTGTTTTAATAGGGTGGTTTCCTATTATTTTTTTATTGCCTAAATTGAAAGATTATTACTCCTGAAGTATGTATTTAATGCTTTTAGATTTTTAAATGACAACATCTATTTTTTGCTATCAAATGAAAAGTGAAAATTTTCAAGCGCGCGAAAACACGACAGCTAAGTATGAATGCTGGGAAAAGTCTGTGTGACGTCATTGTGGTTCCATCTGCCGCCATGTGAGACCACCTTGATGCGAGGCTATGAGCGCCGCTACGATGCAGGCTGCTAGCAGGTAGCAGAGTACCCTGCTAGCAGGTAGCGCTTGGCTTAAATAAGGATTAGTAATACCATATCAAATGAAGGAAACTTTCTGACCATAGGCAATTTTAATAAGCGATTATTAAGAGATGTTTCCTTGAGCTCTGTGCCTCATGCATGCATTGGTAATCACAGACGATGTAAAACTCCTGACTACTTGTATAGCATGTTGGTCCCTGTGATGTCACGTGGAGTGGCATCCCATGGGCACCAATCTGGCCTTTTTCAAATGAGGTTAAAATTGACCATTAACATTTGTGTAAACTGGGATTTCTAAAACCAAATAATTTGTATATTATGTATACACTATTGGTGGTTAACGAATCGCAATCAATGCCTTTTGTTATCTTTGATGATGGAAATTACCCTATTATCAGACATATGGCGTGCTTGGTTGTGGAATTTAATGAAATATGTAACCTTTGCTTGTAATATCATGCAGTAATAGTAGTTATGAAGCATTAAAGCTGTTGTCCTGTCAGTCATGGTGGAACTAAAGTATGCATTGCAGAAATGCAAATATAATACATTGACCATATTTTTTAAATCTCAAGTGAAAAGTTTACTGTGTCATAATTGAAATCATGGAGTTCATCTTTTTATATCACTTTTCAGCGTATAGTTTTCCATGTACAATGGGCATGACCATATTATACTTTGACTAATTTTTTTAATGTCAAAAATACTTGCTTAAGCCTGCAATGAAATTTTACCTTTGTTCATCATGCACCTTGCTTCAACTTGTGAAAATGTTGTCGTAACTAAGCCTTTGCCATGTAAGAAAAAAGTTTTCTATTTATTTGTTGGTAAATACTCTCAACTGCAAAAACCAACAAATATATAAGGCATTAATGATATTATTAAACTTAAATATATTAATAAATCTATGTACACCCACTTGATTGTGGAATAGAATAAGATTTTTCATTGATTGACTCCATTTAAGAGTTTCAAGATTTTAACTTACAATAAACTGAATATTTATTTGTTCTTATTTTTTTAATCATCTGGAATATATTAAGGTACAAAACATGAGATTTCACATTCTATAGTAAATTACAACCAGCCTAACCTAAACATCTGATTACTACAAAGTAAGTTCTAGCTACCCCCGAAAACACAGTAATCCCATTATTGTCATTATTATTGGTAACACAAATATATGCAGTAGAAGATCGTTAATCCAAAATTAAAATAACAGCGTGATCTAAACAACAGAAGGTTTTCCTTAGTTTTTCAAAATTTTAATTTTTTTTTAAGTCACATTATCAAAAATACAGCTATTTGAGTGGTTTTATTGTCATCTCAGAGGCTGGCTGTCTTCACGCTAATCCCATGAGTATTTAGCCATTTTGTCATGTAGGGAAATAATTTGCTGTTTTCTTCGGCAAAATATTTCATTATGTGACTTGGGATTCTCAGATGTGGTGATTTCTTGCAACAGAATTCAGGGCATCAACATATGATGTCTATTCTTTGAACTTTCTGGAGTTAATGAGATCAGGAAGTGGGTTGCAGTTTACATTGTGCACACCGCTCGGCCAAAATTGCACAAAATATATCTGAGGAGAACCATTTTTAACCCTTCCTGATGGCCCATGTTTGAAACCTGGGATTGAGATAAGCAGTTCCATGAGAGAAGTGAAAAGCTGCCCTGCATTACATTCTGGAGTTGGTTTTAAGGCGCACTCCGCTGCATAGGGCGGAGCCTGAAGGGCCTCTCTCCCTATGACTCATGCAGACTAGTTGATGATTGTTTATGAAAATTAATGCCTAATAGTTTTTCCAAAATACTGGACTTCTCCACACTTATGAGATTAGCTGTGACTTTCAATATTGAATGAAAGAGTTAAAATTCACAATTGGTTATTATAATGGATTAATAATTAATTAATTAATAATTATTTATGGTAAGATATTCAAAGTGGGATAACATCTGATCATAGTATTTGATAATTGCCGGTAGGTTTATGTTAGGAGCCGAGAAATTGATGTGAAACTTGCAACAGGTGCACGTTGAAAAATATGGAGGGGCAAATTATTGATGTTCTAGTCATATCGTAAGAATGCTGATCCATTTTCCTTCCATTTACCAGTGGTTTCGTTAAGTTTATTTTCACGACTTCTCTACCTTCGTGAGTTACGGACAAAGGACTTTTTCAAATGTTTTGAACCTTTTTTTATCTCATATTTAATCCTAATTTAATGGATGCCATGGGTTTTTCTCATTACTTGACCATCTACTCGAAAATGCATTATTTCCGCTGACACCAACGCTCTTTATGAAAAAAGTATTTTGCGTGTTGCGGTGTTGCCTACATCCAGGCAACTGGTCTGTTATATAGCGTTAATCCGGGATGAATCTGGTCCCAACCATTCTCATCTTGATTATTGATCTTATACTGCATATTGTTTGGTGTAGAAAAAAATTTAAATATCATTTTTGTCTCCATTCTCTTTCTTACTCACACTATACATTTTTTATAAAAACAATATTATTTCATAGATCCATACTTGATGAAAATTATTAGCAATGGCAATTACAACTACCTCTGAATAATAATATTCTTTTCCATTTTATATTGTAAGTAGGTTACTATTTGCCCAAAAAATTGGCTAATTTATATCTTTAGAGCTGCTCATAGTGTGACTGTTTTGTAATATTTGTGAAACATCTTAGGAGGAGACTTTGGATTTATCAGAAAGTGTGCCGAGGAGAAAGAGATTAAGTAAGCAAATACATGTGTGGCCATAGTATAGCAGCCTTTTCAAAAAATCCTATACATTTCTCTTGGGGCATAAATGTTTTCACTCCCTAACTATTTTCACAGATTTCTGTCCTCTCTTCTACTGTTAATTTAAAAAAATTCTTGAATTTGAACTGTCATACCTTTATGGTGTATGTTATGAGGTTATCTAATGCCATATATCCTTGAATTATTAAAAAAAAATCTTCTTCACTCTTCTACAGCAATGGGTGAATCTTGGTGATGCTTACCTTGCTTTGGGATTTTTTACTCTGTGCCTGCTTGGGGAATCTTGCTTTCAGCTTTGTGGTGCTCATGTACTTAATTATAAAATGAGCTCCTTTTAGGATAGTAAGTCTTACTTTTGGTAATGATCTTTGATAATCGTTGATAATTACAGCAGACTCCCGATTATCCGGCTGCGGTTTATCCAGGTTGTGGATTATCCATGCATGATTTTCACTGTCACTCAATTTTTTCCGCAGTCTTTATTAAAAAAAAAAAATTCGGACGCAAAATCATCGGAATTACTGCATTAAAGCTAGGTTACACCGGGCTTATTATTCCCATTAGAATCCCCTTCGTAAAACGGATGCGATTGCCTGCTAGCTGCATTCACGGGAGTACTGTGTTTCTGTTTTCCAAATTTCGCAGTGCACGACCGTGCTCCATGATCATGGATACACGTCCCGTGGCATTTTCAACCTTTAACTTGTGCGAGACGCAACTAAGTGGTGTAGCGCCTGACACTGTAGTTTCTGAAGTCGAGCAGGGTTTTGAAGCATTCGTGCAAACCACTTTTCTGTATCTGTGATCACACAGCCACGGGTGTGTGGTTTTCGATACCATGTCATACATGGATCTGTAGGAATACGAGTACAACCACGTTATCGCCGCTAAAAAGATCGCAAACTTGCGAAGAAAGCTCTTATTGACTCCGGGAAGCACTCAAAATAACAGAATAACTGCATAAATAATAATATATTGTTTTTTTAGGTAAATTAAGAACATTGCATGACATTTAGGCAGGTTACACACTGGTGTCGTAGACATGATGTCTACGATAAATCTCGTGTCCGAGGCATGTCGCACGCGAAACCAACCTGTGTTGTCAAATCAGAGCTTACACACTGCTTGCGACAGATGTTCGAAGCATCATCTGTGTATCGGACAGGTGTCGCACGGAACCGGTTTGCCGGTGTTTGGTAAGACATGTCGCGCGAGACCTCACCCCGCGCATGCGCCCCTGCCACAGCCAGCACTCCCCGCTCAGTCTGTTGCTCTCGACCACAGTACAGTGGTTTCTTACTAAATCACAAAGTTTGTTGAAAGTACCTTGTTCCATCCTATGAAAGTTTTTGAACTTATCTGGATGATCGTTTAGCTGTTGAGTGGTAACAAACTGGCTTGAACCCTCAACATTGGCAGTCCAGTAGGGGTGGGTCCAATATCGGCGGGGTGTGTAAAACCTACGCCGACGACGTCTTCGTCTCACAACTCCAAGTAATAACATCACTTCATCCTCCTCGGATGACATTTTGCACTCGACTGACAACAACAACCGACAAATACGGTCATGCAACAAACGACAGAGACAAGTACAAAAGACATGTATGTCTCATGAAATTTGATCAGACACGACACGTGTCTTAAGACACGTTTCTTACGACACCAGTGTGTAACCCGCCTTAAGTGAAATTTTGGGTTATCGTGTTCGATTATTCGTGCCGTCCCTCCCCATAATTAGCCAGAATAATTGGGAGTGTACTGTGCTTATCTTGTGTAAAGGATATATGTGCTTCATAATCCTTCTTATGAGACATCAATTTTCATTGGCATCATATTTTTTATTGTGGTTCCATGAAATGCTTATTATAAGTTGTATCTGTGAAGATAATGCATGGAGTAATGATAACTAATTATGCACTGTGTTATCTGTTTAACATGTACTTTATTTCTTCGGTATAATTCCTTTGGCCCTTCTTTGACCCATGTCAATGGTGTGTATTTTGTAATGATCTCATAAAAGCTTGTTAAATTTTAAAATAACATGTTTAACATAATAGGGGACCTGTGAAGTGTTCTTATGCTCCTAGATTTTCTCTTTGTGGTCTTTTTATTCCTTTGTGTTTCCTTTTTTGTGAGTGAATATTTAGTTTTCATTGTATTATTGGAGAGTGTACACTTCTTTCAGGAATATTTACTAACAGATGGGGAAATATCAGGGGAAGAATGTGAGGTAACTGATGAATGCACCATGCTTTTAAATGCTGAAGGGGGATCAATGCACAGGCTTAAAAACCAGGACAAGCTTGGTGAGTAAGATTAGCTGTCAGTGGGTTGGATTCACTTTCTTGCATTTATTCTTGTGCTTTATTGGCTGGTAGTTATGCTGTGAAGGATGTTGAAAACATCCCATGTGCTATTGCTTCTTGCCAAAAGAAAACATTCATAGCTCAATGAATGAAAATTAAAATGCAGTCATATTGGTGGGTTTGGTAAAAAGTATTCCTTCAAATACTGATGTTCTGCTGATGATTATTTCAATGTTGTGATCTGTTGAAGCTTGTGATGTGTTGACCTCTTGCTTGGCATTCTGTTTTGTCATGTTTTTTTATTATCCTACATTTTGGTTATGATTTCCATGTGTAATTTAGTATTCTGCTTGGTATAACGTAGGAAAATTTCTTAATATTATTCTGAGGGAAGTAAATATTTCAGTTTTATAAAGTTATCTGAAGCATAAATTATGAGCTGAAAAGATTTTCAAAGTTTATCATTGAAAGTTTCTGGAACAGTTTTCTCTTCAAATTTTAGTTAATTTGATAATGCATGTATTTTGTTATTTTTGTGAAGAAATTTTCTCTTGACTATTTGCAATGAATAAAAATGAAACTTTCCAATTCATTTTTAAATTCTTACAATACTTATTTCACTCTTTAACCATTAAAAACATTTAAATGCGCTATTCAAACATGTTAATATGTATTTCCTCATCACATAGGCCGTCCGGAGGAGCCAGTCCCCTCTCCCAATATCATTGGACAGCATGATTATCTCTTTCATCAGACTCTGAACCCTAATACATCTCCTCCTAATCCTGCAAATATGCATGCATCTCCTAATATCCGAGGGCCTCCCTTGGTGCAGAGGCGGCGAAAACGACAAAAACGCCGGTCACAGAAGAAGGAGAAGACCTCACATCAGCATAAGACTGCTGACGAGGTTTTAATCAACGTGCGGGATGCTTCCAACTTTAAGTCACCAGTTTGTAGTCCAAAGATAAGTGACGGCCCAGAAGGCCTGACAACAGCCAGTTCCTCTTCGGGTGCTCCTGACAATGACGATGCTGGTTATGGTGATGAAGAGGGGGAAGGAGACGATGACAGCTTGGATGGTGGTGAAAGTGGTGCTCATTTCCCATCGCCACTGGCAAGGAACGTGAGTGGGACAGAGAATGAAGACCTTTACTCATGGATGGCCAAGCAGCAAGAATTTATGAAGCCAAATCCAACAAGAGTGGCTGCTGCAGCAGAAGAGGAGAGGCAAAAGATGAAAGGAAATTGGGTAAATATAAAATTTTGGATTCATTTCTTACTGAAAATGTTTGTATTTTGTTGCAAATGATGTTGCCTAGCTGTGTGTTCTGATTGTATGTATTAAGTTCCTAGGTTTTCCTCAAAACTTTTATCCCTTTGCTGAGTTTATTTTCAAATTATTGGCCAAAAAGTGATTGCATGTACACCCATGCCTCGTATACCGCAAGGGATGCGTGCCTTGGGGTCTTTGAGCTTTACGAATTTGCTTCATATGAGAGCATTTTAACATTGGGAAGATAGGGATGCGTTCATGGTAGCATAGGTGTTGGGTATCGAATTTCCTCTAAACCATATATATTTCTAGTAATAGCCCTAGAAAACCTTATTTACATAAATTTTTATAGTTTAAAATATCTTTAACAATAGTGGGCACGCATGCAAAGACTTTTATTTGCATTAAAAAAATTTGTATGTGCTTTTAAAATTCCCTCCTGTCGTGCGGGTGGACTAACATCTGCTATCTCAGGGGTTCGTAATGCATTGCCGGCAGTTGACGATTTTTCAAACCAGTCTAAAACAAGTATTGTGTCACCCAGGCCCTTTTGTCGCTCATTGAAATGACAGGCAAATGCTACTTTGAATGCCATTTCATAGCTAGCGGAGTTTATGAATGATAAATCATTTTAATTTGAAGTCCTCCAAGGCAATAGCAGCTACGTGAAACAGTCTTTAAATGCCTTGAAACCTGACCCAGGTTTTCCTTCCCTGAAAATGAATGAATGAGATTACATTCTTTTCCAAAAGAATTCGTCAACACTAAAAACTAGTTGAGGGGGAAAGGAGCCACTTTCAATCACAGCTTGGAGTTCATCAGAAAATGTTGTGGTGGCTGCACTATCAACACTTGCAGATTCACCTTATATCGCCGCACTGAAAATACCTGCTTGCCGTTTAAATTCTGGAACCAAGCGGAGCTTTCACTAAATGTCTCGGAGCGATTACCACTCTCGTCTTTTTGTACTGATTCACTATGAACTTTCCGTATGTGTAGACCGCTTGGTTGAAGTTGGTGCGGCTGAGGTCACTGATGTTTTAACTTCCTCTTTATTCAGAATAAGGCATCGTGAGTTCAAACTTCAGCGCAATATCTCTTTGACGCCTTCCATTTGCAAAGCATTGACCTCTTTCAATTTCTCTTCTAGGGGTACGGTTTTTCTGGATAACTTCTTGATTTTTCTACCCACATTTTTTGCCATCGTTCTCTTGGTTTTTACTCTGTATGGCTCTATCGAAATCACCTTCTATCGCTGCACTGTATTCCTGAGACGCAGAGGGCCTACGACTGCTGGGAGGGAATGAAGCCATTGTGTTTGAGACTCTATAGCAGACCCTTTTATGTGTTGATTCTATTCATACCCAACTCAGCCACCACTCCATTTCTCCCCTGTGAATACCGATGACCTTGAAGGCTTTAGAGTGGACCCTTTACCTGGAAGTCAATCGCCCAATAACCTATGATAGCAAAAATCACATCTCACACCGTACTGCTTAAAAAAAAACTCATTTCCACTAGCCTCACCCTTAAATAATGATCTAAATTAACTACATATTGTCATTCTGTGAAGGAGACGATATAAATTACTTCGGTAGACTGGCTATCTGGACCCAATGACAAGTAATGTTTTTGGCCATTGCACAGCAATGGATTTCGATTAATATATAAATAAAAAAGAAGATTTGAGGCATGCAATACTATTAATATGCATAAAATGATAGCAATTTCGTGTGTACTAAGCGCAAGTTCGCATTTTATCATGAGAGCTTTAATGTTTTTTTGATTAGGCTACACTGCGTTACGATGTTTCCCTGAGGAACGAATTTGCGCTACATCGAAATTGTGCTAATCGAAATTGCGCTATGCGAGGCATGGGTGTACTTTATTTCGGCCTCATCCTTTCATCGCTATCGTGTATATAATGTGAAAATTTGTGAAATAATTAAATTATTTGAAAAAATATCGCTACAGATTTTTCTGTGGATATAATGGCCATTGGACAGCAGTGGATTTTGATAAATACATATATAATCAAAAAAGAATATTTGAGGCAAGCAATACTATTAATATGCGTAAAATGATAGCAATTTCATGTGTACTTTTTGTGTACGCAAGATCACGTTTTGTCATTAGAGCGTTAAAGTTTTTTGATAAGGCTACACTGCATTGCGATGTTTCCCCGAGGAAGGAATTTTTGCTGTATCGAAATTGCGCTAATCAAAATTGCACCATGTGAGGGTGGATGGGTGTATTAGGTTCTTAGGTTTTACAAAAATTTTTATCCCTTTGCTGAGCTTATTTTCAAAAATTTTGGGAGAAAAGTGATTATTTGTATTAGGTTCTTAGGTTTTCCTAAAAAATGTTAACCCTTTGCTGGGTTTATTTTCAAATAATTACAATGGAGTATCCAGCTCAAATTTGATCTAAAGTTGCCCCTTGCAATGGGTGTGAAATGTTGGAGGCAACAGATATGCAGTTTACTTCGAAATCTTTTAAATCCAGCAGTGGAATGATGTACAATCAACTCTCCATTATTAGGCTTCGAATAATCTGATTGGCAGATTTGCAGGGCTATTTTCTTATCCCTACTTGTAAAATTTCTAAGAATATTCTTTAGTTAACAATAATGAAACTTAAAAAAGTTAATGTGTCCTATTACGATTCATCCAAATACATATACTTATGTATGTATCCTATCAATATAAATGAACTTCTTTGATTAACTTGACAGTTTAATCGTAATATGGAGGAAGAATTTGGCTGTTTTTAAGAGAAACTAATGAAAACTCAATCACGTATACTTTCACTATTCATTTTTGCATTTGTAAAATTTATTATGTACTATTGCTGCTCATAGCCTATGAACAATGATTATCATGTGTATCTGTGTTCATAGAGCCTCATTTTCATGAGTTTCACCCGCTCTTTCCATCTTCCTCTGTCTAAATGAAATTAACTAATATGTAATCATTCAATTGAAATAATTTGAAGTTCATGAAAATAATACACTGACTTATGTTTGTATTTTAAATGCTCTGAACCATCCTACTGTTCCTTCCTTTCATCATTACGTGGTGAATTCAAAACTCTGTGCTCATTTGTCTGCCTTATTAATTATTTTCCAATAGGCAGTCATTTGTTTCACTCTGAGGTGCTGCTATAGTTGAAGGTACACTTATAATGGATAATATTCTTACCTAGAATACCTCATTCATGTGATAAGTTTTCAAAGTTACAATCATTTTTATTGCTCTGCTTTTGATAGCCTTATAAATGTGGCTGAAAAGTGGAAGAAAATTGTGCTTCCCATTGCTATGAAGATTCTAGAATTGGGCACGAGGAATGAAGGGAAGATTATGCGAATTAGCCAAATAATATAATGGGGGTTGAGTTAATTAACAATCTTCAGTGATAAAATACTCTAATAGAAATATTCTCTAGGATGATCAAAGCAAAAGTGTATGCTTTTCTAATACTCTTTGATCCCTGAAAATTTCTCAATGCCTTTCCAGGAGTCCAAGCTTAATACAATGACCACTGATGAAACCTTGGAGGAAGCCACGATGATACCTAATGGTCCATCCAACATACCTGTTGCTAATTACTCGTCATCTCTCCACCTACTAGATGCTCACTTAATTTTTGAACCACTTTTGACCTGCCTTGGTGTGATGCCAGGGCAAATAAATGCTGGGAGCGTTGGTGCTGCATCAGAAGGTGCTGTCAAGGATGGAATGGCTGGCTATCCTGCATCCGGTGGTACCCCATTTGAAAACTGGGGTTCAAACATTTCAATTGCTGGCTCCATGGACACAATGAGGATTGACATTGTTGTTAGTGAGTGCGGCAAAGGGAATACGAGTCAGGAGAAGAGGAAAAGTGGTCCCTCAAAGACAAACGGAGAATTTAGCAAGAAAGGCCATGGTAAGTACTCAATGATTAAGCATCTTTCATTTTCGCGATAAATTATGATCAATTTTGCTTGAGTCGCACCATCTTAAATTCTCATTGGGCAGAGTACATGTCTTGTTTTAATCATCAGATTAAAGTTTTTATTGCAACCAATGTAGACTATCAAATGCTTCTAATGTCACTTTAAATTATTGTCATTTGATGTTCTTCCAAGCATTAAATATTGAAATTATGTACTTAGTTACAACTGATGCACATAGGGTAAGAAAAAAAGACTTTGCTGTTCCACCAAATGAAATATATATTTGCGACTGGTTTCGGTACAGTGTATCATCATGTGGCAATTTCACATATTTGTACATAGAATTTATACCCTTGAAGAAGTTAGTTATAACTGTGCTTGCATAGAATGCTTAGATTTTACAAGTCTGAGATTGGTAAACATCTTATTTGTTGAGTACATCTCCTTGCCGTATGAAATCACTGATAGGCTGCATGAAATGCTATATATCACTTTTTGCATGAACATTTGTGTGTTTCTTCATTTTTGCCCATTATTTGCTTAGAAATGTTTCTTACTTAACATCTCCAGTTATTTTGTTAAATCTTGTATTTATATATCTGGCCCATACATTTTTTGACTGAAGTTGAGTTAAAGTCAGGTATTACAGTGTCTTTTGAAATAGATCACTTATTGCATGCAGTTATAAAGTCACACATGATATGATTGTTTTAAATAGTCACTGATTGTGTAGTTTATTTTATATTTTAGTCAATTAAGTTGAGTATTAAGATATTTTATATTTAGTTGATTTATGATTTAGTTGACTTCATTATATTGATGTACTATAAAATATGTCTTCCTTATAGGGAAATTTCGATTGGATATACCATCTGAAATGCCGGCTTTCCTCTGTGAAAAAATTGGCGTGGAACTTGATTTAAGGAAATTGGCTGATACAAGTGTAGATGATTTAGTGCAGAAGCACAACGTACTTTACATTTCTCGAGGTCAGCTGAGAAAACACACCAGCACTTTGCTTAACTTCAGTGTGGATATCCGCTACATATCCCAACAGGTTTGTACCCTCTAGATCTATAAATGGGCTTGTTCACCAATTTTATTTTATTGCCAACTACATATAGCAGTTTGAAAAATAGAGGCTCCTACATTTTTCTCCTTTTTCAACCAACGCCTAATTCTTGAGTTATTCATATTGAAAATCAGTGGCCTGAACCCTTTTGCAGAAAAGTTGGTGATGTCGTGAACTCGTGCTGAGTGGGTGGTATATTCTACCATACACCTTCCCCTTACTCATCAGCATTGCATGGTTTTTTGTTGTTTCTTCTCTGTTGTGAGCTAATCGTTCTCTCTATGAAAGTTTTTTTTGGATGAGTAAATGGACAAGAGCTCTACTGATCTCAACAACTCATGAAAAGTGGCAGTTTCTGTGTTTTCTTATTTTAACCTCATGAGAGAATGATCAATTGTGGAAGATTGTTTTTCCATGGAAACACATCTTTCCCTTTCATTTCTCAAATTATTTTAATCAATTTTTTTTTAGGCGTGATTGGACTGCGTAAAATAAGTGTGCCCTTACCACAACCAAATTTGACTTTGTTTAAAAGATGTTTTTTGTACGTAGGACCAAAGGTTTTTAATTTGTTACCACAGTCATGTTTTATTTCAAAACCTTTAAAAAAGTTTTTCCAAAACGTACATTCTTGGCTTCTCACTAAAGAAAGTGTAGAACAAATATTGTTGTAAATGAATTATAAATAGTACTTTAGTTGTTTTTTTTTCATGTACGCACTTAAACTTTGGTTGCATAGATTATCAAGGTAGCACAAAATGAACACTATATGTAAAGCATAAATATTATTATTTTGGATGGTAGCCTCAAACAGGTTATCCTTCGCGGCTACCTAAAATTACTCAAATTTGTTATTGTCATGTAATTTGTGTGTGGAGTAATAAAATTATTATTATTACTACCCCATTCAAGTATTCCCTTTTTTTTTAACTAGAACATGATACACTCTTGTTGATTTTTGCGCATAAATTTTGGTTTTGTTTAGCCTTTGGCATTTGATTGTTTCCTTGATTTCTTCATGTGTAGGTAAACATGCCATTGCTGAGGCTTCTTCACCAAATCAGTAACATGTATCAAAATGTGAAGGAGACTCAGATGGAGCTTAGGGGTCAGCAGCAGCAAGTCCATACGCTGTTGCCTCACCCACCTCCTCCTCCACAGCTGAGCGGCATCATCGATCCCAAGAATGGATCATCCTCAGGTAATTGACTTCGCGTTACTCTGACAGGGTTGTTACAGAACAGGGATATCAGGGAATTCAGGGAAATGTGAGGAGGTCCCTGTCTGCCTCTCCAAAGGTATTGGGTGTTCAAGTCCTGCCTGGGTATGTAGCCAATATCCAGGGCATGAATGTTAGTACCCGTCCATTGTTTAACTCATTCGAAATGGTGGAGTTGTTGCCTTAGCATGACTGCTGTACTGAGCCCCAGGGAACTCTTCTGTCCCCTCCGTACGGAGCTTTTTTGCCGGACATTCATGAAGAAGAGTGTCGGGGATAATAGGGCGGTTTCCTATTATTTTTTTATTGCCTAAATCGAAAGATTATTACTCCTGGAGTACGTATTTCACGCTTTTAGATTTTTAAATGACGATATCTATTTTTCGCGATTAAATGAAAAGTGAAAATTTTCAAGCGCGCGAAAACGCGACGCGTAAGTAGGAATGATGGGAAAAAGTCCATGCGACGCATTTCTGGTTCCCCCTCCCGTCTTGTGAGGTGACCTTGATCGAGGCTCTGAGCGCTGATAGGACGCAGGATGCTAGCGGGTAGCTGAGTACCTTGCTGGCTGGTAGCGCTTGGCTTAAAAAAGGTTTATTAATACCTTATCAAACGAAGAAAACTTTCCGACCTAAGCCAGTTTTAATAGGTGATTATTAAGACATGTTTCCCTGAGCTCTGTGCCTCATGCATGCATTGGTAACCTCAGACGATGTATAACTCCTATCCTCTCGTGTAGAAACTAGGTCCCTGTGACGTCACGTGGAGTGGAATCGCATGGGCGCCAATCTGGCCTTTTTCAAATGAGGTTAAAATTTGACCCTTGCCATTCGTCAAAACCGGTATTTCAAAAACAAAATAATTTGTGTATTATGAATACACTAATGGTGGGTAACGAATCGCAATCAATGGCTTTCGTTTTCTTTGATGAAGGAACTACCCTATTACGTACTCTCATCACCAACCTTTTTCGACCCTTCCCAGTGGGCATTTCGCATTATCTCGGACCCCAAGGGTAGTTGGGCTCCCTCCTTTCGGGGTTTTATAACCCTACCACTGGCATTAGTTCGCGGTCAACCATGCTTTGTTTATATGAATTAGTTATATGGATAATTGTTGCTGGAACGTAAATTGCAGACTTTGAATGGAATTCCTCGCTTTATTCTGAGAATTGTCAAATTTTGAACGCAGCTCTACCGTCAATATTAATGCATTTAATGCAGCAAAAATTTCCATGTTGATGCTTAAACTGAAATTGAGATATTATTTAATATTTTTATTAGAATTTCGTTTAAAAATTGTAAATGGTGCTCCAAAGACAAATAATTCAATTCTTAGTTCATATTTTATGAGAAAGGAAAAAATATTTATTTCGCAAAATGACCGGATAAACAATTGTATGACTGCAGTCCTTTACTGCTAGGAGGGGTAATTTAAGATGAGGGGTCTGGGTATCTGCTCCCGGATTTCGAGGGTAAAGCCTAGCCCCTGCTGTGATGGGTCCCAAAACAAAGACATCGCACACCCGTGACCATCATAATAGGGGGAGGGCTATGAAACGTATCTATTCGGCATTCGTTCACCTGCATAGGAAAATCTCCGGCAAAAATCTTCGGCTTTTGTCTCCTAGGTCAAGAAACGTCCAGATGCATATTTTCATCCTAAGTAGGGAAAAGGTTAACCCTTTCTAACCCAGATCCTCTTCTGGGAGAAATTAAATTTCAAGATGTGAAAATTTCATTTTAAAAATGTGAAAATCTTTTACTCAATCATAATTGTTGTGGCAGCTACATATTTTGCAATAGGGTGGTTTCCTATTATTTTTTCATTGCCTAAATTGAAAGATTATTACTCCTGGAGTACGTATTTCACGCTTTTAGATTTTTAAATGACAATATCTATTTTTCGCGATTAAATGAAAAGTGAAAATTTTCAAGCACGCGAAAACGCGACGCATAAGTATGAATGCCGGGAAATCTCTCCGTACATCGTATTTCTAGTTCCCCCTCCCGCCCGGTGAGGTGACCTTGAGGCGAGGCTTAGCGCTGATACGTCGCAAGCTGCCAGCGGGTAGCTGAGTACCCTGCTGGCTGGTAGCGCTTGGCTTAAATAAGGATTATTAATACCTTATCAAACGAGGAAAACTTTCCGACCTTAGCCAGTTTTAATAAGTGATTATTAAGACATGTTTCCCTGAGCTCTGCGCCTGATGCATGCCTCAGACGATGTATAACTCCTATCTTCTCCTATAGAAACTAGGTCCCTGTGACGTCACGTGGAGTGGCATCGCATGGGCGCCAATCTGGTCCTTTTCAAATGAGGATAAAAATGGACCATTGCCATTCGTTTTAAACCGGCATTTCTAAAATGAAATAATTTGTATTTTATGAATACACTAATGGTTGGTAACGAATCGAAATTATTGCCTTTTGTTTTCTTTGATGGAGGAAACTACCCTATTAAACTTTACAGCACAAAAGAACATGATGTTTAAATCTTTCCTAAGTAGAGCTGAAAGTTTATAAAAACATTTTTGATGTTACTAAGAAGCAAAATTGGGTTATAATGGGTTAATGGTTGTTCATACCTCCAATTTGAAAGGCTATGGTGTTGTTTTCAAGGTGAATTTGTTTAAACAAATAAATTTAAAAAAGCCAGGGGATTTGAAATGGGTGGAAAATTCAGGTAATATTGTCCATCGGTTCGGAAAATTTATGGATTGACAAATGATGAATGACCACCATACTGGCAGCTTGCTTGAATTTGCCTTTAGAAATACATTGAGTCCATAGAAATCCATTTCAACCATTGTGTTGGAAAAACAGAGTTTCTGTCAGCATGGAATTGCATTGAATTGCAAATACTTCACAGTCAAATATTTCTTTTGTGTTCATACCTTCAACAAATTCTAGAAGAATATTCCTCTTCTTCCTACTGTAACAATCCTGTCTGACCTATCATTTTTTTCATTTGAAGCTCAGATTAAAAGTTTTACTAAACATGGCTTATAGATCTTTTAGTTTCAGATTTGCAAGAGCATACTGCCCTTTATGAGGACGGACCAATGGATTCTGTCAAAATGGCCACATTGACACCTACATTAGGATTGTCGAATTCAACAAGCATTCCAAAAGGACTTTCACCCTCAGCATCGCTGAAGTCAAGGCCTCAAAGTTTTGCACAAAAATTTAGATCTACAAGCAAAAGTGTGAAAGGTAACTTGATTATTATTTATAAATTATCCTAAAATACCCTTTTAAATAATTTAAAAATATTCCAAATTCTTACTTAATCTGAAGAGCCAAAAGTTATTTGCTTGTTTGTTTAATAGATTTAATTCCAAAAGGATGGATATCCTCCAACCAGAATGCTCTTTTAAACAATTTCTAGGGGCAATATAAGTAAAAATAAAATTAAATAAAAAAATTTAGTCTTGATATGATGCCCTTTTCCATGCTGTAGTGGTGTTAAGAGATTGTGGCTTGAGTTTGTAATACCTTCTTAGGCAATACTGTCACATGCTTAACTTCAGTGTTAATTCTATTTTGCAATATATGTATATAGGTTCATAGTGAACTATCTGTAGTCTGTAATTGTTATGAGAAGTTTTGATTGTATCTCAGTTATGTGTAAAAGATGTCTGAGCCAAGAGCTACTGATGTGGCAAAATTTAGAGGAAGTTATGTACATATTTAAAAATTTTTTGCTCTTGCATCCATCAAGCAATTAATTTTTGAATTTTGAACTTCCAATTTAGCATAGTTTTTCAAGCATAAGTACTTCCATAAGTTATTCTGTTTTTTCACTTAGTTTCTGACATAATTATTACTACTTAATATCAAAGTGAATATCTAACTGGTTGTTGTGTTATAACTTTTTCCTTTAAACCATGATTAAGTAAGGAAAAACAAAGCAGGTCTTTAACACATATACTGTTAACATATTCGTTTCATTGAAGTATTTTACTTCTCCATGTTGCCCCAGCTGTTGTGTCCCTTGAATATGTATTCTTGGCCATGCCGTAGGGCAGTGCACATGATTATGCCACTGTGGTGAAACTCATTATGCAATCTCTATGCATTTCTGTGGAGAATACAAAGTTTTGCCCTTTCAACTGGAGAAACCTTGAATGAAGGATCTAACCTACAGTTGCTACAGCTTAATATTTCCTTATAGATTGGCTTCAATAGGGAAAGGGTGAGATGAGCCCTTGAGAACCCCTGGGCTGGTTGCCCTTAATCTCCTCTTCCCCATGCCGACCTTGGCAACATTGTTACATTCAGCATCTTAAGTTTCTCTCTTTTGTCTTCTCTCACTGACCTTATGTACCTTTCCTGAGACAAGTACTTCCATATTCTTTCTCACTATTTTTTTATATCACTGCTTTACTTTTTGCTGTTAAGCTTGCACTGTAATAATTCTTTTGCCTCAGTGCAATAAAATGTATGCTGTAAAATGTGGTCATGGTAGGAAAGGGATCTTTGTTGATTCTATTGCATCGTGTAACATTAGAGGGCTCTCCAATCTGAGTTGCTTAAATTTACATATTTAGAGCAAATAAAAAATGAGGGGATTATCACCAGGAAATGATGAGCAAGACTTTAAAAAAGTGTTTCATCAATCACCTTCTTTCACATAAAGCCCAATATGTAGTGTTACAGATAATGCTCCATATCATTTATTCAAGCAATGGTTAATTTCCAAAGTCTGTAATGCACATGTACAGTTATGGGAAAAATTACATGATTAATCAGAATCACCTCCTCGTTTACCCGCGTTTCTTTGGGATTTAAGCCACATACTATGTCATTGTTTATAACGTAAAGAAGAGCATTCTCCAATTTGTCTCAAACAACTTGGATGTCCACTATCCTGGAAAACCTGCAATGTTTGGGAAATTTCAATCTTCTGGAAAAACTCAGGTAATATGGCAGGTGTCCTGGAAAAATCAGCTTGCAGCAATCAGAAAGTTCTTGTGGTCAATAATTTTTCCCCCCATGAGTAATATTTAACCCAAAAATGCTCATGTTGAGGACTGAATTGCACCCTGGAAAATGAAGCAATTCCCCGAAAAATCTGAAAATCTCTGGGAAATTTTTAATTGCTGTGCAGTGGGCACCCTGACCTCACCATTTGCTTTGTTAGCACTTTAAATTCTTACTTCTTACTAAAACTGCTTACAAGTTTGACTGATGCCTCCAAAAAACTGTTATTCTCTTTCACACACCTGACGGTCCAACCCTATGGCCTGGCAACGACGTCCATACTCTTTCCCCTAGCTGTCATCATTCTTCTTCTGCCATGGGGACGATAGATCATTCATTTGGAAAACATTATATGTAAAGGGTGTTTTAAAAAGAATATATGTGCATTAATAATATATATTTATTAAACTTTAAGACTTACGAATATGAAACTTTACACACATATTTACTAACCTCTCAAGTTTAGATTACAGATGTTCAATATGTCCTTCATCAGTGACACGTACAATAGCACATCGATACTCAAATTCCTCCCTTACTCGGGGAAGCATGTCCTTCATCCTTCAAGCATGGATGTTATGGCAGTACGGATCCGGTTCTTCACCTCTACCAGGTTCTGTGTATGAACATTGTCTTTGACGAAACCCCACAGGAAGAAGTTACAGGATGTCAAATCCGATTACTGTGTTGGCCAGCTGAGACATGCTAAGTCGCCAGCTCCTTGACGACCAATCCTACGGTTCGGTAGGGTTTCATTCAGATGTTCACACACTTGGCAACTCCAGTGAAGGGGTGCTCCTTCTTGTTGAAAAATGAAGTTGTCCTTGTGCAACCTTGGTAACAACCGAGGCACAACGATCGATAGTATAGACAAAATAGTACTTTATAACATGTATATTCTATTTGAAACAAACTGTATTTCACAACCAACATTGTTTTCTTTTTTTTTCCAGCTGGGTACATGAATCTCAGTGAGGCCATCACGACGCCTACATTTGGCTCTAGCCCCACGGCTTCCAGGATGGAGATCCATCCAATGCCCTCTCAGCACCTTCATCACTCTCTGCCGCACCCCCATCACCATCAGCACCACCACCCTTTACACCATCCCCTTCCATCACCGGTGCCCCCAGCATCCCTCTCCTCACTGGGCCTCAGTCACGACGACATGTCTCTCCATGCAACCATCATGGCTGAGCAGACTGCAATGTCGGACCAGCCCATTTTGAAGATGTCCGGCCCTCCCATCGCCCCGCAGACCATCACTCCGCCCATACCTGGATCCCCTCAGGCTCAGCCGGCAGCCATGCCCCCACCACACTGTTGGAAAACCATATATTACCTCCTAGATCTATATGCTACCATGCCAGAGACCAAAACGATCACCCACAGGTATGTGGTGGTTGTATTGCTCCAGTTTTTTGCTGAATATCTTAATCTTGTTTGTCATCTTTGTGGTTGAATATCTATTGATTCATAAATAGAAGAATATTAGCTGAAAAATCCATTATATTCATTATTATTTTTGCACTTTAAAATCTAGCAGTGGATTTTCAAGTCATTCATGTGAATTACATACTGCAGATTCCCAATTATCTGGCTGCGGTTCATCCGGGTTGCAGATTATCCGTGGATGAATTTTCACTCTCACTCAATTTTTTCCGCAATCTTTATTTAAAAAATCGGATGCAAAATCAATGGAATTACAGCATTATTGCTAGGATACACAGGACTTATTATTTCCGTAAGAATCCCTGTCGTAAAACAGAAGCGATCTCATGCTAGCTGCATTCATGGGAGCTCCGAGTTCCTGTTTTCCAAGCCTGACAGTGCACGACTGCGCTCCTTGATCATGGATACACGTCGCGCATCAGTTGCAACCTGGGCAACTTGTGCCAGACGAGACTATGTGCCGTGGTGCCTGACAGCATAGTTTCCAATGTAGAGCAGTGGTTTTGAAGCATTGGTGCAAACCACTTTTCTGTATGCGTGATCACACAGCCACGGATGTTTGGTTTTCGAAACCAGGCCTTACATAGAGCATTAATAATACGAGTACAATCAAGTTATCGCCGCTAAAAATATCGTGAACTGGCGAAGAAAGCTCTCAATTAGTCCGGGAAGCACTCTTAAATAACAGAATAACTGCATAAATAATAATAGATTGTTTGTTTTAGGTAAATTAAAGCATTACAAGACATTTAAGTGTAAGTTTGGATTATCCGTGTTTTTCGATTATTCGTACCGTCTCTACCCGTCATTAGCCCGGATAATCGGGAGTGTACTGTATTTGTTTGAGTGAAATTGTATTGTTATTTTCATCTTAAAATTCCTCTTAGATATTTTTATATGTGTACTCAGATAATTAATTTTACTGCTGTTGGTGACTTATTTTAACGAATAATTGTGTTGCTCTCACTGCATATCTTTTTGCATCAAATATTGTGCCACCATTGTTTCTGCTAATTTACATTTGCATATCCAAGCAATTTTGAAGGTTTTTCTTGCTTACAGTGTGCTTAAGAATCAGTTAGTTATTTACATCTTCTTTAGATAATTATTTTTTCCTTCACGGTGTACAGAAATAAAATTTTTATCCCTGGAGGTACTCTCTAAGTTAAAAAAAAATATTTGCTCTTTTATAAAAGTGTTTGACTCAGTCAGTATTATCAGTTGTTTCATGCGTGACTTTATGGAATCTACTTAATAATTAAAAGTAAAGAAAACTTTGTAATTCCACATAAATATTTAATGAGCGACCTAGGTTTTGAAATGGCACATCACCATCTGTTATAATTGCATAGAAGGCAGAGAGTAACTAGACAGGCACAAAATTATTTTTTTAAATTCAAAAACACAAGTCTGAGGTTAGGGTGACTCTTAATTTCCTTTTTTTTTTCAAGGTTTTCCATGGCTCCAGTGGACATATCCGAAGGCTATAAAGGGAATAGAAAGTATGACATTTTGACTGAAGTTAAATCAAGTGAGGATGTGGAGAAAGGTGTTGTGGATGGTGGTGTTTCTGTGGCAGCAGACACATCATCCCGTGGTCATACACCCCAATTATCGGAGACTAGACCGCACCAACTGGGTAAATATTATAGTTGGCATGCAAATAGAGACATGTTCGCAAACTGTTGTGAAATTTGTGGGTATCCTCTACCGTTTCTAATAATATATGTTATAATCCACAATATTAGTAATTTATAATTTGGATTTTTTAATCAAAAAATGATGCTGCTCATATTAAATTTTCCATTCCAGTAAGATTTAAACATAAAGGGCGTACTGTAAAAACTTCAAAATCAAAACAGTATGGTAAATAATCTTCTTAGATTTATTGCATGTTGTTGCAGAATTTTAAGCTTTTTTTATTTTATTGTATCAAATTGCTGGGAGAAAGGGTGCTTTGGTAAGATAAGATTTTCTTTCAGGCTAGGCAACATTTTGAAACTTCACTCCAGTTTCACAAGATTTGGCTTCTCAGCTGTAAATATTAAGTGGCTCTTTTACCCATTGCACAATAATTCCCTTTCAGTCTTGCCATTGCTATTGGGAAGAGTATGTTTTTCAAATACATATTTGAAAAATAAATTCAGTTGTTGCCAAAATTCATTTTATTATCTTTTTCACTGAGGTATTGCCTGAGCATTTCAATGCTTTTAGTATAAAAAGCTTTATATCTTCATTGTTTGGGTAGTCACCATATTTTCACCTCCAAATGATAATTCATGAAAGTGTCATCATGTTTAAGTACTGGCATTTACTTTCTTTAATTACAGCATACTCCTGATTATCCGGGCTAATGATGGAGAGAGGCAGCATGAATATGTAATCGGGAAACACAAATAATCCAAACTTTCACTTGAATATCATTTAATTGTCATATTTCATATAAATCAAACGATTAAATATCATTTATGCACATCACCTGTTATTTTAGATTGCTTTCCGGAATCATTAAGAGCTTTCTTTTCCCGATCGTGATCTTTTTAGTGGTGAAAACGTGATTATATTCGCAATCCTACTCCTCTGAGTAATACCTGGTTTCTGAAAACCACGCATCCATAGCTGCAAGATCACGGATTTAGAAAAGTAGTTTGCACGAATGCTTCAAAACCATTGTGCAATATCGGAAACTACACTGTCAGACACCACGCCGCATAGTCGCGTCTTGCACAAGTTGTCAGGGATGTAACCGCTGCGGGATGCGGGTCCGTGATCACTGAGCGTGATCGCGCACCACGATACTAGGAAAACAGGAACACGGAACTCCTGTGAAGGCAACGGGTGCGCAATCACGCCATCGCACAGCAGCGGTTATAGGAAACCTGGACTTGCATAAAATTGTCCATGCAGGCGAGTGCCCGACTATGACTCATGCTATGTCTACTTCCACTTCCCTCGCTGCCTTCACTTCTACTTGTCCCTTTCTTTCCAGTTTGACCTTGACTCGTCGCGGCGTATACATGCCGGAGTGCGACGAAATCTCTGGTTCCCTTGGGCCGTATTCAACCGCATGCGAGGTCACGGCAATAATTGCGAATTTGCAATATGAAATATGCAATGAAAGATCGTTAATAACATTTTTCCTAATTTACGATTGATCAAGCATTGAAGAATCTTTAAAAATAATCAAGAGTTTTTTCCCGCGGCTGATCGTCGTCAGCACTGCTAGAGCAGACGTCCAAGTAGACTTGAAACATTCCTTGTCAGCAAGTGAATAAAATAATTCCATTTTACGAAGGGAAGTCTAATATAAATAATAAGTCCGGTGCAGCCCATCATTAAAATGCAAATATCGTGGTGTTTTTGCATCATTTTTATTTTTTTTAAAGATCGCGGAAAACATCGAAAAAGTGTAAAACTCATACACGGATAAACCGCAGCCGGATAATCAGGAGTCTGTTGTATCTGTAAATAGGAAAATGTTCACTTTTTCAATCCATTGGTGCTTAATAGCCAAACCAAATGTTGACTTAGCTTTGAGTCATTATGTAATTGTGCACACCATTGAGCATGCAGCCATGGGCATAGCCAGGGAATTCAGCTGGAAGGCTATTGGTCCATTATTAATTAAGCATAATTTATGGTGACATTTTCGTAGAGTAATTCTGAAATTTTTTACTTTTCAACTGGCCAAATTTTTCCTCGGGGCCAAGAGCCTTCTCGAGGGGTTTACAGAACTCCCCCAGCTATCCCCATGCATGCATCTCATCTCACTAATCAAAGAAGGCTTTTTTAGTGCATGGATGATAACGTCACCTAAGACACTATGGGTATCTTGAATTATTACTTCATATGAATTTCCTAATTTCAGGGGCGCTGGTGAGTGGAGGTATGAAGGAGCGAACTCGGTTGGTGGTTTTTGGAGTGGCAAGGATACAGCGAACTCGTCTCTTGGCAACACTGAGTGGACTGAAGCTGGAGGCAGAGATCGGCAGCCTTCAGGCCAGTCTGACGTGCCGGAGGAAGAGCCGGCCGGCATCCCTAGAGTGCTCACTTGCTGGTCAGGTTGGCAGAACAATGATTGTGCTGCTTGAGGGAGTGGCACCAAATCAACAGTGAGTTGACTTTGTGTTGCTTTTTTATGATTCAGATGGTCAAAAATACCAGTGGTAAAACTTGTAGAATTCAACTGGATATTTAAGTCCATTCTAAAAGATCCCTATACTCAGTGAGGATTTTTGTAAAATATTAACTGTTTTCTAATGGGCTCTTTAACTCAATTTTTCAATAGGGTAGTTTCCTTCATCAAAGAAAATGAAATGCAATGATTGTGATTCCTTACCCACCATTAGTGTATACATAATATACAAATTATTTGATTTTATAAATCCCAGTTTAGACGAATGTTTATGGTCAATTTTAACCTCATTTGAAAAAGGTCAGATTTGTGGCCATGTGATGGCACTCCACGTGACGTCACAGGGACCTAGATGCTATACGAGTAGTCAGGATTTTTACTTCATCTGAGATTATCAATGCGTGCATAAGGCACAGAGCTCAGGGAAACATTTCTTAATAATCATCTGTTAAAATTGCACATGGTCAGAAAGTTTCCTTCGTTTCATTGGGGGATAATAATCATTATTTAAGCCAAGCGCTACCTGTTAGCGGGGTACTCAGCTACCTGCAAGCAGCCTGCGTCGTATCAGCGCTCAAGCCTCGCCCCAAGGTCACCTCACACGCCGACAGCCGGAACCAGTAATACCTCACACGGACTTTTCCCATCATTCCTACTTAGCCGTCGTGTTTTCGCGTGCTTGAAATTTTTCACTTTTCGTTTAATCGCGAAAAATAGATATCATCATTTGAAAATCTAAGAGCGTGAATTGCACACTCCAGGAGATAAATCTTTAGATTTAGGCAATGAAAAAATAATAGGAAACCACCCTATTGTCGATTATGATAGAGTTGGAAAAATAATAAGACCATTATTTTTCTGTTTTTGATCCATAGGCTACGCCGCAAGCTATTTGCTTCAAAACGATGTTGCCTTTCACAGATAAGTTGATAATGTCAAAAACTCATGCCAGGCAGTTCACTGCTTCTCTGCTACTCCTCAGCCATGTGCATGGGCCCCATGTAGTTCGTTCTGAGTTACACTCTTTCTTCCCTCAATGTAAGGTTTTCCCTGAATGAATGAATGAGTATGAAATCTAATGGCATCACCAACTCATGAAAATGTGTCGGCAGCTTTTGTACGTATTTTCTTATTTTGAACTTATGAGAGAAAGACTTAACACTTTGAGTGCTAATGATGTAATATTACGTACGTTATAGTATAACTTCATAGAATTGCAGGCAACGTTAGATTACATCTGTTTGAAATCTTATTCCAGTTTGGTTCCTGGCATTGGCTCTCTCTCTTGGTTCTTGGTTCCATTTCTTAATTGAGTATTGGATCTTCGTTACTCATCTATCCAAAGCTATTAAGGATTTCTGTTAGGTTACTGTGAAAACTGCCTAAATTTGTGCATCAGGGGATCCCTCAAGTAATGGGATCCATATCAGCACTTAATTAAAAATATGTATTGTTATTTATGATCAAGAAAGTTTTAAAGTTGGATTTTGTGCAAATTATTTCAGTATCAATTCTTTTCGACCTTGGATCTGTATCTTAGCTCAGGAACAGATGGAACCTAGATGTGACCAAACCCTCCCATCCCTGCTTACAGCTCTTTCATCAGTTCACCATTAGCAATACTTTTTATTGAATTTAAGTAAAATGTCATTTTACCTGCATCTTGGAAACACTGAAACACAGGAAAATTACACCATTATTAAGTTCAATATCCTAGTTTCATACTTCTCATGGGGTGAAAATTTTGACATTATTATTGCATAAATAATTTAATTAGAATTTAAACTGAATTTTCCCCCCTATATTATCACTCGATAGATACTCAGACCAAACCCTCCCATTACTGACGTCAGTCCTCCATATATTGGTCCTGTTTACAATAGGGTGGTTTTGTATTATTTTCTATTGCCTAAATGGAACTCCTGAAGTACATGTTTCATGCTTTTAGATGTTTAAATGACTGCATCTATTTTTTGCTATTAAATGAAAAGTGAAAATTTTCAAGCGTGCAAAAATGCAACAGCTAAGTATGAATGCTGGGAAAAGCCCACGTGACATCATTCTAGTTCTGGATGCCGCCATGTGAAGCCACCTTGGTTCAAGGCTATGGCTGCTGCTATGATGCAGGCTGCTAGCAGGTAGTAGAGTACCCAGCTAACAGGTAGCACTTGGCTTAAATAAGGATTATTAATACCCTAACAAACGAAGGAAACTTTCTGACCATAGGCAATTTTAATAGGTGATTATGAAGAGATGTTTCCCTGAGCTCTGTGCCTTATGCATGCATTGATAATCTCAGATGAAGTAAAACTCCTGACTACTCGTATAGCATCTAGGTCCCTGTGACGTCACGTGGAGTGGCGTCGCATGGGCGCCAATCTGGCCTTTTTCAAATGAGGTTAAAATTGACCATAAACATTCATCTAAACTGGGATTTATAAAATCAAATACTTTGTATATTATGTATACATTAACGGTGGGTAATGAATCGCAATCAATGCCTTTCGTTTTCTTTGAGGAAGGAAACTACCCTACTTACGATCCTATGCTGAGGCTGATGATCACTATATTGTATATGTACACATTTTTTGTATTTGTATTCAAGTCTTCATGTAGAATTAACTAATATTAATTTAAAAAATGAACTAATGCTTTAGTGATAGCATTGAAAATTTAATTATAAAATGCCTTAGATTTATAATAATTGTTTGGAATTTTGTTTAAACTGAAGAAAAGTGTTATTATTATTGTAAAAATTGAGGCTTAATCTGCAATAGTTGCATTTTTTCAGAAGGTATTCATTATTATTAAGCCTGTAGGCTCACTCTGTATTTCCTTTACCAAATCTAGCAAAGGATTTGCTCAGCATAAATACTTTTACTCTGTTTTTACTAATCAAACCCAAAATCTTCTAGGACTGTTGTGAAGGTGACTGTGGGAAAATCTCAAGCTCTCTATTCAAGTCTCTCCCGGAGATATAAAGACAAAAATTCTGGCTTGCTCACTGTTGGTCCTGTGTGTGTAGACATTCCTCAGCATCCAGTAGCTCTTCATGGTATGATGACGAGAGGGTCTAAGCAGCTGTCATCGACTTTACAAGTTAGTATACAGTCACACCTAAGTTAGCCATGGCTGATGTTTATCTCCTCTGCATTATATTCTTATGTTAAGAGGATCCTTATATTTTACCAAAGGAAGTGGTTAATATTAAACAATGAGCAGCTTATTTTTAGCTTTTTGCAAAAATTCATTATATATATTTACATAATTTAATGGTATAAATGAACCTATACAGTTTTCCACTCGGTATTATTCAACTCAAGCCTAATTTATTATGCATACTAGCACATTCAATATGGAACCAACCGAGTGGAAAGTCATCAGAATTCAATTTGACTCATTGAATGGAAACTGGACATGAAGAAAAAGCAGTCTATAATGGCTCAAGGTTAGCTATCTGAAAAGGATACGTGCCACATGGTTGCTGGAACTCAACTGAAGGCAAAATTTATGGTCAGAAGTAGCCTCATATGAGAGTGAAGATAAGAATACTTGGCCGAGAAAAAGGGTACATCGATTGATGTAGTCCATATATTGGCTTGGATGGAGCTACGTTGATTGATTTTCTCCGCAATGAATGCATTAGGTACAACATTAGACTATAAAATCATAATTTATGCAGTAATGCTGAGCTATTTACTCCCAGTATGACTTTGCATCCTTTCTCCAATCATATTGGCATTTATTAGTTGCTTTTTGATCTTCACTTTTCTTTCAACTTCTCTACATCATTTTTTATAGAGATGTGCAAATACCGTATATGTCTGAATGTAGTCTCCCTTTTTTTCCAAAAATGCCCACGGTTAAAGTAAAGGGGGGGACTATATTCAAACACATTTTTTTAACTTTTTCCGAAACTGAAGCCTCAAATTAGGGGGGAGACTATATTCAGAGAAATACGGTAGTATCCGCAAATACTCAAATACCTCGAATACGAGAAAGTATTCGATATTTGAGATCTCGAATAATTATTGTAAAGGTACGATCTCGAATACTTTGAATTTCACGCAACACACCGTCGCACACCCATCGTTAGTAGTTGACTGGGAGGAATGTAGAGAACTCTAGTCATTTAGTGGATGCAGCACTGTTTTAGGCAAGTTGATGAACTACATCAAATTGGCAGATTAGAGTGGTGAAAAGAGTTTGACGTGGGAACCGAAAATGATAGAATGAAAAAATCCAAAAATCCCCGGTTTCCCCCACCAGGAGAACCTCAGTGCCGCAGGATAGTAACTACATATGTAGTACAATTCCCAAAACTCGCTACCCCCTACATCCATCAGCCCTCGGCCCCTCCTCCTCCGACGCTTTCCTCATCTCCGAAATCAAACAGAAGGCCCCAGCTTGCACAGGGTTCGTATTACGAAGACCATAAATCAAAAGCTTCAAAATAAAATATCAAGTTATAGGAGGATAATAGAATCGTGTTTCAACCTTCCCTCTTTCTCCCCCACTGACTTTTTTCTTCCTACCTGCTTCAAAGTTCCCCATTTCTGGAGGTAAACTGCTGCATGAGTCATCTATTAGCCCAAAATGTGTCTAACAATGACTTTCGGCAATTTATATTACACCTTTATTGGATTGAAATATTAATAATTTGGGCATAATTTTAAAAAGAATAAGACCAAACGCAACATATTTCTGACTTTACTTAAGCATTTTACGCAATGATATAAATGTCAAAATACGACGGAGACTTAGCATTCTGGCAAAACTCAATATCCTCGCAGCTGAGCTTCTCGGAAGTTGATGCAGTATTTTTTTCTGAAAATATATATCAAGTTGCAATTTATGAGTTATGCTTTAAATCTCTATTGTCACAGTTACAGACGAAGGGATATTTTCTCCGGATATTTGGTTTCTCCCTGATAGCAATTTGAATTCATCTGCTTATCTTGTGAGAACTTCCAAAGATCCACTGAAAATAATTGAAGAAGAAGAAATTCGGTGGAGAAGCGCATGTATTTTGCAAAATGCCTCGAATTGTCCGCTAGCACTTGACAGTAGGAGTGGAGGTAAAGCGAGCTATCTGTTGAAAATAAGAAGTTGGATGAAGCCGAGTATCAGATGGGCGTGACATTGAAATGGTGTTTGTTAGATAAGAATGCATACATCAGACAGAAATTCATTGTAGCAGTGTAAATGCCATCGTACCAGTGAGACGATATGCAATCATTTTTTCGCAAGGTGGTGTGTCCCCTTAGAATATTTGAAAGAGATGTTAGTTGAATAAACTATATGCCCAAATGTTTTCCATAAAATTAAAATATTCCATTAATCAGCTAAATTCCTGTTTGAATCCTGTAAAGGAAATCAAAATTACTCGCCAAAATCCTGGGTTTCCTGCTGCATAGGCAACCTAGTTAACATTACCGCATTCATTGTTTTTTCGTCCATCCCCTTGAAAAACGATAGATTGAAGTTCCACTGTGTACCTTTTTATTTATACATTCATCAAGGGAAAACGAAGAAGAAACGTACGTTTAATATGCTTAGAACAATTCTAGTATTCGAGGTATTTGAATATTTGACCAATGATTTAATATTAGAATTCGATATTCGAGCTCGAGAAATCTGCTATTCGACCCTTCTCTAATTTTTTGGAATTAAATGTCCACTTTGCTATTTATTGTACACTAGGCTCTGATTATTGGAATTAGTTCATGAAAATTATGTTTACAAATTGAATCTTTGTGGATTACATAATAAAGTGTTTATTTGTTAAAAATATCATCTATTAACTCTAGATATAAATTTTGTATAATGGCAGTCATTATGTATCAATTTTTTTTCTATCACGAGTTTTGAAGTAGAGAAATTAGATTTGGTGCATTTAATTTGGACTCTTTGTCTTCATTATTTGGTTACAGTTTTAAAACTTTATCAGTTGATGGTGCAGAGGGAAATTCAATAAATGTTGTTTTTACAGTGGGAGAGAAGTAATGACCGCTAGGGGTGATTTCCGCAACAGACGTATTCACGTATGTAGTGCAGGGAAGCATCACATTCAGGATATGATTCCTGATCCATCTACCTCTTTGCAAGTTCTTGTGATTTCTTTGGGAAACAGCTGCAAAGAGCAATTTTTGTCTACTACACTTTTGTACCATTCCAAGATTTTCACATTTCATTATAGCAAAGGTAGGGACAATAGGGGAGAGTGGCTTGCTGCCTCTGGAGGGGAATAAACAAAGAAAATTACACCTTGCTTTTGCAAAGGTCTCTGCAATGAGTAGAAGATGCTCTCGCAGTTTCTAGATTTCTGCTATTGTTTCATGTCTTATGGCAACAGTTTCACAGGCAATCCCACCATCATGATCATGTCTGGAGTTTGATGCAAAATAGACCAGTATACATAAAGTGATCATAGTAGTGGTTTTTTTTCATTCAGGTTTTTTTTGATTGGCTAAAGTCTTTTTTTAGATTTTGGGAGTGGGTTCTGTGAAAGTTCTTCCCAACATTGTGGAGCTGGTAGCTATCCGGAAGAATTGAAAGATTTTCCTTCTCCATAGAAAAATCTGCCCCTTCTGTTTATACATCAAATTATGGTTTCACTAGTAGTGGCCCACGTTGCCTTAATGATGGCGTGGGATTTCCCTATCCCCTCCCATCTGACCCTTTCCTCACCCTGGAAGCATCGGCTGGCTACTTATCTTTGCAAACCTTCTTTCCTTTTGTTCCTTCCTCTCCACACCCCTCCCGAGGATGGCTAGGTATATGAGGTTTGGTACTTGGTTCCTGGCCCTCATGCATTGTACCCTCCTAAAGACCCACCCTGGGTCTTCATCCACTCCTCACACTCACCAATGTGGTGCATAAAAAGTAAAACAAAGTTTACCTTGATAGCATACCAGTGGGAGTCTGCCTGTAAATCAGGCAGCTAGTGTGTTGTTCTATTATTATTCCTGGATGGCTCCATTTCTAGATTCCATCCTCAGGTATTGCATGATATAGGATTTGCATTGCGTCTAGTATTTTGTCAATATCACTTCAAGATGGCTTTTTGGAGATAGATTATGTGACCTCTGAGTTTGGTCATAAAAAAAACATCCACTTGGACATATGCTATGGCCAATTTTGTTAGCAAAAGAAGCAATAAAAGGAGAGGAAGCCTCAGTGCCTTTCAAGGGCTCAAAGACGTATGGTTATTGCACATCATCAGGGATCTACCCCAGGAAGAATAAAAGATAGCAATCATGAGTCACAAGTTCACTTACCATCTCGAGCAGCTTAAGCCATCTTGTCGTCTAAAGCCAGCTAATCACTCCAAGGAAAGAAGATGCCTTGGTAGTTCGAAAAATAGAACAATTGGTATAAATTAAGAAGGTCATCGTTTGAATCCCAGTCATTGCAAATGAGTTTTTTCTCTGTTGAATTTTTCTACCTAAAATGCCCTTGTGGATGACTCTGTAACAGTATACGACTGGCATATCCATGGCTATTTCCTTCAGGAGTCCATTAGCCTTCTTATCTCATTATTGTTGTCTCCCTCATTCTCTTTTGCTGTCAGAATGGGCCATTACCTCTGCCCTGTTGATTGTGGAGATGGAAATAAAATAACCTTCACCCATCATTGCCTTAATTTTTACAAAAAACTATTGCAGTTGTTTCGTAAAAATTGTTGCTGCTGTTTATTGATAATTAACAATGCACATGATGGTGCCTCTTCCTTATTTTAAGTGGATTAACTGTCTTAAGTGCACTACAAAGAATATCCAAGTTATAATCAGTAATATGTGTTGTTTTTAATGGTACTCACAACCCCTTATTTGTAGTTGTTGTTTGATTTACCTTTATGTTGCCATTTTATGGTTCTGAAGATGGAAGAAATTAAAGGCCGAAACAAAGGCAGTGGATAAGTTTTTTCATTTAATAAGACCAAAAGTAGTGATAACTGAAGTGACTTAATTGTTTTGTGTGTGTCATTTTGTAGGAGCTCCGTGTGACCAGATCATCCAGTAGGATAAGCCGTGGTGGGACCATATCTGAGGAGACCGTGGGGGCTTCCACCATCCCAGATTTGGGAGCTGCTCCAGCTCCTGCTGCACCCACTACATCGGCAGCTGCCACCTTCACCTCTCCCCATCATTTCCCACAGCACACCGTCTCATCGTTGCTTGCCACGCCCACTATGCGTGAGAGGGATATGGAACCTGAGACCTCTCACTTGCTGCAACCCCTTGTCATGCAGTTCTCCATAATACTTCAGGTACAGTGACTCCTTGGCAAATGAACAAGACGCATTCCGAGACCTTGTTCATAAGTTAAAAAACCTAAGGGAGGCAATGAAAAGTGTACTTATCCTTCAGAATGCCACACTGCATTGCATTTTTGCATTAACTCACGATGTTTACGATCGGATCTTGGTGCGTGTGTGACGTGGCTGGAGCCGAACTAATTTCAATGCCTGCTGGAAGGAAAAATATGCATAATGCTGAACAGTTCTTGACTTCACATCTATTTTAATTGATACATCATTTAGACTGTGCCAGAAAAGCGAGTACCTTTATGTCGCACCATGTTGTGTCGGCCATCCTCAAAGCTGCCAAATTTGAAATTTCGGGCATGCTTCAATATTTTTAATGTTCGCATATCTCTAAGTTCGTAAGTTGAATGTTTGTAAGTAAAGGACTTACTGTGTATGTGTAAAATATAGAAAAATATATCCGCAGTTAGGTCAATAAATTCATTTGTGTGCTGTTCTCAGATTGATCTTGAACCAGATCTGAAATTTCTCAAATGAATTGCCATGGATTGCTTGGTTCACCATTGATTGATAGCTGAAAATATTGATATTGAACTCCCTACCTCAAGAGTGGAAGCACATACATTAGAGATTATCTTTGTTTGTTTTTGGAGCCATGTTACTCCCACTGACATTTTTAAAACTATCAAAAGCTTCAGAAAATCAAACTGCACCGACATTTATGGATTATCTGCCAACCTTATCATACAATTAGCAGATGTACTCAGTGAACCCCTTGCAATAATCTGCAATACCTGCTTTCAGTCAGGCTCATTCCCAAAAAAACTCAAGATATCGAAAATAGTCCCTATTCATAAAAAAGGTGATAGAACCTCACCAGCAAATTACCGCCCAATTTCTATCATTCCTGTTTTTGTTAAGATAATTGAAAAAGTCATTAAAATTCAGCTCTACAATCATTTTCACGATAATAATCTATTTACACCCTCTCAATATGGCTTTCGTCAAGGTCGTTCTACATCTTCTGCCATCAAATATGTGGTCGATAACTTACTGGAGGCTTTTGAAAATAGATCCTCTCTTGTTTTAACAGCTTGTGACCTTTCTAAAGCTTTTGATTGTGTTTCCCATCCACTACTCCTGAGAAAATTACAATATTATGGTATCAATAATTCTGAATTAAAACTCATGGAGTCCTACTTAACAAACCGCTCGCAATGTGTTCAAGTGAATAATTCACTGTCTGCCCCTATTAACGTAACACATGGTGTACCACAAGGATCAGTCCTCGGTCCTCTTTTATTTTTAATTTTGATAAATGATCTCCCACACCATCTTCCTTGCACGTCAGTCTTATATGCTGACGACACTACTCTCATACATGATCTAAATGACCCCACCTATCCTTCGGATGTTATCCTTTCAGTGGCCGAAGAATGGTTCTCAGCAAACAGGCTTGCCCTTAACACAAATAAAACCCAACAAATGGTGTTCTCCTTAAGCCCTACTCTGTACCACACTAGAAATTTAAAGCTACTGGGCTTTGACCTTGATTGCAGACTAACATGGGATTGTCATACATCCTCTACAACTGCTAAGTTATCAAAAGCCATATTCCTCCTTAGAAAACTGAAAACACTCATTCCTGCCGAACATCTTCGAGCAGTTTACTTAGCCATTTTTCACTGCCACCTCTC
Source organism: Ischnura elegans (assembly GCF_921293095.1). Classification (NCBI taxonomy): domain Eukaryota; kingdom Metazoa; phylum Arthropoda; class Insecta; order Odonata; family Coenagrionidae; genus Ischnura; species Ischnura elegans. Next base: position 79,449,416 of record NC_060256.1, on the reverse strand, counting down.
CTATGGCATTGAGGTTTGGGGCCATTCTTCCTCATCTAAAGAGTTATTCATTCTACAGAAAAGAGCCATTAGGATTATTACCAATTCTAACGTAAGGGAACACTGCAAACCACTATTCAGGCAGCAAGGGATTATGACATTGTACGGTATATACATATTTAAATGTTTAATAAATGTGAAAGTGAATATTGACAGCCATAAAACTGGTGCTGATGTCCACCATTACAACACAAGGCTCAAACATAATCTGTTACAGCCCCACTGTAGGCTGTCAACTACAAAAAATTCTTTTGACCATGTTAAACTTTGCATGTTCAACCACTTACCTCAAGAGGCAAGAAATTGTACTTTAAGAAAGTTTAAAGGTGTTCTTCACTCGTGGATAGTGACTCAAGCTTTTTATTCACTCAATGAATTTCTGGAGAGCAATACTCTAAATTGTATATTCTAGATTTAGTTTTTCTTTGACGAAGACTATTACATTGTATTATGTTTAATGTTGAATAAATTATGATTATGATCATGTAGCACACCTGGTTGACAAACCAATTTGGTATGCTTTCATCTTACCCTCCACTTACGAGAATACTCACGATATCGGTCCTGGTGTTCAACTCTTAGCTCCATCCAAGCTCACTTAATCCAAAGAGAAAACTCATACCATCTGCATAGATGAACCAGCAAATCACTAGTACTGCGCAAGAAAGTAGCAGAAAGAGAGGGAAGTTTGATGGAAGGAAACTTGAAAAGCAAAAGAACTAAGTAAAAAAATAGGCCTGTTACTACCTAAATAGAGATTTTGAGAGTAGTTTTTTGTTGTTAACCAGGATTATAAATCTTTTAAGTTTAAGTTGTATGTATGTCTGTAGTTAACCCAAGCTAATTACTACAAGTTGGAAATTATTTTATCATTTAAGTCATAATTTTATGAAATATGATTTTACTTGTTATTTTCTGCAACTAAATGATTCCTTTTCTAAATTCAGAGTTTAAGAATCACTGCTGCCCTTCTTCCATCATTGCAAGCTCAATATAAAATGGACCAAGTTAATAGCACTGGAGTGACAGGAAGTAAAGCCAAATTTACCATTGACCTTCCGCAGCACTCACTGAGCTTTACTACGAAGTTGCAGGTAATTGTTTTTTTTATGGTAAATTGCTCTATGATTTCATATTTTATAAGGCTGTGATTGGTTTCATGGTAAATATGTTCTTTATATGTATAGCATTTCTAATATTTTGTTATTGTATGCATCTGTAAAACTTTTGATTTGAAATGACTAATTCTCCAAGTGCAGTATTAGTGGTTTTCATTAGGATGTGTGTATATCACTAAATAGGGTCCAAAAGAGCATCAGTAATCACCTGAGTTCCAGATTTTCATTCATAATAATAATAATAATTCTTTATGAATTCCAGGACATGTAATCAACATGTACTTATAGAACAAGTCAAGTAGGTACACAAAACAAAACATAGACAATAAAAGTAAAAATAATACAATATGCAATGACATAAACTCATCAATAGAATAGCAAGAATTGCTCACGAGATACCAGTAAAGTTGTTTCTTAAAGGTACTTATAGAACATATTTCCCTTAATTCTTTAGGTAATGCATTGAAAAATCTCACTCCAGCATAAACCGGGTTTTTACCATACATGTTGAGATTATGGGAGACAATTCTGAAGTTTTTAGAAGTGCTAATATTGTAATCATGTCCATCACCATTTCTTCCAATTTCAAACATGCTTCTGTATCGAGGGATTGAAACAATAGATGAAAAAATATATAGACAAGGTAATGTAAGAATACCCAGAGATTTAAAATGCTCCCGGCAGCTACTTCTGCCAGAAATACCTTGAATAATCCTAATGACCCATTTCTGGAGTCTAAAAAGCCTAATACTGTATTGTGAGTGGCCCTAGACTACAATTCCATATTTCAGCCTACCTTGGATATAAGCATGATAGACAGAAAGGGCCGTGTTGGTGTCGGTGAGTGCTTTGATCCTTCTAAGGAGATAACATCCAGATGCCACTTTGGTACTAAGAATGTCAATATGCAGCTATGCAGCAATATGGGAGCAAGAACAGACTAAAAATACGTCAAGGAATGACAAAACATGTGTCTTAGACAATAAAAAGGATGCGGATAACAAAGTTTTCCTCTTCATTTCCCCGACAATGAAAAATACTTCTCCAGCCTCTCTACAGTTAGAAACTTACCCCCGTTGCCGGTAGAGATGAACCATGCACGTCCACAGTCAGAGAGCATTCCAAGGGGGTGGGGTGAATAAGAGTAGGATGGGTGGTGCCTGGTTGAGGAAGTGGGGACAGGATAAAGAGAGGCGCAGCGGGTGTGAGAAGGAGGGGTGGGTAAAGGGCCTTCTGCCTTGCCTGAGATTACGTTTGGGGCCCGTGTTTTTTTACGATGCACTCAAGGTCATCTCCGGGAAATGCTAGGGAAGGGGAGGAATGCTAGTGGAGGGGGATTTGGGATGCGTAAGTTGGGTGTCAGGTAGATCAGCAAAAGGCCTCAGGAGAGAGTAAACAAAGGTTTTGAAAAGAAAGATCTCTCGGAATGGGGGAATGGGTAGGAGTGCTATAAGAAAGTTCATGGTTAGAGTTGGAAGTGCCACTTCATTACGAGTAGCCTGCAAAATAAATTAGAGGTAAATAGAATCCCAATATTTAAGATACTCCTCAATTTCATCTTTGTCTTCACCGCTGTCATGTGTGTCTGCTGTTCAGACACTCGCTAGGCACCCGACTGAAGCCCTTTGCACATTCTCAAATGAATTTAGTTCAAGCCCATACCTTACGATTCAGCGCTTCCAGGACAAAAGACAGCCAGCCTCCCTCGTGGATAGATAGCAAGGTAATTTTGCAAAATCATAATACACAGAATCGTTGAATCGCCATTACATTTGGCAATAGAGGAGCCATTTCACCCTTAATATCGGCTCGTGTGTAAAGTACGTATTATATCATCTGTGATATCCTTACTACACCTCCCCACCTAGTTGTTGACAACCACAGTATTTCCGCAACCTTTTCCCCCTCCGAAATGTAATGTTGCCTCTAAAATGAAAAATATTTATTCTGTGATTGAGTGACTTAATTCACTTCCTTCATCTTGTTTCCAAACTGTTGATTTGAAAAGTGTTGTCACTAGTTTGTGTATTTAACGGCAAGAACGTTGAAATTCGAGCGATTTTATGGACTTGGCAGCATTTTCTTGGTATGATTCAATTATGTAGGGTTTAATTGGGAGTGTAAGAAATACTCTGCGCAACCTTCCTCACATGTTAAACTATGAAGTATTGTCAATGCGATGTTTACGAGTATGCACGTAAATAGGGAAATTGTGTCAGCCACAATATTTTTACTGAACTCCTACTTCTCCTCAATCCCTACTGTTAGTTTTTAGGGGAATCCTTTCCCTCCAAAGTTGTACTATCATTTAAGATTTCACACTTTGATGCACCACAGTCAGAAGCACTGATTTTTTTGCTGCTTTTGCCGGAAGAACTAGTGCTGTTGACAAATTTTTTGCCGTAGTTCGTATAAACGAATGCCATTTGCTCCTGGGGACTAAGCCTGAGGTTTGTAATTTCAGAACATTTGGTATTATCAAAACTTCGTATTATCGAAAAGCACCATGTATTTCCCATAGGCTTTTCGCCGGAACCACAATTTCACTATGTATTATGGAAAACTTCGTAATATCCTGCTTTATATAAATGAGAGTTTACTTTACCTGGAAATTTATAAGTTTACTAAGAATAGAGCTGTTATTTATTGTTAGAAACTGGTTAGATGGAATATTAACAATTCATAAATTTTTATCAAATTAAGGTGACTGAGGCTAATCTACCTTCAGCAGCTAGTATTGAATTGCCTAAAGTGCATGTAATGGCAGAATATGTTCAAGATGGCAATAATCCTCCCGAGGCCCAATTTGCAGGTATGTATTTCAAGTATAAGGTCACCATATCATATATGGTGAATGGCGCTGAATTGTACAGAATATTTTGATGCACCATTGATGTTTAATACAAACTGGATTTGATGAGATGATTTAAAAATCATTATAGAGCCTGACTACATTAATATATCGCCCACATGTATTATTGTATTGTGTATGTATATATGTCGAATAATATATTTTTCGACAATTAATAAAATTGAGTGGAGAATATTTAGGTGTGTAAATTTGTCCTTACAGATGGTGTAATTCTCAGGCAGGGCAGCTATTTGAGTGCTGTGGCTGAGATTGGTGTCTTTGAGCATTCTCTCACCACAGATCTGCTGAATCATTTGGTATTTGTCCAGAAAGTCTTTATGAAAGTAAGTGATTGCTTCTCAGTCAAATTTTGATTCCGTATTGATAAATAGCTTGCATGATTCCGTATTGATAAATACGTAGCTTGCAATTCAGTTCTCAAAATCATCTTTTATTATTTTTCTTCGAAGGAAGTGAATGAGGTTGTGCAGAAGGTATATGGAGGAGAAAAGCCTGTCCCCATTTGGCTAGAAGGCCAAGAGGATTCATCTAACTCCTCTCTAAAGAGACTTTTATTCTCTCTAGTAATCCGAATCAAGGTAGGTTCTGTAAAAGTGCATTAGATTAAAGTGAAAACCCTTTTTTAAAGCTTAAAGAGTCAATGACATACTTCATCTAAATCAATCTTGGTTATACAAGTTCTTCCACTTCATCTTATTTTCTGAATATCGTCCTTCCTATCCTCTATTTATTTTTTTCTGTGGTTCTTTTTAATTGGAATGGTAGGTAATGAAATGATATTTTGTAGTTTGTAAGCGACGTAGGACAGTGAAATAAAAAAGTGATTTTTAAACATTGAGAACACAGCTATCGCTACCTGTATAAATTCATTTTATTCCATCCAATACATCTTATGCCATGAAATATGAGTTCTTTATGTATGTAATGGATGTTTTAACATTGTTAAATTTTGAAAATATTTATATTGTTTCCCTAAATAATGCTAAAATTATGTAAATATCATGACAACCTACAATCATCATTTCACGATTTGGTATCTGAAGTTCATGCCTAGCTAGACTTGTCATTTCAGCTCAGGGGGTTAATAAGGCCTATTCTCTGAGCCTCAATTAAAAGCACTCTACTGACATGATGCAGCAATTATTTGATGAATAATTCCTGGAAAGTAAGAGGGACATATAGAAGGAATGCAGTTGCATTAGATTTACCCATGTCTGTCTCCCACTAAGAGCTACATATTTAGCTTGCTTTTTTCAGTTTAATTAATGTTATTTAGAATCCTGATGGCCTCAAAAATGGTGCTCGATATTCTTAAAAAAAAATAACAGGTGTAAAAATAATTTGATATGGGCTCACTTTCGGCTGTCTACAACAACAAAATCATTCAAGTGTGTGAAACTTTTTCCTTTCAACCGTTCACTCTACGCGGCAAGAGATATTGTATTGCCTAAGTTTAAACATGTTCTTTGCTCTTGGATTTAAGTGAAGAATTCTATTCACTAAATGATTTTTTTGGAGAGTAATACCCGGAATAATTTGTTTTTGATTTGTTATACTTGATGAAGTATATTGTGCTTTATTGTGTTTGATGTTGAATAATTGTATAAATAATTATTATTATATATTAAAACTCAACAGTGGTGTCCTAAAGGTTAAAATATGAAACCTTTAATCTCCACAGCGAATTCAGCTGACAGCAACTACCCCGACAAATTCTGCCGTTCGTCTTGAAACTGGTGCTGTAGAATTCCAGCTATCCAACAGGGTGCAGAATGTGTCCACTGTGCCCCCATCCTCCACAAACTCGCATAGCCGTCCGAGACCTCAAAAGCAAACCAGTGTCGGGGATGATAATATCTCAGGCAGTGGAAACATGAAGGCACCGCCTAATGGTGCCAATGGTGTTGGTCCTGCTACCATGAAAATATTTGGCAAGGCCCAGGTTGATGTGAACTTGAGCCTAGGGCAGCTTATTAAAAATGTGATGTTTGAGGAGGCTGAACCAGAATTTCAACAGTTTGCATTTTTCAAGACCAGAATTGGTAAGAATTAGGATCAGAATGGCTATATTTACCTTCATGCTCTATCTGTGATCATCATATAATCAAATTAAGTACTCCTTAGTCTTTAAGCCATCCCTTCACTAACCATAGCCTAATGGTAAATAAATTTAAGCAGTAGCTCCATTTAAAGTATCTTGTATGCCTAATATACGTTTTGTTTTGGCTATTAAGTATTTAACAGTTACTTTATTTTGTATTTATATAAATTTTACTATATAATGATATCCAGCAATTGTAAAATAATTGCATTTTGAGAGTATAGAATTTTTTATTTGTTAAAATGGTGTTCATTAGCTCCTGCTTGACTTACAGTGCTTGTGCAAATCATTGTGTTGCATTTTGCTTTGTCATAATATCCATTCTTCTGTTACAAACTGCCCAAGTTTGTTATTTGGGTGTTATATTTCCTACATGTATTAATTGAAGCACTGTATGCAGTGGTTGTTTTATTTTATCCCTGCTAATATTTTTTTTTTTTTTTAATTTTCATTATTTTTATATGCCATCAGTCAGTGAATGTGTTCTTAATTTATAAATCTGAAGCCAGAAAAATATAGCCCAATTAATTTCTTGACAATGAGGAGATTCATAGTCTGAGTTGAATATTCGTGGTGAAAATACAGTCAGTACTCTTTTTTAGGCCTTCGTAATGCATTCCAAGATGAAATGATGCAGCGTGGGGTTGGAAATGTTGGTGACAATGAGGATGATAAAGAAGTGGTATTAATTACTCTTCGAAGACCATTAATATATATTCAACCTTTGGCCGTTGACAAAGCTATTTTGGTCTGGCTTAATTATCGCAATGCTTATGAATACTGGAATGAGCAAAGGAGTTGTCTCAACAAGGAAGTACTTACTGCCACTCAACAGGTTTGTTTATTTCTTTTCCAAATATTTGTTGAGGAATTCCAGTAATATGTGTGTGCTTTCTCATCGAGATGACATCTTCTTCAGGTCTTTGAGAAAGTTCCATTCGGGCAGCTTACCAGTCAGCTGAGCTCACCTCACATGGGAACATTGTTTTTGCAACTCACTGTGGATGACATGGGAATATGCCTTCCTTTAAATGCTCTCCCCTCTGTAAGTTATGAGATTAATTTTTGGCATGCACTTTTTCATTAAAGTTGCTTACCATTTTTTTTATTATTACATATTTGCATTAGCATAACTGCCAGTTGATGGTCAACAAGATTTTTGTGTTACTTTTGTTTTTAGAGAATGTAATTCAATTTCACATTTATTTTAAGATAAAATGACGAAATGAAAGAAAGTAATGCACTTGATAAATATATCCATGATGAACTGATTTCATCTGCCAGGTTTTTTGTAATTACACTTTGCAACAAATTGTTAGGTAGCAAAAACTTTTCGAAAACTAGGCTTTCTTGATGTATTTACACCTCTGTATTACAAAATTTATATTCAAAACATTGTATCACTCACAGCTTTTGCGCAATCCACTCGAGTTTTCAGTTAATGACAATGCAATCAATAAGCATAATAATACTGCAATTCACTGTGTAGGCTGAAAGTTTGGAAGAGTGTGAAAGGTTCCATCAGAATATCTAGGTAACGGAGCAATGATTCTGGAATGTTTTTTATGTTCCGATGATGAGTGACTACTGCTAGATGATTCAATGTGAGCACACAGATTATTTAGTTCCACATTCCCTGTAAGCATGTTTGCTCTGTGCACATTTCAATATGTTGTCAACTGAAATGTAAATTGTACTTGAGCATGACTCCTTCACCATGTAGGTGCCATTTATGTATATAAATACACACATATATTTGTTGTTGATATTAGCTAAGCGCATGGTGTGCCCTGTAACAGTGCTTGATATGATCTTTTGAGTATTATGTTTTTAAACAGGAGGTAGAAATACATTAGGAACTCCTACTTTTGTGAAAAAAGTATTTTCTCTGTTGCTTTGTTTAATTGGGTGGCAGACTTAATAAAAATAAAATAAACACTCAAATGAAGATAGAAGTTTGGTTTTTTGGATACTATGTTGCTGTAAAATTTTGCTTTGCCTCTATTTTCACCCATTTCCACCGGATGTGTTGAGATTTGTTGTTTTCTCTTTAAGGCTTACAACATGGCCCACCGCAAAGGCACTCATCAGCAACAATCTGGAATGGATTCAGGAATGGGAGGGGAGAGTCGTGGGGCTGTCGTTGTCACACTGGAGAGCACTAGCATATCAGCTTGCAGCTCTGGATCATTGGTCAGCAAAGGTCGCTTTGTTGGCTTGTGCCTTCGCTTTGCTGACGATTTCGAGACTAGCTTGGATGACTGGAAGCCTGATGCGGCTGATTCAAGCCTCACAAACCTTTGCGTTGTTTCAGAAGGAACATATGAAGTGTGCAGTAGAACTATTGCTCAAAAACAAGGTGGGGGTAAGTATATCATTTTTTTAGCCTCCCTCTTCATGAACTGTATCATAACTGTGTTATAATATTCCAAAAAAGTTTAGAAATAACATATATTTTCTGAGAATTATTGATATTTCACAAAAAAATACTCTGCAATTATGTACTTCCCATTTCCTAATTTGTCGTAAAAACTCTCTCAAAGAATGATAATGTTAAGGTTCCTACCTAATTTTATGTTTGCCATTTATCAAGCTTTGACTCCAACTGTCAAGTCATGATGTAGATGTTCACTCATAATATTGGCTTTTTATCACGTACATATATTTTCCGTTAGTATTTATGCCAATTGATTTTGCTGCTTTTCTTTTTTGCCAAGATGAACTAAGCTAAATAAAATTATGTATTAAGTGTAAGACCTGCAATTCCTGAGAATGATAGCTCAGTTTGTTAACCAATTGACTGCTGATCGAAGGTAGCCGGGCTCAGATCCTGTCTAGGTATAGATTGTCCTATATTTATAAAGTGATACTTTGAATGCAGAGAATGCCAAGTGGATCCTGAACGTTCAGTGGCAAATGGAGGGTGTGGACATACACCTGGACGTAAATGTTGGGAAGCAGCTCTCAGCTTTGGGCCATACGCTGACCACGCTAACGGGTGCAGAAGAGGAAGAAGAAGAGGAGGGGTTGATGCAGCCTGGTGGAGGTATGGGCGCAGTGCCCACGGACTACGATGACAGTGATGAAACTGATAGAGTTGATGGCACCAGAGCATCACAGGTAAGGAAGAGTTGTGTCTCAGACGACCTGATTCTCTCTCCTTTACCTCTCAGCCAGTTTTTTAATTACATATTTTCATCTTTTTGACCCAGCCATTGCTATTTTTCTAAAGAAAGTAATATCCAAGTACTAATTAAGACAAGAGAGAAAATATGTTTGGTTGTTATTGTTTATGGTTCCCTGCCGTGGATTTTTAGACAAAATTGCCCATTGTGCCGGCGTGTTTCTTTTTTTTCTTTCATTTTAATACTTGGATCCTTTCCATTTGAGTTTTTTTAATGCATTATCCTGTGTATGCCACGTCGCCAAAGTAGCTGTGACCTATGGTGTGCTATGAGCAGCCAAAGGAAAGGCTCATCCTTCGGTCATAATGATCGAAGTGGCGTGGAGACGGGTACCTTGAAACAAGTTCTCAATCTCCACGTCACTTTGATCATTATGACCGAAGCGGCGCTGAACGTGATAATCGGTTTTTTGGTTGAACTTGCTTTCCACTTCTTGATTTTCCTCTTAAGTAACAATTCCTGTTAAATGCTAATTTTGGAAACATCCAAAAATACCTATGAAAGTACCTTATCTTGCTAGCTTTGTATTTATCAATGTATTTTCCAACCATGTCACTGAAAGCACTTTTCCTGAGTAACCTTGATTCTATTGGAATGCCGGTTGGTAGGATTTCCAAAAGTTGCAATGGTAGGAATAATGAAAATTAGGTAATCATCTATGGTCAGAGTGTGTGTTAGGTTTTCAAGAGCTAAACCAAAGCTACTTCAATTGAAATTCTAGTATTTCATTCTTTGTAAACTTCTCTATGCAGTCTTTTAGCTGCTCACTTCAGTCTTATCCTCTATTATGGTTCACCTTTTGGAGATATTTTGTGCTAATTATTTTTGTTTTTATGTATCTCACGCATGCACCTTGCCTTTGATAGGGATTCCACCATCATTTCTGCATCAGGAGATTTTTAAATTATATTTAAAGAGGTTCAGTAGACAGAGATTTTACTGTAGGTCCATTTTGAGTTCATATTTTCTTTTGAACCTTTCAGGAGAGCATTGGTCTGCGTCGTTCGAGGCATTTGCCCGGAGACAACCTCCTACAAACATTTGCTCGCAATCCATCCCTGGATGCAAGACAAAGGTCCAAGCTCATCGAGAAGGAGATGAATGAGCAAGCAAAGATCATCAATGACCTTCGCTCCCTAGGTGCATCTCATGGAACCATAGAGCAAGAGATGAGAAGGCTGTATGAGTTGGAGGCTATGGTTTTCAAAGACTTTCGTCGAGACATGATCCAAAAGCTGAGGAGACAAAGCGTGAAAGCATCATCAATCAAGGGAAAATTAGGCCTTGGTGGAGCTGCATCATCCGGTGTGATAGGTGCGGGAAGTGGTCCTTTGGGCCTGGGTAAGAAGCCCTCAGGCATTAATGCATCTGGGAGGCCGGGAACTTTCCGTTCACATTCATTTGTGGGCTCATCCTCTCCAGATCACCAGCATGAGATGGAAAGGTAGATCATTTATGTTAACCTTATTTATTTGTATTGGCCGAAATATTGGCCAATTCTATAGTTATCTATAATTCTATCTATAATTATGTCTATAATTATGAAATCCATAGTTATAAAGGGAATGATAAAAACCAGATCATGTAAGCTCAAAAATATTTAGAAAATGTCCGATTCCCAACCATTTGCTGAAAATTTTATTGAATATGTATAACATTATCTTTCGTACTTAGCAGTCTCTATATATTGACCTAAGCCAGAAGCTTTGTTATGATAAAATTTTATTATTAAAAGGACTTTTCAATTGTCACTCTGGACATGATTATGAGCAACCTTTGCTCTTTTGGTACTTCACATGGAACCGTATAGCAAGAGATGTAATGAAAAATGAACTCAGTCAGTGTGAGCAACATTGTTTCAATAAGGGTTACTCATTTGCATCATATTATTGGCAGAGTTGCCAACCTAATTTTTATCGTTTCTTGTCTGTTATTTTAGCAGTCCAGAAGATGCTGGCATGATGGCCAGTGGAGGTCACACAGGTAGTTTTGAAAGCTCGCCTCACTCAGGTCCATCTCGGTCCACCTCACTGCGAGTCAAAGGTCTTGGACCAAGGGTTACATTTAGTGAGTGCCACAACATATGCAGGTAAATCTATGAAATTATTCAAATTCATTTTAGTTTGCCCTTTATATTATTTTATTTAGATAGATTTTATGGTATTTAGATTTTTCCAAAAGAGATATTGTTTGTGAAACTTGAAAATTTATTACTATGAGGCAGTGGGCTCGTTCACCAGTTTTGTATAATAGTGGATTTTGGTAGTGTTTTAAAAAAATTAAAAAATCCTCATTTATCCATTTTTCAATCCATCACCTACTACTCAAGCAATATGTGGTAAAAAATTGGCGACTTTAACCTTTTGGGAGATAAGTTGATGACGCCAAGAACTCATACTCAATGTGTCCTCTCTTCTCCACCTCTCCTTGGCCTTTTCCTTGAGCCACAGGTGGTTAGCATTTGTTTACACTTTTTTGAGCATCTCCTCCCTCATTGAAAGGTTCTCACTGAATGAATTAATGAGCTGAAATATTGCCGCCCGCTCACGAAAAGTGAGTGGTAACTCAAGTAATTTTTTTACATTAAACTAATGATAGAAAAACTGAATGAGGAAGATTTTTTTTGTTGCAACTTATTCTTCCCTTCCATCCATGAAATTCTATTAATCAATTGTGATTTTGGTCTAAGTGAACGACCCCATTGTTTTGTAAACAACAACTATATTAAAATAATAATGATTATTTTTATTTGTCTGGTGCTTCATTGTTACAAATTTAGGACATGTCAAGCGAGGTACAAATACAGTGCAAATAAAAAATGTTATGAATAAAATTCATCCATCATATTATAAAATAAGGTTTTCATAAGAAACTCGCAAAGCTTGTATTTGAAGAGGAACATAGTTTTTACTCTCTTAACTTCGGGTGGAAGCTAATTAAATAACTTTAGGCCCATGTGCCCAGGGGAATAGCCCGCCCGAGTTTATTGTTCTTATATGTGTTTGGTGGAGTCTTAAGCATAGTCTACCAAAGATAGTTGACTTATGCTCCTGCAGAATAATGATTACTATAGTTATGGCAGTGATGAAAATTATTTTTCTGGAATATCATGTTTTTACTCCTACAGTTCAATTAAGCCTCGTTTGTCTGGCCCACCAGAATATCCCGGCCTTGGCACGAGACTCTATGACCAGTGGTTGCTGACCCCTTCTCAGTAAATCTTTAATGATTCTTTGTGGCATCTAAAAGTTTACACCAGTTATGCTCATTGCCACTGTAGCTGATGTACAATTTGATGTTTCTCCTTTTAAAATGTTTCGAAACCCAATTGAACTTTTGTGCACAGTACCCAAGTATGGAAAAATTTTGTGCACTCTCATTTATGCTACAGCAATGCTGATATTGTGATGTTGCAATCTTTATGACGCACCTTATATCCCATTGCAATTGGTTCATGATTTGGGTGTCAAGTGGATGGCAATGTGAAATTGTTATTTGTCCTGAAGAAGATGAGAAGTCTTATCGTCTTCTGTTCAAGCTCACTTCAGCATACTGCACTAATGCACATCAAAGTCTAGTTAATTGCCCTCACCTTAGGGGTGTGAAATCAGGTTTGAGTAGAAAAACCTGATGCATGCTTGTGTTTCACGTGAAAAATTCCTTTTGAATTACGTACATAGATTTGGTAAGAAATATGTACTCCTTTTAAATTCCTGAAGCAAATGATTAATTAAGAAATCAAAAATGAAGATAATGCTAATAACTTCAGGCTGTACTCAGTGAAGCCTTTTTAATATATGTAGATAAGTATTCCACTTTGTAAATTTCACTATTTATGTTTAATGGACACGACTGGGGATCAGTGGTGGCTGGTGCCTAAGATCAGCAATGAGCTCCTCCCTGAATAAAATTCATGTTGTTTAGGCATGATGTAGTGGAAGTTCATCGTATTAAAATGAAAATTAGTTGCACTTTTCCTCAATTATTTTAATGCATACCACATGTTTTTGCTCTCAGAGCCATCATCTTGTACAATGCTAGCTCAGATGGCTCTGTGAGCCGAAACATGTTGTACGCATTAAAATGATTGCGGACGAGTGCAAACACATTTTATTTCAATGTGCTACTCCCCTCCCATCATCCCCCTCCACTGTCCTGTCCTTTCCTCCTCTCTTTATGCCTCCCTTGAAATGAAATGTTTGGAAATGTAAAATTTTTACACACTTATTGCTGAAAAATATGGTGCAAAGACTGCTTCTTCCTGGTGTAGAATTTATATCAATCGTCCTAGCTATGAACCTTAAGGAGGCTAACTTATTGTATACGGAGAGCATACACTTAGCTGTTCCTATAATATTCTGTAGGAAGGCCTTAATCCTCTTGATCAGTAAGGAAACTGTATTGTGTGCAGGGTAGCGCTGTCCGATGCTGTGTGCACAGTTTATTCAGGAGGCACATACAAAAAACAGTATTTTTTACCAGATGATAAGAATTCTTGCGAACTTGTAACTACGTGCCACAGCAAGCAGCCTTTTATCCTGAGAGGAATTCTAGCTCATTATCAAATATTTAATGTACTGTAGCACTCCAGCACATTGATAACAGGTGCCACTGCCCAGGATTATTAAACTTATGTGGTGAACCTTATGAAGTGTTGTACATATATACATTCTTCTATTTCCCATTCTAAAAATTAAGATGATTTCTATCATTGATACACACTAGATTCTGCATTGAAATCTTTACATCTTTTATTGTATTTACTATCTTATGAATCTCAGTTGACAAATAGTTAATTGTAATGCAAAACTCTGAAACCTCAATTGCTAGTTTTAAAGGCTGGATTATTATTTTTGATTCATAATTTGCAGTTGGACATGGGCTATAAATTGTCATCCTAATCTTAAATCTCAGGAGTATTATCTCTCCTGGATATGTTGCGAAAGTGATGTCATTACCTTAATATAATTTGAAATTTATAAAAAGTATTTGAAATTTGAAAAATAGTATCTCATTGTCCAAGGAAGAGAGAGGAAAGGATTCACAGTATACAAATTCTGGGCTAAATACTGATTTATTGCATCTTTCAACAAAGACATCCCGTGTACAGTATAAATTATATTGCTACATATCTTTTAACTTTGCTGCATAATGTGTCATGCTAAGAAAGATTTAGGTCTATTTCTTATCTTTTTATCATTAAATTTTCCAGATAACGATATGATAACGATAATGAGAAAGATAACTTTGAATAGTAAAAATATTTATTGCATTCCTTTTACTTTTATGTATACTATCAAGAAGTCATTGAAAGTAGACTTTCTTTTTGATTTATTTTCAGTGTCATTTTTCTCATGTTTTCTAATGTTTAAAGACTTAATGCAAGGAAATGAGCAAGATTTATGTGAAACCAATAGGATGAAGAATGAAAGTTTGGATTCTATCCATTTTAATTCAAAATATTTTCCTCTCATTCATCGCTGAGTAAATATATTAAGTTCCTTGCATGTGAATATATTCAAATATCATCTGAATTTTCAGTTATTATGTAGTACATTCTTAGAAAACCATGCTTCTAAGTGCTAAAAATTCCTAGTAGATGATTTTCACAGAGCACTTTTTGTCATCTAGTACTGTGCTTATTTTTTATAATTGTCGGTGAAATTATACTGTCAGAGTAATTTATTTAACTGTTGTTTGATTGCTTAAATTTAATGGAGAACTTGCTGGCTATTTGATGGTGGTAATTGGGAATGACAAATCTTGTCCTACACAAAAAACTTAAGGGATAAGTATTGCTTCATTCCCACAATAGATAGTGCCAAACTTGACAAAATCCCCACTGCTCTGATAAAGGGCATGTCTCTAATGTTTTACCTTTTGTTCTGACTTTGAGGCTGTTGCTCTCTTGTAGCATCCTGGTCTTGCTCTACAGGGTCAAGGGACTGATTTCAGGAATCAAGTTTAGGCTTGGTTTAAGTTAAAGTATATTTCAAATCTCAAAAAGAACTGAAAGAATGCATTTTTTGGCTGATCTGAGTTTGTATTGTGATCTATAGTCCCTAGTATTTATAGCCATAATATTGTAGGTGTTTTAAGAGCCATACAGGTCATTCAGGCATATCACAGATACTGTAATTTGTATCCAAAAGGGCAGAAAATACCTGTGGCCTCACATGACCTGCACTTCTTATTTGGCAAGCGAGGGCGGCTATATTGCATTTGGCATTGTTCACTCCTACTCTTTCCCTTAGTACTCCCCAACCCCATTGACAAAACCCGCCAAGAGTGTTTGTGCTCTAACAATAGGCATCCTCCCCCAAGAATTTTAGCCATGTTTGCTCAACCACAAAGATAAATTAAACTGGTATAATCATGGCCATGTATCGTGCATATCATTTGTGTTGTATTTCTCCATCTCTGAGTGAGTGATCAGGGAAGTTATTTTACTTTACAATTCAACATGTAGTTAACATGTACAACACAACATATTTATATGTACATGAAACAATATTGGTTATATCTGAGATACATTATGTTAATTCAAATGACTGTACTATCCTTGCAAGTTCTCCATTAAGTAGTCCTCGCTATGGTTATCTTGAAGTGAAAATATCAAACTAATTCATATTTATATTTTCCTTAGTTTTCAAGATTTTGGGTTAAATTTTTTGATTATTCATATGATGCTCGTGATGGGCATCTGAGGTTTCATTGACCATGTTGTTATACTTAGTTATGGCTGAAATTTCATTTAATGGAAGGATATTTCATTATTTGATGTGCATTCAGGGTATGAAAATTGTGAATTACATGTACTTTAGGTGAGGTAATATTTTTGTCTTTTCCCATTGCTTCAGCTGGTTTTTCATGTATACTCATTTCTGTTATGGTTAAAAAATTTTATGATATGTTTTCAACATATTGATGACTCATTTTTTCTCTGAAATTCTATGGTTGATGCCATTCAAAATAGCTGCATGAAATAGATGTTCATGATAAGCTTGAACCATGTTTGAAAGTGAATACATATCGATATTTATTCTTGCTATCTTTATTATAAGTAAAGCAAGAGATAGCACTAAAAACTTATAGTTTTCATTTTTACCATCTCGAAGCTTTTGGCATGACGCTTCAAGGCTGTTCCATGAAAAGAAGTTCTTATTATCATTATAAATTTTACCTTTTAATAAAGGGTAGGTGTGAAAAAGTATGTTTTCACACTAATCTATTGACTGGAACCCTCATTTTGTTATTTTAAAAAAATTTCATCAAGTTTTTATCCTTTGTAATTCTGAAACACCAGTTGCAGTAAATGTGTATAAAACAGCAATTACTGGACATCTCACTACTTAGCCCTTCGTCTGAAATGTGGGCTACCATGATCTTGTCCGATTTTAAAATAGTGCCTAAATATTTTTAGACTTCTAATTTCATGTTTACTCCATCTTTTTATTTTAACTACATAGCTTTTTCGTCTGCATTTGTGTCACTTGATGGTTTTAAATTTGACAACTTTGTATTGTAAAGTACTTTTATCAGTTATCATGATATAGTGTGGTACACACATGAATTCCTGTGGTAAAATTGTTCATTTCATTAAATGCAAAAACTTGCAGAATTCAACTCCATCTATAAAAACTTTCCAAAGTAAATAAAAAATAATACTTGATGGAAATGGATTGTGTATGCCATTACAGTGGCTCTAATTTTATTTGTTCTTCTGTGGAAATTGATGATGATAGCCAATCTAATTATATTTTTTATGCCCTGTTGCAGTACCCCATCACCATCTAGGCAGTCTTCCTTAATAAGTGGTGGTGATTCAGAGTTAAGTTTAGGAGAAATTGAGCTCAGCGACGGTTGGCAGCAGAATCAGCAGAAGCAGTTCATTCAGGATTCCCTCTCTCTTTCTCAACCCACCGAACACACTGCTTGGGAAGATGAGTTCAAAGGAGTGGAATTGAGGAGGCATCATTATTCCCGTAGTCATTCTGACTATGGTGGTGACCTCACTGATGGAAGGTATAGCCTAAAAAACTGTTTTTGTTTTGTCAATTCATAATTTTTAGGGATATGTTGTTTTCACTTTCATTTTGGTTCCTGTTCTGTTCCTGTTCTTCATCAAGTTTTTTCATTCTCACTGGTTAATTTTTAAAAGATATTAACTCTGGAAGAACTGAACCTGTCATATTTGTGAGAAGCCACTACTGTGAAGGCTACAATTCCTACATTTTCCACTGTACTGCCTCTATTTTTCCTGACCTGTAATAATTTTTGACGATGATAATGATACCTTAAGTTCAATAATTTTGACCGAATGAGAAGAAACATTTAAACCAACATTCCTTAAGGACCAAGACCCATCAAAATGAGGGGTAGAAAGTTTTGCAGTATATTTTGTCGTTCCTTGTTTTTTTATTCTTTCTCACACCGTGTGCATTCCTTCTGGAGTACTTTATGGGGTAATTCTTGCAGTAGGTACCTCCATTTCATACCTCTTGAAGGAATTTTAAAGATGAGCTCATGTTTTTTCACATGCCGATCGTATTGCAGCATCAAAGTTCCCAGGCTCAGTGCTATTCCCTCTCTTCAATTTGTTATAATGCAGTAAATTTACTTTTTTTCTACCCTATCAGCCATCAAATTCCTTATGCAAATAGTTTTAGCATGATTACAAGAAAAATATCATGGAATATGCAAGGTGCCTAAAATTACTATCTGTTCAATGAATCAGTAATCTTATAATAGCAGATCTGTTAGGGGAGCTGTTATCTATTGTGTTCTTTTTTTCCAGTGTTCCATTATTATCACCTTATGCATCTCGTGATAGGATGCCTGTTCTTAGCCCAGGTGTTACTCCTGCCGGTGGAAGTTCATCTCCTTTCACCCAAAAAACTCAGGAGCCAAACATTGATTTTGAGCTGGATGTGAAAGTGCTCATCAACAGTGGTAAATGTGTGCTTCACACAAAAGATCCATCAAAGGAAGAAGAGCTGAAAGTGTAAGCTAGTTCAATTCTTTTTGTTTTACAATTACATCTGGAATATTCAGTAGTTAGTCCATTTATGTTAAATTTATAGAATTCAAGAAGACATCCACCAGTGGCATATGAATTGAATGCCATACATTCAAGGCATTAATCTATATTTCTGTGGTGTGTATAGTCCTAGGCCTTTGTTGCAAGAACTATCGAGTATTTATTAATAGCTCTAGTATGCTTTCTTCAATTAGTGGACATTTGCCCTGTACTTGCAAGAAAATTTTTATCCCACGTTGCTTTTCCTATCTTAGCATACAGCTTGTTTTAGATGATTGAATAATTTTACTCCTATATTTATTAGCATTGTTTTTTTTAGCCCTCCATTAATTTGTATTGTGATTATATGGAAACCATCAAGAAAGATTGTTCTGTAGGTAATTTTGAGTGGTACAAACCTTGCTTTCTTCACTATGTTCGATTTACATAATCGTATCCTTTGATGAAATTAGTCACAGTTGCAGTTGCATAGAAAGTAAATGAATGTTCATGGGCTCTAAGTTCACAATGTACATAATCTTTATTTTATTTTGATGTGATAATACTTAATATTTTTAATTAAAAAAATTTAATTAACCTATTTTGTTCAATAATAATAATAATAATATTTTATTAACTCCGTTGGGATACAATTATCCATGGGTTTCGTCAAGATACAGAGAGACATAAAAGAATCACAAAACGCAGATTACAAAATATCATTAAAAAAAAAATTCTTGAACACTAATAACATTTATATAATATCATTAAAAAATTCTTGGACACTATAATAACCTTTGTTACATAGCAAGCTTCTCAATCTATTCTATTAATTTTTAATTAATTTGTAATTTTACCATTTAAATGAATAGTCATACAAATACTATATACTATACTATATCAAAAAGGTACATCATTCAGTAAATTATTAGTATGAGACTAGGTTTACCTAAGATTGAACATATCTACTTGTTTTTGACTAATTTACCAATTCAGTTTACTACTAGGTGTTTAGATTGCTTCTTGGCCATTAACTATGAACTACTTGCGTTTTCATACTGTATTCACCTCAATAAGGACCTCTGAAATCACCATGGTATTGTTTTATTTGTGTGCAATAGCAAAATGAAGAAGGAGCGCAGTGTTTCCGGAGGCATTTTTGACTTCCCCAGCAGTCCCAACACTTCACGTCGTGGATTGAGTGGTGGTGGGAGCGGGAAACAAGACTCTGGCAGTGGCAAGCAGGTGGGAATATCAATTTCTGGTGTTGGAATGGGAGGAGGCGCCAACAGACTTCGCTTTCTACACGCTGGAGGCGGGGGAGGAGGTGGAGGTAGTTCTACAAGCAGTTCAGCCACTGTAGCCCACCTCGTTGATATAACCATATTCCACATTCCTGGTCTTGATGTGAAGGTCAGTTAAAATCATGACTTGCTCTCCGATAAATATTTTTATTTTTTGTTTGAAGTTTAGACCTCTTTTCCTTCATTGCTATTCTATTATATTTTTGAAATCCTGATTTTGGTCTTAGGCTCAAGAACTGGGTGAACCAAGAGCCAAAGAACCAACCCACCTCTACTTAACACATTCCGTGCTGACCGTTTTTTGAAGAAAATGCCCTGTGGCTGACTTTTTGGCAAAAATTTGTATTTTTTTATTATTATTTTAACGACGTGATTTTATGATTTGTGATGCCTGCTATATGTTTTCGCACTTTTTTTTTAAAATAACCCTTCATTTGTTAAAAATTTGAAATTTAAATTTTCTAAGTATCCTGTCAAACTTTTGATACCTTCCCGCAACACACCTACATATTTCCCTCATTTCTTTGCTCTTTGTCAGTACTGTAGCGAAAACCCGTTCAGACTTTAATGCTTTCTGGAAAAAACTAATGGAAATAGTAATGCAGCAAACATTATTTTTATAATCTGGAAATGATACATTCAAATACGATTTTAAATGTTTTATTGCTCAAAAGAAAATATTGCGAGTACAGTAAAATTCGGTTATAACGCGGTTCTAGGGGGACATAGTTTACACCC
The DNA here is from genome assembly GCF_921293095.1 of Ischnura elegans. Classification (NCBI taxonomy): domain Eukaryota; kingdom Metazoa; phylum Arthropoda; class Insecta; order Odonata; family Coenagrionidae; genus Ischnura; species Ischnura elegans. Next base: position 79,429,040 of record NC_060256.1, on the reverse strand, counting down.
GCGTTATCGGACAACCGCGTTATTACGGGAAACTGCGTTGGAAGCAATAAAAAAACCCTTAAAGGTAATTTTCATAGCCAATTTATTTGCGTAATACATTATTAAATTATTTATTTTATGATTTAGACGTTCTACTTTAACGGGATTTACTAAAATACTCGGATATTTTCTTTTGCCGCGATAGTTGATGGCGTTTCTTTGTCACGTAATTTTTTATGCTTTGCAAGTGCAACAGATGAAAACTATCGCAATCACTTTGTCCTTCCAACCAATTCATCAATTCACTTATATTATGTAATAAATGGCCAATTTTTGGCATCTCGACCTCACATTCGTCTTCTTCATTCTCGCTCTCATCTTCCGATGATGCAGCTGTTTTTGCGCGGCTCTGGACTGCAGCCACAATTTCTTCGTCACTCTTATAAGCAGATACAGGAGTTTCCTCGTCTTCGCGAACCCAGGCCTCGAGATCACTCACAAATAGTTTATTAGAAAGAACATCTGAAGCTTCACGTGCGTCCTCTTCCGTGAAACCCATAAACTCGTCTTCGTCTTCCATGCTATCGCCCGCTGTATACTCGCACTTTGACCAGCCATTTAGAAATGTAGCTGAAGTTATTTTCTTCCATGCCAATCCAATATTATAAGCCATATTCTTCAGGGTGACTGTTTTCAGATATTCTTGTACCTGCAGTTCTGAATTTATGACACTAGTGAGCAATTCCCACCGATAGAGGGCTTTAAATGCTCTGATTATCCCTTGATCCATGGGCTGAATAAGAGCTGTCGTATTTTTTGGTAAAAACGAGGCCACTATTTTACCATCCCTCGATATCAAAAGCTCAGAAGACGGATGGGCCGGACAGTTATCTAACAGAAGTAGTGCCTTCTCTTCTAACGTTTTTGATCTTAAGTGGCTCTTAACCGATGGAACAAAATCTTCATTGAACCAAAATAAAAAAATGTCTCGAGTCATCCAGGCATTCTGACTATTTTTGTAATTTATGGGTAGTGCTGTCATATTAACGTGCTTGAAGCACCGAGGACTTCGATTTTTACCAAAACACAGAGGTTTAACTTGTGACTTCCTGATTTGTTCGCGCACAGCAATAAAGTCGCTCTTTCTTTGCTCATTTTTATTCCGGATTTATTTGCCGACTTCTTAATATCAAGTGATTTTGTTGGAAGCAATCTGTAGTAGAGAGCGGTTTCATCGCAGTTATACAATTGCTCTTCAGTGTACTCACCCTCATCAATCATCTTGCGTAAAGTCCCATAGAATTCTCTAGCTGCTACACTGTCACTGGAACGCGATTCTCCTTGCATGTTAACTTGCGCTATCCCGTGGCGAATTTTCCACCTCGATAGCCAGCCAGCAGAAGCAACAAAATCATGAGCACCACCTATTTGTTTATTTAATTTAATTGCTTGTGCTTGTAAAAGTGGACCGGATAATGGAACACCTTCACTGCGCTTCTGAACGAACCACGTCAACAAACATTCATCCACATCACCAGCAGCACTCAATCTGGCCTTTTTTCTATCAAGTCCTATTTCGTCATCCACTTGATGAACAAATTATCGTAATTTATCTTCTTCTTTCATCCAACCACGAATAGTTCCTTCAGGAACACCAAACTCCCTGAATAAACTTGATTTTGAATCACCGCGCTTCACTCTGTCGATTATGCCCAACTTTTCTTTAATTGTGTAAGTTTTCCTTTTGGCAGACATCGTTTTAACCCTAACATCAATGAAAATTTTCGTAAAAAAGTAATTTTCATATTCATATTAAGCCTAAGACAAAGGTAAAACAGCTCCTTCATCATTAAATGCTCGAAGCCTGTGGGCATTGAGTACCTACCTTGGTTTGAGCGCCGCGGTGCGAACGTACGAAAGAGAATTATCTCAATCTCCCTGAATATCGAAAATTATTATAGCCATGCAACACACTTTTCAGCTCGAGTTCACAAGACACAATGACCGATCAGGAATTGCCGAGTTTTTTTTATGGCTACGAAACAATGTATGGAATACGTCGCCAACCGCGTTAATACAGTCGCTTGAAGTAGCGCCGTTGCGACGCGTCGGTAGTCACGCCGAGATAAAATTCGCCACAAAGTTACCTACCTCAAAAAAAAAGGTCAATGTAACCATTTCGGGGGACATGGATAGACCCGCGGTATATCCGAAACCGCGGTAAAGTGAGGCGCGTAATAACCGGAATTTACTGTATTACAAATATTTCCAGCAAAAGTGTTGCTCCCTATGGTGGAAAAATTATTATGAACGATATGATATCCTCTGGATAAGATTTTATAATGATATACATTTGTTTATAAATGAAAGGGAAAATTTGTATAAACAGTGAATTGTTGCAATGAAACATATTGTTTTACAAATCAAAAATTGACCAGCATTTTTAGAATAATTTTTCAGTTACTAAATACTTCGCATAAAATAATATCTTTTTAAATAAATATTGAAATAGAAAATATAAAAGGTAAACATTAAAAAATAATTTTTTCCCGCTGGATAAATAATTTTCTGCATCACAAATTCTTGTGATACTTCTCGAAACAGTCAAGACACAATCGAGGATCAGATAGGCAGGTGGGGCTATAATATGATGTATCCTGGTGGACATTCTTCTTGAAGCACTGCCTACATCTCTTCTATTTTCGTCTTTTCTGTCTATCGTGTTTTTCATATAATCGGGGAAATGTCCTAATAAGCCCTTGGTTTTGGTTGAGGCAGTTTAGGATGACTATCTTCTCAAAGGGATCGAAGGTACAGATATTGTCATAAGAGATTCTATAACTGGAATTAGAAAGTCGATGAGAGGAATTTTTCAAAAATTTTCTTTGAATAAAAATTACGTTTCAGCAACAGTGATTTCAGTAGGTGGATTCCCAATTTTTAGTACCATTTGATGAATTTTCTTTCAATGGGAAAGTCAGTCATCATTTGATCCCAATGATCGATGCCACAATTTTAATTGCTATATTCAACCACCGCCTGTGGCTTTCTTGGCGTGCACCCTCGCCTTTTCGTAGATTCGTTCATTTTTTGCACTGAATTCAGCGATGATCATCCGCACTTTCCTCTTATCCGTCCACCTTAGGATACCGATTTTATACTCATGAAAGGCCTCCACCACCTCACCTTTATTTAATTCGTAGCAGAGCACCAAAAGAGGAATAACTTTCTTGCCTGTCCTCAGTGTCCCCGTCAAGTTAGGTTTCCCATTTGGATGGAATCTAGAACTGGCTACATTGTTATAAAAGTTATCAATATGAAAGGATTAGCCTCAGTCAAAATGATCCTCCATCATTTGTTTACCATCTTCTGCGACTGCCCTTTTCCAGACACTTCTGAGTTGGAGGACCTGCAGCGCCAAACCCTTTGCTTCCGTCAACATTAACAACTTCATTGCGTAACTTTGGCGCTTTCCCCTCATATATTCACTATATCCCAGCCTAGCTCTCCAGGGAATCATAGACTCTTCCAAACTTAGGTCACGTGAGCGGGTCACTACTTTTTCCATTGTTTCCTTGAATGCGTCTATATGGGGCTAATTTTGAATAATCAGTGGGACAGAGGAGTGTTAGAGTCAGAGAACGTAGATAGGTTCTTGTTGATTTGAAGGGCTTGGAGAATTGACATGAATTGATCAAGCGACTTCTCTCTCCTGAAGCAATGCAAGTCATATAAAGATCAAGCTTTTCAATTATTGGAGATACGGGAGATTTGGATAATTCTAGCACGCAAAATAAGGCCAAAAAGTGGGGAAATTCTTCTATGGTTAAATATTTCCATCTAGTAAACTTCCCTCAGGACACGTATTGCCCATTTTATATCCTTGGATGTATATATCCTCGGGCCGGATCAGTTTCTCCAAGTTCGGCGGCATGTGACTGGGTTAGTGGAAATTGTTCTCTTAGGCATTTTTATGTTGAGGAGGATGCCAAATAGAAAGCTTGTAAGTATTTCGGATATTATGGAAAAAATCAAGTAATGAGTCTCTAATTCAAATGCTAGTGAACATAAGGATGGGGAAGTCTAGCTATTGTGCATGAAATGTAAATAGTAAAAATAAATTGCAATGTGGAACCAGGACTTTACTGAAGTTATTGTAAAATTTATGCAAATATTTTATTTCATGCATAGCAGCAAATAAACATAGGGATAACAACAAATTTTGCCATGATGAAATCATAGCAAATAAAATTCACTCTGAAACTTTAAAAGTATAAGAACGGAAGCATTTATTGTTATCGTAAGGATAAAAATACACATACCTGGAGTATGCCCGAAATTAGGCAACCAGATAAGCAATTTACCACAATAGCGTTAATTGACGTTAAAAATGAAAATAACAACAAGGGAAAAATATCTGTATTCCTTCTTGTAAAAACCAATTTAATAAACACAATCTAATCATTGCGTTAAAAGTCATTAAGAAAGATAAAATACAGTGGAACCTCGTTAAAGCGAGTACGGGCTATAGCGAGACCCCCGCTATTACGACGAATAGCAGATGTACCGTAAATGGACCCTATAATAAGCATGATAAAAATATTCGTTTTAACGAGGCCCTTTTGGTGTTGGCTCTCGCCATAGCGAGGGTTTCACCTCCGGAAAAACTTACGTCAAGACTCCTTAATCTCTGTAATTGCTAGCGATCTGTTAGAAATAAAGTTAATGGAGTGCTCAGTCTCAAATTTATGTGGTAAACTGTCGTTCGATAAAAAAGTAGTTAATTTTGATTAAAATATTTTGGCATTAGCATTCGCGAATGCTTGATCTTCTTTTGTTCCTCGGGCGGCAGAAAGCAGTTGGTAGCATACCCGCACGTCCGTGAGTTGCGTGAATAGAAAGCATTTGATGGCAGTCACCATGGCCAAAAAAACACCAAACACGTCTAAGCGAGAAAATAAAAAGAAAGGAGTAATATGAGAGTGTCGAAATTATTTTATCTTCCTATTCGCTCTTCACGATTAAAAAAACAAAAGCGCCCAAGGAGAGCAGTCTATGTTGAGTTATAAGGAACTTTGTTAGGGTGGTTTTGCCCACTCCAGTCTGCGGGAGCTTCTGAGAAAGGTGCTACGCCTAAGACTAAAGCGGAGTATTTCAGGGATAGATTGCAAATCGAGAATTTCAAGAGTGCGGAAGGTTGATTATACTAATGCAAAGCACCAAAGCGTTATCTCCCCTCATAATTGCAGGTGATCCCTGCGATGTAAACCCGAAGTCGTGGAAGAAAGGACTCCAATCATAAGTATCTTATGAAGTATTCCCCGCGTGATATAACATAGACGAAACGGTACTTTTTTACATCCTACTCCCCGACAAAATCCTTGCAGTACGAGGTATTTCTTGCAATGATGCCTCTAAAGGTAGGTAGTGCGCCTTAGCGATGATGTAGGATGTACGATGCAATGACACACAGCGTGAATTGTCCGGATGGACGTATTTATTCTCCGTTGCGGATTCACAGGGGTGAACTATTCGCGTCAGTGGTCGGAGTCGTACTGGCGCTCTCTCCCGTCACGTGGGTAGCCGAGCATCCCCTGGTGGCCGCTGGAAGAACTCACAGAACAACTGACTCTCGTTTGCATTGCCGTGGTAAACTCGGTGTATTATTTCAAATACGTCGCGAGCGTAACATTCGAAAAGGAACTTTTTTTAACAACGGCAATTTTAATCACATCATTTTTCAAGCTTAGCAAACTTTTTACCATAGATAAAGAAGATATTACATTATCTGATAGAAAAAGTCTTCCAAGGCAGGAACGTTCCACCATTTTCGACTGCAGAAACAAACGCAATACGTTATTTCACTTCACTGCCGCTAAACGTACAGGAGCAATCAACGTACACCTATGGATACATTTGAGGCATCATATAACCGCGATACAGTTTAATCAGTTAATTTTTGAATTTTCAGTGGAAAATACCAAAGTCATAGAATGATTACGTAAATGCACTAATTAAGTGGATAGAAAAATGGCTTTGTCGGCGTTGGCATAATGATTGACAAAACAATGCTTTGCATGATTTTTATCAGTGCGGCGCTTATAAATTGTTTGGATAGTTAGTTGTTGTTTGAGTAAGGAAATTTAGTGATGCAAAAAAACATCGCCTTTCGTCTGGATTTATGCTTACGTTTATCGGATATAAATTTATCTGTCGCCGCACCACTCCTGTTCCTGTATAACTGTTCGCAACAGATGTATTGGCCATTATTTGCTCCACCTCCGGTAAAGCGACAATTCGCTATAGCGAGTGTTTATTGGTGCACCGTGGGGTGTCGTTTTATCGAGGTTGCACTGTACCTTGTAATAAAGTAATTACCTATCCTCGTCAAATGTAAAAGTATCTTTTTATTATTTCGTTTTTAATATTTGTAAAAGTTTTTTTTAAGGTATAAGAACAATTGTGAGAATATACAACTGTTTTCTGCATTATAAAATGAAAGTAATAAAAAAATACATTGTAAAAAGCCACCCCCAAAGACGTCCTTGCAGAGCAAAACCGGGTAAAATAGAAAAACACAGAAAAAATCGAAAAAAAAATTTTTTCGGAGCTTTCCGCACGGCAAACAGGCGAAGAGTGGTGACTCACCCTCTCCCATACCCTAACAGCGGTGGCTGGCGCTCAGGGCGGAATATAACGCAAAAGGGAATCATGACGTAGCGTCTACGTCATCAGTCACTGGGTAGTGGCTGCCATGAAGTAGACGCTACGTCATTAGCACGGAACGTGTTAATACGTCTTCAAATTAGTGTGTAAATAAACTGTCAGGATTAATGATTTAAGGGTTTTTACTGCCCACATAATGTTAGGTCAATATTTACAGTTAGTATTGCTTAAATAGGTGACCTTGCCTTGTTAGCTTAAGAAATTTGTTGTCAGTTCATGACAATTTGATTATTAAATGTTGGGAATGAAAGTGTGTTCAATTTTAACTATGTGTATCGCATATCATAAAGATGTTGTTCATACATTCTCTCTCCTTTGTGGTTTAAGGTTCACTATGAATCAAAAACTCTGCATGAAGATTTACCCATGGCACCATCCCCACGGTTGGGTGGAGACATGGGCTCCTCTGGTGGTCGTACTGAGGGATCCTTGCCCTTGCCTCAGCAGCAGCACAGTTCAGGGCGTACCAAAGGTGGAGGCATTAAGAAGGCCAGCCTCTTTGCTTGGATGACTTTGCAGAGCATTCCAGAGGAAACCATCATCAGTCCACATATTTTGGAATTCTTGGAGCAGACTCTGGAGCCAATACCTTCGCCCTCGGTCAATCAGCCTGCCCCCTCTCACGGAAAAGCATCTGCAAATGTTGGTGGTACAGGTAATTAAATAATAGATATTAGATAATAAATTTATAATTTTTAGGAATCATATCATGATTCATCATAAATATTTTTGCATATTTAATGATGATATGGAACAAGTTACTTGTGACATACTTGATGTATTTGTAATTTATTTTAGGCAATTTTTGTAATTGTCTAATTGTTTTTGTATTTATTTATTGTTTAAAAAATATTTTACCTTTTTATTAAATGAATCCTATCAATTCCTCTAAAATTTCAATTGAGTACTGATGGTCTAATACAAAATCTTTGAGAATTAATGAAAGAAAGTCAAATGTAGTTTTTGAAAATTTAGCAATGAAAGGAAAATACTTGATCGAGAACTAGAACTGAGAACTTAGACCAAGAACTGATGCCATAAATCGAATTGGAGTAAGAGCTGAAAAAGTAGAACTGACCTATCCTTATTTCATGGTATGTCTTCTTCATCTGTTACACATATTCTGATTGCTTAAATTCGGGACGCGGGTTGATTAATTTTTGCCTTTTTTCTTCAGGCCCTGGGAGCACAATCTTCTCCATGGACCTGGATGGCTCAGCGGTTGGTGGTGGAGGTCCAAGTGGGATCGGTGGGAGGACAGGAAGTAACATGTATGGTGGCGGAAACTCCTTCCCCTCAGCTGCTTCCTCCTCATCGTTCCCTGTTGATGTTATTGTATATTTCCACATGCAGCCATCCACATTTCGTTTCTCGTGTTTACCAGTCTCACGGGTGGAATGTATGCTTCAATTACCATCATTGGATATAGTGTTCTCTTCAAAGAGGGCCGAGGAAGAAGAATTATATGGGTAAGTAACTCTCGATCTAAAAATTTTGTGTATATGTGCTTTTGAATTTTACTGCCACAAATTATTTAAAAATGAAGACAAAGTAAATGTGTGAATCATTATTTTAATATCAATGTACAATAAGTAAAAGATTCATAAAAATCCAGGTGTGGATAATAAAAACTTATCGCCTAATAAGATTTCTCATCACCAGAGTATTTATCGATAGGTTCACTTTTAATTTCTTTTTAGTTGGAGAATTTCTCTGCATCAACAAACACTTTTTGGATGCTTTTTGCCTAATTTCACTCTCGGGTTGTTTTTACTTCTTATTGTAATGTGCTTACCCCCTGTTATTCTTCACATTACTATCACTGAAAGTTAATATTTTTGTATCTTCTTCAAGGGATCATGGTGAATTGGGACCCACAAAGCAGCCCTCCCAACCTGGTCGACCTTCTCTCGCCGAATCGGGGGCTTTCCCTCCCTCTTCGTCTGCAATTGGTGGATTGAGTGTCACTGGTTGCTTGGCTGATTTCTCTGTGTACATATTTCATCCTTATGGAGGAGGGAAAAAGTCAGGTACTTAATACAGAGTTCCATTCAGGGATTAATGGTATTAATAAGTGATAATAATAATTTTTATTCACAGTTGGTAAATTAATGCATAGTTATCATTGTCTTTCATAAAAATATGCCTTATATATTTTTATATTTATTTATTATTTAAAAAATATTTTACCTTGCTATTAAATGAATCCCATCGATTCCTCTAAAATTTTAATTGTGTACTGATGGTATAATACAAAATCTTTGAGGGTTAATTTTGGCAATTGCATAATAATATTTAGTAGGTGCATGTTTTTAGATTGGTGTGCATAAGATCAATGGTAGATGATGCAAAGGCTGCTGTGGTGTTTTAACAATGTAGGCTGCATTTTTAGGGTCTCGCTACGTTGTAGTTGTGTGAAAGATAATAGTTTCTCTTGCACTCCAGCAGGCATCATCAGTTAGAAGTAGTACTTGATAGTACTGGCTGCAGTTCTATAAGCAGCCCTTTGAAGTTTTGTCTCTGATTGAACAAAGGGTTTGCATTTTACCAATAACATGAGAGTTAGGATTGGAAAGGTGGTTTTTGCATATTCTTTCTTGTCAGTGCACCAAAGAAGTCTTTGCACTGACTTCATTCACCTCCATAAGGGGGAAATCTGTAGAAAACAAGGGAGATTGGAGTTGCAAAGGAAGAGAAAGGTACATACAACTTTTCTCCTCCTTGGTACATATTTCTTCAGAAACACTTTTGTCACCTTGTGTCATGGTGAAACATCATTTTAAGACACCAGCAGCAATGAAAACCATTTGCAAAATCAGTGAAGCTTTGCTGAGAGATAGAATACACAACAACCACCTTTTAGATGCCAACTTCTATGTTATTCGTTGAAATGCAAACTCTCAGACGAATCAGAGACAAGATACCTCTCCAGGGTATCTATATAATGGTGCCCAAAATATGACATCAAGGGTATTTTACTGCAATCCTAAGTATTAAATTTTTCATGGTTCTTTTTTTAAATTGTGCATAAATCTGGAGTAAAAAGAACTGATATTAAATAGGGTATGTATATGAGGGGTATATAAGAAGGTTGTGAGGTTATCAATGGAAAGAGTCTCATTCATCGTATTGAAGATTCATTGATGCATTAATGTTGACTTTTTTCTTGTTTACAGGGCTTAAGGAAGCACAGTGGTCGCCATTGGCAGATAGTGAAAGGAAAGACTCACTGAGTGTAAATGTTGAGTTTGTCAAATTTCATCTGTCACGGAGCAGGAAGCTTCATTTTGGTCAGCATCAGCAATTTGAAAACATAAAAGGATTCAAAGGTTCATTGCCGCCTGATAGGAGCCAAGCAGTCATCCGCTTCTCTAGTACGTGATCTGGGTTAATTTTGTTATTTGCATATAAAGGCTGTTTATAGAAAAAATAAGTTATAAATATAAATTATCACTTAATGAAATAATTAGCATCACAGCTTTGGGGCATTACATGTTTCCATAATTATGCAAAAAACACAAAATTAATACAGCAAACTCTCGATTATCCAGCTTAATGATGGGAAGGAGCATCATGAATAATCAAAAAACATGGTTAATCCTAACTTTCACTTTAATTTCTTGAATTGTTCATAACATTTGCAAATCAATCAACATATTATTATATAGTCTTGAGAAAAGCGCACTACGCGATAGTATAAGTATGTGGCCGATCGAGGAGAACGGACAAAATAAACACTAATAAAAACATAGAAACACATAGAAAAGGACACTCACAAAGAATCTTGCAAACGTTTCAGCGGGTTGACCCGCTATCCTCAGTGCTGAAAGTGAACTGCTGCAGGCAGATCCTCCAGTAGCCCTCCTTGGTGAAGTAGTGGGGGTGGAAGAAGGGGAAGGGGAGAGGGGGGGAAGGGAGGGTAGGGTTTGCTTTGACTCTTAATGGGCAATGTTTAGCCCGGGCGTTTCAAACGCCTTTTCAACCCAGATGTGGGCCATCTCCCTCGTCCTCACCTCGATGATAGTTGCCCTCTCTGGCAAAACTTCAATGAAAGTTAAGGAAAAACATTGGTCGAAGGAACTGTTGTGTGAGGAAGTGTGAATGGGGATGGGTTCATGAAAGGGGGGAGTTTTGCAGGAGTGCCTGTGGTTATTCATTCGGATGGATATGGGTGTGGTACATTCTCCTATGTAGTACGAGGGGCAAAAATTACAAAATAGCCTGTAGACAACGTTGAAGGAAGTGCAAGACGGTGTGGAGGAGGATCTATTGATGACAGGTGAAGTGGTGGGGCGTCATATTTATGCACATAGTTGGTTATTTTATGCTTCCTGGACTCACTGAGAGCTTTCTTTATCCGACCACAATCTTTCTAGCAGTGATAATGAGATTGCAGTGGTATTGCCACTGCTCCGTATACTCCATCAAAACATCCACGCAGGCAAGCACCTGGCTTTGGCTCAAGCAGACTCTAGTGCCTTCATCTGTGCGTCCACTTCCCTAATTGCCTTCACTTCTACTATTCCCTTCCTCTTCAGTTTGACCTTGACTGGTCATGGGGTAAATATGCCTGAGTGCAACAAAATCTCTGATTCCCTAGGGCTGTATTCAACGGCATGCATGGACACGATAATAAATGCGCATTTGCAATATGAGAAATACATATCATTTACAGATTACGTTTTTCTTAATTTTCGACTGCGGTTAACCAGTGAACAATCTTCTAAAATTAATCATGAGTTTTTCCCAGCGCTCATCATCTTCTGCAATGCTAGAGCAGACGTCCAAGTAAACTTGAAACATTCCTTGTCAGCAAGTAAATAAAATAATTCTGTTATACAAAGGGAATTCTAATGGAAATAAAAAGCGCAGTATTGCCTTGCATTAAAATACAATCATTGTGGTATTTTATTTTGTATAAAGATCGCGGAGAACATCGATGTAGTGTGAAACTCATGCGTGGATAATCTAGAACATGGGTAATGTGCAGCCAGATAATCGGGTATCTGCTGTATTATATAATGAACAGTTGAGAAAACACATCAATAATTCAATGAAAAAAATTAATTTTGATATAAAACTCAAACTCTTTTTTTCCCATTTACAGCTATTGTTGACATAGGCTCTGCCTCGTTCAAGTATGACATGCGACGCTTGACGGAAATACTGGCTTTCCCCAAGGCGTGGTACCGCAGAAGTATTGTGCGCCGTCTATTCCTTGGTGATCTGAGTATGGGTGCAGCATTCAGTGAGGGTGAGGAGGAAGCTGACGGAGCGGAGGGTGCAGAGGAGGAGGACTCAACGTCTCCCTCGAGCACAGAGAATAAGGATGGTTTAGGAGTCCCATATCAGTCACAGATTGGTCAAGCCAGATCTTTTGCAGGCCATGAATCAAGGTGAGGCAGTGAAAATCTATTCTGCAATAGGCTTTTATGTTGTGCTGTGATAACAAGGGATTCTCATTGAAAAGTAAAGGGAATTGAATTTCTCCAATTGAATGGTATTAATTTTAGTAGAAATGTTTTAAAATAGAATGAAACCTCCATATAGCGGCTGCTGAATAAGAAAAATGGCTGAAACTGGGATGTGGCTCCTGAATAGGGGTTACAAGTGTAACGGTTTCAGGAATGATAATGAATACTTCGTGGCTTTTTTAAATGACATGTTTTGAAGTTACTGGAGATAGGTTATAATCATTGCATATTTTTAAATATCAACCAATTCTGTTGCCATTTTTTTGCTAAATTTATTTTTGCATTATCAGGATATTTGGAAGTGAAATAGAGTACATATTATAATTGAAGGAACATATTATGAAAAAGCAGTTATAAAATGAATGAATAATTGCTGTGACAATTTTTATAAACTAACGTATGACTTGAAAAAGTTTTATCCAGGGGCAATCCACCCTGGTTGGCTGGTCTATGATTGCTGAGGTGGTGGTTAGGTGTCCCCCACAACCCACGAGTCTTTCGTGAAGCATATATGAAATGTTTAATAAACAAGACTCGGATTACTTGAACCCAAGTTTATTTTGCATTTATAAAACTGTACGTTTTGTTCATCAGTGCTTTTTTACGACATATTTAGTGTAAAAAGATCATATAGAAGAATAAATAAAATTTAGTTGTCAGGAGAACCAAGAGAGCCTGATGCTTTTTTGAAAGGGTTATTCAAAAAGGTTATTTTAGAGGTTTTTTTAAGATTTCAATGCAAGTTCAAGCAATAAATTTACTAAATAGATAATAGAACCATTATACATAATTAAATTTCATTAACAATGAAATTCTCACTTTTCTCAATATTTTTTTCTGGTGAAATTGCTCTTTTTTATTTACTTTCATCTAGTCTTTAAGAGCCAGAATAGGCTCAAAATCCATCTCCAGGCATTCAATTCCTAAAATTTTTGTCAACTTCCATGTCTACAAAAAATTTCATAAAAATCGCACATCAAAATGTGGTTGATTTAACCTGGAATGACTTCTGAGAAGGTGAATGGTACTGAATTGAATATTTCCTATCTATTTGTATGGAGTAGTTTAAAATGTCTGGAATATGCATTGAATTATCTTGGTTCAAGTCAGTTGTAGAGCTCTAAATTAATCAAAATTTGTTTATCTTTCAACACATCAACAAATCCAGAGATGCTGTACTTGCATAAAAAGTGATTTTAATAATATTTTCCAGCAATTATACTGATGATGCAGTTCTACGCCATTCAGTTCCATTGGATAGGTCAACCTCGGTCTTGGCTGGCACCAGAGATCGATTGAGGCTTAGTCTGGAAAGTGATGCTCCGTCTACATCTGTTAGCCGTAATAGTTCTGCCTCATCTGCTCCATCTCAAAGAGTGGCTGGTAAGTAGAGTGTGACTGTCCGAACCCAGTCGCCCAATCCTTGGAAGTGGTGCCCTATTTAATCACTGCTAAGAAACGAAAGGAAATTACAGTCCACGGAACACCCAGAGGTTGTCCTCAACACCTACCCATAATTCAGGCAGGCTTAAGTAGAGGCATTCTTTTTGACCATCCACATCTGTGATGTAGTTTCAGAAATGGAGTATGTTTCTTCAAAATATGGGGAAATGCATGATTTTTTTGCTTGGGAATCTGGAGAAAGTGGGAATCCACTGCAGCAATGTACTGTGAAATGCTCAAATCAAACATGATGTGTACTAAGGAATAGAAAATGATAACTGGATGATATGCAGTGGCATTGATATTTGTAAAACCAAATAAAAACCTTGTGGATTGAAACATAGGTGCTGCTATCATTGACTCATAATGATCCTCCCCAATATTACTCCTGAAAATAATGAACTCAAGCATTTATGTTAATCATGTTTAACCTTGAAAATCAGTTCATTAAATTTTATTTCTGGCATTAATAGAAATAGTTTGGATTGCTGAGCTATAAGAAAAATTCTAATGTGCGAAAAATCCACAGGGAAAAAATCATTTGCCTTGACTGGGATTCGAACCCAGATCCCCCGATTTCCGGTCGAGTGCTTTAGGCAGTTAAGCTACGGAGGTGCCATATCCCCTGTGGAAATTTGAGGACTATACCGGACAAGGTGGTATGGACTGCTGAGCATATGATCCCACAAGCAGTCCAATTCGTGTGCACAGCACCACAGCTGGAGAGCAAAGCCCAAACTTTGACCACATAAGAGGCGTTTGCTCTTGACTAATTTAAGTATACCAGGACTAGCCACGGTGATAACTTTTACGGGTGTCACCCACAATGCACAAAATGTGGGAAAAAGTTAGGGCTTTGCTCTCCAGCTGTGGCGCTGTGTGCACGATTTGGACTGCTCATGGCATCATATGCTCAGCAGTCCATACCACCTTGTGCGGTATAGTCCTCAAATTTCCACAGGGGAGAATGATGCCTCGGTGGCGTAACTGGCTAAAGCACTCGACTGGGGGGATCCGGGTTCGAATCCTGATCAAGGCGAATGATTTTTTCCCTGTGGATTTTCGCACAATTTGTGCATTGCGGGTGACACCCGTGAAAGTTATCACTGTGGCTAGTCCTGGTACACTTAAATCAATATTCTAATAAGTTTTCATGAAAACTGATGTGCTTGAAAACCTGAATCTGAAAACTATTTTCATTCTGTAACCTGTTGACCATTTGAAAATATTCTTCCAAGCAATCATGACTTCCATAATTAAGCATATCAGTGCAAATGAGTGACACATAATGGGTTTATATTTTAATTTCACTTTAAAGTAGAGATACTCTGAGAGTGGAAGTGTGTAGGAAGTAAACTTTAAGGATATTGCGTAATTCATTGTTTAAACTTTCCTTGTTGGCTATCCAGTGAGGAGTTCTTGGGGTGCAGCAGATTACAAGCAGGGACGAGGGACAGGTAGTGCATCCAGTCCTCCGGTGCATCAGCGAACATTGGGCTTGTTGCCTGGTCGTCAGAGGCGAGTTGGAGTGGGTGAATTCCGAGATGGAGTTGATGCAAGCAGTGAATCCAAAGGAGAAGGCACCAATACGTCAGCCACTTCACCTGCTGCATGGGAGACCCTAGTGCTTTTTGCTGTCAACTTCACCAAACTGAATGTTCACATGAATATGGGCAATGTAATGGGGAATGTCATGTAAGTAAATATGTCATATACCATATTTGTCTGAATATAGTCCCCCCTTTTTTTCCAAAAATACCCGTGGTAAAAATAAAGGGGGGACTATACTCAAACACATTTCTTAAAAATTTCCCGAAGCTGAAGCCTCAAAATTAGGGGGGGGATTAATTATATTTGGAGATATATGGTAATTATGGTGAAATGCAGTGAAATAGGGTAATGTGAAAATTATTTAATAATATCAAGACCTACCACTCTCCTCTGAGATTTTTACTCTTAGAATGGGGACCTTGCATCTTTTTTTCATTTGTGTATAATTATTTTCTTAATTCAGCACAAAAATTCATAGGTAATTCTGAGCTTTCCTCTGCAAGATATCAATTTTCAATCAGTGAAACTCAAAACATGTCAAAAACATCCTCCTCCACACCCTGTTGCTGGTGGAGCACCAAAGATGTCATCCTTGCCTAAGCATGGCCCTCGTTAGCCTGCTGCTGGGCTATCCATGGGAGAGAACGGGCGATTAAGGGTGCCTATCCATCCAGAAAGGAGCAAGCATCTAATTTTTTGCTATGTACTATGGATTTACTCATAATGGTTTGCAGTACACATTGCATATAGCTGCCCTTGATGAATATCTGTGGCTCTGGCGTATGTATGCACAGCAAAAGGAATGATTTGGACTTGTTTGTACCAAGGTGCCTAAATATTTGTATCAGTTTATCAACAAATGTGAGAAAAAGATATCAGAGGCTGATACCCACTTGTGTTTACATGGTACATGTATCTCAATGAAAAAGTAGGGTTTCAACAGCAAGGATAACAATGTCAAGAATTTTTCCACATGGCAAGGTTAAAAAAATTTCCTGAAGAGTTTAAAATATTCTGATTTACCATTAAAATGGAAGTACTCAAATAATTATATTATTATTTAATTTTCTAAATTATTTTAAATTTTTTTAAGAATGTGTATATTGTACTTGATGAGATACCTTGCTTTGACTGTGTTCCATGGCCCTTCTCATCCTGCTCAACAGCTGATGTTAAAGTTAAAACTTATGAATTTGCCCAGGAGATCAAGATTTATCTTCTGAGCTGACTGAATTCCAAAATATTTATCATTCATCTAATATTCAGTTATTATTTCATTAAAAATTGCAAACTTGTATACAAAAAAATACCTGCAAGTAGAAAAATATGTATGCAATATCTTAGTCCCAAATATTTTGCTGTTAGAAGCCATGATTGTATATTGCTCCAGATCATTTCCATATGTTCTATATAGTTCTTTACTGATTCCCAATTTTTTCCTTGGAAATAACATTCCTCGCTGTCCGATACCAGAGCTTGAATTTGTATGTGATAGGCTTATGCTATAAAACTACGTAATTGTCTTTCAGGTGGCTGACTAAAGACTTTCACTCAGAGGGACGTCTTTCGATTGGTAGTAATGGACACAAGAACGTGTTTATTGGAATGGGACTGGGGGGATCTAGTTTGGATGCTAAAGGTGGTATTGTTGGTGGTACCATTGAACTAAGCCGGATTGATACATTTGGTGAGTGAAAGTATTGATTTAAAAAAGCAGGTTTTGTGGTTTGCTGTATTTTTATTTCATATATCAAATGAACAAGAAATGAGTTTTGTCTCTGATTAAATGTACATACACCCATGTCTCGTATAGCGCAAGGGATGCGTTCCTTGGGGTCTTTGCGCTATACGAATTTGCGTTATACGAGAGCGTTTTAACATTGGGAAGATAGGGATGCGTTCCTGGTAGCATAGGTCTTGGGTATTGAATTTCCTCTAAAACATATATATTCCCATAAATAGCCTTATATAACATTATTTATATAAATGTTTATAGTTTAAAACATCTTTAAAGGTAGTATGCACGCATTTGAAGACTTTTATTCACGTTAAAAAATATTCTTACGTGCTTTTGAAATTCCCTCCTGTCGTGCGGGTGGGCTAACATATGCTATTTCAGGGGCTCGTAATGCATTGCCGGCAGTTGACGATTTTTCAAACCAGTCTAAAAACAACTATTGTGTCACCCAGGCCCTTTTGTCGCTCATCGAAATGACAGGCAAATGCTACTTTGAATGCCATTTCATAGCTAGCGGAGTTTATGAATGATAAATTATTTTAATTTGAAGTCCTGCAAGTCATTAGAAGCTACGTGAAACAGTATTTAAATGCCGTGAAACCTGACCCAGGTTTTCCTTCCCTGAAAATGAATGAACGAGATTGCATTCTTTTCCAAAAGAATATCGTCTCGTCAACACTAAAAACTAGTTGAGGGGGAAAGGAGCCACTTTCAATCACAGCTTGGAGTTCATCAGAAAATGTTGTGGTGACTGCGCTATCAACACTTGCAGATTCACCTGATATCGCCGCACTGAAAATACCTGCTTGCCGTTTAAATTCTGGAACCAACCGGAGCTTTCACTAAATGTCTCGGAGCGATTACCACTCTCTTCTTTTTGTACTGATTCACTATGAACTTTCCGTATGTGTAGACCGCTTGGTTGAAGTTGGTGCGGCTGAGGTCACTGATGTTTTAACTTCGTCTTTATTCAGAATAAGGCATCCTGCGTTTAAACTTCCGCGCAATATCGCTTTGGCGTTCTCCATTTTCAAAGCAATTGACCTATATCAATTTCTCTTCTAGGTTTATGGTTTTTCTTGATAAATTCTTGATTTTTCTACCCGCGTTCCTATTTCTGCGATTTTCTGTTGGTTTTTACCCTGCATGGCTCTATCGAAATGACCTTCTACTGCTGAACTGTATTCTTGAGACGCAGAGGGCCTACGACTGCGGGGAGGGAACGAAGCTATTGTGCTTGAGACTCAACAGCGGACCCTCTTTTATGTTGATGCTCTTCATGCGCAACTCGGCCACCGCTCCATTTATCCCCCGTGAATACCGATGACCTTGAAGGCTTTAGCGCAGACCCTCTACCTGGAAGTCAATCGCCCGATAACCTATGACGGCAAAAATTACGTCTCAACCAGTATTGCTTTAAAAAAACTCATTTCCACTAGCCCCACGCTTAATTAATAATCTAAATTAACTCATTCTGTTAAGGAGACGAGATAAATTACTACGGTAGGCCGGCTATCTGGACCCAATGACGAGGAATACTTTTGGCCATTGCACAGCAATGGATTTCGATTAATATATAAACAAAAAAGAAGATTTGAGGCAAGCAATAATATTAATATGCGTAAAATGATAGAAATTTCGTGTTTACTTAGCGCAAGTTCACGTTTTATCACGAGAGCGTTTAAGATTTTTGATTAGGCTACACTGCGTTGCAATGTTTCCCCGAGGAACGAATTTGCGCTATATCGAAATTGCGCTATACGAGACATGGGTGTATTTCTTAACGCATAAATGAAGTACTATTGTGGTACGTCTAGATTTAGTGAATACTTCCCAACAAACTATAATTTTCTCAGATGACAATCTACGCTGTTGACACATTAATTGTAATTAAATGTTTCTGCAAATATATATGTTTTCCATCGGAAGTGAGTTCATTATACTAATGTATGTGGATGGACCCATGAATAATTTCGAGCACTTCTTCAGGGATGGGATTTCTGAATAAATTTTCTAACAGGAAAATATTCATTCAAGAATGGAACAAAAAGGACCTTTTAAATTACAGAAGTTGTAAAAAGAGGTTGACCAGCATCCGGTAAATCTAGGAAAATCGGGAATCGTCCGTAAATTTTTAGTCTCTGGAATTATGCATGAATTATTCATGATATTTTGCTCCACCCTGAAAGTTCAAAATGTCTCATATCAAATTCATTTCACGTAAAAGTTTTCCAGCTCAACATCCATTTTCTGGCCTAAAATGTGTTTGTTGTAATTTAAAGTGCTGTAGTAGAATTTTGTGCCTGATAGAATTTTTACAGCCGCATTGTGATGTGGAATGCCAGACAAGACAACAGAATCAAAATTTCTGGCACTTTTGACTCAAGTAAGATTCAAAAATACAGTTGAGGACCTCAAATCCGGAATCCAGAAACCCGGAAAACCCGAAATCCAGAACTTTTGAATAGTGTTTTGACTTGCCACCTCGCGGCACCACTCTCCAAGCCTTGTTCTGGGATGAGTAGGAATTTAGCACATACTATGGACGTACGCTAAGAACCTTGTCAGGGACACATAAGGATATCAAATATCAAGTACAAGAGCCTGAGCACATGTATAGATTAATTAATTTACTAAATATACTATGAAGACCAGAAATCCAGAAGCCCTTCGGTCCCAAGCTTTCTGGATTTGAGGTCCTCAACTGTATGAAGAATAGAGTGCCAGGTGACGTCAATATCTACTTATGAGGTCGAAGCAGCTTTTCAGCTTGCATTGAATGAATTTAAATTTTATATACAATATGTGCTAACTAACCTATTTCTTGTACTTGTAAATACATAAATATAATATTATTTAAAAGTATTGAAGTAATTTTGGGTGTTTTAAAATTCCTATCGTCACAGTAATCAGGGGCACAGCTAGGAATAAAGGCAAGGGGGGGTTTAAGGCGCAAAACACTGCGGTGTCTGAGGGTGTGGAATACCCGTCAGGGTAAGTGGGAAGTGCAGGGGCCCTCCCCTTGAAAATTTTAGATAAATAATTGAAAATTGTGGGTTTTACGGTCTTCTGAGGGATACTTTATTAATATTTACACTTTTCCATAAGTAATATGAATCCAATTAAGTGAAATGAATCAAACTTAATAATTTTCTTAGCTCTGGGAGGGGCTTTATCCCCCAAAACCCCCCTCGCTGTGCCACTGATAGTAATCCCCTAAGATTAACCTGGAATTTTGTAATATTTCCCTGGAAAATCAGGAATTATCCATGAATTTTTCTGCTTCAATTGGCTGAACATCCTGAAAAAAAAACTGGGTGGAGGTGGAAAAAATACGTTCATAGCTATTCTGTTCAAATTGCAGTGCCAATATCGTACAAGGTAATGCCAGATTAAAGATTTATTCAAACATTGAAATTTCTGCACATTTCAGGTTGGATCTTTTTGGGTAGAAATTTTATACACCAAATACAAGATCTAGTTTTAGCTTGAAGTAAAATGGTTCATTCAAATAGAATCCTGGGCTGAGGCTATTACTTTGAAATAAGGAAGTTTCTTAAAAATTTCACCATCTGGATTCATTCATTCAAATTCATTGCATAGAGGTTTTAGCTAACTTCTGAAGCCAAGTCAGCAAAATTTTCAAATGCGGTGAAGGGGATGACAGCCCTTTAATCGTTTCTTTTGGCAAAATATAGGTTTTAGTTTGTTCATTTCCTGGAAGTGCTTTATCTTAGAATAATAATTTCATTCCAGTTCACATTAGAGAGGATCCAGGAATTGAACCAGATCATACTGTGGGCTTGAAGTTATTTGCTGTGGAATTACGCCTTGATTACATGGGAACTGGAGTTTTGATGTCCAGAGTTAGCTCTCTCGATGTCTCTTTGCGTGATGAGTGGAAGATTCACCATGGACGCCGTCCCTCAGATGCTTTTGTGCCTACCAAAAGGTACGTTTTCCGTTAATTGTCTTGACCCTAAATTAGAAACATTCTATTGATATCTTAGGGATTTGGGTTGATTTGATGACTGGAGTACTGAGTGTTTGTATCCCAAGGTGCCACATTTAAATCTATGCTATAGTGAGGAGTTTTAAGTGGAATCTTACCCTTTTGAGCTCTGTCGGAAGGCGACTTCATTTAAATACATACTCTATGCTGCTTGATAGAGGGTGAGAAGTTAGAGACTCTCTTTCATTTAATGCAGATCCATTACTGCTGATTGATTGCAAATTTTATTCTGATAAAATATGAAATACACTAAGTCCTCTACTCACCAACTTTCAGAGATACAAACATGCGAAAATTCATGCGTGCCCAAAATTTCAAATTTGGCACAGTTAAGGTTTTCTGACACAATGCCGTGTGGTATAGAGGCACTTGCGCTTTTGGCACAGTCTAAACAAAGCATCAGTTTTAGTTGAAGTCAGCAACTGTTGAGCATTTTGCCTGTTCTTCCCTTTTGCAGGCAGCAATTTTTTTTTGGCTCCAGCCGCGTCACACGTGCGCTTATGGCAGTCGGCAGGATAACTGCATTTTTCAATGCCTTGCTTAGGTTTTTTAACTTACGAACAAATTCAACTTACGAACAAGGTATCGGAACACATCTTGTTCATATGTCGAGGACTTTTGCTGTCATAAAATATTCATATATTTAAATTTTGCATCACCAAAAATAGACAGTGAAGCTGGTCATGCATTTAGAACTTCTTACACCTCATGAAGAATAATATGTTTGACTAAATGATAGATTTGATGAGATAATAATTTTCTTGTTTATGACTCTGAAAATTTTTCATTTTAACTATCTTGAAACATAAAATTTCAGAGAATGGAATACTCTTCAACCCAAACACTTCCATTGTAGCATTACCTGAATTAGATTCTGTTATGGTTAAGTATTCTTCTTGAAAGTTTTATAAAGGGCAATTAGTATTTTTACATTGCCTTTGTAATTGCGATTGAGTCTGATTCTTAGTTGTGATTGGTATTTCTTTTATTATGATAGGACTCCCGAAGTCATAGGTACTGTTCCATCATGTATTTTTCATAAACATATCTGTTTGAGAAAATAAAATAATAATGCAAAATAATGTTTCCATTTTATATTTAAAGTAGAGATGTGCGAATAGTATCCGCGAATACTCGAATACCTCGAATATTAGAAAGTATTCGATATTCGAGGTTTCGAATAGTTATGCGAAAAGTGCCGCCTCGAATACCTCGAATATTTGGAATTTCGAGTCATACACTGTCGCACGCACGTCGTTGGTAGTTGACTCGGAAAAATGTAGAGAACTGTAGTCATTTAGTGCTCGCAGCGCCGTTTTACGCAAGTTGACGAATTACATCAAATTCGTGGATTTCAGCGGTGAAAAGAGTTCAACGAGGGGAACCGAAAATGGTCGGGTGAAAAAATCCGAAAATCCCCGATTCCCCCCACCAGGAGAACCTCCGTGCCATGGGATAGCAACCTTAGGGTATTTCCCACGATCCGCTATCCCCCTTCATTCAGCACTTGACTCACCCACTCTGACGCTTTCCTCTTCTCCGAAATCAAACAAAAGGTCCCAGCTCGCGCAGGGATCGCATTACGAAGACCCCTGCTTCGAAAAAAATATCGAGTTACGAGAACAGTAAAAACGTGTTTCACGCCCTCCCCCCTTTTCTCACCCACTGACCTTTTTCTGGTTACCTGCTTCGAAGTTCCCCATTTCTGGAGGTCAACAGCTGTGTGAGTACCGTGGGATACTTACATTAGCGCATTTCCCAAGATCCGGTATCCCTCTCCATTCAGCACTAGCCCCCCCTCTGAGGCTTTCCTCTTCTTCGAAATAAAAAAAGGTCACAGCTCGCGCAGGGATCATATTACGAAGACTTTAGCTTCGAAAAAATACCAAGTTACTCGAGAACAATAGAAACGTGTTTCGGGCCCTCCCTTTTTTCCCCCCACTGACCTTTTTTTTCCTACCAGCTTCGAAGTTCCCTATTTCTTTGGAGGTCAACCGCTGTATGAGTCATCTATTAGCACAAAAGGTGTCGAAGAATGACTTTCGTCAATTGATGTTACACCTTTATTGAATTGAAATATTAGTAATGTGCGCGTGATTTAATAAAAGTGCTTAAAAAAGAATAAGACCAAACACGACGTATTTCTGAGTTCATTTAAGCATTTTACGCAAAGAAATAAATGTCAAAATTAGACGACGGAGACGCATTCAGGCGAAACTCGATATGAGCAACAGAGCTTCTTGGAAGTTTATGCGGTATTTTTTTCCGAAAACATATATATAGTTACAATTTATGAGTGGTGCTATAAATCTTTATTGTTACAGTCCCAGACAAAGGGATATTTTCTCAGAATATTTGGTTTCTCCCTGATAGCAATTCCAATTCATCTTCTTATCTCGTGAGAACTCCCAAAGATGGACTGAAAATAATTGAAGAAAATCTGGTGGAGAAGAGCATGTATTTTACAAAATGCCTCAGATTGTCAGCTAGCACTTGGCAGCAGGAGTGAGGGTAAAGCGATGTTAGTTGAATTAATTATATGCCCAATTGTTTCCATAAAATTAAAATATTCATTAATCAGCTAAATTCCTCTTCGAATCATTTAAAGGAAATAAAAATTACTCCCCAAAATCTTGTGTTGCCTGCTGCATAGGCAACCGAGTCAAACATACCAGCATTCATCATTTAGTATTCGAGGTATTCGAAATTCGAGGTATTCGAATATTCGAGCAATGATTTAATATTCGAATTCGATATTCGAATTCGAGAAATCTGCTATTCGACCCATCTCTAATTTAAAGGTCATTTTTATGGACTAGCTTTTATTTATTTTATATCATATTATGTTTTATTTGAAAAAAATTATTGTGGTAAATATTACCGAAGCGTTTAAGGAATATCATTTTCTGATGATACAAGTTAATCAGATTTCACCTTTGCTAAGTTGGAACTATTTTGGAAAAGTTGGTAATTCTTGTGGTTGGTTAAATTTTAACATTGTTGCATATGCAACATTCCCTTTTTATATCCATTGACTAAATGATTGACTATATTTAAAAAAAAAGCTCATTATTCAATGGAATATCAGTGTAACCACGCAGCAATTCCCGAAAATAACCACCAACATCAGTGTAACTGATTCTTGAAATGGCTTCTTTTCATTCCAGACCTGCTATGATATTTATGCATGGTGATTTAGGTTGGGATCAGTTGCAGTTGATGATTTCCAAATCCACAACAGCTGATCTCTTGAAAATGTTTTACAAACTGGAAGAATTCTTCTCGCAGCAGTTTAAGAGCTCCAAGCGTGTCTTCTCCAGTCTTCAACCATGGCCTCAGCAAAGGCCAAGCTTCAAGAAAAAGGCACCCCTGAAGAGGAAAGTTACATCCTCTAACCTTACTGGTGGTCAAGGTGTTCCTGGCATGCC
The DNA here is from genome assembly GCF_921293095.1 of Ischnura elegans. Lineage (NCBI taxonomy): Eukaryota > Metazoa > Arthropoda > Insecta > Odonata > Coenagrionidae > Ischnura > Ischnura elegans. The sequence goes on along the minus strand of NC_060256.1, from coordinate 79,404,689 downwards.
TAGTGCTGCATCTAGTGCTGATGGTAAGGGATCATGTGTCATTTCTATGAGACAGGAGGGATCATGAGTGTGGGAGTTTGAGGGGTTTAAACCCTTCCCAAAATTATTGGTTGGCGGTCTTAGGCATAACTTATGTTCATCTTTCATATATTCATTCTAATACATATATTGGCATGGTATTGATCTTCCATCAGTGACCAAGCACATCAATCAACCTGTTCTGAGCTATTTTCATTGTAAATGGCTTAATGTAGGTAGTGACTGGAATGCACTGCAGAGCTCTGATTATAATTGATAACTATCCATTGCAATGGAGGGGAAAGCTTAGATACATATAATATCAAGAAAGATGCACTCATGATCTTAGCCATTTTTACCATGGTTTAGAGTCATGCTTTCTCTATTTCTGTTGTGCGCATTTCTCTGAAAACTTGTTGTTTTGAAGTGAAGAAGTATAGGAATGGGTAATGGGGGAGAGAAGGGAAAGGAGTGGGGGTCTGGTTCAGGAACTTAATAATGGATAATCCTATGAATAATTAATCAAACAACATCAAATCATTGCTCTACTGTATGATCAAAGGTCAAAATTACATGATTCTATCTCTGGTTTTGGACCCTCCCCCCTCCCCCCTCCGAACAATATTCCTGGCTATACCATTGTCTATTTTCATAGTGTTTAATGATTTTTTTGGCCATTTGTTTGCTATTTTGATTTTATTAATGTGAAGTGATGTCTTTGTTCTCTGCAGTTAGTTGTATCATTTACCGTTGTGTCTTATTGTGTTATCGGTTTGTTAATGTGTTTTTTAAATTGTAAAAATGGAATCCTTGTTTCATTGCAGCTCCTGGGATCCCTGGGGGTGCTGCTAGTTCACTGCAGGATGCGCGTCATCACCGCCATTGGCAGAGGGTGTTGAGGGAAGTTGGTGGTTTATGTTTGCCGACCCTAGCCCTACCTCTGCCACATTCAGGGACGGTGCTGGGAGGCACAATGGAGCTTCACGGTAAGTAGTTTAAAAAAAATAATTTTTGGCAATAAAAGTGATTGAAAAAGGAACTTCACTTTGTACGTGCAACCATTATATATTATTTCAGGCAACAACATATCACTTGCTTGCTTCCATGGTATTAATTTCAAGTCAAAGTCTTGGGCACTGTTCAGCCTCAAAGAGCCTTGCATCTCTTTTGCGACTGAAGCTCAGGAGATTCCACCATCCCATGAAGGTAAGGACTATTATTTAACCCAATATTTGCTTCATTATTATGATAGCTGGAATAAAAACTTTTCAAATGGATCTAGGAGTTAATATAGCTGAATTTTCTCAAAACAACTTGTTTCCATCAAAGTTAAACATTCTCCCTCAAATGTTTCTCATAACATGTATTCAGAACCATTGATTAGGGGTTGTGCATGACTAAATAAACAGTATGGGGAGGAAGGGACCACCTAAAAACATATTGTGGGTTACATGGGTTGGGAGAGGGGTTTGACTCAAAGTTATGCAATCATCTCGGGACAGAATTTTGAAATCCCGTAGGAGGGACAGATTGGCTAGAATCAAAGTCTTGGGAGTCCCTGTGGTTGTGGCTACTTTGGGCCAAAAATCAGGAATAGCTGCAAGTCAGGAGGACTCTCCACTGTAGGGCCTGTCAGTTTGCCTATAAAATTCTATGATACTTTTCAAATTTCTTTGCGACTTGCCCAGTCGTGCAAACTCGGAATGTTTTGAGCAGCGTTGCAGCAGGAGGTTGGATCTGTGTCACTATAGATGTGGGACAGGGAGATAGAGAGGAGAGCATTGCCATGTTATCTCAAAATACTTCATCAGTGAATGGAAATGAAAGACTGTCTGAAAAACCTATCTGCAGAAAAATCTGTGGAATATTTTTACTTTGGAAGAATATTCTTCCAATTCTGTAGGACCAGTACTCATAAAGCGTACACCACGGAGGACTGAATTTTCCGGAGGCCAGGGAAGGCTCTGCCTATGGCGTTTTGGTTGGTTTTTTAGGAAGCCACTTGCCCTGCACCCTCTCCCCCCAAAAAACTGGGGCCTGCCTCTCAGTCGCTAAGATATTTGAAATGAACTCTAGATCCCAGGAATATCCTAGTCCAATACCTCAGATGACCATCTTCTCCAGCAGAAGGGTGAGGGCAGTGCAAGCAAGACTTAGGGGTATGCATGCTTTGCATGGATTGCAAGTTCCATTGTGTATTCCAAAGATCAAGCCTCTACCCCAAAGAAGCCAAATTATGGAGTGGCATGTGGAATATTTCAAGTCTGTCATGTGAACAGGGATTAAATTCACATTTATTGCCATGGGAAAAAGTTCTCGTGGACTGGGAATTGAACCATGGACCTTTGGCTTTCCAGTCCACTGCACAGAGCGCTACACTATCTATGTTTGTACTCATGTTTCTTGTTTGCCTTGCCACACTGGGCAGACCACAGCTCTAAAGAGATTCCTTGACTTAATTGCTATGGGGATCAAGCAACCTTGATTGTGTAGTTACATGTGCAGTAGCCCATAAAACCAAAGGTTCTTGGTTCAAAGGCTAGTATTAATTAGTACCCCTTCCAGTTGTAATTAGTTATGCATCTTATATTTAATTTAGCTATTTAAACAGTTGTAATTTAATTCATCCCTGAAAAAGGCTTACTCCATGATTGAATAGATATTTTTTATCAGAAGTTTATTTGCAGATACAATTCTTTGGTACATGGAGGATGGTAGGTTTGAGAATAATGTTTTGATTATTGATGAAGGTGTTAAAAATCACCAGAAATGGTAAGATGATTTAAGTAAGCCCTTTGGTCCAAAACATTATATGTATTTGAAGATTCTTTTGATGACATGTACTTTTCATGCAAAACAAATATATGTATATGCAATTGTAATTAATTGGGTAAACTTGGTGTTTTTATTTCCATTTTTCTAAGGTGAGAGTCATGCTGATGCACCCACTTTGTCACAAGATGTTCATGTGGTTCAGACGCTTACATTCAGTCTTGGAATGACTATGGGTAACGAGCAGCCCCAGGCTCAGCATCATAGCATGGCCACAGTTTGTCGAATGGGTCGGAATGTTCTTTTTCCACCTCAGTTCCGAACTTTGCAGGAATGGTTTCATTATGCATTTTCTGGGAGTGAAATAGATGGTAAGTCACTGTTTTTTTTTACTTATTTTGGTTAATATATAATACCAATTTAATGAAATATTTTTCATTTTCAACCATTTCTGAAAAGCACATTTTGTTTTGAATTAAAAATTAAATTACCAAGTACAACTGTGTTTAAATATAATATAATGATTTCAAAAATTCTCATTGAATTTCTTGAATGGACGTGAGCACATATCTGCTTGTATCCTAAGTTGGCAGCTTGGTGTCAATTTCATTTTTTAATTGTAGTCTTTTGTTGAAATATAGGTAGCAATTAAGGTGCCAGCCAAGGTGGTACCCCAAGAGACCTTCACTTACAAAATGGTCTAATGTAAAAACCTTTCTTTGAGTATGAAATTTATTACAGTGCTTGATTTATCTCTCCTTCTGTAGAGGAAAGCCCTAATGGCCAATTGAAAGAGATGATTAATCCATTCAAGACCTTTTCTTAGCTATTTATCTTCATTTTTTTCTTGATTTCCCTTCATTTTTGTGCCAATCCCATTGAAAAAGTAGTTTTTTTGGGTGGGTTAGGATGGGAACTACAAATGATGCTATGAAAGGGAGTGTAGATTAGTGTATGGGGGGCTTGCAAATGAAAATAATCAAGAGATGATCCAATAAATTGGTTAATCAAAGGATGGATTGTCGAGGATCGTCTGTAATTAAACTTTAATCTATTAAGTTAAGAATTGTGGATAATTTTTAAAAATGAAGGCTAGATATTAAGCTTTGAAAGTTATATTTTTATAATGTCTGGTTAAAATTTTACGGTGCAGGAAAGCCAGAGCTAACAAATTATTCCATTTAAGTTAATGAGTTCAACTAAATGTTATTATGAACTTCTTTGCCCTACTGTAACTTGAAAATATTTTGAAGTTAACGTAACGTTTACATCATGTTCCAGTTAACATTAACTAGACATTATAAAACCAGCCTTAAGAGTGCTGTTGCCTTACTTCCTATTTGTAAGCCTTATTGTATGAATGACTACTCCAAGCCGGGAAAAGCCGTTTTGAAATAGTCTCATGATAATGAAAGAGGGATGAGCCTCTACCTTTGGATAAAATTTATGAAGGGAGAAAAAGTTTTTTGATGAATTAATCATGAATTTTGCATAGAAATATTTTAAATGTGTATTTTCAGCTGTGAATAGGTTTCCAAGCTTGGAGAGGGAGAAATATGAAGGGACTACGGGGTCCACTGGATCTTCAGGTTCGGGTGGCCCCTCATCGCACACTGTTTCTTCCTCCTCTCATTCTCCCCCATCCCTCGGCATGCAGACTTCATCTTCAGAGCGCAGGAACGCTATCAAACTGCAGGATCCAAACCACACAAGAGAAGTCATCTTTGCTCTACCATCTCTACAGTTGCATCTTAAAACAGAACATTTGCAAACTGCAAGGACTCCAGATGTTTCTGGTAATGAATTTAAAAAATTATATTCAACCATTATTCATGTATTATTTCCACTTACATATACATGACTACATACAGCAGACTCCCGTTTATATAGCTGCGGTTTATCCGGGTTCGGGATTATCCGTGCATGATTTTTGCTCTTGCTCAATTTTTTCAGCGATCTTTATAAAAAATAAAATCGGATACAAAATCATCGGAATTACTGCATTAATGCGAGGATACACCGGGCTTATTATTTCTGTTAGAATCTCCTACGTAAAACGGAAGCGATCGCATGCTAGCTGCATTGATGGGAGCATCGTGTTCCTGTTTTCCAAGCCTCGCAGTGCGTGACCGCGCTCCGTGATCACGGATAAACATCCCGCAGCAGTTGCAACCCGGGCAACTTGTGCGAGACGCGACTACGTGGTGTGGTGTCTGATAGTGTAGTTTCTGACATTGTGCGGTGGTTTTGAAGCATTCGTGCAAACCACTTTACACAACCATGTTATCGCCGCTAAAAAGATTGGCGAAGAAAGCTCTCATTGAGTCCGGGAAGCACTCTGAAATTACAGAATACCTGCATAACTAATATTATATTGTTTGTTTTAGGTAAATTAATAACATTGCAAGACATTTATGTAAAAGTTTGGGTTATCCGTGTTTTCCCATTATTCGTTCCGTCTCTCCCCATCAGTACCCCAGATAAACGGGAGTGTTCTGTATTTGTTTACCTGAGTAAAAAATAATGCCAATATTTTAATTTTTCTCCAAAAAAGGTAGGGAATAATGAGGTATTTCTACTTCTTTTTCCTATAGCTATAGCACACTCATGTTATTACGAGTTTCACAGGACCAAAAATTCTGAGATTCATATTGACAAACTTCGTGTGTACTTTTCTTTTCAGGTGCATTTAAAAAAAGATTGTATATTTTATTTAAATATCATCAACTACTTAGTCCTTTTATACAATTTCAATGGTTTAGCATCATAAATTTAATTGCAACTGTAAATTTAGAATGAGATAAGGCTGGTACACATGATTGGCGATCAAATAACGTGCAAGTAAATGCCATGAAATGCATTTCTGTGAGCGAAGTCACACTCCTCGTCATTATTGATCCAGATTTTCATAATCGACTAATTTATATCGAGTACCCTAAGATGAGAGTAGAAGTGTGGACACTTGATACATTAGCACTTGCTAATTTTGGCCCTTATTAGAGAGAATATTGGTTAAATTTTATAAAATTTTAAGGATAGGAACTTTGACTGTGAGATTGCTTCAAACCTGTGGAAGGCTAGAGAAGCTGAAGATAGAATTGCAGTCAAATAACCTGGACCTTCTTGGATTCAGTGAAGTGAAGTGGCCTGGTGAGTGAGACTTGTGGATCGGAACCTAAAATACCATATTCACAGGATCTGTTAAGGGCAATGCTGAGGTCAAAACAATGCTCAGATAGGGCACAGGATTGCGTGAAAATCGTCCTCCTGTGTAATGAAAGGATTATCATGGTTAAGGTTTATGCTAAACCATTTAATACAGGAGAGGTACAGATTTATGTATATGCCAAGAATGGGCTTTGATGATGATGAGGTGGAAGATGTCTACGATGATATCATGGAAGTAATCAAACAGGTCAATGGAATACTGTGGTCAGAGAAGAATAGGATGGAAGAATGTCCAGAGAATTTGGATTAGGAAAATAAAGTGGAAGAGGAGAAAGGTGACTGGAATTCTGTACCGGTAGCAGGCTAGTGGTGGTTAAGAAAGTATTTCAATTACAACCCCAGGAGATACACATGGGAAATGCTTGGGGAGGTGTGTAAATTTTAAATAGACAACATCTTGGTGAAGCAGTTATAGAAACGTGGTGAAAGACTGCAAAAGCTACTCTAGAATAGATATTTATGGCAACCATAATTTAGTGATGATAAAATGTTACCTAAGATTCAATAAACTGAAGAGAACTGTGGAGAATGTGTGGTAATGTTGAAAAACTGAAGAAGTCTCAACATCCGTGACCATTTCAAGGCCTCTTCACTTGTTTTGGTATCATTTAATTGGCCTATCTTTCACCAGGATTGACCAATACCCCTCCAAACACGGTTGCATTTTGTCCATCACTGCTATTTTAATGAGTAAACTCGCTTATGTCTCAACTAACGTCTATATTTAGAGGTCAACACACCACGTGCACCCTGGTGGGCACACTTAGTGACTTTAAGCTAAGCCACGAGATTGAATTTTCACTGGTAAATATTATAAGAATTATTAACTTCACTAGCAATTTTTTTACCATGTTTTCCAGTCCTGTTCCTCCTCCCTATATTTCTCTTAATTTCTTCCAGATGTAAAACCTGTTGTGGAGTGTAGTTTCATCACTGAGTTTGAGGATCACATATTTGTGACCGTGGATGCTGAAGCATTTTTCTTTCTTCACGACCTCATAACATCATATGTGAGAGAGAAGGAGAGAGTGGTAAGGGTTTCCTATTGTTCCATTATTCCATGTCTTTAGGCATTTTTAAGTTCCCTTTTCCTCTGATTTCTACATTTTAGAGGATTGCACTATACGGTCTTACTGACCTTCATATTTTTCGGAATTATTTCCCCTTACTCTATCTGGCATGCAAGACACTAATATTTTGTTCATAAAATTTTGTAAATGACTGCCCAATAATTATAAAAAATCTAGTTTTGTGCAATCATGGTAATTCAGACTGTATGATTTTAATACTTGACGCTCTCACATTTTGCCTATTCCTTTTCTCTTTCTACATCTCTTGCCCTCTTCCATGCAATGCACTTTATTTTCAACTCTATGGATGAGAAAAAATGTACTCTGGGAATGTTTCTGGATCATTCCAAAGCCTTTAACATGGTTGACCATCAACTGCTGCTTAAGAAATGCAATGCATTTGGTATAAGGGGTGTGGCTTTAATTTGGACTCTATCCTACCTAAGCAACAGATACCAAATTGTTTGCTTAACCCATGATAAACAGAAACATATGTCAGTCCATTACCTATCAAAACTGGTGTACCACAGGGATCTGTATCTGGCCCAATATTATTTATAATTTTTATTAATGACTTGTTAGGGATCGGGAAAAACAGTAATGTTGGTAATGTAACTTATGCTGATGATACCAGCTTTTTAATCTCATCCCCCAACTTTGACTTATTAGTTCCTGAAGCCCAAGTTTTACTTGACTCAGTATTTGAGTGGAGCACTAGGAACTCTCTCAAGCTAAATAGCAAAAAAACTGAATTGGTTTTATTTAAGCATAATTGCATGACAAAAATTCCAGATATAATGCTGGATGGCAGCATAATAAAATCAACAACATGCATTAAACTTTTAGGTTTACATGTCCAGTACAATGGAAAATGGGATGTCCATGTCTCCAAACTTATTTCTCTCCTGCACTCCTCAATATTTTGTATATATATCTAAAATCCTCTGTGTCCAGAAATATTTTGCTTACTGTTTATTTTGGCCATTTCTATAGCAGAGCCAGGGGCGCAGCTAGGAATTAAGGCTGGGGGGGGGGGGGAGGGTTTAGGTGAAACTAATACAAGGGTGTGTGGGGGTATGGTATACCCACCAGGATAAGTGATTAGGAGCGAGATTAATAAATTGCAGAATTTTAAGATAAATGGTTGCAAATGGTGAGTTTTACAGTTTTCTGAGGGATATTTTATTAATCGTTACATTATTTTATTAGTAATATGTATCAATACAATTAAGTAAAATGGATTAAAATTAAAAATTTCTCTTAGCTCTGTGGGGGGTTTTATCCCCCAAAACCCCCCCCTCGCTGCGCCACTGAGCAGAGCTACCTATTGCATCCTACTCTGGGGTGGCTCACCCACCCTATTGAATAAAGTATTTCTCCTTCAGAAATGTGCCTTACTGCCCTATAGAGAATCATGTAGACCCCACTTCCTGGCTCATAAATTACTCACATTACCCTGTGCCTATATCCTAAATCTGTTACTCTTCATCAAACAAAACCTCCACCTAGTTGAATCAAATGCAAATATCCGTACTCATTTTACCCGCACTAGTAAACATATTCGTCAGACCCATCATTTCTCATCATTAACATTACACAGTCCCTTAGCTATTGGAATTAAATTGTATAATAATTTACCTGTCGCCCTCCAGTTAGTAAAATAACTAAATGTATTCAAACGTAATCTCAAGAACTATCTGTTATTAAATGCTTTCTATAGCTTGGACGAATTCAGTCCAAAATGCTTATAGGCATCCTTCTTTTGCTATCCGCTATTAATCTTGTTTAAATCTCCATGTTTTTTTACTTTAGTTTGTATCGTCTGATTTCCTTATGTTTGAAAAAATTATGTGTTTCATTTTGATGTATCTATCATCTTTGTGTTTATATCCATTTTCTCTTTTCCTGATGTATCCCATGTGCTTTATATCTGATAAAATTATATGCATCATTTTGACGTGCCCTATATTTGCTTTTTGCAAATCATTGGACAAATAAAGATATTATTATTATTCTATGATATACAGTGAAACCTCGATATAACGACACCCCACGGTGCGCTAATAAACACTCGCTATAGCGAATTGTCGCTTTACCGGAGGTGGAGCAAATAATAGCCAATATACCTGTTGCGAACAGATATACAGGAACAGGAGTGGTGCGGCGACAGATAAACATCTATCCGATAAACGTAAGCATAAATCCAGACGAAAGGCGATGTTTTTATGCATCACTAAATTTCCTTACTCAAATAACGACCAACCCAAGTAACATTTTTGGTTGGCCCTCTGTTGGCAGATGGTGGGACACAGCGGTTGGCCCATGGTATGATTTGGCCACCTCGCCAACCGTATCCCAACCAACGATTCCCCAACGATGGGCCAACAGAGCATTACAGTCGGGCCTTCGTATTCCCAACCCAAGGCCAACAAATCTCCAACGATACACCGTTGGCCCTTTTAAATTCTGCCATCCGTTTCCCAACAAAAGCTATATTTTACTGGCATTTCTCATTTTTATAGAATGAGAGTTAAATTAATTTACCTTCTCACTTGATATGATACCGGTAGATAGAATCTTTACCTTTAGCTCCCTATAAATCAAAATGAAATTAAATACATTAACAATCAATGCTATCGGACAAAGTAAGGTTACAGTGGTTAAAAGTGGAAAACAAAAAATCAATATCAGTTCAGAAGGTCCCCAACTTTTATTTTCACAAATTAGGACAATTTTTATTAGGACAAAATTAGGAAAATTTCAACAGCACTTTTCCACATTACAATATGGCACACACAAAAACTGTCCATCTTCTTTGTAGGGCAACAAAACACACTTAGATAAAATCTGGGTGGACTGCAATTTGCATCCAGGTACTAATTTTTTTTCATACAAATATACCAATGGTACCACTTCTAAGAGGTAATTCAAAGAAATCCTCCTTAATTTCAAACATGTCACACTGCAAGATATTATTACTTAACCCCTGAGTTATTTGATTCAATTGCCTTCACAATTCCTATTCTCTGGTCTTCGGTAACGAAATTGTTAAGTTTAGTCCATTTTACTTAATTGGATTAATAAGTGCAAGATTTAGGGATCATATTAATAGGAATCACAGAAACACTGATTGAGTATAATAGTTGATGTATTTTCCATAAAATAATAATTGTGCAGTTGTTATTTAGGTTTACTCACACAAATTCAATCTCATTCTCTTCAGAGAGGACTAAATCACTCACTTTGTCCATTGAAACACTGTTTTCATTAAAACTTCCACTTATACTAGATATGCCACAATCTGAAAAAATATACATATCGATCTATCTAAATTAATGATGAAAAGTTTAAAATTCCACGAAACTATCTGTTTAAGGTAACATGATTTTAGGAATGCCAGTTTTGTAAGACTTACCAAATGAGGTCAATGCCTTATATTTGTTAGAAGCACTCGACTTATTTTATTTAACTGCTATCACAAAGTAGGCATGGGCAAAAAATACCGGTATTCGGTAGTACCGAGTATTATTTTTTTTCTACTTCGGTAGTACCGGCCAATATTTTTTTAGCGGTACTACCGAAGTATTGGTACTAGAAATACCGGTACTTCGACGGCGCTGCCATCTTATGTATTATCAATGAACTACCTACCCAGCTACTTAAATAATTGAGTGCTGATAATATATCAAGCGAAGAAGGCCATTTCCAAGAAATAAGCACCAATTCACAATGACTTTGAGCAAGAAGTGTTTATTTAATCAATGCCAAGGATATTTCTCAAGAAATTATAACAAGAGACAATAAAATGTAGATGCACACTTATGCCATAAGTGCACATCTTGATTATAAGCTCACTAAAAGTAATACCATACGTTTATTTTAATTTAAACTGATGTTATAAGCACTGATACAGTTAATAAACGTAGGAAGAGGCTGAAAAATAGTGATGCTATCATGATATTGGCTAAGCTTATTAACAATAGTCATCAACTTTTTTAATGTATTAAAAATGTTTATCCGTTTCTCGTTTTTTTACATACAACCAATCCAGTGCACCACCAAAAGAAGACCAAATTAATTATGCTCCTTAATTATTAAGATGTGTCCTCCTTCCTTAGCTTATTTATTCTTTTCTCGTCATTTAACGGTACTTTTACAAAACTGTGAGTTCGAGACAAGTGTTATCATTATTGATATAGAAGATATTCATTTACTCAAATAAGGTAAGAAAAGTCAAAGTTATATCGAACTCCACATATGTATTTCTTTATCTGAAATAAATGGAACAGCGACATACACGTCAAATTTTATTCGATCGCAGTATTTTAGCCATAACTAACACCAATTCTTGTTGTGTAAAATCATAAAACTAAATGTCTTAACATTATAGGGGCTTTTTATAGGTAATCTTAGACTGAAACGTAAGCTCTGTGAATAAGAAGACTTTTCATTATAAGTTCTCGGCAGAAGACGTTCTAATGTTGGTCTCGAGTCCGAAAAAGCCGTTGGCTTTAGGAAAACAAGTCATCTGATGGAGTTCCCGAGAGAACTTTACACTTCATATACGCCAGGAAAACACCAAAATTTAATGGTATGCACCAAAATCATTGCCTTTAAAAACTTCATCGCTATCACCCTTCTCACTATGATAGAATCTATCCTCCATGTATTTTTCCGATAAATTTTCGAAAAAAAATCCAGTTAATGATTTGTTTAGTGTATTCTTGCTGTATGTTACGCTAATTTGCCGAAATACCGGATAATTAGGGCAATACAAGAGATAAATCATGACTTATTAACATATTTTATCAATTATGAAAGTACCGGTATACCGGTATTTTTTCGCCGGTACTACCGGTAGAGTACTATTATTGCTTTTTAATACTCATCACAAAAATACCGGTACTTTTTCAAGTACCGCCCATGCCTATCACAAAGACAAAGCCCTAACAACCAAACAAGTCTTGGTTGTTTGGTTGCTAGGGAAACATGTGAACCGTATCCTGCAACGTATGCAATCGAGGTATACATCGTGCTTATTCACGGCCCATATCGAACTTCCATCGGTTAAGTTAGACTCGAAACAGACAGATCTTATAAATCTACAATTTTTCGTGTGTCCTCCGGGATATATATACTAACAAGTCGTATTAAAGAAGCCTCCGCTTCTTGGAACCATTTATGTCAAATACCATGCTGAAAACACCAGAAAATTAGCAGAAAATTACTTAAAAAAGAGTTATACATAATTTCCAAAAATTATCTTATAATATATTCTTAAAAAATTAACTTAAAATAATTATTCTGCCTGCACATAGTCGGTAGCACTGACTGTCAAAGCAAGCGATTATGCCATCCCTATTTTTTAATGAAAAGATGCTACCAATCCGATAACCATTTAATACAATAAATCGATTACAATGGAATTTCGCCCATCTCTACGTTGAAGATCTTGTCGGAATTTTGTTTGCAGCTCTCATGGCGGAAATTGAGGAAATGGTATGATGTCCCAATGGTGGCCCAATGATAATCCATTTCGTAGGGCCATCGTTGGGGATTTCCGTTGGGCCAACAGCATAAACCGTTTCGTTGGGCCGACGAACAATATCTGCATTGGGCCAACAGCGGAATTTGGTAGGCATATCCACCCACAATGAGCCAACCGTGACTACGGTTCCCCAACCGAGGCCCAACGGTCAATGTTACTTGGGAACTATTCGAACAATTTATAAGCGCCACACTGAATAAAAATCATGCAAAGCATTGTTTCGTCATCATTATATTTATCGAACGACAGTTTACCACATAAATTTGAGACTGAGCATTCCATTAACTTCATTTCTAACAGATCGCTAGCAATTACAGAGGTTAAGAAGTCTTCATGAAAGTCTTCCGGCGGTGAAACCCTCGCTATGGCGAGAGCCAACACCGAAAGGGTCTCGTAAAAACGAATTTTTTAACACGCTTATTATAGGGTCAATTGACGGTGCATCGGCTATCTCTCGTAATAGTGGGGGTGTCGCTATAGCCCGTACTCGTTTTAACGAGGTTCCACTGTACATAATTGAGGTAAATCCTGTGGTTGTACAGGAAAATTTTGACTGGCCAATAAAACATTACATGAGCTTTAGTATTTACTGTTTTTATATGGTAGATATTGTCTTACTTTCCTTGTTCAATAGACAGAATTCTAAATTAAATACATAGCTTCATTGGCAAATTTCTTATTTTGTTCCTTAGTATATCACTATAGCTCTTTTTACTAGAGTACTTATTTTTATACATGACTTAATGTCTCCCTGCAGGTTCTGATGTCACACAACAATTCAGGCATGCGGTCACACAGCCCAGATCCTGAGTCCAGGAGGAGAGGTGGAAGTGAGATGAATTCATCAGGTGGTGGCATTGCCAACCATTCATCAATTGACACCTCTGGTTTGACTGTTGGCAGTGATGATGAAACTAAAAGAAAGGCTTTTGACCCTGCTGAAATGTTCCAAAAAGATTGGAGGACCTATATTTGCAAGACATGGCATTTGGAACCAACTGTAAGGTATGTGAATTGAGTGTTTAGAGAATGTAAATATTGGGGAGATTATTACCTCACAATTTATCTATTTTTTGTACCTGTTTTTTCCTCTGTCATTCGTGTAAAATATATCTGAGGTGCTGGCTGGGAAGGTTTTTTTTTAATTAGAAATTATTGAATAAGTTATGAATTTTCCAATGTTATGTGAATTTTCCAATGTTTAAGTTATGAACCAATATTTATTTCTATTTTTATCTAGACTTCTCTCCTGGGCTGGAAAAAGTATTGAACCCTATGGGGTGGATTATATTTTACAAAAATTGGGTTTCTCCCATGCACGGACAACAATCCCCAAGTGGATGCAGAGAGGTTTCATGGATCCCCTGGATAAGGTGCTCTCTATGCTTGTCATACGAATGGTTAGTGTGGCAAGAGGTGGCGATGGCAAAGAGGAAGATGGAGAAGAGACTTCAACCAGTAAATCAAGTCTCGAAAGGTCGAGCGTGGTTGCGATTAGGCAGAGGAAGGGCCAGAGACCAAAGGAGAAAGGGAGTAGTGTTCTAGGCAAAGTAAAGTGATGCCTATGAAGTCTCATTTTTACCACTATTCTATTCATAGAGGGTGCATGTGCTCATAAGAAATCAGTATTACTCTCTTTCATTATATGCTTCTGGCCACACTGTGTAAGTAGCTGTTGAAAACACATCCTTGACCATATTAAATGTGATAATCATGCCTGATATTGTGGAATGCTGGAAAAATGAGGGTTACTATCTTGAAGACTGTTATTCCAATTGGAATTTGCGCAATTATCTTTTCAAAGCAAAAAGTATTTTGGTGGAAGTGGAGTCATTCATTGTTAAGTGTTATCATTTTTATATTCTGTTCTGTTTTTCCCCTTGTCCCATGACAGCTGCCCAACACTTAACTAATTGTTATCAGGTTTTTATCAAAAAGCCAGTGATTTCATGTTGTGAGTGGACTATTTTTGTTGAAATATTTGTTAATCAGATGTACTATAATTGTTTTGAATGATGTATGAGAAAACTAGTCAGTAAAATATGCGGTGGATTGACATTTCATCATTTTAATATTTATTTTTATTTCACACATTTCCTTTTTTTATTTTTGACTTTAATTGCTTTACATTGTAATACATCCCAGGTAAGCATTCCAATGTTCGTCTAATGTCGCCACGACATATATTGGCTTCAGCTTGGCCTGACATCGGCCCAACCTCGAAAAGATAGCATTTGTCTGGGCTACAGCCAATATTCAACATGGCATCGGTCCAACATAAATGGTAGGGAAGGGGAAATTCATTCCTAGTATATTGGAATGGAATATAAGCCTCACCACGTTCTCCACTACTCAATGTGGTATGTCCAGTATGTGTTAACAATCTCTATCACTCTCATCATAAAAACAAAATGACATCCTGATTTAACGAAAAAGAGATATGACAATTTTCCACAAATTTATTTCATAATGTAAGATGCATTTCGACCATCAGCTCATTCTCAAGTACAATACATACTGTCTTACTGTACAGTATGTTCCCTATATGTACTTGAGAATGACCTAACAGTGAAAACATGTCATGATTACATAAATTTGTTGAAAATTTCCATATCTCTTTTTCATTAAATCTGGGGTTGCTGTGTAGCAACACAGGGTCTGAGGCTAACCTGCCCCCCTGCACTTTCCTTTGCTGTTTGACTGACACCTACATAGCAAGGGTAGTTAACATAGAGTGATATGAGACAGATATCAAAGCCTTTCATTCAATACATACCTTCCGTGAAGGAATAGGGTGGTTTCCTTTCATTTTTTTATTGCTTAAATCGAAAGATTATTACTCCTGGAGTACGCATTTCACACTTTTAGATTTTTAAATGACAATATCTATTTTTCGCGATAAAATGAAAAGTGAAAATTTTGAAGCACGTGAAAACACGGTGGCTAAGTATGAATGCCGGGAAAAGCCAGGTGTGACGTCATTCTGGTTCCCACTGCCGCAAAGTGAGGTGAGGGCGAGGAAATGTGCGCCGCTAGGCGCAGGCTGCTAGCAGGTAGCAGAGTATCCTGCTAGCAGGTAGCGCTTGGCTTAATTATGGATTATTAATGCCTTATCAAACGAAGGAAACTTTCTGACTTTAAGCAGTTTTAATAGAAGATTATTAAGAGATATTTCCCTGAAGTCAGTGCCTCATGCATGCATTGATAATCTCAGATGACGTAAAACTCCTATCTATACTTGTATAGAAACTAGGTCCCTTTGACGTCACGTGGAGTGGCATCGCATGGGTGCCAATCTGGCCTTTTTCCAATGCAGTTAAAATTGACCATTGCCAATCATCTAAACTGGGAATTCTAAAACCAAATAATTTGTATATTATGAATACACTAATGGTGGGTAATGAATCGCAATCAATACCTTTCGTTTTCTGTGATGAAGGAAACTACCCTATTATGACAGATATATTCATTGTAATGCCATTAATTATGATATGAATGTATTAGTATCCAAACTTACGGTTACAGTAGAAATTTGCAGCTTTAAAGCCAATATAGCTGATATTTTAATTAAATGAAAATAGAAGCTAATGATGTCCTTTACTGCATCATAATTGCTACCAAGCAGTCTGTCTCAGTGATAATAATACAGAATGTTTTATTGTTCATAAGTATTCAGGAGATACACAGATCTCATCAGAAAAAATTCAATTGTACATAAATATACATTATAAATTACAAAGAAAATCACTGTTAATGGTTGCATATTAGAATGCAATATCACATGTGTTGTGCATTTAAAAAATTCACCGACAGAATACAATACATATATGAAATACTATAGCCATGAGGGAATCACACTCTTTATATTAGCTAAGATGTGATGGATAAAATGATGAATTTATCAGCTATATGCAGCTATGGTAGAAATATGGGTGACTTTAATTGCTACAGCCTGAACACTGCATGAGCTTAGGCTATCAAGGAAAAACTTGCTACTGGATTCATACACAGACATAGAAGTATTAAGGACCCTCTAAATGATGCCATAATTTTCAAAATGTCATGTGGTTTTAATCCCAATAAAGTTAAAAGGAGGACCCTACCAACACTTCAAGCCTGCTAATGGAAGTGACATATTGCATAATATTATCCAAGGAGTCATCAGTAGATTCTCTCTCTCTGCTGGAAAATTATGGTTTAGGGTTCTAAAAATATTATGATTGTTGCTAAATCTTGGTGTGTTTCTTTTTCTAAATACGTATATATTTTCCTGCATATCACCAATTTTATTCTTAAATGTTAAGCCTATTTCACTGTGATAGATTTTAATTATAGTCAATTCCATAATTGGGTATAGGGTATAATTTTTTTGTCCCATTTTATTTGTTCATCTCAGCAATACCATACAATTCACTTAATTGATGTGGTAAGGTATACTGCTCATGATTCTGTTAAGATTTCTATGAAATACGTAATTTCGTATCTTCGCGGATAATGACGTTTTTTATCAACAGAAAAATTTCTATGTACTTTGGTAGTCAAGGGTTTGTTGTCTTACTTTGTTGAGAGTTACTTTTTACTAATGGTTGAGAATAAAAAGCCCTAAGTAAGATAGTGAAACCTGATTTTTTTATTTTTCCGGACTAACCATCAAAGCTTGTCCAGTTGCGTGAAGACTTCGTCTACGGATTACCGCAATAATAATTTTTTATCAGATTCACTAAAAATTCTGTTAATTATCAAATTAATACACTAAATCTATTAATAACTCAATTGTTGGCAATGGACGATATCTTGATTCATATGCTTAATTAGTAATATCCTTGTTTTCAAGCCCTAGATATGTGCATTGGACAGCAGAGAATATTTGTTATTTCCCAAGCTGCATGTAATTTTTAAGATATAAAAATTTTATTTCATCAGTATCACGTTTATTTCTCCATCCCTTAGGTAATTTGTAGAAATTCTTTAAATTTCAAATTGGATATTAAAATTTGATAACACTGCAAATGATGAAAAAAACATGCTATAATTAACCATGTGTATCAAAATTTAATATCGCTGCCAATGATGAAATAGTAATATCAGTAAGAAATCACCTGGTGGAGTAATGGTACCCTCAGGCCTAACTAGCTGTCGAAGTAATAGCACTCAGAAAAAGATGATTTATTTTTTAAAAGTAATCTGCTGATTAAGATAGGTTTCCATGGAGTACTGAAGAAGAATTCTGGGAGCCTTTCTTTCCATCAAGCACTTCCCTCTTCAATTCACAATAAAGCCCATTTGCTTTCATCCTATTTAAAAATCCCATTCATTTCCTTCTTATCCTTCGTTTACCTAACATTCTACCCTCTACCACTGTTTTCAACATCCCCTCCTTGCTAAGTACTAGCTCCATCCATACCTTCTGTCTCCTCTGTATCTCATCTAAAAGCTGCCTCTCCTCACCCAATATATTCAGCACTTCATCATTCCTCCTCCTCTCCGTCCACTTCACCTTCTCCATTCTTTGCCACACCCATATCTCAAATGCCTCCAGTCTTCTCTTGTCCTCCTACCTTAGAGTGTCCACATTTTCGCACCGAAAAGTGCCACACTCCAGATCAGACTCTTAACTAGCTTTTCTTTAAACTCTTACATGGTGATCCTCTCATAAGCTCCTTCATGTTCTTAAACACCTTTGCTAGTGCTATTCTCTTCCTGATGCGCCTACTGCTGTATGCCTTTTCCTCTAAATAGTTGAATTTCTCTACCTGTTCAAGTTTTTTCCCACCCACCTTTATTTTAAGTCTCACATTCCTCGCTCACAATGCTTTACAGAACTGCATGACCTTAGTCTTCTTGTGATTAATTCTCATTCCATACTCTTCGCAATGTTCCTCTAACGTATCCACTAGAGCCTGAAGCCCCCTCGCTGACTGGCTAATCAATGCCTGATCATCCACGAACCTCGCTGATTTGAACATCATTCCTCCCACTTTTAATTCTAGCTTCTAACTCATCCCACGTTTCTCTTACCATCTCCTCAGCATACACATTAGAAAGCAGACGTGATAGAGGACAGCCTTGCCTCACTCCTCAGCCAATGCTTGCTCAGCCAGATTCTCCATCCTCTATCCTGTCTTGCTCAGTCTGGGCCAAGTACAGATTACGAATCAGTCATCTATCTCTCCAATCTACACCTATTTTCTTGAGAATATCCATTAACTTTACCCTGTTCATTCTATCAAATACTTTTTCAAAATCTGCGAATCCGGCTTACACATCGTGGTCATATTCTAAGTTCCTCTCAACCAGGGACATCATTATCGCTATTGCATCTCAACTTTTCTTGAACCAAACTGATCATCGCCCAAATACTCGTTTGCCTTCACCTCCATCCATCTGTTTATTCTCCTTCAATCTGAAACTTTTCCATTTCCTCACACTGTCTTTTACACCAAGCCTCCCTTGCTCTCTTAGTTTCACGGCTAATTGATTATTAATTTGCATATGCATTCTTTTGCCCTGTTTTGTGTCCACATTCTTCCACTTCCTCCATTTCTCTTATCATGTTCTCCGTTATCCATGGCTAATTCTTTATGCTTCTACTGCCAACGCAGCCAATTGACTTCTCAGCCGCTTTGACTATTCCAGTTTTTATATTATCATATCTTTCCTTGAAAGTCTGTGTACTTTCAATCTCCTGGATACTGTTTTCCACAAGTTCCTGATATTCTCCCCTAGTACTCCATTAGAGCTTCTACATTCCATTTCCTCTCCTTCCTAACTTTCATAAGACTTTTGCATCTTACGTTGCATTTCATTATTACCAGGTTGTGGTTTGAATCCTCATCCGCTGAAGGGAGGCTGCATGAGTTTTTCACACCATTCCTAAACCTCTGTTTTACCGTGATGTAGTCTATCTGATGTCTTCCCATCTACCCTGGGCTTTTCCATGTGTACCTTCACACTTTTTGATGATTAAACCAAGTGTTTGTGATGAAAAACTTGTTTCTCGTGCAAAATTCTGCTGCTTTTTCTCCCCTATTGTTCTGGATTCCTAATCCAAACTCTACCACTTCATATCCATCCCTCCCTTCCCTAACTGAAGCGTTCCAGTCCTCCCGGCCATCACTACCAGATTTTTCTTAACTGGAGTTTCTCTAATAATTTATTACATCCTGGAGACATTACATGAATGCATAGGACAGGTCAAGATAAGAAAAAAATCACACACAAAGGCACAGCAGTTCAACCTTACGAAAAGTACTCATCCACAGTATAAAAACACTTTGTCATAAGAAACTTCCTCAGCTGGTATTTGAAAGCCGACAATTTTTCAATGTTTTTAAATGCCTAGGAAGGGCATTGTACATTTTGATGCACATCACTCTAGGACCTAAAGAATAAACCTTAAAATTTTGCTGTACAACATGTAGATCGGATGTCTGTCTAGTATTGTGAATCATTTCCTCGAGCTGTTCATATACTTCATCTTCCCTATGATTGCTAGTGGGCATGTAAACTTGAACCACGACAAGGTTGGTGGGTTGTGCCTCAATTTCTACCACATGCATTCTATCCCTGATGTATACCTACCATATGCTTGGCCATCTTCCAGTTTCACACTAAATCTACCCCTCGTTGACTTTCCGCCCCACCACAATAAATAACCCTGTATGTGTCACTCCAGTAGTCTCCAAGTCCTTCCACCTCACTTTGGATAGACCCGGCAATATGATATCTATTTTAATCTAAAGTAGATATCATGTACAAGTATTTTCTGACATGAGGTGATATCAAAAGGATATTACTACACACACTGGAGGGATAGTATAATTAAAAAAAAAATGGATCATGTTTGATGGGCTTGGCTTGTTAATAATTTTAGCTGGATGTCTTGTAACCCACTGAAAAACTGTTGACACCTGTTGAGTTCAGCTGATCTAGGATGAAGTCCCATGGAAACCATGGAATTATAAATATTTACAATCATGGCTATGTAGGCTCAGAAATATGATTTTTCTCCATTTAATTACTGCTGCTCTAATGCATATTTTACAAGAAACTGGAAAAAATACTTTTCCTTGTTGTCATACTTCTGTTTCTCTTTAAAATTGCATAGCTCTTTACGATTAACTGGATAAATTGTTTGCATGAAGATAATTTAGTAATATTTTCTGTAAGTAAGCTTTATTTTACTTTAAATGTCAAATTATACTTACTTTTCCTCTTAAAAATGAATATTATCTTATACTAAATATTTTTACTGAGTCTTGTAATTGTTTCGAAATCTTTAAACAACCAAAAAATATGTATTTTTAAAATTTGAGCAATATTAAGTTCTTCAAAAATCACGCACTGCTACAAAATTCGGCTTTTTCTCATAGGTGTCGCCTCAACCCGAGTGCTTCGCGTCCTCTGTCCAATAACGTTCAAGACAAACCGAAAGTGCCGTGGCCGTCGTGTAGTTTGAATTGTGTTCAGGTCAACTCATCATTTGTAAGTGGCAGGTTACAGCTATTTTTCCTGTGTGGTGAGTCCAGAATTATTTCAGTTGATTACGATGAGTTAATTCCCCTATCGATTTTGATTAGTAAAGTTTCGGTTTTTCCTGGAATCCTGATTATTTCGACTTCAGCTGCGTTGACTTGTCCGTTACAAACATGGCCATTTAAGTTGTTTGGGTCCATTTAAATTTCTCATCTAGTTAACGGAGGGAATCTAATGGCTTTTCGTCAAGCGGAAGCTATGGATGATAAGACTTCAAAGCACACTTTCCCGTTTTTGAAGAAAGGAATGGGTTTACAGAGATTAAATGCTGGAGTTACCAAGGCTATGAAGGAAGTTGGCGAGGGCATGAAGAGGAAAGCGAACTTCTCTCCGAAGAAAGATGAGCGGACCAAGAAGCCACTTGTGGAGAAACAAAATGTTAGTTTAATGTCGATTTGGTGTGATTTTTTTCTGTCTACATCGACCTATCAATAATTAAATTCTTTTCCTAGGAAAACGTGGAGAATCGTGTTCCGGTGAATATAACGTATAAGTACTCCAACAAGAAATCTGAATCGGAGAATATAGCGCCAGGGGCAATGAAATTACGACCACGTGGAAAGCAACCCTTGGCTACGCAGCCTAAACCACCTCCCATCGGGTTAAAAGGGATGCCCAAACCCAGGCCCATCTTGACTCAAAACTATAATCCCGTGAAGACTGCACCCGAACCGAGGAAGAAGAAGTCTAAAGACGTGGCCAGGAAATCCAACTGCAACAGTGGGCCGGCATCTATTGAGCCTAAAGACACGGAGAACAGAAAGGATCTGGGGCGATCATCTGTGGATTCGACGCAAAGCGATGATAATCTGTTGTACGTCACAGCGTTAGAGGAATGGTGAGTCATTTGTAACATTCACGTCTGTGCTTTGGTAAATCATATTTTTAACCGAGCGACTTTTTCAGCTTGTCAGCGGCCAGTATTTCAGATCCGGTGGAATCTGAACGTAAGGAGGCAGAGTCATCGTCAGCCAAAAGTGGCGAAAAGAAGGACGTTTCAAAGGCTGGCCCATCGAAAGAATCCTCGAGCGTTGTCCCAGCGTCCCGATTGCCTCCTGGCGTAGATGACTTCGACCGAGAGACATGGAACGACCCTTTCCTGGCGTCTTGCTACGCTCAGGATATATTTTCATATCTCAAATCTAAAGAGGTAACATTCACATTCGATCTATTCGTTTTCTTATTTTTAAACTTTCACTCATATGTTGTTCATATCTTTAGGGTTGTTTTGTCGTCGATGGATCATACTTGACCAAGCACCGTGACATCACTGCTAGAATGCGAGCATTACTTGTAGATTGGATGGTGGAGGTGCAGGAAACGTTTGAGTTGAATCATGAAACTCTGTACTTGGGTGTTAAAATCGTAGATTTGTTCTTAACTAGATATAAGGGGGTAGTTGCAAAGGAGAAACTACAACTTATAGGAGGCACAGCTGTTTTCATTGCAAGTAAATTTGATGTAAGTTTTGCCGTTGTATTTATGCTTTAATTATACTTTGCTGCTTGACAGATGTTATATAAAGAATTTGTTTTTCAGGACAGGAATTTGCCTACTGTAGAGGACTTCAAGCTGATTTGTGATGGAGTGTATTCAAGATCTGAATTTATAGCCATGGAAATGTTAATTCTGAAGACTCTAGATTTCCAGCTGGGTATTCCCATTTCATATAGATTTCTTCGTCGATATGCGAGGGTATGTTGTGATAGGCTGCTAATTTGAATGACCAATTGTTTTATTCTAATTTATGGAGTATGAATAGCTCATAGTCATAGTGCAATGGTGTTAATGCATGACAGTAACTCTGTCTGGTTGTGCCACTTGATCATGGTGATTCTATCACAACTGCCATTTGAAATAATTCCTTGAGGCATATGTTTTCATTGTAGTTTGCTCTCATGAGTGACATTTGTTTAAAGCCAAATTACTGATGAAATACTTGAATAATTAACATTGAAAATTTTAATTAACCATTTATTTGTTTTATGCAAACTGCAACTAGTTTCTTTCTAATGATGTATTTTGACTTATATTATAGCTATTGTTTCTCTTATCATATAAAGGGTGTGTGGTTTATTTTGATACTCTCTGGGTATGGCAAATTTAAATTTTTTTTCTGGGTAACGTTGGGGACATGTCTAACAAGGTATTATGGAAGAATTGAAACCATTAATTTGAGGAAGTTTCACTTCAATCATGTATACCGATGCCATTAATTTTGTCTTAGCACATTTCTTTAGTGCTCACAATAATTAAGAAAAATTATCTTTTAATTCTTGGCCTTGTTCAGAAACAAAGAAAAGTATCCTATGTATTTCCTCTGATAGCAGTACCTAGAAGTGTTATTTTGTATTTTTTAATCCTCTGGAATTTTTAGTTTCAAAATTCAAAGGTTTGACGACCAACCTCAGTATTTTGCCTTTATTTTCAATCTTTTTAGGCATCAATATGGACAAATTTATTACCCTGTAAGTTATGAGTGTGTTATATTTTTATATAAAGGATTGTTAAAGGAAGAAATATTTTATTATATTTAGTTTATATTTGCCAAGATTTGTTGGTTTCATATTTGACTGTACTTACAGTGCATCAGAGCAACAATGCAGGTCCTTACATTGGCACGATATATCCTGGAAACTTCTTTGATGGAATATGATTTAATATCCCGCTCAGATTCAAAAATGGGTGCAGCATCACTTCTACTAGCCTTGAAAATGCTGAATGTGGGAAGTTGGAATGCCACTCTTGAGTATTACTCAGGTAAAGACTATCTGTTGTTGTTATCTTGTATGACCTGTTGTTGTTGAGAGACATTCATATTTCATTTCATGGTTCATTTGTTTTTATCTGTTGTATTCAGGTTACAAGTTAGAAGACATTAAGGACGTAACATATGAGTTGAATGCTGTGATTCATAAGGATGTGCAGAATTTGCTTACCATCAAAAATAAGTATTCTCACAGGTGAGGTTCATCGTATTAAAATTATTAGCTTTGGAGCGAAGGGTTGGGCGGTGTGATGGTAATGAAGGCTGCATTTTTACTGGTTTCACCACGTCGTTGTTGTGATGGAGCCAACAGTTTCTCCTGCACTCCAGCAGGCGTCTTCAGGTCGAAGTCGCAGGGCGACCAATCAGTGACAACACTCACCACTGGGCTGCATATATAATGGCGACCAAGACACAGCACAAAGAACTTCAACCTGAAGACTCCTGCTGGAGTGGAGGAGAAACTTGTCTCCATCACAACAACGACGCGGTGAAACCTAGAAAAATGCAGTCTTCATTATTAGCTTTATGTATAGTCTCTATATGCTCACATTGTACGTATTGAGAAAGTTTTAAGTCTTAAATTTTTTTTAATCGCCTCAAATGGAGTAGGATATTTTGAAGTGCTGATGTAATGATTCGCCATGAAGTCAAGTAACCAATTCCATATATGCAGGAAGAATTACTAATGAAAGAGGTGCTGAGAAAAGAGATTTTTCCCAGTATCATACATTGTGTATGACAGGACTTCAGGGCATCATTTCTATATCAGGCTCATGTGTTAAATATTTTGGATATATAGCAAGTGTATTTTTTGTATCACTTCGCATTCCTGAATTTGCTACGTGCTTTCCAATTTCTCTGTTGCTGTAACAGATTCTATTTCTCTTTCTTTTTCTATTTTGATTGCAACTGATTTGTTTTCCTAGCTTTCTCCTCTTTTGGTAGCAATCCTCGGACCTTCTACTCTTTTAGAGCACTTGGTTACAGTCATCTGTTTTGTTATGCATGGTCACTTCCAGTACTGTTAAGATTGTTGAGAAGTTTGTAACTTAATAATAGAATTTCACTATATCTTTATCTATTGGCCTCTCCGTCAGTTCTCAGTTTGTTAAATCTATAAGTGACTTATGCATTTTTTTCATCCCATTTCTTGTTTGAAAGTTTATCTAACATTGTTTTTCTCTAGTTGCAAATCTTGTCTCCTAAAATTGCAAATTTATTGTTCATTATCTTTCATTATTGGCAAGGGGTGGCATCCTCATTGAATTGTATTATTACTTAGTGGACAGTAAAACTTTCTTCTGTGACTTCATCATCCTCTCCTGAATCTGTCATGAATACTGAAATAAACAACTCGTATGAACTTATGAACATTCATCCATTTCAAATGATTTTCTCAGTTCGCCATCCTTAATGCTGCTGTTCTGTTACTTGAATTACCATGTAGCATCCTACAGCCCTAATTACATATTATATTCATGAATACAATTCTTGCCTTTTACCCTTGGGGATGAATTTGTGGCCTAAAAGAAAGATATTGCTTTTTTGTTGTTACCAAAAGCCCACTGGTGACATCATCACCATTATTATTTATCAAGTTGATTATTTTTAGGCAAAGTGGTCTTAAGATGGTAATGTGCTAGTTGTGTTATGTGTAATAATAAGAGAGGCTTCATTTAACATGAATAGTCAGGATTGTATGTTATGTAAATAACTAAAGTAAAACTTAAGATTTTTTGTTGGATAGTGTTTTGGTTTAATAAAAAAATACCTTTCTCAATTGCAGGATATTTTTGGAAGTTGCCACTGTTCCCCTTCTTGACAACAAGGATTTAGGGCTTGAAGGATGACTTCTGGCTGATGTCGTTTTTTTACATGAAGACTCCCCTATTAAAGCAGCCATCTTTTGGGATTGCTGTCTTTAGGTGGTGCCAATTTGAAACTCTTTATTTATTTTAATTCTCTACAGGCGGTGGTGATGTAATGGGTTGTGGTGAACTTTTTTCTTCTATGTGCAATGATGGCATGCATTTCTGAAATGTTTTGTGTGAAAAAAGTTTTCCACTTGGGGAGTACCTTTTTTGAGAATCCAGTGGAAGGTTTGTACATATTTTTTTGTTGTATTTTTTTAGTTGGATCCACATGTTTTTGTATATCTTTTTTTAAACGTTGGCTGGATTTTGAGGACTTTTGTATATATTGTAAAAATATTGCGTAAATTTCGCAGACTGTGTTTCTATTTATGAATACTCTACTATTATGTCTATTTGTATGTCTGTATACACAAATATTTTTTTAACTGCTCTTCAATCTCATCTTAAACTGTCAGCCAAAGTATGCTGCTATTGATTGTCATAATATTTTGTGAAGACTCTTGTCTCAATTTTTTTATTGAAGAGGAAATATTGTATTCATTGTTGTATTAATTCAAAATTTAGACTGAGAATTGGAGGTAGTTATGAATTTTGATGATGAAATTGACGCAATGATAAATTTTTAGCATTTTAACGAATAGTACAAAGTTGCTTATGCAAAATTTTTATGATGATATGAATATTGATATAGAATAAAGATTTTATAGTACCAGGTTAATTGTACACTATGGTTTTTTTTTGTTCAGGGTGAGGGTTTTCAGTTAAATGGAAAAATGATAAATACTCTAATTGTTACAATTGTTAATCAGGCAATTCTTATTTTAGTGAAAATATAGTGAGTAAAAGTGGCTTAATTTTCTACTTAAATTGTAAAAGTAATCATCCTGCTCATTTTTGCTCCTAATGTTGATCAAGTGTGTAGCTGTACTAGTTTATTCTCTGGCTTGCATTGAGTGGTCATGGGAGTTTCCTTGAATAGGGTGGTTTCCTATTATTTTTTTTATTGCCTAAATCGAAAATTTATTACTTCTGGAGTATTCATTTCATGCTTTTATATTTTTAAATTGCAATATCTATTTTTCGCGATTAAATGAAAAGTGAACATTTTCAAGAGTGCGAAAACGTGACTGCTAAGTATGAATGCTGGGAAAAGCGCGTGTGTTGTCAGTCTGGTTCCCGCTGCCGCATTGTGAGGTGACCTTGGGGCGAGGCTTTGAGGGCCGCTACGATGCAGGCTGTTAGCAGGTACTTAAGTGCCCAGCTAGCAGGTAGCACTTGACTTAAATAAAGATTATTATAATCCTATCAAACGAATGAAATTTTCCGGCCTTAAGCAATTTTAATAGGTGATTATTAAGAGATGTTTCTCTGAGCTCTGTGCCTCATACATGCATTGGTAATCTCAGATGTAAAACTCCTATCTACTTGTATAGAAACTAGGTCCCTGTGACGTCACGTGGAGTGGCATCGCATGGGTGCCAATCTGGCCTTTTTTCGAGTGTGGTTAAAATTGACCATTGCCATTCTTCTAAACTGGGATTTCTAAATCAATTTTCCACAAATTTATTTCATAATGTAAGATGCATTTCGACCATCAGCTCATTCTCAAGTACAATACATACTGTCTTACTGTACAGTATGTTCCCTATATGTACTTGAGAATGACCTAACAGTGAAAACATGTCATGATTAAATAAATTTGTGGAAAATTTCCATATCTCTTTTTCATTAAATCTGGGGTTGCTGTGTAACAACACAGGGTCTGAGGCTAACCTGCCCCCCTGCACTTTCCTTTGCTGTTTGACTGACACCTACATAGCAAGAGTAGTTAACATAGAGTGATATGAGACAGATATCAAAGCCTTTCATTCAATACATACCTTCCGTGAAGGAATAGGGTGGTTTCCTTTTATTTTTTTATTGCTTAAATCGAAAGATTATTACTCCTGGAGTACGCATCTCACACTTTTAGATTTTTAAATGACGATATCTATTTTTCGCAACAAAATGAAAAGTGAAAATTTTGAAGCACGCGAAAACACGACTGCTAAGTATGAATGCCGGGAAAAGCCCGTGTGATGTCATTCTGGTTCCCACTGCCGCAAAGTGAGGTGACCTTGGGGCGAGGAGGCGCAGGCTGCTAGCAGGTAGCAGAGTACCCTGCTATCAGGTAGAGCTTGGCTTAATTATGGATTATTAATGCCTTATCAAACGAAGGAAACTTTCCGACTTTAGGCAGTTTTAATAGGTGAT
Source organism: Ischnura elegans (assembly GCF_921293095.1). Classification (NCBI taxonomy): domain Eukaryota; kingdom Metazoa; phylum Arthropoda; class Insecta; order Odonata; family Coenagrionidae; genus Ischnura; species Ischnura elegans. The sequence continues at coordinate 79,376,621 of NC_060256.1, read as the reverse complement.
TATTAAGAGATATTTCCCTGAAGTCAGTGCCTCATGCACGCATTGGTAATCTCAGACGATGTAAAACTCCTATCTACTTGTATAGAAACTAGGTCCCTGTGACGTCACGTGGAGTGGCATCGCATGGGTGCCAATCTGGCCTTTTTCAAATGCAGTTAAAATTGACCATTGCCAATCATCTAAACTGGGAATTCTAAAACCAAATAATTTGTATATTATGAATACACTAATGGTGGGTAATGAATCACAATCAATACCTTTCGTTTTCTTTGATGAAGGAAACTACCCTACTTGGAATGATCATGAATGCTTAACAGCAAGATAGCTCAAGTTTCTAAAATTGACTTCACACAAAATTTCTGAAGTGGGGTTAGCCTGGAAGATCAAAATATTTGCCTAGGGGCCTTGGAAATGCAATCCGTTGAGATGTCTGATAGAAATTTGTAGATGGAATTCAAGTGTGGGGACTTGGGGTGCTGGTAGGTATCCTAAAAAATGATTCAACGTCTCATTCATCAATTTATAATTCCTGATTATGAAGGTAATGTTTTTTAAGCCGTATAACCTCAAACCTTTTTAATAAACCCCTTTCCTTCAATTTCCAAAGCTGAATCATCTATGGAGGAAATTGGTAACTACATAGGGAGACACCTTTCCCCCTCTTTTCTGTGGTTATTGTGAGCGTGAGAAAGATGTTATTTCTGGTATCTTGATATGGTACATGAAATATGAACGATGCCATCAGTGTACTGAGGGGGATCATTCTCTTACCAAGTAATTCATATTTTCATTGCAGAGTCCACTTTACATGTGATGATAATCATTCATATTATGTAGTAAGTGTCTCTAGAGGAGTGCTGCTATTATATCAAGAGGCTGAATAAAACCTGTCTGGAAATGTTGAAAAAGACCAATCGTATACAGACAAAACATTCTTAACAGACTCCTCCAAATAGTGGAAACTTTCCATTAATTGACAGTTTTTTAGGTCCCATTAGAATGACATTGATCCTGGAATTAACACCTCCAAATAGACTCAATAATGTATGTAGTTAATAGCAGAAAATTTAATTATTTTTCCTAGTAGAGGGCACACGTAATGCTATCCTTTGAAGAATTTCCTTCCGCTAAACAAAAATTTTTTGATGCCCATTGATAATAAGGAACTTAAGTAGGAGAAAAAATTTCGTTCAAATTGTGAGAAACTTCCTTATTGTGGGTGTTGTAAATTCTAAAGTATTAGGTTCCCTTATACAAGAGGAGACAGTTGCATAGCAAGATATGGAGTAAAAAGGAAGGAAAGGGCTCAGAAGTAATAACGCAAGGTGAAGTCCTCAAAATGTGATAAATATAGGCAAGTGAGAGAGATGGAGGGGCTCTGCTGCCTATACTCAAGCTTTGTGTCTACACCAAGTATTTTCTTTGGTCCAGTAGAGAGATTTGATTCTCGTAGAGTAACATAATCATTTGTTTAGGTGACAGAGGCCAAACCTGGTACATAGTTACTGAAGATGTGATAGGGAGTGGAAGAGGGGTGGCTATCAGATAGAAAGACAAACTTGAGAACGAATAGCAGCACCAGACACTTAGGCTGTAATGCAGAAAAAACTGTTGGTTCCCTATCCCAAAATGGCAGAAGGAAGATCATGAGAGCTGGCTCTAGCATATTAAGGGAGTTTATTTAGAATGAGATACTGCATGTTGAAAGGAAGGGTTATGTTATACTGTAGCCCACATTGTTAGCTTTCTAATTATAGAGCCTTGGTGTCTCCTTTGAATTTAGTGAGATAAGTGAATACGAGACTGCTTGTTTATCATCCTTCAAAAGTATCTCATTGTTCAGAACAATGGCTGGATGAAGGTGCCAGTGGTTAGTAAGAGTTCTATTAAGAATGTTGTATTGTAATCAGTATTTAGTTTTGTTTCAGTAATTGAGTTAAAGCTTGATGATGATGATGATAGTCATTTTGTAGACCACAGTTTAAAAGGTACTCATTTCAAATGTTTACGCCAAAAGAGTATTGTTTCAATGATTGTTTTAATATTTGATATGTGATGGAGATCCAATATTGAATACATGAAAAGCAATTAGCCAAATTTTCATTGGGAACATTTAATCTAGAAGAGTATTGTTGCAATGTGAAGAATATTTATAAAAATAATGCAAGGTTTTACAAACATTACATTTTTATTAAATGATGCAGTTAAAGCACATTGAAATTGTGCTGTAGTAGTCTGGACTCACTCTGATTGGCAGACACCAAATTAGCAAGTGTTTCCATTCCTGTACGTGTCTACTCAATGGAGGACTGGATTCACCTTATGGCAAGGAAACTTGTGGAGATTCTCTATAAGGGATGTTGTAGGGAAATTGGATAATGTATCTATCTTGTGAAAGAAATGAATGGGGAAACAGGAAAATAACTTTCGGAAAGATGGCCTTATAGAAGTAGATCCAGTACCCTATAGTGTATTTACTTTGTCTGCGGGTGAGCTTTCGGGAGAGCCCAGACATTCTCGGATGGCTTCGCTGATAGGGTAGGGGTAGTACCGAGAGAGGAGGAGCGAGCAGAACGTTGCCAAATGTCCATAGCCACCCTACTTTGTCACTGAAAGCTTGTGAGTCATAGGTGGCCACAGGTATTTTGGCTCTGGCACCGAGAAAATATATATCCTCATTTGGAAGGCATTGGGGATAATTCTCTCACAGATGCCCATGACATTGTCAGCTACCGCACTGAATGAGGCACCGTTGGTGGAAGGCATACTTAGTCACATACAACGAGAAAGCGTGAGATTTGGTAACACTGCTCCACGATGTTCCCTCGGCGGAGGTCTGAGAGCAACTCACTGAGGCCATGCCTACTGTTTGCTGATTGGCAAAGTCACATGTCGAGAAACATTCCCTCCCCTCATCTCCACTTGTTTTGGCCACACCAGCTCACCCGCAGAGATAAAATGAACAGAGTATAGTAGTAATGCTGAACGATTAGTTCATCCTAATGGCTGTTGAAGTAATAGAATTTATTACTGTCAACCTTGGGGACTTAAATTCAGTGTATCAATTTAAAAAACTCATCTTTTTCTAGTGTATTATCTCTTTGAAAATGATACAGCTAAATGGAAATCACTGAAGGCATAGTCAATTATGATTTGGTGAAAAAATAATAGCAAGTCTCTTTGCAGAGTTCAATTAGTAGAGACACTAAGTTAACATGGCATGTTAGAAGAACCAAGTCATGCGATTTGAAATCATTCCGAAATAGCAAGAATCCAATATTTTGGAGCAAAGGAAGTATGTTTATCTAATTCATGAATGTGATACAGGTAAATAAACTATTTATTACACTGCATTAAATCAGAGGAGTGCATATTTAATCAGGTATGTTGAAACCAATTTTATTCACTATATTCCAACATGAATGGTTGGACTTAGGTGACAGAAGGCTGCCCATTTTATATAATTTGCATCAATGATAACAAATTTGGATGCATTCAGGAATTTTAACTTGCAATAATTTCAAGAATAATAAACATATGTTAAATAATGAAAGAAATTATGCAAGGTTTTGGAATAAGACCTTGGTCAGAAAATTAGGGAGGGGCCGGAGAAAGCGTGAACATGGAAGAAGGAGGGGCTCCTCCTCCTTCCATGGCGTGAACTTGCTGGTTCACCGAAAACTGAAACTCCGAAATTTTTCGGGGGATGGTTGCGCGCAACTATCACCTTAGGCTGATTACACTATTATTTGATAGAAAAGTATCAACGTTCGTATAGCCAGCAAAACCTGCATGCTGTATTTCATAAACATTTATATAGCAGATTTTGAAATTCGTACCCAAGTTCTCAAGTACTACCAGTATTTGCCACCAGGATGCGCGTCGGATGTTTTTAGATGTAAACATTGAAAAGAAACAACAAGACAAAGGTAAACAGTGTTAACTCGGCAGTTGAGTGCTACGAAGTGATACTATTTTAACTGCTTTTTAGGGGAACTATTTCCAATTTTAAACTTGGAAAGTCAGCATGGATGTGGAGTACTATGTCTCCGTTTTTAAACTGGACTCTCTTGAAGATGAATGGGTCGATGCAGTTTGGGAAAACGAGTTCATTACTGTGGATGAGTTGTCCCAGGATTTTTATGGCAATGAGAACATTGATCAGAGAATTGTGGATTTCCGGAAGGAATTGGGAGCATTTACCGGCGGTGGATCAAATGATACAAGTGATACCCAGAAATTATGGGATTCTCTAGGTCCCCAAGTGAAGAAATTGTTGCCTTTTATTTACTACTTTATCAGGCAAGGTATTAGAGAAGACTCTGATGTAGAATGCAAAACCACTAGTGTAAAAGCTTCTGGACTTTATTTTGTATTACTGTCTATTCCTGGAAGTTCTGCGTACAAGGTTTTCAGGAGACTCTTATTTGAATCTGCCCTTGAGCCGTTTAAGTTATCGTCTTTACTGAGAGACGAGTCTTCGGCTAAGGGAAAAAGACGCAATAATGAAGAAACTTTCGAGGATGATACGGACAATACATTATTTTATGGCCAAAAGCTTGGATTAGCCACTGCCCTGAACGACTCGCTGAGAGACCTTTTAACTCTACTGAAGTGTTTTTCTTTGAAGGACAAAGCCGATACTTTCGAAACAACTGTTCAGACAATCGCTACATTGACTGTGGTAGACAGTAGATCAACGCATATAAACTCCGCTGATAGTGAAGCACGTAATAATTATGCGCCTGGGTAAGTCATGTTTGAAGTTGCTTGAATGATTGATTCTGTCCACTATATTTCCTTGTTATTTTATGTATACCTGTCATTAATTCACATTCATATTTATTCATTTAAAAAAATATGGTATGACAAGTATATTGATCATTTAAGCTATTTTTTTGAGTTTCAAGTATAGCTGGCTAGTTGAAGTAGGTTATGGGAAATTGTTATCTCCCTGAGCCGTAATTTTCTTAAGGCGTGCGCTATGGATAATGGCCTTGAAAGTGTCACTGTACCATCCTTTGTACCATATTTTTTCTTACCATTGTATACGGTGCTTTATTTGAAAGATTTTTTCAGTGTTTTTATATCTCTCATTTTGGCTGAAAACATCTTAGTTGTGGAGTTATGTTAAAAACCCATTAAGTTTCCACGAAAGTAATCGTGCTCTCCTATTTCAAAGGATAGTATGATCAATTCTCTCCATGGTAGTTTGAATAAGATATCTCTCTATGGTTAATGGACATATGTGGCATTTTGAGGTACATTATCTTCTATCGTCCTGGATGCTATTGATTCCTCCTGAATATGCCTGAGCCCTGTGGGTCTAATTTAAAATCCCTGCAGCAGTGTATATTTTTCAGAGGCTGCCCAATGCTTACATGAATGGTTTATGGAGCACATTTTCAGTAAAACATTTATATTCAATGACTTACAATGACATGCAGTAATACATAAACTGTTGAACTCTTAATTACATCAACCCTTTTTGCCATGGTTAAACCAAAAAACCTCAAGTCCATAAGAGGTCCCATGTAGCTCTCCATTCTTCAGATTGGAGGTTGATCTGTGGTACCCTTGGCTCTTTTCATTAAGAGCTGGCAAATTCTGATGACTTGTTACTCTCCATCCTTCTTTCCTTACCCTTCGCTCATGGCACAAGTGACCTTAGTTATTGGTCGCCTCCTCCGAATACCTACCTACTAAATATCAATATACCCGAATGTCTGGTTTTTTTAACTACTAATTAAGTTCTATTAAAGAGATTAATGATGCAGCTTCATCTCTATGTCACTGCCCCATATCTAATTGTATTTATGTGTGATACAACTATTTTTTATTGTGCATATCATTCAATACATGCTGCAAAAGTTTTTTACCGTATGAAATGGTGATTGATAACTTTATTCACTCTTAATTATACAAATAAGCAATAATATATCTAAAGATGTGAGATATATTGTAATGACGTACAGTAATGTAAACTTTTTAACTGTTAACTTAAGTCATTTAGCAATGATTTTACCAACCTGAAGTGCAAGAAAGTTTTCAAATTAGATGATGTGATCTCACAATAACCTTATCCTTCTTCACCTTATTAACCCTTCAAGTCCCTACCCTATTCATAGAGAACATTTTTCCTGGGACGACTCTTCTAAAATCTTTGTTGTGATCAAATAATTTTATCTGTGTAACATTTTTGATTAATTCATTAAACAATGGCTGCTTTATATAGAAGAGAATAATTTTCTGCACCCAGTAAATTTTTCTTCAAATTTCTTATGAGGAATGTTAATGGTTTTATTAACATTTTTCATAAGGACTGCATTCCTCTGTTAAGATGCCTAGTAATTTTCACACAAACATCATGCGATTCTGTATAACACCCCCTTGGGTAAATTTTGATCATTTATACTTAGAGTAATAGGGGTTCATTCAGGAGCATTAAACACGACAACAATTCAGGTTTTCTACCACAGGGATACTGTCTGCACTTTAAAAGTGTCTTTTATTTATTTTATACTTTTTCCATAAGCTTAAGCAATTGCTTCACCCATGCATTGAATTTTTGATATGCATTGCTTTCTTTCTACTCCGTACTCATATCCTTGTGCTCCTACTTTCCAGATCTCTCGATAAAGCATTATATTGCTTGACAAAGAATGCATATGTGGCTCTCCAAACTCTGGCCAAAGGTAGATTGCAGGATGGGAATGTGCCTTGCGTTGAATTGGTTTTGGACAACATTTTGCCAGCGTTGGCCTGGGGTGGAGATGGAACAGCCAGAGAACGCACGACAATACGGAACAATATGAAAGTGTTTGTTCGGGAGATAATATTCCCCAGTGCAAAAGAAGAGGGACATTTTGACAGCACGATATCCACTCTTGTGAGACACCTGTGTGCAGCAGCTGTGAGGATGACAATAGACATTCGTCGACTGGTGGCTTCAACAATATTGGAACTCATGTCCGACATGCCATGCATCGATCCTGTCCTGGATTGGATCATTCTCTTCTCGCGATCAGAGCGAAATAATCACAGGCTGATGAGCATGGAAGTGCTTGGTCAAATGCTTCTAAAATCAGGGACAATGTAAGCAGTTTACCAGATTTTATTTATATAATACCGGATTGATATTTAGTGTTTAAATGCAACTAATGGAAGACACTATATTTCCTCTTTATGATCTGATGATACAGAAAAGATCACCATAAAGTTCTTTGCTACATGAATAATTAATTTTGTAATATAATGACTGCTAAAATACATTTATGTTCCTCAACCCCAAATATCCCAATCAGGTGTTTTTTGGTATTTGTGGGCATCATATTTGAAAACTACTTGAGTGAAAAATTTGAGTTGCTGAAAATGAATATGGATGGTGGACCTGTAAAAATTATATTCCCTACTCATGTCTAACATACCATGCATTGATTCTGTCCTGGATATGATCATTCTGGTTGAGTTTAATCAACAACTGGTAGTCTGCCCGCTATCAGGTCCCATATAACAAAGCTGTCTCCACCTCCTATCCCTGTTCTTCTCCTTGGTTTCCTGCTAATTTCTCTTTGTCCACACTTCATCTGTTGTTGTCTGCCTTCTTCTTTTTCCCCTCTTTTCACCTCCTGACGGTTTCATGTTCACTAAAATTACCAATTTTTGCAGGAAACAACTTGAGGATGCCCTGCCCAAAATAATTGAAGCTTTGGCAGCACGATTTCGGGATATCTCTCCAACAGTTTGTGGACGAGCTTTGAATGCCTTATCTGAGTGCTGCTCTTTGCCATCAGCTCTGGAAGTTATCAAGAGACTTTTTGATCGAGAAGTTTCTCAGGTTAGAAAGAAGGCTTACGTGGAGTGCCTTGGATGGAAGAGATTTCCTGTATTTTCTTGCTTTTTGCTTCCTTATTGTGATACAAACAGGAAGAGCCTATATTTTTCTGCAAATCAATCTTATTTTGGACAGCTAAAATTGTATATTTCTGGTTGAAAACTAAAAGAATGAGTTAATTGCTTATTTTGATTTAGATCATTGGAGACAGTAGGAATAATACATGACAGGTTGTTTTAGACTAGAGCTCGCTGTGGTGTATTCCGCAGAGTTGTAAATATGGTATTTGCACGAATCCAAGACAAGGTTTTTTTTCCCCTCCTAACTCCTGCAGAAAAGAGGGTTTGTCTTACAATCGGATGCAAAATTCCCGAAGTCAATCGGGTTGCATAATTTACGTCGGAAAAAATTATTGATACCTGAGTTTGCCACCTGATAGCCATACAACGAAAAATCAGCGTCAAAAATAGCTGAACAGTAATGTAGCTTATTTAATTTTGCGTTTAAGGAAAAAGAAAAATTTCCTATTTTTAGGCGGCAGGCAAAGATTTGGTGCGTGCCGATCAGTCGCCTGGTGCACTTCTGCCATGTCCCCAAGATCCCCTGCTTTACCCTGTGTTAGGCTCCATTCAAGTTGTAACATAATGTAAACAAGCTACCATGTTGTTTGTAAATAATTTAAAACTAACAATGGTAGTGAGGGATGCGGAAAAGAAAAAAGAGGTAGTCGTGCATGGAGAGAAGGAAGAGATAGATGTGTTATATAAAAAAAGATCGGGAGAAAAGCTAAGATAGTGGTGTATTGAGAGACCGGAGGAAGAGATACGGCAGAACTCAAGATTGGCAGAAAGAAGAAAAGGACGCAGAGAAAAAGCAGGTGTCTACGAGAGAGAAAGAGACCGGAGGAAGGGGATACGGCAGAAATCAAGATCCCCACTGGTGCAGTTCATGGCAGTGGTTCAGTGAGTGGTAGTACGGATAGTACAAATGGGATTGTAATAGTCATGGCGGCTTGTTGATGTTGTTTATGCTCACGAGTTTTAAATTGTAAAATTTCTTTATAAAGTGTTATAAAAATCATTTGTTAAGTAAGAGAAGTGGAAAATTAATTAAAACGTTACAAAGTTAAAGCTTATTCAACTCACAAAATGTTCGTGTGATTGGTTACAATTTACCTTAATTGTAACGTTGAAGCCTCAATGCCGTCTCAGAATAAACTGCTACGAAGTTATTGCATTTTCTCAGAGCAAGGGTAAGAAGGCAACATGATTTGCCTCTGATTAGAGAGATCGACTGAGTTGTGGTCCCATGCCTTTCAGAGTATTACGATGGCAGAGAAAAGAAGTCATTACAGTGCCGCTTTCAAAAGAAAAGTTATACAGTGGAACCCCGATCTATCGTTCCCGCATTGATTGTTTTCCCACATTCATCGTTCGCCGTTTCTGGTCCCAAGTAATGTTCCATGTAGACAATGCAATTTTTCCTACATCTATCGTTCCCCAAAGTATAATTTTCCCACATCCATTGTTTGACGAAAATGAGAGGAAATAAATGCAATGTGTCATTTATGGCTAATAACGACATGCACATAGTTTGAATCTTCCCCAGGAGATGGAACTACCATAGGGAGAAGCTCAGTGCCATGGGAAAGTAACATTAGTGCATTTCCCCAGATCCGTTATCCCCCTCCATTCAGCACTTGCCTCCCCCCTCTGACGCTTTCCTCTTCTCCAAAATCAAACAAAAGGTAATTCAAAGTAGGCTTCGTGTGAAAAAAATGGGGAAACATCAAATGCCACATTGCAGAAAAAAATTTCCATGCATAAAATAAAATTTTCAGTGAAAATCATGGAAATAATGGTGAATGGCTGGCTTCTGTGAAAGGAAAAGTAAAAAGAAATTATGAAAAAAGAGTACTGAAAGCGAGATTAGAATTGATTTGGTTCATATTTTCTCTTTCTAGGCTCAAGATCCTGATGAAAGTACTCCACTTACTGAGGGGGAGGTATTGATAACGGAGCTATTTGAGAGAATGGCTGATATAAGAGCTGGTGTCCGCCGCTATGCATTGCAGGTAATATGTTCCATTTGCTCCTTAATCCTGCATTGGCAAAGTGGTTATTTGATAGATTCAAAATACCCAAAATGATTCTATCAAAACATTTATGATGTATTTAAGCTCATCCATCCATTTTATACTTCCTAGAAAGTGGGACCAAATGGTATTTTACCTCTGCCGTACCCAAGAGTTCAGTGCATTGTGTTGTTGTGGACAATAGGGTGGTTTCCTATAATTTTTTTATTGCCTAAATCGAAAGATTATTATTCCTGGAGTACGTATTTCATGCTTTTAGATTTTTAAATGACGGTAGATTTTTAAACGCGACGCGTAAGTATGAATGCCGGGAAATTTCTCCGTACGACGTATTTCTGGACCCCGGTGCCGCCCTGTGAGGTGACCTTGAGGCGAGGCTTAGCGTTGATACGACGCAGGCTGCTAGCGGGTAGCTGAGTACCCTGCTGGCTGGTAGCGCTTGGCTTAAGTAAGGATTAATAATACCTTATCAAACGAGGAAAACTTTCTGACCTTAGCCAGTTTTAATAAGTGATTATTAAGACATGTTTCCCTGAGCTCTGTGCCTCATGCATGCATTGGTAACCTCAGACGATGCATAACTCCTATCTTCTCCTATAGAAACTAGGTCCCTGTGATGTCACGTGGAGTGGCATCGCATGGGCACCAATCTGACCCTTTTCAAATGAGGATGAAAATGGACCATTGCCATTCGTCTAAACCAGTATTTCTAACACGAAATAATTTGTGTATTATGAATACACTAATGGTGGGTAACGAATCGCAATCAATGCCTTTCGTTTTCTTTGATGAAGGAAACTACCCTCTTTGTGGAGGATCTGAAGTCTTGCTATTAGTTAGTCTTTCTTTTTCACTAAATAACTGTTGGATTGCTCCCATATATCTGATTATAAATCCTCTATTTTATGTGCGTATAGTTAGGGGAAAAAGTTGTAATTTTAAGTAGAAGTTAAGAAAATTTAAAAATTCTTTAATCAAACTGCAAATCTCTGCCCAAATTCCTGTGCCCACTCTACTTGAGGGTTAGAAACCAGCTCACCCATTTCCAGGCATCACTTTAATGTTTGAACTCTCCCCTCTTATCTCATTGCCCTGCTGTACATCCCTTTCAATTGAGGATTTTCTTCCATGGAGTGCTCCTCTCAGGGTAAATTTTAGCTTTTTTGTGTTCATATTATCATCATTAGTTTGAAATTATTCACAAAGAAAAATAACATAATAATAAGGCCTGTGGAGAAGATAAAATTAGAATTAAGGATATCAAAAGTCAAAAGGCTTTAATACCAGTCTTGACCGCTCTTGTAAAAAATAGTGTTAATGAAGGTATTGTTCCACAAGGTATGAAATTAGCCTTAATTAGACCAATATATAAGGATGGCACTTTTACTGACATGAATAATTATAGACCTATATCAATCTTGTCATCTCTCAGCAAAGTCCTTGAAAAATAAGTAGCTGCTCATTTAACTAACTATGTATCTAAATACAGACTTATAAATAAAAATCAATATGGTTTTCAGAAATGTAAGGGTACAAGAGAAGCTCTTGAAACTTTTGCTGACATTGTGAACTCTTGTCTAAACAAGAACAAGTATGTAATTGTTTCTTTCATAGACTACAAAAAAGCATTTGATACTGTAAACCATGAGATACTATTACAGGATCTCCAACAATTTGGAATAAGAGGAAATGTCTTAGATTGGTTTAAGAGTTATCTGTCAAATAGAAAAGTAGCAGTCAGGATTAATAATGTTCAGAGTAATTTCATGATTACTCAGTATGGAGTACCTCAGGGATCAGTACTGGGACCTATATTGTTTAACATTTATGTGAATGGAATATTTAAAGCAATTAAGTACGGTAAAATTCTACTTTATGCAGATGATGTGGTTATAATTACAAACCATAAAGATTACACTCAAGCAGTAAATTACATGCAAGAAGATCTGCAAAACATAGCTGCATGGTCTCACGATCACGGCCTAACAATAAATCCTAACAAAACAAAAGTTATGCAAATTACTAATGTAGGATTTAAGATTACTCCCATTATACTCTATATGCATGACCACAAATGTCTACATAAAAAGGGCCTTTCTAGCACTTGTAACTGCACTCCTCCGGAACAGGTTACATATTACAAATACTTAGGTATAACCATTGATCAGTATTTGAAATTTGATAGACACATAGTTAAAATGAACAGTAAACTAAGGAAAATTAATTATCAGATGTATCAAATTAATACCCTAGTTCCAAAGAAAACAAAGATTATGATATATCACGCACTGGTTGAATCAATACTACGCTACGGAATTACCATTTGGGGCACAATACTATCAGGACACTCTGTTAAAAACTCAAAAAAAAATACTCAAATTAATTCACGCAGGGATTGAATCAACAACAAATCATAAGAACGCAGGTATTTCCCTCAAGGGTTCTCCTGATCATAATAAATCTTTGTATGAAGAACTCGGTATACTAAAGGTTACTGACCTGTACATTTATGTGTTAGTAATTAATAATTATTTCAACAATACATTAAAGATTCACAAAGATTACAAACACTCCATGGAAATGAGAAATCTTACTCATTACTATGTACCGAAATATAATAACAACTATGGTAAAGGTGTAATGAATATTAAAATCCCAATGGCAATAAACGAGTTACCAGATAACTTGAAGAGAATAAAAACTATTAGGGAATTAAAAAGTAAACTAAAAAAGCATCTACTGGAGAGATCGTAAAACGGTTGTCTTATTATCTCTTAGATATGTTTTTGAATGCCATAATGTAATACTACTATGTGGCTAGGGGGTATATGTTTATTGTCTATGTGTTAACACTTAATAAATGTTTTGTAAAAGTAAAGATATTAATGGAACCTGCTGATAAGCTTAATGCTTAGCGGGACCATTAAAATGCAAATAATGTAGCTTTCATTCAAGTGTAAATATTTAAAGAACCTGAATGTTTAATTGGAATATATACTTAATTGAATTGAATTATATAATGACAATATCTTTTTTTAGATAATATTTTATATATTGTAACTTTTTTAAAATTTTGTAATATGTTAAGCAATATGACTACTTATTTGAATGGCTGTTAACGAATGGTTAATATTTTATAGGTATGGAACTATTGTATGAAAATATTTTTAACTATCAAATGTTATGTATTATTGTAAACAATTTTTTTATCCTGTAACAATTTTATCCTGTAACAATAAATATTATATTCATTCAAAAAAAAAAAAAATAACCAATAACTCTCTTCTTACCAAAAATGTGCAATAGATGCAATATGTGCTCAAGAAAATTTGACATATGTACTTGGTCCTATATTTGAAAGTGTCTTAGGACATGTTGTTAATGAAGATTCTTGGTATATTCTATTCTAGTATTATATTTGTGATCTGTGATGAATTTATCATTTGTCCTGTAAATGGTTGCAATTCTTGGATAAATTATAAATGAATTAATGTAAACTTTATATCTAACTTTTCTTCCAGGTGTTGACATCCTTGATTCCAGCCTGTCCAATATCATATCGAAAGCCAATTCTTCTTTTATTGCGGCATCATTGTCTTGATCCATCCTCAATGGTACGCAAGATTGCCCTTTTAAGTTTAACCAGTCTTATTTGCATGACATTGCCTGAGCCAGAAGACTCGGACGATATCAAAACATGCATAGAAGAATTAGAGGAATCATGGCTTCGTGGGGTACTACCTCAAATCTGTGATCGGGATATTAAAGTCAAAGAAAAAGCTTTAGAGGTGAGTGACATCGGGAGGCTTGGGGTAAAAGGTATGTACATATTATCAGAGGTACTCCTCCTCTCTGGGATTTTCAAAATTCTTCTTGTGAGTTTAAAGACTATATGATGGACATTATGGGCATTTTGAAGGTCAATGAAGGATGAGTTGGTGCCTCATTAGCCTGTCTTTAGTAAAGTGAACTAAAATCCAGTGTTTTCTTAAAAAAATTTAAGTTCTCATGTGGTTTTAAGTTTATTGTGTTGGTCTGAGCAATGGCCCAGAAAGCTAAAGGCCTGTGGTTATACAGTTGAAGACCTAAAATCCGGAAAGCTTTGGACTGAAGGGTTTCTGGATTTCTGGTTTTTTTGGATTTCTGGTCTTCAGCTTCTAGCTATGAGAGACTGGGCGCTCGTCCCGGTCACAGCCAATGTCCAACTCAACTGAGTCCCTTACCGTAACCTGCTTATATATACCGAGGCAGCCAAGATGGCCGGCCTAGGCATATATTAGAGGAGTACGGTCCGGGATGGACGGTCGGCGAGATTGGCTGCAGACGGGACGAACCTCCAGGACACATTGCGTGTCTGATCCTTTATTATTGATACAAACATTTCACAGTACAAGTCATTTTGGAATAAGAGGCCAGTGCCTTTACGAAGGCAGGCTAACACAGCTTGATTATCAATGTACATAGTGAGATCCACAAATTCAGGTAACAATGGTAATAGAAATAAAACGCAAGGCAGCTTCCCCCTCAGCATAATAGATTGGCAGCTGGTGCACGAATGGTATGAATTTTGTTAATGAATTAACTTATAATTGCGTTCAGGCTCTTGTGCTCGATATTTGAGATCCCTGTGTGTCCCTGCATAGGCTGTTAGAGTATGTTCATAGCGTGTGCTAACTTCCTACTTGTTCCATAACAAGGCTCGAAGAGTGGTGCCACATGGTGGCAAGTCGAAACTCTATGCCGAGGAATTTTCAAATGTTCCAGATTTATAGTTTTCCTGGTTTCTGGGTTCCGAATTTGAGGTCCTCAACTGTATATCCATTCAAGTAAATTTTTTCCGTGACAATTAGTTTGAATTTCACTGCCGTTCACCAGGCAGACTTAACATATTTCGCTTTCAAAGTTTTTGGACTATCCATTAAATTCAGGAGGCAATAAGCTGGAGAAAATTGTATCACGAAAATGTCAAGCTGACCTTTAATTGGGTGCAGGGTCTTCATTAAGATGAGGAACTTAGTGTATACCATTGAGCCCACTGTCCCCTCCTTTATTTGTTAAATGCCTTTGTTGTGGACCACTTCAATTAGCATGGTCTATGGTTCCCTGACATATGGGGCCACAGTCCTCATCTACTTCTCTTTCATTGCTAGGAAATCATTTAGACCCATTTTAGCCAGAATGGGCATGTTCGCCAAATTTTTAAAAATTTCGATTATGATAGTTTTAAATGTTAAGAGACCCATGTTTTCCTTGGGTGTGCCCCTTGTGATTTTTTCTGAACCCCCCAGCTTGCTTCTGATGTCATCAGCGCATTACACATCTCGGTATAAGGTGTTCTGCTTACTCCATAGGTGAGTGGGAGGTATAGAAATGCAATTGAAAAGGGGAGAGATGGTGTCATACCTATGCTACTACCCTCCTGCATGGCCACATATTGGTAGAAAAATGTCAATCATGTTATCCTATGTGTATGCAGACACTCAAATAGCCCAGGCCAGGGACTACACAATGAATGGGAAAAAGGAGTTGTTGTGTGGCTAATTTTTACAACTAATACTCATACATTTTGGAGGGCAGAAATCTCCCTCCAAAATCTGTTGTGAAGTGTGATACACTGCGTGTGAATAGCTGCTGAATCGAATTGTATTCGGGTATTTCCATGAAAATGTCAACTTTTTCTGTAAAATTAAAATTTCGGCTGGAAATATTTTATCTTGATAAATCAATGGCAAAATGATTTAATTTTATGAAATAAGTATTTGAAATGTTATTCAGAGCCTTATTAAAAGCTTTCAAAATATACTTCGATTCACATAGTTTTGAAGATGTTTGAAATCATTACACGTAGGAGGTTCACCTGGCAGTAATTCTGTCACACGTTAATTATGGGCATATTTAGAAGGTATTTCGATAATTAATTTTGTTTCTGTATAAGCTCATCATCTTCGTAAATGTTTTTTGATCATGCACAGTTAACATTTTTGCAATTATTTTGCACTTTACAATTTTATTGAAATATCCTGTTGCATAGTTATCTGTAAAGGCACTACTGCCACAAATAGAATTGCCCATTCTTAAGTACTGCCTTTACAATGGGCTGAAAAAAGTTTTCTCACTCAATTCACATGTTATTCTATTCGTTAAATGCTTTTAAGCAACCAACCTTCATTCAGGGGATAACTTATTGAGTAACTTTTTTAAAACTGTTGCAGTGTGCTTCAAAATAGTCCCCATAATAGGCAATCCTAAGTGAGGAAATACATTTTCTATTCCTTCAGCTTCAGTATGAGTAAGGTCCTTTGTATTAGGTGTATTCAAGTTCTAAGGCCTCCATTTTTTTATCTTCAGATTGGAAACAAACAGAAAGATGTGCATTGCTTTAAAATGAGCGTACACTCTTTCTCAATATGTGACAGAAATGGCTGCATCATATGAATAAACTCTTTCAGCAGCATTGAGAATGATAACTTTTAGATACTTGAAATTACGACGTTTTCCTTACATGAGCAGTGAGCAATCATTCGATTTCTGCATTTGGGTGGTGTCTCACCAATAAAAATTCTTCAAAAGTTGAAGAAAACATTTGGTGATGTAGTTATGGTTGTGCCGAAAGTGCGTTTGTGGGTGCAACAGTTTATTGAAGGCAGAGCATCGTGTGACATCAAGCCTAAACAATCTCGGCCTTGCACAAGCCAGTCTGACGCCCTGATCGAGCGAATGGAGAGAGAAGTTTTGGAAAGATCGCCGAATGACTGTGGTGCAGATCACCTCCAGTTTTGGCACTACGTTGGGTTCTGTGAACATAATCCTGCATGCCGACTTGAAAATGCACTGCATCAAAAATGGCTGTGCACAAGCTCTTTCACATAGACAAGGTACTCTCAAATCAAGCTAACATTACGCAAGAGTTTCTTCATGAAAACAACTTTGAAGTGTTATTACATGCTCCCTACTCACTTTACCTGGCTCCTAGTGACTTTTGGCTGTTTTCTGCAATGAAAAACACTCTCTTTGACCTCACATACTCCAGAAGTGCTGCTATTGCTACTCCGATTTTCCAGTGGTGAAAGCAGACTGCTGAAGAAGCCTTCTCCCCAGCCATAGAATCATGGCGTCTACGTTGTGAAACATGCGTACGTCGTCAGGGAGATTACATCGAGAAGTGGCACAGCTGTCATAAGTTTAGAGTGTGTAGTTTGTCAGAAAAATATTGGAGGCCTTAGAACTTGAATGGACCTCATATTTCAGATCAATAAGTTTTAATGGAGCTTACATTTTGTCGTAGGAAAACATCAGGTTGCCCACAACTGTGAAATTATAAAAAATGTATGCTTGCTTAATTCCTTTTCTATGTGAAGCTATGTCACAATTTCATTAAAAATAATTAATGGTATGGTCTGTCATTTCAGTATGCATGGAATGTCCTCATTTTGGGGAAAGATGGTGGAAACACTCCAAATGCTAACTGGCATCTTATTCATCGTTTGGAGGTTCTTCGCCTTTTGCCATTCCTCTCTGAAGCCTGCTCTGCCTGGGCCAAGGAAAAGAAGAATCTTGGGTGAGCCTTAGAGTTTTTTTTTGTCAAAGTGGAAGGAATGATGCACTCAGTTATCTTCGTCTACAAGGGTTGTTCTCTCAGACCTGAAATAGCAAATCATTGAATGAGTCTGGTAGATGAGAGGGAGAGATAAGTTACGGCGGAAAAAAGTCATCCTCATTGAGCCATCCTTTTTATAATGTTGAAATAAAAAAAACAGAGTTGCTATCCAATTTTCATGAGTCGGTGAAAAATATATAAACTATTGAGTTTCAGTATATTCAGGGAAAACTGCTGATTGAGGAAAGGAATTGCTCACAATAGTGTTAACAACAAAGAACGATGCGTGGGCCATGCTCACTGCAGAGAAGTGGTGGATAACCAGAGACCCACTTGGCATTAGCTTCTGACATCGTCAACTTATTTGGAAGAGGGTGAACCCTTTAACTGCTCTGAACGTACCTGGTACATTTCACACGGCAGGCTGCCGTGAACGTATCTTTTTTTCCTCCCTGCCATCTGCTCAGCTCTTTCACTGCATGTGAGGGATTGGTTTTTGGGGATTTATCAGTAGCGAATTGGTTAAGGCCGTTGAGGTTTTGCTGCAGATAGCTCATGGGGCACTGGTGAAGAATAGCAAAGTATTAGTCATATGCTTGGCAGAGTTCGTAGCATCGTCAACTTATCTGCAAAAAGGTTAATGCTGTTGATTTTTCACCACAACAATTCCTTACTGTCAAGTGGTCACTTGTGCAATATACAGCCTGTGTCTGTATGTGCCTGTAAGTAGGCCCATCTGTATGGAGGTTAAAATTTCAGTCAATTTAAAGCACTGCTTTACTAATGATTTCATTATGGTTTAAGTGATTAACTCTCTTCTCATCCATTCACTTCATAATATGTACTTCAATGAGTTATAATAGCTTCTAAGAACAAGCTCCTCATACAAAACTAGGTTAATACTATTTTATTCGTTAGCTAGTTTCAGGGTATTGTAATGAATGACTGACTATATGTACCTGTATTTTTATTCTAGAAAGGATTTGTGGCATTGCATCTCTTCAAATCTGGAAGGACAGCATCAGTATCCAGCGTGGGTGCTAATGTCAACCATAACAGAGCACTCGACCATTCCTGATGCTCCATATATAATGAATTACTACATGGGATCTGCATTTGTGAGTCCTATCTTGATTTGACTGTCAGAGTTACTCACAGAAAAACTATTTTCTTTCAAAATGTTTGTTACAGGAATGAGTTTTTCTTTGAAAGAACCTGATAGTTAAATATTATAGACAGAGGGGGTGGTGTCATGTTTCTTTTCAAGCTCCACAGATGGCTCTGATGTCATATTGGGAGGTTTTACCAAGAAAAATGCCGAATTTTACCACCAAATTACCCTAATTTTACCACTTAAATTAGTTTATTAACAAATAGTTTACCCATTTACACACAGATTTTCCATCTTTTACCATAACTCTACTACATAGTCTAAAATATGGATAAAAATGGGGTAATTTAATTTTTGTGCTGACAGGGATGGTAATATGTTTGTGGAAGTGCATCATTTTTTCATGTTTAAGTAGAACGTAGTAATTGTACTGCATCTAAGTACAGTGAAACCTCTATTTTACACTTTAGAATGGACCACTTACAAAAAGTGCAAAATTGAGGGTATTGTAAAATAGAGTATCATTTTCTAAAGGCGGTAATGTTTGTGACCTGATAAAAACTGTGCAAAATCAGGGAAAATGTATAATGGGGGAATGTAAAATCGAGGTTTCACTGTACTAGGTTTTTGTGATTTTTGTAAGATTTCATTGGCATTTTCATATAATCTATTTGGGGGCATATAAGCTTAGCATGATAAAAAATAATTACAATAGATAATAATAACATTAATAAATTTATTTCACCATTGACAGTGCATACATCTGCAAGGCTACAGTCAGTGTAAAATTTAAATACAATTACATTCATACATGAAGAGTGAAATTACCAGGTTCATGGGATTCCCGAGATAATCATTTAAATAAGATATGCAAAACATTGAAAACAGAGCGCAGAGGATTAATACATACTAACAGGGGCATGGAAAAACACAGGTATTCCAGTTACCCTCTAGGAATCAACCATACAATGCATTCTCCAAATATTCAGCAACGCTATACATAGTAGCATTTTTCAGTTTCATGAAGTTTTAGTTTCTTTTTAAGCATGGAAAGTGAGGCGCTATTTTTTATTTCTTCCGTAATTTTATTGTAAAGGATAGAGGCAGAGTTGTTGGGACCTTTAGGACAGAGGGAGCTGTAGTATAATTGGAGTGGCAGTGAATTAGGAAATATTCGCTGCAATTAAACTTTAATGTACCACTATGAAGGTAAAAATTATTATTATGAGATTTTCATGCCTTTTATGATTACATTATATTATACTAAGCATCTAAACCTAGGTCGTTGGATTAATTGCAGGTTCTTGTGGATTGCTAAAGTTTCATGGTATCCTATTGCTACTTTCTATCTTTATCCTATTGCTTGATGCACCACAAGGTATTTGAATGTATTTATTTGAGAAAATATTGTTATCACACTTATTCCATATTTGCGAGTTGTATATTCCAAAAATGCTGAACTCTTTTCTTCCCATATGCTACAATAACTCGTAAAAATAAAAAAAGTGATTCCAGCATTATAACGATAATGACAATGTGATTTTTTATTGTTTTTACCGTATTCATTATTATACCAATTGCATTGAAAATGTGAAAAGTAGAGTCGTGCAATGGACATACTCAGTCACTTTTGGCTCCAGCAGAAGTTTGAGGTCATATCAGTTGTGCTTTGTGTCAGACATGTTTTTTTAAAACTAATATCTTCAGGCTTTACTTTGTGAAACCTCTCCATATTGGAATTAAGGAAATAAAACTTTGTAAGGTTCACTGATTGTTTAATTAAGGGCACGACCCGGGTTTCGTAACTTAGTTACATCGTCAGGTGACTAAACCTGCATGCATCATACATTCATACCCAAAGTACACAAGTGACTGTGAGGACATCTGTCGGAAAGGAAAAGGACTAGTTGGGAGGTGGGGGTGAGGGTTAAACACGGACTGAAATAGGGAAAAAGGGGGGGGGAGAGGGGGGAGAAGGGAGAAGGGGCAGCCTTGGTTTGGGACGAGGGTTTTTCACCAGCCAGGGGAGGGTGGGGTTAAAGTGGGTGAGGAGACGAGAGCTGAAGAAGGTGGCGGTGTTGGGGAAGAAGAAAGGGTTAGCGGGGTACATTGAGTTTTCTAAATGACAATAGTCTATGGAAGGTCGTTGAGTCCGGCTGTGGAAGGACATGGGTCACTGGGGGAATTTTGGTAAAGGCACTGCTTAGTATTTGTTCTTGGAAATTTTAACGGCACACATGTGGATAGGCACTTGAAAATTTAAAGGTTGTCACTGTAGGAGATCATTGATGGTGTAACACCTATTTTTGAGTGGTTTGTTTTGGTTTTTGGTGTGACGTAATACAAGCAATAATAAGCAGCAGAGGTGGAGTGAGGTAATTGTTGGGATTGTTGACGGCGCGGGAGGAAGTAAAGGGGGGACTCGGATTGTGATAGTTATGGCGGACGGGTGTTTCCCTGCTCCCGAGTTTGTATTATTTAAAAGTGCAATAAAATGTTTGTAAGTGACGTGTGAAAAAAGAGTAATTAATTGAAACGTTACATTTTGGCGCCGCAACGTGTAGGGCACGACTTCTCGAGAGGATCGAGACCACGGAACGCCTGAGGAACGAGTCGCGTCGTAGAGAGCGGGAATTCAAAATGGCGGGAATGAAAAAATTTTACGAACTGAAAAAGGTGGATTTACAAAGTTTGTTGAGGGATCGGGGCTTGACGACTCAAGGGGCGAAATTTGAGCTGCAGGAGCGTTTAAAACCGCTTTTGATAAAAGAAGGGACACGAGACCCAGCGTCACGATGGCATCCGCGGTACAGTTGAAGGTCCCGACGTTCGATGGGAGGCATACATCAGGACCCCGTGAGGAGAGTGCGTGGAGGACGTCGGGAGGCACGTTCCAGCACAACCAGCAGCACGGATGGGACTCGAGGAAGTCGCAGCAGCAGGAGTGGCAGGCGTCGAGCCAGCAGAGAGAGGGACGACGAGACAATGACTTTCTCGGCGATGGATACTTTCACCGGCCGGGCGAGAGATCAGCTGATCAGCGGCCTGCACTAAACAATGTAGCGGAGGCGCGCCAACCGGAGCGACAGCACCTTGTCAATTCCATGA
Source organism: Ischnura elegans (assembly GCF_921293095.1). Lineage (NCBI taxonomy): Eukaryota > Metazoa > Arthropoda > Insecta > Odonata > Coenagrionidae > Ischnura > Ischnura elegans. The sequence goes on along the minus strand of NC_060256.1, from coordinate 79,354,876 downwards.
TGGCGGAAGGAAGCAGTCACATAACCGAGCTTGGATCGGCGGGAGAAGGTGACTCTGAGAGGATCGCGAGAATATTTAGGATACGTGAAGGTAACGTAAGAAGGGACGAAGGTCGGGTGGAGAGAAGAAGGAGGAAGGAGAAAAGGAGGAGAGTAAAATTTAAAATGGGGCAATTAGATAGGTGGCGAGAGTGGTTACACCCTGGAGAGACGGTGGAAGGGTGATGTGATAGGAGAAAAGTGAGGGTAAATACATGTGTAATAATTTGATATGGATGATTGCAGGAGTGTTTGTTGATTGTTTATTAAGTGCATGGTTGGTATTTATATGCTTGGAATGAATGATGACAGTGATGAATGAATGAGTAAAGTAAACGGAGAAGGGGAGTGATAAGTAAGAGAAGTGTGACAGATGGAATAATGAAATGCCAGTGTGTGAAGTGGAGTGAACTGTGTTTGTGTGATGGAAAGGGGGAAGTTCAAAACTGAAGGCGTTGGGGCCGCGCCCGTAACCCATAATACTTTGTTTTTGAAGGCTTTGAAAAAGAAAATTGCATGTCATTCCATTTTCTTTTCCAATGGGGCAAATGTAACACCTATTTTTGAGTGGTTTGTTTTGGTTTTTGGTGTGACGTAATACAAGCAATAATAAGCAGCAGAGGTGGAGTGAGGTAATTGTTGGGATTGTTGACGGCGCGAGAGGAAGTAAAGGGGGGACTCGGATTGTGATAGTTATGGCGGACGGGTGTTTCCCTGCTCCCGAGTTTGTATTATTTAAAAGTGCAATAAAATGTTTGTAAGTGACGTGTGAAAAAAGAGTAATTAATTGAAACGTTACAATGGGGATGGAAAAGAGAGGGGAGTGGGCGGGGAGCACTTGTTCGTTGGCAAGGGGGGTGTTGTTCTTTAAATGTTATATAATCTCCAACGTTTCCAGGGCATCGAGTCTCCTCCTGTTTCTTTCTGAATGTAGGATATCCGGCTTAAAATTACTATTGTGTTTACCTTCTAATAAATGATTGGCGAAGTTGGATTGATCTTTCTTCTTTTTGAAGCAGTTGCGAAGCTCAATCACTCTGATATTAACACTTCTCTCCGTTCTGCCGATGTATCTCATGTCACAATCGTCGCACTTCAGGCAGTAAATTCCACTTCTTCTTTCCGGTGGGAAACGATCTTTGCAGTTGGGCAGCAATGTTTTGAGAGTTGTTAAGAATTAAACAATCAGTGAACCTTACAAAGTTTTATTTCCTTAATTCCAATGTTTTTTTTTGTTTTGCTTCATTTATGTGAATATGTTCTTCTTCGTATTGTGGCGCAGATCATTCAGTAGCATACTTATGAATGTTGTGCTTCTGGGCTTTTGCAGGTTGAAGACGGGACGTCATTCGATGAGGCAACAAACATTTTAGTGATGCGAGTCCTGGGGAAGGTATCGGTGGACCTCTCGCTGGAAAATTCCAAACAGCTGGAATCCCACCTTCTTGACCGTGTCTCAGAATTCATGATCCCACCGTCGCTCTTACGCCCCTCCATTGATGCCCTCTACCTAATATCGAGGCATGCTTACAGAGGCACTTTGGAAGATTCCGATTGTCACCTTTTCACTCCAATGTGGGGTGCATCAGTCATCCAGGTGAGAGAACAAAGGATTTTGGTTTGGTAAAATATCATCATGTTCGTGATGCAGTTAAGGAGAAAATTGGTTTTTAAATATTGTTGGCGAGCATGGTAGCCCAGTGGGTGGAGTGCTTGAGTGGTAATTGAAGGGTCAAGGGTTCAAAATCCTGAGGTGAAGTCCCCTAAAAAATAATCCTCAAAGTGTGAGATGGGCCAGGGCAAGGAATTAGCTCTCTACCCTGAATGCATGATATTTACGTGCCCGTGACTATCTATCTATCACTACTATAGGCGCAAAAAAGATAGAATGCTGAACTTAAAGCATTTGTATAAAATCCTGCCGAAGCTCCGTCGTTTTGGTAGAGTGCATTGCGGCAAGTTTTTGCCTTTTTGGTTTATTTTCAGTAAGAGGAACAATATAAACATTTCCTTACACGAAAATTTTAGAAATATTTTTTACATATATTGTACGTACATAACAGCATTATTTATTTTATTTTCTACACCGCGGAAATTGAAATCTTGCTTTCAGCCATTTAAAAAATCAAGGAATGAGTAAACTTTAATTATAAAAAGCTATTTGTAATGCAAAGATGTCGTTCTCTCTATAAAAAATACAATGAAATGCATCAATAAAATATTTTGCCCATGACGAAATGAAGAAGACGACCGTTTTGCCGTTGTCATAATTTTTGGTGTGTTCTTCTCCACTCTTTCAATTATAGAAGGGAAATGTTTACGACCCTCTGGAGCTTCGGTAGGATTTTATAGAAATGCTTAAAGTTCAGTGTTCTACCTTTTTTGCACCAATAGTAGTCTGGAATGAGCTCTGCCCTTGTCTTTCCAAACCAACTGGACCCTTTAGGTGGTGAATCGTCAGTATTGTCCTACTAATTCTATCAGTGGTTGGTTTAGGGCAGGTAATATCATTGTCTGTTGGGTGTGTAATATTTGGATGAAACCTTGGGCTCTCACTGATACAAGTTGAGTCATTTGTCAAGTATTCGCTAAGTAATTCAGTGCATAGAAAGAACAGAAGTCTCTGTTGAAAATTATTTTTATCATCGCAGTTTATTAATCAAATTGAAAGTAGAATGAGTGTTGTATTTTAATTGAAAGGCCTCAAAATTTTCTTACCAGTCTTGTGAGCAGTATATCCTCTCAGCTTTGAATACCAGGGGAGGTTTGAGTAGTCGAAGATTGGGAGCATATGGCCGCAGTGCTCATCGGCACCAGCCAGGAGAAATTCCAGCTAAGGACCAGGAAGAAGAGATGCTGATAAAGCGTTTGCTAACCATGGCAGATGTGGCTCTAGTTTGCCCAGGAGTGGTAAAAAACTCTACCATAGCAGCCATTCAGTGCATACTTTTCCCACCTCCAAATGGTTAGTATAGTATATTCCATTTTTTATTATCGTATTAATCTGGATACAGTCCCACCTTTTTTTTCAAAAATGTCCATTGTAAAAGTAAAGGGGGGACTACATTCAAACGCATTTTTTAAATTTTCCCGAAACTGAAGCCTTGGAATTAGGGGGGGGAGACTATATTTTGAGGGGGATAATAATCAGAGAAATACAGTAACAGGTATAGAATCCTCTCAATAGCAGGAATAGAATGACCTTAATGGATCCGTGTCATCTCACTTGTAATATGAATGTAATTCTTCTGATTTTGCTCATACTCTTTGGTCCTTTTGTTCATCAAGTTTTGTCTGTCATCGGTCATGGCAGAATCTAATATATTGGTGATCCTTGATGAAATTGCTTCTATATTAAGCTTCACTTTCATTGCTCATTAAGCTTTAAAAAGCAGTATGGCTTTGGTATTATTATGTTTAATCTTCATGCTAGTTTTTTTTTTACTGTTTATGTAACACATTTACCAGTTCTTACTGGCCTTTCTAACTGGCTTATTAATAATAATTATCCATGAATATGATTTAAATCTACGAACTTGAAAAAAAATCTTACAACTTTTAAGTTGAGATTTTTGTGATAATTTGGATTTTCCAAAAAAATGATTTTGAGACCTCATAACTGCTTTTATTATCAAATTGATCTCATTTTGACCAAAGCGGGTCTGTCATTTTTAGTTTTAATTTTTCTACCAGTTTTCATAATTCACATTAATTATTTTGGATATCTGAATTTTTAAGGGTTCTCTGAATGAATTAATAATTTCCGGAAGTCGATGAAAATAATCATTTTTGTTGATTTAGGATTAGTAATTGATACGCTTTTTGTTATTATTCACTTTTTCATCTTGGATATCCCTTTTTGATGCAGCAAGGGCTGGTAAGAGACTCCGTCCACCATCCCCTCAGCTTTGTTCTATCGCAGTGGTGGTGCTTGGCAAGTTGTGCCTACAGGACGCTCGTCTTGCGGCTCGCATTGTTCCTTCGCTTGGCTCCTTGCTGCAGAGGCCTCCCCTCACCCACCCTCCCCCCTCAGACCCAGCATGGGCCTCTCTCAGGAATAATATCATGTGTGCCTTGTCTGATATGTGCCGCAGGTGAGTACCCTTAGCATTGAGAAATGATGAATGGGTGTATGCCATATATGCTATTGTTAGTTTGTCTAGCTTAATCATGAAGAGATACAAAATGTCTGATATATTCAGGGTTGATGATTAGATTTATAAATGACATCCGCCTTCCAATTTTTATTCATTGCCTGATGATGCATCCTGTAATCTGAAATGGCCGCAAAGGCTCACTTGATAAAGTTTAATATGCAGCTACTCCCAAAAGCCTCTGATACAAACAGTGCTGTAGTTGGGAAAAAATATAGGCGGTACCTACTCACGAAAATTTGCCAACAGCTGAACATGCATTATACATCTGGCAGCGATTGAAATGTCAAACTCCAACTCTTATACTAGTTCCAAGTTGTGCCACAAGATAACTCTGAACAAGTAAATAATCATTTCTGATTTTTCTTTCTTTAATCCATTTACAGTAGGGCTATATTTTACAGATTTAAAAAGGTAGTATAACAGGTATGCTTATAACGAGTTTGGATTTTAGGGGGTACGCCTTACCAGCCCATCTACAGAACTGTATACAAATGAATCTCGCTGCGAAAGCCTTTTATATATAATAGTATATTTTATATAGTATTTTTTTAATGGTTTCCTATTCAGAGATGCTACTTATCTATTTGTGTGAAGTGTTTGCCTATATCGCATTTATTCATGACGTAGAATTCTGTGTATTTATTCTGATTTGGCTTTGTACATGCAGTTTTGCTCAACTTGTGGATCCTCTTCTGCCAAAGATGTCAGCATGCCTGCATGCCTCGGACACTACGTTAAGAGAGAATGCCTTAGTCCTCCTAGTTCAGCTTTTGCAGGAAGATTACCTTAAGGTTTGTTTACCTATTATTCCCATGAAGTTGTAATTGTATGCTTGCGTAGCTACTATTACTTGGCATAGTTCCAAATTTTACATAGCTTGGTTATATTCTGTTACTAATATTCAACTCTCTTACATTTCTGATGATGAATTAGAATAAGACGAGGGTAGTGATGAAAGAGGATGGATAACTGGATGGCATAGAAAAAGGTGATTTTGATGTTTTCATTTCAATTTTTAGGATGGAAAATATGTAAATTAAAAAATATTTTGTGGAAAATGAAAAAGTAACTTTTGCTATTATTTCGTAATGCAATTTCATGTAAAAGTGTTGGAGTATGTGATGAAAGCTGACATGGTCAGTGAATCATCAAAAATGGCCTGAAATATCCATATTATCACTGTACACATTACAAATTGACTTCAAAGGATACATTTTTGTTAACACTTGGAAAATATTGGTTCCATTATGGGCATATTAGGCTCATGGTAATGTAAACAACAATGAAAGGCCTCCATGGAACACATGCCATTTGAGTTGCGTAGGACCAAACATTGAAGCACATTCAAATTTTCCCTGGAAAAGGATATTTATAATGATATTTTTTGTTTTTAGCAGGATTAAATTATGGTGGAGTTTTATCTTTATTTCTTAGGTTCGTCGTGGAGCCTTGCTGTTTGACCTTTTGACTGCTCTCAATGACCCAGAAATATCCGTGAGTCAGTTGGCATCGTATTACCTTGGTCGATGCCTTTCCCATAGCCAGCCAAGCATCATGTATCAGAATATACTTCCTGCTCTGTTCCACTACAATAGTTATGAGGTTTGTCTGATTATACAATATTACTATATGTGTAGTATTTTGAACATGTTTTCATTTATTAAAGTTAATATAAACTTGTACCCTCATTGTGGAGAAATAATTTACTGGGGATAAAATGCTTGAAGGAATGTTGGTATGAAGATTTCCTTGGACTATTATGCCATATAAGAACCAAGTTTTTATGTTTTCTTTTTATTTGTGAAGTGCATCACCCTATGCTATTAGTACGCCGTGGTAATCTTTATCTTTATTCATCCACAGCGAGGATTGGCCCTCGCGGATGCTGTATACAACACATTTATGAAAACATTCAATACAACGAAACATACAAAACATGTACATTGGATTAAAACATTAGAAACACATACATTACAAAGATTACATTTAAATTTACATTTAAAATAAAAGAGAAGAAAAGTCCAGCTCAAAATACTCATGAATTGAGTACAGTGGATACTCACAACAAGAGAATAAAATGTATAGAGCTCAGAAAAAGTAGTAACTTCTTTTTAATGCAAGTGGTACCTTGTTTGTGACATTAATATTCACTGGTAACCAAAATATTGTATTCTTAATGGACATTTAATAACTTATATTTTTCTCTAATGATTATTTCTAATCATGCTCTTTGATTAATGCAGGGTCATGAGATATACAAAGTATATACTGTTGACTCGAGTGGCCGAAATATTGAAAATGTTTTCCACGGAAGCAATGAAGAAGAGCAAATGGAGGAGAGGAGGAATATATTTAGATTTATGCTCCAACATATCACCGATGATCAGCGTCAAAAGATTATCGGAAAAATTTGCCGTGAAGTGCTTGGTGAGTATGATTTTAAGAAATTAGGCTTTATCTCCTTCTCTCATATGAAAATGGTGTGTTTTTTCATTAATGAGTTTAAGTATTTATGTGTGCCAGCCTGTTAAATGTATGATTTATTTGTTGTTGCTAATGTTTCTGCATACACTTAGCTCATTTATGATGGGCACTAGTTCCATGGAAAGAAATACATATATGCATTATTTAATTATGGATATAATAATCATAACTTCTTTTAGTTTACTCTGAGACTTCGACCAGATACTTTGTTGTAGTTTGTTTAAATAATTTTGCAGAAATACATTATTCTTTACTTATAATAATGATTCAGATAAAGTTCTTGCTATAAGTATGCAAATACATATGTATATTCCAAGATAAGAAATTATTTGAATAGCTAAACGTAAACCTTGTAAATACATCAGGCCCCCTATTATTGGTGTATAGAACATTTGTATTGTGGATTATCTGTGCATGAATTTCTTCCCCCTTACATGTTTTCCTCGATCTTTATGAAAAATACAACCAGATACAAAAGCACCCGGATTACAGAATTTTAATGTAAGGATACATGAGGCTTATTAAATCCATTAGAATTCCCTTCGTAAAATATAATTAGTTTTTTCACTTACTGACAAGGAATGCTTCAAGTTTACCAGTATAACGGGTATGCTAATTTTGAGACAATCACCACAATATGTCCATTGTTACAGGTGATAACTTTTTTATAAAGATGACCGGTGAAAATTTAATTTTCCATGAAAAAAATACATTTATGTAGGCATATTGAATTTAATGAAGCCATTGATTCAAAATAAAAAGTAATAAATTTATCTGTGTACTAAAAAAATGGACAGATATAGTGCAGGAACTCCTGTAACACATACTATTGCTGGGTTAGGAACCAGAACCAAGAAATGTTTGCTTGAACTGAACCGGAATTGGCACCAATGAAACAGTGTAGCCGACCCATTCTTAGTTATAACCTTAGTAAACTCCTTATTATCTGGGCTAATGATGGAGCACACTGCTATGATTGCACTGATTGCACGATAGCACACTGCTATGCTTCGAACTCCCATCAAGGCAACGGGTGCGTGATCACACCATTGTGCCGCAGCAGGTATAGGAAATCAGGACTTATGGCAAATTGTCTACGCATGCAAGTGCCTGGCTATGGCTCATGCAATCTCTACTTCCACCTCCCCTGCTGTCTTAACTTCTACGATTCACTTCCTTTCGAGTTTGAAGTTGACTAAACATGGCATAAACAGGCTAGGCAATAATTGTGCATTTTCGATGTGAAATATACCATTATAATATTAAAGATTGTAGATAACATTTCTCTTGTTTTACGACTGGTTAACCATTGAATGATCTTCTAAAATTAATCAAGAGTTTTTTTTCCCACCGCTGACAGTCATCTGCAATGTTAGTGCCGACGTTCAAGTAAACTTGAAACATTCCTTGTTAGCAAGTAAATGAAATAATTCCCTTTTACGAAGAGGATTCCAATGGAAATAATAAGCCCGGTGTAGCCTTGCAATGAAATGCAAATATCTTGATACTTATGCATCCGATTTTATAAAGATTGTGGAAAACATCGGAGTGTGGACTCAAGCATGGATAATCTGCAACATGGATTAACCGCAGCCGAATTATCGGGTGTATGCTGCATCCTGTTTTTGCAGATTGTAGAATGAATGAGGGATTTGAGATTAATGCTTGTACTTATTTTACATTTCTTGCTTTCATAATTGTTTACCCTATCAGAGGCTAGGCTCATTCCATTTTTTTCTCCTGATGTCGCTAGGTGGTGTAGTGGAGGGTGCAATATCACTTGACTGTGCTGAGGGATGTCAGCTGCTTGCTGATGGTCTTTGGATGCTCACAACGGAGGAGATTCGTCCCAGTGGGCTGAAAGGCAATGAGGACGAGATGGAGGAAGGAGAAATGGCAGCAGAAGCAGCATTAGCTGAAGAAGCTGGTGCCTCTAGTGAGACCATAGCTGCTGCAGCTGAAATACCTAGTGAAACTCCTGGAAGAAAGAAGAAGAACCAATTTCCTGTAAGTGATACCTATTTTAACCCTTTCGCTGCTACAAGTGGGAATACCTGCAAAAAACATTATGGTTATTGCCTGCGACATGCGGGGATATTCCACGACTTTCAAAAAACATTTCCTTTCAACACGACATGCGGGTAAATATCTACGTTTTCGAAAAACCCTCCCTTCGGTCGTAGGTGCTGTCATCTGCTCGAAATTCTAGCGGAACTACGTTCATTCGTACGGCGACATTCAGCGACGTCAAATGAATGATTCAATTCATTTTTTTCTGGATAATAGGCAAAATAATGGAACCGATGAAAAATCTATTGAAGCAGCAAAAGGGTTAAAGGATTTATGGGGTAGTCATATTGAACTTGAGTTGAAATTATGCCTGAAACTGTCTTGAGACATGTTTAAATCTTTTGAACTATCCTTACTATTATGGAGCACCAAATAGTCTTAATCTGTGGTGTCAACGGCTATCAGGATCAGCTGCGTATTGCGCTTTGTTACCCGAGCTTTGTGAGCCATTGTAGGTTGCATTATCATCTGATGATGTGACCTGCAATCGCCACTAAAGCTTGCATGACAAAGAGCGCATTACACAGCTGCTCCCGAAAGCCATTGACACTAATGAATCTTGCTATGAAAGCCTACATTTCAAGTCTTAATCTGTCTTTTTGGACTCTCATAAACTATGTGGAATGCTCATTCAATATGTTGAGTTGAAATATATCATATCAGCATGCTTGATCAATGTTGATCATCCTTTAAATTCACTAATAAAATGCGTTTGAATGCATTTCCATCCAAATTTCTTCGAGTTGCATGGTAGATCGTATCATAAGATTGTGTTTGTTTTTGACGCTCTTTCCTGATAGTTTCTGGACAGTTTTCAGCTCAGTTACTTGATATTTCTGGAATAATTTTAATGCCATTAAAAGACCATAATTGAATAAATTTGGATTATCAGCATAAACATATTAATATGCTTCAGTGTTTTAGTCCCTTAATGGCTAGAGTAGATATTGAAAATATGCTTTAATATAGAAAAAAGATAAGGCTTAGAAGGGTTTAAGATGCAACCTGAACATGGAAATAAAAGGTTTACTATGGGTGATGAAGAATTGGAGAAAGGCTGTATCAGGGTTGATACAGGCCAGGGATGGCTGAGAATTCAGGAAAATATGATGGGATATGAAATGGCTCCAAAAAATTGGGGAAAAGTTTGGTCTATGAGTGCATTTACATGGAAGTTATTTTGTGGAATATTTCCAATATTATTCATTCGATTATTCTATGCTATGGAAATTTCATTTAATTTGAAAAATGTGACCATAGTTTGAAGATGCGAACTTGAGAAAATATCAACCTTAGTTTTAATTTGGGGAAGTGGTCGTTTTCGTGATATTTTCCTACATGCTCCTTATTGAGTGTGTTATCTCTAAAATCTTGGGCAAGGGCTTTGAAATCTGTGATTTTTACACTTTTGTATAATGTATGAGTTACATGTAGTATTTTGGTATTTTATAGGGCATGCAGAAGGAAATGTTGGATGTTCTCTTACCAATCGCAGTGTCTTTGATGCAGAGATTGGAGAGTCTGCAGTCACCATTGCTGACGCACTTGATGAATTTCTTAGTTCTTACAATTAAGGAGTACAAAATAGATGTAAGTATGGGCTGTGGATATTAATATTATGGTTAATAACTCATGGTTATTAAAATGCCTTAGTATGAACTCCCAGGTTCAATAAAATATGGAAAAAAATATTATCCAGCACACTCCCGATTATACGGGCTAATGATGGGGAGAGGTGGCATGAATAATCAGAAAACATGGATACAGGCATCCCCTGAGTTACGCATGTCTCGACGTACGTAAATCCGTACTTACGCAAGTGATAACCATATTTCAAGTGATTACGTTAATTTTCGAAAGCGAGCACGAAGAAGTAGATACATATTTGCCCGTATACCCAATGGCAGAAAAAATATCGAATAGTTATCAAGTTATTTACATGATAAACAAAACAGAAAGACCCATTTTTATCATTCCTCGAAGGAGTTTTCATCAATTTCTATAGAACAATCGCTTATAAATCCCAAGTCACCAATGAACGTGAAAATTTGCAGTTTTAGCAATGGGTGCGCTCACTCCTGTACGATACAGCTTGCTGCACAGCTTGCAGACCCGAACTCCAACTTTCAATTATTTAAAAATTGTATCCTTAAGTTTGGCCATTTCCATCTGTGGATTTAAAAGAAAGTGAAGTTCGAGCAGAAACCTTTATTGCGGAAAGGAATTGGTTAGTACCCACGTAATTGAACTTGGCCCACGATAAGGCAGCAGTCGGTTGTACAACAGAGAATGACTTAGGGTGCGATTCATAGACGACACTGAAATTGCTCACTTTACAAAGTCTCTCTTTACGGTAAAGTGAGACTTTAGCTAAAGGTCATTTCAAAGTCGTCCCAAGGGTCTCACTTTATAAAGTGGAACTTTAGCTACTAAAGTCTCGTTCAGGCATTGAAATTTTGAGTGTTGGCAATGAAAGCTAAGAAAAAGTTGACACACGGTATTAATTGCATACTTGTTTACATGTTTCTGGCGACTGGGTTACCGTGTTTTAGTTTGCAAAGATTTTATTAAGCTGCATTTTCTCGGTCTCTCATATTGTGTGCAAATGTAAATGAATACTGCATTGTTGAAAGCTTTCCCCTCTAACTTTGTTGCATGTTAATGACTGAGTTGGCTGAATAAAAGCTCACTTTTAATTAGCTTCGTGCATTAGAAATACTCTTCGATGTATCCAGCGAAGTAAATATTCCAATGATGATATTTTCACGTTATTTTATTGAGATATGAGAGAATGAAAATATGTCTGTGTGCGTGAAAGATTGAGAGTATGTGCGTGTGAATGTATCTAAGAATATAGTAGGGATGGACGGATCCAGGATTTTTTCGGATTCGGATCGGATCCTTGATTTTCGGATTGGATATTTTCGGATCCAAATGCATTTTCAAATTCCTTCTATTAAATGAAGTAATTAATCAAGTTTATTCTGGGTACGTACAATCGAAGGAATGATTTTTAAATTTTCATACACATTTTAATATTTTTATAAATTAAAAATCATTTCTATAGGCTTTCAAGTTGTTTTTTTTAATCGCATGCGACGGCACATTCAAAGAGAGAATCGGAACTCTTTCCACACTTATTGGGCGTTGCATTCACTGAAGCTATTATTTAAAATTTCGGATCCAGATCCGATGTCTTCCGCGACTTTGGATCCGATGTATCCAATGAAGGGCAATATCCGCGGATATTTGAATCCGAGGTATCCGATCCAACCATCCCTAGAATATAGTGATTTACTGGCATTTTTTGTGCGTAATTTGCTTGTAATCCTCGACACCCCTCCTACGTGTATTAACTGTGACAGTGAAACCACCAGATTCATCAATCAATGTAATATATTAAAAGGCAGAAAATATAATGTTTAAAGGTAAGTAGACAATGCATTTTATTGGCCCTTAGATCGCAGAATAACATAATGAATCAATTTAAGTATTCAGTTAAGTAATGTAGCATGAGATAACATACTTTCCCGAATCATACAATCGGTTAATTCATGGAATAATATTACGCATTTTGGTTGGCAGTGCTCGAGATGCAACTGAACTTCAGAAACCTTGAGAATAAAAATTTTGTCTACATTTTCCCATGCATTCCTAATCCTTGAATGATTGATTTCCTCGTCTTCCATTAATTCCCAATATACTTGATCTGTGCCTTAAAATTCAAGCACTTATTGAAACACTGATATTCAAATTATTGAGTTCCATAAACATTAGAATGAAACTTGTTTTACAAACCTCTGCAACATGGAACAGTATAAGTCTAATTACTTTTCTCTGATACCATAGAATTGCATATGGGGAAAACCATCTAAATGCACTAGCAACTTGGGATAAGTCCATTTGGTGTCTGTCCTTAGTATACTGCCAGTCTGTAGAAATTATACCCACCTGTGTATTAAAGTGCACAAGTTTGCCAAGCCTCAGTGGCAGTTTAGGGTGCTGCCAAATTGGCTCATGGCTTTGATCTTGATTCTATTGCCACACAAGTCATTAAAATTAAATTGTTTTGTAATGACTGATCCTTGTACTTTTTACCCCGTTTTCTTGAAAATTCAATTGCAATTTCAATAGATAGCATGAAATGGGGAATCATGCAGTCATTTAATGTAAATTGAAGTATTAAGCAGTGTACCTTGTGTAGTTGTTAGATTAAGAATGCTTTAAAATATTCCTATAATTTTGCTCACCTGTCATTAATTGAAGTACAAGAAAGGGCATACCAAACTTTGAAAGTAGTCTAACTGTATTGTGACATCATGCTAAATTTTCTACTCACCCTCTATTTTGGCAAGTAGGTATTTAAATTTTTACTTTTTTCAGGATATATACTAAGCCTCTTAGATCTCCATTGGCGTTTAATTTAATATGTTGGTCAATTGGTAATGCAAACTTTAATTTATATACAATCTCTTGCCTTTTATTATTTGTTGTACCTTGGAATGTGACCAGGTTTTAGTATTTTCTTGTTATTTAAGGTTCGTTCCTTTGTGGTTTTTATTTCTGTTTACTACTTTACTCATAAAAAAATCATAAATTTACATATTTTTTACATTCATGTCGATGCCAATGATGCAATTATTAGTCAAAGTTGATTTCACCGACAACCAAAACTGTGATCAAGTGAGTCGTTTTCAGGGTAACTTCATGAAATTGTCATGTTGAGAAAAACTAAGTACATACATTTCACATTTATGACTTAACCTCACTGGTTTTGTTACTGCATTAGATCATCTGGTCTGATCCAACCTGGTCTGGTTTGAAAGTTATTTATGTATGTAAAATTTACAGTTTTCCCATCCAACCTAAAGCTCTGTGATGAAATTATTTATTTTGCTATGGGTGATCATTTGTTTCACTGGTATGTTTTCACAACTGTTCAGCATACAAGGTGTTGTATTTGTTTCTGCCTTTTATATTTATTGCTAAATTTATTTGATCTTGCTCTACAAATAAAATGGCAGATTAGAATTTGATGATTAATTAATGTTTTTCCCATTTTTAGGTGTTGGAATTGGCCTCTGGGGATCAAAAATTGACAGATGATTTAGCAAGAAATGTTAAATCTTTTGAGTCAAAAAAGAATTGATGGTATTCTTAATTATGAACTGCAAGACACCTGCAAGATGAGTTAAACAACTTGCTGTGGTTATACTTCAGCACTTGTGAGGAAATCAGAACCAGATGTCTGAGTGATTTTAGAAGGTCATTGTGGATTTTTCTTACAATCTTGTAATGTTTTTATGAAATTGTGATTGTTTTCTCATGTTTTCTGTGAAAACAGGGTTTGGATCTTGTGAATTTAATGCATTTATTGGGACTTGAAAGGTTAATTCAGCTTCATTGATGGTCACAAAGTACCTGAACTTATTCATTTTTTTTGTGAAATCTGATGGCATTTTCTTGTCATGGTGATAATTTGCTATTCAGAAACTGGACTCCTGTACTGGTATGTTTTTTAGTTTATGCCTATGACAGTTTATCTTAGGCATAAGAATGTGATTTCTAACTAATGTGGGGTACATATTTGTGGTGGAACTTGTGGTAGTGCTTTCTGCATTTTTATTTTTTATTATATCCCACGAACACTGGCTTTAATTTTGTGCAGTTGAATTTTTTTTTCAGTTTCTTTGATGGTATTTGAACTTCTTTTACCTTCCTTTTTCTTGGTACATTGATAGGCCATATATCCAGAAAGATATTCATTAATTGGCCTAACTAGTCATTTTCTCCTATCAAAGTTGTATTTATGGGTATTTCAGGTAAAATACAAAATGTAACTTCTTTCTTTTAACTCCTCTGTTATTCCCTCTCTATGAAGAATATTTTTTTCTTTCAGTTTTTATTCATAACTGTTATTACTCTTTAAGTGTGTATTTTCACTGCCGTAAGTTAAAGATTTATCAATGGATATTATGAAGCCATCAGTATTATATACAAATTTTATATATAATATTCTTGTTGAAGAGTGATTTTACATAAAGATTTTTCATGGTATTGTTGTTTTATTGTGAATTAACTTATCATGCAGAATCATCTTGGATGGCAATTTACAAGATATCTTGGGAATCTCTTAATTAGGCACATACTGGGAGAGTACTTACATAGGTACCTTTATATTTGGTAAATGACCTGCATTTGATTTAGCCGACTGTATTGAAAGATACCTCCTGCATTTTGTTGAATTGTATTAATTTTTCCTCATGTTAATCCCTTTAATAGAAGAGGATAAGATGCCTACAAATTTAATTAACCGTAGACCCCTACATTTGTATGGATTCATTCTAGTGTGGAGAACTTCACGTAGCTTGGGGTCATTTACCCCAACTTAAATTTACAACTGAATCCGTAAATTATTTGTAGAAATAGGAAAATATTAAATTTTTTTAAAAACACATTCCCTTTTCTTTTGCTAATAAAAAGCAGAATTAAGTAGCATTCTGGTCCCTTTGTTTGTGCCAAGTAATTCAAGAGATCATGGGGATAGGATAATGCTTTGATCAATTTGAATGGCCAAAGTGTAAAGAGTTGGAACAGCAAGTGATGTGAATAATTTGCTCGTGTACTTTTAATGAAAGTTATGTTCTTTATATTTCATGTTCTACCGCTTTAAAAAAAATTAGAGCTCTTGGTGGTGGACCAATAATTGAAAACAATATCTTAAGTTTTCAAACCACGAGAATGCGGTATAAAAATTTCACTAAGTAGCCACTAGCAAATGAATTTGGTGAGTATTGCCACAGGGAAAAAAATTTTTAACAACCATGGCTACCACCCCTCTGGTTTTGATCCTGTGTACATAGGCGGATCCAGGGGGGGGGGGGGGGGGGCACGGGGGCACGTGCCCCCCCGAGACCCTTAAAAATATGGTAGATTTTTAATACGGTAATTTTACATTATAATTTCGTTTGTTTTGTATAACAAGGTATCCTTGTGCCCCCCCCTTGAACAAAATCCTGGATACGGCCTTGCTTGTGCCCCTCCCAGAAAGAAATCCTGGATCCGCCCCTGCCTGTGTATGCCATAGAAATGATGTAGAAGCTCTTTATATTTTAGGATGGAAATGAAAACTTGGAAGTAACCAGCGCCAGATATGGTAAGCATAGGTACTTGCACGTGTTTCTTCTCTAACCCTTACGAGACGGCGGAGTTTTCGTCTTAGCATGACTACTGTACTGAGCCCAAAGATACTCTTCTTTCTCGTGGAACGGAGCATTTTTGGAGGACATTCGTTAAGAAAGGTCTCGCGGACCTTATTCGACCCCTTCCTGCTGGGACTCTGCATTATCTCGGACTCCGAGAGTAGTTGTGCTCCCTCCTTTCCAGGTATACGACCATACCTGCGGCATTGGTTCGCGGTCAACTTATGTATTGCTTATATGTATTTAGTATATGGATAATTGTTCCTTGCGCGTAAATTGCAGACTTTGAATTGAATTCCTCATTTTTTTCTTAGCATTGTCAACTATAAGCGAAGTTCTAAGGTCAGTATTAACGCATTTAATGCAGCAACAATTTCTATGTCGATGTTTATACATAACTCAAGATATATGTTAATATTTATCATAGAATTTCGTTTAAAAATTGTAAATACTGTTCAAAAGACAAATAATTCAAGTCTTAGTTTATTTATCTTGAGAAATGAACAAATATTTATTTGGAAAACTGGCAGGATAAACAATTGTATGACTGCTGTCCCTTACCGCTAAGAGGGGTTATAGAAGACGAGGGGTCCGGGTACCTGCCCCCTAAACCCCGCAGCGTTGGGTCCTGAAACAAAGATGACGCAAACCCGTGACCGTCCTAAAAGGGGGAGAGCTAGAGAACGTATATACTCAGCTTTTGTTCTCCTGGCCAGGAAAATCTCACACGTAAATATACGGCTTTCGTCTCCCGGATCAGGAAACTTCCACTCGTATATATACATCTTTAGTAGGGAAAAGGTTAAGAGAATCTTTGATTTGATTGTAGTGGAAAGGATAAGCCTAAATATACAATTTTTGATTTCATTATTTTAACATGGTTATAATTAATTGTGTGGGCTATTACTTGCCAGTAGTGGAATGCTATGAAAATGAGTAAATATAGTTTTATCATGTTTCTTAGTTTCTGCTACATTATTTCTGGGTCCTGCTGTGGCACAGCAAAGGGGGGGGGGTTTTGGGGGTTAAACCCCCCCCCCCCAGAGCTTGGAATTTTTAAAAAGTTTAATCCATTTTACTTAAGTGTATTGATATTACTAATAGAATAGAGGAAGGATTAATAAAATATCCCTCAGAAAGCCGCAAAACTCACCATTTGGAACCGTTTATCTTAAAGTTCCGCAATTCATTAATCTCGCGCCTACCGCTTATCTCAGTAGGTATTCCATACCCCCACATACCCCGGTACTAGTTGCACCTAAACCCCCCCAGCCTTAATTCCTAACTGCGCCCCTGGGGTCCTGTAACTCTGGGTGCAGTTTCACATGGTGGCCTGAGTCACCTCTCACTGTCACCACCCTTTCCTTGGAAGAGTGCTTACTGTTCAATTTTTTTGGTGTGTAGTTAATTACTAGCACAACTGTGAGATATTCATTATATATAAATATCAATTCTGCAAAACAAATAATGATATTGATTTTAGACTCATCAAGAATCAATGATAATTCTTCGTATTTTCACCAGTTGATGTATGCCACACGCACGAGAAAACAATCAGGGAAGAAAAAAATCATGCAGACTGTGAAATGATCAGGGATCTTGACCTTGGTCCTGGGAGGATGGAAAACTCCCAGGGGAAGAGGGGCTGTGTAAAATTTTTTAAATGTACATTTTTTTTACACATTTTTGAACCTAAATTTTCATTTTCATTCTTATCAACAGTTGAAATTGAGGAATTTTAGACATGTAAGAATGAAAAAATGTTAAAATAAAAAAATTAATAATTTTGATCAAATTTGGCAGGGTCATTACCCCTGTGCATGATTAATACATTACACAGGTTAGTTGACTTGCTACCCGTTGCAATCCGAAAGCGCTGTGGTCCGACTCCCGCGTCTATTAGTTCCCCACTTTTGCCACTTGTCGCGACAAAAATATTCTCTGGGTTGCTTAGTCATTACATTCCAACGCAAGGCTACGGACGCTTGTGTGCAGAGCTCCGGAATTCATCAATTTGTGAGATTTTCTTTGGAAAATATTTGCAATTCTCGAACTTGTTATGTGTGGGGATGCACGACCGCTTACAAGAAGACGCAAAAAGTGAACACTTCGGTGGATATCTGGAAGAAAGCAGGTCCAAGGCTATGGCATGGTGTGGCTACGGTGAGTACCATTTTAGTTGGTAAGAGGGATTGATCAACTTTGGCCGATTTTTTTAAAATTTCTGTTATTAGACGTTAATATACATATCTTGTGATGAGATAACAATTGGTTATCATTCGCCGTGGGAGGAAAGTGAGCACTGGGGAGGAAAATGTGCTGCTGTTACTTCCCGCCAGCAATGGCGGGAAGTGCCAGCTATATGCAAGTTGGCTAAAGACCTATGAAAAATTAGATCCAAAGTTTTTAGAATACGCATGTTTGCTGTTTATATCCGAATAAAATATTTTAAAGTCGGCCGGTAAGCAATTAATCGCCTTTTTTACACATCGTGGGGATATCGCGGGCGACTCCATTTTGGCGTCCTTATTGGCATTTATACATGAATGTTCTTCTCTGGACTGAAAGCTTTCTATTTGTCTTCTAAATAAGTGGGGTTTAAATCAGGGATAATCGATGTAGTGTAATGACTTCAAGGCAGAATTGTTGATAATGTGAAGAGATCAATTTAATCTGCCATGTGCTTCTATTTAGATGATGCATATATCTCGCGGATTGATGCGCTGACGCAATGGCGGAATAGGAACCTCTTCGCAATGCCTACGAATTTATGTCCGCGCCAGTGAATGCGTTGTGAAAATAGGGTATCGTCGAATTAATTTGATATCTTTTCGTTTTATAAAGTGAGTTCTCTTTCCGTTTGAAACATAAAATCGCTCTTTCCGTCTGATAAGAGATATGTTTGTATTTTTTTATGATAGAGTTCTAAACTTTCACTGATTGGTAACTAGAAAATGTTCTAACATTTGTAATGAGTGTTAAACTATTTCTTATTGAGTGTTGTATTGTCGATCCTTGTGTTTCTTCCTTTAAATCAGTTTTCTTACATCATCTGTTTTCTACCTTTTAGGTGGAGTATTGCCGTGGTTTTGCTGTTTCGATTGCAAGGATGCTGGGCCAGAAACGGCCGCTGGAGTAGTGCAATTGGTGGGAGCGAAGTTAAATTAGTGAAAGTGAAGTGCAATTAATACTATTCTGGAGCAGTCAGTGTTATCATAGTGCAATTAGGTTAGTGTAGTGCAAGTTATTTCAACGATACAAGGCTTGAATTTTTGTATCAACTGTTCTCAGTGTTGTTTCATTATTTATTTGCTGTGCTTAATCATCTTAAGTTTAAACTGTTTGTAAAAGGAAAGTTATTTTACGTGGTGTGTGACTCACACAGTGAATAGCTATAGTTTGATATTGGACAAAAGAGATTTCTGTTTTACATTTGAAACTACATTTCTATGTAAGTTACAATTTTGGCAATAAATTTCTGTTTGATGTGATTGTGAACAATAATTGGGATATAATTATTTAAGTCTACATGACATCCGGTCCACGTTTCCCGTAACAGCTGCAAATTGCATGATTTCTAATGTGTGTTACAGTTAATGTGAGTGCCACCCCATCAGAGGCAAGTATTTGCAAATCCATGCACAGGTGAGTTTTGTGTTATAGTCATAATAAAATGCCAAATTTCAATTCTGTGAAGGACAACTGTTAGATAGGGTAGCGCTTTTTAGTCAATAGCATTCTTCATTCTTAATCTTGCACTGTGACATCCGTTGCAAATGCAATGAGCATTGTTAGATTAATTGCCATATCTTCAACGCTTTATGATGCATCACGTCCGAAATGTTGTTTGTGGTTGTGTTCGGTGCCTTTTTTTTCTCGTTGCTTTTGAAATCAAAAGAGTTCGGGGCTTAGTGGGTTTTGAGCTTTATCTGTACCAATCGCTCTTTCCGTTGATAAGAGAAATGTGTTTGTATTTTTTTAAGATCGATTTCTAATTTCACTGATCCCTCTCGTGCAAATACTTTCTAAAAGTCATACTTTATTTACGCTTAATTATTCTGTGGTTTTCTTCGCTGTGCCTTATGACAACTAAAGTCAATGTCATACTCCGATAACATTACCGATATACATCGCAATACTTATAGTAGGGGAATCCAGAAGTTGCGATGTTCTGACATGTTAAGCAGGTAATTGTGCACTGTGAGAGGCGTCGTATATATTACGGAATACGTCGTCTGCTGGTCATGGAGTTAGCGGGAAATTGACAAAAGGACGATTTGTTGGTCAGTGATTCGTTGAAATGTATTTATTAACGGGTAGTGGTCAAGTCGAAAAGTTAATTCGGTTTTCTGTCCGTCCTATTGCCCTTTAAAACTATACATTTCCCAATGCAGCGACCCGTCTTTGCAGAATAGGCAACACTGCGACATTTGGCAACACTTCGTTAGCTCGGGATGCTCATGGCAACACCTAGTGGCAGTCTCTTTAATCTCCTATATAATGTATTCTCCATGCCCCTGTGAGCCTGTGATCCTAAATCTACCCCTAGACACCATGGTCACACATGCAATCCATTCGAACGTATTTAATAATAATTTTACACAGAATTAATAAAGATTATTTAGTAGTAATCGGAATGTATTTTTCATTCATCCTATTTCACGTTAACGGTGCCCAACCCTGCCTTTTTCCTGTTGAAATCAACTTCATCCTCAAGGTCGGTAAAAGCCAGGTCGTGTCACGCACTTGACCAATGTAATCCGCCATCTTGATTCTCAAGCGCGGCGGGAATTCAAATTTTACGTGCATTTAAATGGGAGACATAGGTAAAAGGGAACACGGTTATCTCACAACATAATCGATGCAGGGACATGAAATTTTTTTTATAAATAGTTAATAAAATGGAAATTTATGATACGTCTGTATTTTGAGTCTATGGTCCACGGTTCGACTCTAGAAAAATTGTCAAATCACGGGAAAAATAAATTTCGCACTGCAGCGCTCTGGATGCATGGGTTGTAAGGCACCATGTCTTTCTTCCTTATTTAGGAAGTCTGGTACATGAAATTTTCCATGGTCATAGATGATTATAATATACTTGCGAACACGGGCAGTTTTTGACACTGAAGACCTCGGTTCGACTCTAGAATAATTGTCAACTCACGGGAAAAATAAATTTCGCACTGCAGCGCTCTGGATGCATGGGTTGTAAGGCACCATGTCTTGCTTCCTTATTTAGGAAGTCTGGTACATGAAATTTTCCATGGTCATAGATGATTATAATATACTTGCGAACACGGGCAGTTTTTGACACTGAAGACCTCGGTTCGACTCTAGAAAAATTGTCAACTCACGGGAAAAATAAATTTCGCACTGCAGCGCTCTGGATGCATGGGTTGTAAGGCACCATGTCTTGCTTCCTTATTTAGGAAGTCTGGTACATGAAATTTTCCATGGTCATAGATGATTATAATATACTTGCGAACACGGGCAGTTTTTGACACTGAAGACCTCGGTTCGACTCCAGAAAAATTGTCAACTCACGGGAAAAATAAATTTCGCACTGCAGCGCTCTGGATGCATGGGTTGTAAGGCACCATGTCTTGCTTCCTTATTTAGGAAGTCTGGTACATGACATTTTCCATGGTCATAGATAATTATAATATACTTGCGAACACGGGTAGTTTTTGACACTGAAGACCTCGGTTCGACTCTAGAAAAATTGTCAACCCACGCGACAAAAATTTTCTTACTTCAGCGCTCCGGGTGCATAGGTACAAGGAACCATGTTTTATTCCTTTATTTATGAAATTAGATTCATGAAATCTCCCAAGGTCATAGGAAATTATAGTATACTTGATAACATGGGCGGTTTTTAGTCTGACGACCTCGGTTCGACTCTGGAAAAATTTACAAGCCAAGCGAAAAAAACATTCGTTCTACAGCGCTCCGTGTGTATAGGTACAAGGAATCATGTCTCACTTCCTTAATTAGGAAGTCCGGTGCATGGAATTTTCCACGATCATAGTTAATTACATTATACTAGATAATAAGGGCGGTTTTCGACCCTGAAGATCTCGGTTCAACTCTGAAAAAATCCCCAACCCACACAACAAAAATTTTCTTCAGCGATCCGGGTGAATAGGTACAAGGAACCATGTTTCATTCCTTCATTTATGAAGTTAGATTCATGAAATCTCCCAAGGTTATAGGAAATTATAGCATACCTGATAATACTTTTATTATTTTATTAAATAAAAATTAAATTATTAAAATTATATTATATGGCGGTATTTTAGTCTGAGGAACGTGGTTCGACTCTCGAAAAATGCCCAAACCAAGCGATAGGATGACTGATCTAAGAGGGTTGTGAATTTATTAACATTGCTACTCCAAATCATGTATGTAATACTAGAACCATCTGCTTACCAATTTTCTAAGAATCATGACAAATAATCTGACTGCAACTGCATTTAATTCAGCACAGAGCAAATGCATTCCAAATTACACCCAGACCATTAACAATTAAAATACTTATTGAGATGAATTGCTGGATAGAAATAAAAAAAGCTGGCACATCGTAATCACATCCTTATATTATAATAAAATTCACTACAATCTCCACAGTTCAGTAAATCACATAACTATTTACAATTACAGTCATATAAAGTAATGTTTGATCATTAAAACAGAAAGTCATGGGCAATAGAATATTTTTCCAGAATAAATAAAATATAATTTTGTTGAAATAGTAGTACAATTTGATCAAACTATTTTCAAAACAGATGCACATAATTTAAGGCTTTTAAAACATCCATTTAAAGGTGCACTGCCATAATGTCTAGACTTTAAGGAATGATGATTTTGCTAATGCTGGCAAATGTAGCAGTAAGGTCCACACAACAGGTATCACCCTCAGGATTACAAATCCAGCTGCCACTTAATGCATAGTATCCTGTCCCGGATTAAGAAGAACAGTTTTTCAAATAGTTCATGATTATCCACTGCACCAGGCTGCTAGAAAACATAACATATAAATACCATGAGACAAAGTAAACCGAAGAGTTAACAATGTAATTAATTGAACAAACCATTCAATTTGAGATGCACAAGTATGTTCATGGGAAATCAACATTCAAAAGGAAAAAGTTATGTTCATCCAAGTTATCATTATAGGTCAGTGTATAGAATACCCAACAACACTTAAACCATGATCCCGAAAAAATCAGAACTATGTAATTGTGTTTGTAGTTCATAGAATAATATCTTAAAATAAATGGATTGTACTAAACATCAATTCCATACTTAAAATCATCAACTTCTAAATATACTGATATTCCTCCTGATGTAAGATCCTAATAAAATCCTTGCAAACCTGAAATACAATTAAAAAGACCATCGGAAACAGTACATATTACATAATTTCCAAGGATTGCAGATTGCAGTAGTCTCACACATTATCCAAATATGTAAAATAAAGTTGAAATGCCATTCACCATTACCATATGCCTGCAAAATGACAAGTTCACAGCAATGCATAAGGCCTCATATACTCCAATATCATATACCAGCATTGCATTATAATTTGCATTGCATTATATACTTGCATTATAACAGCTTTGCCCTGATTTTATCTAACTTAAGAGACAGATTAGAGACAGCTTATCAAACTTACTTCACCAACGTTACCAAAGATAATCAGACTTCACCATCCCCACAGGTCAAAAATACTAAGATTTTCCTAAAGCAATGTCCCTGATGGGTATCTCATTTGCTCCACCATTGAAGACAGATCAACCTAGAAGAAAGAAAATAATTATAAGGACATCCTTGGATACATTTCGAAAAGGCAAGACAAATGAAAAATGCTCCTACTTACTCATGCTTGCCAATCATTCATCTTCATAGACTGTTTCCACAATGTTCCGAATGAGACTCACTTGCTCCCAAAGTTAACACAGATGTTATTCCATTCTTCAAATCATTTAACAACTCTCATGGCTAACATGTTCACAACTCACCAAACCATAGATGACAAAGGAACCTAGGAAAGTGATAACATGTCCATATGATAATAATAAACTCTCATTGAATGCTTATTAATTGTCTAAAGTTGAGGCCTATGTTAATTAGTTAGAAATTGTAAATATTGCCAATCCCAATAATGAATGTAATACTAGAATAATCCGCATGCAAATATTCCAAGAATCACGGCAAATAATCTGACACAGTGATGTCAGTGTGCACTCAGGTGAGCCTTTAGGTACATTAAAGATTTTACAAATAACTGCAATAAATGAATATACATCAGAACATTAATTAGAATAGGATGGATTCCAAACTCAATCACTGATTTTAAGTCAGCAAATGCTGCACGGAGCAAATGCATTCCAAATTGAGCAATTAGACTCAGACAATTAACAATGACAAGACAATCATAGATGTAAATAACTGAAGCATAAAGCCTGTTAAATTGTAGGAAGTAGTTTTACAAATCCAGTAGAATACCTCGCTCATGTGTTAATTTTAATGGATATATTATGGGTTGAAATGCACTATAGATACAGGGTGGGGTACAGACATAATGGGTATTAAATGAAACGAAATGATTAATACCGAGCTAAATGCAGGAGATAACCCCGAAAGGAAAGATATGGTGCATTTCAATATGCAGTCAAACTATACTAATAATGTTGCATTGATGGAGAGAGAAATAAATCATCCAGGCTCATCATAATCACATTCTTATATTATAATTCACTACAATCTCCACGGTTAAGTTAATCACAAAACTGTATCTATATTCACATAAGTCATATGAGTGTGCACTGATCATTAAGAGGGATAGTTATAATATGCATATTATCATCCTGGAATAAGAATAACTGTTCTTCAAGTAGTTCATCAATAACCATTGCACCAGGCTGCTAGAAAACACAACATATAAAAACCATTATAAAAAGTATACCAAATGCCAGCAATTCCATACTTAAAGTCATCAACTTCTTAAAATAAACTGATATTCTCCCTGATGTAAGATCCAAATAAAACCCTTGTACACCTGAAATAGAATTACAAACACTATTTGAAACAATACATGCTACATAACTTTCACAGGTTGTAAAATCTCACATATTAACCAAACATGAGAATAAAGTTAACATGTCATTCAGCATTTGCCAGCTATATGAAAGGCTGTTCATAGCAATATATAAGGTATCATATTCTCAAATAACACAAGCTAGCTCATGCCATTACTAAATACTACCCAGTTCCCAAACTAATCCTACAAAAATATTTTGTAGCCTATAAAAGGGTGGGAAAAATGTGCACATTAACATTATTGAAACAAGTTCTAATTCTCTTACATGACTTACCATTTTTTTAATAAATAATCCTCATGAGGCAACCAACTTCTTCCTTAAATTCTCCAGCCATCATTCCATAATTCAACTGATTTCACCATCACTCATGAATACCGTGTTAATGCCTCAACTGACCATAGATCATAATTCAACCTAGAAGAATGATAATAATGATATGAACACCATTGGGAATATGTTGCAACGGAACACAAGATGAAAAAATGCACCTACTTACACATGTGTGGTTATGAGACAGCTTCATAAACTTTTCCGACAATGTTCCCCATAAGACTCTCACTTGCTTCCTTAATTTCTCTATCTACATTCTACAATTCAAATGATTTTACCAGCTCTCATAAGTAACATGTTCACACTTCACCTGACCATGGATCATATATCAACCTAGAAGAATTATTAGAATTAAAAGAACAACCATGGAAATATGTAGCAAGGGAAGGACTGGATGAAAAAATACATCTACTTACACCTTTATGGTTGTGGAACAGCATCTATGACTTCTTTCAATAATGTTCCCCCAGGAAACTGTCACATTTTCCTTAAATTATCCAGCAAAATTCTACAATTCCAATGATTTTACCAGCTATCATGAGTAATATGTACACGCTTCAACTGACCATAGACCATTCAACCTAGAAGGATGACAATAATGATAAAAACAACCTTGGTAATATGTTATAAATTTATAACAATATTTTGCGATTGCAAGGGAGGACAATGGAAAAAAACATCTACTTACACCTGTGTACTTATGAAACAGCTTCCAAGACTTAGGCAGTATTCCTCATAAGACGGTCACTTGCTTCCTTAATTTATCCAGCAGTCATTCCACAGTTCAAATGCTTTCATGAGTACATTTTTATTTTGTTGCTGCTTCACCTGACTAGCTCATCATAGTTCAACCTGAAAAAATGGCAGAAATAATAGGAACAACCTTGGAAATAGTTTGCATAGGAAGGACAGGTAATGCCTGCGAAAAGCAATGCTCATCACAATAATATCAGATTATAAATTGTATGTGGTCATTTTCATTAGGCTTCACCGTATTGATTCACATCCTACAGTGGGTAATCTATTAACACATATAATGATTAGTATCTATTACAATGTTGAATATTTATTACTTTTTGCATGAATTTGGCCATATAATGTTCAACTTTTGCACTAATCCACAATAAAATGGGCTGATGTTATTGCACCATTTACACAGTAAATGAATGATAGCATAGATTTAAGGTCTATTTTTCCCACACTACTGTTACACTCTCAATAACTTAACCTCACATAATACCACATGTCCTTATTCCCATGAATTCAACACACAATGACTGCACTCAAATAACTGTCAAATAATTGAACTGCCATATATTGATATCCCTATAGCCCACACTTTAATTAAATTCCTGTCAATAGACCCTTCCTTTAAATGAAGATATACTTTGCGACATTCTCAAAAACTACCAGACAACTTTATAAACGGTACATAGGCTTTATATAAATTTATACGCGAAGGAGTCCATGTATGAAGTTATAGGTTACTGCAATTCGGTGTGCATAATATCCAGTATCATGAAAATATCACTTCAACAGCACTGATACAAAAAAGTTAACTGAAAGCCAAACAAATAACGTAACAAGTGATAATTCAATATTCTACTACATAACTCATAAATTTACTACACACTAGCAGAATTAAAACTCGAGTAAAGCATATAACTTTCTCGTACATGGTTGCATTGAACTTCACAATCATAATTTGTAAATACTTTTCCATTATATCATAATACACTTACTTTTGCTTTCAGCATCCGGATTTCCTAATTAATCACCAACATCTCGTCCTGTTGACAGTCGGGAACGTCTGGTTCTTCCACCAACTCTCCTCCAGCACACGGGTTGATATCCGAGTTGTTTGGATGCAAGAATTTCTATGCATAACGTATAACGAATGCACGAGTTTAACAGGACATCTTATTACGACTTCCAAAAGTGCATAAAAAACTGAAATTATTAGAAAAGACTAGATTCGACTGTCGCCAATTTGTAATATTAAAACTATGTAAACTTATTCAAACTTTGTATAACTTATCTTCAGAATACATACCTTTTTCCAGAAATCGCTGTTGGAACGGCAGTTTGTTTATGTAGTTTGCGACCATCCTGTTGACGACACTCTTAACTTCTCCGCAGTGAAACAAACCTAAATAATAATATTCGTAAAAATTGAGGAATTTCTGAACAGAGAAGGCATTATCCATTGCACGTATAAAACTGAATTGAAGAAATGTATACTGGCGCAAGCGAGCCTACATACGATTCGATTATTCTACTAATTTACAATGAAAATGCACCATTTCCGTATTATTCCGTATGAAACATGACCCGAAGTAATAAATAACATTGAAAAGTTTGGCACTTTTGCATTACTTAACATAATTTCAAGGCAAAGCGTGATGAATCCGTATCAAAATATGCTGGTGACAACAGCGTTGTCAACAACTTTTGAGAAGCCTATATTTCTACTATGTGACGTTCCCTCATTGACATAGACTATTGCTAGAATTATTAAGACTTACGTTGAATATATAAATATTTACAAAGTACAAATACAGGCAAAAAATACTTATAATATTGTCACTTCCTTACCTCACAATGTGCGATGTTATTGTAGATTTCCATTTGTTTCTTCTGCAATCTATCGACCAAGGAGCCTTTCTTTTACGATCAGAAGGAAAACGAAATATTCATACTCCGTTTTTCGTGGAATTGGAGCAAATCGGAGCACTGCAGCACACAATTTTTTGAAATTAATTCATATGCCCTATGCAAACACCATGTAAACAACAGACAGGTGGGAACCAAGATGATCAAACCGAAATGCACTATGGGAGCGTGACACGACCTGCCTTTTACCGACCTTGTTCATCCTCAACTGCATTAACGCCTCACTGTTGGAGAAAAGACGAACTAAAATCGAGTCATGAATCTCCTGTTGGGTAGTTCCGCTCTTGCACGTACTGGCATGGCACTAGTGTGAAATCGGATCTCATCTGTTTTAAATGTCCTAATTCTTTCCAGACCCCTGTGCTTTCCGTTACTTGTCTTTCTGGTTTTTATCATGGTCATTCTGCTTTTGAGCCTTTCATGAAAAATATTCCCTGGAAGTATGTACTTCAATGGTGCTTCAGTATTTTGACGCCGTTACGTGGAAACGTTGATGTAGGTGTTTGTGGTTGAGCTCAACAGCGTAAGCTCCCTATGCGTGTGTTATTATTACTTGTCAGTGAATGTGGTGGATAAATTGTTGAATGTGGAGTGCATTATCAAAGTTATTTTCGAAAACTGCAACGTCTCCTCAATCTGTGGAATCAAATGCTGATGATAACACAATGGAGCGTATTGAGGATCGACGAAAAAGTACAATACAGGATTGGGAATCCCGGGATTCGTACGACACTCGGCAGGTTAGTGTTGCCCTGATATTTCTTCAACGTGTTTTACCATTATTGTTACGTTCTGCTATGGAATCATGCTTGTGTGGAAACTGTGTCATATAATTATTCTGTTTGACATAATGGCTCTCTTCAATCCATTCGTAAGAGAGTAATCCATCGCCATAATAACGTACTAAGGGGTAGGTAGTATAACGTCACGCATACATAGTGATACCATTGACCTCTTGTTGAGCTATTATTAATTGTATCTTATTTATTTCATAAGTGTGATCAAGTCGAAATGAATTCAGTTTTCCGAAAGTGTTGTGAATACTCGCACATTTTTGTCACTAAAAATGTCAGCTCGTATACTTGTGAAGTTAGTGAGTACATGGTACCTGACAGTGAACCATGATTTGTTTTTGTTGTAAACTACTGTAGAATCTTTTGTGTCCTATCTAGTTGAAATAATTGGTGTATATCTTTAGTGTTATGAGTTCCTCAGGGTTCAAAAAACCTTATTGTCAGCCAACCTTACGTGTATATAAGTGGGTTGGAGATAAGTGTAGAAACTCGAAACAACGTATAGTCTTCGACCTGAGGTAATCTTGTTGTCAGTATAGGATTTTTACATTGACCCTTCAGGATTTGTTAATTGAGACAAGTTTAGAGCTTTGGTATCCCGTAGGTTTCGTTTCATGTAGTGAGTTGCAATTTTAAGACTGAACAACTCCTGAATATTCAGCGGTCATTCTTCACTGAATTCAAACTTGTATCGGAGATAAGTTTGACAGACACAATTCATCAGAGTACGATGTCTGATAATTTATTTTTGATAAGTTTATCCCCGTACTATCCTTCTAAGTGTGAACGTGTACTATTCACGTCTTTGTTTCTAGACCGTTTGACGACAAAACATTATGTACCATTCTTATATTTATTATAATAAGGATTAATATCTTTAGATTTGAAAATCTTTACCATTATCTTCACCATGAGTGTGAGGGCTAACTTGACGAATGGGTATTAATATTTATACTAATTGTTTGAGGCGATGCATTTTTCTTTCGTACTGGCTCAGTTCATTACAGCTATTACGACAAATCGACCTATAATGATTTGTTGTGTATTGTTTTCGTTGACTGAGAGTTCACCGTCGTATTGACTTTAATTATCGTAAATTTAACGTATGTATGCCTTTATATGCAAGTTGCGATGGTCACTTTTTAGAACCTCATCGCTATCGTCTTGTTTTTATTGGCCAAATGAGCAACCTTTGCAACGAGTCACAGTAAATCATGACTGTCTGATACATCCCAAATGAGCTATATATTATGACTTAATGCGATATTGTGGAAAGCAGATTTTTATTGTTTTTGACCGCGCTTACTAATCCCATGAGAAGGTAGGAGTGGTGATGCTGCGTTTTAGCTCCAGGAATGGAGGCACTATGATGATGGGGTGTTCGGGATCCTTATTCTTCTCCGGTATGTGAGGACACCTTGGTGCCTTACATTTTTACGGACTAATGGTATTCCCGTGATTGATTTACTTGCGGTTAATTATCTTCTGGCCTTCCGGCTCGGTGTGACATCTTATGTGATCGCTTACCCGATTTGCGATTGGTTTTATTTATGGTGATAGACTCAGCTGTGTGGCGGCCTGCCCAAAAATGTGACCTCTATCCGCGATTTTAGCGCCTGTGATAGCTCTCTCAATAGCGAAGGGGGTTTTGCACAAGAGTGGTTGCAAGTATTACGGTGTTATTTAGAGTACGAGAAAATTCTTCATTGATTAGCTGCCATAACTGCGCTAATATTTGCTAAGGTATCTAGAGAAGTGCGTGTTTGACTCTCCCCATTCCATGTTTAAGTTCTCCAAACTTGCTATTCTTTCCTTCTTGCTTTGGAAGTTTTCAATGAAATTATGCGAATAAATTGTTCTAATCCGAATTCTCGCTGCTACATGTGTCTTGATGGATCTGATAACTCAAAGCCTTTTGGTGATACTCTTAAATCAGCTGGTTATTTTTTTACATTAGGGGTGCACTTATGATCTCCTGGGTTTCTTAATTCACCAGGGGTTTCGTTGTTATGAAATTTAATGAGCCTCTAATAGGGCATGAGTGTCTTTGTAGCGAGCGTTTCGCAGTTTATAAGTACATAGTTTATTGTTGTTACTTTCTACCCAATGAGGCCAATACCGGTTTTAATTTGCTGCTTTTAAGTACGTTGTCACGGAAGTACTTCACGTGATTAATGGTATTTTTCTAATGTTTATATCTGGAAATATTGTGCTTGTAAATTGTTTATGTTATAAATGATATTCTGTATCAGAACGTTGATTTTAAAAAAGTAATGAAGGGATGAATTTTAGTCACCTGTTTTTAATGGCAACCAAGCCTTGCTCTTGGCCTATTTAGTGCCTCATACACGCCGCGTTGTGCCTCGAAATCCGCTCTTTCTCATATAGTGGTTCAGCTCCGATGGTTACCGTGATTGCTCGATAAAGTTTTCATTGCCATGCTGGCGATATCTTTTGAGTCTTTCGTTTCACGGTGAATGAACGGAAGTTATGCGTCTGTCAGTCGTGTAGCTATAGTTATAGACACACATGTCATGAGGTGAAACGGCAAGTCTTCATTGAAGTGGTTTGAGTTATGAGACATAACTTCATCCTTTGTGAATGGTAGCGACGTGGTTACCCCCGGCTATGCTAGTAAATTACATATTTGTGTATACATTCTGTCTAGGCTCCCGGTCGTTGTGCAAATTCTTTTTGGATTGTGTTTGTTGACACGATGCGTGAATTTGAGTTTTGCCAATTAGACATTTGTCCTGAAATGGAAGAAAAACATCGTAGCTCCCCAGTTTATTAGGTCACCGGTATGTTTATAAGATTATCGGTTTGTTGTGTTATTTTTCAGATTGTAGACAACAAGTACATATTTCTACTTACCCAACTAAAAAATTTACTCTCGTAGCTCTTACCTCGTTGCTTTGATTAATCAATGTATGTTCAGTAGTAAGTTCGTAGTCAGAAAAAAATCGCGAGGCGTCCAATTCTAGAGGGGGGCACATTCAGGATTGGGGGTTGAACCCATAGGCTGCGTTTCGAGGAGTTTGATTTTCGCTACGGCCTAGTTCTACTGTGAAGCAACTGAAACTTGCGTACGGGCGAGTCTGCCCACTCTTCGTTTTTTCTTGTCTTGCAATAAAGCCTGTTATTGTAATAGGTAATCTACTGGTAAAGGCAGGTTATATGGAGAACTACACAGCCATTTCTTATTTTATTTCCTTTAGAGTTTGATCCTTACATTTTTGTATGTAGGAGCCTGGATTATCATTCCAAATGTGTGCCTGCTGGGTTAAAATTACGAACATCATCTTTCGATGGTTTTCCGAGCGATTGTCTATGGACCGAAAGATAGGAGCCTTTCTCGTGTTGGATTTTCCCGTAATTACGTTTTGGTTTCCCGTCGTCATTTTCCCTAGCTTTGTGATTAACGTTGCCAATGAGTCTCGAACATAGGGCTGTTGCGAATTTTTGCAGTATCGTGTGTCAGCGTATGATTGGGAATAAAACCTTGGACTGATGCATTAAGAGCAACTTTGTGGTCTACCCATTGTCCCAAAAATCGAAGAACCGTCGAATTAAGGAGTTAAAATGTAACCCCTATGCATATGGGCGACACCAAAGAAGGTATGGGAGCTTTCCCCCACCCCACGGTGTTGTTAACATATTCGATTCCCTGTCGGTTAGACAGGACCAGACTCAGGGCGCCTGCCTGGGGTTTTTAATGTAAAAGCAAGTGACGTCTATGCTATGCGTAATCTGAAATTATGTGGTACCAGTGATGCATATAGATTAAATCTTGGGGGCGGGGCAAGATTGTGAGGAAGGCTTATTAATTTTGAAGAGAAGGCCACGACATTTTATGTTTAAATGTATGCGCATAATAATATGAGCGACGGAGTGTCATTGAATGCTGCATCCATCTTCACGGGACTGAATTTTTCTTTATTTTCCTTATTTTGAGAGGATTTAACCCTCTAGTACCCCCTTTATACTCTCCCCTGTCGTTTTTCGCATTTTCAAAATGATTATCTTACCGTACTCATAATATTGAATGGATCATAAGGGCTTTTCGAGGCGAAATTGTTTCTTAATGCGGAGACTTCTTTGTCAAAGTTTTCCACTTGTTGTTATGTCATTCAATAGAGATTTGTGTGACTTTGGAGACACCCTCTTCTTACAAGTAGATCTCTCGTGGTGTTGGGATCCTACGCTATTGTGTAGGAGCAAAACAGCAGTGATATGCCTAAGGAGGGATGTAAATGACTCTAGTAGCATTAGGCGTTGCTTTTCTTGAGTTTCACATATTACGTTGGGTCGGGGCCTTTACCACGTTTTAATATTCGTGGTGATTTATTGGCAGTCCATGGTAGGCTTTCGTGACGGAATTGAAACACTGTGCATTGTTCAAATATTCGAATTTTCTTTCCCCTTTTAACTAAGAATTACGCTTGAATTCTGTTCGTTTCCTTCGGCCGCTATGTAGTCTTTCCGTGAATATCAATATCAATCATTGTCTAAGTCCATTTTCCCCCAAATGGATGCAAAACTTATTTTTTTCAGTAAAATTGAGATTCTTTTCTGATTCATATCAATGGCCACGACTTAGGGGTGAGCAATAATAGTAGGAACTTGTGCACCTAGCTGTAGAGATAATTTAATAAAGGCTGGGGCATATATGTATCATTCGTTTATCTGACAGTGAGTCCACATTACGAACGGTTGCGACGTTATCATCACAAGGTGGGCCCGGCAGTGGTAATTCATGGTATTTTCGTATGACCTAACTGTACTGGTTTGGTGCAGGTTTTCATTTACCTATGCCTATTGATTAGTGTGTCTGACAGCTTTCCCAAAGTTTTTTATACTCTTTGGGCTTCCATGAAATTTACTTTCTTCGCGTGCTTTCAGAGGGCTTCCCTGTTAACGGCCGTAAGAAATTCCTTTGTCGTACTCGCATGCCATTCTTCCTTACCTCGGGCCTGCCTAGCGTGGTAGGATAAATATCGGTGTAATGTCTCCTTCGTCTATCGTTGGAAGTCGGCGTGGTGGAAACCTGGAAAGTATTACCTTCATTGTGCTATATTTACTTAAAATGTCCATAGTCGGTTTAATTTCCTTTGGTATTTCGGAAGTTGTATGTTAAGCTACGTACAGTACCATATTGCACCCATTACCAAATTGTGGTCCATGGATCCTTGAGGAACCGCGATTATGACCTTCGGTGTCTGTTGGGCTGATGATAATCCTCGGGGTTCGTTATACTTAATTTTTAAAATCTATCGATGCATATAAGTTTGTAGTAGAAAGTATTGAATTACCAAATTTTAACAGAACTAATAATATTTGGTGCATATTCCGCAGATATTTGACATTTTTTGTGTTCTGAAATCATCTATTTTAAGTGAATACAGGTTGATGCTCTGTGACTAGGGGCATTCTTATTATATGCTGATCAAAAGAGTCTAGAAAACCTACTGGTGGAAGTAATGGAAGGTGAGGTAAATGGACAGTGTTTTGGATTGATCTCGAGGACAATGATCTTCTAAATCCCTTCCGTAGGGGCGAGTTTCCGAGGAATCCCAGCGTCTATTTGGGTTCGTTTACAGCATTTTGTCAGTCGAATGGGACGTCAAGTCGCGATTCGTTCGTCGCCTTTCCATAAGCGCAGTCTGATTCCGGTAACAGGTTTCTATCGTGCTTTTGAACTTTCCCGCAGCGGTCTATTATGTCAGCTGTTAGTCGCTTCCTATAATAAAAAAATTGAGAGAAAGGATTATAACTATTTCCGGAATTTTTTATGTTATCAATCGCGAAGCACTTACGTGAAAAGTTTCAAAATCATCTCGTATTCTGCTATCCATTTATGGAATTCTTATCGTCGAGTTTTCGCTTTCACTTGTTAAGTTCATTCGTCATTGACGTCGAACTCGTGCTAGGATGAAGTTGGCAAATTGCCTATTTTGAGGTGGAATTACATTGCCAGCTCTTTTCAGTTGAATGCAGCGTATTTTGGAGTCACTGTGGTAAATTTTCATGCAGTTACAGCCCATTAAAATAACTTTTTGCTCGAATGGTGATCGTCAGAAGGGTTATGCATGCTCCTACCCACGTAAATATGTGGTGTATGGGTACACAATATGCCTAGGCGAGACATAGAAGAGCAATAATTAGTGATTCTTTGCAAATATGTCGATGACTCTTTGCCAATAGTTGTAACGCAGATTGATAGGTGAGATTCATATGAGAAAATCCCTTAAAAAGGACTCTATTTTCGGATAAAACGTCTTTCGGTTTTAAGGTATCGTTAATTAATTGATTGTGTCCTCGAACCCTAACAATCTTATATTTTTACTTGTTGATATTGGTATGCATCAGAGGGAGAATAATGCTATCCGTTGGGAAAAAAATAGATCCCTAATAATTGCGTCGCCGCTGTATTACTGTGCTAACGTTTATGCTCGTAAATGATTCCCATTGGTTCAATAGTTATTCGGAATGTTTTGAGTAAAGCTTGGAATGAAACCCGAAATATCTCTTACAATCTTGTCCTACCGTTGGTAGAACAAAGCGATGCAACGTGGTTACCCAGGGGACTCGTGATTTTCGGGTAAAGAGTCTTAAGATCATCTGTGCCAGAAAAGCGAGAAATTCTCTAGTTATAGTGGACTTGAATATTATAAATTATCATTGATCATCAGTAACTAGCCTAATTTGAATTGAATTCTTTCAGTTGATTTTATTAGGAAAGATTTTGGGGAAGTAAAAGAAATCAAGTGGTTTTCCAAATGAGACAAACGACGATATTTTACTAAATTTCACCGTCGTCGCTCGTTTTCAAACCATTCATTCGTTTACCGAGACCTTAGCCCTCGCTCGCATCGTTTTTCCTTTTTTTGTGTTTATTTGAACATTGTTTGTCATGTTACCGCCCATGCCTAGTCCGATTTCCAAATTTTTGTCGGCATAAGGCCTTTTAGCGTAAGAAACGCGTGTCAAAAACACGCGGTGTTATTTTAAGGTATGTTTCATCCAACGTCCATTTTCCTTCCGGTACTTGAATGATATTATGATTTATTTGTGTCCGTCCCTTGAATGCGAGAAAATTCTATTCCTGTTCGTATTTTATTCTTTTCCCCTGGGAATTTCTGGGGTTTGTGTCATGGCTAGTTTCTGTTAGCCAGCGAAACTTGTCATTTTTAATGTTTCCTTTCTATGAATCACTACCTATCTTCGCATTTCATCTTTTGCTCATCTCATGGAAAATGGATATTTTAACCGCTATTTTTGTCTTAGAAAAAAATCAATTCGTATTGCTGGTCTGTATGATGTGAATATTTGGAGATGTCGTGTAACTTAAGTGTTCGTAATAACTATTGAAGTGCAAGCAATACACTATTTTTCTAGAGGTTAAAATATTCGAAACCAGTCATGGCATGGACTTCATTGGAATGAGTTGTATATACTGTGTCGAATGTGCAATCCGCATTACATGAGGACCGTGGGTTATTAATACGTATTTCAACTTAAAATTTAGTGGGAATTCGTGAAAGTAAGGTGGAAAACCATCTGCTTAGTGACACGAAGCAAAGTGTACCGAAACCCCACAGTTTGGTCTCTCATTTGATGGATGTTAGAAGCTATCCTCATGCCCTTTCATTGATTAATAGTAGT
Organism: Ischnura elegans; assembly: GCF_921293095.1. Classification (NCBI taxonomy): domain Eukaryota; kingdom Metazoa; phylum Arthropoda; class Insecta; order Odonata; family Coenagrionidae; genus Ischnura; species Ischnura elegans. The sequence goes on along the minus strand of NC_060256.1, from coordinate 79,318,359 downwards.
GTAATGGGTGAAATTAAGGGGCGCGGTGGCAGACTTTGCCTACGAAAGGTCTAAGAATATTGTATAATTCAGATGAAATCACCAGTGAAATTCTCGAGCCGTCCATCCTTGGTATCAAAATATGCGAAAATATATGAAATAAAACTTGTTGAATACTTCGGTGTTATAGAAAAGCTGTAATTTCCTCTCCTATCTAGTACCATGACATGGGAAACCATTCGGCATAGTCTGCGTTATGTTGGGCGATATGCTGAAATGCTGATAATAATAGGAGATAGACTTATTAATGGCTCCTAGTTTTCTTTATACCAATTTCGGTTAATTTGTGTCAATTACCTGAAGATATCGCAATACGTCGATAGTGATGGTAAGTATATTGATGAAGTGCACATTCATTTGGCAATACTATTATTATCTGCATCCAGTAATCCTCACAGCACCTGGCGGCGAGGCCCGTCTGAAACAAAATTTAAGAAGTTGCCCTCCCTAAATGGATAACTTCGGTTTAGCAGGGTCTTCCATTGCTAAAAATATCTCCGTAGCCTCTAAAATCTGTTAAATTAAACCTTGATTATAGCTTCCTTAAGTGGCTCTATCAGTTGTGCTTCTGGCTGTTTCCTGCTTTGGGTGTCTGCCCCCGCAATATGTGTAATCGTAATATAGCCATGAATTCATTTTATGATCTAGTATAACCCTATCCCACTAACCGGTGAAAATTTCCAAGTTTACCCTCACCTTACATACCTGCTGAATATATCATCCTACCTTTATGCTCAGTATCGTATCCTCGGAAACGGTGACGCAATATCCCGCCCCCGAAGGACTCTATAAGCACTGCCATTTCCGGCATGCTCTCAAGACGGAAGGCGATTTCACGACAGAGGCCCACGGCATTGCTCTTGAGAGAGGCAATACCTTTTTCCATCACCTGTGTCGCCTTCGCTGTCCTGCCCTGTCAACATCCCTCATTCTATGAATCGATTCTCCTTATTTCCGTAAGTTTGGTAAAATTTTAAAATGCGTGGTGGTATTTGCTCGAGTAGTACCGCGGAACTCTCAGTCCACACGTGGGAAGAGTCTACACCGTGGGGCCGAGAAATCCTCACGAAACGTGTATAGGGTGGAATGTTCAGGCATTCAGGAGATCTGGTTTGCCCACGTGCGTGATCCAATGCCAGAAATGACTGCAGCATGCGCAGAATTCTTTAAGCGACCCATGAATCACCACTGAATTGACGTAAATCTAATGTTCTGAACGCAGAGTTTGGTCTTATCTTCGAAGGAATTTTCACTCCTACAGACGAGGCATTCTTTGTCTACAGGTTTGCTGAGTATTGAAGCCCACGTATGTCTGACGAGTATTTTGTATCAGTTGGTTAAGTCATCGGTCTTAGCATAGTCCGTTGTAATACGGGCTCTATTTTTTTATCAAAGTATTTTTCAGAATCCATTGCTCAATCATTCGTCATTATTTTATTTCGGACTATGAGGGACCCAGTACTAATAGACAAAGTGGAATCAACTGTATACTTTGTCATAAGCGTGGGAGAGCTTGGCTGAAGATCATATATTTTATAATTCCTCTTCAATTGAAGTTCCTAACGCGAAATTGGCTTCTTAAACTGGATTTCGAAGTAGAGACGCGAAAAAGTTATTGATCGAAAGCTGTGGACATTAAAAATTTGCATTTGTTTAAACCTATTCTCAGGAAGCTCCATGAAAAATGTACTAGGAGAGAGTTTGAGATTATAGTTTCCATCTATTGTCGTAATAGGTGTATGATATTTTGATAAAAAACTTAAACAGTTGCCAAAAATAGATTGCGCTATGCTGAACGTCTGGAGGGGAAAAGTATGAAAACACGGCCTGGAATAGAGTCACTAAAGTAGAATCACGTATAGTCACTAAAAAAGAGCCGTTTTCTCCGGCTACCGTCTATTTGAAAGGGCCTACCAATAAAATAACTTTTCTTTGTGCTGGTGTATTTGTTTCAGAAGAGCGCAGAAAAAGTCTTTATTCTGTTTTTATACAGTATTTACGTACAAATACTCTGTTATAATTTGGCTTTCGTGCGCTTTACTGTTGTTTCCAATGGCGCTTGTGGCCTTACGAGCTCTTTATCCTTCCCTCCAGTATAACAAATCTCATTTCATTGATACAAATAACACGCTTTATCGTTACCGACTTGGCGTTGACTCTTTATTATTATTTTTCACAAGTAGTTCCAAGAATGACCAGCGAACCCATGAGATAGTTGTACGTAGGGCGGTGACTTCCTGTTTATGTCCAATCTAACTGGATTTAATTCGCTGATATTTGTATCAACGTATTGTTCTCTAAAGTAAAGTCCTACGCAGTGAGAATTCTATTCTATTCTAAAGAGCTTCTATTGCAATGAAGAAAATAAGGTATGGGCTGGAACCGAGTAGCATAACGGTTTCATTACGATGCTTCCTTGAACCATAGATTAGTATTGCACCCAGTGGTCTCTATTAGACATTTAAAGGGCGGTCTATAGGAAAAAAGCCGAAAATAACATTTAATATTTAACGCAAAATTATCTGGATGGCTCTGGTGCGTTTACGAAAAACATTAACGCGTTTTGGACACTATATAATACCTACCCTTCTAAGAAATAACAGCCAACTTAATATTGCACGTTATTATAATTTAGTTAAGTAAGTTGTTCCTGAGCTACTTTCATGCCTTTTACGGCGCCTATTTCTCAATTACATATTTATATACATGTTATTTTTTCATCTCGAGATTTCATCGTCCGTTATTTGCGGTTTGAGTTAACAAGACACCGATGAAAATCGCATAAAAATTATTACGACCCTACGCGCTTAAAAAATGTTCACACCAATTCAAAGAAGACAGAATCCCTCGCTATTTTTCCCGGGTTCCTTGTTTATTTCATCTCCCTTATACCGCCATTAAGGCAAAGGTACTGGAACCTTGCGCCAAGTGCACCTTACGGTTAATTAATTGCTTACTTTTTCTATGAACAGACTATGAGTCATCACATTCTCCATTTATGGAGGGTTCCGTATGGGTCCATATTATATATGGACGAAATAGGATCTTATTTTGTTAGTTGTGGGCTTGATAGTTGACTTCACCTTGGCGTGTTTTATTTTAGTATTGGATAGAGAAAGGTTGTGGAAGTACTCTGCTTCTCTTCCAACTCGAAAACTGTGGTCCGAAAGAAAGTGCTCTAATTTCCGTGAAATAAGAATCGGGCTTGAGACTGGATGGAACCACAGAAAACCCTCTTGCAAATCAGTGCACGCTCTTGAGATAACTCCGAGTTAAGGTGCACGGGGGTGAATTATTCAAATTCTTTTACACAATGGTGGGCTGGGCTTCTCACGAGGGGGAAGGAAATGGATCAGTGGTACCGAATACTTTGTTGGGTCGTTTTTCAGGGAGGCGCACGTGAGGGGAATATCACTTTCGCTTTGTATCCTCCATGATTTGCTCACTTGAAAAGTAGCGAGGTGCCAGTTTTTCCTTCCTCTGCAAGTCACGTACGCGGCGTTGAGTCTTGCTCAGTTTTGGTCTTAAGGGAAGTTCTTTTTTGTGGTCGAGGGAAAGGGTTTTAGGTCAATCGTCACGTCCTAACTCGGAAGCGTTATTTGAAGGGATATATTTAATATCAGTCGATGACCTGGGGAAAATAGTTCCAGTTTAGTTTTCAATCACCGGCATGATTACCACTTTCTCTGCGGTGTGCATTAGTAGATAATTCAGCAGTAATTTGCCTCCGTTTTGATAACTACGTACTTAAAGTAGAATCTTCGCAAGTAGCTGTTTGTCAATTAGCTCTTGAGATGCTTTCCAAAATACTAGCTCCGTGGTTTTGTGTTCTTCTAACCGCAACGGAAGGCGGAAGTTAAACTGTTACCTCACCATCAAACTTTTTTCTTTCCCAAAAATGGCGTTTGATGCCATTTAGGTTTGTTTTTTTTTAATTTTTGGTTTTTCTATAGCAGTTCGGAGGATATTTTTTCTGGCTGCTGTTGGAGAATACCGAAGAACAGATGGTAATTGATCACGATAATTCAGATTTATTCTTGAAGACCAGGAGACGGGAAAGAGACAATCTAAAACTCGATGATATATGGCCGTTGACCCCGTTAGAATCAAATTCGTGATAAAGTAGGTTTGCAGATCTGACTCGTTCGAAATCCGCGTAATATCCTTTTTAGGGCGTCGTGAACTTCACTGTAAGAGCTCATTTTTAATTGGGTCCCCCTTCTCTCTGAATTTTTCTATTTGGTTTTGAATGCCATAAGATAGTAAACATATGTGCCTTTTGCATCAAATACGGCATTGCGCATTGCTAAAAAAGTAGTATTGCGAGAAAATAAAGTTTATTTTTAGATATTTCTATTTTAAATATTGTACTTTGATTTTTTGCTGTTTGGTATGCTTAAAGGAATTGATAGAAATGATTTATGCGTAAATGAAATTATGAGATAATTTTGGGTCCATATTTCTTATGGACACAACAGGATCTTATTTTATTTGTCGTGGGCTAGATTTTGACTTCACATTGGCGTGTTTTAGTTGATTGAGTAGAGAGAATTTTTGGAATATTTTTAATTAATTATTTTGCCTCCGTGTAGTATTCAATGTTTTTCTTTGATGTTGGGAAAGATAGGAACCTCTTATTGAAGATAAACATTCTTTACTGTATCGCATGCGCTGAAAGGAATGCTAAGGAAGAAATGCCATCTGACGCAGGATGAGGATGCTAATGGTAGCCAAAGTGATGAATTGTCATCCTGATTCGCAATCTAAACTCGGTGGAAGTGAAGAATTTTTTAGGAAACCCGATCTCTGTTGGATAGACGATCTCAATTACTTTTATTTTCCATACTATTGCGGTTTGTAGTTATTTGTGTACGGGTTTTGATTATGTTTTGTTTTAGTTACAAATAAAGTGATTCGTTTTTGTTTTTTTTGGAGTACAACCGGAAACGATTTGAAATGGTGTCGTTTATTTTATCCCTCGCAACCGATATTTTGTGAGTTTTGGAGTGAATATCCAACAATCTCTACTTGATGGCTCTGTGGAGGTTACTTCAAGTAGGTACAACACTCTGTCCTTCGAAGGGCACGTAAATCATGGATCCCATGGCGGCAGGATTTCTCGCCGCACTTGGATTTCTCTTTCCTCTTCTTTCACCTCCCTCAAAATTAACGGTTACCGTTGGTCGCTTTCCGAGTAATAGTATTAGTACATATCAGCAATTAAATTGAATCAAGTTAAGCTTGAGAAATGTGTTTTGATGGAAGGCAAAGGTTGATATATGCGTAATCTGTAACTACTTACTCCGTATTATTTTAGAAGGTGGAAAGGATTTTTGAATCGTGCGTTCGTGAAAATCGATTATAGTGCTGAAAGTGATGGTCTATTGCCACTTTATCATGGTTAATGGTTTCAACCCGTTATTCATTCATCAATATCAGGAAAGTCGTTCAGTGTGGCTCTGCTCTGATTGAAGAGAAAGTAGAATAGTTACGGGAGCATATATATGTCGGAAGGTTTTTAACAATTTGAAGGATGTGTGGGTTAGTCATTTGCATCTGTGGTATCGCTTTTTTCATCAGCCGATCATCATCTTGTTACTTGATACGGGACTCATTCGTAATTTCAATGGTAAGGAACAATGTAAATTTTCTTTTTAGGTTCACCCCATACTTTACTATCTTCGAGGATCATCTTGATCATCTTCGTTGCGTAAGACCTTGGAGTTGAATAATTTAGCACCATGCAGTTCATTGTGTGCCACCAGAAACTTAGATGATGGGGCAAAGGCTTCATAGGAATATGTTGATTCTAAAAAATGCGAGGTTAAACGTATATATTTCTGTTTCATCATGGAAATGTCGCTGCTCCAAGTGATGTTATTCGTTTTCTTCTCGTTAACTTCTAAACGATGATATGAATAATTCATTAATCCTTAAACGCCGAAAAACTTTTTTGTCTGATCATCTTCATTTCCATGCATTGCCATCTAGAATTCGTTATGATAAGCTTCTCCTTGTTTCAGCTAAATTGCATTCAAAACGGCAGAGGTATGGGACATGACCATGCGCTTATGCTATGTGGTTGTGGGGTTAAATCCTGTGCAAATGAAAAAAAATCTTAATTTACTATGTTTTGGATTATTTTTATCGCAAAAAATCAAAATCAGTACATTTTAAAATTCAATTATTTAAAAAAATATTTATTCTCTTATTCTAGTACACTGGTAATAGCCACGGGGACAACTTTACGGAGTCACCTGTATTAATAAATTTCCAAGGAGGGTATTGACGTCTCGGCAGCTTTTTTGGCTAATGCTCTCGGCTAGAATCTGGGTTCTAATCCCGGTATAGGCAAATAAGTTTTCCTCTGTGGAATTCGCTCTTTTATAATCTTGTTTTGAAAGAATTTTACATTTATTTTATTTTTTGGAATCACTTTAAAATGCAAGAAAATACTCTAGAAAAATTGCGCGCTACGAAGAAAGACAGTTTGGAGAAAATTTATTACTATAAATTTAATTAATACTTTGAAAATGAAGTTATTATGAATGCAGTTATATAAAATACAAGTTTTATAGAATTTAATGTAGAGCATAAGTTGACGAAGGTTATGCATTGGAAAATTACATCTCTTCTCATTTCATTTGTTTCTTGTGAAATTAAATAAAGAACTAAATACTCAATCCAGTGTCATACTTAACGCATTCTGCGCGCATGGATGATACATCTAACGCACACCTTCTTTTCCCACTCCCGCTTCGATAGACGAAATGGTTTCGACCATCCAGTCGCTCAATGTTCACCACTCGACTTCGTGTGTAACTGTAAGAAACTGAGTGCCTGCCACTACTCTAAGGAGGGTTTTGGTACAAGTAAGGTATATCTCAACAATTTCCCTTCTAAATTCTAGCTGAGAAATTTTACTTCCAACTTTTTTTTTGGCGAGGGTCCATTCATTGTGTGTGGCTGCGTCAATCGTCGACGTAAAGAAAGGCCACCAGCTCTTTTCGCTCCTAACGCCAATCCTATAGTAGCTTATGGTCAGATCCATTCGATCATTGCCACCCGTAAATTTGTTATACTCTTCTAATGCGCAGGTACAAGGAGTAATAATTCTTTTTTCTGTTCCATTGAATACTGTTTCACATTCACCACAGGAATTGCTCCGTACGATATCGATGCGATTGTCACAACTGAGTTGTCAACTCAGCACAACAGTGACATTCTGTCGCTGCTGGTAATCTCTTTGAAAGACTGAAATTTTAATACTGAAAATACCGCCATTAATGGTTTTTGAAATCTCAAGCTAAATTTATAAATAGCGCCTGAACATCTTGCAAGACCATTTACGGTAATTTATCTAGAAAAGGTACCTAATATGACTTCATAATTTTAAATTAAAGTGCCATTTTTGCCGTATGCGTTATATGCATTCGTGGTACTTCTCACCAAGGACACTCGGAGGCACCTGTTTTCGGGGCTTTCCCATTGAATCGATCGCTCTTTGCAGAAATTGGAAGGGTAATACGGGGCATGGAAAGAAGTTTAACAAGGCGTTTGTGAAGAGAGAACATACAGGGGTTGTTCATAATTGGCTTCGGCAGGTATTGACGAAGATCAGGTTTTCTGCCGGTCTGTTTACTCTGTTTATTCACCTTGCAGTTCAGTTAACTTATCTCTTCCGTTCTTTTCATATTGAGCGGCCTTCCTGCTCCCTTAGTGTATATATTGATAATGACATTTAATTTGTGCGGTTCTTCTGTACTATACCTTTAGTGGGTGGTGTATAACTGATTTAATGAGTTGTGTGATGTTAGTACGTAAAGGAATAGTACTGGTTTGCATTTTCAAGCGTGTCCATGATGCTCAAAGAAAGTTTTCAATTCTGCCGAAACAATTGAGTTCTCTCATCAGTATGAGTGCTATGTGATGAGCATTATTTCATCAGCTGCCTCAGCCTAACGTGATCACTTTCGATAAGTGTCACGGTAGTCGTGACCCATTTTAAGACATAAATAACTCCTGTATCTACGGTATGATTTGCCAAAATTTTTTAACTGTCGATTTATTTTCCACGCTAGGCCTCAGTAGTGCTCCTACCTTGTGCTAAAAGTCTTCTTTCGTTTCACGAACAAGCATTTTAGTTAATTGTACTCTCTCTGCTGTTTATGTCTGAATAAACCATAATACTTCTCGGCATTTATAAAATAGACCAGATTATACTCATATTGCCCCAATTTGATACACATGCTACCGCAGTATCTTTCATGAAGACATCAAAAAATTCATGCTTAGGAGAAATAAAAATTAATATGGAAAGGTTGTAGTGACGAATTTAATTTTAAAGGTATGGGAAAACGCTTACACAAACAAATGGAATGGTTGGAGATCACGCACAATTAATACTATTCTGTTGCCACTGTATCAGTTTTGTTATTTTCAATGTTCTGAAGTACTGCGGCTTTCTTTCCTGATGTGCTGGGGACTGAATGATTATTTCCCATAAATACTGATTATATTTAATTCTTGTTTTCTTATTATTTTTGTATTCGAGTTCCATTGAAGTTATACTTCATGGCCTTTTCTTGGATTTTTTCTTACTTCCTCTCCTTGCATGAAGCCGATTTCATAGAATTTGAATGGTTGTCTTTTGTCAATATATGTATTCAAATCAAATAAACTAAAAGCTGTTGCAGGGGGATCGGGTTGGTGTGGTATCTAGAGTGTTGGCTTCCCAACCGGTGGGCCCGGGTTCAAATCCCGGCAGCGGCAGAGAATTTTCAGAGAAAGCCCGATCCCTGCTTGAATATTGTGTGGAGGACATTTCAAGCGCATCACTCAGTCCGTCGGATGGGACGTTAAGCCGTGGTCCCCTTGGCGCCTTTCGTTAAGAGCAGGCTAATGCCGACGCCGGGTTTCTCTCCACCCTTACTCACCTACCCTTCCCTCATGGCGCAAATGGCCTCACCTGTCGGTCGCCTCCTCCAAATACCATACCATACCATACCAAAAGCTGTAGCAAATTAATTTATACGGCGCACACGCTACTACCAATACACGTATTTTTAAATCTTAAGTGTAGGGAACGGATGCTTTTTTATGTAAGAAATACCTTGCCTCATAGTGTTTTTAATGCTATTGTTTATGGCCAACAAAATTTGCGAGTCCTAAATATATGTTTTTAAAAACTTTTTGTGAAATGAACACACAATTTTTGTGAAATAAGAAAACGATGTGACTTCTTCGAACACACATTATATCATTATGATTGTCGCAGCATGATATGTTCATTATTCAATGGTTAAATTCATCTTAAATAGGCTATTCGGCCAGAAACGTGGCAACAGGCTCTAAACGACGCTGGCTGCTAGCAGGTAGCAGAGTATCCTGCTAGCAGGTAGCGTTTGACTTAAATAATGATCATTAATACCTTATCAAACGAAGGAAACTTTCCGAACTAATGTAATTTTAATGAGTGATTATTCAGGGATGTTTCCCTGAGCTGTATGACTCATGCATGCATTGGTAATCTAAGACGATGTAAAACTCCTATCCTCTCGTGTAGAAACTAGGTCCCTGTGACGTCACGTGGAGAGGAATCGCATGGGCGCCAATCTGGCCTTTTTCAAACGAGGTTAAAATTGACCATTGCCATTCGTTTAAACTGGGATTTCTAAAACCAAATAATTTGTATATTATGAATACGCTAATGGTGGGTAACGAATCGCAATCAATACCTTTCGTTTTCTTTGATGAAGGAAACTACCCTATTTCTTTTTTCTTCATTTTTATTGATTTAATCCATAAATTTGTTTTAATTCATGCCCTACTAGGAGTGGTTGAGGAAAATCTTCTACGTTTTTCTACGTCTTTTAATCCTGTAGCTCGGCCTTTTGCCTGCCCCTTAACCTTGCCGAATTTTCGTGGTGTTTGACTTGTTACCTTAGAGCTGGCGCAGACACCCAACTTGAGGTGTACTGTTTACTTACGGAGTGTTCTCCTGCGAACTACGCTTTAACTATTAAGATCACCCCTGTAGCATTCGATTCGCTGATGAAGTTGGAGTTGTGATGAATAGCGTTACTTGCTTATCTAGTTATTCTAGTCTTACGAGTTATGGCCTCATATCTATTTACCTACTCTGTAGTGGCAGTGTTGTTTACTTCACTCACAGAAATAGGTAAATAGATGGAGGTTTTTGTAAGTCTTTAAGAAGGAATTCATTGAGGAAAAGTGTGATTAATATATGCTCCATTTCCAATGTTAAACATCCCTGTTAAGGCTACAGAGTTCAATAAGCTTAATATATTGCGATTATTTCGCGAATGAAATCGACATAACTATTATCTATATCATTGCTAACGGCTTCCGGGTGCAGCCGTTAGCAACGATGCCTCTCGCTGCGAAAACCTACGTTCAAAAATATTATCTATATCAGGCCAATAATTATGAGTAATGCCGTATTTGCGCATTACTTTGAAGTACCACCTTACATATCCATTTTCATGGCTTACTTTATCAGTATTTTTGAGTATTCTTTTTATTTTTGGCATCTTTGAACTTAATTATTTTCGTGATAAGTATTGTACATGTTCGCCTTCTGTAGACGATAATTGATGCGGTAATACACTTTCAAAACGCTTGATTGGTTATTCTTATGTCTTCCCGTTTGTTTCCCAAAGGGACTAAGTAAACTTAAAAGAAAATGGATGCGCAATTTCAACTGCCGTGAACGTTCTATTGTGGTGTTTCAACTTGTGTCGTTTTCGTAAACCTTGCCCGATTGACAGCCGTCTTCCAGACGTTGCATATATTGTTCAGTAATGTATGATTCAGTCGATAAATTAAGGAGTAATACCACAGATAAGTTCGGTAATGATTGCCTTTGATTTATCCGCAGAATTTAGTTTCGCCAACTTATAGGAGAATCCGCAGCCGATCTAGAGGCGGTCTTGATTTAGGGTTCTCGTTTTCTACCCTTCAATTGGTTGCTAGACTGGGCGTTTCTTCTTAATAAAAAGAATACGATGTGCATAAAGAATGGATGTGAGTTTCATGGTCGTTTGCTGGCTAATGACTGATGATTGTATTATTCACCGTATAAGGTCGATGGCTCTCCTGAGGCAGCCTCGCTGGAATATTTGCGGATGCCATCATTAATGTAAGATATTGCGGTGAAAGCTATTGTATAAATGTCATGATATTAGTGAGCTGATTCGGGTTATAATGCTCGATAAAAGGTTTTCAAGTTGATTAGTGTAATTTAAAATGCTTTTTGAAAACATTGTTGTGTATATTTGTATTATGGTCCAGCCCATCGGTGAAACAGAGCCGATAATCGTTCGTGAAATGTTCCAAAGTGTATACTTATTTAGCATTATGTGCGGTTGAAACCACCGATACTTAAAGCTGTAATATCATGTTTGTAAAATATTGTATTATTTAAATTGTCACCCCTGTTTAGTTGACGGCCATGAGGATATTTTTTTCAATTAATCTGTAAACATCTCAATTTATTTTTTCCTTTTCATTAGGGATAAACTAATTAGGTACTTTGTCATTGAGAAATCATTTAACCTCTTGCCTTGACATGACGAGTCTAGCCCGTAATGAACTTCCGAGGATAAATCGCCCTATGACGAGTGTAGCTCTTCATCTATGCTCATAATTATTGCACTATTTAGGGGAACAATATAAATATTTTGAATGTTAAATAATGTTTTAAAACCCATAATATACATAAAGAACTGATATTTAGCGAGATAGGATGCATTGGAAGGAATAAAATGATTTTATGTTGTTAGCGATAACTGTGTCCTCGAATTTTAATAATCACTTTTATTTCACAGTTTTAGGTTGATTAAAAACTACAAATATCATTTCATTACCTACAATTCTATTAATAAAGAAACACGGAAAAGTTAAATAGAGGATAGGAACACGATTTTCAGAAAATTAATTGAAGAGGAAGGTGTTATAAGTATTTTAAAACCTAATGCAATGGAGTCGTTTGTCGAGTTTTCTCCGTGTGGATACCCAATTATCACCAAGCGAATACTATCGGAGTTGAAGGTGGTGTATTCTTCTTGATCGGCGTGCCCTGGTTTCCTCTCATCCTGTTCCCTCCCTACTGCACCTCTTTCGCCCGACGATCGCTTTCTGATTCATGGCGACTTCCGCCTTCAAGGTCATGAGTCAGCGAGGGCCTCTGGTTATTGGTTTTCTCCAAAGTGTTGACAACGGTGGTAAAATACACCTGCCATCACCGTATCCATGTTGAAATATTATTTTTATTATTGTTGCATTTTAGTTTCGAATTTTCTTTCAGATTCAGTTCTTGGCAGATTCAATCCAAGACTTTGCATCTCTCTCTACGAATTCCCTATTTGGCTAGTTCATAGTTAGACTGATCACAAGCTGAATAATTCTTCCGTAGTGGATCAATTTTTGTTACTTGCTTGTGGATCATTATTTTTATGGCCCGTTCATTAAATCTTTCGATTAAGACATCCATAATTGAGTCTACATCAGTATATTTACGGAATATTGGCAGTATTTGACGTAATTTTTAATTTTTTCGTGCTAATTGTGTTGCTGCTTGGTTTTGCCGTATTTTTTTTAAAGACATTAAGTTTCCAAAACATTTGATTTCTCATAAAAAATCAAACTTTTTATTGGACGCTATTTGGTTCTACTGCATTCTCCTGTGAGTGATACTTTATTGTTAGTTATTTTAACTGGTAGGTATCTTAAAAAAATTATTTTCTACACTACTGCAATCTACATTAAATAATTCATTTCATGTCAGGGGCAGGCAAGGGACAGTTGTAGGAGGAAGGTATTTTTCCTGTGCATGTATGTCAATTGCGGAAAATAAACTTAATCTTTGTGAAAATGGGACTGTGCGTTACAATATATTTGCGCAATTGAGGTGTTTTAGTTGCTGTTTATATCTCCCCTTGCAGTAGATAACATAAATGGTTACTTTTCATTTCAGAGAAAAAGTTCACTATTCTGAAGGTTATGGATAGGTATGGTGATTGAGTTTTACGTGCGGCTATGTGTGATTTCAAGATCGAATCTATGAGGATGAAGGGGTAGAATATTGGGCGTCATGGGGTTTCAATTTCGCCCTTAAGCGGTGGTTCGCTTTGCGCCTGCATTGCGCAGGGTGGGAAAGCCGACCCATCAGAGAGGGGGGGCGGAGTAGAAGGGCGGGCCAGATGCCGTAGTCAGGGCGCTCCCACAGCCTCCCTTTAGGCAGGAGGGCGCGCGGAGGTCACGCGGAGGTCACGTGACCGAAAGTGAACACCCCCAAAGTCGTTCACTTCCCCCTCAGCTTCGTTTTTTCTTATTATTTTCGCCCTCGCGTAATTTGTGCAGAAGCCTTGAGAGATGAGACGGCCCGATACGTGCCATCCGCCCTTTATACCCAAATATAGTTCGCTGTTCTCCAGGAGAGATGGAATCGTTCTTCGTAGAAGGTGACATTCAAGGACCAGAGATGTCCCTAAAGATTAATAAAATGCTGAATTAAGGTCTTCGTGTTAAAAGCTTTCAATCATGAAGAGAATCATCACATCTCCATCTGATGTTGAGGCTTATTAATTGAATGTTGAATAGTTATTTCAGTGGGGATTAATTAACCCATTGCGAGACATTCGGAAACAAATCGTTTTTTATATATTTTCTCGGATTCAATAATGACAATCCTTACGCTCTAACTGGATCCTAGGTAAGTGTAAGTTAATATTTTAGAAAAGAAGCGAAAGGTACATTCGTCTGTATGATTGCGTTTACTTTAAGTTTTTATGACGATTCGAAATTTAAATTCCATGAAATTCAATTCTTCACGAAGAAGGAGAAATAACAGGATTTTATAAAATTTATTCATAAGTATACTTAAAACTTACGCTGTATTATTGACGTTTTGAAGTTATGTAGGACCCTTTCAAAGTTTGCGTGTATCTCAAATTTGAGAATTTAACCACAATATGGTAACGAATGTATTTTTATTAGGTACAGGAAAATTTTGAAAAGGCTTTACCGTTTGCCCAGAACGTTTCGAAATGATGTCGTGAGTTTTACGTAAGTGATACGCTACGACACTAGAAACAATAGGACTGATAGAGCAGGAGCGATTAGTCCTCTTAATAATACTCTAGTTGGTGGTTTCACTGTGCAGTGGCGCAGCGAGGGGGGTTTTGGGGGATAAAAGCCCCCCCAGAGCTCAGAGAAAATTTTTAATTTAATCCATTTTACTTAATGGATTAGTATTACTTATAGAAAAGTGTTCGAATTAATGAAATATCCCTCAGAAAGCCGTAAAACTCGCCATTTTGAACCATTAATCTTAAAAATTTTCTGGAGGAGGGCCCCCGCAATTCCTACTTACCCTTGCGGGATGCATTCCCCCACACCCCTAAGTATTAGTTGCGCCTAAAACCCCCCTAGCCTTAATTCTTAGCTGCGCCCCTGTCACTCTAGACCTCAGTCTTTTAGTTAGTGCGGAGATCCTTCGGCGCTTTTTTTTTACTGTGTCTGTGTACCTCTATATTCCATCCCCTGCTGGTCGTTTTTGTCCCTTACATCCGGACAGCTCCCAGATGGATGAGGTGCGAATGTGTGTGGATGATGGTAGATTCGGATGCCCCGCGGCGCACTGCATTCAATTCCCCTCCGTCTTTCTCTCGCATTCCCACCTGTCGCCTCGCACAGTTTTCTTCCGTGCAATTAATTGGACCGATTCCCAGCGAATTTCGAGGCAGGGGCATATTAATAGCTCCGGAGAGTCGGGAAGAAAGTTGGATGGCGAATAAGACTTGATTTGTGGCTTTCGTTTTTTTATGTGGCGTTCAGGATTCGCGGTCGGTAGGTTTTGCCAATGGTTCGGATGCGGGCTGTGTTTAGCTTCGCGACGTTTCGTGAAAGCAGCGGCTCAGGAGGAAATGCAAACATGGGGAGAAATCGATTAAACCAGCATTCCGACGTCTGTGAGGTAGAACCTTCGATGCCATGTGTGATTTATTTTGTGGCTGTTTTTTGTGTGACTGCAGCGTTTCCTACTCATAAAAAATTTTGAGGGACAAAGGTGAAACTCCTGAACCTGAATGAGTAATAAGACAATTCCGATTTGTAATCTACCAGCCTCTTTAGCCTCGTCAAAGTCGATACCTTCATTTTTCCTGTCGAATTCATAACCAATCCAACGCTATTATTTTGTATTCATTTGAGAAAATACAACTAATTAGCCCGAAATGTGTGATGTGATGCCTCAAGGTCTTGAGAAAAGGCTGTAGTTGGGCTGCTGATTTTGATAAGATCCACCGGTTTGGAAGAAATAATTTTTTTTCATATAAGTAATCCCTGAAAAATCCCATTGCTTATTTGCGGAAAATTACAGAATGGAGATTCGAACTTTGAATCTCCCATCTCTAGGGCCCAGAGTTACTCTCCTATGTATAGCATGTATTTTACGATATTATATGTACGCTTAAAGTTATGTTGTTGGTTGGGCACTTATATCTATTATTTCAACCTCATTTTAATATCGTTCTTTTATGCGGAATTGATGGAGAACTCATATGCACGACCACTCTTTTATTAAGCCTAGCTATCGTGATTATGATAGTATATGACAGATATAACTCACAAATATGACCATTGAAGTAGGTACATAAATATGTAGAGGAAACTCCAGCAATTTGTACGCTTACTTCCTTAATTTTTTTTTCGCTTGAGTCTCTCTTCATGTTTCTTTTGGTGCTAAAGACGCTCTGGCCCATTCTACATAACCGCTTTCCCATACCCTTTTTCATATATTTTTCTCAGGTTTGAGCTGCCAGATTTCCGATAACCGATGATGAAATATCGATAAGATTTTTTGGCTGTCAATTGAGCGCGGTAATCACATTATGGGTATACTTTATTAGTGAAGACGTGCCCCCAATAACTTTTGTTGCCCATTGAGGCTGAGTGATTGTCTGCGGAAAAGCCTTTCAAAGCCCATGTAAGATGATTTGAAGTATGTTATGGGTTATCTGATGGTGTAGAAAATGGATTGCATCGTTTCAAGTCTTGTCTTCTTTCGTTTAGAGAATGTTCAGCTTTCTAGGTTCTTTAAGAATCTACTGAAGGTTATATTTCCGGTGTATAATTTTACTTAAACTACTTGAGTAAAGTAAGTTTAACAGGATCAGTATTGCTACCAAGGAGTGATATTTTTTATCCCGTATTGCTCACAGCGTTTAAAAAAATCGTTTTTATTTTGCTACCTGTAATTTTTTAATAGCCCTCTTTCCAGATTGAAATATGGCTTCAACTAGGTGAGGCTTACCCTTCTAAAATTTAATTTTTTTAGTAGGTATCAATTAATCTGTGCTGTGCTTCTTCGAGCGTGAATTCTTGGGGAGACATAGCGCTCAGCCGCTCTCGTTTAAGTTATTTTTCCAAACATCTATTTTATGGCGTAGTGTTTGTTGGTAAAAACTCTCCCTTAGCTAAGTACCCTTTAAGGGGGCTCGATCGTTCGCATTTTGTATTTCTTCTCGACGATCTAATCGTTTAAAACAAACGTTATCATCTTGAGAATTTCGGGCACAAGTATTACAATTTATTAATATTTACCTCTATCTAAAAAAATACATCTGTGGAATCAATTAGGTAAAAGCTTAATATTTTAGTTACAGAGAAATATTGGCCATGGTCAACTCGATTCACCCTGAAAATTTCAAGGTGTTAGTGTAGGTTTTAATTCAGTATTTTGTCACGAAGAAGGACTGGCTGAACTGGAGTTAAATGCTTCGTCTTAAAGTTGCTCTAATTGCTGTGTTAAATGAGAAGTTTCTCTAGTAATGTTAATGTTTGAACCGCGACAGCTGACTAAAGAATTTTGCTTGCTTACGTTAGTTTTAAGCCCGGAATGATGGAAATAATTCGACCGTGTCGCTAATTCGAGCATGTCAAATTTCTCGTTTGAGCCTCTGCTGCCGTTCCCGTTTCTTTGGGCCAATCGCGGCCTCTTGAGTGTCCGGTGTAATGGCCTCCGTTGCACGATTGCTGGCAGTCGAGTCACGAGTAGTACACATGACCCTGCACTTACAGCATACCGAGGTGTGTTATTTCTTGCCGATGAAGGGTCATTTGGAAGCAGTACCGAGCCGGCTCCTCCGTTAGCCCGAAGCACTGCAGTGTTTTGTGGTTGAGGCCGTTTTTAATTTTATGCCCGACGAACGATGTCGTGCTAGGAGAATATGTAGAACTTGCAATGAGGAAAACGTATCTGCAAGTGTGATGGATGTTATAGACTTCCTTTTCCAGGTCGCTGGTAGTGTTTCCTTTGAAGTAATTGGTCTCCGGTGGATTTATCTACATTTACAAGCTTCGCGTGCTTTCGAAGCGTTTGAGGCAAAATGGTCGTCATTAATTAATTAAGTAATTTTTTGATTTTCCGGATGAGAATTTTGCTGAAAAATTTCCCAGGCAATAGTTTTCCTTGATGATGTTTTTGTGAATACAGTATAAAATTGGGGTCGGGTCGGTGTGATGTCTAATGTATGGTCTTCCCACCATGTATGTCCGGGCTCAAATCCCGGAGGTAGCGTAGATTTTTCAGACTGCGCGATCCCTGCTTTAGGATTTTTGGAGGACACTTAATGTACAGCACTCCGTCCGTTGGGTAGGACGTTAAGCTGTGGTCCCCATAGCGCCTTATTTTTGTTATGAGCAATATAATGCAGACGCCGGGCTTCTCTCCACTCTTCCTTTCCTAACCTTTCGTCATGGCGCAAATGACCTGTGCTTTCATCTTCAGTTGCATGTCATACCAATATTAAACGCAGTAATCACTGGTGGGTGTTTATGAATATCCATTTCTTTTGCCCTATAAGTCATCTCCATTTGAATACTTTTAACATTAATTATAGGTACTCGTTACGAGGGGCAAGAAGCAGAATCCGTGTTTGTTTTTTTCCTTTTTTGCTATTAACGTTAACATATTGCCGCTTTCGAACCACACTAACGGGTTCATGGCTCATACACTGCTTAGACGTAGGGACGCAGCGCATCGACGAAGTTGAATTCCATTTATGCATAAAATTAGGTGTAGGCGACCTAGATTTCATGGGACATCACGAAACGAGAGGGTCAATTTGCGACCACGACTGACCTCATATGACCAAGCGAATGCTTTCTCGACTGTGGACCCCGAGTAAAAGTCACCGGTGTGCCATTGGCATCTGTTTTAAAACCGGTTATGGGTGTGTTTTTTGGGGAGGTATGACGTTCTTGATGATTACCTTGCCCTTGAAGCTGCACTCATCGTCAAAATGCTGTTGGTTGCGCTGAATATCCATTTGTAAAATATTATTTGTATCTCAACGGCCAGTGATATGCGTTACATCTATGTTTTGTCTTCTAGGCCATGCTAACCTGACTGATATGCATTACTAACCCCATTCAAGTAGGCATTTAAACTTTTCTGAAGTTTTTATATTGCTTATGGAGTATACGTGGCCGTTGTAGTTGCCGGCCTCGGTGGCGGCGGGGTAAAGTCCTCGCCTGCCAAACCGAAGGTCGCGGGTTCGAGTCCCGCCTGGGTTGGTTGCCCCGGGGCATGGTTGTGTGTGATAGCTGTTGTTTCGTGTTATACCCTCCGATGTAAAAGGCCTTAAGTGAGCTGTTTTCGGGGCGATGAAAATAAATAAATAAATACGTGGTCCAAGGTGATTGCACAGCGCAGAATTTAGATGTTGTTGAGAACTCACCCCCTTTCATGCACTGTGTTGCTCGTAGCGTAAGTTGTAGACAGAACAGATCATATAAATCACTGAAGATCAGATCATATAAATAAAGTAAGAGAGATAAGACAGTAGAAAAGACAGATTCAGAGTGTCTTTTTCCACGATCGAATGGAGATAATAACGGCAGCTAAATCCATTAGGCATTCATAAATAGATTAGATGACTTTTAGTGTAGCCTACTAACTTATGTAAAACTTTATTATTATTTCTAACAGCGTGTGGTAGTGTAATTTGTTAGTATGCGTGACGTTTTTTGGACCGCGTGGTGTGCATGTGGGAGTCCAGTTGCATGCTGCATGCTGGTTATTGATCACCCCCTGCTAAACTTCCTAGAGGTGGCTCGCAGGATATTTCGTAGATGTAGATTTAGACACCGAAAGTATTTCTTGGCGGTCCCCTCGATTTTTGTTACACATTAGTGTTCCTTTTCTTCATTAGGAGTGATGCGCTAAATTTTTTTCCGTGCATAACTGAAAATGTCCTTATTTTATTAACTAGATGTTTTAGCAGATTGAACGGTCCGGCATTAAATTGTAGCTGTTGACAAAATAGGGATGATTAGCACTAAGCCACTCCGAATTTTTTTTTAGTTTGCTAGTCAGTTTATTTTGTTTCTCTTTCTGTTACTTCGTTTACATATAGATATAGTAAGGGTGATTGTGAATTCCTTGAATTCATTAAGTCCATCCGGGAAATAAGTTATTTTTCGTTATAATGCTCCGTAATTACTTCTATGTGAGCTGTACTTACTTGAATATCTCTTAAATTCTGCCGTTTATTAACGTTATTTTATAAAGCGCAGTATAACGTTAAAGTCATTCATTTTACCATCTAAAACTGTTCCCGTCTGCTAACGTCAGAAACATTTTGCCTTTCGGTAATTGTGTGGCAAACGTATTGATATTTTTTTGTGTGGCAATCACAAGCCAGAGTAATGTGCCACAAGAAAATTTTATATTCTATCTGCGAATCTCCATTTTTTGTTCTGAACGTGCGATATTAGTTTTAACATTTTGGTATTTAAATATAGTGACTTTTCGCAGTTTTTTGCTATTCACTTTGTGGTTCCGTACTTAGTGATTCAGTTTCAAGGTACCTACAGCATTTATTTCTGGAGATCTTGTGCTCGAGTTTATCGGTTACGTCCTTGCTTATCATAAAGTTGCAGTGTATTGATTGCGAACGGACGTTGAAGCTATGCAGTTCGTGAAAAAAGTATTTTTTTCCTTCTCCTTGTTGGTTTGTTTTTTTCGCAACCACGTTGTGCCTTACGTTTGATTTTCGTCCCATGACGGCGACGCCCATCCACAGGATAAAATAAGAAACTTCCGCGCCTTCGCGGCCCATTTAGCGGAATGTGTGCCAAGTGACGAAAACCTTATTGATTCTTCCGGGCTGCGATCGATTTATTGAACAGGCGGAAAGAAGGCACAACGGAGCAAGAGGGGGAAGGTACTACTTGTTTTATTGGTCTCGAGTTATTAAACATCGTCGATTTTGCTCGTCGCCGCTGTGCGAGATTGTATGTATTGAGATTTATGGATATGGAATCAATCTACAAGTGCGTTGAAACCGGCCAATATTTCCTTGTTTTTCGATAGCCGTGTGTTTACCCTGATTCGTGAAAAAATGTTGAATATCCTATCGCATTTCTTGAACACCATTCACGAAGTCAGTGACCTTTTATCGTTCTCTTTCGTCCCCTTTCGTCGTCAACTCCCTGCGATTTTGTGCTTAAAATAGTTCGAAAACGATTTTTTTAATGAAAGGCAAATCGAGACGTGACTCCTCTTATTTGTTGTCCCAGATATAGGTGGTATAAATCATTTTTGCCCCTGTATAATAAACCCACATAACCCCTTTGCTTCTATGCTACAAAATAATCTCGCCTTTCGTTTATTTGATACCTTAAGGGGTTGAGACATTTAAATCTATGTTGCTGCGGTACATAATTTTTTTTTAGATTTAAATTATTTTTATCGCTGTATATGTTTTCGCGCGCTTTACCAGTAGCATCTCTTTTTCGTTATTATTTAAAGTGCAGAAATTTGTGTGAAATACAATACATGTGTTAATTCTGTAATGATTAAAGTGTTTGGGTGGAAAAACTTTCCGTTTGAGAGTCACGATATTTTAGAATTGAGATGACGTATTCTCCTTTTCTACGAATTAATAATCTGGTTTGTTTTACCTGTGGCAGAGGACGTAGGGGTTGTAGTTCTGGATATTCCGTTTCTGAGAAACCTTCGGATGGCCTTTTAGCTCTTGCTTTTAATAGTTTCTTGCTCTTGGTTTACTTTAGTTTTTTTCTATGTGACTCGTTCTTTGCAATGAAATCCGATTTGATAAACGATAGTTAGTAATCTATATAATTGATTCGTCTTAATGTTATTATGATCCCTGTTAGTTGTAGTTTCTGGCATTCATAATCGAAAGCATGTAGGGCGATAATGAAACCTATTGTTCAAAGTAGGTAACGTGTCCTAGTATAATACTTCTGTGATAATTTTAACATATTTACATCAAATTCATGAGTAACTGCAAATGGATGCAACTAACGCAAAGGCAGCTGATTAGAATTCGATAATAGGTAAGTTGATTGTTATCACGGTAAATGCAACATCGTGAGAAAATTGTAATTCCCTTTCAATTTCCTTCCCAATTTGCTACGGATATGTATTGTTTACTTAGAAAGTAATCATCTATGATGTAAACAAGATAGTTGATTATTCACATGTATAACTTTAGTGGCAAGCGGTGTAGTAGGAATCTAAAACCGGAGGGGGGGTCCTTTGGCGTAATTATATTTTTTATTGTTACATCAATTTTTACGAATACTTGCATTCAGGGAATGAAGTCTTCCTTCTTTTTGCCTGACCGTTATTGCTTGGTGCCTCGGCCATTTCCGGGAAACTCAGAAGAAAAAAATTGGGTAAGGTAACCTTGCCTCAGGTCAAGATAGGCGTGGGAACAGCTTCCACGGCTTATAAAGTCTCAGCCCCAGTCGAATCAGTCCCAGCACTTGACCCATCCTGTTGACAAACGGATCCTTGAAATGCTCATGAACTATGCACAAGGTCCCTTGCTCTCCGTCTGTGTATTCGCGTTCTCGACGCCCTCATGTTGTAATCCTGGAGGCCCGTCTGTCCCTCAGAACCACGAGTCCCTAGCGAGTCAATGTGTGAATAATTTATGAAATTAAAGTGAAATTGGATAGCCAGGCAATCAGTTTGTGTTTCTGAGTCGATCGTTTATATTCACGCCATTCTAAAGTAATTAGAGCATATATATGTGTAATAAATACTATGCCTTTCGTGGTGATCCAACCATGTAATAAATCGTATAGATCATCATCTGCATCCATGGTGTCGTATTGACACAGCAAAGGATGCTCTGTATAACTCGTTGTGTTAAGCGTGGTTTTTAATATGGCTCGTCTTCTTAATAGTCTTCAAAATAGATATATGGTGTCCATTTTTCCGTGGAATTCCTCGATTATGTGTCCATTTTAACCATTGTTAGACGCCTTCACTGCCTGAGGTGAAACACTTCTACCTTGTCCTGTTCTAGCTTCTCGATGGCCGCAATTCATAAGCCATGTAGTGTCACATTCAACGCTAACATTTTACTAAGGATTTCCTCTTTGCTATCTATTAAAAAAAATGTTTTTTTCGGCTGATTTGAATAGAAAATTTTAATTTCCATGACGAACCATCTATTTCTTCGCAAAAACCGGGTGTCATATTCAGGAGCGACTTGGCTTCACGGAAACTCTATTCTCGTGGGTGCGTCATACCGTATTCGATAAATGCATATCTTAATATTTCAATACCAATATTAGGATATTTCTAAGATATGGCCTATCCTCTCGTCAAGTAAAATCAAAATTGCGTCATTGACGATTCATGGGAAGACTATCTAAATGGAAATATACTTCTTTCAGTAGTATTCACTTAAAGTTCCTCTTAAGCCCATTTAATTAATTTATAAGAGACGTAAAAATATCGACAATCTTTGAGTTTAATTACGTTGAGTAATTTTTTTTCTTAAAAATACAGAAAAAACGTTGTAATACCACACATATGTGGAAATTTTTGGTGAATTCCTAAGTTGTCTATTAGTTCAGAGACGTAAACTTTTGATGCCAATGGACAGTGAATTCTAGTTGTCTTGTGACCCGGTTGTTACCGTGGAAGAAACCCGCATTGTCGGCATTAGATTCTGGGAAAGTTCAGGAACGAGTTGAATAGTAAGCAGTTGGAAACCTATTTCAGGGTTCTATCGCATTTAATTTAGTCTGGGATGCAGTGTAAGCGATCCTGAGGCCCTTTGTCACGGGGTCGGTAACGGAGAGTACCCTAGCCACCGCAATATCATCCGAGAGAGAAGATTTTCCAGTTAATCGATAAATAGTTGCCTGCTGCTTTGCGGCAGTTCTTTTAATTTTCTTTTATTCTTCCTCCCCATTTTTCTCCATTTCCTCAAACCCCTCGCCGCGTTCAGTCTCCTCCATTTCCCCATCAACTACCCCCTGCTTCCTGGCTTCTCTTCCTTTCCCTTTTATTGCATTTTTGACGATTCTTTAAATAGAACTTGCTCCCGAAAGATTCCCGTCCCCTTCCTCATTCGAATAGTATTTAGTTCCCTCCCCCCAAGTGCATGGGATGGATTCTTCGGTATCCGCGGAAAGCTCGTGACAAATTTCGTTGGTAGCAATTGTGAGCTTCGTGGGATATTTACGGCATTCTATATAGATTACGTGTATCAGATCACTGTTTTACTTATTGTAATTGTATGATGAATATTTTGTTGGTAATATGTATTGCCATTCTCTGGTACATGCGAATTTTCTTCAGGAAAGGTTGGTGTGTGTCATGTTGTGCTTGGCTATTCTTTCATTCACTCATAATATTGCAGTTCGAAGGTTATTTTACTGCGGCCCTCCATTTATCCGTATTTTTTTCCAGGGAAATGAGTTATTCTAATATTTTTACAATTTCTAAACCGTTTGATTGTATCTCTTCAGTGTAATATTTATCAGAGTCTTGATTCGCCCTGTCGGGTTTTTTTCAAGTTGGTATATAGCTGTGCTTTACATTATCTTAATTTTAGCAATTTCCAGAAATGCCTACTCGCTCTCTTGGTGTAAAACTTAGCTTATGTTGGGAATCTTGCCATTTGTTTTCTAATACAGTGCTGAATATATTTCTACTAAAAAGTATTTCATAGATCGAATTGAGATTTCGGTATTGATTTTTTACTTATATTTGTTTAAAGAATTTTCCACTGCCCACGAAACTAATTTTACGATTGAGGTGTAATTCTCAGAAATTACATGTAGGATGACTGTGATAACTACTTAGAACCTTACCCAAAACGAAGGATATGCCCTCTCTATGCTTTTTTTTTTTGTCTTTCATGTTTCTTTTTTTCATTATTTTCATTTAGCCTTGCAAGTATGTATTTTAGTTTACAAATATTTTCGGTACAAGTTCGCTAAAATTGCATTGAAATGGAAAGTGGTATTAACTATTATGGACGTTTTTATATCCAGTTATTTTAATCGTGTTCTGCTTTCGTCATCATCATCATAACCATTCTGAAATCCTAAGATTTGTGTGACGCATCTCTACACTCGATTGTCCTATCAGCTAATCTTTTATCACTTACGTATTTCTTTCTTCGCACATCATTCTTTACCTGTTCCATATATTTTGTTCGAGGTCTTCCTTTACCGTTTATTTCTGGAAAGCTAAATTACGAACTTAACTTATTTGGTGCAATGTTTACGTGACCGATTTGGTAGTCGAACGATTAAATTTAGAATGGGTTCTGAATCATTTATCGAAACGTTTTCATATTTTCTATTAATTTATAAATTACGTAACTAGTGATTAACGTCATTTTATGCTTGAAATGTGACAAAGGAGAGGAGATTTTTTCAAAGAAATTTGTGAGTAATTTCATCATTGTAATTTCCAATCCGCTGGTGTTGTATGCCATCGAGATTTTATCTTTATCAGAGAAGTGATTCACACTCTTTGGCATGTGAGGTAGGTAGATAGCTATAATCGCAAGAAGGCACACATTTCTCATTGTTTCTTGAGTCATACAAGTTTGATTATCGTGCTATCCCTGTTATAACCTTGCTACTGGTCGGGAAAAGAATCTTCTTTGTAGCGTGTTATTCTTCGGGGACAAAGTCTGAGTATATCTGCTCTGTGTGTATTTATATTCCGTTTTTAGAATGTGTTTTGTTATCCAAAGTTAGCAATGAAGCGGGATGGTATGCTAAAAGTGATCTTCTAACTAAGTTTGAGAATATCCAATCGTTGGCCATTAGGGAATTGGATGTGGTGGAGGAGTCTTTTGGAAGATATACCCGTATCGTTTAACAGGAATGAAATCACTCCTTTATTTCAAAATGATTTGTCCATCGAATGTTCAGAGGGCTCAATTTTTCCTTAAGTTTTATCATGTATTACTTGGTAATCGTGGTTCAAACTCCATCCCTTTCCATATAGTAACGGTTTAGGCTACATCAAATCAATGATCTTCGCTTTCAGCTATTTTCCGTGGCCTTCTTGGATGGTTGCTTTTAGTTCTTTATGGCTACCTTTTTTCTGATAAACAGAAATTTAGATCTGTGTCAGTGCAAGTTTCATTCGTGTTTTTCATTTATTCCATTATACTTACGTCTACTTATCGATGTCTAATTCCACATGCTGTATTTAGCATAAAAAGTTCCAGCGTTACCTGTTTTTTCGTGAGTAATGCTTGTGTCACCGCTGCGATGACATTCGGAGACTAGTTTTCATTGCTTAAAAATTATCTTTAAACAATATTTCTTCCATTTATAAATCTGCTGCAAATTTATATCACGACAAATTGGCGTTCTTAGCATCTACTAAGCTGATTTATTTTATGTGGTCGGTAGGTACGCTTAAAAATCCATCTTTTTGTAAGTTATCGACAGGTATCACACGCTTCTTTTGGTGCTATTACAATTATAGCGGATGAATGAAGCATTAAAAACATGTCGCATATTATTGATAAATTTTGGGGGGTATTGGCTGAATTTAGTAAAGTTGTATGTTGCTGTAGTAATGCTGGATGATTCTATATAATCGATGCTAAATAGATACGTCATGTGTGAAATCTTCCGGAAAGGTGTCGAGTGCCATATTCCATTTACTTTTTTACTTAAAATTCATCGTAGGAATCTCATGTGGCCTACTTTAAAAGAATTGCTCTATAGTCTCGTGAGAAAATGTTTCGAGAAGAGGCGACCCACATTCACAGCGTATTTCCCGTGAAGTTCACGTACGGCAGTGATTCTATCTACATCCTACGTGCCCGTGTAATATGCTAGCCTATGCAAGGCAGTGTGTAGATGATAGTATTTCTTGAACAGTTGAGGAATAAATAATGTTGAGGGACATCCGTCATCCTGAGCTCATCAATTTAATGTTTGAGAATGTGAAACAGTGTGAGGCTGGAGATAATTCATTTACATCAAGTTGGGTGTCTCTCTCAATTAGATGAAATAAGTAAAAGCGCTAGTACTTAATCGCATTTGATGATCCAGTGAAATACCGAAGGTTTGGGTTGGTCCACCTTAAGCTTTCTTCTTAGGTCCCATAAATGTCCTGTTTTTACGATCTGCTACGTAAGATACATAGTAAAACAGTAACGTGAGCTCCTTTTTGAATACCTTCTCTGGGTCCCATTCATACCACCGATTTCTAAATTACTTTGTGAGGTATTATTTGAAGAAAATGGGTAAATTTCATTAAAAGTCCATTGATTTTAAGTGCCCATCTCGTTAAGTATATTGTCGAATGTCAGTTGATCCACGTCATACTGATTTTCCCTAAGTAAAATGTTCAGTTTGATATTGCCATGAAATTCTAGTATTACTCATGAAATTGGATAGAGGATATACGCTGGTAAAATTTCATTTCTTTTATCAGGTATTTGAGTGCAAAATATGCGTTAAAAGTTTTATGAACGTGAAGATAGGAATGTTTATGATATTCATTAGACTATTACGTGCTGGCTTCAGAATTTTTTGTGTTAAAAAAACTTCCAGCGGTGAGTGGCCTATAGGAGATGTATGGTTTAAAAATCAGTTAATAAAAATAAAAAGTTATAATCGAGTATGTGTCAAATTCAAGTCGAGGTTTATGAAAATATTTGTTTATTATGCATCTTATGCTACACGTAATTCTTAATTTTCACTAAATATTTTTAAATCTGTCATTGAGGTAGCGGTTAAAACAAGACGATATTATTATGTTTCATTTCTTAACACATTAGGTGTTTTAAAAAGGTATGAAATGTACTGAATTTAGTGTTGGAAATTTTGCAAATATGGTGAAAGTCATGTAAGTGAAAATGTATTAAAAAACGCGATACGAAAAAGTCCAGCCCTAAAAATAACTCATTATACAATAATAAGTAGTTTGGAGTAAGTTGAGAAATTCAGATTAAAAAAATGCCAAATCTTTGCCATGTCAAATAAGCATATGAGTAAAAACTGCTGCGAAAATCGGTCAAAAATAGTAAAATAAAATCTGTTGGTGATAAGTTTTTTGGTTGGTAATTTATTTTAAAGGGACACATTTTAATCGAGATTCGATATCAGCCGTCATTTTGTTATTTCATGTACTACTTCATTTCTGGTTCTTTCGAGTTGACTTGTGAGACCTTCCCAATATTTTTGATTGCATTTTTCTTCCTCACGTGATTTTCCGGGAACAGAATTTTCTCCGCATCAATGCCCGAGCTCTCCACATTCGCGAAATCTCGTTTCGGTGGTAGGCGCGTTTTCTCCACCACTCCGTAAGGGTGCATTTCTCCGAAATGACTTCCGCGCCATCACTTTCCCCAGAAAACTCAATCGATTACCCCCAACTGCAACGTGATGGTGCAAATTTATCATCGGCGAATTTTCATCTCGTTCACATTTCCTTGTGATGAGATTCACGTCGCATGCCGTGGAAATACATATCATTTGCCCGAGATTTGGTCATGGGCTCGTAGATAATTTTCATCTACATCTACGTACTATCCCGCAAGCCGCCTATTGGCACGAGGAATCAAAGTAGCTGACATCTGGTGGCCAATTTCAGAAATGAGACAGGGGTGATCGGCCGGTTTGTTTACTATTGCTTCAGTCTGGCGGGGGGCGAAACGGGTGTGTTTTCAGCAATTTTGTGAAGCGAATACTGATGTATATCTTAGTTGTGAATAATGGATGAAGTAATTTTCTCCATATCCGACATTTTGAAGTTCAATTGAGACTTCAATAGGCCCTTCGCTGAGGGCTATGAAGTGGAACGCTGTAATCACATAATGGTAGTTGTCGTGGTTGAAGTGCTGGAGTATTTGGTTCTTATAATGGACTTTTACATACAAACAAGCGTTATTAATGTCATGTCACACGAGGTACACGCTTTTCGGGAGAAAATTGGCGCTTCTTTTTCCGTTTTTGTGTATGATGTTTGACGAATATAACCATCTATCATATAATAGATCATTATTAAATCATCAAACAATATGATAGGCATCTCCTCACATAAGCCATCCGCCCTCAATAGGCTAATATCTTTTGTTTTTAGGTTGTGAATAGTGATCCAACCTGTATCACTTACGAGAATTCCCATCCAGAAACTCTCATTGACGTAAAGTCGATGCAGTAATCTCCATTTGTCCCGTATCTCCTGTTCTGCTTTTGATTCCCTTTGCCAGACTGTCTCCCTCTTTTGTTAAAATAAAAATTTTAAACTCCATAAATAAGTTCTGTTTCTTAGTCTACATTAAACATACAGATGCGTAGCATTCGTGGTACTTGAGCATAGTATGCATGCTGGGTTTTGGAATAGTACTACGAGTTATTTCTCGCTCCTAGCCGCTTCACATCATTCTCAGTTGTCACGATTTTTATTATTTCCCCAACCCTAACTTTCCTGGCTTATTGGATAGCTGAAAATTCATTGATAGTTATTAAAAATGTGATCAACCCTCCCTGTGTCTGTCTGCACATCCTCCTCTGGCACTCCCATACTTATGCGAGCATCTTTTAAGTAAACATTAAATAATACATTTTTTTTACAAGACGTTTTCATGCCCTTCATATATATCTGTATGACCCATTCTATTTTTTTTAAAAGTAAGCTAGCCAACTCTTACCCATTCTCAAAGACGTACTCCCACTTCTTTCTCAAATTAGGTGTTTTGGGGAATCTGCGTAGAGAGATAGCTTTTGTCTCACACTGGTTAGTGCATTTATAAACGCCGCACATTTTATTGCTCTTGAACTTCTCCTTCTGTGTTTTTCATCATAATGCTATTGATATTCGGCTAAAAGATAATACTGGCATAGTGCTGGCTGGCTATCCTTTCAAACGAACAAACGTACTAACGTAACCGATCACCTCTATTCGGCCATGACACCTAATTTAGTGCTGTCACCTGGATTTTCCTTCCGTATGCCAATAAGGCTTGTGACCGGGGGTGTTAAGACACCAGCCGTTGACATAAGAAAAGAATTTCCCCAAACAAAATTACGACTAGCATTTATTAAAGTACTTTATGGTGCGGGGGAACGATTTCCTACATCTATCAGTTCG
Organism: Ischnura elegans; assembly: GCF_921293095.1. NCBI lineage: Eukaryota > Metazoa > Arthropoda > Insecta > Odonata > Coenagrionidae > Ischnura > Ischnura elegans. The sequence continues at coordinate 79,288,886 of NC_060256.1, read as the reverse complement.
GCTAAATATCGCATCGGTCGGACTTGGAAATATAGTGGAGAACTAAGATATGTTCTCCTTGTCGCTCTTGAAGGTAGGTATTTATTCTCAATTGTTCAAGCAATCTTAGCCTACTGCGCAGCCTCCGAGTCTCTATCGGCTCCCGGCCTAAATCGCTCGACATGTGGTTAACGCTGTCAGTACGCCCGCAGCAGTTTTTGACGAATCGCGCAGCTTTATTTTGTATCTTATCAAGTTCACGGATTAAGTCTTTCTGCACCGCATCCCATATGCTCGCTGGATATTCATGGTGTGGTAGGACGAGTGAGATAGCACCTTTCTTTTACTTACTCATGCGAAAATTTTCCCACAATACGCTTGACGAATTCTAACTTCTTCAGGGCTCTTCCAAAAATATTCAGTATTTTGGAACTGGTTATCGTATATACTTTGAAAAATAAATTAGTCCGTATGTTTCCGTTTTTGATCTGTCGCCTACTTCTCTTGCTATTTGCGACGACTAATTAACGGCCTACTCCTTTCGTGTATAATTTCATGACGTCACGAGTGCATGTGCGCTGGGTCACCGCTTCTCGGCAAGCTTCGAACTTATGCACGGACCTCGCATGGTCGTTTACACTCAGGTGATCGATTCCATCCCGCTGTGGAAAGTGCTCTCCATATGATCCAGAACTCTAATAACTTTACCACGTTATCAAAATTTGGTGGCAACTTTCACGTTTTCGTGTTATAAACTCGAGAGAGAATGGCTGAATGGGGAAGCTGTTTTTTGTTGCAACTTATCATCCCCTTCCATCTTCCGATTTCTTTTAGTCCATTTCGATTTGGTGTCCGATTGTGACAATACGACGTCATTTTGAATTGTCCGTATCTATGAAGAAATCAAAATGTTTTTTCGTGTGTAGTTTTTCCATTGTGCTACTGGTGACGATGGTAATTGAATCCTTCCTTGCTGATTCCAATTGGTTCCTATTCCAATTCGATTCTCACCTGTGTGAAATTTACTACTTTTAGGCCATTGCTTTATAAGATTATTCAATTTGCTTGCTGCATTGCTGGAAAATTATTTTTAAGTTTTATGACTATATTGACTTTATAAATTAAGAATTTTTGTAGTTAAATTTTTCTGTCGACGTTTCAAGCTGGTTAAATACGAGGTATATCTATATGAACGATTCCTTTGCTGGCAATGCAAGATTTTGACTGTAATATTTGTTGAATATTAGTATATTCGTTGTAATTCAGTATGTGAATTTATATGGCCCACCAACTTTCCTATGTTGTTGGGAAAAGTAAAGGGACTTAGGATTCCGTAAGTAGTACAAAATTTAACGCCATTTTGTTGTATACTACACTGCCGTAAGAATTCCCATACTTTTGGTCATAACTAACCTGGTTGCAGGTAAGACCTTGTCAAACCAGTGGAGCGAACCGCTGCCAAGTACCAGAGGAATATCACAGCGTCTTGGAAATCTTCATTGAATTCAGTGTCTTTCTTAGACTGACCATTGTGGTTTATCAGGGATGAGTTTGTTTCCGACCCATCGGTCCGTGAAAATAAAAGGTCTATATAAATTGTATATGCGAGAGCAGGTGGGGCCAGGTGTCAGTCCTTCCCCTTTCGAATACCTCGGCCCGGAGAAGAAGGGTTGCCTTTGGTCACGGAAGTTGGTTTCCAGTACGCTGACACCATAGGAGGCTGGCAGAGTTTTGATATTCTCGGAAGGATAAAGTTCCGTTCATCGTTATTATAGTTTCTTACTTTTCGGATTTTAATGATGGCGATCATATGTTTTTGATGCAATAATCATAAAGATCAATTGCAAACGCAATAGAAAATTTCATGGAGAGGAAGCCACGGCGTCTTCGGTTTGGTGAAAACCATCTTTTTCCCCCATTTTAGGTTAGGCGCGGAATTTTTATAGGGCATTGACATAAAAGCTAATATTATGATGTAATTCGCCGTAATATTATTTCTCGAAAAACTTACGTGGTTGCTGTAACATATAATTATCAATTTTCCAAGTGAGACATAAGAATATTCTTTCTTTGCTACAACGGCCTGTCAAATATTTTCTCTATCCTATTTCAAGCTTTTGTTTTAATTAATTATACATTACTTAAAATTGCACTGAAAATTTTTAATTGAAATGTAGCCTATGCTAGTGACCAGTTCATTTTCCTAGATGTAGATTTTAAGTTGGACGAAGATGGGTTTGTAAGGAAGAATCAGGCTGCATGCTGGGTACTTTAAAATGATTCGCATTTCCAATCTCTCATGTTTGACTTGGGGCTCTTTTTGAATGAAGTATTTTCAATGGTCTCTTGTAATGCATTACGTTAAAATTTTGTCCCTTTACTGATGAAAGTTAACAAAATAGTTATCTTAGTTTTAGCTTTTCAGTGGAGTGTGTCAACTTACATGATTTTTGATAGACTCGGGGGTAATTCTACCTAATCCGTCGTTGTGGGAGCTTAGTAGCTCCTGTGACCATAAATGATTATATTCTCTTAAATCATAGTTTACGAAGCCATTTATATTGCATACCTTCATTAAAATTAAACCTTCCTGATGGTGTATTCCTCGTACGTACAGTAGTGTTTTTAATCGTGTAGTTTTGCAGCAAGCGTTCAAATAAAGCATTTTTATCATTGTTTCGTCGAGGTGGTCAATGAAGAATATCAATAGTTACTCTTGTCTATCAAAAACTCTTCGTGTTGGTCCACAGTAAAATTTCCACCGTTACCATTATCTATTCATATAGGCCAGGGGTTCCCAAACTGGGGGGCGTGGAGAAATTCCCGGGGGGGGGGGGGGGGCGTGACACCCAAATGAAATAAATAAAAAAATTACAAAAATAATTTCCTCAGATCTTTGAAATAAAGTCTTTCTAAGTTTTCATAATTGTTTTTGTAAAGTTTCAATAAAGTTGTAAACTTTATCAAAGAAGGTTACAGGTAATTATATTCGTTTTTCATGTAATACTTGTTTTAATTTTCATCATACGTACAATTATTGAATCTTTCCATTCTGCGTTACCGCATTCAACAGTGAACAAAAAATCTAAAAAATCTACCTACTCACCGTATCAAGTAGGCACATACTTGTACGAGTACAAGTACTTGTACAAGTAGGAGTTGGTATGTACGGCACCGTGGAAATAGGGTATTGCAAAATGGAAAGCTGATATGTGTAGCGGGGGTGGGGGCGTGGTACAAAAAAGTTTGGGAACCCCTGATATAGGCCCTCTGTAGAAATCTCTATGCTATGTCTCAATGTATGAAAGGCAATTGCTGTTTTTGTGCTTCTTATTCAACCAGCGAATTGGCAGTTTTTTGCCGTCACACAATTTTTCTAATTACAGTTATTATTAATTTAACTGATTTACGATACCTATTTGGTATAAATACGTAATTATATTGCCTTAGTGAAAGGTATGCCTGGCTTTCAAGGTTCTTTTTATTTTCGCTTGTTGATGCCCATCGACCCCGCTAATTAAAGACACCGTTAATAGGTTCGCTGTTGTTTGTTATTGGTTGGATCTCATGCGTGTAATATTGGATTTCAGGCCACCAGCGGTCAGCTGAGTTTTCCCCTTAGGATGTGTACTCTTTTATTAATGTCGATTATCATTTAGTTTAACTGTATGCCACTGCCATTTTATGTAATTCACAAGAGTTATGCACGGAGTGCGCTCATTACGGATCTGAATTTGTGCAATTCATCGGGTTATCGTCGTGTAATGAAATTGTACTGTTACGTCCGAAGACCTCCTTGAGGCTCCTCTCGGCGATAGCATCGTCAGCAGGAAACAGTGCGTTCAGCCACGGAGGAGATCCCTACGGGGCGGTGCTGCTAGTTGTGTTGCTTGAGCGCTTTGGAGGAATGAGACGGCTGAGGATAGACCTGGTCGAGGCAACAGCAAAGAGAAGCATGGCTCCTCGTCATTTTGTCGAGTTGAATTTTATAAAAAGCTCACACTTCCAGCAAATTTACATTCCCTTACGAAGTTGTCACCCATAATTGGCGCATTAGCACGAGTTTGTGTTGTTAGCATGAGGGGGACGTATCCCTCCCTCTCTTCTGGTCTTATTTTGTCATTTTTTTTGAATGCATTACTCTTTTCAAACAGAAGGCATCATCTTGAAATTTGCAGTGTGTATGGAGTAGGTCATTGCTAATAGTTGCTTTTTCTCAATTTAAAAAAAGTTGTTGGTGATGTCTTTTGGGTGTGCCCAGCTTACTTTTTCGGTTTGTTGCCCGACGTTTCGCAGCTGTTTCTGGTCACTTTTTCGTAAGGAAGAACTCCTAATAATATTCCCTAAGAAAAAAGTGACCAGCAGCGGCCACAGAAAGTCGGGCAACAAACCAAATAAGCGGAGCGCAACCGAAAAAACATCACCAACAGCTATAGTGACCCGCAAGAGCGAAGAAATATAAAAAAGTTGCTTCCAAGAAAGTACTGAATTTTAATGTTCATTTTTGAGATGCAGGCAAGTGTTCATCAGAGTCTACTCTATATATTCAGAAAATTTCAAGTTGATAGCTTAAGTTTTAATCGAGAAATCCGTCACCACGAAGCTAGAGCGGGAGTTATGCATTCTCTCAAGGAGTACTGGCGTAGAAAGGATTCACCCGCGCGTCTCATAAAAATTTTTAGGTGATTGAGGATAATTAACGTGAGTGGAAATAATATAACGCGTTATCGTCAGCGAAAACAGCGGTGAAAAAGGTAATATTCGGATGACTCTACACTTTTTTGGTGTTGTCTTATTTAAGGGGTTACTGTTAGTGAATGAAGATACTTTTGTCCATTTTTCCTCTTTCGCTTTTCAACAGCTGAAAATTCTGGTGATGGAAGGAAGTATGTCACCCATCTTTTTTGGTTGTACTCCTCATATCGTAGCTAGTCCTCATGTACATAAAATAGCAGAAAATAGATGGGGAGTGAGGGATATCTAATGTCTTTTGCTTAGTGCTTTCTACTGTGTACCCTTTTTGCATATATATCGGATCTATAATTTTCGTGTGACAGCGGCTAATGTCCGCCTGTTTTCCACCAGTCATCAGTCTCGAACGCATCGCTTCAATCCCGCCGTTGTAAAGCACCATGTGGAGAGCTAGATACGCTGGCCTACCGTACCTCTTTCCTAATGGGTTTACGTAGGATGGTGACTCAAATCTCCGGTATCCCTTCGTAGAATTACCAGGAGGCAAGTGTCCTCATCAATATTTTTTTTGGGGGACATCTGACAGAATGAAACATTAATATAATATGTTCGTAGGTGAGTCGAGTTCAAATTTTCATTGTTTTGACCTGTACTCCTAGGGAAAGAAACATGATAGAAATACTAGAATATTTATATAATTGGTTGCAACTGAAGCTGTAATGTGACATGCGTTGCTAGGGGTTAGGAACCACTTCGGGAAATTCCTTATTAGTGATTTACGTTTGATAATTTCTTAAATCTTTGTCGAATGGAGATATGGATGATTATCAAGGTATAATATATTCAGTTAGGCTGAAAATCCTTAATTTTGCATGCTTTTCCAAAGTTTTACGACGGATTTCTGAAGGAAATAAGGTTTAAGAGACGAGGAGAAAGAGAGAGACTTCGATGAAATGGAGCATATACTAGTGTAATTCTTACTATTAACCGTGAAAAATATGGTCATCGTTTTTACTGAAATATTGTTTCTCGTGTTTCGAAGAAATCTTATCTCCACTGAGCGCTTTTTAAATAGTGTGAGTACCTTGTCATTTCATCATACGCTCGTGGGATATTCGAGATGTTTGACCCAGCTTAGTGAAGTCGTTCCCCATCCATCTGCATTCAAGGACTTCGGGTGGAACGTCTCAAATATGCATTTTTCCCCACCTCCAACTCCCACTTGCAGACAGAAAATGCGAAGCCAGATTTGAATACATCATCTCTCTGTGCAGTCACTCACTGTTTGAGGAGGCACAAGTTGCTTGTACGCTCTTTATATTGTAGTTATAAGAGCGTGTTCTCTCTTTAACCTACATTAATATGATTGCAAATAACCTTTGTGTTTCCTATATATCTTTACATTTAATTGCGGAATAAATGAGCATGTTTGTTATAGTTTTAGCTCAGAACGAAATGCTTATTGGAAATACTCGCGGCGTTAAAATTTCGAAAGATGTGGAAAATATCTTATTTCTAGTTAAAGTTGAAAGTGAGAGCCTGTGCCAGCATGGCCCGACTTTTCCATTTCCTCTTTGGAAAAGTACAGCAATTTCCTTGAAGTTGTTGTATGAGTCTCTATAATGTAAGGAAAACCGGGCTATAAAGTGCACCCCAAAGACGATAGTTTCAATTTCATCAACCTTGGCCTTGTTCGCTGGGGGTGACGTGCGGAAATTGCGAGCTTTAGTTGCTTTCGCACATGGGACGCGTGAGGTTATCGCCCACATATAGGCCGTTGACTCATCTTGAGATGCAGACTGCCGTTGAAAATCGATGGTTCACCGATGTCTCAGACTACTATGTGCCAACGTGCATGCCCATTCACTTCTTGGGCCACTCCGGTATATTCCGCGATATTTACCGTCATAATTTTCTAAATCAATATACCGACAAATGGCATATTGTTTTCTAAACTTCGGCGTCAGATATATTACTCACATTGAGCCTGTATTCACCGAAGTTCGGTAGTTAAGGGAAGGAACTCATTCAATAAGGGCGTTAGGTAAAAATATATTCCTTTTCCTAAAGGAAGTTAGGAGGTTAACTATCTTGGTTTTACCGATTTCTTATGGCATTTTTTTTAAGTACGATGACATTGTTTCTATAGATTTTGGATCCTCTTAATGAATTTTATCTTCCATTCACCGAGAAAAGATTATGCGATGAGACGGTTTTAAAATAAACTAAATATTAATTTTCATTTGAGAATTCAATTCGAATTGGGCGCTACAAAACATTTGTTCTAAAACCTAAAACTTTACGACTGTATTTCGCTTCCTATTTTTTGAGAACGAATTGCATTAGCCTAAGAAAGGAGGAAGCAGGTTTCAATAGACATAAAGTACCTCAAACAGAGTAGGTAACATAATTTTAAACGACATAAATAGCTAAGAAGAATTTTTTGCTTTCCCGGTACTACTGCGATGATTTTCTACTGGATTCCCAATGGGTTGGACTCTCCATTTCTGCTGTCGTTTCGATATAACGCGTTTCCTTCGACCTAGTAAGGGCTGGTTTTTCATCACCATTAATAAGTATTCCATCGAAACTTGGTCAGAATTGGCGAGCGTAACGCGGTCGGAAGCCCGAGAATACGTCATCGCTTATAATATTTTAGCTTTTAAAATGTTCTTATCAGCTACTTGCATTAATTATAATTGTGTCTTATGAAGTTTTAATCCTAGAATAAGGCTCAGTTTGCGAGTGATGCCAAAAACTATTTGAGGCCAAAATTTGTTTAACATTTACCTTAAACAAGTCCTGGTCGCCATAGTTTTGCGAATGAATTGTAAAGAGTGTGGAGTAAGCGCTGATAAAGGCAAATAAATTTGCTGAAAAGTTGGAATTCTCGCAGATTGAACCTTAACTAAGGTTCAAGGATTTTAAGGAATTAATTAATTAAGGATTGATGTATTATTGCTCTTACAAATTGTAAAAGCATACCGGTACACCGGTATATCGTTATAAATACATTTTTTACGTTATACATATTGGCCAATGCATTAAAAATATCTAATTCCGCCATATCAAAATATTTTCATGGACCGCGCATCCCTAGTTGGGGAGCGGACCTATGTCTCTCTAATGCATTTCCCGCGGTCTTCGACCCCGGCTTTGATGCCGGCGCGTCGGCGGAGCATCCGACCCGGTTTCTCTTCTCCAAGTCAGTTCCGATTTCCTATTTTGGGGGACGTTTGGGTCATTTCGGCCCACCTATATGCACCGCGCTCATAAGGGCGTGTCAGTGAGGGGCGCGTGCCTAACCCGATTCCCCTTCACGTCAACCACGAATCGTCTAAGTAGCTGTCCATCACAGGCCGTGGGAAAAATCTTTGCTATGTGGCAACCAGGGAAGTGGATGTAACCTCGACCGTGTACTTCAGACATACGCCCAACGCTGCAGCCTTTGGACGCAACGTCTTTGGATTGTAATGTTGTTTATTTTGAAGGGTTATGGAAGTAAATTCAATGTTGTTACTTTTCCTGCAATTACTACAGTTACGGTCATTGAATATTTTAATTCCGAACCTTAGTTTAAGCTAAGCAGTGCTTAAAACATTATTTATTTTGGAATCGTTCTACGCTACGTGTATGTAACATGTCGTGTGATCTTTGGGCTAGAGGAGAAAGTGGCGTCTCCCTAGTAACCGAGATCTTAGTCCAAAGCTACCATGTTGAACTTCTCGTGACTTCATCGTTGTTCCGATTTAGATTCAAACTCTTGAAAATGCTGGTATGTATAAAAGTGTTTACGAATTTTGAGTATTTATCCATATTCCGTGAGGAGCGTGGTTACCTGTTGGACATAGCGTTGGGCTACTGATCGAAGGGCTCCGCGTTTATATTCCTGGTCATGCCTTGGGTGAACGAAATTCCTCAAAGTTGGAGGTGGCTTATTGTAAGGACTTGTCCCTTATTATTCGAGTCTGTGAAGTTCTGACTTTGCGGCTTAGTCGGGGGTGAGCTCTACCCTCACCAATCCTAACAAACGTCCTGTTTAAATCACTGAGTGATCGTACCTCAATTACCGTCTGAGTTACAGCACTAGTCTCGACTTAAATACCAGATCATTTTACATCAATGCTCTCTGCTGACCTAAAATGTTCGTTTGAAAAAAAACACGTGTATTGCAGTAATTGCCTTTTGTTCAAATGTATCAAAATCATTGTCATTTGTGGATGCTCGTCATCCGTTCGCACCTGAGATACTCGGCAACATTGCCCGTGGGCGATGGTATATCTCGCCCACCTGTTTCTTCGCTTTCCGCGATCGTGTGGGTCATTGCTGTGTTGTGAACTCGGCTCGCGAGGGTAGAACGTCTGCGACGAAAGCTCACGTCGCCATTTGCAGCTGAGCGAAGGTGAAAAATTGATGTCAGCGACTCCCGTTTTATTTTCTCCCGTGGTCGTTTGGGTTAAGAGGAGGCGCTGGCATCGACGCTCCATCGTCGCTTTCTCGTATTTTTCCTTCCTTTTGTTTCTTGCTGACATAAAAATGTTGTGGAGGGCCGGGAGGGGTAAGGGAGATGTTTTCAAGTGTTTGTAGGTGTGGCTTTGCAAATTCGCTTGCTCGCCGGTGGTCGGTGATATCCAGCGTACAACTCGCTCTGACCAGTACGGGTGACTCCAGCGAGTTTTTGTTTTTGTGATAAATAAAGGTGTCGGTATAATCCACTATAATTTCGTGGGTGGTATTCTTTCTTAAAGCGACCCTCACAGCGGGTAGACTTATGGGCACTGTCTCAAGTTTATTGTTGAGTTTTAGTAAATTCAACTGGTTCAGGCGTGAAATAATGGAAGTTCTGATACAAGGCCTACGTTGTATCATATGTCTCTGTGAGCCAAAACGCGTCGTACGGATTAAAATAACTAAGGAAAAGTGCAACTACCCTTTATTTGAATTTGGGTTTTAGGCCGGTTTATGCTGTTCAGTTTTCCTGGAGGGCGAAACGTCGAAGAGTAGTGCGTAACTTGAAATTGTGCCTTGAATCAATCGAGAATGCCCGGCAAAAATTAATTGATTAAACTTTCACCCCGCTCGTGGCGTTTAAAAAGACCCATCACTCCGTCACGGGCGGTCATATTTGTCTTTTATCGAGAAGCCGCATTTATAGAGCAAACCCTTGTCTTTGTGTTCCTGAATCTTGGGCTCTGAATCTGAATATTGGGCCATCCTCGAGCGCAACAAAAACATTGCGCTGTTCGAAAATGTCACAATCGTATACTCTGTCAGAGGTCGAATAAGTTACCCCCGCAAAAAGGAAAAAAAACAAAATAGGAAATATTACCACTACGTCTTCGATAGCGATTGGGCGATGAAACGTGAGCGAAGACATGAGATTCATAAGTTTAAGTATAGCAGACAGACGGGCTTTTGATGCACGGTCGGTAAACTGGGTCATAGTTCATGGGACACCCACGCCTTCAACTGCCGCTGTGGCTTGGCCACGCTGCCGATCGATATAGGTTAAATGGTTGTTGTGCTACATATTACTCTGTGTTCGCGTTGTAGCTCAATGTTTTTTATTTCATGTACTTACTAGCTGTTGCCGGTCCTCATTTCCCTCTCCTTATCAACGTAGTCCTTCCTTGTCCTCGTAAATTGCCTATATTCAAGTAAGCGTATTTCGTAGGGTTGTGAAAGTTCTCGTGGAAGTGTGACTCTCGTGAATATGTAACCATTAATGTCGCTGAAGTGCTATCTCGTAATATCCTATAAATTGATTACCATATTTTATTTCGACTTGAGTAATTTCCATTTACGTGTAGAAGCGGGAATCTCGCGTAGTTTTCGTATGACAAAAGTAATTTTAGGTCAAGAATATGCTTTGGTTTTTAACGAACGAGAGAAGGCGGAAAGAGGAGCGAAGGATACATGGAACGAATCTCATCTTAGGGTGTGACGGTTTTTTATTAAAAAATTGCCATTTTAAAGTTTTCATTTAAGCATTGGCGTTCGATGTATTCACTCATTTATTTATTTATTAAATTCTGGAATTTTTAAACATGACAAGGGGAGTTTAGTATTAATATCGTATTCATGTTTTTGGATGATATACTGCGGAATTGATAGATTTCTCTGGGAAATCAGTTTCTTGGTTTTGTTTGTAGTGATTAAGCAGTACCCATCTTTATCTTGCTAACTTAAAGAAGGGGTTAATTTGTTGTTTATAATTATTTTTTTGAAAATAATAATTTTTATACAAATAAATTTCTTAAGATTTTTGGCATAATATTTATCTAATTACTTGGTAGTCTATAGTTGTAATGCCTCTTTGTGCAATATTTTGGCGTTTTAAGGAAAACAGGTGCTTGTGTTTTATTTTGTTACGGTTACATGTACAATTATCTTTTTGAGCCAGCTTTTTTTATCTTTGGCGCATGGAAAGGTTTTAATTTTCATGTATGTCTGGAGCATTCTCGTGAAGCAAAGGTTCTAGAGTTAAAAAAAATACACTTTCTTCAAAAAGACGATCAATGCCACCAATTTTGGCCTTTTTTTTACCTCCGTGTTTTGGTCGAAGGTGGGACAATGTTTCGCTCCCTATTGTTCTCCATGACCCATATATATCAGGCGGGCGTAAATGCGGGAGAATCCTTCCTGGCTAATCCGTGATCCACATGGCCAGCTCCAATCTACATACGCTCTCTCGTGAAAATAGTGAGGTACCCTTACTATTCCCGAGGAGCACTGAGACTCACCCATTCGTTCAAGTACTTTTCGAGCTTTTAAAGATGCTGTTTCAACTTCTTTACATAGTAGTCGACCTTGTATGTCCCGTAAATGCTGAAAATTGATTTCGCTGGAGATCAAGGCTAGAATTCGATCTTCACCTGCTGCATATCTACATTGCTTTAGTGAGAGCGATTGTTTGAGCTGTTGGATTATCACCCAGTCATCTCGATATTGGCGTTGAGATTTTTTAATATCCCAAGTATTCTAATGTGTTGATTTTGGTGGTCAAGTATAGGGATGAGTTTACCGGCCTCATTCCTTCACCTATGAAAAGGTTTTTTTTATTTACTTCATAGACATACGAGAAGAATGGGCGCTATAGAGCATGGTCATATGAAGGGGAACTCTGTTGGTCAGTCATGTTATTGGACACAGCTGTGGGGAATTTTAATATTTTTTTGATAATATGATGGGGAATATTAGAATGTGCATTGCCAAAACAACTAATTTAAATTTCGTCTACTGTATTAGATACTGAAGCCCTATTTTTGGTGCTGGGATACCTCATTAAACGGCTTGCGCTGTTTGTCGCTTATTACTGTCATTTTTGCAGAGCGGTACCGGGCAGACTGTTTAAAAATTAATATTTTTAACAGACTTAATATTTTTAATCTTTTGAAAGTTATAAATTGTCGAATTGTTTCAATATTTCCGCTTTAAATGATTATGAACAGGTTATTTCTATTATATTATTATGGTATTGAAAAAGCTGGAATGATGCAGAAAAATCAGGTTTTGTAAATGTTCTCCTCAAATAAAATAAATAATTATTTTTATTATCCTTTTCCCATACTCAAAATTACTACGAGAGTATATTCATTTTTCGGATTTTCGGCTAACTTTTTTAGATTCTGTCCGACTGAGCTTCTGAAGCCATAGCAACTATGAAATAACTGATATCACTAGCAGAGAGGATTTTTTTTATGAGCGGGTGAATTCCTTTTTTTTGAAACCTAAATTATTTGCCTAATTGTCTGAAAATTATACATTCCATATCAATTTGGAATACCAATTTTCTCTCTTCATGAAATGTAAAAGGGTAATAATTTAGTATGGGAAAATACATGAATGTGGGATATATAATTTTGGGAAAAAAATTGAAGGAAAACGAAGACCATGGGATGTGTACGCTAACGAGGGAAGTCAAGATGGATGTGGGGATTACGAACTATAGGGTAGTTAAGAAACTGGCATAGGGGATAGGCAGAAATGGGTGACTGCAGTGTAGCTATCCTAGGATTGTTATACTGTGAATGTGTGTGGTACACGGTACTTTTTATCGTTGTTGAGGCTCCTGAGACATTCAGTTGATTATTTCAGGGTGGCTAAGTGATAAGGCTACCTTAGGAAGAAGTAGAGCACATGGGCGCGCCTATTTGGAGCCTTTGGCATTAGTTGTCGGAGTGTGCTAGAGGCCAAGACGTTCCTTTGCGAATCCCTGATTCAGCGGACAGCTATCGTACGTGCTCGTCCCAGTGTGAAGTCATTGTTTGTGCTTTCCTCAGCTCTTTCTTGAGGTTTCTTCCGTGTGTTTCTTTCATCGCATAGCCATTTTTTTCCATTATTTTTTTGGGCGAGTTCGCCTTAATCTTCGAAATTTTCTCCATTGTATATGGCGTACTAAAGGCTCATTCAAATGCGGTCAAATTTCCATGTGATTTTCCTTGAATGGTAATTATATTAGTAATCTAAGACGGGATTTCCAAATCAAGTCATCAATCACCCTTTCGAGGAAAATCACTTTATGTTCATTTACAAAGCTGTCAAAGCCGCTACTTCAATTTTCACCCATGGATGTATGTACTGTATGTAATATTCATTCTTGGCAAAACAAATCGTAGCAACAGCCTAAGTTGCTCCACAAATATAAAAAATGTTCATCCAAAATCTTTTTCCAGTAGCATTGTCCAGTTTTTTTCATGGCTTTGATTTCTTTTTGTTGTAACTGTCCTTAACTTGAAGCCATGGCTTCTAGTAGGAATTATGGAAACAATTGTTTCGGACGAAGAGTGTGGACATGCTTTTGGTAGGTTGATCAGTTAGTGGGAGCATGCTACAAGTGTTTGAGCAATGCAGTGGGATATGCGAAATTGGTATCAGGAAGTATTGATCATCTAAGCTCTAGCCGTATTAGGAACAATAGCAATGGATTAATGCTTGCTTAAGAAATCGTAAATGAGCGTTGACTTCAACTCCTAATCGGCTGTTCATGCGTTCTCCTGTGGAACGAAAAAAGTTTGGAAAGAAGAATATGGCTGGATGATACTTACTTGCTATGATTATGTTACAGAATAAATTAATTTTGAGAATTGTCAAGATTGTAAAGGAATGACTCGACTTCAGCTGATGAGAGAATTGAGTAGATAGCTGCGTAAAACCTATTCTAGTATAATTGACCGCTTATGATAGAGATGATGGTTATGAGTCGACTTACTGAAAGTTCATTGTTAGGAAATTATTATTCTTTTGATGGAAAAGTGGTTTTGGGTGAGGAAAAATATGAGGGCGAAATGAAGCATGTTTTGAGGAGATGTGCTAGGATTTGACATTGTGGGGTAAACCTTATTAAAATGGAATTAGTTTCGTACCCCAGTGATTCTGATCATATTCATGTTTGGCCATTTAAATGCAAGCATCTCAATTTAAGCTGTTAAGTTTTGTTAATGATTCATTATAAGTTCCTCCTAGAACTCGTAATTATTCTATAAAAATCATTGGCCCCACCAGATTCTGTTGCAAATGTGTTTATCTATCTCAAGATTATGAAGCGTGTTAACTAAAGAGATTGACTCTTCTCGTTATAATTAGTAATCTATATGGGATAGATGTTAATGTACGCAATCGCGATAGAGCCTGAGTTGCTGCGGTCATTTAATTTATGTTGAGGCTTCAGTTTCTTCTATTTCGAGGATTCAAAGGCGAAATGTCATGCTGGAAAGAGATTGTTGCATTTATTCTCTATTATAGTTCTGGGCGAAATTGTGAATTTATTCACTTCACATTCTTGATTAAGTGGTGTTCGGCGAGACCAGGATTTTTAAGAATCGTAGACTCTTGGAAGTCGGGTCGATTATATCAACGATTTTAGGGCTGGGATCTGGCGCGAGAGACGAATCGGAAGTTGGCAGGGTCTTTCTGTTGCGTCCGAGATTCACGACGCGTTTAAATTAACCCTGATAAATACGATCGTGTGCTCTTTTGTTTTAAAGGAGAGGTATACGAGGTATTTTTGGACCAGTATAGAGGCCCATTGCTAGTCTTCCTTAGTTACATTTTCTGTGTACTTAAGTCTCGCGCGAGTAAGCGTGCTGAACGGTCCGTAGATTTTCGCGGCGTTGATCAGATGATCTCTGCATTCTCTTCGGGTTTTCTTCGCGTCCGTTGGGTTTTGGCGACAACAGTTCCTTCGACCTGAAGACGCTGACTGCACTGACTGCAATTTCAGCGAAACTGTTGTCGCCGAAACCCAACGGACGCGGTGAAAACCCGAAGAGAATGCAGAGGTCGTGCTGAACAGTCGTTGATAGTCACCACACTTCTTGGCTGAAATCAAACAATGGTCGCCGATGTCGAAATGTGCATCAGAACATCAAACATTTGAGCGAATGTCTTCAGTGGTTTTCTCTTGTCGAGGATCGTCCTTTGCCATCTATCTTTGTCGACTTCTTGTCATAGGTACAGGTTATAGGCTATCGTTGACACCTGTAGTTATTGTTTTTTCATGGGTCGACTGTGAAATACTATGGCTTATTGGCGGCCGTGATCGATAGAGATAGCTATTTATGGTTATATTTCTTGCGTAGTGAACGTTATTTCGTTCGTAATCACAAGAATTAAGGTTACTTTAGGAGGAAAATACTTAAAATATTCTTGGCCTAACTTCATAAATAAACATTCTTCAGCAATATCTTCCGTGTTATTTCTTGAGCGAACTCGGGTGGGAGCTGAATTGTGTTACATTAAAGAAGGGGCTGCTGTGGGAACTTTGTAAAAATCTTCCTCCTTTATTATTTTCTTCGTTCATTGCAAGTAGTTTGAGACAATATTATTAGTTCAAGATTAAATTTTAACCTTGGAAAAGTATTTTTATAGAATTTATCACTGTATTAACTCAAATAGTACCCATAATTTTGGGTGTTGGAGCGAAGCTACCAAGCGTCGTTGGTAATTGTAACCCATAGATCAGATAAAAAGCCACAAAATGTGTAAGTTTCAATCACGAATCTTTTGCGCAGGGCTGTTATCAGTATACTAAAATGCAGGATAGACAGAACCGAGGCGACGTAGATTTACGATCTTGGTAGCTTTGTAATCCGTAGATATGTCTACAGCGTTACTAATATTGAACAATAATAATGACATTTATTGACATTTAACATCAAAAGATACATGATCTATGCAGT
The DNA here is from genome assembly GCF_921293095.1 of Ischnura elegans. Taxonomy (NCBI): domain Eukaryota; kingdom Metazoa; phylum Arthropoda; class Insecta; order Odonata; family Coenagrionidae; genus Ischnura; species Ischnura elegans. Next base: position 79,273,035 of record NC_060256.1, on the reverse strand, counting down.
ATGACATACTACAAAGTTGATGTATAAAGTAAATAATTTTTTATATTCATTAATTATGTGTCTTTTATAAATAATCGTTACAATTTTAATCCTGATAAGTCCGTTAGGACATGTCAGCGGGTACCAGTTTTACAAAGTTCATCTTTTGTGTAGAATAATCATTTTGATTAATAAGTAATTATCAGTAAGGTTAGCAAGATCTGTGGGAAGTTAGGGGATCAACATCGAACAAGAAAATTGTATCGAGGAAAGTAAACTTTTTGCGATTAGATGTCGTGGGACAACATATCTAATGATCAACGAAGATTTTGTTTTGCCCACGAGTTTTATTAACAGCTTACTACACGTTTTTCAGTTGCTACGCAATCATCATCAGGTACTAACAAAAAATTCTATTTCAGACATATTTGAAGATTATCTGTCTGAAATGGAATTTTTTGTTAGTTTTGTTAGTACCTGATGATGATTGTGTTACAATTGAAACACGTGTAGTACGCTGTTAATAAAATTTGTGTGAAGTACGATATCTTCGTTGATCATTGTAGCGAGGGTTGGTGCAGCTTGTGATGCCAGTCTGTCGAGCCCCTCCCCCCCAAGTGGTGCATTGTCCGCGGAGGACCCTTTAGGCCGCCTTACCGATCCGCGCTGATGCGCCTCGCAATCAGCTGGCAGTCAATCGGCCTCCCCTTTCTCGTCCTCAGGCGCTGTGTCGGCTTCCCCCGCCCACGCTATATAAAACCCCCTCTCCACTGCCTCGTCCGTCGCGACGTGGGCGTCGAGAGCATACCAAGGACGCCCCACACCCTCCGCCTCATCCCACGTGCTCACCCCCCCCCCCTCTCCGCACTCACGAAAGCCGCCGTCTGAACTCACGGCAATCCCTTGGGAGGCGACACTCCTATTGCTCCCCTGAGATTCTAGTGGGAGATTGGCTGGACTTTAGGGCAGCGGTTCTCAACCTTTTTTTCCCTACCGTACCACTTTATATGTATATAACTAATATTGCACTCTCAAAAATTTAACGTGTGCATTTTATTGCCTAATTTCACTACGGGTAGGTGACACTTGTCGTTAAAAATTATAATTGTATGAATAGAAAATTTGTTTTAAATACCCCGTATCATATTCATACATATTCCCTGGTTAAGAGATACATAGTTCTTGGCGTCCGCCATTACCGATTATTTTCGGCGTACCCCCGAGGGGTTCATCGCGCACCCCTTATGGGTACGTATACCACCGGTTGGCAACCGCTGCTCCAGGGGGATAGATGCGTTGATCCATGAATTCTTTCGAAAGATGCAAAGAAGAGAGGAGTTGAAGGAAGGGTAACACATTACCGTACCTCGGGAGAGAGTAACAGATTTCAGTAAAATTTTGATAAATCTGAACTCACGGCAATCCCTTAGGAAGTGACACTCCTATTGCTCTCCTGAGATTCTCGTGGGCGATTGGCTGAATTCTAGGGGTATCGGTGCGTCGGTTCAAAAAGTATTTCGAAAGACGCGAAGAAGAGAGGAGTCGATGGTAGAGGAAGATGTAACCGTACTTCGGAAGAGAGTGACAACTTTCTGTAAATTTTTAGGGAAGATTGAAGACGGTAATTTATTCTTGTTTTCCTGTGGAGCGCGTGCTGGATGTCTACGTTTAGGTCTGTCTATGAGTATGGACAAAACATGGAAAAAATGATCGTATAGGTACTATAGTAGGTCGAAACATAAAAAATACAGTACTTCAATTGAAACTTCAGAGATGCAACATGCTACGCGGTACAATCCGAATTAATCACGTCAGTAAAATTAACTTTATCCCTTTAAAAGGATAAAATAGTAATTTATTTCTAAGGTTAAGTATACATTATCACAGGCGTGCCTAGAGTTTTCAGTATTTTGTATTGGTTCATTTTTTGCTTGGGTGATGGAAAAAATCCAAAAACAGAATGATTATGACGTTATATTTCTCTATGGATCCAAAACACCTGGCCCAATGCTGATAATGGGGATTCCTACTGAGTTTTCTAGGCCAATTTAGGCCTATTCAGGTGACAAACTAAAAGAATTTTTCCCTAATACTCAAAGATAGCGAAATTTATCATATAGCCTCATGTTTGTATTAGGGGACATTGTTAGCGATTGAGGCGTTCTGCAACAGGGAAGAGCTAATGGCCGATACAGAAATGCTACACCTAGAGGTAGTTCATAATTATGGTATGTAAACGTGGATTCCTAATAAGTTGACAAACGAGAAATTAATCAAATTGGTTCTCTATATTAAATGGTAAATTATCATCCTGTAATGTTCGGCTAAGGATTTTGATTCGAACAAGAACTATAATCTAGAATAAGTGACTTAAAAACTCAATTAAGGAGGATGTGTGGGTGAACGGTCATTTAAAGTTGCCCCTTACCGAAAATGCCTCGAGTTTTTGTAGGGAGGCTGGTGTAACTGTCTTAATTCCTCCCATAAGCTCAAATATATTTAAAAGCTCGTTTTTCATCATATCTGGTGACTGTAGTTGAAAAGATTTTCTCGACTGCTCATAATTTCGCTTCGGAATTTCCTGGAAAAATCGTGCCTAGGAAATTCTTTTCCATCTTGCATATGCTCGACTTTCCGAATGAAAGAAGACCGACGGCTCTTCGGTTGAGTGAAATTCTGTGTAATCCGAAAAAACCGAAATCTGATTCTTTTTTCCTTTGATCTGCTCGGTTTCTTTTTTGTCCAATTCTATACGTTCGTAGTATATCAAATTCTATTCCTTTATCGGAACTGTTTACCCGAGGAACTCTTCAACGGATGAAGGTTTTCCTATTTTCTGCTGCTCAGATTCCTTTCTCCGACTGAAAGGGAGAACATTGCAAGCATCTAGGGAGTTTTAAAGCATTGATGTGTGTATGTAATACCAGTATAGCGATTAAGGTAGAGTTGCCCGGAGGATTTTACGAATCGCCCTGGCATGTCCCCAATTCTAGCGCGTAGCTAATTGGAGATATGTGGGGAGGTAGGGCATTTATTAGTGCTAAAGTTATTTGTGACGTGTGACTGTGATTTCCAAGTGATTTAGTGACGTATTTGTTGGTATAAATTTTTTTCAACGTTACTTGCCTCTCTATCCATCACCATGTTATTTTTCATATTTCTTTGTTCTCATGATCCGTATTTCATAGACGGTCCTTTTGGCGGCGGCGGACGTCTACTTTATAAATGTAAATTGTTATTATTACTGTTGATTGGTATTACAAATTTAAACATTCTACGGAGATGCGAGTTGAAGAAATAAGTGAGGTATTTATGGAAGTTAAGGTAATACTCCAGCCTAACACGCCTTCAAGACAAATTCTGCTTATCTCCAATGCGATCAAAAACATTCTTGTGTTGTGTTTGATTGAATTTGTTTTGAACTTAAGTAATGTCAAGCATGTCCATTCAGTGAATGTTATTTAAAATGTTTATTGACAAAGTCCTGGTAGTTTGTGATTCTTATTTTTCTAAGAAATTCATTTATATCATTAATGAAAAACCATGACATCTCGTCTTTTCCTTTTACAATGCAATTCAATAGCTACAGAATATACGAGGCGTGTGCAAACCTGGGTGGGCTTCTTGTTTCTCACCTTTCTCGCAATTGTTAGCTTTCATTTTTTCAGCAATTATCTGAGGGATATTTTAGTTTCAGCGCATTGACCTCGTATACGAGGCGTCATCATGCCCTTGGCGGCATCATTGCTTTTTTCTGCAAAACCATCAGGGAATAGCTTTGTAACATTGCTGGATTGTGATTTACGGAACTATTCTCTCGAATAGCCAGCTGTAAAGTGCCATATGAAAGTGTGTTTGATTTGTTTCTTGATATGGGCCTTTCATCTTATCTTGTATGACTAATGCGTTAGCTTATTCCTGTGTGCTTATATTTTAGCTCTACTCGTGTAGATAGTGTTTTTATTGATTTATTTAGGGAGATAAAAAAGGCTAGTTTTATTTAATTATCGAATTTACAGTTTCGGTTTCACTTTACGGTGTCAAATTCGATAAATGCTATCTTTTAAAACTGTATCTTAAAAGTAGGCGGTAGGTGATCTTGTCTGATTATCTCCACAACAATTTTATCTTGTCAACAACTTGTAGACGTTTACTAACTCTCATTTGTCAATCTGAAATTTATCTTTTAAGGATTGCTGAATTTCCCCTTTTTTGCCTCATGATCGCCTCTGATTCATGTGCACTTAGACTATTTGCCTCTTTACTGGATGAATGAGTGAAATGGGACTTGGATTACTTCTTATGCATCTACCCACGATTTTTTGTCTGTGTTTCTCTGTATTATACCACTTACACTTCTATCATATGAGCCTGCTTATTTGTATGAGAAAAAAGCTGTTGAAGGGAGATAAATATATTCATGTGAATCATCGCATGAAAAATTGGTTCTGCTTAATGTACCTCATACTTCCAATAGCTTCTGTGGAAAATAACTTCAAAAAGATAGTATGTTCTCAATTCTGTTAAATTATGCTACTGTAAGCTGCATAATCAACTACATCGCTACAATAAATATCAACTTTTCAATTGAGTTAGTTCAGCGGCAGAATGATAATTGGTTTTGCATATAGGTTGCATCGTGCCTCTTTTTCCAGTAGAAACTCACGGAAATGTATTCATGAGGGCACGTCGCTCCATCCCCACTGGTCATAATAAATATTTTTAGCGACACATGCAAAACCCACGTCTTCATCTTCAAATTTTCCCGGAGTTAATATTTTTTTCATTTTTAACATTTACCTGAATCTGAACCTTTACTTATAATTTTGAAAATATCAGGAAGTACTGATGGCGTCACGTGAAGGAACTTTGATGCCTTTCTCTCACGAAAAATAATAATCTTAGTCAATTCCGCAATTGTTTATTTTCCAGTAGATAAGTAAGTGTGAGATTTTCATGGGAATCAAGACAATTTTGAAATTGGAGATGCTGGAAATTTTTGAGAAAGATCTACTTAATATTTATATTCCCTGCATAAGTGCTGGACACGGTGGGTGAGGAGAGGCAGCTTGTTGATGAGATACGGATGGGACAGAAGATATGGATGAATCGAGTTCTTAGCGAGGAGGGGATGCTGAAAACAGTGTTACAAGATAGAATGTTGGGCAAACGAGGGAGAGGAAGGAAGAAAATAGGATTTTTAGGTGTAGTTAAAGGTAGTACGTTTTATTGTGAACTGAAGAGGGAAGTCCATGAGGGGATGAGAGTCTGCGGTAATACTTCTTAAATACTCCATGAAAACCTACCTTATTAGGTAGTATACTTAAATAATAATTTCAGGATGGTAGCGTAAGTTGTAAACTTGTAATAGGCCCCCATCAAAGACTGGTTTAGCGGTAGGGATACGTTTTGTTAGAAGTTCTAAGTTATCGGGTCGTGCAATACCGGTAATGCTGCATTAACCTGGGGTGGGTACGAATTATTTTCCTCTGATCGCAATTGGTACCAGGCATCATATAATTCAAGTCATCAGTCAAAGCAAACGGACGGTGTGCGCGAGTAGGTGGGCACGGTCAAGTGGATAGAGCGAAGAGCCGCGGCAAACCAATCTTAGGATTGATGCGTGCCGACGATGACATCACGTAGCGCACCATCTGTGCACGGGAATCACTAAAATCTCCGTCGCTCCTTCGGAAAGAAATATTTCCTTTTCAGATGAATGGAAAGGGAGGCATCAACTGTATCGCGCGTGCAACTTTTTTCGATTCCGACGAAAAATACCGATTGGAGAGATTCACGCGAGTTGATCGTCATCTTTTCGGATTTTCTCCTTCCGGAGATCACTTTCCCTCTCTTCCCTCTGCATGAATACGATCGGCTGCTTTCTCGTATGATATTGCGAGCTCAATTTTCCCTTTCCGTGCTAGTTGGCTTCTTGAAATACTCATCAGGTGTAGAGGAGTACATGTTTTGGTACCAGTGCATAAAATGTAAATTATATGGTTTTATTGTTCAGTCATCAGTGCAAGACTTGCGCTCATATTCTACTTTTTCTGCTGGGTAATATTTTCACTGCTCTAATGTTTGTCGAATGAGTGTTTAGATTTTAATATTTCATGTAAAATAGCAGTAAGCTTTGGTTTTTTATGATTATGCGAAAACTTCAGTAATCATCAGCAAGGCGTTTTTAGAATTCAATATATATTGAGTCTTCACACCTGGAGGTATGTTAGTTAATAATATCTTTGATTTAGCCGTATAGCTAGTTGTTTATGGTGGGCTTATGACGTTTCACCTTTTTGATGTAGTATATCATTTGAAAAAATGCTAATTTTCGATGCTGAAAAAGATCGCAGTTTCGCACCGAGTCTCCTGCCATAGTTCTTAGAGTCGAATGGAATGAAATACTTCATAGCTGTAAACGGCTGTTTTCGAACTGCTCTTTTAAAACTATTTTCGAATATAACGTGATGATAGGTGAAGAATTGCCCTTATAAATTCGTTTCTGAAATTAAATAATTTCTTTCACGTGAAAAATTAACGACAAAATGGGTTGTAGGAAGCGTTTTTGAAGCATAATTTGAAGTATACTGTGGCCCAAGAACGTTTTTAATGATTCTAAAGATGGCAGTCACAGGATACAGGAGATTTTCCATGCAGAGGCTTTTCTTCCTGATTTAATTTTACTGCGGTATTTTCAATATGTAAGTAATTAGTAATTTAAGCCCAGTTGTAAACATCGTTCCTCATTTGAAGTGCCGCTAAGCCTCCTTATCCCGTCTCTTCGTGCCAGAAGCCTACCTTGAGGGCACGTTTCCCGCTCCCTGCCCCAGTTAGCGCACCTCCTCGCGAACTTTCATCACTTCTCATTTGACGTTTCGCCCACGCGAATCGCTGCTTCATTCCTCAGAATCTCGGCCGTCGTCATCGTTTTATTCGTTTCCCTGCATCCTTGTCGACTCTGCCTCCCGTGTTGGGCTCCTGTTTTAATGACGCGCGCTTTTGAGCGGAGCCCACGCCGACGTGTGTGCCTTCAGGAACATGTTCATTTAAGGTATCTTGCCTTGAATTGGGCCCAAGAGAGTAGGACCAAATTTCTCCTGCCGGTCATTCCGGTCGGAAAAAGTTTCGCTCTTCAGTGATTTCATCTCCGAGGAAGATGGTAGCCGTGAGATAATGCGAGTTAGTAGGTGACAACGAATGCCTGTGGACTTCTCTTTTTTACCCAACTTGTTCATTCGTTGAAATTGAAATTACGGTTACTGGTGACTTCGTATATTCGAGGGAAAGTATATCCATAAATGATTATCAGGAAAAAAATTAGCCCTGACAAAAGAACCGCCCAATTTAGTGTTATTAAATGGCTGATTTCTTAGCACCTTCTGCCACACTCCTGATGAGGTTAATTGCGGGGCAGTATGTCGGGTAAGATAATAACTATCAAAAAACCCAGAATGAAAAACCCAAAGTAATTAACCCAGAATGCACGCATCATCAAGATTTTAAAAAATTCTGATGATACCACATCCGAAAAACTAGTTTTCTATGACATCAGAGTTCCTTGGTATATATATTGTGGAAGTTACATGTAATTCTTGTGGTAGTTACCATGGCAAGTTATTATGAAGTTACGTTTGAATGTATCCGTTGCATGTAATGTCAAGGAATTGATTTCAATTGATCGGCATGAGAAAACGGCTACGTGTGAAGAGTTTGCTCGATAATTTGTAACGTATATGTTATGAGAAATGAAGTTACGGAGGAATTAATGAGAGTTGCTTAGATATCTGTGCAAGCTTAGTTGCTTAGATCCTTTAAGCAATTTTTATACTTTTACTGATGGTTTGTAAAGACAGTACTACATGGAACTTGCTCCAATACGCTTGTCCGATAAAATCGATGATCGATCAACCATATGGCGTATTGAAACGATCCTCGTGTAGTTCTCGGTGTTTATATACTTTCAGGAAAAGCAGTTGGGAGAGGTAATTTGATTTTCGGACCCCATAGTAATGTTCATGTAGTCAGTTTTTAGCTACAGACATAATATGGCGTGCAGTTGTTGTGCCAAAAAAATATTTTTTTCCCGTATTAACATTTGATTTTGGTTTTTACGAATGATCTGTGATACGAGTGAGGTATTTTTTCACGTGGGCGGCTCGGCTTGCAAAGCATTTATGTCATCCTTGAAAAATTGCGTGGTTATTCCTCCAGAGCGTCCCACTCCAGCGTAAAATCTTTCTACTTTACCCTTGAACTTATTCGATGCGTGATGTTTTGCAGAGTTTGTGTTTTGCATTTCTGCTGAGAAATTTTTATATTTTCATTCTTCACCATGTATTTATAGTTTACTACTTTCTGAATGTTGCAGTAGACATGTAAATTTAGGGGTTGGAATCTCTTTTTTTGTGCTGATTGAATTATCCTATCCTTTAATTATGGAAGTAATCATGTTTGTAGTGTCAAAATCTTGTTTTTAGACATTTTTTTCTAATTAAAAAGATATTTTAGTCCAAGTTGTGCTATATCATGTGATTACGTTCATGAGATAAATAAAGTTTTTCTAAGTAGTAGAATTAATTTATATTTATTTAAAAGAATTAGGAAAGTTGAGATGATTCCAGAAAGAAATGTCTTCTTTTCGTTCGTCTCCAACGCTTTTGGGTAAGTGTGTCACATGAACCATGGAACCCAAGTTTTTTTTTCGTCGTGTTAGCACATACTTCAGTGAAAGCCGTGAAAACCTGAATGTCTTCCTTCTATATGTATGCGACTGCCGCGTGGGATGTTTGTAATTATGGGGTCCTTTTTCACTGCTTGCAACGACACCGATGTACGTTCTTAAAGTGGTTCTTAAATGTCGCAAGATTAACGATTTAAGATTTATTTATCAGAGTGGAAATAGATTTATAGTGCAAGAAGTACTTACGAGTATACTTTACCCAACTAATATAGTCGGGTTTTTATTTCTCCACGCATGAGTTTTGACGATTTTTATTGGCATTAAACAAATAAACGTGAGACCTTAAAGGTAACAAGCCTGTAGTTCGCCGTATAACTTGCGGAGACTCACCGGGACATGTTTTGTGGGCTGAAAATGGGGGTTGGTTAGAATTTTAATGACCAAGCAACAGACTTGGGTGTTATGTCAACATAGCATTTATTTGTCATGGACCTGTGGAAAACTAAACCCCTACTACATTCTATAGTTGAATAATTTACATTAAATCTTGGAATATCTCTACGGCTTTATCTAAAATTGAGCCGAGGATGGAATTCGTGATTATGTGTCAATTCTCTGCGTTAATTCTACGCAATATCCCACTTGCCACACCCCATTTTTTCCGTTCTAAAGTGAATGCATTTGCAAATGCTACGACTAAATGAGTCAGATAGCGTCATCGGTAATGGACTTGTTTTAGTCATTTTTGACACCTTTGATGTAGGTTTCTATCCTCACGCCTGAGGGCGTTGTGATCTTTCTCTCTTCTTGCCGCCATTCTTACCTGTGTCACTTGTCGCCTGAACCTCATTAATCGTGGAATAGTCACCCTGATAAATATCTTTGGCATGTGGTAGCCTTCTGCGTACGCCCTTGCCAAATGCCTTGGTGTTATCCGCCACACAATGGGGGATTCTCTCCCGTAATCGCTATTTATATCCCATATTGAATGCTTACGTAGCGAAAACTTTGTTTGCCCTAAAAAGTATAATTGTATGGACTGATTTCCCTTTATCCTGCGTATAGTTTATCATGAAAAATCGTTTTAGTTCATGTAAATATTTATGCACGAGTCCCAGGGTGATTCACCGGGCTATTCATCGGGGAATTACGTTTTTATTATGTATAATTATCTTCATTTAAAAATGGGTTAGCTTTGAAGCCAAGTGCCAGCACTTACAAGGTCTTAGCTTTTCAGTCGTTTTACTCTAACTAATCGTACGTAGTAAATCGTAATTCATTGTTGAATTGTTAGTCTTTCTCACCTGCTGTGTGTTTACTTCTCCTTCCTGTTCTTCCTACGGAATTGCATAATTTGTCGGTTTTTTAAAGTGTTTCACATTCGTGAGAAAGTTGGAGACCGCTTCGCCCACGTTCCTATGCCTCACCTGGACTATCAAAGGACTGAGAGAAGGCGTAAACCCAGATTCCTGAAACACAAGGACCGAAACGCTTCTTTATCATTCTCCGTGCGAAGTATCTATTGTCTCCAGATGTTGGTTCATGTATCCATAAATTTCTTCCTTGCAAATGCTTTCGCGTCAAACAACGTCTCACGATATGGCAAGGCCGCAAGTTCCTCGCCGTAATGCGTACGGTCTCTTTCTTTGTCTTAATTGAGCCATTATAGCGAAAAACCTTTTTTTCGGTGCTTTTGAAAAAAGCTATCAAAAACTTAATTTAGGTAATAACTAAGGCAATTCCCCATCAATATTTGGGGTTGAGGTACAGTGGTCCAAAACGAAGTGTATATTCCAAAATGTTACCAGAATTTGGGCTCATTTTCACTGTTCAAGAATCCTATGATTGGTTCTCCACCCAATTATTCAACCAGGTATTCGTTTTAAGCCTAAATATTTTTTCTCTTTAAGATTCTTCTTTACCTGATCTTTCCATTCTATTCGGGTTTTCACCGCGTTTGTTGTGTTTTAATGTTGTGTTTGTTGTGTTTTTTTCCATTAAAACACAACAAACGCGGTGAAAACCCGAATAGAATGGAAAGATCATCTAATCAACGCCGCGAAAATCTTCGAACCTACAGTCTTCTTTACCTGTTTCATATATTTCATAGGAGGTCATCCTTTTCTGTTCTTGTCACCCACTTTTCCCTCCATGATCGTATTCACCAGGCCAGCATACCTCAAGATTTGTCCTATTGAGTTATTCGGCCTTCTTCCTAAGTTTTAATGAGGCTCCTCTTCTCTTCTTCTTTTCTTAAGATACCATCATCATTTCTCACTCGGTCGATCAATTTGATCTTCATCATTCTTCTCTTGCACCACATTTCGAATGCCTCCACCCTTGTTTTCCCTGCTGCTGTCGTTGTTCATGCCTCAATGTTATTGAAAAGCATACTCCAGCTGCAGGTTCTGATGAATTTCTTCCATATTTTTTTTTGTTTTCAGCATATCCTTCATTGAGTGAAATGATCTATTTTCCTGGCTTATATTATTACGTATTTATTTCTTTCTTCTTCCATCGCTGGTTATTTTGCTTCCCTAATAACAGAATTTGTTCACCTCTTCAAGTTTTTGATGTACTCCTTTAATGTTAGTCTTGACTCTTCTGCTGCATACTAATATGTATATTTGTTTTCATCGTACTATTTTTCAGCTGAATCCATCCATATAGGACCTTCTTTGTATCCTTATCTGTCTCTGCTGTCTCTGTTTTGTTAGAGGCAAATCGTAGAATGTTAATTTTCCCTATGGATCAAGCGTTTCCTTTTAATTCCGAGATGACTTTCACAATGACAGAGCACAGCTCTGTCTCCCGTGATTAGGTTAACCAGCCTAAGTTACGAGTTGTGGACGTAGTAGTTTAAAAATTACCGTTCCATTTTATCACCGAGTCCTATGGTCGTCTCGGCGCAGGTCTTTTCCCGGCTTGATAGACGCATGTAATTTCGCAATTCCGCACGCAGTTTCATTCAGCACGCATCGCGAGGGAGTTGCCGCTCGACTTTCCTTGCGTCATCGGTGGGGGTCGAGTTTGGTTTGTCTTTCCTCACACAAATTTACGTCGGTTGTGTCGTCTTTTGTTCGTAGCGGAAAGCGAGCGGAAAGTATATTACAAACGGAAATTGCCGCGGTGCGACGACAAAAGAATCGACCCTCGGTCGTCATTTATCCGTGACTGGTTCGGGAGACTGGTCTTCGACCGGTTAGCGTGAAGCGGGATTTCTAATCCTGGTGAATAATTGTGGAGTCAATAGCCCATATTTGTGGGTGATGATGGGTCTTTCTCTCCTCTGTGATTCGATGCTGTTTACCATAGCTAATGGGTCTTTAATTGAGAATTTCGCCAGAATCCGTCTTGCTGTTTGGTTTTCCCAACTAACCTTTAAGAATTTCGCTTTAAAATACTTGTCTTGATCAATTTTCTTTACATTAATAGATGGTGAATTGTTCTAATGAATTTTGCAAAAAATATTATTTTGACGGTTTTTCTTTAATTGGTGCGGAAATTATGTGATCAAGTACATTAATTTATGTGCATTCTATATTTAATTATAACATCTTTCAATGTGATTATACACACTTAATATAAATTGTGCTTCTACCAGGACTCTTTTGTGCTTTGACCTTTCTTTCTTTTTCGAGTTGTCTCTTAAACCCTCTCATCATTACAGCTGTCATTCTTGAAAGCGTCGTGAAGATCTCCAGGAAAATGTAGTAGTGTGATTAGAAATTGAGCGAGACATTTTTAAGGTTTAAATGCTGATATGTAGAGTTTTTACTGCTGATAATTGCACTATTTTATGCTTTCTTTCTTATCCCACGCCTATTTTTATCTTTTTAATTTTAGGTTTATTTTCTCATTATTTGAACAGAAAAAGAGACGTAACGTAAATAGAGTATACATAAAACAGAACTTTTTAAAAATGGACGATCAATACGAACTGAGTGCGGGTTAATTTTTTCGTGAATTTTTTCGCAAAGCGAGAACTAATAACCCCTAAATATAGTTAAAAATCTAGATGTTTCTAGGTATAGCTTTTATATAACGTTCTTGTTTTAGTTTTGCATTTATAAATTCTACTCATTTTTATATTTTGGAACTAAATTCCGCATTTTTGTAATGTTTATGTGTTGTGGTTTGGATACATAAACGGGTTATATTCAATTTAATAGTATCTTGATTCACTGTATTTTGTACTGCATGTGAATTTTTAGTTGCTAGGCCTGTGCCACGGCCAGATACTTTGTGGAAATGATTTTTGAATTAAATTTGGAGTACAAGTTGCGTGGGCCACTGGACTTCTTTGAACAGCAATGGAAAGAGGACGAGAAGGAAATATATTTTGTAATAAAATAATATAAATTTTATATATTTTCAAAATATCGCCGAAAAATTCGCATCTACGGTGCAAATTCCTTGACACGCAGTAGATGGGACGGAGGCAGGAGCTTAACGTTTAAGGGTGTGGTCGCTACACCGTGATACCCTGTTTCTGCCTGCCGTTTCATATCCGTCGCGGCTGTGCTAAAGCGGAACGAATGGAGAAATGAACGGAGTGAATGCTCTCGCATCGTTTTACCGTAGATATGGGTGGTATAATGGAAAAAAGTATGTACCTTCTGCTTTTGTGTTGGAGGTTAATATTCACGTCCCGAATCAATTTTTGCTGGGTGTGACGTGATGGCGTAGTAAAGAAAAAAAATCTTCTGAACTGTCTTTAACTCGACCTTTGTTTTCCTGGTTTTTATTATTGAATATACCTGGAGATATTCCTGTATTTCTAGTTTTTATCTTTAAACTCCTCTGTTAGCATATGCTTTCTTTTTTCTCTTCCGTTCTCAGTGACCCCCTTTTCTCCATTGTTATTCCAACTACTGGGGTGGGTGAACCTGTTTTAAATTCGTCACTACTTGGGGTTAATCGATAGCTGACGGCAAACAAACGCTTTAAACGTACCACGTGTTCTTCGTCCCACAAATAACAAGGGGATGTGGCCAATTAATTTAATCTCTTGCGATCGTCTTACTAAATAAATAAAATTAGTCGGCAGTTTGTCTTAAATTAACGTAGTTGAACCTCCCATTGAAAATCGTAATTTTTGTGCTAATGCGCGGATCGTTTTTCACGATAGTCATCCCGTAATTGATTGGATAATAAATACAAAAAAGCTAAAAGATTGCATCTTTTGGGAAAGGATACCGAAATTTGTAACCCATCGTGGGATTACATATACCAGCTAGTAACGGGATAGTGTTAAAGAAACTTGGATTTATCTAGTGGTTGTACATTCGGAAAGTATCAGAGTATAAAAATTAAATGGAGATTGAACCTCGCCTCGTATATACTTCATAAACTTGGGATCATGTGCCGAAAGCTATACCTAACCCAAAAACGACGTTATTCACTGAAAATTGCTACGAACGAGGGGACTGAGGATATTTCACACGTTTTAAAGAGATTAGGTTGGAAGCCTCCGAAGACTCGATGTCTACCGTGTGGGTTTACATATCTGGAGCAAATGGAACGAGACGACTTTCAGTATGTCTTGGAAAATTCACTCACTTTTACTCTGCCTTGTATTTGCGGTTGAACAATAAATTTTAGTATAAATATTCTCGTCCCATCTGGTCTCTCTCTTCACAAAGCAACCTCTCTTCCCTGTAATATGTCAGCAATTTCTTTGCTAAAACAGTAAAATATAGATTACCGCATGTCCACTATTGCTATTCTCTCCTTCCTCTCCATCCGTAATCTCACTACCTTTAGGCTCACAGCTGATTTAAAACTTATTAATAAGATTCTCAATTCCACCATCGATTGGCCTGAATTGCTCTCATTGATCAATTTTAAAGTTCCACCCCGCCCCACCCGTTCTTATCCCCTAATTCACTTGCCCATTCCTAAACTTTCACTTACTAGACGTTATTTTTTTTTACCACATTGCTTTTGTGTTGAACTCAATCCCTCCATACATTGACCCCTTCGCACTTCTATTGAAATCCTTTATTAACCTTTCCCTATCCTATCTGTCACCGAAGTAGCTTGTACCTGCAGATTCTTGTTGTCTTTTTTTTTGTAAATTTGATTCTTGTTTCTGCTTGTTATATTGCTTGTTTGTCCTCTAATTTATGTACTGTTACCTGGCCACTATAAAATGACAACTATATGCTGTATGTGGTTCTATTTCTGAAAGATAAAATAAAAATGAATTAAAATTGCTCTATCTAGAGGTGTATACAATTCGTTTATTTTCATGTACGGACAGCCAGTGATTGTTAAAGAATATGAACTTTTTAAAGTTCCAAAATTTGGTGGCTGAATTTGAAATCAATAGCAAATATCTCATTTTCACCTGAATATCGTATTGATGGAAAGTTTTTTTAGTTTTTTTTGTGAAAGTGACACCTTTACTTCTTCTATCTTTTTGCGCCTTACTAAATGAGCATGAAAAATGATAATCGAAGACAGTATTTTGGGAATTATTTTCAGTATGATGAATCATTGAACTCCATCCCCTTCCAAAGAATGGCTGGCTACATGTTTCGCTGGTGTTCTAGCAACCTCTTCCCCAAGCTCACGAGATGGGTTTCGGGTAGTATACGGATATAGAATCTAGTTTTATTGACTACTTAGAGCGAATCCAGGAAATTAAGTGGGGAGATTTCATTATAATTATGTAATTGAATAAGTTTCTACCGTGGTTATTGCCCTGTAAAATGTATTTGCAATATATGTATCGCATATTAAAGGATATCTAAACACCTGTAAATACTGATACTATTGTGTGACCGTTAATGTGGTACGTATCTTATTTGTTTACTCTGGCTACCCTTAACTTCTGTTTTTGAAGATCCTCTCTATATCGTTGGATTGGTGTCTACTGTCTACCATACAAAGCGATGTCTATGCGACTGTCGTTTCTAAGCTAGGGTTTTGAAGTTTTTATTTTTGTCATTTATCATGCGGTATATCATATTTTTGCATTTTTAGGTGATTTTGAGTGTGGAAAAATTTCATTCTGTCTAATCAAGCATATGTTGGGGAAATAGCCTGTTGATTTTATGAGCGTATTTTTTTAATCTCTGTGGCTTAGGAAAAAAGCTTATTTATTGATGTCCGATTTAAGGCCATTCATTCGAGAAATTACAAATTAGTGTATCTTTTTTATTGGAAATAAGTGCTTATGACATGGAGTATAAGTGATTTGTCGCTGAAAGTGACTATTTTTATCCAAAACTCGGAAGAGATTTGTTTCTCTTAGTGGTGGTCATACTTAGATATAATTCTTTCAAATATTTGTCTTGCATAAGTAAATGATGTAGCGTATTTTGGTATCCTTGGTTCCATGATACTTTCTCAGCATTTGGTTGAAATTTATGTACTATCCCTCCGTTTATTTTGGAATTTTCATCCTAATTTTAAGTGGATTGTTAATCATGTAATAATCTAATAAAATAGATAGGCATAAAGGAATTAAAGCTTTTTTTAAAAAAGGAAAATGAATTGATCCTATCAGCGTGGTCTTTACTGTGCTCGTCGTAGTTGCGGGAATTCATTCATTGGGAGAGGAGGGTGGTGTAAAGGCCGATTTACACGGAGCACGGAATTGCGCAGGTTAGAACTGCATTTATTTCTAAAATGGCGTGGAATTGCGCGAATGCATGAACGAAATTGTAACAGGGGCTCTTTTGCCATCTCACGTCCACGCATTCTCGCATGTCTTCTAGCAATTCACCGCTATACACGACGCAATTTTGACTGCGCCTTCGTACACACGGCAGATTGTTCAAGTACGTGCCCCGTGTAAAACGGCTATAAGGCGTATAAGCTGTAGCAGGTGCGGCGGGGGAGTGCCTGTGAGGGGAGGGGTGTCACGAAGGCCTTGGCTCTTGCCCCGTTCACACTACGTCCTTTTTACGCCGGTTAGCCCCGACCATGGTTACAAAACGAGGTGTGAACGCAAGTTCCCGTTAACCGTGGTTGGGATTCTGACCACCGTTTTCCGACCATGGTTGGCGGTAGTTCATGCGTGTGTGAACGCAAGTTGGTTAAAAGCTGGTTAGAAAAAGAAGAAGGCGAAGCAGCAACGAAGTGGGATAGGAGGAAAGAAAACAGAAAATAAAGTTTCGAAGAGGAGACGGCCGTTATTGTTGAATTATATTCGTCAGAATTAATTCAAAGGAAAGTGCTATTGATTCATTCCGTAATGTGTTGTATAGTATGAGATTTTAAACCTGATTTAAGTTATGCGATATACTTTATAGTTCGTAGTGAATTAGCTATTAGCTCGTATTGAATTGTTACGGACAGATTGAATAATCTATATTAATATTTTGCTAGAATTAAGTAAAATGTGCAATACTACCATAATAAAAATCCGAAGGTCACAATGATTTTAATGTTTTGGTAAGAGTTCTTTGTCCCAGTTTGAAAAAGATCACTTATGTTCATCCTTGAACAAAAGTTCTTCCCATATCAATATAAAGTATCAGGCTAACGGCTAGTCAGATGTAACGATAGAAAATAAATTTAGAAACGTCGGGTGATACCACATATCGCAAAAATTACCACGTTCTCTCTCTTATTTCATAAGTTAAATTTCAACAATCGTCACATTTCTGCAAGTTATTCGTCCACGTTTGAAGAAGAGGTAAAAGAGTTTTAATTTACGGTATAGCATTAGAGTGGATCATGTCCTTTGTCAAAGTCAGAAAACAATAATAGCTAAGAATGTAATGCAGCGAAAAGTGTATCTCCATCCCAAATCACAAGTGTCTCAAATCGAGGCTCGAGTCTCAAGGTTGGGTCCTCGATTTTCTTCACCTACATCAATGATTTGTCGACACATCCGAATCAAGGGCAAGTAGTAGTATATGTTGTTGATATCAACCTAATTATCAGTAATATTCGCTTTCATTCGTATTAAATAGAGCAGTAGAAGAATGCAAGCCACACTATGGATGAAATGATTAGTTGGACGAACACATTTGAATTACCTTCTACGTAGCAAGGAACAATGATTGTCGACGCTGGAATGCAATTTTTAATTCATAAGCAGCTCATAATATGCACATATGTTTAAATTCATCATTTATATCATTGCAATTAACACAAGAACTTTTCCCTGCACATTCTATATTTCCTTCCAACAAGTTATTCGCTCTTGTCAATTCATTTTTCACTTGGAATTACTCTACCACTCATCAGATGTCGTCAGGGTCTAACCATGGTTGAGTGTGAACGCGCGTTGGTTCTGACGTCATCTTACGCTGGTTAAGAAAGATGGTAATGTGAACGGGGCATCTCAGGGGTGGGTTGGAGGGGAAGGGTTACGAGCGTCGAAACCCACCTTCGCCTCATTCATTCATGCAAGGAATGAGATTGTTGGCTTTGGGCGTGCACCACCTCCATCTATTCGCCGAATCCGTAAGTCGAGACGGGGGAATCGGCGAGCTTTCACGCGTGGTTTGCGATGAAGGACTTTTTCAGCTCTACTCGGCCCATCGTCGGAGATGAGTAGACGTTTGCTTTGGGAGTCTTGAGTATGGATTACCCTATAGATGACACTTATGGAGGGGAGTAGTCTGATCGATGTGGGCTGATTTAATGAATGGTGGGATCAATACTTTTATATATTTATTTGAGCTTTTGCACTAAGTGATATTTGTTAATTGGAGCGTGGTAGACTAGAGCTCTGGGCTACTGCCGAATGGGTCCTGGGTGAAGCTAACTTGATTGTCGAAGGTTTCTATTGACTGTTGAAGAACGCTCAACTTACTTAAGTTTGTTCCAAGTTCCCTGTTATTCCATGTGGCGTGGTATAAATATCTTACGTAGAAACTTTATGGTAAGCATCCTTGATGCGATTTTTAAAATATCTCTAGGCAAAATAAGATGTATTTTCACAACGGGATGAGCTCATTGCGGGAACTCTCCCATGGTGACATCGTGGAAATGGCTTCGATGCTTACGGGTGGGATCTTAAAGTTTGAGATTGAGGATAGTTATTGTTCGGCTCAAACCAATAAAATAACGGTGAGGAGCACCCTCAAATGACCCTCAACCTCTAAGTGGACGTGACATCGTCAACCTTTAAGGTGTGACGTGTACTAAACTGTGGCTTAGTCCGCGTTGAGCGCTTGCGTCACCTGTCGAAGCCAATCTTCCGCTTAAAACAAAAGTGGATAGCCTCAGTAGCATAGTTTTCAATTGTTTTTTACGTATAAAAAACTAATGCTTTCACGAATGATTCGATAGTGAGCTCTACCCTTACCAACCTTCGGGTAGTTTTTTTTGGCGAATTTTAGGTTTATTTTTTTAAATATGCAGCCTTTCCATTTTGAGGGAGTTGTGGAAATAACCTTAAGTATAATTATTATGACTAGAACGTAATGTGGGTATTAACATATAGATATTTGAAAGCTAGCTTCTCTTCCCAGTTAGTAGCTGTGCGATGACAATTGACTTCGCAAAAATTGTAATTGTGTATATGCTATTTTTGAGTGGTACACCTCCTTCTAAACTTGCGATTTTACGTGTAAATGGTAGAATTCATATCCTGGCTAAAATATATCCCAAATTCCTCTGTTTCAGTCACAGATTCATTCTTTCAATTGCCGTAGGATTTTTTGGTTGGATGAGTTCATAACGGGAACTCCCTTACGCAGACAGCTTCAATGTCTGCGGGTTTGGGTCTTTAAGTTCTGCGTGAGGAAATAAAATCTTTTCGCTTGAACTGTAGCATCATCGTATTGAAAGGTTTGCTTTGTTATAAACTACCTGTTCGTAATTCATAGTTCTCCCGTGAAACTCGTTATTTTCTCTACCTTTAGTGTTTCTGTTTTTCTTTTCTTCCTGTTCATGGAATTTTCAGGATTTGTGTCTCAGTGTTGCGGTAGTTATCTTTAATTTCACTACGTGGTAAAATTTATCATGTCTTCTTTATAATATCTCCCAAGTGTTTACTTAAATTTCGAACGATCTCAAAATAGTGATTTGTTGATTCGGTTCTTCCCCGAGTTAAGTCCTTTGCCAGCTACTTCGTACAGCGATTCATATGATCGAGAACTTGCTCACTTTTCCTAGAGGAGATCGCATTATAAATATTGTTTTGTCTATGATATCTCCGGCGTAAAAAATCAAAATCTCGATTTATATTGGTTAACTAATCATATTATGATCACATGAATAATGTTATACATAATATACCTGTGCGTCTCAGCTAGGAATTTTGTGCGGTTTATTCCCCTTGTTCCATAAAAAAAATAATTTTGTTCCTAATATCATGGAGCACATCAGTCAGGGCTTGGTTACTGACCCTCAAATTCGGAAAAATATTTATGTTTTAATTATCTATTTTAAAAATTATTTGCTAAATATGGAGGTATGCCTTTGGCGGATTCCTGGTTTTCTGGTTGAATAATCCAACGGGAAGGTCGCGACTCATAACTAACTCACGCGCATCTAATTGCTCCGTTCTTTTTAAGCCCTTTCCAACGCATTACTCAGTTCTTCACTGGTAATTGCACTGCTCGAGTTCCTGGCCGATTCCGCGCTGTAAGTGCTGCGCGATACGCCCTGCCGCCAATGAGGACAACATAATTACGCTTTAGCTTAATATGCGGCGTCTGTCGGCATTCAAGTAGGAGAAAAAATCGTGAAGGTGTCGATGGAGTATACCTAAAGAAAAAGGCGATGCCAGCCCTTAAGTGGAATTCAATAGCTATGCGATGAATCGGGAATATTGTACAAATTATTCTGCACAAAATCAGTGAACTGTAATTATTGATCATACGAAACGACTTTAATGTGGTCGTGAGTTTTTTATGTGATAGTGTGCTTTTTTTCTGTAGCTATGTGCACGTTTTTGAACCTTGTTAAACTATCAGGCTTCCATATGTTTCATTCTTCTGTGCCTTTCTTTTTTTTAAGAAGTCGAACTGTTCCTTATAATTGTTTGTCGATTAAAGTCCGCGTACGTACTCTCCTGTATTAAAAGGGGTAAATGAGATTCTGGAGAATGTGTTCGTGCAGACGAGTTATGGTTCCTTCTTCGACCCTTGGCTTGGCCAAATTTATGCCGCCTATAAAATCCCTCTCCAATGCCTGCGTCCTGTAGGAAGTTCATAAACCGTCTCTGGGAACAAGACTAGCGAACCTAATGAACGCGGGATGCCACGCCAAAAGATGATGGTCTTATAACTCTTTTCTGTTTTTGTTTTTGGTTTTTACCCTGTAGCGAAAAAAGATACTAGAGATGATTAGTCTATAAAAATATTTCGTCTTTGAATTATTTCTGCATTAATTTTCGAGACGTTTAACGAGCAATCCACAAGTTAGCACTGTTAGCCGAATGTTGAAATGCACACTTTTAGCCAAACAAAGACTCAGTGAAATTAACGGAACGGAATTTTCATGATCGTGTTTTATTATACGCGCTTCAATTTAACCATTTCCATGTTCAGGTTGTTATGCTTGTATGTAAATTGTTCATACTTAGATAGGCACCAGGCTCAAAACCTTCTTTTTCCATAATTATAGGATTTTATTCGGAAAAACTCTTAGAATCAGCCAGAGGTGCATTGTGCTGACAAAAGTTCAATAAAATTACCAGGAATTATTGCAGGCATTCCATATCTTCATTTTTCTCACAGCTTTGCAAATATTTTGAAGCATTATATTATTATTCTTTTAGTATTTGTTTTTATGCAAATTTATTTTCTGTGTTATATTGTTTTCTTACTACATCCTCAGTCCATGCATATGTAATTCTCATTTCTAATATCTAAGTAGCTTTTTGAAAACATTATCTTTTCTATGTGCTCATATTTTAATAAGGATTACTTAGGTAACAAAAGGCGGTGGCATTTGGTGACGTGCTTTGTCTCCCTATGGCTTTAATGGCGTTGAGCCACAATCACAAAAAATTTAATCCTAGCCGATGTCTTTTAAATTTCATCCTTTGTTCTTAATTATTATTGTACTTTCTAATGTTGCCTCTCACATTCCTATCAATATTTTTCGATGTGATTTAACCATGATTTGTTAATTGACATTATCGATCTGTGAAGCAGCTATCGGGGTACATTAAAGGGATTGGTTGGGTGTGGTGTTTAGATTGCTGGTTTCTCCCTTTGAGGACCCGGGTTCCTATTCCGGCGGTGACAGATTTTTCAGAGACTAGCCGATACCTGCTTGAGGGCTTTGTGGAGGGCACTTCATGCACAGCACTCCGTCCGTCGGATGGAATGGTCCATGGTCCATTTGTCGCCTTTCGTTAAGAGCAGTCTAATGCCGACGCCGGGTTTCTCTCCACCATATTTTCCTTACCTTTCCCTCATGGTGCAAATGGCCTTAGCTGTCGGTCGCCTTCCTCAAATATCATAACTTAACGCCACGGTATCATAACTTAATGGAAGTGGAAAGCAGCTTATGGACGAGAAATCATTCTCCATTTATTAAATCAAATTAGCGCATCAATTCATCTATTTTTTTGCAAAATGCGACTTTTTTTAATTTTGAAAATAATTTTTTGCCTAATTTGATGGACATTTTTATAGTAGTCCTCTGCCATATTTAATAGATAGCAAATGTACGTTGGGTATGACATCTTAGCATGTTCATGTCGATGGAATATTCCGGTATCTTGGTGCCCTTAGGTGTTTTAAAAATAATCTGAGCTTACTCAAATTTTATTTTGTTCCCTATTCCTGTTTTGATATTGATAAACCATTAAAGGCAATAAATTAACTTCGTGGTTAGTACGATTTGGATTCAGGTTAACGCGAAAATATAATTCCGAAAAGCACTTATTCTTTTTAGTGTCCGCCACTCATAAGCATGGGGACTGGATCTTTGACCTGGGTATAATCAACTTTTTTGATGCTTAGCTTTCGAAATCATAATTTTTAATTATGTCTCGCGACACTTCAAGGTGCCACGGGGCACAGTTTGGGAATCCCTGCCGTTGGTGTTCTATTTTGAAAATGCGGTCCTTGGTTTCCTGCCAAATGCCTCAGACGCTGCATTGAGACGTAAATGCAGTGAATCCCTTCGTTTTTTTCCGTTGTATTTCTTTGTCTCAGTAAAAGTGGCTTAATCATAGCTACTCCATGATGATGACGGGGAAATATTTTTCCGGGGTTAGACTTCTCTCCTGAGTGTCTAGGTTCAAATCACGTCTGTTGTGCTGCTTCGAGAAATGTGGAGAGTACATAATTGCCGGAGATTAAGCGGCGGAAAGGGGCGATTAAGTTTTGCCCAGATATGGATTTTAATGTTAAAACTAATAAAACGTTGGTTTTACATCCCCCTCTTCTAGTCAAATTGTAGGTAATAATCGCCGGGTGGAAGCGGTGAACCTCTCTAGAGCCATTCGCCCTGGCTCACGAAAAACAGGAATCATACAGAGGATAGTTCGGATCCCACTTAAGCAAATAGGACGTGATGCTCCGAAGGTGTTCCAAAGTTACCTTTTCAATTGTGATCGTCATGAGCGTGAATATCTTTCAGTCCGTAAAAAACTGCGAGAATGTTGTGCAACAAAATTGACCCTAAATAAAGTGTTACGAGGCGAGGACGTTAAATGTAAAAGTGTAAAGAGGAATTATTTTTGGCCTTTTTCATTATTTGAGTATTTAAAGGTTTGAAAAACTCTAAAAGCGAGCAGCGTTTGTTTCAAATTCCTTAGAGGAATTACGTTTGTTGCCGCTGGAGACTTAGACGCCTCAGCAGTCGAGAACGAATTAGTTTCAGTTTAACGCGGATGTTGTAACCTCGGAATCGTTCTACATTTCTTGGCTACAAAGATGCGATAAAAATAGGGAAGACTTTCCGAAGAGACTGGGGGAATTATTAGTTAATTCCATGTGTTGTGTTATTATAAGCCTATACTTATTCATTTTTTTTGCTTGGCTGATGTTGTCAAATCCAAATTGGCATACGATCGAGAGGCGCTTAACAGAATCGTGTATATTTTTAAGTATGAATGTATGGGGATCACTCACGTTTATCCAGGATCCATGCTTTTATGTGGAAGTGTGGAACGTTAAAATAATATCAAGGAATGAATATCATGTGTACGGTGAGATTCATCCAAGCTCTTGCTCAGCGTCCACGACATAGTGTATGTTTGGAAATCCGATGTCCTTCGCGAATTAATGACACACAGTTAAACCCCAATCGGGCTTGTATGGCACAAATAAAATTAATTGCGATGAGGAAACATTAATACCTAGTTAATCGTTATTTCTGCAATTATATGAGTCAGTCTTCCATTTTCATTCGCTATCTCTCCGAATAAGGTAGCTGTTGAATTTCATCGCGCAATTATATATATCATAATTCGAAAAATATAACTGATCTTCCATCATTGGCGATAATGTTATTTGGCTGCAAATTTGTCCTTCCTTTACCCTAGTAATTTTATGCATTCTGTTATTGGTGCGTGCTATATTGGGATTGACTGTGCTAGTACCTTTTATGCTTGTGATTCTCTTGACGACCCTTTCTACATCCACACAATACCCTGCGAGGCACCTCTAGGGTGTTTGGCGGGTGGACTTGGCAGGGGATGCTACTTGCGATATTGGATTTGTTGGAGTGTGCTCTGCCGATTTCAAAACATTTGTTTGGGGGGATTCTTCTGTCACATGTCAGGGCGGAAGCACCGTGCTTTTCCGGTGCGGTGAGCTGCTAAGTTTTTGAAGCGGTATCCTTCGCTCCCCTGGGTCGTATGTGGTGATAAGAATCTTTCCACTGACCAATGTGTGAGTAAGAAATACCTGAAGTGTGAACATCTCACGTTCTTCGTGTTTGATACAGGCTTTCCTATCTTATTTCGACTAATTTATCTCGCTAGCATTATGTCATTCAACGCATGTAACTAAAAGGATTTTTTTTACTAACTGGAGCTTTTCACGTTTTATCTGAGGTCGTAGCTCCTATTAGAATATTTCGTGTCCCTAGTGATTAACTGGGCTTGATTTTATTCAAGTTTGGCTGGTACGTAAGGTCGTGTATGAAATGTAGTTGAAATTGTTTTGGTGATGTATTTCCTTTTGGTGCTTTACTTCGCGCGCTACTAGAATGTATTTAGTGTACGCTCTTTATATTTATAACTTGCAGTGACCTGATAACGTCACTTGCGCTTAGTGGGTTTGAATACCATTAAAGTAAAAATAAGGAAGATATTCATTGAAGGAAGATATAGATAAAATTAAGCACGACGATGAAAAATTGACTCCCAATTATTAGTTATTCCTGTAATTACATGAATTGCTGTTTTCCTTTTGCTTACCTACCAATTCCTTTAAGAAAATGAGCAGGGAACGTTACCATCCTTAACCCAAGTGTTTTTGTAGATTTGTTCTTCCTAATGATTCCATTTCTTGATTTTCATTGCACTGTTTTTGATATAATATTCCAGAAAATATGATTTCCCATCATGACCGATAAAATTTGTCGGCTGCATGTTTGTTCCTCTAATCTCTTACTAGCTGTTTTTTATGGATTCAGTCGCACCAAGAATGGCGTATTTTCAATTTAACCTATTCTCAAAGCTGTCATTTGGAGAAATTGAAACGAATTCATGCGAGGAGTGTACTCCGGAACTTAGTAGTTCATAGGTTGGACATTTCCCGTGCTCTATTTGCTCATGGGGTTCTCCGATACACGCTGATCATTCAAAATTTTTGAATCGTTCTTTACTTGATTGAGCATTTTCATTTTTACCTCCTTAGTCCGTCATTATCGTTTCCGAAGATACCGTTCTGTCGTTAAGGTTTTCCGGGTCAAATTCGTGGATATAATTCGTAAGAGAAAACATGAGAGGGGCGTACCAAGTTCACCCTGATGACCTATTGCGTGCTGGCTGATCACGAAATTCTCAACTGCCAGGTTTCAGTAGCATTTTTGGTATTTTAAGTGATGTTTCGTGGAGTCAACTTTCACATTGCCTGTTAAATTTGTTAGTTAGAATTTTTCGTTTTATTTATGAAGCCATGCTTGCCAGTTATACTTCAATATGATGGAATCTTCGTTGCGGGAGAAGATAGAAATGCGCTTACGAAAATCGTAAAATTCTAAAATACCATTATAAAGTTAGGTGTTGTATAACCGTTATATTTGGCCGTAGCCAGGTATTTAGTGACAACTTAGATGCCGGTGGGATGATTGAAAGTGGGCCAAAGTAGCCTTACCTATGGTACTCTAAAGTAAGTTTAATTTTCTTTATTGTAGTCGTTATTTACGTTAACACTTTAATTGCGTGTATGCAGCAATCTAGAGCATATTAAAATGTGAAATATACATGTATGTATACAATAAAGCAGCTTCTGGCGTTCAAATGCATTATGATTAGTGGTATCCAGTAATCCGGCGTTATTGGTAATCCGGCAGTGCTCAGGTCCGATATCTGCCGGAATGCCGTGAGACCATCGCTTTAGTTTCCAAAATCACGATAATACCCAGTTGTGCCCGTATTAAGATGCGTGCACCGACGTTGGCCGGTGGCAGTGTCGCCGCCCCTTCGCCGCCAGCCACCCTCTTTCTCGGCCACGGGGAGGCCGACCCACGTCGAGACTCGCTCGCCGTGAAAGGATAGCTTTGAACTTGAAAGGGCTCCGCGGCGGCGGCGAGGCTATCGATACGCTTCGGCGATAGTCTTCCTGTAACCTCAGGGATAGAGAGAGAGAGATAACACGACACTCCCGAGGCTCACCTGCCCTCTTTCCCCGTTTTCCCTCTCATTCGTCATGTCGATAAGGAGCGCTATATCGTACGCTGCTGTGTAGTCTATCGATTCATGCACGTATGTGTGTTCTACGTGACTCATCTCTCCCCACGCAGGGGATAATTGCTGGAGTTAGTGAAAATTCATGATGCGTAACTTGCACGGAGAATGAAACTTGGTAATAGTCTGCAACTTTTTTCGGCTTCTTACGGTTATTATTTTTGCAAATAATGAATATTAATCTACGTTAATATCTCGTAAACAAATTAAATTAGTTATTAAATTTGCGTAGAATATATTTTAGGGTAATTATTTTTACAATGAAGTAAACATTCTATCCAGTAAACTAATCGACTATTGACCTTATTCAGTATATGCGTTACCCTTACACTCTTTTGGAAGATGCTTATCGACGTTTTTGTTAGATCGACAAGAATGACTTATGGTGCCGCCTTTTTATGCTCTTTCCTGAATAAATGTTCGTAGAAATGAGTAACGTGAATTTCCATTTCTGCTCACTTTGTCTTTTTAAACCTGTTCCGCAGTATTAAGAGCGCAGACTGTAAACGTGAGGTGACAATCCAGCAGTTTACATTTGCCATTTTAAACCATTGGATTATCATCCGTTGAACCTAAAAGCATTGTTTAGAACAGGGGTACGGCTCAGATGATGGGAAAGTATGTACAAAATGAAACTTCACGTGAAGGCTTCCGCGGAGTTCCTTAGTGAAAGTGACCTTTTTCTGAACTCACTTCTGTTGTCATAAGTAACGTTTAAGTTTTAAGTTATGCTTGCGACTCATATCTGATCGTATAGGAGAAGTTATATTTTTTACTTAAGTATTCCAAGGAACTTTAGGTGTACTATTTCCACCATTGACTATCCTCTCCTTGCACTTTGCATCGCTTTGAGCGAATCAGGAATTTATCTAATCCATAGGACTCGTATTCTGTAATTATGTATACCATATCACTTTATCGAGGGATGTATGGTATGACTTACTTGCCTGCAGTATAATTTATCTTGTCAGTGACACCTCTGCAATGAATTGCTCCATTGACTATGATGTATTCTTTTGTTAAGAGGAAATGGCCTGTTACTTCATACTTTCACGGTACAAAAGCTTGATATAATGGTGAAGCCATTACGTCATTGGATAATCGACCTGGCCTAATTTACTACCCATAACTTGAACCCGATTCAGAATGGGAGTCGGCATGCATTTTTGAGGGCCATCGAATATTCCACTGGAAGGCACCGCTTATTAGTTACCCATCTATGGAACGATGTGGGCGAAAGCATGCTTCCTACGCCAAAAACTATTTCCAGGTCCAGCCAAGTCCTCCCTCCTGCCTTTTGTGTAAGGGACGTCTGGGCTGGAGAGTGCATGGAAGAGGTTTGAGGTCGTGGTGAGGGAGAGGCATTGGAGAATTAGCCCTGGGCGAGGCTGAAGAAGAAATTGCCAGGGACCCTTGTGCTTCTCCACTGGAGCATTTCCCTAGCCAACTCCTATTTTGGATTCACATGTATTTATCCGCCTCTGCTGCGAATGCCTGAGTCGAGGTATCGTTACGGAACCGATTTTTGGTAGTGACGTAATATTATTTCTCCCGAAAATGTGTAGAGGACACATTACTACCGTCGACCAGTATTTTTTTCGTGGCGCAGTACTGCTTACAAATTATACTATCATTTAATGCAAGGGCGAAACAAGCCATGATAGAAATTATCAGGCCTAGCCAGGAGTCGAACGCCGGACCTCCCAACTTCGGGGACCGAGCTTGGTAGTGTAGCTGTTAACATACCTGACCGGCCATTGGGGAATCCGGATTTCGGGTTAGCCAAATGAATTTTTCATGGCGAATTTCAACCTTGGTGTAAATAATTTTGCAACAGTGCGCTTTAGTGCGTACAAAGTTACTTTTTTGGTGCAGTACTTTGTTAAGTTAAATTCTTGAAATTTTTTGGGCGTATAGACTCAATTTTTAAGACGGTTACCCTGATCACTTCTTGAGCACTCCATGGAAACCTGCCTTAATCGGTAGAATACTATAATAAAACCCCAAAAAAACTTGTTAAAAACTATGTTTGAAATAGAGGTAAATGCGTCTAGGAGTTTACGTTACTTCTGTAACCAGACAATTTTGAGAATATTGCTTATGTTTTACTCGAGTAATGCATGACGAAATAAGATCAAATTCGCCCGATTGAGTGGGAGTGCCGCGTCCTCTTAAGGGAAAAGTTGCCGACAGTTTGGGAAAACCGTGAAATTTTTCATGGGCGATCTATAATCGACTGCTCCAAATCCGCTCCTACCCCGAACTTCACATCCAGAGTTACTCGAAGGGATATTTATAGATAATAGTGTCGAGGTGCGATCAGGATCCACGAGCAGGCCCACCAAGATCCCTCAGAGTCATACGTAAAATTTCGAATATAACTCTTGCCTTATTTAAGGTTCGCCAAATTCCCATTGACGTCAGAAAACCTGGGATGTGCATACGTTTGGAGGATACATTGGCAGCTGAATCAGTGGAGGTCTTGAGGTTGCTGGATTGGATGTGATGTGTACGTTTAAAGGGCGCTCTCTCGCTTCATTGTTTTTTTAAATAATTCACTTTTTTCGATTGAAAACTCATATTAAAAAATGAGTGCTTGCAATAGTCGGTGATACTGTTAAAAATAATTTGTAAAATCCTTTATAATTATTGCTTGCTTCTTTGTTTCTCTTCTAATTTAAATATTTGAAAAATGAATCCAGGAAAAAAAATTCAGAATTGTGTGTAAGGGAACAAAAAATAAAATTTGTATGTATGTGAAAAAATATGTTATTGGGTGTCATTTTTTCCTTTTAATTTAGAATCTTATAGAAATGTTTTGATTTAAGTGCGTCTTTGAGATCAAATTATATTTCCTAGAAAATTTAGTAATTTCCGTTTCCCGCGTATTCTTACGAATGTTATTGACCTCTCCTGTCTCAATATAGATTTTATGACATGGGGATGCATTTATTTTTTATGAACTCCCTGCTTTCTATTTTTGTAGTGGAAAATTCGTGCTATTTTTAATTATAAACGCTTTAAAAAGTCAAAAGCTTGAAAGAGAGAACTAGTTAATCGTGCGTCTCTAGTGAGGTGAAGGGGGATTCGGTCTATTACTCCAGTTGCCTCACCTAATCGAGGGGCTAGATTTCTTGAATGCGTCTCATTTGACTTCTGCCAAGACCGAAAAAGTCTTCGACGTGATGAGAGAGTGCATTTTGGTACTGTACCGTTTCTTAGTATTTTGAGGACTGTGTCCAAGAAAGGAATACTCCAAGTAACTAGAAGGATACTGGTAGGTAGGTTCTTCTAATTCTTTCGAAAGGGTGTTGAAATGCGTTAATTGTTCGGCTTCAATTCCGCGTAATGTAAGTGCGCTAGAGCGTCGATAATCCTTATTAATTGCGACCGGACTGTTCTCGTTTTCTATTTGTAAGATGCATTTTTATAGAGAGAATGGAAAAATAAGGACCATGTGCAAAATATTCATGCCTTGCATTTGAAATAAAATCTGTTCTTCGGTTTCATATTTTCACCGAAGGGAGTCAAAATGACGGCTGCAGAAATTTAAAATAATATTGTGGTATAATTCTCTTTCAAAATAAATAATAGATTAAAGTGGTGGGATATTATATTCCAAATATCATCCAGGCCGGAACACGGCAACTTCGTTTTCTTCATATGTAGAACGCAGAATAATGGTGTCCATGATTATTAACTCAGAAGTTTTTGATGTTCTTGTTGTGAAACTTCTAGACGCATGAAAATACAGCGGGTAATGTGAATGTTAATTCTCGTTGAGACTGCTAGCGACGGTATGTTGAACGCTTAGGTAATCGGGCGTAACTGAGATGCTTCAGTTACTAGGATGGGAAACTGCCTTCCGAGGAAGAGGGGCAGTCAGTGGAGGGAATCTATTTTTCCATTATAGATGTATCCAGGGAAAAGTGTTCATGACTAACAATGTAGAGTCAAAACTTTCATGTCTGAATCGACTTTAGGGGCTCTTCTTTTTGAAATACCATGGCCCTTACCGTGGAGTTGAAGTAATATTTTGTAATTTCAGATCAGGCCTTGCCTATAAACCAACGGTGATTGACTTCTAGTCCGAGTCAGTTAATTTATAATTAATTAAGTAATCAAGAATGTACCTTCAATTACTCCCATGCTAAAATACATTGTACCGTAATTTACTCTCAATTGCTACATGTAAACATTGAAAATTGTCTCCCCCTTAAAATTTGAATTCCCATCTTTTTAAGTCTAATATGAGCGTATTAATATTGCACATTGAATATGTGTTGTTACGGTGGTTTATAATGTTTTGAGATACTAACGACGCATAGATGCCAGTCAAGAAGATAGTAACTTGCTTGCTTGGTGCTTGCAACACTTCATGTGGACGGTGTGAAATTTTGCAAAAGATAAATTATAGTTAATGGTGTTTATTTCGTAAGCTGTCGTGAATTCATGCGTTTTAATATATGATAGTATGTTTTTAATATATTATATAATATTATGTTTTCAGCTGCGAATGTGAAAAAAACACGGATGCTGTTGATTAAATATAATACCATAATTATTTACATTAGCACTTGTCCTCTTTTACTACTAGGTTATTGGATATTACTTGATGCGCAAAACGGGTGAGAGAAAAACTTTCTAACTGCTTGGTTCAAGAGTTTTCTTTTCTATTTCACGGCTGCATCTCCTTTCTCAAAGTAATTGAAAACTTTTTTCTGGTATGATGTGGAGTACCCTGTCCGTTGGATGGGAAAGATTGATTCCGCTGATGGTTATAACTGTATTTATTCATATTGTTTTCATTTTTATGCCGTGGTACTGTTAAAATGCTAATTCTTAACAAACGCTCTTCCATTTCAGGTAAGAAGCTCCATTCATAACATGGACTGGCGTTCATAACCGCCCGGAAAGATGTTATATACGTGTCAAGAGGTAAAGTGTTAAGTGTTGAAATCATGTGGGACTCAATCGAGTCGATTTATGGTTGGAATCTTCTTGTTGGTAAACTCTTCTCGGGATTCCTACCGGGTTTCATTCATTCATTATCCATTTTAGCTGAAATTGAATTCTTGCTAAATTCTTTCTAAGCGCTTGCTTTTTTTTATCCCGAGAAGAGTTTACCCACATTATTCGCCGGGAATGCATCAAATCTTATTAAGGAATTTCTTATTGGCCTTAAGGAAGACTCATAACTCCCGCATGGCCATTCATTTTTTATGACAATTTACTCGTTTAAAACTAGCGCAATCGACTAAAAATTTTCACGGTGCATGGAGTATGCCCTATTTCATATTTTCATGAATTTTATTTATGAAAAGTTGTCCTCAATTTTTTCCTGGAAGGTAATTGTTTTGTATTTTAGAAACGAACACATGTTGAAAAGGGTTTTTTTTTACTCAAATTACAATAAAATTTTAAGATTAAGAGGTTATAGCTATTGCAAAAAGACGGAATAACCTCGGCCGAGCGGGTGTCAAGTGTGCTCCAGAGGAGGAAGGAATTATTCGCCAGAGTTTTTACTGTTTATCAATGGAACCTCAAACTTTAACGCCCATTCATTTTTTGGTGCACAAAGAGGGTGTATGTTTGATTGCGGTTTAAAGCTTATCATCCTGTGGACAGTTTTTATGCTCCAAATATTTCCCAAATAATTCAGATACTTCCTTGATTCCATGCATTTAAGCACCTTAATGGTGGGTTGTATCAATTTATTAACTGAAGCAATTGCGGTCGCTGAACGATGTCGAATTAGAGGGTAAACAGAATTTTCTTTGAAAATTCTATGCTTTCTCTCCTTGGATTTCATCCACGTGACTGGTCCCAAAAGAAGCCATCAAGCCCAAGCCCGCTTTACTGCAATGGGCCTATCTGCATTATCGGAATTTGCGGCCCGGAGGTCATCGTTGAGTGTTAATTAATTTGAGGTGCTGGATGCTTCGACTAACAAGGCTTAGATGACGTATGCGGCGAGATTTAAGCTCAATGGAAGTTCGAGGAAGGGATAAAAATAAAGACTTAGGAGGAGAGATAAACAAAGATATCCATACGCTGTCGTCCTTGCCTTATTACCTGTTGCTCTCTTCTCGAGGGTATCGCAAATACGGTTAATCACGTCTCGCGCGGTAGGCTTTCTCCGGAAGCCGCACTTATTTTGGTGCAATGCGCTTGGTTTATCGAGTAACCGCAAAATCTCATTGCAAATGCGCTTCAAAAAAGAGGCGCTTGTCGGCTTGGAGGTATGTTCACGTCACCTCGGCCGAGACTCGTAGTCGTTGTGGTTGTGCCCGACTGCGGTCCCTCTGCGGTCCATGCGGTGCCGGACTGTGTCCGGCTGAGGGTCGGGCTTCTCTGTGGGCATAAGTCGGGATTTAGTGCGTTGACTTCTGAATGAGTCTTCTTGCTTGTGGGACGAATGTCAAGTGTTGTATTCATTTTTATATTGAGATTTAGTTGAGATAACTTTCCATTGAGTTGAGTATTTGTTGTTTTTGTTGCATTATTTTTTATTAAGCGTACCGATTTAATTATTTTCTGCGCTTAAAAAATATTGACACCCATATCCGTAAAACAACGGGAAAATGAAATATAGCTTCGGAAAAAAATACTTCGAAAAAATATTAAACGCTTATTTTTATTTGAGTGGAGCTGAAAGATATTTTTTTAAATTCCAATTTTAAGGGAAACATTACCTAATTATTTGGCCGTAAATTCTTCTCGGGATTTCATCTGGGTAATCTCTTCAATCTCCGTCGCTGCCGACGTTTCGATGAATTCCTTTTCCATCGTCATCAGGGCCGATTCGTCAGCAGTGTGTGCAGAAGTGCTAAAAGAATGTTATCTTAACGCGAATATCTGGTTAACACTAAAACCGCGGACGGGACTTTTTTGTCCCATCGCCCTTTGCAAATGTTTTCCATTCATGTACTAGTGGTTTGACCCCTTTGAAATTTACTCACTTTTACTCATTTTTTATGCTATTTCGAATGGTCATATCAAAATATTGTACGATGTTTGGTTCGCGAGAAAAACGACGATTTGCCGAGAACCGCGGGATGGGACTTTTTTGTCCCATATAGGGAAAACATACAATTTCAATTTTTTTTGTACACTTATTTTGTATTTAGCATAATAACAGTTTATTACGAAGGGGATCGATGCACAGAAGGGAATAATCTGTGCACTGCGCCGGCCGCGTCACCTCTGCCCGGCGCTGCGCCCTTCTTGACAAACAACACTTTTGCTGTCAAAATAAGTTAACTGTATTCCTAGTTATGTTTAATAATACGTTTTAAAAATTACCTAAACACGTGTTTTGTTCACACAAACCACAAAAAACCGTCAATTATACTTAAACATGAAAGGATCAACGTATTTTGTCAATGGGACAAAAAAGTCCCATGCCGCGGTTTTGGTGGGGTTGGAAAGTTCAGCAGTTTTAGTGTTAACTGAGGATTATGTGGCTATGAATATGGTCGCTGAAACGCATGCTCGATCGTATTCTGTGTATTTTTTTATATAAAGGTGAGTAGTTAGGTATTCTATGAATGCGGATTTCTCTTGCTTTTATTAGCTTATTTAAATCCTATGATGTTCGAAAAGTTCTAATAAAATAGAAAATAATGGGAAAACATTCCTCTAAGGGCCAAGCTGTCTGGAAATTTGAAAGATGCTAGCGTAGAGAATAAGGAAGGAAAAGAAATTATCAGGCGTTCCTGGAGCGGATAGTTGTAGCAATCAGATATTTAGATTGATGAGTGCTGAAGATGTGGGAAAGTGTAACGTAAAACCAATCGTGTATGGAGTAATATGAGGTGCTGTCAAAACCTTAAGCCATATATGCACATCGTTATGCATGCTGTGACTTGGTGGTTTTCCGTATAGTTTATTTCTCTTACGACCCAGTTTTTAGTATAGGGGCATCACCGTCAAATGATATATTACTGAAAGCGTGCTAAGAAAATAGCCATCAGAAAAGGAGAAAATGGAAAATGTGGTCATTCATGTGTGTGGGGAAAGCTGTATTGAGTGGAGATGGTGTGTCCAGGAAGGGAACCCCATTATATAGCCTCAGATGCAAAGATTGAAGATATTACTATTGAAAGGTGTAGTATGGAATACTCCTTATTAGGGATATAATGAGTATTAGTGCTTGGATTAGAGATTAGAAAGTGTCCTTGAAAGTATTTTTTTGATGTTGGGTGACGAAAGGGTTTTAGGATGTTGGGTGGGCCGGGCCCATTTTGGTGGGGCCCACTGTTTCAAGTTGTTGCAATTAGTAACGTAATAACAGGAAATGCAAGTAACACAATTTTTAGCAATCAGTATTTATTAGCGTTAATGTTGACGACAGCATGTTAACCAGAAAACAAGCCAGCTTCACTTTGAATACTATGAATAGGATAGATGACACTTGAACTTGAAGAGCAAGCAAGATAAGGCTTTTTCGGGAGATCTTGGAAAGAATTATTCCCAAGGAGAAACTAGGTTTCCGGGTTGTCCTTCGCGTCGATTCATCTTCGTGACGACAGTTTCGCCGGCGTTGGAGAAGGCGTCTTCAAGTTTGAAGTGTCGAATGCCGGTTTTTGGCAATATAGGTCGGGCAAAAACTTGCATCCGACATTTAAAATCTGAAGATGCCTTCTGCAACGCCGGCGAAACTATCGTCACGAAGATGAATCGACGCGGAGGACAACCTGGAAACCTAGTTGCTCCTTGGGAATAATTCTTTCCAAGATCTCCTGAAAAGGCCTTATCTTGCTTGCTCATCAAGTTCAAGTGTCATCTATCCTCAATTTTGCGAGTGGTACAGCCTCATGATATACCTATCTATTCAGTTGACTACTTTGGGCGATGATAAATTTATGAAGGCTGCGTTGTACTTAACTTTTAGCGGTGGTTTCATGATTCATGTGAATCCGAGTCAGGGAAGCGTGACCTAGCTTCCCAATATGGGATTCGAACACGCGACCGTTATTCCAAAGATGAAGGTGCTAAGATAGGCTCGGGTTGCGTTGACAGCGCATGGTTGTCTAGGTGGTCAAGGCCTCGGCTCTCTTCTCTTCCATTTATCCCTCTTATTTTTGTTTCTAGGGCGAAAGTTTAATTTGAATTATGCTTTTTATGCCAGAGATAGCCATTGGAGATTGATTTATATTCTGGCTTAGTATTTTCTTCAATAATTTTTAAGTGATAATTTATTTAGGTTACATAACTATTTTTAGTTTATACTTATTTTTCAATTTCTGTCTCTGAAGTTTTCTTCACACAATATTCTTTTTTTCCTTAAGTATTCCTTTTTTGCTGGTAATATTCCCTTATTTGTGTCGAGAAGTGCTTATTTAGGATTAAAGTATATTGGTACGTTGCGATTAATCGTATTGATATTTTTGATACCTTTGCATATTTTTCGAGCCGTCTCTAATTCTGCCATCGAAGGGCCTCTTCTTTTGGCTATTTTTAGTTGTGAAGTTCTGCTCAATACGATGTTGTTTTGTACAATTCGATTAGCAAAGAAAGTAATTTCATCTCGCCAAATGATCATAGCAGCACAGCGCGATATTTCGATTGAGTCCTTGAGAACCTTGCTTTCACTTTCATGTGGAAATGTCAATTTATATTGGTAAAATAATATCCTCTATCGCTATATCTTGCAACTTCTTACCGGTAATTAAATTAATAAGGTTATCACATTTTTTTATCACGCCAAATTTCTTCGTATTCGTGTATTTTTACCTACGCAGTGCTTGCTGGAGAAAACTGAAAGCTGATTACTGTGGGCTCAACTACCGCGTAGAATTTTCATTCTTATTTGGAAACCTTTCACTATCTATTGGCTGTTTTTCTCTCCCCCCCAAATTTTCTGTACGCCATATTTCTTGAGGAGGAGGCTATTATCGGTGAGGGGCTTTCCCTTCTGCGCTTCTCTCCAATCCCGTCCTAATGACCGTGCTCATGAACTGAGGCGTCTGTTGTGTGGGATAGAATTTTCGTGTGGCATGGGTTTAAATTGGATTGTGAAGTCTTCTGACTTCTTTTGATCCCTGGCTTTAGTTTTACGCCCTTGCGTTCGTCATTAAAAAAAAATTATCTTCGTCATATGTTTAAAATATCTACCGGTCTACGGAATCTGTCATGGAATGTCTTTAAAAGATATCATTTCTTTGATGGCTTGGTTATCGCTGTTTGCCAAGTCGTCAAAATAATTAGATGCTGTTTTCTTCACTATATCCTTAACTGCTGTAATTTTGCTAATGGAGTACTCTGCTGGATTGCCCAAATATTGTCTAATTTTAAAAATTGACCTAAGGTGTCTTCTTTCTAATTTATGTATCTTGTAGATTTTGTCCTTTATTAATAAACCCCACCACGCTGGTGCCGCGCGCAGAAGAGCTGACTGTATAAAATATGTATATACTATTGACTTTGTTGCTACTGGCGCGGCGTGGCGTTACTTTTTAATATTGGGCCTAGAGACAGTGGGATAGACTTGAAAAATATAAATGTTAATTTGATCCTGTTTAGATGCTGAATAGCGAGCACGAGGGTAGCTTGATCCTTAAAAATGATGTTCATAGCCTGAAATAGACTCAGGAAATTGTATATACCTAAAGACTAATTATGGTATTTTCTGATCTCTCATCATCCATCTATACGTATAAAAGAGGATGTCTGTTTGTCTGTCCGCTATGAGTTTCCATGCAGCTGCACAGATTGCTACCAAAGTTTGTACATAGGTGCATTTCATGCTCCCAAACCCTGTGGTGCTACTTTCGGTTGCGTCCTTTGCGTCGTTTTCTCATTACCATTTGTTACGTCACATAATACAACTTCTGCGTTTGGACATCCTGCCGTGTAGGCACACCTCTTGACTCTCAGTTAACTCAATAGTTTCTACACTTACACCTTTTTGTTGGGATGTGCGTTCCCAGAACAGTTTTGGTTTACGCACCTATGGACACTCATTACGATCAATGATGTGGAGTAGGATACAAGCTAATCCCGTGCGCGGTATACGGAAGTCGTTTTTTCCATTGTTTGCTGTAACATAGGTATGTATAGCAATATTTTGTTCCTTTACCTAAAATTCGTGCCATGTTACTCTGAATTCCAAGTTTCTCAATTCCCTGGGTTCTATCCTTTCTGAGCAACGCCGGGTGGCCTGCTAGTAGTTGATAAAGAAAGGTAACGTCTCCCTCTACATGTTTTTTTTTCTCTTCCGTTTGGCTCGCAGTTGTTGATCTTGGAAAATATATTAATATTCTTTGTAGAAGACCAAGGTTTCTGTGTTGGATTTCATGTCCTTTCGGCATTCAAGGTCAGTGACCCACTCTCAATGGGAGTTTCAGTATTGTGATGGATTTCTATTTAATTTGCTAAGCTTCACTCCCTAATTCCTAAGCCAAGGTACTCCCATATCAGGGAGCTTGTTTCATCCGTTCAATATGTACTAAACTGGATACTGGTAAATAGAGAAAATAAAAAAAGTTCTACCACAGAACCCTACATCTTTTATGAATACGAAAATTATGTATGTTTTCTTGTAAATATTTGAATATAATATCGTATATTTTAATGTTTCTTGAATGAGCAGATTTTTTAATCTTCTTTTTTAAATAAGAATTCTCTTCGATTGTGAATTGTGTTTGTGTAATAAATGGGTGAAAAACGTTATATTCAGGCTCTTAAAACTCCGTTTCTGTGGAAGTGTCAGACCACGATTTTGGAAAATCGGTTATAATTAGCAATTTTTTAATTGACTGCATAAGGAGTATCAAATTTTACTCTTAATTAGCTCATAGCCCTTTCTAGGAACCTGGTTGTAATACGGATACTATTTTTGGGAAATTTCTTCGTGGCGGGCTATTTTTTCGTATCGTCCCTAAAATATACGTAGTTCAATTTAATGCCAGGATTAGTTTTGTATATGCGCGTGCGAATGAATTTGCGACGTCGGGTTCTTGTGTTATTCAAATTACTTTGTCGCATCGTTTATTCAAAGTGTCATCGAAGGTATTTTACTTACCGGATATCCTCCGCTTCCATATTCAAAGGCGTCGTCCCTACTTAGATTTCTTTGAAATTGAAGTAGATATTTTTTAACCTCCTCATTCTAATTTGCATCGTATAAATTGATGTGTAATATATTAGTTTAAGATCGATAATTGTTTACATTGCTCGTATCGTATATGTGTACTGCTAGTAATATTGAGTCGTGTGCTATAGTCCGTAAAGGTACATTTTCTTTTTTTTCTGAAATACGTGTTCAAGTATTATACATATCCATTCTTCTTATGAATTCATTTTAAGGTTTATGGACTGAGGTGTGTATTTGATGACTTCGTTTTATTTTCCAAAGTTCTCGCTACAAATTTATTTGAATATATTATCTCGGTAGTTTGGTGGTCCGGGCATCTGACCAGTCCGTGGTTCGATTTCCTCTCGAGATAACATTGTTACATGCTTTTGCGCTCTATCTCTATTCGTTTCACCATCTATTTGTTTATGTTTTTAATTTATATTAACAGTATCGGAAGAATTAGAATTCCAATTGAAATATAAAATTTGCTTTGTACCAATTGATTCCTAAGTAATGTTCAGCTGTAAGATTTCCTCAGTATCGTGTAAGATATCTTGTCATTTTACTGCACTTTCGTTTTTCCTTAATCTGCTACTGATACGCGAGACGTTTGTATGTAATTTGATACATGAATACTTTGGCATGGCGTTTGACTCGAAGAGAGTGTATATAAATATATCTCATCCGTTATTCGATATAGGTTAAATGCGTTTTGGCATCCCCGATGTATGAATTGTAAGAAACCGAGCATCACGAGGAGTCGCGTTGTAACATCGATCACCGCTTAGTACAATACTGCCCGAAATTTTAGAATAGCCTCTTTCTGTTAGTTCATTTTGCTGCTTTTCATACGAGATGGGTAGAACCTAGGTTAGTGAAAGGATTGAGGTGGTGCTGTTGATTCTCTGGACTACGGTGCCCAAAAATGATCGAGAATCTGCTTTGCTCACTGCGTCATGAGTCGATCTCTGAACCGCTCGCTTGGAGAGGAGAGACATCCTTGGTGCTCTGGCGATTTGTTCTGGTCGATTTGTTTCTGCTGCCTCGGTGATTTCCGCCGAAGGATATTCGTGAGCCCGTCATCGCCAATTTAGGATCAGACGTGGACGTAATAGGCATCCAGTCATCGCCATATGCACGTTTTAAGTGTATTGGATCTAAATTAGGGGTTGTGAAAGGTATACTACTTCCGCGTATTCATTTTCTTTTATTCAGATCTGCCTTCTGCTAGGAACTGCCGTGGAAACTTCTATAATGTGATTTAATCCCGTTGTTAGTAATTTTCCCATGCTATCCTTTCTTTTTTCAATCGTAGGATACTTTTCTTGAATTGAAAATTCTAGTTGTTGACTGTTGGTCCTCGGAGATTTTGAAAAAATTAATTGTGCGCATAATCTTGATATCATTTGTGCAAATGTTTCTGGGCAATATTATGCTAAAATAACAAATATAGCATTCCACATAAGTTTATTCAGCTGATCTAGGTTTCGCCACTATTGCCATTATTAAG
Source organism: Ischnura elegans (assembly GCF_921293095.1). Classification (NCBI taxonomy): domain Eukaryota; kingdom Metazoa; phylum Arthropoda; class Insecta; order Odonata; family Coenagrionidae; genus Ischnura; species Ischnura elegans. The sequence continues at coordinate 79,232,990 of NC_060256.1, read as the reverse complement.
GTAAATTCGTGATAGTAACAATTTTTGTGAGGAAACCATGGTCGGTTCAATAACCTTGCGTGTGAAGTTACACGTTTAATGGCTGACAGATTGTGAGAGGAATAATGTGGTCATATGGAGACATTTTTTTAATTTTGCTTTATCATGGGTGGAGGAATTTTTCATTGATTCAAAGGCCTGTTGTATTTACCCTCATTTGAGCCCTGTTTCGCTTTTTTACCTGAAGTCAGTAGCGTGACCAGAAAACCCTCCGGTTGGGCGAAGGTTTCTCTTTCAGAACTCTTGCGGAATGCGCTCTCAAGGTCATTCCAGCGCCTTAGGATTTTTTGTGGCTCCAAGAGACTTTTCTAGAGTTTTTTATGGATGCTTTTCTCTTTTCTTTTGTTACTTTCATTTTCAAAATATTTGCTTTTTGTCCTCTTCCGTCTTCCTCTCATCTATTCGAGCCTTTAATTTTTCAAAGAAATGTTTATGTTTTACTTGATTGTTTTTCTTTTTATATGGAAAATTCCGAGGTTGGTTTTGTTCTAATTTGGAAAGTTGGTGTAAAATTAGTTAGGTACACGTATGATGAAAAATCAAAGTCCATAATTTTGTCAAGTTCAATTTCGCATCCCATTTTGATCTAAAACAATTTGTCTGCAAATTTAGTTGAAAATATCGCATTAGACGTTCACGAAATTTCAGATATAATAAAATATTCTATCTGATATATTTTTCAAATAATGTACCGATAATGCGATCGTGGAAACTATAATCGAAAGAAATAAAAAATCGTAGTGGTTATTCCGCCAATAGGTATGATTACCATGTCATACATTTTCTTTGAATGTCATTTTCATTCTGGTGTCGCAATCGAAAATGATGTGGTTTTCCGCTCTGCGACTCTGGGAATAAACTTAAAAGAGGCCTTTAATGTGGAGCTTCAAAAATATCATCGGTTAAAGTTAACATATTTGGGCTGTAACAGTGCATTACGAGTAGCGTAGTTTCATCACTTTAGGCCCTCGGTTGTGAAATTTATGTCACTTGCGATCGCCCGAAGAAGGAGATGCCATTTATTGTTTCCTTACCGGGTTAAGTGAAATTCGCCAGCAAAACCTTAAAAGTCGTGTTTTGTTCAGGGGGTAATTTTGTCTCCAACCGCTCAAATTCCGACAATGAAATATCACTGGTTTCAATCTTTCGTTTATTTTGAAATCGGTGGGAAGAACGCTAATGCCATCGGTGAAATTTGCGTGAGTGGTCGATAGTGGATTTGAATGGTAGGTTAATATTTAAAGGAATATTAGGGAGATGACGCTTGTTGTGCTTTCTTTTTATTTTTTAATCCTACGTAACATAAATTCTATTTTTAAATTAGTTGATATTCCATAATAAGAAAGTAATTCCAAACCTTTCTGTGCAATAATTATTTCAGTTATTTACAGTTGAAAACTGTGTAATATTTAAATGTTATTTCCAATTCATAAACAATTTTATTAAATGGAAATAAAATTAAATAAGGAGCAGGCAGATTGAAGATGATAATGCAAATATAATTTCATTATCTTTAAAACCTCCTCTATGCCATAATTTATCTTATAAATTTCTTAGGATAAAATCTGTGCAAGAAGGATTTCTTTAGCTCTTCTCACGAAAGATTGGACTCATTGCGTGCATTTTTAATGTTCGAAAGACAGAATTTTAGTTTCTTTCCAAGTACTGCTCCTACTTGGCTTCGCAGTGATGAAGTCGTTGCAGTGATGGAATTATGAGTTTTCAACCTCTTAGCAGAAGTAGATATGCCCTCAGGTAAAAATCACATCCGTGATAATCACCTGTCCATTATAGGTACGGGAGCCACCGTGGGAATAAACGTGGGAGCCACCACTGCTTTACAGTAGTTCCGGAATTATTTTTCGGTCCTGTCGTTGTTTTCCTCCCCGAAACCTGATTTTTGGTATTTTGTCGACGTGAAGCCCATCGGCGTAGTTCCTCGTAGGTCACGGCTTCATCAGCAGAGTTACAACAGGGTCGCCGAGGCAGGTAGAGCTCCCGTGACGCGTGCACCCCTCGCGCGTGACTGCTTCAGCATCTCGAGTCTGCCACGTGCCCGGCGTGCGAAAGGGCCCCGCGAAAGACGCCGGAAGAGCGGCATTTGACTGGGGGATGCGCCCTCAGGATGGTTGCTCTTCTGAAAAACTGAGAAAGTCGGGGACCTATTTCTTTGTGCTCAGGAAGGTTTGGAGTGTGATTTTTTATTCAAAGTCTTCTAACGGTTAAAGTAGGTTAACATGGAATATTTTGCTAAGTACACCGCCTGTCCACCTTACGCAAATTGAACTTACCTTTTCTATTAATGATGAGGCCTACTCCCTCTCCTTCTATCTATGAATCCAATTCTCTTCCTCGCCCATCCCCGCTTGTCTAGAATTTTTCCCTCTGCCACGGTTTATAACACCCTCCCCCTCTCTTAGCACTCATTCCATCCTAATCCTCTGTTCATCTTTTTCTCCTTAGAATTCTCCTCACCTCACCCACCATGTCCAGCCCTTCGTCTCTCCTCCTCCTCTCCTCCCACTTCACCGTGCGCACTTTCTTCCTTACCCACATTTGGAAGGCCTCCATTTATTTTCTCCGTAGGAATTGGAAAATAAATTTAGAAAAATCATATCACGGTTAACAGTTAAATGTAAATATTTCTTAGTTCTCCTACGCCGTGACATAGTTTTGATATGATGGTCACGAAAGTTGAAGTCGTCTGATGCACAGAAACGGGAAAGAGTGAAATGAGTGGGAAGGGATGGCACACAGGGAAAAGGGAACACATGACGGACAAATGGACAATAGAGCATATCAGCGTAGATGTGCAATCTCGAGTGGAATTGTAAAGTTCGACTTGCTGTGGGGAATCAAGTGGAGACCCAATCCTTTCCGCCCGCACCCCTCCGTCAGATCCGTCAAAGAAATTTAAATTAAAGGGAAGTGTTTTGGGATGGCGTTAATATTTTAAATAAAAAGTATATAGTTTCAACTTATTGTAATTTTTTTCCAAAATATATGTTTTACTGAAGAATGACAAAGATAAAAGGGATCGCCCGAGTTAGTAATGAGGAAGGGCTAATAAGAATAAGAAAAGGCTTCTAAAACCCTAAGAAGAGGACGGGTCAACTTCGTTACGTATGATGGCATGCTTCGTTTGGCCATTAGGTATGATGGCAATAGTGAAAAGATGAAAACAATCGTAGAAGGATTGGTGGACGGGAATGAGGTCAGAGACGCCCCCAATTAATTAAAGATGATGGGTTATTACTGTTTTAAAAGAAAATAAATACATATGTCACTTTGAAAAGGCTGGGAGGGCGGAATGGAGAGCTGCGTCAAAGCAATCTTAGTACATATTGTTGACTTCTGATGTTGATGATGATTAAAAAATATGATTCGAATGTGATCATTATCGAGAAAGAAAGAAGCCACGTTACGTAATTTGAATATACAAGAATGTATTATCAATAGCTACTTTTTCAAAAAAGTATCGCCAAAAGAGCCTTTCGAATTTCCTGATTTTAAAATATTATGTCCGAAACTATTGCGTTGAAACCCCAATTCTTTGAACGACTGACGCATTGTTCAAGGAAAAATTCGTTATTATTGCATCAAACGCATGTTTTACTCTCGTGCCATTTAATTTTTTGGCCCTCACATGCCCTGGGTTGTTCCAATTCCACCCTTCCATCCTTCGGACTAGTAAGTATTTGATCGCCACCGCCACTGAAATCGGCTCCTGTTTGTAGTAGTTATAGTTAAAAGAAAAAGTTTATGATTTCTATTAATATTTTATTTCATGAGTATCCTTTAGTTCTTCGTTATAACTATCGCGGGTGCTCGTCATGGTAGTTAAAAACTTTTTGGGCTTCGTCTACTCGTCAATTTTTGGGTGGCCACGTATACCGACTGATGCTGGTCGCTTTATCAAGGGAATCAAGACCACCCAAAAATGAACGCGGAACATAGCCCGAAAAGTTTTTAACTACCAGGATGTTTTAGATTCCTGACTCTAGCATAAGAAGACGTTTACTTCCACTCAGGCGGGACGCGAACCCTCGATATCCGAGTCTCCAACCTAGGATGCAACCTACACAGCTATGAATGTGAGCTCACAGCTATGAGTATGTGAAAGTGATTATTATGGGGAATAGTTGACAATTTTTAAATTTTCTTGATATTATTAGAAATATTTTCATGAGGATTATTTCCCTTTTGAAATTATTAAAAAGGTATTACTTGGTTCGCCCGTGGATCTTCTTAACTCGGATGATTCAACTCGAGCAGCGTTGCCGGCAGCGACGTTCGTCCCTTCTTCTGGTATCGCAGGAGCTGGTGGGAACATCTCGCCGGTGAAGACTCTGCTATCTCCCACACCGGATTATTCCTTTCTCTACTTGGGATCTCAGAGACAATGGCAGAGATCGGACTCGCGTGTGCCTAATGGCAGTGAAATCCGTTGAAAAAGAAATTTTTACAAGCGGCTTTTGTATTATATCGATGGCATATTCCCGCGGTATTGTTGATGCCTTCCCCGTTGAAATCCCAGAACGGCTTATGGAACTGGCTCAAATGAGCATTTATTCAATTCATTTTTTGCTCATCCACTGAAAAGGGTTAATAGATACTACATTGTAGTGCCATGGTGATGGCACAAGATCTTCCTTTTTCAGCGGAGAATAATGATTTTGCGTGGGTTTGCCGGTCTGGAGTTGTGAGGGCGAAACTGAAATAGGATAATTAATAGCTTAAAATATGGAGGACGGCATCGCTATCCTCCTCCCAAATTTTCCAGTTCCAGACTAATTCCTTGACACCTTCAATGGCCTTCTTTCTCACGCCCGACATAATTTCCTTAATACGTTCCCATCTGCATTTTTCATAAGCTTTCCTAATCGTATCGTTTATCACGCCGCTGCGTGCGGTAGTGTAGATATGTGCATGTGCTTAAGCCTAATTGAATGAGATGGTTCTTATACTAGTTTGAAAGTGAATTTGCGAGCGGAATGATGTTTTTTTAAATTCATATCAGGTATTAAACTTACAAGTTCATGGCTCGGGTCTCAGGAGGTCGCGAGTTTAGGTTACTGTGGAAGGTATATAATATAGGTGGTGGAAGTTAATCGCTGACTCATACTCTGTACTGTGAGCTGCTGTGTTACTTGCAACATTGTATATCAGTTGTAACGAATGGCAATGTTAAGGAAGTTTAGTTTTCTCATTTGTTATTGGTTACGGTTCCTACGAGAGTAAGATACGGTTACTGAGTAAGGCCAGACGAAATGGGCTTGACTGGATGGAGTTAGTCAAAAAGTGATTTTCATTGGGAGTAATTTCCAGTTAACAAAATAATTATGGACTGGAATAGACCCAAGGCATTACTGTTTGGTCATATTTAATTTATATCTTCAATGGTGGGCGAGTTAACTTGGAGAAACTTCCATATCATGGTGAAGTTACCCGTCATTAACTTTGTTATATGCCACGCAGTTTTTAATTGAAAATACTCCGGCCAGTTTCAAAACTTATGTTATTCTTAACGAACACCACGAGATAGATGATGCTTTGTGTCTGGCGATGCCCTAAGGGAATGAAAAAAAAAAACGCTCAATGCTTTTACCATTAAAACCTGTGTTTGAAGACGCAAAATTTATTTTATTTTACTTCACCATTATCTTATTGATGTGTGTGTGATTCCCGCTTTTGATTTTATTCTCGATCTCGATCAATTCTCAATTCTGACCGGTTCGTCATTCTTTTGAACAAGCGAACAAACAAGGACTATGAAACCCGTGCGAAAATTTCGCTCTTTTACTCTGTCAGGGAATATGTATGTTTAGGAAACGGTGTTATTGAGTTTTAGATAGAGAAGAAGTTGCAATATAAAGTACTTGTTGCAAAACTTCTTTAAAGACAATATTAGAAGTAACAATGTTGCCGTCTGTAACTTTTTGGTTATGAGTTTCTTTAACACAAGCATAAATATCACGGATGGATCGGACTTAAGAAAATGCTACATACTACTGTCCATGCGGAGAAAGGGGTCCTGGCTAGTACAAATTTCTTGTTGTCAATTCCCGTTGATAATAATTATAGAATACTTTCAACGCTATATTTTAATTTATTCGTATCGCACGTTATCTTTTAAGTTCCTTTCACCCGATTTCTCTTTTGGAGAATGTTAAACATTATTCATACTTCTTAGATTTTATTTTTGATACTTTTGCCTGCTTATGTTACGTTTCTTTGGTTTAGTTATGGATTTTATGGGTTTTTACACCTTTATTTGAAGGCTGGAATAAAAAAAATGCGTGCAGTCGATACACCTCGAGCGAGTAATCGACATGGGAAAATCGAAACCTTTAACCCAAATTAATGGTGAAGTAGTGATATTTGAGGTTGAGATTGTATTTTTCGTCAAAAGCCAGTGATTCAACGTTTAAAATGATACCTCATTTATCAATGTAGGTGCAGGATTAACCGAGCATATACGCAATGACAGAAAAGACATTTCTGTAATATATGATGATGTTATTGTGGCATGGAGTAATTTTGTTTGCTGCTTTCGTGACCTCTCCTGTATATGCAAGCCGGCGTCCTATTTTCTCCCCGTGTATCAGTCTGATTTGCCACACTCGGCCACAATCGGCGAGTAATCCTTGCGGGACGCGGCGTCTCGGCTCAAGAGAGGTTTGCCTTCCCTTTCCTCCTTACCTCGCGGAGGCCTCCCACCCATCTGTCCAAATCGGTCAGCATAATGCATCAATCAATCAGTGAAGCGGTCCATGTGGGGTAGTCGCCCGGATGTGTGGACTCTTTCGACCCCGGCGCGGATCTCCATCTATACAGCGCTTGTCCTTGGCGCCCCAAAATCACACCTCGAGAGGAGCACGGATGCTTTCTTCGTGATCACATGCCGTATTCAGAGGCGTAGTCGTAGCCACGGAATTATCGTGGTCTTGGCGTTTCAACAATGAAAATTTTCAACTTTTTGAATGCTATTCCTTTCTCAAAATCACGGTCTTTCTCAAAATAACGTAATTTTTGTGTTTCAAAAGTTTAGCGATTTGACTTTAAAGGTCTCGAATTATTTTTTTTATTATCCGTTTCTATTACTCAGGTTTCCACAATTCATTCATTATTTTCAGTTGCAAAACTCTCAGTCAGGGAATTCATGTCTTAGTAATTTATTTTATATTTATAATGTTAAATTGATCTCAACTGTGTACCTAATCCCTTTATTTAATTTCTCCTCACCAGATCGCCTTAATCTTCGGATTTTATTGGGCATCCTACTCATTTAGAGGCCGCTCACATCCTGTTAACTTTATCTTAGTTCGTCGGTCGTTTTCTCGGATTCAAGACCCATAAGAAATGAACGTTGCGACGTCGCGTCGCCATGCTTATGTCTTAAGAGTGCTACCAGCTAACTAGCTCTTTATTTAATGTACTGGGTTAATGCCAGTCTTCAGTTGTGTGTGTATTTAGGTCTGAAGTAAAATCACCGCGTTTCGATAGTATGTAAGAAGACAATAGCCCTCCTTATTTTTAAAATATAGGTTAGTTTCCTCCTGTTTGAGTGAAACAGTAAGAAACACGTTTCCATCATTGCCTTATGAGGTGTCATATTATAAGAAACGTAGTCGTTACACTCAAATATATAATGGAAAATAAGGTACTCGTTGGTTTTTTAAAATCTCGTAAAAGAATGGATTTTTATGTCGAAGTATTTTTAAAAAGTACTTGGTGTGTCTTGAAGCTTAGCTTGACCTTCTACATGTCATTGACCTTCTGCAAACTAACACATTTTAAATTGTGCTAACAGTGTACATTACTATGATATATGCATGTATATATAGTCGTATTTATTAGCATCTTGACCTTTAGAAGATAAAGCAGTGAATCTTGGTTACATCAATATGAAAGGAATTTAATATCCTAGATGGTGTCATGTTCCAATAATTTGAAAAAATGTCGGGAAAACGTACTCTGCTTGTGCTATTCGTCACTGTCACTGATCTTTGTTCGCCCCTTAAAAAAATATATTAAAATTTGATTTGCAGATGATAACAAACTATCGCAAGGCTTAAACATGTTTTTAAACCGGGGAATATCGGAAATATATACGATTCCTTCAGCGCTAGGAAAACGTAAATTTGATTGAAACCACCATCTCAATCTCCATCGTAGCTTTCATTTATTCTCGAATCCAACCTGGCTTTTTTATTATACTCAATCAGTGAATATTCCAATTGTGGAAGCAAAATTTTCCAATAGTTATCGCTTATGTCTCTGTGTGTCACCATTCACGGCATCCAAGGAGAACAACCTCTTCGTGGTAGGATAGATTGACGTCCATACAAGTCTTGAGGGCGCTTATCCTTGTGCGATGGCCTCCAGCTTACCATTTGTCTCAATTGCTCCATTCGCGGAGCGATTTTTTAATTTGGGTCTGTACGAGTTTTTCCGGAAATACAAATCTTTTCGAGTGATTGAAGTGACCGCCGCGCCGTTAGAATTAGCCACGGATATCCCGAGCATCGAATCACTCGACTCGAGCACGGCGGATCGCTGAGCAGTGATGCATCACCAAATTTGGATGCTCACTTAAGAGTGAAATCTGTGGATATCTTTCACATTGGCCAGTTCGCTTGAAATGGTCTGGAAGTATTAATTTGGACAGGACATTACCATTAGATATAGTGGAGCACGTTTGAAATGAAATGCGATTTCGCCCGAATTAAATATCACTTCCTGCGAAGTAAAACCAAATAAATAAACTAAACGATTTTTACATAGTCAACACTGTAAAATGCATAATTTTGAAGGGAAGTAAGCAATTGTAATCTACAAATAAAATTTACCATTCGAGCCTTACGCTGTGGTCGAAACTTTAGGATTCAGACGATTGGTTAATGCCGTGGAAGGTATTGTTGTTCATCCTTTATAAAATGAAATTGACGTAGAATTGCAAATTCTCTGAAAATGTCTATAAGAATGAATCCATTTGCTGTGTAGCTCATATTTTACATCAACGTAAATTGCCTGTACGAACTACTATTTCCGTTTCTTCGAGTACATTTCGTCTGCTGTCGCACTGGTTGCACTATGACGCTGAGTAGTTATATAAATTAGGGGTTTTGTACATTAGAATTCTTACCATGTCGACAAAAACTATTGAGGATATTATATTTATCCGTGAGAGTGCTTATGGTGATATCCATTCCATCGGATGTGAGTTCATCAATACTTACGACTATATTAAGAAGTAAATCCGTGTGCAAGGGTTAGTCACACTCATTCTATGAATATGAATTTTTAAAAAGAGCAACCACAGTAGACACAGCGAAAAAAATTACCTTTAAATCATACAAGCTAATAGAAATTCAATGCCTAAGGCTGTTGTCTCCGATAGATGTTAATGGAAATGTAAAAGCAGTCATGTACAGCAGAAGTATGATAAGTTGATTTCCTCTGCAATTTAATGTATCTGTCAACGAAGTATTGACGAAATCTTCCCGCATTCTAAATAAATCAATTAAAACTTATCAATTTTGGATCAATCACTTGATGTAAACAAAAGCCGCCATATTTGTTTCGTAAAGTATACTTTATCCAACAGGCATCTAAGGTCATCACCGATTGGCTGACTTTGTAATGGTCAAATGATATAATTCCTCGGTGCGAATATAGTCTTACTCGTACCCTCAGGTGATCGTCTTAGCTTAGACGTCATATTAGATTGGAGAAAAGCATTATGTTTCATTTTCGCCTCAGATCAACGTCTTTCCTCTCTGTGTGCAGTTCGCCCCATTTAAGGCTCCTTTCTTTCATTTTTATTGTTCGTAATTACTTAATAGCTTATCCGGCTGAGGAGTTCGTCACCCGGTGTTTGTTTTCTTCGCTTGTGATCCTTCTTTAGGTCCTCACTCTTACTCGTGCCGTATTTGCAGATGCCCGCTCGTGTTATTTATACAGCGCTTCCGTCATTAACGCTTCACTATCATCTAGTTATGGCCGTCAACCTGTGACTCGCACAACCATGTGCTCTTAATTATTTTAATTTCATGAGCACATCTGTGAAGTTCAGAAGAATCGTATGTCATAGTTTTTCATATCAGCCCCCAGATATTTTGGGATAAACTTTCAGTTATTCTAGTTACTTTAATAATAAATAATTAAACTGCTTATTGATAGATTTTACGGCCAGGTGAGTTAATTATATTTAGCACATTCCGGTTATTTGAGCCACAGAATTGCAGCCGCTTACTTGGGCACTCGTAGAACAGGAACCATTGGAAAAATTGCCTTGTGTTTTCTCCGATTACTTAGGATAAAAAGGCATTTAAACGGGCCGAGTATCGTTGATATTTGCTAGAAAAGTGAAGATGTGCTATTTTTAAACGTTAGGTACCGATTTTGTGAATACCCCTTCCATTTAGGTATAATCCTGTCCACTTATCTTATTTCCTTGTTTCTTACTAGTGCTTAGGCCACTAACAAGTTCCCATACGCGAGAGAAAAACGTTTATTTTACCTTTTTTATGAAGCCAATTTCTTCATTGTTTGAGAAAACTATAGTACCGTCAACTGGTCTAAAGTCGGACACTTTTATTGGTAATTTACATAGAACGAGTTTGGTTTTTGATATACGCTAATATTTTGTTTACGTAAGAACTAAAAATCGGTCAATTTATGCATAAATACCGTTGCAATTGACACATCCAATGTTTTCTGACAAAAAAAAAGAATAACGCGTGTCCGACTCCAACCGCCATTCCGGTATTGAGTCGGACAGTCTTATAATTTTCACAGAAATAAGTCTTTGCAGGCCCTACTGTCCGGATTTGGACGCACAAATGATGAAAAAAATGTTATTTAGTAAAAAAAACGTCAAAGGGCTGATTACGGGATGATTTTTTGGTACGGAGCTGCATCATAATAAAAAAATATTTTGAGCGAAGACTTCAAAACACCATATTTATTGTTTATCCGTGTTTCAATAAATATTATAACCATCAAGGTCTACATTAAAATGGAAATAAGTCACTCTTCGGCTTATTTTTGCCTCGAGTGGGGGATCTAGCTTTTTCTCTATTTGAATTAAATCCACTAAACACCTGTCATCTGTGTCCGGCCATTTAAAATGTTTTTCCGTTTTCCGTGCACATCGAATTTCTAATTCTTCGTCCTCAACACCTTCCACACATGCAACATAATAAATGACACTTTTCTTGCTTGGGAATTTAAGTAACACCCATTCTCCAACTTCCGGTCCCTCAGGAACACTTATTTCCTTTTCCTCGCGAAGTTCTATTGCCGCAGCGTTTGAAGATTCCCCTTCCAACGTTGAATCATTAAAATGACAAATTTGTACTGATCTTTGATATTTTTTGCTCTTTTTAGCCCCCAACGTGCCCAGATCAGTTTCCTCCGGACGTTTCCTCAAAACGTCGGCAGATGTGACGCTCTTACCAGGCTCCACGTTCATTTTTCTTTTTCTTGGAGGGGCATTACTCTTTTGGCCTCCATATCGCATTTTCTCCAACAGTTCCATCACTGAGTCACTCACAAGTTGTACGGTCGAGTTCCCTTCATTAATAGCAGAAGTACCTGATCCACTGGGGATCTTTTTCAGGACGTTCTCCGGGGAAAATGGGTGAATGCCGCAAGTGCGGAAACCAGCCATAAGATTAGCAGTGGCATTAGGCTCAACTCTTTCACACAATCTCATTAAGAGAGAAGGGAAGACATATTTGGGGAGAGTAACGAGTCTTCTATCGGCTGTTGCTCTCCATTCGGTTAAAATTTCTCTCCAAGCCATTTTAAGTGGCCGAAAAAATGCCACATCTAATGGCTGGAGCAGGTGAGTGGCGTTGGGAGGGAGACACACAAATCTAATGTCATTTTCCTCGCACAATCTTATCACATCCGCGCAAAAATGGCTGGATAAATTATCACCAATCACTACTTTTGGGCCAATGAGGCTATTTGCCCATGGCATCACGATGGTTGAAAACCAATCAAGAAATGTAATTTCGTCGAACCATCCGGATGCTGACCTATTATATCTAGCACTCCTGGGGCCCCCAAGGGTCCATGTATCCCACATTTTCTCTGATTTATATACCACATACAATGGCAATGTTCGCCCACTTGCTGTTCCCGCGAACATGATGGAAGTGGAAGACTTAGATGAGTTCAAAATACGCTCAGGATATTTAGTCCCCCTCTTGAATATGCACACTTTTCCACCAGGATCGTCACCCAGGTTCGTCTCGTCATAATTGAGGATGTTGGATGGAGGAACCCCGTCAATCGTCTTTCTCAGCTGTTCAAAGTATTGTTTGCATTGCTGAGGATCAACCTGTAAATATGTACGGAAGTTTTGGAGGAAACTGAAAAACATAAAATAATCAACATGCACTGGAAATTAAAATAATAGAACGAAACCTTACCTTAGACCTCCTTACAGGAATATTTCTACAAGTCCGCAAAGAGAGTTCAGCATTCCTGTGGAGAAATCCTTCCACCCATTCTTCTCCAGGCAAATTATTCTTAAATCGCGGCTCAGTACGTCCAGCTTTGTCCAGATATTGTTTGGCCAATATACGAAGATCAAATTTAGTAAATGGAAAGCCCCATTCCGAAACCTTAGTCAAATTTGCACAGATAATTGCCTCCTCTTCTTCATTAAACACTGTCTGAGCTCCATGCTTGCCAGGGTGTTTTCCACAAACATGATCACAAAGAGTTGACTTTGGGATCTGGTATTTCTTGGAAGCAGCTCTGATTGAAAGTTTCTTCGATCTAACTTCCTCAAGTGCCCTCTTAATATCAGGGTACTTATCCATTTTCTGGGCCAAATAACACCACTTAAATTCCTTAGCGAAAAAACACAAACCACACACGTACACTTCTCCCGTCACTTGGCGTTGCTCTGTCCGACTTCAGGCGGGGATATGTCCGCACGCTGTCCGACTCAAGAAGGAATGACGGGAAATTTATTTGACGCTCAAAATTTGTATTTGGGTACATTGTAAACAATGCATACTTGGAGAGAATACATTTCTTCAGGATTATACTAACCTTTATACTGATTGTAACTACATTGACGAAGGTCGAATGTGAAAGTTAGACAGCGACATTTTCTTCAGATTTTTTCTGAAATTGATCTTGCTACAACTTCGAGCCCAATTAAATCGAGACGGGCGGTGTCTCGAATGCTTCAAAAAGGAAACCTTATACGCTACGCCATCATATTTCGTCGCGGTGGGAGGGCCGAACTGAAACAATTCCATATCATTTCTAAATCAGAACTGTTCGGTGTCCGACTTCATACCCCCTGTCCGACTTTAGACGGAATGACGGTAACTCAAATTTAACTCACTAAACAATAAGCTATCGAATTAAAGTTTTCAGTACAGATCGGAACCAGATAATAATGTATTCTTACACTATTTCTTGTTCTTGGGAAGCAGTAGAGGTCTATTTTTTTCTAAAATAAGATGAAGAAAATATGTATTATAAAAATAGATTAAAAAATTAATTTAAAAATCCTTGTTTTTATTCGAACAGAAATGAAGAAAAATGCGTCAGAGCCTCAATTTCAACATCTTTTTTCAAATAATTTCTCTATAGTATTCATTGCATTAAATCTCAAACCCATGGTAATGAATTTATATAATTGCTGTGTCATATTTAAAGCGAATGCGCGCCACGCTTTTAGTTTTTTTTCGCTTGAACTTGTAATCTTTTATCTATAAAATTTAAACGTGGTACCTCGGCCCAAGCCAGGGTGGTTTTTTGCCTCCATTTTAGCTCGAATATAAACGTGGGTGTTTTAATTATTATTTAATTGGTATTTAATTATTTAGTGAAATACTTTCTTCCTTTAAGTTACTCTCAGAATTTCCTGGAAATTTTTTTATTTTTTTAAATACAATTATGGCGCATCTTATAAATTCCAGTACAGAAATGCATTTTAATTTTCAGGTAGTCATATTTGATCCTTAATAAAATCCATGATTGAATCTTCACGGAATGCTTCGGGTAAATGGAGCAGCCGCTTTATTGGGGCAAAGTATAACGGTCTAAATGTGTCCCAATTAACCTGAATATACTGTGTTTATTAAAATATGTCCTAAAACTACATGAATCTGTGGCACTTAATGCTAGCAATTGGGCTTGCGGTCGGAGTGCATCGCGGGGTTGACATCATATGCTCAACCACTACTCGATCTCATGTGTTGATTCTTATTGAAGGGTCGAAAGCACTCTTGGAATTAAGAGCTCAGATTCCTTTTAATTATGGGAAATTAAGGCCCGAAAATTCCCATCTCCCCCCTCTGCTATACTTTCTCGTACTATCACGTGGCGCCTCGGTCATCGTTCGCCTCTCTTCCGTGCACCCTTTCCACTTGCTCCCGTTCCTCCGAGAATGGTAATCTATCTTTTCTGGGCCACCTGTTTTCTTATTGTGGGATTTATTTTTCGGGGCTCGCTTCCACTTTGATGCTAATAGCGCCTTCTATGTTTTCTGACGGTCGGCGTCCGAACCACCCTTTCCGCTTGCTCCGTCCGAATTAGGTCGAATTTAGACTTGGAAAGCGAGGAGGAGGATTTTAATGCACGCATTGATTCTTGCCCTCGACACGAGTTTTTGGGAATGGGGAGAAGGTTAGCCAGGGTGACAGAATAGAAATTGTTAATCGGGCATTCCATAGTGCTTGCTTAAGGGACGCTAGCATGTGACTCAGACTCATAATTATCATGTTAGTACCAATCAAGCTCGTTTTACGCGGGGAACGTAGTTGCGCAGATTATAACAGCATTAATTTATCTCTCTGGTATGTGATTGCGTGAACACACGGACAAAATTAGTACTAGGGCTGTATTCCCATCTCACGTCCACGCATTCTCGCATGTGTTCCAGCAATTCACCGCTTTACACGAAGCAATTCTGACTTCGCCTCCGTACACGAGTAAGATTATACGTGACCGCTTCTATAATTTGTATATATTATAATAATGTCAAATTTCAGGTTATGGTTTGGATGGGACGCTTCATTTTCAAATTCAATGTGAAAATGAATGAGCCAAAGTAAAAACCACAGTTCATATAAGAAGTAGATATTTCGACGCGCGCGGACACCCTGTGGAATGAGACGACGAAACGTTTTAGAAGACGAGTTTTTGACAAGTTTAATCAATTTTACTTTTCGACTGATTGGTTTAATGCACAGCTATTTTACCTAAAACAATCAGTATTCCTTCCAGCTTTCCAATTTCATAGTTTCCTTCTGCGATTTATGTCAGTGTAAACCAGCCCGCTTAAATTTCTTTTGATTTAGTTCCATTGGGATAAAATTACTCGACTACTTAGGAGAACAATATGTGTAATTATAAGCTGAGCTTTCGAATGTAACGGAAGATATATATTAATCGCGGGTAACCATTTAATTACTTATATCTACGATTATGTGATTAGCGCCTCTTTATATGATTTACATCCCGAGGTCGCGGTCAGATTTTGCGTGTGGAAAAGTTTTCGGTTTTGGTCTTAACCCTCGAGTGGCTTAGTTTACGCCGGATACTACGCGCTGAGATTTTATCCAATAAAAATAACGGTGGGAAATCAGTTTCTCTTCCGAGGTCACTTTATTCCTTTTCGGCCTTGCGGGGTTTATTTTGTTGACCTTTTTCGGACCTATAGGGTTAGCTCTCTTATCGTGGTGAATATTTCGCTAAATTGTCACCCTTCTGGTATTTGGCACAAACCCTTCGATCGATATCGGGCGCATTATATAATTGACCGATGAAATCATGGGGCGTTCACTGATAAGAGCCGAGAATTCTCCGTTATCGATCCATTGCAAACATCCTCCCGCGCGAAATGTCAATCCCCCAAAACGTTTCCATCCTTGAAATTTTCTTTCTCACTCCGACTTCAAAAATTCTTTAAAGTTCGCGGTTCGAACACGCCTTCGCTCTTGTATTTATTATTTTTATTAAAGTATTCTACTGAATAAAGTAGGTTTCCATGGAGTTGAAGTATTCTGGCATTCCTCCCGCCCTTCGTGGACTTGCCTCCTCATTTCACAAAAAGGCCTACTCCCTTTCATTCTATTCCAAAATCCTATTCTCTCCTTCCTCTGCCTCGTTTACCCAACATTATACCCTCCGACACTGTTTTCTTCATCCCCTCCCCGCTAGGTACTCGCCCCATCCATACCCTCTCTCTCCCTCCGTATCTCAACCAGAAGCTACCTCTCCTCCCACACAACGTCCTGCACTTAGTCGTTCCTCTTCATTTCCGTCCACTTGACCTTATCCATTCTTCTCCACACTTGCATTTCGAACGCCTCCAGTCTTCTTTCGTTCTCCTTTCAAGGTGTCATATTAATATATCGTTGAAGTAAAATTTTCATTCTATCTGGGTGTTACTGTAACTTTTAGCCTCGTATAAAATATTCGCCTTGCCTGCTATCATAACTTGGTGGAACATTACAGGTGGCCCTGTAAAAGACACTAACCCCGCCTTGTGTGAACCATGCACGTAAATAACCTAAAGTAGATCTCCCTTGTGTTACTTCTGCCGTAGCTTAAACCTCTTCTTTATTTGGAATCTTCTGTGCGAAGCAAACGGAGATCATTGTGTGCACGTGGAATCCGGAAACAATAAGAAGCCTCGGGGCCTTTGAAAGACTCGCAGAAGAAGGATGATGCGTTATTTGAACTGAACGAAAAAGTTTACATTTTCGGGCTCACTGTACGATTAGAAAAACAGTTTCGATGTCTTAAAGCGGATAGAGACGACAGTGGTGGCTTTAGGAATGGGGAACAGTTAATACGATGACTTGTAAGACCTCAGCATTAAGGGAGCACTTTCTTGTTCCTCTGTATATCTTTAACATTTCACACAGCTTTCCTCGTTATGTTTGATCTTTCAAAAACTCTGGAATGGATATTGTATTAGGCGACTGTATTCAAGGATTCATCGTACAATTGTCGGTTAGGATGTTTCTTTACTTCATGGAGGAACAAAGATACTCATACTGTGATGACGGAATTGCTTTAAATTACTATATTTCTTTCTTTAGTCTTTTTTATTTGTATAAATTGTGGATGTATCAAGGTGAAGTAAGAATTTTTACGTGCCTAGAGACATAAAATCAGGTCTGTCCATCCTTGTTGGCGAAGTCCTAGTGATATGACTTTTGTTAGTGTCTTTTGGAGACGCGATTTGCCTTTTTTTAAAGTCCTCTATTTAGGGATGAGTCGATTCCACTTTTTTTCGATTCCGATTCCAATTTCGATTCCTTCAAATCGATTCCCGATTCTCGATTCCGATTCCATCGATTCTTGTTCATTATAACTGGTGGGATTTTGATTTATCTGTAGCATCGGCGTCATTAAAATTTAAGAATTGAATGGAATAAAATAACTAGGGATGGACGGATCCAGGATTTTTGGAGCCAGATCTTTCGAATCGGATATTTTCGAATCCTAATGCATTTTCAAATTCCTGCCATTAAACAAAGTCATTATTCAAGTTTATTGTGGGTACATACAATCAATGGAATGCTTCTTAGATTTTCGTTTACATTCTAATATTTTTATAAATTAAAAATTATTTTATGGGCTTTCAAGTTGTTTTTTAAAAACGTCTTCACATACTCAGGGCCTAAACTGTTACGCTTGGGTTTGGAAATGAAAATAGGAAAAATCTTAGGATGAACCACTGACCAGTGGCGTAGCGAGAGGAATATAAATATAAAAAACACAATTACTTTCCTTCATAAAAAGAAACAAAATATTTAAAAATCATGAATTTACAAAAATGAAAAAAATGAATCTTTGAAAAATGAAGTTTTTCTATTATGAAGGGCGTTAAAATTAGTTTGAAACCCTCTCCTTTGTACCCTGTTGTTTAAAAATTTTCCCCCTGGTTTTGGATCCCCCCTTAACAAAATTCCTGGGTACCCCCCTGCCATCGACTTAATTCCAATTTCCTCATGCACGTTTCCCCCGAATTTTACTTTCTCATCAGTTACTGACTTGTGTTTCATCCGAAAATGCTTCAGTATGTTGAGGTGGATTTAGCACATCCTCGGGATAACTTACGCCACAGTGCACGCACATGGCATTCATTGGTTCTCCTTATCTCAGTGGAAATGTTTACACGCAAGACATTTTTATCGGCGTATCATTAAATTGAATTGCAACTGTGCAATTAGCAACACAATTAACAGTATTTAAAACGGCATTAACGTCATGTGTGACGAGGTGCTCAACCGCTTAGCATTAGGAAGAAGTGGGCAGCAGAAGCACGTAAAGGAGAGATGGAGAGGTGGTTTAGCCAGGAATTTCGTTCGGGGGGGATTCAAAACCAGGGGGGAAATTTAAAAAAAAACCGGGCACTAAATAATGGGTTTTAAACTAATTTTAACACTTTTTATAATCGAAAAACTTAATATGTTAAAGAAAAATTTTGTAAATTCCTGATTTTTCAATATTTTGTTTTCTTTTGTGAAGGACAATAACTGTGTTTTTATATTTCGGGGGGTGAGGTCCGGACCATCCCCATGGCTACGCCACTGGGAAGGAGCACATGAAGGAGAGGTGGAGAGGAAGGAGCGCGCTCCCTCCGTATTTCAAACAACAAGGCTACAAATGAGGGAGTCGGACGAAGAAATCAGATCTTGCTTCAGTGACGTCGTTGCCTTCAAAGCGAAGCCGGGCGCGCTACGTGATATATGTAGTTGGCGTTTCCAATCCGTCTCTAATTGTTTGAGGGGTTAATGCTGCGCTTGTTTCTTTGAAAATTATTCTGTTTGGACAATCAGTAAAGTGTAATTGTAGAATTGTAGATAGAAAACTGAGTGGCGATCAATTAGAGCTGAAAAATAAACAGAAATATCGTCAGGAATGCGTCTCGTTTGGTCTAATTCTTTTTTAAATCCCGTGCATATCATCTAATTGTCGAAGCTATCAAGATATCTTCGGCCCCAAAAAGTCACTCTCCTAGCATTTGTCGTCTAGAAACAGAGAATTGAAGCAGGTAGGCCAAAAAAGGTCAGTTGGTGAGGCGAGTTAGGTATGAAACACGCTTCAATTGTTTTCATGTGATTTGATATTTTCCTTAGAAGACAATGATTTTTGGACCGTGTGATTTCGGATACAAAAAAACAACAGAGGCACGGGCTGGTGGACGGCCGAGGGTGGTTTTCTGAAATCTGCGACGTAGTTACTTTTGACGTGGTTATTATCCTACGGCGCTGAAATTCCTCCGATGATTGTTCAATCTCTTGGGAAGAGTCACACTATGTGCCAGTCGTATTTTGCCTTTTTTATTTTCTGGCTGAAAATCCTGGCCACGGTTGAAATTCTACTCGCAACCTCTGCGAGAGCTTTCAAACAAAACGGTTGATGAGTAGGACAAGAATCGCATGCGACGAGGCATTCGAAGAGAGAATCGAAACTCTTTCCACCCTGATGGGGCGTTGCATTCACTGAATCTATTATTTAAAATTTCGGATCCAGATCCGATGTCTTCCGCGACTTTGGATCCGATGTATCCGATGAAGGGCAATATCCGCGTATAATTGGATCCGAGGTATCCGATCCGACCATCCCTAAAAATAACAATAGCCGCGGTGGCTACATTCTCGTTTGGCCGCGGTGGCTAAACAAGAATGTAGCGTTCATTGCGTCCATACACACTAGAGCAGCCTGGCGGGTGCGCGGTGGCGGCCGAACGCAACCTGTCGAGTCCGCCCGGAGGCCGCGGCGGCTTATGCCAAGCAAGTATCAACTTCCTCAAGGGTTGCATTGATGAAACTGGGCTATACAAACGCGAATGTGTCTAATTTTTTTATTATTGACGCAGACGCGTGTTAGTCTAAAAAAGTTACGTATATAAAAAAACCCGCTCTCAGCGCGTATTTATAAGAAACTTTTTTCACAGGAAAACTCGCTCTCTGCACGTTTTTATTATCATCAGACTTCAAATATCATTCGAAAATAAAAAAAATATATTTCGATCTATTATGCTTTAAAATTGGTGGTCGAGATGAATTCTCCGAATGTGATTCATAATCGCAATACTATGATTTGCCGTGACCAGCGGCTAATAAAAGAACGGAAAACGCATGCATTGCTTCCCTATCCCGAGTTTTCCAATTTTTTTTTCTCTTAGAGTTGCTCATGATCACGCGCCATTTCAGGGTTCGTCGGTTCGTCGCTCTTGCCGACATTTTCATGTTTCCGAGGCCGCTTAGGTATGCTATTCGCAGCACCCGCGTGCCGGGCGTATCCTCCGCGCGGGCAAGGCTGACATCGCGGCCGCTTAGATGTGTGGCAGCCTTTGTGCCCCAAACTATGAGTCTATGCTCAAAACTTTTATCTTCCTGGAATCGATGGAATCGGAATCGACTTTAGGCGATCGATTCTCGATTCCGATTCCGTGCCCGAGAATCGGTGGAATCGAGAATCGACATTTGGAATCGACTCATCCCTAGTCCTATTTCCCACCCGTATGAAAAACTTAATTCGAGGAAATAGTGGTGTGAGACCGACCTAATGGAATCGATTATTGACTAGAAAATATCGTAATTTTGTGATTCTATCTATAATTTCTTTTGAGACTCCATGAAAAGTTGCCCAAAATAACTTTACAATTGGATTACCTAGGTAAATTTTTAACTTTAAGATTAACAGTTATTGTGCGTCATGGAGTTCTGGTTCAGGATTAAGGTCTAATTTGCGAGCGATTGCAGCGTTCCGGAAAATTTATTTCCCATTAGGTCTTACACTCTTTACTATCTCCTTTTTTCAGTTCAGCCATCCAGTTCAATTGCATTGACAGTTGCTGTACAAGATTATTTTGTTCATTCAAACGGCTTTTTAAATCAAGGTAACGATAACTGAATTATTGAGCTGTCAAAAGGATATAGTAAGGCATGATGATGGCGAATAAATTTGCCGAAACTTTGGCTTTACTCGCAAATAGAACCTTAATCGTAGGTGTAATATTTCAAAGCCTGCCTCGTGAACGGCGGTTAAACATAAAAAATTCCCTGGACAGGGAATGGAACCACGGACATGGATCCACCGCGAAGATCACTATGCCAAAGGTCTGTGGTTCCATTCCTGGTCCAGGGGAATTTTTTCTCAAGGCAATTCATATTTCTTACTCGTAGACCAATAGTCCATTATATTCGAAAATTTTATTAAAGCTAGTAATTAATGAAAATATTCCAATTGTTATTGCTATTAAGAATAATATTTAAATTAGTGCAGTTGTGCTTTAACGAATATTAACCTCTTTTTTGCTATTGTGGTGCAATATGTCGTCGTATCCCTCCATAGTGTAATTCAAACATTGACGTAAAGCTGAAGTACATATCTCCCACTGGAGTTGGCCCAATAGTGCTCAGCGCGTGGTATGCAAACATTCATCTTCCCATGGCAAGTCGTTGAGGGCGCCTGATCATCTGTCTCTACTTTGTTTCGCCGATCACAAAGCGTTTCAAGGCATCACCTGATAGCCAGCGTTCCTTTCTTCCAGCTCCATCGCTCGATTCCGCTTCAACGAAGCTGAACTGGGTCCGTGGCTTTTCCTAGGATCATAGTACTGTTACGATCGGGTTTTGCAGTTGTTTAATGGTGGCTTGAATATCGAAAATCCGTCTAAAATATACCTTTTTTTTTATATTATCCTGGTTCAATCAATGATTATGATGCTTTGTAAATAATTAAACTGTAAAATATTTGATGATTAACTCATTTTTCACCATCATCGAGAATTTTTTAATTATGATTTCATATTATTTCTCTTGCGAGAAGGCATTTTGTGGTGACGTATCATTATTTCAATAATTATCAAGTCTTAATATCAATATTACAATTTTTTATAATATCAAAGTAGTTTTTAAGAAAATGCATTTAAAAAATTAAGGCAAATTCTACATTTAAATTTTTTAAATCAACCGTGTACGCTTTTTATATCATCTGAAGTTACAGCTTGCTACATACCTGAAGCTGGTTGTATTAAATATTTTGTAAGTTGACTTTTCCTTTAATCAATTATGCCTGGTGCCCACACAATCTCGCCCTAAAGCTCACAAGACACTCTATAAGTACCTGCTATGGCTGGTATTTTGTTGTCGTAGAGTGATTTGTTAGTGTAATAATTGCCCAATCCTTCAGTTTCCGTTAATCTATCAAAAGCATCTTTTGGCGAGCGTAATACTGTTATGATAGAGAGGGGTTCTTTCTGGTGATTCAGCATTATTCGGTGGTAGGCATAGTTGTAATGATTTTTAGAACAATTGATTTACTCCAAATTTTATCCTGAAAGTTGCTTAAAGCTGTGTAATTTGAAAATTATTTAAATTATAAAAACTCGGCCAATAGATTGGCATAAGTGACGTCATGTATTTTTTTAATGCTATGATGGCATGATATTCTGGTCATTTTAGTATTTGTTGCCTCGTAGTCTTCCGTGACGTTCAGAATTCGTGGATCTCTCCATTTCCCGGGTTTTCGTGGAGCGAGCCTGGGCAGAAGGTAATATTTGACGAAGCGAAAATCATCGTAAAGGAAAAAAGGTATTTCTCCAGGCTGATAAGGGAGGCAATAGAGATCATTGAAACGCCCAAGAATTTCAATAGAAAAGACAGATACAACATATAACGCCTGGAGAAAGTGTTCAGAAATCCGGCCAATCACGGTACAGCAGCAAGGGTAACTGGCCAACAACACCGCGGCCGCGAGGAAGGAGAACTATATATACGCGGCAAAAACACGGACATCATCACTTCGACCTGAAGACGCCTGGTGGAATCCTGGCGAAACTGTCGTCACCTCTGACCACAAAACGCGGCAAAAACCCGGGAAATGGAGAGATTTACGAATTTTAGTATTTGTGGGTATCGCAGACTTTAAGTATTTTTAAAATAAAAAGGATAATACTATACTACATTTTGCATGAAATTTAATCCAATATAATGATTAAAAATTATTGGAAAAAATTAAGTCTTAGCTATTACCTGAGTACTTGCCGGCCTCATGTGGATAGACCCAAGGATGTTATGAAGAATTTCATGATCGCCTTTTACGTTACATTTCATTTTTATATTGATCCTCAGCTACGTAGCTCCGAGCTACCTGCCGAATAAGATTTAAACCTTGAGGGCTTTGGTGACGTAGGACAGTACCCTGAACTAATTATCTAGAGATCAAAATAACCCCGTAAAATTTGATCGAAATGAACCCTCGGGACTTAGAGTGATTAATTAGTCAGCAGTTGGTTACAGGAGGCCCGTTATCGTTCGTTTTTTATTCCTAGTTTACGGTAGACTTGTCAATAAATGTAATGAGTATATATGCTGTAAAGTGAGAATGTTTAATTTTGTCTCAGTTGAGAAAGAAGTTACATTAGTTCCTGAAAATTGATTTGAGCACGTACCACCGCTTTTTCTGAGGATTGTCCCTCAGTCATTAACCCATTACCTCCCGGTGATCACATATTATGAGATAGGTTAAAAATCACGAGATTTCGTAATAATCTGTCTGTACCATTGTATATCTAACCTCCTTGTTATATCTATTAGGTGTATTTCTCGGATATCCATATGAGATTTTTTTTAAATGTTCACTATTTATTGATATACAAGCTTTCGCCTGAAATCTATCGATTCTAAAGTCATCTCATATAAGATCACCCGGAGGTAATGGGTTAACGCCGATAGCTTCTGAAAAAGTCGACCTCTTTCCATGAGACTTCACACTATCGACTAACCTGAACCGTAGCTCGTGCATCGGCTTTGGATTTTTGCCGCTGGCATAATTGTTAATTTGATCGAAATAGTTACGTGGACCAAATAATTGAAAAGACTCAATCATACAAGCCCTCAGAGTCACTCCATCCCCTCTTGCGACTTTTAGTCACGTCCCTTCTGACGTTGCCGAATGAGCGAGTCGTAATTTACGGACGAACAATCCCACGTGTCGTTCCTCATGTCATATCTCTGGGGGATTTTGGGGAAATCAAGTATGGATTTAGGGCATTCCGGCCGTAAACTGTTTTTTCCTTTATTTTGTCCGTTTATTAATTTTCATCCTGCCTCTTCTGAGTTGTTTCTCTCGGCGAATATTTCTCACGCTAAGTTCTTAATTCCCTCCTCCATCCCTATCTTTATGTCCTTTGATAAATTAAAAATTCTTAAAAATTGGGAGTCATTTTCTGATGGTTCTAATACTGTCAAGATGTGAAATCTATATGTATATAAAAGAGGATGCCTGTTTGTCTGTCCGCTATGCGTTTTCTTATGGATTGCGGACAAAGTTTTGGACGTAGGTTAATCTTATTCTCCCAAACCCCGTTGTACATTTTTCGGTTGCGTTCGACGCGTCCTTAGGGTAGTTTTCTCATTACAATTTGTTACGTCATGTCATGCATCTTCTGTAGTTGGATATCCTGCGGGGCAGGCACACCTCTTCACTCGCTGAAAGGGAAAACATACTCAGATAATACTACACTTACCTATTAATTCTCTTGGCGCAAACCTTTTTGCTGGGGTAGGAGTTCACAAGACGTTTTTAGTCTACACACGCACGGACACACGTAGCGATCAATGTTGTGGAGCGGGGTATAAGCTGATCCCGTGCACGTTATACGGAAATATTTTTTCCATTTTTTTACTGTTCGACGTTCCTAAAAATCCTGCTTTGTGACCATATATTCCAATTTCCAAGTTTCCAACTTCTAAGGGTCTAATCTTTCCCGAGCTCAAAGTGTTAACAAATTCTTTTAAATACCAATATTACTATAGACGTTTTTAATTTCTCAATCATTCTTTTTATAGATATAATGGTGTGGATTTTTAGTAGGAATTGCTTTTGTTTTTTCTCTTGATGAATTTAGCAGTTGTTTATGTCAGATCTAGATTTCCACGTGTGAGAGCTTGGTATGCTATGACCACAGAGAAATCAATGCTGTGGGGTTAAAATCCTACTTACTGAAAGTATTAAGTGTAATAAACTTCTTAGCTGTTTTCGTTGAAGCGTCTTCTTCAAGGTTACTTGACTTGCTTCGTGCTTGAATTAACCTGTGATTACTTGTTCTGTAATTCTGCTCTACACTTTAGAAACAATGGTAGTCCGCGTTGGAAATTAAGTTCATAATTGAATTGAATTGGAATTATTTATTGTTGAATAAGCGATGACTCTCTTCATAAGTAGGATTAGTCGTGCGACGTCTGAGTTGCAGTGTAATCCCTATCTCATTTGGCCAGCCTTTCTACTTGTTCATCAAATAAAAGAAGCATTTTTGACTCTCGACGTTGTTTTCGGTGACTCTAGTACGTACAGTGAAACGTACTACGTTTCTTTTTACATAGTAGTTAAACCCTTCTCAAACAAATGCCTTTGTAGCTTAAAATTTCCTAGTACTAAGAATGATTATTTTTTTGATTACCTTATCAATTATTTTTGTGAGGACCTGTACGTTGGTCGTATCTACGTAATCCACTTTGATTGACGTATTAAAGGTTAAGTTCAACGCTGAGCTCCATGCTTACATCCGAGGGGTTTTGCGCATACAAATCTCATATAAGGTAAACTGAATTTCTTTTTATTCTGCTCAGAAATAAAGATGCTGTTAAAACTGCTAGATAAGGTCAAAAAGTGACTCCTTTATTTTCCCTGACAAAATTGTTTGAATTTTAGTACCTCGCTTAGACAACGAATCGATCTGCATCTCATTTCTAATAAAGGACAGAAATTTATTTTCATTGATTTCTTCTAGAATGTGCGAGGGGAAGTCTGTTGTTTGTGCATGGTAGCTACTATTCTGGAAAACCTGGAAAGTCAGGGTATATCACAGAGAAGGACAAAGAAATGTAGAAATCACTTAAGGTGAAAATTCTATTGTAGATTTTCCTCATCGAGTTATTGATGAATATTCGATGTTTTAAAGTGCAATTCCCATCAAGTCAACTCGATGGTGTTACATTACTTTAGTAAAAGTGCATTTTATTATCGTGATTTTACATGATTTGTTCAAGGTTAACATAATATTACACGTTTATAAAGACCTCTGCAGTATGAAGATATTTTTTATCGCCTATATATGTGAATATTTGGCAAGATGCATGCTACAAAAGAGTCTGACGAACACAATAAGAAAAAATCTGACAAAGTCATCTTGATCTTTCAGTGGGCACAATGCAATGCTAGATCTAGATTCCCATACTTGAGTACTTGTTGTACTATCGCATTATATCCCACTTACAATTAGTGGCACTGTTAAGTCTGAATTATTTTCCTTCTCTCGTTCGTCCCTTTATCGTACCTTTCGGAAGGAATTGTGGTGAAAAAGGGAAGAAATTTCAAGGATCAATATCTCTCGTATATGTGGGTCAGTCCCGTCGGGGACGGACCGTGGGGACGTTAATCGTCAATTAAGTCCACCCTGCCTGGGATAACCCCTCCCCCTGAGGGCCAGCCACCTCGCCCGCTGCTTCTCAACCCTTGTCCCCGCTTCTCATTTTTTGAATGAATTTTAATGATGACCTCACCTCTGGTATCTGACGGGAAAGGCAAATGTGATTTACCCATCTTCACGCACGGTGGATCCAGGGTTTACTGTCCCCGAGAAAATATCTCGATTTGCACGCCCGACAAATTCTCATCTGTCGAGCCTACCGATGTGAAGTACAGTAAAAAGATAGAGACAGCTCCTCAAAAGCCCCTCATGCCGGTCTAATAACTTCGTTCCGGTGTGAAACAGGTGTGACGTTCTTTATCCTGGCCGCATTCGTTAGCCTCGTATGTAAATTGCTAACGTCTATATTGCACTAGTTTTGCTACCTTTTTTGGAAACTTGATTTTGATGCGTTGTTTTACTTTTTTCATTATTTAGTTCATGCATTTGCTGATCATTGTACGTGTAAAAACTTCCTGATTTATTTCATGTAATGAAATAACATTGCAAATTTTCATGTAAAAAATGTAAATCGGCTCAAGTTTTAGTAATTAGCAACAATTTAGCAGCATTATGGTAATTACCCGGCATCGGTGGTGGCGAGGTGAAGTCCTCGCCTTCCGAACCGAAGGTCGCGGGTTCGAGTTCCGCTTAGGTAAGTTTACATTATCTAGGGCATGGGTGTTGGTGATAGCCCATCATTGTTGACCATTAAAAATAAACTGACGTAAAGGTCTTAATTGTGCTGTTTTCGGGGAAGTGAAGAGAAATAAATAAATGAACAACAACTTGTCTTATGCATTATAATTTATTTAACCTGTTATTGAATCGGTTTTGACTTCAATGTATTCGTGGAATTTATCGTCATTTATTATAGTGGTCGATTTTTCTCTCTGTTATCTCAACTAAGGCTTCTACTATGTAAAGGCTTGTTTGGGAATACATTAAAATGCGAATAGGTTGCCTGAGACAAGGACTCTTTAAGTTAGGGTCCCCCTTGCTCGTGCAACTTAAGTTCTTTGGCATTTTACTCGGAACTTTTCCACCAGCTATAATATAAGGATGAATTGCAGACTCTTGTGTCTTTACTTTTTAGGTCATTAGAATCTATGTCAACGGATATCAGCGTCATAATAATGTACTTTTTATCAGTACAACCTACCCTACCCGACCTTACCCTACGACCAGGTATCGCCCACAAGACAAATAGGTCATGCATACCCAAGTGTTTTATTTCTTTTTGAAGGAAATAGTAACGTTAATAAGTTCTCTCATGAAATTATAACGTTTTAGCTGCCCTACCAGCAGATGATTTTAATTGATCATTGATTTTTCTTACTTTCCTGAATATATTTCATCACTCCTTGGCTTTTACTTCGTTGTTGTTTATTTTTGCTGTACCTTATCGTAATCATGTAGATAACGAAGGTTTACTGTAGTTTGTAATGTTTCCATTTTTTATTGCGTGGTTTCGTTAATTTTCTTTAATCGTAGTCTTAACCAGTTGTCATTACATATGTGATACTCATCTATTTAATAAAAACTTCAATTCCATTTATCTTTTACTATCCCGTATATTTACTACTAATTTTTTCGAGTATGGCACTATGTATTTACCTTTTAGTGGAAAGAATGAGGATTGTTTTAACGTGACTTTACGACTTGAAACAATCGCGAGAAATAGTTTCATTAGTTATTTTACGTTAAGTGGGTGGTGAATTCCTCGACGTTTCATTTCTTTACCGGTAAATTCTCTGGTAATAAATTTGAATCTTGGACAAGTTTTGTAAAAGTGGGATGATTTGTTTGAAACCATGTGTTACTTGCCCACTCAATGTTTTGCTCGCCCACTGTTCCATTATATTCGCTTAGCTCACGCCTTCCTCTGGGGTCAGAGGTGGATTGAGGTCAGATGAGGTGCAAAATTAAATGTTAATAGGTCCACGATAAAAACACAAATGGTAATTTCCACTCTATTTAATTTAACACTCAACGACCGACCATGGTTTCCTTGGAAATGACACAAAGTGTTGAAACCATTGTCGGTCGTTGAGTGTTAAATGAAATAGTGTGGAAAATACCATTTGTGTTTTTATCATGGATATAGCAAACTTCCAAAAAATCAAGCCTGAAACGATTTTAAATGAAAATAGGGTTTGTAAAAATATTAGACATGTTATCATGATGAAATTTAATTTCCTCTGTTAAATTGAATTCGGGGAAATAAATGTTTATGTGACAACATGGGTGTGATTTCTCACGTTAGCTCTGATTGTGAGGGTTAGGGAAACAGCAACTAGAAGTAGGCGTTTGAAATCTATTGCTGGAGGCGTATGCTTGATATCAGGTGGACGTATGAGAAAAAACGACGAAGTATGCCAAAAATATGTAGAATTGTGGAAAGGAGAATGTAAAAAGAGCTTTCATCAAAAAGATGGAATTCAGATGATTATGGCACTCGCTATTTTGAAAAAGCAAGTATGTAATTCGAGCCAAGCTCTACGATTTCTGTTTTATTAAACAATTAGTACTTGGAAAATAGGATCAAAAAGTGATTGACTTAACCCGAAAGTTGGTTTGGATAGCTTACTAAAAACTAATTGAAAGTTCTTTTTTTTCTCTCGGATATGCATTTAAGATACTTTTATTCCATTGTGTGGTCGCAAAAACCCATGCATGGGCTATTTCTCGAAAAAATGGCGTTCAAAGTAAGTTTACCGTTTTCCTAAAAAATACCTTTTCAAGAAAAGTGGGATGAAATAATTGTCGGTGCAAATATTAGTCTCTGATGATAACGAGAAAACGTGTCAATGAATTTATTTTATGTCAAACTCATTTCATTGCAACGGAGCTAATAGTTACCGAAGTAAAGCTCTTCAATTTGGGTAGCTTGACTCCTTGCAAGGACTGTAGACGGTTTTAACTGCCGCTTTATTGACTTTGTTTGCAACCCGGGGTAACCTTATGTAGTCTGTTCGCTTTTTGCGAGTGTTTGCTGCTGCTAATGGCGATATTTTCCACCAGTAGTTTTTGAAAACAATCCCATGAATTCAGTTGTATCTCTTATGACCGCTGAAGACTGTTTGATTTCCGAATGTTATGTACTGTGCGGCGAATGAGGCAAAACAAACACGGATGTTTGCAGTTTCTTCTGGCGTTCGCAGAATCCTCCGCGAAGAGAAAAAGACAACCCACTATGTCGACTGTGAGTCCACGTAGGAGTGGACACCGCGTGGGGTCTTCTGTGTTTTGTCCCTTTCATCCGCCAGCGAGTCTTTCGGCGTCCCGCGAATTTAGTTTTGCCAACTCTAGCGCGTCGGCTGGAAGAGTCGGAGGTGTCATCGAAACGGCGGTGGGCGCCGATGAAACTTGGGTTTGCGGTGACGCACGACTGTTTATCATGCTGGTGTGGGCGCCTTTCCTACACCGTGAAATCGGTGGGCTCGTGTCGATATGTTTCGTATGAGTAGTAAAGATGGAATAGTAATATTAAATGTTTGCTGTTAGATTTTACATTATTCTCGTAGGATATAATAATACAGAGATAATCGGGCAAATATGCGAGTAGGAGAAAATAAACTCTTAATATTTGCGTGTTTTTTTTCATCTGTGTGTATTCAATCAAAGCTTGTTTTCGAACCGTTAACCTTATGAAATGTGTTGTTCTTGCTATTTTTTCTGAAATTAAAGCTATAAATTCCTGGGCTTTCAGTCAAAAAGTGGAGAACGTGGCACAACAAAATTTAAGTGCCTTGTATTGTGATCCTTTCAAAATAAATTGTTTGCCAGAGGAAAATCCTTAGTGAAAATTCAATCCAAACCATCATCGTGCCTTTAATCGGTAAAGTTCATACCCCTCTGCCTTAGTCTGGGATGAGATGTACTCCACCATCCAAACTAACCTAAGGGTTGAGCACTGAGTGAGTTCATTTGATACTCCTTCATTTAAGGAGAGAATCGCACATTTATTGGCGTTAATCGGTAAGGAGAAACGATTAATCTCGAATGCTCATTATCAGTAGGTAAATATTATTCTTAATTAATTAAGGAGAGAAATACTTTAAAACACCACGTGTTTTTGCGCGGCCTCTTCACTAAATTGCAATGGTCGTAATACCCTCTCAGAGGAAGAAAGAAAGTCCGATTGAAAGTTGACCGATGCCAGTGATAACCGTCTTCATGATGAAACAAGGTAATTTTGCCCTCGATATAACAATGGCTGGAACTTGTAGGTCGTAGTATTCCTCTCCTCCTCTTGCACATGGCTTTCCAACAACCGATCAGGGTGCTATTACGCATCCAATGATATCGAAAACTTTTATAGGGACGGTCATTTTGCTCTGTATTTATTTATGTGCTATCAATATCATTCTGTCATTTTCGGTGACGAATTACTCATTAGATTCCTACTCTTTCATCTTGAAATTTTCCGAAGTGGTGAAAGAGATGTTCTTCATCATATGTCTCTTTCTCAATTTACTCAATGAGAATATGCTACGGTAAATTTTTAGAATTTGAGAAACAGATCAATTTCACTTATGGTCTACGATATCACTCCTGAAATTTTCAAGATGATAAAGTGGGTTGTAAGCGAGTAGTACGTCACCATAAAGAGCGGTTGTGCGGAGTGATGTGTAGGTACTCGTCAAGTCTCATCGCCACCGTAGCGCCACTGGTAATGCCTCCTCAGTAGCTTAACCCTGCCGGAGGGGTATCCAGTGGCGAGGCGCCCTTCCCTGTACCGAAGTTGCAATCAGCCGGGTAGGGTCCGTGGATTGCATGTGTTGGGGGTCGGAGTTGTTTGCCGATTGTTTCCAATCCACAGCCCGTGTAGAGCGAGAGAAAGGTGTGGAGACGTGGGCGATCGGTGTGGGCGACGCCGAGGGACTGCGGCCTTTTCCCTCGGCGGAATATTGTCGGACGCGCCTCCAAATATGGGCGGGCCATCGGGGAAACTCGCCTCGTTTCCCCTCCTGCAAACACAAACTCCTCTCCCCTCCCTCCCACTCCTCTCCTCAAGAGACTCCCACGGACGCCACCTCCGTGCCGCGAGTGAGCCAACAGATTCCCTCGATGGCCGAGGGGGGAAAGTGCCCTTCAGCGCTGCTTCTCGCCTCATCACCCTTCGTATGAGGCGCCGCTTATGAGGAGCCCATTTCACCGGCGCTGGTGAAATGGGCTCGCTCACCTATTTTCGAAATTGTTGATTGTGTTTTAGGTCGATGAATAAATAGACTCGTACTTTTTTCGTTTCCGATCTGTCGCATGCTTCTCTAGCTATTTGCAGCAAAAAAATTGACGGTCTACTCCCTTTCGCAGATGATTTGATGACTTCACGAACTCTGGCCAAGCGTGTCGCCGTCTATCAGACACTCCTTGTCCATATACATGAGTATCACATGTATGTGGACTTGTTTACACTCTCATGAGTGAATCCCTCCCTCGGGGGATGCGCTCAACTCGGATCGGAAATATTCCGATCGGTTTTCATTCCTATCGGTTGATTGCCATTGGTTGCAACACGATCATAATTTGTTTTGTATAAGAATTTTCACTCACGAGGATATAAGGGGGCTTATATCCTCGTCAGAATTAAAAGTTTCAAACACAACTAAGTCCAATTGCTTTTCATTGCTATTTAATCTGTTGATAAGTAAGTATTTAATTTGTTAACCGTTTACGATGTCCGAAAGACGTGTTGGGATTTCAATGTTGGTCTCTGGTTTTGGTTACTGCGCAGTAATCCTTAGTCTCTTGAAACGACTTACTCACGAGGATCTATCGACGTGGAAACAAAGGAGGAAATGGGGGATTTAAGTATTAGTATATGTAAACTGTAGATGCACTGTCCGAGTAAAATATTGGCCCCAACGAAGAAATTCGTCATGAGGAGCTTCCCCTGTGCCAGTTTCGTTACACGCTTCATGTGTTTCGCTGCGTATCCGTGACCCAAAAAAATTAACTGAGAATCATGTTATGAATGGGCACCCTTAGTGGAGGATTATGGAATGCATTACCATAGGCGGATCTAGGGGGGGGAGTCACGGGGGCACGTGCCCCCCCAGACTCTTGAAAAATATACAACAATATACAACATTTTTAATACGGTCCCATTATGATTGCGTTCCTTTTGTTTTAAGAGGTATCCTTGTGCCCCCCCCCCCCCCCCAGAATAAAATCCTGAATACGGCCTTGCTTGTGCCCCCCCAGAAGGAAATCCTGGATCCGCCCTGTGCACTACCCTTTTGCTCACTCGTACAATGATCATATTAAAAACTTAGCCCTGGCGACCTCTGAAAAATTGATAATGATATCTTTTGCCATAGGAAATGATAATATCTGTCAAATTAGGTAGAAATTGAAATTCCAGTGATATTTTTTAAACTCTTTTTGTGCCAAGGTTGGCACTGATAGATTTTTCTCTTCTCGTTAATTACTCTGGGAATTCAGGGTGGAAAGAGTTTTTCTTATCAGCCGTTTAGGAAATGTCAAGATTCAGATAACGGGGGCAATTTTATAAAGTTCACTATCTGTTCCACTATCACATTTTCAATAATTTTTCGAAACCTCGGTATAGCGATAAAATTATAATGTAGCATGCTGAATAATTGGTTACTTGTTAAACAGGGTTCGAATCCCACCCATTTTCGCCCTCTTTGGAGTTATAATTCTTATAAAATGTTTTTATCGAAATGTTGCTGCACTGTAGCCTTAGTGCAGCGTAAATCTCTTTTCAGTTTTAGTTTTTCTTATTTTGTACTCTCCTTTCACCCTGAAGTAATGATTATAAAGACGTCATCGTGCTTCTTTAATATTTTTTACTTTTCCATTTTTTCCTGGTGTGGCTCTTCTGCAACAGGTTGAACGCTTTCAGAGAATGGAGGAAGATGAATGAGAAGGAAGATGTGCCCTCGTCTGTAGTTTCGATCTCTCGTCGCCGTTATTTTCGGTCGGATGCTCCTCTGGCCTCTCATCAGAATATCCAGCATGGTTTCCGTCATGCATAGTTACGTGTATGCAATCTGCGAGAGAATTTAATTGCTGCCAACTCTGCCACTCGTCCAGTTCCGTATTTCGATGAGCTTCGAGACCGTGCTCGGTACTTTGAGGCCGAATTCATACTACTCTGCTAATGTTACTATTTGTTTTTTTGGCATTGTTATTGCTTTCCATTCGCATTTTAATTCATGATCTGTTTCGACGCACCGTTTATAGTATCTGTAATTATCAAATAAACGATTTAAATCTTTAAACGTACATGTATTAATTAGAGACGTTTTCTGATTGTGTTAAGATGTAATCAAGTTTCAACAAAAAGCGTACCGCTATATTTTTCATTACTTGCCATTTCTGTTTAATTTCGCAGGTATACGTATCAGCATCTTTTACGATCCGTCAATTATTCATGTTTCCTGAACCGACACGTCTTATGTTCGGTATTGGCTGAATCCATTCGGGTTCATTTTTATTTATTTCTATTTAGTTTGCCATCTCTATCAATCTTCTGCAGTTCGTGATCATTGTATTTCGTTGGATAATTTCTCTCTCTCTCTCTCTCTGAGCAATTTAATATCTTATTTGCCAGTATAGTGGTGTCTCTCTCTTTGACTTTGGTTCGTAAAAGCAAATGTATGCGTCCGGACTATCGGGATACCCATGATTGTTTGGAATCGGCGGCTGTCATTGACGGCAATGACGTATACTGATGGGGTTTACCGCAATTCGGTATGGAATGTTAACTTCTAATCGTAATTGGGATAAATTCAATGCTGAGGAATACTCATTCTATTTTGAAATGCCCACATACTTCCACAGAGATGTTTCAGGTCATGTGCGTCTCATAATTCTTCTAGAACCGGGTCATTGCTTTTTTCCCCTTTCCCTCGCTGCATGAGTCTGCTCTTTGAAACCTCCTCCTCACTAGATGCCTTTATGTGTTCTTTGGGCACGAGAGATTTTCAGTTTTTTTAGCACATTTTCTGCGAATCTAATCACGGAAACACTTTTTTCGGTATAATTGATCCCATGTTTTACGCATTCTACCGTGAAGTAGGGGAAATTTTCCGTTGGAAGGACCCCTCGCTAGCTATCTTCGTCAATTATTGGAAAGGCTGAAGATGTCATAAGCTGTACATATTAAAATGGTCTTTTATTTTACTAGGATTCATACGACTGGTTGAGTTTTCCATCTATTTCGGTGTGATATTCATTTTTCTCTAGTTCGGATTAGCGTCTTATGCTCGCATTTGACTCTGCTTTCGTTCTATGTAGTCTTCCCTTTGAGTATCGGCGGTAATGGAAATGTTTTTGTTATTAGTTCTCATTATATACTGCTAACTTTTATAAAAAAATATTTATGATATTAATAAACAATTATTTAATTATTCCTGTAAATTTTATTCCAAAACGTACTTCGATTCCACTTGAAAAGCTGTGAAAATCCTACCGTAATCGGTATTTGAAATCAGCAGAGCGTGCCGCATATTTCAATAAGAGGACGAACTGATGGAAGCTCGCCGCCGGTAGAAGCCTCATAGCGAAAACCTGCCAAGAGACCAAGAGTAAACGTCCCATCCGACGGACTGGGTGCAAATTACAATAAATGAGTGGAGGTGCTGATTGTTGAATGATCGGGAGTATTCGGGGCGCCTGAAGGATATGCAGTTCCTTCTTACGAAACGAGGGATTGAGAATCTCCTTAGAAAATGCAACACTCCTAACGCGAAACGCATAACCGTTTCAAGTATTCTGATATATAAAATTTTGCGGCGAAACTAGGTTTATGATTATTATTTTTCGATTTTCCGTGGCAAGGAGGTTGGTCGTCCCATATATTCTGTCTCTGCCCAGAATGTATCCAGAAAATCTTTTCGAGGACAGAGAGGGTGGTTGATTGAAGGGGAATGCGTATTGGGAGTTTCTTTGGGAAGAAATTCACCCCTGACTTTACTTCCCAAACTAGCAGCTTGATTCAGTGGCTTGGAAAGCAAACTTCTGGGTATAGTAAGGGAAATTGGGTATTGGTAAAGTTGCTCTCTAATAGTCAATGAACTTCAGAGTAAATATACTAAACTTATCCAATTATAAATATTTAATAAATATATATTTATTGTGGAATAGTTATAATGCCACAAAGTTCCAGATCAGGAACTTAGTTCCATATCTTTTCAAGATCTGACCATTTCAATTTCAAATCTGATCATAGTTTTGAACTGATGGACATTTCTGATTGGGTGTGAATGTTTTAATTTTATGTATAATTGCCAATGATTAATATTTGAAGTAGAATAATGCACATTTCCTGCATTTGATAAAATCATCTTAGTAGTCAGAAAATTTTTGAAAAATCTGCCTGAGATTACTAGAGCCCTATGGAAATGTATATTGCTAAAAGTTTTGTTTTTATCTTTTGACTAGTTGTGATTACTTCATTGTTTTTCATCTCATTTTTCCTTTCTCTTGCAGGCCAAGCTGAGGGCATGTTTAAAATGGCTACTATCCAAAGCATTTAATAATAGAGTTCCTGATGACTTCCTGGATCCTTTATATAAAGACAATGAGGTAAGATATATGTTTGAGTAATAGGTATATAGAAACGTGATTAGATAAGGATATATTGAGTGGTTTAAGAAGTTTATGAAGGCTAGGGTGTAGTGAAAAACTAATTATGAATAGAAGGATGTAGGTTATGTGGGGAAGAAACTATTTGATTACATGAATGAGAAGAAGGATTTTATGGGAATTCTTTTTTAATGAAATACTGGTTAGGTGTGTTGCTCTGAAGTGAGGATGGGTTGGTTTGGTTCTTTGGTTCTCTGCTCCACTGGTTCTTGAGCTGATAACTGGTGTCTGAACCAAAGTGAGAAAGAAAGTTAGGAAATAACTTGTGGAGCATTCATTTAAAAACATTCTTTTGCTTAATTAACGTAACATAGTCATGCAGTAGGTCCAGTCACTAGTGAGATAACTTGATGTCTTATTTTAGTATTTTAATAATTACCTAGTGAAAAACATTAATAGTTCCAAAAAATTAAGCAATGAAAGTGAAACTCATGGTTATGAACTGAAAGAAAGGTGTGGACCGAAAACTGATACTGTGAACCAAACCAGAATTGAAACTGACCGATCCTTACTCTTTTTTTAAAGGAAATATCCAGCTGAAAAATTGAATACTCAAGGACCGTTTCTGATCAGCAATCCATATGCATACAGATTTTTCTACTTCTAGTTGAATTGTAACAATGAATTCACTGTGCAATTTTTATGATAAATTAATTGCAATATTATAATAATTTTTATTTAACAATAGTCAATTTTCTAGGTTTCACCTTCATTAGTGTAGCTGATTTGTTAAAAATCTTAAGTGTAAACATTTGTAATTATTTTTTCTCAAAAATTTAAATGTTTTATGCCTTCATGGTATTTTCCATATTCATTAGACACAATTTAGGAAAATCAAGAATTGTCTTAAATAAATACCTAAGATAATAATTATTAGTTTTTTGTTTTCAATGTCCTGATCTATCATTTGGCTGTTGATGACTCTTTCCTGGTTACATTGTATGAGGTAAAGCATAAATGAATGCTTGAATAGTGACGATGCTTGACATTTTGCTCAATTTTAATTATATTGAATTGATAAACTTTACTCATAGAAATTTTTAATATTTCTATATATAATTAATACTCTTGTACATATAATAACCTCACTGAAAAAAATATGCTTTTCTAATGAAATCAAATGGAATTAATGCATAGTCATCATGTTTTTGTTTGTGAATTTCATCAGTAAATATTAGTAATGCATATATATTTAATCTTGACATTCAATTTTCATTCTTTTATTTCTTTTTTCAGGACCAGTATCACATCAAACCTCAATTGGTCCATGCAATGGCTAATGCAGAATTGTATTGTCTTGCCTTGTCCAATATCTATTGTGACCCAAACTATCACAGTTTGAATCATATTGGGGTTGTGCAAGCAATAGGAAGAAAAGGAGTTGTAGTGGGACCTCCATCAGATGGTTGTCCACTCACAGAAACCATCCTCATCCAGACGAACCCATTGCGAGTCGTAAGTAGCTTGGATATTTTATACCTTGGTATGCATGAAGACTATCCCAATCTTTAAACATTTCTTTTTAAAAACTCATTGGTCCACCTGTTAAGAATTCAATAATGAATGGGTTTTCTCATGAAATATATTTACTGCATTCATTTACTCTCCATTTGGTAATTAGTTGAATAGTGTATCCAGAAGTGATATTACTGAGCTCATTTATAGCAATAGAAATAAATTGAAACTTTTCTTTTAAAATTGGTTATTTACCTGTTTTCTGAAATAAGTCATCTGGTGGCTTGTATAAAGTATGAAAAAACTTTAAATCATCCAAATACAGCAGCAGGAAATCAATTACAGGAAGAAAACCTCTTCCAAAATCATTATTCCTTATTTCCTCTGCCTTTGTGCAGCCTTTGCCCTTCACCCACACACCAGACCTCTCCTCCCACTCCCTAGCCTAAATAAGGAACCTAAAAAAAAGAAAGTTTAGTCAAAGGAATTTAGTCTTCTGCCTCTGAAGTTGCATTTATCATACAAATAAATTTTGTATTTTGGTTTTATGGCTGAACTTCAATTGTTTAGGTTGCAAAAATTTCTCTGTGATCACGTATGCTTTGAAGAATATCGATTTGTTTTATCAACTTTGAATGGCTTACTGCTAAAAGGTCTATGTACTATTTTATCTCCTCTCATAGGCTTGTCAACTTCTTGGGCAAGTGAGTGATTTGAATGTGCATTGAGTAATCTCTCGCTGATTTTCCTATTCCTTGAATTCGGTTTTACTATGTAAGAATCCCAATACATATATAGATTGGCATCCAGAGGGCAGGGGCACAGGAAGGCACCAGGATCTCATCCTCTGACCTAAGGAATATGCCCCGGTGAAGGAGCCACCTCCACACCCCCTTCCTCCTATCCTAATCGTTGTGCCCTACCTCCCAATACTGATGGTATAAATGGATGGAAGAAAAGAGCGTGGACGCAATTGGAAATTATATGAAAATTTTAAATACATTGTGGACTCTAATTAATAGATTTTTAAGGGAAACCTGCAAAATCTCTTTCATTTATTGAGCTGCAGAATTGTTTTATGGTAGAAAAATATCTTAATATAGACAGGTATGGAACCCATGCCACTCCTACTCATCGCAATTAAGGGAAGTCAATCCCCTCCTCTCCTTCAAAATGCATATTATAGTAGTTTTTGGCCCTATAGCAAGAATTTTGGTGTATTATATTTGTGTGATGCTGTGTGTTTGTTTACCCTTAAAGACGCAGAATTCGCTGAGTGGATGAACTTGGCCAATGATTCACTAGGTCCGTCAACTTAATAATTTACAATTTTCAATTATTTGGCCTATATTTTTTCAATATTTGTCATTTATGAGTAATTTATTTTATCTCGATACCAAGAAGTCCAGGGTAATTACTGATTTCAATGAAAAATAGTAAAATAAGTAGTTAGTAGTAAAAAATAATGCACCAATTTGTTCAATTTATTGAGCTAATTAATTGAAGCTTTGGCATGGGAAAGGTAGCAAGTCACTAAATGTGTATTTTACTGGAGACGAAAGAAAGAGGTTTGCCAACATTGTGAAGCTTATATTAGTGTACAAACTTCATCAATAGGGTGGTTTCCTATTATTTTTTTATTGCCTTAATCGAAAGATTATTACTCCTGGAGTACGTATTTCACACTTTTAGATTTTTAAATGACAATATCTATTTTTCGCGATTAAATGAAAAGTGAAAATTTTCAAGCGCGCGAAAACGCGACGCTTAAGTATGAATGCCGGGAAATATCTCCGTACGTCGTATTTCTGGTTCCCCCTCCCGCCCGGTGAGGTGACCTTGAGGCGAGGCTTAACGGTGATACGTCGCAGGCTGCTAGGGGGTAGCTGAGTACCTTGCTGGATGGTAGCGCTTGGCTTAAAAAAGGTTTATTAATACCTTATCAAACGAAGAAAACTTTCCGACCTTAGCCAGTTTTAATAGGTGATTATTAAGACATGTTTCCCTGAGCTCTGTGCCTCATGCATGCAATGGTAACCTCAGACGATGTATAACTCCTATCCTCTCGTGTAGAAACTAGGTCCCTATGACGTCATGTGGAGTGGAATCGCATGGGCGCCAATCTGGCCTTTTTCAAATGTGGATAAAATTTGACCCTTGCCATTCGTCTAAACCGGTATTTCAAAAACAAAATAATTTGTGTATTATGAATACACTAATGGTGGGTAACGAATCGCAATCAATGCCTTTCGTTTTCTTTGATGAAGGAAACTACCCTATTGTAGCAACTGATATATTGTACCAATTGACTTTCCGTATTGTTCATGCCATTGGGATGTACTACTTTCTCCATGAAGAAACGAAATTTCGATTTTCTCTGACTTACTACCTTTCCCATGTCAATGCTTCAGTCGACACATGCAGTTTATTTGGAACTGCATTTGTGTTATCCTGGTGGTTTTTAATTGCTTCCTATCTTTTAGGGTGCTCACATGGCTGTTTTGGAGGCCCTGATGGTGCTCTATGCCAAAGAGGTGGTGACACCGGACCGCGTCCTTGCCGCCACCATTCGTTTCCACCCTCCATCTGCATCCATGCCGCCCCCACAGGGACACGAAGAGGCTCTCCTTGTGTGGATCAATGGATCATGTGCAGCCCTCGAACGACGGGAAGCTGCACGCAGTCAGCAGGAAGGTGAAGGAAACTCCAAGGTGAGTTGATTGACATGATACAGGAAGTGTTTTGTGTGCAATGACTTGTGAACATTAATGAACGCGATGGCAGAAAGCATTGTGGCCTAGTGGATGATGTGGTGGTCTTAAGCTTTGAGGGTCTGTAAGGAAGTTTCTTATCCAATTTGATCAGTGCTATGCTATGGAAGTGTTGTCATGGAAAATGAAAAAAATTGGGTTGTGTTGGTTCAGTTCTCAGTTCCACCAGTTCTTGATCTTAGAACTGGAATTGGAACTAATTGGAGTCAAAAGTAATCAGCACTGAAATAATGTGTGTTAAAATTAGTTTGAAAATTATCGTTTGTAAGTATGAGTGATTTTTCATCGAAGGAATTGGAATTGTAAGAAGACTGAAGTTAATGTGATTTTTTTAAAATTATTGTGAGTTAGGAAAGTGAGGCTGATGATAAAGGTTGTGTGGCCATAAAATTGAACTGGTGGATAAGTTTATCTATTTGGGCAGTGAATTAGAAGAAAATGGATGCAGTAATAAGAGAATTACATTAGCAAAGGAGGCATTCTGGAATACAAAAGAGCTAATGTGAGGAATTTTTATGTAAGACTTTGAAGAAAAGGCTGGTAAAGAGTCAGATATGCAGTGTATTACCATATATGTCTGAATATAGTCCCCCCTTTTTTTTCCAAAAATGCCCATGTTAAAAGTAAAGGGGGTGACTATTCAAACACATTTTTTTTAACTTTTCCCGAAACTGAAGCCTCAAAATTAGGGAGGGGGGACTATATTCAGAGAAATACGGTATGTGGAAACATGGAGAGTGAGGAAGGAGGGCAAGAAGATACTAGTGTTTGAAATATGGGTATAGAGGAGAATGGAGAAGGTGCAATGGAAGGAGAAGAAGAGGAATGTGTAAGTGCTAGACATGATGGGTGAGGAGAGAAAGTCACTATATGAGATATGGAGGAGATAGGGTTTGGATGGAGCAATACAGTGTTGGGAGGGTATATTGAAAACCATTCTAGAGGGAAGAATACTTGGCTGGCATGGGAGGGGTAGGAAGAGAATAGGGTTCATAGATGGAATGAATTGGAGTTGGCCTCTTAGTGAATTGAAGAGGGAAGTCCATGATAATAGAGGGGAGACTGCCGGAATATTTCTTTAACACTCCATGCAATGTCTGAAACATTTTTCTGACCCCTGAAATAATATGAGATATACCGATGAAATTTCCGGATGAAAATCATTATCAGATTTTAAAAATTAGCCATTGAAAAGTAAATATTTGGTGAAGAACCATGAACAAGAGCTGAACTGGAGCACACACTAGAAAGTGTCAACTTTGATCGCATGCAGCAAAGATAGAAAATTTCGTAAAAATGCTGACATCAAATTGAGCAATACTCTATAAATCTTTATTATATTGAAATAGTAATGGCATATTAGCATTTTTTATCAGGTTTCCCTTTATCTATTAATTATCCTGGCTAGTTTCGCTTGAAATTAAGTAATTCTGCATCTCACTCAAAGGGTTTAATTTGGAAAAAGATGGTTAATGCTAATGGCTGTGGAATATGATTGACGGTACCCTAGTATCATGCCATATTTTTAGTCATGTGTTTAGCAAGGCAGTAATATTTTTTTTATTTCTTGTGTTTGAAATATCTAATCCATTCATTTGATTTACAGTCAATACCCAGGCTTCCTGAAGCCAAAAAAATAGAGGACTTAAAAGATGGGGCGTGCTTAGCTGCCCTCATCTGTTTCTACTGCCCGGAGGAGGTGTCGTGGAGTGAAATCCATGTTCCTCCCCCTCCGCCTCTGCCCCCCCTAGTGTCTGATGCCATCCACAACCTCTGCCTAGTCCGAGACTTCTGTCACCGGTGTTGTGCCCCTCCCTCTTCGCCGACATCGTATTCCTTCCCCTTCCATTTGGCTCCAGAGGATGTCGCTTACCTCCAAAGGTAAATGTCCTGGATTTCACAAATATCCATTAGTATTGC
This sequence comes from Ischnura elegans, assembly GCF_921293095.1. Classification (NCBI taxonomy): domain Eukaryota; kingdom Metazoa; phylum Arthropoda; class Insecta; order Odonata; family Coenagrionidae; genus Ischnura; species Ischnura elegans. The sequence goes on along the minus strand of NC_060256.1, from coordinate 79,190,705 downwards.
AGCATGAAATTGTAGGAGAGAGGCAGTATCAATTTCACTCATTGTGTTGTAACCCATTTCATTCCAAGTGTAAAATTCAGGATTTACCTGAAAAACTTATGGTTTTTATTGAATTTTGTATGTATTGCCATTCAGTAGATTATCTGGTTACATAAAGGACCGAAGAATATTGCCAAAAAAGGTCAAAGGCAATTCCCAAGTGTAGCTGATTCTACTATTAGGACAGTAGGCTCATTGCGTTTCTTATAAGAAAGCTTGTGGCATACTAGTGGATCCATAGCACTCGAATTACTAGGTACATATATTTAGGAAGTTCATATCAGAAATGAGTAAAAATGAACCAAATTGCCAATAAGAGCTGTTCACTGAAACAAACTGATTCAAAAATGAACAGTTCTCTAAAACTTAGGTATCATTTTACTGAACAGGATGAAAATGAAATGTTCATTAAACTGAATCTTTTGATTCAACTTTAGCTCATATGGTTACAGCTATAAATACGGTCCTTTGCAAATAGTCATTGAGTAACTTTTAAAATGCTTAATTTGGAACCCTAGCATTGGGATATGGCAGTATAAAACAATATGAATTTAATTGACTTATTATTATTATTATTATTAATTATTTGTTTTTAAAACTTAGCTTGGTGATGGCTGTCTTCAAATGAATACTTCTCAATGTACCATATGGTGGGCTAATTTGGGCTATTATTTTTCTTGTATTTTCTTGATAATTATTTTAAACTATTCTTTCATTTTCTCTATTGTAGTAGTTCAACTCGACAGAACTTGGTTACGTTTCTGGCTGACCTCTTCAATTTGTTGGAAATTCATCCTGTAAAATGTGTTCGATTCCCTGGAGTTTCTGACAGCATTGCTTCAGCCCATTTACGTGAAGGTAATGGCAGTTACATTTAATTTTAGTCTCCAGAATGAAAATATCTGAATACCGAAGTAATTGAACCCAGTAAAATCATTACATCTTGTAGGTGTTCAAAATGATGAGCTCCTTATGTTGGTTTGTGGTTTGCTGCCTGTGGCTCCCTGATTTTATAATAAAAAAATGGTTTCAGTGATTTATATGGAATGTGAGAAGATGCTTATCTACCTTTGAAATGCAATTTGATGTGCCTTTGTAAATTTTTATATGTAGTTCAGGAGTATAAGAGGTGCGAAGACTATAAAGCTTGAATATATTTAACTCACTCTTTGGTTCCAGTTATTGCTTTTAATGCAAATGCTGTCCCTTGATTGCAGAAGTCTTATTTATACCAAATTCTAGGTGAAAATCTCCTTGACGTTTTGGCTGAACTTAGATTTGTTGTTTGCATGACCTGTGAATGGAACTCTTTGGTAACTCTTCTACTCAAATATTGGGTTAGGGTCTGCAACTTGGTTCTGTCAAAGTTAGTTACCATGGAAGAGTTCAACCATTTTCACATTCTGTTGGAAGCATCATGGGGACAATAGGCAATTATTTGACTGTTTTTGTTTTTTCCAATTTTTTAAATTCATTTAGCAATAAATCTATGCTTTCTACATTTGTTTTGGATTCATTTTTGTTTAAATACTTAATTAAGCCCTTGCATTTGATACTTTTTAAGGTTTTAATGTTTACTTTTTAGGGGCACTTCATTTATTTATAAGTGATATGCAATTGATGCCTAATAGGACCTTATTTCATCTCATTGTGTACCCATATTTTCTGTAATTGGGCAGTATGAAGAGGGTGTTTGAAATTGGTTTAGCGTGCATAAAATGCCTGGTTAACTGAAAAATTTCTATGAAAGATGTTATGGTGAAAATTGTGGAATATTTCGTCATTCATTCAGGTAACTCTTGTTAAGGTTTTTATAACCCACATTTTCGAGTTTCAGGAGGAATAAGTAGATCTAAATTCAACTTTCCTATATAGTTAAGTCCTAAGGTTATTTTATGTTCACAGCTCCTCAGAATGGCAGAGATGAGAATAAAAAATCTCGCAAATCTGGTCGAAAGAAGAAGAAAAATCGGGGCCGTAATGGTGCACCTGAAGGTCAGGCTCAGGCCAGTTCATGAATGTTTAATACTGCTACTCTGATTCATTTGCTGTTACTACCATTTAACTACAAGTGGCATTTCGTTTCATGTAACAACAATGTTTTTCCTATTGTTTGCACCAAACTCCAGGGGTGGAAAATAAAATATTTTTCGTCCTTTCGCCTTAAGTGCTAATATTTTATGGCTAGTATATAATATGTCTTAGGTCTCAATTTTTCAATGCAACATCTGTAGTGCAAGGTTAATGGCTAAAGGGATGGTAAAAACAGGATATTCTTAAGAGAGTTTTCTCTTTCTGTCTGAGTTTTGTAAATTTTAAAATCATGTCTGAGAGATTTCTCTCTCTCTTATTTTGAAATATTATTTTCATTTAAATTATGTTCTAGGCATTCATTTATATGATCTCAAAATATTTTTTAATAATCTCATTAAACTGGAATCTTTCCTATGAGAGAGTTGTATAAATGATAAAATGAAAATAATTTTCTGATTCTTTTGTCTGGGTGTAAGACTCAAAAAATCCTTATTAATAGGATTTTTTAATGCTTGAAGAGTTCACTGGGATGCACTCATAACATTATAATTTATTCTCGATCATTTGTCGAGTATTTTCCTACTTCCTCTTGTGAGTTCTTTTCTGTGGTGTACAATTCTGAAAGCATGGATTGTTTTGCCTGAGGACCTCTTTTCCCAAGATGAACTGAAAATTTTAATTAATTTTTATTGAAATAACTGGATAGGTGTGTTGCTCTGAAGTGAGGCTGTGTTGGTTTGGTTCTTTGGTTCTCTGTTCCACTGGTATTGAGCTGGAGTCTGAACTAAAATGAGAAAGAAAGTTTGGAAATAACTTGTGGAAAACTAATTTTAAACATTTTCTTCTCCTTAATTAACATACCATATTTAAATATAATCATGCAGTGGGTCCGGTCACTGGTGAGATAACTTGATGTCTTATTTTAGTATTTTTAATAATTATCTAGTGAAAAAAATTAATAGTTCCAAAAAATAAAGCAATGAAAATGAAACTCTTGGTTATGAACTGAAAGAAATGTCTGAACTGAAAACTGATCCTGTGAACCAAACCAGAATTGAAACTGACCGATCCTTACTCCATCGAAATTTGCACTGTGATTTTAGCTAAATCGGTTGGTTTCTTCTTTCAGCCGTACGTTTTTCACTAATTGTGCTAATTTAAACCATAATCAGCTGGCATGTTGAGTGCAATTAATTTTCCCTTAACAGTGACTGAGTGCTGATTGACTCAGACAGAAACTCAGTGGTTAAATCCATGATATCCATGATATGAAGTCCCATCAGATTAATGATTAAGTAGTAATAATCAGTGATGTGATTTTTGTGGATGGAATTGTTTAATTATGCTGCAGTCAAGTGCCTTAGTAGATACCATAATCTCTCTTAATTATTTTAGAAGTAATAGCCTGCATTGAATGTTCATTTGAACACTAAAACTGACAAAAAGAATTTAGAGAAAATCTTCTTCCAACATTTTAATGTAATTTTCAGCAGCTATTAGTTGAGTTAATGGATTGTAAGTGTAGCATTTTGTTATCTGTGCTGCCTAATATACGATGTTGAATAGGTTTTCAAGTCAATGGGACAAGCTAAATTTTAAGATGCTTGGGTTGTGAAAATACAAAAGCAGGAAGTCTCTAGCAAAAGTGGGAATTTTCTTTTTCATGAATGTGTTGTGTTCTCACTTTAGTGTGCTTTGATTTCTAAGACAAACAGTCATTCTCGTATTCACATAAAGAGGTTTGAGTGGGATTGGCAGCATACCTCTTTCCCTCTTGGGAATTTAATTCTTTCAAGTGGTTATGACTGCACTTTTCTCTCATAAGCTGGCTTTGCACGATCATACTAATGTCATTGCACAATACTCAGTTGGTAAAGAAGTCATCTCAATGCCTGTTGTTGAGCATTTAAAATATTAATTTAACAATTGCAAATTATGTACTCGAATATGTAATCAAAATTATGCAATGAAATACTAGTATGTATAAAGACCTTATATGGATTTTAAGTTCTGTTAATATTTGGTTTTGCTCAAGACGTACATTTCTGCATCAAGTAGTCATACCTATGCAAAAATGCAAAATGCCAAAATTTTGAAAATAGTCTAAATTTTCATGCCATGGAATGAAGCATATTAACTTGATCAAAGGGAAGGAGGTGTGGTTATGATAGGAGACTGTCAACTCTTGCAGGGTGGGGATAGGTGCAGAAGGGAAAGAATGTAAGAATCCTGTACCGTCATTTGGGTGACATGAGCAACCCATAGAGAAACCAAATTTACTGTTTCTTGAGAAATCATAGGTCATCCTATTAAAGAAATGACCCAGAGATTTTTCTCTTGATAATTTTTACAATGAAACAATTCATATTATATGCTGCTAGTTTTTGAAGTGGCTTTGGAAAAAGAAGATCGCAAGGTTGAATTAGCAAGATGATAATTTGCCACGGAGTCTGGTTACCCATTCTATGTATGAAGGATTGCAAAGAAAAAAGGTATTAAGTGGAGAGTTTTTCCCTATTTTACTACATAGTTCATGGCCGTTACTTTTCCGTCATTTCTACATCAGCAGGTTTATAACGAAAGGGGTTCAATAGGTCGAGGTTTTACTTTGTCTTGATTACTCGAACGATGATCGTGTGGAGCCACCTTTACACTCTGTCCTCCTTCTTCTTCTGTCATTGTTTCTGTCCAATTGTGCTTGGCTCCGCCCTTGGTCATCCTTCCTGCAGCCTATCCAAGGAATAGCCAAGGTGTTGCCCACAAGCGTAGCTTCCAGCAGTCCATCTCTCCTATACCCGACCTTCGCAGTGGTCTGGCCAGCCCAATGGCTGGTGCCCAGACAACCCCTGCTACAGGTAATAGACATTTGTTTGCCTTTGTATTTGTCCGTCTGCCGTTGGTTGTAGCCAGTCTTGGTCTTCGAAAGCATGTGCCTCCTTAGTCCTTGTTTTCTTTTGTTTGTTCTCGTTCGTGTCTGTCTTGTTGTCTTTTTTGTGTGCTGATGTTTTTGCTGTGAATGAGCGTATTTTAGTTAGCTTAGGATCCATTTTAGCTCCCTCATAGATTAGTGTTTTTACTGTGATAAATTTTGCTTTGGATGGGGTCATTTAAAAAAAATACATATGTTAATCTGGGGCTTGTTTTGCTTCATATGAAAGTGATTGGCTGTTGTTTATATTTTATGGCATGTGTTGCGGTCTAATTTTTGTCATGACCAACTGTAGAGACAATTTTTGTTGAAGCTATGCTGTGATATTTTAGTTATGCTTTTAGAATATGGATAATATTTTGTGAAATCCTTAGAAATGAATCACTGTCTGAAGGGTAGACTTCAATTTTATTCCAGTTTTTATGATTTTTTGGAGTTGTTTTTGAATAGTTACCTATGCAACTATCAACAATTAGTGAGTATTATGTATTCACTCGGAATTAAATTATATATGTATATTAAATATACTATAATGATTCATCTTTTACTCAACTCTGGACAGATATTGTCTAGGTATCACCATTGTCTTCTGAAAATCTTCCTTTCATATTTTATCTGATGAACATAAAATCTTTGCTCGGGACTGCAGGGTTATTATCTTTTTGTCTTTCTCAGACTTATGCTGCTGCTTCTTTCCTTAAAATCAAAGATGCATTGGAATATGATTTGTGGTTAACTTCATTTGAAAACGTAAGGAAAACTTTGTACTTCTGTTTAGTTATTGTAATAAAAAGAAGATTCGTATAGTAAAGATAGGAATCTGCTTACATGAAACAAAGTAATGTGGATGTGTGGTATGAACCTTTTAGATTTCATGTCACACTTTTTGTAATTACAGACCTTGTATCAGTTTATTGCTTAGGTACAGTATAATTTTAGATTTATCTTAGAAGAAAGCTGTTTTTGTGTGAGAGTGAAATCTATTTTCTCTTATCATGGTTCCACAACCTTAAACTGGAAACAGTAAATAATTTTGGAGAAATTTCAAGTGATTGTGGAAAAATATTTATGAGTATAGTTTGGCAACTTTTTTTTGGTATTACTGTTCACTCTATGTAGAAGTTTTTGAATGAGATACCCTGTGTCTTTGTTCAGGGATGAATTGAGGATGAGAATTTAGTTTACCAGCATAGGGATTTCAGAAGTGTAATTTGATCTAAAGAAGATGAATTGGCGAGGTTCATTGTTTCTTAGGTGGTAGGGTGACTTTGTAAGCCAAAGCTGAAGAATTTTTTGCCCCTAAGTATAGTTTTGAGGAGCTTAAATGAAGAGATTGGGTGCAAACATGAATGATGGTGGATTTTTTGGTGGAAAAATGTTGCTTGAAGAATATTGTTTAAAGTCACACAATGTTGGTATAATCGTGAAAGATATTTTGGTAAAAATTTGTAACCATGAGAGGTATCTAAAGGACATCCTTCTCATGACACATTGTGAAACAACCTCAGTTGTATTTTTAGTTTCATTACTGTTTCGAACTTTTCTTTGGATGATTTAAATTTTTTTGTTTATTAAATGCCTGTATGCTTGTAAACAAGCCTTCACATAGTATGTACTCCTAGTTTGTGTCTCTTCTACCTATACAAGCTAATCCTATCCACCTCTTGCCAATGTTGTCTCTGCATTTCTAAATTATGTTTGCTCATTTTTGAATAATGTCATTTCTCTGCATTGGAGAACTAATTCAAATCATTTTCACAGTGACCGATCGACCGAAAGTTAGGCATTTATTTTCTTTAATGCTGTACTTGCGCATGTATTTTGTAAACCCCGGAGATCCTTGCTTGTTCATGTTTTGAGTGTCATAAAAGGCAAATTTGCTGTGTTTAAAATAGTTAACATTCTTATTTTCAGGTACTGCAGAGATCAGCCCATTGCTTATTTCCTTACATAATACTGTCTAAAATTTAAGCAGAAAAGTAATTAGGTATTTTGAATGGGTTCTCAGGCTTTTTCATGAAGTATGAGTGGAGTATGGATGTAGTACATAGATGCTATTATAGTTTTTAGTTGGCTCTGAGTCTGCAATGATTTTTAAAAATTGAATGATAGTAAGCTTGCTTTTATGCTTGATGTTATTGAATTCTTACATGCTTTTTGTTTGCAAATATGCTATCAATCCTGGTTTTATTATGGTTAACATTCAATTGATTCCATATTTTGAGTAATGTTAGTCATAAATATGTGTCAAGATGCTGTGAATACTGCTATCATCAATACCATTTATGAATCTGGGTCGTAATTTTTCGTTTAGCTGTATTATCGCTCTTCATCTTTTTTTATTGCCAAACCAATATTTTTGGTGTGTGAATAGTGGTAACTATGAATTTCATGCCAAGACTGTCTAGACACACTTTATGTTCATGTGTTTGTGATTTCTTAAATTTTCAACATGTACCTTAATCTTAAACATCTTAAATTATAATGTTTTAAATGAGTTGTTAACTTATTTTTTAATTCTTTGGCAGAATATAGTCCAGTCTTATTTTATTTTACGGTTATTTCAAATAAGGAAATATTACGAACTCTTTAAAAATACCCACCGTAATATTGTGTATTGGTTGATTGTTCAACATGCACCTCTTGATGGACCTTGTGGAAACTTAAGGGGACACATTCCTCCCTCTTGACTGGTTGTACATATATATACTGTATTTATCTGAACATAGTCCCCCCTTTTTTCCAAAAATAAAAATGCCCGTGTTAAAAGTAAAGGAGGGACTACATTCAAATGCATTTAAAAATATTTTTCCGAAACTGAAGCCTAAAAATTAGGGACTATGATTGGAGAAACACGGTATTGTCTTTTTTGGTGGTCCTTTAATCATTTGAAACTTATGTTATCATCTTAAAATTTTCAGGAAACGTTGAGTTGAGATTTTTCAACATTTGCCTGTGTGTATCTCAAATTTTAAAAAATCCATCTGAGAAAAACTGAGGTAACATTTTTGAGTTTGAGAATCAGGGCAAAGTTGCCTGGGGTCTATTTCATACACTCTGAAAATTTCAACATGATAGCTTAAGTTTTAAGTGATTAGTTAGTCACCAAATAACACCAGTCAAGTAGAGGCATGCATCATTTTATGGTTTAATGATCTATATTTCAAACTGTTTTCTTGTACCCTTCCCGCAAAAAAATTGCTTTTATTATTTGTAATGGCTGATGATGTTTTCTTCCGTGCTATAGTGAACAGGTAGTCATTAGAAAGTCTTACCACATATCCTTTCCCAATAATGCTCCAAAGGTATTTGTTGGATTGTGCCTTGTAAATAAATTTATGTATTTGATTAATTTCTTGCATGAATAAGATAGCATCTTTATGAGATGAGGTGAAATATTTTTTATATATTTCATATTTGTTTCATGCCATTTCTTTTTAAGAGCATTAAGTTTTGAATATTTCATTTTTTCATGAGAGTATCCACATCTGTTGTGACACCAACTGGCAAATATGAGAGGCTCTAACAAGCTAATTCTTAGGGATTCAATGTTTTAATCGGTACAATAATAAAAAGGGGGAAGTTAATGCCTTTTATGGATTAGGGATGTTCAATATTTTTGTTATATGAGAACAATTTTTGTGGGATTAAAATTTATTAATTTGGTCCATAGTTTAAATGATGATCCATTGGATAGTGTTTATTTTTAATGGCAAGCTGTGTCAAATTAATCTTAGGATTGATGACTTAAGATGATGATGAGCATGCCCTTTAACAAAAAGGAACCTGATAGAATACTTCAGTAGCTAGTAAAATATGTACTTTTATCCATTCACTGCCAGGTGTATTATGGGTCCTAATCAATGCAATCCTGTAAAAATCAATTGTTTAGTAACGGTAAACATCATAATTAATCATGCTGTGGCTGTTTTTTGAATGACCCTGAAACTCTGTATCACAAATCCTCAAATAAGGTGGTTATTTTATTCTACTCCAAAATATCTATTACATTCTATATTGGCTGGTGTGTAGCAAGGGCTTCGATGGAGGCAGTGCTTCGTGTCATTCTGTTCTAGTTTGCTGCTAAGTAATTAGTCTCCACAATTTCAAAGAATGTTGTTGTATCTATGTTGTAATTGTCATGAAGAACAGTTTCTTGTTGTCAAGTTATTTTATGATTTATTAATCAGACATGTTTCTGTATTTTAGTCTTTAAAGGACATGCTTATATTGTGGGAGTACTTAAGTCTAAAAAGTATGCTTCCCTAATTTAAAACAAAATCATTATTCTATACATTCTAAGATAGAGAAATATCAACATATTTTAAAATAATAAAATCTTATTTCTCTTTTGGCAGATGTTATAACAAGTAAAGCTCCAGCTGTGCAAATAAAAAAATTATTTTCTTAATGAAGCTATGCTATATTTAGTTTGTGGTGCCAACACTAGATGTAGGCAATTTATATTGCTGAGATGTTATCAGGACCACTCAGTATTTTAGTGATACAGTAAATTCCGGTTATTACGCGCCTCACTTTACCGCGGTTTCGGATATACCGCGGGTCTCACCATGTCCCCCGAGATGATTACATTGACCTTTTTTTTGAGGTAGGTAACTTTGTGGCGAATTTTATCTCGGCGTGACTACCGACGCGTCGCAACTTCAAGCGACTGTATTAACGCGGTTGGCGACGTATTCCATTCATTGTTTCGTAGCCATAAAAAAAACTCGGTAATGCCTGATCGGTCGACATTGTGTCTTGTGAACTCGAGCTGAAAAGTGTGTTGCACGGCTATAATAATTTTCGAGATTCTGGGAGATTGAGATAATTCTCATTCGTACGTTCGCACCGCGGCGCTCAAACCAAGGTAGGTACTCAATGCTCACAGGCTTCGAGCATTTAATAATGAATGGGCTGTTTTACCTTTGTCTTAATATGAATATGAAAATTACTTTTTTACGAAAATTTTCATTGATTATAGGGTTAAAACGATGTCTGCCAAAAGGAAAACTTACACAATAAATGAAAAGTTGGGCATAATCGACAGAGTGAAACGCGGTGATTCAAAATCAAGTTTATTCAGGGAGTTTGGTGTTCCTGAAGGAACTATTCGTGGTTGGATGAAAGAAGAAGATAAATTACGATCATTCGTTGATCAAGTGGATGACGAAATAGGACTTGATAGAAAAAAGGCCAGATTGAGTGCTGCTGGTGATGTGGATGAATGTTTGTTCACGTGGTTTGTTCAGAAGCGCAGTGAAGGTGTTCCATTATCCGGTCCACTTTTACAAGCACTGGCAATTAAATTAAATAAACAAATAGGTGGTGCTCATGATTTTGTTGCTTCTGCTGGCTGGCTATCGAGGTGGAAAATTCGCCACGGGGTAGCGCAAGTTAACATGCAAGGAGAATCTCGTTCCAGTGACAGTGAAGCAGCTAGAGAATTCTGTGGGACTTTACGCAAGATGATTGATGAGGGTGAGTACACTGAAGAGCAATTGTATAACTGCGATGAAACCGCTCTCTACTACAGATTGCTTCCAACAAAATCACTTGATATTAAGAAGTCGGCAAATAAATCCGGAATAAAAATGAGCAAAGAAAGAGTGACTTTATTACTGTGCGCGAACAAATCAGGAAGTCACAAGTTAAAACCTCTGTGTATTGGTAAAAATCGAAGTCCTCGGTGCTTCAAGCACGTTAATATGACAGCACTATACCCATAAATTAAAAAACAGTCAGAATGCCTGGATGACTCGAGACATTTTTTTATCTTGGTTCAATGAAGATTTTGTTCCATCGGTTAAGAGCCACTTAAGATCAAAAAAGTTAGAAGAGAAGGCTCTACTTCTGTTAGATAACTGTCCGGCCCATCCGTCTTCTGAGCTCTTGATATCGAGGGATGGCAAAATAGTGGCTTCGTTTTTACCAAAAAATACGACAGCTCTTATTCAGCCCATGGATGAAGGGATAATTAGAGCATTTAAAGCCCATTATCGGCGGGAATTGCTCACTAGTGTCATAAATTCAGAACTGCAGGTACAAGAATATCTGAAAACAGTCACCCTGAAGAATATGGCTTATAATATTGGATTGGCATGGAAGAAAATAACTTCAGCTACAATCCTAAATTGCTGATCAAAGTGCGAGTATACAGCGGGCGATAGCATGGAAGACGAAGACGAGTTTTTGGGTTTCACGGAAGAGGACGCACGTGAAGCTTCAGATGTTCTTTCTAATAAACTATTTGTGAGTGATCTCGAGGCCTGGGTTCGCGAAGACGAGGAAACTCCTGTATCTGCTTATAAGAGTGACGAAGAAATTGTGGCTGCAGTCCAGAGCCGCGCAAAAACAGCTGCATCATCGGAAGATGAGAGCGAGAATGAAGAAGACGAATGTGAGGACGAGATGCCAAAAATTGGCCATTTATTACATAATATAAGTGAATTGATGAATTGGTTGGAGGGACAAAGTGATTGCGATAGTATTCATCTGTTGCACTTGCAAAGCATAAAAAATTACGTGACAAAGAAAAGCCATCAACTATCGCGGCAAAAGAAAATATCCGAGTATTTTAGTAACTCCCGTTAAAATAGAGCGTCTAAATCATAAAATAAATATTAATGTTTTACGCAAATAAATTGGCTATAAAAATTACCTTTAAGGGTTTTTTTATTGCTTCCCACGTATTTCCCGTTATAACGCGGTTGTCCGATAACGCGGGTGTAAACTATGTCCCCCTAGACCCGCGTTATAACCGAATTTTACTGTATTTGCATTGAAAAACCTAATTTGACTGTGTCCTGAACACTGTGAATAACTATTCTTTCTGGCTGTGATGTTTGATGCAACTTTTCAGGCAAGGATGGTACCACTGCTGCACGTGGTCAAGTGGCTGGAACAGTACCAAAATATGTAGATGCAGAAAGTACACTGTCACTGTCTTCAGGTTCTACTTGCTCATCACCATATTCAGAAATTTATCAGTCCGAATCAGGTATCAAATCTGCTTCAGACTCTATAATCTTCAAGTCATGCTGTTCAGCTCACAATTGTATTTTGCACTCTTACCATTTTTGACACTTTTGAAACGAACCTGTATAGTCTAAGCAGATTAGGCAGTAGAAGTTCTCTGTCGTTATGGTATTGAAACTCATTGATTTCACAAAAGCTTTTAGAAAGAGACTGTAACGGACTAAGTAGCTCATATTTTTACACATAGGCCTTTTAGTAATTTCTTTCTCGTTTTGCTCAATTTGAAAAGGTAATTAATGTTTCTTGAAGACAAAGCAATTCAATAATATCCCATGATGAGGCCTGAAATATTCGAAAATATTAGGGCGTAATATACCCTCAGCTATGTGAGAATATATTGTTGGGCACAAATTATCTGTGCTATTGGGAACTGAAATAAAAATAAATTATTGAAAAAGATGAGTAATCATCTGTTAACAAAGAAATACTGTAACGTTTTTGCCCCTCTCCCTCTGCATCATTTCTGCTTTTGCCATATTTCTTCTATTGTCGAATTACCCTTAAGAGGAATACCGCTGAAACAATTACCTTATATAACTGTGTATTTTGATAAATATATCATACTTTTTAATTAGGATTTTAGTTTTTCATGTCCAAGGATCAATTTCCTTAAAACCTTTAAATTGGGTGCAATTTTAGATAAAATTTACTTAATTTTGAAGGCTTGGACGTACCGAATCATTTTCTCCACAGAAATGTTCGTGATGTAAAATAGCTGCGGAAGCAGTGAAAACCTACCATTCCTTGTTGGGGTATATGTAGTAGTCATTTTTTTGGCAGCTTGCAGTGGTAAAAATTGTCTAGTACGTAATTTGATACCCTGATGCAGAAAAGCTTTTTGCCCTAGCAAATTATAGAAATGTTATCTGTATAGACTCAGACTCTTGTCTGTGTCAAAGAGCTGCAGCAGCACTAGATCGGGAGATTAGTTCCGCAAGCAGGGGCAGATCCAGGATTTCATTCTGGGGGGGCACAAGCAAGTCCGTATCCAGGATTTTGTTCTGGAGGGGCACAAGGATATCTCGTGATACAAAATGAACGCAATGATAATGGGACCATATTAAATATCTTGCATATTTTTGAGGGTCGGGGGGGGCACGTGCCCCCCCCCCCCCCCCCCCTGGATCCGTCTAAGTCCGCAAGTGTATTCTCTTATTCTGGCTATTCTGGTGCCTATGGTTGGTAGGTTGCCTAGCTCCAGGATACAACTACATAGTATTGGCCAGGAGGTCGATCCCTCCTATTGAAAATCAAAATTCATTGAAAGCATTTGGTAGAAAAAGAGATGTTACAATGAAACAAAAATATTCCCCATTCATCAATTCTCTCACAAGTTTTAAATTAAAAAGAAAAATAGGAAAGTTGCTGCGTACTTATCTTATTTGGTGGCATCATTCATTTTCTTGTTCATAGAGAACAGCTCATTTAGAGGAGTGGCTTACGGGAGTTTAAACAACAACTAACCACGTGAAGCCAATATTTGAGTAGGGGAGGAGCATTGACCTGCTCATTGTGAGTTCATGATATCATCGAATCTTGATTCATGATATCTACGAGTGAGTGAGGACCACTGGTTTATTATTTTTTGTCTTGAGTAGTTTGAGAAGTAGAAAACAAATTGAGAAGTTTAAAAATACTGGTATCTTCTTCATTTGTTGAACTTTGGTGAATGATCTCATTTGCACGTATTGGTGGATAAATCTCGCTTCGTTGCCTCTCCAACTGAAAATTTTTAGATCCTGTCAATTTTCTAATGCAGTTTTGTATGGAAGTTACTGTATATTTCTTATTCTTCCTCATATGAAATATTTCCACAAATTTATGCCTTTTGTCCTCTGTAATATTTGAATTCCATACCATTATAGAGTAATGAAGGTTGCACGCTTTGAGAGCAATATAAGCTCTTTGTGCTCTGGCGTGAGGAGGGTTGGAAATAGGGTAGAGTAGGGTTGGGAGTAGGATGATTTATTTAGGTAGGTACTCAATGACAGATAACTTAGGAGTTAGTTGTTCTTAAGGGATATAATAGGTGCTAAACTGTATTTCTAATGGAATTTTCCATATTTATTCAAAATGCTTGATATGTATGATAGTCATGTCAACATCAAAGCCATGTGTGAATTTGTAATTAACATAATTTATTTTACATAGTTGCCATTGATATAATTCAGATTTGTCCCATTATATCCTGAGTCAACAGAAGCTGAACAGCATTTCTAGCCAAGTTGGTAAATACCATCCACATAGTCGCCATTATAATTTTTATTGAAGCAGTATGTAGTAGGATTTCAAATTATACTACATGGAATGTAAATGAATGGGGAACTAGCTAATATGTATTTGTGAAATGACCTGGCAGTGAATGTATTGAAGCTACTGAGCAGTTGGCTTAGGGTCAAAACATTTAAAGGAAAATCTTTTCCCTCTTCAGTTCATGAAAGTTGTGTTTGGCCTACATGACAATGATAACAATATATTTAGGCCCTAATTCATCTGATAGGTTCAACCTGATAAGTGTCAAGTGTTGAATTTCTGTATGCTTCTGTCTTTCTTTGTTCATTGAAGTGAATGTATGGCTTCTGCTTTCACACTGTGATATCTCTCATCTCTTGCTTTCACTTTCCTTTCTGCTGCTAGTAGTTGGAATGGTAAGATGTGTGCAGATGTATCATGGCTGCTTTAGAGTAAAGGCAAGAGCACATAATTATAAATGAACTTCTTTACTGTCAACATCAAAATGATGTGCTGCCGTACTTTAAACATATATAGCTTGGTCTGTTATCATCATATGCACATCATTTTAGATACAATTTTGCTCCATTGTTGATGTGTATTTGTCCATATTTAAAATTGCTTTGAACATACTGATTCAGCAATCGAAAAGAAATCTTTTGCGTCATGTAGTCAGCCTTTTTATTAATTTTTCCAACATTGAAGCTCATTTTTAGCTAGAAGTCCAAAATAAAGGGCATTCATACGATTCAAAGAGCTGGAAAAATGTGCGGAGATATAAATAAAAGCAAAATGAGAACTTTATATTGAGAACATTTTAGTAAGTAATAAAAATGTGAAAAATTATCTTTTCTTACACAATGATTATAATAACAAATTTATGGGAAAATTAAACTGTTAGTTTGTCATTTTCCTCAGTTCTGAAATTGCATCATACTTCTTATTAATCAACACAGAGGTGAATTTAAATAGCATAAAATAGGGTATTTACAAAATATCTAATGGAAATAAATTACATCCAGACTTGATAAAATTTTTCCATGGAATGAATCGGAGGATAATTGGGAAGAAATAAGTACTTGTTCCTATGAATTAGAATTTAAAAAAATTAAAATGTAGTAATGTATAATGTTTTAAAATTTTTGATTATTCACAACAAAGTAGGTACTCAACATATTGTCCTGATTTTTACATTTATTTATATCTTTGTTTATTTTTTTTGCTTTTGGTAAAATATAAATGCTCTTTGCTATAAATATCTTGCTAAAATTGAGTTTCAAAATTGAGTCAAAGAGTGCATGTAGTTCGTTTTTTGATTGTAGTGTCAGTATCTTTGAACCAATCATATGTGTATTTATAAAAAAAATATGTATCAATTAGGGAAACACAACATGTTTATATTGATGTGTGTATTATGATATGACTGTGCTAAAAGACCACGATGCAAATGTTCATTTTAACGGGGCATCATTTTGATGGTGATAATAGTGAGTGAATTTCCTATGTGTAAGGCTTACAATGTTGCACCACGAATTGCTTATGGCTGTTGCCTCTCTCACTGGTTTTGCAGAGGTAGTAAAGACATTCTTTTGAAGGAGCCAATCTCTTCTGACAGAAACAATCAGAAGTAACTTATCTGCACTATACATTGTTTATATATCGATAGAAGGGCTACTTTTCTAAAAAGGGATTATTTTTCCAATCGATAAAGGGGCTAATTTTCTTAATAAAATTTAATTTTACACATCTCTCCTGAGCTATTGATCTTCATATCCTCAGGAAACAAAACAAAATTCTCCCTTTGGTTCGTGTTGTAATCCTCTATAGTACATCCGTTAAGGAAAGCACTTTATGAACTGTGTTGGTATTAGGATCATAGTGGAACCTGTCGACTTAGAAAATTTACTCTTGGTGAGGTGTATTTACTCATTTTAATGAGGTGTAGAATTATTTTTAGCTATCTCATCTCTTAGTCTCATCATATTATGGTGCTCAAAAACTATAAATACCTTATGAATATGAAACTAATTAGTTACTTACCCAACAGTTCTGTTTATTTAAATCTGTACAGTGATGAAGTCTAAGAAATCTCCCATTGTAAATTTTAGTCCCAAGTAATGATAATGATAAGTTTAAAATCTAATTCGGTGAAATTTTGGTGGCTATTTTATCAACGGATAATGGATACATTGTGTATCTTTTCTTGAGGCCTTTACCCTGTTTTTTTGCCTTTTAAAAGATCAAGTTAGTTTGTCATTTTCCTCAGTAATAAAGTAGGGATTTTGTCAGACTGTCTTGGCTTTGTGTGGAGATAAATGACTGATGGTGCTCTCAATGCTTCTAAAGATTTCTTTCACTGGAATTGACTTAGCCTTTTAGGTAACATGGAATCCTTTTTACAGTTTTTTTTTGGTGGCAGGTTCTTGATATGAAAGATTAAAGTTAGCCTTTGTATTGATTGTTGGCTTAGCATTGAAGAGATGTAACTAGCCACCAAATGGCACAGATTTTACCAAACTCAATGCTCCCATTCACTCTTTCCCTTTCTTTGAGGGTATGATGATTGGTTTGACGTGTATTAGCTAGTCTGTAGTTTCTTTTTCTGTTTTTGGTGTTTAGTCAAATGGCAATAATATACCTCCATTATTCTCTAAAAAAGTCCTTTATTAGTGTGTGAAAGCAATGGAATTTTCATCCTGTTTACAGTTTTATTGTGCCCTTGTCTTGATTTGGTTTGTCTTCTGTATTTATAAATATTTAAAATAGTGTACATTGTTTTTTAATAGACGTAACTCTACTTATGATTACTAGTACACCTGTAATTATTCTTGAAGAATGGAAGGAGTGTTAGCAGTTCTTAAAATTATATTAGTCTTTTTCCCTTGTGGCTAAAAGACTCCATTAAGGAGCTTAACAGCATCTGGGCTCAGTAATGTTGTAGTACATAAAACTTCATAGGATGTTTGGTATAAACCAAGGTGCTTAGTTTTATTTCATCCTTGGATAGTGAAGTAATTGTAATATCTATGAAAGTTACTGTGGCCAAGAGAATTTTGTACTATAGCAACTCCAAAACTTTTTGTTTACAACAGGGATACCATTACTCTACCATACATGTAATGAATATAATAATGGCCAAAATTTTGATGGAATGGAGGAATGTGTATTTATATTCTCAAGTTGCAGTTAAACTTATATCATTGGAATAGTAGTAGCTGCTCCGAACAAGCTGGGTTGTATTAGTTGTTTTTCTCCAATCACCTTGAAAAAATACATATTCACTATTAATGATGGCATAGTTACATTTTTTTAGCTTCTCTTTATAGCTACTCTGTTCGGTTTTATAGCTAAATAATAATTGCCTGTCATCATGATTATATCCGAGGCAACTGTGACCTTCAACTGGGGTGTCTGGCAAAAAACTTCAGACAGTGACTCACAATCAGTTCTTCTGTTTTGTACTGCTTATGTAAATGCTGTGTCTATCTCTTTCTGTCTTTCTTGCTTGTTATGTGTGTGTGTAAATACTTAGGTCCAGCACTGAAAATGATTACAGCGCTTCAAATGCTGAGTAAAACCTCTCTGGTATATATTTTTCCACGCTTCCATGGGTGAGCACAAGTTAAGATTCTATCTCCGGTGATATTTGAGCTATCTGGAGCAATACAATGTGATGGTGAATGTATTTTGGAGCTATAAAATTCTATTATGTGGTCAACCAGAGAGCTCTATAGAGTTTTAAAATTACAAGATAGGTTTGACCAGTTGATTTAGATGGATTGTAGATGCTGTAAAGCTGATGATCTACTTCTGAATTGCTCCGTCTCATGGTTTCCCATTTCTCTAGGTTCATCCAAGTCGACAACCCCTGGTTCATCTTCGGGCGGTGCTACGTCAACCCCATCACCTTCAGCACCCATCCCGAGGAGGATATCCCATGCCGGAAGGCACCCAAGTGCTACCTCACAATCTCTCGAGAACACTTCGATCAGGAGCTCAAATAGAGAGGTGGAAGAAACTCATGGCTTGAACCGTGTTGGGAATGCTGCTTCCGATGATGGGTAAATGCTGCCATGGCTATTTTCCCTTGTTATGTGGTTTAGAGTGACCTCAGTGATGGTAGGATAGAATCCTGGCCCACCATACTGAAGGTTGCATGTTCAAGTCCATTCTGGGTATGACTTCCATCTAGGGCACAAATATTTGTGATGCATCCCAATGTAAAGGCGGAGATGTGCTAATTTGGGTTTTGAGATTTTTTATTTTTGGTGCTCGGCAAATACTTATTTTTACTTACATGGGAGTGGCCGGGGGGGATGAGGGGGGTCAAAAATGGTTGAAATGTACTTATGTAGTACTTGAATGCTACCAAATGATTAAAAACTTTTCAATAATTTTTATAAATGAAGTTGATGGAAATATTCTTAATGATTGAAAATACTCACTTTTTAAAAGGGGATAGCCTAGAGGGATAGAGTGCTTGGCTGCTGATCAAGGGGTCCCTTGTTCAAACTCTGGTCGAAGCCGTTGAACACCATAAATCCTTGAAGTGCAAGGTGACCCTGGGAAAGGAACTGCTCCCTCTACTTAATGTGTGGAATTTACATGCCTGTGGCTTCGTTTGGGGCAAGCTCTGGCCTCACCATTCCTAATTAACCTTTGGGTTGATCAGTTGAGGGTGTCTGGTGTTCTTATTATTTCAATGGTTCCCAACTTGAATTGAAAAACTGCCTAGCTCAAAATTATGCTGTGTTGAAGATCCAGCTTACCTGCAGAAAGAGGGTTTCAAGGCTTTCACAATGTTTCTGTATCTCTCTTGGCATTCTTTCAGGATACCTTTGCATTAATTTTGAATAGTTTCACCTTTTGACATTAGCTGAACATTTTCCAACCTATTCATGTTTTAGCATTGATTTCAATGGCACCAGATTACTGTGAAGAGCACCACTGTATTACCACAGTGTTGAAATAATGAAAAATCTGGCCCACTTCAACAGTGATAATTTACACGAACTCCATAATACCTGGTCATTTAATCTTCTTCTTTTATGATTATGAGTTAGCAACAGCTAATGAAGATAAGATAAAAATCATGGGTATAGTCGCTAATTTCCTCTGTAAAGTGAGTAGCAATCAATAATAATGATGAGAATAAGAGACAAGGAGAAGAATATTCCGCCCAGCCATGGACCAATCAGGCGTCTCTACCACTAGGGCAGACCCCACGTGTTCAGAAGCAGAAATGGAAATCAACTAGGTACTTTAACCTGATGCCAGCTGCAAAACTTGTGAATCTACTGTCATCATTCAACAAAATGTAATGGCATCCCATAAGAATTCCCAGAAAGAGACCCCCTATTAATTGCAATACTTTATCACTGCCTCACCCATGGCCAAATTCAAAGTTAAATAAGGAAAACAGTTTTTTGGAATGCACTAAGTAGTAATCAAACCTTAAATTTGCCCCATCTAGCCAACTTACATCAAAGCATAAATACATTCAGTTAAATAGAATATTTGTATTTTTGATTTATTCTTTGTATCAATTAGTAGGACACCCTCTGCTAAAAAATGTAATGATATGTATGGCTATGCTTTGCATCATCATTGTTTACTAATGTTGCTAGGTGCTATGAAATAATAACATTTAAAAAGCTATTTTTTCAAAAGCTATTTCTAAAGCTATTTTTTATGTTTAAGATGTGAGGGATAAGTGTAATCTACCTTTTTGTACCTTTATTCCTGCCTTTCTGTTGTTTGTTATTTATTAAACTCGAACCAGAAATTGTGTCTTTACTGCATTGATGTTTGTGATTAGTTTGAAATTTACTGTCTGCAATTAATCTGGAATTTAGGGGAGTAAACATATTTTTAGTGTGTGACAGAAAGTGGCGGCCCCTTTCAGTCAGTAACATAATCAAATGCATTGAGATGTTCTTTTTTATATATTCCATGATATGAGTCACGTATTTAGAACGGGTGCTTGTTGAGCTAATTTTATAATGAAATTGTTTGTTGAATGAGGCTACTTGTTTGTTTTCCTTTAAAATACCATTACTCATTTCAGGGGAGATGAGCAAGACTTCGTAGTTCACCGTGGTAAGGGGGTGCCAACGTTGGGTCGAATGGCATCTGATGGCATGGAGAATACGAATGGAGGTTCCCCCGCTCTGCCAGCTGCGGGGAAGCCAAGCAATTGGGAGGATCTGAGGAGGACCCCTTCGTCAGGATCATTCTATGCGGGCAGGAGATCCAGGCGCAACTCAATTTCAGATGATTCTCAACTTACCATCGAGAACTTTGGTGGTTCACGGGAAAACTTGAACATGTGGAGTGATACTATGACTTCCATACCGCATTCTGGACGAGCAACAACTCCAACCAAGTCGAGGGAAGAGGCAAATGTGTGGCAAGAAAATGTTGGGAGGAGTAAACCTATAACTCATCGGCCGGAGTGGGAAGGACCTTCAGAAGGTTGGTAAAGTTGTTGTTACCAAGATGGGATGCTTAAGGAAATCCTTCATTCTATATGATATGATTCAGCAATCCTCATCGTTGAGGAAGGAATTCATAACTATTCTCACCTGTATTTAAAGAGTCTTATATATTTCCCTTTGCTTTCATCCATTCTTTTGTTTGGTGAGGATAGTGAGCGACAGCAACCACACAAAAACAGGTGAGACAAGAAAAGTGATTTAGCAGAATCACTTGAGAAATATTTCATGCCTCCATTTATGTTCTGTAAGATGATCAGAATGATACTTCATCAGAACTATTCAGTCTTCACAGTGCCAGAGATTAGAGCTGGAGATGTTTAATTGCTTTGGGCTAGCATTATTTTTGTGCTTGCAGAAATCTAGTGCTGTATTGGAATTAATTTTATGCATAAATATTTTCCTACCTTATATTAATTGTGTTATCGTTGTTAGTTTTTGAATTATAAGATAAGTCAGCCATGTTGATCATGATAGCAAAACTTTAAAAAAAATAGTGGAACTGGACTTTTCAGATCAGTAGTTAACGAGTTTACAATTTGGAACTTAATTGCAACAAATCGAGAGACGTCTAAGTGATTTACCTCACTTATATTTTTTCTCAATCGGTTTTGACATACTTGAGGTCAGGGCTGACAAGGGGAGTGTCACAAAAGTTGGTCTTAGATTTCAATCAAATTTTGCAGTGTTTTAGTCCATCAGGAGCTGTCCAAGAATCACCCCCCATATGGAGTCATATAACCAATAGTTTAAACAAAAAATGTAGTTAAACATTTACAGGTTCAATATATTTCTTAGAAATGTGATATTGTTAACCAGTAGTGGTAGCCCAGTGGTTACGTTATTAGACTCCTATCTGGAGGTCCTAGGTTCAATACTTTGTTGCAGCATTTCTTTCATAATTTTTTTCTACCTTTCCTTTAACAAAAGTCTGCTTTTCATCATTATTTCCATGATTTCAAATGAAAATTTTATTTTTCTGCGTGCAAATCTTTTTATGTAATGTGGCAGCATCAGATATTTTCCTTCCAGATGATAAATTTTTCAATCTAATGATAAAAAAAGTAAAGATAATCTAGTTGTGGTCTTTTTGGTTGTTGTTGTGAACTATATTTGGTTGTTATAAGCCATGCTTCATGAATTCCATCATTAGCTGCAGGAACTGAGCAAATGTAAAATGGAAGGAGAAGTTATAAAAGTAAACTTGCTTCCCTTGGGTTTCTAAAGGGTTAAAATGATTCATGTAACCACTGTAATACAGTGTTGTCTAGTGCATTTTCTATTTCCTGCTGCTGGGAAACCGGCAAATTTTAACAATTGTATTGACTGTCTCTGGGAGGGAACAGATAATTATAATAATAATAATAATGTCGTCTTTATTACAAGCGAATTTAGGACTAGATAGTCCTCTCTTACAATTAACTTGTTTGACAATCACATAACATTCATGCCCTGGATGGTGGTCAAACCATGCAGGCGGGATTCGAACCCACAACCTCTAGGTTAGCAGTCGGGGACTTTACCCCGGCGCCACCGAGGCCGGCAAAGATAGAAAGGTGGGAAGGGATATTGCGAAAGATAAAGTAAGGAAGGTAGCAAGGGGACTTCTCAAGGGAATAATTGAGAGACAATGCATGCAGTGGTTTATTGAATGTCAGGCAATTTGCTCTTTCATAAATTGTTGTGATGGGGGTTAACAAAATAAAGAGACCTGTTTTTTTTTAAATATTTTTTTGATATGTTGCATTCCTGCTGAGTAGGTCACTGCATCTCTGTCACTCCTCCCTTTCCTACGGTAGACTCCTGCTTTTAGCTGAAGAAAGATCTGAGGTTTTCCCGGCGTATAATGATGTTGAAGTTATTTCGGGTTTCCCACCGGATGAGGTTCTCCATCTCTGCCGACGTTTCGATGGCCGTGTCGTCCATTGTCATCAGGGCTTGATGACGACGGACGACAAGCCCTTATGACGATGATCAAGCCCTGATGGCGATGGACGACACGGCCATCGAAACGTCAACAGAGATGGAGAACTTCATCCGGTGGGAAACCCGAAATAACTTCAACATCCTGCTTTTAGCTGTTTCCACTCTAGTAAGCAATCCCTTCTCTCATTGGAAAGTTGTCCCATCAGGAGTAGATGAACCTGAACTCTTTTGACATAACCAGGTGATGAAAATGGGCAGCAACTTTCTAGTTTTCCTGTATCAAAACTAACATAAGAATGGTGGACTCGAGAAGATTTTATGTCTTGCAATTTTGGGTCTGATCGAGTGACCTAATAAGGTAGTCTCCTTCATCAAAGAAAACGAAAGGCATTGATTGCGATTCGTTACCCACCATTAGTGCATTCATAATACACAAATTATTTGGTTTTTGAAATACCTGTTTTGACGAATGGCAAGGGTCAATTTTTATCCTCATTTGAAAAAGGCCAGATTGGCGCCCATGCGATGCCACTCCACGTGACGTCACAGGGACCTAGTTTCTACACGAGAGGATAGGAGTTTTACATCGTCTGAGATTACCAATGCATGCATGAGGCACAGAGCTCAGGGAAACATGTCTTAATAATCACCTATTAAAACTGGCTAAGGTCGGAAAGTTTTCTTCGTTTGATAAGGTATTAATAAACCTTTTTTAAGCCAAGCGCTACCAGCCAGCAAGGTACTCAGCTACCCGCTAGCATCCTGCGTCCTATCAGCGCTCAGAGCCTCGATCAAGGTCACCTCACAAGGCGGGAGGGGGAACCAGAAATGCGTCACACGGACTTTTTCCCATCATTCCTACTTACGCGTCTCGTTTTCGCGCGCTTGAAAATTTTCACTTTTCATTTAATCGCGAAAAATAGATATCGTCATTTAAAAATCTAAAAGCGTGAAATACATACTCCAGGAGTAATAATCTTTCGATTTAGGCAATAAAAAAATAATAGGAAACCACCCTATTGCTTTGCTTTAATCATCCTATAGGACCCCTTCTCCCTCTGGAGATTACAGATTGAATGAAACATCAACACAGTATAGCTCATATGTTTGCTATTGATCACTAGGTATGCCAGCAGAACCTGTTGTTCCGTCAGTTGTGCACAACTCAACAGCTGCAGAGGACTCACTTGGCTCAGGTACGAGTGAGAGTGGAGAGCGGAGCGGAGGATATTCAGGCCCTAACTCCAGAACCGGGAGCACCAGGGAGAAGAAGACGACGTTTGCTGCCTTACCCAACACCACAACCTGGCTCCAGCAGGTGCAGAGGGTGGATACGGAGAATGAAAATATTGAAGGCAAGTTTACAATTGTAGCTAGATCTTTGTTAAGTGGTCGCAATGTACTACCAAACAACCAAATATAAACCCTATTTATTCACATGCCATGCATTCACTTACTGCGCTAATGTTTTTTTTAAATATCAGCCCAAAAGAACTTATTTTCCTCATTCTTTGTATTTTTATTTTTTCTACACGCAATTGTGAATCATGAAATAAGTTTTCCACTTTATTCCGAAACCATGGTTGTGTTTTAATAAAAATTATTTGGAAAAACAAAGTTTAAATTTTATTCATCCAAAATGTTCCGCAAATTCCGCAAAGTATTGCTGGAAATCACCAATGGTTTTAACCTTTTTTCCCTTCTTTTCTCAACTCTTAGGAGGTGGCAAAATTGTGAGTAAGAATGAGCCATCATCTGGAGGGATTGAGGCTGGAGTTCAGCTCCATGACATCCGGCTCAAGATGGAGGAAAAGAGGCGACACATAGAAGGGGAGAAGAGGCGAATGGAGGCAGCAGCGGGTCAACAAAGACAGCGAGTTGGCAAGGCTGCTTTCCTGCAGGCTGTTGTCAAAGTATGCAACATCAGCATATTCTTTAATTCATTTGCGTCGTAAATTAATCCCTTCCATTTTCTCTATTGAGCTTTGATTTTGTTGTTTAGAGATAGATACACTTTATCAACCTGAAATATAGTATTCATTTCCTATCCATTTGAAATATTCTAGGTGCCCACTAACCTGGAATACCCAAGGAATTTTCGTATTATGCAAAACATGTGAAAGAGACAGGATAGTTGGTGCTTTTTGGCACAAGCAGGATTTCATTTTATCACCATTGTGGGCCTCACTTTCCTAACCTGAAATGGTATACGATTTAGCTCAGTGGCTACTTGCATCTCGGAAAGGAAACTTGACTTTGTGCATTCCAGGTTATGGCTTAACTCGTACTGCTTTCTACATGAATTGTCTTTATCTGTGTTGTAAGCTAAATATCACTGATTTGAAATGGGAAAATATGATTTGTGGAATGTTTGAAGTTTCTTTTCCTATCGATACCTTGATTAACAGTCCTGGTGTAAATTTCTATCGACTGCTCAGCATAATAATTCCCTTTCATATGCAATTATTCCATTCCCAAATTATTTCTTCATATTTGTATTTTAAACTATCACCATTCCAGTGAAGATTTCTCAGATTTCACACCAGGTAATATTTTCTGTGTCTCCTTCCAACATTCTGATGAGCAACTCACACGACTGGGCATTGGAAGTATTCATGGAGAATCTCACTCGGTGTGAAACCCAAAAAATCTTCCTTGTCTTTGTTCACTTTGAAAAAAAATTATGCATTATAATGCCATTCCAACTTATTGTGTGCTGACTGGAAATATTGACATATGTATTTTTCAGGATATTTATTAGTCATAGATTTCATGGTTGTTGCAAGGCTTTGTTTTATTACGTTTTATAATGTAGCCATTCTGACGTTTATCCATTTTTTATTAAGGGCAAAGGATCATCTCCCAACGACGATGCTGATCCAGAAGATTTGGTGTCATTAAGAGATATTGACAGGCCTGACCAACAACATAGGAGATCAAGACCAATATCTCCCGCTCAGGTAAATCGGACTGAATATATTGTTTCTTCTTCACTCTGATGGGGAAAGTAATTAGTCATGAGCTGAATCTCTAATCTTTAGATTCAGTCACACTCTCAATCATGGATTCATCTCAGTTCAATGGAATCTGCAAACTTTGCCCTTATGACTGTAGCTCATTTTATTTAGTACAATTTTAGTCACTTGAGCTCCCACAAAGTTATAGTGGATATCATTTTTTGTTCTCATCTAATGTAATGAAAAACACTGTACACACCCATGAATAAATTTGAAGGGTTCTATTTTTTAATCCATAAGCATCTTGATGGTCATTGTATACTATATCAATGCAGTTGTGCTGATTAACAAGGTTTAATCAGCATAGCATTGAGGACCTTTTTTACTCTGTCAACATCGACGTTGCCATCCACATAGCATCAGTGTAGGGTCGATTTAAAGTCAGTGAGGACTCTATGTTGATGTTCCTCTGGGGCACCCATCTAATGTAGCATTATCTGAAGAGGAAATCAGCTTAGAAATCATTCGTTTTGTTTATAAAAGTTATGTTTTAACATAGTTGCTAGGGCTATACTTTCTCATCAATCATCTGAAAGTTACCCTCAAAACATCCAAGTCGTAGGTATTCTTCTAAATATTTAGCCTAACTATTCAAATAATTGTTCATTTTTATGATAAGTTCTGGTTGCAAGGACATTTTATTTGCTTCAGGAATTGATCCCACTCGCAATTTACTCAGGATTTGTGTTCCGATCAATGAAATGTCTCTTGTTTTCATGAGAGAATACTCCCAGTATTAATGTGATATTATGAAGTTCGTTCAGTGCTTGTTATTTATTATCAGTTGTGATTATTAGCATGTGTGCAAATATGAGTGGTGTAAGTTGTCCTTAATTTTAGAAATTACTTACCTTGAGTTTCTCCTTTAAATAAATGTTATTATTTTGATGTATATGTTAGGTTTTTCTTACGTTTTCTTTGTTCATGTTTTACAGGGGTCTACCGGAACTGAAAATTCTAACCTATCCAGCTGGGCAAGAACTAAGGGAACTCCATCAGTGATTCTTGACAATTCTGACTCAGTGACACAGTGAGTTTATTGGATCTTAATATAATATTTAATAATTTAATAATAATATTTTATTCATGGGCAGAGCCCCTTTACATGCTTCAAATTATTTGAATAATATTATTTGGTATATAATATTATTTACTAGTGATGGGTCGATTCCAAAATTTTATCGATTCCGATCCCGATTCCGATTCTGACATTTCGATTCCGATTCTACCGATACCGATTCCATCGATTCTGATGCCATAGGCTCCAAGAAAAATATCAATTAATTCCAGGCAACAAGAAAACTACTTTTTTAAATATTACTCTGTGAAAGAGTCAGTTGACAAAAGAATCTTTCATATCATTGCTATGTAATTAAAATATAATAGCTAAATTTCAAAACAGAACATACCTGAAAAGTGGTGTTACATGATAGGTATTACTTTAGAATATTGGCACTCATATATGTCGACAACATATATATATATATATCCAAACTACAAGGGAGAGCCCTGAGTACAGGAATTTTCATAGCTGTAATAAAGATTACACCCATGTCTCGTATAGCGCAATTTCGATTAGCGCAATTTCGATATAGCGCAAATTCGTTCCTCGGGGAAACATTGCAACGCAGTGTAGCCTAATCAAAAATCTTAAACGCTCTCGTGATAAAACGTGAACTTGCGCTAAGTGCACACGAAATTTCTATCAATATACGCATATTAATATTATTTCTTGCCTCAAATATTCTTTTTTGTTTATATATTAATCGAAATTCATTGCTGCGCAATTGCCAAAAGTATTACTCGTCATTGGGTCTAGATAGCCGGCCTACCGAAGATTTATCTCGTCTCCTTAACAGAATGATAATAAATAATTTAGATCGTTAATTAAGCGTGGGGCTAGTGGAAATGAGTTTTTTTTTCAGCAATATGGTTTGAGACGTATTTTTGCCGTCGTAGGTTACAGGGCGATTGACTTCCAGGTAGAGAGTCTACGCTGAAGCCTTCAAGGTCATCGGTATTCACGGGGGAGAAATGAAGCGGTGACCGAGTTGCGCATGAATAGCATCAACACATAAAAGGGTCCGCTATAGAGTCTTAAACACAATGGCTTCGTTCCCTCCCCGCAGTCATAGCCCTTCTGCGTCTCAGGAATACAGTTCAGCAGAAGAAGGTGATTTAGATAGAGCCATACAGAGTAAAAACCAAGAGAATATGGCAAAAAATAGGGATGCGTGTAGAAAAGTCAAGAATTTATCAAGAAAAACCATTAACCTAGAAGAGGACTTGAGAGAGGTTAATTGCTTTGAAAATGGAGAGCGTCAAAGCGATATTACGCGGAAGTTAAAACTCACGATGCCTTATTCTGAATAAAGACGAAGCTAAAATATCAGTGACCTCAGCCGCACCAACTTCAACCAAGCGGTCTACACATACGGAAAGTTCATGGTGAATCAGTACAAAAAGACGAGAGTGGTAATCGCTCCGAGACATTAAGTGAAAGCTCCGGTTGGTTCCAGAATTTAAACGGCAAGCAGGTATTTTCAGTGCGGCGCAGCCACCACAACATTTTCTGATGAACTCCAAGCTGTTATTGAAAGTGGCTCCTTTGCCCCTCAACTAGTTTTTAGTGTTGATGAGACGATATTCTTTTGGAAAAGAATGCATTCTCGTTCATTCATTTTCAGGGAAGGAAAACCTGGGTCAGGTTTCAAGGCATTTAAAGACTGTTTCACGTAGCTGCTAATGACTCGGAGGACTTCAAATTAAAATGATTTATCATTCATAAACTCCGCTAGCTATGAAATGGCATTTAAAGTAGTATTTTCCTGTCATTTCGATGAGCGACAAAAGGGCCTGGGTGACGCAATAGTTGTTTTTAGACTAGTTTGAAAAATCATCAACTGCCGGCAACGCATTACGATCCCCTGAGATAGCAGATGTTAGCCCACCCGCACGACAGGATGGAATTTCGAAAGCACGTAAGAATTTTTTTTAACGTGAATAAAAGTCTTTGAATGCGTGAATACTATCTTTAAAGATGTTTTAAACTATAAATATTTATAGAAATAATGTTTTCTAAGGCTTTTTATGGGAATATAGATGTTTTAGAGGAAATTCAATACCCAAGACCTATGCTACCAGGAACGCATCCCTATCTTCCCTATGTTAAAACGCTCTCGTATAACGCAAATTCGTATAGCGCAAAGACCCCAAGGAACGCATCCCTTGCGCTATACGAGACATGGGTGTACATACTACGTATATGAATCATGTAATATTTGGCCCTTTCAAATTCTCAAGCAGAAAATCCAATTATTCTACATGCTCAGCCAAATCTTTTGCAAGTTTTGACTTCTCCATGTTACAGTATTAATTCCTGCAGAAAATTGCCTTTTCCTACACAGGTGTGTCATTGGGCAAGTACTTTCCCACCAAAATTGCAAGATTTTGGAGACTTTGGAATTTTTATTAAAAATTATATCAACGATTTGTTGGATCTTGAATCTTAATGGAATTCAAGTGGACGAAGCGAACAACTATAGAACTAAACTTTAGTTTTGTAGAGCCAAAAAAAATGCTATACTTCTCACGTCATTCAATCAACCTTAAAATCTCTTGCTTTTTTAAGTTCAAGAAAGAAACTAAACGCTGCAAATGAATATTACATCGGACGGACGCAGTAATAAAAAAGGCTAAAAGAGCCTTGTGGGGTGAAAACTCCCCCTACCGTGCGACTCTCCTCGGCGAGGGTGGAAAGGGAAAAAGGGTATCGCTTGTTGCCTTTCACGGAAACAGTTCATTTTTCTCTCTCTTAAGCATGCTGACTTAATCTCTTCACTTTACTTCAATACCCGAGGCATATTTCTTACGCACGGGATGGTTCCGAAAAATATCCAATCCTTAGTATTTTCACTCGAGTAATGCGCTAAATGGTCTAGTCGATCTATACATAATCCTTTTTAACATCCTCAGTTTATTGTTTTAAGTCAATGAAGACGATTATCCATGCTTTAAATGACGATTTGCAGGACTAATGTTTTAAAAAACTTAAAAATCGGCCCCAGTTACCGAGCCTCAGAGGTCCGCGGCGTGTAGGTCAGCCTTGACGCGCGATTGAAAAATCGTTCTTATTTCCTTCGTCGCAAACTTTTTTTCAAGATTTCTACTTAGTACTCTTTAAAAATCTCTACTTTATATTGTGGTTCAAATTTTCCGAGTTATATTTTTCGTAAACGAAAGATCATGTCTACTTAATGTCAAATTCCACGTGAAAAACGGGTCGGCCATTTTGCGTTGTAAAACCAGACAGATGAGAGCCAAAATCTTCAAAAGTCATTGAAAGTATAGGCAAAGCACCAGATCAAAGGGATATTGCGTTTTTTATTCCACAAAACTCATATCAACGGAAAACCACTTGGACAAATTCAAAGGATTTTGAGGAAAAACGATATCTCGTGTGGCATTGAAAAATTGGTCATGTTTGGGCCTCTGTATCTCACTAAAGGTTCGCAATTATGTAAAATGGCATATAAATCAATATTTGCTGATGATTTATGAGTATTTACGCTGAGTTTCCAGTCTTTATCCCCAAAAAGGTCATTTTGGACTTTATTCAAGCTTTTTCCGATTTCGGACCAGTTAGCGCGGGGTAGGAACTAGGAAGACGATCGGCCGCCGCGGCTGGCGTAAAGGTATTCGGCGCCTACATCGACAACAACAATAGTGTATTCGGCAGACTGAAACTACCAGGCCAAGGCATTAGAATGACTTATCGGCTTTAAAAACTGCATTAATACACGAGTTTCATGATAGCGCTTCCTGTCGGCAGATTGCTGGACCTACTAGCCTCGAAAGCTCTGTAGCCTTAACTACTCGACTCGACATCCGTAATGCTACTCGAAACGCTCGAGTCGAGTACCAACTACTCGATCGACTTGAATTTTCGAGTACTCGCACATCCCAAGAAGATATGTGTTTTGTTATTACGATTACGTGGCGCGAAAATTCAAATGACTGTTGGAAATGCGGTCGTATATTTTGTTGTTTGAAGTACTGCTGGAATCGGAATCGATTTTTCACCTTGGCAAGTACTCGTTTTCGATTCCGGTTCTTGGCCGAGAATCGAGGAATCGAAGAATCGAGGAATCGAACCGACCCATCACTATTATTTACAATTATTGGCATTAAATTATTTGGTTACTACATTCAATGTTACTTAATAAAATACAGAGTGAATCGAACTTAATTATACATGCAGAATAAGTAATTACAATCGACTCTCGATTATTTGGCTCCAGGTAATACAGTTTGCGGATTATCCTTACTATTTTCTCCTTCCTATGCTTAAAATTTTAAAAAATATTCTGAAGGCAACAATAATGAAACACTTTTAAAGATTGATATAGCTTTTCAAAAATTCTCATTATCATTAAAAATGAAATATATTTTTGTGGAACATTTCCTGGCACAGTTGGCATCCAATATCTTTTCATCGAAGGGGTATGTGATTACAAAGATGTAATAGGGTCAGAAGCTGAGCACATTATCCAGATTTAACCCCATCTACATTACCTAGAAGAAGGTTTGCCTGCACCATTGGAAAACATTTCTAACTATTGGAGAATGAGCTGATTCAATCCTTAATGAATCATCATTTATGAGACAGTTAATATCCTGAATACTTTTGGTTAATTATCTTATATCCTAGATAAACTTCAATACTTTTATTATCTCAATTGAATTTGTATTGATTTGTTCTGTAAATAATGAAAAGGAAGCTGAATACTTATAGCTTTTTAGTCAGCAGGTTATGAATAAGTTATCAGCAAAATATTCAATAACACACTTTCAATTATTGCATTCCTGGTTATCTTATATCTGTAAAATTATAGATATTAAAATTGTAGAAAATTTCTTTTAGTGTTCATTCTTAATAATACCAGATTCTTTGTTATTGGATATCTACAAAATATCATTAGACCTTTAAAGTATGGTTGACTGGTAAATGATTTTGTTGAGGCATTGATTGGTTTCCATTTGAGTCATAGAGTTGATAAGTGGCTATTTTTATAGATCTAAGAAGTATCTAACTTTAATTGTCAATACCTTAAGAAAATGATTTAACATAATTATAGACTCATGTGAAAACTGCATGCCTCTTCCCATACAGTGGTAAATTGGAAATTATGGGATCATGGACAAAAAACACAGTAATTTCTACTTGAATGCTTGCTGCTGATGTTAACATTTTTATAATCCGTTTCTTTTAATCAGTGGATTTAATAAAATATTTTGCTGGAAACTTTTATGTGAGCTATTGGCAATGGATTTATTTTCCGAGGTCATTGTTTTGTTACAAGGCAACATCATGAAATCATAGGAAAGGTCATACAAAGTAGTTAAGAATTAATTTTCAGAAAATAATTTGATTTCGTGAACGTGAAAGTGAATTTTAATTATTTTTTTTAACTCTTCCAGTAGCATCAATGCTGCAATCCAGGAAGTTCGGTCAGATATTAGGCGTTTGGCAATCCAGCAGCAGAAGATGGATGCGAATGTGAATGATGAGGTAGCCAAGGGGGAGCATTTCTTCCTTCATGGGCCGTCAATGGGTGGGCGGAGGACGTGGGACAGTGGGGAGCCCAGTCCACCTCCCCCCTTCTCCCTCCAACAGCAGATGCACCACTCACCCCAAGTGGACCCATACTTCCAGGAGAAGCCACAGCACTACCCTGTGATGACCCGGTGGGGAGCTCCCAGCAACAACAACAACAAAAAGTAAGAATGCAAGGCCATTCATTGTACAACTAGGTTGTTACATGATAAAATATAAACTGCTAATGGTAATTTCCACACACTAACCCTTCTAGTGCCATCCTATTTAGCCTATTATGCTGAAGAATACCATTGCTTTTTAGGCGAATTTGTAGATTTGCACTTAAAAATTTGTATAAAACCTAATATGCATTATCAGAGGCAATTTTTTTTATTTGCTCCCAAAACTTACGTATATGTAAAAACATGACAGAACTAAAAAATTGTTACAGAAGGTCCATGAAGCACAAAAAATAAAAGGCCTGAGTGTAAAAAAACCCATGTAATAAATCTTTGGGTCAATAAATTAGAGCTTAAAAAACTTCAATGCCGTCAGACATGCGTCACGTTAGGTCTCATTCTTTTTTGAACTTCCAGTGTGTCATACAACCACACAATTGCTAAAAGCTATTGAGATATCTTCAAGCTCAGTAGGTGACTCACCTAGCATTTGGCTTTCGGAAACTGGGAGAATTGAATGTGGTAGACCGGAAAAGGTCTGTTGTTGAGATGGGGTAGGGATGAAACATGTAACCATTGTTCCCGTGTAACTTTGTGTGTTATTTTGTGTAACTGTAACTGTACAGCTGCTGACATGCTCCTTTGAGGTAATTTATTAATGGAGATGAAATTTTTTTCCTTTTGAGATAATTAATGCTGAATTAATAGTCAAGTTTTAAGTGGCCATGTTTATTTTGTTCCACAATGGCTCTTTGGACACATGAAACATATATTCTATTCTTATTTCCAGTGTTGTTATTGGGCAGCAACAACCCCAAGGTGTGTATGGTGGTTCTCCTAGGCCCGTTACAATGTATGAGATGCAGAGTCACCAACAGCCTGGTTCCCATTGGGAGGGAAGTTCTCCATCTTATCGTCCTGGTGTAAGTATCCATTTTTTTAAATATGAGAGAAATAACGAAAAAACTGCTGTATGTTTAGGGTTGTGTATGTATGTGCATGAGTCTAAAAATATCTAAATAAATCTGCTGCTCAAGGTCTGATTTCATTACACTTTGAAGTTTTATGTTAACCTCATTCAAGTTACTTTCCAATGTTAATTAAAAAACCAAATTCAAAGTCTTCAGTAATTGTGTTCTAAGAAAAGTTCTTAAAATTAATTATACCATGGGTGTTTTTGGAGACAAACATGAAAAATTTCTCACTGTCATGAAAAATTGATTGTAATTAATTCCTCTAAATGTTAAATTATTATGTGGGCTTTATCACAGACAAGACTTATTAATTTATGAAGGATGAATTTTTATGTGCATTCGATTAACTAAAATTTGAGCCTTTCAAATGGATAAATTTGTTATTGTATTAGTGTGCTATATCATTTTTGTTAATAATAATTCTTTTTGGAAAGGCTATATTTAAAGATAAGTTAATCTAATGACATCAGTTATCTTCAAATTGGTTTAATACTGGAAAGAAAGTTTTGCATGAGAAATGAAAAATATTATGATTCAATACTAAATTTGTTCAGTATCTTGCACACAGGACATTCTGTGTTTGATTATTTTTACAATTACATGCATGAGTTTACAGTTTGTGGCAATATCTTCTATGACTAATAGAGGTAATTTCGATTGATAGTGGATAGTGCAAGGATTGTGAGTGCTTTGTTGATTTTCCGTGATTTTTCTACTGCTCAAATGCTGCAAACTAACAGCTTTGCATGGCATTTGAAGTCAATTTTTGTCACCTTAAGCGTTCTTTATTAGGATACTGATTTGGCATTTATCTTAGCTTATCAGGTACTAAAGCTTTGCATTTACCTCAGAAGTATTAGACCATGGATGAAAATTGTAGGATGCACCATTGTTTGTGTGAGGTACATGTATTTGAAGTGCACATAAAATGACATTACTTACTATTTGTACAATATAATTTCAGCATTACAGTTGAAAAATAACTAACACCTGCATAAGTGCTTTTGTATTTTGCTTACCATCCTCACCTGTGTCATTTGGAATTTACATTAATCAGAGTGGCTGCATTCAAGTATTCTCCAATTTGGCATTTTCTGTATTTTTACTCAGTCTCCTGAAACTGTTACCTCTATGGTAAATGATTTTTGCACTATGCGCTACATGAATTCGAATATCATTGTTCATGAGTTGTTGGATTTTTTTTTCATTTTGAAACATACAATTTAGTTTCCAGTGTATCTTTCTCTCATTGACATGGTGAAATCACGTTGAAATATGTTCATCCAGATCAATATATAGTATGCGTGAGAATTCCTTTAGTTGAGTTCTGTGCTCATGAAAGTGACCGCTGCTAATTCTAAAGTTGAATGTATGGAAAGAAAATAACGTCTTATGTTTTGTCTTTTTTTATCACTCTGCTGGTACATATTTTATAGCTTCCTCCCCAGAACACCTACTTCTTCCGTATTTCTATTGATAAAACACATTCTTTACCCTTTGAATATCTGTACTCTACCAAAATATGAAATATGGACATAATCTCCATGGGAGCAGTAAAACTTGTCAGTTTCCTACATTTGTTTACACCCATGTCTCGTATAGCGCAAGGGATGCGTTCCTTGGGGTCTTTGCGCTATATGAATTTGCGTTATACGAGAGCGTTTTAACGTAGGGAAGATAGGGATGCGTTCCTGGTAGCATAGGTCTTTGGTATTGAATTTCCTCTAAAACATCTATATTCCCATAAAAAGCCTTAGAAAACATTATTTCTATAAATATTTATAGTTTAAAACATCTTTACAGATAGTATTCACGCATTCAAAGACTTTAATTCACGTTAAAAAAAATTCTTACGTGCTTTCGAAATTCCATCCTGTCGTGCGGTTGAGCTAACATCTGCTATCTCAGGGGATCGTAATGCGTTGCCGGCAGTTGACGATTTTTAAAACTAGTCTAAAAACAACTGTTGTGTCACCCAGGCCCTTTTGTAGCTCATCGAAATGACAGGAAAATGCTACTCTAAATGCCATTTCATAGCTAGCGGAGTTTATGAATGATAAATCATTTTAATTTGAAGTCCTCCGAGTCATTAGCAGCTACGTGAAACAGTCTTTAAATGCCTTGAAACCTGACCCAGGTTTTCCTTCCCTGAAAATGAATGAACGAGAATGCATTCTTTTCCAAAAGAATATCGTCTCGTCAACACTAGATCTAGTTGAGGGGGAAAGGAGCCACTTTCAATAACAGCTTGGAGTTCATCAGAAAATGTTGTGGTGGCTGCGCTATCAACACTTGCAGATTCAACTGATATCACCGCACTGAAAATACCTGCTTGCCGTTTAAATTCTGGAACCAACCGCTTTCACTAAATGTCTCGGAGCGATTACCACTCTCGTCTTTTTGTACTGATTCACCATGAACTTTCCGTATGTGTGGACCGCTTGGTTGAAGTTGGTGCGGCTGAGGTCACTGATATTTTAGCTTCGTCTTTATTCAAAATAAGGCATCGTGAGTTTAAACTTCCACGCAATATCGCTTTGACGCTCTCCATTTTCAAAGCAATTGACCTCTCTCAAGTCTTCTTCTAGGTTTATGGTTTTTCTTGATAAATTCTTGATTTTTCTACACGCATTCCTATTTTTTGCCATATTCTCTTGGTTTTTACTCTGTATGGCTCTATCTAAATCATCTTCTTCTGCTGAACTGTATTCCTGAGAAGCAGAAGGCCTATGACTGCGGGGAGGGAACGAAGCCATTGTGTTTGAGACTCTATAGCGGACCCTTTTATGTGTTGATGCTATTCATGCGCAACTCGGCCACCGCTCTATTTCTCCCCCGTGAATACCGATGACCTTGAAGGCTTTAGCGTAGACCCTCTACCTGGAAGTCAATCGCCCGGTAACCTACGACGGCAAAAATACGTCTCAAACCGTATTGCTGAAAAAAAACTCATTTCCACTAGCCCCACGCTTAATTAACGATCTAAATTATTTATTATCATTCTGTTAAGGAGACGAGATAAATCTTCGGTAGGCCGGCTATCTGGACCCAATGACGAGTAATACATTTGGCAATTGCACAGCAATGAATTTCGATTAATATATAAACAAAAAAGAAGATTTGAGGCAAGAAATAATGTTAATATGCGTAAATTGATAGAAATTACGTGTGTACTTAGCGCAAGTTCACGTTTTATCACGAGAGCGTTTAAAATTTTTGATTAGGCTACACTGCGTTGCAATGTTTCCCCGAGGAACGAATTTGCGCTATATCGAAATTGCGCTATACGAGACATGGGTGTACTTATCTTGTGACAGTTGCTTCAGAATAGAAGTGGCTCCCAGAAATCTATTGAAAATGGCAACTTTCACAAACCTAAACACAAGTCC
This sequence comes from Ischnura elegans, assembly GCF_921293095.1. Classification (NCBI taxonomy): domain Eukaryota; kingdom Metazoa; phylum Arthropoda; class Insecta; order Odonata; family Coenagrionidae; genus Ischnura; species Ischnura elegans. Next base: position 79,153,856 of record NC_060256.1, on the reverse strand, counting down.
AGTTTATGAGGAATTTAATTGAATACAGGCGGTCCCCGACTTTCGCTCACAATACGTTCCCGAAAACATGTACGAAAGTCGAATGTACGAAAGTCGAACCATTGACTTCCATACTAATTAGGGGTTACGTTCCAAAAGAGCATAATATACGTACTAAAACCTTTTTTTCACGGATTTTATTTCAATTCACTAAATTTTAATAATATATGTTAATACAATTCCTCAAATCATCTAATTTCTTTCGAAAATACGCAGAAAATGTAAATAAAAGTTAAAAAAAAACAAGAAATGTGTTGGCTATAGAGTGAACTTCCTCTTGGCGTTTAAGTTGACATTCCACTTATTACATCCACTATAAATAAAAAGACATATCAAGAAGCATAACAAAATGTAATTGTTGAACCCGCGCTCTGGATACCTTTTAATTTTTACACCAAAATTCGACATTCGGCAGGTGACATTTGTGATCGCGTATATTTCGCATGTTATTCAAAAAAGACAAACGGAATTCGGTTGATATTTCGTGCAATATCGTTGCTGAATGTGATTTAAACAGCACTCAATCGAAAAAACACAATTAGAAAGAAGATCTTACTAGTTTTATTGAAAGCTATTTGATGATGTCTAGTCAACTTTTTTGAAAAATCTCTCCAATGAAGGCTTTCTTCTTCTCTTGATGAAGGATCCTATGGCAGGCAGTCCCTCTCCCAAATAAATCACCTAGATTAGACTCAACTACCAACAATTCCCTTCATTGTATACGTTCGTATTGTTCGCATATACTGCCATTTGAAACAATTGAATGTTGGGATGCGCACTAAACATCGCAGGAATTCAAAAAAAATACATACAAACGTCCGAAAGTCCGAATTTAGCGTACGGAAGTCAAGTAAAAGGTGTCAATTTTGAACGTACGAAAGTGCGAATTGTACGAAAGTCGAGGACCGCCTGTACTTACAAAAGCTGAATTTTAGCCATCTCCTGATAATTAAATGACCAGTTGTTGTGTTGATGTAATATAGTGGTGTAGATTATGCAGTTCCCTCATAATCTTAGTTTTGTCAAATAATAATAAATACTATTTTTTTTGGCCTTCCTGGCTCCCATAGCATTCGACAACCCACTTTACAAATTTAGAACTCCTCTAAAAATTCTAGACAATATTTCCTTCAGAAGTCAGAAAAATCTCTTTCTATTATTAAAATACTGTATAATTAATTTCAAAAATATGATAATTTGCATTTTCAATCAATTCATTCCAGATTGTTTAACAAGTTTCTTATACATTGCTATTGAAAGGATTTATTCCAAGATGCATCCATATTGTGCCAAATAATTTAGTATAAATTCTGACTGCTGATATACAGCTCTTTCGGTGATAAACTGTGGTTCCTGATATTTATTAGTGATTTTGAAAATTGCAAAGAAAATGAGTAGATTTCTTCTTAGCCTCTGATGAAGTTAGTTGGATAAGTCCGTTCAAGAGGCTTAACTTGAGATACTACCTTTTAATGTCTCACGAAGCAGCATATTTGGGGATATATTGCCCTTTGAGTGTGAAAAGAGGTGAATTTTATGAGTCAACTCCCGTTATCTTATGAGCTCCTTTGTCCTCACGAAGGATCGAAATGTTCCCTTGAACGATGGTGCTATGGAGCCTCGTGTTGAGAGGCGACTCTTCTCAGCCCCGCAGCAGCAACAGCACCATCTGCACCAAAATGGAGGGGGTGACCACGGACACCCGCAGCCACACACCAATGGCCCGTCAGCACCCCTATACCTCCATCCCATTGACGGACGGTCAACCTCGCCCTTCAGCCTTTATCAAAGGGTATGGGCATATAACTATTAGATAATCTAACAGGCCATCAGTTGTGGGGAGAAAGTGCAGGGATTCACTCCCTCAGTTTAAGTTGTTTCCTCAATCAAATCATGGTAATCTAGCAAACTTCGAGACTGCAGCTAATTTTATTGAAAAATTCAAGATGATCTGGTAGAGTGAGGGTGGGTTTCAGCTCTAGAAATGATAGTTTTGCAGAACTAGTGGATGATGCTTAAATATGTTAATGATTAGGCTTATGAGGTTCACAGATGCTGCCAAAAGGTTTTGTCAGTGCATGACTAGAAAATAATTTTCTGTGCATTTTGATTAGCATTTGTTCTAATTTGGTAGTTCCCTGTGTGTGATTAAGCCATCCTATGCACCCAGTCATTTGCATGAAATGAGTTCATTCTCACTTAGAAGTTTTTTTTAATATTATTTTTAATCCTCAAGGCCAATGTATTTGAGGTCTTTTCATTGAAATCCTGTGCATGTTGCTTGCTAAACAGAATTATTAAAATGTAATGAAGCATTTGGAAATTTTTAATTCGTAAAGTTTATTACTTATTAAATGTTTCAAGGCAGAAAATAGTGACTTAAATTATTTCATAACTTTAACTATGGTTGAAATTTTCAGGATGAAGTGGTGAATGACCAGAAACGCATGAACTCAGGAGGGAGTGAGAGTAATACTGCAGTCCATGCTCCAGTCCCAACTCCTTCTGTGGACGACATGGAGCCTCAAAGTATTTCATTTATTGGAAATCAACCCAATGAGGTCTCTGGTCCTCCTCGTGACCTTCATTTACGCATATCTTCAGGGACGAGGACGTATCGCATCACATCACCCGGGCACCCATCATCGCAGACTGAAAGGCGACATGTTGCTTCCTCATTGCCTCCGTGAGTGGATTGCATGAGATTAGTAAACCTGTAACATCCTTCTATGCTGTATAACTTAAAAAGTCCCTGTTGCATGCATATTTCTACATTTGCTCTCTTGTTTTTATCAAAGTTGCTTTCACTATAAAAGAAAAGTCTTTTAAGAGTACAGCAACACTACTTCTGAGTATTGTGGGTTTACTGTGTCTTCCTGCATAGCCAAATAAATAATAATAAGGCCATTTAGGACCTTTTAATTTAATTAATTATCCTTTAAGAGGATGTATTACTCCCTTTCAAATGCCCATATTTCATCTTGCTGGTAACATATTGCTAGTTAAATACTTATATCGTAGTATAATCCTGAAATTTTCACAATAAGTATAGTTGTAGCTTTTTCAACTTTTGCCTCTATCTCAAGTGAAAGAAAATTATACATTGTAACGTCCCAGCTACCGAAGTGCAGAAGTAGCGGGTTGTACATTAAAGTGTGGGTTCTTGCCAGAGGTGTCAGGAAGCGAATAATCACTCAAAAATATTTAAAATTGGTTACCCAAAGTTTATTTCCCAAGTGCAAATCAATTCAATGAAAAATATCAAGTAATGAATATGTGCGTCTAGAATAGCCAAATTTTAGGATATTACCAAAGTCTCGGAAATGAGAGGACCTGCTGGAGATGGCTCAGGTGGATAGCAAGGTGCTATTGTAAAGGGAAGGTGAAACTAGGATGTTTTCGGCGAAGAAAAATTGGATGAGTTTAGCCGTTCTTGAAAGTGAAAGATACAAATCCCGAGGTATAGTTGGACAATTGACTATTCTAAGATGTCACACAGTAACACATTTAAGCATGATTAAAAATAACTCACATTCGGGTGTATGCCGCGTGTCGTAGTGGAGATTGCCCCGACGTTTCGCGACCGACTGCTGGTCACTTTTTCAAGGGAATAATTTTGGGATTGGTTTTTGCTGCCTTTTTATATATTTCAGGTGGGAGGGGTGGGCGGAGGGTGTGAGGAGTTAGGACTGGAGGGGGAAGATAACGAAATTTTGCGGATGACTGGGTTCCAAGTATTGCTGATTCTTAATCCGGTATCTCTATTGTAGTTGTTCTTGTTTTTCTTTATTTCTATGGCCTCTTGGATGAGTCGGGTTTTAAAATGTTTTATCCTCGTGATGACTCTTGATTTTTCGAAGTCGATAGCATGTCCGGTGGCTTCGTGCTCCGCTACGGCTGACTTTGAAGGGTAACCCAGTCGAATGGCTCGCTTGTGTTCTTCTATCCGAGTTTTGACTGTTCGTCCCGTTTCTCCGATGTATTTCTTCTTGCACGATCAGCAGGGGATTTCGTATACTCCTTCCATTTGAAGTGACGTCCTATCCTTGGCATTACGACACGCGGCATACACCCGAATGTGAGTTATTTTTAATCATCATGAGCCGCGAAAGCTTCAATCAAGAAACATTTAAGCATATTTTGGAAAATGGGAATCTTCCATTTCTGGATCACTATAGCCACACCCTTTACTGGGTAAAAAATGGGGACAGGAAAGGGAAAGATAAAGCATTGAGAATTTGGGAAGGATGTCAATGCTTGAAATACATCAAATTGGGATTAAAACACTAGAACACTCATGTGAGCTCTGTCATTTACCTGGCAGATTTGCCTAGAAGACAAATTTCCATGTAGTTCTCCTTGTTGGTAGGGTAGACTCCTTGGGAACTGGGACTCCTTGGGACTCAAATACAGTAGAACTTGTTAAGTACGTTTCTGAAGGGACCACAAAAAATGAACATGCTATCCAGGAAAACATGCTAACCAGGCAAGTAGATATGTAATAGTAATCGGGGTAATTGTACTCGGTGGAAAAGTTATCATAATTACAATTACTTTCAGAAGTTTTCAAAGGATTGCCTTCCTGAACTCTTTCCACATTGAAAATCAAGAAAATGGGCACTGCATTGCAAAAACAATACCATGTGGATGAAAATCATAAAGTTTCATAGATTTCCCTGAGACAATTATATAAAAATGGCATTTAGCATTGCCTGAAATTTTGAGATGATAAAATAATTTTTTTGGGCGTAATATGTCACGGAAAGAGACCTGTTGATTTATAGGTATATGCATATTAAGTCTAAGCTTCTGAAGTCTTAATGAAGCACAGCCTACATTGAGGAAGGGGAAAAAACTCAGAAAAGTGTAAGAATGAAATAGGTGTAAAGATGGAATTTGGCCGGGAATGATGTACGAAAAATTCCTCAGTTTTGTGTTAAGGTTGTATTCTGAAATGGGACTTGTAAATTGGGAATTCTAGGGTTGATGCAGGTATGGAGAGTGGTGGATCCCCATGGATGCATGGCTCGAAAGACCCATCCTCCTTGCATACGGAAAGCTTACGAGATGGTGTCACACCCGAAAAAGGTTTTTATATCTCTCTGGATGGCGATGGTGATGCTCCAAGGCGACCCAAACCTCACCTTAGGAGACGAACGCAGCCAAATGTAATTAATGCTTCCTCGGCATCCAATATGTCTTCAAGGCCTCCCCCTAGCAGTAAATATGGTGATGAGGTAAGTAGTGCCGACCTGTTGAAAGTTAAGCCTATTGTCTTTGACACTCATCAAATTTTATTCCTGGTGTACATTTTTGATCCATCAAACGTAGCAAATCATTTATTTCTTTAATTGAAACTTATAGCCAACCAATAGTTTGTTGCTATCATAATAGTCATTGAATAATTCATTTAATTAGCAAATCAACCCCTCATTTTTGAACTGATCTCATTAATTGATATGATTGGACTTTAAATATCTATGCTTGCTCTAAATTATAGAGTAGGAATCATTCAAGGAGGGAATTTTTTTAATTATCCCTAGATTTTTCAGTACTTATGCTACTGATGTGTTATAGATTGCCTAGTAGGAATGCTTCTTCCACTAGAACCATTTGGTCTATTAGAATGGATAATTGAGAGTTAAGTATACTGCAATTTAATGTTTCATTACAGTATGCTCTACACAAAAGTTATCCCTTGTATTTTAAAGAGTTTAATTTTCAAATGGACTCCTAAGACATGTCTTTTTAAGCTATAATCTCTCTTTTATGACATTTTGCATCTTGTGCTCTCACCAGTTTGGTGCAGGATCAGAGGGTGAATCCCGATCTGAAGATGATGACTCAGGAGGCAAAGGACCCGGTGAGACATCTTCATCCGAAGATGCACCCCCTGGTGGAGGGGGGAGCCGAGGAGAATCTGTTGGTCTTGTGGTTGGTGTTACTCCTGAAGCCCTAGATCCGGTAAAAATACATTTTTATTCTTTCTTAACTGAAGAAAACTCAAGTTTAACACTAGAACCGCGGACTTTTTCGTATACCTAGAACCGCGGAGGGGGTCATTTTGACCCCTCGTCTTTTCTTGCCATATTTTTAGTATTTTGGGTTTCTTTTGGATACTGCACTATGTGAAATGAATTATCTGAGATTTACAATGAAATTTGAATGATATGTGGGCGGTATAAGCGCTACATAGGCTACCCGCCTTGCACAAATAATGCGTTTTTCACATTTTTACTATATGTTCGGCTGAGGATGGGGGAAAAATGTAAATTTATTTAAGAAAAAAGAAACACTTTTATTGGTGCAGAGAAGCATACAGTAATGAAGAATGTCTAGTCAAGCTCCAAGTTCCTTGCTCCGTACGTGCATACAAAACTGCAATGAATGCTTCCGGTTCATCCATAGATACCGACCAGTCCTTCTCCCCACTTTCTTCACGAGCCCGATTTTCCGTGCACATCTTCATGTGCTTCAGCATAGTTGGAGTTATTACCAAATCCCATGCTGAGCGAACATCACCCTCAGTGAAGAAGAAGATTGAAGACTAGCACGCCCCCGGCGAGAACCACCTCGTCCTCGTACCTGGCCACGAGGAGCGGCAGCAGCAGACTCAAGCGGCTCGTCGTCTTCAGCAGGTGCGACTACAGCATCGCCACCCCCACGTCCTCGATGGCCCCGAGCACCACGGCAGAGGCCCTGGGCAGTTCCAGGGCGACCCCGTCCCTCGAGCAGGAACTGTGGACGCGACTTGGTCCACGGGAGGCTGTATTTGGGGACCACGTCCACGTCGTAGAGTGCGGGTGGTTGGCGGCTGATAGGGAACATACTCCTAACCTTCATTACCTGTACCAAACAAAATAAATGCTTTATGAAATAGATTTGTAACAATTATCAAAGAATGCGAGTAAAATAAAAATAGGAAACTTACCAGTGTCTTCGCTTGAATCTTCAGTCAAGGACTCTTCACTGTCTTCCTCGGCGTCAACGCCGCCGTCATACACTACAACAGGATCATCCTCCGCCTCAGAGCAATCCTCAGGCACATCCTGAAGTTGCTCGAGAATACGAACGACCTGGTCTGCGGTGTATCCCTTTGACCGACGCATCGCTGGGCGTTGAATGGAGTATCACCCTTGAAACGGTATTGCCCTTCGTTCAGCGCTGAGCGATGCAGCGCAACAATCGAACGGGCGAGACGAACTACCGCGCAAACTGATGAATTCGGGTGAATTGCGAAGTATTACATTGTAATTCATGTAATTGAGCTGGCGACTACAATGACGCCACACTGGTAGGGGAGGCACGGTAGGAGAAGGAAGGAGCCTTGAGTGGGGGTAGCCGAGGAAACGGGGGTGCCCGGAAATTTTCACGTAGATCCATTTCTACGCGGCTCGACTCTCACATTCTTTCAGGCGTCCGCTGAGCAGGTTGCCTTTATCTGCGGCCTAATAAGAAACGACAGAGGTAATCCATGCCATTCCTATACATTCGACCTTCGAAAATAACGCTTGCGGTGAATTTCTGCTGCGAAAATATAAGGTTCGGGAACGACAACAGAGCAGGGGTCAAAATGACCCCTACCGCGGTTCTAGGTATATTGTTGTCTAGTGTTCACAAAAATAGTCCTAGAGCGTCGGAATTTCGCACGAATACGCCTTTCTACAATTCATTAAAAGTCAGAAAATGTCAGGTTGGTGAAAAAAAATTAAGTGTGAAATATACATGTTGAAAATCGTAAGGGGTCAATTTGACCCCCTCCGCGGTTCTAGTGTTAAGGAAGAAGAGCTATTTTTGTGCAAGTGCACTCAAAAATAGCTTTTCTTCTTCTTTCAATTTACATGTGATGAAGGATAAAGTGAGTGTGTTTGAATATAGGGGATTTAATCATCACCCACCTTCACATGTAATGAGCTTTGACGAAACAAGTGATTTGTGAGCCATAAAGAACTCTCATTATACCGAGCTTCCACTGTATTTATTAACTTTTGTCAAAGGCAAAAAATTTCAAAGGGTTCCTTTTTGAATATTCTTAACCTAATGGCCAAGTTATTGCCTTGGGCTTATCTTTCTGGAGTCGCTGACTAGACGTACTTGGTAGAAAATTTGCATTGAGGAATGAATTGTTTGCCTGCAACCAGGTAAGGCTGGTGATTTTTTACCTCTGTGGAATTCTCTCTTGAGGTTAAGCATGGGATTGGGCTTGCATTACAAGATGTTAATGCCCAGGCTTTTGTATACAATCTCACAAATATCAATATCAGTCATCGTAACACTTAAATTTATCATTCAGCATTTAAAAGATGTTTGTGTACATTTAATTGTTAAATATGTATTATGAAAACCCTGATGTAAAGGCCAAATAGTGCTGTTTTTGGTGGTGTGGCAATAAATAAATAGATAAAAAATAAATAAATACAGTAAACTCTTGATTTTACGAAGTCAGTGGGACCGGAAAATCGGCACTTCATAAAATCGAGTTTCGTAAATTCAAACCTTTTTCATAAGTCACGAAAAAATGTTCGATTTTGTTTCTTCCGCCGTTTTTTGTCTTTAGTGGTCTTATTTAAATGTTTTCGGTGGTTATTTTCGGTATAATTCATAGAAAAGGCTTTTTGTTATCGATTTATGATGTGAAAAATCGTTAAATAATTATACCACCATAAAATTGCCATTTCTTGTTCATACTTCAACATCAACGATCGCTTTAGAAATTCCCGACCAGTTTAGAAAACGCAATCAAATAATGAATTGCAAAGTTTATTATAAGAATTTAATGTTATAAATTTGTGGTTAGGAGCGAATAACAACTATTAAGTTCGCGTAAGATAGATATTTGTTTCCAGCACCCACGGAATGTTAGCGGCAGCCGGCCTAACCGCCATTTATGTCGCCCTCTATCGCTCAGTGACGAGAAAAAAAAAGAAAAACGAGGGCCTCCACCCGTTTCCTAAATAACCTTCGTAAGTTAATATTTCGAGTTACTCTGTATATTCAGTTGAATGTGCTATCTTTTCCATTGGTTATTTTTGTTGAGATTCGGTTACGATTCTAAATTTCGTAGGATATGATTATCTTCTGGCGAATATTTGAAGTAAATTCTGTTTGAGCTCTCCGTCCGGATACTGTGCTCCATCATGTTCGCAGACGTTGCTACGAAAGACTTCATTCTTCATTCGGACCATATTCTTCATACCGGGTGTGAAGTGCTATGTTCATATAGTATTTCTCTCTCTTCTTTTATGCCGACAGGAGCAAGGTTCCAACCGGAAAAACATCTTCCATTATCGGAGAAATAAAGAGGGAAACGTTATTATCCGCATTGATTGTTTTTCTACAAGAGATGTTTCATCATTTCTCAATGTGTGTGAAGTATTGGTTCACTTGCGTGAATTCCCAAAAATGACAAGCAAAAACCTGTACATTCACCTCATTTACTTTTCGTGTCCCTTTCTCCTCCGTATTGAAAGTTATGCAAAGAATCATTGACGTAGAGAAAAGATTTTCTTAGCTTTAGCACTAAAAATAGTCGCGCAATAATCGTAAATAAATATAGTGAGGAAAGAGCAAAGAAAATAATTTTAATTGAAACGTCAGCAGAGAAGAAGAGAGAGAATTATAAGCGCGGCACCCTGATAGTGGAAGATACTTCTTCAGCCTCTCTCCGGTTAATAACTTACCCCCGTTGCAGGTAAAGATGAACCATGCCCTTCTCCACAATCGGGGAACGTTCCCAGTGGGTGGGGTGAATAAGAGTGGGATGGGGATTGCCTGAGGAAGGATGTGTGGTCAGCACAAAGGAGTGGTGAATAGTGGTGAAGGGGGCAGGAGAAAGAAGGGTGGGGAAATGGCCTTCAGCTCTGCCTCAGTCTACGTTTGGGGGCCGTATTTTTTGCGACGCACTCGACCTCTGTCACCTTAGGGGGGAGGGAGTGAATGGGAAATGCTGGGGAAGGAGGGGTTTGGGATGCGTAAGATGGGTGTCAGCAAGATCAGCAGAAGGCCGCGGGAGGAAGTAAACGAAGACTTTGGAAAGAAAGATCTCTCGGCATGGGAAAACGGGGAGACGCGCGAGAAGAAAGTTCACGGTTAGAAGTGCGTCTTCATTACGAGTAGACCGAAAAATAAGTTGGTGGTTAATAGAGCCCAATACTTAAGATATTTAAGTTGTTTATTCAGGAAGGCTATTATATACACGAAAAGATACTACTAAAATATCAATTATTTTTTTCCTTTTTGCCCTTCTCCATCGCCGCTTCCACCATGGTTTCTCACTTGCATAAATGGGAATGAAATTGGGGAACTAACTCGTTAGCCAGATCAATATATCTTAATGTTTGGAGGGCAGCGAGTACTTCATTTTTATTTAGTGAAATTACTTCACTTTCATCTTCGTCGTCACTGCTATTATGACTAGTCCCGGCCGCTGCTTCTTCCGACGCATGTACCGGCATCCCATTGTCGCAAGCCCGGAGATCATCGTCAAGGGAAATATAATCGTTTGATTTTGCGCGCTGTGCTCTTCCAAGAATTTTTCAAAATCATCTTTTAAGCCTCTAATCTCCTCCGCGATTTTATCCGCTGCTGCTTCCTGAATGTATAACGTAACGAATCAACCATAGCCGTGATATTATAGCAGTAGAATTACTAGTAGGCTAGTTGTATCAATTACCAACCTCGAGAACATCCTCATGATGCGCTATCAAAGGGAATCCGGCCGATTTCCAGCAATTTGCGATAGTAGTGGAGGAAATAAAGTACGTCTTTGAACCGTGTTTCTGCGATGAAAAATGACAATTTTATTAACTTGGCCATTTTAGCAAAGTTAACAAAGTCGTTATTCCTCATCGCAGAAACACGGTTCAGAGACGTACTTGAATGCCTGATAGGCAGGAGTGCGATGCAAACAATTATTTTTGATGATGGCATTGATTGATAGATTTTCAAAATGCAGTCAGAGCGGTCACTTTTGGGGAGAAAGGCCCCACGCTCGGAGGGTCGAAGAGAGGGGCCAGCGAGGGTGAGCTCGTCGAGGAAAGGGTCCCGGATTAGGGACCCTTCGTAGTGCTTCGGCGAAAAGTAGTCAAGTATTCTTCGAAGTACGTTCACAGCAGCCTGCCTTGCGAACGTACCAGGTACGTTCACAGCAGTGCAAAGGGTTAATTAGGAGTATACGAAATACCCCGCTCGACCTTCCTGACATGTTAAACTACGAATTATTGTCGATGCGATGTTTACGAATAGGCACGTAAACAGGGGCATTATATCAGTCGCGATATTTTAATTAAGTCCTACTTCCCCTAAATTCCCACCGTGAGGTTTTAGGCGAACCCTTTCTCTCCAAAGTTGCACTATCATTTACGATTTCACACTTTTGATGAACCACAGTTGGAAGCGCTGATTTTTTTTTTAGCTACTTACGCCGGCGTAACTACTTTTGTTGACAAATATTTCGCCATAGTTCGTATAAACGAATGCCTTTTGCTCCTGGGGACCGATCCGAGGTTCGTAAATTCGAAACATTTCGTATAATCGAATAGCACCATGTATTTACCATAGGCTTTTCGCCGGGACCGCACTATCACTTCGTATAATCGAAAACTTCGTAAAATCCTGCTTCGTATAATCGAGAGTTTACTGTAACCATGTTAAAGTCCTCTCTAGCTAATATTGCCAGCCTGGTATAATATTGGTGGAAACAGTACAAATTTTAAGAGCAACAAGATTCTCTATCACATTAATTAAAGGTTTTTTCATATAAATTCATGTTTTCCATACATTATCATAATTCCTATCTCCTTAAAGAGTGGTTTGCAATGTTCACTTGAGTTAGAATTTGAAATAATTCTAGCAGCTCTTTTCTCTGAAATTAATTACTCTTTCGCAGTGGAAGAATGACCCCAAATATCAATACCATAGTGACAATGGAAAAAAGCAACTAGCAATTAATTGTGTTCCTGATACGAATGCCTTTTTTGTTCAGGGAACTTTGGATGAGATGGAGAGGCGTAAGGAGCGCATCCTGCTCATGTCTCTGCAGAGGCGGGAGCGGCAGGAGGAGGAGAAGCGCAGGAAGGAAGTGGAGGCGATGCAGAGGCGGGAGGACGTCAAGGCACGGGAAGAGGAGAGGCAGCGCAAGAGGGAGGAGGAGAGGAGAAGACGGGCCGAGATCCTCGAAAAGTATCGCCTCAAGCGGGCAATCGAGGAGGCAGAACGAGAGGTGAGGTGGAGCCAGGGTAACAAATATCAGACCCGGTAAAAATTCAGATCCAATATACAGTAAGTCCTCTTCTTACCAACATTTGACTTACGAGCTTTCAGAGGTATGAGCATTCAAAAAATTGAAGCGTGCCAGAAATTTCAAATTTGGTTCACCTTTGAGTTTGTGTGACGCAATGCAGTATGGCAACAGAGGAAATTGCTTTTTGGGCACTGTCTAAGTGAATATCAATTAAGCCATTGTGAAGTCAGGAACCGACAGTGTTTCACATTTTGCCTTTCTATGGGCAGCAAAATTTTTTTTGCCTCTTGCTGCGTCGCATGCGCAGCAAATTCAGTTGGTCACCATAGTGAGTAAATTCTAAACGGTTATGCAGTGTTGCATTCTGCAGGATAACTACACTTTTCATTGCCTTGCTAAGGATTTTTAACTAACGAACAGATTCAACTTACTAACAAGATCTCGGAATGCTCCTTGTTCATATTTTGAGGACTTACTGTATTAGAAAATTTTTTATCGCCAATTATCAAAACTCAATGTCAGGTTCCTAATAAGTTGAAGTACTGTTATTTCTTGATAACTGAATCTATTGCCCCAGACCTATATCACTCTACTACTTTTTGAGTTACTAGAAAATGAATGCTGTAGTTATGGCCAGCCCATAAAGGTTGTAAATGTGTTACTTTAAAATAATTGAAGAATAACAATCAGATAATGATCACATAATTCTTTGAATTGTCCTTAGTCTGTGTATCTAATGTGCTTCTTTCAGGAATGGTGACCTCAGTGAAAGTAAAGGCCTGGTTACATGGTACATTAACACGTACAAGTTAATGTACGTTTGCGTGAATTATTTTGGTGGAACGGAACATGTACGAATGCATGAACCAAATTAGAACAGGTTTTAATTTCTGTTTATGCATTTGCACAAGTTGGGTGGTTACATGGTGCATTTTCATGTTCATTCACGGGTTCATACATATAAACATTAACCTGTATGTGTTAATGTATTGTGTAACCAGGCCTTAAAACTTTTTTAAACAAATATGTGAAAAGCTTTTCATGACTATCAATGATAACTTAGTGTCTTCTACTGGACTTCTAATAGTGATTGTACAAACCCTGTCGTCTAGTTTTTAAGTGGTACAGCTAGGTATTGTACACCTGGTAATGCACGAGGTGTTGCCCTAACTTGGTTAAACTTGTTGCATACTCAATATTGAAAGTCCTTTGGAAAACAATTAAGGTATTTCGATTGCTATAATCAAGCATACTTTCCACTAGATTAGATTAGATTAGATTTGAAGAAGAAGTGGGGGAGCTAGGCTCCCGGGGCACTTAGACCTAAGGGTCCATTGTGCCAACCACTGATGATTAATCACCCATAGAGGCCTATGTCCTTAGTAAAGGCCAAGAGGTCCCCGATGGGAAGATCTCATACCTCCCTGGGCTCTACAAAGGTGAGCCCAAGTGTCTATATCAAGTCCTCATGATTGTGGGGTACTTGCATATAGATGGGTAGTTGTTTCTTCTCCTATCTCACACCATCTACACAAAGTCTGTTACTCCCAGTAGGAGCAGATGTCTCATTATGTGATAGTGGCCAGTAAGCAGGCCTACTACCGTTCATTGGTTCCTGTTCAATGCCTTTCACTAACTAGCACGTGAAACCATAATTTTAAAAAGCATTTAATTTTTTTAGTTATGACATTATTTCCTTAAGACATTTACTCCAGCATGGATCACTGCTTTCTATTTGGGTGGTATGACCTACCAGTTGGTTTCATATGTATCATCTTCATGTATCTCACCCTGGGAAGGTGATCCAAAGATACATATTTTTTTAAGTTGGAAGGGTGGGGCATTGTTGTGCTCTTTTTATTTACAACGAACAACTGTAAAAAACTGCTTGATCATGTAATATTGCTCAATTATTTAATATTTGAACCTGCAAAATCACATTTGAAAATTTCATCCTTGTTTTATGGAACATTATTTACTGGACAGGAGTTATTGTGTGGTTTTCCTTGGATTATACTGCAGAAATAACAGTTATCACATATGAAGCAACTGTAAGTGGTAGAATTCATTTTTCCCAATGTGTATCTTGACTTTAAATGGATCGAAAAGAGTTTATATTATAACTCTAACACCTCTTCAACCTCAATATTCACCTCTAAAAAAATAGCACCTAAATTGGGCTAGTGATTGAAACTTTGAAAAAAATGTGAAGAGGACGTATGCCACCCTCTCAACTGATCATATTATGTCTTTTTTGTGATGTATTTCTCGTTCAAAACGGACTTTATCATCTTAAAATTTTCAGGGTCTATGTAGTGGAGCTTTTTTAACATTTTCCTATATCTCAAGCATTAAAGTATTATACCGTGTCAATACAGAGGTGATAATTTCAAATTTGAGATAAATTTTGACCAGAGTCTATGTAATATAACCTGGAAATTTCAAGGTGGTATTTTACAAAATTTTCAAGGGAAAATGCCGAGATGATTTGAGTGTGACTTCTTAATTTTTTAAAGAAGTTCGGATAATTATGAAGTTATCTTCCATGTTAGGGTAAGCATGATCCTACAAAGGGCATGCCTCCTTCATTGGGATCCTCATCTTCGGGTGGGCCTCGCATGAGGGGTGGACCCGGTGGGCGACCCCGGCCCAAAACCATCCATGTCGATGGAACAGATGCACCTGAGATGCGCTCTGGAACGTTGACCCCAAGCCGAGGACGCAAGGGATCTGGCTCAAGTCTAGCGGGTGAGTGTCCTAGCTTAACCCTTGGAATTCCAATCTATGGGTATATTGGTTGTAGCTATTGTGTCCAATAATTCCAGGAGGCTGATAAATGGCCACCATTTCAGACTTGTGTTTGGCTCTCAAATTTGAAAAAATCTTTTGAGTCCATGGGTTATTATTCCCTCCTAATCCTTAAAATTGACATTAGGGAATGGAAGTAAACGGAATGGTTATTTTAAATTTCTTCTCGGGAGTGCTTAGAGTGCCAAAGGTTCAGCTGAACTCCTCTTTTGCAGTGATTTGATCTGATAAAGGAGATTAAATATTTTTAAATCAGGTGGGATGACATACTATCATCTTAAGAAGCACTTATCATCAGTCTCTACCTCATGAACCTCATCAGTTTTTTCTGTTGAATTGAATTTCCTCATTTGTTGTAACATTAAGAAGCTATGATAAGAGGCTAACTTTTCAGCCTTGGAATGACCTCTTCCCTTTATCTACACCTTTCATCATAATATTTTATGAGAACAGATTTCTGTCATTACTTTTAGATGATTGGCAATATTTTTTTTATTTCATTCTCAATGCCACACATTTCCCATTAAAAATAGGGATGGTTGGATCGGATACCTCGGATCCAAATATCCGTGGATATTCCCCTTCACCAGATACTTCAGATCCAAATTTATTAAAGGCGTCAGATCTGGATCGGAAATTTTTTATTATTGCTTTTGTGAATGCAGCGTCCCATAAGAGAGTGAAAAGAATTCTGATCCTCTTTTAGTAAGGGCCGTCGCAATATGATGGTTGTTCTACTCATAAACCATTTTGTTTAAAATCTCTCGTAGGGATTATGCAAAAGGATTTCAGCCGTGAAAAAAATTTAGGCAAAATACGACAGACACATAATGTGACTCTTCCCAAGAGATTGAAAAAACATTGGGAAATCTCAGCATCATAGTATAATAATCACATCAAAAGTAACTACTTTGCAGATTTCAGAAAATCACCTCGCCCCTCCATCAGCCCATGCCTTTGATGTTTTTTTTTCATTTCCGAGATCACATAGACCATAAATCATTCTTCAAAGTCTTAGAAGGAAAATATCAAGTTACACGAGAACAGTCAAAGTGTTTCATCCCTAACTCTGTCTCACCAACTGATCTTTTTTGGCCTACCTGCTTCAATTCTCTATTTCTGGAGGACAAATGCTTGGTGAGTGACTTTCTTGTCCCAAAGATGTCTCGATAGCTTCGGCAATTAGATGACATGCACAAGAAAAAAGAATAAAGAATATTTAAAAAAGAATAAGACCAAACACAATGCATTTCTGACGATATTAGAGTTTTTTTCAGCTCTAACTGATTGCCATTATGTTTACTAGTTACAACTAGAATTTACTAATATTCAACAACATCGAAACAGCACAATTTTCAAAGAAACAAGCACAGCATTAGCCCCATCTAACAAGTAGAGAGGGACTGGAAATGCTAACTGCATATGTCACATAGCTCGCCTGGCTTCGCTTTGAAGGCAATGATGTCACAAAATATCAAGGTCTGACAGGTTCTTCTTAGACTCCCCCATTCGTAGTCTTGTTGCTTGAAAGGCAAATGGATCGTGCTCCCTTCCCCTCCACCTCACCTTTACATGCTTTTGCTACCCACCTCTTCCTCTTCTGATTGCTGAGTGGTTGTCTTATTCTGTTCTGGCACCTCCTCGCACTTGAAGTCAATGTTGTTCTAAACATTGTCAATTATGTCGCAGATTGCACAGTTGCAATTTAAATTAATAAATGTATTTCATTGCGAGGAAACGTTTTTATTGAGATAAAGAGAGCTCAACATATACCATACGAGTACATTTTGGCGAGGAAGTGCAAAATCCACCTCTCCACAACTGAAGCATTTGCGGGTGAAACGCAAGTCAGCATGCAATGAGAAAGTGACAAAAATCGGGGGAGTAGTACATGAGGAAAATGTGAATACTGTCAAATAACTGGGAAGCTTATCAAAATAATTTTTAACCAGTTAAAATATTCAAATGTGAATGAAAATCTAGCATTCCTTTGATCTCACAGACCCAGAAGAAACTTAAATAATTGCTTTGTTTATAGCTGGCAATTAAAAATGCATTTGGATCCAAAAATATCCGAAGATCCGACTCCTGAAATCAAGTATCCGATCCGGATTTAAAAAAAATCCTGGATCCGTCCATCCCTAATTAAAATATCTGCCGTATTTGTTCCGTACTTGTTATATATTTTCACTTTCTTTTGATATAAATTTGTGGCATAATATATATTTTATTCAAACAGGTTATGATAACCCTTGATAAAGAACATGTTTAATTCAGGTAAAAGCAATGCAAAAGGAAATATTAAAAAATACAAAAATAAAAAGCTCCTGTCATAACTTCAGAAGGTAGCTGTGTGAAGATTATATTTTCTTGATTATTTCCAGAATGGTTAATTATGATGAATCACTCTTATGAATCAGTAAATTGAAGAAAATGTTGTTTTTATGATCATTTTGATTTCATTATTCCTTCAGAAACTATTGATCTGGAAGAAAGTACAAAATTCAAAATTAGGTTTTATCTTGAAAAGAACAGAGCTTTTACTCTACTGCCTCGTGTTTTTTGGTGTATTAAAGCTAGTCCAGGGTGATATAATATTTTTTTCATAAAATGTAAGCATTTATATTTATTTCCTTATAGTTAATATTAGCTTAAGTTTTCTTTCTTTGCATTTACTGATTAAAACCGTAATAATTGACATTAACTGGTATTTCATATTTATATTTAGTTTGTACTTATGCCAATAAGAACAAATATTCATCTGAACAGTAGCAAAGAGTTTTTCTTTCATGTGTGTTCTTTATTATTGAATTCCTTAAAATATGAAGTAGTCTTCATTTCCTGATCATAAAATGGAAATTCATTATTTAGAACAAAATATTTAATTAAGTTATTGTGTAAAATCTAAGTTGTTCCCTGGGTGAGTACTTCAAGAAGCAAAGCAGGTGCTTTGATGAGTTGAATATTTGCACTTGCAAGTTACTTGTTTAAATCTCTGTGAAATTTGTCATCATCATGGCCTCATCAGAAGAGTTTGTTTACTGTACTTATGTTTGCTTTTCTCTTTCGCTCTCTTGTAATGAAGGTCAATATGTTTTCATGTTTTTTCTCCACATTGCTTCAAATGACTGTAATATTCTGTCATGCTGTACTTTTTTGTATGTTGCCTACTCTTCTTCTTAATTCTGTCATTTTGTAGCAATAATATTTTGTCAATAGCTACTTAAAAGTGACACATACTTCTATTTACTATGCAGTCATGCCTTAATTAGTGCAAAACTGATAATTTCTGTTGTCGTCTGCATTAATGCTAACTACTTAACACAGTACATGAATTCTCTTTTCATAATTACGTGAACCGAGTACAAAATATATTTACTTGGCATTGCAGGTACTTGTAGCTAAATCAATTCTCACATTTTCCTTGGCTGTTACTTCATGTCAATTCTCTGTTTCAATCTTTTTGGTGAACATATGAAATTTTCACTTTAAGGCCATGTTTGACAATAACAATTAGAAGGCAAAGAATTTTATTGAGAGAAATCTTGTGGCTAGATATGTTTTTCAATAAAATCAATATATAGTGATGGACATCCTGAGTACACGTAAGTGTATGGAAAATTAGACAATGAATGCTTGAATTCTTCAAACGGGTTGTAATAAATGGAAAGATGTGTAATATTCCAAACCCTGCCGCGTGAGCGGCGGTGAAATATACAAGAATTGCCATGAGAAAAAATTCCCCTGGACCGGGAATCGAACCACGGACCTTTGCTGACAGTCATGTAAGCAACCACACCCAAACTGAGGATAAAATCATTGAAAAATCGCATTTAAATGATTAATTTGTGGAATGGATAGTGAGAGATAAGAAATGACTGGTGAAATAAGGAATGTTACTCAATTTTCCTTGTTACAGTCCAAGGCTGGGAGATGAGATAGTAGCTTGCCATTTTAAGAGTTTCCATTTTTTTTTCAAACTCTAGTTGCTTTTGTATACATTTCTATATATCATATACTCATCAGTAATATCTCAACTCAAGGGTCTCAAGGGCACTTATAATTTCAAAGAATTTATTGTCCCACTGTAATCTATTGTCCCACCATAATCTTGAACCTGCCAAGTTTAGTTGAAATCGGGGGGTAGCACTTTGTTAATGTGCCTTGTTAGTGCGTGACCTAAACATTCCATCCTCATCACTGCCAACAAGTTACTGCTGAGGCCAATTCGTAGCATTTAATTAGTCTTAACTTCAATTAAATGCTACGCTAAATCAAATACAGCAATATTGCATATATTAACTCATTTTGTGCTGAATGAGGTATGACTGAATTATGTAAACAATAGTTAAGGTTCTAAAGGTAGCAGAGTGTATTAAATGTTGTCCTTGGTTTGAATCAGGTCTTGGATCATAATTATTTTTCACTTGTAGACAAAAGGCTATGTACTATTCTGTATTCTCACCCATTGAGTGGTTGGTTAGTTGGAAACTTATTGAGCAGTGGCATTTCATGACAAAGTACAGCAAATTGCACATGGCTTTAAGCTTAGGCAGTGTCGTAAGGTTTGGCAATTTGGGGAAACAATGGTGGTGGAAATTTTGGGGAGCATAAGCCATAGCACTTCTCATGTGCACCCAAAAACCCACCCACCCACCTTCAGATTCACCGGATGATGGCCAGGCGAGCTCTCCGTGCCGCGGGAGCACACAGCTGGGACGTCGGAGCTCATGCCGCACTTCCCGAGGTGAGGAACCCCCCCTTATCCCCCTGCACTCATTTCCTGCGTAATAAGGGAAGTAGGGAAATTACTCATCCATGGATTAATAATGCGACGATGATTTGAGGAAAGGATTTCCCTGTGCAGCATAGGAATAAGGACCATGACAAGGAGTGAGCGTTGTCGTAAAATCATTATCATCAGCAAGTTATGATTCATTGATATACTTAAATTCTGACCGATATTGATGTGCATGCCTCAACTACTGTCCAGTGCGACGAGTACCTGCATCTTAACATTGTTGTGCTGACATTTTAGTATAATCACTTAACTTCTGCAGGATTTCCATCGATACGTTATATGTTTGAAGCATTCTGAAAATTAAAATGACCCTGGAAAATATGGCAAAATTATAATGCAGGAAATCTAAAAAAAAATGGCATATCTCTGAGAAATTTCCACACAAAGCTCTGTAAGGTACCTGTGTAATTAAATTATTGGTATCCATATTTCCTATTCTTGCCTTTCTTTGGTCTTTGAAAGAGCACTGTAGGAAAAAGGCCAACTTTTAAGTCTGAATCAAACAATCATTTTTTCCGACCCTTCCAAGGTTATCTCCAGCAATTGCATGGGTGGTCACTGAAAAATGATTATTAGATGCGATGATACTCGGGGATGGCTCCTGAATTAGGACTCCGTATCGCTTTTCCCATGACTTGATGCATCCCTTTTTCTGTCCCTGACACTGCATTTTAACCAATCAGAGCTCCAGGCTACAAATAGTAATTATAACCTAGCATTAGGCTATCTATGGATCGATAGTGGCAAACACAACATTCGCTTCTAGTGGCAGCTTCAAAGATTTAAAACTGTCATATAATTCATCAGCCTCATCGACATAAGATGCTAATACAGTCTGAATTGAAAATTACAACAAATCCGAACATCTTCATGATGGTAAATCCACTCACTATGATAATAACTTTTTAAGGATGAAGAGTCAAAACGAGATTATGGCATGCGTGTAATCATTTTGCCCTGAAACTATGACACTAGACGTGCAGAAGAAGATTTATGCGATTTAAAATTGTGGTATGCATCTTATGAATATGGGTGATTAAATCCAAGGAAGAACCATGTCTTCTCATGAAATGTGAAAGTTAGTTAGGTACGGATCCTTCATCTATTCTGTCACATATATGTCTTTATGGTGTACTCTGTCTTTGAATTCCTTTTCTATTCCCTCTCCTTTGTTTTTGATCTTCAATTCAAGACCCAATCAAATTTCACCTTCATTTCCTATTTCATTCTGCATCTCTACAAACATTGTAATGTCTTGTTTCAGTGAGAGACTCATCTCTTCATTAAACCTGTATATGTGTTGAATGTCTAATTCTTTCTCACAGTGATTTTATTATTTTCACATCCTGTCTGGTAGTAACTTCATTCGGACATAAGATGAGGCCACTCATACCATGCAATGTGTATATGGCATGGCATACATATAATTTTTGGAGTATTTATTGCCCTAGCATTTAATGGAAACTTTAAAAATAGGAGATACTATACAGCATGTGTATCTGAATGTGCTTCCATTGAGCATTGTAACTTAATTTTGATTCTTCTTGAATACCCACCAGAAAAATTGTTGGATTTTTAGGATTGGATACATCGATTAATAATGAACTAAATCTTAAATTTGCTGAAAAATTCTAAGTATTAGACTTTTGCCTCATCAATGAAATGTTTCTGGATTATATATTATGTATATAATCATTACACCTAGTTTTGCGTGCTGAAAGTGAGCCAGTTCAAAATGGCTTTGATTATCTTTAATAAGATGTGTATCTTAGTTGGTATTCGAGGAGTTCTTAGGCAATGTCATAACTCTATAGTAGGGTATAAAACCGATGTAACTAATTTAGGCGAGTGATAGTCGTATCTTGGGAACTTTTGCCACGTGTGGAATCCGTCTTCATCACGAATGACTTTACAGATGCAGGATCAGCTGGTCGACCAAACAAGGGTTCAACCTATCAGCGGATGACTTTTCGCGGGAGGAAATCAAACTCTCTTGTGAATTTGAGCGGTAAGAAGACTTTATCTCAATTCTGTCCCTTAGACCCATGTGGTGTTGGCTGGTGGTTGTCCCAACTCGCTTCCCCCTCTCCCCATCTCTCCCATTGGCTCAGGTGATGTGTGGTCTCGTGAACGAGTGGGGATTTTCCCTTTCTTGATGACTAATTGCTCGTCATGGATTTTACTTCATGAAGTCTGCTTAGAGGTGTCTGCTTTTGTATTTTTGGAATGTTTTTAGGTCGCTGGATTTGTAACAGAAATGCTTTTTACTCAGCATGATCCATTAGGCATTTGCTGTCTTGCATTGCCTAATTGGGGAAAATTTTGGTGATTTTTTTGTTTTTTAAGTGTTAAAAAAATAGATGATTTCTTACCAAATTTTCTTCATTATTGTTCTGGCCATAACCAATTGATATGTTATTATTAAGAGGAATAGAAAGAAATAATTTTTTTTGAAATGCTGTATTGAAACTTAAAGTTTTAGTTAGACATGAATAAGAGATGTGGCAGGAGAAATTTGATTTTATTTCTTTAATTGGAATGTAGCTTCAATATATTTGAAATTTTTTAGTGTTCATATTTAATTTTTTATTAATCAACAATGAATGAGAATTAACAGATCACCACTTAGTATTTCATCTGAACAAAGGAATGATTTTTTTTGCTTTATACATTTAAGTTTTTTAACAATTGAATATTTTCATTTGTCCTATAAATTGAGTACGTATTGCATTTGATAAAAAGTTTTAAAGCATGCTTGAAAGCATTATATATTCCACAGTTCTACTTAATTTATCCATTCATCATGATGCACTTATAAACTTTATTTTTGTGCACAAATTAGTACATATTTCCTTTGTATATTTATACTCTCCATCAATAGTTACATATTGTAATGCCAGGTTATCCCTTGCTTATTGATAAAATTGCTTCTTTGTAAAATATTTTAATCCATCACCTTTAGTGCATTTCATGATTAAATCATATTGTCATCAAGCCTTGTCATTTGAATGATATTAGTTAACTAAGAATCAAATTGTATGACTATTTTTCATGGTAAAGGCATTATCTTATTTGTAGTGGTCATCTTTCCATCATGACATTTTTCTAAGAATTGATGTGATGTTTTCTCATGGATAAACTCCAAAGACAAATTACTTTCACCTTAATTTATATTTATTGTCTTTATTGAGCATTTAGTTGAAAGAAAATACTGAAGGATATTGAGTAGAGAAGAACTTCTCAAAAAGTATGTTTTCTGTTATAGTGAGTCCTGCAAAGTGATCTTATGTATAAAAGTATGTAGAGAAGTTAATGAAATGATATTTGTTATATGAAAATTTCCCTAAATTATAAAGATAGCTAAGCCAGGTAATTCCACATACTCAGCTTAGAAAGTGGAAAAGGCTTTGGAATATCAGTGCATAAATACATAGTATTATTGGGTAGTGAATATATGAGTTAGTAAAGGAGGATATTTGAAGAATGTAAATACTTTTTCCCTTATATGGCCACAGTTATGGCAATAAGCGTAACTTGGTCGAAGTGATTATTGTATACTCTGTTAGTGTATTTGTTATCACTAGCAAGAAACTTTTCAGCTTAGCTATTAGAGAATGAACTAATATTCGTTAGTTGAACTCATCAAACTGAGGCACTTGATAGTACCTCAAAATTGCTACAACACAACACCTTCTATTACTATCTGCTTGCATTTTAATGGGTCAGACTGGAAGGGGCAGAAATGCTTTCAATGCAAAAGGCTGCAGTTACTGTCTCATATTTTAACGAATAAAAAACTGCCAGCTACCATTAGCATATTGCGCTGCCCACATTGAAAACCAACAATAATTGAAATGTGTCCGATTAGTCCTTTTCATTTTTCGTGCAATCTTTTATTGTAATGTTTTTTAACTTCATATCGTTTGGCTGTAACTTCAGAGGGTTGTAAGTTGAGGATGACCTTTTCATGTACCAGTACTATTAATATGTTATGACTACTTAATATGTATAGAGTCTCATGGGCAAAGTGAACGTTTCTGTGGTTAAGTAAAAGAGAGATAAATTTAATCATTGTCTTAGTGCATAATGGGATGACTCGTTTCTCTGCAAATTAAGAGTCTTGACTTATATTTCTATGTATGTATTATCCATATTTTTTTCTGTTTGCAGATTTTTTTACATAAGATTTATTTAAAAATATAATTGGCGTTATGTTTCAAGGAATACATGCATGGAAAAGTGTCAAGTTATTAATAAACCAGTTTAAGGCATAAACTTTGAATCATAATTAAACAGCCTGGGTAGCAACCAGCATTTTAGCTGTGCCCATTGACTGACTTCTGACTGTGAATCATAATTCATCATTTTTTAGCCTAGCAGCCTAGGTATTTTGCTGTGTCATTGGCTATTTATGAAAGAGGAATGTATGGCTTTTGCCATTGAAATGCTTTGTTTTCAATGACAGACTTCATTCCTCCCCCCTCTCATTAATTGTAAAAAATCAAGATCTAATGAACCTTCGGTGCATGATAAATGAAGGATAAAATTAACTTTGTCATTTTGATGGTGTCAGTGCTGTTTTAAATATTTATCACGATGCTGTGTAATTTTTGTCAGAATAATTTGTGGTTTATCAGTGACGGCTATGGGCTCTTTAATTGTTTCCCTACTTGGTTCTGGTTCTTCCTCTATTAGTGCTTCTAACATTGATGCATCCACAACTATGTTGAACTGAAACCATAGTCTTTTTCTCGGAAATTTGTCCATCTTTTTAGCCTCATATCTGCAGTGTATCATTTGATTATTATTTTCAACACAGGTATCCTTAGCTTAACATTTTAATAGATATGTTCAAAAAAATTGAGGGGGGGTATATTTCAGGTGGTATACTTTAAAATTTACACTTCATTTGCTAGCTTTTCTGGGATGATTTTTTTTTGTTGCATAATGCTGCCTGAATCGTACAATCAATTTTTAATCCCTTTTCAAGGTTAGCTTAAATAATCACTTAAAAATTAACTTCGATCTAATACCTAGCATCTATAAATTATTGAAAGTATTGTGGCTCTTTGTATGATTTAATGTAGTTGTCATCTATGTTACTTTGTAGTAGGCTCTAGAGGCAAGTGTTGTATGCACCTCATCTCATCTGTTGTATGAGTCAATTGAATCTCTATTACAGAACCTATTTTTCAGTTTTTAAATTTTAAATTATTATACGGCATGCAGTTCAATACAGTTTATATTGCTCAGCATCAAATCCGAGCGATGATTATTTTTTGTATCGAGTCAATTAAGTTGAAAAAATGTGTACTTTGTTAAATGTTTCCTATAATTTTTGCTTTTTTCTTGTATATTAAGAGGTTCACGATACGTAGTTTTGACTACATAGTTCCATAGATAAGGTGAATTTGGACGATAGTATGAACAAAGTGAGACCCTGCTGGGTTAAAGCTAAAAGTGTGTCAAGCAAATGGTGCCTGTAATGGAAATTAATTTTTTTGCTGTGTGTTGCATTGCAGTCTTGAGTTAGCTTTTTCTTTTATTCTCCTTCCGCCATTTTTTTATTATAAAGCAATGGAATATTTTGTTTTCACCTGCAATGAATAAATGTCCAAGTTCTGAAATTTTGTTGTATTTAATTGATAGGTAAAACACTATAGGCAACCCATTAAATTTTGCACCCCATACTATTTTGCTGGCAATGCAATGATATTAGTATGTTGTATATCTCTTATTTTTGAATAATCATTTTTAATATCAGTATGATGAGCGGCCCATTATTAGAAACAAAAATTCCTTCGCCATTTCAATTCCAATTTCTTTATTTTTACTAATTTTCCTAGAAAATGTATGTTTATCGAGGACAGCATTTTTTTAATATTCGAGGTTCGGTTCAACAGTAAAGCAACTGAATAGATCTGGTGATTTTTCATCTTATTTAAATCTCTCTTAGTTTTCCTTTGTGGCTCATAAAAACATTAGGTTGAGGATTTGTGTTGTTTATATGTTAACCTCTTCTCAGCCTCTTTTTGATGGCTTCAAAACTCAACTTCTATCAACTTGTGACATTATAATGAGGTTAAGGGCTACTATGACATTTGTATTTGTTTAGCCTTATTCATTAAACTGGTGATGTATGATCAGTAATAATTTTATGCTCAGTGTTATCCACTATTAATATGTAAATAGTCGTTAGATTTATTGGTTGGAGGTTGACTTAACCACAGCACTATGGAATCTTTCTTTCTAACTTGCAATGGTGATTGGTTGTTCAAGATTATTTCTGACATAGTTAATAAATCTGTCATATCTACATAGTATACATGCATTGTTTTCAATAGCTCAGCTGTTTGTGTTGTTGTCAACTAGAGCTAAATATTTTGTTAATTGGAAAAAATATTTACTGTGGCATTTTTTACGAAAATTTTATGTACTGCTAATTTGAAATCATTAGTTAAGTTGTATATCTAAATGTTAGTGCCAGTTATACCTATTGTATTTTTGTATGGTGTTCCGGATTCATGAATAGAAATATTATTTGCTTATTCGCTACATTTTCATGTATGCATTTTTGTAATACCCCGTAATGGACCTCTTTGAAAACTGTATTGTCCTCTGCTTACTGTTACCTTTGCTGTAAAATTTAGCTAGGAGCATATAGGTTCAAGAGAAAATTTTCATATGAAATTGTAGTTGATTTTATTTCCTTCTTAGCAAAGGTAGCTAATAGAATTGTGATTCTGGTGTAAGATGTATCAAATGTTTTGAAAAAATGTTACTATGTTCCAGTTTTGGTTTTTGGAATATTGACTGATCATTGGTTTTTTGTGTCTTCCTATTTGTGTAATTTCATTGGTCCATAGAAGAAAAATTTTCTTTTTGCATGGGAAAGGATGGCATTTTTCTATTATTTAACTGTCTTGGTTGAGGCTTGGGATCCTGTCAATGAATAGGCCACGTTTTGGAGAAGATTGTGCCGAAAAATGGCTTAAGGAGACATCTTACTCTGACTGTTCTCTGAGATTGATTGAACCGTCTTCTGTCTCCCTCCTTAGGCAGCGGCAGCGACCAAGAGAGTGTGGCCTTCCGTCATGGCGACACGGACTCAGGGTTGGGTCGTGCCACACCCCCTCGTCGTGCGCCATCCCCTGGAATGGGCCCACATGGGCGCCACCTCCCATCTCCCTCTGGTTAGTTAAACTCTCTGCCTAGTGAGGATTTCCTGAAAAATGTGGAAGGGAATTGCTCATTTGATTTGGTCGGGAAGAAATCTGTTTTTCTGTCGTATATTCAGAGTTTTGAATCCCCCTTGCTTGGACCAGTAGCAGGTAGTCTATCAGGGTTGTTACAGATCAGGAAAATCAGGGAAAAATCAAGAAATCTCCTCCGTGGTTTCAGGGAAAATTTCGTATTGAAGGAATCTAAAGAACCACTGAAGGATCTCAGGCTTTTTGGGTGAATTGATAGCAGAGAGAATTCTTAAGTTTCCCACTTAGTGTGAGGGTTGATTTTTTCCAATGTTTAAAGGCTCTAGTCTGCAATTGTCATCAGGGTGATTTTCTAGCTTCTCCGTAGCCCTGAAAACAATGGCAAACTATGCCTTCAAATTATCGGAAGAAATCTTCCCTTGGACACATTAGGAAACCTGAGAGCTCTTCCTATGAAGTAACCACCACACTGGCTGGCTGAGGGCTTATGCATTTCATCTGGAAGTGTGGGGTTAGCCTCTGGAAATTATGATAATGCAAGTTCCTTTTTTTGTCTGTTATTAAGTTAGCAAATTAAAATAATTTTCTGTTCTGTGTGTACATTGTTAAGACATTTTCTTTGATATGTCAATTTCAATTTGACACCATATTTTTACTTTCATTTGGCTGAAATCAAGTTTACAAGTAATTGTCTTTGTATATGTTGATTGTAAATACATATATACATGTATGTTTTCAGAGATCATGCTGGTCAGGATAATTATAGAAATATCAGGGAAATTATTATGAGCTTTATGTTGCTGTACTGGCTGGGGTGGCACGGGGTAGTTCCAACTTGGCACCCTTGACTTAATTTCTTCTACTACTGCTATTACTGCTTGTCTTCTTTCATGGTGTACCTACTGCATTTTTCCAATTAATCCCTGTATAAATGGATGCTATTTCATTTATAAAAATTCAAGGAAATTTTAAAAAATTGGACCAGAAATAGGATAAAGGTCAGGGGAATTGGTAATGGAAAGTTAGTATGAACCCTGTTGTTTTAATATTTCAAATATATTTTAAGAATTTTGTGTTTAATATAGTTGTTACTCTTCAAAAATATTTTACAATGATGGAAAGGAGAGAGGGAAATTCTGGAGAATTAGAATTTTTTGAGAATTTGAATTCAAGTATCTGTAACAACCCTGTGTATCCTTCATGATACTGGCTCATCTCGGAGGAAATATCTCATTATTCTAGTGGTGGTGTGATGTGTTTAATCCAAGAGGTAATAATTTCTCTTATTTGGTTAGATTTTGTGGTAGGATGTGTGAGAATTAGTTTTGTTCACGCTCATTTCTCTGGGTTGAGAAAACATTTTTGCTTGGCAGCACATTAGTCTAATAGAATTCCTTTTCATTTTCTCATTCTATATGTATTACATTCTTCTCTTTATTGGACTTCCGGAATAAATTACCTTTCACTAAAATATGCGATATGTTTGTCATAGATCAATAACTTTTTTCTGTCTTCCGCTTTGCAGTACATTTTTAGCCTTGTTCCATCTTTTCCACTGTTCACGTGCAAGGAGTGAATATGTAGTTACATCCCTTTGAATTAAAATATCTATTGGCTTTGTGCATTTGTGTCATAAACATGGTTGATGCTCAACCTGTAAGCTTGAAATGGTTGGATCTTCTGAAGTATTTTTTTGTGTTCATATTATGTGGATTGCCATACGCCAAAAGATGTGGATTGAGTGTAGATAATCAGTGATTAGAAGGATAGAATGACAAGATGAATGCACAATTAGTAAACTTTGAAGTTATATTCAGCTGGGAAGGGGAAAGAAGTTATCAGGGTTTTTAGGAAGAAAGTTGATTAGGGATTAAACAGAGGTACTGTGAGTTATTTAAAAATTTCATTGATATTTTGGGTTTTTGTTGTTATTGCTTCAGGAGTTGTCATTTGTGTCTTTATATAATTATTTTTCCTGTTTGTCTATGCATGTGTGTCTATGGTCCTACTTTATATTTCTGCAATATTTCAGCTTCTTTGTGTAGTCATTTCGTCTCAATTATGATGTGATTGAGCTGCTTTTTATATATTTGCTTGGTTTTACTCCTTTATGAAACTGACTCTTCAGTGGATTAAATTTTATTTCTATTTCCCTCAAAGTCATCATCCAACAACTGTTCTATCTTTGTATCCATTGCCAGGTACTCTATTACCTATATTATGTGAATGTTCGACTTGAAAACATTTTCTTGTTGTTGATATTGCCAATAATTTCTTGGGGGTTTGTAGAATGATAGTTTTTACTCTTTTTTTCTTTGGCCGTATATTTTAATGAAAACAGGAAAAAATCATCCTGAATGGATTTATTTTTAAGTTTTTCTGTCTTGTGAAATTCAGATTTTTGTTCATAATCATTGAATCCATGATTTGTGGTTTGCACTGGTTCTCTCTCAGTTTTATTGATTTGTGGATAAACTTTGCCGCTTTTATTGTCTATTTTAGATTTGTAATGCAACCTGTTCGTATGTAAATCAGGATCCGTTTTATTTTTGGAATATGTGGCTATGCCTAACAGCTATCTTGTGTTTCATTAAAAAAATATTTTTCTGCAACTATTCACTGCTTTAAGTTGTTCTACTTACATGTTATTAGTTTACTTAAATGAATGAGTCTACGTTGGGTATGGCAAAACAGGGAATAAATTTCATCCATAACGCCTGTAAAATTCTATTGATGTTTGGGACTTGCCTAAGTGAATGAAACTTAATGAAGGAACATATTAGGTGACAGCACAAAATGGGACAGACTAGAAAATCCTTTATTGTAATATTCATGTCCCGGAATTTTGCTCTTCCTTTGTAATCAAAAGACCCATTTCTTTTGTCAGTATTTTTTCCAATAGACATTTTTGCATGTTCATCTGTTGATAGTTGCCACATACATACGTATGTATTTGTACTTTATAAGCGGTGCTGTGTAGGCTAATATTGACAAATATGTTTATTGAATCATAGTCACTTCAAGATACTTTTCACAGAAACTGTTAGGTAGTTTCATTTTATTTACAAGCTATTTCATTAGTCTGGGTTCATGTTGATATTTTAGCTGTTTGAGTTCAAGGGAGAAATTTTATGTTAATGGACACCACCACTGGCCACTGTCTTGTCCTATGTCTTCTTTATGAGCAAGTTGGCATATAAATAAAAACACTTTCAGGGCCTGGATCACTGCCTCCTGGCTTGGTGGTCAGGCGGAGACCATTTGGTGATGATGGTGCTAGTGACATAAGTTCAACCCCCAGTTCTATGTTGGAATATACAGGTGAGAAAAAATTATCTATGCCAATGTCCCTTCACGTAATTATCATATTTATTCCATTTCAATTGCATACTTTGGAATGTATTGACTTTGGTTTGTGGTTTTTTTGTGGAATTTATGAATTTTGTTTTGGTTTGTGTGTCAACTAGGAATTTGTATTGTGATATGAGACGTAATTAGACTGCAATTCATCAACAAACCAACTTGATGTAAAATAAATCATTTTGTTCTTTCATTGAATGGCTGAGGCTTCATTTGATCATATTCCAAATCTTTCAAGTATCATTTGTATGGTCTTTGCCTCTAGTTTTGCATTCTCTAATGTTATTCTTGTGTGTATTTTTTCAGCAAGAATTTTTTCGCTCACTGTACTTAAATTTTATTGTTGGATTAGTTGAATTATTAGAGGAATGAGTTAGTTCACCCAATTTTTTTTTAAGAATTGTGTTTGAAAACAAAAGAGAACTGTATTTTTCTGTGTTTCTTCTGTCTTCTATTTCTTAAGCTGTTTGCTACGAAAAATCAAGAGCGTTAACCATTACGTTAAAGAAGCTAATGACTTTGGGAGCTCATGCAGAGCGTGTCACTGCATCTCGGATCCCCTTTGTGCATGGGTCTCGCATCTTTCATTGTTGTCCACACTCTTATTTGCAATTTCTTTCCTCAATGATAGGTTTTCTCTGAATGAATAATGTAATCAGAAATATAATGATATCATGCACCGATAAAAGTTTGCTATTAACTTCCATTATACAACATTTTTAACTAACAATATGAATTTTAATGGAGAGATCAATCTTAAGAGATATTTTTCAATGTTACGCATATTTCCCTTCCATCTACGAAATTCACGTTATGAATTGCAATTTTTGGTTTGAATGAACAATCCAGGTGAATGAAATCTGTTACTATATAGGAGTACTTTAGCCATAAAAAAATTCCACTATTAAGTGAGTGATTTTTTTATACCTGCTGAGCTAATGCTGAGGAAACCAGTTCTTTTTAAGCTTTCTGAGATTTACTTGTTGTTACTTACTTATGCTTTGCATTTATGATTGTGGTGTATCTTGTAAGTAGATCGTGCCTGTAGTAGCTCTTAATTTTTAATTATGAAAATTCAGCACTCTGCTTCTGTGTGATATAAACGTGCTAATCCTTTCATTTATTTATCTTTTGTACATATTTGGCTATTCATTCATTCACATTATGTGTACTGATTTCTTGTCATTTTAGACCATAAAAAAATACCCCAAAAACTGAGTTTGGTGCGCTTGGTAGCTTGGTGGAAATTATGTATAAACTATTTTCTTTATACATGAATTCTTCACTGTACTTAGTAGGTATGTTTCCATTATGATACAGAACGTGGTCAAAATAGTTGAAGAAAATTAAGTTTGTATGTGTTCTTGAATTCTCTTGACATACTATTTCCTCTTAGAATACATTTTAGAAGAAATCTTAGGCCAGTATGAGTATTAGTATGTATGAGTATTAGAAGTTAATTAGGATTTTCCATTAGCTATAATTTAAAATTAATTCATTAGTATTCATTTGTTGTTATTTTGCTAAACAAGTAATTTACTTGAAATATCGTTCAATTTTTGTTTAGCAATGAATTTATTTAGTTTCACATCTCATTTCTAAAGATTAATCATGGTATCTATCAGTATTTCAGTTGGTTATAATGCTGTGGTAAATATCAAATGACTTACTAGTTTGTTATGTATAGTTCTCTAGAAACCTACTGAAAATATTGGGCTCTTACCATTTAGTGTGCCCTTTTTTATTACGTTTAGAATTTCTATCCTGAATTTTATTTTATAAGACGATACAAGGTAATATGAGTGAATAGTTATCATTCTCTTGAGTCTTATGATATTAAAATCCATATGTTCACGATGCTCTGTGAGTTTTGAAGGTGAGGTGTTATTGAAAATCATAAGAAGATAAGGATGATTATTTATGCCATTAGTGTTGTTTATTGAGTTATTCATAATGTATTCCCTATGCCTAGTTATTGATAAAAGTATAATTCAACTCTATATTTATACCTTAGGTCCCCGTTTATACAAGCAACCGACTACAAAATCCAATCGAAGCATCATATTGAATGCTGTGGAGTATTGTGTTTTTCCTGGAGCTGTCAACAAGGAGGCCAAAGCAAGAGTCCTTGAGGAGATAGCGAGGTCGATGAGTAAACATTTCCTCATATTGTTTCGGGATGCTGGGTGCCAGTTTCGTGCCCTGTATTCTTATTCTCCAGAGGGCATTGGAGAGGAAGGCATAATGGGATCATCTCCACAAGTTATGCAGGACCAGGTGACCAAGCTATATGGGACCGGTCCAAGGAATGTCAGTGAGAGAATGTTCGACAAGTTTTTCAAGTGAGTCCTCATTGCTTGCTCTCCATTGAAATTTTTATTAATACTTAAGTCTCAAGTGCTTTTTACGACAATAGTAATGGAAAAATGTAGAATTTTCACTTTTGCTTTTTTGAAATTGGTTTCTTTTATATATTTAAGCAAAAACTTAAATAATTCTTTATTGAAAACTTGGTAGATGTGTTTCTGGGCCTCATAGTTCATGGATTTTTTTAGTTAAATCTTAAAGTTCAGTCAGTATTGAGTATTAAATTCTCTGTCAACATTTCAACAATAATATTGTCTCCTTTTCTAGCAGCCTCCATAATTAATTAATCATTAAAAATAGCAATTTATGCTTGTTGAATAAGTTTTTAGAATAAAATATATTTTAATAAAATCTTACTTATTCTCCTCTAAAGAAATGTATGCAGTATGAATTAATTTTGAGGGGAGAGAGAAAGTGAAAGAAAAGTATTTTTTCTGTGAAATGACAATTGAAAAATAATATTCCACCTTTAGGTGAGTCCTTCACGTGGAGTTAATTTAGCTCCTACTGTTCTACAAAAAGTAGACGTACGCAGGTTTGAAATTGAAATAAACTGGTAGTGAAAGTAAATTTATTTGTACATTTTCTTGCTATTGTCAACAGAATAGCATTAACAATGTTTCTATGTGGCTTTTTATGATAAAAGAGACAGTTGTTGAGCCTTGGAAAATAGTAGGTCGACTTGAAACACCTTTACAGGAACTTTAAAAGCTCTGTCAGCACCATATGCATGCACAGTTAACAAAAATTGACAATTGGAAAGTTAAAGCCACAAATATCCATTGATTTGCTTTGTATTGACTTTTATTTGTCCTCCAATTTTTCCTCCCAGGGTAGCTGAGGCTAGGGCTTCTAGCTTCCCACAGGTAAAGAGAAACTGTAAGCTTGTTGTCGTGTTGATTCTTGCTATGCATCAGACCTTCCCACAGAGTTTTTTTGTCATATAGGCTACCGTGCTCATTGATTAACTTCTGTTTCTTTCACTTTTTCTGTTCCCTCCTTTCTATCTCCAGTGCCCAGCAGACCTCTAATGCAAGGAAAAACAGAGATCAGAGTAGATAAAACCAATACAGTGCAACCGCATTAAACCGAGTACGGGCTATTGCGAGACCCCCGCCATTACGAGTGATGGCAGATGCAATGTCAATTCATCCCATGATTAGCATGTAAATAAAATTTGTTTCAGCGAGGCCCTTTTGGTGTTGGCACTTGTCATAGCGAGAGTTTGTACCACCTGAAAACCTTTGCCCAGAGTGCTTAACAAGGACGGATCCAGGATTTTTGTCTGGGGGGGCACGAGGGTCTGTCAGGCAAACGATTTTCTCATACTTGAGATTAAAAACAAGATACAGCAATTGCCATATGAAATATTCCCTCTATTTTTATATGAAATTTAATAATATGAAATTAAATGATTGAGACTCCCCAATACTCAAAACAAAATGAACGTAATGATATCCGTATGACACATTTTGTGTATTTTTTAGAAGTCTAAGTCTGCCTATGGTCCCTAATATATGTAACTGTTGGGAATCTATTAGAAATGAAGGTGACATGGAGTGCTCAGTCTCAAATTCATGTGGTAAACTGTCATTCGATAAAAATATGTAGTTAATTTTGATGAAAAAATATTGTGGCATTAACATTTGCCAATTCTTGATCTTCTTTTGCTCCTCGGGTGGCAGAATGCAATTCGTTCTAGTGTTAAGTATGGTGAAGGGGGTGGGGAAAAGGTTGGGAGTAGGTTTGGGGGGCTTTCTCAAAATTTCTTGTTTCTTTTGAAATGACTGTAAGCCAGGATGAACCAAGGACTGACCATTTCAAAAGAAAGGAAGAAAGTTCAATAAAGCCCCCACACCTAACCCTATCCTTTCCCCACCCCCTCCACCGTGACGATACTTAAAATGATCGACATGCGAGTGATGAATCACTGCCCTGAGTTCATCTCCAGCAGCAAAGACCAAACTATTGCCCAGTAATCTAAACTGTGACGCGGGTACACCCAAAAGATAATGCTGCTGAACATCATGGACCGCAACAGTTTTAACCTATTTACTTAATCTCTCTTTCTCCAGATACAACTCAGGGGGTAAGTGCTTCTCTCAAGTCCACACCAAGCATCTCACGGTGACCATAGATGCCTTCACCATTCACAACAGCTTATGGCAAGGGAAGAAGGCGGGCAACCTACCAAACAAGAGGGACTTAACGCTCGTCATATGAGCATGCGTGTGAAAGAGAAATGCTTGGCGTTTTGGTGGGACCATTGTGGAGAAAAAGAGCATATGGTAGCTCTATCATCCATGTTCCCCCTTGCGTTCCTCTTTTGGATATAATGAAAATCCATTGCAGTGGAACTCAACTATGCAAATGTCTGCTTTTGATCGAAGCAAAATATATTTTGCCTCTCTGATCAAATGAAAATGATAGCCTGGAAGTCTTCTTATGTGCACAAAATTTGT
The DNA here is from genome assembly GCF_921293095.1 of Ischnura elegans. NCBI lineage: Eukaryota > Metazoa > Arthropoda > Insecta > Odonata > Coenagrionidae > Ischnura > Ischnura elegans. Next base: position 79,118,567 of record NC_060256.1, on the reverse strand, counting down.
ATAATTATGTGAATGGTGTGATTTATTTTAAATGCTATATCATGCTCAGTCAACTGAAGAAAGCATTCTTGAAGGCTGCAAGATATGTAGGTACATCGATCTGATGCTTTTTCATGTTTAATTCTCTATTCTCTCTTTAATGTAATATTATATACTGTTTCGAGAAAGGTAATACTTTGTTTGGCAATGCAAATATTGATATCTATCATACATTGTGTTATTAAGCAGGTTATAATATTCATTCTGGAAGGGACAAGACTGTGTTTAAAAAATTTTTATGGATCTACATAGCTATTTTTCGGTATGTTGTCATAACCTGCTCATTTTATCATTCACCTTTTTTCAAGCATTGAGTTGTTAATGCATCATGGGACTTTGCTTTTTTCATAAGTGATTCTGCTTGTGCCTCCATGAATGATTAATCATATTCTAACGCAGTTTACTTAATTCCATATCCTTGGCATCGAATCAAAATAACATCACTCAGCTCATCGTTTGGTGCATCATTCAATCACTTATTCTGATTATGAGGAGGAATGATTTTACATAATATCTTATTTTATTAGTCACACTTAATATGCTCGTGTTATCTACAGTTGGGTTATGCCGAAAAGTTGTGTTGCGGTGGGGGATAGTTGTCTTGCATTGTTGCTTTAGTGACATGCAAATAATACTTGCCCATGAGTACATTTGTAAATAAGAGTGGTCTTCTTGCATTTAAGGAAAAAAGTCTTACTGTTCATGGTAGTATAAGGGCATGTACAGTCTTATTTGGTATTCAAAGCATTGCCTTAGAACAACCATCAAAGAAGCAGTTGGATATTGTTCTAAACCTTCACTCGAGGGCAGCAATTCCCATCTGCTTGTTTGTGAGTGGTTGTCTGCATTTGAAGGTGTTTCCTATGTGGCTGGCTCCGATAGGTTGTGATAATATAAAGAAAAAGGCATTGTAGTGACACTTGCCAATGGCTCTCTCTATCTCTCTCCATTATCCCCCTCCCCTTATTTGTCACAAGGGACTTAATAAGATGGACTAATTTCATCTTGAAGAAAGACTTTATTTCAACCATTCCGAGATAGACTTTTGGTCTAAGTATTATAATCCTGGCTAGATGCATTATTGTTAGCTGTGTAATTGTTTGAGTGTGCTGAACTGAAAAGATATGTTGTTGTAATGCATGAAGACTTTGTGTGATAATGGATGCATATAGGCTTTAATATGTGAATTTTTCTCGTGCAAGAGAAAAGTCATTAAGAAAGGTGCTGAACCCTTTGTGACACACTGTGACAAGGTAACCATGATATAATTTTAAAACAAAAATAATAATGGTTGTAAATGAATTGTGCTAATTTTTTAATCTCATTTGCTAATTGTAAATATTAAGTTTTATATAAGATTTATTTATCTAGTACATACATTTTTCAGGTCCTCATTGGGACATATCTTCAGTAATAATAAGAGTATGTTAAATTATTCATTGGCATGTGTGTGATGGATCGCGATAACATGGTGACAGTCAACATAAGAAATAAAGAAGCTAATTTTACTGACTAAGTAAGGTTAGGATTTCTCCATTTATTCCTTGTCCTTAGTGGAAATCTGAGGGACTTAATAAATATTGTTTTGAACGTCATATGCTTTAGACTGGGACTGCTTTATAGAATTATTCAAGGGCGATAACACTAGGAACTAAGCTTCAAGACAACACTTGAGGAAATCAACATGGAGACAATGTTCTGGTACATTATTTGAAATGAATGCCTAATTTCTGAGCAATAAAAGCACTTGCTCTGCTAGGCAATATTTTTGAATTTGCTCTAGTAGGGATTAAAATTTAAGATACCTTTATTGGTTCATCGTATGCTCATTGTCAATGAATAGTTTGAAATTTCAGATGGAAACTTACTTAGTTTAATGAACCATTTGAAGCATGAAAACCTGTTCATAAAAATGACAAAACTTTTTAAAAAATCAGTTGAACAATGGAAGGATGGGTTTAATTAAAAATAAATAGTTGATCATCTTGTCTGTACTGTTTACAGTTATAAATGTTTGTATGTTTAATCAATGTTGAGCGTTAAGTGCTAGTCACTTGTTGTAGTTAACAGCTACAGATTTGACAGGCAAATAGTCTGTCATTCAGGTCTTGTCTCTCTCCATGAGTTCCTCAACTGAGTCATGAAAAGTTCCCTGTGTGTACGCTCCCTGATGAACAGATCTGAACCAGAAATCATATTTATGGGTCTATCAGCTTTGGGTGAAACTTCAAATGTTTGAGCATTATTTGTTTCTATATGAACCACTGTGTTGAATAGCAATTTTCAGTCTGGAATTGCTATTTAATTAATGATTTCTATGTGATCCCCTCATTTCACAAGGTGAGAATGACTACAGTAGGGGAGTACTACATAAAAAGTGCTGTTTGAGTTACATGTCGTGAAATTTCGGCATGAGTACCATTGCTCTTTGCTTTTGCAAGGCTCTTATATGCCAAATTGGGGTGATGTATCAGTGAAACCACATTCCACATTGGTTGACATGTACATTGTGTATTCCTGGGAGGTTAAAACTATGACTATTGTTTTTTTTTAATCCAGTAATTGTCTTTCACTAACAATGTTGTCATAAGAGTTGGAAGGATACACTCATTTAATATCATTCAAAGAATAAAATTACCTTTTGAGAAATAAATGTTTTCAAATTTAGATCTGTTGGAGTCAAGAAATTTCTTCATCAATGGCATAATCTTTTTCAGCTGTATTGGATTAAGTGAAAGTTGTGCTTTTTCTCTCCCCTGGGTAGTTACTTAATAATTAAAAAATAAATAGCCAAGATATTGATAAAGTCTTCACGGGAAATCAGCCTGGTGAGGATGGACATTGCTGCCAGATGTGCCGGCTGATTTCCCGTGAAGACTTTATCAACAGCATTCGACGGGAAAACACCAAATCCTTCTACATAGCCAAGAATTTATCATTGCACTTGTGTTAATATGTATCTGCATTTACGAGTGTATTTACATTCACGTGGTGGAAAAGGAAAAAGAAGAAATGCTGGTAAATGTGATTTTTTACTGTTTCGATGACAGAATCTTTCTAAATTCTATACAAATCTTTAATTGCCTGTTTCTGAGCCTGTTCCAGGGACTTGCTAGCTATCATGCTTGTGCTACATTCTATAGGTCTGTGGCCATCCCTGTAAGCCCCAGCACAACAAAATTTCTCTCTAAGCAGGTATTGGAGGGTGAACTCAATGAGCGGAAGGGAGAGAGATGAGAAATCATCTCTAGTTGTTGGCCAAGTGGCGAGAAATAAGTCTTTAGGAATTGAACTGAGACCGCCACGTCTCCACCACTATCAATTGTGGGTATCTTCAATAGTTGTGATGAATATCGTTCATGAACTTTCATTGAATTTGATTAGGGAATTAGATTTCTGGACTTTCAAGCCTTTGAAATGTGAAGCATGAAAGCTCACGATACATTCTTATCAGGATGAAATCTGCAAAAGATCTGTACCTGTTTGTCCCAAATTTTGGCTCACCTTAAAACTACTGTTCATTTCAATGCACTTGGCCAGTTAACACGTTGCGTACGGATGGCGAGAATTCTCGTCATTTTTTTCCCGAACGTTCCGGATGGATAACGAAGATTCTCGTCATTTAGGCGCGTCAACCTAAACAATTTTAAAGCGTACAGTACGTATTCGTTAGTACGTTTTCAGTTGATGTTTGTTATTCATAATGAATTGATGCATCATAACGTTTGATTCGGTAAAGTTATATTCTAAACATTAGCTTTTTAACCATGTTTAAACCAAAGGCATATTTCCAATCTCAACACCTCCACCCAGAATTGGTGTTCCTAGGAATTTAAATACCCCGGTACGCAACGTGCTAACTATTTGAAAGAATTCTCATTTCGGGCTGTCCTCTGGGGTACATTATCATCAATATAAACTGGAATCATCTGTACATACAATTCAGATTTTAAATATATACTATATTAATTAGGAAGAAGAAGCTTTCGAGTAGATCTTTGTTGCTTTGTTTCTCGGTCTTTGTGGTCAATAGTTCATAAAATGCATTTTAAAAATATGTCACCTGGAGGTGACAGAGTTTTGTATGCCATGCAATCCATATTGTCAACCCGGTGATCCTTCCCCTTGCTGAAGTTTTTGGGAAAATTTTGTAAATCATAAGAAGTATTTCTCTTAATTAAGTTGTCCAAAAATGAAAGCTTATTAAAAACTCTTGTCTGTTTCCACACTCTTTTATTTTCACCGACCATGGTTTCGGCAACTTGTGCCATTATCGAGGCCTTTACTTGCCGAAACCATGGTCGGTGAAAATAAAAGAGTGTGTAAACAGATAAGTGTTTTTAATAAGAGTAATATCAAAGATTTCCACCGTATCACACAGACACTGAATCTTTTATTAAAAAATGAAAGGTATGATTGGGTCAATTATGTGCAGACCTTAGAATTAAAGTAATTTTTGGGTTTGGCCCAATGACTTCTATAATTTGATTAGCACTCCATGGGAATGCGCACAGTTTTTGTAATAATGATACTACTGACTTTTATCACCATGCATATTTTGGATTCAAGAACAATAGTAGCAGCAATATTACATAACATTTGGAAAGCCAATCCTTCTCTCTCAAACATCATATATAAATTTCTACTGCATGCACCAAACCTGGTTTATCCGTTAGGATATGTTTGTCAGCAATTATATTGAAATTGTATGTGCAAAAGCGGAGGTATTTCTATTCAGTGGGGCTTGGGTCTAAAGTCGCCTTAGGTGTGTTATGTGTACCTAATGCCTCCTGACTCTTCTGAATAAAATGTACCAAAACAATGTTTTTTAGGTGGTAACAACAGCTGGAGATATTCAAAATTTTTTGTCCGGTTATTGAGGATTCATGCAAAGGAAAATGTACACATACACATGAAATGAGCTGCTATTACGAGAGAATAAAGTGAAAAGCTGCATCACATCAATGTTTAAGTACGATGAAGAACCATATCTTTGGAATGCTCATATCGAATCCATATGGATCTAAATAATATTGTATTGTTTAGCTTTCGACAGCTGTTTTAAATGCTGTATGCTTTCCTTAGAGTGGATATTTTGGATTTCTTTAGAGTGGAGTCACTCTGACACTATAAGCTTTGATTTTCATCTGACAATGGAATTGATATGAAATTACTACTTCAATTCTAACAAATAATTAGTTGATGATAGTTAAGTGGAAAAAATAAATGGCGCCAGACAATTCAAATCAGGAATAACATTTTCAAACAGTTGATTGATGAACATCTTGTGTCATGGCCCATTGTTGATGTCACCCAACTTGGTCCAATACTTCAGTCAGCAGACTCATCCCTAGGCTTATTCTCAGGATAGGGGTGAGTATATATCAATTATGAAGTAAAATGGCACTTAGAACACATGTATAATTATCTGTTTACTTATCCATATCTCATTTAGGGTCCCCCTAATTGGAAGCTTTATAGATTAGCCAGTAGACTGGGCAAGGCCAGAGCCAGAAAATGTTTTAGGAGACCACATGGGTAGGGAGCTCTTTATATTTAAGACTGTCTCTCACAAGCAGTTAGGGGTTTAAATCCCTTGAACCCTCTGCCCTACTTGCTACATAGGGATTCTCACAGACTTCCAGTTAAGAATCACCATCGACGGTATCCAGGGAACCATTGTGGATGGAATGTTAAGAAGCAGAATGTTAAGCTTGTAAATGAATATCGTAAATACATGAAATAATAAATATCTAGTTACAAAAATGACTTTAATACAACTGCAAAATAAAAATTATTATCGAAATACTATATATATGGTTATCCTATTTTATTTAGGCTTTAGCTTTATTTCAGAACAAATATCTATTTATTTTCATGTATCAAACTTAATCGCAAAGTAGTTTAAATGAATTTTTCATATGTTGGCATGCTTTTTCGTTCCTTAATGAACCCTCAAAGAGCGTACCCAGGATCAAAACTATGGGGGGGGGGGGTTCAAGCTGTAACATTTTAGCATGGAAAAGACGAATGAAACCATCATTTAAAGACAATTTTAATGGCGCTTTATTAGTTTTCAAAAATTAATTGCATAAAAAAACATTTTATTTACATTTCTTAAACTGATATTAAAGAAAAATTGTTGAAAATTTTCGATCCAATCCAGTCTGATTTTCCTTAAAGACTTAAGCGATTTTTGCTTCTATGCGGGGCAGCTGCCCCTCGCTGGTAACGCCCATGGTTCCAAAATGTATTTATCAATTTACATGTGAACACCGCGATCCCATGCATCTATTATGTTCCTTCCTGTTATTTAAGGCTGCGTTCAGAGTAATCTGTGGGCAAATGTTGTCTCGAGCAACCTAGAAAATTGCACGCTCCTCACCCCTTTCTTCCTAAGTCGCACGTGTCCCCTCGTTCGCCTCAAATGGAGATCCTTTGGTTCACCCGTCCAAATGCCCCATTGGAATGGTCCCTTCCATTGCCGCAGGGTGCATGGCGTCGCCGCGTCGCGCCATCATGGTCATCCCATGGTCCTTGGCCATGATACCGTCATACCTACCATACCCACATACATACCGTCTGTCAACCGGGACTTGGAGTATGAGTGCGAAGCGCCATGCAGTACTCTGTGCCAAAGGTGCGCAATCTGAGCAAGCGTATTTCATTCTTGTTGATTTTATTTCTTTTTGCGTGTGCATTTAAATGTTACATTTTAACCACAAAGTCAAGGTAAGTTGTTTGCAATTGACTCAATCAATGAGCGAGAGTCAACTGATTCTCACGCTGTCTTCATTTGTTGGGACACATATCGCCTGTATCCGCAATGAATGCCTTGTTTTCGTTTTGCTGACAGACGTGTGAACTAAGCACACTCATCCTTTCTTGTCTTGAAAGTCGAAATCTTGTCGTCGAAAAGAGAATTGCAAAGTGATCGACGTTTCCAGACCAAGGCTGGCGATAGAGCTGATGTGAATGAGCCAGAATTAGCTACGCGGGATATGTTAAGTGGGCAAAGGTGCGTTATATTTATGAAATCGGAATGTTAATATTTAACCTGAATGGTGCCAAACATTGCCCAGTTTTTTGTCTGTTTTCGAATGAGCATCAGGTATCGTAAATGCTTAAAGATTTCATATTGTACTCAGCATTTCTACTGATGCGGCTTCATTGTGCAGTAAAAATATTCTAACCTTATACGTATTTTTATTTTCAATGCAGAAAATTTCAACTTGTAATGTGTTAGTTACATTTCCATCTACTTAGGTATGAGGGTATACTTACCTGTTATACCTAGAATTTTTACATTTATGCAACTGAACTAATCTAGAGTGTGGTAGGATAGGTAGATTGTGGAGTAGTTAGTTGTTGATAACTCCTACTACTTACGATAAGTATTTGTGGTTATGCTCCATTAGTTTTCCAGCACACTTAAAATAGTACATACTGATAAAAGTCTGTTATTAGCCATAATGTTACCAAATATTCTATGTAGTTTTCTGGCTTAAGTATTTTTGGATTGAGGTTAATTTGATACTAAGTGTTTTCATTTGTGACTACTGTTTATAAATACCTGTTTTAACCCTTTCACTGCTGTGAACGTACCTGGTACGTTCGCACGGCAAGCTGCTGTGAACATACCTTTTCTTCCTGTCTGCCATGGCTTTAGCGCTTTTGCCGTACGTGATCGGTAGATTTCCGTAGAGTGCACCGCAGCGAAAAGGTTAAAAATGCCATCTTTTTTATACTTGGTAGAACATGATTCTCCACTGCAACTTTTATTACAAATTTAAAGAAATCAGACATTTTAGGGGGCTTATAATTGATAATCACGTTTGGATATGCCTTCCGATAGCTAAAAGTTAAGAAATTATGCACTGCTATAATTTTATTGCTTAGTAGCAAACTTGAATTTATGGCCTATGGTGATGGAAAATTGGTAATTTAATTATGTATGAGGTTTCATTGCGTGAATTACAAAATCACCCCTACTCCCTCCCGCTGGCCTTCTATACCCTTTTCCCAAACCCCAATGCCTTCCTGTTTTTTTTTTTGCGTCATCTCTGAGAACTCCAGTAACTTGGTACGTCAAGTGTGTGTGTATGAGTGAATGTGTATCAGACAAGTGAAGAACCACAGGTGAAGGCCACTGTCTGCTTTAATTCTGAAGCACTTTATGGACTGCATTGCAAACGCACACTGAATTTTGGAATCGAGTATTAGCAATTAAAAAATATAATAACAGGGTGTTCGGCACTTGGGAAATCACAGGAAATTTTATTATCTCTGGAAATATCAGGAAAATGAGGAATTAACTCTGATATTTTCTGTGTTATCAATGTATGAAAAATAAATGTAAGCAAACTGCCTTTTCACAAGTAGCTACATATAAGTCAAATTTCCCGTGCGTTGCTGCATTCATGTAAACACCAAAAGTGGGTACCATGTTTTCTTTATTTTTAGTGTCAATTAACAGTAATGTGGTAAATTGCTTGGCTGGTTGCCTAATTTTGGACATACTCCAGGTATGTGTAATTCAATCCTTACGATAAATAATAAAGCCTTATACTTTCTCATATCTTTAAAGTTTCAGTGAATTTCATATGCTACGATTTCATCATGGCAAAATTTGTTTTTATCACTGTTTATTTGCTGCTACACTTGAAATAGTAACCATATCTGTATAAATTTTTCAATACTTTTAGTGAAGTCCTGGTTCCACATTGCAATTTATTTTTTACTATTTACATTTTATGCACAATAGCTAGATTTTCCCATCCTTATGTTCACTAACATTTGTATTAGAGACTCATTACTTGCTATTTTTTCCATAATATTCTAAACTCTTACAAGCATTTTATTTGGCATCTTCCGCAACAAAAAAATGCTTAAGAGAGCAACTTCCCCTAACCCAGTTTCACGCCACCGACTCAGAGAAACTGATCCGGCCCAAGGATATATACATCCGAGGATATATAATGGGCAATGGTTGTCCTGCAGGAATATTACTAAATGGAAATATTTAACCACAAGAATTTCACCACTTTTTGGCTTTATTTTTCATACAAGAATTATCAAAATTGCCATATTTCCGATTATTGAAAAACTCATCCTTTATATTATGTACTTGCATTGCTTCAGGAGAGAGAAGTCGAATGGAGAAGAGGTGAGATGGTGGAGGCCTTTTCTGAGGATGAAATCTGTATCCTAAGGTGGAAGGATACGAGGGAGGTGCGGGTGATCAGCACTGAATTCGGTGCAAAAAAATGATTGAATACACGATAAGATGAGAGTGCACGCCAAGAAAGCCACAGGTGGTGGTTGAATACAGCAATTACAATTGTGACATTGATCATTGGCTTCAAATGATGTCTTAATTTCCCATTGAAAGGAAATCCACCAAATGGTACTAAAAATTGGGAATCCACCTAAGTTACTGTTACTGAACAGTTACTTTTTATTCACAGAAAATTTTTGGAAAATTCCTCTCATCGACTCTCAAATTCAAATTATAGAATCTCTTATGACAATATCTATATCTTTGACTCCTTTTGATGAGACCGTCATCCTAGCTTGTCTCATCCAAAACCAAGGGCTTTTCAGGACATTTCCCTGATTATATGACAATCACGAAATACAGAAAAGACGAAAACAGAAGTGTAGAGAGTGCTTCACGAAGAATGTCTGCCAGGACATGTCATATTATAGCCCCACCTGCCTGGCTGAACCTTGATTGTGTCTTGAGTGTTTCCAGAAGTATCACAAGAATTTGTTATGCTGAAAATTATTTACCCAGCGGGACAAAATTATTTTTTTATGCATACCTTTTATATTTTCTATTCAAATTTGTTTATTGAAAAAATGATATTATTCCATGAATAGGAAATAGTAAATGAAAAGATCTTATGATTAAAAAATTTTTTACTTTGTTTTTCCACATATACTTTATTAAGACGCGACCATGGTTTCGACGCACTGCGTCATCATCTGGCGATGAGTAAAATGAAGATTCTCCTTATATATAAACCAGAGTAGTGGGGGGACGGGGGGGGGGGGGGTAATCAAGAGGTAGGGGGAGGTTGGGAGGGAGGCGGGTTAGGTTTTCCCTGGTTGTAAAGCCAAGGGGATTTGAGAGGATGGGGAGGTAGGAAGGGTCGATGCACCCAAGCTAACTAAATGCAGTGAAAGGTGGGCAAGGAGTGAGAGGTAGGGGAGAGAGGGAAGAATACCAAGGACATTAACCGAGTACAAAATTTTCCATGTTTAAGAGCATAGGTGGGGGTGGGAGTGGGTGACGGTTGAGGGAAGGGAAACCACTAATGTGTGAGGGTATGGGGTTGATGGAAGAGGTGAAGGCTGAGGAGCGGGGAACGGGAAGTATACAGAAGGTCATTAACAATATCACCATTGGATCTTACACAAAAGATCTATCTTCGTATGCTTGCCAATTTTTGATTTGTAAAACAATATGTTTCATTAAAATAATTCTTTGTCATACAAATTTTCCTTTTTATTCATAAACCTATGTATATCATTATAAAATCTTTTCCAGAGGATATATAGCTCAGTCACATTTTTAATGATAGGGAACAACACTTTTGCAGGAAATATTCGTAATATTAACTTTTGTCCAATAAAACATTTGAAATTGTGTTTAAATGTATCATTTCCAGATTGAAAAATTAATATTAGCTTCATTACTATTTTCATTAGTTTTCCAGAAAATGATTAGGTCTGCATGGGTTTTCGCCGCAGTACTGACAAAGAGCGAGGAAATAGCGGGAATAGATAGTGTGTTGTGGGAAGTATCACACGTTTGACAGGATACTTAGAAAATTTTAATTTCAAATTTTAAACAAATGAAGAGCTACTTTTGGAAAAAAGAGTGAAAACATGTACCTAGCATCACAACTCATAAGATCACGTCGTTCAAATAATAATAATAAAATACAAATTTTTGCCAAAATGTCAGCCACAGGGCATTTTCTCTAAAAAACGGTCTGCATGGAATGTGCTAAAATAAAGAATTTAAAACCTAGATAAACACAATAAAATGAAGGTAGCAATAAAAAATAAGTTCAGTTTGGATTTCAAGTTTTTTCAAGTCCCCTGAACCCAGCCAATTTTTACTATGCGCACATGACTGATTTATTTATGCAACACCATGTTGCTTGTATTTCAATGTAAACGAAAATAAACCTTAGAAAATGGTAAGTATCATTGCTTTGCATTCGCTGGGAAGAGTCAATTTTCAGCATGTTTAATGGAGTTTTAATTATGGAAAGAGTTTTAGCCTGATAGAAACATGCTACCATACAAATTGGACTTAAAAATTATTCAACACACTTGAAGTAGACAAATATAACATTGATAATTGGCCAACATTATTTTAACATGATTGGCCATCAAGTGTTAAGCCACCCCAAGCAGAAATATTTGTAATAGAAGAAAAATAGTTGTAGAGTAGAACCGATTTACCTTCACCTCAAAAGGCATAATTTGTAGTGCTATTCATAAGCAGCAAGCTGGTACTACATATATGTATTCTGTCTTCTCAAAGCTCAAAGATTAATTTTTGAAAGACCCACTCACAGTCCCACATTATGTATGTATATGATTTTCCTGACTCTGCAATTGTCATTTGTCTGAGCTATTAGATATACAAGAATGAGACATTGGTATGCTGATGTTGATAGCTAGGCAAGGGAACTACTAAAGGAATCTCATGATGAAGGTGACTAAGATGAAACTCATCTAAGTACCTGGATATGCATACATATTCGTCACTAAAGCCACCAGCAGTGTATTAAAATCCCTCATCCTATAGAATGCCTCAAATTTATCTTCGAATAAATATGGTACAGACAGAAGAAACAACAAAAGATAATACTAATAATCAAGGGAAGGCTGAGGCAGATATTTTGGAAACACTTCTGAATTTCCATTCACCTGGGGTATGATGATGTAGGAAGGTTTAACAATGGCCAAGATAAGACTAATCATCAAAGCATCCATGATGGGGATGATTAGTGAAGCCTAATACTTATTACCTTACAAGGCATGGTCAGAAAGTTAAAGATAAGCAGAATCCATATTTCTGATAATCATGTAGTGAATGGAGATAGTAGCTAATTAACCACCCTCCAACATACAATGATTTCAAGAGACCTGTGGAATAAAACAAAAATTTAATTGTGAGGCAAGTCAAACTTGAGGAAATAATTAGAGAAGCCTCATATAAAAAAGTCTTGTAGTGATGGGGGACTGGAATGCCGCAGTTGGGGAAGGGAGGGATGGGAACGAAATAGGAGAATTTGGATTAGGAATGCGGAACAGCAGGGGAGAGAAAGCAGAATTTTGCAGGAGAAATAAGACATCACAAACACATGGTTCAATCATCCGGGGTCCAGGGGATAAGGGGAGATATCAGGGGCACTATTGTATGGTAAGACAGAAGTTTAGGAATAAATATTATGAAAAAACTCCTGCAGCTTCCCTACATTGGATGCGGATTCAGATCACAACCTAGTGCTTATGAAATGCAAATTAAGATTCAAAACTTATAAAAATTAGAAAGGTGAGGAAATGGGAAGCTCTCATGGGGACTATAAGAAGAGAGTATCAGGATCTACTGGAAAATTGCATTTGGGAAGATTAAAAATCCACAGACTTCGGAGGAAGGTGGGATAATATAAAAACTGGAACAGTCAAAATAGCTGAAAGTCGATTGGCTAAGTTGACAGTAGAAGGATAAATAAGCTGTGGATAATAGAGGAATATGTATATAAAAGAAATGGATGAGTGAAGGAAGTGGAAAAATGTGGACTCACAGCAAGGAAAAAGGACGTACAGGGAACTTAATAATAGATTATGGCGTGAAACGAATAGGGCTGGGGAGGCTTGGTGGAAAATGCAGTGCGTTCCTCCGCTTTACACAGCTTTTTTATCCTTCTACTGTCAATGTAGCCAATTGACTTTTTAGCAGCTTTGACTGCTCCAGTTACAGTGAAATGAAAATGCTTCAGAAGGAAAATGAGGCATGTTGACACCATGGTGCGGGAAAAGAGGGTAAACCATGTCAAAAAAAAGCGTTGAAGATAGAATTAGGATGTTAACTGAGTGAGGAGAGGTTCAGAGCAGATGGAGAGAGTACGTGGAGGAACTGTATGACCGAGGGAAAAGACTGGGAAAATTAAATTTAGAGGAGAAACGTGCAGTGGAGGAGGGTAATCTTGGGCCAGGGATCTTAAATGCAGAAATCCAGAGAAACCTTCATTATATGAAAGCTAGAAAAGCATTGTGCATGGACAATATCCCGCGTGAACTTCTGAAGAATGTAGGGAGAGATGGTGAGGTATTTTGAATGAGTATGCAGGATCTATGTGGAGGGATGTTATCCGAATGATTTCGTGAAAATGGTTCTAATTTTGCTACCAAAAGAGAAGAAAGCTGTATAATGTGGAGATTGTAGGACTGTTAGCCTAATAGTGTACGCAGTAAATGTGGTACTGAGGATATTAAACAGACGGATGAAGGTGAGAGCAAACGAGTACATATTTGGGTGAAGATCAATTTGGTTTTAGAAAGGAAAAGTCAACTCATGATGAAATGCAATATGGAATGAAAAAACTCAAACAGCCGTGTAATATCTTCCAATGCTTGTCCACCTCGCAAAAATTAATCATTGTGTTGGTGTGTGGGAAGGGGGAGAGGTTCACCACAGGGACCAAACTACATACAGCCTCTCAACCATAAAACAGATACACACCCACTCACTCATACAAGCAACCAAAACAAGATTCTTTACGAGGGCTTTAGGGACCCAAAATAAGGCTTCTTGTTCTACAACACAGGATTCTTCACAGGACTAGAGACACCCTGCTAAGGATGTCTGGTAGTTGGTTGATGTACACACACACACACACCCTGGTAACAGTCATTCACAAATTCATTCACTCACGGATGGTTTCAACATTCCAGGAAAGAAAAGCTCAAAGAAGAAGCAAAGTCAAAGGTGGACGAGGAACAGCTTGAATATGTACTTCGGCACTCAATAGTGAGGCTTTCCTCAGTGAGTTGAAGGAAAAAAGGTATGTACTCGCGGTGTGAGGTCGAAAGTGAAGAGGGCAGGAGGACAACCTGAATTAAATAGGAATGAGATAGGGGGGTTATAATGAAGGGAGGCAATGGAAAAAGTTTGATGGTGAAGCATAGATATGAGGGTCCACATAAGATAAGGAGATATTGGATAGCACAATTAAGGACCATCGGAGAGGGGGCAATTGGCAGGCAGTAGAGTGCAGGAAGAAAAGGGGAATCAATGAGTGAGAGTACGGGGGCAAAGATAGGAGATTATTGGCTGCTGCTGGTATTAGGGGGGAGGATAGCAGTGTAGAAGGGGAGAGGGTGGAAAAGGGGGGTAGGGGAATTGTGAAAAAAATTTCAAGCTTTGTTTTCCATCATGATGCAATATTGATAATGAGGTCCCTGGTGGAGAGGAACCTAGAATATCACTAGGATGTGCATGCCTGCTTCATGGATTTTGAAAAAGCATTTGATAAAGTGGACTGGGTAAAGCTAATGGATATTCTCAAGGAAATAGGCATAGATTGGAGATTTATGCAGCTCATTTGTAATCTGTACATGGCCCAGACTGTGCAAGTGACGGTAGCGGACAGAGAATCTGGGTGAGCAAATATCCACAGTAAAATTGCCTAATTAGGTAGGATAAATTATTCTACCTAAACATCACACACACACATATTTATAAAAATTGTTGCTATCATTACTAGTTGATATCATAAAATAGGGAGTACCAAAAGTTCCCTGTCATGTGGGATGAAATTCCTTGGCAGTCAGTATACAATTGTTTACCACAGATACATAAGGAAGATGTTTGGCCACTTCTGACCGTTGCCATGACATGTTGCTAGACTGTGACTTTAAAAAATAGTTGAATCAAACAATCACAGAGCAACATTTGGTTGTGTCAACTAAGCACATCAGAATCTCACATCAAAAGTAAGCATTTTCGATAACTGTCCAGTTTCATAGATATAGAAATTTATCTCTTTGTCTAATTGAGCATTCTTTGTAACTACATCTCAACTGGAGAGACGAATACGTACGTAATACGAGTTTTAAGACATCAGAGGCAAACCAACTTGAGCAAACAAAGTGTATACCCTGGGCAGATTATGTACTCTATTTAGACACAGAGTTATTTCTTAGGCTTTCCCTTTTAATAAATACTCTACCCAGTGATATTGATCCATTTGGTCTGACACTTAAAAATTTTACTCATCGGGCATTAACATATTTATCGCATAAATGACTAGATAGCCGGATAAATGCTTGTTTTTCTTTTTTACTCTATTTGAATTTGTAATCAAATAATTATTCTTTAATTATTTAATCTTTGTTGTTATAAGTGCACTTTAAATTGGCAGTATTGCTGTATGTGTATCTCTTTATTAAAATAAAATAAATAAATTAACATACACTTGGCAAATTCAATGGACATAACATTCCCCAGCTAAGGCCCCCGTATCCCTCAATCGGTTACCACATTGACCTGCTTAAACCAAAGTACAGCGGAGCTTTAAAACCCCCCCCCCCCCCTATAACATTATCACATATTCGATATATATTTACTGAAAAACATTTCTGGCACTTTTTCCATGGAAAGATTTATGTACCTTTTTTTTTGTTGATATTTTCTGTAATAAAAGCTATTATTATAAAAAAAAATATTAGGGGGTTTAGGGGGGTTATATTTACCCCCCTAATTACCCGCTTGATGAATTCAAGTGCCAATATACTCGGAAGACTAGATTGATCAATCAATCAATCAATTGATTTGCAATTGTTCGATTAACCGAATTTTTCTGGCTATTACCAACTTATATAAGTAGGTGGCAAACAGATGATAGGTTTAGCCAGTGCTGTAGTTGGGAAAAAAATTTAGGCAGTACTCACCATGGGCGCAGCTAGGAATTAAAGCTAGGGGGGGGGGGGTTTAGGCACAACTGATACTTAAGGGTGTGGTGGTATTGCATACCCACCAGGGTAAGCAGGAGTTGCAGGGGCCCTCCTCCCGAAAATTTTTAAGAATAATGGTTTAAATGGCTAGTTTTACAGCTTTCTGAGGGATATTTGATAAATCCTAACACTATTCTACAAGTAATACTGATCCAAATAAGTAAAATAGGTTAAACTTAAAAATTTCTCTGAGCTCTGGGGGGGGGTTTTCTCCCCCAAATCCCCCCCCCCTCGCTGCGCTACTGGTACTCACCAAAATTTGCCAACAGCTGAAAATGTATTATTCATCCAGACGTAATTGAAATGTCAAACTCAGACTCTCATATTAGTTCCAAGTTGTACCACGAGATAACTCAGAACAAATAAATTATCATTTTCGAATTTTCTTTCTGAAATGTATTGGACAATCTACAGTAGGGCTATTTTTTTACAGATTTATAAAGGTAGTTTAACTGGTACGCTTATAACGAGTTCGGATTTTAGGGGGTACGCCGTACCAGCCCAACTACAGCACTGGGTTAAGCTAGTGCTGCCAAAGGGTATGTGGCAAAGAGAATAATTAGGCCCAAATTCTTCTCACTCCCTATTCTCCATTTCTTACTGTTCCCCACCCAAAAACAGCTTTTCTAAAGGAACAGGGACAAAAGATGCATTGAAGCCAAATTATGTTTGGACTGGCCCCTCCTTTAGGACCAATGAATGAGGCTATACCAGATGTTCCTCTGCAAACCTCTCTTATTCATCTCTCTCATAATCCTACCCTCTCACGTATTTGCAGTACCTGTCTAACTATCCTAGCCCGACCATCATCTAATGCCAGCCTTTCCTCCCTTTTAAGTATCTCCTGAAAACTCATACCCGAATCCATAGTTTAGTTATAGATAGGAAAAAATAGGATTTATATTAAATATAGAAAAGGAAGACATTAGGGAGGCTCTAATTATTGCGCTGGAGAAGGGGTTTAGCAGCAGTGAAAAAATTGTTATCATACCTTGTAACCTTTCATTGGCTGTACTGTTTGTTGAACACACCCAATTAACTAAACCACGTCAACTTTCTATAAGGGTCATAATCAGTAGGGTAGCCAGGAATTTTGCCTGGGCGAGGGGAAGGGAAAACTTTTGTTAAAACAGTGTACCTACTAAGCAGAGGGTTGTAAATTAATATTAGCACTTTTCATAATCGAAAATACTTAATTTTTCAAAGTAGTATTAAGTAAATTCCTGATTTTTCAATCATTTGTTTTCCTTTATGAAGCAGAGTAATTGTTTTTTTTATACTTTGGGAGGAGGGTCTGGACCTTGGACTCCCCTCTCTATGTCACTGGTCACAATAAACTATGTTACTTACGTCTACTTCTTAAGTCTTCAATGAAATTATTACTATAAAGTTGGAACTTAGTTCTGACATAAATAATTATTGGACTTATTTAACATGCACCCGGAAATGGTCAGATTTAAGTCGTTGTAATGGGGGGGAGGCACTTACTGTGGCACTTAGGAGGTATGCATTTCCTCTTTGTGATAATGCATCTGAGGTCTGTTATGTGAAGATAATAAGCTTTTAGTGGCTTATTTAGGGGGGGACAGCACCTCCCCTAAATCCACCTCTGTCCTGATATTAATCTGAGGTAATACCATTTATAGCTTCTTCATGAGACTTTTCTGTTCATCATACATTGCCGTTACCCTGGTGATATTAGTGAGGCATGCTACATTTGGAGAATTAATAAAGAATGAAAGTCACGGGATATTACCAGAAGCTAAGACCACTAAGGAAGGAAGGAGTTTGAGGTGCTATCAGTGCACATCTGAATCAAGTAAGTTTCCACCACTCTGCAGCCCTAAATTTTGGAAATTAAATACCAAAAAGGAAAGGATATCCTATGTTTCTCAGTGCCCAAATGAGAAGGTAAACTTTTGTACTGTTAAGGTTGCCCAAGACCTGGGTAATGAGACTACATCTCGTGGATGCCATGGGAAGTATGATACCCATGGCAATGAGGTACAATCTGGTTGCATGACAATACCAGGAAAGGTGGAGACCAGCATATGTTTTTGTGATGAGAATCTATGTAATTCTGCCAAATGTAAATGGTGTACAGAATATTTTTACCTCTTTATTCCTTTATACTACATAAAAGAAATTTATTAATGCCTGTATGAAGTTTCAATGTTACCTACTCAATTGAGAAGATGAGTGTTAAAACCAGTAGAATTAGAAATATCATAACAGCTTGGAACAGAAAAATGACCAATAATTGCCTAATGTAAATTCACTGGGTAATAAAATGATTTATTAAAAAAAAAAACAACCTACCAAAGAAAAATGCCAAATTTATTCTTAGAAAGAAACTAACAATAAGTGGTAATGCATGTTGACCTTATCCCCGGGGAAAAGCTTCCTTTTCGTGGGTACCTCCCTTTACTGTAAGCTGCAGAGTGGCAACTTATCCAGCTGGAGCATGCAATTGTCATATTTGCTTAATACGTCGTGTCCACACCATCACAATGAAAATGCCTCAGCACAATATCTTCTCAAAATTAAGCTGTAGTTTCTCAGCATTACATGCAACCAGCTGATGAAAAATTTTCTTAGCTCACAGTATAATTTTCTTCATCAGTTATAAAGCTTCTAGATAAACTGTAGTGAGAATTGGGCCTAAGCCACACACCATTGCTCTCACACATCTTTTTCATACTAGGTGATACAATCATACAAATGTTAAAGCAGTCGAGATTCAAGAAAATTCATTCATCAACATACTCCATGATATTATACACTTTTTTACTAATTCTGATCCAAGGTTTCAAGAGCCTAAGTAAACTGAAAGGACAAAGGTTCAACATAGCATGTAACACTTCATTATGTAAGTCAAGATATACCTCAGCATACGGTTTGAGTTTTAACTTCTGCTCTAGTACCCTAAAAGGATGAAGATATTCTTCAGGAAACTACTTGTCAGCTATCATTACTAATGTGCCATTTTTATAATAAATAAGCTGATGCTATACAACTCGGGCATACTAAATATCATTAAAATTTCATCAGAGTTGAGAGTGAAAGTTATCTACATATTTATTTTGGCTGGTAATAATATTCCAAAGCAGATGTGCATACATTCCCTTGTTACAAATATGAATTCAATTTGTTCCCATGCTGTATATGCATATGGCATTGCTGGCAAGTAAACGATGATAACATCAACATTTTATTTATGAACCATATCTGTATAAATTATTACCTAGCAAATATGTGCTAATAATGATAACTTAAGATCAGATTCATTATTACTGTAAGCACCAACTGATGGAATTCTGAGCAAATACTACTTAATTAGAACTCAACGCATGGATAAGGTTATCCTAAATTCTGGGATTACCATCAATAAATTAGTGAATAAATAATAACAATTAAATCTGCCAAGACTTTATTATTGTGATCGAAACAAATTTTCAGAAATTATAAAAGAAAATATATTTTACTGGAATGCAGACAATTCAATGGGCTTCAAAAATCCATTAACAACAGCATGAATTCAAACTAAAAAGAATGTTAAAAACTGGTCATACCACCAGGGTTCTTTCGTTCAAGCAAAAAAAAAAAATTGGAGGTTACTAATGTTTTTCACTGGCCTCCACGGAGTCGCAACACCAAATGAAGGGTAGATTCTGAAAATAAAAAAGAAATTATTAGAAAATAGAAACAAAATTATTGCATCAAAGACCATTGAAGCTCACAGGACAAGTTATGAAAGATCCATAATACCAAAACACAGAAGCAGTGCTTAGGGGGTTACCCAGCCACTAGCAGGTCTACCAAAATTAACCCTTTCGCGCCGGACCTTGGTTCAGGGAAATTCTTCCTCAATACAAGCCTCTTGAAAGTTTTCTTTACTCCCTTGTACAAAGCATTTTCGCATCAACTGAAGGCAGTGGTTCCCTCCCTAACCATTTTTGGACCCAACTCAGAGGGCGCTGATCCCTTTCCTCGGCCTCTGCCCCAGACGGATTAAAAGCCCCTTCCTAGCACGAGTTCGCGGTCAACTGGCCAAAATGTTAATGCAAAATATATGCAAATACTTGTTGTTTGCATCGATTTTTTACATTCATAATGAATTTTGCGTTTTTTTTACTGAGCGTGCAGAAATTTTAAATGAAGTTCTAACGTTGATATAGATGGATTAAGTATATTTACTAGTTGGTCTAAAACTCCCTTGATATTAACGTTAGAATTTTGTTTAAAATTTCCATGTGGTCAGCAAAAAAAAAAGAATTCATTTCTAGCATTGAATTTCAAAAGTAAGCAACAAATATTTTTTTTTTAAAACACACTGCAAATAACAGTAGTTGACCGCGTGGAGAGGATAGGAAAGGGTCGATCTGAGCGGCCGAAGATGGGACTGGGCTCGTGCTAAGGCGGATTGTGAGGGGCGACCGCGTCCGTGGGTCTATTGTGTCCACCACGGTCACTTTTTTCGACCTGTGCCGCACAGGCGCGGCATTCGTTGGTTAGGGTAAGAACATTCAGGACGCACTGGTGTGGCATTCATTGTTTAGGGAAGAAAATCCTCGCCGCACAGGTGAGGCATTTGGCGCGAAAGGGTTAAAACTGCATGAAGTAACACCAAGACCTCTAACCATCCCCCACGCAGTCACTAAATGGGGAATACAGGACTGTCGGGTGGTCAATCGAGCTCAACTTTTCTGATTTGGTAGATCATGACTATAAATTCAATATGCTGATGAAAGACAACGCACCTCTCATAAAATTTCGAGAAAAAAAGCAATTAAAGATTGTAAAAAATGAACATGTCAGATCTTGCTAGTTTGTGACACATTGCCTTCAAAGCGAAGCCAGGCAAGCTACGTGACATATGCAGTTGGCGTTTCCAGTCCCTCTCTACTTGTTAGAGGGGGATAATGCTGTGCTTGTTATTTTAAAAATTGTGCTGTTTGGACAATGTTGAATATTAGTATAGTCTCGTTGTAACTACATAACTTTCTGACAATGAATTAGAGCTGAAAAAACTTGAATATCGTCAGAAATGCATCGCACTTGGTCCCATTCTTCATTAAATCTCGCGCATGTCATCCAATTGCCAAAGCTATCCAGACATCTTAGGGCCCACAAATCACTCACCTAGTCTTTGTCCTCCAGAAATGAAGAATTGAAGTAGGTAGGCCAATATAGGTCAGTTGGTGAGATGGGATATGCATGAAACAGGCTTCAATTGTTCTCGTATAACCTAATATTTTTCTTCGAAGACAATGATTTATGGTCTGAGTGATCTCAGAAAAAAAACATCAGAGACACTGTCTGATGGGAGGGCAGAGGGTGGTTTTCTGAAACCTGGGACGTAGTTACTTTTGACGTGGTTATTACTCTACCACGCTTGACTCCCTCAATGATTGTGCAATCTCTTGGGAAGAGTCACACTATGAGCCATATTTTGCCTTAAAACTTTCCCCACCTGAAATTCTGTTGCAAAACCCCTATGAAAGATTTTAAATAACAAGGCTCATGAGTAGGACAAGCGTCGTTGCGCGACAGCACATGCAAAGAGAGGACCAGCACCCTGATTATGTCACTGTGAGAAGGGCGAGAGCGATGTCGTTGCCAGGGGCAAGGGGATTCCCACGACGGAGGGCGATGGCAGCGATTATGAAACCGTGATCGCACTCTTTATCAAGCTGCGAACGTCATCGGCCTTTCACATTCGAAACCGATGGTGACAAGCATATGCTGAAATAAAAACTAGCACCAAATGCAAGTATTTGGAAAAAATTGTTCATTAATTTAAAAATATCCTATAATCGAGTAAAAAGCAATAAAATTCTTAATTATTTCTACTGGAGTGCTGTATTGACTTTATTAGTTGTCCACATTGTTCAATTGTTATATGCGCATGGTGGTGAATTCGATTGAGCAGCTTTATTTTCACGCAGCAAATTGGAAAGTACTGCTAATTGAAGTACATCTGTGATTTAAACATCAATTACTTTATATCAAAGTTTAATAATCAACATTTGCCAAGTACATTCTCCAATACATAAACATCATTAAACTCCTTTTTGGGTTTTTCATCATCATAAATCAACTATTAACTACTTCCATTCAAATTGCTAGCACGATTACACTTCCATTATCATTTTAACATTAATTAATTTCAATCCAAGGTCACGACTTTTCGACCATTCTCTACGATACAGCAAATATGAAGACTGCAGCATCTCCAGGTGAGCATTAGCATAATAGATTACGTTATCGCACATCGCAAAGTAATACTACACTTTCCCCATAACTTTACCATAATAGGAGTACTTTATCATAATATTACCAATTGGCGAAGCGAAGTACTTAGCCTTGAACTGCCTCCATTTAATGTTTTCCTAGTTTGTTATTGTTATTTCAAAGACTCCGCAGACGACGCATTCTCAGACAGATGTGTCAAAGGATTACATTGGCTCTTCAGATTTCTCAATGATACCAATCTTGCACGCTCGTACCTATATGATACATGCGATGATGGTGGCTTACATGATCACATGATACATCAGAACGTGATGGTCATCTATCACCGTTGTCACTGTCACATTTACATAATCGAGGTGCAGAACTCTTCCCAATCTTTCTTGTGGGACACTGCATTCACTGAACCATTAATTTAAAATTTCGGATCCATATTGTAACGGTTAGCCACCAACTATTTTATTTTATGTTGTATGCTTTGTTTTGAACTCGCAGGCTATCGAATCGGATGATTCGATAGCATGGCTGGTTTTCGCACGCCGCCGTCCCTAGGGACGGCATAAAAAGGTGCGGCGGGTGAGGACTCAGGACAGAAAAAAAGAGTGCAACGATGTTGTAGTGAGTGGTGAGTGAAATAATTGAAACCAAGGAAAGGAAGTTCGACACCGCGGAGCCATACGGGCGCAGTAACGTCAAGGACAGAACGTAAAGTATCTGCACTCCATTCCCCCCCCCCAGTGAAGACCCCCCTCCTCGTATACAGTGAACACTGTTCGTGTGTGGGAAAATGGATTTTTTAAAATTTATCTTTGGGTTGTTATAACTTGGTCCTTTCATTGTTCAACAATTCTTTTTTAATGTTATAATAAATTGTTATTTCTTTATTGTAAGGTGGCTAACCGTCATTTCCATCTGAATCATCAGCGTATTTTACTCGTGGGCGAACCCCAACACTCATCTGGGATTTCAAAATTTTCCATTTTTTTTTATTTCTTGCAAAAAACCACTTCCTTGGGACGTAGGCATCAGGGGAAGGGAGGACCCATTGAACGGGCTGGTTACAATATCAACCAAATCAAAAGAAAATGCAAGACAAGTGTAAAACTTTCAGGGGAAAATTCATTTGCCTGCATTACAGCTATGTGTTCTACCACCTGTATTACCATGGCATTATCTTATCTCTGTAAAGTATTGACTTCAAAAATACAGTAGCATATATAGACCTTTCAAAAAGTAATAGTCAAGTGCAGCCACTAAATAACATAATTTATAACAAAACTTCAACATGATTATCCATCCTCTAACACTTGAATCAATTCAAAAGACAATCTAAGCACAGCAGAAGGGGAATTTCAGAAAAACATTTAGGCAGTATGATAAAACATGAGGAGACCTCTGCTTTTTTAATGCCACATATACAACCATTTCAGGATCAGAATGTATTTCAAAATGCTAGAAAATAGGCTTTGTAGAGGAGAAAAATTCAATTTCAACTAGCTAAATGAAAACGATTCACAGTTTCAATTTGAAGTTTGGGTTGTATGAGTAAAAGAAAAGCTTCCCAGACTCAGCCAAATACATCGTCCAACATATAACTTATTATGACAAAGCCATTTCATAATTAATGGCCAGACTATAATAGTTTAGAGGGCTAAGACCAAATTTGCACAATTATTACCTTTCTGAATGTTATAATCTGATAGTGTTCTGCCATCCTCCAGCTGCTTTCCGGCAAAAATCAGACGCTGTTGGTCAGGTGGGATCCCTTCCTTGTCCTGAATTTTGGCTTTAACATTCTCGATGGTGTCTGAGGGCTCAACCTCCAATGTGATTGTCTTTCCAGTCAGGGTCTTGACGAAGATCTGCATACCTCCTCTCAACCTCAACACAAGATGAAGGGTGGATTCTGAAATGATATAAATCGTTACAAATTCTGCCCCACAAGTAGTAATGCATAGCAAAATAAATCAAGACCCTCACTTACCTTTTTGAATGTTGTAATCAGACAAAGTGCGCCCATCCTCCAGCTGCTTTCCGGCAAAAATCAGACGCTGTTGGTCAGGTGGAATCCCTTCCTTGTCCTGAATTTTGGCTTTAACATTCTCGATGGTGTCTGAGGGCTCAACCTCCAATGTGATTGTCTTTCCAGTCAGGGTCTTGACGAAGATCTGCATCCCTCCTCTCAACCTCAACACCAAATGAAGGGTGGATTCTGCAAAAATATAAATGGTTAAAAATTCTGCCCCATAAGAAATGAGATGAAAGACACATGCATATCAGTATATATATATCTATAGCCACTTTTACCTTTTTGAATATTGTAATCAGAAAGGGTGCGACCATCCTCTAGTTGCTTTCCTGCAAAAATCAGACGCTGTTGGTCAGGTGGAATCCCTTCCTTGTCCTGAATTTTGGCTTTCACATTCTCAATGGTGTCAGAGGGCTCAACCTCCAAAGTGATTGTCTTTCCAGTGAGAGTCTTGACGAAGATCTGCATCCCTCCTCTCAACCTCAACACAAGATGGAGGGTGGACTCTGGAAGTGGAATGTCATTAGATAAGTGAGACATTATATAAACATGGCACTTCACTACTGGCGTCAATGACCTTGATGTGGAATCATACCGTATATCTCTGAATATAGTCCCCCCTTTTTTTCCAAAAATGGCCGCGGAAAAGTAAGGGGGGGGACTATAATCGAGTGTAATCCAGTTTAGCATACTAAAGGTGACCATAAAGTTATAAATAACGGCATAATGGCTAATGTTCTCGTAGTCTTTCTATTTTAGTATATTTATGAGGATTATAATCGGAGATATTAGTAAATACTGCCACGTTTTACCGGAAATTAAGACAATTTTTACCACAAATGTTGTACAGATACGATTCTTCCGATTCAAATAGCATATCGAATATGCGTTTTCACGGAATCCATCGGGTAGCCGCTAATTTTTCTTGGAAGTATTGTTAGAATAATTCAATCGACACTGATCACTTAATGACGCAAAACAGTAAATAATTAAAATGAAAACTAAACACACACTATCATTACATTAATCGAACACTAGAATTGAATCAATAGTATATGTACCCGTCGCTCATTTAATAATTACACAATTTAAATAATTGCGAAAAATAAACAAATACAGTGGGGTAAATCCACGTCAATTCAACACAGAAAAGTGACATTTTCAACCCGACCACCTCAGATTTCTTTCAAATTTGGTGTATTCAATGGTACTGGTAAGTGATGGAAAAATATCAATTTGTAGAGGTCAATGATGATTTTGACAAAAGTTACAGGTCCGCAAATGTTGTGAATTTGTCAAAATTTCAGCGTGTCTCTCTAAAGATAAATGACTATAATTCCGGTTATATTCAAGGTAGAAAAATGAAACTTATGGTTTTGGAAAGGTAATATATAGGGCTTTACAATGATATACAACACGGCCTATTTATAATAATTTTAATACTCGAGGTCATTGACCTTGACCTTTGACCTTGAATATCTCAAAACACCCCCCCTTCAATTTTTTTTATAAAAATATATGTTAATGCTCATACATTTTTCTACACACATACAAAATATCAAGATGGCACACTTAGGGCGTCATGCCCAAAAAATTATTTGTCTACAGAACTACACAAGCAAAATGCAAGAAGTACCACTTAAATATGAAATGCCCATTGTTGAACGGTATAGGTCATGGCTATATCATTACAGTGTTACAGAAAACAATGTGATGGGTAGCTTCAATGAAAATACAGTTAAAATTGGTAAAAACCAGGGGTGGTTCCAAAGAGGAGCTAGGGGGGGCTAATCCCCCCTTCGGTATCCAATTTACACTAGATAAAATGGTAATTTTTTCGGGCCCCCTCCACTGCTGCAAGATTCAGGTCAATGCCTTCACTATTATTGCCACGATGAAAGAGAAAGAAAAGCAGATGATAATGAACCACAGAGGAAAGCAATCAGCGCCCCCATGCAGAACACACAATCGCTAAGAAAACACATAAATCGGAGCGTGAGTGGAAGACTATCTTCTGTGAGGGTCCACCAGGCGCTGCTTCTAAAGGAAGCATCCTAGCATCAGCTGGAAAAAATATCATTAAAAATACGAGCACGCAAACGAAGGCAATGAAGAGGCACAGAATGAAAGCAGGCAGATATATCTCATATACACTTACTAAAAGTACACAAATGGAAGTGTAAGAGATAGGAATTCTTAATGAAAGACTCGGACGCCTTTGGTCTATCGCCCACGCTTTAGGCATGGCATTTAGAAGACTCATACAGTGCGTTGCGCACGCTTAGAGAGGAACTACGGGCATTTATAGTCACGCTTGAGTGGTTAATCTAATTAAG
Organism: Ischnura elegans; assembly: GCF_921293095.1. Classification (NCBI taxonomy): domain Eukaryota; kingdom Metazoa; phylum Arthropoda; class Insecta; order Odonata; family Coenagrionidae; genus Ischnura; species Ischnura elegans. The sequence goes on along the minus strand of NC_060256.1, from coordinate 79,091,870 downwards.
ACTAATTTGCAGTTAACCTAATTACATACTTTCATTATTGAATCAAACTGTGAGAGACTAATCTGATTAGATTTAGAGGGTTTAATTTAGAGTGAGAATCATACAGTCATTTAAGCTACTTATCTGTTGCTTGTCCCATGGATGTCACTTCAGTAGGAACTACAGTGAAGTGCATGTGTGAGAATCAGACAGTCATTTAAGCTAATTATGTGTTGCTTGTCCCAGGATGTGACTTCAGTTGGAACTACAGTGAAGTGCATAAGTGATTTTTAGCACTATTTATTTTATGTGAAACATTAGTTTGTGAAAAATGGCTTTCAAGTCAAAAATGTACTGTTGCAATCCATTTAAAGAAGAAGGCCATGCAAGAGTAAAGAAAAATTTGAGAGACGTTCAGGATTGGATGGCAAATGAATCACCTAATGTATTGATAGGTGGGAAAATTTGCAGTAAATGCCGAAAAAAATTATCACAGAAGTTATCAGAACATGCTGAAGTAGCCTCTGCTATGCCAGGGACTTCCAAAGAAGATGTAAGTGAAGATGAAATAGCACCTGCTATTGCCCTGGATTATTTAAATAGTAGCCTTCAGTGTTTAGGTGCATCTCCTGTGAAGAAAAAGAGACTTCAAAATGAGAAAAATTACCCAAAAGAAAAATTGAAAAAGGTAGCCTCAGTTTTGGAGCATACTTTTTTGGAGCAACCTGAAAAAGAAGAAAGTGTAGAACATGCAGAAAGTGAAATCATAGCCCAGCTCAAAGATAAGTTTCATTGTTCAGACAGTGTATGTGACAAGGTACAGATTCTGACTGTGCTTCCGAAGAGCTGGAGTGTTAGGAAAACCATGAAAGAATTTTCTGCCTCAGATTACATGGTACGGAGAGCCAAACAATTAGTGGCAGAATATTGTATTTTAGTAACACCAAATCCAAAGCCAGGTAAGACATTATGTGAGAAAACAGTTCGATGTGTACGTGACTTTTACTGTGACTATAACATGAGCCGTATGATGCCAGGAAAAAAGGACTATGTGTCGGTGAAAGAAAATGGGGTTAGACTGCATAAGCAGAAGCAGCTAGTGTTGCACAATCTCAAGGAAATGTACAGATATTTCAAGGAAACATATCCAGATTTAAAATTGGAATCTCCAAATTTTGTGAATTGCGGCCGAAGCACTGTGTTCTCGCGGGTGCTAGTGGAGCCCATTCTGTTTGTGTTTGCGTCTCCCACCAAAATTTTAAGTTGATGTTTGAAGGATGTAAATTAAAGGAGCTAACCAAGCACGAAGAACATACGTTACCATCATACAAGCATTGTTTAGCATTTGTTACATGCAATCCCGCTCTTCCAGCATGCTTCTTTGGTGCATGTCCCTATTGTCCATGTGTAGAAAAACTAAATGATTATCTGTTTGAACTCTTCCGTAGAAATGGCATAGATGAAGTTTCATATAAGTGTTGGTTAACTACTGGCAGGGCAGTTTTAGAGACTTTAACAAAATCAACGGATGATTTCCTAGAGGCATTTTCATCCAGTTTAAAGCAGCTAATACGACACTCATTCATAACACAACAGCAGTCACAATTCTTTAAAACTACAAAAGAAGAACTCAAAGTGAATGAATATCTTGTGGTTTGTGATTTTGCAGAGAATTACTCCATCATTCAAGATGAAGTTCAAGGATTTCACTGGAATAACTCACAAGCCACAATTCATCCATTCGTGGCTTACTATCGAGACGTTACATCTAATAAAATACAGCATGTGTCATATGTAGAAATATCTGACTGCCTTCACCATGATACCGTACGTGTCTATTGCTTCCAGCGCAATTTCATCAATTTCCTGAAATGCCACTTTTCAACTCCAAAGTACATTTATTATTTTTCCGATGGATGTGCTGCCCAATATAAAAATAGAAAGGATTTCATTAATCTGAGCTACCATCAGGAAGACTTTGGTGTCACTGCAGAATGGCATTTTTTTACTACAGCTCATGGCAAAGGACCTTGTGATGGGGTTGCAGGGACCGTAAAAAGACTAGCCACACTTGCAAGCCTCAAGAGACCTTTCGATAACCACATATTGACAGCACAAGAGTTGTTTCAGTGGAGCAAAGTAAATATCCCTTCATGTACCTTCAATTATACACCGACTACCCATCACGATGAAGACATGGCCAGGCTAAAGCATCGTTTCGAAAATACTAGGACGATTCCTGGTACCCATAAACTTCATTGTGTCATACCTATTAAAAAAGGTATAGTGAAGACAAAGGCATATTCCATCTCATCAGAGTGTAGAGGTGAGTCAGTGACAGCTGTGGTGAGAGAAATATTGTTTACAGACATACATGGATTCGTTGCTTGTTTATACAATAATCACTGGTGGGTTGCATATGTCGAACACACTTATCAAGACACAGATGAAGTACAAACCCGATTCTTGCACCCACATGGACCATCTCCATCGTTTGTGTTCCCTACCAAACCAGACAGTCATATCATCAAAAGATATGACATTCTCACAAGGCTCGATCCTTTGAAACAAACTGGAAGGACATACAGTCTCCCTGGATCAGACCTGGCGAACATCAACAATTTAATTGGAAACTTATGAGGTGAGTTGAAACAAAGTTTTATTATATTTTCATTGAAGCTACCCATCACATTGTTTTCTGTAACACTGTAATGATATAGCCATGACCTATACCGTTCAACAATGGGCATTTCATATTTAAGTGGTACTTCTTGCATTTTGCTTGTGTAGTTCTGTAGACAAATAATTTTTTGGGCATGACGCCCTAAGTGTGCCATCTTGATATTTTGTATGTGTGTAGAAAAATGTATGAGCATTAACATATATTTTTATAAAAAAAATTGAAGGGGGGGTGTTTTGAGATATTCAAGGTCAAAGGTCAAGGTCAATGACCTCGAGTATTAAAATTATTATAAATAGGCCGTGTTGTATATCATTGTAAAGCCCTATATATTACCTTTCCAAAACCATAAGTTTCATTTTTCTACCTTGAATATAACCGGAATTATAGTCATTTATCTTTAGAGAGACACGCTGAAATTTTGACAAATTCACAACATTTGCGGACCTGTAACTTTTGTCAAAATCATCATTGACCTCTACAAATTGATATTTTTCCATCACTTACCAGTACTATTGAATACACCAAATTTGAAAGAAATCTGAGGTGGTCGGGTTGAGTGGTGTGTTGAATTCACATGGAATGACCCAGTGAACCTTTCGTGACGATTTAGCATTTCATTGCGTCCGTAGCTGCTATACGCCCGTGTGCCCGTGCGGTTCGTGTTTACAACCACTGCCTTTACCGCCCTCGCAGGACAAGAATGCACAATAAATGATGCATTTGTTTCTGAAAAGGCGCAATAATCGACGACTTTAAACCAGAAGCGCCGGCATTTCTGCATTTGATCGAAATACAGCGACTCAGCATCGAAAGTGTGATCAATTTATTGAGGAATATCTTCAATTCGCCAGGGTAAGTAGGATCGATAAATTACGTCGCATAACGTTTCGCAATTATTTCCGCAATATTTTCTTTATTAAAAATAATTTTACGTTCAACAGTGAGGTGATGGATCAAGTAGAAAGATGAAAATCAATCCTGCGGCAGATTAGAGGCCATCAAAGACGGAGTTTCGATGCCAATTTAAAAATAGCCGTTGCATAATACGCCGTAAATCATAGTATTCATAGCGCTTGCAAAGCGCTAATACATCGCGGAAGTCATTTCGGGGGTCTCGATGCGGCAGATTCAAAGAATTAGAGGAAAATATCGTCAAATTTGTGCGCAAATGCGGAGCAGAAGCTCTTTGTGTAACTTATGCAATGATTCGCGACGAGGCATTGAAAATTGATGTAATTTTTTTTCAGTTTTAATGTTTGTTGGAAAAAGTTTATTTCTTAATTTTGTTACTTTGATATTTGTAAGTCCTGTAGTTTAATCATTTTGCTTAGCAGGCATTTGATGGCAATATTTTTATAATATTTATAATTTATTTAACACAATTTTATTTAGATTTCCTAAATTCTTCAGGTCACTTGGATTTGTGATGACTTGATGGGTGTGTTACACTGGATCTAAGGAAGTTTCAGGGCCAAATGCAATACTGCTTATGAGATTTAAGTTAAAGCTTATATATTGACATTGTCTGTAGTCATTTGGAAATCAAAAATATTAATAATTTGTGAAGGTTTAAAAAATACAATAGCCTTGGATAATTAAAAAATTTTCTCATTTCTTCATTACATCTGGTTAATTAAGGAACTATAAATTACTAATACATGCAATGGATCACAACATGTTTTAGGTATAGTTATTTTGTTGTGATGGAAAATATGTGAACAGATTTGTTCTTAATCTTCACAGAAAATAATAGTTTTTATCGAATCTAGAATCTTAACTTGCTAACCACAGAAAAATTGCCTTCCTTTACATTTAAAAATTTTTCCCAAAACTGAGGTCTCAAAATTGGGGGGGGGGGACTATATTCAGAGGGGGACTATATTCGGAGATATACGGTAAGTCTTCATTTTATCTTCCTCAATGATGATTGAGTACTGAAGCCTGATGGATAGCCCAAAAAGAATTTACTTCAAATATTAAGGGGTAGAAAATCATATCGTACGTAATTTATGATTGTAACTGAATCATAATGAATATACCGTATTAGTCTGAATGTAGTCCCCCCTTTTTTCCAAAAATGCCCACAGTAAAAGTAAAGGGATGACTATATTCAAACCCATTTCTTTAATTTTTTTCCGTAGACTCAAGCCTCAAAATTAGGGGGGAAGGACTATATTCGGAGAAATACGGTAAGAATTAAAAAGAGATCATAAATTCACGCGACTAAGGGCCCAAACTAAAAATTTTAACCTATGTAAGTTATTCTGGGAACAGGCAAAGACCCTAGTCTTTTTTTTTAATTTCTTGTCACCTAGCAATAGATGGCGACATAAATGGCAGTTAGGCCGGCAGGCATTAAAATTTTGTCGACGTTGGAAACTATCCATCTTACGCATAAAAAATACGTAATGGCTATTCACTGTTATTGCTATTTGTTATGACCAGATGTCTACGGTAATTTGATTACCTTTTTTTTAAATAGACAGGTATTTCTTTATCTCTAAGATTGTTGATATTTTACTTTAAAGAATGGGCAGTTTAGGGTCTTATAATTTTTTAACGATCTTTTACAGCATAAAATCAATAACAAAAATCATATTTTTAAATGCTAGCATAAATAACCATCAAAAACGTTGGAAAAAAAGGCTACTATATGCAAAATAGGGCAGTGGGAACAAAGCTAACATTTTTTGTGACTTATTAAAAAGGTTCAAAACTATGAAAAAACTTGATATTACAGTGCCAAGTTTCCAGTTATAATCCACTACGTATAATCAGTGGCGCGGACTCCATGGGGCCTGAGGGGGCCCGAGCACCCTCACTAACTGTAATGGGTGTGAGGAAAATATGTGTCAGGCTTGTCAATTTTCCCCGAAGTGTTCAGATATCGAGAGAAGAGTTATCAGGGTTCTAATGTTGATCATATGACTTCTAAAATGCTTAAAAAACTTAAAACTCACTACTTGTAAAAATTTATGGGGGCATGATCCCTGTCTTGACCACCACCCCAATATTTTTTGTATGTCTGCATCCCTGCGTATAATCAAGAGTTTACTGCATTAACTTAGTTACATTTTAATTTGATTTTCACCAAACTTAATGGCCTTTTAAAATGGCTGTAATTTTAATAACGATAACGTCAAATTAACTTGGGCCAGTTATAAAAACCAGTTGTGTGATTTTTCTACATCAGCAAATATGACTGTTCTTCAAATGTTAAAGTTCTTAAATTTAGTTTCATCGATCAGAGAATGCCCAAAGATTAGAGATCTGAGTTTTCTATCAGTGTCTACTTACTTTGATATTTATTGCAGTATTTAATACCTGCTGATCTCGACACGTTATACAGCAAAAAAGCTGAGATTTGAAGTAACAATATACAGTCGGATCCGGGTTTAACGTCTTCGCATTTAACGTATTTCTGCATTTAGCGCTTATTTTTTTGGTTCCCGATTCATTCCCTATTAGGACAATGTAAAAATTATCTGTATTTAGTGTTTCTGCATTTTGCTTTTTTCTGCATTTATGGTCGTAAAAATTTGTCCCGCTCAAGATTATTTTGCTCGATTTTACGTTTTTTCATGACGGTTCATCCAAATCTTCGAATTTATGCTCATCAACAAGAACAGTCTCATGAAAGTTTACCAAGAGTCGATAGAATCTACCGGGGAACGCTTCTTCAACTGCTTTCTTCCGCAAATGCTGCACTGGGACCTTCAACTCGCAAGCTAGGTGATTTGTCTTCTCGTAATGTTTCGCTCCCCTTCTGATCCAAACACCAGGCACTTTTTGTATCAGATCCGATCTAATGGAGCTAAGTCATCCCTTAATAACCTCGAACTACCTTATCCTTTACTTCTTGATCTTGACTTCGATGATATGTGACGACTGATGACACGAGTTATCCTCCGAGGGCCGCTACAATAATGTTTTCTCGTAATGTTTTCAATTGATGGCTAATGCCCCTTTCAACTCTACTCCCTACAGGCAGTCCATTATTAGCCCAATATTTTTCCAGTCGGCTACTTTCTCTTTTCAAAAGAGGAGGCCCAATATCAATTGCGCAGTTCACTAGAAGATTCTTTCTGTAATCCATTCCAAGGTCAGTTTCCACGGAGGAACAGCGAAAGAACAGAGGAAGTGTTTCCCCTGTCATGACCGTGAGTGAGAGCATTCTTTCCCTGCAGAACAACATTATTTTACATTGTAATTTAGATATCCCGAAGCCAATTTACCGACATGCGGCTGGTTGATATCGATTCAAAAATATCTATCTGGTGCTAATTAATGTCAAAAGAGAATGACAATAGGGTGGTTTCCTATTATTTTTTTATTGCCTAAATCGAAAGATTACTACTCCTGGAGTACGTATTTCACGCTTTTAGATTTTTAAATGACGATATCTATTTTTCGCGATTAAATGAAAAGTGAAAATTTTCAAGCGCGCGAAAACGCGACGTGCAAGTATGAATGCCGGGAAATATCTCCGTACGTCGTATTTCTGGTTCCCCCACCCGCCCGGTGAGGTGACCTTGAGGCGAGGCTTAGCGCTGATACGTCGCAGGCTGCCAGCGGGTAGCTGAGTACCTTGCTGAATGGTAGCGCTTGGCTTAAAAAAGGTTTATTAATACCTTATCAAATGAAGAAAACTTTCCGACCTTAGCCAGTTTTAATAAGTGATTATTAAGACATGTTACCCTGAGCTCTACGCCTCATGCATGCATTGGTAACCTCAGACGATGTATAACTCCTATCCTCTCGTATAGAAACTAGGTCCCTGTGACGTCACGCGGAGTGGCATGGCATGGGCGCCAATCTGGCCCTTTTCAAATGAGGATAAAAACGGACCATTGCCATTCGTCAGTATTTCTAAAACGAAATAATTTGTATAATATGAATACACTAATGGTGGGTAACAAATCGCAATCAATGCCTTTCATTTTCTTTGATGAAGGAAACTACCCCATCGGAGTTTTGACGAACTATCACGGTCCATGACTCAAAATAAATTGCTCATACTGGAAAAAAAATCACCGCATACTCACGGTAGAATAGATAAGCGCGGAAAAATACGAAAATCCGGGAGGTATCCCTTGGTGGTTGACTTGGACATCATAACCCTGACGAAATTGCCAAACTCCAGAGGCACTGACAATTTTTCTGATGAAATCCAGTTTTGTTGAAGATTAAACCTTTTAACTTAACTTGAAGTTTACCTAATCGTTATTCAAGGTCCAACTAAATTTCATTAAAAGCCACCGAGAAACAAGGTGAGTCGGAGTTAAGGTGATCAGTGCACCGCGTAAACAACTTCTCCCGGTTCCATTCAACCTGCATGAGGCCGCGGATATATGACAACGAATCTGGTGCCATCATCGAGTTGAATCACCATCGACTTGTACGCATATTAGAAATAAGATTCTCCTTTTTTGGATGACCTCGAAATCCAAAATGTGCACACGGGAGGCTTTTTAAAGGCACATAAATCCCTCGTTTCGCCGAGGCAACAGAAAACGTTAAGTTGGTATAATTCCAGAAAACCTCCCTTTTACTAGATATTTGGTAGTTTAGATTTTGGGATTAGCGATCTTCAGCTGTCCCTTTATTTCACTCACCTCTATAGATTCAATGACGATTTTTCGAGTACGTACTTACACCTTTTCTTACTATATTAGAAATACTATAGTCACCCACATGTCACTTTTACAGAAAAAAATTTAAAATTTCATCGAGACCACTGAAATGTACGTAAAAATGGAATCACTAATTTCCATAATAATATTCCGTGTGGGAATGCTTTTCAGTTGATGCAAATTAAAATTTTCTTAAAATATTTCTTTAAAACAATTGTCATCCTCTCATTACTTATTTTTACTACCCATTTTTTTAGCAGATTCCTGAAAAATATTATCCAACCTTCATAGGGCTGAAAACAATTTTTTGCTGCATGCAGCACCTTTTAGTTACGTAATATAATACAGTGGAACCTCGATCTGTCATTTTTCAGGGGGATGGATGAAAAAAACCATGAATGCGGGAAAACGATCGATGCGGGAATGGTTGTCCGGGTTGCCTTTGTCCCAGGAAACTCTTCATTTTTCCGAATTATGATATTCATTAATGGATTCAAACAAGATTTTAGACGATTACAGGAATATTATTACTTTATCGAAACACTTAGGTCATATTGTTGATTCGACTTATCTCTCTTTCAAATATCCTAAAGGAACAAGCCGCCTTGCTAAAAAATGTTTGCACTCCACTCGGAATTTTCAATGCATTTCTGTCCGATGTAAAAATTCTTATCCATCAAATGCCATTTCAAGTACACGTATTTCCGAGAGAAATGTGCGTGCTATGCCTCAAACAACTGATTTCGCCGTCGCAGTGATTGGTTATAAGATGGATCAAGAAGGCCAAAAATAGTTTATTATTTGAAATGTTCCTTTCTAGCAATTAAATTTTTAATATGATTGAGGCAATGTGGCGTTAATCGTCAGCGGCACGCCCACCTGATCCTCGGCTTCATCCCACTTCTTGTTTTCACCAGGGATCTCGTTCTACCCCCACCCCTGCCATCATGTGCTACCGGACATACCGAGGCGTTCTGCAATATTCACGTATTTCTAGCCAGGATTCTTTTCTTCGTCATCAATTATTTTTAGTCTATCTTTTAAAGTTCTCACTTGTGTCTTCGGAAGGGCCATGGTCCGAAGACGAATAAGAATAAAACTAATAAAAATGAAACCGGACTCCATTGAACCCACACGGAAAACATGTGCTATAGTTTTAAGTCAACCCACCCCAGAAAGTACGGAACCACTCGTACGAGGTGAAGTTCGGCACTAATTTGGGTCGCTATCGCGTATGGCGTAGGCAGAGCTTACTGCAGAGGGTGAAGTATGACCATATGACTGCGCAATTAAATTTTTTATCCTATAGAGAAGGCAACTTACCCACTCATTTCTAACAGTAAGTAGCGTAGGTCTACATGAGCAGATGAATTCAGATTGCTAGCAGAGGGAAACAAAATATCCTGAGGAGACATCGCTTCGTTAGCACCTCCGACAAATGAGACTTGTAGCATAACTCTTAAATTGTAACCAGACGCCCTGTTTTCGAAAAAAAATTGCATCAACTGCCGTGAAGCTCACTATCAGCTGCGAGGATATCGATATTCGTCAGAAATCACCATCGTATTATTCCAACTATTTCCTTGCTTAAAATGCTTAAATAACGTTAGAAATACGTCGTGTTTGGTATCATTCTTTACTCAAATACGTGCACATCACTAATATCTCAATCTAATAAAAGTATAATACTAATTGCCGAAATTCATTTTTAGACACCTTTGGGGCTAATAGGTGATTCATGCAGCAGTTGACCTCCAGAAGTGGGGATCTTTGAAGCGAGTCTGCTAAAAAAAAGTCAGCGGTCGAGAAAGGCGGAGGCGTGAAAAAGGTTTCTTTTGTTCTCGAGTAACTTGATATTTTCTTTCGAAGCTAAGGTCGTCGTAATACGATCCCTGCTCGAGCTGGGACCTTTTTTTATTTCGGAGAAGAAGAAAGCTTCAACCAGGGGGAGGCGAGTGCTGAATATGGAGGGGATACCGAATCTTGGGAAATGCGCTAATGTAACTATACCATGGCACTCTGCTTCTCCCTATCGCATTTCAATCTCCTGGAGAAGATTCAAACTATGTGTCTGTTGTTATTAGTCATAAATAACACGTTGTAAACACTTAGTCTCATTTTTGTCAAACGATGAATGCGGGAAAATTATTCGACGGGACCGCGATCTTCAAACGATCAATGCGGGAAAACGATACATCGGGAACGATAGATGCGGAAAAAAATTACATTGTCTTTATGGAACTTAATTTGGGACCAGGAGCGGCGAACGATGAATGCGGGAAATCGATGAATGCGGGAACGATAAATCGGGGTTCCACTGTATTTTTTATTCATAAAAAGCCATTTCAATCATTACAGACCCTAAAACCTGAAAAAAATGGCAGGTCCTCATTTAGAGTTTTTCCGCATTTAGTATTTTAAAGTTTGTCCCCACTGAAAAACCTTAAATCAGGATTCTACTGTATACTATAAAACAAAAATGAAGTCCTAATTACAACTATCTCTACACACGGCAAAATGCCTTTCAAGTGCTATTTCAGTTAAGCTAGAAAGAGTCTTACATTTACTTTCTTGATACTTTGATAAGTTAAGACCAAATATGTACAATTATTACCTTTCTGAATGTTATAATCTGATAGAGTTCTGCCATCCTCCAGCTGCTTTCCGGCAAAAATAAGACGCTGTTGGTCGGGTGGGATCCCTTCCTTATCCTGAATTTTGGCCTTTACATTCTCGATGGTGTCTGAGGGCTCAACCTCCAAAGTGATTGTCTTTCCAGTCAGGGTCTTGACGAAGATCTGCATCCCTCCTCTCAACCTCAACACCAAATGAAGGGTGGATTCTGCAAAAATATAAATGGTTAAAAATTCTGCCCCATAAGAAATGAGATGAAAGACACATGCATATCAGTATATATATCTATAGCCACATTTACCTTTTTGAATGTTGTAATCAGACAAAGTGCGCCCGTCCTCAAGCTGCTTTCCGGCAAAAATAAGACGCTGTTGGTCGGGCGGGATCCCTTCCTTGTCCTGGATTTTTGCCTTAACATTCTCGATGGTGTCTGAGGGCTCAACCTCCAATGTGATTGTCTTTCCAGTCAGTGTTTTGACGAAGATCTGCATCCCTCCTCTCAACCTCAACACCAAATGAAGGGTGGACTCTGCAGAAAACCAGGTTAGTGGATTAAATTTTTAAACAAGCAGTGATTCAGGCCACCATCCAGACAATAATATGCAATGCTTTTGCACTCTCAAGGCTAGTAGAAACAGGGACGCAACAGTAGACAAAATAATTATATGCCATGTCAGTAAAGGAACCTACAGGGCTGACTTCCCTTAATTCCCTACTTGCACTAATATCTTACTGTGCGCACTTATTGCCAAACCTCAAATCTCAAAAATAAGTGCAGTAAAATGCAAGAATATCTTCATGCAAATGTTTACTGATCACTATTTGCTCATTAATGAGAAGTTCCCTTTGAAAATGATATTATGCAATCCAACAGCTAAGCAACTAAGCTCAGTGATGCTATCAAATCATGGAAAATGGCAAGTATTCATAAGTTAATAGATACTAAATCATCAAAACATTAGGTATGACAACCTAAATAATTCATGTTGGCACTATGGCTGTTCCAAAGAAGAACACATCTACCCTATCACCAAACAACATACCTATTTCTAAAATAATAATATTGGCTGATGAAGTGACACCCCTGAATGAAGTGAGCTTCTAGAAGTCCATTATAAGCCAAATTTAAGCATGCCTTCACTTTCATGATAAATAACTGCAGATGGATTTTGAGGATCAAATTCTTCTTCAATGTAGCTCATTCCATGTATTCCAAAGACCACCATATGCAGGTAACTCAAACAAACATTTCAAATCATTGAAGGTTAAACAACAAAAGGACCCATGTTATCATCAACTGTGAAGAGTAGAGAACTTCTCTATAGGGAAGGTGCTAAATACAGTGGAACTTGTTTAGTACGTTTCTGAAGGGACCACAAAAAATGAACGTACTAACCAGGAAAACGTGCTAACGAGGAAAGTAAAAAATAGCAGTCAGGGTAATTGCAATCTGTGGAAAAGTCGTCATAATTACAATTACTATTGGTAGTTCTCGTAGGACCGCCTTCCTGAACTCTTTTCACGTTTAAAATAAAGAAAATGGGTGCTACATTGAAAAACAATACAATGTGAATAAAATCACAATGTTTCATAGATTTCCCGAAGACAATTACATGAAAACGGCGTCTTTCTCCCGTGATTTATCCTATATGTATTTATAGAAAGAGGACAAGTAAAGCTAAGTCATTTCTTTTTGTGTCACAGCATACTCTGAGAATATAACAACAACCCTGAGTATGTCAACGGGTTGTTTTTAAACATCATAAAAATTGGACAAAATTATATTAACCTTAAATTACGGCAACAGCCATACACATTCGCTTCTGGAATAAAGCCATATCGATTGTTTTATCGATCGATATATCGAATAATAACACGCAAGATTATTAGATTATGACGTAATTACAAGAAGATTTTATATTATACAGTTGAAATTTACTTTAAAAATTTGTTTAATGTCGTCTGCTTTCGTGCCGAGATCAAGTATTTTTAATCTAAGCTTCGCGTGGAGATCCAGAGCATCGTCTGCTCCCGCAGCAGTAGTCAAATACGCACGTACTCCGTAGCATTGACGTCGTGCAGTACTGCTTTAGATAAAGTGGGAATTGGACAAGACTCATTTCTTCATCATGATAACTCGTGCAATAGCAACAATTGCCCACTCGTGAAATTTGTGCACAGTGGGCACTCCAGAGGCAACAGAAGGTGAGGAGCTCTGGGTGGGGAAAATTGGGGCTTCTCATTGGCTGCAGTTTTGCATAGTCAGACATTCCTGATAAATTCAGCACGTCATAAAAATTGAGAAATGAATTTGGATAAATCACGGTCGAAGAAAGATATGTAGAATGAATGCAGGAATGTTAATGGCTAGTAATAATAAATTAAATCATGAATTCGGAGCTTTATGACCCTGAAGAAGATACTGGAGAACGAATTGCAGGTTGCGTCACGGCTGGCAATTGAGCGTACTAACCAGGAAAGCGCAATTTTTTCAAACGTACTAACCAAATACTTTTGCCTGTATTTTGTTCCGATGGTACCGGGACCGAAAGAAATCGTCATACTACGGAGGAAAACGTACTAAGGAGGAATGTACTAACCAAGTTCCACTGTAGTTACAATATGAAATGGGGGAGGAGGGGGTGCATCTACGTTTCATCAGTTTGAATGAGAACGGAAACAGGGTATGGGTTAAGGGTGCCCAGTAACACCATAATAGAAATGAATGAAAAATCATTGCACCTAATGACCAAAATCATAATGCACCAATTTCTCAAGGAACAATGTACCGTTCACCCAAATACCTAATAATTATGTCCTTAAACGTCATCAACCACAGAAGTTGTTGATTGGGAAATAGAAATTAATAAAGAACAAAACAAGCAGTAGGGACAAGCATTAATGATAGACTCAAAGCTACTTTCTTATCAAGGCATGAAAATTTATCCAGTGTCTCTTGTTCACAAAAGCAAACAAGCCAAGTTCTGAAAAATATACCCCTGAAGTATTTTACCATCGATAAATGAATGTATGCAATGAAAATAACAATACACTTTCAAAAGGAATAAGATTCAGCTAACTACATTGTCTATTAAATATCTCCTAAAATGGCCAAGTTTGTCAGTTATTATACAAGAATAGATAGCCCAGCCCATAATCAAAATTAATTAACAAGAATGACTTCTCCCTTCTCACATAATTACATCAGCTTTCCAAGTATAATTACAATTCCCTATAACGCCACACACACAATGATGTTATGTACCTCCCACGGATTGAAAAATAAAGACATTAACCTTTCTGGATATTGTAATCAGACAGGGTTCTGCCATCCTCAAGTTGCTTTCCAGCAAAAATCAGACGCTGTTGGTCAGGTGGAATCCCTTCCTTGTCTTGAATTTTGGCTTTAACATTCTCGATTGTGTCTGAGGGCTCAACCTCCAAAGTGATTGTCTTTCCAGTCAGGGTCTTGACGAAGATCTGCATACCTCCTCTCAACCTCAACACAAGATGAAGGGTGGATTCTGAAAAGATATAAATCGTTACAAATTCTGCCCCACAAGTAGTAATGCATGGTTAAATAAATCAAGAGCCACATTTACCTTTTTGAATGTTGTAATCAGACAATGTGCGCCCGTCCTCAAGCTGCTTTCCTGCAAAAATAAGACGCTGTTGATCGGGTGGGATCCCTTCCTTGTCCTGAATTTTGGCTTTAACATTCTCGATGGTGTCTGAGGGCTCAACCTCCAATGTGATTGTCTTTCCAGTCAAGGTCTTGACGAAGATCTGCATACCTCCTCTCAACCTCAACACAAGATGAAGGGTGGACTCTGCAAAAATATAAATCGATACAAATTCTGCCCCACAAGAAGTAATTCATAGCAAAACAAATCAAGACCCACATTTACCTTTTTGAATGTTGTAATCAGACAATGTGCGACCATCCTCAAGCTGCTTTCCGGCAAAAATCAGACGCTGTTGGTCAGGTGGGATCCCTTCCTTGTCCTGAATTTTGGCCTTGACATTCTCGATGGTGTCTGAAGGCTCAACCTCCAAAGTTATCGTCTTACCAGTCAAGGTCTTGACGAAGATCTGCATACCTCCCCTCAACCTCAAAACTAGATGAAGTGTGGACTCTGGAATTCAAAATCAATGACGAGCGCAATCAATATGGCTGCCTCGATCTTAAATCGACAATGTTTTCGTCATAAATACGAGGACCCAACTGGGTCACTCATTAAATGAAAATATATTCGGATTTTCTAGTAGATTTGTACCTTTCTGGATGTTATAATCTGAAAGAGTGCGTCCATCCTCCAGTTGCTTCCCCGCAAAAATCAACCGCTGCTGGTCGGGTGGAATTCCCTCCTTGTCCTGAATCTTGGCCTTCACATTTTCGATTGTGTCAGACGGCTCCACTTCCAGAGTAATCGTCTTCCCAGTCAGTGTCTTAACGAAGATCTGCATCCTAAAATATAAAGCATATTAATTACACAACCTAGAGAACAACAAAATTAGTCTATTCTGTTGTTGCTATCCGCACCATCGACGAATGCACCCGACCTTGGTTTCGTAACAAATAAATTTTTAACAGTGTCACCAGTATTACGATCGAATCATACCTATAGTTAACGTGACAAAATAAAAACAAAATTGTATCTTGAATGCAAAGGCAAAACAAAACGATCGTTAAACTTCAATAATTGACGCAACAAACTCAAAATGGCTACCATATTTAGCTGACGCGGGAGTAGAAAATTTCTTTCTCTCATTAAATTTTGATCGATTTCTCTAACAATGATCATATATTCAAAATTATCTTTCGTGTATTTAACTGCAATAGATAAAAGATAATGAGAAAAACAAGCAATGAGTTGTATGGAACTGGAATCAAGAATTACAGAAACAACAAAATAACCTTACCTGGCAACAAGAGGGCCACTCAAATATTCTTTCCTGCCGCTAACTCAAGATTTACGCAATATATTCGCAGTCGAATTAATACGAACAGCGACAAATTACTTATTCACAAATAGAGGGACTCCGACAGACAACCAGCGCGACGAACCTCCACAGATGATATGACAAAAACTCCCTCAGCCAGTGACCAATCCCGAGCGGGCAAATTATCAGATGCTCGCTCGACTCATCGATCGATTTGCAAAAAAACATGGAAAATTACTTCTCGCCAATAGTTTAATGTTATGTAATCGTTAAAATTTCGATAGGAAATATTTTAATATTTTTTTTCTTATTATAAAATAAATAATGTGAATTTAGAGTTCATATGGTAATAACCCACTTCCGTATAGCACGTATAGTTCACGTGATTCATGGCTGTGTAGTTTTAATCAGTTAAATGGTTTTAGGTTACTAATGAGATTTGTGTTCTTTTTCCACCCTTTCTGTCATGTGTTGACGGCGTAAACCTTAAATAGAAGTTGCTTGCATAACATATTTTCGCTTTTTCATATGCTATTAGCCAATTTACAGAAATACACTGCACACCAGACTTCATTGTATTATGAGCATTATTTCAGCTCTGTAGTCGTATTTGATTCGATGCATTATTCAGTTCGGGGTGTGTGTAAGACTTGGGCCCAAATATCCAAAGTTAACTCGTCGAGAGAATCTTTGTCGCGGCAAGGCCAATGCTTATGCAACCCTGCAGCACCTTATATAGTGTATGTACTGCTTTAACCCTACAGCACGGCTAACAGCAGGCGGATTCAGCATTAAATTTAGGGGATCATGACCCTGCTCCGTGGACTTTGGAATCGAAAGAGGGGCGATCACTCGCTTAAAATGTTTTAAAATACAGTTTTTGACGCATTTTGGAGTCTAAAATGTCATTTTTAATCTTAGCAACGGTAGAATTTGGACAATTTTAGAACAATAGGGATACAGAAACTATTTAACTAATAAAATTTTTTTTGTTGATAAAATCAGGGGTGTCATATGACATAATCTGTCCCTGAATGTAAAGTATTGTAACATGTCATAGTCTGCCTCCAAATCACATTGAAGACACTAATGCATAATAATAAATAATATGAAAAGATTCAGAGCATGAAAATAAGGGATGAAAATCACAGAAATTAAATCTCACCATTATTTGTGTGGCTAAGGAACAACACTACACCTGGGTGTCTCACTCAAACGTTTGACTAACTGCGTGGCCTAGGGCAGGTAGGACGTAGTGCAGTGTGTCCCTTCGATACAACCAAAGATGACTATTCATTTCTGCATCATATTGAAAAAATTAATAGCTTATTTCATAGAATGCATGGCTTTCCAATGCATTTGAATTCTTAGGCAAATCTAGGGGAGGGGCATGGGGGCAAGTGCCCCAGACGCTCAACAAGGAGACAAGACTTTCATTCATTATGTTCGTTTTGTTTAGTAAATTATGGAGCCTCAATCATTTAATTTCTTATTAAAATAAAGAGAATATTTCATAAAATAATTGTTTTTGTTGTTTTTAATGTCAAATATGAGAAGACAGTTTGGATATCATACCCTTGTACCCCTCCAGAAAAAAATCCTGCATCTGCCCTTGTGTGAATTGACAACAAATAACTAGACAAGCTGCATACTACCCAAAAACCCTCCTGCCCCTCTCTTGAAGCAACCTTCCTGCTGTCGCAACGGGACCACTGCTACCTATTAGGGATAAGGTTCCGAAGGGAGAGCTAATCAAAGGCACTTCGGGAGTTACTAAACTCAGATTTATTGTTCTTGATATTCCGTCCTTACACTTGCACGGGGGGGATTTGAGGCTGGCGTGCACGGAGGTGGAATGCTTGGGTATAGAACTTACGTGGCGGCGAGTAGGGAGAGGCGACGCCGATGGTCGTGGACCTGGTCGTACCCGGTTTGATTCCCACACGAATCGTCGTTCGAGATCTACCGCACTGCCTGTACTACTGCAAATACCTATTCCCAGGGTCTGACCTGGCTTCTGGAAACCCCACGTGTACCACCATGCCGTGGGAATATATGATGGGTTTAAGTTAACTGGCTGCTGTTAACAGGGGCGCATCTAGGAATTTATAGGTGGGGGTTTCAGGTGCAACTAACGCTGGGGGTCTTGGGTTATGGAATACCCACCAGGATAAGCAGAAGGTGTGGGGGACCTCCCCCAGAACATTTTTAGGATAAACGGTTCAAAATGGTGAGTTATACAGTTTTCTAAAGGATATTTAATTAATCCTTACACATATTCCATTAAGTAATACTAATAAAATTAAGTAAAATTGATTAGCCTTAAAATTTTCTCTGAGCTTTAGGGGTGCATGGGTTTAATTCCCAAAATACCCCCCTCACTGTGCCACTAGCTGTTAAGGAGTTTAGGTATACGTTGCCCCATCCACAGACTCATTGATAGTATAAACTAAAATGCTGTGATGGTTTAGAGTTACCTTGTAAATACAAAATTGTCACTATGCATTTTCATGTGAACTATACCATTTGAAATATCAATAAAAGCTACCAGGCAACTGGGGGAGGGGGGTCTCAGTGGGCTTCAACCCCCCTATAATTTCTTCCCTTGGGGTGACTGCCTATCATACATTCCCATAACTAAAGGGGCTTTTATCCTATGACTTCCTCTTACCTGTGAAATGTTGCGATTTGAAATCAGGGTCTCAAAAAATTAAATCAAAATTGGATAGTATTAACTGTGGCCGCCAGAACCCTAAAGTTTTAAATTTTCTGCAAAATCAGGCAGATAATCAGAAAAAATGCCTACTTGGAGCAAGCCATAACAATTACGTATGTTGCGGTAAAAACCAAAGACAACCATGAATTCCAGCGCTATGCACTCAGAATTTGTAGCTTCTTTGAAGAAACATATATAGTTTTCTGACGCATGGAAAATGACACCAAATTGACAGTTGGACACCTGTATTACACCAAAGCCTTCTCTGAACCAAAATTCTGGCTCAGTGCCTGAAAGCTACCATCACACATTATTAAATTTCCTGCTGTGCCTATCCTAGAGGATACCGGGGAAAATTATTGGTGGGGCCTAGGGTTTTTCCCTTCCTGCTCCTCTACTCCAATGGGAGATACTCACACTGGGGTGAGTCGCGTGGCTTTGAAGTGAATTTCACTAAGGGCTGCCATTGTATGTTTACCTCCGCCGGCAAAAGAGGCAGCATCAAATCAATTTTTGGATTGATGACAGATGATGATTAAGATTTTTCTCTCTGACTGTGGCTCATTATAAGCACCTCCTGATTTTCTGTACTACCATGTGGACTGAGCCACAAACAGGGACGCCGACTTACAAAAAATATTGGGGGGGCCCAAACCGGGGATCTTTCCCTGGGAAATTTTATAAGTAGTGAGTTTTAAGTTTTTTAAGCATTTTCGAAGAGTCATATGATCAACATTAGAACACTGAGAACTCTAATCTCGATATCTGGACACTCCGGGGAAAATCGACAAGCCTGACACTTTTTTCTTCACACCCATAACGAATTATTGAGGGGGAATTATTATGTGGTGAGGGCATGGGATCCAGTTTGGAAAGGTTTTATCCATGTACTTAATCAAATACAAAAGAAGGCAACTCAAGCTGTCAAAATTGCTACAAGGGAACAGTGTTACACAGATTCATCACTGATTAGGTTGTTAACTGCTAGAGGCTCAGAGAGTAAGGCTCTTGAGTAAGACATTAAGAAAAGATATCTTTCAGAGAGACATGGAGAACATCATATTTGTACCAAAGAGCATATCCAGGTCCGACAGAAATGATAAAATAAGAATGATACTTAATGGATTGGTGGAGCAATTTGTTTATTACCCCTTAAGCAAGAAAATACTTTTATAAATGCTTGGTCAAACTCATGTATTATTGTTATGTATTCTCATTTGAGTTTCTCAGCTGATATCATAACACATGATGTCACACTATAGCTATTGGTGTAGGTAGTAGATGTAGTAAACTTAATTCTTCTTAACCTTACCTAAAAGTTCTTGTGGCATTTAAGTGGGTATTCTGTCATCATTATTTCAAGATCTGTAATATGCTAATTTTATACATCTAATGCTCATATTAAAAAGAAATCTTGTGAGATCCCTAGTAGCAAATCTATATCCAGACAACATGGTTGGCGTTAACATTCGACATCCGTTCAATATCCAAAGTTAATCCAATCAAGGTTGCATGGATATCTGTCAAATATCCAAAGAACCTGCCAAAAAACATTGCAGCAATGTCCAACAGTGGACATGGAGGTCCATTTTACCACATTTCTTAGATATTGTTGCGTCCTCTCATGAACAGCTGCATGGGCGTACCCAGCGAGGGATAAGATTGTACACACAAGGTTTCAACTTTGTATTCCACTGACTTCACACGAAAGTAGTTCCTGACAGTGACGCAGCGAGGGGGGGTTTGGGGGTTAAAACCCTCCCCAGAGCTCAGAGAAATTTTTAATTTTAATCAATTTTAATTAGTTGGATTGATACTACTAGTAGAATAGTGTAAGAATTAATAAAATATCCCTCAGAAAGCCATAAAACGCACCATTTTGAACCGTTTTTCTTAAAATTCAGCAATTTATTAATCTCAGACATACCGCTTATCCTGGTGGGTAGGCCATATCCCCACACACCCCGGTATTAGTTGCTCCTAAACCCTCCCCAGGCTTAATTCCTAGCTGTGCCCCTGGTTCCTGAGGCTTCAACCATATAGTATGTTGGTAGATGGAACAAAAACTGCACATTTCAACTGGAGTATGAGTCACCCAGTGGCCTAGCCATTGGAGAGGGGGGGTTTCTGGGTTACAATACCCCCTTGAGCCTTTTACCCTTTAGCTGCAGGAGTACATGATTTCAGCTACCAGCCTGTGGGGGGTGGGGAACCAAGAAATATTTTGCCTTCTAGCCTGGCGGAATTTCTAGCAGGGAGTGAATCTGTAGCGTCCGCCCCGGCCTCTCTCGTGAGACGGAGGGTCGAACCCGGCTTGGCCATGTGGGTTCTTGCCTTTGGGTGCAGGAAGCAATGAATTGGTTCAAACTCCACTTTGTAAATAAAGTGTAAGGCACTTTACCTTCGGGTCTCCTGGAGAAGCTCGTGCGATGCTTGATTAGGCGGAGTGACGGCTGACTTTTCGGCAGGGCAGCGGCTCTCAGACTGAGTAGGAAATTCTTTTGCCTTCTCATATTCTGGTTGCACCCTAGGCAATAGATACCTCGCCCGACAGAGTCTCGGAATACAGCTCAGAGAATACGGGAGATTACTGCTTGTCCACCGTTCGCTGTACACGCCCCGGTTGTCACTCCCCAAACACCAACTGACTTCCTCCAGATTTTGAGAGTTTTTATACCCAAAATCTTGGCCTCCTGGGTCTTACCCCCCCCCAAGTTGACCTATAGGAGTAACCAAGGAAGTAGAGTGTTTGTTACAATAACTCCATGTTGTTGAGTTGTCTCTTCTCCCGCATCTCTAAGTGTATCTCTGTTGCCGTATTCCGCTTTCGCTTTCCTTGCCTCAAGTCATCCTCCCCCTCCGCCTCCCTCACGCGTTAGAGTGGGTGTAAATACTTCCGTGACCGAATTTTAGACGAAAATATTGTGTCCAAATTCGTGGTCACCACAAATCCTTATAATCCAGGGCAACCCTTCTTTCTGTCTTATTAGGGGATGGGCACTTGTCGTAGGCATATTAACAGCGTGGAGCAGGAAGGAAACAATACAAAATGGGCAGCAGAGTATTAAATTCCGGGAGGCACCCCCTGGCGTGAAGGTTGGCTGGGGAGAGTTAAGCCGCATTATAGCTATCCCCACAATGAGGGAAAGAGCACTTGGGCTCTACCCGGGTAGACATGAAAACTTTTGGAAACTGCCGTGGGTAGTCAAGCAATGGTCAAATGCCTAAAAACGTTTTTCTCGCAGCCAGTGTACAATATACGTTTTAAAACGTTCCTGCAGTCTAAGGGTTAAAAGAGGTACCGAAAATGAGTAAGACATGGCCTCGATAAATACTTTTTAGTAAATACTGATACAAAATTATGTACTGTTTTTGAGTCCTAAATATCACGTTGTCCACATCA
The DNA here is from genome assembly GCF_921293095.1 of Ischnura elegans. NCBI lineage: Eukaryota > Metazoa > Arthropoda > Insecta > Odonata > Coenagrionidae > Ischnura > Ischnura elegans. The sequence goes on along the minus strand of NC_060256.1, from coordinate 79,069,878 downwards.
GAAATCCCAAAATTTTCTGGGGTAGAACCCATTTGCTGTGGGTTGTTTTCCGTACACCCTAGAGGGGCCCCAAAATCTCTGGTAAACCCCCCCATTTCAAAATCCTGGCAAAGGTAGTGGCATCACTAGCATTATTTAGGTATGAAGTGGTAACAAGCATATCATGATTAATAATATGAGAATGACAATGAGAGCTCATATCAATATAAAAATTTTATTTTTCATCCGAGTTTTATAAACAAATGCCAAATTTAGCAGAGAATAAGACTAGACAACACAAGACAAATATGTTGTGCTTCATATTAAAATTCATCTCTTCCCGTTAACATAAAAGGTAGTCACACTTTTCAAGCTTACACAAACATTCTGATCATATCACTTTTACACAGTAATAAAGAGAATCTATCATGCTATTGATAGTGTCATACACCATTTAATAAATGTCAGCACGAAAACACAATGCTTGAGTCTATGTATTTAATTACCTTCTATTGGACCCAAAATTTAGATGGTGAATTACTGTATAATTGAGTATAATGAACAATAAAACTTATTTACATATTGACAGGTGATGTTGTGGTTTAAATCCTATTTTCTGACAGTGGAGAATTACTATAGCTTAATATGATGATGAATGACAAATATTCTAAACAACCGAAGTACTATTTCTAAATGAATTTTTGATGTATGAATGTCCCTATACAAGCTACTATGACAACCCTACAGGGTATGTGGAAATTATGTATGTTGAATTGAAGCAACCATTTTTAATGAATGAAGGAAGCATTGGAGTCATAACCCTATCGATGGCATATTACCATTTTTTTTCTACAAGGGCACAACCACAGCGACATTTTAGTGACGTATTGCAACAACTGACTACGACTGGTGATAAATCTTCTATAGGCATATTTTAAATCAAATCCAAGGGTAGCGATAGGAATGCAAACCTATTTTTATATGATATCAGATTAAGTGTATACCATTTTGTGTCAATTAAAATTCATTGTATACTTCCAATATTTCATAATTATGCTCCATCACTGCAATGACAATAGGAAATGTTTTCTCTGTTGCTATCTCGTTCACTCTATTGAATTGAGAAAGTGATAGCTTCAAGCAATAAAAATTGTTAGATATTTGAGAAAATGACTTGATGTCTTCTGAGTCTGGTTTTCGCATACCTACAAATGGTAGTATAGGTACCTAAGAAAAAAAGGAATAGGCTTAACAAGAATTCATTAACTTTAAACCTAGGCCCTACCTCAAGACAACTCTTGGTCCAAAATATTCACAAGCTCTTTTAGGACCTGTGCAAGCAACAGCTACCATGAGTTAGAATATAAACATGTTGAGACTAAAGATTTGTTTTGTATGAGTTAAGGATTTTGCAAACAGCTGTGGTCACCGCAAGCGTCGAATCCTGTCTATCAACTACGTAATTACATGGTAAATGGATCAATGCCATGGTTCAAAGCATGAATAAATAATTTTGGTTCTAAACACATTTTTTTTAGGTTATTTCATGTTGTGATGTTTCGTATCTATCATGGTTGCATAAAAGTAGATGGCTTTGGTACCAATTGAAAGTCTCTAAATTATTTATCCGTATGTAGAAGCTGGTGGCAAAATATGCTCCTTTATTAATGCTTGCAAAAGATAATGTATGGGAGAGGCAAGTGAAAAATGTTAAATGATATCACATCAATAACCTTTCAAGGTTCTTATCTAGTAATATTCAGCCACATAGAATGTGAAATGCATTAAGTTAGAAAATAAAGTACACAACTTTAATGGATGATTATAATACATTTATCAGTTTTTGAACTGTTGTCCACAACTGGGCATGTTTCATAAATAAATGAGAATGAATTACTTCATTCTGATGATTGAAAAAACACAGCACAATGGTTGCCATTGTGTATTGGTCCATTCATAACCAATGCATACGTATCTTCTCCAACCACTATGAGATTACTTCCCTGTAACACATTCCTAAATACTCGAAAATTCAGGAAAACATCTCACATGACGTGGTAAAAAGTAGCTGTCCACATGCTACCCGTCACCAATCGAACACAATACTCCACAATTGAGATTGTTCACAAAGATGTCAAAGACTTATTAAACTTGTGTTGCACGTCCAGTAAGGTAGCTTCCTCTACGTCCAACTTCTCCTCTTGATTTCCTTCCCATTCTTTCCAACTTGTGAGCATCGCTGTGACTTCTCTCTGTGGATAGAATAAAAAATTGATTCAATGCTAACAGAGTAAGTAGATATGGTATGGTATTTGGAGGAGACAACTGACAGCTCAGGTGCTATGTAGGAAGGATAGGAAAGGAAGTGTAGAGAGAAACCCAGTGTTCGGCATCAGCTTGCTCCTATCAAAAGGTGCCTGAGAAGGTGAAAGGCATATCTGTCCTAAGAATTTTGATGGAAAAATGGCAATGGTAAGGGCACGGATGAGGAATTTTAAGTTTGACAACAGGAGCCATCCATTATCAATGTCCAAAAAACTTCTAAGAGCCTCCAAGTGAGATTAATCATCCTTTATCAGGAGTGAAAAATTGTCATTCTCAAGTTAGCAGAGGGGACCCAAGGAGGAGACAAAAGATTTAGATGAAAGGTTTCACTGCCAGGAAGAAACAAAGGGTAAGTACATGTTTCAAACCCTTGAAGTATACCTTGTTCCCACCACCTATGAGCATTCATAAGATAGGAACTTTCAGCTACACTTGGTTCCAAACAGTGGCGGAGAGGTTTGGGGGATAAACCCCCCCCCCCCCAGAGCTCAGAGAAATTTTTAAGTTTAATCCATTTTACATAATTGGATTGATATTAATACAGTGAGTCCTCGTTTAACGTTGTTGATTCGTTCCTGAAAAACTCGACGTTAAGCGAAACAACGTTAAACGATGCAGTGTTTCCCATAAGAAACAATGTAAAAAATTTAAATTGGTTCCTAGCCATGTTCCTAACAATCCATTTCTTCGTGAAGAATCCAGAATTTCCCGGGCGAGGATCCAAGGAGGCCAATTATCGGAGCCGTAACTTTAAGCAGACTTTGTGACCAATCGGGAGACACCTGAATCAGGCCAAAACGAAAAAAAGCACGAGGATGAAGGGCGAGTCAATTTTCGTGATGATATGAATTCTTAAACCCGGCGGAAATCGCGAGAAACATTCATTACCGATTATTCACTTCAGCATGATAACGATTCATTCGAAACGAAACGAATTTTCATAACGAAAAGGTTGGGAAGAAGGCATTATTAAATGAAATATAAAAACTAAAAAGAAAGTATTTTAATGGCGAAACATCGATATTTTCAGTAACAGAAGATATTTTAATTGTAAAAACTCGACCTGCAAACCTAAAACTCGACCGATCTCTCCAGCAGTTGCACCTACTTCAATTCTTTTAATAATACCAAGTTTTTGTTCTAATATCGCCGTTTTTTCTTCACGTCTGAAGAACCACCAGGATAGCCACTCTTCTTCGTGGACATTTTTTTCGGTTGGCATCAGAAAAATAAATGGATAATGGGTAAATGAGGCGATAATTATTCGCTCAGACGCATATTTAACATACGCTACCCACACCAACCTTTTCTGTCGAGCGAAAATTACCAATCGCATTAATAGTAATAATTACTATACATCAGATGCGCTTGCGTCCTATTCGCCATTCATTTTTTTTTCGCCGCGCATAATTTGAACAACGTTATCGCGAAGCAATAACGACGTTAAATGATCAAGGGTTTCAATTTTTGGACAACGTTATCGTGAAACAACGTTAAACGGGACGACGTTAAACGAGGACACACTGTAATAGAATAGTGAAAGGATAAATAAAATATCCCTCAGAAAGCCGTAAAACTCACCATTTTGAACAATTTATCTTAAAATTCCGCAATTTATTAATCTCGCATCTACCGTTTATCCTGGTGGGTATTCCATACCCCCACACACCCCAGTATTAGTTGCACCTAAACCCCCCCCCCCCCCAGCCTTAATTCCTAGCCGTGCCCCTGGTTCCAAACATCTATGCAAGTGATGGGGTGGGGCTGATGCAATTGGGGTAGGGTCCTCTTTATTCAATCCCAGCTACTGTCGGTGGGCTCTGCAGTTGGGGGAGGAAGAATACTGAGAGAAAGACCCAGAGTGAACTTGGCATAGCCAAATGTGCATACGTACTTGCAACTTTTGTTAAGGAAAAACTTCAACCACAGGAAAAATTTCCCCTCTGCTCTGGGCCTCAAGGGGAAGGCATGGTCGTTAGGATGGCCAAACCAAAAGGGATAATTTTAAGTTGTATTCCTGCATTTAACCAATATAAGGAAATGGGAGAGGTTGGCAGTGACTACAAACATTCTCAACCACTATCTCCTGGCAGTTTGTCAACATAAGGTACCTACTTGCAACTTGGGACAAAAACAGGTTTTAGTAAAGGTGCCACACCCTAAAAACTGAGCTTTATAACCCCATTGAAAGAGGTTTAAAATAAGTACACAAAAATTTGGCCTTCTTAAAATATGACCTAAGTAAAACCAATGATATTGGACAAACTTTAATATTTAGGACTAACTCGGAGTACCTACTATGCAACATATATCTACTGAAACAACTATATTTGATTCCTTTTTGCCATGCAAATTTCAAATGAAGCTCAAAGCCACGTAAATAAATCAGAATTAATCTCTAAATTGGCTTAATTTAAATAGCAGGGATGTCTACTTTCTACAGGCAAGACATGCTGTAAAAAATAAATTAAATGAGAAAATCATGATGAAAATTGCAAAAAAAGTATATGCTTGCAGGAATCAATATTGTGAGCATCTAATAATTTTCACAAAACAAAACGTAAAATACCTGATGAATTACCGAAAAGTACTACAAAATTGGAATTTTAGTATTATCTTACCTATTTTTTACTTAAATGTTTTCTCATTGCTGCAATGGAAGTTTGAAAAGGATAGAGGACAATTTATTTTTAGTCAATCTGAACTAAAACATATCACAGTATGCTTATTAACATTACCTTGATTATTGAGCAACTAATTGAGTAGTATGATTCTATCAATAAGGAATTCTTCTACATTAGTAGTTATCTATATGTTTTTGTCAGAGGCCAGTGAGATATGTAAACCATACCGCCTTGACCATTAGGCTTATGACAATTTGAAGATTATATAAAAACACAAGGTATTTCTTTGTGTCACATATTTAGCTTGATGATCAAGAAACTTACATGGGAACAAACCATAGTGGCACAATTTCTTTCCAGCACATGCTTAGAATATTTTAGATAAATGTGTTAAAAATGCAGAATCCAAGTTGAGCATATGTTAACTGTATGTTAAAGTTGTAAATTCAAGTCTCACCTCGGTAACGAAGAAGTTGAGGGTCTCTGTGGTCTTGGGCTCCCACCATCGCAGCCATGGAGCGACGATCACCAGCTGGGACAGCTTGTTCAAACACAAAGCGGCCGTTACTTAAGAATGGTGAGCAAGGACCCATTGATGGAGCATGGGGCACTTGTCTGGACTGGCACTTGTAGTCTCCAGGCACTTTACCGTACTTCTCCATAGAGGCAGGAAAATGACCTGATGTATCCACTGCAGGGAATATAATATGAGCTAATTAGGGTCATGTACCAATGATGTAGCAGAAAAGAATTCATTTTCAATATCACAATCATTAGATTCAAAAATCAATACACCCAATTGTAATTCGTTAGAGTCACTCACATGAAATTGAAAACGAGGCAAAATTTCCCAACAATTAGGTACAAACATAAAATTGATTTTAAATTGAAGAAATCATTTAAATTAAATTACTTAACTTAAATTACTACTTGGCACAGTAATACATTACCAGAGAATATAAAAGAATAGTAGCTATGGTATCATAAAGACAAAAAAAATGAAGCTTTTTAAACGAAAAAATGATTCATTCAATGGAAGTACATAAATGTCTTGGATCTGTAAGGCAGAGAAAGTGAAAGCAAAAAAAAATGGTTTTACTCACTGTTTGAAACAAGGAAAACATTGTCATTTAGCCTTAGGCTCTCTTTTTGGTGGATTCGTGACAATTGACTTCGGGGATTTAACTCCCAGTTACTTTGTGGAACAACCTGAGCTGATTGTGAGTCTGTTGAAAGAGATTCCTCCATAACACTGCCACAATGACTGCCTTCCATATCTGTCATCACTGAAAAAAATGAAAAGAAGTGAAACTTAATATATAATTACCTAACCTTGCCACATTGAAAAATAAATGCTATATTTTCACTATCACATGCACATAGCAAGGATGTACCTTTATGATAGACTTGAATCTCAATGGGTGTAAATTTACTTGTAAGATTGAAGTAGGAAATAAAATTTAATTAATTTTTAAGAGCTACCTACTACTTCATTTCAATTGATAATTAATCATATTCTTCCATCTGAAAAACTAGCAACATAAGAATTATTGAACAAAGATTTTCAGCTTCAAATTACAAACACAAAATGCCTGATGTATGTAGTTGAGCAGATGTGCCTTAAATGCAGTTCCCAACATGGCAGTGGCATACTTAGTGTGTGTGCAGTTGGCATCAAAGTAAAGCACTGGTTCAGTCCTTAAATTTTATTGTTAAGGCATGTAACAAATACAATATGGCCAATACATACAACTCAATTCAATCTGCTCTTTCCACCCTCATACTTATACACCTACGATATTAGCTTCCCAATGTATGATACAAAGAAGGACTTCTAAATTTAAAATTTTGATAAGCAATGCTAATTCCATTCAGACTGCCAAAAATAGGCACGAATGGGTTAACGTCCATGCAAAAGTGTGAACTCTTAAGAACACCTTCAAATTTCCATGCACTTAAAAATTAATTGAGGGATAAAAAAATACAACTCACTAGACATTCTGTGAGAACGGACATCGGATTGCATTGAATGGTTAGAGTTGATGGTTGGCGGAGCCACAGCCAGAGGTACCCTAGGGAGAACCCATTCGGGCCAATCTTCATCATCAACGGCTTTCTTTCCTTTCTTCTCGTTAGATCTCCTTTCGCTCGTATCCTTTTCCCCTTTCTTCCCTCGGAACTTGATCTTGGTGATGTCTGGCACGGACTCCCATGCCATATGATGAATCTCCCTGGAGCCATGAATCAAATTACCTGCAGATATACATGGTAAATTAAGACCGATGCATAAAAGTTTGATGTTATTAAAAAAAAACAAACAGAATAGCTCAAGAAAGAACGAAAAGCAATAAAAATTCCCAATGAGCAAATTTATCAAAGCCAGAACTGCATGATTTGCATAAAAATTTATTTTTCAAAGCATCGAACAAATAACATTAAAATTTGCTTTGATTTTAAAATTACATTTCATTTATAAAACACTCCTAAGTCCAATGTAGTGATGCCGAAAAAAGCTCAAAATAATGGAATATTTTTTCACCTTCATCAAACCAAGACGCAAGTGTCCACCATTATAGGTCAACAGGTCAGCATGCTTTTATGCCCTATTTCTGACATGTATTCATGTTTAATACTAGTTTTCTATAGACTAATATTGACAAATTGACCTTGGGTGAGGGTGATGCCACTTGGCATTATAAAAATTTAGTATGATTAATATTAAAGGGTTTAAAGTTTCAAATCAGAACTTAAAAAATATGACAGTTTTTCAGAATATTTATTTACATTTTTCAAAATTTAACTTATCATTATTCTCATTGGAAGAATCATTCAGAAAATTATGAGCCTCTTTTCTCACTATCCATTAATTTTTATATGGTAGTGATTAGTGAAACAAATCAATTAGTTGTTAAAACAGTTCAAATCTTTTCTTTATCAAATTCCTTAGTCTTTGCAGCTGTCTAGAAATTCACTCCAGTTAAGATTAAAGCTATGCTATCCATAAAATTTTAGGCTTTTGGAAATATTTATGATGCATCATGTTAAATGCCAATGGTAGCCATCTGTCTTTCTCATCTAAGACCTTTGTCTTGTCTAATCGAATGAAAGAGAATATTATCCATCAGTGGGGTAACCAGGAATTTCATCAGGGGTTGAGAGGTATAAAACCAGGGGGGAAAAAATTGAAAAACAGGTTACTAAAGAGATGGTTTTAAACTAATATTAAAACTTATCATTCTGGTGGTTGATGGTTTTAAACTAATACATATTAAAACTTATTAAAACTGCATTCGTCAAAGTAATCTTTTGTAAATTCTTGATTTTTCAATATTTTGTTTTCTTTTATGAGGGAAAGTAATTATGTTTTTATATTTCAGGGGGGGGGGGTCTATACCCTCCAGGGTGGGCATATGATGTGCTTTTCATATTTTTAAGTGGAAGAATGACACCTATCTATGTGACCAAATCCTAACCATAGAATCCAAATTATGAGTCTGATGAAGCAGCTAGAGCTTCAGTCATAAACAGCAACATAGCATAGCATGGAAACTAAGTGAGTAGAAAGTACGGTTAATGACCACAGGGTCAGTGTTCAAATCCCAGATGAAGTCTTTGGACACCATAATAGAAAAACCTTGCAAGGTGGCTTAGGAAGGAAGGAACCTCCCTCCTTGAATGTAAGACATCACACACCAGTGGCCAGTGGCATAGCCATGAATTTCGTTCAGGGGTGGAAAATTTTTGTTTTAAATTAATTTTAACACTTTTGATAATCAAAAAAGCTTCATTCTTTAAAGAAATGTTTCGAAAATTCCTGATTTTGCAATGTTTTGTTTTCTTTTATGAAGGAAAACAATTGTGTTTTTATATTTTGGGGGGGGGGGGCAGACCCCCCCAACCTCCTGGCTACGCCACTGCCAGTGGCTACAACTGAGTTCACCTCAACCCTCACATATCCTTACCGCCCTATGAATAGTATAACTTAATGAGTGATAAACTACACCACTAACCAGTATTCAGTCGGGCTCTGAACCTTTCATCAGCATTGCTGCCATCACTACAACTTCCACCACAGCTGTTCAAGCCTTCATCCACCCTGCACAGAGATTCGGATATGTCTCTACACTGGGAATGCAAGTGGGCTCGGTGAGGAGCTAGGTGCATTATTCGCAATGCTCTCCTCCTCTCCTTACTGCTCAGAGTGCACTCCTGCAAAAGTAAAATTTTCAAATTAGAGAATGGATATCAAATGTTTATAACTGTTTCGCTGGCACAAAAAAAAAATTGAGGAACAACATTCAAGGCTCTTGTGTAATATTTCAAATCCTGCTGAGTGGAATTAACGGTAGTGAAATATCCATGAATTGCCTGGAGAAAAAATTCCCCAGTACCGGGAATCAAACCTTTGCACCTTTGGCTTTCCAGGCCAATGCGCAGACCACTATGCTATCTAGGTTCCTTGATTCCCATGGCAATTGCACTGAGGCTCATGGTACTAGATGTAGGGCCCTCACAGTCCATAAAGGATGGTAACGCAAGGGAGAAAGCTTCCAAGAAGCCACAACCGGTTGAGAGCCTCAAACCTGCTCTAAAGCCGTTCAAAGCGGTAAGTGTAATATTTCAAATCCTGCCGCGAGAATGGCGGTGAAATACATATTTTGCATTGCCATCCTTGATGGACTATTATGGCCCTACATCTAGTACCATGAGCCTCGGTACAATTCCCATGGGAATTAAGGAATCTCGATAGCATAGTGGTCTGCGCATTGGCCCGGAAAGCCAAGGCCTGTGGTTCGATTCCTGGTCCAGGGGAATTTTTTCTCATGGCAATTCATGGATATTCAAGGCATGTTTGAGAGATCAAAATTGACATTTGCATTAAAATGAAGGTATGGTTCCAGGGGGAGGGGTGTGCTTGACACTCATTAGCATCATTCCAATCAGTCTGAATGACAAATGATTGAAACGCTATTGGAATTTTTTTCGATGTTTCTCTTCAACCACTCATATTGCCATGGGAAAGAAAATTTTCAAACACAATAAATTTTATTCCCTAGCTTATCAATCGGAATAAACCATTATGAATGAAAACCATTCTGAATAATTATGTTCAGCATCAATCACAACCCTCCCAAGAGGGAAGGGGTGGTATGCTAGACTTTGATAGCCTTAGAGACCTCAATATATTGCTGCTAAAAATATTTTTACCCCACATATACATCGAAAAGTGAATGTGAAAATTGAGTGGAAGTAAAATGTTTCTCATTAACAGTGATAGTCAGCATGCATCACAAAAGATATGCACTGAGTATGTTAAGCAGTATATAATAAAATTTTATTTAAAATAAAATTTGTCTGAGATATCTTGAATTCAAAATCAAATTAACATTCCCAATTAAATGATAATTTAATCCACACCCATCTAGAGGCTACAACTTCAAGTGCAATTTAGAAGAGGATAAATTCATAACTTCAAATTTCAGCCACTACATTCAATATAATGATTATGATTCAATTTCAATGGATTTTAATGCATACAGTTCAACATTGGAGCAGAAAACAAGTAGGTAGAACTAAATACATTACCTCTAGTAGTTCAAACCAGTCTTCCAGTCCATCCTCGGCTCTGAGAAGAATGACCCTGTGACTGGCATTTTCTTGACCCTTCTGGTCAATGCCAAGATTCCCATTGCTTTGCTGTGCTCCAAGATCTAAAGAGACAGTACTATAACGCTTTTTGTTGGCCCACTCCACTTTTTCAACTTCCACCAGTTTTATCTAAAATGAAAAATGGAGATTGAAATAATAGATAAATATCAGTTTCAATTTAATCACACAGGCAAGTAGTTGGTTACATCAGGACCTTATTATTTTAAGGATTATATAGTTTGTTTTCAACGTGTAATTACTATCGATAGGATTTTTTCATACCTTTGCTCTCTCAGTATGTGCATTCAATACCTCGAGATTTGGGCTATTATTTAACTAATAAGAATACGTTTCCATCTAAATTTTATCATGGATGAATGGTCCAAAAATGTTGAAAAATAGTTAATAAGAGCAAGTAAAAAGGGTAAAAGTAATCATGTGATTGATGGCATGTTAGAGGTATTAAGGGGTGATATCTCAATCCACCAATTACAAATAATTAAAATTAAATTACAAGTCAAAAGACAACCACTGAACAAGCACAGAAAAAGTAAAAAATGATGACCACAACTTACTTTAAATAAAAACTGGCCCATCTCAGATATCTTTCCTGCATCTCTCTTAAAGCAATGTAGATAGTCATGAGTGAGTAGAAAATATCGATGTTTCCAGCGAGAAATTAAATGAAGATGGTGTAGTAACCAGGGAGAACCACCACGGTGTTGCTCTAGTTCCCATAATGCACCGCGCTTGACAATGCTGGAGGCTAGCGCTGGAGACAGTGAGGTGGAGGATGCTGAAGAAGTTGTGTTAGTGGTAATTGTGGTGGTTGAGTAGGACATCGCACCAGAATCCTGAAAGAAAAAGAAATTGGGAAATTACATTACAAATCCATCAAATTCCAAATGCATCAATAAAACATAGAGACTATCATAGTTCAGTCTGATAAGAGAAATGCTTAAACATAATAAAACATTAAAGTCCCATTTGTTTGATGAGATAACAGCCAGGTAGTCAGTCTTGCTGAATATTGCAACAGTCAGAGGACAGAGAAGCAGATGTAGCCTGATAGATTTGAATATGGATTGCCAGGTAAGAATCGTGATTTGAAAATTGCGTTCCACTGGATACCTTAATGAGGGCTTATGTGATTATTTTGAGTTTCATGAAATATAAAATTTGTTTATATAGTGGGAATCATCTGCGTAAGTGGAAATATCTCATTATTTTGAAAAAATATAGTTGAGCCAAATGGTTGTTTCATTTTGGTACGCATACCAATTTGAACTTCAATATACAGGGTGGAGAAAATTTATGTCACTAATTTTTAATCCTAGATAGCTGATGCCAGAAGGATCTAAAATTACTAGTCACGTTTAGGTCGTTAACGCACCATTTTTAAACGACAGGAATTTTGAACCAAGCGCTCCGATTGGCTGAAAGTTTGCACCGTTGCCGGATGCCGCGACAACTCATAACTTCGAATGCTTTGCTTGCATATGCCTTTTGCCTTTGTCCAGAGATTCCGGCAACAGGGCAAAAATCATGGCCAATCAGAGCGCTTGGCTCAAAGTTCCTGTAGTTTAAAAATGGTGCGATTTCGACCGAAACATAATTGCTAATTTTGGTTCCTACTGGTATCAGCTATTCAGGATTAAAATTTCGCGACAAAATATTCTCCACCCTGTATAGTAGGTAAATAGCCTCGAAATATTTTCTGTAAATCGAAAATTTGGAGTTTGTCGTTCGATTTTTCGCTCCGGAAGTGTGTTTCTTCGTGGGTGTGCTGAGTGTCGGTGATGGATCAAGTTCTTCATGTATTTTAATTTACGACAGAGTTCTACCCTCTAATTAAATGCACTGATGTAGAAAAAAGACACACCATTCGACACGAAAGAAGACCGGTCGAGCGGAAGTGATGCTTTGTCATGAAGGAACTGCAATAAGGACGTTTTACACGGCATACACAATAGGGTGGTTTCCTATTATTTTTTTATTGCCTAAATCGAAAGATTATTACTCCTGGAGTACGTATTTCACGCTTTTAGATTTTTAAATGACGATATCTATTTTTCGCGATTCGCGAATGAAAAGTGAAAATTTTCAAGCGCGCGAAAACGCGACGCGTAAGAATGAATGCCGGGATTTCTTTCCGTGTGGCGTATTTCTGGTTCCCGCTGCCGCCCTGTGAGGTGACCTTGAGGCGAGTTGAGCGCTGATACGACGCAGGCTGCTAGCTGGTAGCTGAGTACCCTGCTGGCTGGTAGCGCTTGGGTTAAATAAGGATTATTAATACCTTATCAAATGAAGAAAACTTTCCGACCTTAGCCAGTTTTAATAAGTGATTATTAATACATGTTTCCCTGAGCTCTGCGCCTCATGCATGCATTGGTAACCTCTGACGATGTATAACTCCTATCTTCTCGTATAGAAACTAGGTCCCTGTGACGTCACGTGGAGTGGCATCGCATGGGCGCCAATCAGGCCCTTTTCAAATGAGGATAAAAATGGACCATAGCCATTCGTCTAAACCGGTATTTCTAAAACGAAATAATTAGTATATTATGAATACAGTAATTGTGGGTAACAAATCGCAATCAATGCCTTTCGTTTTCTTTGATGAAGGAAACTACCCTATTGCGCAGGTTAGAACTACAATAATTTCTCATTATTGCGCGCAATAGGGTGGTTTCCTATCATTTTTTTTATTGCCTATTTCGAAAGATGATTACTCCTGGATTAAGTATTTCACGCTTTTAGATTTTTAAATGACGATATCTATTTTTCGCGATGAAAAGAAAAGTGAAAAATTTCAAGCGCGGAAAACGCGACGGCTAAGTATGAATGATGGGAAAACTCCGTGTGACGTTGTTCTGGTTCCCGCTGTCGCAAGTGAGGTGGCCTTGGGGCGAGGCTTTGAGCGCTGATACGACGCAGGATTCTAGCAGGTAGCAGAGTACCGTGCTAGCTGGTAGCGCTTGGCTTAAATAATGATTATTAATACCCTATCAAACGAATAAAACTTTCCGACCTTAGCCAGTTTTAATAGGTGATTATTAAAACATGTTTCCCTGATCTCTGTGCCTCATGCATGCATTGGTAATCTTAGGCGATGTAAAACTCCTATCCACTCGTATAGAAACTGGGTCCCTATGACGTCACGTGGAGTGGCATCGCATGGGCGCCAATCTGGCCTTTTTCAAACGAGGATAAAATTGACCCTTGCCATTCGTCTAAACCGATATTTCTATAACCAAATAATTTGTATATTATGAATACACTGATGGTGGGTAACGAATCGCAATCAATGCCTTTCGTTTTCTTTGATGAAGGAAACTACCCTATTGCACGCTAGATCGAGGAAGAAATGCAGTTCTAACCTGCGCATTTACGTACCCCGTGTAAAACGGCCTTTAAATGGCCTTTCCTTCCTAAATCAAAACCATTCAGGGGAAATTAGTTTTGTTGCACGATCTCTCTTTTGGTGCTCACGTTCGGTGACCGTGATACCATCGCAAGACAGACCGGATCATTCGGAGGCGAGCGAGAGCCACTGGGCAGATCTGCCTCAGCAAGGACTTCGAGTGGATGCTCAGCGATGGGGAACGACATAAAAATGACCAAGGCCAGACTACTTATTATTTCCGGCCTCAGCCTAAATAGTGTAGATGCTCAAGGGGAAATTATATCCGTGAATTTTTCTCAATGCGGCGTAGATGGCCCTGTTTACAATTATCCAATGCAAATGGGAATCAATAAACCAATTTTAAATAAAAAAAATGTTTAACGTATCACGTACAGCAACAATAATATTCCAATATTCATATGGGAATTGTTGCAATTTCGGACGAAAGAAGTGTAAACATAGATTACGTGGAATTGATGCAAGCAATTATTATTAAAGTAATCTACCGATTAAGGTAGGTTTCCATGGAGTACTGAAGAATAATTCCGGGAACCTCCCATTCCATCATGCACTTCCCTCTTCTATTCATAATAGGACATTCTCCCTTTCATTCTATCTAATAATCCTATTCTTTTCCTTCCTCTCCCTCGTTTACCCAACATTCTACCCTCTAACACTGTTTTCAACATCCCCTACCCGCTAGATACTCGCTCCATCGTTACCTTCTGTCTCCTCCTTATCTCATCTGATAGCTACCTCTCCTCACCCACCATATCCACCACTTCGTCAGTTTAGAAAAACGATATTGTAGAGTATCCATAGAAGTGGAAGAGGCAAACGATTAAAAAAATTGCAATCAAATTCGAATACAGAATATTTAAAACTTTTAAACAGTACGCATACATCAGCAAGGAAACTAACTCGAATCGAATAAAATTAAAGGCGGGGATTCGCCTCATGAGTGAGGCCACCAGCAGAGAAGCTGCACGAATAAACAAAAACGTTTGATTGCTACTTGTGAGATATTTGGCTGCCTACCCAGAGCCGCCTCAAGGCAAAATACTTACCCGAGCAGGCTGCTGTTTTGTCGCCCCCCTACCGGGGCTAAGGGGCTCCGGGCGTTTGGTCGCCCCCCTAGCTACGTCGCATCGCCCCCTAAGCCCCTGTGCCTCCCTAGTATTCAAGTTCATGACCCGACTTCGAGTCCCTGCCTACTTGCGTTCGACATAGCATTTATTTAAGTCATCCATTGTTCGAAGGAGAAACAAATTCCTTCACTTATTCTTCACGCAATTCTATTTTAATATCGTTTCTGTCTAACCTGTAAAAATGGAGCGGATCCGAGATGACGATCTCCATGTAACCCTGAATTATCCAGTTCCAGTCCAACTGAAATTGATACAGTCAACTATGCCTAGCACGAATGGTATGGTATGGTATCAGGAGAAGTCGACCGACAGCTTATGTCATTTGCACCATAAGGGAAGGGTAGGTAAGGAAGGGTGGAGGGAAACCCGGCGTCGGCGTTAGCCTACTCTTAACGAAAGGCGCCAAGGGGACCACGGCTTAATGTCCCATCCGACGGACGGAATGTTGCGCTTGAAATGTCCTCCACACAACACTCAAGCACGGATCGGGCAGTCTCTGAAAATTCTCTGCCACCGCTGGGATTTGAACCCGAGTCCACGGGGTGGGAAGCCATCACTCTAGCCACCACACTAACCCGATCCCATCCTAGCACGAAGCGAGTATCAAGCGGCCCCCAAAATAATTCTTGTAGAAGTTGTGCAACGCTCTTTGTTCGCTCGTAGAAGTTTTTGGGATATATCCCGGCGTTATCCATCTTTTTTATACGTATATACAGAGAGTAAGATGGTATAAAAATCAGTCCTATAGATCCTGAGTCATAAAAACCACGTTTTCAACATTAAAAATCCCAAAATGTTTCGGGGGACGACTCCCGGGCCCCTCTTTGCCACGGGGAGTTTTCCATACACCCCAGAAGGGCCCCAAAATCTCCGGTAAACTACCTCCCATTTCAAAATCCTGACTACGCCACTGCGTACTTACGGTCAGTTTCGATGCATGGCCGAAACTCATCTGATTGCACTCCGCGGATTCGAACCCAAGAACTCCGAATGAGAAGCTGAGAGGCAGCCGAGGCACATTCTGGATCCCCTCTCCCTTTCGTGCTGAATAGTCTTTCGCTCCGTTGCGCCGCCTCTCACGAGCTGTTTGCATACATATCAGAGCTCCCTCACGACGAAAGTGAACGTGGAAATTAACGGTTTCTTCTGACCTCTTTTCCTCCGTTCCACCTGGCGAGGGAGAAATAATTGAGATAATCGACCGAGGACGGACGGATATTTACATGGCCATGATTACGGGAGCGCGAAATAACAGGGGCTCTAAACGCCGCATTCCCCGTAATTATCTCTGGGCCGCTTAAAATTTGAAATTTATATGGTGCACTGACGAATTACTTAGGTTTACTACCACTTGAGGTAGATTTACACGAGGCATTTTGCATATTACCCCAGGCTATCTCTCCTCTCCCAACTTGATCTATCCTCTTCAATGAGCACTAATGCACATACATTTGCAAACTACACCGCAAGCAGCCACAAAAGACGTGTAGCGGCTGGGATTGAAATGCATTCCAGTTTTCGATCCTACGCGGAAAAATCTTGGGCACGCCTATACTTATCTGTCCAGAGAAAGATCCAGGTGAGACAAGGAAGAGATACCCTTCTCCCCACCAGTGGCGCAGCGAGGGGAGGGTTTTGGGGGATAAACACCCCCTCCCCCCCAGAGCTCAAAGAAATGTTTAGGTTTAATCTATTTTACTTAATTGGATTAATATTGCTTACAGAATAGAGTGAGGATTAACAAAATATCCCTCAAAAGACCGTAAAAATCAACATTTTGAACCATTCATCTTAATTTTTTTCTGGCGGAGGGCCCCCCCGCACCTACCGCCTACCCTGGCGGGTATACCACACCCCCAGGCACCCCAGTATTAGTTGCGCCTGAAACCCCCCCTAGCCTTAATTCCTAGCTGCTCCCCACCTCCAACGCAAGAGAAAGGTTAGGCTTAGGCTTTAGAAAAAAGGCTTAGGCTATAGGACTAGAAAATACTGGATGAGTTCGAGGTGTGGGTGTGTAAGAGAATGGAGAATGTGAAGCGGACGGAGAAAAAGAGGAGCTATGAAGTGCTGGACGTGGTGGTTGAGGTGAGGAACCATCTAGATGAGATGCAGTGGAGGCAAAGGGTTTGGATGGAGCAAGTAGTAGTTAATCCTCTCCCAGCTTAGTACTAAGCTGGTAGGGGATTTTAGAAAAACAGAGGGAAAAAACATAAAGTAAGTGGGTAAGGAAGTGAATAGGCTTCCTATATAAAACGAAAGGGAATAGGCCTTACCGAGAGTTGAAGATAATTCAATATTGGTCAGGGAACAGACCTAGGCGGGCAGATTCTCAAAATAAATTAACCTACCTAAAGCGTTAGGATACATTTCGCAATTGTGACATTTGAAAACTTTGAAACAGAAAGTAAACTGGGATTTGAGCGAGTAGAAGTCTTGAGGAAATTTCAGGATAAGAGAACTAGATCTTTTTCAACATTTCTTATCCTGTATCTCAAATAAAAATAGATCGGAAAAATACAGAAGTAAAATTTTCAAATTTAAATTACGGGTTAATATTGACCAGGATCTATTTTATGAAAGCTAAAAATTCCCAGATAAGTTTTATGCGAGTAATGTGTAGCAAAAATAAACCTGTCGGGAGGGAGGTATGCGTTCTCTTAAATTTAAAATCCATTTGCGACATCCACGAAAGACCAGTATTTGAAGTATGATTTAGATCCATCAAGGATGCCGGAATTCAAACCTACCGTCATTTGAGCGCCGCAGTGCTGGGAGGAGGTGATTCAGGTGGGCGCTGATTCGAGAAGGCTACAGAAAACATCCCTGTCGGAGCCACTAGTCGGCAAGAGAATCTAAGGTTGGCAAACGAGTTCCAGACAGTGTACCAGTGCTGAATAATCGTTCTTAGCCAAGTCGGGTGGAGGAAAAATTTGAGCCTAAGTTCATTGGTGAAATTGGCTGACTCAGTCCATGGAATACCCGCAGATTATGGTTATCACTTCCTGCCCAGAAAATAAATTCTTTTCCAGACAGTCTCCGCTGCACAGAATTCATTACGCCATTGCGTGAGGTCGAAAATTAACCTTGAGTAGTTAAGCTGAAAGAACGCGGCCCTTCGATTTATTGAATTAGCAGCGATAGTGAATTTGGAATGATTAAGAACGGTATATTGAGTATGATAATCCCTGGAAGGAATAAATATTTTCTTTCAGCCAATTGCATTTTCAAAGATGAAATTTCCCAAACAAACTCCTGAGGCCGAAATTCGTTTGTACTAGGGGAAAATTAACTTTCAATCGAACTGTTTGTGGTAGCGATTATGGGTTTGCAGTGCTCAGACAGGCAAAACCATTTTCGGGAACTCTTCCTCGGAGTTGAGATGAGTAAATTTGTTGATGGACACGGAGGCCGTTCAAAAGCGTAGTTTCCATTCGTCCTCAAGGTGAAGATGCCAGACATCACTTTTGAAACGACACAGAGAGGATTTAATCTCCTAAAGTGAGGAATAAAATACTTTTATAAAGTAATAAGTTAATATATCTGGATCCCATTATTTTAAATAGAAAGAAACACCTTTGGAGATAATTTATTAACCATGCATTTGTGATTCAATTTTAAGAAAGTGAAAACGAAAATTATGATAAATATGCCCAGAAATTTCTGAGATTTAAATGCTGGTTAATATCTCCTTCTCTTGGCAACTTCCTTACCTGCCACGCAAGAGGTCGTGGGTTCGAGTCCCGCCTGGGTAGATTGCCAATATCCAGGGCTTGTATGGTTGTGTACGCTTAGTTGTTAATTTATAAAAAAAACGATGTAAAAGGTTAATGTTGCTTTTTTCGGTGGTATAGGAATAAATAAATAAACTACGCAATACTTAGCTACACGGAAAAAAATCCATCCACGGCTTTTATAATTATTCATTTCAAAACATTAAATGCGAACGTAGCAGTGAGAGTTTAACTACTTCTAGGAACATATTTCACTTCCTTAACTCGGCGGAATGATATCTCGGCATTCTTTAAATCACGCACAAAGCGAGTATCTTATTTTTCTTGCCGTGCGGATGCAAGAGTATTCCTCAGCTGTCGACGCATGGGCGGAAAAGATTAAAAGCGGCGAGGAAGAGTCGTCAGTTGTCTTAACGGAAATGGAAGTCACCTCCTCCTCCTACTCCTTATCGTTCGGATATGAGGAATGGGAGTGGAATGGGGGAAGAGAGGGGGGGGGGGAGTGGAGGGAGGGGAGAGGAATACCGGAGTAGATTATTGTGAAGGGGGTGCTGGCGGCACGGAGAAGGCAGAAAGGACGAAAAAAAAATTCGGTGAAAGACCCGAGGAAGATGGAAATTTTCGGAGAGATGGAAGCGGTTTTGGGCTCCCATATTTTGAGCGGATATAGGACGCGCTGCCCGCTAGATTGGAAAGCAACGATGCACTTCGAATACTTCCGGTACGGCAAATCTCGATGACGGCACCGGAGAAGTAAGGGGTGGGAGCATTCGAAATGAAAGATGATGGAGATCAAATGGATTGAACAAATGAGTATCGACGAGGCCCTTAAAAAGTAGGAGAAAATAAAGTGTATTTTCTGAACACTTTGCAGAAACATATACCCCTCAAAAAACAAATAAAGATGTCTTTTAAAATAATTTGCGTTCTTTTAAATCAAAGGTGAAATTTATCATCAAAAAATCAAATGACTTAGCCGTAATTTGAATATAGATCTACCATTTGCCGTTAAATCGAAACTAGATGCTTGAACATGATGGAAGAGCTTCATATTAGCAATGATAACATCATGAAGTGTTATCATGGCTAACTGCCATTTGGCGGTCAGGAATGCTAAGTTAAGCAAGTCAGTCATATTCTTCCAAGGCAAATCTCGAAAGGCATATTTACATTTTTTTAGGTTTGTTGACAACTTTTTTCATATTTCGTTTGAAGAGATCTTCATGACTAAGCCAAAAAATTGTTATCCATTGATTGCATTAATTCTTATGTCTTGAGGATGCTATACATGCAAAAATAAACGTTTGCCATATTAGTTTTTAATCATTTGAATAAACCCTCAAGAAATTCACAAGAGAAATACAAATTAAATTGGCAGTGAGACCGCACACTTATATCAATAAGATTCCTTTGAATAAATAAAAAGTGCTTAATACAAGCAATAAGAGTCATATGAGAGCAAAAAACCTACAATAAAAGTACAATTATTAATTAAAAACGCACTTATTAACGGTTAGAAATGGATAAATTCAACCAAATTAAGCTAAAAAAGTAAAGATATTCATTAAAAATTTCCAAAAAAGTATAAGGACAATGAAATTCTCAATGCCAAATGTTTTATTTTATGCGAAAAACATAAAATGTTCGTATACTTTAGCTCGTTAGTATTTTAGATTACATGGACGGTTCTAACGCGTACAAACACTGGGGCCTAATAACTTCGCCAATGGACGGGAAGCTTAATATGTTTCGGAAATGAATCATATCAACGGCTGAACAGCCAGCGGGCATTCATGTCGGACACCAGATTCATCTACTCTCATAAAATGGACCACCGCCAAAGGAATGTGACAAAATAAAACATCGTCAGGCATCAAATCAGTGAGAGAGTGCGAGGCGAAGGATGAAGAGAAAAAAAAACCCTCACGTGGGGTAAAGCGCGAGTATGTGGCGTCACAAAATTTCACGACAGCTTGGGAAACCACCGGAAGGGCGGAAATGAGTCTCATTTGTTTCAAACTTATCAGGCGGACGTTTAAGGATTGCTGATATTTAGAAGGGCGTGAAGGAGAAAGGGAGAGTACCAGATGGGGTACAATGAACTTTCTCTCGTCAAAGAGCGTCGTTCTCAAAGCGGGCGACTCTCAGTAGCACAGCTGATGGGAGGAAAGAAAGGCGTAATACCATCCACCGCCTTCATAATCGGTCCAGAATCAAAAAACACCGAAGCCTAGGCCTCTTACAGCCTCACCATCGGAGGGTTAACATTAATGAGTACTCGTGACACACTCGCCATAGATGGTTGCCGAGTCAATCGGAAAACGATTTTGGAGATATACAATAGAACCTCGTTTATCCGGATTGACTGAGACCGGACATGATCCGGATAGTAAAAATCCGAATAAACCGAAGACTATAGACCGAAGAATCCATAAATGTTTGCCAAGTCATTCCGAAAACCGTTTTATATGGTAGAGTGGAACCTCCTTTACCCGGATTAACTGGGATCGGACATGATCCTGATAAACGAAAATCCGAATAAACCGAAAAAATAGGAATATCAATAAAACTGATGAGTACTCTACTGTAAAGAAATGCTGTTCTACAGAAAAGATACCATGTATTTATCATGATATCGACCTTAAGGACAACTCACTACACAATAAGCTTCATAAAGGGAGAAATGTGTTTAATTTTTGTTTTCAAAGAAATCTTCCTTTGTTTTAATTTTGTGTGACGTTTAGTTGCTGCATGATCGCGTAGAATAATCAGTCATTTAGCGAATTTACATACTCAAATTTTACTGTAATAACTAATATTGCACTTAAATTTTTATTTTATTTTTAAATTGGACCTTATACTATATTTTTCGTGAAATATTGCCCAAATCTTTGATCCGGATAAACCGGAGAGTCGTTGTGGGCCGGAATAACGAATTTCTACCACATCAATCTTTTCCAACTCTATTTCGCATTTTACTTCGGACATTTTCACTCTGTAAAATTAGAAGATTCACTCAATTATCCGTAAAATACCAAGTACGTGAAACGCACCAAGGAAAATACCCGAATTACTTAGTTACTACCGGTCTAGTTCAACAAACAAGTTGTTGTCATCGAGAAAAACTTTACTGCCTTGGGGTAACCTTCGTTTTATGTTCGTTAAGATCTTCCATCTCACGCCATGCAGCTTCTCATATAGGTGAAGGATTTATCTCGCTTCAGCACTTCTCCTTGTGCCGCAATATCCGCACTGGGAACAATTTTCCGCATACCAAGTATTTTTTTAATCGCCATTAATCTTAGAGTTATACTCTTGTGCCACTTTATCTTTTATATTTGAGTTGCTTGGAAATTTTCCGTGTTATTTGTTACGATTACTTGACCTCCAGTCTGATTCTTCTATTATTCTATCTTCTATTCTGGATTTTAGTAGCCTAGCCGTTTGGCAAGTTGATTTTTCTTAATTTTTTCCCATGGGAGGTAAACCAAGTAGGCAAAATTTATGATTTTCCACGAAAAAAAATAAAATTAGACATCATAATAAACGAGCAAAAAAAAACATTAGCTGCATCTAAGGTCCGAGGGATAGGATGCATGCAATCACACCTTGCGGAATATTTTACGCATGGTAAATGAAGAGCTCAGTACTTTACCAATTTTATAAACAATCATCTGTCAGTCGGTAAGGTCTTCCTCGGTAAAATACAATATGGAAAGGAAACGCATGGTTGAAATGCATATGCATGATACATTGAACTGGTTGACGCTTTCAATCATACTTTTTTTCCTTGGCGATTAAAATTATTACATCTTTAATATTTAACATTAATTATTATCTCATGAAAATTAACGCCAAAACTTTTCGCTCTTTTTCGTGAAGTGAATTTTGTAGTCTATGTCAGAAATACGAATTACGGGTTGAGATTCGCAAAAACCATTCCCATTTTCATGGGAATTATGACAGAAGGGGTTGCATTTTAACGCTAGATAGAAAAACCGTTTATGGTAACCATTGTTTTGTTTTTGATTACTTACGATGGGTTGCACTCATCATCCCCTTAACTACCACTAAACCCTCACGACCAGAACCACAACGCCCTAATCACTCCCAATATCCGTATCCTCTTACTCACTAAGTAAAATGTGAATTTAAACAAGTCTTTTAGTTACTTATTCACGTTTTCCGAAAGTATCGCGAGCGTCAGGTTAGTAAATGGACACGTATTACATGAACACAGCATTAATCCCGCATTAACTCAGTCATTTGTAATTTGCTCTACGTGAAATATTACGGACTCATGAGTCTCTCTCTCTGTGAAATCTTTAGCGTGAAACACGACAAATCGGGCCTGGTGCTGAGGAGCCCTAAATACCTTCAGGCACTTTGGAGGAGTCGTAGGAGATTAAATCTCGTCAGAAGACGCGTTCAACCACAACTTGTTTGAAGAGAAAAATGCCTGCCGTGGGTGCATGGAAGCCTTCAAGTTGCAATTAACTGGTTCTCTTGTTACGGAGGTGTTTGAAACACTCCTCTCCAAGACTGAAACAGTAACACCTTCTGGGTGTTGTGAGCAAATGCCAACGGTTAGGAGGAAACAGTAAAAACGAAGGGAAAATCTGAGGAGGATTACGACCAGGGGCGGATTCAGAATTAAATTTAGGGGGGAAAGGTCATGACCTGGTTCTGGGGAGTACGGAATACCCTCCCGGGAGAGAGGGGGGTCCTTCCGTGTAAATATTTTTTAAATACCAATTTCTTTACGCATTTTCTAGCCAAATATTTCATTTTTATTCTTAATAACAGATAAAATTGAATATTTTTAGGTATTTAAGAAGTTTAAAAATGGAAGATAAATAAATAGCCAACTTGAAGTTTAAAATAATTATAAAATAAAAATGTTTCGTAAAACAGAAAATTTGAAAAAATTCACTGGGAAAGGCTTACATTGATGATAATAAAATACAAAAACACGAAAACTGATAAAATAATAAAATTTAAAATGTTTGATAAAATTTGGGTGGGGGTCATGACTTCTGTGACACCCCTCTAAATTCGCCACTGATTACAATACGAGATTAATGAAACTTAGTTAAGCTGGATTGCATATGGTAGATGATAATATTAGATACGTATCTACACGCAAACCCTTAAGACGCTATTATTATCGAGTAGCGGTCATTGTTACGTCAAGAGTCGCGGATAAAAAATGAAGAACAAAAAATCGGTGCACGCCGGGAGAGATTTGACTGCGTTCAGTTCGAGCTAGCATTGTTAAAGTCGTTTATTGTTCGGGGAAAGAAACGAATTCCCATACCTATTTGTTCAGCTAGATATTTCTCTTTTTTCTTGGACCAGGAGTGATACTGCGGTTCTAAGATGTTGTTCTCCGTGTCGCTCTGAAAAATACATGCTCCTGACTTCTCGAGCAATTTAATCCTAACACTTAGCCTCCAGTGGCTTAGCCAGGGGGAGGAGCGGGGGTTCGGACCCCCACGAAATATAAAAACACAATGGTTATTATTACCATTACCTTAGTCACTGACAACCCTTCCGAAACTCCCGACTAACGGTCCTCCATACTCCGCCCCTCTCCAACTCTCACCACCCGCCCACAAAACATACTTGAGATTTTCCCAGCCAACCCTTCCACCTACCTTCTTCCTCCCCCACTGGAACCACATGATGTATAAGGATATTTTATTGCTTGTAAGCTTTGTACCTGAGGATGACGCCGCTGCGTCGAAACTAGTTGTACCACGTAAATAAACTGGTGGATAAATACCAAGTTTGTTCTTTTTACTTAATTGTTGAAATGAACTTCCACAAAGTTGAGCCTGAGACTATACAGATAACAGAAATCATGCACTAATAAATATCTATTTTACTTCGTTTGCTTTCCTTCCCTAATTTATGTACCTAACTCTGTTTAGAACAAAAATCACTTGTACTCCTTGCAAGGTCGGATCCAGGATTTTTTCTGGTGGGGAGGGGGGACCAAGAGTATGCAAGGCAAACGGTATTCTCATATTTGAGATTAAAAACTAAATGAAACTATTACTGTACGAAATATACTCTTAATTTTAATATAAAAGTTATTAGTATGTAAATATTAATAACGTTTATATGAAATATAAAATTAATTGATATGTTTTTAACCTCGTCTATTTTTTTTAAAGCATCTGGGGCGGGGGGCGATTGACCCCCCCTTAAATTCGCCTATTACCCCTTGGTTTCTCACCCTCTAATATGAATATGCACATTTTTGAAACAAGCGGGGCGCTGTTGGATAACTGTCGTTCAGAGGACGCAGCACTACTTGGAGGATCTTTTGTGTTGTGCCAGAATGGTGTCATAAATGATGACATGCGTCATCCAAGTCCGCGGACAAAAGCTCATTGGCGCCTCGAGATGGAATGCAGTCTCGGAGGAATAGAGTGGGGAGGTTGGGTGGTGGGAGGATGGATGAGAAGTTGGAGTGAGAAACGTGGCGGAAGCGGTTGACACGAAGAGACGAGAATCAGAGACTCCACGGAGCTGGCCGCACCATTACACCAAGTATAAATGTTGGGGCTGCATGTTTTTTATTTTTATTTTTTTATTTTATTTTCATACCACCGGATACAGCTCTTATTGGCCATTTTACACCGGGGTGTTCAACAAATGTAACAAGTAAACGTACACAAACAACCATGCCCTGGACCGGGGAAATCTACCCAGGCGGGACTCGAACCCGCGACCTCTTGTTTGGCCGGCGAGAACGTTACCCCGCCGCAAAAACTTCCTTTGACCCCGATGTGATATGAACACGCAACCTTCTGATATTATTGTTTTAAGGTTTCTTGGTTAGTTAACTTTCACTTATACCACTACATTTTTACATAACGCTACCCGGGTTTCGATGAGTAGTAATCATCATCATCAGACGTAAATTCTTATGTATTTTATCTTATTACTAGCTGACCCGGCGAACTTCGTACCGCCTAACAATCAATGAACTTACAGTTTACTTACACCATTTATAAATCAAGAGCGGCTGTATCGTTTTTAATCATGTTTAATTTATTATAATAAAATAAGGATACAAATTCAATAAAACTACGTAAATGAGTACCAAAATTGCTTGTCAGAAAGACATTTTCTTTATTGAATCTACATAGGGTGAATCGGAGCACGTTTACGCGGTTTTTTTCAACAAATTTTCTTACGTTTTAGCTTAAGAAATTTTGGGCACTGTGGTTTAATAAAGCAGTTCATGAAATAAAAATTATACGCATTCAGTTGTTGGCTATTTGCGTTATTAGCTGTAAAAAAATGTTTTTAGGTCCAAGTCTGTTGCATACACTTGGCCCATTCAGGGGGCAGGTTGACACGACCCCAGACCGACGCTTGACTGATGCTCAAAATCGTGCAAGAAAAGCCCCTATGAAGCAGCATTCGCATTAAATGACTTAAGGCGCGCCAGTTTTAGTATCTCTGTTTGGAAAAAATGCAATGCGTAAACGTACTGCATGCGTAAACGCACCACAGTGAGCCCTACACATTCGGGTTTAATGTCTTGCGTCAAGCACCTTCTGATAAACAACAGTTTTTGTTTTGTTATCAGGCGCAAGATGAAGCGGATGAAGCTAAATAAATATAGCGAAGCAAAGCAGTGACGCAGAGAGGGGAGGTTTTGGGGGATAAACCCCCCCAAGAGCTTAGAGAATTTTTTAATGAAAGATTTTGTTATTAATATTAGGGGGACGGATGATCATGTTAGTCGACTAACAAACAAAACATATTTAACTATTCACACAGCCTCAAAACCCACTATTTTGAACCATTTATCTTAAAAAATGTCTGGGGGAAGTGCCCCCACACTTCCCGCTTACCTTAGCGAGTTTTCTATACCCCACAGACCCGTGGTATTAGCTGCGCCCAAAACCCCCTATCCTAGCTACGCACTTGAAGCGAAGGAAGAAATACAGAGGATGGTTTATCGACTCGTGAACATAGCACACTAAATTGACCATGAGAAAATCATGGGTTTTCATTAGCACATGAGCACAAACAACACAAAAACTGAAAGACTGACCATGCGATTTTTTAATCGTTATCACGAATGCAACACGAATTGTAAATTGAATACGTTTCAGCTCAAAAGGGCATATGAGTTGAGATCATGGAATCTACGGAATGAGGACTTCCTAACCTTTGAATTTTCCTTTGAGTAAAGTTGCGTGAATCACATTCATCGCCAATTTTTTTAATGATCAAACACGTTCCGTTGGATAGTTATGGTTGGTTTAGGCTTCGAAAGATCATGAGCACAGAAACTACATTTTTCTGTAAATCGTGCCTTGGTAAGCCATGTACGTCCAAGGACTTAAAATATTCAGATAGATAGTTGGTGATTTCGTCTTCGTTTGTTACACATTTAAAAGATTCGAATCCATGCAGAGTACGAACTATTTGAATTTACCTCGTTTTAGTCATCCACATCTTCGTTCTTGCTCGCTAAATCAACCATCTTTGATTCTTTTGGTGATCAATCATATTCTGGAACTCTTTGTTGATGAGCAAACTACTCGATTCCTCGACAGGAACACGGACATTACCGTTTGTCAACAATTGCTTGGAGATTTGTTTACAAACACGGTAGTGAAGTGTCAACTCGAGCTTGGCCACGGCTGGGCTTACAATTAGCTCGAATTAAATTTTTTAAATGTAATTTCAATTTAATTAATATTTTGAATATATTTAGTAATTAAAATGTTATATTGTTACTAAATTCAGTTATTAAAGTGGTAAAAACAAAACAAATTATTTAATTTGTAGTTTTGACCGACTTATCAATTGTTGTGTTACTATAACTCCTAAAAGCATGTCCATAGGAAAGAGATGAATTTTTTGTGTGAAATTATCCTTTTTTTTAATGGCCTATATGTTAACCCCGCCTGAGACGAATCCAAAGAACCAAATCTCATTGAAATCGGTGCAGCCGTTCTCGAGTTATAAGTGTTCTAACTAACACGATTTTCGACTTTCTTTTATATATATATATATAGATATAGAAGATTGTTACCTAGTTACCTAACGGAGGAAGAGAAGAATTTTGAAACGGTCGCCAGAATAGGAGAAAAGGATGGGTAAAGATATTCATTCATCTATCAGAGTGTTGTCGTGGTTTTTTATAAAAAAGTAAAATTTCACTCACGAAGAAACCTTATAAGGGAATACCACACAGTTAAGAATGAGTAAGTGCATTTTATTATAATTATTCTGCCTACAAAAATAGAATACACGAAGTTAATCCACCAGTGTTCCGAGACAAATTTTTTAATATATTGTACCAAATAATGTGACTATCTTGCCTCCGTAATCTCTTCAAATACAAGGATCATGTTCTGAATAATTAATTATGAGTAAAAATGCGGAGTAAATTCACTTCCAACCTATTTTTTGAATAAAAACTAAACGCGGTGCTGGTAAGGTGTTTCCACAGCCTTATAGTTCGCCACTTTCCCGTAAGTGGTTCGGCAAGCATTTAATTTATGTAATCATCCAGGGGAACTTTGCTAAATATTATTGACTATCTCGATTGAAAGAAGAATAGATTGATATAATTGACTTCTATAAATCCCAGATGATATGGTGATAGCAGTGCTCAATTATGGCTCTCGTAACTGATAAATTGAAACTATCCCCGCGGCGGAATTGAGGATTAGTACCCACCACGGGGTGAACAGATATTTGGTGACGAATTCCTCATAATGGAAAGCACTACGTGACAAGAAACTAAGCAGCTTCATTGCCCACAGAAAAACCAGCTCTTCCCATGGACACTCATTTAAAAACGATACGAAGATTTCTTTTTTTACATGTCACTCTTCTACGACAAACACGAAGCACAGATGGGATCTTCCCTCAGCCAGAGTCAGATGATTACGGCCATGGTGTGAGTGCGATCATGGCACAAATACTAGCACTCAATGCGAGGTTAAGAGGCTAAAGGTTAAAACAATAAGACTAAGCATTTCAACTTGGATACCATCCCGCGGAGGAATGGAGTCTATAAAGAGAATTCTTGTGTCAGCGAGGAATTCCGGGGCAGAATCTACTAGTGTGACGTTATTTTCGGGGCCACGGACTAATTCGGGTTGGCGCTTGGATGCCAGCGTATCAAATTCGATCGCTCTTTTCTGACAGGAATCGCCAACGACAAATCGTCTGGAAGCCTACCATAATCTTAGGCCCAGTGCGAAAATAACATACCTAAATTCACCACAACTGTGAACAGTGTACAACGGGTTTAGGAATCATTAGGATTAAAAGGAAAATTATCTTGTTACATCCTCATCAGCAAAATCCCGCTTAAATTGTTGGTAATGATCTTCGGTTTAATCTTCTCATGCCTCAACAAAAAAAATCGTTACGTGAGGTGATCCAGGGAAATGAACTAGCCCCCTCACCCCGAATGTGTAAATTTCACAAGCCTGTCTCGAGTGAGCTCTACCCTCGCCTGCCCAAACCATGAATAAATGAGTTAATAAATCATTTAATAATGAAATTTTCGCAAAAATGACATATTTTTTGCTGATTATCAATGTTTAACTGTCTCTTCGACCATGGTTACCAAGCTGAAGCGAAATAATCATCATTTCTCGTGGGAATGAGACATCAAACTTAAAAGAGTGCCTCGTCAAGTTAACTTGGGACTAAATTAAATGGTTTATGCGGAAAAGAGAACTTTGCCGGTCCATTGCGGGGCTCAAAGCATGAAATTCTGCGACACGGAAGATGAAGGAGTAAGATTATAAAGGAAACCCAAGGGATATGACTCAGCGGGAACAAGATGGAATAATAGATTGAGGCGACATGGGGTCCACAGCAAAGGAGGGACCATTATATTTCGCCTTCCGCGCGCTGAAGAGGCAGCTACCGGAATAACTTCGCTCGCTTTACCCAATCAGAGCCTTTACACACAGCTCCTCACTTTAGGAAGCTCATTACAAATACGGTGCATTCTGGTTGATTGGGACACGTCAGGACCCGTAAATTTGGCCCCAAATAAGCGGCTACCACATTTATCTGAATCAATCCGTAAATATGCACGCATGGAAGTTGAGGTGTCAGGAGCTTACATGAGTGGGGGCTCCGCCACAAATGCTTCTTATGACTTAAAGATAGTTGCCACCATATATCATTTGGTGAGTCTCCTGCGACTAAGTTGGGAGGTCAGTCCACAAAATAAAATTAAATCATGTACTAAATCCGAGTTCAAACAATCAGAATTACGTGCGAACACAGTCCTTTTCAACATTGCATTGTGTCAAAATCGCGAATACATGTCAATCATATAGCCCTATCCTTACTCCGCGCAATTTTTCTACCATTTGTTCACGCACCTACTCCCATGGGCAGACGCACCTTGTAAACACGGCTTTGTCTTTATTTTATATTCCCTCTGGACATGCCACAGTTGCAAGACACTCTCCAAATGGGGCGATATAGGCCAGCGGCCCACACGATTGTATTCCGGGCGTCCTTTCCCGTTTAGGAAGTCTCGCACGGGCGCAGATGGAACGTGAGCAATCCCAGACTTTCGCCGGAGAAGTGCTCCCCAAACAGTTTTGACCCAGTGTCATTTCGTCCACAAACAAAGGGAAGACGGAGAGGCGAACAAATTATAGTCGCCATATGCTTCTATTTTTTCATCAAAGATGGAAATTCATAAATTCGGCCTCATCGTGGATATTCATTAAACACTCCCGAGAGTAAAGAGACAGAATTTTTATTGCTATGTAAGTGAAGAACGGATTAAAAATTGGTGAGCCAAGATAGCTGTGAGATATAAAGGACGTTTCAAAATGAATACGTTTAATACTTAATAAACTTTAGGGTAGCCTAGTGGGTAGATCGCTAGGCTGCCGAGCGAGGGATCAAATCTTTGGTGAAGTACTCCGGCACACACCAAAGTATATCCTAGTATGGAAAGGTGGCTCAAGGAAAGGAACTGACCCCCTACCATGAATGTGTAGAAGTCGCGCGACCGTCGGTTAGTCCGTGATGAGCTCTACTCTCACCTATACAAACCAGCCATCGGATTGAATCACTGTGTGAGTGTGGTCTTTACTGCATTATCATCACCATTACTGTATTACGCCGTTCCGGCACTGGTTAACAAAAGATATATAGTAGTCTAATAACAATTTTATCAATTTTTTTGCCTAAAAATTTCTAATTTACCGTTGCCAAAACGAAAAATGTAATTCAATGTAAATAAGAACTTGTAGTAAAAAACACACTGAGTAATATTTCACTTCTAAAAAATTAACGAAAGTGTGTTCCGGCAATGCTAATTTTGCCATGACATCACTGATTACTATTATAATTCATTTTTGTCGGGCGTGACTTCATGGAATCGACTTGATATAACTAAATGCAAAAAAACTTTATAATTCCACATATCTCTAATACTGTGCGACCTAGGATTCGACGTGGCACGTCATAATACGACAAATTTGCATCGAAGACATAGAATACACATAAGACATATATTCATAGAAGACACAGAATCCTGTTTTCTGTTAGATATCAGATGATGGCGTTCCACGTCGAAACCTAGGTTGTAAAGTTTTAAATTTATATGGAATTATAAAGTTTTTTTTTGGATTTCATTATATTTATGCCATTAGGCTTATTAATGATATATCAAATTAGTTAGCAACTCGTCTGTTACGTTGAACAATTTTAACTCATCCGCAAACACCGTTTCCACTTCGTATTGTCAGAAAATATGGCTAAAACTGAACAGAAAACTAGTTCCAATACCTACATATTACTCAAAAATATAATTTAAAAATCATTCACAATAATAAATATCCAGTCGCTGTATTCCATTTTTTTCATAATTGAAGTTGTGGCATTAATTCGACCTCATTGTGGATTTTTCATAAAAATACAGGAGTGAAGAGAAATAGAATTTTTTGTAAAGTACTTACCTAAAAACAGGCGCATTAAATATTGGTTTGTCCAGATGCTCAAGATGGTGGTCAGTATAGAGAGTTAAAAGAAAATATAGCATGACGAAAAATGGCGCAATAGGAAGGCGATTGAAAATAAGTGGGTATGAATTGATGCCAAGTAGTTAAAGCATCATAGACTCAAAACGAGCCAAGAAAATAAATATCCTCAAGATCAAGGATAAAATATGTGCAAATATAATGGATGAATACCAAATACTCGGCCAAGCATCACATGGGGAAATATTTATGCATGATGACATCGGCAAATGTATAAAGGACTATAAAAGAGAAAATTAAATAAGAATGGCATACTGAAGTCATGCTGGTATTGGTAGCAGAGAACTGAAATTTTCCATCAATGTTCTTGTGTAAAATATGGTTTAAATTTAGCCTTGGATATAAAATATTCCACTCATTTCAGTTTCGATGAATATAAGAATAATAAGATAAAACGTATCGCATTCGTATTGCAATATAAACGGAACTTATCCCGGAATGAAGCACCGTTTTCTCGGAGATGTAAATATAGATAAAATGCGTAGGCTAAAGTCACGTAACCTGAGTAATAAGCCCATCGTTTATCCACTTCGAATATACCGGGAAGAGCTACGCAAGTTTGAAGGTATTAGTCCAGAGGAAAATTGAGAAGAGACCTACTAGAATTTAAAATCATTCTACGATTGCCAACCGCTGATGAAGTAAAACTTACGCACATTCAAGTATCCTCAGGGTAGAATTTGAGAAATAGCTGATGTGCATTACTCTAAAATAATTAATTTCCTAAAATATTATAAAATTACAATATTTTTCACCACTAGTCGGTTAATTAATCACGTTTTAAAAAACACAGAAGATTATTTATCTTCTTTCTGACACTGAGGTTTCCGTCATAAAACCTACATTACAAACCGAGACTCGAAGAACCGAAAATCTTAATATTACGTTCTTATTCTTGCGAATGGACGTCGCTGTTTTCGGGAATCGTGAGAAATGTTTTGAAGGACGGTTAAAAGAGCGGATCCAGGTATGCGGTGGGAACCAGCCATTTCGGAAAAATTTTTTCGTCTTCTCCGTCTGACGAAAGGTCAAGGAAAGGCGCCGTAGTAGGAACCGTCGTTATTTCTGAGGAATAAGGATACACACGTGATCACAACGAGAATAGAAAGTGAAATGACCATTGATTAAGCAGCTGCAGTGACTCGAGCCTAGGAATTCTATAGCTTTTACCAAAAAGCTAACTATATCTGGAAAGGATGAACATGTGGAGTTGGGTAAGTCAGAAGATCTCCACGTTTGTGGACTTAATTTACTAAGGCCGTTTTACACGGTACAATCTGACGTGTATATGAAGGCGCAGTCAAAATTGCGATGCGTGAAGCGGTGAATTGCTAAAATGCTTGCGAGAATGCATGGATCTGAGATGGCAAAATACCCCTTGCTCTAATTTCATTCGTGTATTCTTGCAATTACACGCCATAATGAGACATAACCTGCGCAATTACATGCCCCGTGTAAAACGGCCTTTAGAGCTCGTTAGGCCACACTTAGCCACGACCTCGGAGATTTAACACTTATTTCTACTCTCCAAAGACTGGATTGACACAATCGAAAAATAGGAGCCGGATATATTCGTCCTTTCCAACAACAATTGGCTTTAGGATATTTCACGTACTCGAACGTCAATTAAAACCTCCACTAAATTATTCGGAAAATCTACTGTTTAGGAAGTTCGTAAAAATGAAAACGCCCAATTATAAAACTGAGTCTGCAATGACGGTGATACATTAGAGGCGGTGTCAACAGGTGGTCCACGAATCCCTGGTACCCCACTCGTATAACACGTTGAGGTCATTGAAGCTAAAGATAAAATAACATTTCAAATAACCAGCTATTCACTATAGAGCATTTCTTTTTTAGATTAAATAGAGTATATGGTTAAATAAATTGAAACTTTTAAATCTTGATTTAATGATATGATACAATAGAAAAAAATATCGAAACTTTTTAACCAGTAAAGGAGAATTTCCTCCACAAAAAGACACGTGAGTTTTGAAACCGGTTGAGGTTAGCAAAATGAACTTATATAGACTTTAAAAAGTTTCAATATAATTATTTAGCCATAAATTCGAGGTTCCTTTGAGTAAACTTACAAATCATTGAAAATAAAATCGAGTTTTATTTATATGAAATGACATGGACATATTCATCATCGACCAGCGTAGATGACCTAATCAATTTAAGTATTAAAAAATAAGGTATCAAAAAGTATATGGATGAAATAGCTGAGATGGATCAAAAAGCTCTGTACAAAGTGCTTAGGATTGGAATTAAGAGTCAAATACAATAATATTTCAGGATCCATACAGAAAAACCACGCAATTTCGATGAAGAATGATAGATAAGCATTTGTCCAGCCTTAGTATTTTCAGTGCTAATAGCTTCAACAATTTCGTCCTCTCTTAGGGAAGTTTTTCTATGTAGAAAGAGGTCTGCAAGTGGTCACCGAGAATTTACGAGGAGGGATTGCATTCCCGAACATGAAATCCTGACCAACTGTTGTTTTTTAAACAATGATCATGGTAACAAATATTTAAGTATATCACTCAAGGGAATTTGATTGCATGATATTACGAATAGTTAGTGGTAGTTGTTTCATTCTCCCATCCTCAAGATAGAGAATTGAAACCTTGATTCAGCGACCTACAATATTTGGTTCCGGGTGAGGGTTATCACCAACCTGCCGCGAGTGGAAAAATTAAGTGATCCCCAAAGTCGGGCGTAGTGAGACGACTTGTATTCGAAGGAGTGATCCTCCTATTTGGCATAAGTCCTGCTTCAACTGTCTGCTAACGGGGGCAGTGGGTGAGACATGGCCCTGCCCAGGAGAGAGAATTTCAACCGAGGCACATTATTGCCACAAGTAATCTACCAGCTAGAGTATATCTCGATATAAACAAGCATAGGCGGATTTTGGGGGGGTGCATGGGGACACGTGCCCTCCCCCCAGACGCTTAAAAAATAGACAAGATATTTAATGCGGTTATTATTACGTTCGTTTTATTTTCTGTATTACGGAGCTTCAATCATTTAATTTAATAATAATTACTTTCCTATTAAAATAACAATATTTTCAACAGTAACAGTTGTATTTTGTTTTTAATCTCAAATATGAGAAGACCTGTCAAACCCTTGTGCCCCCCCCCCCAGAAAAAATCCTGGATCCGCCCATCGAAACAAGAATACCTATTGCCTTAAAACACATAGTGTTTGTTTCCAAATTTTTTTCTAATATTAGATACTGCCCTCTACAGCTCTTAACCCTTCCATAATACCCATTTTCATCCTAACCTCTATCCATAATAAACATTTTTATTCATTATGGATTTCGGTTATCAACATCACTTTAATGCGCAAGATAACTCCAACACTGAAAGTAGTCAAGCAATTAACCGTGGTTTAGGAAAAACGACTCCAGTGATTGAGGGAGGACAATAAGAATTCTCCTTTCGCAATCACAACATAACAAAGACGCTTACTTATAAAAGGTATGATTTAATTTTACAGACAATTATATTAAAGACACAGAAATTAATTATTTTCTGATGGATTTTTTAAAATGAGAACCGCGATGTGTTCTTCATACCTCTGGGGAGGAGGTTAACAGCTACAAATCGCATTTGCAGTGCACAGGCCTGCCTGCATTAAATGATAGAAGTTTTTTTAATGAGAGATAATGAGTCTAATTAACTTAACCGATAAAATAATAGGTTCAATTCAGTTGACATTCGTAAGTACGGCACTAGAAGTTAGTCGTACAATGCTTAGGGGTCTCACAAAAAATTCTACGAGTGGAAAAAGTTTTCCTGAAACGGTAACTGCGCCACGGAACAGTGAAGTTACACGGGCCAGTGGGTGGACCACAAAGCCATCCAGGAATTCTCAGCCTCCTGATATTATGTAGAAGGTTCATCGTAGTTTTTTGGGGGTGAACCCAGATCCTTCGCTACCCTCTAAAGGGTCTTCTCGGTAAATACGACCAGTCGTAATACATTTTTGTTAAAGTAACTAAGACAAGTAGAGGCTACCTATCGCTGGAGGATCTGTCACGGGATTAACTCACGTAACCAGGGTAAGGGTCCTTATTAATATTAACTTCAAGCTCGCACCATTCTAATGACACTTTCCCTCGATCGCCCATTCTTGGTCCCTACGAAACTAACGAGGATAGTGTGGAATTTGGAGAAGGTGACCGACAGCTAAAGTTATCTTCATCATGAGAGAAGGGTAGGGAAGGAAAGACGGAGCGTAACTCGGGGTCGGAATTAGTCCACTCTCATAAAGAAATGCGCCAAGGGTACCACGGCTTAGTGTCCCATCCGACGGACGATCTGCTGAACTTGGAGAGCTTTCCTAAAAGCACACAACCAGAGATCAGGAAGTTTCTGAAAAATATCCGCCTCCGCCGGGGTTTGAGCCCGAACCCTCAGGGTGGTACAACACTCAAGCCACCGCACCAACCCGATCTTCTAAGTTAGCTGGATCAATTAAGAACAAATGCCTTTCAGGCTTACAAAGAGATCATTATCTTGGAAACGCACTACTTCCTATACGTACAGACTTTAAAAATAAGCAAATAGGTACAATTTGTTTTCCCTCCAACAGTGAAGGAAATTACAAGATCTAAATGCAAGATCGAACTTAAAATTTCAAACATCTCACAACGCGCACCTCTCTAATTTATATTGTCGAACATTTTAACTGTTGGTGACTTAACACCTCCTACTGACCGCGTATTGAGGCAACAGGAGTCGCATGTATATATACAGGCTGTCCCACAGGTCGTGTGTTATTTTTGACCTCTAATTTTAGTAACTTTGAATAGAGCAATATTCATGAAAATTGGTATACTTATGGGGAAAGGTTCTTAGTTTTGTTGAATCTAAGCAAAAGTTTACGACTTTGACCTTTTGACCTCACAATGTGGGTCCAAACCAAAATTTTGAATTTACATTATGGGGTTTCAATGTTTAAAAAATCGAGATAGAAAAAGTCTGAATTTCATTGACTAAGATGTCAATTCTTAGGTTTTTGGACACTAAAAAACGGAAAATAGCACTTTTATTTGCGAAAACTCAACCATTGACCCACTAAGGTCACAGTTAAGGTCATAAGGGTGGCAAAAAGAATAAGCATACCAACAAAGGTGTCAATGCATGGGTTTTAAAGGGTGCCCAAGTCAATGGTATTATTCTAATACCCGTATTACCCACTAATTGACCTCCAAGGTTAATACGTATGTCAAAGGTCATAGAAGTAAACGTCGGACCATCGTGACAACCAGCGTGTCGAACCATACGTTTTACAGGGTGCCCAAGTCAGTTTTGCAGTTCATGGATACGCATTGTTGATTTTTTTTTACCTGTGAAGGTCATAATGTGGGTCAAAGGTCATCGAGTTAAAAGTGAATATGAAGATGAAGCCTGTAGTACAGTCATTCAAGTACGATACCTGACGTGACTCAAACCCGATCCCCAAACTACCATGAACGACGACAGACTCACGAAAATATGGAACTCTTGAAGATAAACTGGGGCTTCGCAACTTTTTCAGGAGCTGAAAATAGATGCGAGAAAAGGTCAGGCACGCGATGATGCCTGTTATAAAGCGTTTATTCAATCATGCTCTCGCACGGACGATGAGTTCGCGCCCCCGGCTTCGCCCGTGGAATTTAGGTAATCGGTGCCAAGGGAACGGAAAGGTGAAAACTGAATGGATGGTAGGTCTCCCAGTTTCAAAACGACGCTCGGCGCGTGGGCTGAGCTCCGGCCAACAATGGACTGGAGCAGGCGATTAACCTGCTATTAGCGTCACGGAAAAAATGTTCTCCGTTTAAAGCGGTTCAAGGCAGGCCACGGAAATGGATCCGTTGGCGTGACCAAGCGCAGAGCTGATTTTCCGCGCGAAGAGCAACATTTTTCAGACCGCCCATGGAATATCCTCGCCGTAAAGAGAAAACCTTTGAACCTCAATTCGAAATATCGGGCGAAATTAAATTTGTAACACAGTCACCATACACTGTACTGCTTGAATCATAAATCGGGATGCTGTAAATTGTGATAGAGGTAAGGAAGGATGTCATGCAATTGGGGGAGAGGGGAAAAACAGAATGAAATACCTTTAGACGTATCAAAGATGAAATTTCAAAGCGGGAAGGGTGAAGATCTCGGGTGAGATGTGAAATGATCCTCTTTATTATTATTATTAAAGTATTCTACATAATTAAGGTAGGTTTCCATGGAGTACTTGAGAAGAATTCTGGGATCCTCCCTCCCCATCAACCACTTCCCTCTTCAATTCACAATAAGGCCTCCTCCCTTTCTTTCTATCTAAAAATCCTATTCTTTTCCTTCCTCTCCATCGTTTACCTAACATTCTACTCTCTAACACTGTTTTCAACATCCCCTTCCCGCTAATAGCATCACTTAAAATGGCGCCTCTTCATCGCCTAAAGGCATTTTTTCATGACGAATTACTCGTTTAAAATCGTATTTTATTTCTATAAATTTATTCCCACACCACCGAAAACAGTACACATTGGCCTTTAACATCGGGGATTTCAACAAATTTAACAGTTACAAGTGCATTAAAGACCTTGCCCTGGGTAGAGGCAACCTAACCAAGCGGGACTCGAACTCGAGACTTCACCCTGCCGTCACCGAGGTCGGCAGAGGATGCACCAAGCAACAATGAAATTTTCCAAGGAAGAAATCATTTGGCTTAGCCAGGATTCAAACCCGGATCTCCCGATTCCCAGTCAGTGTGCCACCAGTTACCATGGGTATCGAACTCATGATACTCATCGATATATTTCAACCCTGTTGTGCGAACTGTGGAGAAATTAAAATTAAGGATTAACACTATTCCTACCTACCCCCTGGAGAAAAACATCAAGAATGCGCATTTCAAAAATTCTACTGAGAGCCCACGTTATATACCTAAAAATATATCTTCGATGTCTTTAACATTGCTAAAAATACGTAAAATGGCTAATCGACGGAATTCTCC
The DNA here is from genome assembly GCF_921293095.1 of Ischnura elegans. Taxonomy (NCBI): domain Eukaryota; kingdom Metazoa; phylum Arthropoda; class Insecta; order Odonata; family Coenagrionidae; genus Ischnura; species Ischnura elegans. Next base: position 79,030,941 of record NC_060256.1, on the reverse strand, counting down.
TTAATTTACCGATGAAAAACGAAGATATGGCTTCTCAAACTCCTTACGATGGATCTGGTATCGTATCGGAGCAGAGTTAGAATCAACAAAGCGCCTGAGAAAATTTCTCGCACATCTCAAAGACGATAATGGAAAGTTTCACGAAAACAAATATTATGCTCGCGTGGTGACTGAGACTCATGCTCGGTAGAAATTTCGCACCGTATCTCGTACCCATATCTTTCGCGAAATTCCATTACTAAGCGTGCCGTCGAGTACATAGGAAGTCCAAATACCATCGAGGTCAACAAACAGCGGATAATTTGAGTCAAGCCGTACCGCATAAATTAGACGCATACCCAAAAAAGTAAAAAAAAACGAGAGATGATTGATTCATTTTCTTCATATCATCACCAAAATTCGAGCGTTAAAAGGCATTTCGTTTAAGTGTCCTTATGGCTTAATGGCTGTCATTTACGCCTCTCATGAATCACGGCCGTCTGAGGGTGGTTGAAATTAGGAAGTATGGTGGGTGGCAATTAGTCAGTGTCCGATTCGGCACGTTTCCGTGAATTACGTCGCGAGAATGCAGCCGCTCAGAATGAATATTCTTCCCTCGCTTTATCGAGCGCAGCGGACGAGCTAGAAGAGGCGGCACACTCGTTGAAGCTAAGTCTCGGAACTAATAAATGATTCATCGCACGAGAGAATTCATCTTTCCTCTTCGCGTGGCTGGACGTAACGACGAATGCGAAGCCATCCGGTGGGATCAACGCGTCATTCTCGGCAGCGGACAATTTTCTCTTCTCCACGCTTGCGTCCTCGTATAAACAATACGCGAAAGAATTTTGCCACCACATAAGCTCATTACGGCAATGAATAGAGCGGTATGATATCCCAATCTCGGGACGAAGAATCTATTTAGTCAAAATGCTTATTTTGGGTGTTACTTGTTCCTGGGTAGTCGCGTAGCTAGGGAGGGCAGAGGGGGCATTAATCCTCCCTAACCAATTGATTTTAGCAGAAAAATGTTTACCAATAAAGCAAATTATTGTACTCCACCAATATGTTTTAGCAAAACAGCTTCGCAAAGACCCATCAATCGTGTAATTTTAAGTACCTAAATAGCATAAAATATGATTTCTAGAGATAAAAATGTTCACATTTTCCCCAGAGAGGGGGTTCCATCCGCCTGCCCAGCCGGGTTGTGCCACGACCACCGAGAGACAAGGCCTGAGCGCTGATGCCATAGTAAACTCTATGGCTGATGCCTTCTAATAGGGTGGTTTCCTATTATTTTTTTATTGCCTTAATCGAAAGATTATTACTCCTGGAGTACGTATTTCGCGCTTTTAGATTTTTAAATGACAACATCTATTTTTCGCGATTAAATGAAAAGTGAAAATTTTCAAGCGCGCGAAAACGCGACGCTTAAGTATGAATGTCGGGAAATATCTCCGTACGTCGTATTTCTGGTTCCCCCTCCCGCCCGGTGAGATGACCTTGAGGCGAGGCTTAGCTCTGATACGTCGCAGGATGCTAGCGGATAGCTGAGTACCTTGCTGAACGGTAGCGCTTGGCTTAAAAAAGGTTTATTAATACCTTATCAAACGAAGAAAACTTTCCGACATTAGCCAGTTTTAATAGGTGATTATTAAGACATGTTTCCCTGAGCTCTGTGCCTCATGCTTGCATTGGTAACCTCAGACGATGTATAACTCCTATCCTCTCGTGTAGAAACTAGGTCCCTGTGACGTCATGCGGAGTGGAATCGCATGGGCGCCAATCTGGCCTTTTTCAAATGAGGATAAAATTTGACCCTTGCCATTCGTCTAAACCGGTATTTCAAAAACCAAATAATTTGTGTATTATGAATACACTAATGGTGGGTAACGAATCGCAATCAATGCCTTTCGTTTTCTTTGATGAAGGAAACTACCCTATTGTCTGACGTCACGAGCCGTAGGTTATCAACCACGCCTTCCGACAATGCTTGCAGTTGTTTATATTTATAAGCCATTGCGGTGAAAATGGTGATTTGAAAGCTTTTGCGATGGTTTTGTGGGCAACATTATTGAATGTAAGTGTTCAAGAAATGGTGTACTAGTTTTGTGTGCCTCTGTGCAAAGGAAAATACACGGAGGAAACGAAAGTGTGCGTTTTCAAATTTCCTATGGACGAAGAGACGAAGAGGAAATGAACCTTGCCATTCCAAGAAAAGACTTCCAGCTGACGAAATATTCCAAGGTGAGTTTTTGTCTTTTTCTTTCTACTTGGATTATTCAGGGAAATGTTAGTATTATGTAAATGTTGATCGTCATTAAAAGTGAATAAAAAAGATATTTGATACAAGCATTGACCGGTAGACGAATTGTTATTGGCTTCTTGAAACAATTCTACTCTCGAGTGTATTTGCAGGTTGATTTCAATATTATTTGCGTTATCGCTTGAATAATTAATGGTTTTAATTATTTCATAGTACCTAAATGTCTTTGAAATTCTCGCATATCAACGCTAAATAGAATACGGCGCTTATCCTTGTGTTCTAAGGTGCTGTTATTAAGAAGAACTCGATTTTTTGAGGTTGTTATGAATAGTTTTTGTTATTAGTAAATTGTGGAAACATGTGAAACACTCGGGGTGAATAAATGGGATACCTACTTGTGTAATAAATATGACCTATGCCTACGATGGCATTTTACATTATTTGCATGTTTATGCATGCATAGGGTAGTATTACTGTTTTAGAAAAGAAGATTTTTTTGCATTAAGTAGTTCTTACATAGGAAATATGTACAAACTAATCGTGTTAATCTGAGAACGATTGTGTAGAGAGTGAAATCTTAAAGTATTCGAGGGTATTAAATGGATGATTCTTCAGTAGTTAATAAATTATGGAAACATGTGAAACGCTAGGGATGAATAAAAGGGCTACCTAGAAGCGACATAAATATGGCCCATATCTAAGTTGGTATTTCAGATCAAATATTGTTAATCTAACTACCAATGTGTGCACAGCGAATTATTTAAGTCTTGTTTACTATACCCTTATCAAACGAAGGTATTCCTCACTTGAAATACAGTTGATTTTCCGTCTACCAATAAAATTATCTCTATTTTTAAGGCGTGTATCCGGCATTTTCTGTTTGAAGATGTGCTTCATTAAAGCTCCTACGTCGATGAGAAGTCAGGAAAACTGCTGGCTGTACCATTGAACAGCCCAAAACTGAGGGATTGTGCCATGCCAAGGATCTTCCCTGATTGCCCTGGGTACCTTACCACTTCAGAGCAGACCAGGGATGCGCCATCAATGAGGGAACAGCGTCTTGAAAGTGCTACTGTGGAAGCTGCTTTAGCTGATAGTTTGAAAACTCAGGAAGCATTAAGGCTTAGAAAAAGCTAGAAACTCAGAAAGCTCTTTCGGTGAAGCGTAAATTCTCTGGTGAAGATGAATAAGTATTCAGCATTTTGGGATGTGGTCGTGAAGCCGTGTGCTATAATATTAAAGCGTTTGGAAGAGTGTGCACCACCTCTTATTACTTACTCATTATATAAATTCATAATAATATCAAAGTATACCACTGAAAAAGGGAATTAAAAGCAATAGGCAAATTCACTCCACTTTTTCAAGCCTCTTTCATGTATGAAAAGTACCTATGATGTGTTGGATAGAATTTAAAAACTCCACAAATAATGTAAATATTTATAGCGATATTGTAGCTTTATTGGAAGAATGCAAAATTAAAGACTCTGTAAATTAATCTTTGAATAACTTTATCAAATCACAAATGCCCCTTGTTCCAGAAAAAATGTAAGTAGGTTCAAGAAAAGAAGGTAAGTAAGGTGCATCTGTGACATATTTGTATTTTCTGCAATATTTTGTTAGTATCTCCTGAAGTTCATAAATTTGCTCTCAATTATGTTAATTTGGTTTTCCCACATCCAGTTACTATCAAAAGGCTCTGCTCTTCTTTTAAAGTTGGTCCAATTAATGAGCATGGGTTTCTATCTTACGTAAAGAACCGAGTATCTCATTACAGAGCCACGAGCGTTATATCACCCTTATGAAGGATGAAGTTCATTTGAAACCCCTTCTTGACTACAAGGGCTGATGTATAGTAGAACCTGCATAACCCAGCAGTTTAGCTTCTAGTGCTCATGTGTTCGCGGTAGAGAACTTTCTATATTCATTTAAAGATGTTGTCCATATTTTGCCAGTGAGTACTCTGTCAGCCTGTGTTCTAAAAGATATTCTGAAGAGAGTCATCATTGGTCTCGAAAAAGTTGGTCTGGATGTGGTTTGCGTTATAAGTGAAAACAAATCCATCAACAGGAGGGCAGTATCTCTCTTCACCAATCCATCAAGGCTGAGTATAGTTTATCCACATCCTTCTCATCATTCTTGACCATTACTCTAAAGGCTTGACTCTGTCCATATGTTTAAATGTATTCGCAACAACTGGATCAATAAGAAAAACTATAATTTTCCCAACAGAATGCATTATATGCTACATTTCTGTGTTATCAGGTAGGACATGGTATTTTTCCATTCAAAATAATTTCCCCAGGTACTTTAAAGTAGCAAATCCTAGTCACCGTTTCTTAAAAGGTTACAATTCACCCCATTAAGTGCATAAATTGCCATGAAATTATAGTTTGCAGATAGGTCTAATCAAAACAATCCCTATGTAATTTAACAGAAACACAGTCTAGTTTTATCCTAATCTTGCGCATGTGTAAGAACATAACTTTTTTATTTCATCATCGTTTAATGCAGCGATGCTGAAAAAATAGAAGCCCCGTGAAGGATGTAAAAATCCTATGACTTCTATGTTATAAGTACCGCTGATGCGTAAAAATGTTTTAGTGAATATAAGACTTTTAATGATATTCTCGAGGTTTCGAATGCATTTGGAAGCAAGCTGTTTCTCTTCAAAGAAGATTTTTCGGCGAAGGCGTTGGTCCATTCGAAACAATTATGTTTCCCGAGGTAGGGATTTACTCTTAACATCATTTAAATGTAAGTACATATGATATAATATAAGGAAAATTGTAGCCGGAGAAATGTCTGTTCACATATCGTTTGGTTTTCTTACGCATTTCCCACCAATCGGCGCTATCAATGGCAGTCTTCGCTACTCCCTCCGTCCGCCTACGACTCGTGACGTCACAATTCAGCGCTCAGGCCTTGTCTCTCGGTGGTCGTGGTTGTGCTCCCCCTTACTCCCAACACATCGTCCTGGGTACGCCCCTGTTCTTAGGCACAAATATCCGGATCCCGTTCCACTTACTACCAGATGTGGGTGTTCATCTACATCTACATGATACCCTGCAAGCCATCTGTACAGTCAGTGGTATAGGAGGTAAATATTTCTCCACAACATGCACTCAACTACATATAGGTGATACCTCTAATATCATGTGCAACTATATGGCATCTCTCATCAGGAAAGCACAATTCATTCTGGTATCTACAAGAATATTTAGACTCAAATCTAAATGCTTTAAAACTAAGAGCATGCAGGAAAAGCAATGTAAATAAGGAACTGTTAGGAGAACTGAACCTATTCCGTTATACTGAGTGAAAAATTGTAAATTACTAAACTGTCTAACGAATTAACATTTATTACATCGCGGTGAATTCTGCTGTCGTATTTTATCGTTATTTTGAAGAATGAATTTTCACCATAGTTTATAAGCAATATTTAATCAGCCGAATGGCCTATCCTTTTACCGGTTTCATACACCAGCTATGACTCTTCCTTGATATATTCAATGAGCTACGAAGGAAAGTTAAATCAAAGTTAATAATCCGACTATTAAATAGGATATAACGAAGACGCAAGATGATTTACCATGGATTAACTAACGAAGTAAGATATTTATGTGGGGAGAGGATGACTTACACCGCTATTTGACCCTGAAGAGAATGTTTTGCATCAGCCTCGAGGAAAAAAAGCCCATAAATTTACAGCACATGTGGAGGGTGTTTCACTGGAGGTATATTCACGCGAATTATGATAAATTAATTAATTAATTTCATTAAATCCAAAAACAGTACTTAAGACCTTTTACACCGGATTTGTGAACATATGGTTTAATTATAAAGTGTAACAAAAACACGAATTAAATACACTCACAGGTATCACGTAATGTATGACCGCCTCATCCGCTCATTTGTAATTTAGGAAGGGCGGAAGAAAGAAAGGGGGATTAAAAGAGGAAGTTTCTTGATGGCGGTTGTAAATTATGAGATTGAAGATGCTATATCAAAAGAAGGAGCTTTGATGGAATTGTAATTTGTTATTAAAAAATATGCGAGCGGCCAATCGCTCTTTAAGGGTTAGCACACAATGTTGATGTTATTCTCAAAGAAATTACCTTGATTCAACGAAAACCTTGACACGAGGCGTCAATCATTCAAAACATTTCGATAGGCACACGCAACATATAGGCAAACACAGGTATGAAACCGTTAAGAATTTACGAATTGCCTTTTCCAAAGAAGTTTTTTGATCACTTAGTTTAAACGTCCGTAATCCGTTTGAATAAATCTGCAATTTCATTATCTCCACCGCGATGACGAGGATTTCACGCCTACCACTTCTACGTTAATTGCCATCGCCAGAACGAGGTTACAGACCAATGTTGTGAGCTAAAGAAGCCGAGGAGTATATAGAAGGCAAGAAGTTTGCGGGACTTGATTTAGCATCACTGCGAAACAGTAACTCTACGTTAAAAAACTTCCAGAAAGCACACAATGCACTAACGGAGTATACGCACGGGACAATGGGGAAGGATGATGAATCGTACGGGCGTACATCCGGCGAGTAACAGCACACAAAATTCACAATTGTGCTAGAAATATTTCATGCCAGATCATAGGGTAATAGATAATTTACAATTACAGGCTTTCTTTCCATTTAAAAAGAAATAAACAAAATCGCATAGATCGAAACAAATGATGCCACAAAATGAAAAAAAACAGATTTATAGGGAATGAAAGTCGCCTTAACAAATTGGTATGACCAGGTGATGAGTGTATTCCACAAAGAGAAAGATCTACTCACTTCTGGAATTTAAAACAAAGAAGTAAAGAAAACATTTATCAGACCTTCTTACAGTTGGAGTGTACTTCTTTATGAAAATGAGGTGTGGACAATGACAGAGGCGAAGAAATCAAGGGTAGATGCATTCGTAATGCGGTGCTACAAAAGAATGAGGAAAATAAAATGGATCGATCAGTTGAGCAATGAGGAAGTTCTGAAAAGAATAACGGAAAAGAGAAGGTAAGAAGATTAGCTAATAGAAGAATTTAGTGGAGATACACGTGTAACAAATACTTTGATTTTTGACCGATGATGATGATAGAATCCCATCAAGTGACGGCCGAAGTTGTCTTCATGAATTATCGTGTTTTGTATTCTAAAGGAATTCAGGGTTTTCGTATGGTATGCTATGTTTTTGCTGCGTCATTAATCGCGCAGACGTTACCATGATAACCAGAGTAGACCGGGACCCAAAAATGTGAGGAAGCAAAAGGCAATAGGTATCAGTCGGCAGTATCATCACCGCGCGTGGACGCCGCCGTCCACTTGTCACACATATCGACCGACCATCCGCGGCTGCGGGCCAATTTGAAGGTGGGGGTATGGGGAGAAGGGAGGCGCGCGAAGAATAATTGAAGAGGAGAAATCTTGGGAAGAAAACGGCGATCATGGGGGGCGGGGGGGTGCCACGGATTCCATTCGGGTGAATCATACCCACACTACGTTTCGCAAACGACCGCTCGAAGCATTCGCGCCACTTTGCTGGGATCCACCCACTCCTTAATGCACTTCGTAACGGCAGTGAAGATGCGTTCCCAACGAACGCCGACGGGTGTACGCTCTTGCATAAAACGGTTTCTCGCGGAATAATCAATTCCTACTTTGGCAGCCCAACTATTGTTTCCCTCATCAACATAATATTGCCTTACCGAGGCACCCGTTCCCTTCTCCACATGCAGTACGAAGACTATCAATAAATAAACGTCATAAGGTTCGGTCCATCCTTTTAATTTCCCAAACACCCCCCACCCTTTTTTGTCCAGCAAAGAGTACGGGCTTGGGGAATTTATTTTCTTTCAACTCTTAGACGGCCGCAGATCGTTCATTAGCCTATATATGTTATAAGGTTCCTTAAATGAATATCTATTACTTATACCACTTCTGTTTTAAATAAAACGACCCGGGCTTATATGACATATCATCATAATCATGCGTAAACTTGTATAATTTATATGATAATTAGCTAATAATAATCAGGTGTAATTTAACTGTTTGATTAATAATATTATTAGCTTCCTTGTTTCATTTTTCAATATCATGAGCGAACTTTAAAGTGGTAATCATGCTGTGTGTGTACCATTATCTTTAAAATAAATAAAATTATTAAATTATTTTTTTAATGAAAATGGAACATTCAAACGTAATTTTATACATAATAGCTTGTCAGGCCTATTATTCGTGGCCGTCAGTCAATAAAGTATATTCAATAGATTTATTTTGAAACTTTCATGAAAGCAATACACAACTTCGTATCTCGCACCAAACTTCTAAAATCAATGGTTTTCTTGACATTTAAACGAGCGTATTTAGAAAAAAACATACAATCAGCTGTAGTTAAGTATGTCGTCACGAGTGTAAATATCCAACAATGACAAATAAGACTGGTCAGATGGAATTATATTCATCTTCACAGCATTTAGGAAAAGATGGCGCCTGGGATCATGAAATGGTGACGTAAAAGGGTGGAAAGATGGCTGCCAAGAAAGTGAGACTCACATATGTCCCAGAAAATTCCCTGGAAAGGGTTGCGACCTCCCAAAGCTCCGGACAGCAGCGCCAGCATTCATCCGACCATTACGGCCCGCTACAATTACGTCCGATGATGCATAGCACTCTCTCGAACTCGGGAAGTCAACCCAACCTAGTTTTGACTCATACGCTGCCGGCACCCGTCCCACGCATTGAAACGCTGAGACATAGCCGAGACCTCCTCTTTGAAACGGGAGGAGGAAGAGATCACAGGCTTAAAAGGACACGAACGGCAACGGGAAATACCGAAAGACTGAAGCAAAACGTTTTCGGCGGGGATGAAAAGTGGAATAGGAATTCGGAAAGCATTGAGTGCGTTTAAGTTTATTTTGGAGTAAATATCCAACGATGATTAAGAAGACTGGTCGGATGGAATTATTTACGTTCAAATTCCCAGCATTTAGGAAAATATCGTTAGGAAGCCGGCCTCGGTGGTGGGATGGTAAAGTCCTTGCTTGCCACAGAAGAGGCCGCGGGTTCGAATTGCCCGTCTGGGTAGGTTGCCCCTATCCAACGCATGGATGTTCTCGTACGATCGTATGTTTCATTATTAAAATATTCTATACTACTCTTCAATATTAATACGGAAAAAGTAAGAAATTGTAGACATTTAAAACTCAACTAAATTTAAAAATCTAAATCTTTTATCCTTCATTATGACATAACCTATAATTAATTGACTATAACCCCATGTAAAAGGCCATTGTGTCTGATTATGTGCTGTTTTCAATGGTGTGGGAGTAAAAAATAAAAATCAAGAGCTTTCGCGAGAATTTTAGCGAAGAATTTAAAAACAGGACTCTCTAAAATCCAATGAATTACTTGAAACTGCTTCACTAACTCTATGAGGCAGTGTATTGCATGGGAGTAAACGAACAAGATGGCGGTGAATTCTTCTCGGGTTTCCATCCGGGTGAGCTCCATCTCCATCGCTGCCGACGTTTCGACAGAATCCTTTTCTATCGTCATCAGGGCCGAACCATTCCGTCATCATCAACCAGGGCCGAACCATATCGTCATCGGCCCTGATGATGATAGAAAAGGATTCTATCGAAACGTCGGCAGCGATGGAGATGGAGCTCACCCGGATGGAAACCCGAGAAGAATTCACCGCCATCATACGCCGGGAAAAAGTGAAATCTTACAAACGAACAAGATGACAAGGATAGTGAACATTACATTTATTTCCATGGTCACCAAAGAAACAGAAAGTTCAAGTCTGGAACTACGTAATGAAAATGAAAAAGGATTTTGATCGTGCACAGGAAATGCCGAGAATTAGAGTATAACGTTTTAACCAGTGAACTGGGGATGAAAAGGCAAAAAACAATTCGGCAAACGTTTCTGAAAACTTTCGCGGAATTGACAGAGCTAGAGAGTTCACTAAAAGTGGGGCTGACTCACCGGCTCGGCTGAAAAGAACTCAAGCGGGAAACAACTGGCTAAGCTAATCGTGAAATGCATCAACACCTATTAACTACCCCCAAGGGCGAGAAAAAAAATATATCCCGGCGTCTACATGTGCGCTACTTGTCTCTTGGTCTTTTTCTGGAAGCCTTCCCTTCATTTTTTCCGACGGAACAATTTAATTGAATGACAAAAAACAGATGGAGCATCAATTCTCAGGAATACCTAATGGACGACGGAACAAAGAAAGGATCAGGAATGAATGATCAGTGATATATTAAAAAGATGTTTTCACGAGTCATTGGACACAGGAAAATAACAACCAAGATTGAAACTTAAAAATAAGATAAAGCTATGTCCTTACAGTATTGTAACTAATACGCTCTTAAAGTGCATATGTATCCTATGAAAAAAATATCTAGATACGAAGTGTTCGGCGCTGGCAGATAGAGAAATTACAATACCAGGAGCAAAAATCGGGAGGAGCAAAAAATAGCAATCGGGAGGAAAAATTGCAAGAAAAATCATGAGTATTTTCCACGCTCTTGTGTTGTTCTGAGCAAGCATGGGGCAAATTTATATGAACAACCAATGACTAATTTAGAAACAAACATAAAAGCTGAGGAAGTTTGCGGGATCAACCCAGAACGGCGGCAACAACATTCGGTGGATTTATCAAATGGCACGCAAGTGAAATAAACCCTAAACGGGCCAATGCATGAGATTGGGTGTGTTATTCATGAACGCACTTCATCATCGTAAATGCGCGCGACCCACGCTCAATTCTTTTTATTTTTGCTGCATAATAACATCGCTGGCTGAAAGAATGCGCGCATACTTTAAAGACATCAAGAAGACTACACCATACACATTAGCGAATTCCAAAGTCAACCTCCCCGGGGGTCACATTCCTCGTGTCTAAAACTTGACACTGAGAAATCGATATTTTGACCTTTGAAGGGACTAATTTCTAAAATTAATCGCGCCCGAAGCGAAGACTAGGAAGAGCTTTTTCATGTCACTCCGCAGTGGGCTGATACATTGGTGTGAGTTTTTCTAAGCACAATCTCATATCATTTCATGATTCTCATGACGCACGGGAATAAAGTAAAAATGGAACAACATCTACCGAAATGATAGCCGAAATACGACCTTAGCTTACTCAAGAATCTAGTAACATATTCATTAAAAACATCCTGAATGGAAGAAAGTGTTTAATAATAATTAATTGTGGCATGAAACCCTGAAGACCTGATTACACGTTACAGAAACGCGCACTAGTCAGGGCCGGGCAAATACGGGCCGAGGAGTATTAGAAATAGAAAATGAATTTGAAATGCAAAATACAAAATGCCTATACTTAGGTATTCGAAAAAACTAAAAAATAAAGTTTTAAATTACAATATACATTTGCATGGAAACAGAAATCTTAAAAAATATAACCTGCCTTGGCACGTTATGGGTAGTTGCAAAGATGAAAACGAAGAAATCTCCGATTAGCAGCCCGATGCCATACCCACTGGGCCACCGAGTTCTCCAACTAATTTCCCTAAATTTTCTATAATCAAACAATATTTACTCTCTGGAAGTGAATGCTTGCAATAATACTGCTGGAAAGGCGGTAAAATTCTGAGCGCGCAACTCAAAGAGAAACTAATGAAATGTACATTTTTAAAATTAAATATTTTGAAATGAAATTGTGCAAGAGTATTTATTCTCTGTCTTCGGTGCAAATGTACCAGATGAAGTACCACGTGGAAATCTAGTTTGTACAGCAATAAATGTATGTAGAATTTCAAAGTTTTTTTACATTTCATAATGTTAGTCGATTCTATAAAGTCTACGTGGGAAAATATTTTCAAAAAATCAGGAGGAAAGCAGAGAACGGAGGGAATTGCGCGATAGAATTTTGTCTTCACATTGAAGATGCCAACTCACTCTTGAATCAACCGAAGTGCGAGTTAATGTGTCAATAGAAAGACAGGCCCCTCTCATACCACACTGCGGCTGAATACGACGGCTGATGACATTATCGGGTAAAGCCTTTGAGGGTGAATACTGAGTCTCATGAATACTTGACGAGATATTCATTTTCTTTCGTCATCGATGCCTCCAAGGAAATACTTAACCGCGAGGTCCCGCGCGCGCAAGATTATTTTTAAGTCTCGAAACTCCACTACAAGGACGTTATTGACCCTTGAGTCGACTCGATATCGCGTGGCTATACAAGCATCGCATTTCTTTCAAGGGTCTCCGTTTCGAGGGTTGATGAAACGATATGTTTAGTTTTCGATCTAGGTCAAGCAAAAACTGTCGGCGTTCTTACGCACTCAACAACGAGAGAGCGCTGGAAGAAAAGAGCATGCAAAACAAAACAGAAAGAAGACTCACGAAATGCAACGACTGAAAATATAAACTGTGGAAAGAGGTCAAACACACAATCACAGCTCGTCTCAAGTGCCGATGAGCGAAGATAAAAATTTTCGAAGAATGAAAGCAAACTGAACATAGGCCCCCAATAATAAAAGGCTTCGTTGACATCCTGAGGGTGGACAAGGATCGAGGAATATGCGCAAAAATCACGCCGGATAAAATATCTAAAAGTCGGTTTCCAAAATTCACGTCGATTGCAAAACAGCGACTTACCATGTATTTCCCACATCCCCAACTGCCAACTGCTTGAGCAACAGCTGCAAATATTTGCAACAACAACAGCTACACGCCAAATATGTGCGAAGGGAATGTGATCACAGAAAAATGGAAGAAGTAATGGGAGTGAAGTCTGAACGTGGGATAGTAACGTATGAAAAATCACTATTTGCCATTCCAACACATTTGAAAGTATAAAATTTAGTGTTTAAAATATATTTCCAGCGAACAAACAACCTTACTACGTTACTAAACAGTGAAGAGCTGAATGAGTTTGACTAATTATGCCGCTTTGTGATTATTCAGGCAGCATGTTTTTGAATTCATTTTTATTGACTGCACCTGAAAATGATGTAAAGAGGTGAAAATAGTTGTACGGTCATAGGAATGGTTTTTGGATTAATTAAAATTTATTAAATGGAAATTAGATGCTTAAAAAAAGTACAGCGGAATTTTGGTTGAATGAGGCTCCAAGGCATTGACCGATAAGGCTCAGCAATGTCTGGTCAACTATTTCCTAGCCATTGGAAGAAAAATTAAAGTTCGAGAAATTCAGCTTTTAGCACTTGAATGCAGCACCACAATTATCTGGCTGTAGGAAGAGCATCGAATTTATCTAATTCAAGGAAATTTTGTACAATCGATGCCATGCCATGGTAACGAATATGAACTGATGCAAGCTTTTACTTTCATATCTAACCTTAAGCAGTCTTCTAAAAATATTTCAATTATTCATGACTGGTAATCGGGTATAGCTAAAATATTTGTGTAAAACAAGTAGATTTATTCAAATGCTACATATGGGCGAAATCAAGCCTGAAGTCATTAATGGAAATAATTTTATAATTGAAAAGATTGAAAGACAACCTGTTTATAATTCTCACCGTGATTAATCAAATTTGACGCACGCATGATTCTTTGCAACACAGCGGAAACTGAAAATTGCCGGATATCATTTTTCCTCGAGGAAGGTATACTGGCTGTCGACCTCAAAGCGGCAGAGAAAAAAAAGCACATTTCCATGAGTCATTTTAATTCTATCGCTACTTACCGGAATTCCATAATAACTCTCCTGGTTTACAAAATAAGAGCACGCGATCATTGCGGGATATCCAGCTCCAAGAAATAATAAACGAGAGACAGGCAATGAGGAACAGAAGGAGTTTGAATAGGTTTATTAGGGAAAGAAGCAATTGAAATTTTATCCGAATATGGACACTAATAAAAAACTGACTCCATTATTTCCCGTTGAAAAAAATAATGCTTTAAAACATGCTTTTCCGCAGGAGTGGCAAGTTTAAGAACCTAAATTAAGTTACTAAATTTGAAAAAATTAACCGGGGAAAAAGTAGTTTGATGGTAATAGTAATAATAATAAAATTAAGATGTTGTCCACCTTGTATTCAAACTGACTGCCAGAGTAGAAAATAATTTCGGTCTAAATATCAAGGAAAAGGCAAAGGTTTAAAAAAATAAGTTTCTATACCGCTGGATCACTTTCACTAAAAGTTATCTACATATTTTTCATCGAACTTTTAATTTCATCCAGCATTAATAAAAACAATTTTAAATAAAAAATACGTGAGATTCGTAATTTATCGAAGCCTAAGTCTGGACGTTGTACGCTATTGCTCTGTTAGTCTTGATAATGACGGTATAAACGTCGAAACTAGTTGACAGATAACAAAAGTTTGTGGAATAGTACTGCGTTTTGTTTCACCATGAGTACTGTACATTAATTATTCATCGTAAATCATATCTTCTTAACTATACCATTTATTCGAAAACTGGCTTATAGCATACCGTAAAGGCAATTTCACCTCCCTCGATTTTCTTTCTTCAATATCCCTGCTAATTCTCTACCCCGTTATCATTCACAGCATAGATCATTCTAATACGGCAATTCATTTTAGCTTTCATTATTTTTATCTACGAGACTGTACTTATATTGCCTCTCTTCAGGTATTTTTTGTTGGGCATTGTTAATTGAATTGGAGGGTCAAAACACAAAGTATAAAAGCTGGGGGGGGGGGGGGGAGGCAGATAGAAGGTCAGGTGGTAACGAACAGTAATTCATATAACAAGTATTCGATAAAACGAAGGAAAACATTTTGAAGCTTAAAATGAACAGGTCGTATTCAATGCAGAGGAATCGCGCTGAAAAATATGAACTACCGAAAAAAACAAAAATAAATGAGTATCATTTAAGTTAGTTGAAAGAAATTGATAAACTGATACATTTTCCCGAAAATCAACCCTGTAAGGTGAGCATACTTTCCAGGGGCAATTCAGGTGTCTGAGTGCGATTTAAAGGCCAAAGGCATGCGGGGAAGTTGAGAAGTTTTAGACAGTGTTGATTTACTTGAATTGGAAGTAAAATATCAGCCAGCATTTATTGTGTACGCAATTTAAAGAAAGTTAGGAAAGCTTCCTGATCATTTGTTTTTTTTTTAATTTCACACGTCATTTTATTTTTCGAAAGGGAGAAATTTTATTCGTGAGCACTCAATGGCCATGATTGATGAGCAAATTCATTGAATATGTTTTTTGCATGCCGTCAGGCGACATGTCAACGTCCCCAGCTTGTTATTAGGATTTAAAGTTTTACCGGAGAGCACTCAAATGTTTTTAGACTTCACACGTTCATAGTGAAACACATAAATCTCCGGGTTCCAAGAGATTAATGCGGAGAGCGAAACTTTTTTAAACCGACTTCTCAAACTCCTCTGCCATCCGCAATCATATGATATGGTTTCTGAGGGTTGAGATAGCAGCGTATAAAATGGGAGAAAAAGGCGCAGTTACAGTATGTAAGAATCATTGCTATACAATTTTCTACGAGTTATCCAATGACGTTCAGAGCCCTGAGAACTAAACATATTTTCTGAAAGGCAAATAATTTACCACTTTTATTTGCAAAACCTCAATACAAAGTAAACCAGCTGTATATGAGTTAGGAGAGGCGACAGTAAACAATTAATCCACATAAAATATTTTAATAGAGAAATTTTGGGATAAGAATGATAACCATAAAGATTAGCATTTTAATAAGGATTTAAAATAGAAAAGGTAGGCTACGAAGCTTAATACACTGTTTACCCCGGCCGATGAATTGAAACTTGAGTTTTACGGTATTCCACATGAGAAAAAAAATCGCGGATTTACAGTTTCAATAGCGAATGATCTCATTGTAAAAGACAAAACATATAGAGCATCATGATATATTTTTACAACTCAGAGGTTAATAAATAAAAAATACTGACCGAATCTGGGAAGCATTGTCATTAATGCAAGAAGTCGAGAGAAAAAAATCACCAATATAAAGTATCATTCACTGTTAATAACAATAATGACATTTTTTCTTTACCTTTCAAAATTGCAGTTCCCTATCAGGGTGTGTAAGACCTACAAAGGGCGCACATTTTGTTGGAAATTTCTCTAAAAACGAGATACCGAAACGAAGGCAATTAACAAACTAAGAATTCTCAGACAACCAATTACTGGCCATTAACAAATACGTTCACAAAAAAAGCGGATTCCTGCGATATGATTTGGTAGCTGACCGCAATCGGTCCGAAAACGGTCGAACAAAGAAAAAGCGTCGTGCGCTGAAACAAAAGCATAGCAGAAGATCTTGAGAGGCCGCTTTCAACTTTAATCGCAGAGGGAAGGACCGCGAATGAGGTTTGTTTTTTGCTTCCAAGCTGACTTGGCGGAAACGGTCTCCGTTAAAGAGATAAATCAGTATGGTGAATCAAGGCAGCAGATGAACTCAAGCGCATTCCATCATTGTAACTACTAATTTACAACTAGGAAGACGCACTTAAGAATAATTTCAAAATATGCCCATAACTGTTTTCGATTTAATGAGCTAAAATAACATAAAATCAAAAAAGTAAGAAGAATATTTAAATTTGTTTCATAGTTTCACTGCATTTTCTTTACTTCCCCGGCTATTAAAAATGAAACATAACTTTTACCTTACATTCTTTACGAAGGTATAAAATATGCGAGTAAAAATTGACGATTGAAAAATTTTCTATCCATCATAAATCATGATTGCATCAGGAGCACCAATTAATCGCTCTTCCCAGAGATTCAGCGAATCGCAAAGCATTAATCTCCGCAGGAAAATTGACATTTCTTACTGATATTTAAAATCATTTTAAAGTTCAAACCTTCATTTAAAAAGAAAGGAACTAGATACAGTCAAACATAACGGTCAAACCTTTAACGGTAGAATACTCAAAATAAATACAGTCGCGTCAGCCGAATTGTGCCATGACAGATCAAAAGGGGTGGAGAACCTTTGTGCCTGTATACGTGGTTGCCGGCCTCGGTGTCCTCGCCAGCTAATCCTAAAGTGGAGGTCGCAGGTTCGAGTCCCGCCGGGGGAAGTTACCTCTCAACAGGGCATAGAGGTTTGTGCTTGTCCAGTTGTTCATTTATGGGTTCAAGATTAGCTATTTTCGGAATGTGTCAAAATAAAAAAAATAAATACGTCATTCGACCAATAGCTGTCCCCAATTAACAATCCACACACACCTTCTCACAGACCGTTTGTCACCCGGAAGTGAATCGTCTAAAATGCCTGGGGATACCCTTTCTTTCCTCACCTACTTGGGTGTACCGAACACTTTATTTTCAGAAGCATTTTGATCATCTCAGACCCGAGGCGTTTTCATTTCTGACCTGGCAACCTGTCCTCCCTATTAGGAGCGGATTCAGCATCAAATGTGGGTGCGGAAGTCATGACCTGGGTCCGGAGAGGATGGAACATATGAGAGAGAAGCGTTTTCCCATGCAATATTTTTGAATACCTATTTTTTTTCGCATTTTTGAGACTAAATTTTCATTTATATTAAAAAAAAAAATGATGGAACTGAACAGATTTAAACTTCCCAGGATACGAAAACTAGAGGACCCCAAAAGCCGAGGGGAATAATTGCAATTTTTTGGAGATAATTGCAGAAAATGGTTGGTGGGTCACACAATATTGTTGTAACAAAGAGATACTGTAGATCACTAAATCTATAAGTATATCGATGGCTAAGTTCTAACAACACGTATCTGAAATTCGACCGATTTGAGACGGGTTTCTTAAGCGAAGTGTAATAACATTAAAAAATTAAATTCAAGCAAAGAAGTGAATGCTTACATGCTTTACATGCATGCTTTAATTTATTATTACCGGATTATCTCTGAGAGCCCGAGAAAGGGTTCGAAAAAGGGTCGCCCTTCCGTCGAGTATACCTGACCATTTCTTGGCCCCAGAAAAGTTCCACTAACCAAAGAAATTAATCTTTTTTATGCTCTCCTGAAAAGTTGCTATTTTTAAGATACGTGTTGTTAGAACTTAGCCATCGATATGCTCTATTAAACAAATGAAAATTAAGAATTTTTGATAAAACTTAGAGGGCCATGAGCCGTGTTAACCACCCCCTGAATCCGCCCCTTACCCTCCTTCCAACCCTTCTAACCCTTATTCCATTCAAGGGACAACTCTCGCCGGCTCCACTATTGTAATTTAAGAGCGGCACGGAGAACATAATATTAGAGCCTCACTATATTTCCAGGTCCGACAGAAGCGATAAATTAAGAGCATTGCCGAACGGATAGACATGGGAATTCGTTTTTCCCCCGAACCATAAATGACTTAAATAAATGCTGGTCGTAATTTCCTTAGAGCACTTCCTTTTTATGTAAGAAAAGCTGGTGTCCTAACACCCCCTGCCGCACGCTTTTTAGGTGCTTCGCAGGGCATTATGTAGATGTAGATGAATGTTAACAAGTAAAAGTCACATAAAATGTATTCGTCACCCGCTTCCCAGTTTTTCCCTGTTTTTGCCGCGGACGACCAAGTCGGTCGCGGAGGAGGAGACTGGTAAGGGGCGGGTGGTCACGGGGGTGGGGTGGGGGCAGCGGATACCGAAGCGAAAGCGAGGCCCTGACCTGGAGAAGTCCGCATGACCAGTCTCCTGCGAGAGAGATAAGAGAAGGGTGGTGGGGGAATGGAAGAAAATGGGAGAGGCAAGAAAACCAGTTTCCACAATGCCTCAAACGTGAGTTCATTAAAATAACTACGGATACACAAGCCACGGGTATCCCATTCCTGAGCGTTTGGAGAAAAAAAAATCCGCGAGGAACAACAACAGGGCGGGAAAAAAAAATTGATGAATCGTGCTCACGCCGCGAGGTTACGTCGTTCGTGATGCCATCTCACGAGCAAAGTATGTACGAACGAATGCGGGAAAGGTAGAGAACTAAATGTAAAAAAATTTAAAAATCCTATCATGGTCCCACGACAAGAGGCCACTTTGATGATAGGAATAAAAAAAAGTAAATTAACGCGATGGAAGATGTTATTATACGTTATTTCATGATGGGATATAATTTACGAACTAAGAGGTGGTCCTAAGGTGAGTGGAATTAGCCCCCTGTACCCCTACATTACAAGCTAGATTCTGATGATTCGTCCAACAGTCAAAGCACCTGGATTAGCAGCCTCCCGGGAAAAACATAGTGATTTGAGCACTTGACCAGGTGAGCCTAACTTTTATTCGAACAGCTGACGCCCTGGAAATTTTTGGAAC
The DNA here is from genome assembly GCF_921293095.1 of Ischnura elegans. NCBI lineage: Eukaryota > Metazoa > Arthropoda > Insecta > Odonata > Coenagrionidae > Ischnura > Ischnura elegans. The sequence continues at coordinate 79,011,455 of NC_060256.1, read as the reverse complement.
GAGAGAGAAATTGCTTGTCCCTTGGTCACCATTTCTTTCACTTTCACTCGTAGTTGTTCGCGATGCGGAGAAATTTTGTTCCTATCCAAATTACTTTCGATCACACTATGGCCATGAAAACATATTGCTGTATCACAAAAACACATTTAAGACACTCTATTGGTTTAGGCCCCTTCAGACCACTTTAATGTGTACGGTATTTGAAGAACTCCACGTTTTTTTCAACGCGATTCCAAGCATGCACAAGTCAACTCGTCAACAATTGATCACATTCCTACTGATCAACCAAAAACAGTCAAAAATAACGTTAAAAACAGCGTGGTAAAACTTCGACGTTGAATCGAAAAATAGAAGAAATTGGAAGAGAACGTAAAGGTTTTATATTATAATGCAAAATTTTGCCGCGATTATAGGTTTCAAAAGAAACAATAAATGTTAGTTATCGATTTGAATTTACTTTACTTTTTTCCCAGTAAAATTCCTAGTGCTGGCCGGGATGTGTAAGCTCAGAATATCTGATGTAAAAATGAACGGATTCCGTACAAACCTCCTTGAAATTCCCAAGATGAACTCGACTATACATGAGAAGAAACATTTATTTTTATTATGGCTTCGAGCCCCTTCTGAACCAAATGCATTCGTGTTCAACTGGTCAGAGTCCCCTGGTAAATGATATCACACACCTATAACTATTCTTGAGATAGGACAAAGTTAAAACCATCTCTGATTGATCCGAAGGTTTTTAATCATCGCTTCACTCTCGTATTCCTGAAATAATCAATCAATATTTCCTTTTTTTGATTCAGGATGGTGATATAACTGTCGGCATCATAGGGTCGTAGGAATACTTTCATAGCGGCTGACGAACAGGAGAAAGTGATTCGTAAGGCTAACATCAAAAAAGGGAGAAAGGAGTCACGAATAAATAATAATAATAATAATAATAATAATAATTTGTCTTTATTATACAAGCGAATTTAGGACAGCATTGTCCTCTCTTACAATTAACTTGTTAGACATTCACAAACATCCATGCCCTGGATGGTAGTCAAGCCACCCAGGCGGGATTCGAACCCGCGACCTCAAGGTTAGCAGTCGGGGACTTTACCCCGGCGCCACCGAGGCCGGTTAAAAAAAAAGGAAAAATAAAAAGGAAAACGGAGAGAAAATAACCATTCTAGAACTTTTTCCAAGGACGGGATATGTAAATCATCCTTGTAAGAGAGATTCAAATGAGGATGGGAAATCTAAATCCAAGGCACTAAGCGACAGTTAAATGAAACGAGTCGATCGCGGGAAAACGGGTATGCACAATGAATGTACAACATACTCAGTCAGACGGGATTGAGATGCAAAACTGCCTTATCGGAGAAAGTTAATGCAATAAGGAAATTTCATCCTTAGACTGCATTTTCTCGAGAGGACTCCACTAAAAAAAGTAAAAAAAATAACGTGTTTATATTCACCTAGGAGCCCTTTCAAAACCAAGCAAAGCTGTGTGTATTTTTCAATCTTTCCTTTTGCAACCCAGGAGACATTAAAATGAGTGGCAACGATTAAAAATGTTCATACTATTTTTTCTTAGCTAGAAAAATGAATACACGCAGTTTATTCAATTGATTCTATACTTCACGAAGAAAGAAAATATACTGAGGGGTGGGCGTGATCATTCGGGTAATTCTTTTGGCAAAGCCGACTTTTTTCTGACCCTTTTTTGTCAAAAACCACTGAAAATATGGAGAAAGAACTTATTTTCAAACTAAAAGTATGGGTGCTTGGTGATTAATTAATTGTACTTATAATATATAATACATAAATCAATCACTGTCATAAAAACTAAGGCTACGATCGAAGAAACATAAAAAAATTGAAGTCAGGAGGTGCTGAATCTGCAATAAAGGATGATTTTTACTCGAGGGAGTTCATTGTAAGAAATTTTCGCGATTTCACTCGAAGACCTCGATAAATCTAAGGTTTTCACGATTTCATCTCATAAGATGGAATCTTCCGCCTAAAACCTAGACGAAATATAGGTTATAGCGAAGTCGGGCCATCGTCAAAGCACACAATCCGCACGTAATGTATTTTTTTGAATGTTTTTTAATCAATGTAACTATTCCGAAATTATTTACGCCGCGGATTGATTTATCACAAATAAATGGAAACTACAAAACTCCGAATTCAATTCTGGATAGAGGAGAACTAGTGCAAGATTAAGTGGGCGGCCAGAATTGTGATGAGTTGTAACGATGACAAAAGTGCAACGATGCCAATATGTTAGGCGAGTTAGGCTGAGAATCTTCACTTGAGCGTAGAACATAATGCAGGCTAAATTTACATGGCAAATCAGTGGATAAGTTTTTCACAGACGATGTGAAAATAGCCTTCGTTTACTGTCGTACTACGGTAGATGGGATCACGAAGTGGAGATAGAGGAAATTGACCGCAATAAAGAGAGAATTAAAATGTGTTCAGACTATCAGGGATATCAATACATCAGCATATACATATACCTACAACCCCGAAGTCTGCCTATTGAGGTAGCTTGCGGGGCGGGGATGTTAGGACACCAGCCGTGTACCATTATAAAAAATTGCTGAACGAAATTACGCCTAGCATTTATTAAAGGTCTTTACTTCTCGGGGGAAAGAGGAATTCCCGTACCTGTTTATTCATTTATCCTGTCGGAAAAATATTTCTCACAATTTATCGTATCTGTCTGACCTGGAAATATACCTGTAGTTGTGCTCAAATGTAATATTATTTAATATTATGTACACATTTATTCAGGGTCTTAGTGTAGTATTCTCCTTATTTCTTAAGTTGCTCATTAATCAATATCTAAAGCTTCTAGTTTCGATTTATTAAAATGTCTAAAGAACCAATGAGTCCACGAAAAAAAAATGTTTTTTATCATATATATTATAACAGATAAAGGTCTGCACCCACAGTGATAAATGATGTATCATTTTAAAAGTTGAATCACTAGCTTCTGACGAAATATGCAATATCAATCTTGAATATCACTATTTACCAATTAATTTGACTTCTTCGATTTTTCCATGTCGATTATTCGCTTGAAGTATATCGACTACACTTATTCTTTAACTATAAACTTCAAAAAAGATTTAAAAACCCGTTAAATCCACAACTAAACCAAAGAAAGGCAACATAAGCAGGCAAAAATATTCTTTTTTAATCTAAGTAAAAATGCAAAATTTTCGCAAGGGTTACCCAGTTATTATTATTAAGATGAAGTTCTCCGTGTCGCCCTCAAAGATATCTATTCTCAATTGCTAAAGCAATATTAGCCTATGCGCGTAGCCTCCGAGCCTCTAGCGGCTCCAATCCTCATTCATTTAACATCTATATGAAATCCTGAAACATAATTTTGTTCCCTACTCGTCGTACGGAATGGTTTCACGGGGACGTAGAAATCGCGGGCACTGCCTCATGGCTGGTGCACAGCGCCAGAGGACACGCTCACTGAGCCGTTCAAAACTCGCCGTCACAGAACGCGGGTCCCGCTCGGGATCACCAATCCAAGGAGCAAAACCTCGCCACTCGCAGCCAACACAGTTCGCTAATTGCCCGTGCCTTAGTTTCTTGAACTTTCGATCCACACGGGAGGGGGAGAGGAGGGAGGATCCGTGCGTTCCCCGTATAAAAGCGGATAATGAATTCGTCCACTTTCCGGTTTCGTGATCGGCTAAGTGAATGATAGAGACCTTGGGGGGAAGAAATTCTCGCGTTCGGAGAAAGCGAGAAGTCAGATGATTCTCCCTCGAGAGTGGAAGAAGGATGACACCTGATCCCCGGAGTTGGGAAAGTTACCGAAAAAAATATATAAATCAGCAAAGTGAATCTATAAAAAATTACAACTCCAAAGGGAACATTCTCAGTTATATATGTTTTTGCGCACTGTGACTAAACCTGAAGGTTAGTTTCGGTTGGTTGGTTCACGTTGAGGATAGAGCTCACCCCAGACTTAGCCACAGGCTTGCGTATATCACAAATTCAAATAAAAAATTTCCAGGTATGGGGGCTAGTTTCTTTCCGTGGGCCACCTCGAACTTCGAAGATTTTATTTGAGGGTGAGCTAAGGCTTCACCTAAGGATTGAACACAGCACCCTTCAATTAGCAGTCATACGCTCCTCCTTATAGGCCACCACGCTCCTTATTTATAAATTTATAAAAATTCTCAAGGTATTAGTGTGTTTATTTTTCATTATATTAATTGTGATTTATTTTTTATTGTGTTATAGGTAATACGTGATCTTTTAAAAACACTGCTGTTCAGCAACATCAAATATCCCTGAAGTTAGAAAATAAAAGTCTGCGAAACGTCGAATGGAGGATTAAACAGAAAATGAACATTAAAAAAACGAATAAAATAAAAAATAATACTAATTTTAATCAGTGGCTTATCGTCAGTGTCTAAAGCCACTTACAAGATAATGCAACTGACGAAGGTAAAAAAATAGGAACCTTTACATAAGGAGTTACCGTCTTACTTAGAGTTTAAGTAGGTTTTTCGTTAGTCAGGGGATTTTAAGTAATATTTACTTTTCTTGCTGCAGTTTAAACCCAAATTTTTCAAGGTATTTTTCCAAGGCGGATGAGTATTAGTTTTTAAAATGAAGAAACACTCAAGAATATGCCTAAGAAAAGTTGATAAAATAACTTTTACGCTATTTAATTTTCTAGATTCACTTGCTCTTAACTCATAGTCACTGATCTCCATGCTTCACGTAATTAAAAGACAGTTTTTGTGAAAATGAAGGGAATTCTATTTTAATCTTCATAAAAATAAAATGAATGAATAGAAACATAATTTTAGCGACTGATAGCTAAAAATTAACGTTAAAACTCAGTCACGAATTAAATACTCAACTAAAATTTTAAACGATTAATAAAAATCGTAAACTTCTTCTATCTTTAATACAAAGGATGTCACTCCTCTCCTTCTGGAGAAGAACCTCTCCTCCGCAGACGGACCGACAGAGAGATTTGAGACGGGCATCAAACTGAAATCGATCGAAGGAAGGACTGCTGCTCTCTCCTTCCCGAACGCAAAACCAAGAATCCTATCAGCGAATCGCTAAGAAGACAAGGCTATTCAGCAGCGTTTGATGTTCACGGATTACTTGCTTAAAACTTGTGCTATAATGTTGAAATTCTTCGAGTACAATATTTTATAAAATATTACCATATGGGGAATATCTCCCTGGCTTTGGAAATATAACCAAAACTCATGGGGAATTTGCAGAAAACCCAACTGTACAGATCCTCCGAACCTCAACATTAAATACCGAGGGATGGACACTGTAGAACCATATTTCGAATAAAAATTATACTTATTCTGTCTTGTAGATACATATAAGTACCTTGGCTCCTTCCTTTGGATTTTTACATTGTTTAATGAAGCATTAGTTCAATTTTACCCAGTAAACTCTGTAGTTGAGCTTCTAATGCAGATATATGACAATAACTGATTACGAGTACTGAGCACCTTAGAAGTCACGACTTACAACACTACGGTTATGACTTTCAAAGGTTTTCCACAAAAAGAAAACGGCTGGTGCGAATTTTAGCATCCATCCACCATTTTGTCACGAGGATCCGACATAAAAAAGTAAAGAAAATCCTCCAAGATTTCCCACGGACCACTGGCAAAAAATTATCCGTTAGGAAAAAATAGCAAGACGTCCCACGCAAAACGAGGGACAAACAACTTTCGCCCGATGGTTAGCGGGCTCGTTTAAAAACGCCTTAAAAAGATCTCTCATCCCTTCACCCTAATCCTTATGTCGACGACGGCCCAATAAGATTTAAGCTTCTTTAATGAAAAAAATACGTCTCGCTGAGAGTTGGGGGGGGGGGGGGTGCGAGCGGGACAAATTCAAAACCTAATCTCCGACGAATTTTCCCATCCCCTTACCCCCGACATGATTTCCCCCCTCGCACTTAATAGTGAAGAAGGTTCCACCTTCACTTCCTAACCAGAGAGGCGAGTTGAAAACAGGGGGCGTGGCGTACCCCGTGGACACTGGAAAAGACCTTTATCCACATTTTTCTGGAGCTCATATAAAAAAAAAATGCATCTAAGAATATTCTGAGATAAAATTTTCGCGTTTGAAACGGAAGAAAAATGCTGAGCAGAGTGTAATTTTCAGACGCTGAAAATACACGATGACAGCAAAAGGTTTAAAAGAGTAATCAGTCACCAAAAAAAGACCGATCGAACAGGAATTTTGTATCCTCTTCAGTCCTTATAATTATAAGAAATAATATGTCGTCTTGTTGGACATTGGAGGAGATAAATATCCCTTATTATGTATTATAGTGTTCTACCGATTAAGGTAGGTTTCCATGGAGTACTAAAGAAGTGATCTGGGAGCCTCCCTTTCCGTCCAGCACTGCCAATTTATTGTAAGGCCTACTCCCTTTAAATCTATCTAAATATCCTATTCTCTTCCTTCCCCTCCCTTGGTTCCCTAACATTCTACCCTCTAACACCGTTTTCAACATCCCCTCCCCTCTAAGTACTCCTTCCATCCTTACCTTCTGTCCAGGGGCGGATCCAGGATTTCTTTCTGGGGGGGGGGCTGATAATCAAATAACAATTAACAAATTAATTAATAACAATAAAAACAAATAACAATTTCATCGGCTATCACGACAAAAATATATGCCCTCGAGATGAATAACTAGTCGACTTAACTAATAGACTTAATAGTGAAGAAGGTTCCACCTTAACTTCCTAATCAGAGGGGGAGAGTTGAAAACAGGGGGTTGGCGTACTCCGACGACACTGCCATCCCCACGGTTTTAACCCCTCTACAAAAACTTCCCCCCCCCCGTACCCTTCCCCCGCTTTAACCCACGACTTTTCGTCCCTTAATCCTTACCCCTACTCCCCGGACCCTCCCCTTTCGATAACTCTTAAGGGCCTAAGTGTTCTCCCTCCACGTATCGACCCTGATGTGCCAGAGTTCATGAGACACGTGCTGTATCCCTCGTAATTTCAAGATGACTGAAATATGAGAGCTATATCAACAATAATAACAGCTGCAACAGAAACAATTACCGGTAAACGACCGGTAAAGGTAATTATAATTCTAGGTGCGACAGAAGCGATACATTAAAAGAGATAATTAAGAGCGATAAGAAAGAGTACTTCATACTGTTCTTAACAAGCGGTACAAATATGTTAAGCGAATTAAGCAGGGAACCGCTAGAGACTCGGCGAGCCGCGGCTGCTGCGCGCTAGGATTAGATTATTGGGAATAGATATCTTTCTGAGGGACACGGAGAACATCCTATCAGAATCCCACGATATTTCCAGGTCCGATCGAAACGATATAGTAAGAGAGTAATTTTGCCGAACTGATAGATGCGGGAATTCGTTTTTCATTAAGGACCTAAAGAAACCATTAAGGCCTGTTTACACGGTACATTAACACGTACGGGTTAATGTCTAAATGTATGAACGCGAGAATGAACGCCAAAATGCACCGTGTAACCACCCAACTTGTGCGAATGCATGCACAGAAAATAGAACCTGTTCTAATTTGGTTCATACATTCGTACATCTTCCGTTCCTATCCACGAAAATCATTCACGCTAACGTACACGTAACACGTACGTGTTAATGTATCGTGTAAACAGGCCTTTAAGGACATTAATAAATGCTAGTCATAATTTTTTTCGAGCATTTGCTGTTTATATGTCAACGGCTGGTGTTCTAATACCCCCACCACACGCCTTTTAATGTGGCTTGTGGAGTAGTATGTAGATGTAGATAACTGATAAAATCTTTTGTAACTTATGTAAAGCTTTTCATCTCTCAAGATGTTGCCGAAGTGAATGAATTTTTTGGCACTCATGCATTACTAAATACGCCTGCTATTCGTATTACTATTACTAACTAATAGTTTTATTTGCATGGCGGCATATTCGTTTCCTTAGCACCCTCCTAGTTTCTGGACTGATCTTGTGTCGGTTTCGTGTGTGCTTGCCTTGTGTCTGACAAGCGACCGCGTTTCTTATTAAGGCTGGGATGAGAGCTACATACCTGATGTGGAATCACCCCGTGCCGCACACCCTGATTATCAATTTAGATGGTCATATTACACCACGGTAAAACAATTATTGAGAATTTAACTGCGATCCAACCAAGGTCGAAAAGCGACGATAAAAAGATTCGGTAAAATGCGGTTGGTTCCCAAATCCAGAAAAATATGGAATGAAAACAGGCTAACATTATCCTTCAGATAATCTCAAATCCTAACTCACAAAAACCGTCATAATCTTGCGATCTCATGTGGTTGGAGAGTTTCTAATCTTGAAGAGGCTATCTCCTGAATTCACTACCCAGTTCATACAATATAACTTTCTAGAAGATTAGGAGGGATTGCAATCACAAGGATACAGATAGTATCTCTATATATATAGCTAGAGGGTCACTGAAACTTGAACAATGGACCTTCTTAAAATTGCCAAGAGAATAAATTGGCCTGTATTATGTGATGAACTGTCCCGTGATCCGTAACGCTAAAAATCAATCTCCTAAGGTCCTGTCAAAGGAATTTCTTCTAAATTTATGTAAATATCATCGACATTTACGCAGGAGGCATGAAGTCATGAGGCATCGACCGCACCACTGACGTCAGCCTTGGATGCGACTTTGTTATAGCTCCTTTTCAATTACGCTGAATGTCGTTATCTAATGTTCCTTTAAGGCGAGTGAGATTTGATAAACATCATGTAAAAAGGTGGGTTCGTGATTGCACGATACAAAAAAAAATCATTTTCGCACATGTAATTAAAAATATTTTTCCATCATAGACAACATCCATTGATGTTAATAGGCGATGAACGATGCGGTGAGTGTGGATAATTCAATCCTTAGATTTTTAAGTCATCACCCTTCAACTGTTTTAGGCAACCGTGGCGCCAATTTTCGCATATCAAACGTGATTTGATTTCGATTGCAGCATTAATTTTCGAACATCTCAAAAAGTAAACGCGGTAACGGGCCATAATTTTTCTTATGGCATAACTAACATTTCATCAGTTCTTTTTGCTAAAATGATGTTAATATTATAACAGAAATCAATATTTTTCCTTTGATTAGACAAGTACCGCTACGAATCAGATCCATTGACGAGTTCACCCTGTGGAAATTCATTATAGTAAGATACAAAAAGGTGTAGTAATTTTCCACATAGTGTTTAACTTCGAAATAGCGTGGAAAATTACAACAGCTGTTTGTATCTTAACCCTTATAGTGCCGGGGAGCGCCATCGCGCTCCTATCTCTCGCTAAAAGTGCCAGGAGCGCGATGGCACTCCTCCTGCAACTATTGTTTTAATTATAAAAATTCACTCATATTACCAAAAATTCGTCAAATACTACCTTAAAAAGGTTAAACCACATATAATAAATATTTCCTAGAGTTTTTGAATATATACCTTTAGTTGTTTTTGAGACCTAATTTTTTTCCTAACCTACTGCAAAATCAGCAACATTGCCTCGGCACTTTTAGCGTAGTACCGATGAAATATGTTGGCACTCAAATGGTTAAGTACTGCCACTATGAGCTGTGGTATAAAAACCAGAAATTATGAAACGGTAGCTTCTTTTATGCTATCACTTGTCGATGAAGTGAGGTTAGAAGAAGTTTTTGTTGAAGATTTCATGAAAATGGCACATAATTATCTTGCACCAAGCTCCCAGGTTTCGACATCAACGTCTACACACAACCCTAACCCCAACACGATCCAAAAACACCCCTTTCCTGCCCGCCACCGGCATCGCCGAAGTTCGCGTCTTCAACCCTCTATATTTCTCCCCCTCTTCCGTCTTCCTGAAATCCTCCACAACCCCATCCAGCATCTGCCGGCATGCCCCCTCTCCAATTCCGCCTCACACCCGCACCCGACCGATCCCGCAAGAACCACTCCACACGGGCAACCCCTGCCACCACTCTCCCGGACCCTTCAATCCCGCTCCGGCCGCCTCTCCCACCCACGACCGCCGAGACTCCAAGCCCTCCTCCGCTGAGTCGCGAGCCGCCTTACACTCCCTCTCATTGCCCTCCGAGTGCTTGAGACGGCGGCGGGGAAAAAGTTAAGGAATCGCCGTGAACCACGAGACGAGCACCCAAAGCAACACCCTCGCTGCACATAACGATCCGTACACCTCATGCATCTACCAGGCACGCAGCCAAGGAGGGGGCTTCAGCCCCCCGCGAAATCTTTTCTATTGTGATATGGTATGGTATTTAGAGGAGGCGACAGACCAAATCTGCAGTTTCTTGGGTGGAGATGCCACGCACAAATAGTCTTATTCTATAAATCGAAACAATCATCTATTGACTGATCAGCCAGCATCCTCGTTAGGGATTTGATTGTTGAAGCACTAATGGAATACGTAATTTTGTGGCAGCCTTACAGGCAATGGGGAAGGGTGTATCAGTATTTCACTATTGAGAGTTCAGTTAAAATAATTCATGGTAACAAACTGGCGACACTATCAATGCCTTTGAGGCATTTTCCATAAGAGTACACAATTACGCCAGAATTTAACCAAATTTACATGCAGACACAGTGGCGTAACTATGGGGGGGGGGGTTAGATATCCCCCCCGAAAGGCTCAGAGAAATAAAAAAAATATCCAAAACCACTGTCTATTTTTGATATATATAATTACTGCACCGGCAGAAAGTTAAATTTTAAGTGCCAAAATGATGTAAAATGTATTTCCAGGCATGTAATTTTTCAAAAATTTTCCTGTAAAACCCGTAGCCTGGGGGATCCTCCCCTCAGGCCCCCTAATCCCTCCAAAGCATATTCCTAGTTACGCCACTGTGCAGACATATCCTGAAACAATCCTGTTCTTATGCAGCAACGAACCTATCCCGCATCTGGAGAAGTTATAAGGACGACCATTTATAAAGATTCCCCTCGCTCTCTTCCCTTTTATCAGTATCACGATTCCCTTTTTTCAATTCGCCAAGGTCCGAAGTGCAATCCGGTCCCTGGCGCCGGGGAGGACAGACACGTGAATCACGATGCGATCTCACGGCTCGGATAAGGGCTTCGTAACGATACCGGGACGAGGATTGAAAATTAGGGAGTAGAAAAAAAGGAAGAACGGAAAGCGAGGCACGAAATTACCACGGCGGGGGTCTAACCTGACTTCCGAAGTGCGCACGTACTGCGGGCGTGGATGGTATGGACTTCCGCGTGATGAAGTCAGTCTTCTCCATCTTCGTAATTTCCTCGGTCAAGCGAGAGCATAACGGCCTCAGCAGGCTGTACCAGAGGGCTGGCCAAGCTCCGAACCACTAGTATTATTCTCTAAATCGAAAATATTATCAATTGACTGATAAGCCTGCATAATCCCATCAGAAATACGAGTAACTCTTCTTATCGTGGTAAAAGTGTAATCAAATTTCATTGCCATCCACTTCTGAGCTATCCTGAAAACTTCAGCGCTCTAGTTAATCTACGAATAATGGTCGAAATTTGTGTTGAAAGATTTTCCCAGGAAGGGCAAACAAGAAAGCGAGTATAATAAAACGTGGTAAAAAATACAATCTGGATTGGCGCGCTATGGATTGTTGCAAAGATGAAGAAAACGATTCTAACGTAAATGAAGTAACCTCTGGTGCATAATGTTACAGAAGTGTTATCAGAGCTACTTCAAAAGTATTTTACAAATGTATTTTTTACATTAGATTGGGAAAATACCAAAAATATGTCTTTGAAATATACATTTAGGTGGTGTATTTGAAATATACATTTAGGAGGTGTATTTGAAATACCAAATACTAATTACAAATTATTTCAAACACGTATGTTAAAATACTTGTATTTTAAATACTGCCCAGCCCTGACTACATGGAATACGTAACTTTGAGCACAGCCTTACAGACATGTGGAGAAATATATTCACCAAAGTATGGAATTCGCCATCAAAATATGATTTGAATTTGATTGGTATTCAGTGACGTAGCAGCACAGAACCGAACAAGGAAAGCATATGTTTCGGCCTCCTCGCTCTTATCTTGTGGACGTAACGGAAGCATTACATTACGTCCTGATGGTGAAATCAAAAACCAAGCTTTTTATAGGTTTAGGGTTTATGGGTTTAAATACGGATAACCTTATAGCTATTCACAAATTACTGAAGCAATACAACATATTCCATTGAGTTTGAAAATGTTACGGACCTGATAACTCAAATGAAACAATAATACCCAATAATATATAATCAGGAATCGTCACAAGCATTGAATACAACCGCTTGGAGCTATATTTTATATTAGCTTGGAGCTATACATATATATTGCTGCGGCTTGCGGGGTTGTATCTAGATGAAGATGAAACATCAAGAGAAATATGAACCCCGGACATAAGGCGTGGAGGCTCTTAAAGCTCGAATGAATCAAGTGCACAAAAAATTCATGCGCGAATCCGTTATATCATCCGTCAACCGCTGTCTACTGAGGAAAAAAAAGTTTGGAGGATAATCGAGAGGTGGTTTTTGGGTGACTTAGCCGCGATACCTGAAGTATCATCCTCGAGGAATCCGTAGTGATTTCATTTCTTTTTCATCGCGGCAAAAGAGAATACCTTATGAAAAAAACGCGGCTATGGTTGGGAAAAAAATGAACCTCAGTCGGGCTGCGGGGTAGTATGTAGATGTAGCTCGTCTAGAGCGAACAAAAAGTTCACTTTATGGAGAAAATGAGAGCGGGCATGTGTTCGGTCCATACTCAAAGTTGTGCTCGACCTGATTCTAATCTACAGGAGGCTGATAGGGATAATGGACTTCTTCCTTCCGAAGAGGTCTGTCAATCCACGGGAAGCGCTAGAGTTCAGAATCAATCAGCTCCCAGCCACCTAATGGCGCCCTTTCACTGCGGGTGCACATATTCACCGCGGGCCCCATTAACCCCTCAGACTCGCTCCTTTTTCCCAAAGCACGGACACCAATTTTGCACAAATTCATCCTCCGGCGAGGCTCTATTCAAAACCTTTTCCCGGTAATCATGGAGAATCGCTAGAGTACCTACCCGAAGAAGCCCTTTGCTTGTTCGCGGGAGCTTCCTCTGTTGAACAATTCTATCCACGATCGCAACTCACACGTATGCTGAAAGCACTCCTGCCTCGTCGAGAAGATGAAAGCCAAATAAATCTCTCGAGAAAGCAACGGCTGATTTTTCTTTGCGTGCAGGAAACGAAATTTCGGAGGAAAAACTTATCCACCACATGACTAATTACTTTCAAGTCAGCGGAATTTGCGGGGTGAAAACTGTATCTGGTTAATGAAGTTTTTTTATAAATTCCTATTGAATGGTAGTTATGGTAAAAATAACAAGTAGTCAAAAAATTGATGCTGTAAATGTAGCGAAATTCCGATAGTTATATTGACGCGCCATCACAGTTTCTTCGAACCGCTGATGCGTTATTGATTGGAAAATATATTCATAGACTTATCTGTTTTAAATGGTGTCAAATTTCGTTTTTTAACTTCGAAGGTCATCGCTCGTTAAAAAACTAAAGTATTCTACCGGTCGAGATGGGTTCATATGGAGATTTTTCTCTTGCCCCATTCCCCGCTTATTTAACATTCTTCTCACAACTCACGGATTTTTTACATCCCTTCCCCGCTAGTTAGCAATCGATCCTTCCCTTTTCTACTCCTTATCTAGAAGTTTCCTCTCCTCAACCACCATGCCTAGGAATACGTCCTCTACCTCTTTCTCTACGTCCGCAATATTAACTCCCAGGAAATTGAAAATATTTTTTTTAAGAGTCATTCCTTCTCATGATCCGTCGAGACAAATGAGGGAAAACTTAAAATCCAGCATCAACGAGAAGGTAACCGCGGAACTTATTTCTGTGGTAAAAACAAATTAATTTCAGGGGTCGATTCAAAAATAAACTTTGAAATACACAAAAATAAACGGTTTCGATATTTTCAGGTCTTTATCACGAGGTAAAAGAACCTCTAGAGTTTATAATAAATACCGTGGGGAATATAACAAAGTTCCTTTTTGAATCCATCATGTTACCATTCCACGAATTGAATTCGCAAACCATTGATTTCATAATTTCAGAGACTTGCGATACTCACAAACTGAGACGAGAAATAAGGTGATTATTTTCTCGCTAATATCGATAAAAAGGTCTATTTGCGTCCAAAAGTTCAAGGACTCTTGGCTGATGCTGTATCAGATTGACGAATAAAAATTCGCATAAACGGGGGAAATTTGACCTGACGTGCCGGGAGATTATAAACAGATCAGGGACGGTAGAGAGGATTACGAGTTAATCCCTCAGCTACCACTCAGGATCCCAACGTTTTACAAAGAAGATAACAGCCACACGGTCCATCACGGAAGCTTCCTGATTTCCCATGTACCACGCCAAACTAATTGGACTGGACGAACTGAGTTAATGCTCCAAGTAATAGGTTTCTCAAAACTCGCGTTGCAGCGTTTGCCACAAAACCTCTCAGACACTCCAATGAAAATCATGGGAACATATCATATTGCACGATATGAAATGTATGCATACTATCACTAATGGAATAAAGTTTTGAGTACGTCGAGATTAGATAATGTAATATAAAAGTTTGATTTATTACCAATAAAGGCCACATTTTATTTATCGTTTGAAATAAATGATTTTATATTTAACTGTAAACTTAATATTCACACGAAAAACAACTCCAAGAAAATCTACTTCACTATAAAAAATACGGCAAGTTCCTCCAAAAATGTTTTCAATAAAAAGGATGATTTAGAGGAGAAGAGGAAATCAACACAATTTCTTCAAAAATAAATCGATTTAAAAAGTGTATTATTTTTAATACATTTAATAATAAAAACCCAAATATGCCCACCTCAAACACGCCACTCTCAAAGGTATAAGAATCTAACTAATTGGACTTGCTATCGTATTAAACGTTTTAGCAAACCGTATTGCTTCCGCGTTAATGAAGTGAAATTTATCCTTGCTGGAAATGATAACTTGTGCGAATTTTACTTTTAACTGGTTTCTTTATAATTCGGGTTTCGATAATTAATGTCATATTTGGAACGTATGCAGAGAAAATATCAGTCAATACAGGGCCTTAAAACGACGAGTTAACGTATGAAAAGGTTTAATTTTGTATTTAAAAAACACAGAAAATAACAAAGGAATTTTTTTTCGGTGTCACTTGTCACTATAAATTTCAGCCTTCAAAAAGTAGACCTGGCACTGCGAACGATGTTTGAAATACCGGCGAGTCGGTCGCTCGATTAAGACCACGGAAGCCGTAAAAAACCTAACGAACCGTAGAAATCAACTAATAAAACCATCTCGGGAATGAAAGTAAAACGTTGACTGCAGACTACGTCGTCAAAGGGAACTGGGGCAATCCATTTCATCGACACCACCAGAAATAGAAAGGGAATGGCAAGTTTTAGATCGATTGGTGTTTCGCATTTCTCTCGCCAAAAGGAATAAAATCAACAAATGAAAACCCTTGTGGTAGGTACCTTAAGAGTTGGCTGGGGTGAATGGAAGAAGGAAAAAAGCCCTTGATCCAAAGGCACTTGAAACATCCCTAGTAAGACCTCTTCAAATCCCCAGGAGGATACAACGAAAAGCAAAGTAAAAGTACTCACAAAATACACTTCCATTAGTACCGACTAGATCTTCTGTCGTTCAAAAGATTAGTGTTTTATCTCGCTTTGCATTATCGAGATTGCGAATGATCTGTAAGTTTCTCAATAGAAATGCCTGCTAACGCGTGGAAAAATGATTATAATTAGAATATGTCGGTCGTTTTGGTTTAAAAAGGAGATGTAAGGCCAGCTATGAAATCGAAATTGTGAGAAAAATCAAACGCAGTCACGTCACTAAATACCTTGCGAGCTATAAACGTGTCATTGCCACAATTGGAAGTAATATACGTAATTTAATCAAAATGGCCAAAAAAGGACGCATCAATACCTCTCGATTGGAATAATTTTTTGTTACCTATTCCTCATTTAAAACCCACGTTACCACAGTGAAATTTGCAGGGTTTGAAGACGATTCATTTATCAACATTTGACTGTATCTCAAATATGAAAACTTTGAACTTGAGGAAAAAGCGAGGCCAAATTTTCAAATTTTAGAGACATGAAGGTTTTGCCAAGGGGCTACTTAATGTTCTCGGAAAATTTCAAGATAAATGAGTTAGTTTTACACGAGTAATTATTAATAAGTCACGAAAGATGTACCAGTGAATAGGGAGTAAAAAATCCTCTTGATAAAATTATAAAATATACTCAGTTATTGATCCACAATTTATAAACCCTAATTTTGTTATTGTTCATGGAAGGATTACATTTAAGGAAATTATTATACATAAGTACATATATAAGAAAAAATTTCATAAAAGCAGTTAGTATAAAAATAAAAAATGATAAAAAGATGGAGCTTATAGAGAGGAGAGGAATATCTCTCTTGGAAGATGGGCTGAATCCCATCGAAAATTTGAGCAAATTATGCTCCTTCTATTCTTTATTTTACCATATATGAATTTTTTTATTATCATTTAAAATATTTTATTTTTTTACCATATAACTAAGTGTTTTATATGCCCACCCTCAGGTAAGAAGAAGTTTAATGTAAATCCTACCTTTTTCTATAATTCAAACTTTAGTACGCTTTTTTTAAATTTATAATTTAGTGCGTTTATTTTGTACCGCATTGATTTGGCTGGAGAATGCCTAAAGCGAATCCCGAAAGGGAAAACCCTTGCCGGCATCACTTCTTCCAGCCCCCTCCTCATCCCCATCGCGTTTTTTTTACGGGAGCCCGTTGCACCAAGGCATGTGCCAATTTCACTCCCTTCCCTCGTCTCCCGCACCATCCTGCCGCTCTGAAGGCCAAGTTCCAGCCGTACCATACGCCAACCCGCTTCCTCATTTTTCAGCCCTCCTTTTTTTTTCTTGCACCCAAACACCTCAAAAGAAGTTCGGGTCGCAAAGCGAATGTCGCGTCCCTTCCGCACCTGAGACTCTAGTAGCAGAGTCCACTATTTACTTCCTCATCCCAGACTGGATTCTATCTTTCGGCACTACTTTTAGCTCACATTAAACTTGAAATAGTACGTTTACAAGGAAGAGAATGGGCAAGACGCATAGCAAACACACACCTTTTTAATCAGGTATCACGTTTTAAAAAAACCTATGCAAGACAAATGCCACGATACAAATAAAAACTTAAACCAAACACGAGATTCCTTCAAAAGTTTTGTATAACAAGCAGTTAATCTAGCAACTGCACGTTTAGATAGCCAGGCAGACGGCGACATAAACGCATGTTAAAATAATTACAGAGAAAGTAAGCATAGAATAAACGAAAATAATATTTCTCTGCTGATCCGATTTCCGGAGAAATACCTTTTTCAGCGAATTTATTCGTAGAGTCAATTTAAAGGAATTGCAATATTTTCCACTCATTAAATTCCGACGACTAGCAATCTATACTTACAATTCAAATCCTCATCAGCGGATTCAATATTTTTTCAGCTCTTAGTCAATGCCAAATTTAAACGGTTTCCGTTGATGATGAGAATATTAAAGGGTATATAGAGGATTCGTTAAAAAATGGAATTTACTAGCCCTTTCATTATCACATTTCCGCTTCCCATATGCTATTCAATCACGCTTATCAAACTGATGCGACTTGGGTTTACGACTTTAGTGATCTTGCGATTATACCAATCAAGAGCCATCAGATTAATAAATTCTTCCGGAATGTATGGGATGTGCTAGCAAACTTTAATAAACTCAATATTCACTAACGGCTTTCAGCTTACCTCCTGTTACGTAAAACAACATGAAACCGAACGAGCTCATTAATTTCTTCAACCGGCCAGCTTCCGTAATAGAGGGGTCAAATCCATTGCCCGCTATGCAGGGGTCGCGGGGTCGAGTCCCGCCTGAACTTTTCTCGTCTGAGGGCGTGGTTATTTGTTGCCTCTTGGTAGTCTCAGCCCCTGAGTCGGAGGAACTGGTTTTAGCAACGAGTGAATACAGTTATCTACAAAGATTTTTCCTAAATACGGCGGTTGATTCGAGATGAAATCCACTCGAGGTAATGAAAATCAATGTAAAACGGATATTCCAACGAATTCCAAGGTAATATTCTAAAAAGGAAATCTTATACTTCGTTATCTTCGCGGAATACATAGGGGTTTATTTCTAGAAAGCAAATTCTTAAAAAATAAAAACGATAACCTTCGTTAAAGTAAAATAAAACCTTCTCCAATAGAAAAACCTGCGTGAGATTACGTGCAGGTATTCCAGTGCTTAGAAATAATAACCCCTTCAACCCGAAACGACGTTATGAGGAATGTATGCTTCTAAACAGAGAGAATTCATAGTATGAGTCATCCTATATAATATGTTTTCACAATCCAATTTCACTGCATTTACTTAGATTTTCAAATATATAATATATTTTCAGGAAATGAGTCATATCCCGCGGGGTAGACGATTGAACTATGCTGACATTTACACTCATTGCAGGGGACAATCTAGCAAGAAATCTATATTTTAATCTAGCAATGTCCACCTTTTAGTACCCCCTAATCATCTCTGCACGCATCTGAAAATGCAAACGTAATTTTCTCGCAGGAGTTAGCTTCAGATATTGGCCAGGGCAAAAAGTTAGTGGTAACATTGATCGCTGACAACAGGGGATCTCAACGCAACAATACCCACCCTTTACAGCACCAATTAATTTTTTCACGAATCTGCAAACGCATACATGTCAACACTTTCATCAACGCATGCACTTTTTTTATCAAAAACAACAAGTACCTAAGCAAAACAATTCCGGACATGCTCAGTTTATGTGGCGAGGTTTCTTTTATTGGTCTTCTCTCGAAGCCATCCATTCGCAAAATCCCAATCCGGTTGGGCAACGCCTCCGCGGCTGTACAGACGGATTTAACCTCGAGAGAAAGAGCTTGAGTGCCCTTGCTTCTAATTCAATGCCCAGCCAACAGCTCGAAAAGAAAACGTCGGAGGAGCACGGGGCGAAAGGACCCTCTACTCGCCGCTGCAGACAGATTGATGGCGCACCGATACCTTACCCTCGCAATTGCAACTCCTAAACATCCCCACAATTCACCCCTCTTTTTGCTCCACTCTAATGCTTTTTCCTCCATTCCTTTGAGCCCAATTCCGCACTTTATATTGTTCTTAACAAGCGTTACACAGATGTTAAGCGAATTGGGGCGAGGGCCGCTAGAGATTCTGAAGTTATGCGCTAGGCTTAGATTTCTTGTGCAACAGAGAATAGATATCATTCAGAGAGAAAAGGAGGACTTCATATTAGAAATCCCACTAATTTTCCAGGCCCGAAGGAAAACATAAATTGAGAGACGACTTTGGTCGAACGGATAGGTATGGAAATTTGTTTTTCCCCTATTGATAAAGGATTTTAATAAATGCGAGTTTTAATATCGTTTGAGCACTTTCTTTACAGGCTGGTGTATTAAAACCCTGCCGCACGTCTATTTAGGTGGCTTGCATGTAGATTTAGATGTAGATGTTAACTAAAGGTAGCATATAGATTAAAACTAATGATGATTCCTTATCCATTTTAATTAATTAAACATATTTATTGCTATTTTAGAAATAGTTCAATAATTAATTAAAACAATCCCCTAGGAAGTTTTCATCAATTCACCATTTTCCTGTGCCTAAAATTAGAATGTTTTGTCTCAGTATTTTCTCATAAGTAAAATTATTGTATTTGATATATACATAAGTGTTTGAAAAGTTTCATTCTACATGACCCGGAAAATTTTTGGATGACAAACCAAGTTTTGAACGATTAATCCGTCGCGAAAAAAGACAAAATGCGACAAGTCGTGAGGTACAATCTTGCCCGGATGGTCTATTATTTCTGCTACTGCGCAACTACCTAGACCGCTCTTATTTATATTGACTCCCATTACTTGATTCATTCCCATTCTATTTTTTCCTCGATTTCCTTCTCACCCCGTTCTACCCTCCATGGTTGGCTCCCTACGCTTACACGACACTCAACTTCACCCTCTCTCGCCGCCTCTCCGCGCCACTTCACCTGTCTGGAGAGGGCGACGAAGGGAGAGGGAAAGAATTGGGGGAAGGGTTGACGTTGACCTTACGCGCGAGTGTCGACGCATTATTGCGTACCTTCTCTTTCTCCCTCCCTCGTCATTCCCTCCAACAGCCCCCCCTCCTCTCCGTGAAAATGTCCAATCCCTTACATCCACCCCTCGCGATCCGACATTCCTTTCCCCCTCGACACCCTCCTCAGTGATTCTCAATCTTCCACGCAGACAACATTGCGTTTTTTTCCTCCCCCTTCGTCAATCCCCCTTCAAGAGGGGTGGACGATATTATGATGTGATATGGATTTTGTGTCTCAAAGGTTCAGGAGAGACAAAAATACCGTCGACAGCTACACATTAAAACTTTACTACGAATGAAAACTATTTATATCGGCCCTGCTGTAATTATATATTAATGCTGACCTCGGTGACTGCGGAGTAAATTTTTCGCTCAATAATCCAGGAGTCGCGGGTTCGAATGCCACGTTAGTAGGCTTTGTATCTTAAAGGCTCACTAAAGGCAAAATTACAGTCGATAAGTACATGTTAAAACTTTACTACGCATGAAAACTATTCAATTCTATATTAATATCGGCCCTTCTGTAATTATATATTTATGCTGACCTCGGTAGCTGCGGGGTAAAGTTCTCGCCCGCTAATCATGGGGGCGCGGGTTTGAAGCCCGCGTTGGTGATTTTTGTATCTCAAACGTTCACGAAAGGCAAAATTACCGTCGATAACCACACATTAAAACAACACTACACATTAAAACCATTAGTTAATATTGACCCAGCTGTAATTATATATTAATGACGGCCTCGGTGGCGGCGGGGTGAAGTCCTCGCCTACTAATCCTGGGGTCCCGCTTAAGTGGGTCGCACAGGATATAAGTGCGTGAAAAATTCTGCTGTCACGGTCGCTAGAAAACCTTAACACAAGCTACGCAATCTGGAGTTCCAGAGGCCAAAACGGTAGGGACAGCATAGCCAAAGAAAAATGAAAAACGATGACTAGATAATAAATGCGAGCAGTGAACGTCACCGAAAGCATGAGAAAATCGTTTTCCCCATGAAGGTGCCATGTTAATTTCGATCGAAAAAATTCGATTTCGAATTGACATATCAAGGTTTTCTCCAACGATATTTTTTACCTTATCGATTCCAAAAGGCATACTTTACACAACTTATAGATCACGCTGCGAATTTATGCCATTCAGACAGTTTGATTTAATAACACTCTATGAGTCATGATTTTCCGGCCTCCCATGTTTGAAAAATTACGGTTGAAAACTGTCTTGAAACCAAGTCAATCTATTCCTTCCAAGGATCAGAGTCTATCAACAAAAGTGTGCTCTTCTTCGCGATGGATGGCTTTTTTTCTGAAGTGCGTCTCCGTCAGCCGCGCCACATATTTCGGAGCTTGAATATATAATTTAGCGATATGAATGTATGTTATGTTTTTTCTGCCCCCTCTTCTTCAACCGTCCAATCACTCGAGAACTACCATCCCCTCCTAAAATTCTTTCCACCTCAACACTCCCGAGTGATTCCACAAAAACATTGCGTTTTTTTCTCCCCGCTCGTCAGTCTCACTTCGAAAGGGGTGGGCTATATCGCGAATGTGATATCAATTTTGTATCACAAAATTTCGCTTGTGGAAGAATTGTTAATAACTGTGACGGAAATATGCCAACCAATTACTTCTACGAACCGCTGACATCTGCTGAACAATGAAGAAACTGCTTAAATTTCTAAATCTTCTCATATAGAACACATTCTTCATGAGACTAACACGTATCTCAAAATTTGGCCGGTTTGATAAAGGTATCTTAAAGAAAGTGTAATTACATAAATAAATCAGGCAAAAAACAACTCTTTGTTGGCTCTATACTTCTTTCTCAGTTTTATGAATTTTTGATTCTTATTTTTAGCGTACATTTTGGAAAAAATTAATCGTTATTTTGCTCTCCTGAAAAGTTGATATTTTTGGGATACGTGTTGTTAGAACTTAGCCATCGATATACTAGTAACGGCTTTCTTCCGCATAGTGTAGTCTAAAGGCAAAGACAGTTGCCCCAGCCATCCTGCTGGCGTCATCAGGTCAGAAGTATCGATGCATTAAAATTGTCTGCCTTATATAGGAGCTTGCGTGCCATAGGTCGGCTCTGAATGTTCGGATTAATTACAGGTGGGCTCTAAATGGTCCTTGATCCTGAATATCCTTTTCCAAGTGCTAGCAAACTTGTAGCCGTCTTCATTGTTGTAGTTTTCTATGGAGAAAGGTGGAGAAACGCCGAAGAAACCTCAGATCCAATTGGAACATAATACATATTTGAGTTAAAAAGCATTCGACACTCAGCGCGACTTACACATTGCCTAGACCACCTAGCTATTCTGCATGTCGAGCTAATTGAAGTACGCGCCACCGACACCGAAAACTAGTTCACGCCATATTGTAATGTAACCTTGGTTTTTCACTTATCAATTCTTGGAACTCAATTTTAAATTCTCGCAGTATAGAATATTGACGTTGACGCCAGCTCGCTGCGGCCCGCGAAAGATACGTCGGGGCCCCACCATCATCGAATTTTTTGCTGTCAGCGCACACGTCTAGCCGAGTATCAGAGGAGATGAAGAGCCTAAATGCACGTCTTCACTCGACGCGCGCTTCAAAACATTCACGCCCTGTTTCCGTCAGGGGAGAGGCTGTTTGAGCTCGGCGTCTTCATTATTCGGAGATGACGGAGCTACCGCCGCAGTGGAGGGCGAAGGGTTGATGCATGGAAAGAAAACAAGACAGGCGTGCAATCCTTGGCTAAGAGCGAGAGTGAAGCCGGGTGAACACATTAGCGATTGCACAAAGGAACACATTTTAGTCCTCTCCCTCCTTCACTTAGGCCGAAAAGTGATATATTAAACCCATCGACGCGAGAAACTTCACGGAGGGTACTGTACGCGCAGATAATAATAATGATTTATCTACAATTACTATTAAAATTTTAGAAAAAAAAAATTCGCCAACCCCCAAGGATATGCATTTATCGGGGTTATCCTTTACTGGAACAGTGTTCCAAAGAATGTACAAGATTCTGTCTCTTTGTCTGTTTTCAAGCAAAGATTTTTTCGATATCTACAAACCCTTGTAAGTGTATAACCTTTTCTGTTACTTCTTCTGTTTTATATTTTCATATATTTGTCATTGTAATGAATATATTCGCCCATCCCTATATTTTCCCATCATAAATTCTTTAATTTGTGTATTATTCGGTCTTTTATTGGTACAACTATAATATGTTCAAATGGACAATTTCTAAAATACACTAAACCTTACTATTATTATCCTTCCGCTGGCCATGTAAACGGTTCTCCAAGGAAAGAATAACACATTTTACAATAAATTATCTACTATACGGTGAAAGTGTAAGTTTGCAATGATATGGATTATACAAATCAAAATACAATAAGATTTACTTGGCGTTACAACAAAGAATTGCATATTTCAATTGGTATTTTCAAGAGAAGGTGTATAACAACACAATCGCACCATTTCGGAGTCAAAACTCGCACCGTGTTTTTTGACGAAACCTTAGCAATTTATGATGCAGGCGCTTACTTGAAACATGCAACAGTTTAAAAAAGTTTCATTATATAACGCTCCATTCTACAAAATCATACTTCGATATTTTTATCTGTAAGAACCAGATGTGCACGATAATTTCGGCTCCATTTCAAGATGTTGATTCTCTTTGACGAAGGAGACTTCATAACAGAATGCAGCTTAATGAGCTCACGCACTCAATGAATGGCACCAAAATAAGTTTGCTGGAGCCGAATAAATAAAGACGCTATTAAGTCTTTTGTGTTGAGCGTGAAGATCTGCAACTAATTGGCAAGGAGGTAAAGCAATGCAACGGAAAGGTTCCTCACTTCCAAGCTATGACGTTTCAAGAAAAAAATAATCACTTGTACCTTGATGGGGGGGGGGGATAATGTTCGCCTCGCAGCATCTTAATTAAATAACTGCACTCGGAAGGAAAGACTGTTGATCTCAGAAAGAAAGAAATACGGCGTGGGCATTAGTTCCGACGTGACAATAATTGTTCAAGATGATAAGCACTGTTAATGAGCGCGGGACAATGGAAGGAAATGTGTCGTCAAAATTTAGAGAGGAAAATTCTGTAAGTACCCTTATCCTCAAATTCTCTCACTAATTAGACACCATTAACGTCTCCTTCGAAAGTAAAAAATCGTGAAGGTGGCTTTAGTTTTGATCCAGGTATGCCGATTCAAGACGCGTGCATAACCTAAATACCTTCTGATTCTCAATTAATTATATGTACGTCATGTATACACATATTTTATTTATGGGTTGACGCATACGAATACAACACAATCGAACGATACCACGATGTCACACAGTGGAAGCAACATTTTGCGAAATAAATTTAGCTTTTTAGTGGAATTTATCAAAGATCGGAACTGTGATTACATTTAATACCACATCGTCTTCGAGCATACTCAACAATACCTAAAAGAAATACGTCAGCCAATAGTATAACGAATATCCATATAATTGCTAGCAGTTGTAGATAACAAGGATGATAGGTATTTATAATATATAATAAATAAATATCGCTATATACATCGCTAAAATATATATCGCTAAGCCACAATGCCAAAACTTCGGCGTGCAAAGCAGTTACACAAATCAACCACGATGGACCATTGGAGGAGGTTTATCAAAGGTTTATCAAATTCAGCTGAAAAAGATTATACAACTGTTCCAATTGGACATAACAAGGTAATTCCCATAAGCCTCACGGAGCGATTACATCATTAGAGCATCATTTCTCATGATGTGGCCGATTTCTTTGTTCCATCATCTTCGTAGGGTTATTGTCGATTTATAGTATCTGTTTCTTACTATAATTATCTGTTTTGTCAACAAGTTTGGGAATTCTTCGATTAGAAAAAGGGGATTACACTGCTGTGGCCCTACTACGTGTCATGGAAGCTTGAGCTTTGCCACCGCTTCGCTCGCATTTTAATTAGATTTCAAAAATGTCTGCAGAGTTCAGTTGTTCAGTTTAAAAAACGAAAAGAATTGTTACCATAGGACGCACTGAGAATATACACTTCTCACGTAGCGATATAACCGTTGCAGATACCCTCGGAGCCAGACTCGACCGAGAGAACCCAAGTCTAGGGCCATCTCGAGCGTCATTTCCATCTTCGCGATACGGGAGTGAAATCATTAAACCAAAAAGGGGGGGGGGGGTTAGGTCCCCTCGAGTAGGTGCGACGAGGGGCGAGCAAAAGCAAAATCCCCTCTTAGCCCCAAAAACTTCCCCCAAGCGATGCGCCAAAGCGTCTCGCCAATTTTCGACGCCGTAGAGAGCAACGAAACACGTCGGACCGCCCCAGGGGCAGCGTCGCTCGCTGGCGTCTGCGACACCCCTTTTCCGTCTGCCTCCTAACAGCAGGCGTTACCATTTTTCCCCGGCGCCGGATCGGGTGGGATAGGGAAGAGTGTAGTGGCAGTCGGCTCATCCGTACTCCGCACATTATACCCACCTCGGTAAATAAGAGCTACTATTTGATACACAGTGCCCAAAGCTAACTTGACCGCGACTGTCCATATTCGGCACATTACCCCTAACCAAACTTTCCTGACCGCGAACATCCAAAATTCGGAAACTGCCACTATTTCCGCACATTATACCTACCTCGGTAGATAAGAGCTTCCATTTAATGCACATTGCCGAAAGCTGTCTTGGCCGCGACTGTCCGTATTCCGCACATTACCTCTAACCAAACTTTCCTGACCGCGAGCATCCAAAATTCGCAAACTGCTACAATTTCCGCACATTATACCTACCTCAGTAGATAAGAGCTTCCATTTAATGCACATTGCCCAAAGCTAACTTGACCGCGAGTGTCAATCTTCCGCACACTACCCCAAACCAAACTTTAATTACCGCTAGCATTTTTCGTATTTAGCTCCGAATTTCGCATACTGTTAATATTCCAACGGCAAAAGGTCCCAGGTATAAGGTTATAGTACCTACAGGCAGAAAACATCTTGATTTGTTGTGAAAAAAGTTGTAGTTGTTCGTGCCGTATAATGGACATAACTGACCAAACCAAAATTTAATTTCACTTTCAAGTTTCAGTGAAGTTCGAATAAGTAGAAAAGCAACACCTACTGCAAAATCACAACTTCGCAGTAAGTCGTACATCTAGCAAACATTGCACCTAGCAGGAATATCCCACCCGCTGCCCCAATACACGTTCGGAACAACTGTATACTTGTAATTTGCGGAATACAGAATTAGTGAATCTTTTTTCGACCCTCTTTGACGGTCATTAAATGTGTGGAATGTGGCAGTAGCTATGGCGTCGCGGGTGCTGCTAAACCACGGCCTCACGGAGCGCCGAGGGCAGAACATTGGGTGGGGGGAAGTGTAGGAAGACAATGCGAAACGAGGACATACGACCGAGGGGGAGACCGGACTCATTTCCCGGACCACCTCCGACGCGGCCCGCCTCTCCTCCGAACACTTCCGCTTCGCTCTCTCTCTCTCCCGAGGTCACGTGATCGTCCTCCGAACTAATTCCCCTCTGGAATTGGTGTAAGTAATCACTTACATTAAGTTGCAATCATAAGTTCGGCATTCTGCCACCTTAAATTCTCCCAATTTCAAGCTGGTGATTTCGGTACCTAATGATTTGATACTTTCCCGGCGAATGGTGGCTGTGAATGTTTCTCGGGCTTCCTACCGGGTTAGGTACTCCATTTCTGTCGACGTTTCGATGAAGTACTTCATTGCAACGTCGGCAGAAATGGAATTCCTGACCCGGGGGGAAGTCCGAGAAACATTTGCAGCTAGTAATTTCAATTCCCTAATATTCTCATTGGACATTTACGGCTTAACTTTGTGTGACCAAAATATTATTATTAAATTATTTAGTCGAATAAGGTAAGCTTTCATTGAGCGCTTAAGAAGTATTCTGGGAGCCCCCCCTCCCTTCAAGGACTTCCCTCTTCAATTCACAGTAAGGCCCACTCCCTTTCATTCTACCCAAAGATCATATTCTCTTCCTCCCTCTCCCTCGTTTACCTAGCATTCTACCCTCTAACGCGGTTTTCAGCATCTCTTCCCGTTCAGTAGCCATACCTTCTGTCTCCTTCATATTTCATCAAGAAGCTGTCTCTCTTCACCCTCCATTTCCAGCACTTCCTCGTTCATCTCCTCCTCTCTTTCCTCCTCACCGTCTCCATTCTTCTCTACATCCACAACTCGAACGCTTCCAGTTTTTTTCTCTTCCTCCTTCCTAAGTAGGAGAGGTAAATTCACTTCGTACGTTCCGTACTGACAACTTATTACCGAAAATGGTTTCGAAATTTACGACATTATCAACTCGACTGCCAATGGTCAACGTGGAATATACAAAGTTAATTTAATTTTGTTAATGTCCGTCTTCCTTGAGTCCTTTCGAGCAATAAGTCACCAAAAAAGACCGTTTGAGGGGGAGCGATACGTATGTACACTCTCACACCCGCCAGTGCACTCCCTAATATTTGCAAGTCGCATCTATACATGCAAGCATTCCAGAAAAAAAATGTCTCGGACGCCGTCCGCGATCACGCAGTGGATGGTGTCACGCTCTGGAGGGTGAAACAGAAGAAGCACTGAATGCGGGCGGAAGGCTGGCGGAGGGGGGATCTTAGGGAGACGTCCCTTTTGTTGGCTTTAGACGTGAGCACGTAACGGTTCGAGCTGGGAGGTGAAGAAGTGGCCGGATTAAGTGATGCTGGTCTCTTTAAAAAAAAAGAAGACTGAGGAAAAGCGGTGCCCACCCGGGAAAAAAACGAGGAAACCTTACCGCGCGAAGCAAGAGGGACATTACGTGAGGGTAGCAGAAGGGAGAAGAACCGCACTGAATCGCTTATGTAGCGAAGGAACCAGGCAGCGGCGTATATAGATCCTCATTTCTGGGGGTGGGGTGGTGGTGGAGAAGCGTCTGGAGCTCCCTTATATTCGCCCCGGAAGGGCAACTCCAAAAATTGTTTTGGCCCCAATGCAGATCGTTATTTCTGAGACGAGAGGCGATCGCGGCTGTTGAGAATCACAAGGAATAGTCGACAATTTCAGTTCAGTGATTTTGGCATTCCTTTTTGCCCCTCTTTGATCCTCATGAGCGTACTCAGGCTCGAAAATGTTTTCTTAACAAAAAATGCTAAGAAATAGCTTAAAAACAAAGGATCGAATTATTGGGGTGTAAAGATCATTGCAAGATTAGGTTATCTCATTTTGAATAATGACACCCGATCATATTTTCCACTTAAATATGTACGAATTATATATATGTATGTGTGTGTGGGATTAAGAATATCTACATGTCGCGGTCATGGCCTTTAGCATGATTCCATGAACTAATTACATGACTACAATGCTCAGTTTATCTCGTAATGCTCCTAAATTCGGGAGGGGGTGTCTCGGGCCACCTGCCCCTCCTTATGCACTCCCCAGGAACCGGGCCATGGGTTGCAAATGCATCGATAAAACATGGATACTTGATATTTTACGCTGTGACACATACCGAAAACTGATATATAGCCCCCATTTCGGAAGCCAAAGCTGTTCATGGCCAAGGCACTTGACTGGTGAAAAAATAGCTTCGGCAAGCACGCAAGGCTCTGGGATTTCCGCAAAAATCACAGGCTGAAAACCTACCGGTGCATCGCGACCGTAGTACCGAAAACGTTCCACCACCAGAAGAGGGGTAACGTTGGAAATCAGCGACACCACATTCTGAAGGAAAGCTCTTTCTTCTAAAAAAGCAAGGGATTTTAAAATAATCAATCGATTTCTTGCACCGTTGCAATTAGGGGAGAGGATACTTTAGAATATTCACTGCTTGAGTTTGAAATTATCCACCCACATTTCTTGACAGTATCACCATCCTCCATGCACCTAAAATTATTAATTATGCTATAATTCCAAATAAGAGAGATGTTTTGCCGAACCGATAGATATGGGAATTCGCTTTTCCCCCGAGCCATAAAGGACTTTAGCCATAAACGCTAGTCCCAACTTCGTTAGAGCACTTCATTTTTTTTAGCTGTAAACGGCTGGTGTCCTAACAACCCCTGCCACACGCCTTTTAGGCGGCTTGCGGAGTATTATGTAGATGTAGATAAGAATATTTATAGCCGTGAAAAGGCATAACATAAATGCGAAATATTTGTTCACTTTTTTAAGATTTGCATAGATCTATGTAAATAGTGTAGAGAAGAATTAACAATCTGTAGCTAAATTATCATATCTTGTATCTCAAGTAGCCATCCTAAGGTGGAGAAAATAACTGTCTCATATTAAACACATGGATTAAAATAAATTTGCATTAATATATGCCGAAGTTTAGTAGCTCCCTTACCATATGTCTTTCCTGCGTAAGTTTGACTAACGTTGGCATCTACGAAGCTCGTCTGCATTTTTAATTTTTGAGTTAAAGGAAGTCTTGGGAGGCCTTTGGTCACAGAAACTGAGCTTTATCCAAATAATAATGTATTTAATTCCCTCAGATATTTGTATTGCCCCGTTAAAAAATTACATGAGGCAACAGTGACCCAATATCATTCTTTTCTGCGGTCAAACTTCTAAATTCTATGCCAATGATTCCGCATGAATTACATTACCTGCGAATGGTAATAGGTTTTTAAGAAAGCGCCATATGAGATCGGCTGACTCCTCAAAATTTTACCCCTAACGTAGATAAATTCTTTCAGACCCCTAACGTAGGTAAATTCTTTCAGTGTATTTATCCTAAATGTTCTCCATAATGGCCCAACAAAACGGCAACACAACAACGTATAGTATAAGTAACCAAGTGCCGGATTTATAACGCTAGGTTAGCGTTAAACGTAACATGATACGGCCGCAATATTAACTTGAAAAGTTAGAGCAGTAAAGCTAATAAGTTCAGTAAAACGGTGACTAATGACTTATAAACAGAGAATTGAGAAAGGATTGAATACATAAATTGGTGGAAACTTAATACAGTCATAACAATGAATGAAAATAGTTTTAATCATCTCCTCATAACTTTAATTTCAACCGAGACGACATAGGTCAAATAAGGGTTTCATGCTTGAGGAAATTTTAAAGAGACGTAATAAAAGATTAAGATTCATTCAGAAGATCCCCTGAGGATGAACAGAAAGTCGCTGCTCGAAACGTCGGGAGACATGGGGAACATTAACCGGTGTCAAACGTTATGCACATGATACTCCAGGAAGACCTAAGATCATAAATACATAATACAACATTTCCAGATGGTCTGACAGTGCAGAATGTTTAGGCATCAACTCCCTCAAGCGAAGTAAAAAAAACGAGTCTAGCGTCTACATTGGCGACGATACCCTTCAGCAAAATTGCTCGCCTGGGAATGAACTACATTTTGTGAAGTACCGGAGGGAGAGAGTCACCTATCCATTCACTCCATTATCGCGCATTCATATGGATAGAGAGCCATCATGGCCCCGCTATCAGCCCTCTTCTCCGCAACAGAGCACGTTCGCCGCTGGAGGGCGATTCTTAAGGTCGCAATCATGGGGCTGGACTACAAGAGGAAGGAGAGGTCGTGCACGGAAATCATCCCTTTGGGCGGAAGCCGAGGTGACATCAAGAAGGAAGAAATGAACCCACCTCTGCAGTGGGGGAGGACCTTTCAGTTCGTTTCGGTGATTCGAGTCAATCGATTTGGTTCATACCGACGAATCGTTCTTTCTAGTAAAATTGAATTATGTGCATTTAAACCTGGCGAATCTCAATTTTTCCACCCTGTTGCATGAATAGATAATATGTTTATTAGTTGGCGCTTTGAAGCTCCAATATTAATGCATACCCACACGACAAAAGAACTACATGATTGTAATAGTTATACAAGTGTTTCAGGTGGAATCTGCAATACTTCAGGAAGTGGTAAGGGAAGCATTTTAAGCATTTTTTGTTCTTAAACATGGAGTCGTAACTCCTAAGTTACTCTGAGCAATTCAACGCAGACTTTTATGAATGCACTTTGCAGTTACCAAGAAAACGGTTTGGTCTTGGGTATGCAGTAATTTCGACATTTTATTTAGTTCTCTGAATATTTGAGGACATTAAATAGCTAATGTTGGACGAAATTGTGGGATCATAATTTCCTGAGACAATTAAACATTGAGCCTAATTAAACAAAAGGTTTGAGCGAGTAGAAAATACGATTGCGCATTCTCACCCATTTTGTGTTTAATTTCTCGTTTCCCATTTACCTGCATGCCACGATACCTTAACCAAATTATCCAAACAAACAACTTGTTACTTATTGAACAATTTGAAACGAACTAGGTGATTCAATTCACTGGGTTGATGACGATGAATTACTTCAAATAGTAAGAATAACTTTATTTGTCCATATTGATGTATCACTAGGAAACCTAGTAAATTTATTACTACACCTACAAGAAATAATTATTATTTAAAATGATGAGTGTTAGATCTATGATTTGCGTGTTTGATATCGATGAATGTATTTGACGTCGCTGACGAAGAGCGATTCGAATTTCACGAGGAAATTAGGCTATGACTAGGGCTATTAATCGAAATTTACATTGGTGAACATGTAATATATTTAATCAATAACTTCTTAATGCTATTTCTTGATAGTGCTGATACATTTTTCTGATATTTAGAATAAATATTTCGCCCTACACTCATCGTTATTATTATTACTCAAAATAACGAATAAATTCTAGGAATTCACGCCCGGTACTTCGGAATAGGAAAAAGAATCGCAGTGAAGATTTCTCGGGTCTTGCACCGGGCTAGTTCCTCCATGTTTCCTTCCAACGTTTCGAAATGCAACTCTTCCATCTTCTTCAGGGATTCAGGAAAACAATGAGGAAGACGATGGGCTTGTCGAAATGTTGGAAGGAGATGTGGAGAATCTAACCCGGAGCAAGACCCGAGATATCTTCACTGCTACTGTTCGCCGGGAACAAGGGTGCCGACTTACAAAAAATATTGGGGGGCCCCGGTAAATTTTATAAGCAGTGAATTTTAAGTTTGTAAGCATTTTAGAAGGGTCATATGATCTACATTAGAACCCTGATCACTCGAATCTCGATATCTGGACACTCCGGGGAAAATCGACAAGCCTTACACATTTTTTCCCCACAACTGTAACGAATTTTTGGGGGGGCTCGGGCCCCCTCAAGCCGCATGGAGTCGGCGCCACTGGCCGGGAAAGAGCCAGACATTACAGTACAAAGAATCGTTCATAATGAACGATCAAATCATGAACGAAACAGCTCCATTCAGCAGCGCCACGTTGATTTTCCGCGAGATCAAAGGTTGCGGGAGGAAAATATAGCGGTGGAGAGATCGCGACCGAGCTGAGACCTCGAGCATCCGCGGACCCATTTCCTCCGCGAGCAAAGCACACAGCTTCCTTCACGAAAGGGAGGGCAAAGCCCACTTTATTTCTCATAAGAGTGCGTGCACGGAGCACGTGAAAAGATCCTTTCATAACCCCCTATAATGACGTTAAAGCACTCGCTCGTGCTCCATTCCTTCGGAGCACGGAGGTGAAAAAGTCGTCGTAGGAAATAAGTTTATTATGGTGAGAAAATACGCGTCGAGTTTCTAACAAGAACATAATTCTAAGATAAGGTCTCAAAAATATAAAGGAAGTGTGAACCAGCAAAACAGGTCATTGGATGCTTCGACGATGGAGGACTTTTCCAGTAAATTTTTTGGTTAAAACTTACTCGAGATGCCGGCCAAGTAAATGCTTATGGAGTGAACGATGTACAATGTACATGTCTTTGAATAAAAATAAAATTTAGAACTACGGAAATTTATTATTTAACAGATGACTGGTATCATATAACAGAAGAAATCAGGCGTTTATTATGAGCATTGTTGAAATAAATCAATTGTTGAAAGAAATCAATTGTCTATTCCAGAAAAATTGAAGCGAAAATTGTTAGGATGTTTATTTTTCAATACATAATAAATTTTCTCAAGGTTGAAGCCGGAACTATTGAACTTATTACCTCCGCACATTGATCAATGGACCGAATTCATAAAAAATAGCCAAAAGCAAGAAAATTAAAAACTACGGTAAGAAATTATTGCATAGAAAACATAACAAATTCATTTCCAAAGAAAGATTTGTCGCAGGTAATACTAGAGTTCTCCAAAATAAATTGATGGTGAGCAAACAAAACTGTTTACTTACGTATCCCGAGTAAATGTTTAAGTGGACAAAGGTAAATTTTTTTCGATGAAAATCTCTATAAAAATACAACCGAAAAAGAATTAGCCAATAAATTTTCATCTTTTTCCTGGAAGCAAAAAGCCGATAATCCCATCTGATATCAGTACGATTATCACTTGAATTATAAGAAACCTGGTTTATTTTTCCGCAATTTCAGTGTTTTCGTCTTTCCAGAAAAACTACGACGAGGATGTGCAAGAAGGCCTTCATATCCGCACAACGACGCCAGATAACTTGAGGTTCAATGGTTTAAAAAATATCCGTGTGGGTTTCCACGTACACAGGAAAGCTCGCAGCTTCCTACCCGCAGAGGAACATTATTTTCTTTCCGGGAGAAATTTAGAAGCCGAAAATTATAATTTACGGCGATAAAAGACTAAGTTAGCACGAAATTTTTGCATAGTAATGGGACAGAAGATGGCTACGTTAAACATCAAAAAATAAGGATACGATTGCATTAGCCGTCAGAATCATTACTCAGAAGTGTAATAGAGCTCCCAGAAAACCAATTTTTAAGGACTTGAATCTTTCTTCTGTGCCATGTATACATTTAATTCTAACAATCACGTGCACGAAGAATAATATTGTTATTTTTGATGTGAACAGTGCAATACACGAAAACCACACAGGGACAAAAATGATATATACAACAATTATGTGCGTACAGGAGTTACTAAATTAGGATCCAATGAAATGGGCATAAAATTGCTCAATAATTTATGTAAAAGAAATAAAAAGCGTCAATGCTTTTAAATAGTTATAATAAAAGTACTAATATATTTTTCTATGAATATGACGTGCCGTATATCTTGTCACATCAATCTATCGGATATTTCTGGTTGATAATTCTATGTAGAAAATAAACTTAAGTTTAGTCATATAAGCGGTACTACAATGTAGCACCAACAGACGATTATATTGGATCATACACCTGAGATTGGATTCGGGGTCGCCATATTTATTCATTATTACTGGCGAAATTGAAAATTAATCCCAAACAAGATGCAATTCTGATATGTGTAATGAACATGGTGGAACAGTTCCGTTCTCGTTACAAGAGCACAAACATCCTGCCTTATCATAAAGTGGCAAGCCACATATTGCGAATATAAATATCTAGCGCGGCGTCATTTTTCCTCTTTAGTGAGATGCGGTTTCCGTGATGCAGATCATAGACGTAGTTTGCGCCTTCCAAACACCGTACGCAGTACACATTACATTATTCGCCTGTGGAAGATACTGTTGGCATGGGAACAAGCAAGCGAAGCTACTAAAAGGAACAACACACAATTGTCTAGACGGTCTCCTTCATAGAGGTTTCTGGCGTGGGTGTAAGTGCTTTAACGTGAAGCCTGTATGCTGATGCGCATTTCCGCCATGTTGATCGACCGCGTTTTCTGTGTTTCCCGTAAGCGCGTGTGCTAAATAATCCGAGGCTGTCTACGTCATTTGAAGGAAAGAACGCTTGAGCTTTCGTAGACATCTATCAATTTATCTATAAATATAAAAAAAGGATGTCTGTTTGTCTGTCCGCTATGCGTTTCCAAACAAATGCAAGGATTGTGACGAAAGTTAGTACACTGGTGCATCTCATGCTCACAAACCCTTTAGTGCTACTTTCGGTTGCGTTCTTTGCGTCGTTTTCTAATTACCGTTTGTTACGACACATCATTCTGCGGTTGGACATCCTGTCGGGTATACACACCTCTTGACACGCAAAACATCTTATTATCCTGCAACGCGAATATGAAGTCCAAGTCTCAGTGTCACACGACGCGCATTTAATTAGGTTTGCGAAAGTCGCTGACGGACAAATTGATCCGAGTTTCACGGGGAAGTAAGGTATAATTAGCGATTTTAACGGAAATTTATATACACGATGATGGGATCTATCAAATTCATAAAAGCTCATTGCCATTCCTCGCAATTACAAACATTGTACAGCAAAATATTGGAAAAAAGTAAATCGCATTGCACTCATCACTGCCCCGCGGACATGTTTGAAAACCGATAAAAATGCGTCGGAAGTGGCAACAGAAATCAACCTTCTATGGGATGGAATTGGGCTTCCTCTATGCAGTCCCATTGGGTAGGATGAATAGATAACGCTCCATACAGCCACCTCTAAGGTCTCCACTTCTTGTTTGCGATACCTAGCCTTACGGAGAGTGTACAGTACATTCAACAGCTCTCGGTTCGTGTTTACCGGGGTTGCCATGGAACCCGCACATCTCTCTCCGGAAAACCTATCAGACATCGATCGATGAGCCTCTCCAGTGGAGTGTTCATTAGCGTGGCATTGATGGCTTCCAGTAATGCAGGTAACTCGCGACATTCAAAAGGGAATGAGGAACGCTTCATCCAGCCTCTTATCCGACTCGGGTTCAATCCCTAGGTCAACGCTCCTTTCGCTACATTTGAATAAAATATCCTTGCCTGTCCCATTAGTGAAGTCACTGAAGGCCTTAGAGTAGGTAATGACATTCTTACAACTCAAAAGCCTTGTCCAAACTCTAGAGCCGCGTTAACAGGCATTCGGGAAAGCGTCCAAATGATGAGGAAAGGGAAGGATGTACAATCGAAACGATCGGGAGAGTATTTCATTTCGCCATTAGCTTGGGACTTTTACAGATTATTATAAAAAACCCAAGTGAGTAAAAACTAATTTACCTCCATGCGAATTCTGTAATTAATTTAATTCAATAATGTGATATTTGATTGCACAAAAATATATATGAAATTAGCTCAGTCAGCGTATGTCAGCGTAAGTGCCTTTGTAGCTAATGCAACGTAATGCGAAGGAAAATTTACTTATCAGCATCAGAAATCATAACTACGTTATTAAACAGATTTAATGCTCTTAAAAAGCTTGACTCTACATTTTTGTTCGTAAGAAACCGAAATATTTATATTTCTCTTGACTGATAAAATTCAATTTGTTCAAACTCTATGCCTCCCTTCAGTCTCATTAGCTCCCAATATGATCCTGATTTCAAAATAAACAATCCCTTGGTTTACACAGTTTTGGCATAACCATGCATAAGGTTATGATAAAATTCCGAGATTAAACCTCTAATTTTAGAAAGTATAATGGACGATTCCCAAAGGATTCTTCCACCTCAACATTGGTTTATTTATGATATTTTTCTCTGTCGTCAATATTGAGTGCCATTGATTTGGGTACATCAAGAAAAAATCCTTAATAAACTTCACGACTGCGGCTCATGGATTTTTAAGAAAACACAAATAGGTATATAACTCACCCAAACAGCAATTCAAAACCGAGGAAAAGAAAATGATTACAACCGGAATACGACATCCTTTAAGTACTCACCTATAAGAAAGAAAACAAAAGCATTATTAGTCACAGTCGATAATTTGAGCGGTAAAAAATTACTTCTGTACAAAAATTATTTCTTTTAATTTTTATTTATTTTAAAAATAAAAAAATTACTAATTTGTCCAATTAATTTATTTATTTTGAAAATTTTCATCAAACTATACGCCGGAAAAACCTAAAATTCTAAATCTTTGGATTTTTGACCAGTGATGATGATGTATTTATTTAGAGTATTTCCTTTTATAATTTGTCAACGGTTGGTCTCCTAACTCCTTAAACACCCCACCACACGGTTATTGAGGCGGCTGGTAGCGAAGATGCAGATGAAACATCAATGAGGAATGTATGCCCCGGACGCACTTCGCAGAGGCTCTTCAAGCTCGGAGGAATCGAGTGAAAAAAAAATTCATGCGCGAATCCGTTATATCATCCTTCAACTGTAGTCCACTGAGGAAAAAACAAGGTGTGGCGGAGAATCGAGGGCTGGTTTTTGGGTGACTTAGCCGCGATACCTGAAGTACCCATCCTCGAAGAATCCGAAGTGAAATCTTTTCAAGCAATTCGCGGCAAAAGAGAATAAAAAGCAATGACCCGGGACCGACGATGTGAAAGGAACGCGACTACGGTTGGAAAAAAGTGAAGGATTCAGTTGGCGTGGCAGACGGTGAACATAAAAGACAAGGGGGCTCCATAGAGGAGGCCCATTTCCATCCCACAGAAGGTTGATTTCTGCGGCCACTTCGGTCGCATTTTAATCAGCTTTCAAAAATGTCCTCAGCGTGATAACGAGTGCAATGAGATCCACTTTTTTCCAATATTTTGAATTATAATGTTTGTAATTGCGAGGAATGCAATTGAAGGGTTATGAATTTGATAAAATTATCATATAACTGATAACTTCAGGCTTGACTTTGTGAAACCTCTCCATATTGGAAATAAAGGAAAAAAACTTTGCAAGGTTCACCTTTATAATAATAAATATGGGCATCACCCGGGTTTCGCAACGTAGTTACATATTCTTATATTCTGGGATGCATGTAAGATCAGTCACCTGAAGATGTAACTACGTTACGAAACCCGGGTCGTGCCCATATTCATATAATAGTGAACCTTACAAAGTTTTATTCCTCTATTTCTAACATAATCATGAATGTAAAATTTCGGTCGACACCCCTAATTTTACCTAATTTCCCCGTGAAACCAAGATCAATATGTCCGTCAGCGACGCGAGTGGCGACTTCTGTAAACCCATTTAAATGCGCGGTAGGCGACAACACATAATGAAGCCAACTTGAGGATCCTCTATTGTAATATTCGTGATAAAAAGAACTGCGATTCCGGGGAAACCGTTTGCGACCGTGGGTTTAGCGGAGAGAAGTGAAGCTGCCGGCCTCACAGCCCGAGAGATGTTGAAGGGACCGTTCAATTAATTTCACATGGCCCGTTTCTTCGTTCGCTTCCACAGGCCACTTCAACCTCTCTCTTGCTCGCGCTCTCATGAAAATGTTTGGCTGCATCTATGCACACTACACCATTCACCTTGAAAACGACATCGGTAGCAAACAAAACGATGCGCCGCTGGTTCATACTGTCGAAATTCCTACTCCAATAAGTACTTCCAAGTGTAGTATGCATTTCTCGCATTTTAGAAATAAGTTTTCTCATTCCAGTGGCGTTATTATGGGGGGATGAGGGGATAGATCCCCCCCAAAGCCTCAAGAGAAATTTAAAAAATATTTATAACCATAGCCTATTTTTGAAATATAAAAAATGCATCTGCTTAAAGTTAAATTTTTTTGCCAAAATCATGTAAAATGTATTTCCAGGCATGTCATTTTTCAAAAAGTTTTCCCGGACCCCGAATCCCCGTTGCCTGGAGGATCCACTCCAGGCTATCCCGTCCCCCACCATAGTATATTGCTAGTTACGCCACTGTCTCATTCTATAACATTCACTATATATTCAGAAGTTCCATCCGAAGGTTGGTACGGGTAGGTGATGTTAAAGATCACCGCGCATTCAGCGATATGAAACACTGACCTAAAGGGTTGGAGGACCAGTATCTTAGCCAGAGCCACCTCGTGTTTCGAGGATTTTTTTTGGTGGTGGCCAAAGATTTTACCCGCAGTTTGAAGTCGGAAATTCAAGATCAATAGATCAGGTCTCTACCTAGGGAACCACCACGATTCCCAAAAACGTAAAAGAGAATGAAAAAAATAATAAAAATTTATTCAAGATGTTCACTATGCACATTTCAATATCTATGGCATGACACTTACTATAAATGAAATTTCAATGAAGACATTTAAATATCGAAATGTGTAAAAAGGTGAGTAAAATATGTTAGGCATTCCTGGTATTAGTGCCTTTTGATTTTTATCCTTTCGGTTTAACACGAAATTCCCCTATTGCATGAGTGAATGTTATTTTACAGCCACAGAGAATTCAAAAGTTGAAAGAGGCAGAGAATCGATTGCCATTATACGCAACACTTTCATCATAGGACACCGTCTCTGGCGCCACTCAATGGATGTACTTCATCATACACTACTGAAAATTACATCCATGCTAGTCCACACTTTAGCTGAACCCTAATGATTAAAATATTGATTGATTATAATTAGCAAGTTATTTAAATTTATTCATTATACTTTCAATGTTATATCAGCACATAATCCGATTAGTTATCCTTATTAGATTAGTTAACCCGCTCACCTATAAGTCTCCCTCATAACCCTGACCACTCCACCCTTCCTCCCCCGCCTACATACTCCACCTCCTCTCCACCACCCCATCACCCAATCCTTGACGCTGTTAACCGTTCCCCCAACCTCTCCTCCACCCCTTCATCCCTCTTGACAACTATATACGTGGAAATAATTCTATTAAAAGTACCTGATGATGGTACTATGTAATCGAAACCGGTCGCAGTAATTAATTAATCGTGGAACCTGCCATTGTCTTTCCTTTCTGATACATCAAGAAGGAGTTCCATCATATTTCGCATGACACGAATTACTATATCTTGTTATTATTACCATTATTTTGACTTTATTGAATCTCTTGGAATAATAAAAAAATGAATATGCTGATGAATTTTACTTCTGTAAACCTTTTTAGGTATTAAAGGAATCAATAATTAACCATAGCACTCACGAGGGCATTTTATTGACCCGCTTTTAGAGACGACGCCCCTTCTGTAAGGGTTTTAAGCACTGCTCGGTAATACCAGTTTAAGAAAACGCAGTACTCGGTAGGTACCTACCCGTCTTCTTTTTTTCCCGTACTTATTATGCAGAAGGTGCGCATATGACCGCGGTTTTACCGCACTTCAAAGCGGATCGACGCGAAAATGACCCGATTTCCACCCCCCGCCAGCCAGTGCAGTGCCACCGGCGGAGACGCAGTCGGACGCCCGGCGGAGCAGAAGATGGAAGGAGGAGTAAGGGAAGAAGTCTGCGAAGGGTATGAGGGGCGACCTGGAAAACGCCTGCCGTCAACCCGACCGAGGAAATAAATGGAGGGACGCTCACCGGAATGATTGAGTGGCATCGGGTGACATTATATACGCCTCCGCCCCGGTATAATTCTCTCCCAACCTCGCGGGAAAAAATATTCAGATAGACGTCTCCATTGGGGCGTAGGTTGAGTCTAAGTGGTCGCTTTTCCACCATTCCTTATTCCTCAGTCCATATTGCATACTCTCCTAGAGTTATTGCACGCTCAAGTCTAGAGCCTGAAAGACGTTACTAAGGCAACCTAAGACGCGAAAAGTAAAGCATTTTTATTTCGGAAACATGGGTTCCTTTGATTAGGAGCTATTTTCCTCCAATAATAGGTGACATTAATCAAAAAAATATTATTATTATTATAATTAAATTGCTACAAGTAGACCATTGGCCTGGTGGTAACTAGGACATACGATTAAAATAAATGTAAGTTTTATAACAAGATGATATGAATTTTACAATTTCGATAAATTCCATTTATTTTTAGCGAAAATTCAATTATGAGTAGTCTGCAAAACTTTAATCAAATGTCTAAAAATTGTGAAGGTTAGAATATGAAATGATAAAAAATCGACCAATTAAAAACAGCAATCACGAAGACCGCTAAATAATTATTATAAACGGGAAATATCCGCCAAACGTTAATTGGTAACAGCTGGTTAATTGTAAATGTTTTAAGAAAGAGTTAAGTTTTCAAATATCTGAAAATATCGTCAAGCATAAGAGAGAATCTTTTCGTAAAATCTTGAAAGAAATTCGGGGACAATGATTTCGGAAGTATGGTGATTTTTCCAAGGAGAGTCATAAAAACTTAACGGAAGAAAAAGCATCAAAGACGGACGGGCGAACATTCACGGAAGATTTTCATGGAGAGAGAGAGAGAGAGAAATATTCTTTTTCTCCCCTACTTCTTAAGTCTTCACAGCATCTTTGCATACATTCGGTTCGAAGGAGTTGGCAGATTTGTGCCCTCGCCGTGGTAGACGGCAGATTTGTGTGAAAAGGGGAGGTTCGCGGGGAAATATAGGTGGCGAATAGGGAGGGCGGGTTCGGGTTGGAGAAGATAAATGCCCCCAGCCGACACCACCTTTCCAGAGCGTTGCCGACCTCCCTTAAAACGGAAATTAAAATCCTTGGAGGAGAAGAAGAGTAGGGTAGGCCGCCAAGGAGGGCGACAGGAGAAGTAATCTCTAAGGAAACAATGAACTCCACCTCTCTCTTTGTCAGGCCCGACTGGGGAGCTCATCGTTCCGAATCCCAAGACGAGTCGCCTCCATTCCTTTTATTTTCGCTCGTCAGGGCCGGCAGCGTCGACTGTCCTCGATACCGCCCTGATGCGACGCGGGAGGCATTTGTTTCGACTCACTCAGCCAAGTTCGTCATAGTCAAAAAAAGGGTTGTAATGAATTGGAGCAATGTCAAGGGGACGAGATGACGGTGCAGTTAATGTGATCTAACGGTCGCGAGTTCGTATCCCATCGTAAGCAATGCTGCATCATGCATTCGAGTTAAGAATTCAAGTTCGCTACCGCGCGGTTCAAAGCAAATACGTAATTTTCACTCATTTTGCCGAAAAAATGTTTTGCAATCGTAGACAATTTCCACTTCAAATGTGAATAAGGGTTCATAATGAAAATGAAAATCCAGGAAATCGTTCTTTCGTATAAATTGACCGAATCGAAAATTTGGTACACAGAACAGTTATGCACATAACAAAACTGTATCACTATGAATGTATTCCTGATGATGACGTGCTACGTCGACACTTAGGTCAGTTTAGTAATTTCATGTATAAATTTTCAATAAGAGCAGCAAATTCTACCAAGGCATGCATGAGAAAACCTCGCGAATTAGGGTTGAAACTTGATAATTTTTCAAATTACTGTTTCTGTAGTGATTTCAATTTGTGTTTTTGAAAAATAATTTTTTTATGTTTTAAATTTGTTTAGGAACGTAAATGTCATTGTTTGTGAAGAGCTTGTTGTTAAGGGAAGAGTTGATAGCTGGATTTGGGGAATGGGAAATATAGACCGAAAAGGTTGAGATGTTTTCAAGGTTGTAATCAGTATTTATTCTGTGAATACAACAAAAAGAGTCTGACGCTATAAGGTACACACAGAATGAGGATACTTTCATCCTTTAAATAGAAGGATTTTTACTACTATTTGAAACGACCGTAATGCAATTACTGTGAAATGTAAGTGATCCGGATTCAATTACAAAATCTAAATTTAAAATTTTTTGGCCATGAGTCGACGAGACAGAATAAAAAAAGTAATTTTAGACATTTTTATAAAGAATGATGCGAAATTCAACTTCTAGGGCCAACATAATAAATTACAATTTCAAATGAATTGTAGCCACGCCTATTTACTTAACGCCAAATATGAATAAAACAGATATCAATGCGTATCTAAAATTTGTAGCAGAATTGGAAATGCATTATAGGTCTAACAATACTTCGAAATTACAAAATAGCTACCATTTTCTCGACAAGTCTGCAGGTTTGAAGCACGCTATAGGCAAAAACTTTCATAGTATGCCATAATGAAGTTTACCGAGAGGAGCATAATAAAATCGCATACAACATGCCAGAAAAATAGGAAAGTAGTATTTTTGCAGAGTTTAGAAAAGTACTACCTAGTCAAAAATTTAAAAATATTTTATGGAGAACTGATAAAAGATTGCCATGTTTAAGATACAAAGCGTACTTCAATGCTAAAATTCACGTGTGACATAAAGTACAATACTTATTTCGAAAGAATACTCCCTATGAATGATCTAAAAATGTAAATTTTTCAAGAATAATCCTCCACTTATTGAAAAAGGGCGATTTTTATTTTAACTCAAGATTATATACTGCGTTTAATGCGCTTGGGCGGGTGCAATCCCAAATTTTCCATTATCGATATGCCGTTGTCAATTACGTCTAAAGTGAAGTGAGCGGTCTTTCATTGAGCGCACAAGATTTTGAAATGCGTTGGAAAGACTTAATGGGATGAAAATTAAGTGACTCCAATGGGTATCCAAGGTATTATCATCCACAGACAGATAAAAATGCATGGGCGTTTTTAGTCGCGACGGAGACGAACGGGGATATTCCTTCTCAAATCCATTTACCACAAAGGAGAAAATGAGTGTCGTGAACAAGATTGATTTACGTGGAGAGAATACTAATGATTTCATTTGCAGGTGATCATTAGAGATATTTAAGGCAGAGGATAGAGATAATATAATGTAAAAAATCATAGAGAGAGAATAAACTGGGAATAGGAACGTAACTGACTGTAATAACTTTATGAGAAAAGCTTAAGTGAGCCCTTGCGAGAGCTATTATGCTTCTCTCTCGGAGGACAATGTTTTTTATACAACGAATTTTCCCTACCGCAATTGCATCTTGGCTTAAATGTCTTCCCATTTTTATCAAATAGTTTTATATTTTCATACTTTCTTAATGAATTCACAAGTCTTTCCATTATCGATTATATACCTGTTTATGCAGTATTTTTTTGCCGAATCCTAGGCAACGACGTTTTCATCAAAAGCCCCTGCCTACTTTTTATCCTCTTGTATCATCCCCACATTTTTCATCTCCTGGGCATATTTTCGTGACAAATGGGAGAAGATAATTATTCCGAAAATCCGAAAAACAATCGAATCACGGTTTCCGGAGATGATTTTACATTTTCTTTTCAGTACATGAGCTCTTTTTGATTGCATTAAAAAAGTCACCTTTTTTCATCAATTGATCATTCACACTCTTAAATCAAACATTGTAACCCCAATTTGTGAGCATATCCACGGTTATAGGTGTTTCCCATTTATGAACTAAAGAAGAAACACTAAAGACTAACTTAAGGTAATTAATTCGAGGTGACGGAACAGC
Organism: Ischnura elegans; assembly: GCF_921293095.1. NCBI lineage: Eukaryota > Metazoa > Arthropoda > Insecta > Odonata > Coenagrionidae > Ischnura > Ischnura elegans. Next base: position 78,967,228 of record NC_060256.1, on the reverse strand, counting down.
TCCATCATGCACTGTAAATATGAATCTCAATTTTTGTTAAAAAATAATATAATCGGGCGATTAGTTTCGATACACTGCATCGTATTCGACAGTATATAAAAAAAACTAGTCATCTCATTAAACTTGTCTCAAAAAGTGGAAACTCGCATTTCATTCAACAGCACATGACACGAAAGACTCATTCGAAAGATTTAAAAGGCGATCAATGACATCTTTGAGGTACAGCGAAGGGCAGTATGGATATGGAAAGTTCAAACGTGAACTGAGTACAGAGACGAGTATAGGTCGTAGACGTTTAAAATTCAGGGGAGAGAGAGAAGGTACGTACGTACAATGGACGGAAAGGAAGGCTAACGAAGGAGTGACGGGAGAGGAAAGGAAGCCCCAGGAGGATATTAAGAGGAGGCGGATGGAACTGGCAATTAAAGGCGACAGGATGAGGAAGACTAATGAGGGTGGGATACTGGGAAATCGGAGAAGAGGAAGGATAAAAGATTCCGAACAGAGGATGAGAGGTTTCCACTTATGGAAGACAGAAGGAATAAGCGTACAAAAATGACTCTCAGTGGATCGATGCAGGCGTTCTACAAAGGCGGTCAATATTATTGATATTAACCCTCAACAGTATTAATATTTATATACGTGCCAAAAAAATTTCCTTATAAAATATATCCAGAAACGCTTCAATGACTACAATTGGTTGACTTTTTCTGCTATTTTTTTATTCTTAAGGAAAATTTGGATAACTATCTCATATGATAAATAATGGTTTGATCAACTAATACATAAAATGTGTACGTATCACATATGATACACATACTCATTGAAAACTTCTCGTTGTCGCCCATAGCTTTACTAATTACTTTCTTATAATTATACTGATTACTCTAAAGATGGCTTGGAAAAATCTTCAGATTGCCATGCGGAGAGCGGACTTTCTTCTACATAAAGAGAAGCTGATCACCTTTAGCACCTACTGACTGCTTCGAGAACCAAATAGTGTATCGGCGGGGTGTATCATATCTGATACCCCATGCGTTAGAGAGGAAGAATTGTGCCCTTCATAAATAACTGGCCCAGAGTATGGTGTATGATATAAAATGCAGTGAATGGATAAGGAATTGTTACGAAAATTACAGGCTGTAGATTTTTAAGGATGGCGAACGAGATATTGAGGTCAAATAAAAGAAAAAAATAAGTTGCCTCGTGAAGACTTTGATAAGAAGTCGGATCAACCTTATAGGTCATATCTTGAGACATGATGCCCATATGAAGACAATCTTTAAGAGACACATGAATCGCAAGAACGGAAAAGGAAGACCTCGAATGAAATACATGGAGCATCTAAAGAAGAATGTGAAAGAGAAGAAATTCGTAGGTGCGAAAAGATCAGCGGAGAAATTAGGAGTAAATTAGGAGAATTGAGTGGAGAGCTGCGTCAAACCAATCTTATGATTGCTGACCAGTGGTGAATAAGTAAGACACGATCGGACAGATAAAATTTGCGGAAATTTCCATAAAGCAAAAACAATCGCTATCGTAAAGTGAGTATTTACGTTTTTAAACTTTTACCGTGCAATTACTACCACTTTCCAAGTATGGTGAGGACAAAATGATGATTCGTTTAAAACGTTAACAGATTCCGATTCCAAACCTGATTTTCTCTTATCAATTTTGATGGTCTGAAGTCGTAAATGGTCGTAAAGAAAGCAAATTTTCCTGGATTTCTTTCGGGGCTTAGATACAGTCGTCAGTAGTGGAATGAATTGTGAGTGTTAGGTGAGAACCAACCCCTACCAAATAATTGCCCGTGCGTAATTGTCTTCTCATCCACATGGAGTTGAATGTGTGTGAGGAAGGATTACCTGCAGGGATCATTGAAATGATCGTTTCAGTCGTTTAAGGAAAGGAAAACGGCCATTTGCTAAGTACTTGCAATGGAGTGCATGCATGACTAAATAAATTATGGGGATCCTAATTATGGGAAATGAAACTATTATTTCGATACGATAGGCTGCAAACGATTCACGGAAGTATCACGATTCTGGCGGGCTTCGCATCGGTGAAGCGAGAACACAATATTCGTCTTAATCAGTGTCGCGTGATGAATTGGTGCCTTTCTCTCCCTTTTCCTCAGAGTTCAAATTGAAAACTAACGATGAGTGACAAACGTAATTCGAGATAGGAGACCTTCCGAGTGAAAGTTATCGTACGTCCCTCATTCCGACGCAATTTCTCCCTCGGCCTACTCCTCCGCCGCCAGCGACCGCACGCACACCACAATATGGTGACCACACACACAGAGTGCATCCCTGACACCTATCCAAGAGTCGACCGATGCAGGTGACCAACAGACAGTAAGGGTGGTACGAGGAGATGGGCCGTAGATGAATCATTCGACATTGACCTTGCCCAAGTGCGATAATATACTGACATTTCCAATTTCGTAGGTAATAGGGCAGTTTCCTTCATCAAAGAAAACGAAAGGCATTGATTGCGATTCGTTACCCACCATTAGTTTATTCATAATACACAAATTATTTGGTTTAAGAAATACCGGTTTAGACGAATGGCAATGGTCAATTTTATTCTCATTTGAAAAATGCCAGATTGGCGCCCATGCGATGCCACTCCACGTGACGTCACAGGGACCTAGTTTCTATACGAGTAGATTGGAGTTTTACATCGCCTGAGATTACCAATGCCTGAGATTAGCGTGTTCACGGAGCCTTCCGAAAACTCACCCGGGACCGATGACAATCCCTGTATTCATAAGATGCCAGCTATTGACATTAGTACGCTCGGAATAGAAAATATATTGAAATCGCTTAGTCCAAATAAATCACCTGGTCCAGACGAAATCCCTTCTCGTGTATATAAAGAACTAGCCTCAGAACTTGCCCCCTACTTGCAGTTAATATTCAGTAAATCCATCAAGCAACACGAAGTACCTAATGACTGGAAAATCGCTAATGTAACGCCTATATTTAAAAGTGGAGACAAGGAACAGCCATCTAATTACAGGCCGATATCTTTAACGTCCATCTCTTGCAAAGTCATTGAACACATCGTAGTCAGCTCGGTAATGAAACACCTAGACGCGCAAAACTTATTAATGGGAAATCAACATGGATTCAGGAAAAGCAGATCGTGCGAAACTCAGTTAGCGCTTTTCGCCCACGATATTTTAGTCTCCGGGGAAGACAACATTCCAGTAGACGCGATTTTTCTTGATTTCAAAAAGGCATTTGATAAAGTACCCCACGGAAAGTTAATATTAAAACTGAAATCTTATGGTCTAGACGAAGATGTCATTTCCTGGATTAGAGAATTTTTGAGCGACCGCGTCCAAAGAGTAGTATTAGACGGTGCAGTCTCCAATGAGGTTAGAGTGACTTCTGGCGTTCCTCAGGGTAGTGTCATTGGCCCACTCCTATTCCTTCTTTATATAAACGAAATTGGCGAAGTAGTGCAGAGTAAGTTACGATTATTTGCAGACGACGCTGTAGTTTACAGAGAAATTCGTTCCAGCAAAGATATAGATGAACTAACGAATGACCTTGCTGCTATCCAAGCTTGGTGCGATGCTTGGCAGTTAGAATTAAATTTGGAAAAATGCGTCGTAATGAATTTCTGGAAGAAGAATAACTCCCTACAGCGTAACTATGTCATTCGGGGCGCGCAGTTAAAGGCAGTTGAATCTGTGAAATATCTAGGGGTTAGACTCAATAATGATCTATCGTGGAATAAACATATTCGAGAAATAACCGGTCAAGCTAATCGTAAAATGGGTTTTGTCAAAAGAATATTAGGAAAGTGCGACGACAAAGTGAGAGAAATTAGCTACTTTTCCCTCGTTAGACCACATTTGGAATACGCTGCCATTGTTTGGGACCCTCATGAAAAAGGCTTAATAACAGAGTTAGAACGCGTGCAAAGAAGAGCTGCCAGGTATGTGAAAGGTCGTTACGATAGTCTTGTTAGTGTAACTGACCTCTTAGATAAACTCGGATGGGAATCTCTGTCGGACCGTAGATTGAAAAATAGACTAAACCTTTTAGATAAATTCAAGAGCAGTGTCTTTTCTGACGAAGTTAACCATATCTTGCGGACGCCAACGTACTACGGAAGATCAGATCATATAAATAAAATAAGAGAGATAGATTGCAGAACAGACAGATTCCGAATGTCATTTTTTCCACGATCAATAAGAGATTATAACGGCAGCAATAGAACGCGTAAATAGATTGCATGACTTGTAGTGTAGCCTACTAACCTATGTAAAACTTACTGCATGTTTCTGAATTTCTATTCTATATTCTATTTCTAACAGCATATAGTAGTATAGTTTGTTATTATACGGGACGTTTCTTGGACGGTGTGGTGTGCATGTGGGAGTCCAAATGCATGCTGCATGCTGGTGATTGATCACCCCCTGCCAAACACCCTAGAGGTGGCTCGCAGGGTAATTTGTAGATGTAGATGTAGATAGATGCATGCATGAGGCACAGAGCTCAGGGAAACATCTCTTAATAATCACCTATTAAAACTGGCTTAGGTCGGAAAGTTTTCTTCGTTTGATAAGGTATTAATAATCCTTATTTGAGCCAAGCGCTACCAGCTAGCAGGGTACTCTGCTACCTGCTAGCATCCTGCGTCGTATCAGCGCTCAAAGCCTCGCCCCAAGGTCACCTCACTTGCGGCTTGGGAACCAGAACGACGTCACGCGGAGATTTCCCGGCATTCATACTTAGCCGTCGCGTTTTCGCGCGCTTGAAATTTTTAACTTTTCATTTAATCGCGAAAAATATATATCGCCATTTAAAAATCTAAAAGCGTGAAATAAGTACTCCAGGATCTTTCCATTTAGGCAATAAAAAAACAATAGGAAACCACCCTATTGGAGGAAGCGACCGACAGCTGAGGTCATTTGCGCCATGAGGTAAGGGTATGGAAGGAAGGGTGGAGAGAAACCCGGTGTCGCCATTAGCCTGCTCTTAAAGAGTTATAAAATATAACTTATATAAACCAATATAAGAAATATAAACCATATGATAATGAGGTTAGGGCGCCGTAACCCTGCATCGTTACCCGCATCTAACAATAAGTATTGTAAAGAATCTCGGGTTTTCTCGGCGAATTCATTGTAGGAAAAATTGTCTGGTTTCCCACCTGGTCTATGGGTTCATTATTACTGACGTTTCAATAGCGAATATAGTCTAACTTTTTCTTGCGGTATCCAAAGCTTTCTCCCCTCTAGGATACCGAGCTCCACCAAATTCATCAGAAAGCAGATTATTTTTTCTTTTTTTACACGATAACTTAACCAGTAAATGTACAATCCGTAATGTGAAATGATTGGGGTTGCATGAGCGATAGGTTTTTCTTTACCGAAGGATCCGATGCCATCATTAACTCATTTTATTTTATTTTTTAACATGCACAAAAATTCAAACCCGTAATAGATTATCCTCTTAAATGTAGACGTGAGAAGTCCGGCGGTAAAAAAGTACATTTTCTGAGAGGCTACTGTTAATCACACATCATATCATGGTTAACAGGACGATACTTGGAGGAAAAAAATATTCTTATTGTTAGTGCAAAATTACATTACAACATAGAAAGTTATTCGCCCGGAATGGCCATTTCTAAATATCTTAGAAATTTACTCGATCTGCATAGCTACAAAGGCATGATTCATCATTGAAACATTGCCTTTGACAAAGAGTGAGGTGACTAATAGAACTTGGAAATGGCAAGAGAAGATAGGCGATAGCTTTAGGTCGTCGTCAAAGAATCTTTTGTTTTCATTTCACTTTCCAACTAAGTCGCCCCATCCTCCAAGAAGCTTCCAAGGGCATCAAAATGTTTTACCCCCGATATCACCATTGACTATACCCGCGGTAAAGAAAATGCCACGAATGCGATAGAAAATATGCCATAGAAATATATACCGCTTAGATCAGAGGATTCAAGTTAGTAGTATGACATAGTAGCTTTAAATCATACCACTAAACTCCTGTAGCTATTCATTCAATATAGAATCTGGTTTTATTCGGGCAGCGCAGTACATACTTTCCTTTGTACACTATAAATATTTTAAGCTTGACTTACTCGTCGAAGTAAATGTCTATAGCAAAAGCTTCAAAACCATATCTGGTTACTACTATCGACACAGGCAAGACCAAAGAGTGACAATACGCTTCGTGTTGGCAGAGTCAGAAAAAAAAGTCGAAGGAGAAATATTTTCATATCCTCTTCTTCATGTGAAGTTTAAATTTATTATTAGCTTGGCGTTGATCCCTCGTAATAAATACATTGAAAAAGTAAACTGTAATAATGTAATTTGATAGAGTTATTAAATCAACATTTTCCGCTTGCCATATATCCATGGCAATTAATTCCAACTGCGCTCCGAGTAGAACTGATTCACCTTCGGTAATAGTTCGCATCAAGATCGACCACGTCCTCAATCGATGCTTTTTGCAGTGTTTTGCAGTGACTGTCCACAAATACGAGTCGAGCCTGACAGACGACACCGATAGTAGTCAACTTCGACATGAAAACAATGCTTTATAGTAGCCCCAGCAGTACTATCAAGTAAATGCGAACCAAGGACGCTAATAATCTTGATTGAGGGACACATGCAGATATATTGCCTCACTATATTCCCTTGAAATAACAGGCGTTTAGGAGTGCGTGAAGCAACACATTTGAGAGCAAAATCAATTCCTATTACACCACATTGATGAGGACTGCTGGCTGGGTATTATGATGTCATCATTTAGATATACCTGATGATTTGCCATATTACAACTGGGAATGAATCGGAATTCCACTCTAGACCAATATTAGTCTGATAACGAGGTTTTGTCCTCAAGGCAGGCAACTAGAGCTTTAGTTACTCTAATTTATTCCTTTTTTTCATTGAATTATATAAATGAATTTTTGAGTTATCTTGAGATATTTAAGGCTTATTTTTTCGAGGGCCATCTAAGAATCGCAGGAAGAACTTGCAGTAACATTGCTCCCTAAATATTCGAGGAGATAGATATTGAAACCTCGTCATTCAACGGCCCATGGTCCTTATATGGGGCCATGCGACTGCCTCATCAGTTGGAAAGCCCCAAAAGAAAACATCACGCACTTCCAACCTCTTTTTTTTGCCCGCAATGAAATAAACGATGCCCACTCTATCGTGTCCAATGAATAAAGTTTGATGAAACTATCTTAAGAGGTTACCTCATCCGAGATCACGTAGGGCCTTTAAGTGGGCTACGGATGTTGTGTCATCGTCCTCAAACACATTTTTTTGAGCTTATTTATTACTAATGTCCACCGTTTCCCTCTCATCCGAATGACTCACTTCGCACTCACCGCATAAGGTGACGAATACCATTCGCACGTGCTCGAAGCCGCTCCTCTCCCGAATCATTCCGCTGTGGCTTTCTCCTCCCTCTCACCAGGAGGCAGGTAAGTCGAGGCCCGGAGGGCGTCACGAGTGAATGGGACCGCGCGCTGACGCTGACGTCACCAGAAGTCGCGACCGCGGACGTGGTGACCTCCCGCGGACGAACGGTGGAAACCGATAAAAAGGTCGCCAGACGACTCTCCCCTTCAATCCTCACCATCATCATTGAAAATACTTTCGAAATCCACGGCGGAGGATTGATATTATAAAAAAATCGAATAATGCCGAGAAATAATAGTGGCGAGGCCAACTGGTAAATCCCGCGCGAATCACCAGCTATCAGTTGTCTTAGCAACGCTGAGGAATGTGATTGGCGCTTTTCTCGGCGGCCTTTTAAGGAATCTATATCGTACTTCCAAAAAAGCGCGTGCTGTGATCGACCACCCACGTTTCGTACGAAAAATATTCTGACCAAAATAAGAGTTTGACTGGTGGGCGAAAAAACTTTTCAAATTCTCAAGATCGGGAAAATAAGCACGTCCGCGAACTTCGCCACACAATGCACGCTTCTCTCGAGGTTAGAAAAGTTTCCCTCGATCCTAGATAATTCTAAATCGGTTTTGAGGATTGAAGTTCTACGGTAGTACTCAGAAAATCTTCGGAAGAGAGTTAGGCGCAGCGTGTGCATTCATTTATTGTTTGGAATGCTGCCAATGGATGGAATATGAGAGTTTAATTCCACATCATTTCACTCTCCAATAACCAGTTATATAGCTTTAGAGTTAAATAAAGAGAATATGTGCCGTTCGAGTTGCCTGTATTTCTACTCATTCCCCAGGCACTTACTCCCTTCATTTCGTTAGATACATAGCATTACTTTTCATCTTATCTTTCCCTGAAATCTCTCCCGTATTGCAATTTCCTACAGCGACTTCCATTCCCAATCTTCCAGGCCAATCAAATCATCTCTCTCAACTTTTGTTTCACCTCATAAAAGAGAAAGCTTAGATCAAATATCAATTCAAATATCTACCCATTGTTCAATTTTGATTTTTTTCCGTGGAAATAACTGGCTATAAAAACGGATGAAAGCTCGATTTCTAAGAGCAATTTTTCTCTCAAAACGTACCCTCCAGAAGCACATACATTTAGTTTGAAATAGTATATCAACCGACGTTATTGGTTAGGGAAGAAATCAGAATTTCCGATAGATTTCGGCAAAAAGAGGCTCGCAGTCAGTATTCTAATTTTGGAGCATGAAAATCGTGAGTTCACTCTTTTGTTTTTAATTTTATTTGTAACCAGGGATGCCCATTCCCCTTTTGCCGATAACGCATCCCTCCTAAATGCAATAACTTACCCCAATAGCCTAAATAAGGATAGGCTCTGGAGGGGGTGATGGCCTGTGGTGGCGACCCCTCACCCCAGGCAACGGGGTCTGGGAAACTTTTTGAAAAATGACATGCATGGTAATACATTTTATATCATTTTGGCACTAAAGATTTTACCTTTAAGCATGGCTGCCGTTATTACTCGACAAAAATAGATAATATTTTTAAATAATTTTTAAATTTCTCTGAGGCTTTGAAGGGGATATATCTCCTTATCCCACCCAATAGTTACGCCACTGACTTACCGTCCCCCGCCAGTACATGATATGAATTTTTAATGTACCACAATTTTTATCCATGGAGCAACTTATGTATCCCCACAGTGGGTGGGTGGCCTTGCTGGAAAACATGTTCGAATCCTTCAAATTTTTAAAAGCTGTGGTTTTACGGAAGATTTTCGACCTCCTTAGTAGTAACATATGCCCGAAATACAGCTGGATGTAAGCCATATTACATACAATCAGAGTGACAGTGTCATCTTGAGAAAATATTTTACATGGATTCAGCTCGTCGATAGATTTAGCGCTAATTGGAATAGCCACGGGATTTCACGCACAGCCTTGGATTTTGAACATTTTAATTCTTCGCGCGAGAGGAACCGCGTTTCCCTTCAAGCTACGAGAGAACATATCGTAGAATGAACCGGTGGTTTCCTTTCGGAACCTCTGATGACGCTCCTAACGACCTCGGACGATGTTTTTGGGCGGGTCTGAGGAACATTCACAGGTGGTGCCCGAAGGAAAGTAAAAGGCGTTGCCTACACACGCATATTTCCCGGACTCGTCGAGGTCTTCGCTACAAACATGAACACTAAAGAAAGGAGCCTGAATCGACAACTCAGGAATTCGAGTGCATCAGATAATACGGAGACAATCACGGTGTAGTGAAAACGACAGACCATTGCTTTCACTCCTTGGGTCCTAGACATTTCTCTAGGTAAGATGGTGAAAGAATAGTAGTTGGCGGAGGTTAGTTAATAAATAAAGTAGGACTAAGGCTCATAAATAACTCCACCATAGCCCTAACCTTAAGCTTGACAATTGGGAAGTGGTTTTAGGATGATCTCTCCATGTTCCTGGGTTTCACCGCGTGGATTTTCTTTGTGTCACAAAGAAAATCCACGCGGTGAAACCCAGGAACATGGAGAGATCATCTAGACAACGCCGCGGAAAACTACGCATCAACGGTTTTAGGATGGAACGGGGTTCTCTACTTGTACTGGCTTATTGGAAGGTAGTATTCCTTTATGTTGACATACTTGATGGACCGCGAGGGCCTAACATCTAGTACCATGAACTTTGATAAACTGCTATTTTTATTTATTTTTTTATTCCCAGATCACCGAATGCAGCTCATAGCGGCCATTTTATGTCAGCGTATTCAACAAATTTAACAATTGCACGAGCACGAACAACCATGCCCTGGATAGAGGAAACCTACCCAGGCGGAGCTCGAACCCACGACCTCTTGTTTGGCAAACGAGCACTTTGCCCCGCCGCTACCGAGGCCGGCAATGGGAATCAAAGGACCTGGGTAGCGTACTGGCCTGCATAGTATTGGTGATGGTTAACCCCTCCCAAACACCTCTATAGGTGGCTTGCAGGGTAATATGAAGACATAGATGTATTAATTCATACGCCAAAAGTTATGTTACTAATATAATTAAAGTTGAATGATATTGTCCGAAAAAAGGAAAGGAATCCAAGTTAAAGCATGAAAATGTAAATGAAAAAAGAGAAGAACAGAGAGGAATTCGTTGATGTTCCTCAGATGAAAGAGAAGAAAAACGTTAAAGTAATAAACAGGACTTTGGCCAACTTTGTGAAATATTTACACAACGAAAAAGTTAATATATAGCATTAAAACTTCGAAAAAAAATTTTTAATCGCAAAATAAATGTAAAAAGACTGTTGTATAAGGAGAAATACGGTGTTATTTTTTACTTTATTCCTATATGAATCCTGATTTTTCAGTAAAAACCAGCATAACTTCCGAAAAGTTTCTTTCCTTAATACACCGTGTTTTTTACTCATTCAATATTTTCTTCGACGTGAGTAAGAAGTAGGAATGACGAACGAATAAACAAATGGAGTAAGATGAGAGCTCGTATTCTGTGAACAAAATCGCTCGGTTTCAACTCGGAGGACGCCGGCACGGGATGGGCGTAGTGATAGAAAAATGCCAGTTGAAATCGATTTTTTATCGAAATGTAAAGCCCGACATTTCAACAAAAATCGAAATTGGAACCAAAAGATCGATTAATCGAAAAAATATTGTCGACAGTATATACAAATACACGTTTATTATTCATTCGAAAAACACTCAAAATACACATTTGAGTCGTGAAAAAAATCTTCTAAGAAGGCATGCCATAGATTTAATCGAAATAGATTTTTCCATCGCTATATTGGTGACGTCCGGATCTGCGGACACGTTTTCTCACCAGAGATCTACACGCCCGAGGGAAAAGCATCGCGGGGTGAAATATAAATTAAAGGGTCGAGGTTAAGGGCAATATAAGCGCTTTCGTCTTTATTTATGGTCGTGGCAATAATCGAGACGGAGCTTTCGAGCAGGGGAAGATGCAGTGCAGGGGGGGGGGGGGGGGGGGGGGCGTTGTACCGCAATTAGGGAGCCGTAAATCCTGGGGGGAGGAGAAGGGGTATTGGATGGGCGAAATGGTCGCTCAAAGCGAGGAGCGCAATCCATCGATTCATTCTAGAAAGACGGATGCATCTGCATCTTTGCGCAATCCTCTACGGATGCATGACGCGGGTAGTGATTAAAAAATGATGTTGGTCAAAATCGATTTTTCGAGCAATCGATTTTTAATCGAAATGAAAAGCTTAACTTGTTCACTAAAATCGAAATTTGAACCGAAAGATCTATTAATCGAAAAAAATCGACGGTGTTTTTGAAAACAGTTTGCACAAAAAATGTTTATTATTAATTCGAAAAACACACAAGATACATATTTGAGATCTAGAAAAATATCCCAAAAAATCAACTTAAAAATACACGTGTAGATTGTTAGTATTAAAAATTTACAAATGCACTCACATTAAATATTTTGAATCCCCGCTTGGAACCATTCGGCTTTCCTAAATTTTTTAAGAGAGATCAACTGATTGCAATGTTTTCTTGATGATGGATATTGTACTTTCCAATGTCACGGTCTTAGAGAAGCGTCTTTCACATGGACTGATGATGTTATCATTGACCGGTAAAAACGCTGCTGATATCAAACGATGAGGTCACAATTGCGGACTAGCCATAGGAGTGCTTTCACGAACTCAAGCGCCAGTGCGCTCAAGAGTGCCAAATTGCTACCGAGAAAATATCATTCTGCTTGGCACAGTACAAGTGAATTTACACCATCACAACACAATGCGCAATGATAACGTTTCAATACTCTTCGCATTACCCGTAGACTCGAATGACAGAAATTTTTTAATGGTATCAATTATTTCACAGCATTGTTATACTCTATTACGAACGGCCATCTGAAGTTCAATCATATTCTCGATCAGTAGTGTAGCTACGGGTGGGGGGGGGAGGTTTCCGGGGTACAACCCCCTCTTGAGCTTTTAAAAGAGGCGCCAAAAACTTTATATACTTAATTTTAATAAATTACGCGAAAAAAATTTATTGTTTTTGAGTCCTAAAAATCACGTTTTCAACATTAAAAAATCCCAAAATTTTCCCCGAACCTCCCTTTTCCCTGAGGTGTTTTCCCTACAACCCGGTAAGGCCCTGAACTATCCGGAAAACCCCTTTCCCCATTTCAAAATCCTAGCTACTATTCTCGATCCGCTACTATTCTCGATCCGCTACTATTCTCGATACGCTACTATTCTCGATACAGGGAAATATATGCAACAGCCTCGGATTGATTTATTATCACAAATATAAAAAAGAACTTTGATTGAGTTGATTCAGGAAACGGATATATTAAGGTAGCTATTTCTACTTTAATGAACAAAAGGGCAGGTATTTTTCCGGCTCCAACTGTCCACCAATTAAAACGGCCGACGAACGGGTGCAATGACCGCTGACCGAGCAACGGAAAATGGAAAACCGCTGAAATTCCCTCAAAAACGGTAACTGCTCATCAATTTTTTCGGCCAAATTTTTTTGAAATCTAAATGCATTCACACTGGTAACTGAAAAATTAACTGAAATATCTCGAGGTAACCGTTACTTCGAATTTAAAGCTAAACGGAACTTGAGATACTCCCACTCGTTTTACCGATATCATGGATAGCGTATGGTGGCCTAGCGAATAAAGCGCTCGGGTAATTATCGAAGGCACCAGATTTAACGCGGTAACGCCTGAATTAAAAAGTTTCCGCGATTTATGTGGCAATCATTTATCTAAATGTCAATGAATCTCTGAGTCATTAGGTGCAAAATTCATTCTTTTACCACTAAGAGTTACGCCTAGCGGTACCATATGGTGCCACCAACATATTTTGCATCATAACATCCCAAATATTAGGCTCACATCAAATAATAATCATACTTTACACGAGATATACAGGATACAAAAATCATAATTACATAATAAAACCTTTGCATTAGCAATACATAGGGCGTAAGTAAAGAAAATGAAATGCTTGCTCTAAAAAATTCCGTTTTTTTTGGGCAAGTTGAAAATTCTCAAATTTCAAATTGCTCTAAATGCGTTAAATACAGCTTTTAAAATGCCAAAACTTTCGGACAATGTCATTAAAAATGTTCTCAGCAATTTAAAACTCTCAAAAACTCTAATACATTATGACAAATAATAAAAAAGTTACGTTTAACACTGCACTACCAGCTGGTACCATTTGGTACCGCTATAGGCGTTAACGGGTTCAGATGAAGACTTCGCACGCCTCAAACAAAAATCCTATAAGCTTCAAGTGACCCACACACCCTGAATGTGTGAAATACACACAACTGTGGGTTAGTCCACGGCGAGGCCTCCCCTCACCCATTCATGAGGCTTAACTCAGATATAATGATACCCATTTTTAAAACCTAGTAAATAAAACCTGCGGATAAAGAAAATCTGAGTCTATCACTGTATTTATCCAGTATTTGTAGGAGTAAACGGATAATGCAGTAAGTACATCAGAAAGAGAATCGCATTAGCAAAGAGCGTTCATGAATAAGAAATAACTGATGAGATGATCGTTATTTAAGTGATAACAGAAAGGCTAGTGAAGAATTGATCTGGAGTGTTGCGCTTAAATGCGCGGAAATGTGGATGCTGAGGAAGGAGTAGGATACTCTAAGCTCGAGATGTGGGCGTGGAGGGGAAAGGAGAAGGTGAAGTGGTCGTAGGCGAAGAGAAATGAAGAAGTGCTAGACGTGGTGGGGCAGGGGGAAACTTCTGGATGAAATGTTTAGACAAAGGGTTTGGATGGAGCGAGTGCTGAGCGGGGAGAGAATGTTAAAAACCGTGTTAAAGAGAAGAATGTTAGGTAAGCTAAGGAGAGGAAAGTATGAATAGAATTAATAGATAGAATGAGAAGGAGGGGGCCTTGTTTGCGAAGAGCGAAGTCCAATTGGAAAGGGGAGACAAGCCGGGGTAAATCACGACGTATTCTATGCTATGAAGTATCTGAGTTTTTATCCCGCTTAATAACTTGAATGAATTATTCTCAGGTAATGATCGGGTTAGGGTCTACATGTTGTATGGGAGACTTTCCCACGAAAGGTCGGCCGATAAAATCCTAACCCGGCTGAAAACCCGAAAGGAATTATTGAAGTTTTTCCATGTTAGCCTACATTTACCAGTAAAATAATTTTATAATCGAGTAGAGAATGCAATATTGGGCATCGAATTCTTTACCTTGATGTTTTTCTCTTTGAAAGTCACATGTGTTGCTAGCATGAGATAGGCTAAGTAGATAAAAACAAACCTCAAAGCAGACAATATATGCTCATTGATACTGGGAACATCTTCATTATCAGAGGATATATCTCATTTTAGACGGATCGAAAATTCACGCTCAAACGAGTAAGCCATCAGACGAAATGACCAAGCTCCGAATTTTCGCATCGCTATACCTCATATCGTGACGCTATTTACCTCCCGTGAGGGGCAATTTGCACCTTATCTGTAAAGGCGCATCAGCGGCAGAAGGCAATGAAAGATGGGGTTATCTCCTTCGTGAGACTTCGGATGCTTCGCGGGACCTAGGTCCATCTATTTAAGTGACTGTAAGGCCGGGTAATGAATACACATGTATCCCACGATGGTAGTAAATTGGGTATAATTTCAGAATCCCATTTCCTAGTTGAGCTCATTCAGCCCCGAGTAAGCTCATAAATAACGGAGAAAGACACTTTTAACGTAGATTAAGAATAGAGACCACTGAACATAAACGAACAGTCTATTTAAATGGTATATTTTTCATCAACTCTTACCTTCTGCTTCACTTCTTTAAAAATAATATTTCTACACGCAAAATAATCCAGTATTCACGATTTTACCACGGGTTAACAAAATTAGTTTTCAAATTACCTCATTAAAACAAATCTCTCGGAAACTAATTATTCCATCAACTCTTACTGTTCCTCTTCGTTGAAAATAAAATTTCAATACGCAAAATTATTCAATATTCACGGTTTTACCACGAGTTTACAATATTAGTTTTGGAATTACCTCATTAAAACAAATATCTCGGAAAAATAATTCATTTATCATCGCTTACTATTTCACTTCTTTCAAAAAAAAAATTGCAATACGCAAAATCATTCAATATTCACCGTTTTACTGCGGGTTTACCAAATTAGTTTTGGAATAACCACATTGGAACAAATCTCTAGGAAAATTTTGCTTCTATGGGAATCAGGAATTAAAAAAACATACATAGATTTTATTTACATGCACATAAAACGTGGGCGAAAGAATTACAGAAAAATATCTCTAGGACTAACAGGAACAGGTAATTTCACGTTGATGGAAATGGCTTCAATCACATTCCAGACATTTGAACTCTGATGAATCATGAAAATTTGTTTACGTTACGTAAACCTTACCAAGTAAATGTTAGGATCTACGATTTTCGAAGAATAAATCCAAGGCCAATCTTATTTTGACGAAGTTAGATAAATAACAACCACGAAATTCATATTTATGGAAAGATATTTTGGTTCGATTAGGATTCACAAAAGGGACAAAAGAATTTAGTAGAAAGATTTACGAAATAAGTTTCACGCAGACGTACAGCCGGTCGCTGATCCGACGAATATCGAAGAAAGTAAATTTATATTTCCGCCTTAAATTCTGAAACTTAGCAAAACATTATTTCTAAATTTTGCTGAAGTGGCACACATGAAGCAGTAAAAATAAGTCTATTCGAAAGAAACAAGTGACAACTAATGAAGGTCCTATCATCAGTAGCAAACCGCTGGCTGTACAAATAGATTATAAAAGTAACATGAAAAGACCATTTACGGCCGTATCTCAGACCATGAGATGGTCTGGAAGCGATGAAGATAAAAAAATCAAATAATCTATGCCGATAGTGCGACATTACGGGAAGGAATCGTTTTCTCAAATTCAAAAAGTACTTGCCGCAATGGGTCAACCATCATGGCCAAACAATAAATGAACAGCAACTTCTCGATGAAACCACCATATAACACAAGGCAGATTCAAAAAAAGAATGCAGCTCTAACTAAACTGTCAACCTAACATGAAATGTATATAAATTCCTGCCCTGCTCATTATTTAAGCATAAGTTAAGGCTTAAATTCTCTTAAATAATAATTTTTATATCGGCTACGGGAAGTGGCGTAGCCGCGGGGGGTTTTCCTGGTTGAACCCGCCTCCTTGAGCCTTTAAAAGAGGCGCCGAAAACGAGTAAGATCACCTCAATAAACAAAGAAATACTTTATTTTAATACATAATCTTACAAAGTTACTGTTTTTGAGTACTAAAAATCACATTTTCAATGTCGAAAATGCCCGGACCCCCTATACCCTGGGGTATTTCCCATACACCTTGGAAGGGCCCCGAAATCTCCCGTAAACCCTCCATTTCAAAATCCTGGCTATGGGTACACAGTGGAATAAATATGGGAAAATTAAAAGTTTTATTGGTAGAATAGTAATTTTCACTAAGTTTATAGTTTAATTTTTCGTATATTTTTACTTCTAACGTCCTAACGAGCTAACAACACTGACCGACGTTGAAACTGAATAACACCTGCAGACTATGCTAAAAAATAATCCATTCAGCATAGGCTATAGCATCTTTCGCTATTATATTTTCCACCGCAAAGATCACGAACTTGGGAATTGCAATCATCCTGGACATATTGGTATCTCCTCTCCCGCTTGCGAGGCTACGAGCCCATCTACCATGAGCAAACCTCCTGTGCATCACGCAGAGGGGAGTAAAAACCTTCCGCTCCGACGCGAAAGGTGCAACGAGGGATGAAAAAAAAGAAAACAAACAAATGAAAGCTTTCCCGCGCCATACGCGGACTTTCACTCGTCATTCCATGTTTTCCCTAACCTCTCTCTGCTCCTCCGCATGCTGTTCCGACGTTACGCAGCCAATTCGTCGAGCATGCGCGAAGCTTGAAAAAAAAAAACAACTCGTCACAACAAACGAAAGTAAGAGAACCTACCCACCCCTCTTTCCTTACCCCCTCTCCCCGCCCTCCGCCACAGCGCGCATTCCTGATGACAATGGGGTTTTCGTGAATACGTGATTCGTGTTAATTTCCTCCTCACCTCACTCCGCCCGCCAGAGTCGAGCCTGTTCCGTGTGTCGGAGGGACGTTTTGTTCCTCTCGTGGATTTCATTCGCTCTCTTACACTCCCGACCGGAGTTCCCTTTTCTTTTAAATAGAATTAAACACACAGCTGCCCTTGCTCGATCATGGTTCCACCTCCTACTCCCCTCCCCTTCCACTAGTTCACCGGTTCCTCTCCACGCAGATGGGAGGCGGAGAGGATTGTTTGAGCGCGGAAGTTGGATGTGAAGGAATGAAGTGACCCTCGAGAGGCGAAAGGAGGAATTTCCGTCTTCAGAGGCGAAGTCCCTTCCTGACGGTGTAATTCATCTAGAGAGAATACCGCTTGATTTTATGAACACGTTCGTCTTGGAAGAGAGAGAGCTTAAGGAGATAGGTTCGTTACTGCGCGGTTCAAAATAAATACTTTTCGCGAGCGTTGCCTTTAAAATGTTTTGCCAAAATCGTGAGGTATGGACAATGACAGCAGCAGGTCGAGGCCTTCGAAATGTGGTGCTGAGGAAGAATGATGAAGATCAAATGGATCGATCGAGTAAGTAATGAGGAAGTCAAAAGGAGAGTAGTAATTTACCAGTTTCTAAAGCGATGTATATCGCATCGCATGATGATATGACCCAATCCCTGCAGAAACACCCTTACAATTATAAATGAAACCTAGCCTAAGGTACCTGATGATAGCGATGATTCGCTGAAACGCGTCGTACTTGAATAAATACTGTGGACATTCGCAAAGTTTTTTCACTTTCATTTATAACTGCAATATGTTCCACCACATCTCGCCAAACACCGTTGAATACACCCTTACAATGTCTTGCGGGGGACTAAATCATACCGAAACAAGCCATTTATAGGGTTTCCTGAGCTAAAAACCAGCATGGAGGCACTATGGCATGCAATAGGCACGCCACGTGTAACAGAAAATTAATAATAAAAAACACTAGTAGGAATTTGTGCGGAGGTGTTCGGAGGGGTTTGTGTCTTTGAAGATGAGTGAGCACTCACTAACTGTAAGTAAACATCTCCACGCAAACATGGACTACTGCAAAAATACACTTGCATCCCAAGATAGCATAACAGCTAACGATTAGTAAAATACATAAGTGCTGGAATGAAACAAAGGATTTACTGCGGAAAATAATTGTCAAATTATTATGATCTTAGGTTTTAACCCGAGAAACTTTTCTGTCAAATTATTATTTTACAGAAATGACGATAGAAAATGATTAGATTAATAAAAATGTGGTGCAAATAAAGTAAGAGAAAAAATAACAACGGGAAAATGAACACATGCAATCAATCGTTCTGACGAGTGCTGCGATTAATTTCATAAATTGCGAAACTCTTGATATCCCTGAGAGCACGAAGAAACCACGCAGACAAACACGGGAGTTTTGGGACTGGATTTCAAGAAAAATAAAATATTCATGCACACAACCCACGCTCCGGTCGTCTTTCCGCTTTACGTTTTTTCCCTTTCTAGCGGATCTATCAAAGATCGCTTGCTCAAGCGTTGGCCAATAGTAGGCAGAGGAATACGAGGAGTTACGCCGTCACGACGCGACGGGGCTTTGCTCAGCTGCTGTCAACATTGGGTGATGACACCGCGACCCAAAAAACACGTGCAAAAAGGCGAAACTCATCTTTGTACGCCCAGGTACTCCAACGTAACCCATTAATTGATTACACTAAGGATGGCCCGCACATATTTACCAAAAATGCTTTGTCATCTTCAATATACCAAACACTTGTCATGTGGCAAGATGAGTATTTCAGAGGTTTGTTTGACGCCTTTAGATCCAGGGGCACATGTTATGATGATATCAGCGGTGGAGAGTCATCTAGGTAAGAGGCTTGTGGTAGAAGGTGGTAGGACACCAGCTGTTGACTTGAACGAGAAACCTTTCAAAGTTAGGTGCGCCTTAGGGGAGATTTGGCAGCCAGAGTTTGACCTAGCATTTATTGAATTCCATTGTTGTTCGGGGAAAAATTAAGTCCTAATCCGAACCGTTCGGCAAAATATTTCTCTTATTTATGTCCGGCCCGAAAATAGAGAGCGGCTCCAATATGATGTTCTGCATGTCACCTTGAAAAGCACTATTTATTCATTGCTCAAGCAATCTAGGATTAGCACGTAGTTTTACAAGTCTCTGGGGGATTCCAACTACTATCAATGAACAAGCTGTTTTACACTTCCTGCTCGCTGGTAGATGTATTTGATGAATAATGCCGATTTCCTTTGTATAGGCTCAAGTATTCGAGGCGAGTTTACAAGCTAAAGTCTGCGAGTCGGCAAGTGCGATAGTTATCGAGACCTACGAAATTTTCCATTCGCTCAGTAGCTGAATAGTTGGCGTGTAGAAACCATGCCATCTACCCTGTGATAAAATGCCGTAACCATTGGGGGATGAGGGGATAAATCCACCCCGAAAGCCATTCCATCCTCCCCCAGAACATATTCCTTGTTACCTACGCCACTGCTGTGATATGCGCAAGCAACTGTGAGTACACTTGACTAGTTTACACGCTAGCTCGCTCAAAAGCTAGCGAGTAGCGCGTAAAGTCATGGCATAGTCAAAATTTTCCAGCAGTTTTTTTTTAGTAGCAGCTAATGAAGCGAGTGCATCGAGTAGACTGGGCTAATTTACGATCTGCTAGTAAAAAAAAAGCCGGCTTGTAACTTGTAAACTCGCCCCGAGAACTTGAGTCTCATTTTGTACGAGAATAGGGTGGTTTCCATTAATTTTTTTTACTGCCTAAATCGAAAGATTATTACTCCTGGAGTACGTATTTCACGCTTTTACATTTTTAAATGACAATGACATCTATTTTTCGCGATTGAATGCAAAGTTAAAATTTTCAAGCGCGCGAAAATGCGACGGCTAAGTATGAATGCCGGGAAATCTCCGTGTGACGTCGTTCTGGTTCCGGCTGCCGCAAGTGAGGTGACCTTGGGGCGAGGCTTTGAGCGCTGATACGACGCAGGATGCTAGCAGGTAGCAGAGTACCCCGCTAGCTTGTAGCGCTTGGCTCAAATAAGGATTATTAATACCTTATCAAACGAAGAAAACTTTCCGACCTTAGCCAGTTTTAATAGGTGATTATTAAGACATGTTTCCCTGAGCTCTGTGCCTCATGCATGCATCGGTAATCTCAGACGACGTAAAACTCCCATCTACTCGTATAGAAACTAGGTCCCTGTGACGTCACGTGGAGTGGCATCGCATGGGCGCCAGCCTGGCCTTTTTCAAATGAGGATAAAATTGACCATTGCCATTCGTCTAACCGGTATTTCTAAAACCAAATAATTTTGTATATTATGAATATACTAATGGTGGGTAACGAATCGCAATTATTGCCTTTCGTTTTCTTTGATGAAGGAAACTACCCTATTAAGTCTTTCCGCACCGGATCACATGTGCCCACCGCGTTCTGTGGACTCTCTACGAGTGGACTCGTGTGCCAATACGAAGAAAACTACCAATAAGCGCTAATTAGGACCAAAAAAGCTCCTAGCACCTTGCTCCTTTAGAATCACAATAAACCTTAACCAAGAGACCATCAACACCGTTCAAAGATTTTTTTTCTCGGGTTTTCCTTCGATCCTGGCGCAGAAACTGCACCAAAATTTTAAGAACGGACCCCTTCGTCGTCTTATTCAACTCCTTGCACTTCCTTTATAATCACAATAAATCTTAAACAAGAGACCATCAACACTGTTCAAGGATATTTTTTTCTCGGGTTTTACTGGCGCAGAAACTGCACCAAAATTTTAAGAGCGGACCCCTTCGTCGTCGTATTCAGCCTCAATAAATTGAAATGTCATCGAAGCTCCTCAAAATTTCAACTGCAGACCCAGAAGGAGATCAGACAACGCTGAATACTTAGTATTTTCTGGGAAACCTGGAATCTCATAAAAGATCTCACGTGTTCATTTGTTTCTCTAATCACATCATAAAATTTTAACCTCAACAAATTCCGTCCTTGACCAACCAACCCAAAAAGAAGGAAATAATCTCGATTTAAGGATGCGTTTCCGAAAAATCAAGCAAAGATATCTTGCCTCCACGTGTTGGAGAGATCCTAAGCTCACGAAACCACCATTTACCACATTAAAAAATTCAAATTTTCTCTTGGTGAGTAAACTTCGGATATCCAAGCATCATCCATGCTAAGTCCTAGCCACGAAAGAAAGATATCAACCACTTCATTAATAAAAAATATCAACTATAACGAATTTTTTAAACGTGGAAAGACGAAATCACTTGCATACCTCATTACGAACATTCAAAGTCATCCAAATTGCAAGGCTTGCTCCTTAAAAATCGGGCGAAGCACAGATTTCAATTACTAAAACCTCGAGTTTTAATTGGTAGCCATACTTGCTGAGATCGGGAAAACGTTGATGCTGAAAATATACCTTGTGTAAAATAAGAAGCGATCGAAAATCTTGGGTAGATTTGATTCCGAAGCGATTTTATTCTTCCACAGACATCAGACTCAAGAAAGAAAACAGCTACGATGATCAACTTCCCAATCCAAATGAGATTAATTAAAAGCGATACTCCACCGGGCTGGAAACCTCTCATTAAGAGTATCGCGTGGAAGTAAAAACGTACAAGGTCTATAGACTTATCTATACGCTCCGCGTAGGAAAAATCCTTTCGAAATAAATGAGTGAGAAGGTGCACGAGACTCACGCTCGTTTTGCTGATTTCATCCCGAGGGAACGGCAAAGAACGCACTAAGTCGCCCAGGAGTGAAATTCCCGACTCAGCAAGGGGGACAAAAGGGATGAAAGGTGGGTTTTGAAGCGGCGGAGAGAAAATTGAAAAGAAATAAATACAGGAGAGGGTTTTTTGAGGGTGAGGCGAGGCAAGGAGATAGGGGTACAACCAGGAAGTCTGGAGAGGAGAAGAAAAAAATAAATATATGGATATATAAATAAAACGGAATAAAAAAAATACGAAAAAAAATTGAAGGGGAATTTTCATGCGAGGAGTTAAACCCCTTTTTCGGTCGGAGGGATAAAAACTTTCAAAAACCCGAAAAAAACAGCGGCTGAGAGAAATCTAGTGCTCATAGCGATTTTAATGACTGCGGCCATGTTACCTCTCTTGCCTTGCGCCTCGTTTCATATCGTGCGTGTTTTGTTTTTCTCTTTCCAGCAGACCCCGACCCCTTCCTCCCTCTTTCCCACTTCCGCCGTCTTTCTTTCTGCGTTATTCATTTTTTTACGGCTTTTCTCTCTTTCGTTCGTTCGTTTTCAGCAACGACGCCTTTTCATCAAGACACGACATCTGAAACGAATTCCGCGGCGGAATAAATTATAAGCCGTTCTCGACCGGCTACCAGGTGTGTGGGTTAAAATATAACGACAAAGGTCCAAAAGCATCAAACAAACATTTACACATCGAGCTTGTTTTTAACCTACGTAGAGGAATAAAAGTTTTAACCTTTACTCCAGCATATCTGCCGATTTGATTAAATTCTTAGTGCCAACGTGCAGGCAACATTTTTACTCAAGAGACTTTCCGAGCCCTTAGTCGGCAGCACTGAAAGCCTCAGGATAAATTTAATCCATCTAGAATAAAATTCAGCGAATTATTGTAAGAAGTGGCGCGAAATTCTGCAGTTCGTCAACAATAAAGTATGCAGGTCAGCCTACATCAATGTTTCATATATTTTATTGCGTGAGCGGTGGTGAAATTCAAAGTAATTGCTATTAGGTTAGTAGTCTGCGCAGTTGCGCTTAAAACCTAAGGTTCGTAGTTCGATTCTACATCAAGGTATTTTGATGAGGTGAGGGGTGATTCTAAGCTGTGTTTTTACGTAATCTACTTCTCAAAAGTGTAATAAGCTAAGGAAACTTGTTGATTGATTTGGTATTCATGAGGGCAATTTAAAATGCAAAGAGAAAACGACCCCAACTAATTTCAACACTGCATCGGAACACGAAAAATAAGTTATGGAAGTTAGAGATGAGGAAACGATAAAGCTAAAGAGAATCTTTGATGATTTCGTAAGAGCGTCTACCATGCATTCTCTTCGCATATCACCTCATAGCCTCATTGAAAGAATAGGAAAACCACAAGGTATTAGTAGAACTTAATCGACTTAACGATTCCAGTTCGATGAGGGGTGATTCTTGCGCCGATAGGTACACGAACAAGAATCAAAGCATAGACGTATCCAGCGGGGGTCAGGAGGGGGTAGCTGCTCCCCAAACCCAAGAAGAGAAAATAGATTTAGTTCGAAACTTTCGTTTTGAACTAAATTTATTTTCTAAACTAAAACTAAAATAAAAATCATTATTTTTTTGAAGAAAGTAATTTTATAAACTAATAAAGCGCTGTCATAATTTTCTTAAAATTTTGGTTTCATTAACTTTTTCCGTGCAAACTTGAATATCCACGGCTTGCCCCGCCCCTCATAGTTTTGGTGTTGGGTACGCCCTTGAACAAAAGTGTCTCCACATTGCATGATCCGTCGTATCCTCTCTTCCTCGGCCAAAATCAAAGAAAAAGAGACCAAACTTTGGCCGCTAGGAAAGGAATTCATTGAATGACTTCAAAAAGGAAACAATTTTGGAATGATTATCACTCTACATATGACCTGATTTTTACAATATATTTGCAAATGATTAAGTGAGCATGGTTATTCGGTGAAAGTATTGTACTTCTAATATTAGTGTCATTGGTGAAAGTTATTACGGTGATGAATAGATGGCCAAAGGGCATGTCTTACCAATGTGTAACGATTACCTGGAGAGCATTTATTACATCAACGCTAGGCTTCAAACCAGAACTCATCACTCACCTGTAATTTAAATTTGTATAAATACTCGTATTTACTTCAGAAAACATTTCACCCAGAACACACCATCCACTAACATCAGTTCTTTAGTATCAACTCAAAGAAATTGCACAGAGGTAGGCCGGAGACATTAAACGGGAAGTATAAACTGCTTTCTAAGAATGAGCACAATTAAAACTATCATGGAACATAGATGCCTCCTTAAAGAGGAGATTATCAATGGAAATGAGAATAAATTTATCTTTATAATGACAATTTCGAACAGCAAATAAAAAGAAAGGAGGCAATCAGTCATTCTTATGTGAGTTATCGCCATGAATTGAGTGTGTACAAAATTTAAAAAATCTAAGTAACATTTTCACGTTTTAAGGCATTCTGTCACACAAGAGCACCTTGAATCTTAGTTAACTTCGGTCTCGATGAGGGGCTTTGAATGTGACTTTTCAAAAGACAGCTCGGGAAATTAAAGGAGCTCTTCAACCACCTATTCTCTCACCCAGCGTTTCCGACAGGAGCTTGAAAATGCAGACTTATATAATGCCTTCCGACGCCTTTGACGACGTAATTAGTTCTTTTGATCTTTAAACAGTATTATGAGTGTTAAATCGTGAGGCGTTGAATCACATGCCAGAGGAAAACAGGGACGCCAAGAGGGAGCCAGTGAGTACATTTCCTTTCACGAGGGAGACTCTAAGTTCTTCCTATCTTTAATAGCGGCACTCTTGACCGCAAAATAATCTTTAAAATACAGTAGAAAGGGAAGAGCTGGCACTAAAAATCAACTCAAAAGTACTACACAGTGGGAAGACAACACCTCGTAAATAGAGAAGGTATTACTCTCCCAAAAAATGGATTTTGAAAAGCGGATGCAAGCTCCACAGTAGTGAATTGAGATCGCGGTTTTGGGGGGGGGGGGGGGGGGAAGGGGGAACAGTTCACTACTTTCCGTGGCACCTTGATACGAGTAGTATGCATAACCTCTCAGTGATAATGCGTCTGAGGTCTTATATGCGCAGACAAGACGCTTTTAAATAATCATCTATTATATAAATATACTCATATAGTGTTACGCTGGTAATCGTTGGAGGTGACTTCGAATTTTTGGGCACCTGAATTGCAAGGAAATACCTGGTCAACGTCAGACGTTGTCCTGATCATCCTATATTTTTTGACAGATGCCAGGGGAATAAATTATTTTTAAACACTGCTTGATAAGCTGGTGAAATAAAAATTTTCATTGGAGAGCCACAATAAGATTACCTTATTTTCACTTTTCCAGAAATTACGGACAGAGCGGGGCCCCCTTAAACCGCCATTGGTAATTTCATACAGATAAATAAGTATTTTGGGGCGAGAAGGGCCAGGGAAAGGAATTGATCTTTCTAACCTGAATGTGCGAAATTTCATAATGTTAAGGCTAGGCCTATAATATACTTAGGTTATACCCTCCCTTGTCCAAACCAACATTCGGATTGAATTACTTACAATTAGAGAATATGTCAGTCAGAACATCAGAGTTAACATATGCATGAGTAATATTTTGTTATTGAGCGCGGGAAAAATATAAAAATCGGAAATTCCGTGATCACGTATACGCGAGCTCACTACATTTGTTGCTAAACTATTTTAACCACGTGGCACACAATTACTCCGAGGTAAGAACTCGCAGATCAATTTTAGCTTTAGAAAGTTTACAAAAAATCGTCCACGGAACCAGCCTACATAGATAAGATAGCTGAATGAATAGCGAAGGGGAACTTGTGTTCCTCCCTCTCGCTTCAAGTTGAAGGTCACGCCCACCGTGTTACGAGTATATTGGAACTGGTCCAAATGATCGCATGAGTCCTGACTCCTGTCCCGCGAAAAGGGGACTTCGGACGAGGTGGGTAGTACCATATTTCGAGCACAACCCAACACCACGCGAATGGGGAGACACAACCCTCTAGCTCCGACCTTCCTTTTCTCGGCAAGCTTAAGAGGTCCTCTAGAGGTCGGAAGATTGCAGAGTATTACGGGTACGAAGGTATTGCGGGAAGGAAATAAAAAAGGCAAAGGAAAACTCCAAAGTGAAGGAAAAAGAAGTAAGGTACGTGCACCGCTGAAGATAGACCACCGTAGTCATTAAGGTCATAGGAGATCGTTGACTATTCACGTTACGGGATAGGTAATGACCCCGCGAAGAAAAAAGCGCCGGTATCCGAAAGAGAATCGAGAAACAAAAGACCGCATTACGTCTCGTATATTTTTGTGTAGCCTACAAAGTTCTTCTTGGTAGAGATAGGGGAGAACCAACGAAAGGAATTCATTAACTGAATACAGTGAAGCAGGATGGAGGGATCTCATGGTCAAAGTATTCTCTAGTAGATCGTGATATTCCATTATAAACAAATTATTATCAGACGAATTGAAATGTATTGTAACGGGGCTACTAGATGAGGCAGTTTTGTTAAAAATCTCCAGAACGATATCATTGTAGTGAATTGCATGGAAATAGAAAAAAGGAGAGAAAAAGAAACGTCGTTTACAAACTGAATTGAATGTACGACAATTAAATTTAATGATTTTAGCACTCTTACCATCTTACCGTCTCACAATTACAGATAATTATGGCGATTAATTATGGCGAAAAATATGACGATAGGAAATGTTTTCACCCGTCAAGGTATACAGATTTAATGTAAAATTGCAATAATTAGGATATAGGTGAAGTACCAATATTGTGAATCGGCTATAAAACTTTATGATGTATGTAATTCGTATAAAAAATTATATAAAGTATATATGTAATAGATAAAACTTATTACCTCTAAATTGCCAGCGAACTGTAAACCTCTTGATTCAGGAGATGAGTCGCTGTAAGCGGTAGGGGATTCATGTTGAGCAGAATAATACAAGGCATTATTTATTCTTCACTATATAGCACTGATCGAGAAAGATTTGAGGTTAAGAGAAAGAAAAAAAATACTCTAAAATGTAATCGTTACTGGCCACTGAGATCCTTTCACTCAATTACCGCCAATCTCAGCGCAAACTGCGTCATTTTCCTGGACATCGACACTATCATCATATCACAAGCCGTGTTTTTTCGTGTCCGAGATGGAGGAGTGACCCTTCCTTCCTGGGGGGTGGGGGGAGGTTGTCTTCGGCTTAGGAAGGGGGCGATAGTGTCAAAGTTACGTCGCCCCGGACACAGGATGTATGCGCGGCCCTCGAGGAATGCGTTGAGGGGCCACGCGGACACTCCCGGACCCTCCTCAGAGTTAATTAAAGGAACTCGATCGAAACGGAGCCTCGGGTTATAAGGGCCCCGTCTCCACTTATGTCACGCAGTGCTCTTGTGTTTTTCTCTCTGGCGATGGGACACAGCACTCAACCAAATTAGGCTTCGCTTGCAAGAAGAGTTTTATGTCAACTAAATAATAGTTGAAATTTTCGCATTTTTTATCAAATGACGTATGAATCAAATAAATATTTTACTTTTACGACTAGAGTATAATCATAAGATAAATGGATTTAGTACCAAAATTGTGAATCGGCTATAGAACCGTATGATATAAGTAATATTTATAGAAAATTATATATAGTAAATATGTAATAAATAAAACTTATTACCGCTAAATTGCCAGGGAACTGTAAACCTCTTGATTCAGGAGATGAGCCGCTGAAAGCGTTGATAGGGGTGCTTAATTTGAGCGCTTAATTTCTAAAATTTAAAGCACCGGAACTCATACCAACACATTTCACACGATTTTCATATATAAGCCCAGCCTTAAAACTTCCGATGCACAAAGGTTAAGAAAACACTTAGCTGTTTCACAAAATAAAATATATTGCGACCGGTTTCGATACAGCGTATCATGATGATTTCGATATAGCGCCAGATAATGATACGCTGTATCGAAACCGGTCGCAATATATTTTATTTTGTGAAACAGCTAAGTGTTTTCTTAACCTTTGTGCATCATGAAGGAGTTTCACCATGTTACGCCAACCACCATCGCATTTAAAACTTCCGATTAAAAAAAAAGGAATCATGTCCACATTATTAATCAAATGACGTATAAATTACATTGATATTTTATTTGTACGATTACAGTATGATTGTAAGGTGCTTAATTTCTAAAATTTTACACTTAGCACATTTAAGCAACATGATTTTCAAATATAAGTCACCCGTAAAACTTCCGATTTTTTTTAAAGATTCTAGTAAATGTTACGATGAGGAATCACGTTTTGCCAGATATAAAAAAATGATGAAATTTTTGACACAACCAATTTTCCCTTACACTAAACATGTGATACCAAATTACCAGTAAGAAGGATGATCATAAATTTTGCAAACAAATTTCCCTATCAACGTCTGAATTTTTCTGCTGCAAAGTTTTCGCGTGAAATAATAGTAATTATATAAGTGTTATACTAGTTATGGTAGGTTACTGGTAATATGTGAGTTAGCTGAGCCAGCCCAGATTGTATCTCTCTCTTTTGTTCAAAATATCTTTATCTTTTATTTTATCGATAAAAACTATTATCTTCCTTCCCCTCACTCACTAACCTAGCATTCTTCTTTCCAACTCGAATCGTAAAATGATATTACTTGAAAAAAATATTTCAGCCTCCAAAAGACTAAAACCTAGCAGTAAATATTATGACCCTTGATATTAAAGGACATCGAGTTGTATAAGAACCTATCCCTGTGAGGATAAACAATGTAATGCTATCAAATTGGTAGCAGAGAAAACCCAAGAGGGCATTATATGGGATCCAAAAGATTTGCGTTACGAGAAAAAAGGAAGTCGGGATTAGGAGCGAATGACCAGGTGAGGCAATATGAATGGGTACAAGTGAACGGTGCATCGAATGCTATAGAAGGACGAGTGATGGTTTCCACGAAATATATAAAAAAGAAGTCATTAATGAGACGAGATAGAGAAATGGCTTTCCAATCGACTGCCCCAC
Organism: Ischnura elegans; assembly: GCF_921293095.1. Lineage (NCBI taxonomy): Eukaryota > Metazoa > Arthropoda > Insecta > Odonata > Coenagrionidae > Ischnura > Ischnura elegans. Next base: position 78,937,895 of record NC_060256.1, on the reverse strand, counting down.
AAGAGAAAACCTGCCTAGATAATGTAGTCGAATATATATAGCAGGGAAAGAACACAAAAAACGAGTACTCAAGAGACAGGAGAAGGAACTATTTGCCCCACTGCCATAGTTTCCTGTTCCGAATTACGGAATAGTGTTCATTTCCATAGTGAGACTTGTAAAATATTATTACTACATGCTTTGGATTCAAAAATGCACTATCAAATCAACATGCCTTTTAATTAACTTTGTAGGGCATTTTAATATCGATAAAAATATATACAACTCGATAAAATAATTTAGAAGCCTTCTCCATTACAATAAGTCGGAAAGTGTACTCCTCCATAAACATTATAACCTATGCAAAAAATAGGCAAAAGGATAAGGGACGCCAAACTTTGAGAGAAAAATCAGAATTCCAAAAACTTTGAAGACCTCTGTGGCGGCGGAGTCCACGGTCGCGGGTTCGATTTCCGCTAGGGTAGATGCAGATGAGTACAGCGTACAGATGCTTGCGATCGAACATGGTCATTTGCTATATCTCCCGTTATAAAGAGCATGGTGTGCTTTCATTTAAGGGATGTATGAGATAAATAATACAATTAACTTGCATTAAGATGAAAATCAAAGGAAGAAGCTGTTTAATCTATTTCAATTGAGGAATAATCGTACGGAGCAAATCATAAGAGGACGAGAAAGCTGATGTTTCGATGAGTCTTAGTGTATTTGACGTGAAATAAATAACTCATTATGCACGTCATCATATTTTATTAGGGAATTTTAAACATCAATTCGTATTGAATTCAAGTCAGTTCAACCACACAATGATCTAGACCCACTGCAAAAAAATTAGCGAATCGTACTGTTGGGCAAGAAAGAAAGTATGACCAGAACTTCAAAAACATAAAAATCCAGCCTGAAACCTTAAAATGTGGATTATTACGCATGGGCTATTCCACCAGCGAAGCAAGAGGCTATCTTCACTTTCGTCCTTCTGGCTGGACGCGACATGGCGTCCAGAGAGTCGGATGATCTCCTCCGCGTTCGTTAAAAAATAAGCAAGTAAATAAATACTCGGACGAAAGGCATCGAGACGGAACGACAATAAATAATGAAAGAGAAAACCGTAGAGACACCCGCTTACGTTTTTTCTCATTCAAAGAGCGATCCTCGATATGGAGAGAGGACCAAGGATTTCCGCACAACCCGGTGAGTACAAGCGTACGTACAAAAAAAAGCTACCTTTCGCTTTCGCCGATTCCCCAGGGAATGCTATCCCGATACGCGGCACCAGTCACTGCATACACATCCGCACGGCCGTGTCATGAAGCTCGTCGGTCGCTTCCGTACATGGCCGAGCACCGTGGACGCAAGACCCGATGTCGATGATAGATGGGACGAGAGCGGCGACGAAGACCATCGCCATAGCAGCCGGGACTTCCTATCAGGATGCACGGTCACCCCCATCCCCTCCCTCTGGTTGTTCGTGATCTCTTAGCCGAGGATCGACTCGAGAGTTCTCTCTTAACCCGTTGACGCCGGTGGTAAGAGCTAGTGGTAGTGATCGAGTGAACCTTGTAATCGAATTCCCTTCCTCGGCTATTGACCCTTTTTTTATTAATAACTGTAGTGCTCCTTAATTTTCGTGAATAAAAATGTGTGTTACTTAATATCTTACATATTTATCATAAGAGTCTTGGAATTCGTGGAATAATTTCGATTTTGACCTCAATTTAGATAGTGTTTAAACCTTAACTCTACATTTAAAAACTGCAAGCAATGATGGGATCGCAAAAATTCGTATTCGTGAAAACCGAGGAGCCATACATTAAATATAAAATATTATTATTTATATGAAAAGAGTTAGCGTTACATTTCGCGGAATATTTGACAAAATTTTGAGTTAAACATGAAGTTTTAGGGACAATTCGTGAATATTTCAAGATTTTTCTTCAGTAACAAGCGAATTTCCCAACTTTTTCCAGAAAACTCCAATTTTCGATCCCTAAGTGGAGCGCATAGTTGTACTAAAAGGTATCCGGCAGCATCTCCATAGGTAATAGTGCCAAAAGAATAAAAATTCGTACTAAATATTCTGATCTGAAATACATTAAAAGGTAATGCTCCATCATTTAGTTCGATGAGCAGTGCAGCAGCAGATAACGTGATAGTAATGAGTGACTGACTACAACAATCGATTCCTAAAACGGGCATTGGAGGTCAATTGAAGGACTCATTTTATAGCGCTAGAAATATTTTAAAAAAATATTGCTCGCAAAATCCTGCATGTTTTTATGCTTCCATGATTTTTATTTCAATTAAAAATTTAATTTCTATAAAATTTAACGCTCACGGGGACGCCAGCTTTCCGACGATAGATTTGACGTCTTTGATAATAAATGAATTACTTTTTAATATTACACCAGATATTTTTATATTCACAATGTGGTTTCACTCGCGGAATCATCATCTGGTTTGCGAAATATATTAAGAGTATTTATATTAGTTCATGAGAAGCGGAGGATAGGAGATAAAATTTAGGTTTATCTATAAGATTATCCAGCAACATATAAAACTAATTGCTCTTACAACACCACATTTAATTAGATTTGTTACATCCATGCCTGGGAAAGCCAATGACCACGAACATTAAAGAAGTTGATATCTGCACCTTATAGCTATAGTAAGCATGTATACCTTAACGCATGTTTCTGAAATTTCTATTTATTTCTAACGGCATGTTTTGCGTATTCTAGCTTCAAGGACAGATTACCTTAATGAGTAGTTGGCAAGTTTTGCCTATGTATGAATGTGGTAGCATGGGTAACGATTTTTTTGGAACGTGTGGTGTGCATGTGAAAGGCCTACTTTATGCTTCATCCTAGTGATTGGTCAACCCCTGCCAAACACTCTTGAGGCGGCTCGCATGGTATCATGTAGATGCATCGGGAAGTATGCAGAAAGTATCAGTATTTTCATAAAGGCTGTTTGGAATCGCTTAATTCGCTAACATTTTCCATTTTCCACGGTAATACTGAAGCGGAGGATTCAACGCTGGTCTCTGAAATGTTGGTAACTGCGCAGCCTTCTTCAACATACTTGTACATATTTACCCAGTGCGAGATGCCACTTCGCCTTAGGAAGTCCGTGACGCTATTCCTCCTCGTCGGCAAAGGAGTGTGGGGAGAGGGCAACACACGGACACACAAGACATATATATCCGGAAATGGCCATCGGCCATAAGCGGGGAGAGGATGGTGATGTGGAAGGATAGAATGTCGCGATGATCCGTGAATTCTAAATGACCGCTTCATACGTCCGCTTTTAAGGCGAGGCGAGAATGAATAGCCTCGCAGAATAAAATGTAAACACGAGACGTGAGAAAGGGGAATTCTCAGCAAATGATGACCACTGGAAATGAAAGGTGGCCGGCAGTTAAAGCCACTTTCCAATTTGAAGAAGCCTTTTGAAATTATTCAAACTTGTTCCGGCTTTTTGCGATGGTAGAACCATCGAGCCCATAATATTTCGCAGTGGTACATATTTCACGCATTTGATTTAACTCAGTTGATTTCCACTTCATCGAATCATCATCGTTTTGTGCGAATTCTTATTTGTTTTAACATTTGTATGTGTGCCACGTATTTTGTAGCTAAACGACTCTATGAGGCCTACGGAGGTTTCCGTATAAAAGAGTGAAAAGTGAATTAGCCACAGTAAAATTTTAGACGATCGATCCTCTTTGTTTCTACTCACGCAGACTGAAAATTTTAAAAGGCATTTTACTGCATAAAATGATAGATGTGAAAGCGAGACAAAAGTTTAAGAAATATTTTAACCTATGCCCTTTTCCTATTAATTACTGTATTAGTATTTCTATAACAAAAGGAAAAGAGCTCTGAAATTAGTGATTTCAGTGTACGTCCAGCAGGACAACTGGTATTTGAATGAAAGAACGATCGTTGATAACAGACACTTCGAAAAAAGTCAAATTAAAAAAGCACGTCATTAGACCAAAGAGTAATCTGAGAAAGATGAAAAATTATAAAAAGTATCATAACCTACCGTAAGATGGAAGCTGCATAATGGCGAGTTAAGGACATTTTTCTCCCACAATTCTCTTTCCTTTTAAGTTCCGTATCAATATATCTAGGAATACGGAAAAATCTCCACAGTAAGTGGTTTCAGCTTAAGTTCGGTAGGCTAACAAGCATTTAAACGTGAGAACAATCATAGGATACCGCTGAAAACAGATTCTGATAAAATAGTCCTTATTTTTGATAAAATAAAAATACTATGGACGAAAAAGTGATCTGGGAAAGATAAAAAAAAATACCGTACCATGCAGGCATAGAAGTTACATGAAAGCGAGACAAAAATTAAAATATTTTTTTCAAAAATCTACGCTCTGCGCTGAAAAACTTTAATCTGTTGCTGGCGGAAGGACTTGAAGAAGTCTGAACCCGTACTTCGATACGAAAGAACAAAGCACATCCACGGAGAGAGGACAAAAAAAAGACGATCGACCGAGCACAAGGGTAAATAGATAATCATTTCCTTTTGCCCCCACACGATCACGTTGTCTCTGCCGCCAAGTCTTTGTGCATCGGCGAGGGAGGAAGAGCAAGGGACAGACCCACCATGTACACCGCTCACTCTTCGCGAGCTCACACAGCACCGAGCATCGGATATCGACCGTCATCTGTTTGTTGCCCGTCGCGCGACGAGAGGAAGAGGAAAGACAAAAGGGAATGGGGTGGAGGAGGAAAAAAAGGAGGAAAGACAGACAACGACGAAGAGGAGGCGAAAAATTCGATGAAACTCCGCCGGCTGGATTGCATAGACCGAACGAATCAATGGAGCTTGTCCCTTCCCTCTCCCCCTTGGCAAAGCTCGAACCGGAAGAGATTGGAGGAGAGGAAGAGAAAAAATGAAGGAATTGGAAAAGGAAGGAACAAAAGGAGAGAGTTGGAACGCGAAAATGAGACGACAATTAACCGAGACTCCAATCATCGGGAGATTCGAGTGGTGGGTAGGAGGGGCATGGCGTGGCTGTGGATGTGGTGGTACCTCACGCAAAGCCACGAGCAACCCCGACACGGGACTCACGGAGGCCTATTAAATCCTGCCTCCTGCGTACAGGATGCACCCAGCGGGAGCAGAGTGCGAACAGAGGAAGTACAGTCTTCGCAAAAGCTTACGGCTTAGCGAAGTGGACACTTTTAGAACTGGACGAGCACGGATTGGACGAAAATGTTGTCAACGCCGCAGCAACCGACGCGGAAATGAAAAACTGGACGAGTATTTTTTTTCCTACGTGCAGATTACGCTCGGCGGGAGCGGAGAGCGAATAGAGGAAGGTACAGTCTACGCAAAAGCTTACGGCGTAGCGCAGTGGAGAATTTTGGAACTGGAAGAGTATATTCTCCTACGTGCACGATGAGCACGGCGAGAGCAGATTATATACAGGAGGGAACATGAAGTGCAGTCTCCGCGAAAGCGTACCGCGCGCCGCAAGCTTTTGCGGAATCACGAAGAAGAGGATTTTTGGGACTGGAAGAGTATGTTCTACTGACAGTTAAATAATAACATAAATTGTGAGTTTAGGATGCTCTACACGGAAGTGTTGCAAGAATAGAGGAAGGTATACGGAGTATAGTCCTCGGGAAAGCTTACTGCTATGCGCAGTGTACGATTTTAGGACTGGAAGAATTACCCTGAAGGTAAATCATAACTAAAGATAATTTTGTCGTACATTACGGGTGTTTTGACAATATTTTACTATTGTATGACCTTTGTTTCTTCGTCATAAACATTTTGTTTGATTACAAATTTGCATAGATAGACTTATTTTAATTACAAGCCGATAACAACGCTAAAGTTATACATAAGAGTTTTTGTGATGCAAGAAGCTTGGGGAAATAATACAACACAATGGCCCACACTGGAAAAGTCCTCAATTATTTCTGATATTTCAGTGGTGGGAATGGTAGAGGTAGTGATGGGAGAATAATTAGGAAAATTCATATGCTGGAGGAATGCCAATTCATGATGGGTAGAAGCCCACATCTCTTACAAAAATATATTCATGTCAATTTCATTATCATTATTTTTAATTAGCATTTAGTTCACATATGGCATACTGCTAATTAGTCACCTCCTGTCAATCATCCCAGATATTAGAATATTTAATTATGTAGATATAATTTTCGCAACCGTATTGCATGGAAAATTATTCGTTTGATTACCATTACCTGCTTCTCTGCATCCTAACCGATGTGCCGAATTTACCACGTACCACGCTGGAGTCCGGACAAGGTCGTTTATAGCTAGCACACCTGCATGCGGTTAAGTCTGAACTCGAGAGTCGATTACTAAAGGCTCTCCGAAGAGGCGATAGGAAGAGCCGAATTGAAGCCGTGAATCCATTGAGCAATCTTGGGACGACCCGTTTCGCGAAATGCCTCGTTCGTGTTCTAAGCATTCCCCGCGGTATCCGCCTACAAGTGGGCCTCATGCATTATTAATTAGATTCCACACGCTTGGCTCGTAGACGGTGCGTGGCGGCTTTTTGCACGCCCGACTTTGTCACTCCACTTAATCACTCGACCACAGGCATCTCCCTGCCGCTGTGAAATACCAAAATAACCATATTTCTCTGTATGTCCTATTTCTCTATAAGTATGTCTGAACCATAAATTTATGATTTCTCATGGTACCAAGGTCTCACATATCGATTGCTATATGTCTTGAATCATTGGCGCAGCGAGGGGGGGGGGATTTGGGGGTTAAACCCCCCCCCCCCTCCAGAGCTCAGAGAAATTTTTAAGTTTAATTCATTTTACTTTACTGGATTGATATTACTAATAGAATAGTGTAAGGATTAATAAAATATCCCTCAGAAAGCCGTAAAAATCATCATTTTGAATCGTTTATCTTAAAATTCCGCCATGTATTAATCTCGCACCTACCGCTTATCCTGGTGGGTATTCCATACCCCCACACATCGCGGTATTAGTTGCACCTAAACCCCCCCCCCCCCCCCCCAGCCTTAATTCCTAGCTGCGCCCCTGTCTTGACTGGCATCTAGATAAAGTAATGCTCCCCAAGAGAAGTCAAGGAACTGCGCATCTTAATAGGAACGTCTAAAAAATGTATTGGAAATCACAGTAGTTTGGATTTTTTTCTCATTATATGTAATTCGGATAAGATAGCGAGTTGGGAGATCAATTGTCAGGAGCCCATATGAAAGTTTTTACAACTCAAAATTCATTATCCTCAAATTAAAATAGGCGCTTTTTCACATTCGTGGAAGTCATCATTCACGGAGGATTGCAGGTCCCGGATGTCAAGGACAAAAAAAAATCCTCCGTGCAGGGGCTTTTCCGTCTTCACATACACTTATGTGCTGTGCATAGTGGAAACCATTCCACTGTTTTGAGCTCAGTAGTTATCAGAGTTCATGTAAGACTCACTGCGTTACGGCTTTATTGGCATATGAAAAAAAACTGATTAGTAAAAAAGCATTTGTTAGGGTGGATTTAGGGAATTTGTTTGAGGATTTAACCATCGACGTAAAGTGCGAAGTGTCCCAGAGAAAATAACCTGTTCCCCAACCCTGAATGTGTGAATTTCGCACACCTTTGGATTAGTTTAGGGTGAGCTGTACCCCACCTATGCAAGACCACTTACCAGTTGAAACTCTGAGTGAGTGAGTTAGCTATCGACAGAATTTCACAGTCTCTAGCAAGAAATTCTATCCCCAATGTTCAATTAGTGTTATAAGAAGAAATTCAGTTTTTTTCATATTGCTGTATGATACTTTTGTTACCCTCAAGCCTATTGTCAACTGAATTAATCGATTTATTTATTTATGAATACGTTTAATGTTCATTTAGTGTTAGAAGAAGAATTTCAACTTTTTTCATATTGCTGTACGATTGTTTCTATGTCCATTGTCAACGCACAACTTGTAATTTAATACTATGCTGTAAAGGAGTTCACACTCCTAGAACAATAAATGAGTGTATTTATTATTTATCCATTATTATCTCTAACTGAATGTGCATATATTTGCTCTTATATTTTTGTGCAGTAAATTAAAAGTTGCAAATATTTTACGATTTTTTTGGCCTTTAGACATACGCATTCATACTTCATTATAGAGTTCCCGGCTTGTAAGTCAGAGTAGTGTGAACAATAAATCTGCTTACGCATATTCTCTCAACCCAACTCTCAGATCGGGTCCACTTTGCGGCGAGAGCGAGCATGCTTAATGTATTTTTTCATTCCGCGCCGAAGATAATCGACGGCGGTAGGGAACTCAAATGCTGCAAAATGTTTTATTACTTAAAAAATAAACCTCGCGTGGAACCCCCTTGATCGCCATCAAAGATTCGGGAGAGAAAATATAAATCGCGGTGAGAGATATCTATGAACTTTTTCCCCACTCCACCCCTTTTATTTGATCATTAATTCTTTTTATCATCACATAATTTTTTTATGCTGACGAAGAGGAATATCCGCCCACTTGCAAAGGAGAGGAGTACATTGCAGACGGAACGAAAGGAAGAGTTTTGCAGTGCGAAAAATCAGGAGGAGAGAAAATAATTTTTTTTTAAACTTAGTCTCTCGTAAGTAATTAAATTCGCCTGCGCCTTATGACTGGCATAATTACCATTGAGGCCGACGAGACGGTTCGTTTACTAACGCACCATTGCTTCGCAGTATTACCGCGAATAGGCAAAAAAAGCGGCGTAAAAAAATCTTTTTTGGAGGAGAGGTAGGCACGACTGGTAGTGCTCGTACGCCGATTGGCTAAACAGTCAGTATGCTCCTTCACCGTTGAGTCGCGCGTACGCAATCAATTCCACCTCCGATACAACTCACTCGTATGGCATGAACGTACGGATCGAGAGTCGCTCTCGTATGCGGATTCGATGATGGCGCCCGCACAGAATCCCACGGATGCATGCGGATTCGTTTGCTCCAATTCGCAGATAGAAAAGAATACTCGATATTGATAATCCGCTTCGAATCTGATTCGCAGACGAAAGCCCGTACATACTTGGGATAAAACACGGGCTCAATTAGTACCGCCGAGACCGAGATAAGCAAAAATGAACATAGAATTTGCAATAGTACCATAGAATACGAAGAGAAAAACATTAACCTTAAAGTTACGATATTGGAAATTTCCCAATATACTTAAGTCATAACCGAATAAAAGAAAGAATTATGGGAGTATAAGAGAAGTATTAAAGGAGAAGAAACACGTCACTATGGAAAGGTTATTAGATAGGAGGCAGGAATGGAGAAGTGCGTCAAAAACCAATATCCAGATGATGACGGTGATGATGAGCATTATTAATAAGCCTATTTTGATGGCATGGTATTGAATATCTGAGGAAGAGCTAATTACGTCCGAAAAATCTTTCATGGGTACACTCTATTAGGAATACCAACACTGCGTACAAAAAAGGCTTCAGAAAACCGTACACTACGCGCGTTTCCGAGCAAAACGCCAATTCGTTGATGTAACTGTAGCCTCTCTTACATGGAATTATCTAATTCATTCGAAGCAAACATTTCCAAAAAAGGCGCAATACGGATCCACATCTCAAATCAACTGCTTCCCGAAAATACCGCGGGCAATGCTTGAGAATAACGAGACGCCCCTGAGACCCTTCAACGGGAGAGAATGGTTCATTAAAACGGAATAAAAGCCCCCGAAAGATCAAATTGGATTCTCTTTCTGCCGACCGTAAAATTCACCGCCAGGTTTAGTCTGGGGAATGAGGCCGTGAGGATGGATACTTGCCATTGGGGTGTGCTCCCGAATGGCCTAGAACGAAAATCGGAACCCATTTTTTAACCATCGCGTGGCGCAAACAATTTTCTTTCTCACCATTACGATGACCGACGCCCAAGCAACTGCTTTCCATCTTTTTTCCCCGCAATGACGTCCAGAGGTTGTCTATAATACCATTTCCTCGTCGGTACTGACATCTAGAAGTACTCCTGTGTTACTATTTCGGTGATGATAAAGAAACTCAAAAATATATTTTAAAAACAAGACTACGCCGAATATACTCCTCATAATCATCCAATCAATCATTCTAATCAAAATTTGTACTGAAGAGATTTATTTAACCAACTGGGATGTAGTTTCCTGAATAATTTGATTACTGTGACGGTAAGTGTATATCAAACGTTGTAAGAAATATAAAATAACCTCAGAATTAACAATGAAAACACCACATTTCTATAAATGTCCGGCATTATCGCATACATTTCAATGCGCGCTAGTGTATGCTATATGATGAGGCGTCCTCGCCTGTCAAACCGATGGTTGCGGGTTCGAGTTACGCCTGGGCATGGGTGTTTTTAAATGTATTGTCCAAATATATTGATATGATTGTAATTGGGGTAACATGTGATTATTAAAAACATTATTTTCATCAATTTACATATACATTTTTAATATATATGGTATAACATGCATAATTAAATAGTGTATGATGTGTGCATGACAACCGTTTCACTTTAAAGAAAGATACCAAAATGGCAGACCCTCTCACAACCAATCAAATATCACGGATCACGATGGATTCATCACAAGATGGGAGGGGGCACAAGTATCGGAGCGACCGAAAGCGCTATCCTGATATGAAAATCGAAAGAGTTGAGGGATTTTTGAAAAGAGACAGAAGAGGAACTTGAAAATAAAAAATAAAAAAAGAAGACTACGCTACGGCGAATAAATCCTCTTTCCGATCGCACATCCGACGGTACCGCATCTGTTGCCCATTGTCCGGGTAACAAGGGGTGGAACAATGGACCACACCCACTGGCGCCGCCGCGGGAAAAGTTTCAATCACACTATGGAGCGCAGCATAATCTCCCGCTCCCTGCCTCTCCGCGTCCGCCGAGCCGACGGATAAAAGAAACGGCTGCAATCCTGGTACCGTCTGTGCACCGCCTCCCGATTGCATCTAAACATCCCCACACGCCCCCCACACACGTTTACAATCGAAAACACTCCACCCGCACCCGAAAATTAAAGGGAGAAAAAAATGCATTCCTCTCCAACATGCCTACGGGGTAGATACTTATCCTACGGGCGATTTTAGCAATCCGCAGTCGATGCCACTAAATGCTGACAACGGAGGGTTACTGAATGGTTTGCCAACATTATTTATGTGTCCATTTATTTTAGATCCGTCGTCTACTTCTCGAGCTGCTTGTGATAAAAAATACAGCTGCCTACTTCTCGACCCTTTTCCAGATAATTTTATGATGTCACCATCTCCTGTCGAGTAGATCTTCGAATCTTGCCTTACGGGGTAGATGCTTATCCTACGGGCGATTTTAGCTTTCCAAATTCGATGCTAAAAATGCTGGCAACGGAGGGATATTGTATGGGTCGCTCGCCAACATTATTTCATTGTAGATCCATTTTCGATCCATCGCCTACTTCTCGAGCTCCTCGTGATAAAAATCAAACGGAATCGATCCTTTGGCAGGTAAGTTGATGACGTCATTGACTCTTCGCATCCTCGCGCATCGGCCTCGAGTGGCTCGTTGTTATTTACATCCTTGTAAGCGCTTCCTTCCTACAATGAAAAGTTCTACCTCTATGAGTTAATGAGCCGCAACTCTAATAACTTCACCACCTTGCGAAAAGTGGGCGGCAATAGGAATCGAAAGTAACGTATGAACACAACATCAGCTTTTCTTCAGCGCAAAGCTCGTCTATATGAAGAAACTTGAAGTAATAAAAGTAAAGTAAGAACTTCCACCGCATCGTGCCTAACATCATACAGGTAATAGTTTTGCGTTAGCTACTGACATTCTGCATAAAGTTAAATGTGTCCATTTCAACGCGCAACTAATTATTCATTCATTAATTATCATTAGAATAATATTTTCAGGCACAAAAAGCATGGTATAATCAAGCAGTTTTCAAGGGTGGCTGGATGGTGGATGCTGAATTCTCAAATTTTCAAAAATTTCCCAGAGAGACTAATGAATCTCCAGAGTTGATTACATACTATTAGATGAGCCTATCACCCTTACTCTGACGTAAGATTCGTGAGGTGGGTTATTTAAGAATTTAGAAAATTCCTCAGCGCTGACGCAACTCGGAGAAAGTAATAGAGGCTGAAATGCCTTCTCTCATTGTGTTGGCAACACGCAGCAGAGTCGTCTCTTCTATGTTTGAATGAGAACTCTCATGGTTACCTATGTTCAAGCATAAACTGAGATCTTAATGCATTTGGTTTCGCGCGAATTACACTATCAGATGAAGAAGTTGATAAGCCGTTGATCAGCAAGTGAGGCACCTACAAAAACTACTTCCAGAGCAATTAGAAAATGTAAATTCAAAATTTGAAATAAAAGCAAATGGAGCAATAGTCGACTAGAAATGTCGAATCTAGTATGTTCAGCTGTAATAAAATTAATTAAAATCCGCATCTTCAGCAGTCTTGTCGTGCTAACAGCATTAAATCAACAAGTGTAACACTGCCTATAAATTACGCAGTCGCGGCCATGGCCTAAGGCGTATCCAGTTTACGACTCTAGTCAGTGGCGTAAATGTGGGGGGTGTTGAGGGGATAGATCACCCCCCCCAAAGCCTCAGAGAAACAAAAAAAATATCCAAAACTATCGTCTATTTTTGATATATAATAACTGCAGCTGCTTCAGGTTAAAAGTCATTTATTAATATCATGGCAGTAAGTCATTTGAGTCATTGAGATGAGTCATTTTTAAAAAATTTTCCCGGACCCCAGTTGCCTGGGGGAGGAGAGGTAAGACCTCCCCCAAGGCCCCTCCATCCCCTCCAAAGCATATTCCTAGTTACGGCACTAACTCTAGTGGAGGTAGGGCCGGGTTTACAACGACCACCGCAAGTATTTCTACCATCGTAACAGTACTTAAAATAGGCCTTATTATCTATAATTCAATGCTCATTAAAATATGGATTGCGTTAAAGAAACGGACACAATTTTATTTTATGTCAATAATTGTCAATACGAATCTCTTTCTTTATCTATATCTTTGGTTGTTGGGGGAGGCGGGTCAACGCCAATACTCCCCTTGCAGCGCGCCTGGCCGCCTGAGTCTTAACTCTTTTAAAGAGTTTTCCGCTCGATGAACAATAAAATTGAAAATATTGAATCGGCTAATAAAAAAGAAATAAAATTACTTTAGGGCAATGGCTTTCAATAAAACATCTAATTGCCTTTCTGGGGTTAAATCGTTGTAGAACCGGGAAGCGGAGAACTTCCGCAGAAGAAATTTAAGGGTTTGCGGATGGCTTTCTAGTCTAGAATATAGTCCGGAAGGCCTGGTGGATGCTATATTTTGACATACCGTCGAATGAGGCAAAGTTCACACTGAATTTCAGAATTGACGATATTTTTCGAATAAGCCGATACACTACAGTCTGATTATCGAGAGTCGGCATAGTCGGACCATTACAGGTGTTGTGGCAATGTGTTATTGTCCTCTTGTGGCAATAATATTTCCCACGATCAATTGCCAATACTGCATAATTTAAGGTCGGTCGTCCAATAGGGCCAAGACGATTACTAGGTTGGTAAATTGTCGATGTAATGTGATTATCGAGATGAATCGTCGCCCGATTATCGCGATACATCGTTATTCGATTATCGCGATACATCGTTATTCGACTATCACGATACATCGTTCTTCGATTGTCGCGATACACCGTTATTCGATTATCGCGATACATCGTTCTTCGATTATAGCGAATTTTTCAATAGGCGCATAATTTTTCGATTATGGTAACTATATTGCGCAATGTTAATCGCCACTATCGGTGTGTTAAAAGGTATCGCATCTCGATATCCAATTTGAGATATTGCTGTGACCAAAGGAGAGCTGAGTTCCCTCCTTGCGTTAGGCGGCAGAGGGGGAGGTACTGACCGGGGATTGAGTGGAGTGGGAGGGTGTGTTGTCGTGAGGTGGGGGGTATTTGAAGTGGGAGGGGGTCGGTTGGCGACAGACACGCGGCTCGTCGGCCGCTTTCGCAAACAGGAATCCGCAGACTTTTTCGAGACGACGGAACGCCGCGCCACGGAGGGACACGCATGCAAACATGCCTTTGTTGAAAGGAAGAGTCCGTCTGCGTGCTAGAGGGGGTGAGGGAGGGGTGGGGGGATATTTATAAATGGTAAGAGGGTGGCGGGGGATGCGTTTCAGTTATTGAAGGAGTCGGGATGTGGTGCGAATGAAGAGGGAGAAAGAAAGATGATGAACCCCGCATAGCTCATCCAAGCTTTCGCGCTCATTGTGGTTTGGAATGAGTTTCGGAGAATAGACGAATATAGCAAGACAAGAGATTATTTCAACGTGTGGGAATGACGAACGCCTTGTCCACAACCACTTAAGTAGACTGAACTTGGTGAAGCAATGGTGTTTAAAGTTCAAAAATGCTTGTTGGTAGAAAAAAACTTAAATTGGTGGAATTCGGAAATTTGAATATCCGAGTTAATAAGGAGTTCAAAAAATAACCACGCAATAAAAACAATACCCAATGAAGAGCGCAAGTTGAATCACTGTGAAAATCAACATTCAAAATCAGAATCATTGAACTGCAACTAGTCGAGTGAAAATCTCCAATTCCTATTGTAATTGACCCGCAGCAAGGAAGATAGTTTAGTGTTTCGAGATAAGTAAAAACTACCTTAAGTTCTCTTAAAATCGATTACATGACTGATAGGCGATTAATGCTGTTGCTAGGTAATTTTAGTTAATTAGATTAAAAGTAAATTTCAAAAATTGTTTTCGTTCATAATAAGCCAAGCTACGTCAATTAACATACAATGTAATGGTACCCTGTGGAAAAAAAGCAATATTTTTCCCTTTGCCCCGTCGCTTATTCGGATAGGGTATTCACAACCTGTTAAAGTCATATGTACATCTACAATTCCGCCCCACTAGCCGCCTCAAAGGTGTTTGGCAGGGGGTTAATTATCACTAGCATTAATTTAATCAAAAATTATTATAATAATAAAAAATAGCAAGCAAACAATTTTTCAAGCGGTATGAGCTCCTACAAAGCCAAGCACCTTAGAGGTGACGCGCAAGGTATTATGTAGATGTAGGTGAAAGTATGCATCACTCCATTCGACATAACTACAACACAAACACACTCATAGAAAGATAGAACTTGCTAAAATTTAGTGACTAATATAAAGCCTACCCATGCCTGGCAAAAAAACGTGTAATTAGTTGTCAAAGCGTTAATTTTATGAATTGTGCAACTGCTTCTATCCCTGATAATTCGAGGAAATAATGGTATTTTACGCGGTAATAGTTCGCAATAGAAATAACCACGCAACAAAAAACACAACCCCACAAAGAAGCCAAGTTGCATCACTGTGGCAATCAACATACCAATTCAGAATCATTATACTGCAATTAGAGTGATCAGAGGAGGAAATAAGAAAGGGATAAGGCCTTGAGGAAGGGCAGGTCACGGAAGACCACCGAAGTTTCGCCGGAGGATGTCTGACGCACACCCACGGGCTAAAATCTTAACCTTAACCAAGGTTCGAAGGCCGACCGCACACTGGATGGTCTCTGCCGGTCGACCGTGCCCCAAATCCTTTCCCCTCAATGAAAGCGATCTCTGTTTATAACACCTGTTCGTAGAAATGGAAACACCCGGAGGCTGCACGTTCTTAGCACTCCCACTCGAGATACGTGACCATATAGGTGACGTTTAACGTTGGTATAAAATGATTGCTTCGGCATATCCATCTCTCTGATACACTTATGACGGATTTGGTTGCGAGAGGACCCAGCCTTTTGAAATATACGTCCAGGAAACATCTATTTAAAACAACTTAAGTGTGTTTAAGATTAATTCATTCTGCAGTTCAAGATGGAAGAGTTCCACCAATCGATAGAAGGCCAGTAATTTATTTGATTACTATTTTCTTCTCGTACATTCGCTTTTAAGTACGAAAATACACTAATAATCACTCCACATGCCCACCTCTTTAATAGTATTATGACGGATTTAGTTGCGACAGGACCCAGAATTTTTTTATGTACTTCTAGTAACTCTCCACGATTTAAAACAGCTTAAATGCATTTCAATATCAATTCATTCAACTGTTCATGTTAGAACAGCTCCACCAATCGATGTTAGAAGAGTAAATTATTTGATTACAAGTGTTTTATCGTATATTCACTTTTAACTTTGCTTCTACTTACCCATATCTTTAATACCCTTACGACCGATTTGGTAGCGCGAGGATACTCCATTTTGAAACATTCCTCTAGAAACAATATCAGGGTGAACACTGAAATAGGAATGGCTGAAACTTCATGACATTTCCACACTTTCCAGTCTATTTTGAGCTATTTTCCAGACTGTATCATCAAAATATGTACTTTTGAAACAGTGGTAATTTTCAAATATAAAAAAAACTTTTATATATTTCAAAATAAATTAATTCGACTGCTAATGATGGAACAGCTCCACCAATAAAACTTAATAGAGTAATATTTTTTGATTATAGGTGTTTCATTGTATATTAGCGTTTAAAGAATGAAAGTGCGATCTTGTGTAGTTTTATACTAACCTTAGATCAAATCGAGTAAAATCACCAAGTAAAACTGAATTTCAACGTCTATTATGTAAAATATGGACACAATGTTTCAAAGGTTCAAATATCGAAGAAACAAGCCTATGCGTAAGAGGACGAGGACAACTACACAATTTGAAAAAATCGTAACCGTACACCATTACCGTAGTAGTAGTGGGAGATATATTTGTAATTTTCCCTCAAATATATCTCCCACTCTGAATCTACATAGACGTACCATTACCATCGGCCACGGTGGCGGCGGGGTAGAGTTCTCGCATGCTAAACCGAAGGTCGAGTCCCACCTGGGTATTTGTGATCGGTCATTATTAATTGTTGAATATTCCCCGTCATTAAAGGCCACATATGTGCTGTTTTCGTGGCAATAGGGTGATTTCCTATTATTTTTTTAATGCCTAAGTCGAAAGATTATTACTCCTGGAGTATGTATTTCACGATTTTAGATTTTTAAATGACGATATCTATTTTTCGCGATTAAATGAAAAGTTAAAATTTTCAAGCGCGCGAAAACGCGACGGCTAAGTATAAATGCCGGGAAAACTCCGTGTGACGTCGTTCTGGTTCCGGCTGCCGCAAGTGAGGTGACCTTGGGGCGAGGCTTTGAGCGCTGATACGACGCATGATGCTAGCTGGTAGCAGAATACCCCGCTAGCTGGTAGCGCTTGGCTTAAATAAGGATTATTAATACCTTATCAAACGAAGAAAACTTTCCGACCTTAGCCAGTATTAATAGGTGATTATTAAGACATGTAAGATTTCACTTTTTCCCGGCGTATGATGGCGGTGAATTCTTCTCGGGTTTCCATCCGGGTGATCTCCATCTCCATCGCTGCATTAATAGGTGATTATTAAGACATGTTTCCCTGAGCTCTGTGCCTCATGCATGTATTGGTAATCTCAGGCAATGTAAAACTCCTATCTACTCCTATAGAAACTAGGTCCCTGTGACGTCACGTGGAATGGCATCGCATGGGCGCCAATCTGGCCTTTTTCAAATGCGGTTAAAATTGACCATTGCCATTCGTCTGAACTGGGATTTCTAAAACCAAATAATTTGTATATTATGAATACACTAATAGTGGGTAACGAATCGCAATCAATTCCTTTCGTTTTCTTTGATGAAGGAAACTACCCTATTGGTTAAAAAAAATAAGCGATAAACATAGGATATCTTCACGTCGTCAGAGAAAATCTCTCTATCGTTCTCAGTATTCTTGAGGTCAAGAGCTGAACTACAACTTGTCAGGGGTGACCTTCGCTTCTCACATTCTTGCAAGGTCTCACGGAGTGTGTCTCTATTCCCAACGCTCACCGCCGTTTACGAGCGCACCCCGCTACAAATATGTTTTCATTCGAGAATCGCTTAATGGCATGCACGAATCGGCCGTGCATGTGTCACGGATGACAGCGATGAACTCTCCCCGTTAATTGAAATATTTCATCATCCATGATTTATCACCTACGCTACGCTCTGGCCTTGACTATTCTCCAAGGTGAAAGGCTGAGTCACAAATGTAAATGATGAAGCTTTTTTCTAATGAACAAAAGGGGAAATCTAATAAGGTATGGCTATTTTAATGAGGGAACACGAATAACATGTTCATTTCGAGTTGCGTCAGGAACATGAGCAAACAGGTAAGAAAGGTTCATAGCTCAACTCATAGTAACTGCTCAACATTTTCAATATAAATAACTTATTTTTATTATTAATGTATAAACTCCTTTCGTATGATAAAATAATTTTCCATGGAAAAGGAACCAAGAAATATAATTAGGTAGAGAAGAGTACCAAAACCCTGATTGTCATTTCTAAAGGAAAATCTGAATCATAGTTACGAGAGTACATCCAAGGAGTAAAAGAGAATAAAAATAATGTTTTATAAGTGTTTAAATAGTGTTTTAAAAGTTTAAACCCTTAAAATAACAGCAGCAACGTCTAAACTGTGATCGCAGGTCTGTAAAAAATAAACCAAGTGGAATAATTATTACCTGTAAGGCTTACTTCAAATTCATTCCAGCGACCTAGTTTCCAGATATAAAAATATGAATGGTAGCAGCAGTGCATGATACCAATTTAGGTAGATATCATCCGCACCCAGACCTTAATTTTATTACGCATACTCCTCATTACATAATGGGCACCATCAATGCCGCCATTACACGACGTGCTCACGAAATGGATTCCTTAAAAATTTCCGCCACAATGGGCGCCATTGAGTTAGCGGAAGAAGTAGTCAATTACCGCGTTGATAGTAGAGTAGGAAATTGCTCCCATAATTTGAGAGTTACGCCGCTCGTAAGGGAGTTCTAAAAACCCGAAACCCAAACCCGATATTAAGCCAACGAGGTTACATTAATTGGGCAGCTGCCCTAGAAGAGTCTTTCAACAGTCAGGCTTGGAAGCTTCGAAATATACGGTGGCAAAACGATTGACGAGAGAAATATAACTGAGGTAATGTACGCGAGGAATGAAATTAAAGAAATAACTGGAGGCGAAATTCCCCCAGGAAAACCTACACATAAGAACTTTGGACTGATAAAGAGAAACACAAGAAAGTAGAAAATCAGGGAACTTAAGGAATTAGCTAAGGAAATTGAGAAATTGAGGGCTGTTATATACCAAACATTTACAAAGGAATATACAATATACACCAAACTTTTACAGAGTAGTACAGTAGTGTGATTTATACTAAGCGCTTCAAGCTAAGGAAAAATGCTATTACGGAGAGATTCCGGGGGTAAAAAGGTTGAGGCGAATCTTTCCCGAGTTTCCAACCGGGTAGGAATCTGGATGATGGATGCCGACGTTTCGCTGGGTGACTTTCCCTACATCATCAGTCCATAGGATTCCATCATGCAGATCCTAACCCGGTTGAAAACCCGAGAATAACTCACCCGAAACTAAAAAATTGCGGAGAAGAGTCTGTGGCCATAACATGAGGAAAATAACACGCACAGAGAAGCATATTTAGCAATTAAGAAATGACTGGTTTGTAGCAAGCTTCGAGCATTGAGCTTCCTGGATGAAAGTGAACCTTCACGTGTTAATAGGGCATTAAACTTCACTGTATTCATGTTCCGTGACCCTCGATCAGGTATCGCATCCTTTTGAATTCCATGTGGTCAACGCTTTATCACGACGATATCTTTCAATGGTAGCGGCAAAGGAAACGTACAGACACGAACGACGTGTACGCAGAGTCCTCAGTTAGGAGAGCACGGATAGGAGACATGTCCAAGAAAGGTAATGGACAGGATGAAGGTACAAGAGTGAAGGTGGTGCCCGTCGCGAGGCTACTTAAATAAAAATTGCCACACTAATTATCAAGAAAATTAGCAATTTGTGTACTTGTGGCCATGAAAATACCTTGAGGACATCGTTAACAGTGGAAAAAGGTGGCGGTTGAATACTCCGAGGTAAAATGGCCAATATGAGCTGTATTCGGTGGTTTGAGAATAAAAAAAAGCTTTTTCTCCGTTGTTTTCAACCAGAGAACAAGAAACTAGACCAAATATAATTAGTGGAATATGGTAATTTGAAAACAAGATGGATATCGATGGCTAAGTTCTAGCAACACGTATCTCAAATTCGGCCAGTTTGAGACAGGTATCTTAAACAAAGCGTAAAAACATAAAAAAATAAAATACAAGCAAAGAGCAACTCTTTTCTTGAAAATGAAAGCTTCTTTTTCAGTTTTATGAACTTTTGGTTTTTAATTTCAGTGTGTAATTAAAAGAAATTAGTCGTTTTTTGCTCTTCTGAAAAGTTTCTATTTTTGAGATACGAAATATTCTCTGACGTAATAGTGTATACTGCTAACAATAAGTAGAATAGAGGTAATGCAAGAATAAACTACAATTCAATCAATAAACAATTGAACATGCAGTTCATATTTTTGGATTGGTAAGAGTAATAATAATTGTCTGTGTATACATTTCATCAAAATTACGGTAATTTGTATGAATAAATCTCGAAAATAACATGTAGAAATTTTCTTCAACTGCTACGGTACTTTATAAAGTGACCCATGCCCATTTTTAACAAAGAGACAAGGCCTACAATAATCCTTAACAGCACTGCTAAGCCATAGTTGGGTGTCTTATGCTACCTCACCTTTCCCCAAACAGTAACGCGAGGACATAACCTAAGATTATGCTGACCCGTATCGCTATTTTTCATTGGACGACCGCAAGGATTTATGGTATAAGCTTATTGTTTTACGGCTAGCTTACCCGCAAAATGTAGGCCGCACACACCTTAAGCAGTATTTGACGTAATGTAGGTCGGAGCTGATAGCCTTCAAGCAGAGCGCGTGCAAAATGCGAACAACAAAAGGAATAGGATGTAGAGGTAATTGAACAGAAGAGGGAAAGAGGGTGGGAGGTGAAATATTCCCTAAGCAAATTTCAGATCGGCTCTCTTAAACACTGACGCATCAACGATGCTTCAGTTTTGGAGTTACATTCCAAACAAAAATCGGCACCTTTTAAAACGTTCAATAAAAACTTTGAATCGAAAGTTAAATCAATTGAGTACACTAAGCGGATCTGTCGCGATTTTTCTATTCACTTATCAATTATTCTTAAAACTATTTGTGTTTATAGATAAATTCCTTTGAGCAAAAAAGGAGAAGTAAACTCATAGCAAGCAGAATAGGCAATTATGAATGTTGTTTTCCCTTCGTGATTCCTATCCTCCAATTTTTTAACCATATTAATCTACTCAAACTTGCAAAATAACTTAATTACCATGAGGCATTGACTGCATATTTAAAACAATATGTTTTTCACATCCGTTAGGGCTGAGTATAGCACTATGTTTATTTCACTCAGGTATTACGTAATTTATCTTTTAATTACGTAATTAGTGCTGTGTAGAAGAAAGAAAGACGTAAATTCGTTTTAATAAATATAAAGAGAAGAGATAAAAGCAGTTAAGGAGTCAACAGCCGAGGCATTCGAAAGAGAAGTCTAGGACCCATTTCTAGCACTTGGCCCAGTTCAACGACACAATGGGATGTGGTCTATACGTGATTGCAAAGCTTAACACCTTTTATCCGGAAATCACAACGGTAAAGGCTTGAAACTCGCAATCAGCGCAACTGATCACGTTACAAAGATGTATACAAAAGGAAACATTAGAAATAAAAACGTGAACGATCCCCAAATAAAAGAAGTCGTTGTTCGACTTCATTACAACATGGCTGCACAGCGCACACTGAGGGAAAGCTAAAACCAAGTAGCACCTTTGGAGGGATTATATATTTTCTAAACATCAACATAAATATATAGAGTATCTAAAGTATATAGATTATCTAAAGGAGAAAGACAGATCCACGTAACATTATGTTTAGGAATAAATCATTAAGTAGTTACGAGGACGAAAAGGATATTTTTCCGTCACTGTGTTAATAAAAATATAATTAGAGTATCTTTAAGACAATCATAGATCCACGTAACATCTATCTGAAGGCATACATTTCTGTTCAGTTACGCGGATGAAGAGGAATTTGTTTCTCATGCTCTTTGTTTAGATGATTAAATAGGTTCGTACGCCTTCATTTATTCGATTCATCAAGGTATGACTCCCTCACAGCTATGATGCGAAACTAAGTTATAGGCTATTGCCAACCAAGGATTATATAAAACGCCAGTATCATTCATCGGAATAGATTCCATCGGGAAATTTTTGTACCGACCGTAATTTTAGCAATGAAATTAAATTTTCTCAATAATGCTACTTATGGACTAGTCTCTAAATTATTTTTCTTTTAGTTCAGCGGCAGGTATTATTCAGACATGCTTGCTTTATGGACGAGGAGATAATAACTAGGGCATTATAAATGGATGATATACGATAGTAGGCTGCGCAATGGTAGAGGAATTTGAAAATTCAGGGTTACCATAAAAGATGGAGTGCGGTTTTTAGCATGGTTAAGTTGATAAGCGTAATTACTTTCAGTTTATGTTGATTTTTTATTTTTCGAATTTGTCGCCTCAAAAATTAAAAAAAAAAATAATTAATAAATTTCAATATTTGCGACCTAAGTCGCTTGAGAAGAGAGAAACCCGGCGTCGACATTTGCCTGCTTTTCACGAAAGGCGGCAAGGGGTCCACGGCTTAACGTCCCATTCGATGGGCGGAGTGCTGCAACTGAAGTGCCCTCCTCAAGGCACTCAAGCAGGCATCGGGCATCCTCTGAAAAATCTCAGCCACCGCCGGGATTTGAACACGGAACCAATGTGTAGGAAGTCGGCACTTCAGGAGTTGGCTAATGTTGGCACCAGGTTTCTCTTTTCTACAGTGACGAATGAAGTACACATTGAAATTTATTAATTATTAAAAAACTGTTTGAGATGACAAATTCCAAAGATAAAAATAATAAACCGTAAGAAATTCTGTTTTCATTTAAACCACGTCCAAAATCATTTCATTTCCATTTAAACCATGTTATTTTATGATAAATCTGTATTTAGGTGTGGTCCATGGTGACGGAAGATAATTTGACCTCAATAACTCCGCTACTAATACTTCTTCACACAATGTATCGTGCGGAATAACACCAAACCCCCAAGATTATTGCAGATAAAATGCATCCAGCTTAGCTACTAATTTATGCCCAGGAAGCTGGTGGATGAGTCTTCATTTCCCACTAATGTGCGGCTTTAATACAAATTCAGAATGAAAGATTGGGACCTTGATCGTCTAAATCAAGACGCCAGCTATCTTAAGCCCTCGCAATAACAAAAAAATAAGCTTTCCGCGGTCAACCTATATCAGAGGAATTTAATCTCGAAATGCAATAACAAAAATTTGGGGAAATCTCAGAGGGGTTTTACGACTCCTTAGCCGAAAACCTTTCCCGAAATGAGGTCGGGAGCCCGGAACCCTTTCAGGGAACAATGAGCGAGATGCAATTGCTCCTATACCTCTCGGAACGGCAGGGATGGGGGAATAAAACTCCTTTCCAGTAGGGGGAGGGATATCATATTTTTTCGGCAATTTAGGGACTCATCCCGTCTGCATTTAATCTTGATCCCGGACGTTTTAAATGGAAAATTCCATCCCCTACGGTAACCTCTCATGTCTCACTCGCCTCATAAAGAATCCAATCAACACCACCCGGGAATTCTCGACTAGGACGTGGGGGAGGGCATGGGGTCTGAAGGGTACGGGTGGAGAGAAGAGGGAAAGGAATGGATACCCTAGTCCGCTAAGCCCCTAATTCTTCCTCTTTAATTTGACTCGTGCTCCTCACATCCCCCTCCCAAAAAAACCCTTATATTTTCCTCAAAACCGAAGGACTCACTAAAGCCTTCAATTTCCACGGGCTCCGAAGGATAGAATAACGATTGGAGAACAAATATCGCAATAAAATAGATAAATTATTAGCGGCCCAATAAAGATTCCCTATGGAGAGAAATCGGCCGGACCAATAAAAATCATTCTGTGACAAACTTTCACTAAATTACGCCTTCACTACTGATTTTATCAATTATTTGGCGCCTTTCCAATTCGAATACTGACAATTAACTTCTACAGTGCTAACAGGGTTCATGAACAGGAGGGAGCTCCTGAGAGGTTCGCTATGTAAAAATTTAAAGAAAAGGTTTGTGAAGAGTCTGATGTGAAGCGTAGCGCTTTTCGGCGCGGAAACGTGGGCGCTTAGGGAGGAGGACGAGAAAAGACAGGAGCCATTCGAGATCTGGGTGTGACGAAGAATGGAGAGGGTGAAGTGGACGTAGAGGAGGAAGAACGATGGAATGCTGGACATGGTGGGTGAGGAGAGGCAGCTTTTAGATGAGATGCGGAGGAGACAGAAGGTATGGAAGGTGATGTTGAAAACAGTGTAAGAGGGTGGAATGTTAGGTAAAAGAGGGGGAGGAAGGAAAAGAATAGGATTTTTTGATAGAATGGTATGGAATAGGGCTTAATGTGAATTGAATAGGGAAGTGGTTGATGGGGAGGGAGGATCCCAGAATTCTCCTCAAGTACTCGACGCAAACCTACCTTAATCGGTAGAATAACTTAATAATAACAGTGCCTACAATATTTCCCTCAAATCCTAATGATTCCCTCTAGCCTTCAATTTTCACGGGCTCCTGAAGATCGAATAATTATGATTGGAGAATAAAAATGGCATTAAATATAAAAATTATTTGTGACACAATAAATATTCCCTAGCGAATGAAACCGGATGTGGCAATAAAAAAATATTCTGTGACAAACTTCCTGAAAATTACGAATAAGAATTTTGATGTTATCAATTATTTGAAGTCTTTCTAATTAGGATAATCATTAACAACTTCCACGATGCCTATACGAGGAATTCTTAAAAACTGTAGTAAGCATTAACTTAAATAAAATACCAGATCAGTAAACAAGAACAAAAAATGGCACAAATTTGTTGCTAAAAATGCTGGTTGCTCAAATAAACGACTAAAAAAAGAGGGCGATTGTCGTACAGCACATGAAAGATCACTCGACGCAAGTGAGGTTTAATACTTTGCTAAATATAAATATAGCGTTTCCAGCGGTTCTACCTTTATCTGAGCCACAAAAAACTCACGTTTTCCATATGAAGATGCAGATAAATGCAAAATAATGCAAATAAATGCAAAATAATGAGACAATTAACATAAACTAGACATGGAAATTCTATCGTAAGTAAGATGTGGACGTGGAGACAAATGGAGAAGGTGAAGTGGAGAAAGAGCAAAAGGAGGAATGAAGTGCTGGATGTGGTGAGCGAGATGAGGAAACTTTCTGATAAAATACGGAGGAGACAGCGGGTCTGGATGGAGCGAGTACTGAGCGGGGAGGGGGTAGGTAAGCGAAGAAGGGGGTGGAAGACAATAGGATTTATAGATAAAGTTGAAGAGAGTTGGTTTTATTATGACTTGAAATGTGAAGCCTAAATGGGATGGGAGATATGCTGGGATGATCCGCAAAATTCTCCCTGTAAAACTAATTTTGCCTTTATTACTATTTATGTATGTAATTTTGAAACTGGGTCACTGATAAAATTAACCAATCCTCGTGAGAATATTTAAGGCATATTCCGGGCCTTAACTATTTCCTTCTAGTTCTTAACTATTAACCCGAATAACCCAAACCCGTCGAAAGCTTGAAATTGTGATAATTCTAACAGATTGGCCACGCTATTCAGTTGACTTAAGAGAGCCGAAGAAAAAAATCAAAATTCGAACTAATTAAGACGGTGCAAGGCCCAAAAACTTTTTATGGTA
Source organism: Ischnura elegans (assembly GCF_921293095.1). Classification (NCBI taxonomy): domain Eukaryota; kingdom Metazoa; phylum Arthropoda; class Insecta; order Odonata; family Coenagrionidae; genus Ischnura; species Ischnura elegans. The sequence continues at coordinate 78,912,021 of NC_060256.1, read as the reverse complement.
TAATTCTCAAGACCATTATGCAATTCACAGAGATGTGAAACTAAGCGCTGCAATTCATCGCTTGCAAACTGATGAAGAGTAATTAAATCCTCATCTTAGAACACCTATATACTTCCTGATCTGAAAGTACGAAAAATAAGAAATTTATGTATTTATTAAGCAACGTTAATCTAGTATCACTCGTAAGTTCCATGCGTATTCTGCAATTAGAAAAATTGTTATTGTATTTTTTATGAAACAACATTTTTAAAGCAGCGGTTTGCCGTACGAGGTGAATATTGTCACTGTTATCATTGGCTATTATTCCGTATCTTTGTACATACGTTATCAATTTTTAACAATCATGCGTTGATTTTTTATTTTTTTGATTTTTTAGTAGCTAGCAGGTCCTATCGCGCAGCAGACTACCGATTTAAGAACACGTTAACGCGAATGGGTCATACTTCACACACATACGAAGCCGCAATAAATATCTTTAACCGATCTCATATAAGCCTTTCACTACACTGAGCAAGGAAATAACAAGAAGTTTAATTTCTGCTAAGATTTATGACTCCATTGCGGCTGTAACGGCTGCTACCCGTCAAATCCAAGATAAACGGAGAGACCTTATCCCTAAATGGTTAACAGTAATTTCCAGCGATCGAGGAAAAATTACGACACAGTTCTCTTCGGGCAATCGACAATTAACAACATCAAATATGGCACGAGAGTACATTCAGGAAGAAAAAGGCAAATTCAACTTACAACCTGTTACTGCCCTCCATAGAAATAGACCTGGCATTGTTTTCCTGAATTGTTCAGCGTTTAGAATTTTCACTTTACATGTAAAATTCATACCACATCCCTCAGCAAGAAATTGCTTTAAGATGAATGATTTATATTCGAGGCTTTTCCTCTTTGCCATAAAAGAATAGATATTTCACGTGAAAAAGCTCTAAGCCTACTTAAAATCCTGATAGGAACTTAGGAAGCATGAAAAATCCGCAGTTACAAGAAAAACACAGGCGGGCGCGAGGGACGACCATTTTCATCAAACGATGAGTGCGCCGGAAAACAAGGTTTAATGAAAAATGACCTGAGTATTTAGAGAACAATATCTTGTTTACATTGAACAGGTACCTATGTACATGTATTCACTCACGTTTTTACAAATATCTCCGACAGAGGAACTTCTCAACCACTTCTGAATGGATTGCACTTACCTGAAAATAGAAAGGAAGTATATTTATTACTCAATGGAACAAAAATCAACATTAAAAAAATCAGGTGTACAAATAATATTCACTGCATTATTTGGATGACGAGAGAGAACATGCCGAAAACTTACTCAAAAATATATACACGAAAAATTAATACTTAAATAGAAGAAAATTTTTCGTATAACTCACTCATTCTGGTTGGTGACTAACAGTAAAAAAAGGAAAGTGAAGCTAACAGTGATGGTGCTCGACAAAAAACATTTCTAATTGCTTCATTCTCAAGATTTGAACATCTTTCACAGCATCATTAGCTGTGAAAGATGTGATGAACATTCAAAGAGACCAATTACAAATTTTTCATTAATATATGACAAATTCAAAACATACCAATGACCACAAAAGCTGTAGTATATTCTACTTTTCACTCTTAAATATCACAAATACAGAGATTTACAGAGAATTCTTATACAGAAAATGGAGGACCAATCATTGCGATCGCTTTTTGTGCTTTGCGTTTTCCGCCGAAATAATTTTCCCCGATTTGTTGCAAACTCTGATCGCCATGCTTTGTTGTCTCAGGCGTGACTTTATGGAATCGAATTAGCATACTAAAAAGTACAACTTTGTAACTCCATTAATATTAATTAATGGACGACCCAGGTTTCGACGTGGTACGTCATCAGCGTAACCGAATATCAACTTAATTATAATATAATTATATGTAACGTAACTATAATATTTTCACAGAATTACAGTCTCTCGTCATTCATCGAAATTAATTTAAATAGTTACATGGTTAATATTCTTGGAGAGCGACTAGGTAAAGAAGGAATCACGAGGACATCTGCGAGAGAATTCTGCCAAAAATACCACCATACTGGTACATCTACAAATCTACTCCAAACCGAAATCATCAATTCAGAGAGATTCATTAGAAGAAAAAAAACTTGCTTGCATCGATGTAACATTTTCACTGTTCCAAATTGAAAATAAATCTATACCAGATGCTGACGTGCCACGTCTAAATCTAGGTCGTCCATTGATAAATTTACGTGGAACTACAAAGTTTTACTATACATTAAATCTTCTATGCTTTTGAAATGGGCACTATATAATTACCTGGGTATACAAGACTGGAAAAACTGTCCTCCCTTTTTCCCCTCCAGGATCCTGAGCTTCAGTCACAAAATATTCATGAGATGAATACTCCTAAACAGTAAAAGGTGAGCGTAAAATGTGGAGTGTCCCCGGCGATCGTTAATCTCCATGCACATCCACATGACGGCCGATCCGAGACTCGTCTCCCTGTCCTGAGATATGTACGTCGGGACGTCTTGAAGATTAAAAAAGGCCCGGAGTGTGGGGGGAGCCGAGAGACACGCTTCAACCATTGTCCGAACGAGATAAAGACTTAGGGAGACTACCGAGACGGAAAAAAATGCGCGTATGTATGTGTGTACGTACCACCCGCAGTTCCGTCCCTCTCCGGAAGGGGAGCTGGCAGATAGCATCAAAAGAAAGCTCCTCGTGCTCGTCTGGGAAGTGGTATGGAGAAAATAAAAATGGCAAAGAAAAGAGGGAGGCGGAGTAATGCACGGAGAATGGGATGAGCTGAAATTAGAGGGCTTTTAAACTCATTCAATTTGGTGCATTTCGATTACTCGTTCTTTTAAATAGTTCAAAATGAACCCCATGGACCGAATGAACGATACAATGAACGCCACATATTAAAATGAACTCTACGAACTAAATGAGCACCACGAATCGATGGAAAATATTATGCAAAATAAATTAAAATTGCGGATTAGAACGAACTCTGCGACAATAAATTAATACTGCGAACCAAATGATCATAGCGATACAAACCATAATATACCGAAATAATCATAATAATAACCAACAACAACAACAAATCTATCAAAGACAGCACTTCCAATCGAAGCAACTCACGTCAATATTTAATCACCAAAGAAAAAAATTAAAATGGTTTTGGAGTTGAATATTTGAGTGCATTAATGAAAGAAAATTTTAAAATTGTTTCTAATATTACTGTTTAAGTTTTTAATGCTTTGCTTTACTATCTAACGTCTAAAATACTCTTCTTTATGTTAAACCATGTTTGGAATTCCCTTGATATCATTATTATAATTACTATTAATTTTTCACCATGTCGCTAAATTTACATACCACTTCATAACAACAAGATTTATTTTGGCACGTAAGGCACATTTCAATTGAGAGGCCCCGAAACCGTTGTACTGGCTTTTACTATGGGCCAACTCCTTTTCCGCGTTATGCAATTTCCCTTCATGCGACAATTCATGGACCGTACGATCGACAAGAACCATTTGAAAGGAAGAACACAATTCAATTAATTCAGTTCATGACAATGAATCGTTCGTGATGAACGATTCACTCATGAAGGACACAGTTCAGTAATAACTGAAATACTCGCCGTGCAGAATTTACGGGCGTGCAAAAACCGCCAGTCCTTCAGCCTTTTCTGCAGCGGCCGTAGGCAACGCCGCCAGAGGGATATTAATGAACAAAAGACAGACGACTCGAGAACAATGCGGCTAATTCTTCCGAGTTGTCTCCGCTCGGTGCGATTCAAGAAGCAGACCCCTACATACCCTTGATAAATATGGATAAAATATAAAGATTCATGAACATTTTACTGGTAATTTTATACGACTTTCACCAAATGAATAGTTATAGAACCAAATATTTAGGCACTTCGGTCGATATGATGAGACTTTTCCATCACCTTCTTAAGAAGAAAATGCAGTTTACCATTTTTTTAGCGCAACATTGCATTTTATTCACCAGAGGTTGCAACACTATTTTTATGATAGGTTTTTAATATGAACTCTCATGAATTTAACGACTGAATCGATATTTCTTGCTACCTTGATCGAAAACCTACATTATCTTGGGAGACTCTCTCCATAGACTCAATACAATTTTATGTAAAGTCATTTGAATTTCATTTAAGTGAAGTGAAAACCACTTAATGTGGCCTACACTTTTTTAAATTTTAAATAATCAGTGTCCAACTTTAACAGCAATAATTATCAATTCAATAGAATTATAAATATCCTGATGACGACGTATTTCCTTAGAATAAATACATCGGTATAAACGAACCTATAAGAGCAGCTAAAAACTTTAGAGTATTTTTAATGGAGAAAACCCACATCGACAACCATCGCTTTGGAACATTAAAGTTTGCAGGATTGCAATGCCTTAAATTGCAGGATGTGCATTAAGATGAAAGCATGCATTTTTATTTACAAAATTAATGAAGCTACAGTAAAAATATGAAAGATAAATGAGTTTGAGAGAAAATAGCTCAGAGAACTTCAGTATTAGCTCGCATTTTAAGAATTAACATAGTTCCTACCTGTAACATTCTTGTCATTACGAGAACCTAATCAACCAGTTGATGTAGGTGTGCAGAGAATACCATACCAATCAAACCGCTAGGTTCGACTTCCCACGTTAAATTTTCTTCGTTTTCCATAAAAGGCATATTATTTTTAATTCCAACCACGAACCTTGCTCGCTCGCTTCCTCAACAAACCTCGCCTATTCAGCAGCCTTCCCTCCAACACGGCTTTCTGCATCCAATCTCCACTCACAATCAGAACACACTCAATCCACGCCCTCAACCGCAAACCTCGCCTTGCCCAATATATTAATATTAGCTAACCAGTTAAAAATTTCAGGAAATATATTAATAATATGGCTAATATGCATGTCTAAGTAGGAGTATGAAAGTAACGCTATAAATCATATACGAGTCACATTTTATATTTATCTACTCTACTAATTTAGTGGTTACGTATTTAAATTAATGCATTATTATACTCGGATATCTCCTGGTCATAAAAGTAAATGAAATCCAATTTTTCGAACTTTTTTATGCGAACATATATTGCCGCTCCAACACAAAGAGTTATCTATTCGAGAAAAAACATTTTTTAGTCAACAAAATGCAGCAGTTTGGTAAATTTTAAAGTATTTTTATCTCAATCCCATGAAAAATCTTTCTAATCGGACTTTTTAGAATGGGAGCGCCCAGGGACTCGGGAGGCTAAGTGCTAGACTTGCATAGCCTGAGAAATAAGGAACAGGCCTATCAAATTGACACAGAACGTCATATGTAACCCGCACTACAGTTTCAGATCCGACAGAAACGATAACAAAAGAGATATCACCAAAGGGATAGGTATTGAAATAATTTTTTCCCGAGGTATATTTTTAAGCATTTTCATCTAAATCCAATGAGAAATCTTTCTTTCTGCGCTGACTTCGATGAACCTATGTTAAACTTAACTTAATGATAGTTATTTTTCAACGCATACATGCCAAACATAAGGAAACAATACGACTGCGAGGTATTAGGAGGAAGCCATATTTTAAAAACCGTCAAGGGAAAGAGAAGAGGACATGCTTTTGAAAGAGCGAGCTTGTTGTTCCCACTCTCGTAATGCCACCGGCTGTCGCGTGGCTTTTCTTCTGACTCCCGACGAATCGATAAAAACACACGGCCTCTGCGCACGAGTTTTCCAGTGACTTAAAGCGTTGCTTCCAAGGCTACTATCACGCGCCTCGTAACGAACACGCCGGATTGAAGCGAGGAGTCGCAGGCGTGTTGTGGGAAAGTTCTCGGATGAGAAGTCGAAGAAAGAGGTGCTATTTCGCACTCGTCCGGCCACACCTAGAGTAAGTGGCCAACGTAAGGGATTCGGTGCAGAAAGATTCAATCCGTTATTTACATGAAATGCGGAGGAAAGCGACACGATTCTTAAAAAAAACTGCAACAAGCGAAGAAACGACGGCCCTTCAAGGTTATCTACATTTTTGGAAATAGAAAAAGAAGTCGCACGGAGCCATGCCTGGCGAATGTGGAGGCTTAGGCGCCGTTTCATTATTGTTTTCTTTTTTAAAAAATTCACGAACAAGCTATGAACTGTGAGTCGAAAATCGACGAACTCATAAAAACAAGTCTAACCTGACTGCCACAGGAAAAGTAAACAATTAACGCAGCAGAAGTATTAACATACTTTGGAGACATATGTGCTAGCATAATGAAGAAAATTGACAATCGGACCCTAAAAAAATTCGCGATATATTATTTCAAAATTTAGTTCCCGTTTATTTTCTGAACACGCCTCGTAGTTAGGCCAAGTTAAGTTGCTGTGAACGAAGCCTAATCTAACTGGCCAAGAATGCTGTTCATCGCCAAGAAAACCTTCGCGTTCCACGGGGGCATTATGACAATTACCGGTCCACCTTGGGAGTGTATAACACCACCACTGTGTGGCAGCGACATTTCACATTCTCCGCAGCAGAAGCTTGCAGTGGCATTCTCGAAGGATGAAGGGAGAGACAGATCGGTTTTAAGCATCAAGGGCGCCTCTCACACATACTCAACTGCTTAAAAAATCGTTAAAACGCGGAGGTGAGGTAAAGACACCGGCGAGGTGGTGGCATACTCCCGTGGATTCGGAAAAGAATCATTCATTAACCTCGTTAAAAACTTCGGCGCATTGCGACAGCTTGAGAGGACCTATCGTTTCTATTCCAGGTCGAATTAAATCTATTTTTCGTGAATATTCCCTTATTCTTTCTTTCGTGAATGTTACCCCATCTTCTACTCCAGGTCACGTCTACGCTCCTATGTCACCTCATGCAAAATATTAAATCAAATGTAAAACAACTTAAAAAAATATGAAAAGGCAAAAAAATGAAAATCAATGGAAGAGATATACCATGGTATATTACTACAAATGAACTAAATATTGCGCTACATTGTTCAAAATCAGATGTTTTATATGCATTCTTGCATTTGCCTTCCTGTTATATATATTTTTTAAATATAATGCCGCATTATGTGACATTGATGATCATGCAAATCATCCTTTTGTATATAATACTTGTTGAATCTAAGATATCATCATGTAATCATGTATGTTCCGAGAGGACACTTGTTCCGGAATAATAAATTTCATTTTCTATCCTTCTACCATATTTCATGATATTCAAGATGAAAAACACTTGTAAGATATCATATCTTAATGGGTGGCTGAATTGAGGCTCCTTTAAGAACCTTCCTGTGTAATACAATTATAATACATCAGGGAATTTGCAATCTCTCGCTATAATCGGAATTAATGTGATTAGTTACAGAGTTAATATTCTTGAGGAGAGACGAAATAAATATAGAGGTATTGCGATGGAACCCGAGAGAGAATTATACCAAAAATACCATTATAATGGTGCATCCATAAATCCTCTTCCTAAAATAGCGTCACTCGACTTAGGTTAGGTATTTATTTCGCAAGCTCATATTTATATTGAAATTATCGAGCGGTATGAAGATAGTTAAGTCAACCGAGAGGAATAAAAACTAACGCACTTAAGTCCTCTAAAATCGATTACAATGTTTGTAATGTGAATTATGAATTGATCACGTTCACTAATTGTAAGTCATGCTACACCAATTCAAGTTTAAGTGAACGACGAGAAATTATATTTCGAAGTTTTCTCTGACCCCATGAAATTCCCATAAGTAGCTCGTGTATTTCAAGGGATTCCCAGTTGGTAGACATATCGTGTCTTCGCACTTCCCTGCAGTGCCCGCCCCATAACCCCCAGTCTGCTACAAAGCGACGGCCCTGCAGATCCGACCCTCGCGGGGTGGCCAAGAGGGAATAGTGGGCCAGGTCACGGCGCGGCATTTGTTATGCACCCGCCGCGCCGCCCGAACTGACTCCCCCCGGAGGGGTTAGGGGTGGCGGGAAGAAAGAGGGATCTTGTAAGGTATGGTTCCCCGAATAAATTAATACGAGAGCGCTAAAGGTGGCTGCACATAGTAATTACAAGCTGAGGTAGACACTAAAAACCCTAACTTCAATGCTATTATTATTACGATTACTTAATATTATTCTGCAAAATTCTAGGATTCTATCCCTAACTTCATTACTATTACTTGCGAATTGCTTCAGAATAACAGGATTTTATTGGTAAAGGATTACTCACTTAAAACTTACACGAGATGGATATATCGTTTTCGCGAGAACGGGTGTATTTAATCTATTTTTGTGAACATTGCTTAATTCTTATACCACAAGATACATTATTCAAAGAAAGTAAGCTTGATAGCTATCATTTTTTATATGGTGGCTGAATTGACGTTTATAAAAGAACCTACCCGCATTAGGTAATTATAATAATTTCAAGGAATTCGCAATCTTTCGCCATTGTCACAATTAATTTGAATAGTTGCAGAGTAAGTATTCTTGGAGAGCGACTAGGTAAAGATACAGGCATCACAAGAAAAACTTCGAGAGAATTCTGAGAAAAGACCACCACACTTACAAATCCACTCCCAACCGAAATCAGCAATTAAGAGACATCCATTAACGGAAAAAAAACTTGCATGCATCAGTATGACATTTTAACGTATTCAAATTGAAAATTAACATTCGAATTTCCCAAAACTGTTTAAGAGCGTTAATAGAAATATTGTTGAAAAGCCCTTTTTGTAACAACTAAACTAACGTTGGACTTAGCATGACTATGGAGTTGTCTGCTCAGATCCTTTTTTTTTACATGAATCTCAAATTTGAATTTTTAGCCTCAGCAGATGATTTGTTTCGAACTTAAGAGTTTTTTTAAATTGAGAAACAGGTAATTGTATAAAACTTTCCTCCATACACTCGGAAAAATTGGTAAAGAAAATAGGGAAAATTTAAAAAAGTAAAGAAGCCACCAAAAAAAGGAAAAAATGCGACCGTTAAAGATGAGGAATAGGCATTTTTAAGGTATTCTACCGGAGAAAGGAGAACACTACCTCACAGGAAAGCTTGATGCTCTGAATCTAACGGCAGCAATTGGTCTCTATTTTTGTACGAAAACTCTAGGATACTCTTCATTTATGAAATAATCGTAAAATGATGGAATATATGCAAAAATTCGAACACGAAGTTTGAGTTATGCCAATTACGATGCGCAAAAATCAGTGAAACGTAATTCTAGAGAAAATTTTTAATAATGTAGCTTTTAGTATACAATTTAAGGTATGCATACTGTGTACATTCAATGATAATGAAATAATATTTGCAGCTATTAACTCTTCATTTTTGGGCTTAAACAGCATGAATATCTGTTGAGACATCGGAGCCTATTTACCTTCGGTTTGAATTGTAAAATGAATATTTTTTGTAATGGCAGTACAAAATTCAGAAGTACCTGAACGTACAGTGAAAAATATACATCTGAGGTTAGGCAACGAAATGCGAAATCGCTATAGCCTCCGACGACGATTTTCGACACGGTAGTGAGCCCCATTTAGGTCGGTTCTCATGGAGCATTTTGTGAATCACCCCTCCTATTCTGTATACCTTCCTGGAGCATGTGAAACTCTGGCTATTTAAAACAAAAATACTTTAGGAGATATCTCTTAGAAGTATTTTGAAACTATACCCTTTTTAATTTTGTAAATTTGATTTCAATTCCATTATATTTTCTTTGGTGTTTCTTTACTGTATATTACGTACGCATCAAATGTTCATCTGGATGGCATTTTTTCTAATGCAACAATATGCACAGTATTACCATCGTTTTTCTGAAGGTAATCCTTCCAACTGGCAATACCCCTTGGGGCCACCTAAGGCTCCAAAGCTGGTTTTGTGTCTATGATATTTTAAGTTTTAAATTATTTAAGGAGCAATGAATACTTATATTAATTAAAAAAATATATTCTCCCTACAAAAATAGAAATACCATGGATTGTTTGAGGCGTGACTTCGCGAAATTGCTGCATGTTGAATCGCTAAACCTCGAAGATTTTACGTAAATAATTTTAACATCGACCGGTTTCATATGCGTACGGGTCACATAAATAATTTCAATAGCGACGAAATTGGTCGATATTAAAATTATTTATGTGAAATCCACAATGTTTTTTTATTCAACATTAGAAATCCCATCTTCAGTTCCCAGTAGGTCCTCTTCTCTTTAATCCTATCCATAAATCCTGTTCTCTTCATCCCCGCACTCTACCTCAATACATTTCTTCGGTACATTCCATAACCTACCAATTCTCTCGCGTCATCAAAATTTCGAATACCCTACTTGAGGACATGTGGAAATAAAGATTGAACTCGCTCGACTCTCTTCGAGGGATTTTCTTTCGCAAATAGTGGAAATAAGAGGCGAAAAAAAGGGAGGCATATAGCCCACCGGGGGAAGTCGACGTGGGACTGGGAGCGGGTGTGCAGGGAGAAGAGCGGGGGTGCAAGTTGGCGGAAAAGATGGAAGAGTGCCAACGGGGCCGAATCAGATTTCGAACGTCCCGGCCCGCGCGCTGGGAATTTCAAAATTTCCAACCGTTAGCCTTGGCATTGAATTTATATAAGTATAAGTGTGTCGATCCCTTCCCGCGGCTAGCGATCCCTGTATCAGGAGAGCAATACTGCTGAAATATGGACTTGAGACGTTTTTTTTTCTTTCCGCCTAAAGTCATTGAGATATATAGGTTGAGATTGTAGAAGAAGCCAAAGGGGCATAGACAGCCTTAGCCTCCCTTCAAATTCCTTTATTTCACCATGAAATGTTTTTTAGAAAAGGCGTTCTCCATGTATTTCTACCTCCTGAATTCGAAAATGATACTCAAAAATTCGAATCACCTACGTTCAAATAAGCATTGCTACATGAAACGCAACTATCATCATTTTCACGATATTTTAAATACATTTTCAGCGTTTAAATATCTAAATAAATTTTCATAATGAAGTTTGATAAATAGTAAGGTCTTTTACTTGTATTACATCAACTGACGGCCACAGAACTATGCTTGCCCACCAAATTTTCCTGAAAATCGCATTAGAAAATCCTCTTTTTTTAATTGGGGAAACGTTTGAATATATCATGCTGTATAGAGAGCGATTATCATAAGGCATATGTCGGCAACCTATTCATTTCATATGGTGTCATTAAACGCAGTAATTGAAGGCAGGTAACGTAAGTTACCTGAAATTGGCGCCAAGATCAGTTCAATTAGCTTGAAAATGTGTAACCTAAAAATATAAGGACTCTGTTCTTTAAGCTTATTGGACCTTATCCACGGTTAACAAGTTTTTTACTATAACAAATGCAAAAAGTATTCGGCATTAAATAATTCTCATGCGGTAAAATGGAAAGATTAAAATTTTTCGTACGACGCATGGGGAAAATGACAAGTTAAGACATACTATGGCCCCAAAATCTGTAAATTATCTGTAAAAAAGGCTCATTTATCAAGGGTCAATCTGGTTCAATTATCTGTAAAAAAGTTTTGCCTAAAAAGTATAAGTTCTCTGCTCTTTAGCCTTTATTTATGCCGTGTATAATGGTTAAAAAGTTTTAATTAAAAAGGCGAAAAGTATTTGGTAATTGAAATTTTTGATGCGGTATAGCGGATAGCTTGAATTTTTTTCGTACGTCGCACGGGGTAAATGACAAGGTAAGAGATATTACTATAGCCCTCGCATTAAACGCACCTCAAGTAAAGGCGAAGTAGAGGTGAGTGATACTTTCCCGGAAAGGCGTGGAATGTCTTTTTTTTATTCGCCGTACCCAGCCACCCCCATTGCTCATACCGTACCCGGCCTCGCCCCTCTCTCCGCTGCGGGAAAATCTATTTCCAAAACGTCTCGTCATTCACTTTGGCGTAATGAGATGGTCCCGCAAATGCACTTTCCGCGTTGGGCTTCTCCCACAAATATAAAACCAATTTCCCCCGGCCAACCCACAAAATATGCAAGTGCGTCATTTGGGTCTCGACAGACAGGTCTATAGCTTCGTCGAAAGATATTTTGTAGGTACTTTACCTGAGCATATATTGGAAGCACCTATGTGGAGTTTTTTTCAGCTCACAAGACGGAAGAGTGACAGGCTATTTTTAACCATGAAAGTATACGAATAATCAGTTTTTTACACATCTAAGTAAATGTCCTCATTTTATCAGTAATATTTCCCTTTGATTATCGCCCTAAAAATCAAAGACCTATTTCCTATTTCGTGTGATTAGATTATTACTTTCAAAACGCATATTTCCAGTTAATCATGTTAACCACTTCTATTGGAGCCACTGAAACTGCTAAAAAAATATATTTTACCCCGTAAATTAACTTGAAATGCTAAAATTACTATTTTCCAAAAAATATTATCCACATGCGAAAACATTTCATGCCTTATCTACTAAACTAAAAGTAATACTCTAACAAGGTAAGCAATGAATTCCATCCGGATTATATCATTTTTGTTTCCATGGCAACACTATAAATTCCAAACTGGCGCAAGAATTTCACACCGATAAATATCACTTACAACGTGAAGGCTCTTCCCCAAAATCCCTATGATATGATTGATAACCAAATACGCACAGAGAGTGGATTATTATTTGATACGCCCTATCGATCAGTTGAGGTGCTTACCTGATTAAAATGTTTCCGTGCAATGGATGGGCCTCTCTCAAAAGTTTTAAGGGTGATTAAAACCAGAATTTATGACTGGATCTGTAACGTCAGGCAATAGATTCATGAGAAATTGGGAGAGCACTTTCAGTAAATCAATTTTCTACTTAGAGGCATCAAAGAGAATAACCTGGATTTCGCGGCGACATTTTTTCGTTGATCAGCATCAATAAATTACATTTTTATACTTACGGTACAAAACTCTAGATAATATTTGGCCTCGCAAGGGATTCATCAGTCTCGCTATACTACAAACGATGTTGGCAAGATTAATATTATTACCCTTTTACAGTTGGTTCCGTCGCTAGTCATTCAAGTAGTGGATTGGAAGTTGAAGTTTTTACAACTGCGTGGGTAAATAGCTAATCGACGCGAACAGAGTGAGGTACAGAAATTAGGCAAAAAAAACATGCTAATGTGATCCACAAATAGGAAAGACTACCTGTTTTCGTCATGAGTTTTGGGGTGAAAACACAAAAACACGCAAAATCCCTCACTCGAATCAATTCTTGGCTTGTATTCCCTGTTTTCGCAACTCTATTTTCGGACACACGGGTTTGCGTTTAACATCCAAGCCAGTTGACACACGTCTAATTTTGGAGCATTAGGTGCGACAGGAATACTTGATCTTGGGAGTTGCAGACGGTGTTATCACAGGGTACCGTCTCTGACTAGACTAGAATGTGGGAATTTCACGAACTGTTCCCCGGTTCAATAACTCCACGGCCTCTAACGTTTCGGGTCCCGACTCGGACACCTTCCACTGATTTTCGCTCATCATTCGAGGGAGCACCGAGTCGAATTTCACTGTGACGCTGTTTTCAATCTATTGGAATCCCCATTAAGAGTAGTGAAAGTTATACGAAAATGCCATTCCTAATTCTGCCTCACACGTATTATAGGATTTTTTCCGTTTTCGTTTTTAATTTCTGATGCACCGACTAGTATAATGCCTTCCAATCTAATTTATTGATCCGAGATAGACTTACAAACTATAATAGAGTGTTCAATGAAGATTCATAGAGTGTTATATCTAGTCAAATATTTGCTGAGACAAGGCAATTCTATATGCAGTACTTAATACAAGCTGGAGCTGAAATATTTCTTCCACTTTTCTGAGTAGCCAAGACGGAGGAATTCATTATTCGCTACATGTATTTTTTAGAGGGGCTTTTATTGTGTCTTAAGGTACAGTTATGCACAAAAGTTGTACTGATTTCAGTAAGAAAAGGGATGGTTTCCTACGAGCTTTGAACACAAATCTACAGATACAGAAGAAATAAAAAAAGATAAGGGAGTCGTGGTTGTTCGTGAACGTATAATTGTTAACTAGTGGAAAAAAAACCTATTTAAAAGGCGAATGCGTGCTATTTTCGATGGTATGGAATTTAAAAAATCTGTGGACCATACGTTTGCCTGTCATCATTTTCCTTTTTCCACGGTTCCACAATATATCGTCATCTAATCCTAAAATGGATCGAGGCGGCGTTCTAATCGAGATTTATATTTCGTAAACCAGAAAAAATAATGATGTACATCAGAAATTATTTTGAAAACATTTACCCGTGACTCCAGGCTCAATGAAGTTTCACATATGGCACTATGATGACTGTTGGGCACCGCAAAGGGTGCGATGAATACGCAGATGACCTAATTAAATGAATTTCACAGTGAGTAAACATTATTCTCAGGCTAGGTCAAGGCGATTCATTTCGAAATTACGTGCGTCAGGAAAGCACGAAGGCCTGATGAAACTTAGCCGCAATTATAATGACTTAATTACACATCACGCGATGCGTATTTTATTTTCTTGGACGAATATGGCATATAGAAGAAAAAAAATCACTTCGATTCATTTCCAGAAGAAACTGGCAAAACCTGGCAGCGAGTCTCATTCCGAAGATACCAACAAAAAAAAGTCAATATCCCCACGCAATTCAAAGGGATCGCGATCCGCAAACCCCGCTTCAACTGAACACTATCCAATTTGTACGGCCACGATGGTTAGAGGGCGCGATCAAGCCAACGATGCTCAATAGGCGAACCTGAGAACGGACAGAATCCGAAATGGCAATGGGAGTTGATTGGATGCCAGCTCAATCACCCAAATTACGCCCCTGCATTTCCATGACGTGCAAACATGACGTGCAAACAAATGCATGTCGCACGAACGACACGCGGAGCGAGTGCTTTTTTACTATTTGAAAGTTGGGTTTTACATCTATTGTACGATGTTGTATGAGCCTATCGATTTTTTTCATTACAGTATTCTACCGGTTTAAGTGTATTCACTAAGAGAATTTGCGAATTACCCAGGCCTGTCACAATGTAACATAAACGTTTATAATGAAAAGTAAATAAAACTTTCTAATTCCACATAAACATATTTATACATTTAATTCCACATAAACATATTTATGTGGAATTAAAAAGTTTTATTTACTTTTTATTGTGTTAGGCTCCACAAAGTCACGCCTGAAACAACTAATTATATAAACGCTTATGTTTGCGTTATTAGGAAATACTGCAAGCTAAGAGATCAACAATAAACATGATAATTTATAAAGCCACAATGTTATCAACGTACAAAATATAGGTGTCAACATCAGACTATTAATATTGCGGATGATGCATGGAAACATGCAAAGTATTCTGGAAGTATTAAAAAGTTCACAGTCGGTTTTAAAAGTTTAAAAGTAAGTAAGGAAGACTAATCAATTAAGCATATAACATTACGAAGGAAAATGTAAACATACCGTGGAGCATTCAGGTATTATGGTGAAGAAACATAACATCGATAACCCCAGGAAATAAAAAAATATTCCATTCTAAAAAAATTTCTTGGGCCATTATTTGGTTTCCTAAGATCACAAACGTAAAATTTGCCGCGAGAAAAAACTAAATAACACTGAAGCATATTTTATCCTGAATCAAACTGCATTCATCATAATGGCAGCTAAATAAATTCTAATATGAACTGATTTGCGGTGGTTGAGCTCAAAATATTGTCCGGTGTATCATTCTCGCGTACTTTTCCATTCGTGGTGAAAGTCTGTTCGATGATAAAAATGAATTACCGGCAGAAAAGCACACGGATTAAAAAAAATAAACACTTCCCTGCGCAAGGCGGCCAGAAAGCGAATCACTCGACCAACCCACTTGCTCGTCTACCGAGACACTTCACAACGGTCAGGCTCGCGCGAAAATGGGACGACCGACTCGTGACGCTATCCGAATGGATGAGAAAAAAACTGACACGATCAAACCTAAAACCACTCGCCAAGACCGCTGGTCATCGGAGAGCGGGAGAGAATAGGAAGGCTCTTATCGAAACGGCAGCGTGATTGTGCCCATGCACGAAAGCACTCCGAAACGCGATCAGGTAGACCACGAATCAAGAAAAAAAAAGCACGTTGAGTCGTTGATTTGAATGTGATCACGATGTTGGTATTATCTATTCTGGACTGTAGATGATTCACTACGTTTGATATTATTTTTTAATTTTTTAAAAGTATTTAATTTTTGCAATTACCTAAGAAAGCAAACGTAAAATTTTCCGCGAGAGAAAAATAACATATCACTGACACATATTATCCTAAATTACATTTATCATAAAGGCAGCTAAAATAATCAAATATGATCTGATTCAGGGGCCCGAGCCCCCTCAAAAATTCCTTATGGGTGTGAGAAAAAAATGCGACAGGTTTGTCGATTTTCCCCGGAGTGTCTAGATATCGAGATTCGAGTTATCAGGGTTCTAATGTTGATCATAGGACTCTTCTAAAATGCTTAAAAAACTTAAAACTCACTACTTATAAAATTTCCCGGGGCAAGATCCCCGGTTTGGGCCCCCAATATTTTTGGTAAGTCGGCATCCCTGATCTGATTTTTGGTGGCTTAGCTCAAAATATTGTCAAATATATCATTCTTGCGTACTTTTTGAATGCATGTAATACAAAAACTTTTGAACATTGATAATTTACGATAACGATAGCTAATATATTAATATTATGTGTATGTGCGTGGATGTAGGACTAGTGTAAGGCAATGTCTTGTTGAGATAAGTTCACTCTCTGATGGTGTACTATCGGAAGTTTTATACGACGACATATGTGTGATTATAGTTGGTTTATCGTCTACATTTACATTTACGTAATACTCTGCGAGCCAATCACTCGACACACCTCTAGGGTGTTTGGCAGGGGGTGACCAATCACCAACATGCACCATGCAAAAGGACCGCCACATGCACACCGCACGGTCATAGAAATATTACGCATACCAGCAAAATATACATGCATATTCATTAGACAAATCTTGCCAATGGTTAGTAATTCCTATAGAAAATACATGCAAGGTTAGAACTATTGAAGAAAAAAAAAATATCCAATGAGTCGTACTAGACGCCATTCATTCTACCGACTGAGACACCGTTGCCATTCTTAAGAGCACCTACGAGGGAAGAATGATACTTCAAATCTCTCCGTTTTGCAGTCCATTTATTATACTTTCCTCTCGTGATCATGTCCAACATAGTACGATGGCGAAATCAGAACATATTTCACGTCGTCTGGGATTGAAAATGTTGGTCTAAAGTTAACAACATTACATAAGTCCTTTCTGGCAGCCGAAGTTTCGGGGTACGAGTCGTACTTTATCCTCAGGGCTGAATGAGTATTGCAAGTCGGCAGAGAATTCAGCCTTCAGGATGGAGTACGAATCGTACCCCGAAACGTCGGCAGCCGCGAAGGAGATTACCCGGTGGAACACCCGAACAGCCTTCACTATTCTCTCGTTAATTTTGTTGTTAACAGGTAGGTGGTTTTACTGAGCATGTTGCGCCTTGCAGGCATCAATGAAAAATTTGAAAATAAATGTTTGCATTTTAAATGATTTTGTGTCTTCTTTATGACTTATGTAATGTTGTTAACTTTATAGACTAACATCTTCAATCCCAGACGACGTGAAATATGTTCTGATTTCGCCGTCGTACTATGTTAGACATGATCACGAGAGGAAAGTCCCCCGTACCCCGAACCCCGAAACGTCGGCAGCCATGAAGGAGATTACCCGGTGGAACACCCGAACAACCTTCACTACCAGCATACGCTGGGAAAGCATTAGATCTTTTTTAGTTACGAGAGAAATTCACGCCGATTAAGGCTGGGAGTATTACGTGGAGGTAGGACTGTTGTAAGGGGAATGCCTTGTTGAGATAAGTTCGCTCACTGATGGTGTCGTACCGGACATTTTATACGACATGGGCCCAGTGGGAGCTGAGGGCGCTAGCGTGAGGTAGGATAAGGCCTGAGGGCACGCATCACTTCCTGCCCCCGGGCGTGACCGCTCCCCAACCCCTCCTCATCCTCACCCAACGGCACCTTAATTTTTTTCTACTTCCCCCATTCCACTAACTCACACTCCACCCCCTACCGCCCCACGGTATATCTCGGCCTACGTGCCGGGAGCATACCTGCCGTGAAAACCTAAAAAGGGGTTTTACACCGCTCCCCTTCCATCTGCTTCTCCCTACCTACGAGGATCTCTCTTTTAATTCCCACACTTCTCCATTTTTCTTTATCACTAACCTTTTTTTTTCATTCCCTCTCCGCTAACTCTCCTGTAAAAGCTTAACAGGTGCACATTTTTTTTTATTTGACCCCACTCTAGGTACACATTTTTCAGATGTTCAAGAATTATACTGTAAAATGAATTCTGTATTACATCATTACAAATCCAATTCGTCAAATTAAAAACTCATAAATTATAAAAAAAATTCCTAAACATCACTAACCAAGGAATAGTGAAATTTAAATATTAGAGACACTAGATAATGAAAAATTTCAATCCAATAATATAACAATACGTATCGCACATCTGAATAGCTTATCACCTAATCAAGAAGTCGGTTAAAGACGATTCACGACATTTCCTCTAGCCCACGGTGATGTTTAGATCGCTGCACAAAAAAAGGTCCACCCATTGCATCGAAAGATATTTTTAGAAATCGGGGGGCAGTTTTTTCATGTATTTTTTTAAATAGTGGTTGATTTATCATCTTTTTGAATGAAGCAATGGACGCATAACATTTTCATTGGAATTTTTCTCCTAAAACAAAATGAATGATGAGTGCTAAAGGAAATGCCAAGTTTTTACTCAACAATGATTTTGGAATAATGTCCGTAGGACCTACATTTTTACTCACTGTGTGATAATAATCAAAGCTTGTGTGACACGATAATATGCCAATGGATTAATCTAAAATTTACACATGTTCTTAACGTTGTAAGGGAGCTTTTAGTAATGGCTACCACTTCAAATTCTCAAAATTGTGTTTTTGAGGAAAATCCATTTCATTAACTTCACAAACACACTTCACGGTTCTCCCTTTTAATTCCCTATCTTCCCTTCTTTATCTCTAATATTTTTCACTCTCTTTCCTCTGTCTCTAGAGAACCCCTTTCTCACTATTCTGGAATGTATTCCACGTACGGATAAGACCGTCAACGTGGCGTAGTGGCGCTCCATTGGTTGTTCTTTCTTTTTATCAATTTAATCCTTTCCGCGCGCAGTTCGTGAGGTTCCGTCGGAAGCCTTTTTTCTGATCAGCAATGTAAATGTCACTGTGGGCTGGAGGAAATGTCGTGTATCTTCTTTAACCGATGGCTCGTTGAGGTGATTAGGGCAAGCTAATCAGAAGTGCGGTATTTAGCGTGAAGTCACGAGTTTCCGTGCTAATAAACAGTTATGTAATTTCGTAAAACAGGCGAATTGGAAACACAGGTTAACAGCTGTTATTTTTATTTTTCCGTTTAAAATTGCTATGTAAGGCCACCAAAGTTAGTCAAATCCCAAAAATTATTCCTCACTTCATAATTCACCTGCGGTGCCTCACTGAATCACCCGGAAAACTCGTGCATGAATCACTTACTTCTATGACTTTTCGTTTTTCTATGACTAGTATGGTATGTTATTTGGAAGAGGTGACCTACAGCCAAGGCCATTTGCGCCATGAGGGAAGGGTATGCAAAGAAGGATGGAGAGAAATCCGGCGTCGGCATTAGCCTTCTCTTAATGAAAGGCGCCAAGAGGATCACAGCTTCATGTCCCATCTGACGGACGGAGTGTACCTCTTGAAATATCCCCCACACAACATTCAAATAGGAATCGGGCAGTCTCTATACATTCTCTGCCACCGCCGGGATTTGAACCCGAGCCCACGGAGTGGGAAGCCAACACACTAGCCACCACATTTCGATGCACTAACGAAAAAATCATATCCAATTTCATTGACCCTTCCTTAATCATACCGATTCTAGCGATCATAATGATCCTTCCGAGACCTGCGGTGATTGGTTCGAGGCTTGATGTCTGCCGGGTTATCATAGGCCAACACACTAGCCAACCCGATCCCCGCCTGTGACTATCTAGTATTTTTATTTGCATGGTAGTATATTCGTGTCCTTAGCACTCTCCTAGTTTCTGGCCTGACCACGTGTCGTTGCCCCGTTTGCTTGGCCTGTGTCCGGCAAGCAAGATCGTGTCTCATTAAAGTTAGGATGAGTGCTGAATTCCTGGTGTGGAATCACCCCGTGCCACACATCCTGGTGGTGGCTCGCACGGTACCTAGTTAATGCAGATGTGGATCTAGCAGAACAACGCTTTATCCACTGGTTCACCCCTCTCTCCTTATGGAATACATGCTTTACGGTTGTGTTAGAAAAATGGATGACTTTACCAATTTAGTGATATATATTTCAGAAGCCACGAGGCGCCTGAAAGGGAAGATTCAAATAGCTTTTTAGGACCTAAGCTACTCGCAGCAATGCTTTCAATTAAGGGCTGTAATAACGTTCAATGTTGGGCAAATTTTCCATCACGACGGAGTCTGAAGACCTCCCAGAGCCATACCTTCAACCCCTACCTTGTGTGCATTCACCTGGGCACCTCGAGAAAGGGGATTGGGCGAATGTAGTGAAGGGAGACGAGAACAAACCTCGTATTTTCCTTTTCCTTCCGGCAGCGTTTCCCCCTATCTTTGGTATATCAGGGGGCGGTTTCTTGCACAACGCTTCAGATAGCATGTTATAACGGATGAAAATCACGCCTTGCGCCTTAAAAATTCTTTGCGTCACACCAAGCGTGTCTATCAAACTATAGAGTTATTTATCTTAACTCAAGACAAAGCCTATGATAACCCGGCGGACATCAAGCCTCGAGCCAATCACCGCAGGTCTCGGAAGGATCATTATGATCGCGAGAATCGGTATGAATAAGTAAGGGTCCATGAAGGTGGATATGATGTTTTCGTCAGTGTATCGATAATACTGCAATTAATAACTGGAAACCACGGCCTGCCTGACTGCTGTCAGAAATTTTTTTTATAAGCTCCAAGAATAGGTATTGCCGAACGAAGCCTGCATCTTTTTCCTTATAAAAAGGAAATACCCTAACGAAATTATGCCTAGCATTTATTTAAGTCTTTTTCCGTGCGGGGGAAGAGCGAATTCCCTTTCCGAGGGCCTATCCATCCAAACCTGTCCGTTCGGTAATCGATAGAATCTACTGAGTGAACAAACAATAGTTTATTTTGCTTGGCTTTTTCTCACTGCAATGTCTTTAGAGCTTACGATTCCAATGACCTTATTAGGTGTCTTTGCTAAGTTATAATGAAAATGTTTATTTTTTCTTTTGAAACATCATCTACATCTACATAATACCCAGCAAGCCGCCTAAAAGGCGTGCGGCAGGGGGTGTTGGGACACCAGCCATTTACACATAAAAAGGAAATGCTCCAACTTAATTACGACTAGCATTTATTAGAGTCCTTTATGGTCCGGGGGAAAAAGGAATTCGCATATCAATACGTTCGGTATCATAAGTGCCTACACGGAGTAGTTATGTTAAAAATACTGCAGCGGAAAAATCATTAAATATTTAAATTTTACTTATTCGGTGACAGTAACACCCGGGAAGGAAATCATGGTACCATAGAGATCCACAAAATTTGCACCAAAGTCAGGCATAAACCTCCACACATGTAACATCAACGTGATCACATAGCCTCGGTCAACCATATGCAACGTGGGTAAAGGATGCCGTCCTTCTTTCATGGCGACTGCGTTTCACGCGCCGTTGAGCAT
The DNA here is from genome assembly GCF_921293095.1 of Ischnura elegans. Taxonomy (NCBI): domain Eukaryota; kingdom Metazoa; phylum Arthropoda; class Insecta; order Odonata; family Coenagrionidae; genus Ischnura; species Ischnura elegans. The sequence continues at coordinate 78,890,151 of NC_060256.1, read as the reverse complement.
GGTTAGCTCCTGGGGAACCTAGACATCACCAGCCAAACCATACTCGGAAGTAGACTGTTGCTTTAAACGCTGTCCAACTGTGAAAAGAACACCTGTCTACGCATCGGAGAGTAAGGGTTTCCAGGCAGTCCGCAGTTGACAACTCAAACAAAATGGTAGAGTTAGGTTACAGCTGCTGACCGAAACCTTTTGATAACAAACATTAAATTTGAAGAACTGCATAAGATTTCTATGCAGTCATATTCGAAAAGGAAAAGATATGAACACCAATGGGAGAAATTCACTTCGAAAATTTCATTTGCCCTGACCAGGATTGGAAGTCGGATCTCCCCATTTTCGGTCAGATATATCATAGATAACGGAATATGTACAAAATGAAAAGGTAACAGAAGTAAAATTTCTAGCTGCTATGTAAAATAACATTATATTTTTTGACCCACTGCAAAAAATTACATCGAAAAGAGAGAATTAATTAGCGAAAAACATTTTCTTCATTAACATGAAATTCAAATCCCACATTCGAACGTAATGAAGATGACACCAGTCGTGTATGATTTTAAAAACGCGGGTCAGGAGTAAATGAAAATTAGTTAAAGTACTATACTACTATAAGAGAGACACCCTGATACCTCAAGTTATTATCTTGGAATTAATGACCTATGCATGAACACTGAAAAGAATGTTTAATTAATGCTTCCACAAATTATTTGCCTGTTGACATGCTTAGATCAAATACAAAGCTCATGGTATTTTTACGTCGGTAGTCTTTTAGTTCCCCATAAGATCTTATTTCAGCAAACAAACTCTTAAATTAGGAAATATGACTAACTCCGCACGATATAATTATTCTATTTAATACTATTTTCTTCTCCAATCACACCCTCATTAGCACTTCATTCAAAAACACCTCGAGATATATTTTTTCAAACTAATATTTCCCCAAAAGCAACTACCGCATGCCTAATATTAAATATAACGGTAAAAATAATTTCCTGATGATACAATGAGAGGTCTTACTGAGAATCGAAGAGGCAAGTTCACTATGGGGATGGGGAATATTCAAGGTGATCCGCCAAATACTCATTTATACCAACAAGAACCGTTAGAATGCTATTAGATAAATTATTTAAAAAATAGGTTTATTGTGTAGTCTCAAAGGTAAGAAAAAAGTCCTCTAAATTATATAATGACCATGAACGGATACCATAGAAAATATTGGAAAGGTAAGGAATTTTCTCTGTCGTAATGAGTACACGAGTAGGTAAGTTTTGGGATCTGACAAATTTAGGTGGCCTAACATCAGAAATTGATCGCAAAACATAAAAAATCAGCTATTTATCTAATCAGTTATTTGTTTAACTAATCAGCGTTTCCGATTAAACGCGACGATTCCACTGGTAATTATCAACACAGAAACACGTGACTTCACAGTAAGAACCTCACTTCCGAAAGATTTACGGTGTTATTCGCAAAATTACCATGTAAACCTATTTCAACCAATAGATTACCTTGAATGATAACAGTAATCCGGAAGAAAACATTGTTTTTTACATTTTACCGGCATTCAATCCACGACTTCACCCTATGTCAACAGAGAAAAAGAGGGAGGCTCACTCAAAAGGTGCTCATCAAACTTTGACGGACCAGGAGCTCGGGTCAGAGATATGGGCGACGTGAGAGACTATTGCTGAAAAGCTTTTTCTTTACAACCCAGGACTTCCTGATTCAATGTCAACCTTGCGTGAGAACGCCGTGAGACTTGACCATGGGCGATGATTCCACCCGGAGGGTAGAGGAGACCCCAGGGCCTCGCAATGTTTTTAAATATTGCATCAGTAGCGCCCTCCCACCTTTTTGTGACCGAATCGGATACCACGCGTGAGATGGCCCCCATGGATGGCTTCCTCTCTCTCCCCCATGGCCAGCGCTGCGTCACGACAGAGGCATCTTCCCTCAAACGAGGATGTGGGTTTGGCTGCTCAACCGGAGCTTTTGCGGTTGAAGGATCGAGTCGCCTGCCGTTTCCCCCTCGGCTAGCCCGTGGCGTACCTTCGTGAAATATCCGGATGGCATGGAAATCATTTATAAAAGCGGCAGCAGCGGCAATCGCGTCTTATAACCCCTAACCCCTTGTTGATGCAAGCCCAGTGTCCACAGCCCACTCTTGGTGATACGAACGCCAACATACTATGGTAAATCAGATCATATAAATAAAATAAGAGGAATAGAATGTAGAACAAATAGATTCAGAATGTCGTTTTTTCCACTATCAATAAGAGACAATAACGTAAGCGTCAGGACTTACAAATGAATTAGATGACTTGAAATGTAGCCTACTAACGCATGCATTCCTTAGAGCATATTTCTGATTTTTATTATTATTTCTAACAGCATGTTTTGTGTGAATATTGGCAGATTAACTTAATAAGTAGTTGGAAAGTTTTTCCTTCCCATGAATGTGGAGTTATAATTAGTTAGTATGCGTAACATTCTTATGTCCGTGTGGCGTGCATATGGGAATCCCATGCATACTGCAATCTGGTGATTGATCACCCCCTGCCAAACAGCCTAGAGGTGGCTCTTAAGGCAATATGCAGATGCAGATACCCAAGTGAAATATCAAAAAGGGAGAGGCCTTCATTTACACATACATATTTATCCGCCTTTTTGTTTATATTTGTAATTTCAGTTGTGTTTTATATTTACTTCTTTATCGCTGATTGTTTTTCCTCGTTATCTGGTGACCAAACAATTAAAAAAAAACAATTTTGTACTTAGCAACAATACTTTCTAATGTGATGCTCTTTAAAAGAAGTTTTAATGGATCTAAGTTGAAGTCTTATTATTAATTTACTCCTATAACGAGTGTATTTCAGTGGGAATATAAGTTCACGCTAAAAAACTAACGCTTTTTTCATATTAATCCTGGGGCCTTTTCCTTAATAATTAAACATTTAAAAAAAAGTTATAGACATTTAAGAGAGAGAATTTACGTTATGAAAGTGGATAATATACTAAATTCACTTCACTAGATTAATTATTAGAACAAAGTATTTGTGAAAAATATAAAGTGTCCAAGATAATGAAAATTCTCTCATTAATATGAAGGGAACATTTAAATGCTTGTCAGATACTCCTAATAAGTTTTCCCTTCATCACCAATTGTTGATTTTCAAAATGATTAATATTTACTTGATGCTAATACCAGGGAAATCTCCTAATCAAAATCGAAATAAAAAAGGGATATAGCACACATTCAATATCCATTGTTGAGTGATATATCTATGGAAATATACTCAGTAAAAATACTGTAAACAAAGTAAAAAAAACCTGCAGCTTAAACTACAAAAATAACACTCTGCGATTTAATTTGAAAATCATCTAATATGAATGAGGAGTACGTTGCACACAAATTAAAGTAAATCCAAATAGAGCACACACAAGAATTTCGTGCAAAACGTAGCAGGACGGTTAAAATATGGCAATCATTTCAATTCGAATATTTGAAAACAATTTATTTCCCCGCACTAAGAGCATTTCGACTATTCAAAACTTAGAATTTCCGATAATATTAATACTATCATATAATTCATTTCCCTTCTATTTGCTCATCGTGGAACGCATGTTAAATAAATAGAAAGCTCTAAGCCACAGCAAATATTCATTGATAGCGATGCAATTCGGTACTGGGATTCCATCCGATAGGTATTAACAGAAAATAGGAAATTTGAGGAAAAAATATTAATCTAATTGCTTTCATATATTCAATGGAAGCAAATATTCGGAGAAGAGAGTTGTTACTATTTCCACTTCATAATTGAAATTGAAGGAACTAATGCTTCCCTGTTCATTTCATCAAACAGCGCTAAATGAAATAAACCCAATGTTAATTTTCACTGAAATCACACATCAAAGATAGCATAGCTCGTATTTTAAGCGTTCTAAAATGTGACATAGGCCATGATATATATTTCACTCTACTCAAATAACGAATGGCGCATATTGACAAAATTTCTGTGTGCATACGTTGAATTAATTTACGTCCGGTTCTAGGGTATGCCACCCGTTAAGCCTAATTATTTTAATACACTCGGTGAAAATACATATTTTATTCCCTTGATCTCCTTATTTCAATTAAGGAACCAAATTCATGAAGGACTGGTAACTTTATGAACAGGTATCTGCTCGATTCTCAATCTAGATGAATTTTCCACACTTTTCAATGAATGACTTCCATATTCTCACTCGACTTCAGCCCCTTTCTGGGAAAAAGTTTTCGATGCTCATTGGTCGGTACAGCGACACACATTTCACTACGGGCGTGGTAAAATTCACTTTAACGGCTGTAGTACTGCGATGTGGAAGGCTAGGGGAAACCACCACATTATCATTCCGAGGAGTTGCAGCTACTCCTTTCACTCTATATCATGACATGATGGAATTCTGTCGAGTAAAATATTCCGGAGGTAAACTAATCTCCAATTCGGATCTCCGGGCGGGGACTACTCGAGATAGTACATCGGTCAAAGGTGATAGAATGTTAAGGATAGGAACATGGAACGTCAGATCGCTTCGTACCTGCGGTAGGCTAGAGAACTTGAAGGTGGAGATGCGAAGAAAGAACCTAGATATATAAGGCATCAGCGAAATTAAGTGGCTAAACTTTTGGGGTCGAAGCTACAGAATGATACACACAGGACCGCTACATGGTGTTCGAGTTCACGAAACAGAGAAGGATATGAAACGTATTCTGGTTATCATGGGTAAGGTAATAGGTAAATATCACCAGAAAATAAACACAAAGAAAACCAAGATATTATAATGCAGCAGAAGGGAAGAATTCAGGGCTAACATTAAAATAGAGAAGCAAAAACTGGTAAAGGTGGATGAATTCTTTTATTTGGGAAGCAGGATAACTGGCGACGGGAGAAGCAAGAAAGAAATTATCAGCAGAATAGCCCAAGCGAAGAGAGCAGTCCACCAAAAGAGAGACTTCCTTACAGCGGAAAACTTAGTTATGGAAGTAAAGAAACATTTGCAGTATGCTCCTATGCGGAAGTTAGGAATGGGCAATGACGGCAGCGGAGAAAGCAAGGATAGAGGCCTTCGAAATGTGGTGCCACAAAAGAATTATGAAGATCAAATGGATTTACCGAATTAGTAATGAGGAAGTCCTGAGAAGGGTAGGTGAGAAAAGAAGCCTTATGAAAACCATAATGAGGAGACGGAACAACATTATAGGCCACATCTTGACACATGAAGGCGTGATGAAGACAGTCGTCGAGGGTCAAGTGGATGGCAAGAACGGAAAAGGAAGACCTCGAGCAAAATGTATGGAGCGGGCAAAGAAGGATATGAAAGATAAGAAATACGTGGGTGTGAAATGATTAGTTGATAGGAGAATTGAGTGGAGAGGAACCAATCTTAGGATTGTTGACTGGTGATGATGAGACCTATTAACTGAACGACTCTTCACAGCATATGACTAGTATATTTATTGTGGTAACTGTTGCTTTAAAGCAATATTTAAATGATATTCGCAATAATTCTAATGAGCAAATCATAGCAACTTCTCAGCAAACTATACAAAGTATATATACACAATAAATGGAAGCAGTAAAGTGGAATATAAGTACCCCGTAGGTTAGATAGATTGAAAAGTAAACTTTTTTGTATTCCACTCAGTATTTATCGAAAGACTAGTCCGATTTAAACCTTTTGAGGTCATTATCAAGAGGTGAACCATCAGATATTAGGCGGTAGGTTAACATGCATTAACGTTAACATCATATATTATATTAAAGCAGAAGCTGATGCAGATTTTTGAGCTTTTTTTTAAATATCTATTCAGCCAAAAACAATTTTGACATTAAAATATATAGCCATGATCATTCTCATAAGCGCTACTGGAACAAACGCGAAAAAATCCTAAACACGCCTATTGGGTAATGACACTTGTCATTAGCCAATCTTGCGACAGCATAAATTTATATCTTTCGGCCGCCGACACCTCATTCGGCAGCGGCACAAATCCGAGACGGTGGGGGGGGGGGGGGGGGAAATAAAACATGCAAGACGCATGCAGGCGACAGCTATGGGTGCAACGAGACCTGCAGCCGGAGGAAATACGATTCTAAAATCCGGAGGAACCCCAAGGGAGAAAGAGGAAGGAGGCGACTCTCGCTCCGAGCGCACCGATCTCTGCGGTCTCGTCTGCGTCCTCTTTGACGTTGCGAAACGGGGTTTTCAAACGAATGCACTGCTCCAATGCTCTCTCTCCCCCAATGGTAAAGGGGGAAGGAAAATTCGACCGCTCGCCTGGAAGGAATGGAAGGAGCTCGGCAATTTGCGAATGGGAGGAAAATATCTAGGAGACTGCGTGGAGGAGGTCCAATTCCATCACATGCAAGGTTTATTTCTGTTGCCGCTTCGGTCGAATTTGAGTCGGTTTTTAAAAATGTCCGCGACGCGGTGATTATTGCAATGCGATCCGCTTTTTTTTCGAATATTTTACAGTATAACGTTTGTAATTGCGAGGAATAGCATAGAAAAGTTATGAATTTGATAAATCATAATTTTCATACATTAAGGTTAACACTTCTAATAAAACCTTATTTCCCCGTCAAAATTGGATCACTTTGTCCGTCAGCGACGCGAGTGGTGACTTTTGTAAACCCATTTAAAAGCGCGGTGGGTACAACCTATTTAGAGGATGACTTTAGGATGCTCTTTTGCAATATTCGTGGCTCTCTCTCTCTCTTTGGCAAAAAGGGAAGGAAAATTCTACCGCTCGCCACAACGGAATGCAAAGAGCTCGGTAACTTACGAAAGGGAGGAAAATATACTTTTAAAAAAGTGCGGCGCGGACTAAAATGTAGACGAGAAGACATTCGATAGTTAACTTCTCGCCAGAATATTCACGAGGATCCTCAAGTCGTCCTCTAAATGTGTTATCTTCCACTGCGAATCTAAATGGGTTTACAAAAGTTGCCACTTGCGTCACTGACGGACACAATGATTTGAGTTTCACGGGGAAATAAGGTATGATCAGGGGGAAATATACTAGGTGGGGCAAGGGGGCTATAGTCCCCCCATTGGGTATCCAATTTACACTGGATATAATTGTAATTTTTTCGGACCCCCATACAGCTGGTAGGTTAACCCTCCCCCCCCCCCTTGTCCCTATTATGGACCCGCCACTGGGTATGACTAAGGGTGTCAACAGAAAGTTAAATTTATGACGATGTGATTTATCAAATTCATAACTATTCACTGCAATTTCTCACAATTATAAACATTTAACCGCAAAATATTGGACAAAAGGAAATCGCATAGTACCAATCACAACGCTGAGGATATATTTAAAAACAATTTAAATGCGACCATAGTGGCAGCAGAAATCAGCCTTCAATGGGATGGGCCTCCTCCATGCAGTCCCCTAGAGAATATTGGAGAAGACAACTCGGCTATTTAGGGCTGGAACTACGAGTTTGTCAGGGGGGAGGGGCAAAGATAAGTTTTCCGCCCCCCTCTCCTCTTCCCTCCATCCACCCTCTCTCCCCCCACCGCTTAAATATAATACATCCTTGAGCAATTTTTTTGAAATACGATAGTTGAAATCACACGCGATTTGTTCGTTATTAATAATTTTTATTAATATTTTTATTTAATAATTTATAAATTATTACTTATATTTTGACAATCTATAATTTTTTATTATTGTTGAATAAGGTTATGAGACCATTAAACAGCTTTTTTAGATAAACTTTTCAAATAATACCGCCCGAGGCGCGAGCCCCCTCTTCCCCGGCCTAGTTCCGGTCCCGCGGCTATTCATGGTAACAACGAATCATATATTTGTCGCACGCGGTAAAGAAGCGTGACCTCGATGGGGCTGTCAAATCCAAAAGAAAGAGAACGCCCTTGTGGAGAAGAAAACGTGAGATGGTGCAATATTTTCGTTCGATGGAGTTTACTAGGTAAGTTTTGACGGTTCATAAGCTTCCCATCTAACACCCAATTTTTTATAAATATTTGGAAAACATAGATCGTGGATGACTAAAAGCGTATGGCTAAATAAAACAACAGCAGGCATTGAAGATGGTAATTGAAGAAAACAGTGTTTAACGTTTCAACTCTCTACCAAAAAACTGTGTCCAGAAAGTGTAATACAAAAAGTCCTAAATTTGGCACAGATGTTAAACCCGAACGAGCCTTGCGTGACTGACACGAGATAGGCTAATCTCCGACTTCGCCCAGCATGCCGCATTAAAAGGCTTCCGATCTTTTTCTTAGCGAAGGAAGTAGTGACTTCACTCTGTTCCTGGATCGTAGATAAAACTCAAATCTCCTCAACAACTAACCGCGGAGTGCAGATAATTCCTTATCTGCCTTCCTTTAAACACAAGCGAACAAACATCTCTTTATTGATGTAGCCGCATCTACCAACACTAGTCACTCGGATGGCTAAATTTTTTTACGGGGGAAAAACCTAGGAGTGAGGGCAGAAACAAGGAAATATCAAATCCGCAGATGCATAAACATCCGCGCTTATGAGCGGATGAAAGCCAGTTTCACCAAAGAGTGAAGGGATTCCCAAGGAGCAATTACACGTTATAACGAAATGAAAAGTACTGTTTCTCGCATCATATAGCGTTACTTCGTGACTGAGTATATCAATAGACTTGCAACTGACGAATGAATACGTACAATTTTCAACCTGTATACACTGACGACGTAACATTTTTGAAATTTCACAGTAATTTTTCCCGAATATCATATTCCGATCGACGATCGAGGGATTTTTATGGAATCAGATTTTTACCCGCTGTTGGGAGGGGTGAAACTCCGGGATAACACCCAAAATTCTTTGATAATAACAGTTCAGAGTAATTCCAGTCGAATTGAAAAAGAAAAAGGAGATGCGTTTGAATGCAAAAAAAAAACAATTCGCACGGAAAAGTACCTCTTTTGCAGACTAACCTCAAACAGTTATTAATTTTCCAAGGAAGCATTGCGATGGACCAAATGGATGTTATTTTGATCCCCATACGGTGGATTAGTATCAATTTTAAGAGGAGAAATGAAAATGGTAACAGTACATGGGCAGGAAAGGATACAGTTAATTTGTAAATTCTTGAATATGACCAACGAAAACAAATTAATGATTCCAAAAATATTGAAAATAGGTCATAATTTAAACTTTATAAGAGAGGATTGCACTGACTTTTATCCTTTTCCGACGCATGTTTAGCGCGATTTTCCAGGAATAAAAAAATGAACTCGAAGTGTACAGGGAATTCACATCTTCCGCTATATATTCATCGCTAAATGAGAGAAAAAATATTAACGTAATCATAAACGTAACTGCATCAGGGAAACATAGAATAGAATACGGATGATTAATATGTATTATTACAAGTCTTGTGTCTGTGATATTGATATTACATTTCTTTGATAAGGAATATTTTCCTCGGAAACTCCCGATTTTACCCTGCTGGTTTCCGAGAAGAAAAAGAAACGGCACAGTCGGAATGATACAAACAAATATACTTTTTCTCTACCGCTTCGAATCACTTAGTTCAGCAAGCTTTAAAATAAAATGATGATTTAAAAAAATACATGCATAGTTTTGAAAAAAAATATATACCTAAAAAAATAATTGAAAAAATAGAGTACTTCCACTTCACAAACTTATCGTCACATTAACTTTGAAACATAAAATTACCGCTAGAGGTATCTTTGAGTCCTCAGATGCATTGAGCTGCAGCATACACAGCCGAAATATTATGGAATAACGAGCGGAAACGTTCCAAGCTCAATACGTACAGTAATGAATCGTATTGATAAAAAAGGTACAGGGATGGATAGTAGGAAAAGTTTGAAAAGTGATGAAGACTTTCGAAACGGTCCATCAATAATAAAAACTCAACATAAATTCAGAAAAAAATATGGGTGCAGCTTTAAGTACTCTTCAAATAAATATCTCACGTAAAACCTGAAATGAGCTGATTCTGGGAAACACGAGTGAACGATAAAATCGTAGGAAACGAGAAAAAGTTAAAGGTATACGTTTTTTTGGTGCCTCTTCCTAAAATTTTGCTTGGAAACGTTATTTTTCTCTCAAGGGTATTCGAAGAACATGGTTGCCACGAAAGGGTAGTTTTTTTCCCCCTAGGCCGAGATTACACCCATACGACGGAGTCCAATGAAAGAAATAGCAGGCCTGGGATCAAGCACAATGGATGGTATGAGGCGCCACCGAATCAGTTACGAATTACGGGGCAAAAACAGCAGAAAGGAGAGATCCGCTAGCAGGTCCTCCACCACATCTCCCATCGCAAACTGCCTCCACTGGAAACTGCTTGGTAGATAATGCTCCTCGACGTGGATAGCAAAAAAAATTGGCCGTTTTTGATATCTCTTCAGAAGGCACGAAAGGACACCTCTAGCATCGTCAAAATCATGAAATGAAACTCACAAGATGCTTTGGGGCATCCAAATTAAATTACTTGATCCAAAAATCTTACGAAAGCAAATAAAGTTTCGCTTAACGGTCAATGACGATACATTTATGCTCTTATTGAAAGCACTATTGAGGTTTATCTACATTCAATTAACACACGTTTGGCTAAAATATAACTGATTCTGAATGGTATATTGAAAAAATTAGGTTATTGATTATTACGAAAAAATGCCGGAATAATGAATTCTCACCTGAATTAAGGAAAGCTAAAAAGAATTTAAATTTATATTTTCAATTTTAAATGAGTAAACCTTTTGAAAAAAATGGAAGTATTGATTTTAATATGATAGAAATTGTTAGAGAGATGGATTAAACTCACCATAATAGACACAATAAAAGAAAAATATTATAAGGCAGGTTATTCTGGAACCTTGGTGTAGGCTCAACCAATACTTAGCCTGTCAACACACAATCGTTATTCACAGGAAATCTGACATATAAAACAGCAAATCAATGCTAAATATTCATGACGTTAGTTTAAAAAAGTAAATACATACATTTTAACCTTCAGCAAGTACTAGCCAAGGAAATATCACCACTTTATCAACTTGATATCTCAAGTCTCATAAATGTTACGCAATAGCCCTTGCTAACTTCCCTATCGCTGGCTTTCATCGTGATTCACTTACTAATCGCAAGAGTGATCATGCATACATTAATTAAAATTTATTCATCGAGTATTCTCAAAAACCAACTGACTTCTTATGATAACAGCGATACTGTATTGGCTGGAATTATAATCATAAGCAAAGCATAATCTCACGCAACGCATCTAATTAAGATCGGAAGGCCAACGTTCAAAACACATCAGCATTCACCTCAATATTTAACAGACTGGTAAACTTCTTATATAACGAAAAAACGAATGGAAATTGAAAAATATCCTTACTGGCTAGCAGTGTATTTATTAGTGTCTTATACGCATTAACTCTAAAATATTATTAATAAAGTTTTTAAAAGTAATTTCATGGCAATATAATTTTTGCTGTTCTTTTAAAATTAAAATAATAAGTATAAAGCACAAAAAATGCAAAATGTGAATAAAAAGCAAATATATGACCACAGCATAGCCAATAAATAATAAAATAAGGGCAACATAGTCAAATAAAAACAAGAAACAAAGTGATAATGAAAATGTAAGGACGACTAAGTCCTTCACAAAGTCCGAATAAAAACCACGCAATGCGTTTGCACAAAGAGAAGGACGGGAGAATTAAAATAGGAAGGGTATGCTCGTTATTTCTACCTCCTACGACCGCGAGGTTTTGCAGCCGTGAAGCAAGAGATTAACATCAGTTCGCGGAAAACAAGCGATTTCAGCAGATATTATTCCCCCAGTTTCCGGAGATATTGCGTGAGGCTGGAGGTCAGGGATAGACAGGGTGCTACGACGGATTATGACCGTAAAAAAAGCAGAAAGTAGGTATGCCGTAAAAGAGAAGCGAAATGAGGAATATGCATGCGACGGACAAGTAAGCCAGTGGCTGGTGCATCGTAAATGTCTCGACGGTCACGGAAGAGAAATTATTTGACCTCCTTGTGATACTTATCGCAATAAATTTGCGTCGAAAGCCACACCATGCCTGCAACGGCTTGAAGAACAAATGCATGGCGATGCCAGTCATACAAATGAAGTGAATTTTTTCATATACTAGATTATCACTGAATCTTTGATAATCCTTTCATTAGGTAGCTGATTGTTAATCTCATGCTTTTGACAATTGCATTGCCAGTAAATTATTTACGAATGCCAGCGATATTTGACGATCTACACCAAGTATATAAAACAGTTGTGCGACCAGCAATGACATAAAATTTAATATAACTAATCAAAATTTATGTGGCAGAGATGATAATGCTTAGATGGATGATGGGGAAAAAAGAAGAGATAAGATTAGGAAAAAGACGATAAGGGAGATGGTAGGAGTCGTTCGATTTCATAGATAAAAAGATCTCAAGGAAGTTGCAAAAGGGGAGGATGTAATGGTTTGGTCATATTTTAAGAAGGGAAGAGGAGTATGTGGGGAACAGAATTCTTAATTTGCAGGTAGAAGGGAAGCGAACGAGGGTAAGAACAAAGAGAAGGAGGAGGGACTGTGTTGAGAATTGAAAAGGACGTCCAGGATCGAGTGATTTGGATTTGGTAGTTGGGAACAATGACGGGAATAGCTGCATAGAAAGAAGAAGACAGTGTATCGAACCACACTTATTTTGTGCCGATGTATATTTAATTTCTTATGAGAGTACACTTGATTATTTACATCGTGAGTAAGCACGTACTATCAAGGATTTACATTTTATGTTTTTTCAACCAATTGTGATAATATTCCTACGTTAACTGAGGGAGACCTTCAAGCAGGTCATCACCTTCAACTTCAGATCATCTAAAAAAGAGTGAAATAAATTTATTTCATGCGTGTCTAATGAGTCCGTAAAATTGTCTTGAGAAATTAACATCCATCCGTTACGAAGAATTGATACAGGGGTGAATCTACAAGGCATATAACTGAGAACTTAATTTATTTCAGAGTTTCCCAATGAATTGAGTTTAAAAATGCTTCGCGGGCTTTTACACTGCGTTTTTATTAGTGATACGAGTAATTCCATAAAAAATGACTAGATTTACATAATCGCGACGTGTTCTCCCTGCTTTATGAGGATTTATATTGATTCAAAGTAACCCTTCCTTAATGGGCTTCAGTAAAAATTTTCAGAAAGTGCATTAAAAAGTTCTTACCGTCATTGCTAGAGTGTTGAATACTTAATTTCTCCAATATAACATTAATTTTGGCGAAATAATTTATCAAAATAGTAGATGATTTGAACGAGTACGAAAACGGCAATAACGGGGAATTATGGGAAACGATCACAAGTCGTCCCCAGTTGCTTCTGCTTGTCATAATGGGTTTGCACTGTGCTTAATACGGCTACAATCCAAAGCTATGGCTACTGTGGCTCAAAACAAATGGTGTTTATAACCCCATTCCAATTCCATCAAGAACCATAATCGCGGGTCTTTGGGATACTTTCCGGTCCTAATTTTTCATTTCTCATCAGAAAAAAAAATCATCGGCAGGAGCAAAGTCCGAGAAGCATCATTGCAAATGAGAACTTGCAATCGCGTTCAATTAAGGATACGTTCGCTTTAAGCCATTGCAGCAACAGAGCAGAATTTAAAAAAATATCCCAATAGCATTTTCCAAACATTCTGAAAAAGCGAAAAGTAAAAAAAAAACTTTTTTTCATTTTCCCAGCACGCGCTAGAAGCCCAGTAAACTGGCAATGAAGCCACAAAAAAATAGGAAAAGACAGCATCTCGAGCAAGCGGTCGATGGCCGATTAGCTGACCCCGAGCAAAATTACGAAGCAGGAAATATTCCCAACGTTTCGAAGAAAATAAAATGTTTGGGAGTAAATTATAATAAGATTAATATTCGGGAGTGGCGGACGGTTTATACTCACTTTCAAGATTTTTCTTCAATTCGTCAAAATTTCAGAGGTGATTCAGTAGAAAAGGAAAGTTACGAATGATTCCACAAAACATCATCATAGGTAATCTACAGATCACTGTAGTTTTACATGGAATTCTTACTAACCACTCCGACCAGCTCCTTTTCCAATGTAGAATATTCCATAATAATTTGGCATTTGGCCTATCACCCTTCACCCTACCCATTGAAGCAATTTTCTTCCTACGTTGCACCGTAACATCCTTCAGTTAACTTAATTAAAAAAAACTACGCTATCACAGCAAGAACTATGACTTTTTTTCCCCTTCACATGGGTAGGTCCATTGTAGAAAATGTTCCAAAACAACTTCAGCTAGTTGCCCATCGCTAAACGAGAAACAAAAAACATAACTGGATCAGGGAAATATGGAATAGAACACGGATGGTCAAAAAAATCCATTGCAATCTTGATTTCTTGAAAGCCTATTTCTTAGGTACGGAATATTTGCCTTGTAAACACCGGAGTTTCTATCGTTTATTTCCACAGAGTCAAATAAACGGCTCAATCACAATCATACTGTAAACATATATCTTATCTATATATTGGGTGCTCTGAGGGCAGCAAGGTTTAACGTCACATGATCATTTTTTTAAATATTTATTTTTGCATTATTTTTTAAAAACTACATCGATAAGAAATTTTAACAGTACTTCCACTTCACAAAATTATCGTCGCATTAACTTTGCAACACAACATTACCGCAAGAGGTATCTTTGAATACTCAGAATAGTGAGTTACAGTATATTGAGCCGAAATATTATAGAGTAAGTGGCGAGGGAAAATGTTTCAAGCTTGCAGAAATATTTCTCGGGTTTCCCACCGGGTGTCGTATCGGGTTGTAGTTCCCAACGTTTCCATGACTAAGTCCGTCATCGTCATCAGGGGTTAATGTTGAGCCAAGTTTTTTCTCCGGTATTTATACACATGAGGGCCGTTCAAGTGGGCCCTGATTGGTCCTTTCTGAATTGGGGTGATTTATAGTGATTGATCACTGACTTCCACGTATTACTTAACTGGAAGCCTTTGTCTCTGTTTAGGTTCTTTTGGTGTATGTTGATGGTCATGGAAACGTTCCTTTGGTCATGGAAACGTTGGGAACTACAACCCGATACGACACCCGGTGGGAAACCCGAGAAATATTTCTGCAGAGCATACGCCGAGAAAAACTCAGATTCTACATGTTTCAAGCTTAATGCTCACAATAATACAACGTATTGATGAAGAAGGAATAAGGATGGATGGTATCCAAGAGAATATTTTATATTTTTGATGAATTTGAAAATCATGTCTGTTTCACCGAAAGAGAACACCTAAATAGGGCTGCGATTGGTTGACGGAAATTGGAACACCAAATTATCCCTAATCATACGAACATCATGAAGGTAGTGATACATGGTTTGAATTCAATGTTTTTTCACTCACCAAAAGAGCTCTCTGGCGGACATTTGTACCGGTACTAACCTAAAAATGAATATAAAAGATATCATTAGTGACCTCGAAAAAATAATGAAGACAGTGGTAAATATTTCACCTCCCTTCCGGGATATATTTAAACTGTTTATAATCAATATAAAAATTACCAACAAGAACACAATTTTAGAAAATTTCTACTAATTTTAATCATATAATATAGCTTGAAAACTTGTAGGACACAGGACCCCTTCAAGTAGCGTCAAATTCCATTGATACAGTTGGACAACCAAACGACACTTTGATTATAATTACACATATTCATTAATGCGACTAGTTTTGATAATAAGTGTCGCCCTCAGCCCTTTGTATCGAAACTGGTCGCCTTGATAATTTATTGCGGAACTTAACATTTTAATATAAACCTAGGGTTTTCCTTAAAATATTTCATAAAATCCATTAGTTGTATTTATTTACATAATCATTTGAATTGCTCATTTACTTGTAAGAATTGCTAGGCATGTGTTCCTGCATTGTATTCATGATGGCGTCGAGAAAAAATTATCTCCACCGATGTCACGATAGACACTGGAATTGTCCAAGAAAAGGTACTATGTACCACCAATTTTTAGTTGCGCCTCGTAAAACTGGGAAGATGGTACGGAGCCAAGTACATAATCGGGTCTTCTCTGGAGTCCCCTCCCCCTTCCCAGCTTCCGTCGCGTTTGGCATTGAGGCATTTCGCTCATGCCAAGGTCAGTAGGCGGATAAGGGCGCCAAAGGGGGTGGGGGATGGTGGAGTATGAGGCGGGTGGATGTTGAACTCCAGTGTGACGTCACCAGCGCACGCAATGCCCGCGAATTGCATCCGTGCGACACGAACTAGATTTGCGAGAAATTTCTCGCGTCGACTTCTCAGCACCACTGGGGTGGCATATTTGCCTCTAGCATGTTAATTAATGCATGGACGCTATAAAAAAGTTTCCATTTAGAACTAAATGTAAGAAACCCTGAGACACACTAGTTTCACACACGCGTATTTTCATTAAAACTGTAACGGGAGACAAAATATAAAAAAATAATCTGAAAGGAATTACGTAGATTTAATAATAATTTTGAATTTTAAGAAAAAAATCGAAATATAAACCATATTGAATCAGAGTATTCTTATTTTTGGATCACAAAAAATTACCCCTTACCACCACTGATATACCACGTAATAGTTTCTGGGACTATGTTCCTCGCAATTGCAGTGATAATTAAGTGTAAAAAGTTTTAATCGAACATGAAACTACGGAGTTTTCTAGTTACGCTGGTACTATAAGCAAAAATTGATCTGCGATAAGACTGGTAAACTAGAATTCCGTTAGCACGATTCGAAAGTAAAAACCCAGCCTAGCAACTATGAACATTGAAGAAGAACTCTTCATAGTTGTTGCGATTATTCATTTATATCTACGAGGTACCGCGCAAGCCACCACCACGGTGTGTGGCAAGGGGTGAATCCACACCAGACGTGCAGTACTCATCCTAGCCTTAATCAGAAAATATCCATTCGTTTACTAAAAACATACCATCAACTACTGCTATATTTTTGAAGAGTCCCGGGAAACTCATGGTCAAGAGAAAGGCAATTGCCCCTATATACTCCTATAAATGCGCGAAATTTACACCCATTGGATTAGTTCGGGGAGAATATTACCCGTACCGACGAAAAATTCAACCTTTGATTTGAAGCTCTGAGCAGGAGGTTGTAAAATGTACGTACTGAAACACCCGACAGATCTTCTCCTGACATATAATCAGCGGCTTTTCCATTCTTACACCGTAAAGCAGAATGTTTCCGTCTATTCCAACGACGTTTCCTTTGAACTCCCGACCGCTAAATTCCTGAGCGCATTTTTAAAGATTAGCATATCCCGATGGTAAAAATAACTGAATTACGACACACGTGCACCCAGCAAGCTACACAGCTAGGGCACTACGCAATCAAACCACTTGTGTTCGAGCAAATGTAATTCAAATTAACATTATGCCCTTGAGTGAGTAGCGATAACGTCAAAAGTAACAGCTGATAAAATATAACTACGAGGAGAGGAAATGTATACGCATTAAAAGGGTTTTTTTATTCACATCATATCTTAGGTTAAAGAAAGAATGATTAAAACTATAATGATATAGTTGAAAAGAATTGTTTCCCGTATTTCTCGACTACCACGACTGGAAACTGAAAGGTATTTATTTCCCTCGATAACAACGCACGATAATATTCAAAATACGTACCCGCTTCAACAATGGAGAAAAACTGGTATAATGGGAATATAGAATGTTTGAACAAATTTGGTTAAATTACTTCGAAATAATAAGGCATCCTAGGGTAAATTGTGATAAAAATAACAGGTTAACGAATGAGTAAGATTATTATAAAATTCATTCTCAAAGGAATTGAGAGGTAAACTGAAGTTAAATGCTACGATATCGCATCCAAAAAAGTTATAGGGCAAAGTAGAAACCTCCAATAAGATGTGACTTACCGATCACTATGATGGGATATTCTCTAAATATCGAAATACACATTCACAAATCAATTCGCTCTAAAAAAAAGCCGATGGGAAACTGAAAAACAAAATACACCAAGAGATGTGTAAATCTAAAATGAAATAAATCTTCATTCATTAACCAAGAGATAAAAAAATATTATTATTTGAACTGATACTTCTAGAGGTAGTATCGTTCAAAGCAAAAATTCTAACGAGACTAACGAGGGAAATGTAAAAAAAAATCATATGCATTCCCAACGGATGTTTAAAAAATTGCATTTCCTAAGATAATTTTTGGAGTAGAATATTCGGACGAAATTTATACTGTTCAACAAAAGAAGAGTAGCTATTCATGAAGAAAATGATTTAATATTTTTCCCTCAATTACCTACTGATGATTTTCAAAAGTCCGCTTGGCTCGAAAAGCACTGCCCAAAGCCAAAACCATACATCTCAGATATCACCGCCAACATTTCCGCCGTTCGATAAAAAACACGAAATGAAAAAGAAATTTGGAATTCACCGTGGTTCTCCTTGGTCAAGCAGAACGGATGTTCCGTTTAAATTGGGACATGGGCGACCGATTGGCAAGGCGCAAGAAGTTCGAACAGAAAAAAATTCAGGGGGCGGAAAGACGGTCTGGGCATGAAAAGAGAAAGGAATTCGACTGCCGGCTCTTCGATCTTCGAAGATTTCACTCCAACCTCCAGGAACTCTAGCAAGGCGAGTGTAATCACTGTCGCATTGGCTCGTAGATACCCTGGAAAGTTACATAACTCGGAAGAGACTGGTAAAAAATATTAATTAGGTTGGTAAAATTATTTCAAAATAATAAGGTATTCAAGGGAAATTTGCGATAAAAATAACGGGTATACCAACTAGTAACATTTAATATAAAAATTATTCGCAAAGGAAATGAGAAGTAACAACTGTTAATATTTCATTACCGCGGCCAAAAAAGTTATTGGGCAAAGTTGTGACTGCCAATATGATGTAACTTATCAATAAATATCATGGGATATTTTTTAAACATCGAACTGCACATCCACAAATCAATTCCCTCTAAAAAGAAGTATAATCACTGTCGCATTTACTCAAAGAAAACCGGGTAATTTACGTAACTTGGGGAAAAAGCTTTATACCACACGTTGGAGAAGTTAAGACGTAATGAACGTAAGTAACGAGCGGCCGAGGTAAACATTGAGCGAGGCTAAAGAAGTGACACCAAAATTCACACTATTACATAATACAACTAATTTGGAGGGCTAAAATTGTAGCATTGGAAAACAATCTAAAGAGAACGCACCACTACTGCGTGACTGATATTTTATTTATTTTCATATTTTCTCGACCTATTCCGCAATTAAAACTTACGTTACCACATTGAAACTTTCCTTGAAGAGTTCCTACAGTAAGCCCATACCTCTAATAAAAAACTTTTACATTTGAGAAATTACAACGGATAATTTTTCAAATGTTGGCTCGATGCAAATTTAACCACTAAAAATTAAGAAAATTTCAATATGAGTAATATGTTCCCTTAACTTCTCTTTTAACGTAATTTAAGTTGGGTTTGAGTGAAACAATTCAATGGAACTTTCTTCAAAAACGAAAGCTATAAAAGCATCAGCATGCTAACAGAGTTCATTGCATTCCTTCTTTGCTAAATGTTTAATATTCAAGTGAAAATGGACGCACGGCTTTTCCGTGGAATTTTTAGATTTTTTCCGTGAACATTAGGATTAAGCTGAAAAGGCTCAAATATAAAAAATATGCGTACAGATCGGCACACGAAGTTTATTAGTTAGCAGAAAAGTACAGGTACTACAGGCTCAAATATAAAAAATAAGCGTAAAGATCAGCAAACGAAGGTTATTAGCTAGCGGAAAATACAGGTAATCATACTCATAATGTATTCAACTTACACTAACTGACTAATAAATGTTTCATTTAGGCGATACTAAAAAACAATTTAACCAAAACAACACCCCGTCACCATACCTCCAAGCACCAAGTAATGCAAGGTCCACATAAGTAAACGATGTAAGGCCAAAGATGCTTGTCCAACGGCACAGTACAGGGACGAGATACCAAAACTCACTATCGATCAAACAGCTGTATTTCGCGAGTGGACATTTAGGCCGTTCAGAAGACATGTAACTTGATTGGATAAATATAAACAATCGATTTCGCGGAGTGTCCATCGATGCCGAGAGAAAGTTATTGACACCAAAAATACATCGCGTGGCAGTTCAAAGCGCACGTATTGAATTTTAGGGGGAATATTGCGGCTGCCACCAAATCTAGCTCTGCTCCTTGACCTGGATCCCGCAACAAGTAGGCAACCATTATCGATGCTTCGTTGTTTCCATTTGGGAGTCAACGGAGGCATTAGGACACTCTCGGTCCACGTCCGAAAATGAAGCAATTATCAAGCATGCCTTCCCCGGGTGTTCCTTTTTAAGGCCGTATCACACCGAGCGCTTTTTTTTTATAGTGGCGGCAAATGATCGCTTCATGTGTGAAGGTACACGTTGCCACTGACTCGACTAGCAGCTGCTAATCACTAGCGGCGACTATATTTGAACGTCTTCAAAATGCCACATCATTCAAACTCGAAATCGCTATTCATTACAACAAATCGATCAGCGGAGTAACTATGGGGGGGAAGAGGGGGATAGATCCCTCCCCAAAGCCTCGGTCAAATTTTATAGTATACTAATGTTTCCCTCTTGTGATGATTTCCCGCGGAATTATGAGTGAAACCCAAATTCCAAGTGCCAAAATGATGTAAAATTTATTTCCAGGCATGTCATTTTTCAAAAATTTTCCTGTTGCCTGGCTCTCTCCCAAAACATATAGTTTCGCAACTGAATTAGACAGACGTAATATATGTTGAAGCAAAAAAATCTTTATCCAATGGTTTTCTTATAAGTTGTAAAAAAACGATATTTGCCGACCACTTTCCAGGAGTTCATCACGACACTACGAAAGGAATCGCTACCAAGATTGTAAACAACAATGAATCACAAGAGGCCGATGAGCGAGGGCGAAGAATAGCTGAGAAATGGTGATTTGATGTAGCGAAATGAAAGTGGTCTCATTCTTATTAAAGATAACATCTTTGGTCATTTTACCTGTGATCACAATTGTTAAATACACAATTTTCAATCTAAATCCACTCCAAAGCTATTGCGAGTAATCGTCACAATCGAATAATCGTTACATTTTTAGTAAGCGACAGTGAAAATTTGAATTAAAGGCGCGCTGCTTGCTGCATTAACCATATCCTAATGCGTAAATTTTTGGTGCAAGATAAACGAAGCGGGTTGTCAGGTTTTATTAACAAGGAGTTAAATTTATCTACCTATTCGTTAAGTTCAGTGATTCCATGCTCTACATCACCGCGCTACCCCGCAAGCAGCCTCAATAGGCGCGTGGTGGGTGGAATTATGGAACCAGCAATAACCTGCATAGGCACAAAAAATTACGGCGTGCGCTGGTAAGATGATTTGACTTTGGCGTAAGTTCTTTATTGTTTGAGGTAAAAACGAATTCTATTATGAGCCAATAGCGGATACATGCAGTGGCTATATTAATCGGCGATAACGCCATGATAAAAACTACAAATGATAATTTCCACACTTTCATTCACAACTAAACTTCCGACCATATTATGTCATTTTTCACCTTGAAAATGACATAATATATTGAATCCATGGTCGGTAGTTGATTTGCGAAGAGTCTAAATTACTATTTGTAGTTTTTATCATGGATATATCGAACTTCCACCAATAGGGTGGTTTCCTATTATTTTTTTATTGCCTAAATCGAAAGATTATTACTCCTGGAGTACGTATTTCACGCTTTTAGATTTTTAAATGACGATATCTATTTTTCGCGATTAAATGAAAAGTGAAAATTTTCAAGCGCGCGAAAACGCGACGCTTAAGTAGGAATGATGGGAAAAAAAAGTCCGTGGGACGCATTTCTGGTTCCCCCTCCCGCCTTGTGAGGTGACCTTGATCGAGGCTCTGAGCGCTGATAGGACGCAGGATGCTAGCGGGTAGCTGAGTACCTTGCTAGCTGGTAGCGCTTGGCTTAAAAAAGGTTTATTAATACCTTATCAAACGAAGAAAACTTTCCGACCTTAGCCAGTTTTAATAGGTGATTATTAAGGCATGTTTCCCTGAGCTCTGTGCCTCATGCATGCATTGGTAACCTCAGACGATGTATAACTCCTATCCTCTCGTGTAGAAACTAGGTCCCTGTGACGTCACGTGGAGTGGAATCGCATGGGCGCCAATCTGGCCTTTTTCAAATGAGGATAAAATTTGACCCTTGCCATTCGTCTAAACCGGTATTTCATAAACCAAATAATTTGTGTATTATGAATACACTAATGGTGGGTAACGAATCGCAATCAATGCCTTTCGTTTTCTTTGATGAAGGAAACTACCCTATTCAACCCTGAAAGGATTGTATACGGCGATCACACGGCGATTGTATACGGCGTTTGCGATTAATAGCAGATTTTAAAAAACTTCCCTTGTGGTAAAAGAGCTTCATTGATTATGTACACGGCGTAATCCGACAAGTAAGGAGCCTTCAGTTCTCTAGGAGGGAGTGTGCCTCACGTCCGGCAGAGGATATGCACTACCTCCAGAGGTGTAAGAATGGATAGCCGGCGTTGAAACTCCACCATGGCTTCCACGCGCAACGTCACCGCGGTCACGAAGCTCCGCAGCAACGTTCGTTGATGGCCTTCGACCACCCATTAAGGTCGCCAGCGACCCGTTATGGCCTCGGCTTGACATCAGACGGACATCCAATCGCGAGACTTATTCGTCCAACGCGCGTTTCACGCAGGCCCTCGAATGAAAACCTGTCATGTGTTCATCCCATTAAAATTCAACATTAATTCGAAAAAAAAGTTACCGAATCGATAATTGATAATGGAAAACCTTGATAACGTGTCAATTTAAAATCAGCCCTGGCATTATTTCGGGCCATGTATTTTACACGTTTTTAGGAAGATGATGATAAAAATAAAAATTGAAAGGCGCTCGTGTGACTGACATTCACCAGCACGCTGGAATTGATTAAAACTGTTTTTCTCGCCGAAAATACAGGAAAATCACTACATAAAAACGATAAATAAAGAATTTATAATGACTGAAAAAAATAAAATATGCCCATTGTAAAACACGAATAGGACCAAGCTAAAGTCGTCATTTTAGTTGAGAGTTGGGATACTGGAACCTGTTGAGCAATTTAAAAGGTTGAGCTATAAAATACTAAGATCTAAATGCAATATAAATATTAATTACGTCAGAAAAATTCTTAATACAAAATATTCTGATGTAAGTGTAGTGGAAACATCTAAGCTAATTACACCTGAGTAGGAAAACTGATGCAGAAATTTACGATCAATTCAGGAAAGGTAGATGCGTCCACATTCAGGATTTATATAGAATTCGGAATAATAAAACAGGTTTTCCGCGGGGTTAACTGGAAGGCGACAGAACAAATAAAAGAAAAAAGTATTAAAGGAAAATGTATCACACCCATATCGTAAAGCGAATATAGTACACGATAGCATTAATGTAAGCAATGTTAAGCAGAGAATATGAGTTATTTAGATTCTATATATTAGCAAGCAATGAATTCAAACAAATAAGCATAGAGGCAGCCAGGGACACAATGTATTGAGAACACGGGACACAATGCATCACATTCGTACGCCAGTAGCTTGGTCTAGAGTGAGCTGTACCCTCACCTATCGAAAACGACCTTCGGGTAGAATCACGGAGTGAATGAGTTATTGACTTTTCGTGTCGACGCGATGTCATAGCATTAGCGATGCTGATCAAAACATCACTAGAACAAAAAGAGGACATTTCGATGCTATTGACATAAAACTTGGCAACACAAACAAATCCTTGGCTTTTCACATCGGGAGACATTTTATAGTTGATTCCCGGACATTTTTCCGAAATTCTAACTTTACTGAGGTTATTGGGCTCGGGTCAAAACGAACCAATGGAAAGGACTGTTTTCATAAGATCACCGAATTCCTTGGACCCCCGACAAAATGCAGCAGAAATCATGTAAAGACCGCTTAAAACCGTCGTCATTGTTGCACCAACCCATAACTACGATTTTATAGGATATGCAGCTTAAATCTACGATATGTTTAATGGACAGACTTAATTATTTGGGGTACATGGCATAAGCTTGAAACCTTAAGCTGTTAAAGCTTGGAAACTATCCAGCCTTAGATGAAATGTGGAAAAAGAGAAGTGCAATTGCCTTTTTGACGCATACGTAAAGAGGAAACTATAATCAGTTACGGCCAGTATCAACTCAAGGTTTTGTGCGGCATAAATTTAATAGGCAACTTAATTACTAAACTCGAAATTGCTACAATAGAAATTTCAACAGGCTTGTCATCCTTACTATGCAGCGGAAAATATCACTTAATTAATACCGCGAACCCGTACCATAAATGGCAACGATTAGAAAATTTTATCTTCCATCACCCCTAAACGGCAAAGGGGTGAATCATCCGACAGCCTCAAGTGTTTATTATTCGTGAAGATTCCTTGGTCACCCGGGAGCCTCACGCCTTGCTTCCGTATATAAAGTGACCTTCCAGAAAGTTCCGCGAGAAAATTTGTCTCAAGAGCAATTCTCGCCACACTCTTTCACGGCGTCATTCTGCGGTCGTATTAGCATCCCATGACCTTCCAAAAAAGAGTTTCGTGTAACCTTTCACAATAAAGCATTTCGCATGCCAAGATGAATTATGCCTCGGTGCCTTATTTGGTGACTTCCGTGAATATTAGAATGCCGGAAATCACGAAGACCCCTCGGCGAAGATACAAGGGAGTTTGTAATTTGTCAAGAGGAGCTTAAGTTTGACAAGGAATTCTTTTTATTTTTACGAATTTTTACTAAATTATGCACAGTAGAATTGTGATATCGATTTTACGATGTTGGCGAAATTTTACGCAAAAATTTGTCAATATTAAAAATTTGTAAAAAACGGTAATTATAGGGAAAGGCTTAAAATTTAATTTCTTTAAGTTTGAATGGAATATAAAACCACCGATAAAATATACAAAATATGTACATATGAGAACCTGTTCATGTTTATGGTCACATACGACGTTTATGTTAATTGCACATTACGTTAATTCTGTTGTTCTTCGCTTTCGAAGCGTTGTTTAACCACAAATTTACGCCAAACACGAACAAATGATACCGAATTTTCGCTCCGTCAACTCTTGTTCAGCTTATTCGCACTACTTTCTGATAATAACTCGTAATTGTTCGCCGTGCTCGTATTGATGAATATGCTTTCGGTTCCATTACGATTTTGTATTCATTCACACCCAGCTACCAACTCTATCTAAAAGTTTTGCTCTTATCCACAACAGGTTGCAGATCTGAGACTCCTCAATATGAATAAAACATTAATTTTATCGTTTCACGAGGTGACGAATGAAATACAATAATAGTTTTAAAAATATTTTTCATATTCAGACATCAATGATGATTCATAGTTCACTCTCTCACGTTTTTAAATCAAAACAGGGATTGCTTGAACAATTTAAGTGGTAATATACAAATGATTCCGGTAAACTGGGACATCGAGACTCGAAATTTTTACCGTAATCAAGCGGCTACCCCATTTATCCCATGCATTCCATGAATGTGCATACCTGGACATTGATATGTAACAAAGAGGAATATTTGAGTAGTGAAATGGAGTTTAGTTGCCATCCTATTATAGTAAACAAATCATTATGAAAAGTAATAAATTATAAAATTGATCTGTAACCATGAGAACAGATAAACAGAAACACATATTTATCTGATGCATCAAAGGATTCATTTAAACGTAAATATAGAAAACAATCATTAAATAAAGTAGTAAATTATAAACTTGATCTGAAATTATGAGAGCAGATAAAAAGTTGTTCGTATTTATCTGATACAATTAAGGATTCATTTGCACATAATTATTGAAAACAAATCATTATGAAATTCAAAAATTTTCAAATTTTCAATTATGAATTCAAATATTGATCTGAAATAACGAGAGCAGGTAATGAGTAATACATATTTATCTGATATCTCAGGGAATTCATTTACACGTAATTAAAGAACACTAATCATTATGAATAAAATTGATCTTGACTGATGAAAAATTGTAAAATTGATCTGAAATTACGAGATCAGATAAAAAATTATGCATATTTCTCTTATCACGTATTTAACTAAAAACCTCCTAAAGCAATCTTTGTTAACCTTATCTGAATGAATAAATTGCAGAGCAAAGCAAGATGAATATCATTTATTTCCACCACCCGATTTATTGTATTTTCATTTTTAATTGTACTATCCTGACGTGTTAGTGCTGTTATCCCAGAAGATAGTGAATAATTATCCTCCGACTTTGGATGTACACAACTTTAAAATACAACCTGTAACCAAACCTCCAGAAAGAAATAATTTCAACGTATGTAAGATGAATCGGAAACTGAAATGAAAGCCTTTTAAAGGATTCGTCTATACTTAAGTGAATACAAATGTTATGTAAAGCACATGAAAATAAAAACGACGGTAGAATTGCTCTCAATACGTGAAGGAAGTAGAAAGATACCTCTCACTCCGTCTCGGCTTATCGCTCACATAACGAGGTACACTCCGTCCCAGAAAAGTTTCAATTTGCATGCATTTATGCCACGGTATTCCCCCACCGTGGGAAACGCTTCGCAATAAGGGAAAGTCGGGCTGGAAAAATGCCGTTGAGTAACGCTCGCTTAAACGCGACGGTGACATCTTTCGATAATATTTCGAGCTCGAAAAAAGAATATCTAAGAGAGAATTATCAACCTAATGGCCTACGCAATTAAATTACTTGCGCGTGCGACACATTCGCAGTTGCCCCATTAACGGCTTGCTGATTTATAAATGGGTGAATGACGTAGAACTGCGTGTTTCATACTCACTCCTCGCTGAATACAAATTGCGCGATTTCAAGTTTTAGGTAGCAACACGGAGCTCATGTTTGATGACTGCATTGCATATTCGTATGCAATTAGTGTCAACAAATAAATGAATAAGTGAATCTAAAGCTTACAAGCGAATCAGTTCAAATGCTCAGGATTATATGGAAATATACGCGCTAAAAAGGAAACGTAACCGTTACGTTCAAGGATAGGTGATGAGAATAATTCGACAAAACAATACTAAATGTATCACAGAAAAACAAAATTTTGAATCGAAAATCAAGGAAAACTTCCGTATTTTGCAATGCGAGAGAAAAACGGTGATGAAGTACCGCAGAATAACAGCACCCGGCACCAGTACACACATTTTCTACACCGACCACGGTACAACACAAACTATCAACGTAAAAATATCCGAGCAAGATGAAGGAACGAGTGACATTTCATATATATCCCACTAAAATTTCATTTCCCACAAAAATCGATCCCCAATGAGGAAAGAGGCAATATCGTCGAATCCAAGCGTGAAAGGTACATAAATTAATAAATAAGTGAAAATTTTTCATTCGAAAATCAAGGATAACATCAGTATTTTGCAATAAGGGGGGAAAACATACGGTGACTTACCGCAGAATTACGGCATGGTTTTTCAGCCGCTTTCTACACCACGGTACAACACAAGCTATCGACGTAAAAAAATCCGAGCAAGATGAAGGGGGAGAGTGAAATTTGATAACTTCCCACCAAAATCGATCGTCGATAAGGGAAAAAGAGGCAATTTGCATGGAATCCATGCACGAGTGGACAGCGACTACCGGAGTGGCAAAAGATCGTCGCGTAGAGAGAGCGCAATCTCGGCGATATAACGGGCTAAGATTGCGAGGAAATGAATTCTTCAAGAAACTCCACGCTCTTGGCCGATGGAATTTTTCTGGAAAACGTGCCATTATCATTCCTAGAGCGTTCAAAAAGCACGCCACTCCTGCGAGAATTCAACGTCCCTTGACCATTTGGATCGGCCATTCCCTGCCGGTTGCAGAGCTTTACGAAACACGCCTACACTGCCAAGTGATGTATGAGATTTCAAAAACACTTTGAATTTTGATTCGAAAGTAATGAGTCTTTTCCGGTCACTCAATATTAAACTGCGGCGCGCGCCAATAAATTAAAATTTCATATTATTAAAAAGGTTGCGTGAAACGTCCTTACGCAACTGTAACAAATAGAGCGAGACGAGATTGCACGATAGGTTAAAAAAAGGTTCCGTATGGATTCATGGATATTTTATCCCCTGGTACTCATGTATTTCGAGATAAAATTACTTTCTCGCCAGAATGGGAGCAAGTTGGCCGTGAGAAAAGCGTGTGATCATTGATCTAAGGGTCTCCAATTCAAATCTCGGTTGAAGTATTCCTATCCCCGTTGCTGTATTTCAATGCATCTGTAATAATCAAAATATTACATTGGATCTATATGCCTAACAAATCACCGATAACGTAATAATAATGATAATAATAATAATAATCTGATGAATATATTTACGACGACATTTTTACGTACATCACCGTGCGGATATGCTAAAGGAAGAAAACGGAAAAATGCAGGGAAAAGAGCGTCTCATCACGATTTTTAAAAGTTTAAATGTATTAAATCTAATAACTCACCGCTAATAACTAAATTTGACGTTTAGTTCTAACTGAAATTCGAATCTAATGAACATTTTCACATCACCGTACTGGTAAATTAGAGGAAGTAAACGGAAAAATTCAGTCTTGTGATCGTCTCATCGTGAATATTTTTAAGCTTTATAGAATTAAAAAAAGACCATTTATCAAATACCATCTTTATCACTAAGTTAAGTATGCTACAACTTCTGTTTTACACACACAGCGTGTTTTTCAGTAAAATTCCCAACAAGGCCTGCGTGTAGTTTCTCAACCGAAAATGCATGAATGCACCCTTCGCAAGTTAAAGTACTGGTACGCTAATGGTTACACGCGTGAGTACCGATATACGGGCAATTAAGTCGTTTAATGTTTGTCGATTGAACACATTAATGATTCAAGCCCCTTCCCGCACCGGCTGAAATACACTACATGCAGAATTTCAAGCCGAGTGGAATAAGTGATGCCAGATAGGAGAAATAGCTCTATCGATCAAGGTATCAGTTTAATTTTAACCACAGCAGCACGAAATAATACACGAAAGCAGGTACAGCATATTGTTCTAACCAGGGTCGGTCTGGGGTGAATGGGGCCCCTCAGCTGGGGCTCATGATGAGGCCCTCTTTACCGTGGGATTTGGGTTTCCTCCCTCGGAAAATTTTAGGAAATCTCATGCCTGGAAATGTATTTTGACGCTATTCTGGCTCTTAAGAACTAGATAAAAGTCAATAAAAAAATAGCGATTTCGCAATAAAAAATACTGTGAAAAGTGAGAATTTCATAGCTTGTTAAATTTAATAATGTATTATGGCTCTATCACCTAGGGCAGGGGTGGGCAATTGTTTGGGCTCGAGGGCCACTTTGTATGAGCGGAGGTTATCGCAGGGCCGCAACATTTACAATGATTGTATTCATCAGTTAACATTATATTTAATTTCAGAAAAAATATAAATTTTATAATAAAAATTAAACAACAGTGATAGTTCTATTCTACATATTTATTTGGTTAATTTTCTATTGGTTAGATTTCTCCCCCTTATCTCTCCTGCGCCGCTGAAAACGGCTCGGAGTCCTCGGCGTTCGCCTACCAGCCCACCTGGTCAGACTGCCCCTGGTTTTAACGTTTCTCAACTTCGGTGGAAAGTCTCTGTCTGTGAGTTTTGCATTCAATTTAACACAGAAATTCGTGTTACAATCTCTGATAAAGGTTAAGCTGAAAGCTCGAAATTAAAAAAACTGATATGAAAATACAAATTACATTTGTATGGAAAGTAAGAGTTCTTTAAAAAATATAACCTGCCTTGGGACGTTATGGATAGTTGCATACATGGTGAAAACGATTCTAACGAAAGCGAAGTAATCCCTGAAGCATACTATTACAGAAGCGTTATCAGAGCTATTTCAAAAGAATTTCACAAATGTATTTTTAGTTTAGAATGAGAAAATAGAAAAAAATCTGTATTTGAAATACAACAAAATAAAAGCTGAACTCAGGTCGTGTATTTTAAGTACCAATGCAACAACAAATGTATTTCAAATACGCATTTTTAAATATTTGTATTTGAATTACTGACCAGCCCTGCTTGTAACTATCCTAAAAATAATAAAAATAATTTTAATGGGCAGGTCAATACCCAAGGCAGGAGCTGACGACAAGAGGGCCCCTCCACCTATTCCCAGGACAGCGTTTGCCATCCATCATCACTAAAGCAGCGTAAAAAAAAACAGTTCTCTTCGACAGCCACCGCCGCGAAGATCACGTCGAGACTCCTTCCGGATATAAAAGATTCTGTCTTTGAAGGCTCTTCTCACTTTTACCGTTTCGCGATCTCCTCTTTCAAAAACGATGGCAACATTTTTCAACCCCCCCTCCATTGTTTCCAGTCTTTTCCCTCCCGCAAAAGCGCGATTCGTGGAATTTCAATGGCGGGATATGGTCGAACAACAGTTGGGAGGGTGGAGTCGGAGGAGGGGGAGGAAGGAGAAAAGCTTGTCGGCGATGCGGGGATGGATTCTGCGGTGGTGTTTGCGGTACGCCGGGCATCGCCTGGGCGATATGTCGGAATATCGGAAAATATTATGATATTTGAAAAGAAATCGGGGATATAACATTGAGAGTTGACCATTTCGGGACCATTGACATATGCGGATGTCCCATAAAAATCATGATACATCGTCCGATAACAAAAATCAAAATATCGCTCCCTAAAATAAATAAATAATAAATGCGATAAAATAACTTATATAAAGTATCTCATTCGATAAAAAATAGCCGCCAGATAAAATTTCACGGTATCTCATCCGATAAATACCCGATATATCCGATGATATTTTATGGGGAGGCGATCTTTTATCGGCTGATATATCACGATATTTCATACAGATGTTTGTATCGGTATTGCAATAGTTGTCGGTAAACGATGTTTCCGATGGTTATTTTAACCGCCGATAGTTATTGCAACCGATATGAAAAAATATCGTACTCCAATACTGAATTGCCAAAATCGCCCAAATATTTTATCGGGTGATGTATCAGGATATTTCACACAGATGTTTTTATCGATTATACGAGACTCATGCTCTCGATATAGCTATTTTAAGCGCCAATTATCGTATTAAGATATTGAATTTTTAATATCGCCCAAGCCTTTTATTGGGTGATATATCAGGATATTTCATTCAGATGTTTTTGCAGGTGATACGATACTTATGTTCGCGACATAGTTGTTGTGGCCAACAATGATCGATATTAAACAATATCGATTTCCGATGTCGAATTGTCAGCATCGCCCAAGCCTCGCCCGTGCGGCGCCGTTGCGTTATGGCGGTCCGGAATGAAAGAAAGAATGGCTCGTTCCAGGTGGGGAGGATGAGCCTTAAAGGGAATGTCTCTCGTGTCTGGACAGGATCCAGACGGCCGCCAACCACCACCCTGCGAACCTGAATCCAAGCTTTCGCTTCGATCTCAGACGACGGACGCTCTTGTTACGACTTTAATCCGCGCCTCCATCCTCTCCGCCACGTAGCGTTTTCTCGAGGATAAACAAGCACTGTGGGGTTGTTGTTCCCCTCGGATTTCGCTGCGAAAATACTGCGGCGCCGGGAAAAGTGAAACACCACCATTGGGAACAGTGAGAGAGGGATCACCTGGGAGTATTCCGTGCGTTTTACTCTTAAAATAGAACATCATTATCTTCTTAGTCCTTCCTGATGGTACCTCTCTCTGCAGTAATAAATAGTAAAAAAGGAAGAACAACTTCTTATATACTTTACACGCTGAAAGACTAACGTTTTCGATTAAAATTAAGTTTAACCCTGCGCCAAGTATATGCCATATTTAGCCTCAGATAAGCTCTCTTAAATCGAGTACTATTTCTTTTGTCATAAACGTTGTCCCACAACGGTAACTACGAGTTCCTTCACGCATACCCTTGAATTCCGAATAATATTTTTAATTATTTGTGTACGGATGTTGTAATATTATTTCACAGCATCATTATTGTACTTTATACTACCCAATATATTATAGGTATTAATATTATTCCCAGTGGCGTAACTAGGAATATGCTTTGGGGGGATGAGGAAGCTTTGAGGGGAGCGAGGGGGGTTGGTGGGGGCTATCTCCTTAGGAAACGGGGAGTTCAGGAAAATCTTTGAAAAATAACACGCCTGAAAATGCATTTTACATCATTTTGGCACTTAAAATTAAACTTTTATCAGATGCAGTTATTATATATCAGATCCAGACAAGATTTTCAAATGATTTTTTGATTTCTCTGAGGCTTAGGGGGGGGGGGGATACATCCCCTCATACCCCCCATAGTTACGCCACTGATTATACCTAATATTGCTGATAACTATAATACATAGATCGTCCGATTTGTATTAGGGAAGAAGGCACTAGAGTTGGAGCATCTGTCGCCAATAAATTGATTTAATTACATAATTAAGAACTAATGGTGATAATCACACATTACAAATTCGTCGAGATAGTTACGTGAAATATTCACTGATCTGCAGCACCAAAACACGTTATTGAGGAGGTAGATTAGGGGCATTAATTCCCGTTTTCAAGAGAAAATATTCCTGTCATATTTCGTAAATTTCCAAGGCTCGCGTTTGGTAACGGTATTAAAGGCAAGAGGAACAACACCCGCACGGATCATTTTTCCAAAGAATGTGCTTATTTTATGCAAAAATGCAATCACTTGAGTATGCCTTCAGCGCCACTAATGCTAATTTAAAAAAATACTAAAACGTGCGCCTTAAATTTCCTCATTCAAACAGAATCCCGATATAATTAACGTAGGCGTTTGTTTCACGTTGCATCCCCTTAATTCACTCCAAAATGACTTCATACAATAGGGGTAGGTATATGTAGAAAAGTGAGGAGACCCTCCACGGACTTGGAACAACAGAACGTTTTTCTGATGAGCTGACTAAAAACTAATGGCTTCATTGACCGAAAAGGCGACAAAGCATTCAAATTTTCAAGCAAATAAATGAGGTAAATGTATTCTGAATTTAGATCTTGATTTGAGTAATTACGATAAAATGCTTTTAGGTCTTTACTCACGTGTCAGGTTACAT
This sequence comes from Ischnura elegans, assembly GCF_921293095.1. Classification (NCBI taxonomy): domain Eukaryota; kingdom Metazoa; phylum Arthropoda; class Insecta; order Odonata; family Coenagrionidae; genus Ischnura; species Ischnura elegans. Next base: position 78,856,892 of record NC_060256.1, on the reverse strand, counting down.
TAATTCCGACGAAAGGGCCGTGTAAATATAAGTCAAGGACCTAATCCTATAATACCAACGGTCCCATGGTGTAACGGTTAGTACTACTCTAGACTCTGAATCAGCGATCCGAGTTCAAATCTCGGTGGGACCTATTAATTTTTTCCGGCCTCAGTGGCGGCGGGGTAAAATTCTCGCCTGCGAAAGAGGCCGCGGGTTCGAGTCCCGCCCGGATAGGCTGTCACTATCCTGGGCTTAGGATGTTCATCAACGTTAAATTGTAAATATATTGAAAAAACCCGATTTAAAATTCCACCAGCGAGAATGGATAACATTTCCTTCTTACGGATGGGTCAATTATATACTTCCGTAGAATAGCGATAGATAATAATCAATGGGAAGAAAAGCAAAAATGCGAGCATGCGGAAGAGAAATTCTAAAGCCAGACGCAGCGTGTCGTGTAGAGAAATTAGAGCAAATGGAATCTTTCACATTCCTCGGAAGCAGCGTGACACGAGGATGGTAAAAGTTAGACGGACACGAAGCGCAGTGCGAAGCTAAGAAGGCACTTAGGAAGAGGAGGCAACCACCGTGCTCCTGGGAAGATAACGCGTTAAAAACTAGGGAGCCTGAACGTGAAAACATTCGCGGAGAGAACGTCATGCCATCGCTCATCAGTAACTAGGACTGTCGGCGGACGCAAAAACGGGGAAACGGCAGTTTTCAGCAGTGTGTTTCTACATCTTTTGTTTGATTTGTCAAATTAAATCGAGAATTTTAAATTTCACTTAAATGCACTGTAATTTGCAAAACATTCTCCGTTATCTCTGTGATATTGGTGGATTAATTAAAGGTTTTTAGCCCTTAAGTAGTTAGTTTTTGCAGGAATAATAGATTTGAAAATAATAGAGTATACTTTGGTTTTTTTTTCAAGTTTAGAATCTAGATTCCCTGACTTTTCTCAGACATTTCACCGAGAGAGATTCTCAATTCTCTTGGTCTTTTCAAATTCTCCTTTCAATAATGGCCTGACATTTTTGATGAGCATGAGTAAATATAGTGCAAAAAATTGAAATCTTTTTGAAAAATGTGTTAAAAAGGATCTTCCAAAAAACAGTTATATTTTTAACTTATTTCCAGTCAAATGAAACTCAAAACATGATTGTAATTTAAATTGACACAAAAAAAGCCTCCAAAGTGAACGCATGCAGAAAAATAACTTAATTTGAGTAGCTACTTAATTACAGCAAAAAAAGGCAGGGGTAAACTCAAAACCAAAGGCAAATTTTGAGATTATAAAAAGCCACATTTCCTGGTGAAAGACGGAAGCCCTCATACAGCCGTCAACAAGGAGATTCTTTAGACTCGCATGCCATAACAAACTTTCCTTGACGTCAAGGAAGATATTCCCTGACTTTACCCTTTCAACCCTGATCAGAAACAAGCCCGGTGTTTCGACCGCTTTGTACTTCCTCCGGTAGAGCTCACAATCATATTCATCAAAGCACCCATAAAATAATTTCACAGCGGTTATCGTTAATAAATAGAAATCAATTATTTAAGAAATCCAGATCAGCAAACCGAAATTAGGGGCATGTATACCTAGAATAGTGAGAGCAAAAGTAGAGACACACACACCAAAGAAATATAAAAATTAATTTTTCTCACTCTAACAGCAAACAATTCCAACGTGTACACAAACTGATAAAAAAAATAAAAATTATAAAAAAATTATTAAAATTAAAATGACATTAATTATTGAAGACATAATATCTTACCACCTGAAAGCATAGTAATGCCAACCGTAATTAAATAGGGAGTAAACATTATTTAAAAATAAAATGAAATCTCTTATTCTCTCACGATGACGTAAAATAAAAAAATAGCTTCCTAAATGGTTTCCATTGAAATCAAGTATGTGCCGTTAAATCTCCAATTCGCTGAAATATCGCCAGATTTGAATGGAAAGGAAGGAGGACAAGGAATGCTAACGAGGAGACATAAGGGGGAGGCAAGGCAAATGGGATTTCTACTAACATAAGACGAAGGACTAGAAATGGCTTCGTTCCGAAGTTGCCAGACAGAGAAGGGAAACTTCACACAATACAATTTGGCCGAACTTAAAGATCTACATAGGAACTGAAGGAGGAAACGCTAGGGGTCAACTCTCCTTGGAACTACTAAAACAAAAAAACCCAGAAATACTGCAGCGTTACTGCGAGGAAATGGAATTTTCGAAAGAAAGAAAAGCGCTACACTGTGCATTTATTCTGTATAATATATAATATATATATATGTAATAATATATATATATTATATATATTATTCTGTATATTCTGTAAGCGGAAATACCTAAGAATAATATACGACGACTTTCACGAATGGTTAAGGTAAAAAAAATGGAACACAGGCGTAGTTAAAATTATACGTGTTCCTTTCTAATAGTTTTTTCTTGAAATTAAATAGAGATTATATCGGCATAAATGACAAATTAAATCCTCATCAGTCGATTTTATTACAAACAAGATACTTCTTCATCTTCGAGAGTATTCAATTTAACGGAAATATAATTTCATATCGAAATAAACAGCATGAAAAAACAACACGAAAAATCTATATTCACATTCAGCCAATCAAATTCGTCCGATACATAAGTGATCTCGTATTTCGACATTTTCACTCTTGGATACCTAGCGTAGAAGCCGATAAGAGCTCTAGTATATATTTCTCTGATGATATTGATGAGAGGATATCAATGTATTACTGTAATAATGAGCTAGAAATCAGAGAATCAGCTAGGAAGATTTCTAGATCACTGTTTCAGTCTCCAAATTACTGCGGGCATTGGGTACAGTTCCCAATTGGGGAAATTCATCTTTGTGTTTAATTAAGAGAGAGCTTTTAGCGAATATCGACAATGCGGGTGCTCAATCTTACCCATTTGAGATTACTTGTTTCAGAATATTTGAATCGCCCATTTTCGTCCAACGTTAATTAGTTTTCATTTCTTATCTTATGTTGGTATCCTATTTAAGCAGGGTTGGCCAACAAAAAAATGTTTCATAGAGAATACAGGATGTGTCAGGAGGAATCTGCAATACTTCAGGTAAGGAAAACAATTTCAAGCATTTTTTCCATTAATATGGTGTCGCAAATTCCTTAGTTACTGTGGCAACACAAAAAATTTTAATGCACTTTGGATTTACCATGAAAGCGTTTTTTCTTGAGGATCCAGCCTTTCCGATATTTTATTTAGTACTCGGAATTTTTAAGGATATTAAGAAATTAAGGTAGGAATGAAATGTGTGATTATTGTTGTCTGAAACAATCTCAAAATGGGTGAGATTGTGCAATCATACTGTTGATATTCACTCAAAGCTCTCGTATAGTTAAGCTCAAAAATTGTTCCAGACAATTATAATCACACATTTTCATCCTAACTTAATTGTTTTATTTTTATTAAAGTATTCTACCGATTAAGGTAGGTTTCCATGGAGTGCTTAAGAAGAATTCCGGGAGTCTCCCCTTCCATCATGCACTTCCCTCTGCAATTCACAATAAGAGTTTAATGTCCTTAAAAATTCAGAGTATTAAATAAGATATTGAAAGGGCTGGAAACCCAAGAAAAACTGTTTTCATGGTAACTGCAAAGTGCATTAAAAATGTTTGCGTTGCCATTGCTCGGTAATGAAGTAGTTGCGACCCTATGTTTATGCACAAAAAATCCTTAAATATGTCTCCCCTACCACCTCCTAAGGTATTGCAAATTCCTCCTGAAATACCCTGTATATAAGGGACATGTATGCGGGATATTACGGCAAATGTACGTTGGAAACACTATACACGATGAATATAAATTCTCCAAGCAAGAATCACGACGTATATGAAGATGTATGCACATCGATACCTACATATTCGGTAGACGGCCGATTCCTCACCCTCTGCGGAGCGTATGGCCGTATATCCAGAGGCGGATTTTGGGATTGAGCGGAGAATATGATTAGAAAGCATTATTCCCATCAACACGGATGTTGACTTGACATTTGAGAACAGATCTCCCAATGCAGTGCGCCAGCAGTGCGTGAAATATCACATTCCGTGCGAGGTGGTCCTGCTCCATTTCCTGCCCAGCGTGCAATCTCGCAGATAAAGGTTGCACCCAGAAATGCATGCAGGCCGGGATTTTGATAAATGTATCTTTTGATAGTGACCGGATTAATCTGATTAGCAAGCTAGAGCGACCAATTAGACCATAACGCCAAGGATTAGTGGCATTGAGAGCGAATGAGTAGCAAATCAAAGAATTATTTAAATAATTATTTAAGCGAAAAACTACCGCAAAAATTTTATCAAACAATATTGATTAATTATCGAATTATATCATCACATTTTGTGATTGATAAGATTTTTTTCGACAGTGGGGAATCCAATTATTAAAAATTTTGTTAGCCCATTATGCAGTCGAATACGTATCAACAATGCATCACTGCAAACTCATCCCATAATCTCATTAATTTTTTCATTACCAAGTTCGACGAGGGAAATGAATAAAATTTAATTAAATTAATACACATTCCAAGGGCGAATATTATCAAAAATTACTGCTAGCACAAGTCAAGTTGCGATTAAAAGATGTCCCAAATACCCCTTCTCATATAAAAAATGCATTCTTTCGTGGAAACAATACATGATCATTTGATGGAAATGAAAAACATCTAACTATGCGCCAAATTAACTTGCAAAAAGAAATGTTTCAAAAGTCAGATTTATGATGAAGCATTGGGCTCAAATTGTACCAGACATGAAAAGCTACAGCAAAATTTTAATCAACATCTACTGGACACAGTATATAATATAATCATCACATTTTATACCAGATTAGCTTTCGTTAGAAAAAAGGGAATCGCGTTATTAAAAATTATTTTCGTCCATTACAAAATTATATAAGCCCATGACTAGGTTCATCTTGAAAACAGAAATAGTTTTTGATCATACGATCTCGTAAAAGTAATACCCGATCCACTGCGATTCGGATATTTCATCCCAAAAATTGTGCAGAGCATTGCATACGTCACATCTCATTTTGGAAGTGAGAGGTGAGCTTCAACGACGGAACATGACCTATCTGCATCGAATTATACTGGAGCGAAGCTGCGGCGACGAGAATGACAATTGGTCCAACTCGAGACTCACTCAGGATAATATCATGAGTCTCCCAGGATTTACTCATGTAAGGGCACATACCCATGATTTAATGGTTTAAGTTCAACGTTCAGACATCATTGAGACCGATCATCTCTATATTATGGGCCAAAATAATTGTTGATAATACTCCCTACCAAGTATTGCGGTAGATAAAAATATCTAATATCTAATATATTTAGTTCGGCCTTCCTGTTAAAAAAATGAATAATGAACCAAGAGTTTAGCGTTTTGACGAAAGGAGGTAAAATAAATATTGATTACATTATTTAACCCCTATAACTGTCTTTTATGTTCTCCAATAGCTGTGTTTAACATACTTTGATTGAATCCAAAATACAGTCAATTAATGTAAATGCATTTGCATTATCATGTAATTATATATTAAGTTGAATATGAGCACCAGATATGGAATTCCAGAGGATGGAAACCCAATAATAGTATAACACAGGCATGCCTATAGCAAAAAAAAATGTAAATTCATAGTATAATGCAATTATTATTATCGTAGATGGAATAAAAAATAATAACTATTGGTGCCGCAGAGAACATCGGCGAGGAAACGACCAGCTGCGGGAAAAATACTTCTGGACGCCACCGCCATCGGGCTCAAAGGTTACATCGAATTACTTCCCCGACATCTATGCTTCTCATCTACCCTGACGCGAAGCCACACGAGTGTAATTCTCTTTTGGATGCAGTTGCTAAACATGTAATTTACACAGATTTTTATAGAGATGAGGCCGTAGATTCAATAACGGTTCGCGGATACACGAGAACCAGAACCACTGAAGCCCAAAAACACGGCGGTGTAAGAGGAGGAGGAACTTGGCTAAAACACGTCCGAGGCTGATATTCACACGAGGACGATTCCCATCGAGAAAGCGCTCATCCGTGATAGAAGACATCATCGCAGATAGAGATCGGCTTCCATTAAAGGCAATGTCAGGCCTCTCTCGCTTTGATATTTAAGTGACCGTTCGGGATTCCAAGCGAAACAGGTAAACCTTCTTCAAGACGGACGAACAGTACCCCCTCAAGCTACCCCCAACCGCCCCCCCGTGAATCTCGTCTTCCCAACATCCCCTTCCTATGGCTTGCAGCAGCTATAGCAGCCTTGCCCTGGTCTTCCCATAAAAGGCAAGTGAAACCAAGGCTACCCAGTACTACACACTCTCTTGGGAGACGCCCCGGGAGTGGTGGAACATTTAAGTGACTTGACTCTCTTGCTGAGGTGGAAAAAGAGAAGCAGTGTGTAGCGTAATCACTCCTTAAATAGGATAGCCGTAAATTCATTATGTAAAATGAGATGTTTGCCATTTAAAATCCCATTCATTCTCACTCACTCCGAAGGCTGGTATCGATAGGTGAGGGTAGAGCTTACCCCAGACTAAGTTACAGCCAGTGGATTTTTACACATTAAGGGTAGGCTTCCAGGATTTTTGCAGGGGTGTTCAAGAATACCAATGGGACTGAAGCCCAGGACCCTCTGGTTGCTTACCAAGCGCTCTACCAAGCGCTTACCAAGCGCTCTACCTTGTTATAACACATAAAAGACACACAAATTAAGCGAATAGATACAGTTTAGGAAAATAAACTAACTTTCCAATACAACTATAATTTTAAATAATGTTGTGAAAATATAATACGAGCTAAATATTTGTAAAAAATGAGATGGCTTCAATCATATAGTTTCATGAGTATTCAGCAATATTACGCAAACATAAAAATTTAAATTTTTTCGGAGGGCAGTTAAGTACAGTAATCCGTCCATGTTAAGCCACGATCTCCTTGGCGCTTTTCGTTAACAACAGGCCTATGCCGAAAGGCCTGGTTTCTCCACACTCTTCCCTCCCTAGTCTCAAGGTGCAAATGGCTCCAGCTATCGGTCGCCTCCCACAAAAACCAAATAAATACGGAATGAACTGAGGTATCGTCAACGGTAATGGACAGTGGCGCAGCGAGGGGGGGATTTTGGGGGTTAAACCCCCCCCCCCCAGAGCTCAGAGAAATTTTTATAATTTATTCCATTTTACTTAATGGATTAGTATTACTTATATAAAAGTCTTAGGATTAATCAAATATCCCTCAGAAAGCCGTAAAACTCGCCATTTGGAACCATTAATCTAAAACATTTTCTGGAGGAGGGCCCCCGCAACTCCCGATTACCCTGGCGGGTATGCAATACCCCAACACCCCAAAGTATTAGTTGCGCCTAAAATCTCCCCTAGCCCTAATTTTTGGCTGCGCCCATGGTAATGGACACCTTCATCCCAAGGTAAAAAGGGGATCAGCTAAGCAGAGACGAGAGCGGAATCTAATGGGGGAGGGAAAAATCACTTCTTAACCTCTTTGCTAGAAGAGAGTTGCCTGCTGGCTGGAGAGAGGCGAGGGAAATGTCGAACTTCCATTACAACGGACACCTCCTCGCTCTTCTAAAGCCTCTCCCCTGACGCGACGGGAAGCTTCAACGAGATCGTGATCAGTCTTCTTGAGACAGAAAAGGGGAGTGGTAAAAACACGAGCATTGCAACATTGAATTCTCCAAGCGTATACTAGATGTGTTTCCACCCATCGTGCATTTTGATGAGTTTAATAAACATAATGAAAAGTAAAATACTCTAAATTTCCACATAAATTTAATATTTTAGGACCAAGATTTAGACTTGGCACGTCATCATCCGATGAACGTAGAACGTCGCATCTACGTCCTACGGTATTTAATTCATGTACGATTTTAAAGTCTTTTTTTAAAATTTCATTATGTTATGTCGATTCCACGAAGTCTCGCCCGAGACAACGAATTATATCTAGGATTTACTTGCCGCTGACGGCAGGGCGATACGAATTTTTCGGGGAAATAAACAATAATTAGACTGCTAAGTGACGAATATACTCGCGATAAACTCGTACTATTCTCAACTTCTTCTTCAATTCTTAAAATTTCAATTCTGAAAGTGAGTGCAAATATTATGAGGAAAATATTTATACTAAATGGATCTCTCTCTACTCATTACTGCGTTGAGGGCATTTTTTGAAAACAAATTAAAATGCGGCAAAATAAGAAAGCATAAATCAACATTTTTCGGCTCTAACTTGGATCTCTATCAGTTCCTTTTGGTTAAACATTTGGCACTTGCACAGGGAACATCTTGTAGTCAGCCTTTGGGAATTTTCCGAAAATAAAAGTGGAATACATTATTTCGAACGGAGTTTCTCAATACACTCCTTTAGTGTCCGTGGACTTGATGATAAACTACGTGTCAATTTTGATTTTTTTTTTAATCTTGCCATTGCCCTTGTCATTTTTTTATTATCCGCCATTATGTCCAGAGTCACCACAGTCAGATATTCATATAAATATTTATCAATTTCTCATCGTCATATAATCTCCTGCAGGCATCAATTTGCATCACGATTTATACACAAAATTCAATGCCTTTCTTAATGACCACTGTAACCCAAACCGAATTCATATGCCGTAACAAGTCCATTTTTTAGGGAGATGTTTTCGTTGTTTAAAGTCTACATCTCGTGCGGAAAATCTATGTTCGTTAACTCTCAGTACAATGCCAATGGTACTTATTCACTCTACCTGCAATACATTTTTAATACTAATTTCCATATAGTTTCGCCAAAATACATTCGATTTTCTTCGGCATGAATGATTTGAGTTATTTTCCCTTATTTGAGAATTCTGTAAAGATGAGTGTTATAAGGGCCACAGTAACCGTAAGTACCAGTAAAGTGTCTCTACATTCTTATTTACAGGAATGCTAAAAAACAGACCGACCCCTACGTTAAGACAACGGAGTTTCCACGAGAAGAGTAAAAAAATGGTTTTAGATATAAAATAAAGACGACATCAGCTTCTACGACATTAAGTAAATATCTGACCATGGTGATACGAATAGCACATAAAAATCAATTACCGCGACTTAACTCAGGTGGAAATAATAACTACCGTAAATTTTGCTCCTATCACATACAGATTACTCAAAATAATAGGAACAGAGTGGATTTATATGATTCCATAACCAGTTATAGAGAAAATGCATATCACGGCGCTCTGAAGAGGAAAATTTAGCTATGCTCAAAGAATTAAATAGTAGATATAAGAAGCACTGATTCGAATGAAACCGTTATTATGTTCAAGCGTGTCCTATTTAAATAATCTCCATAGTTGATACGCTCATTCATTTCCACGGTAATCTTAATTACAATCATCGATCATGAGAGGCAATGGAATTCGCACGCATTTCAACCGCACCGCGTCAACTTTTTTCGAGTGAAGAATACGCAATACACTCTCTCAAGCAGAGAAAAATTGCGACTTTGGCAATAAACGGATGATCACATTACGAGTAGAGTGCGGAATGAAAGGCCGTCACGCGCGCGAAGGCAACGGAAATTTTATTCAAAATTTCCCTACGGATTCACGAGCGCAAAACACATTCCAGCTGCGTGACTGGGATCGCACCTAAAGGCCACTCCCTCGGGTGGGGCGCCACTAAAAAAAGGACGAAAATGATTTCTCCCGCGTATTTCTCGACCACAGTGCGGGATTACAAAAAGGGAGCACGAATCTCGTGAGGGACCTGCTCCTTTGCGAACGGATTTCCTCGAAGAGGGTTGATTTGCGAGAATTGGCTCGTCCACCATTTTTAACTGCCCACTGGGATATAGTTCGAAAAATTATTTCTATAAGAACGCATACCTCAATCTCGACCAGCCTTTTTTGGAGACGCAGAACTCGCGTTAAAAGAATAAATAAATAAGTTTTATTGGCTCTAGGAAGTTCCTTAGGAGCCTTTATAAGTACATAGACGCTCAGACTGCAAGATTACAAATATATTACATACAATAATCATGATCATCATCATCATTAGTGAACAATTTTAAGATTGATTTGACGCAGTTCTCCTTTTCATAGCGAGGTATTTCTTCTCTTTAACATCCTTTATAACCTGTCGTATGTAAATCATTCGGGGCCGTCCTTTGCCCTTCTTCCTTTCCACCTGTCCTTCTACGATTGTTTTCATCAGACACAACAATCATACAAAACCTAAATAAATGTGGCATGAATGAGAACTCATAAATTGCAAATTCTTCATGCTAATACAATTATGAAGTTTCATGAAAATAAAATGTGAACAAACATTTTTTAGAAATTTTAAATGAAGCGATAGCCTTCAACTCTTGGGGAAACCCGAATTCCAATCATAGAATGAAATGATATAAAATGAACTGTGGTACAAAATAGTTCTGTGACAGGGTAGAACTAATTTATTCTTATTCCTGGTATGATATGTTTTTTTTTCAGTGAATAATCGCTGGAAAATGAGGGACGGAGTTTCAGATTTGAACATTTTTACATGAAGACTCTCATTTTTCAAGAACTGCTATTATCTTCAAGTTTTCAGGTAACCAGCGCAGACCCTGCTCAGAACTTGAATCCATAAAAAATAAAACATATCGATGGCTAAGTTCTAACTCCACGCATCTCAAATTCGGCCGGTTTGAGACATACATCTTAAACAAAGTGTAATGACATTAAAAAAATAAAATACAAGCAACAGACAACTCTATGTTTGCAAATGAATGCTTCTTTTTTCATTTTTATGAACTTTTGGTTTTTAATTTCAGTGTACAAGTAATGTGAGTCGCGGTACAGTCGCAAGCAATGGACGGATAGGGTTTAAAAAGGAGGAGTCCCGAAGAATAGGAGAATAAAGAGAATTTTGGAGTATTATACGCCAGAGTTGGACCCGCAAGATATGCCATGTCGTAAGATATTGCAGTAACTTGAGGATTATAATGGAAGAAAAAATTGAAGTAAGAGTCTTCCGAGAAAGACCCGTAGATAAGTAAAAAGGACAGATGACGAAGGGTATGAGGAAAAAGAACATATGACAACTGAGGGAATTATCTTGGGATACGGAGAAATAGAGGGATGCATTACACTAGTCAAAGGCTTGTAGTACTATATACGTATATACCGTTTGAGGAGCGGTTACATTGGGGATTTTTCGAGCTAGCTCAGCCTGACCAGATTGGACCTTGGACGTTTGTTAGGAAAATTGCGCCTTGTGAAAGGACATATTATGTGGACGCTTGCGCTGTTATCTGAATGACTTACCGGCAAATCCAAATCTCCTCCGTTCCACCAATTCCGCATTCATTCGTTGATAAAAAATTAGTACCGAGTTAAACTTTAGAGCCTTAAGAGACAACCATAGTGACAATCAGTCCTTCAATTCCGATCACTCATTAGCTAGTACCAATAGCAATTTATTGAGTAAAATTTGATATATATAAACGATTTCACTCCTCGCTGAGCACAATTACACCACAGCTTGCATTCTTTGGCTTAAAAAACACTAACAGTTGATTCCATCATTCTTCGGGCATAATGGACCTCATTCCAGCGAATAGGACCAGGTTATCCACCTACTTGTTCAATCATGCGCAAGTCAAAAGCGAAAAAGCAACCTCGATAAGAGTGAAACGGTTTTTTGATTTGCAGAGAATACAATGAATGGAAAGGTATTTTCGCTTAAGTCATTCAGACCGCTTGCTACTATTCAAGACTTTGAATTCTATGACTTTTCCATGTTTTTCAGGCCAAGTAAACTTGTTCCAGAATTTTAAAACGAGTAGTGTTGTACAAGTATAGCAAGGGATATCTTATGATTAAATTATGATTAAATAATAAACAAAATGTTATAACTCGGAGTAAATTATTTAACTAAATAACATTCGATTGAAGTTTATTGGACTGTGTAGTCTGAGTGTAATTTTCAGAGGAAAAACAATGCTATTATTGCAAAATATAGAGATGACCAACGGAATTTAAATTTTCTGACCTGAGGCCGTAACTCACAACAATTCACACTCACAACCCACTGATCATTTAAAATGTAAAAATGAGCTATGCCGTAATTGCTTGACCATTTGAGAGCAGAGATCTTTCAGAGCGACAAGGAGAACATCATCTAACGATCTCCATATTTTTATAAGCCCGATAGAAACAATAAAATAAGAGATATATATTTTGTCGAAAGGCATTTTATGGGTAGAATGACAGACTATCGGTTCCTGCGATTTTCAATGCATAGTTTCTCCCACAGCTCTCTAGCATGGTGACTGCGCTTGGAATGCGGAATTCTCCATTACCTGATATCTTTGAAGCATCTAAACTCTAACACAAAATTTGTTCATCCAAGATGTAGCGGAACAGCTCTACTTTACAAGCTTCTTGCACGAGTAATGTGGGTTAGCCGGCAATTAGGTGCAACACTCCAACGGAATTTGTTATCTACTTTCACGCTTTCCATATAAGTTTAAGTCAATGGGAAACTTCTCCTACCACATTCTTCATTTATGAAGGAGTGACAAAGTTTTTCTTGACTTAAGAGTTAATGTATTTCAAGATAGACATTCTCGGAAAGTCAGGATTTCTTACACGTGAAGTTAAGAGCAAAATAAAAACAATATATACACTGACAGCGGATTTCTCGTTCTGAAAGAGGTAATCACCGATGCTAGGCGAGTGGAATAAATAATTTTCAAAGATATTTTGAAGAAAAACCATGGGATTACCCTGTACATTTTAAACGCTTCAAAAGCTACAAAAATATTAATTCGCTTTTATCATATTCTTTCCTATATCTTTGTTTACTTGTAATACTATTGTATTTTTTGAGTTTAATTTAATTCTTTTTTGCCTTAGCATTGGCCTTCAGCCATTTCAGGAAGCAGTACATTGAAGCCTTTTAAGTGGAAATAAAAAAATAATGCAAAACAAAATAATAAAATTTTTCATGAAGAAAAAATGATAAAATGAAGAAAAACCATTGCAAAAAATGAAAAAAGAAACAAAATGCATAACTATGCACAAAAAAAATGGTGAAAATTCCACAGAAATTGTACTTGTGAAATTTACAATGGCCAATTTTTGGGCCAATCAGGGCCATTCCCGACTTCCGATGTCGGCTAGTTTTAGCAGTTTTTTAGTTTTGTTAGTTTAAGTGTGCTTTTGCACGCGCTCACTAGAAGCCTGACTTTCCAATGCTCCCTCACTAACACTGGAAATGTTACACTGGTCCCTTTACACTTGAATCGTCATATTTTCCTTTCGTGTGCACTTTGCACACATCATCGCCGCTGAAGAGGTGGTAATACATACACACCGGCAGCTGGCCCTTTTCTGGCTATATGTATAAGCCGGGCGGACTTTAATGAAAAAATGGGATTATGTACGAACCTCCCGAGTATGACATTCGTCGCTTATCAACTAGTAATCAAAACCACACCTAAGCATTATTGGATGCTCATCTGTGGATTATTCGTACAGCGTCAGCGTACGATACCAAAGTACCCTGGAAAAATACTCAACCAATGCAATGTAAACTTCATCAGTGGCTTAAAAGATACGAGAGGCGTATCTCATCTGATGTATCTGATCGGGGGAGACGCATCTTTTTCAAAACTCAAACCTGGAATTCCTGAATCCCTGAGGAAGACTTACTGAACGAAACGTCGGAAGGTGTTATGGAGGAGCTTACCCGGGGTGCGAACCGAGAAATCTTCAATGCCAAAAAGAAGTCTTGACCACGGCGTAGATCGGAAAGAATTCTCTATGTAAACGGCATATCCTCCCTCCACTCTTAACTATATGATCACGGATATTACAATAGTGGATCCTCAAGTCTATCTCTGAATGTGTTGTCACCCACTGTGCATTTAAATAGTTTTACAAAATTCGCCACTCGCGTCGCTGACGCACAAATTGATCCGAGTTTCACGGGGAAATAAGGTATAATTTGGGGTATCTACGAAAATTTTTATTCGTGATGATGTGATCTATCAAATTTTTAACTCTTCAATGCTATTACTCGCATTTGGAAAGACCTTACTGCAAAATATTAGAAAAATGTGGATCGCATTGCACTCACTCATCACCGCGCCGCGGACATTTTTGAAAGCCGATTAAAATGCGACCGAAGTGGCAACAGAAATCAGCCTACTTGGGGGTGGAATTTGGCCTCATCTATGCAGTCCCCTCGTATATGATCTCTAGGACGAGTTCCACGTCATGTAACAGGAAGCAGGTGCCGCAGATGACGTTATGCTTAAGTAGCTTACAAAAGCCGAAAAGAGAAATTCGTCTAATTTCGAGTTCGTCGTCGCAGAACCAACGGCTCGTAAAAGTCTCACGCATCGTCGAGCATTCTCTCCATCGATCACCTATCCAAGAGCAGAATAAAACGCCCGAGTTGCCTCAGCATTATGAAACGCGCTCCAGCCCTCCCGAGAGGATATTCGAAAGGAAAAAAAGAAATACGTCTCCCCCTGCGTCTGCAAGTGAATATTTCTTGGTCGGTACAAGAGCATGTGAAGCGACCAAAGCATTCGCCAGCCTTGTACGAGATGTGGAAGACTTTCGTGATTCATACTTTCCTTGATCGATGATTGTTTGGAGAAATACATATGCGCAGGAGATGAGCAGTTGCAACACATTTATAATTCACTGTGAGTTTTCCGGTGCGGCGATAAAGCGTACATGATCACAAACGGACTGAAAATCTGCCACGTCGCAGCCTATTGTGTCGTGATGTTAAATAGAAAAAAATCAGCATGGATTAAATGTGAAATAATGTCAAAGGGATTTTGGATTCTTCATTGCTGGTATCAGTCACGATTTTGCGTCCACGTAAAAACCAGCGCCGGCAACACATTTGATTGGACGGTTTTCGCAAAATAGCAACAAAATCTAATTTAAAAAAAGAAATGAAATGAAAAAAAAATGGAAATTGACAGGACTGAATCATTTTGGTTTGAATACGCGCTGGGTATACGCAACAAAATAACAAAATTAAAATTCTAAAAACGACAAAATTACAAAAAACAATGGAAATTGAAAGCAAGCTGAAATAAAAATTTCGGATTTGATCGGTACACGGGAGAAGCAGTATCGATTTTGTACTGTTTACATGATTTTCGAGCTGTATGATCAATTAATTAGCCCCTCCTCTACGAAGAAGATACGCCCAACATATAGAAGTTCACTAAAAGTTATTGAGTTTAATATTTTATCAAACATGAGAAATGAATATCTTTCATGCTATAAGTATAGCTACATCAACAAATGTTTCATTTAAAAAATATGCATTTCGAAACAGTCTATATTTCTAATCTCATTAATCCTTCCTTAACATTGAAGGTGTATTAAGGAGTTCACTCGAAGTAATTGCGTTGCAGTTTTCATCCATCTCAATGCAAAAGCAAATTCACTACAAAAAATACAAAATGGCATAAATTCATACTCCTGCCTAATTGAGTCACGAAGATTTCTCTCCCTATGCACACATTGTTGGCAGCCTAGTTGAGGGTACCGCACAAAGGGAAGTCAGAATGACTCAAAAAACCCTTCGACCAACTACAAAAGATCCAATTATAGCGGCTGAAGGAGCATGAAAGTTGCGAACTTAAGGCAAAAATCTTCTCCCCCAAGGAGAAGGCCCCTATAAGATACCACAGAACCCTCCATTCTTCCCCTCCCCTCAAGGAATCCCAAACGGAATGGATTTTTTCCCCATCCTCCGGAACGAATCGCTGCAAAAAGTGTACATCTGGCCGTCAATAACGAGAACGGTAGGAGACAGAGCAGAAACACTTCGATCGGTCGAAGAGTCTCTCAAAGTGAATCAAATCGACCGGCACCATCTTCCTCGATGTTTTTTTTTTTTAATTTTCCCGAGACCGAACCAAAACCCATATTGTTTCGGAAGCACGAATGAGGCTTTGATGAATGACGTCAGCATTGAAAAAAATATACCGGATCGAGGGAACTGTGAAAAAGATGAGGCGAGCAGTAGTGAGTCATGGCAATAAATCTCACGCGATTGTTTTTCAGAATGGCAAGTGCTAAATGCTACGTCCCATTCCGAGCTCATAGAAATCATTCTTAGGTGAATGGGCACCAAATGAGTTTGAAAATTAGAAAGACCCGTATTCGTCCCTTTATCTTTCCTTCGCATAATTGTCGACATACTCGATACGAAAAATTACCGACCTAAACTCATTCTCGAATAAGTTTAGTGACGGAAAAATGTCGGTAGAAATCGTGTTTCGAGCAATCGACTTTTAATCAACATAAAAAGCATAACTTTTCAAAAAATCGAAATTTGAACCAAAAGATCGATTAATCGAAAAAACCGAGTGTTCGTAAAAATAAAGTCTTTTCAAAAATGTGTTTACCATTCATTCTAAAAACACTCAACAAACACATTCGAGTGATATAAAAATATACTTAGAATACATAAATGAATTATTAGTAGGAAAAGTTTACAAATGCACGCAAGTAAAAGTTTTTATATAACAACTTGGAACAATTCTGCTTGATTAGTTTATTAAGAAAGGTTTTCTTATTGTAACATCAATATTTATAACACGTACATCTCCCGAATTATTAAAATAAATTGCGAGTCTCGGAAAATCACCCCATTACAAAAGAGAAAATTTCGCTTTCATTGCCTAATTACAGCAATAATACCATCTTCATGTAATTTGTTTTAGGGCTAATTCAAGGCAAAATATATATTGCAAATGTGGGGGTGGACACGGATTGGCACCCCCAGCCTTGCAAAGTTAAGGTTTAAAAGCCTGAATTTTAAAAAATCTGACAATGAGTCCGATGATGTCATTATTAGCGAAACAGATAGTGTTCAATGCTGAAAATACTGTGGAAGAAACAATATTACTTTTCAGAATAGCCATGCATACCTTCCCAAACGTTAAGCCTGAAAAAATTAATTTCATTCGTAATTTTGGTAAATCTAAGACAAAAATTACCTCAAGCGTCTTGAACCGATGTTTCTAAATGTTTCTGCACCATTAAAGTCGTAAATTAGCACTCAAACTAAGTAACGTCTGAATATATGTATCGTATTTTGAAAGAACTTAAAAATTCTCAGTATTCATTTAAACATCAGATGATTTAAACATCAAAACACGAAAAAAGGTAAGAGGAAGTTAAAACTTTTACTTCAAGCATGAAGGAATAATTCTCGGGTTTCACACCGGGTTATATTTTAGGTAACTGGTCCCAACATTTTAAAGGCAGAGTCTGCCATCGCCTTCAGAGGTAGAATTCTTCATTCTACCCCTAAAGACGATGCCAGACTCAGCCTTCAAAACGTTGGGATCAGTTACTCAAAACAACACCCGCTGGGAAACCCGAAAATTATTCCTTCACACGATACGCTGGGAAAAACCCAAATTTTACTTTGAGTTTATAAAACCTGAAATGACAGATAATTTATAAAACCAAGAAGGCAGTGACATAGAAATCAGTTAATCATGGTGAAACATGAACACCCTAAAAAGTATCCAAGGTGATCAAAAGAGATATAAAATAAATTATATGACGAGGAAATAAATTAATGGAGACCCCAGAAAAAGAACACGTGCGATCAACGTCCTATTCTGCCAATTCGATAATCTCAGCGAGGAAATTGTGAAAATGAGAAAAATTTCCACCACGAGCCAACTAACCAGGAAATAAAGTAGAACTTTTGAAAAGCACTTAGCGTATCCCAAAATACCCTCCTTAGGGTGAAAAGGCTGCACCCAGAAAATTGCGGAAATTACCACCTTGATCTCGCGAGTCAAAACTCCGGGCTGACGGAAATTTCTAAAAATATCGTTTGGGCTCACGGGAAAAGAGGGAATTAACATGCCGCTCAAGTCCTTTGCCACTGAAACAAGAGCGCCACCCCCTTCTGAATGGGCGAACAGCCATCATTGGCTGATTCATGCACGAGACGAGGATAAAACTCAACACGATAGCGTGGCAGCATCCGTTCACAGACTCTTTCCTGCTTGAAAACACGATGTTTTTTTATTTAGTGAATAGTCTCTTCTTGAAATGAAAGGTAGTTGCATTTTTCCACAATTATTTAGTGAGTACGACGCGTTTCGGTTCAAAGACCCATCTTCTAGTAAAAGATGGCTCTGTGAGCCGAAAAGCGTCGCACGCATTTAAGTATCGTGGAAAAGTGCAACCAGGGGCACAGCTAAGAATTAAGGCTAGGGGGGGTTTTAGGCGCAACTAATACTTTGAGGTGTGGGGGGTATTGCATACCTGCCAGGGAAAGTGCGAGTTTCGGAGGGCCCTTCTCCAGAAAATTTTAAGATAAATGGTTCAAAATGACTAGTTTTACCGCTTTATGATGGATATTTGATTAATCCTAACACTATTCTATAAGTAATACTGATCCATTTAGTAAAATAGATTAAACTTAAAAATTTCTCTGAGCTCGGGGGTGGGGGGGTTATCCCCCAAACTCCCCCCCCCCCCCCCCCCGCTGCGTCACCGAGTGCAACTATCTTTCATTTAAGTTCCATTAAGTCACGGCTAAATCGGTTGAACTTAATAGTCCCATCCTTTATGGGTCCCAATTCATTTACACATAAATTAATTTTTACACCCTACAAACACTGAGAATCTTGAGATATGAAGTGATATTACTTTTCAATATATAAAGTTAATATACTCTTATTTGTTAGCCTTGATAATGCAGCAGTGCATTGAAACATGCTGACTCAGGTGAAAGAAAGTTTTTTGTAGAAAACTTCAAAGTAGTATTACTTCATATCTTATAATGGATCTCCACTAAGTACTGCTTATTCATTTCAATTTACTTAGAATCTTTCTCGCGGGCATGTTCACAGGTTTGATTTCAGAAAGTAAGAAAAATCCTCAACATACGAAAAAATACTCATTTCAGAAAATGCTCCGTTCACAAACCACATTTACCGATGGTTTCCGATTATTGAATGAAATTTGCATTTTTTCAAAGTTACCAAATAATATCACCCTTTATTATCTAATTTCAGCTGACTCAAATCAGTCACATACATCCTGAGAGATAGGGTGTTCTACTGAGCAATCTCAATTGAAACCTCATCTTCTAAGCTTGTGTACATTTTTTTTCAAATTGATTTTGGTATCTGCCGACAAAATCAAACTTACATACCTAGAGCCTCACCTACACAGTAGAAAAAAATACGGTTTGATATCCTACTCTTGATAAGACTACTCAGATAAAATAACATATATGACGACACTGGAGCCTTTTCCAAGTATAAAAATTAACTTTACCATTTCGCTGAAGTTGATCAAACGTACGCGATTTGTGTGTCCAGAGATTTGCAAAATCATCAGCTCAGTAATTTAAGATAAAAATAGCAATTAGACCTGAAAAGAGTTCCCAAAATCTTCAACAGGCGGAAAAGCAGGGGTTAGTGATAATAAGCTACTGAGTACAAAATATGACGATCTTAAAATAATACCGTTTACCATTGCCATTTCTCAAGAACTTATCAGTACGGTCCTTTTTCCAAAATCTATATTTTTACTAGAGTTATCCAATAGATGGATAAGAAATTTTAATAATTGGAATGGGTAATGATCGCCTTTTGTTATCTCAGATAAGTATTGTCGCAAAACGTTCCTATATTTACAATACTTCGTTAATTTAATTTTTAATGAATACTTTCAGATAAATTTGAATAAGTATCCGCAGACGAAATAAATTATATTATAATTATTAAAGTTATTTTCGATCGATTTCCATCCCCATGGTATGTATGCTCTAAAAGTGCGCGTGAAGAAAATTTCTTTGCTCATTTACAGATAACATAACTCAAGACGATAATGTTTGTCATTCAATGAATCAGGCTCAGATTTCTCGAGAGTGCATTTACGATCCATACACCGCGTGAGCTATCCTTCTTCAATGCTCGTATAAGGCGAAAAATTAAACGAGAAGATACTACGAAGAGCTGCCAGGCATGAATCTGTACCTGCATCATTTCGACACACACACCCGACGCGATTTGCGGAAACGCGTCACGCGATCCAATGAGACGAACGCGAAGAGCGGCAATGTCCGGCAGGGATGACTTCAGTTGGGCGCGACGAGTTTCCATCGAAAAAGATCGCCAACGAGAAACGATTGATGCATTGCGTCATGTCCGGTCCGTTCTTTCCTCCTCGACGTTCGGACCCCGACAACGATGTCCAACCTCCGCAACTCGATTCGAACGAGCGGGGGTCAATCAGCATGCGTGTCATCTCCCGTCGACCGACAGATGACACTTTCCCGTTCACATGACAGGCATGGATAAAAATTACTCGGAGGTACAGCAACCAGGATCAAAATAAGGGATATGTATACAGTCGGTCAACTTCCTTCCTTAGAACAAAGCACTACGTGAAACAAATGACTGTGTACGTACCAGTAGCGGATAAAGAAAAAAACTCAAGGGGGGGGGGGCAATATTCTTGAGCTACCTTTACTTTTATCAAAATGAAAAATTTGCCGCATGCAAAGTCTGAGAAAGTTTCATTTAAGCTTATTTTACACATACACAAGATAATGCTATCTTATGATATAAAAAAAGTTCCAATTGTGCTTCTGCAATGTTAGGCAATGCAGGTGGCCCCGCAAGGGGGGGGGGGCGCCCCCTGACCCCCCATATGTATCCGCCACTGGTACGAACATGGAAATGTATTTTATTTAAACGAGCGTGCTGCGCCCGCTCCCAGCGGGCTTCCCCCGCTCTTTTCAATGCAGGCCCACAGAGGGATAGGCGCGTTTCTAATTTTAAAATGTAGAAAAAAAAGGCAGGGTCTTATGTACAAATTTAATTGGAATGTTCATGTACAAATTGAGGTCAGAGGACCTCTTTAAACACAACATTGGAAGTAATTACACTATCCTCTGTTAAACGCACATGATGACTCATACTTACGTATCAACAGGAGACTTGAATGTGAAATCAGCCGCATTTTGATATAAGTTATTTAAAGAATGCGAGATATTGTTGAAAATGAACAAATGTATCAGTTTGTGGGCCGTTAACGTCAGGAATATTTACCGGTTTTGGTTTTTTTAATAATTTAAAAACAAATTTTAGGAAACAATAGCAATATTTAGGAAGTAAGATATGCCGTCGCATGTTCTCTGATAAATTCTGTGTATTTTGGTACCTCATTTGTAGAGTTTGGTTGCGTATAAGTTGATAAAAAGGTGTCTATACAGTAGAAATAATATAGAAGATAGATCTTTGGTGAGGAAGCTCCTTAAAAACATATTTGACTCTACGTATACGTCCCAAGGAAGAATATTAGCCTTCTTAGCTACCCATATTAATAATCCGATTCCCGGAATCCTTACGCTAACTTGCCTCGTTCTGTAACTGCGTAATTACGTTAAAAATGACGCAAAGAATGTTTTGAAAATACTATGACCATGGAAAATATTGTTTTCAAAATTTGAGGCACTCATAAATCAATATTTTTGCCATATGGCTTTAAAATCGAAGGCCGAGTCAGAAATCGAAGATGCAAAAAATTTGTATCCATCAAGGAAAAAACATTGATAATGCATATTGAAACTCTCTCGCATCAATTTTATCTTTGTATTACATGGAATAATAAGTAAACAGCACACATAATTTTTTCCCAAGTAAACAGTGAGCGAAATAAACCTGAGATCTTCGCAATAAATAGGATAGATTCGAAGCATAGGAGAGTGACTATGCACTGACATAGGATTTACATGGAACGGTCAATACGCCATAAAAAGTTCGATGGAAAAAAATAAAATTCACATCAGATTTAATTTTTCTCAGCATTAAAGCACATTTTTAATTATGGGGAAGTCCTTAGACAATCGTTGAGGGGCAAGTAAATGGCAAAAAGGAAGAGGAAGACTACGAATGAAATATATGACACCGGCAAAGATGGACGTGAAAGAGAAGAAATACAAGGATTGAAAAGATTAGCTGATAGGAGAATTGAGTGGAGAGCAACGTCAAACCAATCTTAGGATTGTTGACCTCTAATGATGACTATGATGAGGAGGTCCTTAGAAGAGTGGGAGAAAAGAGTAGCGTTTATTTTTTTAAAGTGATTTTTATCCCAAATGATTTTAGAACCTCTATCTGATGACTATTGGTACAATCAAGTCCATTATATAAGGCATAAAACTCTCCAGTGACTACATACCTGCATTAAACTCTTTTAATTCCACAATAATAATAATAATAATATATACAATATTGTCTGACTACCCTAAGAATTATAACCGTGGAGATACCAAATCATACGCCTGACCTTAGAGCAACTAAGTAAGAGTTAATGAGGAAAACATAAATCATCAATTTCCCTGCCATGATTCGTTAACTCAATCTCCACAATTGATAAACCTCACCGAGTGAGAAGCATTTCCGGAACTTTCTCCATATAAACTGCACGCTTCATGCCTCGGAAGCATCTTCTGAGAGCCTCGAATTCTTTCTACCGTGAGCTAACAGTAAACCGCACACCGCCACTTCCGCAGAAAAGAAATAATCTGTATTGAGAAAACAAAATAGGAAACCAACGCCATTCGGACAAAAAAAAACTAAAACCACTGCCTCAAAAGTGCTGAGGAGACAAAGGATGTTTCGGTTCAGGAAAGACGTGTTTTGTAATGCAGTCACCGTGGCGAACACCTCTGAATGACAGCCATAAGATGCAAGGAGGTTGAACTGCGATTCAAAGAGTGCAGCTGGCCACGATGCAAATGGTAGAAAAGGGGAGAATCGTGTCGATCACTCATTGTCAGACCCGAAATAAAAATTTATTACAAGAATTCGGATGAGGGTACAGAAAGATAAGCTAATTTAAAATTGACGCCTATTTTGTTTGCGAACGACAAATGAACAACACCATCATATTGCCGAACAAGGAGACTGCGTAGAGGAGGCCCAATTCCATCCCATTGTAGACTGATATCTGTTGCCGCGTCGGTCGAATTTTTAGCGGTTTTCAAAAATGTCCACTACGCGGTGATGAGTGGAATGCCATCCACTTTTTTCCCCCAATATTTTGCAGTACAAGGTTTGTAATTGCGAGGAATGGCAATGAGCTTTTATGAATTTCATAGATCACATCATTTAATACATAAATATCGGTTAATGTACCTAATTATACCTCATTTCGTATTTAGTACACGGATGAAATCTTTCCACCCTGAATCCGAAACACTTGTTTCCTATTCCAAGGTTGCGCTCCTTACTAGTGAAAACTAGGATCACTTTTTTCGCAGTTCATTTATGATAGGATTTCTCGCAAGAGTTTAATTAAATTGCGCTGTCACTATCATTATACTCTACCGATCAAAAAAATACTAACACCATTTGTTTCCACAAGTCAATGAAAAAATTGTACACAAATTTTACCGAAAGGGGTAAAGCAAAGAGCAAATTTACCAGGGAAGTAATTTGACCTAATAATTGATACAAATGCACGTAAATGTGGAGTGTTGGTTGATGCAATTTAAATGACTAACATTTTATTTTATGACGACTAATTTCACCCTCTATTAATTTAATTTTAGGTTTATATATAATTTAGGTTTTATGAATTACTTGGTGTAATAAAAATAATTTATAATTATCGTAATTTCTAAGAATCATATTCCTCCCAATATTTTCCCCCATGATAGCAGGTGATGAATTTTTTACTTCGACTTCATTACGGTTAACCGATTGCCGATCGCCTCCAGACATCAATAGAGAATCGGTTCTCTGATTAGTCGACTGCCTCTGACCATAGATTTGCGACCATCTTCGTTGTCAATACACAATTGAAGGCAATCATTAAGTGCTGTTTATTGATCAGTGGCCTTCGTAATCCGTAGGCGATCGATGACCATTATTGATCACCGACAATTGTCGGACTCTCACTATTCATGATCATGATTGACTATTGATTACTATCTATTTCTATAGTAAATCAATATCAATTGTTGACAATCGAAAATCAATGACCATCGACAGTTGATGACAATCGATAAACCTTGGCCATTGCTAACAACTATCGCGATTGACGTCCATCGTTCGAAACCATTATCGAAATTGTAGCCTAGCGATAGTTGCAGGCCATAAATTCACGCTTAACTCAAAACAATGGAATGCTGGTCATTTGACGCAACGCGCCGAATTAGTCGAAGCCAGACCAGGACCTTCCAACATGATCGACTTTCTACTACATTTTTCGAGAAAGGGTACTGAATTCAGGAAGATGTAGTTTTAGTTTATTCAACTCTCAAATAGGCCAATTAACAATCCAAGTTAATCAGCCGAGAAAAAATTCAAAGCTGCGTGATTTCCACAATGGACCGCAGTTATTAAGGTATTTTTAAGGATGGCCCGATACGAAATTTCTTGGCTTCATTGAGGGAAGGATTAAGGAATTAGCATTTTATTTTTTAGAGATCAGTGATGACTATGGGCATTCAAAAATTATTGTTGACCACCGAAAATCAATGAAAATAAACAATAGAGGATCATCGATGATCGGTGTTCACTCCTAAAAATGGATGATATAACGTTTGGTATTCAAATACTGGATGTAAATTAATGAATACTGTTATTTAATTCCGTTGGGGAGTTGTTGATGGAAGGGGGATTATTGGGAAGAAAAGGAAGAGGGAAAGTTGCTTGAAGGAGTGAGACAAATAAACTGTAATTTGAAAAAAAATGAGAAGAAATTTAGAGCATTTTGGGAAAAACAATCGCCTGACGTTACAATTACCACCAACATTGACGGCCATCACTTAATAACACTTTCTCGATAACTACAAGCCATTTCGTCACTAAAAATTCCTGCAGAGGGAGCTCCAACCCGAAAAAAATAAACAGAAACCTAAATGATGAGGGACGATAGCATCCTCACGCTCGAGGCCGTGACAGAGGAAACCACTGAGGACGTCGGAATGTCTGGCAACAGCTACGGGGAGGGTGCCCTTTAGGAAATCCGTCATAATAATGTTCGACCTCGCCATTTCGTCCATCGGGATAAGGGAAGCCATCCACATACACTCGAAGAGGAGACGTGGGGGAAAGTGACCAACGGCGGTGGGGGAAGCCATGTTGAGCGTGACTCATCACCCGCCGTCGCGCCCATGAAAAAAAATGAAGAACGACAATCAAGGAGAAGTAGGTGACTAACGCGGGAGAGAGAGAAATAAAATAAAGAATAGCTTCCGAGGAGAACGTAGAGTCGAGGAAGTGTGATTAGTGCGGGTGCAGAATAATGCCTCTCAGGCTCATATTCAGTGATTCGTAACTTAGGAAAAGTATGACGTCAACTTTTCCCGGAGAGAAGTCGTACAACAGCATATTTAATGGCACAAAAATATTTTGTAGTGTTTAATACTAAATTTTAATTTCAAAAACCATACTACATGTGTTCCGAATGGTTTGCAGTCATAATAAGAGGATTAATAAGGTAATTATCGTTAAATTTGAAAATGCAATGGTTACAATTAATGATTACGTAAAATTTAGTCGTTACCCGTAACCTCAGTTACTTTTGATCAAATGGTAACTAGACTAAAGATATAGTACTGTATACTTAATTTTAATTTCACTTATTCTACTATACGTGTTTCGGCTGTCTTTCAGACATCGTCAGAGGATGACTGCAAGCCAGTTGGAAGCCACTATATCTTTCAGAACCATTTTAGCAAAAGTAAATAGAAAACGGGTAACGACTACATTTTATTCAATTCTTAATTGTTACAGTCAAATTTTCAAAATGAACGATTACTTTAATTGTCTCATCGCTACTTTCTCTATCGCACGATTTCAACGTGTCAAGGTGAATGACATTGGAATAAAACGGACAAGGTTTTCTATATTCACCACAATTTTGCTCAAAAAGGGAATTATAGGTGAAGCATTATTTTTAAATGCTTTATTAATTACGTTAAAATTGTTACATAAAAAGCCCCGATTGTTTTCACTGCGTAAGCCTCGTACAGCATCTTCATAAGTTTTACGGTAAACAACTACAGATGCACGGGAACCTAAACTTGTAAGATTATCAAATTCTAGCAGCTAAATGTGATAAAAAATAAATTTAACTTGGTCTAGCTACTTTTTCTTGGTACTTGGCAATCTCTGACTATAAACATTCGCACTTCACACCGAGGACGAGTAACTGAGGCGGAAATAATGATAACATGGCGTTAATGACTAGTTATTTCCGAAGTCAGAGGCATCTTTTTTTCGCTCAGTAGCATGCTTCATCGAAGAATTTAGAAACTTTCCCGAATTGGTCCTAATTTTCTGCTGTAAAATGATTAGGAGATAAGTGTGGCTCCCCTCTAATTTCCTGCCATTATGAAAATGGAAAACCGTGACGTCACACAGATAACTTTTTCCGTACCCATTTTATTCTCCACCAATTTTATTTCGTCAATCCATTGTTAGAGAAAATATTAATATCATTCTCAGAGAAGAGTTTTCACAAGTTAACAAGGATTTAGCTCAAACCAAATGTTTTTCAAATCTTTCGCGTTCTCGAGATTAGAATGATAACCCGGACGTTTAAAGAAATTTGAAGGTCTTGCTCAGAACCTAAGATAAATAATTACGTTCTAGTAAAACCCGACATTTTATAACCAACATCCAGCATTTAAACGTAAATAAAGAGGTTACTCATCAGGAGGCTTTTAATTTATTATTTAGTTAATTAAAGCAGACCAGAAAGTGTACAAAAATACGACTAATGAATCAAAGCCATCGTAATACATTTCATAAAAAGTTTTTTCGCCAATTCTGATAAAAAAATTAAATGTTTCATTTATACGAAAGAAAGTCAAATTTTCGGAACTATTAAACTTCAATGCAGATAAAAGGACGCAGAGTTATTATAAAAAAACAAATGCGCATAAATTGACGTGGAACTAAGTAATGAAAAACCATTCTTGAGTCGTTTCGACGGCTATTTGTAGCAGAATCTAAAGACCGCCAAATAAGGGGACGGCCGTGAGGTGTTTTGGGCCTTCCCTACCCCCTTAGTGAGATATGGTGAGATTTGGCTCGACCCCCTCCCCTCCCTCTAATCTCACGTGAAATTGTTCAAAATGCGTATTTTCAATCTAAATATATAAATGCTTAATTGCGTTGGATTTATTTAACAAAAATTTTGTTTAATTATTAGTATTTAAGATTAGTCAGGACTAGTATCATAGATTGTTAAGATCCAATCAATAGATTCGTCTTTAACTTTGTGAAAATCCATGTTGAAATGAAAAATAAACAACCTTGGAAACTTTTCAAGGGAAATTTTTATTGGCACGATGCGTTTCAACGCTGAGGTGTCATTTTGCAAATACTTGACAATAAAACCTCAGCGTTGAAACACGTCGTACCAATAAAAATTTCCAGTGAAAAGTTACCAAGGTTGTTTATTTTTCATTTCATTGTTAAGATCTCAATTTTTTTCACTATTTCTTGCGGAAAAAATTACGCGATACTTGCCAGGAGCCTCCATATCCCCAACGTGAGATTGGGTGAGAATCAGCTTGATCCCCAGCCTCCTAAACCCCTCTCGTAGTTAATAGATGCCCCTAAGGTATTCACAGTCTGTCCGCAAACCCGAAAAAATACGAGTGCATATGCATTCCAGGCTGTGAGAGGGTCTCCAACTAGATTCCATTCCGAATTACGTTGCTGTATAGGATATCCTACCTCCATCAGCCTGTCAGGATGGCGACTAATTTGGACGATGCCGAGCGGCAGATGCATAATTACGGAGGACAAGGCCCAACGAGCAGGGAGTATTAGCTTACAGTGACGCCCTATGGCCATTCAGATCGGTCCCCAAATATCACCGTATGAGCCAAGCCTTGCTCTCTGTTATAGGATTAGGATTTACTCCGTAGCAACATACTGCAGCGGGAAAGCAACTCATCGCCAATACCAGACTTCCATGGAACATGTAATGAGGGAAATTCGGACAACAATGGGCTTGTTCACATTTCATTTTTTACTGAATTTATAAAAAGAATTCAATTGATGGAAGAGAAGGACAATTTACGACAAAAAACATACTCCCCACTCAGCCATAGCCTTTCAAGTTTTAAAAAGAAAATGCTAACGCGCCGCTGGCCGCTTATCCTGAGTTTTTCACGTTATAGTTAGGTATCGTAAATTCAATTCATGGATTCATAATTCAATTTTTGGTTCAAGAGGAGAAGGAATCACTCGTACGAGTGTAAACAACAACGAACCACACGAGGCCCATGCACAAGACTGAAGAACATCTGAGAAGCGTTGATATATACGGCATTTGTTCGTGACGTCATCAACTTATTTTCGAAAGGGTTATGACTGTCGTATTTCGTCACGAATGGGTTAAAAAGCGGATGGCGGATCGAAATAAACACAGGTGTTGTTATTTTTCAAACTCTGTTATTAGATAAAACTTTTTGAAGATGATCTAAGACGGTAATGCAGTATAATCTATTACGTAACATTTTAACGTAATGAATCAACCATGAACAAATAATCCTATGATACCAGTTTGTACATCCCCAAGGATGAACAGAATACCAGAGTGTATATTCCCAAGGATAGAGTTACCATTTTGATCACGTTGATGATGACATGATTAATAAACATTCCTTCACGGTGGGTGTCTCAATTCCCAGCATCAGAGCACGTCCCGGACCCAGGCGAACCGAACAAATATGCCCATTGTGTCCCGAACAATACCGTGATCAATCCTCCCACAGGTTTGAGCAGTCACGTCATGTCGAGGCTTCTGAACAACCAATTGACGCCTAAAAATTGATTACCTTCGTTAATATCCGTAAAAAAAATATCGCCGGAGGATTTCGAGAAAAAGTGATGGAATAATTTACGCGCCAATCCACCAAAATGTAGGCGTTCGTCAAACCGCGACGGAACGTCAGTTTCGGGAAACAAGTCCAACGATTAACACCACGGAAATGCGAGGTGCAACCCCAAAATTACGGAAGATTAAAAATATCAAGGCGAAAACATGACCGAAAGAATTTCGAACAAAAAAGGTCTCATGTAAGCAATCAACAAAAAAAATACTACCAGAAGTTGTTAATTACGAGAAACAATTTTTTTCAGCGCCATCAGAACGAATATTACAATAGAGGATTCTCCATTCCGCCAAAAGATTTGCAGTCGCATCCAGCATATTTCAATGGGAAACTTTCATCGCTACTTGCGACACCAATCTATCACCGAGCTAACCGATTTTAACGGGAAAGAAGCTATAAATACGGCTGTTACTCGAAATTCATATTTCCGACGATAAAATATATCTGATATTATAACTTTTCAATGCCATTCTTTGCTAGTACAAATATGCAGAACTACGTCGCAAATACTAACTAATAGTGTCATTTGTATGGTAGCATTTTCGTGTTCTAAACACTCTCCTAGTATCCGGCATGATCGCATCTCGCTGTCCTGTGTGCTTGGCCTGTGTTCAGCAAGCGAGTGCGCGTCCGATTAAGGCAAGGATGAATTCTGCATGCCAGGTATGGAATTCCGTGCAACAAACTTTGGTGGTGGATATCACGGAAACTCGTGTGTAGTTGAAATATTAACAATAAATGAATTGTCGGCTTCCCGCGACGAGTAGTTGACTGCTAGAAAAACAACTACGTGGCTGCAATGCAGAAAGTGGAATGGGGCAGTCAATAAACGGTAAAATCTACATTTTCTCCGACCTTTTGCGAACATTAATGAAAGCCATTTAATAAGCGTCCGTAGTGGCAGGATTACTCAAGCTTCTACGGGGCGGACAGGGGTCCCCTGACTGTTGTCTCACAGCCGAAAACTTAACCGGTGGAAATACGGAAAAAAGGACACGTGCAAGCTGTTAACGAAATATACTGCCAGATGGCGCGAAATTGTGAGGACCAATTTGATAATTAAGAGCATTCACGTCTTTAATTAGCGAGTTTATTTTCACTACGGCATTCTTTTCAGCCTCTTGCCCTAGCAAAAAAAGGTAGATGAGGAATATGCTGCCGTATTGATAGATTCTTTAATAAACTTCTTAGAGTCTATTAGCCGACGTCAATCGATATTTTAAAATGGTTTTCACAGCGCTTTTCATGCTTAGTAACTTACTAATATTAACAAGATATTTTATTTGCATTGCAGCATGTTCGTGTTCTTAGCACACTACTAGTTACTGGTATGATCGCGTGTCGTTGTCCTGCGTGTTTGTCCTGTGTCCAGCAAGCGAGCGCGTGCCCGATTAAGGCTAGGAGAAGTGCTGCATAGCTGGTGTACAAGCACCCCGTGCCACACACCCAGGTGCTGGCTGGTTAGTACCTCGTAGATGAGACGTAACCGATTCTTAAACGAGGCCTGCCTTGTTTTATGGAGCTACTAAACATAACGGTATACGGTTAAAAAAAAAAGTCCACCTCTGCAGAACACTCCGGGATTTAACAGGTTTTGATAATAATTCTACCAAAATTAATTTCTCCAAACATGCTTAATTCATGCAGCAAGAATTTTTCTCTTGGTTGAATGGCAATTTGGATGTGGTTTTTCTCCGCGCATTTGTCTGAAATTACCGAGTTGCTGTACACAAGAGGGATGCCTTTAACTCAGATATGACTCGTGAGAGCGGTTATGAATACGGCCGTAAGAATCCGCAGCATTTCCAGTTAGTTAACTCCCGAAGAGGAATTAGGACGAGGCACGAAAATGAACGCGACGAAAAACAGCAGAGCAAACCGACAAGAGAAACTTTCAAGGGAACACAGCGTTAGAGAGAGACCTATTAAAAAAAGCGCAATTCTGTATTCAAAAGGTAAAACGCACACAGACACAATCGTGGGCATTCAACATGGGCACGAGAAGGTTATCGCAACGTGCCGACGCAGCCAATATGACCACGCTTTCATCATATGCGGAGGCGTGACCGCCTACCGCGCCACGGGCTGCTTGTCAGGAAGGTTGGAAAATTTTTCGAGACGAGCTCAGACTAAGAGGAGGGGAGAAATAAATCCTTTTACAAAATGCGGCCAAAATTCGGGCCAGCTAAACCACGTCCAACGAGACTTATTTTGATTTGGGTGTCTGTACTCTGATTACATCGATTTTCGCGGCAATTAGTATGAATGGAATTCTTTCAGGCTTTCCACCAGTTAAGAAATTTGAACTCAGCCAAGAATATTACTCTTCCTTTTTTCACAGTATGAGTCGGTATTTTGCTTGAATTGCCTATAACTGATACTTGACACTAGTCTTGATAATGGTACAGTGTAACCGAAACTAGTCGGCAATAAAGTGTGTGTTTTGTAGAAAAGCTAAGCAATTTCCTTTCCAAACATTATATAACTGATACATT
This sequence comes from Ischnura elegans, assembly GCF_921293095.1. Taxonomy (NCBI): domain Eukaryota; kingdom Metazoa; phylum Arthropoda; class Insecta; order Odonata; family Coenagrionidae; genus Ischnura; species Ischnura elegans. Next base: position 78,825,451 of record NC_060256.1, on the reverse strand, counting down.
TTTACAACTATTTTGATGTTTGGAAGTATGTATTATTTCTTAAAATAATATATTTGCTAAATTATTTTCGGTGTCTAAAATTTTGCTCTTTTTATAAACCATTAACCACAGAGTAAACAATAGCCATTCTTTTGACTTTAAAAATAGCAACATTTTACGCACAGAAAATAATTTAACAAAAAGACTATTTAAAGAAATGAAACATATATTTATTTCGAAAATATAGTGTTAACAATAGAAGAGATACTCTTTATCATTTGAAGCCCTGATGATGGTTTTTAAATAAACCGAAACGCCGGGAAAACTTTTTCCAATTTCAATTTTAAGATCAACACTCTAAGATTCAAATTTGTTTCATGACCATATTAATGACTTCTATATGACTAATTTTCCTAAAATTTCCATGACTTTTTCGACCGGCATGAATACTGATAGGGAGCATCCATTAATTACGTGAGGCGTTTAGTGGGAAGGAGATCAAACCGATTCTCACCCAATCTCCCTTAGAGGAGAAGGGGTCATGGCAAGTATCACGTAATTTTTTCCGCAAGAAACAGTGTAAAATAGGGTGGTTTCCTGGTATTTTTTATTGCCTAAATCGAAATATTATTACTCCTGGAGTGCGTATTTCACGCTTTTAGATTTTTAAATGACGATATCTATTTTTCGCGATTAAATGAAAAGTGAAAATTTTCAAGCGTGCGAAAACGCGACGGCTAAGTATGAATGCCGGGAAAACTCCGTGTGACGTCGGTCTGGTTCCCGCTGCCTCAAGTGAGGTGACCTTGAGGCGAGGCTTTGAGCGCTTATACGACGCAGGATGCTAGCAGGTAGCAGAGTACCCTGCTAGCTGGTAGCGCTTGGTTTAAATAAGGATTATTAATACCTTATCAAGCGAAGAAAACTTTCCGACCTTAGCCAGTTTTAATAGGTGATTATTTAGACATGTTTCCACGAGCTCTGTGCCTCATGCATGCATTGGTAATCTCAGACGATGTAAAACTCCTATCCTCTCGTGTAGAAACTAGGTCCCTGTGACGTCACGTGGAGTGGCATCGCATGGGCGCCAATCTGGCCTTTTTCAAATGAGGATAAAATTGACCATTGCCATTCGTCTAAACCGGTATTTCTAAAACCAAATAATTTTATATTATGAATACACTAATGGTGTGTAACGAATCGCAATCAATGCCTTTCGTTTTCTTTGATGAAGGAAACTACCCTACTGTGAGAAACCTGGGTTGAATAGAGCAAAACGTGTTTTCTATTAAAATAACTAAACAAATTGTTTTTTTATTAAATCCAACGTTATGAATCATATATTAACCATTCGCACTGAAAATACGCATTTTGGGCAATCTCACGTGAGGTTAGAGGTAGGGGGTACAGCCAAATCTCACCATGTCTCATGATGGGGGGCAGGTTAAAAATCGCCAAAATCACCCTTCATAATTAATGGACGGCTCCATAATTAATCCGATTTCCTTACCGCAAGGAACCAAGAACGATGTAACCCCAACGTAACCGATTGTGGAGTGGGGGGTTCAATGATTGAGAGGCAATTGCGGATGAAATGGAGGCCGACGGATTCGTCGAGGAGGAAATGGAATGCAAGACTGAGGGTAGCGGAGAGGACGGATACGCATCGCCTTGCATCTCCTGCAAATGCAAACAAGGCGACAGTATTCACTCCGCGTGGGCCGCAAAGCGGGAGGCTAAATATATTCCGCTACTACGCGTGGCCGGAATGATGAGAGATATCCAACAGTCATGTACCGGGCGATCGGCATTGAGGAAAAAAATAAATATGCACACACTCGACTGTAAATGTAAAATGCTTCTCTCGACATGAAAATGACAAAAATATTTTTCAAGGCTCACTTATAATGATGGGGAATAGGAGAATATAATTAAAAGAAGATAGAATGAAACCAGTAGGAGGGTAACCAACCCTTCAGTCCACGGCCTATTCAATGAATGCAATGAAAGGGCTGGAAAAAATACTTCCCGGCTGCCACTCAAAAACGTGAATACATGCGGAAGTTGGTGAGTGCACATTTTTTTCAGGGAAATAAACCAATCCGTGCTGTTACAGGCATTGAAATAAGCCACTACAAAAAGTCATTCCGTTCGGTAGCTGAAAATAATAAAATAAACAGGAAATTTTACACCATTTTTACGTTCAATTCATCATGTTCGCATACGCTTTGATAACTAATTGATTTTTCAGAGAGCATTCTTTCAAAGAGCGACGCGTAATGAATAAAATGAAGGGAATAATGGAATTTGTAGTCATTGAATGCATCATGATTTCATTGCATATTGAAATTTTTGTAACACAAGGAGAATAAAAATTAATTTCAGTGAAATGATATGACCAATGACTACTAATGTATAGAGGCAATAAAAAATATTTAATTTAAAAGGTATGATATTATGCGACGACGCAACTAAGTTCTTCGCACATATATATAGATATGTATTTTTTATAATAGGTATTCCTAATCACTACAATTTATTTATTTCTGTTGTAATTTTTCGCAACTTGCATTTAATTTTTCCTCCACTGAAAACATGGGCGGTTCACAAAGAATTATATGTCATTGATGCTCTTGTTTTTTTTTTTACCTCAGGTTGAATTTTTAAATGCGTCGTATCTGTGGCGTAGCGAGGGAGGGGCTAAAGACCCGAAATATAAAAACACGATTAGTTTGCTTCATCATAAAAGAAAAGAAAATATTGAAAATCAAGAATTTACAAAAGATTTCTTCGAAAAATGAAGTTTTTTCGATTATGAAAAGTCTTAAAATTAGTATTAAAAACCCTGTTTGTACTTAGTACCACGCATTCAAACATATTCCTTCTGGTTTTGGTCCCACCTCCCGAACGAAATCCCCGACCACACCACTGCGTTGCATTAAAATGTTTACGAACTTTAAAACGAATCAGGCGTCAAATCAGGACTAGCTTCCCCACTGCACGTTGACGCACGGGCAGGTGTCAGGGAGAGCAAATTATTTCGTTCACGAGGCATGAGTGAAAGTTCCGGGAATGCACGTTTCGTGACTAATACGATTGGACGCGAAGCACGCCGAAGGAAGACCTGAGCTATCCCCAGCCACTGGCGCCGCCCTCCCGTACTTTAATCCACACCAGTGACACGCGCCTTCTAATTGCCACATAATTACCCATAATCTCGCATCCCGTTCTGAGAATAGTTCGTGCACCAGCAGCCGAAGGTGGTGCCGTTAGGTCATCTTTTGGTCTCAAGAGCCTCGAAGTGGCCGGAGAATTATCACAGCAATTACCTCCGCTCTTAATCAGATTCATGGTATTCGGATTCACGCGATGGAATCCTTTTTCCTTGAAGAGATATAAGGAAGTATCAGCGGTGGCTCGACCCTTGAAAATCAATAAGTCCTAGAAAATGCAAGTGTGCTTTACCACCAATCATGGATCGGAACCAAGGCTGCTTGATGGATAAAGTCAGCAAGTTAAAGAGAAGTTTAAAAAAAAGCTTTTCATCATGATATCAACACTACACAAAGAAAATGCTAAAATCAAACCATAAATGAGGAACAAAAAATTATTTAAAAAACGCTGGTAAAAACTCGAGTTATTTTAATAATGACAATCCCGAAGAGGAATTTGAATGTACGTTTAATCATAGTTAAAAACAGACGTGCAATAGCCCACGGAGAACAATAAATAGGAGTCAGGAGGAGCACATCACAACCGCACGATCACGATAAATATTTTTCATTGCCTCTATACATTAGTAGTCATTGGTCATATCATTTCACTGAAATTCATTTTATTCTCCTTGTGTTACAAAAATTTCAATATGCTTTAAGTTATCAAATAATTAGTTTCCTGGCATACTTTGAACGGAGTAAAACATCAAAACCACATACGTCATCACTAATTCCCTTCTATTTCTCAGGACAGAAGTCCTTTGCACTGCCTGCAACACGAAATGGTAAAGAACTGCAAGGTAATATCTCAGTAGATGTTGACTTTTCCCACTAATATAAAAATAGAATGAAATAGGATTTCCGCCATGAATAGCGGAAATCCTATTTCATCCTATTGTTATCGGGAATCATTTCTCAACTCTATTGGATCGATGCAGTTCTCTTCTTTCTGAATAACATTGACTGCTTATTTTACTTCGTGGAAAAAATTTTCAATCTCACACATTTGATCAACAAATTTCCTTTTTTTTCCTTTTCGTTTTAACTTCCTCCGTACGCCTTGCGACCCAATTTAAGCGCATCATGAAAGTAAAAACATGCTTTTAACTAAAGATTAGTCAATTAGCTAATTTGAAAAAAAAATTTTAAGGAAATAAGGGAGGGAAATGGTCGCCATAATATCTTCCAAGTAGTTGAGATGCCTCTTAGTAAACTTATTATTTCCCTTTTTAGCGAGTATTTAAATAATCTTTTTTGTATTTACTCAGGAATAACTACGAAATTGTCCGAAGTAATTTTACAATATCGACATAGATTTCAGCAGCTGATAGCCATTATGAAGGACCTCTTCCAACCACCAACATCCACCATACACTACACCATCCATAGGGATTTAAGTCTTCTTCGACGAATCCGTCCTACGCAACACACAGAGTACATATGACTATATAAGTACTATCTCCTACAACTGTGCAACCCTAGCAAACACAAATCTCTCCCCCTCTCTGCTGGCTCGATGCTGTGGCAGAAAATCAGATAAAGCAATCAATACCCCAATGCGCTGGAAAGGTAACGAGAGCAGGAACACTTTCAAGGTCACGCCAATCCCACTGTAATGTAATTTACCGGGTTATCCAGCCAAAACAGAGCACCAGCATATTTTTTACGAGACTGGATAAGAGGGAAGGATAATATGCTACCTTTGTAATTTTCGGGTGGTAGCAGCCAGAGAGAACAAAAGTAGAACGTGTTAAGTTACGCATGGCCTGACTAAGGATGGGGTAACGCACCTATGCAAGAAGTTTCGAGGGGCTTAGGAGTCACAATGGAGCCAATTACGAAACGAACCTATTCATCAAGGTAGACTGAGAAATTCTCAGCGTTTTTAAATTTTGGCCTCCTTACACTCGGGCGTTGGAAAACAAAGCCCTCCGAGGGAAAGCATAATAAATGCCAATTTCTGAAACGAGGAAATCATCTTGAGCTGACGTATATATACGACCAATCATATGGAGTATATGACACCACATGCTGACCAAACTTTTGATAACACTAAGATAAAAACTGGAGCAATATATGCACTGCGTTGTAGAGGGTCCTCAACGGTAGGTAGGCTTGATAAATCGGGGTAAATCATTATCCACTATAAGTAATACCCAATGATGTTATGAACTGGCTTCAATTTTTTACCTCCCCACTATGCCTTGGTAGAGTTCGCGATGAATGGATAGCGGTCAGATTTTTCCTGTTGGCGTTTTTTCATATTGCTATTGTCTTTGACAATATTGACAACACCCACGTAAGACATGTAGCGTAGCATATCTAATGGAAAGAACCCTGAAACGTCATTTGTTTTCACAATAAATAATTGTAATGCTGCCTTTTAAAGGGCATTATAACTAAAAATAAAGAGAGGGCATGGAATCAGTCAATTTAAACAAAAAAATAGTACATACCAGATTGACAGAATCTGAATGAGTTTAGGTTGATATTGCTGAATATCTACTCATAATAAATCGATAGAAATATAATATTTTGAAAACCAATAGAAATCAGGTTAATATATGAAAATTGTGCATTAAAACGTTGATAAAGTGAATCAAAGTGAGGACAGGACATAAAAGCTCATAAAGAATTAAACTTGAGATTTAATGCACAGAATTTCATCTATTACGTAAGTGTGATAAACGATAGATATTCCCATAACATCCTAATATAAATTATATAAAACTTAACTTGCATATTCAACCTGACGCCTTAATTTCATTCAACGCCCTGGGCTTGCAACACCATTTCCTAGGCCAACGCAAGGAACTAGTAATCCAAGTGCACCGAGTGCCAGCATAAAATTCAGTTAAGTTTTGCTGAAGTGATGAGTGATTTAAATGATGGTGCGTGGTAGATTTTATTAAAATAATTTTAATTAGAGTTGATATACGACTACCGATTTACGTGTGGAGAGTATAGAAGGGATATATTATGTCATTCTTTCACCATTTTAATTTCAAAGCACAATAAACTCAATCGGGGATTAAACCTAAATTTTTGTTTGGAAAGGTGAGGGTAGAGCTCACCCAAGCCACAGGCGTGTGAATTTAACACATTGAAGGGAACGCCTACATTTCGCCTTGTTAAGAACGCCATCTTGCAATTACAATACTTTTGTTTGAGGATGTCCGAAAGCTTCACTCAGAATTTGAACCCTGCGTGATCAGTGGCTAAGCTCTCTACCCACTAGAACATGTTCTTAGCACAATGATGGTCAGGCAATAGGGTGGTTTCCTATTATTTTTTTATTGCCTAAATCGAAAGACTATTACTCCTGGAGTACGCATTTCACGCTTTTAGATTTTTAAATGACGATATCTATTTTTCGCGATTAAATGAAAAGTGAAAAATTTCAAGCGCGCGAAAACGCGACGCGTAAGTATGAATGCCGGGAAATCTCTCCGTGTGACGTATTTCTGGTTCCCGCTGCCGCCCTGTGAGGTGACCTAGAGCCGAGGCTTAGCGCTGATACGACGCAGGCTGCTAGCGGGTAGCTGAGTACCCTGCTGGCTGGTAGCGCTTGGCTTAAATAAGGATTATTAATACCTTATCAAATGAAGAAAACTTTCCGACCTTAGCCAGTTTTAATAAGTGATTATTAAGACATATTTCCCTGAGCTCAGTGCCTCATGCATGCATTGGTAACCTCAGACGATGTATAACTCCTATCTTCTCCTATAGAGACTAGGTCCCTGTGACGTCACGTGGAGTGGCATCGCATGGGCGCCAATCTGCCCCTTTTCAAATGAGGATAAAAATGGACCATTGCCATTCGTCTAAACCGGTATTTCTAAAACGAAATAATTTGTATATTATGAATACAGTAATGGTAGGTAACGAATCGCAATCAATGCCTTCCGTTTTCTTTGAAGAAGGAAACTACCCTATTACATATTAACACTGCCATTAATCATTTTACGATGCTGAGTTGTCCTGACCACTGTAGAGGGAATTATGTCAAGGAGGATTGACCTGATAAAAACATTGCTTACTATCCCTAAACCTGAAGATGATAATCTTCCTATTAAACCCTAATCAGGCTGAGGGATAATAAGAAATATTTTTATGCGATCAACCCCTATAAAGTTATTCGGATTTAGTCATTTAGACTAGTGTAGTTTAGTGCTGATGCAGGCGATTTTGAAAGAATTTCCCGTCGGTATATTCAACGACGACGGCACTGCCATGGAAAATGCAATCAATTTCTATGCAAGCGCATTACTTACTCGTCTCTTAGAAGGAGCAGGCCAGCACAAGAGCTTAAAATGCATTGCTGTTTTATACTTCCTCTCTCTGCGTGTGAGATGAATGCGAATCGTTCAAGCGAAGACGGTCGATCCACCAGCCACTTCAGAAGTAATCCAAAGAGTCGAATAAACACTTGGGGGACCAGAGAAGTCGAAAAAAAACACACAAACGAATAAAAACACCAGGTAGCACTGATTTACGTTCGCACCCACTCACTCACAGATCCGATCACGCCCGAGGACAATCCTTCGATAAATCCACAAGGTATATCAATCCGTTCGATCTTGACTGGTTATTCAGCAGGGAACGGGCGAGGAAGACTTGGGGAAAGGTGGCCGCCTCACAGCCGAGAACCCGAGGGATATACTGACTCGCGAGAAGGAATGTTACGAACATCAAGGGAGTTTGAAAAAAAAAGACGAGGAGTTGTTGCGTAAAACCCGTGAGAACTCCTCTAACGAACGCGGCACTGTATATATTTCTTTTCTCTCAAAGGATTCGGTGGAATAACAATGAAAAAAAATATGGAAAGGACAACGGGACACTGTGGAGTGATTACGGAGACAGAAATAAAGAATGGTAGGCCTGTATATCCATGATGCCTTACGGGCTCTGCGCACTTTCTCTCTCCCGGGGAAAAAGAGAGAGAAAAACTCATAGGGCTCATACGGAAAAGCCCCGCAAATCCATTCATTACGAATTCCAGTCGTGTGGGAAGATAGGAAGGGTGCATGTGGCGGTAGGGGTGGGGAGTGGAGCCTAGAAGAGGGGTAGGGAACGTGGAAGCCCCTGAAAGGAGTAGGGGAGGGGCAAAACAGGGGGGCGGGCTTTGAGGGGCGAAAAAGGTGTTCAGGTAGGCGGAGTGATGGAATGGAAAAACATAGCAATACTAGAGGATGGACGGAATCTCTCGGTCTCCAATATCCGAGTTGTCTCTCGCCATCATTGGAAGTTGGTGAGTGAATCCCAAAGAGAAAATCCATACCCACCAGTAAACACAGCACATGTTTTTTTCTCAGACATACTGGAAAGAGTGATTTTCGACTGGGTATGATAAAAAATGGTGGCGAAGTGGGTAAAGCGCTTGGCTACTGACCTGAGGGTCCCGGGTTCATCTACATCAATGCCCTACAAGTCAAGTAAGGAGGGCGTTCTGAGGGTCGTTTTACTCATGCCATGGCGCAGGTTAGCACTGAAAACAAATTTGAAATTGCGAGAATGCCAGCTCGGAACTGGAGCATATTTAGCCATCTCGCATCTATTCATTCTAGTAATTCACCGCTTCCACGGCGCAATTTTGACAGCGCCTTCGTACATACGTCAGATTGCGCAATGACATGCCCGGTGTAAAACGGCCTTGAGAGATTAGACATATTTGGCCACAAGAAATAAAAAACTATTTTTAATTCCTAGTATAAAAACGATAAAAAAGGTCGACAAAAAGCATATTTCTTTCTTTATTCCCTCTTCTTGTTTGGATTTTCTGGTCCTAGATTTCTGTTTCGGCATTTTCCTTGTAATCTGCAGCTAGCTGCATGGATATTTATCTAATTATTAAATTGTATTTTTTGCGTGGTGGTAGTGAACTTCCATGGAAAATTGCATGATCAGTGAGAGCTCATACAGCCGGCTGGCATGTGTTACGGCCTATTTTTTCGACGACTAGGAAGACGTAGCGTATTGCATGCTCCATATTGATGTATACTCAGCCTGAAGTAGATGTAGATCTGAAGCTTTTGGACATACCAACGTAAATCCGCGAAGGGCGAGGTTGCTCTGGGAAAGAAAATGTTCCTCCGACCTTGAATTTGCAAACACATATCTACATCTACATAATACCCTGCGAGCCACCTCTAAGGTGTTTGGCAGGGGGTGATCAATCACAATCATGCAAATGGATTCCCACACGCACACCACACGGTCCAAAAAACGTCGCGCATACTAACAAATTATACTACCACATGTTAGAAATAATAATAAAATTCAGAAACATGCAATACGTTTTACATAAGTTAGTAGGCTACATTACAAGTCATCTAATCTATTTATGAGCACTAAATTTGCCGTTATAATCTCTAACTGATCGTGGAAAAAAAAGACAGTATGAATCTGTCTTTTCTACAGTCTATCTCTCTTATTTTATTTATACGATCTGATCTTCCGTAATATGTTGGCGTCCGTAAGATATGGCACATCACATCTGTGATCAACGTCACACGCACGCCTGTGGCTTAATCTAAGGTGAGCTCTACCATTACGGAATCAAACTTCTGGTTGGATCACTGAGTGAGTGAATGACAACAAATCCAAACGTTCAGTCAAATTATTATCCCCAAACTGAGCAAGTACTAAGTATTATATCATGTCAATCGCAATGGGGGTATAAATTGGGGGAAATAATACATCTGTAGCTAAAGGGATAATACTAATAAAATAAAATGAAGTATTTAAGAAAAACTATCGAAAAGTGCACAATATTTAATGTAATGAGAAATATTTTTTGTTGGCAGGAATAAGTCCTTGAAGAAATGTCTACAATTACAAAAATCGGGCCCGACACCTCTGTAGGCAGCTTGCAGGGTAATATGTAGATGGCGGTACCTAAGAAAGAGCTATCCTTTTGTGACTGCTGAAGAAAACAAGAAAATATTTTGAGGGGATTATTTTAATGCTCTTAAGTCATCTTTACAAAACGGCAGTTCCACCTTAAAGGTTTACTTCAGATTAAAACGCAATGAAGTGTAAGATAAGCATTATAAATCTTGGCCTCCATCCTAAATAAGAGTATGTCCCGAAATCTCTGGCGTTAGAAGATAATCATCTACTAAAGTACACAGAATATAGCTACAATATAACTAAGTTGATTTAAAACAAAAAGAAAAAATACTTTATCGCCATTAAATCAATGTTACCAGGAAACGATAAAGTATGAGACTAACATAATGGGCAGATGAAGTTCAGCGGAGTAGGTACCCCCGCGGTTATGCAAGAGTTGAGCACAACAAGGAATTATGACCATAAAGCAAGTTAAATGGCCCTGGGGGCTTCACTTGTCCTTCCAAAGAAGCCATAGAAATGTAGCAGATGCAGAATGATGACCGATGACAGCGCTGTCTACATGGGAGCCCTATGAATTCCGTAAATAAAACCTCCGACAGAAATAAATTACTAATTAAATATGAATTAGAATTTATCTTTGATCTACGCATGGTAAACATTATAAATACGAGCAAAGAGTGGGATCAGAAAAAGTATCACCCGAGAAGAAGGTAGTGGATCTAGAAACAAGACAGAACAGAGTACCCTACAATAGCCTTTGTATTATAACGTTTTCATTTGGACAATTGTAAAAATCATTTTAATTTTTTATAATAGAATTTTCTGTCTTCATCTTTATTATTACTTTAACGGGTTCATTTTGACGATTGTAAAAATTATTTTTTATATATTTTAATACCAGGATAAAGAAAAGAATTATAAGTACACCTATGACAGTGCTTTTCATCCTACCCAAGGTTGTTGATCTACATCTACAAAATAACCTGCGATCCACCTCTAGGGTGTTTGGCAGGGGGTGATCAATCACCAGCATGGAATTAGACTCCCACATGCACACCGCATGGTCCAAAAAGCATCACGCATACTAACAAATTATACTACCACATGCTGTCAAAAGTGATAATAAAACTCAGAAACATGCATTAAGTTTTACGTAAGTAAATAGGCTACACTACAAGTCATTAAATAAGATAAGCATGAGCTAAATTGTACAATGGCATAAATTTTCATCAGGAGACGATAAGGAATTTAAATGAATGGAAAGACTTCTGCATCTAAATTTGACCCTGCAAGCCGACTATAGAGGTGTACGGCAGGGGGTGAACCATCACCAACATGCACCAGAGGATTGAAATTTTCTTCCATGAGTATGCACTACCTAACATGTACGCTACGCAGGACTCATGAGCTATGGGATAAATCTATATATAATTTATGAAGGAAATATGCCTCTGGAGGTAGAACATGCCAATCGTGCTGTTGTAAATACAGGGGAAATTAATAAAAATGTATAGAGGAAAACATGACTTAGTAAGCTAAAAAGTTGAAGCTAGGTTAATGACTCAGGGACCATATTAAATGCAACTGTACTAGTAAGATTCATGGTATATATTTTAATATGAGGTTGAATCAGATTGGTACGTATGTATATGGTAGTGCTCTTCATCTAAACCGAGATTGATCATGAGCGCTCACAATGTCGTACCCAGGCTCATACCTAGGGGGGGAAGCCTTGGTCTAGGGAGGGGAAAGCTAAGTTGTGACATTTTAGCATGGAAAAGGTGAATGAAACCAATATTTTAAGAAAATTATAACAGCGATTTATTACTTAATGAGATTATTTCCTTGAAAAAAAGTTTCATTTTATTTACATATCTTATACTAATGCATATAATTTTTCGTGTGTTCAAATAAAATTCGTTAAATACTTTCGTTTCAATTCAGTACTGATTTTGCTTAAAGAAATAGGCGATTTTTGTTTCTAGGAGGGGAGGGGCAGCTGCTGGGTACGTTCATGAGCGCACATATCGTTTACTAAATTGAGCAAGGACATGAAATTTCTCGACGGGACGATATGAAATGTTAATGAATGGAAAGACTTCTTAACTTGTGCGGCCGCCTTTGAGACTATTCAGGCCGCGACCATCTACCTAGATGCATACGCCCTTCTAATGCGCAACCTAGAGGCAATCCAATGTTCTGCTTGCGCTGAAAAGATTCCATACCTCCCACTCCCTTGCCATGTCTATCTCCCCTTGATGTAGGACGCAAAGATATTCCTCCCTCGCAACTAAACTTGGAAAGCGGCGGCTGAAAACACCGCACAGGTGCATCCGAGGAAAATGATACGCACCAATGACCCCGTCCCTGTGCAAGGGAGATGAAAACTGTGATAGAAAACCGAGAGATCACAGAGGAAAATTCCTCCCATCATCGCTTCAACGTGAATGTACGATCTCTCTCCGCGAGACGAGAACCTACTAGGGAGGAAACTATCCCAAGCACCTAAGCACTCAGATCACGGGAAAGATAGACGATCGTCAAGAAACTATTCCGTAGCCTCTCTCAAGTTCTATCTTGCACCCGGAACAAAATTGCGAAAAATATGCAACAAGCATCGTGCACGTGGAAAGAGAGGTTCCATCAACAAAATACGCCGTCGGAAAGTTTGATGATAATCCAACCCCAGCACCTTCATACTATTCTCGCACTCTCGCGTGCACAGACACCGGTTGCTGGGCACGTATCACGTTTCCAAAATGAAAAATATTCTATGCGAGTGTCCTAGCAAAATATGGAGATGACCGAGTTTGGAGAGTTTTATCTCGCTATTTACACCTACGTGATACCCTACGAGACACCTCTGGGAGTTTGGCAGGAGATGATAAATCAACAGCATGCAACGGTATTCCCAGATACACACCACACGGTCATAAAAATGTATCGCAAACAAACAAATTAAGCTTCCACATTCATGCAAAGGCGAAACTTGACAGGCACTTATGAAGGCAATCTGCCTAAGAAGATAGAACATGCAAAAATGCTGTTAGGAATACTAGGAAAATTTAGAAACATGAACTAAGGAATAGATAAGTTAGTAAGCTACACTGCGAGTCAACTAACCTATTTCTAAGTCCCATCACTGCCATTATAGTTAACACATCTACAAACCATCTACGTAATACCCTGCCAGATATGTGAAAGGTCGTTACGATAGTCTTGCTAGTGTAGATGACCTATTAGATAAACTAGGATGGGAAAGAAACTCTGTCAGACCGTAGATTGAAAAAAGACTAAACCTTTTAGATAAATTCAAGAGCAGTGTCTTTTCTAACAAAGTTAGCCATATCTTACGGATGCCAACATACTACGGAAGATCAGATCATATAAATAAAATAAGAGAGATAGACTGTAGAAAAGACAGATTCAGAATGTATTTTTTTCACGATCAATAAGAGATTATAACGGTAGCATTAGAACTGCGATAAATAGATTAGATGACTTGTAGTGTAGCCTACTAACTTATTTAAAAATTAATGCATGTTTCTTAATTTTATTATAATTTCTAACAGCATACGGTAGTATAATTTGTTAGTATGCGTGACGTTTATTGGACTGCGTGGTGTGCATGTGGGAGTTCAATTGAATGCTTGTGATTGATCACCCCCTGGCAAACACCCTAGAGGTGGCTCGCAGGGTATTATGTAGATGCCGATGTACCTTGCGAGCCACCCTTTAGGGTGGCAAATCCAGCAAATCCATGCCAGGTTGGAATAGGGAAAAAATAAAAGCATGCAATGAGTCGTCCCTGAATATTAACCGGTGGTAATTTTAATTGAGCCCAGTTACTCCAGATTTCTGGCTGTAGAGTGTCTTCATCATCAGTCAACAATACTATGAATGGTTTGACGCAGCTCACCATTCCGCTCTCCTATCCACTAAACTTTTCACAGTGACGCACACCTTAATCTCTCACCTCTTTTACACATCTACATCTACATCTACAAATTACCCTGCGAGCCACCTCTAGGGTGTTTGGCAGGGGGTGATCAATCACCAGCATGCAGCATGCATTTGGACTCCCACATGCACACCACACCGTCCAAGAAACGTCCCGTATAATAACAAACTATACTACTATATGCTGTTAGAAATAGAATATAGAATAGAAATTCAGAAACATGCAGTAAGTTTTACATAGGTTAGTAGGCTACACTACAAGTCATGCAATCTATTTACGCGTTCTATTGCTGCCGTTATAATCTCTTATTGATCGTGGAAAAAATGACATTCGGAATCTGTCTGTTCTGCAATCTATCTCTCTTATTTTATATATATGATCTGATCTTCCGTAGTACGTTGGCGTCCGCAAGATATGGTTAACTTCGTCAGAAAAGACACTGCTCTTGAATTTATCTAAAAGGTTTAGTCTATTTTTCAATCTACGGTCCGACAGAGATTCCCATCCGAGTTTATGTAAGAGGTCAGTTACACTAACAAGACTATCGTAACGACCTTTCACATACCTGGCAGCTCTTCTTTGCACGCGTTCTAACTCTGTTATTAAGCCTTTTTCATGAGGGTCCCAAACACTGGCAGCGTATTCCAAATGTGGTCTAACGAGGGAAAAGTAGCTAATTTCTCTCACTTTGTCGTCGCACTTTCCTAATATTCTTTTAACAAAACCCATTTTACGATTAGCTTGACCGGTTATTTCTTGAATATGTTTATTCCACGATAGATCATTATTGAGTCTAACCCCTAGATATTTCACAGATTCAACTGCCTTTAACTGCGCGCCCCGAATGACATAGTTACGCTGTAGGGAGTTATTCTTCTTCCAGAAATTCATTACGACGCATTTTTCCAAATTTAATTCTAACTGCCAAGCATCGCACCAAGCTTGGATAGCAGCAAGGTCATTCGTTAGTTCATCTATATCTTTGCTGGAACGAATTTCTCTGTAAACTACAGCGTCGTCTGCAAATAATCGTAACTTACTCTGCACTACTTCGCCAATGTCGTTTATATAAAGAAGGAATAGGAGGGGGCCAATGACACTACCCTGAGGAACGCCAGAAGTCACTCTAACCTCATTGGAGACTGCACCGTCTAATACTACTCTTTGGACGCGGTCGCTCAAAAATTCTCTAATCCAGGAAATGACATCTTCGTCTAGACCATAAGATTTCAGTTTTAATATTAACTTTCCGTGGGGTACTTTATCAAATGCCTTTTTGAAATCAAGAAAAATCGCGTCTACTGGAATGTTGTCTTCCCCGGAGACTAAAATATCGTGGGCGAAAAGCGCCAACTGAGTTTCACACGATCTGCTTTTCCTGAATCCATGTTGATTTCCCATTAATAAGTTTTGCGCGTCTAGGTGTTTCATTACCGAGCTGACTACGATGTGTTCAAGGACTTTGCAAGAGATGGACGTTAAAGATATCGGCCTGTAATTAGATGGCTGTTCCTTGTCTCCAATTTTAAATATAGGCGTTACATTAGCGATTTTCCAGTCATTAGGTACTTCGTGTTGCTTGATGGATTTACTGAATATTAACTGCAAGTAGGGGGCAAGTTCTGAGGCTAGTTCTTTATATACGCGAGAAGGGATTTCGTCTGGACCAGGTGATTTATTTGGACTAAGCGATTTCAATATATTTTCTATTCCGAGCGTACTAATGTCAATAGCTGGCATCTTATGAATACAGGGATTGTCATCGGTCTCGGGTGAGTTTTCGGAAGGCTCCGTGAACACGCTCTTAAAGTAGGAATTTAATAAATTGGCTTTATCGTAACTGCTTGTCAACACATCTCCATTGTCGTTTCTCAGCGAACATACGGTAGATCGTTTACCTTGAACTTCCCTAACATATGACCAAAATGCTTTTGGGTTATCCTGTAACTGCTCTACCAGTGTTTTTCTTTTAAAATTCGTGAACGCATTCCTGAACGCTTCCTTCGTGGCGGCTTTAGTCATCCTATATTTTTTAATTATTAGCTCGCGTTCATTAGCGGATAAATCCGTGCTGACTTTTTTCATTTTAGCATGACACGCTCTCTGTCGCCTCAATGATTTTCTCACTTCCGCGTCGTACCATCTCGGTTCGCTGCCTTCTTTTACTATTTTACTAGGGATGTAGCTATTTATTCCCGAAGTTACGAGCGAAAGAAAAGCTTTCCAAGTATTCTCTACATTTAACTTTAATACTGATTCTTGAAACTCGGGGAAAGCATTTTTCATATGACTCTTAAACCCATCAAAATTAGCTCTTTTAAAAATGAAAACTTTACGCTCTTTTTTAAAGTTTACAGCGGTATTTAGAGAAAACTTTGCAGTTACTACCCTATGGTCACTTATTCCTTCGACAGTGCCAACGTTTATTACCTGATGTGGTATATTTGTCGCTAATAAATCAAGAATATTTTCTCCTCTGTTCGGTGCGGATGCTATTTGAAACAATGAATTAGATGTGAAAGTGTGTAATAAAGCCTCGCAGATCACTTTATCCCTCCCACCAGGAATGAAGCTATAAGTCTCCCAATCTATAGAAGGTACGTTGAAATCTCCACCCACAATCAAGTTTCTTTCAGGATACTTGGATGCTACGCTGTTTATTTGATTTTGAAAATCCAACATTGACGTTATATCAGAGTTAGGTGGTCTGTAATACGAACATAATAAAATAGTTTTGAATTTTGGACATTTAATTAAACACCACACAGATTCAACGCTGGTCTCAGTTACGGTTATCGCTTGGCTGACGATTGAATTCTTTACAGCTATAAAAACTCCGCCCCCAACTCGATTAATTCTATCTTTCCGATAAACAGTGAACGATTTTGGGAAGATCTCATTGTCTGAATCATCATCTGTTAGCCAACTTTCTGTTCCAAAAATGACGTTACACTTCGTACTATGAATTAAATGGTGGAATTCGGGAATCTTATTTCTTAAACTACGGCAATTAACCACAGCCACGATTAAAACTTCGGAACTAGTATTATTGCGATTCGGGAATAATTCTGATTTGCTGACCTGACCTGACAAATACACCTGACACTGACGTACACCTCTTTTACACCTTAATAACCTGTTCTATGTTACTCATTCGGGGTAGTCTATTGCTCTCCTTCCTTCCACCTGTCATTCTACGGTTGGTTTCATCGGGATATTATGCCTCATACTGTGGCCATACTTCAAGCCAAAATAAACGTTCATCAACAAACCAATTTGGTTTGAACCCATTTAGAAAGAAGATGGACTCTCCAGAGTAAACGACATTACTCACCCTTATAGAGAAGTCACTGAATGTATAACTATGAATCAGCCACTGGTCCACCTAGAAATTCTACATGTTTTTGGACCCATGAAAATTTATGACCCCCGCGTTAAAATATGAGCGTGCCATTATGCCCATTCAGACTGTAGGAGACGCTAATTTGGGAAAGAAAGAAATCAGGTCAAAGAATTTCGGCTGATGTGCGAAAGAGACGAACGAAAGAAAGGGATGTAATCTACTCATTATCAGCTCATTTGCACCCAACATATACGCTCATGAGGTGTACGAGAGGAATACACACAGATTGCCTTGATTGTAAATATAAAAAAATATCTCCAAATGAACTGAGTCCAAATGACTCCTTGTCTCTGACCTACCGTATTCTCTCACCCTCTGCCAAATACCCTAGAGATGGTTTGCAGGGTATTATGTAGATGTAACTCACGTCCTCGTGTCGCACACTTAGTTTTTAGGGCAATTAGTTAAGCAAAATAGTTATTTCGAAATAATCTTCACAAGATAACGTGCATTATAAATTGGAAAAAAGATAGCATTCACATCACTAAAATGGAACAGTACTGCACTATTTCCTGACAAACGACGAACTTTATGGTAATTACTTTTGTAAACATACTAGTCGATCAGTGTGGAATTCTTGTAATATTCGTCGGATAGAATATAGAAACACACTGGCGTGGTCTATGAACTGGCTTCAAAAACTCTTTAAAAATACATGCAATTGAACCGAGTCCTAATTTAAAAACAAATCTCTGAACTAATTATTTTTCCCAGCATAATCATCAACCATCGCGGCATACCTGTGAATCCGAATAATAGATGATGATGAATGAGAAAACTAGGTCAGTTCTTGCGTTTCCTTCGGGTTTAAGCTAATGAGAAATATCTTTAATTGCCATCAAATTATACTCACGACACGAATCACGCTCGAGAAAACTTGCGCACGCCTTCGATGCCAATGTCTCGGTCACTCCCTAAATTAGCACAGTTAAAAATTTAAAACATGCACGACAAAAAAAATCCCACCTGGGAAGCCCATTCACGGTGAGAAACTGGTATGAATTGACCATGTGGCCGCTGGTATCTCCCTGGGAACTTTCTCCACTTTCACCCTCGCGGAGAAGATTAGCGGGAGAAAACACTAATAAAGGTATCTCCACACAAAAGACGAAAAGAAAACATTTGGGAGTATCCCATGCTTCCATCAGCGAGACAAAATGCACCCTGGGAGATTTGACAGATAGTAAACAAGTGCTGAAGTACACCAGTAGGGTCTGAAGGCGAGAAACATTGCATGCACGATATAGTAGACGTATGGCTTCTAAAGATTGTGAATTAAATTTCCAAATGCATACATTCTGAGGCATAAAAATGTATACAGCAAATGTGGACACATCTGTATCCATAAATAACTCTGAAAGCCACCTTCAGAGGTGTTTGGCAGGGGATGAATACCAACATTCACCAGAGGATTACAATTTGCATCTACGAACTTGAACTCGGCAACATGCACGCTACATATGACACATAGAGGCTGATAGCAAAATATCAATTACCTACCTTTAGCTCAACCGCATTTAACTCCATTCATAAACTCGTCGCATTAGTTAATACTCGAAACATTATTATTCATGAAATGAGAATATAATTTTACAAAAAATTACGCTAACCCACGATCTGATATTTTAAGGATATAACCTATAAGAGAACGACCAGGAAGTTGGCAGGAGGGATTGACTAAGGCTTGTGCAAATCACTACATAGCTAAAAAAGAATGCGGATGAACTCAACCCAAATATTTCACCACTGATTAATTGCACATGACATATCATGAAAATGGAAATGAGCATAGGCAGTGTGTTTTCGACAGACTAGGTTGTTTTAATGAGTAATGAGTGATACGAATGAGTACAATAGTTGTATAATTATAAGAGCACTGCATGTACGAAGTAACGTGAAAGCCACCACCAGGGTGTGTGGCACGGGGTGATCTCACACCAGGCATGCAGTTAGTAATAGAAAACGAAAAGTGAGCGTAGTAAGTGATTCATGCATGAGTTATAACATGCCAATATATTCGTGTAGACACTTAGTATTCGCAAAATATGATAAGTTAGTAGCTTATACAAGAATATCCTATTTTATAAGTCCGAATCAACCTATCCAAGAGCTATCGCAAATATTATGGTTCAATATTGTGAGCGGAAAGGGAAAACAAAAATAAACTCACAACCTATCGACATCTATCTGTCAGTCCAAAAAAATCAAAAGTTCAATCTAATTAAGTCGCTCAGATTAACAAGTTAAACAAACGTATGTTGGCGCAGAGATATGACAACAAAAACAAAGGTCAACTTTCGGTTTCCAATTGTAGGTCACAGGGGGGAAATCTTAATTCCGCCTGAAAGTGAAACAGGCAGGACGCAGCTCGTTAAAGCAATGTCCACCTTTCACCGACTGTTAATGCCGACTGGAAGCCGATCAATCGTAGAGAGTCAAAATTATGAAGGGAAAGAAATGAAATGATGGCATTTTTTTCCAACGCCAATATTCACACACATGGTGTACATAGATCTCATGGTTATCAAACCTATACGCTCGAGGACAACAAGTAGATACACGTGAATGCCACGGTCCAAAAAACGTCACGCAGACTAACAGATTAAACTGCCACGTTCATTCAAAGGTTAAACTTGCCAACTACTCATTAGGGTTTTGTGCCAATAAAGCTAGAACACACAAAACATGCTGTTACAAATAATAAGAAAATTCAGAAACATGCATTAAGGTATACATTAGTTAGTAAGCTACAATGCACGTGATCTGAACTGTTTCTGAGTTCTAACGCTGCCATTATAGTCTCTTATTAATCGTTTGCACATTAGGAATCAAATTAATGCCAAAAGCCTGCGAGATTCATGGCTCAAAAGATTACGATTGTAAATGGGCAAAGACGAGAAACCGATCAACAGTTTGGTTGGACCATTATGACAAAATATGGTATATTGGTGTAACCTCTGCTTTCACGACTATGTAAATAAATAACTGCCTTTCTCCACATTTCGTTACTCGTTCAAATATGCTGCCAGTGATTGGGATCCTCGTGGATTAGGCTCAAAAGTAGAATTAGAACGTTTGCAGAGAAGAGCTGCTACGTACACGGAAAGTCGTTACGATAGTCTTGTAAGTGTTACTGACCTCTTACAATAAGATAAACTCGGATGGGAATCTCTGCTAGACCGTAGACTGAAAAATATTTCATTTTTATGTACATATTAAAATGTATTGTTATCCATTTGATACTCGTTATAATTTATATGTTTGATTCTCGTTATATTTAATGTATTTTCTTATAACTGGTCGAATATAAACTGGCAATATTGCTGTATACGGACATTTTCAATGAAATAAAATAAATATTTTCCGACATAAGGGCATGTCGTTAAGTAATAAGCGTACTCAGGTGACGGTGCCATTTTTCCAAACTCTATCCACCTCACACTATTTTATGATACGCCAACAGTAAGTTCCTCATCACGAATTCTTCGAGAGGTCTTTTCACTTCGAACTGTCAATTTTGAAGAGACTCGAAGGCAGGCTGTTTAAGACAGCACGCGCGACGCGACGGCTAAAGGGGGTAGATCAATGGAAGGGAAAAAAGGAACGTCAAAAAAACTCCGTACACGACAGTCTCAACGCGGACCAAAAGAGTGCACATGTGCAACGGATTTTGGAGCAGTCTTCGTCAGAAAAAAAAAAAAAATCCGGAGCCACTCCACGAACCGCACACAGGCTCCCCCAGGAGTGAATTCATGACTACAACGGATACCCTCCTCTCCGTCACGCGTCATTCCTCCACTTTTCTCCCCATAATAGGCTCATCCTATGTCGACAGAGAGGGTTGGAATACGCAACGCGAAAAGTGGAGTGCAGAAGGGGTTATGCACTCTTCCTAACATATGATGACAACGTTTTATGAAGTTCTCCCCACCCACCACCTACCCCCTTATGTACCCACCTCTTTTCATGAATCGTGTCTAACAAGCTGTGAGTTACATCCACACAATACCCTGCGAGCCACCTCTGTTTGACAGGGGAGACTAATCATCACCACGCACTAGGAACCCCAAATGCGCACTATATGGTTATCAAAAGAGTATATTCAAATAAATAACATGAACACTTACTCCTTATTCAAACAAATATCCAATGCTCCTTACAAACTTATACATGCATTTCCTTGAATTGGGCAAATATAAACGGGCAATATTGCTGCATCCGGATATTTCAAATGAAATAAAATATTTTCCGACATAAGCGCATGTCGTCAAGTAATAAGCGTACTCAGGTGTCGGTACCATTTTTCGAAACTCTATCCACCTCTTGCGATGTTTTGATACGTCAAAAATAACGTCCTCGTCACGAATTCCTCGAGAGGTCTTTTCCCTTCGAACTGTCAATTTTGATAGGTAAGTAAACTTAATAAAATGCAAAGGAAAGCAGCGCGATTCGTCAAAAACTGTCACGTGTCTACAGAAAGCGTTACACATGTATTACACGTATTATGGCGGGAGCCACTAAAGACTCTGGGACTAAAGACGCTAGGCTTAGATTGCTAGAGCGATTGCGAATAGATATCTAGAATGAAATAGATAGAGCGACATGGAGAACACCAATGTACAACCTCACTCTATTTCTATTCCCGACATAAACGTAAAATTAAGGGAGATATTTTGCCGAACGGATAAGTATTGAAATTCGCTTTTTCCCCTAAAAATAATAGAATTAAATACATGACAGACATTATTTCGTTAGTGCATTTCGTTTTTATTTGCAAACGAATGGTGCCATAGCATCCCTTGCCACTCGCCAATTGAGGCGGCTTGCGGGGTAGTAAGTGGTTGTACTCGTGCAGGCTGTGTGAGGTACCACCGAGCATGCACCGCTACAACACCATAACATGAATACTCTTTCATCGAAAGCTAAAATTTTACAACAGTCAGTAATGTAAATGAGCCCATTCAAGGAAGGTTAGACACAAAGAAAGAGTTTAACAAGAAAGTATAAAGGTCTAATAAAACTCATAAATGATGAACTAAAAAAATGCGGTACCAATAAGTTCATAAATAAATTACAAATGGACAACGACAATCAGTTACTCTAGCGAAATCCGAGATTAATTTTTTGATTGAGGAAATATTTAATATAAGACTGAAAAGCATGTGTCATCCGTCTTCTTAAACCTTCCATAGGGAACGAGGCAGTTCATTCTTAAGAACATTTTCGAGGCAAAGCATTTTTAACATTACAGGGGAGTGAGAATGATCAATTTATATATTATTCCACATAGGTTCATAGCATTGAGTCATACCGGGCAGAGCGATTTGCTCTTTCAGTACATGCAAGGCAATACGTATGTATATGAATAAATATACCTTATATTTTTCATTATGAGCAGAATAACTGCACATGGGAATTAGTAAGAAGGTAGAAACGGAATCAATCAAAATTAACAGCCTTAGCACATGTATATGTGAATGCAAAGGAGAATAAAACGGGAACCATAAAAAATGAGGTGAAATATTGAGCCGTTACGATAAAAAAAGAGCATCGTACCCAATATATTAGTCGAGTTAAGATAGGATTCTATACCGGAGCGATGAGCCATGGGCTAAATTTACTTATTGAATTGTTGGAAGAGTTTTTTACAGAAAAAAATCCCTCGTTTGCACAGTAACATCGTAGTAGGGATCTAAATAAATGAATAAGAGGAAAGAATCTTATACCTCCCTGCAAGGCAAAGGTAATTACTGTGACACCTGCAGTCCATGAGAGAATAAGAATCTCTTACATATTATGGAGTTGCAACCCATAAGAATGTATACGACTATAATTATCAACAGGTGAATGACCAGCCCCAAATAGGAAATCTTTTGCCTTGCTATGTATTTAAATAAACTATTTCAATATTTTTTATTTGATTTAGATTGTAATAACAACATACAGTAAATGTGGGGTTATCCACAGGACTCTTTCATGAAGATTGATACCTAAACCCTTGACTAATTGAAGTAAAAACACAGCACATATTCCCAATGCTCATTTATTACACTCATAAATGAGTGTCACTGCCAAAGCACTTCGAAAGTCTTTTCCATTTCGGGTTTTAATTGAGGTCGTGTGAATCCAATGCTTGTTTTACAGCGGACAATTAGACATTCCAAATATGAGAAGGGTCAGTCAACCAAAATGAAGCCATAAACTGGAGGATGAAAGAAACCAAGGCCTCGAATATTTCCCAAACAAATTTTAACAATTCCGAAAAAGGCTATGTTGATCGCATTAACGAAAGCAAATAGTTCTTTTAAAGCCATATACACAAACCATGTTATCCACATGAAAGTTCATAGAAGTATGCCCTAATCAGCCACATCAGGATAAGTATACCTTAATCTGGACTTAACCCCGCGTACCTATACCTAAATATTCAACAGCGTCCTGTGGAACTGGAGTAATTAATTTTATTCTCTGGATGAAACCGATTAATTTATTATCGCTTTTTTCTCTATGTACCCTATCAACATCCAAATTCAAGCCTTAATATCTGCAATGAAACTTTCATGCCTCCTCAATTGATATTTGCAGCAGAGTGCAGTTCATCAACGACTCCTAATGTTATTGACGATGCTATCCACAGTAACCATAACATGCGTACTCTTTAAGAGCCGAAATGACCTACTAAGCTTTACATCCGAGTACTATTACCAGTCCAGAATTAACAGACAATTATTGCGAAGATACCTTATCTGGAACAATACCACTAAGCTATGAGCTCAGAAATATCTATCCAATTTGGCGACAGCGCATGCCTATATGCCGTCTTATCTCCATAAAAAAAACGGTAAAGCCTGCCTTTCCAATTTCAACATCTCTAATCAGGTTTCCATAATCTCCACAGTCTGACGGAGGATCAAAAAAAAGTCTCCTTAGGAGAGCCTTACGTAGGTTTTGTATTCCTGAGGCTTCTTTAGCACTATTGGAACATGGTGGAAAGAAACAAATTTGATCTATGTCATTTACCTCGCAGGTTTTATTTGAATGCCTGTCCCGCCTTACTTCCTTTGACGTATTAACCCTGTAAGACGACTAGTACCGACTTTATAACTATAGGAAGTACTAACCATTGGCAAAATATGCGCGTATTATTTTCCATTATGCGAAATATTTCTATGCCGGTGTGGTGTGCATATGGGAATCCTATTGCATGCTGGTGATTGATCACCCTCTGCCAAACACCGTAGAGGTGGCTCGCTGGGTATTCATTTACATCTACATCTACATAATACCCAGCGAGCCACCTCTAGGGTGCTTGGCAGGGGGTGATCAATCGCCAGCATGCAACTGGACTCCCACATGTTTAGAGATAGATTGTAGAACAGACAGATTCCGAATGTCATTTTTTCCGCGATCAATAAGAGATTATAACGGCAGCAATAGAACTCGTAAGTAGATTGCATGACTTGTAGTGTAGCCTCCTAACATATGTAAAAATTAATGCATGTTTCTTAATTCAATTATTATTTCTAACAGCATATAGTAGGTAGTATAGTTTGTTAGTATACGGGACGTTTTTTGGACGGTGTGGTGTGCATGTGGGAGTCCAAATGTATGCTGCATGCTAGTGATTGATCACCCCCTGCCAAACACCCTAGAGGTGGCTCGCAGGGTATTATGTAGATGTATTATGTAGATGTAGTAGTCAATTAGACAACCGAAAAAATACTTCTCCTCGCGGATATTGACCGTCGCCTCAGCTATGCGACTCCATTATGACTATGCAATGCTCTATCTGTAAGTGCAAAATTGACTGCCATAAAGGCAATCAGGTCCAAATTGTTTCAAGATAAATGTTTAATCAAGAGACATCATATGACTCACCGATTGAACTTTAGAAAGTATTTTTATGTCGATTTCCTATGCTGGTAGAGGGCACCTGAAGAATTATTTAGCCACGAACTTCAACTTGTTTTTCCATGACGTTTCTTTCTTCAATGTATCTATGCAACAACATCGTAAAAGCGATCAACAGTTTCATAGAACTTAGGTTCGATTCCGTGATCAGATCTCAAACCTTTAAGAGTCCCACGAGTTTTTGTACTTCCTCTCTCAACATCGCGAAATCTCGAAAAACACGCACTGGTATTACGCGTCTGGGAGCGCAGAATAAATTAACAAAAGAAAGTCTCTCCTACGAATTTCTACGCAATATATCAGCACGGAAGAGATGACGTTTAACGTTTACAATTGCGGAGGTTATATATGCCTCGCATTTATCTTAACTCCACGAAAGATAGCGCCCATTTATTACCGTTTGGTAGAGAAGTTCGTGCAAACAAAAGAGACGTTCAAGAATGCTGATGATATGAGCTCTCACCACATTCCCATGGAAAAGGATGATATCAAAGCAAAGGAAAGATCAACATGGGAGGTGGGACAGGCCTGGTTGATTTGCAACTTGTTCCAAGCAAACTTACCCTCACCAATATAATAACCTTGAAATTTTAAGTATATTTCTAGCAAACCCTTAGCAACATTTCTAATCTATAATTTTAAATAAATATTTTCCTAAATTACTGTCTTCAAGACGAAATTTATGTACTTGAGAAACAAGGAAAATAAAAATGGTTTACTCCATTTATTTATCCAGTAAATTTCAAGATCATGAGCCAAGTTTTAAACTAGCGATACCTGACCATACGAAACGAAATGTTTTCGACCATTCGAACGGGAGATACGTGCCTTCTAAATAATGAATCAAAGTATACAATAAATCCAATTTACCATTATAAAAGATGTTAGAACGCGTAAATTTGCCCATATAGTGCAATGGCTGATCGCAAAGAATACCTACGGCAATAAGAATAGGTTCGACCGACGCAGTTGACTTATTTTCAGGGCCACCCCAGGACAAAGATAAGAAGGAAGAAACGTAAGAGAAGAGGAATTCCTCAGGAGGTCGCTTATGCCCGAATCAACGGCTACGACCTTCCGCCAACGCCAATGATCCCGAATTCCGCAAGCAGTGGTTCGAGTAGGACTGGGGCCAGCGGGGGTGTTTCCGAAGAGAGGCGGAGCCTCCCCAATCCCGTTAAGCCTGCAAGGGGCAGTGCCGTCTCACTCGTCCTACCTCGCACAGAGGTGCTTTCCATTTCTGATTTGCTTTTACGGCCATAAATCCGATATTTCCATGCGTATACAGGCACTTCTTTATTTCCGCGAATGATCATAAAATAATACTAAAAATTGTAACGAATATGAAAAATTATTTACATTAATTACCACTCTAGCATGCCGATCACCAACTATTATTCCCCGATTCTGAATTTTCTCTCCTCCTCCATTTTCGACGAGTTAGGATTCATGCATTTAAGGATGGGAATCTTTAAAGGATCGCAGCGCAAAGCACAGGCAAAATTTTCTCAGTAAATTCGGAGATTTTTTTCTCAGACGACATCAAACATATCCTTCGTCTATCGCCGTACTATCGTGGATGTGACCACGAGAAGAAAACAAAGGAAATGGACTGCAGATGTCACAGTAATTACCTTTGCCTAAGATTCTTTCCTCTTCTTGATTTATTTAGATCCCTACTACGAATATACCATGGTAAACGAGGGATTTTTTGCACATCGTTTGTAAAAAACTCCCCCAAAAATTCAATAAGTAAATTTAGCCCATGGCTCAATGCTCCGGTAAAGAATCCTAGCCTAACTCGAGTAATATATTGGGTACAATGCACTTTTTTATTGTAACGGCTGAATATGCACCTGACCGTACTACGGTGGGCTCAACAGGGCTACCTCATAAGAGTCCCCTGAGTCTATAGGAATACCCAGGCTAGAAAGAATAGTTAATCACGGAAAATCACTGGCCAAAATGTATAGGAATGGATCTGTTCCGATCCCGAATGAGAAATGGGAAGAAAGGGAATGAAGAAAAAAGGTAAGGGTAAGACCCATGTTGTTCGCCTCTATGCAGGCCTTTGTCAACCGTGACGGAGTGCAGCAGCAAATGACCGCCGGCCACTGTGAATGAGGGAAATGCTCGGGTTCTAAAAATCCCGGGCGTCACCCGCAGCGCAATGCCCACAGAGGAGGAGAAAGGGAGTCCCCAGGTGCTGAAATAACGATTTCAAGGTTGAAAAATTTTACAACCTTTAAAAGCTTGCACTGCGGTGATGCGACAGAAACTCAAGGTTGAACGGGAAATCGGAGCCAAAAATACTTTCCCACGACAAGCACCGAGAAGAATGCCAACAAACACTGGGCGAGTTCCACGAGTTCGTTTCTCGGTAGTGAAACCACCTACTCCTTCTGGGGAATACCTAATTCCAGAAAGTATTGCGGATTTCGTGGAGGATAATAGGTCAAAATTACTAAAAACTTAATAGCCATGTACATGTCGGGACACCGCGTACCTGCGCGATAAGAATGTTTTTGCATACTGCATGCTGGTGATTGATCACCCCCTGCCAAACACCCTAGAGGTGGCTCGCAGGGTATTGTGTAGATGTAGATGTAATTTCGCAATTTTTTACTTCGAATGAATGAGGTAGTATAATATGGTAGTATGCGTAACGTTTTTTGTATCATCTGGTGTGCATTTGGGAATCCTGCTGCATTCTGGTGATTTGATCACACCCTGCCAAACACCCTTGAGGTGGCTCAAAGGGTATTATGTTGATGTAGATTAGAATATTTAAATAGCTAAGCCCACGTTGTTTGAGATCTAAATCTACGCAATAGCAGATAGGAGTAATAAAGAGGAATAAAGGAGTCCTCGATAATATCATGCGAGTCACCGCTAGGGCGTTTGGCAGCGGGTGACCATGCAGAATGATACCCATATACAAACCACTTGGTTATAACAGAACCACTCATTTTTACAAAAACAACATGTACAAGGTCATGCAGGTGCTATGCGAAGCGTGCATCGCTTCATGCAAACCGAGGCAACAACACAGATACATTCCACATAGAAAACTAAAACTTGCCAGTGGTCACTAATTACTACGGTATATCCATGCATGATTTAACCCCCCTGCCAAACACCCCAGAGGTGGCTCGCAGGTTTATTATGTAGATGAAGATTAGAAATATTCAAAATATTTACCACGAAGAAATAGCGGTTTCAAACAAGAATACTCAATAATGATAAGATAAAGAAGAAGAAAAATATAGAGAGAATGAAGAAAGAAATAAAACAAAGAAAAAATACAAACACGCAAAGAGTCGTCTTAGCGAGAAACGCAATTAATATGTACGACGCCGATTATATTATTATACGTATTAATGCCAATTGGGAAATTAATATTATTCATCTACTTCTACGTATTACCCTAAAAGCCACCTGCTGATCAGAAAAATCCTTTTTTTATGAGCCACAGCTACTACCAAACTTGAAAAAGTTCGGCAAAACTTTAAAAAAAGATAAATCATCAGTAATCTCTGGTAGCTCAGACGCTATGGAGAATTATCAAAGGTCATTTGACTGTGAAAGAGTGACTGAACCAAGGTGATTCATAAAATGCTTTAAAGTAAACTTACCTTAAACGATACATAACTATAATGATAATAATTGGTAATAATAACAACTCTCGTCAGCGATTTGAAACAATCAAGTTGCGTCAAGTAACCATTACGATCAAATTGAGAGGCTTACTATAAACCTATCAAAAGCGGCAGAATACTTTATTAGGAAACAATAAATACTACAGTAAATGATATCTCATTACAATGAGGTGTAAAGCAAATATTATCGATCCAATCCAAGGAAAATAATTAAGAAACACTACGCCAAAAATCAAGCCACCACTGTTACTAACTGGACACTCTGGATGGGAGTCTCTGTCAGACCGTAGACTGAAAAATAGCCTAACCCTATTAGATAAATTCAGGAGCAGTATATTTTCTGACGAAGTAAGCTATATCTTAAGAGCCACAACATACTAAGATAGATCAGATCATTTAAATAAAATAAGAGAGTTAGACTGTAGAACAGAGATATTCAGAATTTCTCTTTTCCACGATCAATAAGAGACTATAACGGCAGCTTTAGAACTAAAAAATAGAATAAATGACTCGCATTGCAGCTCACTAACAAATGTATACCTTAATGCCCGTTTCTAAATTTTCCTATTATTTCTAACAGCATGTTGCTTTTGTCCTAGCTTTTTTGGCAGAAAACCTGAATCAGTAGTTGGCAAGTTTATCCTTTGAATTAATGTGGTAGTATAATTTGTGAGTATACGTAAAGTTTGTCATACCGTGTGGCGTGCATGTGGGAATCCTATTGCATGCTGGTGATTGATCACCCCCTGCCAAACACCCTAAAGGTAGTTTACAAGGGTATTATGTATATAAAGATGAAGACTGGTCTTCCAATTACATGGCCAGAGGCTGCTCTGAGAAGCCTCTTAATTTATGACTCCGGCCTTTAAAATGTGATTCGTGCTCTTCTGGTCTCCCTAAGGATGAGGTCGACCGCCCATGACCAAGACTCATTCCCACAACTGACTACGCATTAAAAAAATGACCAAGGCTCTTATGGCAGCAACACACACTTGTTTCAGAGCAAAACTCAGATAATTTCTCACCATATGAATCGTCACCCTCCTTAAAAGCATTGGAACGTTGATTACAAACTATAAAAGTTAAATACAATTGGATGGTGACACTTGAAACACTTTTGGTTACAGACTTATTAGTGAAACTACGTCATCTTTTTCAACAAATCCCAACGAAATATTTCAGAAAAATGCAAATGACGCAGAGGCGCGCTATGTTTGAAAATTTCATTCCTACAGCGTTACGAGCCCTATTCGTAATGTGTAGTAAATAATTTCAAATACGGCACATCCCTATCGCGTTGCAATTAATCGCAATGAATCGTTCGGTATGACAGCCGATCCGAATAATTTCAATCCGCGTCAAGCACATCTCCCAGGGTAATATTCGGTACGTGGATAGGTACCCATGGTACAATAATGATAATACTATACAACCAATACGCATATTTAAATCTAGGCACCATGACGCAATTATGGTCAACCATCAGGTTTAAATGAAGTACTAAGAATCTCCCGGCGTTAAAAAAGCACTTTAAAAATATATTTTTACCTGAGAGCATCATAATTTCTTCAGAAAGGTATCCATGCAAGGTATACTTAACATTAGCGGCCGCACTTACTAAAAAGCAGACAAAATTTAAGTGCGAAGATATATGAATCCGATTGGTGGAAGATGTAAGGATTTTAGAGAGATCATTCACTTTCCCAAGACCTTCCGAGTCGCTATATTTGGGATTATTACCCGTTATAAATAAATCGCTGACAATTCTATTAATAAATATTTTATCCACCCACCATCTAAATCCTGAAAACACTCTTTATGCTAATATTTAAGTTATTCCCAAAACAATACATTTACAAACTGCACCAAGGCAATCACCAGGAATAATGAGCATACGTTAATGTGAGCCATTTCACATAGCGTAAGTAAACTGCTTACCCCGACAAATTATTTATACCACACGAAACAAAACAACGAACTACAATTACATCAGGATGTTTTTTTCTAAAAACTAGGTTATACGCAGCATTAAGTGAGCATATTAACGCGCTCACCTACAGCCGTGCATTATCTTATATCGACGTAAATGAGCGACTTCCTCCGCATTTATCCTGTTCAGCAAGGCTGAACGAAACGGAATTAAGGGACTGCATGTAGAGTATGCGGGAAGGAGTGGAGAGGGAAAAAATTACCTCCAAGTCGACAAGTGCAAAATATTGATGGGTTATCAAAAATAACTGAAAAATTACACCTAAAAGTGAGCTATACCATAAGCTTACACAAGAAATGAGCATAAGATCAACAGTTGTGTTGCTTCTAATGGTGGAAGTTATGTGGCAAGTACATACATAATTTATAACCCTGAGAATGGGCAAGAGACGACTACGCTGAAAACGGAACAACAAAAACAAGAACACTGGGACACAGGTAGACATAAAATACATGAACGTTTTTTATATTGACTAAATTTCGTGAACAGTATCCCATCGTGAAAATCATTATTTTACGGCAAGGATTATTCCAGTGGATCATGGCGAATAATTACGCTGTGCCGTAAGAACATTGTCTCACGCCTTAACGTGGAAATTGTAACGCCCGCAACGTCAATCACGCATAATTATAAGACGTGCAACATTTGGACTCGGCGTAAACGAGCGACTTCCTCGGTATTTACACCGCCGAACAAGACGAAACGGTTGACGCAGGGGGTATTGGACGTAAACTATTCATGGAGGGAGGGATTGAAAACACTGTGGATGTCCATTCTTGCGCGGAGCGGGTAAAAATCACACGCATACGGTGGAAAACTCAACGATTGAGAAACAGTTTCCGCACGTCGGCGGACAGGAAAAGGCGCGGCCGGTGACGGACGACGGGGTGATCCACGCACGGGGAGACCGCCTCCGCTTTCCCATCCAGCACGCGAGCTCTCGTGTCGCACACCTCCACTACGGCGCAGGGAAGGAAGCGTAAGAGAGCGTAACAAGGTGCTCGCTAGAACTCCCGTTCCCTCGCGACCACCAGAGCACGGAGACGACTATAGGCGGTCTCATATGTCACCGAATTAGAACGGAGGCGAGGAAGCAGTATCTAATCTCGCTCCTCAAATCACGTGGTAAATTGTTAACGTATACCTGTGAGAGGTACTGTGCAAGCCATCATTAGGGCGTATGGCACGGAATGATTCCGCTTCAGACATGCAACACTCATCAGACACACGCTCCTTTGCCGGACACAGGCAGGAGAACAACACGCTGTCAGACCAGAAACTAGGTGTTAAGGACACGAACATGCTGCCATTCAAATAAAAATACTAGTTTGTAATAAAGTAACGAGAAGTTAGCGTAGTGAGCGATTCATTCACGAGTTATATAATGCTAAAGAATTAATGCAGAAAGTTAGTATTTACAACTATAATAAGTTATTACCTTTACAAGCAGAGCCAATTATTCCTAGTCTCAGTCAAGATATCCTGGAGCCAAGTATCGTAGGTATTAAGGCTCCTTATTGCGAGAGAAAAAAGGACATTTTAAACATGCCGGTTATGTGGTCCAATTATACATAATACATGCATGTGGCAATCCTCTTGCATGCTGGTGATTGATCACCCTCTGCCAAACACCCTACAGGTGGCTCGCAGGGTATTATGTAGATGAAGAATACCCTGCAAGCTATGTTTCTATGATGTTCGGCCGGGGGTGACTAATCACCAGCATATAAGACTATCCCATCATGCACATCACACTGTCATAAAAATATTACGCATAATAACGAGAAATACGTTCATATTCATGGAAAGGCAAGACTTGTCAACGGTTAGAAGTTCCTAAAGTAAATCATGCATGGTTAAAACAATGAAACATAGAAACATGCAATGAGTCGTCCTAACGATTGACGCCATTTATATTATTGATAGAGTGCAGCCATACGGTTGCAATGATAATGAATTTTAATCCATAATTCACAAAGCCATACGCATAAACACGGCAGTGCAGCCCTTTGATTTAAAACATTTTATAGGTTTAGGAAAAAAATAAAAAAAATTATTTAAAATCATTTCCCACATGCCTCCCTACTACTAACGTGATCAAAACTGTCTTTCCACCGAAGGAAAACGAATACGATGAGGAATAGGAGCACAACTTTGAGCCGCCCGTGTCTTCCACGCTTTTATAAATTATTCAAATCCCTCCACAATTGTCTAGGTGACTTCAGAACTGTCTTCGAGCTTCCCACATGGACGGATTGGTGCGTCATCCAAAAGGAGGACACTAAAAGGAATATATGGACTCATTGCATTGAGTGACACATTTCACACTCTAAAGCTGATTAAGTAAATTGGATTAATTTAATACGTTAGAGCAAAATAAAAGTTACCATAAAATTATAGTCAATCATCTACAGAAAACGTGAATGAACTTCAAAAGATATTTATTCCGAATAAAACCAATACCTCTTCTATTGTTGAATATATAAAATTCTCGTTATATATCTGACGTGATTGGAAGTTATGACGTGGTGGAGGGGCTCTAAAATAGAAATGAAGAGACCTTGCACTTCCAAAGTTAATTTAACAGAGAAATACCGGTTTCGGCTGTCAAGCCATCTTCAGGCAGTGCATCGAATAGTGTTTCGAAGATGGCTTCACAGCCGCAACGTATGTTCTGTATTGCATAGACCGTAGAAGTCACGAAGTCTCTTAATGGGCATTCTCGTCTTAGGTATACACTTCCGAAAATTTTCCGAAAATCTCAACAGTGGAAGGAAGTTGGTGCGAAGGCTTCCGCGGTGCGATGGTAATGTAGGCTGCATTTTTCGAGACAGATAGCTAGTGGAAGTGGAAGGAAATTGTAAATCATATCAATAACATCTCGGCATTTCATTTCTTTATGGTAGCTGTATAACGAGCTCACGTAGTCACACGAAGGGAATATTTCATGACTGTCGAAAAATAGGAAATCCTTCTAGGGTAATGAAGGTTTGAGCGGCTACACATAGTTAGCATTACAATCAGTTTACACATTGGAAGTTTATTCACGTGTTGGAGGTTTATTTAATGAAATAAAGAAATACGGGAACTCGTGCATATAACAATAAGATTTCGCGATAATAAGGAAAATGTCATAAAACAAGCTTATACGCAACTACAGGTCGTCGTATAAAATTCAGTGCTATCTAGTCTACCAAGTTACTCATTGGTACAGGAAGTCAGTACTCATTAAAGCTCACATTATTTACCCTTAGCAAAGAACATGTAATGGACAAATACCAGGAAGCATATAGAACACGATCAATCTCGAACTCTATAATCTTGATGCTATCCGTTATTTATAATGACAGGTAAGTTGATCTCTGTAACAATTACTTTTTTCAATAATCAAAGGGGTTACCGTAGTTAGCAATCAGTTAAAGTTTTTGGCATTACTTTATCGAAAACAATGCCCACTTAACTTATTGTTCGCGCTTGTATAATAACACCCAAACGTCCCTGGAGTTAACCAAACTCGTGAACAAAATAGTAATTTTTTTCAAGGATATCAAAGTAAAAGCCACTGAATAAGGAGTCAATTTTTGACATACTGATGGAAAAATTCGGAAGATTAAATTGATAAAGAACTTGATGGTAAAGACAAGGAAGAAGGCATGCGTGAGAGACTTCGATAAAACGGAAATCCCCTAAGTATACATCCGATTTCCTTACACTCTCTACACTTTATCCAAACAACGTGAACAAAATTCACTGACGAAAGCCACGTTGTCCGATTCACATCTATATAATATCCTGCGAGCCACCTCTAGGGTGCTTGGCAGTGGGTGACTAATCACCAGCATGCATCATACAATAGGATTCCCACATGCACACTACTAGGTCAAAAAATGTTACGCATAATAACAAATTATTCTACCACTAGTAAAGTAAGTAAATAGAACATTTGTACCAAGAGAAGAGCTATGAACAGTGGCGTATCCAGGGTGTCCGGACCCATCCCCGAAATATAAAAACGCAATTATTTTCCTTCATAAAAGAAAACAAAATATTGAAAAATCATGAATTTACAAAATATTTCTTTAACAAATGAAGTTTTTTGATAATGAAAAGTGTTAAAATTAGTTTAAAACTTAGTACCCTGTTTCTTTTCAAATTTTCCCCCTGGTTTTGAACCTCCCCCCCGCCCCCCCCCCCAAACGAAATTCCTTGCTAAGCCGCTGTCAATGAACCTTCAACAAAGACCCCGAAATACAAAAAAAAAAGAGATAGATAATAAGCACAACAGTAATATTGGCTCTACAACCCCGCAATCATTCACCAGAGTATGTGTCATGGAGTGATTCCACTCCAGGCATGCAGCACTCATCCTGGCCTGCATATGCTAATGTATGTGACGGAAGTCATATTCGACAAATACCAATTACTCAGTAGACACGTAAGGCGAAAGAAATAAGAAACGCATTGCTTCGGAGGTTTTGGATTTTTACAATTGTCTTGCGTAGTCGGCCAAGATACACAAAGTTATCACCATTAGAAGTGATTCATATCTCAGTAGAGCAAATAGTTAATCCCTGATATCATTAGTTACCACCGGAAGAACAGTCATTCCGTCTCGTACACTCGCATGTACTTGGTATGATATCCATGCTATATGCTTTAAGTTTTCTATCACTCCTAATATAGCCTTGAATCCCTATATCGAAGATAAGGTCTCACCCTTTCTCTCGCCTAAACTCAACTGCCTGATTACCGCAAAACACTCGATAATGCTAACGACTTCGACCACGTCCTCCAAACGGTCTTGCAAAATATCACCCATACATAAATCGTCGACGGCCGAAAGATACAAAATTTTTACCAATGGAACAAGAATCCATCTTAAAGAGGGATTTACATGTTCATGCCTACATACGAATTGCAAGAAAAATATTTGAGTAATTTATACTCACTCCTAAATTGATATATAAATTTATGATGATTAAGAAGAGTTACTGTCTCAATGTAATTCAAAAACATTCCTCAGGAATCTGCGTCTCCATAGCCTTCATTACTAATATGATAGGAAATGTTGGATGAGAGGAAAAGGCCCATCGCCTGCACCAGCCTGCGGAGGTTAAGATGGCCATTAAGTATTCTCCCATTCTCCGAGTAAAGTACTTCAGTCTCCTTATGTAGGCTTAGTGGAAACTCGATTGCCCAAAAGAATGTCTCTCACCATCAGAATTTGAATCCGGGGTCACCTCGGGTGAAGCCAGCCTCTCAAGTTGACGAAGACAACTTTATTGTGACGCGTCTTGCGCATTGATTACTCGCAAAAACATTATAATGAGCATATAAACAAAGCACAATGAACGTTTCTGGGGAGATAATATAGGTGCCCTACGAAAGAGAATAGGCCACCAGTCGTCTATAATGTATACCAACAAAGGTGACTCAGCAATGTCGCGGGCAATAATATCTCATACTTCAACAGTAGCCCAAACTAGGCAGAAACAGATTGTGTTAAATAACATATGTTTACCTGCTGGAGATAGGAAATCCCAGAAATAGGTGTATCTCTGTATACGAAGAGGCTGTCGTTCCATCAACAGAACCAAGAAGTGTTCCGAGAGCTCTTAAATATTATCCCTCAATCGGAATTCGATTCCGAGGCCCTTCCGAGGAACGTTGGCCATTAGGTCAAGTGAAGCGGAGGAATGGACTTTGGGCCCTACAGTAATAATCCAATGGGATCTAACCATAAGCCACTGGTAAGCAAAGGAAAAATATTATACTCCAAAACTAGCTGAATCGTATCTGAGCCCTATAATTAGCATCCCCGGGATCAACCCATAAGCCACTGGCAAGTCAGGCCCTCAGTGACCCATTATCCGCTATGTCACAAGCGGCTCAATAAGGTCAACGGAAAAAATATAACAATCCAA
This sequence comes from Ischnura elegans, assembly GCF_921293095.1. NCBI lineage: Eukaryota > Metazoa > Arthropoda > Insecta > Odonata > Coenagrionidae > Ischnura > Ischnura elegans. The sequence continues at coordinate 78,788,554 of NC_060256.1, read as the reverse complement.
CACTACCTGACGACAGGGACAGAGCGTGATGAGAAAAAGCGCGTGCTTACCTGTTGGAGATAAGAAACCCCAGAAACAGGTGTCTCTGTGCGTAGGAAAAGAGCTGGCTCCCCTTCCAGCCTCCTCCTGGCACGCTCCACCCTCGCGAGGGTCGGTGAGTCCATCATGAACCTCAGCGGGGGCAAGGACGAGGGCGGGTTGACGCTGTGGTGCATGTGATGGTGATGGTGGTGATCCTGTGGCATGGTCGAAGGGGGCGTCATGGACTGTGGCACCACGGCGTTGCCCTGCAAGTGCGGCGGCAGGGAGGACTGCGCCTGCAGAGGCCGGTGACGGTTCGAACCCCCCTTGATCTGCCCATAGCTCATATTTGGGGGCAGGGAAGCCGGCGGAGGAGACGGGCAAGTCGAGCCGCTGGAATAAACGGATCCGATGCCGTCCACCAACATGTCGGGGGACCCTGGTGCAGCGCACGTATCCACAGGAGAACAACAACAAACACCAGACGGACACCCCCACTCTTTGCTGATGCTACGACACACTCCGTTCTTGTAACGAAGACAATATTCCTGACACGTCCCGGGAACACAACAGTGTAAGTACTTTCCTTTCAGGAAAATTCTCTCGACACAAATATTTTCAGCGACACGACCAATAAGGGAGCGGTTGAAATAATTTGTTTCGGGAGGAAAAAAACGAAACACAACTGACAAGCTAGAAGAGGTTTTTTGAGAGTGGAGAAAAAGCACAGCAGCGGGGACGGGCCTGGGCGGCACGACCGTACCCAACCGTTACAGAGCGCACACTGGAATGGCTCTCCTCGCGGCGGAGTCGCCAGGCCGGAGTTAGGGGAAGGTAGGGGAAGCGAAGCGGGCGGGGGGGAAGGGTTAGAGGAGGCGGGGGCACGGGGACACCCCTCTCGCGGCCAACAGCTGAGCACATTTCCGCGGATATGGAACCAGCAGCATCCCTCGGAGGCCGATTCACACGCGGAAAAAATAAACAAACGCTTGGCGCCCCTGGGTCATCATTTTTTTATCCCACTCCTTTCACCTTGGGATGGGTAATGGCTGGAATCGCACTCCACGATACCGCTACAGGATGATCGAAATGTGTCCTGGAAGTAATGAAAAGAAATTGGCATCAAGAAAAAATTTTATTATTATATATATTTTTTTTCTTCCATACATAAGTACATACACGTAATTATTTCCATTCAGGCAAGTAAGGTAGCCTATAATGTAATAAGCCTGTAATTAGGCTAACTTCAAAATTCTTAAATGCGGAAATGGAAATAAAAAAACATAGAATCACAAATGCTCATTACCTTTAGATAACCATTGAAAGGAATTTTGAGCGAAAAAATAGATTCAAAACCTTGGTGACACATTAAAATAGTTCCCCGTAAGCCACTTGTATAGGGAAATAACAATGGTAAAGTTTTTTAAAATCTAATATATACGTTCCTTTACAAAACAAAGATTGGATAAAAATACTGAATAATAATTAAATGGCTATTCAAAGAATAATTTTACCCGGAAATGAGAAATAAGGTGTGAATTCAACCTAAACATGAGGCTAGTTTAAAAAAGTAAGAATTGCAGAATAGTAATATTAAAGGAATATTTATCGGGTAATCCTAAAAATGAAAATGGTTGAAACAATTGTACAATATGATTTTCACCGATTCAGCGTAATGTCTCCGCAAAAACGTTGGCGGAAAGCCTTACATACCACAAGCTAGTGGAGGTCGACAACACTTTCAAAGTTTCTTCTGGAAACTCACAAAAAAGCAATGGGTTGACCTATTGGTGTTTCGTATTCCTCCCTGTTACCTCCTTCTGGGAGGACAAACATGAAGTTTTAGCGGACAATGTCATAGCACATATCGCAAGATTCCATATCAATTACTTGAATTAGCAATAGTTTTATTGACGTTCAAGACGACACTTTTGCCCGCTCAGCAAAGTGTACAACTCTCTACGTATTACATCTCTGAGCTTATTCCAGCATTTCACGCGAACAGCATTTCCTTAAGCAACGTAAGGCCTTGGACTTGATAAAAACTTGGAAAAATTTGTGGTTTAATAATAGGGATTTTCAGAATTAATTCTCGGATACAAGTATTGAATGATTAAGGAGTAGTTACATACGTGGGTGTATGCCGCGTGGTATATCGGATTTTTCCCCGACGTTTCGTGACCGACTGTTGGTCACTTCTTCAAGGAAATAATGTTGGTGTTTGACGCTGCAGACTTTTTATTTCAAGCGGGAGAAAGAATCGGCAGCGCCAAATACCAAGACCAGTTCCATGAAGATGTGACCAGCAGTCGGTCACGAACCTTCGGGGAAATATACGCCCGCATGTCACTCTTTAATCATCATTGGCTACGAGAGCTTTAATCAAAAAAGTCGTAAATAATTTCATGATTATATACCAGGGATGCCGTCTTACAGAAAATATTGGGGGGGGGGGCAAAAACCGGGAATCTTGCCCCGGGAAATTTTATAAGTAGTGAGTTTTAAGTTTTTTTTAAGGATTATAGAATAGTCGCATGATCAACACTAGAACCCTGATAATTCGAATCTCGATATCGGGGAAAATCGAGAGGCCTAACACATTTTTTCCTCTCACCCATAACGAATTTTTTGAGGGGGCTCGGGCCCAATCAAGCCCCATGGAGTCGGCGCCACGGTTATATACTGAATCGTTCACTTTGATGTCATGCTTCACATTACCTGATGAATATTCCTGTAAAAATTACTATTCCGTACTTTGTACTGTTTTAAAACTAGACTCATGGATTTCGTACCTTTTTTTAAACTAGCCATATGTTGAAGTGGAATTCGCGCCTTTATCCTTATTGTCGGTTGAAATTCTTTGAATAGCCAATCATTTGGTCTTCCGTATTTTTATCCGTTCTCTGTTCTGTAAATTATGTATTAAATTATTTACGACTTGGAAGATAGCTTTCCAGGGATAAGCCTATCCTTGGGACACACCCAGTTGAAAAAAATAAATATTAGCGTCCAAATATTTTTAATATTTTGGCCAATACGTACGACGAACATAATTTTGACGGGCAACTAAGGATACTCCCTCTGGATTATGGCGTCCCAACCGCGTCTCCACCCAAAGAATGGCAGCCGAGCGACTAACCAGTCCACCCACGGCACTGAGGCAGTACGTGCTTTATGGGACCCCAGGGACAGTGAGCAGTATCGCGGTATCGCCGCACAACATGCGGCCTCGGAGCCGATCACGGATCACCGCTTGATCCATTTTCCAAGGTTCTTACAAATTTTCGGTGCGGAGGCTCACCATAATGGTCACCGCAGAGTCGTAAATTTTCTTTATAAATTGTGATCGATCGACAAATGGGAACAAATCGATCTATCAGTATTAAATCGCATACGACTTCTCTTTAGGGAAAATAAACCAACTGGAAAGTATTCATTCATTCATCAACAAATTTAGGGATGCTTGTCCGCTGATCACTGACGTAAAATGGCTTATTTTTACCTACATCATTAGGTTTACTTTGAATAAGATAGGTTGACTATTTACTAGTACTTGGACATATCCCAGCCTTGAACAACAATACACATGTTCGCAATTCTTCCAAAGCTGCAGTTAACAGAAAAAATGTACATAGCATTTCAAATTCAATTTTTATGAACAATAGAAAAATAAATGGAAACATTTCTCAAAAAATTTTGTTGAGGGAAAATTTAATTTTGCAATTAAATTATTTACATATTGCTTCGGAAATTATAAAGCCACCTCACTCCCTTTATAGTTTTCTTTCATTCCCCTCCCTTGCACGTTCACTAAATAATGTTAGAATTTACGTTAGGGATTTATAAGACGGATTTCGAACCTACCAATAACAGCCTATTTTTTTTCGTTGCAAAGTTCGATTATTTGGCCTATCCAGCTAGCATCCCTCCCAATAAAGCGTATTTCAAAATCTCCTCCTCTATTAGAGCTTCATTGATCGTTTAATAAAAATTACTCATACAAAAATGGAGATCTGAAGGGAATATTTCCAGGATAAGAAAACGCACGCAATCTCTTAAAAGAATTTCAGAAGCACTTTCCGTGAATTCCAACCCGCGGAATTTCCCAAACGGATTTGTAAGAAGGTCAAGAGCGCCTCTCTGCATGTTCGGCTCGCAAGTGAAATCACATTAAGTTGCTTGAGAATATTGTTTTGAAAATAATAATGCTGTTTGGTAACAAGGCACGGTTTGCTGTAAACGACATGTTCAATATAAATGATAACTTTACACTTAATTCACATTTGAGAGGGCACTTCATTTTTAAAATGTTGAAACTGCGCAGTTCTGTGTTTACCGATGAGATCACTTACGTCTGGGGATCGGAGCAGAGACGGTGAAAACCTGAATGACTACTTTGGCGTTTTCATTGAGACCACGTTTGAGCATGCAATAAAAGCAAACAAGAAACGGAAAGAACGACTAAAAAGTTTAATCCTCGAATTTATGAAGCACCTGACTTTAAAAGATCTAATAAAATACCCAGGTGGCACTTATTATATTTAACTCATAGCGCTGCCTTATTATTGAAAACAACATGCAGAGAACACCTAAAAATCCGGTTAATAATTCATTCTGTTTCCTAAGAATGTTCATTATTCAGGGCACTTAATCAAGGAGATACCGCTATCACATTGTATGATGAAAGCAATAGACTAATTGTGTAAAACAGTCATATGCACTTAATTTAGAGCATTAGGAGATAATCCATAAAAATAAGTTAACTTATAGAATACAATCGACTTTTTTACGATACTAAAATAAGGAAAATAACATACGAGATATCATCGCAACTAGACCTTCTAAGGCCGTGTTCTTGTGAACTTATCTCCTTTTACCTTGACAACATTTCTAGGATACCGCTGATATCAATTCCTGCAAGGCATAAAATATTAACCAAATACCGGCGAGTATGCTTATGCGATGCTAAATTTTCACGTCCATTTGTTTCGGAAGATATCGATGAGTTACTTAGCAAAAGAAATGTAAAATGCTTGGAAATGTTTCGCAACTTTGATTTGACAACAACATAATTTTGATTTGGTCTGAAAAAAGTCGCGAATAGGGTGGTTTCCAGTTATTTTTTTGTTGCCTAAATCGAAAGATTATTACTCCTGGAGTACACATTCCACACTTTTAGATTTTTAAATGACGATATCTATTTCTCGCGATTAAATGAAAAGTGAAAATTTTCAAGCGCGCGGAAACGCGACGGCTAAGTATGAATGCCGGGAAAACTCCGTGTGACGTCGTTCTGGTTCCCGCTGCCGCAAGTGGGGTGACCTTGGGGCGAGGCTTTGAGGATGCTAGCAGGTAGCAGAGTACCCTGCTGGCAGGTAGCGCTTGGCTTAAATAAGGATTATTAATACCTTATCAAAGGAAGGAAACTTTCCGACCATAGGCAGTTTTGATAGGTGATTATTAAGAGACGTTTCCCTGAGCTCTGTGCCTCATGCATGCATTGGTAATCTCAGACGATGTAAATCTCCTGACTACTCGTATAGCATCTAGGTCTCTGTGACGTCACGTGGAGTGGCATCACATGGCTGCCAAACTGGCCTTTTTCAAATACGGTTAAATTTGACCATTGCCATTCGTCTGAACTGGGATTTCTAAAACCAAATAATTTGTATATTATGAATACACTAATAATGGGTAACGAATCGCAATCAATGCCTTTCGTTTTCTTTGATGAAGGAAACTACCCTATTGGAGAAATAATTCGACTGAGTTTATTACTCGAAATTGGCGTTTCAGTCGACGCGACCAAGTCCTCAATTCGCTCCAATGAATCACGCCCGTAGTCATGATACTTCTCTTTACACTGAATCATATCTCCTATCAAACTAAGGAGGAATTTTCCATGGACCGCTCTCTCCATCCATTTCATTGTCATCCTTTCGAAGCGCTACACGACCACCGCTTCCAATCTCCCCTCCTCGGCAGCTTTCATCGCTCGAGCTTCAGTGCCACAGAGAGGAGAGCCCGAAATTAATTTTTAACCAAGTGCCTCGGAGCTTCAGGAAGAGAGTTTGTTGGCTTATAGCACGCTTGCCGACGGAATGGTACCTTTGCAAGGGCAATTAATCTCATGTAATATCTCTACTTTCGTCTACAATAGGTTATCCAACGCGCTAGCAAACTGTTTTTTTCGACTTTTCCTAGTTTTCGAATTCCGAACGTAACCCTAGTATCTTTTTCCTCTAATCCTTTCGAAAAACATTTTTGCTAACATCTTTAAGGTGCATACATTCTTAATAACTATTGTGCTTAATTTGTTCAGCACCCATTTTATATCCTATTTCAACCCGTGGAATATTGTAACACAATCACATCGTACCACGTTAACCTTTCAAATTCACATGCATACCAATCCATTATTTTTAGAATTTTCATTTTCATTGTAAAAGATGGAGTGTAATCAATGAGCTTATTAAGCCTTACCATTGCAAAGTCCTCAGTTTTAACTTAGACTCATATGCGCTACTGAAGTTTCTATAAGAATAAAAATACTATATAAGTCAATATAATTATTCTCAAAAGTAAAAATATAGGAATTACATTCATAGAAGAAAAATTATGGAAGATAATGGTAGTAATTGCAAGTTGCAATCTTAGGTTTACTAATTTAAAAAAGTGCGAAACGCCTCGCATGCTTGCTAAGTATGACCATTCGCAAGTAAAAAGAAAAATACTTATACACTGCAGAAAGTCTTGAGGCGGAGATAGAGAGATAAATCAAAATTTTAAAGGAGAGAACACACATTTGAACCGGTAGATAATTTTAGGTACTTCGAAGAAGTTATTGCAGGCGACAACGGCCTAATTAGTACAGCTATAGACAAAAAAAACACCCAGCTAACATAAATATTTTAATAATGCGTTAAATTTTCAGTTCACGGGCTAGTGTCTTAACATCCCCTCACGGAAACACTTAAGTTAAATTTTCTTCCCATGCCTACAGAATAACACGGCTACCGTCTTACTGTAGTATAAAGTATCATACGAAAAAAGTAAAAATACTGTTGAACGGAGAGGTTCAAGATGCTATTATTTCCTCACCTTTGCAGGGATAGAAATAAATGAGTAATTTATTAAATTAATCGTTCCACTTGCTGCAATTACTGATTGCTTTTCCGTCTCCATTTGTATTTTTTGCCCCCTCTGCATCAACAATGCATTTTTTACAGTAGTAAGCCATTTGATTTAAATATGGGATGGACAAACTTACAGTAATTACAAATCGTTTACACAATTTAGCTTAGAGAGATGCATACTCGGTTGAAGCTCACACCACATGTACAAATGTGTTTTTGTTATTTATTTTATTATAGCTACTTTTAAAATAACAATGAAGTTCCCACGAGGAGTATTGATAGCTTGAGATTATTAGACCCTCTATTAAAAACTCTGGAGGTGGCTCGCAGTAGACATTGGTATGGATATAACCATCAAGTCAGACCTGCAGCCATTACTTGTATTCCTAACTTTGAATCAATTACTAGTAATATAAACCAACTGCACTCAGACCCACGTCGATATACGAACTCCATTCAGGCCCAATCATTAGTGCGAACAAACCTCCCCCAACAAAGACCATGAGCGATACGATTCCAGAACACAAAGGACTTCCACGAAATCGTAGGATGAGGCAAGAAGATGATCGACCGCGGTCATAACGTGGCGACTATAGCTCCCTTGGGAGATGTTTGGAGAATCATGTGGCACATTGACCGTCTCCATTACCTCCCCTTGCTCGCAGCTTATCAGAATAATCTTGCATCACACTCAAAATTCACCTAGGCTGCCAAAAAAGATGCCAACACCTTCACTCAACAACAGTATTCAACGCACGACCAGAACCTGCTGAACTAGGCAATAAAAAAGTCAGCTGTTACTTTTTATATTTATTTCCATTACCCCTTAAACAGCAAATTTACGGCCTTTACAATGAGGAATTAACAATTAACAATGAAGGACATTCACACACGCCCATGCCCTGGATAAGGGTAACTTACCCAGGCGGGACTCGGTTTGGCAGTCGAGGATTTTACCCCGCCGCCACCGATTTACGTGGGAAAAGGTTAATGAGAGAGAAATCAAGGTTAGGGGCTTTAGAAACGTGGTGTTACATAAGAATTATGAGGATAAAATGGTTAAATCGCTGTGTGATGTGGAAGTTTTATTAAGAGTAAATAGGAATTCCTGTGAAAACATTGGGAAGGGTGCGGGACAACATAATCGACCACATCTTGAGACATGGCGGTTTGATGAAAATAATCGCTACAGGTCGGGTAGAATGGCAGAGGAAGGCCTCTGATGCAGTACATAGAGCAGATGTTGAAGGATGAAAACAGAGGAATTAAGTAATTTTTTAATGATTTGCTGATACGAGAATACAGTGGAGAGCTTCGTCAAACCAATCTTAAAGTTACTAACTGATGATGAATGCGAAGCCATGGAAATGAAAATATATTAGCCATCTAATTTAACCAAGGATTTGAATGAAGGGCTGATAAACGTGTACAATTACATGCATTACCGCGGATAATATGCTTACTACATTCAGTAACGAGGCAGTTGAGATAAATCTGCAAGTGGAATAGATGACCATTTCCTTTTATGCTGGCAATAGTGTCGAAAACATTCCGTGAACTCGAAATACTACAATAAATCGGAGAGACGAAATCAGAATATTTTATGCATTTGATCATGTGGTCATACAACGAAAGGCAACCTCTTCAATCGAATAATTGGTAAATTTTTCCTCAGCTACAAACGAGTAAGATATCAAAACACGTGGCAAATTAATATATATATTTTTTATCACAATGCCACTCAACGAACGGCAACCTCTCAAAATGAGTGTTACGTCTACTAATTTTATATGATGAATGCTTTGAATAATCTCTATAGATATCCACCAGCCTGAGGTGTTGTGGTGAAAAACTATAAAAAATATCCATTCCATAAATTTGATAGAAGTTCAAGGGCTTACATGAAGGACTCGGAAAATAAATTAATTTGCTTTCCTTTGATTCCTCGAAATCTCAATAATAGCCGTTATAAATTTATGAGAATATAAGTTCATAAAATTTACGACGGTAAATTTACAAATTAAAAGTACCTTATTTGATATTCAATTTCATCGGTTGTCCAAATGTAACATAGACGGTCAGTTTACTGTCACTCATAGCGGCAATATTTTATATTATTTCTTATTGTGGAATTAACTATTATATTACGATAAAAATAGCAATTGCAATCTTCCACAATTACATTAATGCGAGCAGATATATATTTAGTTATCTTAAATTTTACTATTCACTTAGAATAAACATATCACTTTCCCACGATCATTTCAATGCGTACCAATACTAGTAAAACTGCGTACAATCTAATATAACTAAATATCACTACATACTTTAACGCATAAAATTTTAGCAGAAAAGTGTAATTTTCACTTTAATTATAATGTGACGAACTTTTATTGCATCTCACCTGAGTCAAATGAATTTATTCACTATTATCTGTTTTCCCATAGAGGTGAAGTAGATAACGCATTACACAAGGAACTTAGGGAAACAGCTATGACTTATAGCATTAATCTCGAGATGCTTTCTTAAAAATGTGTTTCCGTCATTATTTAGCGGTAGTAACACTCTCCCGCAGAACTTTGAAACATAAAAATTTCACAGGGCCATTAATGATCGTTCAAAATTCCAGGTGATTCTTCAAAGTTTGCACGCCATCCCAGTCATTATTCATCCGTTCCGACGAGCGTATAAAAAACTAATTATGAACTGTGGATGAAACTATGGAGACAGATTCATTAATTCGTAAGACTCGTGGACATAAACAACTTCATCAGAAACGAATGAAATGCGGCAGTGGGTGGTGTGAAAAATGTATGGACGACGGTATGCACTTTCAAGGAATGAATCGAGGACTACGCGACGGGTGTCATTAGAGCACTCGAGAAAGAAAATGAATATCAGTGGATTTCACTTTAAATAATGCACAAACTGTGTTCCCGATTAATAAGACCAAAAATATTCGCATTGCTCTAAAGGCATTAGGAGTATCGAGGCCCCACTCTCGAGGGATGATAATTTAACGGGTGAGAGTGAAAAGTCAAAATGAAACGTACATTCTTTACTCCTAATGACTGTAAAAAGCACGGGTGGACTGGGATGATGGAGAGGAGGGCTCCCTACCGTATACCGCATTCGAATGTCCTCCCTCAGAAAATTTTAGGAAATTCCATGTCCGGAAACGGATTTAGACGCCATTATGGCTCTTAAAAAACTAGATAATAGTTAATAAAAACAGCGATTTAGTGCGAAAAAATTCCGTGAAATGTGAGAATTTCGCTGCTTATAAAATTCAATATTATATAATGATTCTATCATATATTTAATACATTTTTTCCCTGAAATTGCCCTGAAATCTTGAAAACAATCTCTAAAATAACCTTTTCGAATAACCCTTTCAAAAAAGCATTTGCCTCCCTTCAGTCTTCTGATACCTTTATTTTATTAATTTTTTTATTTGAACTTTTTTTACTCTGATTATGTCGTAAATAAAGCAGCTAATGAAAACGTAATATATATAATTAAAAAAAAATTGGTTCAAGTAATCTGAGCCGTTTTGTATTACTCCTTTCATATACGCCTCACGGTAGAAGAGAGCGTTGTGGGGGCCTTCCTGCTCGATCGTCGACCACCCAACCTAATCAGACAGTCCCTGGTAAAGAGCATCAAATTTAGCAGCAGAATATCGCCAGAATTTTTACCATCAGCTTCAACGACTTAGGTGCCATATATGTTCCGTTGTCGCAGCTATTTTTGTATTTTATCTGAGTGCCTTGGATTGGAAATACATTAGTGGTGATCATTTTAAAATAGCCTTAAATAAAAATGTCGAAAAAATTTCGTAACTCCGAAATGCTACAAAAAATCGGTGGTACGAAAGCAGAATAATGGAATGCCAAGGTACCTAGCTCAAAATTATTATGCCTCATAAAACTTATTAAAAATTGGCGGAATAAATGACGATAACCAGTTGAAAATTTGTCGGCTTCGGTGGCGGGTAACGTCCTCGCCTGCCAAACAAGAGGTTCGAGTCCCGCCTGGGTAGATTTCCCCTGTCCAGGGCATGGTTGTTTGTGTACGTTTAATTGTTAAATTTGTTGAATACCTCGATATAAAATGGCCAATATGAGCTGTATTCGGTGGTTTGAGAATTAAAAAAAACCCCAGCCGAGAATGGCAAAGACGTCAATTCACATGGATAATTAATTTTTATCTATTTCAAAGATGAGAGTGATAGAATTATATTTGAAATTAAAAACGTCATCGCTTAAAACTTATTCACCGCATTTCGCACATAGAATGCAAGTGATTGATTCTCATGACTCATTGATTCAACCCGAAAATCGGTATTTGTATGAAGGCCAGTTCCTCTTCCTGAGCCTTCTCGCTTATCAAGTATTTCGATTTGGGGTAGCCGAAGTCTTCATCCGGACCCCTAGATCAGCAGCCAAGCAATCCGCCAGCTAAAGCATCAAGCCTCAATTAAAAATAACAATTATAAATTTATTACTCCAAATTTCTTAAATTTACCATGTAAGAAACAAAAATGAAGGAGCTTCAGAGGTTAAAACACCAATACGGAGGCTACCATCCTACAATTTGATGTAATGCCAGCTACGCCAAAAATTAATTTTTATATATTATAAATATACATCATTAAATGCGAATCGTAAAAAAAACATATCATTTAAAGAAATGTAGATGCAAGAAGAGATAAATAAGAGCATGCAATATTTTTTAAAATGTTCGATTCTGGAATTGACAAATAGAAAAAAATTTTTTCTCGATAGGCAAAAAATGTAACAGTAAATATATATACATTCACAAACGCAAAAAGAAAATTTATGTTATGATGGGATAACCACCAATTTTTATCCTATTCAGCCTATAGTATTCGTAAAATCACAACATACTTACCCAAAAAATTAGTTGAACACTCGTGGGATGAATTTTTTTATTCATCGACAGAAAAGTAAACGCTGCAACAAATTGTGAAGGCTAAATGAGTTAAGGATGCCGTTAGATATTCTCTTCAGAGCTCGATAATGTGAAATACAGTGAGTCAACGGAAAGAGAAAAATTGAAATAATATACATAAATCCCTAGCCACATTCAAGAGTTGTCTGAGTGTCCTCACCAGTCTAGACCACTACATTTTTTTTAATTCGTAAAAAATGCTTCGCTTCAAAAACTGTTTGAGTGACAGTAACGAAGATAATTACCGCGCGTACGACGGGAAAGGAGAGGAAAATATTCAATTAAACTCTAACATCGCATTACCGATAAGGGGAGCTTAGGTTATTTTTTTGCAGCCCGCTGGTATTCAGGGTGGAATGATCCTTGTCGTGCCGTGAGGCACTCGAAGAACTCCTCGCATCCCTGGAGGACATGTTCCATTAGCGACCAATACGAGCTGCTCGGCGTTAGCTGAGGAGCGTTATCTATGCGGCCCAGTCGTTTCCATGCCGCTGATCACGTATTCTGGAGGGAGTCGGCTCTCTCCGGATAATGAAACATGTACGCACTCTGATGCACTTTTGTAATCGGCAAAATTTTCGAGTTCAGACGTCAACGGAGACACGCTTGTACCCTCGGTTGCTAAATGAAAAAAAAATATATAAGCGCTTCCAAGCCACTGCAACGACGGCGAGCTGAGATGTATCCGAAATACCGTATTTCACGAGTGTTGGTGGAAATTGAGTGAATAATATTTCTGTCACGAATTGGTGTATTTACCAAAACAAAGGCTGAAATATGAATCTTTCTGAAGGCTGAAATATATGATTGAATGGCTTAAATCTCGGTAACTCTAATTAAAATGTAAGTACCGATTGAATAAATAACAGAACGGAACATATAGTAAAAATCTAATGCATAAAAAAAGGTCATATTTCCATGGAAATGTTCGTAATTTAATATTTTATAATCACGCATTCGTAGAAGTCTTAGATACACGAGTCATAAGTCGTATTTCCATGGAAAAAGTCGCGACAGAGTATTTTTTTAATCTACGTATTATTATGCGTATTATTATCTAAGTATAACTACGTATATTTATTATTGCCTTAATAGAATTTTAAGACATCTTGAAAGATGATTCACAGTAACTCAAATTAAAACGTAATTAGTATTGAATGCTTTGTACCTATTTAGTCTTCAATGTGCATACTTAAATGTCGCTTTCTTAAACAAAAAATGGATCGGAGAGGGGCAAGGGATTGGGGGCACTTTAACCTTTAATGCTACCCCTAAATGCTATTAAAAATGGCAAATGCACGATTCAGACGCCGTCAATAAATTGTCGGGTACACCCAAAAAAAGCAACAATAGAGATTCGACGGGATTGCTGATCAGATGATAATAATGGAAGTTCACCGGGTGGCCTTTAATACAATGTTAGTAGGGAAGTAATCATTTCATAATTGAACTCCCGTAGCCTGATGAAGGTGTATGGGTGGAAACTGGGCCATGCTATCAACAGTCAACATGACCTTCAACTTGATAGCAATTACCATAGAGTAGACGCAAATTTCTCCAATTTACGTGCTATTTGCCACGAAAGATGATTCTAGAAATGTATAGCAAGGTCTATTGAGGAATATACGCTATAAGAATAATTATGATAAATTGTGAAATAGATTAACATGTGAGCGCTCAGGCCTTGATTTCATGAAGATATAATACACATGAGAGGTATGTGAAAATAGAAAAGATAAAAGTACACGATAAAAAGCTAAAAATCTAAAGCATTAATAAACAAATCATCCAGTCGGGAATATAAATGAATGCTTCAAGTCACCTTCAACCATAAGCTGACCGTGTATCACCATGCGAAATTTTTATCTTGAGATTATTCCTGTATTTAATGTACAGTCAATGCTAAAATCATATCCAGTCCATTCATCCAGTAACATGTCTTCTTGAGTCTTAAATGAAAATGGAAAGCGAAAAATATCTATAAATTCATATCGTAAAATGATCCGATACAGCGAAATTCGTGTATGTGCTTTCAATGAATGTATTATTTCCCGGCGCCAAGGTTAAGATTTAACACCGTAATTTTTACTCTATTTCATCTATCTAAATTAATCAAGTATTCTTTGTGGAATATAAATATAGTACATAAAAAAGCTAAAATAGTTCAAAGCGCTAAACATACTCCTTGTAATCATCAAATTTGGAATGTAAACTAGTGTTAAAAATTTTCTGACTAAACAACATTTTCCGCGTAACACATACTTCCAGCTTTTCTCAATGAAATAAACCGCAGTTAGATAAAGGGAGATATTAATAAGCTCGTTCATTTTTTTGTTATTGTCGCATGTGGTGGTGTTTGAAAAATAAAAAGAGCCGTATGTTTCCGTTTTTCATGCGAGATTTTCCGATACGAGCGAAATAAATGTTTCTTGATTCTCCTAGTATTTCTAATAGTACGGTTTAGCTTCATTAGCAGATTGCCTTCATAAGTGGGATATAGATTAATCCCAAGATTAAGTGTCATAAGTATATGTCACATGATGCGTAGTGCTTGATCGTGGAAGTAAACTTTAATCCCTATGGATGGTGTTGATGGTGTGTGGCTTGTCGGAAAAGACAGTGGATATGTGTACTACGCCACTCACTTGGTCACCCTTCAAAACCTTTGGTTGGGGACATTAGTTTTCCTATTATTTCAAAACATACCTCTATGACCTTTGACCCCCATTATGACCCTAGCTGGTAAAAAAAATCTGTTATACGGATCTATGAAATGAAAAACCGACTTTGACACTCTTTAAAACCTATGGTTCGACACGTTGGTTGTCATGATAGCCCGACGTTTAATTCTATGACCTTTGACCCCCATTGTGACCCTTGGAGGTCAATTAGTGGATAAACGGGTATTTGGACTATACCAATGACTTGGGCACCCTATAAACCCATGGATCGACACCTTTGTTGGTATGCTATTCTTTTTGCCACCCTTATGACCTTGACGGTGACCTTACTGGGTCAACGGTTGAATTTTCGTAAATAAAAGTGTTATTTTCGGGTTTCTCGTGTCTGGAAACCTAAGAATTGACATCTCGGTCAATGAAATTCAGACTTTTTTCTATCTTGATTTTTTAACACTGAAACCCCATAAGGCAAATTCAAATTTTTTGTTTGGACCCACATTGTTAGGTCAAAAATTGTAAAATTTTGCTACACTCAACAAAACTTCGGGCCTTTCCCCATAAGTATGCCAATTTTCATGAATATTGCTTGATGCAGAAATACTAAAATTAAAGGTCAAAAATGACACACGACCCTTGGGACAGTCTGTACATGGTGAATGGTGGTGATGGTTCAACCCTTGCCAAACACCCCTGTTGGTGGCTGGCAGGGTAGTATGTAGATGTAACTTATCTTTCCCTTATCTATCGCATTCTTTTGATAAATTCCGTGTCTTTCCCACTCTATTGTTGTACAGCCAAGAACGAACCAGGACCGGAGTTGGAGGTGCGTCGAACCAAAGGTGGGTGGGCCTGAAACTCTCTGCTAACCTTGCGTCAAACCGATGTCCGCCCGAGAGGTGAGCGTAAAAACATGACGCGGATCCATTTCCTGGTCAAGATACCGATGTTTGTAAAATAATATCCCACGCACGCTTGCTTTGACCTCGTCGAAGGGACACGTCAGTATGGCGTGTGAGTCACTCTGCTCGTGGTTTGACCCCTCTTTAATAATAAATCACGTATTCTTCCCCAGATATTTGGGTAGAAAATATAAGTTGGTAGCGTGTCGTCTACCAGACGCCAAGCCATTTTCATTTCTTTGCTCATATAAGATTTTCATAGTTAGGAAACTCATATTCCTTGTATCTTACTATTTTAAAATTCTGAAATAGTCACCAATATGATTATATGTTTTGTCACATTTATGGAATGAATTTTAATATTTTTTGTAATATTTTTTGGAGCCTGGTAGACGCCACGCGACAACTTGTGTTACAATACATTACATGCTAATAGCTTCGAGATATTCATCGCAAAGTTTTTAAATGCATTCAGAATTTAAACTAACAACTATTTAAAGCATTAAATTTTGGATATGATTGTTAACGCTACCAATGTTTTATTTTAATCAATTTAACACCTAAATAAAACTATTATTGCGAAGAAATTACTATAGTTCTCACATTATTTGAGCGAACGTTGGCGTATAATACAAGAACTTTGGGTTTCCCCCTCTGCTACATACATTTGTGGTGGATTACTACATTGCTGTAGATGCATAGCATTAACCGTAAACATATACATAACAAATTTGTGGTTGTATCGAATATTAAATTTCAAATCTGATTTAAGATATTTTGGTACAAGTTCAACTGAACCCGCTATGAATACAAAATGTCTCCAAAATCAATAATTCCCCAGTAGTCTAAATTATTTGTTAGGTTATTAGCAAAATCTGTACCGTGAAACTGTGTAAAATATGTTTTCATTTACTGTCCACATTAAACATGTTGATTCAATTTCGATGAAAGAAAAAAACTGTAAGAAACGTCAAAATAAGTAGCATTCAGTCTTTTATCAACATAAATATCTCCATCACTACTATGCATAAATTTGTTGTGCATTCATGAAATTAAGTATTCAATGAATGGTTCATTGTAGCTAAAACAGTTATTTCTACTTTAATGCTTTTTGTATAACCATTCCAAAATTGTGTCTGTGTGACGCCGCGAGAACAAATAGCGTTCCAAAATGTGACGCGACTGACAGTTTTCTGTGCTCTTTATTATGTTCGTATCCGAAATATTATTATCAATTAATATCTATTATTAAATATGGCATTTACTTAAACGGGTGCAAAATATCTTCTAGAAACAAAAATAATTACTTTAATTGCTTAATTAAAACATAATACATTTATTACAATAATTTGCGAACCATCATCACTGGTCATTGGTCAACAATCCTAAGATTAAGTTCAACAGATTCAGGCTTCAATTGGTGGAAGTTATATATTTATTTAAATAAATCCTAAGATTGGTTTGACGCCGAGTTAATATGATTAGCTGCGAATATGAAACACAAAGTCCCTCATACGTAGGTGGAAATGAAATAAAGGAGTAAAACTTTGTCAGGTTCTTTACTCCCTTATTTTCAATATGGAAAAGTTTCACAAAGTCAAGCCTGAAGTTATCAGTTACCTTGTTACGTAGTTTTTGTAATTTTCTTAAACAAATAATAGGATCAGGTGTTCAATCATATCAATCCATGGATAATGCTTTGTTCGGGAAATTAAAATGAATCCGTCAATGAAGCAATTGAATTGAAAAGGAGACATTGATTCCACTCCTGATTCAAGAGAATTCATAAAATTGCAAGCATAAATTCGTATGAATCAAACCAATTTACAAGGTAAAAATCATTTGAATGATGAAAATTATTGATTCACAAAGATAATGGAAAACATCACTTAACAGGTCAATAAATCATTACGAGAGTATGATTCTTTAAAAATACAGGTGGTGGAAAGGTTTATTGTCCCAGAGTAAAGTGAATGCTTCACATCGAAATTTGTGTGCAGTGAAAAAAAGTCAGTCCATCTCCAACTGAGCCATAAAATTTCCAGAATTTTATGATACCTCCATTCATATTGACCAAAACAAGGCTCCATCAATTACTTTATTCTACTTTCCAACCCCCATTACACATCAGAGTCGTGTTGCGGATGCAAAGTTAGGGCGAATTTGCAATTCAGATGAGTGCTGAAGAGATGGATTCCATCAATAAATTCAAATTGGGCTTCATCTAACACACAAACTGATGTAGAAGGTAAATGGTGTACAGAATGACCGTGGATAAAGGAGAAAGAAAAGTTAGAAGTATAATTACCACACCAATCAATTGCTACGAGCGCATTCCGATTAAAAAAATCATGTTGACCCAACGTTCCCCTGAAATAGTGATTGAGACCTTGGCATTAATCATAGACTGTTTCAGTTAACTCTGATGAAAATGTGCTAATAGAACCTAGAGCGATAAGTAAAAATGAAATTCTATGGTAAATTAACAAGTTCAATAATTTGTAATGCCAATATAGCATACAGTTTCCACGATTTCCGCAACGTTTATTCTGCTAAGGCCTGTAGGAATCTTTTTACATTGCTGTGGGTACACATGATAGAGGAAAAATATCACCGTTGAAAAGTTTTGGCCCTGAGGGGTACTAATTATATATCGTATAATTTGTCCATTTCGCAAATTCTCGTACGTCTCATAGCGATGCCGTTACGTTTTTATTCTGATCAATCCACGATGACTGTTTGGGCATGGTTTGACCTACTTTGCAGCGGTGAATCAGGGAAAGGAATGCGAGTACGCGAAAAAAAATCCCCAAAGTGAACACGTAAGCCTTCGAGAATAATTTTTTTTAGACGGAAAAAGTGTTGTGAGACACACCTAGTAGTAGTTCCACCCTCTAAATATGCCAATGTCAGTGAATCAGCCGCGTTTCTGCTTATTCTACCTTTCTTCAAACACTCGCCTACCAGTAGAACCTTCTCCCCTAACTCATGGTTCCTTATAAAAAATACTACTCACATAATTCCAATTTACATTAACAGTTTGATTGTTTCGTGAATTATTTGAGTGCTAGCCAAGACCACAGTGTGAAAAAGCGTCAGACTGCGACAATACAAAATTTACAGTCAGGAAGTAAAGTCTTTCACCTCTATGGTATATTCGCAAATTTAGTTTTGACCGTTTTACACAGAAAAATTTGGCGCTGAAATAGTGCTTATCAATTATTACGCAGCGTAATGTACGAACATACGAATAGTCCAACTCATGGCCGTGGAGGATTTTTCTCCGAAATATCGATCCCTGACAGGGTATTGTTTGGTTAAGGGCCAGATTATTATTCAATACCGACGCCAGGTTTCTCTCCATTCTACTTTACTTCGTCTTAACTGTTAAGATGACAAGATGAGTCGGTCGTCACCACGAAAGTCCATCTTTAACACTCATTTTTAAGTGAAATTTCACGCATTTTCGAATGAGGTGGCAGTTACCTATGATCAAATTCATCAAATACCTCGTCTCAAAACAAAACCTGCATACCTGAACACTTAAAAAGAACTTTTAGCTGAGAGAGGTTGTTGCAAACCTCAGAACGTGACCTGCATGATTTCGTCCTGCTCTGAAAAACATGATAAAAATCGGATTATTTCTCCAATTGCAGTTTTTATTTATCTTTCTGTTGCCATAAATAAAGAGAATATTAGTGTAAGATTTATCATGTTAAAAACCATGTAGACTTTGAAATCGCGACAAAAGTCTCCCAAGTCAATCCAATTTTATAATCAATCGACGTCAAAATCAGGGTTTCTTGGAGGCACGAAAATTCCATTGAACACAAATAGAGCATTTGACCTCTATTTTGGTATCTTCGTGGCTGTTATTGAGGTGAAGGAATAAGTTTTAGACCTCAAGAGCAAAAAACACATCGGTCGATGAGTTTTTTTTTTATTTTGGGGCCATTTGAATCCAAGATTCATCATCGAGGCCCAGCGGGAAAATGTCTTTATCCAATTTTCCCCCGTTTTCATAATCAATTTACAATAATTGGAAGCATCTGCTATTACTAAAACGTTGTTAGGACCTGCTTACATTTTTAGATTAAGTTTTATGGGTTTGAAGGTCCTTGAACTTTTGAATGCATGTCGAATAACGTTGCGAATAATGTTCCAAAGCATTGAGAACTTCGCACGTGAGTACATGAACGTATGATCGACCATTACAGGTATATAAATGAGCCAATACCTTAGAAAAAAGTATAGACAATTGGAAAACGGCATTTCTAAGTATGATTTGAAATGCGTTTCAATAATCAGCGTCACTTTAACATGGGTAAAACAATTTCGTCAGAGCATATGAAATGTTTAAAAAGATTTGGCCGAAAAACGTTGAAATTACTCACAGGAGAACGATAATGACATTTCATTTTTTTGTAATTTTCTTTTTAGTTTACAGTTTCCAGAGAAAATCTACTTCCATCCAATATCCTATCACCTAAATATATAATGAAATGTAAATTATCAAGTTCTACCTAAGCAGAGCCAATAAGACTATCCTAAATCTCTCTAGCTACCGTAGAATATGAGCTCACTTGGATTTAAACGACTGAAAAAAAACCTCAAAGTTATGTTACAGGAGCGGAGGAACTGGTAGCTCAGGGAAAGAAAGCTGATCCTTCGGCTAATGGACGTTAGAGTGTGGGGTGTACCGTGGCTTCGATTTATGGGCTTTGCAGGGCCGGCCTTAGGGCGGGGCGAAAGGGGCGACCGCCCAGGGCCCCGCGCTTTGGGGGGCCCCGCGTTCGTGAAAAAAAAATTAAAATATACGATAGTTTTGAAAACGCAATTTCAACTATTACTGTATTGTTAAGTCCGTGCTAGACATAAAATAATATTATGAAAAAGGAATAATAATGCAGTAATTTTTATAGTGCAATTGCGTTTGTCACATACTTAGCCAGAGAGTGTTAGGGATTCAAAATGCCTGAGTTTGTAGATGGGGTATAGAGTTTAATATTTTAAGTGAAGGGCCCCGCACTGAAGGTTCGCCCCTAGCCCCGCACCTGCTAGGGCCGGCCCTGGGGCTTTGGGTAGGAGAACTGGTGCCCGAGAATTACTTCACACGGCGCCTTTGACCCTGAAGAAGGCATACCCCTATCTAAACTATTACATATTACTATTTACTTCTCCGCCGGGAAAATTGGTATTATTCCAGAGCTGCAGCTTCAACGCTTCAAGCAATACGATTCTTAAATAAAACTTAGAATTTGTTTATTTTACAAAATTATTTGCGTTCTCTCAGATCAACGAGGGAGGAAAGAGCGCAAATACATATACTGAGAGAGATTCTTCATCGTAAATAAATTATGCATCCTACATTAATTAATAACCCACGTATGAGAACCATGTTAAAGCTCAAGCTAGTTCACTCTGATCAGGAACCGTAAGTTAAGTAATGAATTCGGTACACGAGCTGGATATTTGATTTTCGTCAGAATCAATGTCACTGAATTAAATTAATCATTTAGACTGGGGGTATTCAAGATGCTATTTCAATCTTAGAAAAATCCGAAAATCATTTTTCTTTAAATTAACAGAGAGCGAATCAATCTGTCGCTTTCCGCTCTACCGCTGCAACGAATGTTTTTCGCGCTCGCCAAAGGAGGAGAATGGCCACATGTGCTGAAGCCGAAAATTTATGACATTAATTATACGTACACACCAAATTTATTTCATAGAAATCTTGAGAAATCTCCGCCTGGAATGTTAAATTTCATGGTGATCAAATTGCCAATCGAAACAAACAACATGTTGAAAACGCTATCGTCGGAACCAGCCAATGAGATCCATCAGGGATCGAGTGACCTCGTAATTACTATTAAATTATTAGTAAACATCGAAAATCACTTATTTTGTTTTTACTCTGAGCAGAGGCGCCGACTTATAAAAAATATTGGGGGGGCCCATATCGGAGGTCTTGCTCCGAGAAGAGGTTAAATTCAAAGTGTATCGCAGCACCGAAACACTATCATGATTCATACCACTTGTTTTAAGTTAACCTGCGCACTACCTTATGATTTGTTTTAACACATTGTTGAATTTATTTTAAAGGGTAACTATCGTCAAGCATGGGAAATAAAAAATAACAATATATTTTTGTGATTTCACAAAGCATGATATAACTAAATTATTTTCCTGAATTATTGATAATGAACGAATCTTTGAGGGGGCTCGGGCCCCCTCAGGCCCCATGGAGTCGGCGCCACTGACTCTGAGCGAATCACTCAGTCGCTTTCCGCTCCACCGCTGCAACGAATGTTTTTTCGCGGGCGGTCACCAACCGAGTTCTAGTGACAGAGCCCTCTGTTTGAATACTCTTTACACTACTTGCTCACACGGTTCAGTGTATTGAAAGAGTTCATAAAGCCGCCGCATAGAGGGCAGGAGAGTAGGCTTTGGCGAAAAAGTGCTGGGAAATCCGACAGGAGAATGCCAAGCGACGGAAGCGAGGAGTGGAGGTCACAGGAATGCGGAGGAAATGATCCCTTGAAAAGATTATCACGTGCCAATGAAAGTACGCTAGGCCCTAGTAAGCTCGCGCACGGCAATCAAACTCATCATATGATGTTCAAAACATGTTCATTAAACGCGCGAATCCCCTTAGCGCGGCTCACCGCATGAGTACGCTATTTCATGCGATCTGATCCAATAAACTGATTATCCCCATCAAAAAATAACCTCGGACTAGCCGTTGGTGAGCCTTTACGCAGTTACCCGCATGTTCACGTGAAGTTAGGATATTCCAAGGAGGAAAAATCGTTTGTCTCAACCGGGACTTGAACCAGCGCTTTCAGAAATGGCGCTACGTGTTTAACGACTTTCGTAAATATAGGCATTGCTTCGCGAGCGGTGTATGTTGAAGATAAAATTGTTCATTCTGCCGGAATTGAAATGCCAGCGGTTAACCTTTAACTGCTGCAAGTGCAAGTCAAGTCCAAAAATTCCATGGAGGAAAAATTACTTGTCTTGATCAGGACTTGAACCTGGATCTCTCGTAATGTTCACGAATACTCATTATGTTTTTCCATCTTACATTGCTTAGAGCAACGATGCCTACATTTCGTAGCGTAAAAGGCAGTCAGTGGTCTAAATTGTAGCCCAAATTGGCCGACGCAGGTTAGCCTATAACACGGGTTAAAAATCGTAGTGGAAACGATGGTTGTGTGACAGTCGGTATTTGCATGACGGCTTCCTTTCACTGGCCCAAGAACTTAAAATTTCGATATTTAAAATTCACCCAGCCATATTTCTCTTAAATATTTACAGGACGTGCAGAAAAAGAGTCTAGATATCATTTACGGAAACATAAGAAGGCATCTGCTGTGCGCACTAGAATGGGTGAGCTTGCAATGTGGAATGGGAAGGAGATCTAGCGGGGAAAGGGCGTGAGGTGGTCTTGGAATGGACGTGTTTGAAATAAACTTTGCGAGAAAAAGTGATCACCAGTTCGCAATAAAGTGTCGCTCGCAACGGAGTGATAAGAAAGTTTTCTTACTTAAGTTTTTCCTGGATGTACACAATTACTTATAACACTTATTTTTTATCAGAGCGCGACCCGGGTTTTAATGAATTATCATAATCTTCAGGCGCTAATACTCATAATGTTTTTCCATCTTATATTGCTTAGCGCCTAATACTCATAATGTTTTTCCATCTTACATTGCTTTCCATCTTACATTGCTTTCCATCTTACATTGCTTATAAACCTTAATAAGAAGACGGAACAACCTTATAGGCCACATCTTGAGACATGATGGCCTGATGAAGACAATCGTCGAAGAGCAAGTGGAAGGCAAGAATGGAAAGGGAAGACCTCGGACAAAATATATGGAACAAGTAAAGAGAGATGTGAAAGAGAAGAATTACGTAGGTGTGAAAAGATTAGCTGATAGGAGAACTGAGTGGAGAGCTGCGTCAAACCAATCCTAGGATTGTTGACCAGTGATGATGATGATGATGATTGCTTATTAGCACCTGAAGATGATGATAATTCATTGAAACCCGGGTTGCGCTCTGATAAAAAATAAGTGGTATAAGTAATTGTCTGATATTCAGGAAAGACTTATAATGGAATACCACAAAATAAACCAAGAGTTAGCGAAATTTCTTACTTAAATACGACCATACTCGACTAGAACGAGTTACTAGGAAATCCTATCGAGCAGGGCTGGGCAAAATACAGGCCGAGGAGTATTTGAAGCACAAAATACCGTTCCAAAATATGTATTTCAAATACAAAATACTTTTGACTTCGGTAATTGAAAAAGAAACCTTAAAATACTACTTTAAATACCATTTAAAATAAAAAGTACATTTCTACGGGAAAAAAGAGATCTTAAAAAAATTTAACTAGTCTTGGTAAGTTATGGATAATTGCAAATATGAAAAAAAGCGATGCTAACGAAAACGAAGTAATCTCTGAAGCATACTATTACAGAAGCGTTATCAGAGCTCCTTCACAAGTATTTTACAAATGTATTTTTAGTTTAGATTGGGAAAATACAAAATTTCTGTATTTGAAATACAAAATACAAGATACATTCAGGTCGTGTATTTGATATACCAAATACACATTACAAATATATTTCAAATGTGTATTTTAAGATATGTCCTCGTATTTGAAATACTGCCCAGCCCAACTTTCGAGGCCTTCAAAAAAATTAAATATCTTTAATTGAAGTTTGAGGAAATATAAGGATGGGTTTTTTCTTTGAAAAAATGTTTTCAATTAATGTTTCCTGTTACTACCAGGCAAAATGATCAGTTCGATCCATCCTCATATCTCAAACTATAAAAATACGGTGTCCCTACACGTATAAATTTGGACTACTTGGAATCTATATTAACTTCTGTAAAGCTGGTTTTATGGATACAAGGCGTACGACTTCCGATGAAAATGTGCAATGGATAGCCTATAAATCCTTGAATGACAACTCTGGGTAACCTTGGACAGGCATCGTCCTTCACATCCACGCAAAGTCAACATATTCATTCAAATTCCTATTTATACTCCACCCCGGGGTGCTACTGACCGGAGATACGCTCGGATGAGTCTGCTGGTTTAACAAAACATTCAATAGATGATAGAAATAAAAAAATGAAAGACTTGACTGGTCAAATTTGGAGGCAAGGCCTGAAAGATACTCAGTAGTGCCGGGATTTAGATTGATTAAAATCCGCAGTAAGCGGGCTGGTCACATTTTATCTGATCGCTCCAGCAAGTGGTGTCGCGAAAAAAGCGCGCTGCAAAGCAAGCGCACCGTTAACCCTTTCGGAGTCACAAAAGGAATGCAGCCCCTATCTTATTAGAGAAAAGGAATGTCACTCATATATAAAATAAAATTGCTTGTGAATAAATTAAATAAATAATAAATAGTAATAAGAATAAATAGAATAATAATGAATAAATAATAAGAATAAATAAATAAAATGAAATTGCTTGTGTGATAAAATAAAAACGCCTCTGGACATTTCAACAATTAAGTAATCGTTGAATTAATTAGTTTCTGATTCCCACCACACTTTATCTAGGCTATGGACTGGCTAAATGATTAAATACTCGCTATTTTTTAATTATTTAGGTGTTGTTGAAATTAGCATGAGTCAATGTTAACTTTTTAAATATATTTACTGCCTTAGCTCCAGGTGTTCATTTCCTGGTTGCGTAGCCTACCCTAAACTGTCACATTGGCCCTCGCGGGCTTTCTTTATACAAATCTATATTTGCGCTATATTTTCTGTGCACTTTTTCGCCTCCCCTACAACCCCTCCCTGGCATCGCCAACGCATTAAAACACATTTTTTCTTACCAAATCAATATAATGATAAATATGAGCTCTGAGTTGCCCAAGATACCAATGTCTACGCTCAAGAAAGATTACTCATAACGCATGTTTAAGACAACGACAGCGATAATATGACGACATATGGTTACACTTACTTCATTTGATACGGGTTCTTATTGATACCGTTAAGGACAATTCCAATGCGTTCTTTAGAAAATGACGACACTTGGTCGTAATGTACTCGTTGATTGTGAGCGGCTCTTTATTCACAGTGCGTGGGAAATAAATCAATAGTGGGAATGATGCATTATAGCTCATTTACTTATATTTTAATTTGAATGGAAGAGTTGAGCGGCACTCAGAGGTTTCCATTACAGACCAATCTTTTTTTTTCTTTGCACACCGGGTCATGATAAAGGAATTTCTTTTACTCGAATTACGGATTGAATTTTCATGCATGCAACTAAATATTAATTAAATGAAAATTAAATCATTTATTGGAGGTAAAATTGCAAATAGGAGAGCGAATTCGTGAAACAGATGCTACTAGAGCCACTGATGGATTGTCCACAATTTCACCGATAGAGATTCCAAATGATTGTTTTTTTTTTTTTTTTTTTTTATTTTATTGGTCCCGTTGATATGTAGTGACATATATAGGCCCCGTCAATAAAGTGACAGTACATATATAAAGAAATTTAAACAAAATACAGCAATATTACATGTCTTTATACAAGTATTCTTTTACATTGTAAAAACAATTGTCAAGTAAATATTCTTTTAATTTATGTTTAAAACATTCTAGTCTTTGCACATTTTTTATTCCATCTGGTAAATTGTTAAACAATTTGCATCCCATATATGCAGGCCCTTTGCTGAACAGAGAAAGGTTGTGAGTACTAGTTATATAATTAGATTTTTTTCTCGTATCATGATTATGAACATTTTCATTTGTCTTAAAGTTAAATTTACCTCCAAAATTTTTTACCAATAATATTGACTCATACATGTAAATACAAGACAGAGGCATAATCTTCAGTTTTTTAAATAGGTCTCTACAACTGTCTCTTCGTCTTGCATTACAAATAATTCGTATGGCCCACTTTTGTAATTTGAAGATTCGTTCGGATTTAGGGGAATTTCCCCATACTACAATGCCATATTTCAGTCTACTATATATGTGAGCATAATATAGCGTGATGGCTGTGTCAGTATTTGTTAATATTATCATTCTTCTGATCAAGTAGCAACCAGAGGCAATTGAAGAGGCAAGATAGTCAATATGACTGTCCCAACTGAGGCTTTCATTTAAATACAAGCCTAGGAATTTAGTATCTGTGGTACGTCTAAGACTACTGTCCATAAACTTAATGTATGGACTATGGTCAATTTTTTTCTGAAATGGATGAAATAACGTATAGGATGATTTAGTCTTATTTATTACAACCTTATTCAGGGAACACCATCTCTCCATATTTGAGACAGCCTCCTGAGCTGGTAGAACGTTACGCAACTGCCTTACTCTCTTTAAGCTTTCTATTAAGAGGACATCCCGGACCTATTTTCAGCTCAAATGGCCACCCAATCACAATCCTACCCGATGTCCTCCATGGTAACAAAGGACCTCATTATCCAAACAATCCGTCCGCCTCAATATCTCTTCGGCATTGGACCTCTCTACCACTCTTCCCTTAAGGACGTAATTTTTCTGACCGTAATCAAGCATCTTCAATGCAGTATCACTAGCGCGGAGCAAACCTAGAGACCCAGAGAGAGAATAGAGAGAAAAGAGCTCAAAAACAGAGTTAGAACGCGTGCAGAGAAGAGCTACCAGGTGCGTGAAAAGTCGTTACGATAGTCTTGTTAGTGTTACTGACCTCTTAGATAAACTCGGATGGAAATCTCTGTCAGACCTTAGACTGGATAATAGACCGAACCTATTATGTAAATTCAAGACCATTTTATTTTCCGACGAAGCCATAAGTATCTGACGAACGCCAACATACTTCGGTAGATCAGATCATAAAAATTAAATAAGAGAGACTGTAGAACCGATAGATTCAGAATGTCGTTTATTCCACGCTCTATAAGATAATATAACGGCAGCGTTAGAACTTACAAATAGGTTAGTTGAATTGCAGTTTAGCCAACTAACTAATGTATTCTTTAATGGATGTTTCTGAGTTTTCTTAGTATTTCTAACAGCATGTTTTGTGTGTTCTATCTTTATTGGCAGATTTCCTTCATGATTAGTGGGCAAGTTCTACCTTTGCATGAATGTGGAAGTATAATTTGTTAGTATGCGTAGCATTTTTATGACCGTATGGTGTGCATGTGGGAATCCTCCTGCATGCTGGTGATTAAATACCCCCTGCCAAACACCGTAGAGGTGGCTCGCAGGGTGGTAGGTGCATCTAGATTTCACACATTCAGTTTATGGGGGGCCAATCCTTTCCCTCGGCACTTAGAGGATTTAATGTGGTTTTCGAAAGCTTCAGCTGGGCCCAATATTCTTAGAAGCTACTCCAAGACCCTTGTCCAAGCCCTCTAGTCTACCGCAACCTCGGCCTTATATTCATAATACGAAAGATAGATCGAACGAATTGTATATTTACGTACTCATCATCATTGATCAATAATCCTATGATTGCCGCAGCTCTCCATTCCTCTCTCCTATCCGCTAGCCTTTTCATATCGACGTATTTGATCTCTTTTACAACCTTTACATCCTGTTCCATGTAACTCATTCGGGGCCCTCTACCTCCGATCCGTCTATCATGATGTTCAATAGCCTATACCGTGAATACCGACAGAAGCTCTTGGGCGCCGTCAAAAATTGTCTGTACAGGCAAAAGAACTCCCGCAACGGAAATCTTTAGTTTATTTACGTTTTAAAAATATTCCCATTATATCGGCAGGTCTTTGCGTAGTAGTTCCGTTCCGTTGTAAGATCGCCACTGCACCATTTAGTTAATTCTCTCATTGGAAGTCAGTGGCGGATACAGATTTGGGGTGCAGAGGGCGCGCGCTCCTCCCTCTTGCAGGGCCGCCCGCATATGCCGAACATTGCAGAACCACAATTGTAACATTTTATATCGTAAGATGCAATTGACTTATATACGTGTATAATGAGTTTTAATAAAACTTTCTTCAACTTCGCACGTGGTTTGATTATTTTTTTATTACGATAAAATTAAAGGTATCTCAAGGTGTCTTTTGCGCCCCCCCCCCCTTGAGTTTTTTTCTGCATCCGCAACTGTTGGAAGTTCGACAATGTGAGGTGACTATGATGTAGACTTCATTGTGAATACGAAGTATTTGGCCCTACGAAGCTGCTGGGCGCATTCAAAAAAATTATTATCATATGATCAAACATACGTTTATAAACATATTCTTACGTACGCAAACGAACGTTTATTAACATATTTTAAAATATATTCATTAAGTCGGCAGGTCTTTGCCAAAGTAAATACACCAAACCTCGCAGTGGCGGATATAGATGCCCCCCCACCCCTTGAGGGCCCGCCTGTAATGCCAAACATTGCCGAACCACAATTATAACTTTTTTATATCAAAAGATGGCATTGTCTTGCATATATGCGTGTAAATAAATTTCACTAAAATTTTCTTTAACTAACTCTGCATGTGACTTTTTTGTGTGACATGTGTGTTAACATGTGATTATATTTTATTAGGATACAAGTAAAGGTAACTCAAGATATCTTTTGCACCCCCCTCGAGTTTTTGTATCCGCTACTGAAACCTCGTCACTGCGTCATTCATCCAATAGGGTGGTTTCCTATTATTTTTTTATTGCCTAAATCGAAAGATTACTACTCATGGAGTACGTATTTCATGCTTTTAGATTTTTAAATGACGATATCTATTTTTCGCGATTAAATGAAAAGTGAAAATTTTCAAGCGCACGAAAACGCGACGCGCAAGTATGAATGCCGGGAAATCTCTCCGTGCGACGTATTTCTGGTTCCCGCTGCCGCCCTGTGAAGTGACCTTGAGGCGAAGCTAAGCGCTGATACGATGCAGGCTGCTAGCGGGTAGCTGAGTGCCCTGCTGACTGGTAGCGCTAGGCTTAAATAAGGATTATTAATACCTTATCAAACGAAGAAAACTTTCCGACCTTAGCCAGTTTTAATAAGTGATTCTGAAGACATGTTTCCCTGAGCTCTGTGCCTCATGCATGCATTGGTAACCTCAGACAATGTATAACTCCTATCTTCTCGTACAGAAACTAGGTCCCTGTGACGTCACGTGGAGTGGCATCGCATGGGCGCCAATCTGGCCTTTTTCAAATGAGGATAAAATTGACCATTGCCATTCGTCTAAACCGGTATTTCTAAAACCAAATAATTTGTACATTATGAATACACTAATGGTGGGTAACGAATCGCAATCAATGCCTTTCGTTTTCTTTGATGAAGGAAACTATCCTATTCTTCCATTGAAAGAGTGGCAATGCGGTAGAAGGGTAGAAGCAAGGATGTCTTACTATAGATACCAATTATTTGGCCCAACAGTAGCTGTTGAGCGCAGTCAAAAATTGTCTAAACAGACAAATGAACTCCCGCCACGGAAATCTTTAGTAAAAGGCGAAAGATTTTTTCGAACTGACTAGAGTTCTGTCTTACTTAATTAATTGCCTAAAAAATTTGACGTGCGGTTAATAATTGACGGGAAAAGTCATAGTGAGAGTTTATTTGTCTTCGCAATAATTCTTTAGGAACGCGGAAAATGGAGTGAATGGACAAAACTGCTTGTTAAGCTTGTATAGGGGCATCAAAATGGTTGGTTTAAAGAAAGACTTCTATCAGATTATTAGCAGTAAAGTCAAAAGTTAGCTGGAACGTTTAAAATACTTTCGACCGGCCATCTATCAGCCAAAAAGATAAGCAACCATTTCCACTTTACCTGGTAACGCTCGGGCTCGGTAAACAGGGACGGAAAGTAATCGCACAACGGGTATTTCCCGCACTGAAGGGCTACCTCGGTCTTGGTTACTAGGGTTACTGGGTTAGTAGAGAGGGGACGGGCGGTGAAGGCATTCTGAGGTGGCTTCACAAGATCATTTTTCGGAAGACTCGTAGTCTGCATGCAAGAGCATGTGTTTCCAGAAATGCTTCTCAGGTTACAAAAAAAGAAAAGATTTCTATGTCAGCGTAATGCTGAGGTCATAAGATCTTATATCTCTCAGAGCAACACGGATAACATCATTTTGGAACCTCACTATGATTTCAGGTTCGACAGAAACGATAAAATATCTGCATCTACATGATACCCTGGGAGCCACCTCTGGGGTATTTGGCAGGGGTTGATCAATCACCAACATGCAGCATACAGGAGGATTCACGCATGCACACCATACGGTCATAAAAATGTTACGCTCACAAACAAAGTATACTTTTACATTCATGCAAAGTCTAAACTTGCCAATTACTCATTGAGGCTTTCTGCCAATAAAGCTAGAACACACTATACATGCTGTTAGAAATAATAATAAAATTCAGAAACGTGCATTAAAGTATACATAAGTTAGTAAGCTACAATACAAGTCATCTAATATATTTCTGAGTTCTAAAGCTGCCGTAATAGTATCTTATAATGATCGTGAAAAATGGACATTCTGAATCTCTCTGTTCTACAGTCTATCTCTCTTATTTTATTTATATGTTCTGATCTATCTTAGTACGTTGGGGTTCTTAAGATATGGCTAACTTCGTCAGAAAATACACTGCTCTTGAAGTAACGCTGAAATTACTTGAAATAACCTCTTAAAATATACTGCCGAACGAATAGTTTTTTTGGAATTCGTTTTTCCCCGATAAAAGGACTAACGAAATGCAAACTGAGACTTGAGTGGTCAAATATCTCTAACACCCATTGTTTTTATTGTAACGGTCGGGGACCTGAAACCCCCACAACACGCCTAAAAATAATCGAACACATTTGTACAGTCACTATGAGCTCCCGCTACGCATGCATCGCTCCATGCAACGTAATACAAACCCATGAGACAAATCCACATAATACACTACGTTATCTATTTGGTTGATTTTCTTTTGGACTGATTCGGTTGAATAACGGCGCGTCGGCACCTGCATTTAGCGATTTGGCACGTAATTTGTGCTATTTCAAAAGGAGAATGCACGCATGGGAAACTAAAATTCCAACAGTAGTACAAGGCCGTCTAGTGATGGAATGCAGTTATAATCGAGTTCCAGGCCACGCAAGGAGTACCATCCAAGTATTTGAGTTATGGACATATTCAGAGCTGTGTTCCAGAAGATGAGTTCCGAAAATTCGCTCGGAATTTTGCATGTACACTCATATTCTTGGGGAAAAATTCGCCCGGCTTAGGATGATGAAAAATAGATACATCCGTAATGGAAATCAATAGTACGCAATACGTTCAATTATAGAGATAGATCGAAGATTCCACAAAAGGGTTTCGAGAACGGAAGCAAAGCAAGTACATAGTATAAATTATTAGATTAGTGGTAGTTTGGTGGGGCCAAGATCCAGCCAGGCATATTGGACCCATACAATGCTCGAGCGCGACCCTTTTCCAACCCCTTCCCCGAGATATTCCGGGTCCTCGGGAGACGGCCGTCACAGCAGGAGCCCACCCCTTACCGACATGACCTTGTTCGGTTAGTGGTAGTTTGGTGTAAACAATTTGAGTGGTAGAAATAAATCCCAAAAAATCTACGAAGAATAAATGCTTGAATTATCATTAAAAATAATTTACAAATACACGCACGTTAAAGTTTGGGGATCACGGCTTGGAATTCATTCGACTTCACTTCAATTTTTAATAAAGATCAACTTACTGAGATGCTTTCTTGATGATTGTGGGCGTGCTTTTAAATTTTACCGGTCTTAGAGAGAAGTCTTACAAGAGTTGAGTCTTACAAGGACGGATGATGTTATCATAAGCTGGTAGTGACGCTGCTCAGATCATAGGAAATGATCTAGATTTAAATCGAATTATCCAGTCTGGATCGAAACTCGATTATCACGGCTCGATCTCGATTTCCTCCATATTTGGTATTTAAAACTCGATTTTCAATTTAAATCTTAATCGATTTTTCCATCACTAGACCATTAAACTAGCCCTGATGATGGAGAAAAACTATTTCTCGGAAACATCGGCGGCATGGCTCATCTGAATCAGCACAAAAACCGGACTGAAGCCCAAGAACCATTCTCCATAGCAATACTTCGGGAAAAATTCCCTTCATATGTTCATTCCTGCTTTCGCTAAACTCAGTCTCTTAAGCCATATCTCAACCCCTGCAACGGCTGATAATTTCCGCTCGAAACATGTTTCCCATATTCACTCACCTGATAACCTTATCAAACGTGAAACCCGTTATTTCAACTATACCGCTGCGTTATTTGACAAAATGGAGGTCTTGGGCGCTCTGGTTGCTAGGTTTGTCTTGGGAGAAGGCTGGCGAATACGAAATATATTCCTCATGAGGTCGAAGGGGATCTTAAGGCCGTTTTACACGAGGCACGCAATTGCGCAGGTTAGAACTGAATTCATTTCTAAAATGACGTGGAATTGCGCGAATGCATGAACGAAATTAGAACGTAGGGGCGGGCTATTTTGCCATCTCACGTCGACGCATTCTCGCATGTGTTCTATAAGCAATTCACCGCTTTACACGACGCAATTTTGACTGCGCCTTCGTACACACGTCAGATTTTGCAAGTACGTGCACCGTGTAAAACGGCCTTTAGAATGGGCTAGAGGACACGTACATTGAAAGAAGTGAACTTTCGAATAATCATTGCTCATATATGATGGCAAAATATTCCAGTTCTTGAAAATTATTTCTCCGACTCTCTTAAAAGAAATACGTACGTTAAATAAATACATATATTTTGACAAACCGCGCAGAATAAATATTTTATGCATGTAGGACAACCTGAAGAAGGCTCAAACCATCTTCTAAATTGGCCCATTGATGAAATCCCATGGTATACCTTCTACTGTATCGATGTCATTCAACAAGATTAACAGATTACGACACGACGAAATTACGACATATATAATGATTGAAAAGAGAAGATTTTATCGATACTAAAATTCATTTTACGCTAATGATGGAAATCGAAGGTCTGGATTAATGTTATTCACATACCTGAAGAAGGTAACTGACTCGTTTCCCAGCCACTGTTTCTAAATCTACGCCATAAAAATGATATAGCTAAGCGTTATGAGAGGTTTTTCGGACATGCAATCACGCATATATTTATAGCATTTTCTCTTACTTAAAAATCCATAAATGCTAATTAAATTTACATCCATTAAACTGAATTCCTCAAATAATCTGAAGCCTTTGAAATTTACGATCTAAAAATACTCCGTCGTAAATGGCTGATTGGGTTAAATGAAAGGATTTAATTGCATAATACCAACATGATTTAAAACCCAAGCAGCAATCAATGTACCAATAACATCCGGACAACATTTTCGGCGTTAACATATGGCATCCACGCAATATCCAAGTTAATCCAATTAACTTTGTATGAATATCTGTCAAATATCCAAATGACGCGGCAAATAGCGTTGCGTGGTTGTCCAACAGTGCACATGTATGTCCATATTACAACATCTTTCAGACATCTTCACAACATCTAACGAGTAGATGTTGTGAAGTAGATAGTAGTAGTAGATATAGAGTTGGTGTACTTGTAAGATTTCACTTTTTCCCGGCGTATGATGGCGATGAATTCTTCTCGGGTTTCCATCCGGGTGAGCTCCATCTCCATCGCTGCATTGGTGTACTTATTATGGTTTTTGATGATCCCCGGTCATTAAAACAAAACATATGTTCTCCTCAATTCTATACAAAACCTATGCTTTCTATGGATACTCTTTGGCAGGGGCGCAGCTAAGAATTAAGGGTAGGGGGGTTTTAGGCGCAACTAATACTTAGATGTGTGGGGGGTATTGCATACCCTCCAGGGCAAGCAGGAGTTGCGGAGGCCCTCCTCCAGATATTTTTTAAAGAATAATGGTTCAAAATGGCGAGTTTTACGGCTTTCTGAGGGATATTTGATTAATCCTAACACTAATTTGTAAGTAATACTGATTCAAATTATGTAAAATGGATTAAACTTAAAAATTTCTCAGAGCTCTGGGGGGGGGGGGGGGGGGGGGGGGTTATCCCCCTCGCTGCGCCACTGCTCTTTGGAACATTTTTTTAATATCATGGATATGACAACTTGGATATCTACGTGACGCTATTTTTTCAACTCGTCGTGGATGTTAAAATAGAATATCTACGTAATTTTGCCAAAATATCCATCGTGTAATATATACGTGTTTTGGATACATCAACCTTTCGTTAGATATCCGATGGATATCGTCTGCTGCTTGGGAAGTGACAGGATTATGATTAGGGAAAAAGACATTTACAATTTGCACTAAGTAATAGCCTCAAAAGTAAGATATCTTCTTCCTCGAGAGAGTACTATGAGCTTCATGTATTCCTCCATATCAAAGCAAATTACCTCACAAGATTACAAGTCACATTTTTAGAATTCAACTGATTACAAAAATAGGAAGAGAAATTCCATTATTCATTAAGGAGATAAAAGAATTATCCAACGGAATACCAATAAAACTGTTGTATTTTTTTCATTTAAAGCTGGCACAAGAATAAATTATATGACACAAAAGGAGATCTCCTTACGTAGCCAAAATTTGACACACATTTTTACACTTAGTGAATCTTTACCTTCCAAAAACAGTGATTTTAAAATGCAACGGTCGGTATATTTCTGCTTTGGGAGCAAAAATACATTTAAAAACAACTTGATATCTCAAAAGCAAAACACATTGTTTCGTAAAACTGTTGGACTGTTTTGAATGAACGCTAGCTAAACTATTTACACCTGTTATTAGCTAATATTTACAATCACTTAAACATTGATTGTCGTAGTCGGTAAAGGGACGAGAAAGCGAATGAAAACAGTAGCATAACAAAAGCTTAATCGAGCTTGGAGTGGTTCCTCCCCGCAGTTAACGCTGGTACCTTAATAAAGAAACGCAGACAGTCGGCCAAAGCCTTAACGGGCAAGTTAGAGATTGATTATGAAAGTCTCGATGAAAGGCAAAGTGACAGTGGCGCGCAGGAAACGAAGACCGTTAAGAGTCAAAACGCGACGGAGCTTCCACTAGGAACGAAAGACCTCGTAAACTAATAACAAATGATTAATTGTGAGAGAGATCAATGTGGACGCAATAAAATATTTATCCATCGATAAGTTGAGAAGCAAGGTAAACATTTAATTATATTCGTATTTTGACCTAAAATTTTGAACAATCATTAGATGTCCATCAACAAGTGACGCCTGGGATTCCAAAAGATTTCCAAATGCCAGCAGCATTTTGATGAGCAAACGAAACGAAGGATAAGGGACGCTACAGTACTGCCATCAAGTCAATCGCATATGAATACGCTTTCCGAATCAATATCCAGCCCAAGCGTTTCAAAAGGAAGCGCTGCTGAGTGCGATCTTAGCTGTGGACACTACACTGCGCTGAAGCACAAGAGGAATATTGGGCGTACCAAGCGAGGGGCAGGGGGGGGGGCAGCTGCCCCCACCTAGAAGCAAAAATCGCAAAAGTCTTCAAGCAAAATCAGTACTGAATTGAAACGGAAGTATTCAACCAATTTTCTTTAGACCCACGAAAAATGATATTATCCCTTTCTTTCCTTATCTTTGCATTTATTTGTATATATTAGTATAAGATATGTAACTAAAATAAAACTATTTTTCAAGCAAATAATCTCATAATTTCCGTGGCTTGTCCCCCCCCCCCCCTAGACAATGGCTTGCTCCCCCCTAGACCATGGCTTGCCCCCCCCCCTAGTTATGATCTTGGGTATGCACTTGAAAGGAATATATATCATCTCGGCAAAAACTCTCACGAGATGTACCAAGATATAGGGATATCCATCGAATAGAATTAATAATAAAGTTTAGTATCTTATTTTTATCTTTTCTTAACTGCTCTGATCTTCCCCCTGGAAACTCGAAGGAAAATGCATGTTGAATGGGTAGTTTCCTTCATCAAAGAAAACGAAAAGCATTGATTGCGATTCGTTACCCAAGGCAAGGGTCAATTTTATCCTCCTTTGAAAAAGGCCAGATTGGCGCCCATGCGATGCCACTCCACGTGACGTCACAGGGACCTAGTTTCTACACGAGAGGATAGGAGTTTTACATCGTCTGAGGTTACCAATGCATGCATGAGGCACAGAACTCAGGGAAACATCTCTTTACAATCACCTATTAAAACTGCTTATGGTCTGAAAGTTTTCTTCGTTTGATAAGGTATTAATAATCCTTATTTAAGCCAAGCGCTACCAGCTAGCATGGTACTCAGCTACCTGCTAGCATCCTGCGTCATATCAGCGCTCAGAACCTCGCCCCAAGGTCACCTCACTTGCGGCAGCGGGAACCAGAACGACGTCACGCGGAGTTTTTCCCGGCATTCATACTTAGCCGTCGCATTTTCGCGCGCTTGAAAATTTTCACTTTTCATTTAATCGCGAAAAATAGATATCGTCATTTAAAAATCTGAAAGCGTGAAATGCGTACTTCAGGAGTAATAATCTTTCGATTTAGGCAATAAAAAAATAAAAGGAAACCACCTTTTTACCTTTGAGAAGATGTAGTCACTTGGAGAAATATTCTTCGGGAATAATTCTCATAAAGCAATTGTTATTACAAAATATGAAACATATAAAAATAAGCAAGTGTAGGTTTTTAACCCCGTGGTCCCGGGTTCAAATCCCGGGGATAACAGAGATTTTCCGCGAAAAGAAAAAAATCTGCGATATGATTTTCACATTCCTCCAAAATGTACCACCTCTAGACTTCAAATTCATTTTCTGGCGACGGCCATGTCAGGGCTAGAGCCAGTGTAAAAAAAATACTGAGTCTATTAAAAAAAATAAGGAACTTAACTGAATAAATTTAGCTCTAATGGTCTATATCACAAGTGTCTTTTAAATTTTTGCGAGAAAGTTGCCGTTATTATTTTTAAAATTTCGAAAACACGGCAAAAAAATTCACCTATGGAAACTCTTGCACTCAGGTAGCCTGTTGTCCCCTGGTACTCTCAAATATTGTTTTTTTTAACATGAGGGTTATCAAGGGCAGGGTGTATAATTCTGTAGGGTGTTTAATTCCTTACCATCAGGTTAGATGAACCGTAATTATGTAAAAATAAGAGGCGCAAGAGAGAGTGATCAATTCTGCAATAGGGTGGTTTCTTATTATTTTTTATTGCTTAAATCGAAAGATTATTACTCCTGGAGTACGTATTTCACGCTTTTAGATTTTTAAATGACGATATCTATTTTTCGCGAGTAAATGAAAAGTGAAAATTTTCAAGCGCGCGAAAACGCGACGCGTAAGTATGAATGCCGGGAAATTACTCCGTGTGACGTATTTCTGGTTCCCGCTGCCGCCCTGTGAGGTGACCTTGATCGAGGCTCTGAGCGCTGATACGACGCAGGCTGCTAGGGGGTAGCTGAGTACCTTGCTGGATGGTAGCGCTTGGCTTAAAAAAGGTTTATTAATACCTTATCAAACGAAGAAAACTTTCCGACCTTAGCCAGTTTTAATAAGTGATTCTGAAGACATGTTCCCTGAGCTCTGCGCCTCATGCATGCATTGGTAACCTCAGACGATGCGTAACTCCTATCTTCTCGTATAGAAACTAGGTCCCTGTGACGTCACGTGGAGTGGCATCGCATGGGCGCCAATCTGGCCCTTTTCAAATGAGGATAAAAATGGACCATTGCCATTCGTCTAAACCGGTATCTCTAAAACGAAATAATTTGTATATTATGAATACAGTAATGGTGGGTAACAAATCGCCATCAATGCCTTTCGGTTTCTTTGATGAAGGAAACTACCCTATTGTTTTTATGAGGAGAAACGGTAATTTATTTCACGATATAAGCTTTAACGACATTCTACAGGCAAAAAAGACAACACCTGATCTTAAGGAAATATGGCGAGGTGACGAAATGTAATTGTGTCACCAAGATCCCTCGAATTTTAGCTGTATCTAGCCAGATACAGCTAAAATTTGCTAGCCATAAGAAGATGATGCAACGATGGCAGCGAAAGCCAGCAAGTTGTTTTGCTCTTTACCAGAGATTCTGTACGATTATGGCTTCTCAGGTTCTCAGCCGCATGAAATGGTCCATCATCTTCAAATTTATAAACATTTCTGTAACGTCCTAATTACGCCGCTGATGCACTCGTTTGTTCTGAGGATTTTTATGACGTAATATTTCAACCAGAGGATATTCATATGTAAATCTGATTCGTCCCACTCATGAGACACTGATTGTATGTGATCGTGGAATATTCACTCGGTTACGACATGTTGCCAGTCGCTTAGCGGAGTGTTATTTGGACATAGTTTTCTCCCAACATATATTCAAATATGGGACTATTAAAACATACATTAATTTTCTGAAGCAAATTGGCTCTTACAAGAAAAATTTTGTTTTTCGCCCTTAAGGCAGAGTTAGTAAGAAGAAGATGAAATAACCTCAGCAATGGAGTGTCTGGCATGATATACCACGTCTTTATATGGACGATATTGGGAGGCTTTTCTCATACTTAAGGAATTCAAAGACCGGCATGAGAAAAAGGTAATTTAGCACCACGCTCACATGTACCTGCATTTTTTGTGCGTTAATTATCATCCAATGAGTAATTATTTGGGGAATAATATAATTATCAGAAATCGAAATCCTTCATTTCAGATTCTTTTCTTTAAAAACCAATGTTGGCATCTTACAGCCACAAAGATATTAAAGAGAAGGCAATAGATTGGCTGAGACATGCCAATTCAAGGCACCAAAGAATTATGAGAAGAAGGGTGAAAAATCTGTTTTTTCATTAATATTTTTTTTCTTTAAAGGCATATTGTGTGCATTATTTTAAAGGGTTGCATAAATGTCGCAAGTACGTTGCAGGAGTTGCATAAATGTTGCAAGTGCGTTGCAAGAGTTGCATAAGTGTTGCAAATATGTATCACCAGATGTTGCAGTTACGTTGCCATTACGTTGCAAAAACGTGGTAGAGAGGACTTCTGACTGGTTTTGCGACGTTGCCATTACGTTGCAGCAACTCTATATTGGTTGCAGCGCAATGTTTCTGCAACGTTTGGTTTTGAAACAACACCTTTGGTTTTCAGGGATACATAAATAATCAGCATTCCTCGTGAAGAGGCTCATGAGGTTGTAAACGGAGACAAAACGTCTCACACTGCAAAACCGAGAAGCAACCGACAAATATTTTACGATTTACGCCGCACAGATCATTCTTCACGCAGGTCTTCAGCAAGGTGTAAATGTACATCCCCAACAAAGTCCAAAGAAAGAGGAAAATGAGTGAGCAGCCAATGGAGACGCAGTGAAATTTGAAAAAAAAAAAGCAATTCCATCCGTTGATCGTGAATTTTTTATTAGCAGACCAAATTATAAAGCTGAGAAAGCGTGTCACTCATTGACCAGACGATTTTGGGGTCATGTTTACAGTCTTCATTCACGTCTTCATACGTAACATTTAGCTGCCATTGAGTTATTGCATGCCTCACGTGATTAAAAATCAGACGGATCAATCATGTCTTAAGAAATCAATGATATCTTGCGAAAATAACTTCTCTCTGCAGAGTGGAGAGGTGATTGATACTATTCCATTGCGAACGTCTTTCACTCCTCATTTAGGATAACCTTCCAAAATTTATGATAGTATAAAAAGAAATAACTGGGGATACAAAAACAGAAGAAACGGAAAATATTTTAAAATGCAAGTGCAAAACATTAATTTTAGGTATTCAATACGACTACTCCCATACTGTTACGCCAAAATTAATTCATGTAATTGATAAATACGGAAAACTTATAATAAATTCCATTGAAATTCGAATGATAACCCTATTAGTAGATATTATTTTCCGTAGCACCAGGAAGATCCTTAGTAGGGAACCCTTACTCGATTAGGGCAAATGTGATACGATGCGCAATAGATTCCATAGTTGGACTTACTAACAGTCAGGGGCGAAGCTAGGAATTAAGGCTGGGGAGGGGGGGTTTAGGTGTAACTTATACCGGTGTGTGTGGGGGTATGGAATACCCACCAGGATAATCGGTAGATGCGAGATTAATAAATTGCGGAATTTTAAGATTTAAATTGTTCAAAATGGTGAGTTTTACGGCTTTCTGAGGGATATTTTATTAATACTTACACTATTCTATTAGTAATATCAATCCAATTAAGTAAAATGGATTAAACTTAAAAATTTCTCTGAGCTCTGGGGGGGGGGGGATGTTAATCCCCCAAACCCCCCCCCTCGCTGCGCCACTGCTAACAATTACGTATTGGTGAGGGTGAGGTATTGTGGATTACAAAGCAATCAATGAAGAAACCAATACTTGATATGTTAACATATGGTAGCATAATTAACAGCGCCTTTCATGTACAAAATGACTCTTTTGAAACTTGCAACATGCTTGAAACTTGCTATAGCAAAATGTGTATCTACCATCTACTCAACTTATTGTAAGATAGAAGTTGATTATTTGTTCTGTTATGAATTACGTAATGAAATTTAAATTTATTATGAAATTCATTAGGTATTTGATTATATTAAATGCACTTTGACTACAATGCATAATTTATGATGATTAGGGCA
Organism: Ischnura elegans; assembly: GCF_921293095.1. Taxonomy (NCBI): domain Eukaryota; kingdom Metazoa; phylum Arthropoda; class Insecta; order Odonata; family Coenagrionidae; genus Ischnura; species Ischnura elegans. The sequence goes on along the minus strand of NC_060256.1, from coordinate 78,747,247 downwards.
ATTATATACATGTACTCATGTAGCATATTTATCGAGCTATAAGAGGGCTTGCTGTTTCAAAGTGGATTAGAATAAAGAGCCGAAACACTCTCCTTGTTCGACGTAATATGTGTTTTGTTAGTAATACGATATTTAAATCCATTAGTGGAATTTAGAATTAAGTTCGGTAATTTCCTCCATCGTACAATTTCAACGCGTGAAAATTTGCCGGTACAACTAGTATAGTCAAAGTATACTTTATAAATATTATAACTGAATTACCTTATATTAAAATTATCAAATTTATAATTAAATATCATTAATTATAATTATTCTATGTTACTTTTGATAGTATGTTAAAATATAAATAGGTATTCTACGGTAGGTATTTTGACTTATATTCTCAATGACGCAAAGCCGTCTTCCTTTGGGGGAGGTTTGGCATGTGTCAAAGTGGAACTCGGCTCTCTAGTTATTTTTAATAATTTAGATAGTCATTCAACATGCAGAGCGTATTTAATTCGGTGAAGGGCACAGCGTTGGGAGTAGCCGAGTACTTGACACCTGTGTTGAAGGTACCTATTGATTTATGAAGTCCAGGTTACTGTCGTAATTATTTGACTTTTTGTGACGGGGCTTATGAATAATTTTTGAGTTAATTGGACTTTGAATTTACATTCTGAAACGTGGAGAGCATGAATACTACTCTATATTTTATGCCTGACACGCATTTTTAGCGTGCTACCCAATAGATTGCTTATTTGTTATTGTCTTGCGTTCAAATTTTTTCTAGGAATCCAAGTTTCGAGAGACTGGGGTTTTAACACCCGAGGAATTCGTTGCTGCCGGTGATCATTTAGTTCATCATTGCCCAACGTGGCAATGGGCTACCGGTGATGAAGGAAAAGTGAAATCTTATTTACCGAAAACAAAGCAGTTCTTGATAACACGTAATGTTCCTTGCTCAAGAAGGTGTAAACAGGTGATCATTTTTTGTAAAAGTCCTTATTGCCCTTCTGTTATGTATTTTTATAGTTCATAACTTTTCGTCAGTGTATCATAATGGAAGTTCATGCCGTAAAGTAGTGATTGCGTTATAATCATGTACCCAAACAGATAGAATACTGTGATGAACTGGAAAAGGTAATCGAGTCGGATGACGGGGATGGAGGATGGGTTGATACTCATCATTTTGATGTAGGAGGTACTGGTGGTGTTGAAGATAAAGTCTCTGAGATGACCCTCGACTCAAAGGTAATTCATTTTTTTCGGAATAAAATCAATTACCCTTAGGTAAAGACAGGTGTCTTCTGTGAAACACATCTTTGAGCTCCTCCAAAAGGTTATTTTTTCGTACAGACTCTTACTACTTTAAGAAAGATAGGCATCGTAGTTAATTGCTAATATTAAGTATTTTTGTCACAGCCTGGTGGAAAACCTGAGGAGGCTTTTGCGAAGGGTGATAGTAATGATGATGACGACGATGATGAAGAAGCTGCTGACATGGAAGCATTTGAAGAAAGTGGAATGTTCGAGAATGATAAAGTATGTACTCTCTTTTTTCATATCAAGATGACTTAAGTGCATGCATGGCATTCCCGTTAATATCTAGGAAAACATTGAGGCTGCTTTTTAAACCATTCCTTAAGGTTGTTTATTTAGCTTTTTGTGTCCTTGTTGTATGATGATGATTCTTCCTTTTTGGCTTTATTCTTTTAGAGAATTATTTTTGCTTGAGGCTATCCACTACAATAAATTGAGACTGAGGTAGGATTAGTGATGCTTATAATTAAACTTGATGGCTTGTCATGCACGATAACTTTTCATGCGGGTGTGTGTGTCCTATATCTCTACATAATAACTTTCTCATCCTTGCCCTTCCCAACTATATGAAATCCTCCAATTTATTAAGGCCTACAGTCTTGGCTTTTGTTCTCATCCTCATCATACTCTTAGGCCTACCATAGTCTCTAACATTCATCTTTTTCATCAGCCATGCATTGAGCTACTTTATTTATTCACCTTTTTGTTTATTTATTTTCTATTTCTCTTAGTAATTGCATTTCACGGGTGGCCATTTGTGTATAGAGTTGCCAGGATACATGTGCATGTTCAAGTCTTAACTCATTCTGCCGTGCAAATGCAAATGCACATCCAGGCTGTATTGCCATAACACTGAGGGAAGTGATCTTGTATCTCTGAAAGAACATATTTAAAGGGGCGGAAAATCCATCTGCTTTTCCTGACCACATGGAAAAAATGTTCTCGGTTAAAAGTGTTAAAGCTAATAATTCCATCATCATGGTTTTACTGCTCCTCATTGTTAATGACAACGTGATGAATAACTCCCCAAAATTCTAGATTTATTGATTTAGTAGATGGGAATAATTCATTTTTGATGCTTCAATTAATATGTTGACACCAAAAATCCATTATTATTTGGTCCTCATCTTGTAAACTGGAGATAATAATATGCCATTAAAATTGCAGCCTTTTGTGACTTGGTTGTGCCATCAGGATGGCTGTTGCAAGATAAATTTTTGGTGGGATTTTAAAGGGAGGGGTACATTTTGGGTGGAGAGGGAACACAAAACACCATATCTACTGAGCACTTCTAGAGGTTTTGAATCCTTGCTTCCTCCCCTTCAATGAAGTCAACTTTTTGTCGAGAGATGTCATGGAACAGCATATTTAATCATCAACGAAGATATCGTATTGCTGCCAAATTTTATTATAAGAGCATACTACACATGTTTTAATTGTTCATTTACTGTTCTCAGGTGATTCTCAGATGATGATTGTGTATCAATTGAAATGTGTAATAGTTGAAATTGGAAAGTGTAAGTGCTTTCCATGCATATAGTTGTCACAATTCTTTACTGTATATCTTTTATGATTAAATTTTATTATTCCATACCATGAGGGCGATAGTATTAATTGTTTATTATTATGGTTGCAGGCCACTCTGGATCCACAGACTCTTGCAGAGAAAATGAAAGAAACTAGCAATCAAAATGATGACAAGAATGTTGGAGGAGAAATAGTGCATACTAGAACTTATGACTTGCATATTACATACGACAAGTATTACCAGACACCTCGACTATGGCTGTCTGGATATGATGAGGTAACTGGAAGGTCTATTCTTTACATTGTGATTATCATATCAGCTGAAAGGGCAAAAAATAATCAATATTTACAGTAATATCACCGGACTGTAAAATTCTTTTAGTATGGAAAGGAATGAAATATGTTGAAGGGTTCTTCAAAGGGTCAACCAGAATCAAATAACTTAGGTGTGGATAGTTTATCTTAGCGTGGCATAGGGTGGAGCATAGGGCTGACTGACTCACACCAAAATATTTTGCCCATTACTGCTTGAATGGTTTCCTTCAGCTGTAAACCTCAGTGTGACAAGAACCTAAATAAATTCTTTTCACTTTCAAGTGCCATTAACCCAAAAAACCAGAGAAAGATAAGCTTATCCCACGTGTAAACACAGTGGGAAGTTGATGGTGAATCTATATATCTATAATCATGGACTTCACTGTTATTTACTTTTGTCATATTCCTCTTGCTGCTAAAGATCATGATAAAAGTCATAAATTAAACATCTACCTGTATTTGAAAGTGGATAGAGATCCCAGAAGACCATTTCCGCATCTAAATTGCTGTATAGAATCACAGAGGTATCTAGTGATTTGCTGTGAAAGAATGGCAAAAGCTCTCATCTCCGAAAGAAAATGGATTTCGAGAATCTCTTATCCTAATAGTCTAAGCACTTGTCTTTATTGCAAATATTCTCCCTTGGTGATATAAAGTCATACCACGTTTTGTAAATGCCCCAGCATTTTTCTATTTCTCCTCAGTTTATTGGAGTTTCCTGGGCAAAATGATGATGATGCTCCATCCAGTTTTGTTAACTTTTGGGGTTGACTATCCCATAGAGCCTCACTGTGACCAGACACTTTGCATCAAAAAGTTTTATTCAAATTATCTTTAGATGCCATTTTGGATTTCAGACTCATCTAGAGAGGTAGAAAAGTCCACCCAAATTACGTTCTGTGCTATATTATTGCTGGCAATATGAGTTACAGAATGGTCCTCAAGTTGTTAAGTGGAGAATAATTTCTTTTCTTAAATTCATCGCTCCCTTGTATGAAAAGCCCGAGGCTTTGCTTTGCACTTTTGGAATTAAAAATAATGTAAGTCCCATAACTTGACGGGGAACAATAGCCAGAGGAGAACACAAAATGCATGAAGGAACATGGTACATGTTAAGGAGTTACTCTATATTATCAACTAGCATTTTTTTGGTTAACTAGGTGATAATTATTGTAATAAAGCATTTTGTGAAGGGTTTTATGGGTTACTAGTTTTCTGTCCCTGTTAACAGTTGTCATGTAAACATGAATGTTTATTAAAAATGCTAAGTATATCATTGGAACTTGAGTTTTACTCCAGATTTGGAAATATTTGCCAAAATTAACTAGGATTAAAATCTTGGTGTTCACACAGATGTACCTACTCTTTATTTTATGTTTTCCTAATGTTGACTGTATTTTTAATTTTAGAGCCGTATTCCCCTAACGGTTGATCAGATGTATGAAGATGTTAGTCAAGATCATGCCAAAAAGACAGTTACCATGGAAACCCATCCACATCTACCTGGACCACCAATGGCATCTGTTCACCCATGCCGGTAAGCCTGTTGTTAATATGTTCTCCATATAATTTTATGTATTGTTTTTCTCAGTTATTTTGTTTCATTGTTTGGGAAATACTTACCATGGTAAGTAATGATCTACAATTTTCAATATACATATATCCACAGTTCATCACATAAGATATTATTTTGTCAGTCAAAGCACTGTCAGTAGCTCTGGTAAGTTGTTGTGGATTAAAATTATTTCCTGGCTATTTTCTTTCGAGGAAATGGTATCTTCATTTTATAATGAAAGATTTTTTGTGTGTCTACATTTCAAAAGAATAAAACATTAGAATGGTTAGTTTTCAAACAGCCTTCTCTAAAATGATGGGTAGTCAATGAAATCCTTTGATACTGGTTGGATGATGTTGGGTGAGCCACCATGCAAAGCAAAGATGGCAACTTTTATTTGCTTCAAACGATTGTGTCGACATCACCGTTTTTCGTAGCTTTCATGAGAGAACAAAAATACATATTTCTTCAAAATGTACCAGTTTTATCTTTGTTAATGTACTGACAACGAATTTTGCATAGTTATGTAGCTCATTTCAGTGGCTACGGCATATGGCGTGAATTGTGTTATAACAAGTGACTGGCCATGTTTCGTCAAATGAAATTAACATAGTGAGACCAAGAAGTCCCTCCACAGTTTTTGCTCAATATTATCAGTTATATCTCTCCAGAAGGGTGTAATAACTAGTCGAATTCAAAGTTAATGGGATACCCTTTTTACTGGTGACAAAAGAAATCCTCTGAAAATAGGTATATGATATTTATTTCTCCTGCCATTAAACCTCTAAGCATCACAAGTACAATATGAGTAACGGCACCTGTTGAATCCTCGACAAAACTCAATTGAGTGACCACCTGACTAAGGTCTGTTCACTTTATCTTTGAGGGTGAGCTGGTGTGGCTTAACCGAGTTGGGTTGAGAGGAGGGAAAGTTTATCTACACGTGACTTTCCCTCTGCCAATCAGTAGACAGGCGTGGCCTAGCACTTCGGAATTTCAGTCGCTCTCAGACCTCCGTCGGCTCAACTTCGGGAATATGCTAGCTGTATTGCCAAATCTCGCGTGTTCTCTTGATGCTCTTCGATTCTTCCATTTAAATCCAACTTATAACTTACTGTTCTGTCGTGACGGGATGGTAACTGCTACCTACTAGGAGGACTTCTACCTGGATAAGGTTCCGAAGGGATAGCGAATCAAATACTCTTCGGGAGTTACTAAACTCAGCTTTTATTGGTCTTTGATGTGCAGTCCTTACACTTGCACGGGGGGGATTTGAGGCTGGCTCGCACGGAGGTGGAAGTCTGGGGTATAAAACTTATGTGGCGGCGAGTAGGGAGAGGCGATGATGGTGGTCGTGGCCCTGGTCGTACCCGGCTCGAGCCCCACACGAGTCGTCGTTCGAGAATTACCGCAGCTCCCGCGTCAAGGTCCCGAAGAGTCCTCGGAGAAGAGTCGCAGAAGTCCTCGAACGACGAACTCCTCCTGACCAAGCACTCCGCACTTGCTGTACTGCCTAAAAACTGTCCACTGCGGGCCAGAATTTCTGCCCTATATATCTAGTTCCTGGGGGTGTGGGTGGTAGGAAGGGGTGTAGGAGTGGGAAAGGGTAGAGTATCCTAGTGCATGTTCCGAATTCTCAGAAGTGCTTCTTGGACCCACGCACCCCAGAGCGGGAAAAGTAGCGTCACGCCTCCTTTCCTGCCACGCAGAGTATCTTCTGATCACCACATCAGTTCCTTATTCTTCCACTTAAATCCTTTTCCATCTCCTTTCTAGAAAATTTTTTATTCACCTTTTGCATTCCCATCAGCACCGACTCCCTCCCTCCACCTATTCCCTCTCAGTACTTTTCCGATCCCTTTCTTACCAAACCCTAACCCTTTTCCTCAACTCCATATTTACTTTTGGGTATTACAACCTATATGGTTTTGGATACCTCTGATTCAAAAGAATAACATCCGAGCATGTTTATTGAAGGCGCTATGGAGAAGAAAGTCAACATGCTGCTTTGCAGTAGTGCGAAGAGCATTATGTTTAATGTCCTTCGTTATTTTCAACGGGAAAAGGAATTGGGACATACATCATTATACAGCTAACGGAAAGTGACTCCGAAAATGAAGACACTGATGGGAGGGAAGACGAGGGGGTTGATTTATTAGCCACACCACTCCAACAATAAGTTACAAAATAAATTATTAAATAAAATACCCGTCGTACTACTTTTCTCCATGCCTCTTTTTGCATCCTCATCCTCACAAATTCCCTTGCACTCCCCGTTTATCAGAATGTTACACCTATGTATGCCTTTCACCAGCGGTCTCGCATTTAGCAGATAATATCCTGGCTTCTGAGATGGCGTTATCCTCAATCCCCTCTAAATGAGTAGGTATTCATTGTATGCATTGTTTCGTCGCCGGGCCCAAAATATCTGTGGCCACGTATGAGTCACACCTTGTCAGTGAGACACTAGGGCGGCTATGAAAATTCATGCTGAATGAATAAAAACAGCCTTTGTAATTTTCACAGAAATTTTTTAATCGTACGTCACCCCAATTAAGCGGCTGCCCCAAGTAACCGGTTTTGAGGCTTAGGCGTCATTCTTGAGTACAAATTAATATGCCAAACAACTTATATGTATATTAGCTAGGGATGAGGGGTAGGTAACGGAGGTAGGGATTTAGGTTGGGTTGTAGTGGAAGGGTGGGTGGGGAAGTGGTTTAGTTGTGTGACCAAGTTCGGGGAAAAGAAGGAAAGGCTGGGAAGGTGAGCCTGCTGAAGTTGGGAGTGCTTGGTCAGGTGGCTTGGTTTACTTGGTTGGCCACTTTATGAGATATGATGTATGGAAATTAAAACAATCGTATAGGGATGGGTGGAAAGGAAGAACAAGGGATGACCAAGAATTAGTTGCATGGGACTGGATATAAAGGATGCAAAAAAGAATATATATATGCCACTACAAAAAGGTGAGAGGATAGGAGAGAGGAATAGAGAGGTGTATCAAACCAATCTTAGGATTGTTGGCTAATGACATTAGAGAGGCTCATTAGCAATGCGTAGCTGGTGGGTATTGTGATGGGGAAGGGGAGGCATTCCATCGTATTGACACATGCAAATCAAGGAACCTAGGATAGTGGTCTATGCAGTGGCCAAAAAATTCAAAGAAGCTAAGTGCAATTCCTGAGCCAAGGGAATTTTTTCTTTGACAAATAACATAGTATGGATATAACCTTTTTGGTTTTTATGTAATAATACTTTTTTTGCAATTAAATGACTGAAGTAGACTCTTCCTCCATAAACCTATTAATATGTGCCTCTCTTCTATGGAGATTCCATTTTAAAGTGGATTCAACTGGGAAAAAATTTAACTGCAGACCATCATTTTAATGTGTTGAATAATTCGTCTGAAATGTTAAAAATAAATCTATTCAACATTTTCTCTCAATTGTGAAGTATAAATTCCACTTTTAAATTTGATTAAGGCCACCTTTAAATGCCATTCACATTATGCATAATTTTTAAGTGCCGTTAAGTTTTGCAGTCTAGTTCTCAAAGAAATGGTCTTAATTTTTCATTTCTCTGCAGGCATGCTGAGGTTATGAAGAAGATAATTCAAACTGTCACAGATGGAGGCGGAGAATTAGGTGTTCATATGTACCTCATAGTGTTTCTTAAATTTGTCCAGGCAGTAATTCCTACAATAGAATATGATTATACTCAAAATTTTACAATGTAGATGGCAGCATGTAAGTAAATATCTGTCATTTTTAAGAAAATTTGGGTATTTTACACGCTGCACAAAATTTTATAATTTGATACCAAAAGCTCACAGTGTGCAATTCTGCAGTGTTACTATCCATCCAAATGAAGCAGGCCTTATAGGGAAAGTGTATTGATCGTATAAGTGAAAGAAATATGCCTAGAGGAGGTTGTTCACTGGGAGGATTAGATGCCCAACAATTTGCAATTAAAACATTACATAGCAATGAAAACATTTCAAATTATGTATAATGGTAAGCTATTGAGTTTTGGTTGAATTTGAAATGCCATCATATGTGCATTGAAGCTTGAGCTTATTACAGCCTCATGGATCACCTGTTATGCATGCAAAAAAGTAAAAATTATTTTTTGTGATGCTATGTTAAATTTAACTTTTATGTGGAGGTTATTTGCTAATTTTGTTATTATTTGATCATGGGTGAAATGATAGTTTTAATTAAAAAAATGAATTTATATTATGCTAATGGTACTGAAGTCATCTAATGATATTAAGTAATTATGAACTATGTACACATTTTTTCTCTACATAGAGACTTAAATAATGTTTTGAAGCACTAATTGATCAACTGGCTTTTTACCAGTTCATAAATTACGTAGGTGCTGACTATGCTGTGATATTAAATGAAAAACCTTACCTACTCAAGAAAATTTTGCGGCTAATTAAGTGTCGAAGAAAATGTCTACCCATGTACCAGTTTATATCCCCTGACATTAGTTTTTCTTAGAATGACGTGGGACTTTGGACATTTCTCAGTGTCTCAGAGTTGTCTACGTCATGTAAACTATGTCTGGATATCTGGAAAAAGTCATTCTATGGAGATTAGGCGTTATGTTCATGTTTAATAACACAATATTGACACCGTGACCATATTTGATATTGTGCTCATTTTTAATTTTAATGTAGACTGTATGAATGTTATGTTACAGATTGTGAAAATAAATATGCTTTAAATGAAGTATTTGGAGTGTAATCAATTTTATGCACATCAGTTATTCCACCTCATAATGTTTTCCCTTGGTGTGAAAATAAATATGCTTTAAATGAAGTATTTGGAGTGTAATCAATTTTATGCACATCAGTTATTCCACCTCATAATGTTTTCCCTTGGTTTCTCTCATGTCGATAAAATTTGTACATTGATGTATATTCAACAGAAAATAAACATCCGAATTTTTTTGCAAATTTTTTCTTCTGATGTTTGCCAAAAGACCTTCCTTGAATAATCTTATTTCTCATATTTGTTGTGGAGTAAACATTCTAGCACATTATAATTATATGTATGCATATATGATTACCCAGTCAGCACAAAAGATGGATTACCCCATTTTTACCTATATTTTACATGCGTAGAATTATGGTATAAGATGGTAGACCTGTGTGTAAATGGGCAAGCTATCTATAAATTTAAGTGGTAAAATTTGGGTAATTTGGTTGTAAAATTTGGTCCTTTTCCTGGTAAAGCCTCCTGATACAACATCAGAAGCCATCTGTGTAGCTTGAAAAGAAACATGATGCCACCCCCTCTGTTGGGACTAATGTGAACTAATAGTGTATTGCCGTATTGCGTTAGAGAAATATGTATTACAGAATAATGAATGAAATCAACATTGATATTGAAGAGTAACTGTTTAATTTTAATTTTCTTAAGACTGCATTTATTTACAATCCTTTATGCTATTTCCAATTTTTATGTGTTAAGATTTAAATAAATTTTAACCAACTTTTTTCAAATGCTCTATGCTAGATTATGCCAAAGTTTGTTCTCAGTGTCTGTTCATACCCACCTTACTGTTCTCATGAAAGATAGTAAATTGGCTACTCAAGAATGTGTTTTATTGCACTGTTTAAATGATACATTTTTCCTACTGCTGCATCAGCTAAAGTATATGAATTAAGTAACTCATCTAAGTATTGTATTATGTCTATAGTTTCTATAATGAACTTCTGATGCCCCAAGTATATGTTGTCTGCGTTGTCAACAAAATTCGTTTTGCAAACATTTGTGTAAGAGCTGGATTCAAAGTTTGAGCTGAAAATAAGCTACAAATTATTGTTACAATTACACTACAGATAGTGGTTAATTGAGATGCAAGTTAATGCAAATATATAAAAGTGTGCAAAATGCAAATTTTTTCCCAACAAGATCGTGAGATGTTTAGTTTGAAGTGCATGCACACACATGCACAAATACTGATAAAAAAACTAAGACCTTAAGGTTGTTTTCAATTGAGGTGGAGTGACCCATGGTATGCTATTTGGAAGAGGCGACGGACAGCTGAGGCCATTAATGCCATGAGGGAAGGGCATGGAATGAAGGGTGGAGAGAAACCTGGCCTCCATGTTAGCCTGATCTTAATGAAAGGTACCAAGGGGCAGGAGCGCAGCTAGGAATTAAGGCTAGGGGGGGGGTTTTAGATACAAGTAGGCCTGGGAGGTGTGGTATACCTGCCTGGATTTCCCCAGGAAATTTTTAAGATAAATGGTTCAAAATAATGAGTTTTATGGCTTTCCAAGGGATATTTTATTAATCCCTTACACTCTTCTTTAGGTATATATATTAATCAAAATAGGTAAGTAAAATGGATTAAACCTAAAAGTTTCTCTGAGCTCCGGGGGGGGGGGGGGGGGGGGGGGGAGTTTATCCCCCAAAACCCCTTGCTGCTTGACTGTCAAGGGGACCATGGTTTAATGTCCCATCCAATGGATGAAGTGTTGCACTTGAATTGTCCTCCACGCAGTATTGTAGTAGGGATCTGGCAGCCTCTGAAATATCTCTGCTTCCACCGGGATTGGTACTCAAGCCCACAGGGTGGAAAGCCAACACTAGCTACCACGCCAACCTAATCTCTAGAATGACCCATATGAAATATCAAAGGTGATCTTGCTAATCTGAAACATTAGCTGCTCTTGGGAAAATTGAATCTTACAGTCCAAAAATTTTTTCTGAAGAAATTTTGTCCATTCTACCATGAGACCCAATATGACCTCCCGTTGCCAATGGGCCTGATGGTTATCTGTACAATATGATTTCTTTGGAGAGCTAATAATCGTTGTCTAAAATTGTAAGGACACAACTGGCTCAGTTATATGAATATTACAAGCTTCAATGGTCAATTAAGGGCACTATAATTCCTATAGTCTGTTTATTTCCTTGCTCCATCAATTTAGCAATAGCTTTGACAGCTTTGGCATTTGCATAATTGACCTGCTGGAAACCGAATGTGAACTGAGGAAGACATCAGATGGAAGTTAGAGATTATTTATTTTAAATTTCCGTCAAAATTGAAATGATATTTTTTTCACATTAACCTGTTGGTTTATTCCTTAAAATCCGTGGTATTATTATAAATCTACTGTTTACTTTGTTGAAATCATTCTGATAAATACTTATTACCATCTATGTAGTGTGTATCCAGGATTTTGAAATAGTGGGGGGGGGGGGGGGTTAATGGGAGATTTTGGGGTCCTTCCAGGGTGTATGGAAAACGCCCCGGGAAAAAGGGAGCCTGAAGGTCCTCCCATGAAATTTTAGAGATTTTTGATGTTGAAAACATGATTTTTAGGACTCAAAAATAGTAATTTGTACAAATATTTAATCAAATAAAGTATATAAATTGGATGAAGTAAAAAGCTTGCAGGGCTCAAAAAGGAGTTGTAATCTGGAAACCCCCTGTGGCTATGCCACTGCATCTATGTACAACATTTTATGAGGGTGAATTTTGTGCATCATCATTGCCAGACAAGTCTTTGGTTAGTATTAAAGCAGTTATATTTGCATAACCTTAGCTAAGTTTATAATACGAGCATGCTGCGCCCGCTGGGAGTGGGTGCAGCACGCGGGTGTTTTCAATGCAGGTCCACAGAGGGATAGGTGCGTTTCTAATTTCAAAATGTAGAAAAAAAAGGCAGGGTCTTATGTACAAATTTAATTGGAATGTTCATGTACAAATTGAGATCAGAGGACCGCTTTAAACACAACATTGGAAGTAATTATCTGACAGGCGTTCCTCCATTGATGCCCTATTCCTTTACAAAATTATCAATTCTTATATTGACTGTTCCTTTCTTCTTTCTTTAGTAAATTTTAACGCACCCCGACATAATTCCAGAAATCCGCACCCATTTGTTATTAACTACCATAGAACAAATTATGCCTTTAACTCCCCGCTATCTAGAATGATGAGGAATTTTAATAGACTCGGCCAAAGTTACGATTTCTCTATGTCCTTTTCCAGATTCAAATGTCACCTGTGGCAAAGATGAACTTTTTTACTGGAGAACATGTTTATTCTTTAAATTTTATTTTGTTGTATCTCTCTACATGTTTTATTCATTGATGTGCAATTCTGTATAGATTTTTTTTTCTTCTTTTTCTGGGTTTATTGCATGTGTGTTCAGTATTTTGTATTGTTTATCATATGTAAAACTATATGTAAGAATATGTTAATGGGTTATCCCGTAAATAAATGAATTGAATTGAATTGAATTACACTATCCTCTGCTAAACGCACATGATGACTCATACTTACGTATCAACAGGAGACTTGAATGTGGAATCAGCCGCATTTTGATAAAAGTTATTTAAAGAATGCGAGATATTGTTGCAAATGAACAAATGTATCAGTTTGTGCGTCGTTAACATCAGGAATATTTACCGTTTTTTGTTTGTTTTTTTTATTATTTAAAAACCAATTTTAGGAAACAATAGCAATATTTAGGAAGTAAGGTATGCCGTCGCATGTTCTCTGATATTCGTCACATGGTACCTCATTTGTAGAGTTTGGTTGCGAATAAGTTGAGAAAAAGGTATCTATACAGTAGAAATAATATAGAAGATGTAATAGTGGTAATAGTTGCTGCTAAGTTAATGAAACAGCCACTAAACTTCCTGTCTGGACATTTTTGTTTACTTATTGTGCATTTCTTATCTTTTCATCATCGCATAAGTCAACAACTCTTAAGATTAGTTTGACGCAACTCTCTATTCTGCTTTCCTACCTGCTAGCATATTAATAGTGGCGTATATCTATGTATGAGCAGAAATTTTAACTTTGTTTTCTGAGTTTGTATTTTTAGGGGCATGTATCGGTCATTTACGTCAAGCATGGAATGATGAGAGGAGGAAATATGAAACGCATCATGTGATGACTTTCTGGTATCAATAACAATTTTTTGGAAGCCTGATACAAAGATCCTTTAGGTGCCTAGTGTCATCTGCAATGGTGGTTCTGTGCTTGCTTTTACATGTGAGCATCTGCTGTGGAAATACCTACGTGACATTGCAGATGCCTTCTTTATTCGTCATCTGCCTCATCCTACCTCAACCTATGCTGAAACAAGGCAGTGCTGACAAAACTGGATCTTATCTCACTTGTGCAGTTTAGCCCGTGCGTATATCTACCTGGATTAAGAAGTCCATCGCCCGTACTTGATTGTCGTGTGCCCAAATTCCTAGCCAAGTGGTCCAAGTGATTGTTTCTCTACCTAACCAGCCTCAATCCCTCCTGAAACAAGGTGGCATATGATTAAAAGTTAATGAAATATTCTAAAACCTTTAGAGTACTGGTAAATATTAATGCGTGGAAAATATGAATCTATGGGCAGAACTTTTAACTTTGTTTTCTGATTGTGTTTTTATGGGCATGTATCGGTCAATTACATTAAGTACGGAATGCGGAGTTGTATTATCCATATAGAGGTTAATTTCAAACAATTTAACTTGTCAATGATTTAATTTTTTCTACCTGGCATGACCAACTCTCGCCTATGTGTGCGCCACCAAGAGCGGGGTGTCTGGCTGGAGTCGGTCAAGTAATCCTCTGGTATTTCCAGAGTTGTCGAGGGTTTCAAGTCCACTCTGCAAGGATGTGGATGGAGGGATGATTTCGGTTTCATATCTTGATCGTAGCAGTGGAGCATTTTTGCTTGCGTAGTGTGAGGGAAAATTGAGTACCCCACACACTGCTTCGTTTCAGGGGTTGAGGTCAGGCGGGGTTAGGGGGGGTGATTTTGAAATTCCAATTTTGGAATACGGGATTATTTTTAGCATCGATAATTAGCGACTAGGATAATTATTATCGGGACGATTACCATCGTCTTATCGGTATTCAGGCTTAACTTCAACCTAGCTGGCGATCTATCGTGTAGTTGATGAGTGTCTTGCCCCTAGGATGCACAGCAACGAACAGTACGCAAGAGTGTGTCGGGAACGCCTATCACACAGGATGTGGGCTGAAAAAAACATCCCATCAGCGGCGGATTGACGGAATGTAATAGGCACTATTGCTCGAAATCTAAAACGCCGCGACGGGTCTGGAGGGTACGGAATTTTTCCTATGATTGGGATATCGGGTTGTTCCCTGTATTTATCATTGAAAAAATACCTGCAAAAACCAAAACTTTTAACTTAAGTTAAAATCATCCATTTTCGTGTGAAACTTGGGGACGGAGAATGGTGCTTTGAAGCTTTATTTTTACCACGTCCCCCAATTAATCCGTACATCGAGTCCATACTGAATACTATGCCATTTTTTGGGCAGAAACAGGCCGGAGAAAGCTTATACTATATCGCTGTACGATGGACTTCGAAAATTTCAACGAAATGGTAGATTCCCAATTCCTGATTGGTTCCGAAGTAATGATAATTAATTACACTGCATTAACAAATGCAAGGAGCGTTGTAGCCTTGTTGGAAGAGGGCTTCTTTCTGAAGAATCCTGGCGTTTGGAAACTACCGAATAAAACACCCTCGAAGTGGGAGGTGGCTCAGTGAAAGGAATCACGGAAGGACGCAGTGATAAGAGAATAAACTCTTTTCGGAATACGGGAAAAAGTTCATCTAATAGTGACGCCATATGATACTACCAAACAGTCATATATACTGCTACAAAACAGTTTCGTCGAGGTACCAAGAAAGACGGCTGTAGATGGGACTTATTTTACCATGGATACGGCACATGTGTTCCTGCATAGTTTATTGTGGTTAATTGACTATAAAGGAAGTTATTGATGGAGTTTTCGGTCGATTTATTCATCATATTTTATCACCTGCGTATATTTTAGGGATTACAAAAAACACTACAAACTCTGCTGAAAAGGTGTCGCTTTACTTCGGTGAGAAAATCGTGCGTCCAAACACGAGCAAGCTGTAAGGACTGGACGACTCACGCGTCGTGTCAATATTAATTTGTGCTTATTAGGGTCGGCATGAAATTTTAAAACAAATATCAAAAGAGTCTTCAATTTCTTATCTTTTATATAATTCCATCATTGCGCCCATCGTTAACCTTCCAGTGGCTGACCGACAATCTGAGAATCGTAGAGTTGCCTGCACAAATTAAAGCTGTTTAATACACCGAGCCACTGATTACCAAGGTAAATTGCTGATCAAGATAAGACATAAGGCTTTATTTGAGCGAATTCGTGATTTTAAATATAGTAATAGCACCTCTTTTAGGCTCTTTCGTTAATGAAAGAGTTCGTTCATCAAAATACGTGACTAGTCGTGGTCTCGCTGATGAAAACGATTCTCGGAACGGAAATCTCTGATATCCGTTTAGCTTTTGAAGAATATGTAATAAGTAGGTATCAGCGAAAGCAGGACAATTTAAAATTTACGGGCTCACTTTCTGAATTTCTGAGTTCGATATGGATCGTTTATCAGTCGTTTTCTGTCAGTAAATATACATAC
Organism: Ischnura elegans; assembly: GCF_921293095.1. Taxonomy (NCBI): domain Eukaryota; kingdom Metazoa; phylum Arthropoda; class Insecta; order Odonata; family Coenagrionidae; genus Ischnura; species Ischnura elegans. Next base: position 78,731,080 of record NC_060256.1, on the reverse strand, counting down.
AGGGTCGGTCTGACCTCGGTGGGTGGCGATCGCCGAGGGCCCCGAAATTTGGGGGCGTCACACAACGCTCGCGTGCATCGTGAAGCGTACATGGAAGGTGTCATAAAAAAAGACTCGGATTACTTTAACCGAAGTGTTTTTGTAATAAATTTTTTTTACGTTTTCATTAGTTATTTCGCACTACTCAACGAATACCTATACCTGCGAATATTTCCGCAAAAAACCACTCGCATGTTATTTGTCGGTAGACTTTTAAATAGGTATGGGAGGCTGGGAAGTGGGGGCCATGGATCATGGACGGCTCTTGCCTTAGAAATAGTTTGTTTGTTAATAAAAGAGTCCGTTTTCCTAAAGTAAGCACACAATGTAAGTCCATTCTCCGTAACTCAAAAAAGATAGCCTTTCGGCGACAGGCTTAAAAATATTTTATAAATGAAATAAAGATGTCAGAAGATAAAAGAAAACCCGAGGTATTTTCGAAAGGGTTATCCGAAAAGCTTACTTTAGTTTTTGTTTTACATTTCAGCGTAGTTTCACGGAACCAATTCTAAATAATGGAAAATAGAACCATAATACATTATTGATTTTTACAAGATGTGGAATTTCATTTAAATCGTATTTTTTCTCACGATATTGCTGTTTTTATTAACTTTTATCAAGTTTTCAAGGGCCAGAATAGCGTAAAAATCCATTTCCGGGCATTCCGGGGGAGGACCTCCGAATACCCCGGTAAGGGGGGTCCCATCATGAGAGCCCCACCCTAGGGCCCCAAATCATTCCAGATTGGCCCTGGAATACCCCACAAATTGCCTCAAGCTAGGTAAGTGATTGTGGTGTTTAAAGCATGAGCTGTTTACAAATAAAAGTGCGTGTTGGAATTATTTGACTATGATAGTGACATTAGTTGCATTTGCCTTTACAAGTCTTGATAGATATCAATCGAATTGAAGGTCTATTATCGAAAAAAATTGCTAGATATTTGCAATGTGGGGCTCGTTTTTACTGCAGCTTGTGCCAAAGGGAGGAGGGGAGGTCTCAGGGGTCATCACCCCCCCAAAATTCTATCAAAAATGTTTTATTTTTTTTGTATTCTTCAATGTCTCAAATTTTTCAATTTCATCTGTAAAGAATAAAAATGAATTTTTAGTCTCCAAAGTCGTGAAAGATGGGTATTTCAAAAATTTTTTGTCTTTATGCATCCTTTTTCCCTACAAGACATTATTTTTTGAAATTTCGATTTCAATGATTTTAAGAAGAGAAAGAGATGCCACATTTTCTATCTTTCAATCTGCTGCCTACTTGTCGAGCTATTTGCAGTGAAAAATCAATGGCCTTAACCCTTTCACAGATGAGTTGATGATGTCATGAAATTGTTCCAAGCATGTTGCGGCTTCTCCTCAGCTCCATGACCTCCTGTGTCAACCTATTGCAGTGCATTATTTTCTTTGCTCTTGTGAGTGATTAATTCCCTCAATGAGCAGTTTTCCCTTAGTGAGTTAATGAACCATATCTTCTATAACATTGCCAACTCATGAAAGAAGGAGGCAAATTTCCTCATTTATTTAATTTTAAATTACGAGAAATGAGAATAAACTAAAATGGTAACCTTCCACACAATTTTATTCACTAAAGTACTGACCTAGTTTCGCATGGATATAAAACATTTCCACCACATATCGCCGGACACTGTGAATTACGAGAAATGGTTGAAAGAAGAATTTTTTTCTTTTTACTCATCTCTGTTAGAACTGCCGTGAACTTGGGAAAAACTCTTTCCATGATAATAGAAAAGGACATTACTTCATGTGCTCATGAGAAGTACTCCCAGTGAGAAATGGGTGGTGGAACCCACGTGGAGATGTAACGTGGATACCACGTGTTTTTGGTCGTGGAACCCACGTGGAAATTTGGTGGAAAAATTAAAACAGCAGTAGGTGCTGTCCTAAAACCATTAAAACCTCAACCACTCTATATCTAAACCTTCTATATATGTGTCTACGAATTTTCATGTGCTCTCATGGCTGCCTTTCCACGAATTATATAAAAATAGAATGTGCGATACATTTTCACATAACTAGTATGGTTTCAGGATGATAAATGACGCAATGTCACCAGAGAGTTAAGTTCCACAAATTAGAAATTCTGTTTAACATTTAATGCTAATCACCACAAATCCACTTGAAATCAATGTGGATTCCACGTGGGTCCAACCACTCAATATCCACCACCACCAAATATCCACCACTCAACGTGGATTCCACCACCCATTTCTCACTGGGCTGCCAGATTTTGAGACTTAAGTGTTGAAAATGTAACGGTAAACACGCTCAAGAAAAAGAAGCTTCTAGAACGGTGTGCACAAAAAAACAATCTGAGTATTTGGTTTCAAAATTTGTAGTGGGAAAAAAGAAGTATCTTCCAACATCAAACACTTACAAGTATGAAGTAAGGGCATTTTTTATAACCCCATCAAGAGTTTTTGCCAAGCTCACAGAAGTTCTAGCAATCTCTTCCATCCATCTACCAAATTATTTAAATATCTTGCAATTTGAGGTCTGAATAAAAGGACCCCATTAGCTACATTACTGTGAGATGCACGTGCTGTTTTAATCATCTTTTTGTTTATATACTCTACATATTAATTATGTAATGATTCAAGTCAGTGTATATTGCATATTATTATATTTTGATACTTGATCTTTAACCATCTGAGACATTTGATACCTACATATTCAATTTTTATTGTGATGTGACAAGTTATATTTAATCCTTCTTCTAATTTTGACAGCAGCTGCTTTGCTTGATATTACAAGAATATCACTACTAATGGAAGAAATAATTAGTATTGTACTTATGTCCATTTTTGCTGTATTTGTGATTATATACGATATAATTACATTCCTCTTTTATATGATTTTCGTGCCACGAAAGACAATGGCACTGACAAGATCTATCAAGGTATGTATGATTTCATGGTAAAAGCTTGCTATTTCTTCGTACTAAGTGTTATAATGCAATTATTGCCACATTGTCCCTCAATAATTCACTTTTTGTCTTTTGGTTACAAGAAATAATGTTTTTTTTCCTATGATAAGGAGATTTGTTCCTTGGGATCATACTTTTCTGGTGGTCTAAGATTTTTGGAAAAATTGTTTGTGGTATTCTCATCGCTGTCTTCGACAATATTATCATCTTTTTCACATTATCATTAAAAGCAGCATTGATTAGAAATCCTCACAAAACAAATTTGTTCGTATGTACCATTTCAGACAGGGGACAGCAGTCAAAGTCCTCGCACTAACTCCCTCATTATGTGTTCCATATTTTATGGTATATTTTGCCATTGAGATGCTCAGATACGATAAAGTAGTGGAGTGGGTACTTACATATATTTTTGAATCAAAATTTATATTTATTATATAAGCACATAATTTTTATGTTACAGTCCTGAAAAAATTATGTTCACCCCAGAGGTAAAACATTTCTAAGTTTAGAGTTGACATTGATGTGACAATAAGGCTTAGGCCAGCCCCCATGCAGGCCCATAATAGCATCATATGCTCAGTGAAGGACAAAGGCCTTGTGCAAAAAAGCAAAGGACCCAGGTGGTTTAGTAAGGACCTGGGGGAACAGTAAAGTTTGGGGCCATTTAGGGATAGTTTCAAATGGAAAAGGGGTTGCTGCATTTCTCAAGTTCAAAAGTAGATGTGGGATTGCAAATTTTGTCAGCCCACGACAGAGGCGATCTGGGGTGATTGGGGGCCCTTGCCTGGGGCTTATGATGGGTACCTCCTCCTGAATTTTTTTTATGAAATTCCATGCCCAGAAATAGATTTTTATGCTATTCCGGCTCTCAAAAACCAGATAAAAATTATTTTAAAAATAGCAATTTCGCAAGAAAAATACTATAAAAAGTGAGAATTTCACAGCTTGTAAATTTTTAAACATTTATTATGGTTCCTTTATCTATTTAGAGACTTTTTTCCTTGATGCTGCTCTGACATCTAAAAAAAACCTCTTAAATAACAGTTTTGAATAACCATTTCATAAAAGCATAAGATTCTCTTTAATCATCTGACACCTATATCTTATTAATATTTTTTATATAATCTTTTTACCCTCAGTATGTTATAAATAAAAAAACAAATGAAAAGGTAGAATTTTGTAATTTCAAAAAAATATTGAGTTCCAGTAATCTGAGTTTTTTATCACACCTTTCATGTACTCTTCACAATAAACACGAGCACTGCCCCGTAAGCTCAGGGCCCCCCACAACACCAACCGCAATCATTGACCAACCAACCTGGCCAGACCGCCCCTGGCCCACAAACATCCTCAACATCCTTCAGCATACATCTTCTGGGTTTACATTGCATCAGTTTACTCTTTGTTATAACAGCTTTGTTTTATCAAATGCTGGTTGATGGAGGGATGATGTAATTGTTATAAAAATACAGCAAACTCGCTTATACAAATTACAGGGGACCATCGTCCTATTTTCTTATAAACGGGATTTTGTTATATCGATATTAAAGGATTTTTCCCCATAAATCACAGGATTGCTGTCTAATTATTATTTTGTAATAACTGGCGTATTACGAAGTCCTCGTTATTAAGAAGCAAATTGTTGGTCCCGACGAAAAGTCCTATCCAATCAAAAGGAAAAAGAACCGTTATAACGAAATTTCTTACCTCTGTCTCGGTCCCGGCAGTTACTAAATGAACTATATTACGAAGTTCCAAGAATAAACAACGGCAGTTAGATGGATATACACTACGCTAAGTTTTAATAATTGCGTCACGTTTAAGTTCTCCTCCTGTATTGTGCTCAAGAGCGTCAATTATGGTCAGTTATGAACTGTTCAGCGTTTCGCCCGTTCTTCCTTGCCGCAGAGTTCTTTTTTCGGCTCCGGCTGCGTTGCACGCTCAGTGAAATCAGTTGGTCACAATCGTGAGTTAACGTAATTTGTGATGCAGTGTTGCGTTCTGCAGGATAACAGCACTCCTCGATTCCTTTAATACAGGTTTTTCAACTCACGAATAAGGTCTCGGAACGGATCTAGTTTGTATATCGATGACTTACGGGATCGATCGGGAAGATATTAACCCTTGATTGCGTCATGCCACTTTCTTTTATTGAGAAATAAACGAATTTTCTTGCTTCTCTATATGTGCGCGTAATTTAATCGCGTACATCACGCACTGTTTTTTTTTCGACGATTCCTAAAAGAAACATCCATACGAACTTCGTTATTACGAACCTCCGGTTTTTCGGTCCCGTGAACTTCGTAATAACGATTGTCTACTGCATCGTCATTATTTAATCAACATATCCATAACATTCAACCAATGTCCCACCTTTTCCACGAATCGGCTGTTAAGGGAAGGATTTTAAGATCAGCAGTAGAAACGTGGTGATATGGCCACACAGAAGAACAACTATGATGATAAGGTAAGGAATGGTTGAGTAGCAAAGGTGGCTGAAATTTCTTTATATATAAGAGGAAATAATTCCTCAAGAGACCAAACAATACTTTGTTATAGCTGGGATTTCATATCATCCGAACTCATTTCATGTGGGAAAATTAATTGGCTATAATTGAAAAGACGAAGGGATGGGGAACACACCTCATCATATGTGGGATTTTGTTAATGCGTGATCATTATAAGCGAGTTTTAATGTGCATATTGACATTGAAGTATGGTACCTATCTGTTTTTTCCTTGGTTTCTCACATAATTTTTTGGCATGCTGGAATTATGCAGGTGTTGAATGTTCCCAATGTGTGGTGTATTAGTCAACTCAGTGGCACATACCTATTGAAAATTTCTTATAAGTCTTACAAAAATTCTGATAGGATTCTATGAGTATTACAGAATTCTTATAGGATCCTATAAGTCTTACAGAAATTCTTATAAGAACCTTGCATTTCTTATAGAATTCTATCAGAATGTTGCGCAGGTCGCATAACTTTCAGGTTTTTATCCGACAGGCATTTAAGTCACCATAACTTATGTCTGGCAATTGACAATTATTTAAGAAATTCTTATAAGATTTTTTTGGAAATTATGTATAACTCTTTGTTAAGTAATGTTCTGCTAATTTATCGGCGTTCTCAGCATGGTATTTGACATAAATGGTTCCAAGAAGTGGAGGCTTCTTTTTATGAGACTTATTAATATTATATAAGCCTTGCTTTATAAGAAATTTTCTTATAAGAAAAATTCTTACAAGAAAAATTCTTGTAAGAAAAACGTTCAATTTCTGATAAGAAATTTTCTTATAGAAAAATTCTTATAAGAAATTTTATTATAAGAAAAATGCCCAATTTCTGATAGGAAATTTTCTTATAAGAATTTTCCAATAGGGATTGATGTCATAAATTTGAGAATTTTCAGGGAGCTGCGGTTGCGGTAAAACTTCAGTTTTCATTTTTTCTAACCACCTTGTGGCTTTTTTTCAGCAGGTTCAGAGAGTGAAAGCTGGTTCTGGGAAATATAAGACTTATGCTAGTAGAGGGCCACCAATGAATCAGGAAAATTACTACTCACATTTTGAAAATGTGTTTGATATCATAAACTCTTCAATTAATGAACATAGATATCGTCAATGCTTGGGAACTCGAGAGATCTTGAGTGTGAAAGAGTCCTACCTGCCTGATGGAACAAAAATGTATAAGGTTGTATTAAACAAGGTTATTTAATTATGATATATGCATACATACTACCTAGATGTTTTCTGGCTACAAATAGAAATTATCCTCAATTTAGAGTCATGATATTCATTAATTTTCTTTTCAAGGTAAATTAATATGCAAGAGACTCAATGCCTAAAAAGTTGATATCTAAATTTAGGAATTGATATTTAGGGGTACATCACTCATTATAATCCAGTCGTATATTTTGCCTAATTTCCTCACCTGACTTGATGACAATGTGAACCTATATTGTAAGTGGCATTATTTTTAATTATGTACATAACACTTTTCATGCAAATGACTTCTTAAGCAGCCGCGCTGCCTCCCAGTCCATGGTGAGTGACTGCTTTTACAACACGGGCCTATCCCTATTGGAAATTTCTTATAAGTCTTACAAAAATTCTTATAAGAATTCTGTAAGACTTATAGATATCTATGTCTTACAGAATTCTGATAGGATTCTGTAAGTCTTACAGAATTCTTATAGGATTCTATAAGTCTTACAGAAATTCTTATAGGATTCTATAAGTCTTACAGAAATTCTTATAAGAACTTTGCATTTCTTATAGCATTCTATAAGAATGTTGCGCAGGTCACATAACTTTCAGGTTTTTATCCGGCATGCATTTAAGTCACCATAACTTATGTCGGCAATTTATAATTATTTAAGAAATTCTTATAAGATTTTTTTGGAAAAAATGTATAACTCTTTGTTAAGTAATGTTCTGCTAATTGATTGGCGTTTTCAGCATGGTATTTGACATAAATGGTTCCAAGAAGTTGAGGCTTCTTCTTATGAGACTTGTTAATATATATCCCTAAGAGCACACGAAAAATTGTAGACTTATAAAATCTGTCTGTTTCGAGTCTATAGATTACTTAACCGATGGAAGTTTGATATGGGCCATGAATAAGCACGATGTATACTACGATTGCATACGTTGCAGGATACGGTTGCCATGGAAACCTTGTTTGGTTGTTAGGTTGCTAGGTATTGCTTTTATATGTTAATCTTTCACCATGTTTTTGTGTGACCTGTTTAATGAAATAAGTCGTGTGCTTCTAACAAAAATAAGGCATTGACCTCATTTGGTAAGTCTTAAAAAACTGGCATTCCTAAAATCATGTCACCTTAAACAAACAGTTTCGTGGAATTTTAAACTTTTCATCATTAATTTAGATAGACTTGTATATTTTTCAGATTGTGACATATCTAATATAAGTGGAAGTTTTAATGAAAACAGTGTTTCAATGGACAAAGTGAGTGATTTAGTCATCTCTGGAGAGAATGAATTTGTATGAGTAAACCTAAATAACATCTGCACAATTATTATATTATGGAAAATACATCAACTATTATTCTCAATCAGTGTTTCTGGGATTCCTATTAATTTCCCTAAATCTTGCACTAATTGTTAGCCATATTCTACCTATCCTTTTCTCCAAATGGCATCAAATTCCATTTTACTTTATTTATTTCTTTCATTATCTATCCAAATCTGCATGTAGAGGTCATTCTCTCTGGTATCTTAAATAAACATTTCTCCTATGTATTCGATTTATCAATTTTTCCTTTTCCTTCCCAAATAATTTCTTGAAGTATCCCAAGTCGAACTTGAATTTTATTTCATTTGCTTCTTCAATTTTCCAGGTTAAATCATTCCATATTGCAATTCCTTTATATTTCATTGCGTAGTGATTGCCAAAGCCATATTCTATTATCAGTCCATCATTCCAGGATATCGTTGGTTTCATTGCTTTTAGTTTTTTAGTTTTAAAATGTGGGGGGCGTTACCCTATTGGAAATTTCTTATAAGTCTTACAGAAATTCTTATAAGAATTCTGTAAGACTTATAGATATCTATAAGTCTTACAGAATTCTGATAGGATTCTATAAGTCTTACAGAAATTCTTATAGGATTCTATAAGTCTTACAGAAATTCTTATAAGAACTTTGCATTTCTTATAGCATTCTATAAGAATGTTGCGCAGGTCACATAACTTTCAGGTTTTTATCCGGCATGCATTTAAGTCACCATAACTTATGTCGGCAATTTATAATTATTTAAGAAATTCTTATAAGATTTTTTTGGAAAAAATGTATAACTCTTTGTTAAGTAATGTTCTGCTAATTTATTGGCGTTTTCAGCATGGTATTTGACATAAATGGTTCCAAGAAGTTGAGGCTTCTTCTTATGAGACTTGTTAATATATATCCGTAAGAGCACACGAAAAATTGTACACTTATAAAATCTGTCTGTTTCGAGTCTATAGATTACTTAACCGAAGGAAGTTTGATATGGTCCATGAATAAGCACGATGTATACTACGATTGCATACGTTGCAGGATACGGTTGCCATGGAAACCTTGTTTGGTTGTTAGGTTGCTAGGTATTGCTTTTATATGTTAATCATTCACCATGTTTTTGTGTGACCTGTTTAATGAAATAAGTCGTGTGCTTCTTACAAAAATAAGGCATTGACCTCATTTGGTAAGTCTTACAAAACTGGCATTCCTAAAATCATGTCACCTTAAACAAACAGTTTCGTGGAATTTTAAACTTTTCATCATTAATTTAGATAGACTTGTATATTTTTCAGATTGTGACATATCTAATATAAGTGGAAGTTTTAATGAAAACAGTGTTTCAATGGACAAAGTGAGTGATTTAGTCGTCTCTGGAGAGAATGAATTTGTATGAGTAAACCTAAATAACATCTGCACAATTATTATATTATGGAAAATACATCAACTATTATTCTCAATCAGTGTTTCTGGGATTCCTATTAATTTCCCTAAATCTTGCACTAATTGTTAGCCATATTCTACCTATCCTTTTCTCCAAATGGCATCAAATTCCATTTTACTTTATTTATTTCTTTCATTATCTATCCAAATCTGCATGTAGAGGTCATTCTCTCTGGTATCTTAAATAAACATTTCTCCTATGTATTCGATTTATCAATTTTTCCTTTTCCTTCCCAAATAATTTCTTGAAGTATCCCAAGTCGAACTTGAATTTTATTTCATTTGCTTCTTCAATTTTCCAGGTTAAATCATTCCATATTGCAATTCCTTTATATTTCATTGCGTAGTGATTGCCAAAGTTGTATTCAATTATCAGTATATCATTCTAGGCTATCGTTGGTTTCATTGATTCATCGTTTACAAATAACATTGTGTAACTGATGGTTAGAAGAAATTTTCTTATAAGAAAAATTCTTATAAGAAATATGCCCAATTTCTGATAAGAAATTTTCTTATAGCAAAATTCTTACAAGAAATTTTCTTATAAGAAATATGCCCAATTTCTGATAAGAAATTTTCTTATAGAAAAATTCTTATAAGAAATTTTCTTATAAGAAATTTTCTTATAAGAAATATGTCCAATTTCTGATAAGAAATTTTCTTATAAGAAATTTCCAATAGGGTAACCCTATGCAGAACCCATGACCTGAAGGACCTCTATGGTATCTCGCATTGTCTGGCCAGTCAGGTGAACTTTACAGAACTTGAATGTCCTTGCTTGATGCACACTAAAGATAGACATTACATTTGGTACATGGGAAATCATTAGGTTTGCTGTGTACCAGATATAGGCACCTTCATTTGGAAAAAATTAGGTATAATGCTAACTTTGTACTCTCAGGAGGGATGTAAATCTCATGTAGCTTTTTATAGAAGTTTGCACAAGTGTTTTAAGCATGATGATATGATATTTATAATAAATATTTCCATGAGAAAATTTCTAATAAATAACATTTTGTAATTGATACTTTTGATAAGAAATTTTCTTATAAGAAAAATTCTTATAAGAAATTTTCTTATAAGAAAAATGCCCAATTTCTGATAAGAAATTTTCTTATAGAAAATTCTTATAAGAAATTTTTTTATAAGAAGAATTCTTATAAGAAATTTTCTTATAAGAAAAATGCCCAATTTCTGATAGGAAATTTTCTTATAAGAAATTTCCAATAGGGATGACGGTTCTTTTGGTTCCCCCACCCTGTCACTGCTGGGTAGGGTTCTCTTTTTGGCCCGTTGTCATCAATTGAACCCATATCGTCGCTAAGGAAGCAGTCGTTCTTGGCAAATATATAGATATACATATATAATAAAATACAAGCTATGGCGAATGACAGCTTAAGAAGTCAAGAAATTTTTTTAAGAAAAATCTTTTTTTGCAGAAATATGATTATGACATAATTGTATGGTAATCAGTCTTTTACACATGAAATTAGCAAAATAATAGATTTGCCATTCACTATGAACTCAAACTTTACACCCGCACTGAAAGTGTTAAAAGTTGGAGTAATAGTAAATTTTTTTATTATTTGAACGATTGAAATACTATCAGGAACATCTAAAAAAAAGTGAGAGAGAGGTAATTTCATTGATATTTGTGAACATTTTTTGGCTGTCTCAGGGAGATATATGCAAGCCTGTATTTTGATGGATAAAGAGCAGGACTGTCAGAGACTAACCATATCAATGAAAACACACTAACATGAGTGATACTCCTGAGGGGTATGTAATGCGTCCTTGTGTAGGCTTTTACTGTGAGGTGAAGATTCAGTGGAGAGGTTTACAGGATATGCACTGAATGTGTCCATCTTCGTAGATGACAATTTCACCAGCATTGCTGCTGGCTTCTTCAGGCCGATGAAGAGTAGAAAGATGGTTTTGACTGTCTTTTATACGTATCTGTCAGAGTCGGGCATCTTCCCATTGGTCCATATAGGAGGCCAGAGACTTCTTATTGATCGATCAGTCTTTCTTGGCATTTACCTTTTTTCTCCTGACTAGATTGGGGACTCTTTTCCATGTGATTAAGAATTTGGAGATAAGTAGCCATGAATAGGTTTAAAAAAAAACTAGCAGAAGAAAGTTTGATACTTAAAAAAATATTTCAAATCCATACTACAGGTCTGGAGTGAGCTCTATTCTCACCTATTCAAACCAACCTTCGGGTTGAATCATGGAGTGAAGCATGATTGGGGTACTTGATTTTCTCTTTGAATATGTAGTTCTTATTTAAGAATTCAATTTCTTTCATCAAAACCAGTACACAATTGGATCTTACAAATGGATGACATATAATGCTGTGAAGGACAATGCATTGCCTTTGAGTAGAGGATTGCATTCTATAGGAATTATGCCAAAAATGTCAGTAGCACTCTATCTAGACACAAGGCCTGAATGGATGTTGTCAGTATTGGCCTGCTTTTACAGAGAAATCATAGGTTGGTTGAATATGATTTTGTATACCCTCAGAAGTCAGGAATGAATCACCAGTATCATTGAAAAATGATAATGTTAATTTTAAATATTTTTAATTGAATTCATCATGGCAGTGATTATATTGGATACATCAATGGAGTATGTTGGTCTAGGACATGCCCTATGGGAAACTGCACCATCAGCTTTGATCACTAGTGAAGAGTTACTGCCGAGAGTCACCAAACACATTGAAAATGTTGCATCCATAAAGGCCATTATTTATGTTGGGCAGAATGAAGAGGTACCAAATCTAAGCTCTCTTCCGGAGAAAATTTCTATTTATTCATACGAAGAAGTTTTTGAGAGAGGAAAAAATTTAATAATTGGTAAGGGCCTATAACAACTGATTTTCAATGTTTCCTATGCACAAAGTTTGCGGTACTGTGCCTGCATATACAGTAGAATCCTGATTTAAGGTTTTTCAGGGGGGACAAAATTTAAAACACTAAATGCGGAAAAACACTAAATGCAGACCTGCCATTTTTTTCAGGTTTTATGGTCTGTAATGATTGGAATGGCTTTTTATGAATAAGAAATATCATTTTAAGTAACTAAAAGGTGCTGAATGCAGCAAAAAATCTTTAATGAAATGTTCTCTGCCCTGTGAAGGTTGGATAATACTTTTCAGGAATCAGCTAAAAAAATGGGTAGTAAAAATAAGTAATGAGAGGATGACAATTGTTTTAATGAAATATTTTTAGAAAATTCTAATAAACATCAACTTAAAAGCATTCCCACACAGATTATTATTATGGACATTAGTGATTCCATTTTTATGCATATTTCAGTGGTCTCGATGAAATTTAGAAATTTTTTTTTAAAAGTGACATGTAGGTGACTATAGCATTTCTAATACATATAATAAGAAAAGGTGTAAGTAGGTACTCGAAAAATCATGAGGAATGAGTGAAATAAAGGGACAGCAGAAGATCGCTAATCCCAAATTCTCAACTACCGAATATCTAGTAAAAGGGAGGTTTTCTGAAATTTTGCCAACTTAACGTTTTCTGTTGCCTCGGCGAAACAAGGGATTTATGAGCCTTTAAAAAGCCTCCTATGCGCACATTTTGGATTTCTAGGTCATCCAAAAAAGTAGAATCTTATTTTAGTATGCGTACAAGTCGATGGTGATTCAACTCGATGATAACACCAGATTCGTTGTCATATATCCGCGGCCTTATGCAGGTCGAATGGAGCCGGGAGAAGTTGCTTACGCGGCGCGCTGATCACCTTGACTCCGACTCGCCTTGTTTCTCGGCAGCTTTTAATAAAATTTGGTTGGACCTTGAATAACGATCAACTAAGCTCTGTTAAGTGAAAAGGTTTAATCTTCAACAGAACTGGATTTCATCCGAAAAATTGTCAGTGCCTCTGGAGTTTGGCAATTTCATCAGGGTTATGATGTCGAAGTCAACCACCAAGGGATACCTGTCGGATTTTCGTATTTTTCCGCGCTCATCTATTCTACCGTGAGTATGCGGTGATTTTTTTTTCAGCATGAGCGATTTATTTAGAGTCATGGACCGTGATAGTTCGTCAAAACTCCGATTGTCATTCTCTTTTGGCATTAGTTAGCACCAGATAAATATTTTTGAATCGACAGCGATATCAACCAGCCGCATGTCGATAAATTGGCTCCGGGATATCTAAATTACGATGTAAAATAATGTTGTTTCGTAGGGAAAGAATGCTCTCACTCACGGTCATGACAGAGGAAACACTTCCTCTGTTCTTTCGCTGTTCCTCCGTGGAAACTGACCTTGGAATGGATTATAGAAAGAATCTTCTTGTGAACTGCGCAATTGACATTGGGCCTCCTCTTTTGAAAAGAGAAAGTAGCCGACTGAAAAAATATTGGGCTAATAATCGACTGCCCGTAGGGAGTAGAGTTGAAAGGGGCATAAACCATCAATTGAAAACATAACGAGAAAACCATTATTGTAGCGGCCCTCGGAGGATAACTCGTGTCATAGAGTTGTGTAGAGTATTTATGACTCGTGTCATCAGTCGTCAAGCATCATCGAAGTCAAGTTCAAGAAGTGAAGGATAAGGTAGTTCGAGGTTATTAAGGGATGACTTTGCTCCATTAGATCGGATCTGATACAAAAAGTGCCTGGTGTTTGGATCAGAAGGGGAGCGAAACGTTACGAGAAGACAAATCACCCTACTTGCGAGTTGATGGTCGCAGCGCTGCGCTCGCGGAAGAAAGCAGTTGAAGAAGCGTTCCGCGGTAGAATCTATCGACTATTGGTAAACTTTCATGAGACTCTTCTTGTTGATGAGTAGAATTTCGAAGATTTGGATGAACCGTCATGAAAAAACGTTAAATCGGGCAAAAAAATCTTGAGCGGGACACATTTTTACGACCATAAATGCGGAAAAATGCAAAATGCGGAAACACTAAATACGGATAATTTTTACATTGTCCTAATAGGGAATGAATCGGGACCCAAAAAAATAAACGCTAAATGCGGAAAAACGTTAAATGCGAAGACCTTAAATCCGAATCCGACTGTATTTATGAATTTCGTTCACTAAATGTTTTGGTAGAAAATGAAATGAAATTTTTTGGTATTCCATGTATATAATTGGCATGAAACTCAATCAAAATTGATGGTTAGAATCAGAATGAGAGTTTTGCATTCAAGTCTCTTGATAAAATTCTTCATTTTTAGGATTATTCCATGTGTCATTCATAATTTCTCGTACATATTACCATTGCCATATATCCATCACAGAAGGAAGTCCTCCTCATCCTGATGATGTAGCTCTAATTACATTTACAAGAGGAACAGCTGGTCCTTCAAAGCCTTTTGCAGTAACTCACCGTGATTTAGTAACTGCAATGCTCTCTTGCCAATCTCGTCTTTATTTTACCTCCAGGGATGTGATGATAAGCTACCTACCTGCCTTTAATTTTATTGAGCTTGTATTGGGTAAGTGACTTGTTTTAATTAATCTGGAGATGTGTTAGTCATTTCAGTATATGATAGGGCATGCACAATCCAAGTGAATCAAATAAGCTCTTGGATGGCATATAAGTATGTAGTGTAAAATACCAAAATAATTTGGAAGCTTCATTTCTCATTTGAGATTACTCATTTTCACAGTGTGCTGTTTCATTTACACCTGCAAAATTATATTATTAATCGCACTGCTTTTATAAGCAATTATAAATGCTTTTGTCAGCACAGAAAAAATGTGTATGTTGTTACTCCATTATGTTACGTAATTTAGCTAACAGTGATTGTCAAAGCAGTAGTTTTGCTTATTCCTTGAAAGTCTTATATTTCCTTGTAAGTAGATTGAAAATTTAGATATGAATCCAATATTATTTCCATTATGTGTGTGCATAGTAGTTAAGGATTTTTGTGTGTGGGTTCAAAGATTGCTCATGAGCTCCCAATAAATTTTGTGTCTTGCATGTATGCAAAATTAAAAAAAAAAATTGAATAAATTTTTAAATTTAGAATTTATAGCATTTGCATATTTCTTACGGTGGGATTTAGGGGTTAAAGTTAACATTTAATACTTGATTGTTTGGGAGTTCGAGGCTAATATTGTACCTCTTCAAGATCACACGTAGGTGCTGTGGCAACCGCTGTAAACACCTCCTTGTGCCCGAGTGATCATTTGAGAGTACATGTATATGTCTCTCATTATGCTTGTTGAGGATGGTCTTTCCTCGCAATTAACTCAGCTAAGCTCTTTAAGTTGACCCTCATCCAGGATACTTCACATGCTGTCACACAAAAAACTGTTCATTCACACCTGAAGCTCAACAAAAAGGTAACCATTGGACTTAAATAAAACCCAATGGCAATGGAATTACTTTAGCTTATTTGACATGAATGATAACCTATAAAACTTGTAAAAATTAGGAAAAAATACTTTCTATGAAAACACAAGGCCTAAGTGGAGAGGGGAGACGCAAGGGGTTGCAATCTTCTCATAATGCTTGGAGATGCAGTTTCATAACACATTCCCCACCACAGATTTGTAGGCGAATTCACCCATTGTGCCAAAGTGCTTTTCTATCTCCTTTCGCTTAAATACTTGGATCCTTTCCATTTGAGTTATTGTGCGCATTTGCCTTTAAGCACCATATCAGTCAAGTCATATACGCAGCACCGAAGTAGCCATGATCAACGGTGTGATATGAGAGTCCAAAAAGGTGACTGATTCTTGGGTCACCAAGACTGAAGCAGCAGTGAAGTATTAATTGTAAACCCTCTATATGCAAGCCAAAATATTGTTAAGCCACTGATATTAAATCCCTTACTTCTCCGCCAGTGTTAAAAAATCGTGTAAAGAATTTACTTCTTGAAAAAGCATAGTATTGCATATCTGAATTCATGGTATCAAAGTGTGACTGTTGTCATACTTGAACTTATTGTATTTGTTTTTTACAGAGTCCTGTTGTGTTTCTTTATTTCCTGATATTGAACCAATGCTGTTTGCTATTATGTATCATTATCTTTATGTATCATTTTTGTTTTTTTCCCAATTGATGATTTCTATATGTTACTTGCTAACCAACAGAAATAAAATCATTATTATCATTATTATTATAAAACCTGATCCAAAAATGAACTCCCTAAAAAAATTGAGCATCTGAAAGGAAAGGTTAATTGAATTGCAATTAGCAATGCATATTTACTTATTCAATTTCTTGTTACATATAAGCTACATTCTGCGAGCAGCTTCTGCTGCACAATGTGGAAAATTTCATCCCAACTAGATCCTTTCAGAAGCATATTACTGCAAGTTAGGCAGGGGAACCTGGGGTGGAACGGGGTAAGTGATTTTTAAGTGCGAAAAAAAGCAGAAATAACTATATCTAGTCCGGATTGGTGTTGCTTAATTTATAAGCAACACCAATCTGGACTAAATATAGTTATTGCTGCTTCCGCAGCACCTTTTTTCGCACTTAAAAATTGTTTACCCTGTTCCGCACCACCATCCCAGATACCCCTATATCAATTACTATTAGCTTCTAAAAGAATTCCTCTCAACTTAAATTTATCTCCAAGTTCTTGAAGAACTATTTATGTATGTATGTCAATTTAGATTTATTGTGATATTTGTTGATTATTATGCATTGTAAAATATTTTTATTACCATCAGCACTGACAATTACTATGGTTGGTGGCTCAATTGGATTCTCAAGCACCCTCATGAACCAAGACAGAAACAAGAATATTATATTTGGAGCACATAGTGATGCTTCTATTTTAAGGCCAACAGTGATGTTTGTATACCCACAGTTGCTTCTGAAGTTCAACAAATCAATCGATCTTAAAATAGAAAAACTTAGAATATTTTCCCGATGCTTGGTAAAATTTGGGATGAAGTATAAAAAATTTTGGATGGGAAAAGGATATAGGACTCCTTTGATTGATAGGTAATATTATTACGCATTAAACTGCATATTTTAATGATTGATTTTACGTTTTTAATGAAAAATGCATTCTTTGCGGTTTTGATTTTTATAAATAATTAGCATGGTACAACTGTACCAACAGGATGTGGTTCTTTGCTCAAGAGACATTCAAGCAAAATAAGCCTCTTAGTATTTTGAAAAGCTTGTAAATTGCCTTACTTCTATAAAAACTGTTATGTCTCATGGAACAGCAAGACCCTTGCTTTATTTTTAATATCTTCATTGTGAGCACAAGGTATGCAGTCATTTATGCTCATCAGTATGGTGAGCATGGGTAATTATCAGGCAGTATCTACCAGAGGTAGATTAGATTAGATTTGTTTTGCGGTGGGGGATCAGCTCCCAGGGCACTTAGACGTCTGTAGGTCCATTGTGCTACCCACCGTGAATGGATCACCCAGAGAGGCCAATGTCCTTGACGAAGGACAAGAGGTCCCCAATGGGAAGATCTCTTACTTCCTTGGGCTCTATAAAAGGTGAGCCCAGGTGCCTATATCGAGTCCTCATGATTGCGGGGCACTCGCATATTAGATGGGTGGTTGTTTCCTCTCCCATCTCGCACCACCTACATCTATCTGAGTCCGTTACCCCCAGTAGGTGCATATGTCTCATTACGTGATAGTGTGCCATAAGCAGGCCTACTACCGTCCGCACTTGACTTCTGTTCATAAGAAGAAGTCTTCTCTCGAGTCTAGGAGAGATCTCTCTTATAAGGGTTTTTGCCTGACGTTAACCCAGTGTTTCTCGCCAGATCTTTAAGTGTTGGGTTGATCCCCACACTTTGATTGCAGCCATCCCCATTGAGGGGGCAACTGGCACAATTGGTTCTGGGCCAATTGGATTCTGTTCAGCGCCGGCCTTGGCCAGTTCATCTGCCTTCTCGTTTCCAGTGATACCTGAATGTCCCGGTACCCAGAAAAGTTCTTTTTTGCAACGGATGCCCAAAATATTGAGTGCCTTGCAGCATTCAGCCAATAGTTTAGACCTGCACCAAGGTGAGTTCAGGGCTTTTAGAGCAGCCTGACTGTCGGTGCATATATGGATTGGTCTCTTGTAGAGACCTGTCTCCTCAATGGCATGCACACAGGTTAG
Organism: Ischnura elegans; assembly: GCF_921293095.1. Lineage (NCBI taxonomy): Eukaryota > Metazoa > Arthropoda > Insecta > Odonata > Coenagrionidae > Ischnura > Ischnura elegans. Next base: position 78,712,567 of record NC_060256.1, on the reverse strand, counting down.
GATAGCAAAGATTTCTGCCTGAAACACTGTGGCATATCTTCCTAGGGGAACATGTATGCTCCTAGGGGGGGATTGGCTGTTGACGCCTGCCCCTGCTTTCCCTTCTTTCATGGAGCCATCCGTGAACCACACTTGGGCTCCACTATGAAGGGTTTTCCCCTCTTCTTTTGCCCATCATTCCCTGTTTGGGAAATGGGTTTTAAAAAGAGGCGGTGAAGAATTGAACGTCGCCATCATGGAATCCGACCCCATCTCAAAAATGGTGCCAGACTCCCTCAGTCCCGTCCACAGTTGTCTGTGTCCAGAGAAATTTCCTCTGTCATACCACATACCTAGATTTCTCAATCTGTATAACGTGGCTCTTGCATGAACCTCTACTTCCACATAAAGTGGGGGTAGGTTCAGCAGAGTTTCCATCGCCAAGGTTGGAGTCGTCCTCATTGCTCCTGTAATGCCCATACAGGCCATTCTTTGTAGGTGGTTAAGCTTGTTCCTAACAGTAATTTGTTTGGTCTTCTTCCACCATACAATTGAGCAGTGGAGGAAACTAGGTTTCACCACTACATGTCCATAATGAGGCACATGCTTTTTTGAGTTTGCTATCCATGTGCTCTCTCCAGTTGAGCTTGGAATCTAGAGTGACTCCAAGATATTTGACTGATGAGGACGGTGTTAGTCTCTTTCCCAAGAGGTAAGGGGAAGTAAGTCCCTCTCTCTTCCTCTTCTTAGTGAAGAGAACAAGATTGGTCTTCTCTGGATTAACAGAGAGTCCTGTTTCGGAACACCACTGGGCTGTTCTGTCCAGGGCTTTCTGCAAAAGCTCACATACTGTGTCTAGGAATCTGCCTGAAACCAAGATCACGATATCATCAGCATATCCTTGTGTGAATACACCGGTATTGTGGAGGTTTGACAGCAGACTGTCAACTACCATATTCCATAGTAATGGAGACAACACCCCACCCTGTGGACACCATCTTGTCACAGTCACCGTCAGCGAGCTCCCTCCAAGGCTGGCGGTAACAGTTCTTTGCTCAAGCATGTATCTAATCCATCTCACAATATGTGTATGGATTCCATGCCTGTCTGCTGCCAGGCAGATTTGTTCAAAGGATGTATTGTTGAAGGCTCCTTCTATATCTAGAAAGGCTCCAAACCCATACAAACCATGTTCCAGTACGTTCTCTATCCTGCAGACTAGGTTGTGGAGTGCAGTTTCCACAGACCTGCCCTTCTGGTAGGCGTGCTGATGTGGATACAGAGGATGGTCCCTAAGGGGGCCATCTCTGATATATCTATCAACTATCTTCTCCAGCGTTTTCAGCAGGAAAGACATTAAGCTAATGCCCCTAAATGAGCTGGCCAAAGTGTAGTCCGTCTTCCCTGGTTTTGGGATAAAGACAACTTTGGTAGCTCTCCACTTCTTTGGGATATACCCATATTCAAGACAGGAGTGGAATATCCTTACCATGGGGAGTAATACCAGCTCCTGTCCCTCTTGTAGAAGTGCTGGGAAAATTCCATCTTCGCCGGCTGATTTGTAAGGGCTAAAACTCATTATAGCCCATCTTGTTATATCATATTTAACGATGCTGGAGGCCAATCTCCAGTCCGTCCAAGCCGGATGGGTGGGAGGCTTTCGTTGTTGCATCTCCTCCGACTCTTTGGAGCCTGGAAAGTGAGTCTCCAACAGAAGTTTTAATGCTTCCTTGTCAGAAGACGTATATTCTCCCGAGGGAAGCAAAAGAGATCCTACTCCGGCTTCCGGGTCTTTTGCAATGATTTTATGAAATCTTGAGAGTTGTGGAACTGACTCCACATTCTCGCAAAAGCGCCTCCAAGACTTCTTCTTTGAGCTTTTGATCGCTGATTTGTACCTACGTTGGGTGTCCTTAAAGGTTTCCCAATGTTGCGGCAACCTGGTTCTCTTTGCTTTATTAAAGAGTTTTCTTGTCTCCTTTTGGAGACTTTCTACCTCTGCTCCCCACCAGGGTGGATCACCACTCTCTTTCCTGGTTCTTAACGGGCAGCTGACTTCATAAGAGGTGATGATGCACTTCTGCAGATGTTCCGCAGCAGCATCAATCTCCTCCACTTTGTTAAATTTTTTGGGAAAAGTCTGTGACAGGCTATCCCTTAAGTAGTCTCAGTACATTACCCAGTTTGTGCTCCTAGGATTCCGCTATGTGGTTTGCTTTTCAGCGTCGAACATAAGTGTGAAGAGAATATGCCTGTGGTCTGACAATGAGACCTTGTTGGACACTCTCCATTCACCCACTGAGCTTACCAGTGTATTGGTGCAAAAAGTGATGTCTAGCACCTCCTCCCTCAAACTATTTGAGAATGTGGGTAAGGAGCCCCTGTTGAGCACCTGCAGGTTTGTTGTCATGAGGTACTCCACTAGGGCTCTACCTCTATCGTTGGAGCCACTGCTCCCCCACACAAAATGATGTGAATTAGCATCACACCCCACTAGTAATTCTAGACCATAAGATCTACAATAACTTACCAACATCTCCAACTCCGCAATCGGTGGCAGCTCCGGAGAGTCATAAGGAAGGTAGGAGGAACAGGTTACAATCCTCCTCATGCTGGCACCAGTCCCCAGAGTCAGCAGGACTGCCGTCTGGTCCCTGGAGGTAAATTGTGGTAAGAGCATGGCTCTCAACCCATTAACAAAGACACATGTCCTTGGTCTATCAACATTGGTACAATGAAACATTTTACCAGATGTTGTACTCAGGCCTCTGATCCTCCCTTGGAAAGCCCATAGTTCTTGGATCAGAGCAACTTTGACCTTACCTTCATAAAGGATCCTTTGCAGGACCCCTGAGGCGGCCTTGGAGTGCTGGAGATTGGCCTGGAGCATAGTGATGCCTGCCATGGCTCCACTCCCTCCTTGCTGGTTGAGGCAGCTTCTTCATCATGGGGTTTCGGTTTATCCGTCCCCCCTGCAGTCCCCAAGAAAGCAACCTCGACTTTGCTAAGGCCGATATGCTTTTGGAAGTTGGGCCCAGATATGATATCGGCAGATGGCTCATCGACACCCAAAATGAATCGGGTGCCCTTTGCTAGCACCTGCCTGTCATATGTCCTCCAAAGGCTGATGTTAAGCCCAGGATTGACACGTTTGAGTCTCTCTTGTAGAGGCTTGACCTCTGGCCTGCTGTGTCCTGGGACCCAGACCATCAGTCTCCTCCTCTTTATGAGGGTGTCTGCCTCAACACATTTGCAGATGGTCCCTTCTACAGGTCCCATCTGTTCTGTGGCGGTCACCAGCCACGACGCTGAATGGTCGTTGCAGCAGGTAACCCCCATGGCACCGTTAATGAGTCTGGTGCCCATAAAGATCGGGAGCTCCTGGCCCTGTGGGACAGCGTCCCAGAGTTTTTCCAATCGCCCCTCAATCTCTGAAATCCATTCCTCCGTCACCACCCCTGTCGGGTAGTTGTGAGGAACGATGGCCATCCTCTTGAGGTCCTTGATGACCTTAGCATATGAGGGTTTAACCCTTTTATTTTCTCTCGCCTCGCCGGAAGGAGTGTCGCCAGGGGTTCAGCTCCGTTTTGCTGCAGCCTTCGGGGTCTCTGCACCAACCGCACCCCGCTCGGGGCCCCTGCTGGGTACATTGTCCCCAGCAGTACACCCTTTTGCAGGGGGGGGGCGCAGATCCTCCGGCAGCCTTAGCAGCCCTTCGCCTCTCCCTCTTCCGCAACCTCTTATTCCTCTTGGCGGTGATCTTGCTCTCTGTGAAGAGCCTCCTCATGTCAGAGGCCACACTCCCTAAAGTGGAGGCACCAGAGTCGGACTCCACTGCCATGGGAGTATGAGGTGCCTCTTTGAGTGTTGACTCCGAGGAGTCTGATAATGAGCCCTCCTCCTCCCCCGAGGGGTTGGAAGTAGGGCCAGCTTTGGTGGGGATCCCCGAAGGGCCCCCCTTTGTCAGGGCGGTTGAGTTGCTCCCGTCTCGATCCCCACAGGGGCTCATCAACAGGGCCTCCTCCTCCTGCCCAGATAAAGACAGAGACCGCCTTGCGGCAGCCTCCGATGAGGTTTTAGATTTTTGTTTGATATCCATGAAAATCCCACGAGTAGCTAGGGAATTAAAAGGTCCACCCATACAGAGCCCCGCTTGTATGAGTAAGGCTAAATAAAACCGGAGGTCGCCTAGTTTCCGGAGTCACCCCTGCTAGAGACTTCTCACCCTCTGCCCCACCTCACGTGGTCACCTTGGCACAGGGGCCCACCGTAGTGAAGGCAGCAGTTTATCGACCAGCCAGGTCTAGATCCGTCATGTTCTGCAAAAACCAGGGGCACCTCGTGGAGGATGTGGCTCTACACCACGCATGACGGTCTTGGCAGGCAGCAAGTCCAAAGGCCCGCTAGCCTGCCCTAGGATCACTTATCCTTCGCCCCCTACCAGAGGTATATAAATGGGCATTGAAACTTAGGCTAAATAAAATCAAATTTTTTAAGGGTACCACTTACAATACAAGTATGTAGGCACGTTTTCAGGAAAACTTGCGTACAATAATGAATTTAAAATACAAATTATTTTTAAACTTAGGGCCAACTTCAAACACTTCATCAAATAATTGTTGCTATCTTTTCAAATTTAGTCTCTTTCAAACTGCCGTTTTTGAGTCTTAAAAATCCAAAAGTTTCCAAGGAAGCCCACAACAAACCCCACTCAGCTGGTATTCTGCTTTCTCCTCACCCCCTTGATCCTAACCCAAACCTAGGTTTATCAGTGGTCTCTCCCCGTAGAAAGGACTGAATTTAGACACATTTTGAAGACATGCAAGAAGACTTGGTCATGAATTTAAAAATTCATTTCTTTGTTGCATTTAAACATTTTCTTTCAAATTAATTACCTATTGAAAGATCAAGGGGCATATCCACATATTTCTTAATTTCTCTCAAATTTAATGGAGGGGATTTGAGGCTCTGTGTTAAATACATATTGAACGATCATGATAGCGGCTTTGAATGTTAGTATGTATGTAACTGCTTTGGAACTATCTTAAGTCATTATTGATACTATACTTATTATAAATGCCATATTTGAACTGGAAATTACATATTTAATGAAAAACCAATGATGGGATGAAATTGTATCTAATATGGATAATGGTGAATTACAGTGCAACCTCGACATAACGACACCCCACGGTGCACTAATAAACACTCGCTATAGCGAATTGTCGCTTTACCGGAGGTGGAGCAAATAATAGCCAATATACCTGTTGCGAACAGATATACAGGAACAGGAGTGGTGCGGCGACAGATAAACATCTATCCGATAAACGTAAGCATAAATCCAGACGAAAGGCGATGTTTTTTTGCATCACTAAATTTCCTTACTCAAATAACGACTAACTATTCAAACAATTTATAAGTGCCGCACTGAATAAAAATCATGCAAAGCATTGTTCCGTCAATCATTATATTTATCGAACGACAGTTTACCACATAAATTTGAGACTGAGCACTCCATTAACTTCATTTCTAACAGATCGCTAGCAATTACAGAGGTTAAGGAGTCTTGATGAAAGTCTTCCGGCGGTGAAACCCTCGCTATGGCGAGAGCCAACACCGAAAGGGTCTCGTAAAAACGAATTTTTTAACATGCTTATTATAGGGTCAATTGACGGTGCATCGGCTATCTCTCGTAATAGCGGGGGTGTCGCTATAGCCCGTACTCGCTTTAACGAGGTTCCACTGTATGTAATTATAACTGTTGATTAATTGGAACTGTTAGAGTTTTTTGCCTTTTATAATTAGATATCCATATTTTAGTGACTTTAGGAGTATCAAATAAGTGTATGCTAAATTAGTGACATATTTTTAAATATTTAACCCTATTCTGAGCTAATTTAACCGCTAGCAACCATAGGGGCATGAGTCTTTCAAGCTCCATCTTTGAAACTATCAAAGATTTTGCTTCAGAAGAGATTTTTGGAATCTGCAACCTATATATAACCAAAACATTTTTCACATAAAATATTTCATGGCTGCAATACTTGTGGTTCTTGAAGGATTAACCCATGAAAAAGGGCTATAAAAGCCTTGGGTAGTGAAAAGTCATTTTAACTTTTTAATCCTCTCCCTTAACTTCATAGTTTTAAAAGTATTACTGCTTGTCAGAAGCACTGCATCCTTTTTCATTGTTTCTCAGAGTCATATTTTCAAACTCTGCAATGATGATTGGAGGCAAGATGAGAATAATAATTTGTGGTGGATCTTACTTACCTGCTCAAACTCAGATTTATTCTTCCATCACTCTTTGTGCACCAGTAGTACAAGTATACTTTCAAGCACAAAATGCAGAGATTGGGTTTTGCCAAAGCCGTGAGTATTAAGGAAAAATTTATCTAATAATTTTTACCATATGCCATATCAAGCAGTCTTTCCAAAAATAAATGCTATAATAAAAGACTGCCTCATTAGTGGTTCGCAGTATGCAGGCAAGGCTGTAGCCAGAAAATATTTTCGGGGGGGGTTTATGGAATAGTAGACAAGCATAAAATTATTTTCATAAGATAAATAAAATAGCGTATACGGTTAAATATACATATTTATTATAAACCCTTAAAAGAAAATATAAAAATATTATTATAAAATTGAATTTAGCCTTCTAGCTTTTTTTGGAGCGATCAAATGAATTAACTCCTCGGTGTCGATGTCAATTCTGCGGTCCCTCAGGAGGCTAATAAGTCAATCACCTCTCTACTAGTTCACACCACTATTACTGCACACAATGCACCTACAAATTTGCTGAGATAATTATTGACTTTGCATTGGATTACTAGACGTCCCTGCACCGCTATATTACATCGTCGTGTGAGCACCAAGCGAGCATAAAGTATCTATTTAATTTTTTTTCATTTCTGGGGGGGGATCAATCCCCCTTGATCCCCCCCCCTGGCTACGGCCTTGTATGCAGGGGAAAGGAACATAGGAGGAAGTAGATTTAACATGCATAAAAAAAGGAAGTTATAGGGTAGAATGATCGCAGGCTTTCCCGGCATATCGAATCGTGGAAGGTTATTCAGGAATTCCGCCAGGTCAGGTTCTCCAACTCCATCTCGGCTGATGTTTCGATGTACGAGTTATCCATCGTCATCAGGGCGTGAGGAGGCAAACTAGGCATCAGGATGCCGTGAAGATGATGGATAACTCGTTCATTGAAACGTCAGCCGAGATGGAGTTGGAGAACCTGACCTGGTGGAATTCCCAAATAACCTTCCACGAAGGAAGTTACGCATAACTCTTTAATAACACGTCTTCCACCCAGATTGATTGTCGACGAGTTCACTTGGTGGAAATTCATCGGTATTATATAATGATACAAACAGCTGTGGTAATTTTCAACACTTTTTAATTTGCTCAACCGGTGTCACATCACTATCAAGAGCTGCCTCAAGAGTGGGTTCTTGATAATGACGTGAAAACATTGAAAGCGATTGAGCAAATTACAATGAGTGGAAAATAACTACAGCTGCTTGCATCATTACTATGTCTCCCACATTGACAGTGATATTCTGACATTTTTTCTAAAATTATGAATATTAAAAATGCTTAACTATACTAGGCATTTGAATATTCAACTATTTGAGTGTCCAATCTATCCATAAAATTTTTATAATTAGCACCTAGATATTTATGCATGTATTTCAAATTGCCTATGGTCCTAGGATATTCCCTATCCTTTCAACCAAGCTGTGGAGAGACAGGGGAGTCTAATAGTTTAAACCCTCCCCAAAATGTACCCCCTCCACAGATAATATCCAAAAATATTTTCTGGCCCTGGCATTGCCTGTAAAACTTAGTTCTGGATTCATCTCTGACTGTTGATGAAAATACCCATCATATCATCAATCATCTTCACCCTTTCTAATTATTAAGCCTTATACAATCCTTACTTCATGTCTCATCTACTGGTTTAATGACAACTTTCGATCATCAGCTGATGACAGACAAATGGGATTAATTGGAAAGCCTATGGAAGGAATTTATGTTCGCTTGCAAGATATCTCAGAGGATTACTGTAAGATGAGAACATTAGTATCAGAGCTTATTACTGGAAGAACCCAGTTCAGTCAGTGGTCGACATCTCTTCCTGATCAAAGTGAAGATTATTTTAAGGATGGAGATATTCACTGGGTTCATACGGGAGACGTTGTACGCATGCTTCGTGATGGATCATTTGAATTTATTGGTATGTATGCTACATCTTTTAAACCATCTCAGATTGCAAATAAAATAAGAATAATTCTGTGATATTTTAAATTGCAATCAAATAAGATTTCATTGGAAACATCTATTAATCTTAATGCTTTGGTAGATACATACATATATTGCAATTCTTCCTCTGGGTGTATTAACCCACACTATAAGATCACTTTTGCTCACCGCAGAAGTGAGCTCTCTGACATCATGGGATTGAGCTGAGTGATATCACTGTACTGAGCAATTGCCAGTTTACTGAGCGTAGAAACACTGGGTTCACTTCTGGTTGCCACGGAGCAGAAGGTAGGATAACGAGTTACAATCATGCTATCTACCTAATATTGCATTTGGTACACTCTTAATGAGTGATCATAACGTCATAATTCACTGATCAAAGAGTAAAGTGCAGCTGAATGCCTGTGGGATACGCTCACAGGAGACCCGACCCTTATAGAAGCAGAGCAGATGGAAGACCCTTTCAACTCCCTCCTGATCCTTTAGTTTATATTCTGAAGATACAAGGCCCTGACCATTATGTGACAGTAAAGAGGATCTTTGAATCATTTAGTCAAATTTTTGGCACAAGTTTATCTACGAAATGACACAGATGTGAGAGCATCAGAAAGACAATTCCTTGAGCAAAGGAGAGGTTCATGAACAAGAAAGAGTTGAAAAGAGGTCATTATGTACGAATTTAAAGAAAAGGTAAGTGAAGAGCCTGATCTGGAGTGTAGCGCTTTACGGTGTGGAAACGTAAACACTAAGGAAGGACGACAGGAAAAGATGGGGGTGTTCGAGATGAGGGATCGGAGAAGAATGGAGAAAGTAAAGTGGATGACGAGGAGGAGGAAAGATTAAGTGCTGGACATGGTGGGTGAGGAGAGGAAGCTTTCAGGCGAGATATGGAAGAGACAGAAGGTATGGATGTTGTTGCGAATACTAATTCGGCAGAGGATATTTATGGACTTATCTTGCAGCAAAAAAATATGCAACTACTTAAGTAAACATCACTGGAAGATTAAAGTCATTTATTTCTAGCAACACACGTAGTAAAAATGTGGAAAGTGCACCAAATTTCAACAACACATTAGCAGCTCAATGACTTACAAAAAATAACAACAGATGGATTGCATACTGAGGGGGAGGGGATTTTGAAAACAGTGTTAGTGGTGAGAATGTTGGGTGAATTTGGGAGAGTAAGGAAGAGAATAGGATTTTTAGATAGAATAAAAGGGAGTAGGCCTTATTATGAACTAGAGAAGAAAGTCCATGAAGGGAGGGGAGTCTTCCAGAATACCTCTTAAGTACTCCATGGAAACCTACCTTAATCGGAAGTATACTTTAATAATAATACTGATTTTTGTATCCTCAAAAATAAATTTTAATGAGTCTCCCCGAGGTTATCAATGGTATAGTATGTTGTTATCCATCTGTTATTTTTTTGTAAGTTATTGAGCTGCTAATGTGTTTGTTATGTATATGCGCTTATTGTTTTTTGATGTTCATTTGTTTATATATGAATACCAGCCTGTCCAGCAGGAGTAAGTGGCAGTGGGTAACGAACTTCCGGGCTTGCGGGAAGCAGCCCTGGCTTGACGACCGTTAACTGTAGTACTGTGTTAAGTGGGAAATAAATCCTGTGCCATCTGATGCATTAAGTATTATTCAACCCGTGGATGTAACAGTGTTGTTGAACTTTGGCGCACTTTCCACCTTTTTACTATGTGTGTTGCTAGAAATTAATGTCTGTCATCTTCCAGTGACGTTTACTGAAGCCATGAAGCCTCCTTGTCAATAGAGAGGGGCAAAATATACATATTTCAATTCTTTTTTGATAAAAATTAATAGTAAAAATTCAATTTCAAAGTGAAAATACAAATTACTTGAGTGTACAAAATTCTGTAAATCTATGTTAGAGGAAAGACTGCGAGACAAGCAAGGAAGGGGAGGAAGAGAATAGTATATATAGGCAAGATAAAAGAGTACTAAACTCTAGGAAGGTCGGAGGCCTTACTGTGAATTGATGAGAGAAGTCTAAAGGATGGGGGACAGGTGGGGTGATTTGCAATATGCCACAAAGTAAGCCTACCTTAACCAGTAGAATACCTTTAGTGATAATAAAATGTTCAAGAAGCCTCTGGTCTGGCAATGATAGTACATATAACTGAAACTGGTAAAAACTATATGTGCACTACGTACCTATTTATTTTTAAAAATTAAGATATCCTTAGTAAATCCTATTTTGTTACAAAATAATTCTAGAAATTGTATTTCAAAGAAAAAATACTTAAATGCCTACCAGAAAGTATTTCAAATAGGTACTAACAATTATTTTTAATAGGCACTGCTTGTCTTTGCCTGTGGGTACTACTAGAAAAGTACTCCAAAAATACATGAAGTTTGACTATGCTCATGAGGAAAATAGAGAAATATGTATGCATATTCTCTCTGAATTTTTTTTGTTGGTTGGCCAGCCCTGCAAAAGTGGGGTGATATTAAAAGTATTTGTTCATGTAGTATGCTTAATATGGAGCAAGTATTTATTTTTGAAAAGAAGTTGCTTAGGGAGGTGTTTTTTAGTTTCAAAATTTACCATTAAAGCAGGCATTGGTCAATAAATTCTGTATCAATGTATGTATTACTTTGTTAAAGAATGCTGGACTTACTGTATCCTAGAGTGTTTTTTGCTGCATTTTTATTTTCACTAGACCGAAAAGCCAACATAATAAGGCTCTTAAATGGAAATTGTGTAGCACTGGGAAAACTTGAAGCTATGTACAGAATGAGTCCTTGGGTGAGCTATATATATCTATATGGAGATGACATTCATAAGTCTCTTGTGGCAATATTAGCAGTCAACAAAGAATACATAGCTCACATTATTCCTTCAACTGATTCAGAAATTCCAACCAATCAACAGCAAAAGTCTGAATTGAAGATTAAAAAAACTGTAGCTCATCACGTTCTCAAGCATGCAAAATCATGTGAGTCTTTTACACTCTGCTATTCCACTAAATACTAGCTGATGAATACTTGCTATATGAATCATTGAAAGGTTATTTGCAGTCAAATTTTTATCATTGTGACTGAACGCTTAATAGCAAGACGAAGGTGTTTCATTCCCATACGGAACTCACATTGACCACCATGGGAAAATAATTTCGATACAGCCCATTTGTGCCTTAGTGTACCCCTGAAATAGAACTTCTGAAATATATGAAGTTTGACCACATTCATGCGGAAGAGAAAGAAATATACAGGGTGTTTCAGGAGGAATTTGGAATCCTACAGGAGGTATACCGAACTGACGACGGCTGACCTTGAGCGTGCTCAAGACCCGCCCACTCTTCTAGCCAATCACAGAAGAGTGACAGGTGAAAGCATGAAGGAGGCCTCAGTTCTCTCCGTGCCGTGCAGATCGCTCTCCAGCTGGCAGTGTTGCCAGACAGAATCTGTGGAGATCGCACAACATTTGCCCGCCGCCCCCAAAAGTACAGTTATTTCCAAGGGCTGGCAATGCTGATCGGCCAGATGAAGGGGAAAGGAAGGGAGCGAAGGGGAAATGTGAAGGGGAACGCTTCTGACTGGCTACTTGCTCTCTACCACCCAGCCCCCATCAGTTCAGAAAAAAGGTATAGTAGGAGAGTCTGGTTTCATTCAAGCATTTTTTTGTCCATAAACATGGGATCACAACTCCTTAGTTATCCAGCAAAGAAAAACTGATTTTCATCAGATTTGAAACTGACTTCCAACAGGTTTGACACACTGATTTCATCTTGATTTGAATGTTTTGAAAATTGAACAGTTGGAAAGGTCCAATATGGCGGCTGTTTTCCCACTCATTTCCTCCACGGGTGGTTTGAATCTGATTTCCACCATTCGACAGATTTGAATCTGGTTTCCCCATTTTAAATACAGTTGAGGACCTCAAATCCGGAAAGCTTGGGACCAAAGGGTTTCTGGATTACTGGTTTTTCCTTATTTCTGGTCTTGAGGGCCTTCCCAAAGGTATTTTCCAATTTTATTAACTCCTGATCTCTGCATTTCTTCCGGGTTTCCTCCCGCGTCAGCTTGTTTGTGAACAACAGTTTCGCTGGCTATCCTGCCAGCGTCTTCAGGTCGAAGGTGTCAGCTGTCGGTTTCTGCCTAGCTTATATACCGTAATATCCACGCGCTGTGAAGGAAGTATCCATCTTCTCTATTGAAATTCAATGGTATTTTTTGAATCTCTATTGCTTCCCTAAGAGTAATCCAAGAGAGAGCCAATCAGATAGAAGCGCCCAGTCAAACAGCCAATCACAGTGCAGCTCCCATCCAGCCTACGGTATATAAGCTAGGCAGAAACCGACAGCCGACACCTTCGACCTGAAGACGCTGGCAGGATAGCCAGCGAAACTGTTGTTCACAAACAAGCTGACGCGGGAGGAAACCCGGAAGAAATGCAGAGATCAAACCATCGCCGCGGAAACCTACGTTCTAACTTTATTAACTCCTCTTTGATTTAAAGTAGGACAGGTGCATTCTCCATTTCTCTAAGTCATATAATCAAGGAGAGTGGAACTGATGACTTGTTTCATCACTCGTATTTTTCCTTAGTGAAGGGTGTACATGTGATCACCTATGACATCTCTACGTAGATGCTTATGTAGCAAAGTAAGCCGTGACCCATTCTGGATTTCTGGTTTTCCGGATTCCGTATTTGATGTCCTCAACTGTACTTTGAATCTGATTTTCACCATCCTACAGGTTTGAATCAGTTTGATTATCAGCATAGCTGGGTATACTGACAATCTGGCTGAAATTCTTTGAGCTTAACTAAACTTGTCGGCCGCGGTGGCGGTGGGGGTTAGTCCTTGACTACCATGCTGAAGATCGCATGTTTGAGTCCCGCCTGGATAGGTTGCCTCTTCCAGGACATGGGTGTGTGTGATCGTCCGTTGTTGATTGTTTGAACTCCCAATGTAAACACCTCATTGTGCTGTTATCAGGGGTAATTGAGATAAATAAAAATTGAGAAGAATGAATGAGAGGTTTGAGTGAGCATCAACAATATGATCGCACAATCTCACCCATTTTGAGATATTCTGCCAATTATAATCACACATTTTCGTCCTACCTTACTTGTTTAATACCCTTAAAAATCCGCAATATTAAATAAAATGTCGAAAAGGCTTGGATACTCAAGAAAAACTGTTTACATGGCAACTGCAAAGTGAATTTAAAAAATATGTTTGAGTTACCATAGCTAGTAACTGAGCTCGACCAGACCCCATGTTTATGGAAAAAATGCTTGAAATTGTCGCCCTACCACCTCTTGAAGTATTGCAGATTCCTCCTGAAACATCTAGTATTCTACATGAAACTTTTTTTGTTGGCTAACCCTGTTTAAACGGGATACTACAGTCCGGACGCTGAGAGTTGTCAGTTGACAGCTAGAAGGGGTAGGGGGCAAGGTTGCCAGGTAAGAAAGGGAAACACCCACATCACATGTAAACAAAAGGGTTCCGTGAAGAAAGGAGCCAGAAGGGAAGACGAGCGTGAAGGATCCAAAGGAGGAATCCTTTGTTTTGGTGATTCTAAGAAAGGCCTTGTTTCAGTGCTTCACATGCATGTGACAACGTTGTATGACTAGACAATGGTGTGAGGTGCGTTTGGGGGACAGCGATTGGTTGCAAACCATGTTGGCGCAGGGTTCTCCGCCCCTCCTTTTAAAGTGCCATCGGACAACTCTTGCCGGCTGGACTGTAACATAGATAGGAAAGGAAAACTAACTAGTAACCCCAAGCACTACAAACCTCAGTAAAATTGTCATGGGAATCAAGGATCCTGGATAGTGTAGTGGTCTACGCAGAGGCCCAGGAGCCAAAGGTCTGTAGTTTGATTCCAAGTCTAGGGAATTATTTCTCATCACTGCACTATCTTGCCATGTTGAACTGTCACTGTTCACGTACCTGGCCGATGTTTTGGAAGCGATGCAGCACTTCATCCTCTGAGCACACCAAGTGATCAACTAGTGATTGATCAGTTGATTGCTTGGTGTACCCAGGAGATGGAATGCTGCATCACCTCTGAAATGTCAGCCAGGTATACGAACAGTGACAACTGGACGCAGGTTCACCCCAAAGATTGAGATAGTGCAGTGATATTGATTCTAACCATGGAAGCCTTGCTTTAAAATTATTTCCCAAGACAATAAATTGAATTTCACTGCCATTTTGTGACAAAGTTCCTCATTAATTATGATAGTTTATTTACTCTTTACAAAAACCATTATTATGTGGTAAGCTCTCCTTTTCCCTACTTATTGGTAAATGGCTTTGTTCTTTGGTGTGATACTTTCAGTGTATTTGCTTGACTATGAAATTCCTGCTGCAATAATGCTTGAAGACAATATTTGGACTCTTGAGTCAGGATTACTGACCACAACATATGAACTGAGGAGGGGATTGATGTATGAGAAATATAAGTCCCAAATAGCATATATGTTTGAAGAACTAACACACAATCAAAGAAAGGTTCGTACAAAGGAAGACATATTGGTATTTTTTGCACATCAATGCTCATCAACTCCTTAATATAGATATCATTTGTACAAATACTAATGTAATGAGATTGATGACAGATTTTCCTTGTGGAGAATTTGCTTTGGGAATAAAAAAGACTTAAAAACAGATTATTTTCTTCTAGCAAGTAATATTCCTCACAAGAGCAATCAAACTGTGCACTGTAGTATTCACAATTAAGTTGTTGGTGTTGTATGTACTAACATTTTATACATACTCAATAAGCTCTTTGTTGCTTTTCCTCTTCGTCCACTTTACCTTCTCCTCACCCATATTTCGAGTGCCTTTAGTCTTCTCTCATCCTCCTCCTTCCTAAGTGTCCATGTTTCTATTCTGTAAAATTCTACACTCTAGATCATACCCTTCTCTAGCCTTTCCTTTCCTGGCGTATACACTAAAAAGCAATGGTGATACTAGACAGCCTTACCTCACTCCTCAGCCAAAGCTTGCCCAGCCAGATTCTCTATTTGCCACCCTCACTTGCAAAGTCTGGGTCATGTACTGATTTTGAGTGAGTTATCCTTCCACCTTAGGATAGTTAGGAGGATAGGATATCTATCCTCCCATTCTCTAATTTCCTTTTCTAACTTACCCACCCTCATCATTGTACTAACATTTCACAGCCCTACATTCAGTGATGCCTTCTCCTTACTTTATGGATACTGCTACTGATGATAATAAGTATTATAAGTATAAGACCTTCCTGCTGCGAATGACACCCACCCTTTGCTGACAGTTCTGGTTCAATGAGTTTCCGAGGCTCATTTGATTGTACTCAATGTTTTCAGGGAAGAGAAAGGAGTTACGGTTTCCCACTTTCATTTGAACAGTGTTTTTATGCAACACCATCACATGGGCTACCTACCTTTTGTCTGGCTTGACCTATCTGGCATGGGTAGTCTCACTGGAAGTGATTGTTAAATAATACCCACAGCGGTCATAAGAACGTGCAAGCCTTTCCACCATATTAAAACTACCATGAAATAGGCAAAAAAACTGAAATGGGATAATAAATAATGCCATTCCTTTAGATGCTCACACGAACTTTCATATGGCTCTAAATAAATGAGTGTCTCATCCAAAAATATCCTATTCCCCCAGTTTCTATTGGCCCCCTCCAGCTCAAAAAATTGTATAAATTAGCTTGCATGTGCAAATTCACCTAAATAATGACATAGTTCATCGAAACTTGGGTCATTTGATATAATCTGTGGGCCAAACATTTTCTGTGAATTTTTCATTATCAATTAGTGTATCACAGTGATGGATGGATGGATTTCCAGCACTGTAGTCCTTACCATCCTATATATTCTTCAAGATCTAAGGGTACCTATAACGGGTAAAGAATTATACTTTCTGAAATAAATTTAAGCATATCGTGAGGACATTTGAAAGGGGTGCAAGAAACAAACCAAATTTGGCGAAGGCTAGGTCTGACACATGATACAGCATGCTGCAGGAAATATTGTCATGCAGTAAATTCGACATGAGCATTTGCGTGAACCGTACAATGTAGGATTATGCTGCATACCTGCTGCAAGCTTACAATGCTAACTTGCTTCAAGTGGAACAAAACAAATACTGGTAAGTTTTACGCACACTTGCTGCAAACTTGCAGCAAATTCACCGTGCTATCCGGGCTTCCAAGGGTGTAATAGTGAATTTTTTTTACGAGTAGACTTCGTATTAAAAAAATTAAATGATTATTAACATTAATGACCAAGTAATAAAACCAAGCCCAAACAATAATTAAATCCAAATTTGGAGTTAAAAATTTGTAAAATATGACATTTTATTTTCTAATGAATCAGTAGATTCACTCTACATTACTGATGATAAATATGCATACATATTTTAGTGGTAGATGCGGTAGCTACCGGAGAGTTTACATACACTCGATCTTACAACTTACCATCTTACGATGACATTTACGTCTATCGTCCGTGTAACGCTGGAACGTATCCCCTGAATCATTTCCTGCTATTACCACTATTATTAGGACACACAACTTCACCGCTACTGCTCCCGCCAGTGGTGATTTTAGGCAACACGCTGAGTTTATGTTATGGAGAAAGTTAACGACGCCAATTTCGGCCGGAACGATTGGGCTGAATTGACGATTGTTGTTGTTGTATCTTGTCAGGCCGTGCATGGTCGTTAGTCCAGCTTGCCAATTTCTTGCTTATTATCATCTGTATGTGTTATTGCTTCGAGAACGATTCCAGTGATGGATTCTGAAGTGAATCTATTCAAGAATCATTATTCAAGGAAGTTTTCTTATAAAAAGCTGGGCTAAGTGTGAACTTGCGGCGTCTAGGACCAAACTTTAGCTCGTATTGGGCAAATTATTATTTTTGTGATATTTAGTGGATAAAAAGTGTCTAAGAAGTGACATCAAGATGCCTGGAGCGGCGTTGAGTTTGAAGGACAAAATTGACATCATAGAACTCATTGAAGACAAGGGATGCAGCTTGGCTCATGTTTTGCGACTTTACGGTTGCGGAAAATCCATGGTTTATACAACTTTGAAGCATAAAGCGGCTATACGTGCTCGATACGCTTATGGTTAGTGTTTGTAATAGTTTTCGAAAATTATATTTTATTAAGAAATACTTATAATAAGTAATGTAGTAACTTCTAAAAATATTTAATGAGTTATGAAAAATCAACGCATTTTATAGTGTTCTAACACAATGTAGTGTTTTGGATGAGCAATACCCAATCACCAACTACAGTTTTATGACGACACTTATTAACTATGCTCATCCAATTATTGTTTACCTTCTCAATTTTTTCCTTACATATTTAGTTACAAAGAAATTAGAAGAAGCTGCTTCAAGATCAACGCCATCCTTAAATTCGTCTTCACAAAATAAATCACCTGGAAGCACATCTCTTGTCAACATACCTGCAAGAGGCACATCAGCAGGAAATGAATCTCTTGGCCAAGTATCTGCTAAGGGTAAATATTTTCCCGACATATTACATGGTGGTTAAAAATCGAGTTGCATTCGTTGTAGTCTATTAAGAATATGATGTCGTGGTTCGTTGTGTAGCTCCAAAAGTGGTAGTACCAGGTTCAAATCCTGGCCTTGGCAAATATTTTTCAGATCCCTGCTTAAGTGCTGAAAATTAAACACTCAAGCAGGGATCTGAAAAATCTTTGTATATGAAAAGTAGGGAATGGGATACCTTTTGTTTTGAAAATGTATTATCAAAGCCAGTGGTAACAAAATTAGAATGAGGTAACTTTTGCTTGGTTTGAGTGCAACAGTTTAATTTATTTCCTACTCCACTGCACCAGTTTTAATTAGTTAGACCTGTAAAGACTAATGAGTGAACCAGGTTAAGGCTAAAAAAACTCAGGAAGTAAATATAATAGTAAAAATGTTTATTTTTCACCGTAGGCGAGAAAATATATGCATGGCTACTTCAAGGGGTATGGTAGGTATATGATGCATATTGATAAACAGAATTACATTAAGAGAAATAGCATTGTCGTACATGGGTGTACCCAGCGGTGGGTTGGGGAGGGGGGCAACTGCCCCCCCCCCCCACCCCTAGAAGGGAAAATAAATTTAGTTCAAAACAAAACTTATGAACAAATTTTCCTTGTGAAAAAAACGATACATATTAGTGTAAGACTTGGAACTAAAATGAAAATCTTTATTTTTTCAAGCAAATAATTATAAACACTAATAAATTGGTCTTAATTTCCTTAAAATTTTGGTTTCATTTACCTTTTCTGTGCAAAAAATGGCAACTCGAACGACTGCAGCTAGTTTTGCCCCTCCCTATGTTTGATTCTTGGTACGCCCATTTTTTCATATGTGCTATTGTTTTCAAAAATATGTAGACACCCACGTGTCCCATTTTACTGAGGGGGCCGGGTTGGTGAAAACTTGGAAGGGTTGCACATTAGACAAGCAGCTTTCTTTGCTTCTACGCCACCAAGAGCCGAGAAGGATGCAACTGGGCTAGCGAAACAGCACTTTGACACCAGGGGCAAAAGCCTTAGTGGATGGTTGAAAGAATTGAATTCCCCAAGGTCATACTCTTGCTGGGCAAAACAGGGAAGATTTGGGAAGATGTCAGTGGGAAGAAATACAACAATTTAAAGTGAAAGAACAATAAAACAAACACTCACTCCCATAGCAGAATTATCAGGGGAATAAACTTCCGCATAGGTCTCAATCACACAATCAGGCAAACAATATAATCGAGAAATGTCCTCATGCTCCTCATGGATTTGTTCTAAGTAAAATTCCAGGTGGGATTCACACACGCAGGTTTGTGAAGCTTACACTCAGTGGCGCCGACTCCATGGGCACAGAGTAGGGATATACAGAGAGGACAAAACGGCTGAAGGCGGTAATCAGTTCATTGCGCATTTCACCATGTTCTAAATAAGGAAACGTGGCTTGAGTTGCTATTTGGTTGCTATCGTTGCTATCATTCGCGCTTAGTGTGGAGTGTTCTCGCAAAAATTGTTTTTTATTCCTCCACTCTTCAAAGCTTACACGTAGTGCACTAGTGTTTTAAAGAAACGTGAAAAATGAAGGAAGTGGAAAATAAGACGAGAAGAAAAGGTTTTGCTTGGTGTTCAGCCATTAACTGCAAAAACAATGCGGGCATGACGGAAGCAAAATTGAGTTTCTTCAGTTTCCCTAAAGACCCTGTGAGGTAAGCAATTTCATATTTTTTCTGAGTTACATTGCTGATTGAAGAAACTAAACTTATATACGAGTATTATTTTGCATGCGAAATGAAATTGTCGAAAAAGTTTAGTAAGAACTTGTGGTGTTGGCGCAAGTCCAAGGAATGGGTGATTCGATGTCGTCGGTCGGATTTACATAATAACTGCCGGATTTGTGCGTGCGATTTGGCGTTCCTTGCTCTACCTTTATTAGTAAAGTAATAATTAGGCTACTTTGAATTTTAAAACCCTCTTTTTTCGGTGGATGGTAAGTCGTTAGCACTATTTGGTTTGAATTGACCGCATAATTTTACTTATTTTCAATATGGCCGCCGTGCGCATTTTTCATTACAGAGAAACCTATGGTAAAGTCGCCTAATGTCCCCTCTGTATATATCTACTCTGTGCCATGGGGCTTGAGGGGGCCCGAGCCCCCTCAAAAATTCGTTATGGGTGTGAGGAAAAAATGTGTCAGGCTTGCTGATTTTCCCCGGAGTGTCCAGATATCAAGATTCGAGTTATCAGGGCTCTAATGTTGATCATATCCGGCTCTTCTAAAATGCTTATAAAACTTAAAACTCACTACTTATAATATTTCCCAGGGCAAGATCCCCGGTTTGGGCCCCCCCAATATTTTTTGTAGGTCGGCACCCCTGCTTACACTTACAACAGTGATCCACTTACCCAAATGAATTACGCAAAATTAATAAAATTAAGTAATGCACACTCACACTCTTTGCAGCTTTGCTCTAATGAACAAAATTCTCATTCTAATTTGTTCTAAAAAATTCAAATGTAAAAAAATAACTGAATCTGTCTCATCTCTAGCCACAGTTGACAGAAAGTTTTTTTTTACTTTTATCATCAAAGTGGTTTATACATTCCAATGCTGAGGTCGTTCACTGAATTTTGTGGCTGTCTCTCCTCCGTTCACTCTTGGAGGGAAGATCAATTGAGGCAACTAATGAGAATACTATCAACATAAAATGACTACTTTTACTTGCAAATGACTGAAGATGTGGTATTGAGGACATGCAGTTGCCCTCAACGGGCTGTCACTTGTATGCCATTTTTGTTGAGCGATCTCAGGCTGAAAAAAAACAGCCCTTATACATATTCGGTTTTATATCTTCGAATTTGGTTTGGTTGACACTTTGTTTGGTTGAAGTGAATGGTGTCTGAAATATCTCTGGTCTTTGTACTTCAAAGTAGTTTTTCGTTTGGAATTATATCCCTGAATATCCCTACTGCTGTATTAATATGGCTGGGTAAGAGTGGGGAGCTGTTTGTAACCTATCTTTGGATTGATAACTTCTGGCTTTACTTTGTGAAACCTCTCCACATTGGAAATAAAGAAATAAAACTTTGTAAGGTTCACTGTTATTTTAATATGGGCACGACCCGGGTTTCGTACGTAACCATGTTATGAAACCCGGGTCGTGCCCATATTAAAATAATAGTGAACCTTACAAACTTTTATTTCTTTATTTCCAATATCTTTGGAGTGTTGATTGTAGATGACAATGACTCATACACCTAGCAATTGCTTGTATGTACTTCATGCCGATAAGAATTAGCTTGATACTTATGTAAATTTGGGCCAATTCAATGTTTTTTTTCTGCTTACAATTAGAAGCTGCTTAGCACTCATGTTTTAAACATGGCAAAAGCATTTCATGTTGATTGCAGCTTACTCTACTGTATTTCCCCTTTTACTATTTATTTTCTAGCATTTTTATACTATTTTAGGGGGCACATGGTTTTCCCTTTTGATATTTTCATGAATTTTAATATAATAACTATATCTTTGCACTTCAACACAGGTGGAGATAGCTGGGAAAAGGAGTTGATCAACCCAATGAAGTTGACCCTCAGGGAGTTGAGAGGTTAGTTGATCTTTGTAGTGTCATCCATATTTTTAGTGTGTCTTCTCATGTCTGTACAGTCACAATAATGTTGTTTACACTTTTAAATTTTTTACTAAAATTAGCCTTCCCTAATGTAAAGTAAAAAGCTTTGTAAATCCACCTAAATGTATGAAAATACGACATAGGTTTCGACAAGGCACATCCTCTGGTACTTTTGAATGGAAGATAGAGAATTTATAGTCACACTCACATTGATTTCAAAAGAAAAAACTTATGAAAAACTCAATAGTCTGAGGTGTGGGTTAACGAAGTTGATGGTTTGAGGCGTCACTTTATGGAATTTACTCATGATGAATGAAAATTGAACTTTGTTTTTCCGCATATATATTTATTTAATTTATGACGCGGTTTCGACACACTGCATCATCCTCAGGCGAGGAGTACAATGAAAGATCGTCTTATATACCTGACTATATACTACTTATTGTTTATATAGTCAGGTATATAAGACGATCTTTCATTGTACTCCTTGCCTGAGGATGACGCAGTGCATTGAAACCGTGGATTAAATAAATATATATGTGGAAAAACAAAGTTCAGTTTTCATTCATCGTGTGGGTTAATCCTTTCGTGCTGAGTGCCACTCATATGTGGCGAGGATTTTATTAGCAAAAGAAAGAAAGCCACAATGGGGAATTCCATTGAAAATGGATGATTATGCAATAAAAAAAATCTTTCGTGCTGAAAATTACATTGAAAGCAGTTCTTCTCTAACCTGTGTATTATTCATAGGATTCCAATTTGAAAATTGTATATTAATCTTGCGCTCCAAACGACCCGTCACCATGTTGGCTGTGCATGACATCAGAGTCCAGTAAAAAATATGTTTACATGGTGCCAGTAGACTATTTGTACCAGTTTTAGAAAAACCTATCTTATCTCTCTATACAATTAATTTTTTGTATGTTAATTTAATCATCGGGCATTTGTAATATTTATCCTGAATAATTGGCAGGTTTAAAGAATGTATGCATGTTGGAAGATGCAGCAGTGTTGACGAATAGCGGTTATTACTTTTTCATCCTCCTCATCTGCGACGATTTCCACAGTCTGAGATTATTGTTCTCACTTAATATTCTGGTGTCACCTTAGCCCCAACAGTGCAAACGCTCAAATGTATTAACACTTGAATCTAACAAACTTCTGAAACACCTTATGTCTCTCTCCGAGACCTTAGGAATGATAAGTAAATCGGCATAAAATATGATCCATTGTATTTCTCCAAAACGTTAACTTCACATATTCCAATATTGCACCAAGAACACGTTAAAAGCAACGAGTAAATGACAGTAGTTAAATGAGATACAAACCAAGCTTTAGATTACAAGAGAAGGAGATAGTTGATTTAATTTATGTTACTTTTCAATGTCACGGCTTCTCAACTCAGCGCCGAGAAATATTCATTACTGGAGAAGAAATAAGCAGCCATGAATTAATATACCTTAATAATGTTCCCAGACTGCCTCTTCACGAAATCGGAGTCAACCATTGTGCAATGCATGCAGCGCAAAAACTTTTAAACTATTCACAACTGTTTTTCACACACCCTTCAAGTTATGAATCAGTAGCATTGTAGATATTTGTTATTGTCGTTACTGTTTTGTTATTGCCATGGAGCGAGTCTGCTTACTCGCATTCTGGTGTCACTGGGTGTTCTTGTAGCGCGAAAGAATTTAGTAATTTTTGCAAACTTTGAAGGTCTCTAGCAACAAGAATATTGAGAATTATGAAGTCATATTTTGCATACGTTAATAACTTTAACTTACTTATATAGATATGTAAAAAAATTACCTTTTTAATTTTATGAGAGCACCCCACTGTGCAGTGTTAATTTTTTGATGCAAACGAATGAAAGGTATATGTGGTGTGGGGTGGGGGAAAGTGACCACCACTGACGCAATAGACCCAGCTACAAGGTTGCCCCTCGAGACTCAGCTAAGTGCGAGCCAAGGCCCTTCCTCGGTCACTCAGATGAGCCCTTTCCTGTGTCCCCACCATGCGGTCAACCACTGCTATTTGCTGTGTTTTTCCAACTAATATTTGTTGCTTATCTCATAAATCTAAAGTTTGGAGTGAATTCTTCTTTTTTTGCTTATCACATGGAAAGGGCAAAGCCGAATAAGAGGGTGAAAAGTCCCCCCTCTGGGATTTTTCCCGGACCTGGGGCATAGGATTTAGGATCAAAAAGGACTAACTTCTCCACACTTCCAGCCCGTTAGAGGCCCACAAGGGCCGGCTAGCTCGAAAATTTGATTTCCACTTTTTTAAATATCTTGGGGAAGAAAGCATATTTTTCAATGCAGTTTGCAGCATTTGACGGCTTTCTTAATGGAGCAGATACCCAATTTTTTTCACAACTTTTCAGTAGCATAAGGAGAAATGGCGTCGATTTGAAAATTTCAAACTCTAGTTTTCATAAAATATTTTTGAGAGGGCCACAAAGAAAAAATGTGTTTCAAAGGAGTGTTTCAATAACGTCCGGCTAATGTAATGAAAAAGGAATATTTAGGTGGTGGAACACTGCAAAAAAAAAAATTGCGATTTTGGCCACTTTTTGCTGGTTTTTCCGTGACCTGTGCCCCCATAACACCTGTTTTATACCATCTTGCACATATTTGGTCCTCTCACTAACGCTCAAACTCAGACTGATTTGGGGTATGTTTCACAAGATTTTGCACTTTTTCAATAACTGTGTATGTATACAACTAATGACAAATTTATTTATTTCAGCCAAAGCATATATTGATCTACAGAGGATAATAGACTCTGGATGTGAAAAGCCAGTTGCTAACAGCAGCCAGAAACGTGAAATCAGAATGTTGTTGTGGGATTTGAGAAACAGTAATTGTCAAATACAACTTTCCCAAATAAATTCGAAGTTGATAAAGGAGCTTCAGGCGAAGCAGATGGCTGTTTACAAGTTTCTATTCAGGTGCAGACTTCAATATAAAAGCATTGAAGGGATCAGTAATATCTGCTTTTCCAAGAAATCACGCAAGTTAGACCGTGAACTATCTCACTCTGCTGCATTGTTATTTGCCGAGCAATTTTCGGCTGATGAGCAAGACGACATCGCAAATTTATGGACAATGGAGGAAAAAATTAAAGCACTTGTGATCAACAAAGAAACACCCAAGTTATACATCATTCTGGAGAAAATCTTAGCTCTCCCCCCTCGTAGTGAGCTTAGAAACCTTCTTAACTCGTTTGACATCCCTCCTGGAATTAATAGCATACTTTTTGAAAATTTAACCACCAAGGTGGAACAGATGAAAAATCCTAAAGACAAAGTCTGTGTCCTGTTGATGGATGAATTTCCTCTGAAGCCAGGGCTGCAGTATCAAATGGAAGTGGATAAAATCATTGGCTTTGAGGATTTGGGTAGTCACGGACAAAGCAGAATGCCAGCCAGCTACGCCTTAGTGTTTATGTTAAGGGGTTTGCTTAAGAATTGGTGCCAGCCCTTGGCATACTACCTGTGTCATAAGGATGTGCCACTCGTCATTTTGAGACGAATATTAGCAGAAGTATTGGAATCTGCCACTAAGATAGGACTCACTGTGTCAGGCATTGTTTGTGATCCTTGTGCAAAAAATACAAGTGTATTGCAGACATACATTGCTGTTGAAGCATATGGTCCTTTCATCACACCAAGTGGCTACAAAGTTGTGAAATTTTATGATCCTCCATCGTTGTTAAAGATCTTCCGAGATTTCTTCTTGAAGCATCACATCCAGTGCAAAGGTAAAACAGCTAAGTGGGATCATTTGAAGATTCTGTTTGAGAGAGAACGGGAAGAAGAGTTTTGCCTTGCTAGAAAGTTGACGAAGAACCATCTGGAACCGACGGAGGCCATGATGAAGGAGATGAACTTGGTGTCTGAAACCATTAGCAATACTGTGGCATCAGCAATGTATATTTATGCAACTACTGGTAAGTCTGTTTTCTGGAATTTGGATAATGAAGGTGTAACTGATTTTATTGCATGATTCAAACTAGATCTGTACTAATTTTTGAATTGTTGCAGGCATAATTAAACAAATGCTATGCTTTTCCTAATACACCTAATTTGTTGCTGGAAAGCAAAATTAGGTAGCATCGTAAGGCATTCATTCAATAGATGCATGAATAATTCAAATTTAAATAGCCACTTTTCCCTACTCCCTGAACAGACTGCAGTGCCATTTTCATTAAATTTTATGCATATAGCGATTGATAATTATCACACTTAGTGGTTACCAACCAATTTGTAAGTAACACCTTGTAACCCTCATCTGGTTAATGGACACTGAAAATTCAACATTTCATTACTACTGCATTGAATTACCTATTACGCAGTTACATTTGCTATTTTGTAAATGCTCAGTTTGGTTAATGATCATCTTGTTACCAGTCATATGGTGAATGATGACAGTGGTAATACCTGAGAAATATAGGTAGATAACACGCCATAAATCTTTCCGAGTGGTTATTTAGTGAAGTAAAAACACTCCAGCAAATGCACCTTGTATGATCCCATTTCTGCTACTCATGTAGTTATTTAGAAAATTTTAAGGAATGTTATTTCTTCTGGTTACACGCTGGCTTCTACCTCAAATCCAGCCCAAGCTGCACTTTTAAGTTTCATTCGAAATGTTCACCACATGCATTTATAATAATAATATGTATTTTACTTAGTTTTGATCCAAATTCCATTTTCTACATGCCTGACTGTAATTTACTTAGTGAGATATATTTAGTTAAAAAGTCCTGCTGCCTTCCTTTTAGCCCATTGGCATTTTTGGTTAGCCTTCTGGTTTTTCTAATAAATCGCATAACTTTGTCAAAATGGTATGGCCACTACATACCTGTGCTTTATTCCAATTGTAGATACATAATATTTTTACTTCCTTAGGTTACCACTCACAAATATTTGTTACATTTTATGCATGTGTTTGAATAATTGTCCATTTGGCTATGAATAGTTTTCATGTATAATCGGACCCGATGCCATTCACAGTAATAAAATGTTCATTTATTGAATTGCAAATTTAAAAAAATGTAAATTAAAATTTCTGGTTACAAGATGTCATGGCTATGAAGTGTCTCAATACCTCCAGTGCATAAACGCTCAGCAATCGCCCACGGAATCAAATCCGCTCATATAGTACCACTAGGGCTACTAGATAAGTGCATTTGATTCGGTGGGCAATTGTTGAACGTTTGTGCAGTGACAGTATCGGTCTGTTTATAATATATTGCTTATGGGGGTTTATGAACTGGCTGGTTGCCAGTTGATTTAGAACCACTTAGACATGAAGTAAAGCACGAATGGAATGCCTTTATGTCTAAGGAGGGTTGTTGTCTACAATATGAACCTATATTTTAATAATGTGTAAGTTTCCGTCCAAGCATTTATATGTATTGCAGAAATTAAATCTT
This sequence comes from Ischnura elegans, assembly GCF_921293095.1. Classification (NCBI taxonomy): domain Eukaryota; kingdom Metazoa; phylum Arthropoda; class Insecta; order Odonata; family Coenagrionidae; genus Ischnura; species Ischnura elegans. Next base: position 78,685,727 of record NC_060256.1, on the reverse strand, counting down.
ATAGTAAGCACCACTTGTAGTAATAATTTTGTCAACTCAATTTTTTATTTGATGACAAATGCTATTCATTGCAATTTAAAACTTCAAAATTAATTTTGGTTGAGTAAAACTAAATTTCTACTGGATAGAAGCCATTGTTATCTCTAGTAAAAGAAGAAATAGTTGAGGTGGAATCAGTATGTACAAAAGAAGGTTTAATGATTGGCTTCATGGAATAAAAATAGCTATTTTTTTATGTTTTTACTGATTTTGATAAAATGTGTGCTAAACCCAAGTTTGTGCTCTACACAGCTGTAGCATTCTTTATCCTCCTATATTGATGTATAAATAGCTAAGCCCAGATGGCTACAATCGTCTATCCTTGCCAGTTGCATCATGGCAAAATTAGCCATACTGGAACGCGTTTTCCTTAACTGTATTTTACAAGTGATATATTACTCTGTGTGTGTGTGTTATTAATTACAAGTTATTATTAATATTTATTACAAAAAGTTTTGTTTTGGGTACAAATGTATATACTAGCAATTTTGAGGCACTGAAATTGGTAAAGTGATGTTTGACTATTATGTCTTTTCAAACCAGTGCCGGAACAGCTTTCTGGCACTTTCCAGCACCATAACACCACTGATACTTTCTAAAACAGTAGTGTATTGAGTTCAATTGATTTTTCCAGATGCTCCTGAGAGAATCCCCATGCCATGGGAGTCGTTTGGAACAGCCAGTGTCATCAGGACCATTGACAATTTGTTTGACAGTTTTTACCGGGAACAGAAGTCTAAAGAAAACAGAAAGATTCACTGTGTGGTCAGTGAAAAATCGACTCATTGTGCTCTTTGGGCGGAGTCTCTGGATTTCATATCAGATTGGAAATTTTATGACCCAATAAATTTCAAGGTAATTGTGAATTAATACATCATCATTCAGCGCATTTTCTTTTTGTCACTCACTGCTGATGAGAAAGATTTAAGTGCTTTCCCAGCGAATAGACTTCGTAAATGTTCTCGGGATTGCCAGTGGGTGAGGAACTGTGTAACTGCCGACGTTTCGATGTCCGACTCGGTCATCGTCCTCAGGGCTGTGAATGAGATTTTTCCTTGCTTATAATAATAATAATAATAATCTTTATTCATCCATGGCGAGGATTGGCCCTCGCAGATGTTGTCAAGTTATCGTGTACAACACATTTATAAAAACATTCAATACAACGAAACATTCAAAACATGTACATTGGATCAAAACATTAGAAACACATACATTACAAAGATTACATTTATAATTAGGGAAGAGTCGATTCCAAATGTCGATTCTCGATTCCACCGATTCTCGGGCACGGAATCGGAATCGAGAATCGATCGCCCAAAGTCGATTCCGATTCCATCGATTCCTGGAAGATAAATGTTTTGAGCATAGACTATAAGTCTGATACGTTTGGGGCATAAAGGCTGCCACACACCTAAGCGGCCGCGGTGTCAGCCTTGCCCGCGCGGAGGATACGCCTGGCACACGGGTGCTGCGACGAACATGCCTAAGAGGCCTCGGAAACATGAAAATGTCGGCAAGAGCGACAAACCGACGAACCCTGAAATGCCTCGTGTTTATGAACAACTCTCAGAGAAAAAAATTGGAAACCACGGGATCGGGAAGCTATGCATACGTTTTCCGTTCTTTTATTAACCGCTGGTCAAGACAAATCAAATTATTGCGATTATGAATCACATTCGGAGAATTCTGGACCACCAATTTTAAAGTATAATTGATCAAAAAGTATTTTTTTTATTTTCGAATGATATTTGAAGTCTGATGATAGTAAAAACGTGCAGGGAGCGAGTTTTCCTGTGAAAAAAAGTTTCTTATAAATACGCTCTGAGAGCGGGTTTATTTTTATATAGAGCGGGCTTCTTTAGACTAACACGCGTCTGCGTCAATAATAATAAAATTAGACACCTTCGCGTTTGTATAGCCCAGTTTCATCAATGCAACCCTTGAGAAAGTTGATACTTGCTTGGCATTAGCCGCCGCGGCATCCGGGCGGACTCGACAGGTTGCGGTCGGCCGCCACCGCGTACCCGCCAGGCTCCTCTCGTATGTATGGACGCAGTGAACGCTACATTATTGTTTAGCCACCACGGCCAAACGAGAATGTAGCCACCGCGGCTATTGTTATTTTTAGGGATGGTCGGATCGGATACCTCGGATCCAAATATCCGCGGATATTGTCATTCATCGGATGCATCGGATCCAAAGTCGCGGAAGACATCGGATCTTGATCCGAAATTTTAAATAATAGCTTCAGTGAATGCAACGCCCCATCAGGGTGGAAAGAGTTCCGATTCTCTCTTCGAATGTGCCGTCGCATACGATTCTTGTCCTTCTCATGAACCGTTTTGTTCGAAAACTCTCGCAGAGGTTACGAGTAGAATTTCAGCCGTGGCTAGGATTTTCATCCAGAAAATAAAAAAGGCTGGCGTATAGTGTGACTCTTCCCAAGAGATTGAGCAATCATTGGGGGAATCTCAGCGCCGTAGGATAATAACCACGTCAAAAGTAACTAAGTCACAGATTTCAGAAAACCACCCTCGGCCGTCCATCAGCTCGTGCCTCTGTTATTTTATTTCATTTCCAAAATCACACGGACCATAAATCATTGTATTCAAAGGAAAATATCAAATCACACGAAAAAAATTGAAGCGTGTTTCATCCCTACCTCGTCTCACCAACTGACCTTTTTTGGCTTACCTGCCTCAATTTTCCGTTTCTAGACGACAAATGCCAGGAGAGTGACTTTCTGGGCCCAAAGATATCTCGATAGCTTCGACAATTAGATGAAATGCACAAGATTTAAAAAAGAATTAGACCAAACGAGACGCCTTCCTGGCGATATTTCTGTTTATTTTTCAGCTCTAATTGATTGCCACTCAGTTTTCTATCCACAATTCTACAATTAGACTTCACTGATATGCAACATTGTCTAAACAGCACAATTTTCGAAGAAACAATTGCAGCATTAACCCCTCAAACAATTAGAAACGGATTGGAAACGTCAACTACATATTTCACGTAGCGCGCCCGGCTTCGCTTTGAAGGCAACGACGTCACTGAAGCAAGATCTGACTTCTTCATCCTTGACTCCCTCATTTGCAGCCTTGTTGTTTGAAATACGGAGGGAGCGCACTCCTTCCTCTTCACCTCTCCTGTATGCGCTCCTACCCCGTGGCATAGCCAGGGGGAGGGTCCGGACCCCCCCGAAATAAAACAACACAATTATTGTCCTTCACAGAAAAAAATATATTAAAAGTTCAGGAATAAATAATTTTTTTTAACAAATTAAGTTTTTTCGATAATAAAAAGTGTTAAAATTAGTTTAAAAACCCATTATTTAGTGCCCGGTTTCTTAAAAAAATTTCCCCCCTGGTTTTGGATCCCCCCCACCCCCACGAAATTCCTGGCTACGCCACAGCTGCTTCCCCTCCACTTCTCCTTTATGTGCTTCTGCTGCCCACTCCTTCCTCATGCTGAGCGGTTGAGTACCTCGTCGCACGTGACGTTAATGCAGTTTTAAATACTGTTAATTGTGTTGCTAATTGCACAGTTACAATTCAATTTAATGATGCACCGATAAAAATGTCTTTCATCGTGTATAAACATTTCCATTGAGATATGGAGAACCAATGAATGCCATGTGCGTGCACTGAGGCGCAAATTATCGCGAGGATATGCTAAATCCACTTCACCATACCGAAGCATTTTCGGGTGAAACAAAAGTCCGTATGCGATAAGAAAGTAAAATTCGGGGGAAACGTGCGTGAGGAAAATTTGAATTCAGTCGATGGCAGGGGGGTAGCCAGGAATTTTGTTAAGAGGGGGTCCAAAACCAGGGGGGGGGGGGATTTTTAAACAACAGGGTATAAAGGAGAGGGTTTCAAACTGATTTTAACACCCTTCATAATAGAAAAAACTTCATTTTCCAAAATTTCATTTTTTTCATTTTTCATTTTTGTAAATTCATGATTTTTAAATATTTTGTTTCCTTTTATGAAGGAAAGTAATTGTGTTTTTATATTTTGTGGGGTTCTCTTGCTGTGCCACTGGTCAGTGGTTCATCCTTAGATTTTTCCTATTTTCATTTCCAAACCCAAGCATAACAGTTCAGGTTCTGAGCATGTAAAGATGTTTTAAAAAAACAACATGAAAGCCTATAAAAAAGATTTTTAATTTATAAAAATATTAAAATGTGTATGAAAATCTAAAAAGCATTCTATTAATTGTATGTACCTAGAATAAACTTGAATACTGACTTTGTTTAATGGCAGGAATTTGAAAATGCATTTGGAATCGAAAATATCCGGTTCGAAAGATCAGGCTCCAAAAATCCTGGATCCGTCCATCCCTAGTTATTTTATTCTATTTATTTCTTAAATTTTAAAGACAGCAATGCTACAGATAAATCAAAATCCCACCTGTTAGAAGGAACAAGAATCGATGGAATCGGAATCGAGAATCGGGAATCGATTTGAAGGAATCGGAATTGGAATCGGAATCGAAAAAAAGTGGAATCGACTCATCCCTATTTATAATAAAAGAGAAGAAAAGTCCAGCTCAAAATATTCATGAATTGAGTTCAGTGGATAATTGCACTGCCACTTTTCCAGCACATTTTTCAGTCTTGTGATACTCACTGATCTGGCTTTGCTGGGTAATTTATTAAATAATTTTATATGCATTATATAAAATTATTTAATAAATTACCTAGTATAATATAATAATAAAAAATAAATAGTATGTATACAGTGAGTCCTCGTTTAACGTCACCTACCATTCCTGAAAAATGTGACGATAAACGAAATGACGTTAATCGAAGCATAATATCCCATAAAAACAATGTAAAAATTGAATATCGGTTCCTAGACCTCACAATTCCTATGCGAAAAAATTTTGGCGTATCATATCTGGGGCATTTTTTACGATGGGAATGCCAAACTATGGCATAAATACGAGTTCCTGTCTTCATCGACGACAATAGCAGCAGTGACGTAAATCCTTCTCCATTTTTGTATCTTCCCGCTTTTGCTTTTCGACTTCGCTATAGTGCGGTCCAATGAATCCTACCAGATGCTACAGACCGGGGATCCGGTGCTCCGGTCCATAGGCCCTACCCTCGCTACGAGAATTTCTTTTCGGACCGGTCAGGAGCGAAATCAAAATGGCGGAAATGAGCGAGGGCGGGCAAACTGGGATTATGAAATCGAAGAGATGGTTTTAATTGCGAATTGAGGCGGGCGGGCATCGCCTGGGCATCATCATCGCTGAAACATCGTCGCAGTAACAGGAACCAAAATTATTGTGAACATTGTTCTCTTGGACATTGTCGTGGAAATGTCTCTGATGCTAAAATTTGCCAAAACCGTAATCGCAATTAACAATATACACACCGTTTTACACTTTGAATAGACTGACCGTATTACCGCCCACGAAACAAACAACCTGTAACCCCTGCCACTTCGCCTTTTTTCTCGCGCGAAATTTAAAATATGTGACGTTATCGCGAAGCGAAGGGACGATAAACGAATCACGGTCGAAAAATTTTCGTGACGTTATCGCGAAATGACATTAAACGGGGTGACGTAGAACGAGTACTCACTGTATGTATATAATTAAATAATATATGCAGTCACAGGGTTCCCACTCAACCTTGAAAACCTTAAAACTGTGAATAAGCTGTGAATTTCGTTTACTGTGAAAAAACCTGAAAAAAGCCGTGAATTTCGTCATAAAACCTTAGAAATCTCTCAATCGTGATTTTATGATCGTAGAACTATGATTGACGGATTAAAAGAAAAATGGTTATTTCGATCACATTTCAAGGTCAGCCACACGCAGACATGGCCACAGATTCATCTGCACACATATATTCGAAGTGCAACTCTTGGTCCGTGTGCCATGATGACACATTGACCTTAAGCCTGTGCCAAAGCCAGAAGACTGGTAAACAAAGTGTTCATTAACACTTGCAAAAATACAGACACATCTTAACTTTCGTGGTCCCTCTATTTTCCCACTCACAACCTTTAGCCGGAGCTGAATTCTTCAAACGATATGTGACGTCAGGAGAGATAGCACTTTGATTGCTGCGTTTGCCTACAAAATGGTTTATCTACAAGCCATGAATTTGAAGACATGTGGGCGATTCCACACGTCATGGACTGACCGTCACAATAGGTTTTTGAACTTTTAAGAACACACGTAACGCGAACGGACTGACATACAAAACTTTTTCAACTTCCAAATTGCTGCACAATGGTGTGAAGTTTAATTTTGGTTGATACACTACTTTGTCTTGAAAAATACAGGACTTATGTGACTTAAAATTCACTGTCACGGACTGACAAAAATGAAACGAACTTTCAGCTCAGAGTAAAACCTCTAAGGTTTGCTCTGAAACAAAGAGCGATCAGAGTTTCAGTAAAATACATCTCAGAACACCAAATGAAAATTTCAAAATGCTGCAAAGCCCATTACAATAACTGACTTTACAGAGGAGTAATTCCTCTTGAAAAGCATCGTCACAGACTGACCAGAAATGTCACGGACTGACTTTTGTGATTCCCTTCTGGTATAAATTTATTCACTGCCAAAAAATTTTACATAATAACTTCTTTAATTCAAAATAAACAAAACAAATTTGTGCGAAAACCCTTAAAATCATTCAAAATAATGAACGAACCTCAAAATAGAAAAAAATTATTAATACAGTGGCCATAAAAATCAATTAGTGAAACAGGTGTTTTTTGCGCGTAGTAGACTCATTAAATTTAGTATGTGGCTAAAAACTGTGGTGAGCACATAAAAAAATGTCTCTTATCAGAGACACACGCGACTCATGCTAGTGTCAGCACTTAATAACGAAAGTCTAGACTTTATAGCACAAATTTTGATGCATATCAGAGCCTCCAACCACTTTTTTTATTTAACCAGTCAGTATGACATTTACGTGGAATTGCTCATGTAGACCGTGAAAACCTGGAATAAACCGTGAATTTTATGATTTAGATTGAGTGGGAACCATGAGTCACTCTCATGATCAAGTGACTGCTGATTGGCTGTCATCAGCAATGCTCTCTGATTGGCTGGCGTGTTGGTGATGATTTTGCCGAGCCATTTGGATTGTTTTGAGCACAGGTTTCCAAGTGTTGCTCAATGCATAACCGAAATCTCTATTGAGTGTGTTTTTGCAGTGGTGCAGCGAGGGGGAGGTTTTGGGGGATAAACCCCCCCTCCCCCCAGAGCTCTGAGAAATGTTTAAGTTAAGTCTATTTTACTTAATTGGATTAATATTGCTTATCGAATAGTGTGAGTATTAACAAAATATCCCTTAGAAGGCCGTAAAACAACATTTTGAACCATTTACCTTAATTTTTTTCTGGCAGAGGGCCCCCGCATCTCCCTATTACCCTGGCGGGTATACCACACCCCCAGACACCCCAGTATTAGTTCACGTATCTGTAGTGCGGCCCATCTCAGCAATGTAGATCTTCCCGCACCCACATGGGACTTAGTAAATGCCCGGGATGTAAAAAAGTCAGGGATATGAATTGAGAAATGTAACAACCTTTGGAACCTGTTGAAATCTTATTAGTAAAGTATTTATGTAGCACCAATGTTTTCACGGACAACTCATCCATCATCATTAGGGTAACTTAATTGAATTCATTTGAGTTAATTAAAGTTGTTAATATGTATGTATCTATAATTAATTACAGCAATTATGTTACTTCTGTTTCTCCTGATTCGCCTTTAAGATTTTGAAAATTCAGATAAAAAGGAGAAGATCTTTAATTTTTATATTCTTTATGAAGGGAGTGATTTGCTAAGCTTTATTGATACATCTCAGTGGCTTTCATTAACTCCGATAAACTTTGAAGATGGTGCATGTGTTGTCCATGGAAATCATGGATAAATATTTAACCCATTGGAAATCCTGAGAAGACTTAAGAATGATTTCCTGGGAAAGAATTAAATCATATTAACCCATAGCATTGTTTGGTATCTTGGCATTGTAGCCCATGTATGCATTCAAGTCGGTTTGGTTGAATATGTTAACAGTCTTTAATAGTATTCAGCAATGCTCATTTCAATATGCTGCACATTGGCTTATAGTAGATTGTCCTTGTTCATTCAAACATAAGTTGTTTGCACCACAAGGGATACCATTGAAACATGTCTTGGGCATAACTGATGTTACCCGCTGGCTCAAATACCCCAACTTCCAAATTCCATGTTTTAATTTTCATCTCTTTGATTTCACATAGTCAACCAGAACCCATAAATTCCTTCATTGCCATCTTCTAGCTCTACATACCATGTACTGATATATGTAATCCTGAATGTTCCTTTAAGTTAAACTGACGAGTGGCCATGCAACTTAGTTGCAGGAAGCTTATCCGGCCGATGTAGTAAATGTATACGTACAAGTTATTTCATGGATTTATTCTTTTTTATCTTTTTTGTGATAGTTCTTCTGGCAAAATGAAATTATTGATGGAAGGTGCACAGTGGGCTGAAATTGAAAAAAGCTGTCCAAAAATCATATCTTCCATATTTTTAGGAGTAGCTCGATGAAATCTTTCTTATAACTATTTTTGCTTAGGCTATATATAATTTGAATCGTATAAAATTTTGTGGAAAAATTGTTCCAGAAAGTTTTTTAAACAAATTCGCAGAGACTGAAAAAAAATCCAAAAATCAACTGTTCTGACGGCTTCAGTAGAGAGGAAACATTTCATTGAAATTGATAGTTAGTAATAAAAAAGTTAGAAGTATTACATTAACTTTAATTATTTAAATAAATTTTTTTATCTGAAATACATAAAAGTATATTTTTCAACTTTATTAATCATATAGTCGATTAACAGTTGAACTGTGTGTCAACAATTATTCTAATAGAACACAAATAAGAAATCACCAAGCAAAAATTTATATTGATGATGTATTTATAATCTTCTGATATCTTTGTGGTGAGATTCCAAATCTTCCTCCCAAAGTTGGTCAATTGGAAGCACTACAGCCTTGGCAATTGGTGCTCCATGAAACAGCACCTTGTGCGCGGTGGGCGGTGTGTAGTACCACGGATACAATTCCACAAATAGGGAAGCAGCTTCTGAGCAGTAGGTACCTGCTGAAATTGCCGTAATCTATCTCAATTTCCGATGACAGAGTTTTTAAAATTGAGGCAAATCTTGAGATGAGTTCCTCGTTGATACCTATTTGAAGAATAATCATTCCCTTGTGAGTGCAATGTCATGGATGTGATTAGCAAAAGCTCTGCTGTTGATGCTTTCTCGCTCAAACCATTTAGATTCCCTGTATAAAACACACTCAATCACTGAGATATCTTACTTGGGAAGTGTACCTTTTTATCGTTCCAAGATATGCTTCACTAGTGGTGGTTTGGCCTCAACGCCCAAATTTCATGATCCAGGGAAGATAAACGCTGATTCTTTGCTTCCGTCGGACAAGCACTGAGATCTTTTCTCACTCACGTAGATAAATTGACTAATTTTCTCGGTGTAATCGTGAAAGAGAGTATTTTTCTACCTATTGGAAAGAAGCATTTGTGGAAAACCCCATGAGAGCTACTTCTTACAAATCGTTTGCGTGGTTGTCGAAGAGAAGCAATCCTCAAAAGTGCAAAAACCCCTTCATAAGCCGAGGAAATAAAACAATATACGACAATACAAATGGACAGCTTTGTATTGAGTACAGAGCTTCTTAAAGGCTAGATAAGAATCATAACACGGAGGTTGGGTTTACAGGCACAATAGGGATTGACATGGTTGGCAGGGTAGTAACCACTGCCGCTGCGGCACTCCGCTACTCATGCTCTTTCCAACAGGGGCAGATCCAGGATTTCTTTCTGGGGGGGCACAAGCAAGGCCATATCCAGGATTTTGTTCTGGGGGGGGGGGGCACAAGGATACCTCGTAATACAAAACGAACGCAATGATAATGGGATCATATTAAAAATCTTGCATATTTTTAAGGGCTTGGGGGGGGGGGGGCACGTGCCCCTGTGCTCCCCCCTAGATCCGCCTATGCTTTCCAATGTTTGAGCTGATGTGGTATATTTAAGGCCAAGGAGAGCGTGGATAGTAAAATATGAGAGTGCATAGTGGTTAGAATTGGGTTTTTCAAGAATTAGAATAATATATTTATTTGAAGCCCGTTCGCTTTCCGAGACAAGCTTCTGACTTGCCGGTGCAATTGTTGAGTCCGTAAGTTGCGTCTTGTGAAGGAAATCGTGATGTGCCCATTGAAAAATTTGAAAAATATGATTAATGTGGAATGTTAAATGTATGCAAGTCTAGAAAACTGTAATTTTGTCTCACTTTTCGTGAATTATCCTCGACTAAAACTAAGTCTGAATAAACATTCGCATCAAATCACCACATCGGGTGGTTGGACACTGATGCACATAACTTGATAGGAGAGACGAAATGAGAGGTGAAATGGGGCTGGATTTTTCATTTAAGAATTAAAGTTGATATGTTGCTGAATAATGTGTTGGAAAATGCTTGAAAAAGTGAAGCAAAGTGAAAATAAGGTTTTCCTCTACTCTACCATTCTACTCTACACTTCCAATACGTGAAAAATAAGACATTTTCATTGTATAATTAAAACTAATAATATTTATCAGTAGAATTAAAATTTTCACCACAACAGATTCTAATAATGTTAATTTTTACTATGGAATGGTTTACATTTAGGCATCTTGAAACGTAAAGTAACTTAAACAATAAACTTCAGTAATTTAAAAAAAAGTGGGAATTTTTTTGTGGATAATTTTACATTACATTGACAGACGTCTCCTGCTTTGAGAAAACAACTTAGAAATAAAACTATTACAGAAATATGGTCACTGATTATTCTATAATTTGGAAGTATAATCGTTTTTTTCAAATTTAAATGTGAAAAGAATCATTTTTTGCCAGCTTTTTTCATTTTCAGCCCACTGTGAGGTGCATTATACTAAAAATAAATTTATATTTCATTTAAGGTGATCCATACAGTTGCCAAGGATGGATGGATGAACAACATTGAGAGCTGTTTCACACTTAGGAAAGATTTGCTGCAGGAAAATATCAAGAGGTTTTCTCTCCGGAGATTGAACTTGGATCCCATGAGAAAGCTATTTTCTGCTCTTGGGGACCGTAGCAAAGGAATAACGTGTCCCCAATTTTTAGCAAATCTGAAAACTTATCTTCTGTTTGAGTCGTTGTTGAAATCTAGCCATAAAGTTCTTGGGGAAAGTGCTGAAGATTGCTTGCTGTTGGATATACGGTCGGAGTGTAAAAATAAAAGTGATGGAATCTATCATAAGCAGCTTAGGAGTAAGTGCTCTGATATTCCAGCTTTGGATACACTATGGGCTTGGGAAGAGCCTCAACTTGCTTTGTTTGAATCCCAGTCATTGATGTGGGTCAGTGCATTCACTGCCAGACTTGTTGTCAGTAAGATTACTTGTGGAACATGCCACTCTCTTGTCACAAATAATGATAACTCTGAGGGTTTTGTGATAGAAGACAAAGATAAACACCTGATAACACCATCGGATAAGTTGTGCAGGCTAGTGGGGTCTTTATTCAAGTTTGGTGATCAAATAATTTTCAATTCTATGTATGAGAAAGACATGTTGGATAGAATAATGAAGTTCGCAAAGGAGCGCATACCTGTTGATTGGTTAATGTCCTGTGAGACTCATGGAAACAGTTTAATGAAGTTTACATTGAACATAATAATCAGGATAATTATTCAACAATACTGCCGGAAGTGCAACATAGGTATTAAGAGAGTTAAGTAAAAACTTATTAATGTAAACATTTTTATGTTAATGGAATTAAATCAGCAAAAATTCCATTATTTTGTCTGTTTTACTGTACATAAAAATAACTATATCTAGTTTACAAGCTGCTCCAAGGCTAGGTAAGATTCCCAGGTCAGTAAAACTCCCCATTATACTTTCAATTTAAATATTAAAATTAGGTACTTTAAAGAAAAATATATTTATATATTTCACACGTAATTCTTTTATATCTGTCTATTCGCTTTATTATTATGGTGAGTGAAAACCTTGCTCACTGCACTTGGTGTCAAAAAAGTGCACTCATGTAATTGAGTGTAACATTCCCATTGGGAAAATCATTAACACTGATTGGGATTTACACTAATTGTAAGATTGATGTCTGTTAATCCTAGTTAAAGATAATTTCTTTAACTAGGATTAACAGATTCTCTTTAAAAATGTAGGCGATATCTTTTTGTGTGTTTTCACTTTGTTTGTATTTGCATGTACTTGCATAAAAATCAAAATCATTTCGTTGAAATGATCTTTTAAAAATCATTCACAAATAACTGATAATTCTGTAAAACTAAGAGCAGTTTAATGTTTAGTGATCTTACTATAGCTGAGAATTGGTACACATTACATATTAAAGTTTCCTGATTAAGAACCATCTTTTTAGGTAGGTATTCTCAATGAACCGTGACCGGAGTTACACATGCATCAATTGCTCTAATTTTTTTCTGTTGAATTGCGTAAAAATTTTACCATTTTTTTTCTCATATGATGAAGAAATACGATTATAACCTGGGAGCTGAAGAGCTCCTCTGCTATGCTCCGGCTCCATTTTGAGGCGGAGCTGTTCAATTACGTGGTGCTCCGCTCCGGAGCAGAGCATTTCTTGCGAGAACTCCACTCCGGATCTGTACGCTGATGCCAATGCTACACTCCTTAGTGGGCAGTCAACGTGGGTTTGCTTCGACGGCTGTGGGATGCATAGAATATTTCCTGTTGCTATTTTTATATTGCAGTATTTATCCATAATCATCTCTATTTGTAGTATTAGCTCATGCCAATATATTCCAACATTTAAATAGTAATATTAAAAAAATGCTTTTCATGTGTGGCAGTGCAATATATGTTCTATTTAATTACGTAAAGTTAAATATTTTTGAATAAGAAATAATGTTAACTATAATATGTCAACCAATAACCATATGATAGTTGATATTCACTACATATGTTATTATATAATATGGCAGAAATTGCAACATCTTTTATTACAGTGAGTCCTCGTTTAACGTCACCTACCGTTCCTGAAAAATGTGACGATAAACGAAATGACGTTAATCGAAGCATAATATCCCATAAAAACAATGTAAAAATTGAATATCGGTTCCTAGACCTCACAATTCCTACGCGAAAAAATTTTGTCGTATCATATCTGGGGCATTTTTTACGATGGGAATGCCAAACTATGGCATAAATACGAGTTCCTGCCTTCATCGACGACAATAGCAGCAGTGACGTAAATCCTTCTCCATTTTTGTATCTTCCCGCATTTGCTTTTCGGCTTCGCTATGGTGGTCGCCCGGGCGAGCGTCGCCTCGGCATCATCATCACTGAAGCATCGTCGCAGTTACAGGAACCAAAATTATTGTGAACTCGGCAAAAAAGTGACGACAAAAACTCCGAGTTCTATACGGAAAAATGCCTTGAAATCGATTTTTAGGTTCCTGAAAACCATTATGTCAAGTAAAACCTTGAATGAATGCTACCAGACGCCACAGACCGGGGATCCGGTGCTCCGGTCCATAGGCCCTACCCTCGCTACGAGAATTTCTTTTCGGACCGGTCAGGAGCGAAATCAAAATGACGGAAATGAGCGAGGGCGGGCAAACTGGGATTATGAAATCGAAGAGATGGTTTTAATTGCGAATTGAAGCGGGTGGGCGCCGCCTGGGTATCATCATCGCTGAAACATCGTCGCAGTAACAGGAACCAAAATTAATGTGAACATTGTTCTCTTGGACATTGTCGTGGAAATGTCTCTAATGCTAAAATTTGCCAAAACCGTAATCGCAATTAACAATATACACACCGTTTTACACTTTGAATGGACTGACCGTATTACCGCCAACGAAACAACGCCTCCCAGTGAGAAATGGGTGGTGGAATCCACGTGGAACCCACGTGGAGAATTAACGTGGATACCACGTGTTTTTGGTCGTGGAATCAACGTGGAACCCACGTGGAAATTTGGTGGAAAAATTAAAACAGCAGTTGGTGCTGTCCTAAAACCATTAAAACCTCAACCACTCTATATCTAAACCTTCTATATATGTGTCTACGAATTTTCATGTGCTCTCATGGCTGCCTTTCCACGAATTATATAAAAATAGAATGTGCGATACATTTTCACATAACTAGCGTGGTTTCAGGATGATAAATGACGCAATGTCACCAGAGAGTTAAGTTCCACAAATTAGAAATTCTGTTTAACATTTTATGATAATCACCACAAATCCACTTGAAATCAACGTGGATTCCACGTGGGTCCAACCACTCAATATCCACCACCACCAAATATCCACCTCTCAACGTGGATTCCACGTGGGTTCCACGTGGATTCCACCACCCATTTCTCACTGGGCTGCCGCTTCGCCTTTTTTCTCGCGCGAAATTTAAAATACGTGACGTTATCGCGAAGCGAAGGGACGATAAACGAATCACGGTCGTAAAATTTTCGTGACGTTATCGCGAAATGACGTTAAACGGGGTGACGTAGAACGAGGACTCACTGTAATTTCATTATGAAAGTGGACATTCTGATTTCGCTAAATATTAAAAAATAAAAATTCTGTCGTTTACTTTGCAGACTACCATTAGCAAACTTCTTGGATAAAAATTTTTACTCTGTACTACGCAATTTTCGTTAAAGTATACTTGGAGTTTATAGAATTTGATTGTGCTTCATGAAATATCCCACAAGGTATTAATCACTATAATTGGTTGGGGGTGCATGTTTTTTAAACAATGCCATAGTGTAAATTTAAAATGCCAAGGATGAAGGCCCATTCGTTGGGTGCAAAGAAAATTTTTCATGGGATTCCACAATATATGCGTAGAGCAGACTCCCGATTATCCGGCTGTGGTTTATCCAGGTTGCGTATTATCCATGCATGATTTTCACTCTCGCTCAATTTTTTCCACGATCTTTAAAAACAAATAAAATCAGATACAAAATCATCGGAATTACTGCATTAATGCTAGGACACACCGGGCTTATTATTTCCGTTAGAATTCCCTTGGTAAAACGGAAGCGATTGTGCACTAGCTGCATTCACGGGAGCACCGTGTTCCTATTTTCCAAGCCTCTAAGTGTACGACTGCGCTCCGTCATCACTGATACACGTCCTGCAGCAGTTGCAACCCGGGCAACTTGTGCGAGACGCGACTATGTGGTGTGGTGTCTGATAGTGTAGTTTCCAGCATCGAGCAGTGGTTTTCGAAACTAGGCCTTACATGGAGCATACAAGTACAACCATGTTATCGCCGCTAAAAAGATCATGAACTGGCGAAGAAAGCTCTCATTGAGTCCAGGAAGCACTCTAGAATAACAGAATGACTGCATAGATAATAATAAATTATTTGTTATACGGAAATTATGAACATTGTAAGACATTAAAGTGGAAGTTTGGGTTATCAGTGCTTTCCGATTATTCGTGTTGTCTCTCCCAATCATTAGCCCGGATAATCGGGAGTGTACTGTACTTCAATTTTAAAGCATTGAAATGCTTTGTAATAAAATAATGACATACTTTGTAATTAGAGGTCCTACTGAGCAATACATATGTTGATTGACGTTTGATAGCACCTATTGTGAAGTTTGTTTTTTCAATTTTTTTTTCTTAATGTGTATTCAGTCTGTAATTGAAATCTCCTGCTTTAACATGTTGCATACGGATGGCCAGAATTCTCATCATTTTTTTCCCGAACGTTCCGGATGGATGACGAAGATTCTCGTCATTTAGGCGCGTCAACCTAAACAATTTTAAAGCGTACAATACGTATTCGTTATTGCACTTTCTGTTGTTGTTCGTTATTCATAATGAATTGATGCATCATAACGTTTGATTGGGTAAAGTTATATTCTAAACATTAGCTTTTTAACCATGTTTAAACCAAAGGCATTACGCCCTAATAGGCTCATATTTCCAATCTCAACACCTCCACCCAGAATCGGCGTTCTTAGGAATTTAAATACCCCCGGTACACAACATGTTAAGTTCCCGTATTTCCTTCTAGAAAGAATAATTGTTATGGGCGGGAAAAAATCAACATTAAACATACATGCCTTTGAAAGATGAATGTTGCATTTGGCGAAGAACCGTGAAGAAATTTAACATATTGAAAGGTATGAAATATGTTTAAACGTATGTTTTAAACTTGAAACACAAGGACAGTATTGCATCATTTAATTATGATTTCCAATTATATCTTCATTATAATTGTGGAATAGGTTACTGACATATTGATGAATATTTGTCCATTAATAGAGGGTAATCAGTATGCTAAGAATCCGATATTTCTTTATAAAATGACGTATTCCAAATATAAACATGAAAACTAAGTGGCCTTCTCTTCTCTTCATTAACTTCTTCTCTTCAAAAACTCTTCATTAATTTATATACGACTAATTATGGGAAATTCCTATTGGAAAATACACACTTCCAAGTGGCAATTGAATTTCTGGAACAGAGTTAACCTCATAGAAACACCAGAGCGGAGCAGCATTATAGCATATTCGCTCCCCTTCGGGGAGCTCAGAAATCCTACTCCACCTGAGTACTGCACTCTGAATTTGCTTAGACTTGCTCCGCTCCACTCTGGTTGGAGCAGAGTGGAGCTCCTCGGGGCAGTGGCTCAGTTTAGGGTCTTTAAGGGTTATCTTGAGCGAAATAACTACGCCCTATGTAACTGGAACAATGTATCCCTTTATTGAGGCACAAATACATACAAGTGTGTCGCGCACAGAAATAGGCGAATCGCGATGGCCACGAATTCAGTCACAGGTTCGCACTGCAGCTGGCAGGTCTAACTGGCGTGGGCTCCAGGACGCTACTCTCGGATCAGGGTGCCAAATCCCTAGGGTCCCGTTACCCTGCCGGTGCCAAGGGTCCTCTGCCTTTCTCCCTCCAGGCGTTGCTGCCTTCCGGCGGTAGCGCACACTGATTTTAATGCTACATGCAGCAAGGGGGGTTTTGGGGATAAAACCCCCCCCAGAGCCTAGAGAAATTGTTTTCTTAAAAATATTTTAGTGTGACAAATTTAGTAACTAATATTAGGGGGACGGATGACTCACAAATAAAACATCAAACTATTCACACACCCGTAAAACACTACATTATGAACCATTTGTCATACAAGCTTTCTGGCAGACAGCACCCACACCTCCTGCACACCCTGGTGGGTATACCATACCCCCTGGACCCTCAAGTATTAGTTGTGCCTAAAACCCCCCCTAGCCTTTATTTCTATCTGCGCCCCTGCCTCGTAGCAACAATGAAATTTCACTCCACTCTCCTGCTGCTCTAGGTCCCTGATTTAAACATTATATATTTAATGTTGAAAGGCAGGTACGATCATCACCTTACACATTAGTACTTGAAATTCTCAGATTGAAAAATAGATATTTTTTAATCGGTGTTAATCTTTTTAAAGTTAGCCTCTGCCCTCGTGAGTGAGGAGGAATTATTTCGTGGGGTGTTTCTATACTTCCAGCATTGGTACATATATGCATCTAATAAATAATTTCCACCATTTATAACAGCAACTGAAATTATCCTTGGTAAGGGCTTCTCGACAGTACTTTCCATTCACTCAATGTTACAGCAGAAGTAATGCAAATGATCTTAGTGACTTCATCTACATCTACATCTACATAATACCCCGCGAACCGCCTAAAAGGCGTGTGGCAGGGGGTGTTAGGACACCAGACGTTTACAAGAAAAAAAAATGAAGTGCTCTAACGAGATTGGGACTAGCGTTTATTAATGTCCTTTATGGTTCGGGGGAAAAACAAATTCCCATATCTATCCGTTCGGCAAAACATCTCTCTTAATTTATCGCTTCTATCGGACCTGGAGATATAGTGTGGCTCTAATATTATGTTCTCTGTGTTGCTCTTAAAGATATCCATTCTCAATTGTTCAAGCAATCTAAGCCTAGCGCGCAGCCTCCGAGTCTCCAATGGCTCCCAGCCTAATTCGCTTAACATCTGGGTAACACTGTCTGTATGCCCGTAGCAGTTTTTGACGAAACGCGCAGCCTTCCTTTGTATTTTATTAACTTCGCGGATTAAGTCTTTCTGCCCCGGATCCCATACGCTCGCTGTATATTCAAGGTGCGGTCGGACGAGAGTGAAATAGCACCTTTCTTTTACTTTCAAAGAGACTTGGGAGACTTCAAAGGGTGCTTGGCATGTCATCTTGAGAACAATACAAAGAATTTGGAAAACCCTTAGAAAACCTAATGTCACTCCAAGATTCAGCCAAAGGCAGAACATCTTCCTCTAGCTGAATCTTGGAGTGACAGACTGTCTAAGTCTAAGGAGAAAATATTTGGTTTACTATGCAAAAGAACAGGTGTGTGAGATTCTAGCGGGCAGTACGCAAGTATGAGGGGAAGACAGATTGCTATCTATGTATGTCTTCCCTAACTACTTTTGATGGATAGAATATTGTCCTCGTCAGGAAAATACACTTGATGTATCATCTGCATGCCTCTTGATTTTTTCCTTCTATTTTCAACATACCTATTATTCCTTCATTGTGCTGGGTAGAACTTCATTTTCACCAAAATTTGAGGGAGCAATACCAGATTAAAAATAAGCATAAAAGATTAAATTTAATGATATGAGAACGTTTAAGGAAAGGGATTCATTTCTTGGCATGGTGTGCTAATCAAGAAATGTGTTTTCTTTAGCAACAGTGCCTGAGTTTCCTGTGACCTCTGCAGAACTTTTTAATAGTGCATTGCTTTATTATCCAGGAATTAGGATGTAAAGCTCCGTATAATTACTGTGTTCTTCACGAAGTCAAACTGCGATGAAAGTGACGAAGGTGAGATTTAATTTATTCAAACTCAATATTTATTGAGTACTCTTGTGTGTGTAATGAACCAAAAATTCCTTTTTTATTTTAGAGATTTTCTATCTATTTTTCCTAGTAATTTGTTCCTGTGAGTAAAAATTTGCATGTATTGTATTTTCTTATTTTAAAATTTCAAAATCCTTTTTAAATTCGGATTCAAACTAATGTGGCATTAGTTTTTGTTTTGTTTCAGGAAAATATTAAATGGGATTGTGTCCTACGAGAGCCTTAATGAATTTGGTTGCACACCCCTAGTGAGTGATTTAAGTTGCGAATCCAATATGAAGGGGTGTCCAGTTTGCACCAGATAAATGGTAATTTTGTTTGGACCCTCACTACTGATGGTAGGTGCAGTGGCGCAGCGAGGGGGGGTTTTGGGGGATGAAACCCCCCCCATAGAGTTCAAGAAAATTTTTAAGTTTAATCCATTTTACTTAATTGGATTGATATTACTAATAAAATAGGGTACGCCCTATTGGAAATTTCTTATAAGAAAATTTCCTATCAGAAATTGGGCATTTTTCTTATAAGAAAATTTCTTATAAGAATTCTTCTTATAAGAAAATTTCTTATAAGAATTTTTCTATAAGAAAATTTCTTATCAGAAATTGGGCATTTTTCTTATAAGAAAATTTCTTATCAAAAGTATCAATTACAAAATGTTATTTATTAGAAATTTCCTCATGGAAATATTTATTATAATTATCATATCATCATGCTTAAAACACTTGTGCAAACTTCAATAAAAAGCTACATGAGATTTACATCCCTCCTGAGAGTACAAAGTTAGCATTATACCTAATTTTTTCCAAATGAAGGTGCCTATATCTGGTACACAGCAAACCTAATGATTTCCCATGTACCAAATGTAATGTCTATCTTTAGTGTGCATCAAGCAAGGACATTCAAGTTCTGTAAAGTCCACCTGGCTGGCCAGACAATGCGAGATACCATAGAGGTCCTTCAGGTCATGGGTTCTGCATAGGGTTAACGCCCCCCACATTTTAAAACTAAAAAACTAAAAGCAATGAAACCAACGATATCCTGGAATGATGGACTGATAATAGAATATGGCTTTGGCAATCACTACGCAATGAAATATAAAGGAATTGCAATATGGAATGATTTAACCTGGAAAATTGAAGAAGCAAATGAAATAAAATTCAAGTTCGACTTGGGATACTTCAAGAAATTATTTGGGAAGGAAAAGGAAAAATTGATAAATCGAATACATAGGAGAAATTTTTATTTAAGATACCAGAGAGAATGACCTCTACATGCAGATTTGGATAGATAATGAAAGAAATAAATAAAGTAAAATGGAATTTGATGCCATTTGGAGAAAAGGATAGGTAGAATATGGCTAACAATTAGTGCAAGATTTAGGGAAATTAATAGGAATCCCAGAAACACTGATTGAGAATAATAGTTGATGTATTTTCCATAAAATAATAATTGTGCAGATGTTATTTAGGTTTACTCATACAAATTCATTCTCTCCAGAGACGACTAAATCACTCACTTTGTCCATTGAAACACTGTTTTCATTAAAACTTCCACTTATATTAGATATGTCACAATCTGAAAAATATACAAGTCTATCTAAATTAACGATGAAAAGTTTAAAATTCCATGAAACTGTTTGTTTAAGGTGACATGATTTTAGGAATGCCAGTTTTGTAAGACTTACCAAATGAGGTCAATGCCTTATTTTTGTTAGAAGCACACGATTTATTTTATTAAACTGCTATCACAAAGACATAGTGAATGATTAACATATAAAAGCAATCCTTAGCAACCTAACAACCAAACAAGTTTTGGTTGTTAGGTTGCTAGGGAACCATGTGAACAGTATCCTGCAACGTATGCAATCGTAGTATACATCGTGGTTATTCATGGCCCATATCGAACTTCCATCGGTCAAGTAATCTGTAGACTCGAAACAGAGAGATCTTATAAGTCTACAATTTTTCATGTGCCCTCAGCTATATATACTAACAAGTCGCATTAAAGAAGCCTCCGCTTCTTGGAACCATTTATGTCAAATATCATGCTGAAAAAAAACAGGAAATTAGCAGAACATTACTTAAAAAAGTGTTATACATAATTTCAAAAAAATATTTTATGTAGAATTCCTTAAATAATTATCAATTGCCAACATAAGTTATGGTGACACGCCTGCTGGATAAAAACCTAAAAGGTATGCGACCCGCGCAGCATTATTGTAGAATTCTATAAGAAATGCAGATTTCTTATAAGAATTTTTGTAAGACTTATAGAATCCTATAAGAATTTCTATAAGACTTATAGAATCCTATAAGAAATCTGTAAGACTTATAGAATCCTATAAGAATTCTGTAAGACTTATAGAATCCTATAAGTCTTACAGAATTCTTATAAGAATTTCTGTAAGACTTATAAGAAATTTTCAATAGGGCGGATCCGTACGCGTACTCAAGTAATAAAATATCCCTCAGAAAGCCGTAAAACTCACCATTTTGAACCATTTATCTTAAAATTCAGCAATTTATTAATCTCACACCCAACGCTTATCCTGGTGGGTATTCCATACCCCACACACCCTGGTATTAGTTGCATCTAAACCCCCCCCCAAACTCAATTCCTGGCTGCGCCCCTGGGTAGGTGATCCCCCAAGGTCTCCCCCTTGGTCCCAATCCTGGATCTGCCACCGATTGTTATCTATGGAATTCAAATACGGAGGATTTAATCCACTAATGACGAATAAAACATTATTTACTCCACAACAGTTTCAATGGAGTTCCAGCAGGTGTATTAAAGTCAGCTTATAGTGCCTACGTTTTTGGCTGATCACTCACGTATTATATACCTATATTATTTGTTTTGCCTGTAGGTAATGGTATAAAGTTAGGTGGCTATACTTTGACCATATGATATTATTTCACGATCTCCATGAGCGTAAGATAATGGACCAAATGACGATATGGTGTCTTGTGAATCTGTTTCTCCTTTTAAATCATTATTCATGTGCATGAATGAAATGTGATTTGAACTTAGGTCTCCGATAAAATCGTTTCAGAGTCGAATTCCTGTTAATATTTTTGATTTTTACCTTGATTCATAGTTTTACATTATGAAAAGTAAAATACTAATAAAGCTTGAGACAAGTTTACCTAAGTTTAAGATGCCTAATGCAGTCCAATTTTATTACTATCTGATGTTGAATTATTATGATGGCCATATGCCTTGTATACTTGAGATTACTGGTGGCATCATAGTAATTACGTGTATAGTAAATGCAAAGAAAGGAATTCGAAAGGGCGCCATCACCATCTATCAAATGCAGCGCCGAACGGTGAGGCGGCATAAGTAGTGAAGCAAAGCGTGGATACGCGGCGCTGTAGTAGTTGCTTAATTCACTTCTCACTGATAAAAGCGCCAGTGTTGGAAATCACAACTATTAGGTATTACTCTGGAAATCTTAGCAGGATTTTGAATAATTTTTTCTCGTGATTGCGAATGGAATGGCGATATAGTGTACTTTATGAGGTCAACTTCGATCACTTATATTAAGTAATTAAGTTACTCAATCGGAAAAATATTACGAGCCTATGGAAATTGATTTATGGAAA
Source organism: Ischnura elegans (assembly GCF_921293095.1). Taxonomy (NCBI): domain Eukaryota; kingdom Metazoa; phylum Arthropoda; class Insecta; order Odonata; family Coenagrionidae; genus Ischnura; species Ischnura elegans. Next base: position 78,663,129 of record NC_060256.1, on the reverse strand, counting down.
TTTTCGCGGAAATAAGGGTATTTGTTTTGGGGAGGTTTTTTTCTTTCCTTGGGGCCTTGGTGGTGAGCAATACCTGTCGGCGATAATGCGTATGAGGTCTGGTATAATGTGGAGTATGATGAGGACTAGTGGTTTAGATATTCATAAAATATTTCTGAACATTTTTTGTTAAGTCGGTGAAATTAAAAAAATAAATGCGTCATGACTTGGGTCCGGAGAGTATGGAATACCTCAGACAGAGAGGGGTGTTCAAACGTGAAAAATGTTTTTAAAAACCCATTTTTTAACGCATTTTGAAGCCTAAAATTTCATTTTTATTCTTAACAACGGGTAAAATTGAACAATTTTAGTCATTTAAGGAGTTTAGAAACGAAGAGGAAATAATATCATAAAAATATTAAACTAATAAAAAATATAACTTTGATAAAATTTGGGTCGTAAAAATATATCCGTGAGTGGTCATTAAAGTACTGGAAATGTCGCTGAGAAATCAGGAAATACGAGTGAATTTTGAAATTTGTAAAGTGTACTAACCTTGGATGAATTAAGGGAGTTCAAATTCGTAAAAACGTTGTATTTATTTTGAAAAGGGTAGTTAATGGCGTGTGCGTATATGAATAATCGACAAGAAGCGTTTCTAATGCATGCATCCAATACGCGAGGAAAAATCGTACTCGTTGGTAGATTCTCTTTGGCGAAGAGTTATGCATTCATGAACAAATGTATGATTCATGTGACCCTAAATTCGCCACTAACTGCGGACATTTGGATTTCCGTCCACAGACCATTACACTACACAAGTTTCTTGATGCCCTCGGAAATTTTACTGAGGTCCACGATGCGGTCCACCCAAGACGACAACGCAAGAGAATTGGGCGTCCATGAAGTAACCACAAAAGGTGAACCCCATTCCAACGCCGCGCCGCCCTTCTCGGCAAATGAATGAGTTAGCCATATTCCCTCGCGCTATACAATGCGTTACGTTAACGAAATATACTTCCAGCACTGTGTACCTCGGTCATATTGCCGAAGGAATCATGGAATTTGAAATATGTACTAGCATACTATAATGGAAATGGTTTGCGCTATATCCCGGAAAGTCCAAGGTCCGTGATTGGATACCCAATCAGAGTTTTTATGGCAATTAATGTGAATTTCACATACTTTTTATTTGAAATCGCTGAAGTAAATCGATTTGATTATTCTTGGGTATTTGATATTAAATCATTAATTATGTATTTGAATTTGATCTATGCTACATATACTTGATTAGAATCGGAGAAAAGAAGAGAGGGAGATACAATTATAATTGTAACTCCCTCTCTGCTAAATTACTTGTAATTAAGTAATTAATAGAGTAGTTTCCTTCATCAAAGAAAACGAAATACATTGATTGCGATTCCTTACCAACCATTAGTGTATCCATAATATACAAATTATTTCGTTTTAGAAATCCTAGTTTAGACGAATGGCAATAGTCAATTTTAACCTCATTTGAAAAAGGCCAGATTGGCGCCCATGCGATGCCACTCCACGTGACGTCACAGGGACCTAGTTTCTATACGAGTACATAGGAGTTTTACATTGTCTGAGATTACCAATGCATCCATGAGGCACAGAGCTCAGGGAAACATCTCTTAATAATCACCTATTAAAATTACCTAAGTTCGGAAAGTTTCCTTCGTTTGATATGGTAATAATAATTCCTATTCAAGGCAAGCGCTACCGGCTAGCATGGTACTCTGCTACCTGCTAGCAGCCTGCATTGTATCAGCGCTCAAGCCTTGCCCCAAGGTCACCTCACACGCCGACAGCTGGAACCAGAACGACGTCACACGGACTTTTTCCGTGTATTCCTACTTAGCCGTCGCGTTTTCGCGCGCTTGAAATTTTTCACATTTCGTTTAATCGCGTAAAATAGATATCGTCATTTAAAAATCTAAAAGCGTGAAAGGCGTACTCCAGGGGTAATAATCTTTCGATTTAGGCAATAAAAAAATAATAGGAAACCACCCTATTGTCCACCGAAACATATCGATTACTTACTCCCTCGGGATTTTAAACTGGCCCCATCGTGCACTAGTAGTATTCAGTGCTTCAAATTTAAGTTTTTTAATATCTATCAAAAGATCTACATCTTAACAGAGTCTTTAATAAATAAATAGCTCTCGGATCCAGGGAGGGCTTGTCGAATATTGTTTTTAAACATTGTAGCATTGCTTAATTAACTCTTGTTGTTAAATTATTTCAGTGTGATGAGGCAGGAGTTTTTACTCTGCTAAATAGCGTTTTTTTACAATAGCTCTTGATTGGGAAATGAAGTATGTCCCTCACTGTCAACATCTCTATCTTTCCAAAGAATAGCTCTTCATTATCATCATTTGTTTCCTTTTATCGTTCACAGGGTATAGTTCCTAATTAAAATCAGTTGACCTAGTTTAAATCTTGCTCGCTGAGGGTCTCATTGATGTTAAATTGAGGGAGTAGGCGGAAATCAAATTAATCTTGCCTTCTGTTCGACACAAAGCGAGCTCCGAAACCAATCACATTTTTTTAGTATACCTACGTAAACGGGGAGTAGTAGTGGTCAAGGACTTGTGTAAATCTAGATTTTTTTATTCTCAAATCGAATGAGTGAACTATGAATGCAAATAATTTATTTTTTATCTTGAAAATGCTGTAGAAAGTAAGGTACCTAGGCAGGAAATTCGTGTGGAAAGTGTAAAAAAACATGATTTGGATTAAAGATTTTTTTCCATGTTAATGGAACATTTGTCACCCTTTTATCACAAAGGGAACCTGGCTTTTGTCAACAGACACTCTGCCCTTAATGGGAAAAAACGAACATTTCAACTTTTAATGGAAAATAATGTAAGGGAAATAACAATTTTCCATGCTCTATTACGTTAGTTTCAACATCGCCTCGTAAAAACTCTTCGAAATTCCTCTTCAATCCTTTGAAATTGGTGCATTTAATTAATTCAAGTTTTTTTCAACTGTGACTCCATCCGCGTTCCATTGTGTTTAATATAAAGCCATTATGTGTTCAGAATTTTTCGTCGTGCGTGGCATTTATTCGTTTACTTGGCTGTTTACCAAGCCGTTACCATTATTTTCTGATGAAAAGCTTCCTATTTATCAATGAAAAGAAAAAAATATTCATGCTGTTACACATCGTAAACAGCGGATAGTTGGAAATGTGTAATCAAATTTTCGGTACCCATGGAACTTCAAATCTTCGGAACCATGCAAAGAAACGTTTTTGAATCGACCCGTCGCCGTCACGATGCTATATTTTGCATCATAGGTTTTCTGATTAGACATTAATGTATGTATATAGAGGAGCTAAAGGTGTGTATTGATTAGATTGCCGGAGATAAGAAGATCCTCCATTAACATGAATTTGTTTGAAAAGCAGGTGATGAAATGAAGTTGTGCAATGTAAATTACCATTCCGTAAAGTGTCATGCATTTGCGATATCATTTATGCAAGAAAACTATATCATTAAATGCAACCTTTTATTGCACTACGTATTGTATTTTAATATTTTGTTCATTCCTTCTTCACTCCGTTTTGCTATTTTCGGTCGTAATGCGCGTGTATTGCTAAACATCTTTGTGTTCTGTCTTGTGTATGTTGTTCCGCACTCAGCCATTGACCGTTAGCATAATTAGTAATTAATTATTTCTTGGAGTGTAGTTCAGTGATATGAAACGCAAAATGTTTGTCGACGTGTCGATATTATATAAATTCTATTCGATATAATATTATATCTTCATCTGGGTTATGAATAATGGTTAAAACAAATTAATACATGTAGATATGAACTATTTTTACAATGATATTTTTCATAAAAATAAAATAAAAGCGATTAAAAATACTATTGTACATCAATGAAAAAGAAAAGACAAGAATTTTAGGATAATTAGTTAGTATTAGTTATCATTTAGTTTTATTTATTAGTTAGTATTATTGAGGTGGCGCGCGGCACCCTTTGTTGATGCTGGGACAAGCGTTTTTAGAACCAATTTCTAGTCCATTGTGCTAACATAATGTGGTATAATAATGAATATTATATTATCCCTTACCACTGTAAATGGTTTGTAGGGAAAAATGCAAATTTGTGATGGAATGTATAATAAAATTAAAAAAAATAAAGTCAGTCAGATATGTCTGACGTCGATAGTATTATTAAAAGACCTCTATTTTACATATAAGAAATGTTTGAAATTTATAGCGCTCTTTTCAAAATTATGGATGCCTAATTTGAGCTACAATTTTATACATTTCTCTTTGTATATTTTGTATATATCTAATGGTAGTACTTTTCCTATCCACCATTATTGCTTAATCAGGAGTTAATATTTTGAAAACTTTTCCCTTACAATACTATATATGGGTTCCATGCAAGGTGACTATTATTCACCATGTCATAACCATCAATTTACCTCATTAAAATCTCCGTCTTCACCCTTGACTGCATTCTAATTTCCCTGTCCACACGTGTCGTGTTCTCTTGGGAACATTCCCAATCATTCTAGTGTTTATTCATTCGTCCGCACCAATCTCATCTACTTAGCCATGATTAACCCTCGGAGTTTGCACCAAGATAATGACTTAATCTGTCAGAGAGATAGCCTTTCATAATAGTCATGCTTCATTACTTTTGCGTTCAGAATTATATTTGCTCTTTAGAGCATGACATTACTAGAATGCATCAGTTTGTTAAAAATCTCATGTTCTCAAACGAAAATAAAATCTTGAGGTGTATTCTCTTGAACAATGTTCTAAAATATGAACAATAAATCACAGTAAAATTTTACAATATTATTTATTTTAAATTCAATACGTTGGTGCGTTGCTAGAAAGGGCTTAGTGATAAATTTTCTCCTAAACGAAATCGCAATTATTCTTAATTTATTTCGCGTGGTAAAATATTACACCCCTCTCATTGTTCAACGGTTATTCACTATATATATCCTTATATACTATAGGAGATGGACTCCGTTTTCGCACAATATCTTGACTTTCTATGAATTTTAGGCGTTCATGCAACGCAAAATAATAATTCCTAGGGTATTCGTGGGAATGACTAATTGTGATGGAACAGAAACATGAACAGGGTTTTCTTCTGTAAATATGAGGTCATTCTCAGAGGTTTTTTTTCATGAATAGCTAAGTTAAATCATAGTATGAAATTCTAAAGGATGGTGATTGGAATTTAATATCATAGAGGAGCCCTGTTGGTAATTGCAGATTTCCATTAATTTTATATCAGAGATTTTAGTCGCCATAGGTGAGCGCCGATCCTACGCTCTTCATCACTTTGTTCACATGTCAGTGCACTGAGCTAATCTGGGCGCGGATTCATGAAATATTCTCTCGTGACCAACTCCATTATGCATTAGATTTTCTACAGACTGAACGGCCGCGAAATGTTTTTTTTTCTTTTTTGCTTTGCGCTTCCATTCCCTTATTCGCGTACGTTTAAAAGTCATGACGCATGCCTAACGCTGTCCCCTATGATTTAGCAATAAGGCGACGGTTAGCAATTCAAGGCTGTGTTGCCAGTCAAGTACGTTGATTTTTAAGTCACTAGAGTGGTCATTCGCCCATGAGATGCTATTCGAGACCGTCAGTGCTATTCGGGATCGCCGACCGTTTTTGCTGAGATTTAAATGCTCCTTCTTTTATGCTTTAAAATCTAGATTATAGGTAATGTTAACTCGTGCCTCATGGAAAGTAAATTTAGAAAGAAGTATGATTTTTAGCTAAGAAATTAACCACGTTTTTTTTTTAATGCATAGTACAGTCAAATATATCAGTTTCATCAAAATTAAGCTCTGAAAAATTTCTTAAGGCTAAGATGACTCTGCATATAAAAAATAAATTTCGTTTAGTTTTACATTATTCCATTGAATTAAAAAAATCTAAAAATAAATAAAAAATGAAAATTACCTAAAATAGTATTGATTGAGACACATTTTTGTCAGCTTTTACCTAAAAATATAATTAAATATATAATTCATGGTTACTTTATTCTCAGGAAGTGACGGCCACCCTTTTAATCATGACTATGTACTGAATTCCCTATTTAACTCCCTATACTATATTCACAATTCCTCTATTTTTATGTTACTTTCACACCATAACACCGGTGAATTATCTCAGAAATGTCTTATGTGTCTGCGCAATTTTCTCCAATAACTGTCTTAAATTATTCTTAACTCGTTGCGCAAATCATGAGATGAGTTTTCTTACGTATTGTTTATTGGCTTAATGCGTCAGACATAATGTGGACTAGGGTGGTCACATCGTGTATGGGAATTTTTTCTTCATGATATCTGTCGGCGGATCCCCCATAAAATTGCCAAATAGCTTAATACTGATAATTGAAAAGTATAAACTCAACATGGTCACGTTTTACCCTGTTTTATTTAGAATAAAGCTTGGAAAAATACGATTGTAATCAAACAATCGAAGGTTTCCCTCCATCAAATGAAAACCGTTTGTCGTAGGAACTTAATTATTGTCCCAGTAAATGGAACACTTCATAGCTTCTAAGAATTTGGCTATAATGTTAAACATTTTCAGCTATGGTTCATATGTCAACCAAAAATCATATTTTCAAAAATTTTCGGAAACGAGTTGATGACTCTGAATATTACGGATAAGTTTCATTTAGTTTACAATTATCCCATTGCATCAAATAGAACTATATCTTCTTTCCCATCAATTCTGGCCTCTATATTTTAATCTGACGTCAAGCAATTGTTAATTTCTAAAATCAAAATGGGTCCATAAATCGACTTGACAACCGCATCTCCCAACCCAAAATAATCCTCACAATGGAATATCTGAAAATACCGTTTCTACATAGAAGTAGAATGGTCGAGTTCAAGGAAACGTTTAGAATTGTGGAAGGTTACACGGGATTTCCACCGGGTCAGGTTCTCCAACTCCATCTCGGCCGACGTTTCGATGGGCGAGTTGTCCATCGTCTTCAGGGCATGTCGAGTCTTGAAAATCGTTCTCCTTATACATGGATGACGGCGGTATCAACCGGGGCAGGTGTTGTGTGATTGGTGTATATATAAGGAGGACGATTTTCAAGACTCGACATGCTCTGAAGACGATGGACAACTCGCCCATCGAAACGTCAGCCGAGATGGAGTTGGAGAACCTGACCCGGTGGAAATCCCGTGTAACCTTCCACAATTCTATACGCCGGGAAACCCTACGAAACGCTTAGAATTGATACATCTAAATCTACATCTACATAATACCCAGCGAGCCACCTCTAGGGTGTTTGGCAGGGGGTGACCAATCACCAACATGCAGCATGCAAGAGGACCGCCACATACACACCGAACTATAGTAGTTGCTACTTCTCCTACTACTAGTAATAGAAGTCTTCCGTAAGGCAGAGGTTTGCAATCAAGCAGTTTTTTTTTGTAGTTATCAAAATAAGCAGGTGTTTAGAAATTCGCAGTTCGAAAAGTATGAAAAAATATACTCCTCGTTTATCGATGCAAGATACGACACCATTGAAAAAATTCCGTCTGTAGTCAGTATAGCGACGCGGGCGCGATCTGCGGAAGTGACTGTGAGCGCGCGAAACTCATCAATTCCGCATCGCATCCGTTTCCACGGGAATGATTGAAACGGGGGGTGCCGATTCTTTTTTGTCTCGCCCGCGGGGTCACAGGCGAGTCCCGGGTGCACGGTCGACGTCCCAGCTGACGCAAATCGTCTCGAATATGAGCTCTCCGCACGGAACGAGCGTCAATTCAAGGGCCCTCCGTGCTAACTCACGCAATCATATATTTATATTAAAAACAAGGCCTTCTCTTTTCTCCCCTCCACAATCCATGCCCCTAACCAGAAGCAACTCCCTCCGCTGCGCATGACCAATATAATACGCGTGGATCGGCAGGATGTTTTTACAGCTTGATATGAAAATGGGAGGGGGTTGATACTTGAAGTGTGCATGAGTGAGTTGGAGAAGGGGGAAAGGATGAATAACGGAAAGCGTTATGAGACATGAAAAGGTCCCTGGGAAATGACTTAGTTTCCTGAGGGAGGGATGAAATAAATTATTTATGGAAGTATACACTTCGTCCCCTCCCCTTCATATATTCTCTCCCCTTATCTTTCCCTTCTCTTGCTCTGGCGAAGCTGTTATCGCTGACTTTTCGGCGTCTGGCTTTCCCATGAGGGCGTAATACCCCGCACCACGGTGTGCAGTGTTCCACTAGTGTGGCGCCGGGTGTCAAGCGGACAAGTGTGCCTAACCAACGGGGCTGAAATACACAGGAGATAGCTTTGTAGATTTTAAGCACAGAGGCGACGCGTAAAATAAGCAACATACTAATTTTTAATCACCATTTTACGTATGCTTTGGGATATTTTAAACGTTAAATGCCCATAAGTTGGTAAACGCGGAACGGTGCGATATTGAAGAAGAATTAAAACATGGAATGCTGAAGATATCGCACTCTTAATATTAAAATGCTTGAACTCGCAGACATATGTTCGAGTTAGCATCAACCGTTGCCGAAAGATAAAGCACATTCTGTTTTGAGGTCTAAATGGAACTTATATACTGAAAGACCGCGGGCATTTCAACGGACTTGCACCGAATTCATGTCATTTATGTTTACGAATGCTTTCTTATTCGACGAGTAAACTCACTTATCACTGCTTACTCCTATATCTAGAGCTCGATCCACCATCCGCAACCCGGTGGACGCACTCGTTGGCTTTAAACTCAGCCGGGAGGTTATAAATCGATAAAAAACAGCGTTACTATCTACTACTAAGAGTATAGTCTCAGCAGCCAATATTATGCCCTTTAATCGATCGCGATTGCTTTGATTCATAAATTTTCCCGCTTCATAAAATCACAGAGATTTTCGAGTTAGCTTCAACCGTTGACGAAAGATAAAGCACATTCTGTTTTTGGCGCTTAACGGAACCAAACGACCGCGCATTTCAAAGGCTTTTGCCTTCCAGCGAACTGATGTCAACTTTCTATTTCGCAATTGCATTATCTCTTCCCGGCGAAACTGTATCAAGGCATATTTCAGTAATATTTGGCAACTGGCCTGTTGGTCTAGGAGTATGATTCTCGCTTTGGGTGCGAGAGGTCCCGGGTTCAAATCCCGGACAGGCCCTAGTTTTATTTGCCCCTTTGGGAAATGTTAAGCAATAGAACTTCTCTTTTAAGGTTATTCTTGTTCTTACCTTACTCTTGTCTACAGTTTTCCGCTTTATTTCGCTCTTTTTATTCTTCTAGGCGCATTCTGTTTACATCGCTCATACTCTTTGGCAGTTAGTTCTCTGTCATCCCCTGTCTTCTACCTACAATCTTTCCTGCCATAATACTTTTTATGAAGTATTCGTGGCGGACTAAATGTCCGATGAGTTTCGCTTCTCTAATTTTAATTTCTTAAATAGTTCTTTTACTTCATTGACTTCGTCGAGTACTTGCTTACTACTTTTTCTGCCGGTTCGTCAAATTCTTTCAGCTCTTCCCAAAACAAAATTTCTGCGGCTTCAACTTAGGCCATTCCACTTTCCTCGTGTTTCGCTTCCATGTACAAAGTTTTTCAGGAACTTCTTCCAAGCCTCAATACTGATTTTTTTCTTTATTAGGGGACTTTCATTTTATTGAAAGGCTTTATAGGCTAATTTAATTCATCTTTGGAGCTCAATGGGGCAGTTATTGTGATTCTCTGATTTGGTACCCAAGTAACATACCCCTTTTCTATTCCTCCTACACCACTTCCGTGTACTCGTTATATTTTGGGAGCCTTGTTTGTGGCATGCACACTTGTAAATATCCATTAATTGTGTCGAATATTAAGAAAAAGCTATCTCTTTGGTGAATATAATAACAATAATATATAATTGGTGAATAAAAGCAAAGCTATAGCTTTGCTTTTATTCGCCAATTTTTTGAAGTTTTGACTCCGTGTATTCATTTAAAAAATTGACCATGCACTGTGATAATTCAAGGAAACCGTCTATTTTCATATTTTTCTACCGGCCGTGTTGGTTTCAATTTGATTATGTCTAATGTTCGGATGTCTATAATTTAAAATTAATCGCGTTCCAAATATACTGCTACATTAATTGCGTACTTGATGAAAGCAGCGGCTCGCTAAACCTAAAAAAATAACGATGTCCCTAGACGTTTTATCGAACTTAATATCTCCACCTGACTTTAGATTTCCATATGGTATGCAGTTAATTCGAATTTGGCTATCGTCATTTTCAAGTTTTATATCTCCTTTCTTTATATCTGTCGTAATTTGGGTGCATGTGGGACCGTCGGTGTCTTGTAAAAAAATGCTCATTGATTACAATTTTCTTTGACAATAAACGGCTCTAGTGCTCTTTTTTTGCTTTTTTAATTTATCGAAGCTCTTTATCAATATTGTTCTATTTCATATTCATTATTGTTTTTTATTTGGACTAATTAATTTTTAATTTTATGGGTTGGATTATTATTTTGGTTTTAGTATGACCTAGTTTACGCTACTAAATGAATCCCTCAGCTTATTAGCTTTCAGCCTTTATCTATGTTAATGAATAATCTACTGACATATTTTACACATGCCTGTTGATCGATAAAAATTAAAAATATACCCATATCATGCTTATCGCTTGAAGGTAGGTTTTGTTGCTGTAAAATCGATATGAGTGTGGGTATGCAATGCAGATATGAGTGTGGGAGAATTAGTATGTTCGGGAGGTTTAAACCCATTGATTACTTACGTTGATTGCGACCTTCCCACTGCAGTCCAGCCGGCGAGAGTTGTTCGATGAAAGCGCTAAAGGAAGAGTGAAGAATCCACCAGAAAGAGCCAATTGCTGTCTCCCAAACGCACATCACACCCTCACCTAGTCGTACAACGTTGTCACAAGCGTATGAAGCAACGAAACAGACCTGGATCACCGAAAAAAGCCCTTTCTTCGAATCACCTAAACAAGGGATTCTTCCTTTGGGTCCTTCACGCTCGTCGTCACCTAGCCCGAACTAGACACTTCTGCCTATCATCGGACAACTCTCGGCGGCCGGACTGTTCTTCCGGCAACCGTATGACGTTCTGGCTAATTCAATGATCTGCGGAAATATAAATTGCTGTCTCTTTGCACCTAACATCCGAAACATGAAGCACATTCTGTTTTGGGCCCTATACGAAACTTTCCAATCACCCGCGCATTTCAACGGCCGTTGCCTTCCAGCGAGCTCGTGTAAACTCTCTATTTCACAATTCAAATAACACTTCCCGGTGAGAATCTATCAAGGCCGCATCCATTGTTCGTTTTCAAGCGGCCTGTTGGTCTAGGGGTATGATTCTCGCTTTGGGTGCGAGAGGTCCCGGGTTCAAATCCCGGACAGGCCCTAGTTTTATTTCTCTCTTATGAAGACTATATGTGGTGTGTTTTGGAGCCCCTCTTTTAAGATAAATTTTCCTGTCTCATTGAAGTGATTTGAAGCGAAAATCCACGCGGTCAACGTTTATGTATACGTTATGATCGTACTGAACTTTAATGGGTGTGATTCAAGGAAATCATAAAATCTTTCACATTTACTTTTCAATGCAAAATGTATCTTGTAATCTTCCCGTACAATATTGTCTTCTTTATTGTCATTCTATTTTTTAGTTTGCGTGATCAAGGTCCGGAGTAATTGCCGGCTATTGTTCAACGCATTCTTCTTATTTTGTGTTCTTTTAGCAAAACTGAAGAAATGCATATTCTGTGGGCTTGGATATTAATGGAGAGCCAAGTTGTCTGAAATCTACCACCGCAAGGACTATGGTATAATGATACAAATGGAAGTAATGGGGTCGTTAACTCGGACCCTGATAAAAATTCAGCCAAAGCTTTCGTTAAAGAAAATGGAATGATAAGCTCGGCTAAGCACGTCATCAAATTACCTATCTGAATTAAAGCCGTATTCATTGATTCGTTAGTAAGTTGCTACGAGGATAGCAGCCGACCAACATTCACTCAACGTCATTGTGGCATTCATGTTCTTTTTATGACTTGTAGGATGCCAAATTAGAGACCGATTCCTAAATATGGCTGACTTCTCCTCCTTTAAGGGAGCTACTTTATATGGCAGTATCCGGTTAAAGACCTTGGACGAGGACAATTCGAATATTTTACTGACTTTGGAGACAATTTTACCATAATTGTTGTCGCCATTCATATTTTATCCATACAGCAAGTAGCTTGCCTTCGATTGAAACGTAAATTGGAAGTAGTTTATCTATGTTTAGGAGTTGAAAATGGGCTCGTTTACGAAGATACAATTACTCTTTATTTCAAATTATTGTTCAGTAAATGAATTCGGTGGATAGAAGAGAAAGATAATTTACGACGAAAAAGAATTATTTCTTGGAGAAATTATATCTCAATGTAATTCAAAATAAATTAAGCGAAAGTAGCAGCCCACTGTTCATGTAGCAGTTTTATTTGGAGGATAGCATGTTCGTGCCTTTTCCAAACTCCTAGTTTATGGTCTGACAGCGTTTTGATGTCTTGAGTGCTTTGTCTGTCCCACGAACGAGCGCGTTTTTGACTAAGGCTAGGATGAGTGCCGGTGTGGAATCACCCCTTGTCACACGCCCTGATGGTAGTTAGCACGGTACATAGTAGATGTAGAAGTAGATATAGATTAGTGATTTTTGTTTAGAGTAGTGATCAAGGGGACTGCATAGAGGAGGCCCAATTCCTTCACAAAGAAGGCTTCCTTCTTTTGCCGCTTCGGTCGTATTTTAATCGGCTTTCAAAAATGTCCGCGGCGCGGTAATGAGTGCAATGTGATCCTCTTTTTACCTATCTAATATTTTGTAGTTATGATAATGATCTAATATTTTGCAATATAATGTTTATATTTGCGAGGTATAGCATTGAAAAGCAATGAATTTGATAGACCACATCATCATGGGTATAAATTTCGGTTGATATCCCTAATTATACCTTATTTCCCCGTGAAACTCGGATCAATTTGTCCGTCAGCGACGCGAGTGGCGACTTCTGCAAACCCATTTAAATGCGCGGTGGGTGACAACACATTTAAGAGGCCGACTTGAGGATCCTCTTTTGTAATATTCTCAGTAGTGATTTTAAAAGTAGGAATAAGGCAGGACAGTGGCACACTGAAGTGCAGTAGTGGAGGTATCGGGGAGTGGAAATGACTTCGCTCGACAACTCCATTTTCCCTTTGCCTCCCTCCCCAAATGTCATTGGAATTTAAATACGGGCGAGGCTCGCTGAAGTGATACGGATTGAAACCTCTTTTTCCATCCTCCGCCAACTTATTTTCCAATTTAAAAAGGAGCCCGAGGGTTGGGATGAGAGAGTAAGGCCGGCGCCCGTTTCGCATGACGCAAGCGATGAATAAAATAGCCATTTCCTCCCGATTGCACCGCGGTTTAATAAAAACGAACCTTAAATATTTACTTCGCTCCATGAATGTTTCAAAACTCTTACCCCGAAGGTTGGCAACCGTGCTTCCGGACAACCCTGCTTGTAATTCATTACATCGCTTTAGATTTACGGTGGAGTATGAATAAGTTTCTCCGCTTCATGTTTCATCCATTATTCTTCCATTTTAACCGTGACTGCGATGTTGTATGTATCTCTCGTAACCTCAAAACCGAGTCTGGGTGGTATACAAGCCTGCCGTAATTACTTGCCCGCGTCAGACTTAGCCTCGGGCAAGGGTCTCCTGTTGGCTTGTTTCCCGGAGAAAATTCAATTGTTTCTCATCTTGCATAATTGATCGAGCCTTCGTGTTTTATAATGGTGACCGGAGGCTGGTTGAGGGCAGCAAAGTAAAACAAAGCGATTTTAATCGCGAGGGAGAAAAACGGGTACCGCGTCCGTTATTTCGCGGCTTTATTTTTACCTTGATTAAATACTAATGACGTGCCAGGCCGCGTTTTATTTATTCAGGGCTGGTTTTAATTTTCATGAAGAATTTGCAATTTCCGGTCTGTAGCGTTATTACATTCTTCGATCCATCGTGTGGCTGTTGGGGAAAAATATCACATCAGACTTGCGTTGTACCAGTGATTCGTTAACCAAAGCGGAATTTTTAACGGAAGATACATTTTTACAGATGATGCAAAGATCTGGTGCTGAAATTGGGACATTTTCGGAACGATATCTCAAAATTTTTTCTCGACCTTAGAAATGACTGTGTTTTGTGATAGAACAGAAAGTCCTTTTATAGTATTCCTTGAAGATATATAGGAATATTTACATTTTCAAATTTTTATAAAAATCTTCATATCCAGTCAGGTAAACGGAAATAATTTTAGTGGGGGCTGAAACCACTAAAACCTCAAAGACCTTGGAGGAAGACTAAGAGCGAACTCCGAGTGCAGACTCGGTAACGCGATAGCACACTCAGGCAGGGGATCAAACTATACGGAATAAAATTGAATACATATTTCTTGTTCTAAATGCTTCTATATGCTTGTTCTTTTTTACGGACGCAATCTAATTGAGGGTTCAAAATAGTTGGTTTTAAGAGCGATATAGAGTGAAATAGCGTGGTGCGGAGCAAAACGAGGCAGTGAAATCCGAATGCTGTAGCTAGCTATGTGCCTGGTAGAATTAAATGGTAGTTTCTCGGTTTGTCCTTTCCATACATATATCCTCCGGCTCGTATCACTCATGTTAAGGTTCCATTCGGCACGGTATGTTTTCGATTCGTTTTCGGTGGTCGTCGAAAACGAATTACACGCACGCGGTTCATATCGACCTTATATAAGCCATGATCGAAGCCATGATGGTAATTGCTTATTTTGCAATTTTATTTGCATGTTTATGGTCATTTTCCAATTACAAGGTCCAACTACAAATAAAATTCGAGTAATATACTAGTTATGCATGCTAAGCAATATGCTCATAAATTATGTCACCTATGACAGAGTATTTATCGTGTACCAGTTTTTTTTAGATATTACCCTGTGATGCGCATCAATTGGCAGGAAAATGTTTTGATGACTCTTATATTATTTATTTAGATATCTATTGAGAGATTTTGGTGACGAATCAAACAGAAAATTTTTGGTTCAACCTAGGGTAGAAATGGTTATAACTTAGACAAAAAAGAAACTGTACCTTGCATATCTTTATATGAACTAAACATATATAGGTATTAGATCGGCACAGTAGATCCGATCATAAAAATAAAATAAGATGCATAGACTGTAGAACAGAAGAATTTAGAATGTCTTTTTTGCCGCGATCGGTAAGAGATAATAACGGCAGCATTAGGACTTTACGAATAGGTTAGTCGACTGGTAGTCTAGCCTACTAACTTATGTATTCCTTAATGCATATTTCTGAATTCTCCCAGTATTTTTAACAGCATGTTTCGCATGTTCAAGCTTCATAGGCAGATTGCCTTCATGAGTAGTTGACAAGTTTTTTTTGCATGAATGTGGAAGTATATTTTTAGCTTGCGTAACATTTTTATGACCGTATGGCATGAATGTGGGAACCCTAATGCATTCTGTTGATTGATAACACCATGCTGATCACCCTAGAGGTGGCTCGCAGGGTATCATGTAGATGGGTGAAGGCCACACTCACATGTTCTTACCTGGATACGAATGTGTACATATTAGAAATCGGATGAAACCGATTCGTGTCGTGTGGGTATTCGGTGATAAGCGGAGTTTATCAGGTGCCTAACATATTCCTTACATACTATGTCACAAATGTCGGAAGCCACCGAAAACGTATCGAATACGTGCCGAATGGAAGCTTATATGAGTGAAACAAACTTTACTCTATGATACAGGCCTTAGAGGATTATCTTTCTTGCGGGTGTGGAATCTATCACGTTGGACTGCCACAGTGACACCACGGGAGACGCAACCGGAGCAAAGATAGGGAGGCGACGAACCCAACGGCGTCAACCACGAAGCCATTTGAAAATTAGTCCGTCCACTTTTAAGTTAGGAAAAATAATAAATTTTTCTTTCTACAACTTAATCATTAACGATCGACTTATTTCGATTTTATGTTTCATTTTCAAGACTTTCAAGTGATACAAAACACATTGGAACTTGGTAATATACCAGGTCGGGTGGTGTCACCTGGTCACCACCTGGTAAAGGTTAAGTTGTAGATAGCAAAGTTTGTTATTTTTTCTAACTTAATTTAAACAAATATAGATTGCCTTTATTAGTATGTACAAACTTGGTCCTTCTCAGCCATATGGCTTGTCATAAGGTTCCAGTTATCCTAGATAATGGCAACATTGAGAGCATAGCATTTATATTACATTAAAATTAACAGTTTCATAGACAAAAAACAATAACATGGCAAAAAAGTTTTTGGAACTTTGAAACAAAAATATGAGAATTTAATATGATTGGTGAATTTCAGATTCAATGGAATTCTACAAGGTAAAAGCCTCAAAAATTCATTGCAATGTAGACTCTTATTGTAGTTGATTTCATACTCGTACGCCCAAGCGTCCGACATTTTTTTTCTTCTTATTAGTCGAGGTGTTTTGCCATCAAAAATTGAGTTAGTTGCCTGTAGTTTCTCCGACCCATTGGAAGTTTAAGACTCAGTTATTTTCTTTCAAATCCCCGGTAGTGCCAATCGTAGACGCTTGAAGTCGCAGGCATTCATTCAGCGTTCTTAGGTAATATTTATGGCTGAGCAGCTCGGATCTGATTTCCTAATTCGTAGACGCTAGTCAACCCCGCGACTTGATTAGTTGCTGATTATATTTTTTGCGTATCCTGTTTTCCACACAGGCACACTTGAGGAAAAATGCCCCAGACTTATTGACTGAGGGCATTGAGTCCGTGGTAAATTATTCCTATCGTTCCAGAACCCTATAAACTAAGCATAGTGCGTAAAACTTACCGTTAGACGTAGCTTATTATGCTGTTCTAATACGAGGCCACAAATATGAGCTGCCAGTCTTCTCATATCACTTCCACATAGCACCAGTCTTTAGGCAGGTACTTTCTTCCGGTTTTGACTCCCTTAAAGCGGCTCTTCGGCGCCTGAGAGAACTTTGAGTCCTGCTATTATCAACCATTGTGTCTGGTGAGAAAGCATATCCGCAGTAAGTATTCCGTGGAGGTATGCCCACTGATAAGTTATACCAATCTCGTAACTCTATGTATGTATGTAATTTAAAATAATTTAACAATTGAATACGCATTTTACCTTATTATCATGTAAATTCGTAAAAATTTAAGGTTGGCAGCCTATGCAATGCCTTTTCCGTTGCATTCAAATGCAAGCCATTGCGATTGCATTTAAGATAACATTATTTTCTTGCAGTTGCCAAGAGCTTTGTGTGCGATATCATGAAAAATATGAAGTTATTAACAAGATTTATTTGAGAATGTAATGGTAACAGGACAAATGCAGAAATTTGTTGGTTTTACTGCGTTTAAACTTGTGAGAAGTTGATGATAAATTTATGCTTCAGCAGTAAATTTTGGGAATTATCATCATTTTGGGAAGTTGTTGTTTTCGCGTTTAAGAGCTGATTTCCCTTAATTGATTTTTGACCCTTGAAATTGATGCCGTGGTTTCCTGAAAGTTTAAGCCTCGTCAACATGTACCCTGCACGAATCCCAAATTTGGCGGAAAATATTTTTTAGATTATATTATTACTCTTATAATTCTCGTTCCATAATTTTCGATTTTCATTTGCTACACAGTATACGGGAAGCTGATGGCCCAGTGGGTGGTTTGTTTGGCTACTGATCGACAAGCCACGGGTTCAAAACCCGGATGATACCTTCAGAAACCCCCGAACTAAAAATCCGTGAAAAGCGAAGTAACCCAGAGTAAGAAGCCCACCCATTAGGGTCGAAATACATGCCTGTGGGTTAGTCTCGGGCGGGTTCTACCCTCACCTATTCAAATCAGTCTTCGGATTGCATCACAGGGAAAGAGAGATAGATGAATTTGATAGAAGAAATAAACTTTTCTCGGTTTTCCGCGCGGATAAGAAAATCTTCATCAACGTACTACCCCGTAAGCCGCCTAAAAGGCGTGTGGCAGGGGGTATTAGGACTCCAGCCGTTTACATAAGCAAAGAATGTGCTTGATCAAAATTACTACTAGTATTTATTAAAGTCCTTTATGGTTCGTGGGAAAAACGTGCTCCTACATCTATCCGTTGGACAAAACATCTCTTTTATTTATCGCTACTGTCAGACCTGGAAATATAGTGGGGCTCTAAGATGATGTTTTCTGTGTCGCTCTTTAAGACATCTCTTCTCAATTGTTCAAGCAGCCGACGTTTCGGGTTCTTTCTCGTATATTAATACCCATACTCAAGGCTACGTTTGATTTTCTTACTCACACGGGAACCCGAGAAAACTCTATTAATTCTATTCGCTGGGAAGGTGTTTAATCTTGATAGAACATTTAATAGGGCACTTCAGCGACCCGATTAGCGATTTCACCCGTTCTTGGCACATGGAGGAAGAAATTAAAGTTATTAGTATGCAATTCGTTCGTGACCAAACTTTCATTCTGATGCTTACGTGATTAGTTCTTCTTTTGTCTGGATGCGATCCGGCTTTCGGGTGTAGGCTGGCTCTATGCAACAATGGGTTCGAGCGCCTGCGAATCCTCCACGCTTTGTGATGCAGGGCGCGGCCATATTATTGCCATCGTCTTATCTTCCGCTGGCGAAGGCATTCATACCTGAGTGGCCATAAAGTTCTCCCACGTCTTGCACGACTACCAATTCGCCTCCATTATATGCGAGATATCTCGGCAGCTCCCGAGGGAATCATACGGATGACTGAGCATGACGACTGTGACCCAATTGTGTTCCACTTCCAAGGTTTTCTAAAGGCTCTTCAGGAGAAGAAAAAGCAGGGTTGGGGGCGGGACTGCGGTAATTGCATGCACCCGCGACATTTTCGCACTGCTGCGGAAAAGTTACCGATGCGCGGATAAAATGTATTTTTGACCGTGCGCTGAAATATGCCTCCGGGAGGGATGTGCTACAATTGGTAGGGGAAGCGGAGTTCCTTTCTCGAAACGAATTTCCATGCTTTTTCTGCGACCACTTGATCCGAACTTGAAGGCATTCAACTATTCCTGCTTGCGGTGGAGGTCTTGAATGCATAATAAGTGCCAGAAGAATATTGCCTGTACATCTTTGAATGTCTCTTATTATTAACTTCGATAGGTAAGCAAAAACTGATAGAGGTGGATGAATTCGGTTATTTGGGAAGCAAGATAACTAGTGGCGGAAGAAGTAAGAAAGAAATTATCAGCAGAATAGCTCAGGAAAAGAGAGCATTCCACCAAAAGAGAGACCTGCTTACAGCGGGAAACTAGAATATGGAAGTAAACAATTTATAAGAACCTACATTTGGAGTATGCTCCTATACGGAAGTGAGGCATGGAGGCATGACCGCAGCGGAGAAAGCAAGTATAGAGGCCTTCGAAATGTGGTACTACAGAAGAATGATGAAGATCAAATGGATCGACCGAGTTAGTAACGAGGAAGTCCTAAGAAGGGTGGGAGAGAACAGAAGCCTCATGAAAACCTTAACAAGAAGACGGAACAACCTTATAGGCCACATCTTGAGACATGATGGCCTGATGAAGACAATCGTCGAGGGACAAGTGGAAGGCAAGAACGGAAAAGGAAGACCTCGAACAAAATATATGGAACAAGTAAAGAAGGATGTGAAAGAGAAGAAATACGTAGGTGTGAAAAGATTAGCTGATAGGAAAACTGAGTGGAGAGCTGCGTCAAACCAATCCTAGGATTGTTGACCAGTGATGATGATACATGCCTCAAAAATTTAGAGCATTTTTTTCATTAAACTAACCTGATATACAGTCAGTCAGTGATAGTATTTTTTAACGTTGTTTTGTCCGAGGCAGAGAGCGAAAGCGATTATTCGATTGAGGGAACCATATCACAACGCTCAACTCGGGAAAAACGGAGTTCAGTCGATCACGGGAAGCTCCAGTTCTCCCCCATCCCAAAATGGTGTTTATCGTTTCATTTTTCGGTCGGCTTCACTCCTCCCCATTATTCCAACTGGGGACGCACGCCAGACCGGATTCATCCGAGTTTGAAAAACACAGAAATTGTTCGCGTGGCCACGATAATATCCGGGGGCGTTTAAACCGATTACCCCCGCGTCGCACCCCCATTCTCCCCTGAATTTCCCACCCCTCGCTACCATTCCTGTTTCCTCCTCGAATCTTATCCCTTCTCCAAGCCCATCAGCGTTTCAACAGCATTCAGCCATTTGCATTCCCCTAAAACGAAGCTTCCCAAGCTTTTGCACAAATTAGTCCGGGAGCCACCAGAGACACGGAGGCTAAAACAATTTATTTTATGCAAACTGTTAACAATAGATCTGGCTTTTTTATATCAACATTCCAAGTTATTGAAACGATAACTACGGATATACTGCATGTTTTTTCATAGTTCTAACCTTGCATGTATTTGTACTAGGAATTACTAACCATTAGCAATTTTTTAATGAATAAGCATGTATATTTTTCTAGTGTGCGTAATATTTCTATGACCGTGCGGTGTGCATGTGGCGGTCCTCTTGCATGCTGCATGTTTGTGATTGATCACCCCCTGCCAAACACCGTAAAGGTGGCTCTCAGGGTATTATGTAGATGTAGATGTATACCAAGCGTCTCAAGTTTGGCAACTTAAATTTACACGCAAAAAACGGGTACTCTTTTAGAAAAAATTGAATATAGAAATACTATGGAGCCGAATTTTTTTTTAAGTAAATGATCTAACGGAGAAATAAATACTCTGTCGTTTGCTTTTTGCTGCGTTGAATTTGACTGCTTCATTTAGACGATAGAGCTTTCAAAACTCGGGTGTCTTACCTTTTTTTTACAGACAGTAGAGTTAGATTGCAAGAGCAATTTAGAATAGATGTCTTGCAGTGTGACAAGGAGAACATAGTCTAAGTTCAACCGATTCAGGCGTGATATAGTGTAAGTTTGGCAAATTGAAATGAATGATAGTTGCACTTTTCCACAATATTTTAATGCGTAAAACGCGCTTCGGCTCACAGAGCCAATATCTGGTATAAAAGTCTTGTACCAGTCTGATACAAGTGTCTTTTACCAGGTGATAGTATAATTTGTTAGTATACGTGACGTTTTTTGGACTGTGTAGTGTGCATGTGGGAGTTGAATTGCATGCTGCATGCTGGTGATTGATCACCCCCTGCCAAACACCCGAGAGGTGGCTCGCAGGGTATTATGTAGATGTGATGGCTCTGTGAGCCGAAACGCGTCGTAGGCATGGAATTATTGTGGAAAAATCCGATTACCATTCACGTCCATTATCTTAAAACCGCTGGGTAATATCGTTGTTGATACTTTAAATTCTTAGGGAACCATCCGTCATTTTCCAAACTTACCGTCTCAGGATGCATTATAATATTAGTGTATTGCATTGCCATCAATTTCAAATGTGTGGGCCTTGTGAAAAAACTTAGGCTGACACGATTTTTTATGTACCATTTTCGCATTCAGGGGGTCAAAATACATAAAGAATACTTAAATTTTCGAAAAACTGCTGTCGTGACCTATTAATATGTTGCACACTGTAATGAATCAGCTGCCGATGGTGACCGGGTTTTCGATATCCAGCTAATAGTACAGTGGTCTATTGTTTTCTCATCGTCAATCGATCTGTAAATCTGAAAGTATTACTAAAAATATTTGGAAGTTTTATGAAAAAAATCTTTGACGAGTTACGAAAAAGACCTTGCCCATTTAAATAATAATAATAATAATATTAATAACTCAGTGAAAACTGAAGAAAGAAAGATTAAAGAACAAACAAAAAAAATAATAATAATTAATAGTCATTCCCTCGTAAGTTTAAAACGTTCACGATAAGGGAACACCAAAATTACCGCCCTCCGCCCGGGTACAAGGCCGAGGAATAGCTGAGGAGCAGTAACCCACTTGGAATGATTAGTGACGTCATCAACTTATCTACGAAAAGCCAGTGATTTTTCCTTGCAAATTGATCGTGACGTAGGCGACGGATTAAAAAATGCGGGTGTCTTCATTTGCCTGGCCCTATCGAAACCGACAATAAAATAAATTTGGCGGAAGAGCCCATTCCTTACGTTGTATCCCACCCCTGGGAAAGAGCATCTCGGTGCTTCCAGAGGAGGGGGATTAAGAACATCCACTTTGCAGAAAGAGGGAGGTTTGCCCACTCAGGATGGGATAGAGTGGGTAGGAAGTTTATGGGACTAGAGTTCAGTTATCCGGCGAGGGCTCGCCCCACGAGTGTGGGTGTACAACACGCCTGATGGAGGTTTTTTTTCATGGGATGGGAACGAGCTTTATAGGAGACGGGGAGGAAAGAGAGCAGGCAGTGAACAGCTGTTCGGGGCACCTGTCTTTCCAACTGGGGCTTGTCGATGTGTCTGATTTGCGCCGCCAGTTCTGGCGTAAAGTGGTCCGCCCAACTCCCAAACGTATTATAACTCATTCCCGCTCTTCGTCCGAATGGAAAGAGGAGACAGTTACCACAGGCTTTCCCCTCTCAATCATAAAAGAAACTCCGCCGTAAAGTGAAGCTAATTCGTTTTTCTCGCTTTAATTTTCCTCCACTGCATTTAGGCTGGTTCATGAAAATTTTTTAGCAAAAAATTGAATGTAACATTTGCCGAAAAATTAGCTTCATGGCTATGTTACGTTTAAGAACAATCAGAGTCCTCTAGATTGCACTTTCAACACTATTTCCTCAGTAGTTATTGTATGACAATCTTGAGGATTCTGATAACAGCAATGAACCAGAGTTCTAGGTTGCCATATATTAACTACGAAAGGGAGTACTGTTGAGTTTTTTATCCAGAGGACCCTGGAATCAACGCGTACTAGACCCCACCTATCATTATTCTAACGAACTAATAGCAAACTGCCGCACTCACCGTATTGGAACTGAGTTGAGCTGTTTCTTAACCTCCTCGGTATCTTTTCTGAAGCTTTGTTTCTCCATTAGAAATTAAATCCACGTTATTTATAATCCCGAGATGTCTTCTTCCATGATTTACGGTTAGAGCTAACAAAACACGGAATTAAAGCGTATGAAACAAATGACTACGACACAGCTTGTTCCGAAAATTTCACGCTCATTCAAATCGACCAAGCCTCATGCTAATTTTTCCGTTAACTTATGCTGCGCTTGAATTTTTATAAGGTCTCAAGAGACTAAACGAAGTAAGACTTCACGTTTGTTTCATTATTTTACTCGATTCCTTTACCTCATGAGTTCTGAAACATCGGCCACTTCTCAAATAATACTTTCAGCCATTTGATATTGTTGACATATTACACTTTACTTAAGTATTTTACAAGCAAATTGTAACTATATGATCTCTGTAATACGTTATTTTTCATACTAGAGAACTCTACATGTGATCCTTTTCATTTCACATTGTTCTCTTTTACATGAGACAAACTAGTTATGAATAAATTTTATCAGTAGTTATTACAACATGAATTTTTTCACGATTATGACACAAAAGAACATTTAATCATTCTCTTTTAAGTGCTTCATTCTAGGATTTTATGCTCACTTAACATTAATCTACAACTTTTAAGCATTGTTTCGTGTGTAAAAAAAGTTTTAATTATAAAGTCGTCCATTATTTTAGCTCCAGTTGGTCAGTTTTGGCTTCTTATCGTCCCTTAAATTTGGAGTAAGAAAGGAAATGGTACTGGTGAAGAATGTTTCCATTTATTACACATTTTCTGTCATAAAGTGACAAGGAATATCAATTACAGCTTAGCTAATAATGTAATTTAATGACTTTTATTTCTTTTATAGCTTTTTGAATTTTCTAGAAATACCATTTCTTAATAAAACCTGAATGGAATACTATTATATAAATATAGCCATGAGTTCGTTCAAAGATATCATCAAATATTCTTTCATCATATTTATTACATTCGGAGCGTATTTGGTTGTATAAAAAATGTAAAAATAAATGCCTTTATAAGTCCATTTTACATAGAGTATTTGCGTCTTTAACTGGTCTGATGAAGCCTTTCTCTGTATTAAAATCAAAACTAATTAAAAGTGTCGAATTACTTTACCCTCAGCGTCGCAAATGGCGACTTTTATAAACTCGTTTGAATGCGCGGTGGGAGACAGAATGTTTTTTGACTGCCTATGGTAATACTCCTGTTTTAGGATATTATTGTTCCTCCTGGTACCATTTAAACTTGGCAAACTGGGGAAATTCTGCTGTCGTTGAAGCTTTAGGCACGATTGCCATACCCCTAAGGGGCTTTCCCATAAGGCCGCACGTGAGAGGGCTCATGAACCCTCACTTCCATGCAATAGTTAGTTCCCCGCCGCAGGCTCTTGCATTTCCGTAGGAGAGAGGGGCAGGGGCACATTAGGCGCGTAAATATATTTCACCGAGGCTCCATTATCTCTCGCCTCTGGCTCCCATTACCTCGTCTGCGCCATGAGGTCGGGGGCCTTAGCCTCGGGAGAGGGCGGATATCTGTCTGCTGGGCCTCTGGTCTGGGCGATATCCGCCGACGCCCCCGGCGTCGAAGTGCTCCGAAAAGATGAGGTCGTCATGCGGGGGAATATTTTGAAAGGCTTTCTCTCGCGTTAACCATCCAGTAGGGGCTTTCTCTAACTCGTTAACGAATTGTTGTTAACGGGTTGTTAACGAAAGTCCTCTCTTGCAACGACACCCTCTTACCGAAAGTGTGTTTCTGTATCTCACCTTAACGACAGCTCGTCGTTGCAAAACAAGACCACGGCCCGTCGATAGCAAACAATACACCGTCGGCGCCTGCGAGTGAGGCTAGAATTTTCAACCAATCACAATGCCTAGATTTATTCGTTCGGTAGCATCAAGAAGCAGTGCCTAACTACGGTAACTAATAAACGATAAATAGTCACCATAAATAAACAAGAAGCTGCTAAAGAACGAACCGGTCGATTTGGAAAAGAATAATAAATGATGGAGAAAACTGATGAGTATTATTTTAGTAGTGGATTCATATACTGTTTTTATGATGTGTCGTAATATATTTTCATGATGAACGAAATAAAATAAGGGGAAAATTAGTGTAAATAAGCGTGTATATTCAAGGATTCAACAGTCGTCGATGGAAGAATATCGGCAACTTTTGGTGCAATATGTATCGTAATTTTCAAGTACAATTATCTTGAAGAGGACTTTGTCAGCTACTTACTCGTTCACCTACGCCTAGAATAATTTTACTCTCGTGATAATAGTAGTGACAAAATTATTTTATTAGTATTGTAACAATGTAAATTTCGGAGTGCATCTTCAGCCACGGCTTGTTTACATCGTTTGCCTTATTTCCGCTATGAGTTCACTACTTCCACAGTGGTAGTTATTCAATTAGAAAAACTTATGGACGCTTTCATCATATTTTGGGTTGTTTGAAATCAATTCGTTGATAAAAAATACCGAAATTACGCGGATGTCATGGAAGGAATCATCGCGAGTGCTGTGATTGTGAAATCGTGTCACATACTTAACGCTTTTTAGTGTCATTTTCTTGAGTAAATATTACGGAAGTGTTAATGTTGTTGGTGTTGTTACTTAATATTATATTCCACGCAAAGCGAAGATAAGCACAATAAAGTAAACATAGAAAAAATGTGCATTTAAGGAAGTAATATAAATATTTTCATAGCCACTCACCATGTTGAGGGATCGAATTACTGATTAAACTCACACAAAAGCAAAACGTAGCATAGCTTAATCGTTGGTAGCCACAATTAGACATAGAAAATCACTTAAATCAGCAACTGCAAATAATACTAAAATAAGTATATGCATGTACTCATCAAAACACGGGCATATTAAAGTTAAAAGTGACGACCATGGTGACGACTAATGAGTAAAAGAGGGAAACCGATATTTTTTTCGTGAACGGTGGCTTTAGCCAGCCAAAAAAAGGCGTCAAACATCCGTCAGTGTTAGGGCCATATCGGGGGTTATTGAAAAGGTTCCGAATTAAAAATCCTTCGAAAATTAGGATTCTGAGCTTTCTTAAGTCGTCTTCTCTGCACTAGATGCTTGATTACATTTGCTCTTTCCTCAAGAGTGATTAGCTCCCTACCTAAAAAGTGAAGTCCCATCAATCGAGCCGAAAGAAACTACCGACAAAAAATAATCGGAGCACCATAATTGTAATGTGTAAATATTATTTTCACACCAATTATCTACTTCAAACGGCATGTTTACTCCCCCGAAAAAACTAATGTCTCTAATGCCACTTTTTATAATCATTGATTACTGCAAAACGTTTTAATGCTTTCCACCTCCTTCGCAAAAGTATTCCTATAATTTTTCAAGTAAAAATACCTTAATCGCTTTGTTGTAGCAGAATTAAAACTTTAAAACCGATACCGAAAAGCATTATGGCGGGCGTCGATAAGCTTAAGACGGGCTCCCAAGTCCCCGGATAGGCTATCGACATTTTTCGTTAGTGCTACCGAGAAAATATCGTTAAGCGAGCATAGAGAAAGCCAATTGTCGTTAGTTAAGATTTTCGATAAGCTAACGACGTAGCAACGTCGGTAAGACTTGCTATCGAGTTAGAGAAAGCCCCTACAGGCAGTCAACTAATCCGTGCCTCAACGCTCACGCTGGCATCCGTTGACGAGCAAACAGATAACGTTACTCAGCTTTTACAACTAATAGAGCGAGAGCCGATGGAAGTTCGGAGGCTGCTTCATAGGCTATTAAAGCTATTAAAGTATTTAATAATGAATTATTATTAGTACGCGTAACGCTATACTTCAGGCACGTATTCAGAAATTTGGGGGTTGCATAGGTGGTATGGGGATTGCCGATATATAAAAAATTTGTTGTAAATTCCCACGGATTGAAATTTCATTAAATAAACTTTAATATATTTCATTTGTATGAAGTTAAAATTTATAGTTTCATAGTTTTTTTTGAACGGAATAGCCGTAGTTATTATCACTTGTTCTTCATGGGAAATCACTTCTAAAATCCGCATGATTTTTCGAAGTAATTAAAACTTAAAGCTCTATTAAACTAAAAAGCTCTCATTATTATGAAGCGGTAGTTACTACATCTTATTTCGGAAAAAATTGGGCTCCAAGACCCTAATATCAGTCCAAAACTTTCAGTTGCTGAGAGAAAGTCATTGGCCTTTGAGTCTTCTTAAGGGACGTATCGCGGGCAGTCGCTACAAAGGGAAAAATTTCAAGGTTGAAGCCCCAAAAGTTCTGGCCACGGGCATGTATTAGTATGGTATCAAAATACGCTATGATCAGTATCGTAGTAGTATCATCAGTATTGTATAAAACATTGCTTTTAGCGTATAAAATCAACGGACTTCTTGACTCCACCATTACTCATTTCTTCAATTCAGCGTAAGATCCTCTGTAAGTAGTGCTGTGATAACCATGTCCGAAAAGTTGGCAAACTCCTCATCTCCCCTCCCCTAAGAAGAGCTTACGTAATACTTGAACATCTCCTCACTTCAAGGAGTACCTGTTATGTAAGGAGTAACACGCAGCAGTTACGTCATCGTCATCTGTAATGAACCGTTTCGTCATGTTGAGGGCTGAAATTTATCAGTGATAAGGTTATTCCCTACGTGCACTAAACTATTATTAGATGCAATGAGTTAGATGAGGAAATAATGACAATTATGCGTGTTTCGTCATGCTACGTGAGGTAATTTTTCTGACATCGTGATATCCGCATACAAAATGACATTATCAGTGAGTTACTTGCCATTTTAACGGGAGTAATATCGAGTATTAGAAATGGAGATAATACTTTCTTATTGGAACAATATTTACGTAATTTGGCTCGGATTTGAAGTGTGTGCAATTTTTCACTTCCCCCTTTATATGTTCATTAAGTAAAACCATATTGATGCACATATCGATTGTTAGAATATTCTGCATGACTCAAGTTTCCCCTATCATTTATGATGCCATAACCTCCAAGTACGCCTAATTTTTACATGATTTAAAACGCTTTCATTTCATTGAGATTGCCTGGTTGCCACCAAAATCAATATTTTTGCCCGTTCGTTACTCTGGAACAGACAAATGTATGTGGAGTTGATGATGCATGCGTGTTTTAGCTCCTTCGCCTTTCTGGTGGGATCATAGTTTCAGCAATGTGGGGCAATATTTATAATCATGGATTTAATTTTATGTGAGTTCATATTATCAGGCTCCAAATTGATAATTTCCTGAGTCGTTGAAGTATATAATTTAGCCTTTTTCTATGTTGCGAAACGCAGTTGCGCACATAAGTTGAATTCCGGATGTTAATAATACAGAACCATATTAAACGTTCCGCTATTACCGGGTTAGCGGTTATACTGCAAGTAGTATGTTCACTATATTTACCCCGATTTACCCTTGTAATCGACAATGCTTGACGAAGGGTACGAAATTTCTCACGGACAGCCTGAACTATTTCACATTAAGATTCCCTTTAACTCTCTTAGAATTAATCTAAACCTACCATGTTTGATGAGCATATTCTATTGTTAATTTTGGTTTTTGACTTTTCAGACATGATTTAGCATTATTAGCGGGAAGTATACAATTATGAGTAAAGTGTAATTGTTGCGTTTATCAAAACTTCAGCACGGCATGGGAGTCTACCGCGAAAGACGAAAGAAAAATTGAAAACTTCGTAGCGAGATTGGCGGCAGAGGAACAAAAATTTAAAAGCTCTAACGATGAAGTAATACAGAACTCAGCATTAAGAGCGGAAACGAAATACTCGAGGAACCAAAATAAATGTAATAGCAAACCATTGTTTTGCAGTATTTGTAAGAAAAACAATCACGAAGAAAAGAGCTGTTATTTCCGAGAAAGATCGAAAAATCAAAAAGTGTGTCATCATTGCAAGAGACCGGGACATTTTATTAAGCAATGCCGTTTCCTGAAGGACGAAGAAAGGAAAGATAAAACAAGCAAAAATGCATTCATCAGTTCTACTGCATTTTTCAATGAACGAGTAAATGAAGAAATTTGGTACTTAGACAGCGGAGCCAGCGAACACATGTGCAATGAAATTGGAATATTTAAGGAATACCAAGAGATTAGCGAACCCAAGAAAATTAAAATTGGAGACGGATCAACGCTGGATGCGGTTGGTTGCGGGACGGTAAAACTTCTGGCCAACAACGGTGAAGAATGGATGGAAACAATCCTGAAAAATGTCTTGTATGTGCCTGAACTTAAAACTAACCTTTTTTCTATGGGAATAGCCCTTGATAAGGGATACAAACTGGAGTCTGATGATAAGAAATGCGTATTGAAGAACATGAACAATAAAATCTGTGCACAAGCAATGCGATCAGGTAAATTATACGTAATGGATTTTCGAACAACCAGGCAATCAACTGGTGAGTTATATTTGGCAAAGAAATCCGAAACTTTGCAGGAGTGGCATAATAGATTTTGTCATCAAAACTTCACTTTAGTGGAAAGAGTTTTAGAAGAAAATAAGATTCCATTTATAGAAAATAACCTCAATTTTTGCAGTTCCTGTGTAGAAGGGAAATATGCAAAAAGAAAATTCACTCCAAGCAGCAGTAGCTCTAAAAGCATATGTGAATTAATACATGCAGACCTATGTGGACCGATGGAGACAGAGTCGATTGGAGGAAGCAAGTATTTTCTGTTATTGAAAGATGACCTATCACACTTCAAAGTAGTATATTTTCTCAGAAACAAAAGCGAAGTGAAAGAAAAGCTGAAAGTTTTTATAAAATACGTAAAAAATCAGACTGGAAAAGGGATTAAAATTTTTAGAAGTGACAATGGATCTGAGTTTGTAAATAAGGAAGTAAGAAAAATATTTGAAGGTGAGGGCATTTGTCATCAAAAATCTGTGCCCTACAATCCTGAGCAAAATGGGAAAGCTGAACGTGAGATGAGAACTTTGGTAGAATCAGCTAGAACAATGTTGTTGAATAAGAAACTGAGCAAAGAATTTTGGGCCGAAGCAGTTAATACTGCAGTGTATGTGATCAATAGAACTGGAACAAGCTCAATAAAAGGCAAAACTCCTTATGAGTTATGGTTCGGTAAACCTTTTGGAGATTTTGAAAAGCTCAGAGTTTTTGGATCAGAAGTCTATGCGCATGTGCCATCTCAGAAGAGACAAAAGTGGGATGCCAAGGGAAAAAGAGGGATTTTTGTGGGATATGAAGATTGTTCAAAAGGAGTAAGAGTATTTTTTATGGATAAAAGAACAGTTGAGGTAGTTAGAGATGTAATCTTCATTCCTGAAATTCAAAATAACTTCAAGGAAGAGAAAGAAATTAAAAAGACCATAAAAAGAGCAAAGGTAGAAAATCAAGATGAAGAAGATATAGTACAAGAAACAGAAGGTGTAACAGCTGGAAGAGAAGAAGAAGAAGATGAAGGATTACACTACAATCTTAGAGATAGAAATAAACTTAAAGCACCAGATAACTTGAAGGAATATCAATGTAAAATGGCTTTAATTTCGTATAATGAAGCTGTAACTGGACAGGAAAAAGATAAATGGATAGAAGCAATTGAAGATGAAAAATCATCGTTGATGAAAAATGAAACATGGAAATATGTCAGTCCTCAAGATGCCAAAGGGAAGAAAATTTTAACCAGTAAATGGGTATTCAAAATTAAAGAAGATGGGAGATACAAGGCTAGATTAGTAGTTAGAGGCTGCGAACAAGAGAGAGGAATTGATTATGAAGAAACCTTCAGCCCAGTGGTGAATACAACATCACTAAGGATACTGTTTGCCATTGCAGCTAAAAATAATTACAAAATGAAGGCATTTGATATTAAAACAGCTTTCCTTTATGGAGAACTAGAAGAAGAAATCTACATGCATGTGCCAGAGGGTTTTAGTGTCAAAAATAAAATTTGTCGTTTAGAAAAATCCTTATATGGATTAAAACAAGCACCCTTGAAATGGAATCAAAGGTTGAAGAAGTTTTTACTGAACAGAGGGCTTTTTCAGTTGACATCAGAGCAGTGCGTATTCAGAAATGAGAAAAGAACTCTGTATTTAGCTGTGTACGTAGATGATGGGATCATAATAGGAGAAAATGAATCTGATATAGACAATTTATTAGATAGTTTAGGAAAAGAGTTTGAAACAAAGACAAGAAATAATCCAAAGGTGTTAATTGGCATAGAGGTAACAAAAACTAAGGACTCTATTTTCCTATCTCAGAAGGGGTATATAGATTATATATTAGATAAATTTGAGATGAAAAATACCAAGGGAGCTGATACACCACTTCAAATTGGGAAAAGAGTTGACGAGCAGGAAGAAAGGGATAATAGTGTTCTCAAGTTTCCTTACAGAGAAGTGGTTGGTAGTCTTTTATATTTGACGAATAAAACAAGACCTGACATGGCTTTTGCAGTCAACTATGAAAGCAGAAGTCTAGAAAATCCAACAAAAACAGACATTGAAAATGTAAAAAGAACATTGAAGTATTTAAAGAATACAGAGAACCTGGGTATTCGGTACAAAAGAAGATCAAATTTGACTCTGACTGCTTATACTGACTCTGACTATGCAGGTGACTTAAAGACTAGGAAGAGCACAAGTGGATACGTCCTGATGTTCTGTGGAGGTCCAGTAGCCTGGTGGTCACGTAAACAACCAATTGTGGCTCTCTCCACTACAGAGGCAGAATATATTGCAGCAGCTGAATGTGTGAAGGAAGTCATATATGCAAAAACATTTATTGAAGAATTGATTGGTAAAGAATTGAGTGTAAGTTTACATGTGGATAATCAAAGCACTATTCGACTAATTGAGACTGGACAGCATAATAGACGAAGTAAACACATTGATGTAAGATATCATTTCATTTCCGAAAAGGTGTCACAAAAAGTAGTGACTTTAAATTACTGTCCAACACAATATCAGTTAGCCGATATATTTACAAAGCCCCTCAATAGTATCAAGTTTCATGCACATAAAAACTTATTACTGTCAAGTAATTGAAGGAATTTTAATTTTTGCTAAAACGTAAATGTGTGATTAATTTGTTGCATTAAGGTTATAGTTATATGAATTAATTCTGTGATGTAATTTTCAAGAAAAGTTTTATGGTGTTGAATGATGTAATTCGTTTTCTGTTGTTTCCAAAGAAAAAAAAATTAAGAGAGAGTGTTGAATATTGTATCTAAGAGATCTAATCTGTTTATTAGTTACTGTGTTGAGTTGAAGTAAAATAATATTGTCCTGTGCGTTGTGTGAAGTTATTAGTAAAATAATTAAAGAATTACTGGAAGATTCAACAGTAATGACATTGACCGCTCGTGCCAAGCTTTTAAACTAGTTGAGATATTCCCGCCTTTTTAAGACAACACTAGTGTATACCTGTTCGGTACTTGACGACGAGAAATGATTGTAAACTCAGATAAACCAATTTTCTTCATTCAATTGCATTCACAATTATCCGTTTTTGTAATGTATTTTAATAAGTCGAAGTTCAAAGTAATGCACTGGAAAGTGCTACCAACGTTTAATTTTCACTATATAAAAGGAAACCATTGTTACGAAAACCTGGCCCAAGATGAATAATTACTGTATGGAATCATGATTAACTAGAGGACGGTGAAAAATTTACAGAGAACATTTTAGTTCTGAATAGAAAATGTTACATATATATTTATACATTAATTTTGCCTCATTCTCTCGTGGTCCTCGGTAGTATAGTGGTCAGTATCCCCGCCTGTCACGCGGGAGACCGGGGTTCGATTCCCCGCCGGGGAGAGTTTTTTTGTCTTAAATTTATTTTTTATAATGGCTGTGTTTAGTTTTCATCTTTAATGGTAGGTCATGTAAAGTCCGCAAAACTTTTTTTTCAGCATTTTCGATGTAAAGAACAGGAATACTTATCCTCTGATTTTTTTCGCGCGTCACAAAGAAAGCAATATATTTCAATTAGTTTAGATATTTGAAACAATTTCTATTACTGATATATATTTATTTTCGATGTGTTTAATTTTTTTTAATATTTAGCAATATTGTGGGCAAACTTTTCTCGGGATTCCCACCGGGTTAATGTTTTTATAACGGCCAACGTTTCAAGTACCGTCTCGGCACTCATCATCAGGGCTGAATATTGATTAATTTAATTTATTTATTTAATTCATTAAATAAATCAATATTCAGCCCTGATGATAAGTGCCGAGACGGTACTTGAAACGTTGGCCGTTATAAAAACATTAACCCGGTGGGAATCCCGAGAAAAGTTTACCCACATTATTTGCCGGGAAAGCATTAATCATATTTCATTTAGCAATATTGTTTAAATGTTAACGCGCATAAGTCGACCTTTATAAGTTTACATTAAGTCGACCGAGGTATGCGACTTTTTAGGTACCTTGAAGTTTGAAAGGCTTTTGATCGTATTTGACGTATTTTGATATCGAGATTCACATTGAGTAGCTTTATCATAGCATTGATGTTTCTCATTGTTGGAACTGATACAACTATTACTAACCAGCCGCATATTTATAAAGAAATAGCTCCTTTTAATTTAATCGAATATATCAAAGCTTAATAATTACTTGTTAATTCCATCATACTCCTTATGCTAGAAGTTTTCATACATGATCTTCCCAGTGAGATGTGAGGAAATTATTAAACTTATCTTGTGCTTTCTTTGAATTAATGGCATGAAGATAGATGCCACTGCAAATGACTAAGGGCATGACGGACCTCTTATGTTATTTTTTATCTTGCGTCAGTTGAGGTGGAGGTTAGCATATTAAGCGTCATAATTTTACATACGCGAACTCCAAATTACATAAATTACGAACCATGGTGACCCATTTCTGTCAAAAGCCACCGTTCACAAAACTTGGGTCACGAGCAGACTCGTAATATACGCCCAAAATTATTGAGTTTTGCGGGACGTCATGTCGGAAATAATTGAATGCGATAAACGCCCGCCTATGATTTTTCACCGTACACGGGATGGTGTGTTATGATGTGTAAGTCTCCATATTCCCAGGGAAAATGTAATTGGATTTCTCGCTCGGCGGAAAGCGCTTGGAGAGGTTATTGAATAATGAAGTTTGGAACGAATTATGGTCCACGCTCCTTTTTTATTAGAGAGGAAGAGATGGAATGAGGGTCGTTTAATAAAAAAAAAGGTATTCACCCGTCCTCCCGATATCAAATATCTCGTTTGGCTAAATTTAAATATTAAGCCCATAAAATTAGCCCGTACGGTACATTGTTGTGTGCGGAATTGCAGATATTCCAATGGTTTCATCTGGCAACGGTCACAGGCATGTCGACAACTTTGGCTTTGTTTTCACTGGATATGGAATGACTTTAATAAGCTGCGCAGTATTTTAATTTAATCCTGGTAATTACAAAATATTTGGCGCCCGTTCAAAAAAAAACTGTGCCTCTTTATTGATGTAATTCCCTCATCAATTTTAATTACAATTTTTCTTAATTAATCCTTGTCGGGATTCTCCGGCAAACGTAATTTGATTTTCCCATCAATCCACGTAAAGCCTTTCATTTCGCGTTATTTCCGGATGACGAGTTGAGGGATAAAGAATGACATCAATTTCTCGTGACCGAATGTGATATGTGGAAGAGTGTTCTCCCTATACGATCTGATTGGAACGAATTTTATGGTCTTTTTTTTTATCGGACATAACTTGAACGACAATGCTTGCTTGCTCGTGCACCCAAATGCCCAGGGATTTGTTTTTCGATATGAGTTGTAACCAATTTCAGCATTAATTTTAAGCACGATAAAATTCAATTTTCTCGGGATCGGAGCAAAAAATTGTTTTGCATTCATTGAATTTATGGGTGGAAATGGATGGAAGCTTTCGAATCGAAACTGATTGAATGTTTTGTGCGACCGGGAAATTAAATGGAATATAAATGAATCCAAAATTTATCGCAGTTTTATATTATCTGAAAATGTTTATGGTAGTGTAAATATTAATTTGTATTTAAGCATTAGTTGTTGTCGTAGCAATATTTCTTTGGGTTTTCACAACATAGATTAAGTTAAGGGGGTGAGAAGCGAAGGGGTGTAAGTGGTTAATTTCTAAACAGAGTTCGGGAGGCATGGAGTAAATTACTCGAGAAAACCCAAGAATCCTTTCTACAAATAGAAAATGATTTTCGTGTAAAATAATGTATGTTTTTTTCCCGGCGAACATCGGGTCTTCAGATGATCCCATGAGGAAGAAGAGCGAGTCGTTCCTCGAAACGTCGGGAGACTCTCAATCGCAGACCTTTTTTAGTCTGAACAGCTCTCTCCTAACCGTTGCTGGCAACTGTTGTGGCAGTAGGAGAAATTAATAAATAATACCCTCGTGTCGTTTTCCGGCCGACAATGGTCCTGTACGTAGTTGTGGGGGAAACATTTGATGGAAGTATGGAAAAATTTTACCTTCCCCCGACGAATGGCTCTCGTAAACACATCTCTAGTTTCAATTCGGGTTAGATCCACAATGTAGAGCATGATTGTTAGTATGCGTATCGTTTTTTTGGACTTTGTGGTGTGCATGTGGGATTGCATGCTGGTGATTTATCACCCCCTGCCAAACACCCTAGAGGTGGCTCCCTGAGCATTATGTAGATGTAACCCGGATGGAGAAGTCCCGTCCAGTATGGAAAATTTTACCCTGTGTGAAATCAGAAAAATCTTCACAACAGTTGTTCGCCAGAAAAAAAAACAGTCATCATTTACGCGAAAATTACCGTATTTTAAGGCATATAAGACACACCCTCATTTCAGTATGGAATGCAAAAGAAAAAAGTCACCCCAGCAACTTTAGTCAGTTCCTTTCAGATCTTATACGATTGTAAACATCGAAGCGAGATATCGTATAAATACTATCAAGCTCCTTCGATATCTCGCTCCCAACTCATTCGATATCGCAGAAGCGATCAAAACAAAAGTAATACATAGTGTAATTAATGAACACTAAATAACGTCACATATTATCAATGACCGTAATTACAATAATATCAACTACAACATTCTTCAATTGAATAATAAATAGTATGTATTAGAAAATATCGATCGATCAAATTCGGCCGATTTGATACAGGTATCTTAAACAAAGTGTTATAACATGAAAAAAATTAAATTCAAGCAAAAAACAACTCTTTGTGAGCAAATGAATGCCTCTATTTCAGTTTGATGAAATTTTGGTTTTTAATTTCAGTGTATAAGTAAAAAAAATTAATCGTTTTTTTTCTCTCATGAAAAGTTGCTATTCTAAAGATACGTATTGTTAGAACTTAGCCATCGATATAATGGAGTCAGTATTGAACATTAGCCTGCACATATAAAACACAGGTGATTTTTTTAAACAATTATTTTGAAAAAAAGTCTTACACGCCGCCAAATACGATATTTACTATTTAAACCTCACATCCCAGACCGATCCCCTTTTAAGACTGAGAATCCCGCTCCTAACCGTCGTTGGAGGCTGTTGTGGCAGTAGGAGTAATTACGTTCGCTTGGATTAAGGAGAGCCGTGTCGTCTCCCGGCCGACAATGGTCCCAGACGCAGTTAAGGGGGAGTAACATCCTTGTAGACGATTCTGCGCTGTCACTCCCACGACTCGCTCCCACCAGACCACCCATGCACCCATACCACCCCTTCAAACCGCCGTCAGCACCGCAGCGTGAGCACCAGACCACCCTCCCACGCTGCCTGGCGTTGCACGGCGGCCCTACATACCCCTCTCGTATACCTGCAGAGCCAGTAGTGCAAGCCATATGCTCTGGGATATATACCTCGCCCATCTGGAACGTCTGCTATCCCCGTTTGACGGTTCTATCGCGCGTTTGGTGTCGCGCTCTCCCGCGCGTTGCTCGTGGGAGTTTCCGTCTGCACGCTATATGAGCGAGTCCTTTCCCTCCTGTATCTTTTGATGCTTTTTTATTACCGATGCTGGTTAAGTTTTCTCGGGTATCCTCCAGGAAAATTTTTTATTATTCTCCTACTATGCAAAATGTCGAGAATAGGGTAGTTTCCTTCATCAAAGAAAACGAAAGGCATTCATTGCGATTCGTTACCCACCATTAGTGTATTCATAATATGCAATTTATTTGGTTTTTGAAATCCCAGTTTAGACGAATATTAATGGTCAATTTTAACCACATTTGAAAAAGGCCAGATTGGCGCCCATGCCATGCCACTCCACGTGACGTCACAGGGACCTAGATGCTATACGAGTAGTCAGGAGATTTACATCGTCTGAGATTACCAATGCATGCATGAGGCACAGAGCTGAGGGAAACATCTCTTAATAATCACCCATTAAAACTGCCTATGATCGGAAAGTTTCCTTCGTTTAACAAGTTATTAATAATCCTACTTTGAGCCAAGCGCTCCCTGCTTGCAGCCTGCATCGCAGCGGCGCACATATCCTCGCCCCAGGACCCGTCACACGGGCATTTCCCAGCATTTAAACTTAGCCGTCGCGTTTTCGCGCGCTTGAAAATTTTCACTTTTCATTTAATCGCGAAAAATAGATGTCGTCATTTAAAAATCTAAAAGCGTGAAATGCGTATTCCAGGAGTAATAATCTTTCGATTTAGGCAATAAAAAATTATAGGAAACCACCTTGTTTGCAGTGATAGGATTGTTCACTGCGTTCATGATAAAATATAAACAACAAATTTTAATTTCCACACTTTTATATATAATCTTGAAACGTGGTGACCGGATGAAGAAAATCGTCGAGGGACAAGTAAATGGCAAAGTAATACTTCGAACAAAATATATGGAACAGGTAAAGAATGATGTGAAAAGAAAAGATACTTTGGTAAAAAAAGATTAGCTGATCGGAGAATTGAGTTAAGAGCTGCGTCAAACCAAACTTATGATTGTTGACCAGTGATGAATGTAAATGTATATAACTCCACTACCGCCATTGGTTTATTTATATCAATTAAATCGAAATTTGAAGCTTTTTACGTAGTGGAAGGGCTCCATATTATTTTAATTTTGTAGAAGTAACAAAATGTTTTTCATTATTAATATTTATATAAACGTTTTATTGGATAGACACTATAAAAATCAAAGGCAACCATTGTGCCAATGATTCGTATTTTATTTTCCCAAGTATTTTTTACGTGTAGCAAATCCTTTTTTCACTAACGTACGTATAAGTATTTAATGTATAATCTGAATCCTCTCATTGCCGACCGATTCTCTTTCTTATTTGAAAATTTATGTTCTTGAGATTCATAAAAATGTCTACTCTTTACTCCCTTGTTATTTTATGGTGATAAGTTCAGTTTTCAACGCGTAATAAATGGCGAAAAAAAGGCCTTGAAAATGGAATGGAGTGTCGAAACTATGTAGTGGAGTTATATGTTGAAGTATGAAAAATTATCGTTTGTTGTTTATATTTTATCAACGATATATCTCATTTACATTGCGTGAAGCATGAAACGATTTCTTTTGTTCACTGAGGAAGAGCATCGCAATTTCTCGAAAGAATTAGGTAAATGATCGGGAAAGATCTTCCTCATTCAACCATTCTCTCTAAAGGTTTCTTGGACAATTCACTTTTATACCAATGCTTTATTATATAAAGCGACCCGGGTTTTAATGAGCTATCATCATCTTTCCTGACTTTCAACAATTTTTAAAATTTCCAACTGCTCTCGTGAGTGTAATTCACGGCGGTTGTTACAGCACTCTGATAAACGAATATCTTTACCCATCCTTTTCCCCCATTCTGGCCTCCGTTTTAAAATTCATCTCTTCCTCCTTTAGGTAACTAGGTAACAATGATAAGATAAATAAATCATAATTTGGTGATGATTACTCATCGAACCCGAGTCGCGTAATATAAAAAAAGCAGTGGTATAAGTAAAAGTGAATTGTCTAAGAAATCTGAAAGAAAGATGACCAAGCATGAAATTTCCATAAGGCTAAGGAAATGTAAGTGAATTCTCTCTAAAGTTTAAAATACAAGAAACGCTAAAGTTATCACCCACTTTTCATGAGTTTGTGACATAATAATTATAGTTGTAGACAACAACTTGCGGTCGATTTGCAACGTCGAAGAGTAGAAGAAATTTTATGTAAGACAAAATAACACCATTTCGTTGTTACCATGCATTCCTGTCCTTTATCGCCGCTGCTTTTTAACGTATACGCTGAAGATATGGCAAGAGAAGCGTGGGACGAGCTGGAAGCTGAAGTGAAAGTGGGAGGAATGATGTTTAAATCGGTACGGTTCGCTGATGATCAGGCGTTGATAAGCCAGTCAGCGAGGGGGCTTCAGGCTCTAGTGGATGCATTATACGAGTGTTGCGAGGAGTATGGGATGAGGATTAATCACTAGACGACCAAGGTTATGCGGTTTTGTAAAGTATCACGAGCGAGGAATGTGGGACTTAAGATAAAGGTGGGTGGTGAACAACTTGAGCAGGTTGAACAGTTCAACTATTTAGGCAGTAAGTTATAGGAAAACGGATACAGTAGTAAGGACATTAGGAAGAGAATTGCATTAGCAAAAGAGGCCTTCATGAACAGGAAGGAGCTTCTGAGAGGATCGTTATGTAAGAGTTTAAAGAATAGATTAGTGAAGAGCTTGGTCTCGAGTGCAGCTCTCTACGGTGCGGAATCGTGGACACAGAGGAAAGAAGACGAGAGAAGATAGGAGGCATTCGAGATGTGGGTATGGAGAAGAATGGAGAAGGTGAAATAGACGGAGAGGAGAAGGAACGACGAAGTGCTGGATATGGTTGGCGAGGAGAGGCAGCTTTTAGATGAGGTACGGAGGAGACAGAATGTATGGATGAGAGGAGTACTTAGGGGGGAGGGGATGTTGAAAATGGTGTTAGAGGGTAGAATGTTAGGGAAACGATGGAGGGGAAGGAAAAGAATAGGAATTTTAGATAGATTGAAATGGAGTGGGCCGTATTGTGAATTGAAGAAGGCAGCGCTGGAAGGAAAGGGAGGCTCCCAAATAACTCCTTCAGTACTCCATGGAAACATACCTAAATCGGTAGAATACTATAATAAATAATGACTTTGCCAATTAAGGGCAAAAATGTCACTCATAATGAAAAAAAATTAAGGAATCTTATTTTAAATTCTGTTTTATTTTTCATATCATAGATTATTTCAACACAACAAATTGTTGTCCTTTTTACTATTTTCCCTCTCCGTTCATACCCATAGCTTTACCCTCCAATTACGTCTTTGGCACCCTGCGTTGACACCCGTGAGCAAGAAACCATGAGAGCTCAAGGGGAGCCCTTCGAGGATACAACCACCGGGGCCGGGAACCCAAGGCCGAGCATTATACGCCCGATCACCCGGGGAGGGGCTGGATGGGAAGGAAAAAGGGATAGAGGCGCCGTCGCGATCGGAGCCCGCCGACGCCTCTGGGAAAAGGATAGGAATGGAAGGGAGAGGACGAGGGAAAACACCCCAACGCTATAGAAGCGAAGGGGGCCCTACTATTAGCGAAACCAAGCATACGCAATTTCTCTTCCACCATCCCGGGTAGATTTTCCTATGAGGAAGAAAAATCCCAGTTAGGGACAGTGGGAAACACACCTGTGAGCAATATATTTCCCAAAATCGTGAACCAAAACCCAATATTTTTACAAAATGTTCATACCTATATATGATGATGAGCTTAGAGTAAATAGCCAAGAAATAAATTATCGGGAATCAGGAATAAACCCCAGGCCTTTCACTTTATCGTAAATTAACTCCTCCAAATTTTTAGTATCCTCAAAATTTCTACTCCCAGCGTATTTTAAAGTAAATATGGCCACAAAGAGCAGTAAATGGTGACTCAAAGAGTTTTAGTCAGTTGCAGAAAAGTTTCTCGGGTTTTCCACCGGTTGATGTCGTCCATGTCTCCCGACGTTTCGATCCGCGACTTGCTGATCATCCCCAGGGGATCATTCGGAAGATCCCCTGAGGATGATCAGCGAGTCGCGGATCGAAACGTCGGGAGACATGGACGACATCAACCGGTGGAAAACCCGAGAAACTTTCCTGCAACTGATACGCCGGGAAAACCCAAGATCATACATATTTTTAGTCAGGTATGTCAATGGACATGAAAATCATATCTCTTTGCCAAAATTTCATGTTAATAGATCCTTCAGACCTCAGGAGCATACAAAACTAGAAGAGAAATGTCATTAAAATATTTTTGCAATTGATTAACATCAAATATTCCCTGGATATAACTCATATTGTCAAAAGATCAAAAGTAATTGCCCACATCGGTCAACCGATCAATTTTTCAGCGAGTTTTCAGCAACTCAATCGGTTGAATACTATAATAATAATAATAATCATGCATTCCTGCTATCAATCAAAACGTAAAACTTTAAATTTAGTGTCAAAAATGTTCCATTAACCTAGATCTAAACCCACCCCTGGTATTTTTTTAAGCGGTTAGAGCAGAAGCCTAGTGGGTAAGTTAGTGGTTGTAGGCGGAGTCAATTTTTAATCTAAAGAAATACGTGAAATATATTACCCTCTTAATCTGATGATATTTAAAATGTGCTAAAAATTTTGTTCAATATATATTTCATGAAATAAATCGTACTTCTCGTTTAATTTCTATAAAGGCATACTTAAATGAAAATGACGCACATAATGATTTTAAAAGTTCCTGGAACACAGTTACTTGTTAAAATCGATTCCTTTTTTTACGGTAATGATATCTACAAATGACCCGGTTCTCAATTCATTCGAAATGGCTCATTTATTGAAATGAATTGAAATTAAATATGATAAATCGAGAAAAAATTATTAGAATTAATTTATTGGGGCTCAGAAAATTCTATAGAGCTTTCAAATACTTAAAATCCCAAATACATTTTAGGACATGAGTTTATTTAATTTGTGCCGTCTATAATCGCAAGGATATGATACATTTAGAATTTTTAAGCTTATATTTTGGTTAATCGTAAAATAATCGTTTTCATAATAGAAACGTGTTCCCATTTCTAAAGAATGTCTCATCTATATTTTTATTAGGGTAATTAACGTAATAATAACGTAATAAGCTTAAGAATAATATAATACAAATAAAATAAGTTTAATGATATGTATATAAATAATAAGCTTAATATATTATACGATTCGATTTATTCTTCTTGGCCCCAATTATTTAAGGATAATTAACGTCTCGGAGTATAGGTCTGAGAATGGTACGCAAAATAGTTTGCCTAAGTTTCGATATATTTCTTACGACTTCCTTCTTCTTAATTTATTTCAAATTTGTGCAATTAAGGTACGTAGAAATTCTCGCCTCTTCTTTTTAATTTGATATTATCTAATATATTGAATTATTGTATATAATTTATTTTATTATTGTAAAAACATCGTAACAATCGTTCACGCTTACATGTATTAATTTATTGCCACCATTATGATTCACAGCCCTGGAGAAGGAATAAGAAATATATCGAAACGATTCGATATACTTATTTCATCTATCTTTCCAGTTTCTTTCAAATTTGTGCTAATAAGGCCTGCCAAAATTCTTGTCTCTTTTTTCAATTCATGTAAGTACAATTGAGTTCTTTTATATTTTTATTTTATTATTGTAAAAAACAATGTAATAATATTTCCTGCCTTCATGTATAAATTTATTATAATCATTATTATTCACAGCCCTGAAGAAGATATAAGAAATACATGAAAACGTTGGCAAACAATTTTGCATATTCTTCTGAGACCTATACTCCGAGACGTAATTCAACACATAATATACGAATATAACAGGCTAAAAAATAAAATTCTAGAGTCACGAAGCATCTTTCGTGATGTTCTAGGCGTTTGGAATTCTCAGATCACCCGAAATTTATTTCACGTTGAATTTTAAAGAAGTGAGCTCAAACGAGACCCGATAAGAATGTAGGCGGAGAAGTCGTTCGGGATAATGGCCTCTAAGTTCAGTGCGTCATCAATGCGACGACGCCGATGCGATGGCATGCATTTTGAGCTGCTCCCAAGTCGATATTGTTCCACTTTCGTGAGAACGAGAATGCCGTCAGCTATGTTTTCTTCGTTCTTTCACTCTCCGCTATCATTGAGATCCCCCGCAGATAAAACAGACATCTGGAACTTAATGGCACCTGAAATATCTTTTGTTTTTCTCTCGTTTCATTTGCATCACAAATGCACGCCAACCCATGCACGATAGGGACCGCCACAATAGGGACATCTGGTGCGCTCTGCTGATATATAATGGGAGTCCCAGACAATGGCTAGGGCATATGCCGACGGATACCACACGAAATTAAACGGACGCATTTCGTATTCGCATAAATCCCTAATCTCTTTGTTACAGTTGCCTCTGAATGCCTCTATCTCCCTCTGATAAGTACCCTCGGCTGAATGTATTCTATGGAAAAAAATAACATAAATTCATGACTCAGCGCACATTATCCCTGGCTATTACGGCCTTTCGCTGTCGAATGTGCCGAAGCCTCTCCAATTTATCAAAAAATATGTTTATTGCGCGAACATGTTCGGAATTGTCACTGGAGATTAATAATGCTGTTTCAATATAGAGGGGGTTGCATGAAGAATCTGCAATACTTCAGGAAATGGTAGGGGAGACAATTTTAAGAATTTTTTGCTTATAAACATAGGGTCGCAACTCCTTGGTTACTGAGCTATGGTAACGCAAACATATTTTTCGATGCACTTTGCAGTTATCATGAAAGCGGTTTTTCTTGGGTATCCAGCCTTTTAGACATTTTATTTACTTATTTAGTAGTATTTTTAAGGAAATTAAATAATTAAGGTTGGACGAAAATGTGTGATTATTAATGTCTAAAACTCTCAATTCCAAAGTGAATGAGATTATGCAATCATATTGTTGATACTCACTCAAAGTCATCGCTAAATTAAGCTCAAAGGTCAGATCATAAAGATAAAATAAGGTATAATATACTCACTATAGTAGATAGATTTAGAATGTCGATTTCTTCGCGATTGATAAAAGACTATAACGGCTCTGAATACCTATCCCCCTCTGATGAATACCCTCGACTAAATACATTCTATTGAAAAAAACAAAAATGCATGACTCAGCACCCATTATCCCTAGCTATTTCGGTCTTTCGCTGTCGAATGTGCCGAAGACTCCAATTTATTAAAACATATGTTTATTTTGCGGACATGCTCGGCATTTTTTCCGGGGGTTAATAATGTTTCAATACTAGGTGTTTGAGGGGGAATCTGCAATACTTCAGGAGGTATATAGAGA
This sequence comes from Ischnura elegans, assembly GCF_921293095.1. Lineage (NCBI taxonomy): Eukaryota > Metazoa > Arthropoda > Insecta > Odonata > Coenagrionidae > Ischnura > Ischnura elegans. Next base: position 78,618,783 of record NC_060256.1, on the reverse strand, counting down.
GACAATTCTAAGAATTTTTTGTCCATAAACATGGGGTGGCAACTCCTTAGTTACTGAACTATGGTAACGCAAACACAATTTTTTGGGTGCACTTTGCAGTTACCATGAAAACGGTTTTTCTTGTGTATCCAGCACTTGCGACATTTTATTTAATGCACTTCATTTTTAAGGACATTAAATAGTTAAGGTTGGACGGAAATGTGCGATTGTAAATGTCTAAAACATTTAATCTCAAAACGGGTGAGAATACGCAATTATATTGTTGATCCTCGCTCAAAGCGAGTTCAATTTAGTTCAAAGATAAGATAATAAAAATAAAGTAAGGGAGGTAGACTTAGAATAGATAGAATTAGAATGTCGATTAATTCGCGATCGATAGCTATAACTACGCGATCGAGACTATAACTGCTCTGAATAACTATCCCCTTCTGATAAATACCATCGGCTTAATGCATTCTATGGGAAAAATAGCATAAATGCATAACTCAGCACCCATTTATCCCCGACTATTTCGGTATTTCGCTGTCGAATGCGTCGAAGACTCCCCAATTCATCAAAAAATATATTTATTGCGCGAACACTCTCTGAATTGCCGCTGGGCATTAATAATTCTGTTTCAATATAGAGGGTGTTTCAGGAGGAATCTGCAGTACTTCAGAAGGTGGTAGGAAAGGAAATCTTAAGCATATTTTTTTCCATAAAATGAGGTCGCAACTCCTTAGCTACTAGCTTAGACAACGCAAAACGTATGCCACCGTTATCATGAAAATGGTTTACCTTGGGTAGTCAGCCTTTTCGACATTTTGTTTAATACTCTCAATTTCCAAGGGCATTGAATCAATAAGGTAGGACAAAAATGAGCGATTATAAATCTCTAAAACTCTTTATCCCAAAATGGGTGAGATTATGCAATCATATCGTTGATACTCCCTCAAAGCTCTCGTTTTATTAACCTTTAACATCAGAAAATAAAAATAAGATAAGTTGACTGTAAAACAGATAGAATGTCGTTTTTTCCGCGATTGATACGAGACTGCAACGAATAGATTTACTATGGGACAAATCGCTAGAATTTCACTGCAAGGAATTTTTGTTGGGATCGTTTTCAAAATTTTGGTTATCTTTATATTTTATAAGTCTTGGAGGAACAGCAATGAGACATATTTTCGATGCACGTATATATTTATGGACTTTGTGGCTTTTGGTAGCTACTTATCTATTCCAGTTCAATTTCCTGATGCAGGTCATTGGCAACGTCTCTCAGCTGAAGTTATTATTCAGAAAGAACTACTTCTGATTTCTCGCTTGAATATTTTTTGTGAAAGAACTTTCGCATCGAATACCCGTTATCGCTTTTGTGCATCTCCCATACAAGTATATTTTATCCCTTATCTTCGAGAGTTTTTTCAACGCTAGCTCTGGAAGCCTATTGACATTGGAACTGCGCTATAAGCTTAATACTTCTCGTATGTCTTTCTACCGGCCTATCCTTCCCTTTTCAGCTTGATCGAAACCACCAACTTATCCCTTAAGATTTCCTGAATGCGTGGTTCGATGCTTATCTTACTAATGGGCTGACACCGGCCTGAAACCCATTGCGTTGCGTCGAATGACTATTCCCAAACCTGATCTTCAAATAATAGCGTGTATTGCGCATACTATCTGGTGGGGAAACTGAGTTTCGGCCAATGCATCCTTATCTCCACTTGAAATCTCGTCATTACGAGTTGAAGCGTAGCACGGGGACTCATTTTATCCCTAATGGCAAAGAGGAAATGCTTGGAGACATTTTAACATGCAAGAACGACGTTAGCTCTCCCGATTGTGCTCTTAGAGGGAAATACTAAGCCTGGAACGCAATGGTACGCATCAAGATATGTAGAAACCATTGCAGTAATGGTACATCGCAAGCATTTCACTGCAGGGAATTCGTGTGGGCATCGTATTACAAATAGATAATATAGACTAAATCTTTTAGACAAATTCAAGAGCAGTGTCTTTCTAACGAAGTTAACCATATCTTACGGACCCCAACGTACTACGGAAGATCAGATCATATAAATAACATAAGAGAGATAGATTGAGCTTGATCGAAACCACCAACTTATGTGAGTTATTCGCTTTCAGAATAATCCCTTCAGATTTCCTGAATGCGTGGTTCGATACTTATCTTACTAATGGGCTGACACCGGCCTGAAACCCATTGCGTTGCGTCGAATGACTATTCCCAAACCTGATCTTCAAATAATAGCGTGTATTGCGCATACTATCTGGTGGGGAAACTGAGATACAGACAGACAGGTTCAGAATGTCTTTTTTCCACGATCAATAAGAGATTATAACGGCAGCGATAGAACTCATAAATAGATTGCATGACTTGTAGTGTAGCCTACTAACCTATGTAAAACTTCATGTATGTTTCTTAATTTTATTATTATTTCTAACAGCATATGGTAGTATAATTTGTTAGTATACGTGACGCTTTTTGGACCGTGTGTAGTGCAAGGGGGAGTCCAATTGCATGCTGCATGCTGGTGATTGATCACCCCCTGCCAAACACCCTAGAGGTGGCTCGCAGGGTATTATGTAGATGTAGATAAGTTTTGGTTAGCTTTGAGCTCAGAAAAATATTTAAGGTCAATTCATTTCACTTATTTGGATTAATATTTCTTACAGAATAGTGTTAGGATCAATAAAATATCCCTAAGAAAGCCGTAAAACTCACCATTTTGAGCCCTTTATCTGAAATATGTTCTAGGGAAGGGCCCTCGCACCCCTCACTTACCCTGGCGGGTATTCCACACCCTCAGACCCCCCAGTGTTTGTTGCACCTAAAACCCCGTTAGCCTTGATTTCTGGCTGCGCCCCTGATAAGTAGCGATGTATTTCATTATCTCACCTGTAATTAACAATCTTAAAAATGGTAGTCGAAATGGTCTCATGAGTGGAATAGTCAAGTGGCTATTTCCATATATAAATTCGGCGCTGGTAATGAGTAATACCATGTTGTCCTGTAGTCTTCATTGGGGGTGCAGCTAGGCGCCCCCAATGAAGACTACAGGACCTCAGATACCCCAGTGTTTTAGGCGCAAAACACTGGGGTATCTGAGGGTGTGGAATATCCACCAGGGTACACCTTAGGTGCGGGGGCCCTCCCCCAGAAAATGTTTTTTATGAATAGTTCAAAATGGTGAGTTTTACGGCTTCCTGAGGGATATTTTGTTAATATTTACACTATTCTATAATTAATATTAATCCAATAAGGTAAAATGGATTAAACTTAAAAATTTCTCTGAGCTCTGAGACAGAGGGGGGTTATCCCCCAAAACCAGGTTAATAGAGAGATCTCGATCCACGAATGAGTAATACCACTTCACCAAAATAATCAAAATATTGCTGTTATAGAGGGATGATGCTTACTCTTCCTAATACTTTTGGTGGGGGTAGATTAGATCATAAAAATAAAATTAGAGATAGATTGAGACTGTAGTACACGTACATTCAGAATTTCGTTTTTTCCACGATCGATAAGAGGCTATAGGATACAGATTAATCCGATAATTATGTGTCATATGCAGCATACATTTTGGGTAGTGCACGGTCGTGGAGGGAAAAAAATCCTCTGGTGCATGTTGGTGATAGTTCAACCCCTGCCAAACACCGCTATAGGTGGCTTGCAGAGTAATATGTAAATTTTTATGGCTATGGAACGATGAAAAATAGTTGGGAAACACGAAAAATATGTAAACAAAGTGTTAGTGTTCACAAAAACCATAATCATTTACCTAAGATGTATTCGTCATGTACAAAATTTAACTAACTGAGTTGGTGGCAAGTTTTGCCTTTGCATGAACGTGAAAGTATAATTTTTTGGTACGGATAATATTTTAATGACCGAGTGTTGTGCATGATGAAATCCTCTTGTATGCTGCATGCTGGTGATTGATCACACCCTGCCAAATACCCTATAGGTGGCTCGCAGGGTATTATGCAGATATAATATCTTCTACCGCACAATGTCGTAAGGTTGTACGAGTGCTGCATGTCAGGTTTTCTACACTTCCCCCTCCCACGCAACACAACCTCATACCTCTCTGCCAGTCTTTCGCCGATCCCTCGAGGCTTATGGAGGAACGAGATTCACGATCAGGCGGACAAGAGGATATTGGAATCCGTGTCGCGCTCGGGTCTGCCAAGGGAGCAAGGGCTTTTGGAATCATTTCGGGACGGGCCGTGCGATAGCACGTAACGTACCCACGCAAGGGGGGTCTTTTTTCTTCCTCTTCCCTTCCTCCCAGCCATAGTGTAGGACCGCGCACCTTATCGAATCCGCGGAACAAAATCTAAAAGGGCGGAAAGGCATTCTGCTCCCGGGCACGCACCATCGAACTCAACGCACGACGACAACACAAGGGCGCGCAGAACGTTGATTGACACGGAGGTTTTTCGATGGAGGTAGTGGTGGTAGAACGAAATGGTTGGGGCTTGGGAGTTCCCCGGGTTTACGTCCTTTTGTTGGATTAAATGAAAGGGGACAGATGCCTTGGGAAAGACATGGGGATCGGACAGATTCCATTTCGTCTCATTTCTCTTTCCGTCCCCTCTTTTATTTTTCCGGGTATACGGCAGGGGGTGTCTGTATGTGTGCTTACTACACGTTCTGCTACCCGTGCGAGAGTTGGATATCTGTTTTATTCGGGGAGGTCTGCGGGGGATTTTCACGAACTGTGGAGGTGCTGACGACGAAAAAAATGTACATATCGGGTCCACCACCGAGTAGTGAAAGGATTGAGCAATAGGGGAAGGGGGCGGGCGGCGTAACCCTTTTGAAAGGGCAAGAACCCTTCTTTGGCGCAGGGGCGCGAATGCATTTCAACGCCTATAAACCCCCTCACTCTTACCCTTATTCCCCTTTTGGGGTTGCTGACGAGGGGGATTGGGCCTCGATAATGTTGTGGGTCTCGCGGTAAGAAAGGAAAATCTTTCCTTCTCAGAATTTTCTTCTTCCTGAGTCTGGGAACTCCTAATGTTTTTCCCCCCATAATATAAAACCCCTATGAGCTAGTTTACCAATTTTCTTTTATTGTCGATTCTGATGGAGTTTGAAATATATAGACACCTATCCCTATTTTCCAGTTTTTCCGATCCCTAGCCCACTTCTCTAGTGATGGAAAAATATCGGCGAAATCGATTTTTCGAGCAATCCATTTTTAATCGAAACCAAAAGCTCGACTTCTCTACAAAAGTCGAAATTTAAACCAAAAGATCGGTTAATCGAGAAATCGACGTTGTCGTCCCCTCCGTACCATAGGTACTATTCGCATGGAAGCTGGTGTGCTGGCAACCCTTGACGTCACCTCCACTAAATATCAATTCTAAAGTCCCACATGTTCTTAAAAAAAATAGTTTGAAAAAAATGTCTAGTATTCATTCGAGAAACACTCAAAAAAAACATTTGAGTCCCAGAAAAGAATCTGCATGGCATGCATGATTGAATTATTAGTAGAAAAAATTTACAATTTCATATACTTACATTAAAGTTTTGGGATAATCGATTGGAACCATTCAAAACTGAATTTCAATGGTTCATTCAAGAATGAATGAACCATTAGGATTCAATATTTTACTTCAAAAATATTGAGATACTTTCTTAATGATCGACGGCTTTAGACACAATTTTTTCAAATGGGACGGATGGCATTATCGTCGGACAATAGTGTTGCTGATGAGATCGAACGAAGAGATCAAGTTCGAAGTTGACAAATCCAGTTTGAGTCGAAACTCGAAGATCATGACTCGATCTCGATTTCCTCGATCTTTGATTACTGAAACTCATTGTTCGATATTAATCGAAATTATGTTTTCAATCACTTTCCTTCTCGAGCTATTCGCCACGAAAAATCGCCTATCTTATCCCTCTCACTGGTAAGTTAATTAAGTCACGCGAGTTAGTCCTTACGTCTCTCAGAGAACACGTTATATGCGAAGTTTTCTTGTTCACAAGGATCGTGACTGTGGCATCAAACTACGCATCATACTAGGGCCCCGGCTGTCACGACTACCAGTAAATCCGCCCTCGATTTTCTCATTATAGCTCTTCTAATAAGTTCATTGATTTATTATAATTATATGATAGCAGCGGCCTCTGATTCATTTTTCTGCATTTGGTATCCGAGTTCACAGGTAATGATGGAGTTATTTTGGGTGTGACACAGCAGAGAATATTAATTTTAAATTTGAGCAATTCATTAACTTAAAATTTTGTTATAATGGGCTAGTTCTCAAGGGCGTAGCCAGGAATTTCGTTCGGGGGGGTCCAAAATCAGGGGGAAATTTTTTTAAAAACAGGGTGCTAAGTAGAGGGTTTTTAACTAAATTTAACGCTTTCCATAATCGAAAAAAACTATATTGGTTAAAAAAATATTTTGTAAATTCACAATTTTTCAATATTTTGTTAACTTTTATGGAGAAAAATAATTGTGTTTTTATATTTCGGAGGGGGAGGAGGGTGGGTCCGGACCCCCTGGTCACGCCACTGCTAGTTCCAGTTATGTTATGTGGGAGTAGGGGTGGGAGCGAGACCTGACATAAAACCCTCGCACAACCTTACGGCATTCCACGATAGAAGATATTAGGAGTACGCAACTCTCCCTTTAGACCGGTCATATTTTTACCATTTTAGTTAAGTAGTACAACTCGCTAAATAAATGGTTGGAGGCGATACTTTTTGGGAATTACGAACGAACATTAGTCACGGTAAATGAATCAATCTTTGTTCACTTGTTTTACGAATATTATCATTCTTATCGCTCTTTATTATGAGTATTACCTTTTAGCACCTTCTTCTACTTCGTTAGACACTGGTTTCAAAATTATAATAGCAAGTATTTTTAAATTAACATATTGACGTATAGCCTAATAACTAAAAATATCATGTTGCTATATTTTCACCTCCTGTCAATCACCATTGAGGTAGCTCGCAGGATATTACGTAGATGCAAGGAATTTTTCTGTTCGAAAAGTTGATGATCCCCCAAGACTTATAAAAACAAAGCTAACCAAAACTTATAATATGATGCCCACACGAATTCCCAACTGTAGCGGCTGAACTCTTACCGAAATCCTGGCGGTGTTAGGCATGTGTTCTTCCTGGGAATGCTTCAGCGACTTAAGGATAGAGGATCTGGGTCCCCAGTCTAAAGGCCCAATGTTCACACGCCAATTGCTTAGCATGGGTTGGGCTCTGCAAGTAATTATGAAACCCACCGTGGGGTCGAAACACAGAATGAATCATGGCTTCATAGGTTTTGTGAGAGCTCCAGTCGTAAATTATGCGTCGGGGAAAAATATATTGCTTCATAAATGCGAGACATTTCTTTTTGGTCTGCTTATCGTTTGGAACTGATGGATGACTCCTTCAAAGCTATACATATTTTGTCGTGTAAGTATTAATGCATGCGTTTGCGAGTAATTTACTACTAACGTCCTTCTTATTTCATTGCTATTTTCAGCACGCCGATGAAGTTTTTAAATTGTAAATCACACCCTATGTGCGATCTTATTGGCAAGTAAAGTACTGACCAGGTCTACGAGGGAGGCCGTTTTGAGTCCAAGTCTTCCCGACAGGCTGACTAACCTCTCGTGAAGGCTTTTAGTTGCGAAGTTGTTCATCTTGAGTGTGAACATTTCGTAACTACCTTCGGTGTAATTCACGTCAATTGGCTGGAACAACATTTCACCCAAGGATGCTTTTGACAGCGCCAATAATCCAAGGCAAGTTGATTTCTAGTTTACTTAATGAAGGAGGACAACGACCTCATATGACTATTCACGAATTATCTCCAACGGAGGGGAAATATAGTAGTCATCGCCGCGTTAACGACTTTGGTACTATGGATACTTCTATACTAATTTTTATGATGCTAAATTTGATGCTAATTTTTTAAACTCGGTGATGACTGCAAGATGTCTCGTCGTTTGAATTTCGTTCGTGAATTGTCATTTAGGAACATTATCCTTCGACATCAAATTAACTTGATGAAATAATCAAGTGCCAATAATCAAGTTAACCAGGACTTGCACCGTCATAATCGCCCTTAGAAGACCTGTAAACGAGCCGTCGCGATGGTCACCTTACCATCCGCAAGTGGGCTTAACAATGAACAAATAACAGACTATTAAATAAAAACCTACAAAACATACTCACGAAACAATAACTAGTAGTGGCTTACTGAGAAACGAAAACTATGGAGGTTGAAGCCAGTGACATTATGAAGTTTTTTGATATATAGCTAAAAAGTGGCTTAAAATAGGCCAGGCCATTTTTTCTCGGTTTTCATCAATGATAAAATTAAATATTTAAATAAATATTAGTTTAATGAGAAAAAATAGAAAATAAAATTATGCGAGCTTCGTTTTAAATAGGTCTGTGGTAAAGTATTATTTGAGGTTTGCATTTTAGTGCAGTGACCTGTACGCGGGACGGGACATCGAGTTGATATCTCTCAGTCCTCGGTATTGCCCTGCAGCAATTTCGAAGATCTAGTGAGGGAATAGTGTTAGGAGTGGAATCTAGATGCCTCTGGTTGTCCCTTTCTGAACCGATGGTAAACAGAAGAAAGCCCGCAGCAGGCTATTCTGTCTTCACATCCAGCTGACTATTCACTCCTGCCCTTGCATCTTCCGGGCCCATCAGTATCCGTTTTAAAGCCTTCTTATGGAAAGGTGATAGCTCAAGCGAAATCCACCCTAAGTGATGTCTATTGGCAAAAATATTTTTTCAATAAATGTCAGTGTCTATTTATTACATTTAACAAACACGGTCCATCTGAGCCACATGGCTTGTCAGATGATCTTAAACAGATACATATAATACGGCAAATATCAGAATGTTATGCAGAAAACATTTAAAATGTTAAATAATTATATTATTACAATTAGCGAACATTAAACTTGGCCAATGCATGCATTTAGGCAACCATTTTCTGAACCCAAACTGATCTTCGCCCTAATACTCGTTAGCCCTCGCCTCCATTCGACGGTTTAATATCCTCGGTACTACTTTCGCCACGTGCGATATTAGGCTAACATTCCTACAATCTCCGCAATCCACAGCTTTCTTCTTTTTTGGTAGCGGAATTAGAGAGGTTTCATAATTTATCCCTTTCTCCTATTCATAGATTCACATAATCGATTTTCATCCTGTCCGTACATTTGATATTCAGCACCCACCCAGGTCTGGAAGGCTTTAGAAATCTCTTTTATTTAATTGAGAAATTTGGAGATCTCAGGAGCCCACGACCTTTTGGCTATAGAGCACGCTAGCTACTACACCACCGCGCCTTATTTTGAAAATGAAAATCAGCGAACATGCCGGAGAAAATTGTCACATTGTAAATGGCTTATTCCTTCGGTACGTCATGAGTGAAGTAAAATCGGAGAACTAGCGATACTAGGGTAGGTATCTATATAATTTTTATTTAATGCTGGCCTTTTATGCTGTGCTTCTATTCATGATGATCACTAACGTCGGATGATTATCCCATGGATGGAACTTTGACAATTCGTACCGGTATAGATTCTTTCGTGAGAATTTTCTCTTCACCCTCGCGGTCCCTAGAAAACGCCATCACATTGTTGATGACTTATTTTCCTCGGTACGTCATGAGTGAAGTAAAATTCTAAAATGTAGCGATACTAGAGTATCTATATAATATTTATTTGGTGTTAGCCTTTTATGTTGCGGTTCTATTCAGTATCGTCGGATGATTGTCCCACGGATGGAATTTTGAAAGGCAGGGCCGGTATAGATTCCCTCGTGGGACTTTTCTCTTCATCCTCGCCGTCCCATTCGGAAAGTGCACCTCATACGGCTTTTCCTCCCTCGCACGGCAGATGGAAAAGCAAAAAGGAACCTCCTCCTCCTCCCTTGAAGAGAACCGACGGACCGGACGGACCACTATGCGTCCGATTCCCTATCCAACCAATCGTTAAAAATTTATGAGGACCCCCTCTCTTACGAAACCCTCTTCCCCACCCTTCGCAAAAACCCCTTTTTTTTCTTTCCGTTCCCGGCGACCGAAATGGTCGAACCGATCCCGTCGTACAGATTATACCGGCGGAGGCAAGAGAAGGGGGTAATCCTACCTCACGTCTGCTCTCCTCATAGTTAATTCAACAGAATAATCGGGCTAGTTAAGGGTAAAATCCGACAGAGCGAGACCGCCCCACTTGTCGGGGGTCCCCAAAAAGGCCCGCCCCCGTTTCGGACCCTTCCCAACCTCCCAACCTCGATGGGGGGGCCCCCGCTGAAAACCAATCTAGCACGAGGCCCTCATCCCTCGACCACTCTCGGCGTGGGGCCCGTCGTAGGGTCCCACAAAGGACGCCGCGCGCGATAGATGCGATGCTGTGCGAGGCAGCTCTCCTTTCGCAAACGATGTCTGGGATTTCCAGTTCCAATTCTGAGACATGGAACAGAGAACCCATCCCAAGCGGCATACGATATCCATCGGGCAAGGAGCGGGGCAATCCAAGGCGTCTTCGTGAAATTTTTGGAGATGCAGTTTGATTGCTATTCTTCCAAATAAAATAATTGAAAATGAGAGTGAAACCTCCTCAAAATCTGAACTCCTTCCAAAACTAAGAATCTTGAAGGAAAGTTTGAATTTCAATTAGCTATATTTTTCTAATCGTTGTAGGAAAAGTGGAAGGGAAGAAGGGCGATGGACGGCCCCGAATGAGTTATATAGGACACGCAATAAAGGATGTAAAAGAGAAGAAATACGACGCTATGAAAAGGTTAGCGGATAGGAGAGAGAAATAGAGAGCTGCGTAAAACCAATCTCAGGATTGTTGACTAATGATGATACATTTTCACTTTTCATTTACTCGCGAAAAATAGATATCGTCATCTAAAAATCTAAAAGAGAGAAATACTTTCTCCAGGAGTAATAATCTTTCGATTTAGGCAATAAAAAAACAATAGGAAACCACCCTATTGGTGATATCAGTTGCTACGATTCACGAAGTTTGTACACCATTATAAGCATCACAATGCGAGAAAACCTCTTTCTTTCGTCTCCATTAAAATTCACATTTAGTGACTTACCTCCTTTTCTATGTCAACGATTTGATTCTTAATCTCTATCTTATCATGTCCGTAAGGGGGCGTTTCATTGTATCGTCCAAGGAGATTGATACACGCGGAAGTACCGAAATTAACGTCTCGTTGAAGACTACGTAGAAAAATCCGTTTGGGAGATTGGAACCATACGTAGCTAAAGCAGTCGTCTCGCTTCGCATAGCGTACCTCGTGTGTTTTGCTCCTCCCCGACACATTCATCTTTATACCCTCAGCATGGCCCAACGGAGGACCCTGAGAGAGGGGGGCAAAGGATGAACATGAATAGGAGACGTTGTCGCTGATGCAGGCTGGTTGAAAGGCATCTTCGCTCTCTCGCACAAAGCCATATCCTTCAACCTGCTCCCGTCTGTGACGCGAAAAATAAGTCCGAATGGGAATGGGGGGTGGTTGGTGGTCGAAGGATGAGGTATGGGGTTGCTGGTGACTAGGGCTGTGTCGTTCACGAGTGAATCGTTTATTATGAACGATTCATTGTCATTTCAGGTAAATTTTTAACTTTAAGAATCGAACCAACCACAATCTTTTATGCATGTATTTGATGAATTGGTGGGATTGCGTTTGAAGGCGTGCAACTTGTTTCTTTTGTGTTGCCTAGGTTTTTTTTATGGATTTGAGGAAGGGATTGTTGAAAAGAGGAAGGAGCCTTTTGAAAAATAATTCATATTTACTAATTAAAAAGAATATATTTGCTGAAAGAGTATTACCCGTCAATGACGTTACAAGAAGCCCGAGTGAAAAATTGTGAGTACTCTCATGAAAAATTTTACTTTTTATCTCACAAATACAACTCTAAATATTGGACTCGGAAGACTGCAATATTTTTATAATTGTAGCGATTCATAACCGATATAACCTTCAGCCATTCGAAGCATAGTTTTTGATCAATTTGTTTCTATTTCACATAATGCATTCGCTTATTGATTTAGAAAAGTTTCTCGGGCTTTCCACCGGCTGATGTTGCCCATGTCTCCCAACATCAACCGGACAGCATCAACCGGTGAAAAACCTGAGAAACTTTTCTGCACCTGATACGCCGTGAAAACATAAGATAATACTTATTGATTTAATTTATCGTTCGTCGTATTCTTTTGAAGTGCGGTAGATTGCAGAACAGACAGATTCCGAATGTCATTTTTTCCACGATCAATAAGAGATTATAACGGCAGCAATAGAACTCGTAAATAGATTGCATGACTTGTAGTGTAGCCTACTAACCTATGTAAAACTTAATGCATGTTTCTGAATTTCTATTCTATATTCTATTTCTAACAGCATATAGTAGTATAGTTTGTTATTATACGGGACGTTTTTTGGACGGTGTGGTGTGCATGTGGGAGTCCAAATGCATGCTGCATGCTAATGATTGATCACCCCCTGCCAAACACCCTAGAGGTGGCTCGCAGGGTATTATGTAGATGTAGATGTAGAAACGTTTGGTTTTCAGATTTTATTTTGATCTGTAGAGTTCGTTCCAGGTTCGTTTCCAATTCACAATATTCATTACGTCGGCAGAGTTCATTATGATCCGGAGTGTTTATTTGGTTCCAGTCGCTCTTTGTGTTCAATTTGTTAATTTGATTCATTCCAGTGCTAATATTCTAACGAGGAAAAACATTTTATCCAATTGGGGATTTTCGCACTTCAAGTGCACTTGCGGGAGACTCTGTGGAGGAAATCACTCACTTTGTAATGTTCCACAAAAATTTATTATTCCGACCTTCGGTACCACCTACTAGATTGTCATTATCAAGTTACTGTCTGTTTAAAATTGATTGTTTGAGGCGTAACTTGGTGAAAGCGATTCATTATTAGCATTAAAAAGAAGAATTTTGTGCTTTCACATTGATATTTATTCACAAACTTACGACCATGGTTTCAACGACCATGGACCATGGTTGGACCATGACGTCTAACGTTGAAACCATGGTCGTAAATTTGTGAATAAATATGTTTAAAATGAATGTGAAAGCACAAAGTTCTTCTTTTTAATGTTTTTAATGTCAATACTGTCTATTTGTTGAAACCCAGGGTCGGAATAATACATTTTTGAGGCACATTGCGAAGTGAGTTATTTCACACCATAGATGTGTGGTACCACCAAGCGAAGCCTGACAACTTGATATATATCTGTTCACTGCCGCGGTTTTTCTTGAATAATGGTTCATTGTGTTCATTTTGGGATCGGGTCGGTGTGGTGGATAGAGTGTTGGCTTCCCACCCCGTGGGTTCGGGTTCAAATCTCGGCGGCGACAGAGAATTTTCAGAGAATACCCAATAGTACTTAAATGAAGTGTGGAGTACATTTCCAGCGCAACACTCCGTCCGTCGGATGGGATGTTAAGCCGTGGTTTCCTTGGCTCCTGTAGTAGAGAGCAGGCTAATACCGACGCCGGGTTTCTCTCCACCCTTCCTTACCTACCCTTCCCTCATGGCGCAAATCACCGTAGCTGTCGGTCGCCTCCTCCAAATACTATACTCTACCGTGTTCATTTGGTTAATTTTGAACGATTCGAAAGAACGACTCATCGGCATGAAACACATCGCACAACGCGAATCAGTGAAATGAATCGTAGAGCTCAGTCGGTGACTGAGAGAAGGGAGGAGAGATATCCCCTTTGGAGTGTGCGATGGTTGGGGGCCTAATCCCCCCCTCGTCTTTTGTGATTTCGTACATGTCACAGTGGAAGACCGCCTCCGGTCCAAGGGTGGTGTTGGTTGACTGCACTGGGAATCAAGGCGGCCTAATCAGTGCCCCATTGAGGGCATGGTGCGCGCGGAGCTTGTATCCTTTTGCCCCCGAGGTATTGGTTGCCCGGACTCTCGTGTTCCCATCCTTTTCTTCGGTCCTTTCAATACCCTTTCGGAAAAAATGGGTCCAACCCTTCACACACGATACCCATCTCGGACTGCCCCTTCGTCTCCCATTGAATGCTGGTTGGTATCGGAATTATTGACGCCGCGTCGACGTTGCCTTGGGAATTGGAACAGATGTATATAATACCCTCCGACTTCTGCAAGCAGCAGTTTATTGATTCCTCCGAAAAGTGGCCATATTGACCTAAGAAATTAAAATCATAACTTTTCTCAGTCATGGTTCGATTTTTCTCTGTCACCGTGACTAACTTTTTCACTTTCTTATTGGCAGATAGCTGGCTGAAGTTCATTTATGTAGTCACTCGAAAATCTATCTTCCGCCTGGAGTCTCCGCCATTTTTCAGCGTTTTACGTCAAATTACCAGACTCAATGGATTTATTGAATGTAATAATTACTTATTAACATTTAATTTTATCAACACACAATTTTACATAAATAGCTGAAATAAAATAAATAAATAAATCCCTAAAAGCCTTAGGATTGTCAAAGAGTGCCGCAATTCACATTCAGGTACTTCAACAAAATAATTTTAAGGTTATGATCAAAAGATGTTATTTGAATACAAATTACAAATTAAAAGTTTTATTCATTGAAATCTACTAAAATATTTGCGCGAAGTTTTAATTCACTCATATCTTGTATTTCAGCTGGTAACCTATTAATTAGCTCGGGGACAACACATTTCATATTTCTTTTGCCATGTAATCTGAAAGCAAACAAGAATAGGGATGAGAAAAGGTTTTCAAATACGTAAGAAAGAGGGACTATTGACCAGGGGTCTCCAATTTACTGGGCCACGAGGGCCACATTCCAAGTTCCGAACACCCCGCGGGCCGGATAGCAAATTTGCCGATGACTGAAGTATTCGTTACCAACGTTTACTGAAGAATCCGGTGGCATATTTCTTATTTACGAACAATTGAAGGCGAGTTTGACCTGCAGTACAGCGCTGCAATGCTCCTATCAGCGTCTCACCGAGTTAAACGAGCGAAAATCGCGCACTACTTGAAACGAGTGCGCGGGCCGGATGACAGCCCTTCGCGGGTCGAATCCGGCCCGCGAGCCGTATTTTGGAGACCTCTGTTATAGATGACAAAGACTGACGTTATGTATGAGAAAAAGACTAATAAATATTTACGGAAAGCTACAGCCATTAGCTCCCAAAATGAGACCCCGAAAAATTCTTCTGGATAGTGCCCTGAGGAGGGTGGTGATATTATTTTTTACCTTAAGGTTATATATTTATAAAATCAAGCTCATTAGCTGTACCAAAGTACAGCATTTAGCTACATATTTTGTTCGCAGTCACGCTCACAGGTATAAATTTATAACAAATTTACTCCATTTGATGTAAAATGAGACGCTGGCATACCTAAATGGCATTTTCATGGAGAATGCCACCTTTAGTTCTCAATGCTTATTGGTTAGGACACCAAAATTGATTTTTTGAGGCATCCATTGAAGAATTTTCACACCCATATTGCCTAATCCCTTATATCCCAGACGACGGCTGATGCGAGGACTTTGAATTCATTAATGCATAATCAGGATATTCAAAAGGACGTTGGAGATATTTTTCAATGCCCTTCTTTTCACTCTTTGGTTATTTATAGTTTTAAGTGCAGCTGTTACTTTCCGTACGTGCACTCTTTCCATTTCGAAACCTGCAGCTGTCGTGTGCGCTCGTCGATAACAACATGTGAGATGCGGGCAGAGAAAACTTCAACCGATATTCGGTTAGAATTCAATACGAAATAACATCCGAGAATGGAATATTTGAGAGCTATATGTATCGTAAAAAGTGAAGGGCTAAGAAAAGAAATTTCGAATAAAAACTCAATAGGATAAGGATAGCAACGTTGTCTCAATTGATAGGATTAATGGCGTCGCTAGCTAGGATCACTCATGGCATGTTTTTTCATAGTTCTAACCTTGCATGTATTTGCTCTAGGAATCAATAACCATTAGAAATTTTTTATGAATAAGCATGTATATTTTGCTAGTGTGCGTAATATTTCTATGACCGTGCGGTGTGCATGTGGCGGTCCTCTCGCATGCTGCATGTTGGTGGTTTGTCACCCCCTGCCAAACACCGTAGAGGTGGCTCGCAGGGTATTATGTAGATATAGATGTCAATTCTCAGTAGATGTTTAACTTGTTCTCCACCTTCAATTAATTTCATTTTGAACTTACCTACGATTTGACCTACTCGACTACTCCATTATGAATTACTACATTTTATTTTGAACATTCAGTAGGATTGAGGTGGTTTTAACCCATTATAACCCAATGTTACTTTTAAGAAACATAAAAAATGTATACATTTCAGCTCTATTCCAGCAAGATTTAAACTACATGTTATTTTGAGCCGTAAACTTTAAAGACGAAATATGCAGCTGTAACAATAATTATGATTGAGTAGAAAATTTTATTGAGAGAAAGTCTTAAAATTTCATTTCTCCTAGAAGCATTTCTGGATGAGAAAAGTTTGATAGAATGACATAGCTGTTTTACACGGTACTTTTTGTCAGAGTTCTAATTTTTCTCGAGTTATGCTACTTATTTTATGTACTATTAGTCATCACCCTTTCATATTCCTTGGTACTATTAATAAATTTTCGCTTCTCAAACCTTTTTTCCTATTTTTTTAATGCTAGCCCATTATGAAGTCAACCAT
Source organism: Ischnura elegans (assembly GCF_921293095.1). Taxonomy (NCBI): domain Eukaryota; kingdom Metazoa; phylum Arthropoda; class Insecta; order Odonata; family Coenagrionidae; genus Ischnura; species Ischnura elegans. The sequence goes on along the minus strand of NC_060256.1, from coordinate 78,602,085 downwards.
CACAAATGTATTATTTCCCTTATTGTGCGATCGTGTGCCATATGCCAATTAGTGCTAATGTTGAGAACTTATTAGCTTTTATGCAAAAATTCTTGAGTGGCTCTTTCATTCGATGCATGATTAGTAGCTGACAGTTTAGTGCAATAAATATTGGAAAGTGTGAAAACCCCGATACTTGAGAATTTTGAAACTTTGAGACTCTAATGTAGAAACACCCGTATATTCGTTATTCGTATCTTACCCGTTACCCGTATATTCGTTACATTCATATACGTCCAGCGTGTATTTAGTTGGACATAAGTTCTATCGTCAATCTCTGACAAACAACGCAGCAGCGAATACCCGGAAGAAGGAGGGATCCACGAACCAAGAACGCCACGCAAGACCACGAGACAGCATTATTATTATTATTTTATTTATCCCAATTACTCCCGAAAATAGCGCAATGTGGCCTTTACATCGGGAGTTTAAACAATCAACAACAGATGATCACACATGTCCTGGAAGGGGAAACCTATCCAGGTGGGACTCGAACTCGCGACTTTCGGTGTCGTTGGCAACGACTTCGAACGACGACCGGAGAGCGACAAGGAGAACATAATATTACAGCCACGCTATATATTTCCAGGTCCGATAGAAGCGATAAATTAAGAGAGATTTTTTTCCGAACGGATAGATATGGGAATTCGGTTTTCTCCCGAACCATAAAGGACTTTAATAAACGCTAGTCCCAACTTCGTTAGAGCATTCATGGTGAAACAAAACCCAGTACTATTCCACATACTTTTATTTTAAAAGTCTACTAGTTTCGACGTTTATACTGTCATTATCAAGACTAACGGAACGGTTAACTAATTATGACGGTATAATTGTCGAAATTAGTAGGCTGTTAAAATAAAAGTTTGTGGAATAGTACTGGGTTTTGTTTCACCATGAATATTTCATAGTTCTACCAAGTAACGCCCAAATCAGTTGATTTTATTCGTTTAGAGCACTTAATTTTTACGCGTAAACGGCTGGTGTCCTAACACACCCTGCCACACGCCTTTTAGGCTGCTTGTGGGGTATTATGTAGATGTAGACCCACCGCCACCGAGACCAGTAGTTCTATGCTCCCCCGGTTGGAAGAAGTAATACGAGGAACATTTTCGGGACGATCTTAGCTATAGATCTCATTTCGTCTCCGGGGTAAGGGAACGTCTGTGATAGCACCGCTGCGTCACCTTGGTCCATTATTTACGCCGTGCGCTCGACACGTCAGGATAAAAGCCCTTTCCCCTTGACGCTCAAAGACCTCGATTCTGGACCTCCTGCAGGAGGTTGCATGCAGCGTGGTCACTCCGTTTTCGCGAATCCCCCCATTGTGTCGCCACTGACGAGACAGACATCCAAATAAGGCCTCCCGAGCTCAAAATGGGCTGACGAGGCGCGGTCCAATTTTTTTTTTGGAGCGGGTTGGAAAGGAAGCGGGGTGGATTTCGACACCCCTCTGAGCCGGTCAACAATTTCAACTCTGCACCCCTATGCGTTTTCCATTCCACCCCCTTTTTTCCGCTCCAGGAAATTGGTTTGGGTGGGCTGGCATGCCAAGTGTCCCGAAATTTATTATGGTCCTCTCAAAAAAAAAAGTTGCAGCTTTCGCGTTGCCAGGAATGGTCCTCCACCCCGGGCCCTTTCTGCGTGCAGTTAGGGAATTTAATCGTTTTTTTGCAGCTATTTATTTCTTTTGGCGTCTGCGTCTGATTTTATGATTAGTGAGAGTGCATCCGCTCAAGTGTGCTGTTCTTCAAATTCTAAATTTCAAATTCGATGGTTACAATTCGATAGCTCAAATTCATTAGTTCAAATTTGATAGTTAAAACACAACCTTCAATGAATGATCGAATCTTGCATACAAGCCAAAATCCAAGCTTTTATGTTCAATAAATGGCTTTTCGGGATTTTTTTGGTAGAATTGGTCATTGTTAATTAGTGCAACCTCACTTCTTCGGTCATCTTACGTCCTTGACAGAAATTCCTCATTTATCCTATGAACCAAGTGAAATAATGCTATGATAATGTTGCCTGAAATATAGTTTAGGAAAGTTATTCCTCTACGTAAGTTATACTGTTCTTATGTATTAATTTTAAAATTTTAATCGCTCAATTAATTCAAATTGGCACATTCTCAATAGTACCCACCTATCTTCAGTGATCATGTTAGTGCTGCGGCCGTGTTTAATTTTAATTTAACGCGAATGGATGAATACAGTTGGAACAATAAAAAAAGCATTGTATTTGGTAGTACTATTTTTTATGGACATCTACATCTACATCTACATAATACCCTGCGAGCCACCTCTAGGGTGTTTGGCAGGGGGTGATCAATCACCAGCATGCATTTGGACTCCCACATGCATACCACATCGTCCAAAAAACGTCCCGTATAATAACAAACTATACTAATATATGCTGTTAGAAATAATAATAAAAATTAGGAAACATGCATTAAGTTTTACATAGGTTAGTAGGCTACACTACAAGTCATGCAATCTATTTACGCGTTCTATTGCTGCCGTTATAATTTTCTCCGTTGCTCTTATTTTATTTATATGATCCGATCTTCCGTAGTATGTTGGCGTCCGTAAGATATGGTTAACTTCGTCATAAAAGACACTGCTCTTGAATTTTAACATATCTTAGAGATGGTCATATCTTACAGTCACCATCTTAGAGATGGTCATATGTTAGAGATGTTTCACGGGTGTGAGCATTTACGTTTGTTTGAATATGAGCCATTGTCTGATGTTTGTCTTAAATATTTTATAGCTCTATTTTGAATTTCGTTCGTGAGCTTATGGGATCCTTAAAACCGAGGGTTCATGTTAAAATTAGGTCGGGAATAACAGCCTGCTGGTATATTTGGTCAAATGGGTAGGTTTGGATAGAGTAGCGTGACCAAATCTCCAGATGGATCAAAACGAGAGGATTTCCTTCATTGGAGGCAGAAAATAGGATGAATATTTTTAGTATAATCGTGACGGGCAATTTTCGGTTGGCAAGTGGCATATATTACGATCTTCAACGGTTGTGAGTATCGCAAGCTCATGGAGAGAAAATAATGGACATTATTTTTAAAAGACTGTAACTACCAATAGGGTAGTTTCCTTCAACAAAGAAAGCGAAAGGCATTGATTGCGAGTCGTTACCCACCATTAGTGTATTCACAATATACAAATTATTTGGTTTTAGAAATTCCTGTTTAGAAGAATTTTAATAGTCAATTTCAACCTCAATTGAAAAAGGCTAGATTGAAACCCATGCGATGCCACTCCACGTGACGTCACAGGGACCTAGATGATATACGAGCAGTCAGGAGTTTTACATCGTCTGAGATTACCAATGCATGCATTTGGTAAGGAGCTCAGGTAAATATTTCTTAATAATAACTCATTAAAATTGCCTAAGATCGGAAAGTTTGCTTCGTTTGATAGGGTATTTATTAATAATCCTTATTTAAGCCAATCGCTACCTGCTAGCTGGGTAATCTGCTACCTGCTAGGAGCCTGCATCGCAGCGGTGCACACTTCCTCGCCCAAGGTCACCTCACACGGCGGCAGCCAGAACCAGAATGACGTCACTCGGGCTTTTCCTAGCATTCATACTTAGCCGTCGCGTTTTCGCGCGCTCGGAAATTTTCACTTTTCATTTAATCGCGAAAAATAGATACCGTCATTTCAAAATCTAAAAGCTTGAAATGAGTACTCCAGGAGTAATAATCTTTCGATTTAGGCAATGAAATAATAATAGGAAACTACCCTATTGCAAATTGTTAGATATTTCTAATATTTCTTTGTATAAAATAGGTCATTGCATGAGTAGCAAACTATTTCTCTCTCTCTCTCATAGTTTGCTATTGCTCTCATAATTTGCAATAGCAAACTATGAGAGCAATTGGATGAAGTACTGCAAATATCAATTTAGAAATGTTCATATTATTATCGTGAACATCGCGATGTGCAGAAAATGGTTTCATCGCACCTAACTATTCATTAATCAATTTTTATCGATGTCTCCATAAAAACTTCGGGGCAATTTTAAGTGCCTTAATATTTGCATTGCACGTACACATGTTCCATTAGATGGACTCAGTTTGTAATTCAGATCCTCAACTCACCTTTTCCTGGCCCACAAATGGCTTCCTGTGAGCAAACCAGCAGACTTATGGCTCAACTTGATCCTGACCTAGGAATAGTATTTCGAGTCTCGTTTGAGATCTGACAGTACGCCAATCACCTCGAAGGCGCCCTATTTGCGGATTCAGAAAGCTTTAGTTGGTGAAACGGGAAATACTTCTATTGAAGCCGAAACTCGGATATGGAAGAGGGATTAAATGTTATCTTTCATCTCTCTGCTCCGTTACTCCCATAGTGTTATACTCGGCAAGAGGGTTACCATTCAAACTTTCGTCCAAGGCCTGCTCTTATTCCGTGGGATATAGGGATCAGGAGCATAAAAGGAACGGATTAAGGCTGGTTGAAATTTAGGTGCAGTGGAATTGAAAGAAGATGTCAAGAAGAAGGTGGTAAGAACGGCTCGTAAAAAGACTAATTGTTGGATACGTATAGCGTTTTCGGGGAAAGCTCTCTTTTTATCGCTGTGAGCGGCGTATTACTCGATTCCGGATGTAACTGTGGAAAATCTGCAATCAGGAGGATCGGCGTGGAATGATCAGTTGCATGGGTTATGTGTAGTGGAAGAGCTTGTAAATGTGTGGTGGTCTCAATGAAATGGTCTCAGTAAGGCCTGGTTTAAAATGGTACTTAAACCACAAGAGGAATGACGTAAGACGTAAGCCGTAATAAATCTTATCTACAACCGGTGATTTTAGCCGTGAGACGAAAAATTAAAAATGAAATCGCAGACGGAAACAGTTGAGTCCCAATATTACGTCTCACAATCGAGGCTTGTATTTTATTGCGTTTTTCCGCGTTGTATTGAAACTTTGCCGAGGTATTTTATCAAAATATATCCCTCCAAGCTCTGAATTCATTTATTTTTACACTCTCTACAACTCTACACCAAATTTTTCAATGTTTTCAATTTCAACGAAAGACCTGAGACGCATTGTCTGTTTTACATTGTCGGAATGTATTTATATTTTCTTTATTCTTAGGTACTACTAAATATCAGGCAACTCTATTCATTAATATATATAGTGTATAATATTTCACTCAGTGAACCCTAAACATAATATTCAGTGATATATTTGTTTATTTACGTTAGAGAAGCTATATATTTCCCATAGCTTTCGTTTCTTGGAAATACGGCTGTGGATAATAGATTATTATTAAAAAAACTGTAATTTTTGATTGCATTTTATTACGCATGAATAATCAAAAGATTAGAGCACTGCTGTAAAAGTACGTAGGGTTTTGGATAGTTAATTCGTCTGGTTATCCGCAATTTATGCCTTCATCTTTTATCTTAAATTAAATATTAATCCAATGTTTGGAGCTAAATGCGTGCGTAAATGCCTCCTTAAGATGCTGGAAATTCTATAATATTCATTTATGCAATCGAAGCTCGAGGAAACCATCTATAGCTTTTGCCTCGTGCAAAAAATTAGTCAATGTCTTGATGCATAAGTAGGGTGAATCAAAATTCCGTTTCACTTCGTAAAAGTTGGCCGTCATGTCACTTGGAAATAATACCGTGCCACGCTTTTATCCATCAGCGTGTCCACGTTAAAAAGCGTAACCAGCCCCAGTCGCCTTCAGAATATTTAACAACGACGAATAGAATATCCTTCCATTTAGAATCATGCGTGTGACATCTGGGAGGGGCTATTTAGAGGATATCGTGAGGCAAGGCTCTGCAAGGGAAATTAATGATTCCATGATGCTACTTGTCCATTCATGTAGTCCACGTATCGACGAGTCCGGCCGCTCCGACTTCTGAAAAGGCTGGCGTCGGGTGTCTTGTTCCAGGTCAAAAGGAAATAACACGCTTTGGATATGCCCCGGCTGGAAATTATGCGGGTCCTCTTTGTCTACCACGTTACTGCTTGCGGACCGTGAAAAATCATCTCTGTCGCAGGATCGCATTTAGATTTTGTAGACCCCTGGGATGGACCGTCCATTCGCGGTTTGGCTCACCAGAGGGGTGAAGGGGGGCACATAAAATCCCTTAGGGAAACAAATGCTTCAAGAATCCTCCCTAGGAAATATTTTAAAATTAATCTTCGAAAGCTTTTCTGAAAAATCTCCCGACAGGCAACCCGAAAAGAAAAGTTTATAGCTAATTATTAAGTTCAGCTGTCGAGTTGAAATTTCTGAGGTTGCCAATAAAAATTTCAAACGATTTTAAAATTTAAATTAAAGTCTTAGAACTTCTGTGTATTCCGAGGTTTGACAGAAACGATAAAATAAGATTTATATTTTGACGAACGGATAGGTATAAGAATTCGTTTTTCCCCGAGCAGTGAAGGACTTTCATATTTTATGTGTAGGTTAAAGTTGCCAAATATTTCCAAAGTGCTCCTTAATTTCTTTTTTTTTAATGCCTAATGTCCTCACTCCCCTCGCCAAACGCCAATTAAAGCGGCTTGTGGAGTAGCATGCAGATATGCCCAATGAATTGGACTCTTATTTAATGACTGATTCCGTTAAACTTCTTTTCTTTTCCGCTTCATTTGTATTTTTACATTTGCTCACACGTCAGTCCGCTTAATTTTTACCATGCGTGTATAACACTAATGCTCGAGTGAGCTGCGTCTCCTCTTATCCTCCTGACTCAAAGCCATTTTTTCTCAGTCATATGATGCCTTTCACCTTATGTAAGCATTGAGAAACCTATGGTATATTTCTACTGGTTTGTTTTTCAAATCTCAGATTAGGTTCTGGCTTTCTGGCTTGATTTTTCCTACTAGATTATTCATCAATAGGGGACTCTTAAGTGGCCTTCACGTAAGCGTCAATAGAACGGTAAAACCAGATTAAATTAGATAGTTGGGAATCCTGTCTGTATCTGGGAATAGTGGGGGTAAAATTGTTTTAAGCCTTGTTTTTAGGTCTATTTTTACTAGTACAGTGAAATGCCTTTGTAACGAAATCCGACGGACGGCCTAAATACATTCGTTAAACTGAAATGTCGCTATACGGTAAATTTCGTTATACTGAATATTTAGCAACGCTGGCGTTCGTAATAAAGACATTTTTCCCAATAGCAGTCGGCCATAACGCTATACTCGGCCTCTGGGCAGTTTCTAACGCTGAGCAATGCGAAGATTACGAATGGATTGTGGAAGTGATTGATATTGACTCGATCTATTGACTAAGTTGAAGCAGTTCAACTTAAAACTAAGTAGGGATCGATGGCTATAGATATATTGCTTGCGGAAAAAGTTTATTTAACTACGCAGGCAAAGAAAATATATTCAATTTGCTTTTAAAAATTTGTTATTAGTCAATGATTAATGGAATACGAAAATGCAATATTATCTTCTTATAAAGAAGAGCAGATGAAGATATTTCCACTTCGTTACCTTTATTTCTTTTATTTTTGTACCTAGTGTATCACGAATCACGAAGAATTGGCACTCTTGAGAAATTTATTTTTTCACAATGGTAGCGAGATACCGTTCTTGAGCTACTGTTACTGCAGTCTACTTCGGGGGGTGGGCCAAGCTGTCGGATTTTGGAGTGGAAGGAGGGTGATGGAAAATTTTGGGAAGAGGTCGCGATGGTGAATGCTAACGCCTTGGGCACATTCGTGGGAAGTGTCATGGAGTTTGGTCGCTGGAAACATGAGGAGGTCTGAAACGCTCATGAATGAAGGGGGCCGTTTGAATGAGGGTTATCCCCAGAGGGAACTTGGTGAAATGCTGCAGTGGGGGAGTTTTTGTAAAGAATGGGCGTGCATGTGTCCCGTATTGGTCTCCGTTTCCACCATCCTCCCCGAAAGACCTGCTTTCGTTGGAGCAAAGTGAGTATGGGACTGGAAGGGGATGGATGTTTTTTCAGAACGAAAGCTCGGCATGTGAGATTACGCGGCCATTATTATCATCGGAGGCTGACCAAAGGAGGCCGGTCTGGAAAGAGACCCCTCCTGCGTGAAATCACGGTATTCTGCGGTAGTAGGGTCACCCATTAGGAGCCAGAAAGGGTCTCGTCGCATTAAATCAAGAGGAAATTGAACAAATGCGCCTGTGCGTGCCTCAAGGGGGAAAAAGAGATACTTTTTTTTAGATCCTGTTTTGGTCAGCCGGTATCCTAAGGGCGAAAAGAAATAATATTTCTCTCTCGAGCCATAAAATTAGAGAAATATATTCCAGGGAGAAATATATATATCTCGCGAACGATCGAACTCTATATTGTCTGCCTTTGTGATTAAAAACCTAGCCATTCATTTCTACATATTAGCCTGCATGCCTCCTACGGAGGTGTTTGGCAGGGGATGAACCATCAAATAAATTTCTTAAATGTCACGTTCTGGGTTACTACTCAAAAAGCCCCCTTAACAGGCCTACGTCTACATCTACATCTACCTATTACACTGAAGACCACACACAGAGGTGTTTGGCCGGGGCTGAACAATCACCAACATGCAGCAGAGGATTAAAAGTTACCACCACTAACGTGCACTATAGGTCATGTACGCTACATATGACACACAACCTAAAATATCCAATTTATGAATGCAATCTGCCCATGAAGCTAAAATATGGGAAAAATGTTGTTAGAAATTCTTGTGGAAATTCAGAAATATGCATTAAGGAATGTAAACGTTAATAAGTACACTGCTACGAGACAACTAACCTATTTCTAAGTTTTAACGCTTCGGTTATAGTCTTTTATCTATCGCGGAAAAAACAACATTCTAAATCTATCCGTTCTACAGTCTATCTCTTCTATTTTATTTTTATGATCGGATCTGCCGTAGTATGGCGATGTTGGCGATCGTAAGATATGATTAACTTCGTCGGATTGTAAAGTGGCCTTTCCAAGGTAATCTTGCATGCTCACCGGAATATCATGCAGGTTTAGCATCGTCATTATAGTCTTTTATGGCCAATTATCTTGCTATGGTTTGTCTTCTCCCTCCTCTAAACTCCTTTTACCATATACGCTTATATTTGCTTCATTTTTATGCAATGCTAATCATTTAAGTGGTGTTCTTTACTCTGTTTTTTTAGAATTTCATCTTTTGATACTCTTAGGCTTAAAGCAGTTCAAGGTACGGGAAAGGTTTTTTTTATTATTGGCCACGTAGTACCTGGGGAAAGGTCACAACAGGGGAAAAATCGATGTTTTTTCAACAAATACAGTTGAAGGTTTGAATTTTAAGCTCTTAAAACTACAGAATTATTATTATTTTCTGCGATCACAAATATTTCGTTCTTTGTTCACACGAAACCACTGTTGTCGGGGTCGTGCGTGTTCTTTACATTCGTATTTTTCGTAATTGCCCGTTCTTCGTGATATCTTTTGGAAGCATTGTGCAACCTTATCAAGGGAGCAAAGATTTCCGAAGTTTCGGCCAGCCATTTAAGTTCGTGAGGGAAACATCAAATGCGGGCTCTGTTTTTCGGGCAATAAACTCCGCCTTCATGTGTTATCTGAATACTTCGGCGAATTTCGGAGCGAGACGCATGCCATAGGCAGATAGAATAGATATACTTTCCATTATTCATACCGAATGGCAGTTAGTCACAGGACGTCTACGCTATGAATTATACCCCAGGGGAAAATTGTTTGTTTCCTTCGTTATCCGCTGCAACGTCAGAAATATCTGAATTTCACTCCACACGCTTGGGCAACAGTCACGTGATGCGAGGCATGGTTACGACATCACGTGATACATTCGCCATTAATTATCCACGGGGGGTCAACTGTTTTTCGAGTGAGATATTATCTGGGATGTGGATTTCGTGGTATTTTTATTCGCCCAACTCCGACCAGTCTTAATAGACTGAAGTTAAAAACTCAATCATTTGATCATCTAATTTTTATCATAATGTGGATTCAGTTTGCCTTTTTTTAGGATAAGTACCGTGATAAGTAATTTGACTGATACTTAATTGCGTTTTTAGGCGAAGTTATGGGCGAACTTCATCAGATAGCGGATGACATGGCTGGCGACGTGATGCATTATGAATGCTCGTTGCAGCCATCCGAAAAAAACCTGTTTCTCCTCTTTAAAAGAAATCTGCAAGTCCTTGCATGTTCGTGTTGCCATTTCACGGTTTGCAGAACGAGGCACTTCAGCTGTGCGCTGGAGAAAGAGTACGTACGTTCTGTCATGCAGATTAATGTTCTTTTTTCCCTTAGATTAGTCTGCGCTTCTCAACCTCCATGTCCTGAACCGCCAAAGTCGACCCAAATTGAATAAGGATGGGATGGGATTGGTACGCTGCCTAAGACGGTAGTTTTCCATCATGATGGCCTACGTTCAAATTCTCCTCGCAGTGATAAACTACGAATATCACAACAGAACATTCCTTAGCCGGTCTCTAGGTGTGATGTTACCCACCTCACATTGTGATGTATTTTCAAAAGTCGCTCACGGGCAGAGCGAGTCGAATTGGGATGAACTTTCAGAGGAACCTTTTTGGAATACGAATGCCACAAGTGCAGATTTAAATGAAAAAAGTCTTATTTTTTGACTTTGAACGTGCTTATCAACAAAAAAATGCTTACTTTATGATGGGAAGTGGGTAAACTGTTCTCGGGATTTCCACCGGGTTAATTCTTTCATAACGGCCAACATTTCAAGTACCGTCTCGGCGCTCATCATCACGGCTGAAATTTGATTTATTTAAATAAATCAACAATCTGCCCTGGTGATGAGCGCCGTGACGGAGCTTGAAACGTTTGCTGTTATAAAAGAATATACCTGGTGGGAATCCCGACAGCAGTTTACCGGATTACTTCGCCGGGAGAGCATTAAATCATATTTCACATTTATCCCTTGCCTGCGGTTATTAAGGCCATTTTACACGGGGCACGGAATTGCGCAGGCTAGATCTGCATTAATTTCGAAAATGGCGTGGAATTGCGCGAATGCATGAACGAAATTAGAACACGGTCTATTTTGCCATCTCACGTCCACGCATTCTCGCATGTGTTCTAGCAATTCACCGCTTTACACGACGCAATTTCGACTGCGCCTTCGTACATACGTCAGATTGTGCAAGTACGTGCCCCGTGTAAAATGGCCTTTAGAACCGTTGGAAATATTTCACTTTTCACATATTTATCAACGAAAAAAATGTTGAATTGATGGTGGAAAGCTTATAAATCAATTACCCCTTGTATGCGGTTATGAAAATTGTTGGAAACATTTTCAATCTTTAAAACTTCTTTCCTCAACATATTCGGCCATATCTAAAGACTTAGTACTCATATTCCTGGCATTAAATGCCCATCAAATAGATGAGTTGAAGCAGAATAAATCTTGATGGATAACCAGCGAAAGAGTCATCTGCCGAATGCAAAACGATAAGCTCCTACAATCGAATAGCAACAATGGAATTAGTCCCTTTTAATGAGGCAGGGGACCGTACGCTAAGGTATAAAGGACGTGTTCATTTTTTGTTTCTTCTTCGGGTCATCAATGCAAGAAACTTATACGGCCGCCAACCACGCAACCCAAAAAGGGACCGATAAAGGTCCCGCGGGTCGGCCCGAATATATATATTTTCCAACCTTTACCGAGATCTGAACTCCATCTCAAATTTCTACTTCTTTCCACGCCAACTCTCCAAGGGATATTTTTGTGATGGCTTAGGAGAGAGAAAAAAGGCAAAAAAAAGCTGGTCCTGAGACCGTCACCTCTTTTAAAAAAGGCTTTCGAGGCAAATATTCTCCACAACCCAGCAACCCTTCAACGAGCTCGAACCATTTCCCAGCCTTGTCATGCAAAAGACCACGTCTTTTTCTTTTTTGTGCCTTTCCTGGACCGTCCGGCAGTTGGCCAAAGCCGCGCGGTTCTTTTCCGCGCAAGGATTCGAGGAGAAAAAAAGTGAAGAGCAGACTCCGGCGAGAGAATGACATAAAAACACTTTCACTGCCGAGCTACAAAAAAGGTTCCTGGCTTCGAGACCGGGAAAGCTCTAAATAACGTCAGATGCAATCGCTATTGTTGACCCAGTGCGTCCATTCTTTGACCAGTTTTGCAGGCGCTGAGGTCAGGAGAATGGGAGAAAAAGTGGATGGGGAAGAAGATAGCGTTCTCATGGCTGCTTGACTTATTTACAAGGTATATTTTCTTCCACCCTCTTATGGTCCTGGGAAGCTTTTCAAGATTTCGCGTCTCCGACCAGGTGGCCCTTGCAAAGCTCGGCAGTCCTTGAACGTGCAGAGACCTTAGTTCGATTAAAGGCTGGTTGATAGAAACAATTAGCGATAAATTTAAATTTGCACTTCGCGAAAAATCAGCTTCAAAGCTTTGGGGCGTTTATAGAAAAATATGAACGTGGACTGGATGGCATCTATCCTCTCTTTTCAGGACTAACCACAAACTGCTGCACATTGAGGTGCACTGTATTAAAGAGTCGTTTCTTAGCCACATAGATGTCTTTTCCAGAATGCTGGCCCATGTACTAACTTGTGTATAACTTAATGCATGTTTCTGAATTTTATTATTACTTCTAACAGTATGTAGTAGTATACTTTGTTAGTATGGGTGACGTTTTTTTGACCGTGTGGTATGCATGTGCGTGTTCAATTGCATGCTGCATGCTGGCGATTGATAACCTCCAGCCAAACACCCTAGAGGTGTCTCGCAGGGTATTATGTAGATGTAGATATACGTTGTTGGTTGTCAACCTCGGACAAACAACGCGGCGAAAACCCGAAAGTTGGAGAGATCCACGAGTCTCTTCTTGAGTTCGCATGCCCATCCCACGTTTGATCCATGTTGTTTTTCATTTCAAGAAATATTTTTCCATGATTCATGGTTTGCTTTAACAAAACATGGGTAAAAGCAAGGTGGCCAGGAGAGGCTTAATATAAACACCTTGGGTAAAAGGCGCATGGAACAACTTTGAAAAATGACTACGTCATTGCGCATTCATGAAATCTCACGCTAATATCCCCGGTAGTTCAAAATCGACCAAACTTCGAGCCAATTTTCGTGCTAATATCACCAAATTCTTCGCTATTTTTTTTTATATTAACGCCGCTGTTGATCTATGGGTATTAGAATATCACGCTGAAAGCTCCCCAAGGATAGTACCTTGCTATTTTTTTCGTAAACCGGTCTTAACCCGAGGAGAAAAAAAGTTACGCGAAGAAGAATACCACCCGACTGAATGGTCGACTTGTAAATGTGCTTTAATAATAATAATAGATCCTGCTGTAGGGAACTCGCTCTCAACTATCCTCAAAACGGGGTGAAGGTATTTTAATGCACTGGAACTTGAATAATTTGGAGCAGATGAATAGTAGTAAACGCTCAGCTGCGAGGGAGCTCCATGATCCTTGCGAAGGCGCACGAAATTGTTGAAGCCAGGGGTGTGATGAAGTAGTATCTCTTCCGAAACTCACCGAGCTGTCTCGAGTTCCAGTTTCTTGACTCTTGGAGCAGCATCCTTGCCGTTGCTATCACACGATGCGGAAGATGTGATTATTTTTTCAAGAGGAAGATTTATTCCTATTCACGGTGTGTAATTTACATAACTACGGTCGTTGCAACATGCTTGCAAGTTTACTACCGAGAAATAAAATGTTGCCAATATCTCAGCTATCTTCACGCTCGAAAAGAGGTGAGTTTGCGACTATTTCAAGCATAAATAATTCTTTGAGTCCTACGCGAGGAATGAATGTTGTTGGGAGATTTCGACTTTTGCCACTGGTCAAATTCTTGGACAAATGTAAATTTCATCGTAAGGCAAAAAATCACTGAAAGGCATGCTAGCTTTTTAAACGCGAGTTGTTGACTTTATAAAAGAATAAACAAGAAGTGGGATTGAAGCTAAGCCACAATGAAACTGAAGGAACGAGTAAATGAAATTCCAAGTGAGTAGAGCTTTCATAAATAGTTATTTTTCCAAGCTTTGACCTTGAGCCTATGCGAACGCCTAAAACTAGGGTATTTATGATTTTATTTCACAATACATGTGAGTGGATCAGTGCTGAAGATAATAATATACTTGGATAAGACATAATACTTAACATAGCTTGATTCAATTGCTATTTAAGTAATGTTGGGTATTGCTCCTTAACAAAAAAACTTCGATAGCGTTCATTTTTACATTATATCCCTCTGCGCAGATGATTTTATTGACTAGGCTTGATTTAAAAAAATTTCTTTCCAATTTATTTAAGTATACCGGGACTAGCCACGGTGATAACTTTTTCACGGAGTCACCCGCAATGCACTATTTCTTTCCAAGATATTTTTTTGATCGGGAAGAAAAATTACCAATTAAGTTCAAATTCGGTACAACAAGTTTATCAATTAATGAATTTGTACCGCAGAAACCGTCAGTCAGCACATTTAATTGAATATAAGCCCTCGTGAATTTGAAATACATGCTGCGATTTTTCCACCGCTTAGAGTTCAGTAATTCGCATTTTTTGTTAGCCAAGAGGAGAGGCAAACAAAAATAGCTCCGCCCGAGAGGTCTGGGGATGAAGCGGAGTCTTTTAACGTTATCGCCTGCCACCAATTAACGTTTTGGGAGATAATTGCACATTCGAGATCATGCCATTCAAATTGAGTTTCTCCTCCCTAAAAATTTACCCGACGCTGACAATCAGTATTCCCACCCGTTACTTTTGCACTTCGTCATCCTTTCAAAAACTTAAATTCTCTCCCTTTCCTTTTGATCCGTCCCGACCTTTTTCTCGGCAAACTCTTGAAAATATAAAATCTCCCAAACCCTGAGCTTACTGAAGCGAAGTATTTTTTTCGGGTCGAGAGCAGTCACACGAAAGTTTCCCCCTTTTGAATTTCATACTCTAAGCAAACCTCCGTGAACTACTTCAGGGAAAAGGACCACTTAGTTCCTAGCATTTCTCTCTCCAAAATTCCTCCAAACCCCAAACTCAACTGAGCACTTGCGATTACATTAACGAAGCGGTTTCAAAACATTCTCCGGAGTACTTTCTCCATGGTTATGGCGAGTTTCACGTTTAAGCATCAACTACTCTTCAGGTTACCCTTCTGGTTAGGTCGTGATTGCACGATTCAAAATAAATAATTTTCGCTTCCAGTGTTAAAAATATGATTCGCCATGTAAGACGGTATCCATCGAAGTTCATATGGGTGAGGATACTTTGGATAATCAATAAATGTGTTTAAAAAGGTGACATACAGGTGCATAACGTAAGTCACTTTTTAGTCATCATGAGCTGCGTAAGCATCAATCAAGAAACCCTTGTAACTATAATCTCAAAGAGAAACTCGGTCTACATCGACGCAAGTGCATACGCTGTTCATATTGACCTCAAACTTTTTCGTATCGAATTTTATTGTTATTAATATTATACAAAGTGTACGAGTTGTCCATTTTCCAGGTGTAAACAGTTAATTTATAAAAATATATCGCCAAAATAAAACTAATTCAGCAAATCGAAAATTTTAAATTAACATTCGAATCAGTCCACATTTGAAATTAGAACTTTAGCGGCCATAGATCGAGTTTTTCTCGTTTGAAATTATCTGGAGCGGTTTTAACTCAATCTCAGTGCTCCCTTCATTTCAATAGGCACTTCTACCCATTGGGGGCATCCATTAATTACGTGAGGCGTTTAAGGGGGGAGGTGATCAAGCTAATTCTCACCTTCTCTCACGTGGGGGACAGGGGGGTGGTCCTGGCAAGTACCGCGTCATTTCTTTCCGCAAGAAAGAAGTAAAATTATAGACTACGGACTTAGTAATGTTAAATACTAGTGTTAACTAATATAGATAACTGTAAATATAAAATAATTGAACAAATTGTTTTTTATAATAAATCCCACGCAATGAAGCACATGTTAACATATTTATACTGAAAATACGAATTTTGAACAATGTACCGCGAGATTAGAGGGTAGGACGATCTACCGTATGTTCGCTGAGAAACGACAATGGAGATGTATTGACAAGCAGTTACGATAAAGCCAATTTATTAAATTCCTACTTTAAGAGCGTGTTCACGGAGCCTTCCGAAAACTCACCCGAGACCGATGACAATCCCTGTATACATAAGATGCCAGCTATTGACATAAGTACGCTCGGAATAGAAAATATATTGAAATCGCTTAGTCCAAATAAATCACCTGGTCCAGACGAAATCCCTTCTCGCGTATATAAAGAACTAGCTTCAGAACTTGCCCCCTACTTTCAGTTAATATTCAGTAAATCCATCAAGCAACACGAAGTACCTAATGACTGGAAAATAGCTAATGTAACGCCAATATTTAAAAGTGGAGACAAGGAACAGCAATCTAATTACAGGCCGATATCTTTAACGTCCATCTCTTGTAAAGTCCTTGAACACATCGTAGTCAGCTCGGTAATGAAACACCTAGACGCGCAAAACTTATTAATGGGAAATCAACATGGATTCAGGAAAAGCAGATCGTGCGAAACTCAGTTAGCGCTTATCGCCCACGATATTTTAGTCTCCGGGGAAGACAACATTCCAGTAGACGCGATTTTTCTTGATTTCAAAAAGGCATTTGATAAAGTACCCCACGGAAAGTTAATAATAAAACTGAAATCTTATGGTCTAGACGAAGATGTCACTTCCTGGATTAGAGAATTTTTGAGCGACCGCGTCCAAAGAGTAGTATTAGACGGTGCAGTCTCCAATGAGGTTAGAGTCACTTCTGGCGTTCCTCAGGGTAGTATCATTGGCCCACTCCTATTCCTTCTTTATATAAACGACATTGGCGAAGTAGTGCAGAGTAAGTTACGATTATTTGCAGACGACGCTGTAGTTTACAGAGAAATCCGTTCCAGCAAAGATATGGATGAACTAACGAATGACCTTGCTGCTATCCAAGCTTGGTGCGATGCTTGGCAGTTAGAATTAAATTTGGAAAAATGCGTCGTAATGAATTTCTGGAAGAAGAATAACTCCCTACAGCGTAACTATGTCATTCGGGGCACGCAGTTAAAGGCAGTTGAATCTGTGAAATATCTAGGGGTTAGACTCAATAATGATCTATCGTGGAATAAACATATTCGAGAAATAACCGGTCAAGCTAATCGTAAAATGGGTTTTGTTAAAAGAATATTAGGAAAGTGCGACGACAAAGTGAGAGAAATTAGCTACTTTTCCTTCGTTAGACCACATTTGGAATACGCTGCCAGTGTTTGGGACCCTCACGAAAAAGGCTTAATAACAGAGTTAGAACGCGTGCAAAGAAGAGCTGCCAGGTATGTGAAAGGTCGTTACGATAGTCTTGTTAGTGTAACTGACCTCTTAGATAAACTCGGATGGGAATCTCTGTCGGACCGTAGATTGAAAAATAGACTAAACCTTTTAGATAAATTCAAGAGCAGTGTCTTTTCTGACGAAGTTAACCATATCTTGCGGACGCCAACGTACTACGGAAGATCAGATCATATAAATAAAATAAGAGAGATAGATTGCAGAACAGACAGATTCCGAATGTCATTTTTTCCACGATCAATAAGAGATTATAACGGCAGCAATAGAACGCGTAAATAGATTGCATGACTTGTAGTGTAGCCTACTAACCTATGTAAAACTTAATGCATGTTTCTGAATTTCTATTCTATATTCTATTTCTAACAGCATATAGTAGTATAGTTTGTTATTATACGGGACGTTTCTTGGACGGTGTGGTGTGCATGTGGGAGTCCAAATGCATGCTGCATGCTGGTGATTGATCACCCTCTGCCAAACGCCCTAGAGGTGGCTCGCAGGGTAATTTGTAGATGTAGATGTAGGGATCGAGCCAAATCTCACGATGTCTTTCTGAGGGGGTTGAGGAGATCCAAAAATCTCACGAGACGAATGGACACCCACTTTTTCCCACTCGCCAGAACTTGGCATGTTAAAACATGCCATTTTTCGTACCCGGCATTAAACCTGCTCCCAATGTAGTCATGCAAACTATTAAATCTAGTCTCGACCACTCATCAATCAAGTCGCACCCACAGGGTGGGTCGGGAGAGTTCAAACTAGTCCCCATTTGAAATTCGAACTTTAGCCTTAATTGATCGAATTTTTCTCATTTCAATTTAAAATTTACAGGAGCTGTTTAAACTCAACCTCCGCGCTCTCTTAATTTCAACTGGCACTTCTTCCCAAACTACCTTTTTTCTCCCTCGCTAAAACTTGTCGCGTTAAAATATGCGATTTTTCGCACCCGGCATCGAACCCGAACCGTGGTAGTCGTGCAAAACCCGTAAATCTCGACGTGAACACTCAACAATCAAGTCACATGCTGTGATGGGAGGGGCAGGAAAGAAGTATAAACACGTCACAATAATCTCTTTCCATTCCCAACACCCCATGCTTTCCTAATCCTTTGACATCGATTCTTTGCATCTGCCATCCGTCTCTCCGAGCTCAAGGCTTATCTCCGTTCGTCGCAGACCCTCCGGGGATGAATGGCTGAGCTCCTTTCCTCATCCCCTGACCAAGATTACAACGTCTAGGCGGCGCGGCAGGAGGACCAAGTCTTAATTCCCGTTTTCCGGCGCTCCGCCTTCCGGAGGACGGACAGGAGCTAAGTCGGATGGAAAAGATTAAAGGCAGACCCACGACGGATGCGATGCTTAGTGGTAAACGGTTCTCGCAGCACGGACGTTCGCCATTCTATGTAGCCCTCGCTTTCAGTTCACCATTGCCCTTATGAATGACAGCTTTGTCAACCCTGCGTCCATAAGAGCAACCTCTCGCCTCGTCTCGACCATTCAAAAATCGAAAAATTTCAACAAAATTTCAAAACAAAAATTCGTCAAACCAATCGTAGGATTGTTGACGACGAATTATTTGATGATATATTGATGACGAACAGGTTATCATATTTTTGGAATTTAGGCATGAGAGAAATTGTGCGAAAATGCCACAGGGAAAAAATCATTTGCCTATACCGGGATGAATGATTTTTTCTTTGTGGATTTTTCGCACTATTTGTGCATTGCGGGTGACTCCCGTAATGTTATTACCATGGGTAATCCCGGTATACTAGAAAAAAGGGAGATATTATTTAAACATTGTAGTGGTGATGCCCATTATTCTATATTTCTATCCATTCTATACTTTTAATTCACAGTCGGTTTCATTAGTGGATTGGCATTATCAAGGGAATCACAAAAATTCCTAATTTTTTTCATCCCCTTGATAATGAGTGGCCATTGCTGAAATCGATCGGGTATTTATAACTACTGAGAAGAATATTACAAAATTAAAAAAAATCTTCCATTTTGCGGCATTATTCTTTCATATTTATGGTTACTCAATTCAAAGATTTTAAAACTGCAGCACATGCAGTAAAACTCATCATTTCTCCTTTTCCAAACTACGCCCTTCGATTAGGTACCTGATATTCCTCTTTCTCGTGTACTTATATTTTTATCTGACCCAAGTACTCATCTCCTGGCCTAACTCTGAGAAAATTTCCTTTCCAATATATTTCTTACAAAACCGCTGTGTCGTATGACGCGGCAAATTCATAGACCTCCTCAGCAGTAAGCTGTTCAATAGCTCCATTTCGTCTCATATTATTCGGGCGACATCCTCGTCACTCCCTCTAGCGTGTTGAAATAGAGAGGAATTATTAATAGCTGTGATGAAAATTTAGCGTCCATTCCGGTACCTTCGTGGCAACAACTTAATTTGCAAATGGTAAAAAAATATCAATGCCACTTATTCGTGGAAATATTCTATTCTTTATCTAGGGTATCCAGATTTTCAGGAAATACATTTACTTTCGCCGTAAAATTTGGCTTTTTTAACTCGTGATAGTAGATTTTTTTGGGAAAAAAACTGAGTGAAATGCATGCATTAAAATTTATTGTTTGGGTTATGCTGCTTTTTATTTAAGACATTTATTGCGTGGATATTTAGTTTCTGTTTATGGAATCATATTTTTATGCTGATTTAAATTGGCACCTGCTATCATTGAAGAATGAAAGGACTGGCCTTCCTTTAGAGTTGGTAAATGGACTTTTTTTCTTGATCTCAATATTAAATTAAATGTCTGGGAGTGTAGGTATTTAGGAATTGAATGAAAAATGTTTGGCCAACTTTTCAGTATATTTTTTTATCTTCTTCACGGCTAGGAGTGAATACGATTACATTAATTTGATACATAAAGGCATGAAAGGTCATTACTAAGTTTTTGCAATACTTTCAGAATTTTAAATTTCGGTATTTTTGAATTGCCGTAAAGGTGTGACTATTGTTTATACTGTGGATTATGGGGACAAATAGTGTAACTCTATTGTTCATGGATGATTTATGCTGGGAAATACTGTTCTTTAAATACTGCGATGTATGTCAAGAGGCAGCTTCGAAAAGCCATCTTCTGAATCCCTTTTTTTCTTTTTTATATCCTTTTTATAGTTTTTTTATAGTTTATATTTGTTAAAGCTGCAGATTTTGTGTTTTGCATTCAATGTAAAGGCCATGTTGGCTGTGTTTGAATAAATAAATAAATAAATTATGTAGAAACTGCTATAGTTGGTGAGAGAACGTGACGTTACTATCGGTAGGGGTTCCCGGGAATGGTGAGTCGGCTCCATGCCCTGGGAACCTCACTCCACAACCCTTCTACTCTCGTCATGTCCTTCTTTCTCTTCTCCTTTCACCTTCTACCCTTCCCTTGGCAGCTGAGGAGGTCCCTTTGTCCCGCCGACATGGCTGAGAGGGGCATCTCCAGTGGCACTGTCCTGTGGAAGGGCTGCTGAAGAATGGTGCGTGGGGGTGGAGAGCGTCACGGAGGGACATCACTGGAATTCCCTTCGAGCAAGGGTCTGCCTCTGTCCCATTCCACCGCGCCCACCCCCTTGACCGCTTCAACTATCCCTCCAGCGAGGTTGCGAACTAATTTTGCAATTCATAGTTTTAGGACCTACCTAGTGGGACGGATACAAAGGAAATTTATTATTAAAGGTATTATACTGGTTAACCCGTAGTAGTAGTAAAATAGTCGCGTCGGTTCTTTAAGACCCGAAATATTTTTGAATGAATCAAACATAAAATCACTTAATCATTTTACCAATTTCCGTCCTATGTAATCTCATAACTTACTTCACCCTTTCTTTCCATGACATTTTTGTGCCCGTATATATGCATAATATATCATAATTTAGCGTTTCGACCCGACGCGAGTGTTTGCATATTTGTAAAAACCATCGCAAATACATGTAATAAGGGTGAGAAAAGTATGTCCATTTTATTAAGTAGTTTGATCAATCTATTCCCGTTTAATTCTCTAAGCAAAAACTTTAAGGTTCAAGAAAACACTAAGAATATAAAAAATGATTGTGCATTTGAAATTTGATGTACGAAGACAGCCCTTGTAGATCATCGGCAAAACTATGTATTAGACCACTAGATATCATGGAAAAACAATTTACAATACTTTGAATAGTTTTAGTTTCTTATCACTTAAACCCAGATTTATTTCCAACTATGTGACCATTATTACTATGAATGTTTAAAGTCTGGGTCAATATTAACTGGTAGGAGTAGTTACATAACTTTATCTCACGGGACTACTTAAGGGTTAAGATAGGTTTACATCACTATTTACAAGAAGCGTTTTGTGTATCACACCAACTGCTCCCCACCTCCAATTGAACTTCTCTCTTTTGTTAACAGTTAGATTTCTTCCCTTCATTCTGTCTATAAATCCTGCTATCTTCCTTCCTCGGATTTACAGAAGTCACCACTCACGTAGCGATGACAGAGTGATCCGAATTTCCCGGGAAAAAACATAAAATCAGGGCGCTTACCCAAAAATTCATATTCGTGATGACATTATCTATCGGATTCATATTTTTTCAATGTCATTCTTTGCGAGTGCAAATACTCTATTGCAAATATTGAAAATAAATGGGTCGTTCTGCCCGCACTGCGGACGATGTTGAAAAACCGATTAAATTTAAAATAAAAAATAAAATTAAATAAACCCGATAATTAAACATGCTTAATAGATTATCGCTATTCTCTAACCACAAATATTATCATGAAGTATAACGATGGCTAAGTTCTAACAACACGTATCTCAAATTCGGCCGGTTTGAGATAGGCATCTTAAACAAAGTGTATTAACATTGAAAAATAAAATACTAGCAAAAACCAAACTCTTCGTTTGCAAATAAATGCTTCTTTTTCAGTTTTACGAACTTTTGGTTTTTAATTTCTGTGCGCAAGTAAAAGAAGTTATTCGTTTTTTTGCTCCCCTGAAAAGTTGCTATTTTTAAGATACGTGTTGTTGGAACTTAGCCATACTTGTATAGGTGAGGATTCCTATAAGGAACCATCCTTGCCAAATGGATAGGCCTCTTCGAAACTAATAAACCGGGAAACTAATACTAGGGCAGATAATATTACTCATGTCTATTTCCGTTATAAAATCAGGAAAGTGTAATTATGTGTTTAATGGTAATGTGATTGATGAAAAATATGTATTTTATTTGCCGAGGCTGTGCCCCCTCTGAGTTTTGGGGGATAAAATCCCCCAGAACTCAGAGAAATTTTCAAATTTAATCCCTTTTACTTATTGTATAAATATTACTTATAGAGTAGTGTAAGGGTTAATAAAATATACTTCTGAAAGCCACAAAACTCACCATTTTGAACCATTTATCTTAAAATTTTCTGGGGGAGGACACCCGCACCTTCCGTATTCCATACCCCCCCAGCTGTAGTTGCTCCTAAACCCCCCCCCTCCAGTCTCAATTCCTAGCTGCGCGCCTGCCTTCATGTATTCCGCCTAGTAATCTCCATCCTCCTATTACTAGGGCCGTTTTCCAATTCGCAATTATTCACCCTTCGCGAACTTTTCATTCGTCAACTTACGGATGTGACGACAGCAAGGGTG
Source organism: Ischnura elegans (assembly GCF_921293095.1). Taxonomy (NCBI): domain Eukaryota; kingdom Metazoa; phylum Arthropoda; class Insecta; order Odonata; family Coenagrionidae; genus Ischnura; species Ischnura elegans. The sequence continues at coordinate 78,579,085 of NC_060256.1, read as the reverse complement.
GATCCAATTGGCGATGGCGCAAGGGAACGAAGGGTAAGTGAACAAGGGAACGAGGATGCTCCCTCGTTAACGTGCCCTCGTAGGAAATGGACGTGAAAATGGCAGCAATGGAAAACTCAGAAATCTTGAACTGGTGTTGTAAGTAATTTTGTGTTTATCATGTGCAAAGAGAGTGTCCAATCGGTGCCAGAAAAGTCAAAATACTAAGCAGTCTAAATTACAAACGTAAACAAACCGAGAAGCAGGGTTAAATTGATTCTTAAATCAACTACCAGATGTCCTAACACTATATTGCGCTTCACATTTCGTTACTGTCAATAGTTCGCATTATTTCCAATCACACTTTATGGCCAAGAGAATAAAATAAAATGGTAACCTTCCGCACAATTTTATTTGTGCCGGGTCGGAAACCGGGTCAGTACCTTTGTAAATAACTTTGAGTTGAAGGTTACCATTTTATTTTATTCTCATGGATGTAAAACATTTCCACCAGATATCGCCGGACACTGTGAATTACAATTTATGGCCCTAGTAGAGCATTAGTTAGGGAGCAGGGTGCAAGGGAGACAGGGAACGAGGGAATGAGTGTATACTACGTGGATTGGAAAACGGCCTAGGCGTCAAGATGGGCCCTTCCCAGACTCTGATAGGACCGATACCCTTGTGAGAGTACTCAAAAAAGGATTTTGTTCCTCCCCTACCCTACTCTGCCACGCCCTGAGCATCACAGTCACCGGCACAGCCGTCGCGTCGACATGAATGGAGTAATCTAGCGGCAGCTCCACATCCTTTTCGGATGAGCCGGTGACATTCGCGGCTGAAAGAAGGTGTCTGCTCTTGGGAGAGAGGGAGGTTGGGACACTATTAGAATTGGGTTCGTGGAAAAGGGTAGGGTCAGGCGTGCGAGGAGAGGAGGGTAGGGTTTTGACCCGTGGCTGTGAAAAGAGGGGGACACACGATCCAGGGGTTCCCCGGCTGGTTTCACCCCGTCAATCACGTCGTTCATTAAAGGCGACACAATTTGTTGGGCCCTTACGAAGGCTGAGCGAGAACACGCTATAGCAAGGGCCCTCTTTGTTGGTTTTTAGGTTCCAGAGGCCCTCTTGTGTTGGGCCGGGTAGGATTAAATTTGCACTTCCATTCTCGTGGACTTCTTTAGCAAAAGTATTTTTTATATTCATCCACACCAGTGGCATAGCTATGGGGGGACGAGGGGATAGATCCCCCACCAACGTCTCAGAGAAATGAAAACAAATATTTAAAACTATTGTCTAGTTATGATAGATAATAACTGCAACTGCAAAAAGTTAAATTTTAGAGCCAAGAAAATGAAAAATGTATTTCCAGGCATGTCGTTTTTCAAAAATTTTCCAGACTTTTCCAGACGCCCCACCCCGTTGCCTGGGGTGGGGCGTCGCCACACCAGGTCATCCCTTCCCCCCAAAAGGGTATTCCTAGTTACGCCACTGTTCCGCACCTTATTTTTTTCTTTGCCACTCCCTCTTCGAAATGACTACCTACATGACAAAACCGGGTCACATTTTAGAGGGAAATATTCTGATATAAGGGTAAGATTTTGTTCTTTCCCGGCGTATGATACTGATGAAATCTTCTCGGGTGTCCCGTCGGGTGAGTTTATTATAGGCCGACGCTTCGATAGCGACCTCTGCCATCGTCCTCATAGTATCCTCATCATCATCGGCTACAATAAACTCTCCCAGTGGAAAACGCGAGAAGAGCAAAGCTCAAGCCGTCCACCCGGTTTTCAGTCACTTATTAGGAGCGAAAGAGTATTTTGAGAATAACACGATTAAAGAATTTGTGAAATTCGCATCGAATCGTCACATTACCTCCGCGTGAAGTGATGTGGTATCCTCCTTTATTTCCTTTACTACTCATCCTAGTCCGCAACTCCTAGTCCAGTAAATCTCGAAGAATAAGTAATTGGTAACTAATGTAGTATCATATATTTAAGAATGCGTTATAAGTGTCCCAATATCCGTTATTTAATTTGGACACAATTAATTTATTTGACTAATGGTATGAGCAGAGCGAAATCAATTTTGACTCTAACATTAATGAGTAATATTTGGCTCGCATTTTTGGTTTTAAGTCATTTTAAGAGCGCTAATTGATACACATACAAAAAACCTCATGATAACGGTGCAATGAAGCCTCATAATAACCATGACTGCATTTGTAGATGAAAAACTGTAGTTAAAAATAAATAATTTTATAATATTTTTTGCGAGAAAAATACAATCCTCAGGGATAATTAACAAATTTAGTGAAATGTTAAAAATATTATTTGTAAAGACATTTTTGATTTAAGCGTTGAAAAAGTAGGTTCCTTTTATGTTGGGAGCCTTATGAACTGTAAATTTTAAATGAGTCGTATTGGAGATACATTTTGTTTTGTCCCAAATTAAATAAGGGTGAAAAATAATTGATAAAACCAATGATATGAGCGGAGCAAAATCAATTAAAACGTCAATAATAACGCGTTATTGGTGGCAAGCCTACTTGTTTTTTGCGTCATGAAATGACGCACGACTGCATTTCCTCATCATGTAATTTGGAAAATAATTTCAAGCGCTTCGTCATCCGACGGGTAACTCATTATTTCTGAGTTCGTAATCATGCGACCAGTAATTGATAAAAATAATTCTCATTTGTCCTCCCAAGTTTTCGTTTTAACTTGCTCAGTTATTTTCGCAGAAGCAGCGGGAAACGACAGGTAAAACTCATTAAAACCCCTTTTAAATATTACTCGCATTCCACATTGTGTTGTAATTTCACCCGTTACATCTGACGAAAATATTATTCGCTCTCTCCATCCAATTTATTATGTAATGGAATTTTAATTATGCACATTCTTGGTACGAGTTATCTCATCGCATATGAAACCGTTAATTTATTCGTCACAGTGGTGGGCCCGTAACACTTACCGACGCGACGCTTGGCCGACGTTACAGCAGTCGGTTTCTGAGTTTAGACTTGCAAATTAAAAAGCTGAATCGGTAGGAATGGTTTGGAAATTTAGGGTTAAAAATACAGGTTTGGTCGATAACGCGGACAATTATTGTCTTTTTAATTATTTTAAAAACTTCATTCATATACATTAACAAATACGACCAATTACACGCTCTACCTTTTAGGTAGCTGGGCCCAAAATTAAATGCAGTTTTTCTCCTATGAACCAGGTTTTCTGGAACTTTCAGTTAATATTACATTTTTCATGCTTCCTCATTCATGTCTTCGTTGCTCTCCCTTGCCCGATACGTATTAATTTTAATCAGGATAATAATTAATTAATAATTATGAAAAAAGTCGCGCACCCTAAGAATTGAACCACGGATTTAATGTTTATGATATTTGTGATGTAAAATTAATACTAAAGCTATTTGAAACACTCTTTTGGAATAAAACCCGAGGGTGCAAGCGTGACGGAGTGGGTTTTTCCATACTTAAATAAATACTTGCAAAATTCCTCGATTATAAATCTTATTACGACCTAGGTGTCAATGTTACTACACCATCTTCGAGGTGATTTTGAAGATGATGTAGTGGCATTGAAAACTATGCCGTAATACACTTATAATCGTGGAAAATTGCAAGTATTAATTTCAACACTTTCAGTTCGCTCATAGCAGTTTTTGACTATCAGGCTTTATATCCTGTTCGCATGTTCCCATGTACTGAAGAATTATCGCAGGCTTTACCGGCGTAGAGTATCATGGAAGCGTACTCGGGATTTCCACCGGGTCAGGTTTTCAATCATAGCCGACGTTTCGATGCACAAGCCATCGTCATCAGGTCATGTGACATGTCCTAATGACGACACATGCATCGAAGCGTTGGCCGTGATGGAGAACCTGACCCGATGGAAAACCCGACTACCCGACCCTTCCATATCCCCATATCCTGTTCGTATACCACTGTTCGATCGTTATGCGTCACCGATATCGGCTTTCAAGCTCCCGAAGACCCTTTTTGGAAGCAGCACATTGTAGTGCGTACTGACTCCCTTTCAGTACCTTTTCCCTGAAATTAACTCCGTATGTCTGCTTGCCACTCAGAAGTTTCTCAACCGGTACTCTTTCAGATAACGAAAGTCGTTAAGATTTTTTTCCATTGCCGGTTGGAATTGGAGATGTTCTCATTTGCATCGTTTCCGGATGATGTTCAACGGTTTGTTTCGCTATTTGATCCTTCTCGGTCTCATATGAGGAATGGATCCGATGATAGGGTGTGGTCCTCGCCTTGTGCCAGGGGTGTGACCCGTATATTAACGAAAAGGGTTAAAGCAAAAAAAAATATAAGGGTGCAAGTTAAACCCTCTGGCAAACCCCTTCGAATTGTATTTTTTTTGCTTCGCGTCCAAGTGGCTAAAGGGTATAAAAGGGTGTGGTCGCCAGGGCGATAGTCTTTTTTTTTTCATTTCCTCGCAGTGAACCCGGCAGGGAGAGTTTTGATGCTTGAATATTGTCGCGGCGGCCGGTGCCCGTGTTTTTTTTCCATCACACTTTTTATGAGATTGACCGTTTGAGGTTGGGAGCAGTTAGACTGTCTGTTGGTCGGCCACAGAGCGCGCGGGGACAGATTTTTGATCCAATTCAAGGCAGGATTTGGTCCAAAGAGATCGTTTTCCTCTGATGTCGTTACGCGATTAAATCTTCGGGTTTAGTGTTAGTTCAAGCGTGGAACGCAAGTCGTGGAACCAATCGTTTATTACAGTAACCTCATAGCCATATATGTGTGAATTTTAGGGAAATCAAGAAAGACTTAATTTAAACAAAATTATTGATGGTCTCGGTGGCGGCCGGGTTAAATCCTCGCCTGCCAAAGCGAAGGTCGCCGGTTCTAGTCCCGCCAGGGTAGGTTTCCTCTACCTATGAATTGGTTGTATGTGATAGTCCTTTTTTTCATGCTATTTCCTCCGATGTACAAAAGCCCTTAAATGAGCTGTTTTCGGGGCGATGAAAAAAATAAAAATTAACACAATAAAATAATAAGTACTTACTTAAAATTATTAACTTTTCACTTTCAAATACCAAGGTATTCACAGTCCTGTTGTTTCTGCACCGTACGATGTATTAAAGATGTAGATTAGTAAAGTACTAGAACGTCGAAATTTAAAAAAGTGTGGGTTCTGGGGTTTCTGTAATGAACTATTCAATTAAAAACCTTGATCCATTTGAGCTTATATCCTGATTTGGATCCGAAATGTTTTAAAAATAAATCCCTCTCTTATTCTTAACGCTGAGCGTGATAGGGAAAAAAAGGTTTTTGCGCAGTTATGAAGTATATATTTAAAATATAAAATGACTTTACATGCATTATATGTAATTAGAGTTTACTAAATTGACTGCATTTATGTTGAGTTTACGTTGCTGACCTCAGTTTTTATGTGAGTAATACTTCAAAGAAGCCATAGAAATTGATCTTCAATGTAAATAAACATATTCGGAGGAAAAAATTCCATTCCTTGATATAAATGTGTAAGAATTAAGAATGCATGCATGATAGCTCGGCCTCAGCCATTAAAATAATTATTTAAATTATTATTTAATTTCGGCCACTACATTAAAATAGCAATTTAAATTTACTACAGGCTATAAATGAGAAATATCCTTTGTTTATGTTTCTATAAATTGAATTCCCTTTGGTAAAACATCCTGCTGGAATCACGTATTGGTTGTGTTATGTATAGCTATTAACTAAAATCGGCAGATTGTTTACGACTATAAGATGTCGATAATAAATTATGTATAAAATAATGATAGCTTTTGGTCACCCCACAGTTTGACATAGTTGCCATTGTTATGGCAATAATTTTCCTGAAACCTGGCTCGGTTTAATAAAATTTAATGTGGAAATATACTTGCTTTTATGTGACTGTGATTGTCACATATTTTAACGACCACTTAAAATCTGCTGTTTGTAAGAGTTGCCGTTTTATGGCATTTCCGTCATTGAAATTGAGTTTTATTCCTTCTCTTCACCTCTATGTTTATGCTGATTCAGTAACTTGGAGTATGGCTCAAGATGAATTTTAAATGTAAATTTTTGGTAACCTTTCGTTATATTTATACACCTTTATCAGGGCTATGAATGAATATGAGTACATTATTTTGAAAAATGAAAGACAAGAGGTTATAACAGTGTTTTTTTACAATGATAAAATAAAAAAGGAGAAGAATTCAGAAGTAAATACATTTAAAAAAAGAGACTATTTTAACATACCATTTTTTGCAATGATTTCGATTTGATAATTTATAGTGACTAAGGTAATACAGTTCACAGTTACCTATCAATTTTGATCAATTAAATAATAAAAAATCTTGATTAAATTATCGATGTGTGATATTTTATTGCAGCTTTTTTGTTTTTGGAAATGTATGTGTGTACCACTTTTTAAAATAATATTTTTGTCAAAGTTCCCATTGCAAGCATTGATGGTGGTATGGCAAATCTCTAACCGGGTAGCTCTTTACCATTGTTGAATTGAATATAGTGAAAACGGAGCATAAGTTTCGTATATTATTTTCTATGAGAGCAGCGGTGCAGAAGCTGTCTAGGGGATTCCGTCTTGCATAGCGATATGCTCTAGACTTCCCTTTGCCGCGCACGTCTCCTGTGGCGGTAACAGTCTGTGACCGCTGTCGCCTACTTGGACACGCGAGGTGAGTGTAGAATGCGTGTAATCGGAAGAGGCCGGAGAAAGACTGCACCGCCTCGCCACGAATGACCGTCATCCTTTGAGAAGGGGGGTCTACGACTGGCGTGCGGCGAATTCTCGAGTCAGCGGCATGTCCAAGACAGTGCGAATTCCCCCTTTGGAAACCTTACCCCTTCCGGGAAAAGGGAGCCGCCTAGCTTTGAAGGGGCTTACCCATGCGTCGGGCGTGGTGGTAGGTTGGAACGTCAGTGAAAAGGAGAGAATCTCTAGTCGCAGAAATTCCTTTTTTCATCCTAGATAGATTATGGGAGTTTCCATCTGCGTAGGGTTTTGCACGAAATTTAGCTTTAATTTACAGCATAGAAGGAGATTGGGTGTGGCAGAACGGTGAAAAGATTTTTTTCCTTGCCGATTGATCGGAGATAAAATTCCTAGTTTCTGACAGTGGAGGAGATAATGAGGGGTGGAATAGTGTGGAATGGAGATTTAATGCAGCAAGGGAGAGAATTGATTAACTTAGGAAGTAAAATAACATCGGATAAAAAGAACTCAAAGGGAATAGGCTGCAGAATGATTTGGACAATAGAATTTCTTTTACTGTTTGCCATTTATTAGTGCTGATGATCTTTAATTTTTAGGCTTAAATATAGATAACAATCTGAAATTGAGTTGCCACATTAATAACATCTGTAAGAAATTGAACAAGATTGTATATGCTATCACGATTATCATGGAAATTTGTTTTAAAGCATCAGCCTTAGCACAATATTATTCCAAAATTCAATGCATTCTGCAATTTGGTGTAATCTATTTGGGGCAAGCCCCAACTGCATATGTAGAGAGATTATTCAGGGTCCAGAAGAGAGCTATAAGGGTCCTAGATGATCTGAAATCATCTGAATCCGGAGAAAAATATTTTATCAAAGAAAGAATACTAACTCTTCTATGTATTTACATACTGAATATAATTATGTTTGTCAGAAATAACCCTCATTTATACATACCCTATTTGAGTCGTCAAAAATACTGAACAAATAAAACAAATACTATGCGAAAAAGCTTTCTATTCATTAAATAAATTTTTACAGCATAAACGTGTCCTCACATTGTAATTTATCTTCACCTCCTCGAAAACCCATGTAAGGCCTTTACATCCGGAATCTAACGAGTTACATAATTGGACGATCTCAAACACTCATTCCCTTAATAGGGGAAACGTATCCAGTCGGGACTCGAACCCACGACCGTCGGTTGGCCAGGCAAGGACTTAACCCCATCATCACAGAGGCCCCCATCGACAATCGAAGAAAGATTTTCTCTTGCAAATCCACCAATATTCTCTTCCAGAGTTAGAACGCGTGCAAAGAAGAGCTGCCAGGTGCGTGAGAAGTCGTAACCATAGTCTTGTTAGTGTAACTGACCTCTTAGATAAACTCGGATGGGAATCTCTGTCAGACCGTAGATTGGAAAATAGACAAAACCTTTTAGATAAATTCAAGAGCAGTCTCTTTTCTGAAGAAGTTATATCTTATCCATTATCTAGCCAAATCTTACGAACGCCAACATACTACTGGAGATCAGATCATATAAATAAAATAGGAGAGATAGACTGTAGAACAGGCACATTCAGAATGCCTTTTTTTTCCACGATCAATGAGAGATTATAACGACAGCTTTAGAACTCACAAGTAGATGAGATGACTTGTTGTGTAGCCTACTAATTTATGCATAATTTAATGCATGTTTCTGAATTTTTTATTATTTATAACAGCATGTGGTAGTATTAATTTTTAGCATGCGTTACGTTTTTTGAACTGTGTGGTGTGGGAATTTAATTGCATGCTGCATGCTGGTGATTGATCACCCCCTGCCAAACACCCTAGAGGTGGCTCGCAAGTTATTATGTAGATGTAGATTAATATCCTGCATATTAAAGACCAATATAAGACCTTTGTTTGGAATATTTTGTTATGTGACAGTTGGGTATGAGGAGAGTTAGAGAACAGAGGCTTTTGAGATGTGCTGCCAAAGGAAGATGAGGAATGTAAGCTGGTAAGAATTTATGACGAATGAAGAGGTATTAAGGAAAGTGAAAGAAAGCTGGATTGTGTGGTAATCATTAATTCGGATTAAAATTTATTGACCATGTACTGAGACATAAAAGGTTTGATAGACATAATTCTAGAGGGGAAAGTTGAGAGCAAGATGGAGGAAGACTGGAGCTGGAGTATTGAAGGTAAATAATAAGGCAAACGGTATGGGGAGGATTTTGCGAGATGAAAAGGTTGGCAGAAGATAAAAAGTGATTTTGGGTCGTCGTCAACTAATACTGAAGTATTGAAAACGGTAGAGGAGGAATTTATCGATGAAATTTCACTTGTACCCACTAAACTCAATACATTTCACATTAATTGCTGCGGAAAAAATCTCCAGTACACCTTTCGCCGTAAGTGGAAAATATTGATCAATATTCTTAAGGCCTGGTTACACGATACATGAACACGCACGGGTTAAGGCCTAAATGTATGAACGCGAGAATGAATGCCAAAATGCACCGTGTAACCACCCAACTTGTGCGAATGCATGGACAGAAAATAGAACCTGTTCTAATTTGGTTCATGCATTCGCACAGTTTCCATTCCGGTCCGCCAAAATCATTCACGCAAACGCGTACTAACTTGTGCGTGTTAATGTACCGTTTAACTAGGCATTAAAAATGTATGCTTACTTGAGGGAATATAATGGGTTTTATTGGACATAGCATCTTTTACGGATAAAATGCAGTCGAAAAATAATATCAAAAGTAGTTGATAGTGAAAGAGTGCGATCATCTATAACCTTAATGTCGCATGCGACATTTTTAATCCCATAATCTCCGCGTGCAGAAATTATCGCGTGAATCCGAGTATACAGTCCCTGTGAACTGATTCTAACACGACTTAGAAATCAGCACGGAAATTTTTTTTATGGGCTAGAACAGCGAATATTACGCGTTCCTTACCCCGACTCATCTTCTTAGTTGATCCTAGTATGTGACTATCTCATGACGAGCGAAAGATTAGGGAGGGGAACCGGAAATTAAGGGGGTGGATTTTTTTACTTGCGCAATTTTTTTATTTGCGTAAAAGTGACGCCATTAAGAGATCCACTCTTCCACTTGAACCCTCTCCTTAAACGATAAAAAAAAAAACATCCGTTGAAGTTTTTTTTTATGGACGAACTCTCGAGAAAAAGTGATTAATGAACCGTCGGATATGAGGACGGAACTTTGAGGGACGAAAAAAGAATGCACAGAACGGGGGATGGTGATGCTCGCGTGCGTAGTTGTGGTTGGTCGTTAAGAAACTCGTACGTGGCAGAAGGAATTGTGTTGTGGGATTAGTTGCGAGGGTGGACGAAAAGAAGTTTTTCGTAGCAGATACTCGAATACGGGTATCTTCGCGTCGCGCATAACCTTTTCCACCGCGCCCACACATCTGTACTTCATGTAAGGCCCGCATACCTGTAATGTATTGGTGAGTATATGTACCTAGATTGCAAAGTTTATACAGTGCAGCTATCATGCGAAAACTTAGGAAAAAAAATCGATGAAAACTTCTTTTGATATTTAAATGCGATGTAAAAGGCAGTAGAGTGTGCAGTTAATAACTTTTGAGTGGGAAAGGGAAAGATCAATCTATGGTTAGATTAAGTTCAGTTAAGATTCAGAATATCTTTATTTACTCGATCAACAAGAGATTATAACGGAAACGTTAGAACAAAATAAATATAAAAATTAGATTAAACGGCTTGTAGCGTAGCTTATTTACATATGTATACCCTAATGTATGTTTCTGAATTTTATTATTATTTCTAACGGTGTGTGGTAGTATAATTTGTTAGTATTTTTAACGTGTTTTGGACCGTTTGGTGTAGGCGTGGCAGTCCAATTGCATGCTGCATGCTGGTGATTGATCACTCCCTGCCAAACACCCTTGAGGTGGCTCGCAGGGTATTATGTAGATGTAAGTAAATAAAAAGGAGGGAATTCCATGGTAAATCAGATTTACAGTATTTGTTAAATAAAGAAATGGAAGCTTAATTGTGCTAGCGGATGGATATGAAGTACTACATATACATATTACCCAGTAAGCCACCTACAGATGCGGTCGGCAGGTGGTAAAATGTCTATCCCTAGGCGGGGCGGCGCGGGCGGTTGACATATGAAAAATTCGACATTTTCCAATTTCAAGGGGAAGGCGAGAGGGGGTTATCTTGAGCCCCCGAATATATGAGCTCCTGATTAATGGTTAATAATTAACGCGATGAATGTAGGCTTATTCCTCTTCATTCTCTTTTGTACGAGCAATCGAAGGATGAATGAGGCCTCCATTGTGCCCTTGTTTTTTATAAATCCTTAGTTGGTCTTCATTCAGGAACCCCTGTGCTTTTCGTTGTATTCTCCTATAGACGATTATTGTTTATAACTCCAGCGCATGAATCGGTAGGCTTGTATAAAAAATATGTAACGTAAAAATACATTTGGAATTTTTTCATATACCATGTGTTTAAAAAAATGTTATAAATTTCATGTCGTGAAGAATGGTACGTCATCGATTTATTGAAATTAAAAGGAGTTGTACTTTTCTAAAATAGGGTAGTTTCCTTCATCAAAGAAAACCAAAGGCATTAATATTACCATATATATATTCAGGAATCGGTTGAACTGGAACGTCAACGATCTGGGGGAAAGGGCTCTTCTGCCAGCTACTATTCGTCCAGCAATCTTCTCACACGTTTTGAACCCTTCATGGGACAAGGAATTTCCCGAGCGAATATCAGCGTCGCTCCGAGAAAAATCATTTCGTCGACTCAGGGTGGAACGACTTGTCACTCGTCAATCCCATCAAGGACTCCAAAAGTGAATATTGGAATGGAAACAGCCCAAGTGGAGAAGGCGAGTGGGAAGAAGGGGAACTTCAGGAAACAGGAGCTGGGGATACGTGTAAAGCCCCTGGAGTTGAATGATGCGGCGACAGGTCAAAAGTCTCGTGAAGGGGATGTATGAGAAAGAGGGCTGGCTTGCAGTTCTTTTCGTGGGAGACGTCGATGTATTGGGGGCAGGCGGAAACTTTGACTCGGGCCCATTGACTGACATATGGCCAAGGTGGCAATGGCAACCTATTCGGACGCTCAAAATCCGGAATGGATCCTCTAAGGGCTGTAACCAAGACGACTGTTTAGAGGAGGCCCAATTCCTTCCTATGGAAGGCTGATTTCTGTTACCACTTCGGTCGCATTTTATTCGGCTTTCAAAAATGTCCGCGGCGCGGTGATGAGTGCAATGCGAACCACTTTTCTCCATAACTTTGCATTATAAAGTTTGTAATTTCGGGATTTAGCATACAAAGATACATGAAGTTGATAAATCACATCATCATGTATGCAAATTTTGGTTAACACCCCTACTTATGCCCTATTTCCCCGTTAAACTTATTGTTAAATCAATTTGTCCGTCAGCATTTATATGTTTTATTTTATTATTGCAAAAAAGGTTGTAATCAGCTTTCATGTCTTCAATTATCAATTTAATTTAACCATCATCATTCATAGCCCTGAAGAAGATAAACTAATAGTAAACAATAATAAAAATAAATATAAAAAATAATAATTGGAAAGGGATGCCAACAAAAGGAAAATAAATGTAGTAATAATATATCATAGCTTTTATACAATAAATTTGCTTAAAATGATTCACTATCCAACATCCGTCGAGTACGGCAATTCCCGTGGCCAGCAGCCAGCTCCGGGCGGTGCCGCACGTTCGAAAAATCGATCTTAATTTCGGCGTCGCAGGTGGTCGCAGCTGTACTTCCGATTATCATAATCTATATACTTTGCTCTATATGTGGTGTAAATATCTCGAGGTAACTCGGTGATCCTTTTTTTAAAATCCTGCATAAACACAAAAATTCGACGAAAAACAGGGTCCGCCATTTTGTATCGTATTGGTCACAAATACAACAACTAAGTCGTGAAAGTTGATGGTAATCGATGATAACAAATCGTTTAACAATTTTATAAATTTTTGTTGCTATTGAACTAATACTAAAGGTGTGACATTAGTTTAAACATGCTGAATTTCTAAAAAAATTCAAAGCGGGCAATTTGCGCCAAATTTGTTCAACTTTGAGGCTATGTATTTTATATAAAAAATTTGCCTGAGAAAAATATTTTGCGTCAAAAAATGCACTAATGTGTTGGCAACAACTGTGCAAAGTTTCAACTTCCATACTCAAAAAAACCATTTTCGAGGTTTTGTCCAGCTTTTTTCGATTTCAGCCCACTGTGGGGCGGTTGGAGAATCACCAAGCGTGAAGTTCCTTTGCAGAACCAGATCGTGAGGTGGGGACTGGTGACCGCTTTCTGCCCAAAAGGTCATAACCCTCCTCTGGTCCACTCTGACCATGTGCGTGCCTCACTACTTCCGTGAAGGCCCCCACAGTATTCCATTCTCTCAGGGAACGGCGCATGTCTGTCCCTCATGACTTCGTCCCTTTTGAAGTGTTCAAAGATGGAAAAAAAAGAGGACCGCCAGGTGCTTTCGAGTCCGTGCAGCTGGTGAAAGATTTATTGCAGGCCCCCATCGCCTTTACATGACGTCTCCAGAGAAAATAGATCGTTGTGGCTGCGGGCATAAATATTCGTTCGTTATCGGTTTTGCATTGGGTCGCTCCGTTTTTGGTTTGGATGCATGGAGAAGCATTTTAGATGGAGGAATCCCACGGGGTGTTCGAAGATTTTTGACTCGTCAGAGCACAAAAAGATTTAGGGCTTTTGGAGCAAGAGCATTTGCGATTCTCCAATGCGACCTCGATCGCAAAATTTATTGCGGATATTAGGGGGGAGGGGGGCATGGTAGTCTAGTGGGAGGAGTACTTGGCTGCTGATCGAAAGACTCAGGGTTCAAATCTCGTTTGAAGCCTTCCAACACTCGTCTAGTACTAGGTAAAATAGGCTCTGCATATGGAGTGAATAACTGTGGAAGGTTACTCGGGAATTCCTTCGGTTAAGGTTCTCCAACTCCATCTCGGTCGACGTTTCGATATAAGAATTCTCCATCGTCATCAGGGTATGAATAACTGTATTTGTTAATACCTATCTGCATGCAATTATTGGCATTTTATAACTACTATCGCCGAAAAAAGGGAGAACGCTCAACTTTAAGCATTTGTTCGAAATTCTGCCGAAGCTCCATACGGCCGTGTCATGTATCGTTTCGCTCATTGTTTATTCGACTACAACAATGAATCATGAAACATTGTTTAAACGTACTAGGATAGCTTCTACGGTCGAAAGAATGAAGAAGAACGCGCGAAAAACTAAGAAAATGGCGAAACAGTCGCCTTCTTCTTCTCGTCACGGGCAAAATATTTGATTGGTGCATTTTATTGTATTTTTTACAGAGAGAACGACGTCTCCGCATTACAAAAAGATTTTCAACATTGAATTTTACCCATTCAAGATTAAAAAATACCAAAAAGACGAAAATCGACAAATTGACAGAATCGGGTCAACAATGGGTTAACGAAACCTATATAAGCATAATATAAACATAATAAATAAATAAGCTCGGAGCGAGAACGGTTTCCCTCCCATTGCCTTGATAAGGCTCCCAGTAGGAGTGAAACGTTGAGTTAGAAAATGTTACCTATGCAGCAACTCCCGAAAATAACTACCAATATTGACAGAATACTGATAATAAAAAGAGCTGTATCCATGGAAATTGAATAATAATTTGATGTTTCTGAACACTTAGTGGTTTTAAACTAATTTCTCAAAGGTGCTACCTCCCTCAAGAGGCTTGCGTCGGGAGCTGTTAGAACACCAGCCGTTGACGACTTCGAGGATACTAAAACAATATGGCGCCGGCTTGTAGATACCATGTATGCTTAAAGGAGGGCAATACCAAGTACAACTCCCCGCACATCGGATAGGATCCTAAGACTTGGTCCCCTTGGCGTATTTTGTTAATAGCGGACTTGCTATGCTTACGTCGGTTTTCTATCCACTCTTCCATCCCTACCCATACCTATGGCGCAAGCAAAGCGAGTTTTCGGTCACCAAGATACGTCTTTACGATTCGTTCCGGATTTTCCATGCGTTATCTTGGGCGTGCAATGAAATTGTTGGAATTCTTTCCGTTTATTCGGTCAGTGCTTGGTTGAGACTTTGATGGGCCTTGGATTGAAAGGTGGCTTATTTGGGAGGAGGAAACGGCATTCTATGTGTGCGGCAAATGTTGTACCGGATGAGGGCGTCGCTGAAGGTGTCCATCTGCTGGAACTGTAATGTACCGCAGCCGGGTGGAAATTCTTTCAGGGTTAGTAGGGGGTGCGACAAAGAAGGTGGGACGCTTCGCGAATGCCAAATGAGCCTACGAGTTCTGTAGAGAAGGGATCGTCATTTCCGTAAAGGTTATCGTATATTTTAGAAGTTAGCTTGGGCGCGCTACGACGTCTTCACTTGGACGAAAGTGGAAAGAATTATTCAATGAAATAACCGCGGAATACCCAGCGGTATACCTTTACGGAGCCGTAGAATTAGATTTGGCTTAGTAACTGATTATACCCTTGAGAGAGCGAATCATTATTACTGTCGGTGAACGTAGATTTTCATTGAAGCTTATGGCACATGTTCAACAGCAGTTTCAACATTTGTTCCTATTGACCCCAATCCTTGAATTGGCTTCTTAATAATTTTCGCCCAAATTTAGATTTGCAATAAGATAACGTCGCGACGCGTCGCTCAGATTCTGCGGTACATTCATTCGTCCAAAATATCCTATGCATAGAAGTATTTCCTAAAAATTAATATTTCATCAAAATATCGTGTATTTATTTTAAATTTTATTGTTTGATTATTTGCAGACGTAAGAGTATTTATCTTGGAATCCCTTTCCAATTTATAACCGAGTGACCTCATCCATATACCGTCACTCGGGATCTCGTGTGATAACTTAGTTGTAGGTAAATTAGAGAATCATTAATATTACGCCCGAAAAACGTTTTTGTGTCTTCGTCAAAACGACTCAGGTGTAGCATGTTTGGGGCCGTCCGACAATCGTGAACGATTGTTTCATTACTAATAGGGGTAGAGTAGTTTAGAACCAGGGGAATAGGTAATTTTGAGGGAATTGGTATCGTATATCATGTAGGCGAGATCGTTGAACGACGCTGATAGATCAGGAGTCCAGCGTTGCATCCGATGAACAGTGTTCTGTTCTTGATGTGCCTTGCGCCCAATGATTGATATTCCGCTATTACCATTCCACTCAATTGCGCCCTCAATTTCCAGAAGACTATATCTTGACGGTACGGGAGGCACACTCGGCAAAGATTTATTAGTGAAATTCCCAGGGGTTGGTGGCCTCAATACCTGTCTAACAAAGTAAGCATGTATAGTACCAATGTCAGTTAGTTTATTTATATTTATTTTTATGGATCAAATACGGAATCACGAAAGTATGCATGAGCGATATAAAGGATAAATTTGACATTTTTATAGATAACACTAGAAAACCTAATCCTCTACTGGGGATGTATATTTAACAAATCTTGCCAATATCTAGATACCGAACCTCGTGGAAATGAGATAAACTCGTTAGAATTTGATGAAATACTAATATATTTTCGTGAGTGGTGTAATAATGCATGAGAACTGAACTGGCGAGTTGATGATTCAGAAAAAAACTTCGTCAGTACAATGTAAGTTTCATGAATTGTTCACGTCTTTTTTATTTTCCATCATGCCCAAAAATAGAGTAAGTTCATAATATATTTTGGAGCATTTAGGATGTTCCATTTTAAAGGCATTGATAAGTAATCAAAATAACCAATGGGTTACTTCTCCTTTACTCCGGCAGCATTATTTGGAATTAAAATCAACATAAATATGATTGGCTAAAGGTTTTAAACGAAATTTTTACTTAACATGCTCTTTTCTTAATAAAAATTGATTTTGATACGTATCAGTTCCTTAAAGTAAATAAACATTCTACATTTGGTGGATCAATTCCAATGTAAAGAATGTTGTGATTTAATTAAACGTGGGAAATTTTGCCTATTCAGTGTGGTTAACAATATTTATAGTTTAACGCAATACTCCACGATTACCTATCTCTTGATACCATTTTGGACAAAGATAGCTTTTTAAATGACGATTAATCTCTACTAGTCTATCACTGATAAGGAATTTCAATGGAGAAAAGTGGCGGAATAGCAGGGCTGGCATAATGATTGATGACCAAACAAATAATAGTGTCATGTGGCAGTTCTGGACATTCGCTGATCTAGTTAGAGAACTACTCAACGTCATGGCCATGTTCGGTGGCCATGGATCCCAGGAACGCAACGGGGGTTCCAGCCTACCCTTTCATAGCGTCCTCTGCGATCCCCTAATTTTATTTCCCGTGCATCTCCATGTGCGTGTGACAGAGAAGGTTATTGGGATGAGAATGAGAAAGGAAAGATGAGGGATGAATGAGGAATTGACCCACCCTGCCGGCCACTCCCAGCAAATGGGTGTATCAGTGCGGTGAAGTGAAAGATATAATGACTGGGTACACGTGGGATATGCTGGGATGGAAGTAAAGGGGTCCTCATGGGGGATATGAGGTTAAGTCTTCTGAATTTTATCAAGAGGTTGCATACCTCCCATAATTCACATTTTTACCCAAAGGACTTGTTTTGGACTGTGCAGTCACGGTCGATCCATCTTGACCTTTTCAGTCAGATATTTATTCTCTACGTTGACGAAAATTATTCTTTGTGCTACTTAATATAGTTATTGCGCCTTGGTAAAAGTAGCAAGAATTTGATGAAACTTGGGTCTCATATTCTTTGAAAGACGCGCTTTTAACCATCCAAAAAAAAGGGATTCGTATGTGCTATCATAGAGTAAGTATATTCTTATTATATTATAACATAAAAATACCCCAGGTTGGGCAGAATCACAGGACACAAAAAATATAAAAAACACTCACTGTGCATTGTGTTTCTGAGGAAGGTGGTAATGCACCACCGAAAATTTAGTACTGTGAGTGTTTTTTTATCTTTTTTTGTATCCTATGATTCTGCCCAACCTGGGGTATTTTTATGCTATTTACCTCGTCGAGGAACATTTTGCAGTACTTATTATATTATAAATACTTACTCTATGGTGCTATTCTTGAGATATTTGACGGTTAATTAGGACAATTTAACATGGGCTCTTATGGAGATCGTAACTAGACGTTGTTGAGACGGCACTCATTAGAAGCAAAATGTTCTGACAAATCTAAGTATGCATGAGAATGTATAAGTTCGTGATAAAATAAGATATATATAATACGAAAAACTGCCACAAACTGGCAAGTCGGCCGGGAATCTCTTGTACCAACATCGCAAAACGAAAACTACTTCACCGGCTTCGCCAAAATAACGTAAATATATTTTGTTTCCCGGCTTTTATATACGTTTTACATATATTTTCTTACTAAATAAATATGTTTATGAATTGGATGGATGAGGCAGATACTTTGTGGAGATCCATTATGAGATATGAAGTGAAATACTTTGCACTTTCCACATAAAAATTTATTAAACTACAGTCGACATGTTTCGCTACACTGCAGCATTATCAAGACTAAACCAAGAAATTAACCATACCAATATAAATAAAAAAATGCACACTCGTAAACATTTGAGAAATTGGGGGTGGAAGGTGGGGTGGAAAGGAGGGTTGGGAATTTTAACCTTACAGTTGGTCTGGGGTCAGGTAGGGGAGGTGGATGGTGACTACTTTGAGGTGCTCGGAGGGCTTTTTTCCCCATTAGCTGAGGGAGGTCAAGGATCGGAGAATGGAAGGGAAAAACATTGTCTTTAGTAATAACATCTTTCCTACTAATTGCAGAAACGATGTACAATTTTTCCCAAATGTCCATTTGTTTCCCTTTTTTAACCCGTTGCAGCATCTCTGGGATGAAATCAGCCCCGTGTGGTTGGCATGGTTAATTTCTTCGTTTAGTATTGATAATGCTGCAGTGCAGCGAACCATGGCGACTGTAGTTTAATAATTTTTATGTGTAAAATGCAAAGTGTTTCACTTCATATCTAAACATATTTATTTAAGATTTGCCACATATTGTTGGTTAATGAATATTTAGTCAAGGTGTGTCGTCAACGGTTCAGTGTTCAAAGGTTCGAAGCAGTGTTGAAACTACTCAAGTCAACCACTATAAATACCTTAAAAAATAATTCTTGGCGTTTGAATTTTGATAAGGTGCCAAATTTCACTCACGTTTTATTCCTAATTATGATTTTTTGTTTAAATTTTTATCTCGACTCTTTCGCGTAAATAATAGGTTGCCCGAGTACATCAAATGACTTCAGCTGATGCAGCTTAAACTACTTCGAACTTAGTGATGTTGTTATGAACACTTTGCCTAAAAAATTGGCTATTTTTTTAAAGGAAATTTTAATGTCTATTTCCATAATCATGGAAAAGTAAGCACATAAGTTAGGGAGATCAAATTTCTCATCCTTCTTACCCACAGTGAGATTTGTTGTTTGTTGTATTGTATTTGTTGCCTATGCTATGATTAATCTTTTATAGGTGGCTCTTCTAAATTAAGAGAGGAACCCTTTCTATTAGCTTGGCTAATGTACTTTGAGAAGTGCAAAATGAGGTTAACGTAGCCCAGGTGAGAGTTATAATTGAAGGATATAATGTTAATGTTTATCTTCATCACTTTTTTTGATTACAATAATCAATATAAGGGCCTATTTTACTCAGTTTTTTTTTACTTTCGGATAATATGTATGCCCTGCGTCAGGCATGTGGATGTTGATTTATCCAATATTGAGTCTTCTAGGCCATACAGTAATTCCTGTTCACTCGTTTCGTACCACTGCGATGTGTTGAAGACATTCGCTAATTGATTTGACTATCCAGATTTCCAGGGGATGATAGAAAAAATTAATTAGCTGTTTAAATTACGATGGGTGAACTTCAATTGAATTTTCATTATCGTACGTCAATACGTGCAAATTGAAAAGATAATATGCCTCGGTGACATTAGAATATTTAAAAAATGAGTGAATAGGTAATAATCTAGAACATTCATAGAATAGCCGATACACAAGCATCACCTGCCTTTTCGCTTGAAATGCCTTTCAATTAGATTCTGTTCAGTTTCAATAGTGTTCAAAATGTCTCCCGTCTCACATTGTGTTCAGGATAACGATGCGGGTCGAATTTGCATATAAAGTTGAAACATGTGATGGCTGCCATGCGTATCATCCCATGCTTAAAAAGCGTTCAGTCAACGTTTTGTATGCATGCGATTTTCTGTCTTTCCTGTGCTGGCTGGGTCGGATCCCAGGTGTTAGCAGCATGGGCTATCCCTTACGAGTGTTCTTAGTTCTTAGGGTAACTCGAGTGCAGTCTGTTGCCCGTCGAGAGGGACGTAAAAACCCATGAACCGTCGGCGCCTATCGGGGCGATCAGAGCGTCGCCTTCCTTTTATCTTCTCGCTTCAGGGAATCGGATTATTGATCAGTTACCATGGCGGCTGTGATGAACCAAAAGCAGTCTGGACGCGGTAGTGGAAAAATAAAAGGGAACTGAACAGTGGCCAGGGTCTGTTTAGCTTTAGGAGGGTGAGGGGAAGGATCAGGAAGGGTTCTCTTCGGGAACCCCACCCTGAGACACCCTCAGATAAATACATTTCCACTCCCCACTCAGCCCCTCCTCGTTAAAGGGTTTTTTCGACCGCCCGCCGCCTTGGCCTGGATTTCTGCCTCGCGTTAATTTCATGTCTCGGCCCCTGACCGTTCCAGGCCCTCATTAACCGCTCTCCGCCAGCCGAGTTAAGTGCCCTGGCCCTCGACCGTCATATCCTGGGCTGCATCTTCTTCGTATTGTAGCCGGCTGTAAGCAGGGTTAAGTAAGGGATGAGGGAAACCAGCCGTATTTGGAGTTTTCACGAATGGAAAACATGTTTTTGCTGATTTTAGAACTGCCATAAGGGCACTGTACCGGAATAGGTTGGTCTAACGAACGATCGTTTTCTAATGGCGAACAGTTTTGGACGCTCTTTCACGTTACTCTTGATGCGGAATCGCAGGAATATCTACGTATTAAAAAATGTTAATTAATTTATTATAAATGTTTTTCTAATTAATTAATTTATTTTTTTAATCCATAAACAGCGCAATTAAGGCCTTTACATCTATATCTAAATATTAACCTTGCGAGACACCTACAGAGGTGTTTGGCAGTTGATGTTGGCATCACCAACATGCACCAGAGCATTATTCTATTTCATTTATTTCCATATCACCGGGAACAGTTCTATACGACCTTTTACATGATATCATTTAACGTACACAAATAACCATGACCTGGATAGGGAAAACTTACCCAGGCGGGACTCGAACCCGCGACCTCCGGTTCAGCCGGCGAGGACTTTACCCCGCCGCCAGCAAGACAGCAAATTTAAAATTTACTTTTTCGAAAATACCCTAAGCGGCTACGCCACATGTACGCTAGGTACAGCACATAATCTACTCTATCCTACTTATGAAGGCAATCTGCCAATGAACTTAGAACAAAATGATGTTAGAAATACGAGGAAAATTAGGAAACATGCATTAAGGAATACATAAGTTAGTAACCTACACTACCAGTCAACTAACCTATTTCTAAGGCCTAACGCTGCCGTTCTAATCTCTTATGGATCGCCGAAGTGCGGCTTTTAAAATCTACCAGTTCTACGGTCTAATTCTCTTATTTTATTTTTATGATCCGTGGTAGCGTAGTGTGTTGGCGTTTATAAGATGTGAACTAACTTCGTCGGAAAATAAGCTGTTCTTGAATTTACATAATAGGTAATGTAAATTGCTCTAGTAAGTTGCTCTGTTTTATTGTAAACTGCTTTTGAATTTACATAATAGTTAATTTTCCAGGAAGGAATCTAACGAACAACAATGTAGGACGATCTTAAACACTTATGACCTAGATAGGAGTAACCAGTCGAGGCGGGAGTCGAACCTGCGACCATCGCTATGGTAGGCGAGGACTTTACCCTTTCTGCCACCGAGATGTAAACATTTTGAATTTCTCCGTCTTTCTTAATATATATATGCGCTAAAAAATCGATGGAGAGATACGTCTGCTGAAAGTATGCTGAAAAATACGAGTCTGTAATTTAAGCTGTCCCTCAAGTTTTTTGGTGTAATTAAACCATGAGAAATTATGTGCTTATATAACGCCTTGACTCAGTACAAGTATGTATACTATTTATCTTTTCAAAAATTCAGCTGGAATGAAATCATTTCCATTGTAGTAATATCTTGATACGAAGATAAGCATAAGATAAATTTAATGTCCTCTGAGAAAAAAACTCCTTTTCAAATTTCATTGGTGAGTATAGCCAGTATTTCGCTTAAAGCTAATGAAAGTGTCTCTAGGTACACACGCACCTATGTTATTATTATTCAATCAAACGTAGGGGGGTAACCTAAGTCTCCAATGCTTCAATAATTTGGTTTGTCTTGATCATTAATGTGATACTTTTTTAGGGTTTATTACTTGGATATCCAGATGTAGTTACCTTAATGAATGGACATTAATTGCAGTTATCATATCTTGTATAACAGATAGTTATCATTTATGCCCCCAGTATCAGTATAAACGATAGGATACCGGGCGTTTAAGAAAGAGAATAAGTGCGCCTTCGATTGATTTTACTGCGCTAGACCTTTATTTAATTCCATTAATATCCGGGGGAAAAACGATATCCTCTACCTCTCCGTTGGGCAAAATATCTTTTTTATCGTTTCTATTGGAACTAAATATATGGTGATGTCTTAACACTATGTTATCCGTGTTGCATTGAAAGATATCCAGCCTTAATACCCAAAGCAATCGTATATGCATACGCCGCGCCTCGCTGAAGGAAAAGCAAGAAGCCTCGAGGAACCTTTCTTTTCCTTGTGAACGAGAGACAAATTTATATAGCATCGATGTATCGATGTGCGTGACACGTCGAAATTATGGGGTCCATATTTCGCCGCAATACTTTAAGCCTTCAGATGACAACAATTGGTGAAAAAGATGGTCGCCTCACTTCCTTTTATTTTCCTTCGTACGCTTCTTTCGTTCCGCGCTTGTCACCGGCACTGTCTTTTTTTCTTCTTACCTACGATTCCCTGCTCTCTCTTCCCTGTCATTCACTGCAGGTCACCTGCCCTCCTTTTTCCCTTCACTCCCATTCGCGATGCTTTGCGTTTTCTTCTGGCCGGAAAACTGCGCCCTAGGGTTTCTTGAAAGGAATCGGTCGACTGCGGAACTCGTGGAATAATGAAGTCCACGTCTCCGTCAGAGACGTGAAAGCGTTCATCTTTCCGCGGGAGTGAGTACAGCTCAAAGCCAGAAATTCGTGTTTCTCCAGTGTCCTATTCACTTCTTTTTCTCAGCCAGAAAATGTAATAAATGGGGCCATTCATTCAGGAACGAAATCGCTTATTCGTTACAAGAGTTCGGTAGATGGAAGGGAAAGGTAATTTAGGACCTCTTTCATTGAGCCATTCTCTCATAATTTTAAAATACAGAAGCGAGAGAGTTTCCATCACCATCATCAATGGTCAGCAATGCTAAGATTGGTTTGACGTAGCTCTACACTGAATTCTCCCATCAGCCAATCTTTTCACATCTACGTATGTCTTCTCTTTCACATCCTTCTTTACCCGTTCCATATATTTTGTTCGAGGTCTTCCTTTTCCATTCTTGCCTTCCACTTGTCCCTCGACGATTGTCTTCATCAGGCCATCATGTCTCATGATGTGGCCTATCAGGTTTTTCCGTCTTATTTTTAAGGTTTTCATGAGGCTTCTCTTCACTCCTACACTTCTGAGGCCTTCCTCATTACTAACTCTAATTTTCCCACTTTTTTTGAGTTGGTGACTAGTAGTTTCGACTCATTAACCCTTTCAAATCCCTAATGTATGGGGCACATTTCACTGGAGAAGAACTGCCAAGTCCACGTGTGACGGATATGTGCTGGTCATCCTGCGAGGGGAACGGTCCTTGCCAGGATAATGTCACGGCGAGGGTGGAGTTTGGCAGGGGAAATGAAAAATGGGGGAGTTACCGGCAGCGTTTCTCTCGATTCAGCGGCGTTTGAGTGAATCCAGAGCATCTGTCAAAAAGTGCGATGGAAAGGAAATCGGGATTTATGGCGTGGATCGCAGCCTGGCGATGGAACAGGATGGTACCTAGATTAGTATTCGCGTTTATTCCTTTTCGATGAATAAAATGGCCATGGGATGCTTTGTGCTTTCGCATCGGGGGAAATGGACTCAGCAGATAAAATTATCAATAGAATGATGAAGTAGCAACGGAAATGGAGCTGTTTTGTCTACACTTTCGATGAGGTCACTGTGTCGGTTAAACTGGAGGGTTAAATTGCTGTTAGGTACATGAATTCAACGGTGCATTCAGAAAATACTAAAGTAATCAAAAATGAAAAATACACTTGTTCTAGACCATAGAAAATGCACAAGTGAAATATACTTATATACGTTATACACAAGTATTTAGTAATAGATAAATATGTAATATTTTCACAATAAAACTACGGATAATTATGAAAATTCGTTTTTCCCTCGAACCCAAAAATGGCTCTAATAAAAGCTAGCAGGAACTTCGTTAGAAGAAGCTCTAAGTTTTCTTAGTTCTTAGAAGCTCTCGTTTGTTTACAGCTGGCGTTCTAACACCCCCCTCCAAACGCCTAGTGAGGAGGGTAGTATGCAGATGTAGATGTAGAAAAACTATAATAAATAGCACCCAAGTGCATCAAAATTTAATAACACTTTTACAATAGTACAACGCTTTCTGAGTTAGCCGGAGACGTATACCTGATTTAAATTTAGGAAAACATACATGCGTAGACTTTGGAAACAATCCATTGAAGGGACGCATTTTTTATATTAAAAGAATTTCTGATCATTGTAAGTCTACTGTAAGGCACATCAAGGGAATCTCTGTTCCTAGTATAGTGTGTGTGAATTTTTTTTACAAATTGACTGAATTTTTATTTTACTAGGCCTAGGCACCTATAGACGTAGAGACTATGGAGCGAAATAGTCATAATGTGTGTGAAAATGTAACTTTTTTCAGATGTACGCTCAAATTTTCCTTTATATGGAATTGGCACCTATAGATGCACAGGCTATGGAGAGTCATAGACGTAATATTTGAGAGCATTTAGCTTATTCAAAAATTGTCTGAACTTTTCATTCACATGATATCGGCACCTATAGATGTACAAAACATGGAGAGGCAATGGCAGAGAAATTAGCCTTGTAGGCTAAATGATTATGTAGCTTCGTGAGTTTCCTTTAATAATCCTTCCAGGAATCAGCCTATTTATAAAATTCTTTTATCCTGGCACATGTGTGCTAAACTTATTTCTCAAAAGATATTCCTTCAGCGGAAATTTACTCTTTGAATATAATTCCGTCGTGATAACTGCAGTTTTCGGCGTAGGATTTCATATGCTAAACATATGATTATGCATTTTTTCCGAGAAAAAGATTGTATAGCCGTGTAAAATGATAGGGATAAGATGGGGGACGGATGTAGATACTTAACTCAAAGGGGAACGGATTTTTACTCACGTTTCCGCCGGTGATATCGTTAGATAGAATATATAAAAAGGGACAACGTCTTGCTTCCAGCCAAGGGAAAAATCTCCAGATGTCGACCAATTTCCCGGACGAGAAAAGAAACCTGCGCTTGAAAAATATCATTCTTTCCTCTCATCTCAAAGGGAGTCTCCTGTACTGCATCTGAAACCTATCCATTCACCCGCCCCCCTAAAAACTCCACCGACATCTTTCCATTCATGTGACCTCCTCCGTCATCCAATACAGGGAAGGATCAAATGTACCAATTTTTTGTTAACATACAAGAGATTCTCGGAAATATTTAAAAGTTTTGAACGTATCAATCAACATTATCAATAACAAACACATCGTTACTTCCACAATATATTTTTTTTAATTTCTATTTTTTGACTGGTTTCGGCCTCTACACCATTATCAAGTACAGAAAATATAAATATTTCCTTTATTTTCTGTACTTGATACTGGTGTAACAGCCGAAACCGGTCAAAAAATAGACATTTTAAAATATATATCGTGGAAGTTACTAAATGTCTATTATTGTTAATATGGAGCCCTTCCACCACATACAAGCCTCGAGTTTCGATTTAAGGTAGCAATATTTCAGGAATATTCTATTGTAGAATAAAAATATTTGGGAAATAACAGGTCAAGCAAATTATTAATTGAGATTTGTCGCAAGAATACTAGGAAAATGCAACGGCAAAATAAGAGAAATTAGCTACTACTTATGTATTCCTTAATGCATGACTCTGAATTTGTCTAGTATTTCTAAGAGCATGTTTTGCATTTTGTAATTGCCCACATGAGTAGGATATATTAGTTTATGTGTCATATGTGGTGTACGTGACCCATTGTGCATGTTAGTGAATGTAAATTCGCGTCCTCCCGTACCATCGTCTGTATATAACGAGGACGATTCTCGAGACTTGACATGCGCCGATGACGTTGGATGACTGGTTCATCGAAACGTCGCGTCGGCGGTGATGGAGAAACCTGACCCGGTTGAAATCCCGAGTAACCTACCACGAAAAATAAAATGTGACTATTACTAATACCATTCAGCTGAAATGTATTCGACCACGTTCACTCCGTTACTTTATTTCTCAGCTACTCCGAAACTCTGATCCAATATACGCCCAACCCACTCACCATCCTGATCTCAGAACCAAACACGTCACCTATCTGCTACAATGCTCCCTTTCCAACCCCCAGCGCCTCCGTCGCCCTAATTGGAAACACTTGTAAGGCTTAGACGTTGGGTTCCTCCTCTATCGTCCTACTAGGGTACGAGTTACAAACTCGAGGCGTCCTGTAGCAACGTTCTGTCGTTAATGGGGGCGCTAGGGGTGTGGGAGGAGGGCGGAAAAAGGAGATAATGGCTTTGTCAGGATCCCTTTAAGGAGGAAGACGGTCGTCCCTTTCCCAGGTTTTTTTTTCTCAGAATGCACCTCGCTCACCAGTGCATTTCCCCATTTCGTCATGGCAGGCGGTGTTGGTAGGTGTCCGCAGACTGGCGGATGCAATAACGAGGGGAGTGGGGGGGAGCAGAAGGGTGTTGTGTGGGGTGAGGGACGGTCAAGAGATCTGGGGCTGCGGCACCTCATTTCTTTGGGAACTTTCGTTTTTCTCAGGGGTAAGAGGAGGGCGGGTTTGGTTGGGCTGGCCAAGGAGATAGCGTAAACAACTAGTTCGAGTAAAACTGTTTTGTACCTGCCAGAGAAAAATTATTATATATTTTTAAAATAATCGAGATGCGCAGTAATCGATGATAGACGTTGACAGTAGCAGAGAAGTAAAAAGAGGAAGCATTCGGAACGTGGTGCTACCGAATAATAAGGTAGATAATCTATTTCTCACTTCCCCGTAAACAGCACATTGCGGCATAACGGGTTTTTAACATTAACAAAGCACAACACAATAAAATAAATCGACCCAGTAAGTAACGAAGAAGTGCTAAGAAGAATGGAAAAATAAGGAAGTCTTCTAAAAACCTTAGAGTAGTAGTAAGTAGAAGACGGGACAACTTAGTTGGCTACATTATGAGGAATAATGGCCTGGTGAAAAAATTGTACAGGTGGAAGGGAAAAGGGGCAAGGGACAGACAGCCAGGGGGGACGGGGGGTCCGGACCTTCTCCTAAATATCACAATCATTTTCCTTCATAAAGGAAAACAAAATATTGAAAAATCATGAATTTACAAAATATTTCGTTAACAAATTAAGTTGTTTCGATTGTGAAAACGTTATATTTACGTATGTAGCCCTTGTAGAAGTCAACGGGAGTTTTTAATTAGGGAGAATAATTGCTGTTGTAGCCCGCAGTAAGAAAATAAATATTTACATTAGAAATTTCAGTTTCAAAACAAAGATTTGGTTCGTTTTATGTTGCGTCAAAGGGCTTTTATTTTAATTGTATGGAAAAAACTTTAAATTAATTATGACTTTCATTTGCCTTTTTCATAGAATTTTAGCCTTAAGAAATTAATTGTTTCACCCTGCGGCAATGACCGGGCCAAAGTTGAAAAATAAAGTATTTTTTTCAAGAAAAATAATTTTCACATTGTGAAGTACACTTCTCATGCCAAAAAATCTGACTGAAGTCAACGTCAAAGATTGCTTTGTTTCAAACTACTCTTGCGGAATCAAGGACGTGAAGATCCCATTAACAACTTATGAATTCCTATGAGTTGCTCAAAATATGATGCAATATTTTGAAAATGTAGTGCATTACACGGTTTATATGCTAAGAGAGAATAATTACATTTATTCAGTTCATTGGAAACAATGGATTCTCCGCTGTTTGCAAGATATGAGATGGGTGTGAAGATACATAACTCTTCACTCCCATTTTAAGGTTTTCTGAGTTAAATAAAATGCCAAAGCATGCTTTCTTATTGGAAATATTGACTATAGATGAAACAACCTCCCAGAAACGGCATAAATTACGCGAAGTTTATAGTTTATAGGAGCAATCGAGAATATTAATGAAAAATGACGCTGGCCTCGGTGGAGGCGAGGTAAAGTGTCAATCAATAAGTCGCGGGTTCGAATCCCCCCTGGGTAGATTGTTCTTATCCAGCGCATAGTTGTCCTCGCACATTAAATTGTTTAATTCTTTGATCACCTCGATTAAAAAGGCGAAATGAGATGTTTTTGGTGGTTTGGGAATAATTTAAAAAATGTGCTGTGCGTTAGTCATATTTCTTATTGCCTTTACAACAAAAAAATACGTGCAAGGTTTGTTCTTACCAGAAAATTTGCCCACCTTGTAAAAATATTCAAATGATTATGTTTTCATATATATTTATTACATATTACTCCAAGCTATTTCCTGGAGCCAGTATTAGATTTAAACAAAAGAATAACAAGTCTACCTATCTATTAACAAAGTAAAGAAACAGAAAATACACCAATAGCATAAACAAATAGATTAATTCTAATATCATACAACTAACTAATACATATTTACCCAAATAACCCACTTTCAAACTCCACAATAAACCACAATGTCATCAACCAAGAATCGATGAACTCTTATTCTTAAATATTTTAGTATTTGCAGGGTAGATCGTAAAAATATCTTCAGGTAGGTCTTACTTTCTTCCTCGGCTTGCAACTGTACCCTCCTCTTCTCACTTACCGATGCGTATCGGGGTGGGATTTCAGTCGGTGGGGGTTCCTCCTTCGATTCTCTGTCACAGACTGAGCTGAAAGACACGAATGGGGGCTTTTTCGCCTGGCCGCCCTTTTCTCAGCCGCGGCGGGGGTGAGGCCTTCCGAGAATCACTGAAAAGGGAAAGAAAGGAAGCAATGAGACCCGCCGCGCGCGTGTGAGCGAGGCCAGTCCAAATTTATGTCCTTTTTTCACCATGGGGGTTCTCAAATTCGGCGGATGTGCGAATCGTTGGAGAGGAATGCCTCACTTGCGGCGGCCCTGGGGGCAGGGGCCTTTCTGAAGTGGCGGGCGGTCGTAACGCGAAACACCAGTTGGCGCGTTGGAGATCGTCTGCTATACTATGGTCTGGTTGGGGGTGGAAGGAAATGGGCCATTTGAGATCTTTAGGAGTTACCAGTTCCACAGACCAGACGAAGTAAGTGTAACTTTGCGAAATTTTGGGAACATGCCCTTTTTTACTGTTTGTGATGTATTGTACCAACTCTGATCCAAAAATTGGTCTTTCTCATTTACTCATGTTTTTGTTCTCAGCACACTTTTTTCTTTGGAAAATTGATTTATGACCTCTCACATGTAGTGGCTGTTTGTGGAAGAAATTTTTATTTCTATGGCCATAAAAGTTTTGAAAAAGCAACGTTTTCACATAAAACCGATGTAATGCCCCCCAGACGCCTAAAAAATTGACAAAAATTTTTATGCGGTTATCACTACTTTCTACATCTACATAATACCCTGCGAGCCACCTCTAGGGTATTTGACAGGGGGTGACCAATCACCAGCATGCAGCATGCATTTGGACTCCCACATGCACACCACATTTCGTTTTGTGTAGTGCATTAAGCAGCCTCAATCATTTAATTTCATATTAATAACGTTCGTATTAAAATAAAGAGAAAATTTCGTACAGTAATTGTTGTATCTTGTATTTAATTGAAAGTATGAGAAGATCGTTTGCCTGTAAGACCCTTGTGTTACCCCCAGACAAAATTCTGGATCCACCCCTTGTTCCTACTGGAGAATATTTTAGAGGTAAAACCAATGTGAAAAAATGAAGTTTTCCTCGGTTAACCGAACAGAAGTCTGTACCGGTTGTGCTGGACCTAAATATTTTGCGGCTGCTGTGCTTAGATGTTCTACATCATTTGAGTCGGGCTCTTTAGGACATCAAAGTTGAGGAGATGAGGCCGTGAGCGCCCCAATCTCCTACGTTCTTCAACTGTTATATATATTTCTTTGGAGTTCTTCCATTCAAAATGGTAAGAGAACATTGTGTGATCTATATGACAGCCTACCAACCGCTTCCGGGGTGTGTGGCACTGAATGGTAATTATTCACAACAAGTACTCACAACTAGTCAGCTATATGCCGGCGCTGCCAAAATTTCACTTGCAATTACGCGGCAGGCATTGACTCTCTTCATGTACACCACTACCTACCTAAGCACTTCATTCAGCTACCTACGGCAGTACTGAGGGTCAGATGAAAAATCGTCACAAAATTAGGTCATGCAAGGAAAGTTTAAATATCAACCGTTTAGGAGTTGGGCTTTGATGATCATAAAGTTAAGAAATGAACAAGTTACTAAATTGTCCATCCAATATCATGGTGGATTTTGTTTAGGTCTTTTATCAATCTCGGAAGGAATGAATTTACATTAACTTTTAATGGTAGTCGGTGGAAAAAAGTTGATTTTAATCCTGCAGGTTTGCCTACTACTTGAATAATTCTTAATAATATTGAAATAAAGATTAGTTGCACTTTCCTACAATTATAATGTGATATAGTACAACTACCTTTTATTTCAACATGTCAAACTTTCACTACATCACACATGAATCGATTGATTTCACTTCTTATTCCAACATTTATGTATTTTTACGTATCCTAGTTTCTAAAAAGCCGTAGCCGCAGTATGATATTTGAACGAGTTCCAAAACATTGTAGTTTTCGCATTGGAATGAGTAGAAAGAAGACGAAAATTTAAAAATGGACGAGTGGTATGCGTAATATGGGCAAAATAAACCTTTTTGAGTTTCCTTTCAAAGAATAAGACTAAAATTCCCCTGCAAAAGAGTTGGTACATTGATCATACTTTAGATAGAAAATCGTGGTCTTCAACAGTCAAAGGCAGCAAATGCTTACCGTTCATTTATTTTACACACGCAAGCTTTATATTAGGTGGTACGGGGCCAGCAACCGCCTATAAAGGACGCCACAGCTAAGCACTTTGCAGGGTGTCGGAATACCTTTTGTGGAGCATTGGAGATATTGAGGAAGGGAGACGGACGACAGAGGTGATTAATGAAAAAAATTGGCCTTAGGAAATCGTTTCTGAGAAAATTATTTCCTCTTGAGTGAAAGGGCGTCACCTCCGGGTTTTGAGCGTCGGGAAAAGCTTGTAAAGAGGAACGGGAGATACTTACGTTCGGCGGACGGAAAAAAATAGCAGGAGACGGAAGTCTTGTGTCGATTGTCCTGACGCTGTATATATGGGAACGATTGTGCTTAGGTGGCCCGTGTCATTAACGAAAGGCCAAGCCAGACCCCTGAGGTGAGGATAAGAGTCGTGATTCTGAAAGGATCCCCCAAGGGAAAGCTGAAGCGAGGGTCTAGTCCGCCTATAACGAGGTACCCTTCATCCTCCCCCGCCACAGCCACTCTAAAAGGGACCCCTTAAAATCTCTCAATAGACCGAGACGGTGCTAAGCCACCAGAGGGCCCGACTCCTTCCTCTACGCTGAAGACAGATAGTTACTCATTCTGCAGGCGCCAGAAGGATATTTTCTGTGAACCTCTTGTGCAATAGTATCACTGCGGCCGCAGACTGTAAAAAAATAACCTTCATTCGCTCACGCTTGGTTGCCTTAGTCCTCAGGGTGTCCGAAGGGCTAACTCCATCTAGGAAAAGATCTAACAGTCATTCATGTGGTCGGGAAACGTATATATATTTCCGAGTTATCTCACGGGGATCTACGTGTGATCGCAGAAAGAAACTGAGTGTTTCACACCGCTCGTATATATGTTCGGTTAAAAAATTCTCGCACTGATGAATGAGCGATGTATTAATACGAAAAAAGTTTATCATACATTAGTCATGTGAGTTCTACATGAACTGTCTTTTAATTGGATTATGTGTAGCATGTGTAAATTAAAATTGCGGTTCATAAACTTGGAATCAAACTAATCACTCAATTTTATTATACCATGATTTCTCAGTTTATGTTATATCACTTTGCAATGCGTGTAACATACGTACGTATTTGCTCCATAGCTTTTTAGAAAGGATACTTTATACCCATATACCAGAATCATGTTTTTTTATTATTTCCTATTCTAATATTTTTTAGGACCAAGAAGTTTGATATATTTATATTTAACTCGGGTTGCTCGTTATTGGCAACTACAGATTTCATCCTCCCTCCCAAACCTTCTTTTTTATTTAGAACCTAGTTTCGTATTATCTATCCTTCAGTACAAACTGAAATTCTCGTCTACATTTACGTACTACCTCGATATCCGCCTCAAGAGGATTGAGATGGGGTTATCAGGATACCAGCCATTAAAAATGAAAATGAAATGCGCTTTGTAGACATTTGACTACTGAGTCCTAACTAGCATTTATTAAGTCATTTCCTGTTCGCAGGAGAAGCGATGTCTCATGCTTACCCGTTGCCAATGCAGGCAACCCGCGTACTACCAAAGCTCACCCAAAGCAAATTTTTGGCTGCGTGCTTGCTTGGTTAGAAACTAATTTACAGTAACTGCCCGTTATCTTTTCTGTGGAGTGGTAGAGTCATTCAAGCATGTACCCTTCAAAATAGCATTTTTAAGTAGAGTATGTAATGTACCTCACATTACCATCTACATCTACATAATATCCTGCGAGCCACCTCTAGGGTGTTTGGCAGGTGGTCACCAATCACCAACATGCAGCATGCAAGAAGGACCGCCACATGCACACTGCACGGTCATAGAAATATTACGCATACTAGCAAAATATACATGCATATTCGTAAAAAAACTTGCTAATGGTTGGTAATTCCTAGAGGAAATACATGCAAGGTTAGAACTTTGGAAAATACCATGCAATGAGCCACCCTAGCGAGTAACACCATTAATCCTATCAATTGAGACAACGTTGTTATCCTTAATTGTACGAGGGAAGAATGACATTTTTAATCTCTCTGTTTTGCAGTCTATTTCTTTTATTTTCTTCTCATGATCTCGTCTACCATAGTACGACGGTAAACGAAGGACATGATTCACGTCGTCTGAGATAATATCTTCTTCGAATTCCCTAAGTAAGTTAAGCCTATACTTCGATCTACGCTCCTGTAAAGATTCCCATCCTAACTCGTGTAACATGCTGAAAACGCTACACCATCTCATTCTGAAGAATAGAAAAATTATGCAAATTCAAGTTCAATTCTGGTTTAAAAATTAGTTGGGGATGTAGTAATTTCTCTTTGGAGGGTTTTTTGTTCATTTCATCTGGAGACGACTTTTATCTTTTTGAGACATTAAGGAAATGACATTCACGTGGTGTTACGATGGAAACCTCAAGAAACTTTTCAGGCCTCCTGTTTCAGAAAGGAATTAAAGTGGTCGAAAAAAATCTTGAATTCGTGGTTTCCTGTGCGCCAGCGTCTCATTTCGTGCGGACATTTTAAGTATTGATCAAGAGAGATTAGCACCACGAATGGAAATGTTTTCCTCGCAATCCTTCCGAGCGACGAAAAACACGTTCGCAGCAGCAGCGACATCAAACGAATTAATCCCCAACCTAAATTATCGCGAGAGATCCCTCTCGGCGTGTTTTTTTTCTCACATTTCTTGCCTCTGTTTCTTTTTAACGAGCATTCGAGTTCGCCTCATTTCCTAATTCTTTTTGAATTATGGTTTCAGCAGGGAGTCGAGGGTGTTTGCACAATCATGTCCGCATTGCATGTTTGCTCGAGGAGAAGGATGTAGAAGTTTAAACAGCCAATTTTTAGGCTCCTAGGCAGCATGTTTTCAGGACTCGGAGGAGGCGGAGTACATTTCTTGCCTGCCACAAAATAGGTAGCGGGTTCGTATCCCGTTTGGATAGGTTTCCTCATCACGGACGTGGATGCTCGTGCACGGTTAATTGTCAAGTTTTTTTAAACTTAAAGTTAAATAACGAACGTACTTTTAATTGTTAAGTTACTGAAGCGTACCTTTCTTTTTTAAGTTTTTTAACTTAGTATTTTACGATTACATTAAAATTTGTCAAATTAGCATATAAAATCGTTACAGGCTTGATTTGGTGGAAGTTATAAATATCCATGATGAAAGAACACAAATTCCACACTTTTTACTTACCTTGGCCTATAAATACTGAGAGAATGCTGGTTGCATCACCTTGAAAATGACACGATGTGTTGACACCTGGGTCGGTTGTTGAGTTTTGGAATTAAAAAGTGTGAAAATTACCATTTGTGTTCTTTCATCATTGTTAAATTAATTAATAAATTTACAATAATGGTTACAATTGTGCGATTGTTAATTAAAAAAAAAACTTAACGTAACATCGTACTTAACAAAAAAGATCTGATGCTTTCCCGGCGCACGCTGGTAGTGGAGGCTGTTCGGATAATCTCCTTCATGGCTGCCGACGTTTCTGGGCACGAGTCGTACTCCCTCCTCAGGGCTCAAATTTTTTTCATTCAGCCCAAAGGATGGAATATGACTCGTACCCCGAAACGTCGGCAGCCATGAAGGAGATTACCCGGTGTACCACCCGAACAGCCTTCACTACCACCACACGCCAGGAAAGCATCAGATCTTTTTTGTTAAGTACCATGTTACGTTAAGTTTAAAAAAAATTAATAATCGCACAAGTTTAACATTAATTGTAACCCGGTGTAGCACCCGAACAGCCTTCAATACCATCGTACTTAACAATTAAACTTTCGATTTAAAAGGCCAACGTTGCTGTTTTCGGTGGTACAAGAATAAATAAATAAATTCTATGTGCTAAGCAAACGGTTTGTGAGTTATGCAACTTATCATTTTACTTCCTTCAGAATACCTGGAACGATATCACTCGGTTGAAAACCCAGGCACAACATTTTGAGTATTATCTAGGAGGATCTTGAGATTGGAAACAGATGGTTCCTTCTACATCCACTGCGACATAATACTCTACCCACTGTTCATTAAAGTGTACCGGCAACAGCCACGGTGAAAACTAACGGCGAATTATTTATTTTGCAAGCGGTGCTAAATGCCACATGGAAACTTCATTGCTATCAACGAAAAATATTTAATTAATTTGAAATAACATGACATTTTTTAGCCACAGACATTACATGATGATATGCCGTATCGAAACCGGTCGCAAATATATATTTTATTTTGTGGAACTGCTAAGTCTCTTTTTCTTATCCTTTGTTCATCATGAACATTAACACGAGAACTTTTTTCTGAGAACTGACTTAATTCATGATTAAAGCACAAATGGTAATATCCACACTATTTTATTTATCACTTAACCGACCATGGTTTCGACACTTTCAATCATGGTTTCAAGCATCCTTGAAAATGACACCAAGTGTCGAAACCATGGTCGGTCAAGTGATACATAAAATAGGGTGGATATTGCCACTTGTGCTTTAATCATGGATATAGCATTATTCCACAAAATTAAGCCTGTAACGATTTTATACTGACTTGATTCGTATGGTATGGGACCGTAGGCTGTAGTCTGCATAACCTACACGCATTCCTAGAGGAGAGCGTAGTATGCTTGCTCAATCGCGTCCGAATTGCATGCTAGGTCGAGATATGTGTGCCGTCGGCAGATGTTTTTCTCTTCCCTTAGCGAGTTCCGTCTCTCGTGATGGACTCCTCAGCTGCTTCGTTTATCGCCAGCCTGCATCAATCAGGCCTTCTCTCCCACGCCAACACTTCGGCGGGAGAGGAGAGCGAGTCCGTATCTCATCCGAAGAAAGCCTTGAGGCAGTTTAGCGAGTAGCGCGCGAGGTGCGCGCACCCCCCGTGATAACTTCCGGAATTATCGTCGTGGGGGCGTCGATGCCTCCGCGACGATTCCTTTGTCACGGATGAGAAGTTAGCAAGATCACAGCGGGGCGAAAACTGACGCCCAGCTCAGGCTTCGAGCTAGGTTCACAGCACTCCACGTACTTACATGCATAGTAAAGCATTTCCTATCTATAGGGTAGTTTTCTTCATCAATGAAAACGAAAGGCATTGATTGCGATTCGTTACCAACCATTAGTGTATTCATAATATACAAATTATTTGGTTTTAGAAATCCCAGTTTAGACGAATGTTAATGGTCAATTTTAACCTCGTTTGAAAAAGGCTAGATTGGCGCCCTTGCGATTCCACTCCACGTGACGTCACAGGTATCTTGATGCTATACGAGTAGTCAGGAGTTTTACATCGTCTGAGATTACCAATGCATGCATGAGGCACAGAGCTCAGGGAAACATGTCTTAATAATCACTTATTGAAATTACCTTAGGTCGGAAATTTTCCTTCGTTTGATAGGGTATTAATAATCTTTATTTAAGCCAAGCGCTATTTAAACCAATATTAAAATTTAAAAACATACATTAAAGTATACGTAAGTTAATAGGATACACTACAAAGTCATATAATCTATTTGTGAGTTCTATCGCTGCCTTTATTATCTCTTATTGATCGCAGAAAAAAAAGACATTCTGAATCTGTCTGTTCTGCAGTCTATCTCTCTTATTTTATTTACGTGATCTGATCTGTCGTAGTATGTTGGCGTTCGTAAGATATTGTTAATTTCGTCAGAGAAGACACTGCTCTTGAATTTAACTAATAGGTTTAGTCTATTTTTCAATCTACGGTCTGACATAGATTACCATCCGAGTTTATCTAACAGGTCACTTACACTAACAAGGCTATCGTAATGATTTTATTATCCTATTATCGTAGGATACAAGTTAATTTCTTATTTCTGTAGAAAAACTTATAAAAATGGTGGTGTTGCGATCTTAGTGAAACCAATTTTGGAAGCAAGTCCGTTGAACATTTTATCCATTGAAAAAACCTTTGAATGTGCTGCATTGAAATTAACAATTGGAAAAGTATCTCACAAAATTGTAACTGTATATAGATCTCCAGATAGTGATGCATGTATGCTCTTAAACTACCTAGAAAATGAAATATTTCGGCCAACTACAAACACCGACAACATCCTAATAAGTGGAGATTTTAACATCAACCTACTAAACAATAACCGACACAAATCGCAGCTTCTGGACCTTGCAGCATCCTTTGGAATGAAGCCTGCTATTCAGTTGCCAACCAGGATCACTGCCAAGTCCAGATCCCTTATCGATAACATCTTCATTCCAATTTCATTATTATGTAACCTTTGCAATACAATAGAGCTCGGACTATCGGATCACAATGCCCAGTTCTTAAGTTTTCGTACTCCAGTTATCCCCCCCAAAAATATCCTATGAAAGAAAGAGGACCTTTCATGAAACAGACGTGGTACATTTCATAAATAGCCTAAAAAATTCTAGATGGGATGAAATCTTAGAAGCCTCAAATGTAGATGACAAATATAATGAATTTATCAACATCTTCTCACATCACTTTAACTGCCATTTCCCAATCAAGACCCATAAAATAAATCATGATAGGAAACCAAAATGGATTACTCCAGATCTAGTAAACAAGGGAGCAAAATTGCGAAATGAATACAGCCTTTTAAAGAGATCGGATAACATCACATCCTCTCTTGGAAATTATAAATCAGAACTGAGGGAATACAAGAAAAAAATCAGGGAGGCAAAAAGACTCTACAATGACAAACTAATATCTAACTCTCATAGTATCTCTAAAACATCTTGGAATATTATAAAAAAGGAACAAAATCAAACTAAACTTCTTAAAAATATTAAGTTAGTGATTGATAACAGGGAGATTTCCATATCCTAAAGAAGTAGCTGATATTCTGAACGAGAAGTTTAATGAACTAACTTCTATTACGAACAATTCACCCACTGTGCATAATGCAAATACTCCTCAGAGAGCGCCCAGACCTAGCAACTCGTTCTTTTTAGCCTCCACTGACGAAAAAGAAGTCATTTCGTACCCGCAGGAACTTAGGAACAGTCATACAATAAGCCCTGATGATATCCCTGGGCACATATTAGCAAAATGTTGTTCAGTAATAACTTCACCTCTTACCCATATTATAAATGAATCCTTAAAAATAGGTGTGTTCCCCTCAGGTCTAAAAATAGCCAAAGTGATCCCAATACACAAGAAAAACTCCACTCAGGATCCCAACAATTACAGACCCATCACAATAACATCATCCTTCTCAAAAATATTTGAGAAAATAATTTACAACCGTGTAACTTCGTACTTGATAAAATATAATATTCTGAGCCCAGTACAACATGGCTTCCAAAAGGGTAAATCCACATCCACAGCTCTTTTTGATTTACTCCAATCAATTTATAATTCAATTAACAATAAGGAAATCGTTATTGGTCTTTTTTATGACCTTTCAAAGGCTTTTGATTCAGTTGACCATCAGATACTCCAGAGAAAACTGATGGAAATTGGACTAAATGGAGTTTTATCTAAGTGGATAATGTCTTTTACTTCCATCAGGAAGCAATATGTAGAACTAAAATACCACTCAAAAGATGGTAATCTAAGCATATACAAGTCCCAACCTCAAAACATCAGCAAGGGTGTTCCACAGGGATCCATTCTTGGCCCTCTGTTATTCCTACTATACACCAATGACTTGCCAAGCATGATGAATATAGGCAAGTTAGTTACCTATGCAGATGACACTAATCATATACTCAGTGCCCCCTCTCTAAAGCAAATTGAATCTGCAGCTGATCAGGCTACAACCGAAGTGTTCAACTGGACATCTCAAAACAACCTTCTACTCAATCTCACTAAAACTTCGTATGTAATTTTCCATCCTTATCAAAAAAGGGTCGAATATCTTTCAATCCAGTTAAATAATTCACAGATCAGACACAGCAGAGAGATAAAATTCCTTGGTTTAACCATAACGGAAATCCTTGACTGGTCAAATCATGTCGAAACCCTATCCAAGCAGTTGCATTCACACATCTACTTATTAAAAAATCTATGTGAAACAGTATCTCCCAATATTTTACTAGTTATATATAATGCATATATATATTCAAGGATAAAGTACGGCATTCTATTTTGGGGGACATCTTGTCACAGTGACAGAATCTTTAAACGGCAAAAAAGGGCAGTTAGAACTATAGCCAGAGTCTCTAACAAAACCTCCTGCAAACCATACTTTAAGAAATTTAAAATATTGACTTTTTCCTGTATATTAATTTTAGAATCTGCCACATTTGCTAAATCACATCCTAAATTATTTACCCTTTATAATCAAGAGCATAATCATTACACCCGTCGAAACACTGATATACACTACAAAAGAAATAACCTCTATCTTTCAGATCATAGTCCATACCATACAATCATGTCCATTTATAACAAATTGCCATCAGATTTAAAAAATATTAACAACTTAAACATTTTCAAAATTAGAGTAAAAAAACACCTATTGCAACACCCCTACTACTCTTTAGAAGAATATTTATTGTAAGTAAACTATCTCCTTAATCCATTTTGTACAAAACCCGTGTTATTTCTTTTTTTTCTGTAAATTTATACATGATTATGTACCCAATTTACCTTTGAAGTATATATCTTAATTTATAATTTTTACCTGCCTTATGTTTGTAATCCAAACCAACGGGGCCAATAAAGATTATTATTATTATTTTTCACGTACCTGGCAGCTCTTCTTTGCACGCGTTCTAACTCTGTTTTTGAATCTATTTCATGAGGGTACCAAACACTGGCAGCGTATTCTAAATGGGGTCTAACGAGGGAGAAGTAACTAATTTCCTTCACTTTGTCGTCGCACGTTCCTAATATTCTTTTGACAAAACCCAATTTACGATTGGCTTGGCCTGTTATTTCCCGAACATGTTTATTCCACGGTAGATCATTATTGAGCCTAACTCCTAGATAGGCTTTTGCGTATGCGTCTTTCCCTGTGATATTTTGTCTATCGAAATTATCTGCAGCTTTTTCCATTTCAATTGCCTCCCGGATGAAGCGAGGGAAACAGTGCTTTTCTTTGGCTAGGACTTTTGATTTATCAAAAAAATACTCACTCGTCTTACCTCGGCCACTAGTCTTGCAATCATTCTCCTGATGGATATCGTCAATCATTTCACGCGAACGTAATTATGTCTATCTCCCCCCATGTCCTCATGTTCAGTCAGTCCACAACTTCTGACGCCTGCTCTAGCTTATCGTACCTCCCCACGGCGGCAAGTCCGAGTATAGTAGCTAACTAGAGTCCAGGGACCGGGAACGCAATTATCAACACCTGCCTCTTACTCCCCTTGGCCCGGCGTCCATGCCTGCGTGAGATAACGCTTTTCACGTACGCAAGAGGGAGGTAGTGGCGAGATCCAATGGAAAACGTTTGCAGCCACATCTCCCGATTCTTCGCTTCGGTTCCTCCTCAAGGGTGGTAGCGGAGGTTATAGGGGTGGTTCGGCCAGTGTTCTAGACCCTGCGGCGGTATAATCGTAAAGGGGGAAGGGGGTTTAAATCGTCCCCTCGGAGAGGATGTGCAGTGTGCACACACGAGCCCAATCTGTAATTTACGACCCCAGGGCGCGCGTCATTTGCAGAAAACCGGTGGATGGATGGGCATATAGCTTCGTGGCGTGCAGCGGGAAAGGCAATACCTCACGCGTAGCGTTTATGTGCGTGCGGTGACTGCTTGGCGTGCCTGCATCTGCTACAGTCTCGCTGTCTCGTGCTGTCAACCTCAAATCGGTAATGCTTTATGAAATAGGCAAGGTTGAGCAGTACTGGCTACCGCACGTAAGGATGTACTTTTATGCGCCGCATTTGGGATGATATAATGAAGAAGAGCGAGACGGGAAGGAGATAGAGATTTGTAATACCGTAAATTCAGGCAAAAAATCGCAATGTAGTTAAAACATATGATATGAAAGAGAAATTTATTTATTTATTAAGTTGTCCACGTACAGCATATTCTCCAGTTTACACTGGCAGAATATAATAAACATAAAAGTACAAACACAATTAAACATAATAAATTTAAATAAATAAAAATGCATTGAATTTAATCTTATTGACCTTAAGAGTTTCTATTAAGGTAGGAAAGAGCGCGGTTTGTAAACTTGTGGTTAGGAAAAGAGAACGGGTCAATGTGGTCTGGAGGAGAGTTTATGTGGGAAGAGAGGCGGAAGAGGAGGGAACGTTTGGTCAGTGAGAATCTGGAAATGGGCATATGGAGGAGCGAAAGCGTTCAAGTGGGTCTGCATGGTACTTTAAAAGTTAGATTGGAGATGAGATCGGGACAGTCTATGGCAGAGTTTAGAATGCTATATATTAGTTTTAAATCGGATTTTAGAATTAAATTTGGAATATCAGATATAGAGAGTGAAGGAATTATAAGTTACGGCGAAAAATCACCTTCCTCTTTCACCATTCTCTCATGAGTTAAAATGAGATAACGCGAAAGTTACCACCAACTTTGCATGAGTTGATGACGTTGTTTGAGTTCCGGCTCATTAACACGTTCAGAGGAATAAAATCCATTGAATATTCTTCTTCTTGATCCCGTACACTATTCAGTGCGATGGCTGCTCAGGATTCGCTCTCTTGTCCGTTGAAATAAGTCTCCAGTATCTCTAATCGCTATCCAATCTTTGATGTTTTGTGCCCATGAGCATTTTCTTCTCCCTTTTGGGCACTTTTATTCGACTCTCCCTGCCAAGATGAGACTGATGATATCGTATTTTTTCCTCCGTAGAATGTGGCCAAGATATATCTTTGAATTGCCATTAAAATTGATCCACTGGTATGCTCAAAACAAGTAATTTTGCTCAATAATGAGTGCACTTCACCCTAGTCTCAAGTGTTTCAACGTTACAATCTCAAATGCAATCTCGAGTAAAGATGTATAACGGGACATGATTTATTGCAATAACAGCATAGTTGTATAAAGCTTCCTCGATGGCAAAATTTCCTTGGCCAATAGCCATACTCCACCAATATCTCTTCCCCGGAATCCCGTTTTCTATTTTAATTAATCCTTGTATGTTGTAATAACAAGAGTATAGGCTTCTCGACCTTGATGCGCCGTCATTTAGGCGACTGCCATATATGCTTTTCTCGTTACTTTGGTGGGGGTAGTGCGGTAGGAGAATGAGAGTTGAAATGTGATGGGGTAGTTTTATGCCTAATGGATCAAGGGGTCGTTTTTCCGGAAGACCCCTCGAAGGGATAGAATAGCTTGGGGGTCTGGAGTTGGGTGGCTAGATAAGTGCTTCACTGGACAGCGTCGCCCAGGGAGACGCGGTAATATCCTGCCCATTACCAGAGTTTTAAGCCCGCTGACGCGGCTGTTACCATAACAATTCCGGATACAAGGTTGGGAAGCCGAATGGAGCACGTCTGATTCTGGTAGCCAGACGAATATGGGGGAATATGGAGGGGGTTTATTGGGCACCTCCGGAATTAAAAGGTTTCTTAAAGCCAAGGGAGTAGAAAGACATGAGCACAGTGGCTGTTGTATAAACTTAATATTGATCTTCTGGTTTGGTTAACGGACATGATTCCATTTAGGAATACGATAAAAAAGATTTTTTTTCTTGAAGAGTTCGGCAGAATATTTCAGTGATTTTAATATATTAGTGTAGTTAGAAGAGGAGAGTTATCCA
This sequence comes from Ischnura elegans, assembly GCF_921293095.1. Taxonomy (NCBI): domain Eukaryota; kingdom Metazoa; phylum Arthropoda; class Insecta; order Odonata; family Coenagrionidae; genus Ischnura; species Ischnura elegans. Next base: position 78,536,204 of record NC_060256.1, on the reverse strand, counting down.
CAAAATGGAGAACAAATATCATATATTTCATGATGGATGAAAAAAATAATGGAGGGTAAGAGGTAAAACCGTGAACCAGAACGTGAAATTGTATTGACCAGGATCTTATTAACATTATAAGCCAAATAGCTTTTTTCACTATAGCCCTCAAACTTCTATAAATAAACTCAAACTTCGAATAAATGCTTCGCTCCTATTGCCATGAAGATGGTCTGGAGAATCTTTTCCGTTTGATTTATACAAGATAAATCTTATCTTTTAACTTCTTCAAGATTGGAAGTCGGTGTCATTTATTACGGGTTCCAAATGAAACCAGTGATTCTAGTCTTTACAATGAGCAATAAATACACTTTAGCTCGCTTTTATTAAATTAGTTGGCACTGTTTGTTAGTTATACACTGCGTAGATGGACCGAGTTCAACGATGAAGTGGGGAATGAGCGTTTGCTGGCTATGAGACCTCAGACATTTCGCTTTTCTCTTTCGAGTTTCCCTTGGCCAGGTTGATGCAAATAAACCATACCGGTCATTGAAAATATTTTAAGATCAATAGAAGTTGCCTAGGTATTTTTTCCAAAATTAGATATCTAATGGAAGAAGAATTTAAGATAAAAAATGATAAGAATTTTATTGCTAGAGCACGGAAAGTCATGACCTCGTTGTAAGCCATGTAGCACATGCATTGAAAAACTATTGTGGAAAAAATGAAAATAAACTCATAGAAACGAAAAATATCAGGAGAAAAAAGTTTGTCAGAAGTGGGATTCGAACCCACGCCCTCATACGAGGACCAGAATTCACAAGACCCGCATAGCGGGCAAGACTATCTTGAGTCTGGCGCCTTAGACCGCTCGGCCATCCTGACAGTTGAGTATGAGGGCGATTTGTTAGGCAGAATTTCAGCCTGATTGACTAAGTAATTTTACACTGACTGTGTGTTGCCTGATTTCTACCAATATGATCGTTTAAGTGCATCTCAAGCTCGTACGCACTTATTTGCTTTCTTATCACATGCCGTAAAACATGGAGTATAGTAAATGAATACGACGTTATCCGCTTTAAAGAATATTAATAATCTAAACACATCACACTTGCAGTAAAAAATATTCCTTATTCAATATCCCTATTGCTCAAAAGGTGAATACCTAATGTAAGGGAAAAATTCACCTCAACTATTGTTCTTAAAAATATGTATGCAGCTTTTGTAATTAAACTTATTAGCTGTTGTAATAAATATGTCTATTTCCTGTTTTTATGTGTGTATTTGCTGTGACATTGCCTTCATTTAGTTTTAGTGATTTTTTGTACTACTGCAATTGTATAACGAAGTACATTTTAAAATAAGCTTTTTAATTTATGCATTGATACTTTTATTTGACTTGTCTCACGTTTGTTCACAAAACAATGGGGCCAATAACCATTATTTCTATATTATTATTATCATTATTCGTCATCGGGAATGGAACCCTGTGACTTCGTCGATGAGGCAGATTTCTGACCAACCGCACTATCAATGTATTGCGGTCATAACATTTGAGATCATGTAATAAAGGGAGAAGTAACATGGACCTTATTTTGTTTGGGAAACGCCTCAAAATCCTGATAGTTGACATCAGGTATTCCACATGATAGTCAGAATCAAGGGGACTGAATTGAGGAAGCCCAATTCCATCTTATAAAAGTTTGACTTCTGTTGCCACTTCGGTCGCATTTTAATCGGTTTTCAAATATGTCCGCGGCGCGGTGATGCGTGCTATGCATAACTTTATTTTCTAATTTTTTGCAGTATGGTCTTTTCCATTGCGATGAATAGCATTGAAGAGTTATGAATTCGATAAATCATATCATCATGTATATAATTTTGGTTAACACCCTTAACTGTACCTTATTTCCCCGTGAAACTCGGATCAATTTGTCCGTCAGCGACGCGAGTGGCGACTTCTGTAAACACATTTAAATTTGTTTGGGAAACGCCTGAAAATCCTGAAAATTTTCCCAAGTGTTCCACATTTTACATGATCATCAGAATCTCTAGCTCTGCGCAGCTCAGCGGATGAAATCGGTACTAATTACGTAAACATGACCTTTAATCGAGGTGCTCGTGTCAAGGGGGCGACAAAACTGCGATATATCGTATGGAAAACCTCTTTTGTTTTGATTTTTCCGGAGCCCCAGTGGTCCAACCATAATGGGTCCAACGGCCTACCCAACATAGAGGCGCTGGTGTAGCCTGTTTTTCTGAGCAGTAACGAACTGGGGGCTGCCATATTGAATCTCGCTGTAAACAAACGTGATATTGAGGCTTATTGATAGTCATTAGTGTTAACTGCAGACTTTTTTTTATTGCTTACAGTGTCCCTTACGATTTTGGAATGTGCTCGATGAAGGATACGAGTCTCAATGATCTTGGTTATTGCTAAATTGCGTGGGTATGAAATGTATTTGGTGATGAAAGTGTGAGTAATTCTGTTTCCTTCATTATTCCATTTTGATTTCAACCTGTGATTAGCTAACCTTTTCTCATGTTTTCAAAATTTTATGGTGTCTTGTATTCCTTATATTTCAATATGTTTTTCATTGTACTCGCAGTTTTTCTAGTGTTCAAACTACTCATTTATCGCTAGTGCTATTCTTAGGTTTGTTTAATGCTAATCATTTTGTTGGTTATGTATGTAATTTGCTATTTCAACTCTGTCCTTTCAACTGATTAATTGAGCATTATTCATTAAGTGTTCTACGATGTTTACATTTCTTAAAACTTTAATCTCTTTCCCTTTGAAGTAAGAACTTAATTTCTACTACATTGGTATAAAATATTCTTCACTTTTCTTGTTTTCTACTTTTGGGATACTTTCTTTCGTATAAGTGATGGATATTAACTTACAAGAACCTTTCATTTTAAGACTCCTCTGCCGACATATGCTATCTTAATGGGTACTCGTCATGAACTACTTCCTACGAAATAATGTCCTTCTCCTTTCATAATTAAATAATTATCTTCCATGAAATGATATTCAAAATTGCATGCTTATTTCTAGTGAAGTAATGTTATGGTCTATGGTTTCAGGATTAGCATTATTTTCCCTGTCCCAGAGGTGTTGCAAGATACATCTACCTCAAGGAATACTGGGTCACCCTCTTTGTCTGTAACTGTGGAGTGTTTACTTAAGTAATGGAATCTTTCTCCTATTACGCAAAGGCTGCTATCTCATGTTGTAATTGATATTTGTTGCTTGTGCATCTCATGTGCTTGTAGAATTGTTAACTTCCACAGATTTCATCTCTAGTATGTCATATTGAAATTGTTATTGTTGTATTTCTTTTACCAGTTATTGTATCAATAAATACCAATGTCCACTGAAGTAAGTTTCCGAGATCATTATTCTTACCAACCACCAGATCGCCAGTTGACTTTGTACATGAATCTTGTATTATGGTTACTAGTTAAGTAACCTGGGGAAGTTCATCAGGAAGATTTTCCTACATTCATTGCTTTTAAGTTTCTCGCAATCGCAGTAGCATTATTAAGCCTGAATAGCACGCCCTATCGTGACGCGTAAAAGAACAGGCGCCGAGATGTCCATTCAAATTTCGCGGCAGCCTTGGACCACTGGCATAGATGGCACTGATGTATCAAAACCTATACGCATTATCCTTATGGGTATGTCGCCCCCTTGCTCGTGTGAGTTGGCCATTTATTTTATAATTGTGTCGATAATAAGCATAGTAAAGGCTCATGCATTGTAATATTACATATGGTGATAATATTTGTGCTTGAGGACCTCGTGGAAACTAGTTTCTTTAGATCGCATTGTTCTACAGTGAGCATTTTGGTGACTTCTTGAAAGTAGTTTGTATTTATAGAGTTACCCCTGTGATATGCAATAATTGGAATCAGTGCATGATATGTTCGTTCGAAGTTGAAAGCTGAGATTCTCATCTACGAGGGAGGACGTTGCCGGTTTATCCGTGAAGAACGATTCTTTCAAAGCTTGTGTAAGTACTTCACGTATTCTGTTTAATGTTTTATGAGAATTATTTTTATATTTTATTTATGCTATTATTTGCGGATTGCAATAGAATATATCAAGTGTCAGAAGTTGTCCGAAAACGCATGAACCGTTACCTCAGTATATATGCACTAGCTGTCAGTTTGCATCAGTGATTGAAAGGGTTAGTTAACTTTTCATTTCCAAAGGACACCCACGTTATTTTTCATTCCGAGACATCTTCTTCCTTGATTCTCGGCTGGAACTAACAAAACAATGGCGGAAAGCGCATGAAAAAAAATACTGCCCATTCCTCTGTTTCACGCTACATCTACATATTACAGTGAAAGCCAACTTCAGAGGTGTGTGGCAGAGGGTGAACCATCGCTAACATGCACCAGAAGATTAATATTTACTTCCACTAACATGCACTACGCGTCATACACGCTACATATGACACATAATCTACTATATCCTGATTATGAAGCGATTTGCCTATGAAGTAAGATCATGCATATCATGTTGTTAGAAGTACTAGGAAAATTCAGAGACATGCATTAATTAATACGCAAGTTTATAAGCTACCCTACCGGCTAATAGTGGACGGAACTGTGAATTCTGTTGTTGGGTTTAAGATCTTCCCGAGAGGAGTACATTTTGTCCCTCTACGTACTCGAATGAGAGATAGAATGTAGAAAAGGCAGATTCAGAATGTCATTTTTTCCACGATCAATGATAGATAATAACGGCAGCATTAGAACTCACAAATATATTAGATGACTTTGTAGTGTATCCTACTAGCTTATGTATACTTAAATGCATGTTTCTGAATTTTATTATTATTTCTAACAGCATATGGTAGTATAATTTGTTAGTAGTATGCGTGAGGTTTTTTTTGGACCGTGTGGTGTGCACGCGGGAGTCCAATTGCATGCTGCATGATGGTGATTGATCACCCCATGCCAAACACCCTAGAGGTGGCTCGCAGGGTATTATGTAGATGTAGATGAAGGTGCTTCAAGCGACTATAACCTCCCCTTGTAGTATTTTGTGGGAAACCCTGAAAGTTTTTGAAGCAGGAGGGCAAGGGGATTTAAAAATGAAAATTACATCGGCCTAGTCGGAGCCTTGGTAGGGGGACGGCATTGAAGATGTACGAAGCAACTTGCTTGTGCCGGTGTTCCCTTCCATGTTCGGTGGTGACCTAGATTAACCGCCAAAAGTTTTTTCCCCCACCGATGATATGCATTTGGCGTGACCAAGGGCAAAAAAACCCTGTTCGAAAATCTCGGAGTTTCGAATATTTTTTTATTCCGTACTTTTTTTGTGTATCACATACTGTGTCGGAATTGATTGCCCTTCGACCGTTCATGCACCTTTAGGCGGTCAAGGGAGGCCAAAAGTTTTTGTATTTTTTTGTTAACGTGGGTGCGAAACAATACCGTAGAAAAGGAATCTCCATTTGCCAATAAATATACTGTTACTCTATGTTCATTTATATCGACTGGCAGAAGTCACCACTCACGACGGTGGCAAAAGGATGATTCGCATTTCTAAGGAAGTCAAGCAATGACCATAGCTGTCAACCGAAACTAATTTTCGAAATCTATATCATACGCTGCGAGGCACCTTTAGGGTGTTTGGTAGGGGGTGATCAATCACCAGCATGCAGCATGCTATAGGATTCCCACATGCATACCACACGGTAAAATAAACGTTACGCATACTTACAAATTATACTACCGCATTAATTCAAAGACAAAACTTGCCAAATACTCATTAAGGTTTTCTGCCAATAAAGCTAGAACACACAAAACATGCTGTTTGAAATTATGAGAAAATTCAGAAACATGCATTAAGGTACACATAAGTTAAAAGGCTACACTGAAAGTCATCTAATCTATTTATGAGTGCTTACGCTGCCGTTTATAATCTCTTATTGATCGTGGAAAAAAAGACATTCTGAATTTGTCTGTTCTACAGTCTATCTCTCTTATTTTATCTAAATGATCAGATCTGCCGTAGTATGTTGGCGTTCGTAAGATATGGCTTAATTCGTCAGAGAGTACAGGCCAGCATCGGTCGGGAAACGTTGGGGCCACTCAAAAATTGACGCGGCGACATTACCCAAAAGTTTTTATTTAACAAGCTCAGGTATACCCCTCTATAGCATCCATACCTCCTCACCAACCTTATGTTTTTCATTGCTGCTCTGGTGGTCCTCCAAGTCACTTCGTACGCAACAATCGTCTGTGTAGGTATTTTAAACTTGCAAGTGTTAAATTTAAACTTACTACTTGACCTAGTGTTTTGAACATTTAAATTCTTGTTAGTATTTTTTACATGGTGTAGTTATTGAAGTCGTTACTACGAACAAGGGTAAGCCTTCAACACAGTATAACATATTCGCATATTGGGAGGAAGATAGGTGGGCTAGTAGTTTGGCGTTCGTTATTTCTAAAGGCAAGTTTTCACTGGGCACGTACTTGCACAATCTGACGTGTATACGAAGGCGCAGTCAAAATTGCGTCGTGTAAAGCGGTGAATTGCTGGAACATATGCGAGAATGCGTGGACGTGAGATGGCAAACAAGCCCCTGTTCTAATTTCATTCATGCATTCGCGCAATACCACGCCTATTTAGAAATTAATGCAGTTCTAACCTACGCAATTCCGTGCCCCGCGTAAAATGGCCTCAAGAAGATAGTGGCTGTATTCCTTTTGCAAGTCCAAAAGGGCTCTCTGTGCGCTTTTTTCGCTGTCTGCTTTTTTCGCGACACCCCTTCTTTTATGGTGTGACAAACTCGCTGCCTCGGAATTGATTGCCCTTCGACCATTCATGCGCCGCCTGGCGGTTGAGGGAGGTATTTTTTTTTACCAACGCGAGTAAGTTTCAAGCAGAAATCTGTGAACGTTTTATCATGAAAATTTGCGGCCCGGTAGAGGAAAACATGGCCTGGCGCGGATGATTAGAGGCTGCGTGGATTGCTACGGTTATTTCTCATTGCATGTTCGCAGACCGCGAGCGACAAGGCCGGATCATGATGGACAGGAAATCGATTACGTCGACGGGAAATGGATGTCATTTCAAGACTTTTTCTTCGGCGCCAACGCGGTCTCTCGGTAACACGGTTTTCCTACGAAGTTTCCTTGTCCACCTGGATAATGACTGTGGTGTCAAACTGCGTTTTATTTTGAGCTCTAGATGTCCCGAAGACTGGTACGCATCGTTGTCCTTGATTGTTCGATTATCGCGCCTCTAATCGTGCTTTGAATCATTTATCATGGCATTTTCCAGTGTTTGGGATTCTAATGAAATGTGCTTTTAATGAGAGTTAGAACGTCTACAGAGAAGAGTTAGAAGAGCAGCCAGAGTTAAACTCACTAATGATCTGTCGTGGCATTAAAATGTTCGGGAAATAATAGGACAAGGTAATCGTGAATTGGGATTTGTAAATAGATAAGTAGGAAAGTGAATTACTGTCATGCCGTAGATTGAAAGCTATACTAAACCTATTACGTCAAGAGCAGCTTATTTCCCGACGAAGTTAAACCTTACGATCGTCAACGTACTACAGTAGATCAGGTTATAAAAAATAAGGACTCTAAAACAGACATATTTAGAATTTATTTTTTTCTCATATCGATGAGATACTATAACGGCAGTGTTAGTACTTAGAAAAAGGTTAGTTGAGTAGCAGTTTAGCTTGCTAACTTCTGTATTCATTAATGCATGTTTCCGAATTTTCCTGGTATTTCTAAAAGCATGCTTAGCATATTCTGGCTTCATAGGCATATTGCCTTTATAAGTAGAATATAACATGGGAACAAATTTGTCTCTTTTACGTCACACAAAACACGAAAACTGTAAACTTACATTGTGAAATATATCTTTGACGCCGCTACCATAAAACAATTATAACACATGGTTTTAATACACGCTTTAGAAGAACGATAATCGCAAAATCAGAGACCAAAATAACTACCAATCTTTTCGATAATGCGTATTACACATAATCGTAAACACACATAGTAGATTATGTGTAATACGCATTATCGAAAAGATTGGTAGTTATTTTGGTCTCTGATTTTGCGATTATCGTTCTTCTAAAGCGTGTATTAAAACCATGTGTTATAATTGTTTTATGGTAGCGGCGTCAAAGATATATTTCACAATGTAAGTTTACAGTTTTCGTGTTTTGTGTGACGTAAAAGAGACAAATTTGTTCCCATGTTATATTTTTCAACTATGATTAGTTAAAATCGTGTCAATAATAGGTCGCGGATAATAGATGATTACAGGTATAGAATCTTTGGATTGGAATGATGGTTACTAGGTACCTCTATTTACTTTTTTTACTCTATCCGATTTTACGATTTTACTCTATTAGGTATCTAAGTTTAAAGTTAATGGAGAAGCTTCAGATATAAGACTCGATACGAAACTGAAGATATGCTTTAATAGCGGATTTTGCTAATTAATTGACAGTAAGGGAAATATCATATAGACCACTTTAATTAAGTCTCATGAAAACGGCGTTTTAAACTTTCTAATCCGGTCGTAGTGAATAAGGTTTAAATGTGAAAAGATTTTTTAAATTTCTTGATCGTTTTGGTACGAAATATATTCTTTTTTTCGGAGCATCGGGGGAAAAATGCGGCAAATATTTGATTGGTGTAATTATCACGAGAAATTGCCCTTGTAATTTTCCACTCTTGTTATGTGACCTACTTTGAGTTCGGCTCTACAGATGCTGTGATCAAGATAATTGGCTAGGCAAGGCTATGCGTCATGCCTTGTCAATTTTCAATCACTCCAAGTGCTAAACGCCCTAGATGTGGCTTTTGTGGATTGATGCCGTTTAATGTAATAGCCCTTATTAGATCATGAAACAGCTTCTTTTGACATGTTTTTCCGTCAGTAATTATATTTTGAATTTATGCATGAATATGTTTGGTGGCAATTTTAAACAGTCATCGTAAAACGGCTATTTAAAAGTAAATGATATGATGTTTAAAATGCAGCTAAAATTAAAATTATAATAACATAAATTACGTCAGTGCATTTCGAAGACGTTGTATGACCGGTGTATGTGATCATTCATTTCCTTAGGTAAACTCGCTTTTATAAAATTGTGTTAAATGATTATGAGCAATCAGTATGAGCGTTTATTTTCTTATACATACTATCCTGCCAGCCTCCTCAATAGGTGTGTGGCAGGGTGTGTTAGGACTTCATCATTTACAAAAATAAGGGAATGTACAAAAAAGTTTCGCTTAGTATTCCTAATCTTTTATTGCTCGGGGGAAAAACGAACTCCTATACCTAACCGTTCGTCAAAATATCTCTCTTAATTTATCAGTACTGTCGGACCTGGAAATATAGTGGGATTCTAATATGATGTTCTCTGTTTCGCTTTCAAATATTTTCCATTTCTCTAGCTATCTATGCTTAGCGCTTAGCCTCCGAGTCTAGTTCCCAGTCTAGCTTGTTTAAAATATGAGTAGGTAATGAACTATGGACGAAATATCTAGGAATTGAGTGCATTCTAGCTTATATGGTAGTGAAAATGGAGACCCTGTAACGCGACTGTGAGGTCGATCTCTTTGATTTCTTGGCGTGCTTAAAAAAACATTAAAATACTTAAAATTAAGTCATTCGAGCCCGGTAAAACTTAGAAATGAACTTTAGTACTATTAGTGGCTGAAAATTAAACCCAAAATTTAATAGTTTCTAGCGGGATTAAATAGTCTTCATTTTTCCTGCAAGTGACATCCTGCGAGACCTGCGAGTCTATTATTTCCCCGGAAGAATGTGTTTTTTTGTAACCACGTCATGTTTGTCCTTTTAACTTTGGGAAAACTTCCCAAATTGGTAAGCCAACGAGAAAAACGAATCAATAAAAAATGTTGTTACTTCTCTTAACCATGTCATGAATGTTCTCCCACATACAGGTAAATCCGGATTAAAAAACGTTTTAACCCCTTAGTAAGCCTACTACATTGCTTTTTAACTTAAAATTGAATTGGGTTGCTTTACCTAGGAAGGTTTGAGCAAAGTTGAGTATGAATTTAACAATTCTGTAAAGGTAGTAAGAAATAGTGGCATAGGTGGGTGGCCATGTCAATGCTTATTCCAACGCATTTTAATATTAAGGCATGAATATTGTCCCCGCAAAGATAGCTGAAAATGAAGATTTATATTTAATCTTCCTAGTTATGACTGATTTTTATTTAGCTCATAAAGTAGCAATAAAAATATTCTGTTGTACCGGAAAGGTTTTGCTCTGAAAGATGTATTAGGAGTGCGTAGGTTTGAATTTTCAAAATACTTGGAAATATTATCATCAATATCATTATTGGCCCTTTAAAACTCGAGGATGCAGTGTTTTTTTTCGGATAGAGCGAGGTAGAGAAATAGAATTCGTGGAACGCGGTAATTAATAAAGCATAAAAATGTGGCGCATCTGCATTAAATTCCAAATTTCAAAATATGTTCATAATTGCTGTCCCGGAAAAAAAACGTATGCTGCTAAAGGGAAAAGTAATGGAAATGATATTCATTCAGCCTGCATCATAAATGTTAATGGTGATTTATTTGCAGGAAAGCAATTTGGAGCGTGTTATCATTAAAAAATGTTTGCCTGCGAGTTGATCGTGATGCATAACCACTGATTAAATAACTCGAAAATGTAATTCAATATTTATGCCTTTCGGAGAATATTTTTATTAGATGAGGGATTTTGTCAATATTGAAATATTATAATTTAAATATAACCAGGAAAGCTTTAATTAAAATGTCGTTGATTAACTTAATTATTTTAATGGAAATACTCTCAAGCTTATTAGTTTAATTGGACTACATTTTTGTTTATTTTCCCATTAAATTTTTATTTATATTTGTGCAGGGTAACTATGCATTACATGTAATCATCAAATGTTGTTTGTAGCAACAAAACGCATAGTTTCAATAATAAAACTCAGTGGAAATAATGCAATGTCCAATTTTACTTATATTAAGAACTTCCAGCATATCGTGCCTAACTTCATGCAAGATATGCATTACGAGTAACTAAAATTGCATGCATTTTTTCTCTTAAGTTGGTGCGTATAATTTATTTTCATGAATATGACTTAATTTTCTTATGGAACGCGGGAGGTGCGAATACAGCTATCATATTTTGAACCATAATGTTGCGATGATAACATTGGTGTAATGGGACTTACTGTTGTGCAATTTCGAAAAATAAAGTTGATAATGTGTAGGAAGATTTTTATTGGTTTTGATGAGGAATTTAGGATAGAATTTAGAATTTAATTTGAGAATCATACCTAGGGGCTTCGACAAATAGCAATAAAGATTCAGGAAGTAATAATTATATTTGAAATATACGCTACTATAATAGCTCAAGGCGATTACTCGAAGGGCTTTTAACGGCCATAAATGCGTGACTCTGATGGAAAACACTCTCCTTAGCAGGTTAGAAAAGAAAATATGTAATACTTTGCTTTCCTTAAACGCCTTCACCACCGTCACGGTGAATGATGGATTGTAGCAATGAATGGCAACGAAAGTGCATTCTAGATACATTTGAATGCTTAGTACACATTAATGACGACGTTACGATAGCTTAATATCAACAAATTAACGAGAGAAATCAGAAAATGCCAATGTTTTCTAAACGTGGTTTCCTAAGGTATCCTGGTATTCTTTGGTATCCTCGGAGCTCAACTCCAAATTCAGCCAATAGTTGGCGTTACGGTTTGCCGGTAACAATTCTTAAAACAGCGTAAATTTTTGAAGTCGGTGTACACTTCATGTTTCTGCTCTGATTTTTTCAAGGATATTATAGCGTGAGAAGGCCCTTCGGCTCCCGGGTGATTATTTCCAATTGCTCTTGGCTTCGCAGTCGGGGTACGACTTCCTCGCCTCTGTCCTCTTTGGCAATTTGCAGGGCACCGTTATTTAGACGCGGCCGCCAATATTAGAGGGGACATGGAAATTGCCCATTGGGAGCGGCGGATGGGGGCGATAATGTCCCCACCTATCGGGCCCCCTGCGAATGACTCCAACCCCATCCTGTAAAAGACGCCCGCCTGCCCTTCCAAGAAGGAATCCCCTTTAGTGCTGTGATTAATGCGTGCGTGCGAGGCGTAGTAGGCTGAATATTTTTCACTCGTCCCTTTAAGCCTATTTAACGCGCTTGCGTTTCGCACGAAAAATACGAGCGAGGGAGTTGGGAAATCTGCGCATTTCGTGGCATTAACACACGAAGCATTCCTATGCGTTCTCGATTTAGTTTGTAGCACAAGGTTTATGGAGAGCATCGTTGAAACCACTGGGACTGCATAGAGAAGGCCCAACTCCATCACACACAGAAGGTTGATTTCTGTTGCCAATTCAGTCGCATTTTGATCAACTTTCAAAAATGTCCGCGGCGCAGTGATGAGTGCTATGCGATCCACGTTTTTTCCAAATTTTTTTCCGACCGCACCTTAAATAAGCAACGAGCGTATGGGATCCAGTTCAGGATGACTCCGCTTACCAAATAAAAAACAAAGGAAGGCTGCGCGGTTCGTGAAAAACTGCTACGGGCGTACAGACAGCATTACCCTGATGTTAAACGAATTAGGCTGGGAGCCGCAGGAGACTCGGAGGCTGCGTGCTAGGCTAAGATTGCTTGAACAAATAAGAATGGATATCTTTAAAAGCGACGTGGAGAAGGTAATATTAGAGCCCAACTTTATTTCCAGGTCCGATAGAAGCGATAATTTAAGAGAGATGTTTTGCCGAACGGATTGATATGCTAATTCCTTTTTCCCCCGAACCATAAAGGACTTTAATAAATGCTAGTCCTAACTTCGTTAGAGAACTCCATTTTTATGTGTAAACGGCTGGTGTCCTAACACCCCGTGCCACACGCCTTTTGGGCGGCTTGCGATTATGCAGATGCAAATGTAGAATATTTTGCAGTATAATGATTTTAATTGCGAGGAATAGCAATGGAGAGGTATGAATTTGATAAATAACATCACCATGTGCTTAAATATCGGTTGACTTACCTAATTATATCTTATTTCCTCGTTGAGCTCGGATCAATTTGCCCCTCAGCGCCGCGAGTGGCGACTTCTGTAAACCCATTTGATTGCGCGGTGGGAGACAAAACATTATGAGGCCGACCTGAGGATCCTTTATTGTAATAATCGCGGTTGGAACCATGTTTAAATGTTTTGTTTTCTGTTGAAAACTTGTTTTTCTATTATTTATGATTAATTATGAAACCCGAAACTTCGGCAGATATTAGAGAACTAACGAGGGTAAGTCAATTATTATCCGAAATATAGTTATAAAATTTTATATACACATAATACTGTTCTAACAATAATGTATAAATAATTTATATATAACACGGTTCTGCTGTTCTTATATGAGAGGGTGAGAAGCCAAGGTGTGCAAGTGATTTGTTTTCTAAACTGAGTTAGGTACAGATATTGATAGAAGAAATACACAAAAACTCGTTGGCTAAGGGATACGAGAGAGTCTTCGTTGTGTGCTGACATCGAGTGGAAAATCAAATGCCCCACTAAATATACAGTATCTATGTGACTACGTAGATTTCCGCAGTGTTCAGGTTCCAATCTCTCCATGTTTCCGGTGCAACCGCGTCGGTTTGTTGGTGATGACAAGGTTGTTTGACAAGTTGATGACAAGTTTGTTGGTGAAACAGTTGTCATCACCAACAAACCGACGCGGTTGCACCGGAAACATGGAGAAATTGGTATCTAGTATCTAATTTGTTTTCTTAAACTAATTCCTATACCTAACTCTGTTCAGATAAAAAATCAATTCTACCCCGTCATTCCCTCATATGTGTGCGAAAAGTCCACAGAGAAAAATATCATCCGCCTTGATCCCGGGGTCCCGGTCAAGGCGAACGATTTTTTCTCTGTGCATTGCGGGTGACTCCCATAAAAGTTATCACCATGGCTAGTTCCAGTATAATTAAAACCCCTCATATTTGCTATTTCATTTACGTAATAGCACATTGCTACTGCTGGAGCAATTTGAACATTATAGAGCATTTTACCACGTTTCATGTTGCTCGCTTTCTTGGTTTTGTTTTTTTCCTTCCGGGAAAAATCTTGCCAGTAAAATTTCGACCACTTTCCATTTAGTTGGAGCGCTGAAATGTTTAAGATAATTCAGAAGTTGATTAAAATTGCATTGTTCTTCAGCTTTTGTCTTGATCGGAAGAGTATTTCAATTAACATATTCAGAAAGAAAAATAAACATGGAGAATAGTTCCAAAAATGGCCACCAAAATATGTTGTAATATTTTTTCGACGATTATCACAAGCTTTCCCTTTGTGTGTCTGATGGTGGAGCCGGAACGGTGCGCTGGAGGAAAACTAAAAGGATAAAATCTATTTTAAAAATCCATTTATGAGTTTCCATTCCATTTTATTTTTGTAATATTGAGATCGGTATCTTCAGATTTTATGAATGTTTCGGCCGATTCTGAGGTAGTTTGATGAAGAAAACTTAACATTTTTATGGAGAATGGTGTAACGTGCATGACGGTGACAAAGGAATCTTAAGGATATCCGTCAGTTTTCGGAACGATATTTTATATAATTGGATAAATTAACCACTCCTCTGAAACCATGTTCACGTTCATTGTCAGAGGAAATACATGCAAGAGTTCTTATTGGCTTACGCGTATGGGACCAAGATTGAGATTGCGAACTTCGAGATAGCATTGATTTGATGTTGTTTATTTCAATTGGAAATGCTATTTACAGTGAATTGAATGCTCAGGAAGAAGGAGGAATATTAGGATTTTCAAACATATTTATTTATAAGTAATTACTTTGCTGTTTCCAATTATCTGCAGCAATGCGGAAGTTAGGATTTCAATATTGACCTATACTTATATAGACTTCGTTAATCGGGTCTGGTTCTTTGCGACAAGTGAGGTTATAAATGCTCATAAATTGCGTTAAGCCTTGGAGAAACCTTTCATGCACCATTGTATGCGGAGAAATCTTGAGTACATCATTATCTTAATGCATGCCATAAGAAATGCCAGTTTCCCGTCGATGAAAGTATTGTGAATTAACTTATTGGATAGAATCAACAGCTGTCTTCATTGTTTACCCACTCGTCTAGGAATATTTTCCATTGCCATTTTACACAATTCTATTAGAAATAAAGTCTTGCACTCCCATATCCTCTGTGTAATATGCCACTATTGCGCTATACGCTTGATGGATCACCAATCAATGCCTAATGTGTGTATTTTATCTTCCGAGTGTGTGAAGGGCGAAGCTGAGGACGCGCGCTGATGTTGTTTTTTTGTGAGCATTACCAACGCTTCGCTTCGTGTTGTTCTGATGGAGTCCTTTCGAAGTCGTTGCCGGGGATGTATCGCTTTGTTTACATTGGCGGAGAAGAAAATACCGATTCAATGTTCCGAAAGCACTATTCAATGGATTCATTTCCTCCTACCAATGAGAGAAGTGAGAGGCCACACCATCAGTCAACTTCTCACCGAGAAATATTTACTCACCATTTCTGGGCTTGAATTTGATCGTGAATTCATCCCATTCTCTCTGTTTTTTTATCATTACTCTGAAATTTCATATTAATATCCGCTTACCTTCACAGAAGTCTGCAATGCACAACTATCCGTTTCAAAATTCCTCAACCGAGTAGGAAGGTTAATGTATGAAAGACTGCTCATTAGACATAAAAATAAGGTACAGTGTAAGATTACCGCTGCTTCATTTCTGTATTTAGTAATGGAATGAGAAAAGTATCGGTGTATGTAATAATTGCACTGTGTACTTATGGACTAATTACCAGCACAACTTTATGTTTGCAGGAGGAATTTGTGGCTTAGGAAAAAAATAGATTCAGACGTATGAATTTTATTTCTCTTTATCATAGCTAAGGCCGTAATTGTCGATGTTCCATGTCAATGCGATTATGAATATTTCAGAAATCGATACAATTGAGAAGCTACTTTCCGCGAAACGAAACTTGGCGTTTATCCTGTCTCCTTTCTCTTGAGTCTATCAGCACTAAACCACTGATATCATTGTCTTTACGGATATTGTTTATGAGTCGATAATATTAAAATTTATTTCGAAGAGCGAGGGTGCAGAACTGCCAAGAAAAGGAAAAGAGAATTAGTGAGAATATGTCTTTGAGTTATTAGTCTTTAAACTCGGGTGACAGAATTTGGGAACGAATAATAGGCCGTTCCTGTAAATAGTAAAATCTTAATTATTCTAAGGAGATGGCTTTTCTTAAGACAAAAATATCATTTTAATTTCAAGCATGTAAAAACCTCTAGAATATTAAAAAAGATTAAAATTATGCTTTGTACATTCTTATCAAGTAATTAAGGTTGCTGGCTGCACTAGTTATCCTTATCAAGAAATAATTTCGGGTTAGGCTATTGTGGGAACGATCAGTGACACGAAAATGTATCTATATTATTTACGTGCAGGTATGTTGTGTCTTATTTTTCTACAGAAATCATGGCATGTAAATAAATCTATACTTAATAATGTCATGAAACCTTTTCATACTATTGAATGAATACACTCAATCATTTTTGAGATTATTTAACCTCGACTTCGACATTCGCGGAACTTAGAATTTCCATGTAAAAATGTCCTCGCATATTGAGATATTAAAGTGAATCTCTTACCATTCTCATTAGGCAGTGACGAATATTTATGTCTAGCTAATACATTTTCTGATATTTTGAAATTCACCGATTAAATAGTGTCGCGAGGTTGCTTGAAGTCATGACTCGTTGTCTTTTTTCAATCGTTATTTGTCATTATTTAGGTAGATGATTTTTGTGATTATATACCATCGACTGAGAAATAACGAGTGTAAAAAAGGCACACTGTTTTGAGAGTAAAGGGTTGTATTTTTCCATTCTCGTAAGGCATTCACGACTATTTATTTCTAATACATTTTCTGATATTTAAAATTCACTCTATAAACAGTGACATCTGGTTTATTGAAGTCATGACTTGCTAATCATTGTCCTTTTTCAATCGTTATTTATCATTATTCATGTCGATGATTGTGTTTTTTCTTTTATTTTGCCATGCATTGGAAGAGGGCTTATAATGATAATTTAAAATTAGCAATTTTGAAGTGACAGAGAAGGCTTAATGGAAGCACTTGAAAATGAGTTTCATTGCCTTCCCGAGGTGGAGCTACAAATTTGAACCTCGACTTCCTCTGGGGCTTTCGGGAAGTCATATTTCATGAAGCCCTATAAGGAGTGCTTAACGCGCCTGCGACTTCATTAGAATAAAAGAGAAATTCAAGGGAATGGGCGATTTTGGATGGCCTATAGGTGGAATAATTATAGCAAGATTGCGTAGACGACTTTGCGGTCTACTTAATGGGATGGAATGGAAATATGAGACAAATGTAAGCAAAATCCGCCAGACGTCGTTTTCCTGATTATATTTCTTTGCCTCAATATACATATAGGACACACGGAAGAGGAATAGTTGTGTGAACGCGCACTCATACTCCCAATGCCATCCAACAGGAAATAGTATAAAATTTTGGGCTCACGCTCAAATTACGAATTATAATCACAATATGCATGTGTTATTATTACAGATGGTTGTCAGGTAAATACTTTATTCTTGATTTCATAGAAAAATATATTTTACATCCTTTTTTTGTATACTCGCTTATGTTGTTTGTCGTCTTGCCCGGTTCAAATCTTAAAACTCAATTTTAACCCACTTTCCGATTAGCCATCAAGCTGAAAATTTCAGGATAACTGCACCAGATGGCAATGCTATATTACAGCACTATTATTATGATTGGAACTGTATCTAGATTTTAGTTAGAATTTTAAGTTAAGTATGGAGATTAATTAGAAACATGGCCACCAAAATCCGATGGCGTCACTAGGATCAAAAGGAAGGAGAATAATAGAAAATTATAACGACAAGTTTGAATATAAGAACGTTTTTTATATAAATTTATTTTTACATTGCAATATGTCTTTCGGATCATAACGTGATTTTTAAGAAAATACAAATCGTAAAGAAAGTTGATTGAAAAAACATAAATTTCACACATTCCTCCAGCCTTTCAATATTAATTGGTTATACTTCTAACAAGCATTGAGCCGCCACACTGAAACCAATGCTTAGCTAGTAAATCACGGGTAGAGAGACCCTTGGGAGACCTGTGATGAGAACAATAAACTATGAGGGAAGCTTTTCTTCCTTTGAATAAATATCATTCCGCTTTCTTTATTTAATATTATCAACCCAACTCAATTTTTACAACGTCATCAACAATAACAACTCATAAATAGCAATCTAACTGCACTCAATATAAAAAATGTTAGGGTTACCAATATCAACACCCTGTGGGCCATTTAAAATTAATAAGATGGTACATGAACCTTCTAAAAATCTAAATTCATCTGCCAACTTTCATGGTGATGATTCATAAGTGTAGAAGTGTATTCTGAGGTTTCAGGCGAGATGGAGTGGAAACGGAACATAATGAAGATGCAGGAGCAATTTCCACAATTTTAAATTTATTGGTACTGCCGGTTTCGCTTACAGCATGATACCTGAAGTACCTGATGATGCTGTAAGCGAAACCGGTAGTACCAATAAATATAAAATTGTGGAAATTGCTCCTGCTTCTTCATTAGTGCAGGAGTGGATAAAGTACAAACAGACAAACAATCGCTTTTGTATGCGTAGAAGCAGAGGATATAAAAAAATAGGAAGATTAAGATTGGGCCCAATACAGATTCTCTCCTCGCGGCTACTATTCATTTGGCTTGTGGGGAGATTCCCCTTCGGGGAGATGTTTGTTTCATTCGCGAGGAAATGACTCCGCTGCAGGGACGGATGACTGGGCTGTATTTTACGTCTCACCAGAAACCAGTTACAGATATCTCCTGGACATCTCCCAACAGCGTTCAATTTGCGCGTCCACCACGGTGGGTGTTCTGCTTCCTTATCTCCAATCCATCTCTACCTTTAAGCATGTGGAATGGTTAAAATACACAAGGGTAGGTAGAATTAGGTTAATAGAAAATTACGTAAGGAGAGGGACTTATCAATGCATGAGATCAACTGTTTTTGGCGAGATATGGTGGATGCCGAATGAATTGGTAAAACATTATTGTACTATCCATTGGTTTATTGATAATAACAACGCATTTCGACGCTTAGGGTCATCATCATGTCAAATAGAAATAACAAGTGAGTCAAATAGAAATAACAAGTGACAAGACTTTTTATTTATATTCGACCTTGTGATGACGCCAAGCGTTGTTATTATTAATAAATCTTTGGGCAGTACAATACGTTTTTCATTTTATTTATCAAATACGTAGTTTTGCTTGTTCAGTATGTTTTCAGGACTACTATCACTATCAAATCGCAAATTTGAAAATCTGTAACACATATGCGAACTCTGATAGGGACAAATAGCAATAAGAGGGATTAGAAGTGAAAGACAATTGTTTATTTCTCCAAAGATACGCCTTTAATGGTTCTCATTACACAGGTTATAAAATATCAATTTTTCGGCAAAGTTGAAAGGTTAATACTAACAAAATTACTACTTCTGAGGCTAAAGTTAAAATGGTACATTTTTGGAAATACAGCAACTTATCATAGAGTTTTAAAATGCACGATAGCTTGAAAATGAGGTCAGATAGCGCGTTTTACATGTGCGGAGATAGTAATGATTGTGATAACTTCATGACTTCAGAGGAATGACATCCCTGACCATTGATTTCGAAAAATTACTGTATTGACTATTGTATTAATAATAAAAAACATAAATTTAACATTTACCAGCGTACCAGATTTAATTTTGTGGAAATTGGGCATATCCATCAATGCATGTCAAAATTAAAGACCAATGGTAACTTTCCAACAATTATAATTTCTTGACTGACCAAGTTTTTAACGCCTAGTGCCATTTCGGCGCTGCTGACAAAACTTATCTGGAGCCGAAATCTTGGTTGGTCAAGAAATTGCGTTTTAAAATACAAGTTGTGACTATGAATGTATGAAGGCATACTTCAGCAAATACTATATCGTATTTAATTTCCTTGTCGCATTTTTATGAATCCTGAGGCTATGCCAAGTTCCATCAAACCACCCTCTCAAGCAAGTCTTATCTTCTTAACACTAATCTCGTATTGCTACTCCTATTTTCTATATTAAAGTCTACCTTTGTGCTTCAGCAAATACTATATCGTATTTAATTTCCTTGTCGCATTTTTATAAATCTTAAGGCTATGCCATGCTCCATCAAACCACCCTCTCAAGCAAGTCTTATCTTCTTACCATTAATCTCGTATTGCTACTCCTATTTTAAATATTGAAATCTACCTTTCTCTTAAATACTAAACATAGAGGCATATTCAGTATTGTGTTGTTACGCTTGTATCTCAAGTATGAAAAGATTGCCTCAGTGACTTCGCGGAGGAAATATTTATATTTCAGACACAAATAAATGTTAAAAATATTCACCTTTCCTACCATGAATATTACAAGATGGTAGCGTGATGATAAAATTATAACTAAGAAGACGTACTTCAGCAATTGCTATTTCATATTTCATTTCCCTCTGTCGCATTTCAATCAATCTTCAGGCCATGCCGTGCCCCATCGAAGCACCCCGTCAAGCAAGTCACGGCACTTACCATTAATCTCGCTGCAATGCTTCGTAATGAGGGTCTGGCCTCCGGTGGGAAGATTTAGGTGGACGTTTATCCAGACGGCTGGAATCGGGCGCATCCACGAGCGTCGCCTCCGTGGGGGATTTTGGTGGTATCCTTGGCAGCTCCACAATCGATTCTCATGGCGGACGATTAATTAAGGACCCAGGGACGTAAGCCCACTTACGAGCCAGCCATAAGGTCTTCGTGGAGATCGTGTGCTCTGCTTGGTTGTACATTCACCTATAAGGACTCGACTCGTATGAAACTACGTTTTGCATGTACGGAGATGGTAATGATCGTAGTCAGTTCTCATGATTTGAAGGGATGTTATCCCTGACCATTGATTTCGTAAAAAATACAGAATGTGTGTTAACATTAACAATGAAAATCATCAATTAAATATATGCTATATTGCCAGGCTTAAATTTTTGGAAATTCATGGTATCATTTGGTGGATAGTATCATTCGAGTACATAGGGTGGATATTGACAATTTTCGTGTGTCTCAAATCTATTTAATAAATATAAAAGAGGATGTCTGTTTGTCTGTCCGCTATGCGTTTCCATACAGCTGCACGGATTGCGACCAAAGTTAGCACGTAGTTGCATCTCATGCTCCCAAACACCGTAGTGCTACTTTTGGTTGTGTCCGACGTGTCCTTGGCACCGTTTACTCATTACCGCTTGTTACGTCACATACAACTTCTGCGGTCGGACATCCTGCCGGGTAGGCAAACCTCTTGACAAGTTCAAAGGAAAAACGCAAATCAAAAGATACTAAACTTATTATCTTATCATTAATTATCCTCTCGGTGCAAACCTTTTTGCTGGGATATGCGTTCACAAGACGTTTCATGCCTTCGCAAGTACCGTCACATATCGACGTCTAACTTCTAACAACACTTTCCTCAAAATTTGGCCGGTCTGATTAATACTGCTAATACTGTTAATAAAAAATATAATTCAAGCAAAAAACAACTCTTTGTTCGCAAATGCACGCTTCTTTTTCAGTTTTATGTATTTTTGGTTTTTAATTTCAATTGAAATAATGTACCATTAAAAAAATAAATCGTTTTTTTGATCTGAAAATTTGCTATTTTTGAGAATCGTGTTGTTGGAGCTTAGCCGTCGATATAGCGATCAATGTTGTATAGCGGGCTATAAGCTGATAGAGTGCGCGGTAACTGGAATTCGTTTTTTCCATTGTTTACTATTCAACGTCTTCCGTTCACCTTGTTAATTCAATTTTGAGTCAATCGTGGTATATATCAGGGGGTACCGTCACCATACCTGCTTCGTTTATTTATCTATATCCTGCCATGTGACTGTGCATTCTAAGTTCCAAGTCTCCCACTTGTCTGGGCCTTATATTTCCCAAGCAACGGCGGATGGTCTGCTAATATATAATAAATCTCTTCTGTGACAGATCTGAGATATAATTTTCAAATATTAATAAAAAGTCAAATGTGAACAAGGATTTATTTTAATTTGAAGATGCTAACAAAATTTTCATCGAGTTATACGTCACCAAAAAGGACGAATCTCTCCTGCTCAAAGCGTCTGTTTGTTTCGGATTTCTTGTTAGAAAAACAGGTTATCATTCTGAAAATTTCAAGACGCATAGTTTAAACCCTCATTAGCGATTTTTATTAGCTGTATCTCATATTTGAAAAATCTTCCAAATTATTTTCATCGGTAGTAGTTTCTTATACTGTGACCAAGGTAATTCCAACGCTCCTGGCTGCAAAGTAGTACCTCAAAAAATCATACTATTTAGGCTTTTCTTGAATTCCTAGTCCATATAATCGTATGTATAAAACCTGGGCCACGTAATCGTTTCTGAAACTTCGTCCATAAAATCGTATCTCGGTCAATAATTCAATTTTAGTTTTGTGAACTCGATTTTCATCCATTTTTTAATTATAAATATTTTATGAAAAACATTTTAGTGTTTTATCTCAGTATTCTAATAGGTCACTGAATTCCTTTTCCGTCTGAAGTACTTGACATTTTCTAGTCAAACAGGTCAAGATATCAACAAAGTCATTATCTTAATTTGATTTCGTAAAAGAAGATTCGAGGTCCAAAATAGTTTGATCTCAAGCGGTTTCATCACAAAGGTAGCATAGCGATGTATCCTGACATTTATTTATTGCTCGATGGACGACACTAGTCATAAAATTTCATGAAATTTGAAAAAATACTTTCTATTACTTGATAATATTTTCCATTTATATGCATTATTTGAACCACCTTTTTATTACAATAAACATTCACTATTTAGAGCGCCTAACATATTAGATAAAATATGAAGACTATCTTATATTTTTATGACATACCTAAACCGTTTTATTGAGGTTGATGACAGCAATATAATGTTTTACTTGGATTTGGATCACTTAACAATTTAGCTCAACTCAAAATAGCTAGCAATTATTCCATTATCTGGTCACAAATCTCTGTTAGTTACTCCCAATTCATCTTCGTTCTCACGATTACTGTTTATGTAATTATAGCATATATTATTCTCTGCGCCCTTGGGCGCGTATAATTAGCAACCCTTAAACATAGGTGCTTTTAGGTTATATCGCCCATTAAGATAACGTTAGTCCTGAAAAGAAATTGACGCTGAATTTCCCGTGGTTCTTCATCTACGTACTACCCCGCAAGCCGCCTCAATAGGCGTGAGGCATTTTTATGATAAATAACTTTTAATCCATCGATTATTTTGATAATCTACGAATTTAATACTAATTGACCATAATTTCCCAAAATCTCGGTTTTCTCAGTTTTTTTACTTCAAGGTTACCAGGCTCCTCTCTGACTGTTATGTATGTTAAAAGTTAAACATAAAACTCCCTGACGAAGGAGGAAGTAATTGATGGATTTGTAAGATTTTCGAGACAAGTAATGATGTAAATTATAATGTAGTAGCAACGTTAGAAGAGTTATGCCAACATTATTATCCCTTTCAAATACGATATATACTTTGACTTTATGGCAAAGAAAACAGTAAACCAAGCACCATAAAAATGTCATTTCATTATCAAGGTAAAAGGAATATGCCTACTAATGCTTAGTCTTATTCAAATAATCGTGCTGTTATGAGTAAATCCGCGAAAAGCGTGAGTGACGGTGTGTCTTTTTTCAATTTTTTAATGTAAGTGTTTTTTGCAAAACGGAGGAATTGAGCTCCTCGGCCTCAAAGATGAAATATTACGGTAGCAAAGGGAAAACTCTAATTTACGTATATAATACGGCCATTTGAGTTTTTATCCCTTAGCTACTTAATTATTTTGCCTATTTTATAAATTTGGGTGGGTAACTTGCCTAAATGTAAACTTCGTAAGTCTGAGGGGGTTCCTGCTTGATACTTAGGCGGAAATTTGTCCTTTTAGCATATCTGCAAGATGAGTGAGAGAGCTGGCACGTTTGTGTATGTTCTTTTGTTTTTAGTTTAAATTTGTTTTTTTTTGCATCCCTTGGACGTCCTTGCTAACTCTTTAAACCCTTTTTATTCTTCCTGTCCCCCTTTTTTCGCCCAGCGAAGAGTACGGCCATGGCGAATTCATTTATTTCAACTGTTAAACACCCGTTGAAAGTTTATTTATATATGTTTTGATACTGTTTCCAACCATACTGGATGTTTCTGGCTATCAGCTATGATGTTCCTAGGGACTAAAATATGTTTATTATAGTCGATACTATGTTTATGACATATTTTTGATGCTGAAGACGCGAATTTCAACCAACCTTAATTGTTTTTGTCCCGTAAAGCAGGCTAAAAATATGTTTTTGGGAAGCGCAGAGGGTAAAATGGGAAAAAGTGGACAAAATTATGAAATGACGTTTTTCGAGGCAGGAATCTGGAACTTTGTAGCAATATTTATAAATGGGTCGCAATCAATGAAACGGATGCCAGCTGCCATTTTAAATTCGCCGTTGCCTAGATACGGATTTCACGGATAAATAAATTGTAATAACCTGTCTGTGAACCGAAATTCATATTCGTTATAATGTGATCTGTATTATAAATTTAGATTGCATGACTTGTAGTGTAGCCTACTAACCTATGTAAAACTTAATGCATGTTTTTTTAAATTTTATAATTATTTCTAACGGCATATGGTAGCATAATTTGTTAGTATACGTGACGCTTTTTGGAGCGTGTGGTGTTCATGTAGGAGTCCAATTGCATGCTGCATGCTGGTGATTGATAACCCCCTGCCAAACACCCTAGAGGTGGCTCGTAGGGTATTATGTAGATGTAGGTGTAGATAAATACTATTCTGCGAAATATTGGAAAAAAAGTGGATCGTTCGGCATTCATTGCCACGTTGTGGACATTTTTGAACGCCGATTAATAAGCAACCGAAGTGGCTAGAGAATTCTACTTTACCGTATAGAGGATGGAATGGGGCTGCTTCTGTGCAGTACCTACCCTTGGGAAGGGCTATCGTGGACAGGGCGAAAGCTTGCGTGGGCAGGAATCGAAAGGACTCGTGTCATCTCCATCCTACATCTCCCTCACATCCACTCGGGCTACTAGGGCATTCGCCAAGTTATATGGTGCCCGTGGGGCAAATTTGATGGCATATGAACGAGGAAGCTGTGGATCGGGGAATGAATTCTCCTATGGGATGTCTCACGAGAGCCATCTCGTAACCGGACACCGTCCCTGAAGGATTCTTTCATTGATGTACTGCTTCAGCTTTGTGAGTCTGAAGTAGAAAAAAAGTGTTCCCGATCCTTTGCCTATTTATTGGTTGACATGCGTCGGTTGGTTTCAGTGCCTTGAGTTTATGCACCCGAGATAAACGGCAACGGTATTCAAACAGTATTTATCAATGTATGATCTTAGGTTTTCCCGGCGTATCAGGAAGATCCCCTGAGGATGATCAGCAAGTCGCGGATCGAAACGTCGGGAGACATGGACGACATCAACCGGTGGAAAACCCGAGAAACTTTTCTGCAGTATTTATCAACATTCCGCTATCTAATATTTCAAGCGTATTGCCACTGAGAACCAGGAATAAAACCTAGAAGTATTGTGCATTAAATTATGCTTAATATTTTTATGATCGTGCGGTGTGCATGTGGCGGTGCTCTTGCATGCTGCATGTTGGTGATTGAGCACCCCCTGCTAAGCACCCTAAAGGTGGCTCGAAGGGTATCACGTAAATGTAGATGTACACGAAAGATTTCTATTGGTATTTATGGATTGTTTAACGGGATTCCTAAAGTATTTATATATATTCTAACGAGCATATTTTTCGTAATTCCTCCGCCATTTATCAATATTCTCACATCTGCATTTACCTGCGACTCCGTAATAAATACACTGCGAGTTTAGGTTGTTTAGAAGTGGGTGATCAATCACCACAATTCAGCATGCAGGAGGATCCCGACATGCAAATTACACGTTCATAAATTAATATGTATAATAATAAATAAAATTTAGCGCACATTCATGCAAATCTAAAACTTACCAATGGATAGTGATTCCGTTGGCAAATGTATGCAAAGTTAGAACATGGAAAAATAGAAACATTCAATGAGTCGTCCTTGTATGTGATGCCATTGATTTTATTAACGTTAATAGTGCTACCGTTGCTATCCTTAATTGTGCGTGTAAAGAATGTGGCCGCTCATCGATATTCCTTTATTATTTGACAGTCTTCATGACAAATAAGTACGCTCAGTGACACTGTGACGTGATTAACTCCGACAAGGGAGTGGAAGTTGTTTTTAAACACTCAACCCTCTCATTTATTCACCAAGAGAAATATTATCGAGTAAAATCTTCCTTGAAATAAGGTACATAAAGGACAAAACAAAATAAATATAGATAAATGACATTAGATAGATAGATAGAAAGATTATTTATTATTCTAGGACTGATGTCCTCTCAGAACAAAACAATTCACAAAGCATATATACATACTTCAATATATTTGCTCAATTTCTCATTGTGAGCAGTAATAGAGAAAAAAAAATATTATACAATATCCAATCAGTGATACAAGTTTTATACAATGTATACAACGGTAAGACATACAATTTAAAATCAAAATTACAGCGTGGGGGGAATACAATTTAAAATCAAAATTAGGGGCTGGGTAAGGTTGCTTCCTGAGCACCGACAACTTGGACGTTTTCCTTTGATATCTCTACTCGTACGCTCTATATTGTGTAGTAGAAAGAATTCTCTTTGCCATGAAATCCTCACGCACACCGCTTTATCTCACGGCGATTACTCAAATAATTCCTTATGATCATAAAAGCACGATTCCGATAAAAACATTATTCTTAGCTTCCAGAAAAGAAAAATTGCATTACGTCGGTTACCCCAAGTGCATTAAACAAAGACAACACCGTCCCAGTAAATGATGAATTGTAGCAATGAATGGCAAATTAAAAGGCATTTTACATGAATTATGAATGCATAAAATATATTACTTGCGCCGTTATGGCAGCTTAATACCAAAAATATAATTAGAAAAATCAGTATACTTTCAGAAATACCAATGATTTGTCAACGTGGTTTACTTAGGGAATTTCCTTAGGTATCTTAGGAGCTCCACTTCCAAATTCGGCCAATAGTTGGCGAATTGCTTGTCTGGATTCTCGAATAGATAGAATTAGTGTAATATAATTAGTGTAACTGACCTCTTAGATAAACTCGGATGGGAACCTCTGTTAGACCGTAGATTGAAAAATAGACTAAACCTTTTAGATTGATTCAAGAGCAGTGTCTTTTCTAACGAAGTTAGCCATATCTTACGGACGTCAGCATACTACGGAAGATCAGACCATATAAATAAAATAAGAGAGATAGGCTGTAGGACAGACAGATTCAGGATGTCATTTTTCCACGATCAATAAGAGGTCATAACGGTAGCGTTAGAACTCAATAAATAGAAAATACGACTTGTATTGTAGCCAACTAACCTATGTAAAACTTAATGCATGTTTCTTAATTTTATTATTATTCCTAACAGCATATAGTACTATAATTTGTTAGTATGCGTGACGTTTTTTTGTTCTGTGTGGTGTGCATGTGGGAGTTCAATTGCATGCTGGATGCTGGTGATTGATCACCCCCTGCCAAACACCCTGGCGGTGGTTCGCAGGATATTTAGTAGATGTAGATGAATAGAGGCTTGTGATGAAGGCAGAGGCGTGATAGGGCGAATAAGAGTTTCCAAGGCACACCAAGCGGGGTTGGGAGGGTGGTTGGGTTCCGCCCCCGCGCGGGTGGCCCGGGTGTCCGGTGATCACCCGAGTCTGCGGCCTCAAGACGTGCTCGCCGGCGATAATGATACACCTGGGAAAACAAAACGTGGAGGAAGTATGGGGCCTTCCCGACCATCCACCCACGTACAGAACACACACGCATCGTTAATGTCCTCGTGATTACAGACTACCACGATGGGGGGACATTCTCCATCCACTTTCGATAGCTAAAATATATCGATGCATAGTATATATATATATATATATATATATATTTATTATTATTATTATTATTATTATTATTATTATTATAACTCTCAAGGTGAGGGAATTTTTAGCTTCCAAGCATCAAATCATGTTAGGTAATAATGTGCTTCTCATTACTCAAAATTCCATCTTAGAGAGCATTGTTTGCCTTCTTTTACTATAAATGAACTAAATTATAGAGCATTTTTGTTATGCTCTCCAGTCCTTGAATTTATGAGGTAATCCTTATACCCCCAAAAGGCTAGATATTCTGTAATGGAATCATTAGCCCGATGGTAGCTTTCTTCGGACTTTAACCTTCTCAATAATTTCTTTTTTACAGAAGGCAAATAATTCACAAAATCTACTTTTCCTCTGAAATAAAGTGTTACATCTTGATACACTGCTGATTTGGCTAGAGATACAAGGAAATTTGCTAGCCTAACTCCCTTAGCATCAACTTTTTTTTGCCTTGGTAACCCTGAATATAAGAAAAGTAGCGGTATTTGCTCTAATTCAGTCAGTGATTTTACTGATTTTACGACAGCCTTCCACAACGAGCGCGTTTTACTACATAGGAATGTCAAATGCCAGGCTGTAGCCTCTTGACCAGGGCACCAGGGACAGGCTGATGTCCGAATTATTCCAATCCGGTGGAGGAACACACCATCCGCCCACGCGCCATGGCAGAGTCTCCACGACACATCAGCGTCTAAACCAAGAGTTGGCCACCCTCTGATTCCTAACCATTGAACATTTTCATCAGTTTCCTTCGATTTCAGAGGCCATGTTTCAGAGCTTTTGATATATAAAGTTTCTTTGTACGCTTTTCGCTTGACTAAAGGCAATTTCATAAATAATTTGTGTATCTTGCTGTGAAACACGAAGGTTGGCATTAAATCAGGGGGAGGCCACCCAGTCAAGCGAGGTCGATCAGATCCTCTATCATTACTTGGCATCAGGGGCTGTACATCAAAAGATTTCCAAGACTCTAAAAGGGAATAGTAATAATTGTCATTTGTTTGATTAAGGTAGATTGTTTTCGCTCCAGAGAGGAGAGAGTAAGCATTTCCAGTGCTCGAGGTTGCTTCAATTCTTTGCAACGCAAGAGCTCTCCAAGGGCTGATATCCTTTTCTAATAATAGACGTTGTGCTGTAAGGAATCTAAATGCCATTATTTTTGTGGCCAAGTCTACGAGCCCAAGGCCGCCCTCGTTTATGGGTGCAGTCACTACATTTGCACGAAGCCAGTGCTTCCTGCCATTCCACACGAAGTCAACCAGTAAGGATTGTAGTCTCCTCACCATGGCTGATCCCGGGGTAAAAACCTGAAGTACATGCCATATTCTTGGAGCAATAAACTGGTTACAAGCCAGTACTCTCCCTCTCAAGGACATTGAACCGGTTCTCACTTTCCATCTGTTCATTGTTTCTTTTAACTTCGTAGCTATTTCCTCCTCAACTTTAGCATCTCCGCGTATGGGGTCAGTATCAATCCAGACACCAAGGCATTTCAAACCTCTAGTCGACCATGCAACGCCTAGAGGACAGTCTACCCGGGTTTTCCATCGACCAACCCAGAGACCGTTACATTTATTGAGATTTAGCTTAGCACCCGAAATTTTTGAAAAGGCCTTAAATATGCTTAATACCTTATTGAAATCGCATTCCCTAGTGATGAGAATATTAATGTCATCAGCATAGACGCTACAGACAATTCTGGATTTTATAATATTCCCTACTTCAATTGGTTGCAAGTGAGTTTTCAGCTTTCTGATGAAAGGCTCAAAAGCTAGAGCATAGAGCTGACCTGACAAGGGGCAGCCCTGTCGAATCCCTACTTTGAATGGAAAAGGAGCAGTTATGCAATTAGCCACCCTGGCCATGCATTCCGCACCATTATACAAGGTCTGTATCATATTAGTAAAAGATGAACCAAAACCAACCTTGGTAAATACCCGAAAAAGATGTTGATGATTGACTTTATCAAAGGCCTTTTCCTGGTCTAAGGATAGCACAGCCAGAGGTTCACCACTTTCGTTATAGCTTCGAATAATGTCACGTGTTGTCGAAATTGCATCGAATATCGTTCTGCCAGGCACACAATAGGATTGCTCGGCGGATATAATTGTGGAAATTACCTGAGACAACCTATTGGATAGACATTTCGCAATGATTTTGTAATCACAATTTGTGATTGACAAAGGCCTTAGGTCATTTAGTGTTTCAACATTTTTTATCTTGGGTATCATTACAAGTAAGGCTGTAGATGTAGATCGAGGCAATTTTCCACGTGCGAAGCTCGCATTCAACATTGAGAGAAAGGGTTTTTCTAATGCCCTCCAGAATTTTAAATAAAACTCTGTTGTTAAGCCATCTACTCCAGGGGATTTGTTTTTCTTGAGACCCCTGAGAGCGTTAAATAGCTCATTGGGTTCTAGTGTAGCTTCCAAGTGAAAAGAGTTATCTTCCTCGATCACATCAAGAGTAGAGTAAAAATTATTTTGACTTGAGACGTCTTCAGAGATATTTAACTCTGAGCCAAAAACATTTTTTAAATGTGTATGCAGGGTAGCCGCCAAAATCTCTGGGTCTTCAACCCACTGCCCATCAATCTTTAGTTTTTGGATTGGCTTTGGTTGTGTTCCAGAAGCCCATTTGGCTAGGTGTGTCGCTGAGGGCGTGTCATTCGTAATGATGTTTTCCCAACCGGCTCTTGCCACAATGGCTTTAGCCTCACGAGTATAATAACCTTCTTCGGTCTCAGCGGATAAGTTCATTCGTAATCCTCTTTTGTAAGTAACAGCATGCTCTTTTATCTCCTGTTTGAGAAGCTCCCAAGCTACGCATGGATTTTTATGGACCTGTGTGTCTGCTATTGATTTGATCAAAAGCTTTGCATAGGAGCAGTATTTATCATTTTCAAGCAAAGCATTATCAAATCGCCAGTAAGGAATATGTTTCTTCCTATCTGAAATAATGAGGCGCATTGACACAGCTCTGTGGTCCGAAAAGCTAGATTCAATGCATATTTTATGCACTGACTGCACTCTCGTGTCCGTTATATAAAATCTATCCAACCTTGATGCAGTATGTACACCTCGGTGATAAAAATGGGTGAAGCCAGGCTTATTAGGTTTAAGTCTTCGCCAAACATCCACGAGTCGATGTTGATTAATCAACTGCCTCAATTTAGAGACATACCTAGCATGTGTCTCTATTCCAGATGATCTATCTATAGAAGGAGCCATGGTACAGTTAAAATCTCCTCCTACCACAACCCAAATGTTATGGTTTCTTGATTGTGAATAGGCCGCCTCTATGTACCTATTCACCTCATGTACCAGCTCTACTGCACGGTCTTGATCATGAGGCCCATAATAAGTCACCAGCAAAAACGTATGACGTTCTGGATACGTTATGGTCATACATAAACCCAGAGCATGACCTGGGAAAATAACCTTGGTCGAAAGAGAGGATATTCCAATATTATTTTTAATCGCAAAGGCAACACCGACATGAGGAATAACAGGTGTGCTAAAGTAAAAAGTGTAATTTGGCAATGAAGGCATTGTGGGAAAGTCAGTGTTTGCCTCTTGTATGAGAAGTATGTCGGGATTATGCTTATTCACAAACAACGACAACTGAGCCCACTTATATTGGCTCCGTACTGAACGCACATTCAAGGTCATGAATGTAATCTCATGCATCCTCTCCTATTCCTAGTGCTATGTATGAATAAATAGTTAAAAATTAAATAAATAAATAAATGTGTGTAAAAATCGATGAAGGGTATTTACCTCTTATCTATTGACAAAGCACTGACAAGCCTGTGAAGTCTATTTTTTAAAGCTTGTTCCTTCACAATTTTCCCCTGTACTATTTCTTTTAACGTATTTAACAGTTCCTCCTCATCGAGGAGAAGTTCTTTGGCCTTCCTTTGCGGATCCATCCGCTTTACCCCGGATAAATATTTTTCTAATCGAGGATAGGGTATTGAACTGAAATCAGGATGTTCAAAATAGAACTCTTCAATCTGTCTGAGACCCTCAAAGTCTGGATTTTTAACTTTACTCCCCTTCTTCCTCTGCGGCGATCCACCGGCCTCCCTCGTACTTCGGTGATCGTCAGGATTCTTCCTCTTACCCGTCCTGTCCAGTAAAGAAGCTGTGCCAATATCAGGATCATCATAAAGATCCTCAGCATTCAGAGGGAGTGAAAGGGAGCAAAAAGATTGACTATCAGAGTCCCTCTCATGAGACTCGGATATAAAGTCACGAGAAGGTGATTGTGACTGAACAGTGATACTAGGGGGATCTTTTTCCTTTTCTTGACCAGGAAGATTTTTAGAGGTTGAGGGTTCTGCATGCAATGACAAAGGCACGGGGTCAGGGTTTATGGTGGATAGCTGTGCGATTCCCGAAACGGAGAGGGATTGTGGTTCAGGAGGAGGTGGGGGTGGAGCGGGAATTTCTAGCCGCTCTGTAGCATCAATCTCCTCGTTGGTTTCTGCTTCCGCCAGTGAAAATAGGGAATGTGGGCAATCTTTGGAAATATGACCATGCTTATTGCAAGTATTACATCTGTGGTCATTATGTTCAATGAAAATTCGGTGCGGTGTATCTCCAATTTCGACAAGGAAGGAATCAGGCAAAACAATTCCTTCCCGCCTGACTACATATACCGTTCTTTTCCATGAACCAATATGGTTATAGCCGTCATCTTTGACGCCAAGGGTAAGGGAGTAAAAAGGGGATACAATCTGCACTGCTTGGCTAAGAATATCAGCCAAATCAGCATCACTTACTTCAGGAGGAACTTTTTTCAGTGTTATTTTCTCGGTGCGGGTTACCATTCGCCTTGCCTCAACCCAGGTATTATTTATTGATAATCCACCATAATTTGCAATAAACTGTTCGACCAGCTCCTCCGTTTTTAAATAAATACAAATTCTTTGATGAGCCAATCTGGTCGCATGCGTAATGTTATGCCCCCCTCCAAGTTTTTCCCCGAGTTTTAGTACGTAAGTGTGAATGGAAGTATCAGGTATAGCAGATAAAATAATTCCTTTCTTTTTATTCGGACCGGAATCCGAGGGAACGATCTTCTTTGTCTGGAAGGCGAAGACAGTTTTCGCCGCTGTTGAGTACTGCGCGGCCGACGGAGCGCCATAGTGGTCATACGGCCTGGCGGCAGATGCGTAGCTGCGGCGTCGTTGAGTTGCGGGAGCGGTAGAGGAGGCAGGCGGGGCGGTTGGCCGTCTTGCGATGAGCTCGTCCGACGCGTCGACAAGGGAGGTGGGGGCAGTAGGCGGCAGGGGTGGGGTTGCAGTGGTTGGCGAGGCATAGCCAATGCTTCGCGAAGCCGGCTTCAAGGTCACTTGGAGTGACGTACTCCCAGCTGTGGAAAGGGGATTGACTCCCCCCACCCCTCCAACACTCAAAATTGGACTGAGCACATTTTCACTGCTAATAACTTTAGTAATATTTTCACTTTTAGCACATGTAGTTACCGTATTTAAATTTTCAGGTGATAACGGTACAGCCGTTGTAGCCACGAGCGCTCCATGCTCCCGGCGTAGGACGGTGCTTGTGTTTTTGTGGCCTATCATGGCATTTATTTATATTCATATCACCTGTGGTGTCTTTCATAAGTAACATATATACGTTGCTATATGCAATCAATCTGTGTGAACTTCTGTCCTCGAGCGGCTTAACGACTCCAGTGATTACCATCCAGCTCCTGAGTCTTCAGCTGCTAGCAACTGTTCGTCGTCCTATCCCTCCTTTCACCACTGTTTCTCCATTCTAATATTTCCTTTTTCTCACCTTTTGCCCTGTTCTGACCCAACTTTCCCGACATGCCTTCCCTTGATCATGTAGCCATTTGGATCCGCAACATCAGAAAGTACTCACTTAAACTTGCTCAATATACTTGTCACGTTGAATTTTTATCCTCCTGTCTTTCCTTAGGCATTGTGCCCAATGGACTCACCATTAGGCTACCCCTATCAGGGCTACCTCCTAGTCTTCACTCCTTCTTCCATTCTCTTAAATTCCAACTATCATTCAACATGTGCTACTGTGTCCTTTTCCAATACAAAACCCTGGTTTCTCAATACACATCTTACATTGAATCTCTAATTAATATAATCAATCTCTGCAGCCCACAATCACTCTCAATTATCCACAAAATTCTTACTTCTGCTCATGATTCCCTCACTATGAGGCGTCAAAAAGCCCTGAAGAAACTGTCTTCCCTCTGCCATTCCTTTTTTCAAAACGGACTATCTTTACCACTAATCACTGCAAATCCCCCATCTGCCAGCCCACCTCTACACCTCTATAAACCCGACCTTGCACTTCTTCTCAACCTCCCTGCTCCCCCCCCTGCCCCAGCCTCCCGGCCTCCTCCACAGAGGATCCCGCAGCGCGTTTTATCTCCTCCCCCCCACTCCTCCTCTCCCCCTTCTGGAGATAATCAGTCTCCGGAGCATACGGTGGTCAACTTATCTTCCTACTCCCTCACTCCAGACGAAATATCCGTGCTAGATAAGGGATTATCTTTCTCACCCACACCCAAAGTCGATCCTGTGATGCTCGTAAGCGACACTATCAAGTTTTGCCGACGGTTGAAATGGAAATTCTTCTGGGACGCTCAGTCCTCTCCAACGGCTCCGGCCGCTGTTCAAACTCCTAGCTCCCATCCCTCTCTAGCTAAATTCAAACCTCCTTCGCCTCACGAACCGAAACCTCTTCCCGCCAATCACCCTGTAGAAATATTCACCAATCTCCTTCTTTCCAAAGTTTCGGACCCCGCTTTTCTTAACTCTCTTCATCCTCCAACAAACCTCTCCACTACCGAAAAAAGAGCACTGAGCAATCTGAGAAAAAATTCTGATATTGTCGTTACTTCCTCAGACAAAGGATCTACTATTGTTGTGCTCAACTCCACCGACTATCTAACCGAAGCCCAAAGACAACTCTCTGACACCTCTTCCTACACACCTACCTCGCATGATCTCAACCCTGCCTTTCACCGAAACATCCAATCCTTTTTAAAAAGGAAAGGACCAAGAGAGGGCCTTTCTAGTGGTGACATTTCCTTACTATCCCCACCCCATCCGCAAACCCCTCACTTCTACATTCTACCGAAAATTCACAAGGCCAACAATCCTGGTCGCCCAATCGTCTCCTCTTTAAATTCCCCCACAGAACGAATCTCTTCCTTTGTTGACTATTATCTTCAGCCTCTTGTACACTCCCTTCCTTCCTACATTAAAGATACGTACCATTTCCTCAATCGCCTCCATTCCACCTCTCTCCCGGGCGATAAAGACATCATTATGGTCACTATCGACGTGACCTCACTATACACCTCTATACCTCATGGAGAAGGCCTTGCCTCCCTTCGACACTTTCTTGACAATCAACCTACACCTCAGATACCCAGCACTGACTTTTTAGTCGATCTCTCTCACCTAATCCTCACTAAAAACGCCTTCTCCTTCAACGATAAACATTATTTGCAGATTAAAGGTTGCGCCATGGGAAGCAGATTCAGCCCTTCATACGCAAATTTATTTCTTGGTCTCCTTGAAGAATCCTTCCTATCATCCTACCCACTTCAACCGTCACTTTGGCTTCGCTATATAGATGACATCTTCCTTCTCTGGCCTCATGGAGAAGACTCACTGAGCTCTTTCATTTCAGCACTCAATGAATTCTCCGAACTATCTTTTACCTCTAACCATTCCCCTTCTCGAATAACATTTCTCGATGTTACCATTTCCCTAGAAAATAAAAGTTTCATCACTTCAGTCCACATTAAACCTACTAACAAACAACAATATCTTCACTTCAACAGCTGTCACCCCTCACACACTAAACAATCCCTTCCTTACTCTCTCTCAGTAAGAGGCCACAGAATTTGCAATAATCCCGAATCCTTGGACATTTTTCTTAATAATCTTCACCACTCCCTTCTTCGTAGAGGATATCCTGAGAACCTCCTGCGTAAGAAAATCCTACACAATACTTACAAACCCAAAATTTATACCAAGAAACAAACCACACATCTCTCCCTTTCCACCACTTACTTCCCGGGCGTGCAGGCTTTGAACAGAATCATCAAAAGCCTTTTTCCGATTCTTTCTAACAATGTCACTACTGGAAAAATCTTCTCTAGCTGTCCATCCTTATCCTTCCGTCGGCCGCCAAATCTATCTTCCATTCTCAAAACGACTAAACCACTCTCAAGGTTCACCACCCGTACTAGCTCTTTACCTATCCCTTGCCAACGACCCCGGTGCAAAACGTGTGCTATCCTCATTACCCAGTCACTTCCTAACAAATTTCTCACTTTTCCGCTTCCTTCCACTCCATCCCCCACCTGTACAACCAGTAACGTAATTTATATCCTTTTATGTAATTCCTGCCCCGCCTTCTACATTGGTTTAACCACCACCTCACTCAACCTACGGATTAACAACCATCGAGCTTCTTGCAAATCCACTTCCCAATCTGCTTCGCTTCCTGTCCCTACCCACGCCTTTTCCCATAATTTAGAATTTGATGACTGCTTTCACATAGGAATACTTGCCTCTCTCCCACCCTCCGCCTCACCGCTAGAATTAAAAACTCTTGAATTGTCTTCCATTTGGCTACACCAAGCATTCAACCCGCCTGGCCTTAACAGGGCCCACTGATCTCCATAGCCTTCTCCTCTTTCCCATCCCCCATCCTCTCCCTTCCCCTATCTTATCCTAATCTCCTCAGCCTTTAGGCATCCTCTGTCCTTCTCCTCAGTCTCTTCTTGCCTCCCTCCCGACGAAGACCCTAAGAGGTCGAAAATTTGAAAGAAACTAACGTGTGAGTCCTCTTTTATTTGTGTCTGTGTTTTTGTGGCCTATCATGGCATTTATTTATATTCATATCACCTGTGGTGTCTTTCATAAGTAACATATATACGTTGCTATATGCAATCAATCTGTGTGAACTTCTGTCCTCGAGCGGCTTAACGACTCCAGTGATTACCATCCAGCTCCTGAGTCTTCAGCTGCTAGCAACTGTTCGTCGTCCTATCCCTCCTTTCACCACTGTTTCTCCATTCTAATATTTCCTTTTTCTCACCTTTTGCCCTGTTCTGACCCAACTTTCCCGACATGCCTTCCCTTGATCATGTAGCCATTTGGATCCGCAACATCAGAAAGTACTCACTTAAACTTGCTCAATATACTTGTCACGTTGAATTTTTATCCTCCTGTCTTTCCTTAGGCATTGTGCCCAATGGACTCACCATTAGGCTACCCCTATCAGGGCTACCTCCTAGTCTTCACTCCTTCTTCCATTCTCTTAAATTCCAACTATCATTCAACATGTGCTACTGTGTCCTTTTCCAATACAAAACCCTGGTTTCTCAATACACATCTTACATTGAATCTCTAATTAATATAATCAATCTCTGCAGCCCACAATCACTCTCAATTATCCACAAAATTCTTACTTCTGCTCATGATTCCCTCACTATGAGGCGTCAAAAAGCCCTGAAGAAACTGTCTTCCCTCTGCCATTCCTTTTTTCAAAACGGACTATCTTTACCACTAATCACTGCAAATCCCCCATCTGCCAGCCCACCTCTACACCTCTATAAACCCGACCTTGCACTTCTTCTCAACCTCCCTGCTCCCCCCCCTGCCCCAGCCTCCCGGCCTCCTCCACAGAGGATCCCGCAGCGCGTTTTATCTCCTCCCCCCCACTCCTCCTCTCCCCCTTCTGGAGATAATCAGTCTCCGGAGCATACGGTGGTCAACTTATCTTCCTACTCCCTCACTCCAGACGAAATATCCGTGCTAGATAAGGGATTATCTTTCTCACCCACACCCAAAGTCGATCCTGTGATGCTCGTAAGCGACACTATCAAGTTTTGCCGACGGTTGAAATGGAAATTCTTCTGGGACGCTCAGTCCTCTCCAACGGCTCCGGCCGCTGTTCAAACTCCTAGCTCCCATCCCTCTCTAGCTAAATTCAAACCTCCTTCGCCTCACGAACCGAAACCTCTTCCCGCCAATCACCCTGTAGAAATATTCACCAATCTCCTTCTTTCCAAAGTTTCGGACCCCGCTTTTCTTAACTCTCTTCATCCTCCAACAAACCTCTCCACTACCGAAAAAAGAGCACTGAGCAATCTGAGAAAAAATTCTGATATTGTCGTTACTTCCTCAGACAAAGGATCTACTATTGTTGTGCTCAACTCCACCGACTATCTAACCGAAGCCCAAAGACAACTCTCTGACACCTCTTCCTACACACCTACCTCGCATGATCTCAACCCTGCCTTTCACCGAAACATCCAATCCTTTTTAAAAAGGAAAGGACCAAGAGAGGGCCTTTCTAGTGGTGACATTTCCTTACTATCCCCACCCCATCCGCAAACCCCTCACTTCTACATTCTACCGAAAATTCACAAGGCCAACAATCCTGGTCGCCCAATCGTCTCCTCTTTAAATTCCCCCACAGAACGAATCTCTTCCTTTGTTGACTATTATCTTCAGCCTCTTGTACACTCCCTTCCTTCCTACATTAAAGATACGTACCATTTCCTCAATCGCCTCCATTCCACCTCTCTCCCGGGCGATAAAGACATCATTATGGTCACTATCGACGTGACCTCACTATACACCTCTATACCTCATGGAGAAGGCCTTGCCTCCCTTCGACACTTTCTTGACAATCGACCTACACCTCAGATACCCAGCACTGACTTTTTAGTCGATCTCTCTCACCTAATCCTCACTAAAAACGCCTTCTCCTTCAACGATAAACATTATTTGCAGATTAAAGGTTGCGCCATGGGAAGCAGATTCAGCCCTTCATACGCAAATTTATTTCTTGGTCTCCTTGAAGAATCCTTCCTATCATCCTACCCACTTCAACCGTCACTTTGGCTTCGCTATATAGATGACATCTTCCTTCTCTGGCCTCATGGAGAAGACTCACTGAGCTCTTTCATTTCAGCACTCAATGAATTCTCCGAACTATCTTTTACCTCTAACCATTCCCCTTCTCGAATAACATTTCTCGATGTTACCATTTCCCTAGAAAATAAAAGTTTCATCACTTCAGTCCACATTAAACCTACTAACAAACAACAATATCTTCACTTCAACAGCTGTCACCCCTCACACACTAAACAATCCCTTCCTTACTCTCTCTCAGTAAGAGGCCACAGAATTTGCAATAATCCCGAATCCTTGGACATTTTTCTTAATAATCTTCACCACTCCCTTCTTCGTAGAGGATATCCTGAGAACCTCCTGCGTAAGAAAATCCTACACAATACTTACAAACCCAAAATTCATACCAAGAAACAAACCACACATCTCTCCCTTTCCACCACTTACTTCCCGGGCGTGCAGGCTTTGAACAGAATCATCAAAAGCCTTTTTCCGATTCTTTCTAACAATGTCACTACTGGAAAAATCTTCTCTAGCTGTCCATCCTTATCCTTCCGTCGGCCGCCAAATCTATCTTCCATTCTCAAAACGACTAAACCACTCTCAAGGTTCACCACCCGTACTAGCTCTTTACCTATCCCTTGCCAACGACCCCGGTGCAAAACGTGTGCTATCCTCATTACCCAGTCACTTCCTAACAAATTTCTCACTTTTCCGCTTCCTTCCACTCCATCCCCCACCTGTACAACCAGTAACGTAATTTATATCCTTTTATGTAATTCCTGCCCCGCCTTCTACATTGGTTTAACCACCACCTCACTCAACCTACGGATTAACAACCATCGAGCTTCTTGCAAATCCACTTCCCAATCTGCTTCGCTTCCTGTCCCTACCCACGCCTTTTCCCATAATTTAGAATTTGATGACTGCTTTCACATAGGAATACTTGCCTCTCTCCCACCCTCCGCCTCACCGCTAGAATTAAAAACTCTTGAATTGTCTTCCATTTGGCTACACCAAGCATTCAACCCGCCTGGCCTTAACAGGGCCCACTGATCTCCATAGCCTTCTCCTCTTTCCCATCCCCCATCCTCTCCCTTCCCCTATCTTATCCTAATCTCCTCAGCCTTTAGGCATCCTCTGTCCTTCTCCTCAGTCTCTTCTTGCCTCCCTCCCGACGAAGACCCTAAGAGGTCGAAAATTTGAAAGAAACTAACGTGTGAGTCCTCTTTTATTTGTGTCTGTGTTTTTGTGGCCTATCATGGCATTTATTTATATTCATATCACCTGTGGTGTCTTTCATAAGTAACATATATACGTTGCTATATGCAATCAATCTGTGTGAACTTCTGTCCTCGAGCGGCTTAACGACTCCAGTGATTACCATCCAGCTCCTGAGTCTTCAGCTGCTAGCAACTGTTCGTCGTCCTATCCCTCCTTTCACCACTGTTTCTCCATTCTAATATTTCCTTTTTCTCACCTTTTGCCCTGTTCTGACCCAACTTTCCCGACATGCCTTCCCTTGATCATGTAGCCATTTGGATCCGCAACATCAGAAAGTACTCACTTAAACTTGCTCAATATACTTGTCACGTTGAATTTTTATCCTCCTGTCTTTCCTTAGGCATTGTGCCCAATGGACTCACCATTAGGCTACCCCTATCAGGGCTACCTCCTAGTCTTCACTCCTTCTTCCATTCTCTTAAATTCCAACTATCATTCAACATGTGCTACTGTGTCCTTTTCCAATACAAAACCCTGGTTTCTCAATACACATCTTACATTGAATCTCTAATTAATATAATCAATCTCTGCAGCCCACAATCACTCTCAATTATCCACAAAATTCTTACTTCTGCTCATGATTCCCTCACTATGAGGCGTCAAAAAGCCCTGAAGAAACTGTCTTCCCTCTGCCATTCCTTTTTTCAAAACGGACTATCTTTACCACTAATCACTGCAAATCCCCCATCTGCCAGCCCACCTCTACACCTCTATAAACCCGACCTTGCACTTCTTCTCAACCTCCCTGCTCCCCCCCCTGCCCCAGCCTCCCGGCCTCCTCCACAGAGGATCCCGCAGCGCGTTTTATCTCCTCCCCCCCACTCCTCCTCTCCCCCTTCTGGAGATAATCAGTCTCCGGAGCATACGGTGGTCAACTTATCTTCCTACTCCCTCACTCCAGACGAAATATCCGTGCTAGATAAGGGATTATCTTTCTCACCCACACCCAAAGTCGATCCTGTGATGCTCGTAAGCGACACTATCAAGTTTTGCCGACGGTTGAAATGGAAATTCTTCTGGGACGCTCAGTCCTCTCCAACGGCTCCGGCCGCTGTTCAAACTCCTAGCTCCCATCCCTCTCTAGCTAAATTCAAACCTCCTTCGCCTCACGAACCGAAACCTCTTCCCGCCAATCACCCTGTAGAAATATTCACCAATCTCCTTCTTTCCAAAGTTTCGGACCCCGCTTTTCTTAACTCTCTTCATCCTCCAACAAACCTCTCCACTACCGAAAAAAGAGCACTGAGCAATCTGAGAAAAAATTCTGATATTGTCGTTACTTCCTCAGACAAAGGATCTACTATTGTTGTGCTCAACTCCACCGACTATCTAACCGAAGCCCAAAGACAACTCTCTGACACCTCTTCCTACACACCTACCTCGCATGATCTCAACCCTGCCTTTCACCGAAACATCCAATCCTTTTTAAAAAGGAAAGGACCAAGAGAGGGCCTTTCTAGTGGTGACATTTCCTTACTATCCCCACCCCATCCGCAAACCCCTCACTTCTACATTCTACCGAAAATTCACAAGGCCAACAATCCTGGTCGCCCAATCGTCTCCTCTTTAAATTCCCCCACAGAACGAATCTCTTCCTTTGTTGACTATTATCTTCAGCCTCTTGTACACTCCCTTCCTTCCTACATTAAAGATACGTACCATTTCCTCAATCGCCTCCATTCCACCTCTCTCCCGGGCGATAAAGACATCATTATGGTCACTATCGACGTGACCTCACTATACACCTCTATACCTCATGGAGAAGGCCTTGCCTCCCTTCGACACTTTCTTG
Source organism: Ischnura elegans (assembly GCF_921293095.1). NCBI lineage: Eukaryota > Metazoa > Arthropoda > Insecta > Odonata > Coenagrionidae > Ischnura > Ischnura elegans. The sequence goes on along the minus strand of NC_060256.1, from coordinate 78,493,952 downwards.
ACAATCGACCTACACCTCAGATACCCAGCACTGACTTTTTAGTCGATCTCTCTCACCTAATCCTCACTAAAAACGCCTTCTCCTTCAACGATAAACATTATTTGCAGATTAAAGGTTGCGCCATGGGAAGCAGATTCAGCCCTTCATACGCAAATTTATTTCTTGGTCTCCTTGAAGAATCCTTCCTATCATCCTACCCACTTCAACCGTCACTTTGGCTTCGCTATATAGATGACATCTTCCTTCTCTGGCCTCATGGAGAAGACTCACTGAGCTCTTTCATTTCAGCACTCAATGAATTCTCCGAACTATCTTTTACCTCTAACCATTCCCCTTCTCGAATAACATTTCTCGATGTTACCATTTCCCTAGAAAATAAAAGTTTCATCACTTCAGTCCACATTAAACCTACTAACAAACAACAATATCTTCACTTCAACAGCTGTCACCCCTCACACACTAAACAATCCCTTCCTTACTCTCTCTCAGTAAGAGGCCACAGAATTTGCAATAATCCCGAATCCTTGGACATTTTTCTTAATAATCTTCACCACTCCCTTCTTCGTAGAGGATATCCTGAGAACCTCCTGCGTAAGAAAATCCTACACAATACTTACAAACCCAAAATTCATACCAAGAAACAAACCACACATCTCTCCCTTTCCACCACTTACTTCCCGGGCGTGCAGGCTTTGAACAGAATCATCAAAAGCCTTTTTCCGATTCTTTCTAACAATGTCACTACTGGAAAAATCTTCTCTAGCTGTCCATCCTTATCCTTCCGTCGGCCGCCAAATCTATCTTCCATTCTCAAAACGACTAAACCACTCTCAAGGTTCACCACCCGTACTAGCTCTTTACCTATCCCTTGCCAACGACCCCGGTGCAAAACGTGTGCTATCCTCATTACCCAGTCACTTCCTAACAAATTTCTCACTTTTCCGCTTCCTTCCACTCCATCCCCCACCTGTACAACCAGTAACGTAATTTATATCCTTTTATGTAATTCCTGCCCCGCCTTCTACATTGGTTTAACCACCACCTCACTCAACCTACGGATTAACAACCATCGAGCTTCTTGCAAATCCACTTCCCAATCTGCTTCGCTTCCTGTCCCTACCCACGCCTTTTCCCATAATTTAGAATTTGATGACTGCTTTCACATAGGAATACTTGCCTCTCTCCCACCCTCCGCCTCACCGCTAGAATTAAAAACTCTTGAATTGTCTTCCATTTGGCTACACCAAGCATTCAACCCGCCTGGCCTTAACAGGGCCCACTGATCTCCATAGCCTTCTCCTCTTTCCCATCCCCCATCCTCTCCCTTCCCCTATCTTATCCTAATCTCCTCAGCCTTTAGGCATCCTCTGTCCTTCTCCTCAGTCTCTTCTTGCCTCCCTCCCGACGAAGACCCTAAGAGGTCGAAAATTTGAAAGAAACTAACGTGTGAGTCCTCTTTTATTTGTGTCTGTGTTTTTGTGGCCTATCATGGCATTTATTTATATTCATATCACCTGTGGTGTCTTTCATAAGTAACATATATACGTTGCTATATGCAATCAATCTGTGTGAACTTCTGTCCTCGAGCGGCTTAACGACTCCAGTGATTACCATCCAGCTCCTGAGTCTTCAGCTGCTAGCAACTGTTCGTCGTCCTATCCCTCCTTTCACCACTGTTTCTCCATTCTAATATTTCCTTTTTCTCACCTTTTGCCCTGTTCTGACCCAACTTTCCCGACATGCCTTCCCTTGATCATGTAGCCATTTGGATCCGCAACATCAGAAAGTACTCACTTAAACTTGCTCAATATACTTGTCACGTTGAATTTTTATCCTCCTGTCTTTCCTTAGGCATTGTGCCCAATGGACTCACCATTAGGCTACCCCTATCAGGGCTACCTCCTAGTCTTCACTCCTTCTTCCATTCTCTTAAATTCCAACTATCATTCAACATGTGCTACTGTGTCCTTTTCCAATACAAAACCCTGGTTTCTCAATACACATCTTACATTGAATCTCTAATTAATATAATCAATCTCTGCAGCCCACAATCACTCTCAATTATCCACAAAATTCTTACTTCTGCTCATGATTCCCTCACTATGAGGCGTCAAAAAGCCCTGAAGAAACTGTCTTCCCTCTGCCATTCCTTTTTTCAAAACGGACTATCTTTACCACTAATCACTGCAAATCCCCCATCTGCCAGCCCACCTCTACACCTCTATAAACCCGACCTTGCACTTCTTCTCAACCTCCCTGCTCCCCCCCCTGCCCCAGCCTCCCGGCCTCCTCCACAGAGGATCCCGCAGCGCGTTTTATCTCCTCCCCCCCACTCCTCCTCTCCCCCTTCTGGAGATAATCAGTCTCCGGAGCATACGGTGGTCAACTTATCTTCCTACTCCCTCACTCCAGACGAAATATCCGTGCTAGATAAGGGATTATCTTTCTCACCCACACCCAAAGTCGATCCTGTGATGCTCGTAAGCGACACTATCAAGTTTTGCCGACGGTTGAAATGGAAATTCTTCTGGGACGCTCAGTCCTCTCCAACGGCTCCGGCCGCTGTTCAAACTCCTAGCTCCCATCCCTCTCTAGCTAAATTCAAACCTCCTTCGCCTCACGAACCGAAACCTCTTCCCGCCAATCACCCTGTAGAAATATTCACCAATCTCCTTCTTTCCAAAGTTTCGGACCCCGCTTTTCTTAACTCTCTTCATCCTCCAACAAACCTCTCCACTACCGAAAAAAGAGCACTGAGCAATCTGAGAAAAAATTCTGATATTGTCGTTACTTCCTCAGACAAAGGATCTACTATTGTTGTGCTCAACTCCACCGACTATCTAACCGAAGCCCAAAGACAACTCTCTGACACCTCTTCCTACACACCTACCTCGCATGATCTCAACCCTGCCTTTCACCGAAACATCCAATCCTTTTTAAAAAGGAAAGGACCAAGAGAGGGCCTTTCTAGTGGTGACATTTCCTTACTATCCCCACCCCATCCGCAAACCCCTCACTTCTACATTCTACCGAAAATTCACAAGGCCAACAATCCTGGTCGCCCAATCGTCTCCTCTTTAAATTCCCCCACAGAACGAATCTCTTCCTTTGTTGACTATTATCTTCAGCCTCTTGTACACTCCCTTCCTTCCTACATTAAAGATACGTACCATTTCCTCAATCGCCTCCATTCCACCTCTCTCCCGGGCGATAAAGACATCATTATGGTCACTATCGACGTGACCTCACTATACACCTCTATACCTCATGGAGAAGGCCTTGCCTCCCTTCGACACTTTCTTGACAATCGACCTACACCTCAGATACCCAGCACTGACTTTTTAGTCGATCTCTCTCACCTAATCCTCACTAAAAACGCCTTCTCCTTCAACGATAAACATTATTTGCAGATTAAAGGTTGCGCCATGGGAAGCAGATTCAGCCCTTCATACGCAAATTTATTTCTTGGTCTCCTTGAAGAATCCTTCCTATCATCCTACCCACTTCAACCGTCACTTTGGCTTCGCTATATAGATGACATCTTCCTTCTCTGGCCTCATGGAGAAGACTCACTGAGCTCTTTCATTTCAGCACTCAATGAATTCTCCGAACTATCTTTTACCTCTAACCATTCCCCTTCTCGAATAACATTTCTCGATGTTACCATTTCCCTAGAAAATAAAAGTTTCATCACTTCAGTCCACATTAAACCTACTAACAAACAACAATATCTTCACTTCAACAGCTGTCACCCCTCACACACTAAACAATCCCTTCCTTACTCTCTCTCAGTAAGAGGCCACAGAATTTGCAATAATCCCGAATCCTTGGACATTTTTCTTAATAATCTTCACCACTCCCTTCTTCGTAGAGGATATCCTGAGAACCTCCTGCGTAAGAAAATCCTACACAATACTTACAAACCCAAAATTCATACCAAGAAACAAACCACACATCTCTCCCTTTCCACCACTTACTTCCCGGGCGTGCAGGCTTTGAACAGAATCATCAAAAGCCTTTTTCCGATTCTTTCTAACAATGTCACTACTGGAAAAATCTTCTCTAGCTGTCCATCCTTATCCTTCCGTCGGCCGCCAAATCTATCTTCCATTCTCAAAACGACTAAACCACTCTCAAGGTTCACCACCCGTACTAGCTCTTTACCTATCCCTTGCCAACGACCCCGGTGCAAAACGTGTGCTATCCTCATTACCCAGTCACTTCCTAACAAATTTCTCACTTTTCCGCTTCCTTCCACTCCATCCCCCACCTGTACAACCAGTAACGTAATTTATATCCTTTTATGTAATTCCTGCCCCGCCTTCTACATTGGTTTAACCACCACCTCACTCAACCTACGGATTAACAACCATCGAGCTTCTTGCAAATCCACTTCCCAATCTGCTTCGCTTCCTGTCCCTACCCACGCCTTTTCCCATAATTTAGAATTTGATGACTGCTTTCACATAGGAATACTTGCCTCTCTCCCACCCTCCGCCTCACCGCTAGAATTAAAAACTCTTGAATTGTCTTCCATTTGGCTACACCAAGCATTCAACCCGCCTGGCCTTAACAGGGCCCACTGATCTCCATAGCCTTCTCCTCTTTCCCATCCCCCATCCTCTCCCTTCCCCTATCTTATCCTAATCTCCTCAGCCTTTAGGCATCCTCTGTCCTTCTCCTCAGTCTCTTCTTGCCTCCCTCCCGACGAAGACCCTAAGAGGTCGAAAATTTGAAAGAAACTAACGTGTGAGTCCTCTTTTATTTGTGTCTGTGTTTTTGTGGCCTATCATGGCATTTATTTATATTCATATCACCTGTGGTGTCTTTCATAAGTAACATATATACGTTGCTATATGCAATCAATCTGTGTGAACTTCTGTCCTCGAGCGGCTTAACGACTCCAGTGATTACCATCCAGCTCCTGAGTCTTCAGCTGCTAGCAACTGTTCGTCGTCCTATCCCTCCTTTCACCACTGTTTCTCCATTCTAATATTTCCTTTTTCTCACCTTTTGCCCTGTTCTGACCCAACTTTCCCGACATGCCTTCCCTTGATCATGTAGCCATTTGGATCCGCAACATCAGAAAGTACTCACTTAAACTTGCTCAATATACTTGTCACGTTGAATTTTTATCCTCCTGTCTTTCCTTAGGCATTGTGCCCAATGGACTCACCATTAGGCTACCCCTATCAGGGCTACCTCCTAGTCTTCACTCCTTCTTCCATTCTCTTAAATTCCAACTATCATTCAACATGTGCTACTGTGTCCTTTTCCAATACAAAACCCTGGTTTCTCAATACACATCTTACATTGAATCTCTAATTAATATAATCAATCTCTGCAGCCCACAATCACTCTCAATTATCCACAAAATTCTTACTTCTGCTCATGATTCCCTCACTATGAGGCGTCAAAAAGCCCTGAAGAAACTGTCTTCCCTCTGCCATTCCTTTTTTCAAAACGGACTATCTTTACCACTAATCACTGCAAATCCCCCATCTGCCAGCCCACCTCTACACCTCTATAAACCCGACCTTGCACTTCTTCTCAACCTCCCTGCTCCCCCCCCTGCCCCAGCCTCCCGGCCTCCTCCACAGAGGATCCCGCAGCGCGTTTTATCTCCTCCCCCCCACTCCTCCTCTCCCCCTTCTGGAGATAATCAGTCTCCGGAGCATACGGTGGTCAACTTATCTTCCTACTCCCTCACTCCAGACGAAATATCCGTGCTAGATAAGGGATTATCTTTCTCACCCACACCCAAAGTCGATCCTGTGATGCTCGTAAGCGACACTATCAAGTTTTGCCGACGGTTGAAATGGAAATTCTTCTGGGACGCTCAGTCCTCTCCAACGGCTCCGGCCGCTGTTCAAACTCCTAGCTCCCATCCCTCTCTAGCTAAATTCAAACCTCCTTCGCCTCACGAACCGAAACCTCTTCCCGCCAATCACCCTGTAGAAATATTCACCAATCTCCTTCTTTCCAAAGTTTCGGACCCCGCTTTTCTTAACTCTCTTCATCCTCCAACAAACCTCTCCACTACCGAAAAAAGAGCACTGAGCAATCTGAGAAAAAATTCTGATATTGTCGTTACTTCCTCAGACAAAGGATCTACTATTGTTGTGCTCAACTCCACCGACTATCTAACCGAAGCCCAAAGACAACTCTCTGACACCTCTTCCTACACACCTACCTCGCATGATCTCAACCCTGCCTTTCACCGAAACATCCAATCCTTTTTAAAAAGGAAAGGACCAAGAGAGGGCCTTTCTAGTGGTGACATTTCCTTACTATCCCCACCCCATCCGCAAACCCCTCACTTCTACATTCTACCGAAAATTCACAAGGCCAACAATCCTGGTCGCCCAATCGTCTCCTCTTTAAATTCCCCCACAGAACGAATCTCTTCCTTTGTTGACTATTATCTTCAGCCTCTTGTACACTCCCTTCCTTCCTACATTAAAGATACGTACCATTTCCTCAATCGCCTCCATTCCACCTCTCTCCCGGGCGATAAAGACATCATTATGGTCACTATCGACGTGACCTCACTATACACCTCTATACCTCATGGAGAAGGCCTTGCCTCCCTTCGACACTTTCTTGACAATCGACCTACACCTCAGATACCCAGCACTGACTTTTTAGTCGATCTCTCTCACCTAATCCTCACTAAAAACGCCTTCTCCTTCAACGATAAACATTATTTGCAGATTAAAGGTTGCGCCATGGGAAGCAGATTCAGCCCTTCATACGCAAATTTATTTCTTGGTCTCCTTGAAGAATCCTTCCTATCATCCTACCCACTTCAACCGTCACTTTGGCTTCGCTATATAGATGACATCTTCCTTCTCTGGCCTCATGGAGAAGACTCACTGAGCTCTTTCATTTCAGCACTCAATGAATTCTCCGAACTATCTTTTACCTCTAACCATTCCCCTTCTCGAATAACATTTCTCGATGTTACCATTTCCCTAGAAAATAAAAGTTTCATCACTTCAGTCCACATTAAACCTACTAACAAACAACAATATCTTCACTTCAACAGCTGTCACCCCTCACACACTAAACAATCCCTTCCTTACTCTCTCTCAGTAAGAGGCCACAGAATTTGCAATAATCCCGAATCCTTGGACATTTTTCTTAATAATCTTCACCACTCCCTTCTTCGTAGAGGATATCCTGAGAACCTCCTGCGTAAGAAAATCCTACACAATACTTACAAACCCAAAATTCATACCAAGAAACAAACCACACATCTCTCCCTTTCCACCACTTACTTCCCGGGCGTGCAGGCTTTGAACAGAATCATCAAAAGCCTTTTTCCGATTCTTTCTAACAATGTCACTACTGGAAAAATCTTCTCTAGCTGTCCATCCTTATCCTTCCGTCGGCCGCCAAATCTATCTTCCATTCTCAAAACGACTAAACCACTCTCAAGGTTCACCACCCGTACTAGCTCTTTACCTATCCCTTGCCAACGACCCCGGTGCAAAACGTGTGCTATCCTCATTACCCAGTCACTTCCTAACAAATTTCTCACTTTTCCGCTTCCTTCCACTCCATCCCCCACCTGTACAACCAGTAACGTAATTTATATCCTTTTATGTAATTCCTGCCCCGCCTTCTACATTGGTTTAACCACCACCTCACTCAACCTACGGATTAACAACCATCGAGCTTCTTGCAAATCCACTTCCCAATCTGCTTCGCTTCCTGTCCCTACCCACGCCTTTTCCCATAATTTAGAATTTGATGACTGCTTTCACATAGGAATACTTGCCTCTCTCCCACCCTCCGCCTCACCGCTAGAATTAAAAACTCTTGAATTGTCTTCCATTTGGCTACACCAAGCATTCAACCCGCCTGGCCTTAACAGGGCCCACTGATCTCCATAGCCTTCTCCTCTTTCCCATCCCCCATCCTCTCCCTTCCCCTATCTTATCCTAATCTCCTCAGCCTTTAGGCATCCTCTGTCCTTCTCCTCAGTCTCTTCTTGCCTCCCTCCCGACGAAGACCCTAAGAGGTCGAAAATTTGAAAGAAACTAACGTGTGAGTCCTCTTTTATTTGTGTCTGTGTTTTTGTGGCCTATCATGGCATTTATTTATATTCATATCACCTGTGGTGTCTTTCATAAGTAACATATATATATATATATATATATATATATATATATATATTGTGGTAGATGGAAAAAGCCAGAAATCAATATATATATAGTCGATATATTTTAGCTATCGAAATTTTATCGCTATATTTTATATGTATTTAGCTGTTTATTTTAGCATTGCATAGGTGGATTTAGGGGGAGGAGGGTAAATGATTGTCGTGAAAAAAGCGCTCAGTTGGAGTTACAAAAACAATCCAGCCCCTATCTTCTTAGAAATAAGGAAAGCCAAACTATTAACCCATCTATCTTCCTCCTAAATTCCCTGCATGTGAATCCGTTTTAATGTGCTGTAGGCTCATTCTTGTCAGTAGTAATGACTTCCATTAACTAGACCATGTAAAAGCTCTAAAAAGGATTTTAATGTTCAATACACTAAGTAAACTTGCAACTATAAATTTAATACCAGTAAGTTTAAAACTCTGAAACAGACGATTTCTGAGTACGAAGTGACTTGGTGGACCACCAGAACAGTTGTGACAAAGATAAGGTAGGTGAGGTGGTATCGATGTTAGGGGGGAGTATACCTGAGCATTTGTGTTTTTTCGTAGTCGCCTCCGTAGTTCTCTCAATTTCAGCACCTCTGCGCTTTTTCTTCAATCTAAATCGTGGCCTTTATTAATTTTTTTCATTATTACTCAATTACTCCAGGGAATGCTCAAAGGATATTCCACCGAGTAACGTGCTTCAAATAACTTAAAAAATTGTGAACAAGCACCTCGTCACGTTCGCGGAATAATTGAGAATTTGAGGCAAGTACTGTAGCATCAGGCGATTGTTTTATTTTCAAAAACCTCTTTATTTTCTTCAAATAACAGATTTTTTTTAGTCCCACTCCTTCAAGGAACTTTCCCTCTTCTTTTTCTTTCCAACAATCCCCCAATCCGTTTCATCAACAGCTCCCTGACAAAAGATCTGATGCTTTCCCGGCGTATGCTGGTAGTGAAGGCTGTTCGGGTGCTCTACCGTGTAATCTCCTCCATGGCTGCCGGCGTTTCGGGTTACGAGTCGTACTCCATCCTCATGGCTGAATGTCGTTTCTCGGAAAGTGTTCGTCTTATATAGCGGTGTCGGGATCTCAGGTTCCCTCTGATTAGTCCTTGGTATTAGCCAATCGGATTCTATGCAATAGTGGTTCCCAGACGTTACTGCGGGAGTACCTGCCATCTCTATTGAAGTTCTTGTCCGTTAGCCGGATCTCTATGGCCTCCTTCGTAATCCTTTCCCAATATTTCTTCTCTCGAGAGATGATCTACAAATCTTCCCAATAAATGGCATGGTTTCGATTGATGATGTGTCCGGCCAATGAAGATTTTTCGGACTGTCATAGCCTGAAATGCCTTTGATGTTCGTTTATTCTCGTGGCAAATGTCCTGCTAGTTTCACCCAAGTAAACTTCTCCACATTCCCTGTGGAGAAAAAAAAAAATCGGAGGCGTTAGAGCTTGAATGCACCTCGTAATAATTGCAAGATCAGCATGGTCATTGCTAAATATCGAAGATTGCAACATCAATTGCAGCGATAGTCACTCATTTCTTCGCTTCTTGTAGTTAGCGACCGCTAAAAGCAAGCAGAGAATTCGCCAAGAACTTCGTAGGGGCGGCTAAAAAAAAAACCCCAGACTGCGTCTTGGGAGGACAGGGAGTGAATATTTTTTTTTGTTAAGTGGCTCGAGAAAACATCACGTGGTGCTTGCTCTTTATGGAGGTGGAGATAGCATTATGTGTTCCCCCATGCGAACCCGGAAACTTAATCCTAACGACGCCCTTGTTCGCTCTGCGGGCCAAGCGTTGGAACAGGGTGCAGTCTCCACCCCCTAGTCTCATTATGCGCGTGTTCTGAGGGGTGTGGGGGGGGGGGGCGGGGGAATGGGGCCGTGTTGTTGGAAGCCTTACGAAATAAGGCCGAGTCTCACATCCGCCCCTGCGAGGGAGAACAAGGGCCCCTACGGGTACCACTCTTCTGCCCCTTTGGGAGCACTATGAAGGGACTCTTCCACCGCGAAACCCACACTACAGTCCCCTCGCCCACTTTCCCCGCATGGCAAACCATGGCCACACCCACAGAGACCAAACCATTGCACGTCATGCATTCCACCCCTTGCGTTCGAAAGTAACTACAAGACGAGCAGGCAACCGACATTTGATTCCGCGGCTTAAGATCTGGATCATGTGCATTTTAAATTCGTGTGAAATTTCAAGCACGAGTATATTTTGTGATATCCCAGGATACAAAGGAAGAGAATTCATTCTCTCAAAAACTCAAAAAGCCAGAATCAAATGTATCGAAGGAATTTGTTTATTATAATTTTTTATGACGCCAAGGACTAGCAATATATCGAATATATTTTGAAGAAGGCAAAAATCCAAGTAAAAATAATTGATTGGCTTTCTCTTCTAGGAGATCAATAGGAAAAGGATTCATCAAACAGTTATTTTGCATGAATTGAAGGCAATTTTAGCATTCGGCATTTAGGAGTATGGTATAAAATAGCCTGTAAATCAAATATTAGAAAGGTATTTTATTTTAAATGCTAATAACACAGGGAGAGGTGTATATTTCCTCAAAAGTTGTGCGGTAAACTGAGGTGAGGTGTGCTGAAACCGTGTAATAAGGTAGTGTGTTAGGTAAGCGAGAGGGAATGGAAGAGAAGTATATAATATTTAGATAGGTGGATAGAGTGATAGGGGTACGTCTGAGTTGTTAGAAAGAGATCCATGTGAACCTACCTTAATCAGTAGAATACCTTTGTAGTATTAAATATAGTTAAACATTAATCTACTATTCCATCATGAAATTACAACCTACCTAGTACCTACCGCCGGTCCCAGACCCTGCAATACAACCCTCCTCTTGTCCTCATTCGTAGTGGAATATGATGAGCAGAGGTCCAACAGTTCACCGTCGACATTTCACTTGACATCATCGAGAGTGGGAATATAATCGGAGAGGTACGCGTGCACTTCAAGATAAATCTACCTTCATTTCACAGTCGGTCGGTTGATAATCATCTGCGCAAAATAATCTTTGACAAACATTTTCAGCAGTGATTTAAATATTTATTTTCATTCCAAACGCAATAGAAACTCCTTAATTAAACAAATATTAGTCCGCGAATCTCATCTGAAGCTGCACCATGAACGTAATGATTTTGGAAAGAAGGCTTCCGCGGAGTGGTGTCGATGATTTCGGAGCTGAAGAAGCAAACTGCAACGTTTGCGAAACATGTCTTCGCCTGAGATGATTAGACGCGGGAGAGAACATGAAAGCAGCCAATCATTTTAATGATTGTTTTTTTGTTTAATATGCATGGCATTATGGGTGGGAAAGAAAAGAAAATAACAGGTATGTTGAGAACTAAGAGAGAGTTGACTCTCTCTTTTGTGACTTATCAATTGTGTATTGCCGGACTCGATGGCGGCGGGGTAACGTTCTCGCCTGCCAAACAAGAGGTCGCGGGTTCGAGTCCCGCCTGGGTAGGTTTCCCCGGTCCAGGGCTTGGTTGTTCGTGTACTTGTTTACTTGTTACATTTGTTGAACACCCCGGTGTAAAATGACCAATAAGAGCTGTATCCGGTGGTTTGAGAATAAAATAAAAAATAAAATAAATACGTAAGTTATCATCGAGATAACGTCGAAGTGTATTGGAAAGACCCTTATCAACATTTGTCTCTATCTCAAATTAATTTTTAAAAAGTATTCAACCGATTAAAGTAGGTTTGCATGGAGTATTTAGGATGTATTCTGAGTATCCCCTTCCTTTATGGACTTCCCTTTTCGATTCGCATTTAGGCCTTCTCCCTTTCATTCTATCGATGAACCCTATTCTATTCCTTTCTCTTCCTCATTTACTTAACATTCTTCCCTCTAACATCGGTTTCAGTATCCCCTCCCCTTTAAGTACTCCCTCCATCTATACCTTTGTCTCCTTCGTATCTCATCTAGAAGCTGCCTCTCCATACCCACCACGTCCGAAGAAGTACTGATGAAAACTTCTCAAATTTGAGATACGTACATATGTTTGGATGGTATATGCCATATGTAGATGCAGTGGCGTATTTATGGGGGCATGAGGGGGATAGATCCCCCCCCAAAGCCCTAGAGAAATAAAAAAAATATTTGAAACTCTTGCCTTGTTTTGACTTGTAATAACGGCATCTGCTTAAAGTTCAATTTTTAGTACCGAAATGATCTAAAATGTATTTACAGGCATGCCATTTTAAAAAAATTTACCAGATTTTGCCTGGGGGGAGAGGGTCGCCACTCCAGGCTATCCAATCCCCCCTGGGCATATTCCTAGTTTCGCCAATGTGTAGATGGATATATCAGGAGATCTCCACGTTTATCTAATCAATTTATCAGTGATCATTGTGCAAGGCCCTTTAAAATCGCAATCTGTGACTTAAACATATTAACAAAACATCCAGGCCTCATTGGCAGCAACACAAAATATGAACGTACCACTTACGATTGCCATACTTATATACCCCGAAAATTTCAAATATGTCACGTGACAAGCACTGTCGAGTGGGAGTGGTGAATCCTCTTAGCAAGCGAAATAGTCACAAAGGATGGACAAACTCCTCGTAGGATGCCTGGGAAATATTAGCGACGAAATGCGATCAACCCCTTCTCCTATATTACCAAGCACAGCCGCGCCCGCATGCACCAAACCTTTCTGCATTCCAAACCTTCCGCATCCCACGGGGAGAGAGAAGTGGAGTGAGCGGCGTTTCACTACACGACGCTGTTTTCGACGAGAACAACATCGCGTGTGCGAACATATTCGGAGAGGCTTACACGCCCCCACACCACGGACTTAGCCCACACTTGAGGATTATTTCATCCTCGCTGCATTGCGGGCAGGCTAAGAAGTTAGCTCAAAAACATATGAAGTCTCACCGCCGCGACAAAAGGATTCAAATGAATGCTTGGTAGTAAATTTGCTGCAGTATTGCTGCAGACAGCACTACTGATAACTTCAGGGTTTAGTAATACGTGAAACGTTAGCATTATTGAAAGAAAAAGAATTTCACATCGTACGATTCATTTGTGATTCGTTTTATTATTATAAATTTTAATTTGAAGACGTGTACAGTATTTCAAGCTTATTTTTCCTACGCGTTGGAAAATCATATAAGAACTATAGAAGGCAACAAATTATTTTCTAAAGACGGTGAAACGCGTGAAAGATGTAATGAAGTACTGTAGAAGGCAGCAAAGGGAATTTAAAAACGTAAAATGTAATAAAAATGCTTATCAATGTAAGTGAAGGAAAATAACATTGGGATATTTCTTAGGAACAATGATAAAAGTAAGCAAATAACATGGGAGTGATGATGAAAATACTGTAGAAGGAAACAATGTATATAAATCATCTGCTTAAAGTTCAATTTTTAGAGCTAAAATTATGTAAAATGTATTTACAGGGATGTCATTTTTCAAAAATTTTACCAGATTTTGCCTGGGGAGGAGGGGATCGCCACCCCAGGCCACCACATCCCCCCTGGCCATCCCATCCCCCCTGGGCATATTCCTAGTTACGCCAATGTGTAGATGGATAAATCAGGAGATCTCCACATTTATCTAATCAATTTATCAGTGGTCATTGAGTAAGGCCACTTAAAATCTCTATTTATACGAAGTAAATCTTGAGGCTGTTAGGCATATTTACGTGGGATGTTAAATAGGTACGACCATGGTTTCTTAAAATTCGTAAATATGTTGCAATTATGTTACAAAACCGCTGTCGTGGCAAAAAAGCATAGCGAGTGAACATTACAATGTGAAATTATTTTATTTCCTTAAAAAATAACGCTATGAAAATTTTTGATGGAAAACAAAATTATAATTATCACCAACTTGCAAATTTTTCAGTGAATTTATAAATATTTTTAAAATTTACCAGCTTTTTTGGGGTTACCTGTTACGCAGTTTTCATTTTACTCTAGTATTGTGACTTCTATGGCAACACTTAACCAAGTTATAATTTCACCATCACTCCAATGTCATTAGGTTATTTATATCAATCATTTTTCTAAGAGATATTCCCATGTTATTTTTTTACGCATGCAATGTTAGGCATTGCCATTAGAGCCGGCAGAAATTTTTTACTTCAATTTTCTCCAAAGTTTTCAAATGGGTTATGAACTTGAGGTCTTTCGAAGAACCCCAAATGCTCCACCCATTAGGCCACCAAGCTACACCCACTCACCTTCAAACGACTCTGATCAAATATACATGATCCGGCACGCATCCCCGTCAGTTGCGAGTAAATCATAACAGTTTCCCTAACCCTTCTGCTATCGCCTTTCATCTGACGAAGACGCTCGCAGAACATGAAGGCGAAACTGTTGTGATGTAATTAAAACTGACGGAGACGTATCCAGAATAATGAATGTATCATCAACGATGCAACGCCGCGGAAATCTGCGAGCAAACTCAAAACGACGCTTCTCCGTTTTCCTCCATCTTCACGACAGACCACGGCTCTGAATCACAGAATGTAACACTCCGCACGAACGTTTTGATCATGAAGGATAATTTAAGCACACACGCGGGCCCTATACCAATGGGACTCCATAAACGAGTCTCAAGAAAATGGCGGTTGAACGTTATATCCTAGGAGGTTGGAATACCTGGAGGCGCTATTTCCGAGTTTTTGTCGTGGTTAAAGTTCCGCCATTTTAGTTTAACAACTTTTGGACTTAGTTTCCGACTGATATGTTGAGGTGGCTAAGTTTTGTTCTGAAAATGTCCAGTATCAAGTGAACAAAATACCTTACTTTGGTGGCCAGTTGACTTATTATGTGTAAATTGTTTTAATGTAAATAGGCCTAGTTATAGTTGAGTTAATCGAGTTAGTGATTGTTATTGTTTTAGTGTTAGTGATTGTTTTGTGTATTAGCGGTCTCCAGATTACCGGAAAAACTCACTAAAATACACAAAATATTAAAAAAGTTTGATACCCCGGTGGAGTGTGCCCATTGCTTCTCTTCATGTATAAACTCTGTATTGTTAGCCACTTTACTGATGGGCATATCCTGGAAAATATACTGTTTTACTGTAACTGTTAGATTTCCGTCGGCTATCATAAAATAAAATACCAGTATAAGTGAGGGAAATGATTATTTTCAGCTGAGCTGGTTGTAGAACGTAACCGTGGTGCTTGATAATAATTTTTCCATGAGAAAAGATGTTTGAGACATAACTTCGCGAAGCCTACCAATGAAGTAAGAAAAAAAGGTATAAAATGTGAGATCCATAGTTTATTATAATGTATTAATGAGTAGCGACAAAAAAATTCACCAAACTCTTAAAACATTAAACACTCTTGTGGGATTATCATTGTTTTGGTGAAAGTGGGCGTGGCTAATCCTACCCAAGCACCCCCATTCCTGCCACATTGCGCTCAACGCTCTGAATCAGTGCGGTATTACAATCCACTGTATTACAATCTCCTTGGTTATATCTGTCATTTTATTCGGTGGAGCCACTAGGCAGCAGTATCTGGTCCAATGCGACTTTCACCGTTAACCGCAGTGGAAGTGATTTTTTTCTAGTTGACAACCGTCTCGCATGCGTTAAATGTGCGGTTACTATGATTTATTCGGGTACGTATTACTTCCGTTTAGTTCTCCATGAAAAGCGGGTATAGATGACTGGTGGCGCCGTGAGTGGTCATTTTGAAATCTGATAATAATGCGCGCGTAGCCACAAAAATTCTAGCGGCGGACATGAGAATCCTGCGATGTAATATTCGTACCCTATACTATGCGTGAAAAGTGGATATATATGACTTTTAGCGCCGCGAGTGGCGATTTTGATATCTGATTTTCATGCGCGTGGAGTAACAACAATTCTAGCGGCGGACTTGAGAATCCTCTAATGTAATATTCTTCCCCTATACTATGCGTCTGTCGCAGCCGCTGCTCGTAATCAGCACAACGGCCAAGACGTGCTTCCCCCTGACCCTCCGGTCCATCAAACAAGAAAAAACTTTCCCCTCATCCATTCCATGGCCGTGGTCTTGTTTTCTTTATTGCGAGAGAGATAATAAGCGGCGCAGAGCGGCGCATACGATTGGCCCCAGGGTTCTCTCCTGACGAATATATATTCCAGGGGCAGAGCAGGCACGCAGTAAGTAATTCAATTCTCATGCAGCATCACACCGCGGAATATTGATTCTGAATTCGTTGCCCCGAGGGGTTGGAGGTCGGCGAGAGTGGGGGAAGAGCATGAACGGAAGTGGAGAAGGGGGAGGGGGAGCTGTCGGGAGGCTTAATTTGATTCCGAGAGAGAGTTTCGTAGCAACGGAGCCGTCATAACAAATGATTCCTTATAGTCGGCGCTAGTGCTCAGGGGCACGGCAAGGTGGTGCATG
Source organism: Ischnura elegans (assembly GCF_921293095.1). Lineage (NCBI taxonomy): Eukaryota > Metazoa > Arthropoda > Insecta > Odonata > Coenagrionidae > Ischnura > Ischnura elegans. The sequence goes on along the minus strand of NC_060256.1, from coordinate 78,477,401 downwards.
GAAGACAATCCCTCCTCAAGGGCTGATTGTCGAGGTGAATGTAATAGGATGCCTCCGTTATTCAAGATCCTTAGATATGTAAGTCGTATAGCTGGGAGTAGGGTGCATATTTCCCCCTATTAAACGGAATAATTTATTTTGAATAAAGATTTTAAACATGATTATTAATTGAGTATAAACGCATACAGTTTCCGGTACACATTAGGAGGTTCTGTGGCAATAACTTTGAATAAAAAGCATAAAATTGGAATGGAAGAACTATAGTTTAATTTTTGAACTGATTTTCGAGGTGAATGTAATAGAATGCCTCCGTAATTCAAAATCATCAGATGTAAAGGGCGTATAACAGGGAGGAGGGTTCGTAATTCACATCATTGAACGGAATACTCTGAATGAAGATTTTTAGTATCACTTATACTTAAATATAAACGTATATAGTTTTTGGTAACATTAGGAGGTTCTATGGCGATAACTTGGATTAAAAGGCTTAAAATTGGAATCAAAGTACTAGAGTTTAATTTTTTATACTGATCAAGTCATTGGAAAAGCAAAATAATATTCTTTCCATGGAACTGATCAATAACTATAGATAAAATATCAACTTATATTTTTCTTACAACCAATTCTGAGATTGAATAATTGCGTTACATCTAACATTATGTTCGGCTTTCTTTTCTCTTTACATTTAGATGCCATTACAGTTAGCTTCTTAACTATTAGTGCTATTATACAGTAAAAAATATACTCTTTTCGAAAAAGAATGTTAAACTGGAATGATTATTTTTATACTTATTTTATTAAAGGGAGAGTTTCGTTGCGACGGAAGAAAAAATGATTCCTGACAATCCGCCCCACAGATCAGGGGCATGGTGTAGGTGCCGCGAAAAAAGTGCACAGCGAAAAACTCGCACTGCAAAGAAAGCTAAAATTTAACCATTTTGGAGTTAAAAACGAATCCAGCCCCATTCTTCTTAGTAATAACGAATATTACTCACGCAAAAAATAAAAGGTGCATAATGTTTGTGGTGACGCGCCTGGACATTTAACAATTAATTATTCAATTAATCAATTACTTTCTGATTCGCTACACACTTTCTCTAAGCTATGGATTTAGCGCTGCGGCTACAGTTAAAATATGATAAATAAGGTACTTATATTGATTTCGGATAGGTAACTTTTATGCTGAAGCAGCCTTCCTAGACAACAAAAGACGCTCGATAAAAATGCCGGATTTTGGCGAGGTGGGCTGGCTTTGGGTTGTGTCGGGGCATGGCGTTTGAACATATTACACTAATTTGTTGTAAATGTAATAAGCGAGATAATTTGTTGAATTAATCAGTTTCTGATTCCCTACACACTTTCTCTAAGCAATGGAGCAGTCAGAGCACTCTAAACCCTGAAAAAAGAAGATATTGATGCATTGATTGCAGTCCGTAATATAAAAAACTTCATAAGTTGAGCAAAAATAGAGATCGAGATTCGTCGTGTCGGAGTCACCTCGACTACTGCCTCCGCATACTATTCTTGAGAATTTTTAACCAAGTTAGGAGGACTGTTCCTATTCAAGTTAATTCCAGGTCTTCTTTACCGATTCACGGAAATATCTCATTGTATAACCCTACGATCGTTCTTTTCAACATTTATTCTGCCAATCACTTCATATTGCTTCTTAGTAATAACGAATATCCATCTCTGCCCCAACTAATCTTGCTACCCTTAACAGTCTAACTAGTTTCTTTGCTAGGATTTTAAAATAGAGAGTTCCCCATTTCCGCGACGCCGACTGAATCCATCCTTTCTTGTCTTGGCATCCCGAATATCTCCCATCAAATGGGTAAAATATAATTTAAAATTAAATTGAAACATTCTTAATTCGAATATTGATTCTCCTGAATTACTTTCCTTCGTCAATGTCCATGTGTCTAGCCGACCCACTCGTTCCAATTCTTTTCTCCACTCGCCTATCCCCAGAATTTCTCTTATCAAACGTTCCCTGTACCACCGCCTCTCCTAATTTCTTAACTCTCTACCAGATAATGTCGATAATAATGATCCTTCCCTGATCTCAACTGTCTCTTTCATCAACCTTGCAAAGTCCCATACAAGGTGACTGCGTAGAGGAGGCCCAATTCCTTCCTATGGAAGGATGAGTTCTGTTGCCACCTCGGTCGCATTTTAATTATTTTTCAAAAATGTCCGCGCCGTGGTGATGAGTGCGATGTGATCCACTTTTTTCCTCTATTTAGTAGTGCCATATTTATAATTGCGAGGAAAGCATGGATCTTTTATGAATTTCATAGATCTCATCATCGTGTAAATTTCGGTTAACATCACTCGAGGCATTCGAGATGTGGGTGTGGCGAAGAATGGAGAAGGTGAAGTGGACGGAGAGGAGGAGGAACAACGAAGTGCTTGACATAGTGGGTGAGGAGAGGCAGCTTTTAGATGAGATACGGAGGAGGCAGAAGGTATGGATGGAGTGAGTACTTAGCGGGGAGGGGATGTTGAAAACAGTGTTAGAGGGAAGAATGTTAGGTAAACGAGGGAGAGGAAGGAAAAGAATAGGATTTTTAGATAGAGTGAAAGGTAGTAGGTCTTATTGTGCACTGAAGAGGGAAGTGCATGATGTAAGGGGAGGCTCCCGGAATTCTTCTTAAGCACTCAATGGAAACCTACCTTAATCGGTAGAATACTTCAATAATAATAATCCCTATTAAACTATATTTCCCCATGAGACTTGGATCAATTTGTCCGTCAGCGACGCGAGTGGCGACTATTGTAACCCATTTGAATGCGCGGTGGTTGACAACACATTTAGAGGCCGGCTTGAGGATCATCTTTTGTAATATGTATTCGTGTTCGCATGTATCCGCTAAAAACTAGCATAGGCTCTTCCTTTTTCCCTTCTTATATTTTACTTGAATTCTTTTTTCGCTGTATTTCGTAATCTTGTCTCTTATGTTTTGCTCTTGTTTATAATTTAAATGTCCTACTTAGATCTATTTTTATGATGTGAATGCTCATCACAATGCTCCACATCAGTCAAAAAAGGTCTCAATATTGAGATGAAGACTATAAAACGCCTCCTTCAAAGATTCCCTTCCTTTTACGAAAGAGGATATGAAATCCACGAAATAAAACTGGACTCAATTGTTTGTGAGACAGTATGTTTTGAGCGTGTAATTTGTAATAGACAAAATACCAAATTCGACCGTAAGAGAGGGAGTAACGCGTCCTCTTAACACAGGTAAATTTTCTAACGCACGCTTTCCAACTCTCTTTTTTTTCTCTTTCTTTACTCTCCGATCTACGTACGCTTTTGGGATATTTAACATCTCACGGGAATGACTCAACGGCCGTTGCCGAATGCGTCAAGCGGACATACATGGTTTTTTCCCACGCCCCCTCTTTGATGCACCGTTCGGCGAAACTCGTGAAGTATAAAAAAACATACTCGAGTAATGACGGTGCTATTGACCAAGAGGGGAGAGCGGTTGGGGCTTTCATAATAAAAAAAATTAGACAGGACAGTTCGTGTCCCAGTCGATCGAAGTGCTGCCATTAACGGTGTCAACAATGACTCGTCATGCGGTCAGACTTTCAAGGGTTCTCGAAGCTGGACAGTGCTGGTGCCACGGCAAACCGCTGGTAAGCAAGGAGGGGTGGTTTAAGTCTGAGAGCTACCGTCGCGTCGTCTGCGAGCGGTTCATTGGTGGGGAACGAAGTCCACTGGTAAAAGTTTTGCGGTCGTGAAAAAATATAATAAAAAAATAATTATTCTTATATTTTTCATAAAATTTCTTTTGCTTTCATTGAGTTTTTTTTGTTAAGAGTACGGGTTTTCACCAAAGTAACTCTTCGCTGTTCTGTTGCGTCGAGAAATTTTCTCATGATGTGGCAAGTTGAAATTATTATGGCCTTTTGCAGTTTCATGCATGCATTTGGATTAAGGTTTAGTGTTTAAAAATTATTTTCAGTGGTGTCATGGTGCCGGAACGCGCCATAACACCGTTGCGGCAATGATTAACAAGAGACATAATGGTCAAATAACACTCTCATCTATTTTCCTGCCTCAAAATTTCTAATACATACATTCGTTACCAAAACAAAAAAATGTAATAAAATGTAAATAACAAATAGAAAATAAAACACACAGAGTAATATTTCACTCGTAAAAAATGTTAAGGAAATTGCGTTCCGGCACTGCTAATTTCGCCTTGACATCACAGACTATTTCGTATATTTTTTGGGTTGGTACCGGTAGCAGAGATGATTATAGGCGCCATAAAAACCAGTTCCATATTATTTTAATTTCTATTGCCAATTCTTGTAACATGTTTATTTTCCGGCTTTCGTCTTTTTGATGTTTTGTGAGAGTGGTAGAGCAATATCAACTAATAAGGTTGAGTATTGCAAATATATTTTGCATTTGGGATGATACCAGTAGCAGAGATGACGATAGGCGCTATAATTACGTGTTCCATATTCTTTTTATTTCTATTGCTAATTCTTGGTACTTGTTCATTTTCCGGCAAATGTCTTTTCGATGTTATGTGAGAGTGGTACAGCAATATCAACTTTGTGACAAGTTCTAATTTTCTTATAAATTAGCATGATGTCTGGTCTATTATTAATAATGGTTCTACCGATTCTACCGATTATGGTAGGTTTTTGTGGAGCATTTGAGAAGTATTCTTCCCATCATATCCAGGACTTCATTCCTCCTCCATTCCGTCCACTTAACTTTCTATTCTTCTCCACACCCACATCTCGAACGCCTTCGGTCTGCTCTCGTTTTCCCTCCTTGAATAGAAATGCAATTTAATGTCGTCGAAAATGTCAATTCGTGAAATTTGAAAACCATAGCGATGAAAATCAAATACTTCGTAATTCCATATAATTATTTGACCCACCCTGGTTTCGACTTAGAACGTACAAAAACATATCTTCTTCTTCTATTCTATTGGTCTTCTGTTCTGGATCTTATTTTACAAAAACATGGTAGCAAACACATAGGTCCACACCATGGTGGGTTAAATCAATTACGTGTGATTTCGAAGTCATTTCTTTTAGTTGGTCTTCTCATATCCTACCTGTGCCCCCTTTAGTTTTTTATGTAACGAATGGTGTCCTAGCAACCCCCGCCATCCGCCTAATGAGGCGACTTGCGGGATAGAAGATAGATGTAGACTCATTGCAACTTGTGATCAGTCTTTGAATGGCACTCATAGACGGATGGAGTCGCTGGCTGGTCCTACTGCATTTATGTAATCATAATGAAGGGGGTTTGAGGTGAAAGTTTGTTACACGAGTTAGGATGGGAATCTTTACAGGAGCGTAGATCGAAGTATAGGCTTAACTTACTTAGGAAATTCGAAGGAGATATTTTCTCAGACGACGTGAATCATACCCTCCGTTCACCATCGTACTATAGTAGACGCGATCATGAGAATAAAATAAAAGAAATAGACTGCAAAACAGAGAGATTTAAAATGTCATTCTTCCCTCGTACTATTAAGGATAGCAACGTTGTCTCAATTGAATGGCGTCGCTTGCTAGGATCACTCATTGCATGTTTTTTCATAGTTCTAACCTTGCATATTTTTCCTGCTAGGAATTACTAACCAATGACAATTTTTTAATGAATAAGCATGTATATTTTGCTAGTGCGCGTAATATTTCTATGACCGTATGCGGTGTGCATGTAGCGGTCCTCCTGCATGCTGCATGTTGGTGATTGGTCACTCCCTGCCAAACACCCTAGAGGTGGCTCGCAGAGTATTATGTAGATGTAGAAAGTCTTGTGGCTCGCTTCAACTGCGAGAGGCGCTGTGGTGGAGGACACTTAAAATAAAAAAGGTCCATTCAACTCCTCCCCCATCTATGTTTCTCTCTCTACATCCTATCGTCCTCTTGGGCTTTCTCCTCTTCCTGACTCCGCATAAGCAGGGTGGAGTTCGGCGAGGCGTAGTGGTAGGGAGGTTGAGAGAGCATGTTAGGCCCGAAAATAAACTCTGAGAGACATACCAGCAATGCGTCATGTCCGACATGTCGGCCCTTGACTGCGAATGGACCTCGAAAGCAAAAAAAAAATCGTTATTTTTGGTCGCGTCTCCATCCTCCATGCTCTCAAGCTTGTTCGAAGGGCGATTTTTAAACACGACTCTCTTTTAGCAGGGAATTCGTTTTCTGGAACGTAATTTTTTGATAGTCAAGGGTGATCTATTGCTTTTAGACATAACTTATGATCGTGATTTGCCAATACGATGGTTGCTCCCTGGAACAAACCAGTTCATTTTCATAAAATTTCAAAAATTCTCAAAAATAGTGATATAGTGACGGACTCCAGGAAAAGGCTTTCCGAGCTATATTTCCTGTGAATTTTCATTTCAAATCCACATTTTTATGCAGGTTCTTGCCTAAAGAAACGAAAAATGTCGATTTTTGCCAGAATATGTCGGTTTTTATTTCATTCTATTTTAAAGAAAGTTTTGACGAGCTACTGAAATAAATTTTACTACACCATGTGAATCATGATTAGAATAAAATTTTTGGTCCGTCTGAGAACTGCGTTTTTTCGGCAATTAAATAGATGGACAGGTAGTAGTTAAATCAACATTTTTCATATTCGGTAGAATTTTTTCGAAGGTGTGGCCCTTAAAATGCGATACAACGTCGTCTTTTCTAGATTCAAGCTGATTTCTGAGTTGATAATTCTTACGCATATAAATGGGTGCAAGTAACATCAAGGCAAGGGGTTACATTATGGTAGACTGTTTTCCATATTGTAGATTTTCGTGGAAACCATCATAAAATTCCACTCATCGTCTTGTTCACTACACTGCCAGGATCTTCTTGGTGAAACGCGTCGAATTGTCGCTAATCACATACGAATGTGTGAATTATAGCAACTCGACGCGGTTACACAAAGAAGACCAAGTTAGGGCAGTAATTAAGTTTAACCGCGCAAGCCTGCCTTCTAGAACATTGTAACATTGAACATTGTAATTTGGAACTTTCACGCGATTAATTACGGCGTGTCTCTGATATCAAATTCTGAGACAATTATCCATTGCTGAGACAAAGAATTTCATGGTAACTCCTGGAGCATTGTTCAAAAAATTTCGAGATAAAACTCGAGAATTGATACGATCTTGCCAAAATCTGGAAGTATCAATTTTTTAGCTATTTATTTTTTTTCTACCCATTGTCTTGTTATTTCGATCTCTTTTGCTGTCCTAAAAACCATTTTCTACTATTTTTCGCTGTCGAAACCGTTCTCTTTATTATTACTCATTGACTCAACCCAAAGGTTTGAGTTAGTTGTGTTAAAATTAATGATTACAGACAAAGTTTTAGGTAGATGAGGATAAAGCTCACCACGAACTAAGCTACAGATGTGTTACTTATCCAAGGTAGTGGGCCCCTTTCCCTGGACCACCTCACACTTCGAAATTTATATTTGGGGATTTCCGAAAGGTTCGCCAGGGACTTGACCTCGATACCCTTCGGTCATAGGCCACCTCCATGCAAATTTTATTATATTTAGTACATTTTTAATTTCCATTTGTAATTTGTATTTCTGTCACCCATTTTATATGGCATGTTTCCAGGTTAGAGTTTTATAATTTTTATGTTATTCTATTTTCTGCCTCATCCCTATTTTTTCTCGCCGCATCGATAAAGAGAAGCATATTTTTTGTAATATATATAAAGGGCCATCAATTTATAATATTAAAAAAAAATCCTCAATAAGCGAAATTTGAAACATCGGCGGCACCATATGCTGTGAATAAATTGGATCTCACTGGAACTTAAATTTCATGGATATTAATTTTTTTTAATCCAGGTTTTCTTTTTTCGATTTAAAACACGGCTGAACTATCGGCACAGTTTTTTTTGCACATAGGACTGAGCGTTCATTCTTATATAATGCAACTCCCTCTAACGACAAGGTGATTTGTCACGGTCTAATTTCTCTATGGATGCAAGCATTTCATTTGAGGTCACAATTGGATGGAGTTATAGATCATGCATTGAAATATTCGCACTACGAGATCATAAATCTGAGATATATAGTAAAATCTGCTAAATTTGGAACTTTCACGTGATTAATTACGGCGTGGCTCTGATATTCAATTCTGAGACTATTATCCGTTGCTGGGACAAATGAGTTTCATGGTAAATACTGGAGCATTGTTAAAAAAATTTCGACATAAAACTCGGGATTTGATACGATCTTGCCAAAATCTGGAAGTATCAATTTTTTTAGCTATTCGAAAATTGAAAATTATTCTGCTTTATTTGAGAACAAGGTAATTATGTTAAGTTATGGATATTTCGCGAGTCTACAAAGTGTACGAAATAAGTTTATGTGGAAAATTATAATGGCAAGAATTTTAGTTCAAGCTGTTTTGATTAAACATGAAAAAGCTAACATTGTGTTGCGTATTTGGAAATGGTCGCATTAAAAGAGTTTCTTGAGAATTTACGATTTTGCAGGTGTCAGACGGTTGGTAAATGTTAGCAGAAATATTTGTAGTTATGCAGCATACGAATGCTCGTTGCTCATGCTCTGCAGATAAAAATTCGACATGAGAAAAAATCGACATGAACAAGTAAGCGAGCCAGAATTCAAGTGACGTCACCAACTCATAAAAATTGATGAGAAAGATTTGTTTTCATCCCAACTTATCTTTCCCTTCTCTCTGTTGAGTATATTTTGTTACATATTTTCAATTTTGGATCTCAGTGAACGACCCCATTTAAAATATTTGCTATTCATATTCGGCGTATAAATTTGACTGTCAAGAAGTTACTGATACTTTTAAGCTATTAGCGTCACACTTTAGCGTTTGCTAAATTACTGCCGTGAATCTGCGATATAGAAAATGAAAATTCATTCTCTGCATACCGCAATAATACTTGATTTCCGACCATGGTGTCGACAATGTCACACAATTTTCAAAGTACAAAGTAATAGACCCGATGATGGATGATAAACACTTCTTCATTAATTATCCACATTTTTACGAAAAATACACCGTATCGGGTCTCATTGCAGTGAGGATAATTACTAAAGAAGTATTTTTCTTCCATCACTGCAACATTACGTCATAGCTTCATCGGTTTTTCAGCATAAAGCCCTATGATTTGCTAAACTGATGAAAAAGTTTTGTGCAAACAACATTTAAGATCTCGCAGCACCACGTTGGGGCTTTGTAATAGCTGCAAATTTACGATTTTTGTCAAGCAACCAATCATGATGTAAATATTCCACGAGTTGGAACCTGTATCAATTGTTTTTGATAGAATCATATTCATGAGACGCTGTATAATTATATCCTAACTCCATTAACAGTTACATTTTTTAGATATTTAGAAATAGTGTAAGTAACCTGTTAAATCTGGTATATTAAAAAGTGGACGGTAAAATGTCCCCAAAACGTATGAATTTAAAAGTTGTGCCTAGAAATAAATACGAGGGCCGTTTGATTAGTCCTTGACTTTTTGAATTCCCCGCCTAGCGACTATTGGTACAACAGCAGTCCCGTTACTTACTATCTATTAGTAAACAGCTGTGGAATTCTGAGATAGTTAAGTCGTTTAGTTTCTGTTTGAATCCCATTGGAAACAGACCAACACTTTCGCTGCCGAAAAATATCTGTTATTAAAAAGTCCATAGACTTATCAAACCACCCTCGTACTGATTAGGTTGGTGTGATGGTGGTAGGTTACGAGGATTGCTATTTTTTGTGGTACCCTGGCCAACCATCCACGAATTATCTCATATAAGTCACTCTTTATTTATGGAATCGTTGTATGTACCGTTTATAAATGTAACAGTGTAAATTTTTAAAGAGAGAGAGCGCATTTAACTGTAATGTTGAACCTAGAGTCCGAAGGACTTGGTTATTGAAATGAATAATTTAACGAATTTCATAATATTAAGTGGGTAATGAATAATTTTAAAGGTTTTTCTTTACCAGGATCATCGTAATGTTCCAGTCCATTTATTCAGTGGTTTTTGATAAGAGAAGTTTTTCTTGTCTTTTTTTCAACGTAGGTCGTTTTAATCCCACTCGTCATTAATTTGGGCACTAGGCCATGCTCCTTGTATAAACTCAATAATAACTGCGGACATTCATGAAATGCCTGCTAAACTAACGATGCTCTAACGGGCGGTTGACAATTTACATTTTCGATTCGGCGAATCGGAAATTATTTAGCTGGCCGTAATGGCCCTTCGCCACGTCCCTTTCCGAAGCCGCTTGACCCAAAATGGATATAAATTCCGGGGTGAATGTATGCACTTTCGTTGGCCCGTGGGAGTATCGAGGGCCGGCTAAATGAGGCCACGTGCGCGATAATGAAAGCTCTCTCGACGGCGGCGGCGGCGGCTGCCGGCCCTTAAAAGTGCTTCACCACTTTTTGGACACGCCCACGGGCCAGTGGCGACAACTGCCCCTCCGTGGGGGTGAAAAGAACAGGCCCGGTGGAGATGAGTCGTACTGGAGAGAATCGTTCACTTGAAACAGATCCGTTTTGGGATCTACAATATTCGATTTTCCACCGGTGAATACTCTCACGGCTGATGGGGGGATCGTATTTTACTTATGTTGTACGCATGTATGTAATTGTTATGCGTTTCTAAAAACAAGTTAGTTACCATGTGTATTAGTATTGTGTGCATGTACATACATTAATGGAATATCACAATTGAATGCAAACGATAAGAGAAAAAAATCACTCAATTCAACGAAAGAAATTTATTTGTCATGTATTGATGGCACCAGTCCTGTATAAACAGTGTATGATGGTAGCCCCCAAACGATTTCAGAAGGGAGAATGTTCCACCCTACTTAAAAGATTTTCTGTTGTAATTTAATTGCATATGAGTGGAATAAAATCATATTATTATTATTATTATATAGCTATTAAAAAGCATCCGATATGGCCTTTGCATTGAATGAAAAACTTATAATGTGCAGCTTTAGCAAGTAAAAACTGTAAGAAAACTAACAAATGAATTCAATTTAAAGATTCGGGAGAAGACGGTTCTTTGAAGCTGCCTCTGATCAGATCCGATGGGCATTATGAGATCCAGGGAGGGGTAGGTATACGAGATGGTTTTGAACAAGGCAGGAAGTATGGAAAAAAATCTCTGGGAGAGAGAAAGACGGGATTTAGGTTGGTGTAGTTGGAGGTTATTGCGAAAGTCGCGGCTGGGAATATGAAGTGAAAAGATCGATTTCCATTAAGATTCAAGTTTCAGCTTATTATTTTGGCTTTTATGTTCTCTTTTGCTTAATTAAATATATTTTTGCCTGTGGATATCTGCTGATATTTATCGTTTTCAATTTACAAAAATTAAAATTTCTCAAGATAAAAATATGCCCTGCTAGGCTCTATTACAGTCGCTTATTAAAAGGGAATGAAAGAGGTACAAATCCTCGGACAAGAACTAAAACTCTGACAAATAGTTATGTTCATAATGTTCATGAGTTACTTATTTTCCATTTCTATGCATTACGTAAATCCTTCAATTCAAAACGATCTTTCGACGTTTTCATCATCGTCACCAGAATGATCAGATCGATGCGACAGAGCAACGTCAAGCATTGTTAACGGCAAAAAAGCGTACTCTCCGTCTATTACTTTCATTTTAACGACATTTTGAGTAACGTTTTCGCTATTTTCACCACTTATGGACACAATAATCGACCACACGTGACGAAAACATGTCTCATTACCTATCCACTACCCGCTTGAAGATTTCAAGCGTTTATCGACTCGTTAGACTGCTATGTTGATTTATTTTTTAAATCTTATTTGAGTTGAGATGGTTGTATATTCCTGAAAAGTAAGCGTATACACATTGATGCAATGCAAAAAATGAACGAATCCTTGAACTCTTTCATTTTGGTGAACAAAATTGAGATGAACGGATCCGGAAATGAACGAATGTGCGCATCACTTAACTGGACCGGGTGGACTCGGCTCGTATTTATGTGTACTCAACCCGTTTTTCGGGGGCAGTAAGCGTGGGTTCACAAGGGAAGGGGGGGCTATATGCACTGGAGTTTGTTCCGGACATCCGAGTTCGCTCCAGAAGGGGCTGGAGAATAAATATGCCCCGCCGCCCTCGCATAATGCAACGACCCACGAAGGCCTGGATGTTGGGTCAAGGGTGAGTCGGCGGGACCCAAGTGTTTTGCGAAGAAGTGAGGAGTGCATAATGTATGTTATTGTCTCATGTGTTCCTCGGCGCCTGTTCTTCCCCACGTCCACACTTGGGTCATCTGCGAACTTGGCGGCTGGTACGTCGAGTCTGTCCGCCTCTTTTGGGTGGCGTGAGGTGTCTGGCAAAAGTCCTCGTAAAGTTTGAAGGGAGGGACAAAAACTCTTCTAGTTCCAGAAAAAAATGCCGCATGAAAATACCAGTCTAGTTACTTGAAGTTCCAGTTATTAGCACTCGTAAGTGTGATGTATCCTCGACTCGTAATGATTCTTCACTGTTCGCCGATTATCTTTTATTTAAGCAATATACTACAAAACCCAGTTCCGACCACAAACTGATTGAGTGACTCATACGAATGTTCGGGGGGATCGAGACGAGATACGTCAATAGATCATATAATCGACCTCTCTAAAATCGTCTGACACCCTAGGAAAAATTGTGGAAACACTAAATTTTCTTTTTTCTATCTATAACAGGTTTTGCCAACTGCCTGTATGCCTCTAGTTTTTGGGGGCATTTGGGGCATCTGATGCTAGATATAACCGAAAAAAACCATCCTTAAGGTAGACAAAAACTGTGAGAACTGTCAGAGTGACCAGGAAAGGCCGAAAGATTTTTCTAGGGCACTCTGGAGGGCAGAGCAACCCCTTACCAGTGAGCGATAGCGAGTACTGTGATAGAGTTCGGAGTATGAATACACTCATGCGTTGCAGTTTTTCGGTCGGTTGTGTACTCCTTAGTCATCGAGTCGCAATATTTTAACTGATATAGCGAAGTAGTAGTAAAAACGTTCATATTTCCAATCTTATGTTGTATGATGTCGGTGTGATGGACTTGTAACAAATTTTTCATTCGTTTCTTTTCTATAGCTTGACAATTGCTGGCCTCGGTGGCGCCGGAGTAATACTCCTGAATGCCAGTCCATAGGTCCTGGGTTTGAATCCCACCTGGATGAATTTATCACCCTCCTGGGCATGAATGCATGTGATTGTCATGACAAGCAAATTGTAAGAAACATGTAGTTCTAAATTCTGTTGACATAAAGACGACTTATTATTATTACTGTTATTACTATCGTTATTATTTTTATTATTGCTATTGAATGGCGATGAACAGCCATTGTAAATATTTCTCGGGTTTCTAGCCGAGTGAGAATTTTTTTTTTTGGCCTAACGTTTCGACGGAACACTCTTCCATCGTCCTCAGAGAATTAATTCTCCTCGGCTAGAAACCCGAGAAATATTTATAAGAAATATTCGCCGAGAAAAAACAAGATCATATAGCCATTGTAAATTTTCACAGAAGTTTTATTGGTACCAATAGAAAATTCTGTGGAAATTTAAAGAAGGTGTCTATCCTCATTCAGCATGTATTTCCGCCAAGTGAAAGCCGAGTCTATTGATTTCATTGTTGCTATCATACAATGTCTCTCTTTGCTTGAGATTCGTTTTGTTCTGGCTGAGTGTAAAAATGATATCAAGAATATATTTTTCCGATGAATTACCCTATTTTATGCCATATTTTGTGTTTATTACATCTACGCCTGAAGAAAATAAGAAGTCAAGAGGATCAGTGTCGCTTCCTCTCAGCAAAGCCATCATCACTTAGAGTCGAAAAATACTCGACTGATCCTCGCGAAAGTAAACAGAGCGTACGGAATTACAGCTGCTATTTCGTTCTGCCCTTCATTTACCCTCCAAAGCTCCTGTTGATGGAATGAGGGCCACTGCATATCCAATCCTCTAGAGGGCTTTGGAGTGACGTCGTGCGGCTTGTCGCTATTGCTCGTTCATGCATACTCCTGGAAGCTCTAGAGAACATTTTTCTCGTCAGACTCACGCGAGAGGTAAAGAAAAAGAGGACGGAAGAAATACTATCGGATATGCAGTTAGGATTTCTCATGACACGGCCA